>NW_026991709.1:168943894-178281394 GCF_029215605.1 Mirounga angustirostris | reverse complement strand
CACTGCTGCTAATAATAAATTTTACCATTTAGACATGGCCATAATATGGTAGACAGTGTCAATAAAAGTATGGAGCAAAGATGATCCCTGTCTTTTAAGTAATGCCTTCTAATTACACGCCGGAAATGATCACGTGAAGTATGTAACTAATGGCTCTTAAAAGAGAAGAACGCACAACAATGTATCTATAGTGATACAAGGTACTGTGTACCCATACTCAGTTATATGCAGAATTGCAGGAGCAGACATTAAAAAATCTGTCTACTGCTTTCAAAGTCTACAAGGAAAAATTAAATTTCATTTGCATTTCTGACTAAAGTCTGTTTGCTGAAAAAAAAATGGGTTCAAAGGTTATTTGCTTCTTTTTTTTAAGCAAAGTGGTGGCAACAGACCTGTTATCTTTGGCAAATTTGTCTAAACTTTTCTATCTAATATTCTATAGATCACTAGAGGGCACTGTGGTATTTAGGCCACTCTGACCTCTCTGAGTACTTGGAAAGGTCTTGAACTCCCGAACAATGTCAGAAAGGTGAAAGGGCAGACTTTTTAACCGAGGGCCGGGGGGGGGGGGCGGGGGGGGGGAGGGGGAGAGAGAATGTGTTCTGGTAGCATCCACTTTTTGATTTTTCTAAAGCAAGTAAAAAATGCACGATCAGGGCAAAAGTCAAATTCATCCAAAGCCCTGAGCTCACCCTGTGATACTCAAAGACTTGTCACCTGGGGGGTCTGAAGGGGGCCCAGTGTCATCCCCATATCCTTGAGATTTAAATGGTGAGACTGGACTTTGATTTGCATACACCCACATTCTAGATGGCCACTCCCTCCACATGTGCTCAAGCCTCCTGCACGGACTGGGGGCAACTGCAGTGCAGAACGTTCAGGCGTGCAAACCGTGCAAACCTGCACTGTGCAAACCGAGAGCCACAAATGGTTTGAAACAATTTATGATATCCGGCCTCCTTCGACATGTATTAGCATATACCTGGTTTCTTTAACATACACTTTGTTTTTCCAAAACCACAAACAGTGTTGCTGGAACTTCATGTGGAAGTGCTTAAGGGGTGGAAAGTTAACACCTTTGTGATCCTTGCAGCCTCACGGTGGCTGTTAAACAAAAGCCTCTTTGTGGAGGCTTTCTCGAGATGTTTTCTTAACATGTTCCAAGTAGTTTTAGGCAGGGAACTAAAGTAAACAAGATGTTACCATGATAAAAACACTTGTGAAAACATTACAGAGCACACTTAGTAGTTTCTTTCACATAAAACTCTTCACAGTTTTGAGAAGTAAAATTCACAGAAAAAAACATTTTTTTTTTTTTAAAGCAAATGACCGATGACATGTCCTCTACTGTCGGTAGTCGTCGACCTTCTTGAAAGGGTCAAAGTTCTGCCCCTGGGCATTTTCCTATACCTTTTTTTCTCCTAGCCTATTAGAGCATGTAGAACACTTATTTTGTTTTAATAAATAATATACATCCGTCCAACATGCAAAGGAATTGTTTTGATCGTTGTGCATGGTGCTCTTCTCCAAGAGAAGCAGCCAAAAAATAAAAACAAAACAAAAACAAGAATTCCTTTCAAATGGATACCAAGCAAGGATGCACATTACACTCTTCTGAGATGTGACACAAATAACCATCTAGAAGAAAAACTAGGGGAAATATTCTTCCCAAGCACATAAGACTACATGGTATTTGTGAAACTATGGGTCTGTGTCTGATTTTACATTCTACGTTAGAAACAGGGAAATGTGGTCATGATTTCCTTCAATCTGCTCTCCACCTTGTCAGAGAATTGTATGAGCGCTTTTTGAAAAAGAAAAAGGGAAGAATTATAAATTCGTGTTTTCCCTGGTGAAGGTCGTGTCTTCAACCAGGTTTGAAAAGAAACAACCGATCCAAGTGGGGAGAGAATGGAAGAACACAGGGAGCTTCACCTATCTGGATTAGACTGGGTTTGTTTTTGTTTTGCTGTTATCGGAGGACTCCAAGCAAGGCAGGGCTGGAGGATTTCATCAGAGTTTAGCATGGGCACCTGCTGGTATCTGTTAGGGCTAACAAATACAACAGTCACATGGTAACTCATGGCTGATGGGTTAAAAAAAAAATCAACATGAAAACTGCAACTTGTTTTGAGAAGAAACAGGGAAATAAATGCGTACAATAGACTGGCTATCTGCTGATTCTGATAAAGCTTCCCTCTGTTGGCTGTGGGGGAAAGACAACAGGATGGTTATTTGTACAGTGTTTATCTTTGAAATCAAGGGCCCTGTGGTATACCTCACCTTGGGAACACACACTGCAGAATGATCACAGAAAAGTGTCAAATCTCTGGTTTTGATTTACCAACAGTTATGATATTTTGCTCTCAGGAGGGAAAAAAGATTATGCCTCATTTTTAGACCCATGAGTCTCCCCTCCCTTCCCTTAACCTCTCTGTGAACAGTGGCATTTTATTGTCAGATGGGATTTTTATCCTGAATAACTGATCTTGGCCTCTCTAAAAAGTTACATCTTATGAGCCTGAGCAAAACAGGGTCAAGGAACAGTTACTGAGCAAAGTCACTTTCTCCTTTCATACGGAGACCTAAAAACCAGGTGGAAAAACCCAAGCCCACCTAAGTATAAAAACTGTGGCTGGTGAATGAAGTAACAGGGCAAGGCATGCATGGATGTTTCCTCAAAATATGAATAAACCTAAGGGCTCTGTGAATCTAGACTAAAATAACCCAGGATAGCAACGGCCAAGGAAATACAAAAAGATTTCTCAGCTACGAATGTTACGATGCCAAAAAAAGTTTACCCTAGGTCAGAGGTCAGCAATCTAAATGCCCATTCCTTACATACGGTCCTACGGCTGCTTTTATGCCACGATGGCAGAGGTGAGGAGTTGTGAAACCCAGCATATTTACTGTCTGATCCTTTACAGAAAAAGCTTGCCATTACTTGCTTCCCCACCCCCATCACATTTGACTATGTGGGACTTTTGACAAGAACTTTATGGTTAAAAAATTTGTATTAAAGATTAGTCTCTTCTGACAGAGTAATGCTCTGCGGCGTCACGATACCTTTCCTAGGAATGGTCAGAAATGTTGGGATTTTTTTTTTTTAAATGTTTTATTTATTTATTCATGAAAGTCAGAGAGAGAGAGAGAGAGAGAGGCAGAGGCAGAGGGAGAAGCAGGCTCCCCGCAGAGCAGGGAGCCCAAAGCGGGACTCGATCCCAGGACCCTGGGATCATGACCCGAGCCGAAGGCAGATGCCCAACCATCTGAGCCACCCAGGCGCCCCAGAAATGTTGGGATTTTTAAAACTATCCCTCCTTTAAAAATATATGTAAGTGGATAGATAAGAAAAGAATGGTATGGGTCGGGCACTTTACATGATTTACCTCTTAATTCCAACAACCCTGAGAGGTGGGGTACTAATATTATTATCCCAAATTACATGTGCGGGTATTGATGCTCAGAGATGCTATGGAACTACCTCAAAGAACACACTAATACAAAGTGGCTTCACCACCCAATCTGCCTTTGCTTCAAAGCTTGTTCTACACCTACTGCCTAAAGTTGAAAGCATGTAGTTAATAAGCTGCACTGCTTCTAAGCAGGCAGTACTGTACAGCAGTTAAGAGCAGGCACTGAACTACAAAGGCAGATAGACAGCTTGGCTTTGGATCTTGACTCCAGCTCTTACTAGCTGTGTGACACTGGGGAAAATCACTTAACCCCTCTGTGTCAGTTTCCTTATCTGTCCCTTTCCTTATCCTTATCTGAGAGTAATACCTTAATATTATCAAGGTGGCTTGAGGATTAAATGAGTTAGACAGTTGACCCTTGAGAAATGTGGGAGTTAGGAACCCTGACCCCCTCACGTAGCAAATATCTGTAATTTTGACTCCCCAAAAACTTAACTACTAATAGCCTACTGTTCACAGGAAGACTTACCAACAACATAAAAAGCCAATTAACACATATTTATATATTGTATGTATTATATGGTAGATTCCAATAAAGTAAGCTATAGCAGAAAAGAAAATATTAAGAAAATCATGAGAAAAGAAAATATATTTATAAAACTACTGTATTTATTGGAAAACAAAAATGTGCATGTTAGTGGATCTCTGCAACAAATCTGTATTGTTCAAGGGTCAACTGCATATGTGAAGTACTTGGAACTGTCCCTGTTGCACAGATGTTTAATTATAAACTCTTACTAGGGGAGGGTAAAATCAGGGGATCAGAAGGTAGGTGGGAAAAAAAACTAGAAAGCAACAACTAAGTCAAGGTCAGAGTAATACTACATTTTGCTGAGTAGGAGTGCCTTGGAGAATCCAAGAACTGCTGATTATCAACCTGCTTAAACCATAAGAAAACACCTCTAGGAGAGGGATAATGGAAAAGAAGAGTGAACCCAAGAAACAGGTGCTTCCAGAATCTACAATCTGGCACAGTTAGAGAAGAAATGCTTAAAACATCACTTCCCAATAACAATGACTCCATGGTGACATGAGTCAAAGAGGCCACGTGGTTTCTCTGTTTGACCCACACGAAATACGGTAGCTCTTCCAGTCCAGTTCAATGGAAAGCAAAGTTGGTTTCACTAAAGCCACTGATTACTCTTTAGATGCCTAGAGATGTGGTAGAAGTGAATCTGCAAGAAGACTAACTTATTTTCCACTACATTAAGCAAGACACTGAAACCTGAAGACAACTCTGAATTTCCAAGAGCTAAAATCATGCTAGAGAGGAAACTCAGAATCCTGAATTCGTCATATATGGCCAATCAATGTGTAACTGAAGAAAGCAGTAAGAGAACAGTGAGTTCTAGGTTACTTTTTTTTTTTTTCTTCAGCATTTACTCTCCCTTTGCTGATTTACATACTCATTTTTCACACTCAGGAACCAAGTCTCTCCTCCCTAGCCCCCATGTGGTTCACGTGGGGTGAACACAGCTCTATCTGCTCTGGAGGTGGGCATCTGATGGGAGCCTGGCTACATCGCTGTGACTGGCTCAAAGCTGGAACACACGACTCAATCTGGGTCAATGACAGTCTGCCCAGGACTGTTGCTGGCACTACGGGAAAAGAGATGCACTCTGAGATGAATAAACTTACGGCATGGCATTGTCTTCCTTAGCTCTACTTGGAAAGAGCCTTAGAACAAAGGCAACACAGAAGAAAACTGAGCTAAGAGACACAGAACCAATACTCCCACAACACTGCTTAAGCATCTGAATCCAGCCATGGACTTCCCAGTTACAAGAGTCAATTATCATTCCCTACCCCCCGGCTTTTTTAGTTGGGGGGAAAGGATGAGGGGTTAAACCAATTTAAGTCAGGTTTCTGTAGCTTGCAAACAAAAGTCTTCTAACAAATACACATCGACAAATAAGTCTGAGGAAATAAACAAGCAACAGTTGCAGGTTCATAGTGGGCATTCCAATTCCACTGAGCAAATATGAACTGAGAACATGTCATTTCATGTGCAAAACCACAATAAAGAATTGAGAGGTCATTTCCTATAAAGAGCCAGCTTCCTAATATCCTTAGAAGGGGCTTTTTTTTTTTTTTAAAGGAATTGGCCTAGGCCCTAATTCTGATGATCTTTAGATTCTTTTCTTTAGTATGAGGTGTGGTTTGAAATTGTGCTATCAAATGGTGGAGGCACAGAAGGAAAAAAAAGATTATATATATGTAATATTATATATAATAAATATGTATTATATAATAAAAATATATATAATATATACATTTTTATACATCTATATCTCTATACATATCACATAACTGTCAGTTTATATAATAAATGGACTTCTGATTTGAGGATGAGGGTGGAAATACTTCGGTAATTAACATTTTCAAATGGATCATATTGGAAAACTGCCCTTTCCCCTTGTGACTCTAAAACTGATAGACTGAGAATGTTCATAGCAATTGTATATTTCTAGAGACTTTATGAAAATAAATCTTATTTACAGATGGTTATCAGCCATTCTACAGAAGAGCGAAATTAGCACCAATACATTCATCAAAGCTAGCACTGGTGCAGAAGGTGAAATCAGAATTTGAAAGTGGCTTCTACCGAGGTCTTTTTCTCTCACTATCTAAATACAATTAGGCAGTAACAAAATAATGATTTATAATGAGTGATTTATAAGAGAACAAAGCCCAATAACACTAACTTGAATCATAATAATTGTAAAGGGCTTTTGCTTACTCTGAAGTATCACTGTTCTTGAATGTTGATATTTAAACAAATTTCAGGCATCTCTTTTTAAAAAAATTTAGTACTGAAGTTTCTAATGACTGCCTCATGCTTTTCAAGTAAAATATTAAAGCTGGGAAGCTCTGAATTAGATTCACAGGCTTCATTAATTAAAAAACGATATTCACCAAAGCTCCTTTCAGGTAACACTGGATGTACCTTTAAGGGTAGGTTCTTATAATATTTGTATCCAGGTCCATAAAGCTAAATAGAGAGATTGCTTTAACAACATAAAGACCGCACAAAACTAGAAAACTGCACATGAATCAGCCTGCTTCTAGTTCTAGAGGCTTGAATGAGAGAGAAGAGACAGAAGGAAAGACCCCAAAAACCCAATTTGTAAGCCATCATGAAGCCAGATTTAAAGGAGTGATAAGTGCACATACGATGGATTACTGCATGATATGTAAATATACTAAATATAATGTATTATTATTTTCGGTCCATCTGTCAATGATTCAATGATACTATCAATAAATTTATGGGGGTGTCCATAACACAGGGTGGTTTAGTCTAAATTTTATTAAAAGACAAGGTAACGGTAGGGAAGGGAAATCATAAGATGTAGTGCAGAAACCTTTCACTTCAACTAGGAGAAGATTCATGTATCATTTATTTACAGAGATACTTTAACAGCCTTACAGATTCAAATGGAGTAACCCAAGTTTCAGTCACACTTTAATTGTAGAAATTAAAGTTACTCCATTCTCTCCAAAAGGACAAGAATCCAAGCTAAAGCCAACGTCAATATGGAAAGGTAAGAAGCAAGGTGGTAGCATTTCCTTGGCACCCATTTCTTGAGTTTATAAGGTCATTTGAAGAAAAAACAAAGAGGCCCAATCACCAAGCTACCACTGGCCAGTAACTGACAGCAGTTTTAAAAAATCAGAGTTAGTAGGTCAGTGATTCAGTATGCAGACACATGAATAAAAGTGAAAACTAAATTACTGCAAATTTAATACTGGGAGAATTTTCATTTAATCACTGTCATTCTGAGAAAATGGGTAAACACAGACCCTTACGAACAGCATCAAAACTGTCCTTGCTTATACCTCGTTTGCCCTTTACACTCAACCCTTGGCAAATTCTGTAACTATTCCTATGACAATGCACTAGACCTCATGATTTAGAGTCCATCCTCAAAATGGTGGTGTGGAACCCTCCATCAAAAAGGCATTTTATGAGGAAAAGCATGAGCAGCGGGAGGTGATGGCTATGTAAAAGAAAAAAGCAATATAAAATCATTCTTACTTTAGGAATGATTGGAAATCTTCACAAACTGCTTCACAGCCTGGCCACTTGCATACACCATGTCCATAGAGAGGATGACTATGGGGATGCTCCTCATGGGACAAACTGAAAAAAAAAACACACACACACACACACAAAAGGACAAGAGAATGAATATGTTGCCAAGAACCATCCCCCCAGACTTAAAAGGCAAGAGGAATCCACATGGCTGAAAGTGGACATGGAGGAACCGAGGGTCTTTTTCCCCATGAATTTACTATTTCCAAATTGTTATTTAAAAGGAAGAGTTAAATTCCAAAATGTGAATAGTCCAATGTTAGAAATGTGACCACCATGTATGAAAAGTGTTTGACAGGCTTTTGTTAGAGGCAAAGCTCTCCACACTCAGGCTGTGAAGGATTCTTTAAAAAGCTAGAATTTATCATTTAATCTACATAATGAAAATGATAAAATCTGTACTTGATTTTGAGATTCTCTTGCTGTTCTCTACCCAGAATATATTTTCCTCCTCCCTTCCACCAAAAAACTGCTTTCACATAATTGTATGATCGTTTCATAAATTAATTTTATCAAGCAAAGAATAGAGCAATGAAATAATTTAGAATAAAATAATTTAGAAAGACAAATATATCCAAGTAGATGATTAGCTTTAAAAAGACACTGATAACTGCAGAAAGATTATAGCCCTAAAATTATAGACACCAAGAGTGAGAAAAAACTTGGCATGAACACGAGGGGTTAATCCTCCAATGGGGTTCCAATCAATACATAATGATTTGACCACAAGGATCCAAGTCATGGGATGCTTTGATCCACGCCATGTGGTGCTTGGGGAAGTATATCTGTTGCACTCGCTGATGAACCATATTCTCAAATATTTTCTCTATCGGATTTCTGCATCCAGACTTCTTTCAAATTATTTTTCCAGTCGTTTCCATAACCTTATATTGCACCAAACAGAAATGTAAAACTAACAGAGAGTTCTGTTTCGTACTCAAGCACATTCCCTTCAAGGAAAGGGCTATTTTGCAACTTACTCCACTGCCTCTCTGTGACTTTGAACTTCAATCATGACTACACACACACACATGCATGCATGCACACGTGGCTTCTATTTTATATTACCACCAGGATGTGTATTCATATGTCATCTATCGATTCACATTCACAGAGCAGACATACACAAATGCCACTTGTCCCTGACTTATAACATAATGAATCCACAGAGGGCATATTATGAACAGTTAAACTAAGGAGCAGTAGGAGTAAACACACATGTGCACAGAACTACACCTTATCAAGGATCAATAGGTCTCTCTATGGCTTTTAAATAATTACGCTGGAAATCTAACATAACTTGACAATAATGACAAGCTTCTCTGCCTTAAAACAGAAAATACATCTGGGAACCAGAAAAAAATTACAGAAGTCTAACTCATAAAGGTGTCCCCAGAAGAGAAAAGACTAACACGAGTGAACGAAGGTAGCTCTGTAGAGAGACTTATAAAGCCCAATGACAAAAGGATATTCTCTAAGCAGTGAAGAGGGCAAAAGTCCATTGGACCAAAGGAAAGAATTACTGCCAATCCAAGTTCATCTTTGGAATTTTTAAAGACTAAAATCAATTACATAAGATGATGGACGCTAGTGAAACTATTTTGGTTCATGGTCATGACACAAGTAAATCAAGTCATTATGCTGTACAACTTATACACGCTATATGTCAATTACATCTCAATACAGAAAAAACAGATATGGTACCAAAACAGAATTTCAAATGACTACTGACAATATTTGAAATTAAAGAATCCTCCTAAGGACTAGAATTTTTAGTTATTTTGAGGGAAGGAAATCATTTAAAAAGAAAGCTATTCCTACCAATAGCTTAAGAAAGAAAGAAAAAAAAAAACCCTAATTATTTTCTTTACCAACTTAAGTCTGTATAAAAAATAGATAATACACACTTTTGACAAATTAAGGTATGAAGATTTATATCCTCCTTTTATATTTAACATAATTTTGTTATTAAATAATTTCTCATGCTATCAACTGTCTTCAAAACTTTATTTACTGAAGCTAACAGCTCATCATAAACCATCTTGGCCCTAGTTACATACCAAAATTTCTCTAACCATCCATTTTGGACACTGAGATTCCCTTAATGTTTCATATGTTTATGAATAATGTTAAAAATAAAATTTACCAGGTTAAACATTCCAGTATATAACTGATTTTTACAAAACACATTCAGGGAAATGGGATGAGTCAGTTAATGAGGACTAAGTTTTAAAATTCACTATGAATATTCTATCAAGTTGCTCTCAAGAGATGCTACATGCTGAGTGCATTCTTACCCATTATATGTATTTTGTGTGATCCTTTACGTTGGAAACCAAATGCCTCAACTAGTTAAGATATAAAATTAATACCCCTAGTTAAAAACAGCAAAGGATTGTTCTATCGTGCTTTTTTGTTGTTGTTGTTAACTGGAGAGTGTTCTGAAAAGTATGAAAGAAAATGGTATGTCTTCACTAGAGGGATTTATGACTAGAAATAAAATATACATGATTTAACACAGACTCTGCCATCCGTCTCCCCCACCCAATCCCTCTGCTTTTTGATTAACTTGTTTGTGAGGCCCTGTGGCTTGAATAAAAACTACTCTGCTCTAAGAATTTATTTTTTGATCAACTTGGTATCCTTATTTCAAAGTAAGGACAGAGGACAGTTCACTAAGGCCTTAGAAAGACAACCACGGACAACTGAAGTCTAAAGAAACAAAGTCCTCACACACATATACATAGTTACATACTCAGAAGACCTCTTGAAAACTTAACTGTACATTAGAACCATATTTATTATGAAATTAAGATATGCTCTTATTTTAGTAACTTCACATAACACGGGGCGCCTGGGTGGCTCAGGTCATGATCCCAGGGTCCTGGGATTGAACCCCGCATCAGGCTCCCTGCTCCGCAGGAAGCCTGCTTCTCCCTCTCCCACTCCCCCTGCTTGTGTTCTCTTTCTCTCTCACTGTCTCTCTGTGTCAAATAAATAATAAATAAAATCTTAAAAAAAAAAGTTCACATAACACTAACTCTGAGTTGGCTACTGAAGAAGGTCCATTCCTCATGCCATCCCGCCCTCATCCCACACCTAATAACCCCACCCTAGATAACACTGTTAACATCTGGTACATTATTGTGCTACATTTTTCCTCTAATGTCTTAGTAGTTTACAAAAATAGAAACTATAAACGCCATTGTTACTTGTTTTTCATGTTTAATATATAATCGAACAGTTTGATTTATTTTTTGCATCTCACAGGTACATTTCTTCAGGCCCCGCAGGAAATGGCCCTGCAAGCGTACAGCGAGGGACGTTCCACATTCCCATCTAAGAGAGCTTGCTGCAATTTATAGCCAGACTGGCGTTCCACCTGATGTGCATTCCAAGTAAAGCTGGTTAATGATGACCACGAGCAGGTGCAGAACTTGAAGCTCTGAAATCTTTATTTCTTTTATCCGCACTCCTGATTTCCTAAAAGATGAAGGCCATTCAACCCCATTCCTACCCAAATCTCCTGGTAAACTTAGGTATAAGCAGGGCTTCACGGGGATCCAAACATTTTTAATAAGGCTTTGATGCATCTCAGCGTGCAGGACCACTGGCTCTGGCCGCCCTGACCCGCATGGCCAGTAACTATAATTGGATACTTTTAAATACACAGTTGTCTGAAATAAAGTGCTTCGCTATGGCAGGAAAAGGAATAGGCTGGCGGTGGCACCTTGGTAGAGTATCTCTGGACAAACACATAAGGAACCATAAAATTGTCAGGGATGATGAAGAAACGAAATTTTCACCATATCACTTTTGAAGTTTTTATGCTGTACACTGCAGAAGTGTTTTGCTGTGCAATTGTTATTTTCTTTTTCATATATATGTATGAACATGTACATATATAAGCACACATGAAAAAGTCAAGTGCTACTCAGGACTCAACACTGAGACTGCCATTTGCCCCGAGAGAGGCAGAGCAGAGCCCATGGTGCGTGTGGCCGAGTCCTGCTTCTGGCCTTTCAGTCGCGCTGTATGGTATACCAGGCTGTACTTCTGAATGCGAGCGTTTCTGTGTCATCGGAACAGCGGAACAGACATTTATATTCTGACTGCCTTTCGGGATGTGCCAAAAGGTAAAAGAAGGGAAATTTACTCTTCTTATGTCAGAGTATATCAGCCGAAGCCATAACTTTGACACAGACTTCAGCCTCTGAGAAGATTTTATATAATGGCGATGGTTCCTCAGTGGTGACTCTTTACTATGTCCTTCCAAGTTCACTTTTTTTTTTTTTAAAGATTTTATTTATTTATTTGACAGAGAGATACACAGCAAGAGAGGGAACACAAGCAGGGGGAATGGGAGAGGGAGAAGCAGGCTTCCCGCCAAGCAGGAAGCCCGATGCGGGGCTCCATCCCAGGACCCTGAGATCATGACCTGAGCCGAAGGCAGACGCTTAACGACTGAGCCACCCAGGCGCCCCCAAGTTCACTTCTTAATGACAACTTGAAACTGGAATCATTCAACTCACCTGCTGTGCAGCTAAGAACAATTTCTCATCTCAGCCCCTACTCTTTAGTGTCCTTACTAGTCCTATAAAGTTAATTTTCTCTGGTGTAACCAAGAGGAGAATAATCTTTGAAGGAGATGAAGTCAATAGACACCACGCTGGACCCCAAGACATTTCCTGCCAAATTAAAGGCAGTTTTCCTTTCTCCTCAAGGCGCACTCTCAGCTTTTCTGGTGCCCTGACCCAAGTTCTCATGGTTGTCTTTGGGGTCTCCCCCAACTTGTGTGGTTTCCCTTTTCCAAGAGTGCTCTGTTTTCTTCCTCTCAAAATTCCTGATTCATCTGTGACAGAAGTCTACATCTGTGTGCATCAGGTTTATAGCTTCTCTCCCCCCTGCTTCCCTCAAATTAACCCCAAATTATAAATTGTGTATTATTTCACTGGCATGTTATTTCATAAACTGAGTTATGAAAGACCGCTGGTCATTCTCCAATCACTCAAAAAGGTGGAATAGGTTTTTCTTTTTAAATGTTATTGAGAGATTCATACACCATATAATTCACTCTTTTCACATGTACAAGCCAATGGTTTTGAATATGTTCAGAACTGTATAACCACATCACATATAATTTTAGAACATTTTTGTCACACCAAAAAGGAATCCTCTACCCATTAACAATCACTCCTCAACTCTTCCCAACCTTCAGCTCCTTCCAACCACTAGTCTTCTGTTTCTAGACATATACTTATTCTGGACATTTCATATAAATAGCATCATACAAGATGTGTTTTGTGACTGCCTTCTTCCACTTAGCATAATGTTTTGGAGGTTCATCCCCACTGTAGCATGTGTCAGTACGTCTTTTCTTTTTTTACAGCTGAATAGTATTCCACTGGATGTATAGAAACACACTTTAAAAAAAAAAAATCCATTCATCCACTGATGGGACATCTGGGCTGTTTCCACATTCTAGCTATTGTGAAGAATGGTGATATGAGAATGTATGTCCATGTACATGATTAAACTTACGTTCTCAATTCTTTGGGGTCTATGTCTAAGGGGAGAATTGGCAGGTCATGTGGAAAACCTATGGTTAACATTTTGAGGAAATGCCAGACCAATTTTGAAAGCAACTACACTACCTTATATTCTGACCAGGATTGTTTGAGGGTTACAATTTCTCCACATACTTGCCAACACCTGCTATACGTGTTTATTTTGGCCATCTTGGTAGATGTAAAGTGGTACCTTTCTGTGTTTCTGATTTGTATGTATTTAATGTTTAATGATGTTGTGCATCTTTTCATGTGCTTACCCATTTATATATCTTAAGAGAAATGACTGTTCAAATTCTTCGTCCACTTTTGAAAAAACTGGGTTCTCATTTTATTGTTGCATGGCAAGAGTTTTTTAAAAATATATTCTGCATGTTAGTTTCTTATTAGACATATGATTTACAAATATTTATTCCCATCTTGTGGGTTGTCTTTTCAGTTTCTTGATGGTGTGCTCTGAAGCACACGTCTCTAATTCTGACAAAGTCCGACGTACCTATGTTTCTTGTGGTTCCATAGGATTCTGATGTCACATCTAATAACCCACTGACTAATCGAACGTAATGAAGATTTATTCCTGTTTTCTTCAGAGAGCTCTAGCTCTCACATTCATTTTGAGTTGATTTTTGTATACGGTATGAGGAAGAGGTTGAACTTCATTATTTTGCATGTTGTCCCAGCACCATTTGATGAAAAGATTATTCTGTTCTATCCTAAATGAATGGTCTTGGCACCTTTGTCGAAAACCAACTGAACATAAATTCAGGAGGTTTCCAGAAAGGTGTTCTCTTGACACAGTTTCATGACTATCTAATAGAAAGCACCTTACACTAAACTGATCATAACCATGCAAGTTATCAACGAAAGCCACTATTTTAAAGCTGCACATGGATTCTGCACATGGATAGGGAGTAGGCAAAAATGATACATCTTGTTACTGACAAGATGGATAAGGAGGAGGTGTTC
Source organism: Mirounga angustirostris (assembly GCF_029215605.1). Lineage (NCBI taxonomy): Eukaryota > Metazoa > Chordata > Mammalia > Carnivora > Phocidae > Mirounga > Mirounga angustirostris. Next base: position 178,267,289 of record NW_026991709.1, on the reverse strand, counting down.
AGTGATGACTGGTTAAAGGAACGAAGGAGGTCTATGCTTTCCAATAAGGACTAACGGCATCCTTACCGCTGCCGTGAAGCAGGAAGCATTTCCCTTCTAAACCACTCCCCACCCCTTACAAATACACCAAAAAGCACAACTAATCCCCTTCCTGCCACCTTTGACTGCTGAGAGGCAGTTCTGCCTCCCTCTCTTCCCCGTTGGTCACTCTTCTCCCCACCCCCACCCCCGCCCCCCCGCCCCCCATTTGGCCTTTCATTCAACCAGCAAGCATTAATGGAAAGCTAACCCTAAGACAGGCACCCAGGATACTAACGATGAAGACCAGTTCGCTGCCAAACTGCCACGGGGCCTCCCTACGGCTCAAGTCTCTCCTGGTCTGTCTTTTTTCCAATTCTTTGGTTTCATGTCCATGTGCACGTGCTTATGTCCACCCCATCAACACGGTTAGTCACAGAATCTCCCCTCCCAGATCTGTCACAGCCCACATGATTCTGGCTGGGTGGCAAGGGACTGCTTACCCCTTGTCAAAGCCTCCAACAACTCCAGATACCTCAGGTTTCCAGAAAGGTGTTCTCTTGACACAGTTTCATGACTACCTAATAGAAAGCACCTTACACTAAACTGATCATAACCATGCAAGTTATCAACGAAAGCCACTATTTTAAAGCTTCTTCTTTTATTTAATTCTTTAATGATAACTTACACAGAAAGGATCCCACTTTCTCTCTTTCTTCAGCATCACTTTTTAGTTCTTATCCTATTTCCCTGCCTTCTATTTTGTTACCACATCCTACTTTCAGTGACACTTTAAGTACCAGATCAGGGATTTCTCAGGTTGAAAGACAGGAGTATGAATTCAATTTCTAGTGATGAACTGATAATAGAAGATATGGTGACTTCAGATGTTTTATATTAAATGTTCACAAACTAACGGATCTATTTATGATATATACAATAATCATGTACACCAATTCATGGACACCAAACAAGGTGAGTTGGCTTTGGAATTCTGTCACAGTGGACCTTATAATACAGAGTAATGCAGATGAACAATAGCAAAAGAGATGATGACTTAAATCTCTACCACAATTTTCCATTTTAGAGTTTATTCTTCTGACGTCTTTCCTACCATTGTATATCTCCTCCAAACCAGCTGGAAGTCAAAGTCTCTTGCAGAAAATAAAATGACAGGTCAAGTTCTTCATGGGTTACACTGCAGTATCAGGAGGAAAAGGTCTTACACCTGCCTACAGACGCACAAATGATATGTGGGAACAGGGGAAATGAGGATGTGAGTACGGCATCCTTTTTCCTGATAGCTTTGTAAAAATGACCTTTCTCCTTTAACTTTCACTGAAAACACTTCAAGAAGCAGGCAGGCTTCTCATTTCCCACTGAAAGCTGGGAGATGGCTCAGATGTTGCATTTCTAGCGTACTGCCTTCATTTTGCTTTTCACTCATTACAGAAATACGCCATCCTACGTGTTTATTCATCAGTTTTCTATAAGTACGCTGGCCATCAGTTCTATCATCTTACCACAAAGACAAGGGTGCCTGACAAAAAAGCCTATGACAGAGTCCAGCCTAAAGTGAGTGAAGATGAAGTCTCCACCCACTGGAACACACACACACACACACACACACATTTCTCTCTTTCACTTACTCTCTCATGTGGTGAATCCTTGACTCTCCTCTTCCCCAGAACGCTCATCATCTCAATTTTCTGCTGCTTTTCAAATCATGTTTAATTAGAGGATTTCACATTCCCTTGTGATATGATATTCATGAGTAAAACTTGCAATTGGAGAGACTGTGAATTAGTCTATTAAGAGCCAGATTTGTGCTTTTAAACAATGATAGAGATTTATTATCTGCTCTCAATATTGTGGCTTGAGATGTGAGGGCTACCTTAACTAACTTTATATCTGAAGTAAAAGCTTTTAACTCCTTCGGTTCAGGAGCTTTTGTTTTTGTTTTTTTTTTCCCCCTTGCATTACAGAGTATCCTGTAAGAAATACAGGGTTCCCTCTCTGTAACGGCCCTCAGGGCATGGCCCAGTAAAGCGGTGCGTGGGGTGAGTGTGATATACAAATATCCTCACTTTCGTAGTTACGAATTCATGTTCATGTGTACTAGAAAAAAAATTTGACCAAGACATCAGATTCATGACTTCTCAGTGTTACATTTTCCATGAAATCTATTTAAGCCACTCAATTTTAAGAAAAATATTAAGTAATAAGTAGTTAACAGGTACATGCAGATGTGGCAAAAATGGGACATGGTGGGAGACTGATTCAAAGTCACTGTTGACCAGGCTTAAAAGATGGTATTTGTATGCAAGGGTATGGAAACACAACCTTCCTCTTCCACTGCTCTTCTTAGAGTAATGCTTCTCAAATTTTATTATGGATATAAATCACCGGGAGATCTTTTTAACATGCAGGTTCTACTTTAGTAGTTCTGGGTCGGGGTGCAAGATCGTGCATGTCTGCAAAGCTTGTGTGGGACGCCGATGGTGGTGGGCCATGGACCACAACTTGAGTACTAAGTGCCTTGAGAGTTCCCTGTTCTGCATCTGACCTAAAAATGACTGCGCTTTATTAAAGGAACGCTCATGGGGTGCCCTACTCACTGTGGGTTGAATAACAAGATAGAGATGGATAAATATGGAAAGGGGTGGCCCTGGGCAACCTCAAACAATAGCTGTAAACTCATTTAAAAGGAAAAAAAAAAAAAAGCTGGATGGCCCTGTTACATAAGAATGATATGCAAGGCTTTTTAAGATTTAATGTAACAGAACAGGTAAGACCGAAGGAAGTTAGCACGGGGAAAGACTATTTCCTGTTCTTGTGGAATGAACGCCAATTTCACGTGAGCACAAATGTGGGGAGTGATTTCGTCAGAGAATGATGTTTGCCAGGTATTACACCGATCAGGAATACCCTGGCATACATGGGTGAATTGGTAAATGTGACAACTCAAAACCTCACTGTGCCCAAACTCAACATCTGCCTTAGGCATCCTTTAAGTCTGGTTGGTACCCCATAAGCCTGGAAGTACAAGATGTATGTTTAAGTAGGATCTTGAATTAAGTTTTTAGGAAGATAAGTGGTAGTTCTGGGCTTTTCCAGGAAACCAGGGTAAACAAACAATGGAAACAGGGTTTCAATCCACTTGGCATAGTACCATATTCAGTCAAGGTCCCTCTCCTCGGCGAAAAGAGGGAATCTGACCAAAATACCCCAATAGGACATGCATGCACTCAACGGTGGCCCACACAATGTCAGTTAGAGCAAGAATGCGGAGTTTTTTCCTGCACTCTGCATAAAACTGGCAGATTTATTTTAATTTCTATTAGGTAAAAATATATGTAGTATCTCCAACCTGTAGTATCATTTCTTAGGATGAGGCCTATTTGACTTTATTTAAAAATGACTTGATTTAAAGAGACTATAAATCGTAATATAAGTAGATATGACCAAGCTCACGACCAAGGGGCACAAACTCAGATGACTGAGGTTTGGGAAACCAAAAGTGCATGATGTATTCTACAAGGAGATTCAGTCCCTAGCTGGATTAACTTCCTGAGTTAACAATGAACCACTGGCAAGTCACTGAAGACACACTTTTAATTTGAATTTCCAATGGGGAAGGAAGAGCCTTGGGGTCTTCCTGGACTTATGAGACAAAACCCACAGAGTGCATTACATCCAATGCTTCTGGGACTTAAATATATCACATGGCATCTAGGAGCATCTCATCCGCAAGCTGCTTTACCAATGGTAAGAACCTGGGGTTGGGGGGGGGGGGGCATGAGATCAGCAGTTCCTTTCTTCACCATCCACATCACCCATCTGCCCCATCTCCTTTTTCAGCTCCACTGGGCAAAACGTGCCATCTTGGTTCCCAGACGCCAGGAGTATGTGCCCCAGCAGGACAATGGAGCAGAGAATGAGACCTTTGAGAATCTGAGAGCAACTGATCAGAAACAGCGAACAGGTGATGACAAAAGCAAACTGCCTGTGTGTGCATGGTGATGAGTGGAGGAATAAATAAAAGGAAAAAAAAAAAAAAACAATAGGAAAAGGCAGAAGTCCAGCTTTTGTTTCTTATGCCACTAAGGGCTATCCTGAGTTTACGAGAGTCTACCACTGGCAGCATTAACACTGGGATCTCGTTAAGAAAACAGAATGCTTTCCAAAGAGTGGCTGTGAGCAACTGTGTCAATACAGACATAGCGACCACTAATCCAAAAATTATTAACACCATTAGGCAGGCATTCTTACTATGTCAACGCAAGCGTGTTTGCACTGGTGACTCACGAGGTCTATGTGGAACGTGTCCATATGCTAGAGGCACCAACGGTACCCAAGAAAACGAAAGAACATAAATAAAAGTTCAATACTAATTCTTCTTAGTCCTTCCTCCAGAATACTCTATGGAAGCCAGCACAATGATACTCCAGAACCAGAAGAATCACGTAAGTGAAGTGTGAGGACCAGACACATAAGCAGGAGATGAGGGGACGAGTGACGTAAGGATACAGATCGGCTGAGAACCGTTAGGCTCTTGCATTTATGTTTCCTTAGAACGATCCCGTACATTATGGAATTATTGTTACTTCTCTACAGGACACGACGCTTCATTAATGTTCACTGGATTAAACTCTTCCTCTACCTTTAGTTGTGCAGTTTTAAGTAAACACTGAACTTGTGATAAGCATTGTTCTGGGTTCCTAGATCAGAGTCTCTAAGTTGGGATTCATAAGAAGACCCATGGGTGAGTGGTAAGATAATATTATAGTTTCTGTACGCATGTGTTAAGATAATAGGACTTTGGTAAGAACATACACATGTGTATGTATATATCTTTCTCACCCTTAGCCTCTAATTTTTATAATATAGGTAATATATCAGACACGTATATACTTGGTTAAAATCACACTTAGTAGGGATACATATTCAAAATCTATAATAATGATAGAGTGAATAAGCAAATACAATCGGAGGTCACTGGCTGTTCTCTTCCTCACTGAAAGAGTTGTACCCAATTCTCCACTGGGAGAGAAAGAGAACTGAACAGATGGCTGGGACATAAAATGCTGTAATATCTGATCTGGGCCTTACAGTATCAGTAGGAGCTCAACGGCTACAAGGAAGAGAATGAGAGCAAGCAGATGGCCGAAGCACAAAAAGCATCATCAGGCATTAAAAAAAAAAAAATAGAAAAACAAACAAGAGTGCTTACAAATAACTTAAAGGCTGATATTAAGAAATAAAAAAAAAAATTCTGTCCCATAATATAGTTTATATTGGGTCATAGTCTTAAGAATTTTTCTCTTTCTCCACATCGCTTCTCTGTCACTTTGAATGGTAGCAGGGGAAGAAGGCCACAGCATAAGGATGGCACAGAACAGTGGCTCGCAAAGTATGGCCCCCGGGAACTTAGCGGAGATGCAGTTGCTTCGGCCCTACCCCAAGTTACTGAATCAGAAGTACTAGGACTGGGGTCTGGCAGTCCGCAGGTTAGCCAGTCCTCCAAATGATTTCTGATGCAAGCTCACGGCTGAGGAGTACTCTTACGCGAAACCCAGCTCTTCTCCCGTGTTTGGAGCATCTGTAAGTATCAACAAGACTAACCGGGCGCTCCTACAGCATCTGTGGCCAAGGGTAGCAAATTTAGAACTACTCCCGATGGGTTCTTAATCTTTACTATTCCCTTAGTTCCCCTTCTTCTGCACATTTCAGCTAGTCTCTGCAATGAAATTTTGCACCTGTCACACCAGGCTGGTGATGTTGGTTGATCGGGAGGCAGCAATCAACACGACACAGGGAGCAATCCACAAGAGACAGGGACCCTTCCTTCACGGAGCTCACTGTATTCAAAAATTTCACCTGCTGCACTTTGGAGGGTGGAAATACATACACTGTGATATTCCACCAGTGCTTATTTTAAACAAATCTGACGCTGTGTCACATTTTGTATATATTCATATCACTGCATTTATTACACTGTGTTGCAAACATCTCCTTCCCTGTATGTCTCTCTGATTAGACTGTGAGCTCCTTAAGGGGCAGACCTAGGTTGTGGTCCTCTATTAAGCCCCTGAACCTATATAGTTAGTATATAATAAATACCCGACAAATGCTGTTTGAATGAATAAAAGACTTTAACAATAATTAACAGCGCTTGTTAATATTTACTGAGCACCTCCTATGTGCCAGAGCCTGGTATCACGCCCATTTCAAAGACGGACAAGTGAGCACACCAATATTAAGTGACTTCAGTGGGCAGCCTGTACTGGAATGCAGGCAGTCCGGCTTCAGAGTCCACACCTATCACCACTAAACACAGCTGCCCCCACACTCAATGAGGTATGGGTCATGGTCCAGCAAAACATGTTCTTTCTGCCCCTGACTCAAGGCCTCTGCTTCTGCTGTATCCTAAGCCTAGAGGGCTGTTCTGTCACTTCTTTCCATCTGTTCAAAGGTCACTTCCTCACAGAGGCTTTGCCAGACTCACTCTTCTCCCTTCCCTGCTTTATTGTTTTGTTCAGAACTTCTTTCTTTTTATTATGTAATTATTTGTTTGTTCTACTTCTACTGTAATGTCAGCTCCATGAGGACAGACTTTGTCAAGCTCACAGCTGCATGCCCTGGAGCCTAGGACACTTGGCACCGGGCTTGGGGTTTGGTAAGTTCTGCTGAACGAATGCATGCACGTTAGTACCGTCCACCGCTCACGAACACATTTTTGTTGAATCCTGGACAACTTCCCATTTATCCTTGTTAAGTTTCTTTTTATTTTTGCCTGTACAATCTTCTAATTTATTCAAACACCACTGGATTATCCCAGCTCTTGGTGTCATTTTTTTTTTCTAATTAAAGTAAACTGCCATTTATTTCTTACACTGATCTTTAACAAAACGAGACTTCTTGTTCTTGTCGTAAATATGACTCATATGGAAAAATGGGAGGTTGAATACTGGGGCTCATATGTACAAAAATGTTTCCATCAATAGTTCAGATATAAGAGGTAGAGACCTAGCCATAGATGTCTGTCCAATTCTAAGGTCTATAGTAATACTTTCAGTGGAGTATTAGCCTTTCAGATGTATAACCTAAAATTCCACCAGATGACTCAAAGGCCCCTCTTGAAAGCAAATACCACATCATTTACACAAACACTTTAGGTTTTTCTTTCCTTCTGTCATAATATACCTTCAAACTCAACATTCACAGCCAAGATGTAAAATATACACAAAGAGGAGATCCTTCAAAGATAGATTTCAAAGTATTAAAAACAGGAAGGGAAGAAGGGGAAAAGGGAAGAAGGGAAGGAAGGAAGGAAGGAAGGAAGGAAAGAAGGAAGGAAGGAAGGAAGGAAGGAAGGAAGTCAACCTGACATTAGTCTGACTTCCTTGAAGACTATAAAAGGAATGAAATTTGAACGTCATAAAAGTACGTCTGTTTGTTTAGGGAAGTCTTACAGGTAGTATAAATATCATCAGCTACAGTTGCTATGGGGTCTGTTTGTTTACCAAACAAGAATACAAATAGTTATACAAAAGTGGAACAACATTTAGGTATATAGATGGAGAATGCTTTGCCTTCTGGTAAATTTCCCAAAGTGCCTTTTAAAGCGTTCCTATTTTCACCTTACTTGCTGGGAAATCTCTGTTTCCTTGGTTCTCCCTTTTCAGTTCTAACGCCTCCAGGGAATGTTTTACTCCCAGATTTCTGAGTCTGATAATCATTTTCTTTTCCTTTTCCCCTTTTTCATTTTAAGACGTAAAACCAAAACCACTAGCCCGACCATCCAAACTGTACAATGAAAACCGTCTTCACAGTGTAAAATGCATTAAAAAAAAAAAAAAAAAAGACAACAGAAGCCACAGAGTTTATAGAAGCATTCTAGTACAGGCATGCATTCTTGAAGGTGAGTTAATCCATGAACCACCACCCAGAAAAGTTTGTGTGTGTCTTTTAACCGACTTTCTATAAACCAGGTATGTTTCATGCACCTGAATTAGACCTGCGGAGTTAACCACCTGTTTTGGAAAATGAAGGGGGTGGGGGGTGGGGAGAGGACACGAGAGGGAAGGAAACTGGCAAATATATATATATATATTCTTCTGGAATATCTTAGTCAAGGGTGTGTGTGGTGAGGAGGCACGTTGTCACTCAGATCTACTGTAAGAGAAACAGTACCACGGAAGCTGCTGGGAGTGGAAGCCTTCCCTTCACACTACATTGACCACAGTACCCACCAGGCACAGCCCCGACGCCTTTCTGTGAATGGTGCAGATTGCCATATGGACGGAGACACTGAACAAGCTGTACAACACTGGGCGACACGTGCCCGGGGGATTGTCCCATATTACTGCCACCTGGGCTGTGGTAATTGTGCTCTGTCTGTGCAGAGGCACCGAAGAGCCCATCAGGATGTGATTTTTGAGTACAAACAAAAAGGAAAATTACAGTTAAGAGAATTCTCTGGCTAGCCTATCTGTTGCTCAATTCCCGAAATAGTTTCCCAAAGGAACGGTTATCTTCTTTATTCACACAGGCAGAAATGACAAGCTGGAACACATATTAACAATTTCCCTTTGTGAGCGTCCGCTATTGTTTTAATGAGGAGAATATACTTTATAATATACTTAGGCCCTGGCTGATTACAAAGGGGGGGTAGCACACAGCCGCTCAGGACAGCCGTACACGTGTAACACGCTCATTTGCATTACCCAGGCGAGCCAGGCGCCGGGGTGCCACCAGCTCAACAGATCTTGAAAAAGAACGTGACTTTCCTTTAAGCCTCCTGCGTAGGTTCCCCATTCCTGTGGCCCCGTCACTGGCTGAAAACCGTGAGATTCCTACTTGTCATTGAGAGGAGAGGAGAACAGAAGAACCCTAGGGCTTTTCCAAGCCATGAGGCCTGGCTTCCCTTTCCACTTTTGGATGGATCCAGAGCCCACCCAAGGAAGTCCTTCTGTTCACGAATCCAAGTTGTAGAGTGTGCGTTTCAGCAACACTTCCACAGGGTGAGGGGTGAAACCCAGTATGAGGGACGATGCTGCCAGAGCTCCCCCCAGATTGGTCCTCACGGTTCTGCTGCCGTACATCTTCCTTCACACCCTTGGCGTAAGATCAATGTTAAGAAAGCTAATGTGTATTTGGGAGGAAGGGCCATAGGCCCTACCACACAAGGGTAAACACCTGTAAAATGGCTGGGTGCCAACAAAGGGATCTGGTGGAAAAAAACAACAACAAACCCTACTAGCGGGAGCCACTCCTCAGAAAAGAATGTCTATCCTACATGATGAGAGAAGGTGGGGGCTCAGATATTATTTTGCGGGGGAAACCGGGCACATTAGACATGAAATAGCCCATGATCGAGATTCATATTGTATGATACCCCAAGAAAAAAAATAAAATCAACCCAATTTAGGAGAAACTTCTAAAAGGAATGTATCTCCCTAGACCAATGATACCATTTTATTGGAAAGCACGTGTCATTTAAAAACAATAAAGAGAAAAAGATTTATAGAGTCTAATGATGGTGTGTTATGGTAAAAGGCACTTTATTGAGATAAGATACAACAGCTGTTAGAGAATAATGGCTGAGTTTTTTTTTTTTCTTTTAATCACCATATAGAGGGAACAGTCAAGAAAATCCATAAACCTCTCTCTCATGGCATGCCAATATTTTAAAGATTTTTCTCCCTCCCCCCACCCTGCGTATGAATGACAGGACATGATACTCCACCGTGCCATGCCGCCCTGAGAAAACCTTTCTTCCCCGCTTCCAAGACCCAGAAGCAACTGGTTTTTAGCCATGAGACAAACGGACTGCGCCTCTTCCAGGCATGATGGTCACAAAATACCCAGCAGCACATCTGTGCTACAAAATGTCGACTAGACCCTGGTGTTTCTTTCTGATCGAGGCAGAAATGTTCCTGCCCTCCATAGGCTACTGTCCATACTTATAGACAAGGGACAGCTGTCACTGCCAAGAGGCTGCTTTGGGGCTCAGAAGCACCTATATTTCAGGCCTCGGCAACTGGCTACATCTAAGTCCCTTTCGGGTCGCTTACAATACCTGACTGGTCATGCCCAGCCTGTTCTTTACATTCTCCACGGCTAGGCACCTGATGTACCTCCCTGCAAAAAGATGAGGCAAGGTAGGAGAACAGCCAGCTGTGAACCTCTGGAGCCTCTCTCCAATTATGGCTCAACAGACAGGTCAGGCCCCAGGCTCCCACCCTTGAAGGTTATGGCCTCGTCCTGATCTCTAAGCTTTACCCCCTGGAGACTATCATCCAGGAGTCTGGGGTAAAGCCAAGGTGGTTCTGATGAAGAGCACACCTGGGAACCACCAGACTCGAACAGTCATTACAAGGACTTGAGGGCCCGAGATACTCTGGTTCCAGTCCCTGCCTGGTCCCTAACTAGCTATGTGGCTTGTGCAAATTATAAAATTGTTCTGGGCCCTCAAACACCATCTGTACAAAGAAGACATTGTACCCCATAGGGCTACAGTTAGGATTAAGTGGGAAAATCAGTATCAAGGCTTATGTCGAATCCTTCACACCATGTGTTCTGCACAAAGTAATAGTTCAATAAATATTAGCTGCATTATCATCACCATCCTACGCCAGGTACTGATTCCTTCCAGCCATACTACCTCTACTCTGTAGGCTCACACAAGAAGGGCAAGCCATGAGCTTTGTGGACTGAGTAAAATGTCTGGGATGACAATCAAATTTTAGGGGGAAAACTCTGCCCTTTCCAAGACTGCCAAAACCCAGGTGAACTGAACAGGCCACTAGCATTGCTCCTCAAACCTGAGAAAGCCCTGGGGACCCTGATTCAGCAGGTCTGGGGTAGGACCAAAGACCCTGAATTTCTAACAAGCTCCTCCCAGGTAATGCCAAAGTCGCTGTCCTGCAGCCGTTGAGTAGCAAGAATATAGGGCATATGTGACAAATACAAATTCCTGCACCCCATCTTAGGCCAGTATAATCCAATTCTTCGTGAGAGAGGGCTAGGAAGCTGCATATTTTAACAAATACCTGTGAGAATATCATCAGGAAATCTGAGAAACACTGCTCTTATAGCTAAGATCAGGAGTTGGCAGATTATTTTCTGTAAATGGCCAGACAGTAAATATTTTAGTCATTGTGGGCCATACGGTTTCTGGTGCAAGTGCTTAAGCCAGCCATTGTAGCATGAAAGCAGCTATTCAATAGACAATGCATAAATGATCATTGCTGTGTTCCAATAAAACTTTATTTACAAAATGAGCAGTGGGCCAGATCTAGCTGGTAGGCTGTAATTTGCTGACTTGTGTTAAAGATCAATTGCCTTAGCACATACTAGCAGAAGTAGCAGTAACAATTCTGAAGACAATTTGGGACAATTTGGCTGCAGGTTCTCCAGAACACTCTAATGGGAAATAAAGATTGGGGGTGGCTCATTTGTTCAAGCACTTCAAATAAAGAGAGATACAGAAGAAAGCATCTGAGTTTCAAAGACAAAACAAAAACAGCTGAAACGAGGAAGAGCTGTTCAGAGTAATGTGACCTAGAGCTTACTGCGTACATTTCTGGCTCAACAGGCCTGAAATATGAATATGAAAACATGTAACAGTTAAAGGCACGTACCACTGGAACGGTTCTGAAAGCAAACTTCTAGAATTTTAGCAAGTCAACCAAGAGCACCAATATTTACTCATCAACAAAGAATTTAGTTCAAGAAAGGGAAAAAAAAAAAAACCAAAAAAAGAAAGAAAGAAAGAAAGAAAATGAAACGCCAGGCATGTCCACGTTTCAGAGTTCCTTGCCTTCGGAAAGTAGTGGGGCGGGAAACACAAATGTTATTGTTATGTAGTCAAATACATGGCAATATGTCAAGAGGCCACAAATCAAAAACAGAGACTGTGAATCAAGTGAGAATGTCTGAAAGTACGCTAGCCAAGCAAAAACCTTCAGGAGTCATTCGCAGGCAGCTGCTCACTGGGGGGGGGGGACATGACACGGGACACGACGACGCAGGCAATCGGAATACCCGGGGCTGTGTCAGCAAAGTCGCAGAAGGCAGGAAGAAACACTGGAAGTGGACAGAGCGCAGGTTAGACCTCGCAGGGCAGGGGCCCGATGTGGGCCACCCTGATTCTCGGAACAGGAGGGCAGCCTCTAGGGGACAGCAGGCTGAGCAATGGACACCGACCAATGGACCCTGACCAACGGACCGCCATGATCCTTCCAGAGTTCGAAGAAACCTCTTCCACCAGATGCTTAAGGAAGTCTTGAAATGCACATTTAGAAGGGCTTTGAATCTGAGACATGCTCAAGTTAGCAAACATCTACTCATGGTGGCTGAACTGAAAGCAAAAAGCTGGGAAGGGTCAGAGAAGAGGAGTCTCTTCCATATGGACTACGGAGGACAGGCAAAGTAGGATAAAGACCAGAGGAGGTGTTCAATGTGGAAGCGTGAGATCTACGAGGCTAGAAGGGAGAGAGGGAGGCTTGTCTGGCATTTGCCTGTGTGTAAAGCCGGCTTGGGGTTCATTTTTGTTCTTTATGTGCTGTTTCAGACTATAAGTGATGTACCTTCTGCAAATCCTACCCGCCCCCCTTCCTTCTTGGAAGGCCCAATACCACTATCCACCTTAAAAGAGGGAAGTCTGCTATTTTCCTTTAAAATGTGCTGATGTGCACACAGTAGGTGAAATAAATGCATGTTTTGTTGGATTTAAATTAAACTTTATTTTAGGAACACTGCTTTCAATTTATCTTAATTAAATAATCACCTCTAGGCCGAATGAAAACTCTAAGTGCTGTCTTACAAAGTTAAGAGACAAGCTTGCATTTGGATCTTGGACACACACTAACCAGTTCTGTGACCATAGGTCAGTTCTTTAGTCTCTGTGACTCAATTTCCTTGTCTGTAAAATGGGTATAATAACCCGTACTGCTTCCCAGCGGTCACGAGGATAAAATGAGACATCACTCCAAAAACAAGAGTGTAGCCAGTGCTTGGCACAGAGAAAGAACTGAGGACGTGTGAGCTCCCTTCCCTTTCCCTAGTGCACCATAATATAATCGGATATTTAGAATTTTAATTCAGGCAATTACTTAAGTAGTAATTGCTATTTGTATTTACATAGCTGCTTTGATCCAAGAAGCTCAAAGGGCTTTACTAAATTTAGCATTTTAATAAATGTTTCATTTGCATTCCATTGATTTTGTTTACCCACACCAAAACTTGGAATTTCCTAAAGCAAGAGAGTCAGACAAGTGAAAGGGAACAAGAGGATAGCTTCGTGTTCACAGGTAACCCAGGTCTCAGTTTTATCTATTTGTCTACGATGTCACGGCTCCCTGGGTCCTGGGGAATAAATTGGCAGTGGGAGACGAGAACATGCCTGCTTCCCCCCTTTAGCTTCTGCCCGCTGAACTTCACCTTCGCCACGCTTCTCTCAGGCACTGGCAACCGAGGTATGTTCATTGCACCAATGAATTTATATATAATCAGCACAATAAACATTATTAAATTGCCGGACGAAAATCAAAGCACGAAGCCCAGCGCCAGTACTGAATTCTAATGATGCTGAATGGCCGTGACTGCACAGGGACAGGATCTTAACAAGCCTTGATTTGAGTGTTGGCATCCGCCTCACAAATCACATGGGCCGTTCCTCTCGTAATAGTGCTGAATACTGATAAATGTCTCTACCCTGCGCAACAGGGAAGTGGGTTTCTATTGGCAATCTTTACCGAAGTGTGTTCTTTCCCTTCTCTACACTCAAGGGTTTACCCTGAATGATTTAATTATAATTTTCCTTGTGTAAGACAAATTAAAGAGGAGAGTAGGAGTGTCGTGCCAAGCACATTATTTATCTCCTTAACAGATTGCAGCTCACCAAACCCCAGAGCTGCTGCTACGGCGCAGCTCACAGGAGCCCGCAAAGCGCATGGGGGCAAGAGTGGGGGAGCGGGCAGTTTCCAAACGCACAGAAACATGCAGCCTAGCTAGGTGAGACCGGGAGACCTCTCGCTACTTTAAAAACACAAAAACTCTTAGGATACTGCCTTTTGCCAACACAGCTTCACACGGAGCATTCCTGAATCCTTTGAGGAAGAATTCGTAAGCTGTTCACCTAAGATTGAGTTTGAAGGGCTAGATTATTATTCAGTGTGGCAGAGGCTCTGGCTTGTTCAGATACTGCTCTGGGAGAACGGAGCGAGGGAAGGAACAGGACACGGAAATCAATGGTAAGTCTGCAAAGTTACGTATTTCACAAATGCACTGGTGCGTAAGGGACGAAACTTCTCCAAGGGACCCCTGTGACAAACGTCAAGTCAGTGAGAACATTTTTATAGTGATCGCTTTTTTACCATTTTTCCGCTACTTACACAGAGTATCACACTGATGATTTCAAAATAAATCCTAAGGTAAAACCAGACAGAACCTCATTATAAGTATCTGTATGTACACAAAGCTTGCTACCCAGTAAGTGAATTTTTAATGATCAGTTCTCTAAGTTTCTCACTTTTGAATTATCTTTAACCTAAGGTGCTCATTTGTCTTGTTCACTACATTCAGCTAAAACAGGCTAACCAGAATTTTCTTTTAATTCAGCCACAACTAGGAACCTACCCGGTACTATAAACTGAGAGATCCAAGATATTAAGGAGTGGCATATAATTTCATAGCTGCTTGTTCTTTGCATATGTAACTGGAAAATTCAGCCTGTTTTTACAGCCAGATTACAGCTCAGTAGAACCCAAATTCTTCTCTGATCCATATTCTAATTTCGGCACGTAGTATAATGAAGATTAAGCCTCACTGGTGTGCGGATCATAAAAACAATTCAAACAAACTTATTCTCCTGGAATGAGACTGTCTGTTAGATCCCTTTACTTTCAAATACACCTTAAGACATGAAAAGGGCTATTCTTCTCCCACCTGCCTCATTGCTAATCTGTCACCTGACTGCAGATACAGACCCTTTTATGATGAAACCGAGCACAGCGCATCTAAACAAGAAGAGTTTTCTGTGTCACAGGAAATCTGTGCAGGCTCCACAATGGCCGGCAAGATGGCAACAAATACCTGAAGTGCATCGGTCGGCATTTTTCAGTGGATGGCCTGTTCTGCCTATGGATCAAGAGGTAATTCAATCACTCCACGGTAAATGGACAGCATCAACCTTAGACACCAAAAGCAAGTAGAGCAAAGGACAACAACCTAGAACCTTTTCTTTAAAGCTCTCTAAGGTTCAGTATTATTTTTTAATTACAGAGACACTGTCAGAGGTGATAAAGCAGAGCATAGACTGGCTTCCAGACGTACAAAGCTATCCTCACTGGGAACAACAGAAGCTACATTTGGCCCAATGGCTCCACACAGATTCTTACTGTCCACCATTCTATCCTTCGAATTCTTCTGAACAGGAAATTTAAAACATCTTTTACTTCGCCAATGTCTGCCACAGAAGTTCCAAAATCATCTTAAAAGGATAGCAGCAAGTTTTGGTTAAAACATCTATTATCCTCACCTCTCAGAACCCTCTCACGTTCTTACGCTTGCCCGGGACACAAGCCCACACAGGCAGAGATATTCAGAGAGCATTTTCTGTGGTTATGGATCTTGAAACGGATAAAATGTTGCTGGTAGAAAGATACACATCTAATTAAACCCATGGGCTTCTTAATGCTCAATAGTTCAAGAAAGGTATGAAATTATACTTGTAATTGCTCAAGTGAAAAATATCATTAAAAAAACTTTCACTGAGTCATTTTATTAAAAAACAAAATATAGAATTTGTTTTTCCTGCTGGAAGTGACATTTACTATCACACATTACTTTGAAAGTTTCTTTTCTTCTGTGTGGGGAAGCTGTGCATATGAAATAGATGGGAAACCGTTTAAAAATAGTACATTGAAAATAAAAGTTTTTAATTTTAGGAGCATTATATATATACACTCCACTTCTGAAAAGCATTCAACAGTAGTATTAATGCTTCTGGGGTGTGAGGATCCAATAACATGAATTAACAGCTTCATTTTCTTAGAACTGTCTGCTAACATGATGTATTCTGGATATCTCAAACAGACTCGGCTTCGGCTAACACTCAAGCAAAGCTGAGGGCAATTACAGTACATAAAATCTTAACTTCCAAAGAGGAATACGGCGACCGAGACAGCACTGCATTCCTCCTCGGGAGTTAAGACTTTATTTTTTAAATTTGTGTGTATAGACGTGGATCATGTACACACATACAAAGACCCCTTCCACCTCCCATCCTTCCAAACTTCACTGAGCACTGACCAGGAAAAAGGCCATGTTCTTTGGAGGCACAACGATGCAAAAGATAGTCTCCCTGCCTTCAAGGAGGGCAGTACGTAGTGGCTAAGCTCTCTACCTTTTCTTGAAGTGTGATTCAGAATTGCCAATACCAGACTCTACTACTCCTCAGGAGGTGTTTAGAGCCCAGACGTTCGGTTTGCATGGAGTGAGCACTGGGCATGAAGAGTAAGCTTGGAACCCTTGAAATCCAACCTATCCAGTGAGAAACGAACTCTGCCTGGGTTCTTAGGCGTAGGTTAGATCTGCATAAGTGCTAATTCCATGTTGAAAAGGTGAAAATAATTAGATGCTTCACACCCAAACCATATTGAACACATTCTTAAGTAATTATATGCACATTCAAGTCACATGGATCCAATTAGGGATCTCTGAGATATGGCGGCGCAAGGCCACCCACCCCTTCCACATTCAAGACCGTTCCAGACGCATCTCAGTGGCTCATTCCTACCTTTCCCTTTTGGGAGTGTGGACTGAGAGCTGTCCATTGGTAGAGGCATGTGGGTTCATTATTAAGGAGGTCTTGGAAGGTGCAGAGGAGGAGACACATGTCGTGGTCAGATCCAAACTGCTGTGATTGCTGCCTGTGGTTTCTTCTGCAGAATGAGCACTTGTCACTTCTTTCCAGAGCTGCTGCAGTTCTGTTGGAATCATGCCTGAAACAAACAAATTGGATAATTAAATCAATTAACAGCTAATTCCGTCCTCTTCAAACAGTAATTAAATCAAAGAGTCAGTAAACAAAGCCTAGTGTTAGGGGTTTTTTTTTTTTTTTGGTGTGTGCGTTTTTTTCCCCTCCCAACTAAGGCAAATACGGTAGTAACAACCGTGTCCTCCCACTGAACAGCCAGCCGAGTTGAAGTGCCCTCATCACACATAAAAGACCTCCGTGAAAAGGATTCAAAACACAGTTACTCTGCAAAGACAGTATGCCTCCATCCAAACTGTTGTTTCTAGATTTTTGAAAAGGAGTAGATAGATGTTATTGTATTTTTAGACACAAAGAAGGGCTCGAAATAAATTTGTTCAACTATACTATTATGACAACACAAACCACAAAATGAATAATTTTTGTGCTTAAGTCGTAAATGATGACAAATAGCTTTGTTATTAAATATAGTTTTTATTAATCACTTTTAGACATAAATTATGAATTTGTATCGTCTTCCTGAAATGCTTTTCAACTTTTAACATTCAAATTGATTATACTATGATTATTTCATTAACACACCTATCTTCCTCATTAATTTTGGTTTCTAGTACCACATGCTTAATTGATGGATGTGTCTACTGAAAAACTGTGTAACTTTTTTTTTTTAACAAGTAACACTATTATTACTGTCATTTCTTAGATCAATGCTAATGAACCATTGCAGAATAAAATGCAAACGTAAAATAAACTTGCGAGTGATAAAGTTCTCTTGTTTCTTAAGGGGGTCAAAATGGACATGGGTCTTAAGGAGGAAGGGTCAAACCTGTATTTTCCCCCAGAGGAGATACAATCAGTATGTCAATCTCACTACTACGGCCTCATAACCTTAATTCTGGAGGCATGCCTCTACAGCCCAAGCTTCCCAGAACCCACCTCAGTGCATCTGCTGGCGCACGCATGCACAGAAGAAAAAGATTCTAAATAGCAGCTAACAACAACAAACAACAACAGTTCCTTCAAAAGGACAGCTAAAAGAAATCGTCAACCCTGTGTGTGTGTGCAGCATAAGGCAATTCCACATGAGAACTGGATGTCTGGACTGCAGTTCATTGTTTCAGTCAACTGTAACACAGCTATCCTAGAAAGCCTGCCATTTTCTGACTACATAGCAGCACCCGAACAGGCGTGTTTCTTACCAAACCTAAGCTATTGAATTAAAAAAGAAGGCTGTGTGCATTATATTCATTTGAAACACATAATAAAAAATGCCAAGGTCTAAATTTAATTTATTTTTGTCATTTAGAATACAATGGATAGATAATCATCTCAACGTGATCAGCCAAACATCTTTACTTTGCTAAACTGTTAAAGATTTTAATTATGCTAGCATTGGAGAGCACTGGTCTAATGAGGCGATGGACTCCAGAGAATCCGAGTGGTTAAGAACTGTGAAATGAGTCTGATAGGATTTTTTTATATTCACCGTGGATCGTTTGCATATCAAAGAGGAGTAAATTATTGCACAGCAGACCAATAACCTTCCCCGCCTTTCTGAGAGGAGCGTTAACAAAAACAGTTGGGTCTCTCCTAACGTTTCTCAACGAAAATGTTCAAATGCTCAAGTATTTGCAATTAATATATATTATAGAAGGAGGTTTCAAATGATACATTAAGTGGTCAGATATCCTTAGGACGCATCCTCGACAGCCAAGTCGGTTTTCTTCTCCCTTCATAAAAATCAAATGCCAATTATATTTTGATGGATTTTGTCCCAAATGAGCATTTAGTTATTAGGCATATTCAATTATTACTTGTCCCCTGAAATTAAGCCTCAGAGGCAAATTAAACAAAGGGAAAGGTCACTCCACAAGCCCGTGTCCGGTTCTGCTGCATCTGGGCTATTATTTTCCAACACCTTCCAAAGTGACATGTGGGATGTGTGTGCAGCTAACCGGCCTGCCCTGATGTCCGCACACCAACAACTACCTGTGAACGGGGCTGACCCTCCAACCACTGTTTACTCAAATGAAACAATAGTGAATAGGCTTGTCTGTTGATGATAGCATATTGATATAAAGCCACACAAGTCAACACCTATTTTTATTTTCTAGGGAGTAAATACACATGAAAAGAACAAGCCTCCCATTTTTCAACTCAAACTAATTGATTTCTGGGTCAGCTGCATGGGAAGTGAAAAAAATGGAAGAACACGGTTTCTAACAACTGTGTTAACACTTTCCCTCCAAGAAAAGCGGAACTTTGGAGCTGTTTTAGAAATGAGCTATGTATCCAGCAAATAAAGGCAAAGGCAAATGTCTGGTTACACTTGTTACACCTACAGAGTACATTAATGTTACTCTGCTCTCCTTTTCTTCCAGGGGGCTGGCCAATCAGTTTCATCCCTCACAAGAGGAAATGGTAAATAAAACAGTAACTCGCTGACAACAGGCGCACTTTTGGGTCAAATTTCACTGTGATAATTACGTTTGAGAACATTCTCATCAGACTTACAGAGAGCAGTCAAATCATTCTCCTCCATCAATGATACACCTTGTTAGCAATGTTAAACTATTACTTCACTGCATACTATCTACTGGAGGATGCTATTATTTGACAGCCATGGTCTCGTGATAGAATTAAGACAGATAAAAGGCAGGCTAGTCACTCATCAGACTAAATGGATAGCAAATTTCCAAAAAGCATCACGTATTTCCTCCAATATGGTAGACAGGAATAACAGTACCAGGTTATGTTTAACCTAATTCATTAACAGGTATATATATATATATATATCTCGAGCATGTAATCTCTAGTTCATATTTTCAAAATTAAGAGGTCAGGATGATATTGAACGTCAGGGGGTCAGCATCCTCAAGAGACCAGGGAGAAAAGCGTATGTGCTAATTACGTAAAACAGAGAAGACCCTGCAGTACTCTTTTAACAACAACAAAAATGTCCCTCCATTTCATACCATAAAGCCTTCAGGAAAGGAAAAAAAAAAAAAGGCCTTCGAAATATTACTTTCTATCTTTTCATACTTTCACATTTCTACACGTTTGAGGTGACTTAGCCAAGGCCATGAGCAGGTACGTCAAAGAATCGCGACGACTGTGTCACGAAGTGGCCATTACCGTTAACACCTAGCCCCTGTGCCTTGCTACGTTCCTTTTTCCAGGACAACCGACCCCTTCATTATAAAAGAAAATGCAGACACTGGCTTAAAAAATGTATGTTGTGGGGACAGTTGACAGATTACTGCTCATGGAACTCAATTTTACAACCCCAGGTATCACTGGCTCAAAGACAAACAGAGTTGATCAACCTTTTTTTGTCCTTGTACATCCATACCCAGGTGACCATGTTCAAGCAAGCAGAAAGTTGATTTAAACCTCATAATGACATCAGTTTTAAGCCATCATGTCTCTGATAGAAAAAAATTGTGTTGTAGTCCAACATGACTGAATTCTCGAGCCACTTTGGGCAAGGGGACAGGAGAGACAGAACCAACCTCCGGATCCCACAGAAGATGGCAATGACACTGGGAGCTCACTTTGCCGCCACAACCTGACTTCCGAAATATCGTATTTACATTTAGGTATCTTGGGCACACATCAGGGCACCCCTTAGATGTTAAATATGCTCCTTCCTAATGTTGCAGGGGCTAATAGTTATAGCAGATTGCTAGGCATATCAATCAATGCCATGACCAGTGAATTACCTACTGGTGTCTCTGATATGTTACTGCAGAGATTACACTTCATGCATCACCACATTCATTTCTTTCACATTACACATGGGCTTGTCTTGTCACTGCCCAATTGCCCTCTTTTGGACAGCTTAACTGATGTACTATAACAATGAACCTTAGTGAGCAAACTTAATAGTATAGGAGCAGTGGGAAAAGATGAGAGGTTGAAGCCTGAGTCCAATGGGTGTGTCGGAACAGCCTGCGAGGTTTCTAACAATAAACCCGAAGGTGTAATTAATGCACATTATAACATTTTGCAAGCACAAAAATGCATTAGCCGATGTGTCCTTTCTTCTCCCCTCGTACTGCTCTGTTACCAAATCTTCTATTTTGACAGCCATGGAGATGCTGATTATGTATCCGGTAGGCAAACAGTAAGTAATGGCAAAAAGGGGAGGAGGGCCAGGAGGGACATTAGAGGAGAAAGCCCAGTTTCAACACTGAAAACATAAACCAAAACAGAAAACCCCGGAAGAGATCTAAGCTGGGCGTGGCTGACTCAAGAGAAGATTCAAATGTAGACATGCCTCACTGGCTCCACTCGACACTGAAAGTTGCTGAACAAATGAGCATGTCTTAATCACCATGAAGAAGGTACCACATTTTCAACCCGCTTCAGAAGGCAACTGAATCCAAGACACCAAAGGCATTAGCTACCAGCCTTTAAGGCCCATACACATACATCCGAGCCTACTGCAACTGTCAAGCCCAAGGTTCTTGAGGAGGGGACCGAAATGTGCTGTGCATGTACAGGACAGGGGAGTTGTATTTCAAAACACAGCATGACACTCCCTTCCTTCCATACCTTCTGCATTCTGGCTCTGAATAATCCATGTGCATTCACATTACACATGTCAAAGGGTTGCTTAAACCATGAGGATATCCTAAAACGGTTAGAAATCCTCTTTTGTTTCTGATGTCCAACACCCACTGTAATAACACATCAGTGGCTTTTCAAAAGAAATCTTTAAATCCATGAAATCTTGCTGCTTCTCGAGGAACTCTAGTTTTTGAAGAGCAAGAGGTAGAAGTGCTACCTGTTCTCATGAGTATAGAACGTGCTCAAAAAAACCAACAGACGAATGCAAACAAGCAATGGAAAAAAAAAAAAAAAGAAAAGAAAAGCCATCAAAAGAGATTACTCTTAGCATAGAGAATAAACCCGAATTTATCCCGAGAACTGAAAGAGTGGCTTTTCAAAAGCATCACTCAGCTTTACAACAGAACGAGTTACAACGATAGAAAATATACCTTACACCGGCTCAACAAAAGCCTTCAAGAAAATTCACCTGGGATTCCAAACGGACAATGCTCGGTCGGACTGAAATGGTCCGTAAGTCAAAGTCGCACTGCTTTCCCCTAGCCCAAGAATGTGCCAGGGTGGGATTCCTCTGCTACTGCGCAGCATCAGACCACCCCGTAGGTCTTCACTTCGGCATCCATGAACAAGCCCTTCGGCTTCTACGAAGCTCCCCCCTCAGGACCTCATCCAGCCTTGCCTCTGAAGTTGGTGTGTGCTGTTCTGGATGGACCACGTCCTCACTGACGGGCTGGGGTACACCACCAGACAGCCCGCCGCCTTGGCCCCGCCGTCTGGGCGGGGCGGCACCTGCCGCGTCACGGACGCTTACCTTGAGCGAGCGGCTGGAGGGGAAGGGCAGGCTGCCCTGGCTGAATGGTGAGAAGGCCTTGGCGCTGTAAAGACAGGAGGTGCTGCTGTTGCAGCTGCTGCATCTGGAGGAGTTGCTGCTGAAAGGCCAGCTGCTGGGTGGCCACCTGCGGCTGCTGCAAGGAATCAGGGAGAAAGAACATGAGCCGGCCACTTCCCGAGCAAGGTTCGGAGGACGGACGTTTCAAAACACGCCGCCGCCGCCGTCAGGCACCGACGATGGCGGCTGGGGTCTAGTGGAGGGCTTGGTTGTCAGGGCTGGTGTGACAGGGACAGGACACAGAGCATCTGAAGAGCATGGGGGGGGTGTGGGTGTGGAGGGGGGCTGCGTGTACTCCCCCCTCTGCTGCCAGTGGCACAGAAAAATAACTCGCCCATCAAGTCAGCTTTTCCTCCAGTTTGAAAGGCCTGAGTGTTTCTGGTCGAGATGTGACCGTCCAGACTTTGAAATGTTTAATGATTCACGCCACAGAGAAGGCAGGCACCATTCCGGTCTGGAGGGATTTGAACCCTGAACCACGGAGAGTTCGGAAGAGCCAGCCGCCTTCCTCTTGCCTGCACCAGGAGCTTTTAAACTACTCTGTTTATCACTCCCGACATAAATAAATGAGACAAAATCAGACCTTTGAAGAAGAAAAACTTCATCTAATATTGTTAATTAGCCATGACAAACGATGAAATAACACTGTAAATCTTTCATAGAAACAGCCACTAGATTTTAATTACACACATTCATAATTTAGCAAACAACATTGTACTCGACTGTTGAGTGTTTAATGTGAAGGACACTTTAAGCTTCAGATGCCTTAACTTGGCCTTAGTTTCAGAAACCCCCAGGTCGGGCTCCCCTGTCCTGCTTCCCCACCCGCTTTGTTCTTGAAAAGAAGGGGCTTTACGGTATGATAAATATCTTTTTGTTGATTGGACAATGACAGGAGGAAAACTTTTGTTGTGTAAAACATCAATACATCATTCCTGTGTTTAGCAGGCCTCGCTCCAGCCAAAAAAAATTAATGTAGATTTCCTCAGTAATTATCTGAGTGATAGAAAGATAATACAGTGCAGTAGTACAATAAATAGAAGGAAATTATCTAATATCCTTAATCTGCTAGGAATCAAATCGAGGTGGAGGTCTTAGCCACATTATGGCTAACAATTACGAAAGGAGAATTAACCCTTCCCAAACTGTAGCCAAAAAAAAAAAAAAAAAAAGATTCTTTAAGAAAAAAAAAAAAGATCCGTTTTCCTAATTCTGAGTATCATTCAAAACATCAGGAAGACTTCTGCAACTAAAAGGGACTGTACAACCCTTTCAGAGCTTCTAATAACTATACTTTACAAACAACTGCATTCACTTAACCTAACACATGACCTTGATCTGATACATCCATAAAATGGTATGTGTATCAAGACCTTCTGATGCCAAGTTCAAAGGAAGAGAAAAATGGTGGTTTCCTTTCGGTCTCCGTGCAGTTTATTTTACAGTAAAAACCATCATTCTCCTATTAGCAACCAATTTCAGACTTACTACCATGCCACTGAGAAAGTTAATTGAGTTTCACTCCAAAAAACAAATTCTATACCACTAACAACAAAAATTTAAATAAATTTAAATGGAAAGCCAGTGTTTTCATTTTACGAACAGCATGCATAAAATGATCCAATTGTTTTCACCCCTTCCCATGTTATCACATTAATGTAAAACCCAGTGATAGTTATACTCATGTCAAAATGATTTTTTTACTTCTTCAACAGATATTAATTCATGACACTTAAAAAAAAAGAAGAAGAAGAAGAAGGAAGGAAGAGAAAAAAACAACCTGGATACAATAAAAGATCGGGGAACCAGCTCTTCTTGAAGTAGAAAAGAATGGAGAGGGGGTGCTGGAGTTTGGGGAGGGTGTTTCCTGTCTTACTGTAAATGAAATGTTTAAAAATTTTGTATTTATATAAAATGACTGATGGCTTTTCTGTTGTCTCTGCGGCCATCCCTAGGAAAAGCTCATGAAAGCTGTCCACGTTTGAAAAGTCAGGATATAAAAGTATACAAGGCCCATTGTCCAAAGAAAGAATTTAAAAGCAACACTGGTTGCCAAACTGTGCTCCCCACCCAGTTACCAAACACAGGATACGAGCCCGTTTGTTTACTTCTCACAATTGAATGCATACAAAAAAGGTCTCCGCGCAGTCCCCTGGACAGGTCAGTAGTCAGTGTTAAAATGCTAAAATGCCCTGATAAACCTTGCATTTCAGATCCCCTCCCTAGAGCTGCAGTCAAAGGTCTGTTTTCCTTTCTTCGGCTCCTCCCTGCTGCCTAACATAAACTGTCATAACTACCCGGACAAACGGCCCTCTTAAAACAATCAACTGAGCCTACCTCACCCGCACAGGATGGGACCTTTTTCTGTAGCTCGACTGAAAATTAATTCTGCCTTCAATTTTCCACACCCGTTCTGTCAAATATTAACGGGCAGTCACTTCACTAGCTGTATGGGGCTACAGAAGATCTATCTCCTACAGAAGGTCTTAGGGCCAACTCAATGGGGAGCCTAACTTTCTCAAGGAAACATCTCGAGGCAACTTTAGAAAAAAGTTGAGTGAAGGTACATTGTTCTGGCTGAGGATCAAGTGTCTTACTGCAGAGGTAATTAGAACAGGGAAAAGGGTGGTGGCGGTGGCGGCGGGGGTGGGGGGGCTGACGATTCAAAATTATGAGCCACTAATGACTGGGGATTCAGTAAATTAATACACTTGTTCCATCTGTCAACATCCAAGTTCAAACCTTGTTAAAATCAGAACCACCAGTCCACATCGTGAAATTGCTACCATGTGACTCTGTTTCACTGTAGCACGAAAGGACCACCACCTGCATGATAATTTCAGGAGCCTGCCCCCTTACCTCAGGAAAATAAGGATCTCTTAATCACCGTTACACAAGCTCTCAGCCAAATCCACTGGCACGGTGAACATACAGCGGGATCCAAGGGGACCTGCCCGCCGGTCTGCCTACCCCTCAGGATGGGAAGGCAAACCTCTCTCTTCTATCCCCTTTGCCTTGGAAGTGGATGACAGAACGTGACCACAGCAAACCTCAAGTCCTAGAGACAGACGCTGAAAGGCTGCCATAGATAATGTCCCGCCTTCTCCTGGTTCAGATACAAAGTACTCCCTTCCCAAACTCAGGCACCACCATCATCAAGATGCCCCCTTTCTGACAGCAGCAGTTTGGGAGAGTTAACTTTTATCCTTCCTTCTGCTGTGTAACTCTCCCCTTCACGTTTCTTTATCTGCCCTCTGAGCTCATCTCAACTTTCCTGTTCTCTCAGCGTGCAGACGTGCATTCCAAACTCTGTCTAACAGACCAAATAAGAGGTTAATAAGAAGTGGCAACAGAAAGAAAAAACACAATCCCTGGTAACTGATAAGAATGACAGTGGCAGCCCTTTTTTGTTTGTCTTCAAATATAGAGTTAAAGATCTTTAAAAAACTAAATTTTGATGCCTTTGAAAAGGAAGAAGCACAAAATAACAACAGGGGGTTATTGCCTGTGAGCCACAGGGGAGAAACTCCGCAATTCTTATCCTCCCTTTTGAAGGCTGTTAGAAATCTGATTCAACAAAGCAACAGCAGAGGGGAAACCTCTGGAGGCTGTACCCATTTCCTGTGATCATGCATAATGTGCTTCAGAAGTGGGTTTTTACCAGTTCTGTTGATCAACTGCACCTCCTTCATGTCCCTTCTTTTTTCTGCTGTGTTTACATCTGATGTGACTCAATGACAAGCACTGTCTGAGACCGTGAAACAGGCCTGTCATGTTGATTTATGGGCGCATCAAACCACAACTTGTCCAAACTGAAGCTCGCAGTTCATTAATTAGAGAGCTGCGACTTTGAAGTCAGCTTTCAGACTGTGGTTTTTAACATTTGGCTTAATTTATATGCTCTTGAATGTGGATCTCTAAGGAAAAAACTGAAATTCCCTTCTTGTCTTTGAACTTCTTTTGACCGCACAATAATCATTTCTTTGTCCAGAGTGATGCCTGCAATCCCAGAGTCATTAACGCGCATTGAACTGCCACTGATGAGTAAGCCCTACTGAATTAGAAAAACAGCCAGCAAAACAAAGCTGAGAGCCTTCTGCACAGTGATATCTCACAATTACATGCCTTCCCTCCCTGCGCCATTTCCATTTTAATTACTGTTAGTCCTTTAGATTTACATTTTAGACACTTTTTAATCTGTTCCCTTTTTTATTATAGCAGCCCCCAGTAGCGCGCCACTGTACTTAAGGGTTGTGTCAGCATTTTCATGAAAGCACCTCCTCCCCGTCACCCCCAAACTGCCCCGACTCTGCAGGGGTTGCCATCCAGGCTGCTGAACAGGACTCCAGGGCGAACAGCTGGCAGGGCATGGATAAAGCACCCAGTTTCTGTTGAGGAAGGAGCCGGCCGGGGCCATTCCCAGCATGGAACGTGAGCGCGGCCCGCCATCCACGCTCACGTGAGGGACAGGGCTGTGGAGAGTCGTCGAGCGAGGCTCCTTCCAAACCAACGGAAGTGGCCGCCTGCTTGGGGCCAGCGAGGAGGCCGTGCAAGGGGGCCGGGAGCTGTTTTCCAAACTACAAACTGTGGCATTCCGAGGAGAACACTCACATGAAAAGTGTTCCAGTCCACGGTCAAAACGTGAGGAGCTAAGTGACATCGGGGAACTCTGAAATCAGGAGGAAGATGGCATGATAATGCCCACACGCACACAGACGCTCCCCCAACGGCCTGGTCTTCGCTGACATGGAACCGTACGGGACGTGAGACGCGGACACCTCCCCTGGGAAGGCCGTCCCGCGTCTGGAGCTAACACGGTCACCTAACTGGGTGGTGGGGCCTGGCGCCACAACTGTGTGTGTGCTCTTACAAAGTGCTGGGCCCACGGAAGCCATCGTGCCACACTGGTTTTTGTCAGGGACACACAAATCATCCAAGCTCAGAGGAGTCTTCCCTGTAAGTGGCACCATCTCACGCCTGCCTTGAGCAATTACCAAACGTGTCTAACTTGCGAGAAAAAGTGAACACAGAGATAGGAGCGACCATTTCTTGGTCAAACTTTTCTGTTTGTCCAACCTCACAAGAGCGGATTCTTCCAAAGGGAAGGGCCATCCCCACGCCCCCAGGCTGTCTGAGCTGGAGAAAATCTCAAGCACGGGTCCAAGTACGCTTGTGCTAGCAGCAGGTGCACCTCGGCCCACCGTTCAGCCCGCCCGCGGGAGGAGCCCTGACGGTCTGGCCCACCATCCCGCTTCCTGGTGCTCCCCAAGGGGACACCTGCAGCGCTGCTCCCGGAGAGGTGGCAGCCACGAAACGGAACCCAGAAAAATCTCAGAGAACAACAGGACGATCACTCTTGGTCTGAGAGCTGCGAACCGATAGCTCAGTTGTGCAATCATTTAAGAGATGAATGACAGTTTAATAGCCATCAGACAGTCCTCTGGGATCTGTGGTTTGAAAGTAAAATATGTATTGTTGGTACCTCTTTAGGCTGTTTTCCAGCATGTTGTTGTTGTAAAAGTTGAAGCTGCAACTGTTCCTGTTGTTTTTTATAAAACTCTTGAAGCTGCTGCTACAAAGGAAAGAGAGGACAGTAAGTAACCGAGGGTACCGCCAGCCCACTGTCCCGATGTGGTGCCACACACAACTGCGATTTGAAAAACAGCATCCTTTTATCTGGAATGGCCTGACCTTTACTTTGAAACTCGACAATAAATTTCAGCGCACCCTGACTATTCTTGGCATTATCGTTTGAAAACTAATCTCCAAAATGACCTGATGAAAAACATACCATTTTCTACACAAACTAATTAAAATAAGGCAAAGGATGACCTTTGATTGGACAACAGAGCCCCAGTGCCCTTGCTGAGAGAGTCTGGTGAATCTCTACCCTGGAAAGCGTGCCTACTCTCGGAAGGATGGGGCTGGGCAGGGTGGTGGGGTGTTCAGCGTCTGCATCAACAGAATGGGCAGCTCGCTCAGCCTCTGGTCCCCACCGCCTCACCCTGGCAACTTCTGTCACTCTAGTTCTGAATCGCATCTTTTTGGTTTGGGGGTCCGGGAAGTCTGAATGTGAGGTTCCTGTGGCACGTGGCAGCCAGAAGTTCATTTCTGCATCAGCATACATGAAAGAAGGAAAGTGAACTCTGCACCTTAAAAGTAACCAACTCCGGGATGTCTCTTGATGTTTAAAAGAAAAATTCTGTGAGCCTCTGAGTTGAAATGGGGACTTCAAGAGCTGTCACATTTAAACCTGCTCCTAACGTGCTCCCCATTTTGCTTTGATTCACACCATTTCGAGGCCTCTGGGCTTACCAAATAAAAGAGTGTAAAGCCACATAAGCCTAAAAGATCTTGTATCTACCAAGTCCAATTACAGCCCTAATCTCAGTCCATCGGGTACTCTCCAGGCCCGAACCCTAGTCGCTTTGGCAGGGGTCCCTCTGCTTCCTGGGATGCAAAGGACATCGATTATTTCAGGGGCCCGCTCGGTGTCCTGCCCCAGCCACCCTGCTCTGCTTTTTCTACAATGGGCAAAGGAGCGGATCAGGCGCAGGGAATGGCGAATGGAGTCACCGGCCCTGGGAGGAGGAGGATGGACGGTTACCTGTTGGAGCATGAGGGCCTGCTGTTGCTGGAGGAGGACCTGGAGCTGCTGAGGGCTCAGCACTTGTTGCTGGAGGATCTGCTGCATTTGCTGGGGAGTGATAACTTGAGGTGTCATCATAGCCACTGACACGGGAACCTAGAACGTTAATGAAGGATAAATAGGAAGCCAGGAAATCGCATGCACGCAGCACTCAGCCTTCTGGGGTCAGCGGCAGACGGTCACGAGCCTGCTCCAAGAACTGACCAGTTCCCCACGCACAGTGTCTTTATCCAGAGGGGATGCAGCAACAAATCCTATTTCATCTCTTACGGAGTTTATGTGAAATAAAAGAAAAACAAAAGAAGACCTCGCAGCAATGACAGGTGCCCAGACAGCCTTGCAGGCAGACAAGGAGTAAAGACTTAACAAATGCTATCTGGAGTTAGGTGGGGATGATCTCGATTTCTTACGAAGCACGAGTTTTCGGTGGCCATCAGCGCTAGGAAGTTTAAGGCAAACTTGAATTGTGTTTTAGGGAACAAGGCAAATGGGAACCAGCACCTTCTCGGCAGGAGCTACTCTGATCCACTTCCTCTGTGGACAGTGATTTTTTAAGGACAATCAATGAATGCTTGGTCTTGTGGGTGACTGAACCCTGGGCGCACCTCGCGAACTTCAATGCAGACCTTTCCCAAGATGCCTTTTACCCTTCCTTATTCACCTAGCACACAGATGTCTCCATTCTTTCATATTACGTGTGATACCATTAAAAGCTGCTTTCCATGACATTTCAGTGACAAACAGCTACAGTGATGAACTTGATAGCATTTCATATTTGCAACTGTTAACACGTTTCTGCACGGGCATCTTTGCAAGGAACCTGCACTACTGTATCTGAAAGGATGATGTCTTGTTCAGATAAAACACTGACATTAAAATGACAGGCTGTCTTGGCCAAGGTTACACAAATTGTATTCAAGCGGATACCTAATGACAATGCTCTGAATTCTGCAAGCTTTCTAGAATGTAATTTAGCTATTCAAAATAATCACTGCACTTGTGTTTAATTTGCAGACTACATGAGAACCATTTTGTCAGTCCCCGTAATACAAGAAGACTATTTCATGAAAAATCGCCCCCACCAAATAAAAAGATAAGGAAAGGAAAAAAAAAAACAATGAAAGAAAAGACAAAACCTGTATGTCTTCTAACAGTAATATTTAAGCATCTTACTTTTCTTTGGTTTCTAATCAAACATGTGACAGCAAGAAGCTAGAAGCAGTAAAGGATATACTTTGTTAAAAAGGATCTCCTGTCATCTCATGTATTACAATAAAAGGTAATAACATGTTTTGCACTTTGCCTGTGTGCCACTTAAAAAAAAAAAATCTGGCAGACAATAGCTGATCAGAAGATAAAAGAATTAAAAAATCTTTCAGGGGAGCAGTAAGCAAAAGGGAGAAATGCAGTATTAATTTTATGTAACATAATGTCTTAATATGCAGTTTATCTTGACTTTTTCACATGATTTGTCCTGTCATTTGCATAGCGAGCTCTCATTCCTAATTTCACAGTCATTATGCACTGATGTCCCGATTTCTCAGCATCACTAATTTTGATGAACTAAAAATGGTTCCTGAAGGTCAGATTCATGTACAGTGAACATCCTCCCCTGTTGTTGTGGGCATGTCTTGTGTGGGGGGATGTTTATGTGCAAGTTTCGCATTGTTTGGAAAACACCGGCTAGAACATTTGAGAAATTTCATTAACCTAACTCTGGAAGGTCATCAATGAATTCTTCCTATTGCAGTGGCCTTTTAAGTGTAGATGTAGATACACTGTAATTTAAAACAGATGGGCATGTCTGAATATTTTTATATGCAAAAAGGGACAGATGTATATGAATGGATAAATTATCCTTTTAAAAAGCTACTTTGCAGCATGAAATATCATCAATGATTAGAACAGTGAACTTGCATTCAATCTAGGGCAAACACAAGAAGGCATTATCAAAACATCTAACCATCTATAAATTAATTCCAATTAGTCTACTTTGTCTTCACACACAAGAAACTTTTTGAATTTTTCAAAAAGTGCTAATCACTATCTTTTGAGCTGCTAAAGCCAACATATCACAATAGAAGTTTACTTTTCCTTGAGAGTTGCATCATCATACAGGGAGGTTTGATTAAGCAAACAAAAGAACCATGTTTAAGGTTTCTTTTTTCCTCTGCGTTTCTTGGATGACGTACAATATAAATATTCTTGAGCCAAATTTCTGATGGTGATGAACAGGAAAATAGACAGGAATAGGGTGGTGTAAGATCTAAACGGGTGATGAACATGAAGTTAACAGTGTTGTAACAGAAGTCTTCATAGAAATAATCTCTTGGTCACAATTTTTTAAAAGAACCGTGGAAAGTCTATGTTCACAAGGGGAGCAAGAGAACTTTTGAGGGTGATGGAAATACCGTCTACCTTGACTGGGATGGTAGTCCCACAAGTGAACACAACTGCCCAAATTCTTCCACCTGTACCCTTAAACTGAGTGCATCTTTTTGTATGTAAATTATACTTGAATAAAATCCATTTTAAAAGTTAAAAAAAGGACTGGCATATACAGATAATTTTGAAAACCTTGGATATGGCCAATAGTTAAATGTGCTTCTCCCAGGGTTATTTATTCAATGTTTGCAGTCATGTTACTGAACAGCCAAATGAACTTAGTCTCCTCTTCTTTTTCCCTTTGGACATTTTCATGGAGGTGCTGATGAGTAATAAAATGCTCAAGCAGCAGGCACAACCAAAGGAGGGAAAGAGGCAAGAAGCCTGAGTAAGCCTCCTGCCTGGTATAGGGTCTCTGAATAACCAGAAGTGGGGTATTAAATGCTGATGGCCTCAACTTTGCTTTTACTATCTGAAACCACATTTTCACACCAGTTCGCTTGTAAGCCTCCAAAGTGGGACTGACCTTATTTTATAAATGTGATAAAACTGAGATTTCCCCAGTTTCTGCTCCAACGTGTCTTGAAAATAGGTTATGGAAGGTTTTAACAAACATATCCAAATGGACGAGAAACCACTATGGGTAGAAAAGGGGGAAAAAACCCCACAAAAAACAGCACAGTTTAAGGTTTTAAATAGTTAAGAAAGAGAGCTACACATATCCACTCTCTTAACTCCCAACGTCCAACTTTTTCATGGAGCTAGTCCCTACTAATACTAGGAATCAAAGGGCATGCAGCACCAGTGAGAGGCTATTATAGTCCACACTTTATTGCCATTACTACTGAGGTCATTAGCGGCAAGAGTGATTGTACTGGTCTTAACCTATTGATCACTGTAACTACTATCATTTAATCCTGTGTTGAATGTCTGGAGAGCGGCTAAAGGCACACAAGAGAGAGTGCTTTAGCATTGAGAAATATGGTCAAAGCTTAGAAAGTACACTGTGATTCATAAAATCTAGCCAGTGGTTTAAATCAATAGTATTTAAAACAGTCATGTGAGTTTTTAACTACGGTGCTCTACTATTTATGGGCCGCTCTTTGAGAGTATTCGGTCAAAACTAAACTTTATTTTTTCCAGATTCTATGCCATCTACCTTACCCTCCTTGAGATAAAAAACAATAAATTCTGTTTTTTGTTTTTTGGGTTTTTTTTGTGCTACAGGGCTCATGCCTTAACTGGGAGTTTCACCTAATTCTTGATTTCTTTCTCAAATGACAATTTAAAGATAGTGCAAAAAAAAAAAATTATATCCCTGATGCTGTAACTACCTTAACTGTTTGAGAATATAGAAGTGAGTATGTTTTTTGAGTTAACAATGAATCATAGAAGGCAATTTATGAAGAACTAGAATGATTCTGTCTAGCTGCCTTCAGGGATCAGAAATTCAAATTAAACTTCTGGCAGACATTTAAAGAATGCTAGCATACAAAACTGAATTTAAAAAAAAACACACACAGTTAACACTCTTTCGTTGAGTTTCAAGAGGAAATCGTGAATTAAAAACACACACAGAGACACTGCATGATACACTGTTGACTGATACCACTTGGGTGTGGCTGGTCCCAGGTGCACATGAACCTGCGGGAATGGCAGAAATTCAGCTGTGCTTGGCCCTCGGAACGCTGCTAGTATGGACCTGCTACTATCTTAATACCAGTAACTGGGAAAACGTCGTTAGCACTACCAAGTGCTGGTAGGAACCCATGCACTTCTGTGTCAATCCTGCCTGCCACAGTTTTCTTTTACTTTAAATTGACTTTCTATCATCCGAAAGCCAGAAGACTATTGAAATAGATGCCTTATTAGCTCCCTTTATTCCCAAAGGGGAGAGGTAGGTGATGGGGTGGGGGGAAATATCTAAAAAGCAAACAAACAAATAAAAACACCCATAGAAACAATACTCATTGCTAATCCAGGAGACAATTGGAGGAATTGGGTGGGAGGAGAGATGACACAAATAACATGCTATCGTTTTTTTTCTTTCTCTTTACACTCACTCCCGTTAACTACAAGTAAATACTGCCCAGTGTAAACACACATACGTTTTGTCATCAGCATCTTCTCCTAGTTGCTAAGTCTACAAATAAGGAAAATGAGAAGACAGAAACATTTAAGTACTGTTTTACTTCCATTAATCTGGATTAATAATTTAGAGACTATTTTTTAATCTCTATTATTCACCACGCATATGTCCCAGGAAACCTGGGTCCCTTCCAGACTTCAGGCTGTGTGTGGATGATAACTGGACCAGGTTAGGCAGTGTTTACCTGCTTCATCAAATAACAAGAGCAAAACAAATTAAATTAGAAGGCCCCAGAATAGCAAGACAAAACCAAAGAAAATAGCTCCATTAAAAAAAAGTAAAACAACAAAAACAAAACAAAAAACCTATGCCAAATTTCCTATGACCTATAGAACCTAGCCTGTGTAAAAGAAAATAAGTACTACTTCCTAAATACCATTACCCCCTGTGAAAGACAAGTTTTCATAATTAATAAGTGAATGGATACAGCTGATACACTGGCAAACAGAAAAGTTAGGAAGCTTCTATCTATTCCCCAAGGTATCTAGAAAGAAAGAAAGAAAGAAAAGAAAGAAAGAAAAGGGAAACAAACCACATACACACAGATACCATGCACGGTAGTTGTATCATGGAGGAAAGAAAATACATTTCTGACATAATATTTCAGTCTTCAGAAAATTAAAAAAAAAAAGCCTGCTATTCATGTGGAAAGTATAATTCTGTTTCATTATGGAATTCTGCTTTTTTGTATAACTCTTTTAGACTTAGCTATTTTGCCACAATACTGTACAAAGCATTAAGGCAGGTAATGGTTATTATATTAATGCAAAATCATCTAAGTAGTCAGTCATTAGCATAACTGTTCTTTCAGTAACAATACAACCACCTATTAAAATTTTAGGGGGAAAAAAGACCTCTTTAAAATGCAATTAGCATTTCATTTTTTATCATTTTGTTTATTACATTCTATCAAGAAAGGCTACCTTTCTTTCAGGAAGAATTGTATGGCCAAGACTTGCCTGCCAATCAGGAGTTATTTCAGGTTATCATCCCTAATAAGCAATCTCTGGCAAAGCTCTCCGAGCTCTTCTTTTGTCTTTAAATTTTTAAAAAGTGGCAGAAATTCATATTTGTTTACAGCAGAGGCATTAGTGGAACCTCAACTGCTCTCCTGTAACATTTCCCATGCATACAAGGTTACTCCACTAAGTGCCAGCATAATTGTTTTAGCTCTAATAAATATCAGCTTCATTTGCATAAAAATGTAAAGTTTACATAAATTAAATCGCTTCTCCCATTAGCAACTGTTAAATACACGGAACAATGGAAGCTACACATGAAAATAATCATCCAATAAGCACTCATCTTTTCAACTTGGCAACTACTATTATTATTATTTAAATCAAGAGAAAATGCCTCTTCTTTCTTTCCTCAATCTTTCTCCTGTAGGAGGGATGGCAAACAATGTGGTGTACGTGGATCAAACCTGCTATGACATTTTATATTAACAACAACAACAAAAATCATTTTTAAGTGCTACAAACAGGAGGAGGGGAGAACTATTCCAAGAAGGAACCCCAGGGAAGATTCTATCCACAGTTCTTTAGCTCTTGAGAAGAAAAGGCAGAGGCCTTGGCTTAATAAGTCCTCTTAAAATGAAGCATTATTCAAAAACAGTGAGAAGAGACAGCAACCATATCAGTGCTATTTAAGACACATACACGATGAGAATAAAGGAAAACGACTTGTAGACACAGTTGTGGATCCAGGGATACTGTTCAGTGAAGAAAAGTAAAATGTTTACCTTTTGTCCACGAAAGGATTTTCTAAAACCAAAAATTAAATTTGCCAACATGTATTTTTTTTTTTTTTCACATTATGAGATGGAGGGGGGAGGGAGGGCTGTTACTGGATGTAAACATGCAGGTAGGCCAAAATTAGCTCATTCCAAAGTTTTGTAAGGTCTGACTTGCTGTGCAATCACCCCTTTTGAGAATTACAACTTAAGTTTCTCAAATTGTGCAGCTTCTCATGCCTGTCTCCAACACCTGCACCTTATACATCACAGTTAAGCTAAGGGGTGCAAATTAGATTCTAATGAGAAAACATCAGTTGCTTCTTTGACAACCTCCCCATTCACGGATTTATTTCTAATGAAGTCAAAGCCCAACCAAAAGCTCCCTATATGTTAAAGGTCAAAAGATGTTCAAAAATGCCTAGTAAAATCAAGGTGAATGGGAAACCCGTGAGGACCTGCCTCACGAAGTGGTAGGACAATCAGAGCAATTGTACAAAAACACCATCTTCAGGAGAAAGTGAAAGAAATTAAGCTGCCACAACTGTAACAGGTTAGATGAAAAAAAAATCAAAATTTAATGTATTCTCCCCTGTGTCATCTTGTTTTGTCAAGACATCAAATAGAATTGGGAAGTACAAAATAACAAGCCCTTGAGAAATCACAGCAGCCGACCTTTTTGATGTTGTTGATTTACCTTGTTCTCGGTTATTTGAACAATGATGTTTCAGATTTAAGGGCAAGATAAAGCTTAAAAATTAAAACACGATACCAAGGTATTCTTAAAAAGTGCACCATAACATTTAGGCTGCATCTTCATTGATTAGCTGCTTTTAACCAGATTTGAAAATGAGGTCCAATGCACGTGTTCAATATTCATTTTTCTCGTTCCAAATTAATTTCTCTTCAAACAAACTGCCAGGTTGGAAGAGGGACTCAGAGAAGATCATTCCTACAATCCTAAAGTGGAGGGCCAGTTTAGCTCTTTCCAGATAATTCAAGTCCCTACAGTGCGCAGAGGATCGTCAAACTAACAGGTATCTGAATTTTCTTTCTTTCTTTTTTTAATGAAAGAAAATAAAGCTGAATGTAGAATGCCATGTACGAGGAGAAAAAAAAAGTATTTGCACACTGCGAAATGACTAAAACCAATTCCAGAAATATCATGCTGCTTCCAAGAAAAGAAACCTTTCACCAAACAAAAACACATTTAGCTTAGAGAGTTAGGACTACCCCCAAATCTAGCCATGCAGGTATACATAAAGCTGCACTCCTTCTTTGCCCCAAAAGATTTACAGCTCATCAGCAACATAATTGCCAGCCTTATACGAAGTATTATGTACAAAGGTACATAAAATCAATATATCACAAGATAGCTTTCTCAAATTTTTATATGTAGTCAGCTTCCAAAAATTGCAGTAGTCAAAAACATCTGATTAAAAGACTCTAAAAGTAAATAACACAGTATTTACATGCACTAGTAGAATTTGTAAAACCTGGACTAGTTAAATAGCTACTTAATGATTATTACTCCTTGCCAATGAATTCATAGTTTAACATGTAACACACACAGACGCAATTTATGTATTTATTTATTCCAACCTTCTCTGGTCAACTGTTGCTGACTTATCCCTTGCTTATAAATCAAAGAACTACCAGAAGTGGATTCTAAACTGGCTATGATATTTGACCAGTTACTAAGAGCCTAGTGTTAAGTTTCTCTTCAGTGATGTTCATCTACAACTAAACCACATAATAAAATAAATCCCTCCACCCTTCTTTTCTGCCAATTCAAATTTTACTCAAATTTTAACTCAAGCTGAGAAGCTGGTCACAATATTCTCTCCTGATTATCTCAGAAACATAGTAACTCAAACACACTTCTGCCACATTAGCCAAGATAAATCTGGAATTTCATTGCTTTTAATTAATCTGGATTTTAATTTCACCGTATCTTGCAATTGTGTGGAGGCCGGCTGAAAAGTTGCAGAACTGGTCAGTGTCATGAAAGAGTTTATCTTTCAAGTGACAGCTTCTGACAGCGTGCAAATACAAGGCAGCAATGGTGAGGGTTTTGTTTTTAAGGTACATTTAACTGCAAACAACAACAAAAAAATCCAAACCAACCATTCCTATCATAAGCTTTCTGATGATTTATGGTTTACCAACTGAGCAAGGTTACGCAACACTGCATGCCTTTAGATGCATTATTTCAGCTAGTTGAGATTTAATTAAGATCACAGACTCTAAAATCCCTGTCAAATGAAAATACAGAGAAGACAATACACTATACATCCTCATGCAGAATGTTTCCATTCCATCCTCTGGAAAAATATGAGTTAATCCGCGTTTCTATGGCTGCAGACAAAAGTTCACTAATTTTGTTTTCTTTTGACACTTAGGTTGTTTTCTATTATATGTCATGAGATCATTCCCTTCCAGGGAGGGAAGAAGAAAATCGAGAGTGAAACACGCAGCAGAAAATGCACTTGACATTATTATCCGACCTTATCATAGCTTCCCTATGATGTCATCACATTTTCATATAATCAGCCCATGATTAGAAAAGTTTCATTTAATGAAATGAATTTATTTAAAAACACAACACAAATAGGAAGCCAACCTTTCTTGAATTACTCAGATTAAATAAGTGACATGTCACGCTTCTCGTTTCCTTAACTGACCAACTTTTTATCAGCTGAACTGCACATATGAGTAGGAAAGAAAGTTCTTAGGGTAAACAGGAGACTATAAAGCCCCTTGCTTTCATTCTATGAGTAGTCCTTGGGGCAAGGGGGGGGGGTGGTGGTGAGCAGGACAAAAAACCCCCACAAACCTCTAGGAGATTTCTTCTTATGGATTGATACTGACCCAGTTTCTTAAAGAAAAAAATTATGATCATATGGCCCTTTATCTCCTCCAATGTATTTTTATTTGCATCATCTTAATATTTAGTTGCTTATCTCATGCCTTAGAAATGACAGGTGCCTGCAGTCTCGCTCTTGACAGGCCACTACAGAAATAACTGTCTTGCCTGAAAGGGCTAATGCAGTACTAATGAACAATAAATCAACTTTGATTATCAAGTGTCAGCCCAATCCGTTTTCAGTTCAACTCTATCACATCCTAGAGTAAGTCAGCCACTGTCTCTGGGTAGGCAGTCTGTATTTTGGTTTCATTTTTACACACTTTTCACTGAAATGTGTCAGGCAGCTACAAAGAATCACATAAAATAGAAGTAGACATTTTTTCAAATTATGCGAAGGGTATTCAGAATGTGCTTCTGTCTTCATTTGGTTTACTTAGTGGTAAGTCTTCACATTCAAGAAAGCTTTGCATTCTTTCAAACAGCAATAACAGCAACACATCAAATCCTAAACTAGAATCTCAATGTGATCATGTTTGAGGTCTTTGACAATGACATGCTAGGTTGAACACTTTACCACATAACCACCTCTGATTGCACATACACATTCCTCTTAGAAAATCTATTACAAACCAACGAACAAAAAAGCAATACGGGGCCACTTATAAAATAAAAAACTTCACTTGATTTACACACACACACACAAACACAAATTGGCTTAACACTGACTTCCTAATGATAAAATAAATGTAACTTATTTTTTTCTTAAGCAGATTAGTCACTGATAGTATGATTCACATTTCCTGTTATCAGGCTTAATTTCCCCCCCAAATGTGTCACTTTCAGAATGTTGGCATCTATGGAAATTAGGTGATTTGCATTTTTAAACTGGCTTGATTAGAACATTTGGTCTGTGTGGACAAGAATATAAAATTATATTTTCCTTATAACTGGTAGGCCTTGAAGGAGTTAATCCCAAAGAGGAAGAGTCTATATGTACTTTGCTCTAAAACTTTACCACCCACTTCCTAAAGGTCCCCTCCTTCCCATCACGACTCTTGCGGGGGCGGGGGGAGAGTCTCCTTTCCACTGACCGTCTCTCAGGCAGTTTTGACAGTTGAGTTAGTTACATTCAGAGCCGGGGAAGACTGGAGCACCCCGTGGCAATTCTTCAGTCGGCCGCACGTCCTAACCCAAGCCCTGCTCCCTACTTAATTAACCAGCAAAGTAATGCAACAGACGCTGGAGACTCCCCAGCCTGCCCGAGCGTCCCTTCGTTCGCCGGCCTGTTTTGCTGTGGGGGCTTTATTCCTCCCCCTCCCCCCCCCCTTGCTGTGTGCGAACTCCTTGAATTTGAACAGCTAAGCTGAAAATAGCCTAGACAGATATAAAAACAAACTATCAGAAGCAAAGAAACATCCACACGGGTTACTCGGAGATGGAAGGCTTCTTGTATATTTCACACGCTCTGAAAGTGACATAAATCACACCCCAGATACGTCCCCGAAGGGAGTGACGGCGAGGGCTTTACCAAAGTGGCTGCGTGAAGGCCAGACCAGCAGAAAACGAATCGCAAACGAAAAAGAGAGCGAGAGCGCGAGAGCAACACACAAGCAGGACTTCCTCCAACTCTCAAGTACACCCCACCCATGAACATTTAAAAGAGAGCGAGAGAGAGAGGGCGAAAGAGAAAGGGGGGAAAACCTCTCTCTCCAGGACCCAAAG
Source organism: Mirounga angustirostris (assembly GCF_029215605.1). Taxonomy (NCBI): domain Eukaryota; kingdom Metazoa; phylum Chordata; class Mammalia; order Carnivora; family Phocidae; genus Mirounga; species Mirounga angustirostris. The sequence continues at coordinate 178,227,296 of NW_026991709.1, read as the reverse complement.
GCCTGTAGCCCCTTCATCCCACCGCTTCACTCCCTCCCCCGCCTCCACTTCCAGAGCGCAACTCCCACCCAAGTTGGTAAACAGCGACTGTTGTTACTATTTTTTAAAAAGACTCAACTTGGAAACCCTCCGGCGCTCCAGCCTTCCGCAGTGAGGCCCCAGGAAGCCGGCACCGCGGAGCCCGGGGAGGGAGAGCAGAACGGCAGAGATCAATCATAGGGACCAACCTGACACTCTCCATGTAGCCGCCGGGCGCGCGGAGCCGGCTCGGGGCGCCCGCGCGGGCCGGGCGTGGGGTCCGGCGGCCTCGGCGTGCAGGCGGACTGCACGCGCGCAGGGGCGCTCCGGCTCGCGGGCTGACAAGACGCGCCGCGCCGCGCCCACCCGCCCCGCCCTGCTCCACCAATCACAACCCGCCTCTAAACGCCCCGCGCCGCGCCGCGCCGCGCCGCGCCCCACACAATGGGCTCCGCGGCCCGCTCCCCGCGCGCCCCGGCCCCCTCCGCGCGGCAGGTGAACTCGCGCTCTGGCGAAATCCTGCTTTTGTCTCTAGAGCACCTCCTCTTAATTGCTGTTAACCCTTCGACCTGCCTCTGGCTGACGTCTGGGAAGCCGGGCGCGGCGCGCATCTCTCCCGCCCGCGGGGCTGCGGGGCTGGGGCTTTTGCTTGGGTTGCGTGTTTGTTTCGTCTTGGAAACTGACAAAGAGTTGTCCGAACCTTTCAGAGAAACCCGAGAGGCAGAGCAGGGAAACCCTCGCGCCCGGCGCACACCGGGCTGCTTGCTCCGAGCAACTGCTCAGAATCGGTAGGCGAGGCGGGCTCCAGAGCAGCGCAGAGAAGCGCTTTCCTCGAATACGGCCTCTGCAGAGAACTTTCGCTTCACGACGAGGGTTCAACCAAGCCTCGGCCTCCCCCCACACCCCCACAACGCTCCCCACCTCCTTTCTTTCCAAGAGTCGGGCTCGCCGAAGTGTGCTTGTGCGCGCAGAGGGAGACCAACCCGACACGGGGGTTGAAATAAAGAACAGCCAAACGCGCCTCGTCGCTGAACCGAACTACTTCCCCTCTAGAACGACAGCTGCCCAAGAAGGCATCTGCCCCAAGTTCGCTAAGAAATAATTCTTTAAATTCCTTTCTTATTTATACAACAACAGCAACAACAAAAGCTGTTCTCAATAAGCACTTGAAGATGACCTCTATCAGAAATAGTCGCTGCTCTTTAATGCTATTTAAAGCTGAGTATGGTGTTTAAAAAAAAAAAGTCACCAATATGCTAAACTTTGTTGGCTCAACTGGCACGATTTGAATGCCAGGTTAATCCAGTCATTTTCGGCAGCTATTTATCATCTTTAAATTTAGAGGAAAACTTCTTGGCCTATCCTTAAAAAACAAATGACAAAACTCTAACGTTTTTATTATTTTTCTCAAAATATTCCAGGGAAAGTAGTGACCTCAGTGATTACCCATTTTCCCTCAATTAAACAAACAAACAAACAAACAAAAAATCCACAAATCCTAACCCAGCAATACCAGGAGTTTTACTTGAACGTGTTTTTCTACTTGAGGAGTTTAATGCAGGTTGCTACAAACCAGAAAGCATATTGATAATATTTCCAATCAAGCAAATGCCTGAATCTCAATAAGGTCAGCGGGGGAGCAGACAATTCCCCCATTAATCTGGCTGCAAAAGAGACAAAAGCTTCAGTTGACTGTCAACTTATGATCAAATGTTAAATGGGTGCATGGCAGGTCGCTCTCCACCCTAAAGTGTTTTTGTGTCAGACAACAAATTTATTAATGGCATTTTTCAGGTCACAAAAATGTGACCCCACCCTCTCATGAATATTCAATGGAGGACCAAGGGCGTTCTTTTTTGGGGAGAGGGGCCTTAAATCTGCCAAAATGTACCATCAATCAGTAGAGTTCTGACTCTTAAAGAGACAAGGCACTCTTCCGGGAGGGGCTGCCCAGGGCCCCAAAGACAGGAAATAAAAATATAGGAAGTTCTCTCCAAGCAATGCACAGTGAGAAAGTGGAAATGGTCATTTCAGAATACATGTGATTGTTTCCACAGGTATTCTAATTAATTTGAGATTTGATGTCTGTGAACAAAATGGGGTGCAACTTTGAATAGGCAATCCATGTTTTTCAAAGATAAGTTCTTCGTGAGGCATCCATAAAACTCACGCATGCTTTTACAAGCTGGACTAACTCCTTTGCAGGTCAGTGTTTATCAGCTAAGTCTCCAGGAGCATCCGAACAAATAACAAACAAACAAGCAAACAACAAACATTATAGACGCTTATGAGCCAGCCTGTGGAGACAGCCTTACACAAAATAATTAGAGAGTGACGCAAGGCGCTGGTTACACAAGCACTAAATTGCACAGTGGTGGCTTTAAGCATCATGGGACCACAGAGAAGGGGGAGATCAGTGTGAGCAGACAGGTCTGGGAAGGCCCCTTGGGGAGGTGGTGTTTAAAGGACTGATGGTTTGGATTGGGGGGGGAGGTGACAGTATGGAGAGGGAAGTAATTTAGCAAGCTAACTCAGAGGCCACCTGGAGCCCTTCCCGCCCTCTCTCCAAACATGACATGGTGACTCACACACTACTTCTAGGCAAGGAAATGTAGCATCAGTGATAAACCTGAATAAGCTGTGTATATGCCCAGGCCATTTTGATTAATTCTGGACTCTCTCTCAGGATCCCTTTCCATGTGGTCCTATCAACCTGTGCTGTTTCTGGGATTCGGTGAGAACTAAAAACCTTTCACTGCTGGAGTACAATTTAAAATGTTAAAACCTGTGGTTAAAACTTAGAAGACTCAGTTAATGTCACTGATTCATCACCACGAGTGCCAGGTCGTTTTGGAGAGGCTAGGTCAGAAAGCAACTCCTCTCATCCCAAAACAATAGCATCTGGATTGTGGGAGTTTTAGAAAGGGTTACTTAGCCACAGGGTCTCATTTAATTGTCCTAACTTGAACAGAAATTGCAATTCCCACTTTACAGAGGAGAAAACTGAGATTCAAAAAGCCAAATGTGATTTTCTTCGCCCTCCAAGAATCAAACATACCTAAGCACCACGGGTCACAAGTGGAAGCAGATACTGAATAGTTTCAGAAAAAGAATGGCCATGATAACCTAAAATGAATACCGGGGTGGGGGGGGGAGAGGCTAATGTTTAAGGAAGAGGAAGGAAACGCTAAATACCGTACTTAAAAATATTTTTGATGCCCACATCCTAACACCCACAACAGATACAGCCCTTGTTCAAACACCACGTATTAAGAAACCTGTCAGTTGCTAAATGAGTCCATTGTGCAGCTGGCTGTGTACTTAAGAATAGATTACTATGATCCCACACCAAACTCTAACCACCAAATAACACACCTGGGACTAAAATCATGTATTACACTTGGTTCTGCTGAGCCTTAGCCTTGAACGCAGAAGAAAGTGAAAGGTTTTACTGCCCATTCAGAGCTGTGAATGGAGAGAAGATGTGTTAAATGAAGAGTCAGAAGGAGCATGTTGTCAGGACATTATTCCTACATGCTGATGAATGGCGTGGCAGGGAAGGAGACACCGGCCATGCTGCCTGGCCCCTTGGTCCCCAACTCCAAATGAGTACTGCCTTGCCAGAAGCTGCTTGGAAATAACCAGGGAATGGATCCGTGAATGGACACTGGCCCACATATGTCCAGCAACATTGAGAATGGGAGACCTGTTCAGATAAAGTCAGTTACGGGACCATGTTCTCATAGGTAACTACTGCAATTTCTGTTGCTAGAAAGTTCATCTGCCAGAGTGAGTGAAATAAAAATTGATGAACAGTTTGATGGGTTGAAAAATCAACTGCGTGACAAGAGGCCAAGACTATAATTCAATTGCCCATCTTTTTCCAAACAATGCTTACATTAACACTTGCTCTCCCTTTTCCAATTAATTTAGGGGGGTACCCAAAACACGCATTTGGAAATGAAGACACTTAAAGAAATGTGACCGAGTGACTGTTGCTAGAGAGAAAATGGTGAATCGGCAGGAATACAAAATTTCATCCCTCACCGTAGTAACAGGCTTGATGACCCGCCCAGGGAAGTGAGTTTCTCCAGAGGGAGCCCTGCTTTAGTCTTTCTGAGGTCTCCAAAGACCGCCAACCAGCTGCCAATTACAGGTACTAAATTGTAACACCAATGCCCGAATTCTGAGATTTGGGCACTTGTCTCCAAGGAACCACAGTTCCTTCTTAAGTGCTTTTACTTAAAAATATAAATTAATACATCATCCATCTACAGGGAGCTAAGGCAGTCAGCTCTGTGTCGATACTGTTTATGTCCCTCTTATGTCTATGCTGACCATACAGTTAATTATGGTTTTCTTTTAAAGATTTTATTTATTTTATTTGAGAGAGAGAGAGTGCAAGCGAGCATGAGCAGGGGGAGGGAGGCGAAGAGAGAAGCAAACTCCCCGCTGAGCAGGGAGCCAGACACGGGGCTCGATCCCAGGACCCCGAGATCATGACCCAGGCCGAAGGCAGATGCTTAACCAACTGAGCCACCCAGGAGCCCCTAATTATGTTGTTTTTGGTCTGTGCCTGCGTGGCCAAGGGAAGGGATTATGAGTTCCTACTGTTCCATAGGAGCTTAAATTTCTCTTTCCAACACCCTCCACATTGCCATGAGCATCTTCATTTAATGCAACATTTATAACGCCAGTGCTCCTGGGTTAATTTATATATACACAGTGACATGTCAACATTCAGGTGACTTATGAATATGATGGGGAAATAAGGTATGGAAAACATTTACTGCCCCCGCCTTCGCTCTAAATGTAAAGACACTCAGAAAACAAAATCATATGTAATCACCAGTAAACAAAACCTTATGCAGAAAGAAAAATGGCCACATCCTGCCCTAAGTCTGCATCTGATGGACTGTAACAAATTATTCTCGCTCATTTACGATAAAACTATAATCCCTTGTTTTAATATAATGTAAAATGTATTAGTGGACGGCTTCTGCCATAAGGTGAGAACAGATTACACTGAAGTGTGCAAAGTTCTCAAAAAGGTACATGTTTGGGGGCAGGAGATCATTTCCCCAAGAGCTTTGTCCTTCAGGTATCAGGAAGAATGAATCATTACCACCATCAAGGGTGAGTCCGTATTTCCTCTCCAAAGAGTAACAGGCCTTTCTGGCACACCCCTATGCAAACCCTTGGTTTTACGTGTAACAAGAATTGGGTCAGCGAAGGGGAAAGAATAGATGGCTTTTGGGGGATGAAACGACATTTGAATTTTTTTTTAACGTTTAATTATGTAGAAATCGCTGAATATCTGCTAAAGGCAACTGGCCACCTTTATTTAGTAAAGTCAGCTTTTCCAGAGACCTGGGGTGTGCAGCAGGCCTGGAAAGAGGCAGAGAGAGCTTGTTGCATCTTGCCCTCTGAACAATGCTCACAGGTCTCCCTCCCATTGCAACGCCACCCTCCTGTGACCCTGGGTTGACACACCCTCATATCAAAACCTTCTTTACGCCTGCCCTCTGCTGGTAAGCCTGCCAGGATTAGGAAATTTTGACTACCTCAATTTATTCAAAAGACAACTTGAAAAAGCTGGAGAGAGAAAGGACATGTAATGAACTGTTAACTGGAATATATAAATTAAGACACTTAAAAAACGGGGCGGGGAGGGGCAGCACTGGTGAAATACGGCACTTTTAATGTAAAAATGCACATTCGTCTATTCTATTGCCGGCCGGATCACAGCCCAGAAGTGCCAAACTCTACATTTTAGCTTGCCTGAGAGAACAACCTGTATTACTTTCGGGCATCTTGCCTTCTTTTTTGCTCACTCTCCAGGGAGAGCATGTCGGCGCATTTTCAATAAAACACCTTCTTAGCAGTAAAGGGCCACTGTTCCCAATTCAGTGGTCCCTTAGGTTTCATGATACAGTATATTTAGCTGACTCGCAGCTCAAGTTTTCCTCTGGCATTCATAAGATCCAATATAAAGGAGAGGGGGGAAAAGCCAAAGAAGAGCTTTCGCCTATCCTTTGTTTAAATAAGCAAACAGTTAACTTTGAGATTGATTAGCTGGCATGACTTTACACAAAACAACGGGACGCGCTCCCATGCCCTCTCCCCACTCCGGGGGAACCCTCTGCACGTGCGGGCCAGACGAGCCTGCAGGAGGGCTCCGGGCATTAGGGGGTAAATTTCCACAGCAGCGTGCAGGGGTTTAACAGTGCCGCTCCTGTCAGTGTCAATGGAAAGCACGAGGCCTTACAAATCCCTGCATACCATTTCAAAAATATATCTCCAAGACGGGAAAATGAAGCTTAGCAGTTGCAACCTCAAAAGCATTCAGGAAGTAGCACTCTTGACAGCGCTTTAGATGCCGAGTAAATGCTCTTATAAAGAACACCCAATCCAGCCGACAATAAATCTTATGCCGGGGAAGCCCGCACGGGGCTGTGGAATCCCCTCCAAAGATAATTGCCTTCCACACTATGTGGCATAGAAACTGCAACATGGAAAACATTTTCTGGAGCTCTCTGTGGTTTTTTCCTCCTTTACCAGGCACCGATTTTACACACACCCACCCCTATCTTTCGGAGAGACCCTCTAAAAATCCAAAGGTTTGTCTTCTTTTCTAGAAAAAAGTTATGAAGCTGCTTTGTGGGGGCCAAGGGTGCCCCGGGGAGGCTGGGAAGAGGGGATATGTGTAAACACTCTGGAGCAGAATCTGAAGCATGCATCAAGGTACACGATTGTCCGTCTCTACTACCCACTCATTGGAGGCTCATGCAGTTTCCAAACGGTTCCAAGGATTGGGACTCACCCAACCAGCCCATAAGGAGGTAGGCAGATTTTTTTCTAGTCCTAAATGCCCTCAAGCAGTCTGTCTAACCCTGAGATGATGCAGGAGCACTGGGATCTGACATAGGGTTCTATTAATGACTTTGTCATGAATTAATAGTGCAATTGTGGGCAAGTCACTTCGCCTGTCTGAGCCTACACACTTCACCTACACAAAGAGAAAAACCTATGAGCTACTCTCCATGGTTTCTGGAACAATAACAGTAACAACTGTCATTATTGATTTCTTATTCCGTACCAGGTACACATTTTACACCAGCAGAGGACTAAGCTTTAGGTATTTTATGGCTTACAATTAAGGTCATATATAAAACCAGTTTAAAAATATAAATAGGATTTTAGAGTTCAGGAATCCTGGACACTACCTTGTGTATGGTAAATCTGGGAACAAAGAGAGGGGAAAAAATGTCTGGCAAACAACTCAAAAGCCCTAATTCTGATCCTCTGGAGGTCATAAACCCTGTGAGACCCTATGAAGGAAGTATTACTGTACCCACTTCACAGATGAAGAACTGGAAGCTCTGAGAGTTGCAATTACTTAACCAGTGTCTCACAGCCGTTATGGGGCGAGGTGGGAGTTGAATGGCTCTCAAGCCTGGTTTTTGCCCCATCTGTCAAGCTGCAGACGGGGCTGGGCACTGAACTAAGCTTGGAAGAACAAAGAGGCTGCTCCACTTTTACTCCCTCGGAAAACAAATGTGCCCAAGGGTCATTGATTGGTCAGCATGAATGGAACCTGAAATAATAAAGGTAAAATTCTGATATCCTCCTTTGCTTCTGACATGAGTCCAGTGTGACAAGCCTGGCAGACCACATACATGCAAAAATGCCCTGGAGTCTGGCAGGATGAGGGACTAGGGCCTCATGCATTCTCCTAACTTCTTCAGTGAGGAGCTTCCACTGCTGAGATCACACACACACACACTTATTTTTCCCCTCATCTTCTTCAAACACATTAGTGGGCACCAGGCAGTGGCCTTGGGACCCTGACCCGGATGATGTCTGAGCTCTCCTGGCATTTCAGATGTAAAGATAAGACATCCTGGTAACGGGGCTTATTTTGTTCCGGATTATAAAAGGCACCGCGACAGTTCAGTATGGTAGCTCTGGAGAGAGTCTGCCATGGGTTCTGCCCCTGACTGTGCTTTTGGTAAATTACCGGTCTCTGTGCCTCGGTTTCCTCCTCCATAAAACACACACACACACACACACACAACTAATTATAGTTCTTCTCCCAGAGGGTTGTAACAAGGACTAAATGACATAGGACAGGTCAGTGCCTGGCAAACTGTAAGCACTCTACTGTTTCCCCTAATCATTATTGTTGCTATACACCGCTTTTCCTTCAATTTCCTCCTCCTGCTATAATGAAATACCCAAAGGCAAAATATATTTTTACTATCTCAGACTCATTTTTCTGGGAGGATGCATAGATTCTAACTCCAGAATTTAAGCAGGAACTCTTACATCCAATTAATCTTAACAATCGAAGAAAATACTTGCTGGTCAGTTTTTTCAGTCCAAGGTGCCAAGGTCCTAGACCAAGAATCTTCCCCAGAAGGCAGAATGGTAGCCCCGTGCATCAATCTCCAGGTTACTGGGTATGACACATCCATCAGCCAGTTCACCACTTGGATGTGCGAAGGAGTCTGGTGGTTTGTTAAGTGAGTTCTTAAGGATCCATTGGAATAATCCACGGAGGGGTCTGCCCTGAGCGCTGAGAACACGGGGACTGGCCTAATTCATGGAACTCTCACCCTATGATTTTACAATATTTTGCTACTATTTGCTAAATGCAAAGACTCTCCTTCCATGCTCCAGAGATTACTCAGCTTGCACTCAATTATAATGACCCAATAAGCTAATTTTAAGATTCTTTTCAAAGTTGCCAACATTTACACTATCCAAAGCAAGGAACGGAACCCTGTTAGTGCTCCCAGAGCACAAGGCATATCACCAGCCATCATTTTATCATTCGCTGAATTTGAAAAAAGATACATGGGCGGGGAGCAGGGAAGAGAGATTCCTTCCTGGGCACAGGGGTAAGAGGACTTTTAAATTAAGACAAAGATCAGGCTGGATATTTAAGAATAAAGCTCTGTCCTGGGTAGTAGGGCAGGCAGTGTGGGGAAGGTACTTTCAGCTACTGGGAACGGTATGTGCAAGCATTCGTGAGGGAGGGGACATGAGCCATCACACCAGGGAAATGTGAAGTCCTTACAAGGGCCGGGGCACTTATAATTCATGCTATATCTCCTTTCCTCTGAGACCAGAGTTTTCCTTCTTTCCCAATGTTACCTGTTCTTCCTATCTCAAAAATTTATTCAATTCTTCCCCTCCCATTCTTCGTGTTTTGGGCATGGTCTCTGTTCTGCATCTCTATCATGTCCAATACTTAACATGATCTCTCTTAGCCGTGACCTCAGCTCGTCCAAACACACACACACCCCCCTCAAGTTTGCAGAGTTTGAGGTTCTTTATTCCTATCCTGGCATGCTCTCACCGTGTGATTCTGAAGTTTCTGACCCCAAGATTTTGACTGAGTGGATCTGTGAGACGCCTCTGCAGTTTTCCAGAGGGTGAGTCTGTCATACAACTGGGGCATCGAACCACTAGCATAATGTTAAGAAGCATGGACTCAAGGATTAGATATTTTGGTCAGGAAGGCATTTAAGTAACATTGTGTCAGATACGGATATCTTATTACGCAATTAGTTAGAACAAAACATGAAGAGAGTTCATATCCAAACAGGGACAAACATAGAAAGCATTAAGGGCTTACGCTAATCCCTGAGAAGAGGAAACGGGACTCTAACAAAACCAGCACCATCAAGACCTCCACTGGTCTTTCACTCATCACTCCCTCTTCGCAGCAAGGCCCCATCCAATCACTGGACCATGAGGCCTAGTCTTAGTGTGCTTTTTCTGAAGGCAGCCTTGCTGCCTATTCACTTGTTCTTTTTCAACTAAGAGAGGGGCAGGAAGGACAACTGAAGTCTTGTCTACTTCCGTGAAACTGAATGTTAGAGAAGAAAGGAGCCAAGTCTACACAAAAACCATTCCTCCATCAGGCAAACTGTCCTCCTCGACAGAAACACACAGACACACAGACACACAGACACACAGACACACAGACACACACGCAAGAGAGCAGGCTACTCCACTTGGCTTAGCAATGTCACCACTATGGGAACTCACTTTGGGGTAGTACCACTGTTCTGATGAACTGCAAACAGCATTTACAGTCAATGCCAGTAATTTCTGCATTCCATCAAAGGGTGAATGAGCTCATCAAATATAAAAAAAAAGTACCCTATACATAAGGGCCCCTTAACAAATATTTGATTTATAAACGAATGAATAAACAAATGAGTTAATGGTTTCTTTCTTCTCTCCTTCTTTTGCATTTCATTTGTTTCATACATTGTACTATCTCTAAACTATAAGCTCCAAGAGATAAATAGTGCTAAGGAAAAAGTAACTAGGTACATGTTAAATAATAGCGTCTGTTAAAAAAACAAAACAAGACAACAGGCCCAAAATGGAGTTGCTTATGCTAAGCTCCATAGCACCATACTGAGACTTAACTACAGTTTCAGCTCTCTCAGAAACAGAATCTTAAACCAGTCTAATAGGAATCACCTGGTCGGCACTAGTTAAGTAATCTGCCTGATAGACCCCTGCCATCCCCCAAAGGAAAGAAATTTGGCAATAAGCACCTCACTTTCTGCGTTGTCTGAGTTCCTTGTTCCTGTTCCCTTCTGCCTATAAAAGTCTTTCATTTTGGGTAGTTCCTCAGAGCTCCTTTCTATCTGCTAGATTGGATGTTACTCAATTCGAATTGATTTTTGCTCAAATAAACTCTTACAATTTTTAATATGCCTCAGTTTATCTTGTAACAGTTCTGCTATCAGAGGAGGGATCTGAAGGAGACCTCCTCCCACTCCCATGATCCCCGGGAGCAACGAGCCACTAGACATAGGTACCTGTTGAGCTCCCTGGGCTTGCTACGTTCTCACTGCCCTGGAGGTGGTGGGTACGTTCATCCTGGATCCTAGCTCTGCAGTTTTTACGTTATGAATTTCAGACTTTCTTTGAACATTTCTTTTTCTAGACTAGGTCCAGAAACTAGCCAGAATCAGACTGGGTCTGATGTAGAAACTGGGTGGGTCCTGGGGCTGGACTGGGTCCAATTTGGAAGCCAGACTGGGTCTGGGGACAGACTGGGTACGACTTTAGCTGGACTTAGGTCCAATGTGAGACCTCAGGTGAATAAAATTTTGTTCTAAGGCTAAACAAGCGAATTAACCTTACCAGAGATAATCCGAATTACAAAGGCCACAGTGGAGAACTTTGAACCATATCCATTTATGAAGGTGTCCTAGAGAAAAAGGCATCTTAGCCAAGTACTCAGTATAAGAAGTAAAGGAAAAATCACTTCTCATACTCTACAGTTTCTGGTGACAAGGACTAGACCTACTAAAACACCCTATTCCCTCCAGAGCCTGCAGATGGGATTCTGGGAAAACACGCAGAAGCCGACAAAGGGTGAGAATTTTTACCAGGGTCAGCTTTCCCATACCTCTGGGATGCCTGGTTGAGAGAGGAAAGTAAAATTTCACATTGTCCCTTCCTTTGAAAATTCATATTGGCAGGCAAAAAACATATGTAAGAATTAGATCTTTGAACTGTGACTTATGAATTTGCTTTGAAGTACCCACGGGTTATGATCCTTTCCTAGGGACAGCTACTGCCTTCTTGTTTGTCTTGCTTTGTGTCCTGAGAACTTGGCTTGGCAGGCTTCAGGTTAGAGGATCCCCAAAATTTGGCTGCAGAAATGTGGGCTGCAGTCCATTTGCAGATGGGATCCCACCGACAGTTCCTGGCTCTCAGGGGGATAGTCTAAATCTTTCTTTTGGTTGTCTTCAGGAGTGGTTCTGGATCTTGAGAGGATAGTAACTTCTGGACTCTCTCTGGGAGACCTTTTGTGTCCAAGGGAGTGTTTGGTACAGCCAGGAATACAGTTTGTCCCACCTAAAACCTCACAAGGTATTTGAGGGTTTTTGTTTTGTTTAAGTAACTTCATGGTTAGAATTTGGCCAAACTGGAAGCTGATATTCAGAGGCTGAATTAGGCCTTCTCCCCTAAGCTAAAATGTAAGCGATAGGGTCTCTGTGTCTGTCTGTTTACGTATGTCTATGTACGTATGTTATAAACGTGTGGTATTTTTTCTATCTCAGATCATAATGCCAAATTAATTTGTAAAGAGCTCTATTTAATCAGCTTAAAGGCAAAGAAGTGTTTATATAAGCCAAGTATACTCTCAGAAGTATGGAAACTAAACCAAATGTTTTTCAAGTTCATGTGATCTAGGATGATCTTCGGGGCGGAGCCGGGGGGAGAGCTAGTGTAACTTCATTGGTTTAATTAAAACAGGCAAGTCTTTAGAGTTGCCAGCATTAAATATAATACTTTTATTCTACCTAGGTTCACTAAAACTCAAATAAGCTCATGTTATCTCAGAGAATTTGTCAGTGAGAAAGAGAACTTAAGATGATGGTTAGCTGTTTAATGTCTCATGAAATTTTCATGATTAATCTAAACATAATTGTTAAGAACAAGTGAATTAAATATACACGTAAGTAAGATAAAACTTAAAAAGGAACTTTTCAACAATAATTATGCTTTATGGTATGTTTACTTAAAAATAGTTTCCAAAATCTTCTTGGTAACTTGAAACTTTAAAGTTATACTGAGTTGAGTTAAACAATGGATACTCACTGACTACTTAGATCATTTCCAAATAAGATAAAATACTGAACATTAATTACTGAACACAGGTTTATGTGCTTTTGTTTCCTTTTACAGAGAAATAAAGATAGTTGGGTCTATTTGTAAACACGCTTGCTGCCACACTGGAAAATTTACTATTAGGAAGAATATACTTCTTGAAATTATGAAATATTAATACATTTGCCAACCCACACCTCTCAGTTTTCACTGGCAATTAAGAATTCTACATGTTAAGAATTCTAGGGGTGCCTGGGTGGCTCAGTCAGTTAAGCATCTGACTCTTGATTTTGGCTCAGTTCCTGATCTCATGGGTCATGGGATCGAGCCCCGCGTCAGGCTCCATGCTCAGTGGGAGTCTGCTTGGATATTCTCTCCTTCTGCCCCTTCCCTGTTCGTGTGCTCTCTCTCTCAAATAAATAAATAAATCTTTGAGAAAGAAAAAGAATTCTAATTAATATAAGTAATTAAAACAACTAGAAATAATAAAGGTTTAAAAACACACTATAATACCAAAAGTACACTTATGCAAAAACCAAAATTCAATTGTCGAAATTTCATCTGCTAAAAATACAAAGTTTTCTTGGACTGTTGATCTGCTTTTGACAAGAGACTAAGAAAGGTTTTTCTTTACTTTTTAAATTATCTACCTGAAAAGTAAAGATTTTGTGTCTTACAAAACGATTTAGTATGCTTCATATTGTCTTTATCAGGTCTTTGATTACTTAAGAAAACTCAGTCTTCTCAGGAGAGCTGTTTTGCTCCCAAGTATTTGACCTTCTGTATTTATGTTAACCCCTTCCACTGCTACTTTTTTTTTAAAAAAAGATTTTATTTATTTGAGAGAGAACAAGCACACATGGGTGGGGGGAGGGGCAGAGGAAGAGGGAGAACAGACTTCCCACTGAGCAAGGAGACCAACATGGGGCTCGATCCCAGGACCCTGAGATCATGACCTGAGCCGAAGGCAGACACTTAACTGAATGAGCCACCCAGGTGCCCCTCTACTGTTACTTTTGTTAAATAGATAATTTAGTATTATTTCATAATGATCTGTGATCCTATTTAGTCAAACCTTTTGATGTTCTGACAGAATCCCCAGAATCAAATTCTAAATGAAGTTTTCTGGCCTCAAACTAACTTTGGTATTTTACAGCAGGTCCCTGGAACATCTCAAAAGATTTGTTCTCTTTCCATATAAAAAGAGAGAGATTAAACCAGGTTTATTTAGTATATCAAATTACATGAGAAACATTATCAAATAAGATATTAAACCTTCTTAGCTTATATTTGTATGGATGCATGTTATTAATGTTAAGTGTTCTAGAAATTGTGAGAAATTCCTAGAAATCTGATATGTCCTGTATAATGTTATCAGTAGTAATTGCAGTTATCTTAAAATGTTGCGTGTCACAGAAATAACCAAATTTCTTTGTCAATTCTATTGTAATGAACTCTCATCAGATCTTTAACCAGGGGAATTTTTAAGTCTTTTTCATTTCCAGACAGTTACTGTTTTACTCTAATGCTTTTGCAAAAGTGCTTTATCTTCTGAAAGATTCACAGAAAAGACTGTGAAAAGTACTCTACAATATAGGTTTCTGATAACTTCAAGATCATAAAACTGAACTGGGTAAAAATTTCCAGAACTAATGAAAAACTGGATTCAAACAGAGCAAGAATTAATAATATGGGATTGAATGAAAGTGATAAGGATAATCTTATATATATATATATATTTTTCTTACAACTTTTTCTTTAAGCGTTGCTAGTTCCTGAAGGCTTCCCCCTACCCACCCCCAATTTAAGGAAATCTTTTTCTCTTTTCTCTTAAGCCATCTGTGACTTACAGTGATTTTGTCAAATATACCTTTGTAAACAGAATTTAAACATTTACTTTTCCTTCCTACTTGGTCCCTCCAGAATTTGGAAATTTACTGAGTGTTCTTATTTTTATGGCAATATAGTTATCTGCATAAGTTCATTAAGAATATGTGCTCCTTGGACACAACTAGAAACACTGGTTATATTACCGAGGTTTTGACTGCAATGTCAGATTTGAGAAAGTGCAAAGAATCAAATATCACCAGACAGCTTTAAGGAACTAAGGATGACTTTATAAAGCCAATAAAGCCCCTTGCATACAGGGTTCCTGGCAACCTAAACAGGTTCAGAAGGAAGATCACCTAACAGCAGGCCTAAGAACCTCAGGATAACTTGAGGATGTCAGGAAGAGAGGAATTTACCCACATCTATAGGTATTCCAGGAAAAGTTTGATCGTGAGTCCTTGGCTTGGCTTCTTATCCTGGAGAGGCTTATAAAGTCATCTAAGATTCCTTATGAAAAATTCCAGTAAAGCAGATTTCAAAAGAGCCTACATGGTCAATACTATCCTTGCTGTACTGTGTAAATGATCAGGCCCAGTTTAATGAGACTAGACTTATTTTATAAACAAATGAGTTATACTGTGATTAGCTTTAGTAGAAATGAGGGTGATTGTAGAGAAAAAAATTATGTTTTGGTAGAAAATCACAACACAACCTTGTGTATATGAGATTCTAGCCTTGTTCACTGTCTTTGAATTTTTGTTTTATACCTACAAACTGGATTGGATACTGAATTCTTCTAGTGTCCTCAAATATCTGGCTCCAATTCTACAACCTAATATTTCCAATTTTCTCCCACCTTCCTGATTCGGAATCATGAACAACAAAGACTGCCCTTAAATCTCCTTGGAAGGGACTCTACCAGGTCTGTCTCACCACCTGGATAGCAGTAGGGACTTGAAACTTGGGTCTTCATCTCCCAATTAAAAGAGTTCCTCCAGACTCTTGGAATGGCATACCAGCTGGCGGTCTAAATTTACTGACTCAGGAGGTTCCTTCTCAGAAGCAGATGGCACCTTGAGATGGACAGTCCTTTCATGGTCAGAGATCAAGATCTTCACCTCCAGTATGAAAGCTTTATTCCTTTTGCCTTTTTGCTACTTTTTTTTTTTTTTTTTTTAATTCCTGTTACTGCTTGGGAAAACAATGCTCCTTACCTCTGGCAACCATCCCTGAATCTACCGATAACGGAATACCTGCCCAAGAAAAATTCCTAGACTTTCAGGCCCAAGTTGTTCTTGATAATAGGATAGCCTTTGATTATCTTTCAGCTGAGCAAGGAGATATTCATGCTGCTCTGGCCAACGCTGCACTTGAATTAACGCTTGTGGGGAAGTTGAGACTCAGCTACATGAGATCACTGAACAAGCTAGTTGGCTTAACAAAGTGACTCCTTCAATAGGGTCTTTATTTTACTTACTTGATTCTGACTGGTTTAGGGTTTGGAAGGCCGTGGGCTCCAAAGTACATTGTAGACACTGGGAATTTTCCTGCTTATAATCATCACAGCAGTCTCCCTGTTATACTGTATTCTCTCAAAAGCTTTCTGTGCATGTTCACAGCCACTGACTACCCAGCAAATGATCTCCCTAAGACCAGAGCATTAGACAAGGAGAGAAGAGAATGGCTAACTTAAAGGATGTGAACCTAATGTCACACCCTGTGAATACTACAGAGAGTCCACCAAAAGGCATCCAGACCTGTGAATACCACACAGAGATTCGAGGTTGGGGTGGGGGAGGGGGAGAGGAAAAGACAAAGAAAAAGAAAGAAAGGAGAAAAAGAAACATGCAAAAACAAAAAAAACTGTAAGAACTCGGGAGCTGGGGATATCACCAATGCCTTAAATTTTGATCACATCTCTTAGACTGAGAATCTAATCAAAGAGGGGAACTGTTAAAAAAAAAAAAAAAAGCAGGCCTCAAATGGACTCACTTTTGCTAAAGCTACATGTCACCAAACTGAGAGAGACTTATTTACAGTTTCGGCTCTCCCAGAAATGGAGTCTTAAACCAGTCAATCCAGGAGTCACCTGATCAGCACTAGTTAGGTCATCTAATAGATTCCTGCTGTCCCCTAAAGGGAGGTACCCTGCCATAACCAATCCACTTCTTCCATGTTCCCACTCCCATCTGCCTGTAAAAGTCTTTCCTTTTGTACCAGTCCTTGGAGCTCCTTTCTACTTGCTACATATCTGGAGGTGCTGCCCCATTCAAGTGGATTTTTGTCAAATAAACTCTTAAAATTGTAACATGCCTCAGTTTTTCCTTTAACACACCTCTACGTAACATGCACGTTCAACAAAAGGAAGCACTTCTATATTGCCAACGTAGGGACTAAAATCTTATTGATGACAATTTTATGACTGAGCGACCTCACGTGCCAAAAAATGCACTCCATCTATAGCAATCAATGATCAATCAGATTCTTCGAAAGTTTTGAAAAAAATAAACTAAATACAAATTATGACTGGACACCTGGGTGGCTCAGTCGGTTAAATGTCTGCCTTTGGCTCAGATCATGATCCCAGAGTCCCGGGATCAAGTCCCACATCGGGCTCCCTGCTCAGTGGGCAGTATGCTTCTCCCTCTGCCCTTCACCCTGCTTGTGCTCTCTCTCTTTTTCTCTCAAATAAGTAAAATCTTAAAAAAATAAAAAAAATAAATACAAAGTATGATTCAAGGATCACACAAATCACTTTAGATTTTATAGCTGTGAGTAAACTCAAGTCACTAAGGACAACACAACGGTACCTACTATACTAAAGGTAGATAGATAGATATCCAGATTTTTAAAATGTCATCTCTCTTCCATTTGTCTTGCTAATTTGGTCACAGGAAAAGAATCCTGAAAGGAGATAAGACTGGAGATAAGCCTTTCCCTAGCTGCTGTCGACTTCAGAACAGCCTGAAGCTGCATTTTCATTGCTCAAGGTGTCCCCACTCCATTGTGCTCTGCTTCTGACCTCTTGCCTGACAATATGAAGAAAGAGAAAGATCAGGGAAAACCTACAGAAAGGCCATAGCCCACACTTCATAGGAGCCACTGACTAATCAGAAACAGTGGCAACTTTAATCCCCCTTCTCAGAAGCAGAAGACCTGTTGCTGATAGGACCTCCGCTTCTCTTTTGTCACCTGGGTCCTGGGAATTGCAGACTTGGGAGTCAAGTTCATCCCAACAGCTAATGCTACTTAGCCCTGCCCCATAGTCACTCTGCCCCTTCCTGCCACAGCCTCACGGCCTTAGTCTCACACCTTCCCTTGAAAGCTAACTAGGTTCTGATTTTGTTTCAAACACATGGCCCGCATTTGATGCGTGATAGACAAGGCCCTCCACTCTGGCCTGCCACAACCCCCTTCAAACGTAGCATCCAGAAATGAGCATGGCAGGTCAGGTGCCATCTGTCTAGTCCAGAGGAAGACAGAGACTCAATTCCTCATTATTGTATTAATGCAACTTCAAGTTGTTGGTGTCCCCAGCCCCTACCAGGTCACAATTGGCTCCCAATGACTTTACAATCATCCCCTAAATAACTGTCACATGAACTACTGCTAAATTGGAGCTCTTACTCCACACTTACACAGTGGTCTGTGCTTTGCACTCATTCCCATTAAAGATCTTTTCTCATTTTGATCTAGAATTTCAACCTGCTGAGACCTTTTTTTTTTTTTTAAATTGCAATTCTTCAAAATATTAACTCTTCCTCATCCTTCCTGGTCACACACAATTTCTGTCATCCCTAAATTCCTCGAATCACATAATCTGAGGTGTTATGATCAGTTTGCTAAATTTGTGCATTCTCACGTTTCACGACATCTAAAATAGAGGGTTCCAGTTACTATATGACAACTACCAACAGCGGTTATATACTAGGGATTAATCACATTTATCACCTGTTCCAAAGTGGAAGAACTCAGAAAGGTCAGGTGCTTCCTGCCACCCTCACTTGACACCTAATACGCTGCCTGGATCTCAGTTGGTATTTCGTAAATAAATGTTTTTGATGCATCAGTGAATGAACTTACTTAATCTTTACCACAACCCAGTGAAGAGATCCTACTATTAGTCTACGCTTTATAGGCGAGGAAACTGATGTTTAGAACGTTAAATAGAATTAACGTATTAGGTACCGCGTTACATGGAACCAGCACTTAAAAATGATGCCTACAAAAACTATACAACATGAAATACACGCTAATCGCTCATTTCAAAGCAGGACTCCACGACTAGTCATGTGCCTCTTCTTCGTCTGACTAGTGGGGGCCACACCTCCCCAAGCATGTCTCCCACCAGCTTTCTTTCTTTTTCTCCTTTCCACAGAAACAGACAAGGCTAAAGAAATTTCCAAATTAAAACCTGGCAATGGTTTCTATATTCTTGTTTCCTAAACCTATAAATCAAAACTGTCTAAACAGGTCATAAATGTTCCTTGGCGATATAATGGGAAAAGTTCTGATTTATGGTGCCGGTAGAATAATTTTAAATAATTACATAAGAGTTTTGAAAAATGCAATTAACACCTTTGGAAGTTTTTTGAAATGAAAATGAATCTCTGGAGATGACTGTTCCCATACATAAAGATAGCCAGTTAAAAAATAAAAATAAAGCTACAAGATACAACTGTGTCTGAATGATCCTACGGAGACGGGGCACAGGAGGTTTGATTTACAAATGGGAATTCAGGAGCATGACCACATCAGTACATGTCTTAACTCTGCTGCCTTATCACACGGTAACAACACAATTAGCACGTCATTACCAAACATCAAAATTAAATCACCAAATAAACATCTTGTTTCTATTCAGCCCCAGCTGATGCCTCTCTTCCTCTGTACTGGTTTGACACATCCTACCACACTGTCCTTTGGAACACTTCAAATCCTCCTACCTGCTCTTGCAAATCTGGCCAATGTTCTTTCCTTCCTCTTTCTCTTCATTTGTGATTCATCTCCTCCTTCAAAATCCAACCTTCCCCAGATGAAGTCACTCCGAACATCCTTCTTTAACTCTAACTTCCCTGGTACCAAAGAAAGTCTTATGATCTCTGAATTTCCCTTTTCGGGCTGACCAAACAGTCATAGTTATTATTTTACATGATGAACCATTTTCTCAAGCTCACTTGGGATAACCACTTGGCTCTTTGTCCCTCACTCACTCTTCTTCACTTTGGCCCATCTTCCAATACCTTCCCTAAAGCATTTTCAACTCAGGAAATAGCACAACCAGGCCACCTCAGACAAAACGAACTTTTAAATGAGGTATGCCCTGTTTAATGCTACCCATTCTTCATTTTCTTCTTGATTTATCTTGAATGAGAACGTCAACAATACCGGAGCAAAAATGGGCTTTTCTCAGGGTTCTTTCAGGTCCAGTGGGAATTTGAAAAGTGTTACAATTCTCAGGGTTCTTTCAGGTCCAGTGGGAATTTGGAAAGTATTACAACACTCTATAATTCCTATGTAGAAATGGTCCAAGGTAGCTCCCAGTTCTTGAAATCCACTGTACTGACAGTGACTACATAAGGAGAATTCTCAGCCACCATCCTGGCCATGAGAACGGAGAAAAAAACTTAGAATCACAGAAACTTTTCTCTGGAATAGATTGAGAGATCATTTTAATCCCGCCCCCTCATTTTCCAGATGAGAAAACTCATACCCAAGAAGGAAAAATGACTAGCCAAAGGTCAGACATCTAAGCAGTTACTGGCAGAACCAACACTAGAACCCAAAACTTCTGACTCCTAACTAAGCGTTCTTTCCATTGCTTCACACCACCTGGCAGGGCAGAGACATAAGGAACCACAAAAACTAAGATAATCAACCATCAGCACTTAACAATTTTTTTTTTTTTTGGTAGAGGGATATGTAAGGAGACAATAGTCTTTCTGTATTTGTTGGAATGAGCAGTGCTTTTTATTTTAACTGCAAATTACAAATGAAAACTACACTTAATCATTACTCATCAAGGGCACAGGACATCAAGATTTAACTCATCTTCTTGCTGCCGCTTGTCTAAAATCCATGTAACTCTATTTGGCCATTAATCTAGAGATGAGCTGTCCAATAGGGTACACACTAGTCATACATAGCTATTTCTGTTTGAATTAATTATAATAAAATAAAATTTAAAATTCAGTTTCCCTATCATACTAGCCACTTGAACTGCCCAAAGCCAATGTGGCCAATAACTACCATATGCAGGCATAGAAGAGTTCCACCACAATAGAAAATTCCAATGGACAGTGCTGAATGTCTAGAACATACTGGTCTATGAAATGGGTACAATATGAAAATCACTACAAAGATGAATTAGAAATGTGAAGCATGGACTTTTTCCAGCAACAAGGGACTTGCAGAAATATTTTAGGCCAACTGTCTCTGGTTTCTGATGAGGACACTAAGTCCCAGGAAATTTATTATATTGTTCTCCCAAACTTTACAAGGAGAAAGACAGAGTTTGGATTGAATGTCAAGTTGTCCGACCCTTGGGGAAGTGATTTTTCCACTAAACCTGCTGACTGGCTGAACACTAACAACACGGCATGCCTTACCCTCTTTGAGATGACGTGGGGTAACATGTCTATGAAGCATCCATTTCTCTATTTTCTAAAAGGAAAACTGAGGTACAACAATTTGCCCCTTGTTTATTCTGGATCTATGTGACTTTAATGGAGCCAACTCTATCCAGGGGAATCTGGAGGTGGGCACATGGCTCAGTCCCAGCCAATCAGCCTATTCCCAACCCCTTGTCCACAGTGACTGGACCAAGTGTAGATGACTCAAGTCATTCATTCAGCTCAGAGGCTTTTGTTAGAATTACTGAGCAAGCAATATTCCTTTTTCCTGCAGGGGTTGCTTAGCTGTACATATGTAAATCTGGGGCTCTCAGAAGCCATTCTGCCTCAGTAAAGGAGGAATCTGACAAAGAATAAAACCAACAGAAAAAGAAAGCAGAACAGAAAGCAAATGGAGCCAGACCAAGTCCTGGTGACGTTATATGAGTGCCCGGTCCCAGCTGTGTGTGAGGCCAGGCTGACCATGGAACTTTCAAGCCCGTAGACACTCCCATGACCCATCATTAGCCGGTCTGGGGTTTTGGGTTTTGACATTTGCATGTGGAAACGTTCTGACTAATACAGGTACCGCTTTCCAGAAGAAGATTAGGAAGTAGTTATATTAATATTTCCAATCAACCTTGAAGAGCACAGCAAGAGAGAAACACCATATTACAAAGCACACAATGGCAGCTACAAGTGTTGGGTTCATGTGTGCCACTCTGGAAGGGATTCCCCAAGTCAACCCTAATTATGCTCAAACTGTCCCAGCCACGCATCAATCACTAGGTTTCAATTCAACACATGTGCATCTTTCTTTCAATCACCCATATTTACAAGTTTCTTATCAGGGTAGGCCTGAAACATCACTTTACAACTAAGTGTCTTCTAGACACAAACCCTGGGAATTTCTTCAAGACATTTTCACCATCTTAAAAGAAAAAAATACAAGGAAATAGCCCCATGGTCTCATGATGAAAGTAAAATGAAGACTTTTTGGTCTAATGGGATTTCACTCAAAATTCTCTTACCGTCTTTCCTTTCTTTCACCCAAACCCTGTACTGATTGCTCACTCACGGGTCTGTTTCTTCCTTCTTTCTAAATTTGACATTAAAGTCTCCCTATCTTTGTAGGTCCCATTTGCCAAACCAGGACAATCATTCATTCATGGAGTGTGGCAATAAACAATTTACAAAATATGTTAGAAACCATTGTACTGTAACCCATATATTCTAGGGAGATACATTCTGTCTTCATGGTGGCCCATTTCAAAATGCCTGCTGTGTATCCACGATGTTTGAAATCACTCACTGAGACCAGGCCATTTTAAAAGGATAGGTTTTATATGATCCAGCAATTGCACTACTGGGTATTTACCCCAAAGATACAAAAGTAGGGATCCGAAGGGCTACGTGCACCCCGATGTTTATAGCAGCAATGTCCACAATAGCCAAACTGTGGAAAGAGCCAAGATGTCCATCGACAGATGAATGGATAAAGAAGATGTGGTATATATATACAATGGAATATTATGCAGCCATCAAAAGGAATGAGATCTTGCCATTTGCAACGACGTGGATGGAACTGGAGGGTATTATGTTGAGTGAAATAAGTCAAACAGAGAAAGACATGTATCATATGATCTCACTGATATGAGGAATTCTTAATCGCAGGAAACAAACTGAGTGTTGTTGGAGTGGGGGGTGGGGTGGGAGGGATGGGGGGACTGGGTGATAGACACTGGGGAGTGTATGTGCTCTGGTAAGCGCTGTGAATTGTGCAAGACTGTTGAATCTCAGATCTGTACCTCTGAAACAAATAATGCAATATATGTTAAGAAAAAAAAAAAAGAAGAAGAAGAAGAAGAAGGTAGCGGGAGGGGAAGAATGAAGCGGGGGAAATCGGAGGGGTAGACGAACCATGAGAGACGATGGACTCTGAAAAACAAACAGGGTTCTAGAGGGGAGGGGGGTGGGAGGATGGGTTAGCCTGGTGGTGGGTATTTAGGAGGGCACATTCTGCATGGAGCACTGGGTGTTGTGCACAAACAATGAATCATGGAACACTTCATCTAAAACTAATGTTGTAATGTAAGGGGAATAACATAAGAATAAAAAAATTAAAAAAAAAAAAAAAAAAAAAAAAAATAAAAGGATAGGTTTTTAATGGGTTAACCTCCCATTAAATACTGTTAATTTTTTACAAGGCCTTGCTTTCTCCTTTATAAAATTTTTTTTTTTTAATTTATAATTGTTGTTTAAATACATGGATTTGGGCATAAAATAAGTTGTTTTCCGATAGTGGCTTGTTTATTTAATTCAATGATCTTCTCAAAATCCACTCATTTCTAGGCTGTTGTATTTTCTGTCCAGTTCATCAATGACTTGGGGCGAGTCTTTTTTTTTTCTCCCATTGAGCTTTTTCACTTCAACTGATTAATATTCAGCCTTCCAAAATTTTATTTATTGTCTTGTTACTATGAAATTCTAGCCAAAGATTGGTGAGGTCCTATGGCTTAAGATTTTTACTAATAATGAATATGAGTATCAACCTGGTATTTTAAAGTCATCAGAAACAATTCCATGGTTCTGATAATATCACTAGTATCTTTTGTTAGTTATGTGTCCCACTTTGGGTGTCCCGGCTGGATGCTTTATGTTGCAGCCTTCGTCTGGTCCTTACCTTAAACTTGTGAGAGGGTATCATTTACAGCTATTTCACAGACACAAGAACAAAAGTGAAAAGGTTAAATATCTCCCCCAAGGTCACAGTGGCAGGTTAGGATTCAGACATAATTCCCTGTGCCTCTAAAGTCTGGGCTAATACTTTTGATGGTGCTAGCCAACAGTTCTAAAATTTGAACTAAAAATATCAGATTGAGGGTGCCTGGGTGGCTCAGTCGTTAAGCGTCTGCCTTCGGCTCAGGTCATGATCCCAGGGTCCTGGGATCCAGCCCCACATCGGGCTCCCTGCTCGGCGGGAAGCCCGCTTCTCCCTCTCCCACTCCCCCTGCTTGTGTTCCTGCTCTCGCTGTGTCTCTCTCCGTCAAATAAATAAATAAAATCTTAAAAAAAATAAAAAAATAAAAAAATAAATAAAATAAAAATATCAGATTGAAATCCTTCGTGATTGCCTTCTTAAACCTCAAAGTAGTGCCTCAGGATGGCAACTGGCCTCTCGGAACTCTGGCTTTGGGCAAGAGGCAGAAAGGAGGTTCTCCCCTCTTGATTGTGCCCTAGCGGTTCTAGCTTCCCCATCGAGGACTGGTAGTTAATTCCATATACATTTGTGAGCCTTGCCTAAAAGAGAATCTTCTAATTCACCCTATGTGACAGCGTAACATACCAATGTCATTATTATGCAATTTATTAAGAAGAAAGCCTGTGTGTGTGGGGAAGGCACATTAAAAAAATGTCATGCTAATTTTATCCTTGAGAGAATTTGGAATAGTTGTTGCCTCTTCTGATCTTCAGTTTCTCTGGCTGGGAGAGAGATAGGGCTGCAATCCCAGTTTAAACAAGCCATCTTCGATTTCCCCAAGTCAGTCACTGAGAGGCAGGGACTGAAATCCTGAGTTCTGTCTTGCCAGACACTCACCAAGAAGGCCCCTCTTCCAGAGCAGGAGCAACATCTAACATGACCCTGGGGCTGCAAACTTCTGCCCCAGAGCAAAGTAGAAAACCAATTTATGTAGAATTAAAAGCTATTTGCTTGATCCATCACTTGCTCCCACTCTGGTCTACTTTCAACTGTGACACATTCAGCTGGAATTACAGGCTGCCTCTCAGTCCGGCACTGGGGCATAGAACCTATCTACGCACAACCACGGAGCATAAACATTACAGAAAAATAATGACTTCGGAAGTGGGCACCCTATCCAAACACAAGCTACATGTGTGTTCACAGATGGAAACTAACGGCTGTTTACCCTGAAGGCCCCATAAGAAAAATGCAGTCACCTTTACAGTAAAATGCAACTTACTATTCAACATGCAACAAACTGACAGAAAAGAGAGAGCTGGGAATGAACTCCAACAGAGAGCTCTTATAGCATCTCAGATTTCTTCGGGAGGGTCCAGGCCATTCAAGAACTGTGCAGCCCCCAACCCACCCTGGCCGAACTCTACGATGGATCAGATCATAAGACCAGTAGGAAAGGGCAGCAGGCTCAGTACTTTGTCCGGTGGGTCAGGGAAGAGAGCTTGTGTGACATCACTTTGTGTCTCACTCTGGAAGCCTGCTTTGTAAAGGCAGAAATCTAATGTTGGTTAAGTGAACAAAAGAAACAGGTCCAGGTTTTGTATGGCAAAAGGTTAAGTAACATAGTAAAGTTAATGTAAAGAGGCTCCAGCCGCACCAGAGCAATTCAGCCCATTTCCCGGATGCAACAAATAAGGGCACGCATTCCTTGTCAGTGTGTTACAAAATGACAACAAAAGCCATCCCAAGTTTCCTGTTGAGAGATGCCAGCAGGTATTGACAAAAGCTTAACAGTATCTCTCTGAGACTGCTGTGGTTTAGCACACTGTCAAAACAGGATACTATTTAAATTAAAAATTTACTGATTCAAGTTCAGAAAAACCCTGCTTTGCTGTTTTTATAACCAAATTCGTGGGTGGGGAAACTTTGACCTTTATTTTTTCTTTTTTTTATGGCACCTTATATGGGTCTGAGAAGGTACTATATTTAGCAAGCTAGTTTTGAGAACTAAGGTGTCTAAGCAAGATGACTATCACTTTCTATGAATTACTGTACATGTGAAATCATGGGCTTGTTACATTATGCAAAAGCAACTCAAGTGAAACAAACAAAAATACCTGTTTGCATACATAAATTTTGTAAAAATCTCTGTGGGGAGAAAAAGGGGAAATACACAAAGACTCACCACAGCATAACGTGCTTCCCAAGTGAATCTTGTTCAGCATGCAAGAGTATTTCTTTAAAGAAGAAGGCTAAGCCAGGACTACAAGACTATGGTCAAGAGAGCAAAGCTGTCAACTAGAAACCATGCCCTGGTGGACGGATGGAGCCTCCATGAATCGTGGAAAACGGAGCCAATAGTGTGTTTCTGTCTCGGGGCATTTCCACTTGCTATTCCCTCCATCTGAAATATTCTTCTTCCAGACACTTGCAAGACTCAATGCCTCACTCAGTCGAGGTCTCTACTTATTGGTCCCTTTCTCAAAGAGGTCTTCTCTAGCCGACCAACTGAACATGGGGATCTCATGACCACTCTCTACATATTAACCAGCTTTGCTTCCTTATTAGTTTTCATCATCGCTTGACACCTGCTGATTACTTTCTCTTCTGCTTACTGGTTTAACGTTCCATTAGAATATAATCTCTGTGAGTTCAGGGGCTCTGTCTGCCTTGTTTACCTGAGGCTCCTGGTAGAGTAGTCTAGGCCAATGCAGCCCCCTAGTCATTTGTTGGATGTTGAACAAGGAATCTCATGAACATCTAGTCAAGTCTCTGAAAAGGCTTGTTCTTTCTACCTG
This sequence comes from Mirounga angustirostris, assembly GCF_029215605.1. Classification (NCBI taxonomy): domain Eukaryota; kingdom Metazoa; phylum Chordata; class Mammalia; order Carnivora; family Phocidae; genus Mirounga; species Mirounga angustirostris. The sequence continues at coordinate 178,200,687 of NW_026991709.1, read as the reverse complement.
ATGACCTAACTACTTAACTGGCCATGGAACAAAAAAAAATCATCCCAATAATGCCAATGACCTCCGAGACACCGGAGAGGCAGGTGGATAGAAATAATGAACTACTTATTTTGCCCTAAAATCATTTTCAGATTATCTTCTCAGGTCTCACAGCTTTGAGAGTATGTGGCCTCTCAATGTTCACGGGGGAAAGACTGGAGGAAATTTGTAGAACATGAGAAAGAAGTCTAATTCCACAAATATCATGATGCAATTTGTCTCTTCTTTTGTCGATCTTTCTTTCTTGTCACTAGAAAATCTTTTAATGGGGTGAACAATAATTTCACCAATGGCTTTGAACCAACAGTGTACCAGTGCTCAGGCCACATGCTGGCCTTTAACCTTTCTTCTGTCCAACACAGCTGAGGGATGTGTCACATTACTACCTGTCACACTGGCTCACTCAAGCAATAGCTCTAAATAGGGCTACTGGGAGGGTTAGTATTGGTGGTACCCAGCCTCCAAGACAGGCCCAAAGATTCCCACCACCTGGTATTTACGCTTTACGTAGTCTCCTCCAACACTGTGTCAGGACTGCTCTGTGTGACGAATAAACATGGCATAAGTAATGATATGTGATGTCCAAAGCTAGATCCCAGAAGACTTGGATCTCTCTGGGGAAGCCAGCTGCCATGTTATGACACACTCAAGCAACCCTATGGATAGGTCTTCATCATGGGGAACTGAGGCCTCCTGCCAAAAGCCACATGAGTGAACCATCTTGGAAATGGATCCTCCAGCCTCACATTTTAACTACAATCTCTTGAGAGACTAGGAGCCAGACTACCTTGCTAAGTCACTCCCATAGTTCGAGCCCACAGAAAACATGTGAAATAATAAATGTTAACATTGTTGTTTTAGGTCACTAAGCTCTGGGCTGAGAGTATCCAGACCTCACAAGGGAAAATGTGTATCGTCTTTGCCATATGGAATCCTCACTGCACAGAGTCCTCGTTAAGAAAGCAGAGTTCCCATTTTCACATGGGCAGCCAGTTACAGCAAGATATCCAGTCTATCATCAGAATGCACAGATACAAAGAACCCAGAATTCCCAAATCCCTGGGCTGTAGTTGGCCTGTTATAGAGCAGTGAAAACCTCCCAGACTCTATGTTGAATCTGTTAGTGAAGCTTTTGGCGACTGAGAAGAGAGATCATCAGTAGACAGGTTGATAAATGAAAGAAGTTATAACCAGCAAGCTATTGGAAGACCATGGCAAGGTCGAAGGGGGCAGCATTTTTCAACTCTACACAACTGGTGCTATATAGGAATGTTGCTGGAGCTCCTGATTTTTTTTGGGGGGGGGAGGAGCTGGAAAATGGTATTTTGATGGAAAAATTCCAGACTGTTTCACCTTTGCAAATAACTCCTCAAAATGTTAAACATCGTGTGTGCAAATGGAATAGTGTCTAGCCTGGGGACCATTAGTTTGTAGTCTCTAATGGAGAATCAGTTTGTGCTTCCCTTGTTCTCCCAATATAACATAAATCTCAAAATTCCTATTTTCAATACCTTTCATTTCCCTAAATGTCTTTCCCTTTTTTTGTTGGACAATTCCATGTTTTTTAACAAAACATCACTGCCCTGTTTGTACCAACGTTGTCATGCTGGCTGTTAGAAAACATTTGTCCCTTTTTTCATAAATGCAGTAAATAATGTGATAATACAGAAGTGAAAGAACAAGTCTTCTGCAGGTGTGAAGAGAACCACCCTGGGGGAAAAAGACAGGGCAATGAAGAGTAACAAATTACTTAGTCCCCAAGAGAGGCATTTCAACTCTGACCAGAAGCCTTCATCAAAAGAAGACTTTAAAATCCATTCTTCCCTTCCCAACACATCAAGGCCCAAGAAAAGTAGTCATTACAAGGAAATTCAAGTATTCCCTGGTCCTAGTGATCCATATATGACTACGAAGTCAAAGAGAAAATAATTGTACAACTTCCTCCTTAGTTTGGAGAGGGGAACTAGGAGGGGGTCAGAGTAATTCTCACACACCCTGTCTGGTCTTCTCAGCAGCCACAGCTAACTCTGCCATCACAAGAGAGGGAGAGCCCTGTACAGAGGACCTGCAGATGCGAACATCAACACATCAGCTGTAGAGTCTTCAATTCATCTGGTGTGTATGAAAGATCGTGAGATGACAATTGAGCCATGACCTCTATTCTAAATGCAATTTGCCCTGAAATGCAGATAGGAGATGAAAACTGCCATTCTCTGCCCATCTAGTGCCATTGAAAATTTCTTCTCAATATTACAGAAAATTCCAATTCTTTTTGGGCAGGTCAGCCTAGGATCTCACAAGTGATAAGCTACAACCAACATCATAATGACGATGATTAGAAGAGCAGCTGCAAGAATAAGCAACATTCTAAGTGTGATGTGTCAGATTATATATTTGACATAGATATATAATTAATACATCGAACTATATCTAACAATCTTCCAATATAATCAGATGGGTAGATATTTCTACCTTATAGAGAAAGTTTAGAAGCAAGCTAACTTGGACAAGGTCATACAACGGATAAATAATAGTTTTTACATTTGGGTCTATCTCCTTCCAAAGTCTTGACAGCTAAGCTTTGTTGTCTACCTCATCAATACCTGAAGCTAGAGATGAAGGGCAACCCCAAGCCTTTCCCTAACCAGTAAACATATTCAACCAATGAACTTAATGCTCTTATTATTACTGTTATTAATCTAAATGGAAATACAATTTTTTTTCATTGTTTTTTTTAAAGTCATCTTTTTTTTTTTTTAATTTATTTATTTGAGAGAGAGAGACTGAGAGAGAGAGAGCATGAAAGGGGGGAGGGTTGGAGGGAGAAGCAGACTCCCTGCTGAGCAGGGAGCCCGATGCGGGACTCGATCCAGGGACTCCAGGATCATGACCTGAGCCGAAGGCAGTCGCTTAACCAACTGAGCCACCCAGGCGCCCTTTTCTCATTGTTGACCAATAACAAAGACCAATAAAGCTCACACCTGGGAGACAGGTATGAGAAGCACATGTACGAACAGGATTTGGATGCCCGAAACAAGGTTCAAGAATTTGGCTTTTACAGAAACCAACAGGAAACCAGGGTGTGCCAGTCCTTACCCCTGAGAAAAACGGAAAGAACAAGGACCCTTGTGGGACCCTAAGAGCAGTATCAATGGAAACTCAAGGTCACATTCCTCCCCCTCAGATTGAGGAAAGGAGGAGGCTGGTCTGTGGGACCAAAGCCAACCTTCGATAGAAGGAAACTTTCAGAGGAAATGATTTAAGCTTTTTTGGTGAGAAGGGTATTTTTCAAATGCCTTTTTGAAGTTCTTATTTCCATCTTAAGTCGACACAAATAAAAATAATCATCACTTTTCAAAGGGTCTTGTGGTTCACTGTGGGGGAGGGAGTTTGGCTTGGTTTCCTCCAGTGAAACTTCCAGGTCTTTGGATTTTTTTTTTTTTTCCTATATGGAGGAAAAACTTGAGCCCCAAGGGAGAAAATGGAAGCAGTAGATGTTCCCAGTGATTACTGCAGTACTGTCCTGACCTGACAGCCCATACAGTGAAAGAAGGATGGAGAAAATCTAATACGTGGCAAGGACTCAGAGAGATAAACTTTAGGGATCTATGAAGAAGCCACATTAAAAGAGACAACTTTTTGATCTTTCATTGGGAGAATAGATTTACCAAAATGTTTCAAAAGCCAAAGAAAATCCTCAAATAGCATTGTCCAGCAGAATTTTCTAAAATGACAGAAATGTTCTCTGCTTGCATTGTCCAAAATGGTAGCCACTAGTCTCATGTGGCTATTTAAATTTAAAGTAAATACAATTTTAAAATTCAGTTCTTCATGGGCATTGGTCACAATCTCAAGTGCTCTGCTCCCTTATGTTCCCAAAGTTCCCTATATTTACATCTATTAGTGCATTTATTATATTGTATTAATTCCCTCTGTGCAGTTTCAACCCTAACATAGGGACTAAGGGATAGTCAGTTCGTACTCCAGTGCTAAGCAGGGTCCAGTCCACGATAAGTATATAAGAAATGTTAATACGGATGAATAAATAGATGGGTAAATGAATGACTCTATGTTCACATTTACCCCCTGAGGCCTTGCTGTCATATAGAATCGCTATATCGTTTCCACCAAATTTTAATACCAAATGAGTTCTAGATCTTGATGAAGATAACAATTATATTAATAAAGATCAAAATGAGACTTAGATCTTGTTGGTGGTGATGATTATAATAAAAATAAATAATCTTCTCATCAAAATGCTATGCTGTTGGCTCCCAATAACTTCGTTCTCTAGCCCTTTCCCTTGAAGCCTTGCCTTGCTTTTTTCCAACATCAGGTTAAAAAAAAAAAAAAAAGTTTTCTTGTCTTCATGTATCTTTCTGTGTAAAACAAGTAAGTGGCTAGATATCCAAGCTCTTCCTCTCAAAGATATCCCAAAGATCAAACCCAAACTTCTAACTGTAGAATCAAATCAAATGTTTTCTGTAAAAGTCCAGGTAGTAAGTATTTCAGGCTTCTGTAGGATATATAACTACTCAAATCTACTGGAAACAGCCACAGTTAGCAAAATCAAGGTGTGATTCTACTTCGAAAACACTTTATCTGTGAACATGGAAATCTGAATTTGGGTAATTTTCATGTTTCATGAAATACTATTCTTCTTTGGATTTTTTCAACCATTTAAAAAAGTAAATGGCTTGTAGGTCTTGCAAAAACATCTGCAGGATTTGGCCCACAGGCCTATGTTTGTCAACCTCTGTTCTAAGGACCGCTCAGAGCTCATATGCTTCATATTCCAGTTAAAGGTCCCGGAGTCACAGATATTGTGACACTGACGGAAATCAACCCGTCATTGTAGACAACGAGATAGTCAAGGGCCTTACAGTCTAACAGCTCCCGAGGCCAACTGGGAGCCAAACCAGGGAAGTGTTGGTTTCAAAGGGGGTGGTGGTACATGGTGGACATGAGGGCAATCCTTGCCCACCCAGCCTGGTAGCAGTTCCAGTCTTGTCACCATCAGCTGAGCAGAAAGATGAAGGCTCAGCTGGTTATCAAGATTCTTTCATGAACCAGTTTTGTCCAGACTTCTATTAGTCAAAATCCTGATCTCCATAAGAGTTTCTGCAAGCCTGTTAATTATGCCTTTGATCTGAGTTACATTATCTTCAATTAAGCATTAATATATTGTGCATGAACTGACACCGTGTCATGCAAAATGGTAAGGCTTCTGGAATACATTTCCAAAGCCAGTATTCTAAATAGAGCTGTGTAGGCAGTGAAATATTTATTTTCAAATTCATCTGTGTACATTTTCAAAATTACTGCTCTCTAAATTTTCTTTGAAATGTCTGACCTGCTGTTCGTAAGTCAAAAAATATAATCTCTTTTGTGGAACTCCAATTGGTAAATTGTTTTTGTTTTTTTTTTAAAAGTTAGATTGGCTACTTGCTGTTAGATGGTGGGTATTCAGGCCTCAAACAGCTAGTGTTACCTTTAAAAAAATTGCCCCAAATGCCCTGTGGACCTCATTGACCAGGCTGCTGTCAGACCATTTTGCCTTCATCACTGAACAGTCCCCAAATTTCCAAACAGTGGCAGACTGAAGAGGCATCTATTTGTAAAAAGTGAAGTCAAACATGAATATGGTAATATATACAGGTAAAGAGGTCCAAGGAGCCCAGTTTGTCTTTTTGGTTCTATGTTGTTAGGTTTTTCTTTCTGTATTTTGCAAAAGGAGCAGAGCGGGAATTTGTTTATAAAACAGTGAAAGAAGAAAGGTCCTGGATAAACACAGACTCTACATTTTAAATAACATTCAAGTTCCTGAATGAGGTATGCCCTAAACTCCTAGAAAACAGGTGTGATGCTGACATGTAGGCCAATTTCAACACTTACCTGAAAGGTATCCAAATGACTTTGGTAGGAAATCAAGTTAGTGATCTTGTGAGACTTACAGTATTTCCCAATTTGGGCTGGCCTGGAAATGTCATAAAAATGGGCACGTATCATAAAAATGTAGTCTACGGGTCCGTTCCAAAGCAGAAATACACAACTGTATAGAGAAGAGGAGATGAGCTGCGCATTTTAAATCCCCAGAAAGACCTTCAACATGATACCAACTAGATTATCCTTTGTCTTCATTCCCTGGATCTCTCAAGTGGACTCCAAGATCAGGAGGGTGGCCTACCTAATTGTTACATAGGCCGTTCAGCCTCTAGTCAGTCCACTGCTATATCCTGGGCAAATTACCCAAGGGCAAAAGCCAAGACTCCTGACCGAGGGTTTGCTAACATCTTCTGATTGATTGCAAATTACTCACACTGGTGAGATGGAGTCAGAGTTCATTTCTACTACCCTAGGAGGAGACTGAGGAACAAATGAGGGGAAGACAGAATGAAAGAGACACTGAGATTCTGAGTCTGCAAGGAACTTAGCTGTCCCCGTGACAAGTAGCCTTCAATCGTGGGAGTGCATAAAAAGTACTTAGGAAGGCTTTTAAACATACCCATGCTTGGGCCCTATCCCAAGATTCTTATTTGGTAGAGTTCAGGAATCTACCTAGGATATGAAAAAGCTTTGAGCCCTAGATCTTGATGATGATAAAAATTATATTAATTCTGATGCGCCTCCAGGGTTGAGAACCACTGACTAATCTTTTGTAGATAAGAAACTGAGACTTAATAGAGGTAAGTCACTTTGTCAAAATCAGACATGCTTGGATTCAGAAGGCAAACAATGGAGAAAATCCGCACTGCCACATGACTGAGCATGGCAGGAGGGCTCTGTGGGGGAGGAGTGCCATTACATCGTAGATTCAAGGGAAGCCATTCACATTGTAGACATCTCAGATCCATGTAATGATTGAGAAAGGATCTCCAGATCAAAAGATGTTCTTCTGACAGACAAAGTCAGATATATCATGAAAATACCCTGACGGATGGCAGTAAGGTGTCTTGAAAGCGTGCTTTCCTTAATTTCACACAAGTATGTGGTCTGGACTAACGAAGGCCCTGCCAGCTAAGTCCGTTTCCCTGAATTTCAAAAAAATTACTAGTTTCACCCTCACACCCACTGATAGCACTGTGTAGACAGATGTCAGCCTAAGAAGACAGAGAAGAAGAAAAGTTGAGTGTTGGGGGGCACCACTGTGCAAGTTAGGAAAAGATGCCCCTTCCTCCATGCAGATGCAGGTCCCGTCCCACGTCAGGGTGCAGAGCTTGGTAAATGACTGCTATATGGCAATCCTCACTAGCCCTGTCATTCAGGTAACTTCATTCAATGAACAAGCTGCAAGATCCTATCTGGTCATCTAAAATAGAGGTCCGTAAATTACAGTCCAAATCTGGTCGACTGCCTGTGTCTGCATAGCCCTTGAGCTAAGAATTGCTTTTGTATTTCTAAAGAGTTGGAAAAAAAAATCAAAAGAATGTTTCGTGGAATGTGAAATTACACAAAATTCAAATTTCAGTGTCCACACATACATTTTTATAGGAATATAGCATGCCCATTATTTATGTATTGTCTATGGTTGCTTTTGCAGAGTAAATATTGCCGAAGAAACAGTATGGCCCACAGAACCCAAAATATTCACTATTTGGGCCTTACAGGAGAAGTGTGCTGACCCCTGGTCTAAAGGAAGAAAGAGTTAACTATTAAGCCAAATTCCCTTTGTAGATTTAATGAAAAGTTCCAAGCAAATATGGCAGGTGAAATAGTTTCTTTATATGTACAAACTTGAAACTGAGACGACAGAGGAAGGTCAACTTCATTACCTAGCCACCTTGACAGTACCTTTAAATGTCATCAATCAGTATGTGCCTTGCATGACTTGCAAGGGCTCATTATAAATTAGAGCACATGGGCCCCTGACACGATCCAGGGATTGTAACAGGACTCTGGTGACGTAACATGATAAAGGAGATTTCTCTGTACAGCTCTATATGGCACAGAGCTGGAGAATTTCCAAGAAATTTAATTTCTAGAGTGCCACCTTTGACTATTCAAGATAATTTTACCCAAGCACCAGGCATCCTTGAAGAAAACTTTATCTTTTCTGGAAATGCTTGTCACTGCGTGTCGTCCTCGAAAATATAAATTTGCAGCTATTTTTTCCAACGAGACACACTAAATCCAGGATGTAGATTTTCCAATTAGACTCTTTCTAAACATCTGTTGGTAGGCTGCATTTAACGTTAGTTGTTTGAGCAAAGCGCAATTTGATTAGACTGTCTGAAACCAAGCCAAAGTCTGCAAAATAATAGCTCAATTAAATTGTGTTTTGCTTTCATTTGTCTTAGATTTTCCTGAGTGTGATAGTGTTGCAAATAATCAAGTAAACCAATTCCTTTCAAAATGAGAGATTTCGGGAGATTTTCTATCCCCCTCCAAGTTCTTGTAATAATCTATTCCATCTTCGCTATGCTTCACTGAACTTAATCTTGACACCAAATACATTTCTGTACTTTGCCTTTGGTCTCCTTTAATTGTCTATACTTATGAATTAAAGTTCTATGCCATTAATATTATACCTTAAACAGATTAGCGAGTGTACAAAGGCAAGCACAGAACATCAGGGTGGTCAAACAGCACTGTAGGAGTCTTGTGATTTTCATTCCATACTTGGCAGGATTCATGTCACCGACCCAGTGGAAGATTTGGGCAGGAAGGACACTGGATTCTTGCAATGCTTTCCAGTCTTGAAGGGTTCCGTAAGATCTGTGAACCTGGAACTGGCCTGCAGCCTCATCCCCTCAAGCAGCATCAATTTTTTGTCCTTCTTGGCTTAGGCATTTCACTATCTCATTCATTCGTTCATCACACATGCATTCACTAATTCACGAAGGAAAGAGAGACCTACAGATTGCCGACCCTGTGCCAGGCAGCTGCAGAATGGCACAGCTTCTTCAGATTAGGAATTAATTCCTCGGCTGTTAAGATGACCTAACATTCATTCGTATACAATCCTGGGAAAGACAAGGACAAAAGAAAGACCTGGAGAGGAGTTTCAGAAGAACATGACCCTCATTTATGCCAAAATTGACACACTGAGGAAAACCATGCTCCACGTGGATAATGCTGATGACAGCAGTAGCAGGGACAACGGCAGCAGCTAACATTTATTAAGCGCCTGTTGTGTGCCAGGCACTGTTTTAGGCTACTTCGGTGCAGGAACTCAGTTAATCTTCTTAACAATTTCATAGGATAGACATGCTGGTTATCCCTATATTAGAGATTAGGAGCTTGACATCTTCCCATCAAGGCTGGTTAACTGCAAGTTGACTACGGGCAAGAGGACAGTCCCTGTTACAACATATGCTTGGATAGGGACTGGTATCAAGGCAATTAAAATCTAATGTCGAGTTTAGTAGGTATTCATTTTCCCTTTAAAAAAGAGTTTACATACTTATGAGAAGAGCTCACTTTTCTGAGAATCTACTATGTGCCAGGCACTGCGCAAGCACTTCTCATGCACTAATTACTCCATCCTCACAATCGCCTTCAGGTAGGTGAGGTAATCACCTCTACTCTCTAGATGAGAAAACGGAAACAGAGAGGTTAAGCTACTTCTCCAAGGTCACATAGCAGTTTAAGTGTGGTGCTGGGACTTAAGCCAGGCAGCCTCACATCAGAAATCATGCTATTAATCACGATGTGCCCCCTCGCACAGTGTTCTGAAACACAAATCTCTGAAACTCTCCACCACCTTGCTGACCAGTGTGGTGAGCCACTGTACAAGATCCTGTGCCTTAAAAGGCACATCACACCTCAGTTTTGACTGTGACTAGGTATAGTTTCAGGATAAGAATACGATTTGCTCAGTCTTAGGTAAGTATATAGGGGAGACCACAAATTACATGGTTACCACTGAATCTATCAAGCTTCCCAGGGGGGGAAAAAAAAATCCCAAGTACCTCTCTACTCTGGTATGCGATCAAGAGACTATATCAGTTAAGTCTACATCAAGCTTGGCGAGTGGAAGATACCCATATCACCACTCCCAACTGCGGTGCCCATGGCAGACATGGCTAATCAATCATGGCAATCGATCGCAGAGGCCATCCTAATCCTAGAACCCTGCAAACAGCACTCCAGGCAAGACCACTTGGCACCTAGATCAAATGAAACCTCTTCATCTATGTGGCTCAGACTCCCAATTCTGTTTCTAGAATATATAACAATTCCTTTATGCTACCAAATAAAGAACAACCCAGACATAATTTCACCAATGTCTTATTAAAAGGGGCTTCATTAGGTCTGATTAGGCAGCTCTTCCGCATGCAAACAAAGGAATGTCTTGGCTGTGGATCCAATGTCCAGAGAAGATGAGAAGAAACCCACTAGGCTGCAGCCGTAGATAGCAATGAAAAAGAAGCATGGGACAACGTAGCAGAGAATTTAGATCTGGGAGAGCATAGCATATCACATGGCTTTTAGTTTCCTTTTGAAGAAAACAAGGATATAATTCTCTTGGAATGAAACTCAACATACAATTTAATCACCAGAGTCTTCTGTTTAACTGGTAGGTGATAGAATAAGCAATATTTACAAACCTGGATTCTGGGGACTCTGAAATGTTATCACATGGACTGTGCTTGTACTCCCCTCCTGACAGAAGGAATCATGGTTCTGAATCTCCCTCTTCCCCCCTCCCCAGTAAGAAGACTACAACCTTCTCAGGACATCTGATTTAATCCAAAGCTAGAATACTAAGAAACGAGACAGAAAGCAGCAGGATTTACACTTGGTATGGTAGATAAGAGAGGGCCGCTGGAAGTTTTTGAATAGGATTTTGAATAGCATTTGGAGAAAGCTGAAAGCAATAAGGAGGATAGGAGATATGCATGAACAACAAGAGATGCTCTCAGGGGCCAGAGGAGGATAGGCTAGCATTCTTTGCCAAGATGTAGTAGGCATGTGCCAACCGAAGGTCTGAACTCTGGAACAAGGTAGCAGCAGGGGAAACACGGAGAAAGGAATGGACAGAAGACACCCAGTGGAAGGAAAAATGGCAGATCTGATGATGTATAATGTGGTGAGGATGAAGGAGATTAGTAAGTCAATGATGACTCTGACTAATAGAGCCTGGTGACAAAAGTGATCAGTTGAATTAGAGATAATTGCAATTGCTGTCATGCTGAGCAGAGAGCCACAGACAGGCAATTAGGAAGGGGTACAAACAGGCGTGGCCTCATGGGTGTAGAGGTAACAGGATGGGCAAAGCCAATGGATACACACCACTGGAGAAGAGCAAAGGAAGGGAACTTTGGGAAAGGAATGAACTTGCCTTCTGGACAAGAACTGGGAAACAGAACAGCCTGGGGCCTGGGGGGTGGGGTACGGTGGGGTGGGGTGGGGTGGGGTGGGGTAGGCCCAGACTTGAAGAACTTTGAAAGAAAGCCATTTCCAGAAAGCTGAGTTAACCAGAGGATGACTTAGCTACGAGGAAGTCAGACAGGTTGAGGGGAGGATGGAGACCTGGCTGCTGAATTTAGTGACAATAAACTTCAAGAAAATGAGAAGGAAAAAAGCCAGAGACGGGGGAGGTTAGGAAGGAAAATGGCTGGTTAAAAAAAAAAAAAAAAGTTGAAGGAGCAGGCAGGATATTCAGGTTGTAAAAGCTTGGTAAGCAAAAGGAGCTAGGGAGAGTAACGGGGAAGGACTGAGTCATCCGAAGTTTTTGAACGACCCATTTAAAATCCACATTCTACCATCGACACCGATAAAAGCTGGGCTCTGTCTGCTTGAATGTTTACCAAATTTCCTCAATAGGATGTAACATAAAAGGACAAGGGCTGATAGTCTTTGCCCAATTGTGCGCTGGCAGCTTTAAATTCGACTACTTAAGTAGTTAAAAATCTGTTCTTTTGATGAAGGGGGAGAAGTTATGAATAGAAGGGAGCAGGCCTAGACCCTTTAGAAATGACTAGTGCTCAGTCTCCATAATTCACTGGGCAGTAATTTCGAACTCAAACAATCGCAACAGCAGGGGCGGCTGAAGTCCACCCCAAGTTCAAAATGGGATATGTTCTCTTTAAAATTTTGAGAGCGACTAAATATGACAACCATCTGATGTATGAAAATTATTCACAACCAAAAACAGACAGTCTGGAAATAGCCGGGATGACTTCATTTAGACAGAATTACCCGAATCTGTTTCTAATATACACAGTACACATAATAAATTTTTACAATATGACAAGGAAAACAAACTTAATAAAAGTTCCCGATCTTTTGTTACACAAGCATGCTATATCCATGCTATGTTTATAATAGTTTGCTCATGATATCACAGCTCAGTAACAAAGGCCCAAGCAATACAAAAACTGTTACTAGGCATGACATCAACTCACAACTACCGTAATTACATCGGTACACAAATTTCCCAAACTGTACATTTTCCAAACTGCTTCTCAATTTCAACGGCTGCCTTTAGACAATTACTTGCAGAGTTGTCTGCAGACTTTGAGTAATACCCGCCTTTCTTCTCTTTCCCAAGCGTCATTTCCCTTTAGAAAGTGCATATTTCAATTACAAGCACTATTTTTCAAATATGCCCATAAACATATGTCCAAATTAGGAGACAGTGTGGTCTAGTGGTTAGTGACAAGCCATAGGCATCAGCAACTCTGATTCTGTTCCTTTCGCTGTCCCCTGCTTGCTAGGCCCAGGCAGTAGCTCACGGAGAATCGGTAGAATGGAACGGAGAAGAGCACAGAGTCTCGAGCCAGACTATCTGGGCTGCAAGCCCAGCCTGGCCACTCAATGGCTGTTTGGCCCCGGGCAAGTTAACTTCTCTGTGCCCTCCATTCCTCATCTGTAAAGTGGGAACAGTAATGCAGTCGAACCCCCATAGTTGTCCGGCTGCTGGAAAGTTCAGCCTATGTGCTTGCTATTTAATATTATTACTACTGCATTTGTGGGACTCCGTTTCCTGCTTGAAAACTCGGCTCAAGTTGTCCTAACCCACGGTGAATTGGGTAATTTTTCTAATGTGAGGATGAGGATTTCATCTTGGTCATGTTACCTGGAGAGACTGAGGTGCAATGAATAAAGTCTGAATGAATTCATTAACTCCATAGGTTCTGTACTACCCAATAGCTACAGAAGTGAAAATGTTATTTTGTAGAAATGGGTGTTCATCATATTTCTCTAATGGCTTGCTTTCACGTTCCTGCAGCTCATGTTGATAAATACCTCTAAACCAATTGAAATAATCAGCATGGGGGAAAAGATACTGCCTTGTGATTTCGGAAGCCTAGTTCTCCAAGGACCGAACTTTTTGAGCCCATCCGATATGCACGACCTCTGTCTCACTGCCTTGCACGGTCAGTTGGCTCTTCCGACCGGGCAGGGCGCCAGGGGAGCGCGACTACCCCCATTGTCACTGCTGGTCCGTGGTGCTTACACCAAATGCTGTTATTCTAGGCTTCAGGAAATTTTCTAACCACTGGACAGGGTCCAATGCTGTGTGCTAATGAGTTTCAGATTGGAAGACTTCACTGTGCATGTGTCAGAAAAGTGCCACGGTTTATGGTGGGGTGGGGGCAGGGAAGAAAAGACACAGAAAAGGGAAGAAAAAAACAGTAGTTAAAAAATGCTGGCTACTCAAATTGACAGGGAACGTGACCTCTGCACTTCATCAGAAATTCCTGCAGACTTACAAAATAAAGGAGTTTGCTTTTATCACACACTGTGAGACTCATATGGAAAAATGGAAAACACTACATCACTTGACCTCGGCGTGCCCCCTTTCAACCACAGACGAATATTGTGTACAAAAATTCTAAATCAACTTAAGATGTTCAAAAAAAAAAAAAAAGCTTTAATTTTCTGCATTAGACTTGATGATGACTATTTTGGTTCCTGAGATTTTGCTCTGAAGATTCACAGAGGAAAAGGACTCATAATTCCAGGAAGAGCATTTTATCACTTGGGGAATAATAATGTGGTGGCGTCTCTCAGGTAGGCACATCACGGTCTCTACTTCCCTATAGTCCCGAAAAAATAACGAGCAAGTCCCACTTACCCAGGTTTGAAAGTCACCCAAGACTGAATCATGATTATTTGCTTACATTAACAGAACATTAAAACCAATTTTAAACAACTTAAGAAAACTCCAGCCATCTTTCCTTGGTGATTCACATCTCTGGGAAGCTTTTTCTCTCCCTTTAAGGAAACCAAGAGCCTTGATAACAAGTCTTCTCATTATGCTATCACAGTCTATCAAAGAAGAATACCTTCTTGGGAGAGTCTAACTCACAGGACTTCTTTTGAGTAATGAGATTACATTTCAAAAAAAAACAAAACAAAACAACTTTTTTCTTTTTTTGGCCACTTAGTACCAGCGACTTTAAAAATCCAACCCTTTCACATCCTCGAACTGTCACCAACATTTTTTCAGACGATGTCAATAAAATTGATTGCTTGCAGTTCTGAATTCTGCTCTGCACATGGAAACAATATAATTTGTTTTAAAGTATTTTCGATGGGGGCGGAAGGAGAAACAGAACCTCAGCAAGCCTATCCACAACACTGGGGTGGGGTAGGGAACAAACTAGAAGCATGGTAAATGGTCTGAATATTACGGTCTGCTGGAAACTTTGACAAAAATTCCCGATGTATAAACCCTAAACCTTGCTGTTGTGCTGACTGATAGGTCTTCCTGTCAGATATGAATGATGTTTCTGGAACATTAATACGTTCATTAAATTCTAACTCCCTGTACTTAAAAATATTCTGTACTTCGGCTCAGAGGCATCTTGACAGCTTTGTTGTAATCATATATGTGAGGCCCCCAGACTACACAGTTGTTGAGATGCCTCATACCTACAGGCAATCTGTTGCTTTTACAAGTTTAATCTAGGTATTAAGGAGCTGACTGTGGAACCATGTCGGTTCGACATCTTCAACTCAGTTGTATATCATAGAAAACCACTCTGGGTGGTGACGGACTCCCATGATGCCCCACAACCAGGCACACCTCTAACTCCCTAATCTGTAATACTACAAAATACGGCTTGGGTTTTTTTTCCCCCCCTTCTTTTTTTTCCGAAGCGCAAGTGGACGACCAGCAAGGGTCCGACAGTGTTATTCCTAATTACCTTTTTTTTTCACTCTTGATCCTGTGGCTCTCATAATTAGTTACCTGGGGCTGCAATCCAATTTGAAGTGATGACAAGAAAGTGATCCATGAAAAAGTAATAAGTTAAATCCAATTTCAGCCTTCCTCTAATTAAATGCACATGGAGCTAATGACTCCAACCCTAGCATTTCAGTGATAATGGTAATTAGTGAGGTGGGAGTCGCTCTCTTTTTCAACACTGGAGGTGTAAACCACAAGGTAAAATGGTAGGAGCACTCTTAATTACATGTGTCATTTTGTCAGCAATTTACACATTTTTGACCAGTCAAGTATGTTTTTTTCCCCTGTCCCTCCCCACCTCCTAGCCCCAACAATGATTATAACATACCATTCCAGGTTCCAACACATGGAAGCTCGTAAGAGCACTTCAGACTTGAGCATGACAAATAACTTTTCTTTGCTGTTGCTCACCTCTGAGACGCACATAGAGACAAGGTGACAATTAGGATAACGACACAGATCTTAGTCCCCTTAACTGAAATCCGGGTATTTCCAGTGGAATTGGTTTTTGGTGGTTTGGTTTTATTTTTGCTTATGCTATGGAGAAATAATTTGCTTCTTGGTGGCAAACGGGGCGCTCCATAGCTACTGAGGAAACGTACATGGAAGGAGAAGCTGCAGTGAACTTCCTGATGGCAATACTGGTCGTCCGTGGTCCTAAAACACCTGGCTTCCCACCCTGGTGCTGTACCTGCCTGTGTGCTCTGCAGCAAGTCAGGTAACCTCTGTGAGTTACTTTTCCTTATCCATAGCACAGTTTAAGGACAGTTCCTATATTACAGGGCAGCTATGGGGTTGGTCCACATTCAGCACTAACTAAACATTAATTATCTTTGCCTATAGTGACCTATGCATATGGTGACATGCTTACATTTAAAATATTAGCATCACACTGGAATTTTAATGCTTAGGTGCATGTTGGTAACATGACCATATAATTAAATGTCCAAACTGGGATGCTTTAAAAGAGAAATGTCAATAAATACACTCCGGCACCAGCCATAGACCAGGGATATCCTGGAAGGACTGGGACACCGGCTCATCCTATATACTGCTGAAGCTGAAATAGCAAAAATAAGCTAATTCATTACATTACAGCTCAGATCAGAAATCTGGAGGCAAGGACAAAACATACTATTTTAGAAAAAAAAAAATTCTGAAAGCAAGAGTATTTGACCTAGGTCACAGGATGGATTTCTTGAGGTTCAGGAAACCCTTATAACTGGATACAAAATTCTGTGTGTGGATGCGTTTTTTTCTGAGGGGCTGGGGACACTGTTTCTATCATACTTTTAACGGTGTGTGTAATCTGTAAGACTTAATAGCCATTTTTAAAGCGTCATTTCTATTTTATTGTTTCTTATCAAGATTTATTTTTTAGGGTTTTGGGACTCTCCAAAGTCATGTGGTAACAATGACATCTTCAACAGTTACCAAAATTTCGACACTTCTTATCAATTTAAGGTCAGGGATGCCAATTCTAGACAATGCTAACTCCAGACATTTAAGAAAAGAAAAAAAAATCTGCCTCCTTCTCCTGAATTATCCGCTTTACTAATTCCATGCATAGGGATATTGTTTAAGGGTCAGTATTTCAAAACCATTCCATTTCACTATCTACAACATAAAATTGTAGTTTCCTTTAAAGGTTTCCTCTTACCAATTTATTCCTTAGTGAATAACGTGGAAATGATATGGGTACTAAGATTATATGTGGCATTAATGCAAAGCAAAAATGCTGCCTAAAGCACGTTTTATATAACTGCAAATAAAAATGCTAAAAAAAACACCTGCTGGATCTTGTACTTTAACCTCCTCTGCTCCAAGCAGGAGTCCTTATTATAATCCCGAGCTTCCAACTGGACGACACGGCTGCACTTCCAGTGGATTTCACTACCCTTCCTTCCAGTGAAATGGCCTCCTGGATGAGGGGCTCCCACATGATGTAACCTTGGAAGGGGGAGGACAGGCAGGAGGGGAAAATCTCCGATGACTGGTTTCAAGTTCAAATTCTTTATAGACGGCCTGAAACTGTGGTCAGCTTTCCGCTGTAAGCAACACACAAGGTTTACTTTCTTTCCTAACTTTCATGCTGCCAGAATACACATGTACTTTTACTTTCTTAGGAGAAAATGTGTCATTTGATTTCCTTCCAGTTTATGTACTCGTGCCAACAACTAAAATGCTTAAAGAACCAAAATGAATTACTACCCAGAAACGGTGGTCAAAGTTCCAAAATTCGATCAATAAAATTGCTCATCTACTCACAAATTAATCTTCAGCCAGTAAAGTTACACATTTTCGAGGTTATGAGCACACCTGCACCGTTAAGCATTTATTTCACTTGTTTAAGCAATCTTCAGAAGCATATAAATATTTATAAAAGCAAGCCTACTATTTTTACCCACATATAATTTTCTTTTTCTGCAGCAAAACCTTGTTAATTCTTTTACAACTCATAAGCCTCCTGAAGGCAGGGTCTGTACCCTTGGCAGTTTCATGTGGATAAACATCAGCAGGATGCCCTGTGCGTTGAGGCTGATCCAGAAATGCTCAGCAAGTTGCATTTAATAAATTCAGATCCTCCTGATCCTGAATTTACAATGGAGCCAATTTTCAGTTTTCATTTGTATCATTCATAAAAAATTTGCAAGACAACTCCAAAGACTAAATAAGGGGCGATTTAGGTTACTAAGTAGAATGTTTTTTAAGAACTTCAAAAGCAATATCTATACCCGATTAATGCCTGCATTATGTAAACCACACGTCGCCCAAGAATGGGGCCAGCTCAGATTGAGTTCTGCATGTGTATCTGGAGAGAGCGTTCCTCTCTCTTATTTACTCTCATCTTCCTGAAATTAGTCCAAATTGCTGATGTTTGACTACATTTTGTGATCTCTATCGAGTAACCACTTAGAGCCTCCTCTAACTTTCCATTCTCTTTTGTTTGTTATCATCAGCCTGTGAAACTGGAGAACGCTGCCAAACATAAAGCAGGGAAGTGTGAGATATGCCTAAAATATAAGTCACAGTATATTTGAGGATTTGGGTTTCTTTCTTTTTTTTTTTTTCCTCAAGCAATCAGCAGATCAAATTCTTCTTCCCTGTCAAGCCTTCCTCTATGCGGAATATCTGAAATTTGCTAAAATAGGTCTCTCAGTGTGGTTATGAAGGGTATGAAGAACAGAAATGAACACTGTTAAGGTTTGTGATAGGAGTTCCCTTTCATTTCAGAGCCACACTGGCTGAGATGCCCCAGCGAGGACATGGAATGGGCGAGATCTCTTGAAATGTGAAGGTTATTCCTTCTGCGAATCACCGAGTCTCCATACATATTTTGAGAAGGAGGTAGTATATACCATGTGACCTAGGCTAGTAATTTCTCCTCTCTGTTTGTGGAAGGCCAGCCAACCTAATAAAGCCTGGTGAATCTGCATGACCCTACCAGGCAGCTGACAAGACGCAGTCTATGATGCACATGACGCACACACACATACAGCCAGTCAACCAACTCTTTATTTCCCCCCCGCCCCAATCAGCTCTTAAAGCTGGTCTAAATTCTATGCTTGTCAACTCTCCCACGGAGGGGTAGGAAGGGACTCAAAACATCTTATTTAGCAAAACCAGCATTCAAGATGGCCCCCTCGCCCCGCACTTTTTATACAGACTGAAGTGCTCAGCAGAATGTGTTAGGTTGGTTTTGACACTCTTTGCCAAGAAAAATGAAGCTCTCTGTATCATACTCTTCTGGTGGCTAAAAACCTTATAACGGGCAAGAAAAAGAGCCCTCCAAAGGAAATCCCCTGAAACTTTACTTCATATATTTAGCCCTAAAGCAACTTCGTTCATCTTGGAAAAGAAGTTACCTAAAAATGCCATATGTCTTTAAAAAGCAAGTATGAGGGAATATAAGTCTAGTATAAAAAAATTACATATGATATTCAATACTGAAGAGCAGTGCATCAGACAGATTGTGTATGTGTGTACTTTTTAAAATTATCCCTAACCAAAGCTCTACTACGTGTAAGATTCCCACCTCCCCCCAATAATATATTGTCATTTTTCCAATGCACTTGAGGTCTGATAAATTCAAGAGGACTCACAGTATTTTTAAGGCTGTTAGAGCTCCAAGAGGGAGGCAAAAAGAATGGACAGTCATTTGAATCACTGAGTGACAGGCTGGGCTAGTTCCCTGTATACATTAATAAATTAGAATTTTAATTGTGTCTCTGTCTGCAGGAGATGCCCCAGCACTTTAATATGTACCAACAATTGGCTATGTTCTGGAATCTGCAATGTGGCCTCTGCAGCTGACCTCTGAAACACAATTCCCAGTCTGACTATGGAAACTGTTCAGTTTGATCCTTTCAACTTATTTGAATCCTGACAAATAAGCTCACAGCTGAAAGGTCAACCCAGTCATATTTCATCCTCCAGAACTGTTCTTAAGACATCTGCACAACAAAGCACTTCTTATAGCACCTGACATGGGACCTCAATGGCACTATATCTCATTAAAAATGTCCCCAGCACTTACACACATCACAAGGCCTATGGATTGGTGATGACGATTTACCAAATAACTAACTGGTTTTGGAAGTGTTAGTCAACAATGCACATGGTCATCCAACTGTTCCCATCCAGTGTTACTTTACTGCCAAACTTGCCCTAGACAGTGACGGCTTCCCAAGTAGATGTAGAAGAACTAGGACTTGTTCCCCAAACATCAGTTAGATCTTTGCAGGATAATTTGGGAACTGATGTTGGTTCACTCTGATCTGAGAAAAGTAAACACAAGCTGGAATTTGGGTTGACCTCATGGTCAAAGTCACTGGTGCCAAGTTATACCCAACAGCTACCATTTACAAGTTTTGTCCCCGAATGTCCAGTGTGAGAAACTCATCTTTACTTCCTGTTTTGAGGATGCCCACTCTGAGCTATGGAAGCAGTTGAATCACGTAGTACCTGCAAGTGCCCTGTCTCAGATGTGAGCACGGACACCCTCCATCAAGTTTCTTTGAATTTTCTGTTACAATTTTCTACTCCAAGTCAAAAATCCAAGTTAGATTTTTATGAACTCCTTTTTCTACTCTGTTGGCCCCTGCCCCCAATAGGGCTGAAATCAGAAGTTGCTAAAACAGTCTTTTTTGAAACCTTTACAAAAAAATTGCCTGCCATTTTTCATTAATGATCCAGAAATATTCTGAAAACATCCACTAAAGAACAAAATAGGTATTATATTGATGACTAGGTATAGTAAAAGTACTGTGTCTTCCTCAGTCCTCCTAACAGTTCTTGATACAATTGACACTTTGGGACGAATGGTTCTGTGCTGTGGGGGATCTTCCTGTGCAGTGTAGGACCAATTAAGTAGTATCCCTGACCTCTCTATTTAGTTGTCAGGAGCACCATGCCCCCCCTGGGATAACCAAAAATTTTCTCTAGACATTGCCCTTTGTCCCTTGGTGGGGTGGGGGGAGGGTAAAATCACCCCCAGTTGAAAACCACTGCACTAAAGTTATGGGTGTGGGTATCGCATTTCCAGCCCCATCATGAGAGAATGAGGTGACCTATCTTGAGTACCAGCAATTTTTTCTCCTTGGTGCTACATGGTGCCTATTAAGCAACCCACACCTGCAACTACTCATCCTATTACATCAACTCATTAGGAGATCTTCTTCCCAACAAACACACTCTTGGTTGAATAGACATTTTTTCCGAAATGTCATCCTCTGCTGGTAAACCAAAAAATGCACCTTCTGCAGAAGATTTTCATACGTGATTTGCAACTCCCAACACAATCCACTTCTCAATGGCTTATAGTGTATAATGTCAGTTTTTTCAAAAAAGAATAATCACCTGAAGGGCTGGTTGTTTGTCATTCCTCTTGGGAGATTTTAATCCACTAACTTGCTGCTGTTGTTGCTGCTGAAGGAGAAGCTGTCTGGCCACTTGAAGTGCCTGGAAGGAAAAATGGAAGAAACACGTTTGTGTGAGTACCCATGTTCGGGGATTCCTTCATATAAAGGATTCCAGGAAGTACAATTTAGGATGGGATCCTGACTTTCACATTTCCAGGCAAATGAAACAGCCAACAAAACTTCCCACCAGTCTAAGTTGGGAAACTTTCCACATTTGGTTTACGTTTTCTTAGATGGAGTCAATGTCATAGCCAGCTCCTTAGGCATCACAATCCACCCAAGCAGATGCTTTATTCCTGCCATCAATGTGACAGAAGTTGGACCACGAATGACTGGGACCCTGAGGAAGGAAGGCAGAGCAGCAAGGAAGGACCTGGACAAAAGACACAAATTTAGGAGACAACAATGGAGCTCTTTTTGGAGGGACCTTCATCCTCCAATATTTCTTGGGGGAACTTGAGAGCTCAAGTCAAAAGTTAAGACTTTGACCTCTTCTGAGTCCAAATAAAGAGGAGAAGCTAAATGGTGAAACACACTATGGATAAAGGTATGTGAGAAGGAAGATCAAATAAGGTAAGATATACAGAGGGTGAACTGAAGAGACTGTGTAAGAAAAAAAAAAAAAAGTAGCAAATGTGACCTCTAGGTCAATTCAAAAGGTACAATCTGTACCTGTGAACAAAACTAATCATGCCTAATACAAAACAACTCTTTTAAGCTCGTAACAGAGGTGGTTTTTATTTAAAGGCAGAAACTAAAGCAGTAATATGAACCGGGGATAAAGCAAAAAGTAAATAGAAGAGTCCTCCCAAGTGCAAAATACAGACTGACCAATCTTTTTTTAAAAGCTCAAGTAAAAAAAGAAAAAAAAAGTGTCATCAAGAAACCCTCATGAGAACATCTACTGTCAAAAATAATAGCCACACCTTTCCAAAGAGGGCAGCAGGATCAGCAACAGAAGACTGAAGTTTGCAGACAATGTGCTAAAAAATCACACGAGAAGTTAGGCTATTCGAGTTAATTTGGCTGAGAACCAAGAATGTTCATGTGCAAGACATGTCAAGAATGTTCATTAAATGATGTGCTTAGAGTTTAGAAACAGAATGGGATTTCTTAGGGATTACATCAGTAATAATTTCTACATAGTAACTAATTATTTGTGCCTAAAAGAAGACGCACCGGTAGGTGTGGTCACCACAGCAAAAGGATCTGATACTAGAAGTCTTTGAAAGTGTGCATAATGGACTTAGGATGGTAGTGTGTTTCTCAAAGAGAAGTAAAGACTTCATTCGTATAAGAAGATAATGTACACAGTTTCAAAAAATGTTACAGTGACACCATGGAATGAGGGAAAGGTAGGATGTCCTGGAGGGCCCTGTGCACTGAACTCAGGGGGAAGGGAAAAGAGAGTGGTCAAGAAGATGGATCGTTCATGAACAGACACCTAGAAATGCCGAATCAGCAGGAGTAGTACTTCTAAAAGGACAACTTCACTAAACTGAGCTCATAACTGTACTACTGTAACAAAGAGTATTTTTTAGACATTTGATAAGGTTGAGCGGTGCCTTTGTGTCTAAAAGGCACAAAGGGAGGCAATGAAACAGATGCACAGATAAATGGGTGACAAAGGAAAGATCTTGGGAAAGATGGAAACTTCCCGTCCCACCTCCCTAGGACACCCATCCCCTTGTCCCAGGGAGGCCTTCTGCCTACTGAACTCACCACCAACAACCCTTCAGATGTAATGTACAGGCTATTTCGTCTGTGAAGGGAGAGACATGTTCGAGAAAGCCTGCCTGGAAGAGCCTCCAGAAGAGAGGCTGTCTGAGAGGGGCATCTGGAAGCCAAGACGCCTGGGAGAGTTGCCCGAGACTCCAGCCTGCTGTCTCTGAGGAGGATTCACCATCACTGGACTCCGGGTTTCCTTGTCTCCTTGGAGACGCTCAGTACATGCGTAGGTGTAAAAGTGGGCAGAGTGAGGATTTCATTTATATCATATAAGAAAAATAGTCCCCTTTGCAAGGTGCCTGCAGGAGCAAAAGCCTCTCCTCCTACTATATATGTTCTCTTAACTATTTCACATGAGGTAGTCTTACAGCTTTTTAATGTAGAAAAGGGAACTGCTACATAGTCTAAGTGCTTGCTTCAGAGTTTCCCGAGTAATGAACGGATCAGCCAAGAAGGGTCCGGCTGTTACCTGGAAAGGCAGGCAGAGGAACTGTAGAGGACAAGGGAAAGAATGCAGAGGAAGACATGGTAGGGAAGAGGAGAAAGGTTAGGGACATTCGAGACTAAGAGCAAGCAAAGCAAAGCAAAATGATGCAAACTCCGTAGTCACAAATCTTTGTTAAAATTATTTACCATATTTCACCAAGTATTTGGAGAACAGGTATTCAGTTTTTAAATAACCAAGTCTCAGAGAATCTGTACAGTGAACTCATTTTGGCAAAAGGGATGGTATTTAGTGTCTTTTTAAAACACACACACACACACACACACACACACAACTATTCTTATGTTCTCATAAGTGTACTTGAGCAAAAGAAAGTATAGGACTCAAACCTAAGTTTTCAATGAATGTTTACTGAGCTGGCTCTATACATTTCAAAATTGGCTAGTGAAATCCTTGCAATTATTTTACTGGTTTTAAGGGGGAAAAAAAGTCATTTAGGTGTACAACATCTTTTTTTAGACCCAACGTGGAGCACATGAACTTAAATAATCATGTAATGAACTCCAGCTACCTTACAGCATTTCATACCGAGCCCTGCTAAAGAAGATACTCCAAGACAGCAGCACAGGGAGAAAAGGCTTAGGAACTTGTAGGAACACAAGTGATATTTCAGTCAAACTACCAAAGAGATGGACATATGTGCAAACTGGCTTCCAAATTTTCTTCTCAAAATGAAAGCAAATATGCAAAATAACATCAAATATCTGGGATGGAGAGGCAATACTAGTAGAAATTATTCACCTTGATCTGAATTGTTATGGATTGTGCCACAGTAATTCCCTGGCCTTATCCTGATTATGGGAACAAAGTTGGAGCAAAGTATTAAACCTATCCTCCCCAACCCCTAAATCAACTGAGGTCTCAACAAGCATATTAAAAGATAATTTATTAGAACTTATAAAGTGCTGTGAAATTAACCACCAAAGGGCATTTGCTTTTCCGATTTCCAGTGTATGTAAATCACTGAATCTAGATTTTAAATTGTCATAAAAAAGAAGAGAAATAAATCCTTAGTGTACAAGACTACACATTTGAGCATTATCATTATAATATGAGCTGGATTACATAACTTATAATATGAATCTCTGGTATTACTGCTTGTAGAAAGTCAAAAATGTTTATTGTCCTGTTCATTGTTGGTCGGTGGAAAATTTGGAATGACTGATGGGATCCCCTTTGGAAACTGCACCAGAGAACACTAGTTACCCATACATGATTACTTGATAGCCAGCCTCAGAGATATGTTCCAATACAACTGAAGAGTGAGGATGGACTTTTCTTATTTTTACAACCATGTCTCAATCCCATATGGAGAGAAGTTACATTATCCTGTTTGAAGATAAATGAGATCCTTTGGATACAGAATAAAAAGATGCATAGATATGTGTTTGTGTGTGTATGAGGGAGAAGAAAAGAGGGTTAGTGAGGGGAGGGAGAGAAAGAGAAAGAATATGAATAAATGAAAGAATTTCTCTTTTAAGAAGCAAGGATCAACTCTGACTCAAGTTCCAGACCAACTGCTAAGTAAATAACTTAAAAGGCCCCATCCCATCTCTGAAGACCTTTTACTATTGATGGTGGTTCCTGGGCTGGGTTGAGTCAACACTTCCTTTATAAAAGATGTGACAATTGCTTGGCACTGACAACTTGGTGCTGTATTGAGTGCTAGGCTCAGGTTTCAAGAAAGACGTAGTTTGAAGATGTCATAGAAAGGGGGTGACCGATAAAACCAGGCACTTAAAGCCCAGAGGCACACACTCACATCTGTTTTCCTCCAATGGATAAAATAAATGGATCTGTGAGCTAACAGAGGAAAGGGTTGGAAGGCATGCATGTACTGTCTTCATCTGTGGACAGAGCCTCCCTCTCTGCCTTGGCTACAATCTCTGCCCCCGTCGGTACAAGGGGTCAAAGGTGCCTTATGATCAACACTCCATGGGCCACAAGCAGCTCGGAGTACTCAGAGTCAGGGAGTGGGTACTTCGTTGCTAGTTTGGCAGGCCATGCTCTTAGGCTAACTGGGGCCTGGGCATTTCTGACACACCTTCGATTCTACTGGTTCAAAATTATGTCATTCTCTCGAGGGCCTTCACTTTCTTAGTAAGTGCCATCTGTTATTTACAAATTATGCTTATACATAAGCATCTTTACAACTCTTGAGCTATTTATAGCTGAAGTTCAGAGCAGGTGTTTATACTTTAGGGGCTAGGTATCCCCATGTTTAGCATGTTTATTAAGGTAGCCAATGTTCAAAAACATGTTTACTATATTTTAAGAAACAGCAATAAGCTTATACAAAATATGATTTGAATAAGCATGCACATATACATAAAGCAAACTGGGAGAAGGAGAAAACCTTCATGCAAGTTTTTACACAACACTCGGTGATGAGGCCTGAGATAAGCACCGATATTTGGAGGTCCTCAAAAAAAGGACTAACCCCCATGTTTTAGGTCCCAGGTCAGCAACCTATAGCCCGTGGACCAAATCCCCCTGATCAGCTGTTAGTGTTCAGCCCATGAGATGAGAATGGTTTTTATGTATTTAAATAGTTGGGGAAATAATAAAAGGAAGAATATTTTGTGACATGTGAAAAGTATATGGAATTCGATTTTCAGTATCCACAAATAAAGTTTTATTGGAACACAGTCATGTTTGTTTCATTACATACTGTCTATGGCTGCTTTTGTATCACAAAGCAGAGTTAAGTACTTTCAACACAGACCGTATGGTCCACAGAGCCTAAAATATTTCCTATCTGGCCCTGTACAGGGAAAGTTTGCCAAGCCATGCCTTGGGTTGCTATCTGTATTCTGAGATTCCCCGAAGATGCCACTGGACACAATTTTATAAAAACAAAGCTTGCCATCAGTTGCCCAAAATTAGCTTAGAAGGTAGCTGACGTGCATGGACCTTACTAATGCACTGTTCTTAAAGCTCAAAGTCCTATTTGATTTTCCAGAAAGAACTGGGACATGAAAACAAAATACATCAGCGTGCTTCTGCAACTATTTAAAACGAGTTGCCAACTTTGAATATGTGTTTCTTCTCACAGATAATTTACACCAGTTCAGAGTGAATCTCCTCAATTGGGTGTGAGGTCCCGAACACCATCAGAATGAAGACAGCATGCACTATTGGCCAGTGGAGAAATGTCGGTTATTTCCTGTCTGCCCTGACAAGTTGTCCCACTTCCAGCTTCAAAGGCTGCTCTGAGTCAGCCACCCTTCCTCTAATTTCTTTTCCTAGACTCTCCCCACCCCTCAAGATCAAACCTGTTTCTCAGATAATTTCCCAGGCTAATCAACAGTCACTGTGTGTATGGGGGTGGGAGGAAAAGCTAGCAATAAAATGCAGCATGGGAAGCTTAGGAGGAAAGAAATCATGTTCTCTTCTTTATTTCTCAACCTCTTGATGCGCCTCAGAGTACCTCTAGAGAGCTTCTCTCCCCCCATAAAATAATCTGCTATCTTGGTGTGACCCAGCAACTAACTACCATCTTAACAAGAGTGCTCATCATTTAACACAATCTAAGGATCCCACTGTAGCCAGACCTGGGACTGAGTATGCAGAGAAATTCCATCACGTCCTCCCTTTATTTTTTATTTATTTATTTATTTTTAACGATTTTATTTATTTGACAGAGAGAGATAGTGAAAGCAGGAACACAAGCAGGGGGGGCAGAGGCAGAGGGAGAAGCAGACTTCCCATGGAGAGGGGAGCCTGATGCGGGGCTCAATCCCAGGACCCTGGGATCATGACCTGAGCCGAAGGCAGCCGCTTAACGACTGAGCCCCCCAGGCGCCCCTCACCTCCTCCCTTTAGACATAGTAATCACTCTAGGGCAGGATGGAAAGAACATTTGTGGGTCACTTAAAAAAGAAAGGACAGTGGCTGATAGGACTAGATGTGTAGATGTATTCACACAGAATCAACAGCACTCCAAGGCAAGTTCTCCAATAGGAATGCCAAAGGTGTGAAAAGTGATTTACAAATGGAGCACTTGGTTATCACAGGAAAATGGAAAAGTAAGCTAATCTCATAGAGGGATTTGCCCCAAGGAAAGATTCTGATTGATTGTGTAAATATTAGATATAAAAAGAAAGCACTGTAACAGATCAAGTCATGTTAATAGCGTCATAAGTAAAAAACAAAAAGAAAAACCACTTCCCCCATTAAAATTTTAATATATGGGGGCAACAACCATCAAAAAATCATAACAGTCTCTTTGTACCAGTCACTGTTTGATCTATTTGATGAGAATCCAAATAAGGGTATAGACTCTGAACATTCATCGGTAGTTGATTCACTTGACTCGACAGTCCCGCGCCCCCCACCCCCCTGCCCAGAGCAGGTGGGGCAGACAGCAAAGCCTTAGATCAGCTGGGATACTGGATTTGAATCAGTGACCTAGAAGGGAAAGATTCCATGTTGCTTCAGCCATCCTGACAGTCCTAACAGCTGGAGAAAGTATTGTATACTCTGAGAGCATTCCATAATAGCTGATATTTAGATAGGGATGGATTATCTCAAAATGTTCCACAGTCTTTGCAAATGAGTTTATGAGACAATATCTAGATAGACATGATGAAAAATTGGAGCAGAGACAACCCCATGTCTACAGAACTGGAACATTATGTTTGAGTTGAACTCCAAAAGGACAGGAAATGAAAAAGTCCAAGATATCTACTGACACGGTCCTACCTGCACAAGGAACTATGGCCATGGGCAGTGTCATCCACGGGTGTCGGGGTGGGAAGAGAAGAGGCCAGGAAACAGCATCCCTCCACCACCTGGACCACTGTGATTTCTTTATCATCCTATACCAACCGGGACCTCCACCTTCTACATCTACTCAAGCCAGGTTTCCCAAATCTTTACTGACATGACTTTCTGTTCTTCACACTACACACAGGATGGTTATCACTGCTATGACACTTAATACTGAAGTTCTTCACTTCAGCTTTACTTTAAAGTGTATCAAATAAGGTAAAGACCTGACATGGGTATGTTGGGAGTTGGGAGTTTTTTTTAATGCTGGCAATCAATTAGAGTGTGTTTTCCTAGAAGAAAAGGTGACAGACAGTATTGTCTTTCCTTCTTTCTTCCTTCCTTTTTTTTTTTAAGAACTGGGTTGAAGGAGAACAGAGCTGGGTCACTGTTGTGCCATGCCATGATTTGCCAGCATTCGTGCCCTAGGGTTCAAACACGATCCCATGCCCCAAGTACGGACACAGGACACGGACACAGAAATACCAGAAGGCCCTAAACAGAAGGAGGTATTCTGCTACAAGTCCCACCCCCAAAGGAAACCTAGGGGCAGAAAGGGGTCAGAAAACCCTATATTTACTTGCAGTTATGAGTAGTTTTTATTATTTAAGTATCCACATAGAGGATACTTGCCATCAAAGAAGGTAAAGGTTAGGAATTTTCAAGAGACAAAAAGAAAAAGGATATCTATGATCCTCTTGCAAAATCAGCTGAAGTAAGTTTAATGGCTATAAACAGTCAGGAAGTCTGTTTGAAGTCTCATATAAGGGGAGACAAAACCCCCGGCCATCATACTCCTACTCCATCCACCTATTAACATAGGGCCCTATAACCACCTTGTTGAGGCACTGGCTGGCTGCTCCCTGCTGGAGCCAGTGCCAGACGCTGAATCACCACCGAGTCTCCGGCACCTGAGTTGTCCTTGGAGGGAGTCCATCCAAGCGCTGCCCAAGCCTGAGCCTGTCTAGCTTGAACGAGTCAGCAAGACCACAGCCTGGGGCGCCATGACCGTAGGCAACACTAGCATTGCAATGAAGTAAAAGAGAAGTCAAGTTTATTAGCAAATGTCTAAAATGTTAAGTCAGGTGATGCTTCAAACCCGTTTCTCCTCGTTAAGGAAGGACCAGATTGTGACCCCAAAGAAATAAATACATGGGCCCATTTCTTCTCCAAGTTCCCAAAGTAGAAAATATGGGGGGGGAGGGGAGTGTCAACTGCAAGGATAAATGAATCAAAAGGATCTATTAACTTGCTGTATGAACCTGTTGCTTTCTGCAATTGTCTTTTATGGGGATGCAGCCCAGCAACTCTCATGAATAATCCAGATTCGTATCTTTTTGAACCTTTGTGATGAGACCTGCTAATTTTGAAGCCTGCAGAAGAAGAATCCGGCTAGAGTCATGTTCAAAATAATAGAGAGGTTTCTATGATTTTACTACTAACACTGAACCTAGTTTCTGCTCAAACAAATATGGTGCTGTATTCCTTTGCTCCTTCTAAGTCACACATACTTGGGATGACTTATGAATGCTTTGCTTCGCAAAATACTTTCCTTCCCTTACCTGAACATTGGAAAAAGAAGCAAAAGTGAAAGCCAATTTAGAGGCAATATTCTAGCCGAGATGAAAGACAAAAAAAAAGAAAAGAAAAAAAAGAAATCGAAGTGGAAAGAGAGGAAAGACCCAAACCAGACTAATAATCTAAAATTTGGACTACTCACTCTTGGCCAAAGTTAACTAGGACAAAAATTATAATCATCATCATCATCATCTCCAATAATTTACATTTCTCAGGGCAGTTACTACAAATAGTGAAGATTACACTAGTATAACAATTTAAGAAATAAGTACCATCTAGACACAGCGGGGAGTATAGTAACTCCCTGCATTTAGGGTACTAAAATAAAAACAATGTATTGAATTGCTTACCATGGGCCAGGCACTATGCCAATTAGTTGCTTTAGACTTACTATCTTCTTTCTTGTTCCCAACATCTCAAAAGGAAGCAGGGCAAGGTTTTATGATTACCGATTTCAAGTGGAAAAATCAAGAGATGGTGAGGTTCAGTGACTTGCCCAAGGTCACAAGTCTAGTAAACGGCTAGGACAGAAAAACAAAAACGAACAAACACTGTCTCACGCCAACTTGACACTCACATTCTACCAAGGTCACTGGTTAGACCAAATATGGCTGCAGGTAATTCTGGCAAAGGGATATGCAGTCCTACAGAGTCAAACATGCATGAATGAACGCAGGTCCTTTTGTTTTCAGGATGAAGGGAAAGGCCTCTTCCCAGTATCACATCTTTTAATGTAACTTTACCTGCCTCTTTTCCCCACACAAAAGACTTGCTTTCTTCAACCAGATCCTTCCATTCCCAGGACTTCTGGAGCCATGGCTACATCTGCAAATTTGCCCTCCCCTTCGCTGCCCACATTTATAAGGCATCTGCGTGTCTTCTCCACTTAAATTCTACTTTTTCCAGACAAATACTGCATGATCTCACTTATATATATACGCAATCTAAGAAGGTCGAACTCCTAGAAGGAGAGTAGAATGGTGACTGCCAGAGATTAGAGGGTGGGAAATGGGGAGATGTTGGTCAAAGGGTACAAAGATTTAGTTAGTTATGCAGGATGAGTATGTACTAGAATTCTTATGCACAGCATGGTGCCTGTAAATAATACCGTATTGTGTGCTTGAAATTTGCTAAGAGGATATTTCTTTTTCTTTTTTTTTAAAGATGTATTTGTTTATTTGAGAGAGAGAGAGAGAGCAGGGGGAGGAGCAGAGGGAGAGGGAGAAGCAGACTCTGCGTGGAACCCAACATGGGCTCCATCTCCCAACCCTGAGATCATGACCTGAGCCAAAATCAAGAGTCAGGTACTCAACCAACTGAGCCACCCAGGCACCCCACTAAGAGGATACTTCTTTTTTTTTTTTTTAATTATCATATAATGTATTATTTGTTTCTAAGAGGATACTTCTTAAGTTAAAACTCATTATACACACAAAAGGGTAACAATGTAGAGTTGACAGGTAAGTTAGTTCCAGTGTGGTGATCTTTTCACAATGTATATATATGTATAAAAACATCAAGTTGTATACTTTAATTCATATACAATTTATTTATGTCAAAGATATCTCCATAGAGTTGTTAAAAAATTAAAAAATTAAATTAAAAAATTAATAAATTCTACCTTTTCCTAAAAACTCTGCTTATAATCTAATTCTTTCCAGCAGCAGTGTTCCAGGATGTCCTCTGACCTAAGCGACTGATGTTAGCTGTGAATCCCTGTAGTGCCCTGAGCTTCTACGGCTGTGATAGCAAGCCCCAAGCAGGCAGACTGGAAGGAATGAATGCACCTAGCTACACCTGTTCTCCCTCACACTGGGCTTCACCTCTTTACCTATCCGAGTTCATCCAGCTTCTCTTAGGATACTGATGCTGTTGCCATCATCCATTGATGCTCATTCCTTCCTCAAGCCCTGGTAGGGACAAGCGCCCCGTTCTCTGGTTCAGCTGGGCCAAGGCTGGAATTTTTCAAAAAGAGCATTTCATAATGCCAACGACAGAGAGGCTGAACTGAAAGAGCACAGATTTCCTCTCATAAATGAATGCAAGTCCAGCATAGCTCAGGCGCTGGAGAGCTGTGTCTTTGCTCTGCCTTCATCTAAGTTAGACCCATCTCTCCCACCTACCTGGCATGGCTTTCAGATCCAGCCTGATTGCTGGCCCATGTTTTTTTTTAACCCACTGTGGATTCTCACACTCTGCTATAAGCACTTGCTTTTTGTTGGGAGGGGAGTATTAAATCACTGTAATCTTTTATTTATTTATTTATTTATTTTTTAAAAAAGATTTTTATTTATTTATTTAACAGAGAGAAACACAGTGAGAGAGGGAACACAAGCAGGGGGAGCGGGAGAGGGAGAAGCAGGCTTCCAGCTGAGCAGGGAGCCCGATGCGGGGCTCGATCCCAGGACCCTGGGATCATGACCTGAGCCGAAGGCAGACGCTTAACGACTGAGCCACCCAGGTGCCCCCACTGTAATCTTTTAAAAAAAGATTTTATTTTTATTTATTTGAGAGAGAGAGGTGGAGGGAGAGCAGGAGGGAGAGGGAGAGAGAATCTGAGGCAGACCCCATGCTGAGCACAGAGCCTGACGCAGGGCTTGATCCCACGACCTCAAGATCATGACCTGAGCGGAAACCAAGAGTCGGATGCTCAACTGACTGAATCACACAGTAGCCCCACTATAATCTTTTATTAAAAAACATTTTATCGGGGCACCTGGGGGGCTCAGTTGGTTGGGCAGCTGCCTTCGGCTCTGGTCATGATCCTGGAGTCCCTGGATCGAGTCCGACGTCGGGCTCCCTGTTCAGCGGGGAGTCTGCTTCTCCCTCTGACCCTCCCCCCTCTCATGCTCTCTCTCTCTCATTCTCTCTAATAAATAAAATAAAATCTTTAAAAAAAAAAAAACATTTTCTCTGGATGCTTTTTTCCTCTTAGTTTTATTGAGATACACTTAACATATAATACTATAATTTTTGGTGTACACCATGGTGATAGATTAGACATATATAGGTATGTTTTGATATCTATGTGCTATAAAGATATACAGATAGATAGATATCTCAAAATGACTACCATAGTAAGTTTAATTAACATCTACTATGTAACCTTACATAGTTACAATCTTTTTCCTTATAACAAGAACTTTTAAGATCTACTCTCTTAGCAACTTTCAAATATATGATACAATATGGTTAACTTCAGTCACCATGCTGCCTATTACAGGTGAAGAACTTACTTATCTTAAAACCTTAAGTTTGTAGCTTTGGACAACCTTTATTCCCCTGCCCACCTCTCACCCCCACTCCCCACCTCTGGCAATCACCAATCTGTTCTGTTTCTATGGGTTTACTTACATTAGATTCCACATATGAGTGAGATTATGCAGTATTTGTCTTTCTCTGTTTGACTTATTTCACTCAGCACAGTGCCCCTAAGGTCCATCCCTGTTGTTGCAAATGGCAGGATTTCCTTCTTTTTTATGGGTGAATAATAGTCCGTAACATACCACATTTTCTTTACCTAGTCATCCATCAATGGACACTTAGGTTATTTCCTTGTCTTGGTTATTATAAATAATGCTGCTATGAATGTGGCAGTGAAGGTATCTTTTTGAGGTAGTGATTTCATTTCATCTGGATATGTATCCAGAAGTGGAATTCATGGATCATATAATAGTGCTATCTTTATTTATTTATTTATTTATTTATTTTTAAAGATTTTATTTATTTGACCGAGAGAGATACAGCGAGAGAGGGAACACAAGCAGGGGGAGTGGGAGAGGGAGAAGCAGGCCTCCTGCCAAGCAGGGAGCCTGATGCGGGGCTTGACCCCAGGACCCTGAGATCATGACCTGAGCCGAAGGCAGACGCCCAACGACTGAGCCACCCAGGCGCCCCAATAGTGCTATTTTTAATTTTTTATGGAACCTCCATACTGTTTTCCACAGTGGCTGCACCAATTTAACATTCCTACCAACAGTGCACGATGGTTCCTTTTTATCCACATCCTCGCCAACAATTGCTATTTCTTGTCTTTTTGACAATAGCCATCCTAACAGCTGTAAGGCACTATCTTCCTATGTTGTGATTTGCATTTCCAAATAACTGTATTCTTAAACCTGCTTTGGTTCCTGGTTAATGGGGATGAGGAAGATAATGACGAAAGTTGTAATTTTTTGACTATTTATTACCAGACAGGTACTGAAGAGTACAGACACATTATCTCATTTAATTTTCATAATTCTTTGAGGGATTATTACACCCAGTTAAGTGACGCTTGGGTGGCTCAGTCAGTGGGGCATCTGACTCTTGACTTCGGCTCAGGTCATGATCTCAGGGTTGTGGGATCAAGCCCCGCTTCGGGTTCTGTGCTCAGTGGGGAGTCTGCTTGAGGATTCTCTCTCCCTCTCCCTGCCCCCGTTCATGTACTCTTTCTCTAAAAAAAAATAAATCTTAAAAAAAAAAATCAATTATTACACTCAGTTAACACATACAGAAACACAGAAACAGAGAGGTTAATTATAAGCATTATGTGAAGTGTGCATGGAAAGTCCTTAGCACAGTACCTGTACATGATAATTATTTATTAAATATAACATATTACTACATTACCACATACCTACGAAAATGTGTCTTGTCGAAAGCAAACATTCCTATTTCCCAGTAATCTCAAACAGGTCACCGCCCTCTTTATAGAGACAACGAGAAAACCACAGCACCCTCTGTTGAACCAAAAGGAATCTAAGGCAGACACAGTTTGTTGCACAAAAAGCAGGCTGAGGGCAAGAGGGAATCTGTGATTTGCCCATGGTCACACAGATGACTTGCAGCCAAGAGTCCCGGCTCCTTCTGCTGGCAAAAACACCTGAACAAGCCTGGCTCTTTCTGACCCTCACCAAGCCCTCAGCAGACCTTGCCCTGACTCTTAGAACAATGAGGCAGGAATGGCTGCCTTGAGGCCGAACAGTGAGCTAGCAGGAGATGATGATGGTCATGCCGCTGCTGCTGGTGAACAAGAAGCTGATCGCTGACACTGAATGCCAACTGTGGGTCTGGCTTGCTTCTGAAGTGCTTTACATAAACAGAACGTTTACATAATATGCCAAGGGTCATACAGTTTGGATTAGAATCCCTTCACTTGTACTTCGGGAATGACACGACCCAAAATGGCCACCAATCCACAGATCCGTGGATTTGGAATTCTTCCATTCACAGAGATCTAGAACTACGTGCTAAACAGAACAGATCTTTAAGGGAAAAAAAAAATTAGAAATGTTTAGAAGAATTGAATCCACAAAGGTAATCCTATAGGAAGCTTTCTGAAGATTTTATCTTTTATATAAATATAAATATATATGCATATACTACAGATAGAGAATATGGCAAAAGAAAAATAGATTTGATGGCTCTGGTCAAGGAATTAAAAACATTTTCTGAAAAAGGAGATTAAAAACAAAACTTTGTTCATCAGATGGGCAGCTGTGTTCAGTGAGCTGTGCTCATAGTGTGACAATGACTTTTGGGACTTCCAGTAACCACAGTTTAGCATAAGGTGGAACTTGAGTCTTCACACATGAAGAAATAGGGATTCTCTGGGAATTTGGGGGAATTACTGACCTTGAGAGAATCACAGCAATTCCAAAGAAAAAGAAGTTAGCTTTAAGAAATATGAATGTATTTACACAGAAGCAGCAAGCATGCTGGTGGAGCATCCACCAGTCGGGATGTGAACCCAGTCTACCTGATTCAAACCCCAGCTCCACCACTGGCTAGCTGTGTGACTTTGGGTAAGTTACTTAACCTCTCTGTGCCTCAGTTTCTTCATCTGTAAGAATGGGAGGAGATAACAGTTCCTGCATCACAATTAATACATGTAAAGTACACAGGCTAGGGTTGGACATTCAGTAAGTGATTCTTCAGTGATTTCAAAAAGCGCTTCAAACATGATCATTGATTATGAAAGTAATAAGCTCATGGCAGAAGATAAGGAGGACACATACATTAATTAGGAAAAGAAAAAATAAAGTGTCATATCATCACCTACATATTGGTACATTGTCAACATTTGGGAGTATGCTTAAGGGAAGTAATTTTCTTAAGCAAAACTGGAAATCATATTATTTATGGTCTTTTGAGAATTACTTTTTAAAATTAAAAACACATATTTTAACAGAGAGTTTTCAAATCTAATTTCTATACTCAGGTTCAAATAAACAGTACTGGGGACCTAACAACCTAAATACTACCACCCTACTCTTGAGACTTCTGAAAAAGCTTTCAACAAAAGACTTTAAACAGCAAATGGCACATGACTAATTATTTCACTGAGCTTAGTAACCATAGCAGGGAAGCTTAAGACACACCAGGATTGAAGAATCACATAGTAACATCTAGAGTTAACAGAATGTTTCAATTCTTTTGCCCCCAAAGCACCAGGCGACAGAGTAACTTCTGACTCAACTTTGCACAGCCAATAAGCAGGGTCTGTTTCTTTGCAAAGAACAAACGAACTTGATTTTTGTGGAAGTTAAATTGCCAACATCATATTGAGTTAATGTGAAATAAAACAAAAATCAAAAATCCCAGCCCGTGCTGTATCTTAAAACAACAAAACTCTCACTTCGACCCTAAATGGATTAAAATTAAGCTTCAATACTCTTCACGGGCTCCTCCTTCCCCACCATCAATACCACGCACTAGCTATATTTTCCAGTCCGGTTTCTTCACGGTAAAACACTTTCTCATGAGACTGCCTGTGGTCAGGGCTGACTATGGCACCGGAAAAATGCTTCTCATGGCATCTAGATCATACCCATTCCAGGTCTAGCCTGACCATTAAGTACAGACACACCCGGAAACTGTAAACTCTTTTAACAACAGGACATTTTCCCACCTCAAAAGTGGGATAATCTTTGCAGCCTACCTATGTCCCAAGGGTGTTCTGAGTATTAACAAGTTAGCATTAGTCAGGCACTTTGATTTCACAAACAAAGGGCTCTGTCCAAGCACAAAGTATGATTATCCAACCCAACCGCCTTTTGGAGAGTCACCCAAGATGACAACAGAGGAGGGAGAGAGGCTCCTGCTTCCATCGCTGCCCTCTCCTGAGTGAAGCCACCTCCCAGTGACATACATGCTGGGCCAGACTGGCGGGGGCTGTGCTATGTTTGAGTGTCTGCTGCATTGTTCCCTTATATAGTCAATGAAGAGGGAATCCCTGTGTGTGCACGTTTCCAATCCACATTCCAAAACAGCATAGGCCACGAAGCAGATTTTCAACTGTGATTTATAGGGCTTGATATGACAGGGCCAGGCACCGTGCTAGGATCATGCCCATCACTTTTCAGGATGTGGAGGAAAGAGGAAACCTCTGTAGAAAATCATCCTTGAAGTTATTAAAAATGTGCTGGTGTGTGCACATATGTCAGAGCGGGCTTAAGTATAGAGAACGTCTACATACAGTTATGCAAACCCCACCCAAGAATTAAAACAACAATAAAATTATATTTTTGGCGTGCTTGCTTTAAAAATCTACATTTAATGTAGACTGGAGCCTTTTCCTCTGTCTCAGGAGGCCTCGATCTGAGATAATAATCCCGAAGATCATCAATGCATTACATAATACTGAAGTATGGACGGTGTTTTTGAGGGACAATGAGGTACATACACGTGGCTACCTGGCATTATAGTATCTGCCTGGCACCTTTAAAGAGAGGAGCAAAGTGGGTCTCTAATAAATTATGCTGCACACTGGTCACAGAAACTCCAGCTTATTTTCCTTTAACTCAACTGTTCATGCTTAGATCTCAAGTCCAAGGACAGCATTCAGCAGAAGTGCAAGAGCTACTGATGTGTCTGCACACACATCCACATACACACAGGCGCATCATAAAGGTAGAGCTACTGAGGCAGGCATAGCGAAGCAAAGCATCCAGAAAAGCCTAACTGCTGAACAACTAATCCTGGGAAATCCGGCACCATAAAACCATACACCGCAATAGATTAATTCTCAGTAAAAAGCCTGGCAAATTCTCAGAAGTCAAAAAAGCTCCCGAGTCTCAAGGGTTAACTCACTCGCCTTTTAAAAAAAATGACACATATAATTTCCTTTTATCATAAAACAATGCATTTATTATTTTCTGTATATCTGTTAAAGGGCATGGCTTTCTGAGTGGAAAACAAAACAGAACTTGGTCACATGTTTATTTGCTTCAGCTACTCCCTTCCCCTTCTGATAAATAATCAAACATGCCATCCAGAAAAAACAAAACCAGCGAGCTGGGAAATTTGATGGTCATCAAATAGACTGAGATACCAAGAAGAGCAGCCCACTGTTCCCACACTGAGTTTTCGGCCCCCACACCTACACTAACATCTGAGTAAATACCTCCAGTCACTCTTTCCATTTTCCCTGCAATTACTCCTACTGTTAAACAAATTGTCCTTAAGGCAGTCGCAAACATAATTTTTTTTTTCTGCAAAGGAGAACAACTTCTGAACGTTAAAAAAGCCAGCAGACCAACACACACACACACACACACACACACACACACTCGCACATGCACACACACGCGCGCGCACACACACCCGCACTTATTTTATTTATTTAAATATGTCTTCCATGAGCGGTTCGGACAACTACAGAGCTTATTTCTTTCTCTATTCTAACAGATGCTGTTTTAGACAATAAAACTTAAGGATATTTAGTCTGGGGACTAACAAACAAGGTTCAGAGTAATAACAATTCCCTTAAGATCAAAGAGCTAATTTTCCATTTCCTGTCTATTCCCAGACCAGTACATAGTTAAAAAAAAAAAATTAGCACCTGGCTTACCAGTTATAGTGAAGTTGGGGGTCAGAGTTGGGGGAAGGGTGCGGAGGGAGGTGGGGGGGAAGGCGCAAGGGGTGAGGACATCAGACAGGAAAAGGTGGAACCCTTGAAAAAAAAATGTCAAACCATGTGTTAAGAAACTCATTTCACCAGAAAGGGCTCTGAGAGCAATCCCATCCGCTCCTGGACACGGAGCGAAGCAGCAGCCCAGGTCCAAGGGCTTTCCCTGCCATACTAATTACCCACAAGGAGAATTTTGAAAAGAGCTTTCCAACATCAAAGTTAACAACCATCGCGGAAAGTGAGGCGGGCTTTCTCTTTCCTTTCGCAGCCCACTCCGTTTAAACAATAGTCGTATGAATGAGATAATGACCGTGCTTGTTTCAGCAGTCTGACTTTTATTGGCATGAAATTGGTACAAATATTATCAAGACCGATTTACAAGTGATGACGGTGTCATGATGCAAACATCAGAGGACAATTCTGCAGAGGCAGAGTTACAAAAGGCACCATCCCTGCACCCTCTCGCCACTTGTAATAACAGGAAGAAAAAGAAGGCAACGCAAAACAAAGTCACAAATAAGCAGAGAAGGTTCTAAACTACATTCAAGCTTATAAAACTGTCCCGACGACACTCGGCTGCGTCCTTAGCGGATTATATCCCAAGACCCGTTTGAAAGCAAGAGTGAATTAACGAGGAGTTAGAACCAACCGGTCTTCTCAAATCTCTAAAAAGAACACTGCCTTTGATGGAGAGAAGAGGGAGGGAGGGGGGTGGGAGAGAAAGCAGTAAACAAGTTGGATCATCTTATTTTGCCCTTCAGAGAATGTCTGCGCAGGAGCGGATCCCTAGTTTAAAAGTTTAACCCCACAAAAAATGTTCCTTTTCCTTTTTTTTTTCTCTGGACACTTACAGAGAAAATGAAGAGTTTGACGGAGTGAGCTCGCACTGTCTGCCTTTGGATTTCCGTCTTCTTGCTGTAGATGGGTTCTGGCTGTTTCTGTGAAGCGGGGGTTGCCGAGTGGTAAAAAAGATGTTTGAATAAACAGGAAGTGCTGTGCGGCTGAAGCACGCTCGAGGAGAAAACACACTGGAACATTGCCCTTTGTAGGCAACCTCAGGGACGCTTGCCTCCACAGTAGCTGGCTGGGCTCTCACTAAATGACAAAGAAACCACAAGAATTCCTCAAGTAATTCTTCACTTTCAAAGTTGAAAGATCAGTTGGAGCTTGCAGGTAATTTTCAAAGTTGCATTTAGCACTTAAAGAAATCTATTAATGCTACACGTATCTAAATCACTCCAGGTCTGCAAGCAGCGACATAGCATCAGAAGTGTGCCCTGGCCAGACCGAGCCCTCGCCAAAAGGCTCATTCTTGCAGACAAATACACACCGACAGTGTTTCGGGAAACCTGCTCTTGAGATATTTTTGTGGTGACATTTACATAGGCAGGATGCTTTTCAAAAATAAAAAAAAAAATAGGGAAGAAAGAAAGAAAACCCAGATTCTACAGACTTTAGAGGAATTTGTCACATGTATTTTTAAAGAACATATCGTCCCATATTCCCGGGATGTGCCCTTGATCTTGCTTTTGCTGCTTTTCCTTTACATTTTCCTTCTCTGCAATCAACCAAACTACCTGTTTATCTCCAGATGCCTAGCTTGTCTACTCGAACACTCCTTAACCCACCCCAAACTAATTATCAGAAGTCCTGTCTTCCGTCACCCGAGTAACTTGACAGATACTGTAAAGAAAAGTAAACTGCTAAAGGCAGAACAAGTCAGCTTGAAAAATAAGATGAGGAGCTGAACAGCCATATTCAATAAAAAAAGAAACAGGGGGAAGGGGGGGAGGAAGAAAAGGATTCCTTCTGAAAATGTATTGCTGTTGTGGCAATGTTCTTCTGCCACGGAAGCAACTGATTTGTTATTTAGCATGGAATGCTGGACTGTCTGTCATCCAGGTGCTAATACTCGGCTAAAATAACTCATTGGGAACTGTCAGTGGGATGTTTACATAGGCCCCAATCTTTTCTTCATGGAAGGAAATTTTTTACTGGAATTCATCTTCTTTTGATCTCACATTCAAAGCAACGGCAGCTTGATAGACATTCAAGTCTGAAAGCAAATCCAGACGCTGAAGATAAACCGCCAGAATATGACAGGCAGAAGCATCTAAAGCTTATAAAAATGAAGAGAACAGCATGTCGCCTGAGTATTACAATAGCAGAAATCAAGAGACATATTAGGTGGAACTGATCAGCCACAAACACAGTTCAAAAGGCAGAT
The DNA here is from genome assembly GCF_029215605.1 of Mirounga angustirostris. Taxonomy (NCBI): domain Eukaryota; kingdom Metazoa; phylum Chordata; class Mammalia; order Carnivora; family Phocidae; genus Mirounga; species Mirounga angustirostris. The sequence continues at coordinate 178,159,884 of NW_026991709.1, read as the reverse complement.
CATAGAAACAGAGGACTAGGCTAGGAGAAAAAAAACAATGGGAAAGATCTGGTTTACTGCCTCACCTCCCTTCTGAGCCCCACAGCGCTTCCTTGACTGCCTCTTCACTTTTAGGAGGGGTGGGGTATCCAATTCAAATGTTCCTGTCTGACTCAGCTGGTCCAGTGATAAACGCTGCAAATGGTTTCCTAGCAATCTGTTTCCAAAAGGCAGGGGGAAGAGGCAGACCCTTACCTTGCTCAGGGTCCAGCATGCTGCATTTTATTAGCATCCCCTGCATCTGCTCTGCAATGCAGTTTCAAAAGACACATAGCCTGGGCGCCATGCAAGTGGGCGGTCGGGAAGAGCGTCTCTCCACAGAAAGGCTCTAAGTAGTTCAAGATGGGGCTAGAGAGCTCTAAGGACTCTAGTTCCCTGACATGGCTAGTTACCAAATGAGCACAAACGCCCTAGCCTCAGTCACAAAAATAGATAGATGCCTTCAGTCCTACAGACAGAGAAGTGCTCAACACCTAGTAGCTCTGAAGCCCCCTAGTACAATTCCATAAAGGAATTATCACAAGATCTTTCTTAGAGGTACACAATTTTTCTTTTAAAATAAGCCTCTTATTCTAATCAAAGTCAGTACACATAAAGAAAAGGTAACTCTCCCAGCAATTCTGTCCTCAGGGCTGTTTGTCAACAAACACAACATGAATGGGCAGCAGAAGGGAAATAGAATTCCACCTTGTAACTTAGCCTGTGGTTCCTCCTGATTCTGCACATCCCTCTGGGACTACAGAGCCAGATCTTCTGCAGCACCCTAGGATTTTTAAAAATGCCCCTCCCCCCTTTTGCACAATAAATCAACAGTATAATGTAGATTTAAGAAATGTACTAGCCTATTTAAAAAGATGTAATCAGTTTAAGGGCTCGCCTCATGCAAACAAGATGTCTGCGTAACTTAGTTACAAATGTAAAAAACACAAACAAGCAAACAAAACAAAAACCCTACTGGATTCTAAGACTATTCTTAAAAGTTACCTTCTCTCATGCCTACACAGCTGATTTGCTAAAGCTGATTATTGATCTTTAAATTGCCCTAGTTCCATGTCTTCCTCCCTAACCTAAAAAAAAAAAAAAAAAAAAAAAACCTCCAAAAATCTCCCAACTAAGTATCCTATGTTGCTGTAGTTATTACGTTTACCCAAAACAGGGAGGTCTACCATGAAAAAAAGAGAATGCTTATTCCATTCCCTTATATATTCTAAGACATATTCTTCTTCCACAAAGAATGCTGTCACTACCACCAGTGGGGTAAGGAGCAACCCTCCATTTCTCAGGGCCGCTGAAGGTCTTTTTAAAAAATCTGCCATGTATAAAGACCTTCATTAGTATAATTAAATGACTATTGGGGCTTTTTTTTGGATATAAACAACTTTTGATATGTCATTTAAAAACCTCATAATAATATCATTAAAGAGCTCCCATTTTTAAAAGAGAAATTGTCTGCTCAGGGCCATGGAATAGTAGCCGTGCTCCAGGCCGCTTCCTCTCTCCCTTTCAGACTTCTGGACTTGAATGTCACCATAGACCTTGAATCCTTGAATGTGAAATGGCTTCACGCTAATTGCTCTAATTGCTTGAAGATGTGCAGGCAGGTGAAACCTGATCCCCGTGGCCACTGTAGAGACCAAGAATAACACTGGAATGTTTACACAGTGGTTTGATTTTAATAGACAGGAGGGCTGAGTTTAAGACAGCAAAAACACAGCTAATAGGTGACCCCTTAATGTAGTCCTCCTTAAAAAAAAAAGGGCACACAACAAAATACAATTTCGTGTTCTAAAAGGCAGTGTCCTAAATGCCAAGGTTATTTGCTTGACTCTTGCAGTGAGTAGACGTTACGTTGCACCTGACATTTACACCCGAAACTCTACCCCGAATACATTTTTTTACCTTAAAACAAAAAAGCACTTTATATGTCAGTCACCTTACAAACAGATTATGACTGTATGGTATTTCCAAGTAAGTGCACTCATTTAAATTTTAAATTGAGTATTTTTCACTACTGCAATACTCCCTGTCCCTTAAAGGGGAAGCCTTGTATCTCCTTGTTTATCCCTTTGCTTCTTCTGCTCCCCCTCCCCTCCATTTATGGAATGCCTGACCCTTGTAGATTCCTTGACTGCCGTTAAAGTTGAACCCAGACCCTTTCACATTGGTGCTTAAGACAAACGTGCATCCTTTCCGTGCCTTTTTCCTTTGTTACTGTGTGGGACTGTGGTCTGCTTCTCATCTAGGGGCTGAGGCAGCCAGGGGAGTGGCTGACATAAGTTATTCAATGACAGTGGCCAATCTCCCTGGATATTTTAATGAATTGAGATGGATACAGAGGTTTGACAATGGCTCCCCAGAGCCCCCTCTTAACAGAACACAAATGTAACCAATGCTGGACAGGAAATATACTACAGCAAGACCAAGATAAAAATACAGCAGCACCTACAGGGTGTCATTAACAAAAGGAAACCAGCAAGGGTTAGGGGCAGGCTTAGACAGGTGTGTGTGTGTGTGTGTGTGTGTGTACGTACATGTACACACACACATACATATATATGTTTTTATGTATATATCAAGAATCTGAACATATAGGGATATTTCCTATAGAGTCAAGTAAACACTGCTAAGGAGAAAACGGGAATTAAACATTTACTACAGAAAAAAAATACCACGGAACAATGAAATTATTTTATGGTTAAGCTAGGCAATTAAAAGCAAGAGATGCACCTTGCAAACGAGAACAGAGAAGCAGGTAACACCGCAGACAGCTGGGAGCACTGTCAAATGGCGGCTCCACTAAGTTCTGCTGTGTACTCACTTCTGAGGGAAAACACAAAGTGCAGAAGAAAAGGGGCAAAAAAAAAAAAGTCCCTTTAAAGCTGTGAAACACTTTTAGTTATATAAGGTAAGTAAGAAATACAGGAGCTTGCAGTGCCTGGACTATTTGTCCCCAAACACGGAAAGACAAAACAATTTAACAAAAATAACTTCACAGAAGACCCTTTCCAATCACAGCCGCCACACCAGGTTTTATGGACACTCATACCTTGTTCTAAAAGTTACAATCCCCTATTAAGAAGCAATGCCTGCCGCTCTAAGAAGGGGGGGCGGGACGAGTGTCCATTTATCCACATAAAGATTAAGTATAAACTAGCCCAAGCCAGGGAGAGGAACACCAAGGGAAAAGTAAACAGGCCCCCTCACTCCTCCCCCAAAATAGTTCCCCTTTGAAAGCTCTATGCAGTGAGTGCCTGGTACCCAGGGCTGCCCTATTCCTTGGAGGGGTCAGCAAAGCTATGCTAAACTGACAGGTTCAGTTTACGGCAGGCCAGAACTTTGTTTGGATATACTGGCCTTGCTCACCACCAGCTTAACAACAGATGGCTAGAAAACTTTCATTATGCTGCACAGGACTGAACTGCAAACAATCCAGAAAACTGTGAAAAGTTTAACTCCCTCTAAACCGATGTGCCAAACCGGGGCCTGCCCAGAGCCAGCGAGCCAGGGGGGGCCCAGGGGACGGTAGAAGTGGGGGGTAAAACAAATCGGCACTTGCTAAAGGCCCGAGTCTACTCCACGTGCCATCCAGATCCCAGAAGAGCAGAGACCCTCCTTAGTCTTGATGTTAACTGTTCAAAGCCCAGACCTTATAAGGAGTTGTACTGACTGCACCTTCTTTTTGATTTTCCCAAAATACACTGTCAGACTTCCCCTCCCTTTGGAGAAAGAAAATCTCTCTGCAGACAATTCTCAAGCTCCCTTCCTGTCTTCCCTCCCTCTGGAAATTGGGAGGACAAGACCCAACAGTCTCACTCTAACACCTAGATTTAAATATGATTTATCCAAATCTGTATATAATTTAAATATTCATTAAATCGATTCAATCACATGAACCCTAATATCTCCTAATGCTCCAAGACAGGTTATAAATGCACCTTCAAAGGTTTAATTCAATTGGCAATCTGAGAGGCCTTATCACTAGAAATGTGTTATTTTCATATTATTCAAGAAATGAACAAATGTGCTTTCCACAAATGTATTTTAGAAGCTACCCTTTCCTGTTATTGAAAGAAAATTGTGTTTATTACTCCTTTAGCATAGTGTAAACTCATAAACGTCAACAGAGAGTACAAGGAAAGCTGTCAACTAAATATTGTTTCCTTCATGAGCTGTTCTTCCAAGTCAATTACGCCTTTCAACTTCTGGGGCATTGTATGATAAACTGGCAGTAAAAATCATTCACATTAATATACCATGGTGCCTTGCCTGCAAAAGGTAATTAAAGAAGTAAATGACTCATAAGAATAGACATATTAGCTGCAAAATGAAAGGCAACTGAGCTGCCACATAAAAATATGTACCATTAAGATACTGCATTTTCATATTCCTGTAATCAGCTTCAGTAGACTAATGCTTATTTAATCCAGTTCTGTGCTAAGTCCATCAACAACTGTTTTTTGCTGTTTTCTCCTTGACTGAACATTATGAGAGCAGGTTTGGAATAAATACTGCAATGAGATTTTTGCATACTCAATTGAAGAACAGGTTTTTACATTTTAAAATCTATTTTTTTTCTTTCTCTGAGAAATACAACATAAAAAAATTACTGGTGGGGGAATATATATATATGTATATATATATGTATATATATATACACACACACATATATATATATATATATATACTGCTAGCTAGATACATCTCTTTAAACGGCACAACATTTTAGGGAAAAATATTTGTTTCCACGTTCACCTGTCTGACCCATACCACTGATGATCAGCACAGGGGAAAGGGTGCCATGCCTCCCCCTGCCAGATCTCTGCTACCTTTATAAAGCACTCCCTTTTGTTAATAATATCTTCCATTAGCATTAGTGGGATAAGGTAATTTATCCTGTAGCAGGGATGGAAGGAGACAGCGAGGAGGAGGAAGGAGTTGACAGGTGTGGCAGGAGAGGACCACAGCCTTGCTTAGTGGCTCCTGAGTTCTCTTCCTTCCAGAGAGTGGATCTGACTCAACAGAACCTTCCCAAAGAAGAGCGAACTGACCCTCAAATTAACTGCTCTGCTTTTCCATTCTCTGGCTTTCAAACTGACATTTTGCTTTATCCCTCCCATGCTTTATTTCGGCATTCCCCGCGCAAGTCCAGACAAGCCACAGGAAGACATTGCCCGTGTGATCTGAGATTCTCCGCTTAAGTTGTTCGCTTCCCTGCTTCTGGAACCTCCATCTTGACCAGGGAGAGGAGTCCACCATTTGCACTATTAAGATGTTCTGGGAACATTTAGATGCAGGAAGTTTCCTGGAGGCTGGAGAAATGCCTGTTCTTGTTGTGGAAATTAGGGCTCTTTGTTGATGACTGATGTGGGCCTAAGGCTTTGCCAATTCAGTTTGGGAGTTTTAGCTTTCAAAACTCTCGTGATTCCGATTCCTCCGATTCCTCCAACGGCCCAGGTTTCCAACCAGCAGTGAAAATCGGCCTATAAAACCTATCTGTCTTCTATCATGTCTGCCAGCAATCTACTCACTTTCAATAACATCTAAATGCATCTAGATGGGGTCCACTCACTTATCAAAAAAGCCCAAGAGATTGCTGACCTGTTTTTGTCTTCAGATGATATAGGCTTTCGACAGAGGCAAAGGTCTACATTTCTATACAAGTTGTCACTTCTCCCCTTCCCTCCTTCTGCAAGAACAGAAAACTCTTTGGCTTTAAAACTGATGAGCAGCCACCCAGGCCTCAAGGACAGCCCAGGATGTGGGGACAGCCCTACAAGGACCCTCTGCTGTTTATTTACCTTTTCACAGTTCTGAGAACTGCCGAGAGCCTCCCAGATTTAGGCTGGGTCTCTCCTCATGTATTGTTGCCTCAATGTCCGAGCAGACACCACTTGGAACCACAATTAATGAGCTCTAGTCCTTTTTCTAATTAAGGAACAAAGGTTCCTGTGTGCACAGTATGGTGAGGCTGTCTGAAGAACACACGTGGAAGGAGAAGTGAATGCTTCTAATTGCTTCAAAATGGGATTTTTAATATTTAGGAACATAATGGGACCGGGAAGTAAGAGCATTTCTAACATCCTTTACAAATAAGGCTTTACAAAATATTGTTAGCTGTTAATAATACATCATTAGCAAAAATGGAAAGTTATGAATACCATGCACATAACCTTTGTATTCATGTGAATTAACCTATATGTATGAATACAATGATACATGAATTAGTTTTTAAAAATACATTAAAAGAAGAAAAAGGCCTCCTAAAAAAAAAGAAAAAAGAAAGAAAAAAGGCGAGAAGGCAGTTCCTGTGAGCCTGATATTCCTCAGACCTTAGCAGATTAGGATTCAAACGTGTAATTAAGAAAGATAACCCCAGTTTTTATAGTAATTAGGGGCTGTGGGAAATAGGATCCTATCTCTCAAAAGTGTTACAAATATACCACACTTCTAAATAACCTGCAATGCTTGGAAAGTAGACTCACTACCAAGGGCAAAGCTGCTATGCCGTGAGCGAGCAGAGTAAATGACAGACTGGCGTTCAAGTCCATTAGCTGCTATGTGATAGGAGCACATTCACTAGCACGCGACCTGTGAAAAATCTTAGATCTCTTTAAATCTTTGAATTGGATTACTGCATTAATTCTTAAGAACTGCAATCCTTCAACCAAGTCAAATTACCCTCATTAACAGTGGAAAAACTGCCTCTGCAATAAGTTAAAAAAAAAGATATTTATTACCTATAATCACTTTCATGTACTTCACCTAGAAATATGATGAGCGGGTGCCAACAACTTTGGCAACGGCAGCATCTTGATTTTGCATACTGATTTGAGTTAAAATAAAACTGAAAACATTTGCATGGCGTCAAAAAATTTTTTTCACATCTACAGGACATGTCCTTTCATTATCCGAAGCCTCTGGTAAGAAGCGAATAGCCCCATTTTACAGGAGAAGACACAGGGGACATAGGCAGAGACATTGTGCCCACGGTCCAAACTCTCCCAGCTGATTAGGGGCAGGGTCTCCTGGTCTTGTTCTGGATCCACACTGCAGGAATTAATTCAGAAATGCAGTCTTCTAATGCTCCTGTCATGCAATGTGCAGACTTCTCTCAATCACACTCAGGGAAGGAAAGGCAGGCAAAATAGGTGCAAAGATCGGAATGCAGCTCTGAGGGTAGAAATGATCCCCGTAATAAATACAACAGAAGCTGCCTCAATTCTTCCCTCACCACACTCACTGTTACTGTTTAACCTGCCTTGAGAATGTTCCCAATGTGTTCTTTTCTGGTGACAGAGGTAAAAGAAATGTAAATTGATCTACTCTGGCCTTGCTGCTCTCGAAATGGTCTCATTGGAAATGTGATAACAGCTTGACCGATTCTGAGCAACTTATGGTACTTTATGGCAAATGAGAGTGTTGTTCTGTCTGACTGTTGTTCTTGGCTCTGGGATGGGACTGCTCTAGTTCTAAGACTTCTCAGCACAAACCAATGCAGGACAGTCCTCACCACTGAGAAGGCGACCAACTGGGGAAGGGGTCTGTGTTTATGGAAAGGGATGGTTTTTATACCATGTACTAAGGAATGGGAAAAGGTGAACATGCAGAAGTTGCTTTCTAGAACTTGAGAGCAACCAACACTTCTCAAGAGCTATAATAAAATGCTAACTGGAGTTCATAATGAAAACCCAGAGGCACTACAAGGCTCTGAAGTGCCTCTGAATCATCAGGAAAGAAAAAGAAAGAGAAGAGAAAAAAAAAAGATAAAACTGTGCTCTGGATAGTTGTATGTGAAATGCATTTACTGCAACCTACCGATTTGAAATTAGGCAGTCTTTATTTAGTACAATGATGATAAAAATCTATTAAGTAAAATATTATAGCTGGTAATCCTATAATCTCTTTTTGTGTAACTTCCAAAAACCAGCTGTTGTTCATTTCAATCCCACATCAGACGGGCAGAGCTGTGGTCGAGTCTAATAATAAGCAAAAGAACACTGATCCATCTCAGTCTGTAGCAAGCACTGACATTCGTTACCTTTCTATGCTTCTAATGACCCTGCAAGGTGGGAGTGACCATACCCATTTTACAGAGGAGGAAAACAAGGTCAGAGAGGTTGACTAACTTGGGCAAGGAGAAACTACAACTAAGGTGGGTGTATGACTACTTGGAGGTGAAGGTGAAGCTGAGAAGTCAGAGAAATGGGGTGTTCAGAGGAGGGCCAGGAGCAAAGAGGTTCTCCTATCTTGGGGCAATACAAATTTGCAGGAAACCAGGATCCAAACATCAGACGGCCCATGACCTGGAGACTCATCACCCACCTCCTGCCCAGAGGCACTGCATATTTCAAAGGAGAATATGGGAATTGCTCCTCTTTAGCTCTACCATTTGTAGAGTCTCCTCTCTTTCTTTCAAGAGCTTTGTGACTCGCAATCTGGTGCTTTTCAAACAATCAATGCTTTACCAGTGATCTCATGATTAACTTGGTTCATGACTCTAGCAACTTTTCAATATGAATGTTAAAGTTACCTTTGCACAAGTACCAGACCATACCTTCTATTGACACATCAAATAAACATAACTTTGGATGCATAAGCACAATCTCGGCACGGGCCTATGAAGGTGCCCCTTCCAAAGGCTTAGAGTCGAATAGAAATTAGAGATAAGATACTGACAACCCACAGATCCAGAAATAGAAAGCCACTACAGAGGAATCTAATAAAAGAACAACTTCACGTACTTGTCTCTTCTAGCCTGCTCTAGATAAGGCCACTGAGATTGTCTATGAGGAGGTGATATTTAAGATGAGACCCCCAAGTTGAGAAGGAATCACACAGCCAAGGAAGAGGGAGAGGAAGTTCAAGGAGATGGACCATTGGGGCTGAAAAATTATAGGCGGAAACAACATGCTAAAAGATGAACTGAAGAGCAGCTGGTGATATACAACTGTGCTATTCCAATAATACTGTCTCTTCAGTCCTTTTGAAAAAGACTCTTTCTCTTTTTCAATCCTTTTAAGGCAAAAAGATACATACAGATTGCAAATATGCTTTCAATCAAATGGCCTGAAATATAAAATGCATTGTGGTGGCAAAAAACTCTAAAGGCATAAAGGAGTTTATGCAATTTCGACAGAAAAATAAATACCTTCGACTTGGCCCCTGTTTCCGTCTTTACCTTTTGTAATGTTGCAGTGTACGGGTGCTAGGCAGAAAGCTAAGATGATCTCCTACGTTCCTACTCCTTGTCCCAGAGAGTTCATCAAATAGTGGTCAAGACGCTGATTTGCAGGGTTTTGCAGCTGTAATTAAGGTTCCAAATCAGCTGACCTTAAGATAGGGAGATAATCTGTTTTTTTTCATTTTAATTCTAAACAGGCCTGAAAAAAAACAAAAAATCACAGGGGGTTTACACCAGCATTTAGCAGTCAGAGAGAAAGTCAGGGTTTCCAAGCATGAGAAAGTTTTGAGTCAGCACTGCATCAGGAAGAGGAGGCCACCTGGCAAGAATCAGGGGCAGCCTCTAGAAGCCCAGAGTGGCCACTGGCTGACAGCCAGCAAGGAAATGGGAACCTCAGTCCTACAACCACAATGAACTGCATTCTACCAACAACCCGAATGAGCCTGCAAGCAGATTATACCTCCCCCCCCTGCGCCTGCCCCCCAGTGTCTCCAGACAAGAATTCTGTCCAGGTAACACCTTCTGCACTCGGACCCTTCTGCGACTCTGAGCAGAGAAGCCAACAGCTCTGTGCCTGGACTTGTGACCTACAGGACTGGGAGCTGACAAATGGGCGTTCTAAGCTGCTAAGTTTATGGCCATTTGTTACGCAAAAACAGAAAACGAATACATGTGGGAAAGAGATGGAATCTCATCGCCTGTGTCTAAAGTTTATGGAAGAAGCTCCTGGAAGGGAGGAGTGGAGGGGAAGCGAAGGCAAAGATGGGGCGTGCATTCTGGCCCCACAGGGACCAACACGGAGAACTTGTACAGGGCCACTCACCTCTCTCTGGACTCACTTTTCTCACTTGTAAAGAGGAGATGAAAGCCCTGGGCAGTGGTGAGGGTGAGGGGCAGCTTAGGAGAACACACAGGCACAAACACTCTGGAAGTCATAAAACACAATCTGAGTTTTTATTGTTTGTACTGCTTCTTTGCTGGGCCATTTTGATTTCTGATTTTCAGCTTCCTTTTTTTTTCAGTTATTCCCATTATTTGGGAGAATGCTGATCAAGATACAATATGGAGTCACCCTTGGCTAGAAAAGCAGAGATGGACCCTAAACCACCCTGGAGCTTCTTGGCACTCCAGGCAAAGGGTGTGATGCCTTCCAGGGGAGAGGCACAAAGAGGTCAGTATGTGTCCTCGTTGAGGAAAAGCATGGCTCCCGATCCACGGCCATTTGGAAGGTGGAGACAGACGGCCTGGGCTCAAATCCTAACTCCACTCCTGACCTTGATCTAAGCACTATGCTGTTTTCTCAGCTGTGAAGAAGTAACGGCAGCACCACCTCCTAGTGATGTTGCGGGAAGCGAATTACATAGAGAGAGTGCTTAAAAAAAAAAAAAAGATTTATTTATTAGAGAGAGAGAGAGAGAATGAGCTGGAGGGGCAGGGAGACTCTCAAGCCGACTCTGCGCAGAGTACGGAGCCCCATGCGGGGCTCAATCTCACAACCCTGAGATCATGACCTGCACCAAAACCAAGAGTCAGACGCTTAACGGACTGAGCCACCCAGGCGCCCCTGCAGAAAGTGCTTTTAAGACAGAGTCTGGCCTCTAGTAAGCACCGTATAAGAGCTATTATTATTATTACTATCACTATGAATTCCAGAACAGAAGCTGATTTTTTTTTTTTTCCAGAAAGTCTGTTTTCTCCCCAAGGGAATTTGGAAGAATCTGGAAGATGGGGCTCAGTAAATATGTAAAAATGTATCCATAATAAGGATTTTACCACTAATGACTTTTCATGGTACACTATAAAACCCATCTAATCTCTGAAGAAAAAGCGAGAAAACCCCTCCACAGTCATGATTTTGCCGCATAATTTTATGTTTGCTCAAAGGAAAAAAAGACTATAAAGGACTTTAAAACCATGATTTATTGCCTTTTAACAAGCAGTTTTGGGGAAGCCAGAAAAGAGGATTCCCCTGCTGAAAGGGCAAGGGGAGGTAAGGAATTTCAGCGAGGGGGTCAGAGACAAGAGCAGTCAGGAAAAGAAGGCGACGGTACAACAAAACAAAGGCTGACCCCAAGTCCAGTGCGTACACTTCCTTCTTACCCTCGCTGGTTCACTTACTGAACTCCTCATGGCCTTTCTCACGGGGCTGGGAAGTGAGCGGTGACGTCAGCTCTCCCTGACCTTACGACAGAGTGTGCAAGGCAGATCAAGAAGCAGACATCAGGAGCAGCACCGTGAGCACCCGGGTAGGGGTTACCAATGTCCATGGCTGGGGTGCAGAGGCAGCTAACCTAGGGCAGATGCCAGTGTCCCAACACCGGAGAAGCGAAGGATGCCTATCAGTCAGAAGGGGGGGTGCACAGAAAAGGGGGAGGGGCAGGGTGGGTTCTGGGCAGAGCGATGAGTATGCCTACAGGTAGAGACACAAATGGGACCATGGAGTATTTGTTTGGAACCTCACAGGAGGGGCCAGAATGCCAAGAAGGAGCTGGACAAACCACAAGAGAGAGGCTGTGATTGGTAGATCTTGTGCAGAAGTTTGGACTTAGGTTAACTATTATCATTTTTTTTTTTTTTTTAATTTACCAAACAGTAAAATCGACTCTTCAGGTATGGAGGGTATGTAGTACTATGAATTGTAACACACACGTATAAATTCACATAACCACCAGCACGATCAGGATATGGGACAGCTCTATGACCCCCAAACGCCCTTGCTCTATTCCTTCGGAGTCAGACACCCCTCCTACATCCCTATTTCCTGGCAAACATGGATCTATTCTCCATCACTGCAGTTCTGTGTTTTCAAGAATGCCATACAAATGAAATCATATAGTATGTAACCTTTGAGACTGGCTTCTTTTACGCAAAAGAATATTTCAGAGATTATTCCAACCTGCTGGGTACATCTGTAGTTCACCGCTTATTGTTGCTGATTCTTAGTCTACTGCATGGAGGCACCACACTTTATTCATTCATCCACTGAAAAACATTCGGATTTACCTCAGCATGGGGCTACTATACATAAAGCTTCTATGAAGGTTCACGAATAGGTTTTTCTATAAACATATGTCTTCTTTTCCCTAGAATGAATGCCCAGGAGTGTGAACGCTGGGTCACATAGGAACTGTGTGTGTGTATGTGTATGCGTGTGTGTATTCTTTAAATAAGCCGACCCAACTGTTTTTCAGATGGCCAGCCCGCCTTGCATTCCCATCAGCAAAGCATGCAAGTTTGATCCACATCCTTGTCAGCACTTGGTATTATCAGTATTTTTTCGATTTTGGCCATTGTAACAGGTGGTTCGAGTTTGCATCTCCCTAAATTCTAATGATGTTGAACAATTTTTCATGCCTTCTGTGTATCTTCCTTGGTGAAATTTCTCTTCGCCCTTTGCCCATTTTAAAATTTCTTTTCCTTACTGTAGAGTTTTGAGAATTCTTTGCATATTCTGTATACAAGTCCTTGGTTGGAGGTGTGATTTTAACGTATTTTCTCCTAGCTAGTACCTTGTCTTCAGTCAGGGATTACAGCTGCAATTTAGGAAGTTCCCTTATACTATGTTAGGGAGGAAACACAGGAAGGCTTTTTGGGTGGGGGCAACTTACTAAGAAATGAAGAACTGGAGGCCATGGATGGGCCCAATGTCTTGAGCACACAGGACGAGAACAGGGTGTTCTCAAGGCCCGGGCGGAGCTCGTGTGAAGCAGTCCATTCGGGGTGATGCTTTTAATGCCTGACTAATGATACCACGTAAAGGTGATGTCTTCCCGTCCTCTGTTTTTATGCAGCTGAACCATCCCAGGTAATAAATCAAAGAAGCCAGGGTGGCTATTTGTATGGCGAGATAAGGGAAATTAATTTCAATGCCCAAACATGGACCCCCTTATATTAAAAAATGACTTGGCAATACTAGTCCTTTTCATGAGAATGTCTTGGAAAACCAACACTTGGAAAACACACACACGGGGTGGATTCACCCTCTGTATTTTCAAGGGAAATACTGTTGTCTCCTGAGATTGGAAAGTCAAGGGGAAGAATCATTTATAAAATAAAGCCAAAAAAATAAAGCATTGGTGGAACAAAAAAAAATATTCATGGACTTTCGAGAAGGGGAGGATTATAATGATAAACTGTATGTAGTCAAATTCTTTCAGTCCTTAAAAAATACCTTTACCATGCTTTGCAAACTACTCCAATTGTCTCATTTTTACTGAAAACTCAGATGCTTTGAGTTTAAAATGTGCAAAATATAAATACTAGGAGTGTGAACAAGAGCATACGTAACAATAGTGAGATTTCTGGGCGGAAAGATGGCTTGAACAGAGTTAATACCTTGGCTGGAATACTAAGGGGAAGACAAAGTGCAAGAAAAACCCAGAGACTTCTCTGAGCTCCCCAGGGATCGCGCCACCCACCACCCCCTCCTCGGAGTGCCATGCGGGAACAATGTGAAGCTGTCCATCACCAGTGAGTGTGGCTCTACTTGCTGGCGCCAAGTGAGCAAGGCTGCCACCTGTCCAGCTTTCCTTTGAACGGTCCCCACACAATGTCCCTCTCTGCTCTGGGTTCAAGCTAGCATTTAATCTGGAAGCCTGAATTCTCCCAACATTTCAGCAGCAGCAAATGTACTCTACTTCTAATTTGGAGAAGTCTCTTTCCAAGCTCTAACTTGGAAATTTGAACCTTGGATCAGCTAACCAAATTCTGGGTGGACTCCAAGCAGGCATGGTTTTTCGCTCTCTTTGCTTCCCTTCTTGCCCCCAAAAATCTCTTCTCTGCAGATCAGCTGGAGGGATCTCTTGGAAATGCACATCAAGTCGTGCCACGACGCTGGCTTCTCGTGGCACTTCACAACAACATTTTCTAGTCTTATTCACCTCTGTATACCATAGGGGCTAAATAAATATGCTGCCTAAACACAGAAATGAATAAATGATTGTGCCAAAGTAGGGAGGTTCCTTTAAGATCCCATTTATTATCTGCATTTATTTTAAAAAATAGTTTAAAAAGGAAAAACCGAAATGTTCTTGTCATCTCAGAGGTAGAAGTGCATTATCTGAGTATAATAACAAAAAGCTCAGGAACTATAAAGAAATAATTGATAAATGAAACGATATTAAAATTGAATATGGCTGAAAGAGTAGAGCAAATTCAAAATATCACTGAAATACTGGGTAAATATTTGCATATCATCAACCTAAGAAAAATGTCTAATTTTTATTATGCATAAGAAGCTCTTATAAATCAATAAGGGAATAAGTAAATCCAATAGAAAACTAGGGAAATGGTGTAAAAGAAAATACAGATGTGTCTTAAATAGTTTTTTAAAAAGATTCATTTATTTATGAGAGAGAAAGTGTGTGCGTGTGCACACACACGCATGTGCAGGAGGGAGGAGCAGAGGGAGAGGGAGGAAGAGAATCCCAAGCAGACTCCCCAACAAGTGGAAAGTGGAGCCCAACTCCAGGCCCAACCCCATGACCCTGAGACTGTGACATGAGCTGAAACCAAGAGTCAGCCACCCAACTGACTGAGCCACCCAGGCGCCCCCCCTTACTTTTTTTTTTTTTTTTTTTTTAGGGTGTTAACCTTAAGCTTAGGGAATCTGCTATGGCCCATGTAACAGGAAGACAGGAGTGTGTAAACAGCCATAACTGAAATGAGAAAGGGGTATATCCACAGTATGGGGAATAAAGATAAACCCCTGAGAGAGTTCAAAAGGGAGGCAAGATCATTTCCAGTTCAGGCTGTCAGAGATTTCCTGGAGGAAATGGTATTTAAACCACACCTTGAAGGGGAGAGACAATTTGGATGCGCCTCAGAACAAATCTGCTTATACAGTTTGTCAATAAGAGTTAACCAAAATTTATTGAGCCAGGCTCCTAGTCAAGCTCTGAAGACAACAGTGGTGGAGAACAGAAACTGCCCCTACCTTGCAGAATTCAGAGTTTACTAGGAAGGAGAACTGAAATGTTTAAAAAGCAAAGCAATAATGAACCCAAAATTCAGGAGGACTGCCCACCTGTCTAGGCTATGGGAGGAAGTGCAAATTTTAAGTAATGGGCCAGTTCTTGGACTGATTGGGTCTGAGGGTGTTCACGAACGCTTATTAAGTTTTGTTTTATAACTTACAAAGTATGCTGTGTTCTGTACTTAATGGCTCCTAAGGTACACTGTTGTTTTTATTTTAACATCTCCAGCATTGGGATGCCTCATAAAAGAGATGGGAAAAGAAAGCATTATGGATTCGTTGACTTGGCTGCATTTTCACTTTACTCTTGGTATATAAATAAAGGTCTAAAAGATTCAATGAAATACGGTATATTCTTTTTTATGTATTAGGTATTATATTTTTAAAAGATAATAAAAATGTTTTTAAAAACTACATTACGCCTTTTATCGGCTGGACAGGCTGAGTATTATTTTGTGTGTTATTTAAAATAAAGACATGAGGGGTGCCTGGATGGCTCTATCGGTTAAGTGTCTGACGCTTGTTTTTGGCTCAGGTTGTGGAATCAAGCCCCGTGTCGGGCTCTGAGAGGAGTCAGCCTGTCCTTCTCCCTCTGATCCTCCCCCCCCCTCTCTAATAAATAAATAAAATCTTTAAAAATAAAATAAAATAAAGATGTGAGCCTGGTTGGGTCAGTCAGTAGAATGTGTGATTCTTGATCTCAGGGTTGTGAGTCTGAGCCCCACACTGGGTGTAGAACTTACTTAAAAATAATAATAATACAAATAAAGACACCTAAGTTCCTACTCTCAGGTCCAGGTGATAAATTCATAGATAAAATAGGTCTCCATCGAATAATTTCATGATATAAAATCAGATCCTATTAAAACTATTACTTAGACTCTAACTCTGTTTTTATCCAAATATACTATCAATTCCCTGTTCTGAGCCCCCCCTTTCCTTTCTAGTGGGAAGAAGGGAATACAATGGGACTGAAAATCATTTAACTACAAAAGCAACCATTCCTATCTACTAAAATGATGATCAATATCCGTAACACTGGAAATTATTTAGTCCCTAAGTAATGCAGCTATCCCAATCAGCTTGAAAACATGATTTAATTTTTTAAACTAATTTGGTTCCAGGTAGTGAGAGGTGTCATCTTATCAGAAGCTTTAGCTTGTGGACTCTGAGAAACAAACTGAGGGTTCAAGAGGGGAGAAGGGTGGGGGGATGGGTTAGGCTGGTGATGGGTATTAAAGAGGGCACGTTCTGAATGGGGCACTGGGTGTTATACGCAAACAATGAATCATGGAACACTACATCATACATACATACATACATACATACATAAATAAATAGATGGGGTGGGGGAGAAGCAGCTTTAGCTTGGCAGCCTAATAGCAGGAAATGGTTTTGCCAAAGCCAACCCAAGAGCTTGAGTGAGGACACTGATTTCTCAGACTATTCTTCCCTCCTCCCCGCCGCCACCCAGATTTCCAAAGGAAAGCTACAAATGGGTGCCCGAGCAGGGTGAAATCAACAAGTACCAGGGAGGCTGCTATTTGGATGGAGTGGGATAGCCGCCGTGGCAATGCATGCATCTCTACTTTCTTTTAAAGAGCAATTATGATTTAATATGGTAAAATTATATCATTAAACCTACTCAACTGGAATAAATTCTCTTTCTGATATGCATTTAGAAAGGCAGTTCATATTCTATCCCTAAAATATATCTATTACATTTTTGTGTCTACCCGCCACTTCTCTTTTTACCATGATACTTGAGATAAGTTTCAGACAGTCTGGCAGAAGAAGGAAAAAAAACACAACAACCCTGAAACTTGATACTGATCTTACTCATCGAGACCTTTGTGATCTGTGACTGAAAATTAATCCTTAACTATAAGTACATTCTTCAACTTCCCAAAGCACAAATTTCTAACATCCTTCTACATTCTCTACAAAGACCAGTACTTGTTACTATTGTAATTTCCCCTCTTTGTTACAAAAGCACTGTAATTTAATAAGTTTACACTCAAATGAAGAACTGTCACATGTACATTTTCTAGTTATGACTCTTTACCACAAGCACATCAGAAGTATCTTCTGTAATATAGTTTTCTTCTGGCTCAGTGTTGAGAATTTGGCATGGTGTTATTGACTCTGATATGGCCTCTTTCATCTCTTTTTTTTATATGCTGGGATATTTGCCCTCCGAAGCTAGGTGCACCGCTTCCTTCTTTTCAATGTCAGCTTTTGGGAGTTACCCTGGATTGTTAACTATTTGGGATCTGGAGAGAGAAAATGAAGGCATGATGGAGGTCAAGAGTGGGCTCCACGGTTTAAAATAACTGACAATGTTCCAGCCATGTACCCTGTTCGCTAAGAGCACAGACCCTTGGCACATAGCACACGTGGGTTCAAATCCCTGCTCAGCCACTTGTTACTGTATACTGGCAAGTTATGTAACTTATTCCAGTCTCAGTCTCCTCAAGTGCCACATCTGAATATGACTACTTAGGGTGCAAACTTGTTGGGGGATTAAGTAAAATATCCCAAGCCCTTGCAAAGTACAAGTGGCTGTTGTTAATGCTGTATTTGACTGACTTTCTTTTGTCAAGACCTGGACTCTAGCTCACAGAAATTAAAGTGGCAGCTATGAGTATACATTCTATATATACTAGTGGGGACACCTAACATCCTAGGAAGGCTGCCTAATTCAAGGTGGGAACAAGGGTGGGTGGAGGGAGATCTGTGAGTGTGGGAAACAGGACAAGGAGGTTCTGATTTCTGCTAATCTCTGTCCACCCACCCCAAGCCCCAAAGGCCACCAAGTTTCTCCCCTCTCACATGTATATTAAGGGGACTATAAAAGTTCCCACTTGGGAAGAACACATGAAGGAAAATTACAGGGGCAAGGGATACAGCCACCTCTGCATGGTACAGAAAGACAAAAAGTCCAATCCAGTCCAGTAACTGGACAAAATGAATTTCCTTCACTTAATTTCCAAAAGGGTGTGCGTGTCTATAAAGTCTTTTTGGTTCACACAGAGCTCATGAAATAGGGTTAATTACCGGGGGCATGCCTTGCACAGCAAGCCAGTCAGAAGGATGACGACACTCAGAGCCGGCAAGCACCCTAGTCAGCCTGCCACTCCAAGGACCCGCCTTTTCCCACTGCCTGCTTTTACAGACAAGAAACTCGAGGCCCACAGACCTGGGAGATAACCAAGAAGAGAACCATTGGCAAAAGCAGTCCTAGAGTTGCGTCCCCGAATCTCCCAGGATATTCTTTCTAGTAGATCACGCTGACTGTCTTTCTGCAGGTTGGCATGTTGCTTCCCGACAAGTCATGCTAGCTTCCGTGGTTTGGTCTGTGCTGCCCGCATGGTGTGAACTCACCCAAATGCTGCCTTGAAGGCACATGCTTCTACCAACCCCACGGAAACAAATGAATTCTATACTCCTATTTCTGTTTCCCTGTGTCCTTCAAACAGGAGACCTCAACACTAATGGGCGGCCTTTGACAAGCACTCACCATTTGCCAAGCTCTACCTAACGCTAATTATTTCCATTTATCATCATGAAATATAAGGGAATAGCATTAACTGCCGCTTACTTATGGGGAAACTGAGGCACAGAGTGGCTAAATAGCCTCTTTCTGATCCCATGCCTAGGAAATGGAAGGGGCAGGTTCTGATCACAGGACTGCAGAGCCTATGCACTGGGAAATATTGCTTCATTGTTATCTCTTGTTCTGCCCACAATCCTTGTACCACAGCAATCCCAGAGTTCACTTAGTTCTTTCTCCTGCTCCCCTTCCCTCCAGGAAGCTGAAGGACAGGCATTAGCTACAGTGTCTAGGGTATGCAGAATACTAAGATGACCCCAGTGACCCATACATCCTTACACTATGCCCTCCCTGTGAGTACAAGCAGGACCTGTGGATATGACGGAATATCACTCCCTTGATCATGCTGCATGGCAAAAGGGATTTTGCAGATGTAATTAATGTTCCTCATCAGTTAACTAGGAGTTAATCAAAAGAGATATCCTGTGGTGGGCCTGGCCTAACCAGGTGAGCCTTTTAAAAGGAGGACTGAGGTTCTCACTGTGGACAAAGACACTCTTCTGTTGGACTTGAAGAAGCAGGCTGCCATTTGTGGAGAAAGCCACAAGGCAGGAACACTAGGTGGTCTTTAAAAGCTCAAGACCTCAGTCCTACAACTGCAATGCACTAAATTCTGTGAACTCTGGACAACTCATGAGCTTAGAAGAGGACTCCAAGCCTCCCAGGAGATCAGAACGTGCTGATACCTTCATTACAGACTTGTGAGACCCTGAGCCCCAAGCAGAGGACCCAGTTAAGGAAGGTCTGAATGCCATGGAAAGTGTGAGTAGATAAATGTATGTGTTTTAAGGTAGAAAGTTCATGGTATTTTGTTACGCAGCAAAAGAAAACACACACACACACACGCACACACGCACATTGTATCATGGTATACAACTAGGTTCCAGAAGAGGGAGGCTGAGAAATGCCTCAGCCTGCTTTGTTGAGGAGGCCCTGGTGTGTGATGGGGAACAGCTGGAGCTCTGACAGACAAACCTGCTCCTAAACCCCAGCTCTGGAACTTCCCAGTTCCACAGCCTTGAGGAAGTAACTTAACTTTCTGAGACTTGGTTTCCCCCTCTGAAAAACAGGATACTAGTTCCTACCTCAAAGAGCTGTCAGAGACATTAAATAATACACAGCAAGTATTTAACCAAGTGCCTGGAATATTACTGATAGTGACAGATGTTAGCTCTCGTTATTATTTAAATATGCATTCCTGTTCACTGGGCCTCAGTTTAACTATCTGGACAAGAAGGGTGGGGTGGAAAGGCCTGTGCTCCCTTCCTGTTCTGATGTACTTACAGAGCCTCTGGCGAACATTCTTTCCGCCCCTCTCCCTTCCCCACCCATGCACGCAGCCGACATTCCCAAGTAACCACCCACCAGGCTCCAGGGCGGCCCACCTGAAAGCAGAATGCTGAACTTTGTGACTGAGTGTTTACAGTTGTTGTCTCAGTTCCGATAAGCACATCCTGCTTTCTGTTTAACAACCTGTTAAAGGCACAGAGGCCTACCTGGTAATTGTGTTGCATCAGCCCAAGGTGCCTCCCGCACACCTGTGTATCCCAACCCGCCCAGCTTCCTCAGGCCACTCCACATCAGAGCTCAGAGGAGGGAATGGCGGGGGGGGGGGGAGACGGGCAGGCAGAGGGAGTGAAGAGCAGAAGGCTGGCACCGCAAAGCTTTCTTCCAGCTCCTGTCAGTCCAAACCTTTACCTTGAATTGCATGTTCTCCAGGGAATTTTCCAAGTCTGCAAATATTTCCTCCTCATGATTCAACCCCGTCTCAACCAAGCATATAAGCACATTTCAACTTCCCAATGAGTTTGGAGGTGATGAACTGATCACAGACTACCCCACCATCATCCCCACCCCATCTAGGTGTTAGTGTCTTAGCTGAAAAAAAAAAACAAAACAAAAACACTACATCAACGTCTTCTAATCCTCTTGGTTAAACATGTACCGATAAGGAAAGATACACATCATGGAATGACCAGGCAGTCTCTGCTGGGGTGTGGGTACATCAGGTTAAGGTAAGGAGGATTCCAGCCTGAGAGAAGTAAACCACTCAAAGCTCAACTCCAGTCAAAGGTAATTATTCTAAGAGACAATCATACAGGATGAGAGCACACATGCGCATCACAAGTCAGACAATTTAATGAAATGAATGGCCATAGTTTTAAAATATGGTACGCTTTACTTTCTAAACGTGTGTTTCCAGAAGCACTGCAATAAACATTAATAAATAACATTTATTGAGCTCCTACTATATGCCTATCGGAAACAACATACTAAATACTACAGTAACTGTACAAATGAGACAAGGCTCTCAAGAAACAAAAGGTCTGTCGGTCCAGATACTGTGCAATGCTCTTTTTTTCCATATAATTCTATCTTGGAATTACCTAAGCCTGATTCGGACTGTAATGGGCCTGGGAATCAAGGTATTCTTTGAGGAAAGCTCGAAAGCCAGGTTATATTTAAGTCTACTATATGAACTAGGAAAAACATGCTGAGGGAAAATACCTTAGGTCTATGCTAAGAATCATGCGAACAGGTGCTCAGGAAAGGCGTGTTTCCTGTGAGCATTCATTTGCTATTGGTTCTTTTGTTCCGTTCTCTATTCACTGGTGGACAGTCATGAAGAGAGACAAAAAATGTAGCTCTGCAGTCAGACCACTCGGGCTCAATGTCCAGTTGACCACCCATGAGCTGTGTGACCTTGGGCAAGGCAGCTCACCTCACGGTGCCTCACTGCAGCATCTATCAAATGGAGGTGGGAAGAGGCCATTCCTTCTGGCGTTGTTTGAAGATCCGATGACGTAACTCCTGCAAAGTACGCTGGCTCGCATGTCGCTCCGGGGGGACCCTGGCTACCACAATTCCATTACTAGTAGCTGGCAGATACACCATATGTAACAGGCACCAAGGAGCGGGGGTTTTTGGTTTGCCGGTTTGTTTGCAATAAAATTTCAAAACAGATTTTTAATTCGTTAACTTGGGAAAAAATAACCATTATTCAATTCTTATAACAAAATGTCTCCTAATGTTACTAGAAAAATTACGGGGCATGACGCTACCCCTAACCACAAGACGTTCAGGTGGGTATTATTCCCTTTATCCAGTTAAGGAACCTGAGGTTCAGAGAGTTCACGGTGTTGGTATACTGGCCAGAAATAGAATGAAACTCAGGTTTGTGTCAGTCCAAAGTCCATGCCCTTATCGTGACATGTATTCTCAAAGATCACCCATGGCATAAAAAGGACATACCCCTGGAAATGCACATAAAATATGCGAAGCTTGGGTTCGTCTGAACCACAATCTTACAGACACTTCCAGTTTAGAGCTAAGAGACATAACATGTGAGCCACAGAGCTAATTTTAAATATCCTAGTAGCCACACTTAAAAAAAATAAAGGTTAAATGAAATGGGTGGAATTTATGTTAAATACATTTGACTGAACCGTATTTCTAAAACACTATCACTTGTACATGAAATCCACACGGAATGTTCAATGAGATATTCTACACTGTTAAGATACAAAGCATACTAAGTCTTTAAACTCAGGCATGTATTTTCCACTTACAGAGCATCTCAATTCACACTAGCCGTTTTCCAAGGACTCCACAGCTACAGGGGACCGGGGGCTAAGACCATGCTGGCCAGCACCGTGCTAGGAGCAATTCACTAGGACAGCTCATGTTAAACACTCCCGAACAAAATCATTTGTGCCACCTGACAGCTAACGTCTAAGTTTTCACCTGGCAGCCCTGTGATTTGGGGAGGACTCGGGCCATTTGCCTTCCTTTCTCAGCGACCATATAACACCCATATTCTTAGCCACAAAGACTCAATGATCTCCTCACCTCCAATGCAGAATGAACATTCAAGGCTTGTTCAGGGTGGTGCAGCCTGCACGAATCCATACACGTATCTGTTCTTGAAGTCAGGGAAAACACCACATGGGGGACAGAAGCGGAGCAGGTAAGCCAGCCCTGCGATGCAGGTAACCACGAAGCAAATGGATATTTTTTTTTTCCCTCTGCTTGTGGACAATCAACAAAACAAGGCCTTATTTGCTAAATAAAAATAGCTTGCCTGTGAGCTTCTTTGGTGAGGTTGGGGTGCTCACTGATTCCCTGGCAGACAGCAATCTCTCCTGCAGGGTGGACACAGGCCAGAGATGAACATTTAACAGCAAGAGGAATCGGGAGGATTGCTGAATGACTGAGTGACCACTGAGAGCCAAACAGCCAAAGGAAAAAGGGAACCAGCTCTGGGAAAAAGAGGTTTTCAAGAGAGGGCTGAATGCATAACCTGGGGATCCTGCTGTACAAGACTGGAAGTGAGGAATGGGTCTCCTTCCTTCCCTTTCTCCATCCTTATCTTCCTTCGTTCACTCAGCACTTACTCAGCATCCAGCACCGAGCAGGTGCAGAAAGGTAAAGACACTGTCACCAGCCTCAAAGGCCTGAGGGTGGAATACCCATCATCCACCACCACCCAGTGGGGTTTGTGCTTCAATGAAGGGGCACATTGAGGGGACAAAAAGGGAAAGGCTTTTTAGGAACAGGAGAACTGAAATGAGCCTGGAAAAAAAGACCAAGAAAAGAGGAAGGAAAGAAGAGATGGGTATTTGGGGAATGAGACCAGCGTGTGCAAAGGCATGGCGTCTTCAGGGAGCAGCTGGGAATTTGGTCTTGTCATGGTGCAGTGGAAAATGGAGGACAAGCTCTTATGTAATGAGCTGAGGCCAAAGCATCACTGGTAATTTAATACCATTCAAAGAAATCTGATTTTAGTGCTTACAGGTTAGTTTAACATCCAGAATATATGAAATGGGCAAGGGAGAAGGCAGAGTCTGTATGATTCTGACATGCTCTCTACACAGCAAGGCCCTGAAGAACAGACAGGAAGGTGGGCCTCCCGGGCTGCTCAGGTCAGCACATCTAGGCAATGACTGGCCTTGTTTACCACTCTGGGCCAGGGAGAGGTACTGGCCAATCCAGACTGAAAAGGAGGGTTACAAGTGGATGTCTTGATCATCAGATGACTAGGGAAAACCCAGCGTTAAGATCTAGAAGAAAAAAAAAAAAAGACTGTCCGGTTCAGGGTGGGACAGGAAAAGCATAAACGAGCAGATGAGCATATCCCTCCAGTGCCTAGGAACAAAGGAGAGGATGCCATCTTTGGTTAATTAGACCCAATGGCTTCAGGTCTGGATCTGACCTTCGTTGTAGACCACCCAGAACAATGTTAGAAAATGGACTATGTAGGTATAGATTTTCAAACAAGTTTTGGAATGTTGGAACACAGAGCTGAGAAGGTTGGGGAGAAGACGGGGATAGGAAATAGCCTAACTTGAAAATTCTGAATGCCCCAATGTCTGAGAGTGCCTTTTAAAAAATAGTCCTCTGGGCCCAGGTACAAAATCCTCCCAAAATATTAAAAAGACAAAGCAGCATGTAAAAGTTCATCCCTGAAATGGGTGGCTCTTAAATACACATAGAAATATTACCCACTCCACTCACCTGTACCCCAAGAATGTAGAAGTTAGGTTGAATCATTGAATCTGAATACAACAGTTAAGGCGCAGAGCTGAGAAGACTTACGGAACTTTTTGGACAAATGCCTTTAAGCTATTCATTAAACAGGAGAAGAAATGGCAGCCAGCAATATTAAGTGTCATAGAGTGAACCAGTGGTGTTATTAAGATAAGAATGTAAATCTTCTGATATCAAGTTGTTCTTTCACTCCCGCCTTCCATCAAGAGATCCTTCATTGCCTGCAAGCTAATTATGCAAAGGTGGGTGAAAAAGGCATACTAGCTCCTGTCCTCATGTAGCTTCCGTTCAAAAGTGGGCAAGACAAGAAAACTTTAAAAAGTGGGAAAGTCAGAATCAGTGGTGAGTGCGGTGCCTGAGCTTGCTGGAAACAAATAAAGTGAGTAGTAGAGTAGGGAGTGACCAGGGAGGCCAAGTTCAGATAAAGTCAGGAGCTCCCTTGAACTACTCCCTCTGAGGTGCTCACAGTAAGGTGTGGCTAAACAGTGCAGACAGTAGACACTGAGGTGGGGTGAGCAGGGCCAGGGCAGAGAGGCCTCCATCAGCTTAGTAATCAACACACGTGCTCCTTTCACTGCCCACCCCCCGCACCCCACATACTCCGAGCCACAGCTGTTCATATGCAGTACAGGCAATGGAGAAACAGTTATTCCGTAAGATAATATATAAACAGTGTAAGGCAAAGAGAAAACCCAAAAAACAAAACAAAACAAATCCTCATAAATACAGAGAACAGATGGGTGATTGCCAGAGTTCGGGGTTTGGGGGTAAGCGGAATGGGTGAAAGGGGTCAACACGTACAAACTTCCAGTTATAAAATACGTAAGTCCTACGGATGTAATGTACAGCATGGGGACTATTGTTAATAGTACTGTACTGTATAGTTGAAAGTTGCTAGGAGTAGATCTTAAAAGTTCTCATCACAAGAAAAAAAATGTGTAACTATGGATGGTGTTACATGCTAAGTAGACCTACTGTGGCGATCATTTTACAACACATACAAATACTGTATCGTGTTGTACACCTGAAACTAATACAATGTTTGTCAGTTATATCTCAAAAACATTAAAAATAAATGATATAAGAGAATATAAGAAGGGTCCCTGAATTAAAATATAGATAAATGCAGGATTGAAAGTTAAAAGTCATCTGACCTCAGGATTTCTCTTTCAGCCCACAGACCATGCTCCAAAAAATGTAAATGGTTATCACAAATCCTTACATGTTGAGTCACAAAAGGTAGGCTTGAATGTGGAAACAAGACAGTTGAAGACTCCTTAAAAAATTTTTTTAGAAGTCTACTGGATGCAGGGCACCTGGGTGGTACAGTTGGTTAAGCATCCAACTTTTTGTTTTGGCTCAGGTCATGATCTCAGGAGACCGAGCCCCCAATCGGGCTCTGCGCTCAGCAAGGAGTCTGCTTGAGATTCTCTCTTCCTCTTCCTCTGCCCCTCCGACCTGTGTGCATGCTCTCTTTCTCTCTAAAATAAATAAATCTTAAAAAGAAAAAAAAAAAAAGTCTACCGGATGCATCACAGTTGTCCACAGAAACTCAAGAGACGTGTGAACGATCTCTTTTCTGATTCCATATGTTTTCAGAAAACTAAAAGGTTGGAGAGAATCCAGAGAAAGGAAAGGATGATTAAGAGGAGGGAGAATGGAATCTCTGAAGAAATGTTACAAGGGTGAGGATGGTTTAGCCTGAAAAGGAGAAGGCTGCAGAGTGACTTAATAACTGTCTTCAAGTACATGACAGGGCATTACCAAGGAGATGGCAACAAGTTATCTTTATGAGCAGACAGGACAGAGGACTATAGTCTCAAAGTCAGCAGAAGAGCAGGCAAGTGAATTCTGGGAACCACAGGAGTGAGTTCTTGGCCAGACTTGATTACGCTGATGGACACTGCAGAATTCCTTGCCTTGGAGAGCTTTATACACAAACAACCCATTCTCCTTGATTATAAATAGCCCTTTTTAGGTACAGTGAGGTGAAGTTGAGACCAAGTGACCTTCAGTCATCCTTTCTATGATATTTTAACTTTTGGCTCATAAATTGGAAATAAGGCTTTACCAGTATTCCATTTCCTACCCTAGGGGGCGGGGAGTAAAAAAATCAAGATCTAGCAAGATCTCATCCAAGGAGGGATTTACCAATGACATTGTTCTATAATGCAATAAAAAGGATGCCACTTTTCACTTGATTTTTTTAGAATGACGGTAAACATAAGCAAGAGAAAAGAAGCCCTAATTAACGTAATTATGCTTAGAAGAAAAATTAGGCCAAATGTAAGAGGCCCTGGGGTCCCAATTCTGCTAAATGACAGAATGAATGTAGAACTGCCATGCGCATGTCCTAAGTTCAAGCTGAACTCTGGGATTCTCTTCACTTCCTTTAAGAAGAGGCATTTACGGCAGAAGGCTCAAGAACCAATAAAAAAGGTAATTTCATAATATCGCTGCTGTGTCCCCAATCATCCAAAGGGCCGAAGGCAGCTCCGTTCCCACTACACTGCACTGTGCTTGCCACCCGGCTAGTTTTCAATCGACACTGCCATGTACTTTTTTTCTTTTTTTTCTCCCCAAGCTGGGCCTACTGGGGGCTTTGTAAAAAATTGCCACTCCACACCAGGCTGCTGGTCTCCGCTTGGGCTCTGATCAAAAGTAGGGGATGATTTACACTCCTAGAGAAAAGTGCGCTCAGTGCTGGCTCTAGGCACAGGTGAGGATTCGAAAAGCCAAGTACAATTTAAGGAGGAGGTCAGAACCTGGGGAGTAATTCAGCTACTAGGTCATCTGTATCTGTAATTCTTAAGAGTAATTCTGATGAGTAAGTTCTGATTGAAAATCAAGTGCTAAACCTGTGTTGGCATTAAGTGCAAATAGATATTTCCCCCTCAATTCTACAAACTTCTAGAACCTCACTGCTCCAAATGGTAGCCACTAGCCACATGTGACTATTTCAATTTCAATTCATTAAGATTCAGTAAATTAAAAATTCAGCTCCTCCACTGCACTAACCACATTTCAAGGGCTCGGGTGCACTGATTAGTGGCTATCGCATAGGACAGCATAGATAAATGAACATCTTCATCTCCGTGGAACATTCTACTGGGCTCCTTCTGTTCTACAATATTAAAGGCTGAAAGACACTTGAGAAGTCAGCCAAATAATTTTACAGATGTGGAAACTAAGGCCCACACCGAGGTTACCTGCCCCAATAGCTAACGGTCAGTGCCTCGCGTAACCACCACACCAATGCAGCTTGAACTACAGAGGTCTAAGAGAGGTTACGTGTAATGAATCACGAGGGTCTTGAGAAAGACTAGAGAGGAAGCCAATTAACCTGAAGGAATCTGACAGGAACAGAAGTATAGGATGCAAAGACCGTCCAGGGGGAAGATGGAGCATAAGCAAAGGAAAACAGATCATTTTGTGGGCTGAAGGGTCAAGCGTGCCTGACATTTTAGAAAGGTCTAAGAAAATGTACAGTAAGAATGGAAGGGGAAACTGAGGCTTGATTTTCAAGGCCCCTGTTTCCGTTCTCCATTGCTTTGTAACAAACCACCCTACAGGAGGCTTGTAAGAACAATTTTTTTTCTAAAATTCTGGGCATTGGCTGGGCTCAGCTGGGTGGTTCTTCTTCAGCTGGGGGTCAATTATGCAACTGCATTCAGCTGGAAGCTCCCGTGGCCCTCCAGGATGGGGGTGTCTCTGTTATTTTCCGTTTATCTCCCCATCCCAAATGTGGGCTCCCACCACCCAGAAGTCGAGGCTCAACTTCCTTGCATGGCCAGTGTGCGCCAGGAGAACTAAGGAGAAAGCTGCCCAGCCTGGAACAGACCGATGTACATTCCACTGCGTTCTAGGACCTAAGGCAAGTGAACGGGCTGCCCAAAGTCAATGTGGGTGGAGACACAGACTCTAGCTCCTGAAAAAAGGGAGTGGCAAAGAATGCGTGGTCATTCTCCATCTACCATACTCCCCCCATACCCAACTAAGGAATACTAAGGAATTTAGCAGGAAACAGGAAACAAGAGAATAGAGTGATCACAGTTGTATCTGAGGGAGAAAAAAACAGTTGGGATCAGTGGAACAAACGAGGTAACAACCTCCAGTTAGGAGCACCTATCACTGAAGGCACTGGACAGAAAGAGAGTCAACGGTGCAGATAAAAATGGTGCATTATTCACCCAGATGGGAAAAGCTTGCTAAGTAAAAGGAAGTTCTAGTCCTGGACCAATACAGAAAAACCCCTGCCTACAGTTTACGTTCAGATTCAAAAAGAGTAACGACAGCCACAGGCCCATCCAAATAGACGCCAAACATGCAGTCAAATGTACCTTAAGTGCTTTTTAACCCAGTTTCAATCATCACTTACAATTTTTAAAATTCTGCTGAACAGGTAGCTCCCCTGAATTAGAAAGTTAAACAACATTTACCATTAGCAAGCCATTATTTGGAAAGCTGAAACTGTATTGTAAATTACAGGGTATAAGAGATACTTAGCTAACTGAAGCCCGGCCAAAATAGTAGGACAAATGTAACTAAATACTGGCTTGGAATTCTAATTAACCATTGCTTCCCACAGTCTTTGTTTTTACACAGTCTTTCAAAATAGGCATTATCAATATGATCCTTTCAGAAGGTCTAACTGAAGGAAGAGCCAGAACCTTTAAGATGTCTAACATTAAGACAGTTGAGATTCTGGGAAAGAAGTCCACTCCACCTTGCTACTGACTGAGTTCCTACTGTGTGCCAAGTGCCAGAGATAAAGCAGAGCACGTGACAGGGTCCCCATCTCGCTGAAATAGAGATTCAGGGGCAAAAGTCGAATTAGAAGCAAATCCATCTAGGCTAATTTCAGCTAATGAAACATATTCCATCAAATCAAAACGGGGGTGTTGAGATGGTGATGTGTACCTGTAGGAACTACTTTCGACACAATAGCCACCCCTATGTTCTCAAACCGACAGATGGAAATTAAAGGGCAATGCACTCTTGGCACTTGTAAGTTTTACCTGATCCATTAGCTTCTGAATTCCCTTCCTCTTTGAGGTCCCTTTTGAGCGCTGTGAAAGGTCACTTCAAAGTTTTTAAGCTCTAAGGAACTGGGCAAGAGCATGCAGCTGTTTTGGAAGCTCGGGAAATAAATATTTCCTAAGCCATCCACCGCTACTTAACAATAGATGGCAAAGAACCTAAAAAGCTTCCCGAGGAATACAGAGTCCCCCTTCCCTACACTTGCTAATTAGGTGAATGAGGTAGGAGACCTTGTCTACTAATATTCTAGCTACAGGAAACTTCAGTTTAAGGGTGGATCCCTCCGTTTTTATTTTTCGCATTTGATAAAATCTTCCTGGTAGTGTTTATCACTCCAGTTCCTCCTGCCATCACCCTCCCAAGCACCGCCAGCACATTAGAAAATGTATCGATGCCACAGAAAGGAAAAAAAAAACCAAAAACAAGCGGGTAGTCCACCTAATTGTGTTCTCTATACTCATAACACACAAGCAAACATAAACTTAGAAGAAACAGTTTCTGAGTTAGAGAGCTCTGAACGTATATAATATTGGCCTTAATAAAAACAATGTACATGAATAACAGTTAAATTAGTAGACTGCTTCCAGAATCTTTTTTTCCAGGCACACCCACGGTATGTCTTTAACAGATCCTGGGCACTTCAATGAAAAACCGAGGTGCCAATGATTTGCAGGCTAAATTAATGTTAAATACTTCAAAGAACTGGACAAATAGGTCGGCAGCAAAAATTTTATGAGTTCACTTCCTTCAAGGGAACTTGGAGAGCGGGCTTTTATTGCTGTGAATTCTAGTCACCCCTTCTACCCCTCAGCATCTGTTTGAAATATGGAGTAGACAATTGCTTTTTTGGCTGTGACTCAGGTGGTTGAAACACAGGACAAACAGACTACTGTATATAAGCTTTCCTCCAGCAATGAAAATTTTTATTAACTCTCCTGCTTCGCAAACGTGGCCGCTGTTTAGTGCCCAATCTCCACAGCATTATCGAAGCATCTGACTATTTATGGATTCTGGTGGCCGAGCAAGGGGTGACCATGTTAAAAACGGGTCTACTCTCTGTTTCCTCACATTTCAGGAGAAGCAGGGAAAACAACACCACCAGCAAAATCTTGTGTCTGTTCAGTTTATCATTCAGATGTGTAAAATTCCAAGTTAAATACTAAATATGAGCTTTCTACATAAATATGTCAGTCTTGCTGCAGAGGCCAGCCAAACCAAACAAGTCCCACGGTGTGAGGCTGCAGAATTTTCATAGAAGCCATGCACTTGCCCGTTTTTAATCAGTTTTTCAAATTTTCTCCCAAGACAACAGAAATGTTAGAAAGCAACCCAGGGATAGGAGTGAGAAAGAGCTCTCTCCTCTTCACCATGGCGACTAGGGGAGGATCAAGGGCCGAATGTCTGCCCAGCCAAACACGAGTATGTCTGTAAAATTCCGCACAGAAGAAAGCTAAATCCCAGCCCATCAGCCCAACCCCAAAATAAAGAAACATATAGGCCGGGACTAGAAATACGCATGGACGTATCCCAAACGGAGAGTGCCAGATTTAAACAGTGGAAGGATAGTTGACTCCAGAGCAGAAAAAAAGACACTTCAGCGCATGTCACTAGAACAGAAGCTGCCTAATACTCATCTTCAAAACCTAACCCATTTTATATAGAAAGTCTATTCACAAACTGGGAAACCGCCTTCATCAAAATCTTTTGGCCAAGACTACTTCGCGAGAGAGGGCATACATTTTTAGGGACCTGTTCTGTGTTTCCTGCTAACAGATCTACTGCCCCTTTCTTTCTTTAAGTGAGCACAGCTTACTTGAAATCCCTTCACTTGAAAACTCAGATACACTTCATCTTACAACAAACACCAAACTGCCTTTGAACTTTAAATTCATGCCCCCCCCCCGGCCCATTACACTTGAAATTATTTGCCTCCAAAATTATAAAGTAAAAAGTAAGTGGTTGAGATGACTAGGGTAACAACTGTTTTTCTTCCTTAAACCAATTTACATAGCCTTTTTCCTAGTTGTCCCAAAATGCAGATTCTTCAAGGAATATTTCAGGCATTTAAACGGAAAGTGAACTCCCATGAATTTTGGCAAAAATAATGGAAACAAGGACTGAAACAAAAATATCCAATAAAACACTTTCTCTTTCCTGAAAGAGATGGAAAGGAAATAAAACACACCCTGAAAAGAAAATGATTTTATAAAACGTTACTAGGAATAGCTTTCACCAAATTCAAAGGGAGCACCACTCTTTTTTTTTTTTTGTAAAAAAAATCAAAATCTGTTTCCCAGAATGACTTTTCTGAAATCATCAGCACCTCACAAATTTTTTTTTTGTTTCAAGAACATTAAACTCGATTAAGCTTTCTTTAATAGTCAAAAAATTAAGAAAGGAGGCCAATTCTGCCAAAAGGCCTTTTTAATCATTTCAGATAAATAACTAAGTCACAGAAGACTAACCAGACATGTCCAAAGTGGTAATTTTTTTCTTAAGTATAAGGACTGGTTTAACTATACAAAAATCTCTACTGAGGTGTTTGTTGTAACTGGTGTACACCCTCCTTGGGAGAAATCTCTTCGGAGACAGAAGTTTCCTGACTTCGTGACAGGTTCTGATACCCACCTTGCCTTTCACATACCCATGTGCTCCCGGGGGCCAAACTCTGGCAAAGGAAGAGAGTACACACTGATTCCAGCCAAACAAAACAGAAAAACAGAAACAAAAACCAAAAGCACCTTGGCTGGCACATCTATCCCTCACCCACCTCGGAGGCATGTGAGACAACCAGCAAGGCCACACAGAAAGTCCTAAGCCACCTGGATGGTCTCTGCAAAATGCAGAGGTGAGGTGGACACCAAGGCACCTTCAGTCACTGGCCTGGGGCGCGTGCTCACGACAGTTTGCATTTTCTACACAATGAAATGAGAAGCAGCACTATGTTCAAGGAACTGTGTGTAGCTGGTAACAGAAATACCCGGGTTGAGCAACCCATGGTCAATCTCCCACTGAACAGCATGAAAACCCAGGACAACGGACCGGTTAGCCTGCTTGACTTACACAGTTAAGTTCCCCAAAAGGAGGACTCCAAGTTAGAACACTCCTCGCAGTCCAGAGGCCCGTAAAATCTCAGAAGTACTCATTTGAAAAAGCTTTAGAAAGACAGCCCAACACTCAGTTCCTCCTTCACTCACTTGCCACGTGGCACAGAGTGTGCAGAGGGCAGTCTTCCGGGGACTCGAGGGCACAGACACAGGAATCAAAGGCAGCCCTTGCCTTCAAGAAACTTAGAGTTTTACGGGAGGACAAGACAAGCACGCAAGAGACAGGGTGACAAGTGCTGGGGGTGGGGAGGCGGGCATCAAGGCACCATGAATAATGTATGCCACCTGGTGACATGTGATCGCCCCATCTCCCAGAGACTCGCACAGTTGCATTCTGTAAACTTTTCTTGAACCCTGTGCAATTAAACAAATTTGGCAACCCATGCTAATTTTGAAAGGCACTCCCTGGGAATTTAGTAAAAGTTTAAACAACTTGTTTACATGTGTTTGGCCCATCTGTTTAAACAAAAAGTTTATTTTAAGAGGACCAAATCTTGGGTGCAAGCTCCTTTTGTGCTTGAGACCACTACTGACCTCTTATCCAGCTCCGTTTCCCTAATCTGCATTCTAAATCTCTTCTGTAAACAAAACTCGAATAACAACTTTTTATGATAAATGCTGTACACCTCTAAGATGACAGCTACAAAATAAACTCGACTTTTATAACCAGGAAGTGTTCTAAACATACAGCAAATGCTCTTTTTTTTTTTTAACACTGTTCCCTTCTAAGAAACCACACACAAAGAATTTTTTGTGCGTTTGCGTGCGAATGTGTGCATGTGTGTGAGTCTCTCTCTCTCTATTCCCAGTGATCACTCTGAAATGTGTGCATTCCCATCATGACCCAGTGTTTTCCAGCCCCATGATGCCCTCACTTTTGATTGTGGAGATGATGCTGAAGTGCACAGAGTATTTACTGATCCGGTTATCTTGTTCTGTGACAGGCAGAATCAATCAATCAAGGGGCCAGCTCTGCACTTACATATTCCAGGCACATCTCCGCACTTCAGGATACGAGATCACAGTGTTATCCAGCCAAATTTGATCAACAAATGCAGTTCCCCTGTGCCACAGCAATCTCCGATGAAGATGTTATTATGTGGAACTGAGCAAAGTGATAAAGACAGTAGAGCGGAGCTCAGAGAAGCCCGGCTGGACCTTACTGACAGCTTTTATATACCGAGGCGGCGATGTCCCCTTTTTCCAGGATTATAAAAGTTCCCCTGATTTGAAGAAAATCACGCTGTCCATACGCTGGTGAGTCCCCGCCATTCAAACATTGCATTTCCCCATCTCAAACTAAAATCCTCAAGGAAGAAGCAACGTATATTTAGTGTAACAATGCAGGCAAAATCCTTTAATAAAGAGGATGATATCTAAAGCACAGAGAACATTCATGTGAATTTGCACAGAGCTCTCGTGATTGTTGCTGTGACGGTTAAGTGGCATAAGCTAAAACAAAAACATGTTTTCATAATTTAATTGGTGTTATAAATAATTCGATTAATATCACATCTAGGACATTCTGTGGAAGGAGGTGTCAATATTTTAAGTGGATTTAAAAAAAAAAAAAGTCTGAAAGAATCTCTTATTGTGCCAATAGTTTTTACTTCACTACTGCCCTGCAGTTATTTTACATTATTTAATCCCAAATCCCATCTTTTGGATTCTACCTTCCTCTTGCATTTTAAATCTTTAATGGAAGCCTTTGGCGGTCCATGGGTACAATGATTAGATATCTGCAGAGAGAAATTGAAAAATTAATCATCGTTTCCATTTTATATTTTTGTACTACACCAAAAATTACTTACTTGTAGAGCTAACTTCTACACTCTTGCAATATGTTCCTTAACATTGCAAATGTGGAGAATGATTTCAGATAAAGCATGTCCAAACTGAGCCAGTAAACAGCCTTAAGTTATTCTTTGAGATTTGTATTCTGGGTTTTCGTCCAAATTTCATTTCGATTCATTTTAATTAAAATACATTTATTGGTAGAGGTTAGGTTACATGCGGCCTAAAACCAGGACAAGAGTTACCCAAGCTAATCACAGGAATGATGTTAAGATTGTTTATTATCCTTTTATGAATTTTCCTACTTCAATTACAGCATTTCACAACTCTATGCAAAATGTGAAATGCTATCCACATGCAGTTTATTATAGAAACTCATATATGCATTAATCTGACCTCCCCCCAAACAGCTCCTTAACCACAGGAACGAGGAAAAAAAAAAAAGAAGAAAGAAAGAAAACCCAAAAGACAATAAAAAACAGAAAACCACCTAACGTCAGCTATCACATCACAAGTACCATCATACTGCTAAATCTATTAACTTTGTTTTCTTTTTTTCACTATTATTAAACTGGAAAGAAAAATTCAACTGGAAAATTGTGCCTTTTCGGTTCCCTTGTCATCATGTAATAAGTATGAGAAATATATGTGCAATGGCCAAGTGGCCGGTAGACAAAACACCCACTCTAAGTGACGTACTGTTTTCCATACCACTCAGACAAAATCAAAACAACAGAACTGCTGCAAACAAAAACAAAATAACATTTCCCATCAGCATTCCAGACAGAGAAAATTTACAGGAAAAGAAGCTGGGAAAAGAACCAGAATGAAATAACTGCTCATACCTCCACTCTTGGTAGAGCGATTTCTTCAGACAAACAGCACTTACTTTAACACTGAAATGTTTAACAATTGATAAAATGTTTGCCAGTGTTAGAAGACTTTTTTTTTTTTTTTCTTGTTCTTTCTCGGGCAAACATTTGCACTGTTTAAAGCGATGAAGTGCGTCTACAGAACCGAGGGGGCTACTTTTCTTTTTTTTTTAAACAGGGGGAGACTTATGTTAAGGACAAAAAAAAAAACAAAAACAAAACCCTTAGGTTGTAGAAACATACAGAGTAAAGTGTATCATTTCATTGGTTCTCCTTTCCCTGAGAAATACAGAAGTGTTTCCTGGCCCTGCTAAGTCTGCCTGGCAGGAGAATGTAAAACTCCCTTGAAAAAGTGAAGATGATCTCCTTTTATAGCTGAGTCACGTGTGTGTAACTTTATTAAAGGTGCTGGCTCCCTGGAAGTCACCGGATCAGGGCTGCGCCTGGAAACCTGCTCATGAACTGAGGCACGGCAGTGACTACCAACAGCTGTATTTGACGATTCCATCGAGTCAGTTTGCAGTGTCTCTATCACGGGGGATTCTTGTCAGCTGCTCTCTTGCTAACACAATTCCTGTGTTTTGCCTGGCAGTAAATGGACGCCTCTGCCCTAGCGTCGTCTAAACAACTCCGTTAACATTTGCCCCCGAGCGTCTCTCTCTTTGTCCAGTCCCTGTCTTCTAACAGATGTCATCCAAGCCTAATCAAGCATAAAATGGTCATAAATATTTCTTTCTGGTAGATTTCACATTCGCATTTCATGCAGGGACATGATATTTTTCTGCTACCTCCAGGGAGAGCCTAATGCAAAAACCAGTTACTTACATTCTAGCCTCATGTTCCTTTAGTAAAATGCAGAACATGTTCTCAGTTCAAAGACATAAAAAGGCGTAAGACTTTATCTTCGGTCTTTTGTTTAACTGCACCTTTTTTTTCTTCTCTTTTTCCCCCCCAAAATGTATCTTCATTTTACAGTTTACACTTATGCATTACAAATGTTCCTTTGTGCGTGTGAAAATATAAAACAAGATCTAAAATGAGACCATGTCTACCATATTTCAATAACTTCAGGTTTTCAACATTAGACTCCTTAATTACTGGCAGAAAGAGATTTTTTGCTCAGATACCTAATTCAAATAACAAGCTATTTAGAAAGTAGATGAGATGAGGGCTCTTCTATTTTCGTTCATTTTATGCACAATTTTGCAACCTTCTTCCATCATATTTAGTTAAAACAATGGGATGAATCCAACGTACAAATTTAAGGTTCATGCCAATTTACCAGTTGAAAAAAGGAAAGATAATCACGATAGGCCCCGTTTCCAATACTTAAAACTTTGATCAAGCAGGGGAAGCTACTCCAGATAATTAAGCTGCCTCCTTAATGAGGAAGAATTGGTAATCAGCACAATCATATTTGTCTTCAGCAAACTTAGTAAATAATGAGTCTTAATCTAAAATAAAACTATCCTAATAATACTTTTGAGGCCATATGTCTGTGTTTCTCTTCCCGATCCCTTTTGTCAAAACAGAAATCTTATATTGCTATTTAAAGGGAGCTGTAAAACACACAGCAATATATATCACAACAATGATGCTCTCCCCCCTACCCTTTCCTTCGTTGAGCCTAATATTTGATTACTGCTAGTCAAATCAAGCTTTCAGGCAAATAATCTCCATTTTTAAAGTTAATGAGATATGGTCATGTCGACAACAGCTTGCAGAAACTTTTAATTTTAATTCCTGCAGGCTGTGCTGGCCTCTTTTACAGCAACTACTGTATGAATGAGTCAAATTTGCCAACATGGCTTATGTAGACAAGTGCACACTAATTAAAAATACCCACTGGTATCATAATTTAAATACCATGAAAATAAACTGTGAAAGTCGCTCGGATCCAGTCTCATGGTTGCCTGAGAGTGTGCTTCCTTTGACTATAGGATGTTTTATTGCTGGCGTGTTCTTAGCTGAAAACCATTTTACATCTTTGAGGAATTTGGGATTTTGATGTAATTATACAATTTGTGTTAATATTTGTTTCACATAAGCTGTTAAGCAGGCCTCCCAGAACGACCACTAATTGAGAAAACCATATTGCTGAGGCAAGCGACAAATTTATACTCTTGATTTAGGGTCCAGCTACAACTTCTCTTGGGCCTAGGGTGCCTTCTCTTTTCTCTCTAAGCTCAAGCCACGATGAAACACAAATAAAAACATCATTCTGTCATTCTTTCTCTTCTCTTATTCCTTTGAAGTTTTCATTCTTCTTAACATTTGTATTTTAACTGCTTTTCTTCCAAACAAGGGAGGTAGGGCATGCTTCTTCCCCTCCATCTAATTCCTAAATGCTGCTAGAATTTCTTTTCATCCATCCATCCATCCATACACACGCGCGCACACACACACACACACACACACTTGCAAAATTTAAATAATTCTTTTCAAGGGAGTTCCAAGTCTGCCTTTGCTGGGATAAAAACATATTTCATACAGGGTAAAATCTTGGCACCTTGAGGGTTAAAGCTATTTGAGGGGTTAAATATGCAATTACCTCTGACTAAAACCAGAGAGACATATAGATAAATAGAAGAAATGAAGTCCCCAGGTTCCCTTCAGAAGCCTTCATCACATTACTACCAGACAGAAACTCTTTAAGTACCATTTTCAGATGTTAAATCATTGTTCGCGCTGCGCATATTCTCGCTATTCCTGGGGGAACAATATCTGAAGAGAGCGTGCTAACAAATGCAATCCTGTAAACAGGCATTTTTCCTCTTGTTGTGAGTACCTTTGTATCCCCGCTCCCGGCTCTGTCAGCCATGCCTTCTCTCTGCTTTGAAGTTAAAGGACTGAATGAACAGCATCATCTATTACCCAGAGTGTGCATGGAGATTATAAATAAGAAATAAAAGTGACTTTCAGTACACTGCTCTTGCATTAGCCAGTTGCCTTCTCTCTTACCTCCTTCTGTCCTTCATACCTTACAACCAACAATCTATTAGAAACCTGCATTTCAGGGTTTCGTGCAGAGGGAGACCCAGCCTGGACAATGTGTTAGCTGAGACGTGGAAAGTTGTGCTGACATGCACAGGGCTGGGGTCTGGGCCATGGCTCTGAATCCAGCTTTTCCCCCTCCTTAACCCTGATCTTACAGATGTCCTTCAGGACGAGTGGCTGGTGATAGGACTGGCTCTTCATTTACATTTTTCTGTTGACAAACAGAGTCCATGAATATTAATTACTCTGAAGTTTATTTGCAGAAAAGGCATTTCCTAATCCTTATCAATTATTTATTGAAAATCTCCCCCACCTAATAATCTCATTAACATTATTATACTAAGGCCAACAGCAAATACTCCTTTGATAAGTAACAACCCAACCCGTTATTCTTCCTGCCAAATCTCATGAAGCCTCCTCTGCTTAATCATGGACAACCCGGCCTTTGTTTCCAGAAGCTCTACCTTAGTCCTCCATTTTTTTTTTTTTTTTAATAAAAGAAAATTCACATACAGGGCCTTTTGTTTTAAAATGGAAAGTATGATACATTAGGAAAAAAATTAAAATTAAAACAGTGGGAAAATACATGTATGCCTGCTTTTTAAATCCCTATTGGTTATGTGTAGAATTACTAAATGGAAAACCCGAGAGCCCCAAACCCCACAGTCATAGAGCATGAGCATCCCCAAGGGAATGCATGATGTCTGGGAACATGTGAGGGTCTACAAGAAGGTAATGCAAATGAAAACCACATCTCAATAATGAAGACACCTTCTACTCATATGTTTTGCTGCTTACAGAGCCTTCTGACCTTCAATACCTCATTTGCTTCCCCTAATGCCCCTCTCAGGTATGCATGACAGTCATTATTATCTTGATCTTACCGATAAAGAAACTGAGACTAAGGGACTGCCTGAGGTCACAGGGCTACTAGGTGGCAGGGCATGGAGAATCTTCAAGGAGTTTTGCACCCCAATTCATTCACTGGTTCTGTTTTCAAAACCAGGATTTCCTCTAACTTCCTTCTTCCCTTTTGACTCACTGTTGGTGTTTTAAAAGACATGCTTGCTTGGAATTTCATGTTTTAAAGATCTGGAGTGCCTATTGGTGATTGTTAGGGACTACACTTCCCCAAAATCACCAAAGCACTGAATATGTAAAACAGAGCCTAATTTCTAATTTAATCAGAAATTAATGAGAAAAGAAACAGCATGCAATTTTAGAAGCAGAAGGAACCTTTGAAATGAACTAGTTTCCAGAGGCTCAAAGAGTCAGGGACTTGCTGCAAATCACAGCAAGACTCCAACCCAGCCTGGCTGATAACCCGCATCAATGTTCGAGGATCGTATCTACAGAGCCGTTGCATTTTCCAAACTTGAGAGGTCACTTCTTTCTTCCTTTTGATCCAGGGGTCAGCCTTTTTCTTTTTTTTCCTACCATGATAGGAGTTTCTCCTCCATTGCCTAAAAATATGAGTCACTACCCCTAAAGATTTCCCAGAACTTAACACCGTTTGATAGGAATAATCAGGCAGGAAGGCGCTTCCACTTTGCTCTCTCAACCCCAAAGTCTCCATCCTGCCTTTTCTTCACCCCCACCACCCACCCAACCTGACTTACTTAACAGTGCAAGCATAGAAGATCTTTTGACACAGCACGCTAGCTGTTACCCTATTAGTGCATTCCACCCAGGAGATGGACAAAGCCTGACTCAAAGTCAAGGTGCTACACATTCCCGGTAGAAATTCACTGAAAGGTAAGATGACCATGGGGATACAGGTGATAACAGGCCAGTTCACGATGACAAGGAATGTCCAGGAAGGATTTACAGAGGTTACCTCTGGCAAGTCTAGTAACAATAAGATGAGAAGATGAGGTTTGAAGTCATCTTACGAGGGACTGCGGGCGTATTCTGGGAAGTCTCAGCTGCTTTCCTATGAGCATTCGAGAAAATGTAGGCTTATACAGGATAACCACAGTAAATGAGGCTTTAAGGAATGGGAATTGGGAAACAAACCGTGGTAGGAAGGATGAAACCGTTTTTTCTTCTTAAGAAGGAAGTGAAAAAATAGTCATCAATCGTAAGGCATGGTATGACTAGCAGAGGAACTTTACCACCTGCTACACAGAACAATTTCCCTCAGTCACCATCTCTGCATCTTCTCTAGGACAGTAAACTACTGCCAGTGGACCAAATCCAGCCTGCTACCTGTTTCTGTAAATAAAGTTTTATTGGAACACAGCCATGTCCATTTATGTATTATCTATAGCTGCTTTCACGCAGAGCATTTGTGAGAGGGACAGAATAGCCTCCAAAGCCAACAAAATTTAGTGTTTCAAGTCAATCTAAATGTAAAGTTAGCTGATTCCTGCTCCAAAAGGAAGAGTGAAGAAAAATAACCACTTCCCAATAATCAATAACAAAATTTGAAAATGGATGTACATATACACACACACAGTCACCCAGCTATACCCTATATATTGAACATGGTTCTTGATGATGTTGGTAACCACGGGAATGAAGTTTCTGATTTCATCCATCCTGACAGATCATGGAAGGGCCCACATCATACTACACAAGATTGTTTCTAAACACATCAGCGGCGTCCATGCAAAAGTGAATCAAAGGACAAAGCCTTTATTTTGTCTGAGCTTAGTTTCTTCATCCATAAAATGTGAGGATGGATTCATCTAAGGAATTTTAAAAATTCTATGACTATAGAGATAAAGAAAAGCGAACACACACATTATATATTTGGGGTAAGGAGTGGAGGATGAAGGAGAATGGAGGACACAGGAGTGAGAACAGGCACAATCTCACTCTCAGGAGTGAGAATAAATACGTGTTAGAGGGACAAAATGAAGTCACTTTTATCATTCCTACAGGAGGTATAGATTCTGAAAGAGTTCAGCACCTACAGGGAGTGGTAGAAGGAATGCTCTACTTGCACATTACAATGAATTAATAGAGAGATCAAGGTTCTGTGAATCCTTCTGGAGAGGAGGAGAGAGTCTACAAGGAGACTGGGCAGAACAGGACCTACTCTGGACTTGTAAAGCAGTTTGAGGTGCGACCATCCCAGCCACCCAGAGATGTGCATGCACTTCTGCCCCTTGTACTGGGAAGTGACAGAGCCCAATTTTCTTCTCCAGCCCGTGTGTTTCTTTCTTGAAATGACAACACAGATGTGGCCATGGTGACATCTTCGAAGAACTGAGGTCCTTTTCCTCTCAAACGGCAACCCCAAAGTGGGAGATGTTCAAATTATGACTTTTCTTTCAATAAAACTGCTTCAGCCTACTCCACCATTCTTGCCAAAAGCAGACCTGTCAGTTTGTTTTTAAAGGTGAGACGGAGATAAAGACAGACCAAGAAAGATCCACTGCGGCCTGGTATCTGGGCTTTTGTATTGATCCAGAACAGTGACCAACAAGCAAGTTAGCTGATTTAATAATGTTTGTTAAAGCAAGGACTGGGCATTATCGGCCATCTTCACAAAATAAGCCACGCAAGTTACGATGATTTCCCAAACTGGAAACAAACATATGCTTTGTCGCTGGGTAAATGTACATAGTTTGACTTATAGGTTATGAATCTTTAAAACTCCTACCATAAGTCCTATCGCACATCCTTCGTGAGTACTATCTTTTATTTATTGTGCTAAGCGATTGTTCTTTGTTGACTGGAGTGGTGCTGGATGTGAGCAAAGCAGGTGGGCCACGGAAACATTAACACAAAATACCACTCAGGGAGCAGAGGACATTTTGTCAACAGAGCTAATCACTCTTACAGCAAAATAATCCACTCTTTTAGATATTAAAACAATGAAAACAACTGTGGTGACTTCAAAAGGACTAACTCATTAATCAGTGAAGCCGAGTGAATAATTGCCTCAAGAAATACAAGGTACCAGAAATATTTTATCCAAATACATTTTTGTAGGTTGGGAAAAGGGTCGAGCCTGTCATGTAATACTAAGAAAACACAGAAGGTATTTCCCTAGCCCATCAGTCTGTGACAGTTGTTTGGGGCACCTGGACAAAGTCTGCAAGTTTTAGGTCTTCCAGCCGCATGTACCCAAACACAAGAGCCATAAAGAGAAAAACGTGTCCGACCCAAAATGGCCGCTTTTAAGTTGTCCATAAAACACTGACTGCAACCATCGCAGCTTGCAGCTGACTATGCAGACTTATTAATAAACCCAGATTTCCCAAGTCTTCAAAGCCAGCACTTCCATGTCCCTGACTCGTGAAGGAGACAGCGATCTGAAAAGCGGTCCACACTGGAGGCAGGGTTCAGATGTGCCGGAACCCTATACACCGGCTGTATCGCCCGCCGCACCCCATAAACCTCACCACAAGCACTGCTCAATGTCTGTCGTTTCTGGAGCGACCCAAAGGCTTTCCAAAGTGTTTCAGAAACAGAAGGAAGGATGCTAACCTCTGCCTGCGTATGCCAGGCTTGGGTGTTCATGAGAAGGATGCAGGCAACGAGCGTGAGGCAGGACCCTCGTTCGGAAACGCAAAGAAAGGAATCCGAGCATCAAGGCATAGCTGCTTATGAGGAAGAGTGGGGGGCATGGGCAGAAAGGAAGGGCTCACTGTGAAAACAGGAGAGGGTGAAAATGGAAAAGCTCTGTCTAGAGGAATATTTGGCATTTTCTTACTGGACGCAGCAAGAAAAGATGGGTTGAAAGGAGAGAGATCTGAATGAGACAACATTTTAGGGTGTTCCCAATGGGGCAGGAGGCCAAGGGAAATGGGAGCAATCCTTGTAACAGGACCCGATCCCCTGATACCCAGCACAATGAACAC
Source organism: Mirounga angustirostris (assembly GCF_029215605.1). NCBI lineage: Eukaryota > Metazoa > Chordata > Mammalia > Carnivora > Phocidae > Mirounga > Mirounga angustirostris. The sequence continues at coordinate 178,116,906 of NW_026991709.1, read as the reverse complement.
AAGGGGAGAGGTGCCATGCTGGGATGAGGAGCTCAGATGGCGGGACCCGGCAGATGTGGCTTAGAAGCTGGACTTGTCTAGCCGTAAGCTGTGTGAACGTGGGCAGCTAAGGAAGTTTCTTCCTGTGAAGAGTAGGAATTTTAAGAGTACCTAGCTCACAGTGTGCTTACGCGAACAAATTGCACTAATACAGGTACAAAGCCCAAAGCTGGAAGAAAGGAGCTTTCAATAAATTCTACTATTGATATTCCCACTACTTCTCCTACCATTACTATTACTGATAGGAGTACACCTGACTCTTGAACAACACAGGTTTGAACTGCACTGGTCCACTTCCATTGGATTTTTTTTTTCCCCAATATAATACAGTAAAGTCCTATACATGTATTTTCTCTTCCTTGTGATTTTCTTAACATTTTCTTTTTTCTAGCTAACTTTATTGTGAGAATTCACTATATGATATATATATCATGTAAAATATGTGTTAATCGGCTATATTTATGTTATCAGTAAAGCTTCTGGTCAACAGTTGGCTATAAAGTAGTTAAGTTTTGCAGGGGGACTCAAAAGTTATATGTAGATTTGCAACTGTGCAAGGGGTGGGTGCCCCTAACCCCCACATTGTTCAAGGATCAACTATAATTTCAAACCAAAAAAAAATGTGGGACAATAGGGATGTTTAGATTTTTGATAAAAGGAAAGAATGCACTTATTTATTGAAAATGGGCGGGCTATCATCATACCATGTTGAAAGTTTCCTCCTAAAAACAATTTTTAAGCAATGTGCCCAAATCCCGAATCAGCTGGTGAATCTGGGAGAAGGTGAAGGGGGGAAAGTTGGGAAAACAGCATTAATTAGACCATAAAATCTGAAACATGAAACTAAGAACATGAATTTTCCCCTAAAGCTATAAACACTAAATATAAAATTAAGATGAAAAAGTGAACCATCACATATGAAACTTAGCCCTAACAATTCCCACTGATAACATTACTGCTAGCTATTTCTTTTAACTATAAAGTTCCACAGTGGGAACGGGAAAAGGGATATGTAAAAATGTGAAGGAATGACTTAAAAAAAAAAAATAGTGAAAGGACAGTCAGTCACCAAAAGGTGCACAGTTGGTACCTCTGTAAATGGAGACTGCGGGCGGTACAGTTTCTTCTTCCTCTGCTTTCCCAGACACATCTTCTAATTTTGCTACAATGAACGTGTAATTAATTGTGCAGTAGAAAATTCGAAATTATTTGGTATCCATTTTCAATTGAAAACATCTGAATTACACCCAAGCCTTCTGCAGAGCCAACACTGAGGATTTCACTCTCAGCTCTGGCACACTGGGGTATTTTGTAGGCACTGGCAGAGTTAAGTGACTGTCTCGGCACCTCTGCCAGCACATTCAGCAGCCATTCCCTAATTGTGCCACAGTCACTCTGCCAATATTTTATGGGAGTTTCACAAAATGCACCTATAGCTAGTTAGACTCACAAATGAGAGGACCTCCTAAAATTCTGGCTTTAAAAAAAAAACAAAAAAAAAACCTTTTTTTTTTTTTTTCTCCCGTTCTTCATTCTTCAGAAACTTCCCCAGCCTTCTAGAAACAGGATGGGCCACAGGAATCAAATATTATCTCAGATTGGAGACCTAACAAGGGGGTTTGCCAGACAACAGCCTAGGGAAGCTATTGGTTAGATGCAGTATGTAATTATTTGCTATCCCGGTTCCAGGTACGAATCCCATAGAAATTACAGAAGGAGGGCAGCAAGGAGCCTTGAGACATAAAAATCATTGCCATGTGTAAAAACTTAGATGTTAAAAAAGAAAATGCAGGCACAAGAATTTAGCCAGAAAAAAAAAAAAAAAAAACAGACATGCCAATAAAAAAGCTGCTTCTTAAAATTTGGCTGGCAGTGTCCTTCCCCTCCCCAATGGATACTCTTAGTAAAGAAAACATGGTAGGTTTTTTCTCCCTTGCCTGTATTTGATTTCCAATTAAAATTAAATATAAACTGAAACGCCACCTGGATTTTAGCAAAATCCAATCCCCGCCCTCCACCGCTCCTTTTTCTTAAAAGAAGAACCTGGGCTTACATATACAAACATTTCGCTAAATGACCCGTGGCAAATTGCGTAATGCCAGTAAAAGTTGTGTTTTTTAAGTTATGAGCCCCAAAGATTTTATCTGAAATAAAACCCTGATTCAATTCAGATTCTGGAGGCAAACTGTGTCCTTAGCTCTGCCTCTAAATTTAAAACATTTGTGGCAGGGCCCCTTCAGTAATGTTGCTAGTAGGTATGGAGGAGAAATTCTGTATTTATTAAGATAATATGTTTTCTTTTCTAAAATGGTAAATTGGGGCACTAATTGCCTACAAGAACGGATTCTCTGTAGTCTTCCTATAGAGGTCAGTTTCTAAATGAAGAGTGTGACTGTCAAACAGGACTGTGCCCTTATTTCAATTAATTATCTCAATGAGGGAAGACACAGGAACTCTGGAATTCACAGATGAGGGCTCTCCTTGGAGGTCTCTAACACGAATTTCTACACTGCTCTAAGGTGATCGCATTTGAATATAAATTGGGTGGAGTATGCTAAAGAATGGAAGAGCCCTGAGAAACAAGTTGGTTCCCTTCCTGGCCTCTGCCTTTGGGTCCCTAAGATTTCAGCACCGCCTTTTCCCTGTCTTCAAAAGGTGCTGAGCAAACAAAATAATACTGTCAAGAGCACTATTATTTTAAAGGCTTGACTAGTGTGCTAAGGCCTAAGGTCTATTATTCAATGTATTTGTCACATAACTCTGCTCCAGAAGTTATCTCTATTGCCCCATTCTACAGACAAGAAAAGTAAGGTTCAGAGAGACTGGCAAAACTCATTTACTTCATTCAGTAAGTACTAGAGGTGGGTTTTGAACTCTTGTCAGTAGGATTCCAAAATGCCTCGAATGAAACGTTTCTCCTGCATTTTCTAGTCCCAGAGCAGTGAGATGAGTCTCTAGGGGAAATATCATGCACTGGGTAGCCAACTAAGTACATCTGTATACGACTGTCAGTACGATACTCAAGGACGTCCATAAGACAAGGAAACAGGCTAGCTCCACTGTCCATGCTTTCAGGTGCCCTGCCCTTTTGAGTGGTTATCAGACGGTGATCCTCCAACCGGCAGCAGAGAATGAGTTAAGAGCATCAAAAATGCAAATTCTTGGACCTCACCCCAGATCTACAGAATAAAGTGCTCCCAGGGTGGGTTTAGCAATATGTTTTAAGATGCCCTCCAAATGATTCCAATACATGTATAAGTCTGAGAACCACTGCAGAATGCCATACAACCTCTCAGTAAAAGTGTACCCCTGAATCAAAGGCTAAGGTGGTCTTAAGCCTCTTGACACCCCATGCCACACTGACCCCAGAATGGGCTACTCTAACTTACACTCCCATCAACCACGAAAGGGAGCCCCAGCGGTATACGTAGCATTTACTGTAACCTTTGCTGATTTAGCCAAAGATCTTTCAAGTAGTGTGTGAAGCTGGTGATTGTGTTCGAATAGATATAAAAAGCCTCTTCGAACCCGTGCAGAGTGCTTTATATGACCTTACTTTCCAGAGTTTTCTTCGGAGCTGGCATTTATAAGTGCTACATCTAAGATATCCAAGAACGAATTCCAGGGACACATTGGTAAGCATTTAGAGCCAGAAGAGGAAACCTTTTCCAAATTAAAGATAGGTTACTAATATACTTAACATTAATTAAACACAGAAAAATCTAGGAACATTTGTCAAAACACTGAACCAGCAAGCAAATCTAATTAACATGCAGTATGGACTGCATAGTGTTTTAATTGCAGGGTAGGAGGCTGGGGCATGATGCACATGAAACTCATTGCAAAATGATACAAGCACACATACAAACATACACTTCTCAGAGCACAAGATGCTGGGCTTTCATCGGATTCACAAAAGAGGAACTATAAACCTGCAAAATGTACGCATGATGAAATTAAAGACATGTCCTGTGCCAGAGAAACCCTCCCACCAGGAAGGCTAAAGAGAAGCTCACTAACTGTGAGATGTCATGATAAGTCATCTGGTAACAAGCTTACAACCAGAAACAAATAAGAATGTAAGAAAACAAAGAAGAAAGGCAGAGGGGAGAAAATAAAAGGCCATGCGCTTCTAGGAAAGACAGTTCATAAATAGCTGGATTGAACGAATACCTTCAAATACAGTTCATAAATAGCTGGACTGAACGAATACCTTCAAATATCACAACTATTTTAAAATTAGGCATTAGGATTTCAGTTGTTCTAGCTCTATGACAAATAGAGGTGATTTGGTTAAAACTCGATATTAAAAGTATGTAAAATATGGACACCACCAACCAAATGACCAGCCTTGTCAGTCCCCATCTAATCTCTGTGGAGATCAGACACTCGACTCAGGCAATGGTCTGTGTAAACAGACAGGCCCCACACCATTTCCTGGAGACCAATAAACTCAGATGCTGGCGTCTGGCATAGAAAGACTTCTACTTACCATTTACCCCTAGTCGTTCCACAGTGGAAATCCCCCTTGCTTATCCCAAAATTAAAAATGGCAAAGTGGCGGGCGCCTGAGTGGCTCAGTTGGTTGGGCAATTGCCTTCGGCTCAGGTCATGATCCTGGAGTCCCGGGATCGAGTCCCGCATCGGGCTCCCTGCTCAGCGGGGAGTCTGCTCCTCCCTCTGACCCTCCCCCCCTCTCATGCTCTCTCTCTCTCATTCTCTCTCTCAAATAAATAAAATCTTTAAAAAAATGGCAAAGTGGCAAAGATACACTTCTTGGGCACGGAGGTCATAAACCGCACCCATACAGTTCAGTATACATCTTCCGTCCACTCTCCCCTGATTGAAAGGGTTAAATTAAATCAGCTGGTGTGCATGTGCTGAGTTAACTATTTCCCAAGTTGTACCAGTCTTCAAAAATCCCACCAGCATAGGCACAAATAAACTCTTCCTCTCTGGATTACTGAAGATGTATTGCTTAAGTCATTCATCTGTTAATTAGTCATATGCGTATCTTCTACAGCTTGTCTTCATTTTGCTTTGAGATTTTTATTGATATTTAATGCATATGTTTATGTTTTGTTCCACTACGATTAGATTCTAAGTTTTATGAATTCAGGGAGATGTTAAGGGTGTTTCTTCATATCTTCTAGCCAACCATGGGACTGTGAACCTAAGATACGCTCATTTTTATGTTAATTTTCTTTGGTAAGAGAACCATGGGGAAGAACATCTGCTCTTTGAGTGACTCAGTGTCCAACTTCCATTTCCTTAGTGGGCTGGCTGATTATTCCTCTAACCACCAATAATGCCAAAACATTTAATTTGTGAAATGCATTCAGTTAAAAGATTAGAAAGGAACTCTGCAGGTAGGATGACACCAACAAGTGACTTTACCACCCTGGAAAATGTAAGACAAAGTCTCAAACTGTGATATATGTATTTCTTGAGGGATAATTTAGGGAAAAAAATAAGGAATGATCCTGCAGTTTTGTTACTTTCTATAAAGTAAGAGGAGAAGGTTCTAGAAGGCAAGCCTTGCCACATCTGCCATTTACTAATTCAGGAGGACGGCAGCTCTAGACAACATCCAACAGGGGGATGGTGGTGTTTCAATAAAACCTTTTTTTTTTTTTCCCCAGTCCAAGAAGGGAATCTATTAACTCACAGAATTCAAGAAAGGGTTGAGGAAACACATCACAAAACAGGCAGGTAAGAACCAAAAGGCAAGAACAAGTGGATCCAGGAACTCCAATGCTGCTGAGTCTTCCCCCAATCCCTCTTGACTCTTTCTAGCTCTTTCCTTCTTCTTACTTGAGATCCTTAAATGATTATTATCTACCTCACTGGGTCATTATGAGAATTAAATGAGATAACACGTTGCAAAGAAATAAAATATCACAGTACTCAATAAATGTCAATAAAACCTTTCTTTAAAAAAAAAAATAGGTGGTGGGCCAGATTTAGCCAGATAGGCCCTCTGGCTTAGTTCACCAATCCCTCGTAGAGTCTGCAGGTTTAACACAACGCTTTGTACCTAGAACCCGCCCAGTCAAGGGACTGAACAAATGGTTGAGACAAGTTTAAAATATTTCCGGAACATAATCGTGACAATTCTAATTGTGAATATCACATCCTCAGCTTACGCATGATGCTTTTCCTTCTGTAAACACATTAATGACACAGTCTTTAGATAAATGTGCACAGCATAGGCATATAATACACAGCGCAAACTTTGAATTGGGAAGACAAGTGTATATCCAATGAGATAATCAGAGTATCATTATAAAAATGCACGTAAAGGCATTTTCACTTACTACTTTTGGATGGTGAATGCCTACTGAGTTGAAATGGAAATATCATGAGTAGGACGAAAAAAATGAGGCAAGGTAAGCAATATTATCACAGAATTATTTATCATACACATTAGGATCAAAAATAGTCAGGAAAGAATGAGAATTATGTCATTCTCTCCCAGTATTTAACCTTGTAAAAGGTTGTTGAGTTCATAGGGAAGATAACAAGAGTCAATACAAGAGGCTATAAAAATGGAACTACGGCTTACCATGCAACCTTGAAAAATTAATACTTAATAATTATAATAATAAAAGGCCACTTCTGCCCTGTTTTAGGATGTTACATATTATTTTATTAAATTTTTCCAAAACTCTTTCTTCCTTTGGCTCTGAGACACATGGCTCTGCTGTTGAAAAGCAAAAGACATTTTACGCACAATTTTCCCTCTACTAGAAAGAGGTATATTGTGCCCTTCAGTGAACATAAAATTGATATTATCATCTCTTAGTTTATATCTCACTACTTAACCTTCAGATTAAAAGTTATTGGATTTGAATGACTAAGAAGACATCATGTCACCTTCCCTTCAATGTGGAGACAGGGGAGTTCGGAATGAGAGAAGGTACAGTGATAAAAACACGGATTTCGGATCAGCTGATACTTTGCCTCTTTTGACAAGCAACCGTGACACTGACAATTCCTTGTGCTTGTGTGGATGATATATTGTGTGACAAAGGGTCTACTTTCAGAAACTTTGCTGAAGACGGATCTGCATCAGGACGTTAATTTTATTTGGAGTACAGTCAAAAAGGAGCAGTCTAAAAATAGGGATGAAAGAGTTAAGTCAAGGAGAACCTTAGGGTTACCACCTTTAAAAAAATCCTACCCCTCTTACGCAGAAGATACTGGAAAATGTTCTCTCCAGAGGGATTAAAGAGAACAGAGCTGCTTTCCCTCCATCTGCCTCTATGCAGGACTCAACTCAAACACACAAACAAGGCCTTGACATCCCTAAGCAGTTTAATCTATACCTTGTCAATGAGTCTGCCAATAGCACCACTGTTTAATAATTACACAACATATTTTTCCAACAAAAGAAACACAACACGCACCCCCTTTCACCCTAAAAAAAAAAAAAAAAATTCATTCTAAGAAACTTGCGTCAATATGAAACGGACTTCATCAAAGATCTAACTTCGTAGTTTTGTTCTCTAAAAGAGATTAAGTCCATTCCATGATCAATAGGAACACAAGGCAGTTTTATCAGCATTTCCCACGTGACTTTTGGAAGATATACTCATTAGTAACTGGCAAAGGCTAAAGGGAAAATACTTGATAATTTTAATCTGAAGAAACATACAATCAAAAGAGTGAGTTTTCGTGATGTAAGAGGATGTCGTTTTTTTTTTTAAACAGTCTTTTGGTATTCAAATGTAGGAGGAGAAATGCAGGGAGCAAGGGGGTAAAGGTGGTCAACAAAAGCAAGTCCTCAATTAAATGAAGCAGGAGTTAGAGGCCAATTACTGAATTCAGAACCTACTGCAAGAGCCTTGTCACTGCTATTAATCTTTCAAAGATCTCTTTCCTTCTAAGCCAGGCCAGGTCCAACCTTCTAATTTACCTTCAGTACCACTCCTCTTGAATGGCCTTTCTTCTCTGCCTAGAAACCTCCCCTGGCTTAGAAACCCAAGCCTCCAACAAGCTGAAACCAGGTAACCTTTGAACCACCTTCCCCCTGCTCTCATCCCGGCTCTTCAGGCTCTTCAGGCTCCAGTCAAATAAACTCCAAATTAATTACCCTACCATGCACATTTCCTTACACACAGGCAGTGCACACGTCTTAGTTACATGAAAGAATATTTAACAAATGAATAAATGCATTTCAAGAACTCCAAAGCGAAGAAACAAAGTTAATACGTAGTTTCCAGTGTAGCACATTTATTAGCTCACTTGGAACAAAGCTGAGACCAGGCCAGTATGTGAAACTCTCTTCATCACATTTTCTTGTGTGAGGGAAAAAAAAAAAAATGTGGTTGTATTTCTCTGAACCAAATCAAACACAGTATTTAGCAAAGGGCCTCTGGAATGTTACAAGTAACACTTCATAATTACAATAGATTTGAGTTCAAAGACCAAGTGATGAAAAGAAACTTTCTAATACGGGGTTCAATTCCCTATATAAACTTCCCTTTTGTTGCTCCATCTACCACTTGCATTTATATTGCCATTCTACTTTGTCATAAAAGCAGTCACCTTGTAACCCTTTTTATCAAGTAATCTATGCACTACCTAAAAGCACACTCGACTCCATCAGTCGAGCTATATAGGTTTACATTACACAAACATACCAATTCTGCGTGCTCAGCACTACTTGTCAATAAACGCAAGCAGTTGCAAAAGAGCAAAGTAGGTTCCTTGCCTTCAGAGAACAGATAGGAGCCGGCCAGTTTTGCAAAACAAACTCTCTGCAATCAGTGAAGCTAATCTGTCAACAAATTACCATTAAAGTCATACCTCCTGAAAGTTCAAAAAGAGATTTCTGATTAGACAAGAGGGGGTATTTATTATTATTATTAATATTATTATTATTATTATTTGCAGCTCACAGGTCAGGGCTTAAAACTGCCTTCTCAAAGTAGGGACACTTTTACTTAAAGCTGAGGGTACACTTCACTCATGGTGAAATGTGGCATCTAGCTTTCTATGTACTTGGCTCTTTTTCTGTTGTTGTTTCTCATGCCATCTTACCTTTCAACAGAGAATGTAATGACACACAACTGTTTGGTAATCAAAACTTGAAAGGATTTCATATAAGGCTCACATCACAAGTTACCTAAATCTCTGACAGTATTTTGATGACAAGGAGGTCCAAACTCACAGAGTAAAGAACTAGCTCCAGCGTTCAGGGTGAAGGATGCCTTTTCCAGAAAGAGCCACAAAAGGAATTGAGAAAAAGTGGGACTCTTGTTATTGTTATGGCTGCTTTTCTTTGTCACAATTACCCGAATTCCTCTCTCACTTTTTTCTCCATTTGTTTGCATGGTTTTTGCTAACATTTTGATGGCACCGATTCTTACTACAAATTTTTGATCATCAATAGCTTCTATATTTGAACTCTACCTTGTGTTCAAAAAGAATGTATCTTGGTAGAGTGAGTCCTTTAAAATTATAGTTTGAGTTTTCACCCACCAGTGAAGGAAGGTGCTAGCACCTAGCATAGAGCCTGCCTCAATGAGAGAACTCAATAAATTAAGATCTTCTGCACTGCCTTCCAGAAGCTTTCCTTCTCAGACACAGAGATGCTGACCATCTTTTCCCTTCCAATGGCATCAAAAGACCTTCCTTTCAGACACAGTCCCTGGTAGCTACAAGGCAAAAGGCCACTTGAGGGTACTCCTAACAAAGTTAATAAAGCAACCTTAAGCAAAGAGAAGAATGGTAAGGCCGAACTGGCCATTGCTACCTGGTCTTTGTACTAATCCACACCTAATCACTTGGGCCTCCCTCTGTAGAGTGAGGAACAAGGCAAAGGATGGCCACAATAATGGTAACATGGTTCCCATAAAGGAACAGAAGTACGAAAGAGAAGCGCACAGGGATGGTCTCTTTCATTGGAGCTCACTGCCCATCCAAACACACACAGCGATTTCTTCCAGGCGTTGTTTTTCACAGGGGCACTTCAAGCTGGAAATGTTGGCAGGACAACCTCTCTCTTTTGCCCGATATCCACTAGTCATTTTGGTAACAAGAACAAAATGAGGAAATTCATTCCACCATTTTGAAAATGAAGAGAAGAATCTTCAATTTTTGTGTATTGGTTTATGCTAACATGTTCACACTCTGGTCGTTATCACTTGGTTACTCACATTCAGGAGACCCCAGGATACAGACCCGTGATTCTCCCAGGCCCCGCTGATAGCGTATTTTCTACATCCTCGGGGAATATACACAGCCAGATTTCCTTCTTGAGCACCCTCCCACTCCTCCTGTCTCTCTGAGCTTCTCTAGTCCTGGGCAGTGACTCATCTCTCACCTCCTTTAATAGCTTATTGGCGAAATGCAACCCAATGAATCCCTCTTCTTGCCTCTCATGATGTTTCAGAAGCTACTTATCCTTCCTACCTCTCTTAACTCTTCAGGACTCATTCAATGTTTTCCTCTCTTTCTTTTACATTATTAATGGGAAACATGTACATAGACATGTGTTGATGGTTGATAGGTAACTTTTGGGCCAAAAGGTTCAACACCTTAAACCAAATGTCAAAGAACCATTGTCAAAAAATGAAACAAACACTTCACTTATCCACACTCTCTAAATAATCCATATTCAAATCCCGTATATAATGTATCTTTTTTTTTAATGTCTTTCTCACAGACTACCTCTACACTGCCCTCCTCATATAAAACAATAGCCACACCTCAAAACCACAGCAACCAAAGCCCTCTCTATACTGATTTGCAGACAATAAAACTGCCAGGTGGTACCCAAAAAAAAAACCCCATCATTAAATGGAATGTTGTTAAGAAATAGCTGTTTTATTTAACAGCTATTCATTTTTATTGAATAAACATTTTCTAGTATGCATTCTGTTAATTGACCTGACAGCATATGCTGTATATGGAGAAACTTCTAAACATTATGCTCTATGTAATATGCTTATCTGAAAAAGCTCTCATTTGCAGCAATATGGAAATAAAATTCTGCTTTCTAAAATTCAAGACTTTTAAAATGCATTAATCCACACAGTTTATGAAATTGCTCTGGACATTTTAAAATCCTTTCTTTAGGAAAAAAAACTTCAGTAATTGGTAATAGTATTTGTTGCTGAGTTTCATAATGGAGTAGTGCATATCCAATACAGAACTTTTACAGACCCAGAAATGGGGCAGGCATAATAGGAAATAAAAAGCAGTTATGGTATCGGGTAAAGAATTACCCAGTGGCTAAAAGAAATGTTCAGAAACTCTATCAAATTATATTACTAGGAAACTATTGTTATAATAGTTTCATGGCCCAGCTATAAGTAGACTTGAGACATTACAGAGATAATACATTTCATTTTGAGGAAGGAAGACAGTTGGGGAGTGTGTTGGCGGGCTCCTCCAGCTACTGGCAGCACCTCTCCTTGGTGATGGCTTCTGAGTGATGATGGCATCTTGCAGAACTACCAATCCCCCTGCCTAGAGGGCCACAAATGAGCGATGCTGCTCGGTGGGAGCTAGGGCAGCCTGGAGGGCGGCGGGCTCCCTGACTTCACAAGCAATCCATCCCTTAACAACTGTTGTCCTCGTAGGAATATTGGTCTAGGGTTACCAGATCTTCTGATTTTTCAAGAGAAGATGGAAAAGCCAGATTCCCCCTATTTTTCTAGGTTGTCACCTATGTAATTCTTTTTTTTTCTTTTTTTAACAATTCTTCTTAGACCTAATTTAGCCAACCTACAGACCAGTCCCAGCATAGAAGTCACTCATTCCACAGCTAATCTTTGTGAAAGCTCTCCATTCTGAAAGGGCACTTGCTATCATTTGTAATTATCTTTGGTAATAAGAATCAAACATGGAAAGGCTTGCATTTATTTTAAGAGTCCTAGCACTAGGCAAAAATTCTCCCTATATCATCAACGAGTGCACTGGTGCAACTGGAAAATCCTATAACATTCAGTGTTACACACAGCATAATTAACTCATTTTTATACCAAGCCCTTTTAAGCCACATCTTTTTGTTCCATGGACTTCTAACATATTTTACAGTTCTAATTCTCTTCCACTGTCCTACATTAATCAAAGCTGTAACCCCTGTTGTCTTTGTACTACAGAATCAGAATGTGCCCCTGGCGAGGAATGGGGGAAAAGTCAACAGGAATTAAATTTCAGTGCAACTGTTTACTCAACTGTGGCCTGCAGTTATTGAAATTTTATCCGTGGTTTTGTGTGACTACCGCAGTAATGAATTCAGCATGGCTGTGATTTTCTCACTGCTGGTATTCTCACTTCAAGTAAAAACCTGTAGAATAAAAATGACGAAAACAACCCAAGTCCATCACGTTGACCCTCGCATTTCTCCAAAGCGCTTAACTGTTGCAGTTTTCGGTCCAGAAGGAAACTAGGTTCACTCTAGTCCTGCAAAACTTTTTCAATCCCTTAGTTTTTTTTCCCCTTCAATCCATCTACAGATTTTCTTGTCCTCCAACAACCTGTGAAGAGCCACATCTATACTTCAAGGGGCAAACAGCTGTATTTCATTTTACAAGATCGAAAAGGCCTGCCAAGCATAATGTATGTGGGGTTTTAGCCACAGTGATAAATCCAGCTACTCTCTCTTCCTAAGTCATATCAATAGCAAATAAAAATAAAATTGTTATAAAAAGTATTTAAAATGAGTTTTGAAGTACAATCAAAAAGGTACTGACATCCATAACACATAACAGCATGTTTTCCAAAGTGGTCGCAGCCAAGATAAAGGGGGGAGATGTGCTAATTTTGTTACTGATGCTTTTTAAGGAAGATGCTGTTAAAAAATAATGCACTTTCCTAACTGTCTCCTATGAGGCAATGTGTTGTTGCTGTTATTGGTGTACGGGTGTGTATGCGTGTGTGTTGACGGTATATATGTAAAGACTTTGGCTGATTTACTACTTTAAGATGGTAAATGATCTTCAGTTCTTCATAGAAAACTCTAAAGAAGTGAATTTCCCATTTATTTAATTAATGTACCTTAAGTACTAAGCATGTGGGGTACTCACCCCACAGGTCAAGAGCACCACACCTCACCTGCTCCATAAGGAACCAGCGGATCTTGGTCTCTGTAGGGTAAGGACACAGAACACAGCACTCCGAAACAGCAACTGCCCGTTCTCAATATAACCATAAGTACCTGAGAACACCACCACATGAACGATGCACGCACACATGGATACCTTCCTACCATTTGAGGATATGTTTTGCTAACCACCTCGGCGGTTAGAATTTGGCCATTTGCACTCATTTAAGTGCACAACCTTCCACACGACATACATCATCAATTCCAGCTGATGTGATGCCCGAGGTGCAGGCACAGAAGGGTCTGGGCGGCCAGGGAGAGAGACCATACCACGTCACTTAGATGAAGCGCTTTGCAGTGAGACCTGAGCACGTCTGCTAGTTTCCTTTTCTTTCTATTCCACTAACTTCTAACAGACTAACGATGCAATGATTCTTCATGTTTTAAAAAACTTCTTAGCAAGAAGAAAATAAAATATGCTCAGTGCCTGTCAAAGGCTATAACCCTCATACAAAAAGGGATTCCCTTTACTTCTCTGATAACGGTTTCCAAGAAAATGGTTTGAGAAAAGGTTAGCCTTCATCCTCCTCAACCCTCAACGATTTCTGTTTCTTTCAGAAAGGCCCGAAGATGCATCATTCTTTTTTCACCTTTCTGAAATGGCACCATAACTACACATTAAGTAAATGAATCAAGGACTAAAATGGAACAAAACCCACCCATTATCATTTAACAAAAATAAATCCTATTTCCTGATTCCAAGAGAGGCTGGAAAAACAGTGCCGTCTTCAAGCGGGTGCTACTTACTTATTTGAATTTTCCTCAACACTGGGGCCACACACCACCATTTCGGGGTCACCTTTACCATTTGGAAATATTTAATCAGTCACCCACAGGTACCCACTGACATGCCTACGGAGAACGTAAGGAGAATGAGTATGTCCCAATTTATAAGCATCTGGGGGAGCCACCAAAAAGAGCTAATTTAAAGCATTACGAGGATTTAGCCACATTATCAGCTGCCATATGTACACAGAACACATAGGTCAGTGGCCCACACCCTGAAGTTCCTACAGGTTGCAGGGGGCAATTTCTTACACTTAAGCCTGTGCGGTTGTTGCTTCTCCTCCTGTATACCCACTCCTGCCCGTTTGCTCCTACTGTCTGCTTCTACTCTCCTGATGCACCTACTCCCCCTCCCATCCCCTATTCCTTTTATCCATTATCCCTCATTTCGTGTCTTTCTTCACCAGGCTCAATAAGCCTGATTATTATTATTACTTTCTAACTCAAGCATCGGGAACCATTTCTCCAAAGATTCATTGTATTCCAAACAGTTCAGCTTCGGGCTGCCACGGTGGGGCCTGGGAAGGGTGTCCAGAGGTGCACTCAAGCTCGTTGTTAACAACTGCTCCCCAAGACGGGGATGGGGAGCTTCCAAGACTCTCAACTCCCAAGGGCTTGGGCACTAGTCTCTGAAGGCCACCACCAGGCCGCTGGATGCTGCTGACAGGCGGCCAGTGCGCCAGGTGAGCCTCCCAACACTCCGGGGGGGGGGGGGGGGCGGTGCGAGTGCGAAGGGCGAGTGCGAGAGCTGGCCCCCCGTCCCCGGCACCCCCAGTACCTGCTGCTGCTGCACGTGCACGAGCTCGGCGGCCCCCCCGTCCCCGGCACCCCCAGTACCTGCTGCTGCTGCACGTGCACGAGCTCGGCGGCCCCCCCGTCCGCAGCCGGCGTCTCCCCGTTGGACCGCCCCTCGCGAAGACTGGCACAGGGGAGCAAGTGGTTGCTGCCGCTGGACCCGTTCTGGATGGCTGAACCGTTACTTTTTGTCTCAGTCCCAGATTCTTGCATCATGACTCAAAAACCTGAGAGAGGGATTTTCAGGAGGGAGCGGGGGAGAGAGAGAAAAAAGCAGCTGTTAAAACAGTTGTTGGACAGAAGGAGCAGGGCCCTGCCGTCCGTGTTGCCAAACTGTAAGCAGTTGTCCTTTTCTCTCACGATCGCTTTTGGCCCTGGGTCGTGGGCTAGTCCCCTAGTGTCGGAGGACAGAGGGACCGGTCCAGCCTCAAGGTTTAGCAGTGGTCCTTTCAATAGGCTGTTTCCCCTTGGGAGGAAAAAAAACAACAAACTTTCGGGGGAACTCAGGATTTATGGCTAAAATTTCTGTGGATTGTGTCTGGATGTTTTGCTCAAAAACCAGTAAGTCGCTGTGTGTGGCATATTAGGTGTAACATTAAATTTTAGTGTGTGCAGGCTGTGCGTGGGGGTGGGACACTCCTAGAGGGAAAGTCTCCAACTCCACTCTATCGAGACATGACACACACCACCAGGAGGGGCTCCGGAGGTCAAAAAGTGAAGAGCATTTAAAGATTCGTACTCCCCAGAATCATTTAGGTACTGAAAAGTCTTCAAAATTGGCCATTCCAATAAGATCGGCCACATTTAGAGAGGAAAAAAAATCCCCACTTTTCAGGAGCTGAGAAAATTCAGATTCTGATCTTTGTCCTAGGGTTAAAACTTCCCTAGGAAATCCTCTTCAAAGTTAGGGGATTTTCTCATGCTGGATTACTAACCTCTAGTTTGGTTTAAGGCCTGAAAAGTCTGGGACACCTTATATTTATTTTGAAGAAAAATCAGGCCTTAGGCAGACCAAAGAAAAGGTCTGAATGTGAAAGTATGAAATGTCTAATAAAAAAAAAATATGTGTGTGTGTATGTGTATACAGTAGGTATATAATATGTATGTCTGTATGTATAGTGCAAGATGAGCAGCTGAAGGATATCACCTACATACATGTAAATATATTTCACATTCTGCCCAGCTACTCTCTGGGTACAAAACCATTACCCTACAGAGCCAATTCAGCTCTCAGTAAAGGTGTCTGATAGATAGATAGATAGATAATATTTACTAATACCAAATGTTACCATGTATTGATTACCAGTGCTGTGCCGAGCCCACCTGCAGGTGATTTATGTATATCCACCAGTTTAGCTGTGAATGCCACTGGTATCTCTAGTATGCAGATGGGAAAACTAGGGCTCCATGAGGACCATTTTAATTTGCCCAGCATAAATCACTAGTAATGGTGCAATCAGGATTTGAACAAGTTCAGTCGGATGTCAAAGTTCTTAACCATGTATTTTCTTCCAGTTGAGGTGCAGTAAGGAGCAAACAATGAAATGGCAGGGTCATACTCCAAATTCACAGACGAGGACTTTGAACAGGGAAAACAATAGTCACTAAAGGACTTGACAGTTCCAATATCAAAGCTGAGAAATGTCTGAATGTTAAAACTTTAATATGAGGGGCACCTGGGTGGCTCAGTCGGTTAAGCGCCTGCCTTTGGCTCAGGTTATGATCTCAGGGTCCTAGGATCGAGCCCCACGTCAGGCTCCCTGCTTAGCAGGGAGCCTGCTTCTCCCTCTCCCTCTGCAGCACCCCCCGCCTTGTGTTCTCTCTCTCTCTCTCTCTCTGTCAAATAAATAAATAAAATCTTAAAAAAAAAAAAACACTTTAACGTGAAACACTGATCTCAGATAAAAGGGCTGAAAACTTATAACAAGTATTTTTGCATCGTGTAAAGATAGGCACAGCCTGCACTACAGATTTCTCCCCCACTCATGAAATATGTGACAACAGGGAAACTGAAACACTTGGGACCTCCTCTTTAGAGGAGGCCGCCCTCCTGCCAGAAGTTGGTTTAAATCCCTTTTCTACCAACTTCCACAAAAGCCTAATGGAAAATTAAAAGCAGAAAAATTCACATCTTTCTTCATTTCCTTTCAGTGCGCTGTATGATCCAACTTGAGTACAAACTTTATAAACCCAGAAGACTTATTTTTTAAAGTTAATCCAATTCTGAAGGGGATTAAGAATGGCATTTTTTGTTGACAGGTGGGAAACAAATTCAGAAGCAACAGCTGATTCACTCTCTTCTCTTGAGATCGGACTTTCCAGTAATTAGAGTCCTTTAAAAACCGCCTTTATATCCTTACTGTCTGCAGAGCATAAAACCTATCAAAAATACAACTAAAACTTTCTCTAAGATAGAAGAACCAGGCAATACAAGTACCTTGTTTCAATTTTGTGAAATTGAGGGTTCCCCCCCCCAATGTTTCAGTTTCTGTTTCATAAACCTGCCCATTTGTATAGAAATGAAGGAAAAGATGGTGTTTAGGTATTTGAGGGAGAGAATGGTTGTCCTAGAGTAGTTAACAAGGAAACTCATTGAATTCTTAGGGTATGTCACAAGCATACCTAAAGAAAAAACAAAAACATTTTCTTTTTAACTTTCTGGAAAACCTACCCACATCAGTGAATGGACCCGCAAAAGACAAAAACATGGCTTACACATGAAATCCATACCTGCCCTCAGAAGGGGGCATAGTTAGCCAGGTACCGTGTCCTCAGAGCTATAGGGAAGAAGGCTGCTTTTCACACCCCGTGACCACTGGGACGCCTGACCTCAGAACAGGTGTCTAAGAGATGCCCCGCTTCTGTTTCCTGGGTTTGACACCGTGGTGGTGGGTGGAGTAAGGACAATCTCCAATCCACAATTTGATGAGAAGGTTTTGCTCTACGCAGTTCCAAGAAGGCTGCCAAGTCCTCCAGGAGAAGTTTTGCAGGCATCTCGCCAAGCAGCTTGGCTTGCGAATCGGGTCTGTGAGAGTGCAGGCATTGGGACCGAAATTGCATAAAGGATTATTTTGGTCTGAGGATGTCCTTAATTAGTCAAGTGCTAACAGTAGTATGTAGGTTGCAAGATTTAAAATTTCCCATAATCTCCCACACCAATCAGGAGAAAACAGCTTTTTGAAAAGCACATGTGAAAAATTAGGAGTGTCGATGTCTAAGAACATTTCTAACAATATCTGGGCTGGCAATATTTCTTTCTATGGAATGTTCCAAGCCATTTAATAAGCCTTTATGTCTGTACAACACTTCACAAACTACAAGACTCTCTGAGGTACTTTTTAAACTCATAACAAGTCCATCAGGGAGAAGAGGCAGGTGAAATTTATCCCCATTTTACAGATAAGAAAACCAAAACTCAGTAGGTGAAGGAATAGATACAGCCATAATCACTTCCTGTTTCAGACATGAACTTGCCCATTCAATGAATGGCAGAGAAGTTCCCATTTGCAAAGTCCTGGGCAAGGGGGTGCATTAGTAAATGAATGAAAAGAAAACTAAGCAATTCCAGGGAAGACAGTACCAAGGTGGCAGGTGGACAAATAAAAGCATCTAAAATACAAAGATGAAAGTGTCGGCATTCTTTAGCAAACACCTCTATTTGTCTTTTTCTATTGAGTTTTACAATTTGGGAATCATCTCAAAGCAGGTCAGTGTATACAAGAGGCATGTGCATTTTCTGACACCGAACACTGTAACTTCTTTTCTTAGAGGGAGCTTGTCATAGTCACTCAGTTTGTATAACCTCCGCTTCCCTCTGGGACTCCTTATAACCAATGAACTGCTCTGCTCCATGGCAAATCGAGAGCAAGAAACGATACGCAATCACCCCGAGTGCACGAATATGGAGGCATGGCACCAGGCGGACATGACCACCCCTCCCCACTAACAAGCCCTCTGGAAACAAAGACAAATCTTCCTCTGGCTTCCTGCATGGCTTCTCCGAATGAGCTGGGCCTGTTTAAGTCACATATGATCCATTCAACACAACCCTACAGCTGAGGCTGTAATCGCATGGATGTCAGAAAGCTGAAGGAAGCCAAAATGGCCCACTTCTCGTCTTGCTTGGAAACATGACAGAGCTACTGATTTCAAAAGATCGATTTTTGTGCTGAAGGAACTTGTAGAAAAGGATAACAACTGAGTTTAGCATGCTTATTTATTGTCGTTGCCAACAGAGCATACTCTGGAAGTATTCTGGAAAATTCATAATGTCCAGGCCAATGTATTTATAGTAAATTAAAGCAATGCTTTATTATTATGATTATTTCCTTGGTTACAGTGTTGATGCTGAAAATTTAAGGAAAATAAAGCCCTTGTTATCATGCTTGTGAAAGATTTTAAGCTAACAAAAAGTTCAGTCTTGATTCCAGGGCAGTTAATTAAGGTTGACCAAGTCAGGCAGAAGTAAATTAACTTGGCTGATCAATTATTTATATGAAGCAGAATAAATGCCCTTAAAGAACTTGGTCTGTTCATGAAAGGATGTGTAAATTAAACTAAACATAGTTTTGTAAAATATATTTCTACTTCTATGGGGAGAAGAGAAGAGAAGTTAATGGCGAAATCACTTGTAGGAAAATGACGACAGTGATGATACGGTCCTCCCCCATCCCAAAGCAAAGATCCTCTTTCTCATTGTTCATCCAGTGCCAGGAAAGAAGGAAAATGGAAGGCATTCTGAAGAGATAACAGAAGCTCTTGGGGTGTTAAAAAAAAGGGGGGGGAGGGGGCAAGGTAGGGGGGAAGAAAAGAAGAAGGAGGTAGGGAAGGGAGGGACAGAGAAGGGGAAGGAGTAAGGTTGGGAGGGAAGGACAGAGCATCGAGGAGGGAGGGAGGAAGACAGCAACTCTAAGAATGGAGAGGCCCTGTGAATTTCCATATTTTGGAATTACTGAACAAGAGGCGCACTTACTTCATCATCCGTTAGACTCCGTGCAGAGTTTGTAGACAGGATAAGAATAAAGGTGGGAGTCAGGCTAGCTCTAGTTCTAAAGAAGGACTCATCGCATCATGATAATTCAAAGTCCACATTGATCAAGTTCATGCGATTCAGGAAAGAAGAAAAGCTTGTGTGTATTAAGACATAAAGCATACATTTACTTCTGGGTTTCATCAGATAAATGAACGGTTTCCCTTTAAACGTGCAAAAGGTCTACCTGACAACATAATACACATAAAGGAGTTCTAAGGAGCAAAGTACAGCTAAGGGGATTCTTCCCTGCCGGCAGGCAACCAGCAGGGTGGCACGGGACACTAACCCAGCGCCTTACTCTCCATCTTCTTGCAGGAGTTCCTCCCATTCACAACAGGGACTCAAGAACAGAAAGCATCCCTGAAGAAAGTCTGGCTTTGACAATGGAGACTTCGTGTTTCCTAGCATGTCGCACGTGCTTTTGCAAGTGTTCACCCTTCACCTGGCAAGATGGACTAGAGTAGGGGGCAGAGACAAGAAGGAGGGCTGGTGGAGGGATTACAAGTGAAACTGAGGGGTTAAGGAAGCAGGTGAAGAAAGGGCAGCATGGAAGGGCCCCAGGTGGCCCCAAGATGCAGAATCGTTGCCACTAAGTGGGGATTTCATAGCATACTCTCAGTGAATAAAAAAGGGAGAAGGAAGAATTCAACAAGAAAAACAAAGTAACACCAGTTGATTATTTTCACATCTGAGATCACTCCCACAAGTTGTGAATGAACCCTTCAAACACCACTGTCTGCCTATCCACTGCTCGCAATGGCAGGGGTCCCATTCCATGGAACAACCATTCAAGGGCCAAGTTTAGGAAGAGAAGTCGGTGTGCTGACTGTGTTATGAAGGCACCATCTTCCAATACCAAATTTTCATAATTGTAACAGAAAGGCGTAAATTTTCTAATGCGTGGCAGTTCAAAAAGTAATCAAGGGAATGAGCCGGAGGGCTATTTTAATGTATGCAAAGCTAGTGACCCACAGTAAATGGGAGGTAAGCTACAATGAATGCAAAGTAATGCACACATACTGAAGTCCTGGTCTGATGAGGGACGGCTAAAATTAACACCCAATTAATTTCCAAATTGACAAACAAATGAAACCCATAAATCTACTTTCTCATTAATTTTCTTGTGGTATAATTTAAAGCAGTAATATGAGGGCAAAAACTGAGCATTATCCATCATAAATATCAAAAAGATAGCACTGTAACACCATAAATTATGCATATTACCTGTTGTTAAAAATGATTCATGTATTATCAACTTTATCATGCACTGTATCTAGCTCTATCTTTAAAAATCTGGAATTTTATTTAGCACTTAGGAAAAAAAAGTTCAGGAGCAAGGAAATAGTCAAAAATATGTTTTTAAAGGCTACTTAAATAGCCATATGGGAGAGAAGGGCAAAATTGCAATCTTCCCAAATCTTAGGTCAGTAGAGGTTGAGGATATCGTGGAAGTGTCGGGCTGGGCCTCTCAACAGAGAAAGAACCAGCTCTAGGAGCACTCCTGATGGAAAGCCTTGTTACATGTGTCCTCAGGGAGCTACTCCTGCAGGAAATGCAGGGCTTGGGGCTGGAAAGGAATGGGTACAGGCAAGGATATCCTGGATGCACCTCAGACAGCTAGAGGGGGAGAACCTACAGCTATGGTGCTCAGTGAAGCAAAGAATTCTCAGTCGGCAAGAAGTCTGTGAGGATAATTAGGTTCATTGTTAATAATGTAATATGGTAGCTCTCTTACCTTTATAGTTCAAAGGAGGAGAAAAAAGAACTAGGAACTAGTTTGTATTTATCAATCAACCTAGAAGTACTCTCTATCAAGTAAAGGGATAAAGAGGCATTCAGAGTAAAATGATCTCCTTCCTGGCCTTCCAACTCCATTTCTTTAGTGACAATTAAAAAAAAACAAAAACAAAAACAAAACCCTTTATTTTGAACTTTACTTTCAGGCACACCTTGCACATACAGTAGCTCCCCTTATTCATGGGGGAATATGTTCTGAGACCCCCCAGCTGATGCCTGAATTTGCAGGTAGTACTGAACCCTACATACACTATGTTCTCTTCTTTTTTTATATATGTTTTTAAATTTTTTTTCAAGATATTTATTTATTTGAGAGAGAAAGAGTAAGAGAGGGAATGAGCAGGGAGAGCGGCAGAGGGAGAGGGAGAAGCAGGCTTCCCGCCGAGCAGGGAGCCCGATGCGGGGCTCGATCCCAGGACCCTGGGATAATGACCTGAGCCGAAGGCAGACGCTTAACCGACTGAGTCTCCCAGGCGCCGCACTATGTTCTTTTCTATACATACATACATACCTATGGTAAAATTTAACTCCTAAATTAGGCACAGCAAGAGATTAACAATAATGATAAACTAGAATAATTACTATAATCTAGTGTAATACAAGTATGTGAATGTGATCTCTCTCCCTCTCTCACAATATCTTATTATACCATACTCACCCTTCTTCTTGTGATGACTTGAGAGGATAAAATGTTTACGTAATGAGCTTAAGTGACGTGAATTACACAGGCGTTGTGATACAGCCTCCCGACAATACCTTGGAAGGAGGATCATCTGCTTCCCAACCCTGGAAGACCACGGGTAACTGATCCACAAAGCAAAACCGTGGCTATGGGGGACTACTGTAGTAGGAACTCAATATATAATTGCTGAATTTTTAGCTAAATGATTAAATGATAGGAAAGTCCAAGTCCAACCTCTCAATCAAATGAGATCAAGGGCTTGTGCTGGCCACCACACCACCTTGATGTTCCTACTTTTTTTTTTTTTTTAAGATTTTATTTATTTATTTGAGAGAGAGAATGAGAGAGAGAGAGCACATGAGAGGGTGGAGGGTCAGAGGGAGAAGCAGACTCCCTGCCAAGCAGGGAGCCCGATGCGGGACTCGATCCCGGGACTCCAGGATCATGACCTGAGCGGAAGGCAGTCGCCCAACCAACTGAGCCACCCAGGCGCCCCCCCCCTTTTTTTTTTTTTTAAGATTTTATTTATTTATTTGAGAGAGAGAGAATAAGAGAGAGAGAACACATGAGACGGGGGAGGGTCAGAGGACGAAGCAGACTCCCTGCCGAGCAGGGAGCCTGATGCAGGACTCAATCCAGGGACTCCAGGATCATGACCTGAGCCGAAGGCAGTCGCCCAACCAACTGAGCCACCCAGGCGCCCGATGTTCCTACTTTTAAAATACTCCTTCCTTTGGAAGGACTAATCATTTTGGATTTCTGAAACTGAAAAACTAACCTAAGCCATTAATTCATTTTAAGTCATAACAGAAGTAGGACTGTCCCAATCATTGAAAATTTAGAGATAATCAATCAGTGAAAAACTCTACCCAAATCCATGGTCAACAGTTAACATTCAGTTCAGCTGGAATGGAAAAAGGTAGAGAGCAGGATGTTTAACTTTCCCTGTAATGCATGACTCACAACAGAGAGGAATAGGGTGGTAATAAAATAATGTTCCTAATAAAAACATGATTTCCCTTCTCTACCAGGCTTTCATCGTAAAGGCAAGAGATTTTACATTTCCAAAGAGAAAGAATTCCCGAATTCCAACCCCGAGGCAGCAAGGTTGTTCAGAGGAAATGTGCATGTCTTCATCAAACTTCCACGGTCTTCGTAAGTCATCAGTAAGGGCAGATAAAAACACCCACCCCCTTAAAAGTTACAAATGTATATTTTCAGAATTTCGGCTACTGTTGTTGGTCTTGTTTTCCTTCCTTCCCAGTGGACAGGAGTTTAAGCGCTGGAATCATAGCAACTGTGTGCAAACTCTGGAAGTTAGAAGGAAGCTGCTCTAGGAAACAGAAGTACAAAGGAGAACGCATACCCACTCCCTGGCATATTAATCCAGACGAGCTCAAATAATTAAACAGAGACCAAAAAGGAGCTTTGCCAATCCTGTGCTAGGCTGTTTGCTTTGCTACAAGGAAGCCTCTGCAGCTTAGGGTATGACAGGGCCAGGTGTTCTAGGGAGCTTAATTAAAATGCATTTTACAGAACACAACAGAGTTGAAGTTTGAGAATTAACAAGGCCTGCCAAACTTGAATCATTTGAACATTCAAACGGCTGAATTGTCACAAATAGCCTGGTGGAATAAAGCGACCAACAAGCAGGTCAGAATTTTTTTTTCCATTTCCACATATTATATAGTTTCATATACATGGGGCCAGGTTCCTAATATCAATTAGTGGCTGGCGTGCACGGTGACACACTTCATGCACCTCCTGCTTTTGCCTCCAGCCCCTCACCGCTCTAGTGGCCAAAGCGAACAATATGTTCAGAGCATCATGGCAGCTCAGTGAATGCAGGTCATCAGAAGTCAGTGCAGGCATGTCTCCATTGTGTGAAACGCACAATTATTTAATTTTATCCTTCAAAAACTTCAGTATGCATATATGTATCCAGCCCCCCTACTCCCCCCCCTCCCCCCCCCCCGGCAAAGTTGCTCTTACAGATAGATTAACCGGCTTTCTCTCGATATAAAAGACCACAATTTGTTGAAGGTCATGACCCCGGCTTCCACCCCCACCCCGGCTTCTACCCTCACCCCAGTTTGTATTTTATCCTTGTAATTTACAGCAAATGCTAGCAGACCCTGCCTAGTATTGAAACACAACACAAATTCAGAAACAGCAACAAACAATAATTAAAAAAAAAAAAACAAAAAACAAAGATGATGTAAGCTGTTTTCTCTGCTGTTTGCAAAACATGACAAAGGACAGGCTGATGTTTGGTCTTATCTAATGTGACTCCCAGTGACCAAGGGACAGGAGTCACACACATCAAGCTGAACAAAGAGACACAATGTCTCCTTAACTAGAAAGGATACAATGCATAAAACTCATTTTAAAACGAGACAGGTGACCATAACAGGTAAGAATTAAAATACTAGCTTGTAAAAACGTATCACGTATATTAACTGTATGGTTTCTTCCCAGTTAGGATGTCTCCGTTCATTCACAGAGAATTTATTCACAATACATTAAACTCAAAGTTAATCTTCCCTTTTCAAACTTGAGCGAGTACACCCATCACACAGGATCATATGGAGCCCACACAACAACACACAATGCACACACACAATAATATAAAATCCAAGGATTGTACCTTTTGAAGGTGACTGCCTTGTTCATAGCACTAGACTTTTTCTCCTACACCTTCTAAGTCCTTGTTTGCTCCACAAAGAGTTTTCTAGCCATCTGATGTTCTATTACTAAGCTAGTGGCCTTTCAGGAGAGCTCTCTCCCTTCTGAAAAAAGCAAACAACTGCATAGATATCATTACACTAAGGAAATCTCTTAGAAAAACCAAACAACTTGCTAATCTCTCCAGCCCCTTCATCCAAGCAAAAGATAAGAAAAGCAAACCTAAGTCTGTTTCAACCACATTCCAGGGACAAGTTCCCCTTTTTCTTTCTTTATCAAAATTCTAGTATTTAAGTTTTTGTTTTTTTTAATGTGTGTGTGTTTTTTAAACAGACCTTGCAGGATAAACTGCTGCTCGCACCCCGCAAACAAAGCAATATTTGTTTAATAACGATTGCTGCCATGGGTACAGTAAACAAGGGGCCCAGCATTTGTGTTTATGAACAAACACATCATCTTACAAGAGCAATTTAACATTAACCAGGTGGAATAATCAACAGATTTCATAGGTGACACCAGGGGCAGGACTAGTGTAAACAGGGCTAGGGAGGAGAAAGGGGCCACTCTTTGGGAATCAAGGTCGAGGTAAATGCATTACAGAGTAAACAGCTGCAAAGAAGGCAAGATAAACAAACAGTCATTCTTCTGACATTTAGAGAGGCAGAAAGGTTGTATGTTACACAGATCAGCTGCTGACCACCATGAAATCAAACCAGTTGGAGACCAGGCCTGCTTGTTTGCACAATGCCATGTTTGCTTATAAACAACAATTTGCTGTTACCAACCTCGCATTAGTCATCATCATATAAGCCAGAGCGAATCAAGTGAAATCCGGTTAACTCTTTACTGGCAATGTTACTCGGAAAAAAAAAAAAAAAAAATGATGGCCCCCTTTAAGAAAAAAGAGGTCACCCCCAGATGAAGCAAACAGAGCTCAGCCAACGCCTTTCTACTTCCTGCCTTGTAGATAAAAATAAAGCATCCACATGGTTTAAACTACTAACGATTGGATTTGGTCACAGCTTTAAAAGACTGGAATGTTTTCATGCTTGAGTAACTATACATTCATTTCCTGGGCTCTTCTTCTTTTATCAATGAAACATATGGGTCAAACATCAATTCGGATCTTGAATGTTTTATCTAGAAGGAGGGCCCTAATGTTCCTTCTTGCCCAGTTTCTTGTTCCAAGATACCTTTAAGTACCCGGGGTCCACACACAAATAGATGTGTTTCTCAAGGATGCTGCAAAAATCCAACTATATCTGGGTATGATTTTGCCCTTAAAAAAACAAGATATAAATAAATTAATCAGCTGATGCTGCATAGAACCACTCAGGAGTTCAGTGTGTCAGCTTATCAAAGAAATCTGAGGTCTTCGAAGAGTGAATAAGTTCAATGTCTCCACTAACAGAAGTGTTATAAAGAAATGTTTCATCTTCAAAAATTCGCTTCATGTGTGTTAAACAGCTTGCTGTATATTATAAGAAAGCTCTCATGTTTTATCAGAGATACTGTATTTAGGTGTACGATTGGCAATTAAAGCATTATTTTTAATCTATCTAACAGATTAACATTACTAAACTATTTAATTGTGATACGTGTGAATGACATCTCTCCATTACTTAATATTTAATAAGCAAAACAGGGAAAACCAGTTTGTTAATTTATATCTTACATTTATTATCAGCTAATTAAATCTTTAAAAATTCTGTATTATGTTAGTCCAAAGTACAGTAAAACACTGCTGGATATCCAAAGCAAAATTTGAAAATGAGAAAATGAAATTAAAAAAAAAAAAAACACAACTAAAGATATATCTCAGAGGATTGTGGCAATGACATTAGTAACCTTCGGATTACTGGAATTTCCATCTCTAACAAATGTAACAAAATTTTAGTGGTCCCTTCACACACCCCTGATGCCCACCCCGGTTCCGCTATGAACTTCTTTTTTTTTTTTTTTTTTTAAAGATTTTATTTATTTATTTGAGACAGAGAGAATGAGAGAGAGAGAGCACATGAGAGGGGGGAGGGTCGGAGGGAGAAGCAGGCTCCCTGCCAAGCAGGGAGCCTGATGCGGGACTCAATCCCGGTCGCTTAACCAATTGAGCCACCCAGGCGCCCCCCGCTATGAACTTCTTAACCTTCTCTAGTTGCTCTTGTTCCTGTCTCCTCCTTCTATAATCTAATCTTTGTTCTGCAACCCCAACATCATAACATCACAAGAGCATTTTCTTTTGTGTTTTCATTTTGTTGTGCTGTGGTTTGTTTCCCAAGTCCCTCTCTGTGGACAGTCTCCTTTCCCCAAACCAACGCGGCCCCTAAAACCTCAACAAAGACTGGAGAAGAAATGCCCAGTGAGCGCCCCGTGCCCTAGCAAGAGAGACTTTCTCAGGCTCATGGACCTGCTACCACTGTAGGGACACGAGGAAGGGACCGTGGGACATCTACCTTTTCTGCCCTAGGAAGCCCTCAAGGCCTCGAGCTGTTCCACTACCCGAGAGAAGGAAACCCAGCCTTGTTCCACTCTGAATGATGCTGCAGATCGGGCTGCAGGGGCAGCTAACATTGAAACTTCCTCAAACGCTCTGGGAACTGAACGTTCTCAAATTCCACGTGTATGCATGCGGCTGATGAACAGGAGACAAAGAAAAGTGAAGTGTCTCATCTGATGCTCCAGTGGAACTCCAGAGAGAAAGAAATGAAGAAGTAAAAGCAGAATCTGTGACCCGCTGTTCTTACTCCCCATCTTCCTTACCCACTATCCGCCCTTCCAGTCTTTTCCAGGAGTTCTCCTGACTTTCATTTTTCTTTTCCTAAAGCCTGAATGAGCTAGACTATCAGTGAAGGATTACAGAGTTTACCATTCTAAAAGGTAATCCAAAGAGTTGAAACCATTTCCCTCAATAAAGGCCAATCATAACTGAGCCCTGGAGTTTTCAAACTCAAGCTAAACCTAGGCACA
Source organism: Mirounga angustirostris (assembly GCF_029215605.1). Lineage (NCBI taxonomy): Eukaryota > Metazoa > Chordata > Mammalia > Carnivora > Phocidae > Mirounga > Mirounga angustirostris. Next base: position 178,089,009 of record NW_026991709.1, on the reverse strand, counting down.
TGATTGTTACCCCAATGAAGACGTGTCTGTATTCAAAAATAGTTCTACTGATTCCTTACTAAGAACAGGATAAATAATGTGCCTTTTCCCTCTGCCTCACTTGAGGTGGTAAATATCCTAATCCACCTTCAATTTTATATGCAAGTGCCCAGGTTACTTATTTTGTTCCCCAAAGACCCCATGTTATAAGCCTTATTTGCAAAATATAAAAATAATTATAAGTGAAAGAATCCATTGACTAAGAAATCTTTTAAATAACCTGTTTGATCAACTCTTTCAAAAACTGAAAACAGTCCCAAGAAGCTCTGGGTGGATCCGCGAGTGGGAAGGACTGACTTGTTCTTGCCACGTATCTTCTCTGGGATGAAAATCTTACAAATTCTGAGATTTTCAGAGTGATCATGGCACCTGAGTGGACCAGTTTCCGAGGCTCGAGCATTCATTTCGACTTTCATGTTCAGGATTTCTGCCATCTCTCTCTATACCTCCACCAATGCTATTTTTAAAATGTATTCACTTTTGACAAACATATAAATCTATTGCAAAGGAAACTTTGTATCATTTCGTCAAATGGAAAGCCAGTGTGTATCCCTTTATAGAAGAGAAAGACTTTATAATAAATGTAATACAACCCAACCAATGTTATTAAATTCTAGCTAGATCCTGCTGTCCACAAAGGCTCTGAGCGGGAGCCATGTTCTTTCTTTGTTAAATAATGAGCTTACAACTGGAAGAGAGAGATTAAAGACATACTAGTACCAAATGGAAACTTTCTCCTTGGCTTTATCGGAAGGATTAAAACAGACTGAAAATGGAATTGCTTCAACATCAAATCGCAATAATGAGAACTGGTGAATGATTTATGAACCACCTAAAAAATCCTCTTCCAACACACCAGTGAGTGGTGCAAGCTTCCGTACTAGGGAACTGGGCAAGAGGAGACTTTAAGAGACCCCTCTGAGGACCAGGTTATATCCCTGACTCCAGAGCATGGCATTCCTAATGATGAGAGCCTATTGGGTACACACATGCTGGTAGAGAAATAAACACTCAACGGACCAGCCTCTCTATTCTTGGCCCCCAAAACAAGAGGGCTCCGGCGCCATGGGTATTAAGCTTGTAGAAGACAGAATAAAAATCGGACTAGCAGCTCCAACATCAGCCTCCCTCACAGGCCTGCCTTTTCTCACACCGTCAAGGATCAGATCCATGGCCACTTACATACAGCTGCCTTTCTACCACGTAAGTTCAGAGTTTACTCAGTACCAAGGAACTACTATAGGATAAAAACTATAAGCATATCATTCAAATGCTTTATTGGTCAAAAAGATGGATGCTTTTATTAGTCCAACATTTTTTGTAATGGTGTGCCACCGATGACCCAGCATTAGCCTCATTCCCTGCTATTAATCACACTTCTAAGAGCTCATTTTGCCTTAAAATCTTAAGAAATTGCTATAATTTAAAGACATGGTGTCTACATAATGGGAAATGCCTCATAATTGTATCATTTCACAAAATACAGTATTTTTTATGGGAACAATGACCATGATGCTAAGGTATTGCAAAATGGGAATGATTTAAATATATAAAAGAAAAGTGAGATGTAAGCTGTCTTTTGTACACATCTGTACCCTTTAATCATTACGTTTGGGAAGCTGATTAATCCAAAGGCATAGGCATATATATTGTTTACAGAGCTAAAAGCAAAATGACATTCCCAAACAAATGAAAAATATCAACGAAAGGGAGAAAACTTAATGCACAAAGATAGAAAAGATGTGAAAACGCATCGTGTGTTTTAAGGAAATTCCATCAGTGGTATGTTCCTTATTCATCATCTGTAATTCCTGGGCCTTGTCTGTCCATGCAAAAAGAACTAAAGCAAGCTCTTCAAATAAGTGACTTCAGGACAAACTACAGGTATCTGCCAATTTACTTTCAGTATTATTTCAATAATATAATGATGCCCTTGGCTTGTAAGTCCTCATCTCATTAAACCACCCTTCATGAACATTTAGCACAGCCGAATACTATAAAGGAAAGCGTATTTGAAAGAGTTTTTCAACATACAGAGCTACAATAAATCTTTTTTAAAAGTGCCCCTTTAATTTTTCCTACTACACAATTAGAACACAACATACACAAATCTTCATGTCTTGGCATACACACAAGAATGGTGACATTATGTTACATGATGAACGAAGGGTGGGCTCTAACCAGGCACCAAGCTTAAGAACGGATTTGGTGTGAATGGCTGCGAAGAACAGACAGTAAGTCAGCCTTACGGGAAGGATGCAGGTATCATCCTACAGTTAGCAAGGGTCAGCTCAGAAACTCAAACAGCCAGAGACTGGTGACCAAGTACAGATGCGGCTGCGTATCAGCCTGCTCAGTGATAAGTAGTCCCAACTCTGACGGACAGATCCCTTCTAAGAGAGATATGCTCCCCCATGTGGTGTCGGATGGTCATGATAAGCACCTAGTCCTTGGACCCCCTACTCTGAGTAGTGAAAAGGCCAACTTCTGTACCTGTTTCTCAAGAGCTAGAAGGAAGTGCTGAGTCAGAGAGGATATTTAGGAAGAAACTGTCATAGACATGCCAATAAGAAGGGTAGAGCCTGAGGTGCCCAGAATAGGTAGAGTGGGCGCCAAAAGCAGGTTGTCAATGGCAACCTCCCTTCCCACACTGGGTGTGGGGGCCACTGGATGGCTACAGAGTTGACAGTGGGACCATGAGATGTCTGGTGACCTCAGATTCTCCAAAGAACTCATTCATCAACTAAACACCCAAAGAAACTTTCAAAAGCTGCTGCTACGTCTTGGCATCTCTGTGGTCAATGTGAGTGGTGGGGGAACTAGACGTCTTTAGAGCAAGAACAACGCCTGGTACGAAGGTATGAGCTTCATAATGGAGGCAACAGGGCCCGTTAGCATCCTCAATACCTGAATTTAGATTCTCACAGCCCATGCATAACCAACTGATGGATGGCTGGGGCCAGTACCTTTATTCAAGAGCACTTTCCTTAGGAGACCAGTACAGGCGGCCAAGTACTCTGTCTCATGGCAAGGCTTTCCAGAGAACCACATATGCTTCCAACAGATACGAAGTTATCAACCTTTTACACTGCAACTGAGGGCCAGACTGACCTCAGCTACACAAAGCATGGTTCTATGGGGGGAGGGGGGGTGCTGTCACCAGGGAGCTCATCACAAATGCAAATTCTCAGACCCATCTCAGACCTCCTAAGTGACAATCTGCATTTTGATCACACACCCCCAGGTGATTCACAAGCACAGTAAAGCTTGAGAATGCAAGTGTGGTGGGGAGGGAGCAGCCACCAGACTGGACATACTTGGACGTGATTTCCCACTCTGCCAACCTGAAGGTTTCAACAAGCCACCCAACCAGTCTATCTTTCCAATTCCCCTTCCCTAAAACCATATCATTCTGCATTTGGGCTCACTCATCCTTCTGAGCAATATTTATTTGGTACCTAACATGTGTCAGACCCTGTACTAAGTGTTGGGGCAACAACGGGAAACGAAAACTGATAAAGATCCATCAACATGGAGGTGACTGTCTTATGGGGAAGACACACATTAATAAATTAGTCATATAAATAAGTGGAGATTAGAACTGTGGTAAGTGCTACTATGAAAAATGCACAGTGCTCTGAGAGCACGCAAAGTTAATATATGTAAAGTGCCTTGTATGTAGTAGGTGTTCAATAAATCACAGTGATTATGAGTAGCCCATAAAACCCAGACCTTTGGGAGGCCACTAAAACACTCCCAAGTGCAGAATACCCTTCTCCCCATCATAAAATGAGCCTGAAGTAGGACTGTGTTCTCAGTTAAATTATTTTTTAACATGTCTTCCTTGCTTTCTCCTGGCTATATGAGGAATACGACACCCCTAAAGTCAACATTTCTAATGCCAGCTTAGAGAACGACACTAACTTTCCAGGTTATTGTTAAGAATTAGCTCTTGTTTACCAAGTTGTAGTTAAAAAGCAAAATGCAGAGCAGGGCAGAGGGTAATACTGCAAATCAGCCTTGTTCTAAGCAGTCTACTGATTATCATTTGAAAGCCTGGATACCTAAAGACAAATCTTTAATTGGCTTTTCAGCAGCATTTCTTTGTAAAGGCAGTTTGCTGAAGTCCAGAAAGTCCATGCTAATAATTGCAGGTAGGATTAGCAACCCGTACCTTATACTGTGGACACCAGTGGTTAATAATTAGTGCACTTAGCACATGTCTATAGTGGGAGAACTGGACTGAACAGGAATCGAAGAATGTCCACAACCAGACCCACACCACTGAGGATGCCCGCCCCAGGAGCAGAGTGACTGGAGTCTACCGCATTAAATAGGAAGCTTTCATAACATTACAGCTGGGTGTGTTCAAGTGTTCCTTAAAACGGCCCTCCAAAGTCTACCAGGTCTTTCCTTTGCTCATTTCCCACGAATTCACGAACTTTAAATAAAAATTTGAAATACGATGTAATAGCTCTCCATGTTTGTACAAGTTATGGAGTCTTTTTTAAAAAGCTGGCTTCCTTCCAACAGGTGGGTATTTGTGATGGGAGAATTCTGACTTCATTTGTATCAGAATGCCCCTGATCAAAGAATAGAAAACAACAACTCATTTGAAAAAGACAGAGAAGTATGTGCATGTGAAATGCGGTTCCTATTAAGATTTTCAGGTCTTAACATACAGTAGCCAAGTGATAAAACCATAGGCTCACACATCAGAGCATTGCTTTTAATTTTTGTAACTGCATGCATTGTTAGATGGAATAAAACAGAGCCTCTGGCAGCTTGCTTACTGGTCAAAAATGGGTGGTTTCCATTTATTACTGCCTGGAATAAGACATATCTTTAGGCAAACCATAAAAGACACTTTACTACAGGGAACAAACTAAGGGTTCCTGGAGGGGTAGTGGGTGGGGGGATGGGGTAACTGGGTGATGGGCACTAAGGAGGGCACTTGATGTAATGAGCACTAGGTGTTATATGCAACTGATGAATCACTGAATTCTACCCCTGAAATTAATAATACACTATTAACTGAATTGAATTTAAATAAAAAAATAAATAAAATTTTTAAAAAAGGATATATCTTTAGGATAATTTCCCTTGGATCCAACTACTAAAAATGCAAAGTAGGAGGGAAAAGGATATCCCATAGAGGACTTCTTTTTTTTTTTTTTAAGATTTTATTTATTTATTTGAGAGAGAGAATGAGATAGAGCATGAGAGGGGGGAAGGTCAGAGGGAGAAGCAGACTCCCCGCCGAGCAGGGAGCCCAATGCGGGACTCGATCCCAGGACTCCAGGATCATGGCCTGAGCCGAAGGCAGTCGCTCAACCAACTGAGCCACCCAGGCGCCCCCCATAGAGGATTTTTGGCAATATCTGGAGACACTTTAGTTGCCACAAGTTGGGGGAAGAGGTGCTACTGGGAAACCAGAGATGCTTCTAAACAACCTACAATGCACAAGACAGCTCCCACAACAGAGTTCATCCAGTCCCCTGTGCCAAAAGTGTCATGGTTGAGAAAAATGTTCTATGTGAATTTGTACTGTTTTTATTATGGGATCAAAGCAATGAGTCCTATTTCTTGTTCAATAATAAATTTATAATGTGCCTTAAAATTTTAATGACTCGAGATTTTCTGCTTGCATTTCTACTTCATAAATACTACTGAACTGAGCATCTATTATGGGTCAGGGTAGGCAAGACTTAGGTGATGCCCTGACATTTGAATGGAGTACTGTATTTGAAGAGGTTGGGCCTGAGGAGGGCGGCGAGGGGCCTAGGCAGGGTGCGCTCCAAGCAAGGAGGATGGGAGGGGCCTGCCAAGGGAAGTGGCTAAGCCTCAAAATGCAGAGTGGAGGCAGAACCTTAACTGAGCAGGAAGCGGGTAGGGCTGGGGGAGGCGAGCCTTCTAGGATACTGCTAGAAGGGCCCAGGACGGAGCTCAAGCAGCGAGGCTGAGGGACCAATTACTGAGCTTGAATCCAGTGCTGACAGAGATGGTAAAGGTGGGAATACAAAGAGGGCTGGACCTCGCTCCCACCTCCCCCTGCCTCTCCAGCACCAGCTCCATCGCCATCAAAGTCCTCCTCTCCCACTGGTCCCTCTCACCTGTCCCTTGCCCTCCGTCAGGTGTGCTTGCCCACCTGAACACAATGCTCCTCAACCTCAAGTGTCTGTCAGCTCCCTCCTGCTCTCTCCTTCCTGCTGCTGCCAGGTGATGGAAAGAACTCTACCTCCCCGTCTCCACTTCCTGCCTCCCACTGGTTCCTCAGCCCACCCTGAGCCAGCTTCTGCCCCACCTCTCCACTGAAAATATTCCTACCAACATTGCTAATGAGCTTGGAGTTGCTCAATTCAATTGGCACTTTTCAATCCCTACCTCACTTGACCTCTCACAACACATGACACTGTCATTCATATGGTCTCTCTCGAAAAAAAGTTTTTTTTTCTCTTCTCTTTGCCTCCAGGTTTTCCTGCTCAGAGTGGTTCTCTGCCTACACAACTGGTGGCTCCTTCTCACTTTTTAATGAGCTTTAACTTCCTCTGCTCATTCTTAAATGTTTCACCTTGCCTAGAGTTCCATCCTTGGCACTCCCAAATTCTAAAGCAGGGGGAGGCGAACTTTTCCTGGAAAGGGCCAGAAAGCCACTATTGGCGGTTTTGTAGACCACAAGGTCTGTGTCCCAACTCCTCGGAGCAGTAGTTCTGCTGGGGCACAAATGCAGCCAGGAACGATACATGGACGAATGAGTATGGCGGAGCTCCAAGAAGACAGGTGGCAGTGGGATTTGGCGCACGGGGCTGTTGTTTGCTGATCCCCGCTCCCTGGAAGACCTTATCCTTCCCATGCCTTCGCCTCATGTCTGCCTCTATCCCGTGACTCCCGAATCATTTTTGCCAACCGAAATATCTTTCCAGAGTTGCAGACCCCTACTCCCACAACCTTCTAGAAATTTTTAACTTGACGTCCTAAAACAACCTTGACTTTGTCTCAAACTGAGATGACCTACTTCTTCCTCCACTCAAACCCAAGCCAGGGGTTTTCAGGGAAGGGGGTTCACAGTCCAAATCAGGAATCATCTGATGGTCTTCCTTCTCTTTGATTTCTCATATTAACAATTCCCATCCACTGTCCCTTCTCTTTAAGCAATATCTCGCTTCTCCAGACCTCTGCTTTGGAGCATGCCCCCATCCCTTTGTAACTCCGAATGTGAATTAACGCATCTCCACACCACAGTACATCTGATCCTGTCACCTCTCTTGCTTTAATGGCTCCCTACTGCCTCAAGCGTGGGGTCCCACACCTGAAGGCCCGCTCTGTGCAATATGAAAAGTCACTGGCCACATGAGGCATATTCAGCACTTAGAATCTGTCCAGCATAACAGCAGAACTGGATTTTTAATACATGTTCAATTTTAATGCAAATTAGCTTAAATTTAAATTTTAAAAATGATACTTGGTTCGGCTACTGGAAAACTTTTAAGTATGTGTTGAACAACTTGGGTATGTGAATCTACTGATCTATTTATTCAACGATGAGTTTTATGAAATTTAAATACAGATCAAGTATTTCTGATGAAATTTTAACATCCAAACAGAGATGATTTTTCAGACTTAGTATGCAAGAAAAGAATGTAGAATGTGTCTTTCATAAATTTTTAATACCGATTACATGTTGAAATGATATTTTGGATAGACTGGATTAAATAAAGTACTATTATAATTTATACCGATTCTTTTCACTTTTTTAATTTTTTTAAAGATTTTATTTATTTATTTGACAGAGAGAGACAGCGAGAGAGGGAACACAAGCAGGGGGGAGTGGGAGAGGGAGAAGCAGGCTTCCCGTTGAGCAGGGAGCCCAATGCAGGGCTCGATCTCAGGACCCTTGGACCATGACCTGAGCCGAAGGCAGACGCTTAACAACTGAGCCACCCAGGAGCCAGTCTTTTCACTTTTTTTAACATGACTAATAGAAAACGTAAAATCCTTCTATGGCTCGTTTTATTTCTGTTGCACAGCACTGGCCTAGGCACATAGCTCTTCGTGATCCGGCTGTCCCACTACCCTCCGTCTCACCTCTCCCTCCCTATCTAAACTGTGGCCACCCTCAACAGTGGACCATCTAATGCCTCTGTACCTGTAACCACAGGCTCCCTCTACCTCTGTACCCTGCCATGAATCTTTAAGGAGCTAAATCCTACTGAATCCCAAAATTCAGCTCAAGCTAAGAAGCTTTTACCGACTACCTTCACCACCAAGTGTAGGATAAGCATTCTCCCACAGGGTCTCATCAAGTTTTGTACTAAACTTTTGCGGAGCAATCAGTACATTGCATTCTAATTTTCCGAATGCTTAACTGTAAGCCAGGGATCATGCTTTGTACCCAACAGAGTCCCAGGCAGTTTGATAAATAATTCAGTGCCAGATGAATGAATGAATGAGAAACTGTGCCACTAGAACTGATAAGCTGGGAGTTGATTATAAGGGCTTAGCCGGCATCAATGAAGGTTCTCAGATTTCTAGCCCACATAATTGGGAGAATAATGATGCTCTTGTGAGAACAGCCAAGTGAGGGGAAGAGGTGGCTCTCAGGAGAGAAGCAGAAGTGAAAACACAGGCTGGTAGGGAGCCATCAGTACAGAGGCTACAGTTCAAAGCGAGCAGTAAGACTGAGAGGGGAGGGGAAGGGTCCTTGGAAAAATCATAGTCAATTCCTATATTTAGGAAACAGGAAGAGTGGCATTTACTAAGTACTAAGTTCTAGTTTTCACAACTACCCTGTGGGGTCCATATAAACCCCCATTTTTTAAGAAGAAACACCAAAGATTGGAAAGTATTAATACACATACACACACGAAGCTAGTGGACAAGCATTCGAACATCAAAGTCATCCAATCTCTGTCCATTACACTACAGAGGCGCAGTTAGGGGTAGAGCCCTCGAGAGTGACATAGAAGGTAGAAGGGAGTTTCAAGAAGGAAGGGGTGGTTGGTGGTTTCAAGTGGTTTAGAGAGCTTGAGTTTGATAAGATGACAGAGAAGGCAAGAGGGAATTCCCCCACCCAACATCAAGTATCTTCACCCTTCTTCCCTTTTCTCTTTTCCTTCTGAGATTAAGAGGGTGTTCAACCTTCCACCTTCACTCTTAAACCCATGCCTTCATCCATCAACTACCGTCTCACCAACACCAACCCCCTCTCTACTGGCTCCCTCACTTTAGCCTCTACATATATTCATGGTACTCTGACCCTAAATAATCATTTCCAGGGTAACTGTCTCCTCTTCTGTTGCCCACCCTTCAACCTCTTTCTCCTATTAGGTAAGCATCTTGAAAGGGTTTGGTACCCAAAGTTTTTATCTCCTACCTTCAACTCTCTGTACTGTGGATTCTCTTTTCCAGGCTAGGATAGTAGTTCCTAAGCTCTGAAGCCAATTAGAATCAAGGTCTTCACCCAGATCCAGTGCAAGAAGGCTGGGGTAGAACCCTGGAGGCAGCATTTACAACATGCAGGCCAGGGGATGTGTAAGTTCACTATCACTACCCACCCATTCACTACTGGTGTTCTGTAAGATTCCCCTGTGCCCTTATATTTGTTTTACCCCCACCCATTCCCTAATTACTCCAGATTGGATCCCTGACAACTGCTTCTCTCTTTATTAGTTATTCCCACCACTCAAAGTTCGTTAGATTCCTTAAAACTCAACATGTCCAAAACTAAACACAATCTTTCCTCAAAACTGCTCCTTTCCTTGATCAGGAAGAAGTCACTGTCATCTCTTTTGATGATGAGTTGATCACAAGGACCTGGTAATTCTTAGTCTTGTGTGTCAGATTTATCCCCTTTCTTTTCCTCATCCCCATGGCCATCCAGCTGCCATCATCTCTCACCTGCATTACCCAGTGACCTTCTGCCACCACCGTACATAACATTTCAAAACAAAAGCCAATCTGATCAGGTCACTCCCTGGCTTGCAAACCTCCAAAACTCCCCTGTTCTCAGAGGATAATCTTAATTCTTTTGCTTGGAGTCACAGGCCCCTTGTTTAACTTCCCAGACTTCTCTCCTGCCATCCTTCTCCACTAACCCAGCACTACTCCCCGTTATCTGTTGTTTTCCCAACACGCTTTGCTCTTTCATATTTCTACATATGTTGTTCTCTTCCTGCTGGAAGCCCCTTTTCTACTAGTTTGGTCAATAAACTCCTACAAATGCTTTGAAACCCAGCTCAAATGTTATTTTTAGAGAAGAGATGTACTTCTTCCTAAGTACTCCAGATGAACTTTATTTTTATGTTGGCCAAAGATCAGGCACATTTCATTATAAGACTAAACATCTCCTCTCACTAGGTCAAGAATATCCTGTCACTGCTTGACTAAAGCCTAATAGTACTGGACACTTACCATCCAAAAGCTTGCTGAATGAATGACTGGAATCATGAGCAACGGAAGAACGTAGAGTTTAGGCATGAGCAATCAATCACACTGCCAGCAATACGGCAGCTGCTCAATAAGCTAAGAATTCCTTCCATTTTGCAGACTAAGGAGATGGTGATGAGAGAAGAAAAAATGCTGCAAATTCTGAGTCTAGAGAAGGGAAGTTTCACGAGTCATGTGACCACTATCTTTATAGTAAAAGAGGAATTAAATCATCTGCTGAGATCGAATGCAGGTGTAGTGGAGGCTCAAGCATACGCCGTGTATAGTCGATGTGGTGAATGAGAGAAATCAAAAAGCACAAACACTGGGGTTGATGAGCCCATGAGGACTTGCGTCGTGGAGTCCAGAATGCAGAGCTGCCTATAAGGCATGGTTCTGAGAGCACCGCAGGGGTATGCATTAGCTTCGGAAGAGCAGGGGACGCCAGAGAGTCGCCAAGGCCAAAGCAGTGGAGTAAGAGAGAATAAGGGGGAGAGAGAGAGAGAGAGACAGGAGAGAAAGTACTACGGAAATGGTTAGTTATGGATTCTGTGCTGGTTGGGGAAGAAAAGTATACACACGATGGAGAAGATAAAGTACAGTCAATTCAGGTAATGGGAAGACTAGGAGCAAAGGGAGGATGTGAAGCACCTGGGTCAAACACATAGCAAAAAGCAGTGAGGTTTAGACGAGCTTCTAAAATCACTCAGGAAGTAAAAGGGAGAGGACTGGCACCTCACACAGTGACACACAGTAGGTGTTCAGTAGGCACTTGCTGAATAAGTGAGTCCACGACCGTATGGGACAGAAGCATCCCCTCACCCAGCGATCCCACATGAGCTGGCAGCATCTAATTTATCATCAAGCTCATTAGAAAATAATCACACATTAACAGTGTATGCCAAGGACACCCCACAGACTAGTTGTTTTGACAAGGTTATATCTGACATTATTCTAACACGATAATGCAGGCAATACATTTAAGAGTTAGAAATAGCTCCAAAGGTACCCAAACCTGGCAGGACCTGGTACGCTGCCGTCAGGCGGTCCGTCTGTCCCTCTTGAATGAATGAATGAATGGATACAGATACATCAGTAGAAGAACGAAGGACAGAATGTATATTACTTATAATATCTATAATAAACACCAGCTACCTTTCAAAACTCATCACCCAAAGAACACTATTCACTGAACCCAGACTCAACCAGCAACATGGAATGAAGAGTTAAGGCAACTTCTGCCTCAAAAATTTCGATGATACAAAGGCACTAGCTGGGAGGTGGCGGTGTGTGAAGGTGCCTGATTTCTGTTGCCTGCCACGCTATCACAATGCATTTGCCGCATAAATGCTAACCGTCAATCCCCTTTGCCTGGGTAGCCGCGGTTTAGAAGTGGCTCAATCTGATCAGCAATGAGCTCTCCATTTAATGCTGCTTACTTCATAAACTACTAGTGCAGCTCAATTCTCTGAACAACTGGGAAGGCAACAGAGCTGATAAGAGAATTAATGCTCTCTTTCCAAATCACATCATCTAGGATAATAAAAGCATGTTAGACAAATAACTCTTAAAAGAAATAGGAGAAAAACAGTTGAACATAAAGCTCTAAGCTATATTGATGTTTATAAGCATTACGGGGTGGGGGGAAGAAACTTCTGAGCTAAGTCATAATTGCTAATGCTACGGATTTGTTCCCTGTAGAATTCTCTGAGATAAACACAGATTTGCATATTTGGCAGGTATTTTGTCTGTTAAACATTCCTGTTACTGTAAAGAATTTTTCTTTACCAGGAGTAGCTAGCTATTTTTCACTACTCATTTCCAATTCTCTGCCCACTTGCTTCCCCTATCTAGCATTCTGGGATTTCTTCCTCAAACAATAATGCTGGAGGAGAGCTTTTGTACCATGGGGTTGTGTACAGAAACCCCATCACATCTACAGAGAGCAAGGGGATGTGAAAAGATTTCATTGCAGAGCAAGAATGGACACAGAGAGCGGTGTCAACCAGAGCAGCTCAGGGCGGGCTAAGAAAAATCATGTCTGCAGATATTTAGGCAATATTTACTTTAAGCTCATAAAAAACTGTGACCTTATAGAAACACATGATGGTTTCACATATTAAACCTGAATGATTCGAAGTTTTCAAAAACCAGCCAGAGAGAGAGGGGTGGAGAAAAACCTTTGGTGTCACTGGTCCTATTTTTACAGGTAACTGTACTTGACACATCAAGGGCCCGGGCACTTTTTTTGGCAGCTTGTGATGCTGCACTCCTCTGGGGAGACAAAGTTTAAATTACACTGATTTTAATTTTCCCATTTATTCGAGCTAACTAAAGTCCCTCTGGTTAGAAACCTGGGTGTCTCACTTTGTCTTGCAAGGTCTGAATGGGTAGCAATCTCGGGATCTTTTTTGGAGGTGAGGCTGGATTCTCCAAAGTGCAGATTCCTGTTCTAAGTCTGATGGATAACGCTGACATCAGAGCATGGCCTTTCCACTTTTGGCTTTGCTCAGCAGGCCCAGGCTAGATTCCTGCCAGCCTCAGTGCCCCATTCTAGCTGCAGCCATCCTTAGAAATACTAGCCCCAGGGCAGGGGCTTCTGCAGGGCACCAGGTGATGTCAGGATCTACCCTGGGGTTCTCTTTTCCTTCCTGGGGTTCCCTCTCTCTCTTCCTCCTTCCCTCCATACATCTTTCCCCTTTTCTCTCCCGCTCCCCTTGCAGTGAGTCAGTCCCCTCCTAGCTCTCCCCCGCTCCCTCTCCCTTTTCATCTTTCTGTCCATCTCTGTCTCCCCTCCCTCTCTGCATCTCACCACCTGGCCCACTCTCAGTCTCTGGGCGTGTACATTAAAGTGAGCTATCACCAACCAGTAAGAGGCCCTGTGCACAGTTGTGCTGGTCAGACTGGGGTAGGAGCCAAAGCATGGAGGATGTCAGACAGCAGCTGACAGTCCCCTCTGATGACAGGGCAGGGTGAGAAGGACGTTTCTGGTTTGGCTGTGGGTGGGGAGAGTCATTCTGGTCTTCGTGGTATTGGCGGTGCCGGGGCCCCCCGGACCACATGAGAAGGCCAGTGTGGTTCCCTGCTACAGTGGTTCTCACGCTCTTACTCAGCCTTCCCCTGACGCACGGGTGGCTCATGACCCACTGCAGTCCCTTCCTCACTGCTGAGCAAGGACCCGGGCTGCCCAAGGAGCACATCACTGTCCCTGCCCCAGCGGCGGCAGCTTTTACCATGCTCATGGCTCCTCAGGGGCCCCTCACTAGGCAGATCTAAGATTCAGGACACGAAGCATGGTTACCTGAAGCCCAGAGAGCACAAAAACGGACCATGTCTTTCTCCTGGGAGCCACGGAGCACCCCCCCACTCCCCCACCCCGATACACCAAGATTGTACACACACCCTTGTCGAACAGACTGAAAATGCGAATTTTCACCCCCAACCAAAAAAACCCCAGAAGAACTGTTAGTCAATTTGAATTATTCTAAGGTCCAGCTTAGTCTAGAGCTTATCTAACGGTCTATTGAGTTCTCAGTAAGTCATGTGAAAGGAAGTCCTATGATAACATTTCCTGAGACTTCTAGACATTTGATTAAGGAGTTATAAATCTTAGAGTCTGACTTGTCACAAGCAGAGTGAGATTACACCCAGGGCTGTCAAGATTAGGTAAACTTGTCTTGTTCTCTTATAGGTCTTTCTCAGCCTTATACCATAGATTAAAGATCTTTTTTAAGATAAAAAAAAAAGTTACCATCATGCTCTCTGTTTTAAAAAAAAATAACTAAAGGAGTATAAAGTGACAATTTTCAATGTTCACATCCTGAAAGGTATTTACCTGCTGCTCACTGGCAAGATTTTAATAAGCAGTAAGTAAAAGGGAAGGAGGATTGCTTGCCAGGCTGGTCCCACACTGTGGCCCAATTAATTCATTACAGCTAAATGAATAACCTGTATTAAATCGAAAAATGCGCGTGAGCTACGTAACCCCCCATCTTCCAGTAACCAATTCCAAGAACGTGGTGGAATAAAATCAATACCTTCGGGGGCGGGAGGGGATCCAGAAACCTCTTTACAGGAGCCCCTGTCAAATTCTATTGCTAATTTTGAATTGACACATTATTCTAGGAATGACCAGCGGTTACCATCAGCAAACCTGTGGAGACAGAGGTTTTCATCCCACACGTCACTGAAGGAGGGGATATTTAGGGAGTTCTAGGTCAGTGGGATGCTTCCTCAGCTTAGTGACAAGAGATCTGGTACCTAAGTGGAGAACTTACTGTTTCCAATTCTCTATACACGCCGAAATTATTGGGTTAAATAAAGACATGACAAGCTATAAATCAACTTCCTTTTTTTTTTCCTGGGGAGTTTTTACTCAGGTGTACTCTAAATGTGCATTAAACTGCAGCTCCATTAAGCAGTTACAATGAAGGTAAAGGGCGCAAGGCTAAATACCACAGGACCTTGTATGGATCTCATGGCTTTAATGGAATCAGGTTTTTAACAACTCTTTTTTCGTTAAATACAGTCAGTGTCAGGAAGATGCGTCCCACTCATAAAGCAGCGCAATGACAATGTACAGTGGCACGAACACAAGGACATAGTTCATCATGACATTTCCAGCAATTCCCAACTGATTAGGGTCATTATGTTGGAGGTCTGATTTATGTTGTCATTTCCTCTCACCGATCCTGCATCAATGAATCTTAATGAATTGGTAAATAAGGGTGAAGATTACACTCTATGACACTGAAACATTCCTCATTCTCAACACCCGAGATTTATGTAGCCAATTAGTGACTAAGAGAAAATTGGCTGGCAGAAAAATAATATTCTTTATGGTACAAAATGGAAAAAGCTTTCTCGTTGAAGGGCAATGCCACAGCAAAAGTCCATAAAGTAGCTTGATATGTGGAAACACAAAAGATGTTTAAAATGGGCTGTAAGAGGTTCCCTAGTAAAATGCTTTTACTGTGGGTTTTCTTCTTGGGGTTTCTTTTTTTTTTTGATGTCTCATTTTTTAAAGGTTATTGGTTTAATATGCGGACCTCTATTTTATAAAAGGGAAAAGTTGGCCTTTTGAGGAAAGGAGTTAAGTATACCCCTTATAGGACACAAGTGCTAATTCTTTGTATTTACCGGCATAGTGGGGAAAAAACAAGCAGACAACCCGTTATTCCCCCAGTTTTAACCATTACACCAGTTTCTGTGACTTCTTGTAGACAGGTAGCCACGATCATTTCTACACAATCAGGGAGTGCTAAAATCTTTCATTCTGATTAATTATTGGTAAGTGTGCTTAAAGTACAGAGCATGTTCCAAATACCAGAACTTTTTAATTTAAAAAATAGCCTAATCATTAACACAGAAATCACTCCACTTACTAGTATTATTTTACATTCACCTGTTCCTGACCTCATTATAAAACCAGATGAAATGACTGTCATAAACAGGAAAAAAAAGGTAAAAATTCCCCAATGAAACATAATTCAGAAAATCTTGGCTTCACCTACAGCTTGAAGCGTCACCCTACGGTGTGTGTTCATGAATGCAAAGCATAGCTTCAGAGTCATTACTGCTTAAGTATATACTTAATGTTGAATACTGTCAGAAAAAAAAAAAAAAGAGGTTCTCAAAATCCACGTATTTATTCAGAACTCATCATCTGGGCTCCACGATATCCTTGTACAATATGCAAATCAGCCATGTCTCTTTCTTTCTTTCCCTTGTTTTCTAGTCAATGTCACCAAGAGAGTTTGGAAATTAAAAAAAGAAAAAGTTGGATCAGCTGCATCGGGGTCTCTGTACCATCTCATTAAGCTAGCCAGGGTGTAATAAACAATAACAACAAGATGGAATTGGCATCGACAGGGCAGCCCGTTCTTTTCAGTTCTGGAATGCTCCACGACCACTCGAGTATCCTCCTTAAGAGTTGCTGCTTCATCAAGGGCTTCTGGATAATTGCGCCACTTCTGTCAAGCTCAGATCATGTCTGAGGCGCTGCAACCTTCAGAACTCCCTGCAAACTTGCTGCTCACAATTAGAGCTCCTCGGGCCGCCTGGAGCTACACAAGGTGCTCGGAACAGCAGGGCTGCCGAAAAGATAGCAGACGCCAGAGCAGACATCGCTGGGGAGGGGCGTGGGCGGGGGGGGGGGTAGGGAAAGAAAAAGGCGAAATATAACCTCCTCCCAAAGCCTGGAGCCTGACAAGAATGTCGCCCTGTGGATGCTGAGGGTTCAGAGGTTCAGAGATGCCAAGTACACTGTGCAGCCTTTAAATGGATCGTTTTTGTTGTTTTTTAAGCCAATTTCTCAGAGAGCAAACACACCAAACTGGCCAGGGAAATTATAAGGGCGTGTGGCACTTCTGACTTGTTCTGGTACCAAGAAACTCCTCTCTGCACAGCAGAATGCCTTGGGCACACAAAACTGCCCTCAGAAGTCCCAGTGTGCATCTGGTACCCACAAATGGTTCAAATCTTTAAAATCCTCCCCCTTAAAGAAACGAGAGGGGGAAAAAATGCATCCCCTTTACCTATGACAGTGAACAGAAAATATTTTAAAATGCTAAGCGCAACCACCATCCAAAAAAAGAAAAATTAAATGCAAATATATTAAGAGTCATTCCAGGGCTGAAAACCAGTATATAAAACCTGCTAAGCCAAACCTGTGGGTAGAGAAGCAACTCTGGGGGAGGAAAAAAAAAAGGTTGGTACTTCAACTCAAGGGTGGGCAGCTGACAGTCTGCTCCCCAAACTGGGAAGAGCCAAGAGAAAACTCTACACATGTTTTATTTTAAAATCATTATTTGATACTGATTCCAAACGAAAGTGTTTTGTAAAATATTTTCACAGTAGGTGGCATCACTTATCAACTGTAGGAGGGGTGTGGTGGCTTGAGGCATTTTCCTTTATTAAATTATCAAATAATCATTTAAATGGCTTTCACACATTCTGTTCCGTTTGAGATACACCTACAAGGATGGTGGGCTTGCCAGAGTGAGGGAAAAGACTCCAGTACACCTTGGCTACCCAGATACTTGTTTATTTTTTGTTTGTTTGTTTTTTGCTGTCCTCTTTAATCACATGAGGAAAAAAAAGTGAGTTTTCAAATCCACTTTCATTCAGTAACGGATCATTCCGGTAAAAAAAAAAAAACGCATTTCTGCAGCTGATGGCAAAGTACCCCTCCTCTTTTCTTTCAATGGGGACAATTTGGTTTAAAATAGCCCCTTTACTTAAATGAACCATATATCAATGTTACTCATTCTGACTGGGAAAAATGAAGATGTAGGCTGTAAAATTAAAAACAAATAATGAAACATAACCACAATGATGTTTAGGCATAATAACACCTGCAAAGACCTTCCTTCTTTTTTTATGTTCAAGAGAAACAAAATGAACTAATTCTCCTTTTCACATTATAAATACCGTGAACCTAAAAGCAAGACTTCTGATACTACAAATACGTAAGGAAGAAAGAACCAACCTACCTACAGCTATATTATGAGAAAAACTAGGAGAGCTTTCTAATCTTTGAAAAGAGATTTAATTTATTACAAACATCAAAAGGGAGTGTGGTGGGGGCAGGGGGGGAGCTGACGATAGACAACACCAACTCAGTGATCTAGTAGTTATGCTGAAGAAAGTATAAATTCTGGACACTTCAAATTTCTCCTTGAGCATTAGAGAAAAAAAAAAAAGATGGCTGATAAGTACTATTTACCAGGCAAAGTTTTTAAAATATGGAGTTGAGGGGCACCTGGGTGGCTCAGTCAGTTAAGCATCCAACTCTCAGTTTTGGCTCATGTCATGAATTCAGGTTTGGGATTGAGGCCCATGTCAGGCTCCACGCTGGACATGGAGCCTGCTTAAAATTCTCTTTCTCCCCCCCTTCTTCTGCCCCATGCCCCTGCTCGCCCACGCTTGCTCTTCAAAAACCAATAAATAAAATTAAATTAAATTAAAATAAAATAAAACAAGATAAAACAAAACAAAATGAAATAAAATGTAAGGAGTTGAGAAAAAGGAAAAAAAATTCAGGAAGAAGTTCAACAGGTGAAATAATGACAAAAGGTGAGTAGAAAAAGTCTCTCTTTTTTTTCATTGTGGCACATAAATAATTTTGGTGGATTCTAACTAGACTGTGGTCTAGGGAGATGTCAGTTAATGTGGGGTGTCAGGACCTAGACTCCTAGGAATTCAGAATGAGAGTAACAGGCAATTTGCCAAAAGGCAAAGTGTTTGTACCTCAATGTTATCTCCTATATGAAGGCCACATCCATTTTTGGGTGAGTGTTCAACTGCATGTGGAAAGAATTCTGTACGTGAGGAAGAGTTGTACAATTCAAAGGGGAATCAGTACTTGGCCTGTTTTAGGATCATCCCCTTGAAAGGAATTTCAGGGGGCTGTCTAGTCTATCCTAGGTCACATCTGAAAAAGATCATGTGTCTAAAACATTAACTCTGAAGAGGCTGAGGGGCTTAGGAAACAGATAATATAAGGGGAATTTGATAGTATTAAGATAAAAGATGTGCCACCATTCATTAATAGCATTCAATTAGCTGAATTCACATATTGGTGAATCTTCATGGTTAGAGCAGGGAGCACAAATAGATTCCATGCCAAGCACTACCGATTAGCAAGAAGCTGGCACTGTTGAAGAGAAAGATTCACAGGCCACGGTGATCGATTAGCAATGTCTGCTGTGAGCACTGGCAGAAGGAAGGACTAAGTTATTCCAGCCATCTGCTAGCTACTGTTCTATAGGACCCCTCAACTGATGCTCCATGGCATCTCCCAGGTAATAAATAAAAGCTAAAATAAATCAATAGGCTTTCTCTAAGGCAGGAAGCATGTCCATGTCAACAGATCCGAAAAAGTGAAAATAGAAAATAGAATTCCAAAGAGAAAAATGCTTTCAAATTAGCATTAAAGAAAAGGGCAGGGGCCTCTAATGGGACTCTGAAGGAGAGGGACGTAGGGGTACAGACCTGCACGGCCTACCAAAACCAAAATGGAGATTACAGCATGCGGTGTAGCTTCACAGGCTGGACTCCCTGATTCCTGCAGACACCATCAAGGGCAGGAGAGGGTAAGGATGGGCCCATCTTTGGAATACAACAAGGCAGCTAAGAAAACTTCTAGAACACATGAAAAAGTGATCAGAAACAGAACTTGAGGCCTTGCTATACCCAAGGTGCTTTTAGCTCAAATCAAACCTCATCCCGTGACAGAGCATTTTTGCTCTTTTTTGGGGGGGTTGGTATCCTCAACATTCTGCTTGACTGTGGTCACTAACTCGGGTGTTGGCTGCTACCGGCCTTTGCTCTTCCACAACCATTGCTGACCTTTGGAGGTACAAGCGCATTTGTACACAATGCTCACAATGTTCACAACTGCTGTTTCCTGCATGTCAGTGTGGAGATGGAGATAGAAGGGCCCACCTCCAGTTACAAGAAATTGAGATACCTTTCACACGCATGACAGGTGAAGGACAAAAAAAAGTCTGAACCATTAAACCAATAAACAAATCTTTTTGGACAACCAGAGTATTTGCCAAATGGCGAACAGGGACAAACACCTCAAAACAGTACGCAGTAAAAGGAGACGAACCATTCATTCCATCCCAGCTCCAGATTAATCCAGCATACTTCACCTCCTGTATCCGAGACCACCTGATAAAACAGACAGCCCAGGAACACCACGGGCTGCCCTTCCAAAAACTGTCCTTGTAGAAGAACTGACAGCAAGAGCCCTGCAGGGTGGGGTGCTGGGGGGAGAGCAGGGCGGCTCTTTAAAACCTTAGAGCTGCCAGTCACACTGCCTTATAGAAAGTTCTGCAGCTCCAAGGACATTCCCAGGAACAGCTGTTCCCTTCTGTTCAGAGATGATTTGCTGGTGGGCAAGGGTGGTGCAGGGGTGGAGGCTCTCCTCTCTGAGGTGTCTGCAAAGAAATGTTTCGTGCACACAAGTTGAAGGCATTTTCTTCCCCAGTTATGCATAGGACAAAAGCTACCATTAACACGATTCCCCTGTGAAGTTCAAAGAGTCGACGATAGGCCAACTAGGGGTAAGATGATTGAAAATGGAAACAGTGTATGGAAAATTTCAAGCAATAATCATAGCCAGGAGCCAGTGGCCCAGAGATATAAACACCCTGAAAACCAATTGATACTAATGAAGCCGCAGCTTCAAGGCAGACTAGGGCAGAGGGAGGGGTGAGCATTTTCAGCACTTAACAAGTAAGTGGGCACATTTCGTGCTGGGTACTGATCTTTGCCAGGACCCAGGATTCCTGTGGCCATCTCACATCTAATACCCTGTCCCTTGACTTCTTAAGGACCAAAAAGTAAAGTGGGATAATATCCCACTTGAATGCCTGCTTTTAATGGATGAGGTGACAGCTATAATTTTCATGTGTTCATTCCAGTGAAGGCTTCCATCTATTCTGATGGGGGAAAAAAAAATCTTAGAAAAGACTGCATATCAAACTTCCCTGGGTTTCTAAGGACTGACATAGATGCTTAGGGGGAAAAAAAAAAAAAAAAGCAAACTTGTAGGCATGTAACACACCTTTCCACAGGATTGGGGTTACTGACAATTTACAATTAAAATCATGTTTCCCCTAAATCATCTGTACAATAAATAGAATGTGAGGAACACATGAATCATTAATGGATACTGATTGTGAATTCTCTTGAAAAATCAAAGAATCTTCTTATAAGGCAAACAACAGCTCCAATCTAGCAAAATTGAATTTTCACATCTTGGGTTGAAGCTTTGTGTGATATTTCTTACTTGTCCAGATAGTTAACAAGCTTTCTGAAGGCAGGGAGCCCACCATGCCTAGATATTTAATATTTGTTGAATAATGTACATTCATATAATGTTGTCTCTCTCTTAAAAAAAAGGGGGTGCCTGGGTGGCTCAGACGGTTAAGCGTCTGCCTTCAGCTCAGGTCATGATCCCGGGGTCCTGGGATTGAGTCCCACATCGGGCTCCCTGCTCAGCAGGGAGCCTGCTTCTCCCTCTGCCTCTGCCTTTCGCTCCCCCTGCTTGTACTTTCTCTCTCTCTAATAAAAAATAAAAAATCTTTAAAAAAAACAAAAAACAAAAAACAAGGACGTCTGGCTGGCTCAGTTGGAACAGCATGTGACTCTTGATCTCAGGGTGGTGAGTTCGAGCCCCACATCAGATGTAAAGATTACTAAAAAAAAAAAAATAAACTTCAAAAACAACAAAAACATCTACACACAGAGCTTACTTAAGGTAGGGTACAACCGTACTAGGTAAAGAATACGTATCAGGAAAAAGTATCAAAGAGACAAATGCATCTATTTACCTAACAGAAAGGCCCCAATAGGAGCCTGTGGTCCCAGGGTCCCAGGTACCAATTCCTGCAGGCGATCGGAGTCCAGCAGAGAGAATCACCTGGAAACACTGTCTTCTCTCTGATGACCTATGCTAATGGAATCATTATAGGAGATGAGCCAAGATTTACTGGCATCAAGGATGCTGGCTGGGTACAGAAACACTTTGCAAGTCCAAGTTCTTCAAAACAGTGGGGTAGGTGCTAGATCCCAACCTGGTTAGGAAGGACAAGGTGTGGAAACAACCAAGGCTTCCGTGTAGAAATATGTGTTGTCTGAGGCTGCATCCCCAAATACTCTCCAAGCTTCTACTGCGGGCCAGGTCCTTCGTGGAACATGCTCACTGCAGCTCTCTATCTATTTGGGGATAAATCTTTGGGCCATTCCACCTGGTCTACCAGTCATCGTATACAGAGAGGTAGGATGTATATTCTAGAGCTGTATTGTCTCACAGAAATATACTGAGGGCCACAAACACAAGCCACATCTATAATTTAAAAATTTCTACCAGCCATATTTTTAAAAGCAGAAAAAAACAAGGGGAAATTATTTTTATCTTTATTTTTAAAGATTTTATTTATTTATTTAAGAGAGAGAGAGCGAGCTTGGGAGCAGGGGGAGGGAGAGGGACAAACAGACTCCCTGCTGCATGCAGAGTCTGACATAGGGATCGATCCCAAGACCCTGAACCCTGAGATCATGACCTGAGCCGAAGTCAGACACTTAACCAACTGAGCCACCCAGGTGTCCCAGAAATTACTTTTAAAAATATATTTCATCTAACTTAATCTATCCCAAATATTTCAATTTCGACATGTAATAACAAAGTTATTTTTTTTAAATATGTTTTTTTTAATTTGACAGAGAGAGAGATAGCGAGAGCAGGAACACAAGCAGGGGGAGTGGGAGAGGGAGAAGCAGGCTCCCCGCGGAGCAGGGAGCCGGATGCGGGGCTCGATCCCAGGACCCTGGGATCATGACCTGAGCCGAAGGCAGACGCTTAACGACTGAGCCACCCAGGCGCCCCAGTAACAAAGTTATTAACAAGATATTTTACATTCTTCTTTTTGCTCCTAAGTCACTGAACTCACATGTACACATTAAGTGTGTATTTTGTACCAGTAGCACTTCCTCGATTCAGGCCCGCCACCTGGCTGATGGCTCCCATGCTGCCTAGTGCACGCCTAAGAACATTCCAAGATTCTGGACTGGAAGAGTTGTAAGGGGAAGGGAAGCCTTCCACACTGCCATCAGTTCACATGCCTGGATTGGGGCTGCTGAGAGACAGGGTTGGGAAAGGAAGCTAGAGTCTCCCTGAAATATTCCCACTTCGCTCTCTACAAGTGGCCGGCACTGTGTGTACCAATACAAGTCACTCTGCGCACGGCCCCGGTGATGCACTGGGACGGCTACAGACCCATACATCGATAAATTCTACAGTGATACTCATTCTGTCACCTGTCAAGATAAAAGTCAAACAGATCAAAGGGAAGGAGGAAGCACAGCATTTTCCTCCCCCCCAAGAAAACAAGAATTTATCAACAGACTCGTTTGGGCGGCGGGGGGGGGGGGGGGGGGGGGGTGAAGAGAAGGTGGCTTCCCACCAGGAATTTACATCACACAGAGGACTGGGAAATTAGGAGGTGTCTCAGTTATTTAGAGCACACATTTAAAGTCTAAAGCCCCAAGACAGAAGACAAATACGAGAGCCCTTAAATACCACAGGTACTCAAAAAAATAAGTATCCAAGAAGCACAAAATGTTCTCAAGTGACTGACAGGTTAGTGGGGAGGAGCATGGAGTGGTGATTTAATTGAGCAAGTGCTTTTGGACAGACGGGGTTGGGTTCGAAGCCCCGTTCAGTCACTTTCTACCTGTGTCAACAAGTTATTCAATCTGTGTGGACGCCGGTTTCCTCATCAGTAAGCAGGGACAAGTAACAGTTACCCTGCCAGGCCTCTAATGTCTATGACAGCAGAAGATGTCAAGTGCTTAGCGGCTGCTCTTCAATGAACGTCACATGCAACACACACACAAAGATGCAGTTAGAGAAATATTTAAATAAATATGTATATGTATATATCATATACCTATGTAGGTACATAGTATATAGTAATAACAGTGTGTGTGTGTGTCTGTCCCTCTCTACAGTGACAAGCAGGAATGCCGTGCAATGTCCAGGCGTGAGGACTCTGGAGCTTTCCTGAAGGAATACAAGTCTTGGTTCCAGCACAACACCTGTGTGACGCAGAGCTGCACGCGCATCACAGATGTCATGGTGAAGCGACGACGAGAGCAATGCCTACCTTGACCCCGTGTTGGGAGGGTTCATTGGCATCACCTATGACATTCACTTAGTACACGGCTATTGCTCATGAACTCCCAGTTATTATTACAGGCATTCGTCGATAATCTGGGCTGCAGGCTTCCAGCGAGGATCGCTCCTGTCCACCTGCAAAGACTAGACAGTGGCTCCCAAAGAAGGGAGGGGCCGGAGGAGGAATGGATTGATGGGGTCTACAATCCAAATACTGTCATTCATATTTAAAGGCCTTACACTTGAGAAAGCGTTTCCTTCTGTGTTTTCTTCTTTTTTTTTTTTAAGATTTTATTTTTAAGTAATCTTTACAACTCCACGTGGGGCTTGAACTCACAACCCCGAGATCAAGAGTCATGTGGTCCACCAACTGAGACAGCCAGGCGCCCATCTTATTTTCTTATTTGATGCCCACAAGCCTTCAGGAATAAGTACGATGATTTCAACCCGGAATTATTTCTTGAACACCTATTATGTGCAAGGTGTGATTCCAAGTGTCAGGAACTGAGATGAATATTCCTTGCGTTCAGGGAATTTTCGGTCTGGTGGCATTTCATCCATTTGTTTATTCACCTGCCCAGAAGGAGGAGATGTCACCGTGGGAATATCTGCTCTATCAGTGGCTTGGTCTGAGCTGAGAAAGTTTAGTCTAAATTATTTAATAAAAATAAAAATATTCTAGGGGCGCCTGGGTGGCTCGGTCGTTAAGTGTCTGCCTTCAGCTCGGGTCATGATGCCAGGGTCCTGGGATCGAGCCCCGCATCGGGCTCCCTGCTCCACGGGAGGCCTGCTTCTCCCTCTCCCACTCCCCCTGCTTGTGTTCCCTCTCTCGCTGTCTCTCTGTCAAATAAATAAAATCTTAAAAAAAAAAAAAATATTCTATACGATCACATAAAATTATTTCTCCTT
This sequence comes from Mirounga angustirostris, assembly GCF_029215605.1. NCBI lineage: Eukaryota > Metazoa > Chordata > Mammalia > Carnivora > Phocidae > Mirounga > Mirounga angustirostris. The sequence continues at coordinate 178,063,946 of NW_026991709.1, read as the reverse complement.
TCCCCTGTCTTCCTCAATGATCTGGAAAACAAAACACTTCCACATTTTTGTAAAAACATAATACTGGATATGACATTGTGGCCATGCGCAAAAATTTTTACAAGCTTTTTTGCACATCTCTGCATTCTACAGTACTCCTGAAATGATACAGAGAGAGAGAGAAAAAAGCCCTTGAAAGTGTACACTTTTCAATAAGTTCAAACTGCTGAATAGCCTGACATCACGTGAACAGTGTGGCGGCATTTACTTGGTTCAAAAACAGCTGGGAGAGGAGATGTTCACCTCCATTAAGATTTCCAAAATCAGGGGTGCCTAGGTGGCTCAGTCGGTGAGGCATGAGACTCTTAATCTCAGGGTCATGAGTTCAAGCCCCACGCTGGGCGTGGAGCCTATTTAAAAAATAAAAAAAAATTTTTTTTTCCACAGTTAGGCAAAAACTCCGTTCCAGTTATCATTGCAACCAGGCTGAGTAAGCTTGTGTGCACTTTATCCCGGCAATAGCAGGAAATCCCTGCTTGCCACGAGGTTAGAAAAGGCAGCCTCCTAACTGAACTGCTAAGGGAGAAGGGATGGAAATCAACTGGCAAAAGTTTGGGTCAAGAGGCATCAAACTGGGGAACGCTTACAAAGGAAGGGCAAGACTTTTAGCTCCAAGAAATGAGGATGGACACAGCCAATTACTCTGCTTTAATATGCTCCCATTTGCCGAGGAAGTAGCCTGCAGGAGAGTCAAGAAGCTTGAACTATTTTTAGGCCCATGACCCTTTTAAAAACACAGAGCTAAATTCGGTCCTCAGTTACACCCACTCAACTCCCACTGGCTTCAGCGGGAGCCACAGGGAGAACCCGCTCCCGATGCAGAAGAGCTTAGTTATGCCTCTGCGTTCTTTTCTTCACATGGAATGACAGTTAACTGGCCACGGCTGGCCATGGAAAGCCACCAAGCAGGTCTCCTGGCTCCAGCAGGGCAAAAGGCAGGGTCTTACATTCCAAGGACATCTCTGCCACACAACTGGATAAAACTCGTGTTTATTTGACAATCCAGGCAGAGGAGAGGGAAAAGCACATCCTTTTGAAAATGGCAGTCAGTCTATCTTGGAATTGTTTAAAATTATAATCTCATCTATAAAAGCCCAGATTTGAAGAACTGTATTATGTGGGCTAAATTAAACTTTTGCCTCCAACTAGCATGGGGTAATTACAATAAGGGATCACATGAAGTTCACTGCTGTTGAATGCAACACAATTTGTGACCATCAACTACAGTTCGGGGGTGGGGGGCTAAAGCATCATTTATAAATAATAGGTCCCAAGTCTGACTTGGGGGTGAGTGGAGAGCATTTGGCATCTCAAATGACTTTAACTGGGGGCCTTCATATCCCATGGAAAGGACACTTTGTCCCCCCTCCACTGTCTCTAATCCTCCCTTCTTAAAGGAACACTCAGCAAGATAATGAATCCTTTAAATGTTACATCTTCTGTCGTGCATTATTGTGGTGCAGAAACTCTTCACATCAAACAGTCATCAGGACTATTACAAAGTGGGCTTATAAGAGAGGGGCTGAAAAGGAGCTGTGTGAAAAGAAGTGGAAAATTAAAGCTGAAGCAGTCGAAGAAAGGGCTTAATTTACTGGCATGTACAGTATGCAAATGAGATTACTCTCAGCTTAACTGCATCATTTATGTCCATAATAACGGCATCATCATTACAGGGCTCAAATTAAATTACACCATAATTAGCATATCAAAGTGATTGGTTAAAGTTTAAAACAAATACCCAATTTTGTTAATGAACAGCTGTAATTGTCATGTACACTTCAGTGAAAACTCTCTAAACAAATATATGTTTTAGAAGGGAGGAAGATTTTTTTTTTTTTTTTTTAGCAGACAGGTCTATAGCAGAGGTAAATTACCTAAAAAAGAATGACATGGACTATTCTATTAATGTTAATATATGCTGATCATTTTCAGGTAATAAAGCATTCTATCAAAACAAGGCTTCACTTATATTTAGACACCTTCCGTGCTCCCGAATGTGACAAACCACCAGAACCCTGCTTCCACTTGCCGCAATGACAACAACGCAGGGGTGACCTGTCTCTAGCAAGCGAAGGACGTGTTCGATAACATGCTATTACTAAACCTCCATACTTATTGAAAAGACATCTGTGCTCAAATCGCGCCGACTCAAAGCTGATTTTCTCCGCATTCCAACCAAGAGAGGAAAGAGTGACAGAGCCAGAGAACTTGCGGAATTTATGGGGTAGACCAGAATGCTCCTAAGTTGAGGACCTGACAACATGTTCGACAGCCTCCAACTCCATCTCCCCTCCTGGAATCGGAGCATACTTCTACAGCAGTCCCAAACATGCAGCTGCACCAGGGAAGTTTCTGCTCTTCCATCCTTAAAATAAAATCAGGAGGCGCAACTAGCTGTTTTGTCAATGTTGGCTGCAGCCAGCGTGCACACACATTTTAGAGATGCAAAACCGTACATGGATAATAAGCTTGTTTTCAAACCTTTTTGTTATCATCCTTTAATGTCTGAAGAGTTTCTACACAAAAATCAATAATCCCGAGGCTCACGTGCAAAAAAAGCTCTCTGCCTAAGATTCTCCCCATTTCCTCCCAAACGTACCCCATATGTTCTCTGCTATATCTGTGAGGGTAACCATCCACTGTGATATACAGCAAGGCAAGCCAAAATATATTTTTCCCAAAAAGAAAAAAAAAAGCACTTTCAAATATACTTAACAAGCAAATTGAATGTCTTATTAAAATCGTATTATCTAAACAGTGTTCAAAAATTTAAAGAAAGTAGCTTTTCATTTTATTCATCGAGGAATCCATTAAAGCTTAGGCTCTGAAGTAGTATGTAAATTATGTGCCTTTCAAGGTAGAGCTAGGGCAAATTCACTCCATCAACTAATGATGAACCTCATTATGTGCAGGGAGGATTCATAATGAGGAAAGAGCCACCCGCCATTCCATGTTCTAACATAAATCCCTGTAAAATTTGAATATCTCCCCGTCTAATTAAAGGCTACTAATTCCAGTCACCCCCTCCATGGCCCCAAAGTAAAAATAAACCTCTTTAAAAGCACAGACTACAGTTATATTTCTAAAGCAGCACTCGATTCTGTTTGGACTCAGAACCTTCCACTCAGATATGTTTTACGACAAGCATAATTAGCAGCTTTCTAAGATACAAACTTTAAGGCTGTTCAAGCTCATTTTGGTTAAATACATTGGATTTCTATTTTTCAAACAGCTTCACCTTGACGGGGCTACAGTGCATGCACAGAGATGATCCGCAGCCAAGAAACCAACAGGAATGTGCGAGCTTCGTAATAACGTAAAATAAAATTCTTAAACTTGAGTTCCATGCTCAAGCTGAGATGTTCAGAAAAAAACAAGCATTGTGTGGCATGAACCCGAGATTCCATTTGGATGGGGATGTATTCAAATCTGCTTGGGAACGACATACTTGATTCTGGAACAAAACTGCTCACTTTTAATGCAGTTTGAACTAATGAACAAGTACAGCCTAGCGTGTCACAAGTCAAAGAACTATTCCCTCTTGTAATCACTGACTTTGATTTTTTTTTTTAACTGAAAACTACAGAATGCAAACCCAACGTTGCCAAACATATTTATTATGATTAATAGCCTGTAATATCTCTCACTAAGGCTTAATTGGCTCTTGTTTTCAATTATGAATCTGCACTACTCTATTCCAGTCCCCTTTTCAGGTAGAGATGAATTTCTTGTGGTCTTTACTCTTTGTATTGTATCGCCACCCAGCAAGGCACAATTAGTTAAAAACAGCAAATCTCCACCTTGACTCTCACAGAGCACCAGATTACGCAAAATTAGAGAACCAAATCAGTGAGAAATAAGTGAAGGTGTCCAGGGAATCAAAGCAATTAGACCAAAGGAGAAAGGAAAAGTACATATGCCAGTCACCCACTCACTCACACCTTTACATTAAAATTAAAAAAAAAAAAAGAAAAAAAGGAAAGAAAAAAAAATCCCAGATCCTTTATTTAATTTTGACAAACTGAATATAGAATCCAACCAGGAAATCTTATCTGCTGCTGTCAATTCAAGTGTCCCCAAATGTCTGAACCCCAGTTTGGTAATGCAATGTATACACCGGTGTGACATCAAGTGTAGAATTTCAGGAGCTAAAGAGTCCATTCTACTAGAGATGCCGCTGCTTTTTAAGTTGCATAAAAATAAACTCCACTCCATAAAAGCTGCCACAGTGCGTGCTCTCTCATCCCTCGCCTCCAGGCATGATCCCCCCCCCCCCCCCCCCCCGCCTTTTAGGTCAGCCACTCATGCATTAGGAAGACATCCCTCCCAAAATAACTTGGCCCTCCCCCGAAGCACAGAGTTGAGCAGCCTACCTTTGTTCTGGAGTTGCAGATAATAACAGGCAAGCCTCAAGACCATGAGGATTTGGAAAAGATCAGGAGAGTTGGAGAAAAAAAAGAAGAAGAAGGAAAAAAAAGAAAAAGGAAAGAAATACTATAAGTAGAGAAGAATTGGAAGAAACAACAGGAAAAGCCTTCTAATGAACTGTAGTGGCTACCACAGGATCGGGGTGTCTTCACCAGTGTTTACACCAGTGAGTACACCTCTGCTCCATCTCATCCACAACTGGTGGCATTCCCCCCCCCCCGAATCCATGCATGGCAATTAAAAGCAACTGCACCTCTCCGTTTGGGAGGGGGACCACAAAAGACCTCTGCAATATTTCTTTACAATGTCTATATCACTGATGAGCATTAGTTTGAGTGACAAAGGTCCCGGGCTAAATCAACATTCTTACCTTAATGTTCCTAGTAAAAGGCTCCAGGAAACATAACTCATGAGACATGTATGCAAAGATATGTCTCAAGGAATTAATCCAGAGCCCTCAGCTGAGGTGGGGGGCGGGGGGAGGGAAATTTTTTTAAAAAAGAAAAAAGAAAAAAGAAAAAGCAATGGCTTATTTCCAAACAAACGCAGCTCAGCCCGGGCAGCGATGGCATAAGAACAGGTTTGCATAGACAGAGCTCCGTGGCAGAAGCGAGAGTTCTGTAGGATTTATTTGACACTTATTTTCCGGGAAGCCTTTTGTGGAGTTGTACCGTTTGTTTCTTATTGTCTGAGAGGCAGTTAGGAGCTTTCTCCCGGAGGGGGCCTCTCAACCTCTGGGCTTGGCCGCCTCTGACAGGGAGGTAACCATATTAGGATGTGTATGGTAAAGTAAACAATAACATAGTTGCAATGAAATGGAATTTTTTTTTTCCAAGCTAATGGTGTTGGGGTCAGTCTGTCTTTTTAGCCATTCCCACTAATTTTGTTTCCTAGTTCAAATAGGCCCTCCTCCTCCTCCTTTTTTTTTTTTTTTAAGTGTTAGCTGTTTCCAAATATCTGACTGTAAATTTGCTGAGAATGTTTGCAATGTAAGAAAAAGCTTTTAACATCCAAATAAAGATCCTGCCAGTTTAATCATTAAAGGGGATGTGAATTTTCAAACCCTCGCAAAGATCCAACTCTCCGCTACTTTCTTCCCCACCCCAACCCCACCTCCATCTCTCCCTGAAGGTTAAAATTACTTGGTCATTTAAAAGTACCTTCTAAATAAATCAGATTTTTAAAGAAAGAGACCGTTACCTTCATAAAAATTCCACATTCACGTACTGTGTCACTGAGTGAAGAGTCTTAACCATTCATGCGCCTGAAAATTTATTACCTGAAATTTCTAGGATGGTTACTTTTACGTGATAAGCCGCTTTCCCACCTCCTCCCACTGCCCCCCCCCCAAGAAAAAAAGTAAGCATTAAATTCTGTTGTCATGCCAGCCTCTAGAAATCAGCTAACCGAACAAAAAAAATATATCAAGAATGAGTTCTCAAGATGTTACATATTTAGGAAAAGTTGTGCCGGTCCAAAGACAACAATAAAAAGTAAGGCTGCTTTCTGGCCACTGTCACTCAGTAGGAGATTCCCGCCCAAGGAACGAGGGAAACATCCCCACTCAAGGTCAGGGCTGGCGGAAGAGGACAGCAGCGAGGCTGAGGACCACAGACAGTGGGACGGAGCAGGACCGCTGGGAGCCAGCACCGGCTGTGGGGGAGCGTGCTTCCATGTCTTAGTCTCCTAGGTGTGAGCCAGGGCTGCTCCTGAGAGATCTGCCCACACGAGGGTGTATAAGCAGCCCCTGGCCCTCAGTGTGCAAGGATGGGAGGAGGGGCACAGCACTGCTACCTGTGAGGACTGGACCCCAGGAACCACCCCCTGCACCGGGCATCGAGGCAAAACATGTGGCACGAGCCGAGGGGCATGGGCAGGGGAAGAAATGATACATGCAATTAAGAATGAAGCTGGGCTGACGGGGGAAATAAAACACACGTGACCCGGGCGAAACTTGCACAGCTCAGAAACTAAGAGAGCCTCCCCTGCCTGGAACCCCTGGGCAGACCTCTAAACTGCCTTGGTTCTTAACAGATCCCTATCACCCAGAAACCTAAAACCCCTGCAACTCATGTTTTATTAAAACATGTTTAGCATTCTTCTTAAAGATAGGTTTTAACCCCAAATACCCATGAAATTAAATCTCCTATGCCACTTATCTGCACTGCTGGGCAAAAACTAAAGTTGAGCTAAACAGAGAGATAGCAAAATCAATAAATCACAAGAAACAAGTAGCAGTTCAAAAGTTCAAAGATATGATGGCCAGTTCAGTGCGTCTTAGCGCTCACCCAATAATAACTGGTCTCCGTCACTCCTCACAGTATAGACAATTTCATGGCATCATTTTCATTAGGCTGTCTCATGGAAAATTGCTAGCTATTTATGTATACGCTAAAATAAATTAGCCATTTCATCGAGCAGTGTGATTCTTATAAAATACATTAACACAATACTCAATTTTCCAGTTGGAGTAAATAAATAAATCAATAAAGTCAATACAGGATGATTCTTTTATTGTGGCGCTATAGCTCTCAGCATAAGTGTTTTTATTGGGTTTATTTGTTTCAATAAAAATTGAAATGGGCCAGTGATCTCAGCGCTGGCATCTTAAAAAAATATATATCTATCCAATATTTGGGAAAGTACTGCGCAGAGCACTCAAACTTAAAATTGTATTCAAAAATCATCTTCATGATAATTATTACTCCACAACCCAATTCGGATGGGGCATTTCACAAAGGAAAAGGGGGAATTCTGCCAGGTGTTTGAGTCTTGTGGCATTTCTGCGCTACACACCGGAGTCTGGGAGTGAGGCTTCTGAGAGACGGCTGCCCCTTGCTGAGCTGCGACCTTATGCCTCAGACGCGCCTCTTCCCTGGACAGGGAGAAACGACAGTGGGACAAGCTCCAGATGGCCTCTTCTGTCACACCTTACGGAACGCGCCATTGATTGTGGCTCAGAGAAGGCCATTTACCCCAACCTCTGGGGGAAAGACTAGGGTATCATGATTGCAAGAAAGAGAGAGGTGTGCTGACGCTGTAAATAAACTCAGGCCCAAGGCCTGCTAGTAGCTCTGGAGGAGAAAGGGAGACACCAGCAAGCATGAGATTTTTCTTTTCCTGGGTCACCAATGCAACTGAAATCAAAGAAGAACAGGGGAATGGATATCTGTTGTTTACGCCTGCCCAACACCCAAGCTCCTCTTCCTCTGATAACACCGGCCGTATTTTGCTTGGGGAAATGCCCCATTCCCCCATCTCTGGCTGATGAGCCACAGTCCGTGGATGCGTCTCTCCGCTCCAGAGGGTGGAGCCATAAACCAGGTCTGACCGATCCCTGCGCTCTGCTCTCCTAGGCACCCTGATTGGCTGATGGGTAGATATGTCCCAAATCAGAACTGGGAGAGAGAGAGAGAGACAGCCTTTTTGCTTTTGAGAGCTTTGAGAGCTTTGAGAACATGGACTGGGCTGGCTGAAAGAGGCCAGGACACAGCAAGTCAGAGGTGAGGCCAAGAGTAGTACAGATTCCTAACAGAGCCCATAGGGGGCCATCCTACTCCTGGACTTTTCCATTATGTAAGCCAATGAACTTCCCTGACGTGCTTAGCCACCTCATCGGCACTGCGTTATTTGCACCAAGAGGTGCAATCCAGGAAGACTGGATAATGGAACACACTAAATATGTGTTCTATATGTACTCTGTAATATACGTGAGCCCTGATGAGAAAGCAAACCAAATAAAAAACACACAAATGGACAAACTCCCACAGCTAATACTCAAATCCGTAGACCTCACATATGCTATGTAACCTGATCACCAGCCATGTTCTCTTCTCTGTTGTCCCTGGAAAGAAAGAGCTAAAAGAAGGAGTCAGGACCCACAGTCCAGAAGAACTCAAGATGATCTCAAAGCAAAGTAAACTGGAGATATAAAATAAATCCAGTGTGAGGTCTAATACAGACTTGATAAACTCTCTTCTCTAGGCCCCTGGTGGTGGTGATTCAGGTCAGGGATGGACCAACCCATCAGTTTAGGTGAACAGCCAGCTGGCTCACACAACAGGCCTTGTATCTTCTGATTGGACTCATGGACGAGGGATGAAGATGTGGTTCTTTCATTCTCTGATAAAAGTTGTATTGTGGTGCGGAGATGGGATAGCGAGGTCCTGCCAGCCTGCCTGGCTTTTAGCTCTGGCTCCAGCCCAACTAAATTGGCAAACCAGGGCCCTGATTTCCTCCACGGGCAGGAGAGGACCCCAAATCTATACAGCCAGGCTTTCTTGGGAGTAGTATCCACAGTAACACAAACAAACAAAAAAAAACGACAATAATTGAGACGCTACGAACAACTTTATTCTTAATATGCCAGAGACTGTACTAATCACTTTACAGGTATTGCTCATTTCATCTTTAAAATAACCCTGTAAGATGCACATTGTTACTATCTTCATTTTATAAATCAATAGAGGAAAGCTCAGAGAAGTTAAGGAACCTGTTCTTAGCCACAGAGCAGATAAGGGGTGGAGCATCAAGTACCTGGTGGCTAGTCTGTTGGACAGTAGAGGTCGTCCACAGAGAGTTCTATTGGGCAGGGTTTTTCTGTAGATGTGTGGTTCTCATCCAGGAGCGATATTCCCCACCAGGGAATATTAGGCAGCGTCTGGAGACATTTTTAACTGTCACAACTGGCTTGGGGGTGATGCTAACTAGGAGTGCTGGTAAACACCCTACCATGCACAGGACAGTTCCCACAGTGGAGAGTTACTGGCCCAACACATCAGTGGTGCTGAGGTTGAGAAAGTCCACCCTCCCAGGCAGGTGGACCCTGGTGGTCCGCAGCTCCTCAGCAAGTTTTAAAGCAACTTCTACCAAGATTGCAGGTAGCCTGTGTGTGGATATAATACTGATGTACAGTAGGGTTAAAATTTGAGGCTAAGTCTAGAAAAGACTTGTCCCAAGTCCCACAGTCTTAATTACAGGCAGGGAAGGATCTGGAGAGCTATCTGGGGAGTCCAGTTGACACCAATGTAGCTGAGTCGGGAAAAATAAGGGGGCCATGTTCTTGGTTCCCCTCTTTCCTCTGCTTTCTCCTTCCTCACTGTCCCTTCTCCCTGAAAACTGAGTGGAGCCAACCATCTACATCATAATGTCTTGAGTGGGGTGGATTGACATTCCACTCCAGCCCTGCATCAGTTGCCAGGACATCAGTGTGAGCAACCAGTGTGACCATCATTCTTGGCAGCAGGGGAAGGCCGTTATCATGTCCCAGAAACAGGTGTTCCATTCCGAGCTAGGTTCAGATCTAGGCTCCACCACTTGAGGCTCCTGAGCACTTGACACATGGCTAGTACACTAGGGAACTAAATTCTTAAATTTATGTAATTTTAATTAATTTAAATTTAAATAGCCACACACATCTAAGGGCTACTATATCTTGGACTGTGTGCAGTTTTAGAAGTGTGGCAAATTTTCCATATTCATGAGAATCCGATCCTCAGCAGATGGATATCTGGTTCCCAGTTTGAGATTCTATATATTAATTAAAATTTTTATTTTATTCTTAGTGGAAATGGCTTTGGTCATGACTTTTTAAAAATTCCATTCTTATTCTAAATCTCCTAATTTTTCTAAAAATTTTCATCTATTTTTTATATCAATTCTAATCACAGTTTTGAGTAGAATGGTAGACTTATTTAGTTGACTAATTTGGGCAAGAGATGTATATTGTGGATTAAAACCGAGTGCATTCTTTAAGAAGCCAGTAGCAAGGTAATCTTCTTCACTGTTGGGAAACCATTCTTGGTTCTCTCTTTAGGACATGTTGCCTGTAAACTTCATGTCTTCAGGGACGTGAGCTATCTTGGAAGAAGTACTCTGCTGTACCAGTTCAAATCACTCAAGCCATTTGGAACAAGAATGACATTCTGGAAGATTTCTTACACAGTAAGATCCGTCCACTCTGTCTCTCCCGTGAAAACTCCAAACTACACACATTCAGGTCGAACTTTTCCCTGCAGCTCAAAGAGTGATAAATTTTTCAGCTTAGGGAGAAAGATTAGTACTGATGTAACAAAGTGACTGTAAAGCCAGCCTCACGACATTATAAATACATCACAGCTGTCAGGATGTTTCTTTCACAATGGGCAAATCCAGAAGCAAAGAACATTTTCAGGGCTGGGGAGCACAGTCATACCCAACACGGTGTGCAGGGTGTAAACCATCCAGAACTAGGGCTTTGGGCAGGAAGCTGAGCCATCTACAAAGTATTTCTTGGGTGATATACAGAGAGCTAGAGATGGGATAAAACCGAATGATGAATAAAGTAAACACAGTGTTTGGCTCACCCATCCTCTCTGGATACCAAGAAATTTCAGCTTCAGCAGTAATGTGGGAATCCAAAACTGCACTGTCATTCTAAACAATATCAAAAGTTAAAAAAATATATGTATACCCAAAATAATAACTTCATATCCTTTGCCAGGCACAACCTAGATTTTTAAGTTGACCTTAGCTGGTCAAGTTTGAAATGTTACTCCATATGTAGACAGTGCTGGATGGCTATTCAACAGCCATTCCCAACTCCCTCACTCCCTCCTCCTACTCCTCAAGCTGGGAAAACAAAACAGAACAACAACAACAACAAACAACCCACCACCACCACCAACGCAGTGTCCCCTACCCAGCTTTCTCTGCAATGAGGGACAGATATTTAATGAAGTTCTAGCCAAAAGAGACAAAGGGTATAAGATATTTTTCCTCCTTGATTGAAGGAAAGTCATACAAAGATTTCTTTCTTTTGCTCTCTCTGCCTTGCCCCCTTCTCCCACTTTGTGCCTTTGAATGCAACTATGTAGGCAGATAATGCCTGGAGCTGTAGCAGCCATCTTGTAGCCATGAGGAAAAAGCCAGAAGAATCACAGAGAAGCCAACCCAGCAGTCAGATACTACTCGGGTACTGAACCAGTCTTGAAACTGCCTACCTTTAGACTTCTGGGCAAGTAAATGATAAATATCCTTATGTTTTCAGCCACTGTTAATGAGGTTTTTCTGTTATTAACAGGTGAACACATGCTAATTGATCCTAAATCCTAGAGAAAAATCACTTCCTTGAGGGAACTTGACTAATCAGAGTGTAATTAGCCAATTCTCCTGGTATCTAAGATGGTTCCCTTGTCACCTGAGAGCTTATCACTAAAGACAATGATACTTGGTCTTTAGAAGCTCCCTGAAGAAAAACACCACCACTTCCTACCTACTGTGTGTCAATTCTGTGTAAGGCTTTTACTGAAGTGACTTACTTACACTATGTCATCCAGTCTTTCAAGAACGCTATGGGGTAGGGACAATAATTATCCATATACGGTTCTGAGAAGAAGAAACAGAAGCAGAGAGAGGTGAAAGGAATGTCCTAGGCCAACGGCTGTTACAGAAAACCTGGTTGCACCACAGGGAAATGGTTATACCCATGGCCTCAGCTACAAAACGTGGGTAACTCCAACCGAGTGATAAACATTTCTTGTTCTAAGACATAATGGCAGAAGCCTGGGCTCAGAGCACAGGACACACAGTCATGAGCCGGGCCTGGGGTGCAGTCACTGCAGTGGTGACTGGGGAAAGGATTCTTCAGCTCATCCTGCAAGAGCTGGGGATACTCTCCAAGAGCTCACAGCAACATCCACCCTGAAGTCATCACCACAAGCAGGCAAAGGTGTCCCTTCAGGGTTGCCTGTCTCCACGCCCTGGATGGGATGGAGCAAAGCCTGTAACACATCATGACGGCTGGTTCCCACAGTGTTTTAACACCAAAGGAACAAAAAAGGTACAAATAAGCTTTCAGGGAAGTTATAAAGAAGGATGCGTAGGTTAGGAAAAAATAGCTTGGAACTACTGGAAGGCCAGTTAGCAAAGTGAATACATGCAACATATTTGATGGTGTGGGCAGGAGGGCACAGCAAGGTGGCATGCAGCTTAGGGTAGTTAAGAATCATCAGCCAGACTGGCTTTACACTTACTAGCTGTGTGACCTTGAGTAACTAGCTTGACTTCTCTGAACCTCAGGTTTCCCATCCATATGTGGAAATAATACAAATTTCTAACCTTTGGGTTGCGGTGAAAATCAAATAAAATGATACATGTCAAAGTTCTCACCTAATACACAATAAGTGTCCATTAATTGTTAACTATTCTCCTCCTCATCAGTACTGAATGATAATAAATTGCAAAATTATCATAAAGCACCTAGCATAGTACTCGGCATGCACTAGGTGCTCAATAAATGCCCATTCCTTGGTTTTCCCATGTCTTTTTCCTCCACAAATAATTCAAAGATTTAATTCTGATGTCATGTGCCTACTGCAATTTTTTAAAAATATTAGTGAATTTACCCCACTAAATGGTTCTGGGTTTGATACTATGGTAAATTCAAGTATCAGCGAAGCATCTGTGGCCACATGCTTCCATGATAAATATGGTAAATAAAAAAGAGAACACTATGCAATTAAATATATGTAAATTAACATATATTTTCATATGTTATACACGTAAGGATACCCCCTTCCATTTATTAAATTCTCTGTGTGCTGAGGACAGAGTTAATTTTAATTTTTAAAATGTTTCTTTTTTTAAATAATTATTTTGAGACAAAGAGATACAGAAAGAGAGACAGAGAGAGCGCTGGGGCAGTGGGGGAGGGGCAGAGGAAGAAGGAGAAGTAGACTCCCTGCTGAGCAGGGAGCCCATGCCGGGCTCAATCCCAGGACCTGGAGATCATGACCTGAGCTGAAGGCAGATACTTAACCATGTGAGCCACCCAGGCGCCCCTAAAATGTTTCTTAACAGTTCAAATTTTCTGCTATAAAAGTGTACCGCCTCTATAATTTGGAGGAAGACATTACTTTTGAAAAGATAAAAAAGATAAGACTGATCCAACGTCTACCCTCGTGAATTGGTTTTCTAACAGTTGCAAATTTTGTCAGCCATGTAAATGGCAACAAATCTATAAGAAATAAATAATTTTCTAAACATTTAACTAACCTAACCTCCATGCCCTTAATAAGTTACTGTTCACTATTTTTCCTCCTCCCTAACTTCCTCTTCTCACCACGAATAAATTCTTCCCCCAGTTTCAACCCTACCTTTCTCTTTCCAAAAATATCTCAGGGGACATCTTTAACCTGCCCCCACCCCACTCATGGTGTGAACTAAAACCTACAAATGGGTTGGGAACAGGAAACTAAATAACTTATTAAGAGTCATGACCACTGGGCTGGCCTCATTCATGGAGGTTTCGTGGACTGGCGTTTGCTAAAGAGTTTTTCCTTTTTGGTTGACTGGCCTCATAGAGCCCTGTGAATGCCAGGACTTATGATAAAGCAACGACACACTTAACTGTTACATATTAATGTTCATGATAATGCAATCTTTCATTTGGGTGATTTAAAAGTCCCTCTAGTCCGACTTACAGTTAGATATACACTGAATGCTTCATCAATCATAACCATTTTTATTCTCAATCTTGTGCAAAATACTAGAGAAGGTGAATTTCAACTACATACTGAAGAGGGCTTTCCTGTTAGCCCTCAAAAATTTCTCTCTTGTCATTTACACACTGGATTCCCAGAGTTCCTGCCTAAGCAATCTGTTCACCTCTACCTTTCACTACCGCAGACCTTATCTACAGAGGAAAAGGAAATCCCACGTTCCTATCTCTTCTACAGGGTCAAATCTTCCTTATCTTACGGAGAGAAGAAAGCATGTCTCAGTTATGAACTACAGAAAATGCCCGGCATCTCAACATTTGAAACACTTGTGAGCAAGCAGCCTGAGAGGGTCGGGATGACTCAAACTGAACGTAAAGCAGGATTTAGCACAGACTTGCACCAAGAACCAGTGAGCCCACCACTGTCGAGCAATAAGCACTGATCACAGCGACCTTTCATAAATGCACTTGAAAGAGACTACACCTCCTTTCCATTCATGTAAGTGCTGGTCATAGTTTCAGGGCCAAAATCTTCCCACAACTGACCTTGGACCTATAGACCACGAGGCAAATCAAAATGGAGGCTGGGATCAAACCGGTCGCCATGCAACTTGGCTTGATCCTACCACAACTCCAATTACCGTCTAAGTTAGAAACCCAAGACCTTCTTTAGGTACTGATACAGTAGTCCCTTACGCATCCATCCTGCACCGCCCTCATGTGCAACACACAAATCAATGCAACTACAAATCCATAAAAATGTGTCCCCCAAAATACTCAGCTTGGGGTACAGGAGAATTAAGCCTATCCCTCTAAAATTGTTTTTTTTTTTTTTTTAAATAAAATCTAACATATACTCAATATTTATATTTTGGTTTTATGACCTTTCTTCACTTTTATCCTCTTAAATTCTCCCATCTTAACAATCTCCTTTTAGGCTAATAAATTTATGTTTTTATTCCTAGGTCGTTTATAGGTTGATCTCTTGAAGCAAAGAAACATTGAATTACTGGAATTCAGTGTAGAGATGCTTCCAGGGTAAAGGTTCCCTGTTTATTAGCAGAAGAAATGCACTCAACTAATTTGACTTGTAAGTCTGATAAAATCTCCCTGGAAAAACTGATTCTATTATGATGAATAATCCTTTGAGGTGAAAAATGAGAAATAGACACACTAGGTTTTATTATATATTAATTCTAACAGGGTCTGAAACGAAACTTTTAGATGTTGGAAAATGGCAAACTTGCCTGCAAACTACATGCAAGAAGTAATTAAAGTAAATGAACATGAAATTAAACAGCACCCCCATAAAGTAGGATATAAAGGTAAAGATTATTAGAAAAAAAATTATCTTCCTCCTCTATATTAATCTCATGAATTGTTCGTTTACTCTATTTCTCTTTTATTATTTGATGATGGGTTTTTAGAGCTTGGGTTTTATTAGGACTTGCTGGAGGAAGGTCTTCAGTAGTGAGCTAACTACAGGTCTGGGTATGTCACTATCTCTTAAATACTAGATGAAGCCATACAAGGTAGAGGTAGGCTCATCAGGCTTGCTGTGTGACGCAAAACTGGAAAATTTCCTGATACCAAAATCAAGATCCTGATCAGAAAGATCCTCATCAGAAAGGAGATTTAAAGCTACAGTAGACGGGACTTTATTTATAGAGAAAAACCGTGCACCTCTCTTCAATAAACTCTACTACTCATGTAAAATTCAGGATTCCGGGACAGCTGGTATTTGTTGAATTTTGGGGGCTATCCAGAATCCATTCTTAGTTCAATTTCTCTTTGGGGAACTACCACCCTCCCTCACTGTTCCAAGCAGGGTGGGAATCCTCAAAGTCCCCTGCCCTCTCAGAGCCATCAGGTAGCTACGTGATGCCAACTAGGCCCATCTGATTTATCTAAGTAGACTGATGTGAGGACAGAAAAATATGTAGGGAGCAATGGTTTCAGCAGTGAGTGATGAGCTGGTCAAATCATTCAAGCTGCCAGTATGCTGCAATTGTCCTGCTTCCTATCCTCTTCCAAATTCCTGTCCGTTCTGTAAGCTACTGGCTATTCCTCCAATAAAGCCTTCTAAGTAGCCCAGAGGTAATCTCTGTTCCTTGCAACCAAAGAATCAACCAGTAAGATGGGAAGAGCCTGGCTTGACAATGGCTCACAGGGAGAAACGTGAGCTCACTGAACCCATGCTCGGTATAATTCACCATATGTGATACTGTACTCCCAGGCTATATATGGCTGCTCCCGAAATTCAACATAACATTCCAGCCAACAGTCACTAAAGTCATTGAAGTCCAGGGTCCAAATCTGCAGATCAGGCCTCTTCTCTCCTATTTTTTGCAGCATAGTGTTAGAGATCATCAAAAAGTACAGATTGGTACAAAGAGGAGGTGAGCGAAAAGAAAAAGTTTGCAGGACATGGAAAAATGAAGAAATCTAGCCCTATAAAAGTATCTACTGAAGGCATGTGGGTTCTTAACCTGGACATCTGGGAACCGTAGCAACCACTATGACGTAGTCCTCAGGTATCATGGGGACAATCACACGGACTTCACAATCAGGCAGCCCTGAGTGAAAATGCCTGTCCTCCCTTTTTTGCAGCGGACTCTGAGCAAGTTACATAATCTTTCTGGACTTGAGTTTTCTCATCTGTAAAATGGATAGTAATGACATCTATAGCTCATAAACTAGCTGGCAGGAGCAAACGTGATAATAAACAGGCAGCATCTAGCAGTCCTGACGCACAGCAGGCCCTCAACAAAATGATATTCATTGTCACTGTGCTTTGGAACATCCGTGGAGCACCTACCATCTACCTGGTGTGTTCCAGGGCTTACAAAAATAAGTCACTTAGGTTCTTCCCTCCAGGCAAGAATGTGGGGCTTTCAAATCTGAAAAGAACACACTAAAATACAGAGCGGACTCGAACAAAGGCTATAATGAAATACAAACACACACTTGTGGGAGTCCAGACAAAGGAGTGAGTCACACAGGCTGGTTTAAGTTGAAAGGCTCCACAGAGGTGATATCCGAGCCAAGCCTTGAAGGATGACTAGGATGTTAATAGGTAAGGGTGGAAGGAAAAAAAAAAAAAAAGAGGAAGACTGGCATCCAAAGTTGAAGGAAGCAATAACATGAACGGCACAAGTTCAAGGGCAGGGCAAAAACAAAGGGTAGAATAAGCAGTCGGTTGCCAGCTCCACAAGGCCAGGCACCACCTTGCAATCTGTCATTCCCGTGACTGTCTTTAACTCCTAGAGGAGGGCCAGTCCCACAAGAGGCCCCCCGTTACTCTGTGGAGGGCTGGGGTAGAAGACCAAAAGGCAGACAGCACGAGGCTAGGGTAGGAAAAGCCCTGAAGGCCATGCTAAGGAGCCAAGTGTTTGTTCTCCAGTTGGGAAGGCAATGATAAGGAGAACAGAAAGCAGGAGAGAGACTTCAGAGGTGAAATAAACAGGGCCTGGCACTTGAAAGGATGGGGAGGGGGGCTGCAGAAGATGGGAGAGCTCTAATGAGGCTTTAAGTCTGGGAACTAATTTTTTTTTTTTTTAATGAAATATGTCTGTGTCCAGAACTATCAAGGATACTATCCACAAAGTGGATTCTGACCACAGGGAGACCTCTCTGTCTACAGTCCTGAGAATGGAACGAGCTGCCCCATGAGGGAGTGAGCATGTCTTTCAAAGCCTTCCATAGGAGACAAGAAGATGCCAGGTTTCAAGCCAAACACACTTGGAATGACCTTACAGAGGTTACTTCATCACCTCTTTGTGTCTTAATTTTATTACCTATAAAATGGAGTCAACAGCAGTACATCTTCGTCAGGCTGTTAGGGGACTAAAAGAGAAGATCTACACAAAGGATTCAGAATGCCTCCCAGCACCTACTAAATGCTCCATAAATGGCACCGGCTATTATTCCTATTGTTTCTCTCTTATCTACCAAGGATGGTGAAGCCTGCGTCTCAGGGTCCAAATGACTGAGTTCCCAAGTCAGTGATGCTTATGTTGGAAGAAAAGTGAACCCCATGCCATCAGGTAAGAGGGGCTGACTCCAGTCAACGGCCAATTTCCTACAGAGAGACTAGGGGGCTTGTGGGTAAACAACAATAAGAAGAAAAATTAAAAGATAGAGGTTTGAGATGCAACAAAAATGCCTACAAATTAATTAAAGGTCTCTATTCAAGATGGCGTCAACCACTGTGAACTACACATTAACCAACAGACGCCAAGGGGACTGCTTCCTTATGTGGACTCAGCCTTGCGAGTGATGTTCAATAAGGGGGCAATAAGGACGGTCCTGCGGGGGGCTCCAGATACCAGCCCACTGGGTAGGAAAGGTGAAGGACAAGGTGAGGGAAGGGCAGCAAGGAACAATGAAGGGCACTTGCTAATATGTAGGGAAAAGGGGAAGGGATGCAGAGAAGAACTCAGCCCACCAGGCTTTTTGTTGCTGCTACTGTTTCAAACAGAGGGTCTTTCGGGCCACGTTTTGCCAAAGAATTTTTTTTTCTTTTTAATCTTTTTTAAAAGATTTTATTTATTTATTCGACAGAGAAAGAGAGCGAGCGCACGAGCAGGGGGAGGGGCAGAGTGAGAAGCAGGCTTCCCGCGGAGCAGGGAGCCCGACGCGGGGCTCGATCCCAGGACCCTGGGATCATGACCTGAGCTGAAGGCAGACGAGTAACGACGGAGCCACCCAGGTGCCCCTCAGCAAAGAACTTCTGTGATGGTTCATTTCTGTCACGACTCTACATGTTTCTGCTTTATACTTCTGGTTGAAGTCTGGTGGGCATTCGTACGTTCTTAAATAGTGTACACAATGTTAACTGACTTATTTAGACTAATTTAACCCGCAATTTGGGTTGTCTTAATGAGACTGGAACTCCAAGGACAATGAATAGTATAAGAGCACCAGCATGAGGCAAAAATAATGACAAGATGACACAAGATCTGGCTGTGACCTGCATGGGTGGTTACAAAGGATGAAAGAAAATTCTTGAAAATCAAAATGTACAATTCAGTTGATAGCCTTTATTTTCATGTTGGAAATATACACAAGAGTGCGCCTTTACATCGGGACCTGATGCCAAGGAGCTTCTCTGGGTCAACCTAAATTTGAAATGACATCTGTCTCTCTTGGGGCAATAACGCATCATAGAGAAGGAGTGACGTAGGCAGCTATGTAGCATTGGAGCTATGGCATCGTTTCCATTTTCATGTGGCCACGGACCTGCCAGAGGTGGTACAGGACCCTTAAGAGGGTCCAGTGCAACAGGCCTCCACCTTCCTATTTATTAAACAACAGAAGGCACCGGAAGGTAGGGGCAAAACCTGCATTAGAATTTAGGCACATCAACTCTCAGGCCCATGAGCTTTCCACCATACACCACCTGCCTTGCTCCTAAGTGCAAATTGCTAATAAAGTTTGGCATTTGTTAAACCATTAATCCCATTTTCTTCTTTCGGGTGTTCCTTTAAGTGAAGTAGGAGTTCCCCAGGCACATTAAGGTGCAACAGAAAGAGCCCCTGATAATACAGTTCAAGATAAGAAAGAAGGTAGAAGAGTACACAACCTATCATTTATACCTTTTACCATAACACAGGTCCCTTGCAAAGCTGCCCTGTAGTCAAAGTAACTACCTTACAGCACATTAAGTTTTTTAGACTGTATTCCATATTTAAGAAGTCTATATAAATAATGCCACCCTTTTAAAATTATCAGAAAGTTTTCCACACAATATAAAAACACATTATTTTTAAAATCTTCATTTTCTTTAGACTTTAGTTTCCAGTTCTGCAATCTGGAAATAAGACCAATTATTGTACTTTCACATACTTAGGTAGGAAAACATAAAATTGAGCAGAATGGGAAAGCCCAGAGAAAAAGACTTTTCCTTCTGAGAAAGCTGGATCCAAGTGTTGTAACAACCTACATTTGCTGAGATCCGATGTAATGCTATGATTAACATGGTATTTTTTCCCCTTAGTTACCCACATCTACATCTCCACAATAAAAGCAGCACAGGATAAGCAAGCCAGGTTATCAGGCTCTGTAGACTAAAGCTGGGTTGCTAGGAGGTAGTCGAGGATAACTGTAAAAATACTCACAGACTTCAAAATGACTATCCTTGGTGGTCTGATCTCCTGCCCAGGCAAGGGACACCAATGCTACCATCAAGGGGACCCAGGCAGAAGATTTTCTATTGTGAACTACCTCAATTTGGATCATCCCAAGTTCAAAACAAAGCCCAACTGCACAGCAGGTAGATTATTCATCGTTTCTCAATGAGAAGGCACGTAAGTTATCTGGAAATATACTTGTGGAACTGCCCTTTGCATAAGTCCTGATTATTAGGTACCATTTATTAATTCATTCATCTGTTCACTCAATAAATATTTGCCAAATCCCTACTACACACCAGACACCGAATGCTAAGACTACAAAAGAGATATGAACCCAGCCTGCACCATGAGTATCAAAGTTTTAGGGTGGGGGAGAGGGGGTGAGTAGATGCCTCACACACCCAGAAATAAATAAGCAATATAATTTTTATACTCATGGTTTACTTCCAACATCAAATTTATGTAGAAAAGAAAGAGGCTGCCCTTTAAAAGAAAAAAAAAAGTCAGCGGATCAAAAGCATCATTAATCACTGTCTCTTTTAAATTAAAAGGTTCGCAAAAAGGTGGGCATGGAACCAACGTGGGAAACAAATCACTCCCCTTGCTGAGTGAGGGTCAGAGTCTAAATGGGAGAGTCCTCGGTATTTACCCAGCTCATCTCCTGCGTAATGGATTTGGAGAAGAGATTTCCGCTGGAGCTCTGCTAATTTGAGGCTTGGCTTTTGCTTTTTAAAAATGACACTTCGGTGGTTACTCTAGTATTGTGACTGGTTTTTAGAAATAAACCTTCCAAGGTTTCTCTCAATAAGGTTCTCGCTTTCGTGATGTGACCTAATAAATCTCGAGCCACTGCAAAGGTGCTCTTTTAATAAGCCACAGGCCTGATTCTTCGGGTGGCCATCTGCACAATGGCCAGCCCTTGTAAAGCAAACGTAAAGCATGTCCCGAGCACTGGAGAAACAGCCTCTCACACAGTGGCTGGAAGGGCTAGGGAAACCCCCGGAAGAATCAGGACTATCTGGACAAGGAGCACTCAGGGTCAGTGTGCCCTGGCCCTCTCCTCTTCACAAGGCCTCTATCCACACTCGCAGTGGTTAGAGCAGGTCAGGGAACGGGGAGATAAAGCATGGAGTTTTCTGCCATGGACACAGCACAGAAGGAGCTCAGCCTTTGACAGAGCCAGACTTCCTGTCCATGCAATGCCAGCCCAGAGGGATTTAAATATATTTAAAATCTAAAATAAAACAACACAACCTAGTCTATGCAAGACCATGAAAGCTGGGAATTTCAATAGCTGCTGGGAGGGTGTAACCATAGTTAGGGAACTGGGATTTTATTGTTCTATTGTTTATCGCAAACTTTGCTGTCCAATTAGGCTGTGGCCTGTTCTGAAAAGCTCACAATCCTCTGGACTGCCTATAGCTACAGAGAACCAACTCCCCAGCCCCCCACCAACCCTCCCTCACATTGTTATTGGTTGGGAAGCTTACATTCATTTCTCCTCCATTTTCTTCTGTGTTTTTTTTTTAATATATACAAATACATCTGTGATGGAAAGAGCAAGAGAGGATAAAAACATCATCTGTACGTTTACAGTAGTGATAATGATGGCACTCACTACTGGTTGAGAACTTACCACATGCTGGCACGGTGCTAAATGCTTCTTCTGCCTTCTCAAACTTATGCCTCTCAATTCCAGTGTAGGCACTATTCTTGTTCCTCATTTAAACATCAAGAAAACTGAGGTCAACATCATCGGGATTGAAGTAGAAGAGCTGATATCTGAACTTGCCCAACAGATGCTTAAGCAGTGCTTCTTATGCTTAATACATAACATAACTAACCACGACTACAAAGTCGTTGGGGAGAAGAGGAAACACGGGACACACACACACACACGTTTCAAACCCCCAGCACAGTAGACTTTGCTAGTTGTTTATACAGTCTCTAGGTGCTCTCCTCCCTCAGCACCAGAGTCCCATTTTGTTTGGGACTCCAGGGTGCTCAATTAACATATTTGCAATTTCAGGCTCTCTTGTCTCCGCAAGTAACCCAAAAAAACCATCCTGGCCAATGAAACAGATGCCCAAAGGAAGAGCATTCCTTCTCAAGTAAGAGGGCAAATCCAGGAAGATACATTCCATTTTATGAAGAAGCAAAATCTGAAGAGAAGCAACCTCTTTGTCCTCTGTGCTTTCACCTCCTTCCTGAGCCTGGAAACACATTTTTGATATCTAAAGGTACAGGAGTCATTGTGTGACCATGGGAACAAAAGTCAAATGCTAAAGATGGTGGATAAGCAGTAAGGAGCTCATTCTTGGAGGATTCCCTCGACCAGGTGCATTAGCCCTGGAAGGCCTACTCCTGGCCTTTATCAAACAGAATTATCCTGCAGCCCCATTTGATTAAGCCAGATGATATGAACTGCGGTCCCCAGGCCAAACCTGGAGGCTGTGTGCCTAAAGTTTTATAGCCACATAGCCATGCCTGTTGATTTCAGCATTGTTTACAGCTAAGCTCAGGCTACCACGGCAGAGTCGGGTACTTACGATAGACTGTACAGCCTGCAAAAGCCCCAAAGGCTCTTTTCAATGAAAGTTTGCCAACCTCTGGATTAAGAAGCTGTACTCAGGTTTCTGCTCAGTGCACCCAAATGCAATCCTAATTGAAACATAGCCAGTCATGGGAAAATTCCCAGTAAGTGAAGAATAAAAATGGTTGCTCCACCTACTCAATCCATGTTCAGTACATATGTCTATTGAGTCCTACTACGTTCCAGATCCTTTGTGATATGCTAGATCTGAAGAAGTGAATATGTTCCTGACCCTTCAAGAACTTGCAATCTTTGTAGACTGCCATATGCTTTAAGACTAGCTTCAGAAAACAATCATTTGTAATTTTAAGTGCTAGAGGAAAATACAGGGATGCTATATAAACACACAATCAGGGAACCTAACCTAATCTAAAAGAGAGAAATCATCTCTGAAAAAGTGATAGTTACCTGTTTCTACATAAACCTTCCCCATCTACCCAGCTGCTAGCCATCCATAAGCTACTCTTTGGTGGAGACTTGGTTCATTTTCAAAGTTCCACTGCACGACTGTGTAATAACCAGCTTGAGCACACTCAGAGAAAACCCAGACTTAGGGAGCTATTTGTCTAGAACAATCTCATTCGGTGACTTTAACACTTTTATGTGATTATGAGTTCTACAACCAAAGAACGTTTTAAGGGGGGAAAACATAGGGGTATCTATAACCAATGGATAACTTAACCCTCAATGTAATTTCTGCATTGGTGTCCCGAAGATCAAGCCACCTATGCCTATCACCTTATCACGGATGCCAAACAGTTCTGGAGACCTGCCCTGGAGTGATCTCCAGAGAGAAGAGGACATTGTACTCTGACAGGAAAGCTAAACAAAAGTGATGTTTTCCAAAACACATCAAATCGAAGACCCATGGAGTATCGATGGTAAAGTGCCAACAAATAAAATCTGTATAAAACCTGTGATTCCAGAAGGTGGACAAACGAGGATGAGAAAAGCAAGATCCATAAAATCTTGACATCAGGAACAGAAAGCCATGAATGGCCTTTTAGGGAAATTAGCTCAATCCTTAAGTCCTAACACATTTGAAAACAGCGCCATTTAGAAGGGATCTGGACTGGATTCTTGAACGGCTTTGTCACCTGTCCCTCATTCTTCCACTGGTTTGCTGAATGCTGTACTAGAGGTGCAAGGAGCTCCCTGCTGTTCTCGTCCCGAGCCTTCCGCTCTGGATTTCCAAGCATAAAACTGTCCGTTATACAGCCATCTCACTGTAATACAGCTGGGTATAGAGAATTATGCAACTGGTAATAGATCCTGACTAGGTACAATGAATAATATGAAAAGTAACAGTGACATCTGAGTGCTCACTATGCACGAGGCTCTGCTCTACTGCTCTTATATTCATTATTGCATTTAATTCTCAGAGCAACCTTTTTAAACTGGGTACAATTTCCCCTATTCTACAAATGAGGAAAGAGAAGCTCAGAGAGGTGTGCACAAGATCACAGAGCAAGCAAGGTGGCGAGCTGGGATGCAAGACCCAGCTGATCTGATTCTAGAGGCTGCTCTCCTTACCACTTACACAGGAGAAGCTCCCTCTCTAAGCTTCAGGGCAAGACTGGCTCTACTCTGTGAGGTCCTAGTTGTAACTCCAGGAACCCAGAGGTTGCAGGCAAGGAAACAGAAAATACCGACTTCTTCTCCTCTGTCAAGCACTTGCTAGACTACTTCTCTTTGGTTTAACCACCACCACCACCATCACAATGTGGCCAAAAGCAATACCATCAGCGTAATGTATTGAGAACTATGTTTACTGTTCTGTGGACTTGTACAGTTGCCCCAATGAGAAATCAGTTGGGAGACAAAGCACAGGATATAAGAAAGTAAAGAGAAGGGAGCATTTTGTCTCCCTGATATCAAAGAAGACCCAAGAACTGAACCAAAGGATGACTCTGAATTCCAGAAATCTTTTGGTAGTAAGCCCTAAGGCAAATTCATGACCGGATGGGCAGCACCCACTGCTAATACTCACTCAACCATTAGCTCACATCCAGTCCTCGGCAGCCAAGTAGAAGGTTTTGCCCAGGAAGAAACAGTCCCACGTGACCAGACACCTAAGCAACTGACTGGACAAATACCTGTCTATCTCTGTCTCTCTCTCAAGGAGGCATAGAAGAGAAGATACTGAACACTGCAGAAAAGGAGCAGACTCGGGCTT
Source organism: Mirounga angustirostris (assembly GCF_029215605.1). NCBI lineage: Eukaryota > Metazoa > Chordata > Mammalia > Carnivora > Phocidae > Mirounga > Mirounga angustirostris. The sequence goes on along the minus strand of NW_026991709.1, from coordinate 178,039,098 downwards.
CCCAGGCTAGCCACCATCCCAGTAACCTGTGAGCTTGTTAACAAGGGGCACAATGACGATTTACAGTAGTGTGCATGAGCACACGAACAGCTGGCCTCACTCCAAAAGAACTGATAAAGTACGAAGGAAACTGAGAACAAAGTGACAAACACACAAAGATAAACCTCATCAGAATCACACAGGGGGAAGAAGGGGAAAAGTAAAGGTCACCTTTTGGCCATCAAAAGGTAGGAGTTCATTTCACAGCTCAGGAAACAGGGGAGAGCACCCAAAGCTGAACACAAGGCTCCAAAGTGCAAGAGGTGATGTAGGTGGAACGACCTAGGTAATCATCTGGACCGACAAGGAGGTACAAAGCAGGAACAATGCTGGTTCTGAAGCCCACCAAGCGGTGGGTTCAGTTCTTCATTAGAGTGGTAAGGATAGATGCAGAGCCCCAAAAATAAGCAAGGGAGGAGGAAAGGAAGAAAGTCGTGTTTACAGTACCTGGAAATGTGGCAATCATGGGGGAAGGTAAGAAAGTCACCGAGGTCATGACTCACATCCACAAAGTAGCACAAATTTAGACTTTTTGTGCTCTCTCCAAATCAGATTTAACCTCCAGTCACAGACATACAGTGAGAGGACTGTGCGTAATTCTTCATATTAGAACTTTAACCTTTAGCTCTGTTAATGGATCACATCACCTAAATACATCACAAGTCATATTTTGGATAAGTCATGGAAGTCTCGCCATTATATTGCATTAAATGTGTGTGTGTGGCGGGGGAGGGAATAGTAACTTATTTAAGGTAAATGTTGAGAAGATACTACAAGTTTCCTCAAGCTGTTCTCTGTTTACATTACATATTAGAACATTATGAGCCCTGACGTCATGAAGTGGCTCAGGTCTCTCGTGGCTTCTGAGAGTCCTTCCCCTTTCATAAATGTATGTGAGAAAGACGCTCAATACTGGGAAAGTTTATAGAAATTACAGAAGGTCCACATGGGAGGGACTCCAAAACGGACAAGACCAATGTCTAGAAGTTCTCAAAGCAAGGCCAGGGAAAGACAGAAGAGTCGTGCCCAAGAGGGCCAAAAGGTGACTGAGCACCGACCTGCTATGCGAATGGAAATGCCAGACAGGTGGAAATCACTTTATGATGGGAAGCCCCGAAAATAACAGCTGTTGTAGAAAGAAGGACAAGGTTGTGGAGCCAAAAGCAAAAACCAAGATACAATTTGCAAGAGATGACAGGCGAGGGTGGAGGATGTTCCTGTGTAAGACCAGAGAAGATGCACCAGGCCAATATGACTCCTTCGGGGCGGGGGGGGGGGTGGGGGGGGCAACAGACTACTTCAAAAAGGCTTGCCATTGAATAATTTTGAAATTCTGCCAGCTTCTAAATCGCCATCGGTTAGATGAAGAAGGCAGAGAACAATTGTACAAGTCAGATAGGGTCGTATCACAAGGACATGAGACTAAGTCTCCCGAGGTGCCGGAGAAGAGACAGATGTGATTTCAGAGATTCCGAGGAGCACGAGAGCCCCCAGAAGACTGGGGAAAGGTGAAGAGGGCAACGAAGCACCCCTCACAGAATGATGAGCCGAGCAATTAAAACAGATCTTCTCCCCGTCCACACCAGGGGAGATACTGAGAGGAGGCAATCTTTTCGCCATCAGTGTTGAGAAGCACAAGTTACCAGGCAACAACCAACACAGGCTTTCTGGAGACACGCCGTCCAGCCCCTCTGAGCGAGTGACAAGTCAGGTAGATAAAGGGAAAATAGGAGATGTAATCTTGGAGACTTCTGTTCGTCTCCTGATTCTGTCCCCTGTGACATTCTCATCAACGGGCGAGGAAGATGCAAGGAGGCAGGCCACACCCATTGGGCGGCTATCGCCTGTATGCTGTCAACCTGTCTAACAAGTGATGTTCCACAGGTGTCCACCTTCCCACCAGCATTATTGAATATCTCTATCAATGAGAACCGGTAGAGCTTCCTGTGCCCAGCGCACCAGCCTGCAATCAAATCCCAGGGTCTCCCTATCGGCGTTCTGTATCACTACTTCTCTTATTACCCGAGATGCAGCCCCATGCTTCATCTCTGCAGAATGAAGACAAAAATCTGCCAAGGTACCTGAGCGCAGAGAGATGAGAAGTCACTCTGCAGCGAGCGGCCCTATCCACGCAGAACCCTCCCAAGCTCAGCGCGACTTCAAACAGCTTTTGGTTTTCATTCAGCGGCACGTGACCGCGCACATACATTTCCAGGAAGGTGACACAGAATGGAGTCCCAGGAGGCCTCCAACTCAGAGTGGGCTCCAGGGAGGCTAAGCAGCCCACAGGCCTCCCACTGCAGAATTCCTCTCCAAAATACTAGCTTTTAGAGGTCCAGCTCTGCATGTCCGCCTGTAGACTGTGATTTTTGAAGAAGCAGCTGACCCCAACTCAAAAGTGCCACAGGGAACAAACATTACCCGGCGAAGACCCTGGGAAAGCAATGGTAAGATCAGAAAATGATGATGTAGAAAAAAAGAGATCATAAAACTGAACTTAATGTGCGTTCATCTAGACCTAAATTAAAAATGAAATCCCACTACCAAAAGGATTTTTCAAAATGCGATGTCCGAGAATATGGCCATACTGTTCCACCCCGAGGAACCCGGTTGATTCACTTTTATGACTAGACTCTCCCTGCTTCTAAGTCCCTCACTATAAACATTTACAAATTTCATCGCAGCGTTAGTACTAAACAATATTCATTAAGAATCCCGCCAAAGTGCAACATGTAAGTAAATCAAACCTTTGATGCTCTATTTTGCAAATTTCATGGGCCACTAGGGATAATTAAAAGGGCAATTATATAAAGTTGGTGCAGTTTTGAGAAACAAATGACATTTTCTGCTTTAAAGCACTTGATAATTTGGTATTTTGCTATTAGGACCATCATGTGTACTTTTATAGACAGGCAGCCAAATAAACAATAAATGTTCCTTAACAGCCTCTAATGATTGTTTTTGCCCACTGATATCACTCACCATTCCAGTCCATAAATCATATGCTACAAAACTAAGGTAAAGAAAATGAAAAAGTAGTGGAGGCCACTAAGCTAGAGGAGGAAAAAATAAGGCAAAAAGCGCTGATTTCTTCTGTGCTTTTTGCAAAGACGCCCAGCAAGTCGGAGCTTCCGAGGGCTGGAGCGGGGCTCAGTCTGTCCCTGGGTTTAACCACCATTCCGAAGCCAGCCAAGTACATTACAGCTCATGAAAAATACAGCGAAGAAACTGCTAGTGGCAGAAGCATTTAACTTCCTTGTTAGCAGCCTCCCCCAAGTGGCACTTTTTCATCGGCAAGTTGTTTATTATGTTCCGTGCCAGGCAAAACTGATTAAATGGGGCTCTTAAGAATCAAAGCGTTATAAATTCATGGAAATACAGCAAGCAATAAATTCCATGGAATTAAAAGCTTACTAGTGCTATTAGCATTTCAGGGTGTTTGAATTGTTAATACTGATGTGCAAAAATGATGTGCCTCTAAGACAAGGCAGACCGAGGCAACACAGCCGAACAGCTCTGAATTTTTTTTTTTTTTTTTTTTTGTATCAAAGTGGCACTGGGACTTGGCAGTTGTTATAGCCACAGGAATGGAGGAGGAGAGTAATTATCTCCAAAATTCTCATCTGCCCTGAGAAGTCAATCCCACCACAGAAGACACAAGGCACCAAATAAAGGTTTACACACAGGAGGAAAACAAGAGTAAAAATACTATGCCAAGGATTTATGCTTTCGATGAATGGAAATTTCATCTTGACAACTAAGAGGGATGAGAATTTTATCTTTAACGTGGTCTTAGCAGGGATGGGGCCCAACGTGTTGTGACTGGGTCGATCTTGGTTTTCCTACAGAACACATAACCCCAGATGGGGCCCCAAAAAAGTTATCAAGTGGGGCTGGGTGCACTGGTGAAATGGCCAATAAATTTCCCTGGATCGTCATGTTTCATCTTCAACTCTTTCTGGGGGTTTATAAAGTGTTATTCTAAAGTGACAAGGGGTAAGAAAAAAATCAATTATTATGCCATTAGGCAAGTGATATCCTCCCAAGTGCAAGACACAAAGTAGTAATTCTATTGCACCCATCTATTTAAAGAATACTTTGTTCCAACAGAAATGCATCTCAGGATCTTTGCTAGGCAAATACAAATGTAAGAGGGAAAAAGAAAAAATATTAATGAATGCTTCATAAAGACTTAAAAAATTTTTTTAAAAAGAATGAGGATATATTTCACTTTTTTTTTTAAAGAAAGAAATACTCTCAACAAATAAAAACACAATTTAAGAGAAAATATACTCCAGAATTACTGAAATTCAGGAAAAAAGATAATCCAAAGGGATCACTCTAGACAAATATCCAAAACATCCATTCATCCATTCCAGAGTTGGCCAAAACAGTACGATTTTCTAACATATCAAGAAAACTTAATTCCTTTGATAAAAGAATCACATGCGTAATAGAATCTACTGATGGATCACTGGTACCTATGATTATCTCTGGGGCTATGTTCCACATGTGGATATAACATTTATACTCCCTGAAGCTGTCTGCTGCTTCCCCACAGAGAGACAGAGCCTGCTCACATACCAAAAAATAGAAAGGAGACAAAGAGGAAAAGCCTTACAGACAGAAACTCATATTCATTAATACGCTTTCACCGGGCTTAAGTCCAAAACCATGCATTGTTATAGGAACAACATTTTGCAGGGTATCTGAATTGTTAGCACTGCTGTTTGACATGGTCTGCCACTAAGACAAGACCTACTAGGTGTAGAACACTGGCAGGGGAAATGAATAACTATAAGACATTATTCTTGCACTCAAGAAAGCTTAAGAGTCTCACTGGGGAAATAATCAATTATAAAGCACCTATTATATATTCCAAATCAGGAATCAAAGATTCTTAAAAGACAGGTTTCTCTACCCATTGGGATTTTAGAGTGAATTTAAAATAAGGCATACACCCAAAACATAACCACTGAACAAGGCAGTATTATATCTATCAACATTCTTTACACACACAATCCTGGGGGGGGGGGGGGGCGCGCGCACGCACGCACGCAACAGTCTTCAAATACCAGACAGTGAAGAGTAAAACCTTGATAAATACAACACTGGGGAAATTTATATAACAATGAAAATGAAAATAGTATGTGTAATTTGCTCTGGGCAGTATCCTCAGTATCATGGGTGGATCAACTGAAATGTCCAGACAAGGCTGTGCGTGGGACTGCATCCAACAGCCGTGTGCAAAACCTATATGGTCCTTGCCCCCAGGGGTGTCACTGTAAGTTAGGGGTGGGGCAAGTAGCAGAAGGTGACCTCAAAAACAGTAAAGAAGACCTGGAAGCGTCCATGCCTATGTCCCACACTTACCCCCACCCCCCTCCTCTAGTCTTCTCACACAGGTCTCTGGGGCCTTGTTCTCTTCAAAAAGAGAAATCCCCCCGGCTCCGTCCTTCATTCTCACTGACCGACAGCCCTTTAATGTCAGTGAGCTCCACTAAAGTGTTATGCCAAAGAAAAGACATTTGTATTGTCAGCTTCTGATACCTAGTTGGGATGAAGAGTTCTGCCCTTTGTTAAAGGGGCACTTCCGTGCACTCTTTGACTAGAGTTTCGTTAGAATCAGAGGAGAGCACTTCTTGCTGATATCCTTTCAAGGGTAACGTCTTCCAGAACTACTAGGGAAGAGCTCTGTTCTATCTTATTTCCAGACGTGGAGACAATGGTCTCATGGCCATGGTCTTCCCTGGTTTGTTGGATGCACCACCTGCAGAAAGGAAATCGTTCTGCACTCTCCCCAGCAGAGCCTCTCCCTTCTCCCTAAATGCAAATAAGGACTAATGAGAGCCCTTACATCCAGAGGAGCAAAGTCCCCTCCCTCCCTCGTATTCAATCTCCTGTGTCGCACAAAGAGCAGAGGTGGTCAGGTTCATATCTCCTCCTAGCCTCATGTGGCCCCCCTGGCCCACCAAGAATGGCCTGAGTCAGGTTTATGAGAGGGATAAGAAAAAGGAGCCCTGTAGGTCCAGGACTGGACCAAGTACTCAAGCTCAGATTTCAAGAATTACCTGCAACAAGATGCTGGGAAGAAGGGACCAGTCGGACTAACAGTTGATGATTTGCTTTCCACTCACCTCTGTCCTCCTTCCAGAACATCTGGCTTATGTGAAGAAGCAGCATCACCTGACCCTAATACCACTGTCACAAAGTGTGACTCCAACTTCCAATACAGGCCCTCCCCTCCTCCTTATTACCTTAGCCATAATCAAGCCACTTCCCTCCCTAACCTGGCTTTGTCAGGTTGAAGCCTACTCTATTGTGTTTTCTAATACAAAAGTTGGCTGATATTTTCATGCAGTACCTGCCCCTCTTCAGTCTTCCTTGAATGCAGCCCTAGGCTGCTTCCATTATTTCAGTAGCCGGGAACAAAGTTTCTGATGACAAAGTGTGTCCTTGGAACTCAACCTCTTTGCTAATGGGGGGACTACAGCATGATAATAGGACACTGACTCTGCACCCCAGACAATGCGCCAAAAAGGGAAATGGGAAGGGAGAGAAGTAAATAACAATACAAAGTAATAAATGTGTCTGCCAATGAGTGTAAAGAAATAAAATGCACTTAATATTCTGAGGACTGAGTGATTACGTTGGATGGTCTAGCCCCGGTGGGTGGTACCCAATGAGAAGACGGGGCACGGGCCATTTTGAAGCCTGATAAACAGAACCTGATGAAAATTAAAATTGTCTGCTCATGCTCTTTGCATCTTCAAATGCCTCTACCCTATTCCTCTGCTCCATCTGCATGAAGTAGATGGACAGCTCCCAGAAGCCTTACCTCTGGTATCACTTCTCCCCCGCATCTCCCACTAATATTCCAGGTGGAGGTGAGCCCTCCCTAGAATTCCTGCAAATCTAATCAAAATCAAAAATGATTTCCATATTAGCTTCTACATCTTCTCTACCATGCCAGGAGCTCCCCATGATCTACAGAAATATTTTATTTATCTTGGTGATTCCTTAAAAACCCGGAATATAGAAGTTTGAGGCTTACTGAATTTAATCGCTTTGTGAATAGGAAAGAGGTTAAGTGACAGCTGACCCTCCAGGTCCCCCAAGAAGCATGTGACACAAGGCAAACCTGAGAACAAATGCTGGAGGGGCTGGACCCACAGTGAGACCCTCCCTGCTGCCCTTGGAGTTGAGAAGTTGCAAAGATGGAGCTGCTGGGGCTACTCACCACCAGGAAGAGAGTCCCACTAGCAATGGGGTCAGCAGAGCATAAAGTGGAGGAGAAAAAGGTAAAGACAGGGTCTTCAGGGCTTAGATCGGGTCTAGCCAGGCCCAGACCTGACTGATTCCACTACGTAATCAATCAAATACAGTCTCTTTTTGCTTAAGTCCGCACGGGTTGAGACTCAATGACATGCAACTAAAAAAAAAAAAAGGTTTTTGATGATACATAGATAATGAAAGTCGATAAAATAAATTAGCATTACACAGGAGACAAGCCCTACAGAGTGAGGATGTGATTGATCAGGGCTCAATCAACTGTTTGTTATCACTGGGTTTTTGAGATCAATCAGCAATCTCACCTGATATTCACATGTACTAAAAGCAAGGATTTAAAAGAGAGATCATCAAAATCCAGTATCTGATCTTTGCCAGCAGGGCTTGCTGCCCTTTAGGTAAAACGCTTTACTCTTTGGCATCTCGGAACAGCTGTGTTCAAAGAGGCATTAAATTCATACATACATAAGCAAAGGGCACAAATGGGGTACAGAGGGAGAAGAAATTCCATACCCCCAACCACCAGTTTTCCCTTCCAAAGGCAACCATTCGTTACCAGTGTCTTGTCTCTATCTTCCAAAAATATTCTACATATAGACAATCACATGTGCTTTGTACGTATTTCTTTCTCCCCCTTCAACTCAGAGAGCAGCATAATTACTCACTTGGTCACTTAAGCCATCTTGGAGAGATTCCCGCATCAGCACCTAGGGGTCTATACATTCTTTATTAATTGCTGCCGAGCAGTGTCCCCATGTGTACCCCACCCGACCCTAGGGATAAGGCAAAATTTAACCATTCCCTCCTGGCAGACATGTAGGGAATTTCACTGCTTTTGATCCCATGAGCGCTGCTGCAAGTTAGATCCCTATATACTGCCCTTTTCTCGGCTGGGTAACTATATTTTTTATTTTTTATTATTTTTTTAAGATTTTATTTATTTACTTGACAGAGATAGTGAGAGCAGGAACACAAGCAGAGGGAGTGGGAGGAGAAGCAGGCTTCCCACTGAGCAGGGAGCCCGCTGCGGGGCTCGATCCTAGGACCCTGGGATCATGACCTGAGCCGAAGGCAGACGCTTAACGACTGAGCCACCCAGGCGCCCCTCGGCTGGGTAACTATAAATCCCTAGAAACAACAGTTGATTTTTGCTGCTGCATTTGTGAACCTTGTGAGTCAACAACCTTGCCAACTGGGAACATACATCCCCACTACCTTCTTACCTACCCTATCCTTGGGCTTCCCTTTTACTGGCATCTTTTTGATAGGATCAGACAACCAGGCGCCCTTGACAGATACTAAAAACAATACCAAGAGAGGAGGCACAATTCTGGAGTATCAGCTGATATCCACTACAGTGGACCCCAACAGCCTGATAAAATATCCCCCCATAACACCCTTTGTAAAATTAAAACATTTTATAGTCCTGTTAGAAAATGCTTGGGGCACCTGGGTGGCTCAGTCGGTTAAGCGTCTGCCTTCAGCTCAGGTCATGATCCTAGGGTCCTGGGTTCCCTGCTCAGCGAGGAGCCTGCTTCTCCCTCTCCTGCTCCCCCTGCTTGTGCACTCACACTCACTCACTCTCTCTCTCTCTGTCAAATATATAAATAAAATAAAATTTAAAAAAAAAAGAAAGAAAGAAAAAGAAAATCCTACGTGCCTACATCCAATGGCAGACATGAGGCTTCCGGGTCTGTCACATCCTGGGGGTTACAAGTGATATGGTAATCACATATCCGTGTTCCTGGAAGTTGGAGGGGTTCCCCACTCTCTCCTGTGTATCCTTTCTGCATGTTTTTCCTGTTCCATTCCACCTTGAACATATCCTGGAGCATTCTTTCAGCCTGTTTTCCTCCAGTCTAATTATTCTTTAATTTTAAATAATGTAATAACTTTGACATTTTCATTTATAGTTAAACCCTGCTAATTTGCACAAATGATGGGTAGACACAGCACAAATTAAAAACCCTGAAAATTCAGCAAACACACAAAAAAACAATGATTAAAAAGAAATCAAACTGCGGCATTATGAAATACACACTTATAAGCAAATTCTGCAGGCTCGCGAGCAAGTACAGACACTTGGCTGTTTTCGATTATTCTCTTTTCTAAGCTACAGGGTTACCTCCTTTCCATGGCCTCCAGTGATGTTTTCTGAAAAAATATCACAGGGCACGTAAGACGAAGTCTTTCTGAGTAACTATGAAGGTTTCAAAGGCAAGTCTATAAGCTCAGTTTTGCTGCTCTAAGAATTTCTGGGCTGTCTGGTTCCAGGGAAGAAACAACTACATTGTCATAGTGCAATGGGGCTGCCATAACAGAATGCCATACACCAGGTGGCTTACAAACAAAGTTATTTCTCACAGTTCTGGAGGCTGGGAAGTCCAAGATCAAGGAGCCAATAGATGAGGTGTCTTAGGTGTCTGGTGAGGACCCGCCTTCTGGCTCAGCCATGGTCATCTTTTTCTGTGTCCTCACATAGCAGAAGCAGGGGAGGAATTTGGCACCTGTTTTCAAGAGTGCTAATCACATTCAAGAGGGCTCCACCCACAGGACCAGTCCCCTCCCAAAGGCCCCATCTCCAAACACCATGACGCTCAGTATTAGGATTCAACCTATGAACTTGGGGTGAACCCAAACACTGTCTATAGCATATAAAAAGTGGATGCATCCTGAAAAATCCAAAGTGTGTCCAAACCCAATCTCATTATCTTCCCATTCCACACTTGGGCCTTCCTAACATTCCACTGACTCAACCAACATGACCTCCATCAGGAGATGTTCACATCAGCAATCAAGGTGTCATTTTGAACAACACCCCCTATCATATCATTTCCTCAGTCCATCATGACAACTGCCTAATTTTCACTCCTCAATCTCTCTCTTAAAGCCTTTCTTCCCTTGCTGTCCTCCATCAACATCAGAGTCTAAATTACAGTCTTCTCCAGCTTGGTCTTCTGCAAGAGCTGGCCACATTCACCTGCCCCACCGCATCTTCCACCCCCTCTTCACTTCTGGACTTTAGGGCAGCCACCTTCACTCACTCACCAGTAGACTCTGCACTAGCTGGTGTACCTACATGGCATGCATGGTCTCTAGCCTATGCCTGGTTCCTTCTTTTCACCGCCACTTAAATGTTACCTCTTCACTGGCACCTCCCCTGATAGTCCAATCATGCGAAGTGGCCAATACCTCCTCAGCCACTCTTTTAGGCACGAATTTAGCCTAGCTGCCAAACAAATGACACCTGACACTGTTCTCATATTTATTTGCTTATTGTCTCCCTCTATACGGTCAGAAGAGTGGGAATTTAGCCCGTATCATGCAGTGCTCTATTCTCAGTGCCGTGAACTGTATGGATTGCCTCCAAAGCTGTCTACCAATTATCCCTCCCATTCCTGTACGCTGGAGCCCATTGATAGGTGGACTATTTTCCTCCTCCCCTGGTGTGTGGGCTGGGCATGTGACACGCTCTGACGAATAGAAAGCAGTGAGCGGTTGCTGGGCCAGTACCAGGCCTAGGCCTTAGGAAACCTGGAAGTGCTCTCTTACACCCAAGCCTATCAGGATGGAAAGGCCAAGGAGAGAATCAGGTCATGACCCCTGCTAAGCCCTAGCCAAAGGGAAGAATCTGGCACCAATGATTATTGTTTTAAGCAGCCAAGGTTCAGGGCAGTGTGTGAAGCAGCAATAAATAAGTGAAGCCCAAGTGGGCATTATTTATTGAATCAATGACTGCTCCCCTTATTAGGGTTTCTGTATCTACTCCCCACTGCCCTAAGGCATTCTTAACACTTCGCAGATTGATCCTCCCCATTGCAAATCTGATCCTGTTCTCCCTCCTCCAACCCTCTCCCATCCCTCACGACAAAAACAAACAAGAACAACCTGTTTTGGAGGCACATATCCAAATCCATGTACATTCTGCCCACAGCCTGCATCCTTCACCTCATGCTCACCCTGGCACCTTCTCCACGAGTCCATTCTTCAACACATCATAATCCATCCCAGCACAGGGGACATACTGTTCCTTCTCTGGGGCTCCCACACCTCACCTCCACCCTTCTTTCTCCAGATCTCATTTTAACCATCATTTCTCCTGGAAGCTTTCCCCGACGTCTCAGACTAGCGCAAATCCCCCAACTGCAGGCTCTACAAAGTCCCACGCACCTCCATTTCTTAGTCCTCATTAGATCAGCCTTTCTCAGCCCCCAATGGTCTGCGACCATGTCTTTTCTTACTCATTACTATAAACTCAGCAAAGATTACTATGGCTGGCACATAGGAAAAGCTCAAGTATTTGTTGGAAGAGTAAATAAATGAACAGTGTCCTCATTTGGACTGCCCACTTCAAATCCTGGCCACACCACACACTATAGATGTGATCCCTGACATTCTGGATGCATGGCTGGTGGTGTCTTCCTTCCCCTGGGGAAACCAGCAGCTCTCACCTAACCACCAGGTGTTTCTGAAGTTTAAATGAAATTATATGTAATAGCGCTTAGTCCAGTGCCTGATACAGAGCAAACATTCAATAATTAACTACTATTACCAGGATTTACTAGTATTCCTTTTTCTCACTGTAGGAAAAGTCTAAAATTGTGAAGTAATAGGTTTTCTCTTTGATGGTCTACCCTCTTTTTTCCCCCCTTTTATGAGCCCAGAAGCCCTGTACATGATGCTAAGTAAAGATGACCCCTTGGCACTTCCTTGCCGAACTGGAAATACCTCTACTGCCTCCATTGAGGTCATTAAAGACCTGATCTTAGGAAGCAATGCGATTAAACAAATTCCCCCAAAATAAAATAACAAATACCCAACCCTCCCTTCTTAAGCCTCTTGTAGACCTGTAATGAGGATCTTAGTTGTTTTCAATAGATACACGAATTGGTACCATTTTTCTAGAAAACAGTTTGGAAATATATACAAAATTTTCGATGTATATCAGTATCTAGCTGGCAAGCTAGCTACCGATCTAAATTTTAAATACATATACCTTTTCACCCAACAACTCCCATTCTGATAATCTTCCCTAAGTCAGTACCTTCTCAACCCCAGGGCAATTTTGCAGGGGACGCACGGTAACGTCTGGGGATGTTTTCTGTTTTCCCATACTGGGGATGAGAATGGGGAGGGTGTGCTACTGGCATCTAGTGGGTAGAAGCTACGGACACTGCTGAACATCCAACAGTCCCACAACAGAACATTTTCCAGCCCCAAATGTCCATCATGCTCCAGTAGAGAAACCCTAAGGAAATAATCAGACAGGCTTTTAAAGCTGAAACCACAAGCTTGCTCACCAGCATTATTGTATACATCTCTGTATATCCCAACAAAGCGGAACTGGTGCAATAAATCGTGATATATCTACACACAACTAGAAGGTAATAATGATGCTGCCATACATATACTAATCGTGACAGAAAGATACTGGCAACCTATTTTTAAATTCAAAAGAAAATGTGCTACAAATTTTCAAAAAGTAAGAAAAAGGCAGCATGATCCCGTTAGAACTGCGATGTATCTATACCCAACTGCAGAGTAAGAATATAATGTGAGGGGGTGCCTGGCTGGCTCAGTTGGGGGAGCGTGCAACTCTGAATCTCAGGGTTGTAAGTTCGAGCCCCATGTTAGATGTAGAACTACTTAAACTCTTCAAGAAAAAAATATAACGTAAGTCACAAATGGAATTACATTTAATTGTACATTTTGTTTAATCCCATATATCTAAAGTATTACCATTTCAACCTGTAGTCAATATCTAAACTTAGTATCTATTTTATAGTCCCAGTTTTTTTTTCTTTTTTTTCAAAATCTGGTGGGGATTTGACAAGTACAGCTCATGTCCATTCAGACTAGCCACGTTTCAACTGCTCAAGAGCTGCTTCGCAACTGGTTACCACACTGGACAGCCCAGGTCAACTCAATTAACAGATGGGCAGAGAGAGTGATATTTAGAAGAATGGATTCCAAAATGGTCCAGGTTGTGATGCTAGAGGATGATTCTGCCATCATGTTTACTTTCTTGCTTATGTTCTCCTGTTTATTTTTACAATGAAAAACACCATGTGTAAGAAAAATCAAACAATGCATTGAAAGGAACAAAGAGAGAAAATTGCTTGTTGGGCTTCATAAACATATATGAAGTAGCCCTCTGATCATTCCTCACATCCTTGATGGAAATGATACATTCTGGAGCTTTCCAAAGAGAAAGGGCTTGCCACCCCCTGGGGGGGTATGCACATGCATGCACATATGTGCACAACTTGCATAACAGTTGGGTCAAGGTAACTTCTTCTAAGTGTACCCCAAAAAGCCAATCCCTACTCCCTTAAAACACAACTGAGCAGTGGAAAAGAGACTTTACTTTCTCCCAGATAGACAGGAATTCCTGCGTCCTGCCCTGGGGGCCTCCTTCCTTCCCTTCCTCCCTCCAGTTCAGTCTCTGTCTCTCTCTCACTCTCTCTCTCTCTCTGGCCTTGGACACAGTGAATACTCAATGAAATTTCTACCCACATTCCTCTCAATGTGAAGTGCTGAGGACACAAGCTTAATGCTCTTTTAACGTAGTCTCCAAGTGTTAAGTTCTATAATAAGATTACATTAGAGCCAACGAATCTCATGCACAACCCTGGAAAACCTTTTCACACTATTTCTGTCACACAGTTTAGGTTTTAAAAAGCTTGTGAGTTCCCAGATCTCTCCATCTGAACTCAGGAGCATCTGGGTATCAATGGCCTGGCCTAAATTTTAGCACTCAGATCCAAGCTGCAGTGTAGCCAACAGGCTGATTCAAATTCCTAAAAATGAGCCAGTTCGATCCCGCTAGACGGCCCCACCCTTTACCTGGTGATGGCAGGTGGGAGGTGAGAAGGAGAAGATGGTACAGAAATATAATGTTATCTCGAAAACCTCACAGACCCCTTCTTTCTTCTTAGGATCTTAAAAGTTTGTGTTGTATTTTCTATTTGGGGCCAGGGAAAGGTATCAGGATGCCTCTTTCATTTCTATTTCCACTAACTAGATTCTCCCCCATAAAAACAGCCACTTAAAGCCATTTTCATTATCTTTAAAGCTAATTAATAATAAAATGTATTACCATTCTTGAGAACTCACTACATTCCATGCACGGTGCTGATAACAAAAATAGACATCACTGAGCCAACATCACCGAACCTTTCCTGGATATGAAGACTGCTCTAAGCACTTTTTACTTGGAATAACTCAGTTAATCTTCCAATGACTTCCAAGTCCCTATTTTTTAGATAAGGGAAAAAAAGCTTAGAGAAGCTGGTTGCTTCCTCTAGATGACGAAGCCCAAAAGTAACAGGGCTGGATCTGCAAAGCAGACCTCTAACCAAACTTCTTTATACAATCCTCACAGCACATCTACGTGACGGATCTTTTCATTCTCCCCATGTCTCAGATGGAAACAAGTGGCAGAGCATGTCGGGACCTGCCCAAGAACTGACACATCCAAACTCAGACGAAGCCCACTTCTAATCCACGCCTCTGAGCAGGGCACCAGGACCGCAACCCTGAGCTACCCCTTCATCATTTCAGCATTGAGAATGTTTATCTCAATTACAAATCAGTTGTGTTTTCAAACAGTGGTGACAGGAACCAGGCAAGTACACAGAAAGGGCGATGGTTGCCAAGTGCATTCCCAGGAGTGGGACAAGCCAGAGAGAAAGCCAGTGTGGTCCTGGGTTCGAGGGGGCCTGTCTTTCCCCACTCAGTGCAGAGTTCCGGAATCCCAGAGAAAACTGAGAAATCCAGAGGAAGAACATTTTCCTTTTCTATTTTGGATTCCTTCACTCAGGGGTTGATGAGAATCAGCTGGTTGAGCTTCCAGATAAAGAGCCAATGACCAGGGAGCACCTCTCAGCCTTCAGGAATACCCCTACTAACAGGATGCAAATGGGAAGGGCTCCTCTGAAGTCCCTAGGTCTGTCCCCAAGGTATTACTGCTCAACTGCACTCAGCCCTGCTTCTCTACAGGCTTCCTCAACCACATGGCTGGAGGACATTAGCTCAGTGGATAAAGAAAGGGGCTAAAAGAGAAACGGAGAGAAGCTTGTCAGGCTGGCGGGAGACCGGGCCTGTGACAGCGTGTCTTTCCCAAGTGTGACAGGGAGACCACAGATGGGACCTGGCTGGACGCAGGTTCTTATTTGAGCTGCTGCTGCTAACAAAGAAACAGGAGAAGCAGTGAGAAGAGAAGCAAGCATGACTCTCACTGTGCTAAGTGCTTTATGGAGAATTCTCCATTTGTCCTCATTATAAAGCAATGAGGGAGACTCACCACATTTAAAGAGCCTCTCTTTTGTTGTTTACCAGTATATCCCTGGTGCCTAGAAGAGTGCTTGAAACAAGTAAGCATTCAATAATTATTTGGTGAATAAAGGAATAAATTTAAAGCATCCAAATTTTTGGAAAGCTTATGGAGCCCCAGATCTCTCCATCTGGTTTCAGGAACATCTGAGTGCCAAGGGTCAGGCCTTTTCTAATTTTAGCACTTAGACCAAAGCTGCAATGTAGTACTCTGTGAATCTACTCTGTAATTTCGGCCATAAGTGCCACTGGTCAAGGACCCTGCCAATGACAGGATCCCTTCCCCATGCTCTCAGCATTATGGCTTCCTCATTCCTACTCCTTCAACCCCTGGCTGCTCCAGAAACTATGAACAATTAAAAGAAAAAATGCAAACAGCCTAAAGAAATAAAATTTCTGAACTTCATTTATAGTCAAAGAATTGAACAAGAAAAAAATGAGATACACTTTTTTTCTATGATTCACATGATAACAAAAAAATGTTGATACTCATTGTTGGCAAAGTTGCAGTGAAATAAACACTCTCATTCAGTGTTAATAGGAGTGTAAATAGGTGTATTTTTGAAAAACAGTATGACAAGTATGGAAACCCTGTAAGAATTCCATAAACTCTCTTCTAGTAATTTCCACATCTAGAATATATCTAAAGAAATAAAAATAATTGACAAACATTTATGCACAGATATGCCCAGTGCAATAAATATATTACAGAAAAACTGGAAACAGTCTCCACACGCAATATTAAAGAACAGTCAATTAAACTGTGTTACCTGCAAAAGGATGACACAGCATGTAGTCATTTAAGATATCTTTAAGAATACTTCATGACATGGGAAAATACTCACTGTGTAATATTAAATTTTAAAAACAGGTAATTCTATACACTGGATGACAGCAATTTTGTTAAATATGTGTACATTCAACGAAAAAAGGATGACAGAAAATTTACATTATTCTCAGGGTCAGGATTCTAGATTATTCTTTCTTTTATACTTGGTCTACTTTTCTATAATTTCAAATTCCCTATAATGAGCTGGCTTAACATGTGTCATCAGAAAACAAAACGAAGTTCGTGGGAATTTCCTACGCTATTTCTATTACTAATAACATAATAAGAACTTAGCCAGTGAAGTTCCCAGTGACAATTCTATATTGGTCTTCATGTATTTTTATCCCACATAAGGAAATAAAGAGAGGATGTCAACCCCATTCCAGAGCTAGGGAGAACAAGACCTTGGAGCGTAAGTAGCTCCAATCAAATAGACAGTGTATACCTCAAGAAACACAAGCAAAACACAACTATCCTTCCCTGTGCCTCAGCCCGGGGCAAAGCACCTGCCACACGGGAGGTGTTCCTCTGTACAAATCAGTCAGGTAAGGGCAGTGGACACTGAGATTCTCAGGTTACACATAACACTCAACAATTTTGAAAATGCACAGTAGTAGTCAACTGGCAGGAACATTCTACTTTTATATACATCTTCATCAAATGGCCTTGTTTAAAAAAAAAAAAAAAAAGATCAGCCTTCAGAGGCAGGCTACAGAGAGGGAGAGACAGGAGAGGGTGGGAGCAGGAGGGAGGAGGAGTGGTAAATCCAGAAGCTGGGAGACAGAGGAGGGAAGGAGGACATGAAGGTGGGAAGGAGAGGGAAAAATGGGCATCTTCTGAAATGAACATTTTTTTAAAGATTTTATTTATTTATTTGACAGAGACAGAGACAGCGAGAGAGGGAACACAAGCAGGGGGAGTGGGAGAGGGAGAAGCAGACTCCCCACGGAGCAGGGAGCCTGATGCAGGGCTCGATCCCAGGACCCTGGGATCATGACCTGAGCCGAAGGCAGACGCCCAACGACTGAGCCACCGAAGCGCCCCTGAAATGAACATTTTTATTTTTATTTATTTTTGAGATGAAGGTATTTAGGGGACATTTCTCATAGTTAATACGCTGAAACACATGTAAATGGTGTCATTTCCCTTAACATTGCTGGAAAACGGAGATAGTGCTGGAAATGAAATCCAAGATAAAGGCCATCTACATTAAAAAAAAAAAAAAACCAAACACACACATTTTGGTTTTTGTCAGGTCTTTTTTTTAATAGCCAACTTTTTAATAGTCATATTTTAATAATTCCACTTGTTTGGGGTATCCTATCATAAAAGGAAGGAAGAGGTGTAGAAGAGCAGGGGATTCCCAACACAGAGGGTCACAATTATGCAGTGGCCTGGGGTCTGTCATGTCCCTTTCCGGAATGTCGGTTTCATCTTTCGTACATTACAAGGAAGAGACCAGTCAAGTCCCACATTCTTTGGTCCTCTCTGAAGTTCTAAGACTACTTCACTGAAAGGCCGTTTGGGGGATTTTAGAACTAGATGGGGTCACGGCCACAAAGCACAGTGGTGTACAGCTCAATTTTAAACACACAGCGAACCTTACTGGAACTCAAACATTTGTTGCCTACACCATTAATGATGATACTGCTGAGATATGGTGAACAAAAGAAGAGAACTTAAAATGTTAGACTCTAAAAGCTGCAAGTAATTTTTAATTTTTCTGGGTAAATTGACTGAAACCCAACCAAAGCAAATTCTGGAGATGCAAATGCAAACATAAAACAATGGCTTGCCCTGGGGTAAGAGAAAGGAGTGATGTTTTGGGCTAATAAAACAAGAAGAGGATGAATGGCTCACCCTTGAAAGAACAGAAAATTCCTAGCTCACAGGCTGAAAATCAAGTTGGGGGAGTGGGAAAATACCAAAAACAATTCAGATCAGGAAAAAAAAAAATGCCTACCAACTTAAAGTCTAGACATTTTGAAATCAAAATTAATGTGAATTGTACCTCACCTAACCGTGGAAAATGCATACAGTTGACCCCAAGGGGTGATTTTATGTGGCTCAGTTTAATTTTAATATTATCTAGAAGTAGAGGGAGAAACTAGATGATAATCTAAAATCTCAACATCATTTATAAAACAAATTCAAGAGACTGAGCTATCTTGAGATGGCCAACTTAGACATCCTGGCCATCATGACTCAGTGGAAAATATCGGAAGCCCCACCATTGCAGGGATGAACAACACAACAAGAGAGGTCGCCAAAGTATCCTAAAATAAGATTTATATATAACATGTAATGACTTGGAAAAATACTTGTGATAGTGTAAGGGTAAAAAATAGGAAACAAAATAGTGTGTGCAGGACGAGCACATATAAACAAATCTATATATACAAAATCCCGGCAGGATACTGATAAAATGTTGAACTGGTTAGGGGAGGTCACCAGTGAAATTGTTCTTCCTACATTTTCTTCCTCTAAGAAGGACAGTTATTAGCTTCCACAAGGAGGGAATATTCTTACCTCCCCCAATACTACCTTAATGGGATTTAGTACCTAAAGAGAGAAAGCATCCTTGTTATTATTTTACCTACAGTTTTCTAGATGCTTAAAGATTTGGGACCAGCCTAGAAATCTTGAGAATGTTCACTGTATTTCAGAATTTTTGAATAAGCCAGAATCCTTGATGCTTTGAGTTGAAAGGCAGACAAGCCCATCAAAGACTACCTAGATTAGTATAAGGTGAAGGTGACAGACTGGCGTGTGGCTCAGGCACAAACTAGGACTTTACTAATCTGAAGACCATGTTAACCACACCAAGCTGTGGTGTACTTCAGATGACTGAAACAACATATTTTATGCATCCCCCTTTTCCTCTGCCTTTTCTTTTCTTTTCTTTTTTTGAGCCCAATGTGGGGCCTGAATTCACAACCCTGAGATCAAGACCTGAGCTGAGATCAAGAGTCAGACGCTTCACCAACTGAGTCGCCCAGGCGCCCAATCTGCCTTTTCTTTAAACAGTACTATCTCAACCATTGGAGTAGAGAAGGAATTGAGAGGGGCAAAATGCACAGAATTCCTTTGTGCAGCAGTGAATTTTTCTTTGATTACACTTGACAGGCTGTACTGTGACCCAAGTATCACAGTTAGCCCCTTGTCCATGCGGGGCTGCAAGGGGTGGGGGTACATGTGACGACCTTAACAAATAATAGTGATAAACAGGGACTATCCCCAGAAAACCCATTCACAATGCCTACCATAAGCATACCGGTAGTTGTACGAAGCCACTATGTATTGTGGGAGTTTTGACTCTAGTTAAGGTTATAAATGACTTCCATGTTTTTTTAAAGATTTTTTTTTTTTTAATTTTTATTTATCTGAGACAGAGAGAATGAGAGAGAGAGAGCACATGAGAGGGGGGAGGGTCAGAGGGAGAAGCAGACTCCCCGCCGAGCAGGGAGCCCGATGCGGGACTCGATCCAGGGACTCCAGGATCATGACCTGAGCCGAAGGCAGTCGCTTAACCAACTGAGCCACCCAGGCGCCCCAATGACTTCCATGTTGACAAACACAAACAGTCCGTTCTTTGTCATCATCTCTTCTGACCTCTTAGCCACCTCTGATGCAGCTGACAATGCTCTCCTTTATTTTTTTTAAAGTATTTATTTTAGGGAGAGATAGAGAGTGCAAGGAAGAGGGAGAGAGAAAGAAACCCAAGCTGCTTCTGCACTGAGGACGGAGTCAGACGCGGGGCTCGATCTCATGACCCCGAGATCATGATCTGAGCTGAAACCAAGAGTGGGATGCTGAACCAACTGAGCCACTCAGGCACCGCAATGCCCTCTACCTTTAAACAATGTCCTCAATGGGCTCCCAGTATATCCAAATCCCCCAAATTTCCTGCCAGCTTTGCCTCTTACTTCACTATATCCTGAAACCAAATCTCTTAACGGTGTTGGCTTCAGAACCCACATCTTGGAGCCCTACTCTCCCTCTACTTACACCATGGCTCCCTTGGTGAGCTCATCCAGGTTCATGCCTTTACCTGCTTACAGATCCTCAATCTGTAGGCTCAGCTAGGACATTTCTAGATCCATATATCCAAATGCCCACTTGACAGCTCAATCTGGGTTAATAATAAACAGCTCAAAGCCCATGTGTCTACAGCTATACTCCCGGTTTCTCCTGCTTCCCTCATCCACCCTGACAAAGACTCCTGGCTTGACCAAACTTTAGTCAGGCTCCTCCCTATAAAATCCAGTTTTAGCAAGAACTCTGCTAAGTCAGTTTAACTGCAAGCCCCTCCACCACCTTCAGTATCTGATCACTGCTGATACGTGACTGGTTTCCTCATCCTCCATCATCCCCCAGGGAGTGTCTGATCACCCTGATGTGTCTTCAGCAAGAGCCCTGTTAGATCTGTGTAGCTCAGACCCTCTGCTTACCCACCATGTTTCCTCTGGTAATTCTCCATCTACGGACACCCACTCTCCTCCCTGGTTATAAATTCCTACTTGCCTGGGCTGTATTCAGAGTTGAGCCCAATCTCTCTCCCGCATAAAATCTTACAGGAGTGTTCCCAACACCTATTGTGATAGTCCTGAATAAAGTGTATCTTACCATCTTTAACAAGTGAGATTAATTTTTTTTTTTCCTTTAAAACCCTCAAACCTGTTCCCCCACAGGGTTCGCTATTTCAGTAAATGGCAGCTCCATCCTCCCAGCAGTTGCTTGGGCGCAAAGCCTCCATCTTCTAACTCTTTCCTTTCCACTCACAAGCAATCCTTCAGATGATACTACCCCATCATTCAGCACAAAAATCTCAGAGTCATCCCTGATGCAACGTTTTCAAATTCCACATCTATTCAACCAGGAAATCCTTTGGCTCTTCCTTCAAATCAAAAGCAACTCTAACTACTTCTCTCCACTTCTATTGCCACCCTGGTCCTAGCCACCATCCTATCTCATTGGGATGATTACAGTGACCTCCTAACAAGTCGCCCTCCCTATCATCTTGCTTTGTTCACCCACAGGCAAATTTCAAAATGGCTTCCAGAGTGATCCATTTAAAGCATGAGTCAGATCCTGACCCACCTCAAAGCCCATCAATGGTTCCCTATTTTACTAAAAGACTGAGTCCAGTGAGTCCTCATGCCCTACTCAGTTTGGCCCTGTTACTTCCTTTTTTTTCCCCCCCAAAATTTAACTTTTTTTTTTTTTTTAACTCTAAACCCAACCTGGGGCTCAAACTCATGACCCCAAGATCAGGAGCCGCTTGCTCTTCTGATTGCACCAGCCAGGCACCCCCCAGCCCTGTTACTTCCTGACCTTGCCTCTGACTACTCTCCCCCTTGATGACTTTACTTCAGCCACACAAGCCAACTTGCTCTCTTTAGAACATGTTAAATCTTTGCTCCAATGCTCCCACACTTCACAGTCAGACTTAACCTGATTATTTACAGTTGGAACCCCTTCCTCGGGCAATCTGATCTCCCTCACCCTTCTATATTTCCTCCCCAGCCCTATCACTGTGTATTTGTATTTTATTTCCCTGCCTGTCCCCAACCCCTAGAACCATGAGCAGAGGGCTTGATAGCGGTGTCATTCACTGATAGAGTCCCCATCGACTTGAGCAATGCTGTCCATTAGAAATATAACACCTGCCACACATGTCATTGTAACCACACTGAAGCAGTAAAAATTCAGGTTAATAATTTATATTATTTAACCTAACATAACAAAAATATGATCATTTCAATGTATAATCAAGAGAGAATAATAATTCAAGTATTTCAAATATTTTTTCCATACAAAGTCTTTTAAATACTTTGTCGAATTTACACTTACAGCACATATTAAGTTTGGGCTAATCGCACTGCAAAACATGCGGTTAGTGGTTTCCATATTAGACAGTGTAAGTTTACTCTATTTTATTCTACTCTATTGTATGCTTCTTCCATTTCTTAAAAATCCTTGGGCACAATCCACTAAATAGATTTCCTAATCCACAAATGGGTCCCAATGCCCACTCTGAAAATCACTGTTCTACATAAACTTTAAGGTAAGTCATCTGTACTGAACAGATTTTAGGGCACTTCCTCTGACCTGTAGGGACAGTCAGGACCCTCTGAAAGGGAAACAGACTTCCAGAAAAAAGAGGCCTGGAGGGATAGGCCGAGGAATTAAAGTACCATGCCAATCCACAGACTGAAATCATCACCATTCATCCGATGACGCAAGACTGTTTTTTTAATTAAAAGGTAATTTTAAATAAGTCATTGCACTTTCAGATAATTAACAAAACATCTAATTACTTATAATTATATACTACATACATGCTAATATACAAAATTCAAGGGAAAATGTGCATGATTTTCACACTTCAAAAAGAGTACATTTGAACAGAGCATAAAGACTTCAAGCTTTTTCATTCTTCTCCCCTCCCCACCCCCACCATGCAAAGGCTACAGAAGTCCAAGAGTTCAGATCAAGGACAGAGAAGTACAAACTTAAATGATTAATCTTCATATTTCAATTGCGAACTCCCACTCACCAGCAGTCCTTTTCAAAAGGTACTATAAACTTCAGATCGGAACTCAACCCTGGACAGAAGGTCAACTTTTAAAATGGACTCAAAATAAGGATTCTACCACCAATTGAACATTTGCTCCTTTAAGGTTCTGGATGTTACTAGATACAAGTTGGGTAATGCAGTCAAGGTTAACACAGATCTGCAACCTTAAACAGGGTTTTGTTTTTGTACAGTTAAGCTTCAAATTTCTTCCTGAGGTTTGTGAATTGCCAAAGTAAGGCAATACTTCCTACATCTCTGTTAAGCTGTTATGTTGTCACCTAAACTGAGAATCTCTTCCTAAGATGCTCAAGGTGAGCAACTGGGATATTTGTGCCCTTGGCAGATGAAGAACAAAAACATCATTTTAAAAAGATGAATAAACCATTTGTTACTCGGTTTTGTATTTCTGATTGTTCACAGTGCAAAATATGGCTAGTTGATAATCGCTGCAGAGATTGCCTTTACTACTAAATATGCCTTCATGTACATTTCAACAAGTGGCTTCTGCTTGAAAACGAACTCTATTGAGCATATTTCTCTGGAAATCAATATTTAAAAAATTTTTCTCTTTGAAACTAACATTCAAGAGAAACAGCTCTTGTTTACAGAGTAAGTTGGTTTAGCATTATGGTTAACAATGTTTAAAAACAGCTAACTTAAAATGCAAACATTTAAATTTTGAAGTTTAACTGTTGGGAGGCCAAGTCAGTTCTATGAAAATATAAACAACATGAGGACAGTCATGTTTGCCCCAATTCCATCCCATTAAGAATATTTCAGGTCACCATTTTGTTGGGTTTAGGAGTAAGACCTCAAACAACTCTGAGGTTGTAAGAGAGTTACAAATTTATTTATTTTTTGATAGTTACAGATTTAAGTGCTTGGGATGAACCTTGAAAACATCATGCTAAGTGAAGGAAGTCACTCACCAAAGACTACATATTGTAGGATTCCATTTATGGGAAATGTCCCAAATAGGTCAATCTATGCAGACAGAAAGTAGATTAGTTGTTGTCAGGTGCTGAGTTGAGGAGAGTGACTGCTGGTGGTTATGGGGTCTCTTTCTGGGGTGCTGAAAATGTTCTGAAACCAGACTGGGATGATAGTTACAAACTCTGGCAATATACTCAAGGCCATCGAACGGTACACTTTAAGTGGGTGAATTGTATTGTGATATGAATTATATCTCAATAAAGCTATTAACAAAATTAACATGCCTGATAATGTTCATAACAGCATTGGCATGAAAGATACAAGAAAATCAAGTTAAGCTAACACTGCTTCCATACAAGGCTAAAATACAAAAATCCCTGATACCCTGGTCTCCCCACTATAGATCACTTTCTCCCAGCAACCAATATTTGCCCTTCCTAACACTAGTCATCATCATCGTTCATAATCTGGGTCTTCCGCTCTCTAAAATAAACTCTATGAGGACAGAGACCATGTCCTTCTTATGCAGTGCTATGATCTTGGCAACTAGCACACAATCATCAGTAAATATCTACAGTAGGAATTTATATATGTATGCAGTGTGTACTCTTGTATGAATGAATGACAGAATGAAAGAAAGAAAGAAAGAAAGGAAAGAGAAAAAGAAAGAAAGAAAGAAAGAAAGAAAGAAAGAAAGAAAGAAAGAAAGAAAGAAAGAGAGAAAGAAAGAGAAATCATCGTATTGGGGCAATTCAACCAATCAAGTTGTTGTGTTTGAATTGTCCCCTTAAACCTGTTCTCCAATTCTCCCATGCTCCTGGCCACCCTGGCAGACACATTTCCCAGCAGCCACTGCAGCTTCTTGCAACCAGGAGACCATAATCTTACCAATTAACAGTCAATGGATGAGATATGTGCAATTTTTAACTCATTTGAATCAAAGAAAACTGCTTGCCGTGGACTTCTCCACTATGCTTCAATGATGTGAATAATGACAAAGTCCTAAGGTAGGAGAGCAAAAGAGAGAAAGAACCTGCCCAGGTAAGCTACACTGGTCAGACTGTTACATAAGAGAGAAGTAAGCTTCCCTTTTATGTAAGCCATTGTATGTTGAGGTCTCTATGCTAATACCAGCCTAGTCTTTACCCTGATTGTTAAGCCCGGGCATGGGTGTATGGGGAGAAGGAGGGAGTGAAAAGGACTCCAGTGCTTAACTGAACAGACTAGTGAATCAGCTAGGGTGGTTATCTGGTGGCTCAGTGAAGACACTGTTATGTCTACACAACAACTTGATAAATTAAGTCACATGATTCAAATGTGGAATGCTATAAAGAGGTCATTTTGAAATGGACTTAACTTTGAATGTTATTGGCATTAAATATTTAAATCAAATAAATACACACTTTCAGAAGAGCCAATGGATATATTTTAAATAGCCAAATAGCCATTTTACCTTTATTTGTAACCAAGATATAATCTGCAATATGCGAGACACAATGAATAGTCTATAAGGATGCTTTATACTCCTTGATCCAACAAAAAAGGGCTCAAATTGGGGGTAGGAGAATACTACGATTATACTTTTAGATTGTTTCTTAACTTTCTCACAAATAAGTTGACCATACAAAAGAAATTTTAAAAAAAATTAACGAGCACATAAGATGTGAAACTTGAAGATGCCTAAAACGTTTAAAAATAACCATTTAATCATAATCTATATGGGCTTGAAGATTACCATCTACTCCCAATACCACTCAGAACTGATACAAGAATATGAATTTTACAAATTGAATTTGAATCTCAAGCAAAAATGCATGTAGGTACAATGCCAATGTTGAGGGAAAGCAGAGAGAAAATGATGTATAAACCTGTATTAAATCACCAAACTAAGGCGGCCATGATAAAATGACATTAGTATAACTGTGACCTGAACAAGATGTCTTTTTAGATCCAGTCTTGACATTCTACGTGACCATCAGTAAGTTACTGATCGTCTATGGAACCACCTTCCCAGTCTGTAAAGTGGGGATTATAATCATGGCTGCCTATTACTCCAGAATGCTAGCACCAAACCCATTTTGTAAAGTGTTCAGATCTACTTGGAAAAAAAATTGTTTTATTGCTATCAAGTAAGAGGGCTGTTATTTATGACTCTTCAGACCTTTGAATCTAAATTTGAAAAATGGCTTCATCTGTTTTTCTGAATTTGCCTGGCCGCTTTTATGCACATAAGTAGTTTTTCCCGAAGTGCCAATGTAGACATATTTACTTGCATCTATGCTTTTAATGATTCCCAGATTTCAAATGTGGCATGCCATTTACTGAGAAGCACCCGGGACCTGAAATCTACCTCTTCTTGATGGTGCGGAGATGGTGCTGGCTTCTCTGTCATCACTGGATAGCATGATCGTCTCAGGTTTTTGTTCGCTTTTGAGAGACAGCGTGCCCACGCATGCACACGTACAAGGGGGATGGAGGGGCAGAGAGAGAGAGAGAATCCTAAGCAGACTGTGTGCGCTCGATCCCACAACCCTGAGATCATGACATGAGCTGAAATCAAGAGTGGGACGCTTAACTGAAGGAGCCACCCAGGCGCCCTGCGGTCTTCTCTGTTTAAGGCTTATTTCCAGGGAAGAAACAGTTGCCATTCCAGACATTTTACAGACTTTTTTTTTTTTACATTTTTAACAAACCTTTTTTTCCTTTATATATAAGAGATCAAAATAAATAAGGATTAGTTTTTGAAGGCTCTTTGAGCTTGTTAAAAGGTAAAAAAAAAAAAATGTGATTTATCATTTAAATCTCTATACCTTCACTAATTTCTAAAAAAATAAAATAAAATTTGAAATGAGGGTTAAGCAAGATGGAATTGATATTGTAGAAGAATAAGAATAACCCAATGTTAATTGGGGGTAGAAAAAATGAAGTTTATTAAAAAGATCTCAATCACAATAAGTTGGAGTAGGAAAAAACCATACAGAGATTGAACACAAACTTCCTCCGAGATTCCTAGCAGTCAAGTTTAAAAGAAAAATTATATGAATTTGTTACTCAGCTTCCTTTGTGTCATGACAGGAGCCATCAGAAGGACAAAATTTTTCACTGTTCCTGAAATTTGACAAGGAGTTGCTCATTTGCAGTATATCGTACCATATAATACACCGTGTCCTTGACATTAATTATAAAGAGAGAATTTTTTCTCTTCCCATGGGCTACCTCTCTTTAGTCAACACTAATGAAAATTTCCTGGAACTTCTTTCTTTTTTTTCCCCCAAACTTGCCCCTGTCTCACAATATTTTAAACTTTGAACAGTATCACAGAATTGGAAACAAATCACATCGCATCCATTCAAGCGTGCCCATTTTCAAGTCATGGGTGTTAGCGTAGGCATTATAAAGACATCAAGTCAGAAGAAAAATAATTCATGCTTACAGGTGACTCCAAAGAAAACAATGAAAACTGCCCAGGATGCCCTTATTTGAAGCTGTCGGGGTAACACAACTCTCAAGGTGAATATTTCATCTTTTCAGCCATGCTTTCAGCTTTGCTTAATCACAGTGTTGAGCTCTGCTAGAAGTCTTTGCTAGCTAATGGCACGAGATGAGTTAAACACCTGGCACAGCTTTGCATGAGGAACGTCTTGGACTGAGATCTCGCAGGGCTCACGGAGACCAGGAGACACAACGTACAGCCGAGCTGAGTCGCTGTGGCACAGAGGGAATGACCCACAAAACAGAAAATATTTCCTGCATGGCCCTTTACGCAAAAAGTCTGCAGATCCCCGAAGTTAACTAAGCTTCCTTTTTAAGACTGGACAACTTGAGTCTCAGCAAAGGGAAGTGCTTTGACTTGATAACCCGAAATACTAGCTGGGATCCACCCTTTCCATGCCGCAGTGTACAAAGGAGACTGTCCTCCGTGGGGGCCAATCAGGTGCTTCCCACAAAGGTCTCATTTAAACACCAATGATGGTGAAATGCAGCAAGTTGCATTTTTTGCCTCCAATCAAATGTGCCAGAATGCAACTCTAAAAACAAATCCATACCTTTAAAAGGCGTCCTAGAGTCCCAGAATGCTTGGTAAGATTAAAAACAAAAGTGATCTAAGAATCTTCACATTATAAAGTTTCAAAAAAACCCCAAAACATGTTCAACTAAAGAGTAGGAAGTCTCTGTCTTACAAATTCATAAACTCAATTTAGTAACATCTGAGTGGAGACGTGGCACAACCAGGTCAGCAAGGAACCTGTTTTAAAACAGACACAAATCCACTAAAGCAAATGGAGCTGTTACTGGCCAAAATTCAAAAATAAAATGAAGATGCTACTTGAGAAACCTCAGCCATGAAAATGACCTGCAAGATTAACTTGTGTCAGATGACCACAGCCACACCAGAAATTTGGAAATCAAGAAAATACGGAGCACCTATAACCATTTTAAACAGAGTGCTTTTTTTGTCCCCCCTCCCAAAAGTGAGTTTGAGAAAATTCAATTTAGCTTTAATTCATCAAGCTACATTAGTCTCTCTGAAAACTTCTGATTTTAAAATCAAATACTCATTTGATTTTCAAGCAAGGTCAAGACAACAAGGCAGCCTAGCGCTGACATCACAGGGATATGCCCCACGCCGCTCAGCAGTTACATCAATGTGCTGGGTTGCTATGGTGCTTGACTATTAATTTCTGAAAGAAGGTGATTATAAAGCCGCCAGATGAACATCAATCGGATGACACCACTTCGGCACCAAACACTGACATGTGCTACTCATGTTTGCAGCAAGTTCATTTTTATGAATCACCACTTTTGTGATGTGAATATTCCTTTCTAACTTTAAGCCCACCAAGTCAACAGCCAAAAAAAAAAAAAGTTCAGCTTCAACAAAGAAGATAAAGTTTGATAACATTTTGGGGGGAAAGAGACTCTGCGGACCATTTCTTAAGGGCAATCTTTTCTTGAAAGATCTCCCAAAAGACGCTACTACATACAGACTTACACACAAATGCACACACACATATTTGGTAGCTACACAGACCGGAAAAGAGTTCAATTAAGATATACCTAGAAGGAGGGAGATATGGGCCAAGACATAATTCCACTAATCATATTTGCATTTACCTTTTTGGCTTCTGGAAAGCAATCTTCAGGTATAGTCACCTCAAAAGGTCACTTCTTACCCTGAAAACAAAAGAGAACGTCAAAATCCGAATGTCAAGAGACAGTAGCAACCACCCATCTGCCTGGGTAGATTCAAGAACAACAAAAGAACTCAGTTACATTGCATGGCAAATGACTTTCAGAGTTAATAATAAAAACAAGTCCCAAGACCACTGATCTGGCGCACAGGCCTGTGAGCTCCTCAAGACAACAAAAACAATGTGGGTGGAAAAAGTAAAGGTGAAACATTTCAAATTTTGCATATGAACTTTTTCTCATCTTGTCATCTATCAATTTATTTTCTGGTGCAATAATACGTGACTCATAGGCCTTTGTTTTTGGAAACCAGACTGCTCCTTGAACGTGTCTGTTTGGTTAACATCCACAACATCTCTGATTTCATTAAAGCACAGGCTTGTCCCCGCACCCCCCCCCCCCAGCCTTAGTAAGAGAGTGAGTTCTTATAGACAAGATGCTTTATGCCACCCTGGAACCTTTCAAAATGAATACAAGCACCAAGATCTTCAAGTCTGGGGAGGGGTAGGGGGTTAATCAGTTGGTGAAAGCTGTTCACACTATGTTTTCCACTTAGCATTTATCTACCAAATCTACCAAGTTAAATAAAAATGGTTTGTGTCAGATGAAATAAACAATTGAAACCGACCTCCCTAAAACACAAAGAAAGCCTGGAACATGTTTTATCCCACATCTACTCCTGCATCTGCATACTCTCTTATGCAAAACAGTGTGTAATCCTCTAAGAAACATTACAAGCTGCCTCTTTCTGCCCATGTAACTGGGATCAACATATGGCACAAGTGAAAAGAAAAACATTTGTTTATTAATTTAGATCAAGTTACCGACAGGGTACGGATTCATTCCACATCAGCTGACCAAATGCTCATGTAATTTTTTTGTAAGATGCTAAGATCGTATCGTCATTTTACTAAAATGTTAATATCCTTTTGCTCACTCTTCAGAACAATATGTAATGAAGTGGTTTTAATTTTATACAGAATATATCCCTGCTTATCCCTCTGCTGTCAGCCCTGAATGTGGAAAGGCAAACATTATTGAGAAGAGTTAAATCTTATTTCACAAGGGCTAAAATTTGAAAGTGGCACTTTGGTGAGTACTATCTTTGAGGAATTGATCTGAGGCCAATTTATGACATTTCCACAAGCAAGTATATGCAGATTCTTGCCATAAAGATTGGAAAAAAAATGCAGGCTCTGAGTGAAATCATAATTTTCATGT
Organism: Mirounga angustirostris; assembly: GCF_029215605.1. Lineage (NCBI taxonomy): Eukaryota > Metazoa > Chordata > Mammalia > Carnivora > Phocidae > Mirounga > Mirounga angustirostris. The sequence goes on along the minus strand of NW_026991709.1, from coordinate 178,008,682 downwards.
TTACTGTAAGAGGAAATTGGAGGTTTTCACCATAAATGTTCACCATTTGGGTGGGGGAAAACCCTCGCTCTGGGACTTAAAATTACTATTTTGCAACCTGCCCCAAACCTTTTTGTTTTTACACAAAACAATTCAAATTGAAAATGAAAATTTTGAGACACATTGCTGATGTATGTCCCCAGGATTGGTTTCTCTACCGGTGAGAATTCTGTCATAGGGCAAATGGTGCTACGAAAACAGGGAGCAATGATGTTGGGGTCCTCAGGGTAATGGGGAGATCTGCAAAGCAGCCCAAGAGCTCATTAGATACAAGGCACAGCAATAATCGTATACATGAGAAATTTCCATCTCACCACACATGCAATCTTAAATGGAAAGGAAGTGAACTCTGGCAGATCCTACTGAAGTCAAGGCAAGAACGGCCATTCTCCCTCCTTTTTCACTTGAGATATTCTCCAATGTGTGTGCTCTAAACTAATGTTCATGTTCACCTATTGAGTTGCATTTATTTTTGCATGTTTGGCAGTCAGATCTATAGTATTAGACTTTGCATTGCAGATGAGATTGCTATCCTATAGGCCTGGCAAACAACTGGACCTTATTAAAATTTAATTTAAAAAAAAAAACCTGCTGAAAATGCCTACTTTGAATAAAGTTATCTCTAGCCATGTATTCAAACCCGTAGAAGGATTTCAGGGAAGAATGGGGCCTATTTCTCTATGCACCTGTCTACACAGTACAGTGTGTAAGTGAACAGAACAAAAATACATGCTGATTTACCCTCACATTTTTACAAGTATAATTTTCCCCTAGGGAAACAAAATTATACAACTGACCTTCCAACTTATAATTACTAAAGCGATACAAAATCGGCTATCTTTAATTTTTACTTATACCAAAAAAAAACACACACACACACACACAAAAAACCTGGCAGTGGGATACAAATCATGTTTTTCTCCATTGTGAAGTTCCATAAATTTTAATGCATATGCACATTTGACCACTCATTAATTTATTTCTGTTGATTTTAGTTTTTAGTATAATTAGCCAAGTAATCTAAAAGATATTTTTCTAGCTTTGCAGAAAAAAGATTAATAGTTCAACAGCTGTTTGCCATCATGCTAAATTAAATGAAATGTGTCAATATAACAGACAAGAAAATTAGGGAGTAGTACTGGGGCCTGAGTCTGCATCATGACGAGCCTGGAGGAATCAGAAATCAACAACCAGCAGAACAACCTGCATTTCATTTTTTTTCCAAAATGTAAAACTTCTGTTTCCAAAGCAGTTCGCTATTTTTTTTAAACAATCACTTTTACTCATCAAATATATCAACTAGTTACCTGAATGCTTACTCACCGCACACGCATCAAAACTAAAATTAAATGGTTATGTAAAGCTTTTACGTTTTTTTTTTTATATAAAAAGAAAAATATTCCCCTCCAGCCCACTCGTCTTCTTTTAAAATGCTGTTACCATCTGAATTGCATTGTCTTCCTCTCCCTTTCTGAAGTTTCCTATTGGTTTTAGGTTTTAAAAGTGAGCCAGGAATACGGTAAATAGAAATGACTTATTTTCCTTTGTGTCATTCTCTGTACAGTTAAGATCCCGTGAACACGAGTACTGTTCCTGGTGTGGCCCCCTCACTACTGTTTGCGAGAGTGTCGTCCACCTGAATCTATGCGTTGACCATAAAGACCTTGAGCAAGACACCGATCTTCAGCAGCAACTCTCCTCTTCCTCTACCTTCCCAACCCCCACCCCTTAAGAATTTCCCACTGTCTGTGGACCTCTTAGGTTACCATAGTGCTACAACGTCACACTTTGTAGGGGTGTATTTTGCCCCTCGTTTCATCTATTCGAGAAATACATGATGCCAACTGGTATGGCATAGTCAGAACCAAGTTGCAGGTAACTTGACCTCATTTCACAAGACTGAAAATGAACAAGTCTTGAACAATATACACTCTACTTTTCCCACTAAGAGTATGTCCCCCCTTTCTTCCATGGCAGCTGAAGGAAATGATCTACATCAGGATTTCTGCACTATGTTTCATTTTACACGATCATACAAAAGGGACTGGGAAAGACAACCAACGTTATTCATCTTAACCTTCAGTCCACCAAATGAGGGCTGAGAAGGTACTAGGTCCCAGGTGTCACTGGGGATGCAAGGATGTCACGGTCAGCTCCTGGCCCACGAGGAAGGTGGCGATTTAGTAATTTGTCTCTGGTTAGAGAAGACCTTCTCTGAAAGCCCAGGAAAAAAGTTCAAGCTTCTCATACCCCAAATATTCCAAGCAAAGGACATGTACTTCATCTAAGAAAACAGAAGGTCTAAATGGGCCAATTTCCAAGAGACGCCTGCCTCTTTAACTAGAGACCCCTAACTCATGTGGATTTTCATGTATCGTTTTTCAAAGATTTCTTAGGAAAACAGGAGCATATCAACACAAATTTGCCTAGCTGAGAAATGATAGTACGAGGGTCACTTCATTTTCTGCACTCGAGACAAGAAAATCCACTCAGAAATCAACCACAAGAGAGTTTTTTCTCTGCTCTAATAACTTCAATATTGAGTCAGGCTTACAGAAAGAAAAAGCAAAGAGGGCAGGAAGGAAGAGAGAAAAAGAAGTAAGAGGGAAAGAAACCGGGAGCGCAGAAGAGGGGGAAGAGGAAAAGAAGGAAGGAAAATGGAAAGGAAAAGGAGCAGCTGCAGAGTTCAGGCCTTTGGGACACCGGCCAGGCTCGCAGGCTTACAATCACTATGTTTCTGTTACTTCTGTTACTTCTGTCTACCAAAGAAATCCACCATCATTTCCTAACGTCCCCTCCTGTGGCTGCGAGGAACATTTTACTTCCTTTCTCCTCACCCTCTGGGACTCTTCACCAAATCGTGGAACCTAACTCTGAGGTCCATTCTCCTAAGAAAAACCGAAAATACTAGAAGGTAAGCCACATGGCGCAGGCAACGCCAGGCAAGGCGCACCCTGGGAAACTGCTCCAGGCTGTCAGCCCTCCCCCCCCCCCCCCCAGCTGCTCCACACTGGTCCATCTCTTTTGGAGGAATTCCTCTAGCTTACCTTACAGAAAAGTAAAACCCTGGTCATGGTCATGTGAAAATATTTTATAGGTATCCCTTAACAGCCTTTAAATGTTGAAACCTAAAAACAATATTTGCTGTTTTCTCTTTGAAGCTCTAACAAAGCCTTTGTTTTAGATTTACCTTGAGTGTGCAATAAGAGTTAATAATCAAATCCATCCCAACCCCCACAAATGTTAAACAAAAAGATAAAAGAAATGCAAATAGCTATTGTCATGGAAAGTTAAAGTACCTGTCTGTATTTTTAAGTGAAAACTATTATCTCTATCAATCAAAATTTAAGAATACAATAGCGCTAATCACAGAAGGTGCTCTGACAGAGTTACTTTTCCTCATAAAAAAAAAAAAGTATTTTTCCCCTTAAAAACCGAGTATAAAAGTCATATACTTACAATTAGATAGGGTATTTGTAATTTTATTATTAAAAACCTACAGCAGCCTCACTGTTAATAAATGCTTCTAAGTCTCTAGACTGATTTGTACCCAAGAAGACCCAACTCCCTACATATTTTAATAAGGTTGATGAAATTTTATTTAAATTCTCACAGTTTCCAACCTGCGGGGGAACAGCACACTCTTCTGTTGAAAAGAGTTACTCAAGCAGAGGCAACAGTTAACTGGTAATGCAAACTCCTTCTTTTAGACTCTGGACACAATTCCTAGTCCCTGAAATATCTTTACATAGGACATATCTTCCTTGGGTGGCTTGTCCCTTCTTCGTTGTGGCAATTCAGTTTTGAAATTATAACATTCTAAAAGAAAGCCGAATTCTACCATCATAGCGCAGAATGATCCAAGTGCACAGTACATCAATTTCTCTGAGTCTTTTTTTTTTAATCCACTTTTTGAAAAGACTGGATTAGACCCTGAATATGGTGCTTTCTAAAGACAGTACGAGAACAAAAAAATAGCAAGACCCCAGATAGTAAAACAAACAGCTCAAGATTAAAATTCCTAGAGCAAACAGTTAAGCCAGGATGCCATTATGCAAGCTGAGCCTGGATGGATGTCTCCTCCACCGTGGGGCCAAGAGGCTGTCATCTCCCACCGCCCCCCCCCCCCCCAAGCAAGATCAGATTTCCTTCCCTCCCGACCGCCTCTCTGAGCAGCATGGCCAACCTCTCTAGTGTGCTATTAATATCAATGAAGAGACGATTCGATTTCCACTAAAGAAAACCCTTCCTATTCCGGCACAGACCTTCGGGGAGGACCCTGGCCCGGGTATAGACAATACAGCAGCAGAGTTTCACTGCTTTCTTGCAGTTCCGTCTTACACACTGTTTGAAGGCTTTTAGCAAACAATGGCAGCATTATCTCCAGGAGAGTTACAAAACAGGATTTGTTAGGACAAAGAATAATAAAGCTGTTCCTCTCTCTCTCTGTCTCTCTTTCTCCCCCGACAGCCCCCCCACCCCCGCCCGCCCGCCCGAGTTCCAAGAGGCTCCCTCTGCCAGCCCAAAATTCAGCCCCGGTTCCTCAGAGGCACCTGTACTCGCTATTTCAAGGCAGCCAGCAACTGACAACGGCCCAGGAACCAGGACCCGGGGCGCTGGCAGGAGGCGCCCAGAAGAGCAGGAAAGTAGCCTCTCAACACTTGTAAAATGAAACAAAGTATCAGCCTTGGCTTCCCGCACACTTACCCGCTCATGGTGAGGAAGGAAAGCTTTGGGGCCGGAGAGGCAATTTTCACACGACGGAAGAAAGTTGAGAGTTTGCGAGGGAGAAACTACAGGCGCTTGGAAGCCTGCGGGCTCTCAGGGCTCCAAGCTGCCGGCCGTGTGAGGAAGGACTGAAGGTATGTGGGCTAAACACAACAAAAGCCACTGCCTTACTCTAGATTAAATATGCAGGAAGAGGCCCCTTTGCATAAACACAAACACTCAGCAAATGAATAACTGGCTCAATCAGACGCCTGCTGTGCCTTCTACCTGTCCTCTCTCTGACGAGAGACACCACCGGTTCCAGGGCACAAGGACTAAACAGGAGACAGTTAAATGTGATGTTGCTATAATAACAATTAAAATGAATTGCATTCATTAGTAATTAAGAACTCACTCCTGGAGTGGGGGGGGGCGGTGGGTAACGGGGGAAAGGATATAGTGCTATTGTTTTATCTCCAGCTACTCCGAAAAGAAGTTGGCATAAGACACATCACTGGAGTTTTACCTTAGCTTGCCTTGAAATCTCTAACATTCAATGAGAGTTATCAACAATCACTTTTTTCACCAACAATATACCTTTTGTTTTTGTGCTTTGCCACACTATAAACCGGTCCTTGTGACCTGTACCTTTGAAAGGTCTATTTTATATATGTACAAAAATTTACACATATAAAATATAGACACACTTCCGTACACATACGTGTACATGCATATACATGTGCATATATAGGCCACGCATGTAACGCTGACACGTATTTAATTAAAGGAGATAAACAAACAAAAAAACCCATGCCACTTTATGCTCTTTAGTTCACTAATGATTTAAGGAACATAATTTGAGTCTTCCAAAAATACATCCCAAATGCCTGCCTTTCAAATGTCATCAATCCATGACCACTCATTTAAAAACATTACCCATATATTAGAAAGGACGCTTTTAACTGAGTGGCCTCAACCACTTATAATTTCAATTAAATAACATAATTACAGTCAACAATTTCCTCCCTTTCGGCAGAAAATATGCCATACCTCAACATAATTTGTCCTTAGAACCGAGGAATTTAAGCAAAAGGAAAAACACGCAGGCGCTAAGAATTCACTACTGCCTTTCCTCAGCCTAGGGAGTCAACACACTCACCTCTACCCTCTTACTGTATGTTCCAGCTACATGTTGGTCTTAGTAACTTAATTATTTTTTAATAACTTTTGCAGTATTAAATGATTTCGATTGAAACATAAATAAGATTATGTTCATCTACTTCCTTCTAATGCCACGTAGTACTATGGGGGCAAATCCAGCACTGCTATTCTATAGGATGTGTCTACATTATTACTTGGACCAAAAAGGGTAGGTCACAGATCCTTCACAGCCTCAGAGAATGTAGTGCAATTATGCTAGCCAAGGGAAATAAGGCAGCTTTCTATTTCAAAAGCAAGTTCTATTTTATTAACACAACACTGCTCTCTGGCTGTATCATTCTACTGCAAAAGCAAATGAATAATCCTGAAATTTTTTTTAAAAAAAATTACTAACAAGCAGAAAAAAACCATCTCAAACATACATTATGGCATAACTTGGAGAAAAGAGAAACAAAATAGTTTTAAAGATTCCCAAAACCCCCTCCAAAGAATAAAACACAGGTTCTCCCTAAGAGGGGTTCCCAGAGAAACTAAAGATGCCTATTCTATTCACTATTTCCTCTTGAAATGACCTTCCAAATAAGGTGTTAGATAACCTCCTTCCACAGGCGATAGTGATCTAACCTTGATGCAAATAAACCATAGAACAAAATTTAATCAGTATATCACTGTGAAAAAGCCTTTGTCCATCCCAATGGAGCTTCTAATGACTGTTTTGGCAGTTCTGGCGGGTAGTTATGCTTCCTAGCTCATCTATATCTCATACTGGTTGAGCAAGCTAATGGAAGTGCTGTTAGTGGAATCCAATATTAATGCTCTGTATCGTGCAAACCTGGATGCAACTGAATATATTATACAATTAGAGGTAGTATCTAATTCCATAGGTATTAGATACTATACTCGAAATTAATATTTTAATGAGGAAAGTGAAATAAAGACGACAAGCCAGGTAAGGGATCCATGCATTGTGGCCCAGCTAAGCTTCTTGTGGCAAGAGGGCTGGATCCTGGAGTGAACGGCACAGACACAGGGATTGTGACAAAAATCCGTATGCAAGCTTTAGATGCTGAGTGACACATACTGATGCACAGAGTCAAAGATGTCATCCTCACGCAAGCGCCACTGGCTGTAAGCTTGAGAGAGAATGAAGGAGGGAAAAAATGGGGGCGGGGGGAGTTGCAGCGAGACCTCCAGAAAATAAACAGGGCGTACAGTTTCAAAGGCTGCAGACACAGACATTTCATTGTTCAAGCCAATTATCAGTGGAAAATAATAACAACAGATGGATTCAGAGTCACTGACTTTTCATATGCACTTCATCTCAGCGGAACAGATGATGAAACGCGAGAGCTATCTCAAAAAGGCAAAACATCTTTCAGTAAAAGAACTCTACAGTCCAGATGGGGACCTTCTAAGGCTGCTGATTATCTTCTTATAATGTTGTAAGATAGACTTACTAAAACATTTCAAGAACTGATCAGATATGATGCGTACAATGGCTTCATTATTGGAAAGAGTTGCTTCAGACTTGTGACTAAAGCGGGCAGAGATTTCAATAAGGTTAGGACTGTAAGTTTCCTGTTTTCTCATCAGGGACTGCAGGTTCCAACTAAAACTGGAAATCTGTGCACAACAGAGAATAAACCAGCACCCAAGGATCTTATGTTTGTGGTCTTCTCTCGTTTGAACGAAGAAAGAAAGAGATGAACTGGGACTGCGAAAAGGGCATTAAATTATTCTGAACCATTCTATCACAACGGGGGAGGAAAAAAAAACTCCAAAGCAATTCCTTATTAAAAGCATTCAGTGATAAAATACCATCTCTTACATGCAGTTAGAACATCTTAACTATCCCTTGCCACCGGTGATCGCAAAATATAATTTGCTTTTAGTAGTAAATAAATATAAATTTCAATGGTGGTGTGATAAACAGTTGTATTGAATGCCAACCAAACACCCAGGCGAAAGCCACGGACCTATCCCAAAGCATTCTCACTTCACTTAAAGTCACACTTGCTGATAAAACACAATAGGTAAACCGCAACCTGAGAAGCTGCTGTAAGTAACAGAAAAAGTTAAAATTTCTAATCAGCTAAGACTCATTACTACTGGAAAAGCAACGTATCTATTCCGTATCCATCCATCCATTCATCGTTAATTCTACATTTATAATTTTGCAAAAATCTTTCTCTGAATTGACATGTCATTGAAATCAGTGTGCTAAAGAAAAAAGAAAAGCTGCTCCTCCCACTGTTTACTAACACACTTACCATTTTAAAAATATTTTTATGAACACACTGTTGACTTCACAAGTTTATAACGTAAGTTAAAAAAAAATTTTTTTAAGAGCAAGGCTTTTCTTTCAAAGTACTCTGACAAAAAAGTAAATTCATAGCAGAACATACAAGCATGAAGAAAATATCGCCAAGGGCAAAATTCGGCAACTGCTTTAAGAAGCAAACAAGAGCACAAAAGATGTGTAATACAACCATCTGGCTCTCCTCATACTGTATCAATGCCTCAACTTTATCCCCCACCCCCTTAGCCAGCCCACACCAATGCCACAAAACCAAATGGCTTCACTTATGTCTCCTGCACAGCAAATTTACACAATGCACTGAGAATGCAAAAGTTGATTTTTACACATAAACTAGTATCTTAAAATTTTCCCCCACTTCAACCATGATAAAGATGTGATAAAGATGTCCCCACAGGTATAGATATGCTTCACCTCAGGAGAAGCCCCCCTGAAAACTTTAATCTCTACCCTCTTGTGTTTTCTGTTATAATCAGACACGAGATGTGGACATCTGAAAGAGGAATTCTGAAATTATTCCAATTAAACCTTTACTTTTTTGGTTCATTTTGCTCAAAATTGTGGGTTGCTTCCCCTACTTATTATTTGAAAGAACTTCACTCTTTTTTTATCACCACCCTTGAAAGTCAGCATGCTGACTAGAAATCATCCTCATTTGGCTCATTCTGCAAACATTAACTGAGCAACTACTGTGGTGTCAGAAGCTTGCTGGACAACGGATGATGGAAATCATGTTTTCCCAGAGAAGAGCAGAACCTGCCTAGTACATTAAACCAGAAACTTCGGTATTCATATAAATCTTCCACACACAAGTAGGCTGAAGCATTTTGCTTATTTATGTACTAATTGGGAAGGCAGATATTTGAAAAGTTATGGCACATCTGTAGGTGTCCCACTGCTCTCAAAGGTGGGAATTAAGACTTTTAATGGATCTCTCTGCGTAAAATCAACATAGGTCATCATAAATGGGTCTCACAAAGGGGCAACAATCAAAAAATAGTAACTGGGGAAGAGGTTCTTGTAGGCCAACTCTCTGCTTTTTCTTCAGGGGCATGTTAGAGGCAGGTGGTCCGTATCAGGCAAGCACTCTTGGTTACAATCAAGACGTGCATGTGGGGGGCCACGTCTGGTTTACTTCTGGTTTTTTTGCTGACATTGGTTTTGTACCTCCCCTGCATCCCTCTCCATGCTCCAGGATCAGAAAGCCATGCCTAGTTTCTCAAGGAGCTGATTTTTGATTCCCTTCTGGGTGTTTCTGCCCCAGACCACAGACGCCCCTGGTCCGGACAGCAGTGGTAAGTTTAGGACACACACGGCGGATCTAGCCACGGGGCAAGGGATTCCGCTAATTGTTTAAGCCTGCTCTAGTGTCTGGCCACCAGTTGGCAGACACAACTCATGGCTGCCTACCAGACCTAGGTTAACACAGCTGGAGCCAGATGACAAGCTCTCAAAGAGATTCTTCCCATGGCCACATCTGGCTCCCGGCAGCTCCAATCTGCAGCTAAACAGATTTCATTTGGTTTTTCTGGGAAAGTTTAGGCAATGGATAAAACCAGTCATGTTAATCTTGACTGTGTGCACTTCAGTGTGGGGCAAATTATCAGAAAATAAACCCCATGAAGGCAAGCACTTCCTCGTCTTGAATGCTGTACGCCAGTTACCAAATAGTAGCTGCATATGGTGGTTGGTCAATAAATATATATGGAATGAATAACACTAATCAGCATGTAAGTTGAATAAAAACATTCCTGTATCTCATTCTAGCTCCTCTATTCCTATTGTTATATGCACCATAGCTTACACCTGGGTATATACAGAAAAGACACCCCCCCCCCTTCCCAACCAAGTGGCTCCACAGTTAAATGTTGTGGGCTCCATTGTGGGCATGTTGACCCATAGAGAAAAACACACAAGAATGAACCCACTCACATAGTCAGGTGGGAAAACCCCCCAAAAATCCTTCCCTGAAAATAACAGTCTCCCAGTATTACCCATGTCCCTGCTTTATTGGGCCTTAAACTGCAAAACTTGGCAGCTATGTGCCCACCGTGCTTGCAAGTGACTCAAAAGTAGAAACTTAACTTTTGGCCACCAGAAAAATGCCAGATAATGAGACAACTTTTCCTGGCACCTTTTCATCCCATTTCCTTTCCCATGCCTCTCTTCCTGAATTCTCTGACATTGGCAGATCCCAGTTCCCTTTTCCACTCAACTCTGACCCGTCTCTCGGCTTTTCCGCACCTCACCACCACTAGAAACACACTTGCAAGCGCCAATGTAATTTAGAACCAGGTGGGACCCGCCCTCCTGGCTCCTTAGCTAAAAAGGTTTCTCATACCTTTCGGATGCTGTGTTAATAATACTGATGTCAGGGGGTCTTTAATCCTTAGGACAATAAAGTTCCACTGAATGCCCCCAGAACTTGATAGAGGACCCGACACATTTGGCAGAAGCCTGGCCTGGCTGTTCACATATGATGCTGCTTCCCCAATACAGCAAGTTAACGTTCCTAAAACAAGAATGGCTGCAACGGGGCACCTGGGTGGCTCAGTTGGTTAGGCGACTGCCTTCGGCTCAGGTCATGATCCTGGAGTCCCGGGTTCGAGTCCCACGTCGGGCTCCCTGCTCAGCAGGGAGTCTGCTTCTCCCTCTGACCCTCCTCCCTCTCCTGCTCTCTGTCTCTCATTCTCTCTCTCTCAAATAAATAAATAAAATCTTAAAAAAAAAAAAAAAAAAACAAGAATGGCTGCAACGGGCAGATGACTTTGACAAGCTCAGCATAGGGTCTTCAACAAAGCAAAGCCACTCAGAAGTGCACTAGATGAAGCTGTTGCCTGAACTCGCTCCCTTTTCTGTCGTGGAGAGCAGCAGGGGTGGGGGTAATTCCTTTCAGCGACGTGTTTAAGTTTCTGAGAGGTGTGCTGTGTCCGCTGTGGAGAACTGGGGCTTCCAGCTCCCCTCAAAAGGAGCTGCGCACCTCAAAAAGGGTGGGCCTGGAAGACCCACCGCTCAAAATCCTTCTCTCCCTTTGTTTCTACTTTCTGGAATTACTTTGAAGATGGGAGAACGGCTCTCCAGAACTCCATAATCACAATGAAGATTTAAGATAATCAAGGGAGAAGCGGGACAACAGGATGCGAACGGTTGATGCCTAGTCCTTCCCTGGGAACAGGGCAGAATGTAAAAACCACCAAAAGAAAACAAAAAAAAAAATGTTTTTTTTAATTAGGGGAAAATGTCAGGAGATGGGGGGAGGGCACCAAGGCTGACCATGAATATCTTTATTTCTTAATGCTTTCTCGGGCTGCCTCAATTAACACTAAGGACTATGTAATACCGTACTGCCCAGTCTAGCTCAACCTGGGAGAGTTCAGTCCTCACGAGCGCAGACAAAAGCGCCTGAGTTCAAACCTCAGCTCTGCCGCTTACTGGCCTTGTGATCTCAGGCAAGTTACTGAAGCTCTCTGTCCCTCCGTGTCCTCATCTATAGAACGGGCTGAAGTATAGTGCATGATGTGCTTTTGAGGAAGAAATGCATTAATGGGAAAAGTCCTCACACAAGGGCCTGGCACACATGCCACAAAAATGATAGCACTGTTACCACAAGCAGGGATAATACAACTTATGTAAATCTCAAACTTCCTACGCCTCATTTCTGCCATCTCTACAAGCTGTTAATATGATCTGGTGATCTGCCACACTAAAAGGTAAAAAAAAGGAGAGAATGTGTATCAGATTTTAAACTTCTTAAAAACACAGTGCTAAAATAAAATCAAAGTACTGATTTTTTCCCCCTTATACTGGGTGGAGAAACATAGAGGTAAGATTGGAGTCTCGCCTACCTCAGTAGAGGGTAAGTCATTAGCTACGAAAGAGCTACAACCCAAGCTCAGAGTCACCTGCTTGTCCCGCCAATGACCAAAAAGAATTTGGGCGGGGGGCGGGGACATGTTCAAAGAAGGCAGGAGGAGAATCCGGCGTGGAACCAAAAGGTATTGAAATACATTTTCTTGTACTTTTCAAGTCTGTGCATATAGATTCTGTTACTGATTTAGGATCTTAAACAGTTTGTTTATTTTTTAAATGCCTTTCAGCTCACCTTTAATAACATGTTTCTTTGACTTGGCTGAACTATGCCTCAGAAGAATTACAAGCGGGAATATGGCTGGGTGAAAGGTTCAGTGAACTAATCCACACCTGGTCCATGTAAAAAAAAAAAAAAAAGGGTCATATTTTCCATATAGAAACAAGTCTCTTTATATGAACCAGGCTTTTATTTAATTGGTAAGGCACTTTCCACACCGTACAATCTTTCATGAGCTTCTTCAGTGGGGTGGGGGAAAAGGCCACAGAACCACCACCCAGTCATACTATGGAGATTGATCAGTGACAGTTGGGGGGAGGGGGGAGGAGAAAAACACAAAATCACAATCAGAATAGGAAGTAGGTTTATTTTACCAGAAATTCCTCAACCCATTTTACCAATGACAAAAGACAAGAGGGTCACCCCAAAATGGACATTCAGTGAGACGTCTGTATGTCTTTGTGACCAAAACTCAGCTTTCCCCTACACCGACTGTGTGACCCAGACTTTGAAGTGGAAAGAATAAGGCTTCGATGGGGAAAAATCTCAGGTGAAAGAGAAGAATGAACACATTTCAGAGCGGAAAGGGACCTCTGAGGGGGTCTAGTCAAGCCCCGTCCTCCTGGGGAGCAGACTCAGTGTGGGGCTGAGGCCACACCCGCAGTGCAGAGGGAGCAGGAATGGGAGCCTCCAACTCCCCACAAACGTGGAAAAGCAACAGCTAGAGAATGTGGCCACTGGAAACACCCATCATGTCAAAAGGACATTTTGGAGCAGGGTCCTGTGACCAGCAAGGAGACATGGAAGAGAGTGGAGGGAGTCACAAAGGTCCCATAAATTGTGCCAGCCCATTGCATCTGAAGCTAGAATCCAAAGCTAGCTTTCTTCCATGAAGTCATTCACCTCAGGGCTCCACCATCTTGTTTTTTCCTCGGTTTTATCCCTAAGGAAATTTCTTTTCATCAACTCTGGTTTGCAATAAGTGAAAAGATTATTTCTACACCCCAGGGAAGAGGGAGCAAAGGGAAGTGGAAAGGACATGTCGCTAGAAGGCAAGAGAGTGTGTGTCTACTCCTGGATCCACTAGCAGCTCACCAGGAATTTGGAAAGCCCCTCCGCTTCTCCAGACTTCAGTCTCCTTGCTGGGAGAGGAGCAGTACTCAGGGATGATGATCAACTGCAACACTGTGGTTGCCTCAACGAGCTGTTAAAATACTGGAATATGTGTACGGGCTGGAAAACAGCCTTTACCCCCAAGCCCTTGGCCATGACCATGCTTCCCAGGATCTTCCAGGGACAGCGGGGAGTCCACGGTGTTCTGCTCCAACACTACGCCTACTGTCTCTCCCGGAAGGCCAGTACCCCTACTCTGATGTCTACTTGGACCGTTACGCCAGATGTTCTGAGACCTTTTCCAAGGCTATGATGCAAGGACTCCCAGGGCCAGCTTATGCCCGGAGGAAGCCACAACCCGGGGACCAGCACCAGACGGAAGGGCTGGGACAAGCCAAACAGCGGACCCACGAGAGACCCACCTTTCCTACCATGTGACTTCCCTCACTTGGGGCACCTGGATGTGGGTCGGGAGTCATGAGGCAAATCAGGGGAATCATAAGGCAAATTCTTAGGGCTAAATTGGTTTTCAAAAGCTAGAAAGAAATATATCACTGTGAAACAACACTCCGAGTGAAATCCTGAGCTCTGAGGGAAATTACCAACACATGTAATCAAATTATATTTACCATGGAAATTTCTAATAGCTCATACTTTCTACTCTGCTTTTACAACTCTTTAGGAAAAGGAATATTTCTCTACCCTGTGTTCCAAATTTCCACAGCAGAGCTGAGGCAGTATGCATCCTGAAATATATAGGAAAGGAAAAAAATTTCCCATTATTGTTTCCGTCAACCCTCTGTACCTTCCATGCCACCATTACTCAAAAGTCACTCAAACATTTTGCTGGCTGACATGACGCCATGCAGTCACTTGATCAGGTGTGGGGTACCACATGGTATGAATAAATACTTATCCACAACCGCATATTAAATGGGAATTTGCAAAGGCGAGCTCTGGAGACAAAGACGTTTCTATATAGAAATATTAACTAAGAATTTACGTAAATGGCCCCACTGGAAAAAAAAAAAGTTCTGAAGTAGCAATATAAACTATATTTAATAGCAACAAAAAATATTTTCCTTTTGGGAAAGCAATTTGGGCTTCTAAAAGTTACTGCCTTTCACGTGACTTTGGTACAGTATGGTTGAATTCATTCATTTCCTAAAACACAGATGCTAGGCCCCCAAATTCTACTTCACGAGAGTTAATTTTTTTAATGCATCTTCTCCCAAATACAATACCCAAATAAGAAACTGTTTTGGTACCTTCCTCCCCGCCCCATTGTTATTTTCTTCAGCGCATGAGTATCACACGTCCCAAAGAACATATGTTCCCAAGGAAGAAAAAAAAAAAAACAGGCTCTAGAACTAATACACAATGAAAAATAAATTTAAAGCAGCCTTCTGGTCTGACATAAGAATATAAAAATGATATGAGCAAGAACAGCTTAGTTTACATACTTTTCAGTCACAGCTGCTGCTCTGAAACCACAATACCTTTAAAATGACATTTTAAGGAAACAGATACGGCACAGCTTTAGCCATAGCTAGACGTAGCTACCACCGAATTAAAGGGGCTTCTCTTTGTATGCACATACCTTATATAACCCTACACAGTGCCACACCTGACGAGAGAAGAGGGATTCATTTTTAAATAATACAGCGATAAACACAGCGAGTTACAAATAATTCTCCCCAGCAAGATTTTTTTTTTTTTTCCTTTTCCTTTGAAAGTCACTGGACTCAGACTCAGATCATCAAAACAGAGTTTTGAGGAGAGAAAGAACAAATCCCCTCTTCTGGGTTAATATTTAATTGGGTGCTAAAGATTTCTCCCAGTGACGGGAGCAGCAGAGGCTCCTCCTATCTCCGCCACAGATGCAGGCAGTTCCCTGAATAAACGAAAATAACATACAATTAAATCCGACTATTCAATTAATAAATTACTTCGGTGGACCTTGCAGGCCAAGTCCTTTTTAATTACATAATTTAAAAAATATTTGCACATTGCAATCACTGAAATTGGCTTTGAGGTTTCATAATACACACTTAACAAATGAGTTAGAGAACAAATTTATTTAATAAATGCAGGCCTAAGTGCTAGAAGGCCATACCACTCAAACTGCAAAATCACTTAGCACATCCTCAGAAAAAGCAAATAAACTTTTCCACTATTTAGACGTAGGCTGCTGTTGAATGTCAGGAGAGGCTGGGTGACTTTCTGCATTTTCTCTGTCATGTGTTGCCTGTAAATCTGACCATTTCGAGAGGTCATTAGAATAGAGCTAATGGGCAAAATGGTTCCAGTTAAAGATAAATTAAAGATAAACTAAGGTGGAAGATGTCAAGAACCCAGTAGTAAAAACCTCTTTAGAGTAAAACAAAGAGAAGTGGTATTACCTCCCCATTTTTCACTTCTTAGAATTCCAAAATCCACCATAAATTAACATGGTTACTGAATGTAGAGACGTGTTCCATTAGGAAAGCACACACAAATTTAGGGGTGAGGAGGACATTCATAAAAAGGATAGAATTACATGGTGTCCACAAAGAAGGTAGAAACCTTTCAAAGTGACTGTGTCTCTTATGGTTGGATCGGGGGCCGTGATATTGCCATTAAGTGAATTTTCTAGAAAACCGCTTGCCCGCTTTGCCACCACCACCTGTTCTGCCCTCACGTTTTGATGGAAACCTTTGTCAAATACAGACACTTCCAATAATCACTGCATGCTTTGTACCCACAATGGCCCCAGAGCTTTTCCAACTGCATGGGGCTAACTCCTGACACCCAAAGTCTCCCTACCACCATGACAAACTTGTTATTTGTGTGGGGGGGTCTTCTCCTTACAGATTTCCATCATGTGGCATCCAGCCTGCTGTGCTTCCATGTGCCTGCTCTGTTTACTTCCAAAAAGCCTCTAACTTGCTGCGAACTAACCACTAGTGAGAGAGTTATCTAAAATTGTGCGATTTAAAATTTCTGAGTAAGGTTTAAGCCAAAGATTCTAGTGAGGCCTTGAAATCTCCATTAGGAAACACAATAAGCAACTTCTTCTCTTAGTCCCAGGTCTCCTTCTCTGTCTTCCTTTCCACAAACTTCTGAAAAGAGCCATCCACCTTCTTGGTCTCCATTTATTTACCTCCCACGTCTTTTTCCGTCCTCACTGAGGCACTGAAACCTGTCACCAAGGTCATTCGGTGTTGAGTCTTTTCTGATGTGGTCTGTTGGCTCCATTTGGCAGGGCTGACCCTCTCATCTTCTCCCACACTTCCTACATGAAGAGTTTCTCACATGACTCTGCCTCTCCATTATCCACCAACTTCTGCAGCATCCTCCTTTCTTCTGACTACTTCTACATGGTCCTTCGCTCAGGGAACACCACCACCATCCACCCAGTAAATGAGGCCAAACACTCTGGAGGCAGCTCTGAGGCCTCCGTCACCACATCTAACAGCCACATCCCTCCCATTCTCTTTTCTTCATCCCAACAGAGACTCACGAGCCCACATAAAAGAGCCTCCCGTGGGCTCCTGCAACTGCCATCTCAAAGCTCCCCCCTGCCTTTGCACTTGCTCTCCTCAAACCTACCCAGAGGGAAGACTAAGTCATCTTGAAAAATGCAAGTGGCAAAGTTTTTTTCAGTTCCCAGACAGCTTTTCTCAACACTACTTCAGATTTTTGCTACTGGGATGTATCCCCAAGTTGATGCGGATACTTCATGTCACCTGCTCCCCAGGTGCATGTCCCATCCCTACTCAAAAAGTTCTTAGCTTCCTCGGGCCCAGAAAGCCAAGTTGAAATGTCCGAAGGTACTCAGAGGGTCCTTCTTGATGTTGGCTGCTGTCCGGCCTTCTGGCCGCACCTCGTGCTGCTGCCCCACTTCCATTCAACCACTAGCAGACACAACTGCGTGCCCTGTACTCTCTCATCTCCGAGCCTACCACCTCCCTCTGCCCCTTCTCTCCTAGGCAATTCTCACCTGTCCCACATAACTCAGGCATAAATGCCACTTCCTCTAAGGAGAAACGAATCTCTCTTTAGATGTCTGCCCTTGTAATTTGTTTCATGTGCATGCAATCCTTATCCTAATATAGCAATGATTTCATTTTATTACACTGTTCTGTCTAACCAGTAGTTTCTCCTGGTGACCCGCACGCCCATTCTATTAAAGCCACTTCATATATCTCTTTTCTTCCTCCTCCCTTCCTCATTTATTTTTTTTTTTGGATGAGATATAAATGATACACAATATTATATTAGTTTCAGATGTACAACTAATATATCTTCCTGAATGAATAAAGTTGTCGAATTCTAGTAAACAAAACTAATGACAACAGCTCTTTGGTTCCTTCATGAAATCAACTCTTCTCAGTCTTCGTTCCTGCCCCCAGTAAAACCATTCAGCAAGTGAGGTGAAGCAGATTGCATCTGCATAGTATTTGTTCACAACTGTGAAGATAGAAGAAAGGCTACCATGGCTGATATTTATGTGAATGACTGGGATATAATTTGAACCAAAAAAAATCTTACGTTCCCTCGAAGTAAAATCACCTTATTGTTGATAATACAGTGAAAAGGAAATAGAATGAGCAAGGAAGCTATAAGGATTTAATCAAATAGACTTCTTATAAGTAAGAATTGAGATGCACTACCCACCAAAAATGCAATTACCCTCCCCCTACTAACAGCGCTTTAATTTAGACTCCGCACAAAAAAAGCTTTCAGGTTATAAGACAATTTTACATTAAGGTCTTAGATGAACCTTAATGCCATTCCCTCTCCTGGGCCTGTGGTCTGCTCAACTTCAGCTTTAATAATACAATCATGCATCCCATCTCCAGAAACTCTAACTTTGCAGTCTTCAAAACTGCCTACAAGAAAAAACTGTCATTGGTCAAACTCATGGCCTCCAATCTTTGGCAGATTTGGTAATGGTATAAAAACAAGAAACCTGGTAGCAGCCAACAACAGCCCTGGACTCAAGAAATGACCACACGTAAGTGACCAAAGAATAAAAGCCAACCTGTGAAATGTGAAAAGACCAGATGGGCTATAATCAACAAGTAAGGCCACTGAACATTCTCTCTGGGGTTCATACTTTCAGAGACCCAGAACTAACAATATCAGAAGAAATGTGCTGTTTATAATGCAATTAAAAATAACTAGCAGGGCACCTGGATGGCTCAGATGGTTAAGCGTCTGCCTTCGGCTCAGGTCATGATCCCAGGGTTCTGGGATCGAGTCCCGCATCAGGTTCCCTGCTAGGCGGGAAGCCTGCTTCTCCCTCTGCCTCTCTCTCTCTCTGACTCTCATGAATAAAAGAAAAAAAAAAGTAGTTGGGGCAGAGCCTCAACTCCGAAAAAAAAAAAATAACTAGCAGACATAGTCAGATTTATTTTTCATCATTATGACTAGGAAGAGTCATTTAACTACTCCTCCATTTCTTCATCTATGAAACCAGGTGATGAGACCTGTGTGACAGTCAACTGTGATTTTGTGTGTTACGCTCATTGGAGGACTTTCATTTGTCTATTGTGGGTATAATGAATGGTATGTGAGTCAGAGAAGATCATGAGTGTTGATGCAACTCCTACCATCATTCATTGGGTCATACAGCAAACGTGAGTGAACACCACTCTGGGCCACATGGAATGAAACAGAGTAAGACTTAGCCCCTGCCCTCAATGAGCTCACAGTCAAGGTCTGTGCTGTCCCAAACAGCAGTCATTAGTCACAGGTGGATATTCTAATTAAAATGCAATGAAAACTAAAAACACACTTCCTCAGTGCACGAGTCACATTTCCCTGGCTCAAGAGCCATGTGTGGCTAACTAGCTCCATGGGGACTACCATATTCAAAAGTGTAGAATGTCTTCATCATTGCATAAAGTTTTATCGAACAGCTCTGGTCTAGAGGGTCAAGAGAGTCGAGTACATAGGTAAATTTTAACATACTGTGATAAATGATAATTTGGTAGCAGAAAATATTTTATAATGGAGTTGATCTTCTTGAAGTATAGGGAGTTTTGTTTTTCCAGAGCAAAGAGGGAGAGCTAGGTGGAGCAAATACAGGGGCAAAGGCACAGAATCATCAAGAAACATTCTGAGTTCCAGGAGGGAGTGTAAGCTATTCTTGGTGACTGGCATATGAATGCATGGGGAAGCAGTGGCCAGAGATGAGGCTGGAGGAATAGTTAGGATCCAATTATGAAGGCCTCACAAGCCAAAGTAGGAATCAGGACTTAATTCACAAAACAGAAATACTGAAGCAGTAGAGTGACCCATGGAATGTGTTTTATAGAAAACCAATCATGTGGTGGTTGTCAGCTCTGGAGATGCACCTGAAAACTCCTCTGGAAAGCTTCTGAAAATGCTGATGCCAGAGCCTTTACCCTAACTAAATTAAATCCATTTCTGGGCATCAGGCCCAGACCTAAGTCTTAAAATCCCAAAGTGACGGAAGTGCACCCAGGGTTGAAAACCAGTGGAGATGACAAAGAACTGGGAGTGTGATTAAGCTAGAATGAAGAAGTATAAGAGTCTACTGCAATAGTCTTAACAAAAGGTGATGGCTCACCTAACAAAGGAACAGGGAGGATAAGAAGAAAATGCTGATATTGGTAGAAGTTTCTAAGACAGAATATGGCCTGGAAACGAAGAATATGAGCAATCAGAGAAGAAAATACAGAACACAACATGACAACTTCCATCACATGGCAATAATGACCAAGATCAAGCATGTAGAAAACTGAGCAGGTTAGGGAGGAGAGGCAAGACAACTAGCTCAATTTTACAGGCACTGCCTGCTACATTCCTCAGAGCATCTGGTAGAAAGGTCCAGGGGGCCAGAGGAAATATTTGCCTGGATTCTGCTAGAGAAGTAGGCCAGAGACTGGGGTACAGAGGATCTGTGAAGAGTGCTTGCAGAATCTGTACAGAGTAAAATATTTTCCTTTAAACTTCAACCTATCAAAACAGTAGAAAAGATACACGTGCACTCTCAAAGTTCTGCTCTATCCCCATCTACTCCACAGCACACACCAATGCCCACATCTGCCTGGCATCACCAACAGGCCACAGGTATCCTGTCCCCACATTACCACTTATTCACTGTACGGCTTTGAACAAATCATTTGATTCTCTGGGTCTGGCCTTCAATTTCTAAACAGCCAAAGGAGTGTGCTGACCTAGACCTAGATGCTACCAAGATGTCCCTCCAGTTTGAAGAGTCTATGACATAATACATTCTGAAAAGCAGAAATTATACATATAACTTATACTAATTTCTATCATTTATATACGTACTCATTTACATTAAGTTACATTTACATATATTCCAGAAATATTACATACTCCTGAGATTATATACATACATTTCATAAATTACAGCTTTTAAAAAGTTATATATATATATATATTTCTCTTTCATCTTAAAGTTAACCATCAAAAAGACACACTCAACATATTGTTTAATCCTGAATACCAATTTTGTTTTGTTTTTCCTTTTCAACGTTAAAGAGGTGGCAAACTCCAATGTGGATATGAGCAGATGGTCACACTGATGAGTAAAGCAGGCCAGAGGAAAAGACAAACTTTAGGCCCCCCCCCCCCCCCCCAGCTACAGCAAGCAGCCCCAATCCGGCTCTGGGCCACAGCTGCCATCTGAGAATGTGGCCCAGTGCTGTTGCACTTTTTCACAAGACCCAGAGATCCAGGGTTGTTTTAGGTGCAATCCCTTGATATTTAAATGCTGGCAAGCAACACAAGTTAGTCTAAAACGTGCAGACCAAACATGACAGGCCTGAAGCCACCAGAATGCGCTCCACCACAAAGCATGCCATTCTGCTGTGGCTTTTAAACCTGAAAAACCTAAAACACGCATCAAACAAGAAGCTCTCTTAAGTTCCTGGGACAATCCTGATGACGTTTTACCCTAAGCAAGTCTGATCAGCAACACCAGGAAGGACCTGAAGTTCCCTTCACATTGAGTGCCTATAGAAAAAGAAAACTCCTACAAAGTGCATTAATTCCTATAAAACATCTATGTGGAGTCTGAATGGAGAGGAGAACACCTGATAAATGAGTTCTTTGTGTACTAAATATCAGGTGGACTTCAATACTTAGAGATAAAAATGTGATGATTTATATTCTACTGATAGCAGCCATAGATTACTCAGTGTATTCTAAATAGAAAAATCATTTATTTAGCAGCAATATTGCTCTATTTCTTGTGTTCAAACGGGGGGAAAAAACTTCCTCTTATCATTATACCTTGTGTTTTGTTTCTTGGTTTTTTTTTAACGAAGCAATCTGGCATACATTAGCAGGAAGAGGCCAACTGTACAAGGAATATACCATTACTCTCGTCTTCAAAGCATAATGAAATGTGATCTTCTGCTACTAGATCACCTTAAAACCAGTGCTTCCGTGCAGAGGGGAGGCACTGCTAATAAGAGGGGTCTGTATTCAAGTGGATTGTGCTGTACATTGGACTCAATGGTGGGAAATCCATGGGAAAAGCATTACAGGAGGCAAAGATGAAAAACAACAATAATAATTATAATAAAGTTCCCAATAATGCTTAAAAAAACACCTGGTAGCAACTAGGTTTTGAGTTCCTTCTGTGGTAACTGTGATGGCAGAGTTTACGGCGTTCTGCTTCCAACACAAAAACAGGAACAGTTCTTCAAGAGGGGAGAATGTGTTTGTAAACTAAGTAAAATTCAACAAAAGCATCCTCATAAACGTATCTACCTTGAGAAAAGCTTTCTTGTCATGCTCACCAGTTGTATGTCTTAGGTGCGTAAATATTAAGGTAAGTTTTAAGCAAATCCCTAAACTCCACTAGTAGCTGGGAAGAATGAAGAAAACAAAGGATGTGGGGATTGAGAAAGACGATGCATGCTAGGCTGTCTGCTACAGCAGGGTCTGGATGAACTCTAAATCTGGAGGGACCTACAGGAAGGGGTGGGAAGAGATGGTAAACCAAACCAAGAACTGCAGCAGTAGGGAGAGAAGCAATAATGAGAAAGCAACACTTACTGTGGACCAGGTTCAGCACTAGGCTGTTCTTAATCCCACTGAACAGATGAGGAAACTAACAAATGACACAGCATGGGTTTGAATTCTGCTGTCCATTTTAGAATCCAGTGCACCCCAACCACCTCGCTATGCTGTCTCCCCAAACTGGAAACCAATGGGCAATACAGAACAAAAGCAGGTAAAGACCAAGCTAGAGGTGAGAAGAGAAAAGATGCCTTCAGAAATGCTTGTGAAGGGCTAACTTTGATGGATCGATGGGGAGGAACAGCTGAAAGGGAGGAGGGGACAGCCTTGCTATCACTCCAAAGACAGAAGCGAGGCAGACTCACTGTACTGAAAAAGGTTTCTCAGCCACAACATAAAGGTCACTTGCTCTCTTCTCAGTTGGCCGGCTGCAACAGAACTGAACTGTGATTAAATATATACTCACAAACCATGAAATCTGACCAACAATCAATTTCTAGACAAAGTTATAAACAGAGCAAACGACCTGATATAAAGGGTAGTTCAATTCTGTAAGTATGTATACATGCATGTGTGTGTTTACTGATCATAAAGTGTGTCTGAATCTTAAAGTACCTCTAATCTCTCACTCTTTTGCTAATTAGCTCTTTCCAAATCAGGTGCACATATATGTTTATTTTAGTGAGATACAGACATATTTTTCTGAATCGGAGATCCCTCCCCCCAGGACATTCCCTCAACCTTCCATACAGGAGAGAAGGCCACACAAGTACCTCAAATAGGGTTATCTAAAACTACACCAGAAAATCTGTTCATGAGCATTAGAGACACCTGAAGTTATTTTCACTGGTGCAGTAGTTGTGTTCAAGATGCAGGATTAGCTGAAAAGATCATGAGTGGCAACACCTAGGAGCCTCATAATCTTCAAAGCTGCCCTTGGGATCCAGCTCTCTTGTGATACTAACTGTTCCCTTTCAATTAGAAACATGACCAATTCTGCCATCAAGATGTTATCACTTGTTCCTCGTAGTACACCTTTTTTATATGATGCCTGCTGGAGTACGTGAGGGCAGCAAAGAGGGACTCCAAGGAACAAGTAGTATGACTTTTCTGGGCTTACTTCCTGATACATCTCTGCCCATTTGGCAGAATTCTAGCTGAGACTTGCCTTCAATGCAACTTGCCAAAATGACAGGAGGAGGAAATGCATAACCCTGTCTACTCCTAACTATGGCATCTACCATAGTGACCAAAAGACTTGGACAGATTTGGAATGGTTACACTGATCAATTCAGATCTCAATACTGAGAATGACTGGGCTTCTTGGACCTGAGCAACCAGCCTGAGGCTGTCTGATAAGCTGGAATATGAACTCACCAATCCACTTGGCTGTGATGGATTAGACAGCTGGAATGATGACCCAGCTAAACACTGAGATCTCCATTCACAAAGTCTAGACCTATTAAATGTCAAGGTCCAGGGCTGCCCCAGATATCAGTGGTCAGGAACTACAAAAACAGCCAGAAACGATTAACAAAATGGTTTTATAAGCACATACCTATCAACAAAGGATATTAAACAACACGCTACTGAACAACCAAATGGGTGAAAGAAGTCAAAAGAAAAATAAAAAAATACCTCCAGACAAATGAGAATGAAAGTATAACATACCAAAATTTATGGGATGCAGCAAAAGCAGTTCTAAGAGAGCAGTTCATAGCAATAGATGCCTATCTCAAGAAAAAAGAAAAGTCTCAAACATACTAACTTTACACCTCAAGGAATTACAGAAGAAACAACTGAGCCCAAAGTTAGTAGAAGGGAGGAAATAACAAAGATTAAAGCAGAAATAAAGAAATAGAGATTTTAAAACAATAGAAAAAAAAATCAATGAAACTAAGAGCTGATTCTCTGAAAAGAAAAACAAATTTGGCAAATCTTTAGATAGACTCACCAAGATAAAAAGACAACTCAAAATCAGAAATGAAAGAAGAGATGTTATAAGTGATAACATAGAAACACAAAAAGATCATAAATGACTACTTTGAACAAGAGTATGCCAACAAATTGGACAACCTGGAAGAAATGAATAAATTCCTAGAGGCACAAAGCTACTTAGACTGAAACATGATAAAATAGAAAATCCGAGCAGACTGATTACTGGTAAGATTGAATCAATCATCAAAATATCTCCTAACAAAAGTCTAGGACCAGACAGGCTCACTGGTGAATTCAACCAAACATTCAGAGAATTAATACCAATCCTTCTAAAACTCTTCCGAAGAATACAAGAGAAGGGAACCCTTCCAAACTTATTATTACAAGGAGAATTACCCTGATACCAAACCAAACAGCAATGCCACAAGAAAAGATTACAGGCCCAAATCCCTGATGAACACAGATGTAAAAGTCCTTAATAGAATATTAGCAAACTGCATTCAACAATACATTAAAAGGATCACACAACATGATCAAGTGGGATTTATTCTAAGGATGCAAGGATGGTTCAACATCAATTGCAATTGATTGATGCAAATCAATCAGTGTGATAGACCACATTAACAAAATGAAGGATAAAATATGATCATCTCAATAGAGGCACAGAAAGCATTTGAAAAAATTCAACATCTATTTACAGTAAAAATTCTCAACAAAGCAGGTAGAGAAGGAATACAGTCAACATAATAAAAGCCATATGTAGCAAGCCCACAGCTAACATCATATTCAATGGTGAAAAGCTGAAAGCTTCTATGATCAGAAACAAGACAAAAAATTATCATAGTACTGGAAGTTCTGACCAGAGCAATTAGGCAAGAAAAAGAAATAAAAGGAAGGAGTATCCAAATTAGAAAGGAAGAAGGAAAACTGTCAGTATTTGCAGATAACATATTATATAGAGAAAATGCTGAAGACCCCACCAAAAAACTGTTAGACCTAAGAAACAAATTAAGTAAAGCTGTAGGATACAAAACCAATACACAAAGATATGCTGTGTTTCTATACACTAATAGTGAACTCCCAGTAGGAGAAATTAAGATAACAATCCCATTTATAATTATATATTAAAAAAAAATACCTAGGAATAAATTTATCCAAGGAAGTGACAGACCCGTATATTAAAAACTATAAGACATTAAGGAAGAAATTGAAGGAAAGAAGAAATACACAAATAATTGGAAAAATACTCCATGCTCATGGATTGGAAGAATTGATATTAAGATGTCCATACTACCCAAAGCAATATACAGATTCAAACAATCGTAAAATTTGTATGGAACCTTGCAAGACCATAAATAGCCAAAGCAATCTTGAATAAGAAGAACAAAGCTGGAGGCAAAATGCTCCCTGATTTCAAACTACATTACAAAGTTACAGTAATGAAAACAGCATGGTATTAAAAGAAATGAACAAACAAAAAGCAGAAACAGATCCATAAATACAGAGAATGAACAGATGGCTGCCAAAGAGGAGAGGTGGGGGAATAGGTAAAACGGGTGAAGGGAAGTGAGAAATATAGGTGTCCAGTTAGGAATGAATAAAACACAGGAATAAAAGGTACAGCATAGGGAATGCAGACAACAGAACTGTAATGGTGGTGTATGGTGACAGAGAAGACCTGTGGTGAGCACAGCATAACACGAAGTTCTGTTGACTCACAATGCTGTCCACCTAAAATTAATATAACATGGTGTGTCAACTATAGTTCAATTAAAATAAACACTGCCAAAATTATAATAATTTTTCCATTAAAAATAATAATTAAAAAATAAAGCAGTATATAGTATTGGCATAAGATCTGTGGAACAGAAGAGAGCCCAGAATAATCCCACACATATATGGTCAATTAATTTATGACAAAAGAGCCAAGACTACACAATGGGGAAAGGGCAGCCTCTTCAATAAATGGTGTCGGGAAAACTGGACAGCCACATACAAAGGAATGAAACCGGAGCACTATCTTACACAAAAATTAACTCCAATGGGTTAAAGACTTGAACATAAGACCTGAAGGCATAGAACTCCCAGGAGAAAGCACAAGCACTAAGCTCCTTGACATAGGCCTTGGCAATAATTTTTTTAATCTGACAGCAAAAGCAGAACTAGCAAAAGCAAAGATAACTAAATGGGACTACATCAAACTAAAAAATTTCTGCTTGGCAAAGGGAACCAACAAAATGAAAAGGTGACTTACTGAATGAAAGGAAGTACTGTCAAATCATCTATCTGATAGGAGCTAATATCCAAAATATATAAAGAACTAAAAGTCAACAGCAAAAAAGCAAACAATGCAATTTAAAAAATGGGCATAGGGGCACCTGGGTGGCTCAGTCGGTTCAGCATCTGACTCTTGATGTCTGCTCAGGTCAGGATCTCAGCGTCATGAGATCAAGCCCCATGTCCGACTCCATGCTGGGCATGGAGCCTGCTTGAAATTTTCTGTCCCTCTCCCTCTGCCCTTCCTCTCTCTCTCTCCCTCTCTCTCTCCCTTTCAAAAAAAAAAAAATTTTAAATGGGCATAATATCTGAATAGACATTTTCCCAAAGAAGATATACAGATGGTCAACAGGTACATAAGAAGATGCTCTACATCATTATCAGGGAAATGCAAATCAAACTACAATGAGACATTACCTCACATCTGTTATAATGAAAACTGTCAGAAAGATTAGAATTAACCATTGTTGCTAAGGATGTGGAAGAAGGGAACTCTTGTTCACTGTTAATGGGAATGTATATTGGTACAGCTGCAATAGAAAGCAGTAGGGAAAAAAAAAAAAAAGAAAAAAAAGAAAGCAGTAGGGAGGTTCCTCCATAAATTAAAAACAGACCTACCATAATATCCAGTAATTCCACTGCTGGCTATTTATCTCAAGAAAATGAAAACACTAATTTGAAAAGATATATGCACTCCACGTTGATTTCAGCATTATTTATAAAAGCCAAGAAATGGAAACAACTTAAGTATCCATTGATGGTTAAACGGATAAAGAAATTGTGGTACATATACGCAATGGAATATTACTCAGCCATAACGAAGAATGAATTCTTGTCATTTGTGACAACATGAATGGACCTCGAGGGCAGTATACTAAGCAAAGTAAGTCAGAGAAAGACAAACACCATATGATCTCTTATATGGAATCTCAAAATAAATAAATTTTATACATACACACACTGTTGACCCTTGAGCAGGGCTGGCACTGGGGATGTTAATGCCCCACACCCTCAAAAATAAACATACTGCTTTTTACTTCCTAAAAACCTAACTACTAATAGCCTACTATTGACTGAAGCCTTACCAATAACAAAAACTGTTGACTGACACGTATTTTGTATATATACTGTATGCTGTATTCTTATAATAAAGGAAGCTAGAGAAAAGAAAATGTTATTAAGAAAATTATAAGAAAAAATACATTTACAGTACTGTATTTTTTTAAGATTTTATGTATTATTTATTTGACAGAGAGAGAGAGATTGCAAGAGAGAGCCAGCACAAGCAGGGGGAGCAGCAGGCAGAGGGAGAGGGAGAAGCAGACTCCCCATGGAGCAAGGAGCCCGATGCGGGGCTTGATTCCAGGACCCTGGGATTATGACCTGAGCTGAAGGCAGATGCTTAACCGACTGAGCCACCCAGGCACCCCAGTACTGTATTTTTTAAAAAGGTTTATTTATTTGACAGAAAGAGAGAGGGAGAACATAAGTGGGGGAGGGGCAAAGGGAGAGGAAGAGAGAGAGAATCCCAAGCAGACTCCCCAGCTGAGCAAGGAGCCTGATGTAGGGCTGGATCCCACAACCGTGAGATCATGACCTGAGCCGAAACCAAGAGTCGGATGCTTAACTGACTGAGCCACACAGGTGCCCCCTCTTGTACTGTATTTATCCAAAAAAATTTGCATATAAGCAGACCCACACAGTTCAAACCCATACTGTTCAAGGGTCCAATGTATAAAAGTGTTTGTGTGTGTGTGTGCATGTGTGTGTGTGTGTGTACACTAAGCTAATAGGTACAGAGAACAGACTGCTGCTTGCCAGAGGTGTGGTTGGGGGGTGGGAGAAATGGGTGAACTGGTTTTTGTTTTTTAGTTTAAATAAATCGAACACAGTTTTAAAAATTAGAGCCAGAGGCAAAAGCACAGTTTTTGAATCTTCTCAATTCCCCACACAAAAACAGAACAATCTGAGAGCAAAACCAAAAACCCATGGGCAAATTTACAACAAAATTAGGTGACTAGGTATTGCCTCAAACAAAAGTACAAACAGTTGTGGAAAAGCCAACACTTAACCACAAGTCCTGCAGATTAGCAACATCTGTGTGGAAAGAAGTAGAGGGAAACAACAGGGCAATTGAAGGACTTGAGAAAGAGAACCCCCAAAATTGCAATAAAGTACTAAATGGAAAGTGTGATGAGCTAATTTAAAACAGCAGCTGAACCTGGGAGGAATTTCTCCCATTCTAATAAGGAGTCAGTACATAGGGCTTACATGAAGACACTGTGAAAAGTCTGGAGTAGTCCAGTACATACAACCTCTCAAAACGGAGCTAGTGGGACTCCATTCTAGCACTGGATCTCACACCCAGGAAAAACTGTTAGAAATAGAATCAAAATTGAAAAATAGAGAGAAAATCAAAAGGAAAGAAAGACAAGGTCCAAAAACTGGGGGCAAGGGGAACAGAGCCAAGATATTCTAGAAAGCAGGACAGTAACCCAGTAGTAGAAACTAGACCAGAAGAGGGAGCTCTATGAAGTCAAAAGAACTATCTAAGTCAAGTCTCCCTAAGTTTAGAAAAACTACTTACACAGAGAAATGAGCAATAAAAAAATTCTGAGATCAAATGCTAAACAAAGTTATGAGGAAGAAAAAGGAAAAGAATACAAATGAAAGCACATGCCAGAAAGACATGCCCTAGAGCAGATCAAAACTGTAACCTATTTTAAAATGAGCTAAAAGACATTATGTATATGATAAAAAGGCATGAAAAATAACACAAATCAGAATTAGGAAAACTGAGAAATGAGGAAAGAAAGAATAAATCTGGAAAAAAAAAATCATTTTAAAAATGAGGCATACACCAGGACATAAGAACAAAGAAAAATGATAAATAATGCTTTAAAAGTTAAGAGAAAAAAGGAGGAAATTTCTAAAAATCAAAAAGAAATGAAGATAAAAAGAATTTAAGGGACAGTGTCAAATGCTGAAGACAGGTAAAGAAGATCCAACATACAGAAAATAGGAATCCCTAAAAAGGAAATCAAACGAAGTGCTCTGTCCAAATACTTAAAACTATAATACAAGGAAAAGAGGACACTGGATACTATAGCATTTTGACCCAAAATGACCAACACCAAAACATACTGCAGTAAAATCACTGTATTTAAGACTTATGCCAGGGGTGCCTGGGTGGCTCAGTCAGTTAAGCGTCCGACTCTTGATTTCAGCTCAGGTCATGATCTCAGGGTCCAAGATCAAGCCCTTTATCAGGCTCTGTGCCCAGCAGGGAGTCTGCTTTCCCTCTCCCTCTCCTTCTGCCCCTCCCCCTGCTCATACACACGCTCTCTCGCTTTCAAATAAGGAAATAAATACCTAAAAAAAAAAAAAAGGACTCAAGCCAGAAGAAAGGAGTAACACAGTCAAGATACTTAAAAAATGTGAACCAACAATTTTACACCTAGCAAAAACTGCCTTTTAAGTATAAAGGGCATAGTAAACTGTTGCCAAAATTCAAGAATTCAGAGAATATAGTTCCCATGAGCCCTTCCTAAGGAATCTAATAGAAAATGAGCTTTAGACAAAATGACAGAGACATCGATGTAAGGACTAGTGTTGAGTAATGAATACACTTACCTACAGAACGAAGACTAAAACTGGGTTAAAAGGGGCTAGTATAAATAGCTGTATGCTCTGAAAAGACAAGCCTGGAAAACCATTAAAAAAAAAAAAAATCACAGAGAGAAATTTGGAATAGTATATGGAAGATGTTTAACTCTTTTTGGTAATTATAATTGGAGGTTGTAGTATTAGTATTGCTATTCTGAGACTAATATGTGTAATGTGGATAAATAAGCAAATCAGTAATCATGGGATATTCTAATTCTACCATCCCCCATATTCTTTTTTTTAAAATTTTTTTCAAAATTCTATACATTACTCAATGCTCACCACCACATATTCCTGAAAATCAGGATTCTCAGCATGGAAGAAAGGATATAAATATATAACAGCTTAGAAGCTAATTAAAAGCCTTCTAATCCTGAATACAAAACAGAAATATCAACGTGAACTCATGACACCTAGACACAATGATCAAGATACAATGACCAAATCAGTAACAATGAGCGTTAGTACTAAGAAAACTGTCTTGAAACACAAATATCCACTAAAAAAATTAAGTTTTCTTAGACAGATGGCCTATTTCAGTTCTCAGGCAAGAAATTTACAAAGTCAATGTGTTATTGTCATAGCAGTGAGCAAAGAAACTCCCAAAGACTAGTAGGATCTTCTCAGGAAGACCAAGGAGCTAATGTAAAGAAGTTCTAGGACCAAAGGTGGACACTCTTCAACAAAAAATAAGAAATGTAATGGATCAAAATTGACTAATATTTAAATTTATGGTTCAGAAAGATAATAAAGTTTACTGGTAGCTTTCAGAGAGTAACGTGGAACCAATTCATTATTTTGAAAACTGGCAAACAGAGGGGAAGGAAGCAAGCATTTATCCTGTATTTCCTATATGAACAGTTCCACTGGCTACCCAAAGAGTAGCTACGAGTAAAATTACAAACGCATTCCAGCTAATAAACAGAATTAATATATCACCATTTTGCAACTTCCAGTGAATTAATGGATCTGGGCAGTGAGCACTAATGGCTGTTAACATCACAAAAAGAAAGACAAGGGGCGCCTGGGTGGCTCAGTCCTTAAGCATCTGCCTTCAGCTCAGGTCATGATCCCAGGATCCTGGGACCTAGCCCAGCATCAGGCTCCCTGCTCAGCGGGAAGCCTGCTTCTTCCTCTCCCACTCCCCCTGCTTGTGTTCCCTCTCTCGCTGTGCCTCTGGCAAATAAATAAATAAATTCTTTAAAAAAATAAAAAGAAAGATAGAAAGAAAACAATAAGATATTATTGTCCCTCCTGAATGAAAGAACGTAACATCCCTTAGAATCTTGCCAAAGGGATCAAACATTATTAGCCTTTGGATCCAGCCACCAATCTGTAGGAAATACAGAGGGCAGAGGAACTCATGAACTGAGGATGCAATGAGCAAAATCAGACTCTTGGAAACTCTACAGCTCAAATGACCAGCATCCTCCAAAAGGTAAAGCACAAAGAAAAGAACAGAGGGAAAACTTATAAACTGAGAAACTTAAAAGATGTATCAATTTTAAAAAAGGGAGGGGGCAGTACTATGGTGTCTAAGGATGCACATGTAGGTAATAAAATAATAAAAAAAAACAAAGGTAAGTTATTTCTAAACGTATTGGTTACTGGGGTACCAGGCTGGCTCAGTCAGGACAGCATGTGACTTTTGATCTCAGGGTCTCAAGTTCAAGCCCCACTTTGATCGTGGAGCCTACTTTAAAAAAAATAAAAGTACCGGTTACTTTTGGATGGGGCTATTAGTGGGACAAGGCACATGAGATGACTGGGTGGCTGAGAACATTCCATATCTTGACTTGAACAGATGTCACAAAGATATCTGCCTTAAAACAAGTGACCTATAAATATATACATGTATACGAATGTTGTCCAATACAATGATCTCAAGCCTCTTGTGCCTATTAGGGTGTAAATTAATTAGAACCAAATAAAATTTAGCTTCTCAGCCACCCTAGTCAACTTTCAAGAGCTCAGTAGACAGTGGCTACCTTTCAGGCAGTGCAGAAACAGGACATGTTGAATAGAACCAGCTGTGTGTATGCATGTGTGAGTGTGTTTGGGTGGTTTTCTATAATTGTATTTTACTTTATAATAAAAATTTTAAAGTGCATGCCCTCAAAATACATTACCCAAGTGCATTTATTTGAATTTATCTCAAATACATGAATATTGGCTCATCTCTGAAGCAATGGCAAAGGGCATACACCTTCCAGAAAAGAGATGAAGAACATGAAACCAATTTATGGCGTTATGTAGCAGGGACCCAACAAGTCCAACGGATCTGATTTAAAGTTACTGGAATGAGAAACTCTCATCTCAAGGACAATGTACTCGTGCCTAGAAAAAGTTAATAAGCTCTTCTTCACTATGGATTGATAACTGGTCATTTCAATTATCATTAAACATTTATTAGACACTGGGAGCAGACAAGGCTATGGCAAAATAGGGCAGCAGAGTCCCTGCCAAATGGACACTCCAAACAAGGCACTTAAGATATGTAACCCAATTACACAAAAGGAGGACGAGAGAAGCGCTCCTTCCCCGAGCTGGAGATCCTTAGGTCAAACACATCATACCTCAGTACTATTGCTGAGCTCACAGTGAGGATGAAGGAGGAAGTTCCTTTGAAGAGATTCGAAGGAGGGATATGAAAGCAAAAAATAAAAGGTTGGCCAATGGAGTCATAAAATGTTTTCAAGCGGAGCAAATGACTTAAGAGAAATGTAAGGCTAGACGTTCACAGAGATCAAAGGGAGATCTACAAAATATGTTACATAATAGAGCGAGGGCCTGAAAAGAAATAATTTAGAGGTCAAAATAGAGAATCACAGAGAAGCAATGTGTAAAAAAGGCAGGGTGTCCACTAATCCTCTCTAGTTGTTAGTAGGTCAAGGGTCAGGGCTATGGAAGAGGATAATTATAAAGGAGGCATTCGGAATAAACAAGAGAAAAGGGAGGAAAGAAACATCTTAACTACAAAGAACTCCTCCAACGGAGTCTTTAATTATCCAGGAGGAATATCAATATTTTCGTTAAAATCATGTAATGGATGCTAAAACATAATGAGGAAAAATACAAGACTAAGGAGCCTGTGACCCAGTGTAATAAAAAGGGAACAGATGTGCATTCACCGTTAAAAGGTGTGGAAAATCTGTATTCAAGTTACACTTTGGTAGTCGTGCAAGGTACCACACACCAAAAAGCAGGCCAGCTTTGAGTCAAGCTAAGAGAAGCCCATCTAGGAAAATGATGCCAGAATGGGTTATGGGCACATGGTCAGAAAAAGAGGAAAACCAAAAATCAACAGGACCTACCTTTCCTCTCTCATTCCAGTCTGAGCCTTTCAATCTCAGAAAGTCCATCGTATGCTTGCGTGTGTCTGGATCTGATCCAAAGAGTCTGTACAAGCTCTCTCTTACATTTTATTCTATCAAGAAAGATTTGGCAACTGAAATCTATTATGATGTCAGAAGGTAGCTGACAACATAAAATGTATCCCGCTGAGCTGATGCCGCACACAGCTAAATTTACAACAACAGGAGTATCATAAAAATTATAAGAACTGCAAATTAACCACTGATTTCTAGTTCCCGGACATAAATAATGGTAAGGACCTGGACAACTTCCAAACATCTTTACCACTGTTTAATTTGTCAAAATCTATCAAGAGCTTTTCAACCACAGACCTGTCCTCTAAGGTACATTATCATTCCCAAGCTTAGATTAGCCTCGGTGGCAGCCCAAGTCAGACTGCATAATTACGAAGACTCCATCAGGATCTTTCTCTGGCTTTTGTAACTCCTCAGTGTGGCAGTATCTCCCTCTTCCTTAAGTACCATTCTTACTCTCAATTAGTTATTTAAGATCATCTAAAAATTTGGCTCTAATTTTGTGAGCTACGTCTGTGCTTTCAAAATTAGTCCCTCATTACAGTGTTAAGGTTCCTACTGGGCTCAAATTAGCAAGATTTTCTGTTTACTTCCTATTTGTGAACCAGGAAGGCTGGTAGCAGTATGGTGCTGGAGCAGTTAGCAGGCAGCTGTTGGGAAACCCAGCAGGTAGGGAGGTCACACGTTGAAAAAAAAATGACAAAAGACAGTAATTCCTTTCTCAGAGAAAGTTAAGATACAGAACCATGCGGCTCCCTCCACTAGTCATCAACTCTATGGACTATTCAGAGAGATGACAAGAAAAGAAAATGCCTTTTACAGGCAAAATCTCTTCAACCACACTGCATTTCATTCCTAGTGAATTCAAAAGCAATGGCTTAACTATGACATCACTCATTGATGAGCACCAAAACGTGATTAAGGAAAATAAAATAGTAAAAGAAAGAGAGAAATCAAAGGTAAACGCCTTTTACAAATCTATTCAGCGAGGAATGATCTTTTAGGTATAAGTACGCAAGCCTGTGTGTGTGTGTGCGTGTGTGTGTACTACCCCCAGCCCTGCTTTTCCAACTGACATATGTCTAAAACAAATTTACAATACTGCCGAAAAGAAAAAAATTAAATGTTTGGTCATAACATTGTTAGCAAAAACAATCAGCGAGCAGTATCAGGGCCTAAGTAGAAGCCATATATGCATTTGTGCATAAACTAGGCAGTTCTAACTCTATGATTAGTCCTAATACATGAGTGTGGGGAGATGTTCGATAGATACTAAGTAAATCTAGCATACACTACTGGAGCCCAAATTGGTTTATTTCACATTTCTGTATTTGGGGGGAAAAGCAATTTCTGTATGACAGATGCACCTGGAGTTTGCCACGCGGCCTACACACAGAAAGGGCTGTAGAGTCATAGATTTAGAAACGAGAAAATTACATTTTATTCTTATTTGCTAAAAAAAGAAAACAAAAAAACCCCCAAAAAGCTATTTTCCCCATGGAACACGTTTGCATTCAGTTAGTCCATGTCTACACAGAGTCAGTGAAGAGTAGAGAGGAAACCCTGAATTGCATCTGGGTCAGTCAAAGCCCCCAGTCACCTGCTACGGAAGATAATGTTGGTTTGGCCTTAACTGGACCCTACTGGTCATTTACAATAATAAAATACATGGGATAAATAAGCCATCAATCCTCCATTTCTCTTTACATGTGTAAATGTGGCCTAAACACCTCCATCAATGTCAGAGAGCAGCTCTATTATAAAGCTAAGCTTTGGGGCGCCTGGGTGGCTCAGTTGGTTAAGTGACTGCCTTTGGCTCAGGTCATGATCCTGGAGTCCCAGG
Organism: Mirounga angustirostris; assembly: GCF_029215605.1. Taxonomy (NCBI): domain Eukaryota; kingdom Metazoa; phylum Chordata; class Mammalia; order Carnivora; family Phocidae; genus Mirounga; species Mirounga angustirostris. Next base: position 177,973,136 of record NW_026991709.1, on the reverse strand, counting down.
ATCGAGTCCCGCATCGGGCTCCCTGTTCGGCAGGGAGTCTGCTTCTCCCTCTCCCACTCCCCATTTGTGTTCCCTCTCTCGCTGTGTCTTTCTCTGTCAAATAAATAAACAAAATCTTTAAAAAATAAATAAATAAATAAAGCTAAGCTTTTTCGTCAGTGTGGTATTCCTTTTAAACTCTAAAACTCAGTGAAGTCCTGAATGGAGGTGACACAACAAGAGTGCACTTTTTTGGTCTTGTCAAGGAAGTCTTTACCTAAAAACAGAGCCCCATAATACGTGAAGCAAAAACTAACAGGAAAGAAGGAGGAACAGACAATTCAACAAAATAGCTGGAGAATTCAATACCTCATACCAATAATGGATAGAACTAGTCAGAAGAACAGTTAGGAAACAGAAGGCATGAATGACACGAAGAATCCAATAAACCTAGCAGACATCTATAGAAAATTCCACCCAGAAACAGAATATAGACTCTTCTCAAGTTCACATGGAACATTCTCCAGGAGTGACCATAAGCTAAGCCATAAAACAGACCTCAATAAGTTTAAAAGATGGAAACAACACAAAGTGTGTTCTCCAATTACAAAGAAATGGAATTAGGAACGAATAACAGAAAGAAGTTTGGAAAATTCACAAATATGTGGAAATCAAACACACTCCTAAATAATCAGAGGGCCAAAAAGAAATTAGGAAATACTTTGAGATGAATGAAAATAAAGAAATAACATGTCAAAACTTACAAGACACAGGTAAAGCAGTGTTCACAGGGAAAGGTGTAACTGTAAACATCCATACTAAAAAAGAAGAAAGAGTTCAAATAAACAAAGTCTTAGTTTGAGTTAATCCATCAGTTCACAATTCCATCAATATATCCTAGAGCTTGATTTTTCCAGCCATAATACTGAGCAATTTCTGCAACAATCCTCTTTACTCAGTAAAGACAGAAATTTGAAGTTGTGTTATAGAGAATACCATGTTATGTATCCACAGAAGCTTTGGGTAGATTCTCTTCTTAATAATTTCCTAAATGAGGAAACAGACAACAAGTTAGCAGAAGACACAGCTTTAAAACTTGGATTTCTGAATTTGTATCTGGTAGTTTTTCTGATACACAAAGAACTAGCTTTGTGAATGTAAACTTTTCATGGCTTATCATATTTAAAATGCTGCCACCAAGTAAATGCTTAGCCTACTGTTACCATTTTCCTTAATACATATCACACACATCTCCATGTACACACCAGGAATGACAAAACTCCATTACAAAACCGCTCCCAACTGTCAGACCATCACCGTTCAAGATAAATGATCACCAATCTCTCTACCAAGAACTGAACAGGTGAAGGGGGAGGGAGGACAGTGTGGAAGGAGTGGGATAAGGATGAGAAAACAGGAGAAGCAAGGATGAATTTTGGTTCCTAAAACTACATCAAGCTATGGGAGGCCACATGTTACCACCTGGGTAAACAGAGACTGCCCCTAGAAAGATAATGGAGCAGAGATCATCTTCTTGCTGGTCAAGCTACCTAAAAAAGCAAAGCAGTGAATAATCTGGATTTCAAAAGTAAACGGACCTTGATTCAAGTGTAAAATCTGCCATTTTAAAGTTAAATTTTGAAAGAACTGTAGACTTATAGAAAGTTGCAAAAATAGTATAGGACCAGAAAACTGGCGTGGGTACATTACCATTAACCCAACTATAGACCTTATTCAGTTTTGTCTGCTTTTCCCATAACCCCAGGCAATTTAACACAGCTAACCTCTCTGATCCTCAGTTCACTCGTCCAAAACATGGTGATAAGAGTGTCTACACTTCACAGTATTTATAAGGATTCCATAAAATAGTGCTAGCATACTGCTTATAATAGTAGCTGATACACAGGAAGAACCCAGTAAATGGTCACATTATAATTATCAAATGAGGCTTTGGGGATTTCTAGGTCCTCTCACACTTTCCTTGGGGCCTTTCCTACTACCCACTAATAATGAGATGGCATCTACCACCATTTATAGTTTGATTGATCTCAAAGGACAAAAATACTAAAAAAAATAAAAATGTAGCCTACCATAAGGATCGAAAGAAAATCCAACTCAAAATTCCATTTTCGTGTGGACATACCCTGATTTTCTTTCTTCCCTTTTTTTTTTTTTAACTTCATTTATGCAACAGCAAAATGACTCAGTTATTACCGACAATGCCTTTTGAGGTCTTTGGAGGAAAAAGGAGTGCACTAAAATAACTGAACCTTAAACCAACATCCAAGGATAATCTGATACTTGAAATGGCTTTGCTTTCCCTTTTCTTTGGAAGGGTTGGGTAGGCTTTTAAATAAATAAATAAATATATATATATATGTATGTTTTAAAAATATATAGGATATATGTAATGCTTTTTCTAATACAAGTTTTTAAATATTAATTAGATTATTTTTAATCACACAGGTGGAACACAAGCCTGGATCCACCCTGCTACACTTTCCAAACCTACCTGTATCAGCGCTCAAGGGAAGCAACGCTCTTTAAGAGGCACGCTCTCTAATAGGTCTGAACCGGCCAGACCTCTGTTTAGATGTGCTTTTTGTGCAGCCGAGAAAGAGGTGCACATGCAAATAGTTCCAGGCACAATCAGGGCTCTCCAACCCAGGGGCGTCAACTATCTGAGTCCATCCAAGGTGCCTCTGGCTTTGGCACTGCAGACATATGCCAGAACCCAGGAAGCTCTGGGCCCTCTCTCTTTCACAGCAACGTTTTCAGGACACAAGTGTTCAATTTACAATGGGGAAGAAGAACTTCGCTGAATTTTCCCCCAGCTCTGACATTTCTAAACCTTGAGAATAGATGAATCAGAAACGTCAAGCATTTTTTTGTGTGTGCTTTTTTTTTCTATTCTCTTCTCTTTTTAGGAAATTAGCTACATTTTCAAAATGTGCCACCCACAAACAGTGTGCAACACTGAAGTGTCTGCTCTGTTTCCATCAACAGACATTATTTAGAATCCATCCAAGGAAAGGACAAATAATATTGTCTACGAATCAACCAAACAGCTAGAGTAGACGTCTTTGGTTTATTTTATTTTATTCCTTTTTCTTCGGTTCATTTTTTTTTTATTCTTATGTTAATCCCCATACATTACATCGTTAGTTTTAGATGAAGTGTTCCATGATTCATTGTTTGTGCATAACACCCAGTGCTCCATGCAGAACGTGCCCTCCTCAATACCCACCACCAGGCTAACCCATCCTCCCACCCCCCTCCCCTCTAGAACCCTGTTTGTTTTTCAGAGTCCCTCGTCTCTCATGGTTCGTCTACCCCTCCGATTTCCCCCGCTTCATTCTTCCCCTCCCGCTACCTTCTTTTTTTTTTTCTTAACATATATTGCTCTTCAGTTCATTTTAATATGCAAACCTCTCTTCCATTCTCCTAAAGTCAGACCAAATGACAATGTCACATTCTGATAGCTGGAGCTCTGATTTCAGATCAGGGCAGACATCTCAAACCAAGCGATCTCCAAGGAAATCACTTAGTGTTAACTAAGATCATAGGAAAATAATTTAACAAATACGGGACTGGATCCATTCCAACTACCACATGTATCAATTAACTAGCCTACTGAACTTGGTTTTCCACTCCCAAGATTTATTTTTAAGTGGATCCAAGACTTGGGGACATGGGGGAGGCAACTTATTTCATAAGCTATACCACAATGACCAAAACCTGCTGTCCCACCTGAATTAAAAAGATGTCTTTAACTCTATGGGTCACTGTCCCCTGTCTGATTCTAGCTCCCTCTTTTTCAACATGAACATATGTTTTCCTTAAAATTACTTTTTTTTTCCTACCCTGGTGTTATGCAAGATCCCTGCTTATTTTGGCAATGGAAACAAAATAAGAAGAGCCACCCAGAGTTCTCCATTCCAGAGGGAGGAGCTTCCCAAGAAAAGCAAAGCTTTGCTGTTGCGTTTCCTTTCAGCCCGGCTAAAGAGCAAGCGGTATTCTTCAGCGTGGAAACTCAGTCCAGATGAGGGAGCTGCTCCTGAGACACCGATTAAACCATGAATGGCAAGTGCAGGCAGCGACTACCTAAACGTTCATGATCACTTAGTGCTTGTAAAAAACAGGAACTGGCAATAGAGAGACAGACAGACAGACAGTGAGGTGTTTAAGTGGGCCTAATATGCCATCCGAAAAGGCACTTTTCAAAACACAAAATGGAAAGACAGGACATGCCTTCTCTTTCAGAGGTAGCCCAGCCAAAACCAGACTCTCCTATCAAGAAGCGAACCTTGACTTTATTTATACGAGCAAAATCCTCACTAAAATGGCCATGGAGCAGAGGTGACAGCTTTTAAGACGAAGGGGCTGACGTGCTTATAGAAGGAAAACAAAGAGGGGCTTGCATAGAGAATATGGGTTTCAATGAGGAAGGGTGAACGCCAAAAACAGTATAAGAATTAAGCGCTCACATAATAGATCACTGTGAGCAAAGCTCTCCCGCAGATGTCGGAGTGAGTGAGCTAAGCCTCACACTTGGAAAGGCTGTGTGACTGGAGCCATGATATATAAAGTAAGACCCAAGCGCCAAAGTTTTGATTTAGCCAAGCAAACGTGGCTGTTTTTGTTGGGTGGAAGAAGCATTTTTTTCACTGAGCAAAGAATTACAGTAAACATCTGCTAACCATGACCACAGAAACGGTGGTTGTTTTCGTCCAAGGTCATTTTAAAGGAATAAATGTAATTAATAAAACCACACAGTAATAGTATCCAACCGTCCCAATATGTCTGCTCACTTCTACTCACAGGCCTATTTATTTAAAAAGCCATCGAGATGGGGCGCCTGGGTGGCTCAGCCGTTAAGCGTCTGCCTTCAGCTCAGGTCATGATCCCAGGGTCCTGGGATCGAGCCCCGCATTGGGCTCCCAACTCAGCGCGAAGCCTGCTTCTCCCTCTCCCACTCCCCCTGCTTGTGTTCCCTCTCTCGCTGTGTCTCCCTCTGTCACATAAATAAAATCTTTTAAAAAAAATAATAATAATAATAAAATAAAAAGCCATCGAGAAAGTTTCTCGACGTTGCCATTTCTACTTCTTGGGGACCACTGGTGTGGGGAAAGAAATTTCCATCTCAGAGGATGCTTGAAAATACACGTGAACGTCACTCCTTAACTCATTCCTTAGGTAGGTGCTTCCCAGAGGGTTCTCTCGCTCTACTGGTGAGACTTGATTATCATACACGTATCGTTTAGGTAGGTAAAACCCCCTTTTAAAAAAAATACAAATTAATGTTCTAATGGATTTACTTCACACATAAAAGTCCCAGAGTACATCCCTCTGTCAAGCTATCTCTTTTGAAAGTGAGTATAAGAATTCATATACTCCAAAATGGTTTCAGTTTTTAAAAATTCCTTATTTGGTTAGTTCTTTTGGAAGGAATGGGAGGGTAGGGAAACTAGTGGAAAACTGAATTATTCAGGCTGACTGTCGCTCAAATCTGTCAAATTAGAGCTCAAAACATCACTTCACCTCTGAACAACCAGCCATAAGCCCCTCCACAAAAGGAGAGTCATCCCTGGTTATTATTAAATGTTCCCAATTAGGAGAACATAATCAAATTCATAAAGCACCAACTTCCATTCTGAGCTCTCTACCTACAACATCAGCAAGGTTTTCTAGATTTAGAAAAGGCAGTTTTGCATAAACCACTACCACAGAATGGATAAAGCTAAAGAACTCGTAAGGTTTCCTGTTTCTAACAACCCTCTGGTCATTGTCAGTATGATCGATCAACAAAATACTAAGTTCACTGAACCTCAAAAATATTTTCTCTCTTTGCTCTCTCTCCTTCCCATGCAACTAGAACACAGAAATTCATAAAGGTCAGACTTCAGGAAGCTTACTGAAAAAATAAATATTAAATTTATCAACTCCATTTTTTTCTAGTGATTATAATAATCGAGAGGGTCCCACCTGTTAGACCAGTTCTAAGAGCAGCTTAGGAGCCAAGGGGGTGGGAGGTTGTCAGTGTTTCAACTTTGCCCACCATCAGTCTTGAACACCTAACTATTAAACACCTCCTAGGTGCCAGGTACTGAGTGCTGGCGTGCGTGTGTGTACATGAGTGTGCGTGCACACACAAGGATCCGTGTGTAGAGCAGGGAGGGCGGAAGGGTGAGGTGCTATTTCCGGATGCTACTGGTATCTGCTAGAATCTTGAAGGGCAATTAACACAAATTTCAGAGCCTGCCGAATTCAGAAAATTAGTGTGTTCGTTTTCTCATTTTCCATGAGGCTAAGGGTTATGTGCTAAGAAAGGAAAGAAGGGAGGCAGAGCTGGAGAAAGCAAGCAAGAGTTTGATACCTCAACTGCCCTCAGTGATGATGAAGCCAAAACAAGGAAGGAAAGGGACTACAAAAGCCCAGTCCTATTTACTAACTGTGAATGCCTTCGGCTGTGAAGGAGAGCAAGCCTTAATGGAACCCAACAATTCCCCCCCAAGACTGTCAAGAATTCATTTCTACAATCAAATCCAGTATCAGAGGCCACTGTGGTCAGAACTGGAAGGTTAGCACGTACCCCCACACTAACCGATGCATAAATGAAAATGCACTGCATCCATCATATCTGTATCATAGAGGGATTAAATCAGCTATCATTTTGAGGCTTTAAAAGAAAATTCCAAGCTTTTAAGTATATTCCTGGTGAAAGATAATATGACGAATGTCATAATAAAAAAATAAAGTCGTAGAAGAAAATAATACTTTACCCCTTTTAAATTTTCCTTACGAAGTGCATCATTTTAACCTAATGCATTTCAACATACTTATCCATAAATGTAAATTTGTTTTGATAAAATGAAGAGCCTTTTAATCCAAATTGCACAGTGATGCTTCTACACTGATCTGTTATAACTTAGTAATCAGAGTTAACAGACTGCCTAATTAACCAAGTCATCATTTGCCAAGATCCAAATATGGGATGAATTGTGGGCCAAGGAGAAAATATGATGGACATGAAAATTATTAATTCAGGGAAGCATTCAAAGCATGTGGAGTTAAAGTTCTTTGCTAAATCTCACCATCTTTAATATCCTTAATTTTTACAATACAAGTAACGTGCAAATAAAAAATATATTACAAGGTACACAGAAAAACATTTTTAAATCAACTGGTTATTAGTTAGTGATATAATTATTTTTAAAGCATTTGACAACCTATGAGGTGAAAATCTTAGATGTCTTCTGCTAATAATGAGTAACATCCAATGAGTGCTTATGAGGTGCCAGCACCATTTTCAGTGTTTTATAGGGACCAGGATGTTTATTCTCTACATGAACCCTAATTCTTTGGAAGGTACTATTTTATATTTAGGTATCAGATATGAAAACTGAGGTTCAGAATATTTTTTTGCTCAGCAGAGTGTAGAATAAGCAAACAATATCCAGTCCTTTCAAAAGTCTTAGGGAAGTGTTATTAAGAATTCTAGAATTTCTTTTACCCACGGAAGTTTCATCCATTCATTTATTATATACTCAGGAGGAGACAGGAAATCAGGGTAACTTCTAAGATGCCATGGGGGTGACCTGTACAAAATTCTTCCATATCACAACACCTTGCTGTCCCTATCACTAACGTATCAGTATGTCCTAAAAGACATGTACTTTAACTGGGCTTCGATACTGCATAAGCCAACTTCCCTAGATAACTCAAGTCTAAGCCCATATATAGAGTTTAATCCTAGAAGGGATGGTAAATCCACCAGTGTGACCATTTTTCCCTCGGATGCTTGGAAACTCCCATTCATTTTTGGGGACCCAGCCAGGTCTCACTGTTTCTGGGAGGATTTCCAATCTCCCTCCCGCTGCCCTCCTCCTCTATTACATACACACAATCCAGAAGTATTCTTGCAGCCCCTGTATCACTGTATTATTTCTGTCTACCTTGCAGATATAAGTATGTTGAAATCAAGGATCTTGTTTTAGGACCTAGAACAGTGACAGATGGTAGATGGATGGTTGACCAGAAGGACAGACAGGAGGAACACAGCAATGAGTAACTCCAGGCTCCTGGAGGGACACAGGCATGGTAGTATTTTTGAGGCAATGCCTACCTTCGAGGTAGTGACTGCCATTAGAGATGGCCAATTAACTGGGCAGACAGCTTCATGGGGAAAATTTCATGTGATATTCATTCATGCATAGCTGGGCTAGGTGATATTGAAATTTTCCTTCCAACTCTATAATCCTATGTATTTACTGCGCCTTTAGCACTGTGCCTTATAGGACACATATGCACAGTCTATCTTCCCAGAATTCTGCCCCCTTGTTCCGAAACCAGCACCCTCTTCATCTGCTTTCCATTGCCTTGTGTAAGTTGAATGCCATCCATGACTCTTGAGAGAGGCATGTAACCCACTTAAGGCCAAGTACACCTTCATGCCTCCCCCTACCCAGTCCTGCTCCAGCCCCAGAGACTGCTGCAGTGACAGGCGCATGGTACACCCTGGACCAATCACAGAACCAGGAAGATCCAAATTCTACAACAGCTACTACAACTCACGAGAAGAGATTTCTTTCTGCTGGAGTTGCTATGAAAACAGACTCATGAATGGTTATCATACCACAAGTTGGTAAACGCCTACATGAATGAATCCAACACAGAACATAGCACAGCCAAGAGCCTGAGAGGAGACTTACTAGCAAGATCTGAACTCCTCAGTCCAGATGTTCCAGAAGCTAGTTCTACCATCTGATGTTTCAGCATCATGAGCCCATTAAATCCCCTTTGTCCCTATGCTCCTCACAAGTAACCAGAGAGACCTAACAAATGGGGGGCTCAGTATCTTAAGACACAGACATGTTGAAAATGATGCACTGGTTGTGTTAAAGAGGAGACACTGATACCTCCAACTCCTTAAGTAAAAATGTTTTTATTTGTAGTCCCTTGCAACTGGCTTTTACATATTTCTTCAAGCCTATTATTTTACTATATGTTTTTAAAACTCTAACATTTTTATTTTTGAAGGCCTAAGTCCTTGGCATTCAGCCTACAAACCTGTAATTCTACTGACCAAGTAACTAAAAACCTTCTAACTTTTTAGCCAGTGTTCCCTCTAAGGATCCCAGAGCTTCACCCTTGTAAATAAAAAGCCTTCCAGGTGAATGTATCCCAAGAACGAAAGGCACATTCTGAACTGCTTGCTGGCAAACACCCCAGGTACCAGGCCTGCTGCTTTGGGAAGGAGACCCTCTCACTTGCCACACTTTTTCACACAGGTGATTGAGTGGAACAAATCAATTGTTGGGTGGTCAGAGGCTAATAAGAAATAAAACGAGGGCTACAGAGATGAGGTTAATTAGAATAATGTACCAGAGAAAAATGACTCAAAGACCTAGAGAAAATGTCTTAACAGGCACATCCAACTGGAGCTAGAAGAATGCCAATTAAGTGGTTGTCCTTGTTCCTAATCATTTTGGGACATACTTTTATTTCCCATAGCTCTTGTACCAGCAAAAAAGAATTAAAGCATTTGGAAAAGTCTAGAAAGAACAAACAGGGCCTGTGAGGTGGCACTGACGTATAAAGGCTCAACATGCCTCGTATGAGCAATCCCAGAGTGGAAAATGCACGCTGAAATAAAACAACGCCTGCACACCAACACCCCAGGGAAAGGTCTCCACGAGGAGGACCATATAGCACGGCGGTGAAGAGCCATGGCACCAGACGGACAGTGCCTGGGTTCAAGTCCTAGCTCTCCTTCTCATAAGCAAAGATGTCTGAGTCACGAGTCACTTAACCTCACCGTGTGTCCGTCTTCTCATCTGTAGAACAGATTTTTAGAACTGAAACCCTCTCATAGAGTTTTTGTGAATTAATACATACATGCTTGGAATCACGGGTGGCACAGAATAAAGTCTCAGCAAAAGTAGCTGGTATGGAGTCAACTTCTCACAAACTAGCGTTATGCTCTCAAACAACTGCTGTTCATTGGACTTTCTCAAGATGAGGTTCTTCCTGAGTTTTGAAAATTCTCCCTTTACCTCTCATTCCTTTTTCAGAGAGCAAGAGGAAACTCTGCAAGCAGAGATAGGTGAAAACACCACGTGCAAGTTCTTCCAGGCGTATGTATCTCTATACAGCGGAGAAGTCCTCAGCATGGTTTATTCTAGGAGAAGAATTTCAGGAAATTGCCACCTTTAAGAAGCAGGACTGGAAGAATGGATTTGTGTCACCGTTAATGAATGATTTGGGACAGATCTGGACAAACGCGAGGCACGGCCTCTCTGGATAAGAACGTCCCGCGAGAAAGGTTTATGGATGGTCTGTAAGAGTTGGCAGGGAGACAGTCAACTCCCGACACATTGTAAGCAGACCCCCTGGCACGGAGACACTGCCGCACGAAACCGCACCCAGACGGGCAGCAGCAGTTCAAAACGGTAGAGAAAACGCCCTCAGAAAGCGCCTAATCTCTCCCGCTGATAGTCAGGCATCCGGGTATTAAGAAGAGAGCAAGCAGCACAAGAGCGGAGCCACACGCCAAACCTCCGATGTCAACGGCAAGTTGTCAAGCCTCGCCTTACGTGGATCGTTTTCCCCTTTCGCGATTATTGTTTTGGTTTCTGAAATGGTATTTGGAGACAGGGGTGTTCCATGTTTGGGGAGATGTAAGAAAACCACTCTGAAGGCTGTCATGTGCCTGATCAAAGTTTTTCCTGAATCCTTAGCCAAGACTGAAACTGAATTTTAGCTTTTTCTTTACTAAAAAAGAATATCAGGAACTAAACTGGATGCCTTAAGTTGTATTTTAAGCATGTTCTTTTATGTTTTAGAAGTTGAGAGGGTCTACATAAGAAGTTAATAAAATTAATGGCTCTTTTAATTTCTTCGATAACCCTAGGCATTCCATAAATCATGTAAATAAAGAGTATGTGATGGGATATATTTTATCTTGCCTCCAAAATGTTATGGGATACAGAGACTTGCTTCAGCTTTCATGCAACAAATGCACAAAGAACACCACACGTCAACACACATGCACTGAAACAACAAAGCAACAATAGACAAGCTTCCTTAAGCGGGTGGAAGAAATCAAAGCTAACAATGAAAGGTATTAACATCCAACTCCTTTCAATCTATGTAGACTTGACTTTTCTTTCAAAAAAGAAGCATGTGAATTTTCAGGACAGATGCACCAAGTGTATACTTTTTTTAAAAATTAGGATTTACAGGAAATTTAAGACACAGTCTATCATAAGGCAGGAGATCAAACCAGCTCTGATTAACTTACAGACATAACATATCCTCAACCATGTGTCTTTAGGACAGTGTAGCACCCTGAACTCCAAATTCCTTTTTTTTTTTAAGAGAAGGGAGGGGGAAGTGGGGAGAGGGAGAAGGAGAGAGAATCTTAAGCAAGGCTCCATGCCCAGAGCAGAGCCCCATATGGGGCTCCATCTCATGACCCTGAGATCATGACCTGAGCCAAAATCAAGAGTCAGAAGCTTAACTGACTGAGCCACCATGCCCCTGAACTCTGAATTTCTAAGGTTTTGTGGATGCAGGTCAGGCACCAAACACAATCTTCCCAGCATTTTAGGTTTATAATTTGTGTTATCTGAAACTGGTCATAAACATCCAAGAGTCAACATGTCAACAACCAATACAAAACAGATCATCCTACTTGTGCTCATTTTGTACTTTTTAAAGTTAATTCAGTGGACGAAACATGAGCAAATAGGGAATCAAGGCTCTTCACCATCTTTACCATCTTTTTTAAAAAATACTACAAGAAAGTGCAATGAGTTTGCCAGCATACCTCCCAAAACCCTTTGCCGTTCTTTCTAAACCAAGAGCATCATTACCCTGTTCCAGAGTCTGTGCAAAGCACTGTATAGGTATCATCTCATTTAATCCTTGCAATAATACTATGAGCAAGATGATGCTATTACCCATGGCTCAGGTAAGTAAGAACCCAGAAAGAGGAAGAGAAAGTAATTTGTCCAAGGACAAAGAGCCAGTGAACGAGAGTGCTGGGATTTGATCTTGGAATCCAAAGTCCTTAATTAACCTGTACCACCCACAATACCTTTTCAGCCCAAATGGCAAATGATTCTGTCTTCACGGTCAAGATGATGTATAACCCTTTCTGGATGCGACACACAGAGTATCAGAGACTTGTTTAGTGTAGAGTGGAAACTTTCCAGAGAAAACCCAGGGGCAGTATTCTATTCCTATAATAAAGGTGATGTGTGTGGTTTTATTTCTTCTCTTCCCCTCTCATCCAGATGCAGTCCTCTTAGGTATCATGAAAATACAGAAATTCACAGGGAAATCCCCAAATGGGCTCTATTTTCCAAAACTACTAACTGTGAGCACGCCTACCATCCTCTGGCCACTGCCAGTGGTGAGGAGTCACACTGAATCACACAGACCTGCCCCCTGCACATTAGCTGGCAAACAGGTACATTCAGAACAAACAAGAGGCTTGGATGCAGGACAGTGAGAAGGGGTGGGGGGAGGAGAGGAGGAGGGAAATCTTGAGTGTGGGTGTTCAGGGAAGACCTCTCCAAGAAGTTGATATTTGAACTGGGCAATAAGGAACAAGGGAGTGAGCCTATGAACCAGAGAAATCGTTCCGGGTAGAGAATACCACGGCCCAGAGGCAACAGAGAATTTATGGCATCTGAGCACGGCCGTGGTGTCTCAATAAAATATATGAAACCACAGAGCAGAAGCCCAAAGCTTCCAAGAGTCTCTTGAACGGGCAACATCTTCGAGACACGATTTCCACTTGACAAAGAGCCACCATCGAGTCGGTGCCACCACTTGTCAATCTTCAGGACACACGGCCGATGGGGCCCTCCGTGGACACAGCCACCACCTCTGATGTGCTCAGGCCGCAGCTTCTGTGAGCACACGACACTGTTCCTGGAGGGCTGTTACCAGGAAGATCGGTGGGGACCGGGGCCTGCTGTGCAGACTCAGCACAGAGGCAGGGCCCGGGATGAGGCAGGGCGAGACTGACATCGTGGAGCATCAGCCTGCATGAGTGAAACCCTACGGAGTTTCAGATTATCATCAGCAACACCAACTTGAAAGCAGTTAGTGAATTCTGCTTGCGAGGCAGGCCCACTGTCCGAGTAAGTGAAAAAACGGACTACAAAAAGAACTGCACACCTCCCAGGGGAAGTGGTCAAAAAGGGACCGAGAGATCTAAGTTCTGCTAGCAGGGCCGTCCAGCAGAACACATGGCCGCAGGGTCCTTGAAGACGGGCATCAAAGCCGCCTCCCAAGGCTCTGCTTGAACTTGGAAGAGAATCCTGGGTTGGAAGCAATGGACTGTGAAATATACCTTGTCTACGAGTGAGACAATGACCAACAAGCCAGACGCAGGACAGTAAAAACTCCTCCAAGACCAGGATTTCTACTGCATCACCTGGGCTGTGGAGCACAGTGCTGGCATCTGTTAACCACTGGGAGCTGTGCTAAGCTCTTTGTACGCATCGCCTCCCGCTAACTCTTCACGGGGAGCTAGTTCCTGTTTCCAGCCCCAGCTCCCAGATGAGGAGGCAGTGGCCCAGAGAGGTTCAGCAACTTGCCCAATGTTGCTCAGCCAGTAAGCGGAAAAGGTGGAATCTGATTCTCGGCTGATCTAACCTCAAAGCAGACACTCTTAAGCACACGGCTGCCTGTTTATGCCTGTTTATGGATGCAGCAACTACCATGAGTCATGAGCATCTATCACAGGCTGGTCCAGGCAGATGCGATATGATGAAGCATTGGGAAGTCTCATTCTACTCATTCTATGAGATGGAAATTTTCACAAAAGTAATGTAAGGCCAATCTGAATCAGAAAAATTGGACAGGGGTCTTGTGCTCCCCTTTACCCAAGGTTAAGTTTTCAGCAGAGATGCGGAGTCCAGTAAATAACAGAGATGCAGGGTGGATAGCATTGTCCAGTCTCTGGGGGACCAGTGCAAAGCCATCAGCAATGTCCCCTGCACATACTGGCACGAACAGAATTGGGTATAAGGCTGCACATCACTAGGACCTCAGGCTGGTACTCAAGCTTTGACAAAAGCTTGCATCCGAAGGACAGAAAATTCATTAAAAAATTCTCAAGCTTCAATTGTGGTTGATAGTTCCCTTAGGAAAGAAATTTATTCCTCAGATTTGCCATGGCACTCTCAGGAAGAATACCATGGTCCTAAAATATTTACTGAGCTATGTCTCTCCACTGAAAATCAAAGAAACCAAAATTCAAACATGAGAAATTCAAATTAGAGATTATACACACAAGTCAAGGGAAGACAGAAGACAGTCACTGAAAACATGTAAGAAAAATTCATATCGTAATTTTGTGTAAGTAATTACAACTGTGGCTCAGGAACCATTTACCTTTTCTTCTTTACTACTAGAATGTGGAATTTATCAGGACATCAGATTTCTCAAGTCCGAGGATACACTTCCGAGATGCTCTTATGTTAGGGGTTATTAAAAAGATATAAGTAGATAGAAGTCATTACGACTGCAGGGAGAATTCTTTAAAGAGGCCTGCCTCAGCTGGGAGGACTACTCTTTTTGTTCCTTGCACTCCTGCCTCTTTCTTCAGGATGTAGAAGCAATGGCTGGAGAGCCAGCAGCCATGATGTGACCTTGAAAACAGAACAACACTTAAACAGGCAGGCAGAGCAGAAAGGCAGAAAGCACAAACTGCTCTACTCCAAACACCCTTCATGAGAGAGAATATGCAACTCATTTTTTAAAATGAACAGTTGCATCTCTGTTACTAGAAAACAATTCTTAAGTGATATAATGATATGAAAACGTGTCTGAAGACTACCCTATTTTTTCTGAGAGAAAAAAAAATGAGGAAACTTCATGAATTGGGATTCTGATTACTCCTCTATTCACCAAGCTATTTGTTTAAGCATGACTTTCCTTCTTAATTACTACCACTAGCCCAGGAAGCATATTTGCTGAACCTGTCTCTATGTTTTGACATGCAACACTTGTGAAATTCAAACATACTTGTAGACATCCAAAGCTTATTATTTATTAAGGACTATATTTAAGGTGGAAGATCTTAAAACACTTTCAGAATCTGATGATTAAAGGAAATTTAATCGTTATTCATTGGCATTTGATCTTCAGCCTGCCATAATCTACCCATATATCCCTTCATCCATATTCGATACTAAAGAGACATTTCAACAACTTGTCCATCAACTGCATAGTAACATACAGAAAAACCACATTACTTAGAAAATAAAAGAGCTTTCCCCCACACTCATTGAGCTCATGAAAGCCCAATATGATTAAAAGGGTGAAGAAGGCAGACTCCACTAGGCGACCCAGAATGAGTGCAAAGAGCCATCCATCTATTATATTTGTAAGGAGTTTCGAAATTTTCAAAGTGCTCTCGTATACATTATATCCTGTTTCATCCTTAAAACTACACCCTGCGTGGTAGTCAGGGCAGGTATTTTTTTTTTTTTTTTTTTATTCTCGTTTCTTCTTGATAAATGGTTTGCTCGAGATCAGAGAGACTGCTACCCAGTGAGGTACCTTCTTTATCCTCTTTACCCTCTTTGATGCTTAGCTTAGGGGTCAGCAAACTATGGCCTTTGGGCCAAATATGGCCCACTGACTGTTTTTTGTAGTTTCACTGGACCAGTCACACCCATTTGTTTACATATTATCCCTGGCTGATTTTGTGCTACATCAGCAGAGTGGACCACAAAGTCACAACCATGACTCCAAGGCCCAGGAACCTGACAATATGTATCATCTGGCTGTTTTAAAGACAAAATTTGCAGACCCTGCCATTAGATCACGATCTCAGTTACAGATCCTATTCTTGAAAGCCATAACCCTAGCTTAGAGGACGACACACTTATTCCTGCTGGCTTTGGAAGTCCTGCTTGATAATGAGGCATTCTGAGGAATTACTGTATCTGCTACAGGGTCACCTGCAAAGGTGGGTCACGGTTTTCAAGTGGGACACAATATTCGCGTTGTTTGCCACTTACCCTGAACTTTTAACGTGTCTCACAGCCATAAAAAGCCTGAGGGTCACTGGTTGGGGGCATGCGTGATGCCAAAGGACTGCAACACACGGAGGAACACTGAAAGCAGAGAGAAGAGACGAGGTTAATGGGAGGGGCCGATGGCGATGCATTCACTTGAGCGAGGCATTCACATGAGCCCCGGGATTCCTTGTGGACACACAACTTTGACCTTCAATATGCCGTCATGTAGTTAAGCATCTCTTTTGCCTGTTCCCTTACAGAATCAGCATTTCCTTAGCTCACACTCTGCGTTAGACAACGTAGTATGAAAAGTAAGGGCAAGATGATCCCTGAGTCCCAGTGAGGATTTCGCTTTGGGTTGTAGTCTTTTGGTCTCTCCCAGTACATCTAGTAGAAACGACAAGAGGAAATACACGTATGTGCACACACGCACAGAAGCACCCTGGTCTTTTCAAAAAAAAAAAAGGACAAGTGATCTCCCCTGCCAGCCAAACCCCAAAATCTCACTTGCCACAGTTCACAGCTCTCTTTCCAGCTGCATTTCAAATGCAGGAGGAGGCTGGGATGCAGCCTTCTTATGGAAGCAGGCAGCTTGTGGATGGACACAGGTGCGCAGGCTGCAAGCTTCCACGGCGGGGTTGGGTTATTAGTCGAGTACTGACCACGTCCAATTCCAAGTAAGATGAAATTGCTGACAGTTAAGTCAAACTCATCCTCAAGCAGTTTCAGAAAGATTTTGTGAACAGCAGTCAGTAGCGAGATTTTGCAGGCCAGGCCTTTTCTGCCCAGATCCTGGGGATGATAACGCTACCTATGCAGGCCTGCAGACGGCAGGAGGGACTCTGTCACACGGGGAAACAGAACTCCAGAATGAGTAGAAAGCCTGAGCCCTCCGGTGCGCACGTGTGCTGGTCTCCCTCAACAGTGAACCCAGACAAAAATCCACGAACGACACGTTTTCTGAATCTAATCAGAGAAGTTGAAACTGAAAAGGAGATGTAGGAAGTTTTATGATTTGAATAGTCACATCGTATCTCCGGAAACTATGTGGGTTGTCTGTCTACCGGAGCTCAGAAGAGAGTTAAGGGGTGGTGCTTCCAGTGAGTGCCTCTTCTGGATAAGAGATAAACTCAGGCCAGATTGGTGCACATTATGTTTTCTAGGTATGAGTTGTCTACACGAAGTGTAAACCGTTTGCCAAACATGTTATGGCTTAAGAATCTTCATTCTTACACGAATTGAACATGCTGTACTAGCATCATGCCTCTGTCACAAGGCAGCTTAAGAGTAGGCTAAGAATGAACCAAAAATATTTTTAAAGGTAATTTCAGTTGGCAAAGGCTATAATCGTTCAAACTTAATTGGTGAACTCATTAATGAGAAACTGCCACAAGAAAGAGAACCATTGTCATCGACTTATCAGAGCAATGAGATAACAAAGTTAATGATATTGTTTTCGATGGGTTTACACTTGCTTCCTTTTAAAGTCTACATTTTCCAAACATTTGTTCTGACACTCCATGTGTTTGCTCCTCTTAAAAAAAAAAAAAAAACCTATCAGCCATGGGCTCCTCAAGGAAAAGTCGGCAGATCACAGCCCTAACATCAGGGCAAAGCAATTGGAAAACTTTTCTACCCTTTATTATCTACTTGTAAAATGTTATAAGCCTGTAAACTAGTTAATTTATGAGCCGTGTTAATAATTTGCTCACACTTGATCGCAGGTTTCGCAAACACCGTTTCCAGGGATGCGGGAGGGTGATTTGTAGGTCCGGCTTCTCTCCTAAGGGGACACTAACTAATTTGACACAGTAACATGACATTGATGATGGGGCACACTAATGACCATACTCCAAGACGCGGCTGTCAGCCTGTCGTTCCAGTGAGAAGCAGCTTGCTTTCACTGCTGCTCGGTACACGATGCTCAACTAATTATTCAGACAGCGACATTAATGAGAACCCTCGTGTTTATTTTCAACATACTAACCAGCGCTTAGCTTCCATTTGTCTGATATGGTCACTGATAAAGTGTGTTTCATGAATAGTAAATTTGAACTCTAATATAACAAAGAAGGCACTGGGGAAAAATAAGGAACAGCTGATTAGAAAACTATCCTTGTCTACTCAACTTGTTTTCTGCCTCAAATATCGTCAAGGACAAAGTGACAGGTAACAGGAAATGTCAGGAGTACCAAGAAAACTAAAAGAAATATTTTTAACCACATATGTCCACGTACAATCTTGACTTGTGACCAAGGCCCCTGGATCACAACATGGTCACGAGAAACTTCTATCTCAAAGAAATTTCACTAACTTTAGAATACTGAATAAATTTTTTGAAGTTATTTCTCAATGGAATGACCAAAAAGTTCCTTTGCTCTAATGGGTTTTTTCAACATAAGAAAAGTTTGATCTTTGTGAAACTATCTCAGATGTGACCTTTACAAACGTCACTAATTGCAACCTAAGGTTTTTTTCCTAAATCTATTGTAAAACCCTACTACTGAGGGGTTTTTCCAAAAGTGTTCTTCAATATCCTCTTATACATATTTTGAGTCTACTAAACCTTGCACTCAAGTTCTTTCTACTTTAAATTAAATTTCTATTTTTGTATGATAAATTCTGTCCTTTTTATGGTGATTATAATCCTAAAATATTCATATAATCATAATTTAAAATGAGTAACTTTAAAAAAAGGTACACTTAGATCTACTAGAGGTACTGAAAAATTGAAAACACTCCTGATGTGGTTCATTGTAAAATGTACTCTTTGAATTAAGTAACAGTGGTAGTATTTCAACAAATGTTCTCTCCGGCATCATGGTAAGAAATTTTCTACTCAATACTATATATGACTCCTGATTTTACAGAATAGCAAAGTAAGTATGAGTCCACTGTAGATCACTTTGGGAATGAAAAGGTCATCACATGTAACATTTCTTAAGTACGTATTTCTAAACTTACAATAGATCTGCGACTTTAGAATGCCAAAATACATAAATGGCATGTAACATGTAACAAGCAGATCCAGATCCCAGACTAATTTTTTAAAGTATTTTCAACAAGTATACAGATTACTTCTCTCAAATGAGCATTACTGTTTCCAAATGATACTCTTTCCATGGGCACCTGTTACAGCTTCTCAGATGATTGGTATCTGTGCAGTTTATTTATGGTAAGCATTCATCCTCCATAACAACCTAAAAAGACATGGCTGGTGCGTGGCAGAGACCAGCCAGATGCCCATTAAACTCCCTTCTTTCTAGATGCAGAGATGGGATATTATTTCCCAGCTTCCCTCACCGTTAGGTGGGGCCTTGTGCCCGAGTTCCAGTGAAATAGATCAAAGTGGGTATGTTACTTTCATTCTGACCCTGAGGCTTCCTGAACATCACTAATGTCCTCTCTCTTCCCTTGACTGTGCACCTAGAGGTCCAATGGAGAACTCCCCGTTCTGGCAGATTGTGGAGTCACGGAATAGAATATGCCAAGGTCCCCAAAACACAATGAGTAAAAGAGCCACCACCCCTGGTCCTCACCAGCCAGCACCAGACTGAGCTTCCTAAGAAATAAAACTGTACCAAGTTAAGACTCTCAAATTCAGGAGTGTTTGCTGTAACCGCCAGTAACTCTTACCTGAATAAAGAGACCTTTCTACTTTCTCCCTGGCTCCAAAGTTATACCTGAATCTCCAGGCCACCATACCTAAACAGAGGCACTGTAGATTTGGAAAAATCCCAGCTGTGATTATTTGCTCCTCTAATTAAGCTAAGGATAGAAAATGCATCAGGTGTAGCTTTCCTTACTTAATCTTCACAGCCCTACAGGGAGGTCTGATTCCCATTTTATGGATGAGAATACTAAGCCTGTAAGAAATGAAATACAAGCAAATAGTGCAAATGTATATTCAGTTGACATTTTCCTAATTGAATGCCTCTTACCTTTTAATATCTAAATTTTACAGAAAATTCTTATTTCTAAAGCAAACATTTTTGGCTCTAGCTTATAAAAGAAAAAATTCTATGACATTCTCCAAAATTAAATAGAACATTTTTAATAAAATGTGTGAGGGGAAAGTGTCAAGTTACAGTACAATTGGTAAAATGTCAGAAACTTCTGTAGAGGTTTTGAAAAGCCAGCAACAAAAGGGATGTGTCTCAGATGTTCTTGGTGATTAGAAAAAAAAAAAAAAAGCCGTATTTCAAAAAACATATATATTGCTATGCTGAGATCATATTAATTGTTTAGTAATCAATGTTTTACATATTTTTACATTCTACATACTGTGATGGTAGTTAACTATACCTGTAAGGCATTTTGCTATACTTTAGTCATATTTTAGAATAAGGATAGACAAACTTTTTCAGTAAAGGGCCAGACAATGAATATTTTAGACTATGTTGCTGTAAGTTGTCTACTGTAACTACTCAACCATGCCCTTGTAGTAAGAAAGTAACCACAGGCAATAAGTAAACTAACGGGTATCGTGTTCTGATAAAACTTTATTTACAAAAGCAGGTAGTAGGCCTAAGGGCCATATTTTGCCAACTTCTGTTCTAGAAAATTGATTGGGTTGGGGAGTTGCATATTGACACATAACATTATGATTTCTCCTATGTAAAGTAATGGGAAATAGTCTTTGGTTAGCACTTTCACCCAGGATATCTAATGGTCAGGAGCAGATTATTGATGTCCAGCAGAGAGAGCAGCCTTCCTTTGCCCAAGGTTCAAGAGATAGGTAGATGGCAACACTCAGTTTCCATATGAGTTCTAACCCCGCTGTTCCATGCTTTGCCCTAAGTCACATACCTTTGCCTGACTCATGGGCTCATTGCCCATACAAATAAATAATAAAAGAAAGCAAAATAAATAATGTGTAGGCTCTAAATGTCACTAGGAGAATGAGTGCTAGGAGCAAGAAATGACAACTTCTAAAAGTTTCCAAATTAGGCATAAAGACTCCCCAACTTAGAATCAAACAGGTTCTCTGGTTTTGGAGGATGTGCTTTGTTAACCAATTTCAGGAGCTATGTGTCCAATAATAGAAAATGCCAGAGAAAATGTATCAAATGCATTCCCTTATTATTCTTAAGAATGTAAAGTTGTAACAAGGTTTTAGTTCACTTTTTCTTTGGCATGACAAAATTCAAAATTCAGAGACACACACAGAGACGCTTTTTTTTTTAAAAATCTCGGTTCCCTGTTAATGTTATTATAACAGTTAAGTGTACAAGATGGTTTCAGACATAAAATGGATTAATTTTATGAATGTGTTTTACCTAAATGTCAATCACAAAAGAACAAGAGCAGGTAAATGATAGTCCAGTCTGACAAAGGAATATTCTGGAGTCATTAAAAATGATAGTGGGAACAGGAAAATATGTGCAAATGCTTGTTATAATGTTACACGAAATAAGCAAGATAGAAAAATTATACCTACACTAGACTCTCAACTGCATAAAAATATGTGTCAATAACGAACAGGAAAAAATAGCAAAACTAGCAGTTTTGCCCTGGAGGAAATGTGACTAGGTGATATTTTTCTTCAGAATTTTTGTATGTTCAATATTCTAAAACAAGCAGTATTTAAAATAATGGTTATAGAATCTGAGTTATCTGATCTTCAAAAAGAAAAAGAAATTTGTTGTACATTTATACTCATTTATTAACGGCTTTTGATTGCCTTGTTTTCAGACCAGAAGTATCTTGAGAGATCTGTGTTCTCATGTCCCAAGCACAGTGTTTATAGCATCTTACACAATCAATTAACACTCTTTGAAGCAAATGCATAGACCACCTTACTTTTTTACAAGTCTTTCCAATGGGATTCCACAAATACATTAAATTTTTATACTTCAAGCCTTTAAAAAATATAAATAATTTTGTTTAAAGAGGTTGAGTGCTTCTGGATTATAGCTGCCAATAAATGACTTGCTACAAAATTATACTTTCTCCCCTCTCCTTTTTCCATGATGGCACATAACAATTTGTCTTTTAATAACTTAAAATAATTCTGAGTCATTTGCTCATTAAAAACAAAATACATCTTGATCACAAAGCTTGGCATTTCATAAATATTTACCCCCAAAGTGCTGCCTGCTTTGAAGCTGGGATGGTAAGCTCCTGATTGACAAGTCACTTCTGTGCACAAAGAGGGAGGAGACCTCTCCCTCGTGTCAGCTGTGAGAAGGGCACCATTCTGTCTTCACACTCACTCTCCTATGGAGGCTCTTTCCCAACAGCCAAAAAACACATGGCAAATGGAATCATCATTCATTGTTTTCCTTCTCTCCATCTATCTCTCTCTCAGACAGAAAGACACACACACACACACACACACAACATATGCATGCATGTCTACCGGGCAAGCACTCCCTCCTTGTATACTTTCAATGGCTCCCCAGTACTCTTAGAGTAAAGATCAAAACCCTTCACTTGGCCCTTACAAAGCCCTCAAAATCCAGCTGTGGCAGAGTCTCTCCACTGGCTCAGCCAAGCTTCTCATTGAGCTGGAAGGATGGCAGGAAGGGAGACTGAGGACAGTAAAGATTTTAGCTCCTTTCCTGAGAACCACCATGGTCAGCAAGACAATGGGATAAGAAATGTATCTTTCTTTAAAAACAAAACAAAACAGGGCATCACTTGATTATATTTTTCCTTTGCTTAACATATCATGAAAAATTTCCCCTATCACCTTCTGGATAAAAATAAACCAAGATTAGTACACAAACACACACACACACACACACACAAACTAAAGTCATAAAAAGCAACTTTAGTTTTCTCCTTAAGACCTAACACTTTGTCCATGGGTCCTCTGTGAGCCCTTAAAAATGGCAAGTGGGAAATGTTTAGTCAGTCCTCACCACAGGTGAACTCTTCTCCCCAAACCTGTCACCTCCAGGAGTAGAAGAGAAAAACAGGTTCAATTATAGCACACAGACAGGCCCTGCCATATGAAAGCCAACCTGTTTGTCATCAAACTAATTTGCCACTTGCGGTAGAAGATTTCATCGGATGGTGGAGGGAATGCATGCTATAGCCTGGCTCATCAACAAATCGCCCTGCCCAACCCCAGAGGAAGATGGGCTCTTACTTGGGGTTAAATGAAAGACATTCTCCTCATGACATGCAAAAACGAAGGGCCTCTGAGGGCTATCACTCTTCTTGATCTCTGGGAGAACAAGGGTATTTATTGATGAGCAGGCTACAAAAACAGAAGGTGCTATGCTTCCTTTTGATCAAACCCCAGTGGCTAAAGCCAAAGCAACATGTTGTTGAGGACTACCACCTGATAACTAATTCCATTTCATTTTCTTCTTCCTGGGGACACAGGCAGATCACACTGCCCAATTTCCCTGGCTCAGACTGATTTTTGGTCAAAGGGATGTGAGCAGAAGCAAGGCGTTACCACTGGCAGGCATGCCAAATAATCAACAGTGCTCCCTGTTCCTCTTCCCCCAAGACTATGGAGACCTCTCCTTGTTCCTTGTAGCAAGCACAAGATGGAGGAGGCTCATTCAGGGGACCGGAACTGACAGGAAAGGAGAACAACATACACCTTTATGATGTTTAGCCACCCAGATCTGTGTATTGTTAGACACAGAAGCCAGCATAACACATCCTAAGTTGATACTTTGTTGTAGCCTTCATGAGGATTAACAATCATAAATAAATACTTCGTGTTGGCTCTGTCTCCACGACTCCCATCTTGATCCCATGGGATAATGCCTTATTATTCTGTGTAACCTTCTTTTAGAAAAGACCCACCACCACGTCTCTCAAAAGTCTGTTGTTGATAAACAGAGTCACAGATAATTACCAATGAAGAGGGAAAGCGTTCACTTGATAGTTACTTTTTCAGGACTTACTGTGGGCCAAACACTGTGTTTGAAGCTGAATATAGCTTGGAATGGAGATAAGGAAGGTCTCCATTTTCATGAGGCCCACAGTCTACTGTGAAACCAACATAAATGCATGGGAATAACTTACCATACAAATCTGACCTAAGCACAAGAGGTCAGAAAAGACTTCAGGGCAAAAATGATCTGTAAGCTGAAGACAATGAAGGTAAGCAGGACTTAGCCAGGTAGATGGGACTGGGTGGAGGGTGAGGAGATTCTCCAAAGGAATATTCTCCAATGGCGCTCTAGGTCAAAATACACATGAGCAAGCATAAACACTGGGCCCTGAAATAGCCTTCTGTTTCTCAATGATTTTAAAAACATAATCTGGGACTAACAGGGCCTCCAAACCAAAAACAAGGCCAAATATATTGAGTAATTCAGAAATAAAAGAATATTATTACCCTCTGCTAGGTGTCTCAATGGTGTAACTTAATACAAAACACTTGTTTTTCTACCACTGACAGGGAGAAAGGAGAGGGGTTATTCACACTGAAATTGCTTTTCTAAATGGCCTGAGAAAATAGGAACAAGAGAAATGAGGCAGCCTCAGTTCAGAGACCACAGCCCTACTCCTTGTTAAAAATCCAACCACCTCCTCCATTATAAATATCATAATTGGCCCTCAGAAAACAAAGTGGGTTTTGTTTATTCTTTAGCTCCATAAACCCATGAGGAAAGAGCACTAGAATAGGGTCCAAGGACCCAGGTTCTTGTTAGCCCTGGATGACCACTTAGCTGTACCCCTGTACTGGGTCCTGTCTTCTGCAGAATGTCAACAGTGAGTTTGGAGAACTGGGAAGTCCTTTCTGGCACTAATATCCAAACTCGAGTCCTCATCAGAATCACCCAGAAGGCTTGTTCTAACAGGACTGCTGGGCCCTAACCCCAGAGTTTCTGATTCACTGAGGCCAGGACCAGTTGAGTCTGTCTCTGGTGTGGCCTCTACCAAGGTTCCTTGCTCAACCTCAGGGCACCAGGACTTTATCCTCTCTCCCAAGGAAGTCTAACTCTATAGGAAATACTTGGAGCTCTGCAATCTGTTCTCCAGCGACTGCCCATGTGGCTCATTCTGACATCTGCCTCAGAAGTGACTCTCTTCCAGTACTCTGCCATCAGTCTGAGAATAAGACCCAGCCCTTCTGCACGCTCCTCAGCTTACACCTCCAGCCTCTCCCACACCCTGCCCTCTGACCCTACATCTCCAGGCTCTCCACCCAGCTCCATCCCCACCGGCAGCAGCTGGCCACACTGCTCTTCCTCTCCCATACCATGCTCTATAGTCCCAGCTCTGGGGTTTGGTCCTCATCACTGCTTCTACGTGGACAGTTCTTCCCCCAGCTCGTTGTATGTGGAGATCATTCTCAACCCCTAGATCTTACGGCTGATGCCATTCCTGATCGGATTAAGTGGCCTTCCCCAAGGTCTGAGCTGTATATGATTTCCTTCATGTACATTCATCACAGGGAAGTATAACTGCTCCTTCCTTTCACTGTTTACATCCTCTGTCCCCCTCTACTTGAAGGGAAACTCCGTGAAAGCAGGAATCTGTTCTGTGTCCTTCCCTACGAGGCACCCAGCCCCCTCACCAGTGAATGTCCCACAGTAGGTGCTCAAGGAGATTTGCTGGATGCATAAAGGACTAAATCAAATTATCCTATACTATCCTTCACTTATGGCGGGGGGGGGGGGGAGGGGGGACTAAGGAGAAGGTAAAACCCAGTAACTCTGAGCGATAAATAATACAATGAGCTGCAGAGCCCAGAGTGACTTGAAATGCACGAGGCAAACTGAAGTTACTGGAATAAGGCATCTATGTCAGCATTTCAGGCATCAGGAGGTGAGGTGGATGGAAAGGTGTAGGAGATCCTCGTACAGCTCAAATCACCCCTCGAGACACCCACCCTGTCTCTGATTAGCCATTTCATATCATTTCTGCAACTTGTATCCATAACCCTCAACGTCTTGAACTTCTTTTTAATGTCACCCCACTCCCGCTGCCAGGTGCAAGGGGGAGGGGAGGTACTCAAGTTTTTTTGCAAGCTGAGCTCCTCTGCCCTGGATGACTCCGAAAAACCACTTGTAAGTAGCATATGTTAACCACAGTTCGTCATTTTGTCACAGGTGTTTGACTAAAAAGAGGACAAAGCCTTTTAAGAGAGTCCGCCTCTATTATGTCATTGTGTATATTCCGCACCACACCTAAAAGCTAACAAGATCCTTTCTTTCTACGCCATGGCAACCAGAAGAGGTAACGCTGCATAATTTTGCTAGGGGCATCCTACATGCTCCAAAATGTTCACGCCTTTACAAAAAAACATGTTAAAGTAGAATTTTAACACAACTTGTCATAAAAGCTGACATGAGTACACTCGAGAGGAAACCAAATGACAGGAGTTGTACCTGGCAGTTCAACAGAATACAGGATAAATACTCTTCCGAACGCAGCCAAAGCCCTGGTTAAAAGTTCAAACAAGGGAGACGCAGTGAATGAATATTCAAAGTACACCATCCCAAACGATTTTTCTATAATTATTTTTAAAAATTCATTAAAATGCACTAAATTTTGTAGCAGGCTGGTGGGGCGAAATCCGTGCCAATTCTGCTTCCGACGCTAATTTACTGGCAGTGTGGTCTTAGAAAAGTCACTCCCCCCTCTCCGAAATATATAAGATGTCTGAGGCATTCAATGATTTCAGAGGGTCTTTCCAGTCCGCATAGTCTCTGAGTCTATGAATGTTTCTGGGCTCGCATCTTCAGCAGGACAGACACGGTGAAATGGGAGAGCTTACCTCTACCTGGCTCATTATAAGACAGACACATGGGAACCTCCATTCTTTCTGGAAAGTTAAGGTGGAGGGTGGCTCTACTCTGGCTTATTGTATCTGCTCAAATAATGTTTCCATGTACTGCAGGAGGGTGAGTTGATGTAGTTAATTACCTGTTACTCTTGACAAGTAAGGTAATTAATGTAACAAAATACCACTGCAATGTGTGTAAATTTAGACCACCATAATTAAAGCACCCGTCTGTTCAACAAACTGTTCAATTAAGAAAAAATATTGATGGTGTACATTTTTTGAAATTAGAAAACGTATGGAATGAATGAATCTCCCTTGGTTGACATCCATTTCTAGAATGCTTTCTCA
Source organism: Mirounga angustirostris (assembly GCF_029215605.1). Lineage (NCBI taxonomy): Eukaryota > Metazoa > Chordata > Mammalia > Carnivora > Phocidae > Mirounga > Mirounga angustirostris. Next base: position 177,946,058 of record NW_026991709.1, on the reverse strand, counting down.
GCAGGGAGCATCCATAAAGGGTTATAATGGAGTAACTTCCACTAAAACACAGAAGTATCTCTGTATGTACACTATTAAGACAAGACTCTCTCCTGTACGTATTTATTTAGGATTCTCGTTCCATAAAACCTGTCAGAAAATTAGCTCAAGGAGTATCGGAACCCTAAAACTATAGGAAGTAGCAAAAAAAAGCTGCAAAATTATGGTTGTTCAACTATCCAAGTAACAAAGGTTGTTCTCGAGTATCCTAGTTTGAAAGTAGCATCACCTAGTTGCCAATTTTAAAGAGCTGGAGGCACTGAACACACCAAGGACAAATAAAATAACTGCAAAGCCCCTGGTACTCCTTGAACAGAGAGACCGTGCTATCCAAGTTGGCTGTGTTGTGCTTTTCTCTGGTTTCTGCCCGTGTCTACCAGTCATCTTCAGACCAAAGGTTAACATGTTGAACAAGCAGGCTACTTGGTCCTTCACTTGAAGCAAAATTTACCTCCTTGCTAGTCTGCTTTTGAAAAACTCGAGCCACATCGAGTGAAACGCCCCCCAAAACTAAACCAGACTCGCCATAAGACTGACAGAAAAAGAATCCAACAGTGACCAGATCAGGGGAAATCAGTTACCTCTATATGTGTTCACAGGGGGAGAGAAAAGCAAAGCTCACTGACATCTATGCAGGATAGCAGAAGTGGGGAACAAGGGAGGGTGCTCCCAGCTCGCTCCAGGGAGGAAACCCCAAGGGCTCTTTCTCTTAATTCTTCTACTTAGATAAATTTGGAGGAAGACACAACAAGGTGGCCTGAGTAAAGAAACAGCCGGAATTCAAGCAGACTAAACAGTGTTATACGGGGAAGAAATGGTATATGATTTCAGTGTCATTTAATGATGGATACACTTGTTTGGGGGTTTGCTTTCACATTTTTGTATAGTGTATCTTACCAATGGTATATGATTTCAATGTCATTTAATGATGGATACACTTGTTTGGGGGTTTGCTTTCACATTTTTGTATAGTGTATCTTACCTTGGGAGACTTAAAAATCTAGAGAGAAGTAACTCAAAGACATCTTCGAGTGAACTCTCAGCTTAAAATAGTAAATTTAAGTCCTAATATCTGAGAACTTGGATGTATCCCCAAGTAAAGAATAAAAAGTACAAGGAGACATTCTAGACTGCAACATGGTGAGGAAATTAAACCATTTCTCCAACTAAAATACTCTGATTTCACACTTGGAAATAATATTGTCATTAAAAAGACCAGGATGAAGAAATTACTTGCACTGGCTATTGATAAAAACAAGGCTAGGGCGCCTGGGTGGCTCAGTTGGTTAAGCGACTGCCTTCGGCTCAGGTCATGATCCTGGAGTCCCGGGATCGAGTCCCGCATCGGGCTCCCTGCTCAGCAGGGAGTCTGCTTCTCCCTCTGACCCTCCCCCCTCTCATGTGCTCTCTCTCTCTCTCTCTCTTTCTCATTCTAATAAATAAATAAAATCTTTAAAAAAAAAAAAAAAAAACAAGGCTAGAAGGTCCTCACAGGGAAGAGGATTTTGTAAAAGCAGCCTTAGAACTTATAGTACATGGTGGTACTAAAGCATGAACTTTTAAAAATGAGCATTTGGGGAGCACCTGGGTGGCTCAGTTGGTGAAGTTTCTGCCTTCGGCTCAAGTCATGACCCTGGGGTCCTGGGATCGAGCCTCATGGAACCCCATGTCAGGCTCCCTGCTCAGTGGGGAGTCTGGTTCTCCCTCTCCCTCTGCCCCTTCCTCCCACCCCCCCTTTCTGTCAAATAAATAAATAAAATCTTTTAAAAAAATGAGCATGTTTGGGCACCTGGGTGGCTCAGTCGTTAACCGTCTGCCTTCGGCTCCGGTCATGATCCCAGGGTCCTGGGATCGAGCCCTGCATCAGGCTCCCTGCTCCATGGGAAGCCTGCTTCTCCCTCTCCCACTCCCCCTGCTTGTGTTCCCTCTCTCGCTGTGTCTCTATCAAATAAATAAATAAAATCTTTAAAAAAAAAAAATGAGCATGCATTTTTTCCTTCCTTTTTTACTCTCCTAGTTTGAAAGGATGCAAGGATGCTGAATCCGATTATGGTAGGGACAGGGGGAAAAAAGGGGGAAGGGACATCAACTGGGGATCTGATGCCAGATTCACTGACTGCAAACTAAAATTTCCAATTCTCAAATGCTGTGTGAACCACTGAGGAACAAAAGAACATCCAGTGTCCTGGCTCACTGGGTGAAATTTACGGAAGGTGAAATCTCCAGAGGCCCTTATTTCAAAGATTAAATCGGATGACATCTCATGGGCTGTGTAATATTACAAAACATTACAAAACTATTTCACATCGATTCTGTCACGGGAGCCTTACAAACATGAATTCCATTGTATGGACAAGTAAACTATGGCCAGGAGCAGCTGACAGGTATGGCTGAGTTCCCCAAAGCTACTGTACTGCAACAATGGCTTCTCCCTGGAATGGGATAAATAAGGCTCTTGGTCCCACTACATCAATTTCTGGAGAGCATTTGAATATTTTCACGTTAGTCCCTACAGTTGTGACACGTGTCTTAAAATTTGTGCCTTAAAATTACCAGGCATACTGGTTAATATGTTCCAAACTAATGGTAGTTTAAGTAATCACCCAAGTTGGGGAAACACAAACCTGGTTCCAAATTCTGGTTCAGCCATTTCGTAAAAATATCAACCTAAAATCTGTGAACCTATGAACCCAACTGAGCTTAAATAGTCAATCATGCTTAGAATTTGTTCTCCCCCAAAAGAGGGCCCAAGGAAAACACCACCACCATCTTCAACTTCCAACTTCACGTAAATCAGTTCTTGGTGTAACTTTCTTTTAACCTTTTCTTCCTGCCCCTTTGGTGGCCTTACCCTGTGGCCCTCTCTCAACTCACAGACCGAACCTACGAACCATGTGGCTGGAGGATGACTCCTACAGTCAGAGACATTCTCCAGATGTAGAAGCTGATGTAAGAAATAGAAAAAAACTGACTGGGACAGAAAGAAGGAAGGACGATAACTGTTGTATGTATTCATCTTTTACCAAAAGAAACTTAAAAGTGAGTGAAAGGCAGAAGAGTTTCTTCTTCCTTTTTCATTCTTGAAATTAATAAAAACTGCAGAAAAAAAAAACCCAAAATGGCGAACGGGTGAGCAGGTGCAACTGAACTTATGTTAAGGTGTTAAAACATGTGAGTCAATGCTTCCTGGGTTTAAGCAACTTTAAGAGACTCACTGATGTAAAGTCACCCGAATTCTGGTCTTATATGAACTCCATGCATACCTCCTTTCTACATAAGAGAACATTCTCAAACCGAGACGTCTGAAGTGCTAAAAAGGTGAGATGGCTGTTTAGAGCACTGGTGACTCCCAGAGTTAAATGTCCCCTTGCATTTAGCGCCACCTTGGGCATCCAGCAAAATAATAATTTGAAATACTTTTTATTTAATTAGGTAACTAAATAGCACATAAAGGGAACATTACTTTTTATATACCAAGCACTGTGCTCAAAACTATTTTTGCAAAATCCCATTTAACCCAAAAGGATCTGATAAACTAGGATACTTTCCATTCCTACAGTGAGGTAGGTGCTTCTTTACTTCCATCTTCAATGGGAAAACAAAGGCTTAAAAAGATTAAATAACTTTCCCAAGGTCACAAAGTTACTAAGTAGCTTAGCCAGAATTTGAAACCAGATCCCTTTTCCCAACTTGGGTAATTACTTAACAACTATACTACCACACTTTAGAACATATCAGCTAATACTCCTGGTATAAGATTTCCTGATTCATGTTGATACTGGAAAGAAAAGCAACTTGAAAAAACAACTTTGTTTTAAGAAGCTTGTTTTGATTTAAAAGTCATTTTTTTGTGCTGGTAACATGAAGACTGATTACTCTTTAGGTTATAGTAATAGTTATTACCTTATGAATGCTCCATGTAAATGCTTCCTCAGAATTTGGTGTTTTTGTCTATCATAATACAAAGGATAGAAAATATCCAAATGCTGTTAACAGTGAAACTCTTGTATCCTCCAGACCTCTATCTCAAGTTATGAGATAAAGCCACAATGGTCCTGGTCTTCTAATAAAGAATCCTGTCAAGAAATAACTCAAGGAATCTTACCCAAATTGTATATAAAGTATAATTAAGAACCACCCTCCCCCCCCCCCAAAAAAAAAGCCTGTTTGGAGGATGAACACTGAATGAATCACCACAAATGGACAGAAGGCAGTTAGATAAAGAGACACTATCTCAGATCACTAACTGCCCTTGTTCTTCTTGCCAGGAGAGAAGGAATACTAACATTAGAAACTTCTGGAAGAGAATAGTGTGACACACAAATACCAAAGAAGCTAATACAGGGAGAGGGATGGATACTATGCAGTACCATACACTGTGACACTACAGAAAAAGGAGAAATAGTAATGGACTGACTGGCAAAATATGCAAGTTTTTGCCAACTTCTGGTCTCAGAAGTTATTCTTTTGGGTATATGCTCCTTTATCAAAAATAGCCATTTTCCCACCCCTTCCTCTCCCATCACTGCTCTTGGCTATTTCTAGCTGGGATGTTGAAAACTCTCTACACCTCTCCGTTTATGTGCTATATGAATTTCTATCTTCATGTCATCTGTGTGAGGTTTAGGACAACTGAGTAGAACAAATGGACAAAGGCAATAGTTCTTAAAGTTCTAGACTTAAACCATTCTGATGATTTCAGGTGTTACAGACATGACAACAAATTGCATTGAACTGCATACTTGGAAGTTCTCTTTCCAATTCCCTTTCATCCCCTTCTCATATGTCAAGGACAAAGCCTCATCTGAGCCCTGGTCTGACACCTAATACATGCTAATGTGTATCATTAACAAAGAAAGAACCTCTCCGGCCCCAATACCCCAGGGAGAAGTAGGCAAGAGAATACAGAGAATTTCTGCCACGGGTCAGCAAACTACGGTCCAAAGGCAAACCTGGCCTGCTGTTGGATTTTGTAATACCCATAAGTTAAGGAGGGATTTTATATTTTTAAATGATTACAAGAAAAAAATCAAAGAGTAATATTTCACATGAAAAATTTACATGAAAATCAAAGTTCTGTGTCCATAGTTTTCCTGGGACACAGCCATGCCCATTTATCTACGTATTGTTTCTTGCCGATTTGGGATTACAATGCAGGAGGTGAGCAGTTGCACCATAAACCATATGGTCTGTGAAGCCAAAAATATTTACTACGTGGCCCTTTAGAGAAAAATGATGCCATCTCCTGCGTATATCATCATTCTGGTCTGCATAGTATTTATTTTAGGTTACCATCAAGCTCTGGTAACTGATACTGGTTTTTTTTTCCCTTTAAGAGATGATGTCAAATTTCCTTTTTAAATAGACATATTCTAACAAGCAAGGGGACTTCAAGGGAGATAAAAGCGAATAAAATATAGGTGGTATTTAGACCAAAATCAGAAAAACGTGAAGAATACGTGAGAATGGCCAAGGTGGAAAAATAATCAACCAAGGAGATGGGTGCAGGCAGGGAGAGGCTGGGACATAAAACGAAAGACTATGTAAATAAGATATCCAGACGTAGCAATCTGTCTTCTGAGGTGGCAAAGGAGTCTGAAATGTGGACCCCTAGTGGACAGAAGGTCAGGCAGGCTACCCAAGAACATCAGGTTGGCCAGCCTCATCACGGGGAGCAGCGGGTTCTCACGCAGGCCAAGAATTCCTAGCCTGGCAACTGCGGAGACGGTCAGTCCAAAACAACCAAGGCTGTAAGTCAGGTAAAACAAGAGCAGAAGTCCAAGAGGCTCAGCAGGAGTCTAGGCCAAATGCTTCAGAGCAAGTATCTCTTTGCACTGATAATCTATCCAGTATGACTGGAAGAAGATTCCTTTAGCTTCCTTCACTCTGATGGAAATGTTTCCAAAGTGCAGCGAGCATGAGAGACTTCCTGCATCTTAGAATAAGTTCACATTACTATTGACGACACTCTATCCTCTTCAATGCTTGATATGCACAATGTTTCTTCTTTCACAACAAGGTTTCCCCAACAGTTTGGCTATCGTCTTTTTTAAAATATGTCTTCTGGTACAACAATCTTCCATTACCATATTCATCTCTCATTACTCTTGAATACACATCTTGTCTGCAGCCTTTCAAGTAAACTTTTTCCCCCAAGACATAATTGTATTGTGGTCTTCCACGAACAACAATTTCTACTGTTGAGTCATAGATACTTTCGTAGCAGTGTTAAAAATTCATCATCTTTTTCTTTCCATATGATTGTTTTTAAAACACGCTAGTAAAACTTAAAACTTACCATATCTGAAAAAAAAAAAAAAAAAGGACCTGAAATGCTGAATTTTAAACTTTGGAAATAAGACAAGTACAACCGAATGTCATCTTTTCCAGCGCGGTATTTCAACTGGTCATCATTTCTTAGGTGGATTAGAATTAGTTTTATCTGCTATTGACTCAGAAGGCTGAGACAAGAGGTTCCCAATTTTTTTAAAACCATGATGAACTATTTTTATTAAATTCCAAGCACTCCCACACACAGACACTAAGTTTTCATACTTATTTGTTAAGTATTAATTAGTTCATACAGAATATCTACCAAATTGCCAACCAGAGCTCACAGATTGAAATATTTATGGCCAAAAGCCAAAAAACTTAATGTTTTGGTTAACCCCACAAGTCTTATCTCATGCAAATGACTGAATTAACTTTGGGTCTTCTGAAAACTAAAAAACAGCTCAATAAAGTGTACACTTGAAGCTGTGTACACAGCATCCTTTCCTCCAAACCCCCCTCCCAAACAGGACCAATTGACAGATGGGGAGTCAGGCCGTTCTGGGGAAGTGGACTCCACCCTGGCTCCAGTGGTTAAAAAAAAAAAATGTCACCTAGGGTATGTCAATTGACATCCTCTTCCTCCCTGGCCATGGGGTGGACCTAACAGGCTGGAAAGCACTCCAATTCGAGCTTCAAGAATTTTTCTGAAATTTTAAAGAAAAGATTCGCTATTTCTCTCTCCTTCTTGGCATGTTCAAGGAAATTTCAAGGAAATCTATGACTGAACAGTTGCCAGGCACTATCTTACAAGTGCAAGTAAGGCCAGTGTGATAGACCAACACTGTGGAAAACAGCAGAGAGCGATGGATCAAGTCTCCCGCAGTCTACCTACTAATAAGGACTTTATTAAGTCTGGTTAAGCCTGCCTCATCTGGACTTTCTGTTGCTTACAACCAAATCCATCCTAACTAAAATTCTGAAATACTCAAGGATTGTATTTCCAAAAGCCCTGGGATTCTGGGACCCCAGGCACTGGGAACCACGCCTCTCGTGAGGAGTAGATTTTTATACATTTACATGAGGGTATCAGAATGTGCAAAGTAACCAATTCATGTTCATGTCAAGCTTGATGAATATTTTTCAGAGTGTTTGTAACTCCAGGTCAGGCATGTCACTGGGAAAACAATAAAAGATAACAACATCAAGAAACTGCCTGATGTCCCTCCTCTAATTCTAAGATGGCTAGGCCAGCTGCCAGGATTATGGTAGAGTGACATGAGATGAGCCGGCTCCAGGTGGCTCACTCATTGAAAATGCTTTCAGCTAGCTCTGCATCAAAAGGCACAACTTAACCATTTCATTAACATCCTTAATTTTCAGAGAAGGGAGAAAATTCATGACCACAGAAGACTTGCTTTAAGCTTGCCATATGAAGTGGGAAACTTTACAAGCAAGATTAGATGATTAAAAAAAACAAAACCAAAAAACCCACATTAAATGCTTTAAATATTCCTATAAACTAGGGAGTCTGTGAGGCTTTTTGGGTTTCTGCCCCCGGGTCTGGCGGAGAGAGACTGCTGGCCTAGTAGAAGAAAATAAAAATCAATGGGGAAAAAAAAAAAGGCTGGTATTTAGGGTTTGCGCTTTGAAGTCCTCAGTTCAAATCAAGACACAACCTATTTGGCTGATTTAAGGATTCAGAAGTTGAAAAGAATAGAGTTTGATGGACAAGGCCAAAACTGGAATAAAACCCTCACATGTCTCTCTATGCAAAGTAGTCTTAGTTTTTGCTCCATTTGAAGGAGAAGAAAATGAGGTAGTATATATGCAAGTGGATAGGTGAAAGGTGATCATTCCACCAGTGAGCAGTGCCTTCTTGATATGCTGCCTGAAATGTGGGAGACAGGGCCCCCAGGAACTGGCTTGGAAGGAGATGTTGACCAGAAAGAGAAAGCTAACCTGGTGTTTTTAAGAAATATGAGCAGGTAACAGAAAGCAGAGAGGTAAGAAGAAAGAAGAAAACAGGAGGGAAGAGAAGAGAACAGAAGGGACAAGTTAGGCTTCTGGAGGTCACTGATCTATGGAGAAAGTGGTTCAAGGACAAATTTAGTGGGGGCAAATAGGTATTTTAAGAACAGTGCTGTTGAACATGTGACTCTAAACTTCTCTGATACAAACTTCCTGGAACTTCCTAAACTCCAATGTCCTCTATGAGTTGTGTGGAAGGAAATTATGGATAGGGAGCTAACGTCCAACTCCAAGAGGAGAAAAGAGAACAGTAGTGAGAAGAGAGAGTATCAAGAGTTCTTTAACCAAAATCAATCATGAAAATGAAGTCTCCAGGAATCCTCATTGGAATTCCCACAGGGAATAAGATAAAGGCTCAAGCCAATTTTATTAGAATCTCAAAAGTCAGGGTGACCTCAGTTGATTAATGACTTCTCAACCCATTATGACAAAGCTCTCAGTAACATGGTCAACTAGAGACTCCCAGGAGACACGTGAATGCTATCCCAACGTTGACACGGTGTGAAGACCTGCACCGTTTTGCTAAATCTATTTTCTTAAAATGAGTGTCACCACCCGTAAAGGATTCACATGAATTTCACAGTACTGGCAGTATGAGTAGTGGGTGGCCCTGAAGCTTTTTAAGGTGTTACAAACCATTCTAACCCTTTAGTAAATGTCCAATGTAAGGAATCAAGACAAGAAGTAGAAACTGAAGTCTACCAACGTGGGAGGCAAGTTTTGCCAGGGTGACATTTTACAGAACCCTGAAAGGAAATCACTTGAAAAGGGGGGGTGGGCACTATCTCATTCTCCAATCAATATTACCAAACAGCCTTCAGCAATAACATTTCTTTGGTTGTCAGAAAAAAAAAAATTAAAGACCTGGAAGTCTTAACCGTTACCGTTATTAGTAATTAAGAAGAGGTACAGGGAAGAAAAAAAAAATTCTTAACCACAATCACTGGCAAAAGCAATGAAAGCAACGAGCTTCCCATATGCATTTTAGCAGATGAATGGATTTTCAAAGAAGAAAAATATCACCCCAAATGAAAAGTTAACACATTTATTGACCACACTCTTAGCCCATATTTCACAACATAATGGTAATCTTGCTGAATTCTGTAAAATCCTATTATAGATCATTTAGCATTTACTATAGCATTTAAAGCAGCCAGGCTTCTGTGTTGGAATGCATTTGTTGAGGGGGGGGGTATAAAATTCTATGTGCTGGGCTGAACCTCACACACTCTAGAAGGGAACTCCATCTTTCCTCTACTGCCCTCAAGTTGTAGCACACAGAGCAGAATCCTCCCGAGTCGGCCACTCCTGGGACAGACTGATACCCAGCCTCTCCCCACTTGCTAACTGAGGTGGGAAAGGCTCCCAAGTGTACATATGTGTGCTTAAGGGAACAGTGCATGCTCATGATACATATACAAATACACAGTGATACATATGAATGTATATAGGAATACATATATAAATATGTACATGAATATGTATACAAATATGAATATGTATAGGTATGTGTCTGAAGCGTGGCCTACAAATCTGTCATCTTCAATGTGCAGAAAGATTTTTCTTTATCTCATAAGGCTGACTTATTTCCTGATCTCCTTCTCCAGCCAGTCTTTCTTCTCCCCCCATCACTAAATGTACCAGTCTCTCTCTATATATATATACTTATTTCCTTGGCTTCCAATCCACATCTCCAGCCCAGTTACCTTCCCAAGGTTATGTTCAATGTGTATTTCATCATCTTCCAGAAAGATTCTGCCTGAAATTAACTCTTGCACCTAACATGGTATCCAAACCTCTGCTCATCGCTTCCCAGCCTGTCCCTCTCCTCTTCTGGGAACAAGTGCTGGGAACACTGATTTTCCCAATCGTCCATCATCCTCACACCAAGTCCAGTGGATAAAACTTCACGGGTTTTTGTACACATCCCCCCATCACTGTCTTTCCAACCTTTTCAACTACCCAGAGTTGAAAGACTTGGGTTTCGGCTCTTCAGAAACATCACAATTTCCTCTAATTTGGGCTCTCCATATATTCTATGAAACAATGACAAATGAACTTTCCTGGAGCTCCGCTCTGACCAAGAGAGATCTGTGCTCATAAAAACCCTGTTCATGCCCACTGGCTGTGTAATCAGAATCTTCAAAAGGCTGGTCCTTGAGTCACAGAGCCAACTGTAAATCATGGCTCCATCTCACCACTTTGTGCCTCTGGGAAGATCACATATCCTTTCCACGACTCAATTTCCTCACCTGTATGGTAATCTATGGATAGTAATAGTACCCCCTTCATTGGATTCGTATATGGAGTAAAACATAATGAACTGGAAATCACTATGCTTGATGCCTTGTCCATAGCAAATGTTATCTGCTATTACTAATAGTAAATAACGGTACCAAATAAATCACTTGCTTGTGAACTCAATTTGAAGTTCTCCATGGTAGTATGTCAACTACCTTTCCAACTCATTTTCTCTTTTCCTCTTTATGAACTCCATGTCCTAGCCAAAGGGAATTATTCATTGTTCTCCTCAATTATCATGCTTTTTGGTCTCTGTTGCTTATTCATTCTGTTCCCAAGAACCAGAAAACCACATTTCTTCCCCTAACCCAAATACCTCAAGCTCACCTCTTCAGGAGGCTGTAGCTTAAATTCTCCATGGGGTTAAAGAAATATCTCACTTCTCTAAACACTTTATTTTTTTTTTAAAGATTTATTTATTTAATCATATGTCAGAGAGAGAGAGAGAGAGAACAAGCAGAGGGAGAAGCAGGCTCCCTGCTGAGCAAGGAGCCCGATGCGGAACTCGATCCCAGGACCCTGGGATCATGACCTGAGCCGAAGGCAGACGCTTAACCGACTAAGTCACCCAGGTGTCCCTAAACACTTTATTTCTAAAGACAGCATCTGAGTACGAACTTATGTCTTCTCAAAATTGTCTACAGCAAATTTAGACACACCCTGAGCTATCAGATCCATAAGCAAGGAATAGGGTACAGGTGAAGGAAGCAAAAGATCATCCCCTGCACACTCCTGGGCATCATGCATCTCTTGCAACACTGAAGTCAAACACCGGCTTAATAACTTGATCACTTACTAGTTAGTAAATATATCACCTTGTCTTGGTTAAGTTAATGTCAATACAATTGTTAACAATCAAGGATTTTATACCGAAAATACCTAAAAGTATACTTCTTTTCTTTGCCCGTTATAAAATAAGCCTTTTAGATGCTTTAGTGAGCCGTCTTGAGAACAAATTTTGGCTGTCAGTGAAACCAGCTCATACCTAAATGACTTAATATTGCCTGTAATCTGCCTCTTTGAATTCATATTGTTTATTCCACAGAATATATATAAACTCCTTACAGTGGAGTGTGAACAAATGTGTACCAATTCTCGAAAGTGACATATGCATCTGTGATTATTACACATTATCAGCTCAATAACCACACCCATGTCATCTTCAAATGGTATTTATTAAGGACCCATATGTTCCTGCTCATGACAAAAACAAAGCTGCTGTTCAGTTCAGCTTCTATTTACTTCAACGTCTAATGCTCTTAAGAGAATGGGTGGTTCTCTGTTATTGAAAAAGTTTGTAACTGTCAAAACAAGAAACCGACTTGGTTATAGTCAGAGGCTTATAATGCCAATACCAAACCACTGCCAGAACATGCACTAACCAAAAAAAAAAAAAAAAAAAAAATTCCGTCAATTTTTCCGCTTGAAAGTCTGTTTCTATGCATTGCCTATATATCCAGCCAATTCAAAAGGGATGAAAAGTAAAAATCTTTTGCTGTCATGTAGCCAATACAGCCAGTGGATTTCCTTTTCTAACTTTATTTTTTGAATGTCCTGTAGACTCATCATAAATCATTTCCAATCTAATTTTCCTGCTTCCCAATTTTAACTGTCGGCCTTATTTAAAGAATTGCCTCTATATTTAACAGATTCCATATCCATTCTGAGAGCTAGTAAGCTAAAAAAGAGTGTGTTGTTCTAAAATGCATCATTCAACTGCCTGACTCTTGAAGCCGCTTAAATGTTCAACGTCCAATTGTCTTACCTAGCAGTGATTTGAAAACTGCATGTATGACTTTCCAGTAATAAAGAAAATCACAGTTTAGCGCACGTTCAACACCTAGGTTTCAGGTGAGATGATTTATCAATGTGCATTCTCTCAACCCAGCCTGAGCGTACAACACTTCATCGATGACAAAAAACACGAGTATTTAACAGAACACACTGCCAATTTTCTTTTTCAGTGAAGTAAGATACACATTGTAACAGTGGGCACTTTTTTTTTTTTCCCCAACCAGTAGGCTATTATGCCTTTTATTAAAATTAAAAATTAAATAAGGCTTCCCAAAACAAAAGGTAACAGTTGACACTTAGTTGCTTTCAAGAGTCCTCTGGGGAGAAAAAGGAAGAAGAAAAAAATGCAGTGGCAGTTACAACAAATTAACAACATATAATAAAAATGCCATAAACATGCGGCATACGTCATAAATCTAATCAAGTCTACAAGGCGGGCAGATAAAAATGATTAACTGCCACTACCCTTGAAAAGAAAAGAAAAATTTTGTCCCTTGTTATTCATCACAGCTAATGTTCTGACCCTAAATCTAACATGTAGATCGAATGATCTTTAGAGTAACACACTGTACCAAAGAGAATGGCCTTTTCACTTCCTATTTTATTTTCTGAGAAACCAAGAAAGCACAAATTCTAGTGCCACCTTTTCATTAAAGGTGTGGCTTTGGGGGGCATTAATAAAGGTTCTCAGAGTCTTTATCAACAGAAAAAGAAGTAACAATAACAACAGAAAACTCCTAGTCTCTGTGTACTGACAGGACAAATGTACAAAAATACTACCTGTCTCAAGGTAACATTCAGTCACTTTTTATTGGCTAGCTGCATTCTTTCCTGATTCTGATAAGTTACCAATTCAGCCAAGGCCTCCAGCCAATGAGGAATATATATGCTAAATCTGTAAGGTGTGGAGATGAACTTCACCGGAAGGAAATAATAGGAAAACGGCAGCTTGCTCAAGAGGTAGGTTCTGTGGCGTAACAAAGGCTTGGATAACTTCCATGACAAAGACTATCACCTTGACAGGTAGTAGGTCTGAGAATGTTCCTTAGAGTTAAGATTCTCCAGGCAGATCCTCTGTGACAAGAAGGGTTACCTAGAGTGAAGATTAACACGCTGATGTGTAAAAAAAATAAAAAAATTACGATTTTTTTTTTTTAAAGCTGAAGAGGTTCAAATGAACAAACTCCTACTTGTTCCTTAAAGGAAAAACAAAGAGCTTTCAGAAACATCTCCTCTGAGAGATGTAAAAGAATATGAGTAAATTATAACAATTAAAAACCATTAAAGATAGAATAATTGAGAATACCTGTTTGGGTAACAATGACTTTCTTGAATTCCTCATAACAGAGGCTCTATTTTTAATCACCCTTTCTGCAAAAACTTGCATAATTTAACAATAATTGCGGATTTTTAATTTTTATACATCCACAAGAACATAAAGTGAAAACCATAAATTATATACTAACTCCAGCTGTTAAATGTTGGCATTTTGTCTTAAAAAAAAAAAAAAAGTTCAAAAATCTGTTTCCTTAAACCAAGGAAATGTGGGAAAAGGCCATCCTGCCAGTGGAAATCTTCAGCAGCAGAAAAGCTCCTGCTGTGGTTTCTTGCCGAGGCAGCAAACTCTACTGAAAGAGAAGTTGCTGCCAACTCAAATACTGTTTGCTTTCACACCCAAGAACAAACTGTGTGCATGGCGGAGGCATCCGAAGGGCTGGGGGCAGCAGCTGGAGGGGACTGCAGAAAGGTAACCGTGGTGTCAGAGCTACTGTAAACTGGTTCTCGAGTTTCTATCAGCAAGTCAGCATCCCCGAAAACAACCCGGTGCCTTCTCCGGCGGCTCAGAGCCCTCAGTCAGTACCTGCCTGCCGCAATTCAAAACCTCCTTTTTCCAAGTCCCCAAGCCAAGGGACTTTTCAAAGAAATCACCCAGACAAATAAAACACACACTCCTTCGGTGTGCTTCTAAGGGCCGGCAAGGTTCAGGTTTAAATGGGAGTAATGAGGAATGTCCCTGTCTCGGGGCGACATGCAACCTGCTTTCTCTGTAAGCAGGAAATGCGAAGGAGGTGTTCACTGCAACTTGTACACCAAGGGCAGAAAGTTCTGCCATCGCAAATATTACGAGTCCAAGGGTTTTCTGCCCCAAAGACCCTCCAAGTTACCTGGGTGCCCCCACGGATGGCTGTCACTAGGGATGTGCCAGGGGGAGTCAAGGATTCTGCAAGGAAGAAAAAACCACCCAAGTCTCCAAAAAAAAAAGGCACTTCCACCATGACGACTTTCTGTTCTAGTTTCAAGTAAACAAAGGCCAACTTCTTGTTGGGATAGTACCACTGAAGCCACAGATGTAAAATGGTCAAATAACAAAGATTTTTTTTTCTTTCCTTTGCCCATAGTGCTTTGAAATAATAGTTACAATTGTATCACGCAGTTGGTTAAATTGGTCAATTTCATGCCATGTATATTTCACAATAAAAAAAAAAAAGTATTGTGCAATGCCACGGTGGTGAAAAGAAAAGAGCCCTCGGTCTGAGCTATCTGTTAGGAAATTCTGCCTCCCCGTGCCTGGCATGCTGCAACTCCAGCATCAAACACAGTTAATCATTTTAAGGAAGAATCCTTTCCAAGGTAGAAAATCACAGTGTTTCTTTGAAAACCCCTACTCCATCTACTCCCCCTTTTTCCCTCAACACTGTTATTTAAAACAGCTCACAAAAAAGTCCTGGGTGCAACACATGTATATGGAGGAAATGGTGACTCTGTGTGAATGGAAGATCTAAATATTCGCCGTCTATAATAAGAAAGTTTACCTAGGGCAAAAATATCACATACTCCCAATTCCAGATTGGATCCAGTAAGGAGTCAGTATTAAGAGTCAACTTTATTGACTTCCCCTAGTTTAAAATTAGAAACCTTTTTCTTACTGTCTTAACCACCCACACCTACTGCCCCCACCACAAGAAGTTTAATGGTTTAGACACAGGTTAAAAGAAAAAAAAAATCTGTCCAACTAAACAAAGACTGCCTTTCTTCCCAAATGAAAAAGAGTGTAAGAATTTGCCAACTGTTCCCCCAAGATACAATCCTATAGCAAATTCTTCTTGCCTCGAGAATGATTGATGGGATGTCCTTCCCCTCTGTCAACGCTCCCTACCTTGTCTGGTCGCTGGTGAGAACCAGGAGCCCACAGACACACACTTCGGGCTTTTGCTTGTGCGGGCCTCAATTCTCCAATGCCAGGCTGCCGCCAATGTCCTTGCAGCCAATGGTAAACAGGCCACAGGGTTCAAGTTAACTGCAGAGCGTTACCACACTGAACATCTGGTCATGAATGAACGGATTGCCCACTAACTCTCAGCATTGGGCAGCTGATGAAAAATTCAACATTTTCCTTGTTGGCACAGTTGTTTTGGAGAATTCTCTAGAGCTTCCTGAATTATATTAAGAAAATTTCACTGCAGCAATCTATATCTGTGAGAACAGCTGGTGTTGAAAGGGATCTGCTGCTCTCTCTCCGTGCTGGGGGACCTCGTGTTGGATCAAGACAGTTTTACTACATTTGTCCTTGAAAACGTAGCCTTCGCTCTGAGGTATCGGGCAAAGCAAATGGCAGGAAAGGCAGCTCCCGGTTGCTGGATTCCACACAAACGAACCTCTTAATTCAGGGTGAAAAATCTATTACCCAGCTGAGAGGACAGTAAGATCGAAACGGTGCATGACGAAGACCTGTCTCAGAATTTCCCTTAGAGAAAATATATCCAAATGGTCATCAAAACTATGGCTGGGGTCTGTGATCCGATTGGCCTCGTTAGCCACTGGACATATTTTGAAGATTTTCAGTATGAAATAATAGTCCTTGACAAAACCCAACGAGATGCAACATGTCCAAATATTAGTTTTGCACCACATGATGGATTTTAAAGTTAGCTAAGTCTTTTATTAAACCTAAGGATGACACAGTTCGAGCAAATCACATGTAATATGTTCTGTTCTGTTCTGCACTGGAAGAAGCCACATTGACAGAAGTGGTCCATTGATGCCTGAGAAGAGAAATTCTCTAAAAATGTAACAGTAGCGTTTAAAGAAATTAACTTGTTAATGGATATATGTGATATATTATTATTCTTTTTGCTGAAAAAAAAGGAAGTGGTAAACTTAAGTCAAGCTAAATTTAGGCTATTATCTATGCAGCATAAATTTCACTTCTGTGTATAAATGCTAACTTGCATATTTCTCCATGGTAACTAAACTATGATTAAAACAACAGTGAAACCAGCCTTTAAAGCCACCTGTTTAACTAGGAACAACCTAATTTACAAAAATACTTAAACTTTGGAAATTTCATGGGCATCTCTATCACGCTTTTCCCGGTAGAAAGCTCACTTTTCCATGAACACATAATTGCAATGTACTTGGCCTGGGTCGCGATCATTCTTTTTTTAACTGGTGTAATTTTCCCATGTATTGTTCACTCTAACATAAGTGGTATTTAAGGTTATAAAGAAGAAGACTCTAATAACTCTTTCCAAAAAGGAAGTGATTTTACCGCTTGGAAGGGATTAATTTACCTAGAAAGTATCTCCCACATTTCACAAAAAGAACGAAAGGAAATTCCACACTGAGTGACGATTTGAGATGGCAAGCCACATTTACACCAGTTTTTTTTCTTTTATTGAGATAGCCTTGTAATTTACTAATGAAGAAATGGGCTATTTTATTGGTGAAATTAAAGAAATAATTATAATATGTCCAAGAATAGTAAAAATGTAGGTATAAGCAGTATTTTCTTATTTAATTATAAAACATAAAAGTAGATTTGAATGTGAATCATTTTGAAACCTTAGAATTAGGTTTAGAATTTAAATACTGAAAACCCCTTGAAGTCGAAACATAATCATAATAGGTCAGGTTTGGTGTGAAAATCATGACTCATGTTCATGACACATATTCAGAAATGCCTCATACTAAAACTTTATTATAATCAAAAATTGATCCTCAGGTTTTTTTTTTTTTTTTTCGGTCTCCTGGTCTTTACATGATGTAATGTCTAAGGCCACATTTCACACTGTTAAGTAATGATGACTGTGTAAGACTCATGATAAAAAAAACTCATAAAATGTCACAATTTATAATTTTATGTATACTTGCCTCTGTAATATCACGTACATTTGCACAGTGGATGCTAATTAGATAACAATGGTATTACTATAATGTCTATAAAACCTGCCTTTAAAACCAAATTCTGTTAAAAATAGTCTTTTCAAGCTGACATAGCCCATTTCCAGGGTCATATTTAAAATAATTAGCACCACTGCGAGTAAATGTTCTAATAAAACTCGAAAATGACTTTCTAAGCAGAATGCAAAATTCTCTAAAACTTAACAATAAAGTCTTCCAGTAATCTGAGATCATCTTTCCAAGGGATGTCTATGAAATCAAAAGAGTAGAGTAAGATCTTAAAATTCAGACTCCCTAGGGCCATTTACATGGCTCCTGAAACTAATCTTGGAAAACCAAACCAATGGAATCGGTTATCCTTGCTGATTCCTTTTTTTTTCTTTAAGATTTTATTTATTTATTTGAGAGAGACAGTGACAGAGAGCACAAGCGGGGAGGAGAGGGAGAAGCAGGCTTTCTGCTGAGCAGGGAGCCCCTGACTTGGGGCTCGATCCCAGGACCCCAGGATCATGACCCGAGCCAAAGGTGGACACTTAACCGACTCAGCCACCCAGGCGCCCTACTGTGGCTGATTCCTTGACACACACAGATGTCCTGCTAAGCAGAGCAAGAAGTTCTGAGAGGTGGATGGAGACAAAAGCCGACTCTTGCACCATAAATGTCAACTACCTAGACCCAATTTCCACAATAATTACCTTCTCCCAAAGAACAACATGTAAACTACTCATCTCCACAAGCCTAAATCCAAGGTGACCAGGATTTATCTTTGAAGGCACGGAATTTTTGTCTTATAAAAACTACTGTGATCCTCTTTAAAGACAAGCCCTTAAAACTAACAGTAAACCTTCTTTTTGGACTTTCCCATATTTCAAAGTCAGCCCAGCTAAGAGATAAGTAATCTAGGAGACAGAATCCCATAGGTGGGGCCATGTGTTCTCACATTCCAGACCTTAAAAAAGGTCAGGTACCAAAAGTAGGGATCCGAAGGGGTACGTGCACCCCGATGTTTATAGCAGCAATGTCCACAATAGCCAAACTGTGGAAAGAGCCAAGATGTCCATCGACAGATGAATGGATAAAGAAGATGTGGTGTGTATGTTATATATATATACACACACACACACATACATATACATATATATATACAATGGAATATTATGCAGCCATCAAAAGGAATGAGATCTTGCCATTTGCAACAACGTGGATGGAACTGGAGGGTATTATGTTGAGTGAAATAAGTCAAACAGAGAAAGACATGTATCATATGATCTCATTGATATGAGGAATTCTTAATTGCAGGAAACAAACTGAGGGTTGCTGGAGTGGGGGGTGGGGTGGGAGGGATGGGGTCACTGGGTGATAGACACTGGGGAGGGTATGTGCTCTGGTAAGCACTGTGAATTGTGCAAGACTGTTGAATCTCAGATCTGTACCTCTGAAACAAATAATGCAATATATGTTAAGAAAAAAAAAAAGAAGAAGAAGAAGGTAACGGGAGGGGAAGAATGAAGCGGGGGAAATCGGAGGGGTAGACGAACCATGAGAGACGATGGACTCTGAAAAACAAACAGGGTTCTAGAGGGGAGGGGGGTGGGAGGATGGGTTAGCCTGGTGGTGGGTATTGAGGAGGGCACATTCTGCATGGAGCACTGGGTGTTATGCACAAACAATGAATCATGGAACACTTCATCTAAAACTCATGATGTAATGTATGGGGATTAACATAAGAATAAAAAAAAAAAAAAAAGGTCAGGTACCTATCAATGTGAACCAGTATCTAGGAACCACTTACTGAATAAGGTAACTATATACATCATCAATGTATCTGCTAGGTCTTTCCACAAGTAATAGAAAAACTCCTTAATGGATAGAAAAATACATTTTTATAATTTAAAAAAATTAGGTATTTTTAGCAGGTAAGGTTATCAACTGAGAATTATCAATCACAACAGCTACGTAATATCTTCATACGATTTTGCATTTACCAAGTAGTCATCTTGAGCCCTAAGTCATTTCAACATTATACCAACCTTGTGTCAAAGGTATTATCAGTCCATGATGATACGATTCGTTGGGGAAACTAAATAGCTTGTCCCAGCACAGCTGAGACTTACCTTGGGACTCCAATTCTAGTGCTCCATTTGGATAATACTTCCAGGTATAAATACCCGGAATAATGGATAAATTATTATCCATTGTACAAATTTTACAAATTCTCGTAAAATTTGTACAAGATGTACAAGAGAGCTTACAAATTTATTAATAAAATACTTCCAGATTTTACCTTGGATAAATCCAGGTAAAATCACCCATTTTCTTTCTAGTTAATACCTGGAGACTGCTTAATTGATTCAACTACACAGCTTATGACTGGACAGATTCCTGGTTCTCTTTTAGCTTAAAAATAATAGAGCAACCAGACTCAGGGATGACATGATCATGGTCTACAGACTCCAAGATCAGGCGCCAACTAATTCTCTTGCCCAACCAATTTCCCCTCTCTATCTTGTACACCTCATTCTGGCCACACTGGTCTTCTTTCTGTTCCTCAAATTCACCAAGCTTGTGGCACCTTAGGGTCTGAGCACTGGTTATTCCTAAGCCTGGAAGACTTTTCTCCCACGCTTCTCCTGGTTGCCTCCCTCTTGCCATTCAGATCTCAGCTCAAACATCACCTCCTCTGAGAAGCCTTCCCTGGCTACCTTCTCTAAAGTGGCCCAGAGGCAGTCTTATTCCATTGCCCTGTCTTATTTCTCTGCATAGCACTTTTCTCTGATACTATTCTTTGTTGTGTTTAGTATCTGTTCCCAACTAGGATGTCAGCCACACACCAGCAAGGTTCTTGTGGTGTAGTGAACAGTTACACTCCTGACATACAAAGTCTTTAATAGATACTTGTCAGATAAATGAATGGATCATATCCCACATCACATCAGTCCCCAATAACATATTCTCTCCAGGAACCCAAGTCCCTCTGATATGGTCAATGTTTGCAAATTTTCTGTATGAATGGGGGAGGGGATTCTATTTACGAATTACTTGTCTGCTTCAAAATGTGTTTTCAATGCCCTGCAAAAGATACACTGAGTAAGAGACAACTTTGAACCATTGGGAAACAGAAATGGGTTACAGAGTGCTGAGTTTGGTTATACAAACCCTTTTCACGTTAATTAATCATTCCATACACAGGAGGAAGCCCAGAGGAGAAGGAGCAACCAGGGTCTCAGTGAGAGGGAGGCAGTCAGCAGAGTTGAGTCAAGGCCTCCCTTTACTCTGGTGCCAGGCTTCAAGAACCCGTGGGTGCGGCCCAGGACAGCATCAAAGCACAGTGACAATCCTGCAACGTCGTGAGCACTGACCACACAGAGCAGGGGCCTCCCTGGGGGTGGGCGGTGGGGGGGATGTCACCAGAAATGTGCTGCCCGATGACAGCCAAAATACCCAGCCCTGACTGTGTGCTCACCCTGGGCCCGGCACCCGGGAAGCTTCTTCTATACACTATCCCATTTAGCCCTTATCTCAAGATCAGGATGTAGGCACACTATTATCATGTCGTTTTTGCAAATGAGGAAAATGATCCTGGAAAGCTTAAGTACTGTGATCCTTGCAGGGCCCGGATCTGAACCCAGAAGTCTGAGTCAAGGCCAAAGCTCTTATCCCATTGGTTTGTGTCCAGGGAAGGCAGGCTTTCTAACAAGCGCTCCATAGAGCCTTTAGGAGCCCTGGTCAGGTAAGATCAGGCCTGAGCAACCTGGCTTCACGTAGCAGAGATTCTGGCAGAGTAAGGCAAGTCCGCAACTGAAAAGTCACAGCTGGTGACAACGAAAGAACAGGTATGTACGGGCAGGGCCCCCGACATAAGCTGTGGGGTCCAGAGTCAAATGAAAATGTGGACCCCTTGTGTGCAATTGTTAAGCGTTTCAAGATGGTGAGGCACTTGGGTGGCTCATTCAGTTAAGCTTCCAACTCTTGATTTCAGCTCAGGGTAATGGGATTGAGCCCCGTGCCAGGCTCTGCACATAGCGGGGAGTCCGTTTCTCTCACCCTCTCCCTCTGCTCCTCCCCACACTCATGCTCTCTTTCTCAAATAAATACATCTTAAAAAAAAGACTTTCAAGATGGTGACAGCAGCACATTCTACCACGGGTAGGGCCCTCTGGGTCACAGGGCCTGGGGTGGCTGTGTGGGTCTCACGACCACGAAGGCCGCCCTGGTTCTAAGTACTTTCTGTCTCTGAAACGCAACTCCCTGCATTTTCATTTCAGTCCTCTCTTTACAAGGGTCAATCCATGAGTCATAAAGAACATGTGCATTCTAAGTGAAAGAGACAGTCAAGGGACAGAGAACACGTGCGAATTTTTCTGACCTGATCCTCTCAAGTGTCAAAGGGTTGGGTATGAGCCATCAAGCGGCAGTCTCTGGAATTGCACGATGGATGCCTGGGAGACAAAAATCAATTTAGAAGGGACTGGATCTAACTGGATTCTCAGGCTCCAAACTTTAAATTAGGGGGATGGCAACAAGCCATCTAAATGGCTCTGTTATTTACGTGGACACGTATTTGCAGTTTGGGAAAATTTTATCTGGATGGATTTGCTGGTGATCTCCAAGTGATATGCTGAATGCAGGCTACCGTCCAAGTGGTTCTTGTGATTCATTCTACAAATACTTCCCAAATGTACATGATGTGTCAGGTAATGTGACAGGACAATTCCTGCCTGCATGGAACTTACAGACCAGACACAGGGGAATAAACATTAAGTAATATGACAAATACTACAAACTGTAATCACCAAGTATGGTAAATGTACAAGAACTCTCAAGTCTGTACTTCCATGACAGAGAGCATGAGGAGGACCTTATACCTTCCACTGAGAACAGGGCAGTGTTACGAACACCCCAACAAACCTCTCGCTAGCCTCACCGAGTTCATCTAAAAAAAAAAAAAAAAAAAAAGGCTAAGTCTTCCATTTATACTACTTAAAGCACTTTTCTGTCCGCCCTGGAAGAGACAGAAAAATTCCTATGTCCAGCCCAGTGCGGGGTTCCACACTACACAGACCCTGTCCTACGGTGTAACTCTCTTCCATACAAAATTTTACAGGGAAGTGAAGGAAGAAGAAGGAGAAAGTGGAAGGAGGGGGTGAGGAAGAGAGGGAGAGGAAGGAGAGGAGGGAGAGAAGAGGGGGGGAAGAGAGGAGAGCAAGTACAAAGAAACAGATCACTACCTTCTGACCAGAGCATGACTTTAAGAAATAACCACTTTCTTCTTTATTTCCGCCCCCCTTCCTCCTCCAAAAGCTCGAGAACACTCTTCAAACCACTCATAGCTTCTATCACTCCAGGGTCTTAACATTATTTTAACAGAGCTTTGCATGTGCAAATAATACTAAAACCAGAAACAGTGCCTCTTCCTTAGAAGCATCCATCGAATCTGAGCGTATATATGTCAAGTCCACGAGTGCGATACGTATGTCAACAGCGTGTAAGTAATATCTTGTCTCCACGAGCTTGTGATCTCTTTGAATTCTCAAATGAACCTCTCGCTCACTCCCTCGCTCTTTTTGAACCATGCTGGACAGAAGTGTTAGAGAGTTCAGTTCTCGCTATGAGGCACGAAACAAATGGAAGGATCTCTGCCAGCCCTTGAGTCTCACAAGTTTCTTTTAAACACCTACTTTGCCGGTGTAAGCTAATGCGAACCTTTCTCACCCTGTTTGAATTCCAACGTAAAATTTGTACACAACAATAAAACGTGTGGCTCATTTGTCATGCTTCCATGAGCTACTATGTCACTCACACCACGAACCACAGGCTGGGTGTGCAGAGCGATTTCATTCCTTTTTCACATCACTCAATTGAGCCTTCTGCAGAAAAGCTTTTAACAACCACATCTGGCCTTTAATAAATCACTGCACTTTGTCTTCCTGCCAAAACTCCTCTTTTATCTAACTTACATCTTCATGATGAGATAGGAAATCACGCGTTATGGTGGTGACAAACAATTGTAATTATGTCATTAGTAGCCATTTAGTCGACAAAGGTGCTCAAAAAGGAAATATAATGCACAATAAGAAATCTAGGGTAATACAGTGATCACAGTTCTAATCCGCTTTTACTTCATGAGTGTAAAAAGCCGGCATAATTCTTGGGCACAGCATGCATTAACAGCATACCACTTTATGAACTATGTAGCTATTTTATTCCCCTATCTACTTAAAAATAAAAAAGCATTTAATAGCTTGATTTAGACATAAAAGTTATTTGTGATGCCTCGCTGATTATAATATTTATTTTTCGACTTTTCGTAGAAGTGACTTTTTGTGTTAGGAAAGAAACTCGAGCAACTGGGGTTTAGGAAATGTAATGACCATATAAGTGCATGTGTGTGCACACAGACATGGGAATACACTCTGGTGTACATGGATGAGCGCATGTATTATGGAGATGTGTGCGTATGTACATACACACATTCCTACAGGAGTCAACCCATAAGGTAATACATTCTCGAAGGACCCCAAGTACTGAAGAAAAAACTATGCAAGAGAGCGTTTTTTTCAAGGGGCTATTTATCCTGTATCCCACCACCTCCCACCATGTAGATGAGTAATAAGAAATTCCAGCAGGTTTCAAATTAAGTAACTATTTGGGTATTGCTAAAGTTCTAAAAATCCTATACATTCCTCCAAAGTCAATAAAAATCAAATGCCTGATTCTGCACAGACCAGAGCTCTATGATCTACCCAGACTGAGCTACTAGTTGCATCTTGGGGAGAAGAAAGGGGTGGGGGTTTGGGAGGTAAAACTTATGATAATCTACAGCCTATTGAGGTGGAACATGAAGAAATGTCCTCTCTTACCGTATCTCCACCTTTGAAACGCATAAACCTAAAACATGTAAGTAAAAAAACCTGGAAGGCAACGTGCTCAAACTTTAACAGGAGCAAAATCATGTCATGTGGGACCTCAGCCAGCCACGTGGACCTCCCCACATCTTACGAACCCTCACATTATTGTGAAATCTCTACACGAGAAGAGCTTTCAATCAAGTCATTTAAAAATGTCCCTTTGTTAATACAACAAACATCTAGTAAATGCCTACTATGTTCCTCGTCAATCTGTTCATCCCAAAATAATTAAGATGTAGACAACAGTGATAAAAAGTTAAAATGGGAAATACTGATGCCAAATCTAATTAATCCAATGTTAACAATTATGACCATTATTTCCACACATGGACATTTTTTCTAAATGATAAGCTTTTAGTTTTCACCTTGCACTTGGCAGTGCATTGCTTTTCTGGGAGGGTATGAGGCTGAATTCATAAAAATTTTTAAAAAATTAAAAAAAAACTTCTATCTTCAATATTGAGGTAAATCTTGTTGAAATCCTCCACTGGTTAATTAAGCACAGGATAGGCACAAATGCACTGAAATCATTTGTTTCAAAATTTTAATAAACAATATAAAAACCAGGTACTTAATTGGATCCGGTGTTTATGACACAGATCTTGTCTGTTTCATTTATTTACATAGAATCAATGTTTCACATTTCCTTTTATCCGAATATAAAGTGTCCAATTTCAAAAGATGCTTGTGAGAGAACAGAAGCTGGATTATTTTTCCAGAAGTTTTGTGAAGAAAAGAAGAAACTCCCATATCCATGACACACATTGTCTAAGACACCGACTCCCCCATTTTTCAATATACTGGCGGAGGAATTAGAAAGTGACCATCACAGACAAGGACAGAAAGTAAAATTAGAATAAGCAGAGGCTTTAAGAGAACACATGAGTGGGAGGGAAGTCTAAATTCCATGAAAACAGAAGGGGCTTCAGCCAAACTGATGTATATGCTATCCGCTTGATTCTCCCTTCATCGGGCTAAGGTCCGAGGATGTCTTTTAGTACTGGAGTCCTTGCTAGCCCCACTCAAAAAACTTTGACATTTAGAATTTTATTTTTCTAAGAAAAGCTTATCTGGAACTCACATGCTTCTCTAGTTACATATGAAAGAAATTGTACTCACATCAACATTATCTTTATTTATCAACTCCCCTGCACAGTGCCCCATGGGTACCAGCAGTTCAAAAGTTCAAAAAGGTTTTTGAAAATAAACCAAGATAGAAAACAGGCACCAATTCCTATTTGGAACTTACATTCTCGTGCCTTCTAGCATTCTCTGGATGATGGATCAAGAGGAATGATAAAAGATAGTGAGGCAGCTGCCAGGGGAGGGTATCAGTTGGTGTGGATGGCATTTCTCATGCTGACTGAAAAATTCATCTGGTCCCCACAAGCTGTCAGGCCTAAGCATGGGACAGATCTACATATCACACCTCAGGATGAGAAGGAACAGTGGAGGCCTCATTCACTCAGAAATTCTTCCTCCCTTTTATTCTTACATTTTTGTTCTCTTTCGCTCTGTTTTTGTGTGCCATTGCTTCAAACATTTCTCTCTGGGGCTCTCTTAGCCCCCCAAAAGGAATGGCAGAGAAAGCTCAAAACCAGCCTGTGTGTGGGGACAACCCTCGCTGGGCTCTCCTGATGGATTAATTGGTGGATGCCTTCCTTCTCTAAACCATGTCACTATCTGAAACAGAAAACGAGGCTCTTGCCATTCAAACCATGTAGTGGGATCTCTCTACTCAAACAGATGAAATCAATGGACACAATGCGTCGTGAATTGTCTGCTACAAGATACTAGAGCCCTAAGCAGACCATTACTTCCTCTTGAGGGCACCAATGCAGTCCGGCTCAAATAAGCAGTTCTGGGACAGAGCTATCCTCCTCCACTTCCTCACCAGACTGTAGACTCCTTGCAGGAAGACAGGACAGACCAACATCTTCCTCCTTGCTGTGGAGGCAAGTTCCGAACTGAGGAGCCGTACATCTTGGTAAGTACAGTTCATTCTCCTAGTAATTCTACGTCTTGGTCCTTAAGGAAACTCTCAGGCATGCCTACGCTGTTCACTGCAGTAAAAACAAAATTATAAATGCCCACCGACACTGGAATGTATAAGCACAAGGTATGGTTCAATGACAGAGTATCTTGTAGACTTTTGGCAAGGTAAGTTACAGCTATACGTATGAACACTAACCATTCTCAAAATCAAGGCTGAATAAAAAGTACAAAGTAGTAAGGATACAATATAGTTTGAAGCTAAACTTATAAACTAAACACTCTCAAAAATAGGTTCTCTGTGTAACCAAATGTATAAAAATGGAATGGAATGAGGTAGCCCCAACTCCTGATGGCATTTGCTTCTGAGGATGGCAAGAGCATAGATATAAGGGGATCCAGACTCTAACTGAAACGTTGTATTCCTTTTAAATACAACCACAAGCAGGGCGCCTGGGTGGCTCAGTCGGTTAAGCGACTGCCTTCGGCTCAGGTCATGATCCTGGAGTCCCGGGATCGAGTCCCGCATTGGGCTCCCTGCTCGGCGGGAAGCCTGCTTCTCCCTCTGACCCTCCCCCCTCTCATGCTCTCTCTCTCTCTCTCTCATTCTCTCTCTCTCAAATAAAAATAAATAAAATCTTAAAAATAAATAAATAAATAAATAAATACAACCACAAGCAAAGAGGACAAAATATCAATAACTGTCCTTCAAGGTGGAGAGAACACAGGAGAAGACAGCGGGTCTTTGTACTTTCCTCTAACTTCTGTACATCTCAAGCGCCTCTTCCATTCCCCTGTCAATTTATTCCCGAGATGATTTGAAAACCATTCAATCAATCAGGTCATCGTTTTACATACAGTTGGCCAAGCATACTCTTCATTAGATAAGACATTGGATAAGCAAAGCCAGCTTTGTTTCTCAAAAGAGAAAACCTAGCTTTGGGGGCTTGTTGGTTCTTTGCTTCTGTTTCCTGGATGGAAATGTCATAATCCAAAATTCCTGGAAATTGGGAATAATGAACTTGGATCTCCTCAAATTCACAAAACCCTAGCATATGCACACGTGGCTGGCCATAAGCTGCTCCTGGCAGTTCCAGCCAGGGCATGGACTATGAGCCCCTGATAGAACAAAAAACCTGCTTGGACCTCCAAACCGGAGACAGCTTTAAAAAAAAAAAAAAAAAATACACAGCTCACCACTAAAAATCTTCAGGTTGATGGCCGCTACACGGCAATGAAAGTAAGAGGAACACAAAAAGGAGAGCATTATTTCAGGATCTGGGCTGGGATTAGAGAACTACTGATGTGATACACATATAGAAAGAGTTTCCTCTCGACGCCAAGAAAACAAATACTCTAATTTAAAAAAAAACTGGCAGAGGACCTGAATAGACATTTCTCCAAAGAAGACACCCAGATGGCCAAGAGGCACATGCAAAAATACTGAACATCACTCATCATGAGGGAAATGCACATCAGAACCACAATGAGAGATCACCTCACACCTGTCACGATGGCTAGTATGAAAATGACAAGAAACAGCGAGTGGTGGAGAGGATGTGGAGAAAAGGGAACTGTCATGCACTGCTGGTGGGAATGTCAGCTGGTGCAGCTGCCGTGGGAGACAGTATGGAGGTTCCTCAAGAGATTAAAAGTAGAAATACCATATAGCCCAGCAATTCCACTTCTGGTTATTGGCCTGAAGACAAAAATGCTAATTCAAAAAGACCTACGCACCGCTATGTTGACTGCAGCATTATTTACAGTAGCCAAGCTATGGAAGCAGCCCAAGTGTCCACTGACAGATAAAAGGATAAAGAAGAGGTGGTGTGTATACACACATGCACAAAGGAATATTACTCAGACAGAAAAAAGACAAATGCCATATAAGTTAACTTATATGTGGAACCTAAAACGTGAAACAAATGAGCTAACAAAAAAATCCCAAAGAAACATAAATAGACTCATAAATACAGAATCAACTGGTAGTTACCAGAGGGGAGGGGGGTGGGGGATAGACGAAATCGGTGAAGGGGAGTAAGAGGTACAGACTTTCAGTTATAAAATAAATAAGTCACAGGATGAAAAGTACAGGAAAGGGAATAGAGTCAATAATACTGTAATAATACTGTAATGACACTGTATGGTGACAGATGGTGACCACACTGACCCTGGTGAGCACTGTATGATGTATATGATTGCCTAATTACTATGTTGTATACCTGAAACTAATGTACCATCCTGTGTCATCTAAACGTCCATTTTCGAAGAATTTCTTTTCTAAAGAACCCAAGGAATGACAGAATTCCAAAGGTGCCAAAACTGCCATCCAAATGCATGCAATGTGAAGAGAAAAGAATTTAAGATTATCAAATTCAATTTTATTATTCGCTCTCAGTGATACCAACAGCAAGGATGACGAAAGATTATATATTGCCTAAAACAAATGAGTTTCAGGGCAATGGCCTACAGATAGTTAATTACCTTAAAGGAAGGCAGAGGGGAGCTTGCCCCAATGGGTTGGGTTCTTTCCTTTGGAAACAGGGCTTGGTTGTTACTTCTGATATAGTTAATTTGTTTCCCAAGAATCACAGGGACCAAGCACAGGTTTTCTTAGTGACACCTGACCAAGTTTCTAAAAATGTTGTACAAAGGCCATTAAGCACAGAAAGGAAACATAATTGTTGACTTTAAATACGCAGGCAAAAGTCACAGTAAATAACAATAATTTGCTTGGGATATTGTTCCATACAGCATTTCACAGAAATCCAGCATACAATTTGCGAGAAAGTGCAGGCAAATTAATTGTATACTTTCACCTTTTCTTCTCAACTCATGGAGGAGAAGAATAACATTTTACCCCACACAGAGAAGCCCCATATGCCGCATACCGTTTTGAAAAGAACCTAATCAATAGTATCAACTGAACCTGAGATTAGATTAAACGGCAGACAGAGGCAAACAGCCTATAACTGTTAAGAATCATCATTCCCATGGCTTTCAACCTCCTTTTCCGTGACGGCAGGCAACAGGGCAATATGCTTTATCGTGCAGAGACCGAATCCAGTACAAAATGCCACCCCCAGCCCGGGGACTGACACTGGCAATGGCTTGTGAAATGCCGCCAAAGGGGGCTCGAGAGCATGCAGCTGCCAGCTTCCACGTTCCTACACACCGGCCTTGCAAGCCTTACATGGGGCAAGCAGGCATGGCCCCAAACTCAGAGCGAGACCCAGGTTCGAGTCCTGACTCCGGGCTTATTACCTGTGCAACTGGAAGAGCTGCTGACCTTTCCTGAACCTCTCAACCCTCCATGGAAAGGGTGTAATGGTAGAATCTTCTTCAGAGAGCAGTTGTGAATACAAGCCATGGAAATCAGCCAGGCTCTGTGCCTAATATTATCTCATCTGGTTAATCTACCTCTGTGCATCCCAACCATCATAAGACTCAAAACAGTAGCTACCCTTTATTAAGCAATCACCATGAGAAAGATACACGCCCTTTAAGACGTAAGGATCATACAACCCTAGGCAGACGTTCACAGTATCCCCACATAACAGATGGGGAAACTAAAGCTAAGAGAATAACTTGCTCACACACCTAGCTGGCCCAACACAGGTGCTCAACTGGAAGCCAAGTTTATCCAATACCAAAGCTTATGCCCTAAACCAGCACTCCACCTCTTTGGTTGCGGATCCAAGTCACCTGGAGAACCTGCAAAATGACCATGTTCAGGCCACCCTAGACTCATTCCACCCCTGGAATTTCGGGGTTCCAGGATCCAGAGATCAGCATTTTTAAACCCCTGCAGGTGATTCTCATATGCAGCCATGTTTGCTAACAACTAATCTACTCACTATACGCCAGGCATATGGTCCTCCTCCCGTATATCAGTTTCCCATGGCTGCTAGAACAAGTCACCACAAACTTTGTGACTTAAAACATATACATTTATTGTCTTATAGTTCTGGAGATCAGAAGTCCAAAATGGGTCTCATGGGGGCTAAAGTCAAGGTGTTGGCGGGGCCGTGTTCCTCCCGGAGGCTCTAAGACAGAATCTGTTTCCTTGCTTGCCCTTCTCAGCTTCTAGAGGCAGCCCACATTCCTTGGCATGTGGCCCCTTCCTCCATGTTCAAAGCCAGCAACACTGGGCAGAGTCTGGCTCTTGTTCTCTTTGGTTTTATCTCTTTAGTCTCTTTTACTTTTAAAAACTCTGTGAGTACATTGGGCTCACTGGGATAATCCAGGATAATCTCCCCACATTCAAGGTCAGGTGATGAGCCACTTCAACTCCATCTGCAAACTTAATTCCCCTTTCCCATGTAACAGATCACATTTCCAGGTTCTAAAGATCAGGATGTAGACATGTTTAGGGGGCATTATTCTGCCCACCACACCTGACAATCCTGCCTCCAGGCCAGGATCAGGGGCAAAGTGACACATTGTGAAGGTGACCTGAAAGTGGGTCTCAGTATATGAGCATCCTCTGCATCTTAGATACCAAGTGTAGGGGGTGGAGCTTTATAAAAGGTGGTCCATAGATGTCTGCAGAAGGAAGGAAAGAAAAATTCTCGCACCTCTCCGGCCACAAAATTTTATATCGGATATGCTATCACGTTCAATAAGGAGAGGGAGAACTGGTGTTGTTTCTAATTGGATACTCAGATGACAAATTTCTGCCTGACTCTAAACACAGCATCTCCACACTCTGCTCTCACGTTAGGAACTACATGGCCAACCATTCCCCACCCCCTCCAACACACAGAAGTCTGCATCTCATTTTACAAGGGCTTGGAAATAACATGCCCTCTAACTTGAATGGTCTTTGCCAGTGGCCACCAGAAAAACAAACTGCTTTCAGTAGGGTGTTTTTCACTCGGTTTGTGTATTGGGTTGTTTCTCAGGGGAAGTTGGTGGGGGGGAGGGGGGGGGAGGTGGTGGGAAAAAGGGACACTTATTTTTTTTTTTTAAATCATGCTTCTAATCCCTAAAAAGACTAAAATAGTTTCATCCTTCATAACCTGTCATCACGCATGTTTCTCTAAAATTAAACACATATGGCTCAAGCCAGAGTTACATTATGCACCATATTATGTAATTATCTTTTCAATTTATTACTCCTCAAAATAGAAAAAGATTAGCCCGTGTTTCTTAAGTCTGAGTAAACATATGGCCTGAAGATTGTAAATGACATCCTATCTTTAAAAGAAGTTCCAAGACTAAACAACACACAATACTCCGTCCGCAAGGGCCATATGTGATATCAGGGTTGTGAAGATAGAGGAACTCTGTGTGTGTGTGTGTGTGTGTGTGTGTGTGTGTGAGTGTGTATATATATATACATCTTCCTGCTTTCTGGCCATGCCTTTGATGCCGTGAAATATTCCTGCTGGCAGATCATAAACAGTACAAAACTAGAGACCAAAAAAAAAAATCTCCATTTCAGTATTTCCTATTAGCCTTAGTGCTCTCGGGTACTGTTTAATCCGTAAGGAATAGGATCCCAGTCATCTGGGTGTTCATACAGGAATTATCTGTCTCTCTACAATTCAGGAGCTTTGTGCCCGCTTCCCCGGCAGCCTGTGTATATCCCATTCTTCATGTTACCCGGTGATTGAAGACCTCCTTTGAGACCCTCTGCTTGATCACTGCCCTATATTCCCCGTCAGGAAAGGGAGCACTCAAGCAGGGATCCTCATGGCTGCCAACAACTCCTTGCCCGACAACTACATTAAACGTTATTCCGGAGGCTCCCAGCAGTGTGCAGCGGAGTTAAGGGTCTGACAACGGCCCTATTATCAAAACCGTTCTTCAGGGGGGTTTGCAACTTGAAGACTTTCAATTTGCAACAGGCGGAAATTTTTGCATAGGGCTGCCAAGCATAAAGGGGATATTTCGGAGACAATTCATACTCAAATCAGTTTAATTGTTTATTCCATATTGAGGGATATCAGAAATGAAATGCTGTGAGTGGGTTTCTGATGCCTTTATACTCTCCCTAACAAGAAAGAATGGTTTAAAAAAAAACTTAAAAAAAAAAAAAAGAAATCTGGCAAATTGGAAACCAGCTAATCAGGCTTCCACAGAGCCGTTACCATGCGCACACTCACAAGGGTTTTAAATATACATTTTGCTATGAATGTCCAGCAGGAAATCGTGGATTTGAGGAGACTTTTCATCAAGAAAATATGAATTCCAATGGATCGATATTAACAATTTGCAAAGGTGTTACCAAGTAAATTTTAAGAACATAGCATCTAATAATATTTTACTGACTAACGTGAAACCTTTTAGATTTGAAATCATAAGGGTTCAATGAGGTCTTACTCTGCCATAATGCAACAATCACTCATTTCCAGATCATACAGGCAATCCTTTTACTTGCTCTAGGGGTGTAACCAGAAGCAGGGGGACCAGATTCTCATCTTATTGGAAACATTGCCCCATAGAACATAGAGATCTTGATTTCCAATCCCTAGGATAAGGCTACATACAGTCCACTAAAAATAAATCACTCAGATGGCTAGGAAAGGATACTCAGAGGTATAAACCTTTGGGCTATATTCCACATTTACCAAATCTATTGAATCAGAAATACCATGTTTAGGTTGTTTGGCACCTTGCCATTCAATATAGATCCCCAGAGAAATATATGATTATCTGATCAGGAAGGTATATGCAAGGGCAGATTAATTTGAAAAACAGGTTTTTCTTTTTTCTTTTTCTTTTTTGTTAATGAGCAGACTCTCACCACAGGGCCTTTGCACTTGCTGTTCTTCCTGAATGCTCTTCCCTCAGATATCCTCAAGGCCCCCTCATGTCTCACAATTTTGCTATATTCTCACTGTCCTGTCCTTCCTTGAAGTTCCTGTAAAAACAGCACACCCCTCACTCACATTCTCCACTTCCTCATCCTGATTTATTTTTTCTATGCCACTTACTACCATGAAACATACCATATATTTACTTGAGTTCCGTCTTCCTTACTAGGATGTAAGCACCATGAGATCAGGGAGTGGCTGTACCCACTGCTCTCTGCCCAGTGTGTGAAACAGTAGCTGGAATGTAACTGCCACTGAACTATTTACTGAGTGAAAAAATGAACAAGCAAATGAACGAATGAGTGTGCCAATACAACAGCCTTTATGTCCGCTTCAGCAGGCACGGCGCCAGAAGCGTGTGACTATCCTCAGTGCCTATCCAGTACCGCTGCCAGGACCACCAGCTAGGAGCCTGGGCCAGTCACTTCATCTCCAGTACGAGTGCACTGAGGCTCACATACTATTCGGATGAAGAGAGGCCTGAGTCTGAGTTACTTTCCTCACAGCAAAGACATCTCAGGCTATTCTGAAGTGTTTAGGGAAAACAATTAAAGCAAAACCCTCAAGTAATAGTAATGTATCTTAATAGTTAGGTGCTTTAACTTTGGGGTCAGACTGCCTGCGTTCAAGTCTCAGTGCCTCTTAAAGGGGCCTTTTAAAAGCCGTGTGGCCCCTGCAAGGAATTCCAGCTGTCTGAGTCTTGGCTCCTGTGGCTATAAAATATGGCCAACAACAGGCCCTCTGACTCAGAGTTTTAGGAACGATACAATAACGGACTTAAACACAGTGGCCCATAAGATGTTCACTGACTGCACCTATAAG
Organism: Mirounga angustirostris; assembly: GCF_029215605.1. Lineage (NCBI taxonomy): Eukaryota > Metazoa > Chordata > Mammalia > Carnivora > Phocidae > Mirounga > Mirounga angustirostris. Next base: position 177,911,899 of record NW_026991709.1, on the reverse strand, counting down.
TTATTTTCCATTTTAAAAGAACAGAGGACAAATAATTAAGACTAGAAAGGAGATTTTGAGATACCGCTGATCTTTTGATATTTTTACCCTAAGCTAACTGTCCACAGTTCCCAATAATGATAATGCATGTTGTTAGCGCTACAGAAGGTCTAAGTGGGGGCTTCCAAACAGAGCAGTGTCTGTCTCCTACACTCCTCAAAAAACCTGTGTTTTCTAGACAAATGGCTTCCATTATCTTAAAACTCTTACAGCATTTTTAAATTTCAGGTGGATTATTATTTTTGTTTAAAAATTTTGTCATATTCCAAGAAATTATGGTGTACTTCCAACTGTAGATTATATTTCCTGATGTTAACTTTACTCAAAGAGACACTTGCACTTTCTTCATTCACCAAAAGATGCATCCTTGTGGTTGTGCACCCAAAAATGCATTTGTATGTTTTTAAAATTGTCTCCACACATATAATCCGTGTTTCATATATATATTCTCAAAGGAATTAGGAAACGAATGTCAAACACTGCTGTAAATACATTTTTTTAAATTTCTCCAAACATAGATCTTTGTGCTTCTGAGTTCTTGGAGAAGTATCTCATGGAAAAATGCAGGATTTCATCAGAGGGGTAGACGAACCATGAGAGACGATGGACTCTGAAAAACAAACTGAGGGTTCTGGGGGGGAATGCAAAATAATTTTTAGGTTCACCTATATTGAGTACTGCTGGTTACATTCGACGCAACACAATATAAGGACATCTGCGTGTATTCCTATTTTATGTATCTGCTCCAGGTCTCCCTCCAGGGAAGATAAACCTGTCCTGGGAGTCCAGAAGCCGAAAAGCCTTCTTACCGTCGTTTCGGACTATCTGATGCTGGTGGGTGGCAGGCCAAGCCTCTGATGGAGAATGACCCATAAACAGCAGCGATCAACACTTCCGGTCCTCCTCCAGTGAGACAGAACAGACGAGCAGCACCTTTTGAGCGAAGGAAGCCTCAGGTCCAGTACCGCTGCCAGGACCACCAGCTAGGAGCCTGGGCCAGTCACTTCATCTCCAGAAGCTCCTGCTTCTGGGATCGGAGAGAGGTGGCAGCAGAGACTACACTATCCATCTCACTGGCTGAGAGGTGAGGTAACATTCATCAGCAGGCCCAACACTGCGAATGATGTGTAAAGACCAAAATTCCCAATAATGATAATGAATGTTGTTAGCGCTACAGAAGGTCTAAGTGGGGGCTTCCAAACAGAGCAGTGTCTGTCTCCTCCTACACTCTTCAAAAACCTGTGTTTTCTAGACAAATGGCTCTTTTTTCTTGTTTGGCAATCTATTCATAATCCTTAGGACCCTCACGGAGAGGAACAGGCAACATGGCCTGACGGATCTGGAGATACCCAGCCTTGGCCCTTGCATGGGCACCCTTCGGAAAGTTCCTTAATGTCTTTGAGTTTCTCACATGCCTTGCCTAAAACTCCTCAAGTGCTCGAAATAAGTATCTCCCAAACTCTCTTGTGCAAAGAAGATGACGGGATTTACAGAGTGGGATGAGGACGGGTTTATGTGGTTGGAGTGCCTGCCGCACTACCCATTCTGGCTGATCAAAGGGGCCCCGAAGCCTCTTCTGCTGTGCACTCAATACCCTGCCTCTGTTAAGGAAGCAAAACAACAGGGTACTGCTGTCTACGTGGGCCAGACCAAGGACTGGGATGTAACACAAAAGGTCACCACAGTTGGGGCAGAAGAGAGTCCCGCCACACCTGCAGGTGAGTGTTAGCCAAGAGGGATGCGCCATTCTGAATACTTCAAAATGACACACCCAAACCTTCTCCCGGGGTAAAGAACAGAAAGAAAGGATATGGGAAGACAACAGGGGTCCTTCACAAAGGGTTGTGATCCCAAGTGAGACGGGGCTTACTCCTTCCTATCTTGTGAACTTCTCTGTATGCTGACCCCACCCCTCCTCCACTTCAGTGCGGGCACCTGGGCCCCACCACGACCGACCCACAGAGTACATAAATTAAATTTTTTAAAAAAAGGGCGCCTGGGTGGCTCAGATGGTTAAGCGTCTGCCTTCGGCTCAGGTCATGATCCCAGGGTCCTGGGATCGAGTCCCGCATCGGGCTCCCTGCTCCTTGGGAGCCTGCTTCTCCCTCTGCCTCTCTCTCTCTCTCTCTCTCTCTCTACTCTCATGAATAAATAAATAAAACATTAAAAAAAAAAAAAGACTGGAGAATAAATACATTTTGGGTTAAATATGTTTGTCTAATTAAAAATATTGTTCTGCTTAATACAGGCAAACCACCTAGAGAATTAATGTGCCACCTGTCTACACACTAAGAGTAAAACTAAAAGGAGGAATTTCAAAGGTGCTTTTGTCTCTTGATGTACAGGAGTGGCTCTCCAAATTCCTACATGCCGTTCTATTCCGTTGAAAACACAGGGAGATTGGGTTGGGGGCAGCGGGGGCAGGGGAGGGGGGAAGTCAACTAGCCATCCAGCTCACTGAAACACACATATACACCCCCCCATACCAGCCCCAAAGGAACACACGCCTAACCTCAACGTCCAACCAATAAGGAACTGGCTAAGTAAATGACAATACATCCCTCTGAAACAACGCTGTGCTGCCATTAAAATACACAACATACATCTATATTAATGGTATAGCAAGAAGTCCACTCTTCATACATTGCACGCTTACTAATTATTTAGTAGACCTTACTTACATACCTCCCAGATGCTACCTATTACCATCCTGCCGCTCCTCTCGGTTTATCATGGATCTCTACCCATCCAGTTTGTTTTTTTGACACGTATCAGAGCAAGTCCCAAGATACATTTTAAATAGAAAAGACAAACTACCAAACCGCATGTACAGTATGAGCTCATTTTTGAAACTATATATGGGTGTGTGCACTCACAGGCCTGGAAAAAACAATGGAAGGAAATACCACAAAATGTTACTAGTAACAATTTTGGTATTTTTTCCCCTTGTTACCTATATGCATTTTTTTCTCTTTTTTTTTTTCTCTTTTTGGTGTTTTGTTTTGTTTTAGTGATAAGCATTTATTCCTTGAGGAATAAATAGATCCGTGATGAAGGTAAGGAGACGAAGATGAGAAGAGGAATGCAAGGCAGGCAACTAGAAAGAATGCAGGACAGAACAGAAATACCCGGAGCCATCAAGGAAGGCCTCCCTCCCTAAGCACTGGCGGCTCGGCAAGAAGCTATATGTTCAACCAGCCATGGGAGTGTTGGCCACGAAGGGCAGAGAAAGGCAACTGAGAAGAAAGCAAATGCCAGCCCTCCAGATCATTTCCTAACAGATTAACTATTTTTCAGAGAGAGTTCTAAAACCATTTCCAATCACCTCCCTGTCAGTGGGAAGTGATGGGGATTTCCTGAGCCCAGGCTCATATCTGCACCAGCTGTCAGGAACAATCCATTGCATCGAGTCTCCAGCACCCAAGTAAAACAGGCCACCATCGTTAGCCTCTGCAACCACCTCGGGGCCATCCTCATCAGCAAGCACTTGGTCAGCATCCACCTGGGTGCCGGCCTCTGGCTCTGGAAGGCTAGCAGCTTAGAATGGAGGGAATGCCCACACATCACGTTAGGTAGCCCCCAGTCGTTCCACTTTTCACTGATGCATTTGTCGACCCATTTAAGGACTTACTGGTTAAGATTTAGGTCTCATTTCCAATGACTAAAAGGGGAACCAACGAGGGGGAATTTCCTCTGACACTAGGACTATGCGAACAGCAACTCATGGAGCCTTCTGGAAGCGCTCCAGCCCTCTGATGGGGGCCGAAAGTGGAGGACACAAGAAGACGAAGCAGATCACGAGGAGAACCTGGAGGCTGGGATCTCCAAAGTACTTCTTCGTAGCCTTGCCTGTAAAGACTGGATATCTCCATGGTAATGCCATGGGGTAAGGAATAATAAGACAATCACAAAGCACGTGAAATAAAAAGGATAATTAAGGGGCGCCTGGGTGGCTCAGTCGGTTGAGCATCTAACTCTTGATTCCAGCTCAGGTAATGATCTCAGGGTTGTGAGAGCAAGCCCCATGTCAGGCTCCATGCTGGGCGTGGAGTCTGCTTAAGATTCTTTCCCTCCCTCTCCCTCTGCCCCATCCTCCTCTTTAAGAAAAAAAAAAAAAAGATAATTAAAATCATCCCCTGGAAGTTTGTAAGGGCAGTCACTGATGGATCACACATCTAATAGCATGGTGATTTATTTTTCAAATCCTGCATGTAGCTTCACATTAATAACCCAATACCATGCTCTCATTGAGAACACTATATTCTCCTGTCACTTTCTATTTTTTGTTATCGTTCATTTTTAAAAAATTAAAAGGTACTCTCAAAGTATACTATAATCACACCCTATGAGAAATCCAGGTATTTGGAAACACAACATTAAGTTCTCATTCATATCTTAAGGTCATCTGTACCAGAACCTTTCCCTTCACCCCCAAGACACACATACATACATTTATTCCAAAGAATAGCATTCCTCTCCATGGAATCTGTATTCCAGTAAGTATACAATGCCCCACCTCTTAGAAATTCATAAGGCACATGTGTGTATCAGAAAGAAACCAAGTGCAGCCAAAACTGACTTGTCAAGAAAATCTTTTAATTTCTCATAGATCACCTATTTAAAGGCTCATAAAATAATGGGGCAATGAGGATCCCAGTGATTTAAAAAAGTTAATATCCTAAAGTATAATATTTTTCAACCTATAAATTATAACTTTCACTCATATTGATAACAAAAAACGTCTAAATCCTCCATGAAATCATGTAAGCTTTATAAGATATAGACATAGAAACGTTTTTGAACCTGGGTCTTTGATGTGAGAGCCAATATTTATACATATAAAACCTAGAATATCAGAGCCAGAAGAGAACTTAGATATCATGTAACCCGACTCTCTCATTTCACAGGTATAGACAGAAAAGGTTGAGAGATGGTAAGTGGCTTACGTGGCTATGGGGACATATATGGTGCCCTAATACCAAATTAAGGGTGGGAGCATTATCAGGGATCAAAAGTGTAAGCAGAACAAAAGTCAACAATTAGTTGTTGTTGTTGCTTCCATTACAGGCTTTAGTATACAATGTTTGAGTCTTTGACTATAAAACAGTCACGACCACAAACTGCCCTTCACCCCACAAAACACATAATCACCCCCCTAAAAAAAGAACTTCAGCCCTATAGCATAAAGGCAATTAAAAAAAAAAATAAAGTGAACCACTTAGACAGCAACCACATAGCCGACAAGTAAACTACTTGGTTTGGTTTTTAAATAAGACTTTAAAAGGACTCAAAATAATAGAAAGTTGAGACTCCAGTATCTTTCCAAACAGGAACAACAGACCAACTACTATAGTCCTTTGCTGAAGAAATATTTACAAAATACCTACTTTGTGCCAGGCATTGTGCTTACAGACTAGTATACAACAGTACCCGGAAAGTTATATTCTTGCCTGCTGGAGATGGTGAGAAGACTGGCATTAATCAATATAGAAACAAAGATAGATATAAACTATATTGGGATAAATGCCACAAAGTTATATGGGGCCAGAACAAAGTTTAAGAGGGATGTTGGCAGAGTAGAGAGATTAAGGAAGAACTCCCTGATGAGGTTACAATCGAGCTGTGAGCTGAAGGACAGGTAGGAGGTAACCAGATGGAGAAGAGATGAAAGCACTCTCCAGGCAGAGGGAACACATGCAAAGGCCCTGCGGCACCGAGGAGCAGAATAAGACATAACCAGGGTGGGTGCAAAAGAAAAGGGTGGGGGTAGAATGAGAAGAGAAGCAGAATTCACACTATAAAGGTTGTGCAGATCCTATGACAGAATTCTGTCTTTATCCTAAGGGTAGTGGGAGGCCATTGAAGGGACCTCAGCTTTGTGTTGAACAGGTGAAGCGGACATGATCATATCTACATTTTGAAGAGATACTCAGGCTGCTGAATGGAGAGCCAACTGGAATGGGACCAGTCAGTCTATGAGAAAAAAATGTCCAACCCTATTCAGTGGATTCCCAATATATGCAAAAATTAGAGAAGGTCCTTACAAAATACCCAAAGCAATCCTTCAAATATACATAAGAAAGCAGGTAGAGTTGGGGTTAGAAGGGAGAGAGCTCGGAAGGCAAATGGTACAGACCTGTAGCATCCTTGGGGCTATTCCAGTGGTCCACAGGATGCAAATAAACATCTTGAGCCCCGACTCCGCCCACCATGGAATTTACAGATGGTTTATTCCGGCATCTGTTTCACACTGGCTATGTTCCACCGTTATTGATTTTAGACTTCCAATTATCTCTGTATCTGCGTTTGTGGACTAAGACGTGTAAGACCCTGCACCAAAACCAAAACTGTAAACCATTCCAAACTGTCCTAAAAATAAGCACTGTACTTCTGGGCTGTCTTCTTGAGCAGACGCTAAGGTGGCAGAGGGGAATAAAGGACCATCCACACAAGACTTTAATATCACTACTTACCTTTCAAAAAACCACATGGAGTCTCCTACGATTTTTTTTTTCATGTCTGAGACAATGTCTAAGTATTATGTTTCCAGCTTTTCAGAGACAAAAAATTGATTAGTTCTACAGGGAGCTAAATTCCTTCTCATCCAAAGAACAGGAAACAGCTACTGTATCATTTCATTTTTCTCTGCAGATCTACAAATGGGGACAGGCGTCTCAGCTGGCCCTAGACTAGCACAAGTTTGGACAGAGCTGAGGTTGTTGGGTTTAATTTGGCCAAATAAAGGAACTCTCAACTCAACGAGCATTTGGTCTGTGTAGTTGATTCACTTCATATTACAGATCGAGGACACCACCAGTACTGTTTAGAAAAAATGGCAATGCTGTTTAGACAAACAGCCCTGAGAAGACAGACTGGATAGGAAACGTGGTCTGCTGCACTGTTATCCTAGATTTTTTTTTTCCTTCCTCCTTCCCCCATGAGTGCTTTTCATGTAATTTTTACGCACGAAGTTGCCAGTGTTAATTTCTACAGGCCAAATTTGGCTCACTTATTCCTTGCCAATTCCACAGTCAAATTCTGTGTGCTTGAGGGTGTGTGTGTGTGTGTTTCCACTGAATTGCACCTAAAGCCAAAGGGATTTCTGTGACCAGAGACTCAAGAAGAATGTAGGCAGCATCATACTTGGGTATCTCTAATGACAAAATCTGTCTCTATTAGCAAAAACAATCAAACTCTCTGAGCTGGCACAAGGCTCAACTCAGCAAGATGCATGGATCCCCACAGAACCTTTACAAGGATGTGACAGAGCATCCACAGAAAAGCAATTTGCATATTCTCCTGCACAGGAAAAGGAAACACAGCAAAGCAAGGGCTAAGCAGCATTTTTCTTGAATTTTCCCACATGGGCTCTATAACCATTCATTTTAGGGCGCTGGGTTCAAATGGCAGAGACAGAAAATGACAGGTTTTTTTCCCCTTCTTCCATTTTACATAATATACTAATTTGATACTGGTTCTTTTTTATTATTATTTTGAAGTGATAAAAGAGTTCAATTTCCTCCTCCACCCAAAAAAGCTAATAGAAAAATTATTAACTGTCAGAACCACAATATTTTATCATGCCCACCTGAGATCCCAAAATCCAAAGAAAGATAGGATATAAACTCAAAACCGAAAGATTAATTTGGGGCAACCACAATCTTAATATTTTATTCCAGTTATTCACTCGAGGCCAATATCACTGCAAAAAATTAAGAAAGCATCTACTAAACCAGTTATATATTTTCTTACAAGGTTAATGTAAGAATTTAAGAATCAGAAGTTAACCACACATAAGGGAAAGGGGAATGAAAGGGAAAACAATATCCCAAATTAATTGCTTCTACCCTTGCAGCAGAGCTGTGAAGAATAAGATTAATCAAAAGTAGAGGTTTCCAAACCTCATAGGTCCTGAGTGAGACTGGACTGATCTTATTCAAGGTTGTACCTCATACCTGCTATCAGAAGGTAAGAAAGAAACTGGATCTCCATCAACATTTTTAGTTCCCACCAGCAGTGTACTAAGGGCAATGACCTTTAGAGACCATCTCAATATGCCACATCATTTGCAAACTGTTTTGGAGGTTTCTGGTCTACCTCAGTGTTTCCCAAAAGTACAGTGCAAATACCATGGGTGGTACCGGGAGGGGGGGTTCTAGCTAACAAATGGAGATATGTATGCATGCATGCACACACTCACACACACACACACACTTAATACCTAGGTGTTTGACAGTTTTCTTTCCTTTATGGTCCACCATCATACTAGTTTTCCAATAATGAAAAAATTCTAAAGTGTCCTTTTATGAAAAATATTAAAAATAAACAAATGAATAAATCTTTAAAAAGCAATTTAAAGTAATAGTAGGTAAAGTGTATTCCAAGTATATAAAGATATGGCAAAAACGAGGGTGTGCAGTTTGACAAGCCATCATGTAGCTACACGAAGACGTGACAGAGAAGGTGTCAACCCATATTAGAGCACATGGTAGGAAAGCAGAGGCGTGGGGTCTAATTCTACCCGCATGCTACTGAAGTCACTGCTCTGCTATGAGCTTCAGAGTCCTCATCTGTGCAGTGGATTAAATATGTGCATCCCAAATGTTTTTATCATGATATTCCCTAAAATGATTTTTTTTAAGATTTTATTTATTTATTTGACAGAGAGAGACAGCGAGAGAGGGAACACAAGCAGGAGGAGTGGGGGAGGGAGAAGCAGGCTTCCTGCTGAGCAGAGAGCCTGATGTAGGGCTCGATCCCAGGACCCCGGGATCACAACCTGAGCCGAAGGCAGATGCTTAACTACTGAGCCACCCAGGCGTCCCCCTAAAATGACTTTTAAAAAAGCATACATATAGACATAGGGGCATATCCACACATGTCTATAAAGGTATATGTCTGTACATGTCCATGAGGTCACATATATAAACGTATGCACATACACAGATACAGATATATAATACACACAGTTACGGGCTTGTGTATGTACATATATTGATACATATCTACACATACGCACATTTACGTGTATGTAAAACCAGACTGCCGTATCCAAGGTGGAGCCTGGTCAGCAGAGTAGATAGGCATCAAAGGCAATTATGAATAAAGAAGCTTTCCCTGCCTGGTGCTACGCATCTGAGTTTCTACCTCCTTTCCCAACCAGCATCTGGTGGAGCCCCAAGCCCACCGAATCAAATCACAGGACTATGAGGGTCTTCACATTCCTGTCCAGCTCTACAATGTCAATATTCCCTAAAGCCTCACTCTAGGATGACCAGGAGATGAGGACCTTGAGATGATCTGCAAGGGACAGACATTCCAAAGGAAATCTGTCACCATCACTACCAAAGTGAGATGTTTCCTAAAGAAGAGCTCTGAACAACACATTCTTAGGGGGAAAACCACATAAGAGTAAGCAAAAGAAGAACGGAACTGCAGCAGAAAGTGAATGAGTATCATTTTCCGCAATTTTGACATCAGGATAAAAAAATTAAACAAATTAGAGGTGAATTTAGCTAGGCAATGCCATCCTCTACCCTCAGGTAAATTTATGCCCTGTTCATAATTTCAGAAAAAAGGATAAAGCTACACATGGTTTCAATATTTTCGCTATGCTACGGCAATCTAGTTATCTTTCTATTCAATAAGGCAAAGAAAATTGTACGTGTTTCCTAAATAATTCTGAATTTATACCATTTGACTCTTTTTTTTTTTCAAAGAAGCATAAATTGTCTGAGGGCCATCTCCCCAACGCATGACAATAAATTGCAGTCCATCCTATTTTAGGATAACCACGATATGCAAACATCAGTCACCAGCCAGACTCAGGACAGAGACACCTGCATAATGAATGGTTCACCCTAGAAATCGAGAGGCTGTTGGTCTCAGGACCTCCTGCCCAAAGAGAGGCTGGCCTGACTCTTCTTTTCATCCAAGAGTATGATGTTACCAAGCCACTGCCCAAAGTCCTCTCCTGAAATGGCAGGCTTCCTCTTAAAACTGTCACCAACTACCACAATTCTCTTAAATCAAGCCAGCCCAGGGTTAACCCAACTATGATTAGCATCCCAGCTGCCTCTGCACTGACGATGAGCACGTCCATCTGAGCAGCTCAGGGGCACAAGTCATAATCTGATCCCTCCTGACATGGCCTCGGTTTTCTATTTCATCATTTCACAAGATGCTTCCTTTTATACTTTTCAAGCAACCCAGCCCAAGTTCTTAAGGCAGTTTGCAGTCACCAAGAGATCTGGGTACTGAGCATCTTCTCCTTTCAGACATTTCGACATCTTAATGGTGTGATGTGGAACAGGAAACATTAGCTCACCCGCTAGTTTCAGTCACACTTCACAGCTTTCTAACACAAGTCACGGACAACACATAAAGGAAGCCGGAAATCTAGAGGAGTGATAATGTGGACCCTTCAGAAGAAAGGAGCATCTAACAGCATCAGCGTAAACATGAACTTCTCAACCTAGAACAACCAACACCAGCCACTTTTTACTGCCATTCAAAAAAATACATAGAATTTAAAATGTCCTAGTGCTTCTCAGACCTTAAGGTAGATATGAACCACCTGGTGATCATGGTAAAAGATGGATTCAGGGTGTGTGTCTGAGGGGGCGAGAAAGGAAGCATTCGGCATTAATAACCAGCGCCCAGGTGATGCTGATGCTGCTGGTCCAGGACCACACTCTGAGCCGCAAGGATGTAGGGTCCTTCCCCCTCATCTCCACCTTTTCTTCCCACCATCCCAGTGAGGTCAGGAGAGCCCACAGCTGAAAACAAGTTTCCACCAAAACCAGGCTGAAAACGTGTTTCAAACGAATCTGAAGTGTGGAAAAATAATCGAAAAGAAAAGCAAAATTAGTAATTGTCCAAGTTGCAACAAGTTCTTCCATTAGATGTGGAAGTCATTCATTGGTATGGCTGTTGAGCTCTCACACTTCTGGGAAGGACCTAGTGGCCAGATTTGACCCTTAGAGACAAGAAGGCAACTGTCCTCCCTCTTGGCCATGTGAGGCATGAAATTCTGTCATCTCCCTTTCAACAAAAGCCACATACAGATTATAGGTAGATATTTTCATTCTCTCCCTCACTCTCTCTCTCTCTTTCTCCTTCCTTTCACACAGGGAAAAAAGTAAACCACAATTCCAATAAAAGACCTGGTGTCTAACCTAAGAAAATAGCCATGATTTTCTCAGAAAAAATTAAAACTTGATCAAGACCCAGGTGAGTACAACCTGAAACCCAGCACCCAGCCCCAGAATCTGAGACCTTCGACTCTCTGGTGGCAAAAGGCAGACCAAAGACGCAAAATGGTAGCACCTCTGGTCATGCCCATTTACAACACCTCCAAGCCTTCAGTTTCACATCTTCGAAGCACTTTCTGAGGGTAAGTTTATGAATCCACACACCTCCTCTGAGTTCTCCTTCCCCAAGTCTTATTAACCCCATTTTGCAGATGAGGGAGTGGAGAAACACCCAGAGTTTTGGCAAGTCCAAGCATGCATCTGATCATGAGGAGGAGGCCCCTGACCCCTACTCCCCAGACCTACCCAGACGCTCAGAATATCCTCATCACAGGCCCGGAGGTGGTGTTCCTTTGGCAAGGACAGAGACTCATCCTGGAATTCTGCTAAGGAAAAACACATTAGCCCTAAAAGTATGCCCTTTGCCCCTACTCACAAACTGCTCAACTTTATAGGACATCTGGGATCAGACCAGCTTCTGCTAACACGAGGACCATCTCCCGCTGGCTGGCATGCCTAGACCTGTTTCTGAAACAGGCACCAAGAGGATGGGATCCAGCACCGCAGGGGCAGCTGCCCACAGGGTCAACTCACGGGCACCCCAGCCTGGCCTGTGTGTATGTCACAGACTGAGAGCCAGAGCCCTTCTTCTCTCCTCCCTCATGGAAGCCTGCCACAGTCTGGCAGAAAAGTAGGATTATGTCTCCCCTTGGTACATGTGTCTTCAGTTGCATTCAATCAGTTTGTCCTGGGTCACAGGATTTCACGTGTGGCCCTAAATATACCTGCAGACTATGAAAATGTACCCACAAAACCAGATGTTAACTTCTCTGCCACAACACGTACCTTTTAAAATGAGTAATGATGAGCAGGACTGAGAGATGCTTTAATAACAGTCTGACCCAAATAATAAAGAAGCGACCACCATCTTGGAAAACGGGCACAGAGAAGCACCTCCTCTTCGGTCTAACTGGGAAGATCTTAAATGTCCTCTTGGGCTTTCATGTCATAATAAAGGAAAATGTCCATGTTATATAACCTCTGGCTATGTCGCAGATACTGGGTGGGGTATCTCCCTAATCTCCCTCACAGTCCACACCAGCAACTTGCCGTGTTACCCAGGAAGAAAGAAACCAAGACAAGCCCCTTGCCCAGTGCCCCACAGCCAGGCACAAGAGGATTCAATGTCTGTTTCTCTTGACTCTGAGTTCATGATATTTTGACCACTCCATACCACGGGTGCTGGGGGGCTTATATCATAGCAGTGGGGACCATCACGCCTAAGAATCATAAATGGCTGCTAAGTTCCAGTGATAGCTTAATAGGAATCTAAAAACAGCAGGGTTTTTCAAATCACACAAAAATCCACAATCCAATTTTTCTACTCACTTCCTATACATCCTAGGAGAACCACATCTTGAGCGTGGGGTCACTGTTGAGCTGGAGAACTGACCCTTGGGAGTCACTGAGCAACCAGTACCTACACTGTGCTCACTACTGTAAGATGAAAGCAGAAGACACATCCTTTGCCTTCAAAAAACCAAAGGTCCAACCAGAAAAACAAAACACTCCCATGAGAAAACTGCCAGGCTGGAGGTGGTGCCGGGGGGGCGGAGGGGGGGAGGTGGGGAGGGGGGCACGGGAAGGTACATGAAGGTAAAGAGTGACTGAGAAAAAAAAAAGTAGGATGCTTCCCTGGGCAGACAGCAATGTATATGGTGGCTGCCATACTCAAAGTATTGACTGAGGAAAAGATAAAAAGCACTAATTTGAATTTTTATTAATAGACTAGGATTACGCTAACTTGTATATATCAGATAATCACCTACAAGGTGTGCTCCTTTCACTGTTAGGACAGACTGTGGTTTTTCAACTCTGTTCCAAGGGGCCACTGTAGTATGAAAGGTGGAGAGGAGAGACGCGCTGCTCTGAGTTGTAAGTCACTCAACTTCCTGGTGTATAACTGCCTCCTCAGCTCCAAGCAGAGTCCCTGGCAAAATAAGTGCTTACTAAGTATCTGCTGAATGAAAAAACAAGACGAAGGAGAGCTTCGAACTTGTGCCCCTAGTCAACCATTAGAATTCAACTTTTGTTTATTAAATGTTGGGGGATGGGGTCCAAGTAAGATTTCTTTGGGGCAAGGCAGCGAAACCACTTAAAAAAAAAGAAACAAAAAAACAAAGACATGAGATTTATGAGTATCTCTAACGTTTGCCTCCATTTCTTACTCTACCATGACATTTATCCAACACAAAGCCCCACTAAATTGGGCTTCTTCAAACTTTTAACAAATTTCCAGGATCACAACCACATTCAGCCATCCACATATTGCTGAACCACATCAGTCAATAGTGCAGCCTGTTCAAGACCATAGCCTGGAGGCTAGCTGGGTTTGACCTACACACTGGCTCAACCAAGTTTCTGCCTCAAACTGGAAAAAACATCCAGCATAAACTCCAAGCTCAATGCATGAGCCTCAGATCATGCCAGCTCTCTGATCCCATGGGAAGTTGAAAGAGGACAGTAACAACTAACACCAACTCGTCTTGACCTATGATCTGAAAAACAAGGTACTCTGGAAAAGCAGGTGGGTCTAAGGATTGAAAAGATTCTATGAAGTCCAAGGGGTTGGGTAAAAAACTCAGGGGACAAAGTGAGTCACATAAGTTCCACTCTTGGCTAAATGGGAGCCATCTCCCAAATTATATTTGCAACATCAATAAACAACTCACCAAATAATCTGTAAGTCCCATCAGATGGACGTCTCTCCCCTGGAAGGTATCAGTAAGAAAAATGGAAATGTACAGTGTACAGTCATTGTCCTCAAAAAATTCAGAGGAAACTCATTCAATAGATTCACTATGAGGCAAAATAGACAAGTGTTACGAAGGAAAACCAAAGTGGCTTCTGGTGAGAGGATGAATATAGTTGGGCACATGAAAGAAAAAGAAAAATGAAAACTTCAACAGAAGAAGGACCGGAATCTCTCAGTTCATTTAAGACTTATGTGGACCCTACCTCAGTGCTTTTGCACATGCTGTCCTACCTGCCAAAAAGATTCTTTCCCAGCCCTATGTATAGGGGTCTCCATCTCATCCTGCAAACCTTCACTTGAATACCACCTTCTTGGAAAGTCCTTCTCTGACCACACAAGCGAAAATAACCTCCCTTCTCTCACTATCTCTTAAAACATCAGAAGCACTTTTTCTCCCCACATAATCATCCCATTTATACACATGTATTTCTTGACTTATTATTTGACTCTCCCCTTGAAAGACCATAAAGGGAGGAAGCACAGCTGTTTGCATGGTCTCCATGGATCTAGTATGTAGCCCCGGGTCTGGCACAAAGACAGAAGTCAGTCAGTAGCTGCAGAACACATGAACTAATAAATGAATACAAAATGAAGAATGGAGAAAAAGTTGCACACAGAGAGGAGAAGTGACACTCTAACAGGAAGGTGTCAGTGATGTTGGAAGGGAGCTGGGTGGGAGGGGGTGGAGTTGTGGAGAGGGGATTAAGGAGAACCAGAAACCGAGCTGCAGAGGGAGTGTGCAGGGAGATCACAGAAGGCCTGGAATGCCTGGCTAAGGAGCCTGGGCTCTTCTGTCAATAAAAGGAACTACTGAAGGTTCAGTACAAACATATGTGACATGATTCAGATTGTTCCAACAGAAACGTATGGAGACAGCATTTTCAGCCGCAGGCTACCACAATAATATGCAGAAAACATACCAAAGGCTTGAATGAGAGGAAAAACCCAGCAGAGAGAATAGACAGGATGAGAAGCAGAGATACAAGTCACAGACTTGAGCCACGAAGGGAATTTGACGAGTGAGAGGCCACGACAATGAAGAGGACTCCTAGATTTCAGGCTAAGTGACTGGAAAGATGGTACCGGAATTAACAGATAGAGGAAATGCAAGAGCATGAGCAGGTTCAAGAGAAAAGATGACAAATTCCATTCCAGGAATGCCTATGAAGAGATCTGGGAGTAAGGGGGGAATCTTTGTGAAGAGATCTTCCAGGAACCTGAAAACGAGTGCCTGGAATCCAGGAAAAGCATTAGCTCAAAACAGGAATATCTTGGAACATACCGAGGTGAAGAGCAGAACCGTGAGGGAAAGGGAGACTGTCTAGAGTTTAAATCAGAGGAAAGTCCAACATGAAGGCGTCAGTATCATGGCTTTCCATCAAGTGGATGAGCATCTGTGATGGGGGCACAGCCTCTCTTCTCCAGTAGGAAAGCGAGACCATGTGTCTGCATTCCAAGTCCCCGAAACCCTCAGAAAAATGAACGTGGCAGCAACAGAGTGAGCATCTCTCCCACAGCACCAGGGCTACCAGGGAGACCTGAGAAGCAATGTTGAAAATTGTCAGGTGTCTCTACCCCGTCTCAGAGTGAGACTCCCTGTAAAGTCCTCTGCATTTCCTTTTTGGTTTTTAAAATGCCCATGTTCCAACTGTTTCCTGCTCTAACCAAATTAAGGGAACAGTACAGATACAAATGCCAGTGGAAAAATATGGCAGCAGGAAAAGTTTACAGAGCTAATTTTCAATTGTTTTGGCAAAACAGCTTGGTCCACTCCTTCAGGTCTGGAAAGCAATCAGCTTATTAGTAGAGAATGGGCTTCTGTAGCTTGATGAGTCTGGTTCAGAAGGCTGCTTTATGGTTTTTATTTTGTGAGAAGTTGCAATTGAGAGGCCATTGTTCTAAAGAGGCTCCTGTATGAACTGTCTTTCATGCCCAAGGTTCAACAACAGCCCTTCGAGAGGCAGACTCCTAAAATAATAATAGGGCAAGTCATGAGATTCAAAGGAAATTAAACATTTGAAATCCCTACAATGAGATGTGGCCTGGACACACATCCACACAAAAGAAACTTGAAGGGGCACATAGAGAAAGGGTTAAGTACACTTCACCTTGAGCTGCAACCGCTCTGGGAGCTCTTTCCAAACCCTGGCTCATCCAGAGCTGCTGGTGGAGCAGGGGCTTTCCTGGCCCTGAGGTTCAGCTCCGCTTGTCCATTCTACTGTGCAATTACAGAATCAATAAAGCATCCCTTTGAAACTCCCTGGACTAGTGCCGACATGCAGACAGGAGTCGGCTGACGTTTTTTTGCTATTTCCGTTATTACAGCCGGCAAACCTGACCAGAAGGCATCAGAGCTCCTGCAGGGGCTGGGCCAGAAGGTGGCTGTGAAGTCCGGCTGCACGCAGGCTGCCCCTGTGCTCTGTGTGGTCCGCGTGCTCCCTGGCAGGCTCGCCCGTGGCGGGGACCACCGCATCCAGGAGACGCCATTTCTAAGGGGACACTGAGGAAAAAGTCCAGAGGAGTCTGGATCAGCTCTGCCTTCCCCACTTCGGCGGGGTGGGCGGGAGCAGCGGGAGACTATTTTTTGAGGGGAAAAAAAAAAAAAAAAGACATTCTTGGACAGGCTCACCTGAGAAAGATTTTTTTTTTTTTTTTTTTTTTGGGTCTGCTCTGAGCATTTCAGGAATCAAAGGCCTGTGCCAAGAAGCAGGCAGCCAGGCAGAACTCGGCACTTGTGTGTGTGTGTGTGTGAGAGAGGCTTGTGAGAATCTGGGGGGTGGGGTGGGAGGGGGGTACTGAAATGTCCCTGTCCATCTGTTGATGTCTGGGTGGCAGAAAATATTGAAATAGAAATAGAAAGTCAGAAAACTGCTTAGGAGCAAAACCTGAAAGAGTATTGTATTTGAAAGGGAATGTTAGACTGATTGTATAAAAATGGAAAAACAGAATTAACATGTTCCGTAATGATACGTCTGTGTTAACTAAATATTGAACTGAAATTTGGTGAAACCCTCAAAATAAGACTTTCCAAGGAAGTTGCTGTCTTCAAAAATCGTTGCCGTCTCAAGACGGCTCAACACCTCCGCGGTGCCCTATCTGACTCACCTGGCGGACAGCCTTCCCATTCGCTTCACTCAAGAAAGCACAACATTATGTGCTGCGTACTCCCCATTCCAAAACCACAAGGCAAGCCCATTACCAGCATTCCTCAATACATATTTGCATATCCAGTGAAAAACAAAATTCACCATCTTTCCAAGCTGCTTCTGCTCTCCTGGGAAGCTATAAAAACTGGCAACTTGGACAGATGAAGATTCCTCTTTCTCATCCAACCAATCTTACCCAGGAAGTGACACGAGAGCTTTGCTCGAACGGCCCTCCCGCTCCACTGACCACAACGCCGACAAAGACCACCCTGGGAATGAGGCAATTCAGGTTTTTAACTGGCTCTCCTGACCGTACCCAAAAATAGCCAGCCCCAAACCACGGAGAGCCTGACTCAAGGACTTGCAGCGTGAGCGATCTGGGCATTGCTAACTCAACCCAACAGTCCTTACTTATAAAATAAAGACCAGAGCCATGCACACATAGTAAAATGAGCAGGCGCAAATCTGGCGCAGTATTTCAAGCCGAGTGAATAATAGTACAAAAATATCAAAAAAAAAGAAAGGTTATGAAATTTTTTAACAGATGACAAATTGGTAGCTTTTCCCCACTTTTCTGGAATGGATTCAGTAACAGATTTGAATCTTGGGTTTTGATGCTTATCTGTGATACACAGGGATCCCAAGTTCAAGGGGAAAAAAAAAAGAGTAGTTATCTGCATAGTACTTCACTTACAGCAGGAGCTAGCCTTCGCTCTTTACCCTAGAAATGATTCGATTCCTTATTTAATTCACTTTTATTTAAAACAACATGAAATATTTAATTTTAATTTTTCATCCTGGGGGTCTTCTGTACTTGAAGCTCTCAGACTTAGGTCTAAAAGATAAACCTACCTGCTCAGATTGCGGGAAAACCGAGAGAAAGTACTGCATTCTGCCACTTTGGAAGAGAGGCTCAAAACTCTGCCTTATGGTGTCTGTCTGTCACCCAAGCTCCCTAAGCTGCGGGGGAGGTAGCCGCACGTTTCTGGGGTGAGAATGTCCACAGGGGACTGCCTTTCGGGTCACAGGCCCAGATGCAGAGCAGCTACAACCACCAGGGAACACGGAAACCGTGCCAAGAGGCCCCCCATTTCCACGAAACACCTTCCCAGACTTTCTCCCCCAGCGCTTCAGTCTCATTGCAACAAAACATTTGGAAGGTGCCTGGTGGGAGGAAGCATGCAGGGAAGGGACCCTGGAGGAGGATCCAGGAGACACACCCCTGGACTGCAAGTAACTGTTGTTGTCTGGGGAGGAAGATGGACATGCAAATGAGCCACGCAGAGACAATACAGACAAAAACAAACCAGCTGCTGAGTAGCCTCGCAAATCTCCACCAGCAGCAAAGAGTTCAGGGTCCTTTCTCTGGTGGCTGAGTAGGAAATCAAGGAAGGTTTCAAGAAAAACAAAGGCCGTGAGGAGTAAGAAGCAACGCACCAGTGTGTGCTTGCTAGCCAGGAAGTACCTGGGTGGTTAATATTCTTGGCGACCTCAGCTCCACTCCAGCTCACTAATCAGAGCTGATGCAACTCAAGGCTCACACAGTGCTAGGCCCTGGGCTAAGCTACGGGCTTCACGCAGTCCATGCGGCGACTCTTGCCCATTTTAAAGACAGAAAAACTAAAGTTTGGAGGGATAAGGTAACTTGCTGGCTTCACCAAGCTAGTAAGTGGTGAAGGAGGGACTCGAACCCTGGTCCACTTGGTCCCAGATGGCCCTACTATCTGGTTAGTTAGTTCGACCAAACACATTTTCCACAGGTATTTGCTAAAGTTAATAGAAATTTAAGAGCTCCTTAGTCCCAAGTCCTCATTTTATAGGTGATAAACACACCTACATGGAGGAATGGAGACCAATTTTTCCACAAAGCCACCCTATGACTTTGGGTCAAATTCAGAACCCAAACCACCTGGCCTCTTCCAGACCATATTTTTCTTTCTATGTGTTCATTCTGACTTTGCTGTGTAAGTGACATGGGAAAGCAAAGCCAAAGAGCAAAAAATAAAGACAACACTTAAACCCTGCCATCTTGCAACTCTCGGTCCCTCACTGGCACCTGGGGAGCATCTCCTCAACCACCTGAGAAACTGAGAGAACCTAAGGCAGAGTCAGAGGGTTCTCTAAGGCTACTGGTTGTAGAAAACCGACCTGCAGCATGTTTCTTCAGGGCTGACCTCTGCTGACACTTGGACCATTCTGCTCAAGGAACTTCTACACCTCGGGGCAGCGAGTAGGACCCATCGTGATACGTAGAGGGTCAACCCTCGACCTCGGTGCTCAGTGCACAACAGCAACTCGGCCCACACCCTGTATCGCCTCACTCCTTTCCGGCATCCAGCTCGTTGGTTTTTCCGTATCCTCCCAAGCTCGGCACTGAGCATGTTCCCCTGCCCGGTCCCTGCCTTGCCAGCCCTGAGCCAGCTTCTGACCTTGCGCCCTTCCCTGCTTTTCAGAGCACAATCGGCGCACCCCTCCCAGGCCCTGGCCCAATGACCCCCATTCTTCTCTCCCTTTGGAAGCTTCCTTTTCCTGTCCCTCCCTGTCTAATAATCTGCTCCTATTCCACTGGGTCCCCCTGGGCTGACGCTGCACCGAACAGGGCAGGGCCTGAGCTGCCTGTGGCATTCCAGCTTAGGTTTCAAGTGGCTTTGAGTCTGGCTCACCCAATGCCTGCAGCACTGAGCTCCTCATCACAAACTTCCCCTCCTCCGCCCCCCTCCCCCCCTCCCCCCGTCCTCAAGCACTGCCTCCCCCCACCACTACCAAAACACCAGAACTCTCAGCATTTATATTCATTTTCAGGCTTCAGTGTGGCACTCCTAAGCCTAGCCTTCAAAGCAATTCAGCACTCAACTCTGACAGGAAATGTGAACATGTAAAAAAAAAATTTTTTTTAACATGATTTGGCTGAGGAGCTATTCTTTGCAATGTTTCCAAGGATGAACCAGCGTCTGAGCTTTAAGATGGATAAAATGACAGTGGATTTGAATGATTCTAATGGACAGAGTACCGTGATCATCTTGTACCTGCATTGGTAATTTTGGATCCTCAGGTATTTAAAAAACAACAAAAACAACAAAATTGGTGACCTGAGCGACTTGTTTTGTCCTTAATCCCCCACCCTGTGACAAATCCAGAGCAAATCAGTGATGATGGCAGTAGATTTGTATGTCACAATTCACCCAACAAATGGTGAAAGTCAAGCCATAAACTTGGTATACAAGGACCCTGAAGAAAATATATCAAAGTCAGCCCAACTAGCTCAACTAGCTCAACTACTTTAGGCATTGTTTTTATTTATTTTTTTTTAAGATTTTTTATTTATTTAACAGAGAGAGACACAGCGAGAGAGGGAACACAAGCAGGGGGAGTGGGAGAGGGAGAAGCAGGCTTCCCGCGGAGCAGGGAGCTCGATGTGGGGCTCGATCCCAGGACCCTGGGACCATGACCCGAGCCGAAGGCAGACGCTTAACAACTGAGCCACTCAGGCGCCCCTAGGCATTGTTTTTAAAACTACAAAATCAAATAGTAGGTACCAGACTTTTGATTTATCTCTTTTTCCCTAAGAGACAAACACTCTCCAACGTGTCCGTCTGAAGAGAACAATGTCTCATGTTTGTTACCGTCACGCACACACACAGTTGATCAGGGAAACTTTATGGGGTCAACCACGAAAAATAAAAATGTTCCAGGCTTCCCAACACATTCAGTATCTGACATCACACATCAGAGAGAGGGCAGGCAGTGGAGACCTGGAATAATCTCGGCTTGTGCAGGGGGGAAAAAGGCCTGTAAACTAAAATAAAAACACACATTAAAAACGTGCATGTTGTACAAACAGAATATAAAACACGTCCACTGGGGCTTGAGTTTTTCCTCACTGGTGAGATAAGCTTTCCCCAGCTTGCTGTGTCTTCTGAATCCCTGAGAATCCACCTCTCCTTTCCTCAGAAGAGCAGCGCCAAGCGCTCCCACGGAAGCTCTTTCCTGATGGGTTGACTGGATGGGTGTGAATGTCTCTGGTCTGTAGGTAACCAAAACCGTGCCTGCACTCACCTGCACTGCCGGCCCTCCCCGGATGGCAGGGGGAAAGCTCGCTTATCACCAGCCGCAGAGCCAGGCCAAACAAATGCCCAAACCACGGTACAGCTTCCTGGCTGCCTTCAATTGCCATCGTTTATCTTCATACGCCTCAAGTTCAGTTTCTGAAAATTATTTAAAGACCTAACACCATAATGAACATTTCTGCTACACACAACTTAAAAAAAAAAAAAATCACAAAGTATTATGTTTCTTGGGTAAGGCACCCAAGAGGAGAGGCAGAGACATCAAAAATCAGAGTTTTGACTGGTAAGGAGTTTACTGTCCAAGCGAAGAAGCACGCCCTATGCATCTAAAAAGATAAGCCACCCTGAGGAAGTAGGAGTTAAATGCCAAATGAAACCTTCAGGAAAGAGTGAGGGTTTGGACCTAGATTCTAAAGGCCCCAAGGGGCCTAACTCACCTCCCCCCACCCAACCCCACCCCCGCCCCTGGCAAGCTCACAACCTCTGGAGAGCCCTCACTCCTGCTTCTGCCCTAGTGAGACCCCTGCACGCTGCACGCACGTCACACTGCACTCTCTGAACCCAGCTCGGTACCAGTCCTAACTTCCTCTATAACGCGAGTCTAGAAATGGGCTTCCAGGGTCCAGGAAGTGCCTGAGGCCACAGCTTGAAAACTGTTGGTGCCCTGGCACATCGTGATGCCAATTACACAAAATAAAGAAATATATGCAAAAGCACCGTATATCCCTTCTGGACACCTGCGTGCATAAAACAGCAACCCCAGAAAGAGGTCACGGCGGAACTTCATGAGAGGAGGAGGGACCAGACCTGAGCTGTGGGATAAGACACGTCTTTCATCGTGAATTTTCTATTGCTTAAAGGTAACAGAGGAGAGGTGACTATGACCAAACGTCAAAGTTATTAATTCTGGGGGGCAGAAAAGTGGGCTTTTGTTTTACACAAACACCAAGAGGAACTTTCAGTTTCACAAAGGGGCTCATGACCCCAAAAAAGCTTAAACCCCTTGACTTACAGACCCCTGTTGCCTCTGTCTCTCTCCTTTGATCTCCTATAGCCAGGCAGGGGGTGACCAATTCACAACCCATCCTGTTGAGCTTCATGACATTTCTTCCATTTTTAAATTGACAATTAAATACCTCAATTTTTTTCTTCATTTCTGTTTTTCTCTCTCCTCAACTGAAGTTAAGTTTTTTGAATCCAAGAAACTTCTACACCCTCCTTCTTCAACTCAGTGTCTCCCACAAAATAGTCAATAAATCAATGTTACTAAATGATATTTAAGACTAAGAAACATCAAACAAAATGTAGCAATGAGACTGGTTTGACCACCTTTCATTCTGGGGAAAAAAAAAAAAAGCTATTCTCCGAAGCAGTAAATATTCATTTCCACAGCAAGGGTTTATCTCCTGGGTGTACGTGCACATACACACACACAACAATTTTTCAGTTTTGTTACTCTTTCTCTCTTAAGAACTTAAAGTAATAGACTTTAAGGCCAAAAGAAAAAGAAAACAGGGGACGCCTGGGTGGCTCAGTCGGTTAAGCATCTGCCTTCGGCTCAGGTCATGATCCCAGGGTCCTGGGATCGAGTCCCGCATCAGGCTCCCTGATCAGCGGGAAGCCTGCTTCTCCCTCTGCCTCTGTCTCTCTGTCTCTCAGGAATAAATAAATAAAATCTTTAAAAAAAAAAAAAAAAGAAAAAGAAAACAGAAAGGAAAAGAAAGAACCCTCCACATACATTAGCACTCTTTTATTCCACAACTTAAACATTTCTGGATTTTCACCTCCCCCCTCCCCCGCCCCCAGAGAGCGTAAGCTCATGCCCTGCAAAAGTGTGTAATTATTCCAATGAAATACTTCCCAAACTGTATTCCTGGTATGGGTTCTTCAATATGTCAAAAGGCATTGTCCCCCAACCCATTTCTCATTCCCACCAAAAAAGTTTCAACGGGAAAACTCTACCTATGTTCAGAGTTCCCTCTGAGATCAATAATGCCTATGACTATACTAAAAATCTGAAAAGCCCTAGAGTTAAAAATAAAATAAAAGAGATTCACCCTGGTACAGACCAGTACTTCCCAGCTTATTTTAACCAGAGAATAGTTTCTGCATGGAACAAATTAATATGTTGAGGAACTCATGGTCTGAGGATCATAGTGTAGGACATGCTGGCTCTTATGATGATAATATCTTCTGGATCTTACACTACTGTCCACATTTCAAATATCCCATCCATTGTCCCCATAAATATGACTCATCCTCATAAAATCAGAAATCCTAGTTTTAGATTCATAAAATATGGTCCCTATTACAATGCCATGTATTTCCATAAAACCCTTATGAATCAATTCACATAACCTCTTATAATACTAAAAAGAGTAGAAGAGAAAAATTTCAGGCATTAACTTCATCAGCTCAATAGTGTTAAACCAACTGAAGTCATAAACCAAACCCAGACCCCAACCTCAAAGAGTGATAGATAACAAGAATGCACCAGAAATATCTTGAAACCAGATTCTGTTTCCGAGTCTCTACTAGGCCGAGTGGAGATGTATATGCAGGAATAATGCAAAATATCTACTATAACAACCTCATTTTGGGTAACTTTGGTACCTATCTAAAACACAGAAAACACAAATTGCAGCCTTACTACCCATCAAAACAAATGCCAATTAAGACATTATTTTTTTCACCTATCAAATTAGGAAATATTTTCACATAGAATATCCTATATTAGTGGCATTTGGGGAAATGGGCCTTCACATACAAAGCTGATAGGAAACAAACTTGGTATTATCATTCTGAAAACAAAATGTATTCCCTACTAAAATTTTGCAGTCTCTTTAAGGGGATAGCACGGTGGGCTCTCAGCACACAAATACGGCAGGGCTCTGAATGTTCCCCTAGGAAGAGACTATCATACAACTCTGCAATGGCCTGCCATCATCTCTCTCAACCCAGCAGAAAACTCAGGCCCAAGTCGGTAGGGGCATGAGATTCCAAGTCTGAGATTATCCTTTGCTCAAAGAAGAAGCCCTGTGATACCTTTGGAATAAAAAGAAAGAAGCCCAGGGCACCTGGCTGGCTCAGTTGTAGAGCATGCAACTCTTGACCTCAGGGTCATGAGTTCAAGCCCCAGGAAGAGAAGAGAAGAGAAGAGAAGAGAAAAGAAGAGAAGAGAAGAGAAGAGAAGAGAAGAGAAGAGAAGAGAAGAGAAGAGAAGAGAAGAGAAGAGAAGAGAAGGAGAAGAGAGAGAAAAGAGAGAGAGGGAGAGGGAAAGAGAGAGAAAGAAAAAAAGAGAAAAGGAAAGAAGCCCCAAACAGACCAGAAATCAAAGCTGACTCCTCTGGATGGGACACAGGAGACCTAAACCAAAAAAAAAAAAAAAAAAATCAGAGAAAAAAGGAGCTGTCCCAAAGGGATAGGATCCCCCTGCAGACAAAAAGAAAAGCCTGTTCTCAACAGGTGAAAAGCTCTGTAAATGCAGCTGAGTGGAAGGGAACCCAAGGAAAGGTCCCAAGATCCTCTGAAGAGAGGAGGAGAAAAGGAAAATGACAAAGATTTTCAGAAGTAATGTATTTTTGTATGATTCAGCACTAAAATCTACCTCTAGCATTTCTACAAAAATAATGGAATAAAAGTAAAATAACAGAAATATGTATTACTTTCAGGAAAATGTACACATCCAACAAATTTACTCACAGGAATTAGATGGGATGCAGTAACATGAAGACTCTTTATGGACAGCATGTCTGGCTTTGCTCAGCACTGGATTCTTGGCTATTAAA
Organism: Mirounga angustirostris; assembly: GCF_029215605.1. Classification (NCBI taxonomy): domain Eukaryota; kingdom Metazoa; phylum Chordata; class Mammalia; order Carnivora; family Phocidae; genus Mirounga; species Mirounga angustirostris. Next base: position 177,886,792 of record NW_026991709.1, on the reverse strand, counting down.
AAATCAATTTCGGAAGGAAGGAAGGAAGGAAGGAAGGAAGGAAGGAAGGAAGGCAGGGAAGGAGGGAGGGAAGGATGTTGCCCCATAGTCTTCATTTTCTGGCAACCTAGTTTCATACAAGCTACACTGGCCTGCAAGAACTGGTGTTTTTGGATTACTTTTAAAAATGTGAAACAGCAAGACTAGTCCTATTTCCACTTTATTTATCCACCTTTAAAGGGTCACCTGCTGTGGCATCAGTCCCTGTGCATTCCATTATCTCCGCTGACTCTCCATCTTCCTGGCCATCAGCGAGGAACCCCTGGCTCACAAAAGGATTGAACAGCATAGCACAGCAGAGATTTCGACGTCTGGCCACCTTCTTCAGGCTCCCCTCCACTTACATCTCCAAATATTGGGACTGTCCCTCCCTTGGGCCTTTTGGACTCACTTTTACACCCTGGGTATTGATGGCCAAGATCTAGTCCTCAGGCACAAGGCTTGGTAGGCCCATTGTGCAACAGAATTACATAGATTTAGGGAGGTTTCTGTCTAATTGGGAAAAAAAAATGGGCGGAAAAAAGCAGTCTCCATAGATACAAGCTTTTCAACATATTGCTTTTCTGCTCTCCTGTTTTCTTACACTGAGAATGTCAAGGCAGAACCGGAATATTTATAAGTAAATTACACGTTCCACCCATCCCTCCACACCCTGACTGGTGACACCCAGCTGGAAATTCTGAAGACCACAGAGCTGCATGGAAGGTAGCTGGGATACAGAGCTCTTCAGAGGGAAGCAATGAATGGAGCCTTACGTAGGAGCTACGCCATGCCATCCAAAGTACTGCTGGGGGAGAAAAGGCCCTTCTCACAACACATCTTCCTCTTCACCGCTTCATTCGATAGCACAGGGATGTGACTGTCCATGTAGGTGTCAGATGGGCAAAGAGGGGGCCAGGCCACATGCTTCCACAGACGCAGAGCTTGGTCAAGCAGCATGGATCCCGGTGACAAAGTGATCAAGGTGTGGTTATTTATAGTTGCCTGAATGCTGCCGGCAACCGTGGGCCCGCGGATGCAAATGATTGCCTTGCGTGGGTCCCCGACATCTTAGTGTGTCCAAGTGTGCACACAGAAGGGGTGAGAAGAAGCATCAAGGGCAGCAGTGAGGCAATGAAAAATTTCAAGAAAGGGTGTGAATGGGATTGGAGGACAGTGGATTCCATTCCCCCTGGCTAAAAAAGGCCAAAAGGAAGAAAATACAGAATTACCACACAATCTAGCAATTCCACTTCTGAGTATATAACCAAAAGAATTGAAAGCGGGGACTTGAAGAGCTATCTGTACACCCACATTCATAGGAGCATTATTCCTAAGAGCCAAAAGGTAGAAGTAACCCAAGTGTCCCCCTGTGGATGAATGGATAAGTAAAATGTGATCTATACATACAATGGAATATTATTCGGCCTTAAAGGGAAGGAAATTGTGACACAAGCTACAACAGAGATGAACCTTGAGGACATTATGTTAAATGAAATAAGCCAAGTTAAAAAGAGATAAATACTATATGATTCCACATATTATCAGGTACCTGGAGTAGTCAGATTGATAGGGAGAAAGTGGAATGATGGCTGCCAGGGGCTGGGGTGGGTGGGGGGGTGTAGGAAGTCACTATTTAATGGGTAGAGCGTTTCAATTTTGCAAGATGGAAAAGTTGTGGAGACTGATTGCACAATGGTGTGAACACCAGTACTCTTAACACTACTGAACTGTGTACTTTACAACGGTTTAAGATAATAAGTTTCATGTTTTATGTATTTTAACGCAATTAAAAATTTTTTAAAAGAAGAAAAAAAAAGTCTTGAAAAAAATCAAAGACCCTGTTCCTTGAATTTTGAAGTAAAACTGGTATTAAATGAAAAGCCTTGAAAATGACCACGTGTACATCAGGAATTCCTCTTTCTTGTGAGATGACAGGACTTCAGTAAAGTACTAGTTGTTTTAAAAACAAACTGCATTCTCTGCGGCCAACAGCATAAAACCATTCTGTAAGATGCCCCCCTCCCCGTTTTCTTTCTCCATGTTCTCAATTAGAGACCTGGTTTAGCTGTGCCTCCATGAGGGTAAATAAATTTGCATATCATGGCACACCCCACTGATACAGCGCGGTCAGAATCAATGGTTCTCATCAGGGATGATTTTGTGCCCCCGACCCCCGACCCCCCAGGGGATGTGTGGCAAATGTTTAAGGACGGTTTGCCTGTCACACAGGGGACAGGAGGGAATGTTACTGGCATCTAGTGGATAGGCGTAGGGGGCAGGGATGATGCTACACACCCCACAAAGCACAGCACAACCCCCACAACAAAGAACTTTCTGGGCCTCAATGTCAATAGTGTCCAGGTTGAAAAATTCTGTGCTAGACCGGCCTTGGAATTCAGACACCAGGTTTGTGGTGACTTTTGTTCTTCCTTCTACACGTGCCTCTGAGCAGCCTGTGGGGCGAACTAGTCTGCCAGGTGTGATGCTAAGTGCTCTCTGCCCATTACCTCATTCTGTTCTCACTATTATAAGAGAGACACTGCCGCAACCCTAGGCCTACTGGGGAAGCACATTTGGAGAGGTCAAGGAGCAGTCCAAAGTCAAGGCCACTGCTGGGATTTTAAATAAGCTCAGCAGACCTCCAGAGTGGCATTCTTGCCTCTACTTCCTAAACCCAAGTGTTCTAGGACTCTGTGAGCGACACATCCAGAGACCCAAGTTCAACAAGACACACTGTGGAGAAGGCTGTCACAGGGAACAGTTAAACCAGGCAATTCCCACCCAAGCCCCTTCAGCATTAGGGCAGCCTGTCAACCCCACACAAACTATGGAAGAACTTTGAGATTCAGGGGGAATGTTTCAAGAAAAACCATTTTTCTATATGTTATAGGGGTTTGTCCATTCTGCCAAATGTTATCTGCATCAAGGGGGCCTTAACAACGAAGTTCCGACTAGTATCTTCACCAGAATCTTCCAATTCAGAAGTCACTCATAGGTGGGGGGGATGGGCGAAATCAGTGAAGGGGTGATTAGGAGGAACAGACTTCCAGTTTTAAAATTCCTAAGTCATGGGGATGGAAAGTAGAACACTGGGAATAAAGTCGATAATACTGTAGTAACTTTATACGGTGACAGTGACTACACTTATTGTAAGCATTTTGTATTGTATATCATTATTGATTCCCTATGTACACACCTGAAACTGATATAACACTGTCTGTTATTTGTACTTCCATTAATTTTTTAAAAGTATGATCTTAAAAAAAAAGTCACTCCCAAACCTCTTAGAATTCCCAAACATGAAGTATGTCAGGAGGCAGAGCCCGAAGCATCTCTAGCTACTGGCTCTACCTGTAATATTGATTATAATATGATTCCTCCTGAACCACCTGGGGTGACGCATCTTCATCCTCAAGAATCTGCGCAAGTTTGGCACACCACTTCTGTGAAGCTCTCCCATATGCTCCAGTTTGACCTTCCTTCTGCACCAGTTCTATGCAGTAAGTCCTGGTCTACACCTACTTCTCTGTCTTAACCATTAGTCAACCAGAATGCAACCTCCTTGATACAAGGACTGCATACATCTTATTTGCCTTTGTATATACTTTGTCTATGACAACAGAGCCTCAAAGTGGTGGGAAATGAAACCTGTCACCTTTGTCTGCCATATTTTACAAATAAAGACGATCGGCTTAAAATCATGTCCAACTAGCACCTTTCGCAGATGGTTAAAGATCTTTAGGAGCCAAAAAAAAAAAAAAAAAATATGTTAAGATATCAACTAACACATTGGGGGAGACACCTATAGGAGGACATTTGCAACTTCCTCTGAATCTTGAGAAGGTCCAAGTAATTTTGGCAGACTTACAAGAGTTTCTGAAAAGGAGGGATGAATTCCTTAGTTGCTTAAATCAGTCACAAGTCTCTTGCGATGAGCTGAGCACTTGGGACATCTGTGGAAAGTGACATGGGTGCCAAGGTCCTCTGTATTGTGGGTATCATCATACACCAAATGAGCCATGGCCTCAACAAATAAGAGACGCTTCCTCCATTCCGTGGTTTTGGTTCTGTGTTTTGAATATACTTTTAACAACAATCACAGCCACTCCCAAAGTCAGGATTTATTGAATCCTCGATCACTACATCAGAAAACTCCTGAAGGGAAGGGAACGGTGGGTGGGGAACCTTGGCAAATAACAATAATAATGATGATGATCATGATGATGATGACGATGACAATGATGATGATGGAAGAAACTAAGGAAGGAGATTCTCAGGCCCCAGGAACAAGCTACCGAATCAGAATCTCTAGGGGTGGGGCTCAAGCACGGAGCTTTAACAAGCCAGCCCTCATGGTGATTCTGAGGTGCACTCAAGTTCGTGAGCCGCTCCCTTAAGTCTGCTGTTCTCATTTATTATCGAGCATCAGAATCACCTGGAAGACGAGATGAAACACCGATTCCAGGCCACACCCCAGGTTCTCTGACTCTGCAGGTACTTCCTGGGGCCCCAGAACTTATATCTAACAAGTTCCCAGGTGATGCTGATGGTGCTGGTCCCTGGTGACTTACTGACTAGAGACGTGATCTGAGAACCTGGGGAGGGGAGATTGAATTTCCATTTTATATCCTTCTGTGATTCTTCCTCACCTTGTGTGTATGTTTTAATAAGGAACAGAGAATACTTCTCAGTTTATGAGAAAATCGCCTGGTATTATAGTATGATAACTTAAGGAAATACTAGAATAAACTGTTCAACTGAATACTGCTTCCCCGGCACCCTTCTCTCCCCCAACCATCTACAAGACACCCCAAACTTTGGACCAGCAGCCCGGCACCCAGCCTCCTTGCGAGGGGCTTCACCAGCCCGGCCCAGACTGGTTTACAACTCAAATACTGGCTGCCCAAGCACTGTAGCCTCTGCCTTCACCTCAAAGGGATTTCTCTCTGAAGCACCCGGTACAACCACCTCAGTTGGCACTGGCTGTTGTTAACGATCGCAATGGCCCGCGCCAACCACAGCTTACAGTACATGCGACTCGGCCTACTTCCCTATTTTAAATGCCTAATTGTTACTGCTGTGCCCAAACACATCTGGAGGGAGTTGGGCCCTCTGGTTGCCTCTTGCCTCGCTGCAGGCCCTCCTACAAGGGGTGCACTCGGCCAGCCCTCCAAGTACAGACAGGTTACACAGTTTTGCTCCGTGGCAGAGCGGAGGCCTCAAACAATCGAGGATTTTTTTTTTTTTTTTTTTTTTTTTTGGAGAAATGATCAAACCCGGGGGTGGGGACAGAACTTCCTGCAAGAAACCGCATCCTGAACAAGCATCGCCACGACTCACTGTAAATAAATACTCTCTCCTTGCAGCACTTCCGTCAACTGTCAGGGCCCTGGCTCCAATCGCCTTTCAAGTCCAAACAGGAAAGGGGGAAAAGAGAGGGAGATGGCAGATAGGAGGTTTAATTTGCTTCTTGCTGCAGTTTTCACTGGTGGGGCGCTTCCAATTCAGCAGGATAGCCAGCTGCCTGGAATTGCTCCTGGACCCCACTTTTTCCTGTTAACCTTCAAAATTGTATTATTACGGGCCAGCCCACAACTGGCCTCCCCAAGGCTGGGGAGTGCAGCTTCTTCCCTGGATCAGATAAGCAGCCCAAATCGAACAGGCTTGCGGCAGACAGAAGGCAACTGACACTTGCAAGGGATGCTGTGTACATGCCTCTGCTGTACTCAGCCCAAGGGATGGGGGCGGGGGCGGGGGACGGCCGTGGGGACTGCAGGGCAGAGGGTTCAAGAAGGAAACAAGTCGGTGACCTCAATTTTCCAGAAAACGAATGTGAAGGATATCCTTTTCAAAGTGCATCATGTGGCTGGGTTGGGAATGATATGCAAAAGGAGATCATTCCTTTCACTTACAGCAAAGATGACCATTTCTCGACCGTGTAGGAGACACGACACAAAGGGCATTAATATGCCTCCTCTCCTACGGTACCTCTGAGGCAGCTACAGTAACCTCCATTTTACAGATGACAAAACCAAATTTGGGAGAGCCAAAGAAACACGTGCTGGTTCACGAACAGTAAGTGGTAAAAGCAGAACTCTAACTCAGTTCTGTCTGCATCAGGGCTGCCATGAACAGCTGAAAAGGGTGTGCACTGAACAACTCAACAGGTGCCACCCATACTGTCGGCAAGGCAAATGGCAGCCCCAGTGTCTTGACTGCTACATTTCAACCACACAACACACTGCCTCCCAAAGTTTCTGAAATATAAAAATGAGCCCAATTCAGAGAACTTCTCAAGTTCTGAGATTCTGAGGTTGTTTGAACTCCATGGCATTCAAAAAAAAAGAGCCTATTTGTCCTTTCATCCTTCCTTTGCTGCATTCCTGACAGTCTTCATTTCTCCTCTGGGTCTGTATAATGGGACCAGGCCACACGTCTGCTTTCACACAGTATTGACAGCACCCCTGCCTGGCGCATAACGGGTATTCAATAAAGACCTAAGGAAAAGAACAGGTGAATGAATGAATGGATGAGCAGAAGACAGCTTTTTCTCCTCTCCAAGAATACTGGGCCCCATGGAGAAACGAGGGCTCTGCCACCCTGCCGAGACCAGCTTCAAAAGGAGGCTACTGCCACTCCTGGGCACCGCTGATTTTTTTTTAATGTAACTGTGGAAATGCAGGCCCGTGCAGTGGTGGTAGCAGCCCTAGTTGGAGATGGAGATAACCTAATGTGTTGCTGGCAGCCCAAGAGGAAACAGGGAAGGTAATGAGCAGGGAAAAAGCATGTTCGAGATTGAAGGAGTGGGTGAACCTCGTAAACCCTTTGCAGACAGGACATGCCCCTGGAGCCTCTGCCCTGGGGAGGGAGGGAACCAGGCGGCTTTCCTGAGGCAGAGAAGGGTGGGGCTGAGGTGCCCAGGGCACCCACCGCCACACACAGGAAAAAAAAAAAATTAAATTAATAAAAGTAAAAACAAAGCATCACATGTAGCAGTGAAGTGCTATTAAAACGCTGTAATGTCTCAGAGGTTCCTATGAAGTCATGTTCTTACAATTCACTCGTAAGAATTTAAAGACAAAATTATATGCCTTGTAATTCTCCAATGAGTATGTTTTTTCTATGGATCCCATTGTTTATATGGGATGCACAGCTTCCAGAAAGTTTAAATCATTTAAGGGATTAAAAAAAAAACTGGCACTTTCCCGAAATCTAGCTGCACATTTCTCAGTGGGAGCAACTGTCAATACTGATTATGTCCACACACTCATGTAGACTAGTACGTACATTTCAGGACACACTCTCTATCAGGGTTGCAAACTCAAACGCCCACAGGGGCCAGAAAAAAAAAAATGCAGTTAGGCGGGGAATCAAACACCAGGGAGTGGTGGAAGGCATCCCAGCAGAACAGCTTCACAAGAGCCATCTAAAGCGGCACCTCGGCCCCAGCATGGGAGAAAGGCTGGTGTTCCCACATCTTTTGATTTGTCAGAAGAAACCAGAAATCTGGGCCTTACGTATTTAGAACACTGTGCAAGTCAAACAAAATATACGATCTACTCCTACATCTACACATACACCAGTAACCATTGCTGCTTCTATTCAGCCACCGTATGACCAGGCGCTCTGCATCCAACATTACCGTATTAGTTCACAGGGTTCCCCGAAGAGCTTACAAAGAAAAATGTCCATGTTAGAGATGAACACATTGAGGCAGGGAGGTACCTGGGCACTGACTGGCAACCAGATGCCATGCCATGAGAGTCAAATCCAAATGGGAATCAGAGCAGCTGAAAGGAAAGAGGTGGGGGGCCTCGTTCCATGGCGCTAGAATGCCAATTTGCTCAATTTTCCACCACACATTTCATTCCCAGAGACGTGAAGCCATCGAGACCTATATTCCAGTTACCATACAGCAATCGAGAGGAACTACTTTAAAAAAAAAAAAAAAAGGTGGATGAGGCCTCATGTTAACAGCAAAGTTATTAAAAGGAAGCCCATCCATGCTTGGAGTGCTTTACCTGTGAAGATGCAGGTTATAACAGATCTAAGAAGAGTTCTTCCAAAAATACATTTTTATTAAACTTGCATATACTCACCAGGATGCGGGAAGGTGGATATCCGTTTCTTTCCCTTTTGTCCTACTCAGGATCAGAGAAATTTCAACGCTTTACAATCAACCAGAGACAAGTGTAGGCATGTTCTGAGAGAAGAACGTGAAATGACTCATTCTTCCAGTTTTCTCAAACCAATTTCAGCTTTACGAAAGAGGCTTCATTCATACACACCGCACATCAGTCAGTGCCAGACCCCACGGAACCCCTCACGGGTTGATGGATACAAACGCTTCCCTGCTAAGGAATGTGAATGCTGCCAGCCTTGGGGAGGGAACCCCAGCACAGAAACAGGCTCCTTCTAAGACTTCAGTCTTAGTGACTGACAGTTCCCTCCTGTTCTAGCAGGAGATCATTCTCCCCTGACCAGAGTTCAGCATTCCCACTGCCTCTCTTTCCCTTACACACTCCTCTTTGAATGGCTTCCATAAAGCAATGTACAAAGTCCTGCCCCAATGAGTCTACAAACACATGGTATGGACACTTCATGCTTTGCTGGTTCTGCAAATGTAAGGCTGTTGACTTGTAAGACAGAAGCAATACTTAAGAGGGAAATCCTGGTACCTCTTCCAAAGGCAGACTATACCTATAATAATGTCCCTAGACAATAAATGGAAGGGTTAGGCAGTGGTTAAGAGAATTGGTATTAAGAGCCCAAGGGTTAGGCTCTGTTGTTTTTGAGCCGTGAACTGGGGCAAATGATTTCATTTCTCCAAGCACTGATTCCCTCACCTGTAAACCAGTAGGTAATAATGGAACCTACTAAACCAGGTTTCCCCGAGAATGAAATGGAAGGAATTCAAAGAGAGCACCTAACAGGAAATCCATACCTAGTAGGTGGTGGTTGTGGTGTCGGAGGCAAAGACCATTCTTACCAACTGTTTTACTGTCCTGAGTTAAGATGCCCATTACAAACTTAACTCCTCCGCTTTGAACACCAAATTACCATTTCCACAGTCTCAGAGCCAAGTCATTGCCAAGTATTAATCCTTCCAAACCTGCTTAGCAAACTTCAATGTGGTGATGCTAGCACATGTCCTTTTAACGGAGGCCATTCGCAACTGTACAACTTAATAAGGTGTGTGGCATGCAAAGTTTGTTAGCCAATGTCAAACCCTAGCTCCCATGGGATCAAAGAAAAAAAATACATGTTATGGCCAGACCTAATGCAAAACTGCTTTTCGGTTCTGAAACAGAATGCCTGCCAGCTCAGAAAAGCTGCGTGGAAACAGTAACTGAACAATACTGTATAATCACATTTTCTTAATTTTGTAAGGAACACAGGGTAGATTACAGAAATAGCAAAAAGGTAGATCTGCTTCACCCGGATCCAAGATTTTTTTCTATGGCAAACATGCAGCCCAAAAGGAGCCTTCTAAAAGGATTACAGCATGGCCAAGAGCTAGGGGAAGCAAGCAAGGTGTCTGGGGTACAAACTCTAAAGAGGCGCTCAACTCTCAAAATCAGGCCAAGTTCAAGGTCAGCACCTGAGATTAAGTGCCTCCTTAAAGTTTACCCCTCACCTGCCTCACCCCAGTCCAGGGTTAAGGGACATGGAAGCCCCATGTGACTTTCATGCATTTGTATGTGTGGTAGTAACTTGCAAGGAGGTACCAAGATGTAAGCTCATGGGTAACATCTTAACACATCTCTCCCTTGAAGACCAGAATTTCACTGCTGGGAGCAGTCTAGGCAAGGGACAATTTCCTGGAATCTTACCAAGTTCAAAGGCAGCCCTGTGCAACTTTGTGAGCATTTCCTACACAACCTCTTCTCTTGTCCCACACAAATCAGGATTAACTCCCTTAACAGCAGAAAATCCCAGTCATTTCTCCCTAAACCCTAAAGGAGGAGGAAAGGCAACGTAAAAGGAAAAGGGGTCACTTACTGATCATGCAATCTGACCACTCCAAATTGAGGACTCCTTTTTCTCTGCTTGTAAATGAGTCATTGTTTGATTAAATATTCATAGTTTATTTTTAGAAAAACTAAATAATAATAAAGTAGAACTAAATGCATTCTAACACAGATCTTAATGGAACATGGGGTAAATAAAAGTTTTACAAACAGAAAGGTAACTTAAGGCATGCCATTTCTTTCAAACTGAGCATTAAAGGGAAAAGGGGCTTTAAAAACATAAGGCCCTCAGTGTTCAAAATTTCCGTTCTGGTTTTCCGTGTTTACCTCACAAAGCCTCATTTACAAATAAACATGCTTCTAAATACATAATACATTAGAACAAGGGGTAGCAGGAGGACAAAGAAAAATCACACCTGCATACCAGCGTCAAAGTGGAAATATTCCTGATTTTGATTATTTCACTGAAACCACTTTGGTTAGAAATGCTTAAACAAATAGATTGAAAACTGAAAAATTACAGGTGCTTCTTTACCTCCACGCTGGAAATTTTTAGACGTGCTTCACTAATGATGGGAGCAGAAATGCTGCACGTGGATAAAGAACCAGGACAAAATGTAACAAACTTGGCTCTCCCCCACCCACCCTTCTCTGTAACTTCCCCGTAGAACGACTCACTCATCGCCAATGAGCTCTACTCTCGAACGCCCCCCGAATATTGGTATCAGCTGTTCCCGTGCAAATTGCAGGCACGATTCCGTATGCGTTGCAGAGCTATGAAATAAGTCAGTGTGTCAGGATGTGTGAACACGTGCCTCTCTCTTGTTGCTGAACACAAACAGTTCATGATGTCTCGTGCATGGCGATCCTCTCAGCTCACCGTCCCCTCTCTTTTTAAGAAAGCCCATCACTGTGTTAAATGTGGAACAAAAGTAAAGAATAGCCTAAGAGGAGCTCCTGTCTAAATACCATTAAATTCAATTTCTCCTGAAGGAATAAAACAAGTGATGTGTGGAGCTGGTCATTTTTTTTCTTTAAGGGCGGGGAGGGGTCGGGAGAATAAACAATTTTATGGAAATTTTTTTTTTTTAGACCTAATTATAGAGTAAGCTTGAAGTAATTTTTCCCTCCTGCCTACATTTTATGTTTTGGGCACTTCCATTTCATGTCCCTTGACACCTTTTCCAATAATCCATCTACTTGATATTGGAAAGCCTCACATGAATAAAACTTTATGGCACGACGGGCGTTTAGCCTTCCAGTGACATTCCTGGCCTGTTCAATTCTGCAATTCAATCAAAATCAAATCTCAAAATCCTCTTGTCAGCCAGCACTGCTTTCATATGCCCGAGCCTTGTGTAAGGATAACTGCATCCAATCTTCCCCCCAAGCAGTGCTTATATTGTTTTATTACAGTTCAATGAGTGGAGTTCAAAATTACATGCAGCTGCCTACTACTGCGGTCAGGCTGTGTTACGCATGGACACAAGTAGTGCCCACCAGGCCTGAAATCACTCACTCACTCGCCGGCCAGAAAGACTGGGAGCACTTCTTTGTATGGAGGAACATCCTGTCTGCTAGATCTAAAGAGGGTGATGTTAACAGATCAGTCCCTTTATAAAAGGATTGTGAGAGCCCAATGAAATGCAACTCAAATGTGCTCAATGTTAAGCGTGTGGCTAGAGCACATAAAAGCAAAGATAAACCCCAACATGCACTACTTATTCTCAGAAAGCTTGTGAAGGAAGATAAAGGGACCCAGAATAAAAGCCATCTTAAAGAATTTTTATATGTGTTTTAAATGATAGAGCTTCATTTCAATGGGCTTTTTTAAATACACCCCAATATTCCTTTCATCGACACAAAAAGACAAAACACAAAGCCAATTAAGTACAATTTAACCTGATGAACAATACAGTAATTAAAGCGCCAGGAGTTTGGGAATGCTCCAGATGAGCTGGTGGGAGGCAGAGGGATGGTGAAATGGCAGTAGGGCTGGCCCGTCTTCTTTTCAACACGGGACAAACATGTCAAGTGGCCTTCCGCTGTTATAAATGCAAACAGAAAATGAGGAGAACATACTAGAACCATAAAGGAAGACAAACGGAGCCTCGTTTGTCTTAAGTGTTAAATTACCAAGCCATTGTCAAATGGGAAAAAGAAAAATGTTTTAGCTAGAAGAGGAACCGCCAAAACCCCAAATAAAAATGTATGTGCTAACTCCACGCTGCCTTCAGGTTGGTAATTCACAAGTAAAACAATGGATTCCTAGGGTGCAGCCTTCCAAGAAAAGAGAATTACACCTCTCTCATTTACGAAGACGTGCATCTCCTGTGCAGGTGGTCACACAGCTCTCTGTGGCAAAAGTCAGTGCCGATAAGGTCAAGATATATGTGCAATTGCAAAAATCTTATCTGCGAGGTCGCTAAAATTAAACACCCTTGGAGCCTCCAAAAGTTGAATTTATATCCATTTCTAATACCTACCACCATGTATCTTTTGAAATCCCGCCATCAAAGCAAACTCTAAAGGAAACCTGAAAAGCTCTCCTATACAGAAATTCCTTACACAATGTACAAATTAGTCTCAAAACCAAATAGTCAGCAGTTTAAGTACGGAGTTAATCCCCAAGCCAACAGGGCAAATGTAAATGTATCCATTCGGTTGCAGTTATGTTTACAGGTAGCCATTTGGAAAACCGATTGATACATATGTCATGATATTTCATTTTTTAATGACACAGGCAGATCCACAGAACCAGCAAGGCAAGACAGGGAAAATTCAGAGTCTGCACAGTAGTGGTGAGTTTCTAGGTATATAATTTTATTCTCCCTGGGATAAATGATGAGGTTCAGGCTTACCGACCCAAAGGAGGCTCTTATTATATTTTAATATCTGAAAGGGCTCATCTTTGAGGGACAGGCATACATTTTTTAATGTGGACACTGCCTTGGTAAAGATCTGTCATTCTTTGATGGTCACAGAGCAGGAACACCTGCCTCCCTCCCAAGTCAACTGTAATGAAATGTTACTGCGTGATAGCTTTCCACTACTAAGAAAATCAGCTGGTGTTTCCAGAAAATGGATATGAATTCCACACACTGGTCTCCCTCCCTCCCTTCCTTCCTCCTTCACTCGGTGGAGTCCCCATGGATAAATGAACAAATCTCCAAAGCATTCGAAGACCACTCTTGGTAATAAGACTCTACTCTGTCTTCTGGCATCAATGTGGCCCAAAGTCCTGGAAACACCTGGACTGGATGGAGTGAAACAGCGATGCTGTCTGGTTCTCCACTCTCTCCAACCAGCCCACTCACTTCTTTCAAGTCACCTGGGTGGGCCCCTTAACAAACTAAGTCTGACACCCTGAACTAGACTACCTCAAGTTACTTCTGGTACCCAAATTCTACGACCCTATTACACTCAGTGATGTTGAAGCCAGTTCTCAGTCAATGTTCCCACACTGCCTTCTTCCTCATTTCCTAAGAAAGGAGAAAAAGAATAAGAATACATATATAGCTTTGAGATAAATGTCAGTACCAGCTAGCTAAACACAGACAACAAGAATGAAGCAGGATCCCTCCCCCAATCTCATCCCTACCAACCCCCAGTTTCCTATATGCCTACCAGGCAAGGGAGTTATTGGTTCAAAACATGAATTATCAGATACATCCTTCAGGCTGAATGACACATGCAAATGGATATTCTGAGAACCGGTTACCTTGGTTATCCTAACAGCTAAAGCAGATTCACAGTGTGATCCGGGCAGCCCCATAAGCTGAATCAAAGGGTAGGTTGTAATAGGATTTCAACACAAGGAGCGAAGACACCAGATACCGATGGACTCATAAAGCTCACTTAAAAGCCTAACTCTCGCTTTTTAACAAAGGAAACCAACCTCCCCCACCCTTCAACCCAGAGATCTTGTCCAAAGTTACTGAGATGATCCCCATCACCTTCAGGATCTAGAATCCTATTCTCATGGAAGAAATAGCATGCCCAAAACGTGGCTGAAATTTAGAGCTGAACCCAATGGGTCACACTCCTCTTCCCAAGTGCCCTGGAATAAAGGGAATTCACGAATATGTGCCAAGCTCAGACGCCAATATCCTTACTAGGATGTTCCACCTTCTATAGCCAACTTCCACCTTCTATGGCCAAAAAAAAAAAAAATTTTTTTTCAAGTAGAGACTCTTTATGAACCAGGTATCTGTGCTTAAGACAATGAAGAGATCAAGCTTGAAAGGGGCTGCCGCTCTGAGGCAGAGCGGGCGTAACTTTGGGTATCTCCACCAAACCACCTCTTCAGCTGTCAAATCCCTTACAAAGCAAATATTTATACTGTAGCAGCAAAACCCTGAGCTGGACTGTTTCTTCTCTCACCTCCATTTTGCAAGATGCCCCAATCCAGCGACCCTGGAGTTCAGAGCCGCATTTGCTCTGCTTTGTTACACGACCGCAGCAACAGAAGAGGTCAGAGAAAGTGTCTCAGAGGAATCTGAACTGCCTCCTTCCTCCAACGGGGGAACTGTACTCCTGCGGGATGATCAGAGCCTGGCTTGTTGGCTCTCATTTAGATCCTCTGTGCCTCCACAGACATGAGGAACGTCACCTGTATTTTCACTTCTTGTGAAAATACTCCTTACTGCTCGCAGGCGTGGTTATACCCTAAAGCAGGAGATGAAGCAGAGAGAGACAGGTGTTCGGCAGAAAACCACACAGACAAAAGTACCCGAAGAGTTACTTCAAATTTTTTCCTTCCTTTTCAAAAACTCTGCGATGTAAGTGATGGCATCTCGATGTCCTGGGTGTGGTCCAAACAAGCAGCATGGACATGACCTAGGAGTTTATTAAAGCTGTAGGGTCCCAGGCCCCACCCCAGACCTAAAGACTCCGAATCTGCTTTCTTAACAAAATCCGCAGCTGATCCCTATACATACAAAGGAATGAGAAATACTGCTCTAGAAGCATTTTGATGCAGCTGCTCTTAACAGTGTTGGGATCCTGAGGATGATTCTCTGACTTCTAGAACCTACGTAAAAGTCTACGGAATACCTGGATTCGAATCGCCAGAGGAGCTTATTAAGAATTAAAAAAAAATAAAACAACAAACAAACAAAAACCACAGATTTCTAGGTCCCCTCTCAGATCCGCTGAATCAGAATCACTGGCGCTGAGGTAGTTGTGGGGTCCACTATAGTTTAAGAAACCCTGCGTAACTTCAAATCGTGCATCTTGTTCTGGGCTATATTTATGGGCTGGTTTCAATCTATTGCTAAAGTGATCAACATACCGCAACTGTGTTATCTGCAGAGACTTCAAAAAGCATGTCATAGCTCTGTATATGCTCCAGAGTAAATGGGGTTAGGGGCACTGTTGTGGAATTCTTATGAATGATATACATCTCTTTACAAATAGTTGATTTTTTAAAGGAAATGTGTGCATTCTCAGTAACACACATGCTTTTTGTGCTAAACTCTTCTTAGAAAATGACAGGCAGGTGTGGAAATGTCTGCACGAGCACACATCCCACCCCGCCCCAACCCCATCTGAAATACAGAGGGACACAACTCAGAGTACATCTGTATATACAGACCCCTGTGAAATAAACAGACCAGCTACAGAGCAAAAGCACCGTCCTTAAATCTAATATTCACTTTTTATCTAGAACCAAGCCAACTGATTTTAACAAGTAGCAATAAATAACCCACTACATGTTAGCTTTTAGTCATTAAACACCCTTCCCTTTTAATTAAAGAAAATTTAAAAACCGGCTCTCAACGGGGTCCTAAATAAAAACCCCTTAAATGTTTTAAGAAAACACTGCTTTTGAGACAAACTAGATGAAATGAATGATGAAAACTCTTCAGTGTTGAATGGGTTAGGGTTTCAAAGAAAACTAATTGCACTGTGAGAAAGAAGCAAGATGCATTTGCTTCTGAGTCCCTCCCTCACTTCATGCTTTTAGAGCCCCCAAGTTTTAAGTTGTGAGGAAAACCTAAATGTTCTTCATTAATATGAAAAGTCAAAATATTTTAAGGGGTTATAGTTCCAATGGTTTCAATTTCCCTGATGCAGTTTACCTAAAAAAGAAAAGCACCATTAGTAATAGTTACGGGCGGGTATGTGGGGAGAGCCCTATACGCACTTATGCTTTGTTTATCTACCATTGCAGATCTGCAGGGATATACAAGAACAGTTCAATAAACAGTACCATTTTACTTTTCAGTCCAAAGTGTTTTTTCATTCAATTAAGTTATTAAGACATGACTGTAATTTGACTACATTTATAAAACAATAAAGCAAGTCTCTGGGTACAGTAACTTGGGACAAAGCGTTTCCAAAAAGCACGGCCCTAAAGTCATGGCAAGCTGAGGGAAAGGCGTGAAAATGCCCATCCGTGAAAATGCCCCTCCATGAAAAGAACAACAGTCGCCCTTGCTTTGATGACCGCAGTATTTGGGAGGTAGCAACAGCCCTTCCCTAGCAGGCCTGGAGCGCACGTACTTCTTGATGAAATCGACAAACTAGCTGTTCTTGCTTTACATGTGGGCAGCAGGAACAACAAAGAAAGAGAAAGAGAGGGGGACACACAAAAGTCTGGCAAAACAGGAAATTTGAGGAAACTATTTCTGAAATGTAAATAAGGGTTTCTGTTACTTTCATTATTGCAGAAGCAAAGAAGCTACATTCAAAGAAAAGTGCTGGTTTTTCCTGTAAACTCTTAATTTTTCAGACATGAGAGTTGGTTCACAATGTACTGAACTGATATGTTATATATGAGTTGATAGCATCACAATAGTGACTAAAATTTATTTTAAGGGTTCCTTTGACCCTCAGTCCTCTTCCCACCCACCCCCCACCGGCCTTGGGGGCCGTGAAAGCAGGCTGTTCGAATCCCAGCAACTCCACGCACACATGGGACTCATAACAGTGTATGTATCTTCTTTAACATAAATTTCTTCCCTGGAAGCTGGGGATTATAAGCAGTTCCTACTTCACAGAGATATTGTGAGATACCAAAATTATACAATGACTCAACTATATAGCAAGGGCTAAATATGCTAAGTATTTTTATTATTAACAAGAGGGCAAAGCCTCTTAAAATCAACCCGTGGAATACCAGCAAGTTGGGGTTTGTTTGTTTTTGTGAAAAAAAAAAAAATCTACGTCAACTAATATTAATATCAGTAGCTTTATTTTTAAAGAGGGTGTTTGTAGGTTACTGCTAAAGAAAATGCCCCATATGAAAAAGAGTGCCCTGGCAACTTATCTCAGACATGTGTCATTTACCCTCAAAGAAAGCAGAACACACAAACACGGAGTCTCATACTAGAATATAAAGATGGGTATTTGAGAGTGCTAAGAGAATTCCAGGCTGCTGAAGGCAGAGTTTATCATTCACACATCTTTACCACGTTCTTAAATGTCTTTGCTAATCCTCACTAGGAAACTTACAAAAAAAAGAAAGAAAAGCATTCACAAATTCATAGAAATCAGAAATCACAGAAAGTTGTATTAGTAAGATTAAAGTATAATCTTAAAAATTGAAAATCTAATAAAGTAAAAGCCCCCCAAACTCCCCCACCTAACGTGCAGGCACACTGGATTCAAGCAAATCCTCATCATTGCTATACACACGATCCTAGAACATCTATATAAATTATGATTGTGGTGCTATATACTGCCATTTTATTCTCAGTTAGTGTGGACACATCCTGCCAGGTACACACATCAAATATATTCAGTGATCACAGGAGAGATCCGAGTCCTGATGGGTACCAGCCACATCTTCATTTGCATCTCCATGAAATTCAAGTAACAACTTCATCAAAGGAGATGACCAAACAGAGAACTGAGTGTTAATTAACAAGACAGCATTTAATTCAGAACTATGGTGCCTCTGCAGATTCATATTTAGAGCCTATCCCTTTAAAGCATACTTCGCTGTATTACGTCTCACGTTTAGACAACTGAGAACTCCCATGCACACAAACAGTAAGGGAAATGGCTCGACCACTGGGTAAAAATATGCAGTTGGTCCAACATGCACGACTGAGGCAATCAAAAGATATGTGTGTAAATTACATTTTTTTTATTGATATTTATTGGTAGGGCTGTTCGCCACAAGTCATAGTCATTCCGTCTCCCCACTTTCCTCTTTTCAGCAAACACGCCCTGTTTCCCATCCCCGGCATGGGTGCACAGAACAGGAACTATGGGGCTGGAGGCTTCCGCACAGCAGATCCCAACCAGCATTGGCTACAACTCCAGCACCACGCGCCAATTTCAGGAAAATGAGAGTTCAGCCCTTTCTTTCCTCTCCATTTTTTGTAATCTCCTAGAAGCACAACTGTTCCAGAAACCAGCTCCCCTACCAGTCGGATATTTATACTAAATCTTCACTAAAGGGCTTGCTATTACAATGCTATCTCATCGATACAAGATTACCTCATTTCTGAACCACATCAAGCTGTATAATACTCCAACAATAAAAAAAAAAAAAAAACATTGCCCCTCGAGAAAGATGCAGCCCAGATTATTTTCATGTGCTTATCAGAGCGGAACGCCAACATTTTTGTTTAATGCAATGCAAATCTCAAAAAAGAGTCAGAGTTTAACTATGAATGCAGCAGACAGGCAAATATCCTTCCAACATACATGTGTCCATATACATAGTACTTACACATTATACGGGCACATGGCAAGCTGCAAGGAATCAATGGATCAGATCTGGATCAGAACCTTAAATATTTTCAATCCCTTAAAGTGCAACTCCATTTTCAAAAGCCCAGACAAGCATGAGATCAGATGAAATATTTTTTTTAAATCTTTGGGAAAACATAAAAAATCCCATTTCATGACCAGGTGAAATATTCCACCTTTTTTACTCTGATTTGCAAAATAGGTATGTGGGGAAAGTAACAGAATACAGCATTTACCTACCCACTTAGCAAATAATATGGAAGACCTACTCTACATCTTTATTCAAATGAAAATACTTTTTGCCCAGCATTTATTTCTTCAGCTGGTAGAAACCCCACCCTGTAAGGAACACAAGCGTAAAGCAATCTCTTGCAATGGACCATTTTACTTATTCTGCAATTTCTTACCCAAATTACACAGGTATAATTATTTTGACACTATAATGAAAAGAAAATGGGATTTGGGCACCGTAGGTTTATCTAATAACACTATTTCTTGCCAGACTTCACAGCACTGACAGTCACAAAGAACCTTGTCCATTCCAATAGGAAATATTTGATTTTACTGTAGGAACATTATTTATTTTCACCAAGTTGCTATTATCAGAAAGGATATGATAGCTGAATAATAAAAATGAAATCAAGAAATTCTGGTGTTTCAAGGCTTTATTTTTTTTCTGCTCTCACTTTTGACATTTTCTTCCCCTGGAGAGACAAGATAAAGTGCTGTCATAAATGGGTGACTTTTCTTGTCAAATGACAGATTTGATTCTCCATGGCAACCACAAATCAAGGTGCTAGTAGGAATTAAAGCTTCTCTTAAAAGGCGTCTTTATGTTTATAAAATGAATTTAAATTAAATGGGTATTAGGTACAGTCTTTACCTCGATTTATTTGTTGACTGAAGAGCTCTGTATTGCAAGGAGCGCATTTGCATTTTTAAGGAAAGATAACATATTGTCCTGACAGATGTATAAACAAAGCAAGTTACAAGGTCATGCTTCATACACTAGTTTAGAGACCCAGGAAGGGTATTCAGATGGACATCTAGCAGTTAAGAGGTATTTAAATATTGGACAAGGTGTAAAAATTACTCCTACAGGGGAACACATGAAGGGATCTCTCTATTTCTTCTCCTGACAGAGCTTTCTTCTACTGCTAATTAATAAAGATTTTTATAATCGTCACAAACAGAATGGCAAAAGACAATCTCCCTCTTCATCTCTGTCCCTCATGTAATACAGATTTTTAAAAAAAATCTCATCATTGCAAATGAGTACCCCACTCAAAATTAAATTATTTTAAGCCCCCCAAATTCAAGCACTGCTAGAATGAAACATTCGCTTTCCAGTGTTTTTAAGAAAAGCAAACACACACAGAGAGAAACATGTATGATTTCAAAGGAATTAGATAATTAATCTGGGATGTAAGCGGATTTCCATTTTCATAAGAAATGAAAGCTGATGTGCTTCATTTTTTACAACATTCCTGGCCATTAGAACTTAAGAAGCAAAGTAATGTGCGAGTGGATCCTAAAATAATAAATCAGGTCCCATCTTCCTGATATTAGCAAGCCATTTACCTAGTCTAGAGGAGTGAGGGTTTTCAGGTCATAAATAATATTTTAAAAGTTGGAGTACAGCTCATTTTTGGAAGTTTCAATTACAGCAGAGGGCATTGCTAGCCTGCTTGAAATATACATTGTCAACAGTACAGTCATTCTGAGGGACACGTTTAACTTAAAGAAAGGGGAAAATAAAAGTTTTACACTGCATGCTGGTAGTTGGGAGAATCCATCATTCTAAATGGCACCCTTGTAAGCTTAGCCAAATTTGATTTTACGCCATCTCTAGTTAAAAGAACGATACAGGGAATTAAATCAAATTCCTTTCATACAATCGTCTGATGGCACTGCCTTGGACTGGCGGGAGTAGCGCTGACAGGCTAAAGGAGGGAGAAACAGCCGGTACAATGACAACAAAGAGATGCACAAAACAGCTTCATCTAGCAATTTGTGACTTTAAACATCGATGCTCAGACCTTGCTTTTTGGGGGGGAGCAGGGAGGTCTTACTTGTAATCTGTGGGGCTCAAAGAGACTTGGTCCACTCGACTTTTATCAGTATCGGCTAAAATAAAATGGTGCCCAAAAGTTATCAATCACTTTGGAACTCCATGTACAAAGCCTAATTTATGGTGGAGTGAGTCACCCTGAACTCTCTGTTTCAGTCACAATGGCTTCTGCTTCATATTAGAATGAGGTGGGCTAGGGAACTTATTCTCATCCTGCGTAAAAAGTCAAAGTAGCATCACGTCTAAAAACCCAGGTCGACCAATGACACAGGGACAAGCGCTTGTAGCAACTGCGCATAACACTAGAGACACAATGCAGGTGCAATGCAGGTGCCGCGATATTGTGACATCACCCTTAAAGATGGGGGACACAGGTGTGTGGCGTCACGACCTCCCAGGACGCCTACCTAGGGAGCTTGGCAGTGCTTGGTAGTCTCCTGGAGAGTGTCTAAAAATGGGGTCTTGTCCCTCTGCAAAACACCTGACCCTCCCTTCAGAGAGACGGAGGTATCAATACTACCGGAGCGCTCAGAGCGCCTTCCCGTAACAGCGTGTGCCTTAAATAATGTCCTCATCAGAGACAAAGTTGTCAAGACCCTACAGGGACCATATGTAAACACTTGCTGCATGAGATCAGAAAACACTTGGCTAATGTACTAGTGGATAAAACAAATTGCTCATTAAAATAAGACCCGCCAGGATAGAAAAATGGGATTGTTATTTGCGTGGAATTGAAATTATTTACCATTTTGTTTGAAATGGGCGCAAAAATGAAGAATGTGTAAACCTATGTCAGTCATGAGGTGGAATCCGGTTACTCTGTTTAGATGTCCCTGTCACAGAATCAGCTTAGGAATTTCTCGAGAAAAATAAAACATGGTTCACTTCAAACAACACCTTCCACCTGCCTTCAGGAGTGCTCTAGGCTTTTCAGGGGCACACAGGGCCTCACACAATCATGTCTTCATGCCAGGCCGATTCCTTGGGCAAGGTTTCCTGTGTGGTAAGCTCCAGTCACCGTTTGGCTAACACAAAATATAACAGGTGAGAGCCCATTCATGTACAGTTGGAATTTCAGTGTCTTCCACCAAATTCTGCATCATAGTTAAAAATCTGTTAGATGTGAGAGGGAAATCATTTTATCTGTGTTGGAAATCTGGACTTCACTCGGAATAAGTTCCATTTAGTTTCATTGTATTCCACAGTCATCCAACGATGGAAAATTCAAGCCAGCTACCACCTACAATGTGCTTTTAATTTTTTTAAGATTTTATTTATTTATTTGAGAGAGAGAGAGAGAGAGAGAGAGAGAACATAAGCAGGGGGAGGGGCAGAGGGAGAAGCAGACTCCCCGCTGAGCAGGGAGCCCAATGCAGGGCTCGATCTCGGGACTCTGGGACCATGACCTGAGCCAAAGGCAGACGCTTAACCGACGGAGCCACCCAGGCGCCCTACAATGCTTTAAATCTCCACATGATGTGGCTTCATCTGGTCCAAATTAAGGACCTCCAAATATATACAGGTGACTTGTATTTATGGCTCAAGGTGAGCCAGCAAGCTGTTCTCCTCCACAAATGTTCTCCAATGCTCTGGCACCCCCAGCAGCACGTATAAAGCCACCTCCTACCCTACCGCCTCCTGCAAATATATCCACTAACTGTATTTTCACCTGAGAGTGCCTGCACCTCAAAGTCCAGTGCTTTACTGAACCCCAGGCTCCTGGTCTCTGTGCCCCTTTGATAGAAAATCTCTCTGCCTGCCACTCTCAGACCTCGCCATTGACGGCAGGGCGGGTGAGCGGAATTTCCACCAGCAGGTCACGGGTACAAAAGCCAAAGCTCACAGCTAACAGGTGGCTGTGGGTTCAGGATATTTCAGGGCCTGCTCAGGCAAGGCTGGCATGGGGACGCATCCCTCACTCGGGAGGGCCCCATGTGACTGGCTCTTCTAATGGCCCCATGTGACTGGTGATACTGAGCTTCCCCAGGCTGGGCTCTTCCCCATGAGAAATGAGGATGACAATGCCTACCTCACGGGGGTGCTGTAATTTCAGTTACAGTCTGTAAAATGTTTTGTGATGCCTAGAGTAAAGCACTGGCAGATGAAAGCACAAAAGCGGTCACGAGGGTAACTGCTGTTATTGTGTCTTGACCCCTGACCACAACTCTATTTAATTAATCATCTTCTTGAATCTTTGTCTGGCTACACCTGACATGGATGGGAAAAGTCTAGAATGAAGAATGTGTCCTACAGAGGCATGTATTTTGTAATAAGAAAAGTACTGATGATGAGAAGGAGGAAGGAACTGGCAGAAGGAGATCTTGCCTGAGTAGTACTTAGCAATGGCATCAAGCATACATTTCTGCAAAGGCTGGGGAGGCCAGCTTACCAATCTGTCAAAATGGGTACGTTATTTAAGAAAACAAGGTGACTGCCCACAGGACTCAGGCAGTCTGAATCAGGAGCAGGGGATCTGCACCTCCCGGGATGCCCTGCTTACCCCAGCATGGGGCTCATGGCCAACTGTCAAAGTTATCAACCCCTAAAGAAGAGGAGGACCCTGAAAGTTTCCTGCGAGGGTTCTCCTGGGAGGGGGGAGGTAAAGCAGAGGCCCAGTTACTACTGTTCCATCTTGTCCTCCTCAGGGAACCGAGCAGGGCCAGGATGCCTTGGGCTCTTGGGAACTGGAAAATCAAGACACCACACAATGCTACGCCCTCCCCACCTGGCTCTTCCAAGATAGCCCTTCTCCACAGGTGTCAACAATCAATTTTGCTTCTGCTTTACCCTTCTCACCCCCAGAGTGTGAGAATGAGTGGAAGATAGCAAGTGCCCTCTCTGGTCTCAGCTCAACAATCACTCCCTTGGGGGACCCAGACTCCCGCCCGTGTATTATACAGTGGCATTTACAGAGGACTAACTTTCTGCCAAGCAGGGGGCTAAGCAGGGACTCTGAAAGCCAGACTGCCTGAGATGCAATGTCCACTCTGCCCCTTTCTCCTAATATAACCTCATGTGAGTTGTTTTCCATCTAACTCCCCATCTCCTTATCTATAACACTGGAGGTAAAAGTACCTAGGCAGAGGGTTTTTTTTTTTTCATCACGTGTTAATCAAATGAGTAATTCTACGTAAGTACCTGAAAAAAAGTCTGCCTAGAATTGTCACATCTGCCTCATAATAATGCTATGAAGTGGATACTAATATTCTCTCCACCGGGCAGATGGAAAAATCAAGGCAGAGCGTGCTTAACGGATTTGTCCAGGACGGGAGAGTTAGTGAGTGCTCTAACCTAAGGAGCCCAGCCCTGGAGCCCACCCTCTGAATATTCTATAATCCTGCATGCAGAGCCCACAGACCTCTGTTCTGTATCATTTAAGATAGCACCAAAATCTTACATTTATTCGCAGAACGCTCCATGAGGGCAGGGACTATGCCTGGTTTCACTCCTACTGTCTAGGACTCAGCACATTATAGGGACACACGGGCTAAGTAAATGAGCAAACCCATCCCAGAAACATGCTGGGCAGGTGAAAGTAAACATTTATGAGGCTGACAACCATGAACAAGTCTGCACAGTAACCTGTAGCCCAGAGATGCCAGCTCACGGTCAGCCTCCCCCAGACCTTCCCAGAGTGGCTACGATACATTCTCTCCACCCCTCACCCCACTCATCGACCCCCAACCTCTCCTGCTTTTCTAGCGGGTCCTTATTCTTGTCATAGGGCTGCAAAAATCTGATCAAGGGCGAGCTGTTAACTTTTCTCTAGAAAACAACTTTCCTCAGCTATTTGTCAACTTCTGTCATTCAAAGGGATACAACACAAATGTATATCTCTAATGAAATTCACAGTCAAGAAAAGTTGTCATCATCTAGTTATATCTGTTATGACATACATTTCATTTTGTTCAATACATAACAGAGAAGCTATTTAATCAAACAGAAGATTCTTGCTAAAATGACAGTCCAAGCAATGTCCAAACAAGCTTTTATTATGCTAGGCGAATCTGATCAGGATTGGATTGTTTTCAGCGGATTTTTTTCCCTTTCCTCTTCCATTGAGAAAATAGCTTGGGGAGGGTGGGTGCAGAAAATGACACAAGACAATGGACTTGAAGGGATGCTGAGTCAGCGGTGTGTGTGGGTACTGGAGCCCCGCCCTTGGGTCTGTTGGGAGAATGTACAAAGATACATCCCACCATCTGGAGGGCCATAAAAGGGTTTGCCAGGGCAACAGGTTGTGTCTTCCTTTTCCGCACCATATAATTCCTCACAAGAGAGGTACCAACCCAAACACAATACACAATGTAAGGAATGAGGACTCTGTGTTTCTCAAGGGATACTTAACCATGGATATATTTTGTCTTTACAATTTAATAAACACTTAGCTTCAATGAGAAAACATGTATCACTGCAGAAGAATTTAGTGAGCCATAGAGCTAAACAGCCCAAGGCCAAAAATACAAAAGGAAAAAAAAAAATGTTAAGGAGGAACTGGGTACTTGGGCTTTGGGCACTACAGATGGTACGAATTCGAGGGAAAGAAAAGATACCAGTAACATTCAGAGGAGGGCCGCTCTCTTCCTTCTGCTGCATTCACTACACAGCACCTGGAACAAAGTGGGGTATCAACAAAGAACTGTTGCATGGAGGGACAGAAGGACACACGGGGAGGCAAGTGGATAGATGGATGGATGAAAGACCTCCCACAAAAAAAAAAAAAGAAATGGCTGATAAAAATGATTTTAATACATTATACTGACAGGTGGTGGCCCATTACCACAGGAACCTCTTCCCCGCTGCTCTTGCCAAAGGTGGGCCCTGTGCTGTGTTAAGGCAGCTTTTCTATTAAAGGAAAAAAAAAAAAAAAAAAAAATATATATATATATATATATATATCTTTCAAGACAGTTGGGGGCAGCCTGTGGCTAAGAAACTTTCTTTTTTCCTAGGCCAGGTTAATTGGTCACCACGACAACAATGACACAGATTATCAATTAGCCAAATGTTTACTACGCTAACATTCTCAGTGAATGAGGGATGATCAAGACCAGTTGTGCTCATTCCGGAAGGCTTGCTAAAACAAAGACTGCTGGATCTCTCCCTCCTCAGAGTTTCTGATTATGTAGGTCTGGGATAAGACCCAAGAATTCTCTTCTCTAACAAAGTTTCCAGGTGATACTGATGCTCATGCCGTGAACAGCAGAACCACTGATGTAGACAATCCCTAAGGTTCCTCCCAAATGTAATATCCTCCAAGTCTATTCAGGAGCTACCAATACTCTTCTGAATGGAATGAATTTTGAAAAGGAGATCCAACACTATTTGAGGCATCATAAAGGTAGGCAGCATCACTAACTTTAACATCAGGATACCAATCCAACAGTCCTCACTATGTGGAATTTTTAATCCTCAGAGGAGCAATTTTTTTCTATTACTGTGTTCTTTTGGGAGAGTTAAAAATGTCTGTCAAAACATTTGAAAAAATCAATTTCAAAAATTCAATCACAATAAGACAATATAAACATGAATTCAGGAGCCTGTAATGAGCTTCTGCAGGGTCCTCTGCACTGAAAGTTACTGCTTGGCTTCCAACAGGATCTGCAAACCAGCCACCAGATCACCTACCTCAAATATGCCTAAATGACATCAAGGTGAGGGGCCCCGACATTTCTCTTTGGTGGCATCCTACTCCAGAGTCTGACTATCTTTAAAAGACTCTTGGCATGTTATCACATCACACAGTATTCTCAACTGCTCTTTCACAGTTAATGCCTTCCTAATGGTAGGTGTTTAGAAGGCCAAAGGGTGAACACCCCTTCCTTATAATTACTGTTCCTGTGTACAAAGACTGAACAGAACGCCCCCTCACATATACACATACCCTTGGGCTTCTCCTCTCTATGTTAAGTGGTTCTGACTCCTTTAACCTTCCCGCAAAGATCCTATTCACACACCCTTTCATCGTGTTCGCTGATCATCTCTGGAAACTTTCCAAAATCCCTACCCTTTTCTTGTCCTCCACCCGGGGCTGGACAAGTCATTGGTCCTTTCATCTTTCACCATACTTTCATTAATACATCCTGAGTCATGCGAGGTCTTTAATACCAGCAATGCAGTGCTAACACAAGCGTAAATGGGAAAGGAGAGGGACCAGACACATCCACGCTACTAAAGGCAAAGCTATAGAGACTTGCTTGAAGAGGAAAAGGAGCAGGACCAATTGGCGAATGGGCACTGGAGCAAGACTCAAAAAGATATCCCAGGGGCCACTGTCCTGAATGAAAACTTGGTGGCAGGGATGTCTGGGGCCTGCAGAGCACTTATAACTCTGAGCAATTCCACCAGCGATGGGTGTTGGCTTTTAAATGGCAATATCCAAATCAGAGAGGAAATGACAGTGCATTCCAAGCAAAACTGCACACATTTAGACAGACTAAGAAAATAACAATAAAAGGGCAAATTTATTCTGCATGTGTGATCATGATTATCATTACATCAGGTCCCATATATGCCCAGCCAGAATAAATATTAACCCATTTTATAAATGACTTATACTGCATTTGTGGATACAGCTCCACCCAAACCCAAAACAACACTGTTTCCATAGTAACCAACAGATTTCAAAGGAGGAAAAAGGAAGGGAAGACTTCAGAACGGATAGCAATCAAATAAAATAGCCAGCATCAACAAAATATGTCAGCATTATTTAAAACACACATTTAGGACCATTCTATAGTTTAATCTCTTTCCCAGAACACCAGCTCCTTCGAAGCCACCTTCTAGTAAAGCTGGTCCTCCCACCAAAAAAAAAAAAAAAAAGCAAAATTGTCTCCATTTTAATTGAGGAAAGAAGTACATTTCTTGAGTCATTCCTGGGATTCAAATGGGAGTATGATGAAGAAAATAACATCTACTGGCTGACTTAGCATGCACTGCAATTCAGATTAATTACCAATTGGTAATTATGAAACCTCAACTGGGCTTTGATCATCCTATTAGGGTATCTATTCTCTTGCTGAGAATGTAATGAGGGGAAAAAGAAGTAAAAGCCAAAATTCAAAGCCAGAGAGCTAACGACCAGAAAAGCTGCAGACCATCACCAACTGACAGCCAGGTTTTTCCCTGGAACTTTCTCAAATAACAGTTCCCCCAGTGAATTTTGCACAGAGATGGTATGTAATAGTTTACCCACATTCCTGCAGGTTCTGTGGGTCTTAAACCTGTAAAACGCAAGGTAACCTCTATAGGCAGCACCCTATCTGCAGGATAGGACTGGCCTCATGCGGGGTCTTCTGTGAACTCTGAAAATCCACAGTCCTGGCAATCTCTCCCTCTCGCTCTCTTTCCTACTGCCACCTGATTTCAAAATTGTGCAGACTAATAAGAATAAAATATTCAGGTGGCGCCTGGGTGGCTCAGTCGTTGAACGTCTGCCTTCGGCTCAGGTCATGATCCCAGGGTCCCGGGATCGGGATCGAGTCACACATCGGGCTCCCTGCTCAGCGGGAAGCCTGCTTCTCCCTCTCCCACTCCCCCTGCTTGTGTTCGCTCTCTCGCTGTGTCTCTCTCTGTCAAATAAATAAACAAAATCTTAAAAAAAAAAAAAAGAATAAAATATTCGTAGGATGGACAAATGGGTATCTTGAGTCCCTGGCTCCTAAATGTGATCTCCCATGTTCTAGCTCTGCAACCTTGGGTAAGTCATTTAACCTTCCATTGACCTTCCTGCCCCTCACCTTCCTCAATCTGTAGAACAGGAATAATAAAAGCATCTACCTTACAGAGATGTTATAACAATGAAATGAATTAACACATAGAAAAAGCTCAGCAAAAGACCTGATACACAAGAGAAGACGACTGGTGTGACCATTAGCATTATTATTATTTGTAAGGAATTCCTCTTTCTTAATGAGCACAATCACATCCGGATGGGGTTTCCTTAGAGAAACCTCTCAGTGCGGCAAAGACAAGTACGCTGAGCAAACACCTTGGGAATGATTTCACTAGGAGGTCTTGAGAACTGCAACTGCACTGCCCGTCAGCTCGTCCTGCATGGCTTCCGCTGCCAAAGCAGACAGAACTGGGTTTGAAACATGGGTCACGGCCGTGTGACCATGAGCTGGTCCCTTACTGCGCCTAAGCCTCAGCTTCTGACCTCTCCAACGGGAGCAATCAGAGTAACCACCTTTTGGTTACCTGTGGCAATGATCGAGTGGGAGAATTCCCAGGCAGCATCTCACCAAGGATCTAGGACATCCCAACATTAAATATGTTTTCCACTTTTATTATTCTTACATTGACGTGCTCACACAAAACACTGATTCAGCAACTATTTACTGTTGTGTGTGCAAGGCGGTGTGTGATCAAAAGTTTACCTGACATGGTCTGTGCTCTCATGGAGTTTACCGCCCACATGGGAACAGTGACATGGAAAAGGAAGACCCAAAATATAATTACAAACTCTGACGAGTGCTATGAAGGAACAAACTAGGGGAAAGTGACTAAGGTTTATCAATGACAAGAGTATGTCACATTTTAAATATTTTTCTCCAGTAACCAAAAATGACCCAAAGATGCTATAACCCATCAATGATCGCCCAGTCCCCTAGTCTAAAAGCTTGCAGTATACTAGCCTTTTCCAGAAAGGACTCAGTACTACTACAGGGCCTTACTTTTAGCCAAAACCATAGTAATGCTTCCATTCTTTTCACCCCAAATGAACAACAGGCAAGGTTGATGTTTATTTACAGCAGTCACACAAGTTAATATGAAAGTGATGGGGGTGGGGGAGGGGGGCGGTAAAAATCAGATAGGCTACCTTAAAGCCACACTGTCAAAGACTCAATGTGTTTTTGTTCCCGGGCTACTTTATGAATCACCAATATCATAAATATCGTAAGAACCCAGCATACGCATGCAGCTCTGCAAAGTGAACAAAATGAAAGAACCACGTTCTGATGACTCATAGTGGTTCCATCTGACCAGGCCAAGAGAGACTCCACAGCATGACAACAGGTGACTCCCGAATTTAAGGATTTACCTGAATGTGTTCTACAACCTTATTAGTACACTTTTCCCTTCCTTCTTCCTCCAGTTTGCCTAATGGTAGAAGACGCACAAATGTAATTACATTTACATTTTATTATGAAGTCAGTGAGTCACTCAGAGTACATGCTAGAACTTATGTTTTATTGTTTTTCATTAAAGTGCTTCATTGCCTTTAGGGTCATATTGTTGTTGGGGGAGGAGTTATAAGTATGGAATACTTATTTTGTGGACGACACACTTTTCTGTCAGGGTCTTTGTTTTTAACGCCACAGAACGACTCTGACTCCAGATTACTGGAACTCTGTCATTTACGTGCGGCATACAATTCTTCACAGGGAATAAGGATTTGGACTTTGGAGATACGGCATGCGGAAGTGTTCACACCCAATACAAAATATATAAAAGTGATTGATTAAAAAAAAAAAAGGGAAAATCAAGGAGGCCCAAGAGAATTCAGCCAAAGTTTGAAAATGTCTTCCCATCTTTTTTTTCTATATGAAATCAAATCAAATGCCTTCCTATTTTTTTTCTATGCCTCACTTAAAATTACATTCTTCAACCAAATATTTTGGGCGTTGGTTCCACTGGCTTTACTAGATGACATCTGGGCCCAGGGATGTAAAAACAGATGCCAAACTTGAGGCAGAACTGCTCCTTCTTCTTCCAGCCATTTGACTTTGAAACAAGCCCCGAACTCTGACTGGAAGCCCAAGACCAGAGAAGAAACAAGAAGGATACACAAGTTTACAGTTTTACCCATAGCAAGGTATTTTATTAATTTTAATTATTTTAACACATAACATCAATACGTAAAAAAAAAAAAAAAAAAAGGTAGCTGGACTTACTAGTTTTTTCCCCCTGAAAGTGAAAAGAGAAGGGAGAGCACTTGTCTATATAGTCCCACTTATTCCAAGTCCCTAAGCTATGACTAGATCCCTAGCTGCCATTTACAGGGTCCTGCTATCCCAGGCAGGCACTGCACCCAAGTACACCCTTGCTGAGTCTTCATGATGATTCAGTGAGAGGGTTCTCTTTGCATTCCCATTTCACAGATGGGAAAACCAAGGCTCAGAGCAGTAAAGTAACCGATGAAAGGCTCAGAGAGTTACTAAGGAAGTGAGTCAAGATTTGAAGCCAGAGCCTGGCACCAGCGCCCATGCTTACAATCGCTATACATCCATAGACAAATACTGGTCTTCATTTGAGCCAACAGACCAACCTCTCGCCCATGTAGCCCATTTCATCTCACAAGATCTTTCTGAGGTATATACTATTATATAATAGAGGAAGATAAAAAGAGGTACAATTGCGTTAAGTAACTTGAACCAAGGACATGCAGCTAATAAGTGTCAGAACCAAGATTTGAAGTAAGGTTCTAAACTATGAGCCTTTAAATACTCTCCAAGATATACTCCCCAAAAGTGTACTTCACTTGAACTTTCAGGGTGGTAGATGGGATAAGATGTGGAAAAGAAGCAACTAGGAAGGGATCCCACTTGTGATCTTAGTTGAGATGATAACATCTGCCTTTCCTCCCAGATTGTCAAAACTGTGTCCCAAAACTGTGAGTAGCAAAACTCTAAGGTAACAAAGTAGAGCATGGAAAATCACCCATCACTCAAGGCCTCTTTCTACAGTGAAATGGCAGTCACAGATACAACTGATGTATAACCACTTTACCACCAAATAAAAGAAAGGAAAACAGTAATCTACTTTCATGTCCAACATTTAATGCACTGTCCAGCAGGTAAACAGTAAACCAAATTATGGTTTAAGACAGTGATCCTCAACTGGAGAGCCAAGGAGTAGGGTATCTGGAACATGTGGGAGCACTGTTGGCTGTCACAATGACTGGGGGACACCAAGAACGCTAAACACCCTGCTAAAGGGATGGCACAGATGAAAAGAACTGCTATGTCTCAAGTAGGAATGGCGCCCCCTGAAAAATATAATCAATAAGCCCCACATGGGTGAGAAACTGGTTTTTCTCATTCCAAGGACATAAGACAGGCCCGGGCCCATAGAAGGAACTCAAAAATAGCTGTGCGATGAGTAGATGATCTATTACACAGTCAAATAAAAGTAACTGTAATAAGGATAATATGAGAGCATGAAGACACTTATGTTAGAGAGAGAAAGCAGGACATAAAGTTACTAGCACAAGTGACTGCAACTATTTATTTAAATACTGCATCCAGAAAAGACTAGGAAATGGACTAAAATATTCAATTCTTGTTTCAGAACAGTGAGAGAATTAATGATTTTCCCCTCTACTGCATAAGTATGGTATCATTTATGATGAAAGTAAAAATCTTAAATCATATTTAATTGGCCAAAAGAGATCTAGAATAGAAAAACAGTGGAGAAAAAAAAAAAGAAAAATACTGGAGTAGGGACGCCTGGGTAGCTCGGTGGTTAAGCGTCTGACTCTTGGTTTCAGCTCAGGTCATGATCTCATGGATCATGGATGGAGCCCAGGTCGGGCTCTACGCTCAGCGGGAAGTCTGCTTGAAGATTCTCTTCCTCTGCCCCTCCCACCACTTGTGAGCGCATGTGCACACAAGTCTCTGTCTCTCCCTAAAATAAATAAATAAATCTTTAAAAAAAAATACTGGAGTACAAGCAACCCTGAATAAATGTGCCCAAAAGGAGAGTATGAAAGAGTTTCTAAAAAAGATAAATTACGACCATCACCTTGTATTTCTAGACAGATTTTCCACCGTCACTTCCGAATCCAGAGTACCATAAACTAAAGTCAATAGTTTATAGCCCCTGACTAGCAAAGTTTTCTTCATCCCAGTTCCCCACCTCTGGTAAACACACTGCCATCCACTGTCAGGCAAGGTCAATGTTCAAAGTCTATTTTTCCCTTCTCCATCCCATGCCTCCCCCACTGCAGGCATCCCCCTATCCTCCCAGTCTTTGCTACAATTTCTGTACTGTCTGTCCAAACCTACCTTCTATGCCCACTATCAGCACCCTAACTCAAGATCTTTCCTCTCCTCTGGAAGCTGTCACCATGCCTTCCTGCCCTGGTGAAGGGTAGTAACTTTCCTATCATGTGCAAGCAATGCCCAGAATTTTTAGTATTCTAACTAAGACGATCAAACATCACTATTAAATTCTCAATGGAAGTAGCAACTGCAATTTTTTTTAAAGTAATGATTAGTTAGGAAACTAAGTTTGGTCTCAAACATTTCTACCAAAATATACCTTAATGGCAGGGCACCTGGCTGGCTCAGTCAGGAAAGCATGCAACTTTTGATGTCGGGGTCATGAGTTCAAGCCCTATATGGGTGTGGAGACTACTTAAAAAAAAAAAAAAAAACCCTCAATGGCAATGGAGGAAGGGGGGAAGTGGAGGATAGTTTATATCCACTCATGAGGCAGGAAAAGTCTGGAAGCATTAATCAAAGAGGACCTAAGTAAGCAGGAAAAGTCATGGTCAAGATTCGAAATCTTGTGTTGTGGGGCACCTGGGTGACTCAGTCATTAAGCGCTTGCCTTCGGCTCAGGTCATGATCCCAGGGTCCTGGGATCGAGCCCCGCATCGGGCTCCCAGCTCCGCGGGAAGCCTGCTTCTCCCTCTCCCACTCCCCCTGCTTGTGTTCCCTCTCTCGCTGTGTCTCTCTCTGTCAAATAAATAAAATCTTAAAAAAAAAAAAAAAAAAGAAATCTTGTGTTGTATGTCAGCCTAAATGTGTCCGTTTAAAATGTAAAAATGATGCCTTTTCCCACTGAAATCTTCCAAGAAAAAGTGCCTCTTCATAGAGATAAGCTAGAGTAAATTATTTTGTGATTTAATGAGGATCCTGACTTCTCTGATGTATGGACCTAATGGTATGCATGTGACCATTTGAGATTTACACGTCTACATGACCAAACCAAAGACAATTAAAAAAAAAAAAACAACAGATTATCTGCTGGCATTTAATGGCAAACTCACATGTTCATTAACTGTTCTACTCTTTAACTAGATGTGTCAGTGTGGTTACACGGACTGGGAATGACTTAACGTGGTTTTCTCACAGATTATAATCCATGAGGGAATATTTACTGCTGGGCTGCATTTACAGTAGATGAAACAAATTCATTTAAGGGGCATTCTAGATATTTTTTTAATAAAACAAATTGGCTAAGCCTTTTTCAACTTCAGCAATGTTTGCTCCCCTTTTTAAGGAAAAGAACCTCTTGAAGATTACTGATTTTAGAAATATGTAAGTGGTACATTCTATAACAATGCTGCCGGAGAGAAATAGAAAACGAGCTGCATATGTAATGTTTAATTTTCTAGTGGCCACATTAGAAAGATAAGGAACAGATAAAATTAATTTTAGAGATACATTTTATTTAAACCAATATATCTAAAATCCTATCACTGCAGTACGTAGTCAAGTGTCTTTGAAATCCAGTGTGTACGTGACACCTTGCCCATCTCAATTCACACTAGCCACAGACACACTTTGTGTGACCAGCAGCCACAGACGGCTAGCACAGGTACTGAAAAGTACAATTCTCGAAGCTCATATTGCCCTGTCCATGAAAAAGAGATTTCCTAAAGAAACTCTAACCTGATCCTATTTTAGAAAATTATCATTATTGTTTGGGTTGACTGTATTTACTTTTAAATGGAAGGTCTTTACCAGAGATGGGACTCCAAATAATTCCTATATAATGTACATGCTTTTCAACCTCCAAAAACTATAAATTACCTCCTTAAAATCTGGACAAAAATAACACTCATTAATGGGGTTTTTTGTTTGTTTTTAATTTAAGGTTCCTGCCCTTCAGTCTGATTCACAGTTGAATAATAAATTATTAGGCCCATGATATTCCCTGGGAACTCTACTGCTTTAAGAATCTGTTTCATTAAGGAATTACTCAGTCTGAAGGAAATTTATTGACACTTATCTCATTTTCCCTCCTGTTCTTGGTAGGCGACACCTGTGATTTTCAAAGACCAATGGCTAAAGATGAGGGCCTTTATGAATCACAAGGGCCTTGAGCTAGTGCTGCATGTACAGCTTCCTCCGGCTAGCTTCCACAATCTTTCTTCCTGCAGCAATGGGTGCACTGTGGGTGTGACACAGCGCCCTCCAGAGGATCCCACAGAAACAGCATAAAATGGCACACGCCACCCCCTCATCTCCAGTCAACCAACAAACAAAGTACAAAAGTTCAAGGAGCTGGAACTACTCAATCTAGCCAGATCCTCAAATTCTGAACACTAAATCCCTTATTGCCACAGAATTCTTGTGTTTCCAAATCTATTTCTAATGATCCCCCCAAAAATGTAAAACTCATAATCTCTAGCTAAGCAGCTGATCAAAGCACGATAAAATGAAAAGTCTGGGAACTGTGTGTAGGCTGCCATGACTTGGCTCATTATTCTCATTTCCTTAATAAAATATATTTTAAAATAACTCTCCATTCACATACTTATAGTACAAACTAAAACTGTAACATTTTGATTCAAATAATTACATAGGTAACCTCAGCAAAAGCAATTCTGTCAATGTATACCACCACACAACATAAGATTAAAGACACATTTATAACCCCCTAACACTATTTCTCTTGTAACATTCAGCCTTGCATTCATAATGCTGATTTGCATATTAGTGCTACATCCAACTCAGGTAACCATGACACCTCCAAAATAGACACAAGCTTATAAACATGACCAAGATCCTGTCAGATTATTCAAGAGACACTGGAAAAAGAATATTACAAGGTAATTTCTAATATTGAGGATTTGTATCCATACATAAAATACCAACTGAAATATATCTTCAGAATGAAATTTCCTAAAATGATTAAAGTAAAATGTGAAACCTCACAGTTTATACAAGACAAGAAACATTTGGCTGCAAATGGTTTTATAATTTTGCTAATTAAAAATTATCCCATTTTCACTTTGGATTCATCATGTAACAGAAACAGGAATAACCTTACCATGCCAGAAACACAAGCAAATGATTAAAGTTCTACTCTCAAAAAAATCTTTAAAAGTTGGCAAAACATTTCATTAGGCTACAAATCAAAATCCGTCTGTCCTTGACATCTCTTTAATGTCTTCCAGATTCTACATCTACTTTTTTTTTTAATCACTCACTGAATCACTCAGAAATTAAAATATGTTAAAATACCACTCATCTTGGACCTCTAGAAAAGTCCTCTGGGATCGTACAACCTTCAGGCGCCTCCATATGCGCAATGGACCCATAATGCCACCAACTGATTTATGTAAAGTATTCCATAAATTTCACAATGAGAGGGAAAAAAAAAAATTCCCAGAATCGTGTCTTCATCAATAAAT
This sequence comes from Mirounga angustirostris, assembly GCF_029215605.1. Classification (NCBI taxonomy): domain Eukaryota; kingdom Metazoa; phylum Chordata; class Mammalia; order Carnivora; family Phocidae; genus Mirounga; species Mirounga angustirostris. The sequence goes on along the minus strand of NW_026991709.1, from coordinate 177,850,653 downwards.
CTGCTACATGAGAAGAATATAAATAAATACTAAAAAGGGGCCACCGTGAACCCTCTCTTCTGAAGTTTGCCAAGTGGAAATGGGTATAACTATGATTAAAAATAAAAATCTCTGAGCTTCCAAGGTGTTACCAACAAAATATGCCTACAAAAAGAAGAATGCAAGTGGCAAGGAGGTTGACTGATGAACACGTATTTCTCTGTAAAGCTAATGAAGGCAATGTTTACAGCGCATACTTATTTATTTATGCTTCCCTTCCCTGAGCCCTCCATGTGCCATGGGAGTCAGTGTGCGTTAATGGCACTGAACACCAGAGAACCTTCCAACTGCGAGTTGCAGTCACTGTGTCAGTGGAAACAATGAATCACAGACATGCAACCTGGGATGAGTTGTGGCAGCACCTTACGTGTGTCACAATGTGTCATGTGACACGGCTGTTGCCATGGTGAGGCTCCATGTTCGGGAAATGTGTTAAGTCTCATAGAAGGCACCCAGCCATCCCCCAACATACCCATGCTCGTGAAGGCACTCTGAAATCGTTCTACTGCCGATAACGTTGTGATTGGCTTCCTCGCTGGGAGTCTTGTTGGAAACAGGGGGGAAGAAAGTCACTTGGGGAAAGCTGAAAGAAAATCAAGTATAGCATCCCCAATGTCTGTGGCAGCGGGGGAGGGGGCCTCCAACACAGCCAGAAGAGCAGGATCTTTAAAAATAATAAATCAATTCTTTCGATGGGATAAAAGTGGGTTATTCCCATAAAGGGAGGGAAGTTTTATGTTACTTGTATCATTTCCGTGTGTTCAAACAAGGGATAAGGATAAAGAGACCAAAAACTCCACAATCTCTTGGGCAGAACAGAAACACTACATGGATTGAGGAGATATGGATGAATCACCCTAGTCATTTTTTTACCAAAAAATCCTCCTCTTGGGCTTTTCTTACCAGAGTCTCCCATTTTACCCTAGCACTGCTTTTGTCGCCTGAAAGCATGAATAAAAACCGTAAGAGACTCGCCATCCTAAGGACTGAAGAATCCCCTTAAGGACTGAGCAGAGGGTCTGGTGCATGGGAGTGACACAGGAAGCTGCCACTGCAGGGTCCAGAACCACGGCTCTTACTATCACTTCTCTTTAGCTACCTGGCTCCGCACAAAGGGAAGCCTATTCCAGCATACTGACTTCAAGGGAAGATTTACAATTCTTCAGCACAGTTTCTTTACCTGCCAGCTTCCCGAATTTGGAATTCAAGAAGTGGGTTAGAAAAGTCAAAACGTTTCCTTTCCACACAATAAAGACAGTTTTGTCAAAAAGAGGCACCTTTAAGTGAATTTTACAGATGTGTAGACATATAGAAAAAATACACCTCTGTGGCTCTTGGTGCTGTGAGAAACCACCAAGATGGTTACAGACACCACACCTCAAGCCCTCCAGGAGCAAAGGATCTTTGGCCTGGAGAAGACTCAAGAAGGACCCACGGCCCATCTCAAAGTAACTGATGGATTATCGTGTAGAAGAGATGGGTTTTGTAGCATCTCAAGGTACCAAGCCAAACAATTAAGTGGCAAGACCGTGGGTGGTAGATTTTAGTCCAATTTAGGAAAGAACTTTCTAGCCCTAAGGTTTGGTCAGAGATAAAAATGAACTTCCTGAAACATGTTAAGTTCAACATCCCAGAGTGACTCAGATGGTCTGAATGTTCGTGGGGCAGCAACACAACCTCAAAGCTTTAGGCACAAGATGCATGGGACAGCAGTCGGCTTTAGTATTCCTTCGAACACTAAACACCTAGGAGTTTTTGGATGGATATGATGTCTATCACTGGGACACATAGGTACACATACATAGATACACAAAATTCACATCCTGGAACACAGCAGAGAGAGAATGCCAAATGGGCTGTAAGAATCTAAAAGCACATTTTTTATTTAGGGCATAGTTTAGGGCTCATAGCTCCCTATACCGTTCGCTGAGAATTTACTACATGCCAACCTTTTTGAAATACTTTCTGTGTATTAATTCATTTAATCCTACAATCACCTACGAGTTAGGTACTACGATCATCCACATTTTAAAGGCAAGGAAACTGAGGTACAGAAGAGCGTCATAACTTCCCCAAGATTCTACTGTTAATAAGCGGCAGAGCCAGGATTCAAACCCAAGTAGTCTGGCCAACATCCTGTGTTCTTAATCACCACATTTAGCTGTTTATTACACATTAAAGGTTCTACATCTTGGCTCTGGATCATGGAATACGTTTATTTTTCATTTAATAAAAAAAATAAAATAAAATAACCCTTTGCAAGTCTTTCAACCTAATTCTACCTTCGCTTTGTTCTCTCTGCCACTTCCTACATTTTTTATTACAATGGAAATTTCTGTGAAAACATATTTGCTTCTTGGGGGTTCATCTTTTCTAGATGTTATTCCCCGGCTGCAGTAATAATACCTTGGTTCACAAATTATGGTGTGCCGAAAATCAGAAACTCTTTTCCCTTTCCATCCCAGCCAATTTTATCGTGATATTTGATAGCGAAATATTCCTCTAGGTTATTCTCCTGTACCTTTCTTGAAAAAACTTGAAAGCCATCCTTTTCATTTCTCTTCCCTGGTCATACATTTTTTTTCCCCCTTACTCAGTGCTGTGTTATAACTTGGCCTCCATTTTATTAAAATGCCCAACTCTCTGAATTCACTCTTGCCCACGTTTACCCCTGCCTCGACTTCCCTCACCTGTTGATACAAAATTAAAATCTTCAGCAAAAAGTGGAGAGCTCTAATTGAAGATATCTTCTTTCCAGAAGGCTCACACTCTCTTTTTTTTTTTTTTAAATCATTCTCATCCTCCAGAGATTTCTTCACAGAAAATCAAATGACACACATTATATGTCTCCTGGTCTCCACTTCCCTCATGACAAAGTCAGGGACACTGAGAAGAAAATTTCCTACTTTAATCATTCAATACCACCTCTCAGAGTTTTGCTGTCCCCAACAACCACTTGTACAATAATTTTTATATTTTTCTTTAAATTTCTCAATTTTATTAAATGTTGCATTGAAGGAGTATTAGCTGAGACACCAGACCTGATGTGCGAATAGCATTTTTGCTACATAGTGAATATAGAATACATATTAAAAATAATACCTCTTAGATTTTCAAAAATGTTCACCTGTGTCTCCTAGCAAACGAATCTCAAATTCCACCGGTGACATATACAGCACACTTCAGAAAATGCTCGTATTGAGAATACAGCTCTCAAGTTACTTTCAAAGTCTACTTTTCTTCCTTGACTTGTTTTCCCTTTCACTTCATCTTTTACCGCTAGCCTCACTTTTACTTCTAGTTTATTGTTCTCTTATTTGAAATACAGGAAGGGAGAGGTGGACCCCCACTACATCTCCCTCTAAATCAATAAATAATCCAATCACACAGAACAGCTTATCTCAAGATGAGATTTAAACAAAAGTGAAGACATTATTATTTCATCAGAAGCTGAAGAGCAAATGATTGAGCTGAAGCATCAGAGAATGAGAACAAAGAAGTGAATCCTTGGCATGGCTTCGTGCTCTATCTTCTTTAGTCTAGGGCTCTGGAAACCACGGGCCCTGAGGGCCAAACTGAACCTGTAGCCCGTGAGCCAAGAATAGTGTTGACGTTCTTTCTTACGACTTAGCGTCAAGGGGAAATTGTACGAAATTCAAATTTCGCTGTCAATAAATTGTACTGGAAACCCAGCCATGCCCATTGGGGTACGGGCCGTCTGTGACTGCTTTCACGCTAGGGTCGCTCTAACAGAGCCTAGTGCACAAAGGCTGAAATACTGACTATCTGGCTCAGAAAAAGTTGCTGATCCCTGATATGGACAAAGAAGTTCTTTGAGCCTTTTGCCATCACACACATACATGAGCATTTTCTTTTTAGTTATAAAAGCTGCCCACCCTACTTCCCCACCCCTACAACAAAACAAAACAAAAACAGGAGTAAGACGGAAAGCATAAGGAATCTCCATGTACTCAGCACCAAGATCAGGTCAAAAGCTTCTCTTCGCACCTGTGGCATGGACTAGAAGAGCTGATACCGACCAACTGGACCATGTAGGCTGCGTGTTCCATCAGCTCATTTCTCATGCGATTGTGAGGACCATTAACCATCCTAAGAGTAAACAATCCTGATACCTTTTTTTTTTTTTTAAAGATTTTATTTATTTATTTGACAGAGAGAGACACAGCGAGAGAGGGAACACAAGCAGGGGGAGTGGGAGAGGGAGAAGCAGGCTTCCCGCCGAGCAGGGAGCCCGATGTGGGGCTCGATCCCAGCACCCTGGGATCATGACCTGAGCCGAAGGCAGACGCTTAACGACTGAGCCACCCAGGCGCCCCGATCCTGATACCTTTTTAAAGCTGCAACATTATTAACAATTAAAAGGCTGCCACCACACATACACAGTAACTTTCCTGTACTTTGATATGCATATCCATGGTCTGATTATACCAGCGTGGAGAGATTGACAGGAAAAGCTGAGTGGCATGGCTCCCAAGGAAACACTACATTGATCAGTAAATAATACACGTTTTTTGAAACTGTCTAACTGCATATTTACACTTGTCAAATCTCATACACTTTGGTGACAGACTTCTTTTTCAAACGTCTATGTAAAAAATTCTAATACTGATTTTTAAAATGTTCTTAATAATTACAAAAAAAAAAAACACATCTAGGGTGTATAAGGTTTAAAGTATATCCGCCAAAGAGTGCCACCTGGAGCATTAATTGCTGCATCTTTAACATTCCCGGTTACATCAGTGTATTTGCAAATGTCTCAAAAAAAGGTTAAAATACGGTTGCAAGTAACCTATTTCTAGTGTTTACGAGATGCCAAGCACTGTAATTAAGGACTTCACAGCCAACAAGGTAGATGCTACCATTGCCCCCTTCTGACAGATGAGGAAACTGAGCCTTGAGGAGGACACAGGGTTTGGCCACGGTCATACTATTAGTGAGACCTGGGACCAGGACCTGAGGCTCTCTACTCTAACTTCAGACACCATGCTCTCCTTAACCCACAGCAGGCTGTGGAAACCTGTATTTAACAGGTTTTCTCAGGCAGCCCTTAGAGATCGCCCTTTGAAAAACATGGCCCCAAGGACTTGTGGGAAGAGGAGAATAAAATCCAATGGGTCCTCGGTTCAAGTCCCATCAACTCCCCTTCAAACACTGACCATGGGAGAAGGAGAGAGAAGATCTATCTGTACCAGGTGTATCATAGCCCCTGGCAGGTCACATAGGCTCACTTCCAACAGCTACTGAATGACTATCATTTTTTACAGGTCACGGAATGCTTGTATATCAGGTAAAGTCGTTTTATCTACATTGTCCAGAAAATTACTTCAACTCTTGGTCGATTAGGTTAGCATCTTCTTGCCCTAAGACTCCATATCAATTAAATTACACCAGCAGCCGAGAGCTGGCATAGATGGGGTGGGACACAGGGGAGCAGAGACATGGCTCTACCCAGTGACTGGTTTATCAACCACTAGACTAGATAATGAGCTAGACATACCCCCTCACCCCCACCCACATACAATTTGTTTTATTACAGAAGTGGTCAAATACACAAAGTAGTAGAGAAAATACTATAATGAGTCCCATATACCCATCACCCAGATTCCAGAATATCAAGATTCTGCTCTATTTGTTCTTTCCTGGTGATTTGTAAAGGAAATCACAAGTGACTGGCCATTTCACCCTTACACCAATATGCAACTCTTAAAAAAATATGGAGAGAAAAACCCCCTCAATAATAACTGAACACACACGTCATTAAAAAAAAAAAAAAAAAAAAAAATTCCACAGAGCATCCCTGAGACTAGCCTGCTGGCCATCTGGCCTGAACATCTATTCTGGAAGGGCAGTTGTCCCTGTAGGCCACAGACAAGGGGCCTAAATAACCTGCAGCACTTGACCTTTCCAAAGTTAGAGCCGTGGGCACAAAATTCCAGCGGCCAAGGTTCTCCCTTCCTGCACCCATTCCCTGGAACGGCTGGACTGCTAGTTCTATGTAGTCTGTTCAAACTGTATTGACGGAAAATAAAACTCATCTGCTCAAATGTGAGGGACTCCACGAGCTGCCACTTACTACCAGGAGCATCTTTACTTGAGAAGAGAACCGACGGAAGCACACAACACTGAGCCCACCCGCATGATTCTGGGAGATTTTAGACTGAGGAAAAGGCCAGTAGGTAAGGAATATTTTTGAAAAAATTTTTGGAAGAAGTTATTTCCTTTTATATCACCAGTTCTATAAAAATCCTGTTTGTATATTAAGCTGCAGTTTCAAATGAGTTAAGATTCCAATTTCCTCCATAAAGACAACTATAAGCTACAAAATCTTCCCTGCCTAAATGAAATAAAAGGGCCTTAAAGAACCACAGAACCTATTGAAGATGAGGAGGCAGCAAACCCTCGTGGTTAAGATACAAAGCTTTGAAAGTGGCCCAACTTAAGGTAAACCCTACTTATAAAACTTGCTATGTGATCCGAGCAGGTGACCAAGCCACTGAGCTTCTGTCTTCTCAACAATCAAACGGGAGGCGCCTGCGTGGCTCAGTCAGTTAAGCATCTGACTCTTGATTTTGGCTGAGGTCATGATCTCAGGGTCCTGGGATCGAGCCCCGCATGGGGCTCTGCACTCAGCTCAGAGTCTGCCTGAGATTTTCTCTCCCTTCTCCTCTGCCCCACCCCTCCCCTCCACCCCTGCGTACTCTCTTTCCTTCTCTCTCAAATAAATAAAATCTTTTAAAAAAAACAATAAAACCAAAATAATAATATCCAGGACACAGAGACACTGTTAGAATTAAAAGAGATAACTAATGTGATATCCAAACCACTCCAGGAAAACTTAATGCCTCATGAATGGTTGCTATAATTATTTGTTACAAACATCACTAAATCTCATGGAACCCAAAGAGGGATGAAAAAGATTTCATCTCATGAGCCTTTTCCAATCAACCAGTTGGAGCTGCAGGGAACAGTATGTACAGAAAATCTAAGAGCCACCATCAGAAGAGATCAGGATGGGTCCCACTGATTTTATCATCCTTGAATAAGGCCAACCATATCGTCCTATAAACATGGGCCAAGAGGTTAATAATTCATGTGTTCACCTACAATCACTTTCCAGAACTCTGGTTCCGTGACCAACACAACACAAATAACCAAACAGTATGTTGAAATGAAATTAAAATGTAAATTAACTAAATGGTGCTTAAATGCACTAATTGCTCATTTTTCTTTAAGAAGGAATTAAAATGATGGCAATTCTCAACAGGGTACCTCAGCAGCCTGCACACAGACTAAGTGGAAATTTCCTTCTCTTAGTCTCTGTGCATTACTTGAACCAACTAGCAGAAAACAGATTATTTCAAAAACAACACGCAATGTAACTTAAGTTCCTAGAATTTTACATCACGGAAGATATCATTTGAAATATAATAGTTGAATGCCTTCCTCCCTGGTACAGCTTGCTTCAGTGTATTGATAAAAACCAAGATTAATATGCAAAAGGAAATTGCAAGAAACTTGCCCTGCGCCGGTCAGCACCTGGTACAATGTGGGTGCCCCTCCCTTTGAGAAAGAAACTGCACTTGGAGAGTGAGAGTCTGGGTTTCATTCTCACCCCACCACTTCCTTGCTAGGTTTTAGCCTCAGTTGATGCACAGGTAACAAGAGGGTGAGAATGGTCTCTTTTTTATCTTTTCCAAAGCTACAGAATTAAAAAAAAAAAAAAAAAAAAAAAACTACAAAACTATAATGCTTCACATACATAACACCAAAACCAGAAGAAAGGTAGAAAATAAACTACTTCATATCATACAATTACGGCAGACACATGTTAAAAAAACCAATTGTTACACAACCCAGATAACTGCTAAAATCGTATGTGTGTGAGATTCTCTCATTAAGAGAACAAACATATACTGTTTAACCCCTGGATGCCAGATATTCAGGTAAGTACTGGGTATACAAAGAAAAACTACGAAGATGGGTCAAAAGTCACTCACTTGACATTGTTGTGCTCATACTCATGCCAATGGTGAATGGGAAGCTTGCCTACAGGAACTTAAGTGGAATAATTCTGAGGTCACATCAGCACTCAGCAGAAGAGAGATTGTGATCAATTAGTGATGTCTGTCAGAATGGGCAGGAGTGGGGAAAATATAAGATCCAAAGTATGTCAGGAATGTTCGCCACCCTTGATTTAGGTAAGGGATGTGAGGCTTTGTGTAAATGTCATGTGAACAAAAGCCTGCCCAATACATTAAAAGTTTACTTGACGGTGAATTTGTATGTCCAGAAAAATGTGTGTATGATCCCATAAGTGGCTTAGAGGGGAATGGAACGTATCTGCAATATAAATGCAGATTACCTTTATTATAAAATTGGATTATATTCTCATTCCTAGACTAATTTCCTATATCATAAAACCTATATTCAATTTTATAAATAGCATACACCAAGAATCATAAATTCAGTTAATGCAGAAATTTAACAGATTTTTTTTTTTTAATAAAAGTGAGAAAAGGCTGTTTTCGAGCAAGTATCTGAAAGGACAGAAAGGGCTCTTTCTTTGAAGATATGTTTTTCCCTCTGACTCTACCTCCTTGGGGATATAACTAGAGAAGAAATAAATTTCACAGCTAATATATATGAAGTAACATGTTTAACATTATCCAATGAATTTATATCTACCTACACCATATAAATTTATCTCACATAAACTGTCATCTCCAACAGAATTCTTTAAAACAATGTTATAGCTTCTGAATTAAATGCAACCTTCTAATTGGAATTTAATCTTACAACAGTAGGAGATTTTCTTTTTTAATTGACAAACAGAATAATTCATTAGTTTGTCTTACAGTTCTGTCTGAAGAATTCGAAAGCAAACTTGACCTGGGCGTTGGCTGTGAAGTACATGAGGGTAGTGGGGGCGAGGCAGGGACTGGAGGTTCTTTCATCATCCTCAGAACTCCTCGTGCTGCTTACGGGCAGGAAAAGGATGGACACTCTCACTCGCACCATCCTGAATGACTACATTACTAATATATTCCATTACCACCACGTAAATATCATCTTAATTTCTGATCTTCATCAAGCCAGACAATGGTTTCCACCTTGGCCCCCAGCCAATTAGCTGTGTGGAAAATGTTCAGCCAATTACATTACTTCTATTAGGTTAGGGACTGGAGAGAAAGGCAAAATAAGGGCCTTGAAAATACTTCGGAGATAAAATGTAAGTTGACACTGTCTTCGCATGCCGGAGCCCAAGTTATACAATCTGATAGACAGCTGCCAGCACTCATAACTGCTTATTAAATCTAGCCTCTCTTCATGGCGTGAGTGAAGATCTGTATTTTTACCAATATTAGGTTCATTGTGTTATGAAAGAGACCAAAATACTTAAGATCATTCGCTCCAGCTCATAAAACATATTATGTAGTTTATTAAATTGTTAAAATTACTTTTCAAACTCAAAATTTCAGGGACTGGAAGTTTAAGCACAACAAAGTGGCTTTGCCCACTGACAGGTTCCAGCACAAGACAGCCTACCCAGGAGGAGAGCCCATCAGACAGCTTTCCTGTCCCAAAACACCTGCTACCTGCCCCCACCTCTTCCTGGAAGCTGCACCACCACTACCACCGCACCCCAAAACCGATGACAAAAAGACAAAAAAAAAAAAGAAAATACACACTCAAGTTTTATACAAAAGCAAGGAACTCCCAGCCAAAAGGTAGCCCGTGCTCAAGTCTTCAGTGGGAAGAAATATTCCCCATGATTTTTCCCTCATCCAAGTAGGTTAAAAGCTCGGAATTTCATTATGAGAGAGAGATCAAACAAGTAACTGTGGGCAAAGAAGGAAAAACAATCAGTGACAAAACAATGTCGCACAGTACTACATTCTTACACCAGATCCTCCAGCAAAAGACAATTTACTGATAGGAAGCAGGCAATGCCAAGGCAGAGACTGAATAACAAGCCAGCAATTTGCCATCCCTACTCCACTCTTCTCAGGAAAACTCTATGCAAATCCAGACTGTTATTATCACATTTATTAATAACACGGTGGCTAACTGCCTATTAAATATGCAGCAGACTTAGCCGCTCTTCACTCTTGGAGTCTCGTGATGTGCATCAGATAGGTATCCATATCAACTTCAGCTTCACGCCAGGGAAAAAGGAGCCAACTCTGATTCCCTGCTGGTGAAGGGTGGCATTAAAGAACTGTCCCAAAGAGAGACCTCAAGCGCTCAGCCTGTCTTTCTCTGTTATCTTGCACCTAAAGTAATCTACTATGCAGACATGGTTATCGCCAACATAAACTGAGTACATTACCCATTTTCTGGCCTTAAAAATGTGCCACAGGGGCGCCTGGGTGGCTCAGATGGTTAAGTGTCTGCCTTCGGCTCAGGTCATGATCCCAGGGTCCTGGGATTGAGTCCCGCATCGGGCTCCCTGCTCCTTGGGAGCCTGCTCCTCCCTCTGCCTCTCTCTCTCTCTCTCTCTCTGTCTCTCATGAATAAATAAATAAAATCTTTAAAAAAAAAATGTGCCATAATGATCTATTTGTGCAAACCTTTCCTCGTATGGTTTCACTTGCCTTGCATGTCAGTGCAGCAATTTATTGTTCTGGCTGCCCACCGCCGTGACTGTGACCCTGTTCTACCATGAGGACACTTAGCATGAAACACTGACTCAGAATTAGAGTTTACTCCAAGCCTAAAGACTTCAAATTATCAGTGGTAACCATTAACTGGTGCTTCTTTTGGTTACTCAATAAACTGTAAAGTTCTAAAAGCCACAGGACTGTGAATACATTTTTGACAATGAAAGGACTAACTAGATATCAGATACATAATACACGGAAAGGTGGGTTATTGCATCATGGAGGAAGAGAATTAGTCCTTTGAGTAAACCCTGGAGGTGTGCTTTGAGGAAGGATAGGATAGAAAATCAGAGCACATGCTCCAGCTCATCACATTTCGGGGACTTCCACTTCCTACTGAAAATATAGTGAAGGGAAGTTTATTACCATCTGATAAATACAAAATACTTCCTTAATATAAAAAACGGGTATTTGACTAGGCCATTTTAACAATGCAAAAGAGAAATCATTTTCACTATAGTTCTTGAGACTGATTTTTCAAATAGCAGGCCTCACCCAATGAAATTAATAAATAAAATGAACCCTGTCTTCAATAAATACATTCATGCGGTTTTGTTAAACTTCATACGTCAATTTTATGATTGTGAGATTGAGTCAGACTTTCTCAGTACTGGAGACAGAGATGAGAGGTAGTCTCATGTCTGAGTTTGTTACTATTTCAATAACTTCAGAATTCCAACCACTTCTATGAATTCTCCTGTGTATAGGAGATGGGCCCAGGCTTTGGTCTCAACTCGACCTGGATCCCCAAAGATACCAAGTTTCATAATGCATGCTATCTGCTCACTGATCTACAGACCATCAACAAAAGTCTATCATAGCTATGTAGCAGTGGAAGACCCTCAGAGGAACTTCACAGGTGCGAAATCAAAGGACTTCCCAAGACTACCCAAGGAGGATGATGGAGGGATCTTTATCAGCTCTAAATTCCAAGACTCCATTAACCATTTCTTTTCACTGGGGACATCCTTGCCTCATGTGTTACTATTTATTATTTGCCTTATTTCTTGCCAATTAAAGAAGGAATAATGTCAGGAAGATAGAAGACTTTGTTTTTCCTCTATCTGAAGCTTCAGCAGAATGGAATAACAAAACAGCCCAAGTGGAAGTGCATTTTAGGGCTCACAGGCTCTTTGAGGATCATCTAGTCAATAACAACTGTGTTAATTGCTTTGCTAGGGCTCCTTTTTTTTTTTTAATCTATGAAATGGAAAGGTCAAATTGGTCTCTAACTATAAAATCTTTGGGGCGCCTGCATGGCTCAATTGGTTAAGCATCTGACTCTTGATCTCAGCTTAGGTCTTGATCTCATGGTTCTGAGTTCAAGCCCCACACTGGAGCCTAAGCATGGAGTCTTCTTTAAAAAATAAATAAAATAAAATCTTCTCAAATCTGTCCCAATAGCTAAATGCATAACAATGTCTTAAGAAGACACTTATCAGAGAAATTTTACTCAACTGCATGGGCTGGATGTTTCAACCTCTATAACTGAGATAAACTAGAAAAAAGATCATTAAGGACAAAAGAAGTAGGCTCCAGGTCCAACTAGGCCAAGGACTTAGACATCTCAATGAGACTCTATGGGCTTCAGCTGCTCCATCTATTAAATGAGGGCATTTAAACTGACAATTTATAGGGCCGTGTTAGCACTAACAAATAGGAGACTCTAACCTACCTGATTTGTTTTAAATATAGGTAACTATATTTACCATGTCAGATAACTATTAGGCCTCCTAATACCAATATAATGCTCTTCCTCCTTCACTACTCTTCCCTCCATTAAAAAGAATCTGTTTCAAATACAGTCATACTAAGACAAACGAGATGGAGTTTGTCAATGGTTCTCTTATCATTAAGTGTCACTGAATACAAAATCTGAAATGAAATGGCACCCCATAAAGGTGACCTCATCCTATGACAAAGCTACCACTGAATGATGTCAGACTTTTTATCCAGAACACCTGGCCTCAACCAATTATTTTCTCTGACAAAGGCAAGTCACAATTGTTCATTCGTTACTGTATAAGAGAGCCACTGATTGCTGAGGAACATGGCAGATGTCATCAAATACAGGAAACACATGTAAGAGAAAAAGATCATCATGTCCCTTCTGACCTCCCCTAACAATTATAATGAATAACTTGGTGAGGTGAACAATGATTAAGAAAAATGCTCATAAGTCTTTCTGAAAATCTTTGAGAGCCCACAGTAGTTTTCTCAAGAACCCTCATCACATGGAAAGCTGGGGATGTTCCTTCTTAGTGAACAAATCAGACCTAAATTCCCTCTGAAACTCAAGACGAGATCATCATATTTTTAGTCCATGGTGCTTCATTGTTTGCTGAGTGATTATGGGGCCAAAAAAGCAATTATTCTTTCAGTTACACATGAGGCTCATAACTTAGATAGCCCACCCCTCACTGTATGAAAAAAAAAAAAAAAAAAGTTCTCCCGTGTCCTATGGTGCCTTTTATAAATCCTCAGATCATTGCAGGAGTTACAGCAGAGAAGGGTACAGCAGAAAACAACAGCAGAGTTGCTTTCTTCTTTCAAGGTGAGAATCTCACACCCTCAGTGTGCAATTGTTCTGATGAACTTAGGACTTCTATCGGTTTCCTGCACTATGTATGACCCCTGCAGCCACTTTTTTGTCTTGTGAATTTTCAGACAAATACTCATAAACATTCACTTACCCTTTTGGCCAGCAAGCATCACATCCACCCGTTCATGGTTGACAGCAAATCAGAGAAGGGACTGAAGCCCTCACCATCGCCCAAATGTTTCTTTTGGAAACTGGAATTGTCAGCAAAAGGTCCTGGGACACTGCAATACAAAAGTATTTTTTACACATAACTGAGATGTAGCTTCTAAAACCACCACTTCCTTAAACTTGAAAACAGCAAGGCAGACATAGAATCTAGAGGTAGGGGAAAACACCTTTAAAATGAGGGTATATCGATATATCAAATGTGATGCTGTCAAATATGAACCGGAAATACTGTTTTGAAAGACACATTTACCAATGACTTCAACACACACACCGAGAGATTGTTGTTTATTGGAGATTTTGTGCAGACTATTTTACTTATTTTGGCATTAAAAAAATATCAGGTCCCATTATAGAGTGCTCAGGTCACAAGGTGTTTTAACTCAAATATTGCATGGATAAGTGTACCATTTTCTAGTAAGTAAGTGTCTTTTCCAGAGGATGAAAATACATGAAAATTTAAATAATACTAATTTAAAATTATTTTTAAGCAATAATGAACCTCATTTCTCTTCCAAAATAATTCTAAAAATGTCTATGAATTACTTAAGGAGCCAAAGACTCAGGGACATATTTCCACCAGGAGGGAACAAACTATGTAATGTGCAGGTGTCAAAGTGGAGAAGCCTGAATTCTGGACCTGATATCATCACCAGCTGTGTGGACCCAGGAAAGCTATTTAATATCTCAGGATTCCAGCTACTTCATGTTCAAGGTCAGGGCAGTAACTGATGTTCCCCAAGTCCCTTCCACCGCTTAGCTTTGTTGGGGTTTTGTTTTGTTTTGTTTTTTTTAAAGATTTTATTTATTTGAGACAGAGAGAATGAGAGAGAGAGCACATGAGAGGGGGGAGGGTCAGAGGGAGAAGCAGACTCCTTGCCGAGCAGGGAGCCCGATGCGGGACTCGATCCCGGGACTCCAGGATCATGACCTGAGCCGAAGGCAGTTGCTTAACCAACTGAACCACCCAGGTGCCCGGGGTTTTTTGATAAAGTATGCTTATTCCAAATAAGCTAAACTATCAGCTTTTCCTTTAAGATTCCTGATCAAAAAGATTTTTGTCGGGGCGCCTGGGTGGCTCAGTCATTAAGCGTCTGCCTTCGGCTCAGGTCATGATCCCAGGGTGCTGGGATCGAGCCCCGCATCGGGCTCCCTGCTCTGCGGGAAGCCTGCTTCTCCCTCTGCCACTCCCCCTGCTTGTGTTCCCTCTCTCGTTGTGTCTCTCTCTGTCAAAATAAATAAATAAAATCTTTAAAAATAAAAAAAAAAAAAAGATTTTTGTCACGTATCATTCTTACATCAATCTGCCATTAACACTGAAGATGTGCTACAGGCAGAGGGTTTTGCACATGCATAGAAGAATTCTCACCCTGGCACCAGTGCCCCATCCTGATGAGCTGCCCCCCTCGGTGGCTGACAGCATCCCCTGGGTGCCCATGGAAGGCTTCCATTTCTCTCCACAGGGGACAATTCCAACGTCTATGGCCATCGGCCCAAATGTATTGCACATGAGTGTTTCTCAAACTTTTGTGTATGTAAGCATAACCTGGAATCACACAGCAAAAAGAAATGGGCTGAGGTTGTCTACCATCTTTAGGATAAAAACCAAACTTCTCTCTGTGGCCTACAAGGCCCTGCTAATCAGTCACTTTCTATTTCTCCGCCACCTCCAGCCACCAAACTAATACCCAACTACAACAACTTACAGTGGTCTTCTTTCTACTTCAAGTAAGCTGTGTTTATCTGTATCAGGGCTGGAGCATGTGCTTTTCTCCGCTACCTGAAATGCCCTGAGCCTACTCCTTACACAAACGGCTCTTTCTCATCACTGGGTCTTAGGGGCAAAGGCCACTTCACGAAGGCTGTCCTGCCTACCTACTTAGGCTATATCCCCGGTGACTTTCAGTGATATCATCCTATCTGCTTTCTCCAGAGCTTTTGTCATAATCTATAAACTTTTTTCTCATTTATTCACTGGTCTTCCTCACTTGAATCTAAGCTCCGCAAGGTAAGGGAACTTCTCTGTTTCATTTATCACTATACTCCAAAACTTCAGAAAAATGCCTGGCTCATAGCAGGCACTCCAGAAAGATTTACTGGATCAACAAATGAATCAACAATCGAAAGAATTCACTCTTCAGCATCCTACAAAAATATAATTGCTAGTGACTGAAAACCCACTATGCGCTGGATATTATTTTAAGTATTTTACAACAGTTATTTCATTTACTTCTGTTCTTACAACAAAGTTCCTGGTAGACAACGTTATAGGCTTAATAAGCAGATAAGACAACGGAGGCAGAGTTTTAGGAACTTGCCCAAGATCACACAGTAGCCGGGCCTTGAGTCCACAAAGTGGGCGCTCATTAGAACTCTGTATTTTTCTAGCCAATACAGTAATACAAACATTTTGAGTGCCTACCTGGTACTAGACACCCTTCTGACTCAAGCTCGCTGCAAGGTCTTGTAGAGGACACTCAGCCTTTCGGATCTTGAGCTTCCTGCTTCACACAGGGAAAGCTAAGGCACCCCACAACAAATGGGCAGACAACGCAAGTGAGCAAAACAGGCCACGTGTCAGGAACAGGGAGCAAGGCACAAGGTCGCAAGCTGGAAGACCAGCAGTTTTTCAGCTAAAGAGGGCAGACAGTGCCCTCCACAAGCCAACTGTTGGCAGAGGGGAACCTAAGCCCAGGGCTTCAAGAGGTTTCAATTGTATGTACGAAGGCAGTGATCTAGGTTACTGTTCTGTGAAATTTCATAATTTTTCAAAGACAGCAGCTAATCTTTTAACAGCACCCATGAAAGAAAGAAAGAGAGGTGGGAAAAGGGGGCAGAGAACAAACCTGCAAGCCCTACAGTAAATGACTGCTGAAATCATGCCATGTCTGTGATTCTAGAGGGATTCAGAAGCACAGGGAAGCCATACAACTGAACACAGAAAAACAGAGTAGGTATCTGGATAGGTAAGGGCTTTGTAGAGGAATTATCCTGAGCAAGTTTTAGAAGGAACTGGAAGGTGCAGTGGAAAACGCACTTCACAAAACCAGAATGTTGTATTCAGAGGCTTGGAGGTGGGGACGAGGAGGCAAGTCACCCCGAGAAACAGCAGTGAGGAGGAAGGGCTGATGGGAGAGTTCATGTAGCTTTCCTTTTCATTCATGCTCGGAGAAGCTGCAGGTTTCCAGCTAAGACACACAGGCTGGGCAAACAATGCTCTAAGGGTAGATCATTAGTGTTGTCTTGCTTGATTTCCTAAAACGTGAAAGTTACCAGGCATATATGAGAATAAAAAACCATGATGCCCCCGGGTGGCTCAGTCAGTTGGGAATCGAACTCTTGATCCGAGCTCAGGTCTTGATCTCAGGGTTTTAAGTTTGGACCCCCACTGGGCATGGAGGCTACTTTAAAAAATAAATAAATAAATAACAAATAAAAACAAAAACAAAAAAATAACCACCATTACGGGTTGCGGAATAATTTCTGTTTTTGTTTGTATATGTTTTAAGAGTCCAACAGACCCGGAACTGAATTCTATCTCCACCAAGCTCTATAATTCTAACCAAACTACTATACAAATAATTCATACTGTAGTTTTTATATGTATTTGCAGTATATATACTATATAAATACACACAGTATAATTCATACATATACGTAAAACATATATATACCTTTATATGCTATAAAATACGAGCTCTGTAAGTCTAACCAAAATACTACGTAAACAATATATACTGTAGTTTTTATATGTATTTAGAGTATATATACTATAAAGTACATACTATATAGACACATACACACTACAGTACATACATAAACATACATATATATGATACAAGCTCTATAACTCTAACCAAACTCTGAACTCCAGAAATTAAAAAATGTAGCCACTGAAATAAAAAAAATCTAAAAAAAAAAGAAGAAGAAGAAAAGACAGCCAAAAAAATTACCCAGAAAACCACCTGGAGGCAAAAACGGTCTACCTAGAATTGTATACTCAGAAAAAAAATATCTTTCAAAAATGAGGATGAAATAAAGATCTTCTCAGACAAACAGAAGTTCATCACCTCTCTACAGGGACATTCAGAAAGATGTATTTCAGGCCAAAAGAAAATGATTTCTCTGACTTAAGAAGAAAGGGCGGGGGGGGAGGAACCACAAAAATGCATCAAAATGATGTGCATGTCTCAAAAATAAAAATAACATTTCTTACATCAAAAGTCTGGCCACACATCACATGCCCCCAAGCCCAGCTCACTTATTTACACAGTGGCACTCTCGATCACCAAGGCCTTGCTCTGCAAACCTGAGTGTGCAACCAGGACACCAGCTTGAAATGCATATTCCTGCCCCCACGCCCAGTCCAGAGAGTCAGGTCCCAGGAATCTGCGTTTTGGCCAGATACCCCCAGGTAATCCGGATGAAAGTGGGTCCTTGCCACGCTCTCCACCTCTTTAGGGCCAAGAATTCAGGGAGCCAGGGCTCAGCTCCAACAGGTCACGGCTAACACACAGCAGGACTTTGTTGTCTTCCCTTTCACTGGAGCCCCAGAAGAGCACCTTGGCCCCGGGGGTCAGTAGCAACCCTGCCTCAACCCTACTAATCAGGAACTGCAATAAATTAAAAGCCCATTAAATTATTTTAGAGAAAAGCCTAGAAGTGCTGAAACATTAATTGTGCCATATTCAATCTGTTTTCCTAGAGATTCAAAAAACCAGATTACCATCTTGGGGGTCATTAGAAAGAATGAAGCTTGCTCCCTTTCCATTTACATATTTAAAAATATGCATATATTCTTGCAGTGGCTGTGATCCAGACTCCCCAGTTCCCGTGGCCATGCCACAGTCTAACCATGGAGAAAGAAGCCCAGGATGCCACGGGGTTCTGCCTTGTTTTGTTTTGTTTTTTAAAGAGGAACCAAAGCCCAGGGCCTGTGGTTGCAAAATAGCTCCAGGAAAACAGGTAGAGACAGCCACAAAACAACTGTGATGTTTACTTGTTTTGTTCTCCCCTGTTTATTTTTCCCTGAAGCAATCCTTGCTCAGTACAAAAGTCTGCAGGGAGCTGGAGAGAGCAGCTGTGGTTCCCTGAGGCCAAGACCTAGCAATCAAGTTGTTTACCAAACACTGCCAGGCACCGGGAAAACAACAAGCTCGCAGGCTGCATTTGCATCTGCTTCTCAAAAACAACCTCTGAAAGTCTAGGGCCTGGCCTGGTACTTCCTTGTATGGCTGAGGGCAACTTGGAAATTAAAGGCATGAACTGCCTTAGGTATTAGCACCCGCGGCCTAACTGTAATGCATTATTCCATTTCTCTGGCATCCTAAGAAACATCCTAAAAAAGGAGCGCTGGAAGTCTGGGAAGTACAAAGCAGTGGGTTGACACAGACAACAAGTTCCTGCCTGGCATTTCCAAGCAAGCTCACAGTGGCCATCTCAGCGAACTGTCATCATTTGCTGACCATCCAACACCGCCAGACATCCAGCAGTGGTTCTCCATCTTGAACAAGCACTGGAATCCCCAGGAGGGCTAATAAAACACAGATGGCTGGGTCCTTCCATGGACGTGCCTAATTGAGTAGGCCCAGGGTAGGGCCTGAGAATTTCCAGAAAGCTCCCAAGGGAAGTTGGTGCTATTGGTGTCCACCACACTTCCAGTACCGCTCCTCTAGAATCAGATGCCTCCTGGCCAGCCTGAAGACGTGGGAACTGATTCGCCACCCTAACCTCTCCCATGGGTTATCTGAGTGAATATGGCAGTGTCGAGCCCAAAGAAGTTCACAGAACAAAATGCAGTGCATGGTTTTCCATGTGCCTCTCCAGATCCTTTGCCCAATATCCCCCCACCCTGCTCTGTGCCCTGGAAGGCTGCCCTGTGTGGCAACATCAAGAGGTACCCCTGCCCTCTGGCTTCCAGCTGATTACACCCAGTGGAGGTCTCATCTTCAGTTGATGGAGAAGATGGGGCATTTACTGCCGGGCTTCCTTCCCTCCAGGGAAATGCAGGTTGACTGAGTCCCTCTATGAAAGGTCACAGCTCCCACCAGGCAGACCTCTCCATAAAGATATAGTCTCCACAATCCAGTAACCACTACCTGTCTTTCCCAGTCCTTCCAGGCCCGGAAGAGGTAAAAGCCACTCTTTTCCCATGGGGATCCTGACACAAAACTCAAATTCAACACTGGATTCCCCCCTGGTTTTTGAACGCTAAATCTGGAATTTTATATAGCCACATAACGTAAACATTCATGGATATATGTAGAGACACACATACATACAAAAATACATATGTACCTATAAATGTACACACATACACAAGTGTACACATGAATGTACACACCCATAAATATATGTATTTAAAGACTTTGTAATGTAGTTAGGTTGGTCAGAAGACCCGGGAGCCCCAAGGCCAAGGCCAACTTGGGCGGTTCACAAGGATGTTCCTTCAGGTCCCATGTGTCATAGGAAGAGCAGGCCCACTTTGTCTCATCAGTTACACAACCTGATGGGAAGGAGAGCATTTGTGAGAGCTTCAATCCTTCTCTAATTTATTATCTTAGTTTCTTTTGTTGCAAATGGCACCAAAATAGAAAGGGAACAGAAGTGGGTGGAGCAGGCTCCATCGTCAACTCCCATGAATAACTTTCTGACAATGCTGAACCCAGTTCAAAAAGCACACCGGCTGCAAAAAAAAAAAAAAAAAAAGGTGTGTGTTGTCAGCTCACAAATAAAATGCCAATCTGCCTCAATTAATAAAGCTCAGAAAAGAAGAACAAATAATACTTCGGTTTTTAAAATAATAATCACCTCAAGTTACCCTAAAGAAGCTTCTGTCAGAAGAGCTAAGTTCTAAAGTTCTAGTAAAAATGGTCAACCAAATTTAACCAAACGTTGGGTCAACTACACCAACATTCTTGGCTTCAGCGAGCCCACCTGATTTCACTTCAATTAAATTCTCTAGAGCTAACCACTATTCTCTTGCTTAACTTTCACTAGCAAGATTTCTTTCAACTCATCAGAGGACTTCTTGGTATCTATGCTCAAAAACAAGTTTTTAAGTAAACCCATTAGATTAATTAGAACGCATGGGGAATATGGTTTCCATGTAATTACTTTTCTAGTTAAACCTTCTGTGTTTGCTTGTTTATTGTTCTTTCTTCACTAAAAATCTTAACGATCCATTTAAAACCTGGAGGATTGTCTTCCTGTGGCTTCTGTCTGTCCCCTCTCCCTGTCTCCCCAGTAAGCAGCCTAGCTTATGCCTGAACCCTGCCATGGAAGATGAGTGACTTCTGGAACCCCCTCTTCAAGGATAAGAGGCACCTTAAGTATCTTGCTACCTTCTGGCAACCCCAGAATCCCCTTTCTATAGTGGAGAAACTCCACTCATCCTTCACCGGGGCTCCAATGCTCACCTCTTCCCACCGCCCTCCATTACCAACATCATGAAAAATCTAGAAACTTTCCTTTTTCCTTAAAGATGCCCTTTTCATCTTTTCCAGAAGCCATCTACTCAACATCCCGTGACTTCAGGCAACCAATTCCCTTTCTTAGAACCAAGGTATTGCTCTCCTAACAGCCCACATTGCCCATCATCTACCTCCAAAGAAAAAGCCATCATCCCTCTCCACTATGATTCCTTCATCCTTCAAAAACCTTTTTTTTTTTTTTTAATTAGAGAGAGAGCATGCAAAAGCACGCATGCCAGCGGGGTGGGGGAGGTGCAGAGGGAGAAAAAGAGAGAGAATCTTAAGCAGGCTCCACGCCTAGCATGGAGCTCAATGTGGGGCTGGATCTCACAACCCTGAGATCATGACCTGAGCTAAAACCAAAAGTTGGATGCTTAACCAACTGAGCCACCCAGCCGCCCCAAAACCCTTCTTCCGGTGATCACATGAGAGGGAACCATTGTTCCCAGCCCAGCCATATGGCCTTTAATTCTAAGTGTCAAGGACACTCTTCCATACCTTTTCAGGTATTTTAGTATCTGGTTCACAATTTCTGTCTAGATCCTTCCAATGTGGCCACTTCTATCAACCTCAATAGTCATGAAGATGGTCCTTCCAACAGCCTGGCCAATGCTTACATAAGGCCTGATACAAACAAGGCACTCAAAAACAAACAAACAAACAAACAAAACACCTTTGAATGAGTGAATGCACATCTGGTTATCTTAACTTCCTTACCCCGAAAGCTTCCAAGCCCTTTGAGAAACAGTACAGTGCAGGAGCTTTAAACATGGGTTGTGGAACAGACTGCATCTGTCCCATCCTAGCTATGCCACTTACCAGCTGCAACTCTGGTCAAGTTATACCTGAAAATGGAGATAATATTTGCCCATATTCAGTAAGGGCTCATTAAGTGCTAATGAACCACTACCACTTCCTCTATACTTGAGGGCATGGCGAACACTTGGATCTCACCATCCTTTAGAAACTGTTCCACCTCTAAGACCTCCAGTGCTGAAATTCAGTAACAATTTCCCATTGAGCCACCTCTCACTGGGTCATCTCTCCTGAACTTGCTCCTGGACTGTACTGAGGCAAGCCGCCACCACGTCAAGTCTAAAACTCCTCACCATCTAACATTCCCTTTCTGAAGTTCCTCTCTTTTACATCATCTAAGGCTCACTCCGTAGCACTCAGTACCCCAAAATGCCCTGCATCACTCAGGATGCCCTTATCTTTTCTACCAACTTCTTATTCAAGCTATTTGGTTCCTTTTCCAGAATAAGCAGGATGAGGCAGGGGCTGGGTGTGACTGATGTTTTATATCCTCAATGCCTACACTACAGTGTCTGGGACAGAAGGTTGGGACATGCGGTGTTAATCTGGGGCCCCTTCAGGGAGCCAGGAAGACTCCCCATAAGCCTACTTGGCACCCAACCTGTGACAAGTTTCCACTTAAGAACCATGGGAACTCCAGGTTCAATTTCACCAACACCTTCCACTCAATGGCTCAAAAGACTAACCTTCCATTCCCACTGGCAAGTTAGGCTAAGCTAAGTGGCCAGGGCTTGTACAAGGTGGGCCTTCTGCTGGTAGGGCAAACGGCATCTCTGTCCCTGAGGCCCAGGGGAGCCTCAGTAGGTCCCTGGAAGAACAGTCAAGTGAACAGAGAGCTGAGTGCCATCTGGGCTCTTTATAAGGCTTTTGTGGTAAACATGTTTACTTTCTTTTCATTGGCTGGGCTTATCATGATCAAGTATTTTGTTTTGAGTCTTGCTCTATAAATATGTTTACTTTGAGGGGAGAGTTTTTTTGATAGCTAGCACACTTGTTTTTCACACTTTTAAATTCAAAACATATTTTTGACAATCCACGGTAAACAACTCAAGGTGATAAACAAATTATATTATTTCATCTTAACCAGAGACATGATCCCCATGTATCTGTTCAAAAGCTTGAGGTGCACTGTGGGTAAGCAAAGCCTCTTTACTGGATGAGAATAAAAATCACATTCATAGGGATGATGTTACTAACAAGAAAAAACTACAATGGCAGGTCCCGTATAAGGAGGAAGCAGCGAACGCAAGCCTGCCGTGGGAAGCTACCCATGAGGACACCAGAGCTTGTCTTCCTAATAGGATCTATATTTCCTGTGGAAAGTTAAGGTTAAATAATCAGCACACATAACTAATATGGGGAGGGGGTATAAAATAACTTTTCAAAGAATGAAGAAACCAACTAGGTCACAGGATCAACTGCAATTCTTCAGACACTTGTTCTCTGGGATGACTTTTGCCTGCTTCACAATTAAGAAAAAGGTAGCAGCTTGAACTATAAAGAGGAAACGTCCTCCGTTATTGGAAAAGAGAAAAAAAAATAACAAGAGTTAAGGGAGGAAAAAAGAAAATATTTTTTGAGAAAACCAACGGTCCTGAAGAAGGATTTTAAAGTACTGTTTACAAGAGTCACTCTGTGGGATGAAACATCAAGTTCCACTGCAGTTGAGCCAAATCTCTCTTCTAGAGAATTCTGTGTCCCCATATTCCAACTAGAAACAAAAGCCATCTTACCACAGGCCTTTGAGGTTAATTACAAATTACTTAAAGGAATAAAAACAAAGAGGCCAAATTCTTTGTTAAAATAAATAATATCCCACATACCCTCAAATCTTCTTCTAAATTCATGCCCAAGTTAAAGAAGTTAAAAAAACAATGACAGAACCATCAAGGTTGTGGTACCATAATAAGATAAACATCCTCATTTACTAAGCATGATTATTTCATCATGTATGGTGCTACAGGGGAGAATGACGTTAGAACACAGAGTGACCCCATATGGCACCTCATCCACCCAAGATGGATGACGTATGCAACACAGAGAAACAGAGAACACGCACACTGAACAGACTTCCAAGGTTATAACATGCTTCAGGGATACATCAGACAGGGTGTCAGGAGAGGGCCAGGAGGGCACTGTGAGGCAACGACCACCCCTGACACTCAGATCATCTCTCCAACCCAGGTCAGGGAACCAAAATAAACAGCTTCTCAGGTAGTTTTAGCAGAAGGACAACAAGGCCCAAGAGGGTGGCTTCTGCATGATGAATTAGTAGGAAGATCAAACTCTGTCCCAGTTTGGCCACCAACTGTTGGACACCTTTTGCAAGTCGGTGAGTTTCTCAGAGCCTGGGTTTCCCTTCCTGTAAATTAACGGCAGTGAATCCTACCTTTTTGAACAATACCATGTCACAATTCTATACCTCGGCCTCAGATCAAAAACACCACGTCAGGGGATAACCGACAACTCCAGGCTTCAAAAATCAAATCCATACAATAGTTGGAGTGCTTTCGAACAACCCACAAAGGCATCCAAGTTCCCACAACTTAGGAGCAGAAATGAAATGTTGAGTTAATGTGACGTTGGCCAGTGACTAGTCATCAAGCATACTTCAGCTTTTAGTTGTCTGAGCAGACGGCTGACTCAGCGGGGATACGGTTACCCAGCCAGCCACGTCCATCTGACCCACTGCCTCAAAAAAATTTGTCTTCAATCTTAAAAACCAAAAAAGTTCAATGACTAATGAAATGACTGAAGAACTTCCAGACAATTCTCACAGTTTCGAAAACACACATACACACACACACACACACACAGAACTAATCAGGATGGTAAGTATATAAGAAAACAACCAGACTCAGAGCTGTCCAACATCCGATGGCCACATTTCCTTTCAAGAAAGAAGTGCACATTTCAGGGTGTGGAATGACGTGGTTTGGAAAAGCCTCAGGAGAGCAGAAGAACTGATGATTAGGACCAAATCATCAAGGAAAAGTGTCAGAGTGTCAAAGTGGTGAAATGTCTGTTGTAAATACAAGAAAAGAAAGAACACACTGGCCTTTCACCCTGGTGGCTCAAGAGACTGGGAAGCCTTTGGGTATTCTCCGGAGGACATCCATTTCTAAGACCAGCCAACGTGTATGGAGCCTTGACTGCATACCCAGCACTCGGTACTGAGCATTTGTGCCCAAAGTCTTGTAAGTCTTACAACAGCGGCACAAGTAAGTGCTATTATCTTATGGATGAGGACACTGAGGCTCAGAGAAGATGCATCCTTTCCCCAAAGCCACAGTTAGTAAGTGGTAGAGCTGTGTGTCTCTCAAAGCCATGTCTCCTCCCTTAATGGTACCCAATTAGAGTACCACTCTTCCAACAGCTCAAATGGGAAATGTGAGCACATGTGAAACAGCTCCCAAGATAAAGCCCAAATGGAATACAAGGGTTAGAATCCCACTGGGAGGCCCTACACGTTAAGTCCCTTGGCTTCCTGCTTGCAGTCAGGCAAATCCCAGGAAGGAGGAGAGCCTAGACCAAGCGAGGCCTGGAAGCTGCATGGCATGTCCCCACTGAGACTGGAGATGAAGAAGAGAGGGGTTTAGGTGGGCCATCGAGGCACCCATCTGGTCCTTCCACCACCGTGCAAAAGGGATTCTTTCTAGTGCTCTCTTGGTCTCCTGTCTGTTCTCTCATTTCCTTCTGACACAAACCTGGGCACTGTCCCCACCTTCCTTCCCTAGCCCTTCCCTTCCAGAGAAGGCACCTGTCTAAAGTCTATGGGATGAGACTCCTCGAGGGAAATTCAAACATTTATTGAGCCCCACTCTGCTTAACTGTGCTACACATGTTTGGAGGTTGAGAGGAGGGATATCCAGGCACAGTTGTCTTCCCAGCATGAGAAGTTAAACAACAATACATGATTTAAATGAGAATTGTGTCAAGGAGAGTACACAATTAGTGGCTAGCTGAATTCTACAGGCAATAATTGCTACAAAGTTCAAAAGCTGAGAGAAATCACTTCCAATAAATACATCCCAGGTTGCAAACGCTCCCTGGAGTTCTAGTTCCCGGTCTGCTTTGGCCCACAGCATCAGAATCTGGCTGCCTGGGGTCCAATTCTGGCTGTGACATTCATGGACCGAGTTATTCAAGCTCTCTGGGCCTCAGTTTCCTTAGCAGGAAACTGGGGGTAATGACAGTTCCTACGTCACGGGGTGGTTTGAGGATTAAGTGGAATAATGCATGTAAGTCTTAAAACAGGGTAAGTGGTGTTATCACATCTCTTGGCAGATCTCCAGCCCCAGTTTCCATGGCCCCGTAGGTACCATCTGAATATTCACATTCTCCACACTGGCTCTTCCTCCCTCCTTCCCTGTGACTGTCAAAGCCCCGCCTTCTATTCCAATGAGCTAGAAATGCTGTGGGGTTCCCCCCAACACCAGCCAGCGACCATGTTCACCTCCCATTTGGTTTCCATGCCAGCTCTTGTGTCCATCTCCATTTCTAATACCCCAGGACAAGAAGAGGAACCTGAGAGTCTGAGCACCTGGGTTCAACTCCCAGCTCTGCCAGAGTAACGTAATTTGTGATTTGGGACAAATCACATAAGTTCTCAAAACCTCTGTTTCTACATCTATAAAATGGAGCTAAAAAGACTCCCCAAGTGTCCCTGCCCCAAAGCTCTGCTGTCAAGATTAAATTACACATGCATGCATCCAACACCTGGCCCACGGTGAGGGCTCACTATGTGACAGCTGATGTTCTCACCTTTGTTTGGACCACACAATTAATTGAACATCAGTGC
This sequence comes from Mirounga angustirostris, assembly GCF_029215605.1. Classification (NCBI taxonomy): domain Eukaryota; kingdom Metazoa; phylum Chordata; class Mammalia; order Carnivora; family Phocidae; genus Mirounga; species Mirounga angustirostris. Next base: position 177,824,076 of record NW_026991709.1, on the reverse strand, counting down.
CTAGACGGTCTCTCCTTTCTCAATTCCTAGAGCCACTGCTCATCCTTTATGATGCCAGATTTGAGTCAGTGACCCACAGGGCATAATTATGCCCCATTTTTCTTTTGTGTCCATCAATCTAATATTACAACAAAAACTCACAAATAGAAATAAGTCAAGGAGGTGAAAAGTAGAGCACAGGGAATTTAAAAAGAAAAAAAAGAGAAAAGAAAGAAATGGGCACTCTCATGCACAGCTGGGTTCAGGGTAAGCGATCACAACCTTCGCAGGGGATGATCTGGTACTGCTTCAAACAGCCTTAAAACGATGCCATTCCTGTCCATCTCCTAGTCTTTGGAATTGATATTAATGAAACAGTAATCACTGGGGAAAATTCAGTGACAAGGTTGCAAAGAAACACAACATAGCATTGCCGATGGTGCATAAAAGCTGGGGAAGATAAATGTCCAGTGAAAATCAAGCACAACAGGGACTCATACTGATGAAATACTATGCAGACATTAAGAAGGGCTGTAAAAATAGACAAAGACATAGAAGGAAACATGATCCCCAGTCATACCTGCTCACCAAATGTTTGTTGAATGATATGTTGCTAAGTAACAAAGACGTGTTACAAAAATGGATTCTTTTTAAAGTTATGGTTTGTATATTTATTGTGTGCCACTTGCTACCAAAGAGTACATTACATACACTGGGCTACTGTAAACCCCGATGAAGTAAGTTTTATCTGTTTATTATCCCATCTTAAGGACAAAAAGAAATTAAATAACTTGTTCAAAGTCATGCAGCTAGTAAGCGAATGCTATGATTTAAACCCAAGTCTTATTCCAAAGTCCTTGCTCTTTTCTAACTAATGTTGCTGCTCGTGAAAATATTCATATATTTACAGTCACAGGAAGTATATTTCCAAGTAAAAAGACTACAAAGGCAGACAGAAAAGCACTAGGATTCTCATTAGGAGATGGGACTATAGATAAGTTTTATTTATTTTTGCTTTGGATTGGTTTTAAAATGTTTTACATTTATCATAAATTGCTTTTGTAATACAGGAAAAAGGGAGAAAGATTTTCCTATTTTCAAAAGCCAAATGTTAGACATCCTCTTTTCCTTCCTTGTGACAGATACCACGCTGGGCAAGTCCCAGGCCTGTTGGGGAGGCAGTGGTGAGGGGTTCAGGGGCTAGGGTCAGATCCCCAGGGTGTGGACCCATCAGAAGCTCTGGGAAAACTGCTCCAAGCTGCTTCGAGAAGAAACAGGCAGTACGTACAGGGTTTACTGAGATCAGGCTCACACACACCAAGTACCCTGTAATAGTCCTGATGATTATTATTACTAGTGACATCTTCACCCCACTCGATGCACTTTATCGCCTCTCTCTGGAAGTTCAGTCCCTTCCCACACTGGAGGTAGTGTGCCCCAGTATCTTTCAATTCATAATCATAATAGATCCGACAAATACCCCTCCTTGGCCCCCAATCTCCCAAAGCTGGCAAAGCAACAACGTGGACAGGCCTGCAGCAGGACTATCTGGCTTTGAGCCCCAGCTCCTATCCTGCTGACTATGAAATTCCGCAGATGTCTTCTTGCCTCAGTTTCCTTAAAAGTGGTGATAATAATCCTACCTCATAAGATTGTGGTAGGAACTGAAAGAGATAATGTCCATAAGACCCTCGCCCTGTGACCAGCCTAGGGCAATAAATGTTCGCCGTGTTATGGCTTTGGCATCCACTAATGCCACTCTGCTCACCGCGTGGATCTGCTCAATCTTACAGCTTTTCTGACCACTATTTTCCATGCTTAAACATCATATATTATATGGAAAAGACTTTTCCAAATGACACATGCCCTCCTGTAGATTCTGATTTGCCTGGGTATTTGTCTGCTCAGATGCCGTCACCAAGTATCACAGATTTGATGGTTTATAGGACAGACCTTTGTTTTCTCTTAGTTCTAGAGGCTGGAAGTCTGAGATCAAGGTGTTAGCTGGGTTGGTTTCTTCTGAGGCGCCTCTCTTTGGCTTATAAGATTTTACTTATTTATTTGACAGAGAGAGACACACAGAGAGGGGGAACACAAGCAAGGGGAGTAGGAGAGGGAGAAGCAGGCTTCTCGCGGAGCAGGAAGCCTGATGCAGGGCTCGATCCCAGGACCCCGGGATCATGACCTGAGCTGAAGGCAGACGCTTAACGACTGACCCACCCAGGAGCCCCTCTCTTTGGCTTATAGGTGGCCATCTCCTCCCTGTCCTAATCTCATTTCCTTCAGAGGACACCACTCACACAGGATTATGGCCAACCTTAATCATCTCATTTTACTTTAATTAACACCATAAACACCCTAATTCCAGATAGAGTCACATTCTGAGATACTGGGGGTTAGGATGTCAACATATGAATTTGGGGGGGAGGGGGGACACAATTCATCCCATAACAACTCCCCATGTCCTGGAAAAACAGGAGTGAACATCAAATTGGGACTCCGCTGATCTTGTGCCTTGGTGATCTGAGTGGGTATAGTTCCTGTGGAAGACGCAAGCACACAGATGCAGCAATGTGGCAGGGTCTCCTCCCACACACCCATGCGTCCCTTCTCCGCAGGGTTATAGATCCCCACCCTACTCCTCCCAGACGCTAGATCTACTCAGCAGGCCAGTGCCTACCGAGTGAAATGCGCAACAGAGCTGTGGCCAATCAGGTCAGCAGATCCAGCAACTGCTCACATTTATGTTTCTCAAAAGACAGGATGGAAAGTGTTCATTCCTGGCATGGACTCCCCAGTCTGGCCTCATGAAATAAACATAAATCACAGTTGAAATTCATTTTTAAAAATCAGTACATACTTCATTAAAACAAATTTTTAAAAAACACACACAAAAATGGGAGTTTCTTGAACCACAGCATATAATTTACAGAGTGCAAATATCTAAGATACATGTGCTAAATTTAAAGAAACAACTATTATTAAACACCCCATTATGTAAGGCAGTGAAATATATTTGCACTCTGTACATCCGTTATAATATTTCAACTGAGCCTCACAATGTTTGGCAGTTCTTTCCTTCGGTGATAATAAAAGGCTTTTCTTTCCATTAAATATCTAAATTAAGTCAAATAGTGTATGTTAAATAAGCCCATAAGTCCCTTTGTATGATGCAATGCAGTCTTGAAATGCTTATCTACTGAGCATTCTGACTTAAAGGCTGGCGGTTTATGTCCCCTACAGAGCCCCGGGACCCTGCTGGCTTGGCCAGACTGTGAAAATAAGCTTCAAATGACCAAACGCAACTGCAACTTTAAAAGTAGGAACCAGACCAGACACAACAAACCACAGAGTAGTCGCCTCACTTGTCATAATTCATGTGTGTGGAATTCAACTGTAAAAGCATTCACAGAGTGCTAACTTTCCTTCACTGGGGCATTCCGTGTGGAATGTCAGATTTTGAAAAGCTGCTGATAAGTCACTCGCGATTACAAGTCTACAAGTTGTAGCACTAATCAAAAAAATATTTATCCCAACCCCAAAACAGCCTTGTCTGTGCCATCCAGTCCTAAACAATGCAGGCAAGTGCCAATGTTTTTAAATCAGCAGATTATAAAAATATGTACTCTATTAGTGGCCCTGCATTAACATCAGGCTTCTTTCTGGGTGTTTCTTGTAACTTCCATTTGTTCAATATTCTCCATCTTGATGGCCTACATAATGATCACTTATAGCAAATCTTTTTTTTGAAAAACAATTTCATCATGGTTCAATGACTCAAAAATATAATTCTTACAGATTTTTAAAAGAGAGACTTGAATGGATAAATATATACATGTGTAGATTTCAAAGCTCTGCGTGTATATATAAATAAAAACGCATGAAAATGTAATAATCCAATTAGCACATCTTTTTTGGAAACTAAATTAATCTTAACAAAACTGGCCTAAGCCGCAGGTAGCAATCGGAGGAAATGCCAGCCATGATGGTGCTCATAACAGCTTCATTAATTCAACACTTACTATGTGCCAAGTGCAGTGTCTGGCCCTTGACATACATTTTTCTCGTTTGGCTTCTCACAACAAATCTCCAACGTAGGAACGTATCTTTTACAAATAAGACAACTGTGGCTCAGAGATGTTCAGTAATGTGCTCAAGGTCACATACTAATTAAGTAAAGAACCAGGATTTGAATCTAGTTCAGACTGTGCTATATTGCCTCCCAGTGGTGCCTTAGAGACAGGATATAGGTCCTGGCTAAAGGTAGGGTCACATACCTAGCCCCTACATGGCCTTTTTTCTTGGCTAGGGATGCACAGCACAGTCTAGGCCCTCTCTCAAGAAAAGAACCAAGAGAAGACACACCCTACAAGCAAAGCAGAATGCCAAAAGAGCTACATCCTGCTTCTACCAGAGGCACGGAGAGGAAGAAATCCCCACCAGAAAATGAATCCTTAACCTTCCCCAACTATTACCTTTTTACTTCGTTACATCATATGAATCATATGAATGTTCGTGGAGAGTCTCGTTTGCCCCTGTTGATAAACACTCAAGGAGCACATATTTAAGACAGAAAAGCAATAGCAGTCTTCTTCTTTCCAGAGCGCAATCCAGCTTTTTCCTGGGTGATAAAAGATGGATAAATGGATGAAAGAGGCAAAAGCACCGCATTACCCATTTTCTGAATGCCTCTTCAAACAGGAGCTGCTCCCTGCTCAGTAGAGCGGAAAGAGAACGGGACGGGGAGTCAGCCAAGTTGGATTCCAGTTTCCACTCTGCCCCACATCCGGGTACCCTCACCTCCTCCCACAGTGAGGGGTGAGAAAGACAATCTCCAAGTCTGCATTCATCACAGGCTTTCTCGGACTCTGACAGCTTCCTCTGAGTGCATGCAACCAGCACCCCAGCCCTGCAAAGCTCAAGAGCTAACAGCTAATACCAAGAAAACATCACCTCTGAGAGCTAAACTGAGCACCTCCTTAACAGGGATCACATGGGATTAGCAGCGCAAAGGAGGATCCCTGAATAACCAGTAGGTGAGTTTTAGGGTGATATGAAAACAATCCGCACAGGCAGAGGTTACCAGGCATTTCCAGCTTCCCCAGGCTCCTGGCCCAACTCAAATTTTTCCCTTCAACTCCAGTCCTGGTTACCTATCTGCCTCCATGACATGTCCTCTGGGATGTCTAGATACCCCAGAAGCAACCCATCCAGAACTTGATCTTCCCGGAAACAGCCTTCACACACATCTTGATCCTTCCCCATCACAACTGACGGCAACTGTAACCCTTCCAATCACGCTCAGGCCAATGGTCTCTAAGTCAATCTTGTCTCCTATCTTTCTCTCAAGTCCTGCATCGATTCCGTTAGGAAAGCCCGTGGAACCTGCCTTCAAAATAGATCTAAAATCTAACCACTGCTCCCTACCTTCGATACCAACCTCCTGATCATGGCCACCAGCACCTCCCCCCAGGATTATACAGCCTTCCTCACTGTTCTCCCTGCCTCTCTCTTCACCCCCGCCCCCACCCAGAGTCTATTCTCAACATGGCAGCAAGGATCTTGTTAAAATCTGCATCAGGGGCCAATACTTCCAGTACCACAGGACACTCGGGTACAAGGCAAATCCTTTACTGGTGAGGACCCAGCTAGCTCTCAGAGTCCATCTCTCACCGTACTCCTCCTGGTTCACTCCCCCAGTCACATCAGCCTCCTAACTGTCCCCCAGTCTTGCAGGGCATGCCCTGCACCAAAGGGCCTTTGCATTAAAGGTTCTCTCTGCCTGCAGTGTTCTATAGGACTGACTCCCTTACCTCCTTTCAAGTCTTTGCTCAAATAGCATCTTCAAAGAGACCTACCTGGGCCACACAATCTAAAAGTACAACACAACACCCTCCTATCCCGCAACACTGTGAAACTCTGCTTTTTCTTCCCCGCACGCACTTTCTGCCATGCTACACGATGTACTTCGAACATCTCTCTGTTTCCATCCCCGTCGCTCTCCAGAATATGAGTATCCGCAGGGGTGAGCATTTGTTTCGTCGTGAGCATTTGTATTCCACATCCCTAGAACCGTGGCAGGCACAAAACAGGCACGTAGTATCTGCTGAATGAACGACTGGATGGGTGAAGGACTCCAGGGGAGGGGTACTCTGAGCAGACGGTCTTCCCTGCCGGTCAGGGTGTGTTGCCTTTGCCTCCCAGATCCAAGAAAGAAAAACAGACGTGTCTACACTCACCAAAGACGTGGCACAGATACCATGGTGCTACGTTCTGCACATGGCGGGCACCCAGGCAAGGGGGCTCCACTCTCACACCTGGGGCGCAGTCACGGCCCCTGAATTCACTTCACTGGCTCTGTTCCAAGTAAGGGGCTAACGGGCAGCCCTCTCACTCTCCCTTCAATGCTCCATTCCACTCGCTAACAAGATGCCCAGCCCTAAGACGAGAAAAACACGGCTCAACCATGCAAAACTGTAATTGAATAAAAATTAATTAGACCCACAGCAGGCAACTTCAAAAGAAAATGTAAAAATTACTATTTTCTCTAGAAGTCAAAATTGTAATTCAACAGCATAAAGATAATCACACTAAATACACTGAAGTTTTCTTTTAACTCACAAAGTTCAGTTTGTGAATCTGAGGACAAAGCATCATCCCCCTCGGTACAAGGTGGCGACTCTAGACCCTCTCGTAACATCAGGCCTGGGATTCTGCCTTTTGGTTGAATACCCGACCAAAACCTTAGTGTCCCTGCCACCTATCCCCGACCTTCCGCATCTCACCAGAACGCTCTGCAGTGCGTGGGTCTGGAGAGCTTCCACACAGACCAACACGCCCAGTCTTTCCAAACCTTACGCTCCCATTTCCAATGACATTTTATTTCTGTTTATTGTTTTACACTCAGATGTGATTAAATTCAAAAGAAACATTCAACTAAATGGTATATGCATTTCCCTTTGATCAAAATTTACACAGCAAAAAAATAAATAAAAATTAAAAAAAAAAAAAACATGTATTTACACAGCTGAGCTCGCCACAAGTCATTGGAATCATGCTTGCAGAGTGACAGTCACTTTCAAGCTTTTATTAGTTACTATAATGATCCAAGACAGAGGACATCAAAATGTCTTTGCCAGAGCCAATCTAACATTACTGCATATTCCCATTGTGAAATTAAAGAAGTGTAGGGAGGAGGAAGGAGAGAGTGTGGCAGAAAACGTGACTTCTGCTCTGGGAGGCCACAGGAGGGGGAAACAGTCACTCAGGTATGAAACACGGAATGCCAATGGGCACTTCCTCTAGGTGCCACCTCGCTCACCTCTGCTGAGTCACCCTAAGGAAAATATTTCTGCTGCTAGGGGAGTGCGACCCCGGGATTGATTACTAAGGAAAATTGCCAGAAAAAAACCACCACTAAAAACAGTCCTCGTCTTTTCAAGGAAGGAACAAGGGGTCAGGATGCTCAGTGTCTCCCATGCTTAATGACTATTTTGTCTGCCGCCAGGAGAACGGATTAGAAGGCTGGCCGGTGCAGTTCACTGGAAATGCCATCACAGATTTTGTTTAGTCAAATGTTCATTAAATACAAACTCATAACACAGACAGGACGACTAAAGCGCAATGGAGATCCTAGAGCAGGTAAAACAACGGCTGTAGAAGACTTGACCACCACACTCACAAAAGGAGAGGACAGTCTTGTATCAACGTCCACCCTCCTGATTTGATAGGTGTTCACCTAAGAGAACAGCCTTGTAGGAATCAACACTCACTGAAGTACATCATGGCAAAGGTGTCTAAGGTTTCAAACTTGCTCGCACCCGATTCGGAAAAAGGAGGTGCAAACATACAAATTGTGTGCATGTGTGAGAGATAGAGAATCCATCTGAGAGGAAGAAAAGGAGAGAGGTAGGAAGAGAAGAATAAACAAATGGAGCCAAGTATAAACTAGTGAATCTAGCCAAAGGGTGTATGGAAACTCCTTGTATTGTTCTTGCAACTTTTGTACAAGGTAGAAATTATATCAAAATCAAAATGAGCTCATACTTTGCATCCTAATCTCACTCCTGAAAAATACATATATGTATACCTATATATATATATATATATTTTTTTTTTTTTTTTGAGAGAGAGAGAGAGAGATCGAGCATGCATGTGAGCAGGATGGGGGCAGAGGGAGAGGCAGAGAGATAATCTTAAGCAGGTTCCACGCTCAGCATGGAGCCCAATATGGGGCTCGATTTCACAACCCTGAGATCAGGACCTGAGTCGAAACCAAGAGTCGGATGCTTCACCGTCCTGAGTCACCCAGGCATCCCACCTGAAACATATTATCTTGGTTATTTTCTAGAAAAAATGAAAGAAATTAACCAGAATAAGACACACTTATCTGTTCATGCATTCTTTTAGTGTCGTAACAAGCATTTGCGAAGTACCTACCCAGGGCCAAGTGTGGCTAACCAGTCAGAGCCAACTGTGTAGCTTTGTTTCACCCTCTGTAGATTTCAAATAGCTGCATTACTGGTATGAGAAAAACATGGCGTTCCAATTTGGAAATGAGGTCAGCAATGCCAGTTAGTGCTGAGAAAATAACCCATTTTTTAATACAGAGCTTTAAGAAATCAGAAAGGAGAATTAAAATGCTATGTTTTACTTTGGCTAAAAATATTAACCTACCCTGAAGGTGGTATAGGAAAGTACACACACACACACACATACATTAGACATGGCACTGCAAAATACAGATGACAATCACAATCTGCAAGTCCAAGCCCATAGAGATTCAGGGCGTCAAAGAGAGGGCAATAACCAAACACTTTCAATGATGAAAACGCTGTCTAGTCATGTGTGACATGAGTTAAATAAGTAACAATGCGAGACTGCATTTGTCTACCACCGCCCAGGGGTTTCTTGGGTTTAGCAGCCAAACTGGCAACAGGGATTATATTATCAAGTAGTATCTATACCACTTTATTAACTGTCAGGGAAATGTCTATTATAATAATTGTCATGGAAATGGTGTTTATTTTACTGCCACTGGAACAACTTGCCCCATCAAATGGAGATTTTTTTCATCCAGGCATTCCCAGACAAAGGCCAGCGTTCCATGCACATTGATGGTATCGCTTTGTCTTTCCCTCAAGTCTGACGCTGCTCGTATCGGAGAGAAGACAAGGCATTCTCTTTCACAGAGTACTTGCCCTAGGCTGCCTGGTTCAAATTCCAGCTCCTCTACTTAGCCACTTTATCTTGAACAAGCTACTTAACCTCTGTAGGCCTCAGTTTCCTCAACTGTAAAATGGGAAAACCGCCTCAGTGGATTACCGCAAAGATAAAAGGAAATTACTGGGTAGTGTTTGGAGCTGCTGTCACTTGCACGGAATGACTGTTTCATCTTACCCACATGGTTGTCCTCTGGTACACAGAGGACAGTACTGGCTCTCCCCCAGAAATCCACTAGATGCACTGGATGGTACCTCAAAATTTCAAATCCACTCAGTAGCTAGCTATTTAACAAATGATACAATCATAGTAGAATCATAAATCCTCCCCAGTGAAAAACTCTCAACTTATTCTCCTAATGGAGACCTACTTGGGGAAATCAGAGAGAATCTTGCTAGAGAATTTACAGTGTTTTTTTTTTTTTTTTCTTTTTGCATTTTATCTAAGTATATATATCTCTCAAAGGACTCTAAGAAACTTAATACAGCCAGCTGGACAAGATGATCTCATCAGTTCATGGGCGCAATAAGATTCCCTGACTCCAAATTTCTACCCTTGTTAAGCAAATAGAATTCTTCTACAGATGGGAAAACTCAAGCTCAAGGTCAACCAAAAACCTTCCCACTCTTGTTACTTGCTTAGAAACACCATAAAAAATAAGAATATGTAGAAAACACTATCCCTGCCCTCCTGGCAATTATAATCTAGTCCCACAAGAGAACATAAAGTCATAAATGACTCTTGGGCTCTTTTCTCTCTCTTTACTTTACTGAATACTTTTCTCCTAAGTGGAGTATCTATGGAAGTGATACGCATTAAGTCCAGGGCTGGTCGATAAAAATTTCACCTATGTGATCCTCCCTGCTCTTTTTTCAAACTTCCAAAATTTTAAGCCCAATGCAGAAGATGGCAGAGACATACGATGGAAGGAGACAGGGCCCCTGAGTCAACACTTGGAAGAGAGGCCCTGGCAATCAGTAGAAAAACATCTGTTGAGCTTGAATTGTTAACTGTGTGTGGGTTTATTTGTTACAGCAGCTTTCATGACCTTAGCTAATACACCCTCCTTCCCTCTGGGACCTGACAGTGAATTATACCACCATTTATGGAGCTCTTATTAAATGCTGGGCTCCATGCAAAGCATGGGGGAAATAATGAGGAGAAAGAACTGGTAGGTGTCTGTGCATATGAAAGTAACCAGAGGATAGGGGATAAAAGAGCAAGGGAACAGAGATGTGTGAGCTGTGCAGAGCCTGGGGAGACAAAGAGAGGTAAACGTTGCTCTTGAAGAGACTGCCTATGGAACAGCATCACAGAAAAGCCTTGTAGCTTAGATGTCATATTCCAGGTCTTACTCTCTCTATGCAGATCAAGTGCCCCTACCGCTATAAGTCTCCTATGTCTGACGCCGAGGCCCAGAGCCTCCTAACTTTCTGATAACTAAAGTTAGAATTCTCTTGAAAAGTCATGGACCTTTTTACAAGACCCCATCTCTCCTCATTCACCCCTCTGTCCTGGGTTATCCATCAACATGCTCCCATGGTTTCTCTGGTTTCATGCAACAGACCCTTCCCTTTCTGAATCTGGGTAACTTTAATTTGACTCTTTGGCTTAAAATATTAAAGACGTAATCTTTGAGACGCCTCAAAGAAATGAGTCAAAAGCCCAATCCTTCCCCAACTTACAAAACCAAGAACGATACTGTGGAATGGCACTTTCCATGATAAAATGTGCATCTGCTGCTGAATCTCTGTAAGGTGCTGACCAGCTCCACCAGGATATCAACAAATGCTTTGTTCTCCCCAGCGGCCAAAATACTTTCTCCTAAATGCAGTGGCCAGGCCCTGTGGAAGACAGTATCCTTCTCAAAGGAGCCGGTGTTAAATGCAACAAACACATGTCCAAACATTCCTAGAGTATGGTTTTCCAACTAAGAGCCAGGCAGGTTACCACACCATCTTTCAATTTAACATTAAAATGAGATAAACATCTACTACCAAGTACAGAAAAAGCAAAAAATGAAACAAAACAAACAAACAAAAAAAAACCCACCACACACACAACACAAAGACAGCTAGGAAAAAAGGAGGAGAGAAAACATGCGTGCACGCACCCCCACACACCATTCCCTATTAACTTCATACATCCCCGCAATTATCTTGGGACATTTCTTCATCTTATTACAAGCGTCTGAAACACAGAACATGTTCTCTGCTAACCCATAAATGAACCACTCAGACTTCTGTTTGCCTCATCAATTTCTACACCTTTTTGAAAAATAGATCATTTTACATTCCTTTTCAATGACGGAAAAGAGCTCACATTTTTCAAAAACATATATCCATTTTCTTTGCATATGTGCAGAGTGACTTCCCAGCATGAAACTGGCTGACCCCTTTAAATGTTCTCATCCCAAACAGGAGGGAAAGCCCATCTTATGTAACTCCACAGGAATCCTTGCAGGATTATATTAGATGCAAACCTCTTGGCGGCTCATTAGAAAGAGTCCCCGTCTGTCGCTCGGGTCAGATTTGAGGACATTTTTACAAGGATAGAAGAGGGCCTTTCCCCCAACATTTCCCAGAACAGCCAACAAAATGCTATTCCGCTTGGCTTAAAAATGTCAGCGTGTGACTGCCCTCAAGAAGATGACTTCAAATCTAAAATGTTCCAGAAAGGAATGAGTAAGTCAGGCATCCCCAAAACGCTGAGAATGGTGTGTATCAGAAACCTGTCGGTCTTGTGTCTCCACTTAGCCTCTAGGAACCAAAACAGGGTGGCACTGACAAGTCAACTTAAATTTCTATGACATTTATGATTTTTTTCTCTCAAGCAACTCAGGTAAAGTCACGAGGCATGATCAACAATGACAGTTGCCATCTGAGAGCAAAGAGATGACCTGACTCCACCACCCACACCAAGCAGAACGCATGCAAATGAGAAGAGGAAGAAAAACATGCCAGGTGAGAACACAGGACCATTTCCCACCCCCATCCCCTACCCTGACTTGCACCAAGGTCCCCCCTTGGCAATCACTCCGCGTGTATCCACTGCAGGCCAACAGGGTGGACATGAGGGGTTAGAAGCCCAGTCCAGGGGATGACAGAGGGAAGTACAAGGACCCTTAAAATGCAGGAAAATAAGTGCTAGGTTGGGATTGTGGAGGGAAAGCAGCAGAGCAAAACCCCTAATTTACACCAAAGGGGGCAGACAGGCTACGTCCCTGAATCTATAATCTGAAATGAGAAGAAGGTGGGTGGGGCCCAGGGCTTCTGTTAGAGGCCTAAAACTGCAGATCAGTGAACTGGGGAGCCCAGCGTGGTCCAAATATGTGTTTTGCTTTGGACAGACTAGATAGACTTCATTTTCATTTAGTTTCCACCATTTAAATAATCAAGACTAAACATTTTTTTTTTTTTTTTTTTTAAGTTTTCTTGTTTCTTTGGAAGACACAAGGAGAGATCTGGCCACATCAAGTGAATATTTCTCCCACGGCAACAACGGGGTGAGGGCTGAGCACCCCAAGTGACACATTTTAGTTGCCTGCTTGCTCCTGTCAACAACATTCGTATCCCTCCTTCTAGGCAGAGGGGACTGCACACACCGAGACCCATGGGGCACTGTAACATGTCACCAATGGCCCCAAAAAGCTCAGCCTTGGCGCCAAGACGCCACTTTTCATAAAGCCCTCTGACTTGGTACATTTTCAAGTCTCTTTGCTTGAAAGCCACAGAACATCTGAGCAGCAAGAAATAATGGCAGAGCTACTGCTACAAAGGGCAGATAACAAAACCAAAATAAAAAACAGCCACCCACAAACATCCCAAACACCACGCACCAGCAATTGCAAGCAAACCCTTGGGCCTGGCAAGAATTCTGAGAGACACTGGCAGCAGAAACACCGAGCTCCCCACAGGCAGCTGTCCAAAGACAGAGGCAAGGGTCCCCTGGGCTCATCTGTCCATGTTGGCACATTCAATCTAGAGAAACTTCTTTCTTCATAATATTCAAATTTCTCAGGGTAAACTCTACTCTGTTTAAAGAGAGACAGACAGACCCAAAAGACAGGAAATACCACCAGACTGCTTTTCCTGCGATGATGTTTTCCAAGAGAGGCTAGGAAATTGGGGTACTTAATAAGTCAGAGACAGAGAGACAGAAAGAAAACAGACTCTGGATTCAGAACGGCTTGTGTTTCAATCCTGAACAGCTCTGTGACCCTAAGCAGAGAATGGACTTTCCTAATCCTCGGTGTCCTTGTCCCCAACATGGAAAAGGCAACGTCCACTGCCCAGACTGGAAGCGAGGGTGCAATGCAATTAATATAAAATACCTCAAACATAGCAGGTGGCACTCAGGAGCTTTAAGACTGCTGCCACAACCCAGGATCTTTCGGGGCCAATGCCATCCCCTGTCTATCATCCCATGGACTGGCATATATTCATCAAAACCGTGCACTGATGTCATATGGGAAGAAAGAAATAGGACGTGTGACTCGCACCCATCTACTGTACACATCAGTGTCTGACGTTTGCACAATGTGGTGGTCATAAGCAGCAATGGGCCCACAGTAAGCGAAAAAAGACTCTGGCCTCTCTTTCCCCAGGGTGTTCCTTTCAAATCCACATGGGTTTTGCATTCTGCTGCATATTATTCTGAGGAGTCACAGCACTTGCACACTTAATTTTCCTAAATTCAACTACATGAGCTGAAAGTTGAAAGAGAAGGTGGGTCAAAATGGAACCTGACTTGGAAATAGGGTCACTGCAGATATAATTAGTAAAGATGAGGTCATACTGGAGGAGGGAGGGCCCCCAATCCAATAGGACTGGTATCCTTATAAGAAGGGGGAATTTGGACACAGGCAGGCACACAGGGAAAACACCGTGAGAAGATGAAGGCAAAGATCAGGGTGATGCTTCTAGAAGCCAAGGAATGCCAATGGCTGCCAGCAAAGCACCAGAAGCTACAAGAGGAGGCATCAAACAGATTCTCCCTCACAGCCTCAGAAGTGAAGTAATAACCCTGCCAACACCCTGATCTGGGACTTCTGGCCTCCAGGACCATAAGATAATGAATTTCTGTTGTTGAAGAGGAGGAGGCTGGGAAGGAAGGAGGGAGGGAGATAGTGGGGAGAGGTTAAAATGGAAGCAGTGAGTTCAGAATGCCACACCAATCATGCCATATTGTCCTCAGAGGCATGATTCCATTGCTGACCACGTGCCCCCTTTTTGCCTTTCACTTCCAGGGAAAGAAGAGGTGTACCAAGGAGGACGACTAGCATCCTTCATCCTCTGCCTTGACTGATGGAGACTAGAGCCAGCTGACGGTCAAGGGGTCAGAGAATATGGACTACAGGTATTTCTACTATGGCAACACACAGCTCAAGGAGGTGGGGAACACAGAAGAGAGACCAAGAAAAGCTCTAGTTTGAGGACTGCAAATTGAGTAGATGTGGGAGAGGAATTCACGAGAATACTCCAAACTGGATGCTCTGTACCACCAAAATCAAGTTTCATTTAAAAATATAATTTTTGCAGAAAGGAGAAAGAAGACCAGAGGAACTATAGTGGACAAATGTTCTAGATGTTGGTTCTCATTCTTTTCTGCATTCAGGTTCCATAGGACAACCCTTTATTCTTAAAACAAATGCTCTTTTTTTTCTGAAACTAGTTCATTCTGGTTTCTGCTATCTGCAAGCCAAAACAATTTTATTTCCCCAAGATATTACACTGTGTCTCTCTGGGGAGTAGCATTTAGGGCAGTGTGTATTTTCTCCATTTAGCTTATTCACATTTTTAAATTGCCTACCATGACCACCTTTTCTTTTTTAATACAGATATATTTCTTGCAAATATGCCAGAAGTTTACAAACTCTTTGTTTATAGCAGTTTTTTTTTCATGGCACCCCTCCTCCACTCACCCCTGACCTTCCCCCCAAGCCAAAGAAACACCCAACAACTTTATCTATTAGGAAGTTAGCTCCAGGGCGCCTGGGTGGCTCAGTTGGTTAAGCGACTGCCTTCGGCTCAGGTCATGATCCTGGAGTCCCGGGATCGAGTCCCGCATCGGGCTCCCTGCTCGGCAGGGAGTCTGCTTCTCCCTCTGGCCCTCCTCCCTCTCATGCTCTCTGTCTCTCATTCTCTCTCTCTCAAATAAATAAATAAAATCTTAAAAAAAAAAAAAAAAAAAAAGAAGTTAGCTCCAAACAACTTTTATCAGCCGTAACAACTCAGTAGTTATTTGGGGTTAAAAAATAAATGTAAAGGAAAAATGCTTCCATTTCATTAACACAAGCCTTACTAATAGGACATGCGAGCCTGTTGCATACAGCATAGCCCAAAAACCTGAAATCAGATTGGACACTGCCACCCTCACTTTCTGTTCCAGGTTGATTTTTCAAATGGAGAGTGTGCTTTTCATCATGGCAATTGCTCAAAACCATCTACGCAAAAACAGGACACTATCATTAGGAATAAAACACAATCTATCACTAAAACTGTGAATAACCTAGTAGTCTGCACAGGGCCCAAAAGATGCCACATGCCACCGTATTTCCCTCCAGCAGCCTCTGTGAGTTTACAGCCCAGGGTACCTCAGCACACAGTTTGGGAGCTGTCTCTCTGTACAATTACGCAGGTATGTGCAGGTACACTATCATTAGGATTTCAGGAACCCTTTCCACAGTAGCAAAATGAACTTCTTCATAGTATGCTAAGGAGGGTACAAATTTGGGGGCATATGGGTAGCTCAGCTGGCTAAGCGGCCAACTCTTGAGCTCAGCTCAGGTATTGATCTCAGGGTCATGAGTTTGAGCCCTGCTAATAATAATAATAAAAATAATAATAATAAAAGGAGAGTACAAGTTTTGTGACAAATGATTCACCCTATCTGTCTGGTGTTTAAGGATACTACCCTTAATTCGAAAAAGAAAAAAAAAAAAAGCCCAAAAACTAATGTTCAAACACACTAGCACAAACAACTGCAACTCAAGAGAAACAACTTATCTATCTATAAGATAAATGAGAGCTCTTAACTTTTAGCCATTATAGCTTTCTCTTAAGCCAAACTCTACATAAGTATTTTAACCTTAATTACAAGCAGCCAGATATCAATGTATTATTTTGAGTCATATTCCAAACAGTGAGAAGAGTCCCTGAATTTTTTTTCCTAACAGTACTTTATTTGGGGCTGACGCCCAGAGTGACTTGAGGTGCCGTTCGAAATTCACTATTTGTCAACTTTTCTAACTGTGTATCTTCCTTTGTTTTTGTTTTGTCCAGTTGTACTTTCCCACATAAGCACTTCTGGAAAATCTATGGTGTGACTGGTTCTAGAGTGAGATAAAGGGACAAGGCATGGAGAGTCTGATGGCGGCTAAAGATACTCAGACGTGACAACACTGTGAAACCAAACTAGACTAGATTATCGTTCCAGCCGATCTCCTCCCTTCACCCTCATTCAATGACTCTGCTAATTCAGGAGAGAACAGAGTCACACGGGGCACCCAGTAAGTTTCACTCACCTTGGGTTACTGAACTCCTCAAAGATGGGGAGGCAGGAGTCCCTGTAACTCCTGGGGGAAAAACTATTAAGTTACCCATCCACCAACAGCAACATGGTGACGTGAAATAACAAAAGGTAAAAAAAAAAAAAAAAAAAAACTGGAAACAATCACAACTCAGTGTCCAACCAGAAACAAACATTTAAAAGAGAGAATGAGTGCACCTCCCAAGTGCATTAAAAGCCCCATTTAGCTGGAGGTCTCAGCAGGACCAGAAGCCCGGTATGCTCTGTCCTGACTTTTGCTGGGTTTCCACAGGAGTTAATTTTAACTTGCTGGCAAATGCAAATACATTTTTTTTAAAAAAAGCAAGCCAATTAAGACACAAGTGTTTAAAGACACAAGGAGTAATTACAAATGTATTATTCATACCTAATTTACAAGATGAACTTCTTTCCGTAAAATATTAAACTGTTTACATGCAGGCTGGGAAGACAATTTTCAAACTGTTCGTGTCCCACTACAAAGCAATGACTATTAGCAATGCAACAGCTTCTGGCCGACTTACAGTGTGGACGAGGCGGTAATCAGAAAATGTTTGACCTCAAGATATCTACTTGACCCCACAGAAATGCAGACTTGCCTGCTATAAAATCCTAAACAATGGGGCAGACAAGGTCACAGGGTCAAAGCGAGTATTAACAGGTCACCATGCGGCCCACTTGGGAGCAATTACTTCCAGTCATGGCTAAGTGGACACTTGATTGAATACCACTAAGACAGCTCACATCCCACGGATAACAATCCTCACAGCGATTAAGAATTAAAGCCCCCATGATTCAGCCTTTATTACTCAAATGAACCTAACTCTTCCATAAAAAACTCTTGGTATATGCCTGATGCAAGGTCTAAATTGAAATGCCACCTCATTAAACAATAATATCTAATTTTATCTAAATGAATTTTCATGAAAGTGCGCCACACAGCTCAGGAATTTTTAAAATGAATTATCACAAGTGATACATAATTTCGCCAAAACTGGGGCGGAAAAAAAATTAGCTTTAGGAATAAAAGGAAACATCAATGTTGAATGAAACGCCTATTCTTCCATGGCTAGAGAGAGCAACAGAGAACATGGGCCGCTACAAAACAATGGTAACCTATTTTAGAAAATCCCTAATTTCGCTAATGTCAGATAAAAACAAACTGTTCAATCACTGAGGGAACTTAAAAAAAAAAAATACAGATCTCAAGTCCTCATTCTAAATCAACTGGATCTGTGGCTCTAGGAAACCATATTATTTTTTAAAACTCTCAAACGATTCTCATACACACCCACTTAACGAGAGCCCTGGCAGAGACCATGGACAAAGTCTCATACCAAGGACAAGGTTATGAAATGGAGGGGAGATGAGGAAGACCGCATATCATCTTCCCTCTTTTTGGTTCTCCCCTCCCATAATCTTACTGACGGCCTTGTATTTATTTTTATTATCACCTGCTACTTACGGCAAATGATTGTTCATTGTAATAATAAATGTAGTTTCTTTTTGATGGAAAATGATTTACCTTTTTAAAAAATCAGGTAATACAAAGAAATTATTAGTTTAATAAAAGGTGAGAACGTCAGTCAACACAGTGTGGCCAAAGTTAGGCGGGCAGGGATGCGTGAGGATCGAAGAACCGCAGGACCAGCCCCTTCTTACTGGGGTCACATCCAGATCCTACACACGCGCACATAAAGTTAGAGTCCAGAGTTCAGGCCCAAATCTTCCCTCGGCTGACAGGGTGGGCATTCTCAGCCAGGGAGATCTTTTTTTTTTTTTTTTAAAGATTTTATTTATTCATTTGAGACACAGAGATACACAGAGAGAGAGAGCATGAGCAGGGGGAGAGGCAGAGGGAGAGGGAGAAGCAGGCTTCCCGCCTAGCAGGGAACCCCATGCGGGACTCGATCCCAGGACCCTGGGATCATGACCTGAGCTGAAGGCAGACGCTTAACCATCTGAGCCACCCAGGCGCCCCAGCCAAGGAGATCTTAAAAACTAGGTCAACAGATACAAATGACTCCTGCTGAAATACGCAGCCAGTAACCTTCTAAATACAAACGATCTATCTTCTAGAGGCCTATAAGGAATAAACGCTGGGGGGAAATACTATTGCGGTAAGGGAATTTCACCCAAAGGAGAAATGGGGCCCCAAGAAGCAAATGAATCATTTTAGGGTCTTACATTTTCATCAGTGTTTATTAAAAAGCCCTGAATATGGCATCGTGGTATTGTACCACATCCCCTCCCATGCCTCCGCCATCCCAACCCTCCCAACCCTCCCAACTCATGCACCTGCATGAACTTGGTGAGCTCTCCTCCTGAGGGAGGTTACCCTGCCAGGCTTCGCGGGCAGAAGGCACTCTATGCAAACGTTCTGTAAAGGCTCCTCCTTTTCTAGGCTGATGCAGACAGGGGCCAGGGCCTAACAAGAAAAGCAAAGGCAGACTTGCAGCCCCTCCTCATTCCCTGAGCCAGGCACACTTGAACAGTGAACAACCCCAATTTCGCACCAGAGCAGCCAACAGAACAGTAACAGGTGACTGAGGACCACTGGACACCAGCAACAATTTATTAAATTTACAGTAGCTAATGATTCAAGTATCACTAGAAGACCCACTAATTCGAAATTAAAACATAGTCCCTGCCTTCCAGAAGCTCACTCTCACCCAGCAGACTGGAAATAATACCGTTTGGAAGACTTGCTCCCAAGCTAGGTGACCCTTAGCAAGGACTTAACCAATGAAACCTTCGATGATCTGATCCAAGGGGTAGATTTCTACTAGATGATCATATAGGGGTGTGTGTGTGTGTGTGTGTGTGTGTGTGTAGGGAAAGAGAGAAGACAGATTATGCTACAAGCTATGAACAAAACATAATAGCTCAAGCTCTATATATACATGGTTTCAAGTCCAAACCCGTCAACTGCCATCCATGACTAATATGGAAGTGGTAGACGGTGACCAGAATCCAGGTCACTGTGCTCTTCTTCTTTGAGGCAAAAAAAAAAAAAAGCCTTACCACAGTATAATTAAATATAAGATTTTTTGTTTTGTTTTCACGAGAGGACAATCTGTGCAACAGGGTGCCGGTGGGGGGGCGGGGAGAGTTGGAAAACAAACAGAAAAAAAAAATGTATTAGTGTTGCGTTAGGTCATTCTTTAACAAAGGATCCAAAATGGAATGCCAAGGGGAAACCTGTTGTGTAGGACTCCAAAATGATCCTGACATTGATACAGTTCATCCTGTGCTGTCTACCCTTTGATTTCAAATAAATTTGTTTCCTTTTAAATGACAGCTTGCCATATTTATTTGCTCACTATCTTTTTCTTAATTCACCAAGCAAGTCTGCCATAATGATTACAAAGTTGAGGTCACTCAAAGAGAAAGACCATGGTGCTTTCAGGACACTGAGATGCTAGAAAAAAAGACAAAAGGCAAAGGACTTTGTGCATGGATTCTTTCTTAAAGACTCACACACCTAAAAATGCAGATCCCCAACAATGCAGGTACTATTGTGGTTTCTGTTCTGTTCTCTTTATGAAAACATGTTTGTGCTTACACCTCCCGGCATTCAGTGTTAAATAAAAACAACTCCAGTAAATTGCTGACAAACAGGTAATACAAGTAAGAAAGAATTCCCTAACTTTCAAATTCTCAGCTCAGGGGAAAAGAAAAAGCTGAAGTAAAAGATGTCCCCAAAGTCATCTGGTAAACATGCTTTCCCAAAGAGAATGTGAAATGCATAGCAAAACAGACACTTAACTAATTTTAAACGTCTAATTATATACCACCTAAACAGAATTATCAAGAGATTTGATTGACTTCTGCAGAGCTATGATTGCCATCAAGCAAACTCACAGAAATAATAAATAATGTTTGACCTTCTAATGTCCTCAAATATTCTTCACAATATCAAAGTATGTGAGGCACTGACATTTCGTTCCAATATTGTCAGGGAATAGAGGTCACAAATTAATTTGAAGTTAGTGACTTGGACTCATTTACCTTGATTTATGTAGAGAGTACAATCTGAAGAAGCACTTAAATTGGACAAACAAAATTATGAAGGGGATGGCTACCTGAGTACGAAAGAAAGAGGACTATGGTACACAGACGTACAAGATGCATGGTATTTATGACAGGCTTACCCAAAAGAATTAAGAGTGGACAAGATCATGGAACTTAAAAAGTCAAAATTGTGGCTTGAAGGTGGGGGTTAGGTGTGGAAGAAGGAAGATAGAGGGGTGCTCCTGACAAGCTGTTTTCTACAAAAGTCTTCAAGCCTTAAGGATCTTTAACACTCGATAAGTACAAGTGGCTTAACTCTGAGCAGAGCTAAGCTGAACACTCCTGGTTTTCAGACAGACCACCATATAAGGGGAAACTTCGTCCCAAGTATAATGATAAGACATAACTTAGATTTTAATACAGGAGGCTTTTCTGTGACTGATAAAGAGCAAACCAAAAACCCAAACCTCCCAACATCAGATTCTACAACTCAGCCAGGCTGGGAATGGGGAACCCTCTTGCCCAAGGGTTTAGGTTGTGTTCTGATGGGACTTCACAGAAGATTTTTAGTTTGAGAATCAAATTAACGTTTTTTTTTTTTTTAGACTTTATTTATTTGAGAGAGAGAAGGAGAGAGCACAAGGCGAGGGGTGCTGGGAGAGGGAGAAGCAAGCTCCCTGCTGAGCAGGGAGCCTGATGAGGGGCTCGATCCCAGGACCCCAAGATCATGACCTGAGCTGAAGGTAGACGCCTAACCGACTGAGTCACCCTGGTGCCCCCAAATTAACATTTTCATCCTTAATTTACTAGGCCTCTTAGTATGTGTCAACACCACATGCCTGTATTAGCCAAAACTATATCCTCTTCCTGTATATATTTAAATTAAATCAAAGACTGAAAGAAAGGACCGATGTGGATGCTGTCTCACCCTAGTCTCTTTTGTCCTCTGGAAAACCTCAACAAACTCTCTGTGTGAAGAGACACCGTAAAACCAGAAGCCATTCTTTACAAGGTAATTCCTCAGAAAATCGGTACTTACCATGCCACACATACTGTGCGAAGCCGTTTATAAGCACTACCTCATTTATCATGACAGCCGTACAAAGTAAATGTGTTCATTATTCCAGTTTTACAACCAGAAAACTAAGATTAAGCAATTTAGCTAAAATGGGCTGCATATTAGCAGGATTAGCATTTGAACCCAGCACCCTGGGATTCCCAGTCTGAATGTAGAGGTGGCTCAGACCCTCCAGAAAAGCCCCACCATCCATCCGGAAAGGGAGAAGGCAGAGGGGCTGCGCTCACTTACACTAATCTTGTCATTCTGCCCCTAAACCGGAACCCCAGCGTGGAAATGAAAATAGATGGTGGCTTTTTAATCAAGATGTTCTCTGGCCCAATTTAAACAGCACAGCCAGAACTTGCTCACTTCCTCATGTTTAACTCAGAGTCCAGGTGTGAATAACACCTTTGTTCTTCATTTCCACTATCTCCACCTCGGAGGAGGGACTGACATAAATAAATATAATTTCTTCTGGGCCCAGAGCTCAGCACAAGGCTCAGGCAAAGCACGAGAGATAGCAGTTCAAGTCAAGGCTTAAGAATTCAATTCTTGGACCCTGATGAGGTGGGATTTACAAAGCTGTCGCTTCCCAAGGTCACCTGGGAAGGGCCTGCGGCTGACCCACCAGCCCGGGCCGCTGCCTGGTCAGCTGTTCTCAGCAAGAAGCCACTCAGCTACCTGCCTGGCTCTAGCTACAACGGAGAAGTACTATTGTTCTAAGGGAAGAAATTGGAACCCTCCAAAGGAAAAGGGCTCAGAGCAATACATTTCCAGTCCACCCTGGAACAAACAGGGAGGTCTGCCTGCAGAACAACCTGGCCAAAAACAAAACAGGAGGAAAGAGAGAGAAGGAGGAAGAAAGAAAAGAAAGGGGGAGGGGGCGGGAGGAAGTAAGGAAACACTGCCTTGCTAGGAAAGAGGGAATAAATGATACCAATGTTCTCAGGACAGCCCTTTTTTCTTGCATTTCCCTAATGGCACAATTATCTCTAGTGTGATCATTCAGGAGGGGACTGATGTATTCAGTTCTGATGGAAGTAAAGGTAACGGTCTTCAAGCCAAAGATGCTTGAGATGGGCCAACAAGGGGAAACCCACATGGAAAGTGCTGGACTGGGAATGTGTATGTGTGAGTGGACAGACCTTTCAACCATGGTGTCCTCTAGACCCGTTATTTTATGTGACTCTATTCTGTAGGGAAATGCAGGACATGTGAAATTTACAGCCCCAACTATGGCTTGTTTGTCCTCTAGCATTTCAGAAGATGACAGAGCAAGAGACAGTCATTTATGTGACTTCCACATGATCGATTCTAGTTCCCTTTTGTTTACTTTTATGAAGTCCCAGGTCCTACAGGTTTCCACAGAATGTACAGGCACCCTTCTTTTCCTCTGTCTTGCAAAACCTGTTCCCCACTCCCACCCAGTACAGTAAAGAAACTATGAATACAGCCACACAAACACCAAAAAAATGGATGGTGTCACAACCAAATTCACTTCCTGGATGCTTATCATCTTACAGTCACTTTTTATCCAAAACTGTTGGCAAGACAGGTCCTAGGTGAACAACTTTTTATTTTATTTTTTTTTAAGATTTTATTTATTTGACAGAGAGAGACACAGCGAGAGAGGGAGCACAAGCAGTGGGGAGTGGGAGAGGGAGAAGCAGGCTTCCTGCAGAGCAGGGAGCCCGATGCGGGGCTCGATCCCAGCACCCTGGGATCATGACCTGAGCCGAAGGCAGACGCTTAACGACTGAGCCACCCAGGCGCCCCTGAACAACTTTTTAAAACATTAATTTGGGTAGTGCCTGGGTGGCTCAGTAGTGGCCGACTCTTGATTTCGGCTCAGGTCATGATCTCAGGGTTCTGAGATCAAGCCCTGAGTTGGGCTTGTGCCCTGTGCAGAGTCTGCTTGAGACTCTCTCTCCTTCTCCCTCTGCCCCACACCCCCACTCGCTCTCTAAAATAAATAAATATTTTTTTTTAAAAAAAGAAAGAAATTAAGACATCAGTCTGAGTTTCCTTAAAGTAGGAAATCTAAAACTACATCTCCAAAAATAACTCACTTTATTAAAACTCTCAATGATGCCAAAACCTCCTCCCAATCCATGCCCTACTGTGCCGTCAGATGAAAGAGGGTGGGGCACTTTTTTTCATACTGAATTTGGCAGGAAAAGTAAAGGGAAGCTTCTTCTCCCAGTTCCCCACCTGCCCCACCCTCCCCTTCCACACACAGAGAACAGAAAGTGCCTTAAGCAACGACAAAGTTTACACTGGCCACTCCAACCAAGTATCTAGCAATAACTTCATGTGTTTTGAAGCAGAAATTTTTGGGAGACAGAATAGGATGTACTGAGGTATACACACTTCATCCTTGAAAGAAAACAAAAATGAGTCATATCTAAATAATTCAAATCAAAGCACAGGACCCTGGCAATACCTTTGGCTTGTATAACTAGAAATACAGACTTTTAGTATCCACCATTAGTTAAGGTTATCACACCAGTTTTAAGAAAGACTCTTAAAGCAGTCAGTGAGAACTCAATTGCTATAAAAGTATTTTTGTTTTCATAATATGAAATAAAAATACCACACTGTTTCAGTATTTCACAACAGTTAATTAGGCAAGATGTATTCTAAAGGTATGTGCAGTTGACGAACAACAAGGCGGGGGGGGGGGCGGGGGAGGGTCAGGGACACTGCTGACCCCCTGCACAGTCGACAATTCACGTAGAACTTTTGACTCCCCCCAAAACTTGACTACTAATAGGCTGTTGTTGACAGGAAGGCTTACTGATAACAAACACAGCCAATTAACACACATTTGGTATGCTGTACATATTACACGGTGTATTCTTACAATCAAGTAAGCTGGAGGAAAGAAAATATTAAGAAAATCGCGAGGAAAATAATTTACAGTACTATAAAAAAATCCACGTAAGTGCACTGTGCAGTTCAAATCCATGTTGTTCAAGGGTCAATTATAGATTTTATAAGGACTTTCACACCCACCCCCTCCCAGCTCTTTAATTTAGCAGAATGGTTTTTTTGATGTTTTTTAAGGGACAATAGCATGGTTGAGAAGATATGCAACACACCTTTCAGACAAACTTCAAGCTCAGTCTTTTTTTTTTCATGAATAAAGTCTTCAGCTAGTAAAAAGCAATCATTCAGACTCAAATATGAGAATAACAAAACCCCAAATTCCTTTTTTAGAACCCACCTTGCTCAAACAGATTGAAGGCGGTTGTAACCTATAACGAACAGAGAAAAAGCCCTAAGCCTCTGTGTCACATGAAGGCCAAGTATTCTAAAGGGGAAGGACGTGATTATTTGTCTCTAGAGTTAGAAAGCTGTACCATAAAGGTAGCTCAATCAGCCCAATAGCTATCTCTTGAAGGCAATAATGCTCATTTCATGTGGACAAGATCCATCACCTGATTTGTCTAATTAAAAATGCAGATTCTAGGCTTTATCTCTAGAAAATCCAATATAGCAGCTCTGGGATAGGGTCAGGGGAGCTGCATCTGAACAGTGGCACACAAATGTTTCAGATGCAGACCCCAGAAAACACAGTGGTTCAAGGTCCCACCAAAGCCAGGGACCAGACTCCAACTGGCACTTTCCTAGATTGTAGTTTTGTCTCATTCTCATTATTTCTTTCTTTTTTTTTTTTTCCTGCCGGGGAAGAGGGGGGCAGAGACCCTACATGAGAAGTATGAATACTCCCTGAATGTAGCCCAACAACTCTGAGCCACAGCCAACTGGGCTGGGGACACCACATGGCCGGAGCGGGGCCAATCAGATGTTTTAAATTCTTCTCCAATGAGCCTGGGCCAAGCTGTGGTAAAATCACGCTGTATTCATGCTTCACTAATACCAAGGCAACTTCTGGGGCTCGGAGGAGAAGCGGGGGCAGGGGGAGGGGGGGGAGGAAGCGAGTATCTTCACTAATAGTGCAAATTCTAAGCAAAAGCCCTGGAGCAAAAGCAGCTCTCATCTGCTGTTCCCTTAGTGGGTCTCTGTTCCCACACGCCCCACACACTGAGCATCCTGCCTCATTTTGCCAGTGGTTTCCAGGACTTTCAAAGGAAATTTTAACTCTAAGCCATTTCTACCTGACATGCTGACTGCAGAACCGAACCCTCAGGTAAGATGCAATTTCGCCAAATAAGAACATAGTAGGTCCACTAAGAACTCAGGGCCAGCAGGTTGTGGCCCAAGAGCAGAGCACGAGTCTGCAGAGAGAAGAGTGCAGAGCAGGTGCACAGTGAGAAACAGGGCTAAGCAATGACAGGACACTGCCCAAGTCCCCGATGGTCCTACTGCCTGGGTCTTCTCCCTTCAGAGCCGTGGGTGCATGCCAGGGTTTCCCAGCAGCTTTGTAATAACCACTGTACCTGCCCTTCCCCTCTCTCCTTGGCTTGTCTGTTACCTATCTGTGACACCAAAACTAGCAACAACACTAAGTGTGCAGAGAGAAATAAGACAGAGTCCTCATCCTCCAAGTCGCAGGGACCAAAATTGACCTTTGAGGGCAGTCACAAGGGGCCGTTTGCAGACTGTCAAGGCAGCCTGCAGGGAGAGAGAAAAATAATCCAGAGCCACAACACAATGAGACACAAGAAAAGTGACATCGAGAGAGAAGCTGCCTTGTTTCCAGAGAATTCCAGTTCCCACTTGTCTCTATAGATTCCATAAAACAATTCTAAATCATTGCAACCGCTTCCCTTCTGTTTCTTATAACCAAGCAATTCCTCCAAATACTATCTTAGGCCAAGAAGGAGAGTTTGTGGACCCTCACTAATTCACTTGCAACCCAGGAGCTGAAGAATTCACCCACTCTTACCATCCCTTATCCAACTGCTGAGATGGAAAGTGTCCTCACTCCAACACCGGTCACTGCAGTCGGCCACTGGCAGAGGCTTCTTTGGATATACTCCGAATTTACTACTTAACACACTCCAAACTACTTGGAAAGGAGACAGTACTAAAGTCGGAAGGACTCTTTTCTCAACCACATTATGAGTCATAAATAAGGAGCTTACATTAATCACTTAAGCACTTCTAAACTATTCCTTTTCTTTCTTCTTCCTCTAATTAATTAATTAATTGGGGGGGGATGTTGCTCCATCTTAGAGGTGTATAGGAAAAATAGCTTCCAGGAGAAAATGCCTGAACGTAAAGTATGGGTGTTTGGGAAATGAACAGAATTCTAGCAAAGGCATAATAAAGCTTTCTGCCACCCTACGGGAAAGGTCCCCCTGAACATATTTATCATGTGCCACGATGCAAACCCATCGTGATGGTGGTTCGTCTGGGGGAGTAATAGAATGGAGCAGAAGATGTCCTACGTACAACGGACCATTTCTCCCAATGGCAGCACATGCACTGAACAGGGGAGGATGACGGTCATGCAGAGTGAAAAGTGACTTACCTCCCCACGGCCTCTGCCCCTGGCCCACCTGAGCCATGGAGGGGCACCAGGCAGGGATCCACGGATGCAAGATGCAGAGTGAGAAAGGCAAACACAGCACAGCCTGAGTGAGCGAGAGACCTCTAGCTGGAAGGCGCCACTGGTGTTTTAACTTCCCTGAAGGTTCTAAGCAAGTTCTGGGCACTAAATTAAACAAAGAGGCTCTAAAAAACCATCACTGCAGAGAATTTAAATGGTGCACAGCCAACCAGCCTGCCGAAAGATGGATGACAAGGGGAGAGCAACACAGCAGCCAGCAAGGCGGACTCAGTTCCAGCTGGAAACGGGGTCAAAAGGTGGCTGAGGCATTGCCTTCCCAGAAGAAGTGAGTCACGAGGAAAGTCTGAAAAGGAGGGAAGGTGGTGGATTTGTTTTTTCCAGGGCCCACTATGGGCCCTGGCTTAGCAATATGGAAAGGAGCACCAGGAGCGAACAAAGGACGGGGCCATTCTAGAATGACTGGAGGATGCAAGATACCGAGGGCACCAGAGGCAAAGTCTGAGCAGCACAATGTGACCGCATAGCTAGACAAGTCTACGCTGCCTCGCTTGATCTGGATGGGTCAGGCAGGAAGATGCCACATGGGAGCTGAACAGCATGAGTTCTGGAACCAAAACAGTACAAAGCCCAGCCCTGGTAACCGCTCTCTGTGTGATTTGCTTGAGCCTCTGAAACTCTCAACTACCTCATCTATGAAACAGGGACACCTGTGAACCACCTCCCTCATGAGTCTGTTAGAACTTATTTACAACTTTTAGTATGGCGGCGGCAGAGGGGTCGGCAGACGAGCAGCTCAATGGCCAGATCCCTCCAACGATCTGCTTTTTATAGCCGGCAAGCTAGAAGTAATTTTTTCATCCTAACATGGTTGGCAAAAAATAAAAATAATAATATTTAGTGCCATGTGAAAATGATATGAAAGTGATATTTAGTGTCCATAAAGTTTTACTGGAACACTGCCCCACCAGGGCATTTACATATTACCTCTCGCTACTTTCACACTACCACAGCAAAACTGAGAGTGGTGGACACTGTATATAGTCTGCAAAGCCTAAAGTATTTACTATCTGGCCCTTTACAGAAACATTTGCCAACCCCTGTACTGGCCAAGAGAAAGCATAACTGTCATCTGAGCCTCAATGTGTAAGTAAGGAAACTCAGAGAGACAGTGAGTTTTTGTTTTTGTTTTTGTTTTTGAGATATAATTGACATATCATAAAATTCACTCTTTTAAATTGTACTACTGAATGGTTTTTAGTATATTCAGAGTTGTGAAACCATCACCACAATCTAAGCTTAGAACATTCTTACCACCCCAAAGAGAAACCCCGCCCCCTATTTCCCCAGCTGCCAGCACCCACTAATCTACTTTCTGTTTCTCTGGATTTACTATATGTGGACATTTCATATAAAAGGGATTATACAATATGTGGCTTTGTGTGTCAGGCTTCTTTCAGTTAGCATAATGTTTTCAAGTTTCTTCCAGGTCTCAGCATTTATCAGTACTTCAATCCTTTTTATTGCCAAATACTATTCCATTGTATGTCCATACCACGTCTTGTTTATCTATTCATTGGTTCATGGACATTTTGGTTATCTCGACTTTTTGGCTGAGTAATTTGTCTATTAACATTAACGTACACATTTTTACCTAGGTGTGATTTCATTTCTCTGGGGTACATACCTAGGAGTGGAATTGATAGGTCAGATGGTTACCTCTTTGTTTAACCTTTGGGGGAACTTCCAAACTGATTTCCATTTTACATTCCTACCAACAATGTACAAGGGTTCCAACAGCTCTACATTTTCACCAATACTTGCCATTGTCCGTGTTTTTTATTGTAGCCATCCCAGTGGGTATGAAGTAATATCTCACTGAGATTTTGGTTTTCTTTGCCTAGTGACAAATGACATTGGCAATTTTTTCATGTATTCATTGGTCATTTGTGTATCTTCTTTGGAGAAATGTCTATACATATATATTGCCCATCTTTTAATTGGGTGGTCTTCTTTGTTGAGTTGTAAGAGTTCTTTATATATACTGGATACTAGACCTTACAAGATTTGCAAGTATTCCATTCTGTGGGCTGTCTTTTCACTTCCTTTTCTTTTCAATGATTTTATTTTATTTGAGAGACCGAGAGAGACAGAGACAGAACGAGTGAGCATGAGCAGGGGGAGGGGCAGAGGAAGAGGGAGAAGCAGACTCCCCACTGAGCAGGGAGCCTGACTTGGGGCTCAATCTCAGGACCCTGAGCTCATGACCTGAGCCGAAGACAGATGCTTAACTGACTAAGCTACCCAAGCACTCTGTCTTTTCACTTTCTTGATAGAATCCTCTGAAGTGCAAAGGTTTTTGCTTGTACAAAAGATAAATTTTTAGTATTTTTTTAAACTTGAGTCCAATTTACCTATTTTTTTCTTTTGTTGCTTTTGCTTTTGGTGTCGTAGCTTAGAAATCATCACCCAACTCAAGGTCATAATGATTTACTCTTAAAAGACTTCTTCTAAGAGCTTTATATGGTTAGCTCTTATATTGAAGTCTTTGATGTATATGCTGTGAAACAGGGATCCAACTTCATTCTTTTACACATGGATATGCTATTGTCCCTGTACCTGAACTGTTTGTTAAAAAGACTATTCTTGCCCCCATTGAATTGGCTTGGCACCCTTGTTGAAAATCATTTACCATAAATGTGTAAGTTTATTTCTGGACTCCCATTCTATTCCATCAATCTATATGTCTATCCTTATTCTAGGATCACAATTTCTTGATTATTGTAGTAGGTTTTAAATTCAGAAATTGCAAGTCCTTGAACTCTGTTCTTTTTCAAAAATGTCTTAGGTATTCTAAATAATCTGCATTTCCATAGAACTTTTAGGATCAAATTGTCAATTTCTGAAAACAAAAAAGACATTTGGAATCTTGATAAAAATTGCTTTGAATCTGTAAACCAATTTGGGGAATACTGCTATCATAAAAATATGAAGTCTTCCCATCTATGAACATAGGATATCTTTCCATTTAGTTTTTTTTTTTTTTTTTTTAATTTCTTTCAAGAATGTTTTGTAGTGGGGTCCCTGGGTGGCTCTGTCGGTTAAGCATCTGCTTTAGGCTCAGGTCATGATCCCACGGTTCTGGGATGGAGCCCCACCTCTGGCTCCCTGCTCAGCAGGGAGTCTGCTTCTCCCTTTCCCTCTGTGTGCTCGCTCTCACTCTCTCTTTCTTGCTTTCTCTTTCTTGCTCTCAAATAAATAAATCTTTTTTAAAAAATAGCTTCAAGGTACAAGTATTATACTTCTTTTATTAAATTTATTCCTAAATAATTTTTGATGCAACTATAAATGGGATTGTTTCACGTTATTTTATTAGTATAAATTTTAATATGGAATAGTAGAAAATCAATGGGTGAGGGTGCAAGAAACAAGGACCAAAGCCTAAGAGAAAGCAAAGGTAAAACTAAAGCTGGATTTCAAGGAGATACAATATTCATGCCAGACTTCAAGTTCCTTGAGGGCAGGCACAGGGTCCATCTTGGGCATCCTGTACATCTAGCACATAGGACGTTCTCAAGAACACCTGCTGAGTAAATATACTTCTCAACACTAGCAGCAAGTATTTAATCTGCATTTTCCATCTTAGGCAATGAATACGCTCACAAGTATTAGTTCCTTCAAGTCATAGGTTGGTTATAATGGTGTGGATTGCAGAGATCACAGCTGTATCGAGGCAAAATTTTCACATGCAAGAAAACAAGTTTGGTGCAGAATCTCCACCAGTTGACAAGCGCCTCTTTAGTTTTCCCAGCTAAAACGTTGGAAGAAAATGTCAGTAGACAAGGAAGAGAATAAGGGTAACTAGCAGAGGAAGCACACATTTTGCAAACAGCACTGGTCCTCTCGACAACAATGTAAACAACGTATAATGACACCCAAAGGTCAAACAAGCAATGCTACAGAAGGTACCAGACCAATAAAGGAGGGAGGAGGGTGAAAGAGGGGGCAAGAAGCAGCAACCGATCTACTCTGCAAAAGGGAAAGTTGAAACTAAAGGCCATATATGGTATTTATCACTACTATAGCTTTCCTTTGATGTCAAGGATAACATATAATCAATTAAAATAATAAACTTCCACGGGGAAGAAGAATACTCTGTGTTGTGCTGCCACCATGCCAAGTGGCTCACGTACGTGATCTCAGGAACTTCTTGTCACCATCCTGCGGCACCACCAGCTACTACCATCATCACCATTTCAGAAGAGAGGGAACAGAGACCTAGAGGCATTAATGTAACTGGGTCTATCATCCCAACCACCACAGCTGGTATTTAAATCACTTAACCCCAAAATGCACACACTATGCAAAATGTGCGGAAATACAGATATAAACACCTATGTACATACTTACAAGTATAGCAAATATCTTAATACCCTGATAGAGTTACTAATTCTAATACCCTCATACTAGTTAGTAATTTGATCCCACATGTAAGACAGTTGGGAAACAGACAGCTGTCCCTACCCGTTTTAACTCGACAAGCTAAAGGGATATGAAATTCCTAACAAAAAGGTTGCTAATATTTTGGCACTAAAACCACACATAATGTAAACCTGGAAATTATACTGTTTCCGGCAGCCATTAAGTCAACGTTGGGTTTGAGTCCTGGATCTGTCACAAACCTGATATGTAACTTTGGAAGTATCCCCCGTCTTCATAATTCGCTCTGCCCTAATCTACAAAACCACTGCCAATTCTATGATCCTACCAATTCACTCTCCTTGTAAGCTTTCAATTATTAAGTAATCAACTTTCATTTGTACCTTTATCAAACCAACTGGCCAATTACAGTTCTCAGCCTAGGTTAAAAGGGAAGAAGACTATCTGGGCATATTTGGAAATGCCCTTGATCAAAAAACCGTTTCTTCAGTAAAGAAAAAAGAAGGGTGTGGGGGTTGGGTGGAGAGATTTGCTTTGATAACGTGCATCTTGAGCCCTTTCTCCCGTGGCTGGTCCATATCCTAAATCATTTCCTTGCTTTCACATAGTAAATTTTCTGCTAGATGTCTAGATATGCTGGAGATCAGGTTACAGTGTGAAGGACAAAAGATAAAAACAATCTGCATACTTCCATCTGGTTCTTCAGAACAAAGTCTAGAGACTTGAAATGTGAGGAGAGAAGCATGCTACTCTAGCTGCACAACAGATACCGCAAAATGTCACAGAAACAAATCTTTCAAGAGAATCAGAGATGTTGGAATGCGTAATTAACCAAAATTTACTCTGAGAGCACTGGGGGGAGGGGGGAGACCTGGCCAGTAAACACAATGTTGCCTCTATTCCAAAGGCATGAAAAGTTGAGACCAGACCAATGTATTAGAAAGTCCACAGTGCAGAGATGCTCTTATCATCCAATGACTCCTGTTTAAAAAACAATCAATCAAAAAAAACCTTCTATATATTTATTAACACCATCCTGCCTAGTTTTTAGAACTCAAAAGTCAATACCCGAGGTTTGACTCTCGTCAAACTTTTCCTTCGCCACATGGCACCGGGCCACGCAAGACGTATTTTCAATATGAAAGAAACCAGAAGGTCCAATACAAACACGGGCTCTCCAATATATAAAATTTAAGAAAAGCCAGGGTCTGTGCAGAAAACATTAAACCAGTTTATATATCAAAATGATGAGGTTTAAGCAGAAATGCAGCATTAAAATAATTTACAAAATGGCTCAACGATGAACATTTTCCTCCATGAAAAAACAACACCCTTAATGTTTTTCATATGGCACATAAATTTAACAATACCTGCAGGAATATTTTCATTGGTTAAACCAACACCATAGGTCTTTTTAGCTCTTAAGCATATTACAATTCTTGCCTTTTTATAGCATTTTTGTTGTTGTTTGCACCCAATGTAATAAGCTTTTGAGAACAAGAAACAAACCACAATAAAAAGAAAAAAGGACTACTCTTTGTAACTGCAACTTTCACGAGAGGGGTGAGGGGGGGAGCGATTCAAATCTAGTTTTTATAGCTGCTATCTTGATGCAATTAGTGTAAAATAATTGTCTGCACAGGCCAAAGAAGAGGCTAAGTTGAGGTACTTGAATGCATTCCCGAAAATTCTTTCCCTGCCTCTCCCTTCAGCCTGCTGCAGCAGATGTTGGCTGTTAAGCCGCGCAGACGACACAGTTCATGACTTTTCTGAGACGGCTGTGTGCCACATCTGCAGTTGATGAAATGGAGAGCAGAAGTGTGGCAGACACACAGAGGAGAGTGTGAGCGAGGCAGGCAGGCGCGGGCTGGGCCAAAGGAACTGTCTTGAAGGCTGGCCTAAAAATAGACACACACTCACACTCCTCCACCCTCCGCATCCAACCTCATAAAACCGGGCCTGCCTGTCCTATTATGGAGTCAGCCTATGGCAGACACTTCCTGCATCCAACCTGGTCTGCGGATAACGCGAGAGCGTCGAGGCAGGAGCGGTGGGAAGCAGGCTGTGCAGCATCCTCCAAGTGCAGCTCCGAGATCTGAGCCTCGGTATAACTGGGCTGTGGTCCAAGTTCAGCTGGGCCCCCAGAGAAAGGCAATGCTTGTGTTTAGCCCGCACAATACTGACATAACATTAACAGATTTACATATGCAAAACTGTGAAGCAACAGGCATTCCCCCTCAATTGACCCACAGCTTGTAGTGTCTGCCGAGTTATTCCCCGCTTCGGCTCTGTAACCAAGTGGGCGGCATGCGAATACCATCTGGGTACCACTTATTGAAAACTGGCAGTCGCTCTGTAATAGGCAAGCTGGCAATAAGAGGGAAGGGAATAAATTGCATCATTTAGTTAACATCCACTTGCTCTGCGGCTGTTAAAAACCCATGACTGAATAATAATTTGGTTATTTCTTTTGCCAGAAACTGCTGTCAGCCAAATTGTACTACGCATGCTGCAGAAGTCGACTTGCAAAATTTCCACTTGAAAAGGGATCATCGAGGAGAATCGGGGCGAAATGGGCACCACTCCCTGCTTGTGAACAGTGGCGACTCCTGACGCTTGGTGGCTCCGTGGCCTCCAAGTGTCCTCATCAGCCCAAACACGGTCGACACCGCCCTGGTGAGCCACCAGGCCACGCGGCGCCACAGTGCCAAGCTGTGCTGTGCACCGATTGGCCCTAAGGAGCTCAGGTTCAAGGGCGTGTGTATGGCCAGTGACACCTACGTGGGGGCAGATGTGGCCAGGCAAGCCTTGTCCCAGACTGCACATCCCCGAGCCTCTGCCTCAAACACAGCGGGCAAGCAGGCGCACAGGAAACCTGAGCACGACCTGCCCGCATCCCGCTAATTCTGCACCCAGAGCAGTCAGACTACATCATTTCTCTCTGGTTTACTCAACTGCTTCCAACCTGACTAACAAAGAAAGTGCCAGAAACCTTAGACCACCACATAAAGGCAGAAGTGATCTTCAGTAAAAATCCACGTGTTTGAAGTGGTTCTCTTCTGGAAGTATTATGTAAAGACATGAGATTATCTTATTTACTATATACTGTGTGTGTGTGCACGTGTGTGTGTGTGTGTATACATACACACACACATATATATTACTTTCCTTTTCTATGTCTCTTTTAGGAAACTCCGGGCTGAAATATGTAGAAGTGACCAATGCTGTGGCGGTTTTCAAAAAATATAAATATATTTTATTTTTACTTTTTCTTGTATGTGATCGCAACAAGAATATGTTAGCTACATCTATGTGGCCAGCTGCTTCACTGGCTTGTACTGTATCCGTTGCTCATCAACTGGATTTTAATCTGGATTTCCTGAGCACTTAATTGGGGCGTAGCCTCAGGAGAAGGGGATTAGAGTGGATTCAAAGAGGCTGACACCTAGTCTTTGCTATCTGTCTAGTTGGGAAGATAAAACAAACTTGGGCTCCATTACCAAATGTATGGAAGGGCCAAATGCCTGGGCTCAGAGACCCCAGGAAAGTATAATTATTTATATGATTTTTTAACTGCTATAGCATTGGCCACTTGCAAATATTGTAGTCTTCATTCTCCTAAAAGACACAGGAAAAAAAATAAATGGAAAGAAACAAAAGGAAAACCTGAACAGCCAAAAGAAAAAAAAAAAGAAAAGAAAGAAATGAAAAAGCAGGGGGAAAAAAGACATGAAAGTACAAGTGAACACAGTTTGATCAAAGCAAAATGAGAGCCTTTGCAGTGGTTTTTTTTTTTAAGATTTTATTTATTTGACAGAGAGAGACACAGCGAGAAAGGGAACACAAGCAGGGCGAGTGGGAGAGGGAGAAGCAGGCTTCCGGCAGAGCAGGGAGCCCGATGCGGGACTCGATCCCAGGACCCTGGGATCATGACCTGAGCTGAAGGCAGACGCTTAAGGACTGAGCCACCCAGGCGCCCCGCCTTTGCAGTGATGTTAATGGCAAAAATACATGTTTACAAAATCCAAACCTGAAACTCTCCTTACTTCTGCATTGAGGAAAATAGGCCAGACAACCTTTTAAAAGTCCAACACAAATAAAGAGCACTCAATTTTTATAAACAGGGTGGTCTCTATCAAAATAACTCACTCAGCTGTTTGTACGTTAAAACAGGCAAAATAGGATCATGAAGAAAGAGGAGAGAAAAAAAGAGGCAAAACCAAATTGTTATATATTTTATAAACCACAACTTTTGTAAGTCACCACATGTTTAAGTGAAACTCCGGTAACAGTTATTTTTCAAGGGAACGACAGCAGACGAGAAAGATAGATAATAAGAGTCTCCCCACTCCCCCCGCCCCGATTCAGTTTATGATTGTAATCTTACCTTGCTCTAAACAGCTTACGAGGCAAGGCAAATCAAAGACTGTCACTTCTATATCCACAGATATCAAAAGATGTTAAGAATATAAAGCGAGAGGGTAAAGTTGCTCTTTGAAAGGACGAGGAAAAATAGTTGCAAGTTGCTGAGCTTATAATCAGTTTGTTAAAAGGAAGCAAAACAGTTATTTTACTCACACATACATGTGTGTACACAGAAACATACACACACCCACTAAAATCAGTACACTATCATGAAAATACCACTGCCTGAGGGTAAGGAGTACTGGTGTTTACTGAAATTCTGCCGCTGTCTAGCTGCGTGGCCTTGGGTAAGTCACCATTTCCCTGCGCCTGATTTTTTCTTGGAAAAGAGTGATGTACAAACAAAGGCAGTGCTAGAATTCCCCAAATCTAAGCAAAATAATGGTTTTCCTAATAGCTCGTTATTGCACAATTATCATTACAAACTGAATCCTTCTTTTGAAAATCAATGAATTAGGGTAACACAGGATTTCAAAATTACTCTCATTTTACTTTGCAAATTATTCTTAGGGTAAATATCACTGGGGTTTTTGTTTGTTTTAAAAAAATACACATGTTGAAGAACTGAACTGCGCTATGCAAATATTTATCTTCCAGAACATTATATGTTCCCTCAGCATTTGTTCAAAATCCAAAAAGTTTCCAGTAACGGCAAGATTTCCATTTAATATGCAATTCCTTAATAAATAACTATAATACAAAATTAACTTATATAGCCCATCACTTCGGCAAAATGAGGGAATCAAGAGTTAAAAATCTAAAAAACCTACAACCCAAACATGATGTGGTCCATTCTAAGATTTTGGAAAATAGTGCGTTCCTAGAAATATATTTTTAAGAAAACATATTTTACTGCCATGTCCCATTTTCACTTCTGTGTATTTAAAAGTAATCATTCCCTCCTTGTTGGTTTCCACTGTTTTATTCCCCCTAAGCTCTTCTACCAATGAACCATAGCATGTTTTTCCCTAAATGGCTTTAAATGCTGTATATGTTCTGGCAAAAGTCCAAAATTCCAGCCAACATCAGCATTTTCCAGTTAACCTTAATCAACTCTATTGTCTTTCAGAAGTGGAGACGATGCAGTTGACCCTTGGTCAGGGGAGTATGTGTAGGGCTTTCCCCAGGAGCAGTTAGGGATTTGTGCAAATCCACACAGTACCTTGCGTGATACCCTCCCCCACTCCAACATCCAAGCCAGCTGGCGAGGGTTAGCAGTCAGTGGCCAGGAAAGAGAACGAAGGTAACTGGTCCACCACGAGACTCAGGAATTCCCGCTTTGGCCTCATTAGCAAGAGGGCTGGGTAGCCAAGAAAGAAGTTAACATTAGCCAAATACACCTGGTGAATCTTGTAAAGAATCAAGATTTGCTCATTAACTGAGCTTAGAAAGGTGTGATCTCCAAACCCAAAGAGCTATTTTCAGGTCCTTAATGGTACTAATTCTGTGATCAAGTTACAAATTCTATACGGTTCTTCATAAAGTCCCTTTAAAGAGGCTTTTGATGTTGGACAGTTGGGCCTTTTGCCCCTCAATCACATACGGACA
Source organism: Mirounga angustirostris (assembly GCF_029215605.1). Classification (NCBI taxonomy): domain Eukaryota; kingdom Metazoa; phylum Chordata; class Mammalia; order Carnivora; family Phocidae; genus Mirounga; species Mirounga angustirostris. The sequence continues at coordinate 177,786,364 of NW_026991709.1, read as the reverse complement.
CACACATGACTTCTACGATGCAGGAGGCCCTCCAGGGTGAAACGGCCCATCCAGCAAAATCAAAGTTACCTGACCGCCCACATACTGCTGACCAGATGCCCCAAAGCAGGGAAATACACCCCACCCCCCATGCCTTCCCTTCCCATCAATGGTCACTAGACCACCACCGCCGCTCCTGGGAACACTCAGGGAACAGAAGCTCCTGGGCCCATCTAGAAGGGGCTCGTGGACAAGAGCAGCGGGGAGCCACCAAGTGTCTGCAGCTTGCTCTCTACATGGGCAAGGAGTCAGGGATGGGCACTCATCCTGCAAGGGCCGCCAAGGCACTCATGGAGCCCCATGCTGGCTTGGTCTTTCAGCTCTTAGCCGAAAATAAAATTTCAGTGTCCATTCTCATTATGAGCTCAGAAAAGGAAGGAAATAAGGGAGGGAGGAAGGAAGGGAAGAAAGGGGAGATGAACAGGCAGAGAGGTGGAAGAGAAACAGGGGGTGGAGGGAGGGAGGAAACTGCTTGCTATGAAGACAAAACAAATTGCGAAATCTAGAAATAAATACTCAGCTGAATTCCAACACAACTTGTCCTTTCTGTCCGTTTTGGGAAATAAAGCTCTCATCAAAGGCAAGAGGGTTTGAGGGGAATTCAGTATATCTGGGCTTTACATAAACTAAGTATTACAGGTTTCTAAAACAGTTGGGAAAAGGCAACCACCACCCCCACCGACCGGCAGTTTAGGATTTTACCCTTTCCCCCCCCCTGCATTTTGACACTGAGGATTCCAAACCCACCTACCAAAAGGTAACCAGAGCAGCCTCGAACAACCAGCTCAGAGCCCACCCAGGGCAAGGTTGGAGAGGTTTGTGGAAGCCCAAAGTAAATGCTATGTGAGGACAGGAGCACCCGGCAGGTAGACAAACATTTCAGGCCTTATCCAGGTGTGTGGCTGGGGTGGGGCGAGGGTGGGGCGAGGGTGAGGCGCAGATGGGCTCCCTGAGCCTCTGTGTTCCTGCGCACCCAAGTTAACATCCTTTCCAATGGCTCTGAATGCCATCAACAAAGTCCAGCCTCTAGCAAGGGCCACTCAAAGCCACAAAGAGGAAGAAACCCATGTTACGTGCAACTGATGAATCACCAAATTCTACCCCCGACACTAATAATACACTATGTTAACTAACTTGAATTTAAATTAAAAAAAAAAAAAAGCAACACAGGTGTTTCCTTCCTTCTGTGACATCAAAAGGCAAGTTGCCACTCCTGGGCCAAGAGGCAGGGATGGACACAAGCTAAAGACACAAGACATTCTTGCGGAGAAATATTTCTGACACAATTAACCAACACTCTTCTTCCACCAAACACCTGGTTGGCTGCTTATCAGGAGCAACTCAAATTAAGCATTCTAGCACATCCTGGCAAGGTCCAGAGAGAGAAACGACAGCCACTGGACTTTTCAACCCTTTGGTGGTCATCATCACTTCTAATATTTACGAAGTATTATGGCAACACAGGCTTGAGCCCCTGTTATTAGCTGGAAGAAAAGATCTGAGGTTTGCCCCTCGAATCAGAAAAGGCCTCTTAAACCAAACTGACTTATCCAATCCCAGGGGAGGGGCCAGAACAACAGCAGCCCATTTCATAAGAGGCCAAAGGGCAGCTTGGAAAAGTGAACAGGGAGAGAGGATGAGGCAACTCTGTAGTTCCTTTTCTGCTGGGGCCTCTCCATGGGGCTTCATTCTTTGTTTTGAAGAGGCAGAAATTCCAGAATGGAGGGCATACCCATGTGTAAATACGTATTTGAAAATGGGGGTGACTTGCAGGTTATTTTAAACCATGGATCCCCACCACTGGTGTGAATGTTTAAAAAAAAAAAGAAAAAATGGACTGGGGCGCCTGGGTGGCTCTCAGTTGGTTAACTGTCTGAATCTTGGTTTCAGCTCAGGTCCTGATCTCATAGTCATGAGATCGAGCCCCATAGCGGGCTGTGCACTCATTGCGGAGTCCGCTTGGGATGCTTTCTCTCCCTCTCCCTCTGCCCCTCCTGCTCATGCTCTCTCTCTCTCCTTGAAATAAATAAATAAATCTTTAAAAAAAAATTTACCCCATTCAAGGTTAATGTGGGTGCAGGCTGAATAAGCAATGAGTGCAAGATCCCATCTCTAGTTTAAAACTAAAAAAATACATATACACACCCCTGTAAGTTTTCATTGAGATGTAAAATTATTTTTCTCCCAAACATCATCATGAAGGTAACAGGCTATAATAAATCATATATAATAATAATTCAATCCCATGTACTTGATTCTTCCTCCAATTCTTTTATTTATTCCTCCCCCCTCTATTCCCTACACACCTTCAACTAGACATGGCCTCTAATACTCTGCAGGAAATGAAACTAAAGTCAAAACAAAAGCAAGTACTAGTAGTAATCACTAATATTTAATCAGCACTTGTTATACAAAACCAGTCTTATTTGTATTATGTTGACTCATTTAATCAAAACAAGAACCTAATAAGGTAAATCATCCCATTTTACAGATTTAAAAACTAAGGCAGAGTGTTTAAGTAACTTACCCAAGGTCACACAGCTATTTAGAGGCAGGGCCGGAATTCAAAGCCAGGCAAGTTAACCACTATGCTATCCTGCCTCAAAGATGTATTAACCAAAGACATTAATTTTTTACTTTTGAGTTGCTAAGGGTCCACAAGTTATACATTTGATTTTCAAGGTTAAGCTTAACTTCATGAGATGTATGCACTGACTTTATATATGATGCAACTGAACTCTTAGCAACGTCCTAAGCTTCTACCACTTACAGCTATAACTACCGGAACAATGCAGTCAAATTATTCTCTCCTACCTGATGTTTCTTCCGCGGCAACAGCTCAGTCACTGGTCTTTTGTCCGATCTCTAATTTCTGTACTAACTAAAAATGGATTTTTAAAACTCTAAAACAAACACACTTTAATAGCCCATACCCAGAATATTTTATTTCGCAGGTTATACATAACAATGGGAATGAAATTCCTTCTCAGCTTTGACAATAACGTTCAATCCTACAATGAACTGAAACTTGCTAGAAGCACTGTTAAGAAGCCCTACTGAAAAAATAGTAGATTATAATTATAGAATACTCTCCTTCTTGAAGTTGTTTCCCCACCCCTCAAAATGCTTCCTGGTAAACTCTTAATTTTTAAATGCCTCTTTGTATTTAGAACATCATTTGCTCAAGTTTGAAGATAAATGTATATTAAAAGATTTTTTTCAAAGGCAACTTTATTTTTAAAACTATACGACAAATGTAACACAAGTTCATGGTATCAAAGGATTTCAAATAATATAGCACAAAAAAAATCAAAAGCAAGAGTGCTCTGCTGTCATCCTCCTGCCTTCAGCCCTTACCACAGCTTATTCTTCAGAAATAGCCACATCTTTAGTGTCAGTGATGGTACCAAGGGTGGGGAGGGGGCTTTGTGGACCCTTAGTTCTAATCCCCCATTAACTACTCCCTACCCAACCTCCGCCCCAAAGCAGTCAAATGATTAAATCACACAACATGCTGGTTAAGAGCACAATCCCTCATCCCTTTAACAAGACTGTCTGGATTTGAACCCTGTCCACTTCACTTACTAGCTATTTAACCTTGAGCCAATAAATTACTTAACCTCTCTGTGCCTCAGTTTCCACATCTGTTAAGTGAGAATAACAGCAGTACTTACCTCACTGAGTCATGATAGAGGGATAAATGACTTATGTAAGCTAGTATTTAAAAGACGATTAGAATAATGCCAGGCACAGAAGTTCTATTTGGGTGACCATTAAGTATATTTTTTAAATAAATTAGTATCCAGTAAAGAAAAAGCAAAACCATGGAAGCCTACGCCTAAAAGTGCTCAGGCAACTTAATTTGTAAAAAAAAGAAAATTATCAGGAAGAGAGGAAAATAGATTCTGCTTCTATAAACCCTTAAGTATCCCACTTACAGGAACAAACACTCCATTTTTATTAATCCATCTTGGAGTTTTGGTTCAGACTATAATGGTCAGTCCCAGTCAGCAGCTCATACATTCGGGCACCAGGTAAAGAAGTACATTTTTTGTGCACATATTCACTCTACTTTTACCATGCTATACAGCTGAGGTAAAAGCAACAGGCTTGCTATGCAGCTATCGCTTCCAGACCTCCTTCAAACAGAACATACTCTCTTCGCAGCTCCTAAACAGACGTGATGAGCCGTCATTGTCGGTGTGTTTCCTCCCAGACTTCAGAGCATTGTATTTTTCTCAAGAGACAAATTATACAACTAGAGAGACAAAAACTCATGCTCACTTAAAAAATATTACCAACAAACATTGAGAAAGCTGTTTTCTCTAATATTTATGCACTTCAGAATGAGATTCTGAGAAGAATAATGCCTGAAATGGATAGCTTGAGCTTGGTGTGCATGTTATAGCTCAAATTCTCAAAGGAATAAATATAAATTTTTCCAAAGGAAACAACTGGTACAGCATAAAACTATCAGGCTCTACCCACAAAAACATTCTATAAAATGTCAAGACATTTATAAGAGTAAAGTGTGCTATAAAACAAAATGACATAAATTATAGTATATTTTTATTTGTTGATTCCGAACACAACATATAACTATCTGTCCCCAAAAATACCTCTGGGATTACTCAAATACAAGGGTAGGGCATGGAGAATTATTTTCCTCTTTAGTGAATGGTATTTCCCTGGTCAAAAGAAAAACTTAGAAGCATAATAACAAAAACCAAAGTAACAAACGTGGCAATGGCCTGGACAGACAGATGACAAAAGTTGCAACCACGTTTCTCATGCATGGTGTTCCCAGGTTCAAGTTATAGATTATGTCTAATACATACATTTCTGACCTAACAAACAAACATTCTATCTCTAGTTGTTTGTTCAAATAAATAAAAGGGGGGTACCTGGTAGCTCAGTCCTTTGGGCATGTGACTCCTGATTTGGGCTTGGGTCAGGATCTCAAGGTTGTGAGACCGAGCCATGCATCCAGCTCTGTGCTCAGTGTGGAGTCTACTTGGAATTCTCTCTCTCCCTCTGCCCCTCCCCCAGGGGCATGCTCTCTCTAAATAAATTAATTAATTAAATAAATAAAAATAAATAAATACATAAAAGGATTAATTAAGTAAATAAAAATAAATAAATACATAAAAGGAATTTTTATTTCCTTTTGAAAATTAAAAATTATGGTAATTGGCTGGTTTTTTTTGGGGGGGAGGGACACACAAAAATAGAGAAGGAATTATTGCTACAAATGTAAAGCTGACTATACCCTGTGATGCAATGAAAATGCCTCAGACACAAAACCTTTAAACCTTTTGATCTCTACCATCCATGACTAGGCTCCTAGTATAATTCAGACAGAAAGACTTCAAAGAATGGAATATGCAATTAAATCAAATCCCCTAAAGTTTTCCACCAAACCATCCTATTTGGGAAGTGTTTTAAATACTAGGCATTTAATACCTTTATTTTATTCAAACTTTCTGCAACTACATTCTACAATACAGGTATTCATCCTTTACTAAATGCCTATCTTTGTGTGAAGAACCCATGGACATACAAAAAAAAAAAAAAAAAAAAGACAATGTCCTGCCCTAGAGAGAATTAAGTCTAGCTTGAAAAAGAGCCATATAAAGAACTAATTAATTCCACCACTCTTACTGATCACTGTTCTGTAAGGCAAAACCAATGCAATAAAGCAGGAAAAAATATATAGGAAAAAGAGATGATATTGATATCTATGAGATGTCAAATATTCTTTCTTTTTTGAAATAGAACAAGTGAAACATAAGCCCTAATCTTAAAGAGTTCAACAAGGTGATCAAATACAAAATATGCAAAAATATGGAGCTGTCTACATACTGAAAATAATCAGCAACATATATTAATGACATATGTCTTTCTTTTGTAGTCATAGACATATAACTACAAAACTTTCATATGAAAGAAAAAGAAATACTTGAATAAAAGGATATTAAACTACTTCCCTGGATGTACAGAAAAGATACCAATTCTTCTGAGGTAACTTAGTTCTTATGAATTTCCATCAAAATGCAAAAGGAAATTTCTGCTAACAAAATATTCAAAAGGTGGTTTAGAAAAATCTTAAAACAAAAGAAAGGAAATAAAATTTTAAAGTATAATAAGGATTATGAAATAGTCAATATTAAATATTGTATAAAGCCAAAATAATTAAAACACCATGGCACTGGCAAAGACTGCAGAAAAATCAGTAAAAATTTAAGAATATTGATGACAGTTTTTAAAGACAGCTAACATGTGAGTACTTACTATACGCCAAGTGTTTTATAGTTACCAACTAATTTTTCATCCTAACTTAGATTCTTTTGTAATTGATTAACAATAACAATAACATAAACAGAATAATTTTCTTAGATGTTCCTGTACTTTAATCAGTTTCTTGGCTGTAACTGTCTTTTTTTACCACATCACCAGTAAGTTTCTAGAAGCATTTTAGGAAAAACGTTGGTCTTAATATTTTATTTTCATAAAATTGTCTGCAATACTCTTCAAAGTTATATTTTACAATTATTAAGTATGAATTTCTGAGATTTTCAAATAGCAGTTATCTCTGCTCCATAATATTAGAAAATATACTCTCCACAGGTGCTAACATACCTATCAGCTACAACAAATTCCACTAAGTTGAGGATATTCTTAATTTTATTATTTTGTATTGAAATGTGTAAATATTTTAGCCCAAATATCTTCTCAGATCATCTTTTTAGCTCCATTCTGAGTACCTTTCTTTGACAAATGTTTCTACAAAACAAAGCTCATTAAATAAACAAATTTGCTTTATGATTCCTTGCACTGCTTGGTCAAATACAGATACTGCAAAATTGCAGCCATATCAATTTCATTTTATTTCTATACAGAACTCACATTATTTGGTTTAAATTAAAAGCTCCATCTCCTACTGATAAAATACTACACAGCATGGTTAAAGAATTTCAAAATTAAAACTTATTCACTCTGAGCATCATTATTTAATCTGTTCAGTTATTCCCTTGCCTTTGCAGGCATAAAAATTACAGTGTTGTTCTATTTGCAATCTTCCCCCCCCCATATCTGTAATTTGCTAATAGTCTCCAAAACATGTGTGTGTACACTTCATTCTTTGAGTTATTAATATTCCCAAACAAAATGATTTTAAACAAAATGCAACCAAAAATTAGAGCACTCATTTACAAAAGTGTAATACCACAATGGAACACTTACACTGATTTACAAAATAGTTTCTCGAAATCTTTATGTAAAGTATTTATATACGTTGGAGCCAGTGTCTATGGCTTCTATCCAAGAGACAAACATTTCAATTTGGACACAATTATGAAATAGATGTTCACCACAATCACTTCCAAGTTCGCATTTGTTCCACAGGTTTCCTTACCTAGTAAAAATAGTTTTTATAGATGAATGGATAAAGAAGATGTGGTATATATATACAATGGAATATTATGCAGCCATCAAAAGGAATGAGATCTTGCCATTTGCAACGACGTGGATGGAACTGGAGGGTATTATGTTGAGTGAAATAAGTCAAACAGAGAAAGACATGTATCATATGATCTCACTGATATGAGGAATTCTTAATCGCAGGAAACAAACTGAGTGTTGTTGGAGTGGGGGGTGGGGTGGGAGGGATGGGGGGACTGGGTGATAGACACTGGGGAGTGTATGTGCTCTGGTAAGCGCTGTGAATTGTGCAAGACTGTTGAATCTCAGATCTGTACCTCTGAAACAAATAATGCAATATATGTTAAGAAAAAAAAAAAAGAAGAAGAAGAAGAAGAAGGTAGCGGGAGGGGAAGAATGAAGCGGGGGAAATCGGAGGGGTAGACGAACCATGAGAGACGATGGGCTCTGAAAAACAAACAGGGTTCTAGAGGGGAGGGGGGTGGGAGGATGGGTTAGCCTGGTGGTGGGTATTTAGGAGGGCACATTCTGCATGGAGCACTGGGTGTTGTGCACAAACAATGAATCATGGAACACTTCATCTAAAACTAATGTTGTAATGTAAGGGGATTAACATAAGAATAAAAAAATTAAAAAAAAAATAGTTTTTAACCCCAATAAGTTCTCCACCAGAATCCATATTTATATTGCTGTAAAAACAAATTTATCTTTAAGATTAAACTTTTCAAAGAACTTATAATGTCATCTATAACAATGTTAGATGTTTTACCTTCAACAGAATGAAATTCTGAGAGCTCTATTTTGATTCAGTTGGAGGAGGGGGAAAAAAAAATCAAACACTGGAATTAGCTTAACTGATTTTCTATGTGAAGCATCCAATGATACGGATGTGAAACTAGTACCAGTCACTATCCATAAAGGAGTTCTGTTAGCAGCCCCACAGTATTAATAGTTATCAATTCACTTTTTATCTGTGCTAAAGAAAACCTGGACGCCAACATGAGTGATGTTAATGTAGAAAAACAGTCCTTTGATCTAAATGAAAAGTCATGCTTCATGGAGTAAAATATAAAAGCACATTCTGCAGCTGTGTATGGGCAAAGCTTCTTAAAATAAGTACTAACTTTGAAAAAGATGCAAAGGGCACCTGGGTGGCTCAGTTGGTTGGGCGACTGCCTTCGGCTCAGGTCATGATCCTGGAGTCCCGGGATCGAGTCCTGCGTCGGGCTCCCTGCTCGGCGAGGAGCCTGCTTCTCCCTCTGGCCCTCCCCCATCTCATGTGCTCTCTCTCAAATAAATAAATAAAATCTTTAAAAAAAAAATTGTTTTGAAAAAGATGCAAATGGATTTCCTGATTTTTCGAAGTTCAGTGCTTTTACTATGACCCCCCGTGGATGGTAAACACCAAAAAAACATTATGGAAGTAATGTTCCTGGCTCACGTTCTTCAAAATAGGAAAAAAAAAGACATGTAATATTTCATTGAAGAAGTTCTCATTTTTTTAAAGCTCATTTTTGCCAACAGTATTTATTACAAAATATTTTTTTAAACTTTACCAAATACTAAAAATATAGATTTATGTCTTTTAATGAATTAAAAAAAAAACAAAAACATAAAACCTACCATAGCAAGGACATTCAGACTACTTCCCTACACTCTGAAGCATGGCTGGCCAGACTCTATTTCCCATCTATTTTATGTAAACTAACCTGAAATGTCCCATGCTTCCCCTGACCTCCAACAACCAGATGGCAGTATTGACTCCTAGCCACTCACCCAGAGCACACATTCCTTGAAACAGAGGTGCTAATGATGGTGTGCCTGCCAAGGGTTAGGAGAAAAGAAAGGGACTGTTGTTCATCATCTTTTAGAGGTCACTACACTACACATCTCATACATGACAAAGTAAGACCACGGAGAGGTAGAAAGAGCATATAAAGTGAAGGTCTACTTAAAATAACAAAAAATAATAATACTTATAAAATGAAAAATCTGAGACAAATGCTAAGCTAGACAGGATTCTTGACAGGACTGTCCCAGACAAACTAAGATAAACAGCCACCATGTTACTTCCCACAGCATCTCCATTAGATGGCTCCATGATCATCACCATCTTCAGATGAGAACATGATGGCTTGCAGCTGTACAGTGACCTGTCCAAGGCCACAAGCCTTTTCATTGGTGAGACCTAATACCAGAGTCCAAGCTATGCAGCCCAACACATAACTGCTATATAATATTGCTTCTCTGTGAAACAACAGACAGCACAGAAACAAGCCTTAACTTACATTAAAATTGAGTGTACGCTAAAATATTTTAAATCAATATGTATAAGTATTGTTCAATAAATAATCCTGGAATTGTAAGTTATTTATATTTTTAACAATCAAAACAAATCCTTGCCTCACCCCATACACTGAAACAAAATTAAGACAGATTGAGAATTTTTTTTTTTAAGAAGAGAAAAAGGAAAAAGAAGAGGAGGAGGGAGAGAATGAAAACAGTGTAAAGTAACTGTAAGGGAAAAAATGTTTTGGGTAGAAAGTAAGTATCAGAGATACTGAAAAGGCATAATGAAAATATGGAGAACACAGAGATGGGGTAATTACCCCCCCCAAAAAAAAACACTTTACTTACCACATTTAAAAGGAAAGGAAAAGAAAAATATGGAAATCCACATCAGAAAAAGATCCCTTATAAGCCAATATATTGACACATACAACCTATTTTTTTAACTGTATATAGTACAAACAGGAAAATCAAAAAAGTGCTACAAATAGCCAAAAACCAGAGGGTGTAGAAAATACAATTTCATTAGTTATGAAAGAACAGCATATTACCAGAACTCTATTCCATCTTTCACCTAGAAAACCATCAGTAATAAAAAGAGAAGAGGGTTAGTTTATTCAGTGTTTGCCCTGGTGCAATGAAGTGGAAACTGCCACAGCCTCTTACAGAAAACCAATCGGTGACCCAGCCAAGAGAACGTCAGTGTTCAACATTATTTGTTCCAAAAAATCCACTTACAGAATTTGTCCTAAGGAAATAATGAGAGATGCAAATAAATTCATATATTAGAATGTTCACTGCACCATTATGTATAATACCAAAAGACTGGAAACAATGTAAATATCCAACAAAAAGAGAATGGTTAAGGAAATGATGGTACACTACAAATAGAATGGATTGTAGCGATCCTTAAAAAATCATGCTTACAGAGAATAATGATACAAAAAGCATTCATGATACAATGCTAAATGAAAACCAGCAGGAAATGAAACTGTTTCATCTCACCTGCCTATAAATGTGGGAAAATTGAGATTTAAATACACTAAAGACATTAATGTAACTCTTGGGGTACCTGGGTGGCTCAGTCAGTTAAGCGGTCATCTCTTGATTTCAGCTCAGGTCATGATCTCAGGTCTTGGGATCAAGCCCTGCGCGTCAGGCTCCTCGCTCACCAGGGAGTCTGCTTGAGGATTCTCTCTCTCTCTCCCTCCCTCCTTCTGCCCTCCCCACTTGTGTGCACTCTCTCTTTCTAAAACAAATAAATCTTTTTAAAAAATTAATATAATTTTTCTCTTACAGCTGGGGTATATACTAGAAGTTTCAGGAAGTCACTATGATTTTATCAACTAATGATTTAGAAAATCATTCTCAAAGTTGGGCATATCACAAAAGTATCCTTTTGAACAAGTAATGGGGCAATTACTAGCTTACTACATAGATGAGGGTGGAAAAACTGAAAATAGTTATGAGGTGTGTTTGGGGAAAAAAAATAACTAAGTGTTAGCTTGCCTCCATATTATCTTCCACCTCTCCAATGGTCAACTTAAAACTTTCCCTGAAAAAATATCTAATTATTGTAAGAAAGTAAAAAGTTTGCTATGTCCCCAAATCATTGCACACAGCACAAAATATTGACCCTGCTCCCATGGTTCTTAAAGCTGTTTTTATAAAATTATGAGCCAAAAGCTATAAAAAATAAAAGAAATGATTTTGCTTGGCTCACTCTGCTGTGAGGCACACAATAATAGGGAGGTAGCTCTGAGGCTGACCAGTCACATTCAACCTCCATCCCACCTCCACAGAAGAGGGAGAAGGAAAGGAAGTGCCAAGCCATTGGGCATTTCAATGGCCTCTTTCTTTCTGCTCTTTAAGTTCTTTATTCATACAATAAAAGGTACAGATAATCAAGATCCCTTCAATTTTATATGCAATGTTGGCAAAGAATGGCTTTGCCCATGCTATTCCCTTAGCCTGAAATGTCTGCTTCCCACACCCAGAGTCTCCTTGGAAACCTCTCTTTCTTTAAGGCAAAGCAAGCTTGGTGTTGCCAAATGAATCCGCAACCTCCATTCCCATATTCCTCCTGAAGGGAAGCTTCATCTGCCTCAGGCACACACCCTTCTCCCACAGGACCCAGGAGCCTCAGGGAAAGCTGGCCCTACCTACCCCAAGAGCTGGGCCTGAATGAGGATCGTGATTGGTTTAGAAATCCAGGCGAAGCCAATCAAGGCATGACCCGTATCTGATCATGGGAATGGGCAGTTCAGGCTAAGACAGCAGAGTCCTGCCAAGTGTGCAGGGGAGCTCCTGACAAGGCAGTTTCTCACTCTTAAAGGATGGCAACTGGACAAGATGGCCTCTCTTCCTCTGGATACTGTGGCAGTCAGGAACTGCTGTTGTCATCTTGCCTCCAAGGCAAGGATGGGGAATAACTGAGAACCCAATCAGTGGATTCAAGTTATGCCCAAAGTCCACCCTACAGCTGAACTTCCAATTAAATCAGTTCAAGCATTCCCGTACTGTTTAAAGATTTCTATAATGGGCGAATAAAACCTTCCTAGCTAGTGGCATGAACAACTGCTGGTTTTACCTGGCAAACATCATTTCTTATTCTTCTATAAATAGAACTTTGATTTTCCCTTTGGGTATCATGCCTTGCCCATTCTCTTGCCCATTCCCAGTTCCTGTAGTCTAACTGGGACTGACCCCTCCCCACTCTAACCTCCAGGGAAGGAAATGAAGTGTGAACCAGTGTTCTAATTGGTTGTAAGGCTGTTACATTAACCTGCTGAGCCAATGAGAAAGTTATGAAAGCCTCCTGCTAGAACTACAGTCAAAGAAAAACTCCTGTTCTGTTGGACATGCTTCTGCCAGTAGCTATCCTCTCACAAGAAATGAGATGGTTAAGAATGAAGGAGTCCATGAGAGAGTAAGGACAAAAGAAAGAAAGAGGCATCCAGCCCTCTGACAACACTGTTTTAGCACCTGGATCCATCTGTACCTGACGCCGACCAGCACCAGACTTTTCAGTTATATGAGCCACTAAGTAATCTTCTGTTTCTTAAAGTTTGAGATAGGTTTCTGCTCTAAGTACTCCCATTAAACCTTGTCACCACATGGCCACTCTCACTGTGCATTGTGACTATGTGTTCAACTCCCCACCAAAAAGTGAGCTTATGCAATAAAGACCATGTTTTTCATCCTTATAACTTCCATACCTAGAGAAGAACCAGGCCCATAACACCAGGTATGGAACTTGAACCAAGTCATTAAAACACACCAAGGTTCAGTTTCCTAATTTCAAAAAACAAGACAGTTAAAAACAAAGACAGATAATAACAAATGTTAGGGAAGATGTGGAGGAATTACAACCCTCATACATTGCCAGTGGTAATGTAAAATGGTGTGGCGACTTTGAAAAACAGTTTGGCAGTTCCTCAAAAAGTTAAACAAAGAAGGTACCATATCACACAGCAATTCCAAACCTAGGTATATACTCAAGAGAACTAAAAACATACATCAACACAGTAACTTGTATGTGAATGCTCACAGTAATCTTAATCCTCAAAGCAAAAAGTCAGGGACACCGAGCTGGCTCAGCTAGTAAAGCATGTGACTCTTGATCTCAGGGTCATGAGTTCAATCCCCACGTTGGTGGCAGAGTTCACTTAGAAATAAAAAAATAAAGTGATAAAATAAATTAAAAAATAAAAAAAAGTCAAATAAGTCAAGTGTTCATCAATGGATGAATGAATGAACAAAATGTGGTACATCTATACAATGGAATATTATTTGGCCATAAAAAGTATTACACACTGATTCATGCTACAACATGGATAAATCTCAAGAAACGTTACGCTGAGTGAAAGAAGCCAGAAACAAAAGGCCACATATTGTATAATTCTAGTGCTATGAAATGTCCAGAATAGACAAATCTATAGGAAAAAAAAAATAGTAGTTGCTAGTGCTTAGGGGGTTAGGATGAAATGGGCAGGGCAGGGGGGGTAATGTTAAAGAGTATCCCATTTCTTTTGTGAGTGGTGAAAATGTTCTACAATTGATTGTCGGGTCATGGCTATACAACTGTGTAAATATACTAAAAATCACAAGTGAGTATACTATAAATCGGTGAATTTATGTATATGAATTCTATTTCAAGAAAGCTGTTACCAAAAAAAAAAAAAAACCAAGCCAGATGAACCATACGACAGCCAAGGACCCTTGCCACCACGACCTGCTTGGATTCTCTCCACTATTTCATATAGAATAGGGAAGATCTAGCTATGTGATTCTGGGCAGGTTCTTAATCTCTCTGTTGCTCAGTTTTCTCATCTATAAAATAGAGATGAAAGTACCTTCTTTATAAGGTTGTTGTGAGGATGGACTGAATTATGCATAGAAAGCATTAACAGCAGTGCTCTAGTGAGTCTTGAGCTGGCATTTGCTAACTAGCCCCTTCCATGTGGTTCCATATACATTCACTGCAAATCATATTCTATTCTATGCAAGTCATCATCTTCCAGCACCAGTATATGCCCTGGGAAGTATTTCCATCCACCATCCCGCTAACTTAGGCAATCACGAAGATGTATTCCACTTCGGTTTCATTTTTTCTTTCTCCTGGGGGTATGGAGAAAGAAACAATGAAAATACAAGTAAGTTATGGCAAGTAGCAAGTAAATGTTTTTCATCTTCCACTGGCAAAGCCAAGGCCTGACACCCAACTGCTACAAACTACTTCCATGTGTCTCCGTCCTAGACAAAGAGGAAAAAGGGCCAAATGTTCAGGCCTGATGATGGAAGTTTGGGTTTCAAACCAAGGCTCTCCAACCAAGTCTCAGTTTCGGGTGTCTGCCCCCAGGCTGTCAGGAAATGGAAGGATGTGAAGGAGTTCTATGTGAGTCCTCTCAATGGCTGTTTCTGCCTGGATGGGAAAGGGGTAACAATAATCATTAGGGGCACAATCAGGGCAAACCACAGCAGCTCCTATGATTCACTGAGGGCTCCCCATGTTCTCAACTCTCTGCCCTGTTCTAAGTGAATTACATGCATTAACTTACCTAATTCTCACCATCAGCCTTATATGATAGGTACCACCATACCATTTTATGGGTAAGAAAACTGAACCACACAAATGTTTAATAACTCGTCCAGAGTCATATGGTTCATAAGTGGCAAGGCTGGGGATTTGAACCAAACTGTCTGAAATCAGTATCCACTACACTGTGTGTTAAATTCTTGACTAGGCACCATGAAACCGCTGCCTCCAGGCATTAGAATAATAGGGACTAATATTATCTACCTTTTATCAAAGGTTTAAGATATGCCAGACATTGGGCGTTACAGGAATTATCATCAAAACCACCCTAACAGGTTCATATTACTATCATCAAACCATTTTACAGAAGAGCAAACTGCGACCAAGAAATCCATACCCAAGATAACCCAAACACTAAGAGACCACACTAAGACTTGATCTTGCTCTTTCTGGTTCAGAGACCATGCATGTCAGTAAAGGAATAATTTTGTTTTTCTATTGCTAGAGCTGGGTCTTCAGTTTTCTTCAAATAGGAAGGAGAAGAATGACTTATGGGCCCCAAGACATGCAATCTGGACCTTCTGGACACATTCCTTTGTCTTTTATTTCTCCTTCTTTTATTTGGTATTGCCTCCATCCAAGTCATTCCCTCACCCCCCCCCCCCATCACATCCCTCCCTGTAGGAGCAATGGGGAAAGAAGAACTGTGCCTCTGGCAAGTGACTTTTTCTGGAAAACATAGGATGTGAGTGGAGTGAGGTTGGGGAGATTAATGACAGAGCCAGGCTTGGGGCACCTGGCTAGCTCAGCTGGAAGAACATATGACTCTTGATCTCATGGTCGTGAGTTCAAACCCCACGTAGGTGTGGAGCCTACTTAACTTAAAAAAAAAAAGAGGACGGAGGAGGAACCAGGTTGGTCATGCAAAATGAAGTGGGACCAAACCAGGAAGGAATGAGCATGTCTCTGTGTGACTGTGTCCATCCAGAGAATGGCTAACAACAATCAACCTAAACAAGAAAAAAACAGATTTCCAGCCAAGTGAGGACGCAGGGAGACTATAAAGGCTCTGGCTGCTCCATGGGGCTAGACAAATTATTTGAGATGCTCAGGTAACTAACTACATGGTCTACTTCCGCTTCAATGAAGAAGTACATATAGAGTGGCTCCTGCAGGATGGGGGGCCATGCTGGGAAAGTTATATCCAATCTCATGCATGTTTGCGGGCTCAGTACATGCAAAAACAAGGATTCAGCCAAGGACAGAGAGAGACTTCCCCTGCTATACTGGCAAGACAATCTTGGTCTCTCCCTAAACCCTCTAGGACAAAGAACCACATTAAGCCTGAAAGACAACTTTTAGATAGAACCAATGGGCTATCCAAATATTTGAACATTTGGCAAACTTCGTATTCTAGCCACAGGTCTTCAATTTTCACATTGTTCTACATGTCAGAATGTGGGGCAATATGTAATATATTCTGAAACCCAGAGTAGACTCTTTAACTCCAGAGACATGGTACCCACTCACATATTAAAGATACCTTCCAGGGGCGCCTGGGTGACTCCATCAGTTGAGCATCTGGCTCCTGGTTTGGGCTCAGGTTGTGATCTCGGGGATCGGGAGATCGAGCCCCACATCTGGCTCTGCGCTCAGCACAGAGTCCACTTGTCCCTCTCCCTCTGCTCCTACACCGCCCCCCGCCCTCGGTCGAGCTCTCTCTCTCTCTCAAAATAAAATAAGTAAATAAAATCTTAAAGATACCTTCCCTGCACACAAAAGGTGCAACCTTAAAGATAACGTGAAATGCCAACGGACAAAACAGCATCAGCAATCCCGTGCTTCTGGGCAAGGGAAGCTGTGCTTTAACACTGTCTCTAAGAATGAGGGCTCTCCTCTCTCTCCTCCTTCCTCAGGAGCGGGGCAAGTTAGTGCCAAGCTGCTGTATGACTTCACTCTCTGCAATCCGCATGGCACGTGGAATACCCACAGCATGCCAGATTATCAGTAAGGTGATAACACTTGTATATTATACCTGCTTGGCACGATTTGAATGAGGCTCCCTCGGGCTGCCTAGGGTTTCATTTCCTGTTATCTGCACCTGCACCAATTTCAGAAGCAAATAAAAACACCCCACAAAACCATATTTTAGGAGCTTATTCAAAAGTCAAGAGACAAAACCAATGCCATCAACACAAACCCCAAAACACAACAACAAGGTAATTAACCTGACGTTCCAACTCACTCCATGTCTGGGAGGTACGCCTCCTTCCGGTTTTTTAGTGATCTTTGCCAAGTTCGCATCTTTTATCCCTCTTAGCTATTTAATATGACTTTTAACCAATACCGATAGAATAATCATAATCCTAAGATTACATTAGAACTAACACGTATAAAGGTCCTTCCTATATTGGCCAGGGACCACGCATCACCTTCTGTGGGGATTCTCACATTCAATCCACATAACAAATGAAGTACTATCATTATGTCCTTTTACACACGTACCTATACACACATACACAGTTAAGAAAAATGAAGGTAAATTAGAAAGGTTAACAGGCTTTAAGTCACTCAGAGAGTGTTAAAAAGCCTCTTTAAACCCAAGTTTGCAGAATGCCAGGATCCCTGCTCTTAACCAAGCCACCAAGGGACAGACATCCATGACTGCACTGGATCAGAACCCGGGGGTGCCCTACACTCCTGCCACACTCCTAGATGGTGTCCTCAGCTTTAATGAAACTCTTTATCACCAGAGTTAACTGGCTTTTGTGGAGTTTTAATTTACATGTGGGAATCTGTATTTCAATAAATGGATAAACAGTCCTTTTGGCATGTTATTAGTTCTGTGTCACTTGGGGAGGATGAAGACTGAAAAGAAATCAAATGATCCAACAAGGGGTTAGGGGCTGTGGACACCAATGTCTCGGTCACTCTGTCCCTGACAGAGCATCAGGGGAGAAGAAAGGATGAGAAATGACAGCTTTATGAACTTCACACTGCCACTGCACATTCCTTAAAGGGCAGCTTTCCCTGGAGAAGCCAAGAAGAACCCAGGCATCAAAGCAATTCCCTATCAGTACTTTTTTAGAAGGAAATGATTACAATATTTTACTTTGGTTGCTACCAATTCATCGCATGCAATTCACTGTGTAAAAGAGTCTTCATCAAATACACATATTTGGTGGGGGAGGGGAAGCTAAACAGACCCCTAATAAGAAACTCAAATCAAGAATTGCTCAAGACGACACCTGCCTTCTGGCCTAATGGAAAGATCCATCTGTCAGGTCTTAATGAAGTACTCAGACTAGAAAGAAAAGGCGGCCGCTTCTACTTGGTGTACCACCTAGTATAGTGCTGGTAGTCAAAATGTAACTGAAAGCCGTGTTTGTTACACAAATGGTAACTATGTGTACAGATGAGTCATTTGCTTCTGGGCGGCCACATATTTAGTAAACAAAAGGTGGAACTAGATGAATCTCATGGGTTTGTTGACAAAGATCTCTGTGAATATCGACATTTGGACGTCTAAATGATGTTGTATCGGAACACCTGAGAATGTCCAAAAATAAGCTGGGGGGAGGTGGGGAAGAAGGCCATCAGGAAGTCATGCCTCCTGGCCTGGCAGCAGCGTGGAGTCAGTAAATGAACAAAGGAGCAAAGAGGTAAACAAATGAGGAATAGATAAACAGGTGAATGAGTGAACATGTAAGTAAATGTATCCATGCGTTCCTTCCCTGATGACCACTGAAGTAACTAAATTCTCTACCTATTTTATATAATTGCTAACAAATATGCAGGTACATGAATACCCATGGCCCCTCCATAGCCACGATGGAGACCGTTATAAACTCTGATCAATTCATTCCATATACACTCAGCCCAGATGTAGCTAAGTGGATGGGAGACAGCACACCTAACATGGGCCCTCATCACCGCGGGCAGCTCCCGTTAGCAGATGTGTGGTCTCTCTTCCCAACCTGCTGAGTGCACAGCCAGTTCATTCTCCAAGTGCCCTGCCAGGGGAGGGAAAGAGAGACACTGAAAGCCGTGCATGGATCACAAGTTAATAACTGGTTTGCAGATGGTGAGCCATCCTGAGCAGCTCTCCTGTTCCCCTAGGAACTAAACACCAGACACCCAGCCAGGGAAAAATAATACAGACTACGTAAACACGTTCAAATCCCGAACGGGACTATATAAAACACTTGTGTAGTCTAACGTTTGACCCAACTATAGTCTCATTTCCAGTCCCCGTAGCGGAAGATTAAGGTCATTGCAAAAAGCCAATTTCAATGGGCAATCTGGTAAATAGCTGGACAGGAATGCTCTGGTGTTCACAGCCGGACAGCGTCTGAGGGAGCACAGCCCAACAGAGGATCACGCACTGACTGCAACTTATCTTCCCTCCTTTGCTCATTCAGTAGCAGACCTGTAGGGGGACGTGGGGGTGGGGGTGAGTTGATGCTCTTCTCTGGGGAAAAAGCACCACCAGGTCCTCAACTGATCCTGAAAGAGTCTCTTCTTGAAGGCGGTGGGCAGACACTGGTGCCGACCTGCTTCCAGCCATCTTGAGCTTCCTGAAAAGCCCATGGAGACATGAAAAGTACCTCCTCCAGTCTTGCCTCAGGGATGCTCCTAATAGACTCATCACACCCCTCCGCAGAAAGCACACACACACCTTCTCTCTGGGCTTCTTTCAGGCCAAAACATCACCGCCAAACACTCAGAGTGCCCCCAAATCTGTGGCATGCCATCATGTCAGGAAGAACTACCCTGCTGGATGAAGGGGCAGGGAGAGAAGAGGCTGCGGGAGAAACACGTGGGGAGAGGTGGACGAAGCAAGAAAGCATGGGAGAGAGGTTGCTGGGTCCTCCCAACTTCACGCCATCACACATTCTAAAGAGAAAGGAGGGCTCGAACTTCCAAGATCTCGTTCTCATAACACAAAATCCAGTAATAGGACTCATTCCTGTTAATAATAAACAGTCACCAAAAATCAAGTGTTTATGTCAAGCCAGAAGCTCTTTGTTAAGAGCTTTGCATACATTTTGCTCATTTACGCCTCTCATCAATCTGAACACCAGCCCTTACCACTGCCACTAAGATGAACTGCCTCAAGGACTCAGCCACTTGCTTGGGATGCCGAAGCTACCAAAGGGCTGAGAATCAGTGCATACTTCTGGAGACCAAAAACTACCTGGCCCAAGGAGAAACATTCCAGAATCATCCAATTACGTTACCATTCTAAAACTTGCTACTATTACTACAAAGAAAAAAAAAATCATTATTTTCTTCAAACACTGTTCGACTTGAACCACTTTACAGAAGCTCACCTTCATCAACGAGAGTGTCCCGACTGCCTAGTGCAGAGGGAGAACATCCCAGAAGATAATTTTGCTTTTCCTGCAGCTTGGGCCAACCATGGCTCTGTGACATGGGGCCTCGTGAGCTTATAATTCCTGAAAGCAAGAAACCAACCCGAGCCCCTCGAGATAAAACTGCTTGTTTAATAATTAAGAGTTTGGGATAAGAGGAGGAAAACAGCAGAAGCTCTTTTCTGAGGCTGCCTTCAGATTCTGGGTCCAGCAGGGCCCTTACAGAATGAAGCCAAGGGCAGGTGACAATGAAGAACAGGGAAGGTGACAGAGACAGAAGGTACAGGCAAGATCCTGGAAAAGGGGCTAGAGAAGAACAAAAGAGCAAGCATGACCAGGATTAGTTTCCCTCACAGGACCCTGCAAAATGCCTGCAGAGAACACCAACTCCAGAAGATGGCCAGTATTTTACGCTCAGCAGCTCTTACAGCCCAAGGAGAGGAATGTGCTTTCAAACCTGAGCCCCTGAAACGAATATTACACTGTATGTTAACTAACTGGAATTTAACAACTTGAAACTAAATAAAAACAAAAACCTGAGCCCAATCTGGATTCAGTAATGGAGAGGAAGTCAAGATCGCGGAGTGCTAGTGGTAAGGGAGGGCCTCAGCCAGTCATGCCTGTCCCAGCCTGGTCTTCCTGTTTTGCAGGGGAGGAAATCTTGGTGCAAGAAGCAAAGCCCTGCAAGACAGTTTATAAACCCCAAGCAGGGCCAGCTTCACGGGTGTACAACAAGTGCAGCCACACAGGGCCCCGTGCTCGGGGCGGGGGGGGGGGGGGGGGGGGGCGGCTAAACTTGGTTTAATGCTCTGCTATCACCCTCCAGAAACTCTTAGTATTTAACAAGGAACCCCACATTTCAATTTTGTACTGGGCCCCAACAAATCGTACAGCTGGTCCACCCCCACTTTTTTGTTTGTTCTTTGAATTTGCAAAAGTCTCATAAGACAGAGTTCACTTTTTTTTTTTTTAAATAGATAACTTGTTTCATGGGCTATTTACACTGTATGTGACCTCCTGGCTGGGATGTCCTAGATTCTCAAAAATTGATATTTAATGCACAGTTCAGGCATTTCTTCATGTCACACCCAATACATGATCCAACCTGCAAGGCAAAATATGCTCAGTATGATTGTCAGAACCCATGGAAAAGACACAGATGTCACTACAGGGTTTAATGGAGGGATGACAGAACAGAATACGTTCTGACCTCAAGGGGTTGTAAAAATCTAAACCACTCAGCTAAAACTCAGTTCCTGATCCTTGACCTAGCCTCTTTTATCCACGATAAAATGTACTCCTCCCAAACATACAGACACACAGCAGTATATTAGCACCCAGGTGTAATACATGTATCCAAAGAAAAACCTTGTGACTCCTTGATCCCATGCATGTTACAAACATCAGAGAGACAATGTGGTCCTTAGGGTGCTATCCTCAAAAAGGGCTTTTTGGGTTGTTTTTTTTTTTTTTTTTTACAGGGGAAGAAAATAGACATGCATATACTTGAAGAGCAAGTAGTTACTAACAATTGTATAGAGACTGATACAGAAAAAATGCTCTTAATACAGAGAAGAATAAATGCATGTAAATAAACATATAAAGTATTATCTGTAATTCTGGTTTTTAAAATATAGACATATAGGAACACACATGCTTAGATATATGCAATCACATATACATAAATGTGTCAATATAGATATGGACGGTATCGCAGGTAGCAAGGCTGGATTTGATCCTAGTGGCTACCTCACTCAGGAAGAGTCAGCTCCCCTCTCTGAACCAGAACCTCCTGATGGACAAGGGGTGGCCTGGATCAGGTCATCACCGAGGACTCTACAGTTCTTACAGGATCCCACTCTGGGGATCAGGGCAGCCAAAACGGTTCCCACACTAATGCCCCATCTCAAAAGCAAATCGGCCCCTGCTTACTTCATTGTTCTCACAAGAAACGTTAATGTTCATTTGGCATGGGTAAAGTGGACAAACGACTGTATATATATTTTAAGATATGTATATGGATATCTTAAAACCCAGGAATTTTTTTTAAGACTGACTTTTTTAGAGCATTTTACGGTGTAGAGGGAAATTAAAGGGAAGGTACAGAGATTTCCCATTTCCCCTGGCCCCACTCACGCCCAGCCTCTCCCATTATCAACATCCCATACCAGAGTGGTACAGCTGTTACTACTGATGAATCTGCGATGACACGGCATGATCCCCCAAAGCCCACAGTTTACATTACAACATTATAGTTGACTCCTGGTGCTGTACATTCTAGAAGTTTGGACAAATGTATCATGACATGCATCCACCATTATAGTATCATACAGAATATTTTCACTACCCTACAAATCCCCTGTGCTCTATTTATCTCTCTCCCCCCAACCCCTGGCAATCACTGATATATTTACTGTCTCCACAGTTTCACCTTTTGCAGAATGCCATATAGTTTGAGTCTTATGGTAAGTAGCCTCTTCAGATTGGCTTCTTTCACACCATGATATGCCCTTAAAATTCCTCCATGTTTTTTCATGGCTTGATAGCTCATTTTTTTTTCTCCTAAGTAATCTCTGTGCCCAATGGGGGAGGAGGGTACTCAAACGCACAACCCCAAGATCGAGTCACAGATTCCACTGACTGAGGCAGCCCAGGTGTCCTCATTTCTTCTTAGTGCTGAATATTCCATTGTCTAGATGTACCATGGTTGTTATTTATCCATTCACATACTGAAGGACATCTAGGTTGCTTCCTAGTTCTGGCGATCATGAATAAAGCGGCTAGAAACATTTGTGTGCAGGTTTTTATTGGACATAAGTTTTCAACTGCTTTGGGTAAATACCAAGTAGGGCAATTGCTGGATCAATGGAAAAGAGTATGTTCAGTTTTATAAGAAACCACCAAACCATCTTCCAAAGTGGCTGTGACAATTATGCATTCCCACCAGCGATGTATTAAGACTTTAGTATTTTTTTTTAAACAGTATTTCTGAGGTATTCATCGTAAGATTCTCCCCGATGTGAGAACTAAGGATCTTTTACGGGGCACGATGGAAATTCAAGGGAAAGGTTCCATCCTCATTAAATCTCTTCTCAGCCTCTCAAACTCGGTGCATGGTCAGGCTCCTTGGGATTTTCCCATTCTGAAAGAGAAGCTGTTTGGTGAGCCAGGCTCTGTGACCACCCATGATCTGAATTACGCACAGGTGTTCAAAAATACAGAGGGATCCAGCATAATTAAGAGCATTAAGCAATCATCTCAGCCCAAGGAGGCAGTTCTGAAGAAAAGAAGAACAGAGTTTGGGCACCACTTTGGGAAATAAATTCCACAGCCTTTCACCAAGTTGAAATCTTGGCTTTGGACACACATAAAAATGAGCCTGGCCTGATCTGAGCTCCCAGTGGACATCTGCCAGATCACAAAAGTTGACCCAATTGGCCTGCCTCACCACAGAGAAGGCCACTGCTGGAAGAGCAGATGGTCTTGGTGGTAAGAGCCAACATGGATGGACAGGACGGCAGACAGGAAAATGGCAGAACACAGTCAGTCGGCGCAAGCCAGGGTGGGAGTTTGCTTTCAAAAGAATCATTTTGTCAACGCGTTTTTAAAAAATAACATCACAGCGGCCTTTGATCTGATTTCCTTCTTTTACTGACTTCAATCACTCTCTCTTTATGTCCTATAAACCACAGCTAATTATTCCTTGATTTTCTCTCCCATCACTTGGTACTGTTGTATGGTAGTAAACACCTGCTGAACTCTGTCCAGCAAGGCATGCATGTCTTTGAGAGAGAACTGCTTTAGAAACCCCTTTGCAACAAAGACGACAGTGGCAATGTTTTTCCACAAGGTTTTAGGGACCTAGAAAAAGATGCTCAGTTACAAGTATTACTTCTCTTTAAATAAATCATCACCAAGTACAACTTTGTTAGGAGAAACTCAAATTTTTTTTTTAAATTAAAGCCATTGTTTAATGGTAACACGGACTCTAATGGTCCCTGCTTAACACACCAGTCTGTTAAAAAGAGCGTTGTCCAAACATCCCCCCTTTGTTATATTTTTCCTCCATTCTTCGGGGAAACACTACCTTTAGACTCATTTTGTTTAACTTCTCTAGTCATTTATGCTATTTATTGAGTATCTGATATTCCTAATAAAACGTCAGTACAGATATCCAAGTTGTCTAGGAGAAAAGAAAAACTTTTTCCAACCTTCCCTGGCCAGTCAAGGTAAACATTTCTATGACCCAAGTCAGTTAGCTACATGGGCACAAACGCCTTTTATCTTTCCCCTGAAATTACAAAAGATTATCATTTTACTCAGCAATAAGCCTGACTAAATCGAAACTCTGTACACCAGAATTAAATATGTTCTATCTACTCAAAACGAACAGTGTATTATTTATCACTAATATTTAATGACAAAAAAACTGATAACACTCTCTGGTTATACCACTGATTTCATCTATTCGCGCATCATCGATTCCTGTGGTCATTAGCATAATCACAGAGCATCAACTCCGGCTTATGCAGCAAGTTTGATAACAGAGCTGAAAGTAGACACACACTATTTTAAAAACATGTTCCGATTTTCATCTGAGTATATCTTTATTTATATGGCTTTCTTACCATAAAGATGCCAGTCCTTTAAAATATGCAGAAATCACTTTCTACACTGAAGAACAAGGTGCTATATCATAACAAGGATACAGAAGTATAAAGCGCCTGTTAATTAAACATCGCTTTTTAACTTGCTACCCTGCATATGTAACTGCTAAGTTCTAAGCCAAGTCTTTAAATAAGAATGAGAAAATGGCTAGGCTCCTTCAGATGAATGCCTAGCCTGTTTTTTTTTTTTTCCTTAAATGTAAGAGATCAACCACTTGATATATATATATATTTTTTTTAATCACGTTCCCTGGTAAATGTTTGATTTTAAAGTCCTCCCTTCCCCCCTCCCCACCCCTCCCCCCAAAAAACACTGGCAAATGAACAAATTATGAAATTCGAGTCAGGACTGCTAGTTTCACATTAATCCTCAATTTTCAATGTATAATACTGCAGAATGCGGCTGGGCTTCAAATGTAAAGAACTAGTCTCAAATATTCTTCAGCACTTCAAAAGGTTCAAGCGGGAAAATGAATCAACTACAGCTACATGTACCCACATGGATGAATTTTACGAACTCTACTGAACAACAACAACAAAAAAGGCAAGTTACTAAAGATTGCATACAGTAGTATACCATCAATATGAACCTGAAGATGCACAAGAAAAGCCTATATTTTGGGGAATACATGCATAGGTATTAAAAGCATAAAGAAATCCAGGGGATGAAAAACAGCCAGCTGAGAGCAGAGGTCACCTTCAGGGGACAGGGACAGAGGTAAGATGAGGGGCGATATGCCAAGGGCCTCTTCAACCTGGATCAGAAATGTGTCCTCTCTGAAGTTGAGCTGCAGGTCTGTGGGTGCTCACCGAATTATTCTTTGAATTAAACCTTTTTGGTGTCGTACACAGTCTTAATAGAACGGCTTTGTAAATATCCACCAGATTTCTCTCACAGAAGTTATTCTCAACTCAAAGATCAAAGTGCTTGAGGCCAGACATCACATTTTATTCAACACCTGGGGCACTTGCTACAATCCTAAGCACTGCATCCCAATATAAAACCCGTGTTCAGTGTTTTCAAAAGTGCTTTATTACTACTACCTTAAAGAAGTCTTCTACCTCAGTACTCTGTGACGGGAAAGTCACCTCTAAGGCAGAGATGATCTCTCTAGTTAGTAAAAGGGACTGTCCTGCTTCCTAACAGAAACATACAAAAACAAACATAGAACTCAGATCTCTCTTTACGTGTCCTTTTAATTTTCAGTTGAAGTGAACATATGCACAGGAAGAATAAGCTAGAAGCACACCTTGTGTATGATTTGGGGGAAAAAGGGTATAAGAGAAAGGTAAATTTTTGCCAGATGGGGAGTTTATCCCCCCCCACCCCATCCCATCCCCATCCCCTTCCTGGCATATTTAAACCTTGTGCAGTAGTCGCCATAAGGACAGCGAGACAAAAGGGAGAAGCACCCCCAGTCAGCGGCAAGGAGGATGGCTTGCTCCTACAAGTAGAAGAATTTGTTGTAAGCTTACCCAAGTTACGACTGCGCATTTACTGTCAACATGCATCCTACTGCAACAAAAGCCATTATTTAGAAAATAACATGAACACATTTAAGCAGTTGAACCCTTCCTAAACCCAGAGAAGGCATGCAAAACAGCAGGTCTGCAACAACATGCCTGATGCAGGCCATAAAAGAAAACCCGAAACTGAACAATTTTCTTTTTTAATAGACTAGCTTCTCCAAAATTATTTACAGTTGCACGTAACAGATGCCCCACCCCCACCTTTTCAAGGTCCAGCCAGCTTCTTTCCAAGCAATTAAATGCAGCAAACTTTCTATTAGAAAATTTCTATAATACATCACTAAAAAGGGTCTGTCATTGATTCCCTAATGATAAATCAGTTAATTACTTAACCTTTCTTAATGAAATGATTAACATTCTCTCAACAAACAAGGAGTGATTTAACATCATGCTGTAGATTTCATCAACCAGGGACAGTGGTAATACTATGCGTCCTCTTCCACGGCACCTTCTATTTTTTCAGTCAGTTCCATTTATCTTTTATGGAAACCCTTTACTCAAGGGTAGAGACAGCTAGTTTTAAAACTTGACCCATCAGCGATTTTTTTAAAAAGTACTTCAGGGTCCAAACAGCAATAAAAGAACTCTGTATTACAGGAATATCCCAAATGCCACCTGAACCCAGAGCCAAAGCAACTGTGAAGTTCTAAACATAAACACAATTGCCAGCTTTTTGGTATCTATTAAAATCAAGCCACACCCAAAGTCAAATGGAATTTTTTTTTTTTTTTAATTTAGGTGAGGGTATTTTAGATAAACACTTCACTGGGTAACTTCAAAAGGCACCATTACTAATACAGACCAAAAAAATGTCTGTACGACTTTTACTTAAGTAACACTTTTGATCTTAGTGGTTAGATCTTTAGCTGAAGCCCTGAATACTTAAACAAGCCTTCTTAGCATTTTATCTTCCTTTATCTCCTAATCTTGTAGGATGCATTCTTCTTAGAATTCTGCTTTATTTGTGTGGCATCGCTGCCTAAGCTATTTCCATCAATATCCCCGCAGACCCCATTACATGCAATGGTAGGGAATGTCCCAAGATGTTGTGCCAGCAGGGTTACTCTAATGAGTCAACAGTTCAGATTTTAAAATTAAGACGAAATACTCAGAAAAAAAAATTTTTTCAGAAAAGCCATTTGACACTAATTGGTAGCTACAACATGACAACGCCCACTGGAAACATAGATGCAAAAAGGGCATACGGTGAAAGGAAACGTCTGGTACTTGGTGAAAGTTAGTGATGTTCCAGGTTGTTCCTACCACTCTGTGGAACTGTGACGCTCGGGTTCTGCCTCTATTTCTCTATGGATCTATGTTTCTTTTGGTGCCTGACTCAAAAGGGAGCCTGTGAGCCCTTCAGATTTCATGAGGTCCAAAGGGTGAAGTCAACCCTTTGGAGGAGCTGTAGGCTTTCGTCCAGCTCTGACAATTGTGGGGTCCAGTTCTCCCACTTTGGTGGGAATGAGAATCATGTGGGGAGCTTTTTCAAAACCAAAATGCTGGCCCCACCCCAGATATGGCACATCCAGGAGGAGCGCTACTACGTGTGTCAGGAACCAGAGCTCCGCTAGGATTCCAATACTCGTACATACTTAGAAAACCACCAGTTTTGATTCTTAGTGGAAACCCGAACTCATTAAAAATAACACAGGCCTCAAGATAAAACAAAAAAATTCATCAGTAAAATCCAAAAGAAGATAAAGATTTCAGTTCCAGGATCTCTAGCAGTATAAATCACTTGGTCCACAGTCCTCTGTTTAGCGAGCTTCAGAATTACCAGGGGAAGTTTGTTTAAAATGCATTCTCTCATCAGTCAGCAAAAATCCCGACGCAAGAACCTGTATTTTAATAAAACTCCCCGGCACATGGACAAACACGCACGATGATCTGGAAGCAGGTGAGCCAAGTCCCCCTTTGAAACACGTTGAATTAGGACCAACCGCAACTTCCTTCCACTTCACACGGGAGCATCTGTGTTGCATCTCTGTGCTCACCTGTCCGCAGGAGAGGAGGCTGCCAACACCTCCGATCAGGCGTCGCCAACTCCGGGCTCTGGGACAGGAGAAACACAGGCAAAACACATACCACATCCTCCCCCGCAAGAGCTGCGGTCAATGTCGGGAGAGCAACAAGAACACCTTAAAGATGTTCCGAGTAAGAACACAGCACCTGTGCCATTAGGTCCCTAGGCTCGAAGAACACACCTTAAAATACCACCCCTAATTCACAGACAGGAAACCTGGAGCAGAGAAAACGCACATTATGACTCAAATGCAGAGCTGGAAGGGAGAGAGAAGAAACCTCAGGAATTCCGTTTTTGAGCCCGATGCTAGAAATATTATTCAGGGTCCCAGTAAATAAAGCTATCACAGTTTCAGCTAAAATCAAGTAATCTAGCAAAATGTAGATGTCCACCTGACTTACAACTGAGAAATAAATATGTATCCAAATATAAAAATCAGGAGAAAAACCGTTGTCCCATCCTAAGTAAATCTATTCTATTTAATTTAAACAGGAACCTAATAATGTCATGCTTATACCCATTTTTCCCCTCAGCAAATTGTCCCACAACACACTAACCTCTGATATCTACAAACTGTTGAAACAGAACAGAATGACATGAATTGTCTAGTCAGTGATCCCTTCATTTCAGCTGCTCGTCTGAATTAGCAGCAGTTGGAGGAAATATACCCATCAGAGTGCTCCTAAGGAGAGAGAACTACATAGTACACAAAACACTTGAACACAATTTTGTATGTATTCATGTTCCTTTTAAAAAAAAAACTATTTTATTAAAAATGTGATTTGGAAAGAAAGTGTAATTAGCTTTGCACAGGCACTGCCGAGATGTTCCCGAACACACCAGACATATGTAAATATTTCGTGATATCAGTTCCATTTGAGTAGACCTGTCAAGATATTTACAGGGATTGACAGTACTTCTGTCTTTAATTAAATTTTTGCCTAGATACTTTAATGTAATTTAAATAGATTATTAGTTGTCAGGATCTAATATAAATTTTGTTTACGATTTAGTTACTTTAAGTACTCAGATTGAAGAAACTAATTTAACCCCATGACTGAGCAGCTTTAAGCATCAAGAGAAGACCACTAAAAAGTCCCCACTGCCCTTTGCACTATCCCAGTAATCTTGAATTACAACTTAATTGCAAGTATCAAGGCACTAAATTGAGCCCCCTCCCCCACCTTTTTTAAACAACACAGCTGGTGGAGAGCCTTCAGGAAAAAAACCATCTACGCTTGCTCAGGTGCCAGGGTCTTTCTCTTAGGCAGTTCTCTCTCCCAGGGGCTGGCTAGGTAGGAAATGTTTTTCTCACTTTAAATCCCGTAAAATAACTACCAAACAAACACCTGTTGTGCACAAGGCAGGACATATATTAAAAACTGCCCTCAGGGGATTTCAAAAAGAAAAACAAGCCTTGCAGAGACATCCACAGCTAATTTGGTCAATAGATCTCCTGACTGGGTACAAGAGCACGAGGGAAAGGATACAGCTCCTGGCGCAACCTTCTCCTGAATGGGAGCTGGCTTCTAAATACAACCCGAAAAATGCCTTAGCACAAACTGGCTGTAATTAATAAGAAGAATTTATTAAAGAAACAAAGAACACTGTCTAATTGTCTCTCCCGACTGCCATGCACTTCATCCCACTGTACTTCCTCTTTCCAGAATACCAGCCTTGGAGCCATAATTGCAAGAACATTATCTATAGGATGAAAAACCAAAGCACTTCTTGAAAGCAAACATTCCTTACAACATTTATTTTTAGGTTGGCGACACAGCCAAACATGCTTAATTTCCATTAACCACATCGTCACATGCACATTGAAATAAACTATGTATGTCCCGGGGGGTGGGGGGGGGCCAACTCTCATGCATAAGATACCCCATATTTGGCCAGGTTTTCCCCTGTTTCAGGAATTCGTCTCATCTCATGGCCTGCCGATATTCCAGCTTTTGGCACCTCTAACCTTAATTCATCTGAGTACCATGGAAGAGAAATCTTTTTTAAAAAATCGGTTTAAGATGGCTCCTTGGACAGCACGCGTTATGGCAAAGTGGCCTAAAGACCAGTGTAAGTAGTCACGAGAAAAATCATTTAGGAAATACACGGGCCCATATGCAAACTTACTTGGCTTGCTGGCTTGATTCACAAATTCAGTGTTTGATCACCTGGTGGGATTACTACCATCAACTGAAGGAAAAAAAAAATCCCCTGCAAATAGTAAAAGTATATGTTGGCTCATGTCTATTCAGCAGATGCCTCTCATAAGGTTATTTTCTTTAGAAAACAAACCTCTACTTGCTTGAGACCTTTATACACTCTAGGTCCAAAAAACATAGAAAAAAAAAGCTGGCTTAGCAAAAATGGCATTTACTATGACTGAATTCTATAAAAGGAGTAGGACACCTAACAGGGTAAGAAAGGAAAAGAAAGAGCCCTTAGAAAAAACATTTTTTTTGAAAAACAAAAATACCACCTGTGCAAATCTAGCAATGCTCTCAAAACCCTTTCTCAGCCCCACAGAAACAGCTCATGCTCAATGCCTTGAAGTTGCAATT
The DNA here is from genome assembly GCF_029215605.1 of Mirounga angustirostris. Classification (NCBI taxonomy): domain Eukaryota; kingdom Metazoa; phylum Chordata; class Mammalia; order Carnivora; family Phocidae; genus Mirounga; species Mirounga angustirostris. The sequence continues at coordinate 177,755,399 of NW_026991709.1, read as the reverse complement.
AAATTGTAGTAATTTAAGATTATCAGGAGAGCAAAGGGCAGTGGGAGCTCTTTGGAGGGCTTCCCTCCCCTCTTAATGCTCTTCAGTCAGGGGTTAAATGAGTTTCTTTAATGTAAGTACCTTAAAGTAACTGAATCATAAACAAAATTTATACTATTTTCTGACAGCCTGCAATCTATTTAAATTTTATTAACGTGTGCCTAAAATTATTTTTAAAAGACAGAACTCCTGCAATGCCCTGTAAATATTCTTGGCATACTCACTGAAATGTAATCGGTATGATAACAACGAACATTGTCTGAATACACATACTTTTTTGTGATGCAGCGTCTTACAAGATAACATTTCAAAATTGAGTTTGAGTCTTAAGTAAAACACGAAAACTAAATAAACAGCACAATAAGATTGGCTGCAAAGAGGAAGCTGGGTTCAAAAGAAGTTGTCACGTCTGCTATATTCTCCCTTCACTTTCTTAATGTGGGCATTGGACGTGCTGTGGTATAAATATATTTGTTTAGGAAATATCACAATTCTTTTGTTAATTTAAACAACTGCTGAAAACAGACATATCCTTCAATGGAGCCTAGGAACGCAAATACACAAGGCCGGGGGTAGAGTCTCAAGAGAAGCAAGGAAAAACTTAGTAACAGAAAACCATACCTCGGCTCAATATTAACCCAGTCAACTTTTGTTATTGTTGGGACAAATGATTTAACTAGAAAATATTTATAGCATTTTAAAAAACATTACATATTGCACAGAATTGCCTAACAGCATCCATGTGTATGTTTAACTCACATTGTTTAATTATAAATTAAAGATATATCCAATAAAAGCTACACACTTTGAAACATGTTGGGCAGTATGGTTATGAAACTCTGACATAAAAAAACAAAGTGCTTACTGTGTGATCGACATGTTAATTAAAAATGCAATCCTTAAATGACAATCATTTTTATTCTTCTTTATGTGTTTACTTGTCGTATTTCCTACTTTGTTCTACTTAATTAAAAATGACATTTAATTTGGGGATAGTTTATAGCAAAAAAAAAATGTTACAGTTTTTACTCCAGCATTGAAATATAAATACAAAATCTTACAGACATCTCCAGCAATATAACCCCCTTAATTTGAGAGTTAATTTGAATAGTTGATGTTGCTTTCATTATACTTTGATAAACCTGTGAAAACAAAATGCTAAAGTAATTGCTGTTACTACTCCCTTTAAAAATGTAAAGCAGTTAAATTTTCCTAGACAACATGCAAGGACAAGTTACAGAGAACTTGAATAAAAGTAGCAACGTGGTCATATTGAATGTCAATCTAAAAAAAGAGGTTATGTCTAATCTGGAGAATGCTCCCTCTCGCCTTTTTAAATTCCAAGAGTGGGCTGACACAAAACTTCATCACCAGGGATTTTTTTTTTTTTTTCTTGAGCTTCACATCAGATTTAAACCCTCACATACAAAACCTTGGCTTTCCTGACAAGGCAGATCTTCTAAACTTGATGTGAGAAAACGTTACCTAACTCTAGTGTAGGAGTCTAATGTTGGTAAAAAGAATTCCACTCCACAGTTCTGGGTAGCAAGGCAGCCTCTGGAAGACTTAATATTCATTCCATACCTTTTTGCATGCATGGTCTTCATAAACAAGACTGTATTAGAAAAATAACTTATTTAGCAACTCGACATCCATAAGGAACTCAAATGCTGCCTAGAGAGGGGCCGAGTATTTCCTTCCAAGTGAGCCTTAGCTCGCACAACAAAGATCAGCATTTGCAATGGTCCATTTCTGCATTAGTGAATATATAGCTTTGCTGCTTGATCGAATAGTCCAGGGTTCTCCATGTAGAGCTCCTGACAACAACCCAGCAGCAGTTCTGTTTGATCTCTCCTGCTTCCTTAATTTGGGTTGTCAAGGTTCAGCAGTTGGAGGCTGTTTACTTTACTTTTCAAAAAAAAAAAAAAAACTGATTTCTTTTTCTCTCTCTCATACAATGACTAATCCAAAATCTAAGGGGGGGGGGGGGAAAGGCAGCCAGTGGTAAGATGCTAAATCTCTCCCCCCCCCCCCCCCCGCAGTGAGATTTTAGCTGACATCTTTTGAATGGTAACTAGTTAAGTTCCTTTTTATATTTTTAATGCTCTTTAATTATGGGATGTTTCAAGTAGAAAAGTCAGGGAGAAAAAAAAAACCATTCCAAATCTCTGAAACTGTAAGCCCAATTTTCTTTTCCTGGACTCAAAGAGATGGGTATTTCCACTTTGAGAATCAAAACTCCAGTGGAATTCTAAAAAAGATTTGATACATTTCTCTCTGGAACTGAAAATAACAGCAACTCTTCTGTCTCAATTATGCAGGCTAATCCTGAGTAGAAAACACCTGAACTCTTACCATCTCTCTTCAAATTCTAGTTAAGACATCTCCCCCCAAACTGATTATCACTATGGAAAAACGAAGGAAAGGAGATAGAAGGTAAAAATTTCCAGAGATTTTTTAATATGTTTTCAGCAGTAGAAAAATCCCTTAAATATCCTTCAGGTTTTTTCAATTCAGCTATTGTGCAAGCCCTAAATCCTAAAGCCCACGGACAACCAAAGGTAAAGTGTAGATGGTTTCAAGGTATAGACTTCTTTTAAAAGGAATACAGAATGCCCTTTCAGCATTCCTGTTCAAAAAGCAGTGACAAAAAAGGAATTCCGAACTTACAAAATACCTGTGACCGGACAGGAGAGCAACACCAGCCCCTTATAAGTGGGCTGGAGAAGCTTAAATGCAACCAAATGAAATGTTTATATTAATTTCATTATTCTGCCCAAGCCTCAGAGATGAGGGCTGGGGGGGGGGGGTGCTGGGGGCGGGGTGTTGGGAAGAGGAAGAAATAAGTTTCATTTCGGGTTTTCTGGTCGAGCAAAAGGAAAATGAATTAAAACGAATGCGTAGGATGAGCCCAGACTAAATCAATACACTTTGTAATCAGCCCGGCAAGGGTATTTGGACACAATGACTTGGAAATAATTAATAGTTATAAGAGGGGAGTGGGGTGAGAAGGGGGGGCGAGAGATGTCACCATATTTTATCGGAGCACTTTACATTCCACGCTAAACTTTGATCTCCAGATTCTCGGATTTAGGAAAGGAAAAAAAAAAAAAAGGAGAAAGTCCAGTATTTCGAAGCACCTACCAGCTTGAGGATGGGCAGATTCCTGGCTCCGGGCGCCTCATCCCTACGCTCGCGCCGCCCATGCTGGCGCTTTGAGTAGAGAGCCCCCGGGGGCTCTAGGGTATCCGCTGCCCCCGCCCGCGTTCTCGCCCCGGCGCCCGCGGCCGCCTCGACTTACCCGCAGAGTCCAGGGAGGGAGTGGGAGCGCCGCCTTCACGCCCGCGGAGGAGGCGCCGACAGCACCATGGTCCCCGGCGCCGCTGCCGCTGCCCCTTGCCCGCTTGCTCGCCGCGCGCTCTCTTCCTCTTGCAAACTTTCGGGTTCTGCGGTCGACAAGAAACCAGGGCGACCCTCAGCAAGTCTTCCCGGCGCAGGTTGGGGGGAAACTGAGGGGGGGTGGGATAAGTGATTAGGCTGGGGGCCCAAGACAGAGAGGGCGGCGGACTAAGAGGACCCGCGAGTGCGGGTGGACGGAAAGGAGGATGTGGCTTAGGGAATCCCTGCAAGGATCCCGAGACCGGGAAATCGGCCCGAGCCAAAGTCTCAGCACCTTCCCTAGGATCTTACAAAGTTGCAACAACAAAAAAGGAGGGGGGAGGAAGGGGGAAGGGGGTGGGAAAGGGATACGATCGCAGGCGCAAGGTTTGAAGTTACAACTGTTTATTTAGTCCTTATTCTCACAGGGGCGGGAGCTGCGCGGGAAAGGGGGGGGGGTGCTGCAGACTGCGATTTCGAAGCAAACACTGGGGAGGGGGCATGCGACTTTGTTTCTGGGCGCGGAGCTCCCCGGCGCCCGCGTGTGTCACCGCCAGTCTCCGGGGACCGAGGCGGAGCTCACAACAGGTGGGGAGGGGGACTCGCCGAGGGCAAAAAAGGAGAAGGAATCAAAGTTTCCGAGCGGCGGTATCTGGGGAGGAGGGGGGCGGGAGGCGGGGGCGAGGGGAGGCGGAGGCAGCGAATGACCGCGACCCCGAGGCAACTGGCAAACTCTCCGCTCCCGGCGCCGCCGCCGCCGCCGCCGTCCCCACCCGAAGCGCACGCAGTCCCGGCTGCCGGCTCAGCTGAGTCCTCCGCGGGATGGGGATGGAGCGCGGAGAGCTCGGGAGGAAGGCGGCGTGCTGGCGAGGGATGGAGAGCCATCGGCCGCCGGGACAGGGCCAGAGGGACGCGGCGGCTCCCGCGCGTCTCAGGAGAGATCCACGCTTGGGAACCCCCCCGGTACCCCAAGCTTCAGAGGAGAGTAGACCCCGAAAGTATGTGTGGCGGAGGGGAGGAGACCCGACGCGGCGACTCCCCGCAGCGCACCCGGTTCCCACTCCCACCCGTGGAGCTGGCCACGTCTGTCGCGGGCCGGTCCGCGGCAAGGGTGGGTTCTCGGGGTCGAGCGCGCGTGAGGATGCGTGTCTAGCTGGGGGTGCGCGAGTGTGTCCGAGTTTTCTGTGCTCCGGGGAGCGGCGGCGGAGTATCCCCGCCGCTAGGTTCGGGGCCAGGCGCGTGTGGCACCGGGGATGTCCCGAGGCGCGGGGCCCAGGGTGCGGGCATCCCGTCATTACAATCCAGGGGCACCGAGGGGCACACACTCGCGGAGAGCGAAGGGAAAAAGTTTGCTCCAAGTCCAAACTTCAGGCTCCAGAGGCTCCCGGCGCGCGCCCCCTCCCGCCACAGACTCGACCCCGGCCCCGCGCCGGCCCTGCTTCTCGGCTGGCACCCCGACGGCCGACACCGAAAGTTGCGCCAGGCGGCCTGGGCTCATTGATTTCTCTCCCCGCGGCGATCGCCCAGAGCGTAGAGCCAGGCGTGAAGGGGCCGAGGGGAAGACGATTTCGCCTCTCCGCCGCCGCCGCCCCCCCCTACCCTTATCTGACTTATAGACATGGACCCAAGCGTGCGGGCGCCGCCGCCGGAGGCCCCCCCTCAACCCCCGCGCCGGCCCCAACCCCCACCGCCCCCCCACCCCAGAGCCTGGGCCCGGGCCCGGCGGGGAGAGAGGCTGAGAGGGGAGGGCGGGGGGAGATGCACGTGGAGCCTGGAGGTGGAAAGTTTTTTTTTTTTTCCTTTTTTTCTTTTTCCTTTTTTTTTTTTTTTTTGTGCTGGTTGTTGTTGTTGTTTAAAGTGGCGGAAACAAGGCAGGAGGCAGCTTGGGAAAAAGTGGAGCAGAAATGGAAAAATACAAACTCACCCGCTGCAAATGGTCTCTCGGTGCAAACTAAGGTGTTTTCGGGCCTTTCCCCGCGCGCGCCCACTCCCGCCCGCGCGCGCACCCCCGCGCACACACTCACTCGCGCACACACGCGCGCACACACGCACTCCCGGACGAGGGCCGGGCCGCCGCGAGTACAGCATGCAACCGCCACACAATAAATAACAATAGATTCCTCCGCTCCGGACTAGCTTCCCGGAGCCCAGCCAGCGCCAGTGGCGGCGACGGCGGCGGCAGAGGCGCGGGGAGCGCCGGCCTGGGGGCGCTCCCCAGCCCGCCTCCCGGCCTCCTGCCAGGACCCCCTCTCCGCTTCACGCGCCCCCAAGGCCCCCCGGCACCCCCGGAGCGCGAGCCGCCGCGCCCCCTCCCTGGGCCGCACGGGCACTGGCGCCCACCCGGTTCCCCCCGGCCTCCCGGAACAAATAAATAAATAAGGCGCGCGAGAGAGGCCAACACGTCGCGGAGGGAGATGTTGTTATTTTTTGCTGTTGTGCGTCCCTGACGTCACATCCACCTGCTGGGTAAACAACAAGGCTCGCAGCAAAAAAAAAAAAAAAAAATCGAAATTGCCAAAGCGGGGGGGGAGGGGGGCACAGCCTGGAGGGAGGGGGGTTCCCGGGAGATGGGAGTGAGGGGCGTCCAGACTGGATGGGAAAGAGGAGAGGGAGGCAGAGCCCCACAGACCAGAGAGAGGAAGGGAACGCCAGAGCAGTCCCTGGCAAAAGAGGGATCTGGCAAGAAAGACCTGGAAAAATAAGGGGCATGGGGGAGGGGAGGATTCCTCAGAAGATGGGGAAATGGGGGGCCCATTCAGCCACCGGGAAAAAACGAGAGGGAGAGTGTTAACAACTAGGGGCGAAGATAGGAATGCGATGGCTATTTGCTTGGTGTCGGAGCTAAAAATATAGAAGGGAAGAGAGAGGGTAGGGAAGGATGTGAGTTTCCTCCAGTTAAAAGTGAAAGTGTTTTGCCATCAGTGACAGTTGAAGGGGAGGAGGTGGGGGTGGTGGTTTCAGCCCCCTTTCTCCCTCTCTCCCGTCCTCCCTCGGTCTCTCCTCTTTCTTTCTGCACTTTGTCCAATGAAAGGAGGCGAGTTCGGGAGGTGAAAGTTCAACAGAAGGACAAACCCCTGTTTGCAGGGAAACAGAAACCCGCCAGCGAGGGGGTTTTTCCCCTGTATTCCTGAATCAGGAGAGTGTAATGTGGGACGAGCTTACCCCCCTTCCCTGTCAGACTCACTGCTGGAATGTGTAGTTTGATCCACTTTGGGGGGAAAGTGGCCGCTGCATCAGGAGCCGTGCTCTTGCCACGGTTTCTCTTAGGAAAACGCCCAGGGGCTAGCATGTCAATCAGTAGTTTAACACAAATTACCTGCTCTTCCAGAGATCGGTCACATGCAAAAAGCTCTGTCCAATTCTTTGAAAAGGTGAGATTTTTTTTTTTTTTCTTTTTGCTGTTTTGAAGTTGGGTGGAGTTTAGAAAATTTAAGGAGTAAATTAGAAGCCTGAATGAAATGTTTTAAAATATACATATACTTGTATGAAACAAAAGACACTGGTATTTCTTTTCCTCTTTATCAACCCAAATTGAGAAGGAAGACTTCTCGTTTCCAAAATGTGACTTAGAAAGAGATACAGGGTTCTATGGCTTGTTGTTGTTAACAGAAATAATTTTTTTCAGACCCATCACCCCAGATGCTGCCAAACTCCTAAGCTAGCATTTCCAGCTACTGGCTGGCTGGTGTATCAGGCCAACTCTTAATGAGAATGCATTGAAAGCCACTCCTGTGGATTCCTACAAAGTACCTTGGCGGGTGGAGGGGGGTGGGGACAAGTACTGTTCCATTCCTTGAGACCAGCACAGTTATAGATAATAAACATCCTGAAAAGGTTAGTATAAATTCTTATGGATAATGTCTTTTTACAAATATTGTTAAACATTCATTTACAGAAGAATTCTCAATCTCTATTGCAATAATAGTGTAAGACTACCAAAAAAAAAAAAATTGTATCTGTTTTGCAAGCAAAAAAATAAATAACAAAGCCATTCACCAGTGCTACAGAATAAAGCCAGAGAAAGAGAGACTGTGCTAAGGTAATTCCAGCATAAAATTCATGTTGAATGCATGCTGTGCAAGATTCTATGCTATCCAGACAAGACCATCTATTGGATCTTTTAGACTAGAGTCTAGATGAAGAAAATGCATTTTAGTTTGTGCAGAACTTCCTAGCTTTCTAGAGACTAGAGTTCCTATTAATCTTTGATTCGAGACATTAAGACATTTTGACATGCCTTCTATGTTCTAGACCATATAGCAGGCAGTGAAGACTGTAGAAATAAAATCCCTGCCCTTGAGGAGCTCACAGTCTACAACCGTCAGTAATAACATCTAATATTTATTGAATGCTTGCTGTGACCTAGGCACTGATGAAAAGCTTTATGTCAAGTCAATTCATAGTTGCTACAATCCTTTAACATCACTGGAAATTCCATATGCTGACTTCACATGAAATTAAGTGGAAATCTACAAAGTGGCCAGTCTATGGGGGAGAAAATTATTTTCCATTTCTAAAATATTTATGCCAGATATAACATGTTTATGGTATGTGTTGTGTTGCAGAATTATAACTCAGGGGAATAGCAATTTATTTAAATGTGACAAATTTATTCATAGTCTGTAAAGAACAATTCATGCTCTGATCCTGTTTTCCAGATTGCATGGTGAGCTTTAAAAAAAATTATTAGTATTGCCATACTAAAAAGATCTTTAGGTTGCTACTGATCTTATTCTGCATTTTATCTGCCTCAAATTCTACATTCACTTGAAAGAGGGGGCCAAAGTCAGATTGGCAACAAGTTTTGCAGACAAAAGGAAATCCTGGTTGTAAATCCCATGATATATTGTACTCAATTTTGTATATAATACTGTCTAATGTGCCACCTTATTAAAGAACTCCGTGTCCATTTGGCTTACATTAGGGGGAAACTTAACTGCAGCTTAACATATTGTTCATTTTCAACACTGTCACGTTACATTCATAGGGAACACATTTTAATTTCTTTATCTGTAATCAACTGGAAGTTTCTTTTAAATTAAAGCAAGAAGGGTTTTTAAATAAAGGGCATGGGGGTAGGACGCCACCTTTTGGTGGTAAAACAAATAGAAATCCCCTTTTCAACAGATGTTCCTGACATATTTTCATTTTAATTACACCAAGCAAAGGTGCTTGTCCCCATTTCATTATATTTGAAGTAACAGGAAAAAACAAAACACTGTAAAGGAAAATTAGCAAACTATACTTAACTGCAGCCAGAATTTCCTCAAAGGTATGAGGCCACATTCATGCCCGGCCACATACTCTTAGCTATATATCAGACACGAACTTTGTTCGGCAAATACTTTGTCAATAAATATGTGTGCATTTGGGGGAACAGAAATGGGGTGGACATTTACCACTTAACAAGATACATGAATGCTTTTGTAAGTTTAACGTTAAACAGAAATGTTAAATTCACCTAATTCAATGCTTCTTAAATAGTTACCATCTTCCTCATTTTTTTGTCATAACATGATAGTTATGGAACAATTAATGTAGTACTCTCATTGGACTACAACTATTATGGTTAGTGTTAAATATCTTCCTTTACGTTAACCTACTTTTTTCTTGCTCTGTTACTACTTTAAATGGGAAATCAGGATCGCCCTCCACAAATTAAAAACAATCACAGTGAAAACAGCCATCAACTCCTTTGTTAGAAAGGGAGAGTGGCAAAAAAAAAAAAATTACAAATTACAAATAATTTTCTTAAGGGAGAGTTGCAAATGCCGAAAGGGTTAATGACATGAGGGTCGGAGGAGAATTTTGTCTTCTCTGTTTTTTTGAAAAGCTGGAAGGATTGAAATTGATTGCAGGAGTATAGTTCTCACGATGTGATTCGGTGTTTTCTATTGCCATTCCAGTGGCAAGTCTCCTACACTTTGAGAAACAGGCACAACCAAGTATTTCAAATTACAGATTAGGAAACTGAGGTCCACAGAGGTTAAATCGTTCTCCAAGGCCAAATAATTGGTTAGTAGATGGACAAGGATTAGAGTCCAGGTGTCCTGACTCGACACCTTTGTGTATTTCTCATCTTACACTTTCCACTTCACAATAGTGACATGCCACCCATCCTCAGATATTATGCAGCCTGCCTAGCTTCTCAGAAACAGCCAACCTACACACCCCTTCACAGAGAGGGGAGAACCTGAGGCCATGGAGGGTGGAGATCAAGTTCAACCTCCTACTCACCGCTCCTCTCCCCCAGGTATGGGAGACATCCAGGTGGGGGTAACCACAGTGAAGAAAGGAGGGGAAGGTTGGTGGGAGAGATGGGGAGTAGGGGGAAGGGAGAGGTTAGTAAAAGTGGTCAGACTCTTAAAATGAATGCTTACATTCCAAGTTTCCTTCCTAGAAGAGAAGTATGGCAAATGAAAATGGTGTGTTTCACAGTAAGAGGCAAGAGAAGTATATCCTCTGTTCTGATGTCACTTAATGTCCACACCAGAAATCAACAGAGGATCTCTTGTTTTAAAGTATACAATCTTACCAGGCACTCTGAGGCCAACCACATTTAATAATTGCATGGCTTGAAAAGGTAGTCAAGGAATGGTGAAGACCTCTGTTTAAAGGGGGTCTCCCCAACAACAAAATTTGTTCAGAGGCTTGGCATCAAAACTAGAGACAATATTATATTTTCTGAGGTTTTAATCACAGAGAGGGACTTAAAGAGATTGCATTTCCAGCTTTCCTTTCAAGGGCACAGTTCTATAAACATAAATAAACATGGCCTGCAAATATTTTTAGGTTTTTCTAAATTAGTCCTTGAAAAAGAGATTGCTACTAACTGTACCATATAGTGTATAGCTCTTTGCCCTATGGGTCCCAATGGACTGTAATCCCTGGAAACTACAATGTACAATAAAGTATTTGGCCCAAGTACCTCTACTCCAAAAAGCTATTCTAGTCCCCTAAGCCCTGGACATTCACTGTGCAACATGTTGGTAATTTCAAGATACATAAAGGGAGTATGAGTGGCTCAATCCTACCTTACCACAGGCACCAGAACAATATACAGCCTTGCTATGCAAAATGAGATGTGCTGATCTCTAACATGAGCATGACTTGACAGCATATTAAAAATGCAGACTCTCAGCCCCCTCCTTATACCTACTGGATCAAAATCTGCATTTTAACAACACTGCCCAGTTGAGTCTCACACACATGCAAGTTTGAGAAAGAGATCTGTGGTGCACATAGATCTTATAGAAGGCACTATCTCAATCTTGATGGCCTTAGAATACTCAACAGATAGTCCTTTAAGTTGTCTACCATACCCTGTTCCCTGAACTAGTGTCTTTTGTAAACTTTGTTGATTCCTTGTTTTTCAACCACTTGCAAAGTTAAGCCACTAAATCACATATGTAAACCATGATTAATTCCTTTGAAATTAATAGCAGGGTGACTTCTCTCTCCTGTTACCCCAAAGAGGCTGCTAATTGCCTTCCAATTGTTTACTTTTGTATTGTTTGATGAGTGCTCAGAGAAAGATGGAAGATATTCCCCCACCAGGCCAGAAACAAATTCCAGACAGGTTTTGGGAAGGCTGAACACATGCTATGACTACACCTTGTTAGTAGAAAGGCTTTGCTTTCTTTGTTTTGTTTTCTTTTTTATGGAAGGGATGACGCCTCCATAATTATAGGTGTTGCTGTTTAAAACCTAGAATGTTTTCCAAACCACTGAGCCACACCCCCAGTGGCCCATGAACCATCTTGGTTAGATTCTCTTTCCAGTTCTCCACACAGTTTATAAAGACACATCCAAGCAGCACTAGATTTACATTAAGTATAACGAGAGGGAGGGGGAGCCCATCCAAGTATGGTTGCTTCTTGAATAAACATGAAGGAACCACAGATAAACCTCACAGCTGATGGTTAATTTGTATTTGAAGTTCGCAAAAAGACGATAGTCACTTCACCTTCCTAACCAGACAAAAGGTTACTTTTGTAACCCCCCAAAAAATAATTAAAACTATTGTAATACTATCCTAAGGCAGTATAATTAAGTCTCTGAGTGAGTAATTGTGTACCTGAATTCAAAATAAGATTTTACATGTAAAGCAAAGTTCTGATTCTAATCTTTGAGAAGTCTTTTGGCTTATATTTAGAATCCACAAGTGCCAGCTCAGCATTATAATAGGCATTGTTCCGTAGGGCTGGAGACAAACTGTGTTTGTATAAGAAGGGAAGTGAGGCACGTCTATCCACCTTCAGGAACAGTGAGGTTATATGTTCCAAACTAGATCGCAGAAAGGGCTAAAGAATATTAAGCATGGGGATATGCTTATATTTTTGTTATGCTAAGCTTAGGGTTGTTTTTTATTGTTGTTGTTGTTTTTCAGTAATACTATAAAATATTCCTTTTCCCCCCAGGATGTTCTTGAGCCACTGTTAACATGGAAAAGCCATGCAAAGTTTAAAAATCTGATATCCCCAAGGCTAGGATGAATCCAATGGTTAATGGGTTGGAGTTGAAGGTATCCATATTGACAGTGCATATATATATAAGTATATATTCACAAATCAATACAGAAATAAATCCATATGAATATATGCATTAGTTAGCATTCCTGCATGTATTTCCCAGGTCTGTCCATTGAGAGGGGCTACAGGCAATGACACCCCACTAGCAATGAGCACACCTAGCACCCAGACCTTGGTTTCTAAATACCTTTCTCCAATAAAAGAAATCAGGGATCCTTAGAGAACTAGTTAATTCCAGGTTGGGGTACAGAAAATATAAGATAAATCTGCGGCATCTTGTGGTACCAAAAAGTGCTAAAGGAGGTGTTTAAAAAAAAAAAAGGCTAGGATGAGGTGGGGAGAGACTTACTAAAAAGGCATTGAAGCCAACCTGAGAGTTCTCAGTGCCCTAAGTTGAGACGTCTTAAGCAAGAAATCACAGTAGTATTGGATTATAACCCAAAGAATGAAATAACATATGTAAGTCCATGCTGATTATATATATATATATATATATATATATATATATATGCACACATATGTATACACACTCACATATATGTATATATATGCACACTCATATCCATATATCTGTACATCGGGAACTGACAACTCTTCCTTAGAGAGGATTGGTGGAGCCCAGCAATTGGTGTTTTAACAAGTTTTAACAGCTGATGCTGATGCCACAGACCAGAGAACTCAAGCAGGAAATTTAAATTGAAGTGGCTTGCATGGAATTAGAAGGAGTGGAGACTGCGGCAAATTGGAACACATAGGCTTCCATACAAAGGGGCAGATGCTGACTGCTATCAACAAGAAAGCAAACTCAGGGCAGAAAGAGTTTTTGAATTTTCAAGAGTGGCAAGAAATCCAGATTTTTATCCAAATAGCCCTCAGTTTTAAAACTCTAGGTAGGCTGATCACAGCCGAGAGTGCAGGGGCATCAAAGTCACAGGCAGCCCCTGTGCAGCTCCTGTCTTTGGGGAAACTGAGTCACCATGTCAGTTCAGGATGAAGGGTTTGTTTCTTAATGAGCAAGGTAAAAACAACCAGAAGAGAAAAGGGAAACTTGGAGAGGACTCTGACTTATTCTTCAATTCCTTCCCAAGCATTCACGAGTCACCCCGAACATCCTGGTAAGGAAAGCTGGTCTCCGCTCTCAATTGTTCCTACATTCTGAATCATTTGTCAGCAGACTCCCAATTTCAAAATATCAGCCATAACGTCATTATTTAGAAGGCGCTGTTTTTAGCAGGATTCTTTGTTCCTGCCCAGAAGAGGGAGTTCTGAAGTTTTACTAGGGTATTTTATTCAAGGAGTCCAGCGCCAGGGCAGCCTCCTTATAATAACCATTATTACTACTCTCCATCTGGTCTGTCGTGAAGAAAGGCATGGCAGAGAGTCCAGTTGGCTTTTGTCTTCTCTCTCCTGAGTCCAGCCTCACCTGCTCTTGCTACTCACATCAGTTGACAGCCACACACGGTAAAGTCCCTTCCCTCAAGAGGAAGACCTGTAGTGAGCACGAACAAGGTGATGAGATGAGTACCTTAAAAGCAACATAAAAGGCAGAGTGAGCAGGAGCGTCTAGAAAGCCAGTAGAGCGAAGGGTGGCTTGCAGATGCATCTTATGAGATAAGTAGGACTGAGATAGTGGAGTTGTCTTAATCCAGGTGTGGAATCTGCAACACCCAGGACAGTGGTTCCCAAACTGCTGTGCCTAGGAATCATCTGGAAATCTTAAAAAAAAAAAAAAAAATACTGAAGCCGTTCCCACTCCCAGACACTGGGATTTAATTGCCCTGGAGTATGATCCCAGCATGGTGAGTTTTAAAAGCTTCCCAGGTGATCCTAATGTGCACTGGGAACTTTCGACCTGAATTGAGCCGGAGGACAGGAGGCCCAGCCATCTCTGCCAGGGTAAGAGATCTAGCGGCCCTAATTCACCCCGAACACTCTGAACTTGCACTGTGGCCAGCATCCAATCGATCAAACTAATTCCCCAAAAGGGGCTAGAATAGCCGTCTTCAGTGTGGTCTTCAGACCCCATGCGTTAAAATCACCGGGATGGAGGGGCTGGTGAGTATCAGGATTCCAAGCGCCCATTTCAAACGTGCTAAAGCCGAGTGTTGGTGAGCGGCCACGGAAATAAGCATTTTTAGAAGCTCACCAGCTGGTTATGATCTACTTTAAGGTTTGGAATCCTTCATGGGGATTTACAATTGTTACCTATCCTGGGACTGTTTCCATTTCAAGGGGAAATCTTGAAGAAGGGCAAGATGTAAAACAAAGGAACCAATAAGGACATCATAGCATTGTCAAAAATTCCTAGAAGTCATGGGGTTTAACTTCCTGCCTTTTCCACAGATGCCTCAGAGCTAGGCAGGGTAAGATCTTGGTTCCTGGCAGAGTCTTGGGCATCCTGTTTGAAAATCACAGCACCATGCTTATCACTGTATTGCTTTGGACAAGTTCCTGAACCTTTCCCAGTCCCCGTTTGCTCCTTGGTAAAACAGCAGTAGTAACTGTGCACATCTTACAGACTTGCTGGGAGGAAGGAATGGGAGAGTACATGGGTGGTGCTTAGCCCAGGGCTGGGCGCAGGGTCAATGCTCAACAGATCTTAGTGCTTTGGGAAGTGGCAGAGCTTGATTCAAGACCCAGGAATCCTGACTCCCTGTTCTCCAGGTTTCAACTGAAGGAATTCTAGACCTCAGAGCTTGGAAGGAGAGAAACATTTTAAGTCTGGATTTTCTCCGTGCATTTCAAATCCTTCTACTTGGGCTGCCTGCCCTGCCCACTTCTGAAACCAGGTCTGCCTCCTAATTACTAATTCTTGATGCAAGAATAAGTGGGGAATAATTTTTTTTTTTTTTTTAAGTCAGAACTGAAAAACAGCAACCGGAGAGAGTTACCTTCCCAGGCAGGGACAATCTCATGAAAGTGAATGAGGTTCCTTCAGATCACTTTCTCCACCTGAGCCCTAATGACTTATGGAGCCAAATAATTCATTGATGTAGGGTGAGGCTGGGGAGATGTTTTATACATTGCAGGATGTTTAAGAACATTCCTGGCCTCTGCCTACTAGATGCCAGTGACACCCACAGTCGTGACAACCAAAAATGTCTCCGACATTAGTCAAATTTGCACTCAGGACAAAATTGCCCTCAGGTGAAAATGACTACTCTGGGTGCCCCCAGGGCAGGCAGGCAGGACTCTGCCTGGGCCACCAGCATTCCTCTCCCTGCCACTGGTGTTTATCTGATAAATAAGGAAGAGCAGAAATCCATTTCATTTCCATCTGTAACTGAGTAACCGAATCATTTTCTTTTCAAAACAGAATGGCTTTAAGATGAGGCCACTTGTAACTCA
Source organism: Mirounga angustirostris (assembly GCF_029215605.1). NCBI lineage: Eukaryota > Metazoa > Chordata > Mammalia > Carnivora > Phocidae > Mirounga > Mirounga angustirostris. The sequence continues at coordinate 177,740,103 of NW_026991709.1, read as the reverse complement.
AACAGAGCTCAAGGTGGGCTCCACAGCCGAGGTCAGTCGCCACCAACCCCTTTCCAGCTCTGACAAATCTCTTGGCAGCAAAGCTTGCTCCATCATGATTAAGCAGACTTTATTAGAGTCCACAACTCCATAAACAACGTCAGATGTGTTGTCAGTCTCATGGCTCTCAGTCTAAAAACAAAACGCAATAAAGGAAGTGGCGATGAATAGAATGAGAACTTGAGGATACTGCATCTCAGAAGATGACGCATGGGATTTAAATTAGGCAGAAACTTCATCTGGATGTTCTAATTAAAATTCCCCTTCTTCTGGGAAGTCCAAGGGCATATGCATCTCAGGTGTAGGGAGCCAGGAAGCTTATTACATGGAGGGGTCAGTGCCTGTCACCAGCCCCACCTTCTCCCTGCTAACGTAGACATTCCGTGTGTTGCTCCTGAACAATTCATGTAGCCCAGCTGTTTGACAGATCAATGATGGAAATGTTGGGATGATTACTAGATTGATAGAACAATCTGGAAAAAAACAAGTATTTGTTTCCAAGGCTTTTGCTAACCTTGGCATTTTGATGGTTTTACATCTAGCACGAGTCTAAGGATGCAGATCGATTTTGGAGGAATCATCTCAGAAGAAGCAGAAGTAGGCATCTGCCACGGTCCCTCACACAAGCAAGTCTGATTTCCATTTCATTCAATCATTCATTCAACAAATATTCCTTGCATGCTACTGTGGACCAAGCACTATTTTAGACATCAGGGAAGAGGAGTAAGTGAAAGATAAAAAATCTTTGCCTTCATGAAGCTTACATTCTACTGAATTTCTTAGTGAGTTATGTGTAATTTTTCAACTGAATTTTTTTAAGAAGAAACCAGAGGGGGTAACCACCGATGTAAACCGACCAAGTCCACAAAAAGAATGCATCATGTGGGAGTTATCACTTAAACTATAAGAAAATACCAAATAAAACTTTTGTAGATTTTGAGGCAGTGATTAAAAAGAGAAATAAATGAATAGCAAAGATAGGACGGTCATTAAGAACCTACACAAAGAAGTTTGAAGGTTGATTTACCACCAGTGGAAAGCTCAGGCCATTCTGAAAACCTATCTGAGGCTCCAACTTAGCTAGAAAAAGGATATAGGTCCTAGGAAGATTCAGAAAACCAAATGATGCCAAAATATGTGTTTTGGGGAGGGAGGGAGAGAGGGAGAACACACCACTTAGTGGCAAGTGAGCTGTGGCATTCCACTGAAAAGCGTTCGGAGGGCCCAGAGAGACATGGTGGAATGAAGATTAGATTCTGGCACACTTACAAGACTCCAATTGGCACAACAAGACCAGTCTTTCCTCCAGGCAACAGAAAATAGCCTCTTCTGGATGCTTGTCTTAGGACACAGAACAGCAGAAGGTAGAAGAGGCCAATCCAATCTTCTTTGGTTGTTCCAGCAGATGCTGGGCAGTGTGAATTTTATGCTCAAGGGGCACCAATTGTGCATTTTCTGGGTCAGAATTCAGGGGCTAGAATTCTGGAGAAGAGATGATAATGGTCTGTATAATTTATATTGTCATCCCTAAGGAAGAGGCAGCATCTGAGCTCCAAAAGAATCAAGCAAGGCTGGCCTGTTCGCCTCATGGATCTCTGTGCTGGCTGAAAAGTCACGTGTTTCTGAATGTTTGGAAGGGAAGTGTATTACCCAGTTGTTTGTTTGTTTCTATCTTCCCTATAAACAGTTTGGTCTCCTGGGGAAAAGAAATAATGTGAACAGAGAAAACAGACACACACATATACACGCTCTGTCAAAAATGCTCTGCTCCAGGATCCACTGGAGTCAGATTTTTCTAGGGCAAGGAGACTTAAAGAGGAAGACTCCAGATTTCTCAGTTTCAGGTCCGGTTAAGTACTGAATAATATGTGTAAAAAACAAAAATTACAGGGGCGCCTGGGTGGCTCAGTCAGTAAAGCGTCTGCCTTCGGCTCAGGTCATGATCCTGGGGTCCTGGGATCGAGCCCCACATCCGACTCCCTGCTCGGCAGAGAGCCTGCTTCTCCCTCTCCCTCTGCCTGCCACTCTGCCTACTTGTGCTCTCTCTTTCTCTGTCAAATAAATAAATAAAATCTTTAAAAAAAAAATTACAGCAGCTCTTTGGTTACGTGGCAATGTTAGAATTGGCCTTTCTGGTTTATAATGAGTGAAAATATAGCTTAGGATTCCATCCTGTCTAGCATCCTTACAAATTCTTCTCTCTCTCAAATTTGCCTGTGTCAGGACTGCAGTCTTTAGGAAAATATGATTTTATGTCTATTTTATGTATTAACAATATGGTTACTCTATGCCTTTCATGCTGAGTAGGGGGATTGGAACCTTCCCCTTGTTCTTCCCTCTACCCGGCATGCCCTTCCTTAAGCTCTTTGCATGGCTAGATCTCTCTAGCCTTCGGGTCTCAGTTAAAAGGACACCTTTTTTGGAGAAAACTTCCCTGACCTCTTCTAGATACAGCCCTTTCCTCCTCCAAAATTATCTACAATTCTGGCTTGTTTTCTGGTTTGTTTACTTATTTATCCAGTGGCTCTGTCCCTAGAAATAAGCTCCATGAGGCCACAGACTTCTCTGTTTTGCTCACTACACATGCCTCAATGGCATATACTGTGTCCTTAAATATTTGAGTGAATGAATGAACAAACAAATGAGTGGTCAAGTGACAGGATCACTCTGTCACCAGGAAACCCCATCTCTATTGGCCCTTCCTTCCTCCACTATAAAATCATGGTAATAACACCCAACTCAGAAAGGAGAGATTGAAATGAAAATGAAGGTTCCCTTTACAGGGCCCCCAAAGACAAGAGTGGCTGTGCTGAGCAGGAGACTCTGGAGGCCACCCAAGAGGGCTGGGAGGGAGTCCCAAGGAAGTGAGCCAGCTGGGTAGGGTCTTGGGAGCCACCGCTGGGATCTCTGCTCACCTGAGAGGCAGCCAGCCTCAAGCCCTCTAAGTCAGCTCTAGCAGACAATGAGAAACTTGGGGCCCTCGTGACCTTGTTGTCTCCTTGCTCAACATATGTATTTACACATGTTCTTTTAGGCTGCAAGTTTCACCTGGATTCCATAATCACCAAAACCTTTTCATTGTATGAGCAGAGACACAGGAGATCTTTCAAAGTTATTTAAAAATTGGAAATGTCTGCCATAGGGAATAAAGCCAGGTAAGTATCAGATTCAGAAGTGAAGCACATAATGCATAACTATAAAATAATGCAAATGAACACACACACACACACAGAGATCTGAATTTATGGTTCCAAATGTGTACAGTACCCTTAAAAAGTATTCATCTTCAAGATCTCTGCACTTATTCCAACAATGATTCCATTCATCACACCATGTTTGGTTCTCCCTTTTTGGAATTTCCTTAAGAAAATGAAGACACTGGTTAAAACATTGCCTCTTATGGTAAATTTTATCCACGTGGCTCTGTCTGATTTTTGAGAATGACCAAACAGAAATTCAGAGCATGCCTTGGGGTTGGGAGGGGGGTAACCAAGTGGGTAATTCCTGTTGTTTTTCTGAAAAAATGAAGCCTGGGTTTCTTCTTTGGTTCAAAAAGAAGCCCTAAAGACAATAATTAAAAGTGAGATTCAAAAGATGTTTCACTGGTTTCATCATTGAAACAAGCATATAACTTCTTAGGTAGGAAATGTTGAAGGACGACATTCTTTCGGATCTATAACATGTAATATGTTTATTTAAAAATTCCATATGATGACTAACAGAACAACCTTATATGGGAAAAGTAGCTTACAAATGTGTACAACCCCCACTTTTAAATAGCCACGTGTTATGTTAGGAGCTCTATGTTTTGATTCTGGGATCTAATATGAGAAATTACAAATATAATTCCTGTTGCTTTTCAATCAGTCATAAGCAAGATCAAATGAATAGGAGGCAGACTGTTGTAAACATAGTCACCTGTTTTATAAAAGTCACAGGACTACATAATCCTAATTTTTGATACTTTTAAAAAAACCATGGTCAAAGCTGAAAATATGGAAAACAGTAAGTATAAATAATAAGAAACAAACACCAGTAATCCCATCATCTATAAATAATCAAAGTAGACATCTGAGCACATATCCTTCCACACCTTTCTCCGGCGTGTATGTGTTTGTGTATACTATAATCAAATGGCTTAGGATGGATGGCCTATTCTGTCACTTAGTAGCTGTGGGTTCTTGGGCAAGGTACTCTGTGCCTCTGTTCCCTCATCTGTAGAATGGGAATAATAACGCTAGCCTTGTGCATCATAACAATTACATGATATCGGAACATTAAGTTCATAGCCTAGTGTCTAATGCATAATAAGCACTCAGATTAATTATACCCTCATTTTTATTATTATACAGTTTGGATTGTAGCTATTATCACTGAAAATTAAATTATGAACATTTTCCTTGACATTATTTTAAATTCTATTACAAAAGCCTAATTAAAACTTGGAGCTATTCATCTGTTACTCAAAACTATCCACAGGCTAGTAAATAGAAAAACTTGTAACCTGATATGAAGGCAGAGATGTCAAAGTCACTGATAGCTGATATTAAAAAAATAATAATAATAAGATTCCTCGGAACGCAATCACAAAACCAATGGAATTAGCATCCCTGACAGTGGTTTCAGGCACAAATATGTTAACCTTAAAAAAAAAAAATTATAGGTGAAGTTCAGTATTTTCCAGTGGTTCTTAACTGAGGGAAATTGTACCCCCCAAGGGACATTTCTGAGTGTCTGGAGAGGTCTGTCATAATTTGGGGAGCAGGATTACTGGCATCTAGTGGGTAGAAGCCAGGGATGTGGCTAAACATTCTACACCACCCAGGACAATTCCTATGGCAAAGAAGCCTCTGGCCGTTTAAATGTCAGTAGGCTGAAATTGAGAAACCCTGTCTAGTCCTAAGGAGCTTGATTATCTCAAGTCACTTTCCCTAATAATGAGGGTGATGATGATGACACGTCCCATTGATTGAGCGTTGTTGCCAAGCACTAGGCTAAAGGTTTCGGCTAGGTTATTCCAGTTTTACCTACCCACAGTCCTAGGATGTATTTTCACACACTGTATTGGTGAGGACAAGCCCAAGAGGATGAAGAACTTGACCCCAAATCACACCGCTAGCAAGTGGGAGAGCTCTAGGTCAAGCTCATGTCATTTCACTCTTGAGCCTCCACTCTCAACTCCAATATCCCTCGGCTTCACCCTGAACTTCCTCATGTCTCCAGATGTGTATAGAGATATGTTATAATCTTCTGTAGAGATTCCATCCCATATGCCAACTCCACTGGCATTTTAACAGGAGCTTGGGATACCAAGTAAAGGGATGCCAGTAAAGATTGCGTGGCTGTGGATGGCTCAACAACAACAACAACAAAACCCCAAAACAAAAAACACGATCAATTACTGATGTCTGCTACAGGCATAGGAGGAAAGAGTAGTGGTATTTGTGGCACGTATTGATCTGTGGACTAGATGATCTTAACCTAGGTCTTTCCTAGCGCCAACCACCTATGTTCCTATGTTTTCTTTTCTCCACCATGAACAGCACAAGAGCTCTTGGCCAAAAGCCACGTGCAGAACTGTGTGCATCTAAGGGAATCAAGGACTGAGCAGCCTATTGCAAGGGCTTTATGCACTACACAGTTTTCCCTGGTTGCAGGAAAACTGCTGAAAACTCTTAGGTCCTCACCTACATAAGACAGAAAACATCAAAATTCATGAAAATCACAGCACACCTCCAACCCAGAGTCAAAGCCAAGAACAAACAACTTTGGGATTGGACTGATTTCATAAAATAATCTGAGTGACTGAAGTAAAAAAACAGCGATGGCTATGAAGTTTAGGGAGGCCAAATAATAATCTACTACATTTTTTTAAAATTATGCAATGTTTAGCAAACTGAGATCATTGGGGGGAAAAAAGAAAAAGAATCACACAAACTTTGCTAAACAAAGTCACATACCAACAAACATTTAAACCACTGTAACCAAGATGAGGAACTGAAGCTTGTTTTTAGTTACAAAGATCTGAGGGATGGAGTGGGAAATAAACAAAAATCCAAGGGGAAAATCATTAATAAGATACCCTGAACTATTTTCCCACAAGTAACTTCTTTTTAAAAACATAGAAAGAAAAGCTATACTCTCTGTTAAAAAAGCCAATGTCCTGCATTCCTGTCCAAATAAAACCTCTTTGCAAGCAATCAACCAAAACTCTGAAATTCCACTGTCATAACATTATGTCTGTGGGGTACCACTTCAGAATATCTTCCAGAAAAAAAAAAAAGAGCTGGGTAATTAATATAAGGCTCTGTAATGAAGGGGAAAGGAAAATTAACAACAAACCCATTTGGAAAGAAACTACAAGAAAATCTGAATTTATATCCTTGTAGTGAGTGTATCATGTCAAGGGCTTCCTGTTTACTAACAAAAAGAACAACAACAACACACACACACACACACACACCACCCACATCAAGTTTTCCAGGAAGTTAGATATTTAAATAAAACAACATTTGGACTTCTTTCATAAAAACAAAGTAATTTCTTCCTAAACCACCTCAATTTTTGATGGATGAACTGGTGCTGCTTTATTACGGGAGTGGAAAATTGATTCTAAGGTATCACATTTCTGTCTGACTGAAAGATTCCAAGGCATATGGAAATAACACAAGATGCAATACATAATTTTTTCTTATGAAGTAAGCTATTTTTTTTATCAAATCGTCTTACAAGCAAAATAATCCATCTCCGTAACTCAAAAGCAAATAAGTATTGAAAACTCTAGTTAAGTAAGATGCATTTTACTAATGTCAAGCTTAAGGCAACTCAGCGAGAGATGACAACACTGTACTAAATTATTTACATTCGTGACATCTTAGCTGTGTCTACAAGGCACCAAAACATTGTGATGAAAAGAAAAAGTCAGTAATTGCTCAGATATTATGTCTAGTCACCAGCAGCTGGAATTTTCTCAGTATTGGCTTTCTCTCTCCCTGAGTATTTTTCAAAGTTCGCTGAGCGGGCTTTTCCCACTGCTTCTGTCTGTCACCTCCCACCCCCCGGGCCCCCAGGAGCTCCTTGCTGAGCTCCTTGGAGGCCTCCACACAGCCCCATCTGCTAACTTCCTTCCGGTGGGCTGTCCCTTGGCTTCCCTGTTGACAGCTAACGGTGCACTTGGAGAGAACCCGGTTCTTGTCTCTGGGAATCTTCTTAATTATGATCTTTTTTTTCCTGTTCAAAGACTTTGGCTCTTCCGTCACAATTCTAAGAGTTGAAGAAGAAAAATCACCTGGCTCTCTTCCCTTTTCCTCCAAATGCTGCTCCCACCTCAACCTAGAGACATAGTTTCTCCTGTAAGTGAAGGCTTCCCCAAGCCCCAGGTCTTTTTTGTTGTTGTTTTCCAGATGAAAACCTTCCATTTAGTAAGCACCCACAGAATTGCAAGCGTCGTACAAAACATTAAAACACTTGTTGATTCTCGGGGCTCCTGGGTGGCTCAGTTGTTAAGCATCTGCCTTCAGCCCAGGTCATGATTCCGGGGTCCTGGGATCGAGCCCCGCATGGGGCTCCCTGCTCGGCGGGAAGCCTGCTTCTCCCTCTACCACTCCCCCTGCTTGTGTTCCTGCTCTTGCTATGTCTCTCTGTCAAATAAATAAATAAAATCTTTATTTAAAAAATAAAACAAAAACACTTGTTGATTCTCTTTTAGAGCAACATTGCCTCTATGTTGTTGCACTAACTTTTGCGTGGTGTTGACATTTTAGTTCCACTGGTGTGAAATGACCAGTTCTTCAAGATGGGCTCAAGGAACAAGTTTCTGATCCATAGAAGTAGATCACGCTGGAAGTTTCTCTGCCAACTGTTATATTTCATGTCCTCCCCCTCTGAAACCACTGCCCCTGTTCCTCCTCTGAGGCCTCCACCTCCCCTAAAACCCCCACCTCTACCACTTCCTTGTCTCCCTCCTCTTCCACCTCTCCTGCCTCCATATCTCGGAGGTCCTTCTCATCTGGAGGTCGAGGTCAAAACCTCTGCAGTGGTAGCTGTTTCTGTAGGTCTATATAAAACTTTTGTAGTGTTTTATCTTTTTATTTTTATTCTTTTTTTTTTTAATTTTTATTCATTTGAGACAGAGAGATACAGAGAGAGAGAGAGAGCCCACGAGCAGGGGGAGAGGCAGAGGGAGAGGGAGAAGCAGACTCCCCGCCAAGCAGGGAGCCCAATGCAGGGCTCGATCCCAGGACCCAGAGATCAGGACCCGAGCCGAAGGCAGACGCTTCACCCACTGAACCACCCAGGCGCCCCACTTCTGCAGTTTTTTAAAAAGGAAGATGCTTTCATATTTTCTGAAAATTTAACTGAAAAATAAAAAAAATCTCTAAGCTGTCCGAAGATTTCATCTACTTTACCCCTTTGTCCTTCGTTCTCTAAATGCACTGGAGCAATAAGGCGCCTTATTTTTGTCATCATCACAGGGATGCAAGAACTCTCCTGATAAAACCACATGTTCAGGAGGTCCTTGCTCTTGGCCTTTGTGAGAGCCTCCCAGGCCTCGCCCTCTCCACATCCTCCTCCGGCGCCACCCCCGCCTGAGGAGTTACCACCTCACCTCCCAGCTGGTTGTTGCTGCCGCCTGGGGTTGAAGGCTTGAAGCTCACACCTCGAAGGAAGCCTCGGCGACCTCCACCTCGAGGACACATGCTTGCTCTAGGGGCTCCCCGTGCGCCTCTGGCTGAGCCCTACGTCTTTGACAGATAGGAGGCCGGGTGAGAATTCTCCAGACCCTCTCCCACCTCGTCCCGAGCCTTCCTTCTATAGTTCATCCTCATTTGGAGCTCATCCTGTAGTGAAGCCGGCATCTCCGCGTCCTCCATGGCCCAGGGAGTGCCAGGATGGCATGGTTACGACAAGCCATTTTTATAGTCACCCTGCCCTTGGATCTAATACGAGTTCAGCCAGTTAGGACTTGTGTGTCCTTGAGTAGTTACCTCTCCTTCCAATCCTCAGTTTGCCCCTCTGTACAATGGACACAACAATGGGGTATTCATCTGCTTGGGCCGGCACAACAAAATACCACACACGGGGTGGCTTAAACAAAAGAGAGTTATTTTCTCACGGTTTCAGAGGCCAGAAGTCTACGATCTAGGTGCCGGCAGGGCTGGTTTCTGGTGAGACTCCCTTCCTGTCTTACAGATGGCCACCTTCTGTGTCCTCCCATGGCCTTTCCTCTGTGCACACAGTGAAGGGGAGATCTTTGGGGTCTCTTCCTCTTCTTAAAGGACACCAGGCCTATTAGGTGAGGGCCCCACCCTTATGGCCTCCTGTAATCTGAATTACCTCCTGATAGGCCGTATCTCTAAATATAGTCACATTGGGGGTTAGGATGTCAACATATGAATTTTAGGGAGACACAGGTCAGTCCATAACAAATAGTATTCCTGCCTCCTAGAGTTATTTGAGGAACATAATAGTTAAGGAAGCAGACAGAAGACAGATTACACATGCGAGAGGCTTTATTGGGGAAAATGCCTGGGAGGGAAAGAGCGGAAGTGAGGGAGGCTAAGAGAGCTATCAGGTGACAAAGTGGGTCTGAATGATGCTATGGGGGAGGAAGGCAAAGAAGGAAGTTTGTGTAAGGAAAGCCTTGGATTACAGTACACTTCTAAGGAAGTTTCAGCAAAACCAAAGTCCTGGAACCAAAAATCACTTTTGTCCAACAGTATCGGGTCTGTGTTATTATCCCTGCTCCCTGCTGCACTCAGTCGCTGGTGGGGGCAGGAGAGGGGGAGGCTGTGGGAAGTGCAGGGAACACAATGGTGAATTCAGAGGGCAGCAGGTGGGACCACTAGTCAATATGCTATGATCTGAGGAGAGCTTTTGTGTGTCCCTACTGGGATTAATTCAGTAACGCACATGAATGAAGTTTCTACCCCTACCTCAGAGTGTGGGCTCTATAAAATAGCGGTGGTGAAGATGATGACAATGCTGGTGATTATGATGACATCACTCTCCCATTTTACTGAAGTTCTTGGAATCTGACTCACATGGAATCCACTCATGTGCTGCCATCATGCTCTGAGACTCCAAAATCCTTATTGGCGAACTAACCTGATATGTCCTTGTCCTCCTGCACTCAACTGACCTTCCCTTCCAAACACTTCTGTAAACACCTAGCGGGCAATAACATGTATCTTATCATTACCCAAACAATCAGTATAAGCCTACGGTTACCTCAGTTTATAGTCTGGAGAAATACGCCAGGCCACTGATGTAGGAAGAGGGAACTGAGGCAGAGTGTGGCAGACTCCTTGAGTTGAGAGCACAGAGGTCGAAGTTCAATCAAGAGGGCAAAAGGAGCTAATCCCTTGGCAGAGTACCAGAGGAGAGAACTACATGGACAGGACACTCCAGAGATTTGCTGAGAGTCCCCTTGATTATTGAGCGGAGAACTGAACTTAATGCATGTGGAAAAACTAACTGAAGCCTGGGGTGGGGAAAGCACTAAAAAGAATTAGAAGAAACACTTTCTAGAGCTCATGTGCTACTAGAAATAGCAGATGATCTCCATAGTCCGAGTGAAGAAAAACCTAATTCACAGGGCATCAGGTGCATTACTCAGAAGGGTCTTACTCAGAATGGGGAATAACAAATCCTAACCAAATGCTGATCTGGCCCCACCCAACAAAGCTTAAAAGCAAGTCCCACAAAGAACAAACTATTTCCAAGTAACTTAACCCTGTCCCAGAACAAAGTGCAAGAATGTTTACAAAAACATCCAGGACTCAACAAGGCAAAATCCAAAATACCTAGCATCCCATCATAAATTACCAGGCATGGAAAGGTGAAAATCGGACCCACAGTGAGGAGAAAAATCAATCAAAACCAACCCCAAACAGACACTAATGTTAGAATTATCAGGCAAAGACATTAAAAGTTGTCCTAAGGGAAATTAGAAAATATTTTGAATTGAATAAAAATAAAATCCAACACACCAAAATTCATAGGATACAACTTAAGCAGTATTTAGTTGGAAATCTGTAGCACTCAATGCTTATTGGAAACAAAGATCTTAAATCAACAATTTAAGCCTCTTCCTTAAGAAACAACAAAAATAAGAGCAAATAATTCCATAGCAAGCAGAAGGAAGACCTAATAAATGCAATAATAAATTGAAAACAAAAATAATAGAAAAAATCAATAAAATGAAAAGGAGATTCTTTGCAAAGATCAACAAAGCAGATAAACCACTAACCAGACTTACAAAGAAAAGCAGAAAAAAAGACATAAATTGTCACATCAAAGATGAAAAAGGAGCTATCACTACAGACTCTGCACACATTGAAATGGTAATAAAGAAAACAGTGAACAGTTCTGTCCACATACACTTAGAAATTTAGAAGTAATGAACCAATTTCTTAAAAGTAACAAACTCAAAATTCAGAAGAAGAAAGAACCTGAATAATCTTATACTTATCTAGAAATCAAATTCATAATTAAAAATCTGCCCCTCCAAAACAAACAAACAAACAAACAAACAAAATCTCTTCCAGTTTCCAGTCAAATAATTAAACTGGCAAATTCTTCTGAACATTTAAAGAGACAATAATACTAATTCTAAACAATCTTTTCCAAAAAATGGAGGTGAAAACACTTCCCAACTCATGATATAAGGCCATTACACTGATTTCAAAACCAGAAAAAGACAGTACAAGAAACAAACAGACAAATATCCTTTATGAACATAACTACAAAAATTCTCAACAAAATATTAGGAGATCAAACACAGCAATGTATAAAAAGAAAAATATATTACAACCAAATGGCGTTTATCCCAGGAATGTAAGCCCATTTAAGATTCAAAAATAATCAATGTAATCTATTATATCAAAGGTCTAAAGAGGAAATACCACATCATGTACTTAATACAAAAAAAATTAATAAAATTCAGTATTTACTCATGATTAAAAAACTCAACAAACTAGAAATAGAAGGGAACCACATGAGCTTGACAAAGGGTATCATGCTTAACAGTAAAAGACTGATGTTTTCCTCCTAAGCCTGAAAACAAAGCAAGGATGTCTACTTTTACCACTCCTACCCAACATCATATTAGAAGTTCTAGATAGTGTCATAAAGCAAGAAGTAGTAATAAAATACATCTAGCTTAGAAAGGAAGGAATAAAACTGTTCATATCACAGGTGATATAATTGTCTATGTAGAAAAATTTTAAGAAATCTAAAAAACAAACAAACAAACCCACCCCTCTTAGAACTAACAAGTGAGTTTAGTATGATCATTGGATTCAGGGTTAGCATTAAAATATCAACTGTGCAAAAAATACAGATGATCCGATTGAAAAATGGGCACCTGGGTGGTTCAGTTAGTTAAGCAGTTAAGTGTCTGACTTCAGCTCAGGCTCAGGTCAGAATCTCAGGGTTCTGGGATCGATCTGCATCAACCTCTAGGCTTAGCAGGGACTCTGCTTCTCCCTCCCCTCCCCCCTGCTTGTGCTTTCTCTCTCTCTCTCAAATAAATAAATAAAATCTTTTTTAAAAATGGGCAATCAGAAGATCTGAACAGACATTTGTCCAAAGAAGACATACAGATGGCCAATGGGTACATGAAAAGATGCTCCATGTCACTAATCATCAGGAAAACACAAATCAAATTCACAATAAACTATCACCTCACACCTATTTGAATGGCTATTATCAAAAAGATGAGGGAGATCAAGTGTTGATGAAGATGTAGAGAAAATGGAACCCACGAGAAAATGGAACCCATGTGCACTGTTGGTGGGAATGTAAAATGGTGCAACCACTATGGAAAACATATGGAGTTTCTTCAAAAATGTAATTAGAACTACCATATGACCCAGCAATCCACTTCTAGATATTTATTAGAAGAAAATGAAAACATTAACTCAAAAAGATCTATGCACCCCTATGTTCATTGCTGCATTATTTACAAGAGCCAACACATACCTAAGTGTCCATTGATAGATGAATGGATAAAGAAAATGTCACACACACACACACACACACACACACACAGTATTTTTCAGCCATAAAAAAAGAATGAAATCTTACCATTTGCAAAAACATGGATGGACCTTGAGGGCACTGGTCAGACAGAGAAAGACAAATACCGTATGATCTCACTTATACTTGAAACCGAAAACAAGCAAAACAAAACAACACAACAAAACCCAAGCTCATAGATTATAGAAAACAGATTGGTGGTTGCCAGAGGTTTGGCACAAAATGGGTGAAGGGGGGTCAAAAGGTACAAACTTCTAGTTATAAGAAAAATAAGTCATAGGGATGTAATGTAGAACATGGTGATTATAATACTATATTGCATATTTGAAAGTTGCTGAGAGAGAAAATCTTAAAAGTTTTCATCATATACACAGAAAAATGTTATAACTATATATGGTGACAGATATTAACTAGACGTACTATGGTGATCATTTCACAATATATATAAATATCAAATCATTATGTTGTATATTCCAAACAACTATAATGTTATATGTCAATTATACCTCAATAAAGAAAGAGAAGCAATGCAGAAATATTAGACAGTTATATTATCCCTAATATAACTGTTGGCTACAGAGCTGAATACAGTTTCTTGCTGATTTTAATTCACTGATTCTCTACACAAATATGATTAGAGAAAAAAATAAATTATATTTCCATAAACTAATAATGAACAATTGGAACCCAATTTTTAAAAAAAATCCCACTTACAATAGCTCAAAAATATTTAGTTATAAATCGAGTAAAACATGTACAAGATATATATGGTAATAATCACAAAATTTTGCTCAAAGTAGTTATAGAAAACCTAAATAGGGGCGTCTGGGTGGCTCAGTTGGTTAAACCACTGCCTTCGGCTCAGGTCATGATCCTGGAGTTCCGGGATCAAGTCCTGCATCGGGCTCCCTGCTCAGCGGGAAGCCTGCTTCTCCCTCTGCTTGTGCTCTCTCTCTCTGACAAATAAGTAAATAAAATCTTAAAAAAATTAAAAAAAAGAAAACCTAAATAAATAGAGATACCATGTTCATAGATTGAAATAATAAATATAATTAAAATATAAATTCTTCACAAATTGGTCTATAAATTTAGTGAAATTTCAACAAAAATCCTAGCAGGATTTTTTTGTTGATAAATAAGATAATTCTAAAATTTATAATAACAAAATAAAATGTGAAAAAATAAAGCTGGAGAACTCACACTACTTATTTTTTTTAAGGATTTTATTTATTTATTTGAAAGAGAGAAAGTGAGACAGAGCATGAGCAGAGGGGTGGGGCAGAGGGAGAGGGAGAAGCAGAGTCCCTGCTGAAAAAAAAGAATTAGTACAATACTACTTGAGACTTTGAGACAATGTTGTATTGGCAGAGGGACAGACACATAGGTCAGTAGAACAGAATACAGTTTAGAAATAAACATGGCCAATTCATTTTTGACAAAGGTAGAAAGGCAACTGAATGGAGAAAAGATGGTCTTTTCAACAATTGATGTTGCAACAAATAGATGTATATATGTTCAAAGAAGTCAACCTCAACCTACACCTCACACCTTATACAAAAATTCTTTTTTTTTTTTTAAGATTTTATTTATTTATTTGACAGAGAGAGACACAGTGAGAGAGGGAACACAGGTAGGGGGAGTGGGAGAGGGAGAAGCAGGCTTCCCGAGGAGCAGGGACCTGATGCGGGGCTCGATCCCAGGACCCTGGGATCATGACCTGAGTCGAAGGCAGACGCTTAATGACTGAGCCACCCAGGTGCCCCCCCCAAATTCTTTTAAAATGGATAATAAGTGGGTGCCTGGGTGGTTCAGTCGGTTAAGCTCTGCCTTGGGGTCCTGGGTCCTGGGATCGAGACCCGCATTGGGCTCCCTGCTCGTCAGGGAGTCTGCTTCTCCCTTTTCCTCTGCCTGCCGCTCCCTCTGCTTGTGCTCTCTCTCTCTAATAAATAAATAAAATCTTTAAAAATAAATAAATAAAATGGATAAAAAGTATAAATGTAAAATTATAAAACTTTTAGAAAAATAAAGAGGAGAAAACCTTTGTGGTTTTGTGTTACATAATGAGTTAGCTATGACATGAAAAGGCCAATCCATATAAGAAAAATTGATAAATTGTACTTCATCAAAATTAAAAACTTTTGCTTTGCAAAAGACATGAAAAGTCAGGCTACTAACTGGGAAAAAATATTTGGAAATCACATATCCAGTGAAGGACTTGTATACAAAATATATAAACAACTCTGAAACTCAACAGAAGGAAAACAAACAATCCAATTCTAAAACGGGCAAAAAGTTTGGACAGACACTTCACAAAGAAGATAAACTGATGGCAAAAAAACAAAAAACAAAAAGCAAAAACCCAGCATGGAAAGATATTCAACATCATTGACAATCAGAGAGAGGCAAAAAAAAAACCCAAAACGAGATACCACTACACACATTAGAAGAGGTGGGGAACTGTTAGTTTCATGTGCTGGCAAAGCTATGGAGCAACTGGAAATCTCATACACAGATGATGGGAATGCAAAGCGGTGTAGCCACGGTAAACTGTGGGAGACAGTTTAGCAGTTATAAATTTAAAGACAAAATTATTCAAATGACCCAATGATGTCGCTCCTATGTATTCACCCTAGATAAATGAAAACATACATTCAGACACAAAACCTGTCCAAAAATGTTAATAGCTTAATGCCACTGAATGCACATTTAGAAATAGTTAATGGGTGCCTCGGTGGGTCTGTTAAGCATGCGACTCTTGGTTTTGGCTCAGGTCATGATTTCAGGGTCCTGAGATCAAGCCCTGCATCAGGCTCTGCGCTCAACAGGGAGTCTGCTTGAGATTCTCTCTCCCTCTCCCTCTGCCCTACCCCCTTGTCTCTAAAATAAATAAATAAATGTTTAAAAAATGGTTTAATGTTATGTTATGTATATTGTACCTCAAAGAAATGAAAAGAAAACAAACATACCACACCTCTGTTTTCTGAGAGGACAAAAATGTTTATAACCACTCTCTTCATAAGTGCCAGACACTGAAAACAACCCAAGTGCCCTTCAACAGTAAATGAATAAACTATCTGCTATACATCCATACCAAAGAATACCACTCAACCATTTAAAAAAAATTACCGAGACACACAACAATTGGGATGAATCTTATAGGCATTATGTTGAGAGAAGGGAGTCAATCTCAAAAGGTTATGATGTAATGACTTTATTTATGTGACAATTAGAAACGGCAAAATTATAGGGATAGATCATGGGTTGTCAGGAGTTTGGAGTGGGGGGAAGGTTTGACTACAAAGGGGTGGCACAAGAAAGTGTTTTGGGATGATGAAGCTGTTCTGTGTCCTATGTGGTGGTTCCATGATTCTATACGTGTAAAACTCATAGAATAGCATACCCCCCAAAAGTCAAATTTATGGTATGTGAATGTAGAAATAATTACTAAAATAGAAATAAATCAAACCCATCATCTTCTTAACAATAGCCACCCCATCACCAAAAAGAAACCAAACCAAAAGACAACCCATCACTCCCTCCCTGCATTCTATTATGATTAATGTGGTCCAAACTGATAGACAATTTTGAGTCCCTATTCTTTCCTACCATCTCTGCATAAAGGCATCAAGTTCTGTTGGTTTTAGAATCTGAAAGGTCTTTTGAATTAGATCCCTCCTTGCTGAACCCACTCTGACTTCCCCAGTTCTATACTTTAAGAATGGTGGTCTGGGTTATTTTTGTAGCCTCTTAAATGGTTTCCCTGCTCCCAGTTTCCATTTGTCCTCTGAAAGGGCACCAGATCTGCACATGCCAATCTTTTATTTGAAAACATCTTTATATATCCTACAATATTCTACCATCATCTCCAAGATACACTCCAAACTCTTCCTCCACTTTCCTCCTACCCTGACCGCTTTACTCCTCAGGTTAGCCCTGTCCTTCCTCACTTCCCTGCCTTTAATTCATGCTCTTCCCTCCTCCTAGCTTTCCTTTTTCCTTTGAAAACAGCGCCATTCTCCTCTAAGGCCTTGTTCAAATGTCATCCTCCCTGATGTTCCCATGCAGGGAACTCACTGCCCCACCCCATCCCCAGGGTCCCCTGGCACTTTTCCATCCTTCCCGGGGAACACTCATCATGTGATGCATCTATTATATTCCCACCCACTTCCCCACAAAATGGTCAGCTGCTTGAGGACAAGGACGGGGTCTCGTCTATTTCCAGTGCCAAACACTGCCTAACACAGAATAGAGACAAAATGCCATTTGTTGAAATGACACTAGAAAAATTGATATCAGCTTAATAAAATACCAGCTTAACTTTTGCTTTTCACTGCATGGTCCTGATGTGCTATAGACCCAGCTTCAGTCACGAGTAGATTTTTCCCCCCAGTTTGTCAAGAATCCTTATTGGGAGTTTACTCTGTGCAAAGCATGGGTGAGAGGCAGGAGAGTAATATGAGAGTTTATGGGAAAAGGATGGATACATACACTGAAAGAAGCTAATAATATTCAGGCAAGATTAATGCCCCCTAGATCTTGACTCCTTTTAATATTTATTCTAATACCATTTTCCCTCTTTAATAGAATATGAGAGTCATTCAGATTTCAATAATTCAGAATATATTCCTGACTTGCATATGGGCTAGTTCTCTAACCACATTTGCTGTCCTTCTAGAATAATTTCTTGCTTTCTGCTTTGGGCCTTCATTAGTTGTCTTTTTTCCCTACTCAATCCGTTCTTGTTCTCACCCACAATTTTTCTTTCACTATATTATTATATTTCTCTTGTTTAAAAATATTTTTGGATTTCAAGTATCAGAGATACACTGCTTTAATCTGGGAAGACTATGTAATATTGTCATTCAAACTCTGAGAAAAATCATACAAGAGAAGTATTATCCCTCAACTCCTAAATAAAAGAGCCAATCTGTGCCCTCCCACCCCACCCTTCATCAGGTGTTTGGACAGCACATTACTGCAGGGATTTAGCAGCATTTAAAAAGCGTGTGGAGGGGGTGCCTGGGTGGCTCAGTTGGTTAAGCGACTGCCTTCGGCTCAGGTCATGACCCTGGAGTCCCTGGATTGAGTCCCTGGATCGAGTCCCGCATCGGGCTCCCTGCTCGGCGGGGGGTCTGCTTCTCCCTCTGCCCTCTTCCCTCTCGTGCTCTCTGTCTCTCATTCTCTCTCTCTCTCAAATAAATAAATAAAATCTTTAAAAAAAAATAAAAACCGTGTGGAGATAAAATTGCCTGGTCTTTTTTAAAACATGGAGTTTTTATTTTTAAGGCCGGTAGTAAATTATAGTTTTTAAGAAAGATACACAATCTTGGGCTCCATCTAAAAAAATGCATCATATTGAACAGTAGCCAGAGCTTTTGACATCCAACACTGAAGTATTTTGAGCCTGCTCAAATGTATGTACTTTTACTTATTTATAAATTATCTATATATGTATATGTACATATAAACTGTACTAAGGTATTACTATGTATATGTACAACTATGCTGATGTGAGCATTATAAACCACGCATAAAAATGAATATTTAAAGAATGAGATTAAATATAAATAAGGGGAGTTCTAATATTTTCTTTCCATTCCCCAATAAATTATACTGTATGCCTGGTAGGGTATGTACACCATACTTTGAAGACCATGCATGTAGACAATGTACCCTTCAGCCCATTCTTGGAAAGCTGTTGGGTTGTTTTAGGAGGGAGGTAGACAAATGAGAACAAGTCACAAAGAGACCGAGTATGGCAGACACAGATGGGAGACGTGTCCAGTTCACAACTCCCCAATGACCACATGCATGCCACTGCTATCTTTCATCTTTCAGTTAACCAGCTCTCACCTCCAGGCTATAAGGGGAAGCCCTTGGCCCAGACTGAGCTCATCAACTTCCTTGGGGCTTCATTGGCTTTAAGTGATGAGTCCAAGGATGCACATGGTCCTGGCCAAGGCCATCTGTAGAAGTCCTTCTACATTGATTTTTTTCTGGAAGATAAGCTCCTTATAAAAACTCTAAAGGTACAAGCTTAGAGTTGCTGGTAAATACACTCCATACTCAATGGAAAATGGCCATCCACAGTAGTAGAAAAATCAAAGCAATATGCCTTGATCGTGGCTTGGTTTTGGAGTCCATGAATTATTCCCACTTGTGCTTAAAACTGGTATGAATTGGATTTCTGTTCCCTGCAATAACAACAACAAAAAGTTTATAAAAATAAGTGATAAAGATCCTGAGGGATTAGAAATCATTTATTCATTCTAAAAATATTTATTGGCCTCCTATTCTGTGTCAGTTACTGTTCCAGCTGCTAGAAATAGAGCAATGAATCATAAACAAACAAACAAAAAACCCCAACAAAACTGCAATGATGAAGCTTATATTGTAGTAGGGGAGACAGAGAATGAATAAGACAAAGAAAAAATCTGTATTATGATAGAAAGTAATAAAGAAAAAGAAATACAGGTAGGAGGGAAAGAGAATGTATTTGGCTGGGGTGGCCAGGGAAGGTCTCATTGAAATAGTCAACAGAACAAGCCATGAAAATACCTGGGGAAACAATGTTCTAGGCATAGTGAACAGCAAGAGCAAAGGCCCTGAGGCAGGCCTGCTATGTTACAGGTACAGCCAAGAGGCTAGTATGGCTGGAGCAGAAGGAACAGGGAAAACGGGAGCAAGACAGAAAGTTAATAGAACCAGATTGTACAGCAACTTGTGGGCTACTAGAGGCCTTTGGCTTTACTCTGTGTGAGATGGAAACTTCTACAGCGTTTTGAGCAACAAAAGTGACATGGTCTAGATTTCTGCAAATACATTATACGAGAAATCCAGATAGAACTGGGAACATCAATCTCAAAATGCTCTCAGGAGGACCCAGTAGTGGTTCCCAGGTCTGAAAAGCTTGTTTTGCAGGGCCATTCCCTGATGCTGAGGAGAAACATCTGGACCAGTAACACAAGAATGAAGGCTATAGGGTGTCAGGTTTCTGCTCAGTCATTGCTGACATCTGCTCTGTCCCAGGCTCCCCTCCCCCCACTATTCACTCTAAAATCCACAGCTGACGGGGTTCTATGCATCAACCACCCACAACACCCAAAGATTTTGCCTCTCTGGAGTCTCTTGAGGCAATTATTGTCCTAAACAATTCACACTGGCCATCAAAAGAACCCCAAATATAAACCAGCTTTGGGGGACTAGTTCTGCCCAATGTTCAATATTGTTGGGTTTTGATGTTAGAAAGATCCAGTCTTAAAAGTGCCCAACCCACAAGGCAACCTCTTCCAAAGGACATGACTACTTCATTCTGGTGTGAGCCTGCCTGAGATGAGAAAACCTGCTTCTGCATTCAGGGAAAAGCACTGCTTAAATTTCTCCAGGCTCCAAAAGGCGCCCCATGTCTATGGAGCATGTTTTTTGCCTACTGAATATCAACATGACCCACATATGGTCCTTGAACTCATGGAATGTAAGAGCAGACAGGGACCTTTATGTTTATCTCATGGGCATGCAATATTGGCTTCACCACAATTGCCAACTCTGATGGACTGGTACTGACTGCCTGGAAATCTGTGAGGAAAAGCTGGCAGCATTTGCAAGGGAACCTGGTAGATGAGCAAGGGACTAGAGCTGAGCAGCCCACATACCTCAAGTCTGTCCCGCTGATTCTCACCCAACCCCTCCACTCTGCAGACCACAAAACTGAAGCTTTCACTATCCTCGCTGGTTAAGGGAAATGACAAAGACCCATGCTCAGATGTGGTGTGATTAATCCACGCCAGTCAAATATGGCTCCAGGTTTTGACTCAAGCAACATTTAGGGCCAACTTTAGGAATAGTTGGCTACTGGTATGGTTCCACATATTTGAAAGTCTCCAACACCCCTGCCAAAGGGCCCTTCACCTCTCTCCAATCCCCAAGTTCCACAATTACACATCCAATAAACTTCAAGTTTCTCTTCTTTGAGACTCTTTTTGAATGTTCATATCCTTGGAAGAGGCAATAGGAAATGATTTAAGTGTTGTCTCTCTTGGTATGAATAATATCATTAGATACTGTCCAGTAAAAAGTCTTTCTTAATGGTGTCTTTTAAATTTAGAAAAAGATCATTTAAAAAAAATAACCAGTTACACCCAAGGTGGGTGGATGAGGATTAAGCATTTAAGGACACTCAACCACTAATGTGTCAGGGCGGGAACACTAGGAAAATGTTGACTGGAACCAATGCAAAGCCACCTTGGCACACTCTGCCCTTCTGCCTGGAGCCAGTTCTGTTCATATCATTTCAGTGTCAAATTGCTAAGTGATTTGCATCTTCCAAAGGAAGCTAATCTACATAAAAATTATCCTTCATTGTCCAATAAGCAAGCGATTGTACTTTAAAAAAAAAAAAAAACAAGCATAAATTACAGCCAGATATTCTCATTCATCCTTTGCTTTCCAAGACCATTTATGAAAAGACCCTCTTACCATCATACCCCTCCCCTTATCTTTTCCCATTGTGATGGTAGTTGAAAATGGAGGTGTCTACAGGGACCAGGCAAATGAGAAGAAGGGCAAAATAAGGCCAGGTTTAAGATAACACAACAAACACTCGGCATCAGGAGAACAATAAAAAAGGGTGTGGACCAAGGCACGCTGGACAGACCAGGAGCCCTTCAAGGGAACAGCTGTTCAGCTCATTCCCATCATGAGATTGAGGGCCTAAACACCAGGCCTTCCAATTTTTCAAGAGTCAGAAACATTTAGCTTCTTGCATGAAACATCCTGATTTTTAAAGTTGACACTGAACTCTTTAAAAAGCTAACCATTGTGTAAGCTGATCATAGCCATCTTTGGCCAACTTTGGCTTTCTGGCAACCATGTTGCTCTCTCTGCTTTAAGGCAGGGCTTGGCAAACTCTAGCTCTCAGGTCAAGTCCAGCCCCTGTCCATTTTTGTCAATAAAGTTTTATTGGAACATAACCACCCCTATTCATTTATGTGTAGTCTTCTATTGCTTTCATGCTAATAACAGCAGGGTTGAGGGTAGCTGTCCAAGACCATATGGTTCACAAAGCCTAAACTCTTTGCAAATATACAGATACCTTTAGAGAAAATGTTATATCGATTCCTTGATTTAGAGTCTTGAAATTGATGGACTTTCCCAAGATCTCTGATCCTGTCCAACAGATCAGCTGGCCACCTTTATTAAATGAATGAGGAAAGAAGAGCCTCACCAAGGTTCATTGGCCTGTTTGTACCATAGACAGACACACACATGCCAGTTTAAAAAAAAAAAGAGAGAGAGAGAGAGAAAGAATTGGTTGCTTTGCCTTCACAATCTGAATAATCAACTTGAATACTAAACAAGCCATGAAATAACAGAATAGTATGGAGACTCTGGGCATCCGAAGCCAACACACCTGTGTCAGCATCCCACCTCTGCCACCAGTAGCTGTGAGACTGTTATGAGTGGCAGTTGCAGCATCTATAAAATGATAACATTATTAAGTTAATAATAATACCTACCCTGCAGATTTCATGCCGAGGCTTGGAAGTAATGTACGCCAAGCATCTGGCACTTAATAGAAGCTGTATAAAGATGTAGCCAGTAGTCTTACTGGTGATAACAGTAACAGTACCTTGCAGAGAATAGTAATAGTAACTTTGCTGCTGGGTACATTTTCTCTCTCTCTTAGATTCTCTTTAATAAAAAAAAAAAAATGATTCTAGGGGTGCCTGGGTGGCTCAGTTGGTTAAGAGTCTACCTTCAGCTCAGGTCACGATCCTGGAGTCCAAGGATCAAGTCCTGCTTCAGGCTCTCTGCTCAGTGGGGTGTGTGCTTCTCCTTCTCCCTCTGCCTCTCCCCCGTCCTTCTCTCTCTCTCTTTCTCTCGCTCACTCTCAAATGAATAAATAAATCATTTAAAAAAATGATTCTAGGATCCTTGATGTGAATTTCAAAGGAAGGTTCAGGGGAAATAGAAAATTCCCTGCTTTAAGACACAGTTACTTATCACAGAGATGGGAAAGAGAGTCTCTTCAATGCAGGTCATCTGTAAATGTGCAGAGTGAGAGTGTTTAATAAATGGGGGTTGATTTGTGTTGATGAATGAATGTATGTTTGAAAGGATCAAAAATAGTGTACAGTCAGAACAAAATCTTAAGTTGGAGTGTGGCATTTTTTCCTTTGTACTGTTTCTGAAGATAGTGTCGCCAAGTAGAATTAAATTAGACAAATCCTAACTGTGAGACCATCTACAAGGAAACAGACTCTGTAACAGTGACTACCAAACAATCAAGCAATGGGGTGGGGTATGGTGGGTGGATGTCCTTGATTAAAAGAGACTCAAGAAACATAATCACCTCATGCAATGCACAATCCTTGACTGGATTCTGGTTTGAACACGTCAGCTGTAAAAGAACTTTTGGGGCCATTTGAAAAATTTAAGCATATACGGGGTATTAGATAATATTAGAGAATTGTTAACAATTCTGTTAGTTTGATAACAATATTATGGTTATGTCATTTTTAGGGTTACATAATGAAGTACTTAGGGCTAAGATGTAATAATGACTGTAATTTCTTTTCAAAAACTTTAGCCTAGGGCGCCTGGGTGGCTCAGTTGGTTAAGCGACTGCCTTCGGCTCAGGTCATGATCCTGGAGTCCCGGGATCGAGTCCTGCATCGGGCTCCCTGCTCGGCAGGGAGTCTGCTTCTCCCTCTGACCCTCCCCACTCTCATGTGCTCTCTCTCATTCTCTCTCTCTCAAATAAATAAATAAAATCTTTAAAAAACAAAAAACAAAACTTTAGCCTAAAATTTAAAACAGAATAAACAGCAAAGTAACAGATGCAGGAAAAAGTTAACAACTCTTAAGTCTAGGTGACGGATGTACCTGTCTCTCTCCATTTCTGATGTTCGTAATTTTGTAATTTTGCATGATATAATGTAAAAAACTCAATAAAAGTGATCTCTTTCCTGAGTTCTTAAGGATGCTGGGTTATATTTATTGTATTCGGAGATTGTTTCCAGGGCTGGGTTGACCTTTCATCCTCAAGAACTCATCTTGTCCTTGAACTCTGGGCATTTTAGTAATAAATAATAATGAAAAAAATACATTAATACTGGTGCCTGGCTGACTTAGTCAGTAGAACATGTGACTCTTGATTGTGGGGTCATGAGTCCGAGCCCCACATTGGGCATAGAGCATGCTTTAAAAAAATGTATTATTACTAATAGTATGATTTTCAGTTTATTAGTTTATTATTGCTGCTGAAACCAATTCCACAAAGTTAGTGACTTAAACAACATGAACTTTTATCTTCATAGTTTTGTAGGTTGGAAGTTCAACACAGATCTCACTAGGCTGAAATCGTGGTGTTGACCCCTGGAGGCGCTAGAGAGAACCCCTTTCCTTGTTTCTGGGGGCTGCTTGCCTTCCTTGGTTCATGACCCCCTTTTCCATTTTCAGATCCAGGAACCTTGACTCTCTCATCTTTCCTCTGTTGTCACAGCTCTCTCCCCTGTCATCTACACAAGCGGTCTGCTCTTATGGACCCATGTGATTAGACTGGGCCCATAGGGATAATCCAGAACCATCTCCCTACCTCAAGGTCCACACCCTTATTTGCATCTGCAATGTGCTTTTAGCAGGGTGATGCTGATATGGTCATAGGTTCCAGGATTAGGGTGTGGATAGTTTTGGGGCAGGGCATTCTTCTTCCTATCACAAACACTATTAATAATAACACATGATATTACAAATAGTGCTAGTATATATTAAAATAACTGCAGCAGCAGCAGCTACTATTCCCTGAGCATCTACAATATGCCAAGCACATGCTAGGGGCTTCTGTGCATTTTCCCAACAACCCTCACACCACCTCGAGGCTCATTCTTTGATCATTCCTATTCTGTAGATGAGGATACTGCAGTTCAGAGAGGTTGAGCTATTTCCCAAAGTGGGGACTTGAATCCAGGCCAATCTAATCGTGAAGGTCAACTTTAGTCCCTCCCAACTATTTTCCTACCTCCGATGTCCAAAGTACCTTCCTGCATCTCCACCACCCCCAGCATTTTAATTGATAGATGTTTTACTCACACACTGATTGGCCACATTTCAATTATCCCCTCACTTCGTCTCCTCTCCATTTAAAAGACATATTTCTACTTGCTATTAGATTTCTTCTGGGAAAAGCGGGTCCCAGATACTTAAGCAAACAGTGCGGCCATTCTGGGAGAAGTCATTCGCTTATACAAACTGATGGGGAGAGAAACCATGTATAAAACATTTGACTTGGAAATTGTGTGGTTGTTGGACCAGATACGTTCAAAGTTGGGGTTTTATCTGAACATGCTGCCTCAAAGAGCTCAGAGAAAGAAATTCATTAATAAAGAGCCAGTGCCCCTTGAGATGGACTGACTGGGCTTGTTGCTTTTGTGGTTTTTTCAGGCAGGAGAGTAGAGAGGTCTTGGAGGGTTGGCTATTTCAGACAAACGAGTAAGTTAGAACCACCACTCATTCATCTTGAACAACCTTGGCATCTAGGGGCTTTGCTGTTTCCGGCCAAACTCCCTCCTTCCCTCCTCCACAAAAAGGCAAAGTTACAATAAGGTATCTTTCAATGCGGAGATTGTACATTATCCTGAAAACCATAAAACGAATCCTTACTTGTATGTTTTTATTTCAAAATGGTTCGTAGCAATTCTACTCCTTTGAGAGTTCTACAAATTTTTATAGTTATTTTATCTAACAGGCTTTCCACAGAGAACTTGATTTAGCATACACATTTGTTTGAATGCTTAATTTTTTTTCTTGAATAGTCACAGTGGCTAAAATTCCAACATGCTTCTGTTTGTCTATTAGGGAAAAAAAAAATCTCTTTACTTCATATCATCTCTGCAAAGTGTATTTATTTATTTATTTTTATTTTACTTTTTATTTTTAGATTTTATTTACTTTGAGAGAGAGAGAGAGAGCATAGCCAGGGGCGAGGGGCAGAGAGAGGGAGAAGCAGACTCCCCGCTGAGCACAGAGCCCCACCTGGGGCTTGATCCCAGGACCCTGAGATCATGACCTGAGCGGAAGGAAGATGCTTAACCAGCTGAGCCACCCAGGCGCTCTGCAAAGCATATTTAAACCCAGGTCACAACATGCACACCTCTTTTTATGGATGCAATGCTCCTGAAATCACAGGCTGGGAGATGGATCATTTGTAGATCGAGCCCGCTGTATCATCACTTGCCTTTCTGCTTTGTTTTTTTTGGCCAGCAACTCACAGACTTTGTCAAACCAAACTCAAGAGAAGTGGTGCATGAACATTTCCTCATCTGGGGGAAATGGGGAAAACTTCACTCAAACAAATAGTTTGGTAACTCAAGCTCCATCATTCCACATGCACATTCTGTTCATCTCATAAATGGTACAACCCTCCAGTTAGTTGGCCAATTGGCTCTGAAAAATTACATATAAATCTCCAACTCCTAAATGCTGGTAAGCACCTCTTAATTTAATTTTTCTCCTTTTATGAAATAGGAATAGTATAAACACAAGATGGGAGCACTTAACGCTTCTTCTAGCATCATCTTTCTGGAGCTGAGAGGGCTGCCCAGGGCCTTCACACATAGCCGCCTCTTTGGTTTCCAACTCAGTTCTTCTCAAGACATTTTTAGGGCCTCCTCCAGAGGCTTAGGCCCAAACAGATGTCCCTCTCGCCCCCACTTCAAACTGGTGTGGCATGAAGAAACACAAGAGAGAAGGGGGAAAAAAAAGCTTCGGTAACCATGTGTCACAGCACACAAAGTGGTTCATATATTAAGGGAAAGTCAAAAGGAAAAATCAGAAAATGTACAGCTAGTTCACGAGCATCATGAAAAACAGCTTCTAGCAGCTTCTCAGCTGAACCAAAGAGGTGTGTACCTCAGATGATTACACTGAGAATGACATGTCAAACTGGCTGGGGTTTTTGACTGTGGGGATCAAGCTTGAGCACCCAAAGGTGAGGTTTCCCAACCTCAACAGTACTGACATTTCAAACAGGATCATTCTTTGTACTCTATGTTGTAGGATGTTCAGCATCCACTAGGCACCTGTAGCACTGTATTTGGGGTACCTGGAAATGTCTCCAAGCATTGGCAAGTGTCCTCTGGGAGCAAAGTCACTCCCAGGTGAGAACTTCTGACCGGAGGCATGAGTTTTGATGATAAATGATGCTCAAGTGAAGGTTCCATTAGTTTGACCTACTGAGCTTTTGGGGATCCTGTGGATGGGTTGGGAAATTCAAATCTCCAGAAACTTCCTCTTCAAAGGGACCAGGAGGAATTGTGTAGCTCATGCATATCATAGGAAACGGAGGCCCAAGACAAAGGGACTGCCTCACTAAAGTACTTGATTTAATGGCAGCCGAAGAAAAGGTGCTGCATGAGGTAAGGAGAGGAAAAATGGGGACAAAGGAGGGAACAAGTAACTGTACGAAGAACAGTTGGATTGAGATATGGTTCAGGAGGAGCAAACACCAAGTCCAGTGAGACCTGTAGCTCTCAGCCCATCTGCATTTTACAATCACTAGAGATGCTTTATCAAAGACAAGATGCAAACCCGGGCTTTCCCTCAGACCAAGTGAATCATAATCTCTGGGCTTTGGCACCTTTAAAAAAAAAAAAACAGATGTCTCCAGATGCACCTGTAAATAGCCAGGGTTGGGCCAGAGATGGATGTGGAGGGGAGATGCACTGAAGACCAGAGCCTTCAAAGACCTGGTGATTCCGGTGGTTCCAGAGCCCAGGTGGATGACTTCTAGACTACCTTCAGGAAGAACTGCCCACCAGGATCTCTCGGTGACCAACGAGGGCCACTTCCTTTCCCTCAGAGGCAGGATCATTATCATAAACGAAGTGCCTGGCTCTCAAAGATACCTTGGGTCAAGCCAAGAACCGCCAGCCCGCCCTCATGGGTGCAGCCGTCGTCACTAGGCCTGGGTGTTTCTAAGCACCTAATAGCCGCAGACTGGCTCAGCTATAGGATTTATTCATGTTGGGCAGATGTGTGTTTGTAGCAACTCTATTTGCATGAGAATAACATTCTGCATGGAAAACTGGGCGTGCAAATTTAACCCTGATTTGGCAACTGCAGACCTAACACTGCAGAAATGAATATATCAGCTGCTTCCTCTGGCTTTCGGCTCCTAAACCCTGAGAGAAACCCGAACTCCTACTTCCTACAATCCGCGTCTCGCTTCCCCAGCCCACTCTGCAACCTGCATTCCCTCTTTCTGAGGACCCCTCTTAGCAACCATGAATCCCACTGTGGGCCCTGCCACCTGAGTACAGCAAGCAGAACGTCATGGACAACTCTTCGGATCCTGAGCCCCAGAGAACTTAGACCATCACCAAACATTCTCAGCAGTTCTTCTGCCTGGTTCCTCCAAGGTGTTTTAGTGGACATCTGTTGTTTTTGTCTGCTGGGCCCACGTTCCTCCTTCTTCTGGTAACAACACCCTGGTTTTTTGCTTTTTTCCTAAGGAGCCACTCTTCCCGCCCCACCCCCACCCCAGTCCTCAAGGTCCAGGTGGGTTTGTCCCACCCTCAACCCAAGGCATGGAATTAGAACTCAGGCCCAGCTCAGTAGAGCCCTGCAACTGTCTGGCCCCAGAGAGTGGTTCAAAGATAGGCAAATAAGCCTATCAGGAGCAAATGAGCCTATCATCAGGAGCAAGAGGCTAGATTCCAGGAGGGGTGCCATTTTTGCTGAAAGGGATTAACTCCTACCACAGATAGTCCTAAGAGGGTAGGGCTCGGGCTGGCCTAGGAGAGCCACCTAAGAAGTCTGCTGAAGAGAAAGGGGAACCAAGAGGTGGACAGAGAGTGACCTAGACCCTATAGCTTGGCTTGAGCTTCTCATATGGTCCTGTCTTAAGCCACCAACCTTACTCCCGACACGTGATTTCCTGTAACTAGTTAATCCCTTCATGCTTAAACCAATTTGAGGTAAGCTCCTGTCACTGGCAATTGAAACAGTCCTGAGATAGGGGACTTCCTCTGACAATCAAACTTGCAGTTTGCCAAATTCATTGCTTATTTCTAAGCATCCTTTCCTTCGGACTCCTAAAAAAGATGGCTGAAGATTTCCACAGATTCTTGTCACCTACTTTGTCCAAATCTCCTCAGCCTGACATTTCAAGCTTGCTGTAACCTGACCTGAGTCACCTTGGCCAACATTTTCCCAGTCCCTCCCTTCTGGTATTGGACTCTTGCCTGCGCCCTCTGCAGCATCCCCCCCCCACCCCTTCCTGACCGCACGCATCCACTCCTCCCTCCGAGGGTCTCACTAGTCTCTGCTCAGATGTTACCCCTTCCATCAAGTGTTCTGGGATATGACTGGCTCAAAGCCATGGTTCCCTCGTCTGAACCCCTATATGTTGCTGCATAGACAGCTCTCTGCACAAGGAAGTATGGCATACCATGGTGGCCCAAGGTAGGCATCCAAGAACATGCTATTATTATAAGCATAGTGACACAGGGCCGAGTTCTTTATGCCCATCTCCTTAGTCTGACTACTAAACCATGTCTCTTGAGGGTCCATGTCCGATTCATCCTTATTTCCCCTGTAGCACTAAAAAGATACATCGATGAATGAATAAGTACTTGTATGGATATTTTACAATTACCTTATTAAAAATAGGGTCAGATTTTACATTGCTGATAGGAAACCCATGAGATAGAAGCATAGAACCAGCTACAAGGAGCCACTCAGCCTGCATCGGAGAAGAAGTGGGAAATTTGGGGTCAAGTGGGATATAAATCCAGTACAGAGGGCAAGGCTCCGGCTTTGGAGACAGCCCATTTCGGTTCAGAACCTGGCTTTGCCACTATCGTGGGATCTTGGGCCAATTTTCTCAACTCCCCAAATGTGTTTCCTCATTGGTAGCATGTGGTTTCTAGAATACAGTTCACAGGGTGCCCATGAGGTGTAAATACTGTGGTACATGCAAAGCATTCCCCTCATTCCGTGACATGTTGAGGAAGGAGCAGCCCAAGGAGACCATGTGAGGTCCCATGTCCTGTGCAAGATGATTCCCTCTTGCCCTTTCTACTTTACCGGTCCTCCCAGTCTGGAGGGTCCTAAACCCAGGTGCTTATTTGCTTCTCATCTCTCCCTGAGTCTGGAAATGCCAGTTTTCCATCTCAGGTGAGCTATAATGCTCCCTTGCTTCTTTCTGAAAAGTGATATTTTAAAATTTTCTCTATACTTTCCCTTCCCTGCCTTTACCCCATCCTGCTCCCCCTGAGCATGCTGTCCCGGGGCACCCAACTGTCCTCTTTTTATTCCCCGTTTGCCAATCTTGGTCACTTCACGAATGTATCCAACCGTACAGGCTTTTGGAGAAAGTTCAGCGGGACAACATTTGTGATAATCCTTCCATGGTGCTGGGGCTGAGTTGGTGATCCAAGAATATTTCCATTCTCTTGCAGGTCAGTCGACAATTATTTATCGAGTGCCCTTGAAGTACCAGGGACTGTGCTGCCCATGGGGCTCTGAGGTGAGCCACACAGACCTGTGTTTCTGCTCTCACCCTCTCTCAGGCTGCAAAAGTCTCCTTTCTGCAAACGGAAGGGAAAACCAAGACTGGAACATCACTAGTGCTCTTCTTCCCCTACTAGCTCCTTCTTTATTAAAATTGCAAAAACAACAACCCTTCCTCCAAGAAGGAGCTCGTAATTACCTGCCCCAGTCACTGGGAGGTGAATATGTTTGCTGCTTTTTAATTATATTGGCCTTATTGTTTCATAAGAAAATAAAAAACAGTCTCAACAGGGAGACTGCATGGAGTGGAGGAAGCCAAACATAACTTATGCACCTTATTAAAAACAATTAGGGATTGTTTGATGAGGCAGATTTGGCTCCAGATGGCCAGCCTCCATATAGCCATGGTTCAGATTTCTTCTCACCTTCCCCCAGCCTCTTCCCGAGTTTTGCATCATCAGTTTTCTTAAAATACAAGGATAGGATTGTAAGGGACGCTGTTCCCACGTTCATTCCTCTTCTCTTCTCGGTGGCGACCAAGTTGTTTCTGCACTAACATTTATTGGCTTCCTTGGTCACCATCTTGGTCCCAGCTCTCAGGTTGCCAGGAGAAAGGTGGAAAGACACCTCACCAGTCTCTTCAGACCTCGAGGTTTGTCTTGCTGGATGAGCAAGTTTGCCCTGGGGGACCTTGGGGACAAAACATTCATTGCCATGCAACTGAATTTTAGGCATTAGAAAGACTGGGAGGGATACAAAAGACCGCGGTGCTGTAACATTGGCCGCCTTCCCTAGGCTCACTCCTCCCTTCCCATTCCCCACTGCTGCGTTTCTACAATGCCTGAAGACTGGAGGCTCTCCCACACGCATCACATGGGGATCCGCTCTATGGATCTGCTTATGCCGTGTGGTCTGCCTAGATCGCCCCCTCCTACTTCTTGGCTCAGCTACTTGCTGCTCACCTTCTCATTTTCAACTGAAGTATTACCTCCCTCCCTTGCATCCCATCCAGCTCCTATACCTGGGCTGTGCTGATGGTTCCTCATGTGGATTTACACTGCAATCATCCGTTCAAGGGTCTGTCTTCCTCAATAAACCATGAGCTCCTCGAGGGCGAGGACTAAACTCTACTGATCACCATCTTCCCAATATTTGGCACAGTCCAAGGCACACAATTTGGGGGCTCTGAACCCTACTGACCGACTAGAACCACTGGGCAGTGTTTTAAAAATAAGCCTCCCGGGGTCGCACTGCTTTGGGAGATGGTTTGGGCTGGAGCGCAACCTTCTCTTAAGCAGCTCAAGTGGGGCTCCTGTAGAGTGAGGGCCGCGAACCATGACAGCCCTCACTCCGTAAACGTTTGGGAGACTGCTCATCCTCACTGGGGAACAAGAGACTTCTGGTGAACCTAGCATAACTTCTTACAAGTCATTCCTGACTCTGAGGAATCTAGACATACAAATACATGGGGAGTAATTTTTTCCCCATGTTGCTTAGTTATTCTCTAAAAATGAAGAAAGGGGAACAAATCAAAATGCGTACGAAAGAGCAGAAGGTTTGTTAAACGTGAACATCCACCAGCAGAGGATGGTGCATATACAGTCACTGATGGGGCAGCTGTCTTTGCACAGATACGGACCAATACCCAAGACTTATCAATAAGAGCAAAAATACGGTACAGAGCAAACTTTGGTGTCTGCTGTGGGTGGAACTGTGGTCCCCAAAAGACATGTTGAAGTCCTTACTCCTGGTCCCTTGGAATGTGACCTTATTTGCAGAAGTAATAAGTTAAGATGGGGCCCTGCTCGATTAGAGTCGCTCTGATCCAGTGACTGGTGTCTTTATAGGATGAGGGAAATTTTGACACAGACACAGAACGCCAGGTGAAGATTGGAGTGATACATCTACAAGCTAAAGAATGCCAAGGATTGCTGGCAACCACAGAAGCTAGGAGAAGCATAGAACAGATGCTACCTCAGAACCTCCAGGAAGAACCAACCCTGCCAACAACTGGATTTTGGACTTCTAGCCTCCAGACTGTGAGCGAGAAACTTCTGTTGTTTCAAGCCACCCCGTTTGTGGCGATTGGTTATGGCAGCCTTAGCAAACTAATGTAGTAGCCTATCATTTTGTGGAAAAGATCTCTCTCTCTCTCTCTCTCTCTCTGCCTATCCCTCTCTCTCTTTATTTTTTCATACAGAGACTCTTTCTGAAACGATACCCAAGAAACTGAAGACAAACATGTGCTCTGGAATAAAGAAGGGGATGGCTGGGAGCAATGGGGAGAAACAGATTTCTTTTTCACCTCATACTCTTTGGTACTTTTTGACATTTGTGCTGTATTCACATGCTATTTATTCAAAAACCAACAGTTTTACAATTATTGTGAGAGATACATGTAAGTATATAAATAGATAAATATCTTAACAGCTTGAGTCACCGGCAGAAATGGCCCAACAGAGTTGCTTATCTTCTTGGAGCCTCAGGCTTCACATCCAGAAAATGGGGATAATGATAGTGACTGCCTCACACAGAGGGCATGAGGCACCTTGAACAGTGCCTGACATGGGCTCTTGTGTTTATGGCCAGCATGTGATTTAAGTGTTTCAACGACAGTTAAAATCCAAACCAGGACCCATGAGTGGAACCTCAAGGAGGCCAGACCGGATTGTGGTGGCAGCTCGTAAGACTTGCACGCCATCGTGGGTGCTGCGCAAAGGGGATGCTCTTCCGCCGGGGGTCTCAGCAGCAGAGGCACTGCGTTGGGGGCTGGATGATCCTATGTTGGGGGCGCTGTGCTGCACACAGAGCAGCACTGTTGGCCTGCACCTAGTAGACGCCAGTAGTATGCCTCCCTCAGTTCTGATAATAAAAACCGCCTACAGCCACTGCCTCATTTCCTCTGGTGTGCAAAACTGACTGCTGTTCATTATCATCGGTTCCCAGCATGTGTCCCCCAGACTGGCAACATCAGCATCACCACGGAGCATGGCAGAAATACAGAGTCTGGGCCCCATCTTAGATCTACTGAATCTGAACCTGTACATTCACAAGATCCTCCTGTGATGCAGATGCACATTAAAGCCTGATGAGCGGGGCGCCTGGGTGGCTCAGTTGTTAGGCGTCTGCCTTCAGCTCAGGTCATGATCTCAGGGTCCTGGGATCGAGCCCCACATCGGGCTCCCTGCTCCATGGGACACCTGCTTCTCCTTCTCCCACTCCCCCTGTTTGTGTTCCTGCTCTCGCTATCTCTGTCTGTCAAATAAATAAAAATTTTAAAAAATCTTTAAAGCCTGATAAGCGTTGATGTACATCAGTGGCTCTTCCCTCTTCTCTTAAACACAGGAATCCCTGCCCCTTGGGTTAAAAACAGATTATTGGGTCCCACCCAACCTACTTTATAGACTTCCCAGGAGAAAGACCTGGGAATTGATATTTTAAAGGGATTCTTAACGATCAAGAAGGTCCAGGAAACTCTAAAGTGTTTCTACAGAGGGAAGAAACTTAGCAGTTACTTTCTAGAACTGCCTAGAGAGAGTGTCTTGGCTCACTCTGAATATTCAACAAATCCTCACTGAGCACGGGGCCAAGAGACACGAGCAGCTACAAGAGACGAGTTTCTTTACCAGCATAGAGCTTACCGCCTATCCGTGATAGCTACCGCCCTGAAGAGCAGAGAAGCAGAGTCCAGATGCTATTGTTGGAACTCCTGGATCCTACTGTGTCTGAGCCCTTTGACTTCCAAGTCACACAAGCAAATAAAGTCTGCCTTGGCTGACAACAATTTAAGTTTGATTTCCGGTCATTCATCTATGAGACAGTCTCAACCAATATACCACCCTCTCAGGTCACAAGACTTATTTTCTTATGACCATGCTTATGAAGCAAGTTTCTAATCCTAATATGGCTTTCCACGAAGCTCTGTCCACAGGGAGACAATACAGAGCTCAGTGAGCATGAGAAGGTGGTACCTTTTGTAGCTATGGATAGCATATTAAATGAATTATATTCTGGGGGCAGCTGGGTGGTTCAGTCGTTAAGCGGCTGCCTTCGGCTCAGGGTCCTGGGATCAAGCCCCACATCGGGCTCTCTGCTCGGCAGGAAGCCTGCTTCTCCCTCTCCCACTCCCCACTGCTTGTGTTCCCTCTCTCGCTGTGTCTCTCTCTGTCAAATAAATAAATAAAAATCTTAAAAAAAAAAAAAGAATTTTATTCTGGCTTTATACATCAGTGATTTATGAGTTTGGTTCCCATGAGTCAGTATCCAGGCTTTAACACATCTGGGTATACTTAGCAAACTGAATATCCAAACCAGTTCCTGCAATGAAATGATGCCACACCCGCACCCCACTATTTTCAGGCAGGACTTCTTTAAATAGCAGAAGTGGTTAAACCCAGCTGGTCTGTAGAAATCCTTCCAACATAAGCAATAGAAAGGCAAATTTTCCTTTCCCTCTCTTACTTATAACTTCATTTCTTTACATCAAGCTTATCTCTTTTTGTCCCTTTTCCTCTACCTCTTTTGACCTATAAAATATCTATAGCCCGTGTTCTGTTTTCATGGTCACTCTCCCAAGCCCATATTTTTTGGTAAGATTTTGCTTCACGTTTCTGGTCTTAAGACTTCCCACAAAATGGTGCTTAGAGCCCCTTCATCGGCTGCTCCATTTCATGTCTCTTTATATACCACTTGCTGAACTGATACCATCTCTCTCCAAAGGTCTCTGTTTTCCCAAAGTAATGGCTACCGTTAACACCCATGGCCTGAACAACACTTACCTAAGTGCTTATTCCTGGATCCATACATTTCATGGCGTGCCTACCCCACTCCATCACTGCATTACATGGAACCACAACACAAGTGACCCTCGCATTCTCTGCTGGTTGGAATTTAACAAGCTCGAACTTTTTGGAGGGCAAACATAATGCCTACAGAGAACATTTACCCAACAATGGCATATCTGTGGATTTGTCCTCAAACAACTATAAGTATGCAAAGTTGTCTGGTCAAAGATGTTTGTAATGTGTATAATGCTGGCAAATTGTATTAACCTCAAGATCCAATGACAGAGGGGGGCGCCTGGGTGGCTCCGTTGTTAAGCGTCTGCCTTCGGCTCAGGTCATGATCCCAGGGTGCTGGGATCGAGCCCCACATCGGGCTCCCTGCTCGGCGGGAAGCCTGCTTCTCCCTCTTCCACTCCCCCTGCTTGTGTTCCTGCTCTCGCTATATCTCTCTCTGTCAAATAAATAAATAACATCTTTAAAAAAAAAAAAAAAAGATCCAATGACAGAGGATCAGTAAAAAAAAAAAAAGTATAATTCAGTAAATATCTATAATAACTCAAACTCCTATATTATGCAACTGGTAAAGGAACTCTGGTCCCAAATCTGGTTGTCAAACAGAGATGAGCTCAAGTTCTCTCCTTGTGTGTTGGAGGGGAGGGTGTTGGGGGAAATGGAGGTCAGGGAGCCAAACATCAAACAAGCCTGTATGGGGAGAGAGATGGGGGGGGGGGGTCCCTGTGTCATCATGGCCCAAACTTCCCAGATAAGCTAGTGAGATGGATGCCATCAAATTGGAAGATTCCTGAAATTGCCATCATTGGAAATCCAGGCAAGACACAGGGAGGACCCAGATTTGTCCCTGTTGATACCGAAGCCACACCAGCCAATCTCCATCAAGAGAGGCCAAACAGGAAATAGCAAGGAGTCGGGTCTTTCCATTGGAGCCCCAGATGTCCCCTCCTATGAGTTGCAGACGCTCTGGTGACACTGTGGCCCTGTTTGCTCATCTGTCAAGTGGGAGTTAAGAACAGTCCTCAGCTCATGGTGTTAATACACATAATGCACTGACAAGTGCCATCGGTCTTGGTTAGCATCCTAAGCCTCTGGCATTACAATTAGTGGGACTAAAAGTTATCCATCGGCTTGCTCCCCCTTCTTCCTCTTACTCTGCGAACTCGGGATTCTGAAGTGAACAGCTGCACGGTGCTACCATCTTTCTACACATTCATACATAGCGATCCCAAGGATACCTCACTGTGAATAATTTGAGGTTATTTAACTCTCCGTACTCCGAGCCGTGGACTACATCAGACCAAACTCAAATAGTGATCTCACGCTTCAAATTTCGGTGGCGAAGTCATTCATTAAAAACACACACACACACACACACACCGAAAAACCCCCGGCTTCTTGTTTCATATGAATCAATTCACAAGATAAATATTTAAATAAAATTGTGCTCTCTGATGGTAATTGTTGGCTCACACTCTGTTTCTATATCAATGTGTTTTCTTTTATTTTTTTCTTCAAGCTGACTAATGAACAGAGCTGTCGGAAGCCCATTGCTCGTGATCTAGCGAGCAACACATTAGCAGTTTCACATAAATATAAAAACCATATTCACTGCAGCTAGGGAAATATAGGCAGAGCACACAAAAACTCTGAATATGCAGTTGCTATCAACCGATAAAGAATCCTGGGTGATAAATGCAATTAGTGAAGCAATTGACACTCTCTTAACATAGGAATCGGCCCTGCATCACCCCGGCTGTCGATAAAAAAAAAGATAATACAAAGAACAAAGCCCTTTGTGCATAGAACATCCTCTATTTTGAAGAGCCCACAAAATTCTGTATCTGAGGTTGTAGGAGGAGAAAAGCATATTTATGTAATTTGGGGATAGTTACAACCCCTACATCACACAAAATCACATACTCTTGAATTTAGACTCCACTCAAAGTGGGGAGAATCCAGCATTTTTTACCTCTAAGACTCAAGATTCTTTTAAATGTCATTTCATTCATATCCTTCATATCTCCATGGGCCATTCTGTTCCAATTTTACAGTTTATTCATTCCATGAAAACCTATCGCATCATTACCATGTACCTGGCAGTGTTGGGGAAGACAGAGTCCAGGAGTCCAGGGAGCAAGCTTCCAGGCTCTGATGCTCAGCAAAAGAGCCAGAACAAGAGGTCACTGGCTCCCAAACCTCTGTGCTCACCAGAAGCACTGTAAACTTGCAAACCGCAATTCTCTAAGATAAATATTTAAATAAAATGTGTTTTCAATTGTACTCTTCTATGGTAATTACTGGCTCGCCCCTTGTAATCCTAGCGGTATGTTTTTATCTTCCTGTCTCATGCTGATTAATGAACTTAAGATTTGGAAGATACAAAATTGTGAACCTTGGTGATAAAAGAAGAGATACAACTGGTCAAAGCCATCGATTCTCCATATTTCTCCACCTTCCAATACCTTCGCTTTCAGCGACTCAGCCACGTGGAGGGTGAGACAGCAGGCAGAAGTCGCAAGGCCTCCTCCAGTTACACCCAAGAGGCTGGCGTGAGAGGACTCAGGGCTCAAAGCAAATGTCCCCCATGAAGTGGGTCCCCCTGCAATTCCCTCAAGTCTCTGTCTGGATTCTTCTGAAGACGAAACAGCCAAGCTTTGTTAGCGGTTCTCTCTAATCCACTCATACCCATGACCCCCAACCAAGCTGATGGCACCCTTCCTAGGGCTTGGAAAATTCAAGACTAAGAGAAAAATAATGCTTTATAACTTGGGAAAGAAGTCACATGGGTACTCCCTTGATCTCTTTGCTTTCTGACCCCTATTCTCATGTGGTAGTTTATTGTTCAGAAATACTCACTTCCTACCCTCATCGATCCCATGGATGGGGTTGGGCCTCTTGATTTTGGCCTTGGCCATGTAACTTGCTTTGGCCAATGGGATATTAATCCATATGAGGTGACCAGAGGTTCAAAAGGCATTGGTGAGATTGGGCATGTTCTCTTGTGCTTCGGACATTGCCCAGGCTAGGCCAATGGTCCCAGAAGGAGAATGGGAAACAAGTGGAGGTGACCCACCCAGCCAGCCCCAGGCTTGGCTACTTCACCGATGGCCATTCTGCACATGTGTGGCCTAAATAGATGCCTTCTTAAAAATGTCACCAAAATTTTGTTGCTGCTTGTTATTTGGTAGTAGCTACTGACACAACTTACCTTTGACAGTGCCCATCCTGCTTCCCCTGCTCTTACAGGAAGACATGTTCCCTGCTCTTTTCAAGGCCTTTAGAGCTCTTGGAAACATAACCAAAAAATATCTATTGACTGACTGGAGAGAAATCCTGAATCCAAGTTCTCGATTTCACCCAAAACTTTGATCCATCATTTCCCTCATTTACTTGTAGCACCAACATCTGCTTCCTTCACTCTCACCTATATCCTGAATCACGTCATATCCACTCCCTAAGTGTGTGTCAAAGGCTGGAAAGGCAGAAGAGAAAAAACAACGTGGCGAGATCATGAAGGACACATGAAAAGGCTGCTTCGAGAAGTATGAAATTGTCCACTTTGGCAAAACGCAGTCATGCGGCTCAGTAAACAAGGGCTACCTCATCCACACTGGTGGCTTTAGCAGGCCCTCATCTGTCAACAGCTGACAAATACGCCACAGAGTCACAACCCGTCTCCTAGCTCTGCACCCACATTTGCAACTGCCCATTGGCTATCTTCATCTGGATAGCCTGCAGGTGATTCCTGCTCAAATTCCCCAAGCTGAATTCATGATCTTCAACTCAGATTTTCTCTTTCGGTGTGTGTGTGTGTGGGGGGGGGTGCCTTGTTTGTGGAAACAACATGTGGAGTACATGCTGGTGTTGTCTTGTCTATACTTCCTTACACCTTACACAGCACAGTTTACTCTGTCAACTTCCAGTGATGCACACATTTGCTGTGGGAGCTGAAGCCCACTCTGTCCACAGACCAGGAGAGCCTGAGAATTACCTACCTGCAAGGCACAGCCTTCAATCAATGACTATAGAAGATTTGTAGGTTGGATCCCTCACCCTTCTGAGAGATCACCCTGAGGCAGAGTTCTACTCTGATTCCCAGAGTTCCCCAGCAATAGCTCCAGTTCTCCACAGCAGCTGTGAGCTTGGTAACTGGCTTACTTCCTTAGCCTGACTCACTCTCCCACTATCTTGCCAGCATTTCCTGGTCTCACCTCCCAAGTAAACCACTTGTACTGAAATCCTTCTATCAGGTCCTACTTATGAAGGAACTCGAACTGAGACATAATGAATACCCAGCCTGAGCTGGAAATCTTTAACTTCCTCTGGTTTATACCCGTGTCTAATTGATTACACACACACGCACACACACACACATGTACACAATAGTATCTTATTCATTCATTCAAAAATATGATCAAGAATGAATATGCTAGGTGCTAGGGCTGTAGCTGTGAACAAGATAGGCAGGTTCCCAGCCCTCAAGAGTTTATGCCCTAATGGGAAAGAGAGACAAAAAGGTAGATAAATACATGAACAATATCAATCCCTACAGGGATGAGTTTTATAAGGGAAATAAAACAGGATGATGACATAGGGAAAGGTCACCATAAGTGACGGGGTTAGGGGAGGAGAGGACATGTGAGCTGTGACCTGGGGTATAAGCCAAATCTATCAGTATTTAGGGGTGGAGGAAGAGTATTACAGGCAGAGGGAACAGCACAGGCAAAGGTCTGGCCACAAGAAAGAGCTTGTATGTCCAAGGACAGGAAAGGAAGTCAGAGTAGGTGAAGTACAAGGGACAATGAAGAGCGTGTACAGGATAAAGGGGGAGAGGCAAGCAAAGGCCAGTCCATGGCCGGCCTTCTGTGCTAGGATGAGAGGTTTGGATTTTATTCAAAGACCCATGAGAAGCCAGTGAAAGGATTTAAGCAAGGGCATGACATGGTAGGATTTGCATTTTTTTTTTAAAGATTTTATTTATTTGACAGAGAGAGATACAGCGAGAGAGGGAACACAAGGAGGGGGAGTGGGAGAGGGAGAAGCAGGCTTCCCGCTGAGCGGGGAGCCCGATGTGGGGCTCGATCCCAGGACCCTGGGATCATGACCTGAGCCGAAGGCAGACGCTTAAGGACTGAGCCACCCAGGTGCCCCAGTAGGATTTGCATTTTTAAAAATTTACTGTTTGAGGACTAGTTTGGAACCTGCAAGAGCGGAAGCCCAGGGGTTCTAGTAATCTGACCCATCTTGTGCTTGGTATTCATTCCAACTCTCATTATCTCTTGCCCATGATACCATAAGAGTATCCAATTCTCCCCCTCAAAGGTGTGCAAGCCACAGGCAAAATACAACAAATATGATCTGTACCCTCGCAGAGCTCATAAGCTAATCCAGAGACAGAAAAGTAAGTGGTAAGGATAACACGACATTGATGGTTAGAGGGTGTCACTGGTGCAGTGGAGAGATTCAGAACTCTTGCAGAGAAGAGGTCAGGATAATTCTCTAGATGAAGAAAGGTGTAGGGGGACTAGGGGTCAGCCAGATACAGAAGTTCATGTGCACAGGCCAAAGAGGAAAGAGCATGGTGTGTTTGGGGAACTGAAAAATTGGGTGTGGCCAAAGCACGGAGTATGAAAACAGAGTGGGTAAGAGAGGAGCTCAAGTGGTCAATTAACTGTTAATAAATAAATGGGGGGGATAAATGGGTGGTGAGGGACATGAGCCAAAAATAAGAAAATTCTAATCTAATGTTTCTAGTTCTTTAATATTGCCATTCAAGAACTTGGGCTATACAGCAGAGGACAACTTGACAAATGGGTTAAACTCAACTCAGGAAACATTTATTGAGCACTTATTACATGCTAAGCATGTGTTAAACATTCATAGTAGATCTGAAATATGATTCTTGTGGTAGAGAAACTCAAGAAGGCAAGTGACATTGTATGACCACCAGACCCTGTGCTTTGACACTTAAGTGACTGTTATCAAAAGTGAGGCACGGGGCGCCTGGGTGGCTCAGTTGGTTAGGCGACTGCCTTCGGCTCAGGCCATGATCCTGGAGTCCCGCATCAGGCTCCCTGCTCGGCAGGGAGCCTGCTTCTGCCTCTGACCCTCCGCCCTCTCATGTGCTCTCTCTCTCTCTCATTCTCTCTGTCTCAAATAAATAAATAAAATCTTAAAAAAAAAAAAAAAGGGAGGCACAGGGCAGCTGGGTGGCTCAGTCGGTTAAGCATCCGACACTTGGTTTTGACTCGTGATCTTGGGGTCGTGGGATTGAGCCCCATGCTCAGCACGGAGTCTGCTTGAGTTTCTCTCTCCCTCTCACTCTGCCCCTAACCCCCCAGTATGCTCTCTCTCTCTCTCTCTAAAATAAATGAATAAATCTTTAAAAAGAAAAAGTGAGGCATAAATGAAGTGGATTTGAAATGTGTATTAAGCATAGGAATCTATCTTCTGAACATAGTCTCAGTCTTTCCCAAATATATATATAATAAATATATATTAAAAATATTTATATGGGGGGGCGGAACAAGATGGCGGAGGAGTAGGAGACCTGGATTTCGTCTCCTCTCAGGAATTCAGCTGGATAGGGATCAAACCATTCTGAACACCTACAAACCCAACAGGAGATCGATGAAAAGAAGAGCAACAACTCTCTCATCAGAAAAGCAACCACTTTCTGGAAGGTAGGATGTGCAGAGAAGTGAATCCGAGGCGATATTCAGGAGGATAGACGGCGGGGGAGGGGCCTCCGTCGGCCGCTTCTGGCAAGTGATAGAACCACGGAGCACAAAATCGGAACTTTTAAAAGTCTGCTCCGCCGAGGGACGTCACTCTGGTGGCTAAGCGGGGGGTGGCACCCTCCGGGACAGTGTGGTCTCAGGACCCTCGGGGTCACAGAAAGACCGGGGGTGCCTGAGGGCGGCAGAGCTCCCAGGTATCGGAGCGGGGAAGCCGGCTGCAGAGGCGGAGCCCAGGCGCGGGCTCTCAGCTCGGGGTGGCCATAGACCGTGATCCGCGGCACAGCCGGGCCACTGCTCCTCCAGCAGGGACCCCACAAGCGGCAGATCCGCTTTTTTTAACAGTCTTTTTGTCTTTTTATTTCTTTTTGAATTTTTCTTTTTCCCTTTTTCAACCAACATCTTATCAATCCCTTTTTAAAAAAAAAAACATTTTTATTTTTCATTTTTAGAGTCATATTCTATCCCTTCATAGTAGTTACCCATATTTTTGGCTTATATATATAAGTTGTTCTCTCTTTAAAATTTTGAGATAGTTTCTTCTAACAGATTAAAATATACCCTAAATCTCTAGTATATGGTGTTTTCTATTCCCCTGCCTGATCACATCCTCTCCCTTTTTTTTTCTTTTTCTTTTTTTAAATCCTCTTTCTTTTTTCAAACAACTTCTTATCAATTCCTTTTATAAAATTTTTTATAATTTCCATTTTTACAGTCATTTTCCATCCCTTCATCATATCAACCCTTATTTTTGTACATATATAAGTTTTTCTTTCTTTAAAATTTTGGGAGACACTTTCTTCTAAAAGACCAAAACACACCCCAAATCTAGTGTGTGGCACTGATCTATATACCATATAGATCATATTTGATCACATTCTGGTTTTTCTTTTGTTGTTGTTGTTTTGTTTTCTTTGTTTTTGTTTTTATCTTTATCTTTTTCTTTTTTTTTCTTTTTCTTTTTTCTCTCTTTCCCCTTCTTATCCCACTGCTTCAGGTCTTTTCTGATTTGTTTAGAGTATATTTTCTGGGGACGTGGTTACTCTGCTAGCATTTTGTTCTCTCATTAATCTATTCTCCTCTGCACAAAATGACGAGACGGAAAAAATCACCTCAACAAAAAGAACAAGAGGCAGTACCGACTGCCAGGGACCTACTCAATACGGACATTAGTACGATGTCAGATCTAGAGTTCAGAATCATCACTTTAAAGATACTAGCTGGGCTTGAAAAAAATATGGAAGTTATTAGAGAAACTCTTTCTGGAGAAGTAAAAGAGCTAAAATCCAACCAAGTAGAAATCAAAAAGGCTATTAATGAGGTGCAATCAAAAATGGGGGCGCTAACTGCTAGAATAAATGAGGCAGAAGAGAGAATCAGTAATATAGAAGATGAAATGCTGGAAAATAAAGAAGCTGAGAAAAAGAGAGATAAACAACTACTGGATCATGAGGGCAGAATTCGAGAGATAAGCGATACCATAAGACGAAACAACATTAGAATAATTGGGATCCCAGAAGAAGAAGAAAGAGAGAGAGGGGCAGAAGGTATAATGGAGCAAATTATAGCAGAGAACTTCCCTAATTTGGGGAAAGAAACAGGCATGAAAATCCAGGAAGCACAGAGAACCCCTCTCAAAATCAATAAAAATAGGTCAACTCCCCGACATCTAATAGTAAAACTTACGAGTCTCATAGACAAAGAGAAAATCCTGAAAGCAGCTCGGGAGAAGAGATATGTAACCTACAAGGGTAGAAACATTAGATTGGCAACAGACCTATCCACAGAGACCTGGCAGGCCAGAAAGGACTGGCAGGATATATTCAGAGCACTAAATGAGAAAAATATGCAGCCAAGAATACTCTATCCAGCTAGGCTGTCATTGAAAATTGAAGGAGAGATAAAAAGCTTCCAGGACAAACAAAAACTAAAGGAATTTGCAAACACAAAACCAGCCCTACAGGAAATCTTGAAAGGGGTCCTCTAAGCAAAGAGAGACCCTAAAAGCAACATAGACCAGAAAGGAACACAGACAATATACGGTAACAGTCACCTTACAGGCAATACAATGGCACTAAATTCCTATCTTTCAATAGTTACCTTGAATGTAAATGGGCTAAATGCCCCAATCAAAAGACACAGGCTAACAGACTGGATTAAAAAACAAGATCCATCGATATGCTGTCTGCAAGAGACTCATTTTAGACCCAAAGACACCCCCAGATTGAAAGTGAGGGGGTGGAAAACCATTTACCATGCTAATGGACACCAAAAGAAAGCTGGGGTGGCAATC
The DNA here is from genome assembly GCF_029215605.1 of Mirounga angustirostris. Taxonomy (NCBI): domain Eukaryota; kingdom Metazoa; phylum Chordata; class Mammalia; order Carnivora; family Phocidae; genus Mirounga; species Mirounga angustirostris. Next base: position 177,695,683 of record NW_026991709.1, on the reverse strand, counting down.
CTTATATCAGACAAATTAGATTTTAAACCAAAGACTGTAATGAGAGATGAGGAAGGACACTATATCATACTTAAAGGATCTATCCAACAAGAAGATCTAACAATTGTAAATATCTATGCCCCTAACATGGGAGCAGCCAATTATATAAGGCAATTAATAACAAAAGCAAAGAAACACATCAACAACAATACAATAATAGTGGGGGACTTTAACATCCCCCTCACTGAAATGGACAGATCATCTAAGCAAAATATCAACAAGGAAATAAAGACTTTAAATGACACACTGGACCAAATGGACTTCACAGACATATTCAGAACATTCCACCCCAAAGCAACGGAATACACATTCTTCTCTAGTGCCCATGGAACATTCTCCAGAATCGATCACATCCTAGGTGATAAATCAGGTCTCAACCGGTACCAAAAGATTGGGATCATTCCCTGCCTATTTTCAGACCACAATGCTTTGAAACTAGAACTCAATCCCAAGAGGAAAGTCGGAAAGAACTCAAATACATGGAGGCTAAAGAGCATCCTACTAAAGAATGAATGGGTCAACCAGGAAATTAAAGAAGAATTAAAAAAATACATGGAAACCAATGAAAATGAAAACACAACTGTTCAAAATCTTTGGGATGCAGCAAAGGCAGTCCTAAGAGGAAAGTATATAGCAATACAAGCCTTTCTCAAGAAACAAGAAAGGTCTCAAGTACACAACCTAACCCTACACCTAAAGGAGCTGGAGAAAGAACAGCAAATAAAGCCTAAACCCAGCAGGAGAAGAGAAATCATAAAGATCAGAGCAGAAATCAATGAAATAGAAACTAAAAGAACAGTAGAACAGATCAACGAAACTAGGAGCTGGTTCTTTGAAAGAATTAACAAGATTGATAACCCCCTGGCCAGACTTATCAAAAAGAGAAGAGAAATGACCCAAATCAACAAAATCATGAATGAAAGAGGAGAGATCACAACCAACACCAAAGAAATACAAACAATTATAAGAACATATTATGAGCAACTCTATGCCAGCAAATTAGATAACCTGGAAGAGATGGATGCATTCCTAGAGATGTATCAACTACCAAAACTGAACCAGGATGAAATAGAAAACCTGAACAGACCTATAACCACTAAGGAAATTGAAGCAGTCATCAAAAATCTCCCAAAAAACAAAAGCCCAGGGCCAGATGGCTTCCCAGGGGAATTCTACCAAACATTTCAAGAAGAATTAATACCTATTCTTCTGAAACTGTTCCAAAAAATCGAAACGGAAGGAAAACTTCCAAACTCATTTTATGAGGCCAGCATTACCTTGATCCCCAAACCAGACAAAGACCCCATCAAAAAGGAGAATTACAGACCAATATCCCTGATGAACATGGATGCAAAAATTCTCACCAAAATACTAGCCAATAGGATCCAACGGTACATTAAAAGGATTATTCACCATGACCAAGTGGGATTTATCCCTGGGCTGCAAGGTTGGTTCAACATCCGCAAATCAATCAATGTGATACAGTACATTAACAAAGGAAAGAACAAGAATCATATGATCCTCTCAATAGATGCAGAAAAAGCTTTTGACAAAGTACAGCATCCTTTCTTGATCAAAACTCTTCAGAGTATAGGGATAGAGGGTACATACCTCAATATCATAAAAGCCATCTATGAAAAACCTACAGCAAATATTATTCTCAATGGGGAAAAACTGAGAGCTTTCCCCCTAAGGTCAGGAACGTGGCAGGGATGTCCACTATCACCACTGCTATTCAACATAGTATTGGAAGTCCTAGCCACAGCAATCAGACAACAAAAAGAAATCAAAGGCATCCAAATTGGCAAAGAAGAAGTCAAACTCTCACTCTTTGCAGATGATATGATACTTTATGTGGAAAACCCAAAAGACTCCACCCCAAAACTGCTAGAACTCATACAGCAATTCAGTAAAGTGGCAGGATATAAAATCAATGCACAGAAGTCAGTGGCATTCCTATACACCAACAACAAGACAGAAGAAAGAGAAATTAAGGAGTCGATCCCATTTACAATTGCACCCAAAACCATAAGATACCTAGGAATAAAGCTAACCAAAGAGACAAAGGATCTGTACTCAGAAAACTATAAAATACTCATGAAAGAAATTGAGGAAGACACAAAGAAATGGAAAAACGTTCCATGCTCATGGATTGGAAGAACAAATATTGTGAAGATGTCAATGCTACCTAGAGCAATCTACACATTCAATGCAATCCCCATCAAAATACCATCCACTTTTTTCAAAGAAATGGAACAAATAATCCTAAAATTTGTATGGAACCAGAAAAGACCCCGCATAGCCAGAGGAATATTGAAAAAGAAAAGCAAAGCCGGTGGCATCACAATTCCGGACTTCAAGCTCTATTACAAAGTTGTCATCATCAAGACAGCATGGTACTGGCACAAAAACAGACACATAGATCAATGGAACAGAATAGAGAGCCCAGAAATGGACCCTCAACTCTATGGTCAACTAATCTTCGACAAAGCAGGAAAGAATGTCCAATGGAACAAAGACAGTCTCTTCAACAAATGGTGTTGGGAAAATTGGATAGCCACATGCAGAAGAATGAAACTGGACCACTTCCTTACACCACACACAAAAATAGACTCCAAATGGCTGAAAGACCTCAATGTGAGACAGGAGTCCATCAAAATCCTAAAGGAGAACACAGGCAACAACCTCTTTGACCTCAGCCGCAGCAACTTCTTCCTAGAAACATCGCCAAAGGCAAGGGAAGCAAGGGCAAAAATGAACTATTGGGACTTCATCAAGATAAAAAGCTTTTGCAAAGCAAAGGAAACAGTTAACAAAACCAAAAGACAACCGACAGAATGGGAGAAGATATTTGCAAATGACATATCAGATAAAGGGCTAGTATCCAAAATCTATAAAGAACTCATCAAACTCAACACCCAAAGAACAAAGAATCCAATTAAGAAATGGGCAGAAGACATGAACAGAAAATTTTCCAAAGAAGACATCCAAATGGCCAACAGACACATGAAAAAGTGCTCAATATCGCTCGGCATCAGGGAAATCCAAATCAAAACCTCAATGAGATATCACCTCACACCAGTCAGAATGGCTAAAATTAACAAGTCAGGAAACGACAGATGTTGGCGGGGATGCGGAGAAAGGGGAATCCTCCTACACTGTTGGTGGGAATGCAAACTGGTGCAGCCACTCTGGAAAACTGTATGGAGGTTCCTCAAAAAGTTGAAAATAGAGCTACCATATGATCCAGCAATTGCACTACTGGGTATTTACCCCAAAGATACAAAAGTAGGGATCCGAAGGGGTACGTGCACCCCGATGTTTATAGCAGCAATGTCCACAATAGCCAAACTGTGGAAAGAGCCAAGATGTCCATCGACAGATGAATGGATAAAGAAGAGGTGGTATATATATACAATGGAATATTATGCAGCCATCAAAAGGAATGAGATCTTGCCATTTGCAACGACGTGGATGGAACTGGAGGGTATTATGTTGAGTGAAATAAGTCAAACAGAGAAAGACATGTATCATATGATCTCACTGATATGAGGAATTCTTAATCGCAGGAAACAAACTGAGTGTTGTTGGAGTGGGGGGTGGGGTGGGAGGGATGGGGGGACTGGGTGATAGACACTGGGGAGTGTATGTGCTCTGGTAAGCGCTGTGAATTGTGCAAGACTGTTGAATCTCAGATCTGTACCTCTGAAACAAATAATGCAATATATGTTAAGAAAAAAAGAAGAAGAAGAAGGTAGCGGGAGGGGAAGAATGAAGCGGGGGAAATCGGAGGGGTAGACGAACCATGAGAGACGATGGACTCTGAAAAACAAACAGGGTTCTAGAGGGGAGGGGGGTGGGAGGATGGGTTAGCCTGGTGGTGGGTATTTAGGAGGGCACATTCTGCATGGAGCACTGGGTGTTGTGCATAAACAATGAATCATGGAACACTTCATCTAAAACTAATGTTGTAATGTAAGGGGATTAACATAAGAATAAAAAAATTAAAAAAAAATATTTATATAATTTTATATATTATATACACTTATGATATATATTAAATATATGTTATGGATACACACACACATATAAATTTAAAGATCTGGAGTATGGGCCTAATCTATAGCTTTGGACAACACAAAGGGGTCTTACACCCTCCCATGGATTTCCACTTTCCACTGTAGATTCTTCTTATTCTCTGCCTCACCGTCCAAAATTTTTATCCCCTCCACCTTTGCTGTCCAATATGGTAGCTATGAGCCATATATGGTTTCGGAGGCCTTGAAATTTTACTAGTCTGAATTGAGAAGTCCTGTAAGTGTAAGATACACCCACAATTGCAGAGACCTAGCATACACATACAACACAACATTATCTCAATATTTTTTTATATTGATGACGTGTTGACATAATATGTTGACTCTTCCAGGTTAAAGAAAATATATTGTTAATTGCACGTGTTTCTTTTTACTTTTTTAAAATGTGGCTATTAGGAAACTGAAAATTGCATATATGGCTCCCATGTGTGGTTCGTATTATATAGTCAGTTCTACTGTAATGCTTATTTTGAAAATGTAAATTTGTTCCAATGTGATTACTATATTAAGGAATGATCTGAGCATCCTACAGATACTGTATCTGCCTAGGCCCGCAAGGAATACTAGGTGAACCCAGAAAACTGCACCCAGCTGAAATGGGCTATGTGTGAATCCACAAAAAGCTCACACGCATACAGACCTCAAACACCTACCAGCTACTTCAGTTCATGACATGCATTATGCACCACCTGCATCCATGCCTGGTGCTACAATTTTCCGCCCAATTTCAGATACACCTCCTTCCACCACTTCATAATAACTCATAAGCAGCAGCCTACTGCTTGTGGACACCAACTCTGCAAACAAATGGCAGGTCTTGTCTAAGGTAAAGTGCAATAGATGGTATAGCATGTATTTTCTATCATTTGAACATATGCAAAACTGGGCCATCTTTACGAGGTAACTGTCTTTCTTTTAACACGTCACTGACAAAACGTGGGTGTTGTGCCTCTAACCCCACTTCCTTCTTAAGTCCTGTAGTTTTTCTTGTGGGAGTGTGCGTATCATGGCATTTTTCAGAAATGCCCGCCTGGTTTCCCAAAGCAAATTCGAGCCCCTCAGTCCTGCTTTTCAGCCACCTCCTTAATAGGATGCTCAATTTTCCTTTAAAACAACCTTTTCAAAAAATGCACAGCAATAGGATTCTAAAGTACTATAGGGCCAAATGCCATGCAACCTAGGTACGTGGCTAACGAGGACTTTGATTTAATAACATTACTGCTAACATCGCTGTGAACCTCAAAACAACTGTTGTGTTTTTATGAGCAGCACTAGGGGAGTGAAATAAAGAAGTCTTGCTGCTTTGAGGGAAATGTTTTATGGATGAGATGGACAGTATGGCTATTTAGGAGGGCTCTTCCTTAAAATCCCAGGGGCCACCATTACCAGGACATCACTGGAAAAGTGCTGGTACCTGGGATTCCTGCTTCTGTGATGATGACACTTTTTTCCTTAAGTCAGGCTGCATCCCAGTGCTGTCAGAATGGGCCCGGGCGCCTTGATTGCAAAACCAGCATAGAATATGGACTCACTTAAACATAGACACTTCCTTAAAAGCTTTCGGTTCGATGTGAATGTAAGTCATTTTGATTACTCAATTTCTATATTTATTAGGAATGATAAACCAAAGTACTTGAAAATAATTTCAGTGGCAATGAACTGTGGCGCTCGATCGATGGGGGACACGGCAGTCAATTACCCTTTCACTTTATTTTGGTCCTCGGCAATCAGTTGGGATCAATACTTTCAATCTCGATTGATAGCAGAGCGCAAATCACAAATAATTTTTTTAAGTGGGCTGTCACAGTGTGTACAGGCAGGTCCAACAGGTCCTGAGCCGTCCCCTGCACTTGCACATGGGCAATGAGACGGGTATGAGCTGTGGCCTTCCCAGCCCAGTCACTCACTTTGGCATGAGCCAAAGGGTCAGTTCAGCCCGAGCGGATGTTTAGCATCACAATTGTGACTCATTACAGCCCACTCGGCCTCTTCAAAAAACTGAGCTGCCTGCAATCATCTCAAGTCTGAAACGCGGTGCAATCAATTAATTGAGCAAAAAGAAGGATCTGGAAGGTAAATCATGCAAAATTCAGCAAGGATAAAGAAGGGAAGAACCATAAGCCCCGGGAAGGATACCCATACATTATAAGTATGCTGGAAAAGGCTGCTGGTGGGAGGGGAGCTTTCCCTAAAGGTCCAAACTCTGGAGAAAGGCTTCCTTCACTCATCCCCCACATGTCTTCTTTGAGGAGGTGGAAAGACCCCTGAATCACCCATTCAGAAGCTAGGGGACCTAAGGTAAAACAAACAGCACCACTTCACCACTGGAGAGGTGGGTCCCCATTCATGAAATGAACAGGTTGGATTAGGCTGATGTTTCCAAGCAGATTCCCTGGGGTCCTTTGCACATCAGAGAAAGGAGGGAAAGGACTGAGGAGAGAAGGACGAGAGGGATTGGTGGGCAAGCCAAGATGCTCTTCACTCCATATAAACAAGGGTCACTTTGCTTGCTTATTTCTGTTTTGTGCCTTTTGCTTTCTGTAAGATTTGGTTCAAAGGAGCAGCCTAATTAGTGTATAGGATTAGGGGCAGGAAAAAAAAAAAACAAGTCTACATTCCTAAAAAACAACTCAGACGTGTTGAGAGAAGTTCATCCTAAAAACTGGTCCACAAGGCTCACACTGGAGGATCCCTGACAGAAGGTCCCTGCTAGAATGCAAATGGCCCCAGGGAAACAAAGACTCTCATGAAGGCAGGCATAGTCGTCTTTTATATTAGCACTGTCAAGACACATAGTAAACCTTCATCTTTCCCCCTTGCTCTGCCACCCACTGTGGAAATTCCAGGCCAGGACTCCACCTCTTCTTGGTCTATGTCCAAGGGCATTTCCAATAAGACCATCGGTAGTAGTTAGAGAGGCACCATATGTGACATGATGCCCACTTTTGGACTATCGTGTCATGGCTAACAACCAACCCCATGGCTGGCCTGGAGTGCATGCACTGCCCAAACATAGTCTGAGATCAGAAAACCCCTATTAGAAGCCTGCCACATCCAAAAGGGAGGGAAGAGAGAATCAGACGATTACTGAGAACCATCACACTGATAGGAAATATTTCATCTATATCATGATCAATGCATAAGTTATTTTCCTCTACAGATATTCTTCAGAACTAATGTTTCTCTCTGGAAGTAGCTTCCAGAGCTGAGCATTTTTGCCACTGATGTAGAAAGGTTCTGGGTCATCTTATTCAGCTCCCAGCAGCCCTGCCCACCTCCTGCCCAGAGTGACAGCCAGGGAGCCACAGAGCTTCTACAACAGAGCTTCCCGAACCTCGCCGTGCATACCAATGACCTGGGGAGCTTGCAAACATGTAGATTTGGATCCAGTAGGTTTGGGGAGGCCCAACAGGCCACATTTCTAGCAAACTCCCAGGGGAGACTGATGTGGCTGATCTGGGACCACATTTTGGGTGACAGGTTGTATATAAATCCACCCCTGGCCATTGCTGATTGGACCTGGTATAAATGCCTGACCAAACTGAGCCAATCAGCTTCCCTCCCAGACACTGAGACTTGAAACAGAGATTCTCTTCTCTCTGGATGGTATCTCAAATGTGGAGGGATCCAAGAACTCAGAAGCTGTGGGCTAGCCATTTTCTGCTAAGTGAACCAAGAAAAAGGGAAAAGCAGGAGGCTGAGAAGAATTGAGTGAGGGGCACCTGGGTGGCTCAGTCGTTAAGCATCTGCCTTCGGCTCAGGTCATGATCCCAGGGTCCTGGGGTCGAGCCCCACATCGGGCTCCCTACTCCGCGGGAGGCCTGCTTCTCCCTCTCCCACTCCCCTTGCTTGTGTTCCCTCTCTCGCTATATCTCGCTGTCAAATAGATAAAATCTTTGAAAAAAAAAAAAAAGAAGAATTGAGTGAGAATGCAAGAGACACAGAGGGGACGGCCTAAGTCCCGACATTTTAGCCCCTGGGTCCAGGTCCCATTCTCACCTGTAGGATTCCCCTCACTTGAGTTCCATGAGATACACCTTCATGATTAGAATAATTTTCTCTTTTCCCTTTAAGATTGCTCTAAGTTGCTTTCAGTTACTTGCAGCCCAAGAATCCTGCTATTTAGCACTGTAGATGCTCAACAGTTACCAAGGACAAAGCATGCGTCCTTTTCCTCTCAGACCTTAGCAGGAGCACATCAAATGTGCTGCTTAGATACCTTATGATTGAATGAATGAACATCATGCCCCAGGCATGGTGTTCTCTACAACTTCTCTGTGCCCAGATTTGGAGAAATCCTTTTACTTCCTGTCTCCCTGTCAATCCTAGAAATCCAATTGTGAATGCAACACGCTGTCAATTTTTCTATTTATGCCATCTATTCCCTCGGCACGCTAATTTCATTCTTCCTATCTGGCAGGGAAAAAGGGACTCGGGGAAGGTGTATTTCCCCTTTAAATACCATGAAAGTTATGAATATTTCTTTCCCAAACTGCCAAAATAATTGTTTCATTTACAGAACTGAAATTCTCCAGGGAACGTCCCAGTGATGTTCTAAATTGCTAACATCAGATATGCAGAAAACAAATATGGGGCGATCCATATGCTCCCAATCCTGAATTTAGCATCTCAGCTCAACACAAACTTGCATTTCAATCACTTTCAGTGAGTTCTGGGTTATGAGTATGTATGTGCAGGGTTAGGGCTGGACCAAAGCCACCGGCCTGGAACCTTTTTGCAGAAGGGCTCTCTGTCTGCACAGCCGGAAGCCTGCCCAAGTTACCGTTTAAAGAGTTCACTTTAAATTAATACTTACAGGCTGCAGATCCCCAGTCAAAGGGGAAGCACGAGAAGGCACGGGCTATGTAATTGCAGGAGAGGTTGCCAAATTTTCTCTCTTCTTATTACTGCTCAAAGAGTCCTATTGCTCAGGGGTTTGGGGGCATGACCAGGAGTTTACCACTTCTCAGGGCTCCATTATGAAAACAACATGTAAGAAGGAATAGTAGAGGGGCACCTGGGTGGCTCAGCCGTTAAGCGTCTGCCTTCGGCTTGGGTCATGATCCCAGGGTCCTGGGATCGAGCCCTGCATCGGGCTCCCTGCTCCGCGGGAAGCCTGCTTCTCCCTCTCCCACTCCCCCTGCTTGTGTTCCTGCTCTCGCTGTGTCTCTCTCTGTCAAATAAATAAATAAAATCTTAAAAAAAAAAAAAAGGAATAGTAGATCACGAGCTTGGTGCAGTGATGATGGTGATGATGGGAGCTAACATTTATAGAAGCACATTTTATGTCCTAGGCACTACTCTCAATACCTTACATGTGTCAATCCATTTACTCCTCAAAATTACCCTAAGTGGTGGTCATCATTATCACGCCCATTTTACAGAAGAGGAAAGTAAGGCTCAGAAAGATGGGTTCATATGCTACTTAGGGGTAGTGGAACAGCCGTTGCTTTTTCCTGCTAGCAGCCAGTCTCACTCTTCTGCTAAATAAAGCCTCAGTTTTCCTTTGGAGAACCACTCTCCCCTTCTGCATATTATTTAGTGGAACACTCCAGAACCAGAAGCTCCTATCTAACTCAGTCACTGTTAGATTGTGAACTACACAAGGGTAGGAATTGGCCTTCTATAGCTCAGACCTTAGCACTTGGCACAGTTTAGGTGCTTAATCAATCTTTTAAGGACAAACAAATGAACACAGCATACAGCGTGTAATATATCAATGTGATGGTTTCTACAGCAGCTGTGTGGCTAGGAAGTGCCCTGACTGGGCAAGCCTGAGTTGTGTGCGTACCCTAGACCCATCAGGCACTCTCTTGGCCATGTGAATGGAATGACACATGGAGAAAAGCTTTCTAGAGCTGACTCATCCTGATTGTGGTGCCCTAGAGGGGCAGCCAACTTAATCCTAGACCTGACCCCTGTCCCTATACTTTCCAGGCCCAGATGTTCAGATTTTCCTTCAGTTCTCTGACATACTCCTTACCATCCCATGAATAAATTCTCTTTTTAGCTTAACTGCACCAGAGGTGGTTTGTATTGCCTGCAACCAAATCAGTCTGCATTGTAACAGGCATGTTTGTACAATTTGTGACAGGGCTAGGCTCTGAAAATTTAACTACAGAGACCCAAGGCAGTGCTGAAAGCCCAGGATGTGAAGTTCAGCATAGCCACGGCAAGGAGCATCTCATCTTCGGCAACATTCACTGGGTGCTTCTGCGAGCCTGGAGCTGTAATATGTCTTTTCTCAAGATTTTTCTCTTCAACCATCAACAATACACTGATGTCGAGAGTATCATGCCCACTTTGCTGATGAGAAAAATAAGGCTCAAGGAGGTTAAGTAACTGCCAAAGAACATAAATATATGAGTGGCACAGTCAGGACTGAAAATCACGTCTCCCTGAGGTGAAAGTAATTGCTCTCCTCGAACCGCACAGTCCCCAATGGACTAAGGACTTGGCTCACGAGCAGGACTGAAACACCAGGTCGCTAGAGCTCACACAAAAGGAAACAGGCGAACTGAATCACAGCTGAGTCCAATGTGTGCTAAACTAGTTCAGGGATGGGGACAACAGCCACGTAAGCCATTATCCACTGCACTATTCAGTGCCTTTTTCAATTACATAGAAATGGCCTCATGTAAGGAGAAACCTTGTCTGAGTCAATAAAGACTGAGTCATCAGTCTTCCCGATCCCCCTTGCTTCCATGCTCCAAGCCCCTCCAGTCTCTCACCACTATGGTCTAACGTGCACACACAACCTCTTCTGTCCGGAAGACAGCCCTCTCACGTTCTGCAATCCATCCGAATCTAGTCACAATCAACTTAAAACCCACTACAACTTGTTAAGACCAGCTGAAAATATTTAAGTCAAAGAGCATTGTGTGACACGACAGAGCCACGTAGAACCGTTGTCTCTTCTTGATCTACTAGATGCTTTGCCCCCACCACATCCATTTCACTTGTTTTGATTTCCCGTTGAATAAGCCCCTCCTGGTGCTTGGTCCATGTGGCTGAGGGTGGTTGACCTTAATTCTTCCTTTCTTCTTAGGTGCAAAATGGGCATGTGATTAAGTTCTGCCAAATAAATGCCTTCTATCCCTCTATCTACAACATTTGGTTCATAGTTGGCCACCCCAACGGTCTAATGTGACTCAGTCCAGGAGCTTTTGCAGGACTAATGATATGAAGAAGCTCTCCTTCCCCTGGAATAACCAGCTATAAAGGGGACATAATCTGGGGTGCCTGAGTGGCTCAGTCAGTTAAGCATCTACCTTCAGCTCAGGTCATGGTCCCGGGGTCCTGGGATTGAGCCCTGCACTGGCCTCCCTGCTCAGCAGGGAGCCTGCTTCTCCCTCTCCACCCTGCTCGTGCTCTTTCTTGCTATCTCTCTCTCTCTCAAATGAATAAATAAAATCTTTTAAAAAGGGGAGGGGGAATATAATCCTAGAGCTGTTTGTGAATAAAGCCAACACTGAAGGTGTTAGAGCTGCCTAGAAATGGAGAGGAGAATGAAAGCTCACTACATTATTCAAGCACCTGGATGCAGCCTTACCTGAAGTCTATCCCTTGGACCTTGTAGTTACAAAGGAAGGCAGATGCTTCCTTGTGTTCTTAAGCAAATTGAGTTGGGTCTCTGAATTTCCTATCATAAAAGCCAGGAATAATACCATTGACTAAACCATGTGTTCTGGAATTACATTTACCTGCCCTGAATTGCTCCTATGTTTTCCTAAATCTTTATCAAGTTGCCTAATATTTACAGATTTTTAAATTTCACTTTTTTTTTTAACTTCATGCCCTAAAATTCTTTTGCCCAGAGGTGCCTGGGTGGCTCAGTTGGTTAAGCATCCGACTCTTGATCTCAGCTCAGGTCTTGATCTCAGGGTCGTGAGTTCAAGCCCTGCATTGGGCTCCACACTGGGCGTGGAGCATACTTAAAAAAAAAAAAAATTCTTTTGCCCAGAAGTTCAATATTTTAACTTAAGGGGAAAAACTCCTTTTCATTTCTAAGTGGGAATTTATTAGATAACACAATTCTCTGTAATAAGCCTGACTAATGCACTAAGAATATTTAGGAAAAAAAATAGTTATGTGACTTGCATATTATATATTATAATATTATATAATATTTATTGAAAACCCATCAACGTCCAGGCTACTGAGGATAAAGCACTAAACAAAACCAGAAAAATAATCCTGCTGTCATGGAACTTACGTCCTAGTGAAGAGAAATAGACAAAAAACAAACATATAAATAAACAACGCAGGACAAAGGGAAAGAAAATGGCACAAGAAGTGATGCTATTTTAAAGATTTTATTTATTTATTCCAGAGAGAGAGCAGGGGAGGAGCAGAGGGAGAGGGACAAGCAGACTCCACGCTGAGCACAGAGCCCAATGCGGGACTCGATCTCAGGACCCTGAAACCATGACCTGAGCTGAAACCAAGAGTCAGACAATTAACTGACTGACTGAGTCACCCAGGCGCACCTGAGGTGATGCTATTTTAGGCCAATGGCCAGGAACCTCCCTGAGGAGGTGACATTGGAAGCAATGCTGATGCTAGAGTGTCATAGGCAGAGAGAACAGCTATAGAGGCCCTGCCGCAGGCATGCGCTCGGCATGTTCCAGGAACACCAAGGAGGCCGGCGTGGCTAGAACTAAGTAAGCGAGTGGGAGAGTGACAGGCCACGACTTCAGCAAGGTAGCCAGAGGCCAGATCCCTTGGGGTCTTCCAGGCCCAGGCGGACTGTGGGTTAGATTTTGCTGTGATGGGAGAGCACTGGTGTGTGGGGGGACAGAAGACTGGCCGGATCAAATACACATGCTGAAAGGATCACTCTAGGACTGCAGGGAGAATGAGCTGAAGAAGAGCAAGAGCGGAAACAGGGAGACCAGTTAGGAGGCTACTGCGGACCAGGCAAGAGAGGACTTGGACCAAGAGGTCAAGGTGGAGGTGACGAGAAGTGGTTGGATTCTGTCAGGGTAGAGCCACCAAGGTTTAGGAAGGGATTGCATGTTGGATGAAAGAAAAAGAAGAGTCAAGGATGACGACATCAAGTTTTGAACATGAGCCTAGGGGTGAGTGGAAGTGTCACTTCCTGTGGGGTAAGAAGGATGGAGGAGTAACTGGTCTGGGGAATGGAAATCAAGAGCTTGGTTTTGGACATGTGCTTGTTCTTTTATTGTTGCAAAATATATATACAATTTATCATGTAATCATTTTAAATCATACAATTCAGTGGCATGAAGTACACGCACACTGTTGTGACCATCACCTTCATCCATTGCTGGAACTCTTCTATCATCCCAAATGGAAGCTTTGCACCCATTCAACACTACCCCCCGTTCCCCTCCCCACCAGGCCCTGGTCATCCCTATTCTACCTCCTTTCTAGTGGATATGTACATTTAAGATGCCTACTGGACATCCAAGTGAAGATACTGAAAAGCACTTAGACACACTGATTCTGGGGTGAAAGGGAGAGAAGAGAACTCGAGACATAAATTTGGGAGTCATCAGCATATGGAACACTTGGCACACAATCCCCATTTATCGAAATGAATGTTTGACTTAGTTTCTTTCACTGCTGTGCAGCCCAGAAAATGAATATGGTGCCAGACACAGTGCCTGGCATATAGTAACCCTTCAATAAATATTTGTTCCAGTGAGTAACTAAACTCTTTGCCCTCTAGTTTGTGGGAACAGCGATTCTTTGAACAAGAATTTTTAGATGTACAACCCTTTAAAATAAATAGCTCTATTTCTCGAAGAAGAAGAAAAAAAGAAGTCTGAACAAGTTTTAAAATACACTGGCACTTCTAGTGCAGTTTTCAGAAATAATGTCTGATTTGTGATCGCTTTGGCTGAGGATGGTGCCAAATCCAGTACCACTTGACACCCCGCTATGTTACATCAACAGAACGGGAGTGACAAAACCAGATGTGGCATGTCACAGCGAGGATCAATGCGCTTGAAAAGCAGGAGCCGAAGTCTGGTCTAAAACCAGGCATTCGAAGTGTGTTTTAAAATCACCCACCTCTGTTCAAATGATCCCGGTGATGTTTGAAGACAAACGTGGTTGCCCAAGAAGGTAAGATCATGACTACCAAGATGAGATCCAGACAGCGATTTATCTTCAGCTGACAAATGTTACCTACACAGAAGAACCTGCAGGTGCCCGATCTTGACAATCTCAGTTATATGCAGGTATCTAGGCTCTGCTGATCCTAAGTGTGCCGCAGACCTTTGTCATATCAACGTGTGCAGTACATAATTGGGGTGTGGGAGATAATGGAATTTATCTTTGGGTAATAACATTGCAATCATCTTCTCCAGCAAGAAAGCCACAAGTGCAGAACTTTGGGGATAGAAATTCAATTCGAGAAGACTTCAAAAGCCTCAGTTGCGTATCACATTATCTTCACACTTGCTTCCTAACACTGTATAGTGAACCATAGGTTATTAATCCACTGGTACCATGACTACAGCCTTGCAGTTGCCTGGAATGGCCTCTTCAGTGTAAGTCGAGGCTCTGAAACTCGACGTAGAGAGGGACAAGATGGCCAAGTGTTCTTCTACCCTAGTATCAACGTTTTATTGGGAAACGAGACCTGTTTATGCTAAAATAGTGTTTTCTCTCAGGCACCATACCTTCTCAAATCACAACTGAAGTATCTGCATTTGGCATTAATAATATTTCGAGAAACCAAATCATTTCTGGAAGATATGTGAGAACTTCCAATTACTTGAGTTGGGATTTAAACTTTGAGAGCTAGGATCTATTTGCTTACTTTGAAAAAAAGAGAGCCTGTTCACTTTAAAGGGCTGGTTATCCAAACCCAATTTTGTGGGGAAAGATGAATTTACCTCCTTCCCCAAATTTCATCATTGGGCTTGGAACTTCCTTATGAATTCAGTGGAGGAAGAGACAAGTATTTCTCCCTATTTCTTCTTCAGGGTGGAAAAATACATTCAGGATGGATTAGAAATGCTTTCTTAACCTGGTGCTATGTTGGGTCACCACCTTCTTCCAGATATGAATTTTCTTGGGGTACATGGGTTTCCACCTGTCTTTACTGATGACAGAAAAAAAGCATTTTCATCACTACTGTATCATGAAAAGAAATAATGAGTGGTTAAATGCTTAAATTCCCAAATCTGAGTGTTGACAAAATACAAAGGACTTGCATTTCTAATGATAGCCAATGAAAAAAACAAGTATGTTTCTGGTGATGCACCAAGAGCATTTTCTGACAAATTTCACCACAAAACTGAGAGTCAGAAATCTTTTCCAACAGACAGAATAAGTTTACTTGCCTTGGGGATTTTGAATGAACCAATATTTGATATAAAACCTTTTTTTTCAGTAATGTGCCCCATTTTTAATGATGTTGAAGTTATCATAGCCCTATTAGATATGCTGCTGATGACCACTATTAGCAGAAAATTTGACCTTGACTTTTTGTGCTACCGTGGTTCAGTATGGTCATAATCCATTACTAATCTGTTAACTCTCAGCCATACAGATTATTTTTATTTAGCCAAGTTTCACAGCTTTTTAGCACTTGCTTAGGGAATAATTAATGCAATAAGGAAGGTTTTAAACATTCAGAGGCCATGAACTCCTCTTCTTCCATTTTATCATTGGGAGTACATTTAAAACACCACATGTTCTAGGAAGTCTAAATGGAGACAGTAAAATATCTACATTATGTGACATGATCTATGAATTGGTCAAACTGTATCAGCTGCACCTTAGCCTCTAGGCATTCAAGCAAGCCTTCACTATAGATAAGGATGAGCCTATTTCCTTCCAGAAAAATGAGATGGTTTCAACAAGTAGTCCAGTTTATCAAATTTATAGTATACACAAATGGGAATCATGGTCAATAAGATTGAAAATAAGGTAGGGGCGCCTGGGTGGTTCAGTCGTTAAGCATCTCCCTTCAGCTTAGGTCATGATCCCAGGGTCCTGGGATCGAGCCTCACATCGGGCTCCCTGCTCTGAGGGAAGCCTGCTTCTCCCTCTCCCACTCCCCCTGCTTGTGTTCCTTCTCTCACTGTGTCTCTCTCTGTCAAATAAATGAATAAAATCTTAAAAAAAAAAAAAAAAGAAAAGAAGGTAGGTTATGGTTATTGAAGTCTTAACAGCTTGGTAAAGAGAATCAGCTTAATGTGGAAGGCAATGAGGAGCCAGCAGACAACCAGGTGAATGGCATGGCTGTTGTTGGGTTTTAGGAACCCTAATCTCACAGGATAGACTAGAGGGATGAGAGCCTGAGAGTGGGTACAGTAGTAATAAGAGAGAGGGAAAAAAAGCACTATGAGTGGGCATGAAAAAGAATCATGAAGGAGATGGACCCCACTGGCTTCATTGGCTGCTGGGATGGAAAGTGTGCAGGTCACAAACGACTGGGTTTAATTCATGGATAGGAAAACAGAGCTGAGTAAGAAGAGCTGTTGTTGATTAGAGGGGAATGTGTGAGGTTTCTTTTGGGTAGATTGAGTTTGAGTAGCTTGTGGAATATCTACCTGGAAGGTCAGTTCTTGTCGCAAAGGAGGAAAGACACACCTAAAAGTCCAGATAGTGGAATGGCCAAGATGGAGGTAATATTTAGAGAACCAAAAAGCTGGAGTATAGGGAAGAAGGAAGCTGAAGCTAGAACCTGGTGGGAAGAAACTAGTGGAGTGCAGTAGAGTGAAAATATAGGGGAAAAGGAAGGAAATCTGACAGGCGTAGTGACATTGACACCAGAGAGGAGAGAATTTCAGATGTGTGCAAATGTTGTGAGTTAGTTCAAGAAGAACACAGTGGGTTTGTTAACTAGAGGCTTGGGTTATATCTGTTCGATCAGATTAAAAGTGAATGAGGATTCTGCATAGCAAAGGAAACCACCAACAAAATGAAAGGCAACCTACTGAATGGCAAAAAGTATTTGCAAATCATATATCTGATAAGGAACTAATATCCAAAATATATTAAGAACTCCTACAACTCAATAGCAATAAAAAACAGGCAGAGGATCTGAATAGACATTTTCCCAAAGAAGACACAAAGATGACCAACGAATATAAGAAAAGGTGCTCAAATTCACTAATCATCAGAGAAATGCAAAAAAACCCCACAATCCGATATCACTTCACACCTGTTAGAGTGGCTATCATCAAAAAGGCAAGAAATATTGAGTTGGCAAGGAGGTGGAGAAAATTAAACCTTTGCACACTGTTGGTGGGAATGTAAGTTGGTACAGCCATTATGGAATATAGTATGAAGGTTCCTTAAAAAATTAAAAATAGGACTATCATAGGATCCAGCAGTTCCATTACTGGTTATTTATCTGAAGAAAACAAAAACACCAAATTGAAAAGATATATACATCTCATGTTCATTGCAGCAATTTTTAAGTGGGGGAGGGGCAAAGGGAGAGGAACAGGGAGAGAATCTTAAGCAGACTCCATGCCCATCGAGGAGCCAGGTGGGGGGCTCAATCTCATGACCTGAGCCAAAATCAAGAGCTGGACGCTCAACCGACTAAGCCACCCAGGCGCCCCAACATTACAGCATTATTTACAATAACCAAGATAGGGAAAAATATACACATACACAATGCATATTATTCAGCCATAAAAAAAAAAAAGAAAATCTTGGCATTTGCAACAACATGGGGGGATGGACCTTGAGGACATTATGCTAAGTGAAGTAAGTGAGAGAGAGAAAGACAAATACTACATGATTTCACTTCTATATGGAATCTTAAAACAAAACAAAATTGAGCTCACAGATACTGAGAACAGACTGGTGGCTGCCAAAGGCGGGGAGTAGGGGGTGAGTGAAATGGGTAAAGGGGGTCAAAAGGCACAAATTTCCAGTTATAAGATAAATAAGTCATGGGGATATAAAACACAGCATGGTGATTAGAGTTAATAATACTATATTGTGCATTTGAAAGTTGCCGAGAGTACATCTTAGAAGTTCTCATTACAAGAAAAAAAACTAACCATGTATGGTGACGATGTTAAATGGACTTACTGTTGTGATCATTTTGCAATATGTATGCAAGTACATGATGTTGCACACCTGAAAGTATTATAATGTTACATGCCAATTATGCTTCACTTAAAAAAAAGTAAATGAAGAGAGGGGACAGTATCCAGAGGCATAATCCATGTGGCTCTTTGGAGACATGGGCAGGTGAAGGAAAGAAGAAGAAAGTAGAGGAGCAAGAGGGTCTCCTGGGACTAAGGCCATCAACAGCTAATTAACAGAATAAGAGGAATAATGCAAGGTCTACACAAAGTGGGGTGCTTTTATTGTATCCAATGCACAGTTTAAATACCTGGCCATGGGGGGGGTCAAGGTCAAGTAAGGAGGCCAAGGTTGGATAGGGAGTCCATCAAAGCCAGAATGGAAATGATAGCAACCACTAGAAACCAGGGAGAAACCACTTGGGGACTGGGCAAGGAGAAGATAGACAGATACATACGGTTTTTGTTTTGTTTTGTCTTCTTTTGATGTATATGTGGTTTTGAGGATAGTAAAAACAACATGAGTGATATGTTTTACATGGAATTTTTTAAAAAGTGAATTAGGTGCCAAGGCACTAGGCACTCTCTCACTTGGCAGCAATTATCAGGAACTGCTTAGTGGTAGGTGCCTCCGTGGGATGCTCTCCTGTGCCCTGGTCCTCACCATTCCCTGTTGCCACCCCAACCCACCCAGTTTATATTATCTCTCTGGTCTCCTGAAACACCTGAGTTTGCAACCCCTGGGCCACAGGTTCTAATTAGTCAGTGAGGAGGCAGAACTAGAAGGCTATGAATATGTAAGGGGTTATGATCGGAGGCAATTCCAGAGCCAGATCTCAAAGGCTATCCTTTTCCATAGTCCATAAATTTTGAATGTAACTTGTACATTATATTTCTACTAAAATAGAAATACACATACACAATAGAAATAGTGATCCACATTCCCTTATTCACAATTTTGAAATTCAAAGTTTTGTTTACTTAATTAACTCAACATTGGCAAGACCTGACCTGCTATGGAATCTTTATAGAGTTTACTTATGTCATTAATATTAACATTCACACATTTCCCTGCAGAAATATTAATGTATCATTACAGGGTATGAAATGTATGGTCTATGCATGATAATACTTTGCTAAATTCCCCCAAATTCTATCTTCTGGCCCCAAGGGTTTCGGATAAGGGACCCAGAGCCTTATACGTCAACTTTCCTGCACCTGTGAACTCAGACATAATTTTCTCCATTTGAGAAAAAAAAAGTACACTGTTAGAGAAAAAAAAGAGAGGACGTCTAAAATAGCACATTCAAAATAACATTCATGCAGATGATTAGCAAGAGGTGGGAGGGGGAATTCAGTATTTGCAAGTAAACAGGTAATCGGAGGAACAAAGCATGTTGGGCATTTCACAACAAATCTTTGCCTGCAGAAAGCAGAAGACACAAGTTTATTAAGAGGCGAGTCATTTCTCTTCCCTCCATCCCCAGGCAAGCCTCCACTTAATGCTCTTCACACTCTAAAACAGACATCTCAATCCCACGGCGATTTTACGAAGGGCGCTGAGAAGTGGCACTGGTTACTTGAGTAAGACTGGTCCTTACTCCATTTCTGTTCCACAGTCTCTCTGGCAAGCAAGCCACGTGCCAGAGAGACCAGCCAAGCCGATCTTCCTAAAAATGGAGGTTTCACCCCCCTGAGAGAAATGCCCACCGGTTTTTTCTTTTTTTTTTTTTTTAAGATTTTATTTATTCACTTGAGACACAAAGATACAGAGAGGGAGAGAGAGAGCATGAGCAGGGAGAGAGGCAGAGGGAGGAGGAGAAGCAGGCTCCCCGCTGAGCCAGGAGCCTGATGTGGGGCTCGATCCTAGGACCCTGGGATCATGACCTGAGCCGAAGGCAGATGCTTAACCATCTGAGCCAGCCAGGCACCCCGCCCACCGGTTTTTGTATCAGCTAGAAGTTGGGCTCTGCCGGCTTCTGAGCCCACGTGACCATGGGGGGCGCTTTCTAGACTACAACCTGCCCCCCACCCTCCCAGGCATTTCTTTTTTTTTTTTTTTAAGATTTTTATTTTATTTATTTGACAGAGAGAGAGAGAGCGAGAGCAGGAACACAAGCAGGGGGAGTGGGAGAGGGAGAAGCAGGCTTCCTGCCGAGCAGGGAGCCCGATGTGGGACTCGATCCCAGGACCCTGGGATCATGACCTGAGCCGAAAGCAGACGCTTAACAACTGAGCCACCCAGGCGCCCCTCCCAGGCATTTCTGATTGGACTACGACCAGCAGTGTCAGGTGCCTGATGTTCCAGCTATTCTCTCGACTGGAGTGGTGGGCAGGAAAATCATTAAGAAAAGGAGGCTGATGTTTCCACGGAAAGCCAGGTTGCCAGGTTCCCCAACGACCTCCTCTTGGCCAAGTGTCGCCATGCTGTTCGCAAGGATGCGACGTGCTTCAGAAAACCAGCGCACGGATGTTCCAGCAGCACGCAGCACCTCTCCCTGGGGTGTACCGTACTGAACAGGACCCGGATACCTGCTTGCTAAGCACAGAGAAGCGTGTACCTGGTTTGATGCCAACCCCAAGAGCTTACCCACTTGGTATCACAATAGCCTAAGATCGCCAAGAAACGGTGATATTTTTTTTTTCTTTTCTATGAAGCCAGAGAACATGCTGGCGATGCTTTTTCCACTGCACCTGAAGCTATGAAGCCCCTACAAAAGAATTTGGATGAGGTTTTCCTCCCCTCCTTCCTTTTAATCTCTAAGGGATTGCCACTAAACCGAGGCCACTTTGGCACAGGCAGAATGACTGAGCCCTTTTTCCAACAGAGCATGGCAAAAAAAGAAAAAAAAAAAAAAAGGATGCCTGCTGCATCAGTGTCCCAGAATACTTTTTATTCCCCAATGCCCTTCTGTAAAAGGCGATGCTTGCTTTGTGCAACACTAGGGGATAAATGTGCTGGCACCGATGTTCATGTCCCACAGCCAGGCCCTGTGGGGTTGGCCACTTGACCGGGAGATCGTCTACAGCCCCTCCTCTCCCCTAATGACAGGGAAGCGAAGAACGCGAAAATGGTTAAACAAGGTTTTCATTTTGACCTTAGCGATTATATTCCTGAGACGGAACCAAGAGTGGAAAACACCTTCCCATTTTTGCGCTTGTGGTTTGGTCTGATTTTTCTCTTTTTTAAATCTTTTCTTTCAGGCTATATTTAAATTCATTTTTCTCCAAAAATGTAAAAGGGCCTGTCTGCATTGAATTCCTGGAGAGCGTCTCACTGATGAAAGTCCAATACAGATATAACAGGCTCTTAGCACATTTCCTAGTTAATGTATCTCCGTGGGAATCATTCCTGTATGCTCACCTGCAAATCTGGCCATCCTCTTTTAATTTTCTGTCCTTATACCGTACAGCTGACTCCTGCCATAATTTATGTTAGAGTGCCATCTTATGGTAGTTTGGGACCACCATTTGCGGACGGAGAAGCGCAGGGCTGTCTCCAGCATTTTAAAGAAAAATATGGATTTAAAAATCATCTTTAATTAATCACACCAGATAAATCTGTCAGAAAGGATGGTCTGTAAATAAGAAACCTGCTTCTGTGTGGTCTGCTAAAGGCCAAACACAACAGAGAATATTTGAGCAGCCACACAAACCTTAAAGACAACCGATGAATTTTTTAATTTTTTTTTTAAGGCATTTGGGTTCTCATTCGGGGACTATTACTGCATAATCCGACATTTAAGCAGCAAGCGTTCTTCATGAATGCCATGACGTATTTGGGAAGAATATCAGAGGGAGGGCCCGGTCTGAGTAAGTGATTTGTGGCCCAGAATTTTCAGCTCTGCGTTCTCAGGGTGCATCATTTCTCCCTTCTCATCTCCAAAAAAACCCACAAAACTCTCTGGGCCCATATCAGCATGACACAAGGAAACTCAACCCCACTTTGAAGCTTGATCATTTGCAAATGTATTTCAGTCCCAGGTTTAATTCGAGAAGATTCCTTGGAGAAGCCTCATTCCGGAAGTCTGCCTGCCAATTTTTGGAGGCTCGAAGGCTTGTTTCCTCTCTCTTCTCCAGGTTTCTTTCCACCCACAAAGTTAACGTACATCGTGAATGGGCCTGAATTTAATTCCTAATCAGAACCTGCCAGTTCTGTGGCTACACTGCCAGTCACTCTCAGGAAGGCAAAGGAAAAACAGGGTTTCAGTTCCAGGTTTGTTTGGTGGGGGTGGTTATGGATCAATGAGGTCATGAGATGGGGATCCTGGGGGACCTGGGGTGGTAGCGAGGCTTTTACTAGAGTAGATGCCCTGCCCTATTTAAGGCTATCCGACTGATCTACTCCTAACCCCCACATTCAAGAATTCTTTTGTTCGACCTCCATCTCCTTTCCAGACTGCCCCACTGTTTTCTCATCCATGCTATAGGGCCAAGATGAAAAACTGGAGTGGATGGTGCAAGGCGGGGAAGGTATCCTTTCGTTTTCCATCTATGGATACCCCCCTCTCATCTCCATAAAGAAGATACAGAACACATAGCAATTCATGATGAAAGAAGAAAAATTAATACGCATTTCACCAGATGCAAAACAAGAACTTTGGAACAAAGGCTGTTTTTTGTTTTTGTTTTGTTTTGTTTTAAAGGCATTTGAATGTCAAACATTTCTTGGGTTCTTCCTGCCCTGTCACAATGGAACTGCTTTCCTTTTAACTGCGCCATTTTCAATAATTGTAGGGATCACAATTTCAAATTAAACATTCCTAATAAGTCATAGTGGGTTCTGTTTACTTGGTTTCTGCTTTCCCTTATTTTGACATCACCTCGCCTTTCCTCGGCCCCCGCCCCCCAGCCTGTTTTGCTTATGAACTTACCTTTGCTGACCCTTCTCCCCTCTCCTGTCTGGGGGCTGCTCTTGCTTCAGTCCCTGCACTTGAAATGTTCCCTCTTCAACTGTCATCCTCAGATCAGCAGGGACACGCCTGGTGCCCACATTTTCCCCATCTTTTGTTAAGAGTGTGTTTGTGTGTCATTGTTTCCCTCCCTCCCCCAATCAAAAGTACACGATCAGAGACTCCAGCACATTCAGCTGAGATTCTGAACGGACTGTACCCATTAGGAATTCTTAAAGTGCAGACCGACTCTACAAAATAGGACTCTTGCAGATGCAAAGGCGACATCCTGGCCCGCCTCACCCCCACCCCACCTCCCAACATGTATGGTTTTTCATGGCTGTTCCAATTTAAATTTCTCAGTTTACCAGTCAAAGAGATGATTTTCCTAATAACCATCCTGCAAACTCCATCTGGGATCCCCCAAACAAGCTGTGTTCTTCTGCCTCTCACAGACATGAATTATAAAAAGTCTGCAGTCAGAGCAGGGGCGAGGTCAGGCCTTCTTGATCCTGAACCATGAAGAGTCTTAATGCCTGCAGACACACAGGATAAGTGAACAGGGAAGATGAAATAAATGCCTTCCTATGAGTGTTTTTCTCCCCCAATCCAGCCTGCTGATCTGGTACACATTACCTTGGGGAAGCCCAAGCTATAGTCCTCAAAAAACCGGAAGTGAGGAGCATCTACTATGATCACAATTATCCTACGATGTTCATGCATCGCGGGATAACGTTCCCCTTCCAAGCTTTCGGCCTAATGTCTCGTGTGAACAGAGAACCAGATGGGAGTTTTGGGGGCTAAAATGGATACACCAATTATTTATAGATTCGGACTAAAAATCACGTGAACTGCCTTCTGTGGAGTTCCATTTTCTGAGAACAGACTTGAAATAGACATAGTTGTGGAAAGTCTCAGAAACATTTAGAATAATCCTAAACATGATATTGCAAGTAGGGAATGGTGGAGTTAAGCCTGAAGAATTTTAGAAGCCCCTTCATAAAGAGCACAGTTATAGAACTATCTTTTGGAAATCTCTAGAATGAGACCAGGAGGTTCACCTTATCTCCTGTTGGTTTCAGCAGCATGTCCCCTGGTCATTTCTTCCTGCTGAGAAAACCTCTAAAATTAGACATGACTGCTTGCATAGCTAGGCGCCCCCAGCTTTGGAGTAGAAGGAAATTGTTCCTAGGGCATGTGTTCCTAACACATGATAGGCATTCAATCAACATTTACCGGGAAGGATCAAAGAATAAAAACAGAACCTTTTAATTAGTACTAAATATATGATGATGCATTATTTCAGAAAATTTCCTTCAGTTCTCCATTTTATTATGTTAGCTTTGGCATATATAAGGGTTTTTTTTTTTTTCTTTTCTTTTTGCGGGGAGTGTGGGAAGGGCAACATTTCTTGAAGGATCCCTTTGTGCTAGGTACTGTCCTAAATACTTTACCTGTGTTGCTTTATTTCCACCTCACAACAACCTATAATCTTTTGCATCTTATAATGGAATAATAACTTGCCTGAGGTTAACCAGCTTGTCCAGGGTCATCTAGCCAACCAACTCCGGAGCCCAAGCCCCAACTGCTCCCAAACACGGCCTGTTCCACTGTGATTCAGAATTGAGAAATGCTGCCTTCTGTTTTCACTCATAAATCTAAAACTCAAAATGGAGGAATTTCTGGAGAATGGCTAAGGCCATTAAAATTTTTTAGGGATGTTTACATTTTCACAGCCAACAAACCATTTAGGGAATCGGCAAAAGCTTTAGCTTTTTTTTTTCCCCTTAAACTATTTCTTTAATAAATAGAGTCTCCTGGAAGACTCAGGGTCACATGCCTAGCTCCAAACTACTCTCTAGGCTCTCCTATTAGCACACCCTCTCGGTGCACAAACTACCTAAAAAGCTTAAAATATAAAGGAAAATTTAGAAATGAACTCGTGTCTGGTGACACCAATACTTGAGTTATGGTGTGAATTCTCAAAGAAGTTATTTGGACTGACTTAATTTTTACTGTTATCCATTTGAACATACGTAACATCACTCAACACTTTGGAAATTAACAACTTTAATTACCATTTACTTTCTACTTGGAAAAAGTCATCATTCATCAGAAAGTAGAGATTCTCCTGCTCTATCAAACTTGCTCAGAATCAGAATAAACTTCCACGTTTTCCTGGTTAATTGTAACTCTCAGGGAAAAAGGCCTCCGATGTTTTCTCAGGTGAAAAGGGAACCATGGTATTCCAGATCACCCCGTCCCCACCTCCCACGCCTGTGTTAACTGGGCCAAGAGCAAGGATCTTGAGAAATGATACAACTCTGTGCTCTCTGCTCCATGTGGCTTCATTAATGTCAGCTGGAAGAAATATATTCCATAAAAATGACAATCAAGCACGCATTGAGTTATCAATATGCACTTTGGCTGGCGGACACTTCCAAGTGAATCACCTAAAATTAAAGAAGCCCCTGTTCTTATGTTGCCTGGAAAATTGCAAATGTGGAAACATGTTTTCCCCCTTAGTTTCAAATCCCCTTGTTCCACAATTAATTTCCCCACTGTCATGGCACGGAATGTCGTGGGATCCTATGATTGTGTGTGTGTGTGTGTGTGTTTTCTCTGTGTGTTCTTTGTACTTCAGCTGAACACCACTTTAGATCATCCTCAACAAGGAAGTAAAAGTTATCATTAGCATGTTGAATAATGGATGGTGTCCATTGTATTTTCTTATTTAGGAAAATAAATCATCCTGAAAACTTTTATTATGTTCTATGTAAAATGGAAGCACATCAGCACTTGTTATGTTTTCTTTCTCCTGAGTGGGTTTGGCAGGGCGCCTTCAGCTGGAAAGAACAACCAGGGGTTGCCAAGCAAGGGCTGGCTTGATTCCGTGCCATTCCTCTAGGGGATGTAAACATCCTGCCTTGGAAGACTTCACCAACCTGTAGCTAGAAAACTCCCGTGCGCAGAGGTGCAGCCGGGAGAACTGGAAGCCATGAGTCATGGCAGCAGACAGGCCCTGCTGGGGAAGGAGGAGGCCAAAAGTTCGAGTCCCCAGGAAGAGGACAGCACTGAATGTAGTGGAGAAACAGGCAGGAGTTGAGTGTGGACAAAGGACAAAGAAGATCAAGGTTTCCTGAGTGCCAACAGAGCGGATGCCTGATACTATAGCTCGCACCTTCACCTCCATCACCGCATGTCAGACCCAGTAGGGCACTGACTGCATGTGTAGTCTTGGGGAACTTGCTTCATCTGAGTCTCCATATTCTCATTGGCCAAGTGGGGATGGACGAGTTACAGTACTGAAATGCCTTCACACCAGAGCAATGAGCAGGTGCTTTGAGTCCCCAGAGCACACACTCTCCCAGGATCCTGGCTGAACCACCCCACCCCTCGTGGGCTACCTTGCAATCCTGAGCTCAAGGGAGATGCGGGTACAGCAGAGCCTCTAGGGCCTGTCCAGTAGTAAGGGCTGGTTTGCACTCAGTGGCTGGACCCATGTCATACCACTTGTTAGATAGCTTTATAAGGCTGGCCGAGGGACGGGGATGGATTCTACAGAGCCTATCACATGAAAAGCCCCAGATAAATGATGATAGTTACACCCATTATACAGATGGGGAAAATGAGGGCAACAAGGTTAAATAACCATGCTATGGAACCAGGATATGAGCCTAGGATCATATGGTATCCTATCACAGATTCTCATCTCACTGTCAACCATGATGTAGCAATGGGAGAATCCTAACAGCTCATTTAATGATGGCATAAAAGAGTGTCCCTCTGAGAGAGAGCCATTCCATCAGCTCCATTTCAGATGCCCATGCTCTTCTTGAATGTCATCCCCAAGGAGTCGTTAAAAGGCCAGCATAGACTCAGTTGTGCTGACAACGTTTTAATTATGTTATCAGACTTATGAAATGGCAACTGCTTTGCTCAAGACTGAATGAAAGAAACTGGTCTCAGCTGCAGAATGGAGTTTGACAGGTACACAGCTAGTCTTCTCGACCACAACTGGATGATGCTTTTACGTCTGGCTGCTCTGAGTAAGTACTGAGTTGTACATTTGTGATTCTCTGTGTTCTTGGAGGGTAGGGGGAGAATGGGTATAAAAAGATTCTATATGAGATTTCGTATGGTCAATAAAATTATTACTTTAAAAACTTTCATCAAGGTAGAATATTGTCAGGATAGATTAAAAACAATCATGGCTCAGCTACTAGAAGTGTGATCCTCATATAGTAGTCACAACGTGGATCCTATGCCCTGCTGTCTTCTAATTATTCAACCTGCTTCTCTATCAGCTATTAGCACTTGCGTATGAAATAGTCACCTGTGTGTGGACAGGAGAGTGCTTCTATGGGAAGAGAACATAAAGGGGTTACATTTAATTAAGAGCAAGGGAAAGAAATAGGAACAATTTAGAGGGAGGCCAGTGTGGAGCTGATTCAGAAGTAATCTAAGATTTTTCCTGCTCAACATGTGGTTCATGGGCCAGCAATATCCGCATCCCCTGGGAGCCCATCAGAAATCAGAGTCTGAGACCCACCCTGTCTGATGGATCACACTCTGTATTTTAATCAGATGCCCAGATGAGTTGTATGCACACCCCTGTTGGAGACGCTCTGCTCCTGGGGGCCCAGCCTCTGCTCACACGTGGTGGAGAGGAGCTGGTGGGGGTTGGTGCGGAGCAGAAAATGAAGTTGTAAGAGTTGGGAAGGTACCCGAGTGTTCGCCTCAGAGGTTATCCTGTCTGGATCGGCTGCAGGGGGAAAAAATCTGTTCTTAGATGATGAGCAGGCTGTGGTTGCAGTTGCACCCAGCATGATGGCCATCTGTGTATAAAAAGAAAAGCAACACTGTGCAGGAGTGTGGAATCGCTACAGCGGCTAAGCACGGCCAGGTGTTTAAGCAGGAAAGCCAGTCTTAAAGATCAAAGGCAAATCGATTGTAAAAGAGAACATCTTGCCCACCAAAACCCAGGCCCTCCGAATGGAGAGAGGGCGATGTCTGAACAGACCAGATGTGAGCAGCCGAGGGATCCGGAGAGCCTAGAATAAACCGGCTGCAATACACCACTAAATACAAACACAGGTTCCGCAGCAGATGTGAGAGTCCTCCGAGGCCCCCGGCTGAGGCGGTAGGAATTTTCTGTCCCTGTGATAAATGGGCAGTAATTAATTATAGGACGGACGCGGAAGCCTAAAGACTAAGTTCTCTACCGCCGATGACAGGGGAATGGAGGTTTTGGAAAGAGCTGTGTGAGCACTTTGAGGTCACCAGTCTGGGGTCACAACAGGTGCTGCCTCCCAAAGGCCTGAGATGGGCGGGCAAGTTATTTAGGGACTGACGCGTTATTTCTGGCTCGGAAGCCCCCACCCTCCTGGGCCCATCCTTTCAGACCCGGGACCACCGCACTGTCACTCCACCAGCATACTGGCGGGGCCGGGGGCAACGGGCAGGGACATGGGCATTCCATCACCTGGTGAATTTCCCACAAGCCCCAGCTGGTCTCCTCTTAATTGCCCCCCCCCCAGAGATCTTCATAAATACATTTAAATATAATAATTATTATTGTTATTTTACTTTGTTCTCGATGGCAACTTTCCTTCAAACAGCTCAAAGAACGATTCTGAAATTATCCAATTAATCTTTGCAAAATTTCTGTGAAGAAGGTGGGTGGCAGTTTCTCTACACTTCCTGAGGGGAGGGAAAAGCAGAGAGAGGTTAAAGGGCCTGGAGTAATTTGGGGACGGTGCAGAAATGGAAAACCAGGCTCCCAACCTCCTTCCCCCAGATAGCCGTCTACTGCCAAGTTCAGTGTCCTCTGAAGAGCACGACTGCCTAGGCCAGAGCCCTAAGTCCAGAGCACTTGTATTCAGATCCTGGTGCCACTGCTCCGTAAGACATAAAACTTTATGCAAGTCCTTTAGCCTCTCTGGGCCTCAGTTTCCCCATCTGTCAGGTGCCTCAATGAGATATGCTGCTTAGGGCAGGGCTTCTAGAAGCACAGCCTCTGGAATCCACCCTCAGTGGGCTTGTTGGCAGTTTTTTTTTTTTTTTTTTAAGATTTATTTATTTGAGAGAGAGAATGCGAGTGTAAGGGGGAGGGGCAGAGAGAGCCCAAGCAAACTGCTGAGCGTGGAGCCCAAGGCGGGGCTCCATGATCAGGACCCCGAGATCAGAACTGGAGCAGAAACCATGAGTGGGATAGACCCAACCACCTGCGGCATCTAGGCGCCCCTTGCTGGCAGTTTTATACACAAGGCGGTTTTGTGCATGGCAGTGTAAATGGCATACTTAGGCATGCAATGAAGCAAGAGGGTCCAAGATCAGGCTTGGGAGACAGACAGCCTGGTTCATATCTTGGCTCCTACACTGGCTAAATCCTCTGACTTTGGGCAGGTCACTTAACCATATTGAATGAGTCTCCTCCGCTGTCAATCAGGGACAGGGACGATTCAATAAGATACCGCATATAAAGGGTCTAGCATACAAGCGCTCAGTGAGTATCCATAGGGTGGTTTAGAGGAGGCGTCTGTCAGACTGTCTGCATTTGGAACCTGACCCCCACTTTTCTAGCTCAGAAACCTTGGGCAAGTCACCTCATTTCACGGGAGAAGGTAGGTCCCCATGAGGATTAAGTTTATACATATAATGTATAACAGAACCGGGCATAGAGTCTGTGCTTGACCAATGTTATTATTAGTTGCATTATGATTAGGGCTTCATTTCTTGTTTCTCTTTTGTCTGTGGAACCATGAACACTGGTCTCCACACATATGGAGAGAGATTACTCTAAAATTTGGGGGTGATGTGGAGGGAAAACAGTTCCTGTCAGGCCACTATCCCCCAGTAAATTGGAAGAAGCATCTCTAAGCTGGAAAACACTCCCTCTGGAATCAGATAGGCCTTCGGTCTGCCCCTCACCAGCTAAGTGATGCTGGGTAATTTTGCCACTGTCTTTCGCTCAGTCAGCTCATCTGGAGAATAATGGTAACAAGCTGAACAGGGGACTTGAGCTAATATACACAAGTGTGCTTTGTGAGTTCGTAAATACTACCCATATTTAAAGGGTTATGAATCGAGAAACACACACACTTTAAAAGCACACTAACATCGGAATTTTCACTTGAACGAGGGCAAACTAAACACTTTTTTTGTATATGTGCTTCTATTTTTCATCCCTTTGGGGGAGAAAAAATGAAAAAGTTCTCGTCTCAGGTAGGAAAAGAATGAAGATACCTTCATTTCTGGTGGTGCCGGCACCCTGGATTCATCACCAGCTGCTCTAACACCAAACACACCATCTTCCCCCCACCCAGGAGACTCAAAGTAACTGCATTTCTCTTTGCTGAGTTCCTGTGGGTACTTCAAAGCCTGGAGACTTTGCAGATGTCTTGGTGGTGATTTCCCTTTAGCAAACACATGGGAAATACTTCAATAAGACAGAGAGACCAGCTCCACAAAAGAAAATTGGGGGCCAGAAAGAGAGAGATGGCTTGCAAGCTGAGCCCAAAGAGCCAGGCCACCAGATACTCACTTCTCAGATGGACGGCCTGCATTTGCAGCAGGGGTCTATTCCTTCGGCTCACCCTAACACTTACGGCAAGGAGGCATTTCTTAGGCACTAACCCATGAAACGTCAAAACCGAACTTGACTAGAAGAAACTATATGAAATGCCTCCCCATTGCCAAGAGCCTCCCGGCAGGCTACCACCCCCCTGGGAAGATAAGAACAGTGGCCTCTGGGACCTGACAAGGGTGGGGCCGGCCGGCAGAGGGTGGATCTAATCGCACCTTGTGTCATTTCCAGGTCGTGTTTCTTTTGCATTTTTGAGTCTCCTCCCAAAGCAAGTTCCCCTTAACATGTAGTCAGGGACATTTTCACTTGGAGGAGCTCTAAAGCTCTAACCCACAGAGTCCATCTTTACATACGGCAAAGTTCTTTTGTGAATCAAAATTTGCTTTTTGAATCAAGAAGCACCTCATCCTTTAAAAGTAAGAATGTATTACAAAACTACAACACCGTCTACAATCTAGACAAGGAGTGTTAAACATCTGCGCAGTAAGCAAAGTGACTGCTCATTGGGTTTCCCAGTGGTGGGGATGGTACCTGGGGTGGGGGGCACCCACTGTGTGCCCGGTGCACTGGGTAGGATGCTCTGCAAGGCAACGGCCTGATATGGGGGTGATGGCTGTGGCTATAGGTCAGAGTGAAGCCCCCTCATCCACTGGGGCACCGAACACACAGGGCCAAGCAGACCCTCACCTGGGAGACACCCTGCCTACCTATCATTTATCCCTGCTTGATTTCTACAACAAAGATTATCGCACGCTTGCTATCAGCTGGGCATGGTGCCCCCCTGAGTGATAATCATGGTGTCTGTCCTTGCCAAGTCTAGTGGGAAGGACAAACAGGCTGTCACAATACATTGTGCTCCTGCTGTCTTGGGACAGGTGCAGGCTCCAAGAGAGAACACAGGAGGGGTGCCCTGGGGAGAGGGACGGAGAAGGGTACTGTAATGGCACCCTGGGGGGGGGGTCACTCGCCTTCAGGGAGGAGCAAGGAGGAAGGATAATAGGAGTGAAAGGAGGAAAGACTGGAGACTTAGCTCCATGTGGGCAAGTCACGGAGTCAGGACATCATCCACAGGGCAACTGGGAACCACAGTACCACCACTGGCTTCTTAACTTAGGCTAAGGCAAAAATTTATTGAACCTGACCACAGACAAAGATTAGGGTACCACACAAAATGAGAGCAGCGCCAATATCATCTCCATCCTGCAGTTGAAAGAATGGAGGCTTGGCAGTGAGGTACCCCGCCCTGGGTCATCCAGCTACTGGGACTTTACGCTGTAGTTGAGGTTTCTGAGTTTGTCACCCAGAATCAACACCCCCTTTTCTGGGACTCCATCTCCATGAGGTCACTGGAGCTGTAGGCTGGGGTATAGGACTTATGCCTGGCCTGGCAGAGCACTGCCATCCTCTGGCCACAGTCACTGGCTCAGGAATGAGAGCCAGTTAGAGTCAATGGCACACAATGTTGGGACTTCCTGGGAATCTTGAGAGAGAGAGAGAGAGAGAGGGAGAGAGAGAGAGTGGGAGAGAGAAAGGTCTCTTAAAAGTGGGAGGATAGAGGCGCCTGGGTGGCTCAGTTGGTTAAGCATCTGCCTTCGGCTCAGGTCATGATCCTGGAGTCCCGGGACCGAGTCCCATATTGGGCTCCCTGCTCGGCGGGGAGTCTGCTTCTCCCTCTGACCCTCCCCCCTCTCATGCTCTATCTCATTCTCGCTCTCAAATAAATAAATAAAATCTTTAAAAAAAAAAGTGGGAGGATATAGGTTTAGAGCTGGGGAATGAAGACAGCACAAAGAGAACAATGAGATTAGGTCTCCTGGATCAAACTCTGCTTGAAGCTACAATACTCCACAACTTCTCAGTTAGGTTATTTACCATATTCTTGGTAGGTTTCTCTGTCACTTGCAACGAAGTAGCCCTAATGCAGTGGTGCTTATTGTGACCCTCTCTTCCTGTACCCCCAATGTTACATGTGGCTGAAATTGCTTTGGTGTTTTGCTAATTTCTCACATTTAAAAAATTACCTTAGTGAAAATTTTGAGTGTGGACTAAATTGAGCTATGAAAATAAAGGCAGAGAACAGGAATGCATTATTTAAACAACTGTAAAATTAGTTGCACAGGAAAAGGAGACTGGATGTAGAGCGAAGGGAACTGAGGTACAGGAGCACAGATCCTGCTCTGGGGCTCACCAGCTCTGTGATCTC
The DNA here is from genome assembly GCF_029215605.1 of Mirounga angustirostris. Classification (NCBI taxonomy): domain Eukaryota; kingdom Metazoa; phylum Chordata; class Mammalia; order Carnivora; family Phocidae; genus Mirounga; species Mirounga angustirostris. Next base: position 177,662,837 of record NW_026991709.1, on the reverse strand, counting down.
GGGCAAGGCACCTTTGCTCTCTCAGCATCAAAGCTATGGAATAAGGGAGCATCACTAGATGGGACCCCAACTCAGGTTGGTGACTGCTACGTAGGCTGCTTTTGAATCATCAAAAGTTGACTAACACAGATTTAGGAGACTCATTCATATCTTTTTTTTTTTTTTAAAGATTTTATTTATTTATTTGAGAGAGAGACTGAAATAGAGACAGCATGAGAAGGGGGAGGGTCAGAGGGAGAAGCAGACTCCCCGTGAGCAGGGAGCCCGATGCGGGACTTGATCCCGGGACTCCAGGATCATGACCTGAGCCGAAGGCAGTCGCTTAACCAACTGAGCCACCCAGGTGCCCCGAGACTCATTCATATCTAAACATAGATGGAGGTTTAGCTTCAAGAAAGTTCACACCTGTTTGTATCTGGCAGGTGCAGCTGAGAAAGGCTCATCATTGGGCTTGTGTTCAGGGAAGGACAATTATGTAACTGACAAACCCCAGAGAACCTAGCTTGTCTTGGATCTTGGAAATCTCAAATGGCAGCCCTGGGAGAGGGTTTCCAGCCTGGCTTGAGTCTTGTGCTCAAGACACATGAATATCCCACCACCCTGCTACTTGCAAGAGAGGACTTTCCCACTTTGCTCTCTGCCATCATGGAGCCTCTCTCTACAAACCCTTCCAGTGAGTCCCCAAGTGCAGCTGGTCTCATCTTTTGATGACGGCCAGCCAGTGACCTGGAAGGTGGCCCACAGGGACCTGTAAAAACCACACTGGTTGTTTATAAAGGTTGACACTGGTAGGTTGCAATTGGGTAGTGACTTTCAAAGAATCTGATGGGCTGGGCTGGGGGCTTTATTTAGCTATTCTGCTAAACATAAACTTTAGAATTTCTACAACTTTTAGAAATAGACACTTTTCACCTACTTTGAACTTGGTACAACGAAGAAAGCATCTACAAGAATTGGAGTTAAGACGCCTGTCACTATAACAGACTTTGAATAGAGTCTCCTTTTAAAACCTGTATTCTATTATAAACACATTTCGTTCTCCAATGATTCCACCCATGAACTAATTAGGGCTTTTTGCCTGCAACATGTGAGATTTTAAGTTTTTTTAAGATTTTTCTTTTATTATTTTTATTTATTTGACAGAGGACAAGTAGGCAGAGCAGCAGGGAGAGGGAGAAGTAGGCTCCCTGCTGAGCAGGGAGCCTGATGCAGGGCTCGATCCCAGGACCCTGGGATCATGACCTGAGCCGAAGGCAGACGCTTAACTATCTGAGCCATCCAGGCGCCCCCGAGATTTTAAGTTCTGTGTTGTAAAAAATGAAATATACAACTGGATATGTGAAGTGGCTATCGAGATTGGTTAGAACAAGGTCATGTTCTAACCGCCAGTCACTGACCCCCTCTTGCAAGGCAGAAATTATCTCCTCTCCCCGGATAACACCAGGGAACATGCTCCCTGTAAGTCTGGTGAAGTCCTAACACAATTTCGACCTCTCCCATCTTATTTGAATGACTTTCTAGGGCTACCCTATCAGGGGTTCCATGTAGCCCAAGAGCCATAACAGACTTTTTAGCGGAACAAAGAAGACCAGAGTCACTCCCATTTTTATGCTCTTGGAATTACTGAAACACCAGCAAAACGTCTAATAGTAGAAAACTATTAACAGTGCCCAGCTCTTGTCACGGTGACTATCATTCAGCTACCTAAACACAAGAGGCATAAACTGTTCTTGAGAACAAGATACAACACCAACAAGAAAAATAATTAGATTTAAAACCACAAACCTCCACTGAAGTTTCTCCAGGACCAACAGTCTGTGTCTTGGTGTGAAGATAATACACATTTGTGGATCAAGGTGAGTGCCGACTTAATTACCTCGAGGGGCATGTCTGAACTCTAGAAAGTCAGTGGGGGCTCTGGCGGGTTTCCTCTGCCGTCAGACATCACCTCCAGGTGCAGAGTGAAGAAAGTCCTACAGGTGTTGGACGCCCACAAATGAAGCATAATGGCTATGTTTCCTTTAAAGGATCCCGTGCACGTGGGCAGGAGACAGGAGACGCTGGTAGATGACTTCTCCCGTACCACCTGAGTAAGGCCAGGCCACTTTGCAAGGCTCACTGTTCTTTGGTCTCTCCTTTTTCCTGTTCACTTTCGCCTTACTTCCTTGACATCTCCTTTCTGGCATTCCTCTCAGCCTTGCCCTGGCCCTAAGCAGCCCCACTTTCGTGCCTATCCTCAGATTTCCATAAACACTGTTATTTCCCATGGCTATCATTATGGAAAAAAAAGTACTTGGCTGGGGGTGCGGGGGTAGCTATTACTGTTTGCATTGTGTTAAAATGTATCACTTTTATCCTAAAAAGAGGATTTTCATAAACATAAAAAGTGTCTGGACTCTTTTATGTTTTGAGGCGGGGAGGGACAGAAGCAGAGGGAGAGACCCTTAAACAGGCTCCATGCTGATGCGGGGTTCGATCTCACAACCCTGAGATCATGACCTGAGCCAAAATCAAGAGTCAGGCGCTTAACCAACTGAGCCACCCAGGCGCCCCGGGCCTCTGTGTTAGAGTGTGATTTTAAAACAGCCGGCGTATATCTAAAAACAACAGGCCTATCTTGACCAGAACACTACGGTACCATAAAGTAGGACTATCAAGACCCACACATGAACAGCCTGAGCTGCTGCAAAGGGTCTTCCCACAGATTTTCTCATTTCATCTTTCACCCAGTGATGGGAGTATTCATTCTGCCTGTGCCTCAGACGACAGAAACTGAAGCTCAGAAAGGTCAGGAAGCCCCATGCGAGGTCACAAAGCTTGCAGGCTGGGGTTTAGGGAGGCAGGAGCTAGTCTTCTCCCTCAAATGGCAGTGCTCTTTCCAACCACAAAACCAATTCCCCAGGATCCTACAAGGCATCTCCCTTGGGCTTGTGACAATGTCGTTCCTCCGTCCTCTGTGTGAAAGGCCTGGGGATTCTTGAGTTAGGGCCACACTTACAAATGAACACACATAAGAACGCACCTAGTGCCACAGAGGAGCAAAAGGAAAATTTAAGGGCCTCCTACGTTGCCAGAGGGAGGGCTCCTCTCCAGCTTGAAAGCTCAGAGCTGGCTTCCTGGAGGAGGGGGCCTTGGCTCATGCTCAGAGGCTGGGAAGGGGTGAGCGGGCGGGGACAGAGGCAGAGGGCTGGGGCCACAAGGGGCTTGGCTGGCTGCACACATGTCAGAGAGCTGTGGGGTCAGCACTGCAGTCCGCTCGCCGCCGTGGCGAAGGGAGAACCCGCCGTACACTTTGCTCCTGGCTGGAATCTAAAATACAGCTTTAAGTTATTAAGGATCCTGGAATGCCACAAACTTCTGAAAACTGCCTGTCAGGATCACAAAGATACTTGGAGGAAGGCTCTTCAAACCAAGTGTCAGAAATGAGAGATGAGCCTGTGTGACCCCACTTCACCGCGCGCATTTTTATCAGCCATCAGTCACCGGATGGCGATGGTGCGGCTGCGTGGAAGGAGATCCTACAAATAAAATAGGAACTCACAGTATGTGGATTTGTGTGTTTTGCTCCATATTAAAGGGGGGAAAAACACCTCTTGGGTTCTTCTTTCCAAAACTGTGATATAAAGGTATGAACCTTTCATTTTTTGAAGACTTTTAGGGAAAGCCGTAAAGCCCGCCCAGGACAGTCAGGGGACCATATTTTGTGCAACAGAAATTCTTCTAAATATAGACCGCACAGCGATCACAAGAGGGATGCGAGCAGTGTCCTTGGATGCTCCGCAGAACAGGCGGATGACAAAGCTGCTAAGAGGGTTTGCATCGAAATCCTGCGCTCCCCGATTTAGCAGAAGGCTTATTTCGCTCTCTCGCATGAGTGGGTTGCCGGAGCCGACCCACAGCAGTCGCATTTTGAATCCCATTCTTTGCCTTGTCCTAGGCCTGCCTTAAAGGTACATAAAGCTCCCGGCCGGGGGAATTTGCTTTTTAACCAGGTACAAGTAAATTTCCTTAGCCAAACTCCGCCTATCCCTAACGCTTGCCAGATATCACAGGCCAGTTTCTTTCTTTCTTTCTTTTTTTAACTTCACCTTCCCAACAGAAACAAAAGGGAAGCTCTATAAACATTTCAGATTGCTGATATACTCCCTCTTCTCATTCTTCTAAGTGGAAACTTTGCTCTTGAGAGAAGGTGAGCATCTACTAAAAAGTAATTTTCCTCTGTCAGAAGGGCTCGCCGAGCACTTGATCGCAGCTGAAATGTGTTTTAATAAGGCCTTTCTCCTTTACAAGCCGGCGGCTTTCAGCTCTGTCCCACAGCCTGAGCGGGGAGGAAGATGGCTCTCAGACATCCTTTTGTGGCTCTAATCAGAGCCAGAAGGGCCGTAGTGACTTTCAGGCCTTGGGGAGCTGTAGCTCTTTTGTATCCATCTCATCTAAGAAATCAAGTTTGATTAATTTGTCATCAAGGCAAATGTGTGATCCCCTCAGAGCCAGGCCTTTGAAGTGGAAGGCTGAACTAGGGCTCAAAAACCCAGGTCAGCCGGATAAACGGTGATGGTGCCCAACTGAACGAGTTCTTCTGTGCCTGTTCTCATTTAAAACGCTCTGGAAAAACAACAACAGAACCCTTTTCCACACAAGTGTTCCGAGTTGGACTGCTCCCCATCCCAAGTCTCCTTTTGTTTACTTTAATTGAAAATAGAGTTATCTGGGCTACAGAGTAAGACCCGGAAAACACTGAGCCACGCCACAAAGCACGGGGTTGGAAGGCTCTGACCTCCTGCCAATCTTAAAAGGCCACTTGGAGTGGGAGATTCGAGAGGGCTGAACCCGGTGTCAGCACGTGCTTCTGGAATGAATAATCTGAAGGGGTCTCCAACTGGGTCATGAGACAGATGCTCATTTACGATGCTCTGGTCTTGTTAACCTGCACTTAGTGGAGTTCCTGAGCCGCTGAAAATGCATAAGGCAGTGGCCCCAAGATATTATTTAATCCAAGACTTAGTGTCATATTTCTTGTTCAGATGCTATATATGCTTTATAAGGAATTACAGGGCTTTTAAAAATTACAGAGTAAGCAATCTTTAGACATTCCGTAGTGTAAGAATCCCCATATTGAACATGTTGGCGCACAGGCCTTTTTATGATGGTTACCCCTCAGGTATATACATAAAGACATGGTGAATTACCAAGCGAAAGTCCAGGGCTCGATCGGCTTTTAAAGATGTTTGAAAAGCACCAACAAATTATAAACAGCCTTTGTGGTTACTGAATTCAGTGTCAAAACTATTATTAGAGCATTTTAAAACAATAATGGGATTAGTAAAAACAGTCAGCTTTAGAAATCTAAGGATACTTTAACTTAAAAAAAAAAAAGCAACACAAAACTCTGCTTACGACAACACTCAAACATTCCTTCATTCCAGCATGCACTGAGTTTGTAGTATGTGTAGGTATGTGGAGCTCAAACATGTTTAAGATACATTTCCTGCCTTTTTTATGGTCTAGTAGTTCCTAAGTTTTAATGTTATTTGCCAATCCGCTCAACGGTAAGCTCCATGAAAAATGGGTGATGTCTTTTCTTGTTTATTTTTGTATCCCCAGTGCCTAGCAGCACATCATAGTTGTTCATAAATACTTTGACTGAATGAGTCAGTATCCCATATAATCCTTATCTCAGCTACACTGATGTCTATCAACTTTCTTTAAGGCACCCAGCATTAAAAGAATATGCACGGAATACAAGGAACACTTGGGAGCCTCCTACGGTCCTCCTCCAATGTTAAGTTGGAGTGCCTACAATCCACAGAGCATTACATGGGGCTTATGTTTCAACGATAATTTGTTCAGCCTGGAAAACATTTTCATTAGCTAGACTTCCTTCGTATATTCCTGAGTAACAATGGCAATAATGTCCTTAGAAAATAATTAACTGGAAGATTCATTCAGGTTTTTAATTGGTTCACAGCAAATGACCCAGAAGTCAGGTACACAGCGCTCCAGTGAAGAAGGCAGATTTGTTTGTGCCACTATGGCGTGAGGAGGTAGAATGATTGGTAAACAAGCAGTCATGAGACTAGTGGGTTTTGGCCAGTGTTGCCATCAACTTGCAGGATCTCAAACAACTTAAGCCGGACCAATACGTCAAGAGGAATGTGCCAAAGTTTCATTGGATCAGTTCATTCTCTTTACCGTGTGGACGTATAGTCAACTAATAGAAGTACCATTGAATAGCTCTCTACATGAGCAAAGTGCTGAGCTGGGTGCTTAAATATGTCATTGGCTTTGAAGAAGCTCTGTCTTCTTCCCTTCTGTAGATTAGGAAATTGGGGCTATGAGAGGATGAGTAACTTGCTTGAGGCAGAAGCTAATGGGATTTCAACCTAATAAAACAAATTCCAAGCTAAGCTCTTTGCATTGTGCCAGTCTGTCTCCCTTCCGATTGTTGACATCCAAGGCTAAGGTTTGGAAATCCCAGAGTGGTTCAACCCAGAGTGAATCCCACAGTCTCCCACGAAAACCACCAAACCATTAACCAGGACACCTGACAATCTGGTCAAGAAACCAAATCCCATCATCTCTGCTCTTCTCATTTCCAATCTCTGGTAGAAGCATTTGCAAACACAAATAGTTAAAGGTCACCAGTAAGAAGTAGAAGAGGGATTTTGCATGATCCATCTGTGCTGGGATAATCCAGAATTGGCCGTGAATATGTTGAAGGGCCTACTCTACACCAGTAATTCTTCTCCACCTGCCATCCACACCAGTCAAATGTGTTATTCTTGTACATTCTTTGGAGGAGAGTGTTAGGCATGTGCATCTACAGATTGGGCACTCAATAAGTGAGACAGAAAAGCGAACTTCAAATATAAATTTTTTAATTCCCAGCTAAAACCTTGAAAAAGTAAGCAAGTAGATGGTGTATCCTAGTTGTACACTGGGTTCGAGACAAATCTGCTCATGTGGAACTGATGCAAAGAAGCGGATTAGGAAATGTGTATTTTTTTCCACATAAGGTATGGAATGAAGGAAAGATCGTTGATTTTAACAGCCAAGAGATTCGGGGAGCTGGCTGCAACTTTGCCACCAACTGCTTGTGTGACCTTAAGCAAATTCTTTATGCTTTCTGGGTCACTTCTTCATCTGTAAAATGAAAGGCTGAACTAGGCCAGCGAGTTTTCAATCTTTTTCTTAAAGCTGTAGAAAGGACCTTTCCTTTACCAACAAACTCTTCTAGGCAATCTCAAAATCCTTGTATATTGGAATCTTCCATCAAGCCTAGCATCAGGAGAACAGGCTGGAGCCACAGTACCTTATCTGTCCGTTGGCTCCGTGACAGACCACCTGCGTGAGCATGGGGCAAGTCATTTCACCCCTGAGCCTTAACTTCCACATACAGAAAATGGGGGCAACAATCACGACAGTACCTCCTAGTGTCTTGGGGAGAAGTAAATTAGTGAGTCTCTGTGCTTCGATGGCATGGAGTGCCATATGCCATTAGTTTCTACTGAGTCACAGCTAGGAACAGAGCCACACAGCACAACGGAAGCATGCCAAACTCTACCCGCTCCCTGACGTATGGGGGTAGCCCGGGCTTATAGTGTCATTCCACACCTAGCATTTATTTATTTATTTATTTATTTTTTAAAGATTTTATTTATTTATTTGAGAGAGAGAGAATGAGAGAGAGCACATGAGAGGGGGGAGAGTCAGAGGGAGAAGCAGACTCCCTGCCGAGCAGGGAGCCCGATGCGGGACTTGATCCAGGGACTCCAGGATCATGACCCGAGCCGAAGGCAGTCGCTTAACTGACTGAGCCACCCAGGCGCCCCCACACTTAGCATTTAAAGAGCTTATAAATAACTTTTCTGAACTCAACTTTCATAAATAGAGGAGTTTCTATATAAAAAGGTAAAGGTGATGTTTATTACCTGAGTGATAAAACCAGAAAGAAATGCAAGGAAGGGCTTACTGGAAGTCAAGTGGGCCAGGCAGGGCCTGGGACTGCGAGGAAACTAACAAAGAGGGCTCCTGGAGTGACTGGCAAAGTTCTGTTTCTCGACCTGGGTGCTGTTCTAGGAGTGTTTTCCATATAACGATTCACTAAGTTACACATTTGTTTTGGGTGGTTTTCTTTATCTTTGTTTTATTTTTACAATAAAAAGTTTCTAAAAAGTGGTGTTTCATAAAACAAAATCAATGAGTATGGAAATTATGCCTACTGGCTTCCAAAATGTTAACAATTTGCCTTGCAATGCATGTCAGTATGGATGTGTTATTGTGTTACTACACTTTTAAAAATACTTTTAAAAATATACTTTACAATAGGAGCTTTGTTTGCAGTATATCCAGAAGTATTTCTGTAGAACCAACCACCTGGAGAACACTTTTTGAAAGCCAACAGGCTTCTGTTAAAATGTTATTTATGATTCCATGACGTTTGTTTTTTTAAAAAAAGACACATTCTGAAAATCAGAGTCTTGTCCTTCATAATTTGACTATCTTCCTGAAACACCAATTATTTTTGCCTCAAAAAGGGAATGCTGCGTTAATATTAACCTTCATTTCTACCAGTCTCCAGTCAGGGTGAGTCACAAAACCCCAAACTCTCCTAAGACCTGAAACCTTCCCCTAGGTCCATGCTTTCTAGAATTCTATATGTGCAAACAACAAGTGATTTAAGTTCCCCCAGTGAAAGAGGAAATTGGGGAGTAAGAGCTTGTCCACATCTTTGAGGCTGGGAGGAGCCCACACATTTAACCATACCATCTGTACAAATGGTACCAGAGTTCAACATGTTTATGATTAGAAGAGCTTATGATTTATGCTTGCTAGTTAAATATGCTTATGATTTAAAATTATTTTCTCTGGCAAGAAATAACCTAGTCAGCACCACAGCTTAGCCAGATGATGGGAAATAGATACATATTTCAATGGTACACATTTTAACTTGCTGAGCCCAGTAAATACTACTGTTTTCTTTTCTTCCTATAACAAAAGACCTATCTTCCCATAGGATTCCAGAGGGTTTTAAAAATACACTCATTAGGGAAAGCAGTTAAAAGTTCCATAACAGCGGTTGCTACAACCAAAAGAATCACCGGGGTTGGCCTCTGAAAAACTGTATCTTCAGTGGGAAGGCTAAGCCTACAACTAAGAACATGTCCCCAAAAAGTGCATCGATAACCACTACATGATCCAGAATGTATGGCGGCAGTAATTAGACCCGAATACGAGAAGGAGATATTGGGAAATCTTAACACTTTTAGGGTGTTACGCCCTGCCCCTCAAAGACTTCATGAAAATCTGCTGTGTTCATGGTGACTGGGCATCACACACATAATCTTGAACTGCTTGCTTCTGCATCGAGAGATAGGAAAGTCTGCAGATAAATGGGAGAAGTAAGAGTTTGCTGGTTTCTTTTTGTTTTTAAAGGGATATACTGGACAGCCAGAAAGGAAGAGTAAGTTCCCTTTACTTGGAGAAATGGGGGACAGTTGAATCTTAAGGGCAAATTGGAGGACAAGAGAGAAATAAGAGTAATTGACTTACTCTAAAATGAGACCACTCTTAGCAAAAAGTAGAGAAAAGAAATGAAAGTAAGTGAAATGTGTTTTCTAAGAGCCGAAGATGAGCGCTCAACAGGGGAGTATGCAAGGAACAGCTGCTTCCTGTCAGGGTATCATGGACGCCCTACTCCGTGTCCCACACGCCGTGCTGGGAGCTTCATACACACTACGCTAGCTGGACAGAAAGGTTCACTAGGAGCTAGAATAAACAGCGTTATGACCATCACCACACATATACTCGGACCCTCGTTAAGATGAAGCAATGTGGTTAACAAAATGGCATGAAATTTTAAACCTGAGGGAGGAGAATGACACTTCTGTTCTATAGAATCCCAATACAGAGTGAAAATGAATGGCAACAGATGAGAAAAAAAACCTCTCAATAGCAAGTTCTACAAACTAATGGACCCTTAAACCCCACAAAGTTATGACTTGAAAAAAGGAGCACAGATTTCATAGCAGCATAGTCCCAAATGAGAAAACAGCAAGAACTTTTACATGAAAAGCCTAAACAGTTGCCCTCAACACATAAATCACTACATTTTCAAGGAAGAAAAGTACAGTCTAGTCTTACCTTATTGCTGCAAAAGGCTGGAATAAAAATTACTGACTCAGAGAAGCAACTTTCACATGTATCTGAACATCAAACACAACACACAATATAAAATCAAAAATAACTAGAACAGAAAAGTTTTCAGTCTGACCTTAAAAATACTGAGCAAATCACTAGATGAAGCCAGATCAAAAGGAAGGGCATTACACCAGCTTGTAGCCATATGTGGAAGAGCCCCAACTGCATAGGGCACAGATGGTATACAATGGGTGGGGGTGGGGGGCACGAGCAGATCCAAAACATAAGGCAAATAAGCCTGCTTCGGCTTACACACAGGTAAGACAGTTGGAAAGAATGAATCATTTTGAACGCAACTGATAAGATTTTAAATTTGGGATAACTGGTGCTAGATGTCCCAAGCTAAAGTATGCTCATCAGTTTCAGCTCTGAAATCCTTTGTGTAGTAATTTAGATGAAACTGAAATCTCAGGGAGGATACATGCAAGGGGATGGTAACTTGTTATTAAATGATAACTGAGTAGTTAAGACTTAAAAAAAACAAAACAAAACACCACACTGTGGTTGTGAGCCATGTTACCTGATTAAGGTCTGAGGAATTGGGGGGGGGGGGTGGGGAGTGGGATTTAATGCATACTCACAAAATTAATAGCTCTATTTGAAAACAGAAACCCTACAACTTTTATTAAAATGTTCAAAGTCCCCATTCATCATATAAGGTAAAGTGCTAAAATTAAAAATTTCACCTCTTTAAACTTTCTTAGGTAAAAGGACAAAACGTACCATTGATTTTCTACCGAAAACTCAGAAACGTTCATATTTACTTCATGCTTGTTTCTCTAAATACAAAGTTGGCAGTTTTATAAATCTCAAACACTTGTTCCAAAATAAAAGTTTCAGGAAAATTCTCCCACTTCAACATCAGGAGTTGAGATTTTCACAAAGATATCTTACATTTCATAAAATGAGTTGATAGCTTTTTTAGGCAGCAACCCAAACATTTAACACAGATTTCTTCAACCTCATGGTTTCTGGAGGACACAAAAGCATAGAATATCCAAAAGGCTATTTCATTGGATATTCTAATTAGTACATTCAACACACACATATACAATGGGACTCTAAATTTTAGCAGCAATGATGGACAAAAAAATATTGACTTCACGATGACTTTTGATTATCATTCACATGGTTTTAGGGAATACTTACTTGATTTTTTTGATACTTCTTTGTATTAAAGAATCCCTCCACTTTATTAATGGCTTTGCTAAGCTATGTCTAGGAGTGACAATTTTAGTGGAAATTCATTCCCAGGCTACTTTGAGAGTCATTTGAACAGTTTTGCGTTATTTTACATGCAATTTTATAGCTCTATAATGTTCATTTAATCTTGTTCAATGATGCTGAACCCCAGATGCCATAAGATATTATAGAAAAGTAGTTACTGCACATATGGAGTAACTACTTTTTCTGAACATTAATTTCTTTTCTCTTAACTCGCTGAAATGGTATTTAGAAAAGAGAAAAGCCACCCCTCTGTATTAAAGGTTTTATATCAGGGACTTTCAGAGATGGGCTACTTATTACCACTGTGGTCCTGGCCATAAAGTTCTTATTTACGAGCATCATCTTCTCAAGTATTAGTGATAATGGTTTTCTCCAGCCTTCCTAGGGTTGTTGGTATTAAAATTCCAATCAGGTCACCTGAGAGCTTGGGGGGTGGGAGGCTCTCCTCATTTGTCATAGGCGGGGGTTGGTATGAACAGGGGTTCTCAAAGTGAGATCTGAGGGCCATCCACATTAGAATCACTGGGGCTCTTGCTAAAAAAAGGCAGTTATCTAGGTCTCCCAGACCTGGTGAATCAGAACCTCTAGGGTCGGGGCTGACAAATGTGCATACTGAGTAAGCACCACGATGATTCTTCTGCATGCTACGGGGTGAGAAGCACTGGTAGATGATCTCGAAGGTCCCTTCCACTCTAAAATTCAAAGACTCGGTGAGTTTTCTTTTAGAGATGGAGTAGTGTCAGCAAGATGAGAGTATCTCTGCAACATAAGATGGTGACTTTTAGCCTGAACGCGCTAGCCTAAGTAAGAAGTGCTCACAGATTTGGATGTATATGTAAAAATAGAAAACAGAAACAGAACAGCATAATCAGGTGTGTAAAGAACCTATGTGAGCTTTCTTCCTTGGGACAGGATGAGTGGGAGAACCCACTCTAATTCCTACACAGAAGCGTAGGTTCAAAGGGCTCTTCACCGCGCCCCCATTCCCACCTTTTCCCTCTCCACCTTCCAACCCCTCTCAGTTGTCGAGGCCATTACCCAGGCTCTTACAATCCCGAGTTGCCAAACTTTTACATAATCTTTAACTGGTCTGCATACATTCTTTTAAGAAATAAACTACCTACAGGCAGTCCTCTACTCTCAGTTGTTAGGAGGGAAATCACACAGAAAACATGCAGCCTAGGAAAGGTGAAGAGCAGACTTACAATTTTAAAGGGGAGTTCCATATTTAGAAAGCCCTTAAAAACCCAAAAACCAAACCCTAATTTTACTTCTCCCTTCGGGCACAATATTGGATGAAATATCTCTGGTATTTCCTATATGTTAGTTTATTTCATTCTTTCTCTTCATAACTGCTTAGAGGCTCACTGAGAGCCTAGGATTTGAGATTTTTAAAGCACATCCAGAGAGTTCTATCTTTCACCCGTTTTTATTAGGTATAGGAGAGCTAAACTTCTATTGGTGGTATCTAACCACATTTTTATAAAACCAGAAGAGCAAAATGCACTCGAATCTTAACATAATTACACAAACATAGCTGGATAAATGATGCCGCTGAGCCAGACCGGTTGGCTGGAAGGCAGCGCCACCATGTGATCGCTCCAAATGTTGTCACTTTTGTTTAAGTACAAAAGATGGGACCTTCTAGGAGCTGGGCTTCTCACAGCAAAGGCCCACCTCCTGTCCCAATAAGGTTATTTTCAAACACCCAAGTGGAGCATCGTTTTAGTCGCTGAGAGTCGGAGGGAGAAAATGAGAGGATACCTGATCATGTATGGGCATATCAGTGGCCAGACAGGATCAGGTATGTAGTGCTCGATTGGGGAGCTGTTTGGGGGTTAGGTTGACAGACTTTTGACTGTTCTCAGTTTGAGGAACCTGGACTGGGTATGTAGCCTGCAGTCTCTAATGCCCAGCTCTATCGCTTGCTACCCCATGTCCTTTCACGAGGGACGGGTTTGGTCAAGGCTCTGCTAGTAGCTGGCAGGTGTGTCTACTACTCAATGATACCCAAAGTTTCGTTCATCTGTAAGGTCTTGGAACTGTGTGTATGTGTAGGCATGAGCTGAAGTCAAGAAGAGTGTTGAGAAGGAGTCGAGTTAAACTATTTAAAGTTTTACGAGAGTCGTGTTTTTCCTTTTGCGTTTTCTTGCTGTCAATTTTACCATAAATTTAATAGCCACATTATATCAAATGTACATGTTCACTGTAAACTATCCCCTCGTTTCAGAAATGTGGAAAAGTCGGGCGAGGAATCTTTAAGTGGAGTAGGTCAACACTTCCGGGATGTGCTTACAGAAGAAAAGTGAATACAGAGACAAGTTACTTTCAGTGGGTATTATCTGTCCTTATGAAACGGGTGTAACTTCCCCAGTGTAAGCAAGCCATTGTGATCTAACAACCTAGAATGGGGCAATGGGAGGAGAAAATACATACTGGTTTCCATCAGAGACCCTGGCTCTGCATCCAGACCTAAGGAAGGACAAAAGCGAGCAAGTCAGCGCTGTGACTTCCATATGGCTCTCTGTAGAGAGGACAGGCTGCACCTGCAAGGTCCGGACTGAAAAATCAGGATCTTCCTGCAAGTTGCCACCACCACCCCCACCCCACACCCCCAAGCATGGGTACACTGCCCTAAACAAAAGTCACATGCCCCAGAAGATATTTCCTTGTATCTCAAAAGAGTATTAGCTTCTTTAATCCAAGAAGGTAATGAGAGGTTTTTAGACTGATTAAATCAGATTAGTTCATACAAAGTCTATTAGGAACTAAATATTCAATTAAAACAATTTCCAAAGCAAAATCTGACAAAATCCACTCTTAAAGTAATTTAGATAATAGGTTCTTAACATTTGGCAAATTAAATCCTTCTCACGGTTGGTATTTTCTGCCGGGTCAGAAATAGGTGCAGAAGTTCTCTGGGACAAAAATCTACTTTGTGCGTTAAGCCATGTGCCACGATCATCAACAACAGAAACTCGAGAACACTAATGTGAGCCTAGCATTCCTATTTATTTTTTTTTCTTCAAAGGCTACATACATGCAGAAGCTGATCATGTCATCACAATGCTTTAAATAAAGTTCAAAAAAAAAATAAAAATACTTCAAATCCATTTACTTGTGGAAATATATATGACAATTAAAATGAAGATAGGTCACTCATCCTTTTTCTTCTAATCTATCAGAAAAATATATTATAAAAAAAGAATTTAACTTCATGGTCAGAATAATTTTTTAAAAAATCCTTGACGAATAACTTAAAAATAAGTTGGATGTTAGTACAATGTTTAGAGAAGCAAGTTCCAGGCTTTTGAAAAAGGGGTCTGATATCCTTATACCTCATTCTGAAATCACTGAAGAAATTCAGTTTAGAAACAAAGGAGTTTTTTAAAACTACAATCATTGAGGTTATGATTGATGTGGTTAGTAATGCAAGTGAAGGGCACAACTTTTATAAATAGATATCATTGAAGGTCCTTTAAAATGTTTGAATGGAGAATTTTATTTACAAACACAGGCTGGAGGCTTGAAGTGGCCCCACCTCTCTCTGCTGGTCAATACTGCAAGAGGGATTAAAAATCCTGGGTACAACGAAGTTCTGAGCACTGGGCCCTTTTTGTGAAATGTGTAAGCATGCACTAGCTCCCTGGACTCAGGAAAAGCTAGCAGGAGGAAGTGTCTTCAAATGGCCCTGCTTTTTCAGGTAAAAGCAGTAGGGAGGCTTGGCAGAGTCGAGAGAGGGGAATTGGCACATTTTTGAAAGAGTCTCAGTATTCCAGAGGGTGGCCATTTCCTTCTACTAAAACTGGTATTTCTTTGGTAACATAATACAATATATATCAACAATTCCAAAAATTAATACCAACAGAATGCACTCAACGTTCCACTTTGCCAATGTTCACATTCATCCTGGAAATGAGATTTACCTTGCTGCTCCTAAATGAAAAAGGCAGGGGAGAGCTGCCCAGGCAGGAGGACCATCAATTATTGGAAATGACATACAATGTGAGCAGGAAAAAGGGATAATCTAACAAAGTGTGTTCGAATGGATTTGGAAAGCCCTAAGTGGGCACACACACCCAAAATTCAGAAGCAGCTTTAATGCAAACAATTAAAATATCACCACCTCTTCAAATCAGAAATACAAGGTCTCCTACCAGGAGAAATCTATTGCTACCACTCTATGCCTATCCTTTGAAAAGGCCAAATTGAAATTCGGATTAGAAATACTTCCACAGAGGGTGTGAAGACCTAGAGTTGGATTTATATCCTGAAATACTCAACTGTGATTATAGTTTTCATGTTCAGCAACCCAACTATTATTTTCCTTTTATCGCAAAAAAAAAAAAAAAGTTTAAAAAGGAAAAATAAAAGATGTGTGTGCTGTCAGTGCAAAATCAGATTAAGTATGGTTTTTCTTTTCCCTGGGATAGAAAAAAACAATGCCCAGTGCACAATGTGAAGGAATGTGTCACAACAAATAATCAAGACAGGTTTCATCAAGCTAGTATTCCTCCAAGTACAGTGTGGTTTTCAAAAGCAGTATTGTCACGATTAGGCATATTCTCATTAACTAGGTACAGCAGAGCTACTTAAAGGGAAACCGATTTCTTGTGCCTCGATGAAAGGGGAGTGTAGAAAACAATAATTAGACTGAATAAGGAAATTTGAAAGGACAAAAAAAAAAAAAAAAAAAAAACCCAACCCAGAGTGAAAAGAACAGAGAATTTAGAAGGCAAAAAAAAAAAAGCAAGTAATGTGATGGTAGAAACCCACACAGTCCCCCCCCACCCCAACTGCCACTTTGAGCCCTAATTGCCCCATCTGCAAGGACAGAAACCCACTCTAAATGGACCAGCATCGAGCTTCGGCAAGTCTTCTCTTCACTCTCCCTCCTGTTAAGACCGTTTCCAAAACCAATCAGCAAAGGACAAAGAATTCTTTACAGAGTGTGCAATTAGTGTTTTCCACGTCCACCTTCAAAAGCATGATGCTCTTCATGGGCTAAAGGACAGAAAAAAACAAAAAAGAAAAAAGGAAAGAAAACTTTAAGCAAAGGATGGGGCAACCCTTCTCTAAGGCATCTCATTCAGTTTCCCCAAAGGCTGGCAAGAACGCAAATACCTTTTTGTGCCAGTAACTGTTAGCTAAGGCGTGCATTTCCTGAGAAACGTAATCATGAAAATTAAAACAAGGAATAAACAAGCAATGGGCATGCTGCCTGTTTCTGCTTGCTGTGCCGAGAGGATGAGTAATCCCCACAAGCTGATGAAGAGAATATGCGGGGCCTCCAATGCTACGGGGGTGGGGGGGTGGGGGGATTGCTCCCCACGGGATGCATGGGGTGGGGGAACCCAATGTTACCCACACCAGGGCCATGCACAGACCTATCTTTAGAAATAAAACAAAACAAAAACAAAGCAAAGCAAAGAACAACACAAGGGGGTAAGCAATCCTATCACATCCCCCCACCTCTGAGCACCCTCTGTGGGAAATGAAATTTCATAAAACGGATGGGTCTTTTATTTTTTCCAATCATGTTTTTAATTTTTTTTCCCAGTCCTATTGTCTGGCTTGCAAAATCACTAATTATAGTTAGGGACCCTAGAATAAAAAGCTGCACTATCAAAAATATTTTTCAAAGACTTAAAGTGTTATAAAGTAGAAGTGGGAAACGAGACATTCATAATATATATACCACTTTCTCCAAGGCAAAAAAGGCCAAGTGTGAAAGTCCACTTCCTGGAATCTAACTAACCATCACCATGAAGCAAGGGCAGATCCTCTTCTCTTGAGGGGAAAAGTCACTGCAGCTTGGGTCTGATAAAGCTGAAGGCAACTCAGAATTCTCTGTGCTTTGTCTCCCTACACCCTCCCCCTATGGGCAGTGAATGACGTCCTGGGAAGGCATGGATGGGCTGGCCCATTTCACCTGTCAAGCCCCTTCCATTTCTCTGTTTTTAATATAGACTAAATTCTTCAGACTAGTGTCTAAAGGGGTGAAGTGGTGGGCAAAGGGACCATTTTCCCTTCAGGATCATCCTGGATGTTCACCCCAACCTGTTCTTCACTTGGATAAAACCCTGGCAGAAGCATACCTACAGCTCCCAGGGTTACCGTGCATTGGCCAAATTCCTAAGGAGAGCCTACAATCCCAAATGATTGAACTGAGTGCTTCTCGCATGTACAACTTTACAAATATTTCACTTTTTTTTTCTCTTTAGAACAGATTTTTAGGGTCGGTACCGAAGCAAATATGGTCTGTTCTGCAGTAAAATATACAGTGCTGCAGGGTCAAGTGGAGGAAGCCCAGACCTCTTAGCGACGCCAGGCTCCAAGTGATAAACCGAGAGATTATGGGCTGTCCGGAGATTTTTATGACTCTGAGTGCGAGGGACAGTCTGTGGTGGTCATGGCTGAGATACTGAAGTCCTGTCACTGTGATGGGCTATGAAGCTAGCAGAACAGAACCTTCAGAACTGGGGGAGTTCTGTGAGACAGAAGTTCTTTTTCAGCCTTGGGTGAGCCTTGGTGGAAAGAGAAGATAGAATTCTCGAAACCAGGAGTCAAGAGAACTTGCTCCGGAAAGGGGCAGAGAATAAATATTTTACGCTTTGCAGGCCACACGGTCTCTGTCCCAACGATGAACTGTGCCACAGTTAGGACTAAGGCAGCCATTCACAGTATGTGCGCAAACGGGCACTGCTAGGTGCCAATACACTTTATCTATATATGGACACGGAAATTTGAATTTCATACAATTTTCATGTGCTACAAAATGTCGTTCTTCCCTTGATTTTTTCCAACCATTTAAAGATGTGAAAACCATTCTTAGCTGCAGCCCCTACCAAAGAAGGCAAGGAGGGGGCAGATTTGGCAAAGGGTTCATAGTGCGCCAACCTCCGCTCTAAATAATTCTCACATCAGAAAAGATGCCATTCAGCTGCTCTGAAGAACGTAACAGAATGGGTGTGGGGGGAAGGGTAGCACTGCGGTGGGGGGAGGGGTCTCTGTGCACTGTGAGTGTCTCCATCAAATAATTAATCTATATCCAAATCCTGTATAACTTAACAACAGCCCACTCCTCATCTCCCCTGCTGGAGGCCTTGACCGAATACGCTTGGGCTCTTTCTACATAGAAAATCTGCCATGTCACCTGGCTTCTGTATACTTGTGAATACTTACACCAGGATCCTATTAACAAGAGAGAATAAAAGCATGGAGTTGGTCATTCCTAACTTAGCTCACCCTACGACTGTTCTTCATCATGCTGTGATGAAGATTTCTGCCCAAACCTCATTTTTCCAAATCAATTCTGCAGCACGTGGTGTATAATAATCCTACTGAGTAAAGGACTGCCTGCTTTATATAAAATAAAGAGAATTGCTTGTTTTTTCCAATTCAAATTTTTATCTGAATAATCTTTGAGTCTTTAAATGTTAATTTATGCCATTAAAATATGGATTTCTTCGGAGACCCTAGCCAGTTCTGCATTACTCACAAACTTCACAATGGCATCTATCTTTAGGTCATCTATTCAGCTTGATTCAACTGGCCAGGTTGCCACTTCTCCCCCTTATTTGGCTTGCCCTCCCCCTCCCCCCAAGCCATCACAACAACTAAGCAGTGACTCATCCTTTTTCAGTCTTACCTGAGTATTACCACTGCCCTAACAACTAGGCTAATCACTGTGAGGCTTAATTTTCTAGTGAAATACTCCTATCATCTTGGACCTGCTGCTAACCGTGTTACTTGGAAATTTAATCAGAGAATTTTGAAGTAGAAGGAACCTTGGAGACCATTTAAGACCAACCTCCTCAATATTTTGATGAGAAAGTAAAAGGACAAGAAGGTGTGACCTGCTCGAGGTCACACAGTTGAAGGGGAACAAAAATTCAAAGTGCCTGACTTGATGATTCCAAATTGCTTCTCTCCTCTTTTGAGTCAAATGTGGGGCTGGTTCAAAGGTGGTAAAGAATGCTGTAGCCCCATTCATAAATGGCCCTGAAATACACTTCCTTCCAGAGAGTTAGTCTTGTGAAGTAGAAAAACAAGAAAAGACCCTTGGTGACCTTTCAATTAATATCTGGGTTGAAAATACAACTAATGTTCCCCAAGGACTGAAAATTGCATCTACAAATGTGCAATTTCCACACTGCACAGCCAAGAATCAACTTCTGCAGGGCCATCTTTCTGTCTCTTTTATTTAAACTTTCATTTAAAATTCAGAAGCTCAGCACTTGCTGAATATCCTCAGCAACATATCAGTCTTGTTGCTTAAAATCTAAATCATTTGGTCTGTGATTTTATGATTCCTTTGAGGGAGGCCTTTGTTTTAATAACTTCTATCATACCAAGACAATCCCAAAAGAATATTTGATTTTTTTTCTCCTTTTTGGCAAGGGGTTGGGAAAAGTGAAACAATAATGGAGTGTATTCCAACAAGACTAAGATGCACTCCCCAGCCCACATCGGAAGACCCCTGGATTCAATAATACATCATAGTTTAATTGGGAGCCTTTTATTTTTCTTTCTTAGTAATTGTAAAATAATACTTATCATCAAAGGCATCTTAGAGTCAATGAAATGCCACACAGTTAAAAAAAAAAAAAACTGGGTTACTGACTCTTGGAATGGTTTGGAAAACAGGAATTTATCAGATGTATGTGTAGGACTGTCAATACTTTTCTTGAACTCACTGTTAAAAGTGTAACCTGCAGTTTGATCTACCAAACATTCGTTTAATAGCGCTAAGCTGTTTTCATTATGAAAAAGATGACTTTTTCAAAAGAGCACACAAAAGCAATGAACATGAATCATGATGGGAACAATGGGTCCACACACCTATTCATACTGTTAACATTTCACCACTGTGCGTGAATTCTCTTTCGTTCTGTGTCACGGCCTTCCATAATGAGGAAATATTAGCATTTCAGTA
Source organism: Mirounga angustirostris (assembly GCF_029215605.1). Classification (NCBI taxonomy): domain Eukaryota; kingdom Metazoa; phylum Chordata; class Mammalia; order Carnivora; family Phocidae; genus Mirounga; species Mirounga angustirostris. Next base: position 177,642,472 of record NW_026991709.1, on the reverse strand, counting down.
GAACATTCAATCACCCCTGCTCTCAGAACAAGAGGTTCTCCACAAATACAGATGTTATACATTATAAATTCCTGTTTATGAAGGGATGATTGAATATCTACCTGCCAGCTCATATAATAACATTTTTGTTATTATTGCTTCAAATAGAAGGTAATTTTTTTCTGAGAATGACAAATTTAAGATCAGGTTTAAATTTGTGAAATAACAAATACAATACGTATCACCTTTTCTGAAACGTGTGTTTAGGGGACAATAAAATCGCATTTTAATTTCTTGAGACTGAACTTTTTTTTTTTTAACACGTGTATTTTATTGCATTATTTTCTGGATTATAGAATTTTGAGTGATTCTGCCTTCACCTCATTTGCAACATAGTCTCTGTCTTTAAAAGTAATGATAGAATAAGCTAGAAAATAATAACTGAAAATAAAGCACTTACGTTTATAAAATACTGCTTTAAAAGATATGTGGGGCAGAAGTTCATAGATCTTTTCTAACACAGTCGCTTCACCCACTAAAGAGGCGTTTACATTCCAGACTTGGACAACATCTTCCCGGTCCCGAACGCTGACACTGACTCCTATTACTTCGTCATCTGAGGGGAAGGCGGGGAAGAAAGAAATGAGTGATAATTCCAAGTCTGTCTGTATTGTTTTTTTAAGCACTTATCGTCTTAGCTTTAAGTTATGGATAAGATAATAAGAAGAAGGTGGCACAAGAGAACACATAATAAACACTGTTTCTAAGGGGAACCGCTGGACAAAAAGCAAGTTAGTGGACAAAAGCTGCAACAGGTACATCACATTTATCCAGGGACTTAGATAAACATCATGTTCCAGGCAAATGAATTTTCCAGATAAGTAATTTATCCTTTTTTAACATGTTACCAAAGCTTTTTGACTTATTTCTTAGTCTGTTTTGATGAGACTTTTTCTAAAATGGGTTGCATAATGCTCTGTCCTCTGAAAGCCAAGTGAACTCAAATGAGCTTTTCCTCGATGCTTGACTGTCTTTGTTAAGAACAGCAAGTATTTCTCCTGACTTCCTGCCAAGTGTTCAGAGATCGTGGGGTGGTTAGTGCTATTTGCCTCAATACTAACTGGACCCAGACTGTGTGTTCCAAGCTGCTCTTTCCGGTTTTGTGTGGTTTGCTTGTCTGCTCCTTCCCTTTTCATTCTTTCTGCTCTCCAGTGCTTCTCTCCAGCCATTCCCCTTCAGGTTTTGGCATTTTTGAACTTTGGGCTAGAGAACCAATGACCATCTGTCAGCACTGTATATAAAGGGACAGTAAATATCTTCTGAGTGTGACTCTGCTGTTCTAGTACTTCTGTGAATGGACATTAAAGCATTCATCAATACTGATTAATGTAGGTCTTTCATTTATTTTTAACTAAATTCTGGGTTGGGGGACACTCTGTAGATATTTGAGAATGGTGGCTAGATAAGGAAGGCTCTGTACCATCATATGCTTCCTTGTACCCACTTTGTGTCTGTTAATTTGTGGCAAAATGACAGGAATAAAGGGTTTTGACTCCCACTTTATGTGCTCATGCCACACCAATGAAACAGGGTCGGCTCTCTGTACTTACATGCTCAGCACCTATAAGTAAAATGTGAAAGATGAGCATCATCAAAATTTGGAAATTTTGCTTTAGTTAATATGCTTTTTCTAATTTGCCTGATTTGCTCTAAATCTGTGCATCTAAATATTTATACCATCAATTTTTCCAATTGTCTTCTGGGGGTTAAAACACTCTAGTATTTTGATACAATTTAAAAGAGGGCATGTCTAATTTACTAAAGGAATTCATCTTTTGTAAAATAATTCCTTTGTTTCCTCCTTCCTTCCCTCTCCTCCTTCATTCCCTCCCTTCTTTCCTTCTAAATGTGTATGACTTGACACTAAATGATGCCATTTATTTCAGTGTTTGAAAACAGGCAAAATCAGCTTATGGTATCAGAAGCCAGATTGGTGACCACCTTTGGAGGAAGGGAGGGCAAGGAGGGATTCTGGGAGGTGAGTAATGTTCTGCTTGCTCCCTGATCTGGATGCAGTTATGGGGATCTGTTGACTTTGTGACTATTTATCAAGCTGTACACATTACAATTTGTGTACTTTTCGGTATTTATGTCACATTTAAATCAAAATTTCCAAAAAAATAAATAGGACCTGATCCCGGCCATCCCTTAGCCAAGAGAAACATCGTTGCGTCAAAAATTTGTTTTAGTTCAGGTTTCTTATTTTTGAATTTATGTCTTCAACGGACACTTGCTCGAGCTCACTACCAGAACTGCTATGTGAATGGAAAATCTGCGAGTGAAGAGGGAAGCCCCACGCATGCCATTCTCATTACCCTTTTCAAGAATGGCCATGAAGACACTAGATCAGCCTTTCAGGGAAACAGCGGCATTCTCCGGTCTTTGGGGATGGCCCATTTCTACACTCTTGGCCAGAGGGTTTTAAGTGATGGCTGCTGGATCTGCTGAGCTGTCAGCATTTCAGTTTGGCTTGGCTTTTGGTAACTAGGAGGCTCCGACTAGCATAGGGCTTTCAGAAGCGCATGGTCAAAGGCTGCAACTCTTATGCAAAGGCAGATCCATCAGCAATCATGTAATATTCATAAGTAGAATCGACCAGCAAAATCCTAATTATTTTAGGGTGCTGGCAGTATAAGAGCTAGGAGGAGCCGCTGTTTAAAGATGGGGGAAGCGAGGCCCAGAGAGACTGGCTGACTTGCTTCAGGTGGTAGAGTGGGGGTAGTGGAAGAGCTAATGCTTAATAGACAGTTAATGGTGCACCAGTTTCCTAAGTCAACCACGGAATAACAGGCCTTCTTTACTCAATCCTGCCTGTTTATTATTGGACTATTTTCCCGGGTTCTGGAAACAGGAATAATTCGCACAGGAAACTTCCTCTCCCAGGGATTAATGTGTTTATAATTATACCTAGGACGCATTTTTGGCTCCATAATGTGAAGTTGCTAACTCTTCTCTGTTAAAACAGAAGGAATCTGTACTTTTAAGACAATTTCATCTTCACCCGGGTTTTGTCTTAAGGGAATGAAAGCTGGTGAAATAAGAAGCAAAACAAAAGGAGAATTATGGAAACTGCTAGTAGGTGAATTTGAAGCTTGCCATGGCAGTGACTCAGCCTCGGGGTGCCCCCCAAAGATAGTACCATCTAAGACATCTGGGGACAAATTAATCAGTACTAATTAGCTAAGAAAAAAATTTTTTAACTGAAAGCTGAACATGTAAAGTATTATTCTAAATGTTAGCTCAGAAGCCTTCTGAAGGAACTAGCCAAGAAGAAAACAAATTGTTAAACAAGCAATTCAATTCTTCTCCTCTTTGAGTGGTTTCATGATAAAAACAAAGCAAAATAAAAATGGACTTACAGAGGCTCTGAGAAATTCACTCAGTATCTGAAAATGCCTGAGGACCTTCTATCTGAGCTTCAGGTGTGGGGTTACAAGTCCCAATGGTGAACCTCTGTAAGTCTCTTTGAGCAGGGGCCCAAGAGCAGGACAGGAGGAAGGGAGAAAAACCAGGGGGTACAGAAGGGACTGTGCTGGCCTAACTCCACACTCCACTAGACACCACTCACCCCTCGGGAAGAACTGGAATGAGCAACCTACCCTAAACTGTATTAAGAACAAACCAATACCAAATTTTCTTTTCTTTTTGCCTATTGATTTTGGACAGATGTTCATGGACACTATTAAGATGAGCTACGTGGGGAAAAATATATGCACATATACATATGTACATACATATAACACACACATAAATATGTACATGTACATACACATATGACATGAAATGCCATGATCACATGAAAAAAGCCTGTAAGTTCAGAGTTACGGAGTAAAGAACTTCGAGACATGTTAAAAGTCAAACACGTGGAAACAAATGCTTCCAAATGACAAGCACAAGCCAAGCACACACGAGCAGGCGACCGACGGCGTGAGCTTCTTTACCTGCAGCAGCATGGTCTGTGAACTGTTCCCCGATTGTCGCTAACAACAACTCTTTCCAAACTGTGGACTGGCATGGGAAAAGAATGAAAAACAAAAACCAAACCAAACCAAAACAAAACAAAAACAAAAAACAAAAAAAACCCAAAAAACAAAAAACAAAAAACAAAAACCAATAACAACACATATATTTTTAGACAAGTATCTTCAGGAGCTAAACAAGTCATATTTTCTTCAGCCTCACATGCACTGTGTTCATGCCCATTATTTGGAGCCTGCAGACGTCCCCGGATCACGGGTGTCAACACTCACAATGGTGGCATATACTGTATTGTTTTACAAGTAACTTTACACAGATAGATACGAGGGATCCAAAGTCACAAACTTTGTGTCCATAAAACTTTGTGTCCAAAGCTACAAAGTCAATCTCTAGTGACACCCTGATGAAGTTCAAAAGAATGGGGTGGGTGGGTGGGTGATGCTTTAAAATGATTTATAATGTTCCAGTGCCTTTAGCTTTCACTGATTCAAAATGTATCTACTGATTATAGTTGAATGCTATTAGTAAAATCCTTCTCTCCAGTACCCTCCCTGCCCTCTGTTTTTCTTGCAGTTTATGAGATACTTAAAATGTTACCACAGGGATGAGCTCTTAAGGAAATTTCTGGTTTAGTGAATATGAGAGACTTGCAAATTTCCATCCACTGGAGCCAGACCGTTTACATCAAGGGGTAGAACTTGATGTGTGTATGCATGCATCTCTCCAGAAGAATCAGTTCATGTTCCCATCCACCTCCTGCAAGTGAGAAACCTGGAGGCCCTTCTACCCAAGATCTACTCAGGCCATCCAGTCAGCAGCCAGCATGCACTCAGGGGTAGCTGGAGGCCTAAAAGTTCTTCCAGTTATCCCCCCTCAAAAAGTTCTTGGTCCCATTTAACTTCCTTGCCAGAGTTTACAGGCCCTAAACTCTTCCAGAATTGGATTTGAATCCTGCCAGGCTGCTTAGTCTGTGAGTGGGCAGGTTATCAACCCCTGGCAACATCAGTTTCCTTAGTCGAGCAGGGAATAACAATGGGCTGACCTCCCAGGCTTGTTGTGACCATGAAATTAGCCAACAAATGCATTAAAAGGGCTTAGCATTGTGACTGCAGTGAAAAAAGCTAACAGATAAGATTGGTTCCATATATAGCTGCATGTTTGCTCCATGCCAGGTGCTCACTACATATTAACTATTAATAATAGTGTTTATTACTATGTTCTAATAAACTGAAAGCAGCCTAGCTGAGTTTTTAACCAAGATGATAGCAGTTAAGCACCGTGAGCTTTCACTCGCGGGGAGGATTTTATTTTCCCTTTTCTAGATGCCCCCTTTGGCTCCACTGGTCTCCCTTCTGGAAATCATCCTCTCCGTTCTCTATGTCCCACCTGCGGTGTCTTACACCATTCATGATGAAGTTGAGGGCGTTGCAAGGAAGTTAGGGCAAAGGGGAAGTTCCCTCCCACGTTGTGACGTCAAACAAGGTTGGCCCACCAGGCTCCCAACCGACAGTGAGTGAAGAGGACATGAACGTGCTATTATCTGTGACTGCAGATGGCCAAGGAGAGAAAGGGGCAAATGTGCCCGTCAGCTACTGTTCACCACACGCTGACATCACCATTGTTTCTACCAGAACTCAAAGGCTGGTGTGAGTCAATAAAGCACATGAAAAGGAAACCGTGCTCTCACTGAAATTAAAAACAACTTATGTTCTCTCCTTTTAAAGGTGGGGGGCAGGAGGAGCTTTGCAGGCCTTGCCTGGTTGTTGGCTCCCCTGACATTTTTTATGAAAGCCAAATAACAGGCAAATCCTGGAGCTATGCATCTTGATGATAGTCTGCATCATTAACAAATAAATCTGGTCACATCTTTAGGTTTGTGCTTATAGGGAAATGACTCAAACCTATGGGTCTCTGGAGACATTGTAATTCTTTGAGCTTATCCACATGAAAGAAACCATGAAAAGGTGACTCGGGTAGCTTCTGCCCTTTCATCCATTTTCAAAGAAGTACTTTGGTTTCCCAAAGCTTAAGAATGGGTTCAAATGTTCACTTTTAGTCAGCATGATGAATTTGAGCCTATTCTAGAAAATCTCGGTTTCTGAGGCTTGGCCACTAGAAACCAGTTGTCTCAGCAGGCCATCCTACCAACCAGGCTCTTGTCAGTCCCGCAGGGAGGCTGGGCACAGCCTCACACGAAACCCTCCCCAAATGATAAGATGCACGGCCTCCCAAGCATCCCCTGTCTCCGCACCAAGTTCAGTGGAAGAAGGACAAGCCTTTGGTGGCAGGAATCTGCTTCTCACTATGTATACCAACTTCCACATGTTAGTCATGGCTGGTGAGGAAATGACTGCCATCATCAGCCTTTCTGTAAAGTTAAGAAGTGTGTAGCTCTTCAGAATTTAGGATACAGTCCCACAGCTGCATCATTTCTATAGAGAAACACAATACTACATTTTCAAGGTGACACTGTGGGGCAGAAAATCATGAACGTCAGAACAGAGTTTCTCACCCCCGGTCCTGTTCTGAGATGACCAAGTGGGCTGCCTAAAAAGCACAGGAGGCTCACCATATGCAGTCAACAACAACCCCAGCCATAGCCAGTTCTAGAATAGGATCTGAACAAACGTACCGTGCTGTCCTTGGGGACTTTCATCTTCCACACGCCACCCTTCGCATTACTCTCCTCTTCCCTGGATCAGAGACCGAGGTTTAAAATTATACTCAAGGATTAAATGATTCTACATGCGTTTAGTTTAACCCAGATGACATTAAAAACAACAAACAATGGAGCATTCTTCAATAAACTCTCCCTCAGCCCTTTTACTGGAAAAGGAAGAAGAGGAAAGAAAAAGAAAGGGGGTGGAGATGGGGAAGGAAGAAAGTGGGATTCAGTGGCCACAAGGTCAGGGGTGGCGATGGGTGACCAGCTTCTCACTTTCAGTGAGGTGAGGTGGTGATGAGAGGTTCCCTATGCTATCTGGGGATGGACAAATTAATACAAGTACTTTACATGGGTAAAGGCCTTTATGTTTCAGTACCACATTCATGGCATTGCCTCATCTGATTCTCATATCGACCTTGCACTATATGCTTAATAGGAGACTCGGCCCCTGTGGTGGGCATCTGCCATGTTTTCCTGTTTAGTATCTGCTTGCTCATCTGGTAAAAGTACCCCAATTTCCCTTCAAGGAGCTACTTGTCTCCTACTCTTACGTCAGACCCATTCCAATAGGGTTGGTTCCTCATCCTAGCCTCAAAGATGGGCTTATGACCCAGGTTTGCCAATGAAAATACTGCCTCTTTCTAGTCCTTGTGATTGGCCAGTGATGTAGAGGACCCACAGTGGGCCAATGACAGCCAGCCTTGGCATCTTATGGGGTCTGGTGAAGGCTGAGATTGATACATTTGTAGGGTGTAAGACTGCAGCTCATGAGAGCCATTCTGCCACCACAAATGGGAGAGCCTGTCTGAGAAATTACACCAACTCAGAGGAAAGCAAAGCAAATCTAGTGGAGTGCATCAGATTCCTAAAAACATTTGAGCGCTCAGGTATGGCAGAAATAAGCCCTACCAGTGGACATCTCAGTTACTTAGAACACTCGAGGGATATAAGAATTTATTACTAATTGGGACTCCAGCCTAAGCAAACTGGCTTATTATCTACCACCCTCACCACTACACCAAGCTAATAAAGAAGGATCCCTTCCTCTAGACACTGGGCCATGACCTGTCTTCCATACTTTCTATGGGGTCCACGTAACAGATGTCTCTGAGGTTCAACTGTACAGCAGACGTGGACACTCCATCTCTTCCTCTCATCTCCCACCAGCCTAGAAGGTTTTACACCCCACTGTTCAGGTCATTATCATGCAAATGAAAGAACAAACCAAAATACAGCAACACCCCATACAAAGAACTGCATCATAACTTTGGCGTACAAACAATGACCTATTTTTGGTGAGACCACAATGGGGTGTTCACTGGGGAACACTGAGAAACCTACTCATCATCATGGAGCCCAGGGTGAAGGGGAAAGTAGGCAGCAGCTTCCTTCATAATTTAGCAAGAGCTAAAATTACTTTCCATCATTAGCAGGAGAAAATGACTTTGGCATTCCAATTTGGCATGAAGTAAATATTTTATGAGGTTCACAACCATTTTCCTCCCACCTTAACCTCAAATTACAAGTTGACACTTACCAAAGTGGTCGCCTCTCTCCTCTCATTAAATGATAACTACATCTCAAAGGCAGGCTAGTCACAGGAGGGATATTATTGTACACACTCCAGAATATCTTCAAAAGAAAAACACTTTGTTTAATATACCCAGTATTGATTTACTATGCCACTAGATTATAAAATTAATGCATTAAAGAAAAAAAAATCAGTTCTCATTAAGTCCTATCCATTCGAAATAGATTTTCTTTCCAGTCATCTTTCTAGTTTTCTGCTAGAGAACATAATATAGCATTAAAGAATGTTCCTTGCTGATGCTGGGCCAAGTTCTTTGCTTCACAGGAAGCTATGGTTATTAAGCAAACCTCCCTATGCAACGTTTCTCCATGTAAAACTGGTCAAGGACTTTGCTACTGACTTTTCCGGCAGGTGGATGGCATCTAATACAGACCTGAGTGCTGAATATACGTAGTGAACCATATTTCCTTATAACACAGACTGCCTTCTTTCTAAGCCCAGAAGGAGACTTACACTTTGGATTAGGGGATGGCTTACAGAGGAGGAGGCGAAGAGAGATCACCTTATGCACTCTCTCCTTTCTTTTCCCCTCTAGAAGGAAGAGGGAACAGCTCAAGTTACTGAAGCAACAAGTTGCCCCAAATGTAGGACTGCATGTTTGTGTCCTCCCCAAATTCATATACTGAAACCCTAACCTCCAATGGGATGGTATTAGGAGGTGTGGTCTTTGGCAGGTAATCAGGTCAGAAGGATAGAGCCCCCACGATGAGATTAGTGTCCCTACAAGAAAAGAAAAAGAACAAGCCCTCTTTCTCTCTCTCTCTCAGATAGCCCTCAGACATGGCTATCTGTCTATAAACCAGGAAGATGACCTGTACCAGAACCCAACCATGCAAGCACCCTGATCTTGGACTTCTAGCCTCCAGAACTGTGAGAAACCAGTATCTATTGTTTAAGCCCTCCAGTCTACAGTATTCTCTTATAGCAACAGGAACTAACTCAGACGAAAGGTGGCTGGTGGACAAAAACAGATTATATAAAAATAAGAGAATAAGAGTAACAATAGTAAGAGTAGTTAATAATAGTGGCTTCAGTCTATGAACTTTTACATATGCATGTCATCTATCCTACCGACAACCTCATTAGGGGGCACAGTTCTTATTCTTATTTTATACATAAGGAAACACAGGCACAGAGACTAATCTAAGAGTCAGTGTTTGGTATGACCACTAGGATTAGGACAAGGATTGGGTTTACAAATAAGAAAACCCGTCCCAGATTGTTTGGAATGGGCCCTCGTACCACTACATTATGAACTCTACACACAGAATTACTACACAAACAAGAACTATCACTCTGTGTGGTAGGGTAAGTAAAGGGTGGCTGTCAGGGTCTCCTAAGTAGATCTGAGGAAAACAGCACAAGCAACAGAACAATTAGAAAAATAAATCCTAGGGCCTCTGCCACAGAGTAACATCAGTGGAATGAAATTTTATGTACACTGAATGATAATCCTTAGGAGTTGTTCAAGCCTATCTGGTGTAAAAATTAAAGCCCAGTTAATTGCAAGGAAAGCAACAATGAAATGTAAGATAAAACTCAAGTCAGAAAACCACCTGACAGTAGACTGATCAAGAATACCTTGATCCCTTATATTAAAGTGGTACCACATAGGGAATAGCCGAAAATAGGTTAGTAGTAACAGCAGGTTCTCAAAGAGGTGTATCTGTCCTTAGGGAGGTATTTACCCGATAAATGGTTTGCTATTTGTGCAAACGATAACATGACTCCAATATTGGTCTGTGGTGTAAGAACAGACAGATGTGGGATTTGAAGCCAAAGAGTTGGATTCCAAAATGTGTGCTCTTAACCACCATGCTATTCCCTTTGAAAATATTACTGTATGTTTTAGGCACATCTTTCTCCAGTTTGGAAGCCATGGACCAGGTCAAGGAGTCACAGAATGAGGGATGCCTGCTGAAGAGGTCTTCCTGCCAGGAGATGCTCTTTGCCACGCTGAGTATGGTGGTTAGCTCTAGTCTGGGACTTCCGTGATAAGGTGGCAGTGATCTGTGTAGAATTTATGGATAAAAGTACGCTAGCATAAAAATCCCTGCTTTAACTAAAAGGACTTTGGTGCTGTTAAATGTCAAGCCTCCTAATGGGGCACCCAAACCAGAGCACCTGCCTACCCCCCGCCCCCGGCCCCCGCCGAAGTTCTCAGATCCTGGCATTTCACCAAGGGTCTTGAAAAGCACCTTGAAAAGAACACCACAATGCTCCTCCTTGTCCAAAAAGAAAACACTCTCTAAGGATCGTGCTAAGGTTTGTAGCTTTAACGGCTTCTCTTGAAAATAAAGAGACAACTGATTTTTTTAGTCTTGGCAAATCTGACAGGAGGAGATTACAGCCCAAGAAGACGCAGCAATAGACTGAATTCTGACTTCAGGTACTTATGAAGGCACATCTTTACACGTCTGTGCATGGACACAAAACAGAAGCAAACTATCTGGCAACACCACTGAGAAGAGCCTCATTCAAAAAGCACGCGGCCCTAAAGCCGTCTGTCTCCTTGTGGCAAACCTCATCCGATATGTGGGATATTTGTCCAATTAGTTACCCACGGTAAGCTGCAGTCCAGAAGCAGAGAATCCTCCTTCTGACAGAACATCAGAAGGTCTATAGAGGGCCCCTGGGGGGCTCAGTCGGTGAAGCGACTGTCTGCCTCCGGCTCAGGTCATGCTCCCACGGTCCTGGGATCGAGGCCTGCATCGGGCTCCCTGCTCAGCTCTCTCTCTCTCCCACATAAATAAATAAAATCTTTAAAAAAAAGAAGGTCTATATAGTAGCTTGATGCTCTGTCACAGGCCTATGTCATTCACCTCACCATGTAGGCATTTTATTATCTCCTATCATCATAAGAAGGGTGAGTACAGTACAATAAGGTATTTTGAGACAGAGAGACCACATTCACAACTTTTATTAGAGTTATAATTGTTGTATTTGACAATTAGTTATTGTTGTTAATCTCTTACTGTGCCTAATTTATAAATTAGACTTTATCATAGGTATGTATGTACAGGAAAAAAACCTACTATGTATGGGCTTCAGTACTATGCAGTGTTTCAGGCATCCACGGGGAGGTCTTGGAATGCACCCCTGTTGGATAAGGGGGGATGACTATATACATGATGGTGAAACAGCCTGAGGAAGGAATCCAGCATCACACAGCTCCTGAGACCCTCCTCCTACTCTGCAAAAGTAAAAGGGCTATTTCACTGGAAGCTTGACAATCCATGATCATATTCTCTGTAACAATTTTTATTTTTGTTGAAAAACCTAAATTTTACTATAGATAGGAACTTGCAAATAGATTTCAAAAGCCTAATGGCTTTTATAATTAATTCTTATAGTTAATTCAAAGTGGCCTGCAAACAGTAGATTGGAGTAAAAGTCAGCCCAACGTTGATAAATCATAGCTAAGTGCTTTTTTCAAAAGCCTGAACAATCCCCCTTGGACGAGGAAAGGTATAAAAGTCGGGCATCAGTCATGTGGGCAACATTTGCAGGCACCAGTTATGGGCATGCACTGTGATGAGCTCTTGGGGGAACAGAGCTGAACGTATGAGGGCCAGCCTTGCCCGGAGTCCACACCTTGGTGGGTAAGTTCTCAAGCATCATTCTGGCACCCTCCCTGAAGAATGGAGACAGGGCGGATGGCTGTCCAGTGGAGTTGTAAATCCAAGTCTACCTGGATTTAGGACCAAGGTTCTCAGGATCACCTTCACAGCTCATGGAGCCCTTGCAACCCAATTTCCTCCTCTACAGTTAGAGTAGATACAGTTATTGCATTGGATAACTTAATGATTAAAGGTGAAGTGAGAGTTTGTGATATGCCTCAAGTAAGGAAGCAAGGTGTGGTTAGACTCACTAGACAGACAGTGTGACCACTTGATAAATCCCTAGTCTACTAGTTCTTATGGGAGCAATTATGCCCCATCTGATAGTCTTCTGCCAAATAGATAATCATTCATTACCAGGAAAACTGACAGATTTCCCCCTCATTTTTCTACTGGAATGTTCTGAAGAAATGAGAAAGAGAACATACTTGAAAATACTAGTGAAGAAAAAAATGCCGTGTTGTGACAGATGAGCAGGTGTAAAATAAAACAAAAACACCCAGTAAACACCCTCTCCCACCAAAAAAAAAATCCCACCAAAATCCAGACTTTCTTCTGAGGGTCATAGCACATGAAGGAAGAGAATATTTTTTAAATAATAAGCAAGTATTTCCATTCAATAGGAATGGATTTCTAGTTGTCTGGAGCTTGCTTCCCACCAACTGAGTCAATGATATTTGTGGGGAGGACAGAAAGAACCCAGAACAAACAAGGCAACAAGGGAAGAACTTAAAGGATGTTTTTAACTGACAGCAGACACAGTAGGCTGAGAGCAAAGTGCTTTTGATCTGCAAGAGCTGGGTACTTGAGAAATGGGTTTTGTTTTGAATTCCAAAAGGGCCTGACTTAAAGAGAGAACCAAAGTTTGGAGGACTGATCATCATGTAGATAAAATAAAGGATAGGGTGTTAGGGCAATCTCTCACCACATAGGAAGTCACTGAATAAATCACAAAGTCTGAATTGGGGAGCTAAGTGGGATTCAAACTTGAGAGGCAAGAGCCCACAGAAAAGCCTGGGGAAACACATCAGAGTCGTGTGCACCCTGCTTCCTGCATAAGGCCCACTGGTATATATTTCTTTATGAACGTTACTACTTTTAAATTCACAGGGGCTTCAGAAAATGGAAGTGAAAGCCCAAGAAAGTGGTTGGACTCGGAAGCTTATATGCCATTATAACAAAGGGTGATAAACTGTGAAAAGTGAATGGATAAAGGAAAAGGGGTTTGGGGCCCCTTACAGGTGGTCCGTTGGGGGAGGTGACTAGGACATACACGGTAGAAACGGTTGTGGAGTAAGGTTTGCTCTGCAGACCCAAGTGACAAGAAAGGGGGCTACCTTTACAAATGGAAGTCTACGCCACCCTTAAAAGGGAAATTTATGCCTGATGTTAGGCAGACAGGAGAGCAGAAGGCTCCTCCTCTGTCTGCTGTTTTTCAACTGCCCTTAGCTTGACAGAATTCTTACGTTAAAGTGGCAGTTTTGGGGGTGGCATATTCTGATCCCCTTCGGAGACCAAGTTTTACATTTGAAGTGACTAAATTACTTTCACTGTGCAAGATTTCATTTCCCCCTTCAGCCCCCACCCACACAGTGGCCCCCAGTGCCAGCAAGCCATCAGAGAGAGAGGATCATGGGTAACCGGACTGCAGTTCTATTTCCGCACAAATGGGCTGTGACTATAAATGTCGATCTCGTTATACACATCATGAATAAATTAAATGATAAAGAATCCCGTCTTACTCGAAATTAAGTCTGTGTTCGACAGACCTATGAGGTAGACCTGGCTGCAGGGCCTTCTGTCTCTTCAATACGGTGAGTTTCTCTTTCTTACCTCGGTCCCCTCCCTTCACCCAAATGGTTCATTCCAGGTCGTTCTATTGCAGGATGCCACCCACTGTGAGCTGCCCATCTGTGTTCAAAATCTGAATCAATCTTCACATCATTCTTCATTACCAGTACTGACCTATAAACCTCTCTTTCTGAAAGGGACAGCCCTTACTCCCCAATGATTTGGAAGGCAATCTGTCGTCCTAACTTAATGATCTATAACAGCACAACAACTTCACACCTTCTGATGAGGGATGATGTCTTTTTTTTTTTAAGATTTTTTTTTTCTGCGAGACAGAGAGAGAGAGAGAAAGTGAGCATGAGCAGGGGGAGGGGCAGAGGGAGAAGCAGACTCCCCACTGAGCAGGGATCCCGATGTGGGGGTTCCATCCCAGGACCCTGGGATCATGACCTGAGCTGAGAGCAGACGCTTAGCCGACTGAGCCGCCCAGGCGCCCCGGGATAATGTCTTGCTATCACTGGCAGGACACAGGTACAGAAGGAACATCTCATAATTTTAACAGATTGTATGTATTTTTGATGAAGACTTTCCGTTTATGGTAAATGATGCCGGATATCCATTTACAGAAGAAACATGGAGTTTCTGTATTATGTAAATTTAGGTAAAAAAGTCAGCCAATTTATGGGAAATACTGGGTAGAACACAGCCCAAGTGGGACACGGTGTGGCAAAATCTTGAAGGGGATAACACAGAAGACCTAGGTAGGGTAGAATGTGGCAGAGGAATGAGTTTTCAGGGGTGGAATTGCTGGGGTTTGCGGTAGCAATGCTGAAAGGGAGTGGGGACGAGGGAGCCCCTCCTTTGCAAATCATATTTGGCAGGTAGATCTTCATTCTCCCACAAGTAGAATCAGGCCTGCTCAGAAGCTGTGTTCTATTCTGTACTCCATCCATTTAGGACATAAAAACACAGGAGAAATGTGGAAAATTTGGAAATGTTTACAAAAGAGTAAAAGGAATCAATAAGCATCTGGAAAACACGACTAGATGAAAAACGGAATTTTCCAAGAAAGGCAGGAAAGTAAGAAATAAATTTAAATCCAAGCAAAGAGAATTACTGTTGGCTACAGAGAGTGTCCTCAGCAGGGGTCAGTGGGCAGTGTGGAAGCACGTGCCTCCTCACCCCACCCCCCGCCCCAGTCAGAGCAGAGTGAAAGGAAAAGAATTGAACTAGAAGGGGCGGGAGTTCTAGTCCCTGAGGCATGGCAAGATTGGCTATTTCCACTGGATGTTTTAGAGCACTTACCTCTCAGCCTCAGTCTCTGCAGCTAATAAATGGGAATAACAATTCCTCCCCCACCCCCATCAACATCTCTGATTTGCTGAAGGTCCTCAAAGTACAAAAAGACACATTATATCCTTCTTTATAAAGCAGTCATTAATAACACAGGATTCTCATATTTCACCCAAACAGAGATGGGGAAAAAAAATCACAGACACGAGGGATGCAGTTTTTTAGAGCTGAAAGAGCGAGGGTCCAAGAATCAGCACATAATCAACAGAATAAAAACACAGGGGAACCAAAGCACGTCCTCAAAAGACTTAAAAACTGGCACCAAAGCCAATTGTTCAATACTCAGGACTATTCGCAAATGTTTAGGGCACGTACAGGCTGGAACCCCAGAAGTTATTGATAAGTTAAACATGTTTTCATGAGTAGGGTTGGCAGCAGGGACAGAATTGCTTGAAATAAATCATCGAAAAGTAGTGGGGCACAGCTGTCTGATAGAAAACATGACCGAGAACAACACAAAAAGATGCTCCAGAAGAAGGTGGTGAGTAATGGCAAATGAGCCTGTTATTAATATCTGACCCCACTGTGTGCTTTTGACCTCCTTGTGCCATTTTATTCTCGGGGGTATCGAGATTGTTCCCGTCTTGGAGATGAGTAAGCAGATACAGAGAAGTTAAGCAACTTGCCCGAGCTAGTAAGTGGCAGATACGGGATAGAAACCCAGGCAGTGTGATGACACTACACCCTCACCCACATCCTCGCCCGTCAACGGATGACGCCAAGGGGTAGCATCCAACACCACTCTAGTAAAAGCTGCCAACATCTGAGTACGAAGTGCCAAGCACGACTAAGAACCAGAGACAATCTCATTTAACCCTCGCTCAACCTTAGGGAGTAGGCAGCGTTATTCCCTCAGTCTGACACATAAGGAAACCAAGGCGGACAGAGGCACATCAGAGATATGAAAGAACTTCCTGACCACTTAGGGCAGTGTTTCATTATCACATCCTCTCCAGCCCACCCCAAAGAGCCCTTTTTTCTAATTACTCCATTGTGAAATGTTAATAACATAGCAAAGTGGTTTATTTGTTTATGTACTGGATATATATCTGTGCTTTATGTATAAAAACAGTAGGATTTTTCACCCCATCAAGGATCAGTTTTTGCCCCCATTGAGAATGGGGACTATATCTTAAAGGATCCTTATGCAAGTAGTTCTGTTGTGGTTTAGAAAAGTGGTTCATTTGTTAACTTCTCATTCATTCCTTCAATTCTTCAGTATGTACATATGTATGTATATATTTATTTAAAATATTTTATTTATTTATTTTAGAGAGAGAGCGAGCTCGTGGTGGGGAGGGGTCGAGGGAGAGGGGGAGAGAGAAGCCTCAAGCAGACTCCCTGCTCAGTGGAAAGCCTGACAGGGGGCTCAATCCCAGGACCCTGAGATCATAACCTGAGCCGAAATCAAGAGTTAGCCGCTTAAATGACTGAACCACCCAGGCACCCTAATCCTTCAGTACTTATTGAGGGGAAGGAATAATAGACACAGTAGAGTATGATACTGTGTGATTCCATTTATGGGATGTTCAATAAAAAGCAAAAAGATATATAGTGATAGAAATGTGAATAGTGGTTGCTTCTGGAAGAGAAGGATGAATGGAAGGGCATGGAGGAACTTTCTGACGATGCACATCTTTTTATCTTGATCTGGGTTATGGTTACATGTCTGCACACCTTTGTCAAAACTTATCAAACTGCACACTTATGAAATCTACATTTACTGAAAATAAATTATCTGCCAGTATAGTTTTCAAGAAAGTATTTCCTAGTATGTGCCAACCTGGGTACTCTAAAAATCGGTCCCTGAAGCCCCTGTTTAACTGGCTGCTGGATGCTAATGCTCTGTGGTCACACAGGGTCAGGGAAACAAATGGACGCCCTGATCCGACTTTACCAATGTCTGTCCTGGAATCCCAGGCAGAGCTCTGAGGACCCGATGTCATAATGGAGTGGAAAAAGTCTATTGAGTACCTCCAGAAGTCAAAGGGATCTAAGAACTTCCAGGTGAAGACAGCCTTCAAAATCAAGTGCTCTGAGGTTCATACAATGATGACTGCTGGGAAAGAGGTAACAAAAGTCTATAACGTCACCGCAGGGAAGAAGCCAGGGGAGGCCTTTCCTGGAATTGGAGAGCAGTCATCCCCCTGGACAGTGGCCCACATGCTGTCTTGTGACATTGCTTGTACTTGGCTCCGCAGGATTATTTACAGCAGCACTGTTCTTTTGCTTTCCACGTGCTTATGTCATTTTCCCAACTAGATCAGAAATGGACTATGGTCTAGACTGTGTCTTTTTTTTTTTTTTTTTTTTTAAGATTTTATTTATTTATTTGACAGAGAGACACAGCAACAGAGAGAACACAAGAAGGGGCAGAGGGAGAGGGAGAAGCAGGCCTCCCGTGGAGCAGGGAGCCCGATGCGGGGCTCGATCCCAGGACCCCGGGACCACGACCTGAGCCGAAGGCAGACGCTTAATGACTGAGCCACCCAGGCGCCCCTGGACTGTGTCTTTACACCTGGCTCAGTGGCCATTCATGGCACCTTACCACCAGACTCCTGGGACTGCAAAACGGAGAATACCAAATTTTCTGAACCAGACAATGGGAGAAGTTCTGAAAAAAGGGTCTTTGTGCTAGTTCTAAATGTGAGAAACTGCCTAAGGGACACAGTCTAGATGCCCAGCTAATGAAATTGCTAAGACATTAAAAGATTTAGAGGCACAACAGGCACACTTTAAATCTGGCCCTTCTAGAACATTCTAAACATATAGTCATTGCAAGTAGACAGCAGCCTTAAATCCTTATTCTGTCTATAACAGTGCATTAACCTCAAAAAGGGGGATACACTTGAAAGACTTTGCTTTTAAAGAACATGGAAATATGATCAACCAAATAAATCAGGTTTTTCAGAAATTTTCTTCGTAAGGGTTGGCTAGAGAAAGAATGGATAGAACTAAGAGCTTACATGTGTTGAGAACCTGCAGTATATCAGGTATCCTGCTAAGCATAGTATGCACATTATCTTACTCACTCTTCCCAACCACTCCAGAGAGAGGTACTCTTGTTATACCCATTTTACAGAAATTAAAGGCATTGATAACTTGCCTAATTTAGGACGATGGAAGCTGAACATGAAGTAGGAAACAGGCTTGACACCTTCCACTTCCATGCTCAACCCCCACCTGCTTTTCCTATGTGACCTTAAACTTAGGTAAGCCCGCAGGGGGACGCTACTGCCTCTCAGAGAAGGGAAACAGAGCTCGGAGCTCAGAGAGGGAGTGGCCGAGCTGGGATCTGAATGGGGACACAGACCCATGTGGGGACACACCACAGTCTGCTGCTCCCGCGGGTGAAATATTTAGGTAGTAAATAAGTTTTAGCAGGTCCCCAACAGAAGAACAGGCCACTTGGAGGCGTGCATAGCCAGCATCTGGGTTACACCTAGTCAAGCGCAGCGCCACCAAAAGACCTGAGAGCTGACAAGGGGACAGAAGCCTGGGGGGGGGGGGGGGGACTGCCGGCATAGCAGCCATTTTCCGGCTGGAGGATTAAATGTCCCACATACATCGTGTTCATCTGGTACGTCCATTTCTGGACCTTACCTGTACTGTTCGTACTGTGTAGATCTTCTTCAGATTTGATGCATACTCAGCTGCTGTGGTACCAGGGAGGGATCTAAGCAAACAAACAAAAGAGCAAAGACATAAGCGGAGCAAGTAGTCGATGTTCGTGAAATCAGCACGCAGGTTTTCGGACAAATTATGTCTGAAACCACAGCAGCAGACCGTTCTGGGATGTGATTTAGAATTTGAAATGTGAAATTCCTACTCTGTGAAGTCATGCGTCTCCTTCTCCTAAAAGCAAGCATATTTTTTTCCTGTGGAAATTTAATTTAAAAAAAGGAAATGTACGTAAGGAAGATATTGGAAACTTTTATTTTTCTTTTAAAGATTTTATTTATTTATTTGACAGAGAGATAGAGAGAGAGCACAAGCAGGCAGAGCGTCAGGCAGAGGGAGAGGGAGAAGCAGACTCTCCACCGAGCAGGGAGCCCGACATGGGGCTCAATCCCAGGACCCTGGGATCATGACCTGAGCCGAAGGCAGCCGCCTAACAGACTGAGCCACCCAGGTGCCCCGATATTGGAAACTTTTAAAAATCACATTTTAAAAAATACTAAAATAACCCTGTAATGACAAAGCCTTTTGCTAGGACTTTGGATACGAAACTGTACCCTGAGTACAGATGACAGTGACATCACAGGCCCCTGGCCCGGTAACATGTTTGAAAAACTTGTTAGGGCCCCTGGGTGGCTCAGATGGTTGGGCGTCTGCCTTTGGCTCAGGTCACGATCCCAGGGTCCTGGGATCGAGTCCCGCATCGGGCTCCCTGCTCCTTGGGAGCCTGTTTCTCCCTCTGCTTCTCTCTCTCTCTCTCTCTCTGTCTCTCATGAATAAATAAATAAATAAATCTTAAAAAAAAAAAAAAGAAAAAGAAAAACTTGTTAGTTCCCTGGTGGTAAATATTCAAGAGCTCTTAAGAAACAGAGTAACCTTTTGCCGACTTTAAGAAAACATGATTACTAAAAGTCAACTTTAGTTGCACCTGAAATTTGCATATATTTCCCCAACACGTGCTTTTAGAAAAACTCTTTCAGTTATTTTCTCGGGCTGATTTAATTAGTTCTGGGGAACTCTGCGGTCAGAATACATTGATCTTTAGTTTGCCATATGGTCCACTAGATGGCAACATACTACAGGCTTATTCACCAGAAACAGAGACAGGCTTTACCCCACACCATTTCCTGGGATTAGGGGCAACATGACAAGGCTTCATCAATCCGTAGAAGTGAAGATTCTCAATTCCTGCCACCTTTTTCCTCTTCCCTATACTGAACTAGCAGTTTTTGCTCAAGACTGTTGGGATCCCGGAATGTCAGGCCAGAGACGAAAATTCACCACTCAAATAATGCTTGAAAGCCCCGTGTCTGCTTGTGAGGTGGGAAACGAGGCTTGCTGAGAGGAGAATATGCTGGCTCACAGTCAACCCCCTAGGATCTGGAATCTATTTAAAAAAGGATCTCTAGCGGCCATTGACCCTCAGAGACACAGATCCCACAGAACCTCAAGACGTTGCATTTTCTGGAGAATCATGAAACCACTGCACACCAGAGATATGCACAAAACCCACAGAGCTCAGAGGCAGAGAGCACATCAAAGAAAGGGGTCATGCCCAGGTGTGTGTGTGGGGGGGGGTGGGTGGGCATGACACATGAGTGACAGGGCTCTACAGACTAAACTCCTAGAAGTATGGACCAATAAATGTTCCCTGGTGTATAACTGGAATAGAAAAATGCACTTCTGAATACAGTTCCCTTGCTTGGAGGTCACTGAGGAAGCATAATTGTGGACTAGTTTCAGGGCAAACGAAAGGACCCTGTTAAGTTGATGACATCTGACGAATAAATCTACCCTAAAGCATTGGGCTTACAACTCTTTTCTAGTTATTTATAAATATGCTGGGCATTTAAAAAAAAAAAAAAAAGCCAATCCACAATAACCAGCATGATTGCATTTTCTTGCCAGACCTGAAGCCTAAAGTAACTATGCTGAAGAGAATGGTGAACAGCACCGGGCTACGATGGGGCCTGGGCCCCAGGTGAATCCATCAGTCCACAGGAGACTGCCTTGACATGAATAAATATTAACTTACTCTTTAACTCAGGTTTTTATACCATTTTTGGCTTCAATTATAAAAAGATTGGAAAAAAAAACCCACTAAAACAGACCTTGGACTTTTTTTTCTGGATAGATTTTCATAAGAAAAATCTTTTGCTTTTATATGAAAATCTACTGGCACTTATTCCATTGCTGATTTTTTTTTCCTTTGAAAAGTTTAGCTGACCTCTCCACCAAATATGCCCCGCAAGATATCCCTGGATCACCCAAAGCACATAGGAGAGCATATACGCGACTGCTTTATGAACAGGATGGGGGCTTGTTAGGGTCCAAAGGAAGGAAATGTACTTTGCCTTTCTTTCATTTTTAAAACTGTGTATTTCAAAGTTTTACGATTTTTTAAAGTCACACTTCAGTGTGTAACTGTGTCGAATGAGTATTTGATTGTCCGCCTCAGACAGCATTATGTCAACTTAATACAATGCGAGGGTAATACCATTTAACCTGGAAAACATTTCTGATGAACATTTGCTTTCTATGCCTCTTTATAAATGCCTCTGTCTCTACATTCCAGGCTTTTAATTCTAATCTATTGTAGGAGACAATCACACAAAATCATTTAGGGCCCCTCTGTTTCACTGTTCAAGTTTTTTTTTTTTTTTTTTTTTTTTTAAGGAATCTAGTTTCCGTTTCTCATTAAAACCAACAGGATCACCCTCCATGATAGTTCTATTCTGATTAACGTTTCACAACACGATGTATCGGTGTTTGAAGGAAATAGTCAGCTCCTTTGGGCTCTAGTTTCCTAAGTTCTTAATGGGGAAGGTTGGATTCTGGGATCTTAAGGGTTTCCTCTAGCTGCTGGACAGTTTTATGGATACCCAGGTTTCAAAGTAATGCAACAATGGTGCTGGAACTTCTGATCACAGTTAAGTGGTTGGCTTGGCCAGCTCGAGGAACAGCATTCTTCTGCGAGCCAAGTCTGATCCCGACAGTCCCTGAAAAATCCCACTGTGCCTAAACCTCCTGCCTGCCCTGGGACATTTTTAACAAGCAAAACCGGGCCTTAGCCACGGAATCAATTTTAACAGGGTAAACAGGCTGAGATTTTAAAATCATCTGTTTTGTAAACAGGTCAGTCTGTATGGGACTTGCTGGTTCAAAGCTGAACCAGAAGCTGTAGCGTCTACTGTTACCGTTTCTTAAAGTAGCAACGTGGGCTGCTCCCAGCAAAGTTGCGGTATTGGCACTGGGCGAACGGCCCCACACCCCCTCCTCCCTGTCACTCTAAAAGAGAGCTGTACCAGTGGGAAGAGAAATGCTTGCCATGGACTTCAAGGAAACATTTTTACTCATCTCACATGTATAGTATATTCTCTGATCTTTTAAAAGTCTTTTTACTCCATTCATGTTACAAACCTAAACCTCCCAACAGAACCCCAACCAAACCCAGATGACTCTGCAGACCAAAAGTATTCATCTGTGAGTGATCTTGCCCCCCAGGGGGGACATATGGCAATATCTGGAGACATTTCCAGTTGTCACACCTGAGGGGGATGCCACTGGCACCTAGCAGGTAGAGGGCACAGGATATCCTAGAGGGCACAAGGAATTACCTAGTCCAAAATGTCACCAGAGTCAATGCCGAGAAACCCTGACATAGACATGTAACAGAGTCTCAGAGGATTTATGATTTATTTCATCAACAAAGATTCAGTGCACACCTCTTTTAGCTGATGGGGATACACCAGGGGTCATTCTAGACAAAGTCCTTATCCTCATGGAGTTCTAGAACTAGTACCCCTGCTTTCTGAATTCCCCAGGCTCCTGAAGACAAAGCAACTCTGATCAGATCCTCTTTTCTTTGCCCGGGAGGGAGGAGGTGGGAGAGAAAGCAGTGAGAGGGGTGTACATATCGATGACGACCCTTCCTAGAAGGACACACAGCCAGAGTTGTGGGAAATCACAGAACCAAGGGATCAGAACCCGTTTGCACATTCTCTGAATTCTAGGCTGCCTTCCCCCAGTATGCAGCGACAGCTGAGGGCACATCAGTGGGACAATAAATACTCCATGGATGGATCAGGTTAAGGAGTTCGAAGTGTTTGCCAGGAGTCTTTCCTCTGATTTAATGATATTAATGTAATAATGGCCTCCTTTTATTGAGGGTTTTGCGTATGCTGCCTCTAATCCTTGCAGCAGTCCCGTCAAGTTGCTATCATCATCCTCACTTTACTAATTAGGAAACTGAGGCTCAGTGAGGCTTTTTAAGTAGCAAATCTGGGTTCTCTCCCTGGTCAGTCTGGCTCTGATGCCCATGATCTTCCTCTTAGACAAGGATGGCTCCCAGTAAAAACCAAGCAGTCACTGTCACCATGGGAGGGTCACACATGGTGTCTTAGGGCAAATCCCTTTCTCATCCCTTTTTAGGTTATCTACTCCCTCCTTGGAACCATTCTGGCCTGTCATTCTTCCACCACCATCCATCTGGCCACGCTCTTGGAAGGGGGCAGACGCAGAGATGCAGAGCTGAGTTGGAGGCTACCCTGGCAATAACGATATCCCAAAATGTTATACAAGGAACACAATTCACTTAAGAACCACACATACAGGCCATTGACTTCTGGGGCTAGACGTGGGCAGAAGATACTTTACCAAAGAAAAGCCACAAATGGGCTATAGCAGGAAGGCAGGAAAGCAGAGGGGTTAAGAGGATGGTCCTTGGAATCAACGGATTTGAGTTCAAGTCCCATCTCTGCCACCTCCCAGCTGTGTGGCAAGCCTGGCCCTCTCTGACCTCCACTTCCCCTTTCTGAGAACATGGTCTCTATGCCACCCATTGCTTTGCTACTTAGATGACATGAGTGAATGCTCCACAAAGCATTTACCCAATACCTGGCATCTAATAAGCAATGGTTGCTAATAGCATCATCGTCATCAGCATCATCGGAAGCAGAAAAAACAGGAACAGATAAGAGCATAATTAGAACTAAGAGACACTGAGCACATTTTCTAATCTTGGGACAGCCAGTAAGAATCCCAAGAAATCTGTGGGTTACACACAGAGCTAAGAAACTCCTAGGTTCCTTCCTCGGAAAAGAAAGCCCAGCAGGTGCCAGCGTCTCAGGGCTGAAGGCCATAAGCTACCCTGAGGGCTGTTTCCACTTGGACTTGGCTAATCCAGAAGTTACGATGGTTAAGGCAGAAGTGGGACAGGATCCTTCGAGGTCTGCCAAGTAGATGATTAGTGTAAAGAAGAGAGGGGAACTCTTAATGTTATTTATGACCCAAACTCCCCAATCCAGCTTTATATTACTCCTGTGCATCTTCCACTGCATAACAGAATAACAGGAAATGCATCTTAAAACTCTTTATGCAAAACTGGTTAAAATTTCTTTTCATTTGGGAGGTAGGAGAAAGCAGAAAGTCCCATAAGTTTGGACCAACTGTTCTGCTTAAACGGTTTCTAGGCACCTAAGCACCATTTATATGCAAAAAGTTACTTACAAATCATCTTTATCTATTCATTGAAGCAGGTTCCTAAGAATTTCACAAGACAGAACTCTTTCAGCTCAATTTAAGTCTGCAATGATTCAAAGCGTTTTATCCTCTTATTCCAGAAATACTCACTGAGCCCCCGATAACTGGGAAAAAAAGCAAAAAAACCAAATGTGTATCATGTGTTACATGCACGCACGATCTCATTTCCTCCTCAAACATCATGAGGTAAATAATGGTTGCATTTCCATTCTGCAGATAAGCAAATGAAGTCCGAGAGTGGTAACCTGCCAAAGACACAGAGTTGGCCAGGGGCAGACCTGGGACTTGAACCATGGGTGGCTGGCAGCCTTGCTCTTAGTCACCAGCTTAAACTGATCACTTATTCCATGACCCGTCCTCTGCTTGGTGCCATGAGTACAACTCTGCACCAAGCAGTCTCAACTTTCCTGCATTTTGCAACCTCAGTGTATTTCCCTGCAATACAAATGTGCCTTCTCCACTGAACCCCACCCTTAAAGATATGTTTGCTATAGGTGAGGGAGGCTCATGAATAATTCATGGAGACAGAAGCCCTGGTAAATACCCAAGGAAATTATCTTCACTGTTACCTAGCTAGCTCTTAGCAGGCTATAGCACCACTTACCAGTGACCTGGATACCTGGAAATGCTTCTTACAAAGAGAAGAAGCTGGAAAGGTTTTCCCCAAATCCTGCCTGCACCCTTGCCCAAGTGTGGTCGGTCAACTGGTAGCATCACCTGGTGTGAGAGCTACAGCATCTCCAGGCCCATTAGACACCTGCTGAATCCTATGTGATTTTTATATATACTGGAGTTTGAGATGTGCTGGCCTGTGTCATCTAAATCAAGTCACTGTAAGAAATGCTAACAACTTGGCAAGTAAAAGCTAATGAACTATAGACAGCATCATCAAAAACACATAAAAATCACTTTTCTCACAGATATATTTTTTTGTCATCGCCCAAAGAGATTATCAAAATGAGATTATCACTAAATGTGAAGAACAATCCTACACAGCCTCTTAAATATGGGTATTAGGCAAGGGTCTCTTCTTCGCAAATTGTGAAGCAGGGAGTCCTTGGCTTAATTTTTTCCCATGGAACAGGAACTTGGTTTCCTCATTTGTGAAATTCAGTGGTAGGCCCAGATTACCAATGAAGTCCCATCTAGCTTCCTTATTTCAGAATATGAAATACGGGAGAACTGTATCTCGTTCACTGTTCACATTCACAGGGAAGTGGTGTTCGGCAGGGTTAGGGACACCAGTGCTTGGGGTCACACAGTCCTTAGCTCAGATCTTGTTTCTATTCTGTATTAGCTGTGTGACCTTGATCAATGGTTTCTCTGGGCCTCAATTTTCTCATCTGTCAAACGTTGCTGATATGTCCTACTTCAATATTGTGAGGACTTCGTCGGTAATTATGTAAAGCACCCAGTGTAATACCTAGCACACTGAAGTAAATGGTAGTTAATACTAAAGGCTACCATGGAAAAAGATGTGAAATTTTATGTATGGGACAATATATCCAAGTATACACATGCCCAGTGCGCATGCATGCACGTGCACACACACACACACAATAGATGTTAGTGGAAGAAATGAATACTGACAATATTCTAACTCATATGAGTGACCACTTCATTTGAGCCAAGAGAACAACCTTAGAGAGGGAAACTTTAAAGCCAGGGATATGTCTCCTAAAAGCCAGTCCTGGTGAATTTGCTCACCTTGGGCTCAGCTGTCAGAGGGAAAATCTGTACAGGCTCAGTTCTATGATGAAGAGCATCCCTCGTATATCATTCACTCCATTAAAGCTGATTTCACTTTAATCACTTTTAGATAGATCTGTGGCTTGTGGCTATACCAGCTTCCTGTTCGAGAGTCACATAAAAAAATGGTCCAGGGCCTATCATTAACATTTAATAATGCACCTATTGAAACATGCTTCATAATCTAAATGCTTTATTTTTGCATGTTTAGCTTATTTTTATTTTTCTAGGCTTCCTTATATTTTCATTCCTAGCCTCTAAGCTCCTTGACACGAGCGACCGAGACTCTTCCTCTTGCCATATAATTCATCCCTTGGCACACAGGGGTTGGGTGGAAGAGAACTATAATAGTGTGAGAGGTGACAGCAAACTGAGGCCAGGTTTTGGACTGTCACCACGCCAGACCACCAAAGTCTGGCTAGCTGTCCTAGGTTTGGAAATAAGGAAATGGCATCTGTAATATTAAAAGAAGGCAAATCGATTTTTTGAGCAGCTAGTACCAAGAAAGGACTGGTAACTTTTCTGAGTGAGGATGTTTAAAGCCTCCAGGTCCAACTGCAGGAAGCAACCCCTAACGCACAGGTAGAGAGGCTGTGAGCCCCTGGGTCAGAGCCTTTCCCTACCTGAGCTACCTGGAGACCATTTCCCCCTTCCAGAAAGCAAAATCCTGGGCCATTAAGAGAGCCTGTGGGTTCACAAAGGCAAAAATGAGGGGAACAGATGCAGATGCCAGCCCGTCTCCCTTTCAACTACGTCCTTCCACGCTGCCTTCTACCCTCACCTGGTCCCACAGGCCACTCTATGAACAAGGATGGTTTTGGGATCCTCTCTATCAAGCTGGGCCCACCGGCCTGTATCAGATTTGTTATTATGGACCACACCATCACAATGCATGTGAAAGCATCACACTATGAAAGGGAGAATCCCTCTGGAACTTGGTACCTCCCAGAACACTCCACTGATGCTATGGAAGCTGTGGTACAAGAGACATCCCTCCTGGGCGCCTGGGTGGCTCAGTTGGTTAAGCGACTGCCTTCGGCTCAGGTCGTGATCCTGGAGTCCCTGGATCGAGTCCCGCATTGGGCTCCCTGCTCGGCGGGGAGTCTGCTTCTCCCTCTGACCCTCCTCCCTCTCATGCTCTCTGTCTCAAATAAATAAATAAAATCTTTAAAAAAAAAAAAAAAAAGAGACATCCCTCCTGGGAGGTCCGGGACCATGTTGTCATTGTGTCTGCATTCTTAGCACTGAGAACAGCGATGGACAAGTACTATGCTCCATTGACCTGATCAATAAACAGAGCAGTAATTCTCCAGTTGTGATGCATAAGACGTTTGTTACAAATGTGCATTCCACCCCAGAGGTCTGAAAGAGCAGGTCCTGGGCAGGGTTGGGAGCTTGTATTTGAAGAGGCACAGCCAGGTGATTCAGATGTAGGTGGCGAGGGATGACATTTTGAGAAACACTGATTGGGTAGAGGTAAACCCCGATGCGGGGGGGGGGGGGGTTGGTGGGAGACATATGTGACTGGGCTACCTTTGTGACTAAAGACACAAGAACACAAATACTCTCTAAGCACCTACTATGTGCACTGTAATGTCCTCTCTGGGGAGTCAGGCACAAGGCAGTCTTGAGTCTCACGGTCATGAGGGAGGGAAAGAGGAGCAATCAATAATCCGTTATACAAATACTGGCCTATAAAAAAAGTGCTGCAGGAGTGCAAAGGAGGTGGGCTCAATGCTGCCTGGGTCAAGGGCTATTTAAGGACAATTACAAAGTTAGCATCTTTGCAAGGCCTTGAAGGATGCACGGCAGCTTTTCAGGTAGACATAGAGGAGAAGGGCATCCCAAGCAGAAGGGACATGAGGAGACAAATCTCAGAGGCTGGCAAGTCCATGGCTTATGCAGGAAAAGGGCCACAAGTCCACTGTTACCAGAGAGACTGGACACACTGAGTGGTATTTTGGAGTTGGGGAGATATAGGAGATGAGGCTAAAAAAAAAAAAAAAGGTGAGTTTCATGTTCAAAATAGCAATATAGAAGTTTATACCATAATCTGAAGGCTGGGGTTTTAGGTTTTGTTTTTGTTTCTAAGCTGGGGAATGCTCTTTTCAAATTAGAGTGGCCCATTTCTAAAACAAACCACCACAACAAAACCAGTCAGAGCCGCTCTGGTAAAAGAAGGGGTGGAGATCCAGAATCCCACCTGCCAGGAGCACACAAAACTACAAGAGAGGCACACTTTGGTGGCGAGAGATGGAGTCACCATCCACTGCTGTGGCAGAGGAGAAAGGCAGGGAGTTTTGGAATGACAAGACGAGGAGCAGGTTAGAAGGCTAAGCCTGGTAGCCCAGGTGGGGTACGCCGGGTGGAGGGCAGAGCTTGGGAACAGGCAGGGCCAGCATGTACTGGAGGCTGCAGAGCACCGGGGCCTAGGGAGGCAGGCACAGGGAGAGGAGGGGATGGCTTAGGCTTGGAGCAAGTTTTCCAAAAGGGGATCAAACATCTGAAGCATGGAACTAGATGGAGTAGTGGACTTGAGAGAGAAGAGCAAAGGAAATTCCAACTCCAAAAAATGTATCGGATGGTGGCATTGCTAGCCAGTTACGTGGTAGACAGCGTGTCCAGAACTCAGGAGAGCGGGCAGGGCTAGGGATGCAGATTTACAAATGATTCTCAGAGTAATATGAACCACCACAGGAGAAAGGGAAGTCATTAGGAGTAGAATTCCACAACCCTGAACTATTCAGTGTGGGATGACTTGTGCCAGGGGCTGATACAGGAGCTGAGGGCAGAATGATGTGGAAAGAACCCTGTGAAGCTGACGTTCCAGTGAGAGAAGATGGACAAATGCAGAATCCTATGGAGAAAATAAAGCGGGGTCAGGGGCATGGGGGGTGTGTGTCAGGATGTGCGTGCCATTTTGTATCAGTGGTTAGGGAAGACCTTGCTGAGAAGATGACATCTGGGCAGAGACCAGATGGGGAGGAAAGCACAGTCCTAGCAGATGACTGAGGGAAGAACATTCCAGGAAGGAGGGACTGTTGGTGGCCAAGGCCCATGCTTGGGATGACAGAGAAAGAGCTAGAAGGGCAGAAGGGAGGGGGAGAGGGAGACAGGGATTGGGGCGGGGGGGGGGAGGGGGGCAGAGAGAAAGGCATATTGGGCGGGGACAGGAATGCTGCAGAGTCTCACCGGCTATTGTAAGTACTTTGGCTTCTGCTCTGAGTGAAAAGGAGAGCAGAGAAGTGACAGGCCTTAACTTGGGTATTACTTCAGCTGCTGTGATGGGAAGGGACCATAGGGGGCAAGGGTAGAAGCAGGGAGAGCAGTTAGCACGCTCCTGCCATGGTCCAGGTGGGAGAAGCCCTGTGGCTCAGGGTCTAGGATGCAGGTGGTCAGAATGCATCCGATTCTGGATACACTTGGGATGGTAAAATCAATAGCCTCTGTGCATAGTGGATGCAGGGGAGGGAGAAGGAATGGGGAAAGAGAGGAAGAGGAGAGTCACAGAGGTCACCAAGATCTGGGGGTGGAGCAACCGGAAGGAAGGAGTTACTGTGAACTGCTCTGATCTGAGATGGGACAGATGGAAGACGGCAAATTTGGGAGAGAAGCTGAAGAGGTGGTTTGACATGTGTTGAGTTTGGATGTGTATTAGACATCCATATGGAGACAGAGGAGGAGCTGCTTGCACAAGTGTAAAATTGTGGGAATCACCAGCATACCAAGGGAACTGAATGCCTTGTATAACTGAATGCTATCACTGGTGTGGATGGGGACAAGAGGCCTGAGGACTGAGTGCTGCAGATAAATCTCAGAGGAAAGGGGGTCACCACTCAGAGACATGCAACCAAGAGCAGCCTCCAAGATCGAGACAGGATTGGGTTTTCGATATCCAGAAAAGGGGAGGAAAACTCTTCATTCTCTATCCCCAATCAAAATCATACCCCAAATGCTTGCATTCTTAGCCATACAGTCTAATTAAAACATGCACGCGTGCACACACACACACACACATGCACACAAATAAGGACTTACTGGAATTTGCTATTGAAAATGCAAATAACTCTACTTAAGGGACTCTCCATTTCACCCAGTGGGGGAAATGAGTTCAGGTTGCTGGCTTCCTAATACTAAGTTCAGACAAGCTGCTCCAGGGACTATTGGTGTGTGTGTGTGTGTGTGTGTGTGTGTGTGTGTGTGTGGTGGGGGTGGGGGGGGGAGTAATTTGGGAGCTTCAGGTAACAATGTTAGTTATCAGTATTTATTAAGCACTTATTCTATGCCGGGCACCCAGGTTCGTGTTTTATATTCATCCATTAATCCTCAGAACAACCCCTATGAGAGATAGCCTATGAATATCCTCATTTTACAAACAATGAAACTGAGGCTTAGTGGGGCTAGATCACTTGTCTCTGGTCACAAAGTAGGCTGAAAGGGAAGACAGGACAGGTGGTAGGTGCCAAAGGAAAATTTTAGGGATCAGAAGACCTCTGGATGCTGTGGAACTCAAAACTGTTGCCTTCAGTGGCAGACATCAGCTATGCTGGGGTGAAGATTGCCTTGGGGGGCTCTCCTGAGAGCCTTACTACTGCCTCTAGAATCTTGTTTCCTTAGGAGAAAAGTGACAAACAAAACTTCTAAAACACAATGTGTTCATAACCCCGAAGGGAAGGGGGTCCGCTGACATAAAGGTAATGGACTCCCAGAGAAGTGGAGACAGTTCAATAAAAGCTATGGGACAATTGATCAGGCAAAATGAATTCAAATGAGCAATGCTGGAAGTAATTATAATTTCTAGATTAATGTAATTATTTCTATTACAAATTTGGACACTGCAGCTATAACATTTCATTGGATTGCTGGCTTTCAGAGAACAAAAATACCCAAATGCATACTAGGAAAGCTAGAGTTTGTGTCTTCATTGAAGTTACTGTATTCTTATCCTGACTTAAAAAGTTACTTGTTGTTACGTAGTATTAACATTTTGGACCATTCTTAAAATGATGTGCCTTTAAGTAGACTAATTTGTGAGCCATTTAAAAAGAAACTCTCTTGATACTGTTTCCACCAGGCAACAATCTCCACATGTTAGACCCTTAGACCAGAGGTCCAAGTTTTAACACCTTGAAAACAGATACCAGTTTGCAACAATAGTTACAGCACACCTTTGAAAACAAAAACACATGATTTCATTCAGCTAATACTAGCCAAACCCACTCCTGTTATGACAGTGAAATGCTTTCTTAGCATCCCATAATGAAAGTGAAAATGTTTTAGAAAATGAGACTCATTGTATCTACCCCACCCCCAACTTCTTTGTGTCCCCGGAAAAGACTGGCTCCTAGTATCAGTTCTTATAGACTCTCATAGAGGGTGTTAATTCCAACAAGAAGAAAGGAATGAAATTATCTTCCCTAAAAGGATGATTATAACTTTTAAAAAATCTTGGAGGAATTTTATGCAAGGCTTTTAAAGACCAGATTTGGGTCTATTAAGTAAATTTCATAGAAAGCAGTCATATACCTTTCTTCCAAACATTTAACCACAGCTACGGTGTCATCAAAGTTTCCATAAGCTTTTGGGACAATCTTGAGGTGTCATCTTTGGGCACCCACAGGGTAACGGATACTAAGAAGGGCTTTGCATTCGTGCATTTATTCATTTGTCAAAATTTTCTTGTGCTCCTACTACGTGCCAGGTACAGTTCTAGGCGCTGGGATATAGCAAGTGTCAAAAACTAAGTCCCTGCTCAATGGCTTTCAACAGAGGGGAAAGTATTGAGGGGCTGAGACAGACTGAAAATAAAGATTCATACATAATACTATGTGGCAGCATCAAGCATTACAGAGTAAAACAAGACAGAGCAGGGGAATACAGAATGATTGCAAGATGGGGGTGTGCTAATTTAGCTACGGCATTCAGGGAGGCGTTTCTGAGGAGATGGCACCTGAGCTGTCCCCTGAGAACGCTACAATTGTCCCCACTTTATTGACAAAGTGAGGTATGGCTCACTGTTGAATTCCCAGCGCCTAGAATGGTCAAGAAAATACCTGCCCAGTGTCTGAGAAAGAATGCCCAGAGGTGTCCGTGGCAGTTTCGGTGGGGCACAGAGTGGAGGCCCCCGCTGGCCCGTGATCCAGCCACCCCTGCACAGTTCCCAGGGGGCCGGCCCACTTTCCCGAGCGCTGTCACAGCGGAGGTCGGGTCCTGAGCGCCCCAGGAGCGGGGCCACCAGGACAGCACCGCTCTCCCCACTTTACAGCGAGGATCCGACGACCCTCGGCTGGCCCATCTCCCAGCGCCCGGCCGGGACGGCCGCCCGCGGGCACGCTTCCTTCGAGGGAAATAAAGGGGGAAAGTGCTGCGGAAACTTTGGGGGCTGCGCCGGTGTCCTCCCGGCCCGAGGCGAGGCCGCCAGACACTCGCTCGCCCCGGCCGGGCCCCGGGCTCCCGACCCGGCTCTGCGCGAGTCCCGGGCCCCGGGCGGCGCCGAGACAAAGCGGCGGCGCGGGCCCGGCGGGCGCACGGCGGCGGCAGCGGGGCCGGGGCCGGGCGCGGCGGGGCCCGCGCCCCCTCACCTGTCGAGCCAGAAGGTCCAGGGCGAGTGCAGCGGGACCTCTCCCGGCTCGGGCTGCAGCGCCGACCGCTGCTGCAGGCCGAGCGGCGGCGCGGCGGCGGCGGCGGCGGCGGCGCGGGGCCCCGGCGGCTCCCGGGCCCGGGCGGGGGGCACGGCGGCCGGGGGCATCGCCATTTTCTCCGCCCCGCCTGCGAGGCCGGCGGGCGCGCGGACCGCGGGGCGAGCGGCGGCTGAGTCACCCGGCCCCCGCCCGCCCCGGCGCGGCCGCCCCGCCCCGCCCCGCGCGCGCCCCGCCCCGCCCCGGGCCCGACGCCCGCCCGGCCTGGGAGCCGCCGGGGGCACGGTCCGGCCGGGCCGCCAGACCGAAGCCGGCCGACCCGCTGCGGGCGGCGGGGCCCATCTGGCACGGGGCACGGACCCGGCGGGCGGGGGACCGACGGCCGGCCGGCCGGGGGGAGGGCAGAGCTGCAGCCGGGCACGGATTAGCGGTCGCTGGGGGTCGGGGAACGGAGGACCGGTCAGAGAGAGGGCTGGTTCTGCAGCCAGACGGGACGGAGGCCGGTGAGATGGACGGGCGGGTTCCGGAAAGATGGAGGGATGGACGGACGGACCAGTGGATGGAGTTTCAGACGCACGTGGTGGGAGCGGAGGACGGGTGCATGGAAATACCAGCAGTCTGAAGGATGGGTGGGAGAACTGGCAGATGGTTGGAGGAGGATCGAGGGACGGAAGGGCAGATGGAAGCGCAGTTGGATGTGACAGAGAGATGGCAAGGGGAACCGCTGGCCAAATGGATGAAGAGACTGGAATGTCCAAGAGTGCCCGAAGGGAGGGCCAGACAGACCCAAGCCAGGGACCACTGACTTGGGCATGCGTTTGTGATAGGTCAGTTTTGCATTCCTCACGGTGAGCACATTTCCTAACTCAGCTAATTTTAAGGGAACACAGCTCCCATCCCACCCTTTCCAGAGCCACCATATGCCTATAGTAAGGGACCAAGTCTGGCCCAAAGTATGGCCAAGTTCAGAGGAAGGTTCACAAAGTCAGCCTAAGTCTCCAGACTTGCCCCAAAGCACCTGCAAAGAAGGAAACCAGGCACTCTTGAACACAGAACCCTCTGCTTTCTGAACTTCTGAAGGCACAGGGAACCCCTGTGGCCGTAAGATTCCTGGGTCCAAAGTAAGAGGAATCCTCCTGGCACAACTCCTTGGGAGCTATGAACGCATGTCGTAAGTGGCATGGGCATGAATGCCCTCTCGAAGCTCCAATTTTGGTTAGTCCCTCCCTGGCCTTTAACAGCTGTGGATGTAGAGTTCCATCTTCTCATAGATTTTCTACCTGGCCTAGCATATGTTCTGCTCTTAGCTTGAGCATTCACTGGGATAGACTAGAACAGGAGCTGTAAGACCAGATAGGTTCAGGGATTGTAAATGCCTATTATCAATCCCAAGATAGGTGCCTTCCCTAAAAGGTATTCAAGTTCAGATAAAATGACAAGCTAAATGAGACCAATGCTTTGTGATCCCTCTTGCAAACATAATCTGTATACAACATATGAGGCTGAAAGCAGTGACATATTTATAAAGTCCTTCTGGCTCTGAGATCCTGGGGCTCCTTTTGGTTAGATGCAGGGTTTTTTGTTTAATTTTTCCTTTTATTTTTTCAAGAAACGGCATATATGGTATTGCTTAGGCTGTTCTGAGTGTATTAATTCATTTAATCCTCACAACAATCCAATGAGGAAGGTACTATTTTATGGATTTATCCATTTTATGGATGAGGAATGCAGAAGTTAAATTAATCCCAAGGTCACACAGCTAATAAGTGATAGAACCAGGATTTGAACACACGGATTCAGACTCCAGAGTCTAGGTTTTTAACTGCCAGGCTCTACTGCCTCTCTACCTGGAGAATGAACAGGTCTACATACTAAAAATAAGGCAGTGAATAGTAAGTCTCCCTCCCTCCCAAGGCTATCAATCTTCCTGCCCAGAGGAAACGACTGTTAACAGTTTCCTTCCGGAAAAAATGCAAGTAGGCACATAAAAGCATATATCTAGATACAGAAATTGTATCCCTATCAATATCTTTTATAAGAGAAACAGAAGCATTTTATACCATTGCTGCACTTCCTTATCTACTTAACATTATATATTTGAAGATTTTTTTCCATATCAAAACATATACCTCTACTTAAAGGGCCGCAAAATAATCCATTGTAAAGAAATAATATAATTTAATTCACTAGCCCTCAAGGCTTCCGTGGTTTAGTCATTCTCTTTTATAAATAATGCTACCATAAGCATTTTTATATTCAGTGTCTTTCTTCAGCTGCACAAGTTTACTTCAGAATAAGTTTGGAGAACTAGAATTTTGGTCGGCATTAAAAAATTTGACCCATATTGCTAAATTACTGTGCAAAGTGGTTAAATGAATTTATATATAACTGATTTAGAAATAAGGGTTGATTCTGAAGTTATGTTTATTAAATGATATTTATCTTCATAAAATTCTAAGATAGGAAGGGACTTTTTGCTTTCTAATTAGATTAGACCTCGTCAAACTGTCTAGTCTAGCTTCTTCCTCTGTCCTTCAACAATACTGTCAACAACACAGGGTTATTTTAAAAAGTTTTATGTGCAGTTTCTGAAAGAGAGTAAGCACCACATGCTAAATTACTTTCAGAATTTAGAACAAGGAACAGTCTGGCAATTTTTCTTTATTGAATAACAATTATGTACCCCCCTCTCTTTTTGCTTTGGCTTCCAGGATGCTCAAAATTACATCTGATGCTTAATCAGAACACTGATGATAACCAATGAAGCAGCGTCACTATTTTTATATTAACCTACTCCTATTTTTATTTTAATGACTTAATTGCACATAGGCATCTTATACTGTGAAGCCCTCAGATCTATTTTGGAAGGAGATGATGTACAAAAGGATAAAAGTTAAATGACCTTAAGATTAATAAAACAGCCCAGGCAACATGGCTAGGATGAGAGGCAAGCAGAGAACAATGGGCCTAATTTTCATCCCCTTCCTGTTTGAAATGTGTAAGAGACTTAACTATTGTTACTGCTCTTCAGACTCATCCTTAGAAGATAAAAAAAAAAAAAATGGGAAAATTCTCCTTCTCTTCTCCACTTTGCAACTGGACAGCAGGAATTAGAAATACAGGATAAAAAGGAAATGTGGAGATTATCTAAGCAAACCCCCCATTTTACCAATGAGGAAACTGAGGCCCAGACAGGTGAGGTGACTTACCTGAGGCCACAGTTCTGGGAAATGACAGAGGCAGGACTAGAATGTGAGTAGCTTGAAATCCAGGCCAACGTGCTCTCCCGCTGTGTAACGTGCACCTCAGACGACTTGGGGTAGCAGGAGGGAGGAAGAGAAGGTGACCCCACAGCCCCTAGCAAGGAAAACAACAAAAAGGACTTGAGGCACTCATAAATAATTAAGCAATTAGCTGCAGCAGCTACTCCCCTCCCCTCTAGGATCCAGTCGCCAAGGCAACTTGGGCAGGGTGCCTGCTGGTCGCCTAGTAACAATGTGCTCTGCTCCCTTGACATGCTCCCTAGGCATCAAAGGATTTGCGAGCTGGGAAGAGCCTTAGACGGGGGTCCCTATTCCAACACCTTCATTTTCCATATGGGGAAATGGAGGCTCAGAGAAGCCGAGTAACCTGCCCAAGGTCACACAGCTACTCAGAGGCACAGCTAGGCTCCATTTCCAGTTGCTTTCCATTGCACTAGGGCTGCGTTGGGGATGCTGAAGATGGAGGAGAGGAGATCTTTCCACAGTTCCTAGAAGAATGAGAAAGTAAGAGCGAGCCAGCCCGCAAGCAAGAGACAGAGACCTTGAGCTCTCATATGCAATTAGCAGGAGCTGGTAATCCCATCAGCCCAACTTCCATCATCACCATGGCAACATGGGTGAGGCGGGTACTGGTTGCCTAGGAACGAGTGGTCCTCTCTCTTCACTCTCATCCAGCTCCCTGGGAGTCACAGAAATAGTAGAATATTGGAGCTGGAAGGGAAGGCAGGGATCCTAACTCTGTCTCCTCCTTTGACTAATGAGGAAGCTGAGGTGTGGGGGCACTGTGCGAGGTCACACAGCCACATGGCTAGTTAGTGACAGGGACTCATTGTTAGCCGGCCAGCCTTTCTTGAATTCCCTCCATTTGCTGCCTCTGTCATAGCACTGTGGGATGGAAAACTTCACTCAGTAAAGTCAAAGCACAGGAGGGGAATGGCTGGCGGTCCCCTGGTGGCACTTCTACCACCTGTCTAAATGGCAGCACATGAGACCTGCACACAGAGCCGACGAGAGGTACCATGTGTGGTAGCTAAATGCAGTGTCTCTCAAGTCAGCAAACCTGAGTAAAAACCCAGCAGCTCTCCCCAGACCCAGTAAGCTTCTTGTCCCTCTATGGCTCAGTCTTTACATCTGAGAAATGGGCATCTTGACATTCCCTGCCTCTTAAGTCATCATTAGGAGTAAATGAGAGAACATGCATGTCAAGTGCCTGGTGTATAGTAAAGGTGCACTAAATGTTAGGTCCTCATTTATTCTACATTCAATAAATATTTACTGTGTATCTGCTATACAAGTGCCACTGTTCTAGGCTCTTGAAATTCATTAGTGAGCAATACAGACAAAAGAAATCCCTGGCTCAGTGAGCTTATTTTCCAGGGGAATGAATATATATGTGTGTGTGTGTGTGTGTGTATATATGAATATATATATAAACACAAACACTTAAATATATATGTATATACATATATATGCATTACATATATATTTAAATGTTTGCTGAATGGGCGGAGGAACTCATTGCCAATATGCTATGTTTATGTTACCAGGCTCCTTCTCTAAGACTGAGAAATTTCCTGTTTACAGGGTGTGATGCTATAAATATGCAGGCCTGTCTTGTATGTGGGAACTCCCGGTTTCCTTTCTTTTAAAGGCTCAGAATAAAAAGGAAAACAGTGGCCGCTAGATGGCAGACCTCAGTCTCTCTAGATTCAGGGGACAGTGAGGCCCAGGCCCTGCAGAAGCTTCCAGCAAAGGCAGGTGTGGCAGTGGTCAGTCCCAGGAGGGGCCCGGAGGAGGGGGGTAGGTTTGAAACACCTCTGGGGCACTGAGGGTGTCGGGGGAGGCTGTAAGAGTTATTGCTTTAGTGAGACTGACCCCTGCTTTAACCAAGATCCTGCCAGGAGTAAGCTGTGTGACCTTGGTAAGTTATTAACCTTGCTGAATGCCAGATTCCTCACTCGGAACATGTAGATAACAAGAGCTCCCTCCATAGGCTGCTTTGAGGGATGTATGAGAAAACATGTTTATACACCTTGCAAGCCACACACAGGAAAAGCTCGACTCATGTTATTTGTCTAGAATCTAAAAGACCCCTGAGGGGTCCCTTGCAAGTGCAAGGGAAAGGGCTAAGCGAAACAGCATTTGTTGAGTATTTGCAATGAGGAGCCTGAAGTCCTCCCAACCACTGAGCCTGGAAAATGTGACATCAAGGTTCAGTGGACCCACCCTCCACATCTATATCCACCTATCAGCCACAGAGTCCTGGTTTTGCTCCTCCTGCAGCCCCTGCATTGGTCTTCCTCCTTTATTCCCACCAATAACACCGACTCCCAGTCCTCACATCCTGAGTTCCGGCCAATCGCGACATGCTTCTGACCAGGCTCCGTGCTTCCAGCCCTTGCCCCGCCAACCCGGTGCCAGACAGTAGTCTCAGCAGTTGTCTCCCAGCACCAATTCAATCATGCCTAACGTGCTTCGCCAGCTTCCTATTGCTCTCACCATCTCTTTCTGGTTGCAAACAGGGCTCAGTATCTTCTGCACGCTTCCTGCCTTTCCAACCACATGGCTGCACTCTCCCCGGTTCCTTACAGCTTCTCTGCAGCCTTGAGGCATCTACACAAGCTGTTTCCTCTGCTGAACCGCCCATCTCTGCTCTGCATGACTAGCTTCTTCTCCCACTCAGGCCTCCTGGGCAAGAGCTTCCCAACCATCCGGCTCCAGAGCAGGTCCTCATCCCCACTGATGATTTCCCTAACACGCGTCATAGCTGCACGGATCTACTGTCCATCTCCCACCCTAGAACATCTGGTCCAAGAGGACCAGGACCCTTGGTTTCCCTGGTACCCAGCCTAGGTCTGGCCACATGGGTGGCATGCCCCCAAGATTTGTGAAGGAAAAGAACTGGGTATACAACAGCTGTTGATTGAAAGAACAGTCAGTGAATTTGTTTCCCAATTTCTAGTCTTTCTCCTCTGCTAGTTTATCCTTTTGGAGGATGGTATATTACTCTTCCTAAAAAGCACCTTTTCCCTGCTACTTTGCTCAACTTATATGGCTGCCTCTCTCCCACAAGCTGAAGTCTGAAATCTCCAGTCTAGCATTTGCAATCTTCCCACTCAACCCACCCTTCCAAATACATCTGGGGATGGCTTTCCTCCTCCTCCAGCAACAGCCCACCCCCTATCTGCCAAAGGAAAGTCTCTATACTCTGAGCTCCGTTTACTCCAGTGGATTTTTTCTAACAGCCTTCCAACTTCCCCCTTTCCTCTGTAAGAGAGCATTCCTCTCCTTTGTTCTCTGCACTTGCCAATGGTTTGGCCATAGCTTGCTTGTCCTGGGTTCCAATTCTCTGCTATTTCTGAATAAATAACTGGAGGTTTTATTTCTAAGGTTAACATAACCCACTCCTACTGCTGGCATTCAGATTGTTACCGAGGGTTGTCCCCATTACGTGCAACCCTGCAATCAATATACTCTGCAAATCACTGGCTCCCTCATAGACTAGTTATTAATGCTCCCCTGGCCTATCAATCAACCAAAGATGTGAGGATGCTCAGGTCAGAGAATGGACCTGAAAAGGAAGGCCAGCAGG
The DNA here is from genome assembly GCF_029215605.1 of Mirounga angustirostris. Taxonomy (NCBI): domain Eukaryota; kingdom Metazoa; phylum Chordata; class Mammalia; order Carnivora; family Phocidae; genus Mirounga; species Mirounga angustirostris. The sequence goes on along the minus strand of NW_026991709.1, from coordinate 177,602,974 downwards.
CTTCAACTTGGTCTTTGGAAATTTTTTAAAGGGAGGAAGAGATGGTCAGTAGAAGGGCAATGTGATCAGGGGAAATCCCCCGAATGTGTGTTTGAACCCACCCTTAACAGCTGTGTGATCTGAGACAAATCAATCAACCTCTCTTTTTCCTCAACTGAAAAATGAGTGTGCTATTAAGACTGGGTTCGCAGTGCTGCCTGGAGATGAGGCCCCGCATGAGCCATAAAATGCCACACAATTACTGGTTCTTGTTTCCTTATTACAATTCCTGGCAGAGATAACACTAGGCTACTTGAATACAGGTGTTCTCCTTTGCACTCTTCGGAGCTTTAGAGAAGAGTGTATAGGACCATCCATCCCTGTTTGTGTGAGACTGCCCTGATTTCAGCAACATGCATCCTAGAAAACCCCTCCTCAGTCCTGGGCAATCTGGAATGGTTGGTCATGCCAGGAGCATGTCCACAGCGCACTTGGTGGCCTACATCCATCCAGGAGGCCTCCAATCCCCCACTGCAAGGTAACCGTTGCTTGCATGGTGGGATATGTCAGCAGCAAGCTGGTTACTTCTTCATAGCTAAGAAATTCTTCAGGGATAAGATTTGATTTTGAGCTTTCACTTATGGCTCAGAAATCTCTTAGGGGGAACATTGTGCAAGCCTGTACTCTTGAGAAAGGGCACTGTGCCTTCCAAAGCTTTATTTTTAAGCTTAAATAATCACATCATATTATGGCATAAGAAATCATCATACAGAAAATATCAACTTACTGAGCAAAATATTAGGAGGTGATGAGTCACGTTACAAAATGACCACGTATACCTTATTTCTGGTATTAGTTTAAGCTCCTTGTGTGTGTGTAGGGGGGCATGAGAGGTCACCTTTGTGTTCCTCACAGAGTATTTTAAGATTGCTCATGTAGTGAATATTCAATAAATATCTGGATAATGAATCCCTCTATGATTAAAACATTCATTAAAGTGAATATTAAAATATTTTATAAGTCATTTACTTCTTAGGAGCTGAGTCCTCTAAAATTTGAGAAGCTATTATCAGTTGATGGGCAATTCGAAAAGGAAAATAAAGCAAGTTTGGAATAAAGCCACATTATTTGTTTTCCAAAAAATAAAATTATAATTGCATAAAATTTTCAGAACTGCAACTACTGAGCAAAGTGCTACATTAGGAATCATGAAGATGCTTGCAAACAGAATTTTAGGCCAAAGAAATCTCTGTGGCTACTTAATCTCTTTCCTTTTACCAAGTGCTAGAATTGCATACTCCCAATACAGAAAGATAGTCATTTTTTTTCCTTCTTTCCTGTTGGCTTTCATTTTTTACATATTATGCACATAATATTAAGTTGCATGTTATGGTATATCTTTAAAATTTCCTTAGTATTGGGGCACCAGGCTGGTTCAGTTGGAAGAGCATGAGACTCTTGATCTCAGGATCGTGGCTTTGAGCCCAACGTTGGGTGTAGAGATTGCTTAAATAAATATAAAAATAAAGAAATAGGGGCACCTGGGTGGCTCAGTCACTTAAGCGTCTACCTTTGTCTCAGGTCATGATCCCAGGGTCCCAGAATCAAGCCCCACATGGGGCTTCCCACTCAGTGGGCTCCCTGCTCAGCGGGGAGTCTGCTTCTCCCTCTGCCCCTCCCTCCACCACTCAGGGTCCCTCTGGCTCGCTCTGTTGTCTCTCTCTCAAATAAAATAAAAAAGTTTTAAAATGTGGCTTCTAATGGGGGTTATAATAAACTGGTACCCGACACACCACTGTGCACACGTGTTTTGGTCACAAATATTTATCATCATTGAGCACGATCTTGGAGATAGCTAAGAATCACTTTTGCCCTTTCAAAACCTTCCAATTATCCTACTTGGAGTTAACGCTCTATGATTCCTAAAATGCCCAAGGGTCATACTTTCTTGCCTCATGGACTAAAATATTTCATATGACATTAAAACATCATATTGTCCATAAAATACACTACTATCTTTCTCATGTTTTGCACAAGCATAGTTAATGATGCAAATAATTTCCTATCTTTCATTCTGAGGGAAAATCATTAATAAAACCATACTCCTTGCAAGAAGCGAAATTCAGCACTAAGAGGGCACAGACCACCCATAAAGGCAAGACATAAGTTCGCAGTGAGGAAACAAGCCTAATGATTATAGTGTCCAGATGGAAATGAGTAACTGAATCGTTCTCTGTCAAATCAAATAGCATCTTAATAAGTTGTTGCATCATCCTGTTGATTTAATTTAACTGGAAGATACCAGAAAATGAGTACAACCTGCAACAGTATCATTTCCTGGGCTCATTAGCATTTGGCCTGGGAACCCTCTCCTTTTGTTCTGAAGGTGGAGTTACCCCCCAAATGATCTTTGGGTTTCTTTCCTTCAAAAGCAGCCCAGGTTAAAAAGAGAAATACCCCCAAACTGGAATTAAATTACTGGAATTAAAAAACTGGAATCCCAGTGTTTGGCCAAATCTTTTATCAAAGAAAGAATTCAAACACTCCTTTTCCCAGGCAAGCTGGTAAGTACAAGTTGTCATGGAAACAGGATGTATTCAAATTATACGAGAAATGACGTTCTTCATCTAACTAGGTGTTCATCGCCTCTAAATGGGGAGAAATTGTTGTAACTGAAATCCATTATATTTCTTTCAAATCTGCATTAAAAACAATCATTTCCTTTATTTTATATAGGAATACACAGACTCAAAACCTCACTCTCATGAAAGGGAGAATTAAAATTACTTGCAAAGGAACTGGTGCGTAAATAAAAAGACATAAAATGAAAATGAATCCCATGATATAAATCTACTGACGCATAGTGAAGGGGTGGGAGAATGGAAATATAATACATCCTTCACCTGCAATGGGACATATTTTTCTTGTAGCATTAGTGACTATTTTTTATAGAATGATCTAGGCCAGAATAGTTTTCTAGAAGTTAGAGTGGTTTGCTACTAGGTGTATCGTTACTGCTGCTGATTAGAGCAGAGGCCCTTGTTAATCTACACATGCCTATGGAAGACACAGAAGAAAGGCAATGCTGTGCTGAACAGGTATTTCCCACTACTTAACAAGGCAATTATTAAGAAACACATGGCATAAGCTAATTTTGCAGGGAGGGATTTACAGCATGGAAGCCCCATGAGGCCACAGTTGTACCTAAGAGGCAGCCTGAAATTCTTTTGGGATCAAGGTAGTCCTGGGGAAACCTTTTAATTTTTTTCTGGTGAAGATAATTTCTCTACTTCCCTCAAAAAAGAGAAAACAGATTTTTTATTTTTGCAGCCTAGAATGCTGAGGTGTCAAGAAAACCCTTATAGCACTGAAGACAATAATAATTCAAATTAAAATGCCAACAGCTCCAAAATAAACAAAGCACTCTTAAAATTCAACAAGAAGAAAATGAACGGACTAATTTTAAAATGGGCAATGATCTGAACAGACAGCTCACCAAAGAAAATATACAGATGGCAAATAAGCATATGAAAAGATGCTTCACATCATCTGTCATTAGGAAGCTGAAAATTAAAACAATGAGGTTCCATATACACCTATTAGAATGACCAAAATCCAAAACACTGACAACAGCAAATGCTGATGAGGCTGTGGAGCAATAGAAACTCTAATCACACTGGTGGGAATGCAAAATGGTACAGCCACTTTGGAGGACAGTTTGGCAGTTTCCTATAAAACTAAACATACGCTTACCATACAATCCAGCAATACGGCTACCTGGTATTTACCCAAAGTAGTTGAAAACGTGTTCATACAAAAGTATGCACCCAGACATTTATGGCAGCTTTATTCACAATTGCCAAAATATGGAAGCAACCAAGATGTCCGTCAGTAGGTGAGTGGGTAAATGGAAATGGTATGTCCGTTAATTGGAATTGTATTCAGTGATAAAAAAAGAAATGGATTATCAAGCCATGAAAAGACACAAGGAAGCTTAAATGAATATTACTAAGTGAAAGAAGTCGATCTGAAAAGGCCCTATACCATATCAGTCAAAATATATGATACTCTGGAAACGGCAAACCTATGGAGAGAGTAAAAGGATGAGGGGTTGCCAAGGGTTAGGGGAAGGGAGAATGAACAGATAAAGCAAAGGGGAATTTTTAGGGCAGTGAAACTGTTTTGTATGATACTATCATGGTGGACACATGTCATCATACATCTGTTGAAACCCATAGAAGGTAAAGACCAAGAGTGAACCCTAATGTAAACTATGGATTTTGGGTGATAATGATGTTTCAATGTAGATTCATTGATTATAACAAATGTACAAATCTAGTGAGGGGTTTTGATAGTGGGGTAAGTTGTGCATGTGCACATTTAAGGGAAATCTCTATACTTTCTGCTTGATTTTGCTGTGAATCTAAAGTGCTTTAAAAATAAAGGCTATTAAAAAAAAATACCAACAATGACAACAGGTAACATTTCATGAGTGTGTAACTATGTTCCACATTTACTTACCTATTCCACATATCAGTCCTGTAAGTAGGTATGATTATCATCCCCATTTTATACATTGGAGGCTCTAAAGGGTTGAATAACATTCCCATAATTACACAGCAAGAAGTATGGAGTTCAAACCAAAGTCAGCCTGGTTCCAAGTCTGTGCTCCTACATTTGCAAACTTACCTCTAGAGGACAAGTTTCACCTCCCTGCAGTTATCCCTCTAACATATGAAAAACGAGATGGGCCTTTGACTTAGGGAAGTTTTCAAATTATGCCCCCAAATGTTTAAAACTAGAACACTGTAGAAAAGGGCCTGTGTATCTGGTGTACAAAGCATATGTACACATATTAAAAAACAATATGGAATCTGGTAAGCAGTGGAGTTGAACTACAAATTAACAGCAGTTAAGCATTTGCCATAAGGTTGGTTGAGTCATCTGCTTTGGGAGAGGGGCTGTTTAAGAGATGTAAACCCACAGATCTAAGAGAATCTCCGTGAACTCCAGACACAATATCATAAAGAAAATTACACTGAGGCAGAGCATAATCAAATTGCTCAATACCAGGAAAAAAAAAAGTACCCATTATGAACAGAAAAACAAAAATATTCGAGGAGATTTTCCATAGGAAATAATAAAAGCAAGAAGATAGGGGAGCAATCTCCTTAAAGTACTGAAAGAAAAAAATGTCAACCTAGAATTCTAGAGGCAGTGAAATATCTCTTCTGAAACAATGGAAAAGAATTCTGCCTCCAGAAAGATGGAGTCAACATGCTTTTCCCAATTCCTTGTACTTGGTACAGTGAAAAATCCTGAACACTACCTATAAGCTAAACAGAAGAGAACTGTAAAAGGTGGCAAGAAGGTGGCATACCGGCTAGGAACCTTGGCACCCAAGGAACAACATTGTGCTCTGTGCCATGGGTTTTCTTTGCACCTCACATACCCCAGACTTGGAGCTGGACAAGCTAGCATCCTCGAAATGCCAATGAGCAGAGGCAGAAAAAGCCCAAGAAAAATTGGCTTTCTCTCTAGCCAAAGGATAAGAAAAGCAGCAGCCTACCAAGAAAGAAAACTTTTAGACGAGAATTGCTGTACACCAGCTAAACACCACAGAACAACTATGACCCCACCTCCTACCCAAGTCATCAAGGCCAACATGGGAGTGTAGGCAGCTACCGTCATGGGGGGGGGGGGTAGATTAAACAAAGAAACAATGACAAGAACAACAACAAAAAACCCCCCTCATGATCCAATAATATGCTATCTATAAAAAAACTCACTTCAAACATACAATATGGGTAGGATGAAAGGAAAAGGATAGAAAAAGATATGTCATGTAGACATTAATCTAAAAAAAGTTAAGAGTGGTTATATTAATATCTGTTATGATTAATATCCGGTTATATTAATATCCGACTTCAAAGCAAAGTTTACTAGAGACAAACAAAGATATTATGTAATGAACAAATCAACTCAAGAAGACATAATGACCCCAATATGTGTGCACCAAACAACAGAGCCTCAAAATACAACAAAGCAAACCCTGAGCGAGGGGAAAGGAGATGGGCAGTTACAGTTCAGAACTTAAACAACCCACTTTCAGCAACTGATAGAAATACTAGGCAGAAAATCAGCAAGAAAGAAAGGTTCCGGAAGAAATGAATAACGAAGTTTAGCCAACAGTACATAACTGACATATATTGCACTTTAGCAGAATACACATTTATTTTTTAAATGCTCCTGGAACATTCATCAATGTAGATTACATCCTGGATATAATACAAACCTCAACAAATTTAAAAGAAACCACTAATAGAAAGACAACAGGAAAATTTCCAAACACATGAAAACTAACAGTATACATATAAATAATCCATTGGCTAAAGAGAAATCTCAAAGAAAATTTAAATATACATACAACTGAATGAAAATGAAAATACAACATATTAAAATATGTCAGATGCAGCTAAAACACCGCTGACAGGAAATTTTACAGTGTGAAATGCTTACTTTTCAAAAGAAGAAAAGTCTGACATCAGTAACATAAATTCCTACATTAATAAACTAAAAGGAGAAGGGCAAAGTAAACTAAATCAAGAAGGAGGGAGGGGAAAAAATAGCAAGAATCAAAAAAATTTAAGATGTTTACACACATCCAAAAGCTTAAAGTATCCATCACCAGTAGACCCATGCTACAAAGAAGGTCACATGAAGTTCTTCAAGAAAAAGAAAAATGATACCAGAAGGGAATTTATATCTACAGAAAGGAGTAAAGAGTACTGGAAATGGTAATCACATGGGTAAATATATGAAAATTTTCCTTACATTTAAAATCTCTTTAAAAGACAATGGACTGTCAAAACAAAAATGATGAGAAGATAGTATGAGGTTTAAAATACAAATAAAAGAAAAATATGTGACACTAGCACAAAGTTTGGGAGAAATGAAAGTACACTATTTGTAAGTTTGTACACTAGATGTGAAGAGGCACAGTATCACCTGAAGATAGATTGTGGTGAGTCAACGATTACACTATAAACCCTAAATAAAGCACTGAAATAACAGAGCAAAAGATTATAGCTAATAATCCAAAAAAAGAGGCAAAAAAGGAATCATAAGAAACATCTAATTAGGGCGCCTGGGTGGCTCAGTTGGTTAAGCGACTGCCTTCGGCTCAGGTCATGATCCTGGAGTCCCGGGATCGAGTCCCGCATCGGGCTCCCTGCTCGGCGGGGAGTCTGCTTCTCCCTCTGACCCTCCCCCCTCTCATGCTCTCTCTATCTCATTCTCTCTCTCAAATAAATAAATAAAATCTTTAAAAAAAAGAGAAACATCTAATTAATCCAAAAGTAGGTATAAAAACAGGGAAAAGGGAACAAAGAGCAAGTAAGACAAGTAAAAAACAAAAAGCAAGATGATAGATTTTAATCTTATCACATTAATATTCACATTAAATGTAAATAGTCTAAATATCCTAATTAAAAGTTAGGGATTGCCAGATCAAGACCTACCAATAATACTCCCTACCAGAAATACACTTTAAATATAAAGACAGAAATAGGTGAAAAGTAAAAGGATTAGAATGTTTTCCTTTCTGCAGGTAGTATAAGAAAACTTTCAATTTAACAAATATTTACTGAGCACCTACTATGAACCAAGAATATACAAGAAAAACTGTTAAGAGAACAAAAGAATTGTAAGAATTCATTCAAAACCACACACCTGAGGACATGCGAAAACACAGGTGCACATCTTAAATCCCAGATTTAGACTGTAAGCAAAACTGTAAGTTACCTTGATCCTTAGCTTGATTTTATGAACATATCCTACCATAAAATAATTTTTAAAAATAAAAAAATAAGAGTAGAAAAGATATACTGTGCTACTTCTAATCAAAATAAAACTGGAGATGCTATATTAATATCACCCTAGGAGAATTTTAAACCAAAGAATATTATGAGGAATGAAGAAGATCAATTAATTATATAGAAGAGTCAATTCACCAAGACGACATAACAATTCTAAACATCTTCACTCCTGACAACACAGCTCTAAAATACATTTAAAAAAACTGTTACAGCACAAGAAGAAATATATGAATCCACACTTACAGTCCAAAATTTTAACAGTACTCTTTCAATAACTGATAGAACGGGTAGACAGAAAATCAGTAGGAATATAAAATATTTTAACTTTATTGAATATAAAAATACTCAAATTAACCTGATTGTCATTTACAGAATATTCTACCCAACAACCACATAATATATATTCTTTACAGGGGCACATGGAATGTTTAGCAAGATAAACCATACTCTGGGCCATAAAACAACTCTCAATAAATTTAAAAGAAATCAAGTCATACAAATATGTTCTCTGAAACAATGGAATTAAACAAAAAATTAATAACATCAATATCTCTGGGAATCCCCAAAATATTTATAAACTAAATAAAACAATTTTATATAATCCATGGTTTAAAAAAGTCATCAAGAAAGAAATTAGCAAGTATTTTGAAAAAAGGGGGCATCTGGGTAGCTCAGTCGGTTAAGTGTCTGCCTTCAGCTCAGGTCATGATCTCAGTGGGGAGCCTGCTTCTCCCTCTGTCCCTCCCCCTGCTCATGCTTTCTCTCAAATAAATAAAATCTTAAAAAGGAAAAAAAGAAAGTATTTTGAAATAAATGAATATGAAAACACATAGATCAAATTTGTGCAATGCTGCTAAAACAGTAAATTTATAATACAAATTTAGGGAAAAATTTATGATACAAATGCTCGAATAATGGTTTCAAATCAATGAACTTGATCATTGAATCATGTTTAGAAACTAAAAATGAAGAGCAAATTGGATTCAAGTTAAAAAGGAAATAATAAAAATCAGAGTAGAACCCAATAAGTAGAAAACATAGAAAATCAATGAAATAAAAATACAGTTCTTTGAGATTAAAAAAATTGATAAACCCTTAGACTGTTCAAGAAAAAAAAAACTGAGAGAAAAAAATTAGCAAAATCAGGAAATAGATGATATCAACACAGAGTCTATAGATATCAAGGGAATTCTAAGGATAACGAGGGAAGATTATTAACTTTATGACAATGAATTGATAACACTGATGAGCGGGACAAATAACTTGAAAGACACAAACTACCAAAGTTTACTGAAGAAACAGATAACTCAAATTGCCATACATCTATACAAGAAATGGAATATAAAGTTAAAAAACACCCCACAAAGAAAACTTGCTTCAATGGTCTCACTGGTGAATTCTACCAAACATTTAAGGAAAAAATAATACCAAGCACAAAAACTCTTCAAAAAAAATTGTAGGGGCACCTGGGTGCGCAGTCAGTTGAGGGGCTCACTCTTGATTTCAGCTCAGGTCATGATCTCAGGGTCATGAGATTGAGTCCCACATCAGGCTCTGCACTCAGCACAGTCTGTTTAGGACTCTCTTTCCCTCTCCCTCTGCCCCTCCTCCCTAAAATAAATAAATCTTTTAAAAAAAGTTTAAAGGAGGGACATTTCCCAACTCATTCTATTAAGGCAGCCTCACCCCCAAAACAAACAAACAAAAACAAACAGACAAAACCAGGACCAGAAAAGTATCAATAAAAAAAAGTAAAGAATCAATATCCTTCGTGAATACAGATGTAAAAATTCTAAACAAAATTTTAGCAAGTACAATATAAGAATATATAAAAAGGATAATACATCATGACCAACTGGGATTTCTCTCAGGAATACAGGCTGGTTTAACATTTGAAAGTCAATCAATACAACTCATCATTCAACAAATTATACTAGTTAATCCATGTGATCATCTCAATAGATGCAGAAAAAGCACTTGTCAAAAGCTAACAATCATTTTTTATTTAAAAAAACCTCTCAGCAAAACAGGGATAGAAGGAACTTTCTCATCTATAGGCATCTACGAAAATCTACAGCTAATATCAAACTTACTGGTAAAAACCTGAATGCCTTCTCTTTGATATGGGGAAGAGACCAATAAGGTCCGCTCTCATCACTTCTATTTAACATTGTACTGGAGGTTCCAACCAGTACAATAAGGCAAAAAAAGGAAATAAAAAGTATCTGGATTGGAAAATAAAAAATAAAAATGTCTCTATTTGGTGATAACATAATCATGTATGTAAAAAAACCTCATGGAACTTACCCACAAAAGCTACTAGAATCAGTGAGCTTAGCAAAATTTCAGGACACAAGATAAATATGCAAAAATAAATTATGTATTTACATACTGGCACTGAACAATTACAAACTGAAGTTTTTCAAAATGCCATTTGTAATAGTATGATAAATATGAAATGCTTATGAAAACATCTGACAAAAGATGTAAAGAATTGTGTGCTAGCTACAGAAGATTACTGAGAGAAATTAAAGAAGACTTAAATAAATGGACAGATATGTCTTGCTCATGTACAGGAAGCTGTAGTATTGTTAAAATGTCAGTTCTCCCCAAATTGATCTATACACAATCCCAATTAAAATCCCAACAGGCCTTCTTGTAGAATTTGATAACTTGATTCTAAGAGCCATACATGAATGCTAATGACTTAGAACAGTCAAAGCAATTTGAAAAAGAAGAACAAATCTGGAAAAATAACACTCCCTGATTTTAAAGCTTATTAAAAAGCCACAATAATCAATGAAGTGTGGTATTGACATCAAGATAGAGAAAGTGAACAGAATGTAGAGTCCAGAAACAGAGACATATATGAACAGTTGATTTCTTCGACAAAGATGCAAAGGCAATTGTGTGAACAATAACTGTCTCCCAATAAAGAGTGTTGGAACGAGTGGATATCCATGTGCAATAAATAAAACAAAAACTTCAGGCCGTATCTCACACCATTTACAAGAATTAGCTTAATATGGAACATAAAACTAAATGTAAAACTTAAAAAAATAAAACTTGAAGCAAACATAGAAGAAAATCTTTGTGACTCTGGTATAAGCAAAGACTTCCTAGAAAAGCCACCAAAAACAAATCTATAAAATAATCCAAATTGACACATGGGACTTAGTGAGAATTAAAATCTTCTGCTCATCAAAAGACACTATTAAAAGAATAAAAACACGGGGACGCCTGGGTGGCTCAGTCGTTAAGCGTCTGCCTTCGGCTCAGGTCATGATCCCAGGGTCCTGGGATCGAGCCCCACATCGGGCTCCCTGCTCTGCGGGAGGCCTGCTTCTCCCTCTCCCACTCCCCCTGCTTGTGTTCCCTCTCTCGCTGTGTCTCTCTCTGTCCTATAAATAAATAAATAAAATCTTTAAAAAAAAAAAAAGAATAAAAACACAAGCCGCAGACCAAGAGAAAATATTTGTGAATCATGTGTCTGAAAAAGAACTTGTTTCCAGAATATATTAAGAACTCTCTAAAGTCAATAAAAGTAAGTGATCAAAGGGAAAAAATATAGGCAAAAATTTGAACAGACTTATCAGAAAAGAAGATATACAGATAGCAGATAAGCCCATGAAAAGATGCTCACCGTCATTAGTCATTATTTCCAACCTGGTAGAATTCTATTCCCAGCCAAACTATTGCATAATGAAGGCAAAATAAGGGCATTTTCAGATGTGTAAAATCTTAAAACAGTTACTTCCAAATCACCTTTCTCAGGAAGTTTCTACACTTGATCTTAGCCAAAAGGCCGAGAAGCGATCTCTCAGGAAGTTTCTGATGTACTTACAACCACCTAAGAATGAAATGAAAGAACAAAACAAGAAAGAGAAAGATGTGGGCTTCAGAAAATGGGAGATGTGACATAGCAGGGGAGTGAAGAGGCCAGCATGATTTTGATGGAAAGTGTGAGGGCAACAGCTGCGCAGACCAGAAAGAAGAGAAAGAAGGTTCCAGGAGAGAGGTCTCCAAGGATGAAAACACTACTAATTGCCCGGATGATGAGAAGCTGCAAGATTCTGTCAGAAAGTCCGAGGTCAAAGTGGCCCATATCACATTAAGGTGTGTGTGTGGGGGGGAGATAATTATTCACTTTAAGGAAAACAAAACAGTGGTACAATTGACAAAATGCAATTATGTGATTCAGCTGTGAACTACACCATACACATGGCATTTCATGATCCCACACTTCACTAATGCTAAGCGGACTTGAACTTGTACTCATTAAGCGAGCGCTACGCAGGTTACAAAGTGATGTAAGCGGGGCGCCTGGGTGGCTCAGTCGTTAAGCGTCTGCCTTCGGCTCAGGTCATGATCCGGGGTCCTGGAATCGAGCCCCACATTGGGCTCCCTGCTCCTTGGGAAGCCTGCTTCTTCCTCTCCCACTCCCCCTGCTTGTGTTCCCTCTCTCGCTGTATCTCTCACTGTCAAATAAATAAAATCTTTAAAAAAGAAAATGATGTAAGAGTGGCGGGGTGGGGGTTCAGAGAAATGTAGCTGTTTAACCATTAATGTCAAATAAGAAATGTGCCGAAGTCATATCTTCTGTGTGACTTGTTTCACTGTCCAGATCTGTCTGCCTTATCTCTAAGGTAAGCCTGGATCTTATTTTTGCAGATGCTCTCCCCAAACAACGGTAATAATTCTGGCCAGTGAAAGAGTCTGTCTCTACCTCATCTAAATCAAAACGCAGTGCAAGGGCTGGCCGTAAGGGGGAGAGAAAGAATTTGTATGCGTGTGGGATGTGTACGTGTACAGAGAGTGGGTATTTTTAAATAGTTACTTTTCTTTTTCATTACAAGAAAGTCGTTGCATAACAGGTAAGATAGCAAATCAGGAAATAGCAGGTACATCTCTAGAGATGTGTCTTATGGGTCTCAGTTTCACAGCTCAAAGCATTTTATAAGGATGTGCCCCCCAAATCTGTTATCTTACAAAGTACCGTCTCTGGGGTGCCTGGGTGGCTCAGTTTTTAAGCATCTGCCTTCGGCTCAGGTCATGATCCCGGGGTCCTGGGATCGAGCCCCGCATCGGGCTCCCTGCTCGGCGGGAAGCCTGCTTCTCCCTCTCCCACTCCCCCTGCTTGTGTTCCCTCTCTCGCTGTCTCTCTCTGTCAAATAAATAAATAAAATCTTAAAAACAACAACAACAACAACAACAAAGTACCGCCTCTGTAATTCTCTAGTCTAGAGAGTAACAATAATCAATGCACAATTGGACTTCCGAGTAAATAGGACAGAGGAGTATAGCAGGAGAGCTTTGACACATGCTATTTGTACCCTTAGTCCATACACAGAAGGAGGACAGTTAAGGATTAGGTTTGACCCTACAATCTTCTGCATTCACAGTTGTACCCTTGTCCAAGGGGTCACATTCAATCTCTAAAGAGCAAAATTTAGGGTCACATCATGTCTTAACCACTAGAGGGAGTTCAAACAGCTATTAAACATAGTGGGAAAGCGAGGGGTCACCTAAAAGGCAGTTTTTTCTCACTTGGAGCCATGGCTGTAACTCTTAGGTAAAAAAAACTATGACAGAAATCCCCCCAAAAAACGAGTTTAGATGATGGCGTGATAACATGTTAGCGTAGATTTTCGTTTCTTTTCAATATCGGAAGTGTTCATTTTCAGGTGATTAAAATACTGCCTCCAGCATAATGGTTTTTTTCAACTCTGTCTCAGGTGGTACAACCCCCCCAATTTAATATTTATATGATATTGATAGGTTTTCCTTCATTATGTATCCATCAACGCAGACCTGTAATACATTTACTAAGCATTCAGGCTTTCAGGCCAGTCTCAATTGTAACCTTGCTTCGCCACTTTGTGCTGTGTGACCACAGACCACATGATTAACTGCTCTAATTAACACGAGACTCAGGGTTCCTCCTCTGTAAAATGGGGGGAACAGGGTTTTGTAGGAGTAAATTACATAATGTATGCAAAACACCTTAGAGCATTAGTGGATCTAAAAAAGAACAGTTTTCTAGTGGACAGACAGCGCAATACAAAGCGACTAAATAAGAATTTAACCCCTTCCTTCCAAGTTCACTTCTGCATCAAAGCACGCAAACGCTGAAGGAGCCCAAAGAGACAGCACGCGACCACAGGGCAAGGCATGACTTATTTCTGTGGCCGACCCCAGGAAAGGATATCTGAATTCACACCTTAAAGGCCTACATTCACTTAGAAAGCACTAACAAGAGGTCCCCATTGCTTTCCAGGGCCCTATCCATCATTCATTCATTCACTCAATCTTTTTTTTTTTTTTTTAAGATTTTATTTATTTATTTGACAGAGACAGAGAGAGCAGGAACACAAGCAGGGAGAGTGGGAGAGGGAGAAACAGGCTTCCTGCAGGGCAGGGAGCCTGATGTGGGACTCGATCCCAGGACCCTGGGATCATGACCTGAGCCAAAGGCAGACGCTTAACGACTGAGCCACCCAGGCGCCCACACTCAATCATTTTTTTTTTTTAAAGATTTTATTTATTTATTCATGAGAGACAGAGAGAGAGAAAGAGAGAGAGAGAGAGGCAGAGGGAGAAGCAGGCTCCCAAGGAGCAGAGAGCCCGATGCGGGACTCGATCCCAGGACCCTGGGATCATGACCTGAGCCGAAGGCAGACGCTTAACCATCTGAGCCACCCAGGCGCCCTCAATCATTTTTAAGTAGGCTCCACACCCAGTGTGAAGCCCAACGTGGGGCTTGAACTCCCAACCCTGAGATCAAGACTTGAGCTGAGATCAAGAGCTGGACACGTAACTGACTGAGCCACCAAAGCGCTCCCCCATCCACCTTTTAATAAGGACACTGCCAAAGGACAGAGGTGACCTGACTTTATTATGAATTTGTTCACAATTCTGTATTTTCTTAGGACATTCACGGAGTTGTGCAACTATCACCACTATCTGAGTTTAGAATATTTTCAGCAGCCCCCAAAACAAACCCAGTTCCCCATTAGCAGTCACCCTCCAATCTCTTCTACCCTCAGCCCCTGGCAACCGCCAATCTACTGTCTGTCTACATGGACTTGCCTATTTGGCATTTCGTTAACACAGAATCGTGTAATATGTAGTCTTCTGTATTTGGTTTCTTTCTTTTAGCATAATGTTTTCAAGATTCATCCGTATTGCCACAGGTATCAGCACTTCATTCCTTTCTATGCGTGGGTATTCCATTGTATGGATCTGCCATATTTTGTTTATCCAGTCATCCACTGATGGACATTTGGATTGCTTCCTCCTCCTGGCTCTTCTGAAAAATGCCTCTATGAACAGTTGTGGACATTTTTTCATTTCTCTTGAGTATACGTCTAGGAGTCTAACTGGGTCATATGGTAACTCTATGTTTAACTTTTTGAGGAACTGCCAAACTATTTTCCAAAACACCTACAGCAAGTTACATCCCCATCAGCATTGCAGGAGGGTTCCAATTTCTCCATATCATCACCAACATTTGTTATTGTCTGTCCTTTTGATAACAGCCATCCTAGTTGCTGTGAAGTGGTTTCTCATTATGGTTTTGATTTGCATTTTCCTAAAGACTAAAGATGTTAAGCATTTTTCCTTGACTTTATTGGCCATTTGTGTATCTTTCTGGGAAAATGCCTATTCAACTCCTTGGCCCATTTTTAAAAAATTGGGTTATTTGTCTTTTTTTGTTGTGTTACTAGAGTTCTTTTTTTTTTTTTTTTAAGATTTTATTTATTTGACAGAGAGAGACACAGCGGGAGAGGGAACACAAGCAGGGGGAGTGGGAGAGGGAGAAGCAGGCTCCCCGCAGAGCAGGGAGCCCGATGCGGGGCTCAATCCCAGGACCCCGGGATCATGACCTGAGCCGAAGGCAGATGCTTAATGACTGAGCCACCCAGGCGCCTGAGTTACTACAGTTCTTTATATATCCTGTACAGAAGTCCCTCACCAGATATGTAACCTGAAAATATTTTCTCCAATTCTATAGGTTGTCTTTTTCACTTTCTTGAAGGTATTCTTTAAGCACAAACTTTAAAAATTTTTAATAAAATCCAATTTATCTATTTTTCATTTTGTTATCTCTTTGCTGGTATATCAAAGAAATCATTGCCTAAAGTCATGAATATTTACCCCTATGTTTTCTTCTAAGAGTTTTATAGTTTCAGCTCTTGGTTCTAGGACTATAACCCATTTTGAGTTGATTTTTGTATGTGGTTTGAAGCAGGGGTTCAACTTCATTCTTTTGCATGTGCAGAACACCAACCATTAAAAGAGTTTTCACTACAGTGTTACACCATGTATATACACATAAAGATATTCATTCAACAAATACATGCAGCAAGAACAATATTTTAAGATATGAACTGACAATTTTCTTCCCCTATTTTTCCTATTCCTTCCCAACATTCAAGGACATAGCAGGCAGGCTTCCTTGCCTAGGACAGGTTTATGTCAAGGTAGCTGGCTTTTATTTTCCCAAACACCTAAATTCTAGTAGCACAGATTCCTAGGGGAATTGACCCAATCCCAGATAAAAACAAGGAAGAACTGGTTTTTCCCTCGGCCAGAGTGGATAGGGAGTCCCCAGAAATGAAGAAGGGAGGAAAGGGGGTTTCTGAGAAACAGGGGATCTGCACTTGGTTTCCCAGACATACTGCTGAGAGGATGTGTGGGTACATCTATATCATATGCATCTCAGCTCAGATTCTCAACCCTAAGTCTGGCATGGGGCGGCTAAGAATCGCAAAACCACAATAGTTTCTAAGGACAGGAACAACATGGCAACAACTGACCAAACATCAGATGGAATACCCCACCTACACATGCACACACTCTCCTTAATGACTGAGTACTGTGCAGTCTGGGCATTACCCTGGAACTATGGCACATCTTGAGGAAGCAGGGGCCATGATGAAATCCAAGAAGCACTGAGAAGGTTACATTTTCTCTTCCCACCAGCCAGGCAAAATGGTAACTCAGAGTCAGAAATTAGGTTTCTAGGAAGCAGTTATATTTCTTGTGCCCTCGATTTTATAGACTGACCTTCATACCTGTCACACAAATATTGAGAACCCACTATGTATAGGGCATCCTGTTAGTCTAAGTTGGGGCAGAAAATGTAGACGTTAATCAAGACATGGTTAGCCAAGGCACTTATAGTCTGATAACAGCAAAAAGAGTAACTGTAGTAATCACTGCGTGCACACCATGTGCTTACACTCTTTGTAATGGTTCACATTTTCAATCTTCTTCACAACCGGCCTTTGAGGTTCAGAGGTTTAAAGAAGGTAAGTTACTTGGCTAAGGATGCACACTAGTAATGTATGGGACTTGGATATGAGCTGAGGTACACTAACTCCCAGTCCATTTTCATTCCTATAGTTATGAATCCCTCCCATGGAGAGGCTAATGTAAGTGCTATCCTTTGATAACTCAACATTCCTTGGATGTAGACTCTGTCTCATGTTTTCTAAGAGTTAGGATGGGGTTAAGTCAAACCAATCTTCTCTAACTTGGTATTCGATGCACCCACTGGCAGTGAATGGTCAGGGGTCTAGGGTTGGACAAGAGAGATAAGCCAAATTGGCTCCCATGACCATGGGACCCATGGCTTTGACTATATCTGTCAAGATGGGTCAACCAGTTCCTCCAAACAGTCTGGATTTCCATTACCATCGACACTGTTTATGTGTACAGCACAAGAAGTGACAGAATTGATTTGGGGGTGAAATCCCAAATTTTCTATCTATGTGCAAAAGGGAGAATTTGGTTATAAGCAGAACAGACATTTTGCTTATAGAAAAAAATCTCATAGAACTGTTTTGCTTTGAGATGCAACAACTTAAGTCCATGCCTTAGAAACTATTTTAAATTCTCATCTGATGCTTCCTAGAAACAATAAAAGGAAAATAAGTTGGTTCTGGCAATAAAATGTTAATAGTTTTTCCTTAAGTATTAATCTACTGAACAAATGTTGAGAATGAAAGCAGCAGTCATATAAATGCTGTGAGAGCCAAGATTTATGCATTTTCTTTCGCTGCTTCTGCTATTTGATCTTGGGCAAATGACTAAACCAAATCTCAAATCCCAAAGAGAAGCATATTGAACCATACAGAGAAGTAGAAAACACACGGAAATCTAAATTATAAGAGATGAATGTCCCTTCTTTTGTGTCCTTTTTGGAAGAATAAATGCTCCCCATTTGGGATTATATAACCATTTAACTTTCATTTTTCTCATACACTCACTGAACGTCATCACTGACCACCTGCAGAAATCAGTCGGTCCCCTGTCCGTCTTGTAAAAGGCAACATTTGAGAGTCCATGAGGTGAAGTGACTTGTCCAATGTCATGAGTTCATTAGGACAAATAATATTATTTCAACTAAGTGGGAAGGGTACTGACCTAGGAGTAAAAAAGACCTGGATTCTCCTTCGCATTCAGCCATTAATGAGACTCTATTTATAAAATGAAAGTGTCAGATTAGATGATTTTGAAAAATCCTTCCCTCTCTGAAGGGGCTATAATTCTGTGAACGTGAATATCAGTAGTTCTTGCTTGTTTTTCTTTCCAGAAACTCAGTAACCTTCTTTGCAGTTAGGATAAAGAGACAATATGTATAGAAGTTATGAGTTTGGGCTCTCTGAGTCGGACTCTGCCTTCCAATCCCAGCCCTCATATGTATGTGTAGGGAAAGCCTGAACAGATTACTTAACCTGTCCGCCTCATCTGCAAACTGAAGACTCTCACAGTACCTACTACATATGGCCCTTACAATGATTAAATGAAGTAACACATGTCAGGTATTCAGCATAGTGCATGGCACATAACAAATACTCAGTAAACAAAGGCTGCCATTAATATTACCGGAAAGGAACCAGATTTGGTGACTTTGTGTGCGTTCTAAGAAGGCATGCCTTCCTCAGGGCAGAAGCAGCACAAGTGCTAAGGTCCACATCAAGGCAGGATCTCATTCTTGGCTATGTGTCTGGCTTTCAAAAACAAAACAACAACAATTTCCCAATCTCCCTTCCTGCTAGTGGTAGCCAATGATGTGTTTGTTATAACAGAGGACTTCTAAAAAGCTCTTCAGAGTGGGCCTACTTAAATGGCAGGAACACTTTTGTACTTCACTTCTTTTCCTTTGTTTTTGCCTGGAATGCAGACGCAATGGCTGGAGTGTCAGCAGCTTATGCATAATAAGGGGAGGGCTAAAAAACTTTCAGAGATTCGGTCCTTGAGCCAATAACTCAATGCCAGCAACCACTGACCTCCGACCTCCGGGCTTCTTGTTCATGAGGAAAATAAACACACGTTCACATTTAGGCTACAATTATCAAAATGCAATTCCTACCCAAAATATCCTCCAAAATCTATTTCTCTTTTCTGTCAACAAATATTTGCAGACCTACATGGTCAGCCACCTATTTGTCCCTGGCCCCTTTAGGGGTCCTAAGACAGACTGTCATTGGCCATCACTTAAATTTTTACAAAAGGTCCAAATTGTCCTCGAGATCCTTGTTACTCAGTGTGGTGTGAGGACCATAGCATTAATGTCACCTAGGAACTTGTTAGAAATGCAACATTTTTGGCTCCATCCCTGACCTACTGAGTCAGAATCTGCATTTTAACAGGATCCCAGTGATTTCTGTGCACATTAAAGTCTGAGACTCTGGACTAGACTTCTAGGCTCTACTCTGTCCTTCCTCTTAATTAAGCACTACTGCCAGAAGAATCTTCCTGAAGCACAGCTCTAACATTGTCACTCTCCTTGGGGTACTTCAGGTCACCTCCCTGCCTACAGACTAAAGTTTAGACTCCTTAGCCTGATGGTCAAGGCCTTCTATGATCTTATGTTGTCCTGGAAATGCCCATCAAAGTGCCTGCCATGCACACGGTAGGTGGACAATAAATAATGTTCTGCGTAAGAGGAAAAAAAAAAGAGTATACCCAAGAAACAACATATTCCTCAATTCTGGTTTTACTATGCTAGGCATTTGGGATACAATAGTACAAAAACAAAAACAAACAAAACAAAACAAAAAAAAAAACCCCACAAAAAACAAAACAGACATGGTCACTTGCCTTCATGGAGCTTACAGACTGGTTGGAAGGAGAGAATTTTAAAAAACAAATAAAACTATGAAACGATAAATGATAAGTGCTATGAAGAAAATGAGCAGGCAGTGATACAGAACGAGGTGGACTAGTCAGAAGGATGGCCCACAGGGTGGGAAGCCTGCTCTGGGACGGGACCAGGCAGAGGGAAAGAAAGGCACGTGCAAAGCCTTGAGAGAATTTGGTGTGTTTCAGGATGGGAACAGGGGCCGCCCTTTCAGGCTCATCCAGGAAAGAGATTCCCTGGGAGAAAGGTGTCACGGGGTGCACTTGAGAGAAAATGCTGAATTTCTGTTCCCTGGCATAAGTCTTCACTGGGACCACAGGTGAGGCCGAGAGCAGGGCACGCTGCAGAGCCGCTGGGAGCCCAGCCCTGGAAATCAGACCCAGTGGAATTTGAACCCCAGCTCGGCCACTTCACTGGCTCTCAACTCCCTTGAGCCTCAAGCTTCTGCTCCCTCAGGTATAAAGTATGTTAGGAATACAACCAACTTTGGAGTTACTGTGAACGTTAGGGACATAATGCTTGTAAAGCTTCCCCCGAAAACTGCCACCCACATCAGTGCTCACCTGAACATCGGCGGTTACAGGATTACGATGGTGACGATCACTACTGTTAATCATTAGCTTGCGGGCAGAAGGCTCAACCCACAGATGCCTGCCAGCCCCCGCCGCCCCAGGCCTCCCGACCCTGCCATCCCTAGCCACCTCCCCCTGCGCACGGCCACCGTGACCCCAGCGCGGGCGCCGGACGCCGCCGCCGGACCCCCGTTACCTGGGGCCAAACGCGACTTGTCGCCACCTTGCGTCCTGGGCCCTGCCTCCCTCCCGGCCGCCTCCCGGCCCCGCGGCTGCCGCGGCGGCGCCCCCAGCCCAGCCCGGCCCCGGCGGCGCGGGCTGCCTCGGCGGGGCTGGCGGCGGCGGCCACGCTGCGCGCTCCGGTGAAGGGGAGGGGGCTCGGCGGCGGCGGCGGCGGCGGCGGCGGCTGCGGGCCGGCGGGGGGCAGAGCCAAGAGGCGCGGCGGCGGCGGCGGCGGCGGCGGCGGAGGCGGAGAAGGAGGAGGATGCGGGGGGCTGCAGGCGGCGGCGCGGCCCTGTCCGCAGTGAAGCCCGCGGCGCCCAAGGTGCAGGGAGTGGCCGTCGCCTCCTGCGCGCATCATTCCTGAGATGGCGGCGGCGGCTCGGCGGCGGCTCGGGGAGCCCGGGAGGGGCCAGCCGGGCGCGGGCTGAGCCCCGCCGGCCGGGAGCTCGCCCGAGGGCCCGCGCGGCGGCGGAACCCGGGCCGGGCGGCCTGGGAGCGGCGAGGCCGGGATTGGCCCCGGAGCGGAGCGCACGGCCTGGAGAGGCCGCGATGGCGAACGCTAGCGAGCCGGGCGGCGGCGGCGGCGGCGAGGCGGCCGCCCTGGGCCTCAAGCTGGCCACGCTCAGCCTGCTGCTGTGCGTGAGCCTGGCGGGCAACGTGCTGTTCGCGCTGCTCATCGTGCGGGAGCGCAGCCTGCACCGCGCCCCGTACTACCTGCTGCTCGACCTGTGCCTGGCCGACGGGCTGCGCGCGCTCGCCTGCCTCCCGGCCGTCATGCTGGCGGCGCGGCGTGCGGCGGCCGCGGCGGGAGCGCCGCCGGGCGCGCTGGGCTGCAAGCTGCTCGCCTTCCTGGCCGCGCTCTTCTGCTTCCACGCCGCCTTCCTGCTGCTCGGCGTGGGCGTCACCCGCTACCTGGCCATCGCGCACCACCGCTTCTACGCCGAGCGCCTGGCCGGCTGGCCGTGCGCCGCCATGCTGGTGTGCGCCGCCTGGGCGCTGGCGCTGGCCGCGGCCTTCCCGCCCGTGCTGGACGGCGGCGGCGGCGGCGGCGACGACGAGGACGCGCCGTGCGCCCTGGAGCAGCGGCCCGACGGCGCCCCCGGCGCGCTCGGCTTCCTGCTGCTGCTGGCGGTGGTCGTGGGCGCCACGCACCTCGTCTACCTCCGCCTGCTCTTCTTCATCCACGACCGCCGCAAGATGCGGCCCGCGCGCCTCGTGCCCGCCGTCAGCCACGACTGGACCTTCCACGGCCCCGGCGCCACCGGCCAGGCGGCCGCCAACTGGACGGCGGGCTTCGGCCGCGGGCCCACGCCGCCAGCGCTCGTGGGCATCCGGCCCGCGGGGCCCGGCCGCGGCGCGCGCCGCCTCCTGGTGCTCGAGGAGTTCAAGACGGAGAAGAGGCTGTGCAAGATGTTCTACGCCGTCACCCTGCTCTTCCTGCTGCTCTGGGGGCCCTACGTCGTGGCCAGTTACCTGCGGGTCTTGGTGCGGCCCGGCGCCGTCCCCCAGGCCTACCTGACGGCCTCCGTGTGGCTGACCTTCGCCCAGGCCGGCATCAACCCTGTCGTGTGCTTCCTCTTCAACAGGGAGCTGAGGGACTGCTTCAGGGCCCAGTTCCCCTGCTGTCAGAGCCCCCAGACCACCCAGGCCTCCCTCCCCTGCGACCTGAAAGGCATTGGCGTATGAGGGGCTCGCCAGCCACGTACGCCTCACCCAACCTTTCCCTTTGGCTCGGACAGTGACGTCGTCTCCCCCCTTTCTGCTCCCTTATTTTCTAAGCTGCCTTCGGAATGACTCTCAAAGTGGATAAACACTTGGATTGTACAGAGAGACTACTTTTTCCGGGGGGTGGGGGGGGGAGGGATGGGTTTCCATGTTCCAGCCCCACCCCAGCTCCGTGCATTTGTCCTACTGAGTATATTTTCATCCTGACAATAGGCCTTGGAGTCTTTGTACTGGTACTGACTGACGTCTTTTATTCCATGTGTTCCTTTTCTTTTCTTTTCTTTTTTTAATAAAGGCTAAACTAATTTTCTTCGTGCAACGTTTCCTAAAGACCATGGCCAGTTTTCTACAGAAGCTATTTTTGACAACCTCAAGTGGCATTACATTTTGCAGTGAAGTAGAGAAACCTAGGGGGACTTCACAAGTTTGATTTCTTGAGGGTCTTCTGTTGGAAGCAGGAGAAAGGGGGGAAATTGTCTTAAGTTCCCTCTGAATTGCTGGCCGTGGGGGTCAGTTGCGCTGCCCTGGTTCGTTGAAAGTGTTGAAAACTTTGTTCCGTGTTGATAATGAATTTAAAGAGCAGAAATGGGAGGGTAAAGTAGCAAGGCAGTGTTTTTTAAGCAGTAACAAGTAACAAGATTTGTTTCCTACCTTACTTTGTACAACTAGAAAATATACATCAGCAACAACTGCTCTCTGTATTATACCAATCTTGAGTGGAAACATTTCTGTAAAATTGTAACTTTTAAAAGAGTAAAAGTGTTTTGGTTAGTGATGGTGTGGAGAAAATACAGTATTGCATGTTTTTGTACTGATTGTGGTTCACGGATTGGGAAGGCTCTGAGAAGCAGAGTACGAATCAGAATTGTTTAGGTATTTTTTGCCAATAACAATTAAAAGACGTTTATGGAAGCAGCTTGTGCTTTGAGAAGCCCAGTTTTATTCTGTCTTATGAAGCTAATTTCCACTTTGAAAATTGTTCTTCTTTTGTTCATGGCATAAATGAATGGAATAAAATGATACTCTACTTCTACAAGACAAAGCATTTCCTTAAAATGTTTGCTAGGTTAAGCTGTGCTGTTCATCTGATGGATATTTTAAATTAATAATGACAACCATAATTTTAAATACTTGTTAGACACATTGTAATCTTAAATGGAAAGACTAAACTCTGCAAGTACTGTATAATATTTTTTGCTTATAATGCTACATTTTTATTAATGTACCTTCTGTTTTGAGGATTTATATCTGTATTTCTCTTTGCATTATACAAATATACCAGTATTTTCATTCTGGAGTGGTTTTTTTGTTGCTGTTGTTTGAGGCTGTGACTGGTACTAAGACACTTCTAAATACGGTATTCATGTTCCATTATCCTTTTAGTGCATGCCTGTTCAGCTTAGTTGACCATCAGCATATTTGAGACATTTGGAGTCTTGTTAACTTAAAATGCAAGATAAAAATCTACAAATCTTCTCTTTAAAGGAAAGAAACAGTAGATGTATGTACTGCTTTTATAACTTTTTTTATGAACATACAAAATATGAGTGAGCATTTTGATAAAAATAAGGGTGTAATAAATATATTGCAATTTACTATAGTTGAGCATAATATGAACTATTAACTGTTCAGTCCCAGAGGGTTAAGTCATAATAAGAGGGTGTGGCCAATTTATCTCTGACAAATGCATTATTTTGTCTATAGAAGATAGTCTGTGAAGACAGTCTCATATTTGGAAAATATGAGTAAATATTACCCTATTTCTCCCCAGGTCATGAGACCAAATAGATGTTAGTTATCCAAGGGCCGCTTGTCAAAAATCTCAGCTAACCTGAAGACAGAGAGGCCCGGGAAGTAAACCTTATCTAACCCCCCACCCACCCTAGGGATCCAAGTTAAAAAAAAAAAAATAGAAGTCACCAAGCCCATGTGATTTTTAGAATATTTCGCACCTAGCATGGCTCAGGGACCAAGTCCTCTGACTCCTGAACACATCCAGCCTTACACAGCAGACTGACTGTTGAAACCAACTGTTGGCCCTATATACATGGCTTTGAGTTCATGGATATTTTTTTCATAGGAGAATCCATAAGCGAGTGATTCTCAAATTTTAATATTCATTAGAATTACATGAAGTGCTTGCAGCATCCAGGGATTCTTATTAGGAGGGGCTGAGGTTGGACCCAAGAAAGAACATCTTTAAGAAATGCACCAGTTGGCTGGAGAGGTACCAATAGGCCTTTGTGTTCAGACATAAGATTTACTTTAGATGCCATGTCTACAATCTCGGTTATCTGGTTTTGGTTTTGTTGTGTTTTATTCTGATTAGATGGATGATTTCTAATGAGAGTTCAGGTGAAGAGTAATGAGAAATGACAGCCAACTGTAAAGGGAACAGAAGAACAAAGAGAGACAGAGAAATGAGCTGTCTATGGGAATAGTGTGTAGAGGCAAAAAGCCCCTCACACTTCAACGCTTTTTGGATCAATGAATCTATTAACATGTACTTTGATTGCTAATTATATTAATAAAACATCACCAAGAAAAAGTTTAGTTGTGTTTCAGAATACTCTACTCATTTTACCAGGACAGGTACAAGGTCTTTGGGGAAGACTGCTATTAAAATAGCTCATTTGTTTATTTGGGAAGTTAATTTAGCACATCTCCACCCTGCTCCCCCTCCCCGCCCCCGGAGATAAACAAGTTGCCACTGCACTTGAAGCAATAGAAAATAGATTTCTTGTATATAAACCTTCATCAGCATGTCCTGGCATGGAACTATTGGGTCAGAAATAAGAATTTTTAGGTGTTTTGATATCATTATGTCTAAAAGCTTTGCAGAAGGATTATCTATTTACATTTCCACCTGTGTTCCTTTTTTAAAAAATGAAATATCTCAAGTGGGAAAGCATGTAACAAATCAATACCCATAATGACAAAAATCTCTGTATCCATTATCTGTAACCACCCAATTATCTTGTCAGTTTTGCCATATTGGTTTCCACTGCCCTTTTTTTTCCTTGACCTTTTCTTCTCTTTCTTTGTTCCTCTTCTCTTATTCCCTTCCTCCATCCTCCCCTCCCTTCCTTTCCTTTCTTCCTTTCTCTTTTTAAGAGAAATAAAACATGACACAATTATTTTTGCCAAGTCTGGTCTCACCACCACCTCCTCCCTTCTCAAACGTCCGGACCACTAAGAGATAAAAGGATCCTGGGTCCTAGGGCTGATTTAGGGGTTCATTTTGCAGGGGGATGATTGGATGGGCAGGATCGGGTCTTTCCATTTTGGTCTTTCTAAGGCCTACAGGATGGAGCACAAACTTCTTTGCCTGCCAGAGAAAGCCTTTCATCGTCTGGACCCTCCATGCCCCTGGCCTCATCCTCTCTGTGCATTTCCATCTCTTTCTTCTCCGATGACCTTTGTATAAGCTCTCCTTGGAAAGCCCATGTCCCCTTCTCTGTCTGGGAATCCTTCACCAACCCCTTCCGAGTAGAGGCAATACTCACAATATTTAAGAAGTGGGATGGCAGAGGCATAACTTGCCTGTACATCCATACCTCTGGGCCCTGGCTGACCATTAGGTTTGTGCTGGCCCCAGATCCAAGACTTCTGTGCAAGCCCTTCTTGGCCCAGCCACCCCTCTTCTGGGCTCTCCTGGCACATTGTGTTTACCTGCATGAATCCTCCTGTGTGCCCATGGCTCCCAGCTCCCTTAGGTCTCACCTCTTCCCATTCCTTTCCCAGGCCCTGTCTTCCAGCCACTCCATCACTGCCAGATCATACTGTGTCATACTAACATGGCTTTACATGTATTGTTCCTTGTGTCCAAAGTCCTCACTCCCTCCTTCCCCAACTCAATTACTACTAAGCCTTCAGATGTAAGGGATGAATTCCTAGACATAAGGGGTGAACTAGCCTCCGCAGAGGGGGAGATCATTCTAGGGCAGACCCTACAAAATTTTCAAGTCTCCAAACCCACACATTAGATCTGAGTGCCATGGTGGGTTGAGTAGCAAATGTATTGTCTTACTGGCATTTTGAGTTGTCTTTGCACTGAGGTGGCTGAGGTTATAAAATGTAGTGGATGCAGAATACCATTCTCTTGCAGATGTGTCATTCTTTGTCACCTGCCAAGACCACTGAGTTTCAGGATCCCCTCCATGAGGGGTAAAGGAGGTAATGGGAAACCTTCTCTACCCATCCACATTCTAGACCACTGTTGCACTATTATTTAGCTGCATCTGGAGTGAATGGAAGTTAAAGCAAAATTGATCTGAGTCCAAGGGGTTCTTTATGCCTTTTGTCCAACTTAGTTAGGCAAGACTTTTGGGGTCCAACCCAGCCCATAAATAAAGCTCTTGTGTTCCCCCCCCCCCGACAGACACACACACCTTCCTTTCTTTTGGGATGCTTTTGGTGAGGATTAGATGCTTGGAGCCACAGCATCCATCTTGCAACCCTGAGAAAAGATACCGTCAACACAGTGAAAGTAGCAGAGCAGAAGGATAAAAAAAAAAAAAGCAGGCATCTATTTTTAACATTGTTGAGCTGCTTAACCAAACAAGCAACCTCATATCTATAGACTTCTGGTCTTGAAATAAAAACTACTATTGCTTCAGGCACTAATATTCAGTGATTCAGGCACTAATATTGTGGCTTTTTGAAGTAACAATTAACTGCAACATATTAAAATATTTAATTAAAATATTCAATTCCCTCCACTCCTTTGACAGGTATGCTAGATATCCCGGAACTGTATTTACAAAGTTAAAAAAATTAGACTTATTTAATTCACTCTTTCCAACTATTGGGTCATTCAACCTGCTGTTAACTGTTAAATTAACCTGCCTCTGGAAAAAGTAAATTTGACTTGATTTCTTAGAATGAAATAAATTTGGAAGATTAAAAAGATACCTATTACTAGGCTGGTTTTGATCAGTGTATGTTTAAGATTTTGATTTCATAAGTCTAGTTACAAGAAAATGGAAAACTACTTGAATGAATCCATCTACAGTAATCAATAGGTATTGTAAGCTAATAAGCTAGTTTCTGTGTTGGGCAGTGCGGGAGGACACAGGGGGTATGGTTCTCTTGCTAATGAGTTAGGAAGCTAAGTGGAGAAACCTGGCAAACATGCCCCAAACCACAAATCAAGGCAGAACATAATATATGCCAAAAGCGAGATCTAGATAGTTTGGGTATAATGAGGAGATCAGACATCATAATCAATTGCCTGAGACAGGCCCTAGGCATTCTATCTCTGGTTACCCAAGTGAAGAAAGCAGGAAAGACCAGAAGACTGGAACAAAAATTGTCCAGTTTCCATCTTCCCCCTCCTCTCAGGTTCTTATGTTACCTTCTGACTCCCACATCTTCCCCACTCTGGTGTCCATTTTTTTTTTAAAGATTTTATTTATTTATTCATGAGAGAGAGAGAGAGAGAGGCAGAGTGAGAAGCAGGTTCCCAAGGAGCAGGGAGCCTGATGCGGGGCTCGATCCCAGGACCCTGAGATCATGACCTGAGCCGAAGGCAGACGCTTAACCATCTGAGCCACCCAGGCGCCCCCTGGTGTCCATTTTTAAAGTAAATCCCTCTAGGGGCACCTGGGTGGCTCAGTCAGTTAAGCATCTGCCTTTGGCTCAGGTCATGATCTCAGGGTCCTGGGATCGAGCTTGTGCTCTCTGTCTCAATTTAATAAGTAAAATCTTAAAAAAAAATAAAGTAAATCACTCTAAGTGAAATAAAACCACCCAATTATATCCTCAGCACTTTCTGTTCCACTTCTCTCTGAATATTCAAGGGTCAGTAAAGAATGTGGTCATTTTAATGGAGGAAGTTCATTACACAAAATCTTGCCTCAAGGAGAGCCAGCAAAGACATTATTAATTAGAAGAGTCAGAACTTAATAGAAATCAAACAGGTAGTCTTTAAGAAGACCATTTCACTTCCCTCCCAAAAGAAGAATTAGAAGCAGCAGGTTTACCCTACAGAAAAGGGTATTTTGTGCTTTTGGTCAAGGAAAAGGGAGGGGGAGAGACTTACTGGGTGTTTAACTCACTCTGTCCTAGTTGTAGTTATTTCAAATAAAGAAACAGCTTGAAATTTATGTCTACAAGTCCCGAGTCTTGAAGTCACCTCAAATAACACAGTGAAAACATGCAAAACTATTTTAAGTTGCAATGTTAAGGCATAAATGCAATTCTCTTACTTCTCGGTAACATTAGGGAGACAGGTACATTAAAGCTATTATTATTTGGCTTCTAGGAGGAATAATTTAGTCATTTATAAATTAAGATTTAAGTGGCCAGTCTACGCTAGGTGGAGAACATGTAAATTGTTGGTTAAGTGTATGTTTTAAAATTTCCCCGATTCATTTCTATTACCTGAATTATGCCAGTCTGGGAAGCTTTCTAGGATGGGAAATCTTATTTTCGGCCAGGCTCTGATATCTGAGAAGCACACACTGTTTTTTGGTTAGGACCTGAGTTGGAACCTGGAGAGTGCAATAAACGGTTTCATTTTCTTGAAATACAGATGTGCTGCAATTTCAAAAGGCTTTGAAAAATTATTAAAGTTTCAAAGCTGACTTAATACATGCCTTATTAGAATATTCTCTAGAGATCATGAAATGTAAAATGCATGAGGCAGTGAAAATTTTCCTTGTCTTTTTCATGTAACATATTTATTTTTTCCCCTTTTATTCCTCCATATATTTCCCCCATGTATTTCCTGAGCACTGACCAATTTGCATGGCAGTGTGCTTGGTAGAAGAGGAAGAAGGAGAGGAGATAGGGAGGAACCTGTCACAGGTATTCATTCGGCAGAGTGACATAAAGAGTGAAACTGTACAGTGTGTAATTCTTTCAACCCACAGTCACGAGCCATTTAATTAGCATATCTATCTTGAGGAATTATGGGATACCCAGAGCTATTTCTAGAATTTGATTTGCATAATTGTTCTAATCCTTTATGAGTATGGTGACATGTGGTCTGACAAAAGATTTTTTTTTAATTTCTAAGTTACCTTATAAGTTTTATAAAGATATTAGAATTAAACACCTTTAGATATATATTTAATAACCTGCCTCTATTGAAAGGAACACAATTATAAAAAGGCATAATTAGTCTTCCGCTAATGGCATATTACTTTACTACTCAAAAAAACAGCTTTGTTCACTGAAAGTTTGTCATTTAAAGTTTTTACCTAGCACCTTTTGGTAAGATTAAAATTCACTTAAACATCCTAAGAAAATTTACAGTTGTAATGGACCTCAGTGACATTCCCTGTCTCCAAAATTTCTTAATCCATGGATAGATGACATATTTGAGTTTAGAACAGCGGCAGCAAGAAATGTATTTACACGTATTCTTTGGTTTGGAATATTAATATTCTCATAACCAAAGTACCTAAGTAAGTTTAACTATTTCGGATGAAGATTCCTCTTCCATTTGGTTATCAGGTTCTCGTTAAGATATTATTTCAGGACTGTGATGAAGAGGAAAACCCCAATTTGGATGTTTGAACACTGACCGCTCTCAAGACTCACATTCCCCTTTATTCTTTGCCCTGCAGCTGGACTATCCAGCCCCAGCAGGTAGGAATTCTCATGTTGGCCCTGCCTCTTGGCCACAAAGCTAAAACCAGCCAAACAGCCTGCCTACTGCCACCTGGACTGACTTGCACCTGTTTTACTCTCGCCAGAAAAATCCCATGATATGAGTAATAAACCTTGCCATATCCTTTGGGGGTGTGCCATCATCAGTCCCCAAATGCAAATCAATTTTGGGTAGGGGGTTGATTCCACTCTCTGCAGGACAGTCACTAAAGGAAAACACAGAAACAGTGCTTTTAAGATCACAGAATCAAGTATAAAGTACAACAAAACAATGTACTTTTAAAAAAGAATACTCCATTTATACTGGTTAGGGCAGAGGTGTTTTACAGAGACCCAAAATAAGAGTGGCTTATTTCTCTGGGTTCTGGATGACTGTTTCAGGACATCATCCAGTGACCTGGCTAGTGGGTCAGCTCTACTCTCTTCCCCAAGTGCCTTCCACTCTCTGGGCCCAAAGTGGCCAGATTCATTGTTGCATCTCCCTGTTGGGGAGGAAGTTGAGGGCACTTCTTTTAAGCAAGTGAGGCAGAGGACTTCCGTTCACATTCCATTGCTAGGAACTTATTCATATGGTCACACCTGGCCAAGGGCTACTGGTAAATGAATCTCTAGATGTCTAGATGAGTGGCCATGTGCCTAGCTAAAGCTTTTGGGGGTGAGAGGGAGGAGGAGGAGGTGGAGGAGGAAAGAGAGAGAGAAAAGAAGGAAAAGGGAAAGCAAGAAAGGGGGGAAGAAAGAGGAGAAAGAGAATGTGAAAATGAAGGAATAAATTGTGGGAGATAGAGTCCACCAGCCAAGTCTTCCATTCAAAGATTTTCCCCCTCCTAACCAAATCCAGGAAAATTAACAGAGAATATTAACATTTGCTGTCCAATGGACTATTGGTTGTAGACAACATTCAACTCCCCAGAACCCAATTTGAATCCCAACACCATAGTGTTAGATTTGAATAGCTACTGATTCTTTGGTTTGGAATCCCAACACCATAGTTCGCCATAGTCCGCAATATTCTTCTGTGAGTCTTTTACTTTGAGCAGCAAATATTTTCTTTTAAAATTTTATACAGGAGCAAATATTCTTTCATATGGTCACTTTCTGGGCCTGAAATATTTTGCTCCTCCATTTTGAACTCCAACTTGGGATTTCAAAAATACATCTCAAGAGTAACTATTTCGGGGCACAGGCTGGTCAGTGAAAGGACCTTAGCAAGATCCAGGCAGAGAGTGACCATGAAAAGAAAAAGGATTGCTATCATTGGTAACACACAAGACTGTGGCTGTCTTTATCTATCAGGGACCAAACTTATGTGCTTTAAGACAGCACAGGAGAGTCGGAGGTCCTGGGGGGAGGGGTGGTGGAGCAGAGTTGGCATTAAGATGGGAACTGTTGAGAAGATACTGCAGATGAATATGTGGAGGCTGTCTTATAAAGTTTTGCTTACTTTTATGTTTAAAAATTTCCATAATGGAAAGTTTCTGTTTTGCCTGGATGAGCCACATACACTCAAGCCAGCCTCAGCCCTGCCTATAGGGAACAGGTCCATTCCCAGTCGCACTGAGAAAACTCAATTTGGGAAGCTTCTCAGTAGCTATTCAAATCTAACTTAATACAAAAACACAGTCTTCTCCAACTTTTGCTTGTGAAGCTTTCGAGTTTCTGCAACCCAAACGTTTTCCATAAATTATATGTTATCATAAATAAATGTTAGTCAAGTTTAATCAAGACGGTGAAAATCTGGATTTAAACAATTTGCTGTCCAATGGACTATTGGTTGTAGACAACATTCAACTCCCCAGAACCCAATCCCAACACCATATGCGGAAATTTGCTCCAAAGTGCACTCTTAAGCTGTGAAATCTTTCATCTGCGACTGAGGTTATTTTATCTGAGCCCTTTGCCTTAAGATTTAAAGAGAGGCTCATAAAAAAAAAATGGCTTCCTTGAAACGGGAAACTACAGAGTTGATGTACAACTGGCAGCTCTTTGGTGGGCTATGAAAATGGAGCCAATGTTTACCTTTTCATGACTTTGAAGTCGAATGATAATTTCTTATTTTCAGAACACCTGTTTTGTAGAGCCCCATTTCGAGGTTTAACTTTTCTTTTAATACTGTCACCTTAAATTTTGTTTGATCCTGAAACAGAATTTATACAGATGGAAAGTACCTTCAGACTAAACCAATGGCTCTCTCAGGGGGACAATCTACCCCTACCCATTTGCTTGGTCTAGACACATGTTTGGATGCGAGAGCTCAGGGGAACTACTGGATCTAGTGGGTAGGGGACAGGGCAGCTACTCAACAGCCTATAAAACACAGGACCATGCCTCACAACAAAAAATGGCCTGGCCCTGAATGTCTGGAGTGTCGGTGTTGAGAAATCCTTGACTAAAGTGAGTGAATGCCTGGAAACATCCCCCACAGCTGCCGTTCCAGGGGGCAGGCCATGGTTTTGCTTGGCTGGCACAACTCATACGTAGGGGCCCCAGGCTTCCCCCATAAGGATGAAGTCCGCCGTGGACACCAGGGTATATACCATGTACATACATGATATAGATGAGACCGTGCCTTTTATCGTTAGAAATCACGCTCACACCATGATTTCCCACCTTCTGGCTTCTACTCTCTTGTGGCATATATAGGTTTTATTTAAATGCTTTCTAGTGTGAGTTATTCAGTTACAATTTGCTGCAACATTGGACTTTCTAGAGCCTTTGGATGATTTATGGGCCCAGTAAAATAGAATGAAATCTGGAGATATATGGGAAAGCCGGGCTGGCAGAGGGGGCAGTTTGGAAAACTGTCACCTGGGAGGGTTCCCCTGGAGGAAGCAAGCCCCGTGGCCCCACACCCTGCCTCAGGGCTAGCGCGAGAGCCCAGGGACAAGCTAGGTCCTGCTCCCCTAATCTAATTCCAAGGAACTTTGAATAGACTCCTCAAATGAGCTATGGAACCGCGGTTAAAACTCTCACATGGGACCCTTCTGTGACTACCCTTCTAGAAGTTGTGGTGGGGAAAAAAAAAATCCCCAAAACAAACAGATTCATTTCTGCTTAAGGATCATAGGAACTTCTGAGGGTGGCAAGAAAAGGCAGACAGCTAGCTACTCTCCCCACTTCTAATCTAACTAGAAAGGTGTCTCGCCAAGGGGTGTCCCAGGGAAGCAGCAGCTTTCCTACAGAAGCATATTCCTTTATTCTTTCTCAGTGGCTCTCAAACATGGGTGCACCTTAGAATAAAATAAGTAGCTACAAAAAAAAAAAAAAAAAAAAAAATCCACTCCAGCCTCGCCCTAGATGAACTAAGCCTACAATCTCCGAGAGTGATGGATGATGGGAAAAAACAGGAGCAGTACTTCAAGAACAGCATATTAATGACACCTCTAGTTTTGGGAGATGTGTGTTCTGAAAGTGCTCTGATTTGGGGCAGGGGGTGGGGGTCGGTGGGGGGGTAGTAAATTTACCTAAGGATTACGTTGTTAAAGATACTAGAAGAAAAACGGTTCTCCTTTGTGCAGAAGGGAACACTGACCATTAACAAACCAGGGGCAAGATATGGAAGAACCAAAGAAATATTAATTCTGACGATATTACCTGAAATATATAGCCATGTGTTAAAACAGAAAGATCAGAAAAGGTTGTCAATGAATTTTTAAACAGGGATCCTCATTGAACACCAAAAATGTCCTGCTTTTAAAATGGTCCCCAGCTTTAATCTTCTCAAAAATTGAAGTTAGGAAATTCTGAGTGGGATGAAATTTCTGATATTAAAACCAATGAAGAAGAAAATTGGCTTACGTGTGTGATCTCTCCCTGGACTGACTTTGTAGAGCTCCAACTACAGGACAACACCAAAACGCTGGGAAGGATGAAGGTCTTCTGTTAGATAAGAGTGTCTGTAAGGAAATAGTTTTGGCACAAACTTTTCCATGGTCAAAAAAAAAAAGATGCTAAAAAAAAAAGAGGTTGAAGTCAGAAATGATAGTTTTCATGAAAGTCTATGTTTGCAAAGAAATCCAAAGGTCCACTTGAGTTTGGCCAGTAGGTGCTGGCCTGAGATCTATTTCTCTCTTAGAATGGATAGAATCCATTCCCAATATTTACATCAAAGTAGGCTGCTGACTTTAACTTCTTCCTGTGTAAATTTTCACTTTGCCTTACCTTGCAGACATTCTGGCCTATGAAGTCTGGCCAACTTCAGTGAGAGAGCATCCTGGGGATGGGAAGAAACAGTACCACAGTCTTTATAGTGCAAGACTTTGTGTGCTTTGCATACAATTATCTTAAAGAATCTCCATGGAACATGATTATAAGTTTTTTGACACAATTATTTGAAAAGTGCTAACTTTGGTGACAAGCTAAAAAAAAAACAACAACAAAAAAACTGACCAAATAAAGCTGTACACTAAAAAGGAGTTATTCCCCAATAAAAATAATAACCCAGGGGAGAGGTACCAAATGATAAAGTTCTGTTTTTCTTTGAATGACAGTGAGCAAGTCAGGAGACACGGTTCTGAGTTTCCCACACACCCTCTACCTTCCTTCTCTAGACTACAGTCTACCTCTTTGTAGTGATTGTTTTTTTAATTGAGTTGGTGTATGTAAAACTAAAATTTTATAAAAGTTTGTTCAGTGTTTTTTAACTTGGGGGAAAATGGATGATTGACACAATCAAGTGTTTACAACTTTTGAAAAAGGGTGTCTCAACCATTATATGAAAGCGACATTTAGCAAAACTGTGCAGTGCGTTTCTTTACCCATAATTCCACTTGCTGAAGTCGATGTTTTTTTCCAACAGACTCACTGAGGAATGCTTTTTGCACACAAATGAAATTGAACCAAAAATAATACTTCTATGCCCAGGTATGGTAACGAGTACAGCAAAATCCCATACATTTACAGGACATGTTAGCCCCTAGGGTAAAGTTATATACAACGTGCAACTGTAAGCCTTGGCTGAATAACTAACTACAAAATGGACAAATTTTTCTTTCTTTTTTTTTTTTTTTTGCAAAGTTAGTGGGTTGCCATGGTCAAGTTTAGTCAGTTAAACACATTTCATAAGTTGTTTATTTGCGACGTTGATTCCATTTACAATATTTGGAGGGGTTTTTCAAGGTTTCTCATCACCGTTCGGCTAGCACTTAGCCTCCTGCCTAACCACTCATTATGAACACTGGATCATGATTTGCTGAATCAATACAGTGACATCCCAGGAGTCCATTCCTGATTACAGCCAGTTTTGCACGTCACAATCTTCCTTCATGTTCCAAAACCTCACTGATTTACACATTGTTTTTTGTAGGACCTTAAAATTCATGCAAACAGAATTTTCCTGTATGTAAAGTGAACACAAGCACATCCTGTGAGTGCTATCTGACCAACGCTGGGGTCTTTGCCCATTTTAGAATGTGAGCTAATAGAAATCTGCTTGTAATAAAAACTGACAACAACTGTGACAAAAATAAGGATATAATATTAAAATAAATCAAATGATATACAATACTGTCATTATTCTGATACAGAATCTTTACACAGCAATATTGTTATAGGTACACATGGCAGATGTCAGGTAACCCATTATAAGAGAACTTCTGGTTACAAATGAAGTTTAAATTACAACTTAATACCGATTTTAAAATGGTAACAGGGGTTATGCCAGAATAAAGTCAATACTTCCTCTTCAAGTGACATTTTCTGGACCATCTCTAACTGTGAGACTTAAAAAAAAATAAACTTCATAAAAAGAAAGAGAAATAAATGTAATGTTGTATTGGGGAAGTGTTTTGTTTTGTTTTTGTTTTGTTTTGTTTTTAAACCAACCCAAACCTAGAAATAAGGACCAAATTGGCTTTCCATTCCCTCTGGACTCACTCACACCTGTCCCACAGCAACGTGAAGGCACGGGTTCCGTGAAAGTCTGGAAGCACCCCAACCTCTACGCCGTCTAGGAGAAGTCTGGAGTGTCTACACACCCTTCACTCTTTAAGTATCAGGCAAAAAGCTTGATGCTCCCATCCAAGTACTAACCAGGCCCGACCCTGCTTAGCTTCCGAGATCAGACAAGATCGGCGCGTTTAGGGTGGTATGGCCGTAGACAAAAAGCTTGATTCTCAACAGTGATTCTGCCAGCAAATTAGAGGAGATGGGACAACCCCGCCCCCCACTTTAAAATGCAAAAGGACTGGTGAGGGAAATGGTGAAAAATAAAGTGAGAGCCTTAAAATTCTTTGAGGAGAGAAAAGAGACCTGAGGGGGTGTGTGTGTGTGTGTGTGTGTGTGTGTGTGTGTGTGTGTGTGTGGTAGGCAGGGCTGGGGGGAGGGGGTTTGAGAAAAAAACGTTTCTGTGACAAAATATCAAATTCTTATTCTCCTCATTTTTGTGAAAATGGGTGAGTTATTGGCATTAAAAGAGCTAAGCCAAACCAAAACACAAACAGGGAAATGAGAACCGGTTCCATAATGCCCTGCACTTTACATTCGTATCCAAAATTAAAATCCTCTTTCAATTAAAAAAAAAAAGTCATTTAAAACATCAAAGATAGAAATGTTACTTGGATAGTTGAGAAAGCAACAGCATTTCTTTCTGGCATATTATTTGTTTGGCACAATCACAAGTAAATAGACTTTACAGACATCATGTGGCTGTTCACATTTAAAGTTTCTACTCTCAAGTGATTACTTTCGGGCTAAACAAATAAATCGATTAAATGAAGTCCGTAAACAGGCTAAGCCCGGCATACATGGACATGTGTGATGCATTCTCCGCCCAAAAAATGGAACCTAAGATAAAAGAAGAAAACTGAGTCAGAGCAGGAAATGTTAAAAAACAAAAACAAAAAACTATTCTTGAGAAATGTCTTTGAATAAGAACAGCTAGTGTTATATTGAGTGTTAACTCTTCATTAAGCAATACACTCGGCACTTTATTATCCTTCTTCATCCCATAACCGCTCTGTGAACATGACAAATGCTTTCATTATACCCATTTTACAGGTGAGAGACCGAGACACAGAGAGATTAGCAACTTGCCCGAGCTCACAGACCCAGAACTTGAAGCTTGGCTGGCAGCTGGGCCAGAGAGACATAGCTTTTGACCACCAAGCTACACTGCCTTTTACTTCTTCATTTTAATTCTTTTTATAGCATCCTACTAATGAAGCTCCTTAAGGGGGCCATGACATTAAGGGTGTGACCGCGATGATAATGAGAAAATATGAAGTCACTGACGGCGAGCAATATATAAACTCACACGTTTGCATACAGATAGCAGAAGGGGTCAAAATTCTGGGAAGTGTGGGTAGGGGAGGAACAAAAGGGAAATTAGGGAAGGAGGCAAGCTTGAGTCACAGAAAAGGAACAAACTAAACCCTGGCCTAGGGAGAGCCAGCAGAGAAAGGCTGGCTTCATTCCAAGAGTCATCCAAGTGGTATTTCTAAGTCTCGCCCACGCCACCAATGAAGCTGGGTTGAGGAGGGTCAACCAGCAACTGGCATGGTGGGCCTTTCAGGGGAGTCCCTCAAAATACATACACGTTCCAGAGGCAAAGAACAAAACTCATTCCCTCTCCCCTGGGAATGGTGCCCTCTTAAGAATCCACCTCCTTGGCAAGTTATAGGGAGAAAGTTTAACCCCAGGCCTGGAGGCGACTGATAGTCAATGAAATGGGATGGCAAATTACTCTGGCCCAGGGTACTGTGAGAGAGGCAAGCTATTAGAGACTCATGCCTCTGGGATCCTATACAGTTTACACAGGGCAGAAAAATGCATCCTGTCTGTTTCTCAACTCAGATGCTTTGCTTGCTATCATTCTAGTGTATTTCCTTCCTATTCTCTGCCACCAAAACAGGCCGCCCCATATCAGTTATCTGTCCTAATGAGAAAGTCTGAGATGCATCTTCCAGATGTCTTCTAAATGATTTCTCTGTACATTTAAAAAAAAAAAATCGTCTGCAGACAGTGACAGAACCATTCTAACCTTATTTGGGGATTGAACTAAGAGGACAGACCCATCTGTATGGTAGTCCCAAAATGGCTGGAGCCCACTACGCTGGGCATTATCTTTCAGTGGGTACCATGCTCATGTTCTTCTTACCTCCTTCTTCCTTTTTCTTCTCTTCCTCTTTCTTCTTTCCTGCCTTCCATTTCCAAAATGGTTCTGGAAGGGCCAGGGAAATGACTGAGGTCAATAAATACAAAAGGAAAACAGGGAAGCAGCAGGTGGGCACTGACACCCGGGTGAACAGGCCGAGCCACCCCAGGTTCCTCTGCCTTTTGCCAAGGGCCAGGGCCTTATTGTCAAGGTTCTAATGACAGTGCCTGCCCGCAGGTGCCCGGCCGTCAGCTCCGCGCAGACTTGTGCTCAGAATGGTTCTGTCACTGTGTGTGTCAAAGGGCGGCACGCGGATGGCCAGCTCGTTTGCTGGCACCGAGAACATGTCAGAGGAGGCGGGTACAGCTGCCTGGCTTGGACCATCACAAGCGGACAGCAGGAGGAGTTCTAACCCTTGACCTGTAGGACCTCCTCTGGCCCTGAGGCTTTGCGAGCTTCATCTGGCCATGCCTGAAACTACTGCATGGGCCGGTGGTCCCCAGCTGGGGGTGGCTCTGCCCCCGAGGGGACATCCAGCAATATCCAGAGACATTTTGTTTGTCACAGCTTGGGGGGAGGAGCGTGAGTAGGGGGTGGAGGCCAGGGGTACGGCTAGGCAGCCTCCAATGTGCAGGATAACCCCCAACAATAAGAACTCTCAGGCCCAATGTGGCAGCTGGATATCGCAGCCGCTGTTCCGAAAAACAAACAGAAGCTGCGCTATCCAAGGTAAAGGAGCCTGAGCTAAGTGAACTGTAACTATAATGAACATGTCAGACTGTTATACACGGACAACACCAAGCATGTTTCCTTTATTCGCTCATTCAGCAGATCTTTACTGTCACCGACATATCAGGCCTTATGTTATGTGCTACAGAGACAGTGATGAACGAAACAGGGAAGGCCTGGGCCCATCATGCAGCGTGAGTTTTAACGACGGAAGACAGATACGCGGCAGGATAGTTAAAGCTGTGAAGAAGTGCCCTCATGGTGCTTGCAGTCTTGTGACGTGTGCATCAAGACACCATGGGTGCTCTCTGGCCTGTCATGTGCCTTCTTAATGCCTTGAAGACAGGAGCAAAGAAAAGTAAGAGCGGTGGCCTGCCATGCCCAGGCTTCATAAGGCATGGCGCATGAACGTCACACCAAACTTGTATGCCAGATTTTTGCCTTATTTTGACACAAGCTAAGTGGCTTCCTCTCGAGGTGAAGTAACACGGCTAACTGCAGTCACCCAGCTAAAAGGGAACCTGTCATAATCAAACCCAGTCCCGCTTTCTTCCAGATTTTGCTCTATCTCCTGCCAATGCCCCCTCCCACCCCCCCAACCCCCCCGCAGAAGTGCTCCGCCTGAAGGCAGAGGGGTGGCCTTCCCAGGTCCTGTGGCTTCTCCTTACTCTGCACACCACTGCCCGGCACTGAGCAGGCCCCAAGTGACTCATGCCACCAAACTCACAGAGATGGACTTTCGTGAAGCCAAAGACGCAGAAGGCCTTCCTGTGTATAGTTCCCTCCGGGGCCTAGGTGGGGCCCTGGCAATGTGCTCACAAGGTCATAGGTTTCTGTGAATCCTTCAAAAATATTGTGAATTATCCTTTTTTCTTATGGAGGGTGCCAAGGCAGTACCAGCCTCAGCTCAGATCTGTCCCAAAAACCTTAACATCATGATTACACGGTCCTGCAGGGATCTTTCTACCTGCATGCTCTTTTCTTATTCTTCTCAAGCCCACTCCCCTTTTTCAAGATCCGGTCTGTTTCTCCCCCTGCCAAGGCTTTTTTATCTGTACCCGCTCATAGCAGTTTTCCTCCTCTCCTTCCATCTGTGAGCCCCTAATCACAAAGAACACCATTTCTGATGTGATACACTTAATAGATACTTGGCAATTTCTCCAGTGCCCCCCTTCATTTCTAGCTCTACACATATTTTGTTTTTTAAAGATTTTATTTATTTATTTGGGAGAGGGACAGAGATAGCAACAGAGATAGTGGGAGAGAGAGAGCACAAGCAGGGGGACGGGGGGAGGAAGAGTGAGAGGGAGAAGCAAGCTCCCCACTGAGCAGGAAGCCTGACTCAGGGCTCCATCCCAGGACCCTGGGATCATGACCTGAACCGAAGGCAGACATTTAACAGACTGAGTCACACAGGCGCCCCCTAGCTCTACACATATTGTGCGACAAAGTTAATAGGTGTCTAATGGCCAGAGACATGAGAAGGTATATAGAAGATGCATCTTCAGAGGCACAAATAGAGCCCAGGAGCTAACCATTCAGTCCCAACTTGATGGTTTATTTTAGAATCAACTCAATCCAACACTTCCAAAAGCCCAGAATTCCAAAAAGCAGATTCTAGAAGTAACCAAGGTAGGACCTGTAGCACTTTCCACAAGGTACAATTCTTATCCATTTGTGGCACTTTTAAAAAGAAAACAGCGCTGATACAAAACACAGGTATCATTTGTAATTCCTCTCAAAACAGTCACTTTTGCTAAAGAAAGAAAGGTAAAGAAGGATACACGAAGAAAACCCTGGGCATGTCACATAAAAAGCACTGATCTCATGTGGGAAGGAGGCTTGGGGTGGCAAGATGAGTGAAGGGGGTCAAATGAATAGTGATGGATGGTCATCACTTTGTAGTTCAGACAGATGTCAAATTATAATGTTGTATACCTGAAACTTACATAATTTATATACCAATTTTACCTCAATAAAAAAATGACAATTTTATTTTATTTTTTTAAAAATGTTTTTTATTTATTTATTCATGAGAGTCAGAGAGAGAGAGAGAGGCAGAGGCAGAGGGAGAAGCAGGCTCCCTGCCTAGCAGGGAGCCCGATGCGGAACTCGATCCCAGGACCCTGGGATCATGACCTGAGCTGAAGGCAGACGCTTAACCATCTGAGCCACCCAGGCACCTCCGACAATTTTATTTTTAAGAAAGCCAGTTTTGTTACCATAACTTTTGTCAATAAAAGCACACAGTTCAAAAAATTTCAAATAGCATAATAGCACATAAAATAGAAACTAAAAGTCTCACAGTTCCTGTCTCCCTCTCACAGTTCCCAGCTTTAATTAATTAGGAAGATCGCCAATGTATTTTAATTTGGTCAAGTCTTAAAATGTTTCTTCAGATTTGTTTTGGAATAAGTATATATTCATACAACCCTAAATAATGCAATGATTTATCTTCTTATGGCTAGAGAGGGTTAACATGGGATCTGGCCTCCCACTGCTCTGTGTCCTTGGAAAGAGTAAAGGAAAACAGGGAATGGGGGGCTCAGCCTCGTGGCTTGTATGGAACTTGAGTTGGGTTGGGGAAGCTGTTGGCATGCAGGCCTGAGCCTCTGGGTCTAGAGGGGTGCAAAATATTTGCAAGAAATGAGGGTGGGCTTCTGTGAGTCAAGGGGACCCACCCCCCACACTTTAGCTCTCATTTGGGGCAGCTACAAGTGCCCCGTGTGGAAGATAGGGCAAGCCATGTTGTGTGTTTGGGTAGCTGCTGAGCTCCCAATGCAATGGTGCTGCTTTATCTCCTACACTGTGTCCTGGGAGGGGAAGTAAGTGTAGCGTTCAGCCAGTGGCGCTCAACCAGGGCAAGGTCCATCCCCCAAACCATCACAGGGGATACATCTGTCATAGTCTGGGGACATGGCTGGTTGTCACAACCGAGAGAGGGAGACTAAGGGCATCTCGTGGGTAGAGGCCAGGGATGCTGCTAAACATCCTATGATGCATAGGATGGTCCTCACCACAAAGAGCTATCAGCCCCATACTGTCAACAGAGCCCTGGCTGAGAAACTCTGTATTAGACTAAAGTATATTTATGTCCCCTGAGTCTCTCTGACAATGAACTTGTATTCACAGCAAGGATGCTGTCCTGAGAGAGAAAATGTAGATAGCGGCTCTTGACCTCTGTGATAGGAAAGATGAGGAAATTAACATATTAGGCTTTCATCCACCCATCTTCCACTAAATTCTGAAGTTATATTAGTCATATTTTAGTTAATATTTTTTAAAGTTATACTCTATCCTGAAAGTATGTTTACATAGTTTCATAGGTTGGTTCTAAAACAGAAACTGCGAATAATTTTTTAAATTATCCCTTTTTTCTAAACACAGACAAGTCCCAGGTTTTAATTTTCATTTTTTTTTCAGAAAAGGAAAATGTATTGGTCAAGTTTTAAAATGTAGCTAAAAAAAAAACCCCACCAG
This sequence comes from Mirounga angustirostris, assembly GCF_029215605.1. Classification (NCBI taxonomy): domain Eukaryota; kingdom Metazoa; phylum Chordata; class Mammalia; order Carnivora; family Phocidae; genus Mirounga; species Mirounga angustirostris. The sequence goes on along the minus strand of NW_026991709.1, from coordinate 177,560,533 downwards.
AAAACAAAAAGTAAAACTGATACTAAAAATGTTAACATAAAAAGTGAAGCAAAAACAATTTTGGGGGAGGAAACACAGTTGTTTAAATTGAAAACAAAGATAAAATGATAAGCAATAAAAGTATTAACTACATAATTATAAACTTCCAAAGCCAAGAAGCAATCAGAATGGGATGGAAATAGCTGATCTTTGTAAACTCTGGAAAGTGTAGGTATTAATAGAAATACTAAAATAGTGGTTTTTTTTAAACAGCAAAATATTCCTTATAGATATACGATTCAGTAATTCATCCCTAACTGTTAAAAAAATGTTAAAAATGAATACATGTTAAAACTTTTATTTGACTAAAAATGTGTTTGGAAAACACACATCCTGTTCTTAGGTAAACTGATCTTTTATTCTACTTTTCAATTATCAAATGTAAAGTTAAAAACTGTACAATTCTAAAATTAGAGCGTAGCAGTCACTGTAAACTCCACAAATTAGTTGATGTATCTGAAATAAAATAACAATCTGTGACATCAATTCCTACCTGTAGTTTGCAATTTCATTCATCAAATATTACTCACTTTATCAAAATAAACAGACATTTGTGGTTATGACTAAGTCAAGCCAGAATGGAAAGTTTAAAATTTAAACAGGTGTAGTCTTCACTTATTCATAGTCTTGTGTTTTTAAAACACCAATCCCTGTAACCACAACCAGTTAATGCCCCCTTTAAAAAAAAAAAAAAAGGAAGAAAAAGGAAAGAACACATCATATTAAAATAGAATTTTCAATGCAGTGTCTAGACTTTTACCATTTACTGATGAGCCATTAAACTGTAGTTTGAAGTTGAATACTGTACATTACATTCACCAGGATGCATTTACAAAAAATTTTTTCCCTCAAATTGTTTTGAATAGAATATAGTAGAGAGATAATCTGGAAGTAACTAGATTTTTACCAGGATAAGTTAATTTCACCCAGAATAAGTAACAACTCCGGGACCTACTTTAAAAATAGAAGTGACATAGGAAAATGTATTTTCAAGACAGAAAAGTATCCAGTAGGAAAAGTTGTAAAACTGAGTTCTAGAAACACTTTTCAAGTGGGCATCTGAATTGGGGGGAAAGTTAAGATCTGACATAAAACCTTTATTTTTTTTTTTAGTTCTTTAGTTCTTTTAACACATAATTCTACTATGAAAACCATAACTTATTATCAAAGACTTCATTATTACAACTGTGATTAAAAACAAAGACGGAGAGATGTATCTGGGATTCCGGGAGAAGAAGGATTCTGTTTACTCTCAGAAATGACCTTACACTACATACACCTGAACTGGAAGTTACCCAGGCACCCGGGGAAAGAGAATTTGGCTCTCTTATTAAAATACCTCAGAATTGGAAAACTCATCAGAACTACAGGGTGTGACATATTCCCAGGAGGGGCCGTTCTCTCTCTCATCCCACACAAACCAGTTTTGGTTAACCCGAGCAGACGAACCCACTTTCACGGTGGCAGAAGAGTATGGTGATTAACACCACACAACCAATGGAGCGTCACACAGACGTGACGTCCCAGGCTGCTGCGCGCCCTCTCACCTGGTGACCTCAGCCAGTCACCCAGTCCCTCTGAGGCTTACTGTGGTTGTACGCAGAAGGTGCTGGAAACCAATGTGCTTCACGGGCTTGTTGCGTGAAATGAGAAACTCATAACCAACATTTAGTACAGGCGGTCTGGGATGTCCCCGCCCTCGCCAAGGGGCAACTGCGCTTTGCTGTGATGACAACGAACAGCTGCACAGAACGTGTCAGGCTGCACAATCCTGGTATATGCGGGGTGTGTAAGGGTATACTAACGCTGCACAAAAACAACACTGTTCTTAAAAGAAAAGGTTAAGAGCAACCTTTTCAAGGACACTGGCTCAAATGTACAAAAGTTATTTCTCAAGGAAACCACAGGGAAGCCAAACTCAGTCTTCAGAGCCACCCAAGCAAGAGGAGTCCCTATGACAGCTCACAGAGCTGAACGTAAGCCCATTTATTTCATTACCTTGGCTCGCAGAAAAGTCAAAACAGCTAACTGTCATCTGCAACTGTCGAGGACAGGGAAGATGCTGGGCTTTACTACAGCTTTCAACCCTAAACCACATGTGGGGGGGAAAAAAAGGCAAAAGGCAGAGTCCAGAAGGTAGATTACTTGGAAAACATTCCATCTATTTTATTTTATTATTTATTTATTTATTTATTTATTTTTTTAAGATTTTTTTTATTTATTCATTTGAGACACAGAGATAGAGAGAGAGAGCATGAGCAGGGAGAGAGGCAGAGGGAGAGGGAGAAGCAGGCTCCCCGCTGAGCAGGAAGCCAGATGCGGGGCTCGATCCCAGGACGCTGGGATCATGACCTGAGCTGAAGGCAGACGCTTAACCATCTGAGCCACCCAGGCGCCTCACATTCCATCTATTTTAAATGGGAGAGAATGCCGCAGACAGACGGAGCTCTGCCTCCAACGAGCCACCTGGCCTGGGACGCGCCCTTCTATGGCCTGGGGCTTCCCTTTGCTGCTGGGTAAAACCAGTAGGTGGCGCTAAGGGGGCAAGGCACTGCCACCTGGGTCCCTGGGGCATCTTACGGAGATCCCATCATTTTAAGTTTTGATTCAGAAGGGCCAAGACTCTCCAAGCTCCACACACTTTTCTGCTCCCTCCTGCCTCTAACCCACCCCGCCTACCTGAAGTCATGTCACTGACTGGCCCTCGCAGACAGGAGTGTCTGCCACACAACCTCAAAAGCGCCATCCAATCCTGCCAACATAAGGTCATGCCACTTTTTTTTTTTTTAAGATTTTATTTATTTATTTGAGAGAGAGAGAATGAGAGACAGAGAGCAGGAGAGGGAGGAAGGTCAGAGGGAGAAGCAGACTCCCTGCTGAGCAGGGAGCCCGATTGGGGACTCGATCCCGGGACTCCAGGATCATGACCTGAGCCGAAGGCAGTCGCTTAACCAACTGAGCCACCCAGGCGCCCAAGGTCATGCCACTTCTTGCCAAAACTGTTCAAAAGTGTTGTTTAGGGACACTGAGCTGTTAGATAACCGAATAAGTTGGAAAATTAAATATCATTAACCTCTACGGTTATGAACAGTGTATTGTGTAGATTAAGTGAAAATAAAGGACTTTTAAATTAAGATACAAGGATAACTGTATCATTGATGATCTTGTGCAAGAAACAAAACACAAAGTTATTTACTTCTGCCTTATCAGTGGGTCTGATATTAAAAGTCTTTTCAAGAACTTCCATACTCTGATTGCTGCAAAGAAGTATACACCGTACTACACACATATATTTTTGTCCTAAATCATTTTTAGGCAAATTCATGTGTTTGAAATTATTTTTCTGAAATGTTTCTAATGTCATGAGAGCAAGGATATGAAAATGATTCACTAGAATAAGGATGGTAGAGGACCCAGTTCTTTAAACTGGTAGGGGAGAGGGGGGAGGAGGTAGTTTTCCATTGTCATCTTCTCTAACTTATAATTTCAAGCACATTAGCCTGGGTTTCCTGTCATACAGGCCTTGCTTGGAGTTGAGTTACCACAACATAAGAGAACCACCATGAATACAAATATATATACTAACTTTACGAGTCAGCGGATGGCAGCTGTCTCCCACTTTGCCCATAGGTGTGCAAATCCTTATGCTCTTAACCCAGATACTAACAGCACAGCACATGCCTCCACCACACTGGGGGTCCTTGTCGCAGGCCTGAAATGTAACAAATAAACAGATAAATATGGATGGCGGAAAAGACTTGGGCTAAGGAAATCTAAAATTAGCAGTAAAAATGCTCTTTACATCTCCAACCGCTAGGATTTTAATAATCATACATATAAAAAAGAACTGTAATCTTCATCTGCTTGCACATATTTACCATAAAATCTGAATAGAAGAGATTTTCCTAGTTTAAAAAAAATGGCCTAAAGAATGGCCTACACATTATGAAAATCTTAAACACACACAGAAAATCACCTCTTTTTCTAGTGTTTTGTGGCTGAATTGGCCTTGAATTTGAAAAACGAGTCTGCATTAGTCTTATACCATACATGGCCATTAGGAACTACATAAATTGAATCACAAGATTTTATGACTATTAACAGCAGAATACATTGGGCCCAATTTTAAATGGTCTCTAGATTTGGCATGAAATGCTCCAGACCCATAAAGGCACTGATGTAAATTTTAAAAGTGCTCATTTTCCCTTTCAAATATTTGCATTTTGGTTCATGAGACTTGATGTTTCTCAAACCACTGACTTGATTTTCACATTTCCTCTTTAAAGAAAGAAATTTCATAGGTTGGGAATGGGCAAACCAAGACTTTTGTCTTAGGTTACTTTTTTTTTTTCGGGTGAGTAACCTGCAAAAAGGAAATTATTGGCTTAGGGTATGCACATGTGTACATTACAAAATCGGTGGGACTATTCTTTAAGATTAATCAGATTTAGAAATGCAAATGACAGATGCAATTATCAACAATGATTACTCAAGGCATCTGTTCCCAATATAAAAATTGTAAATACAAATAATTAAAGAATCAACTATGGAGGAGTTTTCATACTCTATCTAAATAGCAATAAATAATGCAGTCTAAATTTATTTGCATAAAAATAGATCTGAAGAACAATTGTTCCTTCCTAGAACCAACAAAAAATAGGATGCATTGTTTGAATGGTGTGTAATAATCTGTTTTGCTAGCGATGAGGTAAAAACATGCTGTACTATATATGTAAGAAACTAAAAAGTCTATAATTTAGACAAAAATTTAAATTTTTTACATTTATTGGAAACAACTAAAACACTCCTTCCACGTTTTTCTCTTCAAAGTTTTGGGGCTAGCCACAAGTTCTCAAAACATAAATATATGGGCACACCCTTATTCACTGCTTTTTTGGTAAAAATTACCAACCATCCTGCTTTAGGGTTGGTTTATTTCCCTCATTAGAGTTTTTTTCCCAGTCTATTTAAAACAACTATATGGACAAAAACATACAATTTGAAAAAATACAATATTCACCTTGGGGCATTAGGACATTCAGAGGAAAACATCCAAACATTTCCATTTTTCAATTTTTAGCTGTATGCCAGAAATCATGTATACACGGCCATGACATTTCATAAATGAGAGGTTCAGTACATGATCTTTTCCAATATGATTTTAACAAATCTATGTGGAACATAAATCAGTTTCAAAATAACTACACCTATTACCAAATATATATATATAAAAGGTGGAGGTTTCAGGCAGTATTTTCTGTCAACAGATGCTCAAGACCTGGAATTCTGAAGCCCTACTAACCCTTTTTAAAAGACAATCAAAATCCAGCCAAAATCTTCCAAAAATTCAATTAATCACTTGGATGTTTAACATCCTGAAGACAATAAGTTACCAAGTTTTTCATTTGGCTCCAGATGGTTCCTGTCATGAAAACATAACTACATTTCTTTATTGCTACATTGCTTAGAGAAATTTTTAAAAATTCTCTTTTGGTAATACTGAGTTAAAACAGCATAGAGAAGTCCACTCTAAGCCTCTCCAACAGATAAACATCCCATGTGATAAAATTTCATTTTTGTAACAAAAAGCATCACTTATTGGAAATATTTACAAAAAACGCATAGGCTTATATATTTTTAATTAGACCGCTGTTTCCTAATGCCCTTCATCCTTAACCCATTGCAGATCTATTCAAATAGTGTTGTCCTGTGAATGGAACAAAAAGATACTTATATTGCAAAAGAATTCTGGGCTCAGAGGATTAGGAGAAATTTAAAATGAGCCAGCAGGGGAAGAGGGGGGAAAAAAACCCAATCATGTTCCAACTCATATATTAGAAAGACCTGTAAAAAGTTTTTTTTTTTTCCCAACCACACTGACTGACAAAGCTATTCAAAGACACTTTGAAAAAAACCTCTATTTTATAAATACCACAATGCTTATAATACCTATTGGATATAACCAAATACTGTTATTGTACAAGGGCTTTCAAGATGCTATAAACCTATGAACTAACTTGAGAGACTATGGAGCTTTGTTTTCTCAAGACAAGGACAGAATTCCCTCAAATTTCAGTATTTCATTATGTATCATCAGTTCAAACATATAAGTCTTATTTAAAATCCCATAGTGTGCCTTAGATAATTGAAGTAATTTAATGGAGGTATAAAATAATTTAAGACTTAAAAAAAAGATAAAAGAGTAAAGCAGATGAGCAACCAGGAAATGGTAGGGATTTTGCACTGTTGATGTAAAGTAGACTACTGTAAACTCATCCTTCAGATCCACACACACAAAATTGTTGGTGGGAGTAGGAGAGAACGGACTCAGTTCCTACTTTCAAAAATGATGAGGACAACTTCTCTAAGTTGAAACAAACATCTACATTGTAACCTACACCATAATTATGCTCGAGCACTGGAGGTGTTTTATCAGGAACTGGAAATGGAAAACTTTTAAAAGGAAAACCTCAAGAAGCTGAAGAAAAAAAAAAAAAAAAAAAAAAAGCCCTGGAAACCAGAAGGAAGCGCCCACACTGCTTTCAAAAGGCACACAGGGCCTCGGACCAAGTTATTTCAAGGGGTTTCTGCGGAGGGTACAAGGGGAGCAAACTCCTCCTTGACCAGAGGATTAAGTCTCAGGGTTGGGGGATATTCGTCTTGCCCCTGTGCATTTCAGAAAAGGTCTCCCAAATTTTAAGGTTCGAGGTTGGAACGCCTCGAAAAAGTGCTAGGGAAGACTCTGGAAGCAAACTTCTTTCAGCTTAACAGAAAAACAGACCAAACTCGAGGAGAGAGCTTGCAGGCGTCTAAGAGGGAAGCAAGGGTGGAAAGCTGGTGATAAAGGAGGCCGGTGACACTTCGGTCCCTTTTTCTTCCACGGCGCGCCCAGGGTCCCGGGCCGTCCGCTGCTTTTGGGGCAGGGCACCTCTCCCAGAGCGCCAAAGGGCGACTGGGGCAGGTGTCCCCGCCCGGCGCGACCCTCCCCGCGCCGCTACCCACCCCCGCCCGAGCCCCCGGGGCGCAGCGCGGGCGCGCATCCCGGGCGGACAGGTGCGCCGGAGGCCGCTTACCCCGGTGATGACGGCGGCGTCCCCGGTGGGGGGCGTGAGCAGCAGCGGCGGCAGCAGCAGCAGCAGCAGCAGCGGGGCGCAGCGCGGGCCCCTCATGGCGCCCTCGGGACTGCGCGGCGGTTGGGGGCCGTTGGGGGCGCGGGGCCGGGGCGCGCTCGCTGGAGCGCGGAGCGGCGGCAGGGCGGGCTGGCGGGCGGCTGGCGCGAGCCTCCCGGCCGTTATAAAGGCGAGCCCCGCCGTGACTCACGCCGGCGCCCGCCCGGCAGCACGCGCGGGGGGCACGGCGCGGGCACACACCCCACGCCCCACGCGCACACGCTCGCCCACCCCGGCCCGGCGGCCCCGGGACGCGCACGTGCCGGCGCGCGGCTCCCCGCGCCCCCGCCCCCGCCCCGGGCGCCACGCAGGCAGCGCCCCCCGCGGGGCGCCCCGCTCGCGGCCCGCGCCTCGCCTCCCGCCGCCCGCCGCCGCCTCTCGCACGCGCCCCAGCCGCTTTGTGGTCTGAGACACGCTCGTTCACGGTCCTGGTTTCCAAAGCTCCACGTGCTGGGCGCCGAAAACTTGCAGCTCATTTGCCGTGCAGATGTTTAGGGAGCGCCTACTACGTGCCGGGCGGTTAGACACCCCGGGGGAGCGGGGAGGGGAGGGACCGGAGCCTCCGAAGCCCTTCATTTGTTCAGCGGGTCTTCGCGGGGCGCCTGCTGCGTGCCAGGTACTGGCCACTGGGGTCTGGCCTCATGGTCCAATAACCGAACAGAAAAGACACACATCAAACAAATAAACCGGGAAACGTGGAAGACAGGAAAGAAGAACAAAGGGCAAGCAAAATCACCCCTAATCCCACATCCCTGACGACATGGTGGGGTTTGTCCTTCCAGCTGTGGGAGTCCAATTTCTTTCTTTCATTTCTAATGCTTTCCCTTTATGCTCACATCTGTTCCCGACCCTCTCCTCTCTGATTTTCCCCACATGCCTTTCCTCCCTTCTGTAACACCGCGCCAGCTTCAGGCAGAGCAGTTCAGGATGATGCCAAGGGGAAATGAGAACGCCTGGCTTCGGGGCCGCCACGGCTGAGGCCCCCTGAACTGTAGGTAGGCAGCCCTCTCTTCCTTTACTTTCCAGCCCAGGAAAATCACCCTTCCGTCTTGGAAGATGCCATGTAGCATCGCTGTGATGAATTCATTCACGTAAACAGGACTTGAGTGCCTACTGGGCTCTAGGCTACTCATGAGAGAGCGAGTGACACATTTGCCTTCCATCTCTGACCAAGCCTAGTTCCAAGAATCACAGCTTGTTTTTCTTCAATGAAAACGATTTCATGAATACCTCGCTGTGACCACTGCCAACCTTGCTTGCAGCGAAGTTTTGGGAAACCCAACTTTGTTTCTGAATTGTCAGAACCTCTGGCTTTCCCTGGTCCCTCAAGGACCAGAAACTGTTGAAAAGCAGATGCGTATTTCAGCCTCTTTAATAAACGCAGTGAGAAAATAAATAAATAAACTCAGGGAGGAGAGTTGGGACAAAGTTACTTTCAGACGGTGGGGTTCCCCATGCCAAAACATTCAGACTAAATGTGGAGGAAAAAAAAGGAAGGCAATTATCTGAATGTTAAACAGCTGAATATTTGGAAAACCAAATTTTTGACTGAGTTTTAAAATCTTTCTTTTTGCCTGTGTTGTATGTTTGAGAAATGTCCTGAAACGAAACAAAACAAAAAAGAATTAAACTTGTTTTAACTTTAAAAAATTGTTAAAATTGGACTCACAGTAAAATAAGTGGAAACAGTAGCAAGTGACAGATTGGTGGAAAGTTTCCTTTTCCAGTCTCCATGCCAACGCTAGCATGGGAATGTTGCCGGGTAAATGTAAAAACCAGTCAACATGGATTTTAACATTCCTACAATTAAAAAAAAAAATGTTCTATTTCACATTTGCTACAATTGAGTGCCAGCTTGGGTATTCCCTGCTTCTCCAAGCATAGAAAACAGGTTATATCTACACAGGAAAATCAGATTTCAAAAGTGGATGGCTTCATACATGGCTGTTGGGAAAACAGTCCTCATAAGGCTGTTTTGAAACAAGGTTGGAAACACTTAAAAATAGGGTTGGTTGGTTTCATGTTGTTTCTTTTAATTGTTTTTAATGCTTTAGAGGAGAAATGATGGCCCGTGATAGGACAAATCTTTGCATCCATGGCCAGCTTAGAGAATTAAAGTCTCAAAGTTCCATCTTATAAAGGCAAAGGTGAAAGGTTGAGTTTGGATTAGTTCATAGAAATCAGGTGGGAAGGCCAATTTAACAACTGGCCTTCTGAGATCGAAGTTGAAGAGTAGCTTAAATATTTTATTCTATTTATTACTGCAAACTGTTGATATTACCACATGATAAGTTCAGCCCAGGGATAATTGCATAAGGAGAACCAACCTTGGTGTTGCTCGAGTGTAGACCACCATATACTAGCAGGCTATTAAGGCTGAACTGAGTTGAAAGGTCAGTAAAGTCCATAGGACCCCAAATTTGTGAATCAGACCAACCTGGATTAGAATACTGAATGACTTGGGGCGCCTGGGTGGCTCAGTCGTTAAGCGTCTGCCTTCGGCTCAGGTCATGATCCCAGGGTCCTGGGATCGAGCCCCGCATCGGGTTCCCTGCTCCACAGGAAGCCTGCTTCTCTCTCTCCCACTCCCCCTGCTTGTGTTCCCTCTCTCGCTGCATCTCTCTCTGTCAAATAAATAAATAAAATCTTAAAAAAAAAAAAAAAAGAATACCGAATGACCATTGGGCAAGCTGCTTAAGCCTTTCTAAGCTTGTTTCCTCAGCTGTAAAACAGATATAAAATACCAACCCAATGGGTTGCAACCTCCACGTGGATGAAAGAATCTAACACCTGCAAAGTGCTTACCATAGAACCTAGAACGAACCAGAAGTCCTGTTAGCATTCCCTCTTACTAAGTCATATTATTTGGTGTCCTCTGATAATTTCAGCCAACACTGATAGTTTTTTTCTGTTTCGTCCACCAGATCAGATTATATATTCCTGATAATTGGACTCCTTGTGTCTAATTTCCCACACATCCCTCTTGGCACATAGCACAATGATAGGCATATGGCAGCACTCAGTAACTACTGATCAACAGGAATGTATTCTATGGAAGACAGTCCGGAAAACAGGTCACAGGGAAAAGATATACAGCATAGGCACATTTAATTTGCATGAATCAGTGAAATGTAGTCATCAAATAGCTATAGGGATAAATACTTGAGCCGGGGCAGGTGATTCAGCCCCCACTCTAACTCGGGGGACATCACGGAACTGAACTGAGGTGAACATGGAGGCACAAACCTGTCTCACTGCAGTGACCCAAGGAACCAGGCTGATGAAGGCTCCACCTCAGCATGTGCTGCATGGGGAGAACGGGTTCCACTGCGTCCCTGCCAAAAGCTATGTTCACGTTCTAACCCTTGGTACCTGTCAGTGTGACCTTGTTTGTAAGTAGGGTCTTTGCAGATGTAATCAATTTAAGATGAGGTCATCCTGGGCCCTAAGAATTAAAGTCTCAAAGTTCCATCTTATAAAGGCAAAGATGAAAGGTTGAGTTTGGATTAGTTCATAGAAATCAGGTGGGAAGGCCAATTTAACAACTGGCCTTCTGAGATCGAAGTTGAAGAGTAGCTTCATGTAGGGTCCTAAGCTAGGGCGGAACCCCAAATCTAATAACTGGTATCCCTCTAAGAGAACGGCAAGGGAGATCTTGACACAGAGACACGGAGGAAATACACCGAAGACGGCCATGGGAAGACAGGGGCAGAGACTGGAGTCATGCATCTATAAGACAAGGGAATGCCATGGATTGCCAGCAAGCCCCAGAACCTGGAAGAGTCCAAGAAAGATTCCTCCCTAGAGGCCTCGGAGGAATCAGGGCCTTGTTGACACCTTGATTTTGGACTATTAGCCTCCCGAACTGTGAGAGAATAAATTTCTCTTGTTAAAAGCTACTCGTTGTGATACACTCTTCGGCTGGCCACCGGAAACTAACACAGGCGGGCCGACCTGCAGGGTTGCACACCAGCTTTCAAATGCCTCTGCCTTGAGTTGACACCTATCACTTTTGCTCACATTTCAATGGCCAAAGCAAATCACATGACTTAGCCTGTCTTCAAAGGGCTGGACAATGTAAATCTGAGGGGAACCGGAAGTCTGGTGAGCAAGGCCCTATGTTATAGGAAAGGGATCCGTCATGGCTTGGATTCCTGAATGAGCATATTGAACTCTGGATGATTATAAATGATAATGTGCTATTTCCTTGGTGTTTCTCTCTAGGTCAGTGTTCCTTATGCTAGAATTATACAAAGACTCTGCAAGAGAATAAATGTATAAGCTGATGTTTTCTTGTGGGTGGGTAATAAGCCATCATTCATTCATTCATTCAGCAGACATTTACGAAATACTTACTATATGCCAGATATTGTGTGAGGCACCAGAGGTACCAGGGTGAGCAAAACAGACTGTGAATCCAGCCCCCTGGGACCTTACAGTGTAGCGGGAAGGCCATGAATCAAATAATCATACAATTACAAAATTATAGGAAACAAATATAGCACATGAGGACATGGCACAGGGGGAGACCTGAAGGTTTCCTGAAAGTAAAGAAGCCTAAGCTGAGATCTGAAGCTTGAGCAGGATTTAACTGGGATGGAGAATGGGGGCAGCAGGAGGGGAGGGTGCTGGGCACTCCAGGCAGGGGAATCAGCTTGTGCTGGAGATTGGAAAGAGCAACTATGTTCAAGGAGCTGAAGAGAGACCAGTGTGGCTGGAAGAATGAACATAAAGAGAAATCTGATACGAATATGGGGCCAGAGAGGTGGTAGGGATCCCATGTAGGGTCCTAAGCCTTGAGGAATTCCATCTTTCTATGGCCAGGGAAGATGGAAAACATAAGGATGAACCAGGCATGATGAGACTAGTTTTTGAAAAGAAGCCCCTTATTGCAGGGTGATGCAACATGTCCAGAGCCAAACTCCTTGTGGCCCCACCCAAACCTGTTTTGTTGAAGGCAACTCTGTCCTTCTGAGGATGACCTTGGAGTCATCCTTGACCCTCTCTTTCTCTCACACCTCATGTGAGGAATCTTGTTGACCTTGCCCTCAAAATCTAGACCTCTGACCACTTTGCCCTCTCTTATGGCCACCCTTCTTGTTCTGAGCCACCATCAGCTCCAGCCTGGTGCCCTGGTTTCACCCCTGCCCTTTACATCCCATCATCGCCCCAGCTGCCTAAGCTCTTCTTTTAAAATATAAGTCAGGAGACACCTTGGTGGCTCAGTCGGTGAAGCGGCTGACTTGATTTTCTGCTCAGGTCATGATGTCAGAGTCCAGGATCAAGCCCCAGGGCTGGCTCTGTGCTCAGCGGGGAGTCTGCTTGGGATTCTCTCTCTCCCTCACCTTCTGCCCCTCCCCTGGCTCACACACTCTCTCTCTCTCCTTTAAAAAAAATTTTAAGTCAGATCTTTTGCTCAAAACCATGCAGTGGATTCCCATTTCTCTCACAGAGACTTGAGATCTTCGGCTTCATCTACTCTGACTTACCACTTGTCTTCCTGCCGGCTCAGCCATATTGGCCTCCTGGAGTTCCTTGAAAACACAAGCATGCTCCCACCATGGGAACTTAGTCCTGAAACTTCCTTTGTCAGGACTTCTCTTCCACCAAATAGATAGGAATGCAACTGACTCCCTTTTGTCCAAATCTTACCTTTTGAAGGAGGCTTCTCCTGACCACTCTAATTAAATTCGCAACTGCCCCAGCACTCCAGAGTCCCTTACTCTACTTTGCATATTTGGCTTTCTCCTATAACACTGAACATCTTCTAACATACTTTGTTATTTACTTATATGTTTATTGCTTTGTCCCACTTATCCTACACATAGACCAGCATATAAGCTCTATGAGGTCAAGACTTTTTTTAAATGTATTGTGTCTACCAATTTATCTCCAGTGCCTAGAAAAGTGCCTGGCACATGGTAGGTACTCAAGAAATATTTGCTGAACCAGTTACTGGGAATGTGGAGAAGAGACTGCAGGTAGGGTAGGATGGATGAGGATGGATCTGATGGCAGGTTACTGGAGTGGTTCAGGGGGCTTCTGCTAACATCACTGGCAGTAAAGTGGGACAAAAGTCAATTGATTCACTTAAGAAGTGAAACAGGTAGAGTTTACTGTTGGTTAAGATAAAGAGTGGAGAAGAAAAAAATCAGATTGATCCCCAGGATTCACCTTGTATCAACAGCAGTGACGCTAGGGGTGCAGGAAATGTACCCGGGTGTGGGGAGAGGCAGAGAGGCGTGGGGCACAGAAAAGAGGCTGGGCTGGGAATAAAATTCTGGCCTGTTTCCTTTAAAATCTTTTCCTTTGTCTGTATCATATAATATAGCCACAATGGTAAAAATTTAGATCGGTGGTTGGCAAACTGTGACCTACTACCTGATTTTATAAATCAAGTTTCATTAGAACACAGCCACACTTGTTCATGTATCGTCTATGACTGTTTTTACACCACAGCTGCAGAGTGGAGTATTTCTGAGAGACAGATTGTATGGCCCACAATGCTAGAAACATATATTATCTGGCCTTTTATAGAAAGTTTTTATCCAAAGTTTGCTGACTCTTGCTTTAGAGGATAAAGAGGAATCTGGAGTTTTTCTACTGTTCCTCAGGGCAAATTTGTTACCGTGAGATTTCCCTGGGCCTCACATGGGCTGTACTTTAGATATTCCCTTGGTTTATCAGTTTAATCCAACAGCTTCCTGAGTTTGGGGAAGTTACCCCAAATCCTGGTGTCCTGATGGACCCCTCACATGTTCACCTTGTTAGACGTACCTTCCACCTCAACTGCTTGTTATGTAGTAGGTGCTCAGTGAATGTTTCCTGGGAGAGCTGGAGGAAGAAGGATGATACATTTGTTTGGCCTGCCATGTTGAACTAGAAGCCTGAAACCTTTTTTCAAGAAAACTTTATCAAGAAAACTTTTATTACTCTTGTATACGAAACTCTAGTTTTTAAAGTGATTCCAGCTTGCTTGAGGACTTACTTTCTTGTATGTCTTCTTCATATGACTTCTGATTATTACAGCATAACAGGTGGGCTTGTTAACTTCATAGCTGGCTCCCATTTGTCTTAGTAAATGATCTTCATTTAGATGGGTTTAAATAAAAAGTAAAATTGGGGCGCCTGGGTGGTGCAGTCAGTTAAGCCTCCGACTCTTGGCTTCTGTTCAGGTCATGATCTCAGGGTCATGAAAGGGAGCCCCGCGTCGGGCTCCATGCTGGGCACAGAGTCTGCTTAAGATTCGGTCTCCTTTTCCCTCTGCCCCTCCTGTTTGTGTGTGCTCTCTCTCTCTCTAAAATAAATAAATGAAATAAAATAGATATTCTGCTTGTTTTTTCCCTTTTCATCTTTTATCACCATATATTACACAGTGGCTTTTCTTGTTAACAAACCCATATTATCAGTCTGAAATATTTTTTAAAAATAAGACTCAGGCTTTAAATGTGACATATGAAAAATGAACCGCTTTTATAACTCTAAATAAGATATCTATTTTAATCTATTTCAATGCTGATGATTTCTCTTTATTTTTAAAAATAAATCACGGTGCTTCAATTTGAAAGCCATTGTCTATGGAGGCACTAAAATTATTTAGTCTATTCAAGTGATAATGTACAATAAAGTTTACCTATTTTTAAATAGTTGAAATACAATCCAGGAGAAAGAGTTTTCTTAAAACAATTAGTATAAAATTCATCTGAAAGAATAGGAGGGGTCAGGATGAATAGTTGTTTCTAAAAGATTTAGGTTTTATTCATTATAATGCTGAATGTATTTAATATTCATTTTTAGCACTGAAGATGGGCCTTAAGGCTAAGGTTTATATATCATGTACTTCACTAAAAGGAAGAGATTGTTACGCAAATCTGTAGTATATTTAGTAACTTTCCACAACAAAAGAGAAAAAGCTCATATAGTAAAGAGTTTCAAGATAAAAACCAGAGCTAGGTAATTACTTCTTTATTATTTTAGATCAACATTTATTAGCTATCCCACGCAAGTAAATTTCACTTAGCAATTTGTTTTTCTCCCCTAAATCTGGACCGTATTTTTCTATTGAGGAAAATGACTTGGAATAATAAGGCATCTGGGTGTAGGAACTTAAGGCACAAACCAGTTCATAGAGCCTCCATTTCTAAATGTAAAGGCTGACTATTTCTATCTTTTGTACATGGTAAATAAATTTCAATACAGCTTGTGTAAGATCCCCAGTTACTCTATGGGGTATCTACTAGCACAATCCCCATTTTAAAGAAGAAAAAGTGTGATTCAGAGAGATTAAATATGTTGCACAGAATCATAGTAATTTCTAAGTAGTAGAGCTGGGTTTCAACCCAGTCAGTCTAATGCCAAATACTTCGATATTATAGCTTTGCCTCCTATTTTTATGGTTTACATAAACATGCCATACAAAATTTAGGTAGCCAATAACCAGAAGCAAGAAACTATTGATATGGTGTGAATTTTCCTCACACTCTTCTTAAAGTCTTCCTTCTCTCTCTCTCTGTTTCAACTCAGCGATCAAACTCAAGAACAAAATGTCAGAGAGCAGGTACAATTCCAGATTTTTTGTTTGAGGTTTTGTCCAGAGGGATTCCCTCAAAAACAGGGAAGATTCAGAAGAGCTATTATTTTTTATTTTTATTTTTTATTTTGTAAGTAAACAGGTGATCTTCAGCTTCATTTGTCAGAGTTCGAAGAGAAGACTGGTACCTCTGCTCAAAGGCATCCTGCTTGCTTTATGAGGCAGGAAGAGACCTCTTAAGAAGTCACCATTTCTATCAATACATTATAGGCCCTGAGAAGTCCTGCAAAAAGAAACCAGCCCAACTTGCTGCAACCCAGCATTTCCAAACTATTTGTCAATAGAGTACTTTCTGCATGGGTCAGGGATAAAATTTTAGGCAAATCTAAATCCCCTATCTTGACCACATGCTAGCCTTAACAAAAAACCCACTAAATTTAGAATAAGTGCTTTGAAAATGTAGTGAGTCTTAGATGAACTCATCAATCAAGTACAAGGAATGCTGAGATATTCTGATCCATCTAATTGCTTTACAGACAAGGAAACTGAGAATCCGGAATATTGCATCTCATCGGAACTAGGAGACAGAGCTGGGAACCGATCATGGTTCTCCTGCTTCCCTAATTCAAATTTTTCCTGACTATACATGCACCTCTTCGAGATATGGGTACCCATTTACAAAACAGTTATAAACACATTTTCCAAAAAAAAAAAAAAGGCAGATTCCTGCCCTATATGTTGAGCCATTATAGCTGCTGGTTCCATTGTCCCTACAGTGAGAGATGACCATCAAATTGTGCATTTGAGGTGAAAACACCCTTGGTCTCTATCCACTGCTGTCATTTGCCCTTCACATGGTTCGGCAGAGTTTGGGTTTGTTTAATGTATATATAAGTATTATCAACATTTGGTCTGTGAATTAGCAAACAGGATAGCAGAGGCTTGGGGATAGAGCGTTTTGGGAAATGACTTTTGGTGGGCTAAACCCTCACTTGGAGAATCCTAAGTGGTAAACTGCTAACTCATTTGTTTACTTCTAAAATGTCTTTGAACTGATAGATGCAATTTTCCATAATGAAAGTATTTCCAAGTCCTAGCCAATGATCCATAGTAATTGTGCTTTTATGATCTTATTACACATTCTGCCCTCCACTTCCTCTGTTTGTCTGTTTAATAGACCCCCATCATAATAGCTGGAGGTGGAGGAGAGGGAGTGAGGTCAGGAGACGAGTTTACTGGGGCGCTTCAAAGTGTTTTCCTCGTAGGGCAGGTGGGGCTTCAGAACTCCACCTTGACTGAGGTGCTCATAGTCTTCCTTAAAACTGATGAAAACCCCCAAATCTTATCCCAGCACAAGCTGCTTGCAGTTATTCAGTTAGTCTTAAATTAATTAATAGCTAGCCTGATTTGCAAATTGATCTCATATATATTCAGTTTGTGTAAAATAGTGGATTTCAAACTTTTTTTTTCCCCTTAGCTGAACACCCAAGTTTTGGTGACAACGCTGTCAGATAAAATTCTTCCTGATTGCCTTTCTTTTCTGGTACTTTTATATGCAGATGGGGCAGGGGGAGCTGTGAAGAGAGAGCACGGGCAACTTCATCCACTAGAGACACATTGGGTCTGAGGGCGCCATGAGAAAAGTGCCCTGAGAACCAGTCTACACCACATGCTGGTACCAGACAATTCTTTTTAGGGCAATGGTCTCACCATTATCATGTTCAAAATCCTAAACTGATTTTCTTTTATTTTAAATTCCAGTATAGTGAACATACTGTGTTATATTAGTTTCAGATGTACAATATAATGATTCCACAATTCCATACATCACGCGGTGCTGATTTTCTAAGCTAATAGCTCATCCCATTAAATCTACACCCCTCTGAAAAGCACTCAAGGTTCTCTGTGCTTGGAATCCAGCTCCCGGTCTCACAATCTCCCCTTTGAATTCCAAGCAGGCAGATTTGTTTTCTGACATCACACAAGCTGTGAGCATCCCCGCTCCTGCTATCAGTCCTGCAGGACCGTCCCTCTCCTGTCTTACTAGTTACTTGCTCCTGAAAGCCAAAGAGCTGCACCCCCTCTTGTGCACGTGACTGCAGTCCACATTTAACTTTCTTTTCTAAAACCTAAGAGCATTTGGAGTGCACCCTTCAGCCACTCGTAAGATACATCTTGATCTGAGTCAGGGCTCCTTCACCTGCTATGTTACTTCATGTCTTTGAGCTTCATCTGTAAAATGGGGATAATGATGGCTCCGCCCTCAGGGGGCTGTTACGGGAACTAAATGAAATAATGACTAACTGTGATCCATCAACTGCATCATAAGAGCGCAATAACTAAGCTAGCAGTATCCTCACACCTACCTAATAGGTAGCCGAGAACAAAAGGACTGAGAGTATTAAAATGAGATTAAATGAGAAAGCAGACTGCTTGGCATACTCTGCTTGGTACCTATTATATTACAGTGACGATGACGAGATCGTGTGTTTTTGACTCTGCGTGCACCTCTCTGAGGGATGAGTACCCATCTGTAATCCAGCTATAAACACATTTTCCAGATCCTGGAGCAGTGGAGTAAGGAATAAAGGAAGTGACCTATCTAAATATTTAAAGTGCTTAGCACTGTGCCTGACATATAAGCATTTGAAAAATGTGACCTATTATCACTGCATATTCTTTTGTATTATTATATTTGTTCAGAGTAAGCCTATCTACAGTTTTTCTGGTTTTCCCCAATATTAGGCCTCTGGTGGGTATGTTTTCATTATTGAATATTTGTCCCAATTATAAGGAGCCATGATAGCAAATGATGAGCTCCCGAACTCAAAGAGTATACAAGTCATCTACAATATACTCTATATTTGGAATGCTATTACTTACCTTTCTTAAATATCACAATAAATTTACTGGAAGTTCTAGCAAATTTGGGGTTTAACCATGTCATCACAATTTGGGGCCAATGGTCAACTGCTCTCCCTTCCCCCTCCTTGGGCATGTGCCGATTTCACCGACACAGAATCCACTCAGAGATGGAGGGTGTGAAAGTGAACAGGCAGAAAGGCCTTCCATTCTGGCCTCCGAGGCCTGCTTGTTAGTCTTTTTACCCGTCATATTTGGAAAGTGCCGCTCTGGGGTTAGATCTGATGGAGACCATTTCTAGCTCCGCCGCTGACTGCCTGACCACTCTTGGGGAAGACAGGCTCTTAGAGCGTCAGTTCTCTTATCAAGAACACGGAGCTAAATATAGTCAAACCTGCAGTACAGGGCTGTTAGGAGAAATAGAAGACAATGTGCCTGATGCAGTAAAACGACCCAATGAGACATTCGCTCTTATCAAAGGAAAAGGGTATCATGCCAACGTCAATGTCCTGGTCCTGACAACATGCTCTGGTCATGTACCACGCTACTTCTGGGGGCGGGGGGAGGGTACTCAGGAACTCTCTGTATCATTTCTGCTATGCCTGTATCAGTTCAAAATAAAGAGTTAAAAGAAGAAAGAAAGAGAAGAAGGAAGGAAGAAAGAGAGGAAGAAAGAAAGGAGGAAAGAAGAGAGGGAGGGAGGGAAGAAAGAAGGAAAGAAGGAAGGAAGAAAATGAAAGAGAAAGAAAAGGAAAGAGAGAGAGAGAAAGAAAGAAAGAAAGAAAGAAAGAAAGAAAGAAAGAAAGAAAGAAAGAAAGAAAGAAAAAAGAAAGAAAAAAGAAAGAAAGAAGGAAGGAAGGGGGAAAAGGGAGTCTCTGAATACAAATTCAGCAAAGCTGACTATCTTTGGGCCTAGGGGCTTCTGGCCTGAGAACCTGCCTGTCTAGCTCCAGTGACAGGCGGGTCTCCCTTGAACTTGGGGAACGGCACATTCAGACCACACACACCACTGTCCTTGCTCTGACTCTGGCTCACTACAGCTCTCTTATACCTGCAGGGAGAGGCTCTGGGAACCAGAGGGCCTGAGTGCCAGTCCTTGGGCAGTGAGGGTTTTCATCCTAAAGCAACAGATTGGCATTCTGATTTCATGACCCAAACTGAGGAAGCCTGGTTATCCTAAGTGCCCCGCTCCTTCTCTGGAGGTGCAGACAGGTCAGGGAGACACCGGACTACTGTCACTGGGTCAAGGTGAGAGGTCATCTGTGACCCCTTTCGGGACACAGCCAGAAAACCTTCCCCTAAAAGTGCATTTTCTCCCAGCTCTGCACATGGAGGGTTTCACACTTTTCCAGTTCTGGTTTCAGTCACTCCCAGAACAGCACAGTGTGATCCAAAAGAATTTTCCACAATGATGGAAATATTCCATATCCTTGCAGTCCATGACAATACAATTAGCCTCATATATCTGCACTTGAAATGTGGCTAGTGTAACTGAGGAATACATTTTTCAATTAAATTTAAATTTAAATAGCCACATGTAGCTAGTGACTACTATATGGTACATTACAGATACTAATTAAAATTCTTCTACACTGCTGCAAAGACTCTTCACATGTAAGGCTGGAAACGAATACAAAAGATGTACCAATATCTCTACTCGTCTCTATCATTTTTGTACAAAATGTCTTCTATAGCCTGAATGGTAGGAGAAAAATGCTCGGCCCACAAACACCATGGATGACCTGCTTCTGTGGAAGACAGGTTGGGCCAGAAAAACATATAACCAGTTCTGATAAAAATGATAATAGCAACCATGAAAATAAGCACTTACTAGATGTCAGAGACAGTGCTAAGTGTTTAATATGCATTATCTTCTATAATCCTCCTCACATCCCCAAACAGTTATTATTAGAGTAGCATGTAACATCTACTGAGCACTTGATGTTAAAACCTTACCTGCTCTACTTCATTTAACCCTTACAGACCTATGAGAGAGGTACTAATATTGCCCCATTTATAAGCCCTGTGATTTTGTGCAAGTTTCCTAACCTCAGAAAAATAGAACTATATAACCCATACATAAAAGTATAAAATATATAAGTACATAAAAAATAAGAATAAATGAAGTGTCTGGGTGGCCGACAGCCAGCTGCAGTGTTTGAACATGATCGGTGCTCCCGAAGCCCTCTCTGGGTGCTTCCCCAAATGTATATCCTCAATTTTGGCCTGTTAACCATTTCCTCAGTTGTGTTTTATTGTTTTGCCGGCTACGTGCAGATCCCTAAATAAAGGTGGATTCTTTCTTCTTCTAACTCCATTCCACAGGCATCTCTGAGCCCTTAGTCCTCTCTAGGTTCTGCAGAACTTGACCTTCTGAATTCCTCAGGAATCTTCCAATTGCAAGTAATGAAATCCAATGCAAACTGGTTTAGGCAAAGAAAGAATTCACCCACTCTTGAAACAGAGGACTAAACGTGAGTCCAGGCTGGTGTTCAATTGTGTTTTGGGTTGGGTCAGTCTCCTCCTCTGGCAGGCTCTCCTGAATGAACCACCCCAGCATTTCCAGGAGGACACTCTCACTGTTTCTTATTTACCAAAGGTGGGGCTCTACGCGTGCCTCCTGCCCCAACAATTCCAGCAGAAGTCCCAGGACTGAGTGCCAGTGGGCCATTCTGGGGTAGGCGCTCATCTCTGAACCAATCCCTGTACTCACAGGGGTGGAACGTGCTGTTGGACATGCTTGTGATTTAGGGGTGTGATGCTGATACACATATGAGGGTAGCCCCACCAGACCACTTGTACTTAGGGTGAGAGGAGCTGGTTTTCCTTAGGAGAATGAAGGTGCTGTTAACAAAGGAAGAGGGGGGGACACGGTACTCTGTACACATCTCAGCTGCTGATGAGCCATGGACAGCCTCCCAAGACACAAGAAACAAGATAACTGCTCCTCTGTAGCATTGACCTTCTTAACCTCTTAGGATATTTAAAACATTATTCTCTTCCAAAAGGAAAACATGACTGAGGACTTTATCTTTGGGTTTTCATTTTTCCATGCAATACTCTTTGACTCTAAAAATGTACTTTGTTCATTTAAATTGGAGAGTTATGTCTCTAACTTCCTACTTGATGACTACATATATTCTCTCTATACCACAGTGAGGTAAATTAAAAAGAAATTAGTGGGTGCTATTTCAGAGATGTATGGCACAGAGATCAGCAGAACAAGCCAGAAACAAACACAAAAGCAACCCATGATTAGTCATAATAAAGATTACCACCAAACAATGAGACTTTATGGGGCTAAAATGATGAAATATTTATAGACCAGTTCATTTTGTTTGCCACTGCAAACTAGTTTTCATTTTTCACATTTCTCTCTCTGCTTCTATTAGAAGCCATGGAAACAGCCCCCTCCTTTTCTCCTCTATGCAAACTGACTCACCTCAGCGTTTACTGACCTTTCCTTGGCCTATTCTCTTTTTGACTGTGGCCATGTCAGTTGTAAAAGAATGCAGAGAACCTGATAATGAGTGCTTTCAGAAGATAACAATGTCAAAACCTGACCTTGAATCAATGATAGACTATTGCTTTGTAGAATTAAAAAAAAAAATATATATATATATATTAGTGACTATTTTCCTTCTTTAAAATAATTATACTCCTATATTTCTCAACAAGACTTTTGGAAGGAAAAACAGTATGCCTCATTCTCTATACCTCTTTTCCCCAAATTTGCATGTAAATCACATTTTTATAAACTGAATCATCATTTCAGGTCCAGGGTAACACCAAAAACTTTTTAGTGAATCATGGAATAATTTTAAAGATTTTATTTATTTATTTGACAGAGAGAGACACAGCGAGAGAGGGAACACAAGCAGGGGGAGTGGGAGAGGGAGAAGCAGGCTTCCCACACAGCAGGGAGCCCGATGAGGGGCTCGATCCCAGGACCCTGGGATCATGACCTGAGCCAAAGGCAGACGCTCAACGACTGAGTCACCCAGGCACCCCTAGAATAATTTTAATTTTAAAGGGAAAAAAAAATACTTCTGAGCTATCCTCTATGTAAGTTCCTCCATTTGTAGTTTTGGAAACTGATATACATGGTGAAGAATGACTTACCTAAGGTACACTAAACTGAGTTTCTTCTTGATTTGTATTACTATTCTTTTTTTTTTTTTTAATAAATGCAGATTTTGTTTTCAATGTTTACTTAAAAGAAGGTAGGCCTATAGGAACAGAAGAAGATTGTTTTCTTCATAGCCCTCTTGTAGTTTAAATATAGTTTATCATTTTTTAAAAGATTTTATTTATTTGACAGAGAGAGAGCGCACAAGCAGGGGGAGAGAGGCAGGCAGAGGGAGAGGGAGAAGTAGGCTCCCTGCTGAGCGGGGAGCCCAATGCAGGGCTCGATCCCCAGGATCCTGAGATCAGAACCTGAGCTGAGGGCAGACGCCCCAGGCGCCCCTATACTTTATCATTAATTGTAAAGTTTGTAGATGAAACTTAGAGGTTTTAAACAGCATTTTGAAAGAAAAAGATCACAGGTTAAACCAGCGGCCTTTAACTGGGTGTGATTTTGGCCCCCAGGGGACATTCAGTAACCTCTGGAGACATTTTTATTTGTCACAACTAGGGGGAGGGGGTACTATTCAGCCACCAGCGGGTGGAGGCCAGGGATGCTGGGAAACATCCCACAAGGCACAGGGCAGCCTCTACAGAAAGGAATGATCTGGCCCCAAATGTTACTAGTCCTGATGTTGCGAAAGCCTGGGTTGAATGAACCCATTACTGCAGGTGAAGATTCCCACAAAGATAATTATCCACGTTCTTGTATTTAGTCTGTTGAGCACTACTCTATTAAAGTGTCATAATAACCCTGAATCTCTTTAGAGAAGCTAATGTGAGAAACTTTCCAACCTACTTCTGTATTTACCCTCTGCTTCTTCCTTCCTGTGAAATTGATCTTCTCTTCTAGAAGGTCAACTCCTCCTCCAAAGCTTGGGAGCTGCTTAAGATTAAATTCGGCAGGAGCACCTGGGTGACTCAGTCAGTTAAATGTCCAACTCTTAGTTTCAGCTCAGGTGATGATCTCAGGGTCCTGGGATCGAGCACTGCATCAGGCTTTGTGCTCAGTAGGGAGTCTTCTTGTCCATCCCCCCCTCCCCTGCTCCTCCCCCTGCTCATGCTCTCTCTCTCACTCTAAAATAAATAAATGAAGTCTTCAAAAAAATAAATATACTTGGCTGCATGTAACAGAAAAATCCAATTTCCTCTGGCTTCAACAAACAGGAGTTTTGTTTTCCTCACAAAAATGAAGTCTGGAGGTGACTAGGATGGTACACGGGCTCCATGATGCCATCAGAGACAAGGGATTGTTCCACCCTTCCACCCAGCCATTCTTAGAACTTTGGTCCCCATGCATGTCCCCTCAGGGTGGTAAGATGGCTGCCCCATTGACAGGTGTGGGGCAGAGGGGAGAAGAGCAAAGGGCAAAGGGTGCCTGTGGGCTGAGAATGTCCACCTCTGGTGACCATTCCAACTAGATCCTCACCTGTTAGTCTTTAAAAATCACACTCTGGGGGCACCTGGGTGGCTCAGTCATTAAGCGTCTGCCTTCGGCTCAGGTCATGATCCCAGGGTCCTGGGATCGAACCCCGCATCGGGCTCCCTGCTCAGCGGGAAGCCTGCTTCTCCCTCTCCCACTCCCCCTGCTTGTGTTCCCTCTCTCGCTGTGTCTCTCTCTGTCAAATAAATAAAATCTTTAAAAAAAAATAAAACAAAATAAAACAAAAATAAAAAAAAATAAAAATCACACTCTTGTTTGTTGCTCATGTGCAGTTATCATATTAGATAATGCCCTAGTTATCTGTTTTCTTGCTACTGGTCCCTCTCGCCAACCCAGTAGATGATAAACCTTGAAAGGAGCGGGTAGCAGCCTGGTCTGTGCTCTGCCCAGCTGCCCTCCCATCCTTCTTCTGGTTTCTGTGCTCCCTCCCCTAGCTGCCTTATACCTTTGCTGCTAACAGTAGACGCGAGGGTAGGACTGCTCACAGGCTTCACTCTGCCTGTGCAGGGAGCCAGATACACCTGCATGTTGCCATTCACAGGGGTGGCCTGTAGCCAGTGAGTGCTAGTTATGTGTTAGTTGTTGGAGACAACTCAGAGGTGTAGTTACTCTCCAGAGCTCCCTGCAGTAACGGGCGGAGGCTGGGGTTTTGCGTGAGAGCTCCACCCGGCTTGCCTTCTTTCTTTGCTTGTTCTGTCCTCCCACCCTCCCTCTGCTTTACGAGAGTCTCCTGGGAGCACTGCCTTAAGAAATCATTTTCCCCAGAATCTTTGTCTCATAGTCTGCTTCCGGGAAACAAACCATGTTATTTTTATTCACCAGCGCCTAGTACAGTGCCTGACACATAGTGGGTGCTTGAAAACCTATGCAAGATTGCTTTAAAAAACAAACAAAACAATATTAAACTTGACCAAACAACCAGCTCTAGTAAAAAGTTATATTTGAATTCAGTCAAGTTCGTATGATTCAGTGTCAATTAGTTACTAATTCTCTATATAGGTTTGATTCTGCTTAGTGGAACTCAAATTCAAAGTAACCTAGTAAAAGCTGGATATTAAATTTTCACTTACATTCGAGGTGATGGATCCACATAATATGAGAGGGACTAAGATTTTAAAATGTGTGTCATTCCTCAATTAGCTTCAGGTGCCCACTGACAAGCCCCGTGGTCTCACCCTACTAGATGCCATAAAACCTTCCTTTTGGTGAGCAGGCTGGTTACAATGGCATCCCAGGGGCAACACTAGCAGTGACATAAAATGAAGTTACTACAGATGACAGTGCGGTTGGGGAAGAAGGGTGAATTCCTATGGGGAGTTTAAATCTACACAGAGCTCTCCTGGAGCCTCAGGAGTTACTCCTTTTAGCCTGCTGTCTACCCTTCACGGTCGGTCCTGGGTGTTCTCCAGCGATGACTCCGTTGCAGGTCATGGCGCCTGAGCCCTGAAGCAATGCCTCCTCCCAGCCGCAGAGAGCAGAGGCTTGAAAGAAGGGAGACTGAGGTTGGCTAGGTCCTGTGACTGAATTTCAGTTAAAATCTTACTTCACATTTATATTACTTCACTTGGAGCCAAACATTTTCCTGTTACAACTCACTCCTGGCGTTGGAGTTAGACTCCTCGAGTTCAAATCCCAACTCTGTCACACACAATCTCTATGATACTGCACAACTCATTCAATCCCTCTGGGCTGCAGTTCCCTATTTATAGAATGGAGGGCCCATGAGAGAAAAAGGTTTTGGTCTTTACTGACCCTTACTATCTCCCTAGTGACTAGGCCATGCCTGAAATATGGTATGTGCTCAGTAAGTATTGCCTTATTAGTGAAGGGGATGTTTGTGAAGATTGAAGGGAACAGTGAACATAAAGGACTTACAGTGTCTGGCACAAAGCAACCTCTCAGTAAATATTAGCTCTACATATTTAAATACATATAGAAGTATAGACTTTTATTTTTTTACACCTGGTAACATAGTTTCTAAGCATAATGCAATGTGTTAGAATTCATGCTTCAGATTAATAGAGGCGTCTCCCTATTTTCTGAGAGCAATAGCACATGTAGTCAACATTGCTGATTGTCCCTTCGGCCTCCATTCACCCCTTTCTTTCTCCTTAACAGAACCCAGATTCTGGCCAAGTATTCACCATTCCACACGTCTCACCCCTCAGGAGACTGTAACCCAAGCCTAGGTTCTAGGAGTGGATCTTAAGCAGTCGGAACCAATCACACACCATCCCTTCCCCTTAGCTCTGTGTTTCTGATTGGCCACATAACTAAGGCTGGCCCAGTCAGAATGAAGGAAAGATTTACATTTCTTGCGTTGGGAGTGGTTTTTCCCTTTCCCATCAGGTGGTTGAGAACAAAGAAGCCTACATGTAGGTCCAATTGCCACTGAAGTCATGTCGCAATCACATAGTACTCTAGAATGAGGTTTAAATCATCATGAGAAAATGGAGCAGAGAGATGGAGTGAGCCAGGTATTTGATAGTTATCTTCGATGGTTCCACTCTTTCTAGTTACATCAGACAATGTATTAACTTTTGTGTAAGTCATTTAGGATGGGCTTTTTAGTACTTTGCAACCAGAAACATTCTACCTAATGGACTTTAAAATTATTTGGGTGGTGATGGTAAAAGTGCCTTCTTCAAATTATAATAGTAATGATAGCCAACGCTTATTCATCACTGTGTCAAACCTTGTACCTAACTCTTTGGCTATTTTATTCATTTATGCTTCTAAACAGTCCTATGAGGTAGAGATTGTTATTAGCCTCATTTTCAGATGAGGAAATCTTTGTCCAGGTGTATGTCAAGGAATACAGAACAGAATCAGTGAGACAGCTGGGATTTCAACACTGGCTGGCTGGCTCTGGAGCCAAACTTATACTTACCACTAAACCTAACCATTGAACTATACAGTATTTAATAGTATGAAGGTTCACAATGACACGTATACACACCACCATCACTACCACCACCACAACAAAACAAGAATGGAATATGCTTCACTTTGTAAGAAAAAAAAAAGTATACTGAATATTTTTCAGGAAATAATCGAACACTAGCTCAATTTTATTGTTGGTGTACTCTTTTACATAAAATTTATCCTTTTTGAAAACATGTATTTATCCATTCAGTCATTCATTAAGTATTTATCAGGCTCTTATGTGTCAACTGTTGTACCAAATGCTGGAAGTACACGAGTGAAAAACCTCCTGTCTAGGAGGAAAGACAGACCAGCCAAATAGCAATCACCAGGCCAGGTGAGGAGCACTTCCACAGGTGAAAAAACAGTGCCTGCACCATGGGAGCATCGAAACATAGCGCCTAAACCAGTTGGTGCAACGGTGGTGTCAAGGAATGCTTCCCAGATGAGACATAAGACTTCCCTAGGGGAGACACAAGAACACCCTAGAGAGGCCTGCGGGAGGAAAGAGAGAACGTGGCATGGCCATCATGCTGCTGAGGGTGTGAACACTGGGCACGTGTTCAGAGAGAGGGGAAGGCAGACTCTAGAGTCAGGGAGCTAAGCAGTGGCCAGGAAGTTTGGTCTTGGTCTAAGCACAGGGCCTCTAGAAAGCGGACCCTGAGGCAAGAATGAAAGCACTGAGACTTAATGTGGGAGATGCAAGCCTAGGGAAGTGGGGGTAAGTTAGAAAGGGAAGTAAGGCAAATGCAGAAGCAGAGTGTGTGAGGGAACTGTAATACATGGTCTTGGCAGCCACCATGTTACAATGAGCCAAAATCAAACACAGCAGGTAACTAACCCAAGCAAGTGAATCTGCTTGGGACAAGGGACTTTGCTTGAAATGTTGCAAGGAGAAACCCCTTATCATAGTCCACAAAAGTAGCAAGAAGGGGAAACTTCTCTGCCCAGCTCCCTTCCATCTTCTATTTTCCTTTATTCAAGGAATATCCTTTGGGAGTTAACTTCTCCATCTTTCTGGTTGCATCACCTGGCACTGCCTGGGAAGCCAGATCTTATGCCCCATTGTGTGCCCTTTCATGTAATTCTAGAAGTGGAGGTTGGTGTGTGAGACTGGAAGGCCATGCAGGCCCATCACTTCAACTTGGGCCCAAGCCAGCAGAGCTCAGCTCCTTCAGAAAGGAGGAAGTTGAAAGAATCTATGAAGGTGGAGAGGTTTGTGTGCAATAGTCTTTTTCCTGAAAGAAGCTCTGAAGGGCTTCCAGCCTAGGGCAACCACAATCAGGTTAGAGCTTAGAAAGCTCATCCAGGCTGCAGTGTGAAGGCAGGGTATTTGAAAGGGCAGATCTGAGAATGTGTAGACCACTCTGCAGCCTGGTCTAAGGGAGAGGGAGTGGGCATGAAGCCAGGGGGATAGACTTGAACAATACCAAAGCAGACAAGTTGATTGTGTACTTCATAACAAAGTGGATGTGGAGAGTGAGGGAGAGAGATGGCACCCAGATGTCTGGCTTGGGCAGCTGAGGATTAGAGTGTGGTGCCATTTCCTGAGACGGGGAATGGATAGGAAGGAGAAGGTTGGAGGTGGGGCATGGTGGGGAGGGGGTGGGAAGGTGAAATCAGTTTTTGAACATATTGAAGTTGAGAAACCTGGGACACATCCAAGTAAATGTGTTTTAAGGCTATTGATGACACAAGTCTGGAGTTCGGGAGTAACAGCTCCCCAGGAGACAGATTTTGAGCCACTGGAGGTGGGTAATAAAGCAGGTGTGGAGGTGCATGAGATATGTGAAGGAGAACTTGTCTGAGAAGAAGAAAAGAGGTTTGAGGGCCCAGCCC
Source organism: Mirounga angustirostris (assembly GCF_029215605.1). Classification (NCBI taxonomy): domain Eukaryota; kingdom Metazoa; phylum Chordata; class Mammalia; order Carnivora; family Phocidae; genus Mirounga; species Mirounga angustirostris. The sequence continues at coordinate 177,531,600 of NW_026991709.1, read as the reverse complement.
TCTCAGGCTCCACATTGCCAGAATATAATGACCAGACAGCCAGACCAAGAGGAGACTCCAGAGAAAGAGGAGAAAACGTGACCCGAGATGTCCCCAGCTCAGGAGAGCTCTTCAAGGAAATGGGGAATGATGTCAGCTGCTGCAGAGGACTCAACTCAGAAAAAGAGTGAGAAGTATTCAATGGATTTAGAAATGAGGGGGTTATTGGTGTCCTTGTTGAGAGCATTGTCAATGAAGTGGGTTGGATTTGGGGTGTACAGAAGCAAAATGTGGATAAACCATCGATCTCTCGTGCAGGGCTTACTTACAATTCAGAACAGTCACTGTGATTAATGATGATGCAAAGGTAAAGAAATCACAGAGCAAAAGAGAGTTCCAGTGGATTTTAGCTCCTTATCCTGCTTTATGTTTCTTCACAGCATCTTTTACAACGTGAAATGATATTACTTAAATGTTTGTTTGTCGTCTGTCTCTCCTCTAGAATGGAAGCACCATGAAAGGTTGAAATTTTGTCTCATTCACTCCTGTATCCTCAGTGCTTAGCACAAAGTAGCCATTAAATAAATATTTTTTGAAAAAAAATTTGTCGAATAAAGAGTTGGCTGAATCTGATGAAAATAGGTAAAGGACAAAAATAAACATAATGAGTTTAGTTTTATGGACATATGTTCAGACTCTTTACAAGGAGTTATAGATACGTGTTCAAATAAGAAAAAGTAAGTTGTGAGGATGCCTATAGGACATCCCCTGGGGTCAGCCTCCCAGACTTTACTCCTAATTTAAGTGCAAATCAACAATATTCAAAGATTGTGATGCCCTTCCAAAAGACTTTTGTTTTTTTTAAAGATTTTATTTATTTATTTTAGAGAGAGAGAGAGTGTGAGCAAGTTGGGGGAGGGGCAGAGGGAGAGAATCCTTAAGCAGACTCTCCACTGAGCAGGGAGCCCGATGCAGGGCTCGATCCCAGGACCCTATCATTGACCTGAGCCAAAATCAAGAGTCAGGGGGCGCCTGGATGGCTCAGTTGGTTAAGCGGCTGCCTTCGGCTCGGGTCATGATCCCAGGGTCCTGGGATCGAGCCCTGTGTCGGGCTCCCTGCTCAGTGGAGAGTCTGCTTCTCCCTCTCCCTCTGCCTGCCTCTCTGCCTACTTGTGCTCTCTCTCTCTCTGTCAAATAAATAAAGAGAATCTTGAAAAAAAAAATCAAGAGTCAGCTGCTTAACTGACTGAGCCACCCCAGGCACCCCAAAAGACTTTTCTAATCTATAGCTCTCCTACAGACTTTTATGAAGAAATTTTATTACCAGTTAGACTAAACTGCAAATTAACTATCTTAGGAAATAAATAAATAAATGTGTGTTTGTATTTATGCTTGTGTGTGTGTATATATATACACACATATATATATATTCATGATTTTAATCAACTAAGAGAGATAACTATGTACTTGAATTTTGAAGCTTACATATCTATAATCTTGCATTCCTATTAAAGGCAATATCATATATTACATGCAACAACTATGTCAAATACCTGCTTTGCTGTATTGTAGTAAAAAGACCTTCTTTCTACTGAATCAATTTTAGGGGAATTAAACATTGAAATGACAATCCCAAGAAAAATGCTTTCTTTTGCCTAATTTCTGTTTATCTTTATTTTCTACAGCTTTTGCATGTTACCATGTTTTAGCCAAAATCAATTAATTATATGCTTTTAAATGAAATATTTCATAATTTTACCAGGCCCAATTCTGATAGTGACTCAGTATGGTAGACATGCATTCAATTTAGGTTATGAATCCTGGTCTCCAAACCTTGTGATTTCAGTGATAAGGATGAAACGCAGAGACATAGAAAGAAAATGTCTTTTCAATTTAAGGAGAATTACTCTTCATGATCATAGTGGAAATTAAGAAGGAAAGAATACCACTTAGAGGATGTTAACAGTGCCAGTAGAAAAGCAAAATTCATAAAATCAGAATCATTTAGGGAAATTCATTTGCCTTTAAGTGGATTTTACAAGTACAGGTGTGAAATAGTTGAATAGTAATACCCCAGGTTGTCCTAGCTGGCTAATTAGTCAGTTTAGGGTAAATTAGTCTGTAGGGACATACATACCCTCAAATCTCAAAGACTTTCAATCATAAAAGCTTATTTCTGATTCTCATTATATACCTATCTCAGAGCTGGCTTTAGAGAGTTCTACTTCCAGTATGGCAGAGTAGGTTCCAAATAGACTGCTCTTCCTGCAAATAAGGACTCTGAACTCTGAACAAAATACATTAAAAACAAAACAAAACAAAACAAAACAAAACAACAACAACAAAAACTACCCAAAGGCTCTGGAGAGTTAGCAAAAGCAGGCAGATTTTGGAAGGGAGTCAAAACTTAGAAGAATCATCATCAGAGGTGATGATGACATGAGTTTCCCATTTCAGTGTGAAATCAGGCTGAAGTCATAGCATGGGTGGGCTAAAATTCTACTAGAAATTCTGCTGTCTTTTTGGCCTGAGGAATCATAGGTTCTGAGCCAGTCATTGCTGCTGGAAAGTGAGAAGGGAATTCCAGAAATGAGCGAGCCAGAGCAGAAGGGCCACTAATTCTGTGCATAAACTTTATCCCAAGTCTCTGACCCCTGAACAATGTGTGTGGCAGACTTAAAGCAGCTTGGAGGAAGGCTAAGAGAAGTATATTGAAATGTGAGCTGCTACCTTCCACAGGCAACACAGAGTTCACCGTTTGAGTCTGTCCAAGTTAATTCCCTGCTAAAACAAAATCATCAACACTCGTTTGAGGAATATAGGAATATAACAGAAGCAAGAGTTTCTATATTATATCCAGAAAGAAGGCAGGCAAGGGGAAAGAGAGGAACAAAGGGCAGAGAGGAAAACAGAAAAAACAATAGAGTGAAATATTTAAATGAAATCATATTGATAACTGCATTAAATATTAGTGGATAAACATTTCCATCAAAAGGCAGAGATCATTGCATCTGGTTCTGGCTCATCATTCTGATCTAAGCTACAGGGAGGACTTTCTAACATGTTGTATCTATCATAGCAGAAGGAAAGGAGGAGTGAGGGAAGTGCATGATGATTCTTAACAGCCTTCTTATAACTGACAGCCACCATTTTCACAAGCATTTCACAGGCTAAGGCAAGTCACATGTCCAAGTCTGACTTCAACGGGGCAGGAAGCTATAATTCATTCACAGGGAGGGGAAACAAATATTTTAAAATAAATAATAAAATATACTCATGAAGAAAAGTAATTTACTGTCATGGAAGAGTATCTTAGGGTGAATGATTTCTGCATAATGGGAATATTCTTAGAGATTATAGACTCTCCTGACAAAATCCAGCATTATCTATGTAACCACAGAAAGCTCAGTCACCAACTGGCCTGCCTGATCCATAAATTTTTCTCAGAGATTCTCTCTTGCTAAGTGAACCACATGAAACCACTTCTGTGGTTGCAGCTGTTTGCATCATGGGCCAGGTATCCACACCCTGGTCCATGTTTGGTGTAAAAATCCTTGCTAGAGAGCCATTTATAGTTATTTGATAATGCTTTCCTCTTTTCAAACATGAAGAAATATAATTCAGTACATATTCTGTATGTATACACATACCTCTCATTGACAAATTTATCTTCATATATTATTTCTGGATGGAAATTCCACATCCTATAGCCTTAGTTCTTTGATTTACCTTCCAAAATTGTGTAAGCATGTCTCCATTAATTTGATTTTACAAACTCGTCTCTTTATATAGTGAAATATTTAAATATAAGTTTAAAACCTCATATATTTTAAGAGTTTTGCCTTCCTTTGTCTCATAATTTAAAAATATGCCATATAATCTTATCTCATACAATTCAATTCAGAAATACAAAGTGTATAGACAAAGGCTCTCCTGCTGTTTTAAACACCATTTAGCAAGTTTACAGTTGAAAGGTTTGCCAACGTTAACTATCACTTCTTTATTATGGTGAGTATCTGAATTTTTTTTTTTAATAAACCAGATAAAGATGCTTCTATAGCCAAGCACAGCATGTATCTTTCAACAGTCAGTTCTAAGCCCCTTGCTCTTAATCCTGTTCCAGTATTTTTTGGAACACTTAGAGCACAATAAACTTTCAATGCCTACACTCACAGAGAGAAACGCAGAGCAAGTTCATTCCCCAGTCATTCCTAGTTGCCTTTGGTTTGCATTTTTATACTTACAACATGCAAGTGAAATTAAAAAAAAAATTTTTTTTATATTATCAAGTGTTCTCTATTCATTTACCTACATGTAGATATTTTGTCTCTGGGGACTAAATTGTTTCAAATACTTTTCTTAAATCATGTCATCATTACCTGAATTCTGTTTAGGAAAAAAAAAAAGATATATTGACAACCCTTCTTAGCATGCCTTTCTGTATAATGTGTTGGCCTGCTGTCTTGGACTATCAGTTGAAAATTATAGCACAGTACAACAAAGTGGATCAGTTGATAAATGAACTTGACCATCTTCTGCAAAGTTAAAAGCACCATATCAACTTAAAGTGTTGTTATTGCCCATATAATTATGGACAAAAATCACCAGCTGAGGCTAAATTCAATCTGTTACCCAGTGGAACAGATTGTAAAAATATTTCCTTACAGTTCTTTTGAACTCTGTAGAGTTTTTTTTTTTTAGAACAGCTTTGCACATAAAAGGAAATTGTTTCTGAATGCTAGCTAATTTGGTTTTGCCTGATGGTTCTAGGACTGGTTTAAATGCCGTTGGTGAACCCTCAGATAAGCTTCATTCAAGAATCAGAGTTATTTACTGGAAGGGGTCTGATTGGATTTGCCAATTCCCTAATGTGCTCCCCCAATAGGGGAGGAGAGGGATTGAAAATCTGTTCTCAAACAGTTGTACTTCCCATCTAACTCAAAAGATATTTGTTCCCCTCAAAACCGCAGTTGGTTTTCTCAGAACCTTGGCTAATTTCACTTAAGGTTTTCACACTTGCTCCCCTCTACCAAACAGCCCATATAATAAGGGGACTTCATGGGCTCCACACTCTTTCCTGTCTAGTTGGCTTTTGTCTGCAATACTGTGAATAGCTTCACTGTAGCACTTAAGCAATTCAACTCTGGCAAGAATTACAATCTAAGGTGAGCAAAATTCATTAGGCATTTATTATTTGGCATTTAGTATCTCTCAATAGCTTGAAACGGGTTTTATAATAGCTACATAAATATTTCCATCACCCAGCATTGTGGGGAAGCTGAAGACAAATCATTCCACCCAGAACTGGAAGTCGTAACTTTTTAACCCTAAATTAAACAATGACATCATTTACTGGAGGAGGCGGAGTTTGTGAGAGAGACCTGCCTCTGTCAGATATTAGCTGGATGGACCTTGGGCAAGTCAGTTGTCTTTCTTAGACTCAGTTTGCTTCTTTGTAAAATGGGGGTAATTGGGTTTTTATGAAGAATAAGTGAGATCATATTTGAAATGTTAAATAGTATGTATGAAGGGCTTGAAAAATACTAGTTACCATTATCCCATAGTGTATTAGCCAGGGTCCCCAGAGAAACAGAGCCAACAGAATGTATATCTATCTATCTATCTATCTATCTATCTATCTATCTATCTATCTATCTATTTACCTACCTACCTACCTATCTATCATCTATCTATGTATAGTTATAGTCATATATATGTATGTGTATATATATTCTATATATATATATATATATATATATATAATCCAATATCTGCCAGGTAGGCGGGCAGGCTGAGATCCAGGAAGGAATTGCATTTCCAGTCCAAAGGCAGTCTATGGCACAATTCATGCCTCCTTGGGGGAGGTCAGTCTTTTTCTGTCAAGGCCTTCAACTGATTGGATGAGACCCATCCACATTACCAATAATCTGCTTTACTCAAGGTCTACTGATTTGTCAGTGTTAATCGCATCTAGAAAAATAACTTCTCAGAAACATATAAAATAATGCTTAACCGAATATCTGGGCACCATGGCCTAGGCAAATTGACACATAAAGTGTACCATTACACACAGTAATGAGAATTCAGTGCTTTGTGGGTACCACTGTGCTAAGCACTTTACATTTATGAATTTATCTACTCCTTCACCACAACCCTTTGAGGTAGGGACTGTTTTCCACTGTACAAATGAGAAAACTTAAGCATAGAGGGGCTAAATAACCTGCCCAAGGTCACACAGCTGGGATTTGTGCTCCTAACCACTGGGCTAGACTGTCAGCACCCTGAGGATGGAGCCACAAAGGGTGGCTCCTGCTGTGGCTGGCACAAGGCCATATGAATATCTGTTAAGTGGACACCCAAATGGCTCACTCAGCTAACCTCTTGGATTCCTCTAAGCAATGGTATCTTTTCTCCCAATTGACTAGCTGTTTTGTTTTTGGTTTCATCTTGTGGATGAATCCTTAAAATGACATATTCTTTTTATGTCTAAAATACTCTCCAGCAATTAGTGACAATGTCCTGTGTAAATGGATTTAAATGTACATAGCAAAGGAAGTTGTCCATATATACAGGCTGTAAGAAGACCATGTTAAGTCTCCAAGTTGACTTGTGTATGTCAAGGGAATGGCCCAGGCAGGGAGAAAATCTGGAGTTGCTATAAAATATGTATCCATTGGTATAAAATTTCTGCTCAAACACTCCTAATATAATATATAAATACTAAGATATAAATATTCATTTGTAAGTTACATCACATGTTATTGTTTGGATATCTAAGTACATTATAACCATACAGAGAAAATGAACTTTAAAAAGGGTGAGATCGGGGCGCATGGGTGGCTTAGTTGATTAAATGTCTGCCTTTGGCTCAGGTCATGATATCAGGGTCCTAGGACTGAGCCCCGCATCGGGCTCCCTGCTCAGCAGGGAGTCTGCTTCTCTCTCTTCCTCTGCCCATGCCCTACTCGTGTGCACGTTCTCTCTCTCTCTCCCTCAAATAAATAAATAAAATCTTTAAAAAAATAAGGGTGAGATAGGGAATAAATGCTAATCAAAATTCTACTTCTTTTTTCTTTTCACATCTCTATGGCTCTTCTTGTGTTCTCCCCATTTTGATTTCCATTGACTTACAGTCTTGAGTAATTGGAAGTTTATCCCTCTATACAACTTAGTGAGAAATGAATTGATTCACCCAATCAATTTCATGTATTCAAGGAGATAATGAGACTCAGCAGAAGAGTACCATGAGAGTTAAATGAGACGATATGTGAAAGCCTTTGACACAGCGCGTGGCATGTGTTTTTATCACAAGACACCTAGTATTGCATAGTTGTTAAGACTACAGACTTCAGAGGCAGATGCTTGGTGCCAATCCCAGTTTTACCATGCACTAACTGTGACTGATTAGGTGGGGTTGTTTCGTGGATTAAATGAGTTTAAAAAACACACAAAAAACCCCCAAAAAACAAATAAGTAACATTTTTACGACACCCTGGCATGTAGTAAGCACTCTATGTTACTGAGCATCATCACAAGGGCCCAGTAAACATTAATTAGTTGTAAAACCAATGTAATGACGTATGTTGAGGCCATTATTATCTCTATCCCTATTACTTTGTTCACCCAAAATGCTATACAATGAAAATGTTCATAATGAGTCTTTGAAACCCTGCCCCAGGATTTCATTCATTTGCGTACCAGTCACAATTTTTGCCCTCCCTGCGTACCACCTGTATCATTATTTACTTAATATTTGTCTCTAAATAAAGTTGGGTCTAACGTCAAGACCTACTTCATTAGCTTTGGGAACAGTAATAGTAAAATCATGGATTTGATGTGTGAATACCATTTATTTTTCTGAAAATACGTGACAATAAGCACATAACCAGGAAACCACTTCCCTCGCTATAAGAAATGCTGTGTTACACAATCCTTAAATTATGGCTGCCTCAATTATATTCACTTCATGAGATCAAAGAATACCAACATATGTTAGATATTGAACCAACTTTCCTTCAAAACACCCCAGTTCTCAAGAAGTTTAACAAATTGGGATTCTAAACTTTTTATTTTTGGATTCTCAATTATTATTTTCTTTTGGATGAGAAGAATTTTAATTTCTTCATTCTTCTTCGTTGGGCCACTTCATTATGATTATATTTTCCTTTAAATACCTAAGGCCTATAAAAACACTGATCAATGTTATCACAGGGATTCTAAAAGTACCCAGTTAAATTCTATCAAATTAACTGGATTCCTGATGCATGCCATAGAGGCAGATTAAAGTTAAGAGCTAAGACCAGAACTTTAAAAGAGAAATTCAGTAGTATTGAAATCAGACCTACCTCTATCAAAAGTGTGGAACTGCGACCTTGAATAGACCATAAACAATAGCCTAGGTAAATACAAGTTACAGTGAATCAGACCTTGTGATCTTCCCACTGTTTGCCATCATTCTTGACTCTGGAAATAGACCTAATTCATCTAAATTCATCTAAATCTAATTCCATCTAAATTAGAATCCCAAGCAGGTTTCTTTTAAGCATTCTGAACTCTAATGCTAACACCTTAAAATCTATTAGACTGTCAGATGCTTTTGGTTTAAAATGGGAAAGCTGTCCCCTTGAAAATGTATAAATGTTTGGACAAATGAAAGTCATTTCTCTAATCTATATTTAAGGGTTCCATTCTAGCACTCAGCACTGTTGTCTTTACTACAGATGCTAAAGTCATTATTACTATAACCATTAGGGGAAAAAAATCATTTGATCCAGATCCATACTTTTTAGTTGGCCTAATTTTAGTTGCTCTAAATCTATGTGACAAGATGAAAAGTGATCTCATTTATGAAAACATGGAATGAAATAGAGCATTCTTTGAATAAGACATGTTCATAGAGGTCAGGGATTGCTAGGCCTGGGACTGTTGACATTATGGGGTGGATAATTCTTTGTTGAAGGAGCTATCTTGGGCATCAGAAGACGTTCAGGAGCATCAGTGGTCTCCATCCACTAGATGCAAGTAACACCCTCCCCCAGTTGTGACAACCAAAAAAGTCTCCAGACATTGCCAGATGTATCCTAAGGGCAGAGTCCCCCTTCATCCATCCATTGAAAACCTGCCACAGGTCAAGAAGAAAGCTCTGCCATTGCTTCTCTGAATGTCATTGCTATGTTTGGGGGTAAAAGTTTACTTCTTTACATGAGAGATTTTTGGTAGCTTGTATTACAAAATTCAAACTATAAATAACAGAAGGAAGGGAGAAAAGATTGAACATTTATTACCTGAAGCCATATAACTTCAATAATAAATAATGGCTCTCTAAAAATATGAGGTCTTTTTCAAAGTCATTAGTTCTAATCATAAATGAATTTAGCAGTATTTTTTTTTAAATTTTGCACCTTTGTAATGAACTCTGATAAATTCATGGAACTGGATGTTAAATAAAGAGATAGAAAGGTCTAATTTGCTGGTTCATTAAGCTAGCTTATTTCAAGACATTGTGCATATTGCTTTGAATTTCATATTTCTGAGCAGTGAAGACAATAGTAGTATCCATCTTTAATGTAGTGTGGCAGACAATTAGGAGCTCAAATGGATTAAATCTCATTTCGTCAGAGATACACACAGTGATTATTATTTTATTGCCAAATACTGTCGGCATCACATTTCTTCAACAGCTTTTGTGATACCTGACTCGCATGCTTAAATTTGCATTAAACACTGTTCAATACAACAATCATTTGGGCCATTTTCTTACATGGCATTATTCGGTTCTTCACTCTGTCTGTTCAACCCCACACTAGTTTTAAGGGTACAAAGTTTTCCATGCAGTTGGTACACGAGAGGCAGCTATAGCTTTGAGGAAATGGTGTGGCTTTGGGGTCAGAAACAGTTCTAATGACAGTCCTAACGCTGCCCGTTTCAACCCGGGAGACCCTGAGAAGGACACCTTACCTTGAGCCACACACAAGACGGATAATTTTCTTTGGTTGTTTTAAACATCCTTTGTCAGAATTTTTAAATTCCCAAAACATTGCTTTTTGAAAGAAATGCAATTACACAACAAAAAAGCCAATTATACACCCCTTCATTTCCTTTGTCCAGGCCCATGGTCTAGCTCTCTTCAAATAACTAATAGTAATCATTTAGTATATATCTGTCCATATTTTTCAGCAACCTCCTAGGAACAACTACAAGTAATTCTACCCATATACAGTGTAGTGTGTTCCTTTCTTTTTCTTTTTTAAAAAGATTTTATTTATTTATTTATTTATTTAGCATGCGCGAGCAGGGGGAGGGGCAGAGGGAGAGAGATAATCTCAACAGACTTCCCGCTGAGCGCGGAGCCCGACTTGCGGCTCGATCTCACGACCCTGAGATCACGACTTGAGCCAGAAATCACGAGTCAGACACCCAATCGACTGAGTCACCCAGGTGCCCCTGTTCCTTTCTTTTTAAATAAAAAAAAATGGGATCAAACTCCATATTTTTCTTTTTCTCTAACTTGCTTTTCTGAGTGACCTCAGATCTAACTATTGCTTAAATCTAAAAGAGCTGCATAATATTTTGTAGAATAGATACTCATGTTTGTCCAACCATTTCCCTCCAGACTGATCCCCCCTCGCTCCCATTCTTTGGCACTACTAACCATGATGCAGTCATTGTCACTGAGGCTGGTTTCCTGCCCGCAACTGGAACTGGGAAACAGAGGCTTTTCTCCCAGTGTGACTAACTCCTTGGAGGCCCAGTTTCCACAACTGCATATTGAGAATCACAACACCTGCCTACTTCCTTTCACACTGACATAAGGATGGTCTGAGTCAGCATAGGAAGATGATGTGGTGGTACCAGAATCAGGAGGGCCCTCCATACAAAAATCCCACTCGAGCCACTGCAGCTTCTCAAAGCCACCCGCTTTTATCCATTTGCATGATCTAATATAAAATTTGTACACTTGTCATACGCTCCCCACCTCTTGAACATTTTTTTTCAGTAGGTATAACCACTTTTTCAATAGATAATTCACCCTTTCAGTGTTTGGTATTTAGTTTACAAAGTGCTGTAGCAAGTGCTACTCCGGGGTAGTCCCTGAGTTCTGAGAGCTAGATGAAGTGTGTGTGTGTGTGTGTGTGTGTGAGAGAGAGAGAGAGAGAGAGAGAGAAGGAGGGAGAGCACTCAGGAAATTCACTTAATGTCAAGTGACAGTCATCTGGTAACCTTCACAAGAGTGCAGGCTTTGGAAACTGCTCATATGGTGAAGGAATAGTCTATGCATTTAACATTTTACCTGGTACTATAATCATTTTTAATTATTCTACTAAAATATCTCATAATGTGCAGTACAACATCTCTCTTCTGGACACAAAAGGTCTTAAAAAATACATCCACATTGATATTGTATTTTTCCCTTACACCACACTTGTGTTCATGAAGCAGGAAAGTGTTGATGTGCAATGTCTGTATGTTCCACTGAGAGGCTGCAAAAGTGTGAATGACGTTCTAGTGCAAGGGCTCAGGGGCTAGACTGGAAGTCTTAAACTATGGTCTGTGATCCACTAGATTATGAAATGAAGTCAGAGATCAAGATCGGCATTTTTTAAAATGAAATAGAATAGAATGCAGAATGTCAGAGTGCAACACTCCAAAAAATAATACTGTTTCATAAATCTTTTGTTTCAGAAATATTAATGGGCATTGTACATGGTAAATGTTTTTCCTACGGTGCATAGCTATCAAAGACATTTCAAAGTCCCTAGTCTGGTGATACTTTGTTCATGAGATCCATGGACAGTAACTGGTATTTGCCGTCTGGTATAGCTGCCTCTGTGAGCGATAAAGATGTGACCCGATGGGACTTTCTTTTCCCTTCTTCTTCTCTTCTTGGAACATGGTCTTTAATTGGACAGAGTAAAGTTAAGAGCATAACCACATGTTGATATAAACCTCAAGAGGTAGTCAACATTGGCAAGAGAAAAATTTGTTTGCTTTGAGAAGGCTTTGTTCTTAAGAATTGAATAGGGACTGAAAGACCTCATCTTGTTCATCCAAGTTAGGTAGTAACCCTGGGTAAAGGGCAGGGTGTCGAGGAAAACAGGTGGGTGACAGATGTCCATTAGAAAGTGATTTAATGTATTCTGCCCATTTCTTGATTGGATCATTTGTTCTTTGGGTGTTGAGTTTAATAAATTCTTTGTAGATTTTGGATACTAGCCCTTTTTCTGATATGTCATTTGCAAATATCTTCTCCCATTCTGTTGGTTGTCTTTTGGTTTTGTTGACTGTTTCTTTGGCTGTGCAAAAGCTTTTTATCTTGATGAAGTCCCAATAGTTCATTTTTGCCCTTGCTTTCCTTGCCTTTGGTGATGTGTCTAGGAAGAAGTTGCGGCGGCTGAGGTCGAAGAGGTTGCTGCCTGTGTTCTCCTCAAGGATTTTGATGGACTCCTGTCTTACATTTAGGTCTTTCATCCATTTTGAGTGTATTTTTGTGTGTAGTATAAGGAAATGGTCCAGTTTCGTTCTTCTGCATGTGGCTGTCCAATTTTCCCAACACCATTTGTTGAAGAGACTGTCTTTTTGCCATTGGACATTCTTTCCTGCTTTGTTGAAGATGAGTTGACCATAGAGTTGAGGGTCCATTTCTGGGTTCTTTATTCAGTTCATTGATCTATGTGTCTGTTTTTGTGCCAGTACCATACTGTCTTGATGATGACAGCTTTGTAATAGAGCTTGAAGTCCAGAATTGTGATGCCGCCAGCTTTGCTTTTCTTTTTTCAACATTCCTCTGGCTATTCGGGGTCTCTTCTGGTTTCATACAAATTTTAGGATTATTCCATTTCTTTGAAAAAAGTTGATGGTATTTTGATAGGGACTGCGTTGAATGTATAGATTGCTCTAGGTAGCATTAACATCTTCACAATATTTGTTCTTCCAATCCATGAGCATGGAATGTTTTTCCATTTCTTTGTGTCTTCCTCAATTTCTTTCATGAGTATTTTATAGTTTTCTGAGTACAGATTCTTTGCCTCTTTGGTTAGATTTATTCCTAGGTATCTTATGGTTTGGGGTGCAATTGTAAATGGGATCGACTCCTTAATTTCTCTTTCTTCTGTCTTGTTGTTGGTGTATAGGAATGCCACTGATTTCTGTGACATTTTTCCAAAGAAGACATCCAAATGGCCAACAGACACATGAAAAAGTGCTCAATATCTCTCGGCATCAGGGAAATCCAAATCAAACCTCAATGAGATACCACCTCACACCAGTCAGAATGGCTAAAATTAACAAGTCAGGAAATGACAGATGTTGGCGGGGATGCAGAGAAAGGGGAACCCTCCTACACTGTTGGTGGGAATGCAAGCTGGTGCAGCCACTCTGGAAAACAGTATGGAGGTTCCTCAAAAAGTTGAAAATAGAGCTACCCTACGACCCAGCAATTGCACTACTGGGTATTTACCCCAAAGATACAAATGTAGGGATCCGAAGGGGTACATGCACCCCGATGTTTATAGCAGCAATGTCCACAATAGCCAAACTGGAAAGAGCTAAGATGTCCATCGACAGATGAATGGATAAGGAAGATGTGGTATATATATGCAATAGAATATTATGCAGCCATCAAAAAGAATGAGATCTTGCCATTTGCAATGATGTGGATGGAACTGGAGGGTGTTATGCTGAGTGAAATAAGTCAGAGAAAGACATGTATCATATGACCTCACTGATATGAGGAATTCTTAATCTCAGGAAACAAACTGAGGGTTGCTGGAGTGGTGGGGGGTGGGAGGGTTGGGGTGGCTGAGTGATAGACATTGGGGAGGGTATGTGCTATGGTGAGTGCTGTGAATTGTGTAAGACTGTTGAATCACAGACCTGTACCTCTGAAACAAATAATACATTATATGTTAAAAAAAAAAAAAAAAGAAGAAGAAGAAGAAGAAGAAGAAGATAGCAGGAGGGGAAGAATGGAGGGGGGGGAAATTGGAGGGGGAGACGAACCATGAGAGACTATGGACTCTGAGAAACAAACTGAGGGTTCTAGAGGGGAGGGAGTGGGGGGATGGGTTAGCCTGGTGATGGGTATTAAAGAGGGCACGTTCTGCATGGAGCACTGGGTGTTATACGCAAACAATGAATCATGGAAAACTACATCAAAAACTAATGATGTAATGTATGGTGATTAACATAACATAATAATAAAAAAAATAGAAAGTGATTTAATGGATATGATAAAATTTTGCTCCATCTTTTGGGTTCACTGAAAATCTTTCTTTCTGGTACTTCCTGGATTCAGTAAATATTTGAGCACTTTCTATGTGCCAGATTCTTCTCTCTGAGAATACAGCAGTGATCAAGACAAGCCAAAGTCCCTGAACTTGTGAAATGAACTATCTAGGAGGAGAGACAGATATTAAACAAATGACTATAGCATGTAGAATGTCAGATGGTGGTATAGACCGTGGAGAAAATGTAGTAGGAAGGGGGATCTGTGTGTGGTGTGGGGGCGAGGGTTGAGGGTTGCACTTTTATAGACAGTGGGCAGGGAAGAAAAAGTGACAGGAGACCTAAGACTTGAAGAAAATGTGGAAGCAAGCCATCCAAGTATCAGGGGAAGAACATTCCTGGCAGGCATGTGCCTGGTATGTGCTGGAGGGATGCAGCTAGCCTGGGTGACTGAGTGGAGGGTAGGAGGTGAGGTAAGAGGTACATGGTGGGTGGTGGTAGGAGGCTGTATTGCATGGAGCCCAAGGGCCATGGTGGGGACTTTGAGTTTTGCTGCAGATGAGATGAGATGCCATAGCAGGGTGTTGAGCAGAAGGTGACATGATGACACTTAATAATTTAAAAGGGTCACCCTGGCTAGTGTGTCCTGGACAGTACCTATGTGCTGTTCCAGCTGTGTACGTATAGCTCAGGGGTAATACAGAGCAATACAGATGTATGTGAAACCACTGAAGCAGGAGGAAATGCCCAGGTGGATTACAAATCAAGGTCCACTGTTCCTGTCCTTCTGTTAACTTAGTGATGAACTGAACCAGACACAGGAAGTTGGGGTTCTTGGAGGTCAGCTAATTAGTGTAGATGAAGGATCAGGCCACGTCCCCCATTCACACTCCACCATGGGGAAGCTGGATTTGGAGTATCTCCTTCCACGGACTGTGTTTGGCATCGATAGCCCCTCCTTCCTTCACACTCATGCTCTCTGCAGTGTGTTCCTGTCTTTGTTCATTTTCTGAAGGTAGGCCTCAGGTCCTGTGACCAAGGAATACAAGATCCCTCTTGCTGGACTACTGTCAATGGTCAACCCGAGAGCCAACACCATGTTGTTGTGCTGTGAACTCACCTGCCCGTTGTGCCTCTGCCATACCACAGTTTCTGCAGCTGCTCCTCCTGGGGGAGGAAAGGTTCCCTTTATCTGCCTCTCCCCTTGCTGGAAAGGCTAAGAAAAACTACCCCCAAGCACTTGGTAGTACTCCCCTGCACAACCTCTGTAGGCTGAGGGGGGGGTCACCGTCTTCCTATTGCTCTATCATAGGCTCCTCTGTACTGTGCCTGGTTATATGGATTGGTGGGGCAGAGTGCCCAGACACCCCAAATGCAGCACCCCTCCTCCATCAGCCCCAAATTATTCCAAGGGCAGCCACTCTGTTGGCTTTCCTTTGACTCTGAAATATGTGCTTCTGCTCCTGTTCTCCTGACATTCTGACCTTCTAGCAGCACGGGGACTGTCCTCTCTTCCATCCCAACCATGCAGCGTAGGGTCTCAGCCTCCCAGAGCATAAGCACATTGTCAGGGAACGCTGGTGGCTGGCCCAGGTGCAGACCACTGGGTTATAGAAGTTATTACAATTAGGGTGCCTGGGTGGCTCAGTCGGTTAAGCGACTGCCTTCGGCTCAGGTCATGATCCTGGAGTCCCTGGATCGAGTCCTGCGTCGGGCTCCCTGCTCGGCGGGGAGTCTGCTTCTCCCTCTGACCCTCCTCCCTCTCGTGCTCTCTGTCTCTCATTCTCTCTCACAAATAAATAAATAAAATCTTTAAAAAAAAAAAAAGAAGTTATTACAATTAAATAAACTGCTCACAAAATGGGAAGTGTTTTGACCATAAATGTTGGTACCTATAGCGAATTAACTTTCCTACCTTGGAAAAGGGTAAGTTGTATACTGCCCTCAGAGAGGCCTTTATAAAACCTCGTTAACTTTTTCCTTTCAGATACCTGGACCTTTCAGGTCAACAGATTATCAGAGTTCCCCAGGAGGCGGCTGGGATGGAATCCTAGTTCCCAATGAATGGGATTTTGTAGATGTAATGGTGAAGGCTATAAATAAATAAATAAATAAATAAATAAATAAATAAATAAATAAATAAATAAATAAATATTAAGCTCTCGAGGCTTTCACAAAATCTGCAGTGCAGAAATTCAGGTGCCCTTTTCTGTTATATTAAATTGCTACAACACAACTTGAGGTTGCTATGCGTTGTAAAAGATTCAAGGACTTTCATATCTTCTTCTCTCTCTGCTGGAGTCATTGTGCTCCATGGCAGACAGAAAGCCATTTCCTCCTGGTAGCAGAAGGGCTCTGGGGTGAGCTATCTCTCAATAACCAACTAATTAATTGAACACTGATCAATGGTTTTTAAAACATTTTTTGCATTTTCAATATTTGATTTTTCTAATCATCATTCTTCAAAAAGATTTTTTCCTAACACATAGGCAAGTATCTACCTGCCTCCTAGACCTGATAACTCTTAATATTTTGTTATATTTGCTTCAGATGAATTTTTTCCCAAAGAAATAAAACATTATAGAGTCAATGGAAGCTTCTTTCCTACTCTTTTCTTAGAGATGCATCTGTTTTTATCTTTTACTACATCCTGTGTAACAGTAAGCAATACAAAGTACTTTTGAAATTAAGGGATATTTTAAACATAAACAAAATTAGAGGGATTAGTATATGAGCCCCACTTGGGTTTTTTTTTTTACACATCCAGGTGAATGGGATCATCTTCCACATATCCTCTTGCAATTTAATTTACGTCCATCATTATATTTCCTAAGCAGATCCAGGTTGATACATGTAGATCCATTCCATTCATTCTAACTGCTCTGGAGTCTTCCATTATAGGCATGGCTACCAATTATTTTTCTGAAGGTGGAATCTTAGGCGCTTTCCCATTTTTCCAACAAGGCTACAGCGAGGATCCTTGTTCACATTTCCTTATGCACATGCACAAGGGTTATTTTAAGAAGTGGAATCACAGAATTAACTGATATGCACGCTTTGAATTTTACTAGGTTTTGCCCAATTGCTTTCCAATTTGGTTTTACCAAATTACACTCAACACAAAGAACCTGTGGGTATGTTTCCCCACATCTTCACCAATGCTTATTATTGTTAGAATTAAACATTTTACCTATCTCAATGGCTGTGAAATGATATTTTTATGGTTTTAAGTTGTATTTCTTGGATACCAGTGAGGTTGAGCATTTTTTCAGGACTCTTCTTCTATGATGTACCTGAACATGTCATTGACCATATTTTATTTGAGTGCTTATCTGTTTCTTGTTCATTTGTTTGACTAGATTTTAATAACGAATGAGCACTTTGTTTAGACACTGTGCAAGGGGCGGGGAATACAAAATCAATGAGGCACAGTGTCTATCCTTAGATGATTTCTCAATTTACTGGGGAGGAGAGTGCACATATGAATATATACATAATAAAGACAAGCTCTGGGTGCTATAGGACCACAGAAGAGAGAGGTGCAAGTGTCAAGGGCCTTTTAGTTGAAAATTATAGAACCCCAACTCAAACTAGCTTAACTAAGGAGAAGATTTATTGGCTCCTGTCAACTGAAGGTACAGCACGGCTGGATCCATGGCTCACACAGAGCCCTCTGGATTCTCTCCCCCTCTCTCCATTCACCTCTCATCTTTGCTTCTCTTTGTGTGTTGGGCTGATTCTTTTGATGCAAACATGCTCTCTCTAGGGCCTTGTTGGGAGTTTGGGGGGTGGAGTGGAAAAATTACAAGGACTAATTGCTTATGGTTGATTGAGGGGGAAAAGACAGAGACAAAGAGAAGAGAGATAGAGACAGAGTGTCAGAGAGACTGGTTGATTAAGCTGTCTTACCTCAGTTCGGAAAATTCATGGAAAGGATGAATTCGTGGAAAAATAACAGGTACTAAGAGTGGCCCAATCCAGTGATAGCACAACCTTGCATTAGGGAGAACAGAAGTATGGGTGCCTGTATGCTTGGGGAGGCAGGCACTGTCGTTCCCAGCCCCGGCAGAACTACGTGGAATGGGGAGGAGTTTCTCATCTGGCGAATACTGAACAGACAAAAGCAAGGGATGTACATGACAGAGAGACATTAGGGAAAGCCTCTAAGAGAGGTACATTTTTGGCACCATCTGGAGCCCGGTGAGATACAGATGCAGGAACAATGGATTAGGATCTAGGAGATCATGGTGTCAATTCCCACGCTGCTACCTACAAGCTGTGTGATTGCCTAACCACTAACCATTCTGAGCCTGTTTCTTCATCTGTCAAATCAGGATGGTTCTATCAACTTTCTAGGGCTGTGGCAATGATAAATGTTATAACCATCCACATATTTTTGCTGACCTCAGATTTTGCTGAATTCAAGTTGCTCCAAATAAATGGGACATTGGCAGCTGACTTCATTATACTGAGATCTTTGCTGCACTAAAGTATAAGGCTTTATTCTTCTGTATTAAATATTTATTCGCTTGTGCTAAGAATGATAGTGAATGAAAATACTCCCAACATATAATGTATATTTAATTGTTATTTCATTTTTGATACATTTCCATTGATGTCTTTTTTGTAGTGGTAGTCAATCCTTTTAACAAATATTCATCTTCATTTGAGAGCAAGAGTGGATTCATTGGTTTCCAATATTACCTTTTTAAAAGGGCATATTTTTAAGCACCAGTGATTTTTTTTAAAGTCTCTTTTGAGCTCCTGGAACATTGTTATTTTCAACTGGAATTAGAGAACATTTCTTACATATTTCAAACAATTTCACCAAACAAGGATGCAAACACATGTATTACATTAAGGGAAAATACAAATGGGAACGGGCCTTTATGAATACCAGGTAATGATATTTCAAGGACCATGCAGAACCATTCATTTCCGATATTCTCATTACCATTCCCAGCAACAGGCATATATGTCTCTCAATTCCTCTGTAGTTCTGTTAATCTCTCTACACAATATTCAATTTTCTTACAATGATTCAGCTGATTTATTATTTCCCTCTTGCGTGTTAACTGCTAATGATGCAGTGTAACCCCATAAATTTGTTTCAGTCTCTCAGCTTCGATACCCAAGGTCATTAATACCCCCCAAAATATCCTTTGCTTACATCACTCCTTTAAATGTGCTCTTTCTTGCCCAATGAGCTGTTACATAATTACATGGTGCCAGTAACAATATCATCTTGTTTTTATAGTTTTATGATTAAGGATATAAAAATGAACTGAATTGAAGAAAATGTTAAAAGGTATTTGCAAAATATAAGAGATTGCTACCATGGTTTATCACATATAAATGATATAGTATGTATACATTTAAAATAGAATTTTCTTAGTATATGGTTTAAAAATGTGTTTGAGTAAAATGCACTATATTAATGTGTGACCCGATGGTTCTGCACACACAGAATATGTCTTCTTTAGTGGAGAGTTAAAATGATTATGAAAGATTTATCCCCCCCATTATAACCAGGTGTTTTCTATTAAATATTCTCAACCAAAGTTACAATGCTTGAGAAAGGGGAAATAATTTAAATGGGACCAGCTCCCATATCATATGAATTTCAACCTGTTTACAGCTTGAAATGGTTAGGGTAACCAATTGTCCCAGTTTTTCAAGGACTGAGGGGGTTCTTGGGATGTGGGACTTTCAGTGGTAAATCCAGAAAAATCCCAGGCAAACTGGGATGAGTTGGTCTCCCTATTGGTAGTTTGGTCTCAGTTCTTCCTCCCTATCTCTCTGCATCCACATTTTTGCCAGGACTTTACTGTGGGCAAAGCATACCTCCTTGTCCCTTGGCTCTGGGCTTGGCCATGTGACTTGTCTAGGCAAAAATATATGGGAAGCAGTGATGGTGTGCCTCTTCCAAGGTTTCAGAGGCCCAGTGCATTTCAGGTTTTTCTCTGTGTCTGGGCAATAGGCCCTAACTAGCTTGCTGGCCCAAGGAGGATGAGAGGCATAAAGCATAAGCCAGTCCAGCAGATACACAGACCAGAGGTGAGAAGCAGAGCCGCCCAGATGAGCCCAGCCAAGATCAGCAGAACCCCAGGCAACCAGCACATGCAGAGTAGAAAATGCTTACTGTTCTAATGCCACTGAGATTTTGTGGTTATTTGTTATACATAACTATTACAATAAAAGCTAATTGATACAGGTGGTAATAAGTACTTATTATAGTACTTATTAGTACTGTCCTACTAGATGCTAGGCACTGGGGATGCAATGACAAGCAAGATGGACAGAATTCGGGCGCCTGGGTGGCTCAGTTGGTTAAGCGACTGCCTTCGGCTCAGGTCATGATCCTGGAGTCCCTGGATCAAGTCCCACATCGGGCTCCCTGCTCGGCAGGGAGTGTGATTCTCCCTCTGACCCTCCCCCCTCTCATGTGCTCTCTCTCATTCTCTCTCTCTCAAATAAATAAATAAAACCTTTAAAAAAAAAAGATGGACAGAATTCTTTTATTTATTTATTTATTTATTTATTTAAATTTTTTAAATTAACATATAACATATTATTTGTTTCAGGGGTACAGGTCTGTGATTCATCAGTCTTACACAATTCACAGCACTCACCATAGCACATACCCTCCCCAATGTCCATCACCCAGCCACCCCATCCCTCCCATCCCCCTCCACTCCAGCAACCCTCAGTTTGTTTCCTGAGATTAAGAGTCTCTTATGGTTTGTCTCCCTCTCCAGTTTTGTCTTGTTTCATTTTATCCTCTCTTCCCCTATGATCCTCTGCCTTGTTTCTCAAATTCAACATATCAGTGAGATCATATAATAATTGTCTTTCTCTGATGGACTTATTTCGCTTAGTATAATACCCTCTAGTTCCATCCATGTTGTTGCAAATGGCAAGATTTCATTTTTTGATGGCTACATAATATTCCAGTGTGTGTGTGTGTGTGTGTGTGTGTATCACGTCTTCTTTATCCATTCATCTGTTGATGGACATCTTGGCTCTTTCCATAGTTTGACAATTGTGGACATTGCTGCTATAAGCATTAGGGTGCACGTGCCCCTTCGGATCACTATATTTGTATCTTTGGGGTGAACACCCAGTGTGCAATTGCTGGGTCATAAAGTAGCTCTATTTTCAACTTTTTGAGGAACCTCCATACTATTTTCCAGAGTGGCTGCACCAGCTTGCATTCCCACCAACAGTGTAGGAGGGTTCCCCTTTTTCCTCATCCTCGCCAACATCTGTCGTTTCTTGACTTGTTAATTTTAGCCATTCTGACTGGTGTGAGGTGGTATCTCATTGAGGTTTTGATTTGTATGTCCCTGATGTTGAGTGATGTTGAGCACTTTTTCATGTGTCTGTTGGCCATTTGGATGTCTTCTTTGCAGAAATGTCATGTCTTCTGCCCATTTCTTGATTGGATCATTTGTTCTTTGGGTGTTGAGTTTGATAAGTTCTTTATAGATTTTGGATACTAGCCCTTTTTCTGATATGTCATTTGCAAATATCTTCTCCCATTCTGTCAGTTGTCTTTTGGTTTTGTTGACCGTTTCTTTGGCTGTGCAAAAGCTTTTTATCTTGATGAAGTCCCAATAGTTCATTTTTGCCCTTGCTTCCCTTGCCTTTGGTGATGTGTCTAGGAAGAAGTTGCGGCGGCTGAGGTCGAAGAGGTTGCTGCCTGTGTTCTCCTTTAGGATTTTGATGGCCTCCTGTCTCACATTTAGGTTTTTCATCTATTTTGAGTCTATTTTTGTGTGTGGTATAAGAAAATGGTCCAGTTTCATTCTTCTGCATGTGGCTGTCCAATTTTCCCAACACCATTTGTTGAAGAGACTGTCTTTTTGCCATTGGACATTCTTTCCTGCTTTGTCGAAGATGAGTTGACCATAGAGTTGAGGGTCCATTTCTGGGCTCTCTATTCTGTTCCATTGATCTGTGTGCCTGTTTTTGTGCAGTACCATACTGTCTTGATGATGACAGCTTTGTAATAGAGCTTGAAGTCCAGAATTGTGATGCCACCAGCTTTGCTTTTCTTTTTCAACATTCCTCTGGCTATTCGGGGTCTCTTCTGGTTTCATACAAATTTTAGGATTATTTGTTCCATTTCTGTGAAAAAGTTGATGGTATTTTGATAGGGATTGCATTAAATGTGTAGATTGCTCTAGGTAGCATAGACATTTTCACAATATTTGTTCTTCCAATCCATGAACATGGAATGTTTTTCCATTTCTTTGTGTCTTCCTCAGTTTCTTTCATGAGTATTCTATAGTTTTCTGCATACAGATTCTTTGCCTCTTTGGTTAGATTTATTCCTAGGTATCTTATGGTTTGGGGTGCTATTGTGAGTGGGATCAACTCCTTAATTTCTCTTTCTTCTGTCTTGTCATTGGTGTACAGAAATGAAACTGATTTCTGTGCATTGATTTTATATCCTGCCACTTTACTGAATTCCTGTATGAGTTCTAACAGTTTTGGGGTGGAGTCTTTTGGGTTTTCCACATAAAGTATCATACCATCTGCAAAGAGTGAGAGTTTGACTTCTTTGCTGATTCAGATGCCTTTTATTTCTTTTTGTTGTCTGAGTGCTGAGGCTAGGACTTCTAGTACTATGCCTAAACCCAGCAGGAGAAGAGAAATAATAAAGATAAGAGCAGAAATCAGTGAAATAGAAACCAAAAGAACAGTAGAACAGATCAGTGAAACTAGGAGTTGGTTCTTTGAAAGAATTAATAAGATTGATAAACCCCTGGCCAGACTTATCAAAAAGAAAAGAGAAAGGACCCAAATAAATAAAATCATGAATGAAAGAGAAGAGATAACAACCAACACCAAAGAAATACAAACAATTGTAAGAACATATTATGAGCAGCTATTGCCAATAAATTAGACAATCTGGAAGAAATGGATGCATTCCTAGAGGCGTATAAACTAACAAAACTGAACCTGGAAGAAATAGAAAACCTGAACAGACCCATAACCAGCAAGGAAATTGAAGCAGTAATCAAAAATCTCCCAACAAACAAGAGCCCAGGGCCAGATGGCTTCCCAGGGGAATTCTACCAAATATTTAAAGAATAATTAATACCTATTCTTCTGAAACTGTTCCTAAAAGATGGACAGAATTCTTATTCTCATAGAACTTGTAGACCATGGCAGTAGTCCTATTTCTCTTCTCCTGCTGGGTTTTGGGAAGGTCTGCAAGGTCAAAAATTATTGTCATAATAATACTAAAATACTATCTGCTTTTTCTCCTTTGACACCGTGCTGACATTTGCACTGATGATATAAAGACAATAGTGGGTACAACTGCTGGTACCTTGACATAAATCAAGCTGTGGGCATGGTCATTGTATTCACCCCCATTAGGCATTTTCAGTTAAAAACAACAACAACAAACAAACCAGTTTCATTTATGAATGTTCTTGATGAAGCAGTAAAACTTATTGATTCAATTAAAGCTCCACCCTTGAGATGAACACCTTTTTCATAATCTGTATGACACAATGGAAGTACACATAAAGCACTTCTCCTGCACACTAATGTATGATGGAGTAGTCAATCAATGGTTGAAAACTAGTTACTCATTTAGATGGAAAAGTCAAATCCCTACCTCACAACATACCCCAAAACAGAATCCAATCCCACTGAAGATTTAAATACAAAAACAAAACAAAATGATACTAGAAGAAAATGTAGAAGAATGTATTTTTTTATAACCCTGACTTGGGGCCCTTCTTTCTCAGCATTACACAAAGGCCAGAAAACATGGAGGACTTCAGTTTTTCCTTTATATATTTCACTATTGTTTTAATTTCTATGAGGATTTTTTAATAATAAAAATAATAAAACTAACCCCATTAAGTAAACAAAACAAGTCGATGCCAGCATTTTTCTTAACAAATTGCAACACAGCTTTCATTGATGTCATATGAAGAAGGAGCAAATTTTAAGCAAATGATTACACAACTGATCACAGTTTAATGGTGGATCTCATTGGAAACCAAGTATACACAATCTGAAACTCTTTACACTGTTATCCAAAGTCAGCATTTGATCCCCTTGAGAATAATGGCCCATTATGCAAACTACATAATTTCCCTAGATGTTCCAGAGGGCTAGGATTTTAAAAAGTCCATGACAGTTTACTAAAACCAAAATCAGAGAGAATAAACACAATCTCACAATGTTCTGGTTGCAACAGTCAATTGTTAACAGCTACCCTTAATATTTTTCAGGCCTGATTTGTCTTATTCCTGGATTATGGTGCCAAACCCTATGGCTTCAAATTAATTCTTATTAAAGAACCATGCAAAGATTGTTTTTTAAGTGGCAGCCCACAAGAATGGGAAGGATATGAGTCAGGTTCCTAGGTTTCCACAGGGCCTCTGTTAGTACATACTCCATACACCATTATAGGAATTAGAAAAAGACATCCCTCCCAGCAGACACATTAGAAGACTCCTCCTCCTCTAGATGGAAGAATTCAGAAAAGACACCCCTTCCACTGGGTGGCTGCAGCAGAGCATTAGCTGGTTTTCCATGTCTCTTAGCTCCCATGGCTGAAAGCCTTTTGGGAGGGGTACAGTCTGGCCAGCTGTGTGCTATAGCCCCACATCTTCATAACATAAACTCTGGTTCTTGCTGTCTGGTCACAGAATCAAACTTTAATGAAGCCATAATAGAGAATATGCATACATGTTGTATAATTCCTCCTTGACTTACTTGCGACACAAGGCTCACTTGGACATGTAGTGTGAGACAGAAGGCTAAAGAGACATAGTCTTAAAGCTCCATCTTGTATTATGTGAGAGTGAGGATCAGCAAACAAGGGCCCATAAACCAAATGTGGTCTGCCACCGGTTTTTGTAAATGAAGTTTTACTGGAACATACCCCCACTCATTCAGGTACCGTCTATGACTGCTTTCTCTCTACAACAGCATACTTGTGTGGTTCTAAGAGAGACTGCATAGCTCACAAAGCTTAAAATATTTATTATGTGGACCTTTAGAGGAAAAGTTTGCCAACCCCAGTATTAGATCACCAAATGGCACTATCTCCATCATACTGTCTACCTTTGTCTGAATGTCTTTAAGGAATTACAATTTATAATACTAGACTAGTGCAGACAGAAGAAGCAGGAAAAATACAAAAGAAAAAAAGAACTCACTTATTTAACTCAAAAATTAGGTTTATTTGATTGCAAAGAGTTGGGATAAAATAAACCAATCTCATGGGCGCCTGGGTGGCTCAGTTGGTTAAGCGACTGCCTTCGGCTCAGGTCATGATCCTGGAGTCCCTGGATCGAGTCCTGCATCGGACTCCCTGCTTGGCAGGGAGCCTGCTTCTGCCTCTGACCCTCCCCCCTCTCATGTGCTCTCTCTCTCTCATTCTCTCTGTCTCAAATAAATAAATAAATAAAATCTTAAAAAAAAATAAAAAATAAAAATAAATAAACCAATCTCAAATTATTACCTGAAAGGAAAATTTTCCTTTCATGTGGTCACACATTGACCTCATCAAAGAAGAGATTGTGTTTGACTATTTGCTGCTTATCAATTTTAAATGTTTAAGTGTCTGAAACATTAACGTGTAGATAGTTAGCTTCCTCTAACCAGATCTGTGATTGGCACTAAATCACAGTAAGTCCTCAGATGAGGAGACAGTCCTGCTTGGGTGGTTCCTTGCAGAGGAGGCAGGATTCAGAGTCCCACATGACCAACCCCATTCCATGCCTTGAGGCAGCCATGTTCTTTTTTTTTTTTTTAATGTTTTATGTTAATCCCTTAGCATAAAAAAATGGCTTATGTAATAAACACCCACATCAATCATATTTCTATATATGAAAAACTATCTTTTAAAATGATGACAATTGAGCCTTTCTGCCCGTGGATGCCACTGAGAAGCCTCGTTAAAGTCCACCCTTCCACTGCCAGCATGTCTAAATTAGAATCTCCCAAAGAGCCTGAACAGCTGCGGAAGCTCTTCATCGGAGGTGTGAGCTTTGAAACAATGGATGAGAGTCTGAGGAGCCATTTTGAGCAATGGGGAATGCTCACGGACTGTGTGGTCATGAGGGACACAAAACAAGTGCCCCAAAGGCTTTGTGTTTGTCACACATGCCACTGTGGAGGGCGTGGATGGAGCCATTGATGCAAGGCCACACAAGGTGGATGGGAGAGTTGTAGAACCAAAGAGGGCTGTCTCAGAAGAAGATTCTCAAAGACCTGGTTTGGCGCCCACTTGACTGTGAATAAGATTTTTGCTGGTGACATTAAAGAAGACACTGAGGAACATCATCTAAGAGATTACTTTGAACAGTATGGGAAAATTGAAGTGACTGAAATCATGACTGACTGAGGCAGTGGCAAGAAGAGAGGCTTTGCTTTTATAACATACCATACTGTGAATGGCCACAACTGTTAAGTAAGGACAGACCTATCTCAGCAAGCGATGGCTAGTGCTTCATCCAGCCAAAGAGGTCGAAGTGGTTCTGGGAAATGTAGTGGTGGCTGTGGAGGTGGTTTTGGTGGGAATGATGACTTTGGTCGTGGAGGACACTTCAGTGGGTGAGGTGGCTTTGGTGACAACCAAGGTGGTGGTGGATATGGTGGCAGTGTGGATGGATATCATGGATTTGGTAATGATGGGAGCATCTTCAAATTTTTGACCCATGAAAGGAGGAAATTTTGGAGGCAGAAGCTCTGGCCCCTCTTCAAATTTTGGACCCATGAAAGGAGGAAATTTTGGAGGCAGAAGCTCTGGCCCCTATGGTGGTGGTGGATAATATTTTGCTAAACCACGAAACCAACGTGGCTCTGGCAGTGGCAGAAGGTTTTCATTATTGCCAGGAAACAAGGCTTAGCAGGAGAGGAGAGCCAGAGAAGTGACTGGTAAGCTACAGGTTACAAGAGATTTGTGAACTCAGCCAAGCACAGCGGGGGCAGGGTTTCATTGCTACAAAGAAGTGAGGTTCTAGACAATACTCGTGTGTTTGGGCAAAAAGCTCGAGGATTGGATTTGTGACTAATTGTATAACAGTTTATTTTAGTTTCTGTTTTGTGGAAAGAGTAAAGCATTCTAACAAAGTTCTTTAATGGAGTTTTTTTTTTTTTTTTTTTTTTGCACCCATTCTGTTGATTGCTAAATGTAATAGTCTGATCATGATGCTAAACAAATGGGTCTTTTTAAAAATAGATAAAAAATAAATTAAAAAATGATGATAATTTACAACCTCAAAGGCAGTTCAGCTTCAAGGATTCCATGAAACTAACTGGATTTCTATAAAACCCTAAGATTAAGGCAATATCTGTTCAATTACCTAGCATTTCTTAATAAAGAACTCAGTTCACAAATTCCTCCACCAGATCATGAAAGGAAAAAGGTTGTCCTTGCAAATGAACTCATTCATTGACTTTTTAAGACAAAAAGAACTAAGTGCTTTGACTTTCTCTTTAACTGGCTTCTAATACACTCATAGCTAAATTTAGGACTCACCTAAAGTAAACTATCATTTGTTCTGTTTTCATTTTTTTAAAAGATTTTATATGGGGCACTTGGGTGGCTCAGTCATTCAGTGTCTGCCTTCGGCTCAGGTCATGATCTCAGGGTCCTGGGATTGAGTCCCTCATTGGGCTCCCTGCTCAGTGGGGAGCCTGCTTCTCCCTCTCCCTCTGTTTGCTGCTCCCCCTGCTTGTGCTCACTCTCTCACTGTCAAATAAATAAAGCCTTTAAAAAAATAAAATATTTTATTTATTTATTTATTTATTTATTTATTTATTTATTTATTTATCATTTGTTTATTTATTTATTGTTTGTTTGTTTGTTTGACAGAGAGCACAAGAGAGCACATACACAAGAGCAGGGTGGGGGGTGGGGCAGGGAGCAGAGGGAGGGGGACAAGCAGACACCACACTGACAGGGGGCTCCATCTCACGACCCTGAGATCATGACCTGAGCCAAAACCAAGAGTCCAATGCCCAACTGACCGAGCCACGCAGGTGTCCCTATTCTGTTTTCATTTTTAATTGTCTTATTTTTATATTATATTATATTGCCTCTATTTCTTTTTTGAAAGGAGGAAGTTTATAAATCTTATACCACTAATCATCTTGGTCCAATGCTCCTTCCACCAACAGGTATAGGGAAAGTACATGAGTTTGGTGTCAGCCAGACCAGGATTCAAATCTTAGCTCTGCCCCTTACTAACACCAGGCTCTTGGACAATATTCAACCCGTCTGAGCTTCAGTTTCTTCATGAATAAAATGAAAAATAGTAACTATCTTGCAAACTTGCCAGGAGAATTAGAATACTAGGTAAAGTGCCGTTGGGATTATACTATACCATACGTTCCTATGTAGGATGTTTATAATATTAAATATCTATTCATTTTTACTAAAACATCTAGAACTTAAAATAGCTCTGAAATGGGATCACATACCCACTCAATACTTCAGCATAATGTTCGAGGAGTACTTTTACATGGCATCTTTGACAATAAAATGACATCATCATTATATGAAATTTTATAAAAAATGAAATTATTCCTATTTAATAACCAGTAATTTTTGTAATTTTCTTTTCAAAGTGCTATTGTGCTGGCTTTGTTGTAAGATAATCAGAATCACTGAGAGGATGGGGCACCTGGGTGGCTCAGTTGGTTAAGCATCTGCCTTTGGTTCAGGTCATGATCCCAGAGTCCTGGGATGGAGCCCCGCATCGGGCTCCCTGCTCGGCGGGAAGCCTGCTTCTCCTTCTCCCACTCCCCCTGCTTGTGTTCCTGCTCTCTGTGTCTCTCTGTCAAAAAAATAAATAAAATCTTAAAAAAAAAAAAAAGAATCACTGAGAGGAGTTCTTGAAATTCTTTCCTCTGCATAATCATGTTTATGATCCTAAATTGATATTTAGCAAATGGAATAAACTGATAATTCACTGAAAACATTTTTCTATATAACATTTAATAATTCATCTTTGAAATGACATTGTTTATAACATTACAGCCTCAATTTGCAACCAAATGTTCAAATTATATGGCAGCCAAATAAAAATGTATCAGATACAAATCATAACAAAAATAACAACTATTATTTTGTCAAGGATTTTGATAGGAATTACCGGAAAAATGATTAGAACAACACATTCGTGAGCGATGTGGTACTTACTACTTCTAATCCTAAAAATAATAAAGAATTAAAATTAGACTAGTACAGACAGAAAAAGCAGGAAAAATATGAAAGAAAAAGAGAACACACTTATCCAACTCAAAAATCAGGTTTATTTGATTGCAAAGAGTTTGGGATAAAATAAACCAATCTCAAGTTAGTACCTGAAAGGAAAATTTTCCTTTCATGTGGTCACACATTGACCTCATCAAAGAAGAGATTGTGTTTGACTATTTGCTGCTTATCAATTTTAAATGTTTAAGTGTCTGAAACATTAACGTGTAGATAGTTAGCTTCCTCTAACCAGATCTGTGATTGGCACTAAATCACAGTAAGTCCTCAGATGAGGAGACAGTCCTGCTTGGGTGGTTCCTTGCAGAGGAGGCAGGATTCAGAGTCCCACATGACCAACCCCATTCCATGCCTTGAGGCAGCCATGTTCTATTTCTTTTTTTTTTTTTTTTTTTAAGATTTTATTTATTTGACAGAGAGAGACACAGAGAGAGTGGGAACACAAGCAGGGGGAGTGGGGGAGGGAGAAGCAGGCTTCCTGCTGAGTAGGGAGCCCAATGTGGGGCTCAATCCCAGGACCCTGGGATCATGACCTGAGATAAAGGCAGACGTTTAATGACTGAGCCACCCAGGCGCCCCGAGGCAGCCATGTTCTGTCCCCATTCCAGGAATACATGGGTCTCTCCCTTTCCCGCAGCTTGGGCCTCTGGTGGGAATAAAACTTCCTGAGGATACAGAAGTGCCCTCTAGGCCACACCCAACTCCTGAGGTAAGACTTCCAGACTAAATCCAGGTCACCCAGTTAAAATTGAATTTTATTTTATTTTATAAGATTTATTTATTTGAGGGGCACCTGGGTGGCTCAGATGGTTAAGTGTCTGCCTTTGGCTCAGGTCATGATCCCAGGGTCCTGGGATCAAGCCCCACATCGGGCTCCTGGCTCAGCCTGGAGCCCGCTTCTCCCTCTCCCTCTGCCTCGCTCCCTGCTCATGCTCTCTCTCTCTCTCTCTCTCTGTCTGTATAAATGTGTCTGAAATGAATAAATAAAATCTTTAAAAAAAAAGATTTATTTGAGAGAGAGAGAGAGCACGCAAGCATGAGGAGCAGGGGGAGGGGTAGGAGAGGGAGAGGAAGGGAGAGAAGCAGACTGCCTGCTGAGTGTGGAGCCCAACATGGGGCCCAATCCCACAACCCTGAGATCATGACCTGAGCCAAAAATCAAGAGTCAGAAGCCCAACCGACTGAGCCACCCAGGTGCCCCTAAATTTTAATTTTAATTTTTTTTTTTAAGATTTTATTTATTTGCGAGAGAGAGAATGAGAGACAGAGAGCATGAGAGGGAGGAGGGTCAGAGGGAGAAGCAGACTCCCTGCTGAGCAGGGAGCCTGACGTGGGACTCGATCCTGGGACTCCGGGATCATGACCCGAGCCAAAGGCAGTCGCTTAACCAACTGAGCCACCCAGGCGCCCCCCTAAATTTGAATTTTAGATCAACAACTCATAATGTTTCAGTGTGAGTGTGGTCCACAAAGCATTTGGGATATACTTATGCTAAAAAATTATTCATTGTTTGATCTGAAATTTAAATTAAACTGGGCATCTTGTATTTAAGTGTTTTAGAAAACCCTGCACACCCTCCATGGAGGGGCCGCTTTTAAGTGATGGTATTGTCATTCTGGAAGCGGCTGGGAAACCAAAAACCAGTCCTAGAGCCAAACTCAATGACTGAAAACAACATGAAACAGAACTTCCAGAGTCATAAGAAATTTCCTCTAGTATCAACACAAACATTCAACAAAGGTTGAACCGAGGCCCTTTATAATGAAAATGACCAAAAAAACTTGGTCTAGTTGGTTGCTTGGGGCAGGGGGTAAGAAAAATTCCCACTGATCTATATATTGTTTTTTAAAATGTAAAACCTTTACGTGAACTATTACCATATGGCAAAGCTAATTAATTGAGCTCATTGACTTTATCCACTCTGTCACATCGCTACCATCTTCCAGTGATTACCAAAGAGGATTTCTTGTATTCACACATTAGCAAACTTCCTTTTGCCTAACCCTGTAAATCCAAGTCACCCACAGGCTTTCTGCTGGTTGAGTGGCTATGATGAATTGATCAGAGGTAATATGTTTGTACTGAGTTTATAGAGTGCTTTACCTGCATCACTCTATGAGGAGGGTACTAATATTTCCATCTCGCAAGTGGGAAAGCTAAGACCCAGACTGGGGAGTGTCTTGGCCCTGGGCAGTGGTGTGGCAGTGATGGCAGAATGGGTCTTTAAATCCCAGAGGAGAGGGGTACCTGGGTGGCCCAGTCAGTTAAGCATTTGCCTTCTGCTCGGTCATGGTCCCAGGGTCCTGGGATAGAGCCCTGCCTTGGGCTCTCTGTTCAGCAGGGAGCCTGCTTCTCCCTTTCCTCCCCACTCATGCTCTCTGTCCCTATCTCTGTCTCTCTCTAACAAATAAATAAAATGTTTTTTAAAAAAATAAATAAATCCCAGAGGAGAATTCTAGTCCTATAGTCTATGCTACCTCTTCCTTTCTTCTCTGAGGCCCTACATTGGGATCTGGCACCACACAAGCAGATTTGGCCCGATATTCGCAGATGGCCCAGAGACGAAAGTGAGACCTCCAATGGGGAGAGTGAAAATTTAGGGGATAACAGTTGGGACTTGGGTGTGTCTTGCTATTTTCATTCCCATTCTTTGTTCATTCCATCAGTCCTCAATTTATTCCATGTTTCCAAGGTCACACCCAATCAGATTCTATTTTCTCCAGAGTTCTTTGTTCATCATTGGGGGGATTTTGTGTTTTTTTAAGGAGTGCTTCCTTACAAATGCAAAAATATCCTCAAATCTATCATCCATTGAAAAATTACCCACCCCTGTAATGGGAAGCTTCCCTGGACCACCACTGGTTTGTCTAATTGAATATTCAAAAGCCATTTAGAAATGGGTTTCCTGGTCCACACTTTAAACAGTCAATCTAGACCCATTGTCTGGATATTCTTTTTGATTGGTTCACTCTGTTTTATTGTACTGAACTCATTTAAGTGTTTCTGTTTTATAATTGTGTGGGATTTGGGGGTAATTCATTCAAAGGTGTATACCCTGTAAATAAATTATTCTCCTTTGGCTGCTAATGTTTAACTGGTTCTCTTGAAAGGAAAGAAAAGAAAGCAAAAGACAGCTGAAGACACAGTTTTTGTTCAAGTGAGGAGAAAAAGTACGCCAATTCTGTTTAGAAAAGACCTTTAAAAACCCATAGTGATTATAGAAAAGGGAGCAAAAGCATTTTAGGGAGAAATGAAATAAATGGTAAACAATCATGCCTCTAACATAGAGAATGCGTCATTTCCTCATTTAAAAGAGGATGCTGGAAGTCAGAAAAACTAATGTTGGCTGTAAGAAGCGGAGGGGAGGTGAGACTTCTTTCCTGTCTTTTGCAGCATTCATGGAGGCCATCCTGTTAATTAGCTTTTAAAAAAAACAACCCGATGAATTAGCTTTGAAAGTCTGGAAACTAAGTAAAAAGAGAGAAAGCTCAGGTCTGTGTAATATGCATATCAAACAAATGTGCCTGAAACTTTGTTCGTTCAGAGAATATTTACAATCTGCTTTCCTCTGATACCCAAGAACAAAGGCAGATTTCATATTTCTTTTATTTGGAAAGTTGTTTCCAATTGTAAATATCTGTGTGGAAAAAAGATTGGAATCTATACTTTTCATAAACCATTTTATCTGACGGGTCTCCAATGTCTGATTATCCTGGCATGCTGTTATGGCAAGAGATGTAGATGAGATTTCTGACGAAATTATATCCCAACATCTCGGGGTTCCAAATTTATGAGAATTAACAAACACACTAAATGCAATTGGGAAGAATCCGTATGCTTCTTTGCAGGGGGTAGGTCTGAGCTATTCCAAACAGAGGAGAAACAAAGAAGAAATTGTGATCCATGATTTTTAGCAATGAGACCCCTTTTAGTGGACTCATCCGATGTGAAAATGAAATGAAACATCTATTCTGCAGTCAAGAAGATAATTAATGAGCCACTCATTTCTAAATGAAGGCCTAAGGGAATAAAGTGACTGGCCTTGAATTTAAAAAGAGAAAAGTGGTTACATGTTTGAAAGAATACCAAGTCAAAATCACCCCATTAATGTTTGAATTTGAGTTCTTTTTCATTTTTTCATGAGCTGTAACCCTTGCTGAGCGGCTCCGTGGGTGTTACTTGCCAACTGGAACTACCATCTTCACTGAAGTAAGGAGAAACAGGAACACTTTTCCTTTTGGTTCCTTTTTCTATAAGCTTTCCTTTAGACAAAGTGAGCTGGATTGCACATGTAGAAGCCCCTCGGATACATGTCAGGCCTTCAAGGTGCATCTCTAGGCCTTTGTTCTCCCTTAGATTTCAGATAAACTAAAAGCTGCCCGGAAATGAAGAAGGGATTTAGAAAGAATGTCAACCGGGCAGAATCAGACATCAAGCTTTGGATCCCTTAATCTATCGGTTTCAGGCACTGACTTGGATGTTTACTAATGATGATGAGAGCTAACATCCATTGAGTGCCAACTAGGTACTGAGTCCTTCGCTTGCCTTGTCTTCTTTAATCCTTATCAGAAACCTTTATGGTAGGGCCTTTTCTGATTCTTATTTCCCAGATGGGAAAACTGAGGCTGGCAGTGTGAAAATTCCTTGCCCAAGATCATGTCTGATGGTTCAAGAGCCCAAGTAAAAACCTCCTCTGTCCAACAAAAGATGAGAAAGAGGAAAAAAACCCTGGAAAATACTGTTTTCAGATTGACTAATTTAGGTTTAATAATGTCACCAGCAAGACCCCCACTGACCAACCCCCTTCTCCTTCACAGGAATGTTAACCTTTTATTTTATGTATTTGTTTATTTATTTTGAATGATTTATTTGAGAGAGAGAGAGAGAGAGAGAGAGCATACACACAAGCAAGGGGAGGGGCAGAGGGAGAAAGAGAGAGAATCTCAAGCAGACTCCCCACTGAGCATGGGGCCTGACACAGGGTTTGATCCCACAAGCCTGAGAACATGACCTGAGCTGAAACCAAGAGTTGGATGCTTGAGCCACCCAGGCGCCCCTAACCTTATCTTCTAGAGGCAAATCATGGGAAGAGCTCCAGCCAGCCTAGACCAGTTTGAGCTTGACCACTGACTCCAACCTGAGAGATGGACCACGGAGTGTCAGACAGTTACCTCCACCTCATTGTAATGTTAAAATCTCTGCCCAAGGGGGAGCACAAACCTCATCTCATTAACATAACGTATGATGCATGTATAGGAATGTTTCCTATGCACATGCACGCAACCTTATACCCACATCTCCGGGCAATGATAAACCTCCCCTTTCTTTATATTCACCCCACCCCAAAATAAAAGGGACCCACTCACCCTTGCTCGGGGAGTCCCAGCTTTTGGAATTATCCTCCTTGATCTCCCTTTTTTGCTGCAAATAAAGTTTCCTTTGTGTGACGACCCCACCTGGTGCAGTCTCTACCTGTAACTTAACAAGGAGCGAAGTCACGTGAATTCACTGACAATAACATCTTTAAAAATAAGCATGAACTCCATTAGACCAAATTGTTTAGAATGGTGTCTCCCACTGAACTCTTGATCCTGTGGTTAGGTAAGTCCTTCACTTTGTGGGACCTTTCCCTATTACTGGACCATGGGAAATATAAGAAAAGACAAATCTATAATACAGACATTGTACTACATTGTCTACATAGCTCTCGTGCCCTTTCATTCAGTTAACATGCCCATGTTAATTTGCCCTTTCATTTCAAAATGTTTGCTCCAGGAACACTTCCTTTATAATTCATCATCAAATATCCAACCACAGCAAAAGCCTATTAAATTATATTAATTTCTAATTAAATTCAAACTACAGAAATGCCAGAAGTGAAGCGCTCTGGGTTGTGGTCTTAGCTTCATCATTAATTGTGAAAGTAACTCGTAACTAGGTGAGTCACATTTCTCTGTGTCAATTTCCTCCTCCAGACAATGAGGATAATAATGCATTTCCTAAGTAATATTTGGTAAGTGATTAAAGTGATGCAAATAGTTGTGAAATATTTGGAAAAACAATGGGCTAGATGAGTCTAAGGCAGTATTACATGTAGCGTTTTTCTTATTGGCTTAATTTCTAAGCCAATAATTTGGGGAAAAAAACTTTGGAAATAACATGTAGAAGTATCCTCAAAAGAATCTTATACAGTACACACTAATTAGAGTCTTTTTTTTTTTAACTATTGTCTTAAGTAAATTGCATGACCTCTTACTGAAGTAACATATTACTCCACAAACTAATGACCAAAAAAACTACACACAAACCCACAAGTTTTTCATATATCACGTGTGCCGTACTTACACAATCTTCTCAAGGGTGTCAATTCTCTTCCAAATTTCTGAGGAGCCATTCTTAAAGCTTTCTGTGATAAAGACCACAAAGCCAAACTTCTTCATCACTCCTAGTTATAACAGCACCCTCTGCCACCGTAAGTTTATCTCCAATATCTTCCAACCGTGTTTCTTTTTAAGAAACTCAGCCTCCTGTGCTGGCAATCATGTGTGTGGAAATGACATCCAGAGCTGTATCCCAAGATTTCACTCGGCTAAAGCTTTGAAACTGAAAACGTGTGTGTGTGTGTGTGTATGTGTGTGTTTCATTTTCTTCTCTCCTCATACTGCCTTAAGTTTTTGTTTCCTGAACCAGGAATGTAAGACTAAATGGTTTATCTGGGATATATTTTCAGGAAGTAAGGGACCTGGTAAGTGAGATGGAGAAGGAAAGGAAGCTGATAAAAGATGGGTGACCCCTGGGGGACAGGGCAGAACATGCCCCAAGGAGCTGGAACACGTGCTCACACTCTGCCATCAGGGAGCGGTGAGTCAATGCCATTGGCAAGAGGCTCATATTCTCAGCCTTATTTCCAGCTCTCTCTCACTCTTCTCATCTACTCTCTCATCACAGCGTATGGGTTCTTACCTCCCTACTCAATCTCAGCTCCACACTTCCTTTTTCCCTCCCGAGCCCCTTGGGCAGAGCTCTGTGCATCCTCTGAGCTGGAAGCCCTGTCTCTAGTTCCACACTGATGCCCCCTTGGCCATGCACTACTGTTCCAACACCAGGAACAGAAAGTTTTTTTTTTTCCCTCTTGCTCAAGTGGGGCACTGTTGCTAATTATATTAAAGCCAAACTATTTGGCACAATCTTTCCTTTTTACCCAACTTTAACCCAGGTAATCAAATCTACTTGATGCCTTTTGTGTGATCTGTATCATCTCCCTGGCCTCTGCCCCTTCCGGCCATACCACGCCATTCTCCCTTTGTTCTCTGTATGTTGGCCCTGTTTGTCTTCTTTTGATCCTTAAACCTATTAAAAACAATAACAACAAACCACACACACCACAGGCCCCAAATGGACTCATTTATGCTAGGCCAGATCACCAAATAGGGGCTTAATCCCTAACCTAATCATAGTTTCAACCTCCCCCATAAATGTAGTCTTAACCATTTAGTCAGGAATCTTCTGGTCAGAACCAATGCAGTAAGGTATCACATGGGCCCTCTCGCCCCTGACAAAGATGAGGTAATCCACCTAATAAGACCCCTGCCCTTCCCCTTACAGGAAGGTGACTTTGCCTGAAGCAATCTTTTTTTTTCTTTTGCTAATAACTTCCTTGTCTCACCCTCCTGCCTATAAACACTGCCCATTTCATACAGCTCTTCTGAGCATCTCTCTGCCTGCTAGATGGGATGCCACCCAACTCATGAATTATTTAATAAAGCTAATGAGATCTTCACATTTACCCAGTTGAATTGTGTTTGTGAAATTTGTCATGCCCTTCTACCTCAGGGCCTTTGCATGTGCTAGTTCCTCTTGTCTGTAATACTTTTCTCTTCTTCACTTAGTAACTCCTCCTCCTTCCTTCATTTTGAATGGCATTTAGTTAAGCTTTTTCTGATTTCCCTTTACCCAGGCTCCAATCCCTAAACCCTAAAGGTCAGTGCCCTGTTGTATCTGTTTTCTCCTTCATACCACTTCTCCTGATTATAGTTCATTAATTGATTAATTACATTTTTAATATCTGCTACTCCCAGTAGGGTGTAAAGTACATGAGAGCCTATATTGTTCACCCACGTATCCCTAACACCTAGCATGATGCTTAGCATATTGCAAGCACTCTTTATATATAAAAAAATGAATATATGCAACCTATACTTTCCAGCTCCGAAGGCTTTGCATTTCTCCTCCTGTGATATCCTTCACTCTCCTCATTTAGATGAAATAATATGGAAACAACCCTGCTCAATAAACATTGTGGATAGATCCCTGCACTAGCAATTTGAGAGGGCTCTGTGTAACTAGAAAGGTGAAGGGCAAAATCCTACAAAATCATCATCATTCCTTATCTGTAACCAAGGCATCATATTGTGTATCATTTGCAAATTAACTATAAAGAAACACTAGCGTTCTCAGGGACTTGATAGCAATGCTGGCAGTAGGACGCTCTGTAGAAAAGGAGATGATTGGGGTGCCTGGGTGGCTCAGTCGGTTAAGCGTCTGCCTTCGGCTCAGGTCATGATCTCAGGGTCCTGGGATCGAGCCCCGCATCGGGCTCCCTGCTCGGCGGGGAGCCTGCTTCTCCCTCTCCCTCTGCCTGCCTCTCTGCCTACTTGTTCTCTCTCTCTATCTCTGTCAAATAAATAAATAAAAAAAAAAGAAAGAAAAGGAGATGATTCTGTGAACTTGTTAAAACTTGTGTTTACTCCCAAATTTAAAGGAAAATGCATATGGCACTAAGGGAAGTTAGACGGTAGAGCAATGACTTAATGCTTTAGAAATTTAGGGGACAGGTGTGACAGCCTATTGTGTCTCAGAATAAGTAATTTCAACAAAGACATAAAGTATACAAATGCGAAGAGAATTTGATTTTGCTAAGTTTTACTTGATAGAACTCAACACTTGAACAACTGCTGTTTGCTAGACTGTAAGAGTTTTAAAATTCTCCTTTCTCCTTAATGGGTCCCAAAGAGAAATGTATCCATTTGTTCCATCGCAAGTGTTCAAGTGCAGATTTGGGGGATAATAAAAGCTGTTGCCTTGCTATTTAATTATTCAGTTGACTGCTAGAAAGATTTAGCTACCCAAATGCGCTTGTAACTCAGAAATGATAATACATGTTTATTTTAAAAGATAGTCATGTAATTCCAAAACAAACTAGTGCCGATCTAGATTTTTATTATGGCAGTGACAATTTGACAATTATGTAAAAAGTTGTAAAAGAAAAAAATCGGCAGCCATCAATTCACTTTTTACTTAGTAGTCCTGAATATGCTTTCTGTGAAAAACATCATGCTCTTGAAACTTCTACGTTGAACACCCGGGGTGAATAATTGCATAAAAGGTGACAATGAGACACTTATAGATTTTTCTATTCAGCAATTACATTTTCAATAAGAAAAGTTTAATGTATATCTAATATTAGACCTACTTTAAAATATGTACCTATCACTAAAGGGAAAATCACATGAAAAGAAAGCACAGTATTATCAATTTCTGGTAAAACTTTAAAATATTGTCATTAATCATGGATGGAGCACTTTTCCTGTGGTAGATTCCTATTTGTTTGACACCTGGCAGGGCCTGCATCAATTTATTCACTTTCTCTGTTACACGGCATTTGGTCCCTGGGGCTATTATTTCTGAGGGAAACCAAGCAACATAATGAGAAGCCCACATGAATGATTCATACTAGAACACTCTAGAACATGCTAGTCAATGGGATATGCTGAATGTCTAATCTAACTTGATGGCTCAAGTTTCTGTGGTGCCAGGGGGAAGTGATCCATTTACCAGATCCTTGAGATTAGCTAAGCCATTTCCAGCAGCTGCAGAGCCCTAGAGTCTTCCCGTGTCTGCAGGAAATATTTGCAATGTTATCATGATGAAGCATTTCCTCAGCGCGCACACACACACATGTTGTACAATGGCTGCTTATCTTGGTACCTCCTAGGCACTTAGTAGTGTCTTTACCTTTTTTAAAAATAACCCCTTTGGAAATCGGAGGGGTGGACGAACCATGAGAGACGATGGACTCTGAAAAACAAACAGGGTTCTAGAGGGGAGGGGGGTGGGAGGATGGGTTAGCCTGGTGGTGGGTATTGAGGAGGGCACATTCTGCATGGAGCACTGGGTGTTGTGCACAAACAATGAATCATGGAACACTTCATCTAAAACTAATGATGTAATGTATGGGGATTAACGTAACAATAAAAATAAATAAATAAATAAATAAATAAATAAATAAATAAATAAATAAATAAGAAAAAAAATAACCCCTTTATTACTCTAAGGGCAGCACATTTTATATTTACAAAAAAAATTCATAAACTCAGGCAAACAAGTAAACAAAACTTCACCTTCCCATCACCCAGAATTACCATGTCTTACATCTTAGTGCGGGTGCTTCTGGATAGTATGTTTGTATATATATTTGCATTTATACACACACCTATTTGAATGTATTTTTCTTTGCCAACATGAGATTATACTCTACATACTGTTCTAAAAATTAACATTTTTTTAATGAGTGATCTTTACCTTTCCATTTCAGTACATTTTCTTATGTCATTGAATAGCTAAACCATATTCTAATTTCCCTAATTAAGCTAAAAAAACATCTTACAACTGTTTGGTCCTATACAGGGATCCTATCAAGAAACATTATCTGATTTTTATATCCCTTATGTCTCTTCAATCTGTTATGATCCTTTTTTTATGACGTTGGCTTGTTGAAGACACAGAGCCAGTTTTCCTGTGGAATGTCTCACCTTCTAGATGTATCTGGTTGCTTCCTTGTCGTACCATGTAACTGATTCCTATACCCCTCTATCTCTTTTGAACATGAAGTTAGATCTAAAGGAACGATGGATTCATGCTAAGGATTTTGGGCTAAAATATACCATAGGTGATTCTGTATCAAGAACTGCACTCTCCAGTATGGAGACATGGCTATTTAAATTTATGCTTAAATTCATTCATTCCAGTTCATTAAATTGGAACTGCTCGATAGCCACATGTGGCTGGTGGCTATCATTTGGACAGCACAGATATGGAACACTTCCCTCACTGCAGAAAGTTATACTGGATTGCTAGTTAGAGATTGATTCCATTTCTCCACCCTCTGAATCTGGGTGTGGCTATGTGACTTTCTCTGATGAACTGGATACTAGTGAACATGGTGCAAGCGGAGGCCTAGAAAATATGCACCCATGGGTGTCCCTGCTCTGTGGCTGAAACCTAGAGATTGTCTTGTAAAGAAGCTCAGACTAGCCTACTGGAACATGAGACCCCTCATGGAGAGTGCCCCAACTGTTCCAGCTGAGGTCCCAGACATGTGAGTAAAGCCAGCCTACGTCATCCTGGGAAAGTCTGTAGAGAAGGGCCTCAGCTATCCAGCCATCCCTGTTGACTGCCAGACATGTGAGTGAGGTCCTCGGAGATTAATCAGTGCCAGGTGAGTCACCAGCTGAACACAGAGCCCAGCCAAGTTAACCCACAGAGGAATGAAGAATCATAAATGATTACTGCTTTTAGCCACTAGACTTTTTGAATGGTTTGTTACTTGGCAATAAATAACTGATACGCAATTAGAAAGGAATCAGTATAGCGTTGCTCTGGCCCTATGCAATGTTTTGTCCTCCATCAAACACTCGCCTAACACAGAAATCTTGCTTAAATCCATACTGCCATTAGGTTTCAGGTTTTGCAAAATGATGTTTTCCACTTTTGTCATTCCTTCTACATTTATTAACTGGCATTCCTTTGTAAAGTAGAGCTCTTTATCAAATGGGCTAGTTGGTTATTCTGTCATACAGTTGTTTCCTACTGGAAAGGCCTACCAAATATTTCATTTTTCTTTTAATTACAAATCAAAAAGTAAGGAGTTGTTTAATGGCCATCTCAAATGATGCTTCTCTGGTGTTCTCTTTTTTGGGTATCTTTATGAAGTCATGAATTTAAACATGAAATATATTTTGTCTATAAGCACTGTTCTTTTTGATGTCCAAATTTTCCCAACCATGGCCACCGGGAGCCCCTTCAGACCACCTTCTATGTCATTTTGACGCAAATCTATTAATCTCGGATGTTTCCTTGCTTTCTGACAAACAAGCTATCTCAAGCTCACCCTGCCTCCTCCTGGCCCCAGACCTAGAATCAGCCATTTCTCTAAGAAACCCTGGGGATGTATTGAAGTACACAATCTGGGTGCTTAAATCGATCCAGAGATGACGTTGCTTGCAGGCCATTCCATTTATAGAGATGTAATTTGCAATGTACAAGTGCTTCTCCCTTTCTCAGCTCCCTCATTTTATTCTTTGCTCTCAAATCTGCTCACAGCAGTTCTCACTCAGTATGCAACCCTCTCTTGTGTTTGGCCATTTGGTGGGTTTGCAGCATGCAGGACATTTCAGAATCCCCCTTCCTTCCTGTTACACCATTGTTGATTTCACTCCAGTTCTGCTACCTTTGGGTTTGGGGTTTTTCCTGTCTCCTACCACATCTGAAGATGTTGTCCACTGAGTTTTGACTTCTGTTTTCTGTGACGGTCTCCCTGCTTTTCGGAAACGAGAGTAGAAAGATTACACACTGACCCAGCTCAGGTTAATCAGAAGGTTCATCAAGGTTATTGGTCAGGGAGGGACACTGACTCAAATCTTTCTAAACAAAAACTGTTGCTGGAAGCAGTGGGCTAGAGGAGCTGAATGAATGAACACGTGGAACTGCTCATAGTATCTGGCTGTCTCATGGAGAGAATCTGGCTGTGACCAAAGCTAAGAGAGAAGAGAGAATTAAGAGGTAGAGAGAGACAGATTTCTGAGGACCTCATTCGAACGCCTGGGTCTGGCCTTACCTGGATCCAAACCAAACCTAGGTTTCTCACTAATGCAATTTTGAAAAGTCCTTTTAATTAAATGAAACAATTAAGATGAAATGCTTATCCTACTGAATGGTGTGTCCCCAGTATATGCTATCATTATTGGTTTTGAAAACTAATTTGAATTAGGTTTCTGTCATTCCAAGTATAATAATAAAAACAAAGAAAATAATACCAATGATTTTTGTGAATTGTGCTAGGCACTTTACATGTTATTTCACTAAGTCCTCACTTTAAGCCATAGATACGTTTTCTTATTCCCATTTTAAAGACTTAAAAATGAGGGTGGGGGAGGGGAAAGATGGCGGAGGAGTAGGGGACCCTATTTCAACTGGTCCCCGGAATTGAGCTGGATACCTACCAGACCACTCTGAGCACCCACGAAACCAGCCTGAGATGTAAGAAGATCTGGATCTCTACAAACAGAATATCGCAGGTGGTTGGTTTTGAGGTACAAAGCGGAGAGCCGTGATCCTGCAGGCAGATATCGGAGGATAAACGGCAGCGGGAGGGTGCCGGGCCGTGGGGATCCTACACCGCCGGTGAGCGACAGCCTCGCGTGCTGCAAACGGGGCACAGACTCGCAGACTGGTGGCGGTGGGGAAAGGACTTTAGGGCAGCCCCCGGGGTGGAGGACCAGACCGGAGGGGTGCGCGCACACGAACTGCAGCCCCGGGACAG
Source organism: Mirounga angustirostris (assembly GCF_029215605.1). Taxonomy (NCBI): domain Eukaryota; kingdom Metazoa; phylum Chordata; class Mammalia; order Carnivora; family Phocidae; genus Mirounga; species Mirounga angustirostris. The sequence continues at coordinate 177,488,542 of NW_026991709.1, read as the reverse complement.
AAACTGGAGCTACGGTCCCGTGCACGCAAACTGCAGCCTCCTAGACGGAAACCCGGTGCTCCGGAGTCCCACCGGTGAACTGCAACCCCCGGGGGTGGAAACCCTGAGCGGAGGAGTCTTGCACATGCCCTCGAACTGGGAGCGGCTGGCGGTTTTAGAAGCACAAACGGCAGAGACGTGCCCGGACCTGGAGGCAGGACTGGGAGCGCTGTGGAGGGGCGCACAACCCAGGATGCTGCAGTTTATAGCAGCACGGACAGAAACGGAGACAGTGTGGCCTGGAGAGCTCACTGAAGAACAGACTGAAGTCTCTCTGCTCTGAGGCAGAGGGTTGGAAGCGGTCTCTTCTGCTCTGACTCTCGGAACAGATGCGGAAAGCCGCCAGGGAAAGGCGCCAGAGAACAAAAGCCCCCAAAACTGATTCCCGCTGAGCACATTCCCCGCCACAGGGGTGCAGGGCAACTCCGCCCAAACAGGGTTGCCTGAGTAACAGCGCGGCAGGCCCCTCCTGCAGAAGACAGGCTGGAAAAACAAGAGGCCAGCAACCCTAAGGTCCCAAGAAAACAGGTGTATCTTGCTTGGCTTCTGGTCAATAATTTCTACTCTATACATTCCCTCAAACACCCATCAACAGAATGACTAGGAGGAGGAGCCCCCAAAACAGAAAAGACTCAGAGATTATGACTTATGCTGCAGATTTACAAATGGATGCAGAAATAACCAAGATGTCGGAGCTGGAATTCAGGCTAGCAATTGTGAAGACAATGGCTAGAATGGAGAAATCAATTAATGGCAACATAGAGTCTCTAAGGGCAGAAATAAAAGGTGAATTGGCAGAACTTAAAAATGCTATCAATGAGATCCAATTCAATCTAGATAATCTAACAGCTAGGGTAACTGAGACAGAAGAGAGAATAAGTGATCTGGAAGACAGTATAATAGATAAAAAGGGAAAAAAGGAGGCCAGGGAAAAACAACTCAGAATCCATGAAAATAGAATCAGAGAAATAAGTGACACCAAGAGGCGTTCCAATGTCAGAATAATTGGAATCCTGGAGGGAGTGGAGAGAGAGAGAGGACTAGAAGATGTATTTTAGCAAATCGTAGCTGAGAACTTCCCTAATCTGGGGAATGAAACAAACATTCGAGTCCTAGAGGGAGAGAGGACCCCTCCTAAGATCAAGGAAAACAGGCCAACACCCCGGCATGTAATAGTAAAACTTGCAAATCTTAGAACCAAGGAAACCATCTTAAGGGCAGTTAGGGGGAAGAGATTCCTTACGTACAGAGGGAGGAACATCAGAATAACGTCAGACCTATCTACAGAGACCTGGCAAGCCAGAAAGGCCTGGTGAGACATATTCAGAGTACTAAATGAGAAGAACATGCAGCCAAGAATACTTTATCCGGCAAGGCTTTCATTTAGAATGGATGGAGAGATGCAGAGCTTCCACGACTGGCAGAGGTTGAAAGAATATGTGACCACTAAGCCAGCCCTGCAAGAAATATGAAGGGGGGTTCTATAAAAGGAGAAAGACCCCCAAGAGTGATCTACAACAGAAATTTACAGGGACAATCTATAAAAACAACGTCTTCACAGGCAACATGATGACAATTTATTCATATCTTTCAATAATCACTCTCAACGTGAATGGCCTAAACGCTCCCATAAAACAGCACAGGGTTGCAGATTGGATAAAGAGACAGGACCCAACCATATGCTGTCTACAAGAGACTCATTTTGAACCTAAAGATACATCCAGACTGAAAGTGAAGGGACGGAGATCCATCTTCCATGCCAGCGGACCTCAAAAGAAAGCTGGGGTAGCAATTCTTATATCAGACAAATTAGATTTTAAACTAAAGTCTGTAATAAGAGACACAGAAGGACAGTATATCATTCTTAAAGGGTCTATCCAAGAAGAAGATCTAACAATTGTAAATATCTATGCCCCCAACATGGGAGCAGCCATCTACATAAGCCAACTGTTAACCAAAATAAAGAGTCATATTGATAACAATACATTAATTGTAGGAGACCTCAATACTCCACTCTCAGCAATGGACAGATCATCTAAGCAGAAAACCAACAAGGAAACAAGAGCTTTGAATGATACATTGGACCAGATGGACCTCATAGATATTTACAGAACATTCCACCCTAAAACAACAGAATACTCATTCTTCTCGAGCGCATATGGAACTTTCTCCACAATAGACCATATACTGGGTCACAAATCAGGTCTCAACCGATACCAAAAGATTGAGATTATTCCCTGCATATTCTCAGACCACAATGCTCTAAAACTGGAACTCAATCACAAGAAAAAATTTGGCAGAAATTCAAACACTTGGAAGCTAAAGACCACTCTGCTCAAGAGTGTTTGGGTCAACCAAGAAATCAAAGAAGAACTTAAACAATTCATGGAAATCAATGAGAACGAAAACACATCGGTCCAAAACCTATGGGATACTGCAAAGGCGGTCCTAAGGGGGAAATACATAGCCATCCAAGCCTCACTCAAAAAAATAGAAAAATCCCAAATTCACCAACTAACTCTACACCTTAAAGAACTAGAGAAAAAGCAACAAACAATGCCTAAGCCATGCATTAGAAGAGAAATAATTAAAATTAGAGCAGAAATCAATGAATTAGAAACCAGAAACACAGTAGATCAGATCAATGAAACTAGAAGTTGGTTCTTTGAAAGAATTAATAAGATTGATAAACCACTGGCCAGACTTATCCAAAGAAGAGAGAAAAGACCCAAATTAATAAAATTATGAATGAAAGGGGAGAGATCACGACTAACACCAAGGAAATAGAAGCAATTATTAGAAATTATTATCAACTATATGCCAATAAACTGAGCAATCTGGATGAAATGGAGGCCTTCCTGGAAACCTATAAGCTGCCAAGACTGAAACAGGAAGAAATTGACAACCTGAATAGGCCAATAACCAGTAACGAGATTGAAGCAGTGATCAAAAACCTCCCAAAAAACAAGAGTCCAGGGCCTGATGGATTCCCTGGGGAATTCTACCAAACATTCAAAGAAGAAATAATACCTATTCTACTGAAGCTGTTTCAAAAAATAGAAACAGAAGGAAAACTTCCAAACTGATTCTATGAGGCCAGCATTACCTTAATCCCCAAACCAGGCAAAGACCCCATCAGAAAGGAGAATTTCAGACTGATATCCCTGATGAATATGGATTCCAAAATCCTCAACAAAATCCTAGCTAATAGGATCCAATAATACATTAAAAGGATCATCCACCACGACCAAGTGGGATTAATCCCCGGAATGCAAGGGTGGTTCAACATTCGCAAATCAATCAATGTGACAGAACACATTAATAAGAGGAGGAAGAAGAACCATATGGTCCTCTCAATTGATGCAGAAAAAGCATTTGACAAAATACAACATCCTTTCCTGATTAAAACTCTCCAGAGTATAGGGATAGAGGGAACATTCCTCAAGCTCATAAAATCCATCTATGAAAAACCCACAGCGAATATCATCCTCAATGGGGAAAAGCTGAGAGCCTTTCCCTTAAGATCAGGAACATGTCAAGGGTGCCCACTCTCACCACTGTTGTTCAACATAGTACTAGAAGTCCTAGCAACAGCAATCAGACAACAAAAAGAAATAAAAGGTATTCAAATTGGCAAAGAAGAAGTCAAACTCTCTCTTTTCGCAGACGACATGATACTTTATGTGGAAAACCCAAAAGACTCCACCCCCAAATTACTAGAATTCATCCAGCAATTCAGTAATGTGGCAGGATACAAAATCAATGCACAGAAATCAGTTGCTTTCTTATACACTAACAACGCAACTGTAGAAAGAGAAATTAAAGAAACGATTCCATTTACAATAGCACCAAAAACCATAAGATACCTCGGAATAAACCTAACCAAAGAGGTAAAGGATCTATACTCTAGGAACTACAAAACACTCATGAAAGAAATTGAAGAAGACACAAAAAGATGGAAAAATATTCCATGCTCATGGATCGGAAGAATAAACATTGTTAAAATGTCTATGCTACCCAGAGCAATCTATACCTTCAATGCCATCCCAATCTAAATTCCAATGACATTTTTCAAAGTGCTGGAACAAACAATCCTAAAATTTATATGGAATCAGAAAAGACCCCGAATCGCCAAGAAGATGTTGAAAAAGAAAAACAAAGCTGGGGGCATCACGTTGCCCAATTTCAAGCTATATTACAAATCAGTGATCACCAAGACAGCATGGTACTGGCACAAAAACAGACATACAGACCAATGGAACAGAACAGAGAACCTAGATATGGACCCTCAACTCTATGGTCAAATAATCTTTGACAAAGCAGGAAAAAACATGCAATGGAAAAAAGTCTCTTCAATAAATGGTGCTGGGAAAATTGGACAGCCACATGCAGAAGAATGAAACTCGACCATTCTCTAACACCACTCACAAAGATAAACTCAAAGTGGATGAAAGACCTCAATGTGAGACAGGAATCCATCCAAATCCTAGAGGAGAACATAGGCAGTAACCTCTTTGACATCGGCTACAGCAACTTCTTTCAAGATACATCTCCAAAAGCTAGTGAAACAAAAGCAAAAATGAACTTTTGGGACTTCATCAAGATAAAAAGCTTCTGCACAGCAAAGGAAACAGTCAACAAAACAAAGAGGCAACCCACAGAATGGGAGAAGATATTTGCAAATGACACTACAGATAAAGGGCTGGTATCCAAGATCTATAAAGAACTTCTCAAACTCAACACCCAAAAAACAAATAATCAAGTCAAAAAGTGGGCAGAAGCGATGAACAGACACTTCTCTGAAGAAGACATACAAATGGCTAACAGACACATGAAAAAATGTTCATCATCATTAGCCATCAGGGAAATCCAAATCAAAACCACACTGAGATACCACCTTACACCAGTTAGAATGGCCAAAATGGACAGGGAAAGAAACAACAAATGTTGGAGAGGTTGTGGAGAAAGGGGAACCCTCTTACACTGTTGGTGGGAATGCAAGCTGGTACAGCCACTTTGGAAAACAGTGTGGAGGTTCCTCAAAAATTTAAAAATAGAGCTACCCTATGACCCAGCAATTGCACTACTGGGTATTTACCCCAAATACGCAGATGTAGTGAAAAGAAGGGCCATATGCACCCCAATGTTCATAGCAGCAATGTCCGCAATAGCCAAACTGTGGAAAGAGCTGAGATGCCCTTCAACAGATGAATGGATAAAGAAGATGTGGTCCATATATATAATGGAATATTACTCAGCCATCAGAAAAGATGAATACCCAACTTTTACATCAACATCGATGGGACTGGAGGAGATTATGCTAAGTGAAATAAGTCAAGCAGAGAAAGTCAATTATCATATGGTTTCACTTATTTGTGGAACATAAGGAATAGCATGGAGGACATTAGGAGAAGGAAGGGAAAAATGGGGGGGGAATTGGAGGGAGAAATGAACCATAAGAGACTATGGACCTGAGAAACAAACAGGGTTCTAGAGGGGAGGGGGGAGGGGGGATTGGTTAGCCCAGTGATGGGTATTAAGGAGGGCACGTACTGCATGGAGCACTGGGTGTTATACGAAAACAATGGATCGTGGATCACTACATCAAAAACTAATGATGTATTGTATGGTGACTAACATAATATAATAAAATTAAAAACTACAAAAAAAAAAAAAAGACTTAAAAATGAGTTGAGGGCTCAAGAACTTTAAGGGAGCTGGTCATATAGTAAGTGGTAGATCTGGGATTTTGACCTTAGCAATTTGAGTCCAGAATCCAAGCTCCAAATGGCTTACATATTGTTTGTGATTTAGAAATAATTAAAAGTAGAGCACTTAGGAAATTAAGCAACATGCTACTGAAGAACCAAGAAGTCAAAGAAGAAATCAAAAGAGAAATAAAAAAAATACCTTGAGATAAATGAAAATGGAAATGTAATATTCCAAAATTACAGGATGCAGCAAAAGCAGATTTGAGAGGGACGTTCATAGCAATAAATGCCTATATCAAGAAACAAGAAAAGACTTGGGCCCCTGGGTGGCTTAGTCAGTAAAGTGTCTGACTCTTCATATCAGTTCAGGTCTTGACCTCACGGTTATGAGTTCAAGCCCCGCGTGGGGCTCCGTGCTGGGTGTGGAACCTACTTAAAAAAAAAAAAAAAAAACAAAAAACAAGAAAAGTTTCAAATAAACAACCTAAATTTACACCTCAAGGAACTAAAAAAATAAGAACAAATGAAGCCAAAAGTTAGTAGAAAAAAGGAAATAAATATTGGAGCAGAAAGAAATGAAATAGGGGTTAAACAGATAATATAAGAGATCAATGAAACTAAGAGCTGGCTCTCTGAGAGATAAAATTGACAAACCTTTAGGTAGATTGACCAAGAAAAAAAGAGAGTGGACTCTCCTTTTATAAATAAAATCAGAAATGATTTATTTATTTTGTTTCTTAAATTCCACATGAGTGAAATAATATGGTATTCATCTTTTCCTGACTTATTTCACTTAGCATAATACTCTCTAGCTCTATCCATGTCATTGCAAATGGCAGGATTTCATCTTTTTTTTATGGTTGAGTTATATATATTATATATATATAATATATATATATATTATATATATATAAATTACATATTCTTTATCCATTCATCAATTGGTGGACACTTGGGCTGTTTCCATAATTTGGCTATTGTAGATAATACTGGTATAAACAACAAGGTACATGTATCCCTTCGAATTAGTATTTTTGCATTCTTTGAGTAAATACTTAGTAGTGCAATTGCTAGATTGTAGGGTAGCTCTATTTTTAACTTAGTGAGGAACCTCCATACTGTTTTCCAGGGTGGCTGCATCAGTTTGCATTCCCAACAACAGTGCAGGAGGGTTCCCCTTTCTCCACCCTTGTCAACACCTTGTGTTTCTTGTGTTGTTGATTTTAGCCATTCTGACAGATGTGAGTATGATATCGCATTGTAGTTTTGATTTGCATTTCCCTGATGATAAGTGATGTTGAGCATCTTTTCATGTGTCTGTGGGCCATCTGGATGTCTTTTTTGGAAAAGTATTCATGTCTTCTGCCTATTTTTTATTTTTCATTTTTTATTTTTTTTCTGCCTATTTTTTAATTGGATTATTCTTTTTGGGTGTGTTGAGTTTTATAAGTTCTTTACATTTTCAATACTAACCCTTTATCAGATATGTCATTTGCAAATATCTTCTCCCCTTCCATAGGGTTGCCTTGTAGTTGTGTTTATGGTTTCCGTCACTGTGCAGAAGGTTTTTATTTTGATGTAGTCCCAATAGTTTATTTTTTATTTTGTTTCCCATGCCTCAGGAGACATATCTAGAAAGAAGTTGCTATGGCCGATGTCAAAGAGGTTACTGCCTGTGTTCTCTTCTAGGGTTTTTATGGTTTCTGGTCTCACATTTAATTACCTAGGAATAAATTTAACTAAAGAGGTAAAAGACATATATTGAGAACTACGAGACATTAATGAAAGAAATTGAAGAAGACACAAATAGAAAGATATTCCATGATCATGAATCGGAAGAATTAATATTGTTAAATTGTCTATGTTACCTAAAGCAATATACAGATTCAGTGAAATTTCTATCAAAATTCCTAAGGCATTTTTCACAGAAATAGAACAAAAAATTCTAAAATATTTATGTAATCATAAAAGATCCTGAATAGCCAAAGCAATTTTGAGAGAGAAGAACAAACCTGGAGGCACCATGCTCCCTGATTTCAAACTATATTACAAAAATATGGTAATTAAAACAGTAGGGTATTGGCATAAAAATAGACATACGAGAAATGAAATGAATATAGAGCCCAGAAATAAATCCATGCATATATGATCAATGAATGTATGACAAGAGAGGCAAGAATATACACTTAGGCTAGAATAGTCTCTTCAACTAATAGTGCTGGGAAAATTGGATAGCTATATGCAAAAGAATGAAACTGGACCAATATCTTACATCATATACAAAAATTAACTCAAAATGGATTAAAGACTTGAACATAAGACCTGAAACTGTAAAACTCTTAGGTGATAAGCTCCTTGACATAGGTGTTGGTGTTAACTTTTTTGAAGCTCACACCAAAAGCAAAGTCAACAACCACAAAACTAAACAAGGGGGACTACATCAAACTGAAAAGCTTCTGCACAGCAAAGGAAACCATCAACAAAATGAAAAGGCAACCTACTAAATGAGAGAAAATATTTGCAAATCATGTATCTGATAATGTGCTAATTAATATCCAAAATATATATATAAAATCACACAACTCAATAGCGAAACAACAAACAATCTGATTAAAAACTGGGCAGGTCTAAATAGACATACTCACAAAGAAGACATACAGACAGCTGACAGGTACATGAAAAGATGCTCAACACCACTAATAGTCAGAGAAATGCAAATCAAAACCATAATGAGATATCAACTCATACCGTGAGAATGGCTATCCTCAAAAAGACAAGAAAAACCAAGTATTGGTGAGGATGTAGAGAAAAGGGAACCCTTGTGCATTGTTGGTGGGAATGTCAATGGGTGCCACCACTGTGGAAAACAGTATGGAGGTTCCTGAAAAAATTAAATACAGAACTATCATATGATGCAGCAATTCCACTTCTGGGTATTTATCTGAAGAAAATGAAAACATTAATTCAAAAGGATATATATTCATTGAGGCATTATTTACAATAGCCAAGATATGGAAACAACCTAAGTATTCAGCAATGGATGAATGGATAAAGAAGACATGGCATATATTTATACAATGGAGTATTATTCAGCCAATACAAAGAATGAAATCTTGCCATTTGCGATAACAGATGGACTTCAACAGCATGATGCCAAGTGAAATAACTCGGAGAAAGACAAATACCGCATGACCTCTCTTATATGTGGAGTCTAAAAATATATATATACAAAACATATATATATTGTAACTAAGCTCACAGTTATGGAGAACAGATTGGTGATTTCCAGAGGTGGGGGGAAGGGAGGAGAAATGAGTGAACTGTTTTCATTTTTTTTTTTTTAGTTTAAATAAACTGAATTTTAAAAAACCCAAAAAGCAAAGCAAAGACAAAAATTAAATTTATATACAGTTTTAGACACTTTCCTTTCTTCAAAATACGAATTCACATGTCTTAGATGTTCCTTGGAGTGCTAATGAAGTGATGGAGAAATGTAGAAAGTATAATACATTTTTTTTCAAAAAACAAAAAAGAGTATAGGCACAGAACTGAAAGCAGCCAGAAAATCACCTGTAACATTGGGCTTAGTCAAGAAATATGCCTGTGTGTTTGGAATCTAAGCTTCGTTAATGGCTCACGAAGTTACGAGCTGTTCTGACCTTCTCCCAATAGTGCACCAGAATGACTTCACACCAGATTTTATAACCGAATGCCCAATTTCACTTTGCAGGACTCTTCCTGTTGATTCCTTTGAAAACTGCCAGTAGAAACAATTAGCAGAGGAGCTGAAAAATTGGACCTGGTGGGATAAGGAAGACCAGACTCCAGGACAATTCCTTGTTTGTTGAGGGGAACCGCTGTTCAGCTTTCTCTGGCTCCCGAAGCAATGGAATTTCCTCCTCACCGATGCCTATGAACAGCATGTTTCAAAATATGAATTCCTTCCCATTTAATGAAAATGATTCCATTAAGTGTTATAAATTGAATTCAATTACTATCCATTTTTCTTTTTAAATATGCTTAATAATAAATAAGTTTAACCAAAGTGATGTTATCCTTGTAGGTTCATTCCTCACCCCCCCGCCATTTCTTTTATAGCACCTTTGTCATGATGATCTCATTAAGAAGCATTAATGCTTTTCAAAATCCTTGCTAAAAAAAGAAAAAGAAAGAAAGAAAATACTCTATCCTATCAACAACTAATTGGAACTTCTCTGGGGAAAGGTATTTTTTTTTTTTTTTTTTTTTTTACAAAAAGTATAAGTATGTTGCTTTGAATGTCTAATGATAATTCTCTTTAGTTTACAGCCAACTGGCCTCTGGGAAATCACTCATGGAGACATCAAAAACGCAGTGAGATTCTGATTTACTTCTAACATTTTCAGTTAGTATGCAGTAATTCTATGGATTAGGTGTTATTGTTACCCACTTTACAAATAAAGAATCACAGGCTTAGAGAGGTGAAGTAAGCTGACAGGCACACAGCTAGTAAATGAAAGAATGTAAAACCTGGATGATGCCAACAAGTAGACGTGGAACTTCTACTTTTTCTTTTCTAACGAGAATTTACTAAAGACTTGGAAATCACAGAGATACTCCACAGAGGATAACTCACATCTGCTCCAAGATTTGTTACTTCCAGAGCCTGTGGTCCTGAATTAATCCTCAGGGATTTTAACGGCTTCCTAGGAGACCCCCACAGGTCAGGAATCAACTGAAGCCACCTGACGAGTGAAGGTCTCCCTTAAAGGGGAGAAAAGGATGCTTGAGCCTACTATAGTTCCCAGGGTGCCTGTTAGGTTCCCAGGATGATTGACAGTGGTAACATCCATCTGTATGAAAGGAAGCCCACCACAACTCACACGTACCCTGCTCCACACACTCTATGGTCCTACTCACATGGCCAAGACAAAACCACTGAAGTGGACTGGTCTAGGTTCTCCAGCTAAGGTTGCTCACTCTGTGTGTGAAACCATCATCCAGTGGGTAGCTCTCTACTAAGCCCAATCCATATTTTCTCCTAAGCTGATGTGAAGGAAACTTGTCTTGGCCAACACTCACAATCTTTCTGAGGATCATATAAATAGCTCAGATAAGTTTTTTCAATCTAGCTTTAGGAAGAAAGGAATTCTCTCACACAGCTCTGATGTGGTCTCACTTTACAAGACTCAACGGAACACAGACAGGCTAGATAGTTTGCCTTTGGGTCACTCCCCAGACTTAGGGATGGGCTCACTAGTCTTGACTAGCACTGCCCACCACAGGGGACCTCCTAGAACAAAGGGGGCTTTGTTCCCAAGAAAATCTCTACCTTAGACATCATTCATTGGAAATCTTAAAAGTTACAGTTTCTAACTTTGAAACAAACAGGCAAAAAGGATTAACTTCTGCCTGCTCCCAGAATCCCATTCCATATGGAACACAGCTACACAGATGTTTGGAGCCAAGCAAGGCAAAATGGAAAAACCCCAAAGGCTGTTTGTGCCACACGTGGACCATCTTATAGAAATGGAAAGTTGATTCCAAATACCTGGGATTTCATGTTGGGGTTCACAAGTACCTGAGGTTCCAGTGAATTTTCAGTTCCCATCCAGATTAGGCGTTGGGCATTACAGACGCCCACGTGGATGGCTTCCACATTCCAGAAGTGGTCAGGAGTCCCATGGCTAAAAGTAGCTGCCCTGACCTTCTATGGCACTTTGACTGCCAAAGGTCACAGCCCACCTTCTATCTCGTCCTTATTTTGGGGATAGTACAACATAGAGGGAAGAACAAGGCTTTGGTTTCTCAGAAATTGGGAAAGGAACCCCCATTCTGCTTCTTACCAGCTATGCGATCTTGAGCAACTAGCTTTAACATACAGATCCTTCGTTGCTTCATTGATTACCTACATTTTATGGCGATGGTAAAGAGTATTTAACACACGTCTGGCACAAAGTAGGTGCCTAAGAAATAGGAGCTCCTGGGGCACCTGGGTGGCTCAGTCGTTAAGCGTCTGCCTTCGGCTCAGGTCATGATCTGAGGGGCCTGGGATCAAGCCCCGCATCGGGCTCCCTGCTCCGCGGGAGGCCTGCTTCTCCCTCTCCCACTCCCCCTGCTTGTGTTCCCTCTCTCGCTACATTTCTGTCAAATAAATAAATAAAATCTTAAAAAAAATAAAAAAGAAATAGGAGCTCCTGTATTTTCAACTCAGCTCTTTGAGAGCAAGATTCATGTTTGTTTTATCCACCCCTTTACCCAACCATCAATGGTCATGAACCTACCACGTGTCTCCTTGTACTTGATACATTTCCAGGTTCAGTAAATATTTGCTGAATGATGAATGCCTGAATAAATGAGTGAATGTGCCTACAATGCCTACAGGAATACATTTAAGCCAATCATCACAGACTTTGAGTAATGAAGAGCAGCATCTGCCAGCAGATAACATTACCAGAAATAATAAGGAAGCATGAGGAATTTGTGAAACACCAATGCACTGGTCCCTTGAACAGCGGGCAGACAGCCACTCAGGGTATAGCATGGGCCTTGTCCATACCTCAGCCTGGGACAGTGATGAAGGTAGACTTGGAGGGGAACATTGCATCAACAACTAACCAAGCAGCATCCAGGAACGGTCCACAGGGTGCCAGACCCCAGGCTGAGGGCTAGGAAACAGCCAAAAAACAGAATTCCTGCTCTTGAAAGCTCACAGCCTGCTGGAGAAGGCAGGTGAAGAGAGAATCTTTGTTGTGGGGTAAGCAGGACAGATACACATGGTATGATTTGGGAGTATGGAAGACTCCCCTTGCCCAACAGTCTCTCCTTATCTGGCTAGCAGGCCTGGAATTCCCATTTCTCAGACTCTGGAACTGGATCAAACTGTATCTGATTCCTTCCTACAGCAGTCCTTGGCTCCTTCACAGCCCAAGTCCTTGATCCTTATTTTAGAGTGGTCACTTCTCATTCAATTTTCAGATTAATCCTGAATGAAAAGAATTCCTTCAAATCAACACCTGTGGTTCAACAGTCATTATTCCTTTAGTTATGGAAATGGCCACTGAAAGTCTGTGATGTGCTAGACATTGAGGACAGGCAGAGCCCAAGGCAGATGCAAGATACGCTTGTCAGGGCCCATGGTCTGGTGTGCAATACCTTTGACAACTATGAGGAAGAAGAACCGGGGGCTCGGGAATTACACAGCAACGGGACTAAACCTAACTGAAGTGTAGATGTGAGCTGAAACCAGATGGATAGATAAGGGTACTGGGAGAAGAGGAAGGCTTCATGGTTAGAATGGTGGGATATGGGATCTGATGGCCCAGGTTCAAGTCCTAGGCAAAGTCATCAACCCATCTCAGCCTCAGTTTCCACATTTTGAGAATGCAAATAGGAATAATAACAATTCTTACCTCTTAAGTTACCGTCTGCAAAGGTAAAGATTAAATAGGAGAGGAAAGGCGCCTGGGTGGCGCAGTCAGTTAAGCGTCGGACTCTTGGTTTAAGCTCAAGTCATGATCTCAAGGTTGTGAGGTCGAGCCCCACATTGAGCCTTAGTGTTGGGCTCCATGCTCAGTGCGGAGTCTGCTTGAGATTCTCTCTCCCTCTGCCCCTCCCCCCACTCACACTCTCTAAAATAAATAAACAAGTAAAATCTTTAAAAAAAATAAATAGGTGATATATACATATATGCATATGAAGACACTAATGTATATTCATATCTAGATCCTGTATTTATATACGTTCCTATATACATAAGCTCATTATCACAGTATCTGACATATAAGAAGGCTTCACCAGAAAACTAATTTTTAAGGATGAAAGAAAGTCAGTGTTCTCAATATTGAAGGACTAGCAAGTGTGACAGCTGGAGATAAGGAAGAGAAAAAAATGCAGCTGAGGGATTTGTAGGAAGTTTATTATAGCTAGGTTCTGCATGAGAAGTAGGGCGTCTGACCCTGGGAGGGCCCTTCTTCTAATTGCTGGGTTTCTGACTTATACAAAAATGTCCAACCCCATGACTGATCCCACAGACAGACATCCCTCTGAGTGTTCACAGATTTTATTGTAGTAATCTCTGAGTACCCCAGATCTGTCTCAGGTCTACTGTGTGTGAGTTAGAACGCATTTGGCTGAAAGTGGCAGAAACTGACTTAACCGGAAAAAAAAAAAAAAGGAAGCATAGAAATGATGGTTGGTGCACACAGCTGAGAGGTCCAGGCACAGCGATGGCTGCATCCAGGTATTCGTAGTTGCTGGTAATCTTTCCATTCTCCTTGTTCTGCTTTCCCTTATGCTGGCTTCATCCTAAGCCATACCTTTCTCTATGGCAACAACATGACCATTAGCAGCAACTCGGTGTTTACACTTCATATGGCTGGAAACCCGATCAGAAAGAAGGTTCCTCTCTCCCCAGAATCCCAGAGGTGACTCTCATTGGACCAACTTGGGTCACTCTAGCTAGTGGAGGGGCAAATGCTGATTGGTGAAGCCTGGGTCACACGAGCACCCTCAGAGCCAAAGGTCAAGCTGCGCAGGAACCATAAGAGTGGGGTGGTGGGAGGAGAGATCATTCCTGGGCCAGACATTTGCCTACGGGCTGTCAGATCTCTGCTCAGCAGCACAGAGAACTCTGTTTGATGGCCTTGCTGGTGCTTGGGTGGATTCTGACTGGAGGCCCTGACAGAAGATGAGAGGAGAGGAAGAGACCAGAAGCCAAGGTATTTATCTACCTTGCCCTCTGCTTCAGGGGGTGTCACAGACAATGGCTGTGTCTCCCCACGGAGCCCCTCCCTTCAGGGTCAGCTCCAGCTGGGCAGACCCACCATAGGTCTAGCTTCCACCAGATGGCCCTGGACTCGGCCTCCTCCCTCGGGCTCCCACCCTATGTGTCAGGGGAACAGAGATCCTACTGTTGCTAACCCCCTGGGCAGCCCTACCATCCGTTTGGCCTTCCATCCCTGCCACCAACTGCAGAACTAGTTCCCAGAATACAGTTCACTCTATTTGACATACCTGGAACGGTATCTATGTTGCCAGCTAGATCCTGACTCATCCAGTTCCCTACAGAGGAAAATCCAGGAGAGGGTAAGTATGTCTGGCAGGCAAAATCAACAGCTGTCCATGACAGATTACATTCTGTCTAGTTCCTGTGAGTTCCTCTGCCAGGGAATGAAACTGTGCCCCTAATCACAGCCTGGCCCTGCCTTACTGCAACTGGCTAACACAGCCCTGGGGTGCCGTTCCCCAAGAGGCCTGCAGTACCAGAAGTAGTAGTGGTAACAAGCAGTTACGAGTCCTATCCTGGGCCAGGCACTGTTCTAAATGCTCCCTGTTAGCTCAGTGCGGACGGACGATGACGCTGGGAAGCAGTAACACCACACTTCCGTCTGACACGTGAGGAAGCCAAGGTTCAAAGAAGGTAAATTCCCCCGAGTTGAAGGGCTGGTAAAAAGTCAAGCGGAGATTTGAACTTGGCATTCTGGCTTCAGAACCCACCCCTTAACCGCGACACTCGGCTGTCTCCAGGCCAGGGAGGGGTCAGCCAAGGTCTGGAAAAATTCCACTTTGAGCCTCATTCGTGGCGATCCCTCTATTTGGAGGTGCTGGGCACACCCGAACTGGAGTAGGCAGTGCCCAGTCTCCACTGGGGGAGCTACGTACGGGACGGTCAGTAGTAGGCAGAGATGCCCTGATATTTTGTCCAGGGTTCTCCCCCCAGACCAGCTGTCTAGCTGTGGCATATAGCTTGACTACCCCTAACGAACTCCGGGTTAGAAAACGGGATTAAAGCTCTATCGGCAAAAACCATTTGTGGCACAAAACAATTACCACGATCACAAGAAATGTGGGGGATAATTCTGCGAAAATTTCACAAAAGCCATTGCCAAACCCTCGCTCAGCATTCCAGTTAGAATCTGAACGAAATGAGGGAATAATCACGGGGCTACGATGATGCCTAATTAAAGCTAAATTTAGCCCACCCTGGTTTTTCAGAGTTGTCATGAAATCTGTTTCAACTCACACAATAATAACGGCAAACCCAGATAATGAGGAAAGGGATTTAATTCGAAAGGTGGAATGTCATCGATATAATAATTAAGATAAACACACACACACACACACACACACAGGGGCCCAAATGAAACGGGCATTTGGTTGACATTTTCAGTGATTTTGCGGTGACTTCCTGGCTTTCTAATTTAAAAATTAAAGAAAAGGAAAGAAAAGCAAACAGGAAGATCAAGCAAGATGTTGATTTTCTTGCCATTTCCCCAGGGGCACTAAAGTGAACCTGCTGTCTCCACACAACACGGTGGGGGAGAGGGTGGAGGACCAGGCCTTTAATTTCAGGCAGGGCGGATTCGGGCTCTGTGCTTCCTGACAACCACGGGGGGCAGGGAGCGACACCACAGGCTGGCTCTAAATTAAACCGTGAGGACAGGGGAGTGAGACTGCTCAGAGGGCTGGGGATGCCTCGCCAAGTGAGCCCTTCAGATTTGAGCTGCCTTTCCCCTACAAGGCTTGGCCTCCTCTTCAATGAATACGTGTCATGGAGAAATAACCGAGAAAAGTCTGTGAAGCTTGTGGTCTCATGAAGTGGAAGCCGAGAGGGGACAAGGTGAGGGAGGAGGAAATGGCTGATAAAGGAGGCTCTTCTTCCCAGCCAAAGCGCTGGCAGCTCTTCTTCCCACCCACACCTCCACACACACAGGCACCCCCAATAACAAGAAGGCCTCCGGCCTCAGCTCATCCTCTGCCTTTTCTCAGCTCATCCTCTGCCTTTTCTCAGCCCGGGCGGGCGGGAAACGGAGGTAAAAATCTGAAGGTTGATGATGTGGATACGGCCCTGCTCTCTAACTGCAGAGAGAACCAAGTGAGGATCCAGTAGCTGCATGTCTCTTAGAATGCCCCAATACTCCATGTAGTCTCTCCCAGGAACTGGACGCTTGAATTGTCTTACTTCCTCTGCAATGCAATACTACAAAAGTAGCTATCATGACCCCCATTTTACAGAATAGGAAACCAAGACTCGGAGAAGTTGAGTAACTTGCTCCAAATCACAGAAGAGTAAGTAGCACGTTTGGGATTCAATCCACCAACTGTCAGACCACAGTACAAGACTGCCTCCTAGCTACCTCATTCAGCTAAGTGTCCAAACGTCTCCATGAGCTGTCTACCTTAATTACAAGACATCTATTGTGAAGGTTTTTTAAATATGGCTTTATAATATGAAAACTGTTGCATTTCAGCTTTAAAGATTTTTTTTTTTTTTATTTGAGAGAGAGAATGAGATAGAGAGCATGAGAGGAGGGAGGTTCAGAGAGAGAAGCAGACTCCCCACTGAGCAGGGAGCCTGATGCGGGACTCGATCCTGGGACTCCAGGATCATGACCTGAGCCAAAGGCAGTCGCTTAACCAACTGAGCCACCCAGGCACCCACATTTCAGCTTTAAAAAAAAGTCCAAGTAATGGATAAAAGAGATAGCCTCAACCAGCCCAGACACTCAGCACTCACTTATTCAAAAAGTAACATAAATGAGAATGTGATTCTGGGGGGTAATAATGCCACATGCTAACTAAATTCAAGTTTTTAAAAATATTTCTGAGAATTAGATTCAATAAGAAAAGAAATAAACTTAGCATGTATATGGGTGTCTATGTTTGTAACCAACTTTAATATTAAGATAAGAATATTCACAGTCTTTGCCCTTGCCTGACCTCTAAAAAGAGTCTGGTCCACTAATTCTGTGGCCCTCTTTCTCCCTCTGTCCAGGCTCTGTGGTGCTGGTTCTCCAAGTGTGGGCCACGGAGGAAATCTTTGTGGGCAAAGGAGGGGTGACAAATGCATCAAATAATAAATCCCTTCTTCATATCTTTATGTGACGATCTGACTGAGGCAATTTAAGTAACTTAAAAAGGTACTTCTCAGAAAATAATGCAGAGCCCAGGCAAGATATTGCTAAATACCAGAGAGACAAAATGATCTTATCCCTTTAATACCGTGGGAGACAGCATTTTTGCAAAGCGAATGCACCCATCTCTCTCTTCCCAAATGCTGCTCGTTGTGTCATAGGACTCTGAGAGTCCCCCGATGGAGGCATGGATCTAAGATTCCTCCCACTGAGTTCGGGCAGGCTTGTGATCACAGTGGAGGCGACACTACGTGACTTCTGCCGCGTGGCCCTAAAAGGCAGGCGAGCTTCTGCGGGTTGTCTTGGGGCACTTGGCTTTGGATCTGGGCACCACGCTCTGAGGATGCCCACACGGCCCTGTGGAGAGGCCAAGCGTAGTACCCGTCGGCAATCCCTCTTGTAGCCTCTGCGAACATCAACATCCACTGCCAGGAGCTTTCAGATGGTTCTTTCCACACCCTGCCTTGTGTTGCCTCCAGCCTTCCAGTCTTCCGCACCAGGCTGCAGACATTATGGCGTAGAGACACGCTGTCTCCCCTGTACTCCCTTTCAAATTCCTGACCCACAAAAGCATGAGCCTAATAAAATGGGTGCTATTTCATGCCACAAGTTTGGGGTGGTTTGCTACCCCAAGGTAAGCGCCAGGAGAATAAAAGCCCTTCCTCATCTTTAAAGATACAAACACTGCCTTCTTTGTGTCTCTACCCCGTTCTCTAATAGTTTTTATCCACCTTTATCAAAGCAAATATGACTTTATTTGCTGAGTAATTACATTTCTGTCTGCCTGACATCAGCTTCTGAGCTTTGCAAGGACAGAGACTTTTGCTTATTGATTTCTGTTCCCCCAAAGCATCTGTTGTAGGAATGAATGAATGAATGATTGAAACAGCCTAGAGAACATCACACTTTTGACTTCAATCTCATCATCCCAAACAGAGAGAAAGCTTGGTAAGTTTTAAAGCTACTGTGTTTGCAAAGAGTCATTACTTATGAATCAATACACATGCAACCGATCCACCTTCCCATTATGAAAAGAGGCTAAGCTAGAAGCAGAGGAACGGAAAACAAGAACACTCAAGCTTCGGGTGGCAGATGCTGGCTGTGCCCCTCCCGCATCCCTTTGAACCCTTGGGGTCCCCCAAGCACATGCCTATCACATTCTATTACAGGTCCCTACAACTCTCCACCTAAAGGCTGGCTCTCAGCTCCTAAGCAGGGCAGGCCAGATGTGCTGGGGGAATGAAAGCCCTGGAAACAGCCCTCAGCCAATGACAGATGTGGGGTGGGGGATAAATACCCCTGAGTGGGTATTTCTAGGGCTTATTCTACACTGTAGCCCAGAATTCCCAGGCAGGGATGAGCCCCGGTGACACTCTGGAGGAGCCTTTTCAATAACACATTCTTCTCTTTCCACTTTTATTCCCTCAATCCCTTATTGATACTCCCGAGATCACCTTTGAAATAAACCATTGCCTTTCAAATCCTCTACCCAGGGTCTGCTTCTGGGGAAAACCCAAATTGAGCAGCACTCTAAGCAACACAGACCAAGTCTTGGTTGGCAAAAAAAAAAAAAAAAACAAGAAGAGGGTGGGGACAGATAAAATTCACCCAGCAAGTTACAATTCCTTCCAGTGGATTTCAACAAATGACTTCAGGAAAAATTTCCATGTGCTGGTGATTAAAGATAATCAACTCAAGATTTGGGCCACAATAAACTATAATAGACAAAGGGCTCATTTCTGCATTAGTCAGGACACTTTGGGCTGCAAGTGACAGAAAACGAACATGTACTGGCTCAAGCAAAGTAGGAATTCACTAGTTTGTGTAACTGAGGAAGGTCTTCAGCAGCGGTGGGCCCATATCAATCTTACCAAAAATCTGTTTACCATGATTATGCAGCTCTGCTTTCCTCTTGGTTGGTTTACCATTTGGTAAAATCTTCAAAAAGAGTGGGAAGAGGCAACTTCTGATTTACATTCCATTCACTAAGTAACACCAGCAGAAACAGAGATGCTCTTTCTCAAGAGTTCCACGCAAAGTCTTGGGTTTGGCTTTCATTCCTGAACTGACAGCTGTGGTCAGGGCATTGGAATATGCCCCCGGGCAGGCTGGATGTGTGACCCCTTTACAGATCCCCACCCCAACTGAACAGCCTCACAGTGGCTCATGAGTGGTTCCTTAAAGGAAATTCAGGGTTGGAAGGGGAAGGTTACTCCCCAGAGAAGCATGACCCCCAACAACACTAAAACAGACTTGTTCTATGAAAAAGAGAGAACAGGGGCGCCTGGCTAGCTCAGTCAGTAAAAGCATGCCACTCTTGATCTTGGGGTCATGAGTTCGAGCCCCATGCTGGCTGTAGAGATTACTTAAATAAACAAATAAACAAATAAGTAAATAAATAAACTTTTAAAAAAATCTTTTAAAAAATGAGAAAGTAAAGACAAGCAAAAACAAACTGAACTTTTCAGTTACTCAGGGCATAAAAATTCCATCTTTTGGGAAAGCCAATTTCTCTGATATATGACTAAAAACAGCTGTGGCTGATAAATATATGTCATATATATATATACATATATATATGCATATATAAATATATGTAAGGTTCTAAGTGACATGAAATAAGCACATTTCAACCTGTCCCTCTGTCTTTAAATGTATGTTTCATTATTATTTAGTTATGGTGAGGCCAAAAGATTAGGAGATGACTGTCACTGACGTGATAGATTGTTACTCACAGGTTCCAAGGGGAGGGGCATGCCATTCCATGGGGGCCACATGGGGAAGCACCTGGGATGGTCAGGAGGTGCAGGCAGAAGCAGCAGGGCAATCTTGGCAGGAGACTTCACTGTAGTTTCTGTGGGCAGGAACAGGAGAGGCAGGGTAAGCACGCATGGGATTGGCTAGTTTGAATAATTTCAGTAGGCTCCAGGGTGTAGGGGCTGTCCTGAATTGTCTGGTATCCGGCCCTGGGGGTGATCATACCAGGTGGATCTGGATCTGGTAGCCCAGAGGGTACAACTTCCATAAAAGAGGTGCTTGGGGTATGGGTTTTGGATTAGTTAATTTGCACATGAAAAGTATGCTCCCAGGTGAGTTCTTTACAATCTCTAGGGATTAGCTAATCCAGGGAGGGTACTTCCTCCCAGGTTAGCAAGACCCTAGATGCCAGAGCATCAAGAATGCAGAAAATACAAAAATAGAGTGCATATACTCTCCCACTGAATGCAGCTATACAAGCAGGAGAGATTGCATCCATCAGCCATTTGAGGACTCTGAAAAGTAAGTAGTAGCTAGGGGGTTGGAAAAGAAGACCAGAATTTGAAGCACCGTCAAACCAGAGTTTACTCTTTTTCTGCTCTGGTGTCCACTGGCCTGAACTCAACGCAGTCTGAAACCTGGAAGTGAACAGAGAGAAATCCAGGAGAAGCCCTCTAGTTCTGGCTTGTAGGCAGGAAAAGATATTTCCTGGTGCTGAGAGAGGGGGAGGAAACACCTTGTTTTCCTTTTTTCATTTCTTCTTGTCTTTTTTCCATTCTCCTGTACCTCGGCCACAGGCAGTCTTCGTGTACCAATGGTGCCAGTGTCAGAGGCAGCAATGGAAGCCCACAGAAGCCGAAAACTCTGAGGAAGGGATCTTCCTCTCCAATAGGAGGACCTGTGGTCCCCAGAGGGTAAGGAAACTCCTGTTGCTTTCTTACCTTCTCTGTCCTAAAACTTGGCTCCAGACATGAGCATAGCTATGTGATGTGTATGCCAGAGTGGGGTAAAGAAAACCCCAGTTTTCTGTCCAAATGAGCAAAAAGAGGAGTTCAGGGAGCTGAAAAGTGTCAGGGACAGCCAGGAGAGAAGAGAGAGCTACCCACAGACTCCTGGGCTAACCTCTGAGCTACTCTTTCCTGGATGTGACCCTAAATGACATACAGGGACTTTAGAACTGAGTTATGGACAAGAATACGCCCAAGTCCCAGGCTGGGCCCTGGGTGGTGAACATCTGGAACAGATCTAAATAGCACTGCAGGGGATTTGAAAACCGAACTGACCTTGAAACCACAACCCACAGAAAACTGGTTGGAAATTGAGGACTGAACCCAACTGGGTTGATTAACTGCTAAAGCAAAAATATCAACACTCTCCAGAGGATTTAAGTAAGATTCAGAGTCTCATAACATAATATTTAAAATGTCCAGGACACAAACCAAAATTACTCAGTATGCAAAGAATGAGGGAAATCTCAACTCAGATGGGAAAAGATGCCAATGCTGAGATAACACAGAGGTTAGAATTATTTGAAAAAAGGCTTCAGGCACCTGGGTGGCTCAGTGGGTTAAGTGTCTGGCTCTTGATTTCGGCTCAGGTCATGATGTCAGGGTCATGGGATCTAACCCCGTGTTGGGCTCCACACTCAGCGTAGAGTCTGCTTGAGATTCTCTCTCCCTGTCCCTCTGCCCCTTCCCCTACTTGCGCGCACGGGTATGTGTGTGCGTGCATGTGTGTGTCCCAAATAAATAAATAAAATCTTTAAGGGGGAAAAAAAGAAAAAAGCTTTAAAGCAGCTATGAAAGAAATGCTCCCACAAGAAATCCTGGACACTCTTGAAATAAATGGAAAAGTAGAAAGTCTCAGAAAGAAAAGAGAATATATAAAGAACCAAACAAAAATTTTAAAACTGGAAAATATAATAACTAAAACAAACTCACCGGGTGGGTTCATCAGCAGAAGGGAAATGAAGGAGGAGTCAGTGAACATGAAGATAGATTTATAGAAATATACAAGCTGAACAAGAGAGAGAAGAAAGATAAAAGAATAAACAGATCCTGAGGGACCTGTGGACAATACCAGAAGGGCTAACATTCCTACTGTTACAGTCTGAGAAGAGAGAAAGAATAGAGCACAGAAAACATATTTGAAGAATAACAACTTAAAAACGTCCTGAATTTGGCAAAAGGCAGAAACAAACCTGCAGAGTCAAGCAAATCTCAAATAATATAAGCCTAAAGAAATCCATGCCCCATGCATAATAATAAAACCCCTGAAAATGAAAGAAAAAGAAAAAAAAATCTTGAAAGCAATCTAAGAACAATGGACACACTACCTATAGGAGAACAACACTTGAAGTGACTGCATATTACTCAGGAGAAACAAGAGTCTGGGATGAGGTAAAAGATATACTTAAAGTGCAGAAGTAAAACAAATGTCAAGCCAGAATTCTATTCTGGTGAAAACAGCCTCAGGGACGAGTTGAAATAAGGACATTCTCAGGTGAACGAAAACTAAGAGAATTCATTCCCAGCAGACCTGCTCTAAAGGAATTTCTAAGCAAGTTCTTCAGGCAGAGAGAAATGACATCTGAAGGAAACTTGGAACATCAAGAATGAGGAAAGAGAAATGGAAATAGTACATTTCTGAGTAAATATAACAGACTACTTTTCTCCCATGAGTTTCTTAAAGCAAAAATTGTAACATGGTCTGATGGAGTTTTCACTGTATGTAGATGTACGTAAAATAACCATAGCAAAAAATCTATCTACTGGTAAGGTTTCTATATTCAACTTGAAATGCTAAAATATTTAAAAGTGAGAGGTTATGTATGTTGCAAACTCTACAGCAATCACTAAAAATACTATACAAAGAGATATGGTCATAAAAACAGAATATATATATATAAAGTATGCTCTCAGACCACAATGGACTTTACCTTGAGTTACGCCAGGTCAGTTCAGTATTTGAAAATCAATGTATTATTAAAAGTCAAAAAAAGAAAAAGGGCAGGATCATATCAATTAATACAGTAAAAGCATTTCACAACATTCAAGATCCATTCATGATTAAAAACTCTCAGCAAACTATAAAAAGAAGGGACTTGTGTCAACCCAACAAGGGATATGATTGAAAAATCTACAGAGAACATTACACTTAATGATGAAAGACTGAATACTTTCCTCCTAAGAATGGGAACAAGGCAGACTTCCTTTATCTCCATTCCTATTTGAAACCATACTGGAATTCCTAGCCAGTGTAATCTAAATAAATAAATAAATAAGTATTAAGAAAATAAAAATTTGGAAAAGAAGAAATAAACTGCCCCTATCCACAGATGAAATGATTCCCTACATGAAAAATTTCAAGGGATACACACATACATACACATCTTAGAACTAAGTGAGTTTAGCAATGTTGTAGGATACAAGTTAAAAAAAGATTCTATTTCCACATAATGGCAAAAAGGTATCGGAAATCAAATATTTTTAAATGTTATTTAAAATATCTCAAAAAATAGAAATATTTAGATATAAATCCAGTAAAACATGCAAAGAGGATCAGTGTGCTGAAAACTACAAAAATGTTGATGAAAGAAATCAAAGAGGATCTCAAGAAATGCAAAGACATACCATGTTCATAGACTGGAAGATAACACTATAAAAGATGTCAGTTCTCCCCAAATGCTCCCAGATTTAACACAATCCCAATCAAAATCCCAACAGGATTTTTTTGTAGGCAGATAGAAGCTGATTCTAAATGGATATGGAAATGCAAAGAAAAAAAAATAGCCAAAATGATTTCAAAAAAGGAGAACAGAGTGGGAGGAAACACACTTTCCAATTTTTAGTCTTCTATAAGCTCCAGTAATTGGGATCAGGATAGCATGCTCTTGGCAAAAAGATGTAGCTCAATGGAACAGAAGAGACTCTGGAAATAGACCTGATGCTATAGACAACTGATGCCATTTTAACTGAAGTGTAATTCATATACAGTAAAATGCATAGACCTGAAGTGTGCAAATTGAAGATTCTGACGCAGGCATATACTCACATAACACACACCCAATAAAAAATATTTTCATTTCCATTACTCTAGAAAATTTCCCTGCACTCAATTTACCAACTGAGTTTTTCCTAAAAGTGCAGAGGCAATTCAATAGAAAAAAGATTCTTTTCTTAGTAAATGGTGTTGAAACATTTGGACTTCATATGTAAGAAAATGAACCCTGATATAAATCTCATATCTTATACCAAAATTAACTCAAATGAAATCACATATTTAAATGTAAAACAGAAAATTATAGAACTTTTAGAAGAAAACATAGGGAAAAATCTTCATGATGCATCACAGAAAAAGAATTGATAAATTGGGCTTCATCAGAATTAATCATTTGTTCCAGGAAAGACACTGTTAAAATAATGAAAAGATAAGCTACAGAGTAGGAGAGAATATTTACATACCACATATTCAACCAAAGACTTGTATCCAGAATATATTAAGCACTCACAAACTCAATCCTAAGAGAACAAACAATCCAGTATTTTAAATGAGCAAAAGAGGAAGTGTGCATGGCAAAAAAGCCCACAATGTTCATTCTTAGCCCTTAGGGAGATGCAAATTAAAAACATGATGAGATACCACTACGCACCTATTAGAAAGGTTGAAATAATAAAAAAAAAATGACTGACAACCTCCAGTATTGGCGAGGATATAAAGCAATAAGAACTCTTACACTTGCTGGTGGGGGAGTATAATATGGTACAACCCTTCTAGCAAACAGCATGGTAGTTTCTCATAAAGTGGAAGATATGCTTACTAGTTGAGTCCTTGAGTCTCCTAGGTATTAGCCTAGATACATGAAAACTTATCTTTACACAAAAACCTGTACACAAATATTTATAGAAGCTCTACTTATGATTGCCCAAACTGGAAACAGCCAAATGCTTTCCAATGGGGGAACAAACAAAAACACTGGGTTACATTCATACAGTGGAATTCTGTTCAGCAGTAAAAAGAAATGGACTGTGGATACAAGCAACAACTTGGGTGAGTCTCAAAGACATTATGACGAGTGAAAGAAGCCAGTCTCAAAAGATTATATACTGTATGATTCCATTTATATAACTTTCTGGAAAAAACAAAACTTTGGTGATGAATAACAGATTAGTGGTTGCCAGGGACTGGGGTTGGGTGGGGGGGAAGGGTGTGCCTACAAAAGGATAACATGAGGGAGTTCTCTGGGGTGATGGAACTGTTTTGTGTCCTGCTTGTGGTGTGGTAGTTACATGAATCGATACACACGTTCAAATTCACACAAAAAGTCAATTTTACTCTAAATTCATTCAGAAAGTAAAATTTTAAGAAATTAGAAAAGTGGAAATGTTTCCAGTGAGATAATTAAACTTATCAGGAAGAAGAAACTTCTCCAGAATGTGTTATTTTGTAGGTAAAGCTGAAAAGGAAAAAAAAATTAAAAAGAAGTAAATATTGCCCTGAGCAGTGAGTGATTCTCAAACTTCAGTCTTTATAAGAATCACCTGGAGAATTTGTTAACATTGTTTATTCTGGACCTCACCCTATCTCTACCCTTTGAGAAATACTTGGCTGGAGTAGAAAAGGTACTAGTTGTTAAGTTACCTCAGCATGCTTTAAAATGCCAGATTAAGACCCGACCGGACTTGCCATAAATCAAAGCAGATGCTTCTGGATTCAGTTAAGTAATTAGGACAAAATTTTCCTTCAGAGAGTTTACATTTGCAGTGCTTAGGCTTGTAAATTGAGACACATAAATAAACCCTCCTTCTATCAGTAGAACTAAAGCTTTTTTTTTTCTTTATAGATTGAGGCAGTTCAATGAAGTTTTAAGTTTTCCTAGGCAGTCACCAAAGAGCATAAGCCTTAAAAAGTGAATCCATGATTACATGACTTGCTCCAAGTTACTGGTGGAACATTAAGAGTTTTGTTGTTGTTGTTTGTTGGTTTCATTGGGGCAGGGAAAGGAGAACCAATGGCATAGAAGTAATCGAACATGAAATTTCGAATACAAAAACGTGACTAAAAAAGGCCCCCTCTCTTTCCTACGGTTGCAGTTTGATGTTAGCCTAGCCTTAAAAATTTTGTTTTTAAAGTAACTTTGAAGGGCCATATCTAATTTTTCATGGCTTTTTTAAAAAGAGAGAGGAAAAGTGAAATAAAATGCCTAGCTTGCATATGGTTCCATTATTTCCAGAATATTCCAATTACCTTAAGTTTTGACATGATGTGAATTAAACTGCTATCTAATTTGCCAACATTTTAGAAAGAGTGGGAAGTGAGCGGGAGCTGGGTGTTCTGATTCCAAGAGCCCCAGTTTCATGAGGGTTTCATGAACATAGGCCCCCAAAGCTCTATACATCAAAATGGCAACTGTTTTCTCCAGCTCACATGGCTGTGCTCAAGCCAAGAATTTTGAACCAAAAGCCACAGGCTGACCTTCCAAAGAGGTAGGCCCATTCCACCTGCCCCCAGCCCAAGGGCATGGCTTGGGGCTTTCAAGTGACCAGACTTACTACAGTATCACATGTTGTCTGAAATGTGTCCCTCTTTGTAGGATGAAAAAGAAGATCCTCTATTCTCTTCACCTTTCAGCGGAGGAAGTGGGTTTGGCTCAGCAAGGGAGGTGGATGCAGACAGGAAGGGAGGAGACACAGGCCTGTCTTCTCTCAGTCTTGCCAGCCCAGAGACAGCAAAGTGCAGGCCAGCGTACCTGTCACTAAGAGCAATGGTCAGAAGTACAAAACAGGGACAGCCACTCTGAAATACAGTTTGGCAATTTCTTACAAAACTTGCCATATGAGTCAGCAATTGTACTCCTTGGTATTTACCCGATTTGTTGAAAACTTATGTTCACACAAAACAGGCACACTGATGTTTATAGCAGCTTTAGTCATAATCACCAAAACTTGGAAGCACCAAAAATGTCCTTGAGTCTATGAATGGATAGACAAACTGTGGTACATCCATTCAAGGGAATATTATGCAGTAATAACAACAGTTATCATGTCTTGAAAAGACACAGAAGACTCTTAAATGCATAATCCTAGATGAAAAAGTCAATTTGAAAAAAGCCACATACTGTAAGTTCCTAACTACATAACACTTTGAAGAAGGCAAAATTAAAGGAGACAGTAAAAACATGAGTGGTTGTTAGGGGGCTCGGGGAGTCAGAGGGAGGTAGGGGAAGGGGGAGCACTGAGGATTTCTAGGGCAGTGGAACTTTTCTGGATGATACTGCCCACGTGGAAACATGCCATTATACATTTGTTAGAGCCCTCAGAATGTAAGACACCAAGAATGAACCCAATATAAACTATGGACTTCAGCTAATAATAATGTATCAGTATCGGCCCCTCAACCATAACAAGAGTACCACACTAATGCAAAATGTTAATAATGGGTGGGGGGTGTGTGTTAATTATAACTGGGTGGAGGGGGTTTGGGTGTGAGAAGATAGATGGGAACTCCCTGTACTTTTGGATCACTTGTTCCGTAAACCTAAAAATGCTTTAAAAACAAAACAGAACAAAACACAAAACATCTGTCGGGGCCTCCTGCCCTGGCCAGAGCCCTGGGTGCTCCTCAAGGCTACCAGGCCCCACTGCAACATTTTGATTTGGCTTGCTTCCCTGGTGGTTTGCAGCCCTGACTTTTCTGAGCTCCAGAGGACCCTGGCTGCCTGCCTGAGATGTTTGTTCCTAGCGCTGCCTGGCTTTGCCACCTTCAGGATCACCCCAGGTGAAAGACAAAGTCTTCCTATGGCAAGAATCTTTCTGGCTTTCCTCACGGCTCCACAATGCCTTGTGTCGCCAAGGGACAACTTCCTCTTCCATAAAAGCAGAGTAATAACAGTCTATCTTTACAGCTGTTCTCATGCAGTCCATAGGTACCAAGTTCTTCCTCTGGGCCACACTCTGTTCTAGGCACTTGGGATACTGCCAGGAAAAAGAGACAAAAGTTCCTGCCTGGGTGGGCTTCCACTGCAGTGAATGGATTAAATGAGACAACCCAAGGAAGTTCTAAGCATAGTGTTTGATCCATGGTAAGTGCTCAAAAAAATAGCAGCAATTGCCAAGGTGAAGGCCACGGCATCCCTGGGGACGAGAGCTAGAATTGGGGGCTTGGAGGAAAGTGCAGGCGTGCTGCAGAGGCTCTGGGCGCCAGCAGGTGGCAGCAGCTGCAGACACATCCCCTGCGGCCCTGAACGGTGGCTATAAGGGGAGGAGGGAAGGCCTGATGGATGCGAGGCTCAGGCTCTTATCCTCTGGATCACAACAAAAGCCTGTTCTTTCTGAGGAGTGTCTCGTGAAAACAGAGCTCCTTATCTTATCGTCATCTCTTGCTTTGTCCTTTCGAAAGCAGTCACTTAACCCTCTGCAGCTGGGATCCTTCTCAGCCTTGCAAGACAAACCTGAGCTCTCCACGGCCGAATTCTCCAGCTGGAAGAGAGTTGAGAATTCAGAGGTTCAGAGGTTTGCCACGTCCAGTGCCTCCTGGGGTCAGGCAGTAATGAACACCTTCCAAAGCTCTCCCTGGCTCCAAGGGGGGGGGGGGTGGAGAAGGGGGGGAGGTGCAGTCACGGCAAGTGCTGGGAGAGGCCACGTATCTGGACTTCAGTATGACACTACCACGTTTTCAAGGCACAGTGGCACCGCAAGAACCTGTCACCTGGATTTGCCTGAGCCCCCCAGCTTGTGATGCCCGAGGCTCACTGCAGAGTTTCCTACTGTGCACGGCCGCCTGGGGGCCGGAGATGGGTGGGGGGAGCTCGCCCAAGGACGCCCGGTGAGTTGGGCACAGCCCAGTGCCAAGCGGCGTTTCCATCTGCTGGCTCTGCCTGTGCAGCCACACCCATAGCAGCAAAGTGGGGCGTGCGCGTGTGTGTGCATGTGTGTGTGTGCGTGCGCGTGTGTGTGAAGAAAAGCAAAGAATATGTTAAAATAGGGAGCGTAGCCCAAAGATGACTGCGCCTGGTGTAACTCGGCCGTTACAGATGAGGACATGAGCACGAGAAGCAGACGACGTTGACGGGCATTTAGCAGGTGCCAGGCGCGGGTTAAGCACTCTATGGAATAACGCATTGAATCCTTGCAGCCTCCCTGCCCAGGCGAGTATTACCACCATGCCCATTTTACACATGCGGAAATCAAGGGCACTGAGCCATCTGCTCCGAGTCGCTAAGCTGGAAGGGGCAGAACCTCAATCTTTCCTTTGCTCTAAACAGGAAGGCGATCAAAAGAGGGCTCCCAGGGTCCACCCCGGGGAGGAGGCTGGAGAGGTGGTCTCCCGAGAGGGTGGGGAGCCAGGACCCAAGTCTGCTGGGGTTCTGAGAGATCATCCCCTCCCTGCATAGCCTGCAGGCCTCACACCTGTGTGCATGCTCAGGTGCCTTCGTGGGGAAGGTGACATAATGACACAGGAAACAGAAATAGGCCTAGACCAGGAAAACTGTGGGAGGCAGCCTCAGAAACTGGCTCTGGTCTCCTGGCAGGGACTGATCCTCGGTGAGCCCTGGGGGCTCCGCAGAAGCAGGGTCTCCAGGGCAGCTGCAGAACCTACTAGAAGAGGAGTGGATGTCCGCCACTCCCATGAGGCCACTGCAGAATGGAGTGTGTACGTGTCCCTCTTTGTTTATACTTCTTTGGATGTCCCCTTCTCACAATAACTGGCTTCATCCCCTCTTGATTTGCACTCAGATACACCCTGAATGTTCAGCACTTTTCTGGGGTTTTCCAGCTGGCCAGAGCCCTCAGAGTTACAACACTACGGCTGGGCTGTCCCTCCTCACATTTACCAGTTTATTCCTTAAGTGATCACTTGACCTCCCCCAGCTTCAGTTTTCTCATCTGTAACATGGGTGAATGATATTGACCTTATAGCGCAAAGCTGCTGTGAACATTCGAGAGAAGAGGCCAGTGCCCAGCATGGTGGTGATGCTCGGTAAACTCTGTCAGTTGTGTTATGCTTTCTCAGGACAGTCTTCTGTCTTGACCTTCGCATTGCCCCAGAACAACCATGGAAATAAAAATCCCTTGGTTTGGCACTCTGGGTGGGCTCTCTCAATGAATCAAACACCAATCAAGACAATGAATTCACTAAAGAAGTTTAAATGGAAAATAGTGGCTTAATGTGTTTCCCCTCCAGGGTAAGATTTGCATTTTAACAGAATTTCTCAATGCCTTAAGTTCAAAGAGTGAGGAATGGAGGGGATTTCAAGAAGAAATTGGGCTGCTGGTAGAGATGTGCAGCTGAGAGGCACGATGGCTCTGAAGCTGAGGGAAAGCAGGGAGCTTCTAGAACGTGACGCACTGTAACTGGGAATCACCCCCTTCTCACCTCCACCTCTACACACACACACACATGCACCCACACTCCTCTCCAGTCATCTACAGTTACAGACACCTTGAGTCAGAGCTAAGCTTCTTCTCTCTCTACTTTCATTGGCTAATTTGGAAAACGGCATCATCATCGTCATAGCTATGTTTTGGGGTTGTCATTGGGAGAGTTAAATGAGTTAATACATGTCAAACTCTTCCACAGTGCCCAACATCTCAGAAGCACTAGGTAAGGGCTCACTGTGTTAGTGACCAGGTTGGCCTTCACACTGAGTTCTTGCAACTGTGACATGTTAGTGAATGTTATTCCTTCTGTTTAAACTCGCTTTTGAAGATATGCACGCCACATTAAAAAAATTTTTTTGAAATCTTGAAGGCCTCTCAATGCCAACCACATTTGGATTCCAGGAGAACTAAGAGCTTCGCTATACTCTAATAGTTAAGCATAAATCAGTTTGATATACTGGGAAGGACACAGGGGCAGAAGATGACTCAGTGCCGCTGACCTTGGAGCTATGTGACCCTGGACAAAGTCAGACCTCTCTGAAACAGGAAACACTCACAGAGTCCTTTGAGGATCAAATGGCATCAGAGATGTTAAAGAGTTTAAGTAGAAAGCTATTATTACTACCACTACCACATGGACTTCCAGAAGTATGCTCCTGAATGCTATGACCATTGAACTTATTTTCTCCCCGCTGCCTGCTCCAGCCCTCAAACTCAACATTTCACAAGCTGATGCTAAGTCTGCTTGGGTCGCTAAAACTGGGTGACGTAAACAACAGAAATGTATTTCTCATACTTCTGGAGATCAGGACTCATCTCCACACACCATCACACTGAGGCTAGGGCTTCAACATACAAACATTCAGTCCTGAACATCACCCACTAGTAAATGCTGGTGGAGTGACTGGGCTGCTGGTATGTACGCTGCCCAAAGCTAGCCAGTAGAGATGTCCCAGCTTAAGAATCAGAGCAAGAAAGGGGGCAGACACAGGCTGACACTCCTCTTGCTGAGAAAGGAAGATGGCAAGCCTTATTTGGCTATGGTATGGGACAATATGGCACCATGGTCTCTTATGGAGAGCAGGGTATCTTGTCACAAACCAGGCCTTCGCTTCATTTTGTGGGGTCATCTCACATCTCAGTACCTGAGTTTTCTCATCTGTAAAACGGGGACAATAATGTTACACATCTCACAGTGAGTTAGAAGCGTTTAGCAGAGTACCTGACGTGGTTCATGGCAAGGAAATGGCAGTTGTGAATCGAGGACACTTGAACAAGGGAGGAACATTAACATTTTTGCTAGAGGACAGAAGCTCCGAAGAGCTTAATTTGTGTTTGGCTCTGAGTTTTTGGGTAAGATACTTAGCTTCTCAGTTTCCCCGTTCATAGGATAACCAAACAAGGATTTCATAGGTGTTTCTATGAAGTATTCATCCCTTTAGATGTCTCGTAAGAAGGTTGCCATGGCCATGAAGTTTTGGGCAAAGCTTCATTCCCTCCATCTCTAAGAGTTCCACCAGGAATGCGCTGGAGCTAGTGATGAAGCATTCAGGACTTCTCTGAACCAACTGTGTTTTCAGTGATGTCATACTGGAAGCTTCAAATTAGTCATGGAGCATTTATACTCCAGACATTGGCAAATGCTCAAAATTGGGGCTACGTTTTTTCTCAGACAGCTTGTTGTTCAGCATTTACCAGCACACCATTGGTCTGAATATGTTAGCTTATTCATGTCTCCGAGAAGTTTAACAATAAACTCATTGAACTGGTGTTTCCCAAACATCTCAAACCATCGGACCACTTCAATGACAGTGCTCAGAAAACTTTTTGGGAAATGTAGCACTAGATCATTCCATGGCCCTTTTATTCTACCATTTTCCCATTAGAGGATGCAACTACCGAGTTACTGAACTGGGAGGGACTCCCGTTGCCTGAAGGCTCCATTAACCATACTCACTGACAAAGAAGTACCCTTCCACAGTCTCACGAGATTTCCAGACAGGTGTCTTGGGCAAATGAAGGCTTCCTTGCATTTTTCAGGTTTATCAAATGTATGGCCTGCCCCAAACCTTTGCACGTGATGGTCCTGCTGTCTAAACACTACCTTCCTTCTAGTTAACATCTCCTCATCCTTGACACACATCTTGAGCTTCGTTACTTTTGGGGGGTAGAGCTAAGCCTTTAGTCAATGAGATTCCGCTGATCCCTTTTCTAAAGAACCCTGCTCTTTGTCTTCAGGGCACTTATCTTGTGGTAGCTGAAATATGGCCATGAAGTCTTTGAAACTTTTCCCATCAAATCCACTTCACACCCCTTGAATTGGAGCTGGCCACAGTAACCTGCTCTGACCCATAGGATGTGGAAGCCTTTACCCACTCCCCCAGCATGTAGCCCTGAGACCTTTATACTCCTCAGCTCGGGACAGATGGAGAAAGACTGAGGTAATGCTGGTCTAACATCAAAAATCAGATTATGAAGGGAGAAATAGCCCTGAAAGCCAGATTGTCTCGTGAGAGATTTCACAGATTCTTCCGTCCTCCTTTGGTCCCTAGTTCATGATCCTAGAAGGGCACAGATTTTAGATTTTTCTGATGCCACCTCTGTTATGGACAAGATTACAGGAAGTTTAAAGACTTTAGCACAGACAGTGTTAGCTTGCACGTGTTAGCTTAAGCTGTAGTCTAGGTGAAGATGGCTGCCCCAGTGAGAAGTGTATATATCCAGAGGCACTTACTTTGAATCATAAAGGCCCAATCCCAGAAGCACTGACAATCCTTAAGTGAAGAGTCTTTGATCATTAACAAAACAAACATCAGAAATGTGTTTTTACTGGCAAAATAACAGGTTTTAAATGAACACATTAGATGCTATAAATGGGTTCTCATTGGGTAAGTCAGTGCTATTCAAGATATATGGCTTAGCCAGAGCCCTGTAGAGACAGTCCTCTGTCCTTATATGGAAAGAGTGCAAAGTCTAATAAAGCCCGGAGCATGTACTCTTAGGATGATCCTAGAGATTTGATTTCTGGATGCTGTATCTAGATTAGCATCCCACCTGAAACATGTGACCTTCCATGAGAGCTGGGGTTAAAAAGGCAGAGATCTACCACTCATGCAGCTTGCAAAAACATCTTGTACAAACCATATTATCCCTGCTTATTAATAAATATGTTTAAATAATGTGTCTAATGTGTGTGACACAGCATGGTTGGAGACTTGCTTACATTATAACCTGGCCTTCGAATGCACGAGTTGAATCCTTTGATTGCCCTGGGGTTTTGTTTTGTTTTGTTATTTTTGTTTTTCATTTTTGCTTTGAAGCTCTTTCCAGATCATGGCACAGGGAGGAAAAACTGAAGCCGAGAATGGCAATTTCACCAAGTAGATATGATGAGATTGGAGTTAGGGCTGATTCCATGGCTATAACTTACAGGGCAGATTTCTAGAGAAGGGAAGTCATACAGAGGAGCTTCAGATATCTGTATAAGAATCTCCCAGAATTTTTGAATGCCAAGTGGCATGTGCACAGGACCAGAATCCACAAAGGTAGGCAAAGAATAAATACTGTGGAGTTATGAGCTTAATTGAAATTCTGGAGCTTAAATAAAACTGAGGGATATTGTTGTATGTGTAATTGGAGAGGCTACTTTGATAATTCTGGGCACTCAGTTGACACAAGAAAGACTGTGCATTAGGGGAAGGATTACTATCATCCTGGAGTTAAGAATATACTAGACCTAACCTAACAAATATTTTAAAAAGCTTCAAAGGATCAAGCTGATTCATAAGGAAGTTAACTGCCTTCCAGACAAAACCCAACATTATTTAAAGACAACAAAATCCAGACGTTCAACAATGCATCATCCACAATGTCTAGCACATAATAGCATATGATTAGACACATGAAGAAACAGGAAAATATGAAGGAAGAAAAATCAGTCAATAATTGAAAGAGACCAAAAATACAGAGGTGATAGAATTAGGGAAGAAGGCTTCTTCAGCTACTATTATAAATGTAGAAGGATATTAAAGGAAAATATAACTTTATGAGAATAGATTGTGAGTCTCAAAGACAAAGAGAGAAACTACAAAAGGGAACCAAACTGAAATCTAAAAACTAAAAAACATAGTATTCACCATGAAAAATTCACTGGATGGCATTAATAGAAGGTGAGATACTACAGAAGAAAATATCAGGGACTCAAATTAATCAAATTAAAGCATACAGAGAAAAAAAAAAGCTGAAAAAAAGGTAATTGAACAGCACTTTAATAGCCTGTGGGATAACATCAAGCCTAACATATATCTTCAAGTTCTTGAAGGAGAGGAGAGTGAGAGTTGGGCATTAAAAAATATTTTTATGAAATGTTGCCAAAATCTTTACAAATTAGATGAAAAATATAAACCCAGAAATCCAGAAAGCTCAACAAACCTGAGGTGGGATGAATGAAAATAAATCTACACTAAGACATGCCATAAGAAATTTGCTGGAAACCAATGATGAGAATAAAATTTTTGAAGCAGTTAAAGCAAAAGGACACATTACATACAGAAGAATCATAGAAATTGTGGCTGACTTCTCATTAAAAAAAGAAAAAAGCAAACAAACTTGAGCCAAAAGACAGTGGGATGGTATTTTTAAGTACTGAAAGAAAAAATCCTATCTACCTAGAGTTCTATGTCTAGTGAAAATATCCTTCAGAACTGGAGAAATAAACTCACTGTCAGAATGACAAAAACTCACCAAATTCATCACCAGCAGAACCTCACAAAAATGGAAGTTCTTTAGGAGAAGGAAATTGGTAACAAATGAAAATTGAAGTCTACACAAAGAAATGAAGAACACTTGAAATGATCAGTACCGTTAAATACATTTCTAACTTCTAAATAATTTCTAACTTCTTTACATTTAAAGTAATTGACTAAGTAAAAATAACAGCAACATATCATGTATGTTAAACATGTGAGTAAACAAAACATCTGACAACAGTAGCACAAAGGATAGGAGGGGGAAACAGGGATATTGTTGAAGGTTTCTTACACTATATGTGAAGTGGTGTAATGTTATTTGAAGGTAGACTATAGTGAGTCAACAATGATATTTTAAACCCTAGAGCTACCACTAAATAAGACTATTTGTTGAATAAATTAAAGATCTATTCTAGGTATTAAAAACATACCTTTTATGGAACTGTTGACTGAATTAGATGTGACATTTGTCTTCTCCCCAACACTTTGACTCAGTGGGATTAAACAGCGGGCAATTTTCACAAGGGCAAAGGAAGGATGAATGGGGAGAAGGATAGGGTAAATTTTCTGCTTCACTGTGCCTAATACAATGCTCCAATTGTTAGAATGTCAAATTAGATTCAACCAGACAGTACTGTAAATTCCAAGGGAAACAAAATATTCCAGGAAAGTCTTCCAGCCAAGACCTTAGCTGGTCCTGTGGTGACATTCCATTAAGAAATATTCCAACTTACATTTTATGAAAGGATTAGAATTGACAAAGTGTCTTGCCTGCTAATGTAAATACTTGAAAGAAAACGAGAAGTTTTTAGAATATGACTTTTCCTTCACTTTCCATGTCTGTTTGAGGCAACACCTCTTACATTTTCTCTTCTGACTTAGGTCTTGATATTCATTCTGCACATGTCATAAGTGCTGTGCAGTGGATTTAAGAGCATTACATTTGGGGCACGAGATACTGATATTGCTGGGCAAATGGAAACCTTTCTTGATGGTAGAAAGGATAAAATTTATTACTAGGGAAAGTTTCTATTCATGGTATAACCCCCAAAGCGTATATAATCAAAGAACTGATGTATTTCCACAAAGCATTATCTACTTCTCCTTTTCAAGGGAGGAAAGATTAGCCGGGTCACAGAGAAGACTAGGAATGGGGTGGATCCCCAGTAGAATGGCTCTGAAAGGCATGGAGTTTAGTGACACCCACCCTCTCCCTTCTTCCTCGAAGCTTCTCCGCCCTTTTCTCTAGTCTTCTGAATAGAACCCCATGGTAGGCTGTTTGGAATCAGCATAACAGTCTGGGTAATTATAATAATCATTTTGCATGCATGTAGCTCTTTTCTTCCAAAAAACTCAGGGCAATGTTGAAAGAAAAACACAACTCTCAGAACCTTGGTCAGCTTGTAAATCAGGATTCCTTAACTAGGGGTTTGAGGCCAACCTTGGCTGTTGGAGCATTGTATTGGGCGAATTGCCTGAAATGGTTTGGAGAATATATTCATGCTTTCTTTTCCCCAAGAAGATGGTCCTCAGATTTATTGTGGGAGCAGGGAGAGAATCAGGTCCAAAAAAAGAGTAAAATCCATGGTAGCAAAAGATGCATTTCTCTTTCAAAAATTAAGAGGCAATAATAAATATTTCATCGTTTAATTTGATCATTTAATCACTGAAGCTGAGAGAGAGAAGAAGAATGAACATACCGAGTATATATTTTCTGTCTCATGGTCTCTGAGGTAAATATGCACTTATTTTATGGAAATCATTTCAGCTTGGAGAATGTGCCTTTCCGAAAGCAAATAGCTTTAAAGGCTCAAAAGGGGATTTAAACCAAAATATTTCAATGACTAACGTCCTAATTGTTTCCATTCTTTTTTCCTGCTATCACAGATGAACAGCCCGCATTCCAGTACAAAGCCAGTCCTCTCAAACCTACACTGGGCTCCATGTCCTCTCACCTTCAAGGACATGGCTTCAGCAGCCCTCGGCACTGTCTTCTTGACCAAAGTTAAGCCAACCATAGCCTCTGGGTCAAATCAAGCTGGCCCCTGTTTTTCTATTGTCTTCAAGCTAAGAATGGCTTTGACATTTTTAAATGGTTCAGGAACAAAATTTTTTAAAAAGAAGACTATCCGTGATATGTGACAATTTGATGAAACTCAAATTCCAGTGCCCATAAACACTTGGATGTCACAGCAAGTCAAACTGCTATGCCAGTTTCTCAGTGTTTACTCTCAATGTCTCTCGCACCTCCTTGTGGAGGGGAAACAGATGGGTTTTGGACTGGCACAGGTTCTGGGACGGCACTGGGGAGCACTGCTTGAGGGCATCCTGCCCTGGCCTGCTCTGGCTGTGTTCCTGGCCACGGAGTGAGGATTCTGCAGAGCCAGGAGTGGCGCCCACATGGAGCCGGCAAGCCCTGAGGATCATACTCTGGGCATCGTGGACCCTGGAGTCGACACCCAGAGCCCAGGTAGGCTCCTCCTTGGGTTCATGCTGGCCGCTGTGTATACCTCTAGCCACACAGGGGCACCTGTTTGTGGTGCTTTGGACGGGAAGAGAAGGGGAGAGGGCCATGGGGCTGGGCCTACTCTAGGTATCCTGCCATGTCTGGGTGCAGAATTCTGAGCAGTCTGGAAAAGTCTTTTGGTCATGAGGAAAGTCAGTTGCAAGGTAGGAAGATAGACCCTTGCTTAACAAATTATTAGCTTGATTTATAACTTTTAAATATTTGGACATATGGTAAATAGGCTTCCATTTGAACTCTTGCCTGGGACCCCATAAATACTATGGGACTTGCTTAACAGAATGTGGGAGAAATGATAAGACACCATTTGCGATTAGGTTACAAAAGACTGTAGTTTCTATCTGGGGTGCTCTCTCTCATTCTCTCTCAGATTTCTGGACCTGCGGAATCCAGCTCCCATGTCACGGGGCAACTCTGTGTGTGTGTGGCGGGGGAGAGGGGCTGATGACAAGGGAATGGAGCCTGACAACAACCATGTTGCTGGGCTTGGATATAGGTCCTACCCCCATGTTCAGCCTTCAGATGAGCCAGCTTAACTGTCACTGGATAGGAGACTCCGGGCCTCAGGTAATCAGCTGAGCTCCTCCCCATATTCCTGACCTAGAAACTGGGAGATAATGTTTGCTGTCTTAACTACAAAGTTTGGGGTATAGCAATATTTGTTGCATAGCAATAAATAACTAATACTCTCACACACATGAATCAACATATTTTAAATGATTCTAGATATATGTAAATAAAGGCATAGAAAAGATACAGACAAAAGTGATGGTGGTGAATTCAGGGGTGGTATGGGTCTGGGTGTTTGTTACAAGGAGTGGTCAAAGAGATATTAGCTTTATTTGTACAGTTTTCATTTTATTTACTGGGAGAACACATTCATGGGTTGGTGGTCTAATTAAAAATTAATAAAACAAGATGTTGTAAGTTGTGGCTTTCCTTGGGAGAGGCAGCCAGCTTTTGGTTGTTGTGCACTGCAGCTGGGGATGAATGTTTGCCTCCAGAATGATTTGAAGAGGCTTCCACATGTTCCCCATCCCCTGATGAAACATGAATGAGTTGTATTTCTGGGTCACGGCAAGTTTTGTCATCACACTCCATGCCACAGTCTACGACCATTTGGGAAAAGTGAGCTGAGGCAAGAAGGAAAGGTCAAGTGAAAGAAGAGAAAATGTGCTCTTGGGAAACAAGAAGATGGTTGCAGAGGTGGCCCTGAGATTTCAAAAGTCTGTGTGATTTCTTCTATCCTTATAGTATTGATGACTTAATACACAGCTATACCTCCTAGAATCCTTGAATGCCAGCCATTGGAGGGGAACTACTTCAACTGAGGTCCAAAGAGTGGAGGTTTCCTTCTCAGTTTATTGGGGATAAGCCAGAAGCCCACTAGAAAATGCATTTTGGGTTGCCAAAAAGAGCAATCTCATCACAGCAGCTAATATTAATTGAACTCATACTACACATCAGGCATGTGAGCTGTACTCAACCCTCATAACCCAACATTATGAGGATGATACTATTATTACCCCAACTTTAAAGAATAGTTCATTGAAAATCATGCAAGTGAGATAACTTGACCAAGGTCACCCAGCCAGAAATCGGGAAAGCTAGGATCTATACCCAGGTAGCCAGACTCCAGAATCTAGGAGATTAGTAACTGTTCTGTATTCTCTGTCACTCTATCTCCTCTATGCCTTGTGGCCTTCCTTCATCAACTTCTTGGGTAGACATGACAGTTTTAAAGTACTGTCTGCAAACTCTTTGACATCCTCTTGAGAAATGGTGTCTGCTTCCTCCTTCAAATCTGGAAGGCCAATAGAGGCTTTCCAGAGACAAATGTAATGTTCCTGTGACTTCTGATGCTCAGCCACTAAAGGCAGTAGAGATTCTGCCTCATTTTTAGGTACATTTGCTTCCAGAACACAGCCTCCATGTTATGAGGAAGTCTAAGCCACAGGGAGAGCCCATATGAAGGTAATGTGATCCACAGTCCCACTCAGATCTTAGCAATTGGACAGAATCCACCCCCAGACACGAGAGAAAGGGAATCTTAGGGATGACACCAGGCCTAGCTACCATCTGACTACTACTGCATGAGAGAGCTAGTACAAGAGTTCAGGCCACCCCCAGAAACATGAGATAATAATAAAATAACTGGTACTTAAAGCCATTAAGTTTTGGGGTGATGAGTTATATAGCAGTAGATAACAAGACCTGTGGATTTCCCAGAGCTAGAATTAGGCATGGTCAATGCATGGCAAAGGATAGCCAATAGAATAAGAGGATTAGTAAAAGAAAATCTTATCCATCTACCTTATTGATCTTCCAGCCACTGTCCAGAGGTAGAACTGAGAAACTGGTTTAGCCATGGATTTACAAACATTTGAGTATAGGTGCTGCCAAAGAGAGCACTCTACAAACATTTGAAAAACAAAACCAGTGCTGGAGAGGTTGTGAGGGCTGCAGTTCAATGAAAGAGGCCACTGTGTGAGGCAGTATTAAGTGTTTTGTAAGCGTGCTTTTATTTCACCTTGGCAACAACACTACGGAGGAATTATAATTAGCTCTGTTCCTCGAGGTATATGAAGCAGAGAAGTGTTTACAAGTTGCTTTCATAGCTAGTAAGAGGGTATATTAATTGGGGTAGGCTAAGGTGCTGTAATGAAAAGACCCCAAAACATATTGGCTTAAATGAGACAGAGGTTTTCTTCTCTCTCACCGATCAGTCCTGAGAGAGACAGCGCAGGCTGGCTGCGCATTCATATCTTTTAAGACATGGCTTCCATCTCTGATCCCAAGAGGGTCACGCAGTTGTTGCCCTCGCACCAGACAACAGAAAAGGTAAAGGGCACAGGAGCACCTGCACATTTCTTTAAAGGGTATGAACCAGAATTGGCACATAGCACTTGTATTCACAGCTCATTGGCCAGCACTAGTTCACCAGGACACTACATTGGAGCTAAGGGTCTTACTTACTAAGAAGTAAGCAGTCTCAATGTATGCCTTTGCCTAGTGATTCAGTTAGCTTTTGCTGCATAATAACCATCCTCAAACATAGTAGCTTAACATGACATAACATGTATTATTTCTCACAGTTCTGTGGGTCAGTTGGGTGGCTTTTCTGGTCTAGACTGTCTTGGCTGACTTCAGAGGTTAGCAGGTAGCTGGGCTGCGGTAGGTCAGTGTAGGATAGACTTACTCACAAGACTAGTGACTGGCAGGCCAGGTGGCCGAGGGACTCTCTGCTGAGGGAGGAGAGCTACCATGTGGCCTTCTATCCT
The DNA here is from genome assembly GCF_029215605.1 of Mirounga angustirostris. Lineage (NCBI taxonomy): Eukaryota > Metazoa > Chordata > Mammalia > Carnivora > Phocidae > Mirounga > Mirounga angustirostris. The sequence goes on along the minus strand of NW_026991709.1, from coordinate 177,447,209 downwards.
TCATTAGATTGTCTTGGGTTTCTTCACATGGTGGTTTCAGTGTTCCAAAGAACAGCAAGAGAGAGCAAGACCTAATGCCCAAGGGCTACTTGTGTCAGATTAGTTATTGTCCTCTTGGCCAAAACAGGTCACTGGGCCAAGTCCAGAGCCAGTGGGGGGATGGTTCCACAAGAAGCATGAATACAGGATGGCCACCATTCCTGCAACTATCTACCACACCTCACACAGCACTCTGGGCATCTATCTCATTCCAGGGTATTGCTGTGGGATGGTTACAGGAATGGCAGGGAAATTAGTGTTCTGGAGATTCAGGTCCTGAGTATCTCACAACCTATTTCCACTTTGAATCCGTGATTAATAAACAGCATGAGGTGAGATGTACACATTGAGTACACTCTCTTTTGACTAGTTGACTCACTTCATGTAAGTGACTTGGTAGGCATTGCATTATGGACCTGTACTCTATGACCTGTAACTGTTATGTAGAAAAATAGGTGATAAAAATGATTTGGGGGGGTACCTTTTGTGACAAGCTTTAGTGTACACCCGTCCCCCATACTCAGCAGTCTCCATTCAGAGTGGTGCTGGGGAAGGTGGTAGAGCACCTGGCTACTGAGCAGTAGCACTGAACTCAAACTTGAGAGTTAGAGGCCACTGAGTCCAACATTTTTGGTCCTGTGCCAGAGTCCTGTGCCAATGGCTGCAGATTAGGTTTCATTAATTAGGGCACTGATTCTCAACTCCTGCTGAACATTAGAATCACCTGGGGAGCTTTTCAAAAGCTATGGTACCTAGACTCCCCACCAGCATGAGGGAATAGGAATCCTTGGGGGAGAGGCCCAGACTTTTTGTGTTTCATTATCTAGAAGCTGTCCCTGGATGATTCTTACCTGCTGCCACTGGAAGCACTGAATAAGAGTGTCTCCCTCTCACAGAGTTAGGAGGCTGGTCCTTACTCCCTCATCCTAGCTGCCAGTTGGACAGCTCAACTGGCAGCAAGAAATAGAAATGGCAGATGTCCCAGTGGGAAGGATCCTGGAACTCTGAGTCCTCTAGATGGACTGGTAGAGACCCTTTGGGGAACTCAACAGAGGGTAGCATGGCCATACTAATGTAGAAACAGGTCTTTCGATCTACTCAACCAGAAATATGCCATTCTCGGGTCATTGCCAATGGAAGCCAAGAGAGCAATATTTCAGCTATCAGGGTGTCTTGGGCAAAGGGTTTAATGAACAGGACCTCTCTTTGATTAAGAGAAAAGACAAAGGGAGTCTAGCGTGAGTGCCAATGGAGGAAGGGCAATAAAATGGTAAAACACTGTTATTCTGTTGCCAACAGCAGCGGGCAATCGCTGGGCACCCACTGGTACCAGTGCTGTTATGGCTCTGGATACAATAGCCAGGCTTGTAGCTTTGGCCAATCCACAGTGGTGTCTGCGGCCCTGGGCCAAGAACTGAAGGCAGGGGGCCTGGCTCTCACTGTTCTCCATCTGCCCCTCGCTCAGTGTGACTCAAGACACACCCAGTTCTCCTGGCCACCTCCCTCTGGCACCCTCCCAGGCCTGCCTACCCCAGGCAGCATCGTCTACTCAGAGCCTCCCTCCACCTCCTCCCATACAGCGAGAGTTACCCATTATGTGCTTCTTATTGCAGGGAGCAGTTAGCTGTCAATCTGGAAAGAAAAGGGCTTTGGAGTCAGGTGTCCAGTACTCAGATCAGAGCGAGGTCACCCACTAAGCTCTGAGACTTTAGTCAAGTCATTTATCCTCAAGGGGTATTAGTTTCCTCCTCTGCCAAGTGGGGACAATCTCATCATAACTACCCTGTAAAGTATGAAAAACATCATGGGTGGAACTCAACGGTAGTTTGGATTTAATCTCAGGACTTCACAACTAATCAAAATATGCCTTTCCAGCTCTAAAACATTTGCATCTTAAAAAGAAACTATGAGTTCACTGAGAGAGCTCTACAGGTTGGGTCTTTGGAGGCAAGATAAGAAGAAACATGGGACTTCCTGCATTTGGCCAGGAAGGGTCTTATTGGAAGAAGGGCACCCTCTGGAGGCCTTCAAATCCCACCATGTGGTTGGTGTGCAGACTGCACAACCTGTTTAGAATCACCCAGAGAGCCTCCTCCCTGGGTGAGTGGGTGTGGCAGAAAAGTTGAATTTTATTCCACCCCCTGCAGGGATTCTGACGCAGAGTACATCTAAGGAGGTCCCCTACCCTTTCTAGACGTAAGACAGGTCCTGCTGAGGGGATTTCTGTTTCAGTGAGCCTGTGCTTCATGAATTCATTTGGTAAAACAAACAAAAAAATGACTTCCCAGAAGTTTTTCACACATGTGAGACATTTCTTGATGTCAGCCCAGCCCATGCAAAGCCGGTTTCTCACACCCTGAGTAACCTTTCAGAGCCACCCTGCCTCATTTTGAATGGAGAAGATTAGAAAACAGTTACAGAGAATTTTCCTATGCATCATGCCACCAAAAATAGCCCTTTATTTTCTTCTTATCCAATAACGAGAAAGGTTAACAGCAGTCTAAAAGCAAAGAGTTGAGAAACTCACACTTTAGAAATGGGGATGAGTAGACGTCAAGCTCACATTTCCTGGGCCCATCTTATCTTTGGCTAGGGCGTTTACCTTCGCCATGACTGAAGGGTCATGTCACCATGAGACATTGTTGACAGGGGCATTTGGGTTATTCAGGGGCATTCCGGGGTTCCTGGGTTTATTTGCCCAGGTTCCTTCCCCCCGACCCTTGGGGAAGTCCAGAAAGAGCAACTGGCAGCTGTTGCCAAGTCCCATGGACGTCTGAGCTTGAACGCTCCTGGGAGACATCACAGTCTCTTGGACAACATTTAGGGAGGCCATTTTGAGGGATGGATCTGAGTAAGGAGCCCAATCGTAACTTAAACTGGTTGGTGTAGGAAAAAAGAGGTCATTGACTTACATAGCTGGGAAGGGTCTGGAAGCAGTCCTCAAAATTTAAGGCAGGACCTCAGGATTAGAGCTGGTGCTCCCTGTTCCCAAGCCCGAGCCCCTTCCTTTTCCTTACTGGCTGTCTCTGCTCATTTCATTCTCTCAGGCTGCCATTTCAAAAGGTTTCCTCCATGCTGTGGGAAGATGATGTGCAGTTCCTGGCTGACACAGCCCTCCCACCCTTGTCATCCTTTACCTCACAGAATCTACAGTTTATCTCCAGGGGGGACTCTGATTGGTCCTTCCTAGTTTCTACCATTACTCCTTGGGCCAATCAGCTTTGCTGGCTGGGTGGGACACGAGGATGGGCCAGGCCTGACTCATATGCCCATTTCTGGCCCAGGTAGAACAATATGGGTCCTTCCAAAAAAAAAGGTCAGTGCTAATACTTGCCGGACTGGTAAAAGCAGCAAAAGGGGGGCAAGAGCCCCCGTCCATTATGGGAGGCAAGAGACTTACCCAGAACCAATTAAACTAAACCTGCCTCAGGGCACAGCAAAGAGGGGTAGCCGAGAGCAGATACAGTGAACTTGCTCCTACAGCTGTGATCAACTGTGGGAAGATTTCTTTTTTTTTTTTTTTTTAAGATTTTATTTATTTATTTGAGAGAGAGAATGAGATAGAGAGAGCATGAGACGGGGGAGGGTCAGAGGGAGAAGCAGGCTCCTCGCTGAGCAGGGAGCCCGACGTGGGACTCGATCCCGGGACTCCAGGATCATGACCTGAGCCGAAGGCAGTCGCTCAACCGACTGAGCCACCCAGGCGCCCGGGAAGATTTCTTAATAGACATGCTCATGGCCGGGTGCCTGGGTGGCACAGTCGGTTGAGCACCGGACTCCTGGTTTCTGCTGGGGTCTGATCTCAGGGTGGTGGGATCGAGCCCTGCGTTAGGCTCTGTGTTCAGTGTAGAGGCTCCTTGTCCCTCTCCCTCAGCTCCTCCCCCTGCTCATGCTCATTCGCTCTGTCTCAAATGAATAAATAAAATCTTAAAAAAAAAAAGTACCCATGGCATGACCACCACAGAGGGCTTAAAAAGAGGGTGAGTTGGGGGATTTATGACTGAGTCCTGGGTGTTATTTTTAAAGGGGAAAATATAAAACTATCTTAAATATCCAACAACAGGGGACTGGTTAAGTAAATGATAACACATACCCATAATAGACCATCATCAAGAAGTTTTAACGGCTGAGTAAAACAGTAATGGTGAAGCTAAGAGGCAGGACAAGTATCTGCCATGTACTTACCTCCCCTCAAAAAAAGGTAAACAGAAAAATTTGCCCTTTAAACATGGCCGCCTTCCGGTTGGGATATTATGTCCCCCCACCTCCTTATCCCTTTATGCTTTTTCTTGCTTTTGTGTTGTTTTGTTTTACTTTACAGTGAGTACGTCTTCCTTTTGTCATGAGAAACAAACAAACAGAACTGTAATGTTGTCCTCAACAAAACTGAAATGTAGAGATTTCAGAATCACTGGAGGAGATAAAAAGAAAACCTCCCCGAATCCTAGGAGAGCAACTCCCAAGAGCTGGTGCAGGGAGGCAGTGATGGATACAGCGGCAGGACCCCGAGATGCTACAATCCTTCTCTTCCTTCTGAAGGTAACATTTTCTGGGCGCCTGGGTGGCTCAGTTGGTTGAGCGACTGCCTTCGGCTCAGGTCATGATCCTGGAGTCCCGGGATCGAGTCCCGCATCGGGCTCCCTGCTCGGCAGGGAGTCTGCTTCTCCCTCTGACCCTCCCCCCCTCATGTGCTCTCTCTCATTCTCTCTCTCTCAAATAAAATCTTTAAAAAAATGAAAAATGAAGGTAACATTTTCTGAGTAGCTTTACGTAGATAACCTCCGTTCACTCTTTCCAGTAACTCTAAGAAGTTAGCACAATTATTTATTCCATCTTTCCGACAAGGAAGCTGAGTTTCGGTGAGGTTAACGGACTTGTCCCAATCGCTCAGCCTACAAAGTGCGGGAGCCGTGGTAGGAACCCGGCTCTTTGCGCTGCAGCAAAAGGAAGTGTGGGCAGGGGCTTTATTTCTTGGCTATCACATTCAGATATCTCCAGGGGAAGGCGGAGGGATGATTTCCCTCCAGTAAACACGAAAAGACGTGAAAGTTCAAAAACCTTGTGAGAGTGTGAAACAGCTAGAGTCCTTGAAATAGAAGCCGGAGTTTATATTCCCAAAGGTAGAACATCAAGGCAGAAAGACAACACGGTCAGGCAGAATTTGTTTGGGGTTAGAGAGACACCTGTAAGAGCATCCGTCCAGCTGAGGGCTTTTGAGGATGAGGCCATGGAGGCGCAGAGAGGGTAGGTGAGCTGCCCAAGGTCACAGGGCAAGTGAGTACTGTTGCTGAAGACAGTCCAGGCTTGTCACTGGCAATGCAGTGCTCTTGGGGGCTATCATGTGGCAGTGCGTCATTTGCTATATAAGGAAGCAGGCACCTCAGTTGGAATGAAGCCTCTGTGCCTGTCTCCTAGAAACACATATCACAGAGAAGGATCTAGAGCAACAAGGGGCTGATTTGATAAGGACTCCGTGATACGGTGCTGGAAAATCCATTATGTTTAATCACTGTTCAAAAGCCATATTTGAAGCATTTCTATGAAAAAGTCAGAAGAGCCTTCACGTATTTTTCATAACTATATATATGTGTGTATTTTTTAAAATGTATTTCATTTCTGTTACACTGGGCCCTAGGTTGCCAAGGAGACAGTTATCAGCAGAACTAAGCTGTTAGTGAATAATTAATTGTCTGTTCTCAGTGAGGTTGGAGAGAACTTACTTCTCAGGCTGTCTAAAGAGGGTGCGGGCCAAGTCGGCCTCTGTCCGCAGCAGAAAGGGAGTGAGGGCCTGAAGAGACCGCCACATAAGAGGTGGCTGTGCAGGGTGGAGACTTCCCTCCTACCCCCAAAGCAGAGCCAAGAGGAGTCACGGCCTGGGGCAACCTAAACCAGACGAGTGAGCGAGAGGGGGTGTGAACAGGAGCCCTGCTTCCCATCCGCTGTTCTATTCTACCCTCACGTGTTAAAGAGCAGTCTGTAAAATGGGATTTCCCAAGCTCTCCCTCTTGTTTCTGCCAAGTGTGGTGCAGATCAGATTCGCCTCAACTCAAATTGCTGCGTGTTCTGAATGCAACCTGCCCTCCGGTAAATGTGAAAGGATGTGAGTGGTCCAAACCCCTGGGAGGCGTCCTTTGCAATATAACTCAGAGCTCCTATTCCTCAAGGAGGGTATGACCGTGGCAGAGAGAGAGCGCATTGGTGCAGAATTTGTTCTAGACCTGCGAGAGGATCATATCCAGTTTACCGCTGAAATTGCTGCAGCTCAGCTTCAGCCTGGGCTCGCCGGGGCGCTCCAGCTGAACATGCAGAGCAGAAGCGAGTAAAGAAAACCCTCCGAACCCAGCATCTTGGGTCTGGACCTCTCCAGTTCAATTGCTTCTCATTTAAAGAGCTGCATATCCCCGCTGAGACATATCATAACCAGACATCTATTTGATGCATCCTGAACATCGTGCAGGTGCTCGACTAACATTCCTTGTTATGTAGAAAAGAACTTCAGGTTATTATAAACCCCTCTCTGCAACTCCGATATGCAAAGGATCTTACAGTCTCCTGGGAGGGACTGAGTCTTCTGGAACCATCACTGGTGCATAGAAGCAGGAACCGCCCTCCACCCCTCCTCAAACATACAAATTGCCCACTTTCCCCCTAAACCCTCACTCAGTTCTATGCTATGGAACATATACAGTGTTAGAACGGAAGCCTTTGTTCTTCTCCAGTGCATTTCAAAATCTGTTCATGAGCTAACAATATGAAAAGTTTTCTCCATTGTCACAAAAAGCTGCCTACAGTAGACATTTGATAATACAGTGATGTTACAGGTACACTCAGAGAGCAGCAACTTTCTTTGCCAGCCCTCTAAAAATGTCCCAACCTTTCTAGATTGTTCAAATGGAAATTCTTCCGCCAGCCCACCTCACCCCCTCAAGGTTTCTAAAACAAGAGTTGTCCTGCCAGCACTAAGGAGACTTACACTGTGGCTATCCATCCACTTCCCAGCGGCAGCATGGTTGACTTCTGCCGCGAGGGAGAAAGAAGGCTTTTGATCATTTTGTACAAAATTACCAAGGTGAGGCAAAGCTAACAGAGTGACAGTATGTTTATTATGAAACTCAAAACAACTTCCAGATGCGTGGACAGAAGGGCAGAAATGCCATGAGTGCAGGTGGACAGGCCTGAGTTCAAGTTCTAGCTGAACTAGAGGTTCTCCAGCTGAGGGGCCTCCAGCAAGTTACTGTACCTCCCTGAGCTTTGGTTTCCTCATACAGTCATTGGAGGGATTCAAAGGAGATAATATACCTCATAATATGCCTGCGTAACAGTCACTGTTTCCTGTAAACTGATTATATCTCATCTCATCTTGTTCAAGTAAATGCAGCATCACCTGAAACAAGAGAGCAGGAAGGTGATTGTGGACATTTGCTTTTTTTTTTTTTTTTTAAAGATTTTATTTATTTATTTGAGAGAGAGAGAATGAGAGAGAGCACACGAGAGAGGGGAGGGTCAGAGGGAGAAGCAGACTCCCTGCCGAGCAGGAAGCCCGACGCGGGACTCGATCCAGGGACTCCAGGATCATGACCTGAGCCGAAGGCAGTCGCCCAACCAACTGAGCCACCCAGGCGCCCCTGTGGACATTTGCTTTTGCCCGCCTATTACTCCTCCTTCCCAGGACCCACTTCCTTTTTCTCCAACAATAACCATTTTTATATGTCTTGAGTGAGGCCTACTGCCTTTCTTCTCTCCAGTCAGGTGAGAATGAGTCTCAGGCTTCGCCCAACCTCCGACCTGCCCCAACTGCCATGAGAGGTGCAGGAATGGACCCAGGTGTCAGGCTGCCTCTCTCCTGAGTCCTCCCTGGAACTTTTTTCTGGTTGGAGATCTCATAAGAGATCCGTTCCACGCTGAGCTTGTAGAATGTGAATTTTGTGCACCTCACAGCTCCCTTTCCTGCCAAATCTGTCAGGGTTTGCTCAGAGAGGCAGAACCAGCAGAAGATATATATCACTGGGGATTTATTACAAGGATATGGCCTCTTGCAGTTGTAAGAATGGTTCAACACTCTGTGAGGCTGTTCCATCTGTGTCTGGTGCAGGAAACTGACACCAGCAGGGTGGCCTGTCAAGAAGAAAGATGGACAGGAAGCAAGGGAAGCAAGGATAACTGAAGTCTGTGAGGAAGGGCAGGAGTTCACGTGGAGGGATGAGGAGCCACATTCCTCTTCTCACCTCCAAGCCACCCACTCGTCAGAAGATGGGATTAAGCCGGAGGCGATGCTGGCCTCCTTCAGCACGGAGCTGGCCATGCACTTGGACCAGGAGTCAGAGAGGCTGAAGGAGGATCTGGTAGAAGTTGGCGATGCTGTGAGCCCAAGCCCGCACATGAGGGAGCGCAAAAGGGATGAGATGAGCAAGCCATGACAGTACCTGCTGGCTGGCACTGGCCTTCCCAGCACGAGAAGCAATAGGACTGCTGCACTGGTTCCACTTGCAAATCTCATAGACAATGTCTCTGTGGCTCACATTAACCCGGGATTAGGCAGACAAGTAAATTGGGGGAAAGGTAGTTCCTGCGTCGCCAAGTGGACAGAACAAATCAGCTGTACCGGCTCTATGACGAGAACCCCTGCGGGAGATGGGGCGAGAACAAGAGCCCTGATGATAGCATTTCAGCCTCTGGATCCAGCCATGTCTGAAGCTGTAACTTCCCCTAGGATTGCCAGTGACGTAAACCGTTGGGCTGATGCTGGTTTTGAATTGGGTTTCTATCTCTTGAAAGTGAAAGTGGCCCGACCAATAGAAGTACCTAGTTCAGCAACAGTTCCAATAGTAATTCAGTTTACCGGTTGTATCAGAATTCCGGTAAAGACTCTAACTTTGGCATCACAATTAGGAACAAAGTCTTGGATGATAGGGAATGATGAGTACACAGCACTTTGAATTTTGATGGGTAAAGAATTTGCTAAGAAGTGGCAAGAATGAACACACTACTGAGCAAGCCCCAGGTGTAACCTTTGCAGGCTGTAAGCTGGCAGACAGTGAGGAGCTGAAGGGACACCCAGGTGGGGGGCCCTGGGACCCATACTTCAAATTTTCATTCTTTTTTTTGCAGGTCAAAAAACATCATGTGGTCAGTGTGCCTGTAATAGGTCATCTTTGCAAGGGGGGGGGTCTCACCTCCTTGCTATATCTTCAAGAGATTGATAAATAAACCCACGTAAATTAATTTACAAGGGAGCGGGGTATATTTTTCCAGCAGCTGGAATTCTTGTACTCTTCACCTAAGACACATCTTTCCCAGACAGTTCACCTAGGATGATGAATGAAGATTAGAATACTTTTTTTTGCAGAACACAGAATAGTTTGAGGGAGATTTTACCCAACTGGTGGGTCAGTCTGGTAAATGACTTTTCCTATCTTCCCAAAGTGGATAAAATGCTTGTTCTATTTGTGAAAACACTGATTTTTGTGATAAGCCTCTTGAGTATTTCCCAAATCATGCATTGTCCCAGTTATAGATTACCTCTTAAGGTATCTTATACAGATGTTCAACCTCATTATGAGCAACAGGCTTTAAAAAACTAGGTTTCCTTCTCCCTCTTCTCTAGGAAAACTGTTTCTCTACTCACACCACTTCTGACACCCAATATGTGGGTTTTCCATACTAAGCAATTCTCCAATTCTCCGCAGATAGCAACTGGCTATCCTATGATTTAATTCAAACCTGACGCTAATTCCTGGAGTGAGCACAGAGCCCATAGGTTAAGGGCTCGGGCCCGTAAGACTGCCCCCACTTCAGACACCAATCACAAGTAGTGGGTCCTCAGGTTACCCACACTACTGTCTGACTTGGCTATACAAATCAGGGATTCCCACAACCACCTCCTTAAGTTCAAAAATTGGCTATAATGGCCCATAGAAGTCAGGGAAATACTTTACTTATACTTACTGGTTCATTATAAAGGATACAAATGAACCGCAAGATGAAGAGGTACATTGGGTGAGGTCTGGAAGGGTCCTAGTCACAGGAGCTTCTGTCCCCATGGAGCTGGGTTGTGCGCCCTGCTGACATGTGAATGTGTTCACCCACCTGGAAGCTCTCTGAAGCCCTTACCTAGTTCAGGGATTTGTACAGAGGCTTCAGCATGTATGCGTGACTGATTATTAACTCAATCTCCAACCCCTCTTTCCTTCCCTGAGGCTGGAGGGTGGGGCTGAAAGCTTCAAGCTTCTACTCATGGCTTGGATGTTCTGGTGACCAGCCCCCATCCAGGAGCCCACCAAGAGTCATCTCATTAGAACAAAAACCACTTCTATCACTTAGGAAATTCCAAGGGATCTAGGGGCTCTGTATTAAGAACCAGGGACAAAGGGCAAATACATATACATACATATATATATATATATATATATTTCTTTTTTTAGGATTTTATTTATTTATTTGGAGAGAGAGAGAGAGAGCATGAGAGGGGCAAGAGTCAGAGGGAGAAGCAGATTCCCCACTGAGCTAGGAGCCTGATATGGGGCTTGATCCCAGGATGCCGAGATCATGACCTGAGCCAAAGGTAGATGCATAAGCAGCTGAGCCACCCTGGCTCCCCCAAGTACATACTTCTTAGTATAACACAATATCACATTTTCCAAGCCTTTTGTACACACCAGTGTGTACTTATGAATGGGGGACAAATAAATGTATAAGATACAGTCATTCCCTCAAAGAGCTCAAAGAATCAACCTCCGCATTCTAGATACCATTTTTCTAATTACGCAACCAAAAATTCCATTACCTTTCAGGAAGGCCTTCTCCCACTCCATGGTGAGCCTATTATCCTCCAAAGCCCTCTATATTTTCTTCTTCTTCTATATGTAGTAAGCCAACTGCCCCCTCCACCAATTTTTTCCTTCAGTGGATGTCTTAGATTTTTATCTTCTTCCAATTTCAAAAATAATAAATGCAGCATGCAGAATATTTAGGATACTATGCGCCCCCACCCCAATTTTTTTAAACTACTTTTATTCTCAAGTAGTGACTTTCTCAAGGACCAGGAGGCCCCTTGTCTACTAACTGCAGGAAGAGCAAGCAAGCAGGGCGGATGGGATGGATCTTAGACCTGTCACTGCCCCTTGTCTCCACTCCTCCCGCCCTGGGGCAGACCCCACGCACCTCTCACCAGGTGGCTACAGTTGCTCTTGTAACAGGTCTTGCCGCTTCTACCTTTGTGTGTCCCTTCACAGCAGCCAGCGTGTCATGTAAAATGAAATCAAATCGCTCCACTTCCTTGCTTAAAGCCCCCCATGATTGTCCATCACAGCTAGAAAGTCACCAAACATCACCCACTCCCAGGAAGGCCTCCCTCTCCACCTTCCTCAGAAGGTCTCTCCCCACCTCTTTCCCATGGTTTATACCTCCTTTTCTACTTTATTTTCCATCTTTGGACTTAAGAAGATCTTTAAAAATACATTGCTGTTTCTGAGTTTATAGGTTGCACCTCCTACCCCCAAGAATGTTGATTCCCTAAGGGCTGGGGGCGGGGGGGGGGGTCTCTCAACAGGGGGCCTATTCGCTTCCTTTGGACCTGGGGGTGGGAGTGCGGGTGGGTCAAGAGCCCCAGCTGTTTCACCATGCTTTGTTGATTTCCTTTAGCCCTGCCCTCATCTTTCTAAATTATGTTTTCTTTATTAAACTCTCCTTAATTACTCCTGCAAATGGGCCGTCTCTTCCCTAGCAGGTGCTTGACTCAGGTTTGAACTTGACTTCTGTCAAAAGCCAGTCCTCTGCCCTTTGGTGCAGGCACGAGGGCCGTCACTGCCCTCCAGAACACTGAAGGCTCTTCCGCTTCCCTCCAGGACTTGGCATCTTGTAGGCACAGGCATTATGAGTTAATATATCTCTAAAAATTAAGCACTGAATCAGGCCCTTTATTTATAGCTCATTTTTACAAATGTGAATTAAAGTGGGCCAGTCTTACGACATACTCAAATTTATTATCCCCACTTGATGGCTTGGATAGTTAAATACTTCGGTGAATAAACTTAGAATTCATTAAGTCTCATTTTCTCATATTTCATATATTTGCAATCCACTCTCCTCCCTGGCAGTTTTCAAACAAGAAAATTAAGCCTGGCTCTGAAATTTATGGATGTATTATTCTAATATTCCTTTAATTAGAAACTCATATGTGGCTTCCTAAGCAAGCCACCCATGGAGATAACTTACGTGAACGGGGCCACCATATTGTCTGATGGCCTCCTAATTCCAGTTTTTTGAAGCTTTCATTAGCTCTGAAGCACCACATAGGGCGGGTTCTATGGAAACACAGCCTGGGGGGAGGGGGCGCTAACTTCTCACCTTCAGGTTGATATGAGAAGGTTTGGTAATGGTTTACTGGTTTAGTTTTCACTGTTGAATATTAATAGAATGGAATTATAGGTACTCAGCTCTGGGCAGCGTGGTGCTTCTGAGCTTGTCCAAAGTGGTGGTGGTGACCACAGTCGATGGTATTGTGGGGAAAGGGAGTCTACCTTGCCTCCTTTTGTTGTTAGATACAAGATCTATCTAAACCTATTCTGTGCCCACCTGTGCTGGGTAAGGCCGCCATTTTGGATATCCTGTTAACTACTGCAGGACAGAGGGGAAAGGAGAGAGAAGGAGAGAATGTGGTACAGATTCAGAGAGAGGGGAGTGAGGGGAGGAGAGAGGAGAGAAAGAGGGTATTCAGCATATATCCAGCGTGGCATTAGATGGGTGCTTGGCTTGTCCATGTAACCCTATTAAGTGTGCCTAAAATTACCTATCATTCCAAGATCAGCTGCTAATGTTGGCAACTATCTGTGTTGTGGGCCTGAGGAGTTAGAGATGCCTAAGGCTTTTAGATCTAAACATATTTGGCCTGAAACTTAAAGAAGAGCATTAGAGGGAGTAGAGTCAGTCAACAAACGTCTATTCATCATCTATTACGGACACTTCTGGTTTCTGATGCCAGAGACAGAGCCCCGCCCAGTCAGCTAATGCTTTACATAGTGCTCATTATGGGCCAGGCATGCTTCTGAGTGTTTCTTATCCATGAATGCCACTTAATCCCCACACCATGCTGTGAAGTGGGTTCTCCTACCAACCCCCATCTAAAGACGAGGAAACAAGGCGCCTGGGTGGCTCAGTTGGTTAAGTGACTGGCTTCGGCTCAGGTCATGATCCTGAAGTCCCTGGATCGAGTCCTGCATTGGGCTCCCTGCTCAACGGAAGTCTGCTTCTCCCTCTGACCCTCCCCCCTCTCGTGCTCTCTCTCTCTCTCATTCTCTCTTTCAAATGAGGAAACAAAGGCTCTGTGAAGTTAATGTGCCCAAGGTTACAGAGCCAGTATGTGGGAGAAGAGAGATTTGACCTTCAATAGGAGGATTCTGGGGTTCATGTTCTTTTTTTTTTTTTTTTTAAAGATTTTATTCATTTATTTGACAGAGAAAGACACAGCGAGAGAGGGAACACAAGCAGGGGGAGTGGGAGAGGGAGAAGCAGGCTTCCCACTGAGCAGGGAGCCCAATGTGGGGCTCTATCCCAGGACCCTGGGATCATGACCTGAGCCAAAGGCAGATGCCCAACAACTGAGCCACCCAGGTGCCCCCAGGGCTCATGTTCTTAACCACTGTATTTGTTAGGATTCTCCAGAGAAACAGAACCAACAGGATATATACATCCACGTATCTAAAGAGAGAGAGAAACAGATTGGTTTTAAGGAATTGGCTCATGTGATTGTGGCAGGGAAGAGTTGTAGTGCAAGGTCAAAGACAGTCGGCTGGCAGAATTCCTTCTTGCTTGGGGGAGGTCAGTCTTGTTTCTATTCAGGCCTTCAAATGATTGGATGAGACCCCTACATGTGTGGAGGGCAAATGGTTTTGCTCAAAGGTCACCAATTTAAATGTGAATCTCATTCAAAAACAATTTTCACAGAAATATCCCAAATAATGTGTATCCCAGTATCTGAGCACTATGGGCCAGCCAAGATGACATAAAATATTAACCATCACAATATTAACCATGGGTTAAATTGTGTCCTCCCCAAAAGATATAGTGAAGTCCTAACCCCAGAACCTAAGAATGTAACCTTATTTGGATACAGGGTCATTGAAGATGTAATTAGTTAAGATGAGATCCTACTCAAGTAGGGTGGGCTCTTAATCCAATATGGCTGGTGTCCTCATCACAAGAGGGAGGAACACATGTGAAGACGTGGAATCCATTATGGCTGGCGTCCTCATAACAAGAGGGAGGAACGCATGTGAAGACATGGAATCCATTATGGCTGGCGTCCTCATAACAAGAGGGAGGAATGCATGTGAAGACATGGAATCCATTATGGCTGGCGTCCTCATAACAAGAAGGAGGAACCCAGAGAAAATGTCCATGTGAAGACACACAGACACAGGGAGAATGCATGTGGAGACAGAGGCAGAGTCTGCAGTTACGCTGCCACAAATCAAGTCATGTCAGAGGCTATCGGAAACTAGAAGAGGCTAGGAAGAGTCCTCCAACACCTAATTTCAGACCTCTGGCCTCCCAAACTGTGAGACAATAGATTTCTGTTGTTTTAACTACCTCGTTTGTGGCATTTTGTTACGGCAGCCCTAGGAAACTACTACAACCCTGCCCTTAGGGAACCTACATTCTCGGAGAGGGAGCAGGCAATGATCACAAGACTCTATGCGGAGCAGAGGAGTCACAAAAGACTTTTTCAGTGCTAAGTTTATAGCGGGGAGAGGACTTCATTCATATGGTGGCCCCCGTGCTGGCCATACTGATCAGGGTTCACTCAGAAAAGCAGGACCTTTAGAAAGAAACATATTAACAGGGATTTATTATAGAGATTTGGCCTTTTACAATTGGAAGATCTGTCTAAACAGTGTACATGAGGCTGCTGGTTCTGGCTGGTACAGGAATCTAAAGTCTGCAGGGCAGGTCGTTCAGAAGGAAAGGTGGGCAAGACGTGGGGGACGCAAGGACAAACTGAAATCTGCGAGGGGAAGGTCTTGGCAGAGGTCTGACATTGACATGATAGCAGAATAGACTCAAGGTCACCTGACTTCCTACTGAGAGTCCTTCCCATTGCTCCATCATACCTTTTTTAGAAGCCTAGAATTTTTTTTCTTCCAAAAGAAACCTTGAAGACTCCACCAGATCTGTAGGAACGAAAAGGCATTAACTACTCAATGTGCTCTAATTAAAAAGTGATCCTTTTCTAGAAGGAAGTACAGTCAAATGTGTTAGGGCTGGTTATTTTGGAATTTGGGGACCTGAATTAGTCAAAAAGCTTTTCCTTCTTTGCTATGTTTTCCAGATTTCCTATAATGATCAAAAACATGTTTTAAAACATAAAGCAACATTCTTCTTTAGAAGAAAAAAAAATCTCAATGCACATCTGAACCAGGTGTCTTTCTCAAGCAGAGCCAATGTGCCTTTGCTAGCTGGCTGGTCCTGGCTGGCAATCAAATAAAGGATAAAGCTACTGGTTTTAGAATTTGAGGTACTTCTGAATCCATGTATTGAAATTCTATGTCTAACTTTTGGTCCCTATCTAATCTCTAGTTCATTCATTCACCCCCACTTTTTTTTTAAAGATTTTATTTATTTATTTGACAGAGAGATAGAGAGAGAGCACAAGTAGGCAGAGTGGCAGTCAGAGGGAGAGGGAGAAGCAGGCTCCCCGCCAAGCAGGGAGCCCGATGCGGGGCTCGATCTCAGGATGCTGGGATCATGACCTGAGCTGAAGGCAGATGCTTAACCGACTGATCCATCCAGGTGCCCCCCCCCCTTTTTTAAAGATTTTATTTGAGAGAGCAAGCACACACGTGAGTGAAGGGAGGGGCAGAGGGAGAAGTGGACTCCTCTGCTGAGCGGGGAGCCCCAAGCGGGGCTCAATCCCAGGACCCTGAGACCAGAACTTGAGCCAAAGTCAGACACTTAACCGACTGAGCCACCCAGGTGCCCCTAACGCTCACCTTTCAACCTTAGCTTTATGTAAGGATGGGGCAACTTTAGGACAAGATAATCCCTGGCCTAAGAAGCATAGCAGTC
Organism: Mirounga angustirostris; assembly: GCF_029215605.1. Classification (NCBI taxonomy): domain Eukaryota; kingdom Metazoa; phylum Chordata; class Mammalia; order Carnivora; family Phocidae; genus Mirounga; species Mirounga angustirostris. The sequence goes on along the minus strand of NW_026991709.1, from coordinate 177,431,108 downwards.
CCTAGATCCAAAATGCGGTTGGTTTAGTGTTAGGTTATTCATGCTGCTGGTTTCTGAGTCGATTGTGTGTTAGTGCTAATACCTACCTTACTAAGTAACAGACTCTAGGGCCCCCTACCTTTCCACACCCTTCCCTGACTTACTGAACCCAATTCATTCTTCCAGAACCCAAGCTTTTCCTGATTCAATCATTCACTGAATCGACATTTACTGAGCTCCTACTATGTGCCAGATACTGTGAGAGGCAACTCGATGCAAAGATTTTTGAAAATGACATGATCTGGTCCCTGAGGGTTCCAGAAATCCATCATCAGCTATTCTATAACACAGTTCACATCTTACATGGTAGGAAAGCACAGTGGTTAACAGTCTGGGCTTGGGAGTCAGACTGCCGGGGTTTAAATGTGGGCCCCACCTCTTACTGTGCCTAGATGTGACTGTGGACAGTTTGATAGATCTTTCTAGGCCTCATGTCTCAGTTACCAAGGATGAGAACAACAGGAAGAATAGCTCACATTTATTGTGTCCTTACTAAGGGCTGGGCCCCGGGCTCTCGTGTGTCCATTACCTCCTTTCATGCTCACCAAGCCCCTGGGAAGTGGTTACTTTCATCATCCCCATTTGACATGGATGGAAGTTAGGTGTAGGAGGTCACATTACTTACTAGCAAAGGGGAGAGCAGGTGGTGTGTGATGGCTGAGGACACCTATGCGCTGCACGTGATTGGCTCTGGGCCCTCTGACCACGCCCACTGAGGGGTGGCACCCGCCTGATCCTCGGCACTGAGCTCTGCAAGGAACACAGAGAGCCAGGGTGGACCACAAAACCTGACGTCCAGGGTGTATAAATTAAACACGCGCCTTCTGCCTGGGGGAATGACAACTTCCCTGTGATTACTGCACTGTGAAAAATGTTAGCCTTCAAAAGGGTTTCCTCCCTTCTGATTCCGTTAGCACTCACACAGAGGCCTGTTAGCAGGGCTCCCCGGCCTGTTGGGGATGCTGACGAGGCCATGGAAAAAAGCCATCCCCCTGGTAGCGCTGGCTGTTTTTAGCTCTAGGCTGCCAGCGCGCATCACCTGCCTGGGTATCAGTCACAGGATACATTGTGCCTGGGGGCATCAGCTCCCCAAACTGCCCTGGGATCTAACTCAGATAAACATGTGTTTCATGGAGAAAAACACAGGCCACTACACAATGGGGAAGGAGAGAAGAGAGAAGGAAGAAGGGCAGGAAGAAGGAGAAGAGACAAAAAGGGACGAGAAGGAGGGATGAGGCAGGGAGGGGAGAGAGGCATGGGAGAAGGCTGTAAAAGGTTCTGCCCCCTTCCTGTGCCTTTAAAAGTAGGAACCGTTGAGTTGAGCTGGAGTATTATAACTCACAGTTTCAGAGTGGACATTTCCTCTGTGGTCAAAGGAGGGCAGCGAGCTTGCAGACTGAGCTCACTCCTGCAGGAGCTATGATGAGGCAAAAGGATGTGGAGACACTACGGCAGGAAAATGTCAGAATTCCACACAGCAAGGCTGACCCTTTCCTTCCCACCTTTGGCTACAGAAATGATTCCTATATGACTACCTCTACTGGGGGCACTGTCGGGGCAGTGCCATGCAGGTGTGGGCCACTGGCTGGTGCGGGTCTGAGAATTCGGGGTTACCAGGTGCTGATAATATAGGCAAAGAACTGACAGAACACGATTAGAAATTTTTATCATGATCTAATGCTGCCGAGACAGCTCTCTGTGTGATCATCGAACTTGTCTCATAGATGCTGACATAGACGATTTTGGGTGTTGATGACCATGAACTTGTAGGGCGAGCTGCCCATGGCCTGAGCTGTGTATTACTCATGCACAGTCACACCACATCCTGGGCTGTGAGTTTGACAACACCACTGAAGAGATTATTTATTTACCTCTACGGTCACTATGTTGCTGTGCCTCCCTAAGCCTCAGTTTCACTGTTTGCAAACTAGTGATACGTCCTAGGGACCTCTGGAAAATTAGAGGAGGTAGTACAGGTCAAGCGTTCAGCATAGTAGCTGACAAAGGGTGTGCAGTCAACACAAGGTAGCTCTTCTCACGTGGTCATGGTGAACAGATAGAGCTTGTGACTTGGCTAGGGGCAAAGTGTCTCAGCACCACAGATGTCTGAGGAACTGAGCCCAGTCTCCCAGACTTGACCCAGAGCAAGCCAAGGATATCTCCAAGTGCAAGCAGAGGGGCTGGTCACCAGCCAGGGGATGAAGATGGTAAAGCTCATCCCCTCCACTGGGAACAAGCAAATCGATGGTGAAGGAAAGCCTCAGGTCCGCAAGTGCTCTAAAAGCAAATAATAAAATTTAAAATCGATGGGGAAGCTGACAGCAAACCAACGGCGGGGCCAGAGGCCAGGAACGAAGTGTCTCCATGCTGGGAGCAGGCAGACAGCCCAGGCGGGAATCCTCAGAACAGCAGTGTGCTGAGCATCCAGGCGAAGGAGGTTTGGTGCCTGTAATTTGGTAGAGGCCCTGCCTCCTGGTCTGGTGCCGTCCCATAGATATGGGATACACACAGGGAATAGGAAGTTGTTGGAGGAATAAGACCTGGACCCCCAACACAATGCCGTTCTATTTATCTGACCTTTGGAGGAGTGCAGCCAGAGCCTGGGAAATCACATTTTCCAGCATTAACTTTCAGCTGCATTTTAAAAACATGGACAGACAATGCAGTACATTGTTAGGGACTAAATATTTGTGTCCCCCTCCAAATTCATACGCTGAGACCGTGACCTCCATTGTGATTGTGCTAGGAGGTGGGGCCTTTGGGAGGTAACTGAGTGTAAATGAGGTCATGAGAGGAGGCCCTTATACAAAGGGGGAAGAGACTAGAGCTTGGTCTTGGCCATGTGAGGACACAGCAAGAAGGTGGTCATTTGCAAACCACAAAGAGAGCTTTCATCAGGAACTGCATCAACCAGCACCTTGATCCTGGATCTCCCTGACACCAGAACGATGAGAAATAAACATGTGTCATTTAAGCCATCCAGTGGGTGACATTTTGTTACAGTAGCCTGACGAGTGAGACATACAGAGACATTCACAGTATTTCTCAGATAAGGGATTATTCAGATTCACTTATCTGTGCAAACATTTCTTGAGCTCTCCCTCCCCCGCCCCACTCCCCGCCACCTGTCTCAACCCCAATGTTCCAGGGACTATAGTAAAATAGGACAGTCAGGACAAGAAGTTTCTGTTCATTGTGAGCTCCTGACAGGTGAGGGAGACAAAGAGATTAGCAAATACTTAGCATCCAGCATGCCAGGTGCAACAGTAGCTTTGTGAGGCCCAGCGGAGCGTGTAGGCACCACCACCTGGGATGGAGATTGGTGGGCAGGGAGGGGAGCAGAAGCCGCTGCAGAGTGCCAACCCTTGCCTGCCCGTGCGTGTTCAAAGGACACGATGGCACTGGACTCAGGGCAGCTGCCCTCGTGACGTGTGTTTAAGAGGAAAGTGGGACAATCGGACTATTTTAGGAATCTTTAGTAGTCAATGCGGGAATGAAACCTCTAATGGATCATGAAAGCTGAAGAAAGGAAGAGAGGAGAGGCTCAGAGTGAAGGAGAAAGACTGAGAGAATATGTGAGTGAGAGAGAGAGAGTCAGACAGACAGACACACACACACGTAGAGGGATAGATCTACCTTAATGTGAAAGCTTTAGACTGGTTCTAGAGTCCTGTTCCCTTGGAGCATGGCTATATTTGGTTTTTGTCTTTGAATTTCCATAAGTTTCCATCAGTTAGAATGGGTAACCTTTACTGGAACTGGTGGAGTGGTCTTCTGTTCTGAACAACACAAAGAGTCTAACTAAACTCTAGGAGTGATCTGGGAAGGCAACACTGACTCACACAAATTCAACCGTACTGTCTCAGCCAAACCAAAGAAGAGACAAAGAGAGAAATAACAATTCAATCATTGTGGCTGGTGTCACATGCGTGCGTGTAAGCCCTGGCCTGAGTGTGTCACAGGAGACATGACCTTGCCTATCTGTGAACTTCACTTTGTGTGAGCACCTCACTGAGCTGAGGGTGCTTGCTATGTCAGTTAATGTATATGTTTCAGGACAAGAAGAAAATGGGAAAAGGAGAGAATCATTAGCAAGCACAAGAATGAGCATCCTGTTTCCATTTCTCTTGCCAAGGCTAATCATTTATTTCAACTGAGGTGCTTGGTGAATTAAAGCCACATGTAAGTTAAGGGTGTTAATTTCATGATCTAACTCGTTAGAGTAAAAACACTCACATTCAGCCTATGCTTTGAAGAACTGAAGCCAGCAATTAACTCATAAAGGCTGAAACTAACAAACTACTTCCTTTACAAGCAAAGTGCCAATTGAACCTTGATTCATGAAGTCACCAATTGGTCTTCTTGGCTTCCCATTCAGTCCAGAGCCATCAGATAAATATATTTCATCATGTCCCAACATTGACTCTTTTTGGAAGACAAATGACAGAAGTGTGGATTAAAACCAAAACCCAATACAATATACATAGACTGTTGAGAATGCGTAGAAAGATATGAACAATGCTCAGAGATCAGAAGGGACTTACAAATGAATGAGTCCACTGGGATTAAAATTTTTTTCTCTAAGCTGTGTAGGGTGAGAAGACAGCCAGGTGGCCAATGCATCCTTTTGTCCAGTTTAAGCTTGCTAAATGAAAGCCATGTGAATGGTTGCCTTGAGGGCCAGGCAACGTCCACAACTCAGTGGCTGGAGAGGTGTGAACTCAGCCCTAGTGCAGACAATCTTCTCCCAGATGTAAATGCTCAGGTCTGTAGAGGCTTCCCTTGAACAGATGGACACTGAGGCCCAGACCAAGGCTCAGCAGCCTGTGACAGAAGACTCTAGAAAACCTGCCCCCAGGAGAGAAGAGCCAAGCAGCCCCCAACAACATACATATTTATCTCAAACTTAAAGATTTAAGTCAAGTCGCATCTGAATTATCCTCATCTGTTAAATTACCAAACAATAAATATTCATTTTCCTGCTAAAGGGGTCCAGAATATGCCACTCCAAAATATGCCACTTATTATGAGCTGAAGGCAAGTGAGAATCAACAGATGCAGGGCAAGGCTTTCTCTGCACTATCCTTGTCTGCCTAAGGCAGGGCATACATTTCTCTTTGGAAGGTGCCTCTCCAGGACCAGAAAAGAGAAGAGCAACTCATCACCAGAGACAGGAGTTGACACTGGAGGACTGTGTGTAAAGAGACCTTACTAAACTAACCCGTACCTTCCATTAGTTCTCCCATATATTTCCCAGGCACTGGCCCACAATTATCATCCCTTGAAGTCCAACCCCCCTTTCCTTTGTTAAAATGGCATATGAGCCCTGCAAGCCTAATCACTTCTTTGAGCTTTACTTCTTTTTGGTGAACTCCTGTGCACATAAAAATTAATAAAAATTGCCTGTCTTTTCTCCTGTTAATCTTTGTTAGTTTAATTCATTGGCTCCCAAGCACTGAACCTAAGAGGTTAGAAGGAAACTTTTTCATCCCTGACAGTGCCACAGTACTAACCTCAAACTTCAGGGGTGCTTAAAGGGATAAATGTAAAAGGAGTCCCTACTTATCAGCTATTGTGAATTCAAGACTTATCAGCTATTGTGAATTCAAGACAGCTATTGTGAATTCAAGACAGTTCAAATACTGGTATGTTTATAAGAATGGCAAACATTTTTTTTTCTTTTTCAAATTTTTATAGAATGGCAAACATTTTTAAAGACTGATGATACGAAGTGATAGCATGGATGTGCCCGAACGGGTGGGCACTTCTCCAGCTGTTGGTGGGCATGTAAATTTGGTGCAGACTTTTTGGAAGGCAATTCAATAAGCTCTATCAAAACTGAAAATGGGGGGCACCTGGGTGGCTCAGTCAGTTAAGCATCTGCCTTCGGCTCAGGTCATGATCCCAGAGTCCTGAGGTTGAGCCCCACATCTGGCTCCCTGCTCAGCAGGGAGCCTGCTTTTCCCTTTCCAGCTCCCCCTGCTTGTGTTCCCTCTCTCGCTGTCTCTCTCTGTGTCAAATAAATAAATAAAATCTTAAAAAAAAAAAAAGATTAAAAAAGAAGAAAAAAACTGAAAATGGGCAAATTTTTGATCCAGCAATTCCTCTTCTAGGAAGTTACCTGAAGACGCCCTTGCATACATGCACAAAGTCAACATGTGAGAATTTTTATTGCAGCATTGCTTTAATAGCAATACCCTGAAAATTACCCAAATATCCAGCAATGGAGAAGCTGCTACAAGGAGTCAGTAGAAAGAATGAAATAAGCCTCCATATCCCAATGTGGGTAGACTTCCAGGACACTGATAGTGCTTAAACAGTAAGTCACAGAAGTAGACAAGTATTTCTTAAATAGATCTCAATAAAGTACAACCCATAAAAGAAAAGATGAGCAACTGAACTTCATTAAAATCAAGAACTTCTATTCATCAAAAAACAACATTAAAAGAACCCAAGTCTAGCAGTTGATGAATGGACAAATCAAATAATGGTATATCCATAAAATGGAATATTACTTAGTAATAAAAAATGAATGAAATTTGAATACATGCTACAACATGGATGAACCTTAGCATATGCTAAGTGAAAGAAGTCAGTCACAAAAGGCCGTATATTGTATGATTCCATTTATATGAAACACCCAGAATAGGCAAATCCATAAAGACTGAGAGTAGATTAGTAGCTGCTAGGGTCTAGGGGAAGGAGGGAATAATGGATATAGGATTTCCTCTTGGGGTGATGAAAATAATTTGGATTTAAATAGTGGTGATGGTTGCAAAACTTTGTCAGTGTGGTGAAAAACACTGAGTTATATACTTTAAACAGATGAATTTTATGGTATGTTAATTATATCTCACTTTTAAAAATTACATTAAAAAGACAATAATAAGAGAGTAAAAAGGCAAACCACAGACTGTGACAAAATATTTACAATATGTATATGTGTCAAAGGACTTGAATCAAGAATATATAAAGAGCTCCTACAAACCAAAAGGAAAAAGACAACCCAATTTAAGACAATTGCTAAAAGACTGTAATAGGCACTTCCCCAAAATGATTATACAAATGGCCACAACTTATGAAAACATGCTTAAACATCTATAGTCATCAGGGAAATGTAAATTGTCACCTCCCATGAACCAGAATGCCACCAATTAATACTAAGTGCTGGTGAGGATGTCAAAAACTGGTAGGCTCATTCCCTGCTGGTGGGGAGGTCAGCTGGTGCAGGCACTTCAAAAAAACTGTTTGATAGCATCTTCCAAGGCAAAACATTTACCTAACCTATGATCCATCAAATTCTCTCCCAAATATATATCTAAAAGAAATGAGTACATCAAACAGAAATATGTCCATACCCAGTGACATGCAGGTTTATAGCAGCTTTATTCATAATAGCCCCCAAATGGAAACAAACAAAATGTCTTCCAGTTGATGAATGGATAAACAATGGAATAATACTTAGCAATAAAAGCAAAACAAAACAAAAAAAAGGATACAAACAACAACATGGATATTTAAGTAAAAGAAGTCACTCACAGCAGAGTATATACTAAATAATTCAGTTTATAGGAAGTTTAAGGGAGGGGAAACTGATCAATGTTGACAGATGTCAGCACAGTGGCTACTTTCGCAGAACAATAGGGACTGGAAAGGGGCTTTAGGGAGCCTTCTAAGGTGCTGTGAATATTCTGTATCTCGAGCCAAGTGATGGTCATAGAGTCAAAATTCTCACATGTTGACTTTCTGCATGTATGCAAGGATGTCTTTTTTTTTTCACATATGTAAACACAATTCATCAAGTAAAGTCAAAAGCAAGTGATGACAAATATGTAGATCCCTATCAAAATCCCAGCTGTCTTTTTTGCAGAAAATGACAAGCTGATTCCAACATTCATAAGGGAAACGCAAGACACTCAGAATAGTCAAAACCCTTTTGAAAAAGGACTCACAGTTAATTTCAAAACTTACTACAAAATTATAGTAATCAGGATAGCTTGGTACTGGCATAAGCGAAGACATATAGACCAATGGAATACAGTAGAGTCCAGAAATAAACCCTTATGTCTGTGGTTAAGTGATTTTGGACAAGGGTGCCAAGATAATTAAAGAGAAAAATTAAAGAGAAAAAAATAGTCTCTACAAAAAATATTGGAACAACTAGATACCTGCATGAGAAAGAATGGAGGTGGACCTTTTCATTATGCCATACAACAAAAAGTCAGCACAAATGGATTTACAGACCTAAATGGAAGAGCCAAAGCTGTGAAACATGAAGAAAATAATGAAGGAAACTTGCATGAGCTTACGTTAGGCAAAGCCTCCTTAGATAGGACACCAAAAGCAGGTGACAAAAGAAGAAAGGTGAAGTGGACTTCCTTACAGCTAAAAACTTATGCTTCAAAGGACACCATCAGGAAAGAAAAAGAGAACTCATAAAATTGAAGAAAATATTTGCTATAAACGACTTGTAACCAGAATATATAAGGAGCTCTTAGAGCTCAATAATAAAAAGACAAATAACCCAATCAAAAGAATGGACAAAGAATCCAAAGAAATGATACACATGGCCAAGAAGCACATGAAAGAAGGCCCAGTATTTCATTAGCCTCTAGGAAAATGTAAATCAAAACGACAAAGAGGTACTGCTTCACACCCACTAAAATGGCTATCATCCAGAAGACAGATAATAACAAGTGTTGATGAAGATGTGGATTATCCTTATATGGTTAAAAACAGAAGAGGATGTTACATGAGTTATATCTTCAGAAGGGTGTTAAAAGATATGCAAGTATGATTTCATATAAGTGTATATAAAACAACCTATGTCTACATTTGTAGATAGGCATGAATTTGGGTGTATGTAGCTAGAAGGTATCTCCAGAGCTCTCAAGTTATTTCTTCTGGGTGTAAAGGAGTCTTTGTCCATTTTGGTTTCTGCATTACCACATTATTATCCTATATCCTGCATGTTATCCTATATTACTTGTGTAATGAAACAAAGTTTTGGAGAAAAAATTGCCGACAGGCAGTGTAAAAGGAATGGCCTGCAGGTGGTGTGGATTTTCAGAGGAGGGAGTCACCATCACCCAGTGACAAAATGGAGGCAGAAAGTTCATGGAAAGGTTATTTATTTGGAACTGGAAGGTTGGGTGTGACTTGCCCAGTCAAGGAGAGGAGTGGGAATTCAGGAGAAAGAGGTATAGCATTGTGACATGTCTAGCACTGCCTAAGTCTGTTTTTAGAAATATATTCATTAAGCAACATGTATTCATTTAGATCTATTTTTGTGAGGAAATGACAGAAAGATGTCAGTATTCTAGAAGATTTATTTTATGAAGGAAGGGAAGGAGCAAGGTGGCGGGTTATGGAGGGGGAGGTACACGGGAAGGAGGGACAGAGACAACAAAGACCAAAGCCAGGAGGTGAAATCCCAGTACTATTTTAAGCAGCCAGACCTGTTAAGACATAAAAGTTCTAGAATAATGGAAAGACATCATTGAAAGTTCTAGAATCCCATGCATTCTATGCTATTCAGTTCTTTTCCCGAGAGAAGGAAACTCTCAGAGCAGGCATAATAGTGTTATCTTTTTCCTTGCTAACTGTTCTCTGCCTCACTGTCCAACTAGGCTTCGTAATCAGGTGCAAGTACATTTCGGAAATGCCTGCAGCTGGGATCCTGGCTTCCTTTACAAAGAGCTGCTGGATAAAGGCGGAAGCACATGTGTAACTTCACTACCTGGGTCATCCTTAGCCTGACCCTTGGGATGGTTCAGGCTCACATTTCTAGTAAGTGTGTCCTTCCACGGCTCATGCAATGTCCAGCTTTGCCACGGAAATGTCTGAACGTGGAAAAGTTGACCAAACCTGCTGTGCGTCTATGTTGGGGCCAACTGCAGGAGGTTTAACCCAAATCCTAAGAATTCCCGTCCATGGTTACAAACAATGTTTGATCACTGCACTTGTTGTCCTGGGGTGGGAGTGAAATGTAATGACAAAGTCATAGAGCCCTGGGGTAGAGAAATAGGATTAAGATTATCCCAAGTCTTCTATTTTAAAGCAAGGAAAACATTAATAAAAAGAGAGACAGGCTAGTGATATTAAAACATTTTTCTAAAATCTTGATCCGCCTCCCAGTATAGACTTGGTAGAGTCACAATATTGTCTAAACTAATTGCCATGGTCCCAAAGTCCTGCCAAGTGAGGAATTCAGCCAGCATGACGGTCCGTCCCTTTCAATTTAAAATTAAATTAAATCTTTGGTTGTTTGCCTGAATTAATCGTTCAATTTGCAAAAAAACAATCAAACCTATGTTGTAAGTGGTTCCAGCTGTGGGGTGGTTTTTTTTTTTTTCCTCCCGGCAGCAGAGAAAAATTACTTAAGCATTTTGTAAACAAAACTGAGAGACGCTTTGATTTTCTTTCAGGGATGAAGGCATTTCTAAATGGTGGTTGTCCTTGAACCTGGATTATATTTCTTCTTCCTTGGAACCCCACGGTTGACATTGATGAAGAAAATATGAACAGGTTGCCTTCTACTGCAAGGACATTGCTACAAACCTTGAATATATTTTAAGGGTCTTTGGTCAAAGGGAAGAGGACAAGTCACATCCACTGCTTAGTTTTGCCCTGTGGGGCGGGGGTAACCACAGTGAGCCACAGATGATCACTCTAAACATACCCACATACACATGGGCATCTGAGAGGTTCAAATGAAGTCAATGTGATTGCTAAAATGCATTGTTCCAATTTGTGGTGGTTGCCACTTTCCCTTTCCATGTCAATTCATACAAAAGAAATTCCTGCTCACATTCTTTTCAAGTTGTTAATAGGAGATAATCTCACTTCTATGGCTGAAGGTCTTACCATCATATCTTTATGAATAATGCTACAACTTAAATACTGGGAGTTATTTGAGTGAGAATGGCTACCCTACATAAATATGGCCTGAACAAGATTGTTAAACCATCAGTTAATCTTTATATTTAAGGCAAATGAAAGGAAAAGACTTGCAGATAAATTATTTTCTCCATAGCCAGAAGCAAAGTGTTTATAATAAACCACAAACTCCCTGAATAACAAGAATAAATCTATTTCATTTTTTCCCTTGTATACTGTGCTTACCAAACTAGGGTCTTCCTTGACAAGCACTTTATTCTAATATAAACAGTACAAAGATGAACACAATTCTTCTAACTCATGATTAATATATTTGGGAAATCAACTCTGAATCATTTAGGCAAAGCAGTCCAGTATATTCATGGTAAGGACAAATTTCCACCCTCTTACCTGAATTATAAACAGTTTTACACTTCCATTACCCTAAATAACTACAGGGACTTTTACCTCAAAGTAATCCCTAACAAGAGAACATTGCACAATGATATGTGTTTATCCTTTTAATCTCTGAAGGCATAGGATGCCAAATATACATTTGGGAGGCTAACAGGACATGGAAAACCTACCAACCAGTCATGGAAAATGGTAGAGGCCTGTGCACCCAAGAAACGGGGGACTTAGGGGTGTGCATGCAGGGATGAGTTCTCCAAGTCTACGAACTGATAAATAAAGCATAAAGGTGAGTCCCCATTTGTAACATGTGGGGTAAGGGGCTAGGTTTGATATCAGATCTTTACTAGTCATGAAGGAAGAATTTGCTAAGCTAACTGTCAGTATAAACATGAAATCAGAGTATTCACCTGCCTCAGAGAGCAAGCTGGAGCCAAGACCTGGTTAAGGCAAAGACCCCGAACTTCTAGGCTGGAGCAGTGGGCTTTGGCTGTAGGAATGGTGAACATTGGCACAGCAATTTACAGTTGTAAAATCTTCCTCCTAAGGGATCTTACTGATTCAGCTCCCCGTATCAACCTTGGGAGAAAAGATTTTTTAAAAAAGAACTATATTCATTTTACAGATGTGGAAACAGCCAGGACATAATGGCCCTAGTACCGGAACCCCGCGGTTTGAACCCCAAATCCACTCTACCAGACTTCTGTCTCTAACTAGTCAACAGCAGGTCAGCCGTTCTGAGTTTGTAAAGTGGGAATCAAAGCATCTTATAACAGGGTTGTCATGGAGATCTGATGAGATAAATTGTGGGTATCTGTTAAGATGCTTTGGGCTGTAAAGTCAAAGAAAAATCCAATTTACCATGGCTTTAAGATAAAGCAATTTATCAGCTCCTGGACCAGGAAAGTCCACAATGGAGGGATTTCAGGGTTGGGCTGAACTAGAGGTCAGTGGGAAGCCAGCATGAGGCTTCGTTTCTCAGACATTCTCTTGGCTCTCACTTCCTCTGTGTGTTGGCTTCGTACCCAGGCTGGCTGCCTGCAAGACTGAGAGAACTGTGTGTGGTTCCTGGGATGCATGGCTTCTCCTCCACACCGTGGAGACCAGGACAGCGGCCTTTCTCCCAGCTACCCAGCTGAATGCCCTGAGTTCACTCGGACTGGATGACCAGCTCCACATCCAGGTAACTGGCACGGAACGTGGCAAGAGATGCTACCGTCTGTGAAAGCAGAGGAACAGATGCTCTGGAGGCAGCTGGGGCGGCAACCACAGTAGGTGGCAAACATAGTACAGTTGTGAAGCACACCACCGAGCCCTTTGAAAGCACTCAGGGAACCCCAGCATCTGACGTCATCTCTGTGTCATCCTTTTCCACATATAAAGGCGGTATTTTGGTCGGTACCACCTAGGAGATTCCTTCGGTTTAGTAACGTTAATTCTCATACCAGGTAGCATTTACTGAGCACTTACTGTGTGCCCAGCTCTCTACTAAGTACTTTATTTCTATTATACCAATCAACCTTCACTCTGATCATTGTAGTAGGAAGTAATCTAATTCTTATTTTGCAGATGAGGGAGCCTAGGCATAGAAAAGCCAACTGACTCCTCAAGGTTATATAGGGAGTCGCTCATGGGGCTAATGGGGTGGCCCCTTGTTTTCTGATTTAGAGACCTCATTCCTAAATAAATCACAACCTGGCCTTCAGGGGAAAAAAAACAAACCATGAAATAGCATTTCTCTAAAAGGATTTTATCATTCATATTATTCATTTTTCCCCACTGGCCAGTATTGAACATTACACGTTATCCCATGTCCTATCATTAGTGTTGCCCTCAGAAATAATCTATTCCAGTGGGATGCTAATCCTGAGAATCACATCTCACACACACACACACACACACACACACACACACAAGGTCACCTGTTTGATGTCATGAGTTGGGAAAACACACTATACCTCTCACAGTTAGCCCTAGTCATATGAATTCTGGTTATCCAAACTCAGGGGCTATGAAGATATGAAGAGGAAAGGCTGCTTTTGTTGACTTGACCATGTCCCCGCCTTCCACCCCCCACCCCGCCCCCAGCCATATTCATTTTCCATGATGAGGACAAATGTGCTCCCACTTCAGGGCCCGTGCACATGTAGTTCAGTCCGGACAGCTGCATAGCTTGCTCCTGGACTTCCTACCAGGCTCTGCTCAAACGACCCCTTCGTGGAAAGGGAAAAGTCTCACTCCCCTCTCTATAAAACAGTACCACCTTCTACCCCCACACTGCAATAGTCTTGTGTTTTTTCACTGGACCGAGCACCATCTGTCATATTAGCTCTCTTGATTGTCTATCTGTGTCCCATCACTGACAGGAGGGACTTGAATCTTTTGGCCACTGCTATGTCCCCAGCACCTAGAAGAGTGCTTGGCATATGCTCTGTGCTCCACAGTACAGATCAAATGAATAAACAAACATATACTCTCTTCTGCTTCTGAGAGATTCACCACGTCCAGCATGCCAAAGGCTCTGAGAAATCTTGCTTAAGTTGTTCGAAGTCTGTGTTAACCCAAATCTAACCATGTAACATTTTTGGTGGGGAAAAAAATATACCCACTAGCGTTCCACAGAACTGAAGTTTGCTGGAAATCCCTTTGGGAAATATGGAACTGCTCTCTTCCCATTTTACAGATGAGGAAACTGAGCCTCTGAGGAGTCCAGGGGTGCATCCAGGTCACACAGCAAGTCAGCCACTGAGCCCGGCTCTCCATTCCGTGCTCAAGAGGCATCTGCTCCATCACCTCCCTCTGCTGCATTGACTGACGATCTTTGGGGCTAATTATACCAGACACACCAATCAATAAACCCATCAATGGGTATTAATGGGCCATCTATTCAGTGCCCAGCCATCAGCACTTACATTGTGACACTGAAAGTTCCAATGACACTTTTACAGGAGATACATTTTTTCAAGAGCTGCTGATTGATTTCTTGGAGGCTGAGGTTCATTGGGAGATATGTTTTTTCAGACAGTTTTGTCTTTGTTGATCTTTGTTGTGTGCCAGTCCTGTTCTTGTCATCTTATTATTATTATTATTTAATATTTTGCTTCCCGCTTTTCCCTCCTCGGTCCTTTTTTGCAGGTATATCTCGGTTACTGACCAAATGGGACACGACTCTGTTTGTGGGCCAAAAAAAATGCTCTACAGAGTCCATGGGAATACAGTGAAGTTGCTGAGGGGAGGGCTGGAGAGAACACCAGGAGACCAGGGCCCCCCCGCCCCCTGCAGCTCAGTCACCTCCCTGACACCACATCCTCACCTCCTACTCCCCACAAGTGGACTTCATCCCTTCTTCTCCAGAGAAGCTGCTCTTGTCAAGGACATCACCGTGTCCTCCGTCCATGCCAGGCAATCACTCCTCAGACCTCATCTTACTTGGTGGTCCAGAAGCTTCACACAAAGTGGCCTGCCCCTCTTCTTGACAACACTTCCTTTTCTTCACTTTCACAACACCCCATGGCCTCAGTTTCCTCCTCCACTGGCTGCCTGCCTCAAGTCCCCATCCTGCTCCTCTATATTCTCATCTCTACACTTGGGAGCCCCCAGGGCTTCTTAGTCTAGAACCTCTCCTTTCCTCAACCTACATCCTTTTCCCAGGGAACAGGATTTGGACCAATGGCTCTAAATGGCATCCCTTTCCCTCTCACCTAACCTCTACCTCCACCACAGTCACCACAAAAAAAAAAAAAAAAGGAAAGAAAAGCTCCAGGATTATACAACCAAATGGCTACTTGCCTTTATTGCTTATGTTACCTTGAACCCTCACGTAACCTCTCTCTTCTTCAGGCTCCTTCAATCTAAAAAACAGTGATAAGCACCAACTTCCTAGGACTGTAAAGAGGATGAAATGACTTGTGTATATAAAGTCCCTAACCTGGGGGCGCCTGGGTGGCTCAGTTGGTTGAGCATCAGACTCTTGGTTTTGACTCAGGTCACGATCTCAGGGTCCTAGGATCAAGCCCCATATCGGGCTCCATGTTCAGCATGGAGTCTACTTGAGATTATCTCCCCCACTCTCCCTCTGTCCCTCTTACTCATGCGTGCTCTCTCTCTCTCTCTCTCTCAAAAGTTTTTTTAAAAAAAGTCTGTAAGCTGTAAACATGCAGCAAACGTTAGTACCTGTAGTCACTGCATCCCTCCATCACAGTATCTTACAGAGATGCCCAAAATAGAATTTGAGATCTCCCCACCCCATCCTACCCCACCTCTCCCTGCAGGGTCTGATTGAGACTGAAAGTCTAAAATGATTCAGGGGCACCTGGGTGGCTCAGTTAAGTGTCTGACTCTTGATCTCACCTTAGGTCTTGATCTTAGGGTTGTGAGTTCAAGCCCCATGCTAGGTGTAGAGATTACTTGAAAAAAGAAAGTCTAAAATGATTCAAAAGGTTCAGAAGCCACCATCTGTGAAGAAAGTGCTCAGGGTGGGGATGAGGAGAGCACCCCTTCCCCCAACTGCATCCCACATGGGTCTGCCACTCCCAGGGTTCAAGTGGCAGCCACAGGAGATGCCTACAACTCACTGAACCCAAACCCTCAGTTGCCCTTGCTGCAGAAAATCCAAACTCCCCAACTGTCAGGTGCCCCCCAGTGTAGACGGTCCAGCCCTTTGCCAACTAGAGCTTGACTCTGTACTTCTGAAGGATTTGTTTCTTTGTTTTTTAACCAGTCCTCTGGGACAAGGGCAACACGAGGTTTGATGTCACAAAGACAAACTTGTCCTCTTCAGAGAAGGTAAGGGAAAAAATAGCTTGTTTTCGAGGTTTAGGCCCACAGGAAAATAAGCTGGTTAATTTCTCAGTTAATTTTCAAATTTTCTTACCAAGAAAGAAGATTCAACTATTGAGGGCTCAGGAAGAAAGCAGGTTTGAAGAAGATTGATTAGAAAGGGCTCAAACAAAACAAAACAAAACAAAACTTTCCATTTAAAATGACATGGATTATGCTAAGCAAAATCAGTGAAAGACCATTATCATATGATCTCACTCATATGTGGAATTTAAGAAACAAAACAGAGGATCATAGGGGAAAAGAGGAAAAAAATAAAATAAGACGAAACCAGAGAGGGAGAAAACCATAAGAGACTCTTAATCATATGAAACAAACTGAGGGTTGGTGGAGGGGAGGGGGGGTGGGGGAATGGGGTAACTGAGTGGTGGACATTGGGGAGGGCATGTGATGTAATGAGCACTGGGTATTATATAAGACTGATGAATCACTGAACTCTACCTCTGAAACCAATAATATATTATATGTTAATTAATTGAATTTAAATTTAAAAAACATGTAAAAGTTACTTCTTAAAAAAAAAAGAAAAAGAAAGGGCTCTTGGAGGCCCTACATGTTCTTTCAGGGACAAAACTCACTTGCCATCTCCCACTGTCCCCAAGCAAGTCTAGCGTGTGTGGCCAGGACAGTGAGCTGTGAGCATATCTTCCATCTGCCAGGACTTCAAGACCCTGTTGCTGTCTCTTAGAGAGTAGAAGAGTTGTCTAAAAGCCTGTTAGAGCGATTGATCATTTAGGACACACTTCCTTTGAAAGCATCCCAAGCTGGAGAGGTTCAAAGATGTCTGAATGAGCTGGATGTGGTCACAGCCCAGTTGACTGGATACTCCCTGCCCCACACTCCCCAGGGTAGTCCCAGGCAGACCTCAGAGTGGCTGGAGTTTGTTCTCAGCCCTCACACCCCAGCCTCTGATTTCCTGCCTGCTTGGGGCCCCCCTAAGTGTCCAAGAGCCACACTCCCCAACATCTCTGCACAGCCTGTTCTCCCAGATGGTGACACAGCTCTGGAAGTCCCTGAATACAATAACCCACCTTCCTACATGCAGTAGGGTCATAAGCAGACATTTCTGCACATACATTTGAGGCCCTCAAGATGCTCACCATCTGGAGCATTGGTTTTGAACCTTAGATGCATTATAGATTCACTTATATGCATTATAGAATTTTAAGGACTCCTGATGCCCAAGTCCTACCCCCTCCCAAAGAGTAATTTAACTGACCTGAGTTGAGGCCAGGGTACTACAGGACCTTAGAGAGATTCCAGGTAATTCTAATGAGCAGAAAAGTGAGTCCCACTGATGTAGAGGTCACATTAATGGGTAGTTACAATAGAATATGAGAGAGAGCTATGCCAGGGGCCGAGCAGAGGGCCTTCCCTGAGCCTGGGTGAAGGGGGAGGTCAAGGGCAAGAGAGGCTTCTTGGAGGAAGCAGCCTCTGGGCTGTTTTAAAGGATGAGTGGGAGTGGGTCAAGTAAGCCAGAACTGAAATGGGCAGGGAAGACTGGCAGAGGGAAGAGGGAAAATGATGGGACAGAGTGAAGAGGGTGGAAACCACACTGAATATCAAAGTTGAGAGGTTTGGAGTGGTAAGCTAAGGAGGTGAGTGGGGGCAAAAGCCTGTAGGGCAGTGTAGGATTTTAGTATGAAGGCAACAGGGATGGGATGGAGCAGGAGGAGGTATGCATTCAGGAGGCATCCCCGTGAAGGATGGATTGCCAGGGTGGGTCAGGGGCTGGGCAATGCAGGAGCTACTTCCATACTTCTTAACAGATCCTTCGGGCATCTCATCTCCTCTGCCAATACCCAGAAGGAGAAAAGATACCAGGGCCCTGCCTGGGAGATGTACAGAGCTAAGCGCTTTACATTCACTATCCTTTAAAAAAACAAAAACAAAAAACCTGACGTCATCCTACATGGTAATTGTCACCCCCATTTTACAGATAAACAACCCAAGTTAAATAACTCATGTGAGGGTCACACAGCTAGTTAAGTGGTTGAGTCAAGACTCCAACTCAGCAAAAGCAGCATTCCTAACCATTAAATGTTGCCATCACTGATAGCTCAGCTAATGTTTGCATTTTAATGGGCCCTTCTGTTTCCTTAAAGGAAAGCAATCACTTTTCCTAATTGATCCAGCCGTCTGATGCCCCAGTGGCACAATCTCAGGGTATAACAACAACTTGCCCCCAGAACATCATTCTGACTTGCACAGCAAATTCAAGGGCTTTTTTATAGATTATAGATTCACTTATATGCATTATAGAATTTCTGGATTCTAAAATCCAAGCAGACCACCAGGACACGATGGGAGGCCTTGAGCTGCTTTCCCGAAACTCCTGGCCACAGGGGAGCGGGCTTATTAAAAATGCAAATTCCCCAGGCTCAGCCAGGCCTCCTGAATCAGGATCTTGAGGTGTGCTTTCTGGAATCCGCGCCATAGAAGCTTCCCCCAACCCCCATCAGCCTGGAGCAGGCAGCTGGCTCGGGTCCTGGCTCACCAGGAGGGGTCTTCCTGAAGTAATTGTTGCTTCTGCTTCTTTCTGCACATCCTCTTAAACTCAAGGATCCTGTGTGCACAGGTTTGAAGTGTGCGGTCTCCCTTAGCAGCCTGCAACGCTGCAGCTCTTGGCATGGAGACTTCCTGTCTCCCATGTCTGCTACTATTCAGCAGATCCAGTCACCTGTAGCCCTGGGAGCCGAAATGTGAATTGCAAAGCTGTGAGTGAAGAAGGGAGGAATGGAGGGAACAACCACACTGGCTCTTAGCTGATGGGGGAATCCTTTCTCCTCCCACCAAAAAAGCCCTCTGCAGCCTGAGTCCTGCCTGTACTCCTTGTTTGAGGACCTACATGCCACAATCTGTATGGACGGACCAGGTTGCCCTCTGGGGGTAACTGCACGGTGGGATGACTGGGCGGCCAGGCAGGGCTCTGAGGGTCAGCTAGTTTTCACTGCTGAGTCCCTGAAGAGTTTGCCTTGAAAACAAGAGTATTAAGAGTCACCTGCCTCCATGGAAAGCATGATCGTGTAGAAGCGATTGTGGAAAATGCTGCCTGGAACAGACCCCCCAAATACCCAGTTGGGTGCCCATGGCAACGGTCTTTAAGACTCGAGGCACTGGGATCCATAGCCAACTTAGGCTGCTGGAAATCGGAATGGAGTTTTCCTGGCCAAGCTCTTCATTTGGGATTATAATCTAGTATGGTGAGGCTGATATGGGATCTTGAAACTCACGGAGAGACTCTGAATCGCCAAGACTCAGGGCAGAGGTGTAAGACTCAGCTGCGGATCTGAGCCGGGCCATCCCACCCTGCCGACCCATTGTCTCTCCAGCCAGCGAGGTTCCGCCACTTGCCTCTTCCTGGGAGAGGCCCAAGGAGTGTGGTTAATGGATGTTTTTTTGATCTGAAACCTGAAAAAGCTAATCAAATGTTCAAAGGCTAAAATATGTGTAATTACAAGGGTGATCTAAGGTGAGACTCAAAAAAAAAGGGAAATTACTCCCTAGGATAAGTAGGAGAGATTTCCTTTGAGATAGTGAGGGGAGGTCTGCTCCCGTGGTGGGGCTGCAATAAAGACTTGTCTTTTTGGTCCTATGGGCATCTTATCCTGTCCCGGAGGAAGATACATATGTGGGTAGAACGTTGAGTTCAGTGTCCATCTGACTGTTTGGCCTATTGGTCCGGCCACATCTAGGTGTACAAACCACTTTCCTAAGTGTCCCAGGGCAGTGTCCTTGGCGATGTCGCCTCACCCACAGGACCAGGTTCCAACTAACCAGCCCAAAGTCCCGATGAGTTTTCCTGCCACCAGGTGGAGACTGACTCTAATCTATAAACTGGGATCGTCCTTGCATATTCAAGAAGCAGATTATTTGAGTTGGAAAGACCTTTCCTACTCCAGTGATTCTCAAACCTAACTGAGATACCCAAGGGGCATTGAAATATAGAGCTGCCTGCTCATAGAAGATGTTAAGGAGTTATTGCTTTGCTGAGTGTGGTGGTAGCATTATTGGAGATGCATGGTGATTTGCTTTAGAATATTCAGGCATACATAAAAAAGAGGAGTTGGTGTGTATCAGGTGGGCCCCCTCTCCCCCAGGAAATAATGGCACAAGCAAAGAAGGTAATTGGGGAGGGAGCGTTTACTGTTTATAAGGATGTGGCCAAGGTCTAGGGAAACCAGTAAGTGATGGAGCAATGGCAGGGAAGGCTCTGGGCACAGTGGCAAGCGCAGGGAGTGGACAAGGACCTGTAGATAGGGGTGTAGTGACAGAGAGGTCAGGCTGCCATGCCAGCCGGAGGGGAGGAACACATAGTCCCTGCCAACCTGCCAGGAGGGAGAGAGCCAGGGAGACACATGGACCAGCCTTGCTCTCCCCCAACTTCCCAGTCCCTGCTGGAAATTACTGGGAGCCAGAGGGCTTGGGAAGCTGGTGAACGCAGGCTTGGAGCCCATCCACCGGAGGCCAAGAGGAGGGTGGAGTGCACCCGGAGGGGCAGTTGGAGAGTACCTCACATGGGAGAGATGAAACAACTATGAGCCAACATTGAAGGCTGTTGAAACTGGTGATGGGTACTTGTGTCGGTTTGGACATTTTCATTATTAAGTTCAAAACGACACAGAGTCGGAGGCCTGGCTTCAGACCTATCAAATCAGACTTCTTAGGGAATAAAGCCCAGGCATCTGTGTTCCTGAAAAGATCCCCAGGTTCTAGCCTCTCATCTAATCCAAGCTTCTGTTTTTACAGAGGAAACTAGAAACAAGTTGAGTGACTTGTTCAACGTCACAAAGAACCAGTGGTAAAGACTGGACGAGAATCCATGTCACCAGTCCCAGGTCGGTTCCTAAAAACAGCATGAGAGGCTGCAGCAAGAACACCGGGGCCATTACAACCTCATTCTGAGCGCTCAGTATCTGCCAGGCGTGGGTCTTTCCATGCATTATCTCATGGGCTGTAGTGGAGTTAACACACATAATGGCTTTAAAACATGCCTGGCACATAAAAGCCTCGACAAATAGTAGCTAGTAATACCCTCAGTTTCTCTTAAGTATCATGACAATCATCTGCAATAACAATTTTTTTAAAGATCTTATTTATTCATTTGACAGAGAGCACAAGCAGGGAGAGTGGCAGGCAGGGGGGAAGGGAAAAGTGGGTTCCCCACTGAGCAGGGAGCCCGATGTAGGGCTCGATCCCAGGACCCTGAGATCATGACCTGAGCCGAAGGTAGATGCTTAACCAACTGAGCCACCCAGGTGCCCCTGCAATAACAATTATTATTATTTTTTTCTTTTTTGGGCAGAGAGAGAAGCTAAAGGGAGGGATTTGGACATAGGCCTGAATGATTCTGAAGCCCGAACTCTTAACCATCATCCCCATAACTGCAAACCACACCGTCCTCTAAAGTCGGGGCTGTGCGGGCCACTTGATTTTCAGTTTGTTTATCCAAATCACTCTTCGGGCTTGTGGGTCTGTGGCCTTGACATATCACACATCACTCTTAGCATGCAACTGGGGAAGTGCTGGGGCTTTTCTGAGTTCCCTGAGGACAGCAGCTGAGCCTGCACGGAGCTAGCCTCACCATCGTACAGTGTCTGGCACTCAGTTGGCAGCTAATCGATATGCTTTTGATGACAAAATGGAGAAAGGAAAGGTCAGCTCTTAGAAATGGATGGTAATACACCCACCTGCCATGCTTCTGCCTTCCACCTTCGTAGTCATGGCTGATGGATTACGAAAGTCCTCGTGAATCCTGGAGACAGCCTCAAAATCCACAACTGAGCATGTCCTTCAGCCACAGCCAATGAACCAGAGTGGGCTCATAAGATGAAATTTATCGTGCTGGCCCTTGGCAGCAGATACATGTTTTTAAAAGTTTGGCACTCTTTGACCAAGAATGTTATTACTTGTTGAAAATAAGGCCACAGATCTCAGAATCAGAAGGACGTAGTCTGGGCCCTCTGTTGCCTGAATGACCATGAACGAGCTGACTGCCTGCTCTGAGCCTGGGGTCCTTAGACTGGGAATGCCAACCTATCCACCCATCATGGTTGTTACAAGAATTAAAGGAGAAAGCATTTCCAAAAGCATCTGACACATTCGAAAGCATTACATACATGCAAATTATTGTTATTAATAACAATAACAGTATCACTGGTCTCGTGAGAGTAGATGCTGGTTGTTGTCTATGACATCAACTTCATATAATTAACAGAGGTGTCCTGGGTGGCTCCGAGTTCTCATCAATGCCTCATCCACAAAGGTAGGAAAACTCTATAACCTCTATAATCCATTGAAACATGGGTTGGATTTTTCCTTTCATCCCTAAAAAGTGCAACCCTTACCTAGAGCAAACTCTCTGGCAGTATTCAGACCTTCTTGCTTATGGGCAGAGACAACAATCCTTTATCCAAAAACACATATTATGAAATTCAGGATTTTTTAGATATTAGAAAGATGGTATTATATACATACCATCTATTATTTAATTCCATGTCACCAAACCCATTAATATTTTAGCATAGCAAAACATAAATATTCACACTAAAGGGGCTCAATAGACCATGAATCACTCATGCAAGAGGAGTTCAAGATTTTGCCGCTCAGTGCGCATAGGTAGGGTTCAAGCCTGGCTGTCAAATGAGTTACCAAAAACAAAGTTCAGCTTTCAGAGCTTTCTGAACTTTGAAATGGCGGTTTTAGATGCGACTGTAGACGTGAACTCGTGTATTTCACAGAGAGGAGGAGGGATAGAGTAGGTGCCTGCCAGCAATGGTAATGGGAGTCAGGATCCCAATAGGCAGAAGTTCAAGTGCATGAAAAGGAGCCTCCTCTTTCATCAACCATGTAATTCTGCCTCCTCCTGCATTCTTGCATGCAGCTGCCAGCAATGATGCTCTAAAACCTCAGCTTTCATCATGTCATTCTCTGAACACCCCTCTGTGACTCCCAACATTCAGCCCTCAGCCTGATGCACAAAGCCTTCAGTGAATGGAACCCCTACCCCAGTGGTAAGTCTCATCTCCTGGCTTGCCTCCAGGAAGAACCCTTACCAGCAACACCTCCAAGTTGTCCCTACTTTGGAATCTCAGCCTTTAGGAGTCATTTCTGCTGTTAACCCTTTCTTGACACCCGCACTTCCCTGCATACAGGGTCTGGACACATGGGTCTGTGATTGCTAATCCAGGATGTGGCTGCACCCCCCGCCTGAAAATCCAGGCTCCACCAGCGTCCGACACCAAGTACATCGCAGGAACTCAAAACCCACGTATATGATCAGGCCACCCCATTCCTTGCTGACAACCCTTTAGCAGCTCTAACTGGCCTTAGAACAAAGCGCCAAGTCCTAACAAGGCCTGATGTCACTAGGCCCCCACCTTCCTTGCCTTCTTTGTCTCCTAGCACTTGGTCCTAGCATCAGTGGTTCAGCCACACCAGCCTTTGATTAGTTTATGGGGGGCCCCGTGCTCCCTCCCCCTTCACTAGTCAACCCTACCTAATCGTGCATCTCTTTGCTTCATAGCCTGTTGTGGGAGAGGCAGCTGGCTGCCCACCCAGTATCCATTCTGCCCCTTTTCCGTGATTTGAGAACCATGATTTTATTTTGGGTGACCATGAGCCCAACTAAAGTTCTGTATTTCCAGCCTTTCTTACAGCTGGTATGGCCATGGGACTGGGTTCTGATGGAGGATATGTAAACACAATGTGGTTGTACTTCCAGGAAAGGTCTCTAAAGGGGTATGTTCTTCTGGGCTTCATCCTTTCTAGAATGTGAACCTGATGGCTAGGCTCCTCCAGCCACCATGGACTGTGAGATGACAGGCTAAGGGCTGTAGACCAGAAGGACAGAAGGATAGCAGGGTCCCTGGTAACTACAGAGATCATACCAGGTATCTCTGGACTTTATGACAGAGAAAAATAGCTGCTAATGTGTTTAAACCACTGTGATTTTTTTAAAGGGAAAAAAACCTGAATATCTAATCTTACTCATATATTCTTATCTGAATTTGTAATGAAACATCTATTTGAGGGATGATTTGATTAATGTCTCTCTTCTATGCTAGGTTATAATGGCCTACAGGGCAGATGCAATGTGGATTTTTGCTTACTACCACATGACCAGGGTGTGTAGGTACTCGCTAAGTACTAGAACAAATATACTCTCATTTAGTATCAGCTCCGGAAGCTTGCCACTAGGTCCTTCTTTTTAGATCTCCAGGCTCAGCACTAGGCACTATGACCCTCAGACCCTTGAGCTAAAGGGAAAAAAAAAATCCTACAACTATCAATTCTTTGGTGTACCCCCTTTCCCCCCAGTGTCTGCTGTTTAGGAAAAGTCTCAACTTGCATGGTCTCATTTCTCTGCCATCAAGCTCCTCACCTGACATTATTTTCTCATTTCTTTATGCTCCAGCCAGGCTGAACTACTTATAATTTCATCAAGATACCATGCTCTTCCCTGTCTCCTGGTCTGGGTACATGCTGTTCCTCTACTTGGAACTCATTTTACTCAGCTTAATGCCCATTTATCCGTGGGGTCTCCACTTCGATGTCACCTTCCCTAGGAAGTCTTGACGGTCCCTTTAAGCCCAGGTGAGCCTCTTCTCCACAATGCTCCCAAGATCTTCCCTAAAGCACCTATAACAGCACCTGGAACCCTGTATTATTTCCTATACCCCCTTTGCTATGGGTTGGATGGTGTCCCTCCCACCCCCAAAATCTATGAAGTCCTAACTTCTTCCTGTAAATGGAACCTGATTGGGAAATAAGATCTTTGTAGATGTAATCAAGTTAAGATGCGATCATACTACATTACAGTGGGTCCTTAATCCAGTATGCCCCGTGTCCCTGTAAGAGGAGAAGATGCAGACACACACACACAATGAGAATGCCACGTAGAGACGCAGATGGAAGATGGCCATGTGACCATGGAGCCAGAGCCCGGAGTCAGCCGCTGCAAACCAAGGAATGGCAAGGATTGCTTAACAACCGGCTGCTAGTTCAGAGAGCCTGGCCTGCAGATGCTGTGACTTTGGACCCCTCGTCTTCAGCGTTGTGGGAGAATACTTGTCTGTTCCGGTCACCCAGTCCATGGAGCATTGGTATGGCAGCCCCATGAGAGGCCGTATATACAAATGGACAGTGGCCAAGCTCTATATAAACGTGGAACTCTGACCCACAACCTGAAGCAAGCGGCCCAGGACGCCAAAGAGTAACCCTAAAAGTCCAGGACGTGATTACTCATACCTTCCTTCCATTTTGCTCCTGCTTCCAACTTACAACCAACCAGAGAAAGCCAAACATGCGCCCCTAACCAATTCCATAGGATGCCCGACTTCCCGTTAGCTTTCCAGAAGCTTCTCTATGCCACCAACCTCCGATCAGATCACACCTGAAGGCTTCCCTATTTTCCACCGCAAAGCTTTCCTTCTCCTCTTTGAGTCTGTCAAGTGCAAGTGATGGGGGCCAATTGCCTTGCTATATAGCAAGCTCGCATTTGAACTGAAACACCCAGAGTCTTTGAATAAAGGCTTATGCTAACAGCACTCTGGTTCCCTCTCGTCCACATTCTTCTGTGACATCATTTCAGGTCGTTTTAGAGAGGTGAACCTATTTTCAACGTATTTTCTGACTAATTAAAATATCTCATTCACTGGAATACGCCAATACCTAGCTTAAAGCCTGGCATGTCGTAAGTGCTCAACTAGTAACGTGCCTAATAGAAATGATGGTTCTCTTACCTGCCAGGTTACACGTCATCTGGCCAGAATGTTGTACCTCACAGGGAAAAGCTGTCGTAGGGAGCAGGCACGGCCTCGTGGTTATTTAGTACGCTAATAAAGGAGCGTTCCCACCAGATAATGTGACGTGAACGGACAGTTTAATCACAGCTGGTCAATAGTTATGAGGCCAGAGACCCAGCTGTATGACTTATTTACAAGCCGAGCCCATAAGCCTCCTTGTGAGGTCCACCTGTTCCTATGTACCTGCGCAAGCGAGGTCACCAAGGCAAGCAGGAAAGAACCAGTCCTCAGCCCAGCAATTCAAAGCATTATTCAGAGGCCCTCCTGCTGTCTCTGGTGCAGGACGAGTTTCCTTTTCAACAAAAAGTTGGTTTAGCTTTTCTTCACTGCAAACTTGAACACTCCCTCCCCCAATCCCCTCCAGGCAATCACAGTCAAAACAGAAAAATACAGACAGGCACTAGATAACCTAAGGCACCCTGGTTTCACATCCTGGCTGTGCATCTGAATCAGTTGTGGGCGCTTGTTAAAATTACAGGTAGCAGAGGCTCACCCCACCCTTCTGAGACAAAGCCTTGCAAGTGGGGCTGGGCGTTGGGGCTTTTACCATGCTCCCTGGGTGCCTGGAACCAATCTGCAGACCAGCTGTGAGAACCTCCCTTCCTAAGGGCAGTGGATCAAAAGCAAAACGGTGTATATGTGTGGACATCCTGAGCACTGGCGGGGATTTGGATCCAAAAGAGGCAGCATGGGGGGCGCCTGGGTGGCTCAGTCGTTAAGCGTCTGCCTTTGGCTCGGGTCATGATCCCGGGGTCCTGGGATCGAGTCCCGCATAGGGCTCCCTGCTCAGCGGGGAGTCTGCTTCTCCCTCTGCCCCTCCCCCTGCTCATTCTCTCTGTCTCTCAAATAAAATCTTAAAAAAAAAAAAAAAAAAAGAGGCAGCATGGAATGGTCAAAGAACAAAGAGCCCAGGCTTCTAGGTCTGACATTCCCAGCTGTGTGGCTTCAGGTAAGTCACATGCACTCTCTGAGCCTATATCCATATCAGATGAAGATAACAAAGATACAGGTTATTTGGAGGATTTACGAGCTCAATCCAATAACAACAGAAGAACCCACGGCAAGCACCTACCTGTTCTGGGCAATCTGACAGGAAACGGGGATAAAGTGTTGAATAAGACTCAATCCTTACCTACCTAGAACTTCTGGTTTAGTCAACGGGGCAGACCTGAAATAATTATTCAAATGAACAGGCCATTCATTCTATCTGCAATAAGCTCAGCAAGGGAAAAAAGCATAGAATATGACTGAAGGGTGACAGCAAGCATGAGGACTTCACGGATTGTATGACATGTGAGATCTGAAGATGAAGGAAATCCATCGAAGAAAAAGGTCAAAAGTGAGACATGACTTTCCACACAGAGGGGACAGAGTGTCCAAAAACCCTAAGGCAGAATTGAGCGGGGCACCGTCAGGAAATGAAAAGATGTTCTAGAAAACTCTTAGCAAATGGTGAAGTACTTCACACATGCTTTTAAACAGAAAAGAAGCCAGGTGTAAATGGGAAAGCCCACGAATCTGCTTACTGTTGCAGACAAGCCTTGGGATTCTGGCCAATCCGTCCACATTAGTCTCAGAATTGGCTTCCTTCAGCCTGGGGAAAGCCCCCTACAGCTATCCCGAACCTTTACAAACCCATCCCCTTGGCAAGAGCCAACCGGCCGGGAGGAGGGAAGGGGGATACTGGCTGGCTTCTTGCCATTCAAATATTTCTCTCTCTTAGAAACAAGAAACGGAGGTGAGAGAGTTGGAAGTTTACTTAAGACTCTCTACACTTTTGTTCCTGAGATGTGCCTGGTTCCCACCTCGTGGTAAGTCTGGTGGTTTAGCATTTCCTTAAATTGCACCCAAGGAGCCACTGTGAGCAGGTCATTTACAGCCAAACAATTTCAAGATCCTTCTGCCTCCACCCCCGGAGCCGGAAGGGCCTGTGGCCTAGGAAATGCTTGGCATTCATCTTATGAAATCCCCCCAAACGCTCCGCTTTTCTCCCGATCATTTCCATTTCTTACTCCCTCGCAGAATGAGTTCCTGAGCGTGGTTTCGCTCTTGGTGGCTCGAGGTAATTCATATCAGATGGTGGTTGTCGGGTTTGACAAGGCACCGGTGAGCTGCTCACTGGGATTTCTGAAGCCCTGCTCTCAGTGTCCTGACCTAACAGAACATGCCCCGGCAAACAACAGGGCCTGACATAACTTCTTTCCACACCTTGGCTGATTTGTAATGCCACATCCAAAGCCAGGTTATAAATCAGCAGCCGGTCCCTGCTTCCCCTCCGGCACCCCACCCAAGACTCGGATACTCTGCTGACCCCAGGGAGGGTGAGGATGCGATGTCATACTCACTCAGCCGCGACTCTGCACCAGGCACTGTTCTAGGTATTTGCGTTTCCTGACTCTTACCATCACCTCGTGAAATAGATATTTTTACCCATTTTCCAGGGAAGAAACTGAAGCTCTGTGAGGTTTAAGAACATGTCCTTTTGCAAGTGATGGAGCTCGAACTGCAACCCACGGATGTTCTGTCACCTCTAAACGGCCCAGTGACTCACCCTTTTAATCACAGCTGCAGGGAGGTAAGGTAAGGTCTTGGCACAATTCGAGAACAGGCACAAGGTCCACTGGATAATGGACTTCTGGGGCCATGGTGGGAATGGGAAGAGGAATGTTTCCACCCAGATCCTAGGGGAGCTTCAGGTAAGACTTCTGCTGTGGTTTCTCAAAGGATACTTAAAAAGAGAAAAGGGTAGATACCTTTCCGGTCTCAGAAATCTCAATTTCCTACTGTTCAAGGGTGCACTGATTTATCCTCGTTACACTGGAAGGGTAGTGGGCTGGGGGGCAATATCAAGAGCCCCAGACTGTTCCTATCTTGTGCCTTCCTAGCTGTGTGACCCTGGGCCAAGTTCCTCAACCTCTCTGATCCTTAACTTTCCCCCTTGCAAAATTGTGGTAACAATGACACCTACTTTATAAGGTTTTGTATGAAGGTTATTACCCTCATTTTGCAAATGAGGACACTGAGGCTCGAAGGCATTCATTCATTCTTCCCACAAACATTTATCAAGAATGATATGATGGGAGGACAAGGAGGAAGTCCATGTAAGGCAGACCTTGTAATGATTATTAATGGGCAGCATGCCTTTTTAAAAGGGTTGAGAAACACTGTGTTGATGATTAAAGATAAAGCAGAGAGACAGAAAGGAGAAATAAAGAGTAGTGAGTTCCAGTGAATTCAGCGTGGGGTTCCAAGACCCGCAACATCAGGATCCTCCCTGGTTCCTGCACTTTCAGGAGTCTTGGGAGAATCTGGGCGAAGCCACCTCATTTCTGGACAACAGGTTGGGATGTACAAGAAAGATGAATGGGGTTATTTAGAGAGTCAGGGCTCTGGCAGAAAAAAAAAAAACCCAAAAGGGATGGCTAGGGAGACTTTCTTAAAGGTTCAGCTCACAAATGGCAGTGTTAGGGAAGGCAGGAAGGACAAGGAGGCACACCTCAGCTAACAGGAGAGGGAAGTGGCTTCCCTTCACCCATGCCAAGGCTTGTCGGGGCAAGTAGAAGAAGGAATGACTGCAAATAGCAGGAGAGAAAAGGCTGGTAGGAGCTGTGGCCTTGGAACCAGGAATGTAGCCACTGCTCTTGGCTATGAATGGGGTGTTGGGAGGGGGAAGCATCCCAACCTCTGTCTGCTCCCCCCGCCTTCCATTTTCCTATTGGTGCTTCCCATTAGCTGAATCCAGATAGAATTAGAAGGCAAGCAAGGGAGCCCACTGATGCAGCCCATGGAAGTCAGCCCCTCCTGAGGCACAGAACAGGGTGGGACAAGTTGGAGAATACCCAGCACAACTACCTACAAAGAAGAAGGGGACAGAAGCCCATCTGGAGGGAAGCAAGATACCACGAGGCCCTTAGCTAGTTGAGGGGGGAATGGCCCCATTGACAGGGGCAATCTGGCATTCCCAGATGACCATACATCAAGGGGAGGTTTTGAGTCGGAGTCTCTCTGCAAATTCGCCTGTTCAATATTGAAAGGTCAGTTCCAAAAGGCAAGACATTAATCAACTCCCCCAATCAATAAAGGGGCAGTGATGGGATTGCCAATTGGTATTCTAAAAGGGGTCAAGACATGGAACACTAATCTCCTTGAATCTCCTGGAATGTTATTGAGTGGACATGTGTGTGTGCCACCCATGTCCTTTGTCGGGAATGAAGAATTTACTCCCCCAGCTGCTGGCAGTCCAATGCAGAGCTTGCCTCTGATGAATAGAGCCACCTAACCCAAGGCCGTGTTGCTTTCCAGAGGTGGCTGTGTCCAGTGACTGATCAATATGCAGCTGTAAAGACCTGCCTCCCCAAGCCCAACTAAGGCCAAGTCTGAAAGGCCAGCCCAGCTCCACTGTGCCCCTTGGGGTCGGCTTAAACTATCACTGGGATGCCTCATGGCCCACCTTCTCCCTCTGCCCAATGCTGCTGCCTTCTCTTCTCCTCAGGTGTTCGTACCAGGAGCACTCCCTCATACACACCTGGCACACCCTGCATCTCAGAGTCTACTTTTTGGTACTCAACCTGCCACAGTTGTTAGAAGTTCCCTTATTATCAATCCTTACAAACAAAACTACAATTTAGAGTTTATAAGCAGTAGTAATAAGAGACATCTGTGATGCTTTATACTTTGCCCAACACATACAAGTTCACTTAATCTTCTCAGCAATCTGGAAAGGTTGGCAGGTATTCAAAGAACAATGACCTTATCTGTTTTATTATCTTGCAAACACAAGATGCCCAGCATGAACAGGTATCAGAAACATCCTTTTGTAGGCAATAACTGTAAGATTTAGGATAACGACTGCCAAGCTGTCTCATGGAACGTGCTCTACCAGATGTTAATAGGTGTTCTGTTTTAAAAAGTGGGAGTGATGTGCAGTCATATATATTTTTTTAAATGCTAGGTTAAGACTCTTGACTGCAGGACATATCTGAGCCTTTAATGTGCCAATGTGCATTGTTAATCTTCAAGAAGAGGTTTTATGTGCAGTGTTTCCCAAAGAAACTTGACTATAAAACATCTATTACCATCTCTACAGGCACTGGGGACCTGTGGAAATGCTAACTTAGAGGATGGGTCCACTAGATAGATACCTCTTCCACTATTACTTTCCTTTCTACTTACTTCTTTCCATCTGGGGGAAAAAGGGAAAGGTATTCCTGAGTAGGCTCTGGAAGTGGCATTAGGAGATGAGTGTTGGATGGGGAGGCTTCATGCCTCTGAGCCTCACTGGCAGGGAGAGGTGTAGGCAGGTGGGGATGGCGTTTGTGAGGTGTGAGAATAGTCCTGAGTTAAGGAGGTGAGGCCAGAGCTCAGTAGGGGGGAAGCAGGTAGGCAGGAGGATGGGGGCAGAGGGCTCTGGGGAGAGGAGAATGAAAAGCTTGGGGTTTTCTCCAGAGCCAGGTGGATTTTTTCAGAGCCTGTGGCTTCCTGGTCAACCCCCGTGAGGCTGCCAAAGGCACTGATGCTTTCAAAAGAGCAAATGAGAAGGAGAAAAATGAGCCTGGGCAGTTCTGTTCCAGCTGACTGATATGGCAACCGCTCGTCGCTGCTCTCCAGGGCTTTAGGCTGCTCCAGCTCACAACCCTCTAAGACAGGAGGAATCCCTGGATGAAACTCAGAGGAACCAGCTCTGCTCTCTGGGCTAATTCATCCCTTTGGCCCTGAAAACATGAAGCCAGAGTTCAAGTACAAGCCTGAACAATGCTAGGGAGGAAAACACAAACATGCATTGAATAAAATCTCCCCTGCCTCATACTTACTTAGTGAATTCTCAATGATTTACATGAATGGAGAAATTTTTAAAAATGTGGCTAATCCCAACTGGCAGATAATTTCAAAGTCTTATTAGGTGTTGGGTCTATTTGCATTTGAAAACTGGAATCTCTGATGCTAAGGAGTTGGACTTGTATGAGCTAGATGGTGTCATGGTTCAGAGAGCTGGCTTGGAAGTCAGTACTACCACTACCTAGCTGTCTTGGGTTGGGTCCCTCCAGAAGCTAACCCTGAGAAAAAGGTTTGCTAGCAAGTAGTTAATTTGGGAGGTGATCCCAAGAGTATTGTTGGAGAGAGGGGAGTAAAACAGGGAAGGGAAGGTGGCTGATAAAGGGTGTGTTTATTGATCAAATTCCCACTATGGGCAACTGGGGCTCCATCCCATTGGGGAATCTGAGAGACCACGTAAAACACAACTCAGAGTGACGCTACCTAAAAAAGCAAGGAAGCTGGGGTGTTTAATCCTTTAAGTCATATCCTTTACCTGCTCCAAGAAGCATTATCTCCTGGCAATTCTAGCCTGCCCCGTGTGGGGGTGGAGAGAAAACTTCCAGATGGAGAGTTGCAGATACTTACAGGAGGACATGGCAAGGACTAAAAGGATGAGTACTGAGGGGACATGGATGGGCTGCCAACCCACCTGCTATTTAGCTACGTGGACTCTCTCTGCCTCAAGTTCCCTCCTTGTGAAATGATTGACAATAGTGTCTAACTCATAGAATGTTGTGATGATTAAATGAAATCATGCTAGAGTGCACCCACAGAACCTGTTAGTGGTCTATTACTATGTGGCAAACCACCCCAAACTTAACGACTTAAAATGACAATAATCATTTATTGTATCTCACAGTTTGTGTGGGTAATTCAGATGGAGCTCACTTGGGACAGCTTCTCTCCCCTCCATGATGTGTGGGGCCTCAGTCAAAAGACCTGAAGCCTAGGAGCTAGAATCTTTTGAAGGCTGGACCAGGGCTGGAGCATCCATTTCTAAGATGGCTTACACACATGGCTTGTAAGTTGGTGCTGGGGGTTGGTAGAAGGCCTCAGTTTCTCCACACATGGGCCTTTCCAGAGGACTGCTTGAGTGTCCTCACAACATGGTGGCTTGCTTCCCCCAGAGCAAGCTCTCAAGAGGCCAAGGCAGAAGCTTCACTGTCTTTTATGGCCTAACCTCAGGAGTCACATACGGTCCCTTCTATGTGACTCTACTGGTCATGTAGATGAGCTCTGGTTCATTATGTGAAGGGACTACCCCAGGGCATTGGTACCAGGAAGCAAGGACCTTTGGGGGCCATCTTGGAGACCTGGCCACTACAAAGTGACAGGCACATAGTAAGAGCTAAGTGAGTAAGAGCTATGGGAGCTCTATTTGAGCTACTATTTATATTCTCAAAACAAAAGAAAAATGCCTCAGTAAAGACTTGACTCTGGAGAGGCAGAGAACCAAGAGCCAATTTTCCCACCTGGTATTGGCCCCGCTCCCCCCAGCCACTTCTCCCTGGGGGTAGACAGTTTATTCTCTGCTTGATGAAAGGTCTCATCTCTAACCTTCCCTGGAGCCAGGCAGGTGGCACTTGGCTTTCAGCAAGCATCTCAGCAGGCAAAATAAACAGAGGATGTAGAGATATCCATAATTTTGTAATTAAGCAGAGAAAGGTGCTAACTGCAAATCCGGAGCCCCACAAGTCCTCCAAGGGGTAGTTAGGGCTGCGTGGAATCTGTTAACTGGCAATAACTTTGAAGGGAGGGTTTGCCAGAGAGAAGCCCACGTCGGCATAGATCACCTGCAGATAACCATGGGCCGACTGTATATCCAAGCTGATTCGTTTTAAACTGAAAGTGCTGATTTAAAGAGTCCAGCCTGAGTCTGAATTAATGATGAGCATAAATGAGGTTTGGCATCGCTTCCCTCACAGAGAGGCAGGCATTTAATGAATTTTTCATGGCTTGCTCATGGTGCCATTTTCCGTGCCAGATTCTGAGACCACAAGGCTTCAACAGCAAGGCTTCCTCACCTTTGGCATACGTGTTATGAGAGACAGGCTGGGGTGGAGGGTAGGACCATGGTGTTATTCTCCACTTGTTTCGGCATCACCCACAGTGGACACCTTCCAAGTGTCTGCCCCATTCACAACAACTCCCCTGAGGCACCACCCCTTAGTTCAAAGCCATTTTGTCACACGTGATAATGTGCAGCCTCTCCTCTGGCCAACAGTGATTGGTTTGCAGTGGGCTCTTGACTCATGCTGGGCTCTGAGTCCTGTTTAAGTCCCTTCCCTGACACTGCTGAAATGGAACCCTGGGAGAGAGTCCTTCCCTTGGGGTGCCTGACAGCTGTGAGTGGGTTATCTTTTGCTGACAAGTAGAAGAGAATCTTCTGGTGAGAGAAGGAAAGGATGTAGCAGAAATGTAGGAACAGAGATGAGAGATGGGAAGACAATCCAGATTCTCTAAAGGCCAGTTCCAGTCCCTTCCTGGGACCCATGTGTATTTTCACCTCTGAGTTCTTAGAGACACTGGCATATCCCTATAAATTTCCATTTTCTGCCAAACTAGTATGAATGGGTTTACTGTTACTTCCATAATAAACTCACCAGTTTGATGAGTTATTATGTCTTGATTTTAAAAACTAGTAAAATAATCACACAGACACACAGACAAAATGAGAGGGGCTTCTTCTCCCTCTCCCCAGGACTGTCCAAGCTCCGGGTCCTGGAGCACTGTGCCAGGAAAGAACAAACAGGCCTTTGCTCTGAAGGGCTAAACTGGAGCCCGTGAGCCTGGAGGCTAGGGGCAGGCAGGTCACACTCCACGAGAGCAGTGAGCCAGGAGCGAGGGCCCTTCTGAAGGGACACCGGCTACTCAGCTCTGCATGATTCTCGGCATCAGGGTGCGATCACTGGGGCTGGATTTTTCTGATTTTTCAGGAGAAGCCAGAGCTTTTGTGTAAAATTTACTGATTTGAAAATGTTACAGATAATTTTTAACATGTTTTAAACACCCTGAGCACCAAACAGAGCATGTCTCTGGGCACTGACCTGTCTGCAGCCCTCTGGCTTGAGGCCTGTGTCCTAGGCCCCTGGATGATGGAGCTAGGACAGTGTGCAGTGTGTCAGGTGGAGGGACTCAGGCCAAGTGGGAGGTGTGGCCTGACCCAAGGAAACTGATGGGATGGAGGGTGGTGGCTTCCATGAAAGCTGGGGTGGTCCTATGCAGCAACCTGAAAGGGGGTGCTACTCTGAAGGTGGTGCCAGGGAAGGGGGATACCCTAAACCCGATGGTCTTGAATGTTTTGTCATGGGTCCCTTGTAGCTGAGGCTGTTGTGGGCGGAGAAGACTATTGAGAGGGGCATTTCTGTGACCGACCCAGAAAAGCAGTCTGCTAAGTGATGGAGACCCTGAACTTGACAGTGTGGTCATGAAGCAGAAGGAGCGATGATAACAATAGGGGGCTTGGTGGATCAAGGACCAGATCCCCACCCGTTCCCTAAAGACAGTGAGACTGAGATTCTTATACAGAGAACGGAGATAAATCCCAGTGATATCTGATAAGGGACCTCTAGCGATGCAGGTGGGAGATTGAGCTAGTTTAAAGCCAATTAATTAAACTGTAAAGAAACATGACACCTGACCCAACCTTAGAATTGGGGTGCAAAACCGTACTGGTTATGCTTGCAACCAGAGGTCCTAATGAAGATGCTGCACTAAAGCCTCCCCAGTGGGGCTGTTCCACTCTAGGTATTTTTTTTAAAGATTTATTTATTTATTTGAGAGAGAGAGCACACACACGAGTGGAGGGAGGGGCAGAGGAAGAGAAACCCAAGCAGACTCCCTGCTGAGCGTGGAGCCCCACGTGGGGCTAGATCTCAGGACTCTGAGATCACCACCTGAGCTGAAACCAAGAGTCAGGCACTTAACCCACTGTGCAGGCACCCCTCCACTCCAGGTATTTAAAACAGAGGCCATTTAGTAGGAGGACTTGATTCACAGGATGTGGAAGAGGACAAAGAGGCAATCAGGACTTAGTGAGGTAGCCCCAGAGATGAGCAGGTGCAGGAAGGGACCACTGCTATTACGCTAGAGGGACACATGAGGAGAGGTGCTAGTGAGGCCCAGTCTCCGGGATCCTTTAGCAGAAGTTGGAATCATGGCAGGTATGCTGGTGGGAACTGCAGCCAGGGGCGGGGTCAGGAGAGAGAGAAGCTGTAGCCTGAGCAGGGAGCAGAGCCAAGTACCTTGCCTTCTCCCTTCCTTCTGCTTCTGCACAGTATCCCACCTGTGCCTCTGTATGACTTTTAGGTGAAATCACCTGAAAGGGGAGCCTGGGAAACACAGTCCCTGTGCATCAGCCTCCCTGAGATACAAATCAGAGCCCAGGAAGGGCAAGGAGTGGACCTGAGGCAGATAGAGTGAAGATGAGCAGAAGTACCATAGAAGGTAGAGAACGCAGCACATTCCCAAAGCATGGACGAACAATGCCAGACTCCTGGCATTTCTGGAGCTCCCTGCTCATCCCTAGCTGCTCCCCGATCTTGCCCATCATTTATAAATAGGTTCTTAGCCGGAAGATGGCCAGATTGCCATGCTAGAGAATGGAAAGTAAGAAAAGAACAACCACTATGGTGACTCCAGAATTGTCACTTGTACAATAGGAACTATTTTAAGAGCCTTGCAATGTCTACCTCATTTAGAATAAGGCTTACTTTTCCCCTTTTTCACAGACAGGCAAATTGAGGGGACAATAATGGGTAACATTGAGGCATGCCCTTTTGGGCACCAAACCACAGAATTCACTCACTGGGAAGATGAGTTCCTTGATTTTATTGGCAGTTTGTATCTTTCAGGACCTAATCTGATCTCCAAATGGATTTTGTTTTGGCAGCTAGGGTCCCAACCAATTTATCTGATCTTATCCTGCATATTTATATTGTGACAAATATGTATGATAAAGAACAAGTCTGTTAGTATCAGGGGTATAATGGATGGCCAGAGGCTGGTTAGAATTTGTAAGATGAGTCATACAAACAAACACATGGCATACATCCCCTCTCCACCCCCCATACTCTCCCACAGAGCCTGAAATATCAGATGGGTAGTGGTTGACAGTTTTAATTACAGGATGTCTTTTATGGATATTGGTCTTTCTAAGTTAGAGTTGAAGAACACTGATGGTTGTTCATGTCATCAGTTGTGGTTGGAGTCCCTTGGGAACTGTGATATATTGGTTTTGTGGCCTTTGCTTCAAATTCCTCTCTGTAAACAGAGGTCTGGGTTAATTGCATATGGTGGAGCTAGATGTGGGATTGGGATTAATTTCAGCCAATCTTACTTCCAACCACTCCCCTGACACACATCCTCTCTCCTACTTGGGCCAGTCTTACAATTACTTCTAAACCCATCATGCCTGACCTTCTTTCTCACTTTTGTCCAGGCCATTCCTTCAACTTGGGATACCCTTCCCATTTTTCTCTGGAAATCTTATTCTGTAAGCCTGGATCAGGATCCACATCCTCCATGGAACTTTCTCAAGTTAATTCTCTGACGCAATAGCACAAATTCTGCTAGCACTTATAGTGTGCAATCATCCTCATCATTAACAAAATATCTTTATTGAGTGACTAATACATAAAATGCACAGGGGCGCCTGGGTGGCTCAGTTGGTTGAGTGTCTGACTCTTACTTTTGGCTCGGGTGCTGATCTCATGGTTGTGGGATTGAGCCCCTGGTCGGGCTCCGCACTCAGTGTGGAGTCTGCTTCAGATTCTCTCTCCCTCTCACTCACTCACACACCACACACACACACACACACACTCTCTCTCTCTCTCTCTCTCTCTCTCAAATAAATAAATAAATAAATAAATAAATAAATAAATAAATAAAATCTTTTTTTAAAAATGCACAGTGCTAGGCACAGAGTTGTCAAAGTGGTATAAACCATAGTCCCTCCCTGTCACGTGCTTACAATCTATTTGAGGAAACACAACATCTGTTCATTCATTCGTGTCGTAAGCACTGAGTATCCACTAAGGGCAAACACAGCACGAGGCAGACAGTGAGAAGAGACATCCATAAATACACACATATAGACGTGAAGCACTCGTTAAGCAACAACACAAAAACATACAAATGCTAAGTGACAAGTTGGTCATCATCCAGCAACACAGTATAATAGTTAAGAGAAGGAGGACTGAGTCTGGAGCCCAACCCTACAGTTCAGAGCTGTGTGACCTTGGGTGACCCACTTAATGAGGACTCCCAAGCACATGTGGGCGGGTTTTGCCCCCTCATTTGTGCCTGGCCTAGAAGGCGTGTAAGGGCTGAAGTCAGCCCCTGTGCTGCTCCCCAAGCTGAGCTGTTTGGCACTCAGTCTCCATCTTCCTGGAAGAAGGAGTGCCCTCTTGTAAGTCATTTGCTGAGTGGGTGCCATTTTGAAATTGATTCTCCAAGAAGAGGCTCCCTTTCCTGATTCACACAAGGTACCCTAAGAGCTAACAGAGCCCTCTGCTCAAATGCTCTGAGCTTCCATTTCCTTATTTACAAAATGGGGCTAATAATGCCTACTTTAAGAGAATTAAATGAGATAATATAAGTGATTTATCCTGATTCTTTAGCTGTAAGGCAAAGAAACTCAAACTGTAAAAGAAACGAGAGAGAGAAAGAGAAACTTCGGGTGTATGTTGTGGGGTATGGCACAGAAGTCTCAGAAAGGAACGAACTGCTGCAGGGCCAAGGTCTTGGGCTAGAAATGGAGTCTCTAAGTCAGGATTCAGGAAATCAGAACCACTCCAGGTATCTGGAGCAGCAAAGAATGGAATGCAGGCACTGGGAGCTTGCACTGGGAGTGGGAGGGCTAGAGAACAAGGTCAGAGGCACAACTGGACACCAGAGTTCAAGGGCATTACCAAGGTTGTGGTCCAGGGTTCAGAGAGCCTCAGTGATTGACACCTCTGGTGCCACCATAATCGCCACTCATGCCCCAGGAAGCTGGAGAGTAGACTCAGAACATTCAATCCATCAGTAAATAATGCCCACGGAAGCACTATGTGAGGGCTCTCATGAGGAAGAGACTATTGTCATTAGCCTCATTTCCTGGGCAGATCCATATGAAAGTTCTCTCCAATGGGGGGGGAGGTCTCTCCTCCTAGGGCAGGAGGCCAGAGCAGCCTTCTACAGGAGTCTCAGGGGTCAGGCATTAAAATGGAGAGTGTACCTGCACTCTTACTGAAGGCCTCTCCAGGGAGTGGGAGAGTGTCATCTCACCTCCACTTAGCAGGGCCAGTGCCCTCCGTACCCTTCCCCCATGGAAGTTACCCAAAGCCTGCAGGCACTGGGGCTGCGGTGAGGCTAGAATGAGCCCGCATCCTGGGCAAGCAGCAGGAAGCATGCCGTGTCCCAGGGGCCGCCACACAATAAATTCTCTCTCTGTGTTGGCACTATGCTGAGGTCTCTTGTAGATCAACCAGCGCTGCTCTAGGGTAGTGGTGAAGGCCAGTATACCTGGACCACGACTTGCCCCTCCAACAAGCCGCGGCTCACCCACAGTGATGGTCTGACCAAGCCTAAACTGGAGGGTCTATCTGGGTGGACAGCAAAGGCTAATGTTCCTGTTAGTCCGATGAGAGGCAGAGAGACACACAGATGGAGAAAGAGAGAGAGAGGGAGAGACAGAGATAGACGGAGTGCAAGAGAGAGAGGGAGGGAGAGAGAGAGGGAGGGAGAGACAGAGGGAGAGACAGAGATAGTGCAAGAGAGAGAGGGAGGGACATTGATAGAGTGCGAGGGGGGTGGAGGGAGAGAGAAGGAGAGACAGAGTGCAAGAGAGGGAGGGAGAGACAGAGACAGTGCAAGAGAGAGAGGAGGGAGAGACAGAGATAGACGGAGTGCAAGAGAGAGAGGGAGGGAGAGAGAGGGAGGGAGAGATGGAGGGAGAGACAGAGTGCAAGAGAGAGAGGGAGGGAGAGACAGAGGGAGAGACAGAGATAGTGCAAGAGAGAGAGGGAGGGACATTGATAGAGTGCGAGAGAGGGGGGAGGGAGAGAGAGGGAGAGACAGAGTGCAAGAGAGAGAGGGAGGGAGAGACAGAGATAGTGCAAGAGAGAGAGGAGGGAGAGACAGAGGGAGAGACAGAGATAGTGCAAGAGAGAGAGGGAGGGACAGAGAGTGCAAGAGAGAGAGGGAGGGAGAGAGGGAAAGACAGAGTGCGAGAGAGAGAGGGAGAGACAGAGATAGTGCAAGAGAGAGAGGGAGGGAGAGAGAGGGAGAGACAGACTGCGAGAGAGAGAGAGGGAGAGACAAAGGGAGAGACAGAGATAGTGCAAGAGAGAGAGGGAGGGACATTGATAGAGTGCGGGGGGGGAGGGAGAGAGAGGGAGAGACAGAGTGCAAGAGAGATAGGGAGGGAGAGACAGAGATAGTGCAAGAGAGAGAGGAGGGAGAGACAGAGGGAGAGACAGAGATAGTGCAAGAGAGAAAGGGAGGGACAGAGAGAGGGAGAGACAGAGTGCAAGAGAGAGAGAGAGGGAGAGACAGAGGGAGAGACAGAGATAGTGCAAGAGAGAGAGGGAGGGACAGAGATAGAGTGCAAGAGAGAGACACAGAAAAAGAGACAGACAGAGCAGGTGTGAAACCCAGGCCATCGCTTTCCTCCTGGCAGTTACGAGCTA
Source organism: Mirounga angustirostris (assembly GCF_029215605.1). NCBI lineage: Eukaryota > Metazoa > Chordata > Mammalia > Carnivora > Phocidae > Mirounga > Mirounga angustirostris. The sequence continues at coordinate 177,390,649 of NW_026991709.1, read as the reverse complement.
ACCTCTCAGGAGCACCTCCCCGATGGTCTGGCCGCTAAATCACCACTACCGCAGTAATTGAAACAGAAAATCATGCTCCACAGAACAATCTAGCAACACCACCATTAGCAGCTGTGGTTTTTCATTGCGAACTGGGGAGATAATATGCCTCTTTATGTGTGCAGAGGCACAGTCAGATATATATCTTCACCAATATTTCAATAGGGACTGGGCCCTCCCCACTCTTTCCTTTCACCCAGTGATATGTGGGGCTGCTCATTCAGGGAGCCCAAAAGGAACAGTCAACTTTTCTCTACTACCCGAGGCTGCCCAGCTCCATGGCCTTTGCAAAAGTTTCCTCTCCTTCCCTCCCCCCTCCCTACCTGCCACCTCTGTCCTTGAGCTTGCGTGTGTGCGTGGGAGACAGAAACGGAATGAATATGCACACAAATCCGTAAGGAAAAGCAGCAAGGAGTGCTCAAATCGAGCAAGCTGTACCTGCAGGGGAATCTGATGTCTTTGGAGGGAAAAAGGAAGGGAGAGTCGAAGCAATGCTGAGGATGAGGTGAAGAGGGGCGACGGAAAGGGAGGACAAAAATGACGTTCTAGAGAAGAGAGCAGGAGGTACAAAGGCCCTGAGCCGCGAGGGAGCTTAGCAGGCAGGGGCGGCCCCGGAGGAGGCTGCTGGGAGCGGAGGGCAGAGTGCCAGGGGAAGGGCAGAGGAGGAGCGAGCCTGCAGCAGTGGCCCAGGGTGATTCCTGCATCTGATAAGCAGCTGGGAGATTTTCCTATGTGTTTTTGTTAGAATTATCATCATCAAGCCTAGGTCTGATTGTGTTGCCTCCTTGCCCCCGTTGTCAGTTGCTCTCAGCGATCCCATCAGGTGGCTCTCAGGTGAGGAGATAATGGAGAGGCAGGGGGTGTGTTTGATTGTCCTAACAACAGAGAAGTGCCACTGGCCTTTGGTGGAGTAGGGGGTGGGTGACAGAGTCTCAGACATCCTGTACTATGTGGGATTCTGTGCCCCATCCCACGAGCTCATAGAGGTGAAAAACTAGTGTTACCAGAGCCATAGTGGTTGTACTAGATGTCCGAATACTGGTTGCCACGTCTCCCTTCAAAGCATGGAGCCTAATGCCCCTCTCCTTGAATGGGGATCAGGCTTAGTGACTCTGTGCTGAGGAGACAAATATGGCAGGAGTGATGCTATGTGAATTTTGAGGCTGGGTTATCAAAAGGATGGCTTCTGTCTGTCCCTATGACTCTTGGATCACTCGCTCTGGGCAAAGCTGGTCACCATGTTGTGAGGACACCCAGACAGCCCTGCAGGGAAATCTGCACAGGGAGGAACGGAGGCCTCCGGCCAACAGCCACCACCAACCCGCCAGTCATGGGAGTGAGCCACGGAGGGAGTGGGTGCCCCAGCCCCAGGTGATTCTAGCCCTCCCCCTGCAGTGTTGCAGCCGAGGCCCCAGACATCACGGACTCAAGACAAGCTGTCCCTTTCGCGCCTTGTCTGGATTCCTGACCCCGGGAAACTGTGAGAGATGATACGTGGTTATTTGTGTTGTCGGCCGCTAAGGTTGAGTGCTAATGTCCCGTAGCAGGAAATAACGAATATATGAGCAAATAATTCAGTTCCACCTACATACCAGCAGATTTGTTTTTTTTTTTTTTTTTTGCATGGTTTTAATATATATGGATGTTTCTAGATGAATTGTTTATAGTTGGATTTCTAGAAATCCAACTACTGTGTAAATCAGGGATAGTTGCACTTTGTTTTGTTTGAGCCTTTATCAAAAGTTGTTTTCCGCCGAAAAATAATCACCCATAGAAGACCTCTCAAGGTGTTGGAGTTAGCAAAGCAAACACCCATAACAGTCTGCATCTGCAGATGCTGCATCCACAGTGATTCCTCACGAATTTGAATATTCGGCCGAATACTGTCCTACATTTCTTATATCCCAACTTTCCCATAAGCTGCGAGCTTCTTTTTTTTTTTTTTAGATTTTTTTTTTTTAATTTATTTATTTGAGAGAGAGAGAGCAGGAGAGGGGGGAGGGTCAGAGGGAGGAGCAGACTCCCCGCCGAGCAGGGAGCCCAATGCAGGACTCGATCCTGGGACTCCAGGATCATGACCCGAGCCGAAGGCAGTCGCTCAACCAACTGAGCCACCCAGGCGCCCAAGCTGCGAGCTTCTGACTACTTCCTTGTCTCTTATGAATCCAGTCCTGAGGTTTACATATTGAAATGCATATGATATTATACATAGCATTTCTTTTATTCCTTCGTATCAGAGCTGGGCCATCATACTTTTTTCAATGATGTAAGCAATATTTTTAAAAAGAATTTCATTTCAGGGTGATGAAGGGGCATTACAAGCTATTTTTTAAGAAAAGGTGAAACTCCTGGCCCACAACTAGAGAACACTTTACTGACTTAGGAAATGCAGATCAGCTGTTCCGACCCTGGCTACCTGGGCAAGCTTCTCGCACTCTTTCCTGCTGCCTCATGTCATGAGTGCTCTCCTGTAGTCAAAATGAGTCTTCTCACTGTTCTCCACACTCACTGCCTTATGCTGGATCCTTACCCTGAATTCCCTCTCCTTTCCCTCTGCATTTCAAAAGGCTACTCATGCCTGACTTACACATTCATTCAACACACAGAGACGGAGCGCCTCTAAGGGCCGTTCCTTGTGTGTGCACTGGGGATCCGGGGACAGTGACGCATGACATCCATATTGTGAGGCTTCCCTGGGTCCCCAGGCAGCTGACCGTGGGCACGCACAGGGAAGTGACGGCGGGCCAGGCTGACTGCCCACACGCACTGGTATTGCGGGGATGTCATGCAGGTGAAAGCTTGCCTTGTGTTCTCCAAGCTGTAGCAGTTTTTTTTTTTTTTTCCCCAAGGTTTTATTTATTTATTCAACAGAGGGAGACACAGCGAGAGAGGGAACACAAGCAAGGGGAGTGGGAGAGGGAGAAGCAGGGGGAGTGGGAGAGGGAGAAGCAGGTCTCCCGCCGAGCAGGGAGCCCGATGCGGGGCTCGATCCCAGGACCTTGGGATCATGACCTGAGCCGAAGGCAGATGCTTAATGGCTGAGCCACCCAGGCGCCCCCAAGCTGTAGCAGTTTTAAAAGATGTTCCTTTGAGCAGAGTGAGCCTCACCTAGTGCTGGAAGGACTGACTGGCAGGTGGGGATGCCATGCCGTGCCCAAAGCCTTCCCTCCTCCCAGCCTGACGCGCTCCTCAGCTCTGAATGTTCATTCAGTTTGCACACGCCTGCTCCCTACAAGCTAGATGGTGTGTTTTTCACGACTGGACATGCCCCCCTCGTCCCCCATCCTCCAAAGCTTCCCTCCTGGAGGGGCATTCTGATGAACTGAGGCAGGCCTGGAAAATTCTAGAACGGATATGCCTCTTTCTCACAGCTGCCGTGTGCTCAAACTGGCAAATCGAGAGAGAACACAGGGTCCGTGGGACCTGGCAGCACTGAACTGTGGGTGTCTGAAGCTGCAGGCCAGCTCTCTTCAGCAGCCCACGTGGTCCCGACAGCTTGACAGGGGCCTGGCCGTCCTCTGCCTGCACCCCCGGCTGACTTCCACACGCCCAGGTCAATCCAGTGTGGCCTGCAGGCTCTTCTCTCAGGACTTAACCTCATTTGCACTCCTCCCTTACTTGACCAGACTTTCAAAATGCCCACGCCCATGAACACACACATCCCACAGGATAAACCTTCCACGGAGACACACAAAACCAAGCTCCAGGGCAAAGCAGCCTGGAGAAGACGCTGTGAGGAAGAAGATTTTCCAGAAGACATAGCAAAGAGACGGTCTCTGTCCCTCCCCCTCTGTCCTCGCCCCCTCCCCCAATTCTTTCCAGAGTGGCCTGGAATTTGAAGGGGAGCCTGAGGTAATGGCAGCTTCTTGCCACTTGAGGGCACTCTGGAATCCTGAGACAAGGAGGGAGCGGATTTGTTGGGCCTTTTTACCGGAAACGCGAGCCAGTTAACCATCAGCAGACAATCTGGAAATCCATCCTCAGAAAGGAGCAGTGACAAATGGGTTTTATAATGAGGGCTTGGGGCAAGGCGGGGCAGAGGGCAGAAGCGGCAGAGGTGAACTAAACCGCTTCAAGTTTTACTGCAGGTGGAAAACGGTGAGCCTGACTTTTGCTTGCCACTGCTCAGAAGAAAAAGGGTTCAGCTAACCCAGTGGTTCTCAGTGGGGGCAATTTTTGTTTCCCCACCCTGGCAATGGGGGAGGGCAGGTGTGGGGGGCATTTGGTAATATCTGGAGACATATTGGATTGTCGCATGGTGGGGAGAAAGTGGCATGACTTGCAACTAGTGAGTAGAGGCCAGGATGCTGCTAAACCTACTACAAGGTACAGAATGTCCCCTGCCCCTAGCAAAGAATTATCTAGTCTGAAATGCCCAGGTTGGGAATCTCTGGGTTAACCCAAGAGGGATTTTAAGGCCTGCCTGTTCAGTGTGCCGGAGCGCCCTGTTCTACTTTTTTCCATAGCTGCTATTCTATGCAGAATCGAATTGTGCCCCAGGAAGTGGTCTGGTTTTCCAGATGCTGTCATAGTCAACAGAGGAAGAAAAATGAGCCTGGGATCTTCACTGCAACCCCTTTCTTTCCTGTCCTAGGTTGGGTTTCCCCAGGAGTAGACCCCAAGACAAGGATTGTAGCACAAGTAGCTGATCTGAAAGGAAGCCCCAGGACACACTTTAGGGGAATGGGAGAGGGGAAGGGAAGGATGCCAGGGTGAGGTGTGATCTCAGGTCAGTTACCGCTGTGGGCAGTGCGAGCATGATCATGCTGAGGGGTCCAGGAGCCCGCACAGATCATGCACTCCAGGGTCACCCCATGGAAGCGAGGGAGTGGGGCCCTACGCTGCCAGTCTCATCACTCATTGACTGAAAGCTGCTGAGGTGGGGAGGGGGAGGCTGGGGCGTTCATTCGCTGGGACTGCAGCCTGCCGTGGGGGCAGAGGGGCTCCAGCTGCTACAGAAGGTCTTCAGGGAGAGACGTATAGTGATGGTCGGTGTGCTACACAGACAGCCCACATCTGCTACCTTCCCCCTGCCTCCCCGTGACCCCAACAAGTGTCAGAAATCCTATGCAGGGCTGCTCATGATCTGTTTGAGGACCCTTGCTCCCATAGCATGCACCACGGTGCTTTAATGAAGGACAGGTGGATACTGTCAGTGTTCCGGTCAGAACTCCAGTGTCTTGGTCCCTCAGATTGACAAGGGCAGCATTAGCCAGCCGCAAGCGTGACTCCAGAGCCTGGGGAGCAGAGGAGGATTTACCCAGAAGCTGATGGAATGTTCCAAGGCTCCCATGCACACATGGGCCCTGTGAGGTACTGTCAGTTGACTGGGCACTATAGGGTTCTGAGTTAGGGTCAACCCATAAGAACCAAACCCCCAGGACCTTGTGAAAAGGCAGCTTCTGATTGAGTGGGTCTAAGGTGAGGCTTGAGGTTCTGTTTCTGATTTTTTTTTTTAATTTAATTTTTTTTAAGTAATCTCTACACCCAACATGGGGCTCGAACTTAAAACCCCAAGATCAAGAGTCGTATGCTGCACTGACTGAGCTGGCCAGGCGTCCCTGGGTCTGTGTCTCTAATAGGCTCCCAGGTGGTGCCCCTGCTGCTGGAACACTGAACCCAGAGCAGGACAGTGGGCAGGTTGCAATGAGTAAGCACTTCTGTATAAGTACTTCTGTGTAAGCAGTCCTAGGAAATTGCCCAACGGATCTCAGAAGGACATCTGCCTCTCCAAGGCGCTAGTAATGCCCCATGATGCTTTTTCATTTATATACTTTCAAATCTAGTTTTTTATTTTTTTCTTCAAGGACCCTCCCCGCCCCCCGCCAAGCCTCCCCTACCAATGTATAAGCCTTGGCTCTGACAAAACTTGGATCTTCCCTGAGAGTATTTGAGAGAGAGCTAGAATCTTGCTCTGAGAATCTGGGCCCCATGCAGCTTGATTTGTATAACAGGAGTTCTGGAACTTTCAGTTTCTATGTCCTGCTCCAGGATCTCAGGCAGCTTTCAAAGTTAGAGCCCAAGTGAAACAGAGGAGGAAGGGAGAAATTGAGGAAAGGAACTACAATGGTTACATGAGAGGCAGTGTGAGCCGGGGGCCCTCAAGCCATCGAAACAGGTATGAAAGGATCTGAACATTCAGACTATTTTCATTCATTCATTCATTCAGCAAGTCTTCATTGAGCATCTACTATGTGGCAGGCATTGTTCTAGGTGCTGGGGGTAAGGTACCTCACAGAAGAGATAAAAATCACTATCTTCAAGGAAGTGATATTCTAGAAAAGGGAGACAATGTGTTGTGGGGGGGGACTTTTACTCTATCCTCTTAGGTGATTTTGCTGGGGTCTGCAAATTTAAGTGAAAAAAGTCATACAGATGTTAATATTATTACAGGCAGGGAGGCTTCACAAAAAAGAAATGAAAAAACCCAAAGAGGCAGTTAGACCTATGGGCTTATATATCATTTTAACAAAGGGCGGAATTGTGGAGAAGTGACTAGACAAAAGAAAAGGGGATCTGGGCTTGGTGGGGGTGATAAATGTGGGCAGGTTGACTAGGACATGCTGGAGGGGGATGATGGCTGATAAGGGCTGTTTATGCCCACTCATCTAGGTCTCATCTCTAATGATAAGAGTTATCTTCCTCTTCTCAGTACAGGAGTGGGGGGGGGTAACATTTGCAAATGGAAATTTCCTTTACAAAAGGGAAATCACTGCCCTACTTTTAGGCAGATGGCAGGAGCACCAAGAACTCTTCCTGTGTCTTGTTTCTTAATCGCCTTTGGCCCAAAATACTCCTTATGCCAAAGTGGCAGATCTTGAGGGGGCATATTCTGAGTCCCTCCAAAAATAAGTAAGTCCTGAGTTCATAGATGACAAAAACTAGAGCTGAGGAGGGGGTACAAGATGGGTGGGTATGGTGGGGTCATGGGATGTTCACCTTGACAGGGATGTTCAGGAGTCAGGGACGTTCACTTTGATGTTGATTTAAGACTTGGACAGGAGGAGCGCTTTAGTGTGGAATTTCAATTTCAATTTTACCCATTAGTTTACTTTTTAATTTCATATGGAAATTTAAATTTTTTTGTTGTTGTTTCTTTTCTTTTTCTTTGCAGCTCTGAAGGATGGAATGCAAAGAATTCCACTCTCCCCAGAAAGTTTGAAGATTAAGCTGCCCTGGAGAAAAGAAGTTTCTGGGTTGTGAATGAATTAGACATCATGGTTTATTGTTACAAGATAAGTGGGGAAAAGAAGCCAGAGAAAGGAAAGAGAGGGTGGGATTTTCCCTAGAAATGAAGGAGAAGGAAAGTCTGGGAGCAGTCTGAGGGGCAGTGAAGTTCCCCTCTGCCGGCTTCTTGCTTCCCCCATGAGGCACTCACCCCCAAATCTGGGTAAGCATAGAGATGACTGGCTCGAAGTCTCAGAGGACCGCCATCATAATTATCAAGAATGGCTGGGAAAGTCTTTGATACAGGTGAAGAAGGAAAAATAAAAAGATCATTTGATGTTCTTTCAGTGGAATATAAGATGCACTTTTCTGGGTGGGTTATCAGATTCTGCGGGGTCTGTCCCTTCCGTTGTCTTTATTGAGCTATTTCAAAATCTGTACATTATAGGAAATCAATTATATGGCTATAATGCATATAAATTTTGTCCAGTGGAGATGCAATTGATCCCCTCTCTTGCCCCCCCCCCCGCATCCCCCACTTGGAAGTGGATGGTGTTATTAACAAAAACCCACCTCAGCATTTCTGATTACCTATATATTGGTCTGCTTTTTTTCATTCTTCTTTGACCTGGTTGAAATACTTAACTATTTTTTCTCATTAATTAATGAGTTAAATAAAATCTTTGACCTGTGCTCATGATTTATGTGCATAAGAATCATGATTTTGACTTTTCAAAAGTATTTCCCTTTCACACGGGCCACCTCCGCCTACTCCCACCCTGCACGTCCTGTCCTTTCATTGACTGACCAGTCTCTGCCTTTGAGAGTGCAGGGAATTTGGGGAGAGGTAACTGCTTTCATGTCTTCTCCTCTTAGAAGCTGATGTTCGATCTCTATAGTGCTGTGGCTTATGCTCTGTCCTGAAGCCTAGGACTCCTTGCTTCCCCATACAGAAGAGGCAGTATAGTTCAGGGTCAGCGGCACAGGCTTTGGTTGGGTCCAGTTCTACCCCTTTCTAGCTGTGTGACACTGTGCAGCTCACTCAACCTCTCTGAGACCTGTTTCCATCATCTGGGATCTGGGCCATATGCCTAGAAACTTGTCCTGATAACATCATGAGGATTAAATCAGCCCTAGATTTGGAATTTAATGAGTATCTGGCCACTATCAATCACTGGTACTATATTTTATTGTCACTGTGCTAGATATTTTCCATTTTCTGCCCTCAGTCCATTGTTCACCAAGTACCCTCCCCTGCTCCATGCCCCCAGGAGGCTGACTTCCTTGTCCTCCAGTTTCTGGGTGGGTGTCACTAATTCATCCCCTCTTCCCCTCTCTGGAGTTGTCTTGGGTTGGTAGCATCCCTTAAAGGTCCCAGCTCATGCCAGGAAGCCCTTGCCACCTCCAGGGTGGTGTGACGTTCTGCGAGGGTCATAGCTCCCTATTACTGCCCCTGGAGGGCTCCTTATCCACCGTCAAGTCCCGACACCCCGCCCAGCACTTTATAAATAGTCCCTTGACTAAACACTCTTCAAATGACCCACACGGAGCGTGCCATCTGCGTCCTGTCACAACCCCGACCGACACAGTCATTAACACCCTTGGTACTCAGTACTCTGCATTCACCTCTTTTCCTAAGTGAGCGCTGCTCCTCTGGGCCGCCCGGGAACCCGGAGCCAGTACCTGTGCTCCTGGTTTGTGTTAGACCGAAGTGCCCAGCATTGCCAAGCAGCGCAGGAAGGGTCCGCCACCCATGTCCCTCACCAGAAGGCCACATTCCTGTTCAGGGCCCATCTGAAGCACACACAAAGCCCAGGAGATGATGAGCAAAGAGCCCTTTCCTTCTCCCCGCCAAGCGGCCAGCCTCGGGCATCTGGGAGTCCTTCCTCCGTCTGGGCTGTCCCGTGGCCCTCAGCATCTCCCACTGGCCTTGCTCTGGGTCTGAGCTCGCCTCCCCCGTGTCCCTGCTCCATCTCAGAGAGGCGGCGCGGCCCCCACCGTGGCTCCTGTGGGAGGGCCTTAAGTCCTGCACCTTCTTCAGAAAGGAGCACCGTCCTGCCTTACAAACCCATCTCTGGCTAGCTGCCTAATGCCCATGTGTTAATAAGCAAATGTTACCAGTCCACCGACCAGTCTGGGTTCGGGAAGGGGACAAACAACTGTGTTCTTTTCTCCAGTTGTCCCCTTCAACTGTGCTATGTCTAATCTCGCTTAATGAAAGTTCAACACGTCTCTTCCGTGTCTAGGCCATTTTCAGGTTTGGAAAGTCCAGTCCAGGCTAGCTTCAAGTTCCCATCTCATCTCCAAGCTAACTCTCACTTTCCAGCCCCAGGCATCCATGGCTTTGACCCAGGAGGTCCTGCGAGGGCCGGGGGCATGGTCTCTCCTTTGGCTCGTTCCCCCCATCTCTTACCCTCCCTCCTCTGGTGCGGCAAGGACTGAGAGGCAGACAGGGGAAGAAGGGACAAACGTCTCTAAACCGGCCCCCTCGTTTCTCTTTAAGGCTCTCCCGGCTTCTCTGGCAGTGCCTTCTGCTGGGCTGGCAGCCAATACAGGCTTTCTCCTGGGGCAGATAACTAAGTTATACAGGAGGCCCTGGGAGAGCAGCCTCCCCACCCTCATTTCCCTGATCTGAGACATACCTTCTGGCTAGATACCTGCCAAACGCCTCCAGGGTACATGAAGATGGCTGCAGAATCTTTCCTACAACTTCTTTGGAGAGGAGGGATCTCTTTCCTCTCGCCTTCAACCTGGGTTGAGAGAACACAATAGAAAGGACATGCTGGGACTTCTCAGGCTCAGTCATAAGAAACCTCGCAGCTGCCGCCAGGGTCTCTTGGAACATTCTCTGGGAGCCCGCAGCTGCCACGTGAGAAGTCTATTTTGAGACTGCCCTGCTGGCCAGGCAACACGGAGGTGCTCAGAGCAAGAGTCTGAGTCCAGCCATCTGGCTGTCCCACCACATCAGCGGCCCAGCCCGTTCACCTACTGCATACCACCTGGGGACCACAGTCGGCGCCACGGGGAGCCGATGAAGTCTCAGCAGCAGAGTCCTGCCTGAATTCCTGACCCACAAAATCATGACAGAGAATAAAATGGTTGTTGTGTGAAGCCCTAAGCTTTGGGATTGTTTGTTACAGAGAGCAATAGGTAATAACCGAACACCACCAGCCTCTCCCCCTCTCATTCCTGTCCGTGGTGCTGGAGTCATTCCTTGGGTGGGTTAGTGGCAAAATGGCCCAGATGGAACCACAATTTTTGGCATCTACATGACCCACTGCTGCACTGTGGACTTTCTTCTCTTCCCATCTCTCTCTGATTCTTTACCACCTGCCCAATTCTGTGGTGACCTTTTGTTAATGCCCCTTACTTGCCTTCAGGGATGAAGGACCACCCTTCCGTCGTCCGTGGGGAGGGATGGGAGATGCAGCAATGCTGCCTTCTAGGTACCCACCGATTAGGGACATCTCCAAAGACCGCAGGCTGATGCAGGGGGAGGAGGCACAGGAAGGGCACTGCTGCTTGGTGGCAGACCAGGTCATCTGCTTCTTAATAAGGCCTGGCAATGTGTCTGTTTGGTACCTCTTTGACACTTCTTTGTCTTCAACTTTGAGCCCCAGTTGCTAATTTTTTTAAAAAAGATTTTATGTATTCATTTGAGAGGGAGAGCACAAGCAGGGGGAGCAGCAGAAGGAGAAGCAGGCTCCCCACTGAGCAGGCAGCCTGAACCCGGACCCATCCCAGGACCCTGAGATCATGACCCAAGCCGAAGGCGGCCACTCAACAGACTGAGCCACCCAGGCACCCCTCCAGTTGCTAATTTTGAGGTTAAATAAATATAGCTTTTTCTTTTCCACTTCAGGTTGGAAACTGAGTAATGACAAACATGTAAGGAAGTAAAGATTAATTTTTTTTTATTTTTTTATTTTATTTTATTTTTTTATTTCTGATAAAGCTAGATCAGAGATGTATTTAGATCTGGCCAAATGACTCACTAATACTGAATCTGATGTATCTACCTAGCCAGTCTCAGGCAACACTGGAAAATTATAGGCCTTTCTCCTCAGGGACAGGGGTTTATTGCTAAGATAACGGCCTGGCTGACAGCAGACCTGAGTACATACTTTCTGTAGGCAGGCAGGTCCCCAAGGGGGATAGACAGGGAAGGGGCTGGGCTACCATGCCTGGTCTGTCGCAAGCAGGCCATTCAATTAATTCTTCCTCTTCTAATGAATAAATGAAGCAGAAGGAAGCCAAGGTCCTCCTCACTGAAAACAATAACAACAAACAAAAAGCCAACCAACCAACTAAAACACAAGAAGGGCAATAAGAATTTTCCCCAGCAGTAAGCTCTGAGGAAACAAGTTAGTCCCATTCCGTGCCCTCTTACACGCCTCTGTTTTGTCACTCTGTTCTGTTGGGTCTCTTTGTTTCCCACTCCAGATCTAGCTCCATCCTGGCCCACCTGTTTGTGTGCCTGGGGGGGCTGCCCCCATGAAGAACACCCCTGCGAATGGGGCTCCTGTGCCCTTTGGACCTGGGCTGGGTTTGGTCAAATGGCGGGCACTGGCGGGAGAGCACGAGCCACGAAGAGAAGGAGGCCGGTGGGAGGGGTTATCCCTTGTTCCTCTGTGCCAGTTCACAGGGGCTCGGCTCTGTCCCCCTAGTGCAGGCCGCAGCTCCTGTCAGGCAGCCATGCCAGGCGCCACCCTCCCTGGAGATCTGAAACAATGCTCCCCTTTCCCTTCATATCTACAGGAGGTAATAGTTCTGACTTTTGCCAGACTTGGAATTTTCTCCTACCCCTTCCTGAGCCACTTCAACCCTAGCCTCAGTTTTGCAGAGTCCCTTTATTAAACAGCCCACAAACTAGCCTGTCGGAGTGAGTCATCCGCTTCCTGTCCAAACTCTGACTGTTGCATCTCTCTTACTGGAGACTTACAGTCCCTGCTGGGGGAGAGAATGCACCAGGACACTGCACCAGCTGTTATGGACTGAACGTCTGTGTCTCCCCGCCGCCCAAATTCACATGTGAAATGCTAACTCCCAGTATGATGGTACTGGGAAGTGGGGCCTGTGGGATGTGATTAGGTCATGAAGGTGGAACCCTTGTGCATGGGACTAGTGCCCTTGTAAAAGAGCCCCCAGAGCGCTCCGTCACCCCTTTCACCATGTGAGTATCCCGTCCCGTGAGAAGACAGCCATTAATCAGGAAGCAGGCCCTTGCCAGACAGCGAACCTGCCAGCCCCCTGATCTTGGGACTGCCCAGCCTCCAGAACTGTGAGAAATTGAATGTTTGTTGTTTACACCACCCAGTCTATGGTATTATTGTTTTAGCAGCCTGACTGGACTAAGACGTAAGCCTCTTCTCAAAGCCCTCAGTCTGTCCTCACGTTCTAACCTGAACCCTATCCGCACTCCCAAGATAGTGGTGGGAAGTACCTTTGGGCAAAATGAGAATTAAGAATTCTTTCCTAGGAGGGTGTACTTCTATAACAAGAACAGACATGAGTCACCTGCAAATTTTGAAAAGTGAATGAATGAGAGAAGGGTAGTGTGGTGGGGAAAACCTTGGGCTCTGGAGTCAGCTTGAGCTTGATTGCCAACTCCTGTGTGGCCCTGGATAAGCCACTTGCCCTGTCTCAACCTCTACTTCCTCATCGACATGGGTAATGACAGTGGTAGAGTGAGGCAATGCTTGGGTGCATAATAAATGCTCATTCAACATTAGCAAAGACCAGCATGTGCAATGGTGCAGACACCAGAGTGCCCAGCCAAGGGGGTGGATGGAGGGGAAACTGCCCTCCTCACCAAGCCAAGGCCTATCATATGCACTGTACCTGGCATCTGGAAACCCTCAGAAAATGGTGGCTGCATTAGACCAAGATTCCCTTTTGAAATGCGGCTTCAGTAAGTTGATTCAAGAAGACTTAAGAGAGGAGGACTTTCCTTCTATCACCCGCAGCTCTCAAAGTTCTCACCTGAGCTTAACCCAGGCCGAAGACAGGGCAGAAGAAAGGCAGGGACAGACAGAGCTACAACTGCTCCTCAGTGCCTCTTGCATGCGTGTGTTTGGATGGGCAGAGCCATTTGATCATGAGAGTTCCAATTTAGTGGTCTGTGAGAATGGGGTGCACCCAGAAGGCCTGCTGCAAGCATGGGATCAGTTCTGAGACCAAGACTGATGGATGAGCAACTTTAATTACCCAAGAACTGTGTTAATGGCCCTTGGGGTATCTTATTGCTATTCTGACACTTGGGAACATGGCATTTTCCCATTAGAATGCCAATTATCCTCGAGCACTTCTGCAAATCCATCAGCTGGAGGCTGCTGGATTGTTGAGTGATGCAGTGTGATGGTTTGAAGTAAACCTATCAGATCAAGGGCATTTTACCTGGTAGTCCATGACTGCTTTAAGTGCTGTACCACCCCTGCCTGCCCCACTCCAAAGACATGCACACACACATGCACACACACACACACATACACACACAGAGTCCACTAAGCAGAAATATCAGAATCTCTAGTTCCAAGTAGCTCAGGAAGAGGAAGTGTCCAGGAGCTGGGAAATGAGCAAGAAAATCAAGATCTGGTAAAGAGCCAAAAAAATGGAATTTTTCTTCATCTGGATAATTGAAAGCACAAGCCCAACAGAAAACATATCTCATTGGGGAAATCAATTGATTTACCTCATCTGACTACCAGGAGACAGGGTCTGCTTGCAAAACACCCACCTCCCCCATCATGTCTCTGTTGCAGATTAGTTACAGCTGAGGGGTTTGCTAATGCTGGAATTCGGAGCCTCCATCAGATGTGCTCTTCCAAAACACCTCTGCCTCAGCCCACACAGCCTTGGGTTTGACTGATCCGGGTTCTTTCTTCTGGAAGAAATGCTTATGGTGGGGTCATGCCCGAGTGCATGGAGTTTCTCGGGAAGGGGAGTCGTAGACCTGTTTGGTCCTCGACTTCTTGGAATTATGTTTAAACTCAATTATAAATCTAAGTGATTATGTCGTAGAAGATCAAGTTTGTTTTTGCTTTATTGTGTTCTCACTGGATTCTATTATAGAAGAGCGGTACAGTAGTGTGGCTAAGAGCAGAGGTTACGGATTCAGATGCTGAACTTCCGATTTTATTCCACCACTTATCAGCCATGTGAACTTGGACGAGCTATTTAGCCTCTTTGGACCTCAGTCTCCGCATCTGTAAAATGAGAATAATAGTGGTACTGACCTCCCATGGTGGCGAGGATTAAACCTGTTAATGTCTAAAAAGTCCTTGAAATAGTATCCAATCCATTCAAAATGCTTTACTAGGGAGAGTATTATTATTTGAGTGAATAGAATTTTAAAATGTTCTTTCACTTCAAAGGCTGCCCCATTTTTCTAATGGAAGAAGAGTTTGCTGTAGCACATCATTCAAGGGGAGGTGCGGTCTGCAAAGGGCTGGTAGTCACATCTCTGTAGCAGGTGCTCTTGGTGCTGCTCCCAGGTCCCCATTTCCAGACCAGAGTGCCCACCAGGCAGCTGGAACAGACCTGCACACACCCTGAGGTCTGGCCCATGGCTGGCAGAAGACACGGATCCAGAAATGCCTGGGAGATGACACACTCCCCACAAATTCTTTGCCATTCCTCCTATCCAAAGGCAGATTCCAAATTCTTTTCCCCGCTGAAGATGGGCCAGCCTTAATGCCTTACTTCTAAGAAGCAGGATGAGGTAGAAGTGATGTGTGCCTTCTTCTCTGGGTTCAACTGTATTCCCCAAAAATCTATGTCTAAGTCCCAAACCTAGTAGCCCCCAGTATGACCTTACTTGGAATTAGGGTCTTTGCAGATGTAGTCAAGGTCTGATGAGGTCATACTTGATTAGGGTGAGCCTTAAGTCCAATGACTGGTGTCCTTATAAGGAGAGACTCAGACACACAGAGACACACACAGGGAGAGTGTCATGAATGATAAAGGCAGAGATTGGTGTGATGTGTCTACAAATCAAGGAACACCACAAACCATGGGCAATACCAGAAGCTAGGAAGAGGCTAGAAAGGAATCTTTTCTAGCTCCTTCCAAAGGAGTGTGGCCCAACACCTTGATTCTGGACTTTTAGCCTCTAGAACTGTGACAGAACCAATTTCTGTCATTTTCAGTGACCCAGTGTGTGGGGTACTTTGTTATGGCAGCCTGAAGGTGTGCATCCTTCGATGTTAGATTATAAGAAAAGATGTAGCTTGGGTCTGGCCCTCTGTTTCTGTCTCTGTCTCTGTCTCAGAACATGCGCCACTGCACGTCTTGACGTCTTGCACAGGAGGGTCTGTGTGGAGAGACCACTGAGAAAGAGCTTTGGCCTTTCAAGTGTTCTCCAAGCAAGGACCAGACACGTGAGGAAAGAAGCTTCGATGGGACCTAAGCCCCAGCTGCCCTCTCCCTGCCACCTTGTGACAGCCCCTAAGTCAGAACAGCCCAACCCAGCCAAGCCACTCCCACATGTGTGACCTAGAGACATAGTGACCGTTAATGAATGCTCACTGTTTTAAAATTTACATTATTTTTAATCATGGTAAAGAACACATAAAATTTACCAATTTAACCATTTTTAAGTATACAGTTCAGTAGAGTTAAGTATATCCACTTAGTTAGGCAACAAATCTTCGGGACTGTTTCATCTTGCAAAATTTAGACTTTGTACCCAGGAAACAACTCTCCACTCTCCCCTCCCCCAGCCCTGGCAACCACCATTCTACTTTCTGTCTCTATGACTTCCTCTACTCCAGGGAGAATCGGGCAGGACTTGTTTTTTTGTGTTTTTTGTGTGACTTCTTTTCCTTAGCATAACATCTTCAAAATTCATCCATATTGTGAGGAACTTCCTTTTTAAGTCTGTAAAATACTCCATGGTACATGCAGACCACATTTTGTTCATCCATTCACCAATCGATGGATGCTTGGGTGGCTCCCATCCTCTGGCTGGGACGAATAATGCTGCTATGAACATGGGTGTGCAGACAGGTTACCGTTGATTAAAAACACAATGTCTTGGGTGACTTGTGACTCAAGTGGCAAGGATGTTGCATACCAGCCAGGCCTGTGCACCTCTGGGCAGGATGATGAGGTACAGTTTCTGCTCCAGAGCTCCCTGTGGGATCATGCACAGGCCGGGCTTCTGAATCCACATCTGCCTGTTCCTTCTGCTCTATCATCTTCTCTCACTTCCCCACAGGTGTCTTTTGAGCGTGCCCCCTTTGTGTGTCACTTGCACCAAACTCCCCATCTTAGGCTCTGCTTCTAGGACACTGAACAAAGACAGCAGACACCCCGTGGCCAGGGTGGCGTGAGTCCTTGTGGATGGTTGCAGGGATGCTGCCATGACCTAGAGGCACTGCACACAACATGATGGTCTTTGGTTAGTTCAATATTTGGTTGGGTGGACTAGGTGAGGTTCTCCAGAGAAGCAGAATTGGCTCCCATGACTACAGAGGCTGAGACATCCCATAATCTGCCATCTGCATGCTGGGGACACAGGAAAGCCGGCGGTACTGTTCTAGACTGAATCCGATGGTGTTAGTTCCAGTCTGAGGACAGGAAATGATTGACATCACAGCTCAGCAGTCAGGCAGAGAGAGAATTCTCCCCTTTTGTTCCATTCAGACCTCTATAGATTGGATGAGGGCCACCCACATAGGGGAGGGCCATCTGCTTTACTCAGTTTACCACATCTCACCCAGAAACACCTCCACAGACACACTCAGAGTCAGGTTCAACCAGATCTCTGGGCGCTCATGACCCAGCCAAAGTGACACATAAAATTAACCAGCACAGTGGGTATCAACTCTGTGAAAACACTGAGTAGCAACTGTACAAATAGACTTAGTGAAGCTAACATAGTCTTCTCATGACCATTGTGCTCTTGTGGAGTTAAAATCCCTGAACTCTGGAAGTCGTGGTAACGCAGAGCGGATCAGGCACAATCTTCCTGATGGCAGAGCACTTCGCAGTTAGGAACCATCTCCATGCGCGTGCTGTGTGTCCTGACGTCGTACTGGGAGAAGGGCAGGGAATTGTCACTTTGTTTGACAGAGGAGGAAAGTGAGGTCCAGAAAGCTTGTGAAGTGAACCAATCAACTTAATGGCAGAGCCAGGGCGGGAACAGACCTGGTGTTTCAATGCTCCTCTGGGCTCCTGCTTCGACTCAGACCCCACACCTCACAGAGAGGACCCGGGAGCGCTTCAAAAATGTAAATCAGACACTTTTCTTAAGACCTCACCATGACTTCTAGTCATGGCACTTAGGATAAAGTACAAACTCTGCCTCATGATTGAGAAGGCCTAGCCACAGGTTAGGTGGCTCTTCCCTGGGGCTTGCCCTTGAAGTTTTGGCCACAGTGACCTTCAGGAAGGGTCCTGCTCACGTCAAGCTCTTCAGGGCTTCTGGATGTCACCTCTGCCCAAAATATTCTGTGCTGGTTGAGCTGCTGCCTTTGAAAATATGTCCATAAATTCTTTGACACTCTTTCTTGACAAAGATGAAGCCTCATTATCCCCCCTTTGAGTGTGTCCTGGTCCCAGGGACCCACTTATGAACAGAATATGGCAGAAGTGACACGGGACTTCCAAGACCAGGTCATAGAAGATGCTGCAGGTTTCTCCTTCCTCTCTCTCTCTGGATCACTCACTTTGGCGGCAGCCAGCTGCCATGACCCGAGGACACTCAGGCGTCCCTAATGAGAGGCCCTCGCAGTGATGGGACTGAGGCCTCCTGTCAAGAGACCCTTGAACAGCCAAAGGAGAGAGTGGGATGGTGTGACAGCTTTGCAATGTCAACCCGACTCTGGTGAACTAATGAAGTCCCTTTTCTATATATTTCCAGATAGGGATTCTTAGACACTTGGGTGGGTTGGAAGGTGGGAAGCAGGAATTTTGCACCATATATACTTCGTTGCTGGTCTTCTGGCTCATCTTGGTTGGTGTGAAGCAGGAGCTGGGCCAGGTGTGTGTGTTCAGATCTGTCTTGAAGGGCCCAGGCTACTGCAGTGTTCCGTCATCATCGGGAACGAACATAGGTTTCAGCCTGTGCTGTGGGGTCTGGTTTGGGCTCGTGGGATTTTAGCCTGCTTGTGATTTTCCAATCTGGATGCTGCTCTTTGGATTTTAAGTTCCCGCATCAGACATGGGGAGAGCCTTGTAACCAGCTACCACAAGTCCCTGACCTACTTCTCTCCTGCTTGTCTGATGGATCTATGTCTGACACGGTGCCCTGTCTCAGAAGCAGATCTATCAGCCCCAGTCAAGGCTTTGGATGATTGCAGTCCCAGCTGACATGTTGACTAAAACTTCTTGAAAAGCTCTGAGCTGGAACCACCCAACTAAGCCATTCCCAAATTCCTGACCCAAGGAAAATGTGGGATAATAAATGTTTAATTTAAGCATGAAGTTTTAGGATAGTTCTTTTCTTTTTAAAGATTTTATTTATTTTTGACAGAGAGAGAGTGTGTACAAGCAGGGGAAGCAGCAGGAAGAGGGAGGGGGAGAAGCAGCCTCCCTGCTCAGCAGGGAGCCCAAAGCGGGGCTCAATCCCAGGACCCCGGGATCATGACCTGAGCCAAAGGCAGACGCTGAACAACTAAGCCACCCAAGCACCCCGGGGTAATTTTTTATACAGGAATAAATGAACTAATATACTCCATCACAGATGCCCTCCTGGATCACACTCCTATGTCACTGCTTTGTTTTCTATTACAGCACTCTGTTTATGCCTTTTAGAACATTTATTATAACCTGCAAATATTTTATAGACTTATACACTTATTTATTTCTTTTCTGGCTTTCCCATTAGAATGCCAGCCTCATGACGACAGGCACATTCTCTGTTTTGTCCATCTGTATCCCTAGCACCTAATAACCAGGCTAACTCTACTTCCTACTAGCTATGGGGCCATGGGAAAATTGCTCTTTGTGCCTCAGTTTCCTCAGCTGGCAAATGGGATGATGATAATAGCACCTACTCTAGTGGGCTGTTGTGAGTCTGAATGAATTAATATTTATAAGGTGTTTCAAACATTTCCCTAGCACATGGTAAATATTCAGGAAGTACAAGCTGCTAGTATTTTTAATATTATGGTATAAACTCAATACATATCTACTGGGGGACTAAATGAAGGAATTCATTGATCTCTCTGTCCCATAATCTTAAGTATCCAAGGCACAAATAAAAAAGTCCCAAAGGCCTCTAGACAGCTAAAACGGATGTCCCAAAGGCTAGTAGCAAAGCCCATCTAATTAACTTATAGGCAAGCTCTTAGGCCATTACTCAGGACCTAATTACTTAATAGTCTTAGCAGATATTTATTAGTTACCTAACATATGCAAAGCATTGTGTTAGGTGCTGGGGGAAGGGGACAGAAAGACATAGAGGTGAATTAAGCTCATTACCTTCCCTTGAAAGAGCCTGCTGTTTAGAGGGGGGACAGATACAAGAGCCACCAATCACGCAATTACCAGAGAGTGAGCAAGGCAAGTCGGTGCAGAACAGAGCGATGCTGACTCTCGGGGTGGCCAGACTCAATTAGTCACAATTATAACATACGTAACAAGCTTAATTATCTGGTTTCCTAGTCCATAATGGATTAGAAACAGCATATTAGAAGAGCAGGGGTGGCTATTGCTAGAGGCAGGTATGTTGGCAACAGGAAAAAAGTGACAGATAACAGGAATAAAGAATATAATTTTTAAAATATTCAAAGGGGACGTTAGATAACTGAAGCACTTTAGTTTAAGGTCATTTAGTGTAGGGGCAACTGCTACGTAAGACATGAGAGGCAGTATAGCACTATAGTTAAGATAGGATTCTGGAGCCCAGCGGCCTGGGTTTGAATCCCAGCACTGTCACTTACTGCCACCTGCATATGTTACTCAAACTGCAATTCACTTTTCTCATCTATGAAATGAGGATAAGGGCAGCAGCTACTTCATAGGGTTACTGTAAGCATCAAATGAGTTAATATTTGTAAAGTACTTAAGAAGAATTCCTGGCACATAGCAATTCTGAAAGCCTATATCAGTCAGGATTGGCTGCATTTGCTGCAGTAACAAACAATCCCCCAAATCTCAATGACTTGAAATAATGAGGTTTATTTTTCACTCATACTCCTGTCCATCATCAATAGGCAGGTGATTTTACTCTGAATTGGGACTATCTTCACGTTGGGACCCCTGGCTCATGGAGCAGCCACCATCTATTACAATGTCGCCATGGCAAAGGGAGAAGAGTACCTTCATAGATAACTCATTGACAACTTATCATTCCCCTTGGAAGGGACACACTTTCTGGTTCACAGCTCATTGGCCAGCGCTGGTCACAGGCTCCCACCCTTCTGTGTGCTCAGAATGGGGATAATCGGAATGTGTGTCTAACAGCACAAATCATTACCAGAGGGCCTCTCTGTACTAAGATATCATACTGTCATGGTTAGGTCACAGAATTTAAAAAAACTGTAATGGATCCAAGAGCGAAATCTATTCATTTTGAGGAAGCGAAATCAACGTTCACAGGAATTCCCTGTTTCTCAGGACACCAATGGCATCTGGTGGCTTGAGGGAGGGAGTGGTGTGAAATGAGACCAATTCTTCACTTGTGGGGCTGGTATGTACACCAGAGGACATCAAGCACCCTGACTCCTGCTCACTAAATGTCCAGAGTATCTCTTCTCCAAGTCACTGTGACAATCAATAATGCTCTAATCTATTTTCTAATACTTCTTTTGGGTAGAGGGGAGTGATGCCCTTCTTTGGCTAAGAACTACTAGCAAATGTTTAATGTGACTGTGTTGTTTGCAGCCAGAGCTGGTACCCAAACCCAGTTCCCCACCTCCTTGATCAAGATGTGTCCATCATAGTTTGTTAATTGAGAATCAGAGATCAGTAGTTAAACGGTCCCCAAGGGTATGAGTTGGACCAGTGATGGAGTGTTAATTTACCTGCCCCTTAGGAAGCCTTGGTAATTTTTTGCCCTGGATTCCATGAGATGCCCCTGTATCTGTTCCGTAAATCCCCCATTCTGCTTAAGCTAGTCTTAGGTTTTGGCGACTTACTACCAAATAATTTCTGATTTGGACACATACCTCCTAGAAGCATTTCTTTCAAGTATGATTAAAATTTTTAAATGTGTTGTTTGCAAAGGATAAGCTCCATTTAGTTGAACAATTTACTTTTGGGGAACTCTTCCTTTTCCTACTCAGCCGATCAATGAACTATTGATGTGTGGCTATGTAAAATCGCCTACCAAAGCCAGAAGAGAGTGATGTGTGTGCTGATAAGGAACACTGTGGAAATAGCCTCAGGAGGGTTTCAAAAGGAGCAGGGCTGAGGGTCAGCTGTGGGATTAGTATCTCTGTATCCCACACCCAAATGAGCACATAAAACAAACCTGGGGTGAACATCTCCCGCTGGTGTGACAGGATGAGTCATTTAATGACTTTCCCTTCTGTTAGTGGATAGCATTTCTTTCAAGCTCCAGAGAAAAACTGACATGATTCATAAAACAGAAAAATAAGATGATATTAAACCTAATACAAGCGTTCAAACTAAATTTATAAGGCATTTTTAAAGGCAGAGATTTTGCTTAAGCATTATAATAATCTCGTTTGAGGATGAGGTCTCCTGCAAAGGTTTATTTTATCCTCATGAATGATCAGCAATTATCCAAACAGCTCTCTTCTGTCCCTGTGGTGTGTCAGCTCACTCAATTTGGATTTCACAGAAAGTAGATGGGGTCACCGCATGCTCAATCACTAATCCTTCCAACACACCGTATTATATGCATGTGCCTCACACTTTGGGGAGGTGAAGGTGGCCAAAATTAAAACTTGAAAGAAGCTAATTGTGATTCTTTGTGCAAAAAAAAAAAAAAAGTGTACTGTGTTCAGTAAGCACCATTTCAGGAAAAAACCCTTCAAATTTATTTGATAATAATAACACAGACAATTGAGTGTGTGTCTATGTGGAGCTGGGCATGGAGAGGAATGCTTTCAGTGACTTCTTTCAAAATATTTATTCCCATAAAATCCCAATGAGTGCCCACTTGCATGGTACAGATGAACAAACCAAGGCCACAGAGATGCCCTAGATCACACGGTTGATAAGAGATGGGGCCCATGTATACTTCTGCATGCTATAATGTTCTTTTGTGCCTGTTAAATGCAACAAGTAAGACGGCAAGGTGTGGAACTAGTCCACTTGGGTTCAGAGTCAGGCTCTGGTAGTACTAGCCAAGTGATCTAGGCTTCGTTAATTAGAACTCCCGGTGTTCAGATCTCCTTTCTGAAAGATGCTCAACAAATACTGGTTTTAAATTCTTACCCAGAGTCCGTTCTTTCCCACAGCAATGGATCCTAAGCTAGTGCATCAGGCACCTTGCATGGACTTTGAACTCACCGGGGCAACCACTTCTGTGTGGTCTGATAAAGAAAAACTTATTCCATCACTCATTAAAGGTGCTAAGAAAGACTTTATCCAAGGGTACTGCTACAATGGGGCTTTGCAGTAGGGGAGAGTTTGGGCTACACTCCAAATACATCAAGAAAAAGTGGGGATTTATAGCCAAGGAGCAGGGTAAAGGGGGCATCAGTAGATGGTAAATTACTAAGAGGGTAAGGTAATTCTTTGATAAACTGACCTAACAAGATTCTAGCTGAAGGCAGGCCACAGGGATCAGGTATCACCTGGTGTGGGGAACGGATGATGGATTCTGGCAAAACTGACTTGGCAGGATTCTTGCTAAAATGGGGCATTTGAGGATCTGCCCAAAGACAGAGCCTAGTCAAAAAAAAAATGTTCAGAGGATCAGAGCCTGGTCAAGGAGTCTTCACCACCAACACAGCATAACTTAAATAAGCTCCTGCCTCATGCTCACAGGGTCCTCTTCTGCCCTCCTGCCTGGGGGCATCGCTATGCTGATGTGCTGTATGCCCCCCGCCGCACCCCCACATGTGCAACCCCTGGAAATGTGTATTTTGAGGGGGTTAACACTCCATGGAGAAACCATTTGACCAGTGGGAGACAGGAGCTGAAGGGTAAAATCTGCCCTGTCCTTCCCCACGAGCACACTGACCTGAGATGTTCACACGGTCTCTCTGACAATGGTGATTGAAGACAGAGCAATTGGTTTCTCCTCTAGCCAACTAGGTACACACCTTCTCCTATCTGCTGCCATTTGTTCCTCGCCTCATCCCCATTCTCCCCCACTCTAGCTGCCCTGGGATTGCACTGCCCCATAAAAGATTAGCATAGAATCATCTGCCTTGGGCTCTGTTTTCTAAAGAATCTGGGCAAAGACAGCTAGCATCAGGACTCCCAAAGGAGACTGGAATTCCAAGAATAATATGTTTGAAGAACTTCATGGCCAGCAGAAACCTTATGTGATGCAGGATTAAGTTAGGATTAAACCTATATCATGCTTGAGGCTAGCTCTATTTAGGAAGGCTTTCGCATGTAGCCGTTCTCTTTGGCTCTTAATATTTAGAAGGGTGGGAAGGTACAGTCCTTTTCCCAAACAGTCTGACTTCTAGCAGGGCAAAGACACTCAGAGCAGCCACGGGATGATTCAGGCTCTGCCTCCATGGTAATTGTCAGTCCGCATTGATGGGCAGCCTCAGATGGCCACACCGAGGGTCTCCTCTGTGGTTCCTCCTTCATTCTCCTTGGCCTTTTAAACCTCTGAATAGCTGAATACCTCCTTGCTTTGTCCTAACTTGTTGCAGACCAGGACCCAGAAAGGGAAGGGGCTATGTACCATACTCCCTATGATACTCTGATAACATAAAAAATACATGTTTTGGTCTTCATCCTCAGCTCCTGGCCAGAGCTCCTCAAAAGTTTGTAATTTCCGAGATGATAAAGGTGCTAGGAGCATGTTTTGTTCTCATATTTGGTCTTTAGCTCCAATTCTTGCCACAGAGCTCCTAAATTCCTTGGAATTTCAGAGGTGATAGGAGTGTCTTTTATTCCAATGAGGCAACTCTTGGTGGGCTCCTAGATTGGGGGCTGGTCACCAGAACATCCAAGCCATGATTAGAAGCTTAGAACTTCCAGCTTCATCCCCCATCCTCTGGGGAGGGGAGAGGGGCTAGAGACTGAGTTAATAATTGGTCATGCTCACATGATGAAGCCTCCAAAAATTCCTTAAGTATGGTGTTTGGAGAGCTTCCGGGTTGGTGAACACATCCACATGCTGGAAGGCACACCCTCCCTCCATGGCAACAGAGGCTCCTGCACTCAGGACCCTTGCAGACCTCGCTCTCTGTAACTTTTCATGTAGCTGCTCATCTGTATCTTTACCATATCCTTCCTTTAGAACAAACTGATAAATGTACATAAGTGTTTCCCTGAGTTCCGTGAGCCATTATAGCAAATTATTGAACCTGAGGAAGGGATCATGGAACCTCCCAATTTGTAGGCCAGTTAGACAGAAATGTGAGTACCCTGGGGACCCACCACTTGCAATTGGCATCTGAAGTGGGCGACAGGCTTGTCGGACTGACCCCTTAACCTGTGGGGTTTGACGCTAACTGCAGGTAGATAATGTTCGAATTGAGCTAAACTGGAGAACACCATGCTGGTACTCACCCCCAGTCTGATACCCAAGAATGTAGTTATTCCAGGACTCATGTAAATGATGACGTACCAACATGTGTGCACCACATAATGTCCTCTGCCAGGGTTCTCTGGAATTTCAGGGTCCCTTCAAATGAGATCGATAGTGTTGGTGCTGTGTTCATCTTACGACGGTACAAAGGAGTTCCAGGTCACGGGTGCTTCCCTCACACCAGACATATGCCAAACATTTCATATCAGTGTTTCATTCTGAAGCAAAACCTTGTGAGGTAGCTATTATTATCCTCAGTTCACAAAAGAGGAAAATGAGGTTCAGATTGATAAGGAATTTGCCAGAATCTCACAGTTAGCTGAACCAGGATTTGGATCCAGGACCTTCTAACTGCAAAGCCCACAGTCCTGAGCATGGTGCCCCACCCACATCCTGCTGGCTGTTACGGTCCCTACATGTCTGTGGTGTCTTCTGCAAGCACCTGTGACCCGCCGCATGTGGGGCTCTAAGTGCTGGGGAACAGAGCCACACAAGAGCCGCCCTCAGGCAACGATAAATGAGAGTTGGAGGATAAATACCCAGCTTCCTCTCCCCCTGGGTGGCTTAACTCTGAGGGTTGTCCTATCCCGTTTTCTGAAAGTCCCAGCAGGATTGAGACCCAGTTGTCTACAGTGATAGGATGTTCAGCAATGCACATAATTGGCCTCCTTCTCTTCCCTGTCTCATTGCCCCCCTTTCCTAGTGGGATTGGATCCCAATTAAACAACCTGTACTTAAATCCTGTCTCAGAGTCTGTTTGGGGGTGGGGTGTGTGTGTGTATGTGTGTGTTTTCTTTAAGAATATTATAAATTCTTATGAAATAATGACTCACATCTCCCACTGGGGCTGTCTTATACACACACACACACGTGGACACGAGAGAAAAAAACAAGAGTATCTCCTGAGGAGAGAACTGTGTTGCACTGTGTACGAAGTGACAGGGAGGAAAAACTTTTACCTTCTTAAGTTAGTGACTGGGGGCTTGCAAATTAAACTGACAAAAAACAGACTGGCAAGAGAAAAAACAGAATTAATTATGTATATATGGAAGTTCATAGAAAAATGTGACTCAAAGGTGTGGTTAGAATTTGGGGTTTCAGGGCACCTACTGAAAAACAAATGACTTTTGAAATGGTAAGTGGGCTATTAGGAGAACAGACAGGAGATATAATAGTTTTGTGACTAGGTCTGTTTGGTGTGGTATGGAGACTTCTAATTTCTGGTGATGAGTCAATATTCTCTGGTAACTCCTGGGGTGGGGATTTACAACAACAGTTCTTTTGGGAGGCTCTGCTTTTAGACAATAAGAAATTTCAGGTACTCAAATGGTTTCTGCTCAAAATAATTGTTATATCACAGTGGTATATCTGGACTCCTTCAAGAGGCAGGATGGGCCTTGATGATACAAAGCTAAGGTAGCCATATCTCACTATCCCTGTCTTTTTACTGAAAGATCTCAGATTCTCTCTCTCTTGCCACCACCTGAGAGGGTACAAACAGAACAAAATTGGGGTCTTTGGACTTTTCCTTCCCCCCTTTCAGGTTCTTCCAAGGGAATCCTATTCTTCCAGAACACAGGGTTCGTTTTGCAAGAAGGTGAAGTTCACTGCAGCATGGGAGGGCCCATGGTCACTAATGTCTTATCATGGAGTTTATCTTCCAGCCTTAAGCCTTTCAGTCATCTTAACAAAGGTTGAAAAGCTCTCAATCACCCAGCTACTTATCCAGGTGACAGCTCGGGTCTTAAGGCAGGAAACAGTATGTTTTGGGAACGATCTGTCATTTCTGTGCGTTCATTCCTTTCTTATACGAGCTTCAAAAACACCCCCCTGGACTCTCATCAAAACTATACCGAGGGCACAGATTCATGTGACCGACTCGGTGACGCAACCCCCTCCCTTCCCAACAGCCACCCTGCGCTGGGATTATCAGCACATAAATAAATAAAGGCTCTACTGCTTTGGTTATCCAGCAGCCAAGCCCTTCTGGAATTTTTGAGAAAAAGCAGAAAGAGTCATGTAGTGGGTTGAATGGTGGCCTCCTAGAAATACGTCCACCCAGAACCCACGAATGTGACCTTGGAGTGTTTTTGGAGAAGAGGTATTTGCGGATGTAATTAGGTTGGGATCTCAAAATGAGATCATCCTGGATTATCTGGGTGAGCCCCCAAGTGAATAACAAATGACCTCATTACAGACAAAGAAGACAAAGGAGGAGAAGGTCATGTGAAAAACAAGCAGACATCAGGGTGATGTGGCCACAGCCCAAGGAATGCCAGGATCTGCCAGGGGCGGGAGAGGCAAGGGACGGACTTGCCCTGCGGGAGTGCAGCCCGCTGACCCCTTGCTGTCAAATGTATGGCCGAGATTTCTAAATGCATTTGCTGTTTTAAGCCACCCAGTTTGTGCCAGTCGGTCACGGCAACCACAGGACACTAATACAAGTCGCTGAACAACGTCTTGCCCTAAAGATTTGGCCCTAGAAATGAGAGCTCTAACTGTTTCATTTCATAAGGATACTTGACGCTAAGGATTCATTTTGCCCCCATTTCATAAGCAAGGAAATGGAGAAACAGAGAATTCGAGAGAGTTTCCCAAGCACACTTAGCAAACAAATGGCAGATGTCAGCTTCAAATCCAGGCCACCTGATCCTAGAGTCCGCTTCTTGAACGACCGCGTTCTCCAACACAGTCTCTGCCTCTGCACGTG
The DNA here is from genome assembly GCF_029215605.1 of Mirounga angustirostris. Lineage (NCBI taxonomy): Eukaryota > Metazoa > Chordata > Mammalia > Carnivora > Phocidae > Mirounga > Mirounga angustirostris. The sequence goes on along the minus strand of NW_026991709.1, from coordinate 177,363,098 downwards.
GAATCACAAGAAGAAACTGCCCCTTTCCACCCGTGTCGCGTTAGCTGGACTAGGCTGCTTCCCTGCCCTCCCTCCGCAAGCGGGATGTGCACCTGTGGGACGGGCCGAGCTAGCTGGACTCTCCCTCTGTGGGGAGTAAGGCAAAGCCACAGGGTGGCTGATTCATTCCTGGCAGTGGTGGCATCCCAGACAGGTGCTTCCCGTTCAAACCCACCGTGGACCCTCCTGCTGATTATCTGTGGGCACTGCCTTGGTTCCCGCCCATGTTCGAACATGCAGTCCCCAGTATCCTCCAGGTTCCTTTTCCATGGAAGTAATGAAGAGTTAATTTCTGTTGTTTAAAATCGAGAACCCGGGGCACCAGGGTGGCTCAGTCCTGTGCCCACGTGGAGGCTGAACTCAGCCCTTTCACTAATGCCCCTGCCCCAAATAAATCCACTCTGAAACATACTGCAGATAATGTAGATGTTGCTCATGACCTCGAAAAAACAAGAAAGAACATTTATAGCACAAAACAGACAGAACTTCATGAAACTCCTGGAAAAGACTCTTTGTCCTTCCTGGGGTCTGTCTTAGGGAGATGGCTGCCTCGCCCCCTCCCCGTCACCGCCTCCACCCCGCAACTCCCACCACTCTCGGCAATTCCACTCTGGCCCTCAGTTTACCTTCCCTACTCCACAGAAAACACAGCCCTGAATTTAATCCTTAAAAACAAACAAAACCAAAAAACAAAAACAGTTCAATAAACATATGTGAACCTCCTTGGGTACTTGAACGGTGTGGGATCCAGTTTATGGGCCTCCCTATATTCGCTCAGCCCCACAATTCTAAAGCTTCAATCTTTAGGCAACCCAAGCTAAAACATGTCCCAGTGAAAGCAGATATTTTTTGAATGGCTGGGGATGTGCTGTACCAGAGAAGATACCATTTTCCTCTCATGATTCTATCTGTGAAGGCCCACATCCCTATGCAGGACTCCCTCCTTTCAACCCCTGCAGTGGCCCCATCTCCCCTGGAGGGAAGGCAAAGCTGTCACCTGGCTTCCGTCACACCCGCTGGGGGGTCCAGGACTGGCTTGCCCCACCGAGGCTTGGCTCTTCCACTGCTTCCAGGCTCAGGAGAAGCAGCACGCTTCAGCCTGGCGTGGAATCTGACTTCCTCTGCAGCCGCCTGGATGCAGATAACACAACCAGTCAGTGCCCCGTTGGGCTGACGCCGACGAATCAGAGACTTGGGAGTGAAGGAGCCAGCCCTTAAATTCTTTGTACCTCCTTCTCCTGCTGTACTATGCCACATCACCCCTCTGCAGACCTACACCCCCCATGATCCACTTGCTCACCCCTCTGCGGACATACACCCCCCATGATCCACCTGCTGGGCTTCACGTGCATCTAGGGCTGGCTCAGCAATGCAGATCTGCACTTCTTTTCCTTCCTTCTCTACTTCTTTTCTTTTATCCCTCATTCTTGTGACCTGGGATGGCATCCTCCCACAAAGCATTGCCAAAGAAGCATTGCCTTGGGATCTATTTCTTATGGAACGTGGACTAAAATATCTCCCAAGAAAAATAGGTCCTTCATAGCAGGGTAGATTTTGCTCTGAATAAAAATAATAAATTTACCACATTATTACACCAGGGAGTGGGCCCAGATCCACATGCCTGAAACCCTGAAGAACTTCCACAAAATGCAATGAATATATGAGATGCTTTAAGGACCGGCTTGAGCTGAGTGCAAAGAACCAATGAACTTGGAAAGAAAGTCGAAGAGTCTGCATGAATGAGGTATAGCCATGACCACTGATGTCATCCCCACCATCACCACCATCCTCACCACCACCACCACCACCACCAACACCAGCAGCACCATGGCAATGACATGGCATGACACTTTCTCAGAATTTACCATGTGCTAGGCACTCTTCTAAGCACCATGTGTTGGGCTCATTTCATCTTAATGACATACCCTGGAAGTCAGTACTATTAATATCCCCATTTAACAGATGAAGAAACTGAGATTTGGAGCAAGTAAGCAAATGACTCAAAATCACACAAGTCGGGAGTGGCAGTGCTGGGACTTGACCCCGGGCAAGGGTCCAGACTGCTAACACTACTACTTCCACCTCACATGCTCTTTTCCCTTCATCTGAGTATCCATGATTCAGACATGGGTAAACAAAGTCTCTGAAAGAACCCATCCTGACTCCCAATAATTCACAAAGACAGACTACCCCGTATAAGAACAAGAAAACAAAGAAACAGAGATTACTGTTTGTGGCAGTGAAAAGAGGACCAACTTGAAACAATAAGCCAATGTTTTCTTATGAAAGATAAAAAGTTAAACACGAGGTGATTTATCATTAGTCTTTTCTTTTTTTTTTAAGCTTTTATTTTTATTTATTTGACGAAAGAGCCCAAGCAGGGGGAGCGACAGGCCGAGGGAGAAGCAGACTCCCCGCTGAGCAAGGAGCCCGACACGGGGCTCGATCCCAGGACCCTGAGATCATGACCTGAGCCAAAGGCAGATGCTTAACCGACTAAGCCACCCAGGCGTCCCTATCATTAGTATTTTCAACATGACTCAAAGGAATATCATATCTATGAAATGCGGGCAGATAGTCATGAACTAAAAACATAATTCAACATCTGATAAAGACTGGTTGGAGATGAAAGTGATGGATGTCAGATTTATTTATTTGTTTGTTTATTTTATTTATTTATTTGAGAGAGTGAGAGCACAAGCAGGAGGAGTAGGAGAGAGAGAAGCAGGCTCCCTGCTGAGCAGGCAGCCCAACACAGGGTTCCATCCCAGAACCCTGAGATCACAACCTGAGCTGAAGTCAGCCGCTTAACCGACTGAGCCATCCAGGCAACCCAAAGATGGATGTCACATTTAAAAAACACAAGAGATTTTATATATCAAAGATATTTCAATAAAGCTGTTACACACACACACACACATACTCACTCACCCTTGAAGTGATGTCTTTCCTGGGATACTACAGAAAACCAAGATCAGATAAATATGTTTACGAACTTCTTTAATCATTCTGCAAAAAAGATTAAAGAGGTAAAGAGAACTAAAAATGGTAAGTCCATAAGATCTAACACACATATAATAGAACCTCTAGATAGAAAAAACAGATCAGACTATCTGGAAGTCAACGTGAGGGCCTGACTTACGCTCTCCCTTCCCTACCATGAGTCACTTGTAGAAGAATGGACACCGTCGGCAGGTGCCTTGTGAAGAATTAGTCCCGAGGTTGATTCTCTTAAATTGGTCTCTATCCTGCTGAAAGGGTATCATTGAGGTCAATCCAGCAGTGGGAGTCTGTAAACCTGTTTTCGTCTGTATTCCATTGTAGATCAATATACTGATCCTCTGTGAGGTCATCAAGAGAAACGAATACCCTGTTCCCACTCTCAAAGAGGTTCCAATCTACTGAGGGAGGCAGAATACTCCTAAGAGATCTGAGAACCTGTATAGGAAAGATGGTCATCACAGACACAGAAGTTCCCCTTTGGATCTCTATCTTGCTTGTCTCCCTGCAAACTGAATGCTGAAAAGACTCATTTCCCCCCCAACCAGGGATCCCTCAATGACATCAGTTGATAAATCTCTGTCATATTGTTCCGAACCAGCCAGCTTACTTTAAATATGGTAATTTTAAAATGATTAGTTATGCTTTGTTTATAACTATACCTAGCCTTGGAATCAGTCAGACCTGGGCTTGAGTCCTGGCTCCGTGTGACTTTTATTAAGTGACTCAACCTCTCTGAGGGTTTGGTTTCCTTACCGGTATAATGAACACAGTGGTGTAGTGGCAGAGGGGTTCTTAAACCTTTCCTGTGCACAGACTGTGATTTCCGACCTGGGATGGAGCCCCCAGAGTCTGCATTTCTGACCAGCTCTGGGTCCTGCAGGTGCTGCTCTTCAGCCCAAGTTTATTCAGCCCCACAAGCCAAGAATGTTTTTCACATTTTGAAGGGTGGTAAAACAAACAAACAAAACAAAGAAGAATATGCAACAGAGCCCACATGTCACGTGCAAAGCCAGAGAGTAAACTTTTTACTACTTGGTCCTTCCCTGAAGTATGCGGGCTCCTTCTGTCGCACATGCTTTTGCCATTGCTGCTCCATCCCCTGGACTCCAGGCCCCCCTGAGTTCACCTGCAGCTACGGGCAAAGGCTTTTTCCAGCCTGCTGATGACTTCCCGCCTCACCGCCCTGTGCTTACCCCTTCTCTGTCTAAAGGCTCGAGCTTGCTCAAGGGCCCGAAGGCCTAACGGCAGGTGAGGAGGCTTAAGAACTTGGGGGCAACCACAACCAATAGAGGAGGGAGTCTGACGAGTGTCCCAGAGACCCTGTGGCTGGATGCCAAGGTGCGCTTCACATTGTCCACAGAACACACCATTGCAACGTGTTCTGCTGGCCCACAGTGGGGATCTGCTCATTTATGGCATCTGTCACTGGCTTTATTTCTTTACCTCATTTTGGATTCACTGGAGCCACCTTGCATGGGTTTGAGAGCCAAGTGCGTGTCTCTTTCCAACCCTGTCTTTAGTGAGGTTATGACGGCATATTACACCATGGGGGCCACCAAGCGCGACACAGTAGTCGTTGGTGGAGAACCAGTGGATACACATTTGCCTCACACCACTTCCTCACTCGTCCTTCCTGGCATCTCTGCTGGAACAAATACCTACACCCCTGTCCTCGCCTCAGGTCGGCTTTAGGTGAAAGCCAAACGAAGAGACGTACCTACCTACCTCATAGTCTTGGTGTAAGAGAAAAACACATCAGATCACATTTGGGAATCATTACCACAAGACTTGGTATGAGACAGTCCCTTCCCCTCTTCTCCCTTTCCTTTAGCCAAGGGGAGATTCCAGGATTTTCCAGGACACCTGCACTGCAGGCTTTCTGTATCAAAGTCAGCTCTGGCTCACTGGGCCATGTGGTCACTTTCCTGGAGGTTCCGGAATGACTTCCTTGGCACGCATCCATGCACAGACTAACCCATACAACGGGCAATAGGAGATGGGCTGAAACCTTAATCGGCGTCAGGAAGGAAGCGTATCCATTGCAACCTCATGAAACTGAACACATGTGGGCAAGGCAAGCATGACAGCACCGTGAGTTCTGCCAGCTTTGGCGAATGCAATGCAGACAATGCACCTTTGTGCAGAGCTAGGGACGTATGCCAGGGCTGGGAGGTTGGTGGCTCTTTCAGGTGCTGTGCACTGAGGTTGGAACTCAGAGCAGGACAGGAAGAGATGAGGCCCAGAGAGATACAAAGGAGAGGAAGAAAGAAAATGTAGGGAAGGAAAAGGGGTGGCTTGAAAGAAACTGCTGGGTACTACCCAATATCCATCTTCCCTTCCTACTTAATAACAGACCCAATTTTTAATGCAGTGCTCAGCAAAGGACCACATGACCCAACTCCCCTTGTAGTTGGGTGTAGCCCTCATTCTAGTCAATGAGCTAAAGAGTGTGAGTTTAGTGTGGGACTTTCAGGAAGGCCCCTGAAAGGATGCTGGTTCATCTGACTCATCATGCTATTTTGTCCTCGCCTGCTTTCTCTTTATGCCAGCACAGGATTTGGTTGTGACAGCAGGAGCTCCAGCAGCCATCTTGGATGATAGGTTGACCTGGAGGATGAAGCCAGTGCTGAGGATGATGGAGCACAAAGACAGAAGGAACTGGGGTTCCTGAGGACAATGTTGCCAGGCTTTGATTGTTACCTCAAGATCTCTCTTGGTGAGAGAGAGAGACAGACTTCTTCCTTGTGTCAGCCACCGATTAACTTGCGTTTTTCTGTTATATGCAGCTAACCTAAGCCTAACTGATACAGGAGGTGAAAATGAACAAGGGGATGCCAGAGATGGGAGAGTGGAAGGGAAGAGGAAGACAAGACCTATGGAGTGAGTGTGAGTCTCAAACTGCAAACTTGGGCTGTAAGAAACATAACCTTCTTTATGCCTGATTAACAACTTCAATTTTATGCTAACCCCCCATCCCACTCTATTTCTGTCACTTCAGAGCCCTGTCTCTTCTTGGTGCAGAATTGCCTCGACATTCCTCGGGGTGAGACCGACAGGCAGAATGCCACTGCTGTCCTCTCTCCAGCTGCACCTGGGTGTCCACTGACATGTGGGTTCTGTCTGGCCTTGGACGGCAGGTCCTCCTCCCTGTCTAACCACAGTGCCTTTCGGGACCGCCAGCTCTCTGTGCTGTGTCCCTTCCCTGAATTACTCAGGCCTGGGACACTCACTGGGTCCTTGGCACATGCCCGTGTTCTCCCCAGGATGAGGACGCAAGCCTGTGTTTTCAGATGACCCGTCTCAGTGTGGGGGTCCTGCTGTCCCTTCTCCAATAGCACTCAGCTATCTTGTGGGGTCAGGAATGCCCAGAATCTAAGCCGGCTCTTCCCCTCTGGTTCCCTATACTTCCTCACACTGCAGCCCAGGCTGTAGGGACTTTATAAAGGGCAGGGGGTACAAGGAACAAGGTAACCTCTCTCTTTAATTTTATATTATTCTAGATTTAAGAAAAAATAAAGTTGGAACACAAAATCCTCAGAATTATCTGCCTTGTCCTCAGCACCATCTTTCCCTGAGATAGAGCAGGTGGTCCCGCTGTCTGGAGTGGGGAAAGGGTTGGCCATCATAGAAAGCACTGCAGAGCAATAGCATCTGCTTAGATCTCAGATTCTCCTACCACCTGGAGAAGGGGAAGAGGGACCAGGAGAAGAGCCGAAGAGCATTAGCATCGGAAGTCTCTGTTGGGGATGACAGTGGGCACGTAGTTAAGAGCACAGTGGGATTTACGGCGTTAGCAAAGAACCCCAAATACAGGGGTCCTGTAGCTGTGCCCTCCTTCCCCTCCCTGTCTAAGCCCACCGCAGAGGCCTCACCGCTCTGCAAGACAGGAGGCTGGTCTCACGCCCCCCCTTTCAGTGCTGGGAAAGGAGCACTCTTCTGAGGATGCCCAGGGACGAGAAGGGGCCTGGGCCCTTGAACAATGGGGTCACATCCAGGTTTTCTAGACCCTCCAGCCAGGCAGAGGGACTCATCTGGGGAACATGGCCTGCTCAGAAGGGTAGCACTCACTTCTTATATAGCTTCCTGTTGACAAGACTCAAGGAGGTCAGCCTGTGGCCCACATCACAGTAACTGATGTTTGCTCAGAATCATCAATGGGTACTGAAACGAATGGGTAAACAGCTACTCACACAGTCTCAGAGACCCTTCCCACCATATGGATGTTACTTATAAGGAGGAAAATGGTCATGTGACAGCAGAGAAGCCTGGCAGACTGCGCCCCCCATCAATGTTAGCAAGCTTCATGTCACCTGTGGGGGGACCAGTGGACATGCTGTGCCCTCTGATACCATGCACTGAGAACAACACAGCACTTTCTGTGACACTGTTGCCCAAATCGAATCATCAGGAAGCATCTGACAAAGCCAAACTGAGTGACATTCTCCCACATAACTGGCCCATTCTCCTGAAAAATGTCCGGGTCATGAAGGCTATAAGGAACAAATGAGGAGCTGTTCCCTACCAAAAGGCGCTGAGTAGCCACCACGACCCAAAGCAATGTCTGGTCCTGGGTTGGAGCCTAGACCAGAGAAAAAAGGATATTTATAAAGGACAATATTGAGGCAAACAGCCCCATTTGAATGGGGGCCTGGATTGGATGCTGGTATTTGTCTCCATGTTAATTTTCTGATTTTGGTAACTGTATTATTTGTATATAAAAAAATTTGCTCCTAGGAAATAAACACTAAAATATTTAGGGATAAAATAGCATATTCTGTTTCTCTCTCTCTCTTCTCTTTTCCCATCCTTCCTCCCACTTCCCTTCCTTCCTCCGATGTAGTAAAATGTTCATCAATGGGGAATCTGGGTGAAATGGATAGGGGAGTTATGTTTGGCATTATTCCTGTAAGTTTTATATAAACCTGTATGTATTTCTTTTTTTTTTTCTTTTTCTTTGTTTCTTTTAATCTGTATGTATTTCAAAACAAAAATTTACCATCCCAGCCCCTACTCCACAATGATTTGAGGAATGTGCAGACTAGGACCTAAAAGGGGCCTTAATGAGCGTGAAGTCTGATCCTCTCCTTTTACTTCCAAGGTCCTAAGACCCTAGAGACATGCAGCCACTTAGGTCTGCTGGACCCTGAGCCAGGGCCTTAGCCCCTGCACCTCCCTGACTCCTTGCCTCTGAATCCAAGCCTCGCCACCTTGTAGAGCTTGGGTGAGCTATTTACCCTTTCTAGCTCCCAATTTTCTCATCAGACAAATGAAAGGATAGGGAGGCTCATTGGGGAGGAGACTGAGATAAAGTTCCAGTCCAGCACTTAACACAAGACACACCCACTAAATGCTCAATCAGTGTCACCACCAAGACACCAACTAGGCTACTGTTGCTATTAATTATGCCCTGACTCACCGGCCTGGATTTACAAAGGAGGAAATGGACTGATGTAGCTGTTAGAATGCTCCCAGCTTCAAGAGAGAAGACATAGGGAAAGTGCTTGTTTAGGTAAAGGAAAGATATAATCTCCTGTAATAGGAATTCTAGATGTAAGATGGGTCCCTGGGGGCTAGGGGGATTGGGGAGATTCATCAAATGGCTTGATGATGACACCAGGGGTTCAGGTTCTTTCCTGCTGGCTGCCCTCCACCTTGGGCTGGGTCCACTCAGCGTTCCCAGGTCACTGCTGCAGTTTCAGCATCACATTAAACAAAAACAAGACAGGAAAGGAAAAGGGAGCTTCTTTTTGTCTAAAGTCTCACTCTTGAAGAGTAAGAAAAAAATTCCTAGACTCCCATTGGATGTCCCATTATATCTCCTTGTTGAGAATAAATTCACATGCCCAAGGCTGAATCAAGCATGGGAGTGAAGAATTAGCATGTATGTAAGTAAGAGTTACATTTGCTTGAAAGAAATGGAAACCTCATATCACATATGAAAGACAGGAGTTGACTTTTACATCTAGAAGTCTGGCCAGGCTGCCCAGGAATCTCTCTTGCTAATCTCTTCCACGGTTCTGTCCCATGTTTCTTCACAGCCCAACATGGCCACTCCAGCCCCAGTCCTCCAGTCCTCACGCCAGCATGGAGGAAGGAAAAAAAGCAGCAGAAAGACAAAATCCCTTCCTATGAACAACACTTCCAGAAACTGTATGCATCACATCTGTTTACTCCCACTGGGCACAACTTAGTCACACAGCCTTACTTAGCTGTAACAGAAGCTGAGAAATGTCTTTCCTCTGCACAGCTATGGGGATTTCTATTACTACAAAAAATGATGGGGTGGTGGAAGCATAGATATTGGCCACCAGTAGTCTATGTCATACCATGACTCCATCATAGGACTGAGGAGGACCTAGCCTCCCTGAAGCTATCGCTTCCTCATACCTGTACAAAATCAGGGAGCTGCTAACATGGCAAGATGGGGAATGGGTGTTGGGATAGAAAACAACAGGTTCCTGACACTAGTAAACTCCTATCACTCTTTATCAGGTTACCTATCAATAGAGATGAGCGTGCCCAGCTTTAAAAAGAAGGCAAAAAAAAAAAAAAGGGCAGGTATTCCTTTTGGCCTTTTCAATGTACCACAGCTTCCTCCCACATTCTCTGCTTGCTCCTCTAGAATAAAGTCTATAAAGCATGCAGCAGACAATCGCCTTACTCATGAGTCGGTCACGTGACTTGTGTTCAGCGAGAGCCTGAATCACTCGTAAGTCTTAGAGCACAGAATATTGCACCTCTATCAGATCCACTTGGGGGAGGAGGTGCCATTATCCTGAAAGTCATTTGGATTGTACTAATCCACCCTCGTTTGCCAAAATGATTCATTTTTAGCTCTCACAATCCTTCTTCCAAGAATAGCACTGCATATGAGTGTGGCGGGGTGGGGGCAGGGGGAGATCTTTATCTCCCCAAAGCTCGACAATTGTGGCTCTGTTGACATTATTTCTAGAGCTCAGAAGGAACAGAATTACTGGGATAATAGAGGCTGTGATTCCAGGACGACAAGACCCCTAGAAGAAAAGGCACAATTGACTCAACTATGCAAATGTTTTATCTACATATTTAAAATATGGTGTCTCATGGGGTTTCATGAAGAATGCTCCAGATTTAAATATCTGGCCATTCCATTTTTAAAGAAGACATTTATTACTTTTCTCTAATTCCTCAAATTTTGGTGACAGAATTTCCCTTGGAAAACCAGCCCTCGTGGAAGACTAACACTGCCCTTGTCTTTATGGTAGACATGTTACTCAGACTGGCACCTGGAACACTGTATTCTCTTGTCCAGCACAGCTGGTTCATAATTGGTAGAACCCAAGTCTTACAGTGTGACCCAATATGGTTTTTCTCAGAATGGTAGCAAAGATAGAGGCTCTGTTTTCTGAAGAGGCTTGACTTGGGGTTGAAAGGATACAAGTCTAGAGTGGCTGGCTGCCATGATGTGAAGAGAGGCTACCTCAAAGCAGGAGGGTTTCCTAGTTTCAGTAACCTGTTGGTTTCTGGTATACCAAGCATTCCCTCACTCTCGTTTTAGCAAAGTAGAGCTAAGCAGTGTAGAGCTTGAGTCCTCATGTCATATGTTGAGACACTAGGTCCACTATTTCTGAAGAAATCCCTCTGAATTCTTTTATTTGGTAAGTTAACGTTTTTGCTGAAGTCACTTATACTTGAGTCCCTGTTACTTTCAATAAAAAAAAAATGCTGATCAATACAGCCATCTCAGTCACTGACCTGGTATATATGACATCAGGATACAGTCTGCTCTTCCTGAAATGCTTCCTTCTCCTAATCCAGAGTATCTTATGCTGAACTTAACCATGGGCATTCTCCAAGGCTTGGTTTTGATCTTCTCATTTGATCTTTCTCCAATCACCTTTGAATAATCCATCTATTTCTATTACTTCACAATTCACTTCTAAGCTGATGAGTACCAAGTGGTACCTGGTCTAATTTTTTCAAATTGTGAGTAGATATCCATTCGACATGACCAACAAATGACAGAGACAAAGAACACCCCAACATGTGCAATTCAATGTTGCAATCAAATGAAACTTATGACAAGATTAATTTGACATGGATCTGATGAAAGTTAAATCACAGCCTTGGATGTGTGGAAGAAAAAATTATTCTGACACTTGTTAAAATGGCAGGAAGACTTTAGATGATTGTGATAGGTGTCAAGACTATTGCAATAAGGGAGAGAGATTAGCCTTAACTTCACTCTAACTACAGTAATGACCACTGGGGATTTATAGCCAAGGAGCGGAGGGGGAGGGGAGCAGTTGGTGGATAGAATATTACTAAGAGAAAACATCAAGGATACGTGAATTCTTGCTAATTTGATTTAATAGGGGTCTTGCTGAAGGCAGGCCAGGGTAATAAATTATCAAGGGGCTTGGGGCATGGAATTCTCTTTAAACTGCCTTAGCAGGTTTCTTGCTAAAGCCAAACTCAGCAGTCCAAAGACCCAAGGAAGAGGCATAGTTGAAAAGAGGGCTCAGAAAAGCCTTTGTCAATGGTAGTCCAGATTAGGTGTAAGTGAGAAATCTTCAGAAAAGGTGAATGAATACTGTGGGATTACAGTTGTTCCCCATTATGCATGGGGGATACGCTCTAAGACCCCCAGTAGATGTCTGAAACTGTAGAGAGTACTGAACCCAACATATACTATGCTTTTTCCTATATATATACACACACCTATGATCAAGTTCAACTTATAAATGAGACACAGTAGGAGATTAACAATAACCAATAATTAAATAGAACAAGGCTAACAATATACTGTAGTAAAGATTATGCGACAGTGTTCTCTCACAATATCTTATCATACTGAGCTCACCCCTCTCCTTCTTGTGAGGACGCGAGATGAGAAAACACCCACGTGCGGACGTGTGGTGAGGGGAGTGACGCAGGCATTGCCACGTAGCGTGAGGCTGCTGCTGAGCGTGTGACATTTGTCCGGAGAGTCATCTGCTTGCACCACAGGTAACAGGAAAGCGAAACCACGGTAAGACAGAACTACTGTGTTTCTACCCACATCAAGTTCTGAGTTGTGCTTCTCCCCTACAGCTTCATTTCCCTCTCCTGAATTGCTGCTCTTGTACACGGGACCTCCCACATTCGTACAGGGCCACGGCACGGGCTCCGGTTCCGCGGGCCTCCTCTCTGCGCCTTGTCCCTTGTCCCTGTCTTACCCTCTCCCCGGAGGCCTCTGCACAGGCAGCTGGCTCTGCCTCGAACTCTGTCTTGAGTTATGTAACTCTGAATCATCCTCTGGATCTCTCCCTGCACCCGAAGTTGGTTTCCTCTGTGGGCGGGGGGCGCTCCCCTGGCATCTCTGACTAGCACCCACCCCACGAGGAGAGGATTCCGGAGCACCAGGTAAGGCACCAGCAGAGCACCCATCACAGGTGCAACGTGCGTGATTTACCTGAGTGTTTGGATAATGTGTGGCTCCCCCAGTCCACTGCGGGCTCTAGAAGGGAAGAGACCTTTGCTCACGTGTATGTGGCCCACACCAGGCACTTCCCGTGAATTTACACAATTACCTAGAACCGGGAGGCCGACTGACGGAGGCTCAGCAGCCACTCTCCATAACCGAGGGCTGGGCCAGCTTTGAACCCCTCAATTCAGGGGAGGGTGGTTGAAGCAGGACTCACGTAAGTCAACTGCTCAAGAAGGATGTCATGAGAGCTGAGGCCCAGCAGAGCTGCCTCAGGCCCCTGTGACCGAGTGTGGCCCCTTGATGACGCAGGCCCAATGACAGTCTGGGCCAATGCCCCCAGGGGATCTGGAGCTAGACCTGCTCTTCAGTATCTGGCAGCACTGGGCCAAGGTGCTCCCACATGTGTTGGTCACTGGGTGTGAGCTGCAGCAGGAAAGGGTGTGATCTTGGCAGGACATTACTGGGCAGGACACTGTCACTGGATGAGGTCTGGAAGGTGTGTGTCACACCGACCCCCAGGGGAGGCAGCCCCTTCTGCCTCCAGGGCCCGGAATCCACCTCACCCCTTCAGCCTAGTGGTTGTGGCAGCTGTGGGGTTACACCAGCTCACCCCCTACCCTAGCCCTTGCCACCCCTTTGCCGTTCCAGGCCTGGCTGTGTCCCTCGTGCTCGTACCTCTGCAACCAGTCCCCTTACTACGCGACACTCTCCTGTAGCTACTGCTTTGAGCGTGCCCTCTGCTCCCTGCTGCAGCCATGACTGGGGTAAGCTTAGGCTCACCTGCAGAGGGTGGGAAATATCGTACGACCCATCGTGATCCGGGACTACTGTGAGACCTGTCAAGACCACTGCAGTAGGGGAGAGAGACAAGCCTCAACTCTGCTCCACATACATGTAAGACAGCTGGGGGCTTTAGAACCAAGGAGCTCCACTTACAAGAGACACTTTCCTTGTGCCTGGAAATTTCATAATCCTGGCATGATGTCACCCTCTGCTTCACCCAGAGGATGCCCACCCCTCTACAATCCATCCAGGTCCTGCCTTTGGAGACAACTCTGATCATGAATCTCAGCTTCAATGGCGAAACTTACCTTCCTATGAACTCTCATAGGATTTATTGCTGAAACTTCTGGAAGCCATTTATCTTACCTTGCTTTGTATTGTAACTTTATTATTTGGCTCTTATTCTTGTTTCTGGTTTTTAATGGGTGGGTACACATCTCATAGCCCCAGTTAGAGTGAATGTGACAGCACGTCTATGCATTTACCCTCTTTACCTTTCCCAGCACACAGCCATGCACACGGGCACGGTTTGGTGAAAAAAAAAATTGATGAATGAAAGAATATACAATTTGGAAGCTAAAATATCAATCTAGATGACTGACTTTTCTACCTCTCTATCTTTTGGGTTTGTTTTTTTAAACTTAGTTATACTTGGAAGCTAGAAACAAATTAGCATTCAGCATTAGTACGTGCCTTGCTCTATCCATGAATTTGTCCTCTGTATAGGAAATGATACATGGTACTTCTCCCCCGCGTTCTAACTCAGGGGGCCTGTAACATGAGCTGGAAATATGAGGCAATTAACCATGTAATTCAGACAAAATCGCCTGGAAATGTACTTCGTGAGTAGGTACACAGTTCAGTAATGGAAGACTTGAAAAATTCATTCATGATAGATATGGAATCATTTATTAGGGAAAGCGTGGGATGTGCCGGGAACATTTCTAATCTGTTAAAGTCAGCATCTTGCAGGGAAGCAGGCTGGATGACACAATCCCCCATGTTGCCATCACTAGAGACAGCATCTGGGACTGAGACAGGGGGACCCTGGTTTGTGCGGGGATGGTGGGGCTTTGTATTTGCTGTGCTGGTTAGGGTTCTGGGGTGGCAAGTGATAGAGACTGAACTGCACAATCAGGCCAAATTGAGGAAAAATAAAGAATTGATTGGAAGCTAAGGTATAGCTCTGAGGAATGGATGAAAAGCTGGAGATGAGGCTTTTGGAAAAAATAGAACCAAGGAAGCTCTATATTCCTGGGTAGCAGGAACTAACACTGGACATTTTCATGTGAAGTCCCAAGGGGATCTGCCATCCCCAGCATCCCCCCTCTGCCTTAGAGGGTGCCGGTGTCTGGATAAACCTGCCCCAGATGCTTTCTTCTGATGTTACCCTCTGCCGTGCGCCTTAAAATGGGCTAATTATATACAGATTTGTATGACATTTTGGTGGGTCCTTTCAGCAGTCATTCATTCATTTAACAAGTATTTCTTGTAACATATTATGGAGGACTCAAAAGTAAATTCATTATAGATTCTACTCCTAAGGGAGATATAGGGAGATGAGTGTTCAAGTACTTGTAAGATGGGATGAAAGGCTGCATACCCATCAGGATCTTTTCATTACATGGAACAGAAACCAGTCTCAAACCATCTTCAGAAAGGAGAAACTGATCCACATAAAGGGAAGTCCAGGGGCACAGTGCTCCTGACACATGCCGGATGCAGGCGCCAGATGGTGAGGTCAGGACTCAGTCCTCTGCATGATCTGGGCTGGCTTGGTTCTCAGGGAAGGTCTCTGCAGCAGATCCTGTGGGTCCCTGTATACAGCTCTTCCAAATTAGCATGGCACCCAGGTGCAGTTCCTGTGAGTCTCAGCCCAGGAGCTTTCTCTGGCAAGGGAGCAGGTTCAGACTGTTGCCCAGGGACCCAACAGTCCTGGGAGCAGTCGTCGACCAAAGAATGGCAGAATTAGTAGATTCAAACATGATTATCTTTGGAGGGGACAACTTTGGGCCATGACCTCTACTTTTCTCTAGATATCTCCAGTAGGACTAAGCCCCAGTTGCCCACAGCAGTATCCTGCTCACTAATGCACTTTGCTTGGGCTTACTTCCCTTTTGCCGTCTCACTTCCCTATTCTCCTAGCCATGCCCTTCAGGAACACCTGCAAAATAAACCTTTTGCACCTAAACCTTTGCCCCAGTCTTCTTCTTGGGGTGCCCAGCCTAAGACACCCTTAGTTATAAAGTGGCAAAACGGCTGCAAACTGCTGTAGGTTTGCAACCTGCCAGTTTCTGATCGAATACAGAGACAACTTTCTTGCAAACACTTCCATCTAAAATCCTGAGTCTGCCTCTCATTGTTCAGGGCTGGCCACATTTCCATCCCTGGGTTAAAATATACCGGTTGACAAGGTCTGGCCATCTACTCACCAGGAGCCCAAGAAAACTGGAGCTATTTTTGTTCAATTGCCAGGGTCTGGGGGAGGAGGAAGGATGGATTCCTTATGAATAATCAGGATGCCTTTACCAGGTCTTTGCTGTAAGGATCATTAGCAGGTCAAATCACCAGGTGTTCACAGCATGTGGGCCCCCAAAGAGGGACAAACACAGTTCAGATGAACAAGATGTAGGTTTTGGCTTGGTGGGGGAGGATCACAGGAGTTTAATGCTGAAATTCCACTTTCTGAGTTTCCCAGACTGACCCCCTTTTAAATCAACAAGAAGCTCGATAATTTTCTTCCTCATGATAACCCCTTGTTTTGTGTTTTGAAATATCATGTCATTCAAATGAAACAGCATGCAGTCAGAAGTAATTCTTTCTCCCACTTTAAAAATTAATAAATGGCATTATTGAGTCCATGTTCTTCATTATAGAGAAATATACCCTTTCTAGTGGAAATACAAAAAAACCCTTCTAGTCCCTTTTGTTCTTTTTTTTCTTTTAAGATTTTTATTTTTCAGTAATCTCTACATTCAACGAGGGGCTCAAACTTACAACCCTGAGATCAAGAGTTGCCTGCTCTACCGACTGAGCCAGCCAGGTGCCCCTTTCTTCTTAGTCCCTAGGAGCCGAGGGACCCCCTCATTTGGTGGTTGAGGTCCTCCTGCACACACAAAATTTCAAAAGGAGACTGGCTAGCAAATTGGACCATTTCATTTATATTAGTAGACTTCATAGTTGGGTAAATTATCCTTCAGGTCACATTTTGCAAGGAAACTCCCCATGCTTCATTATCATAGCATTTATATACTAGAAGGGATTTCTCGGAGATTATCTATTTCATCTGTTAGCTAAAAAAATCTGACATGAAGTAATGTACCCAGATTATCACATCCATCCACAAGCGTAGAATTTCGAGCACCTATTATAAGCAAACCCATACTCCAGGATCTCAAGGAAACCAAGTGAATAAAACAGAGAAGGTCTCTGTCAAGTAGAGAGGCAGACAAAACATCATAATAAAAAACATCACTGGTTTCTGGTCCAACATGTAAAGAGCAGACATTGTCACCTTCACCTTATTATAAAGAAAAAAGGTTAAACAAAATGAAAGTAAGCCAATCTAAGATCCAAGGGGGAACTGAGATCATAGGGTAAACAGCTGACCCCAAGACTGGAGAGACAGACAGGTGGACACAGAGTATCACAGCTTACTGAGAGAAGGCCCAGGACTGTAGCCAATGAGTAGGAGCATGCTGAACTCTAGTTGATGAACTGCTGGGGGCTCCACATGGACCAGCCAGAGAGTTAGAAATTCCAAGGGGGTCCCATCCTTTTGTAAGTTTTACCCCCAGGAGCCCTACCAGGATCTCACAGTGAAAGCAGGGAAAAAATACCCTCATGCTTCTGGCATGGCAAAGGGGGAAAGGCAACATTTTGAAAAGCTTATAGTGCTAGGCACTATGGAGGTGCTAGAGTGACTGTGGAGGAGCCGAGAACGAGGAGGGGACAGCAGGCACCACCAAGCCACTGGATGAGAGAACTTGGCCTGTCCCGGGAACTGGGAGGCGTCCCTGCGGCCAGGGCAGATGAGGGAGGGAGGGTGGGATGGAGGGGACTGTAGAGGAAGCAATGTCAGAGGGCTCAGGGTCATGGGAGGGAGTCGGGTCCCATGCTTCCTCTAAGAACTGCATTCCTTATACACAAGCTTGAATGCAGATGAGCTGGGACAAGGGGCCAGGCAGCCCTACTCCAATCTCATGCCTACTTCCTACAGCCCTGACACATAGATGACTAATTCTGGAACGTACGGTCTGGAAAAAAATAGACTCAGAAGCAGGCAAGCTCCTCAGCAGCCTCAAACCATGGAGCCTCCTACAGGTGCAGAGAAGGAGTGAAACAACCATGTACAGTTGTGCAGTGTTGAGTACAGACTAACTACTGTCAAGTTCTGGCTCTGGCCAGGGTTGTAGTCGGGGACAAGTCACTTTACTCTTCTGAGTTCCTGGTTCCTCTTCTAGGAAGAGGAGATGATAAAAGTACCTTTAGATAGAGTTGTTGAGACAATTAAATTAAATGGGATGAAGACTGATTTTCCCCAGAGTTGCTCATTCCCAAGTTTCCTAGTTCCATAAAATGGTACTATCTCCCATCCAGTGTAATGGCTCAAGACAAAATGCTTAGTCATCCCTGATTTTATTCCTTTCCTCAAATCCCAAATCTATCAATAAGCCCAGATGATTCTGTTTCTGGAATACATCCTGAATGTGTGCACTGTGGTTTCTCTCCATTGCCTGGATCCTAGACTCAGACGCTACTGCGATGGCATCCTACCTGGTCTACTGCGATGGTGTCCTACCTGGTCTCCCCATCTTCCTCTTCCTTCCTACAATCTGCTCTTCGCAAAGCAGCCATTTGTAATTGTTCAGTGTAATTACATGTAACTCCTTAGGTCATATCCATCCAATGGCTTTGCAGGGCATTTAGAATGAAATTCACAGGCCATTCCTCTATTCTTGCCCAGTTTGTTTCTCCAATCCTACCCCCCTCTCTGCCATGCCCAGTGAGATAGAGATGGATCTTGCATTCTATTCTTAACGTCCCATGAGAGCCTTGCCATGTCTTTACATGATAGAGTAGACTTCCTGGTCCCTGAACTTGGGGCTTGGGCATGAGATTTGCTTTGGCCAGTAATATGTTAGTAGTTATGATGCGGGAAGAGCCCTGCAATTAGAGTTTGCCTCAGTTTTCTTTTCTTTTCTTTTCTTTTTTTTTTAAGATTTTTATTTATTTATTCATGAGAGACAGAGAGAGAGAGAGGCAGAGGGAGAAGCAGTCTCCCAAGGAGCAGAGAGCCCGATGCAGGACTTGATCCCAGGACCCTGGGATCATGACCTGAGCCGAAGGCAGACACTTAACCATCTGAGCCACCCAGGCGCCCTCAGTTTTCTTTTTGATTCCTGCCATTTCCTTGCTGTTCTCTCTTTAAAGCTATTCTTATCTGGAACCGAATTTTTCAACCTGGTGTTATTGACATATGGGGCTGGATATTGGTTGTGAGGACTGTGCTATGAGATGTAGGATGTTAGCAGGATCTTCTCCTCAACCCACCAGAGACCTGCTGTGGCAACCAAAAATGTCTCCAGACATGATAAAATGTGCCCTGGAGAGCAGAATCATCCCTGATTGAGAACCGCTGGTCTAGAAGACCTAGATTCCTGGACATAGCTCCTTCTTGTCATTTACTTCCCACCTCAGAGATCCATGACCTTGCTCATTTTTTTCTTTACTTGTTTTTCTGCCTCTCCCTGTCACTACCACAATGGAACCTGGCACATGAGACAGGTACCCTAGAAACTGATTCTAACAAATGAAGGTTGGAAAGCATCTTGTCAACTGTGTTGACTGTCGAGCATTATGCAAATTAATTATAAAAGTAATAAAAGAGAGAAAAGTCATCGGAAACAAATCCACACAGAATCTAGCAGCTGGGAAGTTTCCGATGCTATAATTTTCCCTTCTGCAGCTGCTATCCTCTGAATGTTGGACAGAACTACCATCAGAATGAATGAATGTTCTGGAGCCAGAGCTGGGTTTGATTGACTAAGAAAGAAAGAACCCTCATTGGTCTTAGGATATCTTTAGAATGGATTTAAACAGCAAAATAGTTCAGTGGACATGATTTAATTTGTTTCCCCCAAACAGCTGTGCCCCCCACTGATATCTCTGGCTCTGTTTGCATATGAAACCTTCAAATAGCCACAAGTTAATAGATGGGGGAGGATGTGTCAGAGTAGATGAATAGGGGTGCCAACCTGTTTCTTAATAATTAATTATGCAGGGAATTTATCATCACCCTCCACACATCCTCTTCCTTAATAACAGTTGACAATGCCAGTTTTCCCACTGGCGTCAGCCCATCACAGTGAGGTTTCGCTTTCTTTCTCTCTTCCCCCCCCCCCCCCCCCCACCAAATGAAGACATCACCTAAATACAGAATCAGCAACATCAAAGGGTTTGCTCAGGCTTTTGGTGGTTCAGTGGATGGGAAGGCAAAAAACGGGGAGGTGGCACTGGCCCTTGGGGCCCAAATCACACTTTGATCTGCAAGTTGATGAGACAAGAAATGGCCCACGCTGTTCTGGGCGATGGCAGTCAATGAGATTTGGGGCAGGAGAGAGCAAGTAGAGACAAAGACAGATAAGGTCTTCCTGGACACCAGCCAGGACAGACCTGCTTGGACTCCATCTGACAGGACCTGAGACCTCATGGTAGATTCTCAGAGCCTGACAATTCAAAAAAAAAAAACCTTTTTACAAGTTTTCCCGAAAGCCTGATTTAAATTCCTCGCGTTCCAGTGTCAGCCTATTTCACCTCGATCTTGCTTTTCTGGAAGCTGTGGAGAGTTGCTTCAACTAATACTACAACTCCCACTGACACCAAAAAGCTGTAACTGGTTCTATCTGGACGCCCTCCCCCTGCTCCTTAGGTCCCACCTTGTCTGTCACTCTGCCCACCCAGTAGCCATAGTTTGGCTGAGTTATCCTTCTCAGGGACATCTGGCACTGGCTCAGCCAATCCGAACCTATCCCCGCAGAATGGAGCCCCACAGAAGGCAGCGGGGTCACATCCCAGCAAAGCGCTAAAGAAGAAATGACAAGCGGGGCAGATGCAGCTGGCAGACGTTTTCTTTGGCCGGTAGTTTTTTAAAAAATTGCAAACTTCACAAAAAAAACCCCAGATTTTCCTTTTCTCTTGGAAAACTGGACGACCTGGCCACACTGGGCCGGTGCTCCTCTAAGGCAGATATCGGCTGGAGCAGAGTAGCGCCCTCTTCAGATGGAGCATCTGCGTTCCCGTTGTCCACACTGTTTTATTATTGCCCCCCTCGCTTATCCTACCTCCTAGTGCTCGGAAGCATATCGGCTGGAGAACCAAAGATCTCAAAAAGTGGGAGGAGCAGCCCCGTATCTGCTCTGTTGCAGTCTGTTTGCTTAACTTATTGATAGAGTCCACGAAAGCTCGTGTATCTGTTATGGGCTGAATTGTGCCTCCCAGCAGCACCCCCCCGCCCCGCCTCCCCCAGACCCTGCCCCACCACCTTCATATATTGAAGTCCTAACTCCCAGTACCCCAGAAGGTGACTGTATTTAGAGATAGGGTCTTTAAGAGGTAATTAAGGTTGTATCAAGTAATTAGGGTGAGCCCTAATCCAATATGACTGTGTCCTTATAGGAAGAGTAAGAGATAGCAGGGATGTGCCTGCACAGAGAAAAGGCTGTGGGAAGACACAGCAAGAAGGTGGTCAATCCTCCCGCTAAGCGGGGAGACCTCAGAAGAAATCAGCCTTACTGACGCCTTGACTTCAGATGTCTAGCCTCCAGACCTGTGAGACAGTTAATTTCTGCTGTTCGAGCCACCAGTGGGCCTGCCTCTGTTACGACAGCCGGAGCCGACCGATGCAGTTTCCCATCAGTGAAATCCCCCGCCCCTGCCAAAAGTAACTCTTCCACGTACTTGCAAACCAAGGGTCTCTACTAATGAACGTGTTTTCCCCTACAGTGTGATTAGTCTCCTTCATTTTACCCAGGCCCCTTTCTTGAACTTTTCAGTATATTTTACTACAAGCTCCATGTTTGAAGACTCATAAACTAAGGTGAATGAGTTAAAGTCTTGGCAAAAAAAAAAAAGGCAAGTCATAAATGGAGGCAAATATTCATCCTCTCTTCAGGGCTGGGTTGACACATCTGAATACTGTGGCTAGACAAACACTAATCTCCATCCTCAGAAAATATGAACTCTCTGTCTGAAAGAGCGCAAGGCGGTATCTAGATCATGCCTTCCCAGTGGGGACCCTATGACAGCCAAGAAAGAGAAAATTGAATCTCAGATGGAAAAACATCTTCCTCTTTCTATGTATAAATCACACATATACATATAGCACACAGACGGATCTACACTACTCGTTTTAAAATTTCAGGGGAGGCTCATCAGAGAAAAATGCCTATGAAAGCTATTTGGAGAGGATGATGATAAAAAATGGTTGAGAAACACTGACTTATATGTTTGGTGTGGTGTTAATCTCCTTTCTTGGAAGGCACCGTGCTTTGGGGACTTTGTCTTCAGGTCCTTTGCATAGTGATACTAATGTGGACAATTTGGGGGATTCCCAAGTAGAAAAGGGATCTTTCTACTCTTGTGTAAATCAAACACAGACAAAACTATTTAATCTTGCTGACTGAAGGGTAAGGCTAAAAAAGAAGGAACTGGTGACGTTATGGCAGATACAGGTGGATGCCTGCCTGACAGTATCCCCTCCACATTTGTTTTGGCAAAGTAGCCTCCCAACATGGAGGCTGAAAACTGGATACTTGTTTTCTCAGCCTCCTTTGCAACTGAGCATAAGCATGTGACCCAGGCCCTAGGGATGGAGGCTTCTAGAAAAGAGGCTCTTAACCAATAAAAAGAGTTTCAAGAGAAGAACAGCCCTGTCTCTCCTTCGGTGGGTTGCTATCATGTCCCATGTGTTGCCTGGCACTTCAGCAGCCATCTTGGGGCCATGAGGCCGTGAGGCTCAGGAATCAACGAGCTAAGTAGAGTGAAGTGAAAGAAGCAAGAGCCAGAGTCACTGATGAAATGAATCAGAGAGGTAGAAATGACAAGAGAAAAGAGTAATGAATAAAATTGACATTTCATAGCTAAAACTCACAAAGCTAAATTTGGGGAACAAGTGATCAAGTACAATAGACCAAGGGGAAAGTAGAAGAAAAAAGTCCTGGGTCTTACTTGGTTCTAGTACTAGGCAGATGGGTAACTTTGGACAAATTGTTTAGCTTCTCTAAACTTTGGAGGGGAATGCTTATCCATCTTTCTTTAGAGGGTTTTTTGGTCTGCACTGTCGATTTGGCTAAGCTGGAATGACATTTCCTAGAATCCTTTTCCCTGTGTGTGTCTGGGTTGCTGTTGGCAAATTAATTAATTATTTATTTATTTTACAAAAGCATGAATTTGGAAGGGAGAAGTGAAGCAGCAACCATGATTCTTGGGTCATTATACTTGATGCATTAAGAGACAGATGAAGTGGTACCAGTAGTTCTAGCTTGGCGTCACTTCCTCCTACCCGACTTCCACCTCTTCTTCACCTTTTTTTTTTTTTTTTAAGATTTTATCTATTCATTTGAGAGGGGGGTTGGGGAGAGAGAGCATGAGCAGGGGAAGGGCAGAGGGAGAGGGAGAGGGAGAAGCAGACTCTCTGCTGAGCAGGGAGCCCAATGCGGGGCTCGATCCCAGGACCCTGGGATCGTGACCTGAGCCGTAGGCAGATGCTTAACCCATTGAGCCACCCAGGTGTCCCCCACCTCTTCTTCCTGACTGCCAGTCCTATGTACCGACAATGACCCCACACCTCCTGCCAGACTCCACGGTAACAGCCTTCTGAAGACTTCATACCTGGTTCTCCTTTGCTGCCCCCACTGTGGCTGTGGGACATGCCTGACCGGTATTCCCTTGCAAACTCCTTCCTAGTTTCCACCTGTACCAGCTCTGCAGGGGGACTGGTTCGAGAACTGGGTCTTGTCGACTTTACTCTGATCCTCCAACTCTTCCTTTTGGACCCTTAGTTTTCAGCTCCTCCCACAATTGTGTGAGGTCTTCTTCTTCAAATTAATCCTTCATTCCAAAGTATTCACAGTGGTTCTGCTTTCTGGATTAAACCCCATGCGATACAAGAATCAAATGAAACAATGAATCCAGAGCAATTAGCACAGCACCAGGCACATGCCAAGAACTTAGTAAGCTATTAATAATTATTATCAACGTTCTCACTCCTATTAAAGCAAAAGGACTCAGAGACCCCACTTTCTAATTGCCTCATTATGCAGAGGACTGAACTATGATCCTGCCCTGTTAAATGACTTGCCCAGGGTCGTACAGCTCAGGTGTGACCCAACCAACCAGAATTCAGGTCTTCTAATTCCTAGTCCTACCACTTTTCACAGATCCTGGCCTGCTGCCCAAACGATCCTACTATTCTGGTTACCACACAGCATGATGCCATGGGCGGCAAATAGTATAGTACACAATTCTAACCAGCCTAAACCACATGGAGGGTTTATTGGCTCATGTAACCAAAACGTTGAGATAGAGGGTCGACTTCAGACATAGTATCATGATGTCATTAGGGCTAAGCTCCAATTTTTCTCTCATCCCTTTCAGCCAGGTCCCTATCAGGGCGCTCTGCTTAGAACCAGAAGCAGCTACAGCAGCGCCACGCCTCACACTCCCAAACTACAGCTGTCTTGAGGAAGACAGAGTCTTTGTTAAGAGATTGAGATTCAATATGATTGGACCGGTGTAGGTCACGTGTCCACCTTCGCCCAATCTCTGTGGTGGGGGGGGGCAGAGTTGGCATGCAGTGATTGGCTCAGTCTAGGTCACGTGCTACAAACCTAGGCCTGCGGGGATCAGAGGTGGGTGGGGAGAATCAGCCTCCCCAGAACCACGTGGGCCCTTAATACAAAGTGGCGGAGGGAGTAGGAAACCGGGACGTGACTGCTGGGGAAGCAACACGTACGGGGTGATTTATTACATTTCTTGCCTTAGTATCTTTTCCAGGGTATCTGGGATGAAGCCAGATGAGCACCATTTCCAAAAGAAATGCACAGTCATAAGTAATGTCTTTAAAAGCAGTGGCCCTGTCATTAAATCTTTATGGTGATTTAGTTTAATGTAAAATGCACATCAACGTGAGGCTCTTGAGTCATGGGGATGGTGGGGGCATTAGGACTGCATCTGACTCCTGGTCTGTCCTATTAGTTGGTTTAAGAAACACGACCTCCTCCCAGGTGACATCCCACAGAATGGAAATGTGGGATGAGAAATCTGCCAGGATATAATAA
Organism: Mirounga angustirostris; assembly: GCF_029215605.1. Taxonomy (NCBI): domain Eukaryota; kingdom Metazoa; phylum Chordata; class Mammalia; order Carnivora; family Phocidae; genus Mirounga; species Mirounga angustirostris. The sequence goes on along the minus strand of NW_026991709.1, from coordinate 177,338,486 downwards.
TGCTGTCCTTCTTGAGAGTACAGACCCAGGAGAGAAGCAAGAAATTTGTCCTGTACCTTAAAAAGGGAATCTCTGTTTTGTTTTGTTTTTTTAATGGCTAATATGATGTATAAATAATGTATAAGGAGGTGCACAAATCTTAAGTTTTCAGTTTAATGATCTGATAATTATATGTGCCTGGGTAACCACTATTCAAAACAAGGTATGGGACATGTTCATCACCCTAGAAAGTTTCCTCACTTCCCCTTGCAAGTCAATTCCAGACCTCTACTCCAAACCACTCTCTGATTTCTATCGATGTGCATTAGGTGTTTGTCTCTTCTTAGAGTCTACACTAATGGAACAAGATAGTATGTGTCTGGCCCCTTTAGTTATAACATTTCTTGAGATCCATTCACATTGTTGTGTGTAGCAATAGTGTGTTCCTTTGTATTGCTCAGAAGTATCCCACCCTATGGCCGTATGATAATTTTATTTACTCATTCTCCTACAGATAGACATTTACATGGTTTCCAATTTTTGGCTCTTACGAAAATAATGCAATAAACATTCTTGTATAATTTGTTTTGTGCAATATTTTCATTGCTCTTGAGCAGATACCTAAGAGTGGAATTGCTGGGTCATTCGGGTGGATGTATGTCGCATTTATCAGAAACTGCTAAGAAGTTCTCTACAAGTGGTTGTGCCATTTTATACTCCCAGCAGTGTAGGAGAGTCTTGGAATTGGATCCTCATTTCTGATAGAGACTGCTGACATTTTTGTTTCCCAAAGGTCCATTTCTTCCTAGGTGAGAAGGGGAATGATCCACATGGAAACCCAGCAATGGCAGCTTTGGGGTGACAGAAGTGTGAAGCCCTAGGTCTCCTGGCCCCCCCCCCCATCCATTCTCTCCCCACTCTGCTCTGCTCTGTATCACAGAAGTCTCCTTGCCTCAAGGCTCCTGGTTGGGTGTGGCCACTAGAAGGTGCTGGGTTGGGTGTGGCCAGTGGAAGGAAGCTGTCGTGAATTTGGAAGGTGGGAGGAAGGGATAAGGCAGAATCTCTCTTATTCTCTGTGTTCTTGCAGTGACAGTATGTCTTTCTTGGCATCAGCTTCCACCGCACAGACCTGGCCAGCTCCAGCCTCTGGTGGGGAGCTCCAGCTCCTGGACCCAGGTAACACCACCTGCTCACCTGCTCTCACTAGCCTGGTAGTGGTAGCATCTTCCTGCCAGTGCAAATCTCTGGGTTGCCTCTCAGTTCACTGTCCCTTGCTTCTCAGCCCCTTCCTTCATCTGAGTAAACAGTTTCTTGTATTACATTGCTTTTGTTCAAATACTTCGAGTGGGTTCTGTTTGCCTCGTTGGACCTTGACAGATACACACAGCATCAAGGATTAACAGAGACCATTTTGAGGCCAAATCACATCTGAGGCCTGCCAGGCAGATTTACTGTCAAATCCTAGAACTGCAAAAATAGGACAACCTTCTTCAGAAACACCATCTGGTACCACAATATTCCCCTAATGTCTAGTCTAAGTCCCTGCTGTGACAAAGTTTGCATCTGATAACCAGACAGAACCAAGTCACTTGGCCGCAGGAGTGAATGTGAGCCTTGGTGTTAGTGGATTCGTAGGTCATGTCTTAGAACTGACAGAAGCCATAGTTGTGTTGCTGGGAGAAGAAAGGGAGAGGCTGGGAGGAAAAGGGATATTTCTAAGCAGCCACCATAATTGGATGGTTTGACCCAAATTCTAGGTTGTCAGGCCACATACTTGGCTTTCAAGGGAGGCAGTCATTTCTGCTGTTCCTCTGCTTCTCTCTTCAGGACTTAAAACAATGCCTGCCAAATAGATACTCAGTAAATATTTGCAGAATTGCACTTGCTCATTCATTCATTTGTTGAATACTAACTAAGTACTTGGATGATTTAGGAGTCTCGATTGCAAGTGACCGAAAGCCAAGTCAAACTGATTCAAGCAAAAAGGCATCATAGTAACCCATGTGACTGAAAAGTCTAAGGATATATTAGCTTCAGGCATGGCTAGATCCAGGTGCTCAAATGATGCATCAGGAGTTCCTGGCTCTCCATTTCTCAGCTCTGCTTTCCACTGTGTTGATTTCATTGCAGATAAACTCTTCCAAGGGGGGGTGAGACGGCTTCCCATAGCTCCCAACTGACATCCCATCAGAACAATAATCATAGGGGAAGGAGAGCGCTTGTCTTTTAAAATACTTTTTGTGAAAATCTAGGGCTCATCACTCACCACTCTGATAGTCCTGGCCTGGGTCTGCTGCCTCTCCTTAGCCAAAGAAGGAGCCAGGGCACTTTGATTCATGCTCTATCCAAGACTGTCTGCAATGGGGGAGGGGTTGTTCCCCAAAGGAAAAACAAGGAGCTACTGTCAGAAGGACAGATGGATGCTAGACAAGCAGAAATGACAAATGGTTCACTATGGGCATGTCTATGTGACAGGCACTGTGGACCAGGAGTAACAGCAGGGAACATTTCATAGTCTCTCTGTTCTCAAGATGCTTACACTCTAGCAGGGAAGCCTGGTGGAGAGCAATGACTGAGAATCAAAGACATCAATCTTATCACAGAAGAAGTACAGGTTGCAAGAAGAGCAATCTCCCTAAATGTTTTTCATAAGTTACCATTCCAAAACCCGAATGTCCTCAGATTTGGCCAGCCTGGGTGCCAGGAAACTAGCTCTGTGTCCACATTGGACACTCAGAGTTTCAGTGATGTCTTCCAGAAAGCTTTGCTGGAGCTAGAGTCTATAACAGATTGTGCAGCTTACGTGAAATGCCAAGAGTCTCTGGGAGAATGGGCTGTAAACAATTTGGTCCCATTGTGGCACGGGGCAAGGGGGCATGGGATGGAATCAGCTGGGCTGAAATGCACTCTGGGAAATCTTCCAACTTTCAACCAGGTGGGAAGACAAAAAATTTGATTTTTTCCAATTAGACTTTCTTATGTTCAGATAATTCGTTTCACATGAAATCGTAGGCAGTGATACAGAGAGATCCCATGTACACAGCTCCCCAGTCTCTCCCAAAGAAAACATATTGCAAATATGAGCAGAATACAAGGACCAGGTTTCTGACATGGATGCCATCCACACACTGTATTCTCCAGTTTTACTCCGATTCATTTGAATGTGTATCTGTGTATTTAGTTCTATGCAGTTTTATCCCATGTGTCAGTTAGCATATCCAGCACCACAGTGGAGATACAGAACAATTCCACTCCCACAACGATTCATCCAGTGGCTTAATTATAACCCCACCCACCTCCCTCCCAAGGAACTCATCTTCCCTCCTCCCTAACCCCTGGCAACCACTCGTTTGTTCTCCATTTCTATGATTTTGTCATTTCCAGAATGTTATGCTACTTTTTGAATTGGCGTTTTTTCGCTCAGCGTAATTCCCTGGGAATTCATCCAGTTGTTGCCTGTTGGGTGGTTTGTTTCCTCTTATTAGTGAGTAGTGTTCAAGGGTAAGGTTGCGCCACCCAGGGAAGGACGTCAGGCTTCTTTCCAGTAAAGCTACTACGAACATTTGTGCATAGGTTTTTGGGTGAACATAAGTTTTCACTTCTCCGGGATAGATGTCCTGAAACTGTGGTTCACTTTGTACTATAAGCTCACCCATATCTGTGCCTTCCTTGGTATGACCTCCTCCCCTCCACCCACCTCCCTCCTCCCTTCGTTGGTGGAGACCTCCCTGATGCTGACCAGCTCAGGTGTTCGGCAAGCATTTTTAACCATTCAGAGCAAGCTGACATGGATCACTCATTGTACATTTCACAACATTCTCACTGAAGGGGTATTGCCTTGTGTTTTTAAGTGTTTTCTTTTTTTTCCCCTGTCGTCCCACAACACTTTTTTGCTTCCTTTCTTCGGCTCAAGTGTTATCTTCCTTCCCAGCAGGTCTGGCCTCCTCCCGTTGTTCCCTGCCAAGTGTCACTGTATCTTCGGTGCTTTCTGGACTGCCACACACTGAGTTTCAGGATGCCAATTCCCTGACGCCTTTGTTCATGCCTGCAACACGTGCTTAATTAGCCGCTACTTTGTGCCAAGGGTGAGGGAGACAGTGGGAAACCCAACAGATACAAAGACACAGTCCTGCCTTCATGGAGCTTTGAGTCAATGAAGTGAAAAAGATCAGAGAGAAAAAAAATAATAAATGGAGCGATTAAATAAACCAGAGAGATACATATTGTCACGAAGGCTCTGATGGAAATCTCGTGGGGCCGCATGAGTCAGTGACACGACTGACTCGAGGGAGGTGCACGGCGCTACGTGAGGTGGTCAGGGAAGGCCTACCTGAGGATGCGGCATCTCATCTAAGACAGCCCTAGCTTGAGAACTCATGTGCCACCATCTCCCTTCCAGTGCCTGTGACAGACATCCTTCATCCACCTGCATACAGCTTCAGAATCCTTCTCAACACTCTTCTCCCCGCGGCCACTCCCTAAGGACCTGGATAGAACACATGAAAGGGAACTGTCTTGCCAATGTGACGGAGTAGTCCTTCAGTGAACACAGAGTTAGAATGAACACACCATCCTCTAGGAAGAATGGACAGATATTATGCAATTCATTGGCTCAATAAAGAAATAGATCGTGGGACGCCTGGGTGGCTCACTCGGCTAAGTATCTGCCTTCGGCTTGGGTGGTGATCCCAGAGTCCTGGGATCGAGCCCCACATCGGGCTCCCTGCTCCTGCTTCTCCTCCTGCCTGCCGTTCCCCCTGCTCTGATAAATAGAGAAATAAATCTAAAAAAAAAAAGAAAAAGAAAAAAAAACGTGGCAACAAAGTTACGTGGCCTGCCGGATAAAATGCAGATTCCTGGGCCTTGCCGCAAAGATTCTGTTTTGCTAGGTCTTGGGTGGGACTTAGGTGGCTGTATATGCACACGTATTTCTGGTGATTCTGATGCGGGGGATCCATGGACCAGAGTCTCAAGAGTCCCTGGTGTGCTTACGGGCTATGAAGACGGCCTTGTTCCCCTGACTAATAGATCGCCCTTTCCCACCCATGCGTCTACTTTACCCACTTATTTCCATCTACCGGCCCAGGGCACCGAATGTCCAGCGTCACTGGAAACTCTAGGCAGGGCAGTGAGATTGTGACCTGGCGCTCTCTCCTACCTCCCTCTCCAACCTCAGCAGGTACCATGCTGCCCTCCCTCTCTTCGCTCCAGCTTCCTGGCCTCTTTTCAGTCTCTGGGAGGCAACTACTCCAACAAGTACCCATTGTTTCCTGTACCTGGGACACCCTTCCTTCCCTTTCTTCACCCATTGAGCTCACTTGGGGAAGACTCTCTTTCCGTCCCTGACAGAAGTTTCACTAGGCCACAAAAATTAATTTTATGCAATTTAAGAAGTGGTACCCCTTTCTTAAGACATTTTAGATATCGTCTTCCAGAAAACTATCAAAATAAATATTCATATCCATGATGAATGGTTCTCCCCAGAGCTGGGCAGTGCACAGCCTACCCAGCTATATACAAGCGTCTTGATATTTGTCGTGGTTCAGATTCCCATCTCACTACTTCTCAGGGCACTAAGGACTTCCCCTTGGGAGCACTGATCAAGTTGCAATTGTAAACAGCAATGCTGATTAATACCTCTTTACCGGGGTGTAAATAGGGAATCTGTCTGGTTTTGTTCACGTTTGAGTCCCTGGGCCCTGTGACAGCGCTTGGCTCATAGTAGTCATTTAGTGACTGTCTGAGCAGCTTTCGCTCCTACATTGCTCTCCAGTCCTCCCAAAAGGGCTCTTTCCGGGTGCCTTTTCTGCCCTACTGTGAGTCCCCATTGCACCCAGCTGTCCCTGTCATCACATGTATCACAAAGTATTGCCACTGGCTGGTTTCTTGTCTCTGTTTCAACCCACCCATTCCCTAACACTCTAGGAAACTCTAAGCTCCCTCAGAGCAGGAGCCGTGCCTGTCTTGTTCATCCTTTGTCTTCCTGTGACTTGGCTGGTGTGCAGCCGTGGCAGAGTGTGCGGAGCACTCGAGCGAGTTCTGCCAGGCTGCGCTGGGACTGGGAGGTGATGGGGGGACGACCACTGCGCGGCACCTCTCCAGGAGACCCTCCCCGTAAGAAGCCTGGCTCCTAGCTCACTCCGCAGGGCAGAGGCTCCTGTTGTGTCAGCGATTACTATAATTCGAGCCACTTCTCACTCAAATCCCATTGGCTGATAAGAGAATGAATTTAGAGCATTGTCTTTCAAAGAATATCTTTATTCAGTCCCTGCCAATTTCCTATTCAGTCCCTGCCAATTTCCTACAATGCATCCCCCTAATAAGCCTTGAGACCCTGAAGCCGGAGGCAAACAGGTGCTCCAGAATGGGTCAACCTTGCCGTCCCAGGCAGCCCTTGAACCCACTTTCTCAGCCTTCACAGGCGGATCTCTGCAGAATAATAAGACCCACAAATCTTTTGTCTGGAAAATTATCTTCCCGTAACACTGGAAGCTGTTACCATGGAAATAAAACAGCCTATTAGCCCAAATCTACCAAAATACGGGAGCAGCCTGGCTGCATTTCTGAGGCCCTTCATTAATAAGGAGAAAAGCAGATTAACCTTTAAGAGAATTGACAAGAATGGCCATGACTCGCTGGGTTATGATTTCCAGGTTGAGTTTATCGGAGCTAATATCTCAGCCTGGAGCGGCCATGCTCCAGGATGGGAAAGGAATAAAGACACGACTCAGTCTGAAGATTCAAAGGCCTGCCTGGTCTGGCCTGTGGGTCTCGGCCACCCGGGGCTGCTTCTGGCCCGCGGATTCCCAGGCAAGGCTCCTCCCTCGACCCGGTTCGCTGGAAGGAGAGCAATTTTCCTGTCTCCTGTTGAGCAGCTGCCGAGAGAGAGGCAGGGCACCGCAGAGGGCTCCTGGCAGCACAGCCACGATGCCAAACAGAAGCCGGCGACAGATGGAACTGAACCCAGCCTGGCCCGGTCGGCCCCCTGCTTCCTGAGGCTCCCTGGTGCCCAATCCCAGACACGCAGGCTGCTGAGAGAGGCAGCAAGGATTCTGCAGCTTCCTGTGGCCGGGTTCCGAGCTCGCAGGTGCCAAGCAGGGGAGTTCGCAGCCCTCCGGCAGCCGTGGGCATCCCAGGGCCAGGCAGCCGCTCCCTGCAGGGCCCTCCCATCTAACCACAGGCAGGTGAGAAGTGTCAGGGTCTTGACAGGTGTCAAGAGGGACTCAAGCCTCCGGAAACTGACAACAGCGCACAGAAGCTTGGGCTGTGCTTGACAACGGCTCACGGATTTCCATGGATTTCTTTTTCATCCTGTTTTTGGTTCCAAGTTAAAGGAAGAAAGGTAGGAGAGTGTCCCCGTGAGCACTGGTCATCATTAGTAAAGGGTCTGCCACCCGAGACACGGCGTGATATCCTCCTCAGGTGTCTTTCTGTGCCTCTGGTGACTGACAGCAGGAAATGAATACAAGGCACCTGTTCCTGTCAGCAGTGGCCTCGTGGTTCTGTACATCCTTCCACTCCTTTTCAGTAAGAGTGGCACAAGTTGTACTGGAATGTTCCCCCAAATAACCACCGTTAGGCAGCCTTGGCGACTGCTGTAGCAAATGAGTCTCAGATCCCAGCCATTTCAGAAAAACAGCAGTGCCTTCAGAGGCCCAGATCCTCTCCATCTGGTGGCTCCATCGTTTCCTGGGGCCTTGGGACACCTCACTGGATCCTTGCATCTGGCTGGGAGTTGACAGGGGACGGTATGGAAGACCTGAGTAGGGGGGAGGGGCAGTTTCCAGAGGCCAGGTCTCCTGCTCTCATCCCACTGGCCAAGACTAGGCACAGACTCCACCTCTAGAGGTAAGTGGCGGGGTATCAGAGATAACAAGAGGCTCCGACACAAACACTGGGTCCCAGCTGATGATAACAGACCCTCACTTCCCTATCTTCACTGTTGAGCTTCTACCTCTAAGAGTAAGGCGGTTCCTAGCTTTTGTGGTGTCAAACACTGCCCAAGGTGTATGTCGTGGAATTCAAACACTGCAATGTGCTTCTCATAAACTGGGTTCCTTGAACAGTTATGTTTGGGAAACAATGAAAAAGACATATTCCTCCTGGGCATTCACACCATACGGTGGTATATGAAAGGCTCTGATAAATCCTGCATTTCAAAAATCTTTCTTTAGTTAAAACATTCCCCTCATTTACTCAATGAGAGGACTCTTGTGTTTTTTTTTTTTTTTTAGATGAAAACTGAGTAACATTTCCTGGAGTCAATGTTCTAAGCAGTACACTTTAAGAAAACAGACCTAATCCAATCTTGTTTTGTTTTTTTTGGCACACAAATGCACCACGGCTCAGAATGAGGACCTGACTTACCGAAGATCAAACAGCTTCTGAGGGAGCTGCAGTCCTGCACCAGATCCTCAATGTGTTCCTTTCTCTAAACTTCTCCTACGAGGTTGTGCCTCCCAGGAACACGAGATCAGCAAGAATATACTAAGCTGCAGCCTAACCTCAACATTTTTTACCAAATTCATTTACCAAATAAATGAATAAACTGTGCCGCAGCTTTCTCACCTGTAAAATGGGTTCATAAGATTGTGCATTTAAAACACTTAGCCCAGAGCAAGGCACTGGGCAGCAACTGGACAAGCATGGCCCCTGTCCTCATAGGAATGACCCACCACAGAGGTGACGGACAGATAACTAAATTAATCATGAACTGTGCAAGTGCTAAGCCGAAATCACCCAAGAGGCTGAGAATAAGCAAGTGGTGAATGAGCTGTTGTTGGGGTATAATGTAATTAAGATTGTGACAATTCTGATTTATGGGTCTCTTCCAACACCACCAAGCAATTCTCTGAGATGCCAGCTGGCAGACCTACAATTTAACTCCGTTCTGACACTATCTACCTGACACTATCTAACCCACAGGTTAAGGGCTCGGTCCTACAAGACTGCCCTTTTGCCCCCTTTTAGAAGCTAGTTGAAAGTCCAGATTGTCACCTCTGCTTCTGAAAAACAGGCTATAGATCGGAGGTTCCAGTGATCCCCTCCTGCGGTTTGATTAATTTGCTAAGGCAGCTCACAGAACTCAGAGAAACATGTTACTAACTAGATTGCTGGTTGATTATAAAAGGAGCGTCCACATCTTCTCCAGGCACGCTGGTCTCCCCAAATCTTTCTATGCTCATCAACCTGGGAGCTCTCCAAATCCCCTCCTTTCAGGTTTTTGTGGAGGCTTCATTCCCAGGCATAACGGATGGCTGACTCCATCTCCAGCCCCTCTATCCTCCCCAAAGACCAGGGGGTGGGACTGAAAGCTCCAACCCTCTAATCACAGGGTCTGTTCTCCTGGCAACCTGCCCCCATTCCTAGGTGTGGTCCCAGAGCCCCCTCATTAACATAACACAAGACATCTTTATGGCTCTCATTACAGGAAATTCCAAGAGTTTTAGGAGCTCGGTGCCAGAAATGGGACGGAGACCAATCTATTTTTCTTGTTCTAAATCACGGTAATATTTGGAAATTTTCAGATAAAACACTTCAAAGAAATGTCCCCTTTGCACCCTCGTGCACTTAGGGCATGCCTTTTCTCTTTCACTGCTCTCTGCGGACGGGGTTAATTCAGGAGGAATGTTCCAGATGTCTTCCTGCAGGCCCTCTCAACCTGAGCACTATGGACGTTTGCTCAGATAATTTGTCCTGTGCATAGTAGGATGTTTCGCAGCATCTCTGGCTGCTACCCGCTAGATGCCAGAACTATTCTGCCCACCTCCTCCCCCTACTTGTGACAACCAAAAATGTCCCCTGGGGGGCAAAATTACCTTCGGGTGAGAGCCACTGCCTTGTGTCAACTCAAGGCATTTCATTGTAGAGATGGGAAACAGGGACCATAATATCACCAGACCTTCCCTTGTCTCCTCACCTGCGTCCTTCTGGAATGAGTGGCGTACCAGCTTTCCAATCAGAGCAGGTCTGGAGGAACCGTCTGTGCTTCTCTCTCCTCCTTCCCGTGCCCCAGAAAAGTCCAAGTTAATTTCCAGCCATCCCACTACAACCTCTCAAGAGAAGAAAGGAAAGTTCCTTGGTTTTGCACTCAGGGCAGCACAGCAGCCTGAGCCCTTTGTGTTTCTGATTTCTGTGCTAGGGCTTACAGTAGGGAGTAAACACTTCTTTGAAAGCCCTGGGCATTGCAGGGAAAATCAGTCAGCAGGCTCTGAAGGAGAGAGCGCCATCCAAGGACTCATGGGTAGGAGGTACCAGGCCCATCACGGGGTGTGCAAAGAGAAAGAGCGGCAGGATGAGGTGTGTGCATATTCACAAGCCATGGCTCTTCATTTACCAGGTGTCTCTGCCAAGTCTCTTGAGGCTGCTTCCTCGCTTGTAAAGGGAGAGTAATGCTCTCGTTACTAGGGGCTGCATTTAGGTACGTGCTAAGGGCCACATCCCAATGATTCTTGCCCTATACCACTCAAAGAATCACGGGTGAGCGTTACATTAGATAATGTGAATTTAAGGGCTCTGTAAACTGCAAAGTGCTGTAAAAATCCAAGGTCTAATTAGAATTACCACCTGCTTCAGATACTTATACCTACAACTGAACAAACCTCCAGGAGGCAAAAGAGCAAAGTGGTTAAGAACACAGGTTTCAGAGGCAACCAGCCCTGCTGTCAAATCCTGGACGTGCCACACTGGCTGTGTGACATTGGGGCCATGGTTCAACCTTTCTGTGCGTCAGTGCGCTCACTTGCGAAGTAGAACTAAACAAGGTTTTTCCCAGAATTTAATCCGTTCATTTAAAGCATTTAACACAGGGTCCGCCACGTAGTACCTCCTCACTGACATACTCTGCGTATTGCTCCGTCCCGGAGGGATCTTCAAGGAGAAGAGGACAAAGCCAGGGTTGAGAGAGAAGGGAGGTGGAAGGATGGGGGAGCCTGAACGTGCCAGTGGAGGGGAAAAGGCCCAGCTCACAGGAGTGATTCAGAAGGCAAGAAATAATATGACTTTGCGTGTGCTATGCCAAGCACGATCAAGGGGAAGAATCTTGCCAGTAACTCTTCTCAGACTCTGCATCTGTCTCTGCTGCCAGGATGGGCTCCTTGGCCATGTTACTCCATTTGTGCTGTACCTGGGAGGCTGAAGCTAATCCCTGGGGTTCTTCCTGTGTCAGGTCAGCCCCCACCCTTGCACATGAACGTGCGCGCGTGCACACACACACACACGCCAGCCGTGGGTATCTCCACCTCAGCCCAGCCCTGCTTCCTGGCAGTCTTGCCCATCCACTGGAAGAGGCCAAGGAAGACAAAGGCAGGTGGCAGGTGCACCTCGGAGAACAGTGCCCTCAAGCCTCTGACAGTATGAGAGTAGACATTTGTGCTAACCGACGACACTTCTCTAGGTTTCCGGTTCTTGCTCTTTAATTCGGATCTCCCAGGTGGAACTCTCTCCCCTATCTTATAGGCAAAGATTTGTGTGCAAATAGTTTATTTGGGAAGAAGCACAAGTGAGGGGATGGGGCAGTGAGCCAGGGAAGGGAAAGAAGCCAGTAGAGGGCATTGTTAAGCAAGGTCCTGTTGGGGACAGTGGGGCTCATTCCTTCTGGGGAGCCCTAGGAGACCGTGTGGATGATGCCTCAGAGTTACCCTACCTGAAGGTGCAGGGCTGGGTCTTGTGCATCCATCATACTAGCTGAGGGTGTGTCTTAACCCATTTGGGTTGTCGTATCAAAAATGCCATAGAATGAGAGGCTTATAAACGGCAGAAAGTTATTTTTCATGGTTCTGGAAGCTGGGAAGTTCAGGATCAAGGTACTAGGGGATTCAGTGTCTGGTGAGAGCCTGCTTCCTGGCTCACATGTTCTCCCATGGTGGAAGGGGCAAGGGAGCTCTCTGGGGTCTCTTTTATAAGGGCACTACACCCATTCATGGGGGCCATACTTCCCAGAGGCCTCACCTTCTAATACCATCACCTTGAGGGGTGGGATTTCAACATTATGAATTTGGAGAACACAGATATTCAGTGTATAACAGACTGCTCCCAAGGCATTCATTCTCTGCCCTGCCTAGAGCATCTATCCTATGGGGAGAATGCCCATAAGCAGAGTCCCAGCGGCAGCCAGGAGCTAGCTGCCTTCACAGGTAGAAATGAGTGTCAAGGGCATACAGGGTCCCCAGTACTGTCTGCTCCCATTTCCTAAAACTTCCCGTGCCTCAGGGCCCTAGACACAAGCCCAGCATTGGCCGTGGCAGGGGGGGAAAGGAGATGTCAGGGGCCCCTCTCTCCACCCCAGCCTCCCAGAGGGGAACCATGTTGAAACTGCTGAAATATTGATGGAACTCTAAAAAATATGTGGAATCCGCTAAGGAACTTGGAAAACATCAGTCACAGTTCTGTTTATTCGATGCCTCTCTAACCATGGCAAATTTTTCATCAGGAGAGAAAATTAAAACAAAGTAAAACCATGAGCACTTTCTCCGGGGAGAAGCCCAAAACTCATTTCTCTGTCTGTTCCCAGCCAGCCCCCTCAATGCTAATATTGAAATGTGTTTTAAAAAGCTCCCCCCACCCTCTTTCTCCCCCTAGTATTGCAGATCTCCATCCCTTTCTCATTAGACTGGCAGGCTGGGCTGGCAAAGAGGATGAACATTCGGCAGTGTGCTCTGCAGATGATCTCCCCCAGCTGATAGAAACCAAGGTCCCCAGGCCATCTCGGAGTGTCCTGATTCTCTCCCCCTGGGCACTGTAGCTTGCTGCCTGGGTGAACTTTTCCCACATGCCGAATCCCCTGAAACTCCCTGGTAATAACAGGACCCACCCCTAGGGGTTCTTGTGAGGATTAAATGAGATCATAAAGGCACACACTGAGCACCGTGCATGTCAAGAGTCCCATCCTGGGGGTAGAGTGGGGGGCTTCAGCCCCCCACTCTTCCCCTTCTTACAGTTCTGATCCACTGAGTCTCACTCAGTGTTGGTGATCGACTTTCTCAATGGATTATGAAACCTTTATGCAAAAAGCCCCTGGTGGCCTGCCTGTGATTCCTACACATGCTGGAGCCCTAAGGGGGGACCTTGCCAGGAGCCTGGCACATTTTCCCAGGGATCGAGAGAAGGGAGATAATGCTCCGTCAAGTGCAACTGCCCCTCAGGGTCTGGGTTCATCCCTCAATGACCCCAGCATTCAGAAGTCAGTGTAAAGAGGAGCATGGAGGAAGGGGGGATTCATTCCAACCAAAGGGGTCATGCTTCGACCACATCTGTGTTCTTCTGTTCCTTCCTGGGTGTCACACTCTGAGGGATGCTGGCACAGGGAAACACTTTTGAGATACACAGATCAACTGCCAGGCTGTAAAGGATGCGGTGTGTGGGTGGAATGTGAGCAGAGAAGGGGGAAGGGGGTGGGCAGTGAAAAAACTTACATTTCTAAAGCCTCTAATGCAAGCGGCGCAGGAAATACTAATGAAATCGAACAAATGAGAATATTAAAACAGAAAGCTGTGCATATTGGATCAGACCGTTGGGCTGCACATAATCATATTTTAGCAGCAGGTAGCAGCTCAAGCTCTTAGGAATATGAAACCCAAAATGGAGGGAGGAATTCCCTTCTTTAGAAGGCTAACCGCTCAAGCTCTAAGAAATAGTAAGCCGAGGGGCACCTGGGTGGCTCAGTTGGTTAAGCGTCTGCCTTTGGTTCAGGTCATGATCCCAGGGTCCTGGGATCAAACCCTGCATCGGGCTCCCTGCTTGGCGGGAAGCCTGCTTCTCCCTCTCCCACTGCTTGTGTTTCCTCTCTCGCTGTGTCTCTCTCTGTGGAAGGAAGGAAGGAAGGAAGGAAGGAAGGAAGGAAGGAAGGAAGGAAGGAAGGAAGGAAGGAAGGAAGGAAGGAAGGAAGGAAGGAAGGAAGGAAGGAAGGAAGGAAGGAAGGAAGGAAGGAAGGAAGGAAGGAAGGAAGGAAGGAAGGAAGGAAGGAAGGAAGGAAGGAAGGAAGGAAGGAAGGAAGGAAGGAAGGAAGGAAGGAAGGAAGGAAGGAAGGAAGGAAGGAAGGAAGGAAGGAAGGAAGGAAGGAAGGAAGGAAGGAAGGAAGGAAGGAAGGAAGGAAGGAAGGAAGGAAGGAAGGAAGGAAGGAAGGAAGGAAGGAAGGAAGGAAGGAAGGAAGGAAGGAAGGAAGGAAGGAAGGAAGGAAGGAAGGAAGGAAGGAAGGAAGGAAGGAAGGAAGGAAGGAAGGAAGGAAGGAAGGAAGGAAGGAAGGAAGGAAGGAAGGAAGGAAGGAAGGAAGGAAGGAAGGAAGGAAGGAAGGAAGGAAGGAAGGAAGGAAGGAAGGAAGGAAGGAAGGAAGGAAGGAAGGAAGGGTAAGCTGAGAGCAGAGGGAGAAATTCCCGTCTTTCAGGAGGCTACTGAGATCTCAAAGCACGGGACTCACAAACATTGGCAGTGGGAAAATAACCGCGTCTCTTCCCACCCTCCCAGCGCCAGCCAGCATCTGGTGCCCTGCTCCTGGGATGTCCAGTTGTCCTGTTTCTAGCAGCTGTCTCACAGGACCAGGAATCGAGCCGGCTCCTGTTCATCCCTAATTCTATTTGCTTTGGCCAAAACATCAGAACAGAGGTGTTAGATGTGGTCCCTGCTCAAATGTAGCTCACAAGGGAGACTGATTAGGGAATCTAAGCAGTGCGTGGTCATGAATATTCAGGAAGAGAGAAAAACAAACAGGGTTTGTGGGGCATGTAACTGAAGACAAATAAATACTCGAGCAGAGTCACGGGAATGGAGCTCAGGGATCATGGAGGCCACTTCACCAAATGGACTCCCACGGATGCCCTAGTGACGTGGTACCTGGAAGATCAAGGCCAGGGGTGGTGGCCCTGTTTGCTGCTGTATTCTCAGTGCGTCGCATGGTGTTGACACCCAGTGGGAGCTCAATAAGGACTGGCTGAATAAACGAAAGACCAAACGTCCGAAGCCCCCAGCCCCTTTCCTGTAGATGTTTTGTTTGTCATAAACAAGATTTTAATGCCTATTAAAGTGCTGTGTTAAGCAGAATTCTAAATGTGGTCCCCCAAGATTCCCATCCCCTGTTATTCAATCAAACAGGAACGTGGGCCCTGCTGTGAAGCGATTTTGCAGATGGAATTAAAGTCCCAAGTCAATCAACCTAATTGAGATTATCTGGGTGGGTCTGACCCCCATCAGGCAAGCCCTTTAAAAGCAGAGTTGTTGGGTGCCTGGGTGGCTCAGTTGGTTAAGCGACTGCCTTCGGCTCAGGTCATGATCCTGGAGTCCCGGGATCGAGTCCCGCATCGGGCTCCCTGCTCGGCAGGGAGTCTGCTTCTCCCTCTGACCCTCCTCCCTCTCATGCTCTCTGTCTCTCATTCTCTCTCTCTCAAATAAATAAATAAAATCTTAAAAAAAAAAAAAAGCAGAGTTGTTCCCCCACCCACAGGTGGCAGAAGGGCAGTCAGAGAGATTGACAGCACAGGAAGGACCTAACACACTGTTGCTGGCTTTCGGGATGGCGTGGATGGTGGAGAAGGACCCAAGAACAGCCTTTAGAGGCGGATATCAACCCTGGGCCTACAGCCAGCAGGGAAATGGGCACCCAGTTCCACGCCCACAAGGAACTGAATTCTGCCAACACCACGAATGAGCTTGGAAGCTGATTCATCCGCAGAGCTTCCAGATAAGGGCCCAACCCAGCTAACACCTTAATTTTGGCCTTGTAAGATCCTAAGCCCAGATCCCAGTTGAGCCCATTCCAACTTCGGACCTGTAGAACTGTGAGCTAATAAATGGGTGCAAAGTTTGTGGTAATTTGTTACCCAGCAACAGAAAACTAATACAAGTGTGAACATAAGAATCTAGATGTTTCCTTTTCGGGCTAACAGTAAAGCTTGGTGGTTAGGGACCTGGAGCCACACCTCCTAGATCCACTTTCCAGTTCTGCCACTTTCCAAGGTGATAGACCTTGGGCAAGTTATTTAATCCCCCTGGCCCTCGGTTTCTTCATCTGTGAAATGATGGTAATAATAGTACCTTCCTCGTAAAGTGATAGTGACAATCAAATAAGGTAAAATATCTGAATTGCTAAGAGCAGTGCCTGGCATGTTATACATGCTTTATAAATCCTTCTGTTATTGTTTAAAAAAAATATTGCTAGAATCTCCCTGCAAAGCCCAGGACCTGGGGAGAGCTGGGCCCACGGACCCATATGGCAACCATCATCTGAAGCTATCCTCTTCACTGCACCACTCCTGATTTTCTCCAGTCCAGCCACCTTTGCTCATGTGTATTTCCTGCCCGGCCCCTGTAGGCATTTGGGCTTGCAATCCCAAATCCTAGATTGATGAGCTGGAGAGTCAGGCAAAACCTCAATTCCAACCTTCACCTGTGAAGGCAGGCCAAAATCCTCATTCATTAGCTGAGTGGGCACAGTTTTCTCCTAAGCCCTACTCCGTTTTTCTTTGGAAAGATTTACAGGGTGGCTGGAGTTTGGCTTGAAAGGAAATGTGCAAGGACTCTTACGAGTCTTTAACTGAAGATCCCAATGGACGCAGGAGAAGTGGCCCGTAAGGGCTCTTGAACATCTAATCCATTTGGGGCTGTCATTGCCTCCCCGCTTGATAAAATAAAGGACAACACGAAGCCTATGAAAGTTGCCATCCATCCCTCCAGTGGTCTCAGAGTCCAAGCCCTCTAGACGCTCAGAACTGAGGGCTGGCCACTCAAGGGCCCTCA
This sequence comes from Mirounga angustirostris, assembly GCF_029215605.1. Lineage (NCBI taxonomy): Eukaryota > Metazoa > Chordata > Mammalia > Carnivora > Phocidae > Mirounga > Mirounga angustirostris. The sequence continues at coordinate 177,321,782 of NW_026991709.1, read as the reverse complement.
CGCCCCGCCCCCCCCTTCTGTGGTCCCTAAATGATCCCATGGTCTTGGAGCCTTGCCAAGAAGCAGGAGGAGAATGCCACTTCAAGCCCAAAGCCATCTTTCTGTCTAGCTCCAATTAGCCCAGAGCATTTGTGGAAGCTGTGTGTGAGAGACCAGCAGCAGGGCAAGCAAAGTGCCTTCCAGCCGGCGGGCAGATGGACGGGAAGAGGGCCAGCATTTGTTTTCAATCCAAAGGAGGGCCTCGGGTGGCGAACACAGGCAGCTCCCATCCTGTCCTGGAAGGGTAATCTCTGGAGGCCAGGAGGAAATGCTTCCCTACTACAGTACTTCAGTTTCCCCTCTTAGACTCTATGACCTCCCCAGCCTGTAAAAATGGACTGGTGACAATAAATTCTTCACCATTTGGTTTTCAGCCTCAATTTGGAGCAAAAACAGAGGAGCAGACCAGTTGGCTACAGTCATCCCTCTCAATCTCTCTCTCTCTCTCTCCCCCCCTCCTTCTCTCTCCCTCTTTCTCTTTCTCAGTCTTGTTCCTAGAACTCAAGTTTCTGAGTGGTACAAGAATGTTTTGAAGTATTAGATGAGGTGCCTGTTCTCTGCTCTTTCATCCTAGAACTTTTCTTTTTTCCATAGAGCCTTGCTACTCAAAGCTTGCTGGGCCACCAGCATTGGCATCACCTGAGAGTTTGTCGGAACTGTGTGGTCTGTTCCAGACCTACAGAATCAGAAACTGCAGCTCACCAAGATCCCCTGGGGACTGATATGCACATTAAAGTTTGAGAAGGAATCCCTAGCCTAGGGGTCTTTCTCCTTAGCCCAGACCGGTAGACTGAGTCACCCCCTGCTTTGTGGGAACTCAGTCACCATGGACTATATATTAAAAAAAAAAAAAAAAAAAAAAAGAGGAGGGGGATGCAAATTCCTGATCCTTGAGTTAAAACAATCCACTATTTTAAATTCAAGCAGAAATATTTACATGCGTACTTCCAGAACACATATTCCCCTCACTGACAGATAAATTAAAAGATTCCACCCCTGGGAGAGAGGAGGAGAAGAGGGACCGTGGAGGCAGGAGCCGAGTGAGATCAAGAGACTCCAGGTCTCTGGGAGTGAAGCCATCCGTTCTAGTGCCAGGAAGCCACATGGCAGCCCAGTCAGTGCTCAGTTGCCCTTCTCATAGCCATCTGCTGGGGAACACTCACGGACATGTTGCCAGCCAATCATAGGGGAGGACTGCAGCTCTCTATGCTCAGAGAATTTGCCTCAGTCCCCATCTGACTACCCACCACTCCTGAGAGCCCAGCCCCCGGGGAATGCAGTAGGGGCCTTAGGTACCTAAAGCAATAATGTGGCCTGGACAGAAAGCTCCACTAGGACCAAGACAGCACTCGTGTAGTTGGCTGTCAATCCTTCACCAAGTCAGGGATATCCCACCAACCCACCCTACACTTTTGATTTGTTTCCTCCTTGAATGGCCCCTCATGTGAAGAGAAGGCTCTCAAGCTTTCAATTTCATCCTTCAAAGAAGAAGTTGAGACAATGCAGTAGGCTTAAAGCATAATAGATCGTCAGAACTGCAAATTACCTAAGGGGTCATAAAATATAAATAAAATATAACTTCTCCTCCTTCTATCTGTCCATTTCTCTCTCCTTTCTTCCCCCTTCCTTCCTTCCATCCATCATCCATCCATCCATCCATCCTTTCATCTAGTATTCCCTTACTTTGACAAACACGTATTGAGTGTCTCCCACAAGTCAGGGATCATGCTAGGTACCAGCGTACTCATTCCTAGGCAAAACCAAATCTAGACCATGTCCTCGGGTAGCTTAACTTTAGTAAAGAGACTGTCACTAAACACATGAGAGGAGCTACAACATGCGGTTCACTCAAGGTCATGCAGGTAGTGACAGAGTGTGAGTTCTCATAGGGGATTTAGAGCAGGACTTCTTAGGAAAATGGGGAGTGAAATCCACTTTTAAGAAGGAACAGGTAAGGTTAGACAGAAGCCCTATGATTGCCTCTCAGCTTTTCTCTTAGCAAATGGGACCAGGTTGAATGTATAATAAGAGCAGAGTTTGCCAGCAAATAATGTCGGGGGTGACGAAGTACGTCCACTTTCTTATTTATGGTAATGGAACCCTGCCCACTGGTTTGTTTCCTTTAGCTACTCATCAGGTACAGTGAAGGAGGGAAACACAGGATCCCTGAACTTCAGAAAAGTGTGAAGGACTGCTTCTGGGGCAGAGAGATAAACTGGGAGGATGGGTCCCTTTAAAGGTTGCTTTGCTAGCAATGGGTAACAGTTGTCACAATTTTGCTTTATGTCAAGCACTAAGCTAAACCCTACTTGCATGATCTCTTTTAATCCTTGCAACAACTTTATGAGTCGGGTTCTATGGTGTTTGCCATTTTATAGATGCAGACACTGGGGCTTGGGGAGGTTAAACAATTTGCCTGAGGTCACAGAACTAGTGAGTGGTGGAGCTGGGATCTGGATCCCAGGCTCTACCTGGGATGGGAAAAAAGGTGTGGAATTACAACACAACTGTCATCTCCATCCAGGGCCTGCTTACTAGGAGTCTAAGCAGTGCCATCAGCCAAGGCCCACACTCAGAGGGGCCCTGCGCCTGGGGAGCTAATGGTCTAAGGGTGCCATCTTAAAATGCCCAATAATTGTAGGCTTGATTTGGGGTTTCACGGGTCACTTCTGATGGGACAGTGGAGCATGTCCTGTCCCATCTCCTACTGCGTCTCCACCTCTGTCTCCCCAGGATGAGTTCTCTGCTGCCTGCTCCTGTCCCTTCTGATACCTCGGAACCCTGCTTGCCCCCCCCCCCCGCCTCTGCCAAGTGACTGCAACCAGCCCCACCACCTGGCTCTCAGGCCCTGCCCAACAATGTATTCCACCCTCTCTGCTGACCGGCCTAGGAGCCACCACCCAAACAGTCAGGATCACGTGGCATCTTGGGGCAGAGCAAGACCCAACAGTGCCATGGCATGTTTGACTGGCTGCTGGACAGGAGTGAGTCTTTTATGCATCCTGGTCCATAGTGGATGTGTCCCAGCCAGAGGTTGCCTGTCCTCTGTGGGTTGGGGGTTGACTTCTCTAGCCCTGGTTGGGACATGGGGGCTTCTGTCTGGTGGCTTCTGGAAGGGGAAGGGGAAGTTGCTGGTGGGGAGGAATGGGGTGCTAAGTGCTTGCATGTGATGAGTTGCAGGGTCCCAGGTGCCTGTGATGCACTGCATGGGCCAAGTGAGAATCCCTGTGCCCCAGGGTGGGACATCAAATAGCAAACAGACACACAGGGGGAGAGAGCCAGAGAGAGACACAGAGACAGACGGTGGAAGAACAGAAAGAGTTTTCTATTTCAGTACCTTCCAGGGCACCTTTTTCTTGATTTTTGAACCAGAGACCCTGCATTTTCATCTTGTGCCAAACCTCACAAATGATTTAGTGTGAACTTTTCTGTTGATGGGGGGGGGGGGAGGGCTCCTATACTCACTGTGTCTCCAAGAGAACCTTTTCTCACTCCCTATCCGGAGGGAGAGACCACTCCTTTAAAAGGAGCTCCCCACTGAAATCTCCATGCTCCAATCTGGAACATTCTGACAGGTTAGGTCTACACACATTCCACCTGTCTAGCTTCTTCGAGTTCATTCCCTCTTATTTTACTTAGTTTTGCATGCTCGTGTTTGAGTGTTTGCAAGGACTGTTTCACTTAATCCCCCAACAGCCCCACCAGGTACATGGTATTACTATGTCCGTTTTACATAGAAGAAGACCGAGGCCTGAGAAGCTAATGAGTTAGCCTGTGACAGTGAGGATCTATCTGCTGCCTCTGCGCAGACCTGGCTTTGCCCAGAGATCCCTACTTGATACAACAGCGTTCCTTCTCGTTCCCTTCTAGCCCCATGGAACCTAAGACTCATGGACTTCCGAACGTCATTCTGAATGCATTTCCTCGGTGCCTGGGATCTGCCCTGGACAAGCGTTCTGGAGTAGGAAGGACCAGCTGCTGGGCCTGGGAAACGCTTTCCTGAAAGAGGAGATAGTGGGGACACGTCAAACAAGCTGTCTGCAGAATCTATGGCTCGGCCGAGAGGTTTCAAATACGGCCAGCAGGCAGCGATGTGTGCCCGGCTGCCCTGTTATTTATCGAGGGAAGTCTGCGGCAGGTAGGCACACTGGAGACTTTCTTCTGCGGGTCTTTCGTTGCCAAGAGACACCCTGAGAATGTCGAGGTTACAAGCCCTGGCACCCGAGAGCCCTGCTGCCGAGCGAGAGCCGAACAGAGCGCTCTTTGCAAGGCCACGCCAGGATTACAGTAAGTGCGGGCCAGCTGCCGGCTCTCTGGCGGCGGGGCCCGGTGCAGGCTGCCAGCTGGCCCTGCTAATTACCTGTCGCCCAGGATGGGGACAGAGCTTGAGAGAGAACTGAAGAGGCCCAGACAGAAGGCACTGGAGCGTGGCAGGTTGGCATCTCCGGGATCCAGGCCGCCTAGCCGGCCCCATGGCAATAGCTCTGCTGTTGCGGAGAATGACTTGGCATGTTTCTGTCTCGTTCCTCCCAAACAGCTCCCTTGCGCGGGCCTGCCTGTCTCCCCTTCAGAGTGATGAACCTCTCGTCTCAGGCTCTCCCCAGGGTACCAAAAGAATCGCCAAGGAGGGATTTTTGGGCAGGAGCTCAGAGGGGGCGGGCGCAAGGGGCTCCTTCTGGACCAGTGCTGTCCAATAGTAATTTAATGTAAGCCACAGATGTGATTTTAAAAATGTCTAGCAGCCACATTTAAAAAAAAGGTAAAAAGAAATAGGTGAAAGTATTTAATAATATATTTTATTTAAAACGAGATCCAAAACATTATCATTTCAACATAAATGATAATCAACATAAAAGAGTATTGAGATACTTTCTTTGTACCCAGTCTTTAAAATCTACTGTGTATTTTATACATCCAGCACATTTCAATCAGGGTTAAGTGCCAAGGGCCACATGGGGCTAGTGGCTACCATAGTGGATGGCACAGCTTCAGAGGACTGATAGGAAATATAACTCCAGGAGCGCCTGGGTGGCTCAGTCGGTTAAGCGTCTGCCTTCGGCTCAGGTCCTGGGATCGAGCCCCATGTTGGGCTCTTGGCTCAGCTGGGAGTCTGCTTCTCCCTCTTCCTCTGCCCTTCCCCCTGCTCTTGCTTGCTCTCTCTCTCTTAAATAAATAAAATCTTTAAGAAAAAAAAAAAGAAAAGAAAAGAAAATATAACTCCAAGCATACCATTGGCTTTCCTTGACCACATCTGAGTTTTGTCTTCCAACTTCCAATCCTTCTTTTCTTCTGGGCTTGACATTAGCTCCTGTAACTCTGTTCCTGATGTCACCAGGGAGCTGGTCGGAAATGCAGAGTCTCAGGCTCCAGCCCTGACCTTCCAGATCAGAATCTGCATTTCGACAAGTTCCCTCAAGTGATTTGTGTGCACAGTGAAGTTGGAGAAGCCCTGTCCTAGGCCCCTCTCTCTCTCCCTCCCCCTCAGGATTGCATTTGACCTTCACTTCAGTCGCAGGCTCCCTTGCTGCCTTGATCCTCTTGCCCAGTGACTGACCCTTTGGTTATTGCCAAGTGTAGATGGCACCTGCATTATCTGCTCCTGTCCCCAGGCTGCAGAAAAGCCAGGTGAGTGGAAACCGAACAACAAATGAAACCACTGACCTGGCCACCATTCCCTGAGTACTTGCTATGAGCCAGGCCCCATGCTCAGCACTTCTCATGCATCATCTCACTGAATCTTCATCTACTTTAGGAGCCTGATGCATTACTATACCCATTTTACAGGCGAGAGTGAGAGACTACTGTCCATACACAGCCCACTTTTGGTGGAGTGAGAATTAAATCCTGGGTCTAACCTGACTGGAAAGCCCATATTTTGGCCTTGTTCAAATGCAAATTGTTTTAGTGAATGTGTGGTGGCTGGAGGGAGTACTGACTCTTTCTCCTTTTTTTTTTTTAAGGTTTATTTATTTATTTGAGAGAGAGAGCGCGCATGAGTGGGAGGAGCAGAGGGAGAGAGAGCATCCCAAGCAGACTCCATGCTGAGCGCAGAGCCTGATGTGGGGCTCGATCTCATGACCCTGAGATCATGACCTGAGCCAAAACCAAGAGTCAGACACTTACCTGCACCACCCAGGTGCCCCAGGAGGACCTACTCTTGCTCAAAAATCTTGTCAATCTGATTTGTTCATTCTACATGGTCTTCCTCACAATGGCTACTCTACACTTTGCTGTTCTTGAACCTCAGCCTCACCAACCACACCTTCTGAAAACGCCTCCTCCTTCCTCCCCTTTCTAAGGGAAGTTCAAAGCCATCACACATGAATGACTTCAGGTTCTCTCTTCTCAGTCTTAAAAATCTCTGCGCATCTTTGCTAAGCCTTGACTTTGGCTCTGTTTCATGGCTCCCCAAATAACCCCATGACTTCCGGATTACGAGTTGGCTTCAGCTAGGAATCTTCTTGCAGGGGAGGAGAAACACTGCTGAGCCTACAGTAGTACTCCTGAATCTGCCTGGCAATTGGCAAAAATTCACTTACTCTTAGTTCACAACTTGGCATTCTGATCTATACCGACTCTTGGAGACTCGGTTAATGTGAGTCACTATCCAAGCTGGGTCAACTCAGGATGCACATGCCCCAGAGAGATCTGGATATACAAAGATGAAGAGCCAGGTGATACACACAGTTATTCCTTGCCATGAGGTTCTAGCTGAGTTGACTGGGCTTGATCTCTCTCTCGCTCTCTCTCTCTCTCTGTAACAAAGGGGCTGGCTGATAGGGCTCCTAACACTTACTGGTTTAAAACCTTGCCACCTTACTTTTAAAGTTCTTGAGATATAGGCCTTGTCTCCTGTATCTTGTACTCTAGGAGCCAGTGTAGAACCTCTGTCTCTGAGCTACCCTGCCCCAGGGGTGAGGGAGCTGGGAATTTATTTTTTATTTATACAGCAACTCCTATCAGTAATTAGTTGAGAGCTGCTCAAAGGAGATTTCAGCAGCAAGAGAAAGCTCCCAGGTGAAGAAAGAGAGGTGCTGGCAGGTGGAAGTCAAATCAGTACATACTGAATTGGTAAGGGAGAGGGGTAAAGCTGAGGCCTGGTAGTGTGTGACCTAGCACACTAGATCCATGACCTCCTCACCATTACCAAGTCAAGAGGAAGAGAACTACACCTGACCCTTTAATGCGTAGCTCTTGAATTCTTCTTCTAACATCATCTCTGGTGCTTATTTTTAACCAGGTATCACTCGTATTAAAAAACTGGAATGAGCTGAGGCATGGGCAGTTGACCCATCTGGTGACTTGTTCCAGACCCTAACCCACAGATGCCTTTGAATGGATCCCTGGAGAGGCATATGGCCCCACATCTATCTCTGATGGTTTCATGATGGTTTCTGATGGTGGCTGGGAGGCTCAGCTGTAAAGTCAGGCTCTGTAGGAACATTGGGATCCTACCCATCTCCTATCCCATGTTGTCCAGCTTGACAGGCCAACCCTGGCTGGGCACAAACAGACACACTGCAGCTCAAAACACCTGTTTCAAATGCTTCAGCCACTTGCTTGCTATCTCTATTCTGGAGGCAGATATGACTTTAGGAGAAACTAATCTATCCCAGGAGAAGGGATACAGGATTTTATCTATATATATATAGTTGTAGTTTTGGAAGGGACATTGTGGAACAAGGTCAAGGACAGGAGAAAATGTGTCTTGGCAGTAATGCAAAAACCCAGCAGGAGAGGGAATGATAGTCTAGAAGGCTGGGACCTCATTTTGCTGAAATCAGTGTTAGATGGGTCTGTGTTTGGGTCAGTTTTCTCTCTAGAATATTTATATTAACATTACTCTGTGGAAACACTCCATGCCTCTGACATTTCAATCTTTTCAGAGTGCTATTATGTATTCCAAGGAAATGAGAGACAGGGCCGTGGGGAAGAGAGAAGGGGAGGGGGAGGGAAAGATAAGGGAAAAGGAGGTAAAACTGAACTGAAGACTGAAAAGCAAATTTGGTGTATCCTTTTAAAAACAGAACAAGGCAGGGTTTCAACATGTAACTTTTGGGGGGACAGCGTTCAGTCCATAACTTCCTTTTTTTAAAAATTATTTATTTATTTAAGTAATCTCTACACCCAACTTGGGGCTCCAACTCATGACCCCGAGATCAGGAGTCACATGTTCTCCACACTGAGCCAATCAGGTGCCCCCAGCCCATAACAACTTCTAAGAGGATCCTGGATTCCCGGGCAGGTCCAATCAGATGCTGGGAGACCAGGCAGGAGGCTGCAGCTGTAACTCACGTGAGAGATGAAGATCACCCGGAGCAGGATAATGTCAGGGCTGATGGAGAGCACCAGATGGATTCTAGATACAAAGGTTTGTGCAGAGCTGGTATGTCTGCTATGGACTGGAAGTAGTAAGTAAATGAAAAGAGGATCAGGAATGACTCCGAGATTTGTAGCTTGAGCACCTAGACAGTAAAGATTCATGCACCTGGGGCCTCCTGTCTCCTATGTTGTATCTAGCTACTTTTAACCCTTGGGCTCTTCCAAAAGTAACCAGAAAGCCCCAGGTCTAGAGGCCAGTCCCAAAGATCCTGAGACAGGATCTCTACTGGATACATCTTCTTGCTCCCAATAACTGACACCAGCTCTGAATACACAGGGTGTTGTGAGTTTAATTGTGATACGCGTCCCCCAACATCCTAACCCCCATGCACCTCAGATTGTGACCTTATTTAGAACACAAGAGAAATCAATATTTCTTGCCTTATTCGCTACCAAATCAAGGTGCCACACTGGGGATAATTTATAATATAGAGAATTCTCATGGAACCAGAATTTGGGGGCTGAGCAAAATTCAGAGTAGAAAAATCTTCATTACAAAATAATAGATAGAGAAACCTAGGTCAAGAGAAAAAAAGGTGATTTTCCCAAAGATAGCATATCTATTTTGGAAGGATCGCATCTGACCTCAAGGCAACAGACAAATTCTGGTAAGTTATGGATTCCAGGAAACTCCAGAAGTCCATGTAGTCATTTTTCCTGCACCAGCACTGAGGGTTCACAGATTTATTTACAATTTCCAAGAGATAAAGCTGCCTGTGGAATTCCAATAGAGGATCAATCTGTAAAACTGATTTGTTTTCTCTTTAAGGAAAATTGTAAGACTCTTTCCTTAAACAAACCGTAAGTCCTGAGACACAGACGGAAAGTAAGTGTTGACTCGTAACCAGCTAGTTCTTGCAAACAATTGGCTCACCATCTGACTATTCTAGCTCTCAAAAGGAAGACTGGTTGAGGAAAAACCTATAAACTGGAGATACCCCACAGTGGCTGCCTACCTATTGGGCTTTTTCTTCAGCTCTTGAAAAGATTCCTTTTCAGAAGCAATAAAAGGGGTTGGTCTTACTTTGTGGAGTCCCAGATAATGTCAGGTGGGTGAAGTCCCATGCCTAAATGACCCATAGGAATTTTTTTAAGCAAAGCTGATACCCACCAGATACCCAGAAATACTTCAGAAAGAAACCTTTTTCAAAGGCATGCTCTCTTTTCTCTACCCTGCAACATCTTTTTATAAATAGTAATAGTCCTGGAGTTTTATAAACGTGACTTTCATACACAATTCTGTGTGCCCCAGACACTGCCCTTCTCTCCCACCCAACCAGTTACCACTCTCCCCTTGATCATGCCTTCCAAATCATACCAACTTTTTTGGTAGTTTCTAAAACAAAATGGGTTCTTTCCTACCTCAGGCCCTTTGCACTTGTTATTCTTGTCATCTGGAATGCTCTGATCTCCTGGCTCTTAGATGCAGTTCAATGTTCAGTGTCTCAAATTTTAAGTCTCAATTCGAATGTCTGTGGACACCCTTCCCCTTTCTATCTGTGACGGTCAATTTGGGTAAAGTTCCCAGTGAGTCAATGAAACACTAGTCTAGCTGTTGCGGGGAAGGTATTTTGTAGATACGATTAAGTCTATGATCAGTTTCCTTTAAGAAATAAATCCATAATCTGGGTGGGCCTGATACAATCAGTGGAAAGGTATTAGGAGCAGGGCTGAGGTTTCCCTGAAGAAGAAGAAATTCTGCCAGTGGAAAGCAGCTTCCTGTTGGGCCCTAGCTCTAGCCTACCCCTCTGATGGACTGCCCTACAGGCTTTGGACCTGCCTATCCAGCTCCCATAAGAGAGCTGGATATTGCAGGAAATCTCCAAATATAGGTATTTGCAATACGTCTCCAAATACAGATATCCTACTGGTTCTCTTCCTCTGGTGGAGCCCTGAATGATACACCATCCCAGTTACTCCACTTACTTACTCTTACTTACTTACTAGCATTGCCTGACTTAGCAAATAAAAATGCAGGGTGTAATTTTGATAAATACATCTAAAAACAGTGGTTTTTAAAAATCTGATATCCAAATTTCACTGGACATCCTGTATTTGATCTCGTAATCCTAGAGAAGAGCAGAAGATGGCCGAATGGGAGGACCCTAGACTCACCCAGCCCCACGTTTACACGTAGCTATCACTCACATCCACGTAAACCTGGAGAGTGATCTGAAGATGGGCAGAACAAACTCCACAACTAAAAGGTAAAGAAGTAGCAGCATCTGAGAGGTTAGGAAGGGCCGGAGGGAGGGAGCTGCGGGCACAGAGAGGGGAAAGCACCAGGGAGCCCACTGGGGGAGCAGTTGAATTCCCCATAATGTCTGGCTTTGCAAACCAGAGGGCCTGAATTTCTTGACTTTGTATAACCAGCAGGACTTGGAGCCTGGAACTTTAAGTCAGCTGACTCAGCCCTGGGCAAGCCAGGAGGGCAAGTGATCTGACAACCCTACTTGTCACACTTTGAGCTTACCTTGTTTATGTGTTTGCTTGCATGCTTATTGTGGGTCTCCCCCATCTAGTCTGGAAGCTCCGGCAGGGGACCTACATGGAGAGTTTGTGGCTGTTATCCCTATCCTGAAATGGTGCCTGGCACAGAGTGGGTATTTAATAAATCTGTATAGAGGAATGGATAAATGAATGAATTTATATTATCTGCACATTCATGCTTTCTGCTTTGAGAGCCCCAAATCATCCTTCACTCCCAGAAATCAGGTTTCAGTTCATGAGCAGCTGAATGGATGGTATCAGAGCGTGTGGTCTTCCTTTTCACCTTGCACCTGTGATTGCCCAGGAGAGTATTAGTTAGTGTGATTATCTGACTGTTTTAAGACCACTTGGCTCTTAATATTTTGGAAAAATGAGCAGAAAATGGGAAAACAAAAGTGCTGATAGCAGTGATAAGAGGCTTGTCTCATAAACTTAGTATAATCATGATGATGATGGAAATCGCAAGGCATGCCAAATACAGCAAATCTTCAGCCCGATCAGAAGCTTACAGAACTCAGACTGCTTGGCTGCTCAATTATGAATGGAGAAAAAAGAGCAATAATCAGAACGTGCATGGAGTCCCAAAGCTCGTCACTGAGGAGTGGCTGAAAGTCAAATGAGGAAGTTTTTCTTTCGGCATCTGGAGGCAGAAACCACTTTCAAGAAGTGAATCTATTGTTTGATGTGGGCCATTGGCCTTTTGTTCTGCCTGCAATTTAAGCCTCTGTTCAAGTGGCACCTCTTCCCTGTAGACTTTCCAGATGTCCATCAACCCACCCTAAGAACCTTGCTCTCTTTCTCTTCCCTGTGGAAGTGTAGGGTTTGCAACCATTTGAAACACATGTTCTCACTTTCACTTATATTTTAGACCTGCTTATGATTCCATCTCCCCTTCGAGATAACCGATTCCTTAAAAGTAGGGAGTATTTTACAATCCCTACCATCCACACACAGTGCCTTGCTGTGTACAGGGGGCTCAGTTCCATGGTGGAAATCAATCTGCACTTAAAGTTGAAAGGCCTGGGTTCGAATTCCAGCTCTGCCCTTTGAAAGCCACGTGCACTTTGACAAGTCACTTCAAGCCTCTTGGAGGCAGTTTCCTCTTCTGTCAAACAGGGATGCTAACACAGTACTGAGAGGTCTTAATGATGTGGATTTCAACAGAAACAGGGATTGGAAATGTTGGCTGCATGAGTGTCTGTGTTGGTCCAAAATCTTCACAAGAGTTGGAAAAGAATATAAAACTCAGGTTTATATTTAGGAATGTCTCTGAATTCTGGTGGAATAGGGCTATCAGCCCTAGTCCTACCTGTCTACCAACAGAGAATGAAAATACCTGTTCCTGAAAGAATTCTTTTTTTTTTTTTAAGATTTTTATTTATTTATTTAACAGAGAGAGAGAGCACAAGTAGGCAGAGCGGCAGACAGAGGGAGAGGGAGAAGCAGGCTCTCTGCAGAGCAGGGAGCCCGATGCGGGGCTCGATCCCAGGACCCTGGGATCATGACCTGAGCCTAAGGCAGCCACTTAATCAACTGAGCCACCCAGGCACCCCTGTTCCTGAAAGAATTCTGTCCTGCCCGCTCTAGTGCCTGAAATCTCCACCATTCTGATCCCGCCCTTGGGCTGAAGCCTCTTATCTACTGACTCTAGGCTAAAATCAACGTACCTCGAGCCAGACTTGGTAGACAAAGTGGGGGTGGAGAGAAAGAGGTGTGTTCGAAGCCCAGACACAAGGACTTCTGCTCCAGTTCTGCTACGGACCACCTATTCCATCTTCTACCCCCTTCTGTAATTCAGCCTCTCTTACCTTCTTTTCTCACTTATGAACCATGCATGATAACTACACCCACATTCACAAGATTGATGAGACATGGTTTCTCAACCTTAGCACTATTCACATTTTTGTCTGATAATTCTTCCTTGTAAGGGCTGTCCTGTGCATTGCAGGATGTTTAGCAACATCTCTGGCCTCCACCTACTAGAGGGGGCCAGTAGCCCCCTCCACCAGTTGTGACAACCAAAAACACCTCCAACTATCCCTGGGGGACAAAATCACCCATTGTTAAGAATCATGGCGGTAAGATTCTGATGCTCCTTTGCCCCTCTGTCAAGGACCTCTGTGATTATATTGGGACTGCCAGGATAATCTCCTCATCTCAAGATCCTTAACTTAATCACATTTACAAAGTCCCCTTTATCGTGTCAGGTAACATACTCATAAGTTCTGGGGATCAGGGTGTGGATATCTTTGGAGGGGGGCATTATTCAACCTACAGCAATCCACTATCTGTCGCCAGAGTTTCATGTCTGCCTCACATGCATTTACCCCATCCCAAGTTCCCCAAAACTCTCATCCCATCACAGCATAGCTCAAGTCCAGAAACTCATCTAGGTCTCATTAGCTCAGAAGTCTCAGATCTCACCCCCTAAATCATCTGAATGAGGTGTGGGTGAGACTCTGGGTACGATCCATCTAGGGGCATAATTCCTCTCCATTTATGGACCTGTAAAGCTAGCAAACAAGTTAGCTATCCCTGGTGGGGCAGAAGTCCCCAGGATACATTACAGACATTCCTATTCAAAAAGGGAGAAAAATGAAAGGAAAAAAGGTCCCAAGCAATTTCTAACTCCAACTGGGCAAACTCTACTAGGGTTTTGAGGCCTGGCTCCCAGCTCTGCCCTGAGCCCACTGCTCTGCTCTCTCCTTCCTTTTTCTTTTCTTAACAATTTTTTTTTTAAAGATTTCACTTATTTATCTGAGAGAGAGAGAGAGAGAGAGAGCATGAGCAGGGGGAGGGGCAGAGGGAGAAGCACACTCCCCGCTGAGCAGGGAGCCCGACCCAGGGCCGATCCCAGGACCCTGAGATCATGATCTGAGCCGACTGAACACACTTCATTGACCCCCACACTCTCCTTCCATTTGTTTGCAGCTGAGTAGTTTTGTCAGCCTGTTTCCTGCTTGTAGAATTTGGGGGGTCTGACAGTCTTCTTGCTCTTTTTCCTTTGTCCCTTTCAGTCAGAGATGGCAGTATATCTGCTGATAGAACACTCACAGAAGTCTGGTAGGTCTCCTACGTATGTCACAGGGATTCACTACCTTTGGCCCTGAGGCCAAATCTGACCTATTGCCTCTATGTGTAAATAAAGTTTTATTGAAACACAGGCACACCTGTTTCTTTATGTACTGTTGACGGCCGGGTTACTTTCATTATCTAATAGCAGACTGGAGTAGTTTCAACAGGTACCATATGACCTGCAAAGCTGAAACTATGTATGGTAGCCCTTAAGAGAAAAAATTTGCTGATCCTGGGAACAGAGTAGAAACTCAGTAAGTAGTAGCTTAAAAAAAAAAAAAATAGGCTTGGGTGTGTTACAAAACCAGTGCCACATGGAGGCGGTTAGTGTTTCAGAGGTGGTTGTGGGAGGTGTGAGGAGGAAAGTGAGAGGAGGTGAGGAATGAACGAAGAGGACAGGACAGACTTGAAAAGTAAACTTGATCTTCTTGGTTATGCTGCCTTGGAAGCCTGGAGCCAGAGTAATAAGCAGTAAAAGCACAATGAAGGAAAAGAGTCAATCAAAAGAAAGTAAGGCAAGACACCCAAAGTGGGCTCAATTGAAACAGGAAAATCACACCTGGAGTGGAGCATCAAGTCCCTTCATTGGCAGGAACCACATGGCTTCCTCGTCATCCTCCCTCCGACCAGAATTCTGGGGTGCGTACATACTGGGCAGCATTAGCTTAATTCTGTGGGCCAGTGTCAGGCTCCTAATGAGCCTCTCGCCTTTGCTTTTCCTCAGTGGAAATGAGAGCATGCTGAGGGTGAGGTCTGTGTGTGGTTGTGGGGGCTTTCACAAAAAGACAGCTGGATCAGCCTTATTTAAAATATGATTGCTCCTTGAATCCCTGTGCATAAATCAACTTGAGGTGATTGTGCCTGTCACAGGCCCCTGCTCGCCTGGTTACCAGCTCAGAGTATGCTTTGGCCTAAACAAAGTGGGACAAATTAGAGGCACAGACCCACTCGGGGTCCTAGACATTAATAGAAACTGATTTTCCCTTAAAAAACAGCTCACTTTGGAAGTTGTAAATAGGAAGAAATAAACTCCTCAAAAGAGGCTTTGAGACCACGGCATGGAGCAGCCTTAGCTATTGGAATGGAGCCGGTTTGGGTTTTGGGGTTTGGGTGGAGAGGGCATGTCAAATTTTGTGGTTACTCCCTAAACACACACAAACTATTTCAATATCAGATTTGAATATGCCGCAACTCCCCCACCTCCATGGCCATGTCTCCTCCCCAAACAGCTAAGTCAAGAACCCAGGACAGTTTGGTCTCTATGCTGATAGACTTTCTGGGGTTAGCAGGCAATGTATTCTATTTCAGGAAATCAGACCAAATAAAAATCATTCCAATTAAAAAGCGCCATTGGGCAAACAGAACAGCAAGTGCCCACCTCACACAAAACAGATCGACCAGAGAGTTCAGCCTTTCATATGTGCTGTTGATGGTGAAGTCACTGCCTAGAGTTTATTCAATGGGATAAAAGTTGCCTGGTAATTTGCGCTGAGAGAAGCCGTCACAAAGCATTTTGATGTGCTTATCATTTACAACGGCCCAGAGGAGGAGAGGCATCTAAAAGTGATTTTGATTTCAAATACTACAGAACCCGGTAATTATATGGCTTATTAATACTGAGCCTCAAATAATCACCAGATATATTTTGAGAAACACACATACACAGACACACAGACACACACACAGACACACACACACACACAGAGACTCACCCCTCAAGCCCTCTGAACATGCTTCAATAAAAACTTGAAATATGGGGCATCCTGTAGGGGTACCTCTTCTTATTGAGCGAGTCAGTCTCTAAATTTTCACAAAGATGAAAATTAGCTACAGTTAGCTTTTGGAAAATGCCCTCAAATGCCCACAAGTCCAGCAAGACACTCACCTGTGAGAGGCCGGAACTTACCCTCCCAAGCATCCACATGGGAGGAAGGGCTGGCTGCCCTCCTGAACTGTCATGCCCTTTGCTGGCTCTCTTTGTCGAGGGCATGGTGGTGAATTCACTTTAGTCAAATATATAGGTTATGTAACTTTAGCCTGATGGACACCCCAGGAGTGTTAGTCCCCACCACCAACATGAGAAGTACTAAGGTGCTTCTTGTAGGAACCATTCCTGACCACCAGATTTTTGACTACCTGATGATGAAGACCCTCCATTTTCTCATCAACTAAAAACACTACCAACGTCCTTCACCACTTTTTGTTTCTTTTTCTCTCCTAAACAGACAGACTTGGGCACGTAAAGATTAGCAAGCCTTTGCTCTTTCTTTTTTTCCCTCTCTCCCATTAGCATTCCCAAATGTAATGCTCAAAGCTTCCTATGGAGACAATGCCCTGAAATTTCAGGCATCTCCAAAGGACTCCTTCCTATGCTGATGTAGGCATTTGAGTATGGAATACTCCATTTCTCAAGTACAACCTGATTTCTGGAAGTTAGAAGGTCATATCGGTGGATATGTGAACTTTGTTGTTCAGACCCTTTTAATTAAAAGTGCCAGGAACCAACTCAAAGCTTAAGGAAAAGAGGCAAAAATTTCTGACTCATGCAAATGAAAATCTGCCTGTAGTGTGGGCGTTGGGATTCTAGTGATACAAATGATAAAGATCTCTCCAAGTGTCAGGTTCTCATTTCTCTAGGGTTGGCCTCATTCCTTTCTATGACAAGAGGACTCCATCATGGGTGGGGGTTCGGTGAGCAGCATGCTTCACTCAGACCATCTCTGCTGAGTGCCTTCAGAGGAAAGAGGTTCTTTCTTCGGACACCCACAGAAGAATCCCACAGAAGGATTCTGATAGGCTGTGCCGGGTCACGTGCCTCCTCAGCCCAATCGCCAGGGCGGGAGGGATGCGGCTCTGTGATTGGCCAGCCTTCGATCTGGTGCCCACCCTGTGGCCAGAACGGAGGACCAAGGAGTTTGACAACCTGACAAGCACCATATGGAGCTTATGGTGACAAGCAATTTCCCTAAGAAAGATGAGGGGAAAGTCCAGGTATAATATAAAGGAATGCTGAGGAAGAAACAGCCACTGTTCACCTCAAGGTCATACAAAAAAATAACACAAAAGCCTGTCTCGCGCCTACCTCCCACGTGCACCCAAACATCTCAGCTAACTTCACCAGCATTATTTAGGACATTACCCTGCAACTAGTCTGTGTCATTTTAGCAGGTGGCCTCGAGTCGTCAGCTCTGAACAGAAATCTACAAGTTGGAGAAGGCAGGAAAGTGGTGTTTCTCCAATTCCACTATCTACTCACTTCATAAGCCAGGGTTTTGCAAGTTTTATAATTATAGTGGTTTACCCTTAAAACAGAAACAGAAACCCAACGCCGTAATTGCTTGCCGTTCTTGTACCAATTTCTCCGGCAGCTCCACATACCACCTACATTATCCATCATCTACCACAGGGTGGATTGAACATTTGCGGAGCAAGCATTCTGCTGCCATTCCAGACGGCAAGTCCCAGCCAGAGGTCACACTAGTCTTTATTCCTTTCTCTTCCTCCCTCCCTGGAAGCGGGGTCCCTGGGCTAGCAGCATCTGCATCACCTAGAAACTTATCTGAAATGCAAATGCTTGGACTGCATCCCAGGAGGTGATTCAGATTCTAAAGTTGGCCCAGTCCTGCCTTATATAATGCTCTATTGTCATAGTGACCCCAGGCTCTGCACACATATGCTTCCTCTTTTGGGTTCCTGCTCAAAAACTTCCCACTGCCTACAGAATAAATTATATACCCAGCTTAGCCATTCAAAGACCTTAGCCATCTCATCCTCCAAACTTACTGCCTATTAATATGTTTATTGTTATGAATCTTATTTATCTATTGAGCACTTGCAATGAGCCAAGCACCCTACAAGGTCCCTAACATATGCTGTGTATTAGTCTGCTCGGGCTTCCATAACAAAATACCATCGACTGGATGGCTTCAGCAACAGACACGTATGTTCTCGTAATTCTAGAGGCTAGAAGTCCAAGAGCAAGGGGCAAGATGCTTTGGTTTCTGGTGGTCTTCCTGGCTTGCAGATGGCTGCCTTCTTGCTGTGCCCTTGCATGGCAGATAGACAGCAGGATCTTGCTCTCTTCCCCTTCTTACAAAACCACCCTCATGACCCCATCTAACCCTAATCACCTCCCACAGGCCTCTCTGCCAAATGCCATCACTTTGGGGCGGTAGGGCTTCAATATGTGAATGGGGAGGGGAGGCACACAATTCAGTCCATAGCATGTTGATTCATGTAACCCTCCCACCAAACCTATATTATTGAGCCCAGGGACTGTTGAGAAAACTAAGGCTTAGAGAAGCTAGGGAAGCTGTCTAAGACCATAGTTAGTAGGTAGTCCAGAGTTCAGTCTTGCTGTGGTCCTCAATCCCACACAGGGAGTCCTGTGGACCATTCTATCCATGGCTGCCCACTTTTCCAGACACATCTCATGCCTTGCTTCCTTGATACCTTGTTCACGGCACCCCCCACCTGAATCGCCTCCCCAGACATCCCCTCTGTTTATTCAAATGCAGGGAGTCCCAGAAAACAAATCCATCTTCACCTACTGTCCCAACCAGAATGATTTTCTTTTTCCTTTCTTTTGTTCTTTTTTTTTTTTTTGCAGTAACTTTCTTCATTCTTTCCTTCTTCTAACTCTCAGAGTTCTTTTGCTCTTCCCATTGCTATTTGCTTAGCCTGAGCAGTGTCCAAATCCCCAAAATTCCTTACTAATTTCACTTCCAAAAGCTCAGGGGATACCTCCATAGACCATTATTAATAAAGATTATTAGCATTTCTAAACATTTTGGAACTATCTGCCACATTCTAGGTATTATAGGTTTCCTAGGAAATCCAACATACTATCTGGAAGGAGGTCATGACCTCAAGTTAGCAAACTGAAACAATGGGTACAAAGTTTATTTGGCCAATAGTTTTCAAATACTTTCTTTGCTCTTCCTTTTTTTTTTTAATTTAAATTTTAGGGATAGTGAAATCAAATGAAGCAGTAACAAGACAAGGTACATTAGAAGGAATAGTAAGGAACAGTAAGTGAGACCACTGCCAGTGGTTAGTTCTGATGTGAGTATGACAGGTATATAAAGCAGGGATCAGCAAACTCCATCCGAATCACGATTACTGGGAAGGCTGTTTATTTCTTTTAAATATTTTTAAAATTTATTTTTTGACAGAGAGAGACAGCGAGAGAGGGAACACAAGCAGGGGGAGTGGGAGAGGGAGAAGCAGGCTTCCCGCCGGAGCAGGGAGCTCGATGTGGGGCTTGATCCCAGGACCCTGGGATCATGACCTGAGCCGAAGGCAGACGCTTAATGACTCAGCCACGCAGGTGCCCCAGGAGGGCTGTTTAAACACAGGTTACTGCTGCCTTCATTCTTCCTTTCTGATCCAGGAAGACAGGATGGGGCCCAAGAGTTGGCTTTTCTAGTAAGTTTCCAGGTGATGCTGATGCTGCTGGTCCAAGGACCGTCACACTTGGAGAACCACTGATCCAAAAGTCTTCCTTGTTGTTGGAGATACAGAGGTGAATGGTCATATATCACTCAGATGCTTGTCAACAAGTAACACCTATCTGAATGCGGTTTGGATGATAGGCATTATAAGAAGTAAATCAGCAAATGACGATGTGATAAAGGAGCAGCCTCTTTCCATCTTTCTGTCCTACCATTATCCTCACGTTCACTTCGCTCTTAGGCTTACCACTTCATTATTACAAGGTGGCTGCCACAGTCCCATGTATCACATGGGAACTCAGAAACATCTGCCTGAAGAAGAGGAGGGTTTTCCTCTATATGTCTCTTTTTATTCAGGAGGATTGTCTCTCCAAAAGCTTCCCAGCTGATATCCCACTGAAAACCCACTGGCTATGAAAGCCACATGCCCTTCCTTGTTGGCAAGGGTAGCGAAACTACCACAATCAAATGAGAAAAAGCAACATCCCCCTCGTAACATGGGATTAAACTCTTGAACTTAAGCAAGGCTCTGCCAACTCTGAGGAAGGTGGAGTAAGGTCCTTCGGGGAGGGAAGTGACATTGTCAGCTACAACCACCCACTCCACTTCCTCTGGGGGTGCCACCCATGGAAAAAATTAACACAAGCAGGCAGTGTGGGGACCCAAGAACGGCAGGACTTCCTGGAACACTGCATTGGGGACCGTCTGCAGTGCACATCTGTGCTTCTCCTACCCAGCATCCAAGCCCTCTCTTCTACCAGCAGCATCCCAATTTCCTCTGGGAACCACGCCACCCCCATTTTGGACAGTCTTGATAGGTTGGTCGAGCAAGGTGTGCTGACCCCACCTGGCCTTCCCCATCATCCAAGCTTGACCCATCCGAGTGTCTCTCCTGGGGATTTTAACCTTGCATATAGTGATAGAAGAATAGAACACATTTAGAGTGGGGAGGTGTCCCCCTCTCCAAAAAGACAGAATTCAAGTATCCCTCAACCCTTATCATTCTCCTCCTCTTCTCATCTTTTAGCTACATATGCCGATGTTCTGTTGGATACTTTATATATACAACCTCATCGAAGCTCGGTGAGAATCCTATGGGGGTGAGTACTGCTATCACAGTTTTACAGATGAAAAAACTGAAGGTCTGAGAGGTTCAGAGCTAGTAATTGGTAGAGCTTGGTATTGAATTCACACCTATCAGATTACAAAGCCCTGTCTTTCTTACTATTCTACATTATCAAGAGAAACAGGGTTCTTCCCAAATAGCACGGTAAAATGGCTGAAGGTCTTTTGTCCTTTTTTTTCTCTGTCCACATACCCAGGAGACTTAGTACCCACACCACACTGGTGTCTAATCTACGCTTGTCAGGACTGGGCAGTATTTCACAATCCCCCAAACAGACATCTGTTATTTGGGGGATCTTTCCTCCCACTTCTGATATCAACCCAGCTTTTCTGTGGTTCAGGAGTTAACTCACTCTCCACTCTCCCTCAAGGGATGGTGTGATATTGTGATTTATAATCAGAAATGTGTATTGGGTCAGCTTCCCATTTCTGGCACAGAGCTCCCTAAAACCCTTGGAATTTTCTAAGTGAGGAGCATGATAAAGGTGTCTTCTGTTATTTTAATGAGGCGACCTCTGGACAGCACCTAAGGATGGGGGCGGTGGAGCTGACTGCCAGGAGAACAAACCGTGTTTAGATTAGAGGGTTAGAACTTTGAGCCCCACCTCACCCCTCCCCCTCTGGGGAGGGAAGAGGGGCTGGAGATGGAGTACCATCAGCAGCGGCCAGTGATTTCATCAGTCAGGCCTCTGTGCTGAAGCCTCCATAAAAACCCAAAAGGAGGAATCTGGAGAGCTTCCAGGTTAGTGAGCATGAGGAGATGTGGGGAAAGTGTCACGCTTGCTCAGAGAGGGCGTGGAAGCTCCGCATCCTTTTGCGGTATCCTTCCTATGCATCTCTTCCACCCAGCTGTTTCTGAGTTATATCCTTTTATAATAAACTGGTAATCTAGTAAGCAAAATATTTCTCTGAGCTCTGTGAGCTGCTCTAGCAAATTCATTGAACCCAAGGAGAGGGTTGTTGGGACCTCCAGTCTCGAGCTGGTGGGCCAGAAGCATAGGTCACCACCCAACTTGCAGCCGTCCTCTGAGGCGTGTGGTCACAGCAGCTGACTGAACGTTGACAGTCACTCACAGAGCACCTGTCCTGGGCTCAGCATCGCGCCACACACCGTACATGCAGGATCTCACGATCTCCCTGCCAGCTCTCTTGGTCAATACCGTTACTCTTCCCTTTGGACAGATGGGGAATGGAGGCTCGAGAAAGTAAGTAATTTCTACAGGGTCTCTCACTTAAATAAGTGATAGGGTCAAAAATCCAAATCCAAGAGTCAGACCCCAGGGCCTGGGGCCACTATTTTTTGAGTAAAGACCTGTGTGTCTCTCCAAGGTACCTCATTAAAATGAACCTCAAGTCATGGAGGAGAAGTGTGGCTTTTTTTCAGTCCCTAAGGAACGTTGGGGGTGAGTTTTACTGAGACTCCCCAAGGCCCTGGCTTTCACCCAGGGTGGCAATTATCTAGTGCCTGGAGCTGCCTAATGAAACCGCTGCAGACACACTGATCTCCTTAATTCAGGTTTCTCTCCATCTCTGTCTTCTGGGCCCCTTCCTTTGAACTCTTCATGCCCTGTCTAAGTGATCTCACCCACTCCCAGGTGTTCATATCCCCTTTACATGGATGAATCCCAAGCTCGAATCTTGGCCCAGACTTGGCTCCCAATCTCCATTGCCCTAGATCCCCCTGCTGCCAGGATCCTGGCACTTGGATTCTCCCTAGGGTAGCAGAGGCTAGGATGCCCACCCAGATCCTGCAGGGGCCTTCTGCTTCCCATTTCCCAGCTGCAGTCTGCAACCCTCTCCAGAGGATTGCCCTGAGGCCAAGACAGAGCTGCCTCACCCAGGAGTTCCTGCCAGATCCCATACCCCGACCTTCACCTGACCTCAGGCGTGGAAATGGTAAAGCAAAGGTGACGGATACGGGCAGGCACTTAAAGATTCTGTTCCAAGAATCCGGTACAGATTCTTAGACTAGCAATCAATACCCCTCTAACCAGACTACAAATCTTCCCTCCCACTCAGCCACAGAACCATCCCTCAGCCCTCAACATTTCCTCTGCTTTCTGTCCTTCTTGTCTCTGCCTGAAATGCCATCTCTCTTCCAACTGCCAAAATTCTACTTATCCTTTGAAGGTCAATGACACTGCCCCTTTGCCCATGAGGCATTCCCAGATTATGCTTGCTAGCTTACCATATGGGTTGCTGTTCGATATGCACGGGTCTCTAGTCACCATGGTCGAGAAAGAATCTGATTCACCTTCACTATTTCTAAGTGCTATGGTTGAATCATGTCCCACTAAGAGCTGTTGATGTCCTAACCCTCAGTACCTGTGACTTTGACCTTATTTGGATATGGGGGTTTCTTTGCAGATACAATCAAGTTAAGGTGAGGTCATTAGGGTGGGCCCCAATCCAACATGACCGGTGTCCTTGTGAGGAGTAGAGACGGAGGCACGCAGGTGCTGAAGGAAGACAATGTGAGGACTCACAGGCAGAACATGCGAGCACAGAAGCAGAGACTGGAATGCTGCATCTATAAGCCAGGGAATACCAAGAATTGTCGGCAAGCCCAGAAGCTACAAGACAGGCCTGGAACAGATTCTCCCCTAGAACCTCAGAGGGAGCACGGTCCTGCCAACACCTTGATTTCAGACTTGAAGCCTCTAGAACTGTGACAGAATAAAGTTTCTGTTACTTCAAGCCCCCCAGTTTCTAGTGCTTCGTCACAGCAACCCCAAGGAATACACTCAGTATTTCACACAATGCCTTACACAGAGTAGGTAACTGACAATGGCTTGTGGAATTCACAGGGTGGTGACCTACTTCTCTCACCAGTTCTTTTAGAAACTATTTAATTTTTCTTGCATGGCAATGTACTTTGCAATATGTTGGTAGAAACTCAAATTTTCTAAACCTCTGGCTGTTTGTCATTCCATACCTGTAAGCTACCCTCTCCTCATCAACTGCCCTGACTGATAAATCCTGTATGTGTAATATTTGAGGGAGAAGAGAGCTTACACTAATATATTAGTTACATAATGTTGCCCTTAGTAAGTGTTCTATAAGTGATTGTCACGTTGGTCAGGTTCTATGGCCAAAGGGGGTAGTATTTGTGGTCAGATGAGACCTTCGGGGTCTCCTGCGTCACCTCTACCATGCTAAAGGGCAGGAGCTCTGGAGCTACAAGGGAGTTCAGGTTCGGGCTGTGCCACCTACTGACTCTTAACAGTGGGTGGCGCAACTGGTTAAGCATTCCACTCTTGGTTTCGGCTCAGGTTCTGATCTTGGGGTCGTGAGATCAAGCCCAGCATTGGACTCCACGCTGTGTGTGGAACCTGCCAAAGTTTCTCTCTCCCTCTCCCCCTGCCCCTCCCCGCTTCATGCACTCTCCCTCCCTCTCCCCCCACTCTTTCTCTTTCTCCCTAAAATAAATAAATCTTTTTATTTATTTATTTATTTATTTATTTATTTATTTATTTATTTATTTATTTTAAAGATTTTATTTGTTTGACAGAGAGACACAGCGAGAGAGGGAACACAAGCAGAGGGAGTGGGAGAGGGAGAAGCAGGCTTCCCGCTGAGCAGGGAGCCCAATGTGGGGCTCGATCCCAGGACCCTGGGATCATGACCTGAGCCGAAGGCAGACGCTTAACGACTGAGCCACCTAGGTGTCCCTAAATAAATCTTTTTAAAAAAGAGTTTGTACCTCAGTTTCCTCTTCTGTAAAATGGGGGTGTAGATTATATAATCTCAATTCTTTAAGGTTGTTATGTGGATTAAAATAAATTCATGCATGTAATAGGCTTAGAATGGTGACACTAGTGAGTATTCGAGAAATGACTATCATAATACTTACTAGTCCTCCTCTCCTCCTAATCTGACTTAACAAGGGCCAACCTCACAATGCATACAGCTCCATCCAGTAAGTTAGGATTCCAAATGAAGCAGTCACTGGAGATACTGTGTTGGGTCAATTAGAGTGGGTGTAGAGAAGAAAAGAACTCTTATTATTTGCCGAATGGCTCTGGCTCAAATCTCTCTGTGCAGGAGCCCATTTTTATGACTGTTTTTTGAGCAACTCTGCAGGGCTCTCAGCTGGGAGTCAAGCCTTGATTTATCGTATTTTAGAATAACCCTCATAAACCCACGTAATCCAGTCTCCGGGCAATAGCCTGCGCAAAGAAAGAGAGACACAGCCAAAGGTAACCTCTCAGATGAGATTGAAGAGGTTTCCACTCACAGCCTGCTGTAACTTCTCTGCCCCTCTCCCCATAGCTGGCAGCCGGTCTGGAACCTCTGCCCTCTGACTCTCTCTCCAGTCTTCATTCTCAACCTTCTGCTCCCACTTCCATGGACACCCAGGCTCCAGGGTCTTTGAAGTCCTATTGCCCTTCCATCCAACTTTTCAGACCCATCTCTCTCCGTCATCCCCTGAAGCTACAGCACCAAATCTTGGAACGGCCACAGATCTGACTCCAGGAGAGGACCTCACGGAGGAGAAACTGAGGGGAGAGACACAAGCCCCCTTGGCTCCAGGTATGAGGAGTGAGGGGCAGAGGGAGGGAGCTGAGGTGCCCCGTCTCACACCATACTCTGTCTCAAGGCCTTCCTCAGGCAGCCCACCCTACAGCCCTCACTTCCACAGTCCCCTCTGCCTGCCGTGTTCCCCCCTCTCCTGCCTTGGCTGGTTGCCCCCCGTCCCTCAAGCCTGGACACAAATGTCTCCCCTTCAGAGAAACCTTTGCAAGTCCACTTATCCATGTAGCCCACCCCTCTCCCCGTCCTTCCATCCTCAGCCATTTGGATTTTATTTTCCTTCACAGCATTTATCATAATTTGTAATCATTTGCTAACTTGCCCCCCCCCCCCGCTCCTTTTTCTATCAGCCTCTTTAGAATCCAAGCTCCATGAAAATAGAAACTATGCAGCAACATCCCCAGAGTTAGGCACTTAGTAGGATTCTCAATAAATAGTTATGAATAAACAAATGATTGCTTTAAGTTTCAACTCACGAGTAGCTGTGTGACCTTAGAAAAATCACTCGACCACTCTGGGCTTTATTCCACTTGAAAGGGGAGGGTGAGACTTGCTGTGACTTCCTCCCGAGGTAGTCCTCCTGAGGACCAACCTCATAAAACCACCACAAAACAACTTCGAAATGCAAAGTATCACGATGTAACAATACTGAGTCGTGAGGTTGACATTTTGTAAAGAGTCACACAGCACCCCATGGCACGTGTTGCTGCAACAGGGGCATACATGTTGCTGGCCCATTCTCTCATTTTGCTGTCTCACCCTTTTAACCATCCCCTGCCCCACAGTAATTTGGGGGATGAGCACCCAAAGGACTGTGTAAGCAAATAAACAATCTGCTTGCTGGGCGCTGCCCCTCTCCTCCCGTCAGCTGGCAAAGTGGCCCTCTACATGGAGAGCAGCTTTCTCTCGGGAAAACACGCGTCACTTTCCGCTGCTGGTGTGGGCTGTCATTACCATACTGTTCAGCTCCTGCTGCATTAAGCAGCCTGCTGTCAGCAACCAAAGGTCTCCAGGAGAAACAGTGCCTGGCCTTTTTTAAAAAAAGGATGGGTTTTGCTGAAGGGACTGAACTCCCTCCCAAAAAGAAAAACTCTACCCTGCAAAGAAAAACCACCTAAGCCCCCAGCCTCATCACACTGGAGCCTGGCTATGATTCGGCTGACAAAACGCCCGTTTTTCGTATTTGCACCTGGAGTCACCCATCAGTCACATCTGGTTGCCGAGTGCTTTTCTGCATTGTGATTATCGGGGAGTGTGTTCCTGCTGCCTTGGCCTGGGACTGAAAGGGAGGGTGGGGACCAGGGTAAGAGTCTTGTGTTCCTTCTAGCACTTGAAATACATCTTGCTTCTCACATTGCCCCTCTCTCCCCCAGCCATCTGTTCCCCCTACCCCACCCCACACACAAACTGCACTTATCCAGGGCTTGGGAAGATATAGCCGTGCTCTTGATTTAAAATGAATGGAAAATAATCTAGATCTATCTCCCGTGTGCCAAATTGAATGTATCTCAATTTTGTCCCATCCAAGTGAGTAGCCTTGTCTGCTATCTATATGCCTGGAGCAGCCAAAGGAAACAGATGATGGCTAATTGCCCCCCCCCTTTCCAGAATGTTCTAGAGCAATGCTCTCCAATAGAACTTCCCCAATCATCAAGATAGTCTCTATCTTCCCTGTCCAATATGGTAGCCACTAGCCACACAAGGCTACTGAGCATGTGACATGTGGCTAGGGTGACTGAGGAGCTGAATTTTTTAATTTAAATCGAAGTAGCCGCATGTGGTTAGCGGCTACGGTACTAGACAGTGTGGTTCCAGAGCAGTGCTTTTTCAACCTCAGTGTGGACAGGAATCACCTTATTAAAATGCAGATTTTGAAAAAACAAAAAAAAATTTAAAAATAGAAATAAAATGCAGATTTTGAATTAGTAGGTCTGGAGGGGAGCCTGAGATTCTGCCTTTTTTTTTTTTTTTTTAAGATTTTATTTTTTTAAGTCATCTCTACACCCGGTGTGGGGCTCAAAACTACAACCCTGAGATCGAGAGTCACATGCTCTACCAACCGAGCCAGCCAGGCGCTGCTCTCTATTTCGAACAAGCTCCCAGGGATGCTGATGATACTGGCCACTGGTCCACCCTTTGAGGAGCAAGGAGCTGTGATTCTCAGACTTGATTGCACACGAGGCTTCCCTGGAGAGCTTTAAAAATACTGCCGCCTGGGTCCTACCCCTGGCGACTCTGATATAGAGGGTCAGGGTGTGGTCTAGACACAGACAAGCTTAAAAAGCTCCCCAGGTGATTTTAGTGGACAGCCAAGGTTGAGAACCACCCACACTGCACTGCCAATGACCTAGTTAATGCTTTTTAAAATAACTCATCATCCCCGAGAACAGAGCACTGGTTCATAATAATCTCTGAAGGGATCTTATGGGTACACAGCCAAACCTTTAGGGAGTTTAGGCCGATTTTGCCCATCCAGACTAGAAATGGGGAACAAGTTTTTGACAGTCAATCCAATTAGAGCAGATGTGGCTCCGGAGAGCCAGGGGGGCAGGGGTGAGGCAGGCAGAGCTGGGAGGGCTGGGAAGAAACCCCTGGGGCGGGGGAGGGAGGGAGGGACATTCAACCCACAACCGCCTACTCCTCCGCAGCCCCCACCCCGGCTTCTGTGTCAATCCACAGTGCCACAGGGGCTGGCTGCTTCTATTCCTTCTAGAGGGACCAACGGCCAGAGGGAAGAAGACCACAGGCTCTGGAGTCAGAATACCTGGATCTAAATGCTAACTCTGCTGCCCATCAGGTCTGTGATTCGCCCAAGTCACCTAAATGACCTGGGCCGTGATTGTCTTACCTCTAAAATGGGGACACGTGTGGCACATTCCTCACCAGTGTGCGAGGAAGTTGCCAGCACTGCGTGAGCTGTTCTATACCAGCTGTTACTACAACTCCATCACATCTCTATCCCATCCTGTGCACTTGACCTCGCGGAAGTCCTTTTAGTTCCTCAAGGCCCTGAGCTCCCATTTGGACCAGGGCCTCCGCCCATGCTCAGGCTTCCTGCAGGCAATCAGGCCCTTCCCGCGAGGCACGGTTACGACTCCGGATGCTTCTGAGATCAGCCCGATTTGGCACTTCCCCTGAGAAGCCTTTCTTTTCTAGTCCTTGTGAGCCCCATACTTGTCAGTACTTGGTCCAGCTCATTCATTCAGTAAGCATTGTTTGAGTAGCTACTGTGTGCCCTGTACTCCTCTCAGCTCTGAGAATACTGAGGAGAACAGAAAAAGACTTTAAAAGAGAGAGAGAGAGAGAGAGAGAGAGAATCTCTACTCTCACGAAGCTTGCATTCTGGCATAAACTGGCCACCAACAAGGAAACAAAAGAGAAAAGAGAGCAAGGATGCTGGGCGGCCCGGAGGTCCTCCATGAGGAGGGATCACTGCAGAAGAACTCTGGAAATGTGGAGCAAGCCACGTGCATATCCGAGGGGAAAGCCTTCCGGGCAGAGGAAAGAGCAAGTGCAAAGACAAAACTGCAAGGTGACGTTTTGTGAATCGCTGAGTTCATCTCTAACACGCAACCTAGAGACTCCGTGACAGGGGAAAGGAATCCCACGCTTTGTGCTCAGTCCCTGGCTGCTGGGCATGCAGTAGGCATCAATATGAGTGGTGGAGTGGTTATGCGTTCACTGAAAAATCTGCGACCACTCTCACTGCCTCTCACCTGTGGAAAATACCGACGGGGAGAAAAATCTCTTGAAATGAGGCTCTCCTCTTTTCTTTCTCACATTTCCTTTAAATGATCCTCCTTCGACACAGCCAGGGGGATCCATCACGGAGAGGATGAGGATTT
This sequence comes from Mirounga angustirostris, assembly GCF_029215605.1. NCBI lineage: Eukaryota > Metazoa > Chordata > Mammalia > Carnivora > Phocidae > Mirounga > Mirounga angustirostris. Next base: position 177,292,840 of record NW_026991709.1, on the reverse strand, counting down.
CGTGGCAGGAATGCACAGAGGGAAAAAGAGCTGATGTTCAGATTTTAACTCCCGCAAGTAGGCACTTGAAGCCCATTTCCGAGACTTCAATAGTCATGAAAGCCAACGCGCTTCTGATGTACAAAACCTGGTATCTCTGCAAGGAAAACATTTGATAGCTTGATAGAAATGGGCTTTTTCCTCCTCCGAATCAAAAGGCAAAGCCGCGAAGGAGGAGGGCATAAATTTATCTACAAGAAAGACATTCAAAAGTGAGCAGATGCCGTGGGGAGACCCAAGCTGGCAGGGGGAGGAGAGATGGAGGAGCTGGGGTTGGGGGGGCTAACAGGGCCGGGAGGGTCACTCAGAAACAAGGCTTTCATCCTCCAGTGGTGGCCTGGTCCATCGTGTCAATCAAGGTCCCCACAGAGTGTCCCACCGAAGACCCTTTCCTGAGGAGACCATCCACAGAGGTGCGGGCAGGACGAAAGGAACCAGGAAGGGGGTGGAGACACCCCGAGACCAGCAATCCAGGGAAGCCCTTGTTCCTCAGCCAGGAGGGGTGAGGGGGCTGGGGTCTCTGACCCAGGGCGAGCTGGCCCCCAGGGGCTGCGGGAAGCAGAGCTTCTGCCTGAGCACTGCTGTGGAGGCAGCAAGGAACAAGGAGAAATAACCGCCCGCCCCCTCTTCTCTCACCCTCTGAACTCCCGGCTGGTGCTTCTGCTGGGCCCCAGCGCCTACACCTAACACGTTTTGGGGTATCCCATACCATGCCCCCTGCACCCTCTGCTGCCTTCAGCCATAGCCACAGTGAGATGCAGCATAAAGCTCTGACTCATGCGGATAGCATCCCACTTCCAGTGCACCCACTTTCTGTTTGGGGTCCTCCCCGAAGGTGGGGAGCCCTCTCAGCCAGTACACAGTGATGCCCAGGAATGAGGGGCTGTGAGAGCCCTCGTGGGCAGCTCACGGGCAAATGACCCTCCAATGGCAAACGCCAGGAGGCCTCGGGCCCTTCTCGGAGGTCCTAGCAGTACCTTCGGCTTCGACAACACACTCTTATGTTGTCTTTCCCGCCTTCCCTGCTCCCCCTCTCCTGGGTCCTGAGACCAGCTCGGCCACGGCCTGTGTTCTCTAGAGGCAGATTCTCAGGTGGGATTTAGGGGGCAAGATGTTTCTTAGGAGACCAACCAAGTGAGGGAAGGAAGCAGGCTTAGGCAGAGGCAAAAGCTGCGACGTGGCGCAGCATCAACAAAGCTTGGGCAGCAGGGCGGGGAGTTTGGAGGGAGCCCCCCGGGGCTGAATGGCCAGGCCTTTCCATGCCCACCTCACTCAGTCTGTGGGTGTGGGTGCAGAGGGGGGTGCTAGCAGCCCCCAGCAGGGGGGGGCCTGGCCTCAGGCACTTCAGCGGCTCTCTCTGCAGCGGGGACAGATCCTGAAGGGGCGGACTGCCCCAGCCATCAGTCCTTCCTCAAAGGGGGATCTGAGCCACAGCTCCCTGCTCACCCGACCTCTGAGAAACCAGCAGTCAAGTCCTCATGTCCTCATCTGAGGCTCTGCTTTGGGGGAAGCCCAAACAAAGACAAAGAGTGAGGCACTGCTGGGGTCAGCATCCCAGGGCACTGAGCGGGGGAAGAGGGTAGAGAACAACTTTGGATGCGGGGGACCAGCATGCCCAGTGCCCGGGAGTCCCGGAGAAGTGCAGTGAGCCCAGATCTGCCTTCCTCTGTGACTGAGCTCTCCCATTCAAACGCTGCCTACCTGAGTGTCATGGCAAAACTGTGTGGCCACTTGGGACACTCGGAGAACCCCAGAAGGGAAAGCCTTCCCACCGCTCCTCAGGAGGAACAGCACAGAACCTGTTCAAATGATTGCTGCTGGAGCTAGGGGGTCATGAACCCTACCTTCATTTAGGGATCATCCCATTTATAGCTTTTACATGACACTGAAGAAAGCATCACCTAGTGAGTGCCTACAATGACTTCTGGCACCACCCTTTGCATTTAGGATGTTTACTTCCTTTAGGAGATGAGGAAAATGTGACTCAGAGAGGTTATGTAACTTATCCCAAGTCACACAGCCCAAAGCGACAGAAGCAGGGTCGAGAGACATCCTGAGTGACTTCACATTCCGTGTAGCTGGCACCATCAGGCACAGTCTCGTAAGTTTTCCGGCCCTGGATTCCGCCCCCATCACCCCCGCTGAGGCAAAGCAGTAGCCAGGCCATGCCTTTGCCAGTCAGTTCAGGATGTCCAAAATCAGCCTGGGAGCCCAAGCTGGATTTCCAGGCTTCACACGCACTGTCTGCCTGTCTTCCATCACGCTGTAACAACCCTGCCTTGTTCATCATCACTTTTCCTTCTCTTGCCTCCTCTAATTTCTCTCCATATCCTTTATGATGAACCATTGCAAAGAGAGTGATTTACAGCCTCTACTCTCATCTGCCTAGGGTTGGGGGGAGCTGGGGGGGAAGCAGGATTAAATTGGATGGAGCGCTCCAGGAACCTGTTTCTGACTTCAGCCCCTCTCATTTACCCAGTGATGCATCATGCTGTGTTCTAATAGCATTGTAATGGGCAACTTAATCTGCCATTAAACTGACTCTAGAAGCACCTTTTGCAGGATGCCTTGGCTGTTGGTCTGCTTGCTGAACCACGACGACTGCATGGTAGGGCCTGTCCTGAGATTGGTTGGTGTCCTAGGAGGAAGGGCTTTCTTTTTTCTGGGGTCGCAGACTCCAACACTGAGGGGGCCAGAGAGGGAATGCAGGTAAGTAAGTGAAGCTGGTGCTGGGGTCTCCGGCCCTCTGTCTAAAGGGGCCATCCTAGCTCAGCAGTCCAGACTGTTGACTTGGGGGATTTGGGCCCAGATCTTCCAATTTCTCCATTCAAGCCAGGAATGCAGAATCTTATGTATAATCTCCCCCGTTTGAAAATGTCAGCATCTATTTAAAAACATTTTTTAAACACTGGGCAGGCCAAATAAAACATGTCAGCTGGCAGCTTTGGTCCCAACTGTGAACTCCGTCTCAGAGAGACCCACAGACTTCCCACTGCATCCTTCCTCGCCCCAGAGACCTCCTACAGCTCTGCTCAGCATGGATAAGAAAATAATAAATCGGTCACTTCACTATCCAATTAGCAGCTGGGGCACATTCCTTCCTCTCCCCGCTGAAGGAAAAATAAACAAACAAACAGGAAAATCCTGCCCTGTTTTGATTTGGAGCAAGCCAGCCATGTTACCGCCTATTTGCAGCAGTCTGGGGCTTGAGTTCTGGAGACAAACACAGGCCTCTGCCCCCAAGGAGCTCCTCTTACATACAGGTCCCAAGTGCCAAACCACAGCCACCCACCACAAGCCAGGATACTTCCCCAGCGGGCCCCTTGGGAAAGGGGATTCGGTGCCGGGGCAAAGTCAGGGCTTCGAACCAGTGACAGTGAGCCTGGAGGTGTGGCCGGCCCAAGGGCAACGTTGTCAGGGTAACTGCAACTTCCAGAACCATCTCCATCCCTTGGAGACCTCTTCTTTGGAGCTCAGGGGCTTTCTCTCACAGGCTGTACTCCATTGCCAACATGCCTGCAACAGAGTCCCTTAAAGTTCCGAAAAGGTGCCATTCTTGAGATGCAGTGCACTATGTGAACCCTGGGGCCAAACCGCCTGGGTCTGTCTGTCAGTCTTCCACTTAGTATCTGTATGCACTTGGGCAAGACACTAGACTCTTTGGGGCCTCAGTTTCCTTATCTGTACAATGGAGCTGATAGTTGAACGGACCTTGAAGGTGAGGATTAATGGAGTTAACGTATATAGGACATCAACAGTAGTTCCTGGCACATAGTAAGTACGGTGTAAGTGTGAGGTATTATTACTATCATTACTATTATAATAGGGAGAATCTGTTGTCCCCTCAGCTGAGAGAAGGGGGGTCATCCGTCTATTGGCGCTCCTGTAAGATATGGACCGATGAGCTCTCTTCAGAATGCCAGACTCCTCCTACGTTTTACCACATTCTCTTCCTTCCTCCTCTTCTGTTGAAATTCTACCCAGCTTTCAAAACCCACCTCCAATACCACTTCCTCCTCCTCACCAGATAGAGTGATCCTCCCTTTCCTCTCAACTCACTTTCTACTTTATTGGCAGGTAGACTAGAGTACTTATCACAGTTTATCTTAGACCGGAGCTATGTGTGGATATGTCTTATCTCCCTGGAGACAGTGACCTCATCTTATTCTTTATATCCACCGTAGCACTGTGTCTTCAACATAATAGGTGTTAAGTCAATATTTGCTAAAGATATGTTAAATGAATGCATGAATTAGATTCCCTGAAATAACCAGGGAGATTCGGCCAGAGTCAGTCTGAGGTTTGAGGGCTTAGAGCGCTCAGAATGGATTTAGACTCAGCCAAGGGAATTTCAGGAGCTATCAATTATAATAAGAATAATAACAATAATAAAAACAACAACCATGGTAGCATTTATTGGGCACCTGCCATGTACCAGATGCTGTTCTAAACCATTCACACAGGGTATCTTCTGGAATCCTCACAACCGTCTTGTGAGGTTTGTTCTACTTTTGCCATCACCCTATTCTAGGTGAGGATGCTGGGGGAGGATGCTGGAGTAATCTGCTCAAAGACCAACAACTGGTCAGTGGCAGAGAAGGGATGTGAACCAGGCGTCTTGGTTCCCATGGAAGCAGACCCTGAAACTAATATCTGAGAGCCAAGAGTTCATCTGGGAGGTGATCCCAGGCAGCACTGGAAGGGAATGGGGAAGTGAAACAGGGAAGGAAGCCAACAGAATGCATGAGTGCGTAGGGTGCCTCTGTGGGTAATTGGGGCTCAGTCCTGCTGGGGACCATAGGGAGACTATGTGGAACATGCTTCAGGGACGAGGAAGCTGGGGGGGGGGGGGCGGTATTATCCACCAACCCCATTCATCTTTGTTTGGGGCTGCTGTCAGGGGCATCATCCCTGGGCACACCCAGCCATGCCCATCTGTAAGCTGAGCATACTCCTGTGGCCACAGAAAGCTCCAGATCAGTGTTTGCACAAGGCAGCAGTGAGTGCCAAGGGGTGTGGGATGGGGCAAAGGGCTGCCATCATCTTTGACACCAGGACAGGCTGATTCCAAAGCCATTCCTCTTTCCATCTAGGCCAGTTCCACTCATGAAAAGGCTCAGAAAGCCCACGCTTCCTGATACTCTTGTCTGGGCAGTGGATGCATCCTCTATGGGTATTTTTGCCAGTTTTGAGTATTCCCATGATTAGTTCCATCACCTCGGGGTCTTACTTCATATTTCTTAAAACATACACACACGTATCACAAACATAAATCTGCAGGAGGGACGATTCCCATTTTCGAAGAAGTAAACTTGGAAAGGTTAAAGAAGCTGGCTCAGGGTCACATGGATCAGTAGGCACGTGCAGACCTTTGCTCCTACAGAATCAGAAATGGGGTTTTTAAAATTCATTCATTCATTCATTCAGGTGAAAATATTGGCCTTTGACGGGCCTGATAAATATTAGAAATAAGCTCTTGTGGCTGAGGTGAAATTCAAGACACACGGGCTGGCTGAAATCCTTTAGAAATATGTCACCCAGATGTGCAAAAATGGCCACTTCCTTAATATTATTTTAGCATGCAGTGACAGGGGAAGACAACTTCTAGCCAAACAGCACGAGGCCCACTTCATTTTTCCTCTTGCCTCCCCCAGAGAACCCTCTGGTAGGTGGCCCAGACCAGAAGTGAAGAAAACAGGCTCAGGACACACACAGGCAGGGACCCACATCCTGCTTTGGTGGGTTGTGAGGACCTCGGATGGGGGTCGCGCATGGCTCGGAGCTCTGGTTTCCCACTAGTCAAGTGGATATAAACAAGAGCGCCTATGTCCTCATGTTGTGGTGGGTATTCAATGAAGTACACGCAGACAGTGTTGGCCCAGTGCCCAGGTGCCAATGGGCTGGAGACAATGTGGTTGAGGGACAACTCCCATGCTCTTTCAGAGTGTTTATATGGAGCAGTCGCTGATAAAGCTGGAGGTGACGGGGGTGAGCCATGCCCTGTACCACTTTGTTCCTGTGTTTTAAAGAGATGGATTCTCTACCACACATAAAAAGAGTGATCCACTATTATTTTATTAACAAGCAAGCACGAAACAGTTCACATGACCTATTTTGTTGCGACCACCCCTCGGCGTGAGCATTTATGGAGGCATTTAGTGATTGTGCCTAGTGATTTTCTTAGGACCAAGTTTACAGACCTCCCTGAATTCTTATACCCTCTTCATGAAAACACGGGGATGTCTCTAAGGGATTTAAGCCAATCCGTGTATGGTGAAGCCTTTAGTTTCACCAAAGAGAGCACACTTCTAATATTCATGAGGTTAGTCAAAGGTTCATATTTACACACCAACAACCTCATTTCCAACATTCCGGATGCTAAGGAGCAAAGCTTTGGTTGTTACACAAGATGTGGGAAACAAAAGGCCTTGTAGCAGCCGTCTCTAGAACGAGCCTCTCTGGCCTTTCCTGGACCACGCGTTCTTGATTGGCTGCTCTCAGTACCACTGGGTACTGATACAGCACTCAGAATGTCACACTAGATCTGTGAAAGGACATTCAAGAAAATGAGAGACATCCTAAGCCTGGAATATAGTTAGTATTCAGTAACTGATAGCAATGAATAGCTCTTAATATCAGTATTGGGACAGGATCATCCCACATCACTACCTCTGCTCAACCTCTTCGCCAGCTTCGACCCCCAGTGTGCTCTATTTTCAAGAAGAAAAGGCCAAATTGGTGAAAAACTAAGAGACCGTAGAACCTCCACCCAATTAGCACTTGCAAACGCTAAGATCAGGAGGTCTGTATTTCCAAGGCGCACCATTAGGAGTAAGGAGTGGTGGGTATGGCAATGAGCTATCCAAATCCCCCTTAAGGAAGGAGGCACTCAGGCTCCCAGCTTCTGGGAGAGCTGCCTGCAGCTCTTGCCCAGAGAGAGCTGCCTCCTCTCCAAAGCCTTGCTCCCTTCCATGGGGGCATCAAGACACTCTCCCCACCCCCGACTCCAGCTCCAACTCAGATGACTCTGAAGGTCATTCCCAGGCAAGAATTCCCTGGAGAGGTGGTTGAGGCCTTCTTTGTGACTGCATTGCAGCTCTATTTTACCCTCTGCCCGATTCTCCTCCCCCTCCTTTGCCCTCCCCTCCTCTCCCCTTCCCTCCCACAGATGTTGCCTCCCGCTCACCAATCCCCACCTCAGAGCTGGCCCCCAGGGGGAACCCAATATGTAAAAGGGAGATGGGAAAAATTGAGCTGCACCACAATTGATGGTATTCAGAATTCAGATCTGGGGCTCATGGAGAGTCAGGGATCCTGACGGTCTTCAGGGAAATGCCAGGAAAAACCCCTGAAGCCTGGCCCCTGAGGGTCAGCACGTAGAGGCAGGGATTTCCACTTTTCCACACTTCTTCCAGTAAATAGCTGGGTGAAACCAGATTCAAACCTCAAGCCCACCTACCTCTGGCATCTCTCCCCTCCCAGCTTTCTTTTCAAATGTTTTTCAAGAAACCAAGTGCTCAGGAGTGAGGTTTCAAGTGCAAATGGATTCTGTGATGCTCAGAGGCAAGTGGGGCATCGTAGAGCCTTACAAGTCACTGGTCCGAGCCTGCTACTGTCAGCCGAGGAAACCAAGGCCCAGAACGGGGGAGAGACAAGCCCAAAGTCTAAGTGATGGTGGTGGAGTTGGGAGAGAACCCTAAATTTCCCAGCTATGTCCAGAATTTTCTCATCTACTTAACTCTACTGTGAGGAAGGCAGAAATGGAGGGAGGGTGGGATGGGAAGAGGGGTAGAGCAGAGACTTTTACTCACAATCCCATGGCCTGGAGCAAAGCCCATCTCAACGATAACACAAGTAGTCGCTTTTTTATGGAGCACATACTATATTAAGCACTCTGGCTCTTTTAGACCATAATCTCATTGAATTGTCACAATAACCCAATAAAGGTGTGTATTGTGATTATACCCAGATTATAGGATCAGACTCGGGTGAAGTCATTTGCTCAGGGATTCCCAGCTGACAATGACGGGACAATTTCATTTTGGAGTTCTCTCTCTTCCCTAGTGTAATTTGCTGTTCCCTGCTCTCTTTTTCTAGCCTTCTGGAGACTTAATTTCTTTCCTTGGTTTGTTACTCCTCCTCTCAGTTTCAGAACTACAAGAGGAGGAAAATTATCTGTCCTGTTAATGAGTGTTTAGGACTCTGGCAGCCTCGAACAGTGGGAGGAACTTGAGATCAGAAGGTTCTGGATTCAAATCCTGACTGTCACTTACTAGCTCTGTCCCCTGTCTGAGTCTCCAGCTCCCTACTGGTAAAATGTTAAGTAGAAAACTTGTGACTGTAAACACTTATATCCTACCAGAGCAAAGCCTTTCAGGCCCTCCTATTCCAATCTGTCCTCACCCACGGAGTTAGGAGTAAAGATGGTCTCAGGGCTGATAATTACTATAACAGGACGAAGTGTGAAGAGGGAGAAGGCAGTTGATATTCAACACAGTCAACCAACCGATAGCCATTGGCCTTGCCCTTGTAGCTCAGTTTTCCCATCTGTGCAATGGGAATGAAGATAACAGAACCTGCTTCTCAGGTGTGTGGTGAGGTTTGAATGAAATAACATGTGGGAAGTGCCAAGCCCAGTACCTCACAAATGATCAATGAATAGTACTGTTATTATCATCATCCCAGGGACAATGGCTGGTGAGTCTCGAGAGTCACCCCTGGACACAAGCTGTATCATGGAGAAGAATCTGGACTACTGGTTCTGAAATGTTAGCATGTACCAGAATCACTTGAAAGCACTGCTGACTTCATGGGTGCTTAGAGGACTCCAGGTTTTGTTCAATGCTTTGCTGTCACCTCCTTGAAATTCTTAATTTCTGAACAAGGGACCTGTGTTTTCCTTTGGCATCGGGCCCCACAAATTATGTAGCCAGTCTTGACTGGAGAACTTATTAAAACACAGAAAAGTGAGCCAACCTCCAGAGTTTCTGATTCAGTAGGTTTGGGAGGTAAGCCCCCAGATTTTGCATTTCTAACAAGTTCCCAGGTCATGTCTGTACTATGCTCTATGGACCACATTTTGAGAAGCAATGATTGAGACAGTGGCTGTGAACACGGGCTTTACATGAGAATCACCAGGAACGTGCCTGGGCTCCACCTTTACCCAGTGGTAAATAGAATTGTTCTGAGTACACTCCTGGCTTCAGGGGTTTTGAAAAGCTTTCCAGGTGATCCCAATGGACAGCTGGGACTGAGAACCACAGGGTTACAGCAGAGAATCCTGACTTCCACTCAGGAAAAGGAACCCCTGAAGGCATTACCCATCCAGCCCCAGGACCCATCTAGACCCAATGCGGTGGGGAATCTCCAGAGAGGGGGCAAGGAGGCTGTGTGTTCAACACACACCTCAGATGATTCTTACCTTGGGACAATGTAGGAAAAAACATTTGGAGTGGCATTCCTCAAGCTTTAATGTGCATTAAACACCCCCAGGAAACACCTGGGATCTTGTTAGGGAACAGATTCTGATCCAGGTGGTCTGGGGGTAGGGCCCAGGAATTTACATTTCTCCCTTGCTCCCAGGAAATGTTGATACTGCTGGCCCAGGGACCACACTCTGAGAAGCCCAGATCTAGGCTGGAGAAACAAGAAAGTGATGGGGTGGCTAAGATTTTGGTGACGCCATCCCCAATTGTCCAGTCCAATAAGTTGGAAAGAAGGTAATGTACCTGTGCTTCTGCTGGAGCATACTGTCTTTCACTGGATGAAGCTCTATGTGACACACATTCCAAAATAGAGTCTGAAAAGTCCCCTCACGGTGCTCCCCTCATTCTGCAAATAAGAACCTCAGTGCATCTGTAGGGTTTAAGAGGCCAATACTAACCCCCGGAGGAGTTCCTGTGCTCGACCCATCAGAGCCTGGGCCAGAGACATGGCTTCTATTCCTAGCTCTACCATTTGCTGACTTTGAGACCTGGGAAGAGGTCAACGCTCTTATCTGAGCTTCGATCTTCTCGGTAGTGAGAGGGGCATAATACCCATTATTATTACAGCCTCTTCTATCGCTGCTTCTGGACATCAGAACATGAAAGATGTTCTGATAGCAAAATTCCACACCATACATCATGCCTGTTATTTCTGCATACTAGCAGGTTCTTATGTAACCTCTTCTCAACTTTCCCACACCTTCTACGTGACACAGACTAAGATGTGACATGCCTCATGGCCCTGGAATGCTTTCTCTTCAATGAATCCACACACTTTTATTGAGCCCCCCAGGAACCTACCAGCTGGGTGAACTGAAAATAGAGACATGAAGAGGCAGTGAGGACGAATGGCAAGTGAGACAAGGTTCTCTTAAAAAACTCTCCAAAATGTGGAAACCAGGCAGAGTTGCCCCAAGAGTGGGTGGGGAGGAGTGTCCGGGTAGAAACAACCTGAACAGATGAGCTGTATTTAAGGGTTAGTAAGGATCCAAGCTGGTAGGATGTGATGTCGGAACAGGTCATCTTAGGGTCTCCTCTAGCCACCATGCCCCTAACCCAGCTCACTCCTGCAGGGAAACTGAGGCTCCAGATAAGGAACTGTATTGACGAAGCAGCTTTCAGTTCGGGTAACAAACACTACAGTCCACGGAAGCCTGAAGCACTGCCTAAGCCAGAGATGATTTTTTTTTTTTTTTTTTGGCAACTGAAATGACAAGTGCCCAGCCCACCTGTAGGCCGAGCAGTCACCAGCAGATCTCCTTCACCAGAGCACTGTCATAAATTAATCTTTAATTTCCACCGCCAGGTCTGTGGTGCAGCTAATCATGACCACTAATTGCTATGACAAGCTTCTCCCTTCTCTTTTTATGTTTCCATATTAGCCTGTTTAGTATGCTTTGTGTCTGTTTATTTTATAGCCGGAAATACTTTTAATAGCCTAGTAAATTGAAAATGGACTTTACTACCATCTGACTTTACCAGAGTTTTACAACCATTCAATTAATGGTATCAGTAATCTTCCTTCATAATTAGGCGGTTAGTAGCTTTGTCAGGCACTGCTGTTAACTAAATTAGTACTCAGCATCCACCTAATCGTATTTTGGGGGGCCCCAAATGGGAAACCCTCAAGCTCGGGGGCTGCCAGGATGGAGTGCCACGATTAGCTGGCTGTAAATACCGCCTGCAAATATATGGTTTATTATAGTGATAACGGGCATTTGTAGCTTACATAAATCTGAGCATTCCTGCTGACAGAGGAGAAATGGTTTTCCCTGGTTGCTAGGAAATAGAGTTCCTGGGTCTCACATGCTTCACTGCCTTCTCCAGGCAGCTGATGGATTCTCTACATGAGGGGATGGCAGCCGTTAGCCACCCCAGAGCGAAGGTAGAGAGCATCCAATGCGATGCCCCCTGTGTGCACACCCGAGGGGGTCTCCTCGGGGCCAGAGGACGCCCGTTCATTACAGCTGTGCAGAAAAGGCAAGCAGAGGAGGGAGCTAGAATGTGGGAACAATGATCTGAAGGCTGATTTTTAATGTCGGGAAACAATCACAGTCTCGTATGCCAGAGAATTTCTGCCAAATGTCATACTTTGAAAGGAGACAGATTGAGGAGGCGCGTGCGAGATTGGCAACTGGTAACATATAACCCAGTGGTCCTATTTCCATATCTGCAGCAATTAAGGCCCCCCAAATGTATTTCGGTATTTAACCAAAATTAAGTGCCTCTGAATATATTAACAAATGCTCCCTGTTAGAAATAGCCCGACCCCAAATATTTCCCATAATTAAAAAAGCAAAAAGACTGTAATTTCTTAATGCAGGCACATTTGAATGAAACTTGAGTAAATTATTCAGCTAGGTTTCTGACACTCTCCTGAATGTTCAGATAGTGGATTCTAAACACTGACTACTTACTATCAGAATTCCATTGAAAAAAATCTGTCTATCTGCCAGCCTTCCAAAACTTCTGAATTCTGACAACACTTGAAACTGGACTGAGTTGTAGGTTCTTGGGATATCAAGAGGCCCTCACTAAAGGTTTGGAAAACAGGGGAACAGGGGAAAGCAAGTGGATCTATCTAACTGAAAGCACAGTGATGGTTTAACTGACTTCAATCAGGAATTCAGTACCATAGAAAGAAAGTAAGGCCTGAGTTATGACCCTGCCACTGCCTATGACCAGGTATGTGGCCCTAGGCAACCTGCTCACCTTCTCTGGGCATGCTTTCTTCTTCACAAAATGGGGATAATAATATGCGCTCGGAGAATTGTTCTGAGGATTAACAGGTGTCAAATGATGTAAAGAAAGCACTTGCTGCCGGTTAGGGCTGCCTAAATGTTGGCTAGCATATCCTCCTTCTTATCCTTTAAAATGTCCTAACCAGACTCCACCCCTTTCCATTCAGTTCAGCAAAAGCCAAATTCTGCAAAAGACACAAAACTAAAGCCCTCTTTGCAACGCCATTCAGCTACTGGACTCTTTAATCTCCGGAGCAAAGCAAAAACCAAAGCCCTGTAGTTTGGGGGAAACCAGGTCTTTTCTCAAATGTGTAAGGAGCGTCTGAAATTTCTATCATGTGGGCCTCCCTAAAATGGCCTCTGGAAGCCATACACACGATGAGACTGAAGGTAACACAGAAGTCTGGACCGACTCCCTGGCTGACGAGACTTCTAAGGAGGCGATGTACACCATGAGCAGTTTGCCAGGATTCCGCCAGTCCCAGCAAAATAAGAAGCATATTGGTGGACACAGACTCTTCCATCCCTGAAGACCATTCCCTAATAGTTAAGGAGAATTGACTCTCCCATCTTTGCGACAACAAAACATCTTGCTCACTTGTAAGAAACTAAGGAAGGTCAGGGAGGTACAGGGAGGCAAGGGAAGGCTGGGGGTAGCCTGTAGAGGTGGGTGAGAACTGTAGGGTGAAGAGATTTAGAAATCCCTTGAATGGGGTAGGTTTTGATTTGCGAGCAATGGAAAAGCATGAAGGAGCCTGAGGTGGAGGATTCACAAGGTCAGAAGAGGTAAGGATGTGACGGAGCAGAAAACAAGGGCTGAGCCGGGCAGAGTTCAGCCTGCCGAAGACTGTGGACGGGGTGGAATGTGCCAGAGTTGTCGCTAGAAAGGTGCCTGCCGTGTGTGTGGTGGGGGAAGGGGGGTGGGCAGCAGGAGGCAGTCTGACAAGGGCTGATGGCATGGGCCTGGGAGGACACAGCCTGTGAAAACCCTATAGGTACTCAGCTGTGTCAAGCTAAACTGAGGAATGAGGGTGTATACGTGTAATTTATGTACCTGTTTAAACCCAGAGCTTGCAAATAAATTTAGCTCCTGGCCAACAGCCTGAGCACGTGTGTTGGGCTGGAGGACTGCCATGGAGGACAACCAGAGTGGAAATTGAGAACAGATGACATCCTGTGCTATCACTCTTTGGAGAAAAGCCACCACCCACCACCACCTCCATCCACTCTGCCATCAGCATCCACCCACCCAGGCCCGGGGAGCTGCTATCAGGCGAGGGTTCCTGGGACAGAGCTTAGCCTCCCTCCCAAGCTGCTTTGTCTTCTTCCAAGGCCACATTTACCAACTGTGTGAACTTGGGCAAATCAGTCTCTCTAGCTTCAGTTTCCTCCCTGAAAAAATGGAAATGATAAAACTGTCTACAAGGATTAAATAATTCAATATATATGTAGAACACCTGGTGCTTAGGGTAAACACTCTGTAAGTACTGGGTCAAGGTGGGGGGCTGTGATCATGACCATCACAATGGCCGAAGAAAGCCTTTGCACCCTGCTCGCCCCACAGTCATTCAGTGCCCACCTTCTAAGGGTTCCTGCAAAGGATACAAAGATAAACAACACACGACCTCTGTGTTCCAGGAGTTCCCCAATATTTGCATTTTAAACTGGAGCTTTAAATAATTTAACCCCAAAATGGCAGAGAACTTTGAGAATTTCTTGCACCTTAGTAAAGCCACAGAATGTTCTGGGCAAGACTTTTGGGCAACTGTTGCTTCTTCATCCCCCAAATGCCAGGAATTTCACTTTACCCTCCTGGCAACCCAAGGAGATAGGAGCTATTATTGCCGCCCCTGCTTTATAGATGGAAAAAAATATATTGCTCTTAGTTACACAACTAATAGTTACACAACTAATAAGGACAGAGGTAGGATTTGAACCTATAACCGAACTCCTAGAGATCAATCTCTAGACCACTGTGTCTTCTAATCTAATTAGATATGGATGCCCAGGCAAGGAGAAGGTGGAATAAATTGCGGCAAGACTAATTAAGGAAGGTATTTCTGAGAGCAGACACTAAGACAAATGGGAGAGGGTCAGCCCAGGAAAAAGGTAACACTCTCCCTAAGTTTAACGTTTCTGTCTTGAAGCAAGAAATCAATGAAATAACTTCTCGACGTACAATACCCATTGGACACATGCCATTCTGCCTCTCTGGGGCCTGGAGTTCAGATGTTACTGCCTCTGATTAGCCCTGGAAAGCTTACAGCACAAGGATACCTCACCAAATACCGAAGGAACAAAATGCTCTCTCCTACAACTCCCTGGGCAGTTCTGAGCACGGGGCAAGCTTTAACATGCCAACTATTAGACTGGTAATAAAGCAAGGTGATTAAACGCTTAGAACCTGGGGGTTCCAGTCGGTTGCAATTAGGAGCAGGACTGCCTTCCCCCCGGGGTTGAGTTTGGAAATGAGTGGAGGTAATTCTGGCTGTCCCAGTGGCCCACTGGGAGGCCCCCTGGCATTTCGTGGGCAAGGGCCAGGCTTGCTGAACATCCTGTAATGCATGTGACAACTCCTTTCAAAGAATCCCCCAAATATCAATCCTGGTGAGAAACCACGGGAGACATCTCCAGGTCCCAAACCCTCCGTAGCCACCAACCGTGGCCGTGTGGCTGTGCTGAGAAGCACCTCTCTCTGACTATAGACCTGGAGATGGTGACAGAGAGCCACCTACTCCTGGGTTCACAAACAGGGAGGTCAGCTTTCCCTCTGTCTTAGTCTGCTCGGGCTGCCATGACAAATCACTAGAGAGTCAGTGGCTTAAACAAAAGAAATTTGTTGACTCCTAGTTCTGGAATCTGCAAAGTCCAAGGTCAAGGTTTTGCCTGATTTGGTTCCTGGTGAAGGGTCTCTTGCTGGCTCGCAGAGCGCTGTCATCTGTGGGCTCCTGTGACCTCTTCTTTGTGTATCCATGTACAGACAGGGGGCCAGCAGGCTGTGTGTCTTCTTAGAAGGGCACTAATCCTATCATGAGGGTTCCGCTCCCGTGACCTCTTCTAAATCTAATTGCCAGCCGAAGCTCCCACCTCCAAATCCCATCACATTGAGGGTTTAACATGTGAATGGGGGTGGCAAAATTCCTCGCTGGGAGGGCTTACTCCATGGCTATTTGAACCTTGCAGAAAGGGAAAATTACTCTGTTATTTTTTCATGCAAAGTCAAGAACTCAGGCTAAAAAGCAGGTAACTATGGGCCCCAGCCACAGAAGGCATTTTAGGAGACGGGCACTGATAGGAAAAGAAAGTCAAGCTCAGAGAATTCTTCAACAATACATGGAATGAAATACTGGTGAAAATTTGAATAGTTGTCCAGCACACACCTGTGACATGGCTACCTGGAAATCTAGCCCTGCGGTGCTCATTTACTTTATGATTATTGAAAAGCTTGAAATGGTGAATGTAAGAGCTTCCATTATGTCATTCCATGAAGTTTTCTTTTGAGAAGAATAGGGCGTGGGAAGGGGTCCTTCCAAAATCTGTGGCCTGTGATGTCTTCTGAAGGCTCCGGCCACGCCTTCCTGGTAGACCATAGTATCTTGTGGGCAAGTGTTCTCAATAAAATCTAAGATTCTACACTGAGAAGTAGTTTTGTTTTTCTCAAATCCATCTGTCAAGATCCTGCATTAATACCCGGGAAGGGGGGGCGATCTACTCATATCAGTCAGAATCTTGTTGTTTTCAAATGATGGAGCCCCCATCCCAATTTGCTTTGGCAAGAAACAGAGTTCATCACCCTCACATCGGAAAGCCCTGATATGCTTTGGCTTCAGGCACAGCTGGATCCAGACATTTCAGTAACATAACCAATAGGTACCAGCCCCTCTCTGCCTCTCTCTGTCCCTTCACTTTACTTTCTTCTACACTGGCCTCATTCATTCTCGGGGCAGTTATTCCCTTGTCGGGGCACGATGGCTACCAGCTGCGGCTGCTCACTGGTGTGGAGTCCTCTTGATCTCAGCTGCAAGCACCTCCTTCCAGATAGTGTCAGCAAAAGTTCCAGGGAGGACTGCAATCGGTCCAGCTCGAACTGGGGCCCCAAACCCATCACTGTGGCTGGGAGGCAACAGTACCTAGGTCATGGGAGCAATCCTTGGGTCAGTACCACTTGAACCTCATAGCCAGAAAATGGGGGGTTGGGGCAAGCACTGGCAGGGCCCCGACCATAATTCCTGGCACTCACTATTCCTACACCCATAGCTTCCTAGGGGAAGCTATGACTTGTGACTACCTGTGACTACCTGTGAGCTTCCACTAGAGAGGGGAGCATGCTCCACCCATGCTCAGAGAGGGCAGAAGGGTCAGAGAATTAAGACCCCCAGGAGCAGCCCCCAACCAATGGCACACAGGAATGGATGGAAAATACCCCAGCTTCCTTGCCCACCCCTCCCTCAGTGGTACAACTCAGAGGTCTCCCAGGGGTCCCCCACAGGACTCAGTTTTAGTTGCCCACAATGGTGACTTTAACACACCCTCTACTGGCTTCTGGGTCCTCCCTGTTTCATTTGCCCACTCTCCTGCTGCTGACTCCCACAGCCGTCTTCCATACTAACTACTGTAGTCAAGTGCCAGTCTTCGTGGTCTTCTGGGGGGACCCAAACTAAGGCAGGGATGCTGGGGATTCAAAATGCTCTCTCTGTAAGAGGGCGCTATCGCAGAGAGGGCCTTCTTACCCTAGTGTTAGGGGTTCGTATATTTTTAAAAGTATATACTGTGTCAGTCCAGGTCCTCTGAGGAACAGAGGCCAAGATGGGATTAGATATACAAGATTTTCATTATGGAAAACACTCATAAAAAAAGAGAAAAGGAAGGAGAAGAGGCAGGGGGAGCCTTCAGACCACAACACCCATCTAACCCAGCCTGAAGAAGAGGATGGAAGTGTAGAGAAAAGCATCCTAGGATGTGTGAAGACTAAGGAAAATTCAAGAAGGTTTAGAGCCAAAGTCAGCATCAAAGGAATCCGTACATCCCAGGAATAAGTTGGCCCCAGTATCCCCCCGCTCAGTCACTGGCTGGGAGCAATCTGTGGGAAGCGTGGCTTTGGTGTAAACGGATCTCAGAGCCCAGGAGCTAAAGTTAAAATGGCTCACACCCAATGTAGCCACATATATTATTAAAGAAACCCCACACATTCAGAAAATTGAGATGCTCTGCTATACCTTTTTGAGTCTGAGCCTCAGAAGGCCTATTTGGGGCTCAAATTAAAAAAAAAAAAATGCACACGAGCCAGTGGAATCAGACCCCAGGGACCATGGACATTGGTGGCATTAATGGTCCTGCAACAGAGTTGTGGGAGAAAAGCAAGCAGTGAGCAAAGCCCCATTTGGATGCAGTGGCCCCGTGTCCTCTGTAAGCCATAAAGCAGAGCACATTCTTAGTGCAGCAGAAATCCCAATGCCCAACGGTTTTGTTTTGTTGTTTAACAAGTACCTCTTTGAAAATAAATCTGATCAGTTTAATCTCAGAACCATTAAAAGTGATTAAAATCTCATCTTCTAGAAGCTGTTTCAGAAATCCCTAAGGCCTTTTTGTGCATTTCCTTAGAAACACAGTTCCCATCATGTTCGGGAGGGATGGTAGAGAAAGTGGCTCTTTGGAATCCACCCCCCCCCCATCAGGAAGTCTGTGCTTCCTGCCAGCAGAGCACTTTCCATTCCCAAACCTGCCAGGGTGGTCCCCATAACTGCGTAGTCCAGACCAGGGCTAGTCAAACTACAGCCCATGGTCCAAATTAGATGCTGCTTGGTTTTATGAATAAAGTTTTATTGGAACACAGCCACACCCACCTGTGAATCCTTTGGCTGTGACTGCTTTTCTTCTACAAAAGTGAGTGGAGTAGTTGCAACAGAGAGTAGAGGGCCCCCAAAGCCTAAGTTGTTTCTTATCTGGTCTTTTCAGAAAAAGTTTGCTAATCCTGATCTAGATTATATCCAAAAGGGAAGAGGAGTTGGAAAAAAAGAGACTATAGGAGAAAATATGAGAAAAATATAAGAGAATTATAGAAGAGAATGGGGGGAGCAAGCAAATATATATATTTTAATTTTTTTAAAAGATTTTATTTTAGAGAGAGAGTAAGCAAGTGAGCGGGGGGGGGGTGGGGGTAGAGGAACAGAGAGAGAGGAGGACAAGCAAACCCTGTGCTGAGCCTGGAGCCCGGTATGGGGCTCAATCTCACGACCCTGAGATTATGACCTGAGCCAAAACCAAGAGTCAGACGCTTAACTGACTGCCCACCCAGGTGGCCCAATAAAAGCATATATTTAAAAGACTGCATCACCGTCCTAGCAATCCAGTGAGGCTGGCATGAAATATGAGGAAACTGAGTCACAGAGGGCTTAAATGCCTGGATCAAGGTCATAGGGTCGGTAAATAATGGACCCAGGATGGGCACTCAGGTCTCTCTGACTCCAAATTCCATGCTTTTCAAAAACAAAACAAAGTCCGTGCTCTTCAACTTGATCCCACACAGAGAAGCCACTGTGTCATCAAGGAGTGAGCCCAACATGATTTCACACAACAAACAAAAATATCCCCTCATATGGAAGTTCTCTGAATATTACATAACATTTACAGGAAGGTGCCTTAAACTCTAAAGAAAAGCCGAGTGCTTGCTGCATCAACAAAGCTCAAAGACAAGGCCACCAGGGCTGGGGGCTCATCAAAAGCCACCATTCTGAGACACATGTAGAAATGTCAGAATTGCAACTGATGACAATAATGTCCCCTAGAACTAGGGCCACCTCTGAAACACATCGTAAAGTGAATCCAGTCTGCCTTACAAGTCCTCATCTTTCCTTTGGACAATTCCCACAAATGACGAAACATCTCTGGGCCTTCGCTGCCTCATCTTTAAAATGGGAATAACAAAAGGTAAAAATAAACAGAATGGGAATAGTTGGAGTACCTAGCTCATAGGGTCGTTCTGCTCTGATTATCAAATGAGATAATCCACATAAAGTCTTGCCTCATGCCTGGGACAGAGCAGGTGTTCAACGAAAGTTACCTCCTTTGCTCTGGAGCTGCCCCCGGCAATGCCTTTTTTATCACAAAGTTTCCAGATCTAGTGTTTTATCTTCTAAAATAAAACTTACCAGTCCCATGCTCCATTCCCTCAAAGCTTTGTTGTTGCTGTTTTTTAAAGATTTTATTTATTTGAAAGAGAGCACGCAGGCACGAGCAGGGGGGAGGGCAGAGGGAGAGGGAGAAGCAGACTCCCTGCTGAGCGAGGAGCCCAATGTGCGATGTGAGGCTGGATCCGTGGACCCTGGGATCATGACCTGAGCCTAAGGCCAAGCTTAACCTACTGAGCCACCCAGGCGCCCCTCCCTCAAAGCATTGATATGTTTTAAACAAATTATTTCCGGGGGAATGGGGAAGGAGATGGATGTATAGTTACTGTTTCTGAAGGCATGTTATCCTCCCAGGAAAGATATTCAATAATATACATGGCCTGAAAGTTCTAGCAGTTTTTCAAAACCAAAATGTCCTGAAGCTTATTCATATTTCTCCCCCACGCTGCCCCCCATCCCACCCCACCCCTGCCCAGCTCCAGGTACCTAGGAAAGCTAGCATGTGCCTGGGCTTCACTCTGAAAGCGACACCCCGTTCACCTCACCAGCCCTGCCTCTGCCCTCACACTTCATTCCCACTGCCTCTGCCCCAATTCCTGTCACCAGGGCTCCCCTCCTCCACTTTCTAACTTGGGACTCCTGCCTCTCCAATAACCTGACCCAGAACTGGAAGGCCCAACATGGGCTGAGTCAGGGCCCGCACAAAAACCTCCCACGGCTCTCGGGAGTTGGGGTCCCCGCACCTGGTCTGGGCACCCAGGGTCACTCTGCCTGGCCTGGCTCCCCTGGCCAGCCTTAACTCCATGACCCTCACTACTGTCAGGGGTAGTGGTGTTAAGTATCTTGCACGGAGCCACAGGCACTGACCAAGCAGAGGAGAAGTCAGTGGGGCCCGGCATTAACCCTTTAATTTCTGGTTCCGGGAAGGGCCTGGCAGATGACACCGAGGGGATCAATGGCCACCTACCAACCAGTACAGCACATTTGAACACCTGATGACTATCAGACTTCCCTGGGGCCAAACAGAACTTTCCATTCCCCTTACATGCCCTTCACACGCCTCTCTGCATTTACAAATCTGGCCCCTTTTCACAGACTACCTTAACCGCCACGTTTGCTACATATGCCTCATAGACATCACCTTTCTGTCTTATTTTGAATTCCCATAGCTTTTCCTTAATGTGCCTGTTAGAGCACAGCACTGCCCCCATCACATGATGGGTACCAGCATACATGCATTAGATAACCCGGATTTGCAAACGGACAACCCACAGACTCAACTCGGCTTGCGGATACTTGCTAAACCTGAATTATTATTATTATTATTATTTTTAGCAAGAGAGTTCAGATTTCAAACCTCTGTGTTTCTGGCTTCTCTTGAGCACGGGTGAGCAGGGCCATGCTGGGCTTATGGGCTCTGATGGGAGGGGTCTGTACAGCAGCTGCCCCCAGCAAGGGGATGGAGCTGTCCATTTCCGCACATGCCCCACCCACCCCCGGCCTATTTCTCTCCTTTCCGTTTCCCGCCTGCTCCCTGTCAGCATTTGTTGCAGCCCTGCTGTAACAAGGCTGGGGGCAGAAAGCATCCCTTCTTAATCTTCATAGAGTGTGATGGTTAAAAGCACAGACTTGGGACCCAAACCAGTTAGGTTCCTGCTTCATGCTGCCACTCATTAGCTGTGTGATTTTGGCAAGTTACTTAACCTTTCCCTGATGCGGTTTCCTCTTCTGTAAAATGTGAATAATAACACTGTAGTACCTGCTTTATAGGAGTCTCGTGAAGGTTAAACATGTTAATACATATCAAGTACTTAAAAGAGAGCCTGGTGTGTAGGAAGAAATCCAGTGTCAGCTTTATCCACTCATAAGAGTTACGGTAGAGGGAGTAGACTATTCCTTACAGAGCCCAGCATACTTAGTAGGTATAGACAAGCACAGTCGGAGAATAAATGAAGACTTCAAATACTATGCACAAGAGCCTCACAGAAACTCTGGGCTCACCCAGATGAAGGGCTGGTAAGATGGAATGCCCACCAACATGGTAGCCCGTATGAAATATCAAGGGGCTACTGGACATTGCAGGGCTCCCTCAGTTTGGGCCTTTGGAAAAACATCTATGCATATATCCCAGAAAAATATTATTTTATTGAATGGTGGAGAACATAATGGTAATTATCCAAGTAGCAAATAGCGTTTCAATAAGATTGCCTGACTTCCAAACAGTGGCTCTGAAAAATTTCCCTCTAGAGATGCTTGGGGACAATATGGTGGAAGGGAATGGAATGGCTCAAGGTCTTGGCGTGGAAGTGCATCTGCAGAGAATCTCCTTATTTTTCCTCAGACTGTATGTTTGTTTTGAATAGCTGGAGGAGGATTAGTGGATGAAAATTATGGGGGAATTTAAATTTTCTCCCTGAACCAGACCTCTTCCAGGTTCAACTTGCAGTCTACATCAATGACCATATACTTGTTGAAGGAATTAAATAGTAATGAAAATAATACTGACATTCAAATGCAGAGAAAACAGATATTCAGCTTCTAAAACATCCAACTCTCTGCAAGGTCTCTCAAGAGGAAGATGTAATGGAGCATACCAGGGTGTTCTTGGCCCTATCCCTGAACTTATCGTTAAGGATTCTAATTAAAAAGTGATTTGTTTCTCTATGGTGGATACTTTATGGAGGAGGTTTGGCTAGGTTCAAAGCAGAGGAGGAGTGCTCCATAAGGGAACTTTATCGTCCTCACACAAGTCCAACAGCTGGAAGAGATTTTATACTCTTTCTCATTAAGGTAGATTTTTTTTTTTTCTTTTTGGAATCCCTTCAGGAATGACCTCAGGGAGAATGATGTCAGTGGATCATCATCCCAGGGCCAAAAGTTCTTCCTTCTAACAACAAGACCCCAGAACCCCATCTAGAACTGACCCACCCAGACTTGGGCGCCTTTGTCCTCAGGCCACAACTCAACCCTGACTTAGGGGAAAGGTGAGCTGGGATGGTTTTGAAAGCCCAGGTCTGGCATAGTCTGAAACTCATGTGATAACAAGTTCGCAGCCCTGAATTTGGAAGCTCTCCAAGGAAATTTCTCTCCAGAGTACCAAAGGAAGCCAAGAGAGATTACAGCATCTGGGACCACTGCTGCACATCTGAAGGTGATGATTGTTTAGGCAAGTGATTTACTGGTGACCTGCGGGGAAAACAAAGTCAAGCAGAGGAGGGGACTGACGTGGCAGGGGGCGCAAGCCAGGAGAGGCTGTGTGTATGAATCACAGCTGGCCCTGCGCCAAGACCAAGTACCTGTAGTGAAGTAAAGGGACACTGGCAGAGAGAGCAGGGGAACCGGGTTCTGGTCCCAGCTCTGCTGTGTCTTTTCTATGTGACCTGACTCTAGTTGATTCTTTGGACCTTGTTTTCTCCCTCTGTAGGATGGGAGGGAGGAGAGGAGGTCAGAAGTTAAAACTCAAATGCCTTCAGGGACCAAGCTGGGAATGCCAATGTGTGAAGGAACTCGGGTGAGGCAACAGGGAGGCAGGGTCTGTTGGTGACCTCGCTGATCGGAGTGCATGCTTCTGGCTAAAGGCTGTCAGGTGCGTGGCTATGAAATCACGGCTCTAGTTACCAGACATCTGGTCCCAAGTGACCTTTGGACTATTACCTTCAGACCCAAGGACTGGGTGGTGCCCAGGGCCACATTCCACTCCAAGACTCTGGCATCTGAGATCCTCAAATTGGTCCAGTAAAGACACACATCACACTCTTGCCTTAAATACAAAGGAAATGGGGCCAAGGACTGTTTGCGTTAAAAGTGTGGGCTTCAAGGCAATCTGGGCTCAAGTCCTCTGCTCGGTCACAAACGACGAGTCTTGTTTGTACTTCCGAAATTCAGTGATTCTGCAAACCAAAAGGTTTTCTTTAGGTTTGCAGAAAATTCACTTGGTGGCAAAGCTGATCAGAGCTATTTATTTATTTATTTATTTTTAAAAGATTTTATTTATTTATTTGAGAGAGAGAATGAGAGAGAGAGAGAGAGCACATGAGAGGGGGGAGGGTCAGAGGGAGAAGCAGACTCCCTGCCGAGCAGGGAGCCCGATGCAGGACTCGATCCCGGGACTCCAGGATCATGACCTGAGCCGAAGGCAGTCGCTCAACCAACTGAGCCACCCAGGCGCCCCTAATCAGAGCTATTTAGAGATATTATTTATACCAGGGGTCAGCACTTTTTTTTTTTTTTCTGTAAATGGCCAGACAGGAAGTATTCTAGGTTTTACGGGTCTCAGCTGCTCAGGTCTGCCCTTATAGCATGAAAGAGCCATAACAAGTGGGAGGGGCTGTGTTCTAATAAAACGGATTTACAAAACAGGTGGGATTTGGCCTTACGAGCTATAGTTTGCTAACCACTGATGTATATGATTTGGTACGAATGTATACAGGTTTTGCTGCAGAAATATTAATGATTCTGATTATGACGGCTCTCCTGAACACCTCTGGGGTTGTGATAGATAGAATAATGGCCTCTGAAAATGTCCTAATTCCTGAAACCTGAAAAAGTATTACCTTCCATGGCAAAATGGACTGTGCACATCTAATTGAATGAAGGACCTTGAGATAGAAGATGAGCTGCATTATCCGTGTGGGCCCACTGTGATCACAGGCGTCCTTCCAGGAGGGAGGGAGAGGGCTCAGAGACACAGGAGCCAAGATGGCAGTAGCAGAGGTCAAAGAGAGCGACTAGACTAGAAGAGGCTAGGGGCTGGCTTCGAAGCCAGAGGAAGGAGCTCAAACCAAGGAATGCAGGTGGCCTCTAGCACTGGAGAAGGCGAGGAGACAGATTTCCTCTAGAGCCTCTGGAAGGAACACATCCCTGCCAACATTTTGATTTCAGGCTTTCTGACCCCCAGTAACTGTAAAATAATAAATCGGTGCTGTTGTAAGCCATTAAGTTGGTGCTTATTTGTTATAGCAGCAACAGAAACGAATACAGAGATACAGTGTGACATACGGTGTATGCACTAAATTTCCTTTCTGAAAGAGAAAATTTTGAATATAAAACTCTTGTCCTGAGAGTATCAGGCACTGGCTTGTGGATTTATGGGTGTATGATCTTGTGTCAGATCTTTCATCTCCTTAAATCTCAGGTTCCTCATCTATAAGATGGGTATAAAATCACATCTTCCCTCAAGATCTTTGTGAAGGACATGGTGATGCTCTTCCTAAATCCCCCTTCAAGGAAGGCCTTGGGGCCCAAGGGATCAGAAGTGCTATTGGTAATTCAGCTGAAAACCCATCAGCCCTGAGGGATTGTCTCAGCTGCAGAGAACCCTTGAGGGAGGAGGCACATCTATGTCTGATTGATATGGGGTTTATAAAAGCCTGGCCATTTCCAAAGAGCTGAGACTCAGAATTTCTAATTGTCAGCAAACATTTCTCTATAAACTTTTTAAATGGGGGAGTCAATGTGGGCATTTCAAAACAGTTTGCTAAAGTCATAAGACATACCTAATCTTCCAAAATTTAGGTGGAGCTAAAGATTATGGTAAATTTTTTTTAATGAAGAATAGTTTGCTAGTTAATTATATAAATTCAAAATATAAGTATTTTAAATTATTATAAATAAGCCAGTGTATTTTCAAACAGGAGGTTACTGAAATAACACAAGAATCCAATCAAATGATAAAAACATGAGGATAGAAAAAAGGAAGGGGGGGAACGATCAAGTCTTATCAATTGGGTAAGCCACATCTATGAACTTCAGCTAACCCTCAGAGGTGAAGCTGGATGCTCATGGCCCAACCATAGTATATAATTGTTTGTCCTCAATCTAGCTACCACACTTCCTGTAGCGTTAGCCTGGGGAAACTGTATTGAACTTCTAGCTAGTATAACTGAACTTGCATCCACAGGCTCAGTGGGAAGCTGGTGATGGGAAATTTACCAGAATTTAGAAACTTCTAGAAAAAGATGAGTAAAGGAGGGGAGAAGCTGCTTCAACCAATCTAGTCTTCTTCCAAAACTAGGTGGAGAGTTTGGAAAAAGAGGAACCCTAACAATTTCAAATCAAGACAGCTTAACATGGAAAAACTTCAGGCAACAGAGACTTTTCAGAAGAAAAAAAATTCCATGGCCATTCCATGGACACATTGACCAGAAGCCCCTGGCATTCCTATAAGTTTCTTTTAGGTATCCCAGAAATACCGGCAGTCATTGTAGCCTGGACATTTCCTATTGTCCCTTCCAGATCCATGCTGTACCCTTTCCCATCTTGCTCTGTGCCCTGTTCATATCCTCCCCCAGCTGGGTCAACCAACAGGGAGCGCCAACAAGAGGATGGACGCTAGAGGGAAGGAAGAGAAGGAGGTCAGGAGGGTGATTTGCCCACCCTCCTCCTCGAGGCCCACCATGGTGGCAGCATCCCTCATATTACAGCTTTGTCAGATGGCCCTCTCTACAAAAACTCTCTCAGTTTCAGGGTTCCAGTAAGCCCCTCCACCCTCCCCACTTCCCTGACCAGGGATGGTAAAAGCCCTAGGTAACTGCACTCTCAACCGTTTTGATATCCCTACAGCCTGCCTACACTTTGTAAACAGTCTGTTTTTTAAATTCTCCCCAAGGTGCCCGTTTGCTTCCTGCTGTGACCCTCACCGATATAAATGATATGGGCATTATTAAACACTTGCAAGAACTGTTTCATTTAATCCTCTTCCCCAAGAATTCCATGAGGTGGGTGTTATTATTCCACCTTATAGGCGATGACTCTCAGATCTAGAGAAACTACAAATCACCCACCAGAAAATAACAAGCCAGGACCTCAACCCAGGCTGTTTGAGCCCCGACTACAATTTGAACCGCCACGCTCTATGGCTGTGATGGTTGTCTGACCTCACTGTGCACACGACTTCAGCAGGTCAATAATGTATTTTCAGGAACTGGTTACCGCCCCTCAGCACCAGAGATTAGTAGCTGGTCTACACCTGATGAAAATGAACAGCATTACTGCTGATGACCCTCAGAGGTTCTCACTGCAAGCAGCCCTTCCTCATCCTTTTCTGATGGGCTAATAAAAGTGTGGAATCCGTGAGGTCTGCAGGTGCTGGAGTGTAAGTGGTAGCAAGAGAAAGAGAGCGCAAGAGAATGAAAAGGTCTAGACAGGTAGGTCATGCTTAAATATCAAGTCATTCCTACCCAGTCTTTGGTCTTCAGTAAGAGGGTGGCCGATGTACACGCTTTTGAGTGTTGACCTTCAAAATGGAGAGCAAGTGTTTATAGGCAGGATCTCATCTCTTGTCTGACAGAGGGAGAGGCTTATGTGCTCTGGATAATGAAATTTTTGTCTGCCAAATTAGACCAGCCAGCGGCCCTTTATCTTTAAACCAGTGGTTCTATAAACTGCAGTCCCCACTTAATGCCGCCATAGATCTTTGCAGCCTCACATTTCTTTTTCAAAGCCTTCTTGAATATCTTGCACATACAGATGACCTTTAGACTCCATTTAGTAAGTTCTTAAATCTATCCTATCCTGCTGGGATTTGGGTTGGAAAAGTGTGAACTTTACTATTAATCTCAGTGAGACCCATTGTTGTCTCAGTTAGGCTTCTTTGTTGCGGGCAGCAGAACCCAACTCTGGCCAACCTAGGCAAAGAGGAACTTTTCGAAAGGATGTCCAGGGCTTGTGGAATTTACAGGAGACCTCCATGATTTATGGGGACTCGGTTTAGGACAGACAGGAACCAAGGAAGCTGCAGTCCGGAACCTAGAACGGTCTGATTCAAATGCTTTTAACTCCACGAGAGACTTCAAGACTATTCCTTCTCTTGTACTGCTTGGGACCCGAAGTATGCAGAGAAAATGCCTGGGGAACTCAGCTGAGGTCTTATACTCCTTCTCCCACATCTCCCCTGCCCTCTCCACCAACTGGCTTTCCCTGTGGGAAGTGGTCACCAGGAATTGCCCTCTGGAGAAGCTGCTCAATGGCCATCTTTATCCCCTTGTCCTACACCAGAAGTTACCTACATGTTCACCTACATACAGACTGCTCCTCTCCCTGGCCAGTGGGCTACCCTCAACCAATGAGGGACAGGGTCTGGAAGATTCACAATCCAGCTCCCGTGCCCTTCAGGAAGAAATTTCTTAAGTCTGTTCCTTCTCAGAAGGTCCTCAGCGTGATTGAGCCCAGGTGCCCACAGTGATGACTGGAGTTTTAATGCAAATAAGTGACAGTCTCTTCCTCCTTTTCATGTCGTACTTCCATACTCTCTCAGGGTTTCCTGGAATCTTTTCCCAAATAACCACTTGCACTCAAATCCCTGTCTCAAGGTCTGCCTTATAGGAACCCAAAGGAAGACATTTTAATCAGACTTTCTACATCAGGGGAGAATCGCATCCCTGATAGGAATTCCAACTGCAGTGAGGCAAAGGGAAATGAAGAGTAACTGCAAATGACAAACAACTGCCACATCCATTCACAACAATTCCAAAAAAAAAAATATTTTTCTTAAGATTTTTAAGAAGGGGAAAAAATTATAGAAAATGTTTTGCATTATAAGTTTTTATTTTGCTATTTTATTTCAAGATGAATTAAGGAAGATTCTCAAGTTGTACCATCATGTTTTTAGAAGTACATCTGTATTAGTTATCAATTGCTATTCCCAAAGCTCAGTTGCTTAAAACATAAACATTTACTATCTCACAGTTCCCGTGGGTCAGGATTTTGGGAGCAGCTTCGTTAGGGGTTCTGGCTTAGGGTCTCATGAGGTTGCAGTCAAGATATTGGGGGGGGGCGCTGTCATCTGAAGGCTTGACTGAGGCCTCCAGGATGGCTCGTTCCCATGGCCGTTGGCAGGAGGCCACAGCTCCTCACCACATGGACTCCAGACATGGCAGCTGGCTGCCCTGAATCAGTGATCCAAGAATAGTTCAATGGTGGAAGCTGTGGTGTCTTTTAGGAGCCAACTTTGGAAGTCACATCATTCATTTTTGTAGAATTCTACTGGTTACACAATTCAGCCCTATTCAAAGTGGAAGCAGTGGACATAGGGTGTAAATATCAGGAGGTAGGGAATACCGAGGGCCATTTTCGAGGCTGGCTATGTAGTACCACTTTCTTCTAAAGCAGCCAGCTCTTTTGGAAGTCTTTAAAAAAGTGACTGATAATTCTACCAAGTGGAGTCAGGTACCCCCATCCTACAACTAGTGGGTCCACAACTAGATGCCTTAGGGTAACAGTTTAATATGTAGCCCAATTGTTTTGTGAAAAGAAGGACCTCAGTGCAGTTCATTTCACTTGTGCTTATGCTTCTGGCCTGGAGTCTGAGGATAACCAGATCTCCCAAGTTGAAACCAAAATGTGACTTGTGCTGGATAGACCTGTGTTTGGATAGACAAGCTCTCCCCTGCCAATGCTTCCCTTCCTCCTCCATGGGGATCAGATCCTAAAGGCCAGCAAGAAATAAACAAAAGAGGGAAAATTCCTTTGTCAGCCCACCAGAACCTAGTAAAAACAGAGCCATATGCTGCAGAACCCAATCCGGAAATTCCAGCTTGACATAAAAAATATAAAATACCATCCTCAATGAGCCAAGCCTTTATAAAGAAGATGAGTGACTCTGCCAACCCAAATAAGTGGGAAGGCCACATGAGTTAAAGCGCCAAGCACATTTTAGAACTACCCTCCCCCCACAACCAAATCATAAATCTAATGTAAGGAAGGCCTGTGGATAAGGGCCTGGCAGATTATCTTTCATGGAATTTCTCTTACTCACCAAGAGCCCAGGGTTCAATCTGTGCATGTTGTAGATTTTACTGACCCAGAGCTCAAAGAGAGAATAACATTGTTACCTGAGAACCAGCCCCTAAAAATAGACTCTAACAAGGGCATTTCTCTTCATGAGAAATGGAAATTACAGATATTTGGAAAAGCACTGAAATTTATACAATAGCACTATCATATGCATTGATTTAAATAGTGGGTCATTTGACCGCAAATTTGTGACATAAATACAGGGATTCAGATGACAAAATGCCAGAGATAAACAGCATTACAAAGCTCTTTCACAGAAATGCTAACTGTGTGCTCTCTGAGTCCCTCACTCAGTAACTAGCACTAACAACCATGTGGTTGCTCAGGCCAGAAAACTGGGAAGCATCCTTGACATTTGTCCTTCATGTGCTCATGCTCCACTTCTAATTTATTATCAAGGTTTCTGCCTCCTACACCTTCCTCAAGGTTTTCCACACCTCTCCATCTCCACCAGCCCACTCAGGTCTTTTGCTTGGCCAGCTACAGACATCTTGAAACTCTTTTCCCAGCTTCTAGTCAGGTCATGCCCCTCCTCCACAATAGTTAGCATTTGTTTCTGCTGTAACAGACAAACTCAAAAGCATAGAGAAGTGTGGAGATTAGCAATTCAGGGGTGGTATGACATTCCTCAAATTGCCAGAGACACAGCTTTCATTCTTGTGTTCTATGGTGTGGCTTCTATTCCAAGGTCACCTCATGGTTCAAAATGGCTGCCAGAGCTCCAGCCAACACATCTGCCTTGCAGCTAGCAGGAATAAGGAAAGGGTTGAACATACCCTCTCCTTTAAAGGAGGCTTCCCAGAATTGTACACATAAACCTTTACGTTGCATTGTCCATAACTTACATAACCACAGTTGGTGGCAAGGGAGACTGGGAAATTTAGTCTTTATGCCAATCACATGCACAATACAAATCAGGGCTGTCATTACTAAGGAAAAAGAATAGAGTAGTAATTAGGAAGAGCATGTTGGCAATTCCCCATTAGGGACTTGATTCTCCCCTTATGCAGAGAGCCTGGTTAAGATGTCTTAGTTTGGCTTCCCCTAAAGCAGACCTTGAGACAGTTTGTGCTCCTCCCCTAACACATCATCTCAGCCAGAAAATTCTCTTTATATGCCCTTTGAAGACTTACTCCTGGAGGCCCCACAGGCCATGGTAAAGAGTTTAGTTTGGTTGTACAATGAGAAGCCACTATTGAGCTTTGAACATGAGAGTGACAAGATCAAACTGGTGGTTTTCAAAGTTCCCCTTGGCTACTGTGAGGGACAGACTGTAGTAAAGCAAGCGCCAAGCAGGGAGACTATCTGGGATAATATTACAAGACTTTAAGGGACAGGTGAAGGCATCTAAGTACAGATGACAGCAGAGAGATGCGAAAGAGGGACAAACTTGGGTCATATTGTGGGTACACGGTCAACAACACTAGCTGTTGGAAAGGCCCCAGGATTTTGGATGGGGACACCACTCACTGAGAGGGGACTGGCTGGGGGAGGAGCAAGCCCATGGAGGAAAAAAATCAAACGTTCTTCTCGTGATGAGTCAGCAGTGCCTAGCAGGCATCCAAATGGAGATGTCATGTAGGCAGTTAATACACGAGTCTGGTGTGCAAGCATAGAGTCACGGCTAGAGGTATATTTTTCGGATTCATGAGCACATGATGATATTTAAAATCACTGACCTGGGTAAGATCACCTGTGGAGGGTATAGATGAAAGAAGAGCCAGGAGAGGAGGAAGGGGGAGCTGAGGACAAAGCCTTCATGTGCTCCCACATGTACCAACTCTGGAACTAAGGACATGGATCCTGGAAAGATTCAGTTCCCCACTGTGTAAAATGGAAACACATCTGGGAAAGTGCGTGGGACAACACACAGTGCTTTAAAAATGGAAACAGTCCTTATTTCTGCATCGAAAGGTAAACAATTTGAAACAACTGATTACCTTTATCCAATCAGCTGAAATGTTTTATAACCAACTGTTAGAAAAATAAGTTGTGGTTTGATTGTGTTTAATATAACTCTGTTTTGAGCTTGCTTTCTTTTTTCATATTAGTTTATGTGTTTAGGAAGAGCCCATGAAACACCATATAAAAGTAAAAATTGTTATTAAAAGTGTTCATAAAAGCTCCTTCATAGTTCTCTTGTTTTATGTTACAAATGACATCCCTAAACACCCCACGGAAAAGGATTTGGAAGATAAACATTTAAACGAAGAGAAAAAAAATCTTTTTATATTGAATATGACTCATCATACTTCTTACATTTTTCTGTATATCACAATAAAAAATGAAAGGCAAAATGGCTAATATTTCTTAAGCACCTACTACATACTGTGTAGTTGTATGTGATTATTATTGTGTACACTACTTCATTTGATTTTTTTCCAAGTCTCGTAAGAAGTGGGTATGAGTCAATGCACGTTACATGGAAGAAACTGAGGCCCAGAGGGCTTGAATTATCTTGCAGGCCGGACAGTGGGAGAGCTGGTCTGTAAACCCAGCTTAGGGTGGCTCTGGAGCCCATGGGCTAATCTTTTATTCTATTGTTTCAGAACTGTGATCTATGTTGCTTCTTCTATACTTTCTTTCCTACTGCTGCTATAACAAATTAACACAAGCTGAGGGATTTAAAACAATGCTAACTTTTTATTTTACAGTTCTGTAGTTCAAAGTCCAAAAATAGATCTTAGGGACTAAAATTACCATGTCTACAGAGCTGGGTTCCTTCCAGAGGCTCTAAGGGAGAATCTATTCCTGTTTGCACTATCTTACAGAGTTTTTGATTCAGGGGGTTAGGGTGAGGCATGAGAATTTGCTTTTCTATCCAGTTCCCAGGAGATGCAGACACTGCTGGTCGGGGGACTCTGCTTTAAGAACCTTAAATATAAGGCTGAACATTTTATTCCCTCTGTTAAAATAGTGTGTCTTCTTGTTTTCAAGATGGCCCCTGAGTGATTCAATGGCCTTCACCGAAATAGTACACACCCAGATCCACGAGTTTGGTTTGGTATGTCAGATGGCGGGGAAATAAGCCCAACACCCACTTCCAACCTGGACCTTTCCATAAGATTGAATCCCTATTCCTCAGCTCGTGGCCCCTTCCAGCAATGAAATCAGTATGGCATCTGCTTCCGTGATCACACTTTTTTCTCTGGCTCTGACCCTCCTTCCTCCCTCTTGTGATTACCCTGGGCCCACTGGGATAATCAGGATAACATTCCTGCCTCAAGATCCCTCCCTTCACCATGCCTACAAAGTCCTTGTGCCATGTAGGATAACATATCCACACGTCTCAGGAATTCCATGGGGACATCTCTGGGAGCCATTATTCTGTCTACAATACCTGCTTACCTGCCCTTTCATGCTCCTATCATTCCATTTGAAGAAAAAATCATGCATTTCGAGTTCTTCACTCAGTGTCAGGTCCTCTTTCTGGGCCTTTGCCCACCTGTATCTGGCAGTATTTTTAGCACAGAAACCATAGGCCCTCAACAGAATGGGGCCCCTCGCTTTCTGATGAACTGGTCCCTCCCATTCAGTTATTGTTTTCAGACTGGGTACTCAGATACTGGAGAAATGTGGGGGAAATACGTGCCTCCCCTGACATTTGACCATCTGGAGACAAGACTGCTCCCC
This sequence comes from Mirounga angustirostris, assembly GCF_029215605.1. Taxonomy (NCBI): domain Eukaryota; kingdom Metazoa; phylum Chordata; class Mammalia; order Carnivora; family Phocidae; genus Mirounga; species Mirounga angustirostris. The sequence continues at coordinate 177,260,023 of NW_026991709.1, read as the reverse complement.
CTTTCAAACAGCTCCCCTCACCTCCATGTCTCCTTCCTAAGGAGGATCCTGACTTGAGTGCAGAAAGACACTTTGCCTTGGCATTCAAGACCCTTCGTGGTCCAACCGCATCCTCTATCCCCAACAACACAGCCCAGCTCTAACCACAGCCAGCTCCTCTCCAGCCCTGAACACACCCTGCCCTTCCACATATCACTCCCTTTGCACACACACCACTCCTTCCAATGCCCCTGGACTCCTCCGCTGGGTGAGAATGGACTAATCTTTGAAGAGGGCCCACATGCCATGCCCTTCAAGAAAAGGCGATTCCTCTCATCAGGATTAGTGGGACCAGCCTCTGGGTTCCCAGTGACTTTGTTCATACCCACTGTTAAGGCAGGGATCCTTCAGCTCAGCTCAAATTAGGCAGGTATAGAGAACTTCCAGACTCAAGAAGCGGATGTTCAGGAGCAGGCCTGGCTTCAAGCATGGCTGGATCCAGGGTCTCAGACAATACCATCAACTTCATCAGTTTCCTCTCTCCTTCTCCCTCATTGCCATTTCCTAGTTCTGTCCTTTCCCTGATGTCCTCTTGTATGCAGCATGGGACAATGACTGCCATCTACAAGTAATCCCAGTTTAGCAAGCCAGGTGGAAAACGAGACCCTCTCAATACATAGATGGCGCTCCCAGGGAGGTATCATTGGCCCCATTGTTCCCCTGCCCATCAATGAACCCAATATTTTGGCCAGAGAAGATAAACTTTTCAGTCATTGGCCGCCTGAGGTCATGGGCCTAACTTTGCATTGAGGATGCAGGGCACTTTAGATCAGCTTCCTTGGGACCCAGAGCATGAGGAGGGGATACCCAAAGAAACATGCCGAACAGATCAAAATTACACTGCCACAGACCCCCACAGCCTGGGGTAGGACCTACCACTTTGTGTTTTCCTTTATCTGTTTATACAATTAGCTATTACTAATGATCACTTTGATTCTATTACTTGAGCACACACTTTTCATTCACTGAACAGCTATTAACTAATTGGCTACTGTGTGCCAGGAACTGTGTGGGGCGCTTACCTGGACTCTGTCTTACTCCTCACAACCCTGCAGGCTGAGCACTTTCATCACCCGCCCCGCCTACTACCACCAAGGACAGAAGAAGTGAGGCTCAGAGACCTCATGTGGCAAGCCAAGACCACCAAACTCTGGGTAAGAAATTTGAACCAAAGGTCATTAGGCTCTAAGGACTAGAGTCTTCCCACTACCCTGTGTGAGCTTCGTGAGGGCAGGGCTTGAGTCTTGTTCATCTCTGTTATGTCCTCCAGCACCTAGCTCACTGCAAGGCTCCCCAGCCTGTGCTCAACAAATGTTTGTTGAAAGTGTGAGTCAGTGAATGGAGGAATGTCACACTTGATCATTCTCTGCCTGAGATATTCTGACAGGAGGTAGGGCTGCGTCATTGGGATCCTCCAAGACCCTGAGGAGCATCAAAGGGGATGGGGAGAGAAGAGGGGAAGGGAATAATGACTGGGTCTCAGTTTTGCTGAGACCCTCTTAGTTATTCTGGGCACCGGGGTTATGGATTGAACTGTGTCCCCCCTATATTTATATGTTGAAGTCCTAGCCCCAGTATCTCAGAATGTGACCATATTCAGAGAGAGGTTCTCTACAGAGACAATCAAGTCAAAAGGAGGTCATTAGGGTGGGCCCTAATCCAATATGACCGTTGTCCTTTTTAAAGGGAGAAGTACGGACATACAAACTTCCATAAGGAAAGACATTGTGGAAACACAGGGGGAAAGGAGACAACTATAAGCTAAGGAGAGAGGCCTGCACCAGCTTCTCCCTCACAGCCAACTCTGACAACACCATGATCTCGAAATGCCAGCCCCCAGAACCACAAGACAATACATGTCTATCATATAAACCACCCCATCTGTGGTGCTCTGATATACCAGCCCTAGGAAACTATGTACATAGACTTATGTGTGCCTACACACACCCTCTCACACATTTTTTTCATTAAAATAAAAAAAAAAACCCTAGTGAAACAATGAAACAATAATGGACACTTAGCAGATAAATCAAATTTCATTTACAGTCATCATACCCTCCCCACAACCATTAGAATAAACGGGCCTCATTTTAAAAGAAACAAAACAAAACAAAACAAAACTTTCTGGTCTCCCACTTTCTACAGAAAAGGTTCACTCAGGAGAAACCACCATATGAAATCCAAATTTATCTGGGTTTTACTTGGAAACAACCTCACCGGAATGCAGAAGTGGAGCAAGGGATGTGAGGGACCGTCTGGAAGCCGTGTGCATGCTATTGCTGGGGAGGGAGCCCAGGGAGGAAGCCGGGAGCTGCAGAGGTAGAGAAAGGCCCCGCAGGCCTCTAGCCCTCCAGGTCACCCTCCCCATTCCCCACTCTCTCTCCTGCTTCTTGGGATCACCTCTCAAGTCAATCCCCTGCACCCAAACCCTTGACTTTGGGCTCTGCATTCAAAGAAACCCAAACTTAGGAAGATTAAAAATCACAAGCAAGCTTAGCAAATGTCAAGCAGGCCTTTTTAAAATGCCCACTGTTATCATTATTCACCTGGGGTCTGTAGTTCATGGGCACTGTGAAACCTTGCTTCTAGGTGGGTGATCTCAGAGACTTAGCTCGTACCCAAGAACCTCGATATGCTTTTAGTAAGATACCACTTTAGGCCTAAAAATGGATTAAGTCCACCTGTAGACTGAGGTCACTTGATGAAACCAAAATTTGTTCAAAATGGAAATGCCTGGAAATGAAATGGAAATTCTTGAAGTACTTCATCAGGTTAGATGAGAGCATTTTACCCTCCTAAATGTAGAGAGTTGTGGGTGTCTAAAATTATAAACCTCTCCCTGTTGGTTTTTATGTTCACGGTCTAAGGGGGATATGGTAAAAGAGAAGTATGCACAACAGCCCAAAACAATGGTGTGATATTTCTAGTACATAAAGGATTTTTTATTGTACATTTCCAGTGCTCATTTAGCTTTGTATACAAATAGCTACAGGCAAGCCCCCTTGTAACAGAAATGTTGCTGAGATTTGCAATAGGACAAGCCATTTGACATTAACTAAAGACTGAAGTACACAGTTGGAAATGACTCTGGAAGTGGCTCTGGGTGTTAGGAAACCTTGCTATGGTAGCTCCAGAATCAGACTGGATTTAAAAAAAAAAAGACATTGGTTTTCCACAACATGGCCATATGAATAGAAACCAATTACCGAAGTATTTCTGCCTAGCATTCTCCAGATCCACGGTAAAGAAGAGCATTTTAAATTCAAGCACAATCAGTGTGGCATGATTCCTGTTAGCTAGTGATTTACAGCAAGCTACCCCTAGGTTGTCCAGCCATCACTGAAGAGCCAGCTAGACAGGGGGTTACCAGGGACTCCAGGGGTCAAAACTGGAAGAATTTCAGCTCTGAGAACCTTCTATTTCCAGATGTCTTAAAAGAGACAAAGCAAGAATAATAACAAGCCTGGGATTGGGATCCTTAAAACAGCACTTCTATTTTCGTGTAGATTTGAATCCCCCCACCCCGCCCAGGGATCTTGTTAAAATGCAGAATCTGATGGGGGACCGGGGGAGGGGGGTCTGGGTCAGAGCCTGGGAGCCTGCATCTCTAACAAGCTCCCAGGTGATGCTGATGGTTCCCCGACCACATTTTGAGTTATAAAGCTCTAAAGACCAGGGGTTGTAAAACTGACTCCCAGGAGTCAAGCAGTCTGGCTCCAATTTTGGTTCCACTCCTAGAAGTTTGTTAAAGTCTCTTGCCAAATCACAGTTGGAGGTGTGTGAGGCCACCATCTCCAGAGAGGCCAGAGAGAGACAAAGACACTGGAAAAGACCCTATGCAATTGTTTCTCTTTCAGTGAAATCAGAGAACAAAGCTAATTCCTCCAGCTACTCTTATGATTCCTGTACTGAGAGATGCTTTAATGAAATAAATACATTCTTAGTCACCATTTCCTAACTAAACTGTCAGCACCCAGACCCTGTTAGCACAAGAATCAGGGAGTGTTAGTCCTGGAAGGGCCCCTAGAGATCAGTTTATCCAATTGTCCCCCCCCCCACCCCTGCCAAAGATAGGCCTGAAAAGCAAACTTCAGGGGACCAGACTACTGAGCAAGGCTTTTCAAAGGAAACCATTAGGAGAGGAGTCTCTTCCAGCCTGTCGACGCTGGGCTGGAAATACGGATGATTTTTACCTTTGTAGTGGCTGCTATCTATACTGCCCCGTGGACACCTGTCCCCCCCAAACCCCGACTCCATCCGTGCTGCCCCAAGTGATAAAGGATTCCTTAACTGACTTTTCATCTCATTCCCTAACTTTGCCATCTGATCATTAAAGCTGGCTCGCTTTGGATCTTAAGGCTTAGCCCTATTCATTTGAAAGCTTGAGTCTAACATTTGATTGAAAGACTTGTGTACTCTTGCCCAGGATGGCCTGAGAGTGGTGTCTGGGGGTCTGCACTGACCACAGAGGTTGCCTCTGTCTCCCACACAAGCCCCCCAGTGATGGAGCGAGAGAAGGAAAACAGGCTTCCTTTTCCTTTTGCAGCCCGAGCCGAGCTTGCAGCCTTCTCCTGCTTCGATGTTTCTGGGCTCTCTGTAGCGCGATTCCAAAGACTCGTTCTTCGTGAAGTGTTTGGTGAAGGTTTTAAAACGGGCGCGCAATGTCTCCAGATGCACTCACCCTGGGACCAGCCACCACGCTGTGAGGAAAGCCAGCGGCTGATGGGGAGGTCCTGGGGAGGTGGCCCAGCCGGCAGCCCCAGGGAAGGTCCCAGCCAGCAGCTGGCCCCCACCACACATGCCAGCAAAGAAGCCCTCATGTGATGCCAGCCCTGGCCTGGGAGGCCCCCTCACTGAGGATGAGGAGATCAGAGACAAGCTGTCCTTGCTGAGAACCACCCAAACCACATATTCCCAGTAAAATAAATCCTGTTGTTTTCTTCAGCTCTTCAGTGATGGGGTGGTTTGCTTATTTATAGCATTAGATAGCTAAAGCAGCAATCACTGGTCCTCTGGGAAGCCCGGGGGTACGTCCCTGGTATATAGACCCTTGACACAGGAGATCTGGCCCAGGCTCAACGTCCTCCTGCCCCACCCCCACGTTCTGTTTTGGGCCATCTGTCTCACAGCTTCTTGTTGCTGAGATCCCTGTGCCCAGAGGGCAACCCTGCTGGTGGGAACAGCCAGCTACCTTCACTGGTAGCACGGACCCACGGACCCACGTGTCTTAGTCTGGGCGCTCTGCTATAACAAAGCACCACAGACCAAGCACCTTATCCACGACAGAAATTTATTTCTCATGCTGTTTGGATGCTGGGAATTCCAAGATCAAGGTGCTGGCAGATTTGGTTTAAGAACATAAATCCCATTCATGAGAGCTCCACCTTCCTAACCTAATCATCTTGTAAGACATGGAGGGGGCGAAGGGGAAAGGTGGTCCTATTCCACATACATCTGTGGCTCTCAAATTACTACCTCCCTCTCTCTTCTTTTCTATCCATGGACGGCAATGGAGAAAGGGTGCTGATGATAGTGAGGATTCTGCCAAAACAGGACTACTCACAAGGCCTGCAGGGAAGTGCCTGGTCTCAGTAGCTAGTGGCTCTCAAATCTGGGTTGAGGTGCACTTAACCATGGTAGCCATGTATGGTTGTACAGGATGGACACTGCACCACTCTAGGACAGAGGTCTACACATTTTTACTGTAATAGTAAATATTTTAGGTTTTGAAGACCACATGGACTCTGTCTCAACTATACAGCTCTGCTGTTGTAGCAGAAGCAGCTGCAAACAATATATAAATGAATGGGTATAGCTATGTTTCAATAAAACCTTACTTACCAAAACAAACAGTGAGTAGATTTGGCTCAAGGCTACAGTTTGTCACCCCTCCCTCGAGGAGATTCTATTCACAAAAATCAACATGCACAGCCCGAAGCTGTGGCTCTGCTCAGCACTGTCCACCCTTAGGGCCTCAAACTGGGAAAACAAGAATAGTCGCAGTGAGTGCCTACCACCACCATCCAGGTGGAGCGGTTTTCAAGGGCACAGCAAAATCCTCCGTGCAAACTGTGGGATCTTCCTTACCCCTTAGGGGGACTTCTTGGATGCTCTACTCTTTCATTCATTGAAAAGAAATCTTCTATGCACCCGGTGTGTGTCAGACTTATGCCCAGTGCTGGGAAAGTAACAGAGAACAAGGCAGACACAGCTCTGGCCTCCATGAAGCCTGCAGAATGGTGGGCGGGCGGGGAATGGACTTTGAATGGGTAGTTATAAATGGGATGAGTCTTACAAAAGGGGAAGCTGAGAGACAATGGGAGCTATTACAGGAAGACGAGGCCATCTCAGGGGCCTGGGGTGAGGAAAAAGCAGAGGTCTTAAGGATGAGAAGGAGTTAGCCAGGCAAAGAGTTAGAGGACAAGTGTTTCAGGCAGAGGGACCAGCATGTGCAAAGTGAGTGGACAGCACGTATGAGGAGGGTAAACCTGTAGGGACCTCTTAAGCCACGCTGTGTCTCTCCCCCATCTACCTTTGCTCTTCTGCAGATAATCAAGACCAAGATCATACCTGGCATCTCTCATCAAGCCTGAAAAGTTGTACTACTGGGTACCACAACACTGCAAAACATTGGAACTATTTGCTAATGCTGGGAAGTAAAGGGATTTCGAGTAACATCTGAATCGCTGGCTTCTCAAAAAATTCCCGGACCGCAAGTCCAATTCCTACATAGCAAAACTGGCTTGGAGCTGCTGACAGCCGCCCCCTCAAATGGGACACACACTCCCCATTGTGTCCCAGCCCCTGTCATTCCCGGTCACCTCACACCACCATTGACTCACTGCCCGTGACCTGTCTGGCCCAGGCAGGCATCTGACTGCTTACTCTGGCAAATCTCATGCCACAGAGGGAGACGTGGGTGGATTCAAGAGGGTGAGAAAGGTGTAGTTTATGGGGATCCACTCTCTAAAAATAAACGTGCACTGTGGCAGAGACGAATTATGCATGCCTCGAAAACCCAGTCTGCGTGGCCTGATCTGCTGAATTTCCCAGGTTATGCTCCTGAGACCCTGACCAGGCTGGATGCTGAAATAGGAAATCTCTTTTCAGAGCCCTTGCAGAAACCCTACTGGGGTCTGAGGACAGCAAAGGAAGGCTTCAGAAAGGAGGGACTGAGCAGGAGACAGACCCCAGTGGATGCCTTCTTTTCTCAGCAAATCAGGGCTCTGCTTCTCCAGAAAATCAATTCTGTGGTATGGAGGCTATTCTCCGGGGCGGAGTTTATCAAAGTGTGTGCCAAAGAAGAACAGGAGATCCAAACCACACTGATGGGTGTTTCAGGAATAAACAGTCCTGATGCGGGAGAAATGAGGTCTTGCAGGTCCAGTTCCCCAGGGGCTGCCCCTGAGTGGAGAGAGCCATGAAGGGCACACTCCCGGGATGACCTATAAAGCAAATTCCCACAGGGGCAGCTTTGGGCGTGTCCCGCAGGGGAGCTCTGGGCTCTAAATTAGCCTCAGAGCTCTCCCAACTAGGACAGCATATTGGTCATTGGTTAAGGGCTGCCCGGGGTGGGGGGTGGGGGGTGGGGGGGGGTGCGGGGAGGGGAGTAAATTCCAAGGCATCATTAGGTCTTATAGCCAGAGGGGAGTTCTCTGAAGAAGAGCCAGGGGTGCCATTAGAAATGACAGCATGATAAAACCTGGCGGGGGCGGGGGGGGGGGGGCGCACACACAAGAACCAGGGCTCTGAGGGATCCGGGTAGAGTCTGCCAGGGTCTACTACCTGCAATTTGACATGATCCACAAAGCTAAAAATGTCTCCTGGGTGCAGAATTTCTCAGAACCTTTAATGTGATCATTACGATCTCTAGGGGAAAGGAGATGACATATAGCAGTTCCTGAACCTATGAGGCTCACTTTTTCCAGAATTCCTACAGATCACAGTTTGCGGGGAATAGCACTCTTAGGTGTGTGCATGGTGGGAGAGGAGAGCAAGAAAGGGTTTCTCTTTCAGCCTCAACTGAGTGCTGTCCTAAAGTCCTCTGAAACCTCGGGGGAAGCCAGCCAGCCTGGACTCCAGGCCTTCCGGGGCGCTCCTTACCCACCATGGCCTCCTGGCCACCATGGCCTCCTACCCCCTACTAGATGCTCACTCTAGAGTGCCTGCAGAACTCCAGGGCCCCCTGGGGGCCTTCCAAGCACAGCCCTTTCAAGCTTCTTTCCGCTCTTAGAAACCACCACATCTTTCCCTGACTTCCAGAGCACTCCTGACCCACCTTTCACACGTGACATCAACCAGACTCCCCATCTCCATCTCTTGCTGCTCCACGTTGAGCCTCCTGTGCCCCCACAAGACTTGCCTGCTAGCTCCTGAACTTAATGCACTTGTAAACTGAACTTGTTACAACAGGTAGTGACTTGGTTTCTTGTTTTGACTCCTGCCGTGTTTTTAATTTTTCGCTTGATTTCGTTTGAATCTGCCAGACCAGGTTGGGAGCTCCATGCTCACTGCCATCTTCATCTTCACCCTCACCAGCGTGTAGCTCTTTGGCCCATCAAAGGAACTGAAGAAGATGAGCCAGTGAGGAGCCCTCTGCCTCACGAAACACAATGTGAGGCATGTCTCCCATGCCTGACTCCTGCATGGCGATGCTCCATCTTGACTGTTCACATCTCAGGAGGTGGTGTATTTCTCCTTCCTTACGTGACATAGTTAATGGCATTCAAGAAATTACCGTGCATCATAAAATCCACTCCAGAGGAAAAGCTGCTCTGGCCAGGTGGTGACTTCAAGATAAGCCCATCTACTGAGATTTACCAAGGCCCTTCTATCTGCTGGCTGCTGAGTTTGGAATAAAATCACCAGCTCTGTTGTCACTCCTGTTGTTTGCATTTTGTCTCCAACTCTTACTAGGTTGGACCCTGGGCAAGGCACTTGAGCCTGAGCCTCAGTTTGCTCATCTGTAAAATGGGTGCAATAAATGACTTTTACATTAAGGTGAGACGGAGATGAAACATACATTGAGGCACTTAGTACTATGTCTGAACCATAATGAGTGCTCAGTAGATGTCTCTCTCAATACAGGAAGAAGAAGAAAAGGTGGGAGACACTGGAATTCAGTCTTCACCCAGATTACCATTACCCTATGGATGATCCCGGGACAAACTCTCCCGAGACCCCTTTCTTTTCCGTCATGTTCACTTTCCCTATACATTCTCCTTCCCTCCCTAATTCCCCTCCAAGCTCTCAGGGTTTACAAGATGTTCATGAATCCTCTGTGGAGCTCTCTAAAAACACAAATTCTGGGACCCCCCACCCAGGGATTCAGTGGGTCTGGAGAGGAGCTCCAGGATCTGCATTTGTAACAGACAACCTCAGATAATTCTGTTGTGGGTGGCTGTGACACACGAGTTATTAAGAGTTTGGGGGTGTGGGGAAGGGCTGGTTTGTAGCATTTGTTAAGAATACTACCACTACAGCCAACATCCGGCTACCCATGGGACATCACTGAGGCAGACCTGGGAGACGTTCAGCAACACACTCCTACATAGCACTACAGACACAACAGACATACCCAGCTCCCAGAGCCAGACAACGGTAACAGGAAGTATATTCATCACGAAGTACTGATTACCTTTGTTTTCAGTATACTTATTTCATTGTAAGTTTCTGTCATTTAATATTTAGCGTTTGTGTTTCACAACCAGCTCTCAAAATCCCTGAAAATATAACAACCGGCTCTTGGGAGCGTGGCCACAACACACTGCCACAGGAACCAGAGTTGAAGAACCCCATTGATGACAATTGCATGAATACTCTGTTCCCGGACAAAATGCTCATCCTTGCAAAATTTTCCCAAAATTCCTGGAAACTTTAGAGACATCCCAAGACCCAGCGTGGATTTTGGAGAGACCCCATCCCCTTATTCCGTCCTGTGCTATCAGAGCATCTTCAGGGCTGGTAGGAAAGAGGGAAGGAAAAATCAATATAGTGTGAGGAAAGGAATTTTACAGATCTTTCCCATTTCCGAATCCTCAACCTCTGCCACCCTTTTCCCGTGCCTGATAGTGATGAGGGGTGCCACCACCACAGGATTCGAGAAGTTCCATGTCCTCGTCAGCTCCAAGCTCTTAATCTCCCTCCGGAGCTACTGAGGCCCACCCCAGCTGGTACTATCGCATCAGATTCGGTGACAGGCACCTCGAGTCAAGGGAGGAAACAGAGGTGTCTTATCTCCTTTGCCAGCATCTGGCTGGAAGGCGAGCTATTCCCTCTCAACGAAGGGCACAGTCTTGAGTCACTGCGCTTGGTTTAGAACAAGAAGTCACTGCCCTTAGCAGACTCAAAGCCTTACAGGGTCACGGGCAGGCAGGGGCACAGGAACTAAGACAAACAGGCACTGTGCTCTGTGCTTTAGAACAGTCAGCACAACAAATCCAGGGAAGGTGGCTACATCTGTGCTCCTGGTTCAGGTGCAGAGGTTCAGAAAATGAACACGGTCGCACACAGCGGTGGAGCCAGGATTCAAAGGCAGGTCCGTCCAACTCAAAGATCAGGCTCTTAACTGTCCTGCTATTGTCCTCACATTTAATCCTCACAGTAGCCGGTGTCCCCATTTCACAGATGATAAGACTGGGATAATCACCAAAATGCTCTGAGCCCCAGGAGGGGGCATCCAGGACTCGGCAAACCTCTCTCCTAATGCAGCAAGGGGTCTGTAGCCTTTGTAAGACTGTGTTCCTGCGAGGGTGGAAGGAAGAGGAGGAGGAAGGGAGAGACAGGCAAGATCAGGGGTTGAGCAACAGGGCGGCAAGGGCGTGACGTGAGCAGGAGCAGCACCCGCAGTTGGCAGGCAGGCTCCTGCCTATGTCCGGGTAGGGGAAAGATTAAAGGGTGGGTAGGGGAGAGCGACAGTAACTCCCAGGCGCTGTGGTGAAGTTCACTGGTGTCTAGAGATGAGATCAGGAGAGCTGCTCCCCTTGGTTCCCATGACAACCAGGCCGCTGCCTGCCCACTCCCCAGCTTCAGTTGCACCAGGAGGTGGTGGAGGGGTGGTGGAGGGGTGGGGGGAATGTCACCCAGAGGTGGTGATGTGGCTGCAGTTACCATCACTGACCTCCATGATTCAGAGGGTTACCCGGTGGTAACCATGGCAACCGGCCCCAGGAGCAGTCATTGAAGAAGATATTCATCCCACCCAGTGGGCAGGGCTGAGAAGCCAACGCCATGCCCACGGCAGCCTCGCGTGTGTGGGTCTCCACCCCTGCTACTCCAGGCATCCTTGGGTCAAATCTCTTCACACGTGAGCAAAACTTGGGCAAGTTGCCTAACTGCCCTGAGCCACTGACTCCGCCTGTGTTCACAGCAAGCATTCAGCCGTCGTCACCACGACCATCCTCATCATCAAAGAGCAGGCGGTGTGACTCATCAAGGAATATGTCAGACAGATCTGGCTATGAACCCCTGAAAGTGAGACAAGCTACTGTCCTCCCGAGCTCCCAGCTTCCTCACCTGTCAACTGTGGGTCTGTAAGCACTTTCCCAGTTGTCGTGGTATCTGACCTGCTATGTGTCTTAGTTTGGGTTTCCCTAAGAGCAGGGCCTGACATGGGATTTGGGTGCAGGTAGTTTATTTGGGAGCTAACCCCCCAGAAGCACAAGTCGGGGGCTAGGCAGGTGATGTGGGGGAGCAGAAGGGAGAAAGCTCAGAGGGAGCAGGTCACCACCATCCACATCTTCAAGAAGTGTGTAGACCGTGCCTCGGATTTGTCCCACTGAGGGACAGAAAGTTGGGGTATTTATCCAACAAATGCCATCCCCCAGCAGGGAGAGAGAGGCCAGGTTGAGGTGGGAGCCATCACTGCTTTGGGCAAAGGCAGAGGTGGGCAAGGGGGAGGATGGGGGAGGGTAAGAGCCAGAAACAGAAAGAACAGAGCTAGAACAGAAGTGGTGCTCAAGGAATCCGTAGCTCTGTGTTCATTCCCCAAAGAGCAATGTGTAACCGCTCTGACCTCTGCTGCTCCACACAGACATTTTTACCTTGTAGAAGCCGCTCCTGTTCCCACGACACTAACAAAGTGGAGAGCCTGGGCTTTGGCATTGTTGCCACAGGTCAGCCCGGGCAGGAGGACCAGCTCTGCTTCTTTAACTAGCTGTGAGGCGTGGGGCAAGTGCCTTGATGCCTCCAAGCCTTTGTCTGTCCATCTGTAAAAAGGGACAATAATAGTACTTCCCTCACTGGGCAACGTGATGAGAAGTGAAGAGACAATATATGAAGGGCAGCAAAATGTTTCTAGAAAGGCCCAGATGGTAAATATTTTAGGCTTTGCACACCATATGGTCTCTGTTGCGACTCTTCAGCTCTGCCATTGTACCATGAAGGCAGCTGTGACAATACGTAAACATATGGGTGTGCCTGGATGCCAATAATACTTTATTCACCAAAACAGGAAGTGACCAGATCTGGCCAGGCGCCCATAGTTTGCCGACCGCTGGTACAAAGCACAGAACAGAGAAGGTACTCAATAGGCGGGAGCTGTAATTATTGCCACAGTTTAGAAGGAACTTAAGCCAAAAGCTCTCCGTGGCTTAAGAAAGTCTCAACGTCATCCCCTTTCCATGTTGCTTGTCGACCATTCAAAGCATGAATATGTGTTCTAGCCCTTGCCACTCAAAGTGTGGTCTGCATACCAGCAACATCACCATAGCTTAGCGTTCCTTAGCAATGCAGACTCTTAGGCTTAATCCCAGATCAACCAAGTCAGAATCTGCATTTGAACAGGATCCCCAGTGAGAGGAGTGCACATTACAACTGAGGACACACTGTCCTCGTTGGTCCCCAGGCCTGCCCTTCCCAACCACACAAGGCCTTCTCTGCTCTGGCCTTGGAGCCAGTTCCTCCAGGCTGCTCACCACCCCCTGTTCTCACTTCCTAATCTGGATCCTTTTTTTTTATCTCCATCCCAGGCACACTCCCCAGCTAGGCCCAACTTCGCACAGTCAGCGGGGGTCAGCAGTGCCTTTCTTACTAGCTTCCTTGTCTCTTCATTCTTCTCTCCTTCTCCCTCAGCACTCTGCCTGTTCCGGGCACTTGCACAAACAAATCCTCTGACTCGAGTCTCCTGCTGGGGGCTGGTCCAGCACGGTGCTGCCCAGTACTGTAACCACTCACCACCCGTGATGACTGAGCACTTGAAGTGTGCTCGTCCGAAGTGAGATGGGCTGCCTGCAAAATACACACTGGGTTTTGAAGGCTTAAAAAGACTAGAAAAGGAGAACGTAAAATATGTCCATACTTTTTTTGAGTATCAATTCCATGTTGAAATATTTCAGATATATTCAGTAAGAAAAATAGTTAAAAAATTACTTTCACCTGTTTCTTTTTCCTTTTTTAATGCGGCACCAGAAAATTTCCAGTGATAAATATGGCTGGCATGATCGTTCTCTCTGACACCACTGGTCTGCTGGGACAGCGTAAAGATTAAAAATGCAGGTACCAGAGTCCAACTGCCTATATGCTGTTAAAGAAAAGATAGTAAAGAAAGACTTTATTCAAGACAAGTGCAACAGGGGAGAGAGATCAGGCTCAATGTGGAAGACAGCAGGACCAGGAGGGATTTATAGCCAGAGAGAGAGAGTTGGTGGATGGAAAATTACTAAGAGGGGATATCAAGAGTAGGAAGTACTTTTGGTAAACTGACCTCACAGGATTCTTATGAATGGCGGTCAAAGACTTACACGTCAAAGACAGACTACATTAACCAGATATTAAGGGTGATCAGACATCAAGGATGGCGGGATTCTCTCTCAATGACTCAGCAGGATTCTTTGCTAAGACTGGGCTGGACAGGTCTAAGAAGACGGCCAAGGAGAGAGTCTGTCTGTTCAAATCCTGACTCTGCTGCTGTCCAGCTGTGAGGCCTTGTTGGAACTGGATAACCTCTCTGTACCTCATCTAGAAAATGGTGATCCCAAAAGTAGGCATCTCTAGGGTTGCATGAGGATTAAACGAGATGATGTGTGCTAAGCTCTCAGCACTTTTCCCGACACACAAGGACTCAAATCTGAGTTCCTGCCTTACTGTTCCTTCCCCCATGACCCAGCACTCCATAGACCACAGATATTTGGGAGGGCTAACTCTGAGACCTCCAGGAATCCTGGATTCAGTGTTCTGGACATGATGACCCTGATCCCTGGCTTTGTCCCAATCACATGTCATTCAAAGAGTCATGAGCACCCTGTACCTTTCTCTGACCACAACTTGCTAATTATTTCTAGTCATGGATAGTTTCTCTCCAACCACATGGCCCATATCCACCAGGAAACAAAAGTTGCACCATGTCGTGAGTCCCACAAAGCTAAGATGCTGGTGGTCATCTCTGCCCCTGCCCCAGCTACTCACCTTCAGTAGCCCCAAGACACACACTGTCCAAATCTGTGCCTCATCAACATACCAAATGGCTGTGGGTCACAGATCTTTAGGGCCTTCAGTTGGTTTGTGAATTCCAAGGTCATAGTGGACTTCAAATAGTTGCTCCACCTCGCTCCCCTCTCCCCATTTGAAATCCTTGGTAACCCCAGAGTGAGCAGATCACAAAGGAACATTTGTCATGGGCAGACACAGCAGGCCAGGACCACTGGCCAAAGCTGGGCCATTAAATATTCATCATTGTTGGGAAGGGCAGCCTAAATCTCTAGTGAGGAGATTTAGAATTCTCCAGAGAGAAGAGAAATCCATTTCTTTGCCAGAAATCTAGCTCATTCTATTAGAGAGGCCTTAAAAACACATCAAAACAAAGACAGCTGACTATGACACCCAGGCTCACATGGGTAAAGTCAGCTCCATTTATTGGACCCAGATGTAAACTGTGTTAAAAGGTCAGGCTCTATTTGCAATGACGTGGATGGAACTGGAGGGTGTTATGTTGAGCGAAATAAGTCAATCAGAGAAAGACATGTATCATATGACCTCATTGATATGAGGAATTCTTAATCTCAGGAAACAAACTGAGGGTTGCTGGAGTGGTGGGGGTTGGGAGGGATGGGGTGGCTGGGTGATAGACACTGGAGAGGGTATGTGCTATGGTGAATGCTGTGAATTGTGCAAGACTGTTGAATCTCAGATCTGTACCTCTGAAACAAATAATGCAATATATGTTAAGGAAAAAAAAAAGAAGAAGATAGCAGGAGGGGAAGAATGAAGGGGGGGGAAATCGGAGGGGGAGATGAACCATGAGAGACGATGGACTCTGAAAAACAAACTGAGGGTTCTAGAAGGGAGGGGGTGGGAGGATGGGTTGGCCTGGTGATGGGTATTAAAGAGGGCACGTTCTGCATGGAGCACTGGGTGTTATGCACAAACAATGAATCATGGAACACTACATCAAAAACTAATGATGTAATGTATGGTGATTAACATAACAATAAAAAATTTTTTTTAAAAAGGTCAGGCTCTTATCTTTGGGGGAAATGTTTTTTCTGAGAGATCCTGGGCCCAGGAGAGACCTCAGGTAACCCCAAAATGGCAAAGAACTACCCCTTCTGTGTTCTCTGCCCTCTCTAAAATTCACCTTTCCTCAGAGAGCTAGAAGCTTCACCGAAGTGGTTCTCTGATTATAATACACATAAGAATCACCCAGAGTGTTTGCCTAAAATGTGGGTTTCAGTGCCCTACCCCCAGGTTCAGACTGAAATGGCACCCAGGGAATGAGCATTTTAACAAATGAGAATACAGGTGAGGTAGTAATTCTAGCAAGAACTTCCTCCTTGGCCCCTGCGAAGCTGTAGAAACCAAGGTCCCCGGGCTTGATGCCTGGCAGGGGCACGCCCCTCTCTGTGCATCCCAGGGGAGGCAGGTCGAAGCTGCAGAGGAAGTTCCTGTCCTGTCCTCCCCACCCCGCCCACAAATGCCTGCCCTGGCCAGGGAGGAAGATAAGAACTTGCATTTGTTTCTGGCATAAGGGCAAGAAATTTGTTTAGATCACACTTTACAAAACTGCTTTATGCTGTTGTGATCTGCTTTACCAACCTCATTGAGTGTGGTGACCTGAAGGAATCTGGCCCAATCCCTGGCTCGTCCCACCCCATTATCCTTCCCAAGATCTGCTGCTCCCAAGCCTCTTTCCACTAGGCCAGCAGGTGTGCACCCCTGCCCTCTGGTTGCACTGGGAATCATGTGCAGGCTTTGTTTGGATGCCAGGGTCCAGGCTCCACCCCAAATCAGGACATCAGAATTTCGAGGGTGGGGTGGGGGCCAGTGGTGGGGTCTTTCATCACTTCCTGGGTGGTTTTAACATTTGCACATGGTTTTCTGCCCTGGCTACACATTGGACTCCCCAGGGCGGTGTTAAAAAACCCCGATGATGCTTGAGTCCCACCCCCAGAGGGTCTAAATTGGTTTAGTGTTCTTGTCAGGCGATGGAGTGTCTTTAAACCCTCACTCGGCTGAGAACCACTGTCTAGGTAGGCCCTCTGTTTCTGCAAAGGAAGCCATAGCATGAAGTCCTCCTGAGATCATTATTAATTCGAGGGACATCTTCAGGCGCCTCTGGGGGCCGAGGAGTGAAGCTTTGGCCCCCCGAGTCTGATGACTGAAGACAGGGAGGTATGCACTCATTTATTGACAAATGGGACTCTGCTCAGCCTGAAGGCAGAGCCTGTGGGCCAGTGGTTTGCAATCTTTAGTGCTGTGCTACTCAAAGTGTGGTCCCCAGACCAGCCGCAGTATCAGGGGGAACTTGCTGGAAATGCAAGCCTGCAGGTGCCCCTTCAGATCTACTGAATCAGGAATGCTTGCTGAGGTGGGGCTCTCCTGCCTGTGTTTAACAAGCTCTGTGGGTGATTCTGATGCACACTCAAGCTGGGGAAAGACTTCTTTAGTATGCAGGGGAATGTCTCAAGATGTACTACAACGCAGGATTCCTGCACTCACTCCCAAAGGGTTAAATCCTGGAGGTCTGGAGTAGGGCGCAGGAATCCAGATGATTAGCCAGTACCCCGGGATAAAAACGGTCCCGGGCCCAACTCTGAGAATCCCTAAGGAAGCCAGTTCCCCACAGAGGCCTGCACTCTATCTGGTCCCATTTCCCATGAGTCTGCAAGGACTCCTGTCTCTCTCCCAGACTCCCACTCCCACTCAAAAGCTTCTACCATCTTAAGCCCTCACCACTCACTGTCCTTCCCTAGAAAATGGCCTGAACCAATCTACAGGCCGTGAAGAGCAGAACCCACATGCCAGCAATGTGGGGGAAGGGGGTGCCGCAGGGCGGGAGGGGGGGTGTCTGTTGTGGCTTTCCAGGCCTGTGTTTGTGTAAGGAGCTCCTCCACATGCTCCAGGGGGATGAAAACATCCAATTACTCCCAGACTTTTCTGGGCTGGACACATTTATCTGTACTACCGCTCTTGGCCACACGCTTCCAGATGGACGGCCCCGGAGAGAATGGTTCGTTTCCTCTCGTCTTCCTCCCTGTCGCATTTTGTGATTGCAGAGGGCCGGGCCTGCTGTGTGCTTCCCTCTCAGCTGTGAGTGCTCTAGACCACAGGCCCCGTTCGTGGCGGCTCCCGTACTGACCGAGGAGAGCCCAGGCCAGCAGCCGCTGGGCTCCGTCCAGCCCCTTCCAGAGCCCAGCGCTCCGAGGCGGGCAGCAGACGAAGCAGCGCAGGCTCCCTGGCACTGGCTCAAACTTGCAGGGTGCTCGGCCCCTCGTGCTTGATTTCTGTTATCTTTGAGGGGGCTTGCCTTTTAATTTGTTTCTCGGGCAGCCACGCTAATAAATGGGACACTCAGAAGAGCTGTCTGATGAACAATAGCCACTCCGCCAATCTGTCTCGGGCCCCGTTTGTTCGGGATCCTCTGAGCCCATTAACCCCCGAGCCTGGGAGATGGTATCTCCCCAGGGATGAATTACCTTTATTTCCAGATACGTGTTTGCTCATTTAGCACCCTCTTCATAAATGCAGCCCCATTTTGGCCGTGTTTCCCAGAATTGAAGGGCAAGAGCGTCCCCAGCCATGGGAAGGACACACCGTTTAGGAAGAGCCACTGGCTGTCCCTAAGAGTGACAGCAGACACTTCCTGAACAGTGACGGCCTGTCAGACACAGTGCTGAGGACTTTTTCTGCATGCTGTGCTATCGTCCTCACCACCATCCCGGGTCCGGGGGGGAACCGTAACCCCATTTTGCGCAGAGGGCATCTGAAGCACAGAGAGGTTAAATGACTTGCCTCAGAGCGCTCAGCTTCTAAGTGGTAGGGCTGGGATTCGAACCTGGGCACCTGCTTATTTTAAACCAGCTCTCTCACCAGCTGGCAGAGCTCCTACTCTTCATCTCCTCTCCCTCGGGGTGGGGACACAGAGAGGCATCTGGGTCACACAGAGGAAGAGTTCACTGGCCTCTAATGATCCTTACTTTCAGGGGAAAAAAAAATGTATTGACAAAAGTGCCACATTGGACTATTTTTAATTCAAGTGCTTATTTTAATCCTGAAGTTTATTTTTAGTTATACACACTGTTTTATTCATGTGGGTGGAGGGACAGAAAATAGTAGTTAATATGTTACAGCTCTGTCACCATTCGGCTTGAATTGAGATTTACCAGTCCATGCTCTCGAAAATGGTAGGATGTGACCAGGGCTCCTGCTGGCTCTGGCTAGTTCTTGCTCTGAAAATCTCAGAAGATGGAAGTGATTCATCTCCCAAAATTAGATTTCTGATTGTTAGGAGTTGTGTTAGTCTCATATAACAAAACTAAAATACCATAGTTTAAAATATAGTTTATTCTCTTATGCAAGGGTTTATTCTTTAACACAGTGTTCTCAACCTTAACACATCAGAATCGCCAGAAAAGCTTTAGGAAAATCAGGATGCCTAGGCTGCACCCTGAAAGGCCATTTACATCAGCATTTCTGGGGGTGACACCTAAATACCAGGATCTTTCAAGTCTCTCCAGGTTATTCCAATGTACAGCTGCAGTTGAAAACTGGGGTTTGATCATAGGACAAATCCCAACATCGTTCCAGTGATGAGATGGTAGCTCCACAAAGTCAACCCACATCCTCTCCATCTTTCTACACTTTCATCCTCAGCACCTGGCACTTAATCTCAATGTCACCACATGGCCCAAGATAGCTGCTGAAGCTCCAGCCATCATATCTGCATTCTAAGTGGAAGGAAAGAAGAAGGAAGGAAGGGGAAAGCCAAATGATGTCACACCTAGCTTCTATGGACTGAATTGTGCCCCACCCAAGTTTATAGGTTGAAGCCCTCATTTCCATTGTGACTGTATGTAGATATAAGGCTTTTGGGAGGTAATTAAGGTTAAATGAAGTCATAGTGGTGGGGTCCTAATCTGATAGCATTGGTGGCCTTATGAGAAAAGGAAGAAAAAGAGAGATGTCTTTTCTCTCTCCTCACATTGGGAAGGTAGCCAGCTGTAAATCAGGAAGTCATCATCAGAGAACCGAATTGGCTGGCCTTGACCTTAGACTCCCAGCCTCCAGAACTGTGAGAAAATGTCTGTTGTTTGCACCCCCCAGTCTACATATTTGTTATGGCAGCCTGAGCAGACTAAGACACAGCTGAGTCAGCACCCTCTTACCACCCTTCCCAGAAATTCCATCAGAGCTTCCGTTTCTATCCCATTAGCCAGACGTAGCCGCACAGCCATGCCTAACTGCAAAAGAGACAAATGGAGTCTTTTGCTGGGTTCATTGCCACTTCCAATAAAATTGGGGTTCTATGACCAAGGAAGAGAGAAGAAAGGATATTTGGTAGCAACTAGCAGTTCCTTGCCCCCAGTGTCAATAATGCCAAGAGTAGGTAGCAGAGGACAGGAAGAGACATGGGAACACCTGAGCGAGAACACTCCAGAAACAGAGAAATGCAGCTCGAGTAAGCCTGTAGCACACTTCAGGGAGTGCCAGGAACAGAAGGCAGATTCCTGAACCAGAGCCTCCAGAGGACCGACCATCCCCACTGCTCTTCCAGGGCATGACAGCTGTTGGCAGACAAGCCCCCATGCGGAGCCCAGCTGTCAGAGGAGTGGCCCTTCTCCCGACGTGGCCTTGGGATGACACAGAAGTTTGCATGACTCCGGCGAGCAGGGTTTTTTTCTGGCTTTATTGCATGCACTGAATGAGCTACGAGCAAGCCTTTCCTAGGCCAGCATAAGAAGGGCTGGGTCAAACGTGGAGAAATTGAAGGCGAAGAGACAGTGCAACAGGCATTGCCTGGAAATACAGCACGGAAGCCTCTCTGGATCCAGTGAGCAAATATTTGAGGACTTCCTATATTGCTGTGAGCTGCTGTTGGTGCCAAAGAGAGAGACCAGGTCCCTGCTTTCACGAAGCTTATGTGCCAGAGTGGGAAGACAAATGGTCAACAAATCCACAAATAAGACCGTTGTACCTCGGGTGATGAGAAGGGTGGGCAGTGTTAGGGAAGCATCAGAGGGGCTCTCTTTGTGGAGGAGGTATTTGAGTCTGGAGCTGAATGAGGAGAAGATTAGGGGAAGAATGTTCCAGTGGAAGACAGAAGGAAGTGGAGCAGAAAGGGGATTAGTGAATGAGTGTCACCATGGACGAGGATGGGGGCAGGAGGTGAGGTCAGCGCGGAGGGCAGAGAAAATCGGGAAAGACTTTGGACTATCACTGAAGGGCAGTGGGGAGCTTCTGGATGATTTTAAGCCAGGGAGAGACACCATCTGACTACTTTTTAAAGATTGCTTTGGCTGCCATGAGGATCATGCATGAGAGACGTGGCAGGAGTGGAAGCAGGAAGACCAGCCTGGAGGTTTGGTATTGGTCTGGACACAGTGGGGACTTAGAGTTGAACAGCCATTGGCAAACTATGGCAAACTTACTGCCTTTGTAAATAAAGTTTTACTGGAATGCAGTCATGCCTGTGTTTACTATTATCTATGGCTACTTTTGCACTAAAGGTATGTTGAGTTATTGTAACAGTGATCATCATCTGGCCCTCAAAATATTTACTATCTGACCCTTTATAGAAAAAGCTGGCCAACCCCTGGACTAGAAAGAAGTGGGGGTGATGGGGATTATTCTGGATGGCGAGACACTGAGGTATATTTTAGAGGGAGAGCCAACAGGATTTGTTAGTAGATTGGATGGGGGAAAGGGAGAGATGACATGCAAGTTCCAGGCCTTTGGCTTGAGGATTTGGTGGACGGTGATGCCACGTACTGAGATGAGAAGGTCATGTCTGGGAAGGAAAGCCAGGAAGTCTTCTCTGGGCGTGCTGTTTTGAGATGCCTGATGGCCCACTAATGAGCAGGGCCGAGAACATCTTCCCATCCACGGGTCCATCTGGATCCATGTGCCATTTAGATAACTCAGCGGCTAGTAGCAAATTGCTCAGTAAGGGACCCAACCTTCTCATACAGAGGAGCAGTCACTCGGAGAGTCAAGAACCCAGGGGACTGACGATCAGATATCCTTACATGGGAGCCCTCACTGTTCTTGGAAAGATCAAGAAGCAAGCGAGAAGACATAATGAGTCTTAGCTTGAGTTCGGCCAGAAGGGCCAAGCATTGACTACGGTGCATTAATTCCCCTTTACCAATTAGCAGAGTCACTACCAGCATTCATTGATCTATCTGCTTAAATGGTACCAGATGAGTCACTCTGGGCTCCCTGTTTAATCGCACAGCAGTCCTCCTGTCTGAGCTGGTACCGCTGTCTCAGAGCCCTACATCATTGCCTCTTGTTTGGGCTACATCACATAAGGTCAATGGTAAGACATGGATGCAGGCATTCCCTTTCCAGTACTACTATACACTCTCTTACCCAAATCAGAAGCCCCAGAATTCTTTCTCCCTCTCTCTCATTCAGTCCTTTCTCTGAAATGTCTTCTAAATCATCAGCCCTCATCCTTCTAGCCTCGACCAAAGCAAAAGTTGCCTAATTCCTCCTCACATGGTCCCCAGGGGGGCTGTTCTGGGACACACATCTCATTGTGATGGACAATGACAGTTTCGTCTGCCAAGAAGAGCAGCTCCCTTCTTCTGGGGCACTGCCAAATCCCTCGGACCCAGCACAGGGCTTTTGATGTGACTGCTGATCCCGGTCCTCCTGCCCCAGTGTCAAGCGGGCAGAGGACCCTGTGTAGACCAACCCAAGAACTGCCACCTTTCCAGCCCAGAGATTCACTTAGCACCTGTGCCACCAAGAGGAGCGAGCCTGCCTTTCCCCCAAAAGTTCAACATTTCAGTTGACAGAGCTGACAGTTGGAGAGATAAACAAGAGTTAGCCAGGCCAACAAAGGAAGGAAAGGTGCTCTCAGCAGAAGACAGAGCTGGTACAAAGGCCCAGCAGTGGGAGGGAGCAGGGAACACGGTAGGCACAGAGAGGTGGGTGTAGCTGGAATGGGAGTAAAAAGAGTGGGTTGCACGATGCCCATCAGGCCCAGCAGCAGACCCGCAGCAAACATTCCTAAGTTGTCCTGTCTGCCAGGCACTGCTCTAACATCTGTACTTGGACTCCCCCATTCACATCTGAAGCAATGCAGCAAGGTAGATATTATTAGCATCCCAATTTCACATAGGAGGTGAGTAAGACAAAAAGAGATAAGTAACTTTTCTGAGGCCCTAGACCCACATGTGAGAAGGGAGAGAGAGAGACTCGAAGGAGAAAACACAGTACGCGGTGAGCAAGTGAAACACGCGGGGCACCAGACACAGCACGCTCCCCATGATAATGGCCAGTGCGGCTGGCCAGGAGGCTAAAAGCTGGTTTGGCCAAAAGAGCTCAGCAGGGCTGTGGTTAGTGTTGGCTTCACCAGCTCTGCCCCACACAGAGCAGGTGCCTGGATTTGCTTCCTGCCCCTTCTGCTTTTTCCACATGGCTGGATTTATTTTCAAAACAATTTATAGTTATATTAAATATTAAAGGCACTTTGCAGGTGGTGTTTACTGTTTGAAAAATTAACAAATGTTGTGCTGTATAAAATGGCAAAAACCAATTTGGAGTGCTTGATGGTTGGGGCTAGGTGATAGCAATAGGACAGCCATTTCCAGATTTTAATGAGATAGCATGTTCAGTGTGGCCCCATTACATGATTGGGCAGGAGGGACAGCCCGGGGCTGGCTGAGAGATGGAAAGGCCTCTGTTAGCCTCTGCTTTGCTCGGGTAGCTGTTTGCAAAGGCCACGGTCCATAATCACAAGACGCCCAGGTCTGCATGGAAGCCCATTTTGTTCTAAAAGTATTATAACACTATTTTTATAATGAGACTTTCACCATGTGCTCAGCAGTGTGATGAATATTCTCTATTCACTATATGACACATTCATTGCTTCTATGAATGTTTATGGAGTACTCACCCTGTGTCAGACATAGAGCACAGAAACCCAATCCCTGCCCTGGTGGGGCTTATGTACTGAGAGGGAAGACAAGAAGAAGCAAATAAGCAGACTCAGACACGAGGTAACTGTAGACTGGGATTAGCACCAGGAAAGAAGTATATAATGTGTAGAGACACGGAGTAACAAGGGATGGGAAGGAGGCGTGGTAAGGGAAACCTCTCTAACGAGGTGACATTTAAGCTGAAGCCTGATAGATAATAAGGGTCGGCCATGGGGAAAGCTGGCTGGAGATGGAAAGGAACTAGGCTAAGAGGCTAACAAGGAACAGGTATTCTAGGTTGAAGGAAAAGCACATGCAAAGACCCTGGGGCAGACAAGAACTTGGCACAGTGTAGAAACTGACAAAAGACCAATGTCACACTACGGAGCTGAGAGCAGAGTTTCTGATTGGGTAGTTCTGGGGTGAAGCCTGAGGATTCCCATTTCTAACAAGCTCCCAAGTGATACTGATGCTGCTGGTCTGCAGACCACACTGCTTCACTCCCAGGGTGATTGAGAGTGTTTGCTTTCGGTGTAAGAGTGGTAACAGAAGTGAGAAGCTATGACATCCCTAGCACTTCTACTGTGCCAGGCACAGATATTTGTGCTTTCATGTATATTATATATAGTGAATTCTCAGAGCCCTTTGAGGTAGGTATTATTAACACTTCTAGATCTCTATTTCTACAGATGGGGAAACTGAGGCATGGGGCAGTAAAAGTAACTTGCCTAAGTTCCCACAGCTAGTTCCAGGCACAAATGGGATTAGAACCCACCACTCAGGCTCCCAGGTCTGCCATCCAGCATCCTTGAGAGAATCATTTCTTGTTTCCATGTCTCTGGTACCATTCAGTCAAGTAATGAATGGACTGATTAACCCTGCAGTCTGCCATTACCTCCCCAGCCCCTGAGGCACTGGGTTTGTGCACTCTGCACCACATGGTGGCTTCCTTTTTCTTTCCTGCTCCCCTTTTGTGATTAGTTCCAGCAACTATTCAAAGGAGTGTGTGTGCCTTTAGTTTTATTTTTTTTTTTTTTAAAGATTTTATTTATTTATTTGAGAGAGAGAGAATGAGAGAGAGCGAGTACATGAGACGGGGGAGGGTCAGAGGGAGAAGCAGGCTCCCCGCTGAGCAGGGAGCCCAATGCGGGACTCGATCCAGGGACTCCCGGATCATGACCTGAGCCGAAGGCAGTCACTTAACCAACTGAGCCACCCAGGCGCCCCTGCCTTTAGTTTCCTCTGACTGATAGGGTTTATCACAGGCAGCCAGAGAGAGCCCCGGGTGAATATCTCAAACATTTCCTGTGTTTATCAATCTCACACCCTTAGAGGTGGGGCGGTCAGTGCCCCTGTGGCTGAGGTTGATGGAACACCTGTTATGGGCCAGGTGTTGAGCTAGAGGCCTCTCAAACCCTCTCAACTCTGCTACAAGCAAGGTGTTATTATCAGTCCCTGTCTATGGAGAGAACCACCAAAGTTCAGAAAAGCAAAGAAAATTGCTCCAGGTCTTGGAGCTGGCAAGGGTGGAGCCAGGATTTGATCCCATGGGTGGCGGGATCCTGAGCCTATATTCTTCACAAACTCTCTGGTTCAGTCAGAATTATCTGTAAGGAGAAGCTTAAAGCACCAGAGCTGGTGGAAGAGGGGTCCAGGCCACAGGGTAAATCGCGATGGAAAAATACACAGATTGCTATGGAAGGAACAAATCGATCGATCCTTCCAAGTCCTTCCATGTCCACCTTTTGACAGATGGGAAACTAAGTCTCCAAGCTGGGACATGACTGATTTCTCTTCTTCATAATGAATCCAGGCTTGTTCAACCTTGGCACTGTTGACATTTGGGAGAGATAATGCTGGGGATTGCTCTATGCACATTGCGTGGGTGTGTTCTGTGCATTGGAGGATGTTGAGAGCATCCCTGGCCTCTATCCACTAGCACCCCCACCCCAGTGTTAACAACCAACAATGTCTTCAGACATTGTCAAATGTCCCCTGGGTGTGTGTGTTTTAGGGGGAGGGTACAAAATTAGATCAGACCACTTACATGCTCAAAGTTCTTCAAGTCTCCCATCGTTTCTCTGGACAAAATACAAACTCCTTTGCTGGGTTTATCAAACCTTCAGCGACATGGCCCTGCTCAAATTTTGGCTCTTGTCAGCCCCTCCCCCACCCCAGTAAAAAAAAAAAATCACAGCGGACAAATAACTGAGCGCTTCCTACACACTAGGCACTGTTCTAAGTCAAGCACCCTCATAGAGTTACCATCCCTATGTCACAGCTTAGAAAGCTGAGGTCTCTAGGGTCTAAGAAATGTGTCCAGGGCCACCGGTGTCCAGAGCACCGGGCTTAAATCCTGGCACTCTGACCCTGACCCAGGAACTTCCTGCTTTATGTTCTGGCCAGTACACAATAGAACGAACCGAACGACCTGCTTCTCAAATGTGTCCCCCCTCTCTCTGCTCCCTTCCTGTGCTGTACACCTCCCAACACCCTTCCCTGCTCCCCTGCACCACGGATTCCTGCCCTCCCCGTGGGGGAGAACGAGGCCCATGTGTGTATCCCACTTCCTGGCACACAACCAGGCTCAGCCAGTGTTGGTTAACTTCGGAGAGGAGAGAGTCAGGCCAGGCCTCACCTCTCCTGGAAGGGCTGTCTTAATCAGGGATCCTTTGCTTGGCAAAAACAAACTCACTTGAGCTAACTTAAATAAAAGGAAAGCAATTATGAGGAGTTAGGTTATCTCGTGGGCCCCAAGGGCAAGAATTCATTTGGGTACCCACTCATTTAAGACGAGAAACGCTTCACAAGAGACTGGTACTGGGAATTGAAAAGCTGGCAGGAATCAAATCGGCTCTTTATCTTCTTTCTCCTCGGGTCCCTGGGAAGCACTTTCCTCTTCCTCTGCTTCATTCTCCCGCCTCGTGCCTCAGAACAGCCTTCTAGGTCTTTCCGTTCGTTCGTCATAACTCGGGGCCCCAAGATGGCTGCCCAGCATGGCCGTCCTCGTCTGCTCTGGCTGCCATAGCCAAATACCACAGCCTGGGAGCTGAGAGACAACAGAAAGTGCTCTCTCGCCGTTCTGGAGTCTGGAAGTCCGAGATCAGGGTGCCAGCAGGGTTGGGTTCTGGTGAAGGTCTGCTTCCTAACTGCAGATGGCCAACTTCTAGGTCTTCACAGGTCGAAGTGGTGAGGGGTCTGAGGGTTCTGCCCTCATGACCGAATCATTTCCCAAAGACTGCCCCCCCCAATACCATCACCTTGGGTTAGGTTTCCACATATGAATTTGGGGGGGGCGGGGGGCGGACACAAACATGCAGACCATAGCCGTGGCTGTTCCAACAGGGGCCGTCCCAGCCTGAGTCTATGCACCTTAAAGGTTTAGTCTGTGGAGCTGCTTACTTCAAATCTGAGTCCGAATGACAGGTAAAGGGGGAGTGGGGGGGAGGGGGGAATCTGACTGGCCCTGCTTGGGTCACATGGTCAATAGCCTACAGATGAGGGGGCAGAAGTCAAGGACTACAGACCCCTCAGCCGGAGCTCTGGGAACAAGCTCTCTCAGAAGGGGAAGTGGGCCGGGAGGATTAGCCATGACTGACGAAGGACTGAAGGGCAGGGAACATTCACGGCAGAGGAAATGATCAGATAGAAAAAGAGCCTGATGTCTCCCTGATTGTTCTGGGGATTCCCCTGGGGACAGGTCTCCGCTCCTCTCCAAGGAGTGGCCCTGTCACTCCGTTCCTGCTGGCGGAGCTCTGAGTCTGAGCAGGGCCCACCTAATGAGGCCCAATCACACAGTGCCTTCATTGCCTTTGCCTCCCCCTACACACACACACACACACACACACACAAACAAACACACACACGGGCGCACATGCCCGCTTTACGGCACTTACGTGGCAGTGCTACTCAACTGCTTAAGTGTCTACAAGGCTCAGAGATGAGATGAGGACATAGAAAACGTCCAAAACAGCTCCCGTGGCTGGTCTGGAACGGGCTCCAGGAGCCACAGGCAGACCACGTTCTCCATCTGACCACTGGCTTCCAATTAACAGCCAAGCTGGGGAGCTTGGGTTGGGGCAGGGAGACCAGACAGAGCAGGTTCCAGGTAATTAAGGCTAAGGCAGAGCTGAACACTGCCCCTCAAATGTGGTTCTTCCTCTCCTCCTGGAGGAGGCACGATGTAAGAGGAAGGTCCGATGGCTTCTCAACAGCCCAGGTTACAGCTCTGGTGTATGGTACAACTAGGGCTTGCATCTTCCACCCAGAGGAGGGCACCCTATTCCAACCCTGCCTGCTGGGTGCAGGCAATGTCTTCTACCTTTCTCATCCTCCTCTGGGCCCCACTGAGCCCAGAAGGTCTAATCATATTTAGCACATTGCAGTTTTAGACCCTGTGGTTGCAGTAAATCATGTGATTCACCATTACTGCACCTGCATCCGAAGCTCCTGGAAAGCGTACCACAATGCAGATTTCCAGGCCCTACCCTTGAGCTATAGATTCAGAATCACTGGAATGGTAAGACCCAGGAACCTGCATTTTTCACACATTCCCTCCCCTCACCCCCATTACCATCGGAGATTTTGTTGTACTCAAAAGCTTAAGAATCAAGAATTACTGGTTTCTCATCTGACTTTAGGATAAGGAGATGACCCTGGATTATTCAGGTGAGCCGGTGTCACCATAAGGATCCTTTAATAGGAAAGGAGGCAGAAGAGTTAGTACCAGGCTGATGTCATACTCAACCAGCCACTGCCAGTTTTGAAGATGAAAGAAGGAACCACGAGCCAAGGAACACAGGTGGCCTCTAGAAGCTAGAAAAGGCAAGGAGGTAGATTCCTCCCTAGAGCTGCCAGAAAGGAATACAGCCCTTGACTTCAGCCCTATGAGGCCTGCGCTGGATTCATGACCTCTAGGACTATAACACAACTAGTGTATTTTGTTTTAAACAACAACAAATCCCCGGCACACTGGTTAGAAGCTTGGTGTCTAAACTCGGAGCCTGGCTCTGTTATTACTTGGTCAATTGACCAGATTAGCTCCCCCTCTTGGCCTCAGTTCTCTCACCTGTGAAATGGGCATAAATACAGTAAGCACTCCCTAAAATGGTAACGATTCTTGGTAGAGGATAGAGAACAAAGAGATGAAAGCCTTGCAGGCTGAAGAATCCAATCCGACTTAGACTGGGAGGCTGAGGGAGTGGGGTGTCAGGCAAGAATCATTCCTGTGCAGGAAGCAGCAAAAATGAGACACCACAGCCGAGGAGGTCCAGAGGACATGACATCCTGCAAAGTCCCTGCCAGTGAGAGAGCATGGGACGTAGACATCGCCAAGGAAGGGTAAGGCTAGAGCTAGAAATGGCCAAGGGCAAGGTGGAGAAGTGGGCAGGAGCCAGACTTGGAGAGGGCTGGGAGACCAAGAAGTGGGGGCTGGATCTTGTGGCTGGAGAAGAGCCACGGAAGAGCTTTAGTAGAGGTGTGTGTTAGGTTTCCAGACCGTCCCACCCTCACACATGGGTACGCCACGTCCTTGCTCAGAGTGCGCTTCACAAGAACCCACCCTTGGCCTCCTCTGTCCCCTCCTCATGGGTCAAGGAGCCTGCAGTGGCAGAGGACACATGACCTAGAGCCTGTGCTCCCTTCTAGACTATAGTCTTAGTACCCAGAGCTCAGAATTTCCTGCTCCAAAGGGCCCGAACCTACCTCTGGGGCCTCTGCAAGCCTGTCTCTGGTCTCTCTTCCTTCCCCAGGGAGGCCGCTATGGCGTGGTCCACAGCCCTGGGACAGACACACACACACAGCTGTGCGTGTACAGGGGACAGTGCTTGGACCTACAGATTTGGGGTGTCCACACACGTGGAGCTACAGGTGGGAATATCCCAGGACTGGATCTCCAGGTATACCTTTCTCCCAGGCCCCAGCTACTGCAGATTTGCTTGTTGGCTGGTGAGGAGAGTATATTAGGAGAGGCCTGCAGACCCGTTGCCAGGCTGTTGCCAAAATCCCAGCAAAGGAAATAGGGACTTCTAGCTAAGTGGTGGGAGGATCAGAGGAAGAGAAGCAGACTGATTCAAGAGCTATTCAGTAGGTGACCTCATGCTATGCCCTATCCTGTCTCTAACTGCTCATGTGAACGAATATATCATTCCACAGAGAAAAAGAGAATGTCATTTGAAACTAGAAGGGGCTAGAGGCAGAAATAATGGCCTTGCCCACATTCTATGGAGAAAAGTTAAAAGAAAAAAAATTGGTGAGTCACAACAGCTAACATAGGGTCAACTCACTTGCAAAAGCACCCTGCTGAACCCAAGTGAGAACAATGACCTCTGAATCATGGTAGAGGCAATGAAGAACAGAGGTCATGGGAGGGAGGCTTTGAGCTTATGTGATATTAAGGCTGGGTGGAAATCTCAAGACCTCTCTTTGCCCTCACCAGATCTGAACTGTCAAATAAGGCCAGGCGGTCTGAACCAGGGCCCAGTTCTCTGGGGTGTCCAGGGGGCCTGGTTCCAGAGGCAAAGAGAACACAGACCACACCTCTGCTCAACCCCTTGATACCCTAAAGGCTCAGAGGAGACACTTCCATATATAGCCTCAAGGGAGCTCATGCTCAATGGCCAGGACTCATCTCTGCAGAGACTTTTTCCATGGGTACCAGCAGGGAAGACAAGGTGGAATGGCTGACCATGCTGGAAACTTCCAGCAAGAAAAACCACCTTGGCTATTAGAGTGATCATCCTCATAAAGGCTGACATTTATTAAGCATTAATTGTATGTCAGACACTCTTCAGGTACTCAGTTAATCCTCACCACCTTACAAGATAAAGGTAATATTATTCCTCCTTTGCCAAGAAAGAACTGATGGATGGGAAGGTTAGGTAACTTTTCCAAGGTCACAGCTAAGAAAGGCTAGAGCTGGGATGGGTCTAGGAAGTCTTCCACAGAAGGTAATCAAAGGACCTGGGGAGTCCATTAGTTTTGGGTCCCCATCACCTCCACTGACCTTCCCCACCACTCTGCCTGGAAGAGACAATTAAATCTAGCACTCCTTCCAATACTGGGAACCTAGGTTCTCATGGCTCCCTGAAAGAGGATGGAAAGACACCTATTTCTCAGACAGAAGAAAAAGACCTAAGACCAGAATGAAAGTTTCTTTAATCCTTTTTCTAAAATGGGAATATCTTCTGTTTCATTCCTGACAACATATGATCAACGTAAAAACTGCAATGAACACAGAAGTAAAAATCTACCACCCACTCCAAGGCCCCTAGAGTCATATGCCTCTTCCTCAAAATAAATGCTTCAGCAACTTGGTGTACATTTTTCTAAGCCAGCATTTCTCATAATGTGACTTGCAGACCCTGAAGGTCCCACAACCCGTTCAGAAAAGTCCTCGGGTCAAAGTTATTTTCATAATAGTACTAGGACATCATTTGCCTTTTTCACTGTGTGATTTGCATTGATGGTACAAAAGCAGTGGGAGTTCAAACTAGCACCTTAGCACAAATCAAGGCATAGCACCAATAAATCATCGTCATTGTCAGTCATTGGGTTCATCCCTTCCACATTTGCAGTTAAGTAAAACTGGATTTTTCTAAAAATTGTTCTTGAGGAAGCATTACAAACTATTACTTTTATTAAACCTCTACCCTTGAGAACATTTTTTTTTTAGAACATTTTTTTTTTCAATATTCTTGGTGATGAAACAGGAAGACAGCACAAAGCACTTCTGCTGCATATTGTGTATGATGGTTGTCTCAAAGAAAAGTGTTTGTGGGATATTTGCGTTGCCAGCTCAACTAGCCACATTTTTCATGGAACACCACTTTTACTTGAAAGTATGACTGTCAGACAAGCTTTGGCTATTGCATTCTTAGAAATTTGGCAGAAAATTTTTACAAAATTTACAAAGTGGCCTGTCATCTCAAGGAAAGCAACTGACAGTATTTGTTGCCAATGAAAAATTTGAGCTTTCAAGCAAAAATTGGAATTTTGAAAAACTTGGATCGTCTACTATGTGCTTGACAGATTTCTTGTGTTTAAAGACTTTTCTGATGAGATCAGTGTTGATATTAACAAATGTGACATTTTGATATTATATAATCAAATGTGTCAACATTTGAAAGATCTCCACAACTCAGTGAACCAGTATTTTCCAAGTGATGTCACAAAATCATGCATGGGTAAAGGATCCATTTAAAATACAACACAGATGAACTGATTTTAATATAATATGGTATAAAAAGTTTACTGGTTTGATTTCATATTGCAACTAACCTCTAAAAAACTACCACTTGGTGAGTTTTCATGTAATATCAAATTATCACAATTATCTGAAAAGACTATTAAAATTTCCCTTCCTTTTCCAACTATGTGAAGCTAGATTTTTCTCATATATTTCAACCAAAACATCACAACAGATGGTATGTAAAACAGATAGGAAAATCTAGCTATTTTCAATTAATACAGGCACTGAAAAGACTTGCAAAGGTGTAAAACAATCATTTTTAAACTAGATCTTCCTTAAAAATATAGTTATTTTTCATAAAAATGTGATTTATAAGTGCTATGGACTAAATGTGTCCTCCCCAATTCCTAAGTTAAAATCCTAATCCCCAGTGTGATGGTATTAGGGGGTGGGGCCTTTGGGAGGTGATTAGGTCATGAGTGGGGAACCCTCACAAATGTGATCAGTGCCCTTATATAAGAGATCCTAGAGAGCTCTCTCACAGTCTTTCTTCCACATGTGAGGACAATGACAAATCAATAGTCTTCAGCCTGGAAAAGGGCCCTCACAAGACTCTAACAATGTGGCACCCTGACCTAGGACTTCCAAACTTCATAACCGTGAGAATAAATTTCTGTTATCTATAAGCCACCTCATCTATGATGCTCTGTTATACCAGCCCAAACTAAGACAATGTGTGAACATGTAATGGGTTTATTTTTGTTATTTTAATGAATTAATAAATATTTTAAACCTACATATAAAAAAAAAGGTTTTTGGAGTCCTGTAGTTTTGAAGATATAGAGTTCTGACATCAAAGTTTGAGAACATCTATTCAAACTATTTTATGCATAAATTACTTTTTCACTTAAAAAGTATCAAGGATAGAGGCATCTGGGTGGCTCCATTGGTTAAGTGTCCAATCTTGGTTTCGGCTCAGGTCATGATCTCTCGGTTATGGGATCCAGCCCCATGTGGGGGCTCCATGTTCAGCACGGAGTCTGCTTCAGATTCTTTCTCTCTCCCTCTCCCTCCTATTCTGTTCTTCCAGCTCATACTCACTCTCTCTCTAAAGTAAATAAAATCTTTTTTAAAAATGTATCAAGGATATCCTTTGATGTCAAAGCTAATATTCAATAATATAAGTACCTACCTTTTATTAAGTGTTTAGAATGTGCTCAGACATTGTGCTAAACAGTTTGCATACATCAACTCATATCCTTTTACTCTTCACAAAAGAACTAGTGTGAGGCAGGTACTATTTCTCCTATTCTACATATGAATAAATAGACACAGAGAGGGTAAGCTACTTGCCTAAGGATACACAGCTAATGAGGTGATTCAGCAAGTTGTGAATGCAGGCACTCTGATTCTAGAGTCTATAGGCTTTATAGTGGTCAAAAGTATGGAAGTCCAAAGACCTCTATGAATAAATGCACATTGAATAGTTACAAATGACTAGAGTCATGTATAGGGCTTTAGTTAGGAATAATTACAACGTAAGTTGGAGTAGTTGATTTAGGTGCCGTGAATCACCAAGTAAGTAAACTGTGGTTTGGGTGTACCTGTTGTGTTTCTGGTACCAGGCTTCCAGTACCTGAAAGAGCTCAAAGACAAGGGAGGATTCACTGTTGTCCTGCACACTATTTCAAGACCCTGTGAAAGCTAAGAGTTTCCCTGTCAAACTATGAAGGGTGCCTTCCCCAACCTGACCCCCTGCTAACCCAGTGCCTGTCTTATACACTTTCCTAAGACCCCATACTTCTCCTTATGGCATTTATCCCAATTTGTAAAGGCCAACTTGCAGGCTGGATTGATCAGACTCCCCTCTACTCCAGACTGTGCTCCAGGAGAATAGGAACCCTAGCTGTTTGCACTCATCCTTCTAATCCCCTGAGCCTAGGACAATGCCTGGCACACAGTAGCTGCTCAGTCAACACTGTCTGAATGAATGACTGGAAAGCAGACACTCTCAGAACTCTACACCTAAACCCTCAGATCCCTTTACCACGATCAGGTGCATGAGCTCCAGATGTGCTGTGGCCCCCACCAACCCGCACCTGTGCCTTTCTACTGGGGGTGCTAGAGCCAGCTTGGTCCATACCAGCGCAGCACTGGAAGTGCCTGAAAATTATGTCTTTCTGGCTTCAGCCCTCAACCAATGACTAACAGGTGAGGGTAGCAAGTTCTAATACTTTAGCCCTGTCCCTCCTCCATCAGTACACTTTGAGTATACCCCACTCTCTTTCCAGAGCTCCCCCAACAAAACTGAATCAAATGTACCCTCTGTAGGACTTGGCTTCATACCACATCACTTCCCCACCAGCCTATCAGTTTTCCCCTGAGACACTAGTCACTCAAATCCTTGCCTCCAGGTCTGCTTCTGGGGAACTCAACCTAAGATAGACTGGGACCCTCAATCCCCTCTGGACCCCTTGTGGCTCTTCAACACTTCATTTTATTTGTTGAATGAATGAATACTGGCATCTTATTTATCATCTTATTTATCATCCTCGAGCCCCAGGGCAAGGAGTGGAATGGTTAAGGAAAGAAGCTATTGCAACAACGTTCTCTAGAAATCTTGGTAATTAAGACCTTTGGGAATGTAGTACCAACAGTGGTGTGCTGGAGCTGGTTCAAATTGGCTTGTGTAAGCCAACTGTTAAATATTCAGGAATTCTGTAAATTGTTAAACCCTTGGTAGCTTGAAATTGGCCATGGTGGGAGTATTTACACCACAGAAATTGGCAGATGCTACAAATCAGGGCTGGTCTCTGCACCTTCTACGCTCCCCCACCTTACTCCCTCACCCCTACTTCCTGGAACCAGTTTATTACCATACTACTGGGAATAACATTTCAGGGTTAAAATGGGAAAACCTATACATAAACTATAGTGTAGAGGTTAACACTATGGGTTGTGAAGTCAGAGAGACCTGCAATCAACTGTACTGTCCCTTATTGGTTCTATGACCTTAGACAAGTTACATAATTTCTTTTTGTCTCTATTTCCTCATCTATGAAACAGGAATAACCTTTTTATTTGGCTCTTGACATAATAAATGTGAGAAGTACTTAGCTCAGAGGCTGGCATATAAAAATAGCTCAATGAATGATAGTTACTGTTAAGTTAGAAGAACCAAGGAACATAGAAAGGCCCCAAACATGGTCTTGGAGACTACAGTCATGGTATCCCCATGTCAGCAGCCTTCACCTCGATGGTTCACTCTTTAGTTGTCAGCCCAGGCCTATAAGGTCACCTTGACCAAAAGCTATGGTTCTTGGTGAACTCTTAAGGAGATTAATTGCTCAGCTGAGTACTTATCACATGGAAACCCCAGGATCCAGATGCTGCCTTATTCTATGGATAACTCCGTGAGCGAGCACTAGCTCTTGGCCTCTGTAGCTCCCTTCAAGAAAAGGCAATCCATTCAAGGCAGATTTATTAGCAGGTAGCTGTGCCCATGTAGCAGAAATCCCATTGCCCTAATAGGACCCATGCTCCCAGGGGCATTACAGGGACATGAAATCATCCCATCCGATCGGACAATTATTCAACAGGCACTACGTATCCTGAGTCAAATGCAAAAGGTCATCTGAAAGGTCAGCACTCACAGGATGGTGCAGCTGAAGCAAAGAGACTCGTGTCTCTTTGGGACTGGCTTCCCTACTCCTGATGGCTTTCCCAAGCCACCTGTGGCTCTGGCCATAGGAGCCTGCCCCTGGAAGCAGCACTCAGCCAATGACTGATGGGAATGGGTGGCTAAATCTCCAGGTTCCTCCCCACTGGGGTGAGGCAACTCTAAGGCTTGTTCCCTGGTGCCTCATACAAGTTACCAGTGGGACTGAGCCTATATAGCAGTCGTCCACAGCAACCCAGAGCACCTGACCCACAGCAGTGACCCGCTTCTTTATATACATATACCTTCCCTTCCCCACTTCGTTTCGGCTTCTTACCAATGCTTCCTGGGTTCAAACCCCAAAGAGAGTACTGACACGCAATGCTTGGTCTCAGGGTTGGGGTGGCAGAGGTCGGGGTGGGGGGGTGGGGTGCAGATCCAACCAAAGACAAATGGATCCAATTATTCAAACACCTACCATGTGCCAGACAGTATCTGGCATTTTTCTCTGTGGACTGGCATTACATAGATGGTGGGACAGGGTAAGTGTAAGAAGAGCTGAGCAGGGTGAAGAATGGCAAAGCAGGCTGGGATTTCAGATAAACGGTTATTCATCTTCTGCTCTCCCTCCATCCTTCTTGGGTTGTGACATGCAATACATATATCAAACTTGTAAATATTGACTGCAAGTGTTTGACCCCGAGTTACAGGCTTGCTGGAGAAAATGGAGTGGACATCTAACACAGAACCTCCAGATGGGCCTTTTCCAGTAGTAATAATAAAAGATAGCTTTTATTAAGCTCTGTTTTTCAGATACTGTGATCAAAGGCATGGTTGAATTCAGCTGCCACATCACCATGTAGAGGGTACTATTACATTTCATTTTATGGATGAAGAAACGGAGTCTCAGAGAAGTCACCTGCAGAGAAAAGTGGTATAGCCAGGACTGGAACTCATAGCCCATGCTCCTGAACCATGGCTGCCAATACATTGGGCCCTGAAGCGTGACGAGGACTTACAGATCAAATTCTTCCTCTCTGACCCCCTGGAACACAGGGTCATTGTTCAGTTATCCTGGGAAAGATCATTCCTCTGATTTGTTCCATTTTCAACAAGATACTCATACTGGTTGAGGAATATTTCACCCCCCGATTTCCTTTCTCTACTTTTCTGCCTTTGAGACCTCCCTACACACATTCATTACAATACATCAGGTAGAAGGGAATGGAAGACACCATGTCCAACAAAACAAAGAAAACCCACCATTGCCAGTTGCCAATGCCCTGACAACAAGTCACTGTGCTTCAGTCTTCTGTGGAAGAACATTAAAGGTCATGTGCATCAGTCTGAACGTTGGCTATGAAACTGATACTTTGGCCAAATGACTCAGTCAAGACGGAAACATTATTTTGTTCGCACTGGCGCAGGCCAGCATTCGCCCAAAAAGAACACTACTGAGGATCAATGGAATATTTGAATGAAATAGAATTCCATTTTATCCTTCAGTTTACACTCCTCAAAGCTACTTTGGTCTTTCTGTTCACTGCCTTGGAAAGACCTGGCAGAACTCATGGTTCTCTCTTCCCCCACAAGGGTAAGGGGTCAGCACCACATTGAGCCACAGGAGAGAAGAGGAATACATGGTGTCCTTGATCCCTGATTGACGGAGATCCCCACTTGGGAAGGGGCTGGCTGCATAAGCGTGCAGTCCACGGACTCCCCGAGGAGCCGGGATCAGAAAGCTCTTGGCACTGGACCGACTGTCTGGGAGCAAGAGGTCAGGATGGCATGGTTTTAACAAGTTGGCTTTGATTACTTGGCTTTTGGCTGTGTGCTCTCAGCTCTTGAACCGGAGCCTGGCTGGGTCAGCCTGACCCCAGGTTGTCACCCCAGGGGAATGTCAAATAACTGGCATTGTTAACTGGCCACTGATGACCAGGCCTGGAAGACAAAAGTCTCAGTTGCTAGGGCTTTTGTTAGCCTGCTCTTGAACCAGTTCTTCTGGCTGGCAAATTATTGTGGTTCCTAAGGGAACTGTACTGGTCCTAGGCCTTCAAATCCTTGTATATATTCCTTGCCCTTCAGCTTCCCTACTCTGTGTGCAGGGCTAATCAGGCAGCAGGGAAAGGGGAGGACAGAGGAGGACAGACTGCCCCATGCAGGTTGGGTTTCTCAGGCTTCGAAGTCACCAGTGGCTGGGATTGGCCAACCGAGGCATTATCAAGAGGTTGGAGGGCTGGAAGAAGAGAGTAACCAGGGCATCTCCCCAACCCTCTCTCCACCTCAAATGATCCAAATTTTAAGGAGCCAAAATCCAATAGGGGCAGGATTAAGATGAAGTGAATGATGCCAAGTTGTGCAAACAGAGGGCCAGATCCTGACTTTTTTTTTTTAATGTTGATATTTTGTTCATCAACATTTTTTCATTGATTTTTAGTATTTTTAAAATATTGCATGGAAATATTATTTATCTTGATTCTGATTTTTTTTTTAATGTCCCCATAGAATCTGCAAGTACCTCTTTGCCTCAGGCTAGACCGGACCTTGCCTTCCTGTACGTGGGTCACATGTGGGTCTAATTCTACTTGATGTTCCGTAGGCTACTCTTGTTCACTTGATGTTCCATAGGCTACTATGTTCCTAGCATTTCTGTGTGGATGAGTGTAGTTCTACATTACCCATCCCTTGAAATCATGTGTTATAAAATTTTTTCCCAACCCCTTCCTGGTGGGTCCAGCAATCTCTGCCAGTGTCCCAGCCATGTCCCTAACATTTCTGTGTGCGCCAGCCGAATGCCACTGTGGGCATACACATTTCTGCATTGGAAGTCTTATTCCAGAACTGCAGAATGCAGCAGGGGCAAGTACTGAGAATTAACACCTGCCAGGAACAGCTCTTGGCCAATCACTGGAGGGGTTAGCATATAAATACTCCACCTCCCTTGCCCATTGGGCGGAGCAACTCTGAGGTGTGCGTTCTACACTAGGTTCCAGAGCTTTCCCATGGAAACCCAGCTCTAGGTGCCCACCCCAGTGGTACCTGACTTAGCAACACATCTTTCATTAGTGGCCTGTTCTTCCCTATATCACTTCTCCATGCCCTTCCAGGATTGTCTCCACATCCCCTTTGAAAAATGCACTCAAATATCTGTCTCCGAATCTGTTTCTCTTAAAATGGGCATTCAGATTATTTCAAATTTTTTACTATTTACAGGAGACCCCTTAATAGGCCCTTTGGGGTCCATGGTCTGAACCAAACAAAGACAACAGAAGAGGGGTTTTTGTAAAGCCAAAAAAGGAAAGAGACTGTATTAGCCTGAGAGCATCTCAGAGTATGTCACACAAAATTATCATTTTTACTATGTGCCTTGACATCACAAACTTGAAAAGCATTGTTCTCACCTACCAGACTGTGCATTAACTTCTGTAACTCCAGTGATTGGCACATAGTAGATTATCAAAAAAATATTTGTCACATGAATAAAAGGAGTCACTGATTAATGCTCTGAACCTCTGCCAAGCCAAGTACATGAGACCACACAACTTACCTGAGCCACTGAGCATCTGTGCCTCCATATTCTCTAATTCTACAATCAAGACAGAGAACAGTGTAATACTAAGGTTAACAAAGTGGGTTGCAGGCTGCCATGGAGACATAAAATGGGGGTCCGGTCTTTGGAGATGAAAACATTCTCTGATCCTAAATGGCTACAGGAGAAGAATCAGATGAACCTTCTGAAGCGGGAGTCAGGCTTCAGTGCCCACCTTGGGAGAGCTTCTGTGCTTGCACGTGTTGGCAAGAGAAAGAGATTTTCCATCCTCAGTGAGGTGAGACACAGCCTCCACCAGCTTCACCCCTTCCCTCTCCCTCCTCTGCCCTGGCTGCAAAGTACCAGGTAGGACTTCATCAGATCCCTGCACTCCATGAAGTAGCTCTAGACCCAAGGCTCGGGGCCACAGTGAAAGCAGGATTTCAGCAAGAACTAGACCGCTCTACTATTTCAATTGCTATCAGTTGACTCTAGAAGCATTTTTCTAAGATGATGAGAGAAATCTAGTTCTTCCAAGAGCTGATGAGAGAAGGCTGGAACTTTTGCTGAAACGTCCTCATAAGAGCCCTCCCTCATTCTGACCCAGCCTCCAGCCAACACCAAGACTGGATTTGTTGACACTGGTCTTAAACAGCTTCTCCCAGACAGTTTCCTATCTGGTTATTCCTAAGCTATCCACTCTCTTCCATACCAAAGATTCCTGTTTTTAGAGAACAGGCGCTCCCATGCAGAGCCACCGATCTGGCTGGGGTGTGCATCCCAAGAGGCAGCAGGCTCTTTCCGGGGAGCCGAGATGGGGGCCAGCCTTCCACTATTGTGCTGAAAGGCTTAACCTTTTTTTAAAAGGCTTAACATTTTATTTCCTGAGTGTTATATGCCTCTGCTTGGCTGCTTTTCTCTTCATTTGCCAGGATGTGTACCTTCACTTCTGCCCATCCTGAAGTCTTTGCCCACAAGTTGTCCACTGTGGAAACAAGAGTCTGGAAGTGGCTTCCCAAAAAATAAACATCCTAGACCATGCACACAGACAGACCGTTTAACTGGGGATCCCCAGGGACTGATGAGTAAGGACAAACTCAGGATTTGTGCCCTATGAAGGCATATTCCCAGAAACCTGGCCCCACTTGCCAAAAAAGCAACTTTTCAGCATCCCACCAATTATCAATCCATCTTTCCCGTATCACCTTTGTAGGACAACTGCGTAGAAGTGGCCTCCCAAGCCAACGGACCAACCTGAGCAGGTAGAAGGACTTCCTACATAAGCTCCTGATGGTCTCCCACATCGAGGAATGCTAGAGGCCCAGTCCAAATGCTTAAACACATTTAAGGTCTCTGCTTATATCATAAATGCTCACATTCCATCGATGAAAGCAAGCTACAAAGCTAAACCTCAAGTCAATGGGCAAGTATGCGTATCCCTAAAGGGGCAGGGAGGACAGTGCCCAGCTACACCGTCACACCACCCCTCCAGCCTCGTCTTGAGCCCTCTACCCTTGATTTCCTACTCAGCCATGCTGAACATATCATGCTATCTCCAGTCGCAGGCCCTTTGCACATGATGCTCTCTCTGTTTGGAAGGCTCTTTCTCTTCCTAATCCTCTATTACTCCTTCTGATTGTTCAGATTTAGGTTTCCTTCATACTTTCTCAGAGATGTCTGCCCTAATTTCCAGACCAGGTTGGCTTCCTTGGTTAAGCCTGGATTCTGCACTAGGCACTATCCTTAGTCACTGCCCTGCTTATAGGCAACTACTTAACACTCGGACATCTCTTGTGTTTGCTTGTTTCCCCCCCCTTTATCTGTGACCTCCTTCTGTCTTACTTTATCCTCCTGCCTTCTTTTGTAATTCATACCTCAGCCTCAACACCACTTTCCCTGAGCACCCAACTTAAAGTAGCAACATTACATTCAGCCTAACACTTAGAACCCACATGTTTTCACAGTCATTTAATTGTTACACTAACATATACACTCCAGGGGTGCCTGGGTGGCTCAGTCGGTTAAGCGTCTGCCTTCGGCTCAGGTCATAATCCCAGGGTCCTAGGATCGAGCCCCGCATCGGGCTCCCTGCTCAGCGGGAAGCCTGCTTCTCCCTCTCCTGCTTCCCCTGCTTGTGTTCCCTCTCTCACGGTCTCTCTCTGTCAAATAAATAAATAAAATCTTAAAAAAAAAAAAGGAAGCCAGTGCAAGTCGTTACCTTGGGACATGACTTAAGAGGGAGGAGAAATAAAACAGGCAAGGGAAGGAGCCACACAGCGTGTGTCCCTGACTGCTGTGTGCGACCTGGCACACGGTATAGATCACACCTTAAGGTTGCCTGCCCCGCCCCCGCCAAAGAGGGCCAGGGAGCTGGGCATGTATCCGCGAATCCTCACCACGCGTCAGCTGAGGGCTGCTGGGGGCTGCTGGGGGCCATCCACACCCTGCCGTTTCTGGCCTGTCCTGAACTGGGGCTGAGCTGCCGTGGGGAGCCAGAGAAAGCCTGCAGGCAGGGATGGCACTGGGAAGGCCTTCACCAGATCTGCCTGCCCAGGCAGGAGGGCAGGCGGACTCGGGCAGGGCACCATCCGTGTCTGCGGCAGAGACTGCATGAATGAAGGAACAGGAGTCCAGGCGAAGGTGCAGAGGACACAGGACGGCGGGATGAGGAGCGGATGGTCGGGGCAAGGGGGGAAAAGGCAAAAGCGACGCTGCTACAAGCTTTTATGGCCGTTTCTGAAGCAGCTCTGGGGTCGTAGGAGGGAGGGCTCTTCCTAGTGGAGATGACTCATCCAAGGGGCAGGCCTGAGTCCAGGCTCCGAGCCACCAGCAGCTCTTCGGCAGTTCGCTGCTGGTTTCTCAGAGGTAACAGCCAAAGCAGAAAGGAGTACTGCTGCCTTTACAAAAACAGAGCGGTTGGAAAGAGACCAAAACTTACTAGCAGGAAAGAGGGAGGAGGGGAAGCAGTTTCGGGGTCTGGAGGAGAACCAGGAATCCTGCAGCCTCTTCCCAAACCCCCAGGGATCTGCAGACATGCCTGGGCAAGTCCCTGCTGACCCATGGCAGTCGGCCCCCTGTTGATTTTCAGGTCGAGATATTTCACCCCAAGGTCCTTTTGGGGGCTGTTCCGCCACCTCTTCACACCAACACCCAAGGAGGAAAAGAAAAGCAACAAACAAGGAGAAACTCCGAGCAGCCAGTCCCCCTCTGATTTGTGAGCAGCTCAGACCAAGGGCTGGTGGCTGAACCCATTTCTAAGCAAGACTGACCTCCGCTACTCCTGCCCTTCAGGACCAGTGACAAGTGGAAAGGTGGGCCAAGGCTGCACACATCCCCACCACCTATTTCTGTGGCCATCAGTGCTGTGTCCACGCCACTCCTCTCCCCATCCTCAGGTCAGCTTGCGCACTGAATCCAGACTGACGTTCCTAACACCACTTTATGCCACGCCCTGCTGTGTCAAGAGAGGATGCTGGAGGTCGTCTGCTAGAGGCCACGGAGCATGGGGGTTAAGGACCCAGTTTCTCTGTGCCTTCCTCAGTGAGAGGGAGGGTGAGCCTGGTGTCTACCTCCTTCATTGAGAGCTCATTTAGGACATGAAAGTCTGTGTCATTCATGGACATACGGCTGTCCCCTACCCACCCCCCAATGAAGCACCTTCCCAAAGAATTTTCAGAGGCAATTTTTCCTCTTAGCAGTTTGTTTTAGGCAAATTTTAGAACTTCCCCTCTGTGTATCAAGTGAATTGGATCTGTGTCATTTCTCAAAGTGTGGTCCTAGGGACACCTGCCCCCAAGTACTGGGGGACAGGAAGAAAGGGGCTCATCCAATGCATGTCTTAGGACCCACCACACATGAATATCCCTGTTTGCTCCTCTCAAAAGCCCTGTGTGGTAGATGTACAATTGAGCCCCTCTTAACAGAAAAAGCAGGCTCAGAGAAGTGACAAGACATGCCCAGGATGACTTAGTTACGTATTTACAGAGCATGTTATCAAATGCCACGGCCCCTGCCCTTGTCACGGGGTTTCCCGGTGGATCCCAGCTGCTGAAAACAAAAACACAGCCCACAACTCAAATGCAGGGATCCTCTGGGGAGGGCGATTTTTGTCTCCCCTCTCTGGTCAAACACAGGTGAGAGTTTCATCAATCCTGGTAACAAACCTGCCCTTCCCAGCCAGCCTCACTGCAAGATGCTCTGCTTGCAGAAACCATGTCCCTTGGCCTCATCATTCCCCGGTTTCTCAATTCTTTGACATTTTATTTGTTCAAACCCTTTGCACACCCATTAACACATATTTATTGAATATTTTCAGTATGCTGGGTGTTATTTGAGGTGCCAGTATAAACTGCTATTAACGAGACAAAGTCCCTACCTGTATGAAGCTTCTACTCGAAAAATCAAAAAGGAATAATGTCAGGGGAGGGAAGTGCTGCTACATACCATTAAGCAGACTGGAGGGGTGCACTTATTTTAACCCTAAAATAGAAAGAGCTTTTTACAAGACATAAAACACCATTAGCACCCTTATTAAAACATGAACAAGTGTTTCCTAAGA
This sequence comes from Mirounga angustirostris, assembly GCF_029215605.1. Classification (NCBI taxonomy): domain Eukaryota; kingdom Metazoa; phylum Chordata; class Mammalia; order Carnivora; family Phocidae; genus Mirounga; species Mirounga angustirostris. Next base: position 177,216,691 of record NW_026991709.1, on the reverse strand, counting down.
TGCTCTCACAGTCCGTGAGCACTCACATGTCCTCGCTGTCTTGCACATTTTGCTTGCTTACATGGTATAAACCTTATTTTGATTCTGATTCAAACACATCTTTTGGTCTATAGGCTCCCCATCCATTTCCTTTCTTTGTTTCTGTTTCTTGCAGATTTTTGCTGAAATGACCAGGTCATGTGTCTACAGAATTTCCCACAGTCTGGATTTTGCTGATTGTACCCCTGTGTTGGCATCTAGCCTATTGAGCGGTACCCTTCTAAGTGGGGTGGTCCTTCTGTGGATGTGCTGTCTGCGCAGAGGTCTGAATGAAGGAAGCCAGAGCATGAGCCCTGCAGAAATCCAAGGGGACGAGGGTCCAGTTCAGCTTCCATTTTTTCTTAGCTTGAGTGCTCACGGTCTCGACCTCTGAAGCCCTGTTCTTTTTTCATGTAATTGTCCTCCCTGCTATGACAAGTAACTCAGCTGCCTTGAGCCATCTGCAGTGAAATATTTGTGTTAAAAGCACTTGGCCTTAAAAACTGGCAATAAGCCAAGTAACTATCAAAAGAATGAATCAACAATGTGCAGTATATTCATACAATGAAATACTACTGAGCGATAAAAAATGAAGGCACTACTGATTCAAGTAATACACACATGGGTCAAGCTCAAAAACATTACGAGTCAAAGAAGCTCGACCCAAAACAGCACACATTACATAATGCCATTTGTGAAGTTCAAGAATAGACAAAACTAATCCATGGAGATAGAGATCAGAATGGTACTTATGTTGGGGATGATAGTGACTGGGAAGGGGCACAAAGGAACATTCTGGAAGGACGGGAATGCTCCCTATCTTGATCTGAGTGGTGTTTGCATGGGGGTACTCATATGTAATAATTCATCAAGCACACTTAAGATGAATGTGATTTCCTCCATGTAAATTGTACTTTAATTTTAAAGATTTTTTTTTTTCATTTGTCAGAGAGAGCGCAAATGCACAAAAGCAGGGGGAGCGGCAGGTGGAGGGAGAAGCAGGCTCCCCACTGAGCAAGGAGCCTGATGCGGAACTTGATCTCAGAACCCTGGGATCGTGACCTGAGCCGAAGGCAGGTGCTTAATCGACTGAGCCACCCAGGCATCCCACTTGTTCTTTAATTTTAAAAAATAAAAATTATATAGCAGCTGAACTGTGGATTGAGGCAGACCCAGGCACTAGTTAACTGTTGAACCTTTATCAATTCTCCTAAACTGCTTAGAACCTCAGTTTCCTCGGTATAAAATGGGGCTGATACAAGCCACTTCATTGGTATTGCCACTCTAATGCGCCTCCTCCAATCCCGGGCAAACTCAGGGTGAAACTTTAATCTAGCAGACTCTGCATTCATCTCAATTCCATGGGACACTTCTTCATCAGGCCCACCGAAAGACTTGCATTTGCGACTTGTTCATTCGTGAGAGGCACATTACCTCCCACTGCTCTTCTTTGAACATATTGCTTTTATTTGCTCTCATCACAGCCACAGCATGGTTAATCACATTTTGCGGGAAGGTTGAAGAAGCCAATGGGTCTCTCATATGTGCTGGGCTGCATCGTTGCCAGCCCCTGCCAGGTCTCCCCAGACCTGGAGACTAGGGAGTGATTGGAAAATGTCCTGCTCATCTGTAATCTTTTCTCATAGGATAGTCTTGGCAAAGCCGTTGCCAAACACTTGCAACTGGTTATGCAAAAACCGGAGGCTGTTGGGAGGTATGATCTCAGAATGGACTTCTTATCCATTTCCTTTCTTTATGTTGGATTCTTCAAAGTTTTTATTGAAGCAAAAGGGCATGTGTCATGTCTGGATCTTGCTGCCCCCATCTCTACTTGGCTGAATTCCCACTTTCTTGGGCCAATCCCAGGACTTTTCAGCCACTTCTAGTTACTAGAAGAGCTCATTCTAAGGTCTAAGACTTACTATTTTTGTGTAAATTTTTGTAAACATATTCAAGTCTGAAAGGTCTATTGAGAAGTACCCAAATCACAAATGAGTGTCTATCAAGGAATCTGCATAAAAATGAACACATTGGTGTAAACTCCACACAGACCAAGAAACGAAACAAGATCAAAATCTTAGAAACTTCTTTGTGCCCTTTTCCTATAATCACAGCCCCTTACAAGGTACCACTATCTCGACTTCTGACACCATAGATTTGTTTTGCTTCCTTTGGAATTTCATGTGAATGGAATCAAATAATGTGTATACCCATGGTCTAGCTTCACCCACTGAACATTTTGTTTATGAGATTTACGCATGTTGTGGCATGTTGTTATCATTTGTTCAGTCTTACTGTGGTATAACATTCCATTATATGATTCTACTCCACTCATTCCAGATTTTTAAAAATTTCAGTCTCAAACACAGTTCAGAGATTTGGTACAAGTCAACATCGTGGCCCTCGGTTGTTTAAAGCTGGGAACGGGGTGGGGGTGGGAAGATTGGCATACTTTAAAAAGATCTCAATCCCATTTACAATAGCATCAAAAGCAATAAAGTACTGAGGAATAAATTTAACAAAGGAGGTCAAAGATCTCTACATTGAAAACTATACAACACTGATGAAAGATACTGAAGATAATTCAAATAAATGGAATGATACCCCTGTTCATGAGTCAGAAGAATTAGTATGGTTAAAATGTCCATACTACTCAAAGCCATGAGTTAATGCAATCCCTATCAAGATTCCTATGGCATTTTTAACAGAAATAGAAAAAACAGTCCTTAAATTCGTATGGAACCACAAAAGGCCCCAAATAGCCAAAGCAATCCTGACAAGAACAAAGCTGGAGACATCACAGTTCCACAAAGCTCTAATAATCAATACAGTAGAGTACTGGCATAAAAACAGACACAAAGATTAATGAAACAGAACAGAGAGCCCACAAATAAACCCTCACATATACGGTCAACTCATACCTGACAAGGGAACCAAGAACACTCGGTAAAGACAAAACAGTTTCTTCAATAAATGCTGTTGGGAAAACTGGACATTCATATGTCAACTGAAACTGGACCCCTATCTTATACCAGTCCCCAAAATTAACTCAAAATGGATTAAACATTTAAATGTAAGACCTGAAACCATAAAACTCCTAGAAGAAAACATAGGGGAAAATTTCTTGTCACAGGTCTTGGCAATGCTTTTTTGACTATAATACCCAAAGCACAAACAACAAAATCAAAAGTAAATGGGACATCAAACTAAAAAGTTTCTGTACAGCACAGGAACCCATCAACAAAATGAAGACAACCTACAGAATGGGAGAATATATTTGCAAACCACACATCTGATAAAGGGTTAATAAAAAATATATAAGGCACTCATACAACTTACTAGCAGAAATGCAAATAATCCAATTTTAAAATGGGCAAAGGATTTGAATAGACATTTTTCCAAAGATATTCAAATGGTCAACAGGTAATTGAAAAGGTGCTCAACAACACTAATCATCAAGGAGATGCAAATCAAAAATACAATGAGGTATCACTTCACACCTGTTTGCATGGCTATCATCAAAAGGACATGAGACAAGTGCTGGTTGACATGGACATGGAGAAAAGGGAACCCTTGTGTTAGTGGAGATGTAAATTGGTACAGCCACTATGGAAAACAGTAGGAAGCTTCTTCAAAGAAATGAAAAATAGGACTACCATATGATCCAGGTATATATCCAAAAGAAATGAAATCACTATTCTGAAGAGCCATCTGCACCCCATGTTCGTTGCAGCATCATTTACAATAGCCAAGACATGGAAATAACCTAAGTGTCTATTGACGAATGAATGGGTAAGGAAAATGTTGCATATAGCTACACAATGGAATACTACTCAGCCACTAAATATATATATGGAAATCCTGCCATTTGCAACAACACGGATGGATCTCGAGGGCATTAAGCTAAGTGAAATAAGTCAGAAAAAGACAAATACTGTACATCTCATTTATATATGTGGAATCTAAAAAAACCAAACTCACAAAAACAGAGATCAGATTTGTGCTTGCCAGAGGAGGGGAGTAGGGTGGGTAAAGGTGGTCAAACTTAGAGTTACAAGATAAACAGATCCCGGGGATGTGACGTACAACATAATCACTATAGCTAATAATACTGTTTTGTATATAGGGAAGTTGCTAAGGCAGGTGATCTTAAGAGCTCTGATCCTAAGGGAAAAAACATTTTGTAACTATGTACGGTGATGAGGACATTAATTAAATTTATCCTGGTGATCATTTCACAATATACACATATCAAATCGTCATGTTGTACACCTTAAATTTATGCAATGTTAACTATATCTCAATAAAACCTGAGAGAGAGAGAGAGAAAAAAAAAAAAAAAGACGCCCTCCTCCCCGCCCCCTTAGGTGTGCGCTTCTTCAGTCCTGGGACCTGAGCGAAGGGACAGGAGAGCGAGTGGTCCCCTTACCTGAGTGTCCACGTTCCAGTGCTGCTGGAGCGTCTGTGGCATCGCTGGTTCCCCGGGGCTCCGTGTGATGCCGACTGTCCCCGTTGCCATAAGTGAACACCACACGGGGTTGGGTTGAGTTTTTCTCAGTCCCTCTCCAGTGACGATGACTTCTCCCTGAGGGGCAGCCGTGTCTCCTTTTGGCACCAACAGCAAGTGCAGCTGAAACCACTTTTCCACATCAGACATCCCATCATGGGGTCGGTCCAGTGGCCATGTGGGTGAGCCCCAGAGCTCCTTCCCAGACTCTGACCTCCACGCTTCTTCATGCAGAGCTACAGGAACCGCTGGGGTCCTTGTCTGCACCCTCCAACTGCAGTGGAGAATGGGACTTGTTAACATGAAAAATAAAACTGCGAGTCATTTTACCAGCAAAAGATGGGTCTATTCAAGAATAGCAGAGAACTGCAATCCCGGACAATAAAGCCGTAGCAAAAACCATAGGGAAGTCTGTGGAACAAAGGTGAGGAGGTTCCTTTATACCGGAAAAGGGGGGGGGGGGGGCGCTCGGGAGGCTGTTGTAAACAAAAAGCCCATTGGAGTCAAGTGGGAGTTGGAAGTATAGTGGCTTCTCATTGGCTGGGCTGTTGCTGGGCGGTGGAGGAAAGCCTTTCCTCCTCCTGCTGGGGTAGTAAGGTAGTATCCACCTGCAAATTCCCTCCTTCCTGTTCAGTCTGCAATGGACCATGATAGCAGGGCCGGAGAGCTCCCCTGCCCAACCTCCCAATTCCATTCTAGTGAGGCTTCCCTTTATTCATTTCCACGGACTTGTCCTGGAATTGCCCCATCTCCCTCCATCTGCAGTACACCATGGCCCCTTCGAGTCCTGCTGTCAAGGGCCGTCCACCTTCCAGAAGTAGCCACAGGGTTGTTAAAGTTCACCCCCAACTTCTGAGCTCTTCCAACAGCTCTCGCAGCGCCCTCCTGTCCGGTGGTGACACCAGAGGTGCCTGCTAGCGTCGGCAGCTCATCAGACAGGCAAGTGGGGAACATGAGGCCAGTCTCTGCTGCTTGTGTGCACTGCGGACATTCCCGAATAGAGTAGAAGCTGTGGCGCCCCGTGGATCTCTTCAGCTGTTACTACTTTAGTATGCACGAGCCTGACTTTCAGTGGCCAGCACCTGACTCTCTTCGCCCGAAGGCTTTCTCTGACTGCTGGGGTCCACCCTGCCCAACAATGCAGCCCGCTGAAATTGCCCGGGAATTAACACCCTCCGGGACCAGCTCTTCATCAATGGCCCTCCAGAGTGGGTGAATAAAAAACCCCAGCTTCTTATGTGGACTCTCTCTGAGGGCGTGTTGTACTGATGATACTCAGAGACCTCTAGGAGAATTAAGGTCTCATTGCCCGCAGTGACATCTCACTCTATAACACACCCTTTAAGAGGCTGCCTTTCCCTTCCCCGGGCTCACTGCCCTTTTCCCCTACCAGTGTTTCCTGGGGTCCCCTCCCAAATAAATGACCTGCAGTAACACTCTTGTCTTAGGACCTGTTTCTAGAGGAACTCAAACTAAGACAATCCCTGATTCTCTTACAACAGCCCCTGCCCCCCCCCCCCCCCCCCGCACTTGGTTTTAGAGAGGCAAACAGTCCCTTCCTCTCTCCAGTGAGGAGGCCATAGCTTTTAAAGAAGGAGGCAAGGAAGAAGAAGGAGGAGGAGGAAGACAATGAGAAGGAGGAGGAGGCCTTGGGGGAGCACAGGAAGAGGGAAGGGAGAGAGAGGTTCTTCTCTCTCACTTTGTTCTTATCAACTCTTGGAGTGTAGAAAGGCAGTAATGATGTACAGAGGCCAGTTCTGGAAGCTCAGTGAGGATGGAGGACAGAGTGCTGCCTCCCCATTCCCATGCAGGACAGACACCAGAAAGCAGGAAATATCTAATCTCTTTTCTCCCTAGCTTTGGGCCATTGTCAGCTACTCCGAGACAAAGAGGGAACCCGCCCCCCCCCCCCCCCACCTTACAGTGTCCTGGTACATCTTTTCTTTTTTTTTTCTTTTTTTTTTTTTTTTAAGATTTTATTTATTTGACAGAGCACAAGCAGGGGGAGCGGCAGGCAGAGGGAGAGAGAAGCAGGCTCCCCGATGAGCACGGAGCCCGATGTGGGACTTGATCCCAGGACCCTGGGATCATGACCTGAGCCGAAGGCAGACGATCAACCAACTGAGCCACCCAGGCGTCCCCTGGTACATCTTTTCAAGACTGGTCCTAACCTCTAGTCTTTCAGGTTTTTCCCTGACACCAAGGATTTACATCTTCATTTTTCTTCATCTTCCACCAGGGACCCCTCCTTGGGGCTTAGAATATTCTAGCCTGCCCCTTCCCAGTCCTGGATGGCTGCTTCTTAAAAACAGAAGAGCTCTTGGCACACCTAGCAAGCAATGGCCTGTCAGTTGCCCCACTAATGGTCTCCACTGGGATTTCAGAGACAAACTCCCATTGTAAGATTTCTGGGTCAGAAATTTCTGCCAAACTCCTGAGTATTCCTTCTGTCTAGTGGGAGAGTCCAAAATACTCAGGTTTCAAGTTATTATCTGCCTCCACTAGGTCCTCTTGGAGACTGTGAGCTCACTGAATTGGCAAATTTTCAACATGATTTGATCTACACGTTGCCAGGACTGCACCATTAGGCAGAATTTTCCCCACTGTGCTTGACAGAGGGTCCCAGGATGGGCCTCTGGGGTTCAAGGATCCCCTGAAGGATCCCACTGGCAAAATTTCATGTGTATCTGTTCACCTGTGTTGTTCTGAGTAGGTTCTCAGCTTCCCAAAGTGGTCTATGACCTGGTCTATGACTCCCTATTAGTGGGAATGCTGATTATTTGAAAAATAAGTAAACTTCCAGACCCCAGTGATCCCACATCAACTTAGCCAAAGAGATACATGTAACCCAGTTATGGCCAGTTGGTCTTAGAGTTGGGTTCTAGGGCACGATGCACCCCAAACAACACAAACTCACCTCTAGAAAACCTGAAGGAGTAATAGAAGGCTCTTCCAAGAGGACTTGAAAGGGTCATAAAGACTGAATCACGACATCACATATGCTTAATTTCTCTTCCTGAATACTCAACAGAGGCAGCTGTCTGCCCCAAATCCCCCTTTTCTTCTTCTTCCTAAAGACTCTCTCTGCCTTTTTTTTCTCTTACCTTTTCTGTGACTTTTTCCCAAGGAGCTTTGAGCCTTTTCTGATATACATCTACTTTGTCTCTGTGAGCCTCTCAACATTCTCCTCCCACCCATTAACTTGGGCAGCTCAGAGACGGGGGTCAGGAGCTAAGCAACACCCACATAGAAGTTTCTAGAAGGTGATGGAGACAAGCCGTCTCCAAAAGTTGTATCCAAGTAGATCTGTTCCTGTCATACACTCACTGGGTAAGTAGAAATAAAAGGAACTAGTTACCATTTACACTTAAACTGTACTATGAAGAAAGGTGAGGTAGAGTTGTTTGAACAGACACAGAAATATCTCTAAGCTATAATAAGCCCAGAGGAGGCCAGCTTAAGGCATGCTTGCAAGACCCTGAGAATGAGTATTTCTTTAAGGGAGGTGTCTAGGGTGCAAAATTTAAGGAGGTACACATTCTCCAAGTTGCCCAAGTGCCGACCCTGCACCAGCATGCACCTCAGGGTGAGCACCTCCTTAAATTTTGTGCCCTGGCTGCCTCATTCACCTCACCCTATCCTGGCCCCGATATTATATGGAGACAATAAAGCAGGATCATCCTGCACACTTAGGATATGATCTCATGGATGGACACTAACATGTGTGCTAACTGTATAGAAAGATCTGGCAGGATTGTGCCCACACTGTTACTGTGGTTCGTCCTGAGGAGTGGAATTGCAGGGTCATGAGAAGACCTTCCCTGGGAACTCCACCCACTTCTGGACCGCTGGAAGTTTCCAAGTGTATGGCTTTAGTCATTTTACACATGCCAGAAAAATAGAGTAATAAACCGTATTACATATCAAAGGGTCTGCAGAAAATATTAAAACAAAACAGATTGTCAGGGGGTTCCTCTTGCGGTCAGATGCAAATAGTGAAAATTGAGACACGTTGGCAATTCTTGCCCCCTGAATTCAAAGCACCCTGGCTTGTGCTGTTTCTCTCTGAAAATGCAGTGTGGCCACCCACCTCTGACTGATCTGGTTTGAGGTCTGCTCTCGCAGCAGATGTAAGTCGGTATTCCCCTGGGCCAGGCAGCAAGGGGGCAGGATGGTGTTGCTCCCTTTCTCTCCCCTAAACTTGGAGGGTCAGGTGAAGAGGACAGTCAGCCCTGCTGTACACGTGTGATGGGGAAAGACAAGGGGCAGGTCAGAGAAGGGGATAGCAGGGGCCAGCGCGACCAAACTTCAAATGTCTGTCTGGCAGAAACATCAGACAAGGCTTTTAGCCATCAGTGAATAACCCACAAATTAGACTGTTAAATTAAAACTTAAAAAAAAAAAAAAAAACCCTCATGGGGCGCCTGGGTGGCTCAGTCGGTTAAACCTCTGCCTCCGGCTCAGGTGATGATCCCAGGGTCCTGGGATCAAGCCCAGCATCGGGTTCCTGTCTCAGTGGGAAGCCTGCTTCTCCCTCTCCCACTCCCCCTGCTTGTGTTCCCTCTCTCGCTGCTCCTCCATATCCCCACCTCACCACCTCCATCTCTCATATAAATGGCTTGTACTTGAATCTTTGTCTCAAAGTCTGTCCTGGGGGGACCTCAAACTATGATGTAAAGTGACATAATGAGGAACAAAACATGTCTGTACACAGCAGAGATTTGACTGATGTTCTAAGGGCCATCTGGATTCCATGGGAACCAGGACAATGGGGCCACCAGCCAACCTCCACGAGACCCATTTTGAATAAAGCTTACGTGGAGAAGAGAAGACACTTTCCTCCCATATTGCCACTGCAACCACAGCATGACCCTTTCCCTGGGAGGCAACCCTTTATCTTCTTCTTGTCTGCTCTGCCTGTAAGCACTGAGAGAGGCAGACGTTGCTAGACACCTTTCATCTGGGATTCCCTTCACTGTGTTCAGCATTAATAGATCAGAGGAATAGTCAGAATTACATGGACCAGCTTCTGTTGCCACTGAATGGCCACCCCACCCTCCATCTTGCTTGCTAACATAACTGGATTTTATTCACCTTGTTCAGAGCAGCTGTATCCTTCAAGAGAAACTCCAGCTATCCCCAGAGTGTGACTCTTTTTCAGTCAAAATCAACCATGGTAACTCCATTGTCTTGACCAATAAGTGGTTTAGAAATGGATGTGAGAAACAATGCTAGCCCACAAGGGGGCATATTGGGAAACATGTCTGTGCTCATAAAAAGACATATGCATAGTAGATGTTGGGTGTAGCACCCCGATTCCTCTTCAGGACAAAGGAACTCATTCCCATAGCTTCCAGGAAGGTCCTGTCTAAGGTTATGCCCCCTCGTCAGGGTCAGCCCACATCCAGTGACTGGTCAATGCAGAGGCACAGAGGCCTGGACTCTTGCCTCAACTTGGGAACCTGTTAAGATCCAGCCAGCTCCAGAGTGCCCCGTGGGGGTCAGCTGAGGCCTCTGTAAAACAAAACAAAACAAAAAAACAAAAAAGCAACTGCAGGTTGGCTGATTCCTCCCTCTGAACAATCCTGCCTATCGCTCCCCAGCAGTCACTGTTCCTGGGAGCTCTGGCCAATGACCCCTCTGCATTCCAATTTCTATCCTGGGGAAATGCTCTAAGCCAACCTATGAGGAGCAAGTTCCGTTTTTCAGTAGAAGACATTACTTCCTGCACGTGGAACTATAGCGGGGGACCATGAAGGCAACCAACCTAAGATGACAAGCCAATGCTCCAAGGATGATGACTCAAAAAGATGGAAAGACCTCGGTCTTTAATGTCACTGAGCCACTAAATTAAGCAACTCTAGAACTGCCCTACTTCCAGGCTTCTGGTTATGCCAGCTAATAAATACTTCTTGTCATAAAACCTATTTTAGTTGGGTTTATGTTACTTGCAGCTAAAATCATTTTAAATTATATACTACATATCAGTAGGAGGCAAAGGGAAATACTCCAAGACAAAGAAGAGATGCTGCCCAAGACAGTGTGGGGTTGAGAAACCCAATGCATGGATGATAAGCTAGGATGTTCCTCCATATCCAGATGAAGTCCCTCATCCTAACCGTGGTATGCTAACCCTCTTCTTTTCAGGGAACTGCAGCCCGGTAAAACCAGGAACTACGAAGTGGTGATTCTTTGCACAACAATGAGAAAGAAGGGATCTCCAGATAACCCCTCGACACCTTATAATTCACGAACCAGCTGTGCTTCTGTTTTACATTCTCCTTCTTTCTCTTGTTACTTAGAAGAAAAGCAGTCAGGCTTGAAAGACTAAATCATCCCAAGTGATGTCTATCTCACAAGTACTGTGAAATACTATAGGATGCTCAAAATATATGTATACAGTTTTGCCCTCTTGTGATGAAATGAACCACTCAGCTGCATCCCCAGGCCATGCAGCATCTCAGGGGCTCTCTCCTGAAAGTCAGAGGGGCCTTTAGCACACAGGCTGTTGAGTGAGCTAAGGATCAGACAATCTGCATTACGTAGCTGTTACAGGCTGCATGTTTCTGTCACCCCAAATTCCTGTGTTGAAGCCTGAACTCCCAAAGTGATTATATTTGGAGGTTGGGTCCCGGGGAAGGAATTAGATCATGGGGGTGGAGCCCTCCTGATAGGATTCATGCCCTTAAAAAAGAGACATGAGAGAGCTTGCTTTTTTCCTCTCTCTCTCCCTCCCTCTCTCTTATCCATGTAAGGGCAACTGTCTACAAGCCGGGCAGGCACCTTGATCTTGGACTTCCCAGCCTCCTGAAATGTGAGAAATAAATGTTTATTGTTAAGGCACCTGGGCTATGGTATTTTAGTTATAGCAGCCCAAACTGACTAAGACTACTATGGCCAAACACACAACTCAAGCACATGGTCTCTCTTGGCTCTTTATTTGCGCCGTTACACGGAAGATTAGGAGCTAAGATCAAGGACTCTTTTTTTTTTAATATTTTATTTATTTATTAGAGAGAAAGAGAGTGGGGAGAGAGAGAGAGAAAGAGAGAGAGAGAGAGAGAGAGAGAATGAGCAGGGGAGGGGCAGAGGGAGAGGCAGACTCCCTGCTGAGCAGGGAGCCTGATGTGGGGCTGGATCCCAGGACCCTGGGCTCATGACCCGAGCTGAAGGCAGATGCTTGACCCATTGAGCCACCCAGGTGCCCCCATCATCTGAATTCTCTGTATACAATTTTCAAGAACCAAATTAATTCATATTTCCTCTGTGAGAGCATCCCAGACCAATCCAACTCACATCTCCACTCCCTCCTTTAGAATTCCTCTTTGTAAATCAAGATTGGCACTTGGATGCCAACTTGTGAGTGTAATTATATGTAAATTTTAATGTGCTGGCAAAAACAAAATAGTCACCACCATTTTCTGAGAGCTTAAAAATATCCAGAGAAGGTACCAGGCGTTTTACATACTTTACCCCATTTAAACTTGCTTTCTTTTTTTCCTTACAGTAACCTTATAAAGCAGGTACTGACATCATCCCATTTTGCAAACAAGGAAACTGCGGCCCAGAGAGGTAAAGTGATCTGCCCAAGTTTGCAAAGCTAGTCGGTGGCAAAGGCAGGAAAGTGTAACTAGGGCTGCTGACAACAGGGGCCGTGACTTCTTTCTAATTTAGTTTTGTTTGATTGTTGTTGTTTCTTCTCAGCATATAGCACAGTTCCTGATATAATGGAGGCCAACAGTCTGTGCCCAGACGCCGGGGAACAAACGGAGAGAGACAATGGGACGGTGTGACATGGTGGAGAAAGTTCTAGAATGAGGAGAGAGCCCTGGTTATCATTCCCAATCTCAGACTATACAGATAGTTTGTCCTGGTGGCAGGGGCTGGTGTGTTGCTTTGTTCCTTTGGAAAAAGGTCCACGGTCTCTAAAAGTATGAAGTTAAGTGCCTGGGCTCTGGGGTTCACAGCCTGGATTCCAGTCCCCAGCTCTTCCCCCTTCTTGTGTGATTTTAGACAGACTTAAGTTAAACCTCAGTTTCCTAGCGTGTCAAATGGGAAGAACACTCTCCTTCCATCCAGAGATGCTGGGAGAATAAAATAAGACCATGCTAGTGGGCTAGTGGTCGCCCAGTATTGAATATTCTATAGCGCCCTATAGCCTGTCACAAATGATGTGCCATAAAGTGGCCTGTTGTGAGCCTGCCGGTGTGGCTTGCGATGACTCTGAGGACTATTAAAATGGTGACAGCGATTCTGTCCTGACTGTCTGATGGCAAGCCAGAAGTGAGAGACGGCATCAGGGATGACTAGCACACTTGGCACAGAGGAGGGCGGAGGTGAGGCTCTGTTGCTCAGCTCCTCCGAGCTGGACAACACAGCCCCTGGGGCCTCTTCAAACCAGTGGGTTGCCAGCTCCACGGCTGAGATTACTTCCTCTAAAACCACAAGAGTAGGCTGGAAAATAAGTGTTGCAGTCAATTAGCTTTTTGTTATGTCTACATGGTATTTGGCAGGCAGTGTGATTTTTTTTTTTCTCATGGATTTGACCACATAAAATAATTTAGGGGAGGAAGGCGTCTTGTAGGCATGGGTCACAAGGACAGCAGAGCATAGCTGGGCGAAGAGGGGGGTGGCAGACTTTGGTATTAGACCAATGCAGCTCCATCAGCACCAACTGGGGGTTTGGGGAATGTTACTTACCAATGCTGGGCCTCAGTTTCTTCATCTGGAAAATATGGGATGATGGTTCTGACTTCCCTGGCTTGAGAGATTGTGTATACAATTGAGTCATAATGAACTTTCAATAAATGAGATCTATTAATATCGTAGTTAACAATAAGTACTAAATGACAGTTTCAGCTCGCGTATATATTGCCCATTGTGGAAAGAAATTCACCTCTCAGACTGCCAATGTCATAGGCACAGTCCAACAGCAGGAAGAGAAGATACTTCCACGATGTAGCATATTCTGTTGTAAAAGATATATTTTGGCTCTTCATCTGGCCAGCCTTGTTATTAAAATTATAAGGTTGATGGTGCAAATCACCTGATTAATCTCTTCCTATGAAAAGGTTCAAATAATATAATCCATGCATGAAGATGTTTGAAATCGTATCATTTTATCATCCAAATTAGCCTTGCATGAGTTCCTTGCAGAAACCCAAAGAAAAAAGATCCCTTTATTCTTGCCACAGAGACCGGCAGGAACATTAGCAATGTGTCTAAATGTCGAACAAAGCTCCATTGTGAATAGGACACAGTATGGACGATAAATAAGCGTTATCCAAATCTCATAAAAACCATAAAGGGAACTGGCAGAAATACTGAACTGACCATTCACTCATAAATAAATATACGGCCATCTTAAACATCCTGGCATATCCTGTTTAGTTGATTCATGGCCATTCACCAAAGACAAGGATTCCTGCCTTGGAAGATTTAACACCCTGCACTGTATGTCACTGTCTTGTTAACAGTTCTTGAGGTGGGATGAGCCCTGGTTAACTGGTCTTGCTGACACCCCTGCTTCATTAGGGGCTTGCCTAACGATGCCTGGAACTATTTGAAAATGAGCCCCCTCTCTGTGTGCTTGCTCATTCTCCTGAGAAAACCTCCTTGCCATAGGGAAGAAAATGCCCAGCAAAGCAATACCTTGAAAGTGCAGAAATCATGCTTTGGAAATAGCCCTTCAATCCCAGATGCCATAGCTAATTGCACTGTGTCATCCAGATTTTGTGTTAGTGCTCATTCTTGTGAGCACTTGGCAGCTCAACGATCCATCTTGGTTTCCTCCTTACCGTATCTCTCTGGCTGCCTGTTCACCCTCCATGGCTGGGCCACCCCAGAGGGCAAATGTTTATGGTTTGGTAAATAGGTTCCCATTTGCATGACATCTCTGATGGATTGGTGGCATCTGCTGGAGAGCTGCTGTGTGGGGAGGGATTCTGCTGCCTTGTCTGGGCTTAGCAGGGAAGAGTGATGTGATTGATTAATGATGTCTGCCACAGGTATAGAACTGGAGAGTAGTGGGGTGCCTACCATCTATTCGCACTCCTGGCCAGTAAGGTAATCTGGCAATGCATTTCAGATATGACAGGAGGGCATGGCCTGATCTGCCAGCCAACCTCTGGTTTTCTGTTTGTTTGTTTCCTGTTCCCATAGTCCAGTAGTGTAGGGCAGAGATTGAGGTAGTGGGGGATTTGCAGTTATATAAGTGCCCTTGGAAGCATTAGATGGCCGTGCGATCCCCTATTCTCCCCTACAGTGCTACACAGCTTCAGCTACCAGGTCCACAGTAGTTCCTACTCTGAAATCTCAAGCTTGTTTTCCTAGCTTGTTTCCACCGCGAATTTCATACACTGGCCAGTTGAGGAGCATGAGATGTGAGGTCGATTTCAGAAATTTAAATAGAGTAGTGGCTTTGAACATTGCCAAAGGTATGGTTCCAGATATGGAAGAGCAGTGGGGGATGAATGGGGGAAGAGTTGCTATGATGCCAAGCACTTCACTCATTATTTCATTTGCCCTTTTTAAGGACTCTGTGACATAGTGAGGTTTCATCAGTCCCCATTTTCCAGGTATAGCAACAGGAGCTCAGAGAGTTTGAGTTACTTCTCTGCATCACACAACAGGTAGCATTTGCTGGAGCTGGGAGTCACACTGAGGTTTGTGGGACCTCCAGATTTGGGCTCTCTCCTTTCTGAGTCACCCAGTGCTATACTAACCTCCAGGATTCCAGTCTCTAGGGAATGGTGGCCAAGGACATCCAAAGCCCTGAAGCTAAAGAAGTCAGTAGCGGGTGACTTCTTGCCCTACCCAGCCCCTTCATCTCCCCCAGCCTGGCCCTGCACAGACACTGGTCCATCCTGCCTCTCGAGGGTGTGTGCATCCGCCTCCCTTGCTTCATTCTGGAGGGACTGATTTCCAGGGTATGGTACCATGTTATGCAAAAGGCACCATTTTAGAGCTCTAATAAGTAGCTATTCCATTCAGTCAGCCAAATTGGGGAAGAATCGCTCCAAGAATATCTGCTCCCTGCCGAGCTGATTTGAGTGCGACTGACTATCTTGCTTCATGGAAACC
Source organism: Mirounga angustirostris (assembly GCF_029215605.1). NCBI lineage: Eukaryota > Metazoa > Chordata > Mammalia > Carnivora > Phocidae > Mirounga > Mirounga angustirostris. Next base: position 177,201,084 of record NW_026991709.1, on the reverse strand, counting down.
AGGCTGAGGGAAGGGAGGAGTTGCCGAGAAAGCAGAGGATTCTCCTTCTAAAGAGGCCTCAGGGATTAAATTAGTCACTTCTGAGGTCTGCCGTCGGACAAGTGATAGAATTTCATCTACTTGTCACTGGAGCTAGCAGAACATGATGTGCTAGATATCTTCCTGCTGTTTCCCTGCAGAGAGAAAGAGAGAATAGAAGATTCCTCCTTCATACTCTTAGGAGACTGGGGAGGGCAGGGGCAGCCCTGCAAGCCACTCTTTCCTTTCTTCTGGAGTTTTGGCATGCTGTCTGACTGCTGTCAGTAAATTCTCCCACAAAGGCGCTGGGACTCCCCAGCTTGTTCTCCTTGGAGAAAGAATGACACCACCTGCTCCCACCCCATACTTTTGTGTGAGTGAAGAAAGGCTCTCTACTACAACAAATAACCCCCTGTCTCAGTAGCTTTGATGTAAAAAAGCCTTACTTCTTGCCCAGCCCACAGTCCAGTGCTAGTCAGCATGGTGCCAGGAAGTGGGGCTCTGCTCCACACAGTCATTCAGGGACCCAGCCTTCTTCCACCCTTGCTTCTACCACCCCTTAGGGTCTCAGAGTCCTTCCATGAACTATCTGGCTCATGATGGAAGAAAGCATGAATAATCACACAGGAGATATATCAGGGGCCAGGCCTGGACGTGGTGTCTGTCCCTGCTACCCACATCCCACAGAGCAGATGTCAGTCATGTGGTCCCATCTCTCTGCAGGGGATACTGGGAAATAGGGTCTAGCTGTGACTCATGAAGAAAAGGAGATGGGATTTGGTGAAGTCCCAACATTGCTTGCTCAATTTCCCTTGAAAATGGCCAAATCCCTATGTCAAGGGAACAAACAAATCAACAACAAAAGGAATAACACCAACACAGATACATTTATTATATTTATCGTTTATATATATTTTCATTCTCGAGTAGGGAAATTTCCCAACTCTAGAAGGTAAGGCATTGCTTCTCGAAGTGAGATACACACTCAGTCTCCTTAAGGTATGTGGGGGGGTGTCTTGGGGCACATTTACTCACCCAGGCAATGCAAGGTGTCATGTAGGTACAGCACTTTTACCTGGAATTTCAAGGGGATCAAAGTTGTTGAATTTTGGCTTTCTTCAAAGGTTCAGGCACAAGTGTACCCAAGGGAAGGCAGGAGTTTCTACTGTTCCCCACATTAGCAGTGTTACATGTTTAGGTCTCCCCTTGTGGCCCCTGGGGGTGTTCCTGCTCTGTTCTTACACTTAGGGGAGGTTTAGGACACCATTTGTGAAACATTTGACTCCAGATGTGTTTTTACCATCTTTTCCTCCATTCTAAGCCACAGGCATTCCAAACCCAATGGGGGAGGTGAGCTGGGAGTTTACCCAGATCTAATGATGCTAGCAATATTTTCTAAACCAACTATGAGTCAGACACAGTGCTAAGGGCTTGCATGTGTTCTGATTATCTATTGCTGAATTGCAAACTACCCAAAACCTTTGTGGCTAAAACAACCATTTTATCATCTTGTGATTTTGTGGGCCAGAAATTCAGGTGGGGCTCAGCTAGGCGATTGTTACACTCTTTCAACTGAGGTCACTTGGTGGCATTGATCACAAAATTGTATTGTAACCAAACGCCTCCCTCCATCAGGACAGAGGTCAACATTTGTTAGTTTTCTTTTAATGTTCTTGTGATGACCCCCAGCCCATCCAGTGAATGGCACAAAGTCCACTGTGTTGTCATGCACTTGACTACCAAAGAGTTTCCAAGACTTTTGGCAGTGAGGACATCTGGTCCAGAAAAATCATATGAACGTGGTCAGTTGCCTTGGGCCACCTGTCCTCACCCAAACTCGCAGCACCCTATCCACCATCCACCTTCTGGGAATGTGGATTCCTCCCATCCATCCTTGCCTGGCTTTTGCACAATTCCACTTTAAACCCACGGACCCTAGAGGTATTGTCAGAGGCTCCCGCCTGGTTTTCGAGAGGCCTTTGAATTGGAATGGAAGTACCAGCTAAGAAGGTCCTGAAAAGAACTCTCAGGGACCCCTGCCTTCCCTGGCCTGGCCATGCCTTCTCCCCATTGAACGCAAACACTCATGCTCTGGGCTGTAGGGGCTTCGTTTTACGTGGCCTATTCCCTCCATTCTAATGCACCAATCATGGAAATACATACTGTGGATTTAATAATAGTGTTTCAAACAGGAACAATACGATTATATTGGACGTCCACATTGATTTTTACAATATCAGACTTACTGAGGTGTAGTTTACATACTATAAAATGCACCTATTCTAGTTGTATATTTTAATGAGTGTCACCACGACCACAATTAAGACGTGGAACATTTATGTATCCCCAAAAGTTGCTTCATGTCTCATCTCATATAATTTCCCCTACTCCTGTCTAAAGGCAGCCACTGATCTGCTTTCTGTCATTACAGATTAGATTTGTGTTGTCTAGAGTTTCATAGATGTAGAATGACACCACATGTCTGCTTTTGTGTCTGGCTTCTTTCACTTGGCGTAACGGGTCTAAGATTCATCTGCAGAGTCAAATCAAAGGTATCCAGCATGACAGCAGGTCATTCCTTTTTATTGCTGAATAGTATTCCTGCCTGCCTTTTATATGTGCTTTTGTTTTTGCATTTTCCAACTTGATTAAAGAATCATTAACATGGACTCAGTACATAAAATATACAATTTGATTAGTTGTATCATGTATATATCAATGATGAACACATAGATTTTTATAAATCAGATTTAAAAAAAAACAGTACAGCTCAGAATGATGAAATAATTCATTTGTTCAAGTCTTTGGGAATTCTGAGTGAGTATTAGCCTCGCATTTGGCTAACAAGAGAATCTTTGAAGACTTTCCAAAAAACGTGTCTGTTATGTCTGTTGCCACCGAAGTACCTTTGAAAAGCAGTCCTTTTGCTGAAAACAAAACTAAAATAAAACGAAAAACAATGTTTAATGGGTATCTCACTATATTCAATATTGCTATGACAGGCCCCCCAACTGCAGTGACATAAACCCAACTAAAAGTGGATCAAGGATAAAAAAGTGGGAAAAGAGTAAAATTTATTGGTTAACATAAATGAAAAGCCCAGGGGTTTCAGGCATAGCTGTATCCAGGAGGTCACACATCATTAGGATTCAGTCTCTCTTCCTCTGTTTTTCCCCTCTGAACCCTGCTGTTCTCCCTATTAGTGTCATTCTCAGTCTAACTCTTCCCATGTGGTGGCCTGTTGCAGTTTCAGATTACTCTTCTCTTATATCACTCTTGAAAACAGAAACCATTTTGGATATTTACATTGGAGAAAATTTAATGCAGGGAATTGGTTACATTGGTGATGGAGTTGCTGAGAAGACAACCCAGGGATGTTGACTAATCTGGACCTTAGCCACAGTAGGAAGGCCCTTCCTCCCTTCTATCAAAGACAAAGAGAACAAGAGGATATAACTGGAGCCCAGGAGCTGGGGAGCGGCCTGATGGGGACCAGAGCCACAGAGGAGATGCAGCAGCTGCCCGGGTGGGACAGGGAGGGAGAGGGAGAACTACTCTGGCCTCTCCCTACTTTTAGGGAGTCTCCCCCAGTGCGTTCGATTGGCCTGACCCAGCGGGAAGGGTGGCCAGGGTGCCTAAGAAATGTAGTGTGCAGGCGCCAGCCCCCTGGAATACAGACAAGAGGAGAGGAAAGTTAAGGAAGGCAAAAGGCCCAGCACATTCCCCTGGAAAGGGGGCTTTTTAATTGTTCCAACACAAGTGCCAGAAAGGCATCTGATTTGTCCAGGACTGTCAGGCCCACCCCTGGCTTGAGGGCCACAGTGACAAATGGCCCCACTCAGGTTATTTCCACGTGGTAAAATCCGGGGCTGGCTATGATGCAAACTATGGCAAAGTCAGGGCCTTGCTGATAGAGCTTCCAGGCTGTGGGAAGGTAGGAAAGGTAAAAAAAAAATAGGCGAAGAAGCACGATTTTTGTTCCTTCTAATGAGCCCCCCTCATTCTCAAGCCTGGGTTTTGAAGCCTGAGGCCCAGGGGCTGGGTGGGAAGGTCAACTGTAGGAACCTAACCCCAGGAAATACAAAAAACAAGTGTCTAAGTGGTCTTCTGTGGCACTTGGCCGTCTAAAGGAGACACTTTGCAACCCAAATGCCGAGGCCAAAGGATTTCCTACGAGTCTTTTATGATCTCTATAAATTTCAAGAGAGAGAATTGGTGAGCAACTGGGCTCTGTCACTGTCAGTTTGCTGATTGAACGTGCCTTTAATGGAGTCTCCAGCAGCCATAAAAATGCATGAAAACAGCCTTCTGGACACAGGCAGCTCTGATAGATAGAGCAGGGACACCCAGTAAAAGCCAAATGGGCTGGGCTTGTCCTCACGCCTGTTAAAGAGAATACATCTTAGTGTCTTAGAAGAGAATTTGTGCTTAGAGAAACATTAAACGTTCTATGCGAAATTTCTCCCCCCCCCCCAGGGGAATACACACACATGCACACACATGCGTGAACACATGCGCACACACACACATAATCAAAACTAAACATTGCATGCCTTTGATATAACATGCCTTGATATTTAAACATGTGAGCACTCGAGTGAGTTGAAGTCTGTCCCCTACAAACTCATGCACACCCTTGTCTGGAAATTAGGTCTTCAGAGATGGCACTTTCCATAACATTTGAAAAATAAGCCTTTGGTTTGGCCCTTTACAAATTGGGGATATTAATAATGGCGCCTACAGATAAAATGAGTAGAGGTTGTGGAACACATATACCATGGAATAAATGCACAATAAATGTCAGCTACTATTATTCCACATGAGAAGGAGGTGGGAAGGAAGGGAGGGAGGGAGGGAGGGAGGGAGAACTCTTAAAAGCTAGGTAATGCTCATCCTCACCCTGAATGCACAGATTATGTCCCAAGGGAGCGCGGGACAAAGCTCTCGCTGAGCAGACACATGACCTTCCTTCTCCTAACCCTCCAATTAGCTTTGGAGTCCCCTTAACTTAAATCTTCTAGAAGAGGGGGAAATGCCTCTCTGTGAATACAGATACTCAGAAGGTTCCGCTGTGATGAAGCAGCGAGGCCAGCTACCCGTAGACCTGATTTGTCCTGGTCAGATGGTCATCTAAATGGAGGAAGCTGGCCAGGAGGTGAGGAACCCAATTCAACACTCAGATAAGGAAAGGCACCGAACCCCTTTATTCCTGACAGGGGTATATGGCACCAATCATTGGGCATGCACTAAATTTTAGAATACTCGTTTATTTTGGAATGTATATGAAGTAAGCAGAAGAAAAACTGTACCATTTTCAAAAGAACTCCTTCCCTCTGCCAGCAGCAAAATACCTCTTGTGGGAAGGTATTCATTGAAAATAAATTATCTTCAGGGGAAAGGACATGCTTTTCTAAAGGGGAACATTGTTCTCTACAAATGTTCTAATTCAAGGGCTCTCTGTATTGAGCACGTACACATATGTATTAAATGCAAAGCTGGAAAATCATTAACTGTATATATTAAAAACTGAAAATTATATGTGCCCCAAATCACAATAGAAACAAGTAGAATTTTTTCTCACATATAAATAAGAGAAATCCAAGTGCAGATAATGCAGGGTTACCATGGTGTCCCTGTGGTGTTATCAGGCATGCATGCTCCTATCTTTTGGCTTTGCTACTCACAGTGAGCGGCTTCCGTCCTTGGAGTCAGGGTAGAGCCCAGGACGGTTCTTGGAGCCCAGCTTCCGGCTGTGTATACCAGGCCAGCAGTGCATGAAGAAAAGAAAGACAAAGGAGTGTACTTTCCAAGTGTATCAACTTTTTTAAAAGATTTTATTTATTTATTTGACAGAGAGAGAGATAGCGAGAGAGGGAACACAAGCAGGGGGAGTGGGAGAGGGAGAAGCAGCCTCCCCACAGAGCAGGGAGCCCGATGCGGGACTCGATCCCAGGATCCTGGGACCATGACCTAAGCCGAAGGCAGACGCTTAACGACGGAGCCATCCAGGCGTCCTCCAGGTGTATCAATTTTTGCATCATCTTCCCCCCAAGTCCCAAACATATTACAGTCATCTCTACCCCCTAACTGTAAGTAAAACTGAAATGTTGCCTTTTGGTTGGGTACATTGATTGCCACCTCAACTAGAACTGGGGTTTCGTTACTCGGAAAGAAGGGGAGAATGGATAATGGACGGCAACAAGCAGCCTCTGCCACACATGGAAAACTAAAAGGAAACTTGACCAAGTTAGTCTATGTGTCCAGTAAGGTCTAGAACAGAGATGGTCTGTCATGTACAGGTTCAAATTAATCATGTTTCTTTGTTTCTATCTGTAACCTGATTAGACAGATTCAAAAGTTGAAATGCAAATAGGAAAATAATCACCCATCTAAAAAATGCACGCCTTTGTGGATTTAAACTTACAATAGAGTTTCCTCACTATTTATTGGTGTCTTAGTCTGCTCAGGCTGCCACAGCGAAAACCACAGGCAGCTCACACAACAGGTATGTCTTTTCTCATAGTTCTGGAGGCTGGGAGTCTAAGGTCAAGTGCTGGCAGGGCTATTTTCTGGAGGTGACCACCTTTTCACCGTGTCCTCACATGGCCTCTCTTCTATACACATGTGCAGAGAGAGATTTCTGGTGTCTCTTCCTCTTTTCCCAAAGACACCAATCTTATGGGATTAGGGCCCCACCCTAGGACCTCACTTAACCTTCATTACCTCCTTAGAGCCCTATCTCCAAATATAGTCGAATTGCGGGTTAGGGTTTCCACATATGAACTGGAGTGGGGGTGGCGGGGGGAGGGGGGCAGGGGGGACACAACTTAGCCCATAACAATTCGTAATTAAAACCTGTGGGTAATGGGAGAAGAGAACACCACTGCTCTTAAAAATATCCCAATGGTGCTACGCCTCTCCTCTAGATCTCCACGAAATAGATAGAAAGCAATTGAGTCAATGACCAGCAGATCTACTGGGAATAGAGAATTTAGGGATGTTCCCCACCCCTCGTTTTTCCCTGCTCTCTGAGGCCACAAGCCAGATTTGTTAAACTCAATAAAAAGCAGACATGTGCATCTTTCTAGAGTAGAGACTAGTTCAGGACTTCGCAACGTTTTCCACAAATAATGGGTCCCAGAGACCAGCTCATTAGGAATAACTTAGTTGATTCAAATAACAAAGTTTCTTCATGTTTTCCGTGTTTAACTTCAGGTCTTCTCGGGCCTTTCATATATTTGGGTGTGTTGTAAATCCCTAAGATTGAGCACTTTCCAAAGAACCTCAGATCCTTTTTGAGTGTGCACTTCTGGGGATTAGCCTTTTATAAAGCACACCTTGGCAAACCATGGGTGCATTCCTCTGGAGGAGGGTTCTTCAATTCAGCACTACTGACATTTGCGGGGGGCAAAATTCTTGGTTTGGGGGGCTATCCTGTGCACTGTAGGATGTTCAGCAGCGTCCCTGGTCTCTGCCCATTAGCGTCCCCTCCCCCATACAGTTGCCAATAGCAACCTCTCCCCTTCCTGTTGTGACAACGAAAAATGTCCCCAAACACTATCAGATGTCCCTTGGGGACAAAAATCACCCTCAGATGACCACTTCTGCTCTAGGGAAAGTTCTGGGATCAAGAAAATACACAGCTACTATTCAAGAGAACACTGTCTCTCAGGGGATCAATACTAAATCTATTTTTAAGAGCCCATTTTAACACCATCATTATTTGTTAAAAGAGTATTATTGGTGAGGACTCATTTCAAACACTGAAATGACAATATAAGTTGCTGTTTCTATGAGAACTAAGTTAAAATTTTATGGAAACTTATGGAGATAAATGAAACTTGCTTTAAAAATGTTAGAGGCGCCTGGTGGCTTGGTTGGTTGAGCAGTTGAGCGTCCAGCTCTTGGTTTCCGCTCAGGTCATGATCTCAGGGTCATGAGATCAAGCCCTGTGTGGGGCTCCAGGCCAGGCTCTGCACTCAGCACAGAGTCTGCTCTGGGTTTTTTCCCTTTTCCTCTTCCCTCCCATTCTGCTCTCCCTTGTACCACCCCCTCCCCCAACTAGCGTGTGTGCATGTGTATGTGCTCTCTCTCTCTCAAATAAATAAATAAATAAAATCTTTTTAAAAAAATGTTAGGGTTAGGTGTAGACAAGACAACTGTATTATTTTAAACAGAATTGAATCCCTCTCAAACTCCACTTTTGCACATTGTTTCAGGAAAACATCCATTGTTGAAAGTCAAGTGTAGCACTCTTATATATTCTAAAATCCCAGTGGGGATCATCCTACAAATGTGGTTCACAAAAATTCTCTTCCTTCCTTCAGGTCAGTGTTAAACTGTGATAACCCTCCTAGGAGATGTTGGTCGCAACTTATTTCGATGGGAATAAAGAAAGACCTGAACTTGGAATATCTTACTGTCTTGGAAAGTAAGAAAGTACACAAGACTCATGGGGACATGTCCACAGAACACAGGAGTCAGGTGGCTGGGCTCCCACTGGCCAAATCTGGGACAATTTGGACATTAAGTAGTAAATGAGCATAACATGTGAAATACACTAAGAATCTGTGAACTTGTGCAAATAAATAAATAAAAGGGGAGACGCAAAAGCTCTTCCTTATTGTGAATAAAGCCGACTAATAAAAACAGCAAAGGAATGATGAAATTAGAAAATGACCATTTGACAACCATCATTATGATAACGAATTCCATCAAGAATCATCAAGGGATGCTAAAACCAGTGGGTAAAAGTCTGAGGAGTAACAATATTTACACAATCCCAATGTATCTCATCACAATGCAATTAACTGCAAAGGGTAAAATGAAACTTTGCAGTGGAGAGACCTGGCAGAGAGCATTTTACATGATCAAAGTTAACATTACCAGTAATGGGACAGGTCAATGCCGAGGATGTCTGGATGTGATGCACCAAGAAGGATATAGCCTCGCCTCGGCGGTATTCCACCAAAGGTGCATAACCTGAGTTCATTCATGAGGACACATCAGACAAACCCAGCTCGAGGCATGCTTTATAAAATAACTGCCTCGTACGCTTCAAAAATGTCAGTGTCATGAAACACAAAGAAAGACTGAGGAACTCTTCCCGATTAAAGAAGACCCGAGAAAGAGGCATGAGAACTGAATGCAACACATGATTTGGGGTTCCTTTGCAGTATTGAGACAATTGATAAAATCTGCATATAGTCTATAGATTAGATAATAGTATTATTTCAGTGTTCATTGCCTGATTTTGATCATTGTACGGTGATTATATAAGAGATGGTCTTTGTTTTTAGAAATTCATGCTAAAATAAAAGTGAATCATGTTTGCAACTTACTCTCAATGGATTGGGAGGTGGGGAAATGTGTGTGTGGAGGGAGAGAAGGAGCTCACACTCAGAGAGAGAGCACAAACTCAGAGCACAACTCTGATACAATGTAAACATTTAGGTTGGGAAGTGAAAGTGTAAGGTAGTTCTTCCTAGTGTTCTTGCAACTTTTCAGTAAGTCTGAATGTCAGTATTAAAAGTTAAAAAAACAAAAAGGAAAGCTATAGGGGCACCTGGGTGGCTCAGTCAGTTAAGCATCTGCCTTCGGCTCAGGTCATGATCTTGGGGTCCTGGGATGGAGACTCACATCGGGCTCCATGCTCAGCAAGGAGTCTGCTTCTCCCTCTGCCTCTCCCCCTCCCTCTGCCCACTCGTGTACACTCACTCTTTCTCAGATAAATATAAAAAAAAAAAAGAAAGAAAGAAAGAAAAGAAAAGCTATAAAGCTATGAGATTCAGGAATCCCCCCCATCTTCCCAAACTGAGCTCCCCTTTCTGCTTCATCTCCCCCTGTTTCCTTCTACCATGCCAAAACTCTTCCAGGCCTCCTCTCTCCAGGGGTTCTGACTGAGCACTTACCCAACAGCATTTGTCTGTGTGGCTTGTCATAAATAGATTCCTGGATCCCGCCCCCAGAAACTGACTGCGGACACCAGGAGCGCTGGTTTTCTACAGATGCCTGAGCCCCATCCCCAGAGGTTCTGGTTTGACTGGCTTGGAGTGCATTCTGGGCTCTAGAACTTTTTTAAGCTCCCCAGATGATTCTAATGAGTAGCCAAGGGTGAACGTGACTATGAGTCACCTGAGGGTTTATTAAAATGCAAATTCTCGTTCACTAAACCTGGAGGAGCAGGTGCCTGAGATTCTCGCATTTCTGACCATCTTGCCAAGGATGCTCCATGGACCGCAACTTGAGTAGCAACGGTCTCATCTAGAGTAGGCTTCAAGTGTTCTTTGCCCACGGACCTTCAGCGTCTTAAATTCTGACAACTCCAAGAGGGCAGATACACCATCTGTTTTATTCTCTGCTGAACATCTAGCACGGGGTGTTCCATAAATAGTCGTTGAATTTGTGCACGAATGGATGAATGAAAGTTTCCCTAATACCATGCTAATCTCCACGAGTAACTCCCAGCCGCTTAATATTTAAAAATGGTCATATTTTGCATAAAAATCCCCCCATCAGATTTCAAGAAATCAATGGCTTTTGAAACTAAAAGCCACTTTGGGCTGAGAAGAGCTGGCAAGATCTCACTCGCCTTCAGGAATCGCCCAGTGCAGGTGCAAACGACTATAGCGGCCTCCAAGTCAGCTGCTACCCCTTCTTCTACACTTCTCAAATCATTTTCGTATTAGCATATCTCTAAGTGCATATAATTTTCACATCAAAGAGTGTAATTTTTTGCAGAAGTGGAGTAGAGAATAATTTATCTGCTGAAGTATCTCAAGCAGCAGTCTCGATAGCATGACATAAAAATTACACAGAAGACAGACATTTAGAAAAATTGGGTGGCAGAATTTGTATTATTTAAGTAGATGTGGAGAAAATTCACCCATTGAAACTAAAAAATATATTTTTTGGAGCTAAAAGCAGGCTCCTAGTTTAGTGACAAGAGGGCAGTCTGCACAGATTACCCACATCCTAGCCTGCTGAACAGGGAGAGAATCCCATGGTCTTTCTTTCCCTCTGGGGGACTGGTCGACCAGAACCACAGGATTCACCAGCCCTGCCCGCCGTCCCACCCCCCACCACTGGCACTCCAGCTCCCGATGGGGACAGCCACCGCAAATCCTTCTGTGAGGAGCTCCCATCTTGAGAAACCTAGACCTAACTCTGGATCCTCAGCATCAACTCTCTTGTGCAGCCAGCTAGGCTCTTAAGCTTATATCCTCATTCGGAAAAGCCAGCCGCTCACCCTTTGCCCCACTTACCATATCACTGGATTCTAATCCCCACCCCCCCTCCCAGGCCTGAAACCCTCTACTGGTGACCTGAGTAGAATTGCCACATAGGAGACCTTGACCGCGCTCATGCGCGCGCGCGCGCGTGCGCGCGCGTGCGCGCGCGCACACACACACACACACACACACACACCCCTAATATACATACACACACTCCTAATACACACATACACCCCTAATGCATACACACACCTAATATACACACACATCTAATACATACACACAACTGTACACACACATACCTCCCACACACACACCTAACACACGCACACACCACTACACATACACAAGTACACCTAACAGATACACACACCCCCCCAACCCCCCGACACACATTTTTGTTTAAGAGAGAATATTTGTGTCCCTGCCCCTACACATTCTATCAGTCAGATATCCTAGATATTTTTTGTTACTTTCAAGTATAAAACACTTTAATTCTGAACTAATTTAAAAGTCATGTTCAGGACACTGCAATGCAGTCAGGAAAGAATGGTCTTTTCAGTAGACACTGGTGGGTCAGCTGGCTATTTCTATGGGGAAAAAAATGTATCTTATCCTTCCCTTAATTCCTAATGGATGACAGACCTAACTATGAAAGGTAAAAGATAAGGATCTCAGACGAGAAAGTAGAACATCATTCGAATAATGGAGTAGGCAAAGAATTCTTAAAGAGGGATCAAACAGGGCAAAACAATAAAAATGGCACGTATACTCATGACAGTCCTGCTGTGGGAACTACCTAAACGTCTATCAGAGTGAAAAAGATAAATACAGTGTGGTATATCCACACAACAGGATGCTATGGAAGTGAGACTGACCATCTATAACTGCACGCACACATGCACACACACACACACACAATAAGACTTAGTCTTATGAACATAAAATTGTGTGAAAAAACAAGACACAAAACAAGAGTAGGTACTATAGGATTCCACTTAGGTCAAGTATGAAAACAAGCAAAGCTCATTTCTGCTGTTGTGCTTTGGGAGGGGGGTTACTCTCAAGTGCTGTTAATTGGGAGCAGAAGGGGCTGCTAGCATGCCAGCATATTTTCTTTCTCCCATGGAGCACTGGGGCTTGCACACTTAGAATAGGTGTGACTTTCGGTACCTAGACTAGACTCCAATTAAAAGCTTTCTTAAATGCTGTCCAAGTGAAATCACAATGGACATTTGGCACAATCCTTATGTTGCTTTCGAATAAGTGCTTTGTAAACATTTTTTTAATTATTTAATAGAAAAAAGATGGATACATATGGTTCAAACACAAAGATTCAAATAGTACAAAACAATGTAATAAACATAAATTTTTCTCCCACCCAGACCCACTGTCCTGTTCTTCAGAAGAGCCACTGAAAATGTTTCTTGTGTAACCTTCCAGAAATTGTATATGCATGTACTTGTGCGTATATGTGTTTCTGTGAATCTGTATCTCTGTTTTCTTTGCCAACGAGAATAAACAGAATCTCCTGCACCATTCTTTTTCTCCTTAACAGTATCTTGGAGATGGGTCCATGCTGATACATAAAGCCCCACCTCTTCCTTTAGTACTCTCTTGTAGAGAACTTATATTGCCTGAAGGGCAAACTATGGGCAGCATGCCAAATTTAGCCCACCACCTGTGTCTATAAATAAAGTTTTATTGGAACACAGCCACACCCTTTCATTTACATATTGTCTGTGACTGCTCGCATGCTTCCACTACAGTGCGGAGCAGTTGCAACTCAAACTACATGTATGAGCTTCTGATTGCTGTTGTAACAAAGTACCGCAACTTAGTTGCTGAAAACAACTCACATTTGAGAATCTTGCTACTTTGCTATTAAGAGATGGTGTCTGAATCCCTTCCCCTTGAATTCTGGGTCAGCTTGTAACCAACAGTATGCATGTGACACCATATGATTCAAGCTTAGGTCATAAAATGCACTTCAGTTCCTTTCTTGCTAGAGTACTTACTCTTGACACTTTCTGCTACCATGTAAGCAATCCAACAGCCTCAAGGCTGCCATGTTGTAAGGAAGCCCAAACTAGAACACGTGGAAAGGCCTTGAGGCTACTCAAAGACAGAGAGACGCCTAGCCAGTCCTAGCTGCTCTGCTCCCACCACAATTTGTTTGCAACTGCCTAAGGTTCCTGAGCCAGAACCACCCAGCCAAACCCTTCCTGAGTTCCTGACCCACAGCAACCATGAGAGAGAATAGAAGGACTGGTGTTGCTTTAAGCCACCCACCACAACAAACCAACTCAGTGTTATTATCTTACATTTTCCGGGAGTCAGCGATCTAAAATAGGCCTCCCTGGGCTAAAATCTGCATGCTGTCAGAGCCACATTCCTTCTTGAGGCTCTCGGGGAGACTGTTCCTTGCAATTTCCAGCTTCTACAGAGGGTGATTGCATGCCCCACCTTGTGGCCCCCTTTCCTTCTCAAGCTGGCCACGGCTGGTTACGCCTTCCTCACATTATATTACTCTTGACACCACGAGTGAGAGTTGTGGGTTTGGCAACTGTCATAGTCAGCTCAGGCTGCTGTAGCAAAAATACTATAGACTGAGAGTCCTTAACAACAGGAATTTATTTCTCACTATTGTGGACGTCACAAGTCCACAACTAAGGTGTTGACAGGATTGGTTTCTCCTGAGGTCCCTCTCCTTGGTTTGCAGATGGCCTCATTCTCCCTGTATGCTCACATGGTGTTTCCTCTGTGCACACCCACCCTGGTATCTCTCCGTGTGCTTCATGTCCTCTTCTTATAAGGACGCCAAATAGATTAGACAAGGGCCCATCCTAACAGGCTGATCTTAACTTACTCACCTCTTAAAGGACCCTATCTCCAAATACAGTCATATATTTTTTTAAGATTTTGTTTATTCATTTGACACAGAGAGAGAGAGAGAGAGAGCACAAGCAAGGGGAGCGGCAGTCAGAGGGAGAGAGAGAAGCAGGTTCCCCGCTGAGCAGAGAACCTGATGCGGGGCTCGATCCCAGGACCCTGGGATCATGACCCGAGCCAAAGGCAGACGCTTAACCAACTGAGCCACCCAGGCGCCCCTATACAGTCATATTCTAAATTACTGGGAGTTAGGGCTTCAAAATATGAATTAAGGGATGAGGAAGGCACAATTCAGCCCATAGTATCCCCCCACTGCCTAGTTGTCTCGACTGCACCTGCTCCCACGGGGCGTATTCCATGATAGGAAAGAAGGCATTTAGGCACAGAATCAGCGATGCAGGTGCTAGAAGTAGGGAGCTGCCCACAGGGACACCAGCTTCCCCAGTGAATCTGAGATAGACAGCCAGGAGGTGAGAGGCTACCACAGCATCTTCTGCCCCTTCCCTGACCATTCTGCCCTCTAACACAGCACCTCTCCATCACTTTCTGGCTCTTCATCTTGCTTTAGTTCTCATCTTATCTCTCAATATATTACCTCTTAAGATACTGCTTTTATTGAGGTATAAGTCACATGCTATAACATTCACCCACTTAACGTGCACAATTCAGTTGGTTTTAGTATATTCCTGAGGTTGTACAACTGTCCCCACTGTCCAACTCCAGAATATTTCCATTGCCCCAGAAAGAAGTCCATATCCATGAGCAGCCACCTCACATAACCTATTTTACTTTATTTTCTTAATGACTGTCCCTTCTGCTACTAGAACTTAAGCTTGTTGAGAGCAGAGACTTTGATTTGTTCACAGGTCTGTCTCTGTCCCCTCAGAAAGGACCTGGTACCTGGCAGTAACTCAAGGAACCATCCGTTGATTTAATATAGGAGCCCAGAGGCTACCTTCACGAAACTGACCTGAGATTTTTGAGACAAGGGAGAAGACCAGGAATGGTCTGCGATGGGCCTATTCCACCCACCGTGACTCTCATGCCAGCAACATGGCCAGATTCTCTGTGGCTGATCTTCCATCACCAGCCCAGGAAGGAATGAGGCCCATCTCAGGGTGCTGGCTCCATAAACCGAGTTGGGAGATTTTCAGATTTATGGGCCTGCAGTTGGAAAGTGTTCTTTTGCTGTGTGTTACATTGGCTGTGACTTAATTCTCTCCCCATATCTTGGTGAATATTGACACTTCAAAGCTTTAGAGTGAGCTGGCAAGGAGGTGGTTGGTCGTCTGGCCCAGATATCATGAAGAACAGCCTCTAATCTGAGCCTGGCCACCACAGGGTGGTGTGTCCTTGAAGCGTTATATAACTTCTCTCAGGTTCAGTTTCCCATCGTAAAACAGGGCGGGAGAGGGGAGATCATAGTTCCTATCTTATAGAATTGTTGTGAGGATAAAATGAGTAAAAACCCATGGTTCACATGTCATGTGTAGAAAACGCTCCTCAACAAATAGCTGTGAGCACTAAATGAAGCAATGTTTGTAATGCTCTGGGTGTGACATAAGATAAAGTACAAATAACAAACGGTTTGGATTTATTACCCTCCTCTCTGCTAGACACTTTGAATAATCCCTAAACTCTGCGTATCCGGCCAGAAAAACTAAATGTTACAATAATACCTTATCTATCCAGAAGAATAGTCAGGTGATAAACACAGTAGCCATGGGTCCTTGGGCAAGTCACTTCTCTGAATTTCAGTTTTCTAATTTGCTAAATGGGAATAATCTGTAAAATGAGTGACTATTAAGATTAAAAGGGACAGTACATGTGAAGGGTCTGGGACATGGGGAGGTTTAATAAATGATAGTTATTAATACCATCGTTATTCCTAGCTCATAGCCCCTTCTCTAAAACCCTGGAAGCCAGAAGTGTTTAAGGAATTAGAACTTTTCAGGTATGCAGTGTACTATGTGATACCCCGAGTGGGTCTATAACAGCAGGGAATCATCAAACATATCAACACCTCCACAGTAGGGTGTGTGAATATTGACAGGGGCGGGGTCAACCACATAGATTAACCAACAACATCGGTCAGTACAGATCAGATTTAGCCAAAACGATTGGAGGTCAGGGCAGGTTTTAACACCAAATGAGTAATGAAAAACCTTTCAGTTTTCAAAACTTTTCAAACTTGCAGGAAAATAGTGGGTTTGTACTTACACTTTGGAAACCCAAATCTTTTGTTTTCCACTCTCCCCCAAGAAGAGGCAATGGAAATAAACATATTTCCCAAAACATGACATATTTACATATTTAAAAAGAGAAAAAAAATATTACAATATCTGGATAAGAATAATACATGCAAAAAAGAAGGAGAAAACAAAGGATCCAAACTTGAAACTAATTTTAGTAACAGCCGTGGATTAAAAAAAAATTTGCCTTGCTCACAAATTTAAAAACAAAAACTGTCACAATGAAGTGTCTTCCCAAATTTGGTTGAAACATCCCTCCTGGTTTTGGAGAGGTCTTCTCTTGAACTGAAGCCAAGAACACATTCCCCTGTCCAAGTCCAAGACTTAAAAGTTGCAAATGCAAACACAGAGAGGCCCTTCCAGTAACAACCAGAACATGACTCTGGTGGTCCAGCCCCCTTCTGAGCTACCGAATTAGCTTTTTTGGGAAGGTGCCTTCCCTGGCAAGGCCACCTTTCGTCAGGCTCAGAAAACATTTCAACTGCCAAACGCATGTAAATGCTACCCATTTCATCGATTTGTTGTGAGTTTCTTGTCAAAATAATTAATGTGCACCCAAAATATAAACACAACTTCCCCCCACTGGGAGTTGAGCATTCGCAGAGAGGAAAGTTCGCTGAGCTGGGGACAGCAGCTGACAGGCCACCTCTGCCATCCTGGGCAGATAACAGGTGTCATGAAAGATGCAGTTCCTGCTTATGACTCCATGCAGCTGAATCCTGCCATATAAATTATTAAAGAACGCGCAGAACATTACACAGTTCATGTACTTAATGATTATAGTTCACAGTCTAGGTCAGATATAATTAGATGTTACATTAAAATAGCTTCACAGAGCCATTTATTCTGATTTAATTACTTAAAATGATAGCATAATGAGCAATGCTTTCAAGGAAAAAAGTACTCTTTTAAATGGGTTCATTTTAAGTTAATACGAAGAAAATTAATCATTTAACTAAACGTAGGAGGACAAGTCCATGTCTTAAGCAACATTGTTTCCATGTCACAAAGGTTATTTCCCTTTACACGTTGCAAGTGATGGGGAAATCGAGGTGTTCTTTTCTCCCCCTGTGGGAATACAGCTTCAAATTTTCACCATTCCCTCCAAATTTTATTCCTCTTCTGTGACAGCCTGGCAACAGGCAACAGTGACTTTAAACACCAGCACTGATACACAAACATCCAAACAAGACCATCTCCAGGACCAGCAGGGAGCTAGGAATGGCCCACGTCATTTTCACAGGTGGCCTTAGGAACGAGAACCAACAACATAGCACAGTGGTTCCATGTGCACATTCTGTAATTGGACAAGGAAAGAGTTCAAGTCCAGCTTTGCCACTTAGACCTGTGGGGCTGTTCACAAACGGTTTGGCTTTTCTGGGTCTCCATCTCCTCATCCTGAAACTGGGGACAAAAACGGCCCCCATCTCACAGGGTGGTTTTGAAAATCAAATGAGATTCAGCATGCAAAGCACTTACACAGTGTCTAGCAAGCAGAAGCTGATAATAAGTCTCAATTCTTGTTATTCTAAATAGAGATAATCAGTATTTTGCTGGCTCCTGGCCCCCGCCCCACATGTACTTCCCAGAGTCTTTACGTTCTGGCTGCATTTTTCCAGTAGAAATTACAAAAGTCTTAAAGGAAAGGATAAAGCCTCTCCAGCCCAATTGCTTCCTTCTGTCTTTAATAACTATAAATGATAAGAGAGCCCCATCTGAAGCTTTTAGAGTAGTATCAGTTCACTGCAAAAAAAAAAAAAAAAAAAAAAAAATCGTACGTGGTTGAAAAAACATATGGCAATGTTTATCTGCTATTTTTCTGTCCTGAGTTAGTGAAATATTTGTAGTGAAAATATTCAAAGCTGGGCTCAGGGGAAATAGGAAAAAAAAAATTAAATCAGGAACCTTCCTATGAATACCTTTTTAAGACAGCTTTAAATGCTACTCAGGGGATGCGGTATTTATTTGGATCCTGGGACGCTTAGCAAAGGTGATGACAGAAAACACTGGCTTATGGATACAAGGGGTTGTGGCAGCCAAAATAATGTGTCAAACTTGGCCTTGCATGAGCAAACACCATCCAAGAGAGAGCTGACACAATCTCCAAACGTATAACATTCTGGATTGAGAAAACCCAACGAGCCACAGGGTTTTGAGAGCATGGGCTGTCATTGGGAATTGCTAGCCTTCAAAATGAACTCTGCTCCCTTGCGGTGGGCAACAGCATGCCTTGCTGAGTCAAGGACGAGGGTGGTATGCGGGAGATCTTAGTCTAGCTTACTCCAAAAGCTGCCTCTACAGCAAAAATTGGGGCATAAGGAGTTTATCTGGGAGGTGTGACGGTCAGTTTCATGTATCAACTTGGCTAGACGGTAGTCCCGGCTATTTGATTCAACACTAATCTAAGTGTTGATGGGAAGGTATTTTGTAGATGTGATTAACATCTACAGTCAATTGATTTTAAGTAAAAGAAATTATCCTCCATAATCAGGTGGGCCTGATCTAATCAGTCAAAAGGCCTAAAGAGCAGAACTGAGGTTGCCTGAGGAAGAAGAAATTCTACCTGTGGACTACAATGCCAGGTTCTGCCCAAGAGTTTCCAGCCCGTTCTTCCCGAGGACCTGACTTACAGATTTCGGATCCACCACAAGCCTCGCTGCCACAATCACACGCACAGCCTCCTCTCAATCAACTTCTTCATACATAAAAGAAGCGTTTTAACTTTCTTAGTGATTTTTTTCAATATTTTTAAAAATTATTTCCTTAGTGGTTGCTCTCGAGCTTACTAAATGCATCTTAATTTCTCAGACTCAGCTTCAGATTTATAAGAACTTAATTCCAGTAAGACATGGATATGTTCTTCCTCTATCACTCCATTCCCCTTTCCCTTTCTTGGGTTATTATCTTATACAAATTATATCCATAAATGTTAAAAACCAAAACAACACATTGTTACAATTATTACTTTTTTATAGTTCTATGTCTTTTAAGGAAGCTAAAAGAAGAACTGAGGGTAAGTATATATTTATAGCTTTGGTTATATTAGCCTTTTTTTTTTTTTTCCTGATTCTCTTCATTTGTTCCTGTAGATTTGGGTTACCATCTGGAGTCTTTCCTTAGTCCAATATAGTTTTGTTCCAACCCGGCTCTTTTGTTCTGCTATTGGCAAATATATTACATTTCTACATGTTATAGTTCCAACAATATATTATATACATATTGTCTTACGCAACTGCTTTTTAAGTCAATTAAGAGAAGAAGGAAAAAATATGCACGCATACTGTCTTTTACAATTAATTACCTTTACTTGTAATTTGTTATGCTTTTTCTCATGGATTCAAATTATTATCTTGAGCTGCTTGTTTTTATCTGAACAACTTCCTTTAGTATCTGTAAAGTGAGGCTGCTAGCAATAAATTCTCTCAATTCTTGTTTATCAGGAAATGTCTTTATTTTGCCTTCATTTTTGAAAGAGAGCTTTGCTGGAAAAAAGTTCTTGGTTCACGGTTGTTTTTCTTTGAGTTCTTTAAATATGTCATCTCACTGCTTCTGGCCTCCCTTGCTTCTGATGAAAAGTTAGCCGTTAATCTTATTGGAGTTCCTTGTAAGTGATGAGTCCTTTTTCTCTTGCTGCCTTCAAGATTTTCTCCTTGCTTTCAGCTTTCAGTATTTGCACTATGATGTGTCCATTTGTGGATTTCTTTAGATTTATTGTACTACGAGTTCATTGAGCCTCTTGAATGGATAAAGTTTTTTTCAGAGTTGGGATGTTTCAGTCATTGTTTCATTATTTTTTTTCTGCTTCTCTCTCTCCTCCCATTACACATATGTTGGTGAGTTTAATAGTGTCCCACATTTCTTGAGGCTCTGTTGTTCTCATCCCTTTTTTTCTTCTAACTTTGGATTGCAAAATCCCTATTAATCTATCTGAATTCACTCATTCTTTCTTCTCTCAGCTTGAATCTACTGATGAACCCCTCTTGTAAAATTGTCATTTAAGTTACTACACTTTTCAAATCCAGAATTTGCCTTTTGTTCTTTTTTGTAATTTCTCTTTTTGATAGTCTCTATTTGATGTGATATTTCATCATACCTTCTTTTACTTCTGTAATTATGGTTTCCTTTAGTTCCGTGAACAATTTATAATGGCTACTTGAAAGTTTTTATTAAACCTAATATCTGGTCACTCTCAAAGGCAGTGTTTTTGCTGTTTATTTTCCAGTATAAGGACCATACTTTGTTTCTCTGCATGTTTTGTAATTTTTTTGTTGGAAATTGGACATTTTTAGATTATACACTACAGCAACTCTGGACATTAGTCCACCTTCTTTGGGGGGTTGTTATTATTGTTTGCTTGTTTACTTGTTTAATGACTGGCTACATTATCTCAGTGAAGTCACTCTGTAGTGTGAAACTTCTCGTATTTCTCCTGAGGGGTCACAGCCTGGGATATATCCAATCACCCTGGGATGACAATGGTTTTGGCAGACTCTCTTTCTCCCTGACCACACCCAGCTGTTAAGTGCCTTTATTTACCTACTGGATGCTTTATTGCTATCAATAATGCTCTGGAGTCTCAATTGCTTACAGACAGATCCAGTCAATTCTGCTTGCTCTGAGGGGATAATTGCTGAGGTCAATGTTAGAGATTTTCTTCTGATGCCATGAGGGCTCTTCCCAGCTATACCTTTCCCTGTTTCTCTCCAGCAAACTAGTTACCTATAGTTTAACATATACCTCCAATGAATCTCTCAATCTCCAAATTGTCTTTCACCACCCCACCTCTGTTTTTGCAAGGCCCCTTTGGCTTGAACTTCTCCATTTCTTGTTGCAAATGAAGTCAGTTCCTTTGGGGAGGTATCTGGAGATCCTTATTCTATGTCCTGCTTATCCCCCAGATACAATCTCTAAGTCGAGGCTCTCATGCTGGAGACAGGAAAACTGTGTGCTCACATCTTAACTAGCACTCAGTAGAGGGGGGGACAACAGTGCCAAGTCACCTTAGCTTGTGTCTCGGCATGGAACACCACCCCACGAGCCAAACTAAGAACTATCTGGCCCCCAGTACCCGCCACGGCACTGCATCCAAGATAGAACTCCCTTTCTGTGAATGGGGGCTCGGCAAAAAAAAAAAAGAGTTCCCACCTCTCAGTTGCACTTGCCCCAAACTTAGCCCCAGCAACAGGTAATAGGAGACAGGCTGGGAACAGCTGGTATCCTGTCCCTTCTGGGAAGATGGCCTCCTGACTGGGAACTGGGGGGAAACAGAGCCCTGTACTCTTGGCTGTGTCAGCCTCAAAAGGAGTCTGTTTCACTAAGCTGGAAGCAAGCGGGTCTTGGTTCAAACATCACAGACTCTCCTTGCTCTTAATGAATATTACTGTATTTTCCTCAATAAATGTTTCTTCATTTGCTGTGTGCCCTTGGAATCATTACCAGAGTTGGGTTTTGTTTTGTTTTGTTTTCAGTTTTCACCAGTTTCACTGGGGATAGGTCAGCAAGTGCCCGAACACTGTTATGCCAAAAGTGGAAGCCAGCTGAGTATTTAAATATTAATTTGACTTATAATCTTCCTGGAAGAGTGAGAAAAGAGGGGATTTATTCTGAACCTTATTTGAAACTCTATCGCATATCCTGTTTCCAGTGGCTTTCCAGTGGTTTCAGACAAATTCTTTTACCTCTTCATGTCTCTGTTTCCTCATCTACTGTGATGAGGAAATTTGATCCCTACATGGCAGAGCTATTGTGAGGAATTCAAACAACATATGCAACGTGTTTGACACACAGTAGGGTTTCATTTTCCTGAAATGTTAGAGTGAGCTCAGACAGCAAATCAGCCCATTCAAGAAATGGATCTCAGAATCAGGTACACCTAATAGTAGCTCCAACTCACAGTTGTTCTTTGATCACAGATCAACCCTGTCTTGGGATTGGGCCATTCTCCCATCCCCTGTGCCTCTACTCACACACACAAACACACAGTATACAATTCGTAGGAGCAAAGAGAAAAGCAACAGCTGACCAATTCTCGCTTTTTGAAGAATCTAGTTTATCAATATAACAGGCTGGGCCACATTCCAGAGAAACTTGCAAAACAGGGAATAGTGAGGATTGAGTTATACCCATAAATTATCGACACAATGGGAAATTTAGAGAGGAGAGGTTACCCTAACCAGGGCTAACATGAACAGGACCTTCCAGCAGTGGTTCTCCAACCTGCAGGGTGTAGAAGAACCACTGCAGAATTTTGTAAAAAATGCTGATTGCCGGTCTCCTCCTCTTCCTCCCTTAGAGATTCTGATTCTAGATCTCTAGGTGGGACTCTGGAATTATCATGATCAAATTCCCTAGGGGATTCTGACACAAGTGATCTTGCTACTTGGAGAAACAACTCTCCATTGGAAACTAACTCAAGCATCTGTAACACCTTCCAGGATTTTTCTAAGTACAAACATACAGCAGATTTATACACCAGGTCCTCCCTGAGAAGCTTTTGGTAATGCTTAGGTAACCCCAGCTCTTAATTCAAGCTCCCTCTTTCAGGAAAGTCTGAGGGGGGGCCAGGGTCCCTGTGTACAACCGGAATTCCTCTATGCTTTCCTTCCAGCGACAGAAGTAGGGAGGCCTTTCCTGGACCTATTCTTATATCCATTTCCTACTCTTTCCCAGTTCTGCTTTGTATGTCAAAGGAGCTAACTCTGCATTTCCCAGGTGTGTGGGTCAGCTGAGTTCTAGCTGAGCTCTTTTGCCCAGTTGGAGGTAGTAGGGATATTTCTCCCTCTCCATCTGTCCATTCCAGGAGCAACAACTCCCCATGCTCCAGTTCTTACTGGACAGACCCACCAGGTCTCCACTTTCTAGATGGCCCTTACCACAGGGATCCTGCAATCCCACCTCTTCCCTTTCCTCCACAGGCTAAGGGTAGTCGTGGCCCATCCCCTTGTCTTCTCAGCTCCTCCAGTTTTCCACATTCAATTCTCTCTGCTGCAAATAATTGAAAAGGTTTCTTTCTGGCTAGACCCTGATTAATACAGCGGTCTGGCAAATAAGGGTAAAGTTTATGACAGCCAGGGAAAGTCACCCTTTGCAGAGAACAGGGAAGAGGATAGAACAACCAGCAATTCTCACCCAAAGGGCCTTGACTGGTCAACACTCTACTTCCCACCTGTAAGAAAATGGAGGAGGGATAGGAGAGCAAGGGGAACGGAGCCAAAGGAGAGGAGCACATAGGTCCAAAGCAGACCCATTCCATTGGCGACTCTACCACAGACCAGAGTTTCTTGACTTCATGCTACCCACATTTTTTGGTTAGCTGAGTCTATGTTGTGGGGGCTGTCCTGTGCATTGTAGGATATTGAGCAGCATCCCTGCTCTTTATCCACCAGATGCCGGTAGCACTTTCCGCAAGTTATGACAAAAGATCTTCAGACATTGCCCATGATTTCCGGGGGGGGGGGGGGCAAAATGACCCCGTCCCCTCAATTGAGAACTACTGACCTAGACTCAATGGCAGAGTTCAGGGGACCTGTAGTTATTTTTCTGCTGCATTAGCTTGGGTGAGGCCAGAGAAGTCAGCTTAGATAAAGAATAGGGAGTTACTTCTACCTGCTCTCTGAAAGAAGTCACAACTAAACCAAGAGCTCATGGCTGTCACCAGGAAGCATGCTCCTCGTCCTTTGCTTCTCTTCCCCCATTAATCCAGGTGAGATCAGATACAAGCAAAACCACAGCCTGGTTTCAGACATGGAGGAGAGGGCACGGAAGCAGGGAAGGTCTTTCCCTTTTGCCTAAATTTCATGAGGTTGCCAGGAGCACTGGCTCTTCATTCCCTGAGCCTTAGGTCTTTGGGGCACAATGAGGCTAAGGCATCCAAGAGACCTGTATTCTAGACCCAGCTCTGCACTTGCCATCTGTATAATTTTGGGCAAGTCACTTACTCCCTCTGAGCTTCAGTAACTTCTTCCTTACTGATGTCTTCCGGGAATTAAGGGAATGCTTATAAAGTGTGAAAGTTAGGCACTCACTAGATAAGAAGTTGGGAAACCATGGCTTGTGGTCAAATCTGGCTCGCCTAAGGTTGCAGGTTTAGATTTTATCTGGCAGCCCTACCCGCCTGCCATGGGCTTTTGTAGATGAAGTTTTACTGCACACAGTTTCACCTGTTCACTCATCACACTGGGTGAGGCTGCTTTCGCTATGCGAGGCTGGCCGAGTATTTGTAAGCGACCATGTGGCCCGCACGGGCGGGTGCTGTTTACCGCTGCCCGCCCCACGGCGGCCGTGATGAACGCAGACACCGCGGTTTAGGGGGGTGCTCTGCGCGCAGTCAGTCTTCCAAGTCCCAGTCCTGGTTCTGATGGAACACTGGACAAGCGAGTGAAACCCTAGTACCCCAGTTTCCTCCCCCCAAATGCTATGACATTGGAGCTGTCGCAGGAGAGCAGAGTGTACTTACCTTGGTTGGTCGGTCTGTGTTTACTCGGAAAGTCCAGAGAATCCTCTCATGGGGTCCTTGTGAAGACTCAATAGAGAGTGCGTGGAAAGGCCAACAGCACAGTGCTGGGAACATGGTAAGTACTTAAGACGTCTTATTACTGTTGCAAGTGTGAGAACTGTTTCTGTTACTACCGTTATTTCTACTACAACTACTATGACTACCACCACCACCATTACTGCTTCCCCCGCCATTACTTCTTCCCCCATCACCACTTCCCCCCGTTACTGCTACTCCCGCCATTACTGCCACTCCCACCATTACTGCTACTCCCGCCATTACTGCTTTCCCGCCATTACTGCTTCCCCCGTTACTGCTACTCCCGCCATTACTGCTTTCCCGCCATTACTGCTTCCCCCGTTACTGCCACTCCCGCCATTACTGCTTTCCCCGCCATTACTGCCACTCCCGCCGTTACTGCTTCCCCCGTTACTGCTACTCCCGCCATTAC
Organism: Mirounga angustirostris; assembly: GCF_029215605.1. NCBI lineage: Eukaryota > Metazoa > Chordata > Mammalia > Carnivora > Phocidae > Mirounga > Mirounga angustirostris. The sequence continues at coordinate 177,175,743 of NW_026991709.1, read as the reverse complement.
TGCTTTCCCCGCCATTACTGCCACTCCCGCCATTACTGCTTCCCCCGTTACTGCTACTCCTGCCATTACTGCCACTCCCGCCGTTACTGCTTCCCCCGTTACTGCTACTCCCGCCATTACTGCTTTCCCCGCCATTACTGCCACTCCCGCCGTTACTGCTTCCCCCGTTACTGCTACTCCCGCCATTACTGCTACTCCCGCCATTACTGCCACTCCCGCCATTACTGCTACTCCCGCCGTTACTGCTTCCCCCGTTACTGCTAGTCCCGCCATTACTGCTACTCCCGCCATTACTGCCACTCCCGCCGTTACTGCTTCCCCCGTTACTGCTACTCCCGCCATTACTGCCACTCCCGCCGTTACTGCTTCCCCCGTTACTGCTACTCCCGCCATTACTGCTTTCCCCGCCATTACTGCCACTCCCGCCATTACTGCTTCCCCCGTTACTGCTACTCCCGCCATTACTGCCACTCCCGCCATTACTGCTACTCCCGCCGTTACTGCTTCCCCCGTTACTGCTAGTCCCGCCATTACTGCTACTCCCGCCATTACTGCCACTCCCGCCGTTACTGCTTCCCCCGTTACTGCTACTCCCGCCATTACTGCCACTCCCGCCGTTACTGCTTCCCCCGTTACTGCTACTCCCGCCATTACTGCTTTCCCCGCCATTACTGCCACTCCCGCCGTTACTGCTTCCCCCGTTACTGCTACTCCCGCCATTACTGCTACTCCCGCCATTACTGCTACTCCCGCCATTACTGCCACTCCCGCCGTTACTGCTTCCCCCGTTACTGCTACTCCCGCCATTACTGCCACTCCCGCCGTTACTGCTTCCCCCGTTACTGCTACTCCCGCCATTACTGCTTTCCCCGCCATTACTGCCACTCCCGCCATTACTGCTTCCCCCGTTACTGCTACTCCCGCCATTACTGCTACTCCCGCCATTACTGCCACTCCCGCCATTACTGCTACTCCCGCCGTTACTGCTTCCCCCGTTACTGCTAGTCCCGCCATTACTGCTACTCCCGCCATTACTGCCACTCCCGCCGTTACTGCTTCCCCCGTTACTGCTACTCCCGCCATTACTGCCACTCCCGCCGTTACTGCTTCCCCCGTTACTGCTACTCCCGCCATTACTGCCACTCCCGCCGTTACTGCTTCCCCCGTTACTGCTACTCCCGCCATTACTGCTTTCCCCGCCATTACTGCCACTCCCGCCATTACTGCTTCCCCCGTTACTGCTACTCCCGCCATTACTGCCACTCCCGCCATTACTGCTACTCCCGCCGTTACTGCTTCCCCCGTTACTGCTAGTCCCGCCATTACTGCTACTCCCGCCATTACTGCCACTCCCGCCGTTACTGCTTCCCCCGTTACTGCTACTCCCGCCATTACTGCCACTCCCGCCGTTACTGCTTCCCCCGTTACTGCTACTCCCGCCATTACTGCTTTCCCCGCCATTACTGCCACTCCCGCCGTTACTGCTTCCCCCGTTACTGCTACTCCCGCCATTACTGCTACTCCCGCCATTACTGCTACTCCCGCCATTACTGCCACTCCCGCCGTTACTGCTTCCCCCGTTACTGCTACTCCCGCCATTACTGCCACTCCCGCCGTTACTGCTTCCCCCGTTACTGCTACTCCCGCCATTACTGCTTTCCCCGCCATTACTGCCACTCCCGCCATTACTGCTTCCCCCGTTACTGCTACTCCCGCCATTACTGCTACTCCCGCCATTACTGCCACTCCCGCCATTACTGCTACTCCCGCCGTTACTGCTTCCCCCGTTACTGCTAGTCCCGCCATTACTGCTACTCCCGCCATTACTGCCACTCCCGCCGTTACTGCTTCCCCCGTTACTGCTACTCCCGCCATTACTGCCACTCCCGCCGTTACTGCTTCCCCCGTTACTGCTACTCCCGCCATTACTGCTTTCCCCGCCATTACTGCCACTCCCGCCATTACTGCTTCCCCCGTTACTGCTACTCCCGCCATTACTGCTACTCCCGCCATTACTGCCACTCCCGCCATTACTGCTACTCCCGCCGTTACTGCTTCCCCCGTTACTGCTAGTCCCGCCATTACTGCTACTCCCGCCATTACTGCCACTCCGCCATTACTGCTTCCCCCATTACTGCTACTCCCGCCGTTACTGCTTCCCCCGTTACTGCTACTCCCGCCATTACTGCTACTCCCGCCATTACTGCCACTCCCGCCATTACTGCTACTCCCGCCGTTACTGCTTCCCCCGTTACTGCTACTCCCGCCATTACTGCCACTCCGCCATTACTGCTTCCCCCGTTACTGCTACTCCCGCCATTACTGCTTTCCCGCCATTACTGCTTCCCCCGTTACTGCCACTCCCGCCATTACTGCTTTCCCCGCCATTACTGCCACTCCCGCCGTTACTGCTTCCCCCGTTACTGCTACTCCCGCCATTACTGCTACTCCCGCCATTACTGCTACTCCCGCCATTACTGCCACTCCGCCATTACTGCTTCCCCCGTTACTGCTACTCCCGCCATTACTGCTTCCCCCGTTACTGCTACTCCCGCCATTACTGCTACTCCCGCCATTACTGCCACTCCGCCATTACTGCTTCCCCCGTTACTGCTACTCCCGCCGTTACTGCTTCCCCCGTTACTGCTACTCCCGCCGTTACTGCTTCCCCCGTTACTGCTACTCCCGCCGTTACTGCTTCCCCCGTTACTGCTACTCCCGCCGTTACTGCTTCCCCCGTTACTGCTACTCCCGCCGTTACTGCTTCCCCCGTTACTGCTACTCCCGCCGTTACTGCTTCCCCCGTTACTGCTACTCCCGCCGTTACTGCTTCCCCCGTTACTGCTACTCCCGCCATTACTGCCACTCCGCCATTACTGCTTCCCTATTACTGCCACTCCACCATTACTGCTTCCCCCGTTACTATTACTCCCGCCATTATTGCTACTCCCGCCATTACTGCCACTCCGCCATTACTGCTTCCCCCGTTACTGCCACTCCCGCCATTACTGCTACTCCCGCCATTACTGCCACTCCACCATTACTGCTTCCCCCGTTACTATTACTCCCGCCATTATTGCTACTCCCGCCATTACTGCCACTCCGCCATTACTGCTTCCCCCGCCACTCCCGCTCCTGCTGCTGCCACTGCTCCACCACCACCGTGACTAACACCACCATGGCTGCTACATTTCTCAGCACTGTTGTGAGGACTAAATGAGCTCTAAATGGGAAAGGTCTGGCCATCATAAAGGCCCAATAAATGGCAGTCTTGCCCCCTTCTCCTACACCCCTTTGCCTGGGCCCTGCCCTCCACCACAGTAGGATCTTGATCACTGGCCAGACCTGGCAGCTCTGCTGGAAGGAGAGTGAAATGCAGTAGGTTCTCCCACACGGAATCCAGACTGGACTCCTGGGGCCAGCTCCCTGGACCTTCTCTCCCCAGAGGCTTCCGGTCACCTCGCCCTCTGTGCGACAACACAGTCTGCATGGGTCATTATGTCTCCTCTGCTCTCCCAATCGTCTCTTGGTTCCCAAATCACACACTCTCACAAATTACAGAAACTAAGGGAGGGGAAGAGCTATTAACTCCTCCATCTTGGCCCATTTCCTGGGATCTGGCTGAGACTCTCGGGCATCTGAGGGCCTGGCGGAGCCCCATAGAAGATTAGTGTGCTAATGGCCCCATATAAATGAAACATTTATGGGAAGGGCTTTCTTTCACTTTACCCTAGTTCCCCTCCTTTTAATGAGGTTGGCTCCATCATTGGAAGCTTTGGGAGGAGGGGGCTGACAAAGCACAGTCTCAAGTTCCAGGCTGTGGTTGTGAAGAGTTAGAAGGAGTTTTGCACCCCATGAGAGGGGGATTGCAGGGCAGGGGGCAGGAGCTGAGGAGGACGTGGGACAGAGCATGGGGATTCTGAGGAGATCAAGGACCCCCATCTCCTCCCCAGAGTCAAAGAGCTTTCTCAAGGATGGTACTAAAAAGCCAGAAGCCTTGGCGAGTCTGCCAGGCTCGTGATGGATGAGTTCCTCACCAGCAGTAGGTCCTGTGACCTGCAGTGGACTGGCCTCAGCTACTGATTCCTGAATGAGAGGAGCTGACAACTTGACTGAGAAACCTGAACTGAGTTGCGGCACCAGCAGCTTCTGATGGAAGCACCTCTGTCGCCCCTCCACCAACACACTCTGCTCCCTCCACCCCTACCCTGACCCCAACCCTAATCACTTCCTCTTCTCCCAACTGCCTCTGCCCCATATATAGCCTGGGGGTGGACCCTGGCTCTGATGCTAGGTAGACCTGGATTTAAGTCCCAGCCTTGCCTCTCCCTCACTGTCCAGTCTTGGGCAAAGCTCATCCTCCTCTCTAGTCTTATTTTCCCCATCTTTAAAGTGGGGGTGATGGTGCCAGCAATACTGATGTCCAAGGTCGATCAGATTACGTGAGAGAGCAGCATGTCTAACATCGATGGTAAGTAGTTGATACACAGAGACTATTTTATTAGGGCAGAATGAGATGGCTTCACTTTGGACTCAGATATGCCAGGAGCTTAGCCAAAGGAACTGGATGAAGCCCTAGTAACCAGTGGTACCTGAGGGATACACTTAGGTCCCTCCTTACCCCCTTCACCTTCCTTTTTGCTTCTTCTTTAGAATTGCTAACAGCCACAAACACTGATTGCTAGGAGCTGAGGATCCCAGACCTCACAAGAATCCATGCCTGCCCTCCAGGCTCTCCCAAGTTCCTGTCTCATGAGGCTCAGACTATCTGTTATTCCCAAGGACCAGTGGCAACAGGGAATTGTTGGCCGCCTCTCAAAGCAGAGAATGCTGATAAATGGGGCTATAGCACATGCAGAACTGGTTATTCCTAAGTGGTTGGGCCTAATTGTCTTGAGGGCTAGAGCATTGCCCCACCCAAAGGTCCCCTGGAGACAGAAGCCCTAAGCCTTCCCCGTCTCTGCTGCAGGACTTCTCTGGCGCAGGGAGTAATGCGTAGGAGTAGCCAGTTGGGAATGGGAGTTGGAACATGTCTCTCAGCTTCCTTGCCCCTCAGCAGCATCCTGTGCAGTGTCCCAGAGGTCCCCAGGGGGACTGAGCCCAGGTCGCCTCCGGCAGTCACCGCTCACAAACTCACCTGTATGGACTGACGTTCCTCCCTTCCCTGTCTCACTTCCTACTCCCTCTTCCTGCCCCTGGGATCACTTCCCCAGTCAATTCCTTGCACCCAAATCCTTGTCTCAGGGTCTATGGAAGAACCAGAGATCAGTCCTCAGTGAAGGGACTTGAGGGAGTGTCATCAGCAGCACCTTCAATGCAGAGAGGCTGGTCCTCTCCTAGGCCAGGACATTTCAGCCACGGGACAGGTGACATCTGCTGCAAAGCTCCCCACTGGCTCGGCAGAAGCTGAGGCCTTGTCAGACCTACTTGTAGCCTGCCTTCTTCCTCTGCCCGGTCTGGCTCCTTCCCCCTTCCCCTCCCAGGCCTTGACCCCTCACAAATATCTTGCACCCCAAACTCCATCTTAGAGTGCACTTTTGGAGAGCCCCACCTGCAACACTGTCCACAGGCAAACTTGTGTGTTAGATCTCACCCCAAGATGTGAGCAGGGAAGAGGGGAGAGTAGCAGCCAATGCAACTTCTCAGCCATTAAGATAGCACAGAGAGAGAGGGAGAGACAGAGACAAAGAGAAACAGAGAGATACATAGAGAATGCAAAAGTGGGGCACTTCCCAATGCTTAGGACTGAGGAGCCTGAGCCCCATACCCTATCAAACTGCCAGGTGGGAGGAAGGCAGGACACAGGATTAGAGGAGAGAGAGAGAGATGGTGGGCCTCTTCCCATGAGGCGGCACTCCGGTCCCCTAGCTCTCAGCCACAGAGAAGGGAGATGCAGGAGAGAGAGAACACTGCGTACTTGTCCTGCCTTTTTTTTTTTTTTTAAGTTTTTCTTATTATTGTTTTTTAGTAATCTCTACACACTACATGGGGCTCAAACTCACAACCCCAAGATCAGGAGTTGCATACTCTTCCAACTGAGCCAGCCAGGTGCCCCTGTCCTGCCTTTTAATGCAATAACCTCCCCACCTGAGCAGCACTGGCCCTGGGCTTGCCCTGAGGGTGAATGAAAAAGGGCAGAGGCACAGGGAGATCCCTCCCTCGGAGACCACCAGTTCCCCTGCCTTCCTTTGTCCCAAGCAGTGTTCTTCCCACCTATGAGCAGCTCCCAGAGGTTCTGCCAGCCCCACGAACTGGGGTCCAGAGAACCAAATTCTGCCCTGGCCTGAGCTTGGCAATACTCATCCAAATCCCCTTGGGAATCAACAGTGTGGCCAACAGAGAAACCTACCTCACCATAATTTGCTTGGTCAACAATCATTGCCCTATTGAGAGAATGGCAAGCTTCTGGGAGAGAGATAGCCAGCCAGTGTGTCTCCTTGAGGACCTGTAGAGTTTGGATGGCAAACAGACACAGACCCACATAACTACAGAACAAAGTGATGATAAATGACATAAACGGTTTTTGAAAAAGAATGCCTGTGGCAAATACCTCCTTCAGCTGGAGTGGTCAAGAACCTTCTGGAAGGGGGAAATATTTAAGCCTAAGCCAGTGCTGTCCAACAGACACATAATGTGAACTCTAATGCAAGCCACGTATATACCTTTACATTTTTTAGTAGCCACACTGAAAAGGGTAAAAAGGAACCAAGTGGAATTACTTTCAATCCTGTTCTTTATTTGACTACTACACAATTCAAAATATTAACTCAACAATAATAAAATTAATTTGATGTCTTACAGCCTTTCTTTCATACTAAGTCTTCGAAGCCCGGTGTGCACTTGACACTTCCAGCCCATTTCAGTTTGGATGAGCCACATTCCAAGCGCTTACAAGTCACGTGAGGTTGGTGCCTACCATACTGGACCGTGAAGCCCTAAGTTCTCTCCTCGTGCTACGCTCACAGACCAAAGCGTGTTGGCCACCCTGGCATCACCTGAGAGCTGCTAAGAAGTGCAGCACCTTCAGCCCTGCCCCAGAACTCCTGCCCCTGCATTTTAACCAGATCCCCAGGGGCCTCAGGTCAGAATTTAAGACAAAGGGATCTAAGCCTTTTTCTCCTCCCTCACTCCACACATCCAATCCATCCATCACCCAGTCCGTCCAGTTCAACTTCGGAATATCTCCTGGATCCACTGCATTTGCTCCCTGGCCCTGACACAGCTCTGATGCAAAAACCACACTCTCACCCTGTGCTGGGTTGAACTGTGTCCCCCGAAAGGATGTTGAAGTACCAACCGCCCAGTAGCCATGAATGTGAACTTACTTGGAAACAGGGTCTTTATAGAGGTGTAGGATGAGGTCTTTAGGGTGGGTCCTAATCCAGTAGCACAGGTATTATAAAGGGGGAAATTATGGCACAGAGACCCAGCCAGGAAGAGCACTACGTAGAGATGAAGGCAGAGATGAGGTGTTGCCGCAGAAGGTGATGCGGGAAGCATCGGAGCTGGCCAGCAAAGCACCAGGGACTAGGAGAGGCATGGAACAAGTTCGCCCTCATGGCCTCAGAAGGACCAACCCCGTGGACTTGCTGCTTTTGGATTTCTAGCCTCCAGAATGATCACAGAATACATCTCTTCTGTTTTAAGCCACCAGTTCGAGGAATAACAGTCCTGGCGAACTAGGACATACGCAACCCCTATATAGCGCCCACACCTCTTCCCTCTTCCCACTGGTGCCATCTCTCACTACAAAACCCTGCCCTCCAACCAGACGGACTTTCTCAAAATGAATATGGGAGCACATCACTCTCTCAGCCTCACCCTTCCCATCGCTCTGCATTCCATTTCTAATCAACCCGATTCTTAATATACCTCGTACGCACACACACACACACACACACACAGGCACTTTTTCCATTCCTTGACAAGCCAACTCTTCACCTCCTCTGGGCTTCGCCATAAGCTGTTCCTTACTCATAAACACTGATTCCTTCACTCCCCCTTCCCAACCCAAGTTGGTTGTTTCCATTTGTCTTTGAGGTCTCACTTCTTCAAGGGTCCTTCACTCTTCTCCCCGCCTAAAGAAGGCATCTGTTTTTGTCTCTTCTAACCTCTCACTTGTCCTCAATAGGATGCCTCTCAAAAGTGTGGACCAGTGATGGGCCACCAACAGGTTGTTATGCACCCATACCGACCTACAGAATTTGGGTGTTTAGAAACTTTTATTATAGGACATCCAAGCAAGTGATGGGTGGACTCGTGTTACTGAACAGGGTGTAGACAGTCTCACGTATTACCCAATTCACATGGTACAAACTACACACAGATAATGCAAAGTAGGGCCATGTGTCAGTCTATGGTTGATGGGAAATGAAAAATAACGGGTCCTCGCCCATAGATAGTAGAAAAGCACTGCTTCATAGAAACCATCACTAATAACCCGATTTTAATTGGCCTGTCTCTCCACAGACTGAGTTTCATGATGGTGGCAACTGTCCTGCTCACCACTGACCCCAGGACCTACCGATGCCCAGCACAGAGAAGGGGTATGATTAACACTGGATATCAAATGAATGTGTTGAATTATGACAGGCAGGGGAATTATGGCAGGCAAGGGTATGGAGAATGTTCTAGGGGGACAGAGGGCCTGAGGCCAACATTTGAAGGTGAGAAACCACTAGCAAACAAAAGCCTGCCTGCAGTATTTTTAAAGCCTGGCAACTTCACATTAAGGAATTACTCAAATTTTAATGTGGGGCCCGGCTGGACAGATGGAGAATTCCAGAGGAATGGATAGATTCTTTCGATCTTGGGCTGCATTCTGTTTTCACAATTGTTTCTGGCAGAACCCTAAAGAAAAATGCAAACCAGATGTACAGAGAAATATTTTCTTTGTCAGGAAGAAAAGAAAAAGTTGCTTATCCTGCTTTCACATTGCTGCCCCTCCAGCGCAGGCCAGATTCCCAAACTTTACCTTGAACAGCTTGAAGAAACTCCAGAACCTTCTCCAGCCTCATGTGCTTGGGGTAACTGGGAGGCCAGCGCTGTCGTGGCCCCAGCTTTCTCCCTGGGGTCTCTCCAAGCTGGAGAAGCAGATGAAAATCTGATTTCTGCTTCTTGCTGTAGAAGTACGAGCTCCGGGACCGCATAATGAGCCCAGAGCCTAATTGAAATAAAGAAGAAGGAAGCTTATGCAAGCAGTTTGGGCAGGCTACAGGGAATTCATCTGTCCCTTGGATTCTCTGGAGACCCTGGCTCCTGCTAGGGCCTCCCTGGTCCTCCTCCAGGCCTCAGACTCCCTGCCATGATCGCTGGTGACCCCGGCCCAGAAGAGGCAGCTTTTGCCAAAAGCACGAAAGCAAACCAAGTGTGCCTTCAGCAACTCTGACAAACCCCGAAGGGCTCCAGTCCTCAAAGCACCTCCTGGCTGATGAGACCGCCCCCAACAGAGCCGCCGCTCCTGTCCCCGACCGTAGCAAAATGTATGTCTCAGACCATTCCCAGGTCCTCGGAGAACCTCATCTGCAATCATGTGGGGAGGGGAGATATGGGGAGAACGTGCTCCTTCAGTGCTTCTCAAAGTGCGGTCCCCAGACCAGCAGCATCCGCATCCGCTGGGAGCTTGGAAGGATTGCAGGTTCTCAGGCTATACCCTGGACCTCCGAAATCTGAAGCCCTGCAGGTGGGCCCGGGGAGCCATTGTAACAAGCCCTCTGGCTTAAGAGCCACCCTGCAACTTATAACCTATCCCCACGTTCCCCCACTCAAACCCCGAAGGGGCCAGCTGAGGAAACTCGTGTGCACCTGCCCAGCGAAGGGAGGGGCTGCAGGCTAGCGCTAACTGATGGAGGCCAGGGAGAAGGTGGGCTCGGTTACACCAGATCTTTCCATCTTTCAGGAGTGGCTGGAAATGTGGATTTTTTTTTTTTAATGTGAAATGTCCCAATTTTTAAACATGGGCTTCATTGTTTTCTAGACATAATGCAGGCCTCCCATCCCCACTGATGACATCTTCATCCTTCCAGTTGCTTGGGCCAAACGTTTTCCTTGATTCAGCTTGCCCTTTCTCCTTCCCCACCTCCCATCTATCAGAACATCCCATTGAATGCACCCTCAAAATGCATCCAGCAGGGACGTCTGGGTGGCTCAGTTGTTAAGCGTCTGCCTCCGGCTCAGGTCATGATCCCAGGGTCCTGGGATCGAGCCCCGCATCGGGCTCCCTGCTCTGCGGGAAGCCTGCTTCTCCCTCTGCCTCTGCCCCTCCCCCACCCCCGCTTGTGTGCTTTCTCTCTCTCTCTCTCTCTCTCAAGTAAGTAAATAAAATCTTTAAAAAAAAAAATGCATCCAGCGCCCAGCTGCTGCTCCCTGCCTTCCCTCACCTACCACCCCAGCCAAGCCACCAGCGTCTCACCCAGGTCAACCACACAGCCCCCTCCCTGGCCCCCAACTTTGACCCTTGGCCCCTGCATTTGAGTTTCAACAAAGCAGCCAGAGCGACCCTTTACAAATGTAAGGCAGGTCATGTGCCACCTCGGCTCATTCCACTCACAGTGAAAGACAAATCCTCAAGGCTCTTCATAACCTGGTCCCACAGCTACCTCCTCAGCATTACCTCCACGCTCCCTTGCCCACCCTGTCCGGCCACACTGAACACCTTGCTATGCCTCCAAGAGGCCGGGCATGTCCCTGATGCTGGGCCCTCACACTGGTGTTCTCAAAGTCTGGAACATTCCTCACGGCTCCTCTCTCACCTCCTTCAAGGGTCTGTTCCAATGTCTTTCTCAATGATGCACACCCTGTCAGCCCTGTCAAACATCCCCTCTCTGGAACTCTGAGTCCCCCTCAGCCCGCTCTATTTATTTTAGCCCTTAATCTCATAATATACTATCTACATGTGTATTTACTTGACTGTCTGCCTTCATCTGCTAGAATTTAAGATCCACGGGAGCGGGGATTTGTCTGATTGACTGATGGCTCCCTAGTACCTGGAGCAGTATCTAGGACACAGTAGATACTCAGCAAGTAGGTGTGGAAGAAAGGAAGGAAGGAAGGGAGGGAGGGAGACGAGATAGTGCTGCCAAGTAGCTCTGCCTTTGGAGTTCAATAGGAATTTCTTGAAAATTTGCTCCAACCCCAAATCTTGCCTCCACTCATAGGAATTTCAGTCCCATTATTGGCTGGCCAGAGAGCCATTTAAGGACAGGCAGTATCTCTGGGGTCCTTGAATCAAGAGCTACCTGCCTTCCCTGCATAGAGCCCCGTCCTGCCCACATCTAGACAAACACTCATGCCTTCGCCAAGTTTTTCATTCTGGAAAGTGGCTTCTGCGGAGCCTGCACAGTAACTGTCCTCTAAGCCAATGTTTTTAAAAGCGTATTCTTTGCAACACTGGTCCCATGAGATACTCCAAGAAAAATAAGTTCTGGAAACACACTCACTCTCTTTCCTTGGAGCTCACAATAATGTTAGCATTTTAAAGGCTTCAGTCTGGTAGCGCATTCTTTATCTCTTTATTTGCTCCTGCGTTTCTCACATTTGTTGGACCACACAACCCCTTCCCCAGTGAAGCGTGTATTAATATTCCAGGACACTAATGTTCTGGGCAAAGAGTTTCATATTCTTCCTCCTCTTGGGGGCAGGGCAGGGGAGCTCTAAGAAAAGTATATCGTATTCATTTTTCCAGCTGGATATACATCATGAACTTGCAGAGATACTGAGACTCCTTTGTGCCCACACTTTCAGACTAATGGTGTATTTCTCCCTCTACCACACTCCCCAACTTGTGCTACTTCACCACCCCCACTTTACCTGTATCAGCTATGGCTCTCTCCATTACAAGTGACAGAGAAATAGACTCACATGGTTTAAGCAAGCAAAAAGAGAATTTATGTGTACATACAAGCCGAAAAGTTTAAAGGTATAGCAGCTTCAGGCATGGCTAGATCAAGAGTCATGACCCATGAACGTTAGGATTCAATTCTATCCATTTTCCAGTTCAGCCTTCATGACAAAATAGTTCCCATGACACCAGTCTCACCTCCTCTCACATTCAAACACAGCTAGATAGAACCAAAACTTTTACTGATAGCCCCCTCAAAAATCTTTAGCTCTATTCTGATTGGACCTGCTTGGAACATGTGACTCTCCTTGAACTGTGGCCAGAAGGATAAGATGCACTGAAGCCTGATATTCCACTCTTGGAGCTCGCATAGAATCTACCCAGACAGATGATAAAGATGGAGAATTGGTGACAGTGGGTCTCTCCACCACCTGCCAAAAAATCAGGCATTATTGCTGGAAGTAGGAAGGATGGATGCTGAGAAAACGATGCTCAAATGTGTACTACGCAGCCCTTTGTACACACATCCAAGCACTGAACATCCTCTAGGAAGTGGTCCCAGATTCCCCAAGCCAGAACTAAGCAACCCTCTTAAGGAATTGACATATACAAACAAATAGCTGTGGAACATAGTAGGAACTTTTCCGGTTTCCCAAGAAGAAGCAATAGGAATACAAAAGATTTGAAGTCAGATAGACTTGCATTGATAGTCTGAAGGTATGACCTTGCATGCGTTACTTAACCTCCCTGAATTTCAGTTTTCTCATCTGTAAGGATTTGAGTTTGTTAACAATTCACACTCATGGTGGGAAATGTCTATAATAAAATCTAGAGAGCAAATGCAAGTCAGCCATTCTCGCAGCTCCCTGTGGCTGGATCTCGCCCGTTGCCTGCCTCCAGACCCCACAGTGTTCCAATCAGCCCCTAACCCTAGATGACAGTGTCATCTCTCCCCCAGATTTCTCCAGAAACAATCGCTCCCTGGCAGCTTGGGGAAATGTGTCCCTGTCTCACCACTCTGTCAGCAGGGAGCTGTTCCTTGTGGTCTAGCCTGCGGCCCTGCCTTACATTTGGAGTCAGCTTCTGTGTTCTCAGCCTGTGCTTCTCCCACCAAAATGAGCTGGAATACCAGAAACAGAATGTTTCCGGCAGCTGCCAGGACTCACACGAACCAGACAAGCTCTGGGGATAAAACAAAAGTAAATACTAGTATTCAGCTTCATGCCATACAAAAGCCCTACTGACTTGAGATGACAATGGAAGAAAGCATGCCCAGGCACCAAGCATGCATCTTTTTTTTCCCATTAGCAGACAGCCAATCACACTGAGAGGGGAGCAGCAAAGCTCATTCTCCTCGTGGCAGAGATAAACTGTAGAGATGGGGAGGAGAGATGAAAAGCAGAAAGATATGTGAAGGAAAACAAGGACCAATCTTGTCAGCCATGGGGCTTCTATTTTACAAGAGGGATTCAGAGACCAGTGCTCTACGAGGCAGGGATAAACCCTGAGGTGGAGCCTTTGAGCATTAAGGCAAGTGGACATAGTCTGAAATTCTATGGGGGCTGAGATGTACACCCATTCATTTATTCATTCATTCCCAATCAAATATGTATTAAATATATGACCTGTGCTGAGTGTATCTGGCACAGACGGACACAAAACATCCCTGGCCCTGCCCTTGCTGAACTCAATCCAGAGGGAAAGACACGTGATAAACAAGCAAACCCTTCAAATAAATACGCAGCTACAAACTGTAATAAACACTTAAAGGAAACGCACCAGAGCAATAAGGGAGAATACCACGTGAGCCATGCTTGCTCACGGTGGTCAGGGAAGGCACCTATCAACCCAAGTGGAGAGAATGAAAAGGAAGCCCCACAGATGCCAAGCAGGAAAGACTCATGTTTGAGGGCAGAAAGAAGCCAGTGGGACTGGAGCTTACTTAACATGTGACGGGGACAAAAGAGCAAGGTGGGGTCGCAAGAGGAGGGAAGAGCCAGATCGCATAGGGACACCTGGGTCCTGATACAGTTTAGGTTTTTGCCAAAGGGCAAAGTATCTTTCTAAACCACCACCCTCCACTGGTGTCCTGTGCACGGCACCTGCATACATCTGAGAAATGTAATTTGCATGAGGCCTCACTTATTTGGGTAACAGCACTCACAAGAGTAGACTGGCCCTTACAGTAATCTCAGCTCTCTCAGGGGGCTGGAGCTCACAAACTGGGAAACCCCCTAACTTGGACCATATCAAGAGACAACTGGGAGACCTCACAAAATCTCTGCATAGGGAGGAACGAGGAGACACAGACAAAACAGGATAATGAGAAGCCACCACGGAAGCCACTGAACAAACAGCTCTCTCCCACCTTCAAGTCGTCACCCAGGCCACATCTGGACAGTTTCAAGCCTCAGCATCACCTGGGAGCTTGTCAGCAATGCAGCCCATAGTGGTTTCCTATTGTTGCTGTAACACACTACCACAAACTTAGTAGCTCAAAACAACACAAAAATATTATCTCACAGTTCCAGAGGTCAGAAGTCTGAAGCAGGTCTCTCGGGGCTAGAAGCAAGGTGTTGATGGGGCTTTGTGCCCCTGGAGGCTCCAGGGGAGGATCCTCCTCCTTGCTTGCTCCAGCTTCTGGAAGATGCTTGCATTCTTTGGCTCAAAGCTCCCTAGCTTCCTTTCCAAAGCCAGCAGAAGCAGCTGATTCCTTCTCACACTGCATCCCTCGGACCTCCATTGGGCCCACCTGGATGGTGCAGGATAATCTCCTAGCTTCAGGTCAGTTGATTATAGCCTTCATCCTCCTCCACATGTCACAGGATCTGGGGATTAGGATGTGGACATTCTGGGGGCCACTCATCTGCCTACCCCATCAATGCTAGAGGCCCACTCCAGACTGACTGAAGTAGAATCTACATTTTAAAAGACCCAGCAGGTGGCTCAGGTGCACATTTCAGTTCTGGAACCCTGGCCGGATGGCCCAGCCAGGGCAGATATCTCTCAGACCAGGCACAGGACTGCTAGATGAGCGTGTTCAACCAGGCCACGAGGCCCCCTCCTGATGTTGGTTCTTGGCTCAGTGGCTGCCAACATTCCCTCTCTCTCCACACGAACCCCAGTCCTTCATGGAGAATGGGGCCTTTTGTCCAGAAGTCTGGACTTAAAGACAACCTCTTGTAGGTGATTGAGCATTTTGAAACGTTCCCCAAGGGTGAGTAAATGGGATTCACACATGGGCAGAGACTTGCATGCACCGCAGGGAGAGGAAGGGAGTTTGCTCACCCACCTCTGCAGGGCCCAGGAATGGCCTGCCACGGGAAAAGGTCAGCAGAGCTTGGCAACAACTGTGACTCCCTACAATTAGGAACCACTCCGAGAGGGGAGGGCCCTTGCGGGTTTCACAGATGAGATAACTGGCTCAGGTCATGATTTGCTCAAGGTCACACAGGTGACCAGCGGAGAAGTTTGGAGAATAGGGCTAGGGCCAGCAGGGCTAGACTCCACACCCTGCTGTTTCTAATTGGCTGTTATAGGGAACTAGGCCTCAACTGGGGGTCACCCCCTCTCGGGAAGGAGAGAACAGAGATTAAGACCACCAGACCTCTGGCTCCGTCTGTTCTGAGGGAAAGCCGATCCCAGGAACTGCCTGGACTCAGCCTGTTCTGGCCGGCTCCTTGTGCGGCCTGCCAAACCTGGAATTTTCCAAACATCCAGTTAAGCCACAGAAGGGGAGGTCCCCGGGCCTGACTACCTGGGCCTCAGCAGGGGGATGAAGCATATGCCCTCCCGGGAGTGCTGACCCAGGGCATTTTCTGCCTAGAGCAGCCCCATCACAGCCCTGGCGTGTGCCCATAACCAGCAGCAAGTGCAGAGTGCATGCGGGAGCCCCAGACAGGTGCCAGCACCTGGAAACTTCTTGGGGATGTCCACTTCCAGGCAGAGCCTTTCCTTTGCTTGTCCCAGAGCCCCCCGAGGAGCTGACATTTGGAAACTTTCCTCCACACCCCAGCCATGCTCAGCTTCCCTGCACTGCTAAAAAACATCTGGCTGGCTTGGCACCTAAGCCGTGTAAAAATCGCATGCCATCTTGTGAGCGGGCATGACGCCATCTTGTGAGTGGGCACGACGCCATCTTGTGAGCGGGCATGACGCCATCCCAGCAGATGGGGACCAGTGCTGGCCGCCAAGAGACTGCCGAATGGTATGGAAGGCATTTGCAAGGGGCCAGATTCACAGCTGGAGGGATCACAGGATTGAATGCCAGGACCGGAGGGGAGAGGGGCAGAAGTCAAACAAGAGGGCCACAGAAAGGGGCAGGACCCCTCTGCCTTTCACAGGAAGGGCAGAGCAGGAGAACATAGAAAGCGTGCTTGGACACCGGACGCCAGTGAGGTGCAATGGTGAAGACCTGGTCTTGGAGCCAGATGGACCCACACTTAAATCCTACCTCTTCCTTCACTAGCTGTGTGACCCCGAGCCAGCATTTAACCTCTCTGGGCCTCCATGTTAAACCCACATTGCAGGGTTCTGATAAGGCTATTCAATCACTCTTTCATTCAATAGGTATTTTATTGAAATTTTATTTATGCCAGGCCCTGTGCTTGGCATGGGACAGGCCAGTGAGCGTGTAGCATTGAGTACTCTTCTCTCATGGGAGACAGGCATTAACTTACAAATGGCACAAATAAACTAAAATGTCAACTGACGTAAGTGTCTCAAAGGGAAGGTTTGTGGTCTAATTAGACCATGTAATTAAGGGCTGGGGGAGCAGAGGCACCCGAGTCGAGGAAGATGTCTCCGAGGAGGGACGGTTAAGATCTCAACGGTGAGTGGGGAATTAAATGGGGAAAAATGAAAGAAGGTAGGTTAAGCTTTTAGTACAGTGCCTGGGACCTGATAAATGTTGGTAAGTGGAATTGATTATTAATGACTACTTACTGGAAATAAAACTGTATCAACAACTATCTCTTTGGTGCAGGGTCAGAACATAAGACTTTGGGCCTTAGGACCTTGAAAAGTCATGCCCTAAGTGAGAGTCTGATTTCTCCGTCTCCATTTGGAGGAAACCCGGGGGCCAGTGGACTCTAAAAACCCATGTGGTATTGGTCTTTCTCTGACTGGCTTATTTCACTTAGCATAATACTCTTTAGCTCCATCCACGTTATTGCAAATGGCAAGATTTCATTCTTTTTTTATAGCTGAGTAATATTCCATTGTATATATACACACCACATCTTTATCCATTCATCGATTGATGGACACTTGGGCTACTTCCGTAATTAGGCTATTGTAGGTAATGCTGCTACAACAGGTGGAATTTAAGAAATAAAACAAGCAAGCAAAGGGGGGAAAGGGGTGGGGGGCAAAGCAAGAAACAGACTCTTAACTACAGAAAAGCAATGGATGGTTACCAGCGGGGAGGTGGGTGGGGATGGATTAAACAGGTGATGGGGATTAAGGAGTGCACCTGTTGTGATGAGCACCAGGTGTTGTGTGGAAGTGTTGAATCAGTGAATTGTACACTTGAAACTAATATTACACTGTATGTTAACTAACTGGAATTTAAATTAAAACTTAAAAAAAAAAAAAACCCTCATGGGGCGCCTGGGTGGCTCAGTCGGTTAAGCATCTACCTCCAGCTCAGGTCATAATCCCAGGGTCCTGGGATCAAGCCCCACATCAGATTCCTGGCTCAGCGGGAAGCCTGCTTCTCCCTCTCCCTCTCCCCCTGCTCATGCTCTCTCTCTGTGTATCTCTGTATCTCAAATGAATAAATAAAGTCTTAAAAAAAAAACCCTCATAAAAATATCTCGGGCCTCCGGTGATGCCCACTTGGAGGCCCAGATACTGCAGAGTTCAAGCAGCAGGGCTCCTGAGACCCTCCTCTCCTACAACTTCCACTGCACTCTAAACCAGGTTCAAACCTAAGCTTTCTCCCCCTTTCTCTGGGCATACTGAGCAAAAGCCAGGCACCCTGCCTGCTCAAGCTTCCGTGGACCAGCCCGGCAAAGGCTCCCTTGCTGTCCGCCTGGCTACAGAGCACCCAATCTCACCCTTGAGGCAGTGTGTGCTTGTAGGGTGAGCAGGATGCAGATTTCCTCCTCTGAGTGCCTTCTGCGTAAGTAGCACCAGTATAAAGGCTAGAAGAACAAGATGCTGGGAAAGCAGTGTGAGGTGCCCGATGGAACATCATTCATCAAACTGTACTGTGCAGATAGTCAAATGTGGAACCTTCCTTGCAGGCTGGGGCCCCTACCAACAAACATGCAAACCCCACAGGGCATCCGCTTCCCTGGCATCAGTCACATGTGCACACCCAAAGATGGATGGGGCAGGAAGTGGCAAAGGGGTCATTGTATGGGACACCTCTAGTGCCCTGCCCTGCTTCCTCCTTGCCCACCTTTGCCTCCAGAGGATGCTGCAGTAATTATGTGCACCTGGGGGAACTGACAGCACCTGGCCTCCGCTGTGCCCCACTTGTCACATTCCCCAAAGTAAACTACTTGCGTGCAAGCCTGCCTTCCGCAGCTCTGCTTTCTTGGGGAACCCAAGCCAAGACAGTGCCTTCCTGCCCTGTCCCCACCAGCTGTCATGAGAAGTGGGGCTTTCAGGGAAGCTAGAAGCAGTTCTGTGGCTAAGAAACCAGAGACTTGCTGCTCTCTCGTCTCCCGGCTGGAACGTGGACAGCTGGATGGGATGAAGGTCTCTGATACAGGAAGGACCCGTAGCCCACGCCGTTCAAACAGGTGAACGGTGGAACTCCCCTGCAAACACAGTTAAGACATATAGTGGACATTTGTTATCCGGGCAAACATGCTCTCCTTCTTCCGAGAGAACGTGGTCTCCTTCTTAGTGAATACCTTGTGCCTATTTGTAAGGTCTTGGTTGGAAGGGCTTTTTGACCACCTTTTTTTTTTTTTTAAAGATTTTATTCATTTATTTGAGAGACAGCACAAGAGGGGAGAGGGTCAGAGGGAGAAGCAGACCCCCCGCCGAGCAGGGAGCCCGATGTGGGACTCGATCCCGGGACTCCAGGATCATGACCTGAGCCGAAGGCAGTCACCTAACCAACTGAGCCACCCAGGCGCCCACTTTTTGACCTTCTTTTGACCACTGCCCACTTTGGAACTCCAAGGGGCCGTGTCATCCTTCCTGCCCCAGAAGCAAGCTTGACCAACTGAATGTCTTCTTCCTGGACTCAATCTTGACCCAGAAACCAAAGGCCAGGGGATTGGTTGGACAGCAGTCTTCATGATGGCAGCGTGTTCACAAGGCAGGCCTTGGGATGTCCCTTGGTATTGTTCCCCCAAACCCCGGCCGGGTCCTCCAGCCTCAGAGTGAGTCTTTGAATGCAGTCCCTGGCTCTAATATCCTTTTTAAAGATTTCCTTTCTCTTCTGTTAGGAGAGTCAGTTTCTGTAGCTTGCAACCACTAACGCTTATAGACACTCACAGAATCCCACTATTTAAAGTGAATAAGGGGTGTCTGGATGGCTCAGTCGGTAAAGTGTTGGCCTTCGGCTCAGGTATGATCTTGGGGTCCTGGGATCGAACCCTGTGTTGGGCTCCCTGCTCAGCAGAGAGTATGCTTCTCCTTCTCCTTCTGCCCCTCCCCCTGTTTATGCTCATGTGCACGATCTCTCTCTCTCTCTCTCAAATAAATAAATAAATCTTAAAAAAAAAATAAAGTGAATAAAAGTGGAGACGTTGTGTTGAGATGCAGAGCAGTGGGCAGGCCTCCTCCTTCTCCTACCCTTCCCATTGGTAGCTTCTTTATTATCTCCAAACCACCGCTGGAGCCCCAGAGAGCTTGGCTGGACACTCCTGATCTCGCCCCATCCCTTTTGTACAAATAAGGAGAGCAAGGCAAGAGGAGTCCGCTGACTTGACACGAGATGGCCTCCTATCTTCCTGGGGCACGCCCTCTCTGCCATGTGCCGGCGGCAGGCCGGCCAGAATCTGAGTGGCAAGGAGACAAGAACAGTAAGCTAAGGGGCCATGGGGAGACCAGGTGCATGGCATGGTCTCTGCTACACTTCTAGAGGTCATAGAAACCAGCAACCACAGGATAGCCTCGGAGGGCTCCACCCGGGCAGCTGGCTCGTTGCTCATCTCTGCTCTTCCTGTCCGGGGCTGCAAGCCGCTCCACGCAGACACACCTACACTCCGACACCTGCAAGTCACAACGACAGACAGCATCCCAAAGGCTCTCTGCCAGCCATCCCATGGTGCACCTCCCTGATCGCTAGTCCTCCACGAGGCCCCGCAGAAAATAAGTCATATGAACAAATGCCTAATTTTCTAGGCCCTAGGACACATTTTCTCATTTTTTCATGTATTACTATGAAATGAGAGGGAAGTGGTTCTGAGTATGTACTCTGACATGCCTGGGTTTGGTGACCAGCCCTGACCCTTCCTTGCTGTGTGACCTTGGGCAAGTTACTTAACCATTCTGCGTCTCCGCTTCCCCATTCATACATGAGTGAAATAAAAGATCCAACTGTGTTAGTGCACCTTCTGGAAGAGGGAGATGCCATGATGGGATGAGAAGTGCGGGCCGTGTCCTGGGGGAAGCACCTGTGGGAGAGTGTAGGGAGAAGTGGGGGGGCGCCTGGGAACGTTGTGAGGCCTGGGGCAGACCCGTTCCTGCCACAAAAGAGAAGGGAGGAAGAAAAAGCCTTAGATCGCCGTGCAGTTCTAAGAAAGTTTTGGCAAAATTTTGAGGAGTTCTTGAGTTAAAAGCAACTTTCAGAAGATTCCTACATCTCCCAGGAAAGGGCCTGCCTCAGTGTCCCTGACATGCTCCATCACTGGCCTCTGCCCAAGGCTGAGGTGTGTTCAGAGGACATAACTGGGCCCCGCGGCCAGCAGCCAGTCACCTCGCTGGAGTACTCCTACTGGAATTCTCCAGCTCCTCCCAGCCCTACACCAGCCTCCAAAGGTAGGACAGTCAATTTAGATAAAAGCTCTTAAAATAGTGCCTGGCACATAGTAAGTACTCTCTATGCATTGCCTTAAGACAAACAAAGAAGGTTATGAAACCAAGATGCTTCTTAAAATGAATGTGTGTGCCCCATGTGATAATTTTCCTTGTTTCGAATCCTGGAAAAGCTGTTATTGAACTGCTGATACATCTTACAATCAGCACATCTTGGCACTGAAGAAATACGTTTGGAACATTTTGCAAATTATGTCCCGGAGACGCACATTGGCATACTGAAGATTCTGGTAAGTCCTACATGGACAGACCTACTTCCTTTGGGTCAGCTCCCCGTTTCCCACACTCCTTTGCCCACAGATCTCTGGTTTGCACCTGCTTCCAATAAACCCCTTTTCTCTTTCGTGAGAGAGATTGGTTTCTTCCGCTTGCATCCAAGTCCCAGCTGAGCCGTAGGCCAATCAGTGTATCAAGGGAATAACCGTGGAGCGGCTCTGGTTGAAGGTGAGGTGGGGCTGGGGCTAGAATTCGTGGAACACATTCTGGCAAACGCTGTTCCAGATGACTGTCAGGAATTAGGTTCCAATGAAACAGTGCAGCGTGGACAGAAGGATGGGAGAGGAGGAAGGAATGTTTCCGGACACACCCAGTGCACCCCACCCCCTCGGTCCCTAGAGGACGTAACTGGAAAACCCTCATGCAACCCCACACTTGCCCTGAGGTTTGCTCAACCAGCCTCACGCGGGAGGCAGCACATCTCCATCCAGGCCCCTGAGAGGCATAAAAGCACCGTGGAATGAGACCCTCTGGCCACCGCAACCAGGCGTGCAGCTCCAGGTACACGCTCAGCAGGAGATGCTCCCGCCATTCCTCACTCACCGTTGGTTGACTCTGTGCACACTCAGCTGTGACAGGTGCAGCCTCCTTCCTGGTGCTCCCTACCGTGCATGCGCCGTCTCCCACTCTGGCCACCCATCTCCTGGTCCTGTCCCGAGCCGTGGCAACCAGGCATGCCTTGCTTCGGCTGCGCCGGGTGTCTCTTGGTGTCTGCTTCTCTGCTGTCGGGGGGATAGGTGCCCCCAGGGTCCCGCTCAGCCACGTGGCCTCTGGCAAACATGTAAGTGCAAATATTTAAGAGTTTAAGAGCAGCCATAAGCCACCTGGGAACATATACTCCTCACTTCTGTGTCTTTTTTTTTTTTAAGATTTTATTTATTTTTTTGAGAGAGCACGAGCGGGTTGGCGGGGAGGGTAAGAAGGAGAAGCAGGCTCCCCACTGAGCAGGGAGCCCGATGCGGGGCTCGATCCCAGGACCCCAGGATCATGACCTGAGCCGAAGGCAGACGCTTAACCGACTGAGGCACCCAGGCGCCCCCTCTTCTGTGTCTTGAGTGGATGGCGCTGCGGTGTGTTCCACGCTGCTCCTCAGAGGGTCCTATCCGACAGCAGTAATGCATTCTGGATCCACCTACCTGCCTTGCCTGTTGGTCTCCCCGGTGCACCCCACACCCTCTCGCAAGAATCACTTCTTCAAAATAAACTGCACATAACTCTTGTCTCATCCTCTGCTGTTTAGGGGAACCCATGGTAGGGCATTTTTTTAAAATAATAATATCGTTTTGTGTTTGTAGCAATTAAGATAGTAGGTACTTTTTTTTTTTTTTAAGATTTTATTTATTTATTTGACAGAGAGAGACACAGTGAGAGAGGGAACACAAGCAGGGGGAGTGGGAGAGGGAGAAGCAGGCTTCTGGCTGAGCAGGGAGCCCGATGTGGGGCTCGATCCCAGGACTCCAGGATCATGACCTGAACCGAAGGCAGACGCTTAACGACTGAGCCACCCAGGCGCCCCGATAGTAGGTACTTCTAATAATTCCTTTGACCATCGGAGTAGCCAGGAATGCTATATAAGCCTGACATCAACCTCATTTTAGAGGACAATGAGCTCAGAGAGGTCGGTTGACTTGCTGAATGTCACACAGCCAGGAAATATGCTATGAACAAGGGCTCCCCTATGTCCGCCAGAACTGCTGTCATTAGGTGTGTGTGTTCAGGGCCTGAGAGCCTCCACCCAGACTCAAAGGTAAGCCCTTGGAATTCCCTCAGGCTGGATTTTGAAGAACATTTACGAAATAGCGAGATGAAGAATGGGCCGGACAGTGGGTAGGGACAGGATTTCTGACGGAAGGAGGGGCAGGAACAGAAGCCCAGAAGTGGGAGCCATTGGTTAGGGTTTCTTCTGAAAAACCGCAGGGAACATGGCTTGGCAGAAACACAAAGCCCAGGAGGCGTGTGGGGCATTGGTGAGAATCACACAAACAAACCACCCAGGCCTTGTGGACTGAGCATTTCGACGGCTGGCTGACGCGCACAGGAGGCCCGCGGGAGAGAGCTTCAGATCTGCAGGGCTGCCCGAAGAGCCCCACGGCCTGGCCCCCGGGGACAGCTTGTTTCCCTGGGGGCTCGGGGCTCTGTTCCTGAGTAAGCTGCCCCTTGCTTTGTTCTTGATTGTCTAAAATCAAACAAAAGGAAAAAACCTGTTGTTTTTCTCTTGGGAAGAGGCGCATCTTGAATCTCTAATGAGTAACTGATTAAGGCCAAGGAGGGCCTAGAAAAGAATCATCAGGCTGGGAGGAGGCTACCTCAGCCGTCCTCAGCCTCTTCTTCAAGCTGTGATCCCTTCCGTGGAGGAAGGCGGAGCTGCTCTGCCCTCGGCAGAGTTAACCACCGAGGACCCACCGAGGACCTCAGTGGGTTGTCGACACTGGGTATAAAGAACCACGTTTATTTATTTATTTTTAAAGATTTTATTTATTTATTTGACAGAAAGAGCCAGAGAGCACAAGCAGTGTGGGGGTGGGGGGTGGGCGAGAGAACGGCAGAGAGAGGGAGAAGCAGGCTCCCCGCCGAGCAGGGAGCCCCATATGGGGCTCCATCCCAGGACCCCGGGATCATGACCTGAGCCAAAGGCAGACGCTTAACGACTGAGCCACCCAGGCGCCCCAAGAACCATGTTTAGCAAATGACTTCACATGCCCATGCTCACACAGACACCCCAGCAGAAACCAGTCTCTCAGCGGGCAGGCTCCTCCTTCCTTCCTTTCCTTGCTGGGGCAGCACAGACCAGTGGGAGCTCTCCGAAGAGAGATCTGGCAGTGTGTATCAAGAACCTTAACAACAACAAAAAGAACCTTAGCAACGCATATACCTTTCATTGCTGCCATGTCCCTTCTAGGCATTTGTCGTAAGTAAAGAGACAGACAAATGCAACAGGACGCTTGTCCCAGCCTCATTTATATGAGGTGAAAATGAAAATCAACCTCAATGTCCAGCAGTTGGGGCTAGAGTATATTATAGCATGTCCATTCAATAGAAAACAATGTAGTCATTGAACAAATATGAAGTGTGTGGTTGATTGATTGCAAAAATACCCACAATTATTCTCCTTTCTGTAAGCCCTTTGCAATGTGACTTTGCAACTACTCCCATCCCAGCGATGGGGTCCGTTTTGCAGCCCCCTGGCCAAGTGACTCACTCTGGTCAGCAGAATACAGAGAAAGTGACACTGTGCTTGTTCTGAGCTTAAGTCTTAGGAGACCCTGAGCTCTCCTGCCCTCTTGCTCTCTTGCTCTCTCCCTCCCTCCTTCCCTCCCACTCTGTTGTGAATCATGTGACCTGCGGGAGCATGTGCACCTATGGCACTTGGCCAGCTCGCCGGTTTCTCTGCCCTCCCCCCTCTCATTCTCTCATGAGTGTGCAATGGAGTTTCCAGAGGCCACATGGCATGTAATGACATCATCACCAGGATGGTTAGTGGGATGTGTGCTTGCATATTCTTGATTTAAAAATTTTCCATTTTCGTTTCCAATACAGCAAATATTGATAGATACAGCTAGGGGAAGGGAATGGGGTCTTTGCCTGTGGCATGAGAGGGGGGCACACAGTCCATCCCCCTGCATTGGCTTTCGGGAGGGTCCCGTGACCATGGAGACTGACACACACTATGGAAGCTGATCCTGCTGCATCTCTTCTGTACGTGAATTACAACGTTGTTCTAACCAGCACCTTGGGTGTTGAGTCCTCCCTACTGACTCTGAGCCTCTAGAGGATGCAGGGGGCCAGGCCTGTGTTCTTTTCTGGTGGTTGGCGTTTTTATGATCTTTACCGTCCTCCACAAGGTCAGAATCCTTACTTGGGACTGGTAGCTGTGTCTTCCTGCTCAGTATTCTCTCAGTCGCTCAGAATCCTGCCCCCGCCGAGACCACACGGGGGGAGCCCCGACGTCTCAACTGAGGCCATCCTAGACCAGCTCCCCAAGCCAGCTGACCCTCCAACATGTGTGAGGCTGGCCAACCCCCACTCAACCCCCCCACCAGCCCTGGCCGATTGCAGCCACCTCCGTGCACCCAGCCAAGACCTGAAGAACCATCCCGCTGGTCTGATGACTCAGGAGCCCTAGTAAATACTAATTTTTAAAATCCAGCAGTTCTCAAAGTGTGGTCTGGTGACTACAGAAGGTCCCTGACCCTATTAGAGGCTCTACAAGGCCGAACTCCTTTTGTAATACTGTGAAGACATTATTTGCTTTTTTGCTCTCATTCTCTCATGAGTGTGCAATGGAGTTTCCAGAGGCCACATGGCATGTAATGACATCACCACCAGGATGGTTAGTGGGATGTGTGCTTGCATATTCTTGATTTAAAAATTTTCCATTTTCGTTTCCAATACAGCAAATATTGATAGATACAGCTAGCATAAGCAAAAGTTCTTTGAGGTATTTGGGGCACCTGGGTGGCTCAGTAGTTAAGCATCTGCCTTCGGCTCAGGTTGTGATCCCGGAGTCCTGGGATCGAGTCCCCACATCTGGCTCCCTGCTCAGCGGGAGGCCTGCTTCTCCCTCTCCCACTCCCCCTGCTTGTGTTCCCTCTCTCGCTATCTCTCTGTCAAATAAATAAAATCTTTAAAAAAAAAAAAAAGTTCCTTGAGGTATTTAATGGTTTTAGAAGGGTAAAAATGTCCTGAAACCAAAAGCATGTGAGAACCACTGTGTGAAATCACTGGGTTTGGGGCTAAATTATTACACAGGAGTATATATCTGATACAAGGGAGATGCACGTGAGTGACATAGAATGAGGTTTATACCATAGAATCTTTGGAAACACTGCATGGTGCCTCTTTTGTTTGAAAACGTTCATACGAAAATGTGCATATAACCAAAATGTTAATAGTGATCATCTTTTCTATAATTATCCATATTTTCTCATTTTTTTGTAAGAAATTTCTTGCTTGTATAAGAAAAAAAAAATAGCTTTAAGAACAAAAAGAACCCCAGGCTCTTAAATACAGAGAACAAACTAGTGATTCCCAGAGGGGAGGGGCTGGGGGTTGAATGAAAGAGATTAAAAGGGGGGGCACCTGGGTGGCTCAGTCAGTCAAATGTCTGCCTTCAACTCAGGTCATGATCCCAGGGTCCTGGGTGGGAGCCCCATGTCGGGCTCCCTGATCTCAGGGAGCCTGCTTCTCCCTCTCCCACTCCCCCTGCTTGTGCTCTTCCTCTCTCTCTCTCTGTGTCAAATAAATATATAAAATCTTTAAAAAAAAGAGAGAAAGAGGATTAAGAGATACACACTTACAGTTATAAAACAAACATAAGTCACGGAGATGAAAAGTAATAGCATAGGGAATATGGTCAATAATGTAAGAGCGTTGTATAATGACAGAGGGTGACTACTCTTATTATATACATTAAGTAAGGTATAGAGTTGTCGAATCCATATGTTGTACACCTGCAACTAATATAACATTGTACGTCAATTATACTTCAATAATGGAAAAGGAAGTTAGCTAGTCCGTATAGTTTTGTTATTGTTGTTGAGATATAATTGACAGATAATGTTACATTAGTTGCAGGTATACAACCTAATGGTTCAGTATCTGTATGTGCATATGGTCTTTAGGAAAAAAAGACAGCTACCCTCTCTTTCACATGACTGTGGCCCCTCCCCTGGGAAGGTTTTGGTGGGTGGGGATCAGTGAGTTAGAGGGGTCCTCCCTGTCACCCTTTTCATGCCATCCAGAGAATTCGGCACAGGGACCCTGAGTTTCCACCTCTTCGACTTCCAAGGGCAGTTCGGGTAGATTTCTTCTGCTGCCCTCTTTTCAAAACTCAATGAGCATGGTAACTCCCCGTGGGAGATGCTCACTCCGAGATGCCCCCAAACAAGAAGTGAGCAAGAGGCATTTCATATTCCTGTGTGCACAGATCCTCCCCACGTTGACTGCATTCCAGCAGTGGTTGCCTAGGGAACACCAGTGACATAAAGGAGACGTGAGGACACACTAAATAACTTTAGCAACTATTTACATTTGGCAGATGCAGCCAGGGGCAGGGCCCCGCGCGTGCCTCTCTGTGGAAAAGACCCAGTAGGGAGGAAAACCTCAGAAGGAATGGGGGGTGGGGGCAGCCAAACAGGGCCAGAGGTAGATAAGTGAAGGAGGGGAGCTCTTAACTCTTCCATGGCTCCTCCCCAAAGCCCACTGGGGCCAGAGATGAGTAGCGGTGAGCGCGCGTCGGGGTC
Source organism: Mirounga angustirostris (assembly GCF_029215605.1). Taxonomy (NCBI): domain Eukaryota; kingdom Metazoa; phylum Chordata; class Mammalia; order Carnivora; family Phocidae; genus Mirounga; species Mirounga angustirostris. The sequence goes on along the minus strand of NW_026991709.1, from coordinate 177,148,383 downwards.
CCCCCAAGGCTTTGTGCATTGAGGGTGATGTACCATAGGCCAGGAAACCCCAGCGAGGGGCAAGCAGGGATTGGCTCCTCCCACACACACCCTGCAGCCCTCAGGGTCTTGCTCCCGCTTCCAGCACGTTGGGAGGCAGGTGACAGGATGGGCTCTGAGGCTGCTTGGCTCCGCATTGCTGAGGCGGTTAATTGGGATTCTTTCCACCTGACAGGTGAGAAGTCTGAGCGAGCCACGGGGAGTCTGATCTCTGTCATACCAGCTCCTTCTCTCATCTGTCTCCTCTCATTAGAGCTGAGCCCTTCCCACAGAGACCCAAGAGGGGAGGAGGCAAATGAGCCGAGCCATCCCCCGTGTGGCCCGGAGATCCGAGCCCCTGCCACCAGCCTTGGCGGGACTCCGTAGGCGAGCTCCTGCAGGGCACCCAAGGGCCCCGCACTCCCAGCTCTCTGGGTGGGATGGAGAAAGGCCCAGAAAAGAGCCCAGCAGGGACCCAGACTCAGCCTGGCTTTTCTCAGTGGTCCCCTCAGAACTAGAAAGTTCTAGTCCGATAGAATTATATCAGAAATGACGGGCTCCTTTCTTCCCCCCCATCCCTCTCCAGTTGGACCTGTGGGCTGCCTTGAAACAGAGCCAACGTAAACAAAAACACAGCAGACCCTGGCAGCCGGCAAGGGCGGGGCCGGGCCACCCACCGGGGCAGTCCCCACACCGGGACCGCACTGCCAAGAGACACCTCCTGCTGGTCCAAGTGCCGTGTGGAGTCATTAACGAGCCCGGGCTTGGACAGGCCGGGCGAGCGAGAAGTGCCGGGTACCCAGGCAGGGTAATTGGAGAGGAAGCGACAAGGACTCTCCCAAGTGAGCACTAAAACGTGCGGATTGAATGACCCTCTTGAGCAGGACAGCAGTGGGCTGGCAACGTCCCACAGTATGGCTGCTATCATTTCTCTTCTAAACTGTTTCCCAGGCTGAATGGCTTCTGGACACTTCAGACTCCGTGTACATATGCTTAAAAAGATCTCACTTAAAACAGTGCAGGGTTTTTGTTTTTGTTTTTGATTTTTTTAATGAAAATGTTCAGAGCTGGCGAAAGCAAAGGAGAAATACACACTCTAGGAGATTGCTCGTGAGGATGACAATGGGCAGACATTACTGGAGGCCAGGGCGGGCTCCCTGTGTCCATGCACAAGACGCAGTCACCATGGGGCTAGGAAGTCCGGGATTTTGCAGCCTCAGGTGCACTCTTTGTGCAGTGAAATCTCACTCTCCCTGCTGGTGCTGGTGGAGCTGAAAAGCCACTACCCTCCAGAGTCCCAAACCTCTACTGGCACCAGGTCCCGGTGGCCAGCAATTCCCACCATCACCTGGGAGAAATAAATGGAATGTTCTCTGTGTTACACTCACTTGGAAAAGTCACACTGCAAGGTGGCTTAGGCCCCCAAAGCGCTGAATTAGAGAAAGCCCCTCTTCAGATGACTGTGATGGTCCCTTTCCTCCAGAAAATTCCCTGCCACCGAAAGCTAGGACAGGGGCTGGCACTAACCACACAGTACCCAGAACCTCTTCTCTCTCTGATAGCACGTGAGACATCTGGTTTGTCACACCATACTCTATCGCCTGTGAGGAGGGTCCCTGAAACTAGACCACCATCTGAGCTATCTAAATTCATTAGTCCTATCAGTGTATGTCAAGCCCAAAGGTGGACAAGTCAGGAGACTTAGAGTTCTCAGAGGTCCCAGACAAACAGCCAGAAAAAGAAATCTCATCTAATTCTGTTCACCTGGTCGTTCAACGTCTGGGTCCTACTCAGCCACAACACCATTACGTGAGCTTAGAACACGATGGGATTATGCAGACAGACCAACGTATCAGCAATGCACCCCTCTGGGAGGTGGCATTAAACTGATTTTCTGCCTTTGACCCATTTCTTTGTACCGTAAGGTACTTTATGCACTTCCAAGTAACTTCGAATCTATTATTTCGTGGGTAGAGCAGATTGTTGGCCAAAAGGGCCTAAACCATCGCCTTCCCTGTATTCACATCCCTTTGTGAGGTGACTTTGCAGCCTCCCCCGATAAGACATGGAGTCTTTTTCCCTACCCCTTGACTCTGGGTGAGCCTTGTCACCTGCTTTGACCAAAAGAATGTAGCATCAGTAACAATATGACGGGCGTAAGTCTATGCTTCAAGAGGCTGTCTACTTTGGCTTCCTGTCTTGTATTCCACAGACCCCGGGGACTAGCAGCTGGAGAATGATGGACCCATGGAGACAGATTAACTGGCTCACCTAGCCGAGACCAGCCAGCCCCCAGCTGGACCGGGCAGCTGACCCCCGGTGCAGGAGCGAGTCTAGCCCAAACTGAAGAACCGCCTAGCTGAACCCAGCCCAAACTGTGGATTCACAGAATCATGGGCTTCATAAACCGCTGTGGTTATGAGCCACTAGGTTAGGGAGATTCTTTTTACGCAGCCCAGGGCTGATACCATGAGCCCCGCAAGTGGGGCAGGTATCAATCTAGCCAGTTTCGAAATCAAAAAGTGTGGCCCAGGACTCGATGGACACACTTTTATTCAAGACCGCAAGGCCAGGTAGTAATAGGTTGAGAATTTGAACCCAGGTGTCCCGGTGGTTTATGTTCTCATTTGCATTTCCTTCTGGTGAATGCTTGTGAAGCTTCTGGACAGCAGCCCTTAGAAATCCCTCCTGAGAGAGCCTGCTAGTTTTCTTGGTGATGTGTCCTATTTCACCGGCTGCCACTCCACCTCACCCCCCAGCCTTGCCTCCAACCCCCAGTGGGCACCAAAGCCACATACCAACTACCAGTAAGAAGCCAGCATGGCCAGCTCTCAGCTGGCAAGGCTCAGGCGGCTCCCATGTCAGCCGGCCCCTCTCTTCTGCAAGCAGTAAAGGCTGCGGCCCCAAGAACATGAAAACATCTCTTTTCAGCCACACTGAATGGGATCAGTGGGTGGGCCTGTCAGTGGGAGATCAAAGCCGACGCAAGGTGGAGCAGACCCAAAAGGAAGAAGGCGGGGAAAGCCCCCCTCCACCCACTCCGAACCTGGCCAGGGCTTCTGAGGGGTCGATGTGGGAAGAATCCTGATTGAAAGGCCACCCGTCCCCAAGGATCCCAGGGGGAGAAAGGATGACAAGGAAACAGGACGGTTGGGGGGTGGAGGGAAGCAAGAGGAAGCGACAGAAAATACAAAGGAAGGGAGGAGGGCGATCAGAGGAAAAACTCCACCCTCTCGTCCCTTCAGAGCAGGCCGTCCTCTGTCTTGGGGCCTTCGGGGCAGCGACAGGAGGGCAGGCGGCCCTGGCTGGACCCAGCGGCTTGCAGGTCCTGGCTGGGCGCACTGGCAGCCGCCGGCTGCCAGCTGGAGGGAAAACAGGCGGGCCTGGCTGTGGGAGGGAGAGGGCCGGGGCTTTCTGCTTTTCTCTGAAGAGTTGGAGAAAACGGAGCCCAGCCCCATGAACCTGGCCAGGCCCAATTTCCTCCCACAAGGCGAATTCTTTCCTGCGCTTGGGAAACACACCTGGCTAGAATTCTCATGCCCTGGGCCAGGAGCGCCGAGCTTTCTGCCCAGTGGATGGTCCCTGGGGGAAATAAAACGCTTGGCTGACACAAAACACTTTGATGTCAAAAATCGTTGGCAGGAGAGAAAGAACAAGCACTAAATGGCTGCTCAATTCACCGTGAGTCAGTAGCAGTCAGAGCGGTGGTGATGGCAGGGATGATCCTCGTAATAATCCTGGGCACCGTTTAATGAGCACGTACTAGGTGCCAGGCATTGTTGTACCGCCTCCTCACATCAGCTCGCTGGGCCGGGCGTGGGAGACAACGGTGGTGCCCTCTGCCTCCACGCTCACGTCCGGAGAAGCCCGACAGCCACCACCAGCTCCCACGGTCGCTGTGCAGAAGGAGTCTGCCTACCCACCAGCAGGCTGCAGGCGCCTGGGGATTGGCAAGTCAGTGAGGGAAGATGTGATGGGGTCCGAGCAGCTTCTCTGCTCCCTTAGTGAGCTAACTCCCTTGTGTGTGGTCTTCATGGGCTCCCAAGTAGGCTAAATTCCAATAGGATTAAGCTCTGGTGGCCCAGTGTGGTCATTTCTCGGTAACACACTCCGTATGCCTGGCTTCCCTCCCCATCTCGCCTTCCCCACCCCGCCTAGCGTTTCCTGGGGTGGCCCATCCAAACTCACATCGTGCTCACATCCTTTCCCCAAGGTTGGCTCCAGGGGGGGAATCCAACATAAGACGGTGATAGCTCCATTTTATAGGTGAGAAAACTGAGGGTAAAAGCTCTAAAGAGCCCACCTGGGCCTGCCTGACTCAAAGTGCTCTGAATGACTATTCTCTACTACAATCACTTTGATTTTTGTTGACTCCATCGGGAACCATGTCAACAGCAGTTCAGGCCAGGAAAAACCCAAAGGATGCACCCCCATGGAAAGCTGCTTCTGGCACGTGGGTCTGGAGTGTCCTGAGGAGACCGGTTCTGGGCCTGACTGGTTAAGAAGACAGGCTTTGGCATCAGGAGACCTGGGTATTCCTCCTGGAGGTGCCATGGAGGAGTTCCATGGGCAAGTCCCTGGATCTCTCCAAGCCTCCTCAGTAAAAGGAGGCTGCAATGGCTACCAGGTAAGGTGGAGACGTGAAGTCTCTGCTCTGTGAGCAAGAGGAGAGCACATGGTAGCTGTGAAAACCAGCATCAGTCTGCTGCTCGCTTGCCCGTGTAAGCCTTCCCTCCCGCTTGGGCGCAGTTGAGCTATGTCTTGTCACATGGATGGAAGGAGAACATGAAGGCCAGGCACTAGCTAGGGGTCCTGATTCAGGGTCAGGAGTTCTCCTTCCTTTCTTGTCTTCTAAAACTTTGTGTGTAACTAGGTTGGTCTGAGCCCCTGAGGACATTTATTTTTTTATTTTTTATTTTTTTTAAAGATTTTATTTATGTGACAGAGAGAGACACAATGAGAGAGGGAACACAAGCAGGGGGAGTGGGAAAGGGAGAAGCAGGCTTCCCGCCGAGCAGGGAGCCCAATGCAGGGCTCGATCCCAGGACCCTGGGATCATGACCTGAGCCAAAAGCAGACACTTAACGACTGAGCCCCTCAGGCACCCCCCCTGAGGACATTTAAATAGGGACAGCATTTTAAAAACCAATCTGATTCCAGAACACTCCATGGAGACTCCCGGTGCCCAATTAACATTCCGAATTGTGTTGGGAGCCAGCCCCACTGCCCAGCTTCTACAAAGGGCCTCCCAAGCCCGGAGGCCAGTCATAGCTGGAGGCCCAGCTGTGCGCCACTGCCCAGAAACCTGGAGACCGCTTCTTCTTAGAAAGAAGACATAGATCAAAGAGCCCTTGAAGGTTAAGGGGAGCTTTGGGATAGCTTTTGGGATAGCTGCTTTGGGATAGCAGTGGTTCTCCACGGGTGGAGCCTGGCTCCTTGGAATGCCTCAGACCCTTCATTAGGGGGCCCCTGAGCTGGAGACCTCCCATTGCCCCCCTAGATCTACCCACACCGCTCCATGTCCTGGGGGGCTGCCCCATACAGAGTGTATCCACAGGCTCCTTTGCCCTCTGGCTTCCTGTGAGTGCTGTCAAGACACTGGAGGGTGGAAGGAGGGAAAGGCTGGGGAATGTATCCTCATGCTGGGTCTCCACAGGTTAGCGGTGTCCTTCAATCCCAGACTACACCGCTGTCAGGCCCTTTTCCATCTGGCAGCTCTCCCTGGCTGCAGGTAATCACTTACTCCCTTGTCCTTGTAGCCCAGGGGTGTACCAGCTCCGGGCTGGTGGCCCTGGGGCACTGACCAAGCTCTTGATGTTTCCCTAAACCCTCTAGACACCTTTGTAAATGGTCCCTTTATTAAACTCTCTTCAATTAACCTGTTTGAGTGTATCATCAGTTCCCTGCTGAGACCCAGACACAGCCACCAAATTTGTAACATGGTGCAAAGTTTATTTTTGCCACAACAAAGCTTCCACACTGTGGCCGTGATGTGCGCCTGTCTCAATGCCCAGCTGAGTGGGTCATGCGGTGTATCCGCTCAAAGGCCATTTGGCTGCAAATAATAGAAAACTGGGTTCACACTGGCTTAAACAGAGAGGGGGTTATTTTCTCACATAACAAAAAGACTGGAGGTAGACAGCTGCCGACATGGATTTTGATGATTTCAGGGTCATCCTCCCAGCCTCTGTCTTGTGACACAAGATGGCTGCTTCAGTTCCAGGTGACTCAGCCATGCCCAAGCCAGGAACCAGTTGGCCATCGGAAAAAGTCATCATCATTCACTTCTGTGCAGGGAAGAGGAAGATTTCCCTGAGGCCCCACCCAGCATATTCTCACTCACAGGCTGGACCTCTATGGCCAACCTCCATAGCTGCAAGGGAGGCAAAGAAAGGAATTATCTGGGATTCTGTCCACCACGTGAGGAGAGAGCAAGGGGGAAACAGATTGGAGACTAAGTGAAGGTAAATATTCAGTGGGGTCTTCCGAGTGCACCAAAAAGTAACACAGGTACAACTTGCAATGAGGAGCACAGCTGTGGGTCAAGCCAGCCTCTACCGCCTCCCATTTCTTGTGTTCCCTGGAGCAGGTGAGACTTTTGCTGGTCAAGGCAATAAATGATCCTATCGAGCCAGCAACCCTGTCCCTTCAAGAATGCTGCCAAAACCCCCAAGTATTTTGAAAGCCCACAAAAAAGTTAGAGTAATTCATGTTTTCCTGGTACTCAGAGTCAAATTCCAGGTTTCCCCCATGGTTACATGGCACAGAGGTTTGGGGCTAAAGGCAGAATCCTCTGGATTACTAATTCGAGGGACAGAAAAATGGAATCAAAACGAGGTTCCCACCCTTCTAGCTCCTCACCCACATGAGAATGCACTCGTGTCTTCCCAACCTTCAACTGTATCTTGTATTGTAAGCCAGATCGTACTTCTTCCCGATTTTTCCTACAACTCTGCCTTCCCTTGGCAGATATCTAAGCATAGGACCATTTGGCCATCACATTACCGTAAAATGACACCACACCAATTGTTACGTTCTCCTTTATGCTCATCTGTCTCTTCTCATTTTCCTGACAATGACCATGTATGGAGGGTAATCATATTTTTTCAGTTAGTTTTTTTTTTTTTTAATGACACCAGGCATACATCTGAAGGGAAATGAAAATGCCCTCTTGGCAATTAAACTTTTGCTTCCATTTTGCCCCTCTAAGGGGGACTGAAAAAATATAACCCCCAAGATATAACCCCCTATGCTGCTGCCAACCGTTTGCCAAGGCAGACTCAAAAAGCCTTTCAAATGAGTAGTTCTATTTGGTAGACCTCAACCCACCCCCTCTGAGCCCACTGCATAGTCTGGTGAGAGAAAGGTTAATTCCACACTGCACTTGAGCTTTATCAAACGTATCAAACTTTTCCCAAACAGTTTTGGAGATGACCAAGCAATGGAGTGACCCTGTAAAGCCCTTTCCCACTTAATTTCAGAGCCTCTGTGTATTTGGATGGAAATATAGTCCATATGTTTGCTTCATTTATACATCCTCGTCCACACAGCTCTAAGAGCTAGCTGACTGATGTCCAAAGGCCCTCAAGACTTTCTGCAGGCTTTTTTCCCCCCCTCAAAAAAGAGGAAGCTGCCTTCACTGGCCCTGGCAGGACCTGGCCAGCCAGGCATCTGAGAGTAAGTCACAATACAGAAGCCAAGGGTCTGGAGAAGAAGATGAAGGATGAGGTACCATCCTTCTCCAGAAAGGAGGCTCACTGCTATTTTCCATATCCAGTATTTATTAAGCACCTACTGTCTACAGGGTGGAACACCGGGGGTGGGGAGCAGAAGAGCTGCAAAAATGACTCATCTATGGGTTCTCTTCCAGAAGCTACCACTTCCACTGGGGTCAACAACTTTCCCTGCGGAAGGCTAGAGAGTAAATACTCTGCCTTTACAGACCAGAGGGCCTATGTGGCAACTTCGCCACCCTGCTGGGATAGCGTGGAATAATCACAGACAGCACGCGAATGAATGAGGGCGGCTGGATCCCAGCACAACGTGATTCACAGAAACAGAGGTGGGACCCATCGGGCCCACAGGCCGCAGAGTGCAGACCCCAGGTCTAGGTGAAACCACACGAAATTGTTGGCAAGCTCATGTGGTTCCATCTAATGGTTGGGGAGATTAAATACACACAGATGGCTCTCATTTGAATAAGAAAGTACAAAGGGCCATAATCATGGTAGAGCTGACTTAGTTTCCCTGATGGTTCTTCTGAAACCATCTTCTGAGTTTGCTAACGATTCTCACCAGGTGACCCCATACTCAGCACTCTTCACTACTCTGCCTAACACCTGAAACGTGCTAAGTCAACATCCATTTCCAACAGGAAATGTGCAACCCTGGTGTTGGGGCCTTATGGGTTTTACTCGAATTTGCGGAAGGGGGAGGGCTGACTCCTTTGAGGATGTTTGAGAAGCATAGCAGTAACTTGCTAAGGAGGCAGGTCCCTGCAGATCTTATCACAGCCTTTGACATGCTAATGGGCTTCTTGAAGTCTCTGATGGGGATGCAGCATGAAGCAGCTCCCCAACCAATTTGTTCAAGAAGATCTTTGTATGTGCAAAGCATCCCTCCAAACTGTGGTTCTGGGAACTACCCTGTGGAAATACTATGCTTTATGTTTCTAAAAAGACCAGTGTCCCCTCCGGACAGATCTCATTCCTAGTGCCCATGTGACTCGCCTGTGACAGATGAGTGGAAGAAGGTGGGTAAGACAGAGATTCTGCTATTTGCCTGACATCTGTCCTGGACCCAGCGGAGAGGTTAACTGGGGCTGGTCCCTGAGCAGCACTGATTGGATAACTGCCACTTTCCATTTCCTGCTTTAAGGGATGTAATTTGACACCCAGACTTGAACCTTTCTGGGAGAATTCGTATAATGACATTATGACATCTTGTGGCCATTTAGAGGAACCCACACTATTCCCCCTGGGTTTCGGTCCTGAAGGAGAAAAGCCCCACTTAAATGTCACCACCCAAAAGAGGAGGGTGTCCTCATTGACCAACTGGGTCCATTTCTATCATTCAGGGTCTTGCTACTCAAAGTGTGGTCCTCAGACAGCAGGACCAACAGCAATGCAAATTCCCAGGCCACCCCAGAGCATCGGAGTCAGAATCAGCATTTTAATAAGAGTCCTGGGGACTGGCGTACACAGCAAAGTTTCAGGAGCATCTCTCTAGTTGACCTCTTTTTGTGGGTCAATGTCAAGTTTTGCTTCTTTTTTCAGTAATGGGAGGAAAAGGAAAGCACCAAAGGCTAGTGGACAGAATGTTAAGCTAGATGCTCTTTGGTATAGTTCTAACTACCTCATTGTTTCCAGGGATTTCCAAAGGCCCTTAGATAAGGTCAATAAATTTATTTAGTTATTTTCCTAGTATTTATTGGATATTGGTATCAGACCCCACATTCAGCATTCTACAGGCACTACCTTACTTAATTCTCACCAACTTTGAGGTAGAAACTATTACTAGCCCCATTTTATAGATGAGGAGCTAAGGCTTAGAAGGGAGGTTGACTTCCAGCTAATCATGCAGATGTTGGTCTTTGCTCAGGCCCCCAAACTCACTAAAGGTAAGATGAAGGAAGGACAAAGCTATAAACAAGAAGTAAAAAGGAAAGGGAACACCAGCAAATGGGAAACATCAACCCAGTGTAGGAAGACCGAGAATGGCCAAACAAGTGACAATGGATATGGATCTCAGCTTTCTCCTCTCTGCCTAATGCCTGCAGAAGGGAAGCCAATAGAAGCAGAAATGATGCACTGCAGAATCTTGGAAGGTTCAAGAATGGGAAGTACCAGGTACCTCTGGAGGTGGGCAAGTGGGATGGTGCTGAAACAGGAGGGTAGGTTGAAAGTGGATGTAAGCTTAGAGCCCCAGCCTCCTCCCTAGGCCCACATTGCCAGGCAAGTATCCAGATCTGCATCTGCCAATGGGAAGTCTAATCTCAAGAGAAGCTATGCCAGAGACTCTGGCTTGGGGACCACCAGACCCCACTTGGGGTAAGCATAAAGAGCTGTACTGAAAACAGGGAGTCTGTGAATGTCTGCCCACTGAAGAGTGAGGCTCAGCCTTTTTCCATCAACTTAGTTCCAGAATGCCTGCTGTCTAGCTCATCAGCATCCTGCACCCATCCCCAATACACACACACACACACACACATGCACACACACACAGCACCCTATGCAGATAATCAAGTTTCTTCTCCAGGGAAGCTGACCAAGCCAAAAGCAAAGACCTAGAAGATTCTATATCTGAGGGCCTTAGGGAAAAAAAAATGGTCACCCCACAAGTTTTCCAATCAGATGGCTGCACACCTTGGACTTCTACCTTGACACTCACAAGCCAAAACAGATGAAGGGGGGAAATTCAGACTGAGAGGATGCAAGGAGCAGAAGAATGTTCTTAAAAACAGCCGAAGAAAGAGAAAATAACATGCCCTTGAAGTGAGAACGGGATACTCTCAGCAATGTATAGAAAATAAGGGTCTGTGGGAACTGAAAACAGGATAGCAGAAGGGGCGGGTAACCACAGTGAGACACCTGAGGCGGGGGTGCTTTCTAGCCCTGGTTTCTCAGCTTCCTCCCCCTCCTGTTGAACAAGAGCTCCCCCCAGGCCTCCTTTACACACTGTAGTCAGCCACCCACCTAAATAACCCAAGAAGAATGAGATGGGCTGAGCTGTGTCCCCACAAATTGATATGTGGGAGTCCGAGCCCCCCAGTACCTCAGAATGTGATATATTTTGAGGTCGGGCCTTAAAAGGGATGATTCAGTTAAAATGAGGCCCTTAGGGTGGCCCTAATCCAAGATGACTGGAAATTCGGGAGGCGCCTGGGTGGTTCAGTCAGTTGAGCATCTCATGATCTCAGGATGGTGAGATCAAGCCCCATGTCAGGTTCCACGCTCAGTGTGGAGTCTGTTTGAGATTCTCTCTCCCTCTCCCTCTGCCCCTCCCGCTTGTGCTCTCTCTCTCTCTCTCTCTCTCAAATCAATGAATAAGTCTTTAAAAAAATAATAAAGAAAGAAGAGGAAATTCGGACCCACAGAGAGACACGAGGCAGAGAGACATGAGGGACTCTTGCGCACCAAGGAAAGGCCACGTGAAGATGCAGAGGGAGGGAGGCCTCAGGAGACACCAGTCCGGCCGATACCCTCACCGCGGACTTCGAGCCTCCACAACTGTGAGAAATGAGCTTCTGTAGTTGAAGCCTCCAGTCTGTAGTATGTTGTTATGGCAGCCACAGCAAAAAACTGGATTGTTTAATTAAAATGAATGTTCTTGTTCCAAGAGTTGACAAAACAAAAACAAAAACAGGCAACTGACCCCTAAAATAGTGAATCTTTTCTCAGAGAACAGAACTCTGTAGGAATGAGCAAGACATAAATGGTCTTTGCTGTTTCCTTCATCTTCCTGAGAACTGAGAAGGAAAGGGAAGGACCCCTTCGGGCAAATAAGGAGGGAAGGATTCTGATACAATAACCGGAGACCAACATGGTCCCAGGGAGACCACCTGCCTGAGGCCCAGGCCCAGGTGGGAGCCCATCCGGGCCTAGATTCCCTCTGCCTCTGCCTGCTCATCCCCACCCCTTCTGCTCCCCCACCCCCACCCAGCCCTAGGCCCTTTTCCATCTCAGAGTGTGTCCCCTAGAACCTTCTATAGCCAGAACTAGCTAACCAAATCAACTTAGAAGGTATTTCTCATGCTTCCTGATCAGAACCCTCACCTGGGGCAACTATTAAATAAACAGCTTCCCTGGACCCTCCCCTGCAGATTCTGATTCAGTGAGTTATATTTGGAACTTGTTGTCCAGAAAATTCTGGTGGAGGCATATTTGGAAAACAGTAGACTAATGCTGAGATAAGAGGAAGAAGGCCTCTCTTCTGGCTCCAGGGCCATATGAAATCCACGAGGTTGCCTTTGGAGTCTTGCTCTCCGGGTGCCCCTGATATTTGACCCCTGCCAGAGCCATTCAAATGAGGGGCAGCTCAGAGCATGGAGGCTTCCCGGGGCTGGGCTGAGCCGCACTCAACAAGGACGAAGGAATGGGCTTTCGCGGATGCTGGCTTGGGCTCAATAAAAGGAAGAACTTGCTAATCATCAGAGCTGCTGTCCAGCAATGCAAGGGGCCTCGGATGAGAAGGGGTGCGGCTTCCATAGAGGAACTCAGGCCAAAGCTCAAAGGATGAGCTCTGTAAAGGGAGCTAGCCCCTTCTGCCCGGCACAAAGGTGCCTCATAGATGCGTCCGGGAGCAACAGGAGGATTGGGGAGAGCCTCCATACTCAGTTGCAGCCACAGTCCAGAAGGTTCAGCACCATCTAAGAGCTTTGAAAAACCACATTTGGACCCCGTCCTCCAAAATTCCAGTGTCTTTCATCCAAGGTCAGTCCCTGGCATTAATGCTTTTGAAATCTCTCCAGTTTATTCTCACGTAAAGCCAAGACTGAGAGTCAGAGATTCAGGGACCCAGAGGTTCATCCAACTCTGAGATAACAAGGCTCTCTGGCTGAGCTGGTGGGGAATGAGCTCACTAGAAGAGGGAGAAACACACATTAAAAGCTACAGTCTTGGGGCGCCTGGGTGGCTCAGTCGGTTAAGCGTCTGCCTTCGGCTCGGGTCAGGATCCCAGGGTCCTGGGATCGAGTCCCGCATCGGGCTCCCTGCTCGGCGGGAAGCCTGCTTCTCCCTCTCCCACTCCCCCTGCTTGTGTTCCCTCTCTCACTGTGTCTCTCTGTCAAATAAATAAACAAAATCTTTAAAAAAAAAAAAAAAAAGCTACAGTCTCTTTTTCACTTTCTTTTCTGCATGCCTCAGCAGGAATTTCTCTCCCAGCTGCCTCCAAGAACAATGACTCAGAAAAGCGATGTGACCTGCCCAAGGTTACTCTGCCCATGATGGAAGGCTAACAGGACTTCAGATTCTTGGTGTAGCACTTTACTACCTCCTGGGTCACTGGAGCCGGCCCCCAAAGCATAGAAAGAGGAAGAAGACAAGTCCCCACCCCTAGAGACAGCCTGACAGTTAAGCTAAATCAAAGTCAAAATATGGCAGAAGCAGAAATCATAACAAGCTTCCATTGGGTATTTACACATATACACTGGCCACTGTACGTTCTTTACTTACCCATCATCATTTCATCTCGGGAATAAGCAAGCCTCCGTGTGACTGTCAGATGCTATTATTAACCCCCAGTGGACTCAGGAAACAGAGGCTCAGAGCAGTGTGGCGACTTGCCTGGAGCAGCCCAGCTGGTAAGCGTAGAGCTGAGACTCAAACCCGGGGTGTGGGGGACAACTCGAGAACATGAATGCTTAGCCCTGTGACCCCTGCCTTGTAAGTGTGGGTGGCGGTCTCTGCAGAGGAAAGGCTTGCTGGGGGGAAGATGGCTTTGATTTTGGCCTTGAGGGGTCAATAACGTGTGTGGGGCAGAGGTAAGGCTGGAAAGCTAAGGACAGGTGTCCATGCTGAGCCCAATCCAGGATTCTGGGGGAAAAGGTGGGTTGGCGACCCCCTTAGCAGAAGGAGGAAGGTTTTTGCTTTGAAGAACCAGAAAAAATGAATTTGGAAGATGGGGGCAGGATGAGTACGTTCCCTTCAGACTGTCATTGGGCTCTGAGCTTCTATGGGGCGGAGGTGGGGAGAGGAGACAAGGGGCCAAGGACATGCGTCTAAGACCCTGGGAGACATGGGGCCGGAGCATGCTTCTGCAGACACCCTCCTTGTGCAGGCCATGCACACCCAGCCCACGCCGAGTGCTGCCCACGTGGTCTCCGGCTTGCTATTATTATCACTCTCCACTCTTCTTATTCTGAAGGAGACCCAGGCTTTAAAGGAAATGGAGCTCAGAGAGGTCAATGTACTTGTCCAAGGCCACTTAGCTGAGAGGCTGAGCCAAGATGGAAACCCAAGCTGGCCTCACATATTGAGGAAATGAGACTTCCTGTTAAAAACGTCAGAAAAAAAAAAAAAAAAAAACCAAAACACGTTTTACTCTGCTCCTTTCTGAAAATCACTAACATGAGAATAAAGGAAAAAATTTTAAGTCATAGATAAGCCAGCAAGGAAAACGGAGCAGAGGGGAAGAACAAGCAAGGGATGTCCAAAAAAGATTTTTTTTTAAATGGGGGGATGGGAGGTGGGGGTACTGAAAAGCAGGTGGATGAGCGCTAACTAATGCATCAGAGCCAAGAAAGCTAAAGCCAAGCCTAAGGGAAAACTACCTGAAGCAAGGTGATCTGTGACCCCAGAATCCCAGAAAACATCGAGAATCGGAGGCACTAGGGAGCCCTGAAAGCAAGTGGGGCTGAACACAAGAGGAGTGGCTAAAAAAAAGTCTTTAAAAAAAGAGTTTAGATCTCCAGGTTCCTTCCCTAACCCCAGGCAGCAAGATAACCAACCGGTCCAGTAGAAGAAAAGAAGCTTAGCTTCCAGCCGGCTTTGGGCAAATAAGCTCGGGATTTGGGGCTTAGGGGCACAATGGAGGGCCAAGCTCAGCCATCAGATTCAAAACAGGAGGATTAGGAGAAACTCAACACATTGAATGACAAGACTCTCCCCAACCAGGCTGAAATCTGGGTGACCAACTGGCTCCCTTTGCCTGGGATGAAAGGGGTATCCCACAAAGATGGACTTTCAGTGTTAAGACCAAGAAAGTCATAGGTAAACCAGGATGAGCTATTGCCCTGTGTCTATCGCTCCAAGACCAAAAGATTCCTTTCCGGAGAAAGTGACCAGCCCAGGAAAAAAGACCTACAGGCTGAAAGGGAGGAAGGAAATGCCCTCATGAACCAATAAGGCCTCCATCTTGTACTAAAAGCAGGAACCAGGTCCTGCCCGCCATGCACGCCTTGCACAGAGCACCTCCTAGGATGAGCTTGCTGGGCTGGGACTCAGGGCTTCAGGTGGTGCTGTCCGCCCACAGAGGGCACCGAGCACAGAGGCTGCAACCAGGCACCTGGAACAGAACATCAGTCATGCGAAAAGCCCCCGGGGACACCCAGAAATACCTGGGGGAGACTCTGCAGTGGGGGTTGTCACTGTGTGAGCAGTCCGGCAGCTGAGGGACTCATGAGGTTACAGGGCAGCTCTCTTCACAATGGCCAACAGGTAGAAACAAAGTAAACGCCCATCTTCACATGAATGGATAAAATGGGTCTAGCCATACAATGCAATATTACTCAGTCATCAAAAGGGATGAGGTACTGATTCATCCTCCAAAACATTGTTCTCCAGAGTAAACCAGACCAAAAAGGTTGCATACTGTAGGATTCCATCCACATGAAATAATCCAGAGTAGATAAATCCGTAGACAGGGGAAGCAGATTACACACCAGGGGCTGGGGGTGTGGGGAATGGGGCAGGACTGCTTCATGGGTATTTACTTTTAGGGTCATGGGAATGTTCTGGAACTAGGTAGAGGTGATGGTTTCACAACATTGTGGATGCGCTAACTGCCACAGAACTGCATTTTGAAATCGTTCATTTTCTGTTATGTGAATTTTACCTCAATTAAAAAAAAAAAAGATCAATCCTTCAAGAATGGAAAGACCCACATGACAGGCTCATCCAAGCTAATACCAACAAGCATGGCTCAGATTCCTAGAGCTGCTCTAATTTACCCCATCCAGGCCCCACTCTCAGGAAGCCCCAGTCAGGGAGAAGGCAGGCCTGCTCCCAGAAAGGCAGTAGCTGAACTGAGCCTGGCACATCTCACCTCCCCTAAAGCCGCAATTAATAACTTAGCCCCAGAATAAAAGGGGAAACACACACACAGAGTACTCTGGGTTTCCTCTCCTCCCACCCCCACCTTGCCTCCAGCAGGCCCACATGGTCCTAGACACCCTCCCAGTACTTGTCGAGCCCCACAGCTCTCCCGCAGGCATGTAGTTCTGCCGGTTTCCAGAATGTTCTCATGAGAAATTGTCAATAACTGAGCGTCACAAACCATGCTTTGTGCAACTCCAGATAGGTTTTCTTAAGAAACACAATTAGGAAGGAAAGCCACACTTTTTTTTCCCCTTGTTAAGACCTGGGGGAATTGTTGGTATTCAAGCCAGCTCTCCGGAGGCCTCTCTCTCCTCAGAAGGAGCATAAATACACGGCATTCCAGTCGGCCACAGGCCGACCAGGAGCCTGTTACAGACCCAGCCCAGGAATGCACAGCCCCCAGCAGCTACTAGGCCCTGTCTGCTCCGCACGGAGTTCCCAGGAACTTGAAAACTTGCCCATCACCTGCTCTGGCGCTTGCAATATTTCTTTTTTTGCAACAAAACGTCTTGGTTTTTTCTCAAGGAATTTTATGTTTGATATCTCACAAAGCAAGGGAGGTTTATAAATGGAGCTTCTCTGGTTGGTAAAGAGGCAAGGGACCCTGACTGCTCTCCTCCTTTATCTCATTAGAGTCCACCTAAGGGACTTCAAAGACACCGGAGGTTCCCTAGAGCACCATTTGTTAACCACCAATCTGGTCCAATGAGGACTCATTGTGTATGTCAAAGAACAATTTTCAAAAAGTTAAGAGCATGACTCTCACACAAATAGAAAACAAGCACATGGCAGGGATTTCTTTAACCTTTAAAAAAAAAAGGATTTATTAATTTATTAATAGGGGAACCAGCAGTCTGGGAAAGCTGGCTCAAAGGCTTATGAGAGAGACCAAAGTCAATACAGCAAAGGACAGAAAGAATGCTAGAATAAGATTGCCAAGCTAGACACAGAAATGATGAATATCCTACAGGTCAATAAAATCGTATACTTTGGGGGGTGTCTTTTATACTGGACAGAAATCATTTTCAGGACTCCTGGACCAAAATCATTTGCAAGTTATCAATCTTCCACAAATTAGCATCACACTTTCCAGAGTCTGGGCCCGAATCAGTAGTAAATAGTAAATCAAAGAACGCTCCATTCCCCTAGAGCAGGGGTCAGTAAACCTCTATAAAAGGACAGACAGTAAATAATTTTCAGGTTTGTGGGCCATCTGGTCTCTGTTGCAACTACTGGACTCTGCCTGGTTATAAAGTGGGAGCGGCAGAGACCATACGCAAACGAATGGGCGTGGCCGTGTTCTGATAGAACTTTATTTACAAAAACAGGCGACAGCCAGATTTAGCCTGTGCCCTGAAGGATTAGATAACCCGAGGCCGGGCCTGTTGGCCAGAGCTCTGGTGTGGCATTCAAGGGACACATCGTCATTCTTTTGCCTTCTTGCCAAGTTTTGGGTGCTTTTTCATAACTTTTTCTAGCAGATGTGGAAACCAGAGAGGGAAAGCAATTCGGCCAAGGGAACACAGCCGGAACTGGCTCCCAGTCACAATCTCTCATCTCCTGGTTCTCTGGCAGCGGAAACAGTGCCCACCTCTCCTACACTGAGGGTCAAGCGGAGGGGGTGGGGGGGCTGCAAAGTCTCCAGGGAAGCAGCTCCTCCCACTTCCCCCAAAGGGCCGGTCCACAGGGCATTTCCTTCTCCGCCTCTGAGTCTCCAAGGGGGACCCTTGACTGAAAGCGACTCTGCTCTCTTCACCCAAAGCAGATGCTCTAGGCCAGAAAAGCACAGATCCTCCCAGATCAATGCGCTTCCTCTTGACTCGAGCCACAGTTGAAATGCAAGTCAAACAGGAGAACAATTAGCCGGGCAGACAGGTTCATTGCCAGGGTCTCTGGCAAATTGCTGAGGGAGAAAGTGAGGAAACAATTTGACATCAGAGAACTTGGAAGTATTTTTTTCATCCAACGGGGAATAAAAGCACTTTGTTTCCTTTTCCTTTCAAAAATCAGTGCCTGCCCCCCCTCCAGCCCCCCGAACCTAGCACAATCGTCTCTCACTGCGTTGCCGCGACGAAAAGAGATTTTTTAAGGCATGCTGTCACGTGACCACGGAGCCGGGGCCCTGGAAGCCAGTGGCTCATTGTCTGAGAGGGACAGGAAGTGAGTGGGACAAGGGACCGGGCTGCTGTGCTCAAGTAAGAGTGTGAGGAAGTGGATCTGCTGCCCTGGGACCCCGGCATGCCCACATCGGTGATGTGGCCACTCGCCCACCTTTGTCCCAGCGCGCACTACGTGCCACTGGCTTTTCTTGCATGACCTCACCAAACCCTTATCACGGTCCCCGAGGCCAGGTCCCCAGACACGTGGCGAAGGTTATGGGGTGTATCTAAGGTCGCAGATCTAGCACAGAGCCTCAGGGCGGCCAGACAACGCTCGGCCCAGGATACTTAGTGACTCATTGAATTCTCCCCACCTCCTTGTGAGACAGGCACTTTGCCATCATCCCTGTTTTATAGAAGAAGAGACTAAGGCACGCGGAGGCTGAGCAAACCTGCCCAGAGGCTCCCAGCTAGCAAGTGGCAAAATGGGGATTTGAACCCAGGCCATCAGGTTCCAGAGACCGAGTGTATAAACCTCCCAGAGCTTAAGTCTGCCTTCATCTCCCCAGACTGAGCAGAAACGCAAAAATGGAAGCTCAAATGCTTCACCAGCATAGAGAGGAAAACATCTGTCAAATGTCTCAAAATCCAGGCTCTATTTTTATTTTTGGTTGACTTGTTCTTAGAAAGCTCTGTGACTCGCAAGGAGACAAAGGGGGTGGGGGGCGGGGTGGGAGATCATCAGGTAAGGTTTCTAGCCCAGGCCTTCGGCTCCTGCCAGGACGGACAATAGACACTCAGTGGTCACAGATTTATTGAGAAGTGAATATTTGCCAGGAGCTATTCTAAATTCCGGGCAGGTTTCTGGATTATCCCTAAATCACAGTGTCCCGTGAGGAAGATGTGGAAACAGGCTCCACCCAGGCTCTCCCCAGGCTCTCCCCATCGACTCACGCCGCGCTCTCCGAGCCTTCCCTGAGACTCTGGCTGGCCCCTCTAGGAAATAAGCACGCTCTTTTGACTGACCCGGACCCTTACTGGCCATTTGGGGTCTCCATCTCAGAGATTCTGTCATTGACTAGCCCTGCCAGGAACAACAAAGGCTTCTTCCTTTTCAAAAAGGAAAAGATGCTGGACAAAGAGAGATAAGGGAAGTGTTCTGTGCTGTTTTTATTCACAACATTCTGTCACCAAATGTGCGGTGTCTTTCCAATACCACTCCCCTGCCTCTCCAATACCAGCTGGGTGTCCTACGGTCCAATTCAACTCTGATACCAAGTACCTGAAGTTCATGTCCGATCCCGCAAGTTAAGGCAGGGTCCCACAGACTGCGCCCACCCCCCTTCAGATGCCATTCGCAAGGCCCAGGTTGTCACTGGGTCTTCTCACTGGCTGTCTGCAAATTCAAGGGGTTCCCATAACCCCCCCTCAGTTTGATAACTTACTAGAACAACTTTAAGAGCTCAGAAAAGTGCTTTATTGACTAATACTGGCTTATCAAAAAGGATACAACTCAGGAACAGCCAGATGGTGGAGGTGCACAGGGCAAGGTATGGGGGTGTGGGGTGTGCTCAGACCTTCCACATCCTCTCCAGGTGCCACCATTCTGTCATCTCGATGTAGTCACCAATGGGGGAGCTCTTCAAACCCTATCATTTAGGGGTTTTTAGGGAAGTTCCGTTATGTAGGCATGGTTGATTAAACTGTTGGCGATGGAACACACTTTCCAGCCCATTTCCCTCCCTGGAGGTTGGGGGTGTGGCTGAGAGTTCCAATCCTCTACTCATGCCTTGGTCTTTCTGGAGACCAGCCCCCATCCTGCAGCTACTTAGGGGTCCCAACCACCTGTCATCTCATCAGCATACGAGAGATACTCATCATCCTGGAGAGTTCAAGGATTTTAGGAGCTGTGTTCCAGGAACTAGGGACAAAGTCCAAATATGTATTTCTTATGTCCCCAGTGCCCTATGGTCATCTATAGCAACACCATATAATGTAAGAGTATCCATTGCTGCCCTCAAAAAGAGACATTCAGCCTGGCAGAGGCAATGAGATAATGCCCGAAACATCTCTGGTGGAGAAGATACTGTTGATGGCTATACCAAATCCAGCCCTTCCTTTCCCTAGTTCACAGGCACCATGTTTAGGTCTTTCCCTTCCTCCTGAAAGGCAAGTGTTCACTGGCACAGATCTGGAGCCCCAGCAGGAAGGAGTGGGGGATGATTTCTCTAAACTACTCAATAGTGGGGACACCTGGGAGGCTCAGTCAGGTAAGTGTCTGCCTTCAGCTCAGGTCATGATCCCCGGGTCCCAGGATCGAGCCCCACATCGGGCTCCCTGCTCAGTGGGGATTCTACTTCTCTCTCTCTCTCTGCCCCTCCACCCACTTGAGTTTCTCTCTCTCCCTCAAATAAATAAATTTAAAAATCTTAAAAAAAAAAAAAAAACTGTTCACTGGTGGTTCCACCCCCTTGCCAGGGATCACTTTAACCAAGAGCCTTTGATTCGATTCAGGCTGATGAGATGTGACAGGGCAAGTCTGCTGATAGGTATCAGATAAACAGAAAGAAATGCACAGGAAGAGCCCCACCCCTCTCTCTTCCACAGGCTGTTGTCACATCTATGTAAGCTTCCTGGAGCCGTGGCAGCTACTTTGTGACCATGGGGGAGAGGAAATCAACATGCTGAGGGTGGCAAAGCAAAAAGATGGAAAGAACCAGGGTCTTGCTGCTAAATTAACCAACTCAACACCACTTTACCTCCAGACTTCTGTTTTTATGAAATAATTAATTTTTATTAAAGCACTTGAGTCAAGCTTTTTGCTTCTTGCAGCCCAAAACACCCTAGGCACATGTCATCCCATGGAAATATAACAAGCCACAGATGCAAGCCATGCACGTAATATTTAATTTTCTAGTAGCCATAAATAAAAAGTAAAAAGAAATAGCTGGAATTCATTTTAATATATTTTATTTAACCCAGTATATCCAAAATGTTCTTCGACATACAATCAATACAAAAAGTTATTAATGACTTCGAGTTATTTTACATTCTTTTTCCTACCAAGACTTTGAAATCAGTGTGTGTTCCCAACTTGCATCTCTGTTTGGACGAGCCATGTTTCAAAGGCTTACTAGCCACACTGGGGAATAGCCACCTGCCCTCAGTGCTGCCCTGTGCCATCTTTCTCCAGTTCTTTATTCCTCTCTTTATCCTTCTATGGAGCACACTGGGATTGACTCTGACCTGAAATCTCTATCACTCAAGGCCTCGGGGAGGGCTGGCTTCCCCTGGCTCTTTTCTTGGGCTCCAGATGTGCCGCTTGCTCTGCCCAAAGCCCTGAGAGCTGATGCAAAGACAGCTGGTCCTGCCTTGGCCCATAAAAAGCATCCAGGCTGGCAGGGGCAGCAAGGAGGTGGGGCCACAAATCGTAACCATGTGAAGATGCCACAGGGAGACAGCGCAGGGAGGGGGCATGAGGAGGAGAAAGGCAGAAGGGCATGTTCTGCTTCTTGACCATGGATGGAAGGTAGCAGTGCGGGCAGGGGGTTGGGAGGAAAGATAGCCAGCCTGGGCTCAAAAGCCAGCTCTGTGACTCCTGGCAATTGACCTAAGGTTCCTGGGCCTCTGTTTCTTCATCCATAAAATGGGCATATTAATAGTACCCACTTTCTAGGATTTCTTAGGAAGGTTAGATGTGTTAATACATTCAAGGTGCTTAGCACAGTGCATGTGTTTGCTACCATTTTAGTATTTTTTGAAAGGAAGGGAAAAAAGAAAACTAAAGGCAAGCAAGCAGATCTGGGAAGCAGTAAGAAGAGAATGGAGGGATGGGTGGCAGGAGTGGAAGGGAGAGAAAGGAAGGGAAGGAGGGAGGGAGATCTTCCCACTGAAACCAGGTTCGCTCCCCCAGAGGCTGTTGGCAGAGCAAAAGCCAAGGAGAATGTGCAATATTCACTCACACAAAGAACGTGAAGCAGGTCCGGGAGAGAGCCTGATGCTGCTCTGTATGAAATTCCCCAGTTCTCCAACATCCTGAGTTTCCCTACAGGAACTTCTCACCAGCGAGGCTCTGGGAGAGCCTTACAGGGTGGACAGAGGAAATGGGAGGGGAGGGGAGGGGCGGGGTGGCAAGGAAAAGGAGGGGAGAGTTGCCTGGAGAAAGGGCCCTTCTGAACCCAAGGTAGGAGCATTCACCCACTTGATAGGCCTCCAAACGGTCCAGGAGAGAGCCGTAGTCCAGGAGTCATGGGGCTCTTTTTGCCTAAAGCATAAACTGGGGACTTTCCATAGTGAGATGTCAACAATGGCAGGGAGGGACAAAGGGCAAATGTGGGCGGGGGGGCAGCAGGAATGAGAGAATCCTGAAGAGGGAAGAGGAAGGAGGAGGGGGAGGAGTGGGGGAGGGCAAACAGGGGAAAGGGAGGAAGGGGTAAGAAAGAAGGGAGGGGGTGGGAGAGGGCAGGAAGAGGAAGAGCTACTTCTGAATTCAGCCAGGGACTAGAAGTCTCCAAGAGTGCCTTGCAGCCCCTCCCGAGTCTGTCCCCACCTACCTAGAAGCAGGACCTGAGGCTCACTCGTCTCCCGCAGCAGTGCCACCTGCCAGAGCATCTCATCCCTCAGGAGGAGTTTGTCAGAGCTGCTCCATACAGGGGCTGCTAAGAAAGTGGGGTTCCCCTGGAGCTGGGATCCAGCCCCCCAACCTCTATGCCTGTGTCATCTTGGCAAGCCCCGTCTCTCTCGGAGCCCAGTGTTCTCACGTTTACAGCGAGGTCAGCCGCTAACTGACCTTGGGGCTCGCTCTCAGCCTGTGCATTGGAATCTGATCAACATGCAATAACCAGACTAAGCTTCTCCTACTACCCTATGCAGTAAGGACTCTCACAATCCTCATTTCACAGATGAGGAGGGGAGGCTTCGAGCTTAAATATCTTGCCCAAGGCCTCTCAGCCAGGCGCTGGCAGAACTGGGATTTGAATCCAGCCCGGGCAACCTTGAAGCTCACCGCGCCTGCCCACGCCCCACGCTGTAAAGCCTCTCTCATCCGCCCTGCGATTCGGGGTGAATTCCCCTTCTGTAGTTCCAGCACTCCAAAACGGGAGAGGGCACGGCAGCCCCGGGTGCGCGGCGTTCCAGGCAGCTGCGTGAGGCGGTGACTCCGTCCTGGCCCATGGGCGGTGCGGAGGAGTGTTCTGGGCCGACCACTGGCCGTGGCCTTACAAGGAAGGCGCCCGCCTCCCCTTCCTCCTTCTCCTCTTCCTGCCCATACCATGTGAGTCGGGAGAAAAACCAGGACAAGAGGGAGGCAAGGGAGGTATCGGGGTGCAAAATGTTAGCAGTCAAGGCTTAGGGTTGCACCATGCAGACCAAGAACAAAGGCCTCATTCAGTGTCACTCCCCAGAGCTCTCACTCCCCTCGCCCTGGTCCCAGCCTGCATCTCAGTCCCAGTGGACAAGGGCGCCGGGCTAGGAATGGGAGCCCCTGCTAACATCACAGAGCAGAGCCTCTGTCTCAATCACTGCAACTCAAATAGTGGGCCAAGGAGGGGGTGGGTGCTTGCCATTGGGGGAAGCATCCAGAAGAACCAGCTTGGTCACTTGGATGGACAAGTCTTGCACGGCGTGGGGCTGCTTTCTCAGCAGGGGCTGAAGACCTGCTCTTCCCACATACGCTCCCGCCTCCTAATCCATTCTCCAAGATACAGCTGGGACGATCTCTCCCAAACAAGATGCTTTCCCATTGTTCTCAGAATAACACACAAGAATAATAAGCTGAGGAGCATTTTTTATTGGCCCACTGGGTCCTGCCCCGTCCTGTCCCCTCCTTCCCCCAAAATCCTCTCTCAGAGACCCCACCACCCGGCTTCCTCTAGTTCCATGACATTACAGTGTTGCGCTACCTGGAACATCCTTCCTGCACCCTTCCCTTTGCCTCCTTATTTGCTCCCTGTGCTTCAGACCTTCGCTGAAGTGTCACCTCCTCGGGGACACCTTCTTGGATGCCTTCTCACGCACACCCACAGCACCCTGAACTCTCTCCTCACAGCCGCAGCTGTCTCCCAGTGTACGCAATTAAGTCCCTGTTGTCTCCCCTGTGAGGCCCCCAGGGCCACCGCTGTCTCATTCACCTTGCCTTCCCCTGGGCCGAGTACAGTGTCTGGTCCCTGGCAATGATCAATAAATATTTGATGCCTGAGGAAGTGACTGAGCCTCCAGGGCCCTGCAGGAACCTGGCACAATTAATGTGTCTAACACAGCAAAGGACCACGTCAGGGTGGAGCCACCAGGAAATGTGTCCTCCTCCAAGGGACATTCTCAGACTCCGTCCGGTTTGGTTCTCACTACACTGCTTCCAAGGAAACCACAGGAACTCTTCAGGGCTTGCCACCACCCTTCCTTCTGCTCCCAGTCCACAGCTGACTGACGAGCTCTCTGTGACGGGCCGGCCACACCAGCCCTCTGAGACTCGGTTTCCCCACATGTAAAGTGAGAAAACTCATGGGATCTGCCCATGACATTTCTCAAGATGAGATCATGTGAAGGAGCATGTGCTGAATTAAAATTTGTGGTCATTCCCCCCACGGAGAAGTGGGGTCTCTTTCCTTCAGCCCCTGAATCCGGGCTGGGCCTGTGACACCTTTCACCAATACAATACGGAAGAAGTGAGGACATGCCAGTTCCAGGCCGAATCTTGAAGAGGACCAGCAGCGGCCAATTTCTCCCTTTTGAAGCCTCGCCACCACGCTGTGAGGAGCCCAAGCAGCCATGGGGAAAGGCCACAGGAAAGAGACCTGAACTGGAGCTCGAGCCCCAGCTGGTCCTGCAGCTGACAGTCTGTGACATATCGGTTGTCCGAGAGAACTCTCTGTGAAGAACCAATTAAGCTGCCCCATCAAGTCCTGCCGAAACTGCAAAACTGTGAGCAAATGTCTTTGATTTTGTTTTTTTAATTTTTATTGTTATGTTAATCACCATACATTACATCATTAGTTTTTGATGTAGTGTTCCATGATTCATTGTTTGTGCATAACACCCAGTGTGAGCAAATGTTTAAAGAAGCAATTGTCGGGGCACCTGGGTGGCTCAGTCAGTTAAGCGTCTGCCTTCGGCTCAGATCATGATCCCAGGGCCCTGGGATCGAGTCTGGCATCGGGCTCCCTGCTCTGCGGAGTCTGCTTTTCCCTCTCCCTCTACCCCTTCCCCCTGCTTGTGCGCTCTCTCTTTCTCTCAAATAAATAAATAAAATCTTTTTTTTTAAAAAGATAAAGATGAAATTAAAATATGAGGATTTGATATAAACTCCTTTCTCAGCCAAAAAAAAAAAAAAATAGGGTTCGTCTTTAACTTTAATCACTTGGAGTGGTTGCCCAGAGAACTGTATTGAGAATGCCTTGGAGAATGCACATGAAATCAGCACAGAAAGAATGCTGTGATAGACTAGTGATGTCTGTCACTGGCAAGGGAAGGGAGGGTGGGGGGTGGGGGCCTTTATGTGGGGTGATCATATAATTTAGCATCCAAACTGGAACACTTTGGGAAATAAAAGGGGGCACTATTAAGGAGTACATTGAGACAACAGGCATACACTGAGACTGTCCAATAAAAGCAGGACATGTGGTCCTCCTACTTCCAAGCCATGGATGTCATCCCCTATACATCTGATGTGTAGCTCAGAGATAACCAAAATAGAGGGGATGTCCAGACTTAAAAGCCCCTTGAAATCCTGAACGTTAATTTCTCTTTTAAGTACTCGGTTTCAGTGTGTGGTTAGGTATGAAGAATTGTTCTAAAGAACGCATTAAAAATTAATTAAAAGAGTTTCCTCTAATATTTAATCTTACCAGCCATGTACTCTGAGTGATGTATTCCCAGTCAGCGTGTCAGTTCCTGAATAATTAAAAGAGAAGGGGAGCGTGATTCAGCCCCTTGACGAGGCTTTCTGGGGTTTTAGATGCTGCACAGAACCCGGGGACGGCGTCACCCAAGGAAAAGTTCCAGACTGAGTGGCAGGGTCCAGCCCAGTCAAGAGTCACAGTTCCGGGCTGTATCACCAGAGTCACCATCGTCCAAATGAGTGGGAGCCTCAGAGGGAAATGGAGGCAGAGACAGATTTGGCCCTGCTGAGCCATCAACCCTGAGACATCCCATCTTTGCGTCCTGCCTCCCGGGAAGGAGGCGGGGGAGGCAGCGGTGAGTTATGGAGACCTTCCCGGGGCTCTTCCGCTAGCTGAGCTCTTTCATATTTCCTCACCTCTAAGGCACGTGCTTCTTCAATTTGTAACATTTCGAAAATCAAGACATGACTTAAAATCAATCGGAGGATTTAAGGTGGTATTTCTTGGGAGGTGTTCCAGAGCGACGGTCAAGAGCAAGGCTCTGGACTCCCGCTCCGGTTCTGCCACCTCCCACCGGGGTGGCCCTGGGCAACCCGCACCCCGTCTGCAGGCCTTTGTTGCCTCCTCTGTAAACCGAAGCGATTAATAATAGTACCCACCTGCTAATAAATGAAAGAGAGCGGGAGTGTAGCGCCTGGCAGGCAGTGAGTGTTCAACATCTGGGAGCTATTATTCCTTTTTGTTTATTCTCTGCAGGCTGTTATTAAATCGCTGGTGGATCGAAAAGTTGACATCACCTTCAACATGTCTGCAGTACCACCGGAGTATTGATGATGGCCTATTTCTGGTGTAGTGGGTAGGAGAGATTCACATTGGAGAGCAGGACTTAATGTTATATAATTTCCACTCAACTTAATGTAGGAAACAAGATTCTGGAGGAAAGACCCCCACCTGACTTCCAACTTTGCTCCTTCCAGTAACTGAAGCACTGAGCTCAAGACACAGGCTTCTTTGACTTGGAGCAGTAGGGGTCTGTCTTGAGGGCAGGGGAAAGGAGAGCTCAACAGGGAAGGTCGTTTTCATCTGGGCTCTTATACACAAAATAAGGTAGGCGGTCACCACTCAGCATGGCCCAGGAGAGGTCAGCTGGTATTGTTGAAACCCAGAGGTCGCTCAGGCCTGTATCGGACGGGGTTGTTAGGGGCAATAAAAGAATCCACTTGGGTTTGCAGGACAAAATTCGTTCAAGGAGTTCAGGGAGTCTGCCTAATCCCTGGGAGGGCTGTGGAAGGCCACGCAGAAGCTCTGCAGGAAGAACACAGACTGGCCACACACTGCGGGGACTTCCCTTGAGAAAACAAGGCTCTTCTGTCATTGCTGGAGGCTCCTCAGAGAGACAGAACTGGAGCCAGGAGCACCAAACCTCTGCCCCTGGAGGGCAGAATTCCTGGGCCACCATCTTGCCAAAAGATCACGTTCCCTTTTGTGCCATTCCCTTTGTGAGCTCCTCAGGGCACTCAGTTCTGAATAGTAGGCTCCCGGGGATGCCTCGAATTTACTTTGCAGAACTTTGCAGGTTATGTTGCAGGAGGCAAGGCAATCTAGCAAGGTGTATTCAGTCTTTAGTGCAGGACTGAAAGTGGGCGAAATTACCTGAAATGTAGGGAGAGGGTCCATGGGGGATGGGCAGCCACACATGACCAAGTCTGCTCCATGCTACTCTGTCTCTTGGGATTTGGGTAAACTTGGCTTAGACCCCCATATCCCAGCCCGTGTGGCTCCAGGCCCCTCTCCACAATCCCAGCAGCTTGACCATCTCATTTCTGAGACTCTCCTGAGTCTACTGTGCCGGCTCAGTTTGGATTGTACTCACACCCTGCCCTGCCACTCATTTCACAAGAAATCCTGTCACATGCATGGATTTCATGGTTTAATGATTTGGGGGAAGACTTGAAGAGGAGTCCCTACGGGGACGATGGGGCCCACAACCCAGCCTCTCAGCATCTCAGCCCTCCCCTCTGCCACCTTCTAAGAGCTCAGGCTCTCAACACAGACCCTCCCCACCCCCGACCCAGTGGCCCCTGGGGAGTAGCAGCCTATTCTTCACTATTATTTGATGGGAGCATTTCCATCAGACTGGCTGCCTTCCCCAGGCCTGTGCCCAAGAATTCTGATGAACACTATTTTCTCCATCTCATTGTCATCCACGTCATCTTCGCCCTGAGATACCGGATCAGTCTTTGAGGTCCTTCAAAGCTCCCCATCTGGTAGAGGACTAGCTACTGGTCCATTTAACTTAATGCCAACATCTGACCTCCGTCCGTGATCTGGAAGAGAAAGCAGTTGCCATTTGAGTATCATTCCATGCCTATCCTTCTCTTGGGTCTGCCCAAACGCAGACTTGAGATGAGGCTTTGGACACAAGGAGCTGGTCCCAGGAAGTATCAGGAAGAGAGTAAGGAAGGGAGAGGGATGGGAGGAGGTCATTAGAACGTGCATTAATAACTGGGTTACCGCTCTGGGAACCTGGCCTCAATCCCACTGGACACCTGGGAGACACTGCGTGGCGCATGCTCAGAACTGTCCCATCCAGGGGTGAGGAAGCTGGGGTGTTTACCCATCAGCTCCCGCCCCTCACTGGCTACAGGCTGCTTCCAGGGGTGTTCATTGCTGGGTGCTTGCAGCCGGCTCCGTGCCCATCTGGGCTTCACTCCTGCGTTCAGGGAAAGCCTGCAGGCCGAGAGACTCGGGCGCTTGAGCTCAGAGCCGCGCTGCACAGAGCAGGCTGCAGGTGATTTCCAGGGCAGCCTGGAGAGGGCATCTGCTATGATGAGGCCTATATTCCTTTCTGTCACCGCTGTGACAAAGGACCAAAACCCGGGTGGCTTAACACAATTCTGGAAGCTAGAAATCCCAAACGGAGGCGTCTGGCTGAGCCCGGGTCCCTCCGCAGGCTCCGGCGAGGAGCCCTTCCTTGCCTCTCCCCGCTGCGGCGGCTCTCAGCAATCCTCAGCCTTCCCTGGCCTGTGGCAGCATGGTTTCTGCCTCTGTCTGTGCAGGGCCGTCTTCCTTGGGTCTGTGCCATGTGTGTCTGCCTCTGTGCCTAAATGACCTCCTTTAATAAGGACACCAGTCATAGCGGATTAAGGACCCAGCGACTCCATATGACCTCAACTAATTACATCTGCAGCAACCCTATTACCAAACAAGGTCCCATTCCGAGGAACTGGGCAGGGTGGGGGCGGGGTGAGGGTTTCCACATATCTTTTGGGGGGCACACAATTCGGCCCACAACAGACCCCTTCTACATGTTGTGCCCTCTCATCCTGACGGCAGCCTGCAGGGCAGTGTCACAGACGAGGACATGGAGACTCTGAGAGGTGAAGGGACCCCCCGCCCCCGAGGAGACCCAGCTAGGAAGCTACAGAGCCGGGAGGTGGGCAGGTTCTACGTCAGACTGAAGACGCTCCCGTGCTTTCCTCTAAGCAGCAGACTCTGTGGTCACCTACGCTCCCTCGAAGGACCAGGGGGCAAAGGGGTATGCGCTCAAGTCACATCACACAAGTTGAAATCCCACCTCCACGGCTGACCATCGGGAGACCTTTTGCACATTCCCCGTGAGGCTCCGTTTCCTACTCCGGAAAAATGAGAAGCAGAACAGCACCTGCAGCCCAGACCTACTGTGAGGATTAACTCGAGTAACAGGTGAAAGATGCCTGGTTGAGCGGCGAGAAGGCGGCAAGTGCAGAGTCCATGTTAGCTGCTGCCCTGTCCTCACAGGAGCACTTCGTACTCCTGAACGCGAGCCGTCCACACTCGAGCTGCTGTACGAAGCTCACGTTTCCAGCCCACCATCGAGGATCATCTGTGTCTTCTACTCCTCGCCACGGCGGCCCACGCGTGCTTCCCGGCAGGGACATGGTGGGCTGCCAGGTGGTGGCGCCGGCCCTCCTCCACTGGCCCTGCACCCCGCCCTTCCCCCCCCCCCCCACCAGCTGGCTAACGCCCGTGTTACAGGAGACTCCGCAGGGGCAGAGTCAAAATAGCAGTCTTAATCTCCTGCTTGCTGCATGTGGCTTCATCTCAGCCCCCCTCCCTGGGCTGCTGGGGCTGGAGAGGAGATGGGCAGATTAAGAGCAGCGTTTCCGACATGCCCTCCCACCTCCTGCAAAGTGGGGCCTCCGCCAGCAGATTTCCTCAAAGCCCAGCGAGGCCGCCGGAGGAATGTGCGGCCTCCCTGGCATGGCAGACATTCAAGGGAGCCCACAAAGGCGCTGTTATGAAAACCCTCTGGAGCACGGGGCGGGGGGGGGGGGGGGCGTTGTAGGAGGGAGGACGGGAGAGTTTCATTTGCAACTGGGACTGCACATTTTAAGAACGGGCGCTCGGGCGACAGAATGCATGCCTGTGAGCACGCATGGCTCATAATTAATTCATTTCACCTCCTCCTCTTGAAAAAATATTGCAGGGGTTGGGGGGGCAGGGTGGAACCACTGGTCTGAACAGGTAGTTATTTTTCTGCCTGGGGCTCAGCCTGGCTGAGAACCAACATGTCAGAAGTGGGAGTTGAAGGCCAGGTAAGTATTGTGAGGGCGACAGCCAGCTTGGCGTTCCTGGGGGCCCTCCCCAGACTGGCCTCTGCCTGCACTCTGTGTGGTCTTCTCACTCTTGGACAGGATTGTCTTTTAACAGCTCCAACCTAGAGATAGGGCTGAGTACAGCGGGGCTACTGGGCACTCCCCGGCCACCCCTCCTGCGCTCCTGTGCTCTGGATGCATTTGGTGAGCATGTGGGATCCACCAGGCGGGGGCAAGGAAAGCCCTCCTCCCCTCTCTCCAGCAACATACAGCCCAGTGGGGAAAAGGAACAAGTCCACGGAGGAGGGTATAGTACACGTGGGCATGGCTTACTGTGGGAGAATGGCAGTCAGGGAAGCTTCCCGGAGAACAGGATGCCCAAGAGGAAATTCGAAGAAGGAATAGGAGTGAGCAGGAAGAAACAGTCTGGAATATTCTGGAATATGAGGGTGAGGGGTGGTGGTAGGAGAATTAGAATTTAAAAAAGCAAATAAGAATGAACTATTTAAAGAATTACCTATGGATGTCATCATCTAAAACTATAAGGAAGTACCAATGGTGAAAAATCGTCGTGCGTAAATTGTATTTTTGGAAAATAACCAGAGTGCACTCTCTCATTCTATCACTTACTCGTGTAAATTAAGTTCCTGACCCTCACCTCCACAGCAGTGCTAGTTACTGGTGATTCCAAGGTAGTGTAAACAGGGTCTTGTCCTCCACTTTTTTTTTTTTAAGATTTTATTCATTTATTTGAGAGCGCGCACACACAAGGGGTTGGGAGGTGCAGAGGCAGAGGGAGAAGCAGACTCCCCTGCTGAGCAGGGAGCCCGATGCGGGGCTCAATCCCAGGACCCTGGGATCAGGACCTGAGCCGAAGGCAGACACTCAACCAACTGAGACACCCAGGCGCCCCTTGTCCTCCACTTCCAGCCACGAAGATTTATGGCACACTCACAAGCCCCGGGCACACCCATGCTCTGTGCCACTTCCCCCTCACGGATGCTGCCTCTGGAGTTGGGGGAATGGAAACTTTAGGATGCATTTACCCTCCACAGTCACACAGGTCACTGTGGCAAATGAGTGGGGTCAACATGGGTGCCCCAGAGGGCTGTGGGGTTTATGAGATGCTCGAGATGCAAGCATGGGGAACAGGAATTGGAGAGAAAGGAACGGAGACGGAGACACTGACAGCGGGACAGAAGGAGAGACAGAAACAGAAGGAGAGGGAGGGAGGGAAGGTGGGAGCAAGGCAGGCAGGTGCAAGAAACAGATAAATGTAGAGAGGTGGAGACAGAGATAGGCAGGTAAAGAGACCGAGAGAGAGAGAGAGAGAGAGAGAGAGAGAGAGAAATGGAAACAAGGCACAGGATCATTCACAGAAACAGAAAGAGAAAGAAACAGAGAATAAGAGACTCCAGGCAGAGAGTGACCGACTGAAAGGCCTACAGCTGAGTCCTTTCCTAAGAAAACCAGGCCCCAGGCCCCGCTGGCTGAGGTCTGGCTGGCCCAGGGCTCCAGGTGTGCTTATGGCCTAGCTGAGTCCGGAATAAGCCTTGGGGAGACACCAGGGCCCCGAGGAACCCGGCCCGACAGTGTGGGGGCCAGCAGCTGGTAGGCCAGCCCATCTGCACTGGCTCGCCATCTCCCCGCAAGGTTCCCATCAAATTCCTTCCCACCTCAGGGACAGGCGGGTGTGCCTGAGAAGTTGAGGTCACCAAGCGTCCTCCAAGGCTGCCCCTGCGACTGGCAGCCAGCCGCCTGTGTGGTCTAGCCAAGGAAACGGGCCAAGGAGCCTGTCTGAAGAAGCAGGCTCCAAAGCCGCTGAGCTTAGCATCCCACAGGATGTGTGAGGCCCTCAGCTCAACAGCCACCGTGTATGGGGGGCTGTGTGTGTGCCAGGCCCCACTCTAATGGCCATAAAGCTCAAGGTCATTAAATGCTCCCTTGTCGCCATGCATGATATCCTCACATTAAGGCAGGTACTTCGTGGCAGCCTATTTTACAGATGTGGAAAGCAAGGCCCAGAGAGGTCAGG
The DNA here is from genome assembly GCF_029215605.1 of Mirounga angustirostris. Classification (NCBI taxonomy): domain Eukaryota; kingdom Metazoa; phylum Chordata; class Mammalia; order Carnivora; family Phocidae; genus Mirounga; species Mirounga angustirostris. Next base: position 177,116,004 of record NW_026991709.1, on the reverse strand, counting down.
GGCCTGTCCTACGTCACACAGCCAGCACACTTAACTAGGAGGTCCCCTGCTGCTGTGCCTTTTTCATTCGTTATCACAGAAACCCTTGAAGTGAGTATGAGGACCCCCATTTCACAGATTAAGAAAACAAGTCCAAAGACATAAAGCAGCATGCATGGGTTATGGAAGCCGTGAGGAGGACACCAGGGATGAGAACACTGGCATGCTTCTCTCTGAAGCCCTGCCCTACACACCCTGAACTCCCGGGCCCACATGTCTGCAGGTGGGGCCTCAGCAGCCGGGACATTACCGGAAAAACAGGCTGGATGTTCTGAAGGAGACGCTGTGCTGGGCCAGGCACTCACCTTCCTCCGCACCACTGCAGCCCGTGCCTTGCCTGCAGCCCGTTTCTCTGTCCCCAGGGTCCTTAGCATGGGGGCCACAGAACCCAAGGAGTCCGTGGAGAGATTTCAGGGGTCACGGACGCTGGGTGGAAAAAAATCAGATCATTATTTTCACGGACCTCTAACGGCAATTCAGCGTTCTAACCAAGAACTCCCAGTGGGATTAGCAGTACCTGGGACATTGTCACCAACAGAAATCACAAATGCCTCTATGTCACAGGACAGTTGTTGCAGAGATGGTAAAATATTCGGTATGTTCATCACTATTCAAACGTCCGGTAGTTAATAAACTCACTGCTAGATATTCTTATTATTATTTTAAGATTTTATTTATTTACTTGACAGAGAGTGAGAGTGCACAGAGGCAGAGGGAGAAGCAGACTCCCCTCAGAGCAGGGAGTCCGACGCAGGGCTCGATCCCAGGACCCCGAGATCATGACCTGAGCCGATGGCAGACGCCCAACCCACTGAGCCACCCAGGTGCACCGAGATACTATGATTTAATGTTAATAAGGAAGCACATATATTCCAAATTGTAATTTTCTTTTTTACTGTTTTGATAATTGTATTTCAAAACAATTGCTTTCCTTAGCCCTATTCTATAAAATAAAAAGATTTTCTGAGAAGCTTCACCAGATGCCAAGGGATCCATAACACACAAAAGTTTAGAATTTCTGGTCTATTCCTTCTCGCTCAGGTGCAGAGACGGTTCTTGCTCCCTACCTGCTCCACTGAATCCCTGGCACCAAGGCCGTGGGTCCAAGCCCACTGTCTCCCTGGCTCAAAAGCTGAAGCTTCACCGAACGTCAGAGAAGTACAAACGAGAACCAAATTCCTCCACATTCCTTCATAAAGCCAAGGCAGAGCACATGCCCAGGGCTCAAAGGCAAAAACCCTCACCCGGCACTGGGTTCACAGCTAGCCACCCAGAAGAGTTCCAAGCTGAGCCTTCTTACAGCCAAATTAATTTAGGAGGCAGGGAAATGGAAGGCATTGGTTCTCTCCCTTGGCTGCCCATACGAACTGCCCGCAGGAATTAAATATTACTGATGCCTGGGTCTCCCCTCAAGAATTTCTAAGTTGATTTGGGGTGACACCTGGGCCTCGAGATATTTTAAACTCTCCGGCTGATTCTAATGCGCAGCCAGGGCTGAGAATCTCTGGTGTACTCAGGAAAGCAAAGCCCCAGGTTAGGGCTCACGGCACCCGAGGTCCATTTCCATGTCCTGGGCGAGCAGAGACCTCTCTGGGTCAGGTTCCCCATTCATAAACATTTGGAATGGGTAGAAAGGAACTATGTTTATTAAGCACTCACCGCATGCCAGGCACTCTACAAAAGTTATTTCCTTTACCCCTCCCAACAGTTTTGCGAGGGTGGCAGTGTTCCGCCGTGCCCCATCTCGCCCAGCTAGTGAGCCGTGGACCCCCACCGATGTGACACAAAAACACCGTCCTCGCTGCCGTACCACTCTGCTAAATTAGTGCCGCTCAAATTTGCTAAACCTCGGGAAAGGTTTAAAGATCTCGTTAAAATGCAGATTCTGATTGAGGATCTCAGGGGTAGGTCCCAGGTTTCTGTGTTTCCAGAGGGCTCCCCAAGCATGCCAATGCTGCCGTCCGAGGAGGCCACTTTGAGTGGCGCCGGGTGAACTGGGACATTGCGGGTGGAGTCAGTTCTGCTCGGCCAGAGCCTGTGCCTCAGGCCAGTTGGTTAGGTATTAGGTTAGTTCAGGGATGGGCTCCTAACTCAAGCCAAGCAAACGGGATACCAAGACTTTGAGAGGAGAAGTTCATTTCTCTTTCCACGGGAGCCCCCAGAGGGGAAGTTCTTCCTTCCCCAAGCTGATGTGGCTTGAGGATTTAAAGGATATAGCAGCTATTTCCTTTCACGAGGGAGGAGCCCAGAGTGGTGGGCTGCAAACCCAGCAGCATGGAGCCTGACAATGAAGGTTGCCGGAGCAAAGAGAAACTAGGTCCTCGGGGGCATCACTGAAGCGGCTGGATTAAACCTGGCCTGGAGCTCACCTCGGGGCTATCAAGTCACAAAGGCCATTTAATTCCCATTATTGTGTAAAGCCAAGTTGAGCTGAGTTCGATGTCTCTTGACATCCACAGTCCTAATACAAGCCCTGGCATCGGAGACCAGAGTTTGAATCTCAGCTCAGCCACTCACTAGTGAAGAGGACTTTGGCAAGCCGTTTGGCCTCTGGGAGCCTCAGTTTCCTTATATATAAAATGGAACTAGTAATGCCTATCCCAGGATTGTTGCAAGGATTGGGAAAAACCAGGAATGTCAAAAGCCTGGCATCTATGGAAGAAATGGAAGCTATTCTCATCAAAACTAATCATTAGTCCCATTTCGGCAGGCTCTCATTCTAAGAACTGTGTATGTCAGCAATTGTTCCTAGCTGTTAGCAAAAAAAGAAAGCAAATTAACTTCAAAGATTGGGGGAGGGGGGGGAAGGCCTGCCTCAAGGGTTATGAGTAACATTGAGAAAGAAGAAGAAAGAGGTTGAACCCTCTCAGGAACCAGGAGGGATGAGAAAGCCTGTCCTGGGGGGGAATGTGAGGCTTGCCTGGGCTATAACTGATTTGGGCATAATATGCTCAGACCTCGGCTCCATCTAGCAGGGCGTATGGAAGCCACGTTCTGCTTCTCTGGGTATTTGATGGTCTGATTGGCTCAGCCTTCCTAATTGTGTTGTATTGACAAATATATTTGTTTGGAACAAGCAAATGTATTGCAGGCAGGAAACAGAGCAACTCCAAGAATTTATTTTGCTCTTTGGCGCCGCTGCACTGAGCTTAGCATTCATTATGCGCCCATGTGAAACCGTCTCCGGCAACGCTGGCCTGAGTTACCTTTTTAATTATATTTATTTTTTCAGCTGCATTTCGGATCATGAACAGACTTGCTGGTGCTAAACAGGCGTCATCGGGTGAAACCTCCTGCCTCCCTCAAAATCACGTTGTGCGGATTAAATGTTCAAAGGCAGCAGACAAACCTACGACACTGCCAGGGGCCATTATCGCTAATGGATGGGAGATGGGGTTAAGTCAGTCAAATCCCTGCCCTGAGCCCAGAAAAGTCCACAGAAACCAAATCCTGGTCACCAGATTAGAATTGAAATCAGGTTTAAGTGCAGAGATGGGGAGACGAATAGAAGGCAATTCCAATGGATCACTTGGGGATCCACATGACCCACTTGACTGGAGGGCACCTGGCCTCCATATTGCAACAATGTAGCCCTTCTCTCTGATTGGATGAGGAGTAAGCACCTGACCCCAGGAGGGCCAATCAGAGTCCCAGCCGGGGTTACCAGGAGGGAGCGAGCGAAGGGCAGGCCGACTGACTAGTCGTACGGCAGGATCAGTGACCAGGGAACTGGGACATGTAGGCAGCCATCTTGGGTGTCGCGTGGACAGAGTCGTAGCAAAAGCCAAGGACAGGGAACAACGCTGTCACGGTGAAGTGGCATCGCTGAGGAGAGACATCAGGAAGGTCATTCCGTGGGTTCATGGCTTCCCGCAGTCCGTTGTTCCAGTCGCTGAGGGACTCTGCCTCTCCAAATACATTGCCCCTTTTTGTTCCAGCAAGCTTAAGTTGTTCTCTGCCTTACATCCATACAAGGGAAAACTATGCAGCCAACCAAACAATGTTGTGGAAGAGTATTTATTAACAGGAAGAATGTACACAAGAATATTGCTGAGCGCAGAAAGCATGTTTCTTTCCTTCCTCCAACAGATATTTATTGGGCACCTCCTATGCCTCAGATGCTACATACACACTGGGGAGAAAGGTCATGGCCCCAGCTCCCGTCAAGTTTACAGCTGGTTACAAAATGTCACGTAAGATCCCACTTCAGTAAAAAGAGATGTGCGGCCAGCATGAGATGGGTTTCACACCTGGGAGAACAAAAGAAGTACACTTCGAAGAGTTCAAAACCAGCGCGGCTCTAAGAGTGTTGTCTGGACCTCCAGCACGGGCCCCACCCGGGAGCTGCTGAGCAATGCAGCTGATTCTCAGCTCGGTCCAGACCTCCTGGGGGGTGAGGCCTAGTGATCTGTCCTTTTTTTTTTTTTTAAAGATTTTATTTATTTATTTTAGAGACAGAGCACAAGAGGGGGGAGGGTCAGAGGGAGAAGCAGACCCCCTGCTGAGCAGGGAGCCCGATGCGGGACTCGATCCCGGGACTCCAGGATCATGACCTGAGCCGAAGGCAGTCGCTTAACCAACGGAGCCACCCAGGCGCCCCAAGGCCTAGTGATCTGTCTTGATGAGCCTTCCAGGTGATTCTGATGCACTCTCAAGTCTGAGAGCCACTTCCTTAAAGCACAGTAGCTCAAGGACCCACCTTCCCAATTAACAAGAATTTCCAGCTTTTCCCTAGGTTTTCCTCAAATGCTCCATTTTCAAGACCACCCAGGGATGTATGCCTGTGTCAGCAAGTAATTATAACAATCAGTTAAATATAAGTTATATGTGTTAATTAATGGAATTCTCATAACAACTCTATAACATAGGTACTATGTATCCCCTACTTTATCGATGAGAAAATTGAGAGGTTAAATTAGTTGCCCAAATTCACACAGCTAACAAGTGCTTGAGATGCGATGCAAACCCAAGTCGTCTAGCTCTAGAATCTGTGCTCTTAACCACGAAGTTAAACTAGTTGTGAACTAAGTCCTGAGCATCTCTGCGAGCTGGTAGAGAGGAAAAGCTCCCGTCCTGGTGACCGGACCCTGCAGCTGCTGGGTTCAGGCCTATGTGCCTCCCTGATCTGACCCTACTGTGTGAGATCTGTTGCTGCTGCCTGGATCCCCCATCTGGGGAGGCCTTTCTGTGCCTTCAGATTGGAGTGCAGAGGCTCCTGTAGTTGAGAAGGGTTCTACAGCAATGCTACCTGAGCCTCAAAGCATTAGAGCCTTCGAAGAGGGGGTACCCATGCAGCTAGGCTGGCGCAATCAGAAGGGTTCTAGGATCAGCCTTGAACCATACCCAGAAGGACACCTTGCCTCCCACTCCCCCTAGGCTGGTCATGAGTGCCAAGTGCTGACTCCTACCCAGGCTGTCCCTTTCCTCATGAGTGTCTGCTCTAAAATCCTGTGGTCCTTTCTATCTGGCCTTGACTGAAGTCAACCAAATCCCAAAGACAAGGTTGTTTTTACCTTGGAATCCCAAAGTGAAGGCCAGAATCCCAGATTCTTTACTTGTAGAAAAGTCCTTGGTCCCTTGGGAGGGGTGGCTGGGGGGGGGGGGAGGATTGCTAGTTAAAGAAGATAAAGGGGTGTGGCCCAGTTCACCCTCCAGAAGCAACAAAGCTCCAAATGCAGATAGAAACGTTGGCTGGGAAGTGAGACCTCCCAATTCCACCCACCAATCTTATTCCTAAGCCCAGGCCCATATCCAGCCAATACATCCAGTTATACCCTCAAAGAAAGTGGGGGTGGACACTGACAATCTTCCACAGAGGACCAGCTCAAGGCATTCAATATTCAAGGATTTCCAGCCTGGCTGATAGAAGTTACCTCCTGGACCCCACACATGCCACCCCACCTGCTCTGGCCCCACCCCATGATCCAGAAGCTAGAGGGTTAATGCCTGACCCAGCAAGGGGCCCCCACACACCCCAGGGCTGTAGCCAGTGTCTCCTCTGATGGACTAGTGCCCACGAGGCAAAGGTCTGGAAAGACATACACAAACTTGTTGAAATGGTGCTTTTTTCTAGGTATTGGGATGGTAGATTTTTTTTTTTTTCCTTCTTGTTGCTTATCCATAGTTTCAACTTTTCTCCAGGATACATGGTTTGCCTAAATAATACAGATGACTTTTTTAAAACATGGAAGAGAACAGGCAGATTTTAAATGTCCTGAGATGAAGCAGAGTCCACTCTTATTTCTCCTGCGCCACCCTCACTATTAGCGCCGGCGGGCCTTCATTGCAGTAGAGCATGCTGACTCAAGGGTGGTGTCAAGAGCCTCCTGAACATGGCCTTGAAGATCTTCGGAAACCAGGCCCACACCCTGGGTTTCAGCAGAGAGGCATTGTGCTTCCCTGGCCTCAAGCCTACCTACTGCCCCTGGTCGGCATGACTAACCATCTAATTCTGGAGAAATGGGAACTCATTGAGTGATCTGGCTTCCTCCAAAGAGCAGCCCATTTGTTTCCTGAAGTGACTGGTCCACTGGGAAGTGGGCCAGGATGAACCTTTGAAGTGCTCAATGGCAAGAGGAGGAGAAAGAAGAGAAAGCACAATAGAGCAGCCAGGGACTGTGACGGGGATGAAAAGTTCCCGTCCTTGTCAAGAACAAAGATTAGATCAAAGCAAGCAGATACACGACCGCTACTGCTTATCTGCTGCCCAGGACAGACATTGTCAATCAATCACAGCACTTTATCCTCACTGAGCTACAGCCTCAGAATCCTCCTCAGTGCAGCTCCAGGCCACCTTCCCATCAACTGCAAGTGTCACTAGATCTGAATCTCATTTGTCATCCCTGGAGTGCTTGGGCTGGTGATGCTAACTCTCCACACAAGTCCACTGGGACCCCGTGAATGAGGTGATCATGACTGACTCTGGAGCGTACGCCAAAAGGTGCCATTGGGTCAGTGTTGTCGTTCACTCCCTCCAGCTCATGGAGACGTCATTCTTTCTAGCATCAGAGAGACTCCCAGCTGGGTGTGGCTCTACCCTTGGCCAGATGGCACATGAGAGGCGATCTTCTCATTAACTTCTTCTGAGTCATGGAGCCCTCTCTCTAAGTCAAAACAGAGTAGAAGTTCAAATTACCAACTTGTAGTGAAACTACTGTGCTTGAGGAGGAGGTGACTGTCCCCAAGCCTCAGCCACCCGGTGCCACCTCAGCTGATGCCTTAACCACTGAAGGACTTCCTGGGAACTCTGAGGGAACTTCCTGTGGGACGGAAGGAGATCAGTGATCTTCTCCAAGCCCCAGTGTTTCACAGATGGAGCAACTGAGGCCCAGAGCGCAGATGTGACTGGACAAAACTCATCCAGACAACGAGGGGCAGACTCAAGAATCCAGGAGTCTCCTGCCTCTTGATCTAACCAACCAACCAACCAACCCAGTGTCCAATGTTTGGTCCCTTCTTTCGTCCTAGGATATAGTCTCCCTGAATTTCTGCCAATGCTCCCCTGGCTTTAGTCTTGTCTGTCAGCCTGTACCCCCCATTTCTAGATCAGCAGCCTACTCCTTCACCTCAGCTTCCGATTCATCAGACTGCCTCGTGAATAGCTCCACTGTGAGATTCACAAGGCCCCAAACTCATCATCCAACCTGAACATCCAAACTCGCTCCTTCCCATCAGTTCCCACCCAGCATTTGCACCACCTAACAGCCCCATCGGCCCCTGCAATTGCTCAGGCCATGAAGTTAGGGTCATCCTTGACTCCTCCCTCCCCCAATAAGCAGTCGCTGTGGCCTTTCACCTTGATCCTGACCTTGACCTCCCTCCATTTCTTTCCATCCTCACTGCCATTTCCTTATTTTAAGCCACTCTCAGTTTCCCCCTCAATTTTGGCAACAGCCCCTTAACTGGTCTCTCTGGCTCCAGGTTTCTCCCCTCCATTATTCAGGATCTGGCCAACATAATCTTTCTCAAACACAAATTTGAAAGTTACTCTCTGGTCCAATCTCCCTGGCATAGTTTACTACATCCTTTGTAATCTGACCCATTTACCTCTTCAATCTTTCGGGATTCCCGATCCAGACTCCTACAAGATGGAACAACACTGTCGACGTGTGTATGTATATGTGTGTATAAAGGCCTAAACCTTTCCAAGCAGTTCCCTCTGCCTGGAACAATTTCTCCTCCCTTTTGACCTAGCTAACCATTCCCCATGCTTCAAGGCTCTCCTTAGCTGTCACAGTTAGTGATGTCCCTCCTTGTCCCCAATAATCTACACCGCGGTGACCTCCATGAGTCTCCCCAGCAACTCTCCTACCTGTTTGCACCCATCACCTCAAAGAACTTTTTTTTAATGTCCTGTCACCCACATTGGACTCAAAATTCCTGAGGTCAGGAATTCGGTCTTGTTCAATGCTGGAGCTTCAACCCGTAAAAAGTCCTAGGTGCTTAATAAATTGTCCATGGATGGATGCATGGATTGATCCCGTGACATTTTTGTTCTTGATTGATCTCACACTGTAATCATTGAGTCAGGAAGTTAGTGCCCTGATCTACTCACAGAGCACTATTATTTTATGTCGAATAGAAGATGAGCCAAAAAAAAGAAGAAAGCAAGCAAAGAATAGGAGCAGGCTCAGCCGTGGAGGGAGCGGCGCTCAGGGCCAGGCCTGGAACAGTGTGCTCTGTGCACAGGCGTTGGCTCCTCGTGCAGCCCAGAAGGTGCAGATAGGTCCCCGATTGTCTTTTAATTCTGACTCTAGTATCTGTCTACGTAAAAGAGGATCGAATGCCCCCAGTGCGTCTCGGCGTTATTCTCAAAGAGCACATATCTCTTTCCTAAGCGGACACTCCCGTTTTATTTACGGTGCCACCCCAGTTGTCCATAATGTTCCTGGAGGAGAGGAGCATCTTAGTCACTGCAGTGTCCCAGAGCTTGCCACGGGGTCTGTCACATAGTAAGCCCTCAGTAAATACAGGCTGGGTGGATGGAGGGGAGCGAGAGAGGGGAAGGAGAGACACTAGGAAAGACAGGCTGAAAAGGGGGAAAGAAGAGAGACAGAAGGAAAGGAAGTAAGTGCTCAGGACAGGCCGGCTGCTCTTCTGGACTGCGGTCCCTGGCACGGTCCTGGCTCAGCCCAGCAGCTGCGATTCACTGGCTCCCAGCCCCCGTGACAACCTGCCTGGCAGAGCCTGGCTGTGTTTGGCAGCTCAGGTGCCCAGCCTCGTCTTGCCATGGGGCAGATTCGAGCCAGGCACTGCCCCTCAGACTCCTGCTCTTCACCCTCTGCCCTGGGGCCTCCCACCACCCTGTGGAGCCAAGCACGTGACAGGCCCTTGATAAAGCTACATGGGATGGAGGGAGTGTCTGGTCCGCCCGGAAGACAGAGTGGCCTAAAATAACAGCCCTTCTCCCCTTTTCCTGCTTTGTTCCTCTTCCCAGTGCTCCTTGCGCACTCCCAGAGCCTAGAACCAACCGTGGTGAGGTGCAAGCACTTGGTTTCTTTGAAGGAAAACTTTTGACAGCTGGGAAAGCAAGGTCTAGAGAGGCCCAGTGACTTACTCAAGGTCTCACAGCAAACTGGAGGCCAGGTTCCCACCTCTGCTTGTGCTCCCGGGCCACCCACCTTCCAGGGAGCCAGCGGAGGGGCAGCAGCGGGGACTCAGGTGCAGAGATGAGGGCGGGGACTCAGGTGCAGAGATGAGGAGGGCTGGGCCAAGCTCTGAGCCCTTGCAGGGGGTTACTGTGATTGATGAGCTGAATTGTTCATGTTATGTCATTTTAATTAATGTACATTTAAACCTAAAAACAGATACTCCAGTCCGTTATTGGAAAACTTTGCTGTGGGTGTGGAGTCATGTGGGTAAGTGAATCTACTCTTTCAACTACAAATTTCATGAAACCTAAACACAGATCAAATATTCCCATGAAAATGTAGCATCCAAATTGAAGTGCGCTGTAGAAGTGTAAAAGGCACTCTGCATTTGGAAAGTTTAGTGTGCTTAGAAGAATGCAAAGCATCTCACTGATCACTGTGCATATTGGTTTTATGTTGAAAAGATCCTAGTTGGGATATGTTGGGTTAAATAGAGTGTGTTAATTCCAATTTCATCTGTGTCTTTTTATGTTTTGAACGTGGCTACTCAAAAATGGAAAGTTACCTAGGTGGCTCCATCATATTTCCATCAGGCAGTGCTGGGCTGGACAGACAAGGATGGGGTGGGTGGGGGGTGACTCGAGGGCTTGCGGGGGTTGGTCCCCAGCGCTCCAGGAAAAGCAGCAGGACTCTGGGCTCCAGTGGAGGCGCAGGGCTGGGCTGCTGGGAGGCGCAGGGGAGCTGGCTCCCTGCTCCCTGCACTCACACACTTCCCAGAGGGCACGGGAAGCAGCTCCAGAGGAGATTAGCAGTCTTTCTTTCCCTGGAGGGCAGATGGGGAGAAGGTTAAGTGCCAAGTGCCTGCAGCTGCCCAATTAAGCCCTGAAAGAGGGGTTGAGGGTGGAGGGGGGTGCTGGGAAATGCTCCTAGGGATTCCCAGGGAGACAGGAAGCAGCAAGGACTGGACCACCTTTATCTCATTTCCCCTTACGGGCAGCAGTCCCCTCCCCCCCCACTCCCAGGCTCAGCAGGGGTGGTTCATTTTCCCAAGACCACACAGCAGGTTCAGAGCTGAATTGGACGCCACCATCCTAGTCTCTGCTCCAGCTCTTTAAGTAGAAAGCCCGGGTTCAAAAATAGTTGCCTGCCTTACTATGGCTCTGGGAAGAATTGGAGGCAACAGAACTTGAGGCTCCAGTCATTGACACTCACCACGTGCCCTGTGCTTGCTTCCATGCCTTCCCTCGCCGGATAGTCTCAGGACACTCCTGTGCCTAAGGGTAGTAATCTACCATCCCCATTTATGGATGAGGATGTGGAGGCTCAGAGAGGTTCAGCGTGTTGCCCAGGGACACCCAGGGAGGCAGTTGGGAAACAAGTGGGATTTGAACACCAGATAACCGGGTCTGACCTGAGCTCTGAGCTTAACCACCATGTCATGTTGCCTCTTTTCCCAGGAATCTTCCGGCAAATGCCAGACTTGCCAGCGGGGAGGCCAAGGTGGCGGGTTGTCTGCCTAGAGTGGAGTCTCCATCTTACACATGGGCAGCGCTGAGCTGGAGGTAAGGCAGGAGGGGGGATGTCACGTTCCCCCAGGCTACCTCCTACTTGCCCCAGCTTAGATGCCACCTCCCTCAGAAAGCCCTCACTGATTCCCTCCCACCCTGCCTTCCAGCCTAGTTTCCTGGCATCCTTCTCACTTCCTCCGCTCTCCTGATGGTTCTATTTATCCACACACAGATAGCCAACATACATTGAACATTTCGCCCACATTACCTCCCTTTCCCTGTGGGGTAATTAATTTTCTGTGTCAATTTAATTGGGATTTGGGGTGTCCAGATAAAACATTATTTCTGGGCATGTCTGTGAGGATGTTTCCAGAAGAGATGAGCATTTAAACACAGAGGACTGAGTAAAGCAGCTTGTCCTCCCCAGTGTAGGTGGGCCTCATCCAATCCCTTGAAAGCTGGAATGGAACAAAAAGGCCAAGAAAGGGGGAGTTTGTGACTCCTTGAGTTTAACCACCATGTCCTCCTTGGTGGACTCGCATATAACTTCAGAGGTCCTCCTTGTCCTCACGTGGGACTTAGTCCATCGACGCTCCAGTTCTCAGAACCCCCTCCCCCCCCGGGCTTTCCTGGGTCTCTGGATCCAGAGAGCAGACCCTTGGACTCCCCAGCCTCCACCAGCACTGGAGCGTTCCTCGTACTAAATCTTACCTATTCGACTGGTCCTGTTTCTCTGAAGAACCCTCACAACCCTCACAACCCGCGAGTAAAGGCATTTTCTACTTGACAGTTGGGGACACTGAGGCAAAGAAAATACAATGAGCTGCTCGCATCACAGAGCTCCTAAGTCGTAACAAGCCATTCGTTTCCAGCCTAAGTGCCCACTGGAAGAGCCAAACCATCCTTCTACACAGCACCCCGGGGGGGTTACCAGTGTATCTTTGCTCTCCCCGGCTTTCTTATGAGGAAATGAGAAAGGCAGGTTCAAGACACCGCTAGGAGAGCCGTCCTTGATCAGAGCAGCACTTACCAGCGTCCCCGGGCCTGGCTTGCGCACCACCTAGAAGCCGGGGTTGGCATGGAGCATGTCATCGGTGCTCCGTGTCATCATCGACTGCTCACTGTCTACCGACTGAGCACTCTCTGTGTGCCTAGCCCTGAGGGCCTAGCAGGGAACAAGACCACGGGGGTTCTTGCCCTCCCGGAGCTTCCATGCAAGGGGAGCAGGCAGAGAGAAATCAAATATTCGGATAAGAGTATAAAGTGATTTCTGGTAGGGGCAAGGTCAAATAAAGAGAACTGAAGCACGATAAGGGATGAGGGGGATGATGAGCAGAGAGGGTGGTCAAGGAGGACCTCTGAAGTTATATGTGAGCGGAGAGGTGAAGTGAGGGGGGCGGCCAAGTCCCAAGAAGATCTGGAGGGGAGCCCCCACCCCCACCCAGCAAGAGAGAGCAGCAAAGATAAAGGCTCTGCTAGGAGAGCCTGCTCAGTATGTTCAGAAACCAGAATGATCCACACAAACTGTGTATGTGAGCAGGGGCATTATCCATAAGCCAAACAGTGGGAGCAACCCAGTGTCCACCAACTGATGAATGGACACATGAAATGCGGTGTATCCATACAACAGAATATTATTTGGCCACACAAAGGAATGAAGAACTGATGGTACAACCTAGGTGAATCTGGAAACATGACGCTAAGTGAAAGAAGCCAGATCCAAAGACCACGTATTGTAGGATTCCATGTATACAGAGTGCCCAGGGTAGGTAAACCTGTGGAGACAGAAAGCGGATCCGTGGTTGCCGAGGGCTGGCGAGAAGGGGGGTGGGAAGGGCTGGGAATGAGGATGCAGTTTCTCTGGGAGATGATAAAAATGTTCTACAATTAGATTGTGGTGATGCTTGCACAATTCCGTGAAAAAAAAAAAAAAAATCACCACCAGGGAACAGCGCACTTTCAGTGGGTGAGTTTTATGTTCATTCTATCTCCATAAAGCTGTTAAAAAGACAAGAAACAAGCAAACAGAAGAAGCGAGAAGGGGCGGGTGGCTGGAGCGGGCGGCGGGGGGGAGCAGGAAGAGAGAAGCAGGTAGGTGAAGGAGGACCTCACAGATCAGAACTCTGGGTTTCCTTCTGTGAACGGAGGCCCCCGGCCAGTCTGGCCACCCTGTTTCCCTGTTTGAAGGACCGTTCATTTGCAGGGCAGCCCGGTACTCACCATGGGTCCTGGTGCCTGGATTCAAATCCCAGCTGAGCCCACAGTCCCAGCTGCGTGATTGCAGCAAGTTACGTCATCTGTGTCCTCTTAGTTCCTCACCCGTAAAATGGGATGATAATAGCATCTCCCTCACAGGAGGCTTCATGGAGTGAATATTCATGAAGCTCTTAGAAGGGCGCCTGGCACATGGGCAGGCCCAGAAGAGTTTGGTAATTTAAATAAATAAGATAGGACTCACGAGATGACTCTTATCTGCCTGGGGAGGGAGTACAGCAAGTCAGATCTGCTTTCTGCTCTGCAAAGCTCTCGCCCCTCGCCTGGCTCCATCCAGCAAGTAATTGCTCCCGAGGCTCCATTCCAAATGGGCCATAAATCAGAGGCCAGGGGCTCCTGTTACCAGCGGCCGGCAATGAAGTCCCTCCCTGGGGTAATTGGAAGCAGATGTTGCCAGCCGTCTGGCCTCCAGAGGCCTGTGTACCTGGGCTGCTCACGTCACAGCAGTTGGGGCCAGAATTTCCATGAGCCCTTAAAGCGAAGGTTGTCAAAGAAACAGCCTCCTAGGGCTTCCAGATGTTCTGCGGCTTGTTTCAAGCAGGAGGTGGGCAGCTAATGGGGGTCTTCGGGGGCCGAGAGAGGAAGGCAGAGTCATGGATGACACTGGGGTTGTTCCAAGGGGCTGCCTGGCAGGCAGGCGGTGGGGGCTGGGGCTGGAAAGAAAGGGGCATCAGCTCTGCGGGCATGAGGGCCTGTCCCACAGTCTCCGCTTCTCACTTTTTTAGCCTGTGCTCTGAAATAAAGGATGTCGCCTTTGCAGACCTCTGTCTTCTCACCTGTGAAATGGGTGTGACGTGACCTAACTCAGACACATTAGAAGGCTGGGAAGTAATTGGCGCACAGTGGATGCTCAACACAGTAAAGGGAGCGACGATAGGGGAGGGAGGCACTGAGCCTTGTTATTCAGCAAGCCTTCAGTATCCCTGGACACTGAGCACTGTGAAGGACGGGAGCAAGTGTAGGACACCCTTAGGAGGCTCACTTTCCAAGCTTCCTAAGGCCAAGATTTTGAGAAGGTCCAGAAAGTTCCTTAGCAGTCCTTCAGCTGCAAGTGCATGGGTAGTTTGGCTTCAGGTACAGTTGATTCAGGGCTCAGATGATGTCACCAGGAGCCATCTGTCCTCTTTAGCTTCCTCTGATGGATTGCCAGATTTAGCAAATAGAAACACAGGGTGTCAGTTTAATGTGAATTAAGATAAACAAGAAATACTTTTAGAGTGTAAGTACGCCCCACTAAATTTTTTTAGTATAAGTATATCCCAAATATTTGGTGAGACATACTTATACTTTACAATTTTTTTTTATTCATTGTTTATCTGAAATTCTAATTTAACTGGGCCTCCTGTATTTTATCTGGCAGCCCCTTCATCCCCTGGGGTAGCAATGGACAGCAAGCCTCTCATAGCTTCTCACTGGCTCTGATTAGGCCATGGGACTATCCCAAATCCATCACTGTGGCCCAGGGGGCTTACTACCTGGTTTACCTGCCCCGTCCCTAGACTCTGAGTCTGGGGTCAGTTTATCCCAAGCTCCTAGGAGAGTGGTCCCCTCAAAGTCCAGGTGTTGTGAATGCAGTGCATTCAAGAAAGAGAGATGGGGTGGGTGTAAGGCAAGGAAACCAGGAGCCACTGTGAGCGAATGCAAGGAGCGGGATTCCTGACCCTGAGGCAGAGAAGTGGGTGCCCCCCAGCTGGGATAACCAGAGCAGGTTCGGGGCCAAGGGACAAAAGTGGGTCTCTTAGAGCTAAAGAAACCCCACGGTTGTGCCTGGCTCTGCTAAGGCATTTTTGAACGATCCCACCTCCAGGAAGCCCTTCCCTAATTACCTCTCTGAGCCTGTTTCCCCATCAGCAAAATGAGGGTAACAAACTTCTTGGGGTCATTGTGAGGCTTACCTGAGGTTCAACTGACCCTGATTTGAAACCCAGCTATACAGTGATCACAAATTTAGTCGGCATCTCTCAAAAGTTCGTCTCCTAGGGGTAGACTTTTCCTAAGCGGGGTTCCAGTGCTAAAGTTTTCTTTCATTCCGTGCAAAAGCCAAAATGAATTATGATTGATGATCAGTCGGGGCTTCTCAACCTCAGCACTATTGATATTTGGGGCTGGGTCATTCTTTGCTGGGGGGCAGGGGGGGCTGTCCCATGCATTGTAGGAGGCTTGAGCAGCTCCCCACACCCAGCCAAGACCACAAAATTGTCCCCAGACATTGCCACATGTCCCCTAGTGGGGGTAAAGTGACTCCTCCCCTGAGAACGGCTAGGATAATAGAGTAAAATACAAATATATACTCATATAAACATGTTTTAAACTACTGCATCAAGTGTATATGGAAAACCCTGTATTATACACGTCCCACTGGGGAAGCTCCTCTGCTTGGGCTGAGCCTGCTGTGGTCCCTTAGAATAAAGTCCACATAAACTGGAGTGAAGACACCACTTCTGAGTCTAAGTAAGCCTGAGTATTCTTCTTGGCCCTGGGGACTTTCAAACTGCACTGAAAATGAGAATCATCTGTCTCAAAAATGCTTATATGTCAAATTAATTGAATGGAGAAGGCTAGGGGATGGGGCAATGCCCCATCGTCTTTCAGTTCCCTGTGTAGCAAAAGCCCAAGGGCTTCTTGAAACATCAGGATTTGTGTAGGGTTGGTGTCTTAAAGTCATGCCCTGTGTTTTGCTGTTCTCTGTTAAGTCATAGAAATACGGGTCACAGCCAAGATTTCATCAGCGGTGGGCGGTGGGAAGGAGGGAGCTGGGGCGCCTGCAGGTAAACACAAGGCAGCCAAATGCAGCTGAAGGCTGTTCTAGACCTTGTACTGAGACGTGGGTCTGCCTCTCACGAGGTCGGTGTCCTGGGACACGCTGGCCACTCCCTGCAACAGGGCCTGGGTCCCGTGCTGTCACTCGGGCCCGTGCTCAGTCGGGCCCCCAAGCTTGGGTGAATGCCCTGCTGTTGCCGTCCTGAAATTCTTAATCCTTTTTGAACAAGGGCACTGTATTTTCATTTTGCACCGGGCCCCATAAATCATGAGGCCCGATCCTGCTCTCTGAGCTCAATTTTCGCATCTGTAAACCGGCAGGAATAACACCCTCCCTCCCCAGGACCGCTGTGAGGATTAGAGACCTGCCCAGCGGCTGACAGTTCTCAACACGGCCACTACCTGCACGGCCATCCCAGAAGCTAGAACAAACAGTAGCTGCAATCACTGTCGGAACCCATCTCAGAAGGAAGTCTTTAACTGCAGTCCTGAGACCATGACTCGAAGTTTCCGGAACCTTTGAAATTCTCACTGTTTATTATGTTTGTTACTCCCATCTGTTTCCTGTAGCAATGAACTCTTTAAATGAAAAGGCCTGTGGACGTGTGTGGGGGATGGGGAGCCGGGCCAGGCAGGGGGCAGTGGGGAGACTCCACCCCTGGGGCCGCCTGGCTGAGGAGCAGCGTCCCCAGGGACGAGTTAGCAGAGCTGAGGAAACAGACTGAGTCCCCAGAGCTTCTGAAAGGGAGGAAGGAAGAGGGGGCCTCTCTCTCACATTTGCACCCTGTTCAGTTTTCCAAAGAGGGACAGGAAAGATGGAGTTGCAGCGGATCCTAAGGGATGTACATGAACACACAGCCCTTCTCCGTCCCTCAGCATATGGTGAGCTTCTAAGAGCCACCTGGTTTACCTTGTGCCAGCTCAGTGGGTACCTCTTGGCGGGTTCCAGGGGAGTGGGAGTGATGAGGGGGCTCTGTCCCTTCCGTCACTATTACTCCCGCAGGTGTCCAGGTCCCAACCCACCCCATGTCCTGGGACACTGAAATGGGAGCATCCACATGGGATAATAGAACTCAAGATTCTTAGGACACTGTGGGAGGTGCCCCCCTGGGCCAGTGCACTGACCACCCCAAATGGACCTCAGTAGCCGTCCACAGGAAGAGCAAGCGCCATAGCTCCTGTGTCTACGGTGTAGGGTGACCACAAGAAGACACTGCAGCGTGTGGAGGTGCTCATGGAGCCCCACTGGGCATCGCCAGCCGAAGACCCAAGTGCTCCCTTCATGGAGGACTGTGCGGGGTCTGGAAGCTGAGTCCTCTCTCCTTTATTACAGCCCCTCCACCTCTCTCCCTTCCCCCAGCCTAGGAGTCCTTCCATCTCCAGGTCCAGAAGTTTCCCTCTTCCCCAACTCTTCTCCCACATGTATTGCGCGTGCCCCCAGTCTCTGTCATGCCCAGGGGGCCTTGGCTTTTGAAACTCCAAAGCCAAAAGCTGACACTCTTTTCCCTCAGAGCTTCTGCTGAGTCATCCTCTTCCGGAGGCAATGAGTACAAAGCTCACAGCTAGCAGAATGGAGGAGGGAGCAAGGTGGAAACACCAGGAGCAAAGAACAGATCACATCCCACCACCTGCTCTCACACGGTTATGTCAAGACTTATGATGATGAGTTTTGTTTGTTTCACAAGAAGGAGAGCTATGCCTGTGGGTATATGTCACCATAGCAGAACCATCTCTTCGGTGACAAGATGCTGGAGGAGGGAGTCGGACTCCTGCTTTGTGCCCTCAGACATCCAACTATCAAAGGGACTGCCGGGAAAAAGCCAAAGCCCAATATTGCCTGGGTTGATACCAGTGTCCCGATGCTGAGACGAAGCAAGTCTTCGCAGCCCCTTTCTCTGTCCTTCTCCCCTCTGAGGGTGACCATCCATCCCCCTTAGGAAAGTCCCTGCATCTGACAGGACTGACAGGGAAGTTAGATGTGCTTCGAACCTGAGCTTCTTTTGAACAGGAGCATTATTTACCCAGTGAATCTTAATAATACCATCAGTTGCCATAAAAGTAGTTTGGAAACATGCTCACCCACTTGGGGAAGGCTCCCAGCCAGGTGAGGAGGGGAACACTTCACTTTTCCCCTTAGAGAGTGGGGCCAGCCACCGTGTTCACCATGGTCTCCAGTCTTGGTGAGAATAACTCTGCTGATCAGCAGCACCAAGATGGTCCTGAGAAGAAGTTTGCTCAGGGACTAATCTGGAAAACAACGCACTTCATCCTAATTTGGAAGACATGTCCACCCATCGCTCTGCTAAATGGCTCCTCTTTTAGTCAAATCGGCTCCTTCCAGTAAGTGCATTTTCAAGTTCAGAGCTGGGATGGACCTTTGGAGGAGGTTTCCGAAGGAACTGGGTGGGGTGAGAAGGAGCCTGGAGCCGCCATCACAGAGCCCGCTGGGACCCTTGGCAAATGTTGGTTCTGGGTCCAAGACCAAATCACAGAATCTCTCCCCAAGTTCTTAATGCCTCTAGCGTTTCTTCAGGGTTCCTGTGTGGTGCTGGCTGAGATCCCACCCCAAACCTAGCTGATCCTGGGTGTATTTTATAACCCCTCAAAGTCTATGTCCCCAGCCATAAAATGGGAACAAGCACCACATCTGTCCTTCCTCATCATACAGTGAGTCCTGCTATCAGATCATCAGCTATCTGGGGACAAGGACCATGTCTTATTTACTTCCCACAGGGCCCAGTACGGGTACAAAGACAACAGTTACAATATAGTCCACTTTATTGAGAATCTACCAGGTTCTAGCCAGGAACTCTGCTAATCACTGGTCATACATCAACTCATTTAGTCCTTACAACAAACTTCAGTTTGCTCTGGTTATTAGCCCCATTTTACAAATAAGGAAACTAAGGTTCAGAGAGAAGAAGTTTAGCCTACTTGATTTTTAATACTTGCATCCTAGCTCATTTGCTCTTTCTTCTCTCTCCTGCCTCCCCTGCCTCACCCCCCTCCCTCCAGTATGTGAAAAGTTGCTCCGTAAACACAAACTCAGATTGTGTCTAGAGCATCTGCAACTCCCCTCACCTCCCCCAGGATCACTGGCCATTTATTTATTCAAGAAACAATTATCGCAAGTCTCCTCCGTACAGGCTGAGGATAAAATAATAAGCAAAAATAATCATCATGTAGCCCTCAGGAGCCTGCTGGATATCTCCATAAACAAACAGTGCTCTCCACCCCACCCCCCAACCTCTGCCCAGATTACAATACATTCATTCTTCAACATTTATGATTTATTGAACTAAGATTGAGTTGGGCTGCAAGTAACATGAAATCTGAGTATCAATGGCTGCCTTAAACTATGAAGAGAGAGAGGTTGGTTTTCTTATATAACAATGTCTAGTAGGAAATTGTTGAAACTAAAAATGTCAGGACAGGGAGAGGTCTTGATGGTCTTGTTGGCCTGTGCCACATGGGCATGAGATGGCTGCCACAGCTCCAGCCATTAAATCTATATTCTAGACAAGAGGAAAGTGGGAAGGTCATGAGCAAAAGAGCTCCTATCAGCTGAGTCAGCCTTTCATTTGTGGGGCTATTCTGGACGTCCTTTTCAACAACTGACACTTTATAATCACACTGTTTCTGCCTGCCCCTCCCAGAGCAGGCTAGAAGTGCCAGAGTTAGTGGTGCCCAGCGGTAGCCTCCACCAATGATGGACAGCACTTGTGGAAGTGCCAAGCTTTCTTGCTCTCAGGTGGGAACACCTGGGGCCTGTCCTACAACATCTCTCAGAGGTTCCCCGTGGGATGGAGCCCCAGTTGCCCCGGCAAAAACCTGCTCCCTTCCCTCCTCTGCATTCGGCTTCCTCCTTGTCTCATTTCCCCACTTCCATACACATCCCGCCTGGAATCACCTTCCACATAAACGGGCTCTTAGACTTTTGCTTCTGGGAACCCAGCCTGAGACAGCCTGGCTGGTGAGACTGTATCCCAACGGGCTGCAAGAGTCTGGGAGCCATGCTCCCATCAACACTGGGTTTCTGCTGTGAGGAGGGGAGAGGAGGCTCCGGGGTAAGCATCTAACAGTCTCTACCACACCCAGAATCTCTGATGTTTGCCCCCAAGGACCCTCCCAGTATGACGTCATGCCAAGCATCGCACCGGGCCCAGGGTTCCCGTGGCAGCCAGGCACAGCCTCTGCCCTCAGGGAGCTTACAGTCTCCGCGGAGAGGCAGGCAGACAAAGAACAGCTGCCGACTTTGGAAAGCACCAGCTCCCAGCATGGCTCTGTCCTAAGAGATTTACATGCTTGACAACACTGACTCTATTTCCAACACTCGTATCTGAGAGTGTCCAACCTCATGGGACACCACCCCCTACCGCTGCAACGCACGTTCCCACCCCATTCCCACATTCCCATTCCCATTCTTTTGCCCCAGCTGCTCTACCCACGTGGCATGCCTTCTCTTGGCCTCCCTGAGAAGGGAGTGCATTCAGGCCATCCCCCCCTAAGACCTGGGAGCCTCCCCCTCCAGCTATTTCTCCTTTGGCTCGGTGGATTTCAAAACTTGGCCGCAGAGTAGAATCACTGGGGAGATTTTTTAAAGCCCCACACGTTGGCCGCCAGGGGATGCCCTGCATCAGCACCGAGCTGAGTGGGAACCACGCATCGGGATTTCTGCAAGCTCCCCCGGGCAGTTTTGATTTGCAGGCAGGATGGGAACCGCTGTTCTGACCTAGCCCTTCTACAAAGGCCTTCCGTTTGACCCGAATCTCCCCTGCAACTTTCATCATTTGATGGCTGGCTTGTGTGCATTTGTCTCGGCCCCTAAGCCAAGTTCCTGCAGTATCCTTCACAGCATCCAGCAAGTGCTGACCCTCCTTTCCTCACTCAGTCAAGATGTGTTCACCAGGAGGCTGGTGGACACACAGCGAGTCATTTATCTCCGTCTCTCTTCTCCCCGGGGCCCTTCCTGCTCAGTGGTGGCCGTCACGCAGGCCCCCCTAGGAGCTGACCCCTGCCTTGTCGGCATGCGGCTCTCAGTGGGGACTCCTCGAAGCCAATGCGAAGGGCCTGCCCTACCCTCACGCAGCCTGCCCTTCACACTGGCAGGGTCAGAGGGCCCGGCCAGCTGGCGTGTGCAGAGCCAGCCTGCAGCGCCCCCTCTGCCTCCCTCCCTGCAGCTGCGGCCCCAGCAAGACCCTGGGGAAGGGACACGTGCAGGCTATCGCAGAAAATAGTCTCCAAGTGGCCACGGACGCAGCTGTCCCTCTGTAGGCCCTTCCTACCATGTAACGTGGCCCCACTGCCACCAAGGGGGGAGAAGTCACGGCCCTCCCCTCCCCCGGGGCCGACTTTTGTTCCTGCGGCCCCCAGGAGAGTATGGCGCAAGTGACTCCAAGGCTGGGTCCTCAAGGTCATTCAGTTTCCTTTCGCTTTGCCCTCACGGGACGCTCATTCGGAGGCCCGGTCACCCCCCGGGAAGGACGCACGGGCCCCCGGAGAGGCTGTGTGCAGGGGCGCTGTGTGGCAGCCCCAGCCGAGGCCTCAGCCGCCGGGCAGATGGGCTGCAGACGTGTGGGGGACGCTGCCAGGTGGCTCCCGCCGGCCGCCCTCCGCCTGGCTGTCCGGAGCCCCGAGAGAGCGCCACTTCCCCGGGCCCAGCCAGCCTGCGCACCGTGAGCGGCCGTGGGACCAGCATGATGGCTGCCTCCCGCCACGAAGTCGGGCCCGTTTCTTCACAGCAATGGGAAACTGATACGCTGGTCCTGAAGGTGGGCTCAAGGCCTGTGGGGCAGGGGATTCTGGGCTTCCCAGAGGCTGCTCGAGAAGCGGGGCTGTGAGCTCGGGATAGGCACGTCCCCTTGGCCAGGAGACCTTCCTCTTCGTGGGGAGGGGACACCTGGAGATGAGCCAGAGCACGGCCCTCGGAGGTGTGGGGCCCGACGGGGCCCTGATGGTCTGGATCCCAGGGTGGCACTGCCCCCAGGCATTCACCCCAAAAAGGGCTTGGGGTGATGGCCCGGACTGGGGGCCTCTGAGCCGAAGTCTCCCTCGTGCCTTCCGTGTGGAAGAAGCAGAGTGCAGGGGTGAACAAGCAGGGCTTTGCAGGCAGAGCAGAGTTACCACCGAAGCCATGTTTGACTTGGCTCCTGCTAAGTTTTGTGTGTGTGTGTTTTTTTTAAGGAATGTGTTGCCAACATTTAAAAACTGGAAGACTTCAAATAAAAACCTGTAGGTATATAAATATATATTTTCCCCTCCCCCCTCCCCGATCACAGAAACAAACATGCTGAGATTTTCTCTTGAAAATCAGACAAGCTGGGCCCACTGGGTCCACCTGTCCTGGTGGCAACAAGTAGCCGACCGTGACCCGGGGCTGTCCTCTCCTGGGCACCCCAGTCCTCACCTCTCCCTGTCGCCTTCAACTTACCAGGTTTCACTTATTGCAGTAAACTGCCGGCCCCTGGAGGCATTTACATTTTAGAATTCCCAAGACTCATTGGCTCAGCTAGCCACCCAGGGCCATCCCTCAGTAGCTGTGTGAACTAGGACAAGCTCCTTCCTGTCCTCTGCCTCTGGTTTCTAGCCTGTAAAACTCTGATACACCTGCCTTGGAGCCCTGGGGGGAGAGCGAAACAAAAAAATGCAGGGGAGAGACTTATCCCAGCAACTGGCATATGGCAAGCACTTTATAAATAATTGTTATTGTTACCATTAGAGTTATTTTTGTTATCTGAGGCCTGGGACCTAATTCCCTGGCCGCCATCTCCCGTGGCTCCCGCTCAGCCCACACAAGCTGCGTCCCAACACCCCACCCTGCAAATCCATCCCCTGGGCCCAGGAGAGCCATGGGGACGGGAAATGGCCCAGAGCCACAGCTTGGCCTGCAAAAGTAAATATTAGTGTTGGCCCAGCCTGGGAGCGCTGGACGCAGAAGAGCAAGTGTGCTGGAGCCCCGTGCAGCACGTCTGCCAGGAGCTGCCAGGCGGAAGGTCCACCCCAGCCCAGCCCTCCAGGGCTCCAGGTTGCTTACGGGAAGTTGGCGCCAGTGAGAACTCAGCGGGCAACCCTGGCAGCCCCGCCAGGGCCCCATGACCAGGAAGGGCCAGTTCCTACCAGGCCTGGGGGCTCTGACTGCAGTGGAGTAAGAGCTGATGCTGGGGTCCAGGGTTCTGGCTTTGACAGGACCACCCCCCAAACAGGTGGCAGAAGAGCAATGGCTTCCCTTGGGAACAGCAAGTCCAGTGAGGAGGCAACTGGCTCACGCAACCCAAGCAGAGCGTCTTGCTTCAGCTGCAGTCATCTGATTATTTTAAGGAAAAGGAAGCAAACTGAAAGTCAAGGGCTTTGGATCAGACTGATGGCCGAAACCAGAGACCCACCTGGCTACCTAAGTGGTCAGGTGTGGACAGCGAGGGTTATTGTCATACCTGGGGCCCCAAGCAACTCAGGAACCAAGGAACACTTGTGCTCTCTTATCTTCCCGATCAACAACAGGACTTCAGCAAACTTCCCAAGTACCCAGACATCTAGGGGGGAGGTAGTTACAGGAGTGCTGGCCTTTGGGGTCAGTCAGGCCTGGGTTTGCAACCCAGCTCTTCCGCTTAGTAGCTGTGTGATCTGGTCAAGATTCTCAACTTCTCTGTGCCTCAATTTGCTCATTTTTTTCAAAGATTTTATTTATTTATTTGAAAGAGAGAGAGAGAGAGATCATGAGCAGGGGGAGGGGTAGAGGGAGCAGCAGGCTCCCCGCTGAGCAAGGAGCCCAGTGCGGGACTCCATCCCAGGACCCTGGGATCCTGACCTGAGCCGAAGGCGCCCTCAATTTGCTCATTTGTAAATTGGTGATGATAGTACCTACCTGCGAGGATGAAATGAGACACTCCCTCTTCCCCCGCCTGACCCTGAGGTGAATGCTGTTGTACCAGTCGAGAAGGACTCTGGGCCCAGCATCTCCTAAGTCACTGACTAGCCTGTGGGCGGTCAGCCCTGTGCCCACGCTGATTCAGTCAATAGCCACCTACCCCACCATCCCTGCTGCCATTCCACGTGCATACAATGGAATAGTATGCAGCCGTTTAAAAAGGAATGGGGCCCTCCTCCATTACCTAATATGGAAAGATGGAGCAGCTCCCTCTGGATGGGCTAATGGACACCCAGGGACGGTGGATGAGCGCAGTTTTCTCGGCTCACCTCTTCCCCGTGGGTGGGCAGGCACTGCAGGCTAATGCCTATCATGTGGGCCGGGCACCAAGACCCTGATGGCTCCGACCCCCAGACGAAGCCCCCTCTCCTCCTACCACAGCATCCTCTACAAATAAACCACGGATACAGTACATTTCTGCTGGGGAAAAACTCCTCAACTCAATTCGCTGCCAAGCCAGGCGAGTGCTCCAACTTGACAGAATTATCAGCACTGAGCTAACAGTGACAGATGAACCGAGAGGCGAGTGGGGACAGCAAGCAAACAGATCTATTTCCCAGCTCCGAGATTCCATCTGGGCTTCCCCCAACAAAAGACGAATTTCTCTGCGGAGGTGTCCACGGGCCCTTGTGTTGGATTGAATTTTCTTCCCCTCGGCCTTTTCGCCAGAGATCTCATCCAAGAGGCCACAGGAGGACCAGGGGAAGAAAGAGTCTGAAAAACGCAGCTCTTTGGTGAAAAGAGATGGGTTGTCTGGGGGGGTGAATGGAAAACAGTCAACTTCAATCCAAGGGGAAATTCTTCTTTCCCCAGGCATTCTGTCTTAGGAGCTTTCCCAGCCAATCTTGTGCCCCACGACCCACCCCCGCCAGCCCTCTAGGGATTGGAAGAGCTTGTGCGGGGGCTGCAGGTCCTGCTGGGGAAGGGTTCCTGAGATGATAACCCGGGAAGGCTCTCAAGTCAGTGGCCCGTGGCCGCAGCCGGGCCAGGTGGTGCCCACGCACGTGCAGCCCTGGGCGCTGGTGGCGCCTGGAGCCATCTCTCTGGGCGGCGGGGAGGGCCAGCGCCAGAGGTTTCCCAGCACCCCCCCATCCCCGGGCACTGAGAGCCACTAAGTGATTTCACAGCTCCCTGCCTGGCCGGCCCCATCCATCAAATGGGACGGGGAGGACACCCTCCCTTACAAAGCGGGAGTTGCTCTAAATGTCATTGTTCTTGTGTCTCGATAGGGAGCGTTGCAGTAGGCTAGACACCTGCAAGGCGAGCACTGGGTCAAAGGGCATGTCATTAAACATTTTGATAGATACTCAAAGCCCTCCCAGTTTTCACCCCTGTGTCAGGCAACTTTTCCTGTGTAACAACCTTGAAATTTCAGCTGCGCGAAACAACAAACATTTATTTTCTGGCTTACTCGTCTGCAGTGCAACCGGGGTGTGGGGCTGGCATGGCTGGGTGGAGCTCCAGGCTGTGTCTCCCATCCTCCTGGGGCCAGCAGCTCCCCTAGGAATGTGATTCTCACGGCAGAAGAGGGACAAGCGGAAACATTCAAGGCCTCTTAAGGCCCAAGCTCAGACCTGGCCACCATGACTCCCACTGCCATCTCACCAGGCAAAGCAGTGCTGTGGCCAAGCCTGACAATGGGATGGAGGAGGGGAGGAGGGAAGACGTGCTGAGCCATAATCCAGCCTACCCCACTCTCTGTCCCGTGTGTGTGTCTGCTTAGGCTCACGCTGGTACACAGGGAGGTACGGACAAGAATGCCCACTGCAACATAGCTGATGCAATTGAAACCTAGAGGAAAAACTCAGATATCCATCAATAGGGAGGGGTTAACTAAACTACACTACACATAACACAGAGGGTACTATGTGACAGTGACTAAGGAATGGGGCCCATCTCCATTAACAGACACAGAAAGATCCCCCAGATCACAGAACAAGTGATCATGAACAGTAGGATGCTTTTGCAGGGGAAGAACATCCCACGGTGTGTGTGTGTGTGTGTGTGTGTGCATACAGAAGGAAGGCTGGGAGGAAGGCCATAGTCCATTTTACCTCTGTGGAAGAACTTCTAAATTATTTTCATCTTTTACAAAGGGGATATGTTTATATATTACATGTGAAGTTCTTTTTTTGAAACTAGAATACCAGAAGAAAAATTTTAAAATAACCATTGTTAGGGGCTTGAGAACTTATTAGATGCAAATGTTCTAGGAACTCAGGAATGTTTGGATCCTGCCAAACCAGGGTCGCTCTCCTTCGCCTCTGCCATACACCCTCCTGTCCCACAAAGTCCCTTTGGGAGACGAACTCAGATGAGCGATCAGGGAAAGAAACTAAAAGTGGCCCTTTTATTATGAGCTGGGCTTCATGCCCAGGCAGCCAGAGGCCTTGGGCAGTAACTGAGCTGAGATGTGGGCCCACGACCCACGTGGGCTCCTCCAGCCCACCGAGCCCTGGCCTCATGTCTGGCTTGCTGGGCCTGATAAGACCGGAGTGTCAGAGATGCCCACGAGGAGTGGAGAAGAGCCAAGATCAGCACACAGGCAAGAGGAGGTAGGCCCGGCCTCCACCGTCGATCCAGCCCTTGAGAGGAGGAAGCCACACCCACGTGAGTGAGCCTGCCCACCAGGAAACCGAGTTCCCTGTTAGCATGCCCTCCTTTGGAAGAGGGAGGACAAAGGAGGCAGGGAGGAGTAGAGGATGGTCTTTGCCATCATGACGGTTTCCTCCAAACCTCTAGACCGGCGCTGTCCCGTGCGGCAGCCGATAAGCCCATAAGGCTACTTAAATTTAAATGACTTTAAATTAAATAAAGGATCCAGCTGCTCAGGCGCACTACACACACATCATGTGTGCGGTGGCCACATGTGACTGGGGGGGACCATCTCGAGCAGCCCAGATGGAGTGCGCCCGCAGTGAAGAGGGACGTTCTGCTGGGCAGGCCTGCTCCAGGCGTTCCCGGCCACGTGCAGGTGCAGGGACCGAGGTGGGCCCCCCAGGCTGTGCATCTGGTACAGGAGGTGGCGGGGTGGGAGCAGTGAACCTCGCTCTTCTGTTCTGGACATCATCAGCAATTTCAAAATGTCTCAGATTCAGCACACCCCAGGAGGCCCGGGCCAGATGTCTGCAGTGCAGTCTCCCTCCTGGGGGGCTGGGGGTGCTGGCCTCCTCTGTCCAGGCCCCATGCTCTGCGGGGGCAGCCCAGGCCTGAAACAAAGAAATTTCCACCTGTCTCCCCTTCAGGATTGCACAGAAGGAAAGTGGACACCTTTGAGACCGGGAGGGACGGCGCCGCACCCAGAGAAGTCTGGCTTCTGCCTGTGTCAATCCTGCTCTGTTAAAACCCTTATGTGATGCCCTGAAGATCAAGTTTCCAGTCTCACACCCAGGCTCTTCTCGATGACATTCAGCGCTCCAACACACTGCCTGCTTAGAACTCCTACCTTCTGTGCCTTTGGCCGGAGAGCACCGCTTGGTGATTCCATTCTCCCCAGAGGTTCTGCCCCCAGCCCTTTCCCTCACTAACTTACCCGGAAGCTGTCAACAGATTGCCATGGACTGAATCCAGCTCACAGATGTGGATTATTTGGTCCATATAACCCTTGGGCAAAGCTTGAAAAAAGGGCCTCGAAAAACCAAGAAATTTCACATAAAACCCCATATTTCTGGCTTCCTTCAACAAACCAGAAGCTCTGACAAGCCCAGGCCCATCTTCCCGCATGGCAGTAAGCCGGTGGGAGCCTAGAGAGGCTGCATCTTCTTCCCGCAGTGCTATGGGCACTTGCATTTGGCTCAGGCCCCCCTGCTCCCTGGAGCTGCCGCCTGACCCCCACGGGCATTAGAGTAAGGGACTCTGCTCCCACTGTCCACTGCCCAAGGGTCCCCCTCTCACTCCTCCCTGGGGGCTCCCTGGGTTCTCTCGTGCTGGACTTGCCGCCACCCCTCCCGTCCTCATTTCCACCACTAACCTAGACCTCACTTGGCCGCCCAGCAGCACCTCTACCTTACCCTGCGCCCAAACGCCATCTCCCCTTTCTCCGCAGGCATGCCTGCCACCGTGACTCCAGGGATAGGAGCTCCCTGCATGGGCCAGAACACCAGGGGCCACCAGCAGACTCCACAGCCCAGCCCCCTCTTCAATACAGTGCCCCTCAACCTCAGTCTGACCTTACCTAGAGTGGTGCTGTAGCGTCCTCCCGGGCCTCCCTGGTAGCAGCCAACAGCCACTCGTTCATTGGGCAAGGAGGCACTGAGCACCTCCTCCTATGTGCCAGGCACTGTCCCAGCGGCAGTGACAAAAATAGACAAAAATCTCTGTCCTCATGTGCCTACATTCTAGTGGGGACAAAATAGTTTAAAAAAGAGAGAGAAAGAAAAGATACATGTAAGATGGTAGTAGGTGCCATGGAGAAAAACTAGAAGGGGAAGGAGGGTCGTGAAGGGGGTTGTCACTTTAAATAGGTGGTGAGGAGAGGCCTCTGGAAGAAGGCGACATTTCAGCCATGACCTGAAAGAGGTGAAGAAGTGAGCCATGTGGATATCAGCAGGCAAAGCAATTCAGGCAGAGGGAACAGCATCTGCAAAGCCTTGAGGCAAGATGGGCCAGTGTGGCTTGGTCTAGAAACCGCGAAGAGCTCGCGTGGCTGGAGTGAGGAAATCGGGCCAGGTGGGTGTCTCAGGAGACAGGTCAAGGAGGTGTTTGATGGGGAAATTGTGT
Organism: Mirounga angustirostris; assembly: GCF_029215605.1. Classification (NCBI taxonomy): domain Eukaryota; kingdom Metazoa; phylum Chordata; class Mammalia; order Carnivora; family Phocidae; genus Mirounga; species Mirounga angustirostris. The sequence goes on along the minus strand of NW_026991709.1, from coordinate 177,087,190 downwards.
AGAACCTGGCGGGCCATTGAAAGGACTTTGTTTTCTATGCTGAGAGAAACGGGCTGTTCTCAGAAGGTCCAAGGCAGAGGCGAGAAGTGATGGGACAAGTTTTATCAGGATCTCTCTGGCTGTGGTGTTGAGTAGAAGCCGAAGGGGCCAGGACTGACACAGGGAGATCGGCCGCAAGGCTGCTCAGTGAGGCAGGCAGGAGACGCTGGGCTGGCATGGGTAAGTAGAATGGGGGGAAGGAGGGAGGAGCTGTGGCTTTCCGGACCCAAAGAAAGTAGCACCAAATACATCTGCAGACGTGTTACAGTCGGGATGTGGACGCAAGCGCCGTTTGAAGGCACTGGCAAGGTCTACTGCTACGTATCTACAAGGACAGTGTTGCCATTAACTACGATGGCGAATTTATTATGTTCTAACCACCGAGCCCAGTGCTTTACTAGAACTGTGCAGTTGAATCCTCCTGCAAACCTACACAGTTGGGACTAGTGCCCTGCTGGTCCATGTACCGGGGAGACGATATAGGGAAGATGGGAAAAGCAGGGCTGGAGAACCTCACGGCTGAAGCTTGTGGCTTCCCCAGCCAGCCTGTCTGGCTCCCATCCCGGTTCTGCCACTCTCTAGTGACAGGATGTAGGGGACCTGATTTCGCCATCGCTCCCATTATGGCTGCCTAACAAACCACCCCAAACCTCACAGCAGTCATTGCGTTACTGAGCGTGCTCTGGGGGCTGGCTGGGCTCGGCTGGGCAGTCCTCCCTTCCTCCCAAGTCCTTGGTGCGCCTACAGTCAGGCAGGGGCCGGGGCTGAGGTCAGCTCCAAGGCTTCCCTACTCCTGTGTCGGGTGCCAGGGCTGGGGAGGCTCACGCTCCCAAGATGAGAATAGCTGGAGCTACTGGGGGCCCTCTGAAGCCTCTCCGGTATGGTGGCTTCGAGGCACCCCAACTTCTTTAATGGAGGTGCAGGGCTCCAAAGGTACGTCTCGAAAGCGGCAGAACCCGGAGGAAGCAGCTCCGGCATCGTGATCTGGTCTCAGGAGTCACGCAGTCATCTCTATTCTATTCCGTTCCCCAGAATTGAGGTGCTAACCCAGCCTACAGTCAAGGGGAAGGGGATTAGATTCCATCTCTTGAAGGGAGCAAAGAATTTGCAGGCACATTTTAAAGCCACTATAATAACCTCTGTCCCTCAGTTGCCCCATCCATAAAATGGGGAAGATTATGATAATAACAGTCTGCCTCAAAGTATGAAATTATTCAGGTAAAGCATTTATACAATGTCCCATACATAGTAAATATGGTGGGATTTTTTTTTTATATTTATTTGTTTTGAGAGAGTGAGAGCGTAGGCGGGAAGGGCGGAGGGAGAGAGAATCCCAAGCAGACTCCATGCTGAGCGTGGAGCCTGATGCAGGGCTCAATCTCTGGACCCTGAGACCACGCCTTGAGCTGAAACCAAGAGTCGGATGCTTAACCAACTGAGCCACCCAGGCACCCCAGTAAGTACTGTTTTTTTTAAACAAATGATTGATCATTTCCTTTAGATCAAACTCAAATAACTTTCAAGCCAACAACCTGGCTTTTTGCAGATGTGTAGACATCCACCAGGGTTTTGGCTTAGGTGCTCTGGATTCTTTGCAGGTGTCAGCCAGCCCAGAAGGGGCTCCCAGGTGAGGAGCACCTGGCTGGGCCTGGGACTTGGGCCATCTGGGTTCGGCTCCCCACCTGGCAGGTAGGGGTTAATTCATTCTGGCTTGTTAGTGAATTCAATTGTGGAGCAGAGGTCTGCGGCTTCCAGCCAAGCTCCCTGCTCCCCTCCCAAGGAGCCATGTCAGAAGAGGGAAAATAATTAGTCATTAAAATGAGTGCTTCAGGAACATGCCAAACTTCAAGCCCCTATCTCTCAGCTGGGCAACATCCTGACATTTAAAACAGTTCCACAGCCCCCCACAACACTCATGATGCATCATCCATCTGGCTTTCCAAGTCATGGCCCAGAGGACCCTGGGGCTGCCCCACTCGCTGCAGGCTTCACGTGCCCTGGGGTTCGATGAAGAACTCACTCCCTGTCATCGATCTGGCAGAAGAGGCATTACACAGAGAGTGTCCCATGCTAACAATACCCAAATCTGGTGTTGGGTACTCTGTACCTGTGTGGGTTTGTTGCTGATGGTTACTGATGGTTACTGATCAATAAGTGGTTGCCTCCGACCCACGAAATCACCAAGCTGCTTACCTATCCATCTGCCCACCAACCCACCCACCCATTTTTTCATCTATTCATCCATCCTTATACCAACCCCTTCATCCACCCACCCTCCTTTCATTTATTCACCCGTGCGTCCATCTATATACCAACCTACCTATTCACCCAGGCTACCATCCAACTGCCTCCAACCCAACGCATCTCCTCATCTAGACACTTAGAGAGCACCTACTCACCATTGATGTACTCATTAATTTCTCCAGCAAACATTTATTAGCAGCTACTACTATTCATTCATTCATTCATTCAACATGTAGAGAACTTAATATCTCATTTATTTACTCAGCAGTGAGCACCTACTGTTTACATACTCACTTAATAGTGATGAGGCAGCCACCATTCATGCACTTACTCCATGACCACTTTAGCAACCATTATTCAGTCAGCAAACCAGCGAGCCTTTATGGAGCACTTACTAATGCCAGAGCCTGTTCTGATCGTTTGGGATCCGGTGATGATTAGGACAAAGGCCACGTCTTTCAGCAACAAACAGTCCAAGCCAGAAGACAGACAGACCCATCAGCAGTTGTGGTACACACACACACAGGTACAGAGTCTCCAAGGAGGTGTACAGGATGGAGTCTGGAAGATTTAGAGAAGGCTTCCTGAGGGAGCTGTGACTCACCTGTGGGCTTGAAACTCAGGCCACCTTGGATCCCAGCTCTGTGGCTCTTGGGACTGGCCATCTGAAAGTCACTTTCCTCACTGGAGAATGGAGGTAAGAACAGCGAGTGGAATGAAGATCATAGCGCTTACCATGTAGAATCGTGAGGAAGGAGGCATAGATGGTTGCTGATCAATAAGCGGTTGCTCTCAGTACTTGAAGCGCTCATGGCAGTCAGCCACTGAAAAGGGCTGGAGGGAGGGCGCTCCAGGAAGCAGGACCCAAAGCCGAGGCCCGAAGGCCAGAAAGTCTTGCTGAATGCGGGGCCGGGGCACTGGGGGCTCAGTGTGATTTAGGGGTGCTACAAGAAATGGTGAGAGAGGGGGGCACCTGGCTGGCTCAGTCATTAAGCGTCTGCCTTCGGCTCAGGTCACGATCCCAGGGTCCTGGGATCGAGGCCCGCATCGGGCTCCCTGCTCCGCGGGAAGCCTGCTTCTCCCTCTCCCACTCCCCCTGCTTGTGTTCCCTCTCTCTGGCAAATAAATAAATCAAATCTTAAAAAAAAAAAAAAAAAAAAAAGAAGTGGTGAGAGAGGAAAAGGAAGGGGAGGAGGGGCTGGGGAAAATACAGACCGTAGCATTTAGGACAGGATTCTCAAAGTTCGTTCCCTGGAACACAGCATCAACGTCATATGGGAACTAGAAATGCAAATTTGGGGGCCAGACTCCAGACCTATGGGATGAGACACTCGGGGTTGAGACCCCACGTCCGGTGTGTTCACAGGCCGTCCAGGTGCCTGTGATGCATTTGAGCCTGATCTAGGGGGCGAGGGGTTATCCTGTATTGGTAGGAGGGGAGGGAGGATCCTGGCAAGCCTTCCCTGGGGAAGAGGCATCAACAGATTTGTTTTCATTACCAAACAATAAAATACCCTTTTTTAAAGTTTATTTATTTTTTTAGTCCTCTCTACACCCAACCTGGGGCTTGACCTTATGACATACTCTTCAGACTGAACCAGCTAGGCGCTCCCCAAACAATAGAATACCTTTCGTTGCAGGTTGTTGACAAGGGGAACGAGGGGCAGGGAATGTAGGTACCAGAGAAAACCCAGCTCTCCTGCTGGCACAACAATTCCCCGCCAGCTCCCTAGGGAACGGGAAGGGGGGGCCAGGTGTGAGGAAGCGCTCGCCTTGGGGACCGACAGCTTCTGGCTCAGACCTGAGGGCACCCGGCCAGGATTCGGCGGGTCCGGGGGGCTCTGCCTGCCCCCCACCGTGCCCCAGCCTCCGCCTGTCGCACGCAGGGCTGTCACAGGAAACAATGTGCCTTTGCGAGCCGCCCCGGCTGCCTTGGCAGTGGCCTGGCGTCAGGCATCACAATGACTTTCATTTCCTAGGAAACAAGGAGTCGCCCTTGTACCTTTGCTGGGAGCCTCTGCATTTGGAACCATCATGTGACTCAGGGAGCTATTTTTAGCCTCCCCCAGCCCTGTGCTGTAGGAAGAACGATCTGATGAAAATACTAAACTCATTAAAAGCCTGGGGGATGGGGAGGGGAGGAGGGGCTGCCAGAGCAGGGAGGCTGCAGCCTCCAAGATTCCAGCCCAGGCTGAGCAGTGCGCAGGTGATGGCAGTGGGAACCTGGCATTTCCCTGGGGTCTGGGCCCCGGGGACGTGGCTGGGAGGAGCCACTCACCCTCGTTCCGGGGATGGCTGGCTTGCGAGATGGGCCAGGCACCGTGCTCTACATTTTATCTGCATGGCTTTATTTCTGCCTGACAACGCTCCTAGAGAAGAAGAACCCCATCCCATTCTGCGGAGGAGCAAACCGAGGCTCAGAGGGCTTAAGGAAGTTGCTCGAGGTCATTGGCTAGGAAGCCGGGATTCCCGGACTGGAACCCAGGTCACCTGACGCTGGAGCTTGCCCCTTACCCATCCTGCCAGAGGGAACCCTACCTGTACCCACTAGCTGCTGGAACCAGGGAAACAGGGCCAATTTCACGGGCGCGCCACCCAAGCAGTCATACGGGGCTCGCGCTTAGAAGGGTCCCGCCGTCAGTTTAGTAAGCGCTGTTACCGTCCTGAAATTCTCCATCATTCTTAAACGAGGGGCCCTGTATTTCCATTTTGCACGGGGTCTAGCAAGTTACACCGCCTGTCCCACTAGAGAATTCTCCTGCCTTCTTCACATGCCCCTCTGATCTGCACGCTAGCTGAGTTTCTCAGTTTACTTTTCCTCCTCCCGTTCAGAATAAAGGAGGACTTTCTTTTTATTGTGTTCGTGGTGAAGACCCAAATTCCAGAGTCAACCAGACATGCATGCGTTCCAATCCCAGCTGGGCCACTTACTGGCTGTGTGCTCGCAGGAATCCGCTTCTCCTCTCTGAGCCTATTCCCTCATCTATGAGGGAGGTGTGAGGAACTGCCCCATTTACAGATGCAGAAGAATCAGCTTGGAAAAGAAAGTAACTTGTCCAAGGTCACAGCCAGAGAGCAAGTCAGGCAGGATTAGAACCCCAGCCTAACTGCAAGTCCAGGGTGAATGTCAGCCCCCGGTCCTGCCCTGAGCAGGCAGCATTATCCCCTCATCTCACGCAGAAGGGTAACCTCAGTCCCCACTGCTGCCCCTTCACCCAAAGGACTCCGAGCCTGATGTGGGGTCACGCAGAAAGGCAGGATAGGCAGACAACAGGCCAGTGGCCTCATGCCCAACCTTCAGATACCCATGCAGGGAACCTCCTCCTTGCCCCTTTAGCATGTTTCAAACGTCCTCATGCAAACCAGCTCTTCCCACACCAGCACACCAATTTCCCAGCCAGCCCCAATGGTTCAGAGCCTCAGATAGGATGTCCTTCTGTAGGGGCACTGAGGAGAAAAAGCTGGAGAAGGTGCCAGGGGCGGAAGGGTTGCTCAAGACAGACCCATCTTTCTTTGGGAAAGACGTAGCCTTCAGAGTGGAGGACAGGACGACCATGGGGGCACCGGACGGTACAGAGAATCCTATTTGCCTTTGAAGGACGTCCGGGATCAGGGAACCCAAACTGAGTCCGTTGAGTAAGCTGCTGCCTCACCTATGTCCCTTGGGCCCTCACTTCTGCTGGCATCCAAAGGCTCTCAGGCAAGCACCTGTGACCCTCTGTCCATGGGAATCCCTGGTCTCAGGAGCGAGCCTGGCCGCACAGAGGATATGCAGTTCATGCGCCCCAGGAGCCACCTCAAGCAATGACAGTGGGAAGGCAGGGTTCAAATGCCTGCTGCCTCGCACCTCAAGTGGGACGATTCTAAGGTGTGTTCCCCACTGTCTCCCCGGGGACCCGCCGGCGCTGAGTAAACCTACTCATTACTGTGTCCTCTCTTAGCTGCTTTCCCTTCCCCATCTCACTTCCCTACACCTCTGCCAGTGTTTCTGGGGCTCCCCTCAAACCTTGACCTCGGAGTCTGCTTCTGAGGGAGCCCGCCTCACCACAGAAAACATTCATTCATTCGTTCATTCATTCATTCATTCGTGCTACAGAATATCTGCCATTTTATGAGCATAAAAGTTATTTCCCTTAAGCCTCTAGAAAATGGGAATTGTCATCCAGTTAGATGACATTCATGCAGCACCTCCATGGGCCCAGCCTCTGATGCTGGCCCCACCTCAGGTGTCTGGGAGGCAATGGATACAAATAAACCCAGAAACATTTACCGAGAGTGTCCCCTGTGCCGGGCCCCGAGCAGAGACCCTCCACAGGCATCTCTTCTACCACACCCACAATGACCCAGTAAAGTGGCTATTTTTAGCCTCCTTTTCCAGACAGGGAATCGAACCCTCAGGGAGGCCAAGTGTTTTTCCAAGGTGACGTGACAAGGAAAAAACAAAGCCAGGATCCCGGCGAGATCTGTGGGAATCTTGAGTCCGCTGAACCTTGACCTAACCGCCACGCTACACAATAGCCCACCCTCCCCACTGCGCCCCAGGCTTCCCCCCACCAGCCAAGCGGCCCTAATATTCACCCAACAACTATGGAGTCAGCTACAAGTGGAGGACCTCAGGCCAAAAGGACTCAGGCCCAGAGTCCATTCTCTACTTCTCCCTTTACCTGCTCTGTGACCTCAGGCAAGTCGGTTCACTTCTCTGAGCCCCAGACTCCTCATGTCTAAAATGGGATGGTGTTGAGGGTAGTTCTTTGTACTGTGATAATGAACGGATGCCTTAGGACTACCAGAATCCAGACCTCGCCCCAGTTGCTGTGTCTAAAGAAACAGGTGAACGTGTTGGTGGGAGGCCATTTCCAGCTGTGTTCCCAGAAGTGTCTGGGAAGCAGTGGGCTGAACCCCAGATGCCTTTCCCATGGAAAACAGTGTTCTCAGTCCACAAGACCCTCTTAGAGCCACCAGGTCCCATGCTTCTAGCTCGTCCAGAGGTTTACATCTGCCTTGCTCCCCCACCAGCCGGCCTCTCTTCCATGAGAAAAGACTGAGGCCTAAGAGGTAGAATTCACAAGGCCAAGAACACAGGCAAACCCCCAAGTCAGGGGCCATCCAGCAGGCGGAAGCAGAGGGAGGTGGGCAGGAGCTTTGGGACAGCAGAGACTGGTGATGTCCCCCAGAGCTGTCGAAGGAGAGTCTGACTCCGCCACTGTCTAGGTAGGTGGCCTTGGGCAAGTCTCCTCTCTGGACCTCGATGTCATCATCTGTGAAATGAGATACTAATCAGCAGTATGGGGCTGTTGTAAGGATTGAGTGAGATACTATGTACAAGGGCCTCAGCTCAGTGTCAGACTACGCAGAAGCCCTGGAGGGGCAGGGCGTGACGAAGGGTGGCCAGCCATACTTTCCACACGTGACCACAGCAGTATCTCTAGTTTGCATACACTACTTACAATGGGACTTTGACCCTTTTCCCATCAAGAAGTAGAGACTAGGGGTGTCTGGCAGGCTCCGTCGGTAAAGCACGTGACTCTTGACCTAAGGGTTGTAACTTCGAGCCCCACGTTGGGTGCAAAGATTACTTAAAAATGAAATCTAAAAAAAAAAAATAAGTAGAGTCCATGTTCTTTCTTCTAGAATATGGGCAGGCTCTGGCTTCTGTGGAAGTGACACTATGGGACTTCCAATATGAATGAATGTTTTCTGTGGTGAGGCGGGCTCCCTCAGAAGCAGACTCCGAGGTCAAGGTTTGAGGGGAGCCCCAGAAACACTGGCAGAGGTGTAGGGAAGTGAGATGGGGAAGGGAAAGCAGCTAAGAGAAGACAATACACCTGTCCCAGCTCTTTGAGGACACTCGCTCTTTGAACCCAGCCACCATGCTGTGAGGAAGCCCAATCAGCCCCATGGACAGACTCCCATGGAGAAGAACCAAAGCTTTCAGTCAGCAGCCCTGGCTGAGCTCCCAGCCACCAGGCAGCACGCATTTGCTGGCCACGTGACTGAGTCATCTCAGATGCACACCCGCCAGCCCGGGCCAAGCTGCCTCGGCTTTTGTCACATGGAGCTGAGGAAAGCTCTCCCCGCCGAGCCCTGTCCAGATTGCAGATCTGTGAGCAAAATAGATGATGGTGGTTGTTTTAAGCCACTAAGCTTGGGGGTGCTTTGTTTGCAGCAGAAGAAAACAGATTCAGAGAGGTTAGGGGACTCGCCTGAGGTCACAGTGCTGGTCAATGGAACTAAGCCTGAACCAAAGTCCCCAGTGTCTTGGGGCAATTCTCCCTTTCACAATCCATACTTTTTTTAAGATTTTATTTATCCATTTGAGAGAGAGAGAGACAGAGAGAGGGAGGGAGAAGCACACTCCCTGCTGAGTTAAGAGCCTGACATGGGGCTTGATCCCAGGACCCTGGGATCATGACCTGAGCCGAAGGTAGACACTTAACCGACAGAGCCACCCAGGCGCCCCCACAACCTTCATTTAATAAATGAGGACATCAGGGCTCAGAGAAATTCAGCAACACACTCCAGGTCACAAATATTATGGGCTGAAGTGTATCTCCCCAAAAAGAGAACTTGAAATGTAACCTTCCCCACCGCCTACCCCACCCCACCAGCCCCATACTTCCAAATGTGACCTCATTTGGAGAGAGGGTTTTCATAGAGGTAATCAGGTTAAGATGAGGTCATTAGGGTGGGCACTCATGCAATATGACAGGTCTCCTTATTTTTTTAATAAAAGGAAATTTGGACACAGATCACACAGAGAAAAGACCATGTGGAGAATGCCATCTCCAAGCCAAGAAATGCCCGAGGCTACCACAATCTAGGAGAAAAGCCTGGAACAGATTCTCCCTCATGGCCCTCAGACAGAGTCAACTCTGCTGACACCTTGATTTCAGATGTCTAGCTTCCAGAACTAGGTGACAATAAATTTCATCTGTTAGAGACACCAAGTTTGTGGTACTTTGTTACTACAGCTCTAGGCAACTGATAACAGCTGGTGAGTGGGAGTCCACCCCAAGTGTGCCTGAACTCTAATTAGCTTCTACTGCCTCTCCCCTGAGGCATTCCAGGAGGGCTTCCTGAAGGGAGTGGCATCTAAGTCCTGAAGGATGCAGAGGAGTTAGCCAAGAGATAAAGGAGGCAAGGGTGTTCTGTGTAGAGGGGCAGCTTGGGGTGCCAGGCGACCTGCTCTAGAGGCCGCCACTGGCTGGAATGGGCTGTGGGTGGCAAGGGCACAAGCCGGCAGGAGGCAGGAAGAGGATGGCCTTTGTTAATCCAGCAGGCAGGCCATTTGGATGTTATCCCGAGGCAGTGGGGAGCCATCTGCCTTTTTCTCCTGATTCTTGTCACCCCAGCAGGATTCCTCTAAGAGCATTTCACAATGGGCCCGGCCCTCCCCCTCGGAGCCTGGAAGTCAGGGAATTGGTGGGTTTGCGCTCAGCGGGAGAGGAGCTGTCTTCGCAAAGCCCCCTCAGGTCTGGGAATTAAGGGCTTCTGCTGCCGACTTCCACCCTGCGGGCCCCTCAAAAGGTGTCCTCACTGCCAAGTGCGAATCCAAATAAAGGCCTCCACGGAGCTGTTGCTGGGAGTGGGGGAGAAAGGGGGTGGTTGGGGAGGCCCTCTGAGGGTGGCTTCCTGAAATTTCCCCTACAGGTTGGCCCCATCTCAGGAGGCACGGGGTGGTATCCTCAGGTCCTAGATGTCCCCTCCCACCCCAAAGAGCCGGCAGGTGGAGTCATTATTAAGATTCCTGTTATCTAAGCAAAGCCCCACAGGTTGTGGCAATTTGGATGCCAGAAGCCTTTCTCCTACCACCTCGCCCCCCAAAATCTTCTTTGTGTCTCCCAAAATCTTCCCCAACATTCCTTTCAGATTCCAATTCCTCAGCCAAACCAGAGTTTCTCAAGTGTCGCTGGGCCCCCTCCCCCGCTCCGCTCCCCCCCTCCAGTCTCCAGAGCTCCTCCTGCCTCCGTCAGTACCCACTCAGTTGCTCACCAGTCCTAGATGAACAGATGTGGTCCACCAACACCTCATCAGGGGACTGCAAGACAGAGCAGAGACTGGGGGTCAGGAGCCGGGTGCAGGGGTGTGACTGGGGCAAAGGAAACCCAGCACCCAACCACTCCGCCAGAGGCCCTGACAATCTTTCCAAGAAGCTTAAGGGGTCTTTAAACCCTAAGATTCTCCTGGTGGAGACTGTCTGAGAGCCGAGAAGACTGAGTGGTCGACCTGACAGGAGCCAGCCGAGTGGTCTGGTTGACTGGGTTCTCTCCCAAGTAGTCCTGCTGCAGCCCCCTCCCCCCGTGCCACCCCCCTCCCAGGACCCGGGGTCTTGCTCCACACAGGTCCAGAGTATGCCCAGAAGGAAGGTAGGGGCAGGTGTTTAACTCGGATCTCTGTTCCTGTGTTTGTTTTGTCTTTGCTGCTGGGAAAGAATCAGAAGGAGGTAGCCAGGCCCTCTGGGGTTACGCGCAGTGCTCAGAGACAGCCTCGCTCCTCACTGCTGCCTGAAATCTAGATTAGTCTGGGTTTCCAGGGGCAATAAAGAGGAATGATTTCCTAGGTAGGGGCTGGAGTCTGAAGATGCTCAGGGCAACCACCAGGGAGGCAGCTGGGGTGGAGCAGGTGATAATAGATGGAGGATATCTCTAAGGAGGCAACCCTGCATCAGAGCCCAGAGCCCCTGCCTTAGAGGGAGCAGCTGTGGGAGGGGGCAAAGGACTGAAGTGTGGGGAAAGGCCAGAGGGGCCTGGAAGTTCTATTCTGGGGGCAAACCCTGTAGCGAAGAGGTGGGGTGGCTCCATGGGGCTGAGATGGTCCAGCCAGTCCCACCAGCCCTCAGGACTGGGGCTCAGAGTCAGGCTCGGAGTCAGGCTGAGGGTACCGTGGAGAATATACAGACACAGGGCAGCTTTTGCAAAACTGAATTCATGGCTGCAGATTCACCAGAGGAGGAAGAAAAGAAATCGAAGGAGAGTTGGAGAAACAGACAAAAGGAAAATTACAGACTGAAAGAGGGAGAGGGGAAAAGGGAGGCTTGAAGAAAAAGATGATGGGAAGGAGATGAAAGATCTACAGAGAGAAAGAGACCCAGAGAGAAGGAGCGAGGGGAGGCTGGGAGGGAGGGAAAGGGGAGGAGGAGGGGAGGAGGGAAGGGAAAGGGGGGAGGGGAGGGGAAAGGGGGAGGGGAGAGAAAGGGGGAGGGGAGGGGAAAGGGGGGAGGGGGAAAGGGGAGAGGGGAGGGGGGAGGGGGGGAGGAGAGGGGAACAGGCCTACAGGGAAGAAGGGAGAAGAGAAGGGGCAGTTAAGAAGAGGGGAGGGGAGGGAGAAAGGATGGAAGGAGGAGAGGAGGGTGGGAAGGGAGCAAGTTGCAGAGGAAGAGAGGGACAGTCGCAGGCCCCAGGACAGGCAGCCTTGGGGTCCCAGGCTGCACAGCTCAGGGCCGTGCCGCACCCCACACTACCCTCTGCAATGCAGTGCCCGGAGCAGAGCCCTGAGACTGGCAGCCCTGAGGGCCCAGCCCCCTAACCCCGCCCCAGCGCCCTGACTGGTTTCTGCCTGGGTGAGTGGAGACAGAAACGCCAGTCTACACCCCTGCCCCTCACCCCGCGGGCTGCACCCTCCCCCAGGGGCTCCCCTGTCTGACACAGCCCCGCAGCGACTCACCAAGCCCCGGACCCAGGAGCCGCAGCTGCTCAGGGCAGGCAGCTTTTTCCAGTTCTCACCGAAAGGCCGGTCTCACAGCCCCGATGTGAGGCCCCACCTGCCAGAATTTCGGTCTCTGCCCACACCTGGCAGCGTGGTGTGGATGAGGTTAGATGAGGGATGCTGGAGCGCTGCGGGATGCCATCTTTATTTCAGGGGGTCTTCGCCCACCTAACATTTGGAAGTTCAATTTCTAAAGAACGAAGAATATGGAAGGACAGCAAGCAGAGAGCAGCAGGGCCCCAGAGAGAGGGAGCAAGAAGTCGATGTGGATAGGGGAGCCAGGAAGAAAAGGGGGCTAAAGGTGTAAGGTGTCTCTGAAGGGGAGAGACCAGAGTGAGAGGTTGGGGGGCAGGGGATGGGGGTGCAGGGGCAGGATGCACACGCGGCTTTCAGTACAAGGACAGACGCCATATATCATCCCATGGACCTTAGGAGTCAGCAGGTTCTGGCTCTGCCCCTCATTACCTGTGGCTTCAGGCAAATGACTCCAAGTCCTGGGACCTCCGTTTCTTCGTCTGTAAAATGGGCATAGCCACAGCCTGGACTTCATGGCTTACTGTAAGGGTGCGGTGTGAAACGTCCACAGCGCACACAGCGGCGCGGGGCACACAGGGAGCCCTCGGTGACTAGAAGCTATGACAGAGCAGGGGTGAGTGGAACCAGGTGGAGAGAGGGGCATGGGAGGAAGCCTCTAGGAGCCCCTTTGGCCTGGGCCACCATTTTGCCTGCTTGGAAAAACTCAGCCCCAGGCTGGCGGTCACAGGAATGCTGCCCTGAACCCTTTCCATACTTTTTTAATTTCATCCTCACGCAGACCCTAGGAGGTGGGATCTGTTCTCATCTCCATTTTAACGAGGAGGGGGCCTCGGCTCTAAACACCTTGTAGCATGCCCACTGCTGTCACAAGGCTGAAGCCGTTGAGCTCGGGTGCCAGAAGGGGTCCAGAGAGTCCTCTCTGCCGAAAGCACACTCCATTGCAGCAGAAAGCAACCTCAGTCTCTCTGAGATGAACGTTCTCCCCTCAGGCTTCGAAATCCTGGCTGACCCCGCTGGACCAGCTAACAGAATGCCTGGAGAACCCTGCCTGGCTGTGCGGAAAGCCCCAGGCCCAAGCATAGGAATTCAGCGAGTGAGACCCCTCCCTTCCAGGCTTTTCCTTGACATTCCTCTCCTGGGGCTTGGAGGAGGAGGAGTTGCAGCAGGAAAAGCCCGCCCACGTCCAGGTCACTGATGCTCATGCCAGGTCGGGCATGGAGTGGGGGCATGTGCGCTGGGCAGGCGGGATCCAGAGAGCAGAGGGGCGGGGCCGGGGCACAGAGGGGGCCCAGTGTTTTCTCCCAGGCTGCTTGGAACAGGATGTTCTGAAATGAGGAGGCAAGCCAAGAAGCAGGGCTTGTGTGTATGTGAGCGTGCGTGCGTGCGTGCGTGTGTGTGTTTGTGTGTGTGTGTAAGGTGAGTGACACTATGAGATGTCAGGGGCAGGATCTGAGCAGATGGGGGAGGGTTAGTTGTTTATCTGAGCAGAGCAGGTGGGAGCTAATGATGGAGGATGGAGTGGGGGAGCCAAGGGGGGAGGGAACGGGGGAGGGGAGGGGCATCTCATGCTCTCACTGTCCCCTGCCTCCTTCCACTGGGAAGAGCACAGGGGTCCCTGCTCTGAGCAAAGCCTCATGGAGCATCCAGGTGGTGGGGGTAGAAAGCTGACCAAGGTCTCCTCCCTGGTCTCCCTGGCCATCAGACTGCGGCTTCTCTGGCTGACAAGTGGGTTTTATTGGAGTCACACGTCAGCTTATTTCCCACTGCACACCCATCCTTCCTGATGAATCGGGAGCAAGAGGCTGATTCGGGACCGCTACTTCTGGACATTGCCGCAGGGGGTTAAGGCATGTTTCTGGTGCGATTTAGGGTTTTTGTCTTTTTGTCCGGGATTCACTAATGATTCATTTGGTTCCATAAGAAGGCAGCCATTGTCTTGGTGTTGATGAGGTTAGATGAGGGATGGTGGTAGTTGGCTGGTTGTCATTGGGACTGACCAGGCCTCAGACTGTGGGAGCCTGAGACTAACTACGACTGACTGGCTGACTGAAACTGGGTGGATGGATTGAGCTTGACTGGTTTAGGTGACTGGTTGACCAGGAGACCGACTCAGCAGCTGCAAGTCTGACTGGCTGACTGGTTGATAACAATGAGCTTGGTGGGTAGTTGACTTGTTGGCTGCCTAATTCAAACCGACTGGATAACTGGGTGACTAACGATGATCTCCTAACCAGTAGCTTTGGGTGATGATCTTGCCTGAAGGACATTAGCTGGCTGGGGGTGTGGCTGTGTCCTTCAGACTGACAGGATGACTGGATGTCTGACAGCGACCACAGAGCCTTGACTGATGGCCTTTATTGCACCCTTGACTCTCAACTGGCTGGCCAGCTGCTGTTCCTTTGTGGCTGTGACTGACCAGGCCACAGACTGGAGCTGCCAGTGACTAACGGGGACAGAACAACAGGCAGAAACTGACTATGCCCGACTGACTGGTCTGGCTGGGTGACCCGACTCTCTGCCTTAGTCCTCGAAAATCGACTGTCCGGCTGCCTTGACTGCCACAGACCACCTGACAACCACCTGCCTGACTGACCGGTGTCCCGGAGTCTCGCTGTGAGACAACACCCTGCCAACCGACGCACCTTCATGTGCTGACTGGCTGACTGATTTTGCTTGGCTGTTGGGTGACAGACGACTGCTACGGACTGGCTGGCTCTTTGAGGGGGGCTGACTGACCCTGCCTCGACTGGCCGGTCGGCCGACACTTTGAGATTGACCAGGTCGGGGAGACCGGTGACCACGGCTGGGTGACCACCACGTGAGTGACCCCGTCTCACCATGTAGCCCTGACTGTGTAGTGGGGTCTGACTCTGAGACAATGAACGATTGATGGACTGGCTGAGCCGGGCTGGCTGGCTGACGGGCTGGCTGTGACTGTGACCCCGGGGGTGAACAGCTGTGACTGGGTGTAGCTGGGTCCAGCTGTGAGTCAGAGGCCGACTGCCTGACTAGCTGACGGGTGGAGGCCGGCCGGACGGCTGGCTGACTCGTGTCGTGAGTGGCCCTGCCTCGCAGTGTGGCCCTGGCGGCGGGTCAGAGTCTGACTGTGAGACCATGACAGACTGACTGACTGACTGACTTTCCTGGCCGACTGCCTCTGGGTCGGCCTGTAAACACAGCCCCTACCTGTCCCAGAACCATGAGGGGCCCTACAGGGAGCTGGCCCGGCCTGAGGGACAGAGCGGCTTCTGTGGAGCGGCTGGGGGGGGAAGACGGAGGCAGGAGCCGCCAGAGGGAGAACGGGAATAGGCCCTGCCCAGGGCTGGGCCCAGATGGAAAGTTCTCCACCTCACCCTTGCAGGGGCTGGGTCATTGGCACACATTCTCTGAGCTGTGTTTTTGGCTCTAGTCTTATAGCTCATTTATTTGGGGGGAATGGGGTGGGGGGGAGGGAGCTGGGGGAGCCTATGAAAATATTGAGCCAATAACTCACCGACAGGACTCCGGTTATAGGAGCCTGGTGCGGGGAGGGGAGGGAGGAAAGCCAGGTGGGGGTCGGAGGGCTGGTTAGGGGGCTTGGCCTGGGGCCAAACTCTGCCCTGGAAAACTCAGGCCTTGTACTGCGGAGCTGGGGAAGCCTTAGAAGGAGCAGGGTGTCTGTCAGGCACACCTCTCGTACTTCCTCCATTTTATAGCTGAGGAAACAGAGGCCCACAGCCCTTAGGGCCCACGGTATTTCCCAAAACCTGACGCTCTGGGGCCTCCCCACCAGAACCCAGGAAAATGGTGAACTCTAGCTCTCTCTGACCTGCCCCAGCAGGCCCTGGGCAGCCGGTTTTCAGGGGCAGAGAGGACTTTGGGCAAGACGCTTGGCCTCCCGGAGCCTCAGTTTCCTCATCTGTTAAACATATTTCTAACAGGAAGGCATTTGGCAGGACTCAGATGCCTCAACCACCTGCTGTATGCGTGGTTTCCTCGCCCACAAATGCGAATAATATCAATAATGGCTCTTACCCTACAAGCTTCTCGAGAGAGAGGAGAAAACAGAATCCAGACAAAGACTTCAACTCAGTGCCTGGCACTTAGCAAACAACCAAGAAATGTGAGTTTTCATGATTACTAATACTCATCTCCCGGGGATACGTGCGGATTCATGAAGATCTTTCACGCGGATGTACCTGGGAAGCCACGGAGCTCAGCCCCAAAGTGGTGGAAGGCAGCTGTGCACCTAGCAACCGCTCCTTCCCTGAGCCTGGCTAGGCTGTCCCCAGACTCCCTGAAATGCCACGGGTCCCCACAAAGGATTCCACAGACTCTCTGGGGGCTTCAGCTGCTCCTGACACCATAGCCGCTGGGGCCTAGCCCCCAGGGACGGGGAGGTGAAAATAGGAGGAAATTCTCTGGGGTTCCCCTGGGAAGAGCCAAGGACCCAGTTGTCATGAGGAGGCCCTGGTGGAGCAGGGGCCTCTTCCAGGAAGACCCGGGGTCTCAGAGGAAAGGCCAGGCTCTCCTCTGACCCAGGGCAGGCTGAGGGACAGGATTTCCCCAGGAGGCTGAGAACCCATGTATGAGCCCAGAAAAATCCCTCCCACACTAACACAGTCACCCTGTTCTCAAAGAGCTGCTGAGGATGTGAGCTCATTTGACCTTCACAGCTACCCATAGCTGCAAATTAAAACCAAGTCATGAAGCCTCACCGAGGTCATAGCCAAAGAACAGAAGGTCGCCCGGTTGCTCCTTCCTTCCTCATTCATTCCTTCCTGAGGCTTAAGACTTCAAACATGACTGCATGCGAATCCCAGCTCAGCCAGTTACTGGATCTGTGACCTTGGGCCAGTGACTTCTCTGCTCAGAGCCTCAGTTTTCCCCTCTGTAAAATGGGGATGACTATAGCACCAATCTCACAGGATCGTGGTGAAGATTTGACAAAATGCTCAGTAAATGCTTTAAAAAGGTAAGGCTCGGGGAGCGGAGAATTTCTCTCTTCGGCCCCACAGCTGCTTCCTCATCGCAAAACGGACGTAAGGACCTACCACACAGGGTCACTGGGAAGAGTTAACATGCACTTAGCATCGTTGCCGCCACCTCTCACGTCCTAGGTGATCAGTCACGGCCTGCACAGCTCTTCGTAGCAGCCCCACCTGGCCCACAGTAAGGGCTCGATAAATAGGAACTATTTGTCTTACTCTTACTGGGTAAAGCAAAGAAGGAAACAAGCATTTAAATACGAAGGGTGTGCTAAGGGCTAAGTGAAGGTGTGGGAGAATGCAGAAGAGGGGCCCCCGTGAATGGAGAAACTGTGAAGGAAGGAGGAAGGAACAGACGGC
Organism: Mirounga angustirostris; assembly: GCF_029215605.1. Lineage (NCBI taxonomy): Eukaryota > Metazoa > Chordata > Mammalia > Carnivora > Phocidae > Mirounga > Mirounga angustirostris. The sequence goes on along the minus strand of NW_026991709.1, from coordinate 177,069,839 downwards.
GTCAGAGACGCCTAAGCAGAAGGACAGACTGCACCAGCTGGAGGGCTCCCTACACAGGCAAGGCCCATGCAAAGGCCTGCAGGCTAGAGAGAGTGGGCATCCGGCAGCACCCCAGATCCTAGTGGGGCTGGAGTTAGAGTCCCAGGGGGGCAGGGCAGGAGAGGGTGCCCTCAGCCTGTGCTTGGGGTGGGATGGGGACAGAATGAAGACCCTGATTCCTGAGTCCCAGGAACATTAGCGGAGGATCCTTTAGGCTTTGGCCAGGCTCTCAGCCAGTCCCTGAGCAGCTTTCCTGCCTGGGGCCTAGGACAGGGCTGCTGGGCTCCCCCCACCCCTGATGCTACAGGGCTTCAGGCAGGGGCAATCACTGTCCCATTTTACAAAAAAAAAAGCTACTTTTGTATTGGTTTTCTGTTGCAGCTGTTAGAAATTGCCACGAACTTAATGGCTTAAAACAACACAAATGTATTCTCTTGCCGTCCTGGAGTTCTGAAGTCTAAAATCAAGGGGCGGGTCTGCACTCCTTCTGAAGTCTTCAGCAGAGAAACTCGTTCCTTGCCTTTTCCAGTTTCTAGAGGCCAGCTCTGTTCCTTGGTTTGTGGTCTCTTCCTCTTATCACTCCGACCTCTTGCTTTCATTTTCACATTGCCTTTTCTCTCTCCAGCCTCCTGCCTCCCTCTTAATAAGGACCTTTGTGATTACATTGGACTCACCAGGATAATCTCCCCATCTCAAGATCCTGCAGTTAATCACATCTGCCAAGTGCCTCCTGCCTCAGGGCCTTTGTACTTGCTTTTTTCATTGCTTGCAAAGCTTTTCTCCCAGATATCCATATGGATCATTCCTCACCTCCCTCAGGGTCTGCTCAAATGAAACCCCTTATCCATATCCAGGTATTCCTCATTCCTCTGATCCTGCTTTATTTTTCTCCATTCCACTCACCACCAACTGGTGTATTAGAGATGTGGATATTTGTTTACTTTCTGTCTCCTCCAGCAAGAATTTAAACTGCACAAAGAGGGACACTTGGGTGGCTCAGTCGGTTAAGCATCTGCCTTCGGCTCAGGTCATGATCCTGAGGCCCTGGGATCGAGCCCCGCATCGGGCTCTCTGCTCAGCGGGGAGCCTGCTTCTACCTTTGTCTGACGCTCCCCCTGCTTGTGCTCTCTCACTCTCTCTCTCTCTCTGACAAATAAATAAATAAAATCTTAAATAAATAAACACACAAAGACCGGGATTTTTGTCTATCTCATTCACTGCCGTATCCTCAACACCTACAATAACAAAATGAACGAATGGTTGAAGTTCAGAAAGGTAGAGTGACTTGCCCAGCGTCACACAGCCAGTAAGTGACAAAAGCTAGGGATTTGAACCCAAGTGGGTCTGACCCTCCTACATTAAGGGTTTGGCTCGATGATGCCTGTCAGCCTCTTAAAGTTTATTTATGTGGGCACCAGTCCTTCAGGCCCTGCCCTCTGCCTTCTCCTGGTTGATGATGGGGTAATTGTGGGCTGCTCTGTGACTCACCCTAGGAAATAACCAGAAGAATAAAAATAGTTTCTGTTGGCCCTGGGCATTAGATTTCACAATAGAACAGGGGCGCCGTGAGAGCAAGGGTGTGCCTATTTCACTTGGCTCTGTATCGTCTGCGCCAGACAAATGCCGTGCACGGCGTTGGTGCTCACGAATCTTTGTTGATGAAGACCTGCTTTCTCTCTCTCTCTCTCTCTCTTCCTCTGGACTCTGGACCACCAGTTTCCGGCCCTGAGGTCCTGGCTACATTCCCTGCTTCTCTGCGCATCCCCCTGGCTTCTGGCTCTCCAGGTTTCATGGCCCAGCCGGCAGAGCCTCAGGAGGAGGCCCCTCCCCTCCCCTTAAGTCCCTGCTCTCAGAGGCTAGTGCCCATGACAGTCACCCCAACAGCATGGCGGGAAAGGCCCTGCATTAGCCTTCCTGCCTCTCAGCCGGGACTCTACCCTCTGCACTGGCCCGAAGGTGAAGGCAGATGTGCTCTCTTAGACCCTTCCCGCTTTTCTGTACCTACTTCTCCCTTCCCCAGCCAGGATTTTTCAAGAAAACGCACCCTTTACCCTTCTCTGTACTTTACTTCCTCCCAAGCTACCAGAAATTGAAGTCTACACACCTCCCATGCTAGGAGAAAGGGGGGACAGCAATGGGAAGGTGTAAACAAGGATTCACTGACCCCCGCTCTGCAGTCCAGAGGGGCAGGGCAGGGGCAGCTGCGAGGGTATCTCGCCAAAGGAGGAAGAGGAAGACAGGAGGATCAGTTGGGCCAGCCGCGGCAGGAGGTGACAGATGTCACACTGTAGCCTTACTGAAGAGGAGGTCCCAATCCCTGTCACTGCAGCGTTCCTTCAATTGCGTGCACAGACATTTCAACCAGCCGCTAAAGCACCCCCGCACCAGCCGGGTGAACTCTACTAACTCCATGTTCTAGAGCCTTTGCTTTACAAACACACTCATCCTGGATCGATGTAATAATAGAGCCGCCACGAGCGGATGCCCAGCACCTACCACCAGCCAGGGCTCTGCGCTCAGCACTTGATCTCCGTTAAGACTCAGCAATTCCACAACATTTCTGTGAGATAAGGTGTGTCCATTCTAGGGATGAGAAAAACTGAGGCTCGGAGAGGTTAGGTCACTTGCTCAGGGCCATAGTGCTCTTCTCATTTCCACTTTTGTTCCCCTGCAAGCAGAATCAGCAAACCACTGCCTAGAGGCCAATCTAGCTGCTGCCTGTTTTCATAAAGTTTTATTGGGACACAGCCACACATGGTTGCTTATGAATTGCTTCTGGCTGCTTTATGCCCTACAGCAGCAGCGCTGACTTGTCACAGCAGGGACGACATGCCCGCCCCCCTGCCCCAGCCAAAAATATTTACAGTCTGGACTTTTACAGAGAAAGATCGCAACCTCTGTCCTATAATCTATTCTCTGCCTGTTCCCCAAAGGGATCCTTGTAAAGCTAACTCAAGTCATGATGCAAACTGTTTAAAATCTTTTGACTAAGATCCAAATTTCTTCCCACAGCCCACAGGGTCAGCTGGTACCTGCTAACCTCTCCCACTCTCACCCCCATTGACTATATTCCAGCACATGGGACTTTTTCCTATTTACCTAATGTCCTGGGCTCTTTCTAACCTCAGGACCCTTGCACATGCTGTTCCCTTGTCTGGAATGCTTTCCCCCCAGCTTTAAGTCTTTTTTTTTTTTCTTTTAAAGATTTTATTTATTTTTGACAGAGAGAGAGTGTACAAGCAGGGGAAGAAGCAGGCAGAGGCAGAGGGAGAAGCAGGCTCCCCGCCGAGCAGGGAGCCTGATGCGGGGCTCGATCCCAGGACCTTGGGATCATGACCGGAGCCAAAGGCAGATGCTTAACCAACCGTCTGAGCCACCCACGCACCCCATCCACAGCTTTAAGTCTTAGTTCCAATACCATTTCCTCTGAAAGGCCTCCCCTGCTGTTACTCTGCATCCCCAGACCCGGTCTATTTCTTTTCTAGAGTGGTCATAGTTTGTCATTTTATCTTTATGTTCACTTTTAATCTCTCCTTTGCCCTAGGCTGTAAGCCTCATGAGGGCAGGGACTGTCACTGTGTTGATGAGTGCTTTATCTTCTGCTGGCCCAGAGGAGATGATCTATAAATGTATCTATGAACATATGAGTGACTGTAGCACACCCATGTTGGCATCCAGGTCCTCGGGCCTCCCAGCCACCTCCCCAAGCAGATACTCCTGTCCCCTCATCCTTCCCACAAGCACTCAGAAAGCAAGATTCATAAAAGTCTGCAGAGGGACTAGATAAGTCCTGAGACGTGAACAGCCACGCCCTGCCCTCAGCAAAGTCTCCAGAGACCAAATCCTAGCACGTCAACCTCTTTCCTTCTTGGGAAATGGCTGGCCAGAGAAGAAACGTCCCCTTGATGGCTGCTCCTTGCTCAGGCCCCATCATATGTTCCCCAAGATTCCCATCCCCTGAGAGGCTCTGGGACATAGCTGGGCTTCCCTGGAGATGGCGACACTGCAGGACTGGGTTTGGTGCTGAATGGGATCCAGATCCCAGGTGTAAGGGGGTCGGATGGGGGCCACTAAAAAGATATGTCCATGTCCTAATACCTGGAACTTGTGCATGTGACTATATCTGAAAAAAGGTCTTTACAGATGTAGTTAAGAATCTCAGGATGGGATCATCCTGGCTTACTGTTCTAAATCTAATGAGAAGTATGCTTTTAAGAGACAGAAGAGAGGGGCACCTGGGTGGCTCAGTCAGTTAAGCATCTGCCTTGGGCTCGGGTCATGATCTCAGAGTCTTGGGATCAAGTCCCTCATCCGGCTCCCTGCTCAGCGGGGAGTCCACCTCTCCCTGCCCCCCGCTCATGCTCTCTGTCTCTCTCTCTAATGAATAGATAAAATCTTTTAAAAAGAGAGAGACAGACAGACAGAAGAGAAGAAGTTGCAGACCCAGGAGAGGGCCAACGTGCAGATGGAGGCAGATGTGGCCCCATGCCCCAGAACACCTGCAGACGCCAGAAGCCGAAGCCGGCAAGGAAGGAGCCCTTCCTAGAGCCCCCGGAGAGAGTGTGGCCCTGCCACCACCTTGATTTCAGATGCCAAGGCCCTGGAACTGTGACAGAAAACATTTCTGGAGTTCTGTAGGACAGCCACAAAGGGCAGGCTCCCTTCTCGCTTCAGCCCATAAAGGACATGCTTTGGAGAATCACAGACTTGTCTGCTGGAAGGGACCCCCCAGGGCCAGGTCACCTGCCATTGGCTGAATCCAGGCCCCCCGACTGCCCCAGACTGCTGTTTGCACTTGCACGGCCACTCTGCTCTTCTTCCCTTGGTATCTGTCTTCATGGGCCCCAACTCGCGCCCTTCGCCAGTGTATTTCCAGAGAGAGCTTCACCTGTGGGGAGGGGGGAGCCTGCACCACCTGCAGTTTGATACATCCACCCTCGGTTCATGTGTGCAGGGCACAAAACCCTTGTGAAGCTCCCACTCCATGCTGGATGCCACTTGAGGCTCCGGAAGCGCCGCAGGGATGATGCAGATGGGGCTCCCTATCCGCGTGGGCCCGGCATCCTCCTGCAAACTGCCCAGAGAAATACAAAGCTGTTAAAACTCATGATGTGTACTGGCGTGTCCCCTCAGACTGTCTGTGACCCCCACGTGGGGAAGTGCTGACATGACGTCACCCTTTCTGGAGCCTGGGGAGCAGGCTGGGGGCAGAGACCAGTGCCATCGCCTGGCTCCAGGCCCCGAGAGCCTCCGTCTGCCCCCCCATCCACCAAAGCAGAAGGTGCCAATTCCCGGGGCCCTGTGAGAGAGAGGGCCCCCCCCCAGTTGGGGGTACATGGTGGTGCGGGGGCTGGCACAGTGCAGTTTCCCAGGTGCTGAGCCCACTGGGCCAGAAGCTGGCTGGAAGGGCAGGCGAGAGGGAGAAGCTCTGGGAGACAAGGTACAGCCTGCCAGAGCTCAGAGACTGTGCCAACCCCATCCTCCCACGGGCGACAGGAAGGGGTGTCGTGTGACTTGTGGGATCTGTGGGCAAACAAACCGTGAAGCTGGATACTCGCCCAGGGAGGACAGGAAGCCTGCTTCTGAATCCTTCAGTTGTAATAAACATCATGCATTGAGTACCTACAATTTGTCAAACCCAGACGACCTGTTTTACATGATTTACCAGCACAACAATCACCAGTTTTACAGATGAGGAGAGAGAAGCACCCCAGGTGGACACGGCTAAGTGACAAGGCCAGGATTTGAACCCAGGGCTCGTCTTAGCCACCTCACTCTACCACCTTTAGCTCTATTTCTGAATTAGTAAGGTGTTTTTGATTGCAAGGGACAATCATCCAATTCAAACTTAAGCCCACCTCTATCCCCAAAAGGAATTTATTATAGAGTTTAGGGCTTTTAGGCACAGCTGGATCTAGATGCTCAAACAATGTCCTCACATTTCTGTCTTACCCTTAGCTTTGTTTTCCTCAGGATCAGCTTCACTTTAAGGTACCAGAGGTACAAAGGTGGCTACCTGAAGCTTCAGGTTTCTACTCTGTTTTACAGGCTCACTGGAAGGCAGACCTTCTATTCTAATAGTTCTAGCACAAGTCCTGGGTATTATTTTCATTGGCCCAGCTTGGATCACATGAGCAGCCCAGACCCAGTCATTTGGTCAAGAGGTTGCAGCATTCCCATTGGCCAGAAATGGATCAGATGTCCACCCCTGAAGTGAGTAGGTGAGGACAGCAACCTCTGCCCCCCAAATCACAGAGAATGAAAATGAGGGGACGGGATTCACCCAAGGGAAATCAGGACTCATGTACCAGCAGAATAGGTTCTTGGCAAGCAGAACCCATTGACCTCTACTACCGCCTGTTTCTCCCTTCAGTCTTTGGTAAAGTTCCTTTGGAAAATCTCCAACTTCATCCTCATGAAAAGAGGAGATAAAGCCTTCTCCCGCCACAGCAAGGCAAGATGGCCTTGGGGTGAGCTGCCTTTGTGTGGTAGATTGGACTGTAGAGGAAGCAGATTGTACCTCTCCCTGAACTCATGGTATACTGGGCCATTTGACTGCCTTTGGCCAACAGGGAATGAGTGCGCGTGTGGGAACACAAGCTTCAGATGTGTTTGCTTCATTTAGTTTGGTCTTCTGTGCTTCTGCCATTTACCATAAGACATCCTCAGGATAACTACAGAATGCAGAGCAAAGAAATACATGGAACACACTTGATCATAGACCCCCAACCTAAAGCAGAGCTACTCCAGATGACCCACAGACCCAAGAGCAAGACATATAAATGGTTGTTTTTGTTAAGTTCCTAAGATTGGGGGCTAGTTGCTGGGTATGCAGCATTAGAACAGCAAAATCTGGAGGTTTTATGTTGAGGGAGACCACCATTCTTTGAAGTCAGCGGTCTTTCAGGAAGTTAGTACTCTGAGCTGGGGCAGTGCGTATTCTGCCAACCTCCCCTAGGAACCCAGAAAGCCACCCTACTTCAACACGGCAGCCATATTTCAACTCCTACCTGAGAAAGTCTCCACAGGCCAAAAGGAGCTTCAGCATCTTTTCTGGAGTCCTGCAATTTGCCCTACCCTCCATCTGGGGTCTCTCGGGATCTTTACCAGTTGTATTACCTTGGGCAAGTCACTCTGAGCCTCAGTGTCCCCATCTGCGAGAGGAAATAATACTAACCCTTGGCTTTGGGGGGAACTGATTGAGAGAATATAAATAAAACACAGCTGTAGGGCCTGGTGCAGTGAAATGTTAGCTTTATATTTACTTATTTTTAAAGGACTGGAGGAGTAAAGATGTGTTTGACTGTGCAGTCTGTTCCTCGGAGCCTTGGGAAAATCCTGCAGGAAGCCTGTCTATAACCCACAGCAGAGAAGCTCCAGGGGCTTGAATCTGGGAGGAAAGGAATCCGGAACTTGGCAAGGCAGGTTTTTCTTTTCTGTTTTGTTTTGTTTCGTTTCAGTCACTTGAAATCACATAGCCGATGTATTTACTTTGATGGTTCATCACACAAATAAAAATAAAACAAAGACGTGAACAGCACCAGCAGTTGCTACCGCTTGAACCTTTGGGGAGAAACCCTGGCTGGAGGAAAAGTCACAATTCCATTAATTAGGAAGACATGGAATTCCCACCCCTCCTTGCCATTGGGAATTTATTGTCAGGTGGGATTTTAATGCACATTGGCCGACCAGCCCCTGGTCCAGCCTTCTTCGGGCTCTGCCTCCCCCAGCCTCCTGTCCTCAGCCCTGCTGTGTGGACCCGAGTGGAATAATGGCCCTTGTTCCATGACTGTAGCAAAGCAATAGCTAATCTGGTGCTCACTGGGTGCCAGGCACTGTGTTAGACACTTGATGGGAAGAACCCCCTGAGCACTCACCGCATCCCTGCAAGGCTGCTATCCGTTTTACATCAGACGAGAAAATGAAGACTCAGAGATTTCAGGTGTTGTGCCCAAACCCCATGTCCAGCGGGGGCAGATCCGGGACGTGAAGTCAGCTCTAATTACAAAGCCTGCGCCTCAAATCCCTATTTTGGGCTGCATCGAACGGTCCTGGGTACTGCCAGCCCCAGGGGATGCTGGGTCAGCAAGAGCCACCTCCATCTTGTATGGAACCTCAGAAAGAAGTTCAATGTCAGGGCCTTCCTTCTCCTCATTCTGTACTTCCTGCACCAGTCTGCGGATCTGGCCATGGCTCCATCCCTCTCCCGGGAGGGATGGACCCAAAGCTGCAGCCTCTTCAAGCCCATCACTGGCCATATCTGGGAAGGGCATCCTTGAAATTTGAACCTTCTGACCCCACGGCAAGTTCCCCAGTCCGGGCCTTGGTGGCAAGCAGGCGTCTCCACGGCAAAGCGCACGGTAAGGGGCTGCAGACCCCCACGTCCTGCTCTTGGCATGACCTCTTCCCAGCCACATGGCCTCAGGCATTCGCTAATCTGCCTGGGCCTCAGTTTGCCCATCTATAATGAGGTAGCATACAGTTGGCTCCCGGCTTTCCAGTTTCAGGCGAGGACAGACTGGAGAAAGCACAATGAAAGAGCAGCTGTTGCAGGAGAAGCCTGGGTATTGGCACGCCTCCGTCCTCACGGGGAGCAGTGGGAACACCACTGACCTGGCTCATCCCTGAGGCCCCATCCAGCTCCGACATTCTGTGTGATTCTTGGATCTGAACACATGCCCCCCAGAAAAGTTTTTCTTCCCAAATGCGTTAATCGAGACCCTTGGGATCCAAGTGACAAAAACTCAATTCAAACCAAGTTAAGCAAAAGGGAGGGATATACGGGCAGAGTCCCTAGAATTCCAGGGTGGGTTTTTTTCAAACTTGGCACTCCCTTGCTTAAAGCCCCCTTGAATGGCTTTTCGCAGACTCCTGGAAAATGTGAATGCGTTCCTTTTTTTTTAAGATTTTATTTATTTATTTGACAGACAGCAAGAGAGGGAACACAAGCAGGGGGAGTGGGAGAGGGAGAAGCAGGCCTCCCGCAGAGCAGGGGCTCGATCCTAGGACACAGACTCAGAAGGCAGACACTTAATGACTGAGCCACCAAGGCGCCCCGAGAATGCATTCCTTTAGCCTCTCAGTCTGTGCCTGACTTGGCTCCTGGTTCTCACTCCCTCATCCTGAACCTTCCTCTCGTCCGGGCCTTTGCACATGCTGTGCCCTCCACCTGGGATGTTTTTCCCCAAGCTCTTTCCTATTGGTATCTGGCTCACTCTCCCCTTCAGGCTTCAGCTCATTTGTCACCTCTTCAGAGAGGCCTTTTCCTTTCCCCTCCAACTTAGGTAGCGCCCATGGCTCCCTTTCACCTCACACGGCCCTGTCTCGGGGTCATAGTCCGCAGGGAGATCACCCGCACGCTCATGTGCTTGCTTGTCCATCTCCCCATTAGACTGTCCGCTGCGTAAGGCACTCTGAATTGTTTCAGGGGGCATCCCCGACATCCAACACTCTACTCGCCGGGCACAAGTGCTTCACAAATATTTGTGGAATGAATGAATAAATGGTTGACAATAACTCTTCAGGCTTTAGCAAGTCCAGATTCCTCTGCCTCAAATTCAGCATGTCCCGGCAAACCAGACCCTCTTGTTTTTCTCAGCGGGAAGCCACCCCCCCCACCCACCGCCGGGTCTATAAGCAGTGTATCCTTGGTACCTCCCCGCCCCCTCCCACCAACCCATCCCCCCACCAGCCTGCCAAGTCTCCCCTGAATCTCCTGAAGCCAACCACCAACCACTTCTGCCCATTCCCTGCCCAGGCCAAGCTCCCCCCACTCCCACGCTTCCCAGGGACCCTCCCCTTCTCACCTCACTCCAACCTCATCCCTGCAGCTCCGCTCTGATTGTACCTCCCTCTGCTGAGAAGCTTCCCCAGCATCGTCCCCACGCTCTGAGGAAGCTCATTGCCTTCCTCTAGGCCTGCCCCCAGGAGCCCACCGTGTGCCTTCCTGCCCCCTCTCTTTCCTCTCCAGCCCGGTGTTCACCAGACTCCTGCCCCCGGCTTAGCAGAGTACGCACCACAGTTGTTCGACCCTTCTGCTGGGGCTCCTGGAGCCGGTCTGCCTCCTCTCCCGCGCTTTACACTCCAGGGCCAGAGACACTGCCTGGCTTTGCACACGCAGCCCAGCCCTGCTCCTGGCATTTAGTGGTGCTTGATAAATATCGGTAAATGAATGGTTGAATAAACGCAGTTGATTATCTATCATATGCGAGACGTTAAGCTAGAAATGCAAATACGTTATCTCATTTTCTCAGCAATCTTGCAATGTAGGTACTATTATGTTTGTTGATTGGATACATGAAGGAATCAATGAAGGAATGGACTAACAGGGGCAGAGCCACAATCCAAAAGGCCAGGAGGAAACAGAATTTGTGAAAGGCACCCAGCGTCAGGCAGGAGTGAATAAAAGAGGCCGTGGCGAAATGCGGCCTCATGGCATCTATTATAGGTTGAGTTGTCTTCCCTCGAAATTCCTGTGCTGAAATCCTCACTCCCAGCACCTCAGAATGTGATCTTACGAGGAGATAGGGTCTTTGCAGATTATGTTAAGATGAGAGTGTTAGTGTGGGCCCTAATCCCATGTGACCGGTGTCCTTATAAAGAGAGGAAAGGTGTTGGGGCACCTGGGTGGCTCAGTCAGTCAAGCGGCTGCCTTTGGCTCAGGTCATGATCCCAGGGTCCCAGGATCGAGCCCTGCATTGGGCTCCCTGCTTCTCCTGACCCTCCCCCCCGCCCCTGCCCTCTCTCTCAAATAAATAAATAAAATCTTAAAAAAAAAAAAAGAAAGAAAGAGAAAGAGAGAGGAAATGTGGTCACGAGGTGCAGGCATACAGAGAGAAAATGGCCCAGGAAAGGGGCCCTGGGACAGATCCTTCCCCACAGCCCTCAGAAGGATCCCTGCCAACACCTTGATCTTGGACCTCTAGTCCCCCAAGTGTGAAACCATACACTGCTGTCCTTGAAGACCCCAGCCTGGGGTACTTGGTTACATACCACAGCCCCAGCCGACTAAGGCACCTCTGAAGGCATTCACAGTGCAGACACGTTTTTCAAGCCCGGTGGGCCAAACCAGATTTTGTCCGGAGGCCGGAGACCGCATCATATGGGAGGGGGCGCAGGGGGCAAGCGCGGCAGCTTCCCCAGCCTGGGCCACACTCTGTCCACCGGGAATTGGCTCTGTGGGAAGCTGAGGTCAAGCACATCAAATGGGAATTCAATTACGGTTTGGAGACGCGTCCTTGAGGTCACAGATTAAATGAGGGCAGGTGATGAAGCCAGGGCCTCCCTGTGGCGCTGGTGCCCCGGGCTCGAGAGGCTGGGCAGCGGCCCCGTGCAGAGCCCGACGAGGCCCGGCTGGCTAGTTTGTCAAGCATAGGAGAAAGCCTGAATTAGAAAGAAGAGGTAGATTGGATTCGTTTGGGCATGCCTGTCGACTAAGATCCCCAGCATATGGTCATCAATGCTCTGTAAAGCACATCAGAACTGCCGTTTACAAGTATCTGTTAATTGTAAAAATGGAATCTATTTTTTTCCCCTCCATTTAATTCAGAAATCTCATGTTACACGGAAAGGTTAATTACAAACCGACTTCTAAGAACCCTTTGTTGGAAGCTTCTGTTTCATTTTCTCCAAGATGAGTCCTTGAACTCCATATTTGGGAATGCAGACTCAGGCTGGCTTTGAGAAGTCACTTCCTCCTTCTAGCGGCCCCCAGATGCAGCAAACCTCTCAGATGGCCTGATGGAGCTGGGACTAACCAGAAACCACTTCAAACCATCCCAAACCATCTAAAATGTGGTTTTGTTGCTTTTTCCATTTAGATTGAAGACCACCATCTTTTCAACATGTTGTCCTGGTTGCAAAAGTAAGAGGGTCTCAGGTTCTGGGACGACAATGAGAGACATACAATATTCCAGTGGCTACGCCAATTAGATCTGTTTGCTCCCAGCGCTGGGGAAGGTAAATCGTCTATTACTTGGCGGGTAATGCATACCACATGGCATTCCTCAGCCTCAAGGAAGCCTGAGAGGCCTCGTTTTTCTAATGATAACTACAGGGGCATGGCACAGAGGAGGGCCCCAGCACCAAGGCTGAGCCCCTTCCCCACCATTAGCTGTGCCATGAACTTCCCTGCTTGCCATGGCCCCATTGCAGCCTTCCCAGAAGGCTTCTGTTCTCTCCAGGCATGTCTGAAAACGTCCTTACAGCAGGTGTGGGCAAGGCTGGTTTTGGTCCACCTGGCCACTTTTTGCTTCTGGTCTCTTCAACTCCATATGTGTCCATGGGGTCTCACTAGGCAATCATTATTGTACCCAGCCCCTGGGTATCATGGCTGGGCCCATCAGAGGACTGCATCCCTCTGTTCGGGTCAGGGATGGTCACGTGACCCAAATTCCCTGGAACTTAGAGCTAGTGTGTAAAGATAGTCCTCCTCTTTAAAAGAAAAAAAAGGGGGGGGGGCGCCTGGGTGGCTAAGTCATTAAGCCTCTGCCTTCGGCTCAGGTCATGATCCCAGAGTCCTGGGATTGAGCCACACATAGGGCTCCCTGCTTGGGGGGAAGCCTGCTTCTCCCTCTCCCACTCCCCCTTCTTGTGTTCCCTCCCTCGCTGCATCTCTCTCTGTCAAATAAATAAATAAAATCTTTAAAAAGAAAAGAAAAGAAAAGAAAAAAAAATTTATTCTGCCCTATAGGGATATACACCTAAGCTTCTAGCAACCAGTGTTCTTACCTGATGGAGTGTTCCTGGCTGCAGATGAACCACAGAACAAATTACAATGATAATAATAATAATAGTCAGATACTTACATAGTATTGACTCTGGCAAGCACTGTTCTAAACACATGACATATATTACCTCCCTGAATCCCCACAACTTTCCTCTGATATCAGTACTCTTATCACAGATGAGGAAACTGAGGCATAGGAAGGTTAAGTAACCTGCCCAAGGTCATAGAACAAGTGAGATTCAAATCCAGGCAATCTGGCTCCAGGGTCTTCACTCTTAAGGGCTAACATAGAGTGAGCAAAGGAAAGAGGGAGAGATGTCATCTGTTAAGGCCCTGGATCTAGCCATGCCTGAAGCTACTCCTGGATTTCCCAGCATCACAAACCAATTCATTCCCTTTGTTTGCTTAAGCTACTGTGTTTTGTTGTCTGTCTCTTGCAACCAAAGGAGTCCTGCTTCATACATTCCTCCAATACATTCTGTCTGGGTAGAAGACAGGCAAGAAGCATCTCAAAGAATTTTCTCTAGTATATTTAACAGGGTTCTGACTATGAACATAAAATCGTTCTTCTGCTTCTATTGTTAATCTTATTTCACAGACTATGAAACTGAGGTTGGAAGAGGTTGAGTCACTCTTCCAAGACTACATAGCTAATAAGTGACAGGTGTGCCTGAGTCCCCCTCAGGTCTGCCTGACCCACTGTCCATGACCCTGACTACCTCTATTCAAATCCATAGTGTCATTATACTGATTTGTTTTTTTAAAGATTGATTGATTGATTGATTGATTTTAGAGAGCAGAGAGTGCGAGCGGGGAGAGGGAGTGGCAGAGGGAGAGGAAGAGAGAATCTCAAGCAGGCTCACCCTGAGCATGGAGCCTTCTGTGGGGCTTGATCTCAGGACCCTGAGATCATGACTGAGCTGAAATCAAGAGTTGGATGCTTAATTGACTGAGCCACCCAGGTGCCCCATCATTATGCTGATTTGTAATGCATAGCCCAACTACTTCCAAAATTCACATCAAGGGTCAGAGTAGAAATGCAGATGCCAGGACAGTTAAAATTGGTGTTTTGCGTTTTTTAAAAAGTAATCTCTATCCCCAATGTGGGGCTTGAACTGATGACCACGAGATCAAGAGTCACACACTCTACTGACTGAGCCAGCCAGGCACCCCTAAATTTGGTGTTTTTTTAACAGCAATTTTATTTATATATAATTCCCATGTTATACAATTCAAACATTAAAATGTACAACTCACAGAGTTATGCAAGCATCACCAAAATCAACTTCAGAACATTTTATCACCCCAAAGAAACCCTGTACCCTTTAGCAGTCACTTTGCATGTCCTATAAATTTGCCAGTTCTAGACATTTCATATCAGTAGAATCATACAATATATGAAATCCGTGTCTGGCTCCTTTCACTCAGAATAATGTTTTCAAGGTTCATCCATGTCGTAGTATGGATCAGTACTTTGTTTCTTTTTATTGCCAACACTGCAAATTCTATGGATATATTGCATTTTATTTATCCGGTCATCAGTTGATGGATATTTGGTGGGGTTTTTTGTCTGTTTGTTTTACTTTTTGGCTATTCTAAATAATTGTGTGTACATGTTTTCCTGTTTTCATTTCTTTGGCATATACCAGGAATTGTGGGGCAGTATGGTAACTCTATGTGTAACCTTTTGAAAAGCTTTCAGACTATTCTCCAAAGTGGCTATATATACCATTTTACATTCTCACCAACAATGTATGAGGGTTCAAATTTCTCCACATCCTCGCCAACACTTTTTATTATCCATCTTTTTTCTTATAGCCATCCTAAGTGGTGTATCTCACCATGGTTTTGATTTGCATTTCTCTCATGGTTAATGATGTTGAGCATCTATTCATGTCCTTATTGGCCATTTGTGTATGCATATTGGAGAAACATCTATTCAGATCCTTTGCCCAATTGTTAATTATGTTGTCTTTTTACGATTGAGTTGTAAGAGATATTTATACATTCTATAAAGTCCCTTATCAAATATATGATTTGCAAATATTTTCTCCCATTCTGTGAGTTGTCTTTTCACTTTTTGATGGTGTTCGCTGAAGAATGAAAGGTCTTAATTTTTATGGAATCCAATTTATCATTGTTTCTTTGATCACTTGTGCTTTTGACATCATATGTAAGAAATCTTTGCCTGATCCAAGGTCGTGAAGATTTATTCCTGTGTTTTCTTCTAAGAGTTTTATAGTTTTAGTTCTTACATTTAGGTCTTTAATCCATTTTGAATTAATTGTGTAAAAAGTTAGGGTGTCCAGCTTCATTCTTTTGTATATGGACATCCAGTTATCCCAGCAGCATTTGTCAAAAAGACTAGTCTTTCTCTGTTCAGTTGTTTTTGACACACTTGTCAAAAATCAACTGACTGTATTTCTGGACTCTCAATTATATTCCATTGATCTATATGTCTTATCACAATATCATGATTATTGTTGCCTTGTAATAAGTTTTTAGTATAAGATGTGTGAGTCTTTAATTTTTTTTTTTTTTTGAAGATTGGACTATTCTGGATCCTTTGCATTTCCATGTGAATTTTAGGATCAGCTTATCAATTTCTGCAAAGAAGCCAACTGGGATTTTAATAGGATTGCATTGTGTCTGTAGATCATGGGGGAGTATTACCATTTTAACAATATTAAGTTTCTGATCCATGAACATGGGCTGTCTTTTCATTTATTTAGGTCTTCTTTTGTCTCTTTCAACAATATTTTATAGTTTCCAGAGTATAGGTTTTGCATTTCTTTTGTTAAAAGTATTCTTTCTAAGTATTTTATTCTTTTTAATGCTATTGTAAAATGGAATTTTCTTAATTTTATTTTCAGATTGTTCATTGGTGGTATATAGAAATACAGTTGGTTTTTAATATTGTTCTTTTATCCTGCAGTCTTGCTGAACTTAGCTGTAATAGCTTTTTAGTGGTTGCCTTAGAATTTTCTATAAGTAAGATCATGCCAGCTGCAAATAGATTTATACTTATTTATTTCCAATTTGGGTGCCTTTTATCTCATTTTTTTGCCTAATTATCCTAGCTAGAAATTCTAGTACAATGTTGAATAAAAGTGGTAAAAACAGACATCTTTGTCTTGCTCCTGATCTAAGGGGGAAAGTATTTAGTCTTTCACCAGGTAGTATGATGTGGGTTTTTCATAGATGCCTTTCATCAGTTTGAGGAGGTTCTCTTCTATTCCTAGTTTGTTGAGTGTTTTTATATCACAAAGGTGAAAATTAGTTTTAAAAAGAGACCTCGAGACTTTCAGATAAAGACAGAGCGTTGAACATACATATCATTTTGTTCCCTCTTGGAACACCATTTAAACTAGAGTAAAAGTTTTTTGTTTTGTTTTGTTTTGTTTTGCAAAAAAACCACAGGTCTGAAAGAATGAAGAAAATATTTTAAGCTGGAAAATAGATGGGTAGATAGCCACTGCCTGCAGAAAGCCAAATCTAAGCCAAGTTGAAAAAACCAACAACCAACCAAATCCGCCAGAAAGTCAGGAATTTATTGCTCATGTAATTCTAGAAGTGGAGGTGAAGGGTGGGGAGGACCAAATAAGGAGGATTGGTTAAAAGCCAGTAAAAAAACCAAGTAGATGGCTTCCCACATCTGCTCCCTGGGCTCACCCCTCACTCCAGGATGCAGGGGACCCACCCCTCCCCACTCCCCTCTAGAAAGGAGGTTTATTTCCCGGAGAGTGTGAGGCAGAGGATGCGTGACTGTCCATGATGATGGTTGAGGTTCTAGATTGCTCCCTGTAGGTCTCTACCTCCAGGCAGGAATTTGGAAGGGTCTGACGAACCCAAACTGGAAAGACCTAAAGACATTTACACTCGGGGTTCCCCAGAAAAAGAGTTCCGCCACATCCCTCTATATTTAGCAAGCTCTATTCTTGGCTTGGTGTTTTTAGCCTCTTAGCCTTCCTCTCTTAAACAGGAGATTTAGAGACACCTGAGAAGAGCCTTTACGAGGACATAAAACAAGGAACTTAACAACAGCAGACTAGTCTGAGAAAAGAAAGCTTTAAATCATCATTAATTTTCTCAGATGAGGAAGTATATGGCAGGCATGAAATAAGAGGTGGAAATGACAAAAAGGAAATGTACAGAACAACAACAACAAAATGGCTCTTGGAAACTGGAAACATGACAGAAGAAATGGAGAATTAATAGAAGAAATGGAAAGCAAAGATGAGGTGTATCAGTTTTCTGGGGCTGCTCTAACCAAGTTCCACAGACTGGGGTGCTTAAAGCAACAGAGATTTATTGTCTCACAGTTCTGGAGGCCAGAAATCCAAAATCAAGGTATCAGCAGAGATTAGTTCTTGTGAGGACTCTACCAGGAGAATCTGTTCCTTGCCTCACTCCTCACTTCCGGTGGCTTGTTGGCAGTTCTTGGTGTCCTGCAGCTTTGACAGACATCAATCTCCGTCTTCATTTTCACCCGGCGTTCTCCCCGTGTGCATGTCCACCTCTATGTCCAAACTGCCCCTGCAATAATGACACCAGTCATACTGGATTAGGACCTACCCTATATGACTTCAGTTTCACTTGATTACCTCTGCGAAGAACTTATTTTCAAATAAGGTCACATTCACAGACACTGGGGGTTAAGACTTCAGCATCTTTTGGTGGACACAATTCACCAAAATGACCATAACATGAGGTCATTTCTTTCTAAGAAGAACAAAAGCCTAAAAAGAACACAAAACAGAAATCACAAGAAAATCAGAGGAGCTACAATATCTGGATAACAGAAGTTCCAGAAAGAAAAAGAGAAAATGAAATCATCAGTGAAATAGTTCAAGGGAGTTTCCCAACACTGAATGACTTGAATTTGGGGATTGAAAGCACCCACAGGGCATTCAGCACAGTTGTGAAAATAGACCCACACCAAAGAGCATAGTCATGAAGTGTCATTGTACTGGGGACACAGAAGAACTTCAGAGAGAGAGAGGGAGAGAATACCAAGCAGACTCCCCACTGAGCCCAATGTGGGGCTCAATCCCACGACCCTGAGATCATGACCTGAGCTGAAATCAAGAGTCAGACATTTAAACAACTCAGCCACCCAGGCACCCCTAAGGTTTTATTTTTAAGTAATCTCTGCACCCAATGCTCAAACTCACACCCCTGAGACCAAGAGTTACATGCTCAACTGACTGAACCAGCCAGGCACCCCCAGGTAAGCTTCTTTAAATGTCCAGAGAGAAAAAAATATGTCTCACACAAAGGATCGGGAACCAGAGGGCTTTAGGCTTCTCATCAGCGTCACCAGATGTGAGGAAGAAAAATGACTTCCAAGATTGGATTGTAGCAGGTGGGTATGAAGGAAGAGTAAAAACATTGTTGGTCTTGCAAGGTCTCAAAGAATAAAGCTCTCACACGCACATCCTTTCTCAGGAAACTACTGGAAGATGAGCTCCACTAAAACGAAGGGGTAAAGCAAGAAAGAGGAAGACTGGGATGACAGGAAACAGGAGATACAGTGGAGAAGAGAAGGAAGGACATGCCAGGATGATGGTCAAGGGAGGTCCCACTGTGAGAGCCTGGATGGAGACAGATCAGGAGACTCTAGGAGAGGTGTCTCCAAGGAGCTACACTAGGACACCTGAAACCAATGAACCTGTTGGCAAAAAATGAGAGGACAGGCAGTTAGAGTGCCAATTAGCCTTTAGTTTCACCTGACCCTTGGCATTTCCTCCCCTTTTCTGACCAGCAGCTTCCAGGAGGCTGTCTCTGTGGATTGCAACTCTGGGCTCCCTCACCCTTGGCTTCCTGTTGGGTTGGCTAATGAGTAACACTGGCAGGAGATGAGAGCGGATGAAGCAAAGGAGGTCAAGTGTCTTTCATGCCCCTCTCTGCCTGCTTGATGCCACCATCTTGGCAGCAGCTACATTATCTATCCTTCTCTGACCACAAATCCTGCAAGGCTGCCCCTCCTCCACAGCCCCAAATCCACTGGGCTCCAGTAATCCTATCTCCCCCCTTTGCTCTTCATGCCTGGCACCGGTAATGGTTTCCCCCCGTTGCTAAAGTCTGGGGGTGCCTCTCCATCCTTGTCCACACCTCTCTTAATAGGCCTTTCATGGATAGCCCTTGGATTGAAAGCCCATGGGTCAGTGACATACTCTGTCTGACCAGGGCCCCGACTAAGCCTGGGGATGTTTGTTTTTGAGTTGGTGATAAATGCGTAGAGAAATGAGAAAGCAAACAAAAATAATCACTCCAGAAAACAAACCAAAAGAAAGACAAAATAATCATAGTTTTACCATAAAACTCCACCATGCTATAGACTTATATGGTCAAAATAATATAAATACTGATATTGATCTAATCAAATATCATAATACAGAGAGTGGGGCAGGGATCAGGGAGACGTCTACATTTGTAGACTGAAAATGGGCAGAAGGAAAGAGAGCTAAAACCTCGCCTCCCATAGCAGAAGTCAAGAGGTAACAGGTAAGATGGAAAACACAGGAAGGAGCCCACTGGGCATGATTCTTATGACATACAGAAAGAAGTACCAAAGAAATAGTGATAAGGAGTAAAAAATTTTCCACTGAAAAAGGGGAAATGGAGGGACGCCTGGGTGGCTCAGTCGGTTAAGCATCTGCCTTCGGCTCAGGTCATGATCCCAGGGTCCTGGGATCGAGCCCCATGTCGGGCTCCCTGCTCAGCGGGGAGCCTGCTTCTCCCTCTCCGTCTGCCTGTCGCTCCCCCTGCTTGTGCTCTTGCTCTCTCTCTCTGTCAAATGAATACATAAAATCTTAAAAAAAAAGAAGGGGAAATGGAGGAGGAGGGAAGCAGGACCGGAAGTTGGGGTTGCTGTTACTCTTAATGTATTAGTCAGCTAGGGCTGCATAATGAAATTCCACTTTAAGGGTGGCCTGAAGAACAGATACTTATTTTTTCACAGTTCTGAAGGCCAGAAGTCTAAGACCAAGACACCAGCAGGGATGGTCTCTGGTGAGGCCTCTCTCCTTGACTTGTAGACAGCTGCCTTCTTACGTCCTCACATGGCCTTCTCTCTGTGTGTGGTGAGACAGGTTGCTAGTGCCTCTACCTCTTCTTATTAGGACACCAGTCTCCTTAAGGAACCCCACTCTGACGACCTCACTTAAATTTTACATATGTCTTGGGCGCCTGGGTGGCTCAGTTGGTTAAGCGACTGCCTTCGGCTCAGGTCATGATCCTGGAGTCCCGGGATCGAGTCCCGCATCGGGCTCCCTGCTCGGCAGGGAGTCTGCTTCTCCCTCTGACCCTCCTCTCTCTCATTCTCTCTGTCTCAAATAAATAAATAAAATCTTTAAAAAAAAAAAAATTTTTACATATGTCTTTAACCAACTGAGCCACCCAGGCGCCCCTTTACATATGTCTTTAAAGGCCGTATCTCCAAATAGGTCACATTGGGAGTTAGGGCTTCAGCATAAGAATTTGGGGGAACACAATTCACTCCATAACACTTAATATGACCTGTTGATCCAGGAGATTCTTTAGACTATGGGCATGTGGAGTAGGGTGTATCTAGGGAGAATCCACTATATGTTAAAGTGTCCTGATATAAAGGCCAGGATTGAGGGCATAAAGAGATGGGCTAATGCTGGAGTTTGGAACACATATGCTTCTTATGAGTCCTGCCTTTGGATCACACAGGAGACTTGGGGCCTCAAGGGCGCCAGAAACGGACCAGACTCACACAAAGACCTTCCAGAGCAGAAGCAATTAAATATGTAACTGAAATTTCATCTCTTCCCCAAACCCAAAACCTCAGACCACAGAATTCCCCCACTTCAGGAACATTTCCCAGTTTTCACTTTAGAGGAATCAGACTAGAGGCAAAAAGGTGACTGGGAATGTGGGTTGGTATTAATCTTCAGCCTGGCTCTCCCAGAGTTCCACATGCCTCCACCTGGCTTCATTTTTCCCCCATTGTTAACAAGTCAGCCAGAATGGGAAACGGGTTTTTTCTGCTCAGAATCTCTCCTTGGATATGGGAGGGTGAAGGGATTGGAACAGAGAAAGTGAAGTTGGAGTTGGTTCTTTCTAATTCTTGGTCAATTTCTGTTTATATTCTTATAGTCCAGCAAAATGGTGTGGTAGACTAGTTAATGCTCAAAATATTTGCTGCCCCACCCTGTGGCACCCAGCCTGGAGGATGATTATACATCCCTATCCCGTGTGGTCATGTGATTCTTTGGCTAATAAAATGTGAGGGGAAGTGACATGTGTCACCTCTAAGCAGAGGCCGGAAGGGGCCAGGCATGTTTTGCTCTCCCTTCTGCTTCAAGACAGAAAATAATATCCCAGAGCAAGCCTGGGTTCCAGAGTAAAGAGGACAGGAAGTGGAGCTGGGAGAGACTCGTAGACCCTGTGAGAAGGGTGAGAAACAAACCTTTGCTTCTGTGAGCTTTGCAGATTTGAGGTGATTTGTTACAGCGGCAGAACGCAGCCTGAGCTGCCTCATTCGGGTGGGGATTTCTGCAGCTCGAAGCTGCCCCACTGCTGCCCATTAACTCATGTGGCCACCACATTTTCTGCCTAATACACATTCCTTGTTCTTCAGGGAGAAAGTCATCTATAGGAAGTGAGAATCATGCCAAAATTGTCTGGATCCTTCTTGGCCTGAGATATATATATCTCCTACTGGTTCTTTTTCTCTGGAGAGCCTGAACTAATACATAGGGGTTTAAATAAAAGAAGTTTACGTCTCACCTATAAGGGGTCAGGAACAAGGCAGGGCACCCTAGGACGATGGTTCCATGGAGTCATCTGGGACCCAGGCTCTATCTTTCAGCTCTTTTCATCCTTACTATGTAGCTCCCATCCTTAAGATGACCTAATGATCCATGGTGACTGGGATGGGAGTTCCAGTCATCACCTTAAAGTTCCAAGCCGGAAGCCCGAGGAATCAGGCAAAATTAAAGCATGCTTGCCTCCCTCCCATCACTGGAGGACATTAAGAGTCTCTACTGCATAACTGGAAGATGTCCTTGTTTTTATATTCAAATATGGCCCTTCTAATCAGACTGATTTCAGTCTGGCTGGGCTCTTGGCGACACCAGGCAAAGGCTGTCAAGGTGTAAGGACTGTCATGTTCTTGTAGTCTGTGATGGTTGTTTAACGGGAGGTCAGTCGGACTCTCATCTCCGGGGTGGACTCCTTGCAGGCAAACTCTTAGAGTGGGCAGAGTGAAGGGAAATATGCTGACATCCGACAAAGTAAGAGAAAACAGCCAAGCAGAGGCATACAAAACTCGGGAAATAAAAGGTTAAGCCCTGGGCACCTGGGTGGCTCAGTGTGTTATGTTCTTATGTTGCTTTTGGCTCAGGTCATGATCCTGGGGTGCTGGGATGGAGCCCTACATCAGGCTCCCTGCTCTGCCGGGACTCTGCTTCTCCCTCTGCCCCTCCTCCCACTCATTCTCTCATTCTCTCTCTCTCTCAAATAAATAAATAAAAATCTTAAAAAAATAAAAAGGTTAAGCCCTTTGAGGCAAGGGTCGGGGGGAGGGGAGGAGCGCTGGCCCCCCCATCGGGGCTCCCGGCACAGGGCCTGCTGCCGCTTGGGACGCACGCCCCATCTGCACCCCTGGCCCTGCACCCGAAGGGCCTGTTCTCCAAGAGAGCTGGGAAGGCGAAACCAGAAGCTTCCATGTGGGGAGGACTCCGGGGAGGGTGAGGGCCTCTAGCTCCGACTGCCCACTGCAGGGCCGGACAGACCCCCACCCCTCCTCCTGCCCCTGCCCGACTAGGCTGCACGGCCCCTCCCCCTTTGCAGGGGACACGACGGCGGGCAGAAAGGAGGGTACATGGGCGGGCACGCGACAGGTCTTCCAGGCCTTGGGTTTCATTCTTCCGTGTTTCGTTAAGGACACTGTGGCCCAGCCGCTCCTGCCCGGCCGGTAGCCTGCCCCATTGCCTCCCCGGCCCGCACCCCATCCCCTGCCCGGTGAGGGAAGGGCGGCTGGGCCCCGGGGGGAAGCAGCACCCCCCGCCCCCCCGCTGGCCGGAGCCCCGACCCCCCTCCTCCACGCCGCTGACTCTATTAAGCAAACTCTTCAGATGTGTGGCTTGCGGGCGGCGGGGACTTCCGCAGGCACTGAAGGGCATGGTCACGTCAAGAGGCGGCCAGTGCCTCACCTGCTGTCAGGAAGAAAGGCTCCAGCGTCCAGGGAGTCAAGACGGACTCACTTAAGCAGGAGGGTGACTAAGATGAGAGCGGATTGCCGAGCACACCGTTAGACCTCGGCAGAAAGGGACGGAGGCGGGACCACGCTGCTGGCCTCGCACACGCCAGGGGGCGGGGTGCTCTCCTGTCCCCAGTTAGGATGGCAGACCTTCCCTCTCCGGCGCTGGGGGTTCTGCCTTATAGCCCTGAGTGGTCGGATGCTCCTAACTAATAGGCACTTTCCCTCTGGAAAGCGACTGTGGATCCACGTATGCCTCAAAGGTAGGAAATGGCAAGTGTGCAGGACACCCGAGTTACCTTGCGAGCAGGAAACTGACATTTTGCAGTTATCTACCAGGACCCAGGAACTTAGCAGCTCACTATATCTTCATGCCCCTGTCACCATTCTACAGAGAAAAAATAAAACAGGTTCAGAGAGGCTCAGTAATTTTTCTCACGGCCACAGGCCACCTCTGTAACCCAGAAGTCTTAACTACAAGTCTTTTCACAAATGCTCCCCCCAGAGTTATATTAGTTGGTGGAGTAAGTTTTAAAAACACTTTATTAAAGGAAGTGAAATGGGTTTCTTTCCTGCAGGACTTCTCAGAGCCTTTGATATGCTAATGATCACCGTGAAACTCCCAAGAGGACTTCTATACTAAACAGGATTTCAACCAAATTTATTTGGCCGCAGCTAAGCATCTGGCCTAACTTGTGTTCAAGGAACATACTTGGGAGGAAGCTGCCCAAAAGCCAGGACTCCGGATTAGACAGCCTTGGTCCAAATCCCAGTTCCTCCACTTACTAGCTGGGGGGCCTTGGGCAAAGTTCCTTACAATTTCTGCACTCCAGTTCCCTCATTTGTAAAACAGGCAGGCAGCAATGCCTTCATTCCACAACATTTATCCAGCCCACTCTGCCAGGAACCCTTCTGGACTCTGAGGGCCATGTCAGCGCTTACCTCATAGGACGTGAAAGATGGGAGGGTATTCCAGGGAGCAGTACATTTTTTTCTCTAAGGGGCCCGGTAATAAATATTGTAGGCTCTGGGGGCCAAACGGTCTCCACTGCAGCAGCTCCACTCTGCCTTCGTAGCAGGAAAGCAGCCATAGACAATACATGAACGAATGGGCGAGGCTGTGTTCCAATAAAACTTTATTGATAGACACTGAAATTTGAGTTTCATATAATTTTCACATCACAAATATGATTCTTTAACATTTTTTTTCAACCGTTTAAAAACGTAAAATCCATCCTTAGCTCGTGGGCTGTACAGAAACAGGCAGTGGGGAAGGATTTGGCCCACGGGCTGTAATTCGCCCGCCCTGACTCTATTCCATAGTGTTTCTGTGAGGATTCAGTGAGCTAGTCGGGCACTAAAATCAGTACCAAGAAAGTGTGCTGTTCTTGCTGCTTAAATAAATTTCGCTGAGGCGATGCCCCTCCACGTAGAGTAGACTGGATTTAGAGTCAGGATGAAATGAGGACTTGTCATCGAGCTGGG
Organism: Mirounga angustirostris; assembly: GCF_029215605.1. NCBI lineage: Eukaryota > Metazoa > Chordata > Mammalia > Carnivora > Phocidae > Mirounga > Mirounga angustirostris. The sequence continues at coordinate 177,045,354 of NW_026991709.1, read as the reverse complement.
AACATAAAAAATGGTTCCAGGCAACTGTCGTTCCCAGGACCCACCATTCCCAGTTCACTCAGTGCCACTGAGGCATAAGCTCCCACTAGGGATTTAGGGGCTTCTACAGAAGAGTAGTGAGCCCAGCCAGTTGTCGGCGCCCCGCCTCTGCTCAGCGGCCACCACAGTGGTCCCCACCTCTTGCCGGCCACACCGGCGAGCTGGCCCATCTGTCCACCAGCGGCTGCTGATTGCTGCCAGATGAATGGAGGTGCTTGCAATGCTCCCTCTTATTAGTCTATTTGTTTGCTGCCTTCGTCTGCATTGTCAGGATGATCTCTGCACGTGGGAGTCGCTTGGAACGTTACAGTATAATTTATTAGAGGGTCTGGCCTCTTGGGAACGCCTCACATTCACACATTTTCCACTCTGGCAGATTGTTATAATTCCAGCCAATGAGATGACTCTACTGGAGACTTCTCCAAACGGGTACAAATTCCTTGAAATGTGAAGAGGCAGTGAATACCATTTCTGTATCTGCCTTGCTCCCAGACACGGAGCTCTCCTGCTTCTGGGGCTTCTGTGATGGCTGAATCACTCAGGCTGGAAAAACGGGTCTCGTCTACAATTCCCTCTCCACCAGTGTATTTGTGGCTGATCTAGTGGTTTGTTGCAGAAGACTTCTCTGTGCCAGGAGCTTGTGACCTTTATGCCTGCGTGAAACCACCCCCCCCTCCGTCAGTACGCGCGCGCACATATACACACGTATGTACGCACATACACGGAAGCAGGTACGGTACACATGTGCGACCTGCGACTAACCCTTACTACGCTCCTGCCGTGTGGTGATGCCAGGCACCCTGCAGGGCTCGAGTTCTCCCACTGACTGGAAACTTCCCCCTTTTTTGGTAATAACAGGGCAGGGGACATCATTTAAAAAAAAAAAAAAAATCAAACTTTCAATGAAGGAAAGCCATATGCATTGTAACACTGTCTGTAGGTAAGAAACACCAAGCAGCTGTGAAAAATACCACTGGATCGATTTACATGCGGCTTGCAAACCACCTGCGCTGGCCAGGACGCAACAGATAAACACATACATATATATTTTACACACACACACATACACACACGTATGTATATGTATATATGTATATATAATATAAAAAGAAAACACAATACAAAAGAGCAAAGCTTTCTCACTCATTCCCAGTGTTGACATCAGTGAAGCATCCGAATGAATGTTCTGAAAAGAAGGTTGCTCCCTATCCGTATTAAAACCATGACAGAAACCACCCCGAGGGCACCGCCCCTTTGCCCCTGGGAGCAGAGAACAGGGCAGAGGAGGAGGGTTTGTTTCAGAGATGAGGAAAATGAGCCTAAGGCGGCTGACTTGCCCAAGGTCACCCAGGCAGGTAGAGGTGGGAGCCTTCTACAGTTCTGACTCCAAGGGTGTATGTATCTTGCTGCTTCCAGGAATCACATCCGTTTGGTGATTTGCCTTGTTATTTGAGAGTCCCTGGGGTTGGCAGAACCGGTGTGACAGCCTGGGCGGTCCCCATCTGGCCTACATGGCAGACCTCCACGGCGACGCCCGCAGTCCTCTGGGTCTGGCATTTAAAGCTACAGGGCTGAGCACCGGCTTTCTCCTCCTCTCCCATTTTGAACACGAAAGCTGAGCCTTCTGAAGAGCTGCCGTTGGATATTTAGTTTTCCTCTCTCCTCACTCCTCCAAGCCTCTCAGCCGGCCTTCCGTTTGGAATTCCAGTGGCCCCACGGAGTGCCCGGCAACTGAAGTGTTGATTAAAATCAGCCTTGTAGGGTTCTCCAACTGCTGTGGGTGGGCTTGGTCCAGGGCAGGAATGGCAAATGAGTTTTACCACACAGGAACATGGGGTCATGAAGCCCGCAGAGCTGTGCTGAGGTTTCGGAGTCTGAATTCAGCTGGAAAAAAAAAAGGAGTCCTGTGACTGCTGCATGGTGTCTGGCACATGACAGGTATGGGGGCTGTCTCTTGTATGCCAGGTCTAGGTCAAAAGCACCTGCAGGAGTGGGCCCATTTCAGTCTGAATCCACACACTCGTCCTCCCCCTTAGCTGTGTTTTAGCATACCTGTAATTGGCACTACAGAAAATACTTAGTCACCAGATGGCCCACAGCGAGCCCCCAGTCGCAGCTTTGTGATGAATGCCTGGAGAGAAGGCAGGTTTCCCAGGCAGAAGAGAACTCCTGGTTTATCTACTTCCCCTCTCGGGTCTGCTCTGACCTGAGCCCTGCCTTCATCTTTCCAGACATGTCCCATGACCTTTTCTAGAAACATCCGGGAGCCTTCCCTGCAGTCTTCAGTGGTCCATTTCCATTGCCCGTAACAGAGCCCGGACTGCTGGGGAGAAGGCTGTGCCTTCCCCACACCATGAGGGGCGGCCACGTTAGACCCTGGCTTCTTTGACAGGACCCTGATCAAGTTTTTAATTCCAATACAAAGATGGTTCTGAACCTCCCCTTGCTGTGACTTTAAGGTTTCAGAGTAACTCTTCAGAACTGCTGGGAGGTCAGGGACCAGACAGACCAAGGGCCTCCCTGACACCCCTCATCTTCCCTTCGCTGCCCCAGGCAGGGGCTGGCTGCTTGCCATGTCACGGGACTCTGAAAGCAGAGCAGAAGCCTGGGCACTTCGTAGCTTCAGAGATCACCCTATCCTTGACCAAGACCACTTTAGCCAGTGTCTTACACCATGTCGGTATCACACCCTAGCCAGGGTGTTCCTCAGTGGAGGGTCCGGACCTGTGTCAACGCTGGGGTTTAGCCGAGGGCAAGAGGGAAGGAGCCTTTGCCTCCCCCCTTGTCCTCATGACTAGAAAGGATCCATACTCTTTCCCTAAGAGACATCCTTGCCCTTTCAAAGGGCCGACCTCTCTTGCTTTATGTATGCCTCTGTCTAGGGTGAGGGGCAGCTTCCAGCCTCCCCAAAAGGGTGGAGCCAGTGCCGCCAGCAGTAGGGACCCTCCCACAGGACTCCTTAGGTACCAAAGAAAGCTGAGGGGTGAGGGGTGAGGGGGTACAGCCCATCGCCCATCTGTACCCACACTGGCACCTGGGAAACATGAGACGTCATCTGATCCCTACCCTTCCACCCTTCCAGATCCTTTCTGAGACTTCTGAGGAGTCAGACTCGGGTTAAGACTCGGTACTGGAAAAGGGACAAAGGAGAACATAGTTTGCTGTTTCCTCTTACCAGGACAGGCCCATTTTCCAATTCGGCGTCCCGCACCATTTTACACGGTCTTCCTTTCAGTGCTAGTTCAAGTGCAAACTCGGGACAAAGAGGAGTAATCGGGGGTGGATCTTGAAGTGTTTCAAGTGGTTTCCATATTCTTTGGAAGGCTACAGCGACTGCCGTGGCCTCCGGGCAGCAGGCCCCCAGCTCTGTTTGTGTGGCTTTTAGGCCTGATGCTGCATTTCGCTGACATCCGAGTCACAGGGTACCTAACTGCACGTGGCCAGAAACAGGGGGTCTTCTGAGGGTTTTCAGTCATCCACTGAACCGTCAGCCATCATCTCCTTTAAGTCACTGCAACCGATCTCAAAGGATGAGCTTACACACATTAGTTGGTTTTCTTCCCCAATCTGGACATTCTTTCGCTCAATCGTGCTTGCTGCTGCAGCTTAGACACACGTCCCGAGACACCCAAATCAACTTGCGCTTCTGAGAAACAACTCGAGTCCTCCTTAGCCTCCTGCTCCCACTGGAAATATCCCACAAGCTAAAAATCCGAGTACAATAAGTAACCATTTTCCTAAGGGCTAAAATCTATACACAAGAAAATAAAGATTTCCGTGTAAATTTTACTATTTTATTTGTGAAAAAACTACAAGCAGAATTCATAAATAGACATTTCTATTTAAAGCAGGAAAATGATAAAGTGGCTTCTAATAACATAGTCGTGCACATGCCAGTAACAGGAATATATTAACATCTTTTATTTGCTAGACAAAGAGCAGTGTCCAATATAAATTTTCCCAAAACATTTAAGACCTGTGAATTTCTGACCAGTTCACAAAACCACCAACTGACACTTTAGCATGAAGAAAAAAACAAACCTAACAGACTGTCAGCTCTAAAGACGTTACAGAGCAGAAACTTCCAAAAGCGTTATACAAGCTGTCTTTCTGGGCAAATGAAAAATATAGCTCGTATAATACATTAACAAAAATTCACAAGATAAGATTATGTTTGGACATACTTAACAAGCATTCTCTATTTGTCTCCAACAAACAAAGCTAAGGAAATAATGTAACCATCTTTACACAGTAAATTAAGGTTACAAGTCATACACAAGAACAGAACTGCTTGCGCATTAAAAACTGTTCAGCTCCATTGTCATACTCTAAATGTTGGCTCTTAAACCATTTTCGGTTACATACAAGCAAAGGTTATTATATATTCAGCAATTAATAAATTTTCAATAATTTAAGATACGGTAGCTTAAAAAAGTAGACTGAGAATGGTCTTGATAAGGCAGGTGGAACATCTTAGTGGAACTAAACTCACAGAAGCTTCTGCCAATGTTTTTAAAGATCCAGATTGAAACTGAAAAGTTTTGATTAAAATATTTTGTGGGTGTCAAAATGTCTTTACCTTTTTTTTAAAACTGCATGACTCAAGCAGAGCAAGTCAGGTAAGCTCTGTGTGTGTGTGCGCGCGCACGCACGAGTGTAAAAGATCGTGTGGTATTAAAACAAAGGGAAAATTGCAAGCGTTAACACTGTGCTTTTGGTTTTTTTGTTTTGTTTTTATAACCTGCTTACTGTGCCACTGAATACCAAGTATTTCTGGTCCTCTTTTAATATAATCTTTATAATCTACACTAGTGTTTTTATGCGCTGCCTACTAATTGTAGGGCAAACTGCAAATGCAAGAAGTTACAGGAATTCCATTTCCAGAATACATGCCTGAGGGATGTCATCAATTTCGGAAACTAAAAGTTTAAGGTGCCTACCACCTCACTACCTCAACAGAAGACACAACAGCAGCTGGAGGACTGGAGCGATAACATCTGCTGAGAGAAGTCCCACTGTTAGCTGCAGTTCTATCCAAATGCCAATTTCATCTCACCTGTTCTAAAGCAATCCTTCCTTCCTTCACCCCTCCCCATTCCTTCATGTATTGGTTTATCACGGAGGCAAAACTGAAAAACCAAGACATTGGCAATGAATTAATTAGCAGCCTATGAGTAGCTGGTTAATCAGCTTTTTCCACTAATCTAGGGGTCCAATCACTTTACATGAAACTAATTTTGAACAAGTACACAGTGTTTCTGAACAAAGTGCATACCAACACTTACTGGTTCAAAAAGCAGTGCAACCCACATGAGTTTGGTGGCATTTAAATTTTTTTAAAAAGTTAATTAAAAAACGTAGCAATTCCTTACATCTCTGGAAAATAAATATGGCTGACTAATTTACCCTCCCTGAGACCCTTAATAAAAGGAATATTAAAACTTTAGAAGGAATGTCTTTGCAATATCCCACTAATATTAAAATGTGGATTTAAAATTCATAGTCAAATCACTATGTATTATATATTCTGATGCTTACAGAAAGCATCTGATTTCCTTTGGTTCATTAATAAATACTTTAAAAATGTATTTAAAAAGATAGCATAGCTTGCATCCCAGATACAAGCATTATTTTTAAAAAGAGGGGAACAATTGTCCATGCATTTGAGAATAGGACCACAGCAACAAATGGCACTGCTTTATCATCTATACCTTTGAGAACAGAATTTGAATTATGGTGCATTAGTGACTACAGAATAGTTTTAATGTAAATGTGAAAGGAACCTTTCCTGTTGGCTACTCAAATCAAGCTGTTAATTGTTTCTTTTTTACTCGTTGCCTCCACAGACAGGTACTTCTGTTTTTAAGCAAACCAGGTTTTTCACACCAAAAACGTGGTGCTTCATCACAAATCGGCTGCCCTCCCGTGAGTCCTTCAGTATGATAAAGTAAAGGAAGGTAACACCAAGTTCCCATGCTTGAAATGACTCCGAAGCCTATGAACCGTGTGGATATGAATGTAAGAGTCAAACAGAAGAGAGACCCTAAATCCAAACAAAGCAAAACAAAACATTTGAAAAATAAGGAGGGGGTAGAATCCTTATTAGTGGTCTTTGTTTTTTGTTTGTTTTCGCAAGACAGTAAAAAATGAGTGAAAAGAAACCTTGAAAGAGTTTGCTCAAGCTATCCTTATGATGAGAAAGAAAAAGATCACAGGCTCGCAGGAAGTATGAGCTTTCCCTGCAATTCTGGCTGCTAGTGCTTAAACCATTCACCACTTGAGTTCCTTCCCACAGCAGGGAATTGAGAAATGTCTCCAAACACTGAAAAGCTCCATGTCGGGACTGGATGTGCAGTTGATAACCTTTGTTCAGTAAAGCAAACAAGAGTTGATTTTAAGAAAGAGAAAGAATTATCGTAACTAAATTGGTAGGGTAAGGAAAAGGAGGGGACACGAGGCAAACCAATTTCAATTACGAAAACCACGACTGCAATGTCACGTGCAAAGTGGAAATAGGGAGTTGCTTCTTTTATGGACCAAAAATACAGTTTAGACGGTTTTAATCCTAAAACTAAGAGACAATTTATATTTACCTCAGTCATGAGTAGAGGTCTGGAAAATGGATGGAATTCGAGTTACAGAATACCATATTTTCATGAGTGCTTATGTAAGAACAGCAATGTTAACATGTAACCGGAACTTACACGAATACTTGGCATTCTGGAGCTAGTTTAGTTACTTTTGAATGATCAAAGCCCTCCCAACTAAACCATTTGTGATTTGTCAGTTATTCCATTGCAAATGCAGGCTATCTGGAGCAGTCTTTAAATTTGAGATCACATTGTTTAAAAAATATATATTTTTCTATCGTCCGGTACTCTTTAGACAGATGAGAGAGTCAAGTTCCCACGTGGGTTGGAACAGACTTCATGTAAGACTGACTTTAATTTAATTTCAGCACTTTCATAGAAGGGACTGTCCCAGATCTGTTAACTGTTCAATGTTGTATTCACTTCACAGTGTATCAAGCACCAGCGTTGCCATGGATTGGTTTCAAATAACCCTTTATATATAATTTTATATTTATATATATATAGTTATATCAAAACTGATAGTACATAGTATAACTGGAAGAAAGAACTAAACTTAAAAGGATATGCTGAAAGGATGGAGTCTGTGAACACAATAAATAAAAGTTCCCTCCCCCTCCCAACCCCTCCCCCAACAAAACAAAAACAAAAACCAGTTGTAATGTACATGGAAAATTGTGCACAGCAGATTTTTTTTTTTTATAAAAAGTAGATTCAGGAGCACATCCAATTATAAATGATTGTTAGGAAAATCATATAAAACAATGGAATACATAAAAGTGTCAAGAGTAATCGTCAGGGTGCGAAATTCCTTGGTGGCCAGATGCCCATGGCAAGCAGAAATTATCCTGGCAGCTTCACTAAGAGGCCGATGTCCACAGAAGATTCTCCAGGGGTTTGCAAGCAGCATGGGCAGGTGGAGGATTTGAATTTCATACCCTGATTCATAGTTTTCACAATTCCATGTGCAATTTCAGAAAGATTCATCATTTACTGCTGACATGTCGCCCTTTGGCGTGGAGGAACGGGAGGAGCCCTTGTCTGTGCTCTCCGACCCCGAGCTGCTCTGGTTCTGCTGTTCTGACCCTGCACTGGAGGTCACTGTGGATGAGGATGTCGAGGAGGAGCGAGTCTTTTCCTTAAAGTCTGTGATAATGACGGTGACGTTGCCCACAGTCACTGCCAACTGCTGTGCGGTGCTCCTGTCCACGTTTTTCAGCCGGGGCCTGAAAGCAACACCCCGGGGAACAGCCAATTAAATAAGCTATGGATTCAAAGCGTCTTCTTCAATACACACGAGACTTCATAAATTGCCACCACACATACCAAAGCTTACTACTTTAGCAACAGAAACCACCATTAAACAAAGCTTTGGACCAATGCAAAATTATCATCAGTTTATCTTTCTCATGCTGTGGCCACAGTGATACAGAAAGAGCCAACATATGCACACACGTGTGTCTGCAAAGTTGACAGCCCATACCCAGCTCACGCCCCCCAACACCGTTCTCAGCCTGCAAACCCAGAGGCACGAAACCGCCCTGGGGTCCTTGATAGGACCAATTGTAAATCAGAGCATCAATGCTGTATTTCATTCTAGTTCCAAATACCTTGAGGTGTGATTCGTTTCACTGGTCTTTGTTGTAGCATTTGCAGACTGTATACTGTTTGCTTCGCTCGGAGGATCTTTCAGGATATCAGACTTTGGTCTAAGGTGGGGACACACACAAAAAAGGCATTTAAAAACACAGCTTAGATTCACCTGCGAAATAATATATAGTGTGCTGAGTTAGCTGGCAACGGGAACTTACTTTGTTTTCTTGTTGGTATTTTTCTTGGTGACACTAGGACTAATTTCCTTATCTTTCTCAGGTTTCTCTTTGTCTTGCTTTTCCACTTTCTCCTTCTTCTCCTTTTTAGGGGGCGGTGGGGTGGCATACTGTTGTGCCACTTGCTGTGCCACCAGCTGAGAATTGATCCGAGGTTTTCTAGAACATTCAAGAAAAGACACATCATTCTTTCCTTTATAAATTATTTCTCTCCTTTTTTTAATTTTCGTTTTATAATTTCTTAGGTATTTTATTACTGGTATCTGGCAACTTGAAACCAAATTACTTGTTATTTGTACATGATTGTTTCTGTGCAGTACGAATAAGTCCGTAAAACTTTTCCTCTTTCAAATCCACCTCCTGTATATGTATCTACCTTTAACGACACATACACATGTGCTCAAACATACACATCCCTTTGCAGTAAAAAAGTCTTTCAGCCCATAAAACATGACACTGTTTCTAAGAGTGCTGACAACACTACTTCTTTTGAGCTGTCAAGATTATAGTGACTGACAGCTTTCAAATACTCCTGCTGCAGAGGGTTAATCTCATTTTATTAAATGGACACTGGTAATCCCCTGGAAGGAGAATGAAATTAGAAGTGTGACATTCACTTCTCAATCTAATTATCCCAACTTGCTCGGCTCCCCTGCAGCTCTGTGATTGGCATGGACAACACATATAGAGCAATAAAAGGTAACTGTGGTTCATACTAGTAGCTCCCAAGGGGTGAAAGACTGAGAGTCACTATAAAAAAAACCTCAGACAAGTGATACATTCATTGTGCCATCAACCATTCCGTCCCCGCCAATCTCCAACTGACACCAGCTCTTAACACTATTGTTTACAAATTCTAAGTGCTGCCAAACACTCTGCACAATACATGAGCATTCAAACCCAAATGGGAAAGGGAGAAAGAGCCTATGCACTATTTCTCCACAATATTCATTTCAAAGACATTCCATCTAGATTGCCATTTATAATAGAATAAAGTCTCCAAAATCAAGGTAGGAAACAAATACTCAGATGGGTCATTAATGAGGTGAACGACTGGCTGTCTCAATGTAACCATCACCTTCAGACCCTACAGCTCCCTCTCATTCCCCAGGATGGAGAACTGGGCCAGAAAACATAACCAGACACCCTAGGTCTGGCTCATCAGTGGGAAGGCCAGTGGTGGAACACTGGGCGGGGGGTAGAGACGACACGACGACGACAAACCAACAAATTTGGAAAAGCAAAACTAACAATCCCTAGATACATGACATGCTGGACCCCTAAGTTAACCCCTACGTTCCTGGAACTCCTGAGAGCAGGTGTGGTGTGGATGAGGAGGAAAGCAGGATGAGGAGGAGACAGATGGCTCACTCCCATGAGCTCACCAAGGTGAGCCTGAGCATGGAAGGAAACCGGGTTTGTTCTGTTCCAGTACTTCTTCGGTGCCAGTGTGGCTTTGCCTGAAAACAGATCAACGAAGGTGCAATCTCAGATCAAGTTTCCTATCAGCCTCCAACAACACAGGCCTTGGTCATGGCGTGGCACACGTGAAACCCAGTCACAGGTACACCTCAGCCTGGATCACAGTCTCTTGTCACTGGGCAAGAGATTCAAACACAGACGTCAAGTACCCTAGGGAAAGGGAGGAATGTACTTACTCTAAGCCCCCAGGTCCCCAAACACACACGTGAAAGGTAACCTTCTCTTCTGACAGGTTCTAAGAGCAAGGCGGCAGCTACTCTGCCAATAAGTACAAGTGTGTTAGATACTTACAAGGAAGATAATCACCACTACAAAACATTTCACAAGCACTCATGGGGGACAATCAGCCGTCTAAAGGGATTACGGAGCAGTTTAAATCCGTTAAAATAAAATGCCATACACTAAACAATGCTCAGGTGTCAAAATGAGTAACTCAACCAGAGTTAATACTGTGAAAAAGCCATAAAAACTTTATGAAAAACTACACTTTGAGAATTTCAGTTAAGCCAGTATGTACACTTTATTCCAGAGCACTCTGACACGCAAAAACAAGAGGGGACACCTGGACACCAGTCTAAGAAAACCTTCAACAGTGACAGAATCAAAGGTAACCGCCATCCTAATCAACAGGCCCACCCAATCTGAGTTAGAGGGATCTGTCTCACTCTAGAACACCCTACAAAGTTCTGTCACTTACAGCGCTGTACTGAAATTGCCAACCAACTGTAAATCCTCAGTGGCAAGATCTTAATCATTCTTGTCACAATGTCATTCAGCACGGTGGCAGGTACTCAATAAAATTATCTACTGGATGAATAAAGAATAGGTGACCACAGCAGAGAAAGACCAAGTAAAATGAGAATGGACAAGAGGGTCCAAGCTTTGGTGATCAGGAGGACGGCAATGCCGACTTCCAGGAGAGCAGGCCACATGGGATCAAGAGCTGCAAAGACTTGATGGATTACAGGCTGCAGGACTAGTAGAGAGATGGGAAACAGGAACCCTCTCTGAGCATCGTGGTGCTGAGGTAGAGGATGGCTCTGGCCATTATCGAAAGCAGCACGCCAGGTTTGAGATTTCTATAGGAAAAGGAGACTTAAATCATGTCGTATGCCGCAAGAGGGGGAAAAGGCCGAAGGTGGGCAAAGGAGAGAAAGTACAATCGAGAACAGTTCTGGATGGGGCGCCTGGGTAGCTTAGTCATTAAGCGTCTGCCTTCAGCTCAGGTCATGATCCCGGGGTCCTGGGATCGAGCCCTGCACTGGGTTCCCTCCTCGGCGGGGAGCCTGCTTCTCCCTCTCCCACTCCCCCTGCTTGTGTTCCTCTCTCGCTGTGTCTCTGTCAAATAAATAAATAAAATCTTTAAAAAAAAAAAAAAGAGCAGTCCTGGAAAAGGAATGCGGACACTTTTCTTCTGAGATGGAAGAGGGATGCTAGGTAAAAGGGGGGTTATGAGCAGAAAACAGAAGTCAGAGAAGAGAATCAGAGACCATGGACATTAGAAGTGGTGTCTGGTTCAGTGAGTAGCGGGCACTAAGAGCAGAAAAAAGAGCCAGTGATGATCAGAGAGAAGGAAATGGCTTGTTTTAATTTTTCGAGTAAAGTTGACATACAGTGTTACATTACTTTCAGGTGATTCAACAGCTCTATATGCTACGCTCACCACAAATGTAGCTTCCATCAAAAAGGAAGTTACTTGTATCTTGAGTGTGTGGGGGGGGGGCGGGGGAGGGGGGCCCATGAGTGTGGGGGCCATAAAGAAGCTCGAAACCAGCCAGACATCATGCTTGTCCAGGACAGAGTACTCCCAACGAGGGCAGCCTGCCAAGGCTCTGGGCATACCAAGGACATCAGGTGAGGTGCCTGTGTGGTTCTGCCCCTGGTGATCATTCCCCAACACTTCCACAAATATACTGTCAGAATTCTTCTTCAGCACATGCACCATAGTCCAGTTATCTATAGGGAAAAAAATCTGTATGTACAGAAGGTAAAATTCAGCTATAATTCTTAATATGCAGCACATGTGCAAAGCGATGGGACTGTTCTTACTTGCTTCTAGGAAAATGAATATTGGACTAGAATGGTGAAGCTGAGTGCTGTTCTCCTCCAATAGCCTACCAGGTCACAACCTCATAAATGAAAAGGACCCAAGGCTTTTGGGATCTGGTAATAAGCAAATAAGCAAGAAATACAGGGTGTCTGCTAAAAGCATCTGTGTTGTGTCAAAAATATTGCTGTTTTATGTCATAAATGTCCCAAAGTAACAACCTAACTCATCAGGCATTACTTGCACCCTCCCCACAAAAAACCCTCCACAACAGACAAGCATTTATTACTTAAATTACTATAGCAGCTTTTTCAAACTCCCCCCCACCCCCAACAAGTCCCACAGAACTTCTAGAATCAGGGTTTGGGATGAGGAAGTATAAACCTAACCAATTTTTTTTTAAAGATTTTATTTTTAAGTAATCTCTACACCCAACGTGGGGCTCGAACTCAGAGCCCTGGGATCAAGAGTCACACACTCTTCTGACTGAGCCAGCCAGGTGCCCCACACCTAAAAAGTTTTTTAAAAGGTGCACAGTGTTTCTGAACAAAGTGCATACCAATACTTACTGGTTCAGAAAGCAAAGCCAACCACTTTGGAAGGGGAAGGTAAAGAAAACTAGAAGGCCCACCAGTGTGAACACACCCCCCAAGTGCCACCCTGTCGGAACTGGTCCCGCAGCTCCTGCCACCTGTCCCCTTCTTGTTCCTAGGCTCGTGTCGTGGAAGAACAGGAATGCCCGATCCACACGAGAACGGCACGCTCTCCTCCTGTGAGGCCGTGCTGGCTCCTCCGGACAAGACCCTGCAAACCGTGTGCGGTGGCAGAGGCAGAGCCTTGCTCGGCCGTCACGGGATGGGCCAGCATGCAGGGCACACAGCGCGGAGCCTGTCCAGGAGGGATGGACTATCCCCACTTTACAAAGTAATAAGAGTGAGGAGCTGCAAGATAAAAGAAACTTGTCGGGGCGCCTGGATGGCTCCGTCATTAAGCGTCTGCCTTCGGCTCCGGTCAAGACCGAGCCCCACGTCGGGCTCCCTGCTCAGCGGGAAGCCTGCTTCTCCCTCTCACACTCACCCTGCTTGTGTTCCCTCTCTCACTGTGTCTGTCAAATAAATAAAATCTTTAAAAAAAAAAAAAAAGAAAAGAAAAGAAAAAGAAACTTGTCTAAGACTAACAATTAAGTAGCTGAGCTGCGATTTTTAACCCAGATCTATCTGGACTCTCTCTGGACTCCTGTTATGAAGGTAACCTCAAATGAGTCTCCTGCCTTTAAAGAGCCCAGATGTGTGTGCATGTGCATGCGTATGTGTGTGCACGCCTGTCTGTCTGTGAGAGACTCGGGCCTGGGGTACCAGGGATGAAAACCCCAGGCTAACCCAGGCTGCAGTTTCACTAGACAACTCCCCAAGAATGCCAGCAGCCTCGTTAGCCTCACCATCCTCGTTCTGGAAAGGACTCGTTGGTTGTCCTTAAGGGAAGAGAAAAGGGCAGGGGGGCTAGCAAGAATGCTTTCCATTGCCTATGGAACATTCCCAGGAAGGAGTGAACCCTTATCATGATATGGGATACTGCGGATCAGTAAGAAATCATCACCTTCCACAGATTTACATTGCCTACTCTGTCTTCTAAGTGTCCTACAACACACAGCGCATTTAATGGGCACAACTTTCAACATGTTGCAAAAAGTCAATTCTGCAATATGCAGGTGCCAGTCTGAGTTCTTCAAAATTACCTGTTTCTCAACTAACAAGCCTAAAATAAGCAATTAATAGCCTTCACAATACAGTGGAAAGCATTAGATCAAAGCACATGGCTTAAGCTCTAGATGTCTAAGCCTTGAATTAAAGCAAATCAACTACCACCACCAAACAAATGAAAAACCCTATTTGAGAAATGTTATAAACAGGGGGGCCTAGTTTCCTTTCTTTAAAGAATAAAGTTGACACTCAAGTGTTTTGTATCTTCTTCAAGACTTTTAATGGAAAAAAGTTGTCTTAAAATTATTTTATAGGTTTATCGTTGCTGTTTCAATAAACATTTACAAATGAAAATTTGCTGTGAAATTTCAATAATAGACATTAAGAAAACAGGTCTATGTATTTGCATTTAAAACAGTTAATACTGGGGCGCCTGGGTGGCTCAGTCGGTTAAGCGTCTGCTCTCAGCTCAGGTCATGATCCCAGAGTCCTGGGATGGAGTCCCCCAATGGGCTCCCTGCTCAGCGGGGAGTCTGCTTCTCCCTCTGCCGGCTCCCCCTGCTTGTGCGCTCGCTCCCTGACAAATAAATAAAATCTTAAAAAAAAAAAAACAGCTAATATTTCAGAAAAGAGTCCATTCCATAAAAGGTGAAGCACATCTTCATGTAGGGACAACCTTAATTTTAGACTAGGAAAAATTTCAGTTTGAACATACATGAATGAATGAATAGAAATGACAGCACAAAACAATCTTTCTGAATTGTTTTTGTTATGTGTACTCATGCCACTTCGGGGGCACACAAACTTTTTTTTTTTTTTTTTAATTTTAGTCAAACCTATTTTTTTAAGAGGTGTTTACCATATACCATACTTTTTCTTATCTGCTTGCGTACTACTCAGGGGAACATGAGATCTTACAAATAATTTCTCATGCACTTCTCTGTATCTCAGCTACCAAACAAGCAACAAGACAAACCCATTTTCTTGTGGTTCAGGCAACAAAGAACAAGAAGAATCTCTAACAAATTTTATCTTTTCCTTGATTATGTTCAGCTTTTCCTACATTATCATTTGTGCATCTTGCCAACTTAGGGAATTCCATCTGGTGTCTCACTTTTCAATTAAAATACCCCCCCACCAAAGACTCTGGAATCAGACAGTCGACTCATCCTTTTCTTCCTTTTTTTTCTTTTTTTTAAAGGTGCTTTACAAACTTATAAAACATCTTCACTAAGTCAGCTTATACCATTCTTGAGTCCTCTGGATGTTTACAACTCTCCAACCCTTTTCTTGCCTTGGCAATCTGTTAGTTGAAGAACTAGCAACTTCAAGAATTTAACAGTTCTGAGAATGCCTTCCCACTAGTAGCTCACTCCTATCAGGAGCCCACGATTCTTTATGATGTATCACATGGTAATATAAACGGAACCTGCACACGACCCATTTTCCTATCAAAAGGTCATCCTATACATATGTACTGGGCCAGCTAGGACAGATTCTACCCCACTCAGTAACTGAACTTTTGTATTAATGATGCCCCCAAACAAAAATATACCAGCTGGGAATATAGCAATGTCCGTATTTACTTCTAAGGCAATGTACACATTGGGTCAACAACACTGTCCAAGACACACTAATGGCCCTGGCTTTGATGACTAGTACGGAAAAGAGGCCCTACAAGAACAACCTGTTTTCTGTTCATTTTACCCACCAGCTCTTCACCCATTCTATTTTTTTTTAAATAGCAAAGATAACCCAGAAGAGAAATGCTGGGAACAGAAACAGAAATTAGAATTCCAGCTCCAACATCAATGACCACGAGACCTTACAAGGTGATAGAAAATTTTTAAAATCTAGCAATGTATAGATTTAAAGTTAATAGGCCACTTTTAGGGCTCTTCCCCCTTCACGTATTACTTACTTTTAAATAACTATCATCTCACTTTATCCTCAACAATTCTAAAAGTTAAGCTAGACAGCCAGTAAGATTCTCAGTTAAAAAAAATTAATTAATTAAAAAAATAAAATAAAAAATGAGAGGGTTAACTACAAAGAGAAGCAGAATCTCCAGACTATAGTGTGGTATTCTTTCAGCTATGCCATGTGAGGCTGAGACTTTTTTAAATAAAGAGCTTTAATCTCTTAATTTCTGTACTTTTTCGTGTTTGTTGCAGTGTTATAGGATAGTATAATTACTAAGAATCACCAACGTGATCAACTAGCACAACGAAGAATAAGAGATGAGGAAATACAGCAGATAATCTGGTTCAAAAGTAAATCCCCAGGGAGTTTCTAGGTAAGTGTTTTTTTTTTTTTTCTCTTTAAGATTTTATTTATTTGACAGAGAGAGACACAGCGAGAGAGGGAACACAAGTAGGGGGAGTGGGAGAGGGAGAAGCAGGCTCCCCGCCGAGCAGGGAGCCCGATGCGGGGCTCCATCCCAGGACCCCAGGATCATGACCCGAGCCAAAGGCAGACGTCTAACCGACTGAGCCACCCAGGCGCCCCTAGGTAAGTGCTTTCTTTGCCACTATTTCAAAGGACTGATTATCTAAACAGACCACTGAACAAATATTCATATGTTCAGCTATGGGAAGATGAAACCGTCCCCAACCTAATTCCTCCATGATGCCGGAAACACAAGACCTTGTTGTACCCGTTTAGACCCAAGTGCCCTTTCCGCTGGCTAGCTGGGGCCCATGTCAACATTACTTAGACCTAGCTGGCTTTGCTGTGAAAGAGCAGTACTTGTGGCCTTCTCCAGAGCTGCTCTTGCCACAATGTCAGGCCATGCAGCACACCAGGGTAAAAAGAAACCTGTATCACCTTGTGACTTTCACTGAACCCAACCATCATTATAATATGGATAACTTTAAAAGTCAACTATCACTTAACGTTGCTAGGATCATACATGGTATGGCATTATCAATGTCTCTCTGCTTCCCAAACAGTATCTCTTCTTGCTGTTCTTTTCCTCCCAAATGTAAAGAAAATGTTCTTTCATCTCTCATGTACACGCTTATCTTCATGAAATTTCCCATATCCTTTGGCTTATCTTTTAGAATGAGCCATTAAGTGACCCAAGGTGTCTTAGTTATCATTCTAGGTTACTCCTTCCCAACAGTACACATCCTTGACTCAGGTTGTACCACTCTACTCTGTACCAGAAAACTAAAGCTTTCTCTCAAGTCTGACTCCAACTATCAAGTTTTTAAAAAACCCAAACCATCCCCTTTGTCTCACATCTTTCCTTTCGCCATCTTCACACACAGCTGACAGGGAAAGCAAAGACTGGCGTTACGACAGCCTTTGGACTTAATATAGGCCCCCCACTACTGAGAGCTAATAGTAGTAGTTACTCAAAATGGGAATGGGGCCATATCTCATTTAATACAGTTGAAGTCAAGATTAAATGAGGTGAAGTTCACTTAGCTTATCATAGTACATGTACACAGAATGCATAGATACTCAACAAAATGATTCCCCTTAAAAGTAATCTATACATTTTAAAGCACTACTTTCCCAGTTGCAGATGTGTCTACCACCCTTCCTCAGATACTGGGATACAAAGGGCAAGATTTACAAATGAAAGAAGTTGGTAAGCCTTGCCCTAGGAAATGGTTGTAGAGACATAAATCCTTCACATGTGTTAGTATCCTCAAGTTAATCATGCTATCTAGCAGCAAGAACAGCATTAAGGATCCTCATCAACATAGCTACCAATATTTCTGCATATCAGTATCAGAATTGTGGTTCTGCAGATATTCCTTTTAAAAGAGAATGCCTTTAGGGTAAGTCACCAGACCAACTGTACAATACCTAACGGTATTACATAAACTCTCACCAGATACAAAACTTGGTTAGGAACAAACAACTAGCTCCAACAGAACTAATATAAGCATTATTAATAAACAGCAGAATCAGCAATGTTCTATTCTAGATTCAAAACTGTCATTTTGAATATTCAAATGTCCCTTATGCCCTGAAAACACACTTACTTTACAAATAACCACTAAGTATAGGCACTATATAACTTCTCTAGAACTCAGAAACACATTCAATAGGCAAAAGGAGCTACAGGTGGTTTGCAGTCTTGAGAGACATCTATTTTATCTTTTTTTGAAGATTTTATTTATTTATTTGAGAGCAAGAGAGAGTGAGAGAGACCACAAGCACGGAGGAGAGGGAGAAGCAGACTCCCCGCTGAGCAGGGAGCCAGAAGCCTGGCTAGAACCCAGGACTCCAGGATCATGACCTAAGCTGAAGGCAGACATTTAACCGACTGAGCCACCCAGGCGCCCCAAGACATCTATTTTATAAAACAACCTGGTAGCAATGAGTATCTTAGCCTAATGGTTCTCAAAGTGTGATCCAGAGACTCCTGGGGGGGGGGGGGGTCCTCTACACCCTCTTCAAGGAGGGTCTACCTACAAAGGCCAAAACTATTTCCATAATAATTTTATTTTCCATAATAATTTCCACAATAATTCTAAAACATTACTTGCCTTTTCACTTTCCAAAGATTACATGACATGTGACATCACTACTCTGACACCTAATGAAATGTATGTTTTGTTTTGTTTTGTAAGATTTTATTTATTTATTTGACAGAGACATAGCAAGAGAGGGAACACAAGCAGGGTGAGAGGGAGAGGGAGAAGCAGGCTTCCCGTGGAGCAGGGAGCCCAATGCAGAGCTCAATCCCAGGACCCTGGGATCATCACCTGAGCCGAAGGCAAAGCTTAACGAATGAGCCACCCAGGCGCCCCTGAAATGTATGTTTGTACAGCTGACCCTTGAACAACACAGGTTTGAACTATACAGGACTGCTTATACACAGATCTTTTCTGATACAATACAGTACTGTAAATGCATTTTTTTCTTATGATTTTCTTAATGTTTTCTCTAGCTTTATTGATACATGTTAACTATGTTATCAGTAAGAAATGATAACAGTAGGCAATTAATAGTTACTTAAGTTTTGGGGGAGTCAAAAGTTATATGCAGATATGACTGAGGGGGTTGGGCAAGGGAGGTCGTTGCCTGTAACCCCCATGTTGTTCAAGGGTCAACTGTATAGTCTTGTGTTTTAAACATTTCTCAGTTTTAATTTCTGTTATGGAAAATATCTATAGATAGATACAACCAATATGAGTGAAAGCTCCTTGGGATCTACAATAATTTTATCAACAGAACTTCTGACCAAAAAGCTTGAGAACTGCTATCCTAGAACTGCCAAATTTTCTTACTGTGCAAGTCTTGCTTTATTACAGGCAAAGAAGACACTTTAGAAGGCCACTTCTTAAAATAAGCTTATGTTCTCCTCAGCAAAACTTCAAAAACGAAACATGAGAAGGAAAGAAACATGAAAAGCAACACTACCTCCAAATGCAGGTTAAAAAAGTTTGAAAATAAAGAAAAATTTTAAACTTACTAAACATGAGAACAACTTAAGGAGTGGGCTTAAAGCATTTCAACCATAGACTATAAAACTGGCATCCTTCTACTATTTCCTCTCCCTTACAGTGTCTAAAATAACAGATTTTTATTGTGGTCATTCAAATATTTTAAGTAAATGTCCCATAATAAATATGCCCTTTAGATCTCCCACAGCCATTTCTCAAAAGCAAGCCCACTCACTGGTTAAGAATGTACGAGCTGACTTTAAAAGTAAGGAAAACTGTTTCCTAAATTGTTTTTAAACTGGACCTTCTTTGAAGACGGCTAACTGAATTTCTTTTTAATACCTCCACATTCATTATTTTCAACATAAATTTAATTCCACTGCGAAAGGCTTCAGTGTCCTGACTGAAAAGCTGCTTTTGTTTGCCTGAGGATTTGGTCCGAGGCCGCTGTCCGTGCGAGTGCAGGTGCGGTAGAGCCCCAACTCCCGTCACCCCCCCTTTCCGAGGAGAAAGCCCACACAGGCATCCAATCCCTACTGCCTGGGTTAGCATCTTCTACGTCTCAAAGCCCATTTGAGTAAAGGAGCAGAGACACGGCATGCCTTGTGCTGTCTCCTCTCCCACTTTCACCTCTGGTATTCTGGCTTTTGTTTTCAAATTCACTGAACATGTTTTTCCTTGTGCCTACTATATGCCAAGTCAGGGCGCTGTGCACTCGGGATGTGTGTGGATATATGCTCATTTTTCCAAGGAATTGATAAGACAAAATAGATTCCAACAGTCCAGATCGCTGGTGAGGGTCCTTTGTGTTTTATGGGGTGATCTCTGTCACACAAGCTGGATCACAGGACTTATCAGGTGAAATGCCTAAGCTCTCCCCCTTTGCTTTCTGTATTTATTGTGGGACCTAACTCAGTGTGACCGTGGGTGAGTTACATACCCTCTCCAAACTTTCGTTTCCTCAATGGCAAAGGAGATTAGAAGTAAGTGATCTCTAAAGGCTCCTTTAACTAAGACACCTGTATTCAATATTTAATACAGACCACTAGAGTATTTGTTCTCAAGGTAGAGGCAAGTTTTCAGTTTATGCTGTTAGTAACTCATTTAGCCTCTTTTTTAAAAACGGTTTGATTAAACATCATGAGGTACATTTCTACAAACTATGCTGTTGGTTTAGTGACTCTGATATGACCTCTCTCTTCTGCAAAAGACACACAAAATTACCTTATAAATCATGTCAATGATTTAAGAGGAATCACAGAAACTACAGATCTCTAAGCAAACCACATTTTCAGATGCAAATAAACCCAATGATGAGCCAAGTCTTTCTCTCTCCAAGAAACACTAAAGCAATCCAATCTACTCTGCAAATTACAACTGTCACAGATCCCATTTAAAATGCATTTCACCACTTTGAAATTACAGTTCGTGTCACAAAACTGGGCACTTGCAAACCACACAGAAGAATTAGTACATCTTCAAAGGGGAAAAAGTGATTAGACAATTCAAAGGAATCTGAGGTCTAACAAGTCAGTAGTCTTCCTTCAGGTCTTGGTTTTCTCACCGGTAAAATTAAAGGGTTGGGCTTAATTAAGTTAATCTTTAAGGATTCCTTCAACTCTAATCCTTAAAAACAAAACAAAAACGTATATCCTAGAAAATAACAGTTCTAACAAGCTAGCTCCTGGTCAAACTATGTTATAATGGGTTTCCTAAATCACTGGTAATCAAAACTTAAAGCCTGCCATCACTTTGAAAGGCTGTCTACTGCAAGGTTTTCTCAGCCTCAGCACTGTTGATATTTTGGATCTCGTAATTTTTTGCTGTAGGGGCTGTGCTTTCGCACTGAGGAATATTTAACAGTATCCCTGGCCTCTACCTACCAGATGCCAGTAGCACCCCACCCCCAAGTTTTGATGGAAAAATTTCTCCAGACACTGCCAAATGTTCTCTGGGAGGCAAAATCATTCCCAGGTGAAAACCACTGGTCTGTACAAGAATATAATATAGAGAAGCAGAAATATTTACAAACATGGGAAAGCAGCCCAGATTACAACAGCACTTGTTAAAATTTTATCAAAAGATATCCACCAAAAATATGTGTAATGTGTTCATGATTCTAGTTGTTGGGGGTTATTTATTAGAGAGTGGGATTTAGGAAAAAGAATCTGAAGAACTTTGAATATATTCACACTATTATTTTTTATGAAGTTGTATGATCACTCCTCAAACACTGTGCAATAATCTTATTAAAGTTCTGTACTGCATAGCAACAAAAGGATTTACCCATTGTAAGAGATATCATTTACATGGATATTAAACACAGGTCTTTGGTAATTCCATATATAGCCAAGCATCACACATTTAGTCAGGAACTCACCAACTGCTCAGATCTAAGTAACATCATTTTAATGTGTAGCACCTATTCCAAGGGGGAAAGCAACTTCTGTATATTAATAACCATGAGACCAGTCTGATCCATCACCGAAGAGATGCCAGAGGAAAGACTATTTGATGGTCTCTCACAATTTCATCTCTGACTATCAAGGTTACCCAGATTTCAGGTGTTTAAGGTTAATCACGATTTTTATTTCCAGTAAGTGAAGGGAATTTTAGGGTATCTCATTACTTCAAACGGCTGAAAAATTAGATGTGTATGAAGATGAGGACTCTGAAACCACCAGTAGCTCTCAGCTAGAGAAACTAGCACTGGAGTCTGAGAATTCCTTCAACTCGGTAACTGTGATTTTGTTTTGCGAGCACAGTATGGGACAGTGTGGCACAGGGTGCAGATGGGACTTCAGGGATCAACTTCAACAGTACAGTGAATCTTTGAATTCAATGTCTGGTCTTATTTGTTACACGTGAATGACATTTCTCGAAAAACCAGAAAATCATGAGAATTATCTGAGTAAGAAGAGAAACCTAAATAAAGACGAGGATATGTTGAGATACACTGTCAGCAGCCACGTATCACACCCAAACACGTCCAAGTAGGCACCTTATCTTAGTGCCTAAGAAATTAGTCAGGCAAGTATCAAAATCTGCTTTTAGATAAAGAAAACATTTGTTGGGAAATACTGACAGCCACTTCTTTCTAGAATGAATCCCTCTAATTCTGAAGGGCCAAAGAACGTGATGTTAAGGACATTACATTAATAAACATTTCCATATAAAAAGTTAATTCTGTGCACAGCCCCTACCCGTAAGTATTTTAACTTAAGCAAAATTCTCAGAACAACTTTCCTAGCAATTAAGTGTGGCAAACTGATGTCGTACAAATCTACCATAATGGGTGCTGCCTAATGTTTTCAGTGCCAAACATTTGTTACTACTGTGTTCAGAACACCTTCCTGGGAATACTCCGGTATATTCTCTCCTCCTCACTATTCACATGCTACACCATTACCTCAGAACAACATTGTCCACTTTGCCTCAATCTCTCCTACCCCACTTCTACATCTTCACTGTCTTCCTCCATTCTACTTCAGGACCTAAGCACCATCCTCCTTAGTGTCCTACCGCTAATTTTCAGTCTTCCCTCTAGTTAATCTCACGTGACGCTATTGAGACCAAGGGTCTGAAAAAGTGTAACTGCCTATTTCTCTGTCTAAAAGCTCTGCCAGTGGTTTACAGAAGTAAATCGTTATAACCCCCTAACTTGATGCAAAGGGCTCCCCTCAATTCAGTCCCAACATTCCTCTCAAGCTCACCATTTCTCTACACTCACCACCTCAGGTTGCTCCTGAGTTCTAGCTCAAGCCACACATACTTTAGCTCAGCTTTTTCAGAAGATACCTTTTACCACTTGCTGTCCTTGCTTACCTACTGATCCCTTAGCTTCTGAAATGTCCTTCCCCATAACTGATGTGCAAAACCCATACCTACTTGAAGACCCAGACCAAATGCCACCGCTTTCGCAAATTCTCCTGGCTAATACCACTTTGTGGCCAGATTTTCAGGGTTCCCAAATGCCCTGATCTACCTCTACTACTTAATACTCTACATTATAATACCACTCTATTTATCTGTCTCTTCTTATGAGATGATGAACATCTCTGAGGCAGTACTGACATTTTAAATTTTATGTTATACTTCCCAAACTTGCTTCAAAACAATTGTTTCCTGAGAGTAGCCCCGTTAATGCTGGCTGCAGGAATGAATGTCCTCTGTACATTGTGGTGCACACAGCAGATGCTGTCTGTATCAGCATGTAACACAAGATTTTATAATAATAATACTGTACTTAACATTCTCTCTGGGCCTCAGAACTGAGGGACTTTGTACAACTCATCTTTTATATTGCCATTCCCCAGCAAAAGCCTAGGACACAATAGGTTCTCAATGAATATAAATATCTACCCTAGGGACAGAACGGCTCCCAGTTTAAAAGAGGGGAGGAAAGAAGCAAGAAAAGTAATCGACAATGAAATGCATCCTGAGAAGAGGCACTGTGTTGAGTGTCCTGCATGTATCATCTCAAACTCTCACAACTTTTTGAAGTCACTGAAGGAACCAAAGCCTGAAGGTCATCCAACCTTAAATAGAAGGCCAGAGCTGGTGGAGTTTAATCCAAGTTTATGCTCTTTCCACCAACCCACACTGCCCACCCAGTGAATCTCAAGAAGGAAGGGGAAGTGAACTAAAGCCAGTGAAAGTGAGGATAACAAAAGAGAATGGTATACAGAGAGAGAGAGACTGACTGATTCCAGGAAAGAATAGCCATATTTAAAGTTGCAGCAAATGAGGACTGAAAAAAACAGGTCTCTGAATCTGCTAATCAAGGAGGTGCATTTGCAAAAGACATGTTTCTCTTCCATTCCTTCACTACATTACATATATGCCCCTTCACCTTTCCTCCTACCTCAAATATCCCAATTATTTCAACATATCCAACCTACACTCACAACTATATAGGTATGAAGAAAGCAGACTCTGACACTGTGTTGTACAACGCCTGTTATTTTTAAGTATCTAAGGCCAATGAATTGGTACAAAATTCTTGGGCAGTCAAGCCTAAGGAATGCTCTTGATCTTTTCTGTTTCTCTAGCAATGTAAAAAGGTATATGGGTAATAACAAATGACTTCTCAAAGCACTGCACAACTAATAAGTCTGCTTACTTAGCCTTACAGGAACCACATTATCACAAGAGTAAGTACTGTGGCATCAAGTGGGATTCTCCTACTACCCGCAAGCTCTCCAATTACACAGATTTATCTAAATCCTTCACTTATAAAGAGATATTTGTACAAACTGAGATGATGTATACATATAGTGCATACATGAAGTAGCCGCACTATTCCAATACAGGAACTTTTCAAGTTGGTACTCCACTCCAAATCAAGTTATCTGCATCTGGCATCAATGTAAGCCAATTTGCACACTTTGTAGGTAAAGGTAAGGATCCTGTGGATTTCCAAAAATGACTCTTAAATGTCTTTGTTTGAAATGGACTTTTCCCCTCTTAAGCCAAACTGCTGTAACTTCACTTTCTTCAAAGATTTGCTGAAAATCTGATTCATTAACTTGCAAAAAGAGATTTTTCAAATGCTTTGTTTCAGAAGTCTGAAAGTAAGTTTTACATGTTCCATTTTCAATTAATTTTAGAGTTGCAAAAATAGTACCAAGTTAGCATATAACCAGCTTCTCCTACTGTTTATTTCTTATATAAACATAACTATCAAAACCAAAAAAATTAACACCAGGGTACAATACTGTTATCTAAGGACATTTATTTTTGGGGAGAGAGAGAGAGAGAGAGAGAGAGAGAGAGAGAAAGTGTGCGCACACGAGTTGGGGGGCTAGAGAATATCAAGCAGCCTCGGTACCCAGCATGGAGCCTGACACAGGGCTTGATCCCAACCCTGAGATCATGACCTGAGCCAAAACCAAAATCAAATCATTTAACCCACTGAGCCACCCAGGTGCCTCTGAACACTTTTTTTTTTTATTCTCACCCCTTGTCCCACCAATGTCCTTTTTTCTTTCAGCATCCTGTTTAGGTTCCCCACATTGCATTCTGTTGTTACTTCTCAATAGCTCCTCAGCTTCCTGGTCTTTGACGGCCTTGAGAACTTTGAAGAGTACTGGTCACTTATTCTGTAGAAATTTCCTTCATTTTCGGTTTGTCTGATATTTCCTCATGATCAAAATGAGGTAATACGTTTTGACACCACCACAGCCAAGATGCATGTCCTCCTGTATGCGTTGTATCAGAGGGTTCTTACTATTTGTGATGTTAATCATAACCACCTGGCTACGATGGTGCTAGTCAGGTTTCTTTAAAGTTACTGTCTTTTAAATCAACATCTAAAAAAGGTATCTTGAGACTATATATAAGAATATGCAGTTTCTCCTCAAACTTTCACCCACTAACTTTAGCATCCAAATGTGGATTGTGCAAAAATTACTACTTTGTTCTGTTTTTGCCTAATGGTGGTTTTCTAATTCCCTCTTTCCTTCTATATTTATTAACTGGAATTCTGTAGGTACAGGCAGTCTCTTCTCTCCCATTTATTTGTATCAGTATGAATTCAGGGGTATTTACTCTTTTTCTATAGGTTAAAATCCAATACTACCAGGACGCCTGGGTGGCACAGTGGGTTAAGTGTCTGCCTTCGGCCGGTCGTGATCTCACAGGTCCTGGGATCAAGCCCCACGTTGGGCTCCCTGCTCAGCGGGGAGCCTGCTTCTCCCTCCCCCTCTGCCCCTGCTCATGTGCTCGCTCTCTCTCGCTCACTCTCTCAAAGAAATAAACTCTTTAAAAATAAATAAAATAAATAAAATCCAATACTACCATTATTTATTTCGTTGCTCAAATTGTTCCAGCTTCTTCAGGTTCAGTTCTTTTGAAGAGCCCTCATCCTTTTCTGAGCCGTTAAAGTCCAGGTTTTCGGAACAACTGTTTCTAGGACTATTTTACATTCCTAAGCACTGTACCCAAAACCATTACAGCCCAGCTAGAAAAGGAATAAAACAATTTCACTTACATACATCCTATCCCAATCAGTGTTATATTCCAGACAGCACAACTATTAACAGAAATTGGGTGATGTCTAAGCAAGTAAGCAAGTGGGAGCACTAGAGAGCACATTTTCTCTTAATGTACTCACCAATCTAATGCTTCTACTAACAGAAAACTGCTGCGTTCTAAAGACATACTTGATCATCAAACATTTCGTGGCCAGAGGTGAAATTGCCGGGAGGAGTGATGATGGATTTCAGTTAGTTAGAAAATGTTCTCTAAAACATAAAACACATTTTTCTGGCATTGGTTGGGGGGGGGGGGGGCAAATTTCAGGCTCTGGAAGAAACTGGAAATAGGAAAGGGTATAAGAGCCAAAGCTGAGTGCATGCTCCAAAGAGTAAACAGCCCATGGCATGGGAAACAAAGAAGCCCCTCCTGTCCCCTTTGTGCAACTCTGTCCACAGCTTTAGAAGGAATAACCAGTGGCACTTCCAAAATGACTCCCCACTTGCTTAGAGGTGCATGATCATCACCCGCCATCCAAACAAAAACAAGGGAGGCAGGTAGGAAGAGTAACAGGTGCTATGGTCTGCTAAATGGAACAACTTTTGCCTAAGATACACTTTAAGATAGTTTTAAGAGTACAGTTTAAGTTTTGACAAATGTATACAGCAGTAATCATCCCCAATCACGGTTCCTTTGTGTCCCCCTTCCAGGCAACCTGCACTCCCAGCTCCAAGAGGCCACCAATTTGTTTTTTGTCACTATGGATTAAATCAGAGTTTCACATAAATTTACGTAAAATTATATGGCATATATTCTTTTGTGTATAGCTATTTTTGTTTAACATAATATTCTGAGATTCACCCATGGTGCTGTATTTGTTTACCCAGGCTCCTAATGATGGATATTTAGGCTACTGCCAATTTTTAGCTATCATAATTAAGGTTGCTACAAACATTCATGCACAAATCTTTGTGTGGACATGTTTTCATTTCTCTTGGCTAAAATTCCTATGGCAGGTATATATTTAAACTTGGTGGCAAGTGTGTATTCAGCTTTTTAAGAAACTGCCAAACTATTTTTCAATGGGATTGTGCTGTGTTACATTTCCTCCAGCAAAGTATGGGCATTCCAAATGCTCCACATCTTCAACACTTGGTACTGTCAGTCTTTTTAATTTGAGTCATTCTAGTGGGTGTACAGTAGTATCTCAATGTGGTTTTTTTTTTTTTTTTTAAAGATTTTATTTATTTGACAGAGAGAGAATGAGAGATAGAGCACATGAGAGTGGGGAGGGTCAGAGGGAGAAGCAGGCTCCCTGCGGAGCAGGGAGCCCGATGCGGGACTCGGTCCCGGGACTCCAGGATCATGACCTGAGCCGAAGGCAGTCGCTTAACCAATTGAGCCACCCAGGCGCCCTCAATGTGGTTTTAACATGTAATTCCCCAAAGACTGATGATGTTCAGCCAACTTTTTGCCTAGGATGGTTGGTGGCTTACCAGAAACAGTAAGATTTTATAATATTCGTGAAGATCAAGAAGCTTGCCAATAGATTAATGCTGAAGCTGGGTGATGGGCAGGGAGACTGTTGTCTCTACTTTCGTGTTTAAACTGCCGTTTGTTAAATATAAATAAACCAGAGAAGCCTGCTGGGTTGCATGCCCAAAGAATGTGTTAATGTTTTAACTGATATACAAGAACTCAGAAGAGAATGAGGTAAAGATGACTACTTGGCACAGAGTAATGAAATAAAGCATTTTTGACTCTGAACTAAACAGCTTTAAGAAACCACTATGAACGAACTCCTATAAATTACCCAATTGACCCAGATGAGTAAGAGTGTACATACTATATATAAAGGTTTGTAAAAATAAGTAGTAAGATACAGACACAGTAGACAGGTAACAAGACTAGAAAAGAGAGCTACCACTTTAGATGACAGAATGAAATTCTGAAGAGGTTCAACAAACTGGAATAATGAATTTGAGATCAGACAATAAGATTTCACAAAATAGCAATATTAATGGAGATAATCTGCTTCTTGTATTTCTTAATCTAACTATAACTGGTGTAGTGAAAAGATTCCTAGATGTTAAGAAAATGGAATTTCAGCTCTGGTTCTTTTTCTCAATTTGCAGAATAACTTAACAACAAGAACCACAGCCTTCAGCCTTGGTTAAAAAGAAAAGACCAGTCCTACATTCCTCTCAGGGTTGAGGATAAAATGTTGGACCAGCAAAACAAATACTTGGGGAGATAAGTATAGAAGACCTATTTTGGTTTTCACACTCACTTTTGCATATTTAAGTTTTAAAAACTTTGGTTTTAGTAAAAATGAAAGAATATTTCCCCAAGTTTCTTATCAATATGATGCTACATAAATACTCCAACAAGAAAAAAAGGCAAGCCTTCATTGCCACACTATGTTTATTGAGTACCCGTGGTGATAAAATCAATTTTCCAGGTAAGTAAATCTGCCCAGGGCCAAACAGTGTAAAAAGGAAAAAAAAAGCTTTTAAAAATTATACACTACATTTCTCATATTATTAAATACCACATGGAAAATAATTTAACCTTCTTCTGATTATTTTAGGCGATTACAATGAGGTTCCCTGGAGAAGTATGCAGAGCACCTCCAAGCCCCTACAGTCCACGCCACAGTCTTCATCGTCCATGTCGATGAGTGCGCCACAGCAGTGCCATTTCTGCTACTTAGCACCTGCCCATCGTTCCTGCTGTTAATAAAGGGCCAAAAACGGAGCCTGGAACGCACTTATAAAATAACAGGCTAGAACTGAAAATACAATTGTTAAAGAAGCAGGTTACTATGCACTCAGTGTTTGACCACTCATCCAGTATCTTCTCCAAAAGACTTTACAAGAAGTTTGCTCTCTTAAGTGAGTTATTACTGCAATAAATCCATCAAACATAAAAAACACATTTAAAAATTATACTTAACTGTTCTTAGTAATAAATCACAGCCATGTTATCTCAATATGTATACACATCCCAAACCTATAATCTAGTAAGGAAAACTTGAAAAAGACAAACACATCAATAGTCATCTTCATCCTACAAGTAGGAAATACCTTACACGAATGACAAATACAGGAAATCAAGACCAAAGCTGTTCCCTTCAAAGAGCAGCTAGCAAATATATTTTTAATTGGTAGGGAAATGGGTGAGGACGTATCGGGACTAACCATTAAAATCTTAATCATACAGAGGTGTTTCCTACCCAACAAATGACCCATCTTCTCTTGAAAGAATTAGCAAATTCTTTATTTTTAGAAAATTACATAAAATTAGAAATTTACAAAATTCTAAATAATATTCACTAATTATCAATTTAACTTATTTGTTTTGAATAAAAGAATCAGCTTCATCCCACCTTTTCACCTGTTGAAGAATGTGATAAGCCCCTTGCTCACCAGCTTTTGGCAAAACTGAACGAACTATCTCACTGGATTAAGAAATATATGAACATGCTTGAAGAGAGTGATAAGCAGAGCAAGTGGTTCAACTGTCGGGGGAGACACAGCATACAGCAATCCCCCAACCCTAATTTTTTGAATTGTGAGTAATCATCCACAGTCCAAGGTCTGCAGACTGGACAGGAGGATACTGCCACATGCACCCAAGCTCCTGAGAAGCCCACCTCTTGGTCAAAACGATCCTGCCCGAAGCCCCAATTCTGCCTGTGCAGAGCTGCACCACTGAAAGGAAATCAACAGTACTTAGGAAAAAAGCCAGAAGCTTCTCTCACTTCTGTTCCTTAGGAGGGAGGATGGAAATTCAAGTCTATACATATTTAAGGGTCTACTAATGCAAAATTGGCCCCATACGAAATGTTGCAAGAGAATGAAGGCAGGTAAGACAGGGACCGGAATGAGGTACTATAGGATATCTACTAAAAAAGTACAAAGTACATCAGAGTGTTGTGCAAAAGGGAAAATACATCCAGTATTGTGATAAGAAGTATCTCCAAGGAGGAGGAGGAAACGCTTCAAGGGGACTGTGAGGAATAAACAGGATTTTCAAACTTTTGAAGACCTAGCCTGGGCCTGTAGTCAAAATGTGACTTTACAGAAACCTAGAGCAGTTGCCAAGAGGTGCAAATAGAGGTTTCTCGAAGAAATACATTTGAGAAAAATGTCCTAGTATCCTCAAAGTTCACAACAGACAGTAAACATCAAAGACTAAAAATCATACATTAAACCCACGTAACTTTGTCTTTACCCAAAGATTCCACATTTATTTAATCACAGAAACTTCTTTGGTTTTGCTTGTTTTCCCTGTTCATATTCATTGAATTTCTAACTTTTCAGAGGATTTTCTTTCTCTGTTCCATCTGCCTCACCAGTGAACTGAAGTGTGAAGACTGGAGCCTTTTTTTTTTTTTTTTTCCTTTTTTGAGGAGAGCAGGGTGGGGGCGGTATTCTCTCTGCTATCCTAAAGGAAGTTGTGGTTCATTTCCTTTTTTCTCTAGTAATAAAAGTTAACTCCAAAAAGTGCTAAGTGTCCGTGATACAAGTTTGAGTTAGTAGCCAATAGGGTAATGAGTTTAAACATTTTACAAATTACAATTCCCAGGGTAATCTTATTGTAGTTACATGATTATAAATGCCTTCCAAAAATGTTGATAGGAGAATACCTGCAGAGGTTGCTGGAGTAAGCTCGATCCTCGCTCTTTTGTTCAATTTCAAAGTGCAGAGGGTCCCCGACTTAACAGTGGCATGACTTGATGGTGCAAAAGCGATGCACAATCAGTAGAGGCCATACTTCAAATTCTGGATGTGGACCTTTTTCGGGACTAGTGGCACGTGGTATGATCCTCTCTTGTGATGCTGGGCAGCTGTGCATGCAGCTCCCAGTCAGTCCCATGATCACAAGGGTAAACAACCGATACACTGACAATCATTCTATTATTCACTTTCAGTACAGAATTCAACAAATTACACGAGCTATTATTTTTATTTATTTACTTATTTTTATTTTTTTGGGGGGGGGGCAGATGGAAAAGGAGAGAGAGAATCTTAAGCAGGCTCCACACCCAGTGAGGAGCCCAATGTGGGGCGTGATCTCATGGGCCTGAGATCACAACCTGAGCTCAAACCAAGAGTCATATGTTTAACTGACTGAGCCACCAGGTACCCCTTACATGAGATATTATAAAATACACACATCCCATAAAAAAAGGCTATATGTTAGATGATTTTGCCCAACTGCAGGCTAACCTAAGTATTCTGAGCACATTTACGGTAGGTCAGGCCAAGTTGTGATGTTCCACAGGTTAGGTGTTATTATACATGCACTGTAGACTTGGTATTTTCAACTCACAATGAGTTTATTGGGATGTAACCCCATCATAAGTCAAGTAAGATCTATTGTTTTTTTCATAGTAATAATTTATTTTACAGATGAATAAAGAGGCTTAGAGATAACTAGTAATTTTCTCAAGAAGCTGGGTTGCATTTAACACAAGGTAACAACCAGGTAACTGCCTAACCAAGACTCCTAAACATTTTTCCCAGCTTATAATAGAAGGGTCACTGCCTAAAACAAATCTTTTTCATCTACTCCAAGCCCCAAGTGATGTCATGTTTTCCTAATATTACCAGGTGTCAAAGGGAAATTTTTACACTTCCCACTTTCTAACACCAAATGAGATGTCAACAATTTTAGTATGTGTTACTATTTCAGAAAGATTAAAATATGGGAAAGTGATGTATCAGAACAGGAAAAACAGGGTATGATTTGATTTATTCCTATGGATCACTTAACACTTGCCTAGAACAGTTACCACTGCAATAGATATAGTGTTTAAAAATAAAACTGAATTAACTTAAAAATACTCCAATATTCTAATTCTGAAATCAGATTAGACTCCTCCTTCCAAAATAGTTAGCTTTTATTAATATGTAATCTAAAGCTTCAGGGAAGTAGCTGTTAACCATATTTCTGTCAATTGCTTTTCATTTTTTAAAAGATTTTATTTATGAGCGAGCGAGCGAGAGAGTGCAAGCGAGTGAGAGAATGAGAGAGAGCATGAGCAGGGAGCCTGACACAGGGCTCAATCCCAGGACCCTGGGACCATGACCTGAGCTGAAGGCAGATGCTTAACCTACTGAGCCACCCAGGTGCCCCTGTCAATTGCTTTTTTTTAAAAGTACCTTAAAAAAAATAAAAATTTTCCAAATGATCCAGGAAAAATACTTTTTAAAACTGATCTGCATTTTATTCTGCTGTTCTGGGTCCCAAGGAGAAAAGAGCATGGGTTAGTAGAGGGAATTATGGGACACCTACAGTAATAAATTTTCCCAGAAAATTACCAGACTTGTGTCCCTGGGATATATTTATTCACTGTGCTAAGGAAACAGAAATAAAGAAGACTACCTATATCTCAAATTCCTCAGTACTCAACATGGTGGGTCTTCTGTGGAAGCTTTTGTGAATGAGGTAATAAAGTTATTAACCTACTCAGAAGAAAGTGCACACACAATTACCTGCATGCAATTTCAGATCTGTAGATCCCCCAGTTACGACTGGTCCAACAAATACTGATTTATATAAAAACAAACAAGAATAGGGATGACGGGCCAAGATTCCATCTGGAACCTGCAGAATCTCAGAATGTTAATGTTCAAGCTGTCTGATTCTTCTCTTTAACTTATCCACTAGGAGAACTACAAATTCAGCATTTAAGTAGTGGATCATGCCTTGAACAGTATCCAAAAACATAGCTAAATTAAAATGATTGAGAATGGCGTGTGCATGCACACACACACAAATGCCATCCTACCTTTTCTTACTGTTTTTTTGCCCCCTCCTTTTTTCTGTAAGTCACCTACATTATTTCCACTAAGGTACTTACATATCCACATCCAAGAATTATTCCATCTTTCCCTCTCCACTCAGCCCTGTCATCGCCTTTTATTACAGAGAAATCAGCAAAGTCTTTTACTTTTAAACTTATTTATCTATTCTAAAATTGAGTTTTTGCCTGTGTGTTTAAATTCCCTAATTATTATTTTTTTTTAATATTTTATTTATTCATTTGAGACACAGAGAGAGAGAGAGAGCATGAGCAGGGGGGGAGGCAGAGGGAGAGGGAGAAGCAGGCTCCCACCTGAGCCAGGAGCCCAATGTGGGGCTCAATCTCAGGACCCTGGGATCATGACCTGAGCCGAAGGCAGACGCCTAACCATCTGAGCCACCCAGGTGCCCCGAAATTCCCTAATTATTTTATGATCAAGAACAGTTCACTTCTTTTTTGAAATCCGAGCCTCTGTAAAATATCTTGAAGATGAAGAGGATTACCAACATCTAATATTACAGGATTGAGAGAAGTTGTGTTTCTAGTCTCCTATGACACCCTGAACATTAGCCCTGAGTTCAAAATCTGTACTCTGAAGTCCTCTCAGAATAAGAGGTATTTTGGAATCTGTTCCAACATGAGGGAATAAGTCTTTTTAAAAAAGGTTTATTCAATCTCCTTCACAGCTGAATCCACTGGGCCCAATTTGAAAATGTAACTATTAAGGGAGTTTGGCAATAGCTCAGGCAGATCCTTGAGTGAGTTGATGGGGGTAGAATAAAATGGAGTGGCTTGAGTAAGATGAGTTCCACAGGCCTGTGTAGCCAGTTTGGGGCAAAGGCAGCTTTCAAAAGCAGAGATGTGACCTCTCCTGGAGGCCTCCAAATGAAATCCAACATCCGTGATAAGAGTCTACTCTTTATAACCAATCAGCCTTCCTTCCAGGTAAAACAGTACTCCAGTTAACGGTTACTTCTTCTTGACCAGGGGCTGCACTTAGTGACATGCATCTAACAAATGGAGTCTGACTTAAGTGACTTCTGAGCTTAGAATATAAACACTGTGGCTTCCTCCTTGCTCACTCTTGGACCACTGTTGAGAAGCCAGCAGTCATGGTCATGGGGAAACTTCCAAAGCCTTAAGGAGAGGTTCATATGGTAAGCAACCAAGACCTCCAGCCAGCAAGGAACTGAGGTCTTCAGCAAAGTCATTTAGTAAATCATTTTGAGAAGCAGACCCCCAACCTCAGTCAAGCCTTCAGATGACTGCAGCCCAACCCAACATCTTGTTACAAGCTCATTAGGCACCCTGAGCCAGAACCACCCAGGTAAACCATTTCTAGATTTCTACCTCTGAGAGAGGGTGTGAGAATTGAACAAACATGGTTAAAAGCTACAAACTTCCACTTTTATAAGGACTGGGGATGTAATGTACAACATGATGGATATATTAACACCACTCATGGTCTATGTGAAAGTTACTAAGAGAGTAAATCCTAAGAGTTCTCATCACAAGGGAAAAACCTTCCCCCTCAGTTTTTTGGTTTTTTTTTTAACTCTATGAGGTGACAGAACTTATTGTGGCAATCATTTCACAATATATGTAAGTCAACTCCTTATGCTATATGCCTTAATAGTGCTGTATGTCAATTATATATCAACAAAACTTTAAAGGAAAAAAGGATGTGAGATAATATGTTTAAAGTTGCTACTTAGAGGATAATGTGTTACACAGCCATAGATAACTCATACATACATACACACCTCCCACATTTCCCAAATATACAGTATTTTTTAAATAAAGTTAAAAAAAAAAGTCTAGGAAAAAAGGTACATGTTCCAGATTATAAAACACCTACTATTTTCTACAAAACCCTTGAGGTTATACATCCTGATCAGATCCACTCTAGAGAGAATAAAGGTTAATCTGAGGAAGCTTGAAGTAAATCTTAAAGTAACCCAGCTATGACCTCATAGTCAACTCTTCAGATATTCAATCAAATACTGTCAATAGTTACTGTATTCCTTTAGACCAGGAGTCAGCCAACTTTTGACAGTGGCTGTTTTGGGCTCTGTAGGCCAAAAAGCAAAAATAAAGATTATGGACACACTTATGTAACAACCATTTAAAATGTAAAGACCATTCTGAGCTCTCTAGACCCTATAAATACAGGTGGTCAGCTTCAGAGCCTAGACTACAAAAAGTATATGGTCTCTCATATAAAAGCAATCCAAAATTTTCGGTGTCTGTATTTCAAAGGACTTCCCCAGAGGCTGCACATTATGCAAATAATAGTAAAAAACAAAAACAAAAACAAAAAAACACCTTATTAACTAGAATGGCTGCTTTTTCCTAAGACAGTAAGGCTTGCCATTCCAAAGTTAACAGTATCTCAACCCCAGAGTCAGAAGAACAAAGACAGCATTCCTGTCAAACTGAAAGAAATGCAAATTTGTTTCAGTAAGAATATTAAGGGCAAGAGAGCGATAATGGTAATATTCCCAGCAAATAAATTTATCATTAAACAAGGGGTTTGAGTAGCAAAAATGACATACTGGTTATAGCCAACACAACAAGGAATTCTACTACTCACCTTCAACTATTACCATCATCACACCCTCTGGCTTTAAAACTCATCAAAAGTTAGTTTCCTCCATATATATATATATTTACTGTATATTTGGGAAATGTTAAGAGGTGTGTG
The DNA here is from genome assembly GCF_029215605.1 of Mirounga angustirostris. Classification (NCBI taxonomy): domain Eukaryota; kingdom Metazoa; phylum Chordata; class Mammalia; order Carnivora; family Phocidae; genus Mirounga; species Mirounga angustirostris. The sequence continues at coordinate 177,009,769 of NW_026991709.1, read as the reverse complement.
TGTGTATGTATGAGTTATCTATGGCTGTGTAACAAACTGTCCCCCAAATTGCAATTTAAATGTATTATCTCCCACCTTTTTCTCCTTTAAAGTTTTGAGATATATATTATTATATATATATATAATATATAGTGTATGCTATATATCTATATATATATCTACAGCACACAGCTCTGTAAACTCAGTTTATTTGCACCAATGGGTGTCTGGGTTAATCATACTACATTAGCCCCTCATTATAATGTAAGAGTCAGGAGACCTCCAACATCTAGTCCTTACACTCTGTGACTAGCTGCTCAGTCTTTGCCCAGTTGTTTGTTTTCTCTCGGATTCATATTCCACATGACAGAACTAGAATTTATTACATCTGAATATTCTGAATGGTAAAAATCCATGACTGATACATATTTAAAACAAGTAAGAAACCTGAAATAAGTTAATTCTGTCTCCTTAATTGATATTAGGTGGTAAGCAGGTGTTATACTAAAAAGAGGAAAAGAAAATGAAAAGAAAGTAACGTCTGGAAAATACTCCATTTGCTTAGGTTCTCATATTAGGAGAATTCTCTAAGCCAATGAATGTCTTCCATGGAGAATGCGAATCTTCTTGTTAACCTGCCTTAAGAAGTGTTTTATTCCTGTCTCTAACACTACAGACCCATTAATCTCCATAGAATTCTCCCCCTCCCCCATAAAGACTTCCTGTTAAATGCACTCTCTTAAGGGAAAATATCACTCAAGAACTTGAAATCAGTCTGGTGGGCCAATCAAGGACCCTGAAAACCCCTACAGGAAAGTAACATGATCAAGCTACATTTGCCACAAATGGATACCAGGTACTTATTGGGAAATTATATCCAGTCTTGCACTCAACTTGGCTACACAGTATCCTGCTTAGTGACTGAAAGCATTTAGGGTCAACATCATTATCCTATCTTTGGCATATGGTGACAGCAAGGATCCAGTCTGAATCCACGCACACTATGTACTGAGAAACTGTTTAGAGTCTTCAATATTTTAGATATACTTAGCGTAAAGTTGTGAATGTACTTAAGAGTCCATACTGAAGCAAAATTTTTTACAAACTGAAAAATATAGGGGCGCCTGGGTGGCTCAGTTGGTTAAGAGACTGCCTTCGGCTCAGGTCATGATCCTGGAGTCCCAGGATCGGGTCCCGCGTCGGGCTCCCTGCTCAGCAGGGAGTCTGCTTCTCCCTCTGACCCTCCCCCCTCTCATGTGCTCTCTCTCATTCTCTCTCTCTCAAATAAATAAATAAAATCTTAAAAAAAATAAAAAATAAAAAAACTGAAAAATATAAAGCACTTTAGGAAAATTCGATGTTTTACGAAAACTAACATTTTCTTAAATTTATTTCTTAATAAATTTAGTGCTGTGCCATGGCTAATCATCTTCTCGCCAATAAAAATCTATTCCATAAATTACTTTAATGAGGGTTGAAGAGAGGAATAGAAAAGACCTAAATGTTTAGGGACACCTGGGTGGCTCAGTTGTTAAGCGTCTGCCTTTGGCTCACTCAGGTCATGGTCTCAGGGTCCTGGGATCGAGCCCTGCGTCGGGCTCCCTGCTCCGTGGGGAGCCTGCTTCTCCCTCTCCCTCTGCCTGCCGCTCCCCCTGCTTGTGCTCTCTGTCAAATAAATAAATAAAATCTTAAAAAAAAAAAAAAAAAGACCTAAATGTTTCAAAGTAAAGCGTGGAAATGAAACTAATGTTTAAATGAGATTTGGGACTTAAAAAAAATCTGACCATTATTCTCCTTCCTCTGTGTTCTACAAAAGATGAGATGGCTTACAATTTTTTTAATTCACAGCTTAAATATTTACATATAAAAAATCAATACTAAATGAAAAACAAAAGCAGAAAATGAGGACTAGGAAAAAGAATACGTAACACTGTTGCTATAGTTCATCGAACTTCAAATTTTGGCTCGGAGTTTCCCAGGGCTCTCCTGGGTACATTTGAAAACCACTGAGTAACAGATCCTGGTTGGGGCCACTTGATCATTAAGGAAGAGAGTTTAGGAGTAAATGGACTAAGGAGTCTATCTAATCTTCCTTTAGTATCAGTAATTTTTTGTTTCTGTCAATTTTGGGAAGAAGCTAAACAGAATCAGTTGGAGGAGAAATTTTCTGATGAGGGTCTAGATAGATACTAGCAACCAGATAGAAGGTAAGTGCTGAGGTATGACAACAATTAAGGCACTTAAAACCAGGCTATCTATCTGCCTGGGGGGTGAACAACAGAGAAAGCTATAGGCAGTGTCTCCATTTTTTGTTATCTGGAGAGCCCATCTCAGCACATGGACAAGTTACTGAACTGACCTCCCTAAAGTTCTGCATCACAGGCCATGTAAGGTGATTCTCACCTGGAAAATTTTCAGCAGAGGTCCCCACCAGGATCACAGAAAGGTCTTCAGGATACTGCCATGGATATTCCGGCTTTGCCAATGCTTTCCGGTGAGTTTAACCACTAAACAAGCATAAGCTTCTGGCAAGGCCAGTCATTAGCAAAGAACACCGATAAATCTCTGGCATTTTAGTCCCTCGACAATTAAAAACAGATATAACTAATAAAAAAAAGTCAACCGTGATTATAATCTTTTCCTTAGTTTATGTATTAGGACATGTCTTATTTAAAGCTGTGAGGTTAAGTCCAGACAAAAAAAAGAATAGTAGGTAACCATGTTCTATTGGTTCTTCCAATTAGAAAATATTTACTCCAATTTCTCTTGTTTTACAGATGACAAAAATGAAATGCAGATACTTAATGATTTTCCAAATGTTTTACTATCATTTTCTCTCTCCTAACTCCTGGGTATAGTGGTCTTCCCTTTTTTATTCCATAACACTGCCTTCCTTATAAAATTTCATATAAATATCCTGAATATATACTCTTAAGTATTATAAATTTGTCCTAAGACTCATCCACTATCAATAAGCATCAAAAAATTAATGAACAATTGGTCTGCCTGCCAATTTTGGATTTAAGATTATCTCCATCTCAAAAAAATCCCACCCAGCGAAGTCACAAGTACCTTATTTACAAAATAACTGCTCTTTATTATTTCTTCACTACAAGTTTTCTCACACTGACTCCTTACCATCCATCCCACAAATAGGAATGACAAATAGCTAGCACCAATTCTCTCCCTTCCAAACCCAGAGCAAACACGAGAGAGCCCAGATGAGGCTCCAGAATCCTCAAAACTACCCTCCAGAAAGCTGTAAGATAAAATTCATAACCTATTTTCTCATTCCTAGTATTTCCAGTTCCTTTTTTTCCCCCCACCTTAGCCTCTACACTAACGCCAAAATCATCTTTTAAAATATGACTATAGGGGCGCCTAGGTGGCTCAGTCATTAAGCGTCTGCCTTCAGCTCAGGTCGTGATCCCAGGGTCCTGGGATGGAGCCCCGCATCGGGCTCCCTGCTCAGTGGGAAGCCTGCTTCTCCCTCTCCCACTCCCCCTGCTTGTGTTCCCTCTCTCGCTGTGTCTCCCTCTGTCAAATAAAAAAAATATATATATATATGACTATGATCCTTCCTCTAAAATCTTCACTGTCTTTCAACTACCTAGAAAGTCAATCCTAAAGCCCACGATGTAACACCAATCTCAAGCCTGCCTTTCCCCAGCATGACAGCTATATCCTTAACAAATATGCCTGGCTACTGACCCTGTTCACCCCCAAAATGACAACTATTCCCTTTCCTACCTCCATTCCAAAGCTTTTCCTGACTGCTCCTGTTTGTTCATGACACTGTCTCCAGCCTCAGCAGTCTCTGAGCTTCTATTAGCTCTCCTATCCTTTATTTGGTTCTGCAGACACATAGAGCTAATGGAGTTTTTGTCCAGTTACTCTGCACTTTCATTTATTCATTCACTCAACATATGCTATATCTCAAGTGCTGTGCTAGATGCTAGAAATACAATGGTGGGTAAAAACAGGCTGATCCCTGCTCTTAAAGAGCTTTGTCTAAATAGAGTCAAACCAGCAAATAATCACACAGAAATAGTAAATTACAAAGGAGGAAAATGTTCCAAAGAAACATCAAGGGCATATTCAGAGAAAGTAGTCTTGGGGTGAGGGAGTTAATGAGGGATGTGGGGAAGGAAAAGTCAAGGACTAAAGTCTCAGGTAGGGGAAAAATGGAAAACGGCACTCGGTAGGAAACAAAGTCTTACGGTGTTAGGTAATACTAAAACAAGACCAAGGTGGCCGATTTGCAGAGACCAGGCAGCAAAAGATGAGGCCGGAAGAGCAGGCAAGGAGCCAGATAGGCACTATTAATTAGGAATCCTATATTCCACTTGCCATAAATTCTTTATTCTGCTACTATAGTAAAAAACTTAAAATTTACTTGCTGAATAAAGTTAAATACATCAACAGAGATGTGCTGAACTATTAATATGCAAGTTGCTAAACCAATCAGTAGCCTAGTAGCCAGTCCTATCAAATTCGTATCACTGATTCCCAATCATGCTTACCCTTAGAGATCTGCAATTCTCAAATCTAACTGCACATTAGAATCAACTGGGGAGCCTTTAAAGAACAAGGATGCTATGGCCCCACCAAGAGTAATACTGATTTAATGGGTCAGAGATGGAGGCCATCTAGGCAAATGCATTTTATTTTACCTATTTTTCCCAGTCTACATGTTTTTATTTATAACTCAAGTATAACTGGCTTACAAGATCATATTAGTTTCAGGTGTACAACATATTGACTTCACAATTATATACACTATTCAATGCTCACAATAAGTGTAGTCACCGTAGTATTATTGACTATATTCCCTATGCTGTACTTCTCATCTCTGTTACTTACGATTTATTTTACTGGAAGTGTGCACCTCTTAATCCCCTTCATCTATTTGCTCATCCACCTCCCTATCCCATTTTTTTTTTTATGGCTGAGTAATATTCCATTGTCAAAATACCTTATCTTTATTCATCTATCTATGGACATTTGGCTTACTTTCTATCTTGGCTATTGCAAATAATGCTGCAGTAAACATAGGGATACATTTATCCTTCTGAATTAGTGTTTTTTGTTTCTCTGAGTAAATACCCAGTAGAGTTACTAGATCCTATGGTATTTCTATTTTTTATTTTTAAGGAACATCCATACTGTTTGCCACAGTGGTTGCACCAATTTACAATCTCACCAATAATGCATGAGGATTCCCTTTTCTCCATATCCTTGCCAACACCTGTTATTTCTTGTCTTTGATTTTACCAAAGAGGCATAAGGTGATATATCTCATTGTGGTTCTGATTTGCATTTCTCTAATTAGTGATGTTGGAACATCTTTTCATATGCCTGTTGGCCATCCATAGGTCTTTGGAAAAATGTCTATTCAGGTCCTCTGTTCATTTTTAAATTGGAATTTTTTTTGCTGATGTCTTTATATATTTTGGATATTAGATATGTCATTTGTAAATATCTTCTATTCACTAGGTTGTCTTTTTTATTTTGTTGACCGTTTCCTTTGCTGTACAGAAGCTTTTTATTTTGGTGTAGTCCCAATAATTTATTTTTGCTTTTGCATCCCTTGCCTGAGGAGACATATCTAGAAAAATGTTGCTATGGTCGATGTCTAGGAGATTACCACCAATGTTTTCTCTTAGGAGTTTTATGGATCCAGGTCTCACATATAAGTCAAACTCCATTTTGAGTTTATTTTGTGTACGGTTTAAGAAAGTGGTCCAGTTTCATTCTAAGAAACTATCTTCTCCCAACTGTATATTCTTACCTCCTTTGGCATAGATTAATTGACCATACAGGAATGGGTTTTGGGTCCTCTATCCTGTTCCATTGACCTGTGCCTATTTTTGTGCCAGTACAATACTGTTCTGATTACTGTAGCTTTGTACTATTTCTTGATAACTGGGACTGCGATACCTCCAGTTTTGTTCTTATTCAAGAATACTTTGGCTAGTCCAGGTCTTTTGTACTTCCATACAAATTTTGGAATTGTTTTATAGGTCTGTGAAAAAACGCTACTGGTATTTTTCATAGGGATTGCACTGAATCTGTAGACTGCTTTGAGTAGTATGGACATTCTGACAATACTAAGTCTTCTAATCCATGTGCATGGTATACCTCTCCATGTATTTGTTTATACTGTCTTCAACTTCAATGTCTTACAGTTTGGAGGAGTATGAGGTTTTTCACCTCCTAGATTAAAATTTATTCCTACACATTTTATTGAGCCGAAGTATTTTAAATAGCTCCCAGGAGACTTGAATGTGAAGTCTGGATAGAGAACCATTTGTCTTGGGGATGGTTCTCCTAACAAACTTCTCAGAGATAGCTTTTGTTTCTCCTAGCTGCTCCTTAAACATTAGAGATAGGTCCTCCCCTATTCCTCCTAGGTTTAACCCAACTGCTGGTGTTCCCAAACACATCTGTAACATCTGTAGCTACATCCCAGGAACCACATTCATTCTTTTTATACCCTTTCAAACAAGCAAGTTGCTATAAAAAGTGAAGAGAGGGTGGAAGCGTTGAATTGGAATTTAAAAACCACCCTGAAAGTAACTCAGTTCAGTCTTGAATACTCTAATCAAAGCTCTCATTTGTGCAACAGGAGTAAAATCCCTAAGGTGGCAGACAAAATGAGAAGATGAGTGAATTCTATCCAAGACAGAACAATCTGCCCCATCATCAGCAAAAAAGGAGAAAGAACTGGGAAAGGGTAACCACTTGATTCATGTTTGCTTGTTACCCAGGCAAAAGGCTCTGAGAAATTGAAAGAACATGACAGACAGCAGGGTCCCAAGAAACTGGGAGAAGAGGAGTGCATTCAAAATTGCTCCTGAAGTTGCAGGCATGTAACAGTTATAAGAACCCAAATACAACCAAATGTAGGTTGACTCTTAAGCTATTAAAATTGGCTGAATTTAAGGAGACAGATTTTGGCTACAGCTTTTGTTTTATAATAAAAGAAAACTGGTAATCAATGTTACCTGTAGTAATAGGATTCTATCCCTAATGCTGCTTATATACAAAATATTTAAAATAATTCAAAATTAAATGCATGTTATGAACAATTTTAGATTTCACTGGCTACTTTGCCATGTTCTTCAGTATCAGGTTGAGGTGCAAAGTACCAAGGAGATTTTAATCATGATGTAGGCAGTTTTACCTACAAGAAAAAATCAGGATTTGTTTGATGAAATTTAGCTCAAAAGACACAATCCAATTTCACCTTCTATGTTTTAAAACTAAACCCATTCTAAGAATTACAAATGACACAATGAGAAAAATTAGCTCTCTCCAAGAACTTTCTGTTCTAAGATGAACCAGGGCCAACTAAATCACACCATCCTGGCACCATTATTTGAAGTCATTTTTCATTTAAGAAGTCTCACATCAATGGCAGAAGTGCCTTTCTTTACCCATCCCACTTAATGCGAACAATCTCTCTCCCGTTCCACTGGCCAGAGTATATACAGCTGATGTGAGAATGCATTACTGGGCTTCTTAATACCTTTGCTTCCTGTTAGCTAAAGGTTGAACACTTGGCAAAGCATCTGAACTATGTAGCACACGTGGAATTGTCAGCCTAACAGAGTGTTTTAAGGAGGATCCTGAGTGTATGAATGAAATAAACAATTGTCTGCTCAGCAAATGCCTCCCACCTCCAAACTTCTAAATTTCAAACATACATGAAATGTTTTTTTTCTTTAAATCCAGAACAAGAACATTCCATGTTACCTTTTGATGCCATAATTTAAAACACATTTCAATCAGATTTTTATTTCCTTCCCCAAACATAATTACACTCTAAAAAAAAAAAAAAAAAGGATGACTGTAAAATGCCATCCCACATAAGTCTTTAACAATGGCTGCATTCTTGGAAATAATTCTATCCCACTGTCACCATTAAGGCAATGGTATGTCTTTGTATTTAAAATATTAATTTAATATAAATCTTAGATCGGCAGAAACAATGCAAAATTACTTTATCATGCATCAGGCAGCGTTTTCAAATATATTTCATGTGGTATTTAAAAATTACTTCTATAAACTCAGCAATTTAATACTCCCCAAACCATTTCCTTTACCTTTAGTATTTCTTCCAATTGTAGATGAAAACACACGAAATATTAAATAAAACTTTTTTTAAAGTAAGAGCCTTTCTTAATAAAACTTAATAAAACTCTTTTTAAAGTAAGAGCCTGTTTACACTGGACTAAGCTCAATGCCAAACAAATGAAACTTATTGGAGATTATGATTTAAACCTACAGACAATACAAGATATTCAGGGCATACAAAGTTAAAAAAAAAAAACACAAAAATATTTGGTGCAAGGTAATATAGCTCATTCAGAGGACTGGTGAATACACAGGCAAAGGATTAATAGCAATTTGTTGCAATAAATCCTTAAGACTTCGTATAGAATAGCTGAACACATCCTAATATTTATAGGCATCTACATGACTCAAATCTCTGAGGTTACTGAAAGGAGGAGGGGGGACAAGCTGAGAAAAGACATTTCAGAAATAAACGCAATTAAAAAGAAGGCTTGAATAAAAAACAAAGTGGATTTCTGTGTATAAATCTATACCGTCTATAGAAGGCAAAGAAGTGTGAAGACCTGAGAGGGAAAAAAGGTGATCTGTTCAAGAAAGGGGGCTTTGGAATATAAAACAACTGATTCAGTATGCTCTGCCAAGTACCTGAATGGTAAAAAAGTGGATTCTCATTTCTTCTCTGGGTGGTTAATGTAGACAGCTAAGTTACTTAATGGACAGATTTTAGTTTTACTTTCAAAAGTATTTAGCTGTTATTTTTCTCCCCCAAATTTAACACATTACCCATCATATCAGATGATCTTTTAAAAATGGTTATTATGCGGGCGCCTGGGTGGTTCAGTCGTTAAGCGTCTGCCTTCGGCTCAGGTCATGATCCCAGGGTCCTGAGATCGAGTCCCGCATTGGGCTCCCTGCTCTGCAGGAAGCCTGCTTCTCCCTCTCCCACTCCCCCTGCTTGTGTTCCTGCTCTCGCTATCAATCTCTCTGTCAAATAAATAAATAAAATCTTTAAAAAAAAATGGTTATCATGCATTTTCAAAGTGGTTAAGGACCCTTCCTCATAATGAGACTGATGTTCAGAACAAACTGAAAGGTCTGACTTACTGAGGTAATAATTACTAAATAATTTGAACAAAAACAAGTAAGTTTCCAAAGAAATCAAAACCAGCTTCACCTTAGTTCTCCACCAAATCTGGAAAGGCAAAGCCTGAAGAGGTGGGTCCACAGTTTAGCACGATCTTTCACAACACAACCAGCTCCCAACTCCCCACTTTTCTCCTCAGTGTAACTCCTTCCTCTGCAACTCAAGTCAGTATACCATACTGACTACGTATGCTCTGGATGGGTTATGGCTATCCTCATCTTTAAAATGACAGTGGTACCAGGGGCCTTCATGGCTGCTGTAAAGAAAAGAATCACCTAAAAATGTCTTGTACCAGGCTGGGAAACTTATTGGAGATTTATGGGTCACTCGTTAAATAGTTATCCCACCTCCTGCTGTAGATCAAACTACAGCTCACCTAAGCTATTTAGTACAAACCACCTCACCTCTAGTACACCCCTTTCTTTTGTTTCTCACAGTCTCAAAGTTCATTCTTTCACTGTCACTGATTATACCACTCACTCCAAAGCATGAGCCTGAGTTCCCACATGCACTATGGGGCTAAATCTAAGCTGTTAACTTCACAACCCATTCCTCAGTAGCACTGGCACTTCTAGATGTTCTCCAGAGATACCTTTTTCCCAGACTACTCTTTCTGCTGCCCAACTCAACCCATGGTATCATTCTTGTTAATTATACCTTGAGACTCACTTATTTCATTGTGTATTAACCCCTCTGATTGACAAGGGAACTGATAGTTAGAGACCTCTCCACAATTCAAACCTAGAATTTTCAGTTTCACTACACTTCACACTTGTACTTTGTTGCTTCCTCACTTTCAACAGTTGTTCATATATTCAAGTAATTCTCACAAAACAACAATTTCACTACTGAGAAAACTACAAGAGGTCCAGCAATTGTATGGACCTTTTAAGACCTAGCTAGTGACAATGCAAGTAACCTTATTTAAGTCTTCTGGGTATACCCCTCCTCTGAAGCTCTATTTATTGATTTTACTTTTGTAGCCACTAACTACATATCTGTTTGATGCACTATAGTTTTCCATCACTCAGGACATGGTTTAATGTTCTTGTGGCCCTGTCAGGCACTGGTAGCGGGTTCTGGGTTCGAGTGGTTTGAGTGTGGTATTACAGAAGCGAATATTGCATTTCTATCTCCGTGTAGACCAAGGTGTTCTGCTGTTTGGTGCCCAGATACACTGCTGCTGTTACCACTGCAAAACCTTCCTGTAAATGCCTACCACTACCCAGAGCCAGCGAGTGTAATGCTTCATTCAAGTCAACCAACACACATTAGGTGTTGACAAGTCAAACAGTACCTGCCTTCTGGGGATGGATAGGGGACAGGGGTGATCAGACAATTCTGTAAAATGTCATTTTAAATGTGAAAGATGATGGTGAGGATGCTAGGTATTGTGGCACAAAAAAGCGGGAATACCAACTTTGCCCTGGGAGATGACTGAAGGAAATGATGAGGGAGTCTTCAGTGAACCAGGTGAACAAAGCAAACATCCCTAGGAGGGAGGGGGAAAAAAAAACCTACTAAGGGGACAGAGACAGTAAGTGTGGGAAACTCCCAAATCATTTGGATAGCTAAAGCACATTAAAAGGACTGCAGGTGCTCACTAAGTATTCGGGTTACTGGAAAACTAAAAGCATATGCCTGATGGGGATGTCTCAAGTACAAAGGCCATCTCCACTGCCAGTTTTGTTCTGCAGTGCTAAATTCACATGAGAACTGATTCCATCGTGGTGTGTTCTTCTAGCTCCACAGCCTGTCTCAGCCTCAACCGCTCAACTCAAAAAAATGACTTCGGTGATTATTTCCTCAATTCCCCCAAGGATATATATATCCAGTATGATTCCAAATGCACAGAGGAGGTAATGCACTATTCAATGGAAGCCTTAGAGCAGTGGAGCCAATTCTCTCCAGAACCGATTAATAAAGGCTGCTGGGCTCAAGAATGCTTGTTTGCACTTATCTTAGTACTGAACACAGAACTGATATATAACTCAACCTGAGGTTTGTTCTCTTATCTGAAAGCTAGGACTAAATGGTGAGGAATTTCCATTGCTGTTGTTTTTCTCTCAGAGGGGAGAGGGATAAAAGATACACTATTTTCCACAGGTGATAAGATACCTGCAAATAATGCAATTGTTAAGCCTTTCAGATGATGTGTTTATGTAAAACAAAGCTTCGTGTAAAAAAAAAAAGAAAGAAAGGGAAATACAGACTATAAATTGGAGAATAGAGCAGGAAAGCACTGCTGAGCTATTCTAATACATAGAAGGCTTTCATTTTACAGATTAGAAAACAAAAGCTGGAGAAGGTAGTGTGATTTGCCCAGGGTCACACGTGGTGCTCAGGCAGAGGCCTCACACTGAACTCCAAACTTTCCAGGCATTCTCCATTTCACTACCTGTCCTTTTTTCAAGCAACATACCCCACTTCAAAAATTAGACTTCATAATGGATTAATAAGTAGCAATAGCAATGATGGGGAACAAAAAGCATCATTTTATAATGCTTCCCAAACTGAGTATTTACATTCACTTGAACACATATTATAATAACTAAGCTTAACTGGTTGTATTATTTCAATATCAGCTTTTTTAGCCTAAAAATACTTTTAAATGTGTTTACTCTATTACTAAGATTGTTCTAATCACTGAGAAACTTATTACTACCAGGAAAAGTATTTTCTAATGTGCTATGCTAAGAACATCTAACTTACAGATAACAATTTTGTAGTAATTAAAAAAAGTCACATCGTTAAGATTTCTCTAAGAAAGATATTTTACACAAGTTCAACTGTAATAACATCTTGTGTCTCATTTAACCCTTGCTTTACCAGGATGAGTAATCAAAGTCTGAATTTACTGAACTCAAGCCAAAGTATTTTCATTGTTCCATTGAATAGCGGTTGTTACCTACCTAGTGGTTGCTGTGATATATTCAGAAACTTTAAGGTATATTGTAAACTACACATACACCTCAGAACACAAACCTAAGTACATCTTACCTATAAGGAAAATGAGTAATCAACTCTAGCACACATGACAAATTCTAGAATAGCAAAAATTAAGGATAATTCAGCCAATTTGTAAATCTGATGAGAAACTCTCTTAATATGTAACTCTAGAAACTAATGTGAAAAGAGGATCCCCCCATGTACCATGAAACCATTTCATAGGTGACCAGGACCACATACACACCTTGGCAACTTTAAAGGCCAAGATCTATAGGGAGGCAAAAATGAGGCTGGTTCATGCTTATCATTGTCAGAAGCCTCAGAAGGATTCCAATCAATCCTTGTGCAGCTATACTAATGATGTGAATAAGAAATAATAAACACTTTTTTGGTGTTTTTTTTGGTACGGCACCAAAAGGGATTCCATTATTTATTAGCAAATTTACCTTTTACAGCACATTTATCCTCAAATGTAGGAGAGCAGCCTAGAGATCAGAGCAAGTATACTGGTCAAAGCAAATTCCTTCCCCAAACACCCTCCCCTCCCTACTCCCAAAGACACTGACAAACAAGTGTTACTAGAGAATATTCTTCAAAAACAGAAAGACAAAATCCATCATCAACTCCACCTAAATGCTGTGAAGACAAACCTGATTAACTCATACAGTGAAAATGTAGCCAATGGGCAAAAATATGGTGCTTGGGAGAAAAAATTAAAGCAAGGAGCTTAACTCTAGTCACCTGCTTGTTCACTACCCACCTTTCTTCAACAGTCTGCAAACATGCTTCCTGGTTTGTAATTGAGGGAAAGCATTCAAGTCAGCTGGGATTGGGGCCCTGTCCACTCAGTTTCCTAGGCTATGGGTGGCAAGAGGACAGGATCAGATTGCCTACACAGTTAGGTGCCGCTTTGCTAGCGGCAGCCTAACTAAAAAAGCTTGGGATTAACACAAGAGGACCCATCACCATCGAAGGCTTGGAAACTGTTACCTGAAATTTGTTTCTGGCAAACTGCAAGACAGTAGATATTTAAAAGATTATGGCATTCTTATTAAAACACTTTCCCGTATTTTCACTTCCGTGCATCAATTATGTTGGGGGAAAAAACCTGTTACCTAACTTAAATGTCTGCAGAAGCAGACACTGCGTATCCACAAGATGAACCTCCACACAACTGTGTACAATGTACAGCACAGGAGACACCTGCCAAAAAGGCACAGCTAATTCTTTGGTGGGAATGAGCTTGCACACCAGCTTAACATGTTACTCCACCAACACTCCAAATGCCACACACTTTCTCCCTCACAGAATTCCCTCATTTAAGAAGCTTTTCAGTGAAGCAACAACTAAATTCCTACTAAAATTCCCCCATCTTTTCATTAACTTTAGATACGCTGTTTTACTTCCTAGCAACAAATAAAATCCAATTTTTGCAAGCAAAAATCTGCCTGTGAAAGCTGGAAGTGCACACTCCTCAGTTCATACTATTGTGTCCTGAGAGGCGATCTCGGGCCCCTCCAGTTTCAAGTTCAAAGCTGCTTAAATCGTGAGTCTGTGCATGTTTATACAATACCCAGAGCAGGATTGTTCTGTACAGAGGAGATTCATAAAAGACGGCTGATACAAGGCAGTGCTAAGTATATGGAAGAAGTACTCAAATATCTCTCTAACTTGATATGTACCTGAGAAGTTTACTTTTAATTGTCATCCCTGTGACGACTTTTGTATATGAAGATGAGTGGGTAAGAAGTCCAACCCTAATGCCAATAATTAGGCGTATAGTTTGCATTCCCCCCTTATCAGATTTTCCTTAACAATATTTATTCAAAATCTGCCTTGCATTTTTATAAGTTTACTAGTAAGATGATGATGGCAAACTAAGATGAAACTGAGACATACAGGTATGAAGGGAGGAAAAAAGATGACAAAAAATTAACACCTCTCAAGTCAGAATTACACTGCTGCAATTTATTTCCAGATGGCAATTTTTAAAAAGCTTGTTGCAACAATAAAGTCTATTAAAAAGCCTCAAAAGGAGAAATAGAAGGGCCTTTCTGTTTCTTCTGCTATGAGTTCTAAACAGAGTGAGGCTAGACAAGAGTTCAAATGGAGACACTGGTTCCCCACTAACTTGAATTTCTAATAATAACTGGATAACATTTGGCATTCGTTTTAGAGTGTATATATATATTGTGCATCTCCATCAAGTTCATACTTGTTCTTCAAGAAAATGTCCTGAACAGGCCTAGGGTGAAAGTATTTACTGCTTTTTCACTGTAAACGAGTGAAGAAAACAAAACTGTTCACACAAGATTTATAGTACATTCAGAAGGTTCTGGGGCAAAAATATAAATACTGTAAGTTGTTTTTCATTGTTGGTTAAGAAAACTAAAAAACAGGAAAAGAAGGCAGTAACCCAGTATCATTTTAGGAACAGTAATAAAAGATCCTAATGTAAATATATCACTCCTTCACTGGTATAAAGTCTGGATTGTGTGTCAATTTTCTGGATGTGATATTGTTTTCTACAGTCATTCAAGACGTTATCACTGTGAAAAACAGGATAAAGGTTATATGAGATGTCTCTAGTATTTCTTACAACTGCATATAAATCTACAATTATTTCAAGATAAAGGTTTTTTTTAAATTAAAAAATTCAACACAGTATATTTGCACTGCTACTTCCATGGAATACCAATAGCTCACATATTCTGAGGCTGCATTACGTTTAAGTCTTGCAATCTATTACTCTTTTTTATGGGGTTATTATAAACCTTCTCCTAAACAGAAGTAGACCAAACAAAAGTGGTTCAAGTCAATCACTGACTACTGATTCTTAAACACCAGTGAACAAACGTAGGAAAGAAATTCATCACTTAACAACTTCTATACCAAGCTGCATGAAAACAATCTCTAGAGGTGGATTTAAAATTTTAACCAAAAAACCCAGGAACAATCTCTTCAATCAGAAAGTACTTTCTACAGTGTGGTACACATGAAGCCATGCCTTCAAGACTAGAAGATACACAAAAAGGCATACCTTTCATTATTAACTCCAGTTTACCAAGTAAGCTCAAACCACTAACCTGGGTTCTTAGCACCTTGACACCTTAAACTCCCATCTGATAGGATACCTGGTTAGTGGAAAGAATTATCACAATAAACTGCTTATACCTCAGTCTTTTGGGAGCCTGATTTCATCTTCATCTCTCAACTCCACAAAAAGCATGCAAAGCTATAGCCCTTCCATCTGGTGACCTACTGATGGCACCCAGCGAGTCTTCAAATGCAATGGACAACTGCCAGAAAAAGGAGGGCTGAGAGTAAAGGCAGGGAAGCCTTCCTTTCCATTTCACAGTGAAAAGCAACAGCAAAGGAGCCATCTGAAAACTGTAACACTACCTGACAGTTACAAAAGAAAGAAAAGCAAGATGGGAACATACTGTAGTCCTTTTGCAACCTGAAATAACAGGTAACTAAAGACAAAGGATAGAAAACATGCGAAGAGACTATAAAGGAACCAAAAGAAAGGAACACCAAAGTTCAAATTATAACTCAGGGAACAATGTCCAGAAGATTAAACCTTCTTAACATTCCAACACATTTAACAAATAGAGAAAGATTTCAAATAGCTAACATACAAAAAGAAGTTTAAACTTCTGGATAAGGGAAATGTAAATTAAAAGAATCAAATACCATTTCCCACTCTACATTTCCCACTCTCTTTTCTGAATGTGAAATCTGATAACCCCAACTGTTGGGGTATTATACAAGAAAACTGGAATTCTGCTGTTAGCAAAAACTCTTTGGAGACCAATTTATAATTCTTAATGCTGAAAAGGCCCATATCCTATAAATCCGGCAATTCCACTTAAAAGATCTCTTGTACTTGTCTCAAGATGTATACACAAAGATGCTCACAACACTGCTATTTGTAGTAAGGACAAGGAGAAGCTACCTAAGAATAGATAAGCTATATTTTACCCAAGGAAACAGTATGTAATAGTAAAAATGTACAAGCTAGATCCAGTATCAACATGGTTGTATCTCAGACAATGCTAAGTCCAAAAAAAAAAAAAAGGGGTGCAAACGGATATGTACAGTACACCATTTAGATAGATTTTCCAAACTAAGAAAAAAGGTTTATACTGATGATGAATTCATACAAACACGTACCAAAAAATAGGTAAATATGCAAAGGAATGATACACATCTCCTTCAGTAGTAGTGGCTGGGAAAGGCACTGAGGGAGAGAAAGTCACAGAGAAGAGGTGCTCACTGTTTAAATTCCTGCTAAATATTCACTGTTTGAACATTTTAATCAAACCTATCCAAATCAAAGGTAGAAAAAAATGTTAACATTTATTAATATTAGAGAATGAGTATATATTACTTTGTGTTTCTCTATTAGTTTAAAAGATTATGTTCTTTCAAGTTTTAAAAGGGGGAAGTACATTAAGTCAAAGGAAAAAAGGAGATACAAATTCTCTCAGGAATCAAGAAGAGACATCATTACAAGTCTTACAGATATTAAAAGGGTAAGGGAACTTACGAGAACAATTTATGTGTGTGACAGCTTAGATGAGATGTCTCAAAGAATTTTTCCAATTACCAAAGACTACATAAGAATAGACGAAATAGACCTATATATACTAAAAAAAAAAAAAAAGAACTGATTTGTACTTAAAAACTTCAACAATTAAAACAACAAAACCAAAAGAATACCCCCACCAGCCAAGACTTCATTGGTGAATTTCTACCAAAAATTTAAGAATTCCACACAAATTCTTCCCTCCAAAAAGAACACTTTTCAACTCAATGTTACAAAGCCAGCATTACCAGAACATCAAAAATAAAGACAACACAAGAAAACTATAGATCTCTCTCAAGAACATGGAACCAAAACGCCTTAAGAAAATAGAAAATTGAATTCAGCAATACCTAAAAAAGATAATACATGATGAACAAGTGAGTTTATACCATGAGTGCAAAACTAAAATTTCAGTATCTGAAAAATGAAAACAACTATGTCAACATATTAAAGGAAAACTATATGATCATAGTAATAGATGAAATAAAAAAGTACCTCAACATCCATTCATAATCATAATTTTTGAAAAGTCAGCAAACTAAGCCTTCTAGTCAACACTGTACTAGTGGTCCACTAATACATAAAAAGTAGATAGGAAAGAACAAAATAAAGCCAGTTTTCTGTTTTACAGGACTGTCTATGCAGAAAATCACAAAGAACATACAGAAAAATTACTAAAATAAATACAATTTTACTAACATATTAGCAACAGACAACTGGAAATTAAAAATAAAGTACCACTTAACAGTAGCATCAAAAAAAACATGAACTATTCAGGGATAAATCTAACAAAATGTACAAGATCTGTATGCTACAATATACAAAACACTGATGAGACAATCGAAGACTTAACTGAATAGGATATACACCATGCTTATAGATGAGAAAACTCATTAATGTTAAATCAATTTTCCTAAAAATGATCTGTAGTTATGATACCCAATATAGCAGCCACTAGTAACACGGCTATTTACATTTGTGTTTAATTAAAATCAAATAAAATTTAGAATTCATTTCCTCAGTCTCACTAACCACTTTTCAAGTAGTCAAGTCACATGTTGTTAGTCACTACCGCATACTGGACAGTGTAGATGGAAAACATTACCCTCATTACAGAAAGTTCTTACTGCTATTGGACAGTGCTGATCTACAGATTCAATGCAATCCAGTTGAAATCTCCACCAAATTTCACAGAAATGAGGATAGAAAAAGAGGACCTCGTATACTCAAAAAACAAAACAAAACAAAAACTGAAAAAGAAGTACCAAGCTGAAGGACTGATGTTACTGGATTTCATGATTTATGAGGACTGCTTACAGTATTTAAAGACAGTGTGGTATTGGCAAAAGGACAAAGTCCAGACACACATACACACATATGTATGATCATTTGATTTTAAACAGATACCAATGTAATTCGTTAGAGAAAGGAGTCTTTCAACAAATGGTAGAGAAAAAGCTGGGACGTCCATATGTGAAAATTAAGAACCTCAATCCATACTCCTATCTGTATATAAGAATAAACTGAAAATGGATCAAACACCTAATCGTAAAACCTCAAAGTTATTATAAAACTTCTAAGAAAACATAAAGGAAAATCTTTTAGACCCCAGTCTATGCAAAGATTCCTTGGATAAAACATAAAAAGCATAAACTGCAAAAGAAAAAATATATATACTGAGTTTCAAAAAACTAAAAATCTCCATTCTCTGAAAGACGACATTTCCCCAGTTTTGAGAAATAACGGACACATGTCACTGTATAAGTTTAAGGTGTACAGCAGGGTGATTTGATTTACATATATTATAAAATGATTACAAGTTTGGTTAACAGCCATCACTCATATAAATACAATAAAAAGGAAAAAAGTTCTCCTTGGGGTAAGAACTCTCAGAATTCACTCCTTTAACAATTTTCCTATATGCCATTCAACAGAATTATGGTCATCATGCTGTACATTTCATCCTTAGTACTTATCTTATAACTTGGCATTTGTGCCTTTTGACCACCTTCCTCGAATTGCCTCTCCCCCCGAAAAACGCCATTAAGAAAATGAAAAGCCACAGACTAGGAGAAAAAATACACAAAATATGTATCTAATAAACTGTTATTCAGAATATATGAAAACTTGTATGAAAGCTGAATAAACACAATTTACAAATGGGCAAAAAAAAAAATCTGAAGTCATTTCCCCAGAGATATATGGGTGACTTACATAAACACATGAAAAGAGACTTACCATTAGTCACTAAGGCAATGCAAATTAAAACTACAATGATACACCACTAAAATCTACTATACTGGTATTACAAAAAGACAACTGGCAATGTCAAATACTGAGGATGCACAGAGACAGGGATTTCTACACTGTTGATGAAAAACAAAATGGTACTTTTGGGGATGATGCAAATACTGTTCTTGATTGTAATTACAAGGTTAAGTTCATAAAAATTTACAGACCTGCACACCAAAAAGGATTAATCTTACTGTATATGAATACCTCAGTACACTTGACCTAAAAAAAAATTCTCATATCTTAAGTAACTTCTTTAAAATATTTTAATATTTCAGTTCCAAACTCAATTCACTTTTCTAACTACTCTTCTCACCATGTACTTCTCAATGGCCTTCTGAAAGCCTCATATAACCAGCCTGATCAAACCTCAACTCCAAAAGACAACCGAATGTTCCATATGACTAGACAATCTGTTTCCAATGCATAGTGTTATACAGCTAATCAGATAAGCTTCAAAAAGGGTAAAAGCATGTAAAGCATTCCACCTCTGCCAAAGTACTACAGGAGCTCCACAATTATCTATGAAGAAAATCATCAAGAGGAATAATCAAATGAAAGGAGTCTAAAAACAAAGGAAATCTTACAAAGGGAAAGGGAGTATTATGCATGTGATGGTTACAACAACAACAAATCACCACCCATACTCATACATACCTCCCACTAGGAGAAATTAGGTGGGCAGAAGCACAGAAACAAATCAAAAGAAAGCTAATTCACACCCTGAATCCCCTCATATCAAATTTCCCTGTCATGCAAACCAAATCACAGGACTTCCTATGACAACATACAAGTATTGGAAGTCTAAGATATTTATAACAGTTTATAGACTGTAACAGGGAGTATTTCACAGAAATGCATATAAAAAGAAAAATGAGAGCTGGAAACTGAGAAGAAACAGTTATTTCATTATGAAAAAAGGCATAGTAGCACTCATACTGCAGAGTCCAGAGGAATATCTCTAATCATCTTCCTAATGCTTGGTTTGTCAGAAAGGTGATATACTTGGTGGGAAGAGGACAAAACTAGTCCAGGAGTCTAGTCCAGGTTCTACTACTACTAACCTGGGTGTTATGACTTGGGGCCAATCACTTAATCTCACTGGACTGAGTTTTCCTGGATGTAATGGCTGGATAAAATTATCTCTAAGGCCCACTCTAAAGAATTCTCCATGGAGGAAAAACAGCAGCCCAGGACAATTCAAAGAATTCTAGCTCTTCTTGGCCAGATATGACTATAGTCATTATGCATGTGGATTTAACATTAGTTCATTTTATAAAACTGTTCATTATTTATTTCCAATAGCATATGGGCTTTAAGTAGGAAGCACAATGCTGCTCAACAAACCCTAAGCACAAGAAACATGTAGAAAACAACATCAAGGGCCATCACAAACTGCTAAAAAAAGCCAGTGATAAAGAGAACTCTTAAAAGCAACCGAAGACACACTTTGTAGAGAAAGACAAAAAAGGGAGGGGAATGGCAAATTACTCATCAGAAATAATGAAACCCAGAAAACAATGGAACAACACCTTTAAGGTACTAAAAGAAAGAAACTGAACCTAGAATTCTATACCCATTGAAAACATCTTCCAAAACAAGGACAAGAAACTGGAAGCCGCAGATACCGTTGGTAATATAAAATAGTGCAGTCACTTTGGAAAACAGTGTGGTAAATTTCAAAAAGTTAAAGAGTTACCATTTGTCCCCTCAATTCCAATTCTAGGTATATAACTGAGAGATTAAAACATGTATCCATACAAAAATGTGTACACTAATGTTCATGGCAGCATTATTCATTAATAGCCAAAAGGTGGAAAAATTCAAAATAACCATCAACTGAATAAACAAAATGTAGTTTATCTATACAATGGAATATTACTTGGCTATTATCAGGAATGGGTACTGATATATGCTACGACATACATTTCAAGGTGAGCCTTAGAAACATTAATGGTGGGGCGCCTGGGTGGCTCAGTCGTTAAGCGTCTGCCTTCGGCTCAGGTCATGATCCCAGGGTCCTGGGATCGAGTCCCGCATCGGGCTCCCTGCTGGGCAGGAGGCCTGCTTCTCCCTCTCTCACTCCCTCTGCTTATGTTCCTGCTCTTGCTATCTCTCTATCAAATAAATAAAAATAAAATTAAAAAAAAAAAGACATATTAATGGTAGTGAAAGAACCCAATCACAAGAGACCCCATGTCATCTGATTCCATTTACACAAAATACCCAGAACCCCAAATCTTTAGAGAGAGAGTTTATCAGTGGTTCCCTAGGACTGGGGATGGCTGTGTGCCCTGGGAGTGGGGGCACCCTTGAGGGTGACAGCTAAAAAGCAGGGATTCCTTTTGGGGGTGATGAAATTCTATGAATATAATAAACACCAATGAACTGTACACTTTAAATAGATGAACTGTATTATGGATGCGTTGTACCTTCAAAAAGCTGTTATCAGAAGAAAAGCAAAATAAAAACTTCTGAGAAAAAAACGAAAGAATCAATCACCAGCAGACCCAAACTGTAAGGAATGTCAGAGGAAGTCCTTCAGGCAGAAGGAAAATATTACCACATGGCAATCTGAATCGACACAAAGGAATGATGAGCACCAGAAATGGTAAATATGTAGAAAAATATAAAAGATTTCTTCTCTTATATTTTGCAATGTCTTTAAAAGACAAGTGACTGCATAAAAATTATATTATGGAGGATTGGAGGATTACAACAGCACTAACAGTAGAAAGGCTAGGTATAGGAAAGTGGCAGCATACTACTCTTAAGGTTCTTAAGACAACACAGTTTGAACTGCGTGGGTCAAATTACAAGTGGATTTGTTTTTTTTCGAAAAATACAGTACAGTATTGTAAATGTATTTTTTATGATTTTAATATTTTCCTTTCTCTAACTTACTTCATCACAAGAAAACACTGTATGATATACACAGCCTACAAAATATGCTAAGTGATTTTTTATGTTATTGGTAAGTCTTCCTGTAAACAGTAGGCTGTAAGT
Source organism: Mirounga angustirostris (assembly GCF_029215605.1). NCBI lineage: Eukaryota > Metazoa > Chordata > Mammalia > Carnivora > Phocidae > Mirounga > Mirounga angustirostris. The sequence goes on along the minus strand of NW_026991709.1, from coordinate 176,987,729 downwards.
ATTTATGTTCTGGGAGACTCATAAGTTATATTTGGATTTCAACTACATATGGGGTTGGCACCCCAACTCCCAAGTTGTTTAATGTCAACTGGACATGTAAAGAAGTATATCTCTTGAAGATAATCTGTGATGTTAACAATGTATACTAACGCAACAATGAAAACCAAAGAATTATATAGCTAAGAAGAAAGGATATAAACTGGATTAAAAAAAAAACACACACAAAACACTCAACTAAGCCAAAGATGGCAGAAGAAAAGAGGAAAGAGGATGGGTGGGAAAAACAGAAAACAAATAGCAAGACAGATTTAAAATGAATCATATCAATAATCACATTAAATGTAAATGGTCTTTTAAAAAGGGCAAAGACTATGATATTTACCTACAAAAAGAAACTAAATTATATCTGCCTATAAGAAATCCATGTCAAGGGCGCCCGGGTGGCTCAGTTGGTTAAGCGACTGCCTTCGGCTCAGGTCCCGGGAGTCCCGGGATCGAGTCCCGCATCGGGCTCCCTGCTCGGCAGGGAGTGGGCTTCTCCCTCTGACCCTCCTCCCTCTCATGCTCTCTGTCTCTCATTCTCTCTGTCTCAAATAAATAAATAAAATCTTTAAAAAAAAAAAAAAAGAAATCCATGTCAAATATAAAGACATAAATATGGAAAAAGGTACATCATGCTAACCCTACTCATCTATTTAATCTACTTAATATATGACAAAGTAGTATCAGCAAAAAAATTACATGATAAAGGAGATTTCATAATGACAAAGGGCTCAATTCCTCAAGACATAATTCTAGATGTTTATCCATCTAATAAGAAAGTGGAAGAATTAAATTAAATTAGAAGTAAAAAACAGCAGGATAACTGGAAACTCCTCACATATGTGGAAATGAAGCAAAAATTCAAAATAATGCATCAGCCAAAAGAGAAAGGGAAAATCAGAAAAGTATTTTGAGCCAAATGAAAATGAAATACAATAATATCAAATTTTATGGATTGTAACTAAAGTGGTACTTGAGAAGGAACTTCATAGCATCAAATGCCTATACATGAAAAAAAAAGTTCTCAAATCAATGACCACACTGATACTTTAGGAAACTAGGAATAGAAGAGCAAATGAAGCTCAAAATAAGCAAAATAAACATCAGATCTGAAATCAATGGAAAACAAGACAAAGAAAAAACAAATCAAAATCTTGAGATAAATAAAATCAGACAGACACAAATCATCAAAAAGGAATAAGAAAGGTGACATCTCAATAGCTGCTACAGATATTAAAAGGATAATATGGAAATATTATCAACACCTTTACTTTAATAAAATGGGCAAATTCCTACATTCCTTGAAAGGCACAAACTGCCAAAGCACATTCAAGAGTAAACAATCTAAATATTCCTATACACTTACAGAAATTTAATTTGTAGTTAAAACCTCCATAAGGAAAACTCTAGGCCCAGATGGCTTCACTGGTGAATTCTAACAAACGTTTAAGAAGAAATATACCAATTCTATACAAACTCTTCCAGTAAAATAAAGAGAAGAAAAATGATGCGTTCCCAACTTACTCTATGAGAGCCACATCAGTCTAAATACAAAACCAACTACAAGGTAAGAAAACTAGACCAATGTCCTTCATGAGGACAGATGCAAATATTCTTAAAACAAACAAAAAAAAATCTAACGCAGATTACTGCTAAGAGAATACATCATGACAAAGTGGGATTTTTTCCCAGGAATGCAAGGTTGGCTTAGAATTCCAAAAAATCAACCAATGTAATTCAGCATTAAATATGAAAACCTGTATGACTGTCTTAAAAGATGCAGGAGATGCAGAGCAGGGAAATGTGCTTGACAAATCCAGCATCTATTCCTTAATTAAAAACTCTTAGCAAACTAGGGGCACCTGGGTGGCTCAGTCGTTAAGCATCTGCCTTCGGCTCAGGTCGTAATCCCAGGGTCCTGAGATCAAGCCCTGCATCTGGCTCCCTACTCTGTGGGAAGCTTACTTCTCCCTCTCCCCCTGCTGCTTGTGTTCCCTCTCTCGCTGTCTCTCTCTCAAATAAATAAAATCTAAAAAAAAAAAAAAAAAAACTCTTAGCAAACTAGAAAAGAACTTCCTCAACCTACCAACAACTACAGCTAATATCATACTTAACAATAAAAGACTGCTTTACTCCCTTAAAACTCAAGAACAATGCAAGGATGTCAACTCTTTACTACTTCTATTCAACATTGTTCTGAAGAGTTAAACCATTTAGTAGGCAAGAAGAGAAAAATAAAAGGCATTCAAATTGGAAAAGTAAAACTGTCTTAATTCACAGATAAGATCATCTATGGAAAAAACCGCAAAATCCATAAAAAGCTACTAGAATACGTAAGTTTAGCGAAGATGCAGTAAAGACATACAAAAATAACTATTTGTAGGGGCGCCTGGGTGGCTCAGTCGTTAAGCATCCCACTTTGGCTCAGGTCCTAGGGTCCTGGGATAGAGCCCGGCATTGGGCTCCCTGCTCAGCGGGAAGCCTGCTTCTCCCTCTCCCACTCCCCCTGCTTGTGTTTCCTCTCTGTGTCTCTGTCAAATAAATAAAACCTTTAAAAAAAATTGTATGAATCAGCTAAGAACCACCAGAAATTGAAATCTTTAAAGTAGATTTATAAAGCATCAAAATATGAATTTGACACAAAATTTGCAAGATTTATATACTAAAACACACAAAACACTGCTGAAAAAAGACCTAAAGAGGAGACCTACACCATTTTCAGGGGTTGGAACACTGATGTCAGTTTTCTACAAATTCAATGCATTCCAATAAAAATCCCAGCAGCCTTTTTTGTAGAAATTGACAACGTGGGGACGCCTTGGTGGCTCAGTCAGTTAAGCGTCTTTCAGTTCAGGTCATGATCCCAGGGTCCCGGGATCAAGTCCTGCATTGGGCTCCTTGCTCAGTGGGGAGCCTACTTCTCCCTCTGCCTGCCCCTCTCTCTGACAAATAAATAAAAATCTTTAAAAAAATTTTTAAAAATTGACAAGGTGATTCTAAAATTTATATGCAAATACAAAGGATCTAGAAGAGCCAAAGTAGCTTTGAAAATGAACAATATTAGAAGTCTTATACTCCCTGATTTCAAGACCTTAAAAAACACTAAGACAGTATAGTACCAGTGTAAAGACAAACAGATTGATGGAACAAGACAGAGTCCAGAAACAGCATCAAATACACAGTCCATTGATTTTCACCAAGATGCCAAGGCAATTCAATGAAGAAAGAAAAATCTTCCCAATAAATGATGCCAGAATAACAGGATGGCCATATGTTAAAAAAAAAATAAAGAAAAAACCAAAAACCCAAAAACCAACTTACCTCACCCTTATAAATCTGTATACAAATATCACTTCAAAACAGACTAAGGACCCAAATGTAAGAGTTAAAACTATAAAACTCCTACAAGCAAAAATCTGAGAAAATCTTGGTGATGTTGGGTTTGGCAAAGACTTCTTAAATATGACATAAAGAGTAAAAGTCATAAGAGAAAAAAACAAATTGGACTTCATCTAGTGTTCTTCAACAGACTTTTATTTTATTTTTTTTTAAAGATTTTTTAATTTAATTTTATTTGACAGAGAGAGACACAGCAAGAGAGGGAACACAAGCAGGGGAAGTGGGAGAGGGAGAAGCAGGCTTCCCGCAGAGCAGGAAGCCCAATGCGGGGCTTGACCCCAGAGTCCTAGGATCATGACCTGAGCAGAAGGCAGACGCTTAACGACTGAGCCACCCAGGCGCCCCGCTTCAACAGACTTTTAAGACGTCCATCTGAACCTAGAATAAAGAACTCTCACAATTCAGTAAGTCAACCAAATTTAAAAATGGGTACAAGATATGAAAAAAAACTTTAAAAAGATGGCAAATAAGCACATGGAAATAACAATCATTATTAGTTATTAGGAAAATACAAAACCACAATGAGATACCATCAGACACCCTCTATTTGCCAAAAATAAGAAGACTGGCAAAAATGTGGAACAATCAGAACTCTCACACACTGCTTCGGGAATTTAAAATATACAACCATTGTAAAAAAAAAAAAAAAAAGTTTGGCTGTTTGTTAAAAAATTAAACATACCCAGTGACTCCACTGCTTTACTCAAAGTGAAATGAAAGCGTATGTCTACACAAAGACTTGTTCAGGAACGTACAAGGCAGCTTTATTTGTATTAGCCAGAAACTGGAAACTCAAATGTCCATCAACAGGTGAATAGATAAACAGCAAAACAGGCATACAATGGAATAGTATTCAGCGATAAAAAGGGATAAACATGAATGAATCTCAAAATAAGCACAATGATTGAAAGAAACCAAAGGAAAACCCCAAAGTACATACTGTAGGATCACATTTATATAAAATTCAAGAAAATGCAAACTAATGTATAGTTACAGAAAGCAGATCAGTGGCTGACTAAGGACAGAAAAGGGTAGGAAGAATTACCAAAGCGCAGGAGAAAATTTTGGGGGGTGACAAATGTGATAATTATCTTATTTGTAGTGGTTTTCACAGGTTATTCTTTAAATGTGAAGTATCTTATAAGCCAATTAGATTTTAATGAAACTAAAAAAATTAAACCCAGATAAGATGTTGTGCTTTTTTTCCTGATTACATTACTTTTTAGTTTTTCTGAGGATTAAGTAATACAGAGAGAAATTATGCATTGCTGTATAAATTAATCTATGTGTTTTCATTTTCATCATTTTTTAAAATTAGATCAAATCTAGCTGTTTAGTTCTACTGAAGAATGTATTCTAGAAATGCTACAAATAACGTCATTTTTTGTACAGCAAAGTATTTTCTCACTAGCTTTTAAGTATTTTCAAAATGCTCTACCTTCATTCCTAGTAATTTTAATTGGCAATAGAGTCTAACATTTTAGCTGTAAATTTAGTATCAATACCGTCATTACCATTACACACACACACACACACACAAAACACACCCCATAAATTATAACACGCATCTTTTCAGAAACAATCTGTACCATCAGGGTTTCACCAAGGCATAAAGTGGTTTTCCTGATGGATGGAAGAGTTCATAAATCTAACTTGTTTACAACTTCATGTAATTTTGGGGTCACTATGCTATCTCTTATATTCCCTATACCAGAGTAAAATCTTAATTCTTCTTCCTGATCTCCACACTAGTATCTGGTCCAAATGTTTTTATGTCCAAAACATTTGAAAAGATATGAAAGACAAAAAACACGGCCAGGCTGTTTTACTTAAAGGTCAATATTCTAATTAGCTCTTTCTTGCTTCATAGCATCTAAAAGTTTTTGTGGGGCTGGACATAGGGAGAGGTAGAACTTCTTTCACTACTTTTGCATCCCTGAGTCTTGAAAAGCCAGAGGTAAGGGAAGAAAAGTAAACCACTCTCATTTGCCAGAAGCCTTCCTTTTTAAATTCCAGGGCTTGGGTTTGTTTGTTTGTTTGTTGGGACTGGGGCGGGATGGTGATGAAAAGGCTTAAACTAATGATTAAAACAATTTCCAGGTTACATGAAGAAAGTCTAAATCATATACATTCAAGTGGAAAATGGCACTAACTGCTCTGCAGTCATCATTCTTACGCTGCTCTTTGCTGCAAAGCAGAAGCAGAGGAGGCCAACAAGATTGCTTTCTTGATTCTAAAATGGCAAGACTTAAAAATGTGTTCATTCATATACAATAAATATTCCACAATTTAACACAAATATTTGCTGAACTGAAGATCAAATTATAATCCTCCAGAACAGACCTATAGAAAAAGTCTGATTTATCTGCAAACTACAAATATTCTTACTCTAAAGGACAATCCATCAGTCCAGTCCAAAAGCCTGTTCTTTAAAGGAAAGAAAAAAATATTTTAAGAAAACTGCATTCTGTATCTTACTTTCTGCAATCTAGATAGATTTGCTCAATTAATGAAAGACTAAGTAGCAGACACCACCATGAAGTCCAAGTTAGAAGTTTAGTTCATACCTCTTTCCTCAAAAATCTGTTTGCACTAGGGTTAGAAAAGTTAAAATGACACAAAAATAGCCAAGATACATTTGTCATTATGTTAGAATTTGAAAGATTTTTCCACAACACACTAAGACTTTGGAGAAAACTACTGCAAATTTAAATTTCACTTTATGGGTAAGGCACTTGAAAAAGTAAAGAGTTACAAATACAACCCTCATTCCCAAACCATTATTTCATATAAAACTAGAGGGCCTGTATAAAGGAAGGAGGAATAGGGAAAAAATAATTAGACCTATTTACTTGACAAAAATTAATGAAAAATTAATGAAATCTGAAATGAAAACTGAAAAGTAAAGATTATACTGGTCAGTAAGAAAAATAAAGCAATATCCTTATACAATTTTCTGAGCATGTTATGAATAAAATTAATTCTGAAAATACACCTTTCAAAACCACAAGAGGATCACAATGATTCATCAAGTTACCATTAGCTGGTTTAACTAATAGAATTAAGCCCAACACTAAATTTAGCAGAAGTTCCCCAGTTAGGGATCAACATGGTTGCTGTGTACTAAATGTATTCATGTTTGCATAGGATATTTCCTGTTTGCAAATGTTTTAAAAACTAGGTATGGATTTTTTAAGTTTGCATGTAACATCTCTAGAAGCCAACTTTGCAGTTCAGCATTAGTCTCTATTTTCATATTCTCAAAGTTTGTGTTCCATTAATTAAATGCTTATTAACAGCTACCAGATTAATTTAAGATGTCACAAATTCTTATTTACCAGAACATTCCAACTCATCAGATGTATCTTCTTTCATGAAATTCATTATTAGATCAATGAGTTTTGAAAATACTGAAAATACAGGGGCACCTGGGTGACTCGGCTGGTTAAGCATCTGCCTTTGGCTTAGGTCATGATCCCAGGGTCCTGGAATCGAGCCCCACATTGGACTCCCTGCTGGGCGGGGAGCCTGCTTCTCTCTCTCCCTTGCTGCTCCCCCCTGCTTGTGCACCCGATTCCACAGGCTCTCTCTCTCTCTCTGTCAAACAAATAAAATCCAAAAAAAAAAAAAAAGGAAGAGAAAATATTTATATACAATTAAAAGGCTTCATTTATAAAACAATACCAAATGAAAGAGAAAGATCATCCAGGACTTCAATCCTGAAAAATAATAGATAAAATACCGGTATCTAAATTACTAATAGTTCAAAAACTTCTTCAGCCCACCTCTTGAAAATCCCTTGCTAAGAGAACTCCAGCCATTCTGAGTCCTATTCAGCTGTAAAATTTCTAAGAAAAATAGACTTCATGATCTTGTCAATTTTAATCCTTTTCCTCCTTAAGCCATATTGCATCTAGACCACTCTAGTCACTGTTCTATAACTTTCAAGATAGGGGTTTCTACAACCTTAAGCCAGCAAGCACAGAACAAAATGGAACGTAAGAGGCATTTTTTAGTTGAGAAGGTGAACCTTTTTAAAATAGACACTGGTTCAGAAGAATTCTATTTTGCAATACATTGTTGTCTTAGCTGTGACCAGAGGAGCAGGTATGAACTTGAAAGGGAGATAATAAAGGGACTTAATGTTAAAAGATTATGCAAAGAGTAAAATTAGGAACTAAAGAGAGGAAGTAAACAAATGTTGGCAGTATTTCCAAGTCACTCACCAAGTGCCTTTTTTAAAAATTTTAATGGACATACCCTTTTGCAGAAAAGGCTAATCGATATATGACATTATTTTAAAATCAGAGATTGGGAGAATGGATTACACTTCAAAAGTTACACCTAAGAGTACAAAAGCAGCAGCATATTAAGACCCTGCCTCTGAAGATTTAACAGTGTGTCAGTGGCACTACCCTTGCCCATGTGGACTTCAAATTTAAATTTGGAGCAAAAATGTAAACAAGAAATTCCACTACAAAATGAAATGCACAAAGTTCTTCAATGATCACAGAAAAAAAGAATCAAGAGGTTTCCCAAAAGAGATGACATGAGCTGGGTCTTAAGGTGGATTTTACCAAGTAACACTGAGGTAAAAGTCTTCAGGCAACACAGTGACATGAGAGAACATGCTGAGGGAACACAAGTTTGAGTAGAAGGTGCATGGTAAGAAGTGGCAAAGATGAGCTGGTAGGTAGGACAGAACCAGACCATGCTGGGCCTCGCAGGTCCTCTAGAGAGACAAGGCAATATCTCCTCGGGCAATCAGACAGCAACGAAGGATTCTAGGCAGACAAGCTACATGATCTATGTGTTTTCTAGAGAGATCGCCGAACACCTGGCTGAGCAAAGCTACTGCAATAGTCCAGGTGCAGGTCTGTACTGTAGAGATTTGCAATTAATGAAGTTCACACTGAACTAAAAAATGAAATAATGAGGACCTAATTAAGGTGGTAGCAACAGAAATACAGGAGGAATAAAGCAACAGAATTTAACATCTGACTGCTATAGCTGGGTGTCTAAAGTGATGTCAGTAGACTGGTGGCAGTATATATGTCAATGACATTTTCAGAAAAAACTTATTAGAAACAATATGAATGTGAAATTGGAAAAGATCCGAGTCAAGTGCAACTGTGCTATATAAACTCGGGCTGGGAATGTAAACTCTAAGCCTCATTTCATTATCTGTAAAATGGAGATATACAGCATACCCCTAAAAGGATTAAATGAGACAATGCATGAAATAGGCTTAATATGATGCCTGCTGTTTGTTAAATGTTGGCCCTTATCAGCATTATTATTAGGTTGGGTGCAGGTTACTGATGAAGCCTTTGATGAAGTGTGTCCCACTCTTCTTCCTGTTACCCAATGAAGCTCCTTCTAGATCTGTGTTCCAGTTACTTCCTCAATAACGGTTATTCAATAAATGCCAAGCATGAAAAAGTGCAAATGTACACCTGTTCTACTAGAACCAAGCTTTGCCTTGGTGCATGACACGGTATTAACTATTTCAGTAATGCAAACTTTCCAAAAACGAAAAGGAAAGCAAAGCACCGGAGTCTGTCTTTTAATTAAATCACAAAGACTAAGAATACCCCTAGGACTGCAGTACACCTGTCTGTAGTTAATACACCTTCCACACCAGGTGTTTTGACAGAAAGCCCTTATCTTAAAGATCCATAAGAGGAGAGTAACTGAATCCAGTGTTTTGGTCAGTCTGCGATGAGTTTAATTTTTTTTTTTAAGATTTTTATTTATTTATTTATTTGACAGAGAGGGACACAGCGAGAGAGGGAACACAAGCAGGGGGAGTGAGAGAAGGAGAAGCAGGCTTACCGCTGAGGAAAGAGCCAGATGTGGGGCTTGATCCCAGGACCCTGGGATCATGACCTGAGCCGAAGGCAGACGCTTAACGACTGAGCCACCCAGGTGCCCCCTGAGTTTAATTTCTTAGACTGGGGGTCGCCTGGGTGGCTCAGTCGGTTAAGCGGCTGCCTTTGGCTCAGGTCATGATCCCAGGGTCCTGGGATCGAATCCCGCATCAGGCTCCTTGATCAGCAGGGAGCCTGCTTCTCCCTCTGCCTGCAGCTCCGCCCGCTTGTACTCTGGCTCACTCTCTCTCACCCATGCGCTCTCTAACAAATAAATAATTTCTTAGACTGGGAAAGAGAGGGACAAAGATTTTTAGGTCCATAAATGAAGGATTTCAAAATAAAAACATTAACCGTAAATAAGGAAATTTCAACTACACAAACTCTTGCCAAAAAGTTGTAACAGATAAAGCCTTCCTATTCAGAGATTCTGAAATGTATAAATATCAACTGACATATCTTAGGGGTGGAGGAGTGCAACATTACAAATAAATTATTTTCAATATACTTTAGACAAGTAATTTGGCATCGTGATATTTAAGTCATTTCATTGTTACATTATAAACTGCCAAAACTGACATAAATCACAGTATTTTATAACTGGTGGAGACAAAGAAATCACCCAGTTCTGTGAATTTCAGGGAACTTCAATTAACTGCAACCCACAGTTTAAAATCCCAACCCGGCATATATATTTGTACGTATATAACATCATCCAATGTGATATTTTTAAAGCTTTTATTCACAATATAATTGCAGTAAGCACAGACTGTGTACAGTGAAACTTTTAAGACATCCTAAGCACTGAGAAAAAAACAGAAATCTTTGAAACATAATTACATCACATTTCAGTCAGTCTGGATAGCCACATTCCACAATCCTCACCAACCCTTCAATAAAGGGGGAAAAAAACATACTAATTGCAGAATTTCATGTTGCTAAGACTCACCAAGATCAGAAATGAGTTCTTCACATAGAATTTCTGAGGGGTTCTTTGTACAACATTTACAGGTTGGGTAGACAAGAAGAGAGGCATTGTCAGGCACATTACGCTGAGCTGGGGGGGGGGGGGCGGTAAGGGGGAGGCAGAGAGAAAACCAAGGGGCAAAGAACACTCTACCTACCCACCTCCCCCTATTATCACTCCTGTCTTGAGCACCAAAACGCAATCCCCCCTCTTATAAATACTTCAATGATGCACACCAAAAGTACATGTCAGGATGAGTTCACTGTCATACATTTTGTCCCAGAGTACTCAACAACAAATTAGATGTCCTGTGACTCCCTCAATTTTCTTAACTGGAGAAAAAGACCCCACAAATAAAGACAGCAATGCATACACTGGAAAGCAGAATCTGCATATTAGAACACAGAGACCGAACGCCTAATTATATGTGCTCCATCAGACTCTGCCCAGGCACCACTTCCTTGGGAGAGTCAGTCACAAACTCACTGCTGCCACAACTACTGATTTTAACAGTGGCATGCCATGTTCTCTCAAAGAATTGTGTAATTTTCTGAATGAGTCAAGTGATAAAGAGTACTTCAAAGGTGATTTTAAGACAGCAGTATTATACTGCATATTCTCAGCCCATTTTCTTGAGTATATTTATATTTCATCAAGAGACAGAGTGAGAAAAACTCAATGTTACAAAGAGAAACAGCACAACAAGCAAAATAAATCGCCTAACCTATATAGGCTTATGTTAACCTTCTACATCATAGATGATACGATTAAGCTAATAATCTCAGAATTCTAAACAGAGTGGACATTATATTATTGCCCTTGTTTAATTTAAATGGCCCTGGAAAAGTGTTCTCCCCTGAGACAGTGAAGGAGGAAGGGAAGGAACTAAAAGAATGCAGTTAGAACACTTTGGTTCCATATTAATTTGTCCATTTAATTATGTCACCTTTCTATTTCTTCTATTCTACTAACTGGGTATGAAATCAACTAAGTTACTTAACTTTTCTGAGTCTCAACTTCCTCAACTGTGAAAGCTGGAATAACAACTCTATCTCAGGTTGCTTTAAGTGTTACACTGGGAAAACAGACAAAAAACTGGTACGGTAAATGTAAAGTGCTATGCAAATACATAGTATTTGAGAATATCATCTTCTTAAGATTTAGTTTAAATGTTCAAGTGCCTGTGCAATACATCACACGAGTGCTCAAATATTTGTCCCTTTATTCCATCATCATTTAAAATTTAGGTGCCAAAAGTTCAGTTCTGAAAAACAAAGACTATCTCATATACTCCTTATGTATTTCTCCCTAGTAATATTAAGAAATCAGTTGTGCCTTTAGAATAATTAGTCATTCGATCCAATACAATCCAATCCATCAACAGCTTTATTATTTTTCAGGATGTATTCTGTGCTAGGTCCTGTGCCAAGTTGCTACTAACATTCACTTACTCAATCCATGTAATACCCCTATGGAGAAGTTACTATTCACAAATGAAACACTAAAGCACAAGGTTAAGTAACCTGCCCAAGGTCACAAGGTTAGCAAATGACAGGGCTGGTGTTATTCAAACTTAGGTCTGACACCAAAGCCTTGGCTCTCAACTACAACTACTACTCTCCAATATGGTAGCCACATGTGGCTACTGAGCACTTGAAAGGTGGCTAGTCTGAACTGTAGTTGTGCTGTAATTTGTAAAATGCATACCAGATCGTGAAAACCTAGTATGATAAAAAGAATGTAAAATTTCTCACTGCAATTTTATACTGATTACATACTAAAATGATAGTATTTTGGATACAATTGATTAAACAAATTCTTAAAAATAATTTCACCTAGGGGCACCTGGGTGGCTCAGTTGGTTAAGCGTCTGCCTTTGGCTCAGGTCATGATTCAGAGTCTTGGGATCAAGTCAGGCTCCCTGCTCAGCGGGAAGCCTGCTTCTCCCTCTGCCTGCTCTGCCTGCCGCTCCCCCTGCTTGTGCTCTCTCTCTCTCTCTGACAAATACATAAATAAAATCTTTAAAAATAATAATTTCACCTGCCTTTTACTTTCTTACTGTGGCTAATGAAGTTTAAAACTTCACGTGGCTTGCTATGTATATACGTATATTGGACAGCACTGAGTTAGAACATCATACAGGACATTTGTAATACCACGAGCACAAAACAGCTTTAAATTTACCAACAGAACATGTTTTAAAGTACAAATATATTCTCCAATATCAGCTAATAGTTGTTTACATACTAAATTAGTGTAACCAATATAAACAAAACTTTACAATCTCAATGTAAAATGTTATTTAAATTTCAATATTCTAGAATTAAATTTTTAGAACTTATTATGAATATTGGTTTTTCCAACTACAAGTGATACCAACTCAGCTACACTACAGAAATTACAGAAAAGCATACACACAAAAGAATCCATCATGCTACTGCTCAGACTATTTTGATCACTCATTACTTCCAGGTATATATATTAAATTAGGTGGTATGAAATATTAAGGTGGGATCATACTGTTTCATCATTTTGAAACTTGTTTTTTCCTAATATTATGAACATTTCCTTTTATTACATATTCTAAAACTTAACATTTTATTTTGAAATAATTACAGATTCACAGGATGTTGCAAAAATAGTATGAGGTCCCATAAAATTTGTACCCTGTTTCCCAGATAGGGCTGCGTTCTCTGGATTGTAGTACATCAAAACCAAGCAACTGACACTGGAACATGTATGTACCATTCTGTGTCACCTTATCACATGTACAGATTCATGTAACCACCACCACAATCAAGATTAGATTTAATCAACACAAAACGTTCCCTCTCAGTACCCCTTTACAGTCACACCCATCTCCCTCCCACCCCATCAGCCCTAACCTAACCCTTGGCAACTGCCAATCTGTTCTAACTTTATTACAAAAATGTTAATGGACGCCTACAGTGTGTGACCTTTAGAGATTGGCTTTTTTCACTCAGCATCATGCCCTTGAAATCCATGCCAGTTGTTGTACGTATCAAGAGTTAGTTCCTTCTTAATTGCTGAGTAGTAGTCCATGTAGTATGGATGTATCACTCACCTACTGAAAGACATTTGGGTTATTTCCAGTTTTAGGGTATTACAAATAAAGCTGCCATGAACATTTGTTAACAAGTTCTATGTGAACTTAAGTTTCCATTTCTCTGGGATAAATGCCCAGGAATGCAACTACTAGGTCATACAGTAATTATATGGTTAATTTTGCAAGAAACTGCCAAGCTATTTTCCAGAGCGGTTTTATCATTTTACATTCCCACCAAAGAAACAGTTCAAAACATTTTTAAGAGCTGCAAAATATTTATAACTATTGCATGGTTTTTAACAATTCCCTGCTGATTTCTATGTAGGTTTTTTTTGTTAAGAATTACTATCAAACTCCACTTTTGGGGCCAGAGACCCCTCTGGTGTTAGCGAAAGATTGCCCCTCATGTAGCACACTACCAACACTTGTGAGTTCATCGCCAGCCAGTCCTTTTTTGTTATAATAATAACTAATATATTTACACAGAAATTTTTATATGCAGATAACACTTAAGAAGTTGAACTGTTGGGTCACAAGGTACAAATATTTTTAAGGGAACTGATACCAACTGGCCTTCAGAAAATGTAAAGCAACTTACCCAACCACCACCAAGGGTCTGTGACAATGTCCACTTCTTCCTAGACTCACTAAAAAATTTTTAGTCTTTAAACTGATTTGCGAAAAATGTTGTTTTGTATTGAAGTAATGGGAAGGTTATACATTTGTTTCCTGACTCAAACTGCAGTTCTTTTATTGAAACGTTAGTTTACTGATTGTAAAACTTGGTTCTAACGTATATTGCAAGGAAATAGCTTTTTAAAATACATGTATCTGAAATCCAACTCACATTAATAGGGCAAGACAGTATCTGATTTTACAATGTGAAAAAGATAAAAGTTTAGTTGATATGGTCCCCCAATTTATAAATATTCTTATATTACACACAATGTATTTATTAAGAAATCACCTCTAATGCCAGCTCTAGGTTAAAAACATGAATGTGGATCACTTCTCTTAACTTCACTTTGAAATGCCAAGACATAAATTTCCCATAATAAACATCAAAACTATCTCCAGCTTCATTAAGAAACATGGCTGCTTCTCTTTAGAATTTAAGGTCATCCAACTAACAGTTCTCAAAAGTGTGCTCCCTAGACCAGCACCAGCAGCACTAACATCACCTAGTAACTTTTAAGGAATGCAAATTCACAGGCTCTAACCCAGACCTACTTAATAAAAAACCAGAAGGTGGGGGGTAGAGCAGGCAATCAAGCAATGTGTTTCAACAAGCGTTCCAGGCGATTCTGACACAGGCTAAAGTTTGAGAACCACCATTCTAAACAAATTTAATATAAAAACACTACATCTGGATTGCCTTATATACTTATTTTTTTCATGAAAGACTTCGGCAAAGTTAATCATGCCACAGATATTAAGAATTCAAAGACATATTTTCATTCTCCCCCAAATTAAAACAACCCAAAAGAAAACTGGAAACTGGATGTGAGCTTTATTTCCTACAAAAAGGAATCCTAAAAACCATGAAGTGTTCACAAAAAATTTCCCTTAGAAGAAAAACCCAAAATGAACCATATAAAACCAACAGGTCAGAATGCATGTCTTTCAAATCAGAGACTCAATTTGTTTTGTATCACACACTGCCTGATATTCCCACTCCTACAACACTTGGAAAATTCAATGAACTAGCATATTAAACAGCACCTGGAAAACTACAGTTACTTAAATATTTGCAGTCCAGGGAATAAATAAATAAATTGGTCAACAAATAAAAATAATTCTGCATGGCAGAATAAAAGTGACCTTTATGTTTTTGTTTTGTCCCCAAACTTCTTATGATAAGCACGTATTACCACCCTGACAACTAAAATAAAGGAGAATCATGACTATATGTAATGATACAGGAAAATAACCTATAACACCTCAGTTATTTTAAATTTTACCAATGCACTGATAAATCTCTTTCCTTTATCTGTATGATAAAAATTTACAAGATGCTGGGGTAGTACCAGATAAACAGTTCCAGCCTTCATGTTTATTGAAGTTTGAAATTCAAAGTGAATATATGAGTATTAACCCAGTTACAAAGGTGTGTTACTATGGTAGCTATTTCCTATCCACCTGGGTAAGTGTCCCATTTCCCGCCAAGTAAGACTCTGCAGATATGTTAGGCTTGGCCAATCTACCTGTCCCAACCCCCAGGCAACAAAGAATGGTCCAGGAATTGGGCAAGTAACAGGGGTCCTGATTCCTGCAGCTTATTTTGAGTTTAAATGGTATTCTTCTATTATGTAAGATAGCAAAAAAAAAAAAATTTTTTTTTAATATTTTATTTACTTGAGAGAGCAAGCAAGCGTGTGAAAAGCAAGAGGGGGGGCGGGGCGGCAGAAGGAGAAGGACAAACTGACTCCCTTCTGGGCAGGGAGCCCAACGTGGGGCTCAATCCCAGGACCCCAAGATCGTGATCTGAGCAGAAGGCAGACACTTAACCAACTGAGCCACCCAGGTGCCCCAAGACAACAGTTTTGTTTTGACTGAAGGTAGTTTGAGCTGAATTCTTATTTCTTGAAACCTTGAACATTCTGACAGACTTAAGATATTAACTTTTAGTTCTGTAAAAGAATGAACAGTACATAAACCTTATAACCTACATATGAAATCTGATCTCTTCTTAGAAAGCAGTCACCAGGTTTGTTTTCTCCATGACTAACTACCATATACTCAATAGGTTTTAAGATCCAATACAGGCTGATAAAATTGGCATCCTACATCACCTTTAATTTCCTGTCCCTCCCAAAGTCCACTTCATCTTAAAATGTATTGCTAATGCTCTTAAAGTTTTAAGTAAGATTTTTTGTTTTTGTTTTTTTTTACATATCCCCTCCACCAGTTTCTTTTCTCAAAGGATCATTTAAATAGTTTTTCTAAATTGACATCGGGAGGGGAGAGCAGTAGTATCTAATCCTGTTGAAAAATTAAAATTTCACCTGTTTACCTTGTGATTTCAACTATTCATGATTTCTGACTAACACTGCAGTTTACTTGTATTGTCTTTACTGAAAATTCTTCTTTGACGCAACAGTCAATCACTGCATGGAACTGAAATTAAAGCTAAATAAGTGACTGAGTCAAGACTTCAATTTAACAGAAGTAATTAATCCAAATTACTCAAAAGAATATACTCCACGTATAACTTCCAACTTATAGATATATTAACACAAGAGAACTTATACAACGGACAGCATAACATCTCCATCAACACCCAACACGTTTTGTACCCATTTTTATTTTTATTTATTTTTTTTTTTTTAAGATTTTATTTTTTTTTTATTTATTTATTTGACAGAGACAGACACAGTGAGAGAGGGAACACAAGCAGTGGGAGTGAGAGAGGGAGAAGCAGGCCTCCTGCGGAGCATGGAGCCCCATGTGGGGCTCGATCCCAGGACCCTGGGATCATGACCTGAGCTGAAGGCAGACGCTTAACGACTGAGCCACCCAGGTGCCCCTGTACCCATTTTTAAACTGCCTTTAGATGCCAGCTTACATGCACACCCATCTAGTTCCTTAAAATTGATTTTGCACAAAATGACTGATCTTTCGCTTTATTATCAGACTTTTATGACTTCTGGCTGCTTAAATAACCAAATGGGCAACCAAAAAGGATTAGGACTTATCAGTTATTATTTAGGTAAATGTGCTAATGCTCTGAAGCTCCAAACCACTCCAGGAAGTACTTTAAATGCACTGCCTACAGCGTCCAAGGCTCAAGCTCTGTGTTTAATTTCCAGCACACGTTTAAAAAAACAAAACCAGAAAAACAGGAATACTACTGTTAAGGACACACTTAATAAAGACAGCTTCCCCCTAAACCAGTAACATTACACACACGATTCAAGCCCTACTATGAAAGCATATTTATCAGATAAAACTTTTAAACTGGAACCGTTTTAAAGGGGATTCCAACTGAAACTCCCTAGTTTTCATCTATTCTTTATACATTTACTGAACCCCTTGTCAAGTGCCAGGCACTGTTCTAGATTTTTAAGCTGCGAAGAAGGTCCTGCCCTTAGGGGGCACCTGGGTGGCTCCAATCAGTTAAGTGTCAGACTCTTGGTTTCCGTTCAGGTCGTGATCTCAGGGTCATCAGATGGAGCCCCACATTGGGCTCTGACGCTGTGCATGGAGACTGCTTAAGATTCTCTCTCTCCCTCTGTCCCCACCCTCCCTCCCTCCCTCTCTCAAATTAGTTTAAAAAAAAAAAAAAAGAGAGAGAGAGAGAGAGAGAGAGAAAGGTCCTGCCCTCAAAAAAGGTAAAACCTAACAGGTGATCAAATAAAAATTCTGTTCGTGTTACAATAAGTTATACACGATTTGGAGGGTGAGGCAATCAAATAAAAATCCAATTCAAGTGTTACGATGAGGTACACCTGATTGGAGGGATGAAAAGGGTTCCTGAGACATCCAGAAGGACAAATAGGAGGCAGGACACAGAAGGAAGGGAAAGCATTTCAGAGGAAATCCAGAGGAACAGAAGGTGTGAAGGTATAGAAATGAGGTATCATGGTCCATGCTTGGGAAACAAGCAGTTTGGCAGGAAACACACACATGGTATATGTGGAGGGCAGATGAGGTATGGTGGCAGTCGGCCTCCAGAAATCCTAAAGGAATACGAAAGGACTAAATCAGAAGCCCCTTGTGATGCTCAGCATTTGGACTTTACCTTAAAGGCAATAAGAACTAGGAGATAATTTAAGTGGACCAAGTGGAAAGGCCCCAAAACCAGGTGGATTTGATTGCCATGAGCGAGCATGCATGCGTAAGGGTGGTGACGGATGGTTATTATATAGTAAATGTGAATTACCAGCCTGTGGGGAGAAGTGGAAAGGTGTGGATGACATCTGAAGTGAGGGAAGAGCTGAAAAGGATGTAGGAGGGAGCAAACAACTAACTTGTATCAGCCTGTACAACAAACTCTACACCTAAGAATCATAAAGGCCTCATTTAAATCCCAGATTCAGTAAGGCCTTCCCCAATGTACCCACACAGACCAACTATCTCCACCATGTAGTCATTCATTCCATGCCTACCATCACTGGGCACTTCACAACACTGAAGATCTTTTTATTGACTCACCTTTTCAACATTTGTTAGGTTCCCTGAATGCAGGAATTTTCGGTTTACTTAACCAATGACTTGAAATATAAATGACTGATAAACACTACAACTGATGAGAGGCAAAAGCTTACTCCATTTATGTACTGTAGAAAGTTCCACACACCAGGTTTTATCCTTACACCTAATGATGTGTGAATTTACACTACAGATGAAAGAAGACAGCTGTGTTAAAGTATGTAGATAATAATAAGCTATCAAAGAGAAATCCTATCTCTAGAATGTGGAAGGGTCTACATGCAGAGTTGAGCTCTAAGATACTCAGGATAAAACAGCAGCACTGGGAAAATAAACAAGAACCACACACACTAACATGGATGAATCTCAAGAAGCCAGACATAGGAGTGCACCCAACTGTATGACTCCACTTACACCAAATTCAGGAACATGCAGAACTCCTCCCCAGCGCTAGAAGTCAGGACAGTGGCTGAAGTGACTGTCAAGAGTGTACAATGGACTCCGGGGTCCTGGTATTCTGTTTCTTAATCTGGGTGCAAGTTACATGGTGTGTTCACCTTGTGAAGATTCCTCAAGCCTTTTAATTATAATTTGTGCACTTCTCTATATGTATGCTACAGTTCAAAAAGTTTACTTAGAGGGGCGCCTGGGTGGCTCAGTGGGTTAAGCATCCAACTCTTGACTTCGGCTCAGGTCATGATCTCAGGGTCTTGGAATGGAGCTCTGAGTCTGGCTCCCTGCTCAGTGCAGAGTCTACTTGAGATTCTCTCTCTCAAAATAAATAAAAATCTTTAAAATAATAAAATAAACCTTAAACAAAAAAACTCCTTACCTAAAAAAAGAGGGAGGGAACATTCCTGACGGAGAGGATAAAGGAAGATGCCACAAACAAAAAAGGCCCTGGTGACAGATCCAAACAGAAAATGAGAGCCAGAAAGACTAGAATGTTTTAGTTCAAACTGCAAAAGGAGACATTTAGAGATCCACTATTACCTAAAGTTCCAGTGAACTGAGTTAGTGCTGCAACTTCCTCAAGTAGCTGCCGTTTACCAAGTTTTTATTAATCTTGGAATTTCTTCAGCACTGACAGAAGCACAGGATAAATGTATGCCACATGAGTAATCCATTCAAACCTCCCATCCCAGTAACTAACAAGACACACTGACAAGTTAGCTGGCCTGGCCTCAGTATATGGCATGCAACTAAGGAAAAGTTGAGTAGCCTGAACACAAAGATTCCAACTCTAAATTGCCCCCAACCCAATGAGCTAAATAAATGGCAGAGGCTACACGTACAGAATTATCCCTTGCTCCAAAAGAAAGGAGCATGCGTGCTGCCCAACAAGGCAAATGTGTACCTCAACACTGTCTAGAAAGTGGTTCTCATCACTCCCCCAGTTCTCATCATTCTATAGTTCCATATTCTGCTCTAATTTCTCAAAACACTTGCCACTGGCCGAAATTATTTTATTTTTCCGTTTACCTGCTATTTTCTCTTCTTGTCCATAGTATTTCAAATTTCATGAGAACAAGGACCTTGTCTGTCTTTCCACCACTGTACACCCAGAGCCCATTTGGCTGTGTGCTCAATAAAAACTTGTCAAATAACCACAACTGCCCAGGTAATTTACTTTAAGGTCACCAAGTATACATAAGATCAAGTCAGTACCAATAAATCAGTAAGTCCAAAGTAACAGCAAATACAAAATAAATTATCACTGCTTCTGGGTAAGAGTGATCTTTAAAACTCTACCAGCTTTGAGGCCGAAAGGTTTGGTAAGGTTTGATGGTTCAGAAGACAGGTAATTTTTCCATGTATTTTATGGAGAAATGTTATGAAAGACAAACACTACAGTAAAACCTATGTGACCTAAGGAGCAAAACCACTGTGGTGGATGATCAGAAACCATAGGGAAGAGGCCTGGCTCTACTCTAGGTTAGGTACACCCCACCCCTGCTTTCTGGGAGTTTTCCTACCTGAAAATTACCTCAGGGCAATGCACTTTTGAAGCAAGATCAGAACTTTCACATACCGTTTTCCCCTAAAACTTCTAAAGTACTTCATGACTATTCAAGGGATACTGAGTTGTTCGGCTATCTGAATTTAAGGAGAGAAAATGTCCAAATTTACAACTTCAAAAAATGAGTTCTGGGACAAGGGAAACGTTTTACCAACAAAATGGAGTACCAACTTCTAATTCAATATGCTGAGTACCAACTTTTTTTTTTAAGTGACAATCTTATTACACATCAGGAAATTCCTCACTTCTACTGTCTGCAAGAGCTCTAAAAAACAGTACACTTTTCAGAGGGATGGTAGTTCAATAAACATGATTTGAACCCAGTATCAGGATAAAATCTGGCACTGAAGACTAGAAAAGTTCTAAATCTATGGTAATTACCCAAAGGAAAAATTGACCAATTTTCAAGTGTCATTTAAGCAATGCTGAAGGTCAAAATGCAGCACTATGATCAAAGAACCACTAATCAGCTAGAGCTGCAGAGTGTGTTTATGTCCAACAAAGACATTATTAGATTCAGAGAAGCAGCAAGACCGAAGCAAAGTATATTTAATTTACCACCGAGTCTAGGAAGTTACTCTCAACACTCAAGAACTTCAACTTAACAAAATGGTTAAGTAAATTTGTTAATTTGCAGGGATTTTTCCTTCTAAAAGCTAATAGTATCATCTTTCAAGAGACTGGCAAAGTAGGCTGGGAAATCCTACTTTATCTATCCCTATTTATCACCTAGGAAAGAGATCGTGTTTCCTCCCCACCCACAGCCACCTCATATACACACTCCTTTATTTCCTATGTTGAAAGGCTTAGGGCAGAGTTCTCTCAGCCTGGTGAGGAGGCAACCTTCCCGGCTGCAGGTGACCCGTCCATGCTCTTAAGTTGTATCACAGAACAGACAGGAGAAAACCTATGATGTGATGGAAATCTTCTAAAACTGGTTTTGTGGTGATGGTTGCACAAGTCTTTAAAATAACTAAAATTCAATGCATCGTGCACTTACAATTAGTGAATTCTATAGTATGTAAATCATACCTCAATAAAACTATAAAATAATCACCAGCAAGGGGTACAGAGTGGGATGCTATAGTTAGAAAAAGGAAGTGTATCTAAGACCCAAAGAAACCCTCCATATAATTGACACATCCAATATAGATCTCTATTGCCCCCTGAACCTCCAAGTAGCCTGTTAAGTATTTCCTCCTCCTTCCCTTAACATGTTCCTTAGGAGCATCTGACCCCCTTCCATTCTGCTCTATGCTGCTCCAATAAGAAAAAAAAGATCTTATGAATCACTTTCATGAATCTACCTGCAGAATTCAACATATAAAGTACACATGGCAATAACAATGAAAAGTTGGCAGGTGATTCTGTAGAAATCAATTCCCTTTTTAGAAGAAATGGGGAGGAGGAGGAGGAGGCATCCTAATTGATTCCCCAAGCCAGACTGCTCCAATCTCCCATACAGCACTTTATTTATACCTCTCTTAGAGCCTTTATCACTTGGATTCTGCTCATCCTTGTCGTACATGTCTAATCAATCCCCAACCCCACCCCTTGCCAATGTCTTGACCAGTATCTTTCACATCCTAGGAATTTAATAAATGTTCTTTGGATGTTATTATTCTCATCAAATTAAGTGACACCAATTCTATCCTCAAAGGATAAATACAGTTCTGTGTCCTACTGGACTTACTACTAATTAAAACCTGACTTCCTTGGTTGACTTGGTAGATGATGGCAACAAAGACAAAAATGATGAACAAACTCCAAAATGACCACTGGCTAGGCCACCAGCTAGGCTGTTGTTATAATACAAATACGAAGCACCAGCTCAGAGCAATAAAACCCAATTTCTATACCAGTTAACAGGTTAACGAAGCCCTTTTATCATTTTTAAAAGTTATTCTAAAATCACACATTTTTGCCTATTACTCAGCATCCAAAACCCAACAAGTTTTGTACTGTCATCAATACCAGATCTGATTAAAACTATGCAAGGCAAAAAATATTAAATCTCTGAGGTACCAAAAAATTACAAGAAAAAGACCCAGGAAAATCACACAGCAGTAGCTAGTATGGCAGAGAAATTAACCAACAGTTTCTACACCTGATAATGCCTGGATGAAGACCTCTGAAATTCGCCTTTCCGCATGAAACACATTCACAGTCTAAGAAAGCCAAAACGTTGTTTGCTTTCTAATTAATGACGACTTCAATAACAGATATCAAACACCAAAACACTGACAATAACCAAGATGAAAACAAACAGGCCATGTAAAGATATCATGACTTTGTAAGAGTTTAAGTCCTCCAAAAATTAAACGAAAACCCTTAAAGAGGTAACTATCCTGTTCCTGAACAGACTCTAAAATATTTCGTCTTCAGTAATTTAATGTATTTGTTAAAAAACTGAATTTCACTGTCATCATCTGTAACTCTGAAAAAACTTTAAATATTTCCATAGCTTTAAAAAAAAAAAAAAACTCCCACATGCTTCCAAAAAGTTGATAAGTCAGATTTTTTTTTAAATACACGTAGAAACTGAAATGCATTTCATTATAAGATTATTCCCAGCAATACATCAGATGTAAACTTGAATTTGGTTTTGCTCTTCACCAGTAAAGTTCTCAAGTTCTTAGGAGTTTCCTAGTCATTTACTTAAACGTCATCTACGGTAACACTCAAAGCAAAACCACAATAAAGAGGCTTGGCCTCTGAGGGATTCTACGTGTAAAAAAACATTACTCATAAATAAAATATAATCACTATTACTTTAAATAACAAATACATTTCTAAACTTTCATGCCATTTGATGGAATTCCCTGTTTCACAGAGCAAAACAAAATCTATTAAGCTCCCAATAAGTGTTTTTTATTTTAACTAAATCTGTTCTATGGTAATACAAAAATTGACATGAATTTGCTGTAAAAACTTCTGGAGAAATATTTTTAGTTCTTGAGTACTTTAATTCAAAGCACTCTTTATTTAAAGAGTTAGTGAAAGTCCCAGAAATGCTCCACGAGTAATTGGACCAATTCATCCTAGAATAATATTCTTTAAGTTACCCAATATTCTAGGTAATCCCGGGTATAAATAAAGCAATGAAACCCTAACAGGACACATTTAGTAAAAAAAATAACATCCAGTTAGAACTATAGAGTACTACTACACAATCATATTGGAACACCACCAATTCAAAAACAAGTACCTGATGAAATGAGACTTCTGGCAATCAACTTAAGTCTTCAAGGACCCACTAGGAACTCACTCCTCCCAGCTTTCACACACATATACCCCAATGCCTTCCCATGAAATGACATCAAGAATAGCTTAACTTCAAACTCTAACATCACTGACACAAATTCCAGATTCAGTTTAAAAGATGACCAGAAGGCTACAAAATCAGCTTCGACATTTTATCCAAATATATCCCAACGTTAAATGTGGAGTAGTCCCATTTGTTTTGATACCAGATGCGATTTACTACCTTCACAAAAGTGAAAAGGAATTCTTTCAACATTCTTTTCATTGTAATAAGGCTTTAAACACAAAAAAACTTCAATACAGTCTATTCATTTCACCATTTTGCAAAATCGTCCTCCATCACCACTCTGCATAAGCTAATCAGAAAAAACACAAATTGACAGCTCAGCTTTCCAAAAAAATGCGCTTTATCAAACCCCAACATTTATTTTCTAGTGCAAGAAAATAACAGACATTTGCAGTTCAAGACAGGAAAAGCACAACAACCAGCATAACTGTACATCCACCACTAAATCGCTCAGAGAAGAAAAAAATAGGACAGGCAAATTAAAAACATTCTACACATGGCAAAAATAAAAGGTCTAAAGTCCTACAATCCATAGCAAAAACAATGCTTCCTCTCTTTTTGAGCCAATGGATACAAATGTCAAATAAATCCAGCCTGTTTGAAATAAGACGAAAACCTGGAAAAATTCCCTCCCATAAATCATTCAGTGGATAGGACGCTTTGCACCCAACACGAAATAAATACACACAACCAAAACCACACATCACCCACCCCCCAAATGCAAAAAAGCCATAATCAACAAGTTGGAAAGAGGGCAGAAAGTATAGCTCTCCACCCTCTCCCCCACCTTAAAAAAAAAAAAAAAAAAAAAAAAAGTCCTTCAACAAAAGCTAACACAGATCTTCAAGTACCTGGTGGAGGTGCCTTTCCTCACATCGCAGATGCTGCATTTAAAGGCTTCAGCGCTGTTTCTGAAGGTGCAGACGCTACAATCCCAAAAGCCTTCGTCTGCGGCAGGTTTCGCTTGTCTTTTTGGCCTTCGGAGGAGTGAGGAGTGGGGAGTGGGGGAAAGGGGAGGGAAGAGACAGGGAGCAGGAAAACGGGGGAGAAACAGCAAAACACAGGCGCTGGTGAGCCGTCGCCAATTTCGCAGGAATCCAGGGCTGGAAACTTCGCTCGGGCGACCACCCACCCACCCTTTTCGAGGACCGAAACAGGGACCCGGGGAGGGCACGGGGCGCCCCCACCGACACCCTGCAACCTCCGGGCCCGGGCCGTGCTGCCTCGCACAGCAGGCGGCGGCGGCGCCCCGGGAAGGGCCGCGGCGGGCGCAGGAAGCGGGCGGACTTGTGGACTTGAGCGTGGGGCTGGGGGGGCCGGCAGGGGAGCCGCGGGCCGGATCTGGAGGGGGCGCGCAGGGGCAGCCCGAGGCCGGCGGCGGGGAGTGGGCCGGCTCCTTCCCTCTCCCCTCCCATGCTAGCGCCCTCCCTCCCTCCCCACCTGGTTAAATCTCCCTTTGTCTGGGAGGAGTGGCGGCGGCGGCGGCGGCGGCGGCGGCGGAGGGCGGCTGAGGAGGAGCCGCCATGGCTGCGGCGCGCACGGCCGCCGGCCCCGAGCGGGAGCGACACCGCCTCCCGCCGCCGCCGCCGCCGCCACCGCCCGCCGCCGCCGCCTCCCCCCGCCCCCGGATCTCCATCTTAGCAGCGCCTCCCCCCCGCCCCGGGTGGCTCCGGGGCCTAGTCGTCGTCGGTCCCCGCCCGCCCCCAGCCCTCCCTCCCCTTCCGCCCCCTCAGCTCCGAGCAGGTACCTGGTCGGGCTCTTCTTGTCGCCCATGGTCATGGATGGGCTGTACCCCCGCCCCCCCCAAAGCCGAAACCGGCGCCGCTCGGAGGAGAAACGCCGTCCGGGGAGTCGTCGCGGACCGGCCCCCCTCCCACCCCCGCGCCCGCCCGCCCGCCCTCAGCCGCTGGGGCTCGAGCTCCGGCCGCCGCCGCCGCCGCCGCTGCCAGTCTCCGGACGAGACTAGTCCCCTCCAGCGCCGCCTCCGCCGAGTGACTGACGAGGGGCGGGGCCGGGCGCCGCGCGTCACGCGCCGTGTGGCCAATGGGAGGACGGCGGCCGGCGCCGCGAGGGCGGGGGCGGGGCGCGGGGGAGGGCGGGGCGTGGCGGACGTGGGCCGGGCCGTCGGTGTGCGTGCCCGGGAGTGTGTGCGCGCTGGGGGCGCGCGTGCCTGCCGGTGGCCTGGCGGCCCGGCGCGGCGGAGCGTGCGAGCCCGGCGGGGTGCACGTGGCCGCGCCCGGGAAGGGGCGATGAGCTTCGGACCCAGCGCGCCCGCCTTAAGGGGCTGTCGCGGGGAGCCGGGCCCCGAAGCCGCCCCGGGGAAGTAGTTCCGCGCAGTTTGCGCGCGCCACTGGGGCTTGCAACTGCCGCGCCGCTTGCAACGCCTCGAGGCTTGTAGTGCTCCGGGAGCCGGCAGGGCCCTTTTCTTTTGGGTCGGGTTCCCCTGCTTTCTTCTGCTCCTCTGCCACGCGGAGCTTTGTATCTACCTCTCCTAAAGTCCCGGCCTCCTGCAGCTACTCCAGTCCTAAGCCCCCTCCCAGGCCCCTGACGCAGGAGAGAACTGTGCTGAAAGGGTGTGGCACAACTAAAGGTTCCCCAAAGCCCGACACTCTACACTCGGGGACGCCAACTCCCGCTTGAGACCCCCACCCTCCCTGGCCAGAGCCTAAATAGGGCGTTTCCCTAGGGAAGTTGCTGTTCAAATCCTGGCGGCCACGTGCCAGCAGTCTAACCTTGTGCCTCAGCTCCTTCATCTGCAAGGTGAGGCTAACAACCCTCCTCCTAGGGTTGTTCGGAAAATTCAGAGATGTAATGCACGAAAAGCAACGCAAGTCAGTGCCTGGCACTGAGGAAGGACCAATACAAAGTATTGGGTTAAGAACTATTATAACTGGATCTGGGTTGAGCACTGTTTCTCCCGCTTTAGAAGATTCTTGAAGGCGAGGAACAGGTAGTACCCTTTACTTTCTGCCCAGCTTCAAGAATGCTTGTCAAATTGTCTTGAACGTGACTCAGGCCCCTTTGCCCTCAGGGAGTCAGGACCCTAGATGATTAGATAAAAGCCGTGGCTGGGCGGAAGCTCTGGGTGGGGGTAGGGAATTGGTCAAAGAATGATGCTAGAAGTTGGGAGGTGGGGATAGGGGTGTGGAGGGAAGATAAGACAGGCCCGCAGCATCTACTGAGATATGTTTATATGCAAACACAGAGTGGGTTAGCAGGACTGCCCCTTGGAAGGGAAACATACCAAGGCACGAGACCAGGGAAGCTTGCTGGGACTGAATGCCCAAGGAGCAGGAAGTCCTAGGATCATTCCAGGGAACCGGGAACAGAAGGGAGAGAATAAAAGAGGGAGGGAATGAATGTGTCAATGATAAGCTTGATCAGCACATGCTGTCCTTTGCAGGCAGGCACACCCTGGAGAGCCAGGAGGGACAGCATTATTTAGCAAGGGTCAGCAACCTCCTGGGCCTCCCTGGCTTCCCCCCTTGTCTTCTAAGGAAGGGAGGGAGAAAAGGAGGAAGAGGAGGGAGGCAGAGGGGCAAAGGGGCCAGAGAAAGCCAAGGGGCATGCACACAAGCCATGGCCCAGTGCCCACAGCCTTGGCCTCTGCCATCTGCCTGGCTTCCTCCCAGGACTCCACCCCTGGTATGAAGGTACTGAAAGAAAAGGGGCATTAAAAAATCCCTGGAGGAGTGGCCTCTGGGTAGGGGAACTGGGTAGCTGGGAGCAACAGATAGTGGAAAGGAGACTGACTTAATTATGTACATGGAATAAAATGCACAAATCATTTTTCAACTCCATGAATTTTTATAGATACCTACTACACCTTTGTATCCACCATCCAGATCAAGATATAGAAATTTTCATCCTCCCAGTAACTCCCCTCCCCACAGGTAACCTCTATTCCAACTTCTGTCACCAAAGATAAGTTTTGCCTGTTTGAGTGTCATATACATGGGTCATACGGTATGCATTCGTGTGTCTGCTCAACTTCGTATTTGTGATATTCTTCCACCTTGTTGCCTATTATCAGTAGTTCCTTTTTATTTGCTCACGTATGTGGAATTCCATTGCAATACACGGTAATACAGTTATCCCTAAGAGACGAACTTTTTTAGTGCATTTTTTTTTATTCTTTGACCTGTTTCACCTTTAAAAAAAAAAGTTTTTAAAAATGTTTTTAAGAAAAAAGAAGTTCTAGAATAGAGAACTAATTTCTAGGAACATATCAGACCCACACATCACCATGTGGTTGTAACTGTAGAGGCTCTAATTTCGTTCCCTTGTTGGAGGTAAGTATCTACTGAAAGTCGCCTTGGTTGACTTTCTGGTATAGGAGCCAGACAAGACTACTTCTGGAGTAGTGTGCTATCATGGCTTTAGGCAGAATATCACACTATCATTCTAGAGTGATGGTTTGCACCTGAGCTGTGTGGGAGACAAATCTTCCTCCATGGTGTTGCCTTGAACCACTGTGGGGTCTACTAGGGATGAGTGGGATTTGACAGACAGCCCCTCCCCTGCTTTTCTTTTTCCTATTTTGAACTTCCATTTCAAGTTTCATTTGAAGGAAGTGTTCTACTACTTTAAAAATTATCTGAAATCCATGGTCTTTAGAGTAGATGCTGGTTAGAAGCACTCCCCAATAAGTGTCTGAAGTAAATGATTCCACAGATACACAAGACAGATTAAAAGACCACCTTCTGCCTCCCTTCCCATCATTCACTCTACTTCAGTCACACTGGCTTCTTTTGCTGTTCCTGGAACATGCATGCTCCCACCTCAGGGCCTTTGCACCTGCTCTTCTGTTTACCTGGAATGCTCTTTCCCTAGATAACCACCTTCTTAGCTGCCTCATTTCCTTCAGGTCTTTATTCAAAAGTCACATTCTCAGTGAGGTTTTTCCTGGGCGCCCTATCTAAACATATCGCACATCAACCCATAACCTGATACCTTAACTACTTCTGTCCCCCTTAACTACTTTACTTTTTCCCCTCTTGACCACTTTCTTCTCCTTAGCACTTATCACCATCTACATACCATGTAGTTAGTTTACTTATCTTGCTTAGCAGATCTTTGCCCAACAGAATATAAGTTCCGTAACAGCAAGGATTTTTTTCTCTTTATGTTTTTTTTTTTTTTCCCTTCCCACTATTCTATGTAAGTGCACTGAAGAGTGCCTTGTAAGCATGCATTGAAGGAGTGGGGTCTTTATCCTGAGTGCCATGGAAGCCACTGATGGGTTTACCAAGAATATTTGTCTACCTGAGACTGTTTGTGGTCTGCCTTAATAAATGAGATGCTGAGAGAAAGCAGACCCCTGGAGGGGGAGGTAGTGAAGGACCTTTAAATTGGCCTGACAGAGCAGGAGGGAAGCTCCAGCGGGCTTCCCTTCATTTGCTCAAGAAAGAAGCAAAAATTACTGATCCCCACCAAAGAAGGGTCTGGAATGTTATCAACTCTGCTGTGTCCTGCCTTTAAATTTGCAAGTGCTATTCCTAGACAGAAAACCTACATACTCACTAAGAGAAGGACTTTGAACCTTAGGAATACCCCGTAAAGCTATTATAAACAAGTGAGAGAAAACAAGCCTTTCTCCAAATACTTCATGGTTTAAGTCACTCCACCCATGTTTCACCTTCTGGTCTGAGTCCCAAACTGCAATTCGGTGTGAGGTTTTCACCGGTCTGCAGTGAGAGGAAATGAGAAAACTAATGGTAAATGTATGAATACTTTCCTACATCCAAGTAAATTACCAACAATTGATTCTTGGGAAAGAGTATTTTTTTAATAATGAGATCATGTCCTTCCAACTTTTTTCTTTTCTTGGAAGGTTGGATAATTTAATGCCCCCTCATCTCCCCCCCCCCTTTCTTTTCCCCCAGATTTCTAGATTTATTAACTTTTTGGCTTTCAAAATGTTCTGACTTATAGTTGAGTAAGAGCATCAGGTTCGTGCACTAGACCAATGCAAAAAAGAATTTGATATTCATATCTTGAGTTAAAGACATAATACTCGTATAGAAATAGTGCCAGACCCCTTCAAATACTCTTGCTTTTTCTGTTTCATCATTCTTGATGTAATAAATAAATGCCTTTTTTAATAAAGGCAATAGTGGACATTAGTTGTCTTTCTTAAAATGTTCTCAATTGGCCATATCACAAGGTGACAATTCTATGTTGACTTTTTTTTTTTTTTTTTTAAGTAATCTCTGCACCCGGTGTGGGCTCAGACTCACAACCCCCAGGGTCAAGAGCCACACACTCTACTGACTGAGCTAGCCAGGTGTCCATGTGTTGACTTTCTAACCTTTTCTCCTCACCAATTTTATTCTTGACATTTTAAGCATACCAAAATCTAAATGATTTTAACGAAACTTTCAGTGGGAGTGTTACTGAGGAGAAGAGGAAGAAGAAAACAGTATGATTTGGTCACTAAAAAGCCACCCAAGCAGGACAGAAACTGGGAAGGTTAAGATTCCAACCCTAATTGCTAAGAGATAATGTGCTACTTTGCACTGAGTGTTCCTTCAGTGGTTTAGGAGAAAACATTGTTTCTCGAAGTAACTCACTACAGGGAGTGTTTTAGGAACTGGGGAGAACCTAGCTCACTTTACAGAAAGACTCGGGCTTGTGCTGGTATCACTGGGGACATCTGCAGAGCAATACTGAGGATAGGATTAACGTCCAGAGAAGCAGCCTGGAGTCAGAGAGAGCTGGAGCTTCCCTGACCATCTGTGTTTGAACCTTAACCAGATTTTGCAACAGTCCATGTCACCTGTGCACGTGCTTATCAGAGCTATGAAGTTTTATTGATCTGCTTCTGGCACAGTAGGAAATATCACCAGTCAAAATCGTCCTGGGTTAGACCTCATGCCATTTATAAAAATTAATTCCAAATAGATCATAGACCTGAGTGTAAAACCTATAACTATAAAACTTCCAGAAGAAAATCCAGGAGAAAACCTTTGTGCCCCTGGATAGACAAAGATTTCTTAGACGTGATACAAAAAAAAATCCATAGAAGAAAGAGCTGATAGTTTGGACTTTATCAAAATTAAAAACTGCTCTTTTAGAAAGACACTGTTAAGAAAATGAAAAGACAAGACAAAGACTGGGAGAAAATATTTGCAAAGCACATATCTGATAAAGGAATCATACCCAAAATATATATAGAACTTACTATACACTAAAAGATAAGCAACCTAATGAAAACATGAGCAAAAGATCTGAATGGACATTTTGCTGAGAATATGCGAATGGCTAATAAACACATGAAAGGACCCTCAGCATCATTATCCATCAGGAAAATGCAAATTAAAAGCACAACTAGATACCACTGAACATTAGAATGGCTTAAATCAAAAAAATTCTGACAATCCCCAGTGCTGGGGAGGAAGTTCAGTGACCTGCACAATGCCAGTGGGAGTACAATATGGTACAGTTCCTCTGGGAAAATGGTTTGGCAGTTTCTTATAAAGTTAAATATGCATTTACCATATGAGCCAGCAATCCCACTTCTAGAAAGTTACTAAAAGAAATAAAGACATATGTTCACACAAAAACCTGTACTCAGATATTTATAGAAGCTTTATTCATATCACCAAAATCTGGAAGCAACCCAAATGCCCTTCAGCTGGTGAATGAGAAACAAAGAGTGGTCCATCCCTACCATGGAATACTACTCAGCAAGAAAAAGGAACAAACTACCAGCATATGCAACACAGATGAATCTCAAATACATTATCCTAAGTGACAGAGGCTGGTCTCAAAAGGTAACATACTGTGTGATTCTATTTATATGACGTTCTGGAAAAGGCAAAACTATAGGGCTGGGCAACAGATCAGTGGTTGCCTGGGGTTGGGATGGAGGGAGGGTTTGACCAAACAGAGGAGCAGCAAGAGGGAATTTGGGGAGAAGAAGGAAGTAATTTACATCTTGATTGTGGAGGTGGTTACAAGACAAAATGCCCTTGTCAAAACTCGTACCTATACACCAAAAGAGTTTTGTTATATATAAATTACTTTAGTAAATCTGACTTTTGATCATTCTGTCATTCTAGAATGGAAAATTCCTCACGCCTCTACATTCCATGCTGCCTGTGCCAGTCATAATATGAACCCCAAGAGCTAGCATTTTGTAGTTCAGCTGCGTGCCTAGCACTGTGGGTAATCCTGTGCTTTCCTGAGTGTTTTCCTTAGTAATTCATCCAGTTAGTCAGACCCTGATTCTTAGAATCATCCTCGACTCCTCTCTTAACCCTATACACTACATCCAGCCCATTAGCAAATGTTTTGCCCTTGACCTTCAATACACATCCTGAATCTGACCACTTCTCATTATATCTATTGCTATCACTCCAGTGCAAGCTAGGGTCACCTTTCAGCCCCCTAAATGGCCTCCCTACCTCTCCTCTTGCTCCCTGCACCTGTCTGGATATGCTAGGTTATGCCCAGAAGTCGCATGCCCAGTGCAGGCCAACTGTAGCTCCGTCCCATATCTCCTCCTTCTAGAACCCAGGCTGGGGGAGCAGTGTTCACCTTGAGCTCTGCTGGTCACCGAGACACGGGGTAAGGATTTCTGGAGAGACTTGCACTGGCAACCAATTAATGGCTTGGCCTGTAAGTGACACTCCTGACTTCTGTTCACTGTCCCAGCTCATGGCCCCACTCAGCGACAGGACGTGCAGCCCCACCATGTGCCCAGGAGGTGGAGAGCAGGAAGTATGTGTCCATCAGCTTTGTGATAACCACGACTCTTTAAGGTCTCTTCTCCAAACAGTGGTCAGAGGGACATCCAGGACAAAGGCAGTCCGCTGCTCAAAATCCTCTAATGACTTCCCCTGACACTTAAATTAAAATCCAGAATCTTGACCCTGGCCTTCAAGGCTTACT
This sequence comes from Mirounga angustirostris, assembly GCF_029215605.1. Taxonomy (NCBI): domain Eukaryota; kingdom Metazoa; phylum Chordata; class Mammalia; order Carnivora; family Phocidae; genus Mirounga; species Mirounga angustirostris. The sequence continues at coordinate 176,954,987 of NW_026991709.1, read as the reverse complement.
GACTTCATCCACTTCCAACCCAGCTCCAGGCACACTTCTTATGCCTTCCTGCCAAGCCCAACCACCTCTTAGGGCCTTTCTATCTGTTCTCCCCCACATCCTGCCATGGCTCCATCTTTCTCATTGTCCAGATGTCTCCTAAATGTCCCCTCTTCAGAGAGGACCTCCCTGACTGAGATATCATCCACAGCATAACCCCTGGTCAGTTATCCCCTTATTCTGCTTTATTTTTCTTTCCATCATCATTATGCTCTGGTATTACACAATGTATTATTTGTTTTTGCCTGACTCTCACACTAGAATTTAATTTCTATCTATCAGGACAATAACTTTTCTTTGTTTCTGCATCCCTGGTGCCTAGAACAGTGTAGAAATGTTCCTCCACATAGTAGGAACTCAGAAATTATTTGTGGAATGAGTGAAGCACTTGTACATCTATTGCCCCGTTGAAACCCCAAATGACCCAGTGAGGTAAGAACTATTATTATTGCCCTCCTTAACAGAGGAAGAATCTGAGTCAGAGAAGTGATTTGCCTGGAGTCAGGGACAGGGTTTGTGTTCAAACTCAGCATCTGATTTCCCAGCTCCACCTCTTTTTTTTTAGGATTTTATTTATTTATTTGAGAGAGAGAGTGGGAGTGAGAGGGAGAAAGAATCTGAAGCAGACTCTGCGCTGAGCACAGAGCCCGACTTGGAGCTGGATCCCAAGATGGCGAGATCATGATCTGAGCCGAAAACAAGAGTCAGACACTTAACTGACTGAGCCACCCAGGCGCCCCCCAGCTCCACCTCTCAATTTCTCTCTTCACTATGCTGCTTGTGAAGCACAGCTTTCATTGACAAAGAACCAGCCAGTTTTGGAGGATGCCTGGGGAAGGTGAACAGACATGGAAGTTCAAGTGTTCCTTTCTGACAAAAGATCCCAGGGTCCTGTTAAAGACAGAGAGGTTTGCTGACCCTGTTATACCTAGTTCATGGGCCCATGTTACAGTGAGTTCTTGTGGAAACAGACAAGACATGTGTGCCAGAGCCCAGGGAATGAATGATGCACTTTGGCACAGCTCCATCTGGGGCCTCAGGAATATGCAGAGCGGGGGTTCCCTATGATGGTGTGATTTCCTTCATTGATTCAACAATATCTGTTGATGCCTTGGATCCCGAAATTGCTTCCCTAGTAGCTTGTCCTCGATACCTTGATACTTTCCACCTTTAGAATCAGAGTCACAGAATTTTGAGGGTATGAAGGAGAGTCAAGACAATCAATCCATCTACTTGTGTCCTTTTAGTTCGGGGGCAAAACCCCTGGGGACATGGAGATTACAGAGGGCTTTCATACACATGGTTGCCCTTGATCCTCACTGCCCCTTGGTGAGAGTTACTGTCATCCTTCTCCTTAGGATGAAGATGTGAGTGCTGAGGCTCAGGCAGGGCATATGACTTGCCTAAGGTCATAAACCCATGAGCAGGTTTGAAACCTGAGCTTCAAAACCTGCTTTTCTGATGGCAGGTTCTCGCTACTAGACAACAAACAGAATCCATGGGACACAAACATCCTGGGATTCCTTAAGAATTAGATTAAGGAACGGGCACCTGGGTGGCTCAGTTGGTTAAGCGACTGCCTTCGGCTCGGGTCATGATCCTGGAGTCCCAGGATCGAGTCCCACATCAGGCTCCCTGCTCAGTGGGGAGTCTGCTTCTCCCTCTGACCCTCCTCCCTCTCGTGCTCTCTCTCATTCTCTCTCTTCCAAATAAATAAAATCTTAAAAAAAAAAAAAAAAAGAATTAGATTAAGGAAGAGGCTCACCCACAGGAACATCTAATGTTGGGGTCTGTTTATACATTGTCATGGACTGAATTGTGTTCTTCCTCAAAGTCATATAGTAAGCCTAACCCCCAGCATCTCAGAAAGTGACTGTGTTTGGAGATAGGGCCTTGAGAGCAGTGATTAAGTTAAAGCAAGGCCCTTACAGTGGGACCTAGTCCAATGTGACTGGTTTCCTTATAAAACAGGAGGAGACATGAGGGATGTGTGTGCACAGAGAAAAGACCATGTAAGGACTCAGTGACAAGGAGGCTGTCTGCAAGTCAAGGAGAGGCCCCAGGAGAAACCAACCCTGCTGACACCGTCATCTCGGACGTCCAGCCTCCATGATGAGAGACAATAAATTTCTGTTGTGTAAGTCACCCAGTCTGTGGTATTTTGTCACAGTAGCCCAAGCACATGAATAGTACACGTGTCATGAGTCTGTGGGTGGCTAAAGGGAGGCCACTCATGGGATAGGATAACCAACCAATATGAAGTGTTTACTCAGGTGTTGTCTGAAAGCATTAGGTGTTTTCATGAAATGAATGCTAACGATAACCCTGTGAGGTGGGTTCTGTGATGGTGTCCCTTTTATGACTAAGAAAAGTAAGACAAAGTAGAGTCACTTGCACTGAGCTGCACATTTGTAAAGACGCAGGGCTAGTATTCAAATCCAGGCAGCCTGGGCTCCCAAGCCTTTGTCCCGAAGGATCTAGTTGAGCTAGTTATCATCATTCCCATGGTCCAGGTGAGGAAACTGACACTCAGACATTTGTCCAACATCCCAGAGCCAGGGCATGGTGGACCCAGAATTCCAGGTTCTTTGTATTTCGTCACAAACGGAATCCCTGGAACTCAAGAATCCTGAAAGTCATTCACTGGAGGAAGGCAAGGGACCCAACCTGAAAGAGCAAGAGCAAAATCTATGTATGCACAAAATGAATTTGTGGGTGAGGGGAAAAGGTTACATGGAGCCAGAATCTGGGAAAGCTAGGAGGAGGGGAATGTAGAAATCAGAGACCCTTGAGGAGCACGGGGTCCCCCACCCCCTCTTTATGCCCTCTCCTCCCTCTTGCTACTGCCCATGGACAGAGAAGTGAAGTAACTTGCCCCGGGACCACATAATGAGGCAGGCAACTGACAGGATTCTTTCAGGTGTCCTTGATCTCAAGTCCACTCCCCTCTTCCATTTTTAGCTTCGACAGCTATTTTACAAGGCCCCTACTATGGGCCCAATACCAGAGGCTGACAACACCAGGATAAAGGACACGGCAGGCCTTGGCCTCTGGAGCACACCGTCTGGATGAAACGGGTACACATGTAGATCATTTCCAGGGTGGTGAGGACCATGCTGGCCAGGTGATCGTAATCATCGGTGTTCTCTCGTCTCCCGGTATCTTCCTTCTTTCCCAAGCGGTTTATTGGGCCTGTGCTCTCTATCTTAAGGAAGAAATCTGACAGAGTAGAAGGAAAAAGGAGGACTGTCAGTCTCTGCCTCTCGCATTCCCTAATTCTAAACCCTCAAAGTTCCCCTGGGGCAACCCAGGGCAGGTAGGGGGATAAACAAATGTCCCAAAGCAGGAAGTGGAGGGGAGTGCTTTTTCCAGACAAGAAAACTCTTCACAGGTGCTGGAGGAGGGAGACAAGACAAGGAGTTAATTAGGGACAGAGAGCTGAGGACCAGGGAACAGGAGGGTCTGTCCACAAAGGGGGCCCCGGGAAGGTGGCAAGACCTCAGAGCAGGTGCAGTGATGATAGTATCCATGCAGACAAAGCCAAGGCTGCCTTGCAGAGATTCTAGGGACCCAGCATGCAGTGAGCATTGCCTACATGACGCCTGAACTTGAAGGGGCCATGAAGAGAAAATCAGGGATGTCTTAATGGCAACCTGTGATGAACAGATGCCCCAAGACCAAGCAGACACCTCCCTTAGCACTGCAACACTAGAGAATCTAGGACTTAGATTCACCACTGGGGAGTGGGGAAGCACCACACTGATGGAGATTGACTTGAGATGGGGTTCAAAATACAAATCAAGAGGGGAGAGATGAAAATAAGGAACGATATGCCTGGCATGCCTGAAATGTACACCTGCTATGTTGTAGGAGAGACAAACCAAGGTGCATGAGAACATGCTGGCCAGCCAGGATTGTTTAGGGCGGCATCAGGGAGGGCATCCCAGGTCCAGGAACCGCACATGCAGTGACACTAAGGGGCAATGGCTCATGGACCACAAGGAAATCAGTGTGTTGAAACTAGGATGATGTGGAGCAGTGGAGGTGACAGTCCAAAGAGGTAAGCCCTGTCTCGATGCAGCTTACACACCATGCGCATTGGCCGGAGTTTACTTTGAAGATAAGTGTAGGCTATCGACACAGTGTAATCAAGGAAGTTGGAAGATTAGTACTGAGTTTTTTAAATCTCTTTGGGATCAATATAGACAGTGGTGACCTCTCAAAATGAGACAGGGTGCAGAAGGACAGTAAAAATGGCAAAGAACTGAAAAGAACAAGGAGAGGGTTAATGGAAAGAAAGAATAAGATCTTCAGCAGCAGAGTCTCCTGGACTTTTTTTTTTTTTTAAGAAAAATAATAGAGATTTGTTTTCCAATTTATTTTAAAGATTTTATTTATTTATTTATTTGACAGAGAGAGAGACAGTGAGAGAGGGACACAAGCAGGGGGAGTGGGAGAGGGAGAAGCAGGCTTCCCGCAGAGCAGGGAGTCCAATGCGAGGCTCGATCCCAGGACCCCGGGATCATGAACTGAGCTGAAGGCAGATGCTTAACAACTGAGCCACCCAGGCACCACTCCAATTTTTTTTTTTTTTTTGAGAGAGAGCACACAAGCAGAGGAGGGGCAGAGGGAGAAGGAGGGAGACAAAGAATCTTAAGCAGACTCCGAGCTGAGCGTGGAGAGCTTGATCTCACGACCCCAAGATCATGACCTGAGCCAAAACCAAGAGTTGGATGCTTAACAGACTGAGCCACCCAGGTGCCTCCCGATATTTTAAAATTTGGACCTCCCTACTCCCACCCCTTCCAACTGAGCTCACTTCCCACCATTAGTCCAAACTGATAACTCTCTCCACCAGGCATTAAAGCATACTACACCACCAGCCTGCCCAGTCAGAGGAAATAGTATTGGGCCTGGGCTCAACAGTCTTTATCCGAATCCGAACCTTGTTCCAGCTTCAAGCGCACAAACACGTGCTGTCGGTCACTGGAGACTTTTAAACAGCACCAGCTGGTGCTCTAGCTGATTTGGACCTTAAATGCCACTACCCATCAGAGAGGAGGCTCTGACTAGGCTCCAAATCTGTTCTTTAAATTATTTTCCAAAAATATTTTTTAAAAAGAAACTAATTAGAACAAGACCAGGGCATCTGGTCAGTTCAGTGTCTGCCTGCAGCTCAGGTCATGATCCCAGGGTCCTGGGATGGAGCCCCACATCGGGCTCCCTGCTCAATGGGGAATCTGCTTCTCCCTCTCCCTCTGCCCCTCCCCCCCACCCATGTGCACACACACACACACTCTCTCTAATAAATAAATCTTAAAAAAAAAAAAAAAAAGAATAGGGCCATCCTAGGAATGTCCTCAAAGTCTCTAGTCAGCTTTTGGCTGATACATGAAATTATAGATAATACATAAGACCTCCCCCACCAGGGGTGAGACTAAATGCCAGCTTGGGGCCTGGTCTACAGTGTTCAGAAAGACACCTTGCCTGAAAGAGTCAGACTAGTGATATTGTAGCCCCAGTGGCCTCTCTAAATGAACCCTTGCTGGTCACCAGTGGACAGACACAAAGTGGCCAGCATCAGTCCTTGGGTCCTCCCTTCTACTGGATTCACAAGCAGGATCCCTGTGAGGGCAGGAGCCCCTACTTCTGTTGGAGGATGAATGATGCCAAACTTTCCAGACACAGACAAGTCAACCATAGTTGAGCCCAGGCGATACTCAGGGCTGTGGCCATCCTCAGTTGGTCCCCCATCAATGACCTGGGACAATTGAGGCCAGAGGTACTGGAATTCAAAGACATTCTGAGAACTGGCCTGAGAGCTGAGGTTGGCACTGGTGAGAGAAAATAGTGTCCCAAACACCTGAGCCGAATCCTGCATGAAGGAATGGTCAGGAATCCAGATGCCTGTAAGAGGAGTAAAGTGGTTCAGGTCCTTACTGAGCTCCTGGGAGCATTCCAACACCAGGGTCACTGGTCCTGGTAGTAAGTCTTTCAGGAGCCCCTTGGATACTCTCACATGGCAGTCCCTGAAGATGTCAGCCATGTGGCTCAGGCAGAGGGCTGGCAGCTTGGCCTGGCTGTGGCCCTGGAGGTGGTACACGGCACCCAGGTGGCCAAGCAGGTCAGGCTATACGGTGTGTCGGTGGGGACGGCCACCATGGTGCCGGGGCACAGCTTGGCCATGGCAGCCCAAAGCACCTTGGTCCCACGTGCGTGATCCGGGCTGTTGGCCTGCATGGCCCAGCTCCTCGGGAGCCGCAACAGCTGGGCTCCCAGCGCTGCCTGAGCTGGGCTCCTCAGGTGGAGGACAGGTGACAGAGCTCAACCCCACCATGGCCCTCAGCCGCCTGCAAATCTCCTGGACTTAATTCATGATTGGACTTTGGGGGTGAGGCACAGGGAGGAGTCAAGGATGATGCCCAGGGTGCTGACATGGGTTAATGAGTCAACTATGGTGATATTAATAAAGCTAGAGTTATAGGAGGGGAGGCTGTTTGGAGGAGGAGATACTAAGTTGAGCTGCAGATACGATGAATTTGATGTATCACTTAGGAAGCTTTTGGCTGCAAGTAACAACAACAAAACAAAACAAAAACCTATACAAGCAATAAGGAAATGTATTATTTATAACATAGTTGGAAGCCCCTGTCCCAGATAAGATTCAATCGGCTGGTCATGAAGGACCCAGGTGCCATTCTTCTTTTGTTGGATTTGACCTATTTCTCATGGTTACAGACGGTTGTCATGACTCTAATAATACAAGGCACAGCAGTATCTAGAAGGAGAAAAGAAACCATCCTTCATGTGTCTATTTAAGAGAGAGAAAACTTTTCCTAGACATTCCCAGAAATCTAACCTGTCTGGGTCATGTGTCCACTCCTTAAGCAATCATGGGCTTCTGCCAATCATCAGGAAAGGATTGGCAGCTGAGAAGTCGTCCACCACCACTACCCCTACTAGATGGCTGTGACACAGGCAAATGGAGATATGTTGGGAGCAGTTGGAGATGAGGAACAGAGGGCAGATTCCGGCCGTGAAAGGGAGCCAGGAAGTCCCGGCTCCCGGGGCTGCTGTGAAGAGTTGATAAGAAAATGCCCACAAAACCTCATGTGACTTCAGCCCCCAGCAGCTGCTCGTCGCCACTGGTGAAGAAGAACAGCCTAGAGAGTGTCTGAGGAGTGTAGGGAAAAGCCAGAGAATAACCAGGATGGGGTGGTGTCACCGTAGGCCCCGAGCAAGAGGATTTCAAGGAGGAAAGAGCGGGCAATCATGTCATCTGCTGAAGAGAGGTCGGGGCAGAAGTGGACTGCAAAACGCCCTTTGGATTTAGCAACGAGGAGGTCGCTGGTCCCCTTGACAAGAGCACCCTGAGTGGAGTGCTGGGGTTGGGAGCCAGGAAGCAGGGGTCAGCAGTCAAGACCAGAATTCAAGTTGCCTGGCTGTCAACCAACAGCAACGTTCTTTGCGCGATGCCAGGAGCCACTCTGTTTGGAAAATTCCCTGTTGAAAGTCATGCCTCAAAAATACTCATTTGGAGAGCAGTAAACAGTAGGATTCCACAATCTGTGAACGAAATGGCCCCTCTTCATCATTTTTCTTTTTTTTTTTTCTTTGTAGATACAGTAAGGTGGTTGTTTCCTTTCATTAGAAATATGTTGCGTGCTTTGGAGGATTTGTGTTTACCGTTTTATTGCTATATGGTTCAAAACATATTTTGCAACCATAAAAACAAACAAACAACACAAACAAAACCCAAACAACATATGGGCTTTGCATTAAATTCAGAAAGTTCAAACCCCTTACTCTGTGCACATTTTTCGAGGCAAAGTGTGGGACTAGGAAAACCCCGTGCGAAACGTGCAATTTGACAAATCCTCCTTGAAGAAATGATAGCAGTTGCTTTCGCGACCAGTTTGGTCATACGGATCATGTTTGTCAGGGCTGTCATTAAAAGCCTAATATTTTTCCCGTTGCAGAACGTCTCCAAGTAATTTAGACATGGGCAGAGGCTAAGCACGGTCAATTCTGTGACCTCCCTCGTGCTACCCACCCCCTGTCCTGGCTATCTCAACTCCCCAGTGGATGATCTCTTATCCCTAGCAACAACTGCATCTGCTACTGTTTCTTGACTCTGGCAAGGAACATGGGCTTAGGGCCAAGTCTACTGTCCAGGGCTCCCCGTGGAAGATGCTAGAAGAGCGCTACACACTCTCCCACCATCAGTGACCCAAGCTCATCACCTCTGCAGAACATCTGGACTGCAACACACAGAGCTCAAAGGTCCAGCGTGTGTGTCTGCACCTGGCCTCACTGTTTAAATGGAGCTGACCTCAAACCAAACACCCGGCCTCAATGCTGTTAGTTATTCAGAGGCTTGGATGCCAAATATAAACTTCGGCATCTTCTCTCCACAGGCCTTTGTGACTAAAGGATACATATTAACCATCTACCGTGCACAAAATCCTACCCTACTCTTCTCTGAGTACCGAACTCCTCTCAAAGGAAGGCTGATGTCCTTTCTGACCATTGTGAATGTGTGTTTACTTTAATACTATCACGGCACCTTTCCGCCATGGGGTTCCCTGGAGGCTCTTGCATTTCAAGTCATCAGGTGGGGGGCATGCTGCAGATGTGGTGCTTCCTATCCCTGGGAGAGGCTTGTGAGCAAGCACCATATGTTATTAAAACCTCTCAGAACCCATTGTAATTGCTGGGAGCACAGTCAGAGAAGAGAGAGGCAAAATGGGGCCATGAAGCAGACGTAGGTCCTCAATGCCCAGCAGCTCTGAGCTATTCCTCCTCTTTGAAGTCGGCTAAGGAAGATGGATGAGTGAGTGTGTGGTGGGTGCGGCTGAGAACAGCCAGGAGCAGAACAGGTGTAGTAGTTTAAGGAAAAGGTAGATCATGACATTCCTGGGCACAGGAATGGACCTAGTTTTTCTGTTTCAAGAGAGAGACCTGAAGATACAGAGAACATGATTATTATGATGATTATTATTATATTTTATTTTATTTATTTATTTTTTTTTAAAGATTTTATTTATTTATTTGAGACAGAGAGAACATGAGAGGGGGAAGGGTCAGAGGGAGAAGCAGACTCCCTGCCGAGCAGGGAGCCCGACGCGGGACTCGATCCCGGGACTCCAGGATCATGACCTGAGCCGAAGGCAGTCGCTTAACCAACTGAGCCACCCAGGCGCCCTATTATTATATTTTAGAGAGAGAGACCGTGTGCGAGCAGGGCAGGGAAGGGCAGAGGGAGAAGAAAAGAATCTTTTTTTAAGATTTTATTTATTTATTTGAGAGAGAGAGAGAGAGTAGGAGCAAGAGCATGGGAGAGGGCAGAGGGAGAGGGAGAAGCAGGCTCCCCGCTGAGCAGGGAGCCCGACGTGGAGCTCGATCCTAGGACCTGAGCTGAAGGCAGACACTTAACCAACTGAGCCACCCAGGTGCCCCAAAGAGGGAGAGAATCCTAAGCAGACTCTGTGCTGAGTGTAGAGCCTGATGCAGGGCTCCATCTCACGACCCTGAGATCATGACCTGAGCCGAAGGCAGATGCGTAACCAACTGAGCCACCCACGTGCCCCCAGAGAACATGATTTCATTTCCACAAACATTACCAAACTGATTATAATGTCCAATGTAGTAAGTGCTGGGGGACAGGGGCATGCATAAAATACAATGGGATTAAGAGAAAAAAAGACTCTAACCTTGACTGGGATACTAGTAGAAGTTTCACAGAGAAAGAAGCATTTGAATGGAATGATTGAATCATTCCTTCATTCGACAAATGTTTATTGAGCCCTATATGTGCCAGCACCATACTGGGCACCATGCAGAGGACAGACAAGGTCGCTCCCATCAGGGAGCTCACTCTTCCACGAAGCTAAACTACATGCCTAGTGGGTGCCGGGCCCTGGGAGATGTCCTCTTGGAGATAACATTCTGTTGGAACAGATGAGACAATCAGACAGGTCACTCCAAAACTGTGCCATGAGTGTTACGATCAGAGAAGGACAGGAGGCTATGGGATGATAAGAAGGGGACTTGGTTTAGTTCAATGGCTTGCAACCGGGAGAGGGGGCAATTCGTCCTCCAGGGAAAATTTCACAGCATCTGGACACATTTTTGGTTGTGGAAAGTGGGGCAGGCGGGTGCTGCTCTCATCCAGCAGGTAGAGGCCAGCGATGCTGCCAAACGTCCTCCAATGCCCATCCTACGACAGCCTCCCACAGCCTGTTGTTGAGAATTAGCCAACAGAGAATTATGCAACCCGAAATGTCAGTAGTGCCAAGGCTGAGGATCTCTGGCTTGGTCCGAGGCTCAGGGAATGCTTTGGAGAAGAAGTGCTGTTTGATTTGCGAACTGAAAGATGCTAGAAGTTCAGAATGCTGGGGAAGAGCAGTCCAGCATCTAAGCAGAGTTTGAAATAATGACGAGAAAGATTCGACCCCAGGAGCTCCAACTGAGAAGACAGGGAAGGTGGAGGGGAGTTGGTAGGAGATAAAACACAAAATCCAGTCTGTTCCCAGAGCAACTAGCAGGGCTTCTGTGCCATGTGAGGAAGTGTGGACTTGATCTGGAGGGCGTGATGGCTAATACAATCTCCCCACCCTGCCCCCTCTCACACACATCTACCCCTTTGGAAAATTTTAAATCCAGTGACATGATTCCATTTGATTTTAGAAAATCCACTCTAACAGCAATGCAGATGATTAGAGAAGGTGGCGGGATGTTGGGGGCAGATTGGAGGCACGTGAGAGACTTCTGCAAGACAGAAACGATGACTGGAGGCCATGGCAGTGAGCATGGGGAAGCTGCAACAGACTCCTGAGAATAGAGACATTTTATTCTTGATGATTAATTGGGTGTTGGGAAAGAAGGAATTGCTTAGGATGACTCTGAGCTTTCTAACTGAGGACTAGTGTGAGTGGTGAGGTGTGTGACAGAGGAGAAGTAATTTGTAGGGGACATAGTTCAGTTTACAAATATGGTGTTGATGGTGTTGATGGTCCTGTGGGGACATCCAAGTGGACACATCCTGTTCACAGGGAGAAAAGCAGATCTGGTGCTGAGGAAAGACAGGCACTGGAGACATGGATGTGGGAATCACGAGGGCCCACGGGTGGTAACTGGAGTCTTAAACATGGAGAAGGCACTCAGGGACACCGCCTGGTGAGAGATGAGAAGACAAAGGGCAGAATGTCGGGGTTCATGCAGAGTTGAGGGGCAAAAAAAGAAGAAACCACAGAGGACAGACCAGAGACATAGAAAGAGCAGTGACACCCACCAAGGGAGTGCCTCACTTGGAGAATAAGAAAGAGGTCAAGCTGTCCAACGCAGAGGAGGTTAAGCAGGATGGAAAATTAGATGAAGCCTTTGGACATGTCAATCAAGAGGTCACTGGTGACCTTTTCAAGAGCAGTTTCACTACAATGGTGAGCGTGGACTTTATTTAAAAACACTCGATTACCCAAATGTAGAGGAAGAAAATGGGAACTGAATGTCTTTATATCTGAGCAGAATTTGAACAGCAGACATTCTGCAGCCTTGGCAAACAGAAAAGGAGTAAACTGATTAAGCAGAAAACCAGATCAACAATAGGCCAAATCATAAGAACAGTTATTGTGTACCAAAAAGGAAGTGTGGAGGCAAGCAGCTTCAGAGTCGACTTGGCAGCTTAACAGTGTCTAAGAATCTCGACTCTTTCTATTTCTTTTGCTCTGTCAGGCTCATGCTCATAACCACATGGTCACAAAATGGCAGCTGCAGCTCCATGCCTCACATCCTCACATGACAGTACCTAAAGCAGGAAGGAAGATGCCAGGGACCAAAATGAGGCTCACCTCACACTCTCTCCTTTCACTGGGAGACTTTCCCTTATGTCTTATCACATGCCTTCTCTTAGACCAACTAAGAGGAAGGTAAATGGGACTGCACCAATCATGATTCTTCGTGGTTGAAGGCTGCTTGAATAGAAATGGTGTTCTGCTCACAAGGAAGAAGGGGACCTGGCAGTTGGGGTGACAACCCGTAGCGTCTGCCATAGGAAACCATCTTTTCATAGGGTGAGGGGAACACACCAGAGACCTTACAGAATGGGACAAGCCCTTGGGGTGCTTTGAAAAGAATGATTAGCTTTTCTAGTTAATATCCACAGCTGAGACATTATAATAATATCCACCACTTATTGACTACCAACTTTGGGCAGGAAGCTGTTGGCCCTGCAGATCTTCTATACTCAGCAATATCCGGATGTAGGTAATAATCGTGAGGATGGTGCTAGCAATGAAGTACACTTATTGAGGGCTTACTATGCGCCAGGCATTTTATATTCATTTTCTCAATCTTCAAAACACAACTGAGATGGATAGATGCTACTAATATGTCCATCGTATAGAGGAGAAAACTGAGGTGTGTGGAGGTTCAATGACTTGTCTGAAGTCCCTCAGCTGGTAGCAGCCGACCCAGGACAGCCTCATCCCAAAGTCAGCACACATGCTGAGGACCCCCTACCACTGCCTCTGATAAAAAGAAGCCACTGGCAGGTTTTGTTACACCCTGGAGATAGAAGCAATTGTATATGAGAATGGAAAATGTGAGGCCATGAGCTTTTCCTCTTTACCAGTGTCCTGAGATTTCAGCATTTCATTTCTCCACACAACGTTGCAACTAAAGCACATCCAGCAGACAGCCCATTCCTTCCAGCTTTGTACCTCGTTAACAAGCTCACCGGTCTCACCCGGCACCTGCGGGACCCGGAGACCAAGGTGGGAAGGCATGCTCACAGGTTAGGTGCACGTCATGGGAACCAGAACTTCTTCCTGGTGGGAGCAGTGTTGCAGAGGAGGCTTGGGGGCCTAGGATTATATTCTGAGGGCATTCATATGAGTAAAGGGGGACCTCCAACAAAAGAGGACACAAACTCTTGGGCGCTCAACAGGTTCTCAACTGGAATTCAGGTTCATGTCTTGAGATGAGAGAAGTGGAGCTTATGGGGCTAACTCTTTTCGGCTCTGTGCTCAGCATTCCAGGGTCATTATTTCACTGAGCCTCACAGAGAGGTCATGGAGAAGAAACTTATCATCTCTGTTTTATAGATGAGGAAAAGGAGGCTTGGAGCGTTTAAGCAATTTGCTTAGGGTAATACAGCTAGTGAGTGGCCGAGATGAGATTGGACCTACCCAGATCCGTCCCCTCCACACTGATCATCTATAACCGTGACACTTTACCACCTGGGGACTCCCTCAGTACTGCCATGAATACACAGCTCCAGGGACTGAGTGAAGCCAGGGTAGGGGCAGGAGGAGGAGGTTCTTGGAAGCCACAATCTTTCTGTTTCTTTAAAATCCTATTTCTGTTCCAAATACATTCCAAAGTGCGTATATTTCAGGATGAGCACACATACATAATTTAAATCATGGCAGCATGTTGGAAAGGCATTTTAACAGTACCACAAATAAAAGCAAAGAGGCCATAAATACTATATAACCCCTTAGCTAGGCCTATCGTGCCCTGGGGGTTGGGTAAAGGGGCTTTGTGTTTTTTCAGAAAGCAAGAACCCTAAGGCAAGCCAGCCTTTCTTAGGGTTAATACAGGCCTGCTCTATATTGGGTCTTGACCAAGTCATTTTGCTAACCAAGTTCCACTTTTTCCCCCCATTATTCCCAAGACTGCTAAGATTGTCCCCTGTGGTTTGGGTGAGGGGCTGTGTGTACAGAATTGGGAGACCAGCTAAGCAGTGGCACAAAATGGCAGGGAGAAGACCCCACCCACCTACCAACAGTTGGGAACCCAGTTCCAGACACTAATGTCAGCCCCTCTCTCCCTTGAAAATGACTAACAGAATTTGGATTCCTCTTGCCAGACACTAGAGCTATGATCCAGAAATGGCATTATCACAAGTCATAATCAAAACTTAAAGCAGAGGGAATCTGAAACAATGTTATGCCCATCTGACCCTCCCCTAGCCCACAGTGCCCATTTGGGATGAGGCTGTCCTGGGTCGGCTGCTACCAGCTGAGGGACTTCAGACAAGTCATTGAACCTCCACACACCTCAGTTTTCTCCTCTATACATATTAGTAGGGTGCCCTAAGATGTGAATTAGAACATGGCACCTCTTCCTCTGAGCAATACAACCTGGCGGCAGGGGACAAGACGTAGTGAGTAGAGGGCAGCCTGGATTTCAGCCCTCGCTCTGCAAAGCACTATAAAAAATGGCAGCACTGACCCAGGTCTGGTCTCAGATTCCCAGAATGTTTTCCAGTGTTTAAAAGCAGGAAGCTGGGGGACACATTCTCACCCAGCTTAAAGGGAAAGAAGGAATCTGAGAACTCTTTTCTTGTTGAATTACTTAAATCCTGCAGCTCAGCTTGGAAAGACTCAATTAAGAGAAGTTGTTGGAAAACCTCAGAACCATGAAAGGCCCAAGGCCATGTTCAAAAAGCTTTCAAAAACTGTTAGCACAGAACAATTTTGTTTAGTTCACAAAACTGGCATTGACCCAGCCAACACCTCTCCTCTTAGCTTCATCTCTCAGCCTCATTCCCAACTCCTCATAACAGAGGTGGAAGGAGAATGCAAGGCTTTGGAAGGTGGGCTCCAGATTTCGGTTTAGAATTGGCCACAGTATTTTTGAGCTGTGTGACCCTGGGCAAGTTACTTAACTTCTGAACTCCGATTTTCTCACAGGGTTATCATAGTGGATAAGTGGGATAATGACATATAAAGCACTTTATATTATGTTTGCCCCTTGGAAAATGGAGAATGCATAATAGTTACTATTAACCCAAGCATTGCTGAAAGAAAGAACTCAGGAGTGGTCAGCCCATGTGATACCTCATTTCTCCTTGCCTCAGCACCCACATGGGTTTTGCCAGCATGGTAAGAACCATGTATGTACCAATGCAAGTGGGCATGACCAACTTTATCTTTTTTTTTTTTTACTTGTTGAGTATCTATCAATGAGGCATTGGCCCAAGTATGGTGGTGAGGATAAAGATGAAAAAAAAAAAAATCCTTTACCTTTAAAGTGTTTGCAGGTTGGTAAGAAAAGACATGGCAAAGGGGCATCTGCTATTATCAGTTCAGAAAAAGTTCTGGAGGCATCTATCATTTATCTCTTCCCTGCTCCATCCATCACCTGGAGGGGCCAGTCCTTCCTGTGTGTCTTGTGACACCTGACTCGGCCAGAGCTAGATACCAGACCAGACCAAGCCATCAAATTCTTCCCTGGGAATTTAAAATTGAGCTGCTTAGAATTCAGACTCAGGATGAAATTAATCATGGTGGTGGGTCCAATACCAAAGGTGATGTAACCTCAAGGCTGCTAGAATTCTCAGCCTTGGGCACACCAATGAGTAAGCAGAGAATTTCAGAGGAAAGCAGTGATGGGAAACCAGGTAGCTCTAGAAAGACATGAGAGAAAGAGATGGAGGGAGTAGCCTTTTTGGTTCCTACTGGCTTTTCAGTCCATATGAGGCTCAGCTATACTTTTTTTCAATGAGATTTGAAGAGTCTTCTCTTCCAGTAAACCCCTTTTTACTCAAGCAATAGATGCCCCCCTTGTTCCACAGAAGAGCTAAATGTGTGGGACCCACAGACTGGAGATAAAAAGCTGCCAAAGGCCACTCAGATATGACTCCTTTAATCAAAATAACTGCCTCTTGAAAGCCTGATTAAATTAACCGTTTGGTTTTAATCCAAACAACTGTTTGGCAATTGATCTCATTTGAACAAATCCAGGAAAACAGTAGTATCATCTCCTTTGACTCAGCATACCAGGATGGTATGTGATGGGAGACCATTATGAAGAGTTCCCTGAAAAATACATACTTCTGGGGAAATAAAATTCCAAAAGTTGTAGATAAAGAAGTGCACTTAACATTATTTTAGGCGCTTTTTAGCCCTTGTGATTTCTAAAGGGAGCCAACCACTTGTTTTGAGGTCTTGGGTTTCTTAAGTGTGTGCTTAGTGGGCTTAAGGGACACTTTGTGCCCATACCACCCATTGTATGGAAGGCAGGGACAGCCATTCAGTGGTCCAAACACAGTGTCCATCCAAAAGATCTTTCTAAGAAGCATAAACCCAATTACTTTTATCCAAGCATCCTTTCTGAATACTCGGGGCTTGCCAGTACATTAGCAACATTACTTTGTCATCACTGAAGCCTCTAAAATTTAATTCAGGGAAGTCTATGAAAGGGGTATTGCGTTTGAAGAATATGTATTTGCCTGTACATCAATTGGCATCTTGGGACTGCTCTGGGGCACTGAGGTCAAAGTTTAGTGATGCATGGAGTTGTTGTCCTAATGGTAAGTATTGATCAGTGGCCTCAGAAACAATCAGCGCGTGCACAGTCTCGCCCCAGCCAGATGCCAGGCTCCCGAAAAAGGAGTGTCTTTCCCAGAGAGCCTTGAAAAACAATGCATGGAACACTCAAGCCTGCGATACAGAGAGGCACTAAGATAGTGAATGACTGCTTCAGCAGGGTAAGTAGAAAATGATAAATAACACTGTGCACCATCTGCATAGCTATGATACCTGGTGGGAAGGGACTGAAAACCAATAAATATTATACACGCATAAATAATGTGCGTTTTCTATTGCTGCCATAACAAATTACCCCAAACTTGGTAACTGAAAGTGATACAGATTTATTATCCCACCTCTGTAGATCCGAAATCCCAGTTGGCTGGATTGGTTTCTCTGCTCTAGCCAAAATCAAGGTGTCAGCAGGACTGCATTGCTTTTTGGAGACTTCGGGATGAATCACTTCCAAGCTCATTCAAGTTTTGGTTGAATTCAGTTGCTTACAGCTGTAGGGTTGAGGTCCCCGTTTCCTTGCTGGCCGTCAGCTGGGTGCTGGTCTTTGCTCCTACAGGCTGCTCACATTCATTCTCATGTTTACACATTGCCCACTGCCCTCCATCAGTGCTGAGGTCCCTCCCACACTTGGAATCTCTCCAACTTCTACTTCTGCCAAATCTCTCCTACCTCTGGCCAGAGAAAGTTCTCTGCTTTCAAGCGTTTGTGCGATTAGATTGGGCCCATTTGGATCATCCAGGATAATCTATTTTAAAGTTTGTAATTTTTTTTTTTTTAAGAGAGAGAGAGAGCATAAGTAGAGGGAGGGGTAGGGGCAGAGGAAGAAGGAGAGGAAGAAGTAGACTTCTTGCTGAGTGGGGAACCCGATGTGGGGCTCGATTCCAGGATCCAGAGATCATGACCTGAGCCAAAGTCAGATGCTGAACCGACTGAGTCACCTACGTGCCCCTAAAGTTTGTAATGTTAATTACATCTGCAGTCCCTTTTGCCATGGGACATACTATATTCACACATTCCAGGGATTAGGATGTGGACATTTTGGAGGACCCATTATTTGGCTTACCAAAATATACATACAATTTTATATCCTGAAAAATAGGATTTCAGCCAGTGCCCTGGTAGGGTCTGCATTGTAATTTGACTAACTGAGCAAAACACATTTGATGGTGTATTAGTTATCTATTGTTGCATAGCGAATTACCCCAAAAGTTAGCAGTTTAAAACAATGAATTGTCATTATGTCACAACTTCAGTGTGTCAGAATTCAGATGCAGCTCAGCTGAGTGCCCCTACCCCAAAGTCTCTTGTGAGCCTTCAGTCAAACTGTTTGTGAGGGCTACAGTTTATCTGAAGGTTCAACTGGGGGGTTAAAGTTACACTTCCAAGTTTATTCACATGTTGGCAGGCCTCAGAAGATTCACATCCAAGTTCACCGTGGTATTGCTGGAAGGTCTCTGCTCCTCACCTCATGGGTCTCTCCATAGGCTGCCTGAGTGTCCTCCCAACATGACAGCTGGGGATCTGAAAGACAGCATGGGCTGGAGAGCGACAGAGAGGAGGTGTATCAAGAGAGAACAAGAGCCTGCAATGGAAGACACAATTTTTTTTTTTTTGAGAGAGAGAGAGAGAGAAAGAGCACACCTGCAGTGGGGGATGGGGAGGGGAGGGCCAGACAGAGAGAGAGACAGAGAATCTCAAGCAGGTTCCATGCCCAGGGCAGAGCCCGACATGGGGCTCAATCTCACGACCCTGAGATCATGACCTGAGCCAAAATCAAGAGTCAGATGCTTAACTGACTGAGTCACCCAGGCACCCCCACAATTTTTTTTTTACCCATCTTAACCATTTTTAAGTGTGCAGTTCTATAGTGTTAAATATATTCACATTGTGCATCAGATCTCCAAAACTATTCCATCCTACAAAACCGGCACTCTACACTCATTGAATAACTTCCCATTCCCCTCCACCCCTGAGAACCACCATTCCACTTTCTGTCTCTATGAATTTGACTACTCTATGTACCTCACATAAGTGGAACCATACAGTATTTGTCTTTTGGTGACTGGGTTATTTCACTAAGTATAATGTCTTCCAGTTCATCCATGTTATTATATGTAATAGGATTTCCTTCCTTTCTAGGGCCAAATAATATCCCATCATATGCATTATACCACATTTTCTTTATTAATTCATCTGTCAGTGGGCATTTGAGTAGCTTCTACCCCTTAGCTATTGTGAATAGAGCTACAGTGAACATGGATATGCAAATATCTCTTTAAGATCCTGCTTCCAATTCTTTTGGGTATATACTCAAAAGTAGGATTGTGGATCAGATGGTATTTCTATTTTTAATACATGAGGACCCTCCATACTGTTTTTCATAGCAGCTGCACCATTTTACATTCCCACTGACAGTGCAGATGTGTTCTGATTTTTCCACATCGTCACCAACACGTTATTTTCTATTGCTTTGTTTTCTTTTGTCTTATAGTGGCCGTCCTGATGGGTGTGAGGTGATATCTCACGGTGGTTTTGATTTGCATTTCTCTACTGATGAGTGACATCCAGTGTCTCTTCATATGCTATTGGCCATTTGTATATATTCTTTGGATGGAAGCCACAATCTTTTAAAAACCTAATATTGAAAGTAATATCCATCACTTCTGTTGTACTCTATTCATTAGAAGTGAGTCAACAAGCCCAGTCCACACTCAAGGGGAGCAGAATACTAGGAGGTAGGGATCATAGGGACCATCTTAGAGGCTGCCAACCACAGATGGAGAATCAAGAGTCCATGCAGAAGGACGACTCTGGCCTTCAGTGTTCCAAGGAGCTTCTCCTGAACTTCCCTTAGGATAAGGATCACTTGGGGCATTTATTAAAATCAGATTCTTAGGTTCTTCCCTAGAGGTGCTAACTCAGTGGATCTTGGGTAGGGCTTGGGAATCTGCTTTTTTAAACAACTGCCCAGGTTGTTTTTGTTTGGTTGGTTGGGTTTTGTATTTTTTAAAGATTTTGTTTTTTAAGTAATCTCTACACTCAGCATGGGCCGTGAACTCACAACCCTGAGACCAAGAGTCACGTGCTCTATCGACTGAGCCCCTCTTTCTCTTCCTAAAGATATAATTCACATGCCATAAAATTCACCCTTTTAAAGTATACAATTCAATGATCTTAACATATCCACAAAGTTGTGCAACTATCACCACTTTCTGAGAACATTTCATCACCCTTAAAGAAACCCCTATCCATTAGCACTCACTCTGCATTCCTTTCTCCCTCCAAACCCCTGGCAACCACTGATCAACTGCCTATCTCTACGGGTTTGCCTATTCTGGACGTTTTGTATTAATGGAATTGTACATGATGTGGCCTTTTGTATCTGACTTCTTTCACTTAGTATAATGTTTTCAAGGCCCATCCATGTTGTAGCATGTTCTCCATACTTCACTTCTTTTTATGGCTGAAGATTATTGCATTTTATAGCTACATCACATTTTATCCATTCATTTGTTGATGGACTCAGGAGATTCTTATCATAAAGGAAGCCTGAGAAAGGCTGCATACTAAGTTTTGCAGGAAGATTGAAAGCAGTTCAGATGAAAAGTGCAGGTTTCTTGGCCCAAACTAAATGTCCTGAATTAGAATCAGGGGAAAGGCCCAGGAAACTGTATTTTTTTAAGTAAGCTCTAGGCCCAGCGTGGGACTTGAACTCACGACCCCAAGATCAGGAGTCACATGCTCTACCCACTGAGCCAGCCAGGTGCCCAGGAACCTGCATTTTAAACAAGCATCCCAGAAAGATTCTTCTGCACAGTGACACTCAGACTTGGAGCAGTAGCAAGGTGAGGTGGGTGGCAGGAAAAGTGAGGAAAATTATTCTAAGAACAATATTCCCAAGAAGCACCTTTTCAACCGTTTTCAAAGGTAATGTAAGAAGATGGCCATTAGACATTTAACAATATGACAAAAAGACCTGAGCAGAAGCCATATGAACAGCGAAATCCTGAGATACATGCAGGTAGTGGTCAAAGATGATACTTCTTCTGTGCCCGTTCTGTTTTCTGTTTTATCCTTCTGTAGACCCAGCCCTCAGCCAGGCCCTGCAACCACACCAGCTTCTTCTGATATAGGAATTTAACCAACTAGTCTAATGTCGTAGATTCTTAGAGTAGAGAAGGACTTAGGAGCTTATCTTGTCCAATGGCTCGCAAACACAGCTAATTTTCCGGTCAATTTTAGGATTCTTAAAAAAAAAATTCTGCTTTCCAGTGGCACTTGAGTGGCTCGGTGGGTTCAGCACCCAACTTGTGATTTCGGCTCAGGTCATGATCTCAGGGTCCTGAGATCGAGCCCCGCTTCAGGCTCTGTGCCTGCATCAGGCTCCTCGCTCAGCACAAAGTCGGCTTGAAGATTCTGTCCCTCTGTCCCTCCCCCCACTCTCTCTGTCTCTCTCTCTCAAATAAATAAATCTTTAAAAAAAAAAAATTCTTCTTTCTAACACTGCCTCCCACTCTTCCCCCCACACACATACACATTCACTCCAAAAGTTTCAACGGGTAGCTCTGGGGCCTTGAAATCAGTGGTCTTGCAAAACCCTCCAGGTGAATCTTATGGTCAGCCAGATTCAGTAACCACTGGTCCAACGCCCTCGTTTTTCACAGCAGGAAACTGACCCAACATCGGACAACTACAGGAAAGAACATCGCCTAGAACTTAGGTCTCTTAGATTTCAAACCTGTGTTGTCAAAATGTCTTGTCACTGGACTAAAAACCATATGGAATTTGAGAATTCGGTGTTGACACCGGGGTACAAGCCTGTACACAAATGGGCTGTCGGGATTTAGGTCAGTCCTCAGCACCATGAAGGTCAGTCGACCCATGTTAAGTGGTAAGAGAATGAAGGAACTCAATTGTCATTACCAAGTTAATACTGTTTGGAATCAGCAGCCATTAGTATTTCAATGGGGGGGTTATCTCCTGGTGGTTTGATCATCATTAAGATTTAGAAATTAGAAAATTTAGACTTGAGCCATATCATAAATATGGAGAAAATGCTCACTCACGTTCATTTACTGTAAACCTGGAAATAACTTTTTCAGTTCAGTGGCTCTCCAATCTCACTGTGTATTAGAATCACCTGGGAGTGCTCAAAAATAAACCATGGCCCAGGCCGGACCCTCAGGACCTCAAGAAATAGAGTCAAGAGCCAAACCCAGGCTTACATATTTTAAAAATAAAGCTCCTAAATGAAGCTACCCCAAGTTATTCTGATGTATAGCCAGGGTTCACAACCATTATTTTTGCCCCTTAGATGTCTAGAAAATGAGAATAATTTAAAAACTTTAAGTTTCACATTACATTCCTGAGAAACATTTTCACCCTAAATGGGCTCATGAAGGATCTCGTTCTGTGATCCTACAGCCTGGGAATTATAATCAGGAACATTTGTGCATCACTTTGTAATTTGCTAAGTGCTTTCACACACGTCACCACCCAGTTATGATTATTTATTAAGTGTCTATCATACCTTTCCTGCTAGAAGTTCAAGGTGGTGGATTCTCCTGCCCATTCTAAAAAGAACTCCATTAATGAGGCTTTTCTTTTTAGAATTTTAAATAAGGTAAAGGGGAAAAAAAATGTCAGAAAACCAGGCAGAAATCTTTTCCACTG
Organism: Mirounga angustirostris; assembly: GCF_029215605.1. Classification (NCBI taxonomy): domain Eukaryota; kingdom Metazoa; phylum Chordata; class Mammalia; order Carnivora; family Phocidae; genus Mirounga; species Mirounga angustirostris. The sequence continues at coordinate 176,932,944 of NW_026991709.1, read as the reverse complement.
GGGGTGTCTGGGTGGCTCAGTCGTTAAGCGTCTGCCTTCAGCTCAGGTCATGATCCCGGGGTCCTGGGATCGAGCCCCGCATCAGGCTCCCTGCTCAGTGGGAAGCCTGCTGCTCCCTCTCCCACTCCCCCTGCTTGTGTTCCTGCTCTCGCTATTTCTCTCTGTCAAATAAATAAATAAAATCTTTAAAAAAAAAAAAAAAAGAAATCTTTTCCACCGGAAAATTGTGCCGTATGTAATGACACCAGAACTCCTTGAACATGATATGTTGAGATTGGGCTAAATTCAGCCTCAGAGGTTCACGGACCCTTGGGGTTGAAGTAATGATGAGAAAGGAAACAGGGGGGAAAATGTGAGTTCTAAACCAGTGCTTTTCAGATTCTAAATGGCATATGAATCAACTGGGGATCTTGTTAAAATGCAGATTCCATTTCAATAGGTCTCGGGTTGGATTTGAGATTCTGCATTTTTAACAAGCTCCCAGGAGACACCAATGCTGCTGGTCTACACATCACATTTTGCGTGGAAAGATACTAGAATTAGGGACAGGCAGATGGTAAGAGGTCAGGAGATTTGTCCCCCACCCCCACTCCCCCAGGTTCTGTGACGAAGTTACATGAGACTTCAGAGAAGTCATTTCGCCTCCAAAATCTTAGATTTCTCGTACATAAAATGGAGTCAGGCAATCGCTGTAGATCAGAGATAATAAATACTTAACCCTTATGGCCGCTCTCCCAGACGCCATGGAAAGTCAGAAGATCCTGGAGGAAGAATGGGCACGATTTCTAGTCCTACAGCCCGGAAAATGCAGGTGGTATCTTCAAGAAGCACCTAGCTAATTTAAGTTGTCACGTATTGCGAACGGTGATCCCCCGTAACCCTTTCATATGAGTCTGACTTTCAAAACAATTAGATTCCGAGAGTTGGTCCAGGTGTGAATAAGTTTTGATGGGGAAAGAAGTTGCCATAGTGAGAGAGCCTAAAGCATTAAAGGCCTCTCTGACAAGAAAGACGCCAAAAGGGCGGAAAGGAGTCCAACTGGAGATTGGCAGAGGGGCCACAGGGGACACGCTTAATCCACTCCCTAATGTCCCGGTCCTTGGATTATCATCTGGAACCTGGGTGTTCCTAGGATTTCTACTTCAGTCCCCAAACCTGGACTCTTAGCCAAGAAGGGACCTCTCTGGCCCATCCCAAGCAGAAGAAGAAAGACCCCTCTAGGGAGAGCCTGCTCACACTCTCCATTAGGACGAAGGTATCCTGTCCAGCCTTGACGGGTCCTGCCTGGTGCTGGGAGTGTGCTCCTGGGACTCCGGGATGTCCTCGTGGACTGTGGTTGTACTCTAGCACCTCCTAATCTCACAGGGAGTTGGTTCTGTATCAGTGAATAGAGACACTATTCAGTGGGCAGCCGTCCCTGGGCAGAATTTATCAGTGCACTCCTCAGGCAAATACCTTGGGGGCTGCAGAACTGGCACTGCTTTTAGACTTTCAAGGTGAAAGGAGATTTTCTCAGAGGGAAACATATATATTCTTTTTTTAAAAATTTTATTATGTTAATCACCATACATTACATCATTAGTTTTTGATGTAGTGTTCCATGATTCATTGGTTGTGCATAACACCCAGTGCTCCATGCAGAACGTGCCCTCTTTAATACCCATCACCAGGCTGACCCATCCCCCCACCCCCCTCCCCTCTAGAACCGTCAGTTTGTTTCTCAGAGTCCATCGTCTCTCATGGTTCGTCTCCCCCTCCGATTTCCCCCCCTTCATTCTTCCCCTCCTGCTATCTTCTTTTTTTTTTTTCTTAACATATATTGCATTATTGGTTTCAGAGGTACAGATCTGTGATTCAACAGTCTTGCACAATTCACAGCACTCACCGTAGCACATACCCTCCCCAGTGTCTATCACCCAGTCACCCCATCCCTCCCACCCCACCCCCCACTCCAGCAACTCTTAGTTTGTTTCCTGAGATTAAGAATTCCTCATATCAGTGAGGTCATATGATACATGTCTTTCTCTGATTGACTTATTTCGCTCAGCATAACACCCTCCAGTTCCATCCACGTCGTTGCAAATGGCAAGATCTCATTCCTTTTGATGGCTGCATAATATTCCATTGTATATGTATACCACATCTTCTTTATCCATTCATCTGTCGATGGACATCTTGGCTCTTTCCACAGTTTGGCTATTGTGGACATTGTTGCTATAAACATCGGGGTGCACGTACCCCTTCTGATCCCTACATTTGTATCTTTGGGGTAAATACCCAATAGTGCAATTGCTGGATCGTATGGTAGCTCTATTTTCAACTTTTTGAGGAACCTCCATGCTGTTTCCCAGAGTGGCTGCACCAGCTTGCATTCCCACCAACAGTGTAGGAGGGTTCTCCTTTCTCCGCATCCTCGCCAACATGTCGTTTCCTGACTTGTTAATTTTAGCCATTCTGACTGGTGTGAAGTGGTGGGAAACATATATATTCTTAAGACACAGACAGTGTGCCAAAGCACCGCACTCGCAACTTTCACTTTTATCTCATCTAAGCAATGCAACACTGCACATTTCATGTTCCCATTTCACAGATGAAGACGCTGAAGTTCAGAGAGGTCACCAAAACTCCCACAGCTCACACAGCTGAAATGCAGATGACCTGGCATTTGATTCCATGTTCATGAGACTTCAAGCCTGGTGCTCACAACCCCGCCCCTCACTGCCCCCTGACACTGTACTTGAAGGGAGAAATCTTGAGAAGCAGAGGTGATGAAGTATGAGTCAATGAAATAGAGTCAATTTCCTTCAATCTTTCTAGTTTGGACAAAACGAGTGCGCAAATACATTGGAACGCTTCTTGCAGTTCATGGAAGAAAAGATGTGGACCTGGCCTTTCTGTTTCCAGGTGCTGACAACCTCCTTTAGGGGTCCTGAGTTATAAACAGATGACATAGAGAAGGTGCTGGGACTTTGACTATCCCCTTGAGTGGGGTCTAGTTCCTTCAACATACCAAGTATGGATGCCCTTAGCAACTATCTTGTGCATACCCCCAAATTCTGCAGTCAATTCAAGCATGTTGTGAGTAGTACAACCTGCCAGACAGTGAGACAGGTGCTGGAAGATAGAGACAGGTGAGCAAGGCATATGAGACCCCCTCTCTGGGGCTGCCCTTCTGTTTGGGGGGAAGGACTAGGAAGACAGTCACAAATAAGGCATTTCATGTGCAAGAAAAAGGATGAAGGGGAATCTTGCAGTGCCCTGGGACCACACAAGGACCCCATCCCTCAGCAGAAAGCCAAGTGGATTGAATTAAACGTAATTAACCTTCCCCTGCCTACAGGAACTTGAACCAAACTAGAGGGCAGGCCACTTTTGTCACCTGGAGTCACAGCCGCTCTGCCTCTTATTTGAAGAAATACTGTCTGCGACGTTGTAGTAAATTCCCTGCCAACTTGGCTAACTGCTGCCATGCCAAGCCCTCTCTTGGGCTGGGTAGAGAAGTACCAGGCACATACACATGGGTGCACACACGTGCACACACACAGCCTGCTGCACTCATGACTTTCACATTTCACATCCTTCCTCCCCTTGGGTGGAGCTTGAGGATGGGATTTCCTTTACAACTTGCCCTGGAGATGCTGTTAATGCAATGTACTCTAAAACCATTTCCTTTGTTCTTAGGGGAATACACTAAGATATTAACAGTGGTAGATTGGGGTGGGTAGAATTATGGGGGAATGTCTTTTCTTCTTCTTTTAAAAGATTTTATTTATTTGAGAGAGAGAGAGAGAGAGAGCACGCACGCGCACACAAGCGGGGCGGGGTGGGCAGGGCAGAGGGAGAGGGAGAAGGAGTCTCACTGCTGAGGAGGGAGCCCAGCAAGGGGCTCAATCCCAGAACCTCAGAATCATGACCTGAGCCGAAGGCAGATGCTTAACCAACTGAGCCACCCAGGTGCCCCCCTTTTCTTCTTTTTTAAAAGATTATTTTTATTTTGTAATTTTTTCGTAATGAGCATGGATCACCTGTGTAATAGTTTTTTTCAAATAAAGAAAGATGAGGTATCCTACCACTACCATTGCTTTCTAATCCACATTTGCCCTGGAAAATAAGGAGGCATGTGGTGTCTTTGAGGATTGTTGGCACGGTGTGGTATGATGACAAGGACATTGGACTAGGAACTACAACACACAAGTTCAGTTCCCAGCCTTCCAGAACTTTCTAATTTTGGGACACTGGGCAAGTCATTGAACTTCTCTGAGCCTTCGTTTCCTCATTTGCATCATGGAGCAGTAATAGCTCCCAGAAGATGAAAATGATGCAGTAATGTCAAGTGGGATCATCATTATAATGATTCTTGCAACTGAAAATTGGCCAATTTCACACTCATGCAGAAAGAAGAAAAAAACCAATGATTCTGGGAGTTGTAACATGGTCGATCTCAGTTGGTACCAGAGTTGGGGTGGGGGGTGGAAGCCAGCCTTGGATGGTCCCCTGTGATTCTCACCTCCCAGTATTCATGCCCTCCCCCAGTGAGTACAGCTGACCTCTATGACCAGCAGGACATCACAGAAATGACAGCATGTGATTCTGAGGCTGGGTCATAAAAGGTATTATGATTCTGCCTTACTCTCTCTTGGCTCACTCATTCTGGGGGAAAGGGGAAACTAGCTGCCATGTCATGAGGACAATCAAGTGAGGTCCTTGGGGGCGAGGAACGGAAGCCTCCTGCTAACTGCCAGCCCCAGCTTGCCAGCCACGTGAGTGGGCCATCTTGGAAACCGCGCCTTCATCCCTTCAGAGGGGTGCACCCCTGGGTGACGTCTTGACAGTCACTTCTTGAGCAACCCCGGGCCACAACCACCCAGCTAAGCCACTCCCTATTTCCTGACCCGCAGAAACTGTATGAGAGAATAAAAGTGCACTGTTACTCAAGCTATTAAATTGTCTGGAGATCTGTTAGGCAGCAGCAGATGATCAAGCCTTCGGCTGGGGCTGGCAGCTGTTTGGAAGGTTAGGGACCTACACGCACGGCTTCTGGAAGAGCAATTCATTCCAATCCCATTTAACTTCCTTTCATGATGAAGTGACCTGGGATGTGGATGGAGGGGGTGTGGGCAATAAGTATACCTCTCTGGTCTCAGAAGGGCCTTTAATTTGACACCACATGCCACTCTCATCAACACGCAGCGAGGCAGGGTCTTAGCGGTGGTTCATTGATTTGGCCCCAGGAGAATGGACGCAAGAGCTAATTCAGGACTTGAGGGAGGGGAAGGAATATACCAATACCAATACGAATATCAGTAATAATAGCGATACTCTTCACTACGACTCATATTAACACTGCTAGTACCCATCATCCAGACACCTCCCCCTTGAAGAGCCCAAGTTCTTCGAAATCCAGTAATTGCTCTTTGCTTTAATACCCAGGGAAAATGGTTTCAGCCTCCACTGCAGTGCTTTGACAAGTCTCCTTCAAAAATGCCACAGATTTCTGGAAAGTTCTACCCTGTCTGGTCAGTGGGGACTGCAGCCTTGTTCCGTACTCTTCCCTAGTCCTTAACCCTCATCCTCTGCTCTTGAGGCTGCCGTACCCAGTCTTCCCTTCTGTTACTGCTGAACCAGCTCACTTCCTCCAGGCCTCAAAGCATTATGAACACAAGGCTGGGCCCCTAAAAGTCTGTGGATAATGAGAGGGGTATTACAGTCCTGCACAGCAGACTAATTAAAATGGAATCTCTAGCAGCTTGGTCCTTGAGCTCCTCAGTGGTTGCTGTAACAGGGGTTTCTGTTGCTCTGTGTGCACCCTTGCTGACCACTGCTTTCCTGAGCTGCCTCCATTTTTCTCTGAACCCCCCCCCCCTTCTCCCTTCCTTCCATTCCCAGCCACTGCTCGCTTCCTTCTCCCAGGATTGCCACCACCACCTCTAAAATACTGTCACCTTTCCTGTAGACAAGCTACCTTGCTGTGTCACCCTTTCCCACCAGGGTGGTAGCAACATGGCTAAGCATGTGGGCTGTGTCGCAGGACAAGATGGCCCCCGTCGAACTCCCAGCTCTGCATGATCTCTTCGAATCCTTCCCATCCCTCTTTTATAGGTGACAAAACCGACTTCCAGGGGGATGAGGTTTTGTGCAAGGACCCAGAGTGAACAGAAAAGATCTGGGACAATTTCCAGGCCTCTTCTAGGCAGAAGGAGAACTAGGTTGGAGATCCTTGGTTGGGGGCACCTGCAGAAGCTCAACTGAGGCTGCCTAAAGCTTAGGAGGAAGGCAATGTATGTAGAGTTAGTTTCTAGAGGGCTTATAAATAGGACCATTGCTCATGAGTCCTGAAAAGTCCCAGGGTCAGGCTTCCCGAGGAGAGGGAAGGGGGCGGGGTCACATGCCCTCCTGAGGTCATTTCTACCTCAATGATTCAGGCAGCAAAATCCCAGTGTGGGTTCAGCTCCCCTGAATGTACTTTCATTTTGCATTATGATTTGCCACTCGAACTGATGAGAACCCAAATTGATGTCATTTCCCTCCCAATAAGCTCTTGACCAGAAAACATCTATTTCTCCATCTAACAGGGAATTTTTTTCCCCACCCAGTTTCTACAAAATCATGTTGCAGTTTGCCTCAATATTTTCCTTCTTTTTTAAAGATAGCATTTGTCAGGGCTTCTCTTCTGGTTATAAAATAATGTACATGCTCACTGCAGAAGAAGCTGGAAGGCATAGAAAGCTAAAAGAAGAAAAAAATTAGACACAATGTCACACCCATAGACAAACATTAAAAACTGTACTGTGTTTTCTTTCTGTCTTTTTCGCATGTGTACGATTTTTTTTTTTTTTACCATAATTGGATCAAATGCCTTTTTTAAGACTTCTATTAAAAGTAGGAGAGGGAAGGATTATACGTTCTGGCTTCAGTGAAAAATGAATTTTATTAATAGCTTACACTTATCAAGTACTGACAATGATCCAGGCACTTTATAGGTATCACCTTAATGCACATAAATACTTTATATGCATTGCCTTACTGAATCTTTGTAACACCCCATTGAGGAAGATGCTAATACTATGCCCATTTTACAGATGAGGAAACTAAGGCTCGGAGAACTTAAGTCACGTGGCCAAGGATAGCTAGTTCATAGCGCAGTCGGGATGATAGAGTGTTTTTTTTTGTTTTTGTTTTTGTTTTTTTTCTCTACAGCCTGGGCTATTAACCCTTAGAGTATATAGAGAGTTTATCTCTTTTTTAGCAATAACTGCCACAACTGGAAAGACCATAATGAAAATGTTGGCATGCTTCTCATTTAACTGGGAATATTTTAATGGAACCACAATACAATACATTCATGGAACAAAGACCATGCTCCCTGCTGACCTTCCATAACACTTTGCTCTTAAAAGATGCAGGGAGAAAGGAAATCCAAGGGAAGGTCAGAAGTTTATTAGCTAGTGCTGCTACGAGCTTACACAGGCTCTCCTATAAGCTGTTGCTATTTTAGTATTTGATGGCCATCTAACATGTCCCTGGGCACAGGGGCAGCTGACAGATGCCAGGGCTCAGCGCACATGCTGTGAAGTGACTGCTCATTCTTTCTATGGCCATTCATTGAGCACCTACTGTGTTTCTCTCAGGCACAGAGCTAGGCATGGACTCCAAATGCAATCTGTACAAAACAAGCAACCATAGGTTCAGCCCAAGTGGTGAAGTGGTATTAAAATGACCCCCTACCCCCACCCCAGAGTCAGGAAAAGAGACATTTTTTCAAAATAAGAGCTCAAAATGTTATATTGGTTAAATAGCATATCTGTTAGGGTGCTTTGATGGCAAGCAACAGAAACTGACTCTGGCTGGTCTAGGCAAAAAAGGAGGATTTCTTGGAAGAATATTGGAGAGTACTCTAGAGCAAAGGGAAGGCTAAAGACTCAGGCATAGAGCCATCAGGCACCCAGCATCTCCGGAAGGTTCTTGGCAGCAGAAAATGCTCAAAAATCTCACCCAGCTGCCTTGGCTGGAAAGAGAACACTCCAACTGTTCTCTGTTTTGGGCCTGAATCCATGATTCAGATTTCAGAGTGGGAGCCCTCATTGGCCTCACTGGCAGTCACATGCCAGGGAGGGGTGGGCACCTGGCTAACCATTCCGTCAGACAAAAATGGAGAGCCAGTAGCTGAAGAAGACAGGCTAGAGGCTGGGCAGCTGACAAACAATATCCTTGCATTTCTTGAGAATGATGAGGGCCAAGTACAGAGGCTGTGACAACACTTATAAAAACAAAGCCAAACCAAACCTTTTCTTTTCTATCCATTTCTCTCACATGCTAAAGCTACTCTACGGAATTTCTCTCTCTGGCTCTGTGCAGCCCTCCCGGATATCCAGTCCCGTATGCCCTTGCTGTGCGAAATGCATTCTGAACACCAGCAGCATCTTTGCCACCTGAAAGCGTGCTAGAAATGCAGTGTCAGGCTCCACCCCAGATCGACTCAGAGTTTGCATGTTGGCAAAATCCCCAGGTGGTTCTTCTGTGCAGGTTAAGTTTGGAAGCACTCATTTATACACTTTCCTCTGCCCTCCTCTCTCCAGTTCTTTATAGATCAACCCAGTTTCTCACCCATCCGAAAGAATCCCGCTTCTTCAGCAAGAGGCAGGAGCCGGGCGGTCAACTACAAGGTTGCCTCTGGTACAGGGAGAAAGAAATGAGAACACTCGTATGCCAATAATTTTTGTCCTGTAAACAACGACCAAGCAGACACAGTCTGTGACCTTGGAGCGCTCATGTTCTCGAGGGAGGAGCAGGCCAGGCAGTCCAAAGGGATACTGAGGGCTGCCAAGGGCATGGCACGGTTCTCGGGGCTGAGCTGGCTTTGGCACAGCCTGATCTGGTGAGGATCCCAGGGACAAAGGGACAGAATGGGAAATTAAGTTTTGCGGGGCTGCACAGATACATTTGGAGGTCCAGCGGTACTTGGGAGTGCTGTCCCAAATGCCACGCTGAGATATAAAACTGTGCCCGGGTACTCACGGCTGGCCTCTCCTCCACTCAGAGAGCCACCTGGGAGCGAGTCCCCAAGTGTTGCACAGAGGGGTGTGCAGGGGCCTTTAAAATGTTACGTTTTGAATGTAGTTTTGAAGGCTCTAGATGGAGTTCAGGTACCCTGAGGCCTCTCATCATGTTGGTCCCCACAACATACAAATAAAGCAGGCACGAGATTTCCCCCAAAGTTAGCAGTCTCTTATGAGTCATTTCGCAGGAACTTGGTGGCAGCCACTTGGCTGAAAGCAGCTGTGAGGAGGAATGTCCAGGCCCAGCGGTCGCAGCCTCGGACGTGGCTGGAGCCAGGGGACAGGCTGTGGGCGTGGTCGCAGCCAAGGGCGTGGCCGCGGGCGTGACTGGAGCCGAGGGAAGGCTGTGGGCGTGGCCACAGCCAAGGGCGTGGCCGCAGCCGGGGGACAGGCTGTGGGCGTGGCCACAGCCAAGGGCGGGGCTGCGGGCGTGGCTGGAGCCTGGGGACAGGCTGTGGGGGTGGTCAAATCCAAGGGCGTGGCTGCGGGCGTGGCTGGAGCCAGGGGACAAGCTGTGGGCGTGGCTGTCAGTCTCTGAGTGGTAACCTGAGGAGACGCTGCTGACTGGCCTCATCTCAGGGATCCCGGGGACTTAAAGAACTGTGCCCTTGATCCCCCAGGGCAGGTAGAACTCTAGGCAGAATCAAGGCAGAACTGAGCCAAGGGCGGGGAGAGGCCCTGAGGGGTCTGGCAAAAGATCAGAGGTCCCAGTCACATACCTTGGTGTTTTCTGTGTCTGCTCGTGATAGTGGGGTGTGGCAGGCAAGAGACCTGAAACCACTTGGACTCCTTTCTGGAGGGTATGCGGGTTCAGGAAGCCCAAGCTGACAGTGTCTGTGGCAGAGAGCTTGACAGAAGGTTCCCCTTCCCCTGCATCTGGCAGCAGTATTCTTCTGCAACACGGTCCTAAGCCCCCTCTCGGCATTCAGATCCCGAAGGCTGCATGAAGGGACCTACACCATCGGGCCGCTTCCTCATCTTCTGTCTTCTTCAGGCCTCCCAGTCCACAGAATAATCTCGTCCCTTCCACCAGGAAGAAATAAACAAACCAAGCAACACCCCCCGCGTCCCGCCGCCCCCCTACCCGGTGTTCACCAACTCTGTGGTCTCTCACCAGCCCAGGCTGTCCGCAAACAGCAAAGCTCACGTCTGCGTTTAGGCTCATCTAGAACACACTGTCGTGGTGTCCAGTGAGTTAATGGTTGCAAAAGCTTCAGAAAAAGACACTCTCCTGCTCATACAGAGTATGAGCAGGAGTACAAAATTGAATGTACATTTCTTTGACATTCTCCAGTTTCAAAAGCCACTTGCAAATGCCAGTACTTCTAAGTTTTATTTCTGATACTTGTACCTATAAAGAAAGGAACTGCTCATTAGAAAAAAACAACAACAACAGAAAAAAACGCCCTTTAAACCATGGCACTTTAAGAAGGAAGAACAGAAGATGCAAAAAATAATACCGGGGAAATAAATAAACAAGCAAATCGGTGTGTAAAGTAGCCCCAGCCACAAGTCCACATTTCTAGGACCTCCTCATCAACACTGAGTGCTTACTTAGTGCCAGGTACTCTTCTAAGAACTTTATTGATATTATCTCACGTGATACTTGTAGTAACTCTAAGCCAGGTCTTCTCAAATGGGAGTTATATTGCCCTCCCCCTCAATCCCTGGGAATATTCGGCAATGTCTGAAGACATTTTTGCTCGTCACAACTTGAGGGAAGGGTATCGTTACTGGCCCTAGTGGGTCACACATCCCATAATGCTCAGGACAGCCCCACGACAAAGAATTAACTGGCCCAAAATGTCAACAGTGCTGAGGTTGAAAAACCCTGCTGTAAGTGATAGGGGATCATCCCTCACCCCATTTTACAGATGAGGACACAAGGACAGAGAAGTACTTCCAGATACTTAGGTTTATGATCAAACATAATCAGCAAAATGAATGCAAATAAGGGATTGAGAAAAGTTTGCCAATATTCGAGATGAACTAAGAGAGGGAGGAAATGGGAAAGCATTAGGTTTGCATCTGTCCTATGATTTTCTTTGTCAGGGTTACGTGAATCCAGGGATCCCACAGAACCGAAACCCCGGAAGTATTCATGGGCAGGGTGAGCTGTCCAAGACACTTTCGGTGAGGGCAGTGACACTGCTTTCCAAACTCATTGCTTGCCTCCCTATTTACTATTACTCTGCTTTCCAATTTCTCAGCGGCACTTCTCATTCTTTTCTCAATTTGCAGCCTGTACTTGCAACTTGTTAGTTCCATTTGTGATTGCTCAGTCCGGGGGTGATGGAGGGAGGCATCTGCCCTGCTGACCCAGTGCGTTCTCACATGAGACAGCCTGAATCTGTCTGGGGATTGCGGGGGAGAGGGTAGGTGGCCAGCTGCCTCCAGGTCTCTCCTGGGAAAAACCTTCTCAGAACCATCGCAAATATTAGCTGATGACCTATCAAGGAATGAGGCCAAAAGGAATTAAAAAGAGGGTAAGAAAAAAAAAAAAGAGGGTAAGATCCTTCCATATGAAGTATGATGAAAAAATGCTCCCGGTATTTGGAGTGAAAAAGCCAAGTACAGGAGCGCCTGGCTGGCTCAGTCAGTAGAGCGTGCCACTCTTGATCCTGGGGTCGTGAGTTCAAGCCCCATATTGGGCACAGATCCTACCTAAAAAAAAAGAAGAAGAAGAAAAGAAGAAGAAGAAGAAGAAGAAGGAGGAGGAGGAGGAGGAAGAAGAAGAAAGAAAAGCCAAGTACAAAATTGAATGTACATTGATGACAACATTTTATAAAACTTGTCCTTTGGGATGTCCCACTTTCTAAATGAACATACATGACTTTTATCAGACATAAACAATAATTAGCCAGAATTTTTTAAAACCCCACATAAAAAGAGAAATGAGTGATGCCCACAAAAAAGCATGAACAAAAATGTTCCCAGGAGCTTTTGTGTGTGATAACTAAAATGGAAACAGTCCAAATGAAGTGTAGAAAGGCCAGATAAACTGAGGGTATTTTGCCACAACAGAATACTACATAGCAAGGAAAAAGAACACCCAGCTGCCAACCACAACTACATGGATGAGTATCGGACATGACGCTAAGTAAAGGAAATCAGAACACAAGGAACACATGCTGTCGTATCTTATTTATAGGAAATTCAAACATAGACAAAATTAATCTGTGGCGATGAGTATTGACAGGGAAGGGGCACAGGAGAGGAATAATGGTGTTCCCTCCCCTTCATCACCAGGAGCCAGGGGGCCGGCTCTACATTTGCATAAGCCACCCAGCAAAACAAAAGCCCTGGAAGTAACATGAATCTGCTCTTTTAGAAGGCAGTTTAGCTACAATTTATTCAAGTGTGCTGATAAATTCTGTTTATTCAAACTCAAGTATGTTGCTGCCTTGAGGTCTTACCCACCAACCCCAGACCCATCGTGCCAGACACACACCCAGCCAGAGGGGTTCCTATCATTACAGCTATACTGGATGTCCTAGTTCACCAAGGCTTTGCCTACGTATTTTAGTTTCCCACTTGAAACTATTTATTCTTGCTGCTTCCCAGCTCTAGGGCTAAGCCAGGAAGTTTAGTGCCCTAGGGAAAAAGAAAGATCAAAGAATAAAGAGCCCATTGATCAGCATTAGTCTCCAAGCTGAGGTTCTTGACCTCTGCGGAGAGACAATGGCCTTGAAAGTGAGGCTTTATGGAGGGGGAAAGGTATTTCTCATAGTTCCCCTCTAGCGAAGAAGTCAGGCTGCAGGTTCTAGGGAGGACTGCCCCACCAGAGTGCCTCCATGCACCCCAGGGGAGTTGGTCTCCACTGCTCTTGGAACAGCCTGGTAGGATCTTGGTGGCTGGGGCCCCCCTTCAGTTCTGCAGGGCAGCCCTCCAGGGTTCCAGATCCCCTCGAGGTTACCCAGTGGGCCATACACAGATTATTTTCTAGGTGTGCTACCGGAGGAAAAAGGTGGAAAGCACCACTCCAGATCACTGAGTTTTGTCATTCCCAGATATGCCCCAGACCTATTCATGCCACCCTGGGAAGATGGTGGGAAGAAAAGGAAAAGCTGAAAAAGCCACTGATAAGGACAGATGTCTCTAGGGAGAAGAGATTTAGAAATATCCAGAAAATGAGGGGGGAAGTGCAAGAACACAGGGTAAGTTGATCACATCCCAGGGCAGAGTGCAAGGAAGTCTGCCAGCCACTGCGGGACCTGCCTCTGGCTTAAGGCCCTGGGACCCTCAGCCCAGGAGCAATGGTGTGCAGGTGATAGCCGGAGTGTGTACAGGAGTCTGAGGAAGATGTCCGGGCCCTCTGTAGCCTGTTCAGGGCATGTAGGGGACCCGGAATTTCCCATGGGCCCACCGTGGGACCGGGGAGATAGAACCAGCTCTGGCCTGTAATCGGGAGCAACAAGCTGCCACAGGCAAAGAATGCAAAACCAGGAGTGAATAACCTGGACTCTGGGTGCTGGCCAGGGTCTGTCCCTGCCCACAGAATGCCTTTGTGCTAACTAAGAAAAGCCTCCTTCTTCTGACACACACAGCCCCACGGGTTCATGGCTTAGCTAGCAAAGCAATGGCTAGATTTCAGCCCCTTGGTGGGCGCGCTTGCTCAGGGCACAATCCCACACCCATTAGAGAAGGCTCTGGTTTCAGAACCTTGCTACAAACAGCTAGGAAAACCAATAGCCTTTCCACGGTCCCCCAGTCCAGAGAGCCGCTCAGACCAATCACTCCTTAAAGGAAACCTGTGAGCATCTTGGTTCCCCTTCCACTTCCTACTCATCCTCCACACGCTCAGGTTCCATTTCAAGGGATGAGGCAGAGGATTTGCAGTGATGGGGATGGGAAGACGAGGCTCAGAACTCTGGCTGCACTTCTCCCCCTGCCCAGCCAGGCAATGACTCAGCAATCACACAGATGGTTTAAATGACCAGACTGGCATAAAATCCTATCTCCCCCCCCCCCCCCCATCTAGCTGGGTGGAGGTATGCAAGGAAAAAGACTTATTACAGAAAAATAAAGAAGTTGCATTTTCTTTGCCCATCCAAGCACTGGGCAAGTAAAACTGCAGCCCTGCAAACAGTTGGGGGTGACTGACTGAATGTCAGCGTTTGCCCTTGAACTCCATTGGATTTTGCTGATTCCCATGATCATTATTACTTAGTACTCTCGGAGTGTCTCAGCACGGACTATAAATTATGTGGTCACTTTCTAATAAAGACACAACAGCTGTCCTTCTTTCTAACCTAATGCCACAGAAGAAGGACAGGAATGGTGACTGGGCTGGAGAATCCAGACAGGAAGAATTTGACCTGAGCCTTGAGAAAGTGAATTTGGAGAGGAGAGGAGTAAGCCTTCTGCATAGGTGGGTGAATGTATAAATCACCTATTGCTGCATCACAAATTACTGCAAAACCTAGCAGCTTCAAACAAACAAACAAATCTTAGCTTGCACAGCTCTATGGGTCAGGAATTTGAAAGTGACTTAGCTGGGTGGTTGTGGCGCAGAGTGTAGCCAAGATCCGTGCTGGGGATGTTGTTGTGTGAAGGCTTAACTGGGGCTAGAAGGTCTGTTTCCACGATGGCTCACTCACAAGCCTGCCGGCAGGAGTTCCCCACCATGTGGGCCTCTCCACGCGGCTGCTTGAACATCTTCACAACATGGCTGCCACGTGGCCTCCCCCAGAGCAAGTGTTCCAAGAGAGAGCAAAGCAGAAACCGCAATGACTTATGACTTCGCTTTCAAAGCCACGCTCCGTCCTTTCTACAATATCTCATTGATGACATACGCCAGCCTGATACAAACATGTGAATATCAAGAGGGGAGGATCACTGAGGGCTCTCTCAGACTATGGCTACCACATTGAAAATGCACGAAGTCCCAGAGGCAGAAATAGGGAGCGGTATGCTCAGAAAGTTAGTGACTGGGCAGTTGTCTGGAACGTTTACTGACTTCCCACTATATTCAACATCAAACAGTCCTCTCGGGCCAAAGTCCAGCAATCCAACCTTGGAGAGTATTGATCTACCGATGTGTTTGAAGAAATGGGAATTTGCAATCCCTTTACCCACAGCTGAACTGCAGAGCAAAGCACTAAGAAACATTTTAGTTTTGTAAGCACGAGAAATGCACTGTATATAAAGCACATTGTGGCCCTGTATAGGAGTCGAAGATGACCACTTTTTTTTTTTAAAGATTTTATTTATTTATTTGACAGAAAGAGACAGACACAGAGAGAGGGAACACAAGCAGGGGGAGTGGGAGAGGGAGAAGCAGGCTTCACGCGGAGCAGGGAGCCCAATGTGGGGCTCGATCCCAGGACCCTGGGATCATGACCTGAGCCAAAGGCAGACACTTAACGACTGAGCCACCCAGGCACCCCGAAGATTACCACTTTTTAAAAGTACACTCCTGGAAAAAAAAACACCATTAAAAAACAATCTTTGAAAATTCATTTTTCTTTTTTACTTGTGGGCATTTTTCCCATTAAAAAAAAAATGATGTACTGCTTGCGTAATTGTTAAAAGATTCAAAAGCATTAAAAAATACACTCTGCACAGAACTGCAATCATTCTCTTCCAATCCCTGACTCTTCTGAAATAACGGAGAATGAGTTTCTAGGAGTCTGCACTGAAGAAAGAAATGCAGCTAAGGCTGAGCCAAGGGGGAATCCACTGTACTTACTGGCTGCCTGGCTTCTGGCTAGTCAACATTTTAAGCAGGTTAAGGTAAGCCCTGGGCATTTGGGTTTTGGAGTCACAAAGGGTTTTTGCTTTACTCTGTGATCCTAGTAATACTAGCCCTTTTCTAGATTTTTCTCCATTCTTAGCTAATGTGTTACATGTCTTATATCCTTGGGTTTTTTCGTTTTGTTTTAAGATTTATTTATTTATTTGACAGAGAGACAGAGAGAGAGCACAAGCAGGGGGAGTGGCAGGCAGAGGGAGAGGGAGAAGCAGGCTCCCTGCTGAGCAGGGAGCCTGGTGTAGGGCTCGATCCCAGTACCCTGGGATCAGGACCTGAGCCGAAGGCAGAGGCTTAACGACTGAGCCACCCAGGTGCCCCTCTTATATCCTTGTTTTAAAATGTTTTAAAGTGTTACTACATGAAACTGGCTTGGATGTCTTTTTAGAGAACAGTTCTTCCATGCTCAGTATGTAGTTAGTTAACAATTATTTCTTGGTAATTCCCTCGGGATACCATGATGCCCACGGCAGACACAGCCCTGCCCATATGGACCTTCCAATCTGGTGGGCAAGTGAAGGGAATACTGCCTTGCAGTTTCATTTACAGAGGATGGGCCTGAAGGGAAAGCCTGTTATCGCTAAATCTCGTGGGTAGGTGTTAGAGGTAACTGGGAAGAAGCCAGGATGGAGATATTAGATTCGCATAAAAACGCTGTATAAGAATACCAAATAGCCACAGAATCTCTGGCATCATTTACATCTTATATCTCTCTCTGACTCCCCTCTTTTTTTCTTTCCTCTATTTCTTTTTCTTTTCTATAGTTCATTTATTTGTTTTTTAAAGGTTTGAGAGAGAGAGAGAATGGGGGGAGGGGAAGGTAGAGGGAGAAGGAGAGAAGCAGACTCCCTGCTGAGTGCAGAGCCTGATGGACCAGATGGACGGTGGGCTCAATCTCATGACCCTGACATCAGCACCTGAGCAGAAATCAAGAGCTGGAGGCTTAACTGACTGAGACACCCAGGCGCCCCTTTTCTATTTCTATTACAAAGATGGGAGGCAACTCTTTGAGCTATTAAGAATACATCCTTTTAGAGGCACCTGGGTGGCTCAGTCGGTCCTGGGATCGAGCCCTATGTCAGGCTCCCTGCTCAGCGGGGAGTCTGCTTCTCCCTCTCCCCCTGCTTGTGCACTCTCTCTCTCTCAAATAAATAAATAAAATCTTAAAAAAAAAAATCCTTTTCCATGTTTAAAACAAAACCGCTCACATGTACTGAGTGCTCATTATGTGCCAGGCATAGGGCTGATGGCCTCACTTATATGATCTCAATTAAGTAACACAACAATCCTACGTGTGGGTAAGTTCTGTTTTTATTCCTATTTCGCAGATGAGGAAACCGCACCTCTGCAAGATCAGTGCACACGTTCAAGGTCACCCTGGTAGTAAATGACAGAACAGGCATTCAAATCCTCATGAGCCTGAAACTGTTGTCCACCCCTGTGATGGGGCCAGTTCTGACTTTCGGCTTTAGCTGCTTAGGGAGTCTGTTTTGACATCAGCCAGAAATGAACTTTAGTTGTAGCTCCTATGAACTGAAATGGCAAACTGAAAGCGAGGAAAGAAAACAGCTTGAGACCTGTTTCAGACCCTGCATGAGGCGAGAAACAGAGTCAGCGGAAATGAGAAGCCAGCTGGATTCAGCAAGTCCTCCAGTAAGGGGGGCCATGCGAACCAACTTAATTGGATGATTATTTCAATTATCTAATTAAGAAAGATTACAGCTGAACAAAGACAGAGAGGGCCTCCAAGGTGATAAAAAAAAAAGTTGATTAGCTGGGTTGGCCCTTGGCGGCACTGGGAGGTGCAGGGACTCCCCATTGGAAGCTGTGGCCCTTGGGACAATTAGCCGCAGAGAGCCCCTCCTCTTTCTCCCCTTCCCTCCCCAGCTGAAAGCTGTCTTCTGCCTTACCTCTCGACACCCTGGTCAAGTAGCCAGCATTCTCCTCCCTTCCTTCTTTCTTTCCTTCTTCCTTTTTTCCTTCCCCTCCCTATTTGTTTTTGTACTGGTTTAGTAAACAAAAACCAGTGTAGATTTCCCTGTACAGTTTAGGACAGAGGCTATAGTCTGGTTACCACTAGCCTCCACACGACGCCCCCCACCCCCCCACCCCTACCCAGACCCCCATCCCCACGTATGGCCCATGCACTTCTTAAAAAATAAATTATTCACCAATATTTAAAAATCCAGGATTTCACAAAGAAGTCCAGATCTCTGGCTTTATTTAAACAAATGAGATCTGAAAACACTGGGTCTACCTTCTCAGAGGCCAGATTCAAAATATTTAACACTGCGTATGGCTCGGGGCTGTCTTATCAGAGCAGATGCCAGGCGTGAGCCATCCAGGGGCCAGATCCACGCACACTGGCAGGAAGGTGGGGCCTCTGCCCTCTCAGACCACCCTGTGCTCTCCAGCTCCCTGGGCCACCTCTGTCCTCTTGTCTCTGTGACACTGAGGTGAAGGTCACCTGCCATTTATCATCATACCTGCTTGACCCACTTATCTAAAGAGGGAAGAGACTGTTTCCTTGGAGTACCTGTGTGGCTCAGTCATTAAGCATCTGCCTTTGGCTCAGGTCATGATCCCAGGGTCCTGGGATCGAGCCCCCAGTCGGACTCCCTGCTCAGCGGGAAGTCTGCTTCTCCCTCTTCCTCTGCCTGCCGCTCTCTATCACTATCTGTCAAATAAATAAATAAAAATCTTTAAAAAAAAAGACTGTTTCCTTAGCTTGACCTTTGTCTCAGTTATATCATTGGCCTGGCCTGAGCCGGTTTGAATCTTGTGATCCTTGTTTTCGGGAGCCCAGGGCTTTTATTCTTTAAGTTAACAAATAATGGTTGAAAGACTTCCTTATGCAACACAATATAGTAGAACTATTAAGAACTAGGCCATGGAGTCAATAGTTCTGGGCTCAAATCCTGCCTCAATCACTTCTTAATTGTAGGACTTTGCTTCATGTCCTGATTTCCAAATGAAATTTAGAACTTGTCTAAATACCGAAATTTTCAAAACACCTGTTTCCCTGATATAGCTGCGAGCTTTATTGTGAGGCTTCAATGGGAAGATGTAATAAAGGGCCTCGCCCCATGCTTGGTAAGCTCTAAATGGCAGCCAGTGGAAGGGGAGAGTACTAGCGCTCAGGATTGTGCGTCTATGACAAAATAGGCACTGTGTTGTGTGCCCATGTGTGTGATTCCATCCAGTCCTCATGCGCTCCCTTCTAAGGTGAAGAGCATTACCTCCAATTTATTTTTATTTTTGTTTTTAAAATGTTTTTAGAAAGAGAGAACACGTGCATGGGAGTGGGAGAGGAGGGGCAGAAGGAGAGGGAGACAGAGAATCCCAAGCAGGCTCCACGCCCAGCACGGAGCCCAGCATAGGGCTGGATCTCACAACCCTGAGATCTTGATCTGAGCCGAATTCAAGAGCTGGACGCTTAACCAACTGAGCCACTCAGGTGTCCCGCATTATCTTCATTTTACAGAAGACGATACTGTCCATCAGACATTAGATTCTGTCCTTAAGGACCCAAGTGTGGTGGAAAAGAGATGTGTGTATATATATATATATATATATATATATATATATATACACACACACACACACATATATATACATATATACATACATCTTTTTTCCATATATATCTTTTATATATTTTATATATATCATATCATATATATAAGAGGGTTAAAAGAAGGGCAGGGAGTTATAAATTGACAGAGGAGATGAGAAGAAGGAAAGATTATTTTTGCTGGGAAATACATTATACTAGAATAGTGCTTCTCAAATTTTAATGTGCATACAAATTACCTGGAGATCTTGTGAAGAGAAAATACAGATTCTGATCCAGAGATGCTAGAGAGGGGTCAAGATTTGGCATTGCAAACAAGGCCCAAGACGATGCTTTGCTGCTGGTCCATGGACCACACTTTGCAAAACAAGTTAGTTGTGGCCTTGGCCTGGTACTGATACCAGTCACCTACCCGGTTTCTCTAACCACAGCAAGTGGTTCAGGCACAGGCATGGGAACCGAACTTGGCCCATTAGAGTCTTTCCTGGGAATGTCCATGACTTTTGGAGGAGAGAAGCCCTCTTTTTTTTTTAGGGCCATTAAGTTGGGATGAAGAAACCCTGGGTTGCCTCTAGCCAGGCTAACCCATACGGTATAGAGAAAACATCTTTGTAGAAGGAGAGAATGGGCCCAGCAGAGAGAAGCCATGAAAGAGAAACCAACAGAGAGATGAGAGAGAAAAAGAATGCTGATGACATCATTCTAGTCTTTAGAGACCAATAATAATTCTCTCTCTCTCTTTTTTTTTAATAGGTGAGCTGGACTTTTATCGCTTCCAACTCAAAAAGTCCTGAGTCAATTTAGTATTAAATTAAATATTAGTATTAGTTACCTTAGTATATTAGTTATCTAGTACTGCTTAACAATTACCCCAGAATTCAATAGCTTAGGTTAACAATAAACATGCAGCATCTCCCACAGTTTCTGCGAGTCAGGAATTGGAGAGGAACCCGACTATGTGGTTCTGGCATAGGATCTGTCATGAGGTTGCAGATAAGATGTCTTCCGGGGCTGCAGTCATCTGAAGGCTCGACTGGGACTAGAAAACCAACTTTCAAAGTGGCTCAATCGTATGGCTGGCAAGTTGTTACTGGTTGTTGGTGATAGGCCTCAGTTATTCCCCAGCAGGCTTCCCCTTAAGTGTCCTCGAACCATGGCGGCTGGACTGAGAGAGAGAGAGAGAGAACCAGGAGAAATTTTGTTCTTTTTATGACCCAACCTCAGGAATCAGAGTGTTACTTCCTCACATTCCATGCATTAGAAGTGAGTCACTAAGTATAGCCCATACTGAAGGGGAAGGGAATTACACCCTATCTTTTGAAGGGAGGAATGTCGAAGACTTTGTAGATGTATTTGCAGACATCTTTTAAACCATGGGATCTGGCATGTCCCATGGCAGGTTTATTGTGGACCCAGGATCTGGATTCTTGTTCTGGCTTTGCCATCAATGGACCATGTGGCCCTGGGAAGGTCATTCCATATCTCTGAGTCTTGGTTTCTCATCTGGCAAATGAGGAGGCTGGATTTGAACCATTTAGCCTTAAAATCCTGCAGTGTCTATACCAAAGACACTTAAGGCCATGTACATTGATGTCCTACTAGGAGCCTAATTATCTTTGTCTTCTGCTGGGTCTTCTGTCTTCTGCAAACCACTCTTGGAGATGAAAAACCAAGATGTTTTTCAGCTGTGAATGTAACTTGTCTCATATCACAACCCCGAACCTCATCAAGCAGGACTTGTTTCAACTAGTCACCTCATTAAACAAATCTGACCATGTAAGATCCAGAGGAACACGTGTGGTTTAACCAGGCCCATTTGGGAATAATTACCACCACACTGTTGCTTAATGAAGTCAAGCTTCAGGTGGTGGAGATTACAGGATGGGATAAAGGATGAGTAGCTGCATGACAACCCAGCTTGTGAAATATTTGGAGGGGAGGCAGACCTTACTACTGTTAATAATAACAATGATAATGATAATGCCTTTAATTGAGTGATTATGGACTGCAGGTACTGTGCTAAACATGCTTTTTATCTCTTTTTGCCCATAACAACCTCATGAAGAAGGAAATATTAGCACCATTTTATGGGTGAGGAAATAGACATTAAGAAGAGTAGGATGAATTGTACAAATCCACTAGCTAACAAGGGGTGGAAATGGGATTAAGCCTGGGCCCACTGGATTTATAAGACTGTGCCCTCTGTCATTATACTTAACTGCCTTTTTCTTGTAGGTTGCCAAATAAGACTCTCAACGCCCAAATAAAAGTCTTAAAACAGGTCTGATAGGGGTTTTTTTGACCATTTTCAGTTTCTTTTTATCATAAATTTTGGCCTTCTACATTTTAAAGAAAGATTAAAATCTGAGACATACTCATCAGTAAAAAACAATCATGAGGATTCCCTCACAGTGTGGTCCTGTATCTGACCAAGATAATTAAATAGACTCAGCCTTAAATGCATCTACTTAAAATAATCAAGGGAAGCCCAGGATGGTGTCATGAACTGGGTAGGTGATGCCAAGGTAGTCGGTGACTCTAGAAATGAAAGGAAAGTTAACCAGAAGAGTCAAGGCCAGATGAGTAGCCAGGAGGTTTATGAGGAAGGGAGGCACAGGAGGGGCCAATGTTGGCAAATATTATAAGGTCCTGGATCCAGGCTCAGCTGAGGAGTCAAGAGCTGGGTGAGTAGCTGGAACACTATTATACCCAAGTCAGCACAGAAAACCCAGTAGAAGTTGGAACAAACAAGTGTCAGGGATCAGGGCAAGCAGAAATCAGGTTGAAGGCTAGAAATCAGGAGGGCTATTTGGACCAGCCCTCCTTTGGGAAACAAGAAAATTTGCTGGATAAATTGAGCATCTTACAAGCACGTAAGAGTTAATTATATAGTAAGACACTACCAGGACAAAATTGAAGGAAAAACAGGAACCCAAACAGATAAGCAGAGTATGGAAGTCACTTCTGAACCAAGAGCATTAGCTGATTCCAGCAATTTGAACTTTTGTTTTGATGGCCTTGTGAGATAAGGGAGGCAGAAAACAAAAGGGCAGTCAAATTAGAGACCCTCTCTATAATAGCAGGGACCCCCATGGCCCTACACACTCAGGGAAGAGGTCAACCAGAAGTAACCCAGGCCTTGTGACTTTGCAACCAGGATTCAATGTCTGGTGGTTCAGGCAACCTCAAACCTTGAACCTGGTTTAAGGTGGCCCCCAAGCACCTGACAATTGCAGACACACATCCTCTCTGGATGAAGGTACCTTTACCCACAACCTCAAATTACTCCTACAATGATTCTTCAGGTACAATGAGCAGCCTGCAGTCAAAGATAACCAGGGATAAAAAGAAATAAGGCACTACGTATAAAAACCAGCATTAAGAGTAGACAGCAGCACTAGTCTTGTGAAGAGTTTATATATTAGAATTATCAGGAATAGATTATAAACTAGGCATGCATAATATGTTTACAGAAATAAAAGATAAGGTCAAAGATATCTAATGGGACAGGAAACTATCAAGTCACCCAGATTTGAAAAAAATCAAATAGAACCTTCAGTAATGGGGCACCTGAGTGGTTCCATTGGTTAAGCATCTGCCTTCATCTCAGGTCATGGTCTCCGGGTCCTGGGATCGAGCCCTGCATCAAGCTTCCTGCTCAGTCTGCTTCCCAATCTCTCTCCCTCTGCCCCTCCTCACCATTCGTTCTCTCTCTCAAATAAATAAATAAAATCTTAAAAAAAAAAATAAGCTCCAGTGATAAAAAAAATACAAACTAACATCAAAAAACCTTTATTTTAGAGACAAAACTATATTCCGTTACAGAAACTTCTTGGAAACAAGTCTGAGACATAGTAATAGAATGATTGGGGGCTGCAAGAGAAAGTACCCAATTAAAATGTGGTTAAATGATAAAGATTATTTACCATCTTATATAACAAGAAATCCAGTAGTTGGGCTGTACCAGGATTATTTCTGTAGACAAATGGTGTCATCTAGGACCCTGCCTCTTTGCATCTCTCATACCACAATCCTCAGTTTGTTGGCCTTTGTCTTAGACATGTCTCTTCATGATGGCAAAATAGCTGCA
Source organism: Mirounga angustirostris (assembly GCF_029215605.1). Taxonomy (NCBI): domain Eukaryota; kingdom Metazoa; phylum Chordata; class Mammalia; order Carnivora; family Phocidae; genus Mirounga; species Mirounga angustirostris. The sequence goes on along the minus strand of NW_026991709.1, from coordinate 176,909,473 downwards.
ACAGCTCCAACCATCATGTCTCCATATTACCACATTTGAAAGCAGAAATAAAAGAAACTATCTCCAGTGCATCTCTCTTTTATCAAGGAGGAAGGACCTTCCCAGAAGCAACTCCACCAGAGTCCCTCCCCCTGATGTCTAACTGGTCAGGAATTGGTCACATACTCTAGCTACAAGCAAATTGGGCAAGTGAGTTGCATTTTCAGCCTTTAAGGCAGGAGGTAGATTCTGCAGCTTTGGAGAAGGGGAGGGAATGGCTGCAGTGTTGATTCTGTGTAGGAACACTGAGAAGGGGAATACGGTGACAGAGAGAGGAGGAACATTCTACAACTGATGCAGTCTCTCTCCAGGGGCACTGAACTCCCCTTGGTGCGCCATTTTCCTTCTTTTGGAATCTTTGCCACATATTACCCCTTTCTCTTATCCATTCTCCCAAGATACCTGAAGCCCTTTTCCTTCTGAGGAAAGAGGGTCTTAAAAACAATTCATCCAGTAGTTTAGTTTATGCTTCCCTAAGAAATATAGAGAGGAGAACACAAAGGAATGAGTACCCTAGTGGTATTCCAGACACCGTTGGCTTGATGAGGGGTAGAGGGCAGGATAAGAAGGATTTAGGGACAGCACGGTTAGGGAGACACCATCTAGGGACTTGGGAATTATACTTCTAAACAGTCTGGGAGTTACCCGACTGTCCTAACAGAAAGCTGAGGCACCACGGGCTCCATTAATCCAGGAGCTCCATTCTTTAGTCTGAAGCCTGCGGTGCCATAAGGCTTGAGGGGGGACACAGCCTCCCTTGACCTCATTTTATTCATCGAGAAAACAAGAAAAGTTGGCTCAACAAACTTTAAAGACCCTCTTGTTTTTAGTCACAAAACCAAAATAAAAATAAAAAAGTAGTAATGGTTACAAAAGAGAATTCAAAAGGCACGTAAACAAATGCTGTTGGGATTCCCTCCTTACAGATCTGCCGCTGAGTACTGACTTTATTTTCTCCCCACATTAGGAGAAAGGAGGGAGGGGAAGGGGTCCGAGCGGAGAGGCCTCAGGACAGGGAGCTTCTACCCAGAGCTCCAGACTTTGATCATTTCACTTCAGCAGAGGAAAGAGAGAGGGTCTTTCTTCCAGCATTTACATACAAAATCCTAAGAAGAGGGCACCAGGGTGGCTCAGTTGGTTAAGCGTCTGCCTTCGGCTCAGGTCTTGATCCTAGGGTCCTGGGATTGAGTCCCCTGCATCGGGCTCCTTGCTCATCCGGGAGCCTGCTTCTCCCTGTGCCTCTCCCCCTGCTGTGCACGCTCTCTCTCTCTCTCTAATCAGTCAATTAATAAAATCTTCAAAATCCTAAGAAGGAACCCTGGAGAAGTGGCAGGCACTGGATGGATATTACTCTAACCAGCACCAGAAGATATAATTTTTTTGGACAGACAGGAGAAAAGAAGGAAAAGGGAAAAAAGACGTTTGCATAGTATAATCTGACCCATTTATAATGATTAATAGAGACCCAGAGAAGTTCAGCAAGTTGCCCAAAACACACAGCAAGTAACTGTCACAGCTCGATTCAATCTCAGATCTTTCTACCCGAGGCCCAGTCTCTTCTACTGTGCCTCTGTTCATCCTCGTAATACCAAACCGTTTTCTTTGCTTTACTGTAAATGAACATTCTCTGTCATCATTATCTACTAAACTAGATCAAGACATAACTTTTATTCATTTGTAGGTCACCTCCTGTTACTGGAAAACTCCTCCAATTAACCAGCAATGCGCTCAGCAAGGCCTGGGAGGGGCCAAGCAGTCACTGAGCTGGGACTGCCAAGGACACTCCATACGCTGCTCGTGAGGAGAGCAGGCAGCACCGAGTGAACTGGGGAGGGGGTTTCCAACAGAGTCATAATGTTCTGGGGTTCCCACAAAGTACCCCATTGTCCAGGATGTTGAGAAGAGTGATAATGAACAGTGAGTTTTTAACAAAGACATTCCCCAAACCTGAAAGATGATTAAATGGCAGGGGGTGGGGGGTTCAGGCAGGACTTAAGTGTCAAGAGCAGAAAAGCTCTGCTCATTGTGCAGAAAGAAATTCTAGAACTCGTTACCGCCACAGGGGAGGTCAGAAGCAGAGGGTATGTCCCAGCCACTCCTTGTGACAGCATCCAAATGCCTTCTTTGATGAACCCACCCATCTCCAGTCTCGAAAACTGCCCCCTGCTTGTGTTCAGTGTTCCTGGCTCCAGTCAGGGCCTCTGGCCTTTGTCAACAATGTCAGCTCTGGAATTGGTCCTTTCTGGTGACAAGTGGGAAAATTCCAGCAAGGAGCAGAGTGGTGGGAGAACTGGAGAACAGGACTGGTCAAGTGGAAAGAGAATAACCCTAGTTTTAGCCCACAACATCCTGTAGTTTGTCCACATCATGTTGAAAACAAGGGGATTGGAAGGGTTTTAGTAAGCAGATTGCTCCTACAGCTCGAGTGGACAGGGGAAATTTTGCATGTCTTAACCAGGATCGAGAGAATAAGAGCTCAAGTAGCCTTAGAATTGGTGATACAAGCATGTGCATGTGTGTGCCTGTGTGTGGACATACACATGGGTAGTAGCGGGACGGACACCAGAAGGTGAACCAGACTCGATTTTTCAGTAACAATCAGTGAATAATTACTGAGCACTTACCATAGCCACAGTGTCTTACTCAGTCCTGTCTTCGTTTGGGTTCCCCCAAAAGTGAAGCCTGAGAAAAGGATCTAGGTACTGGAAGTTTCTTTAAGAGATGATCTCAGGAGCAGGGGGAGGGAACGGCGAGAATGACACAGGAACAGACAAATGTTGACATAAGGTGAATTAGTGAGGTCACCGCTCCAAGCCCCCTCCCAGAACTGCCTGCCCCAGGACCAGGGATGCTGGGCCACTTGTCACCCCGTGCCCGTGCCTGCTGCCTTTGATTGGAGGTTGCTCCTGGGGGCAGGCACTCAAAGCTTCAGAGAAGGCCCTGTGTGCCCAGCCCTGAGGAGAGCTACAGCTGAGACAGCCTAGGGATGCTCACCCAGGAAGTGACTGTTATTCCCATTTTACACACGAGGAACTGGAGGCCTAGAGAAATGGAGCTGCAGGGACCAGCCCACTGGAAGGCGGCAAAGCCAGAACAGAGGGTCCAGTTCAGGTCCTCTGCCCTTGGCCAGTGACATCTCAGGACACTCAGGATGGATAGCAAAGAGGAACATTTCCTGAGCTCCTACGTTATGACAGACAATGCGATTTCGCTGCCCTTGGTGACCCACACCTTGATCCCCAGCAGACCTGAGGGGACCCCAGAGCAGGGGCGGTCAGCCTGGCTCCTCAGGGCCTCATTACTTGGGGCTACTAGAGTGTTCCCCAAAAGGCTCCTTTCTTGGTATCAAAGTCAAATTCAAAATTCCCGAGCTGGAACGGAAAACCAGCACAGTCCCCAGAGCCTGAAGACCAGCTGCAGGGAATGACAGGAGCCTTTCACTTCACTCGGTCCCCTTGTCATCTACCACGGGATGACCCTGTCCACACACCTGCCCTTTGAGCATCTGGCCTTTGCTTGCACACTTCCCTTAATGAGGAGCTCACTACCTCACTTAGCCAATCAATTTTCACACATCTCCACCTGTATCTTCTTAAAGAGTTTTCTATGACAAACCAATCCTCCCTTGAGGAGGCAAGAAACGACTGGTGGATAAATACATCTGGAAAAAGCTGTTTGTGATAATACCTGCTTAGTGATTTATACCATAGTAGTATATTCAGGGCTCTAAGAAACTATAGCGTTGAGAAACTTGTTTAATTTTGCTTAATTGAAAATTTCTCAAACCTGTTTCACTACAGAACACTTTCTTCCAACAATCTCTAACCTGGTGGGGCGGGGGGCGCCTGGGTGGCTCAGTCAGTTAAGTGTCTGCCTTAAGCTCAGGTCGTGATCCTGGGGTCCTGGGATGGAGCCCTGCGTCAGGCTCCTTGCTTGGCAGGGAGCCTGCTTCTCCCTCCCGGCCCCCCACCCCCGCTTGTGAGCTCTCTCTCCCTCTCTCTGTCTCTCAAATAAAGAACATCTTTAAAAACAACAGCAACAGGGACACCTGGGTGACTCAGTCGTTAGGCAGCCGTTAAGCATCTGCCTTCGGCTCATGTCATGGTCCCAGGGTCCTGGGATCGAGCCCCATGTCGGGCTCCCTGCTCAGCGGCGAGCCTGCTTCTCCCTCTCCCTCTGCCTGCCACCCCCCCCTGCTTGTGCTCTCTTTCTCTCTGACAAATAAATAAAATCTTAAAAAAACAACAACAAAACAAAAACCCACAACAATCTACAACCTTCCCACAGAGCTCTGTACCCTGGTAGCACTGGGTCAGCAAGCTTCTCTTGGGGGTGGAGTCTCTCTTTGCGGAGGTTCCAGGGGTTCCATCAACCGGCTTCGATGCTAAGCTCTGGGGTACAGAGAACAAGCCTGGCTCCTGCACAGATCGGAATAACGAAGGTTTAATTCTCCCTGAGCACTTAGGGGGAGCCAGGCACTGGGCTGAGTGCTTTTGATAGGTTACTCCACACCCTCCTTTAGGGGATGGAGAAACTAAGGCTCGGAGGGGTGAGGCGGGGTTACACCGCTAGAGGGTGGCGCGGCTGGAAGGCAAACCCAGCACTACATAGGATCCTTAGAAAAACACCTGGAGGAATGTTTGGTACAGGGTCAGTGTTCAATAATGTTATCTGTGTTGCGTTGTTGTTACTATTAATGTCATTATCTGACTGAAGAGCAAGTGCTCTTAACTGCTCCTGATGCCTTGCTGGAACCTTCTGTTCTCTGGATTTAACATTCTTCACGTTTTCCCCACGTTCATTTGATGTTTCTTCCCCACCGTTTCTGCACGCTGTACACACCAGGAAGGACTGAGCACCGAGGTCGGGGAGCCTTTCCTAGCTGAAAGCAATCTTCCATTTGCTCTTACCTCAGGACTATTTTCTCTGTCTGTTAAATCCTCAGAAATACGGTGGAAATAAATCCTTCAGGAAGACCAGTGAAGGAGAGCAGAGGGAACTGGGGAGAAGCTGTCAGGATGATCATCTTCTAAACCAGGGGTCCGCAAACTACAGACCACAGGCCAGATCTGGCCAGCCCACTGCTTTTTGTAAGGAAGGTTTTGTTGGAACACAGCTGTACTCATTCATAGATGTATTGATGTATTATCTACAGCTGCTTTTTGCACTCAGCAACAGAGTAGTTATGAAAGAGACCTAAAATATTTACTATGTGGTTCTTTTTACAGAAAAAGTTTGCCAATTCCTGCTTTATCTTGTGGAGAGAATAAAGTTAGGCTGGAGAGGTTTTTGATGAGCCAGGTGTCTGCCTTTTCTTATGTTCCAGATGCTCTTGGAAAAAACCAGCTGGAAGTTGCTGGGGCCCAAAACACTATGGCTTCTAAGAACTTGCAAGAAAGATACAGCTCTCCATCGAAGTTAAGCTTTAAACCTATTCATGATGGATCAGAGACAGGATATGTGGAGTCCTCTGAAGGCCACTGTATCACTCCAAGGCTAGGTATGTTGGCTCTCGGTGGATCAAGGTATTGGCCAATCTAAAGAGAGACTAGTCAACCAAGTGGGATCTGGTCAGCTTTGTTCACTTAGAGAAAAGAGGTTAATGCTGACAGGACTCCATTCAGGCACTGCTCCAGGTTGGGGGAGACCTCCAATGGAGGGAGTATCTCAAGTGGCAAAGCCATTTATGACATGTGGGCAATCTTAGCCTAATGCCCTCGAACATTCAATTCAGCTCAATAACACCCTTGTTTCAACTCCATGATCTCAAAGCCAACTTCTGGGTATGACTTGGCTGCTTCCCATGTAGTTCTGCCAACAGAGGGGGATATTCTGCACCCCACATCCCCAGATGGGTTTAAGGGTAACTGAGAATCCCCTGAAGTTGTGTGCGCCATGTTGTGTGTGTTTGAGAGTGCCCATTGTCCTGAGGACGGGAACCTTCATGGTCATTATAATCTCAAAGGGCTCCGCGAAAAACAAAGGGACCTGACATTCATCTGTGTGAGTGTTTCAATTAGGATTTCCTTCTATCTCTCAGACCGAGGGCAGGAACTCTGTTGCTTCCATCTGTCACTGTTCCTCCAGCTCTCAGCCCTGTGCCTGGCTCACAGGACATGCTCACTAAGTATTCATCAGAGCAGGGATGGAAGTAAGGGAAGAGGAGAGGCCAGGAGGAGGGAGGAAGGCTTGACAGGCAAACAGGAGTGTCCTGATCCCTGTGATAGTTAGAATTTTCATTGTAAATTAATAAACTGACCTTCTGGTTTATGCAAGAGTCTCATGAGGGTGGTAATAGATTTTCCCTGGGGCCCAGATTGCCCTGGGTGTGGTGTGTACAAAGCTCTATGACCAGAACCTGAACCTGGGTGAATTCACAAGTCACCCTGTGGGGCTCCTTGGAGACAGACTGCTGGCTTTTTCACCAAACGGAGGAGGAGGGCTTTAGCATTCCTGTCATTGTGTTACGGCGGCCCCGAAGGCATGTGCTCTCTTCCTGCAGTGTGAGGACATTTAAAGCCCGTGTCCAAGGCCTGGGCCGGTGTTGGCACCAGGTGGTTCTCATCTCATGTTCATTGAAACAAATGGATGCTGTATTATCTTGAATAACTGAAAAAAATGTAGATTGTACATGTGTTTTTGTTATTAAATCTAAAAATATGATGAATTATCCACAAAGTACTTGTTATAGTCTGTAACTACAGACTTCCTAAAGCAATAATGCTAAGTAGAAGTTAAAAGAATCATTGCTACCTTTGAAGCATAGAGCCTGTTAATATACATTGGAGCCCAATATGGCCCCAACCCACCCTTTTGAGGGAGGGGCTGCCCAGGCCCTGCTTGACACATCTTTTTTTTTTTTTTCAATAAATGATGATTTTTTTAAAGATTTTATTTATTTATTTGACACACAGAGAGAGAGAGAGAGTGAGAGAGCATAAGCAGGGGGAGTAGCAGGCAGAGGGAGAGGGAGAAGCAGGCTCTCTGCTGAGCAGGGAGCCCGATGCAGGGCTCAATCCCAGGACCCTGGGACATGACCTGAGCCAAAGGGAGACACTTAACCGACTGACCCACCCAGGTGCCTCTGCTTGACACAATCTTGGTGGCAATTTACAGCTTGGTAAGCAGCAGCCTCCAGCCCTAAAAAAGAACAATTTCAACTTAAGATTTAATTGAGAATTTCCAAGTGGTTAGGGAAACATCAGAATACTCGGTGAGGACTGAAAGATAGACATGTCTGCCTTTGCTGACTTAAGTAGAGCTATATTTTATTCTCTCACTCTCTTTCCGAGGCACACACACACACACACACACACTCACCACACACACATACTCACACACAAACCTTTATTTCCTCTGGGGAAAAAATAGTGCTACATGTCCGGTGAAGTATTAGTTATCTACTGCTGCATAAAAAAATCACCCCAAAACATCAGCAACTTAAAGCCACAAACATTATCTCCCAAAGGTTCTACGGGTCAGGAATCCAGGAGCAGCTTAGCCAAATGCTTCTGGCTCAAGGTCTCAAGAGGTCTCATGAGGGTACAAACTGTCACCTGTATCTGTAGTCTCATGAAGGCTCAGTGAGGACGGGAGGATGTTTCCAGCTTGCTCATACAGCTGTTGGCTGGCCTCAGTTCCTTGCTGGCTGGTAGCTGGAGGCTCCAGTTCATGGACCACTCCATAAGGCTGTGCACAGCATGGTCGCTTGCTTCCTCCAGAGCAAGGGAGGCAGGGAGAAAGAAAGAGAGCAAAAGAGGTTGGAGCTTTTTATATCTTAATTTCAGAAGTGACACATCATCACTCCTCCATAGGCCGCTGGTCAAAGAGAACAACTGTGACAGAGAATAGAACAAATACACAAGGGTGTGAATATCAGGAGATGAGATTGGGGGACCATCTCAAACCTGGCTACCACAGAAAATTTAAAAATATATCTACAGATTCTTTTGCATCCCCCCCCCCCCGCCTTCCGCTTCAAAAAGTAGAAAGGAATTTTTCTCCTTTTGAATAGAGCTGGACCTAGTGACTTTCTTGTAACAAATAGAATGGGGTGGATTGATAGCATGTGATTTCACATAGCCAAAGTCATAAAAAGCACTGTGGCATCTACCTTTCTCTCTTGGATCACTGTCTCTGGAGAAAGACAGCCTACATGCTGTGAGAACACTCAAGAAGCTGTACGAAGAGGTCTACACAAGAGGAACTGAGTCTTCTTGCCAACAGTCAGCACCAACTGGCCAACCATGTGAATAAGCCATCTAGAAAGTAGATCCTCCAGCCCCAGTCAAGCCTTCAGATGACGAGGGTGCTGACCAACAAAACCACTGCAGCCTCATGAGAGACCCTGGGCCGGAACCACCCAGCCAAGCTACTGCCAAATTCTTGACCTGCACATAATGCAGGCTATACTAAATGTGTATTATTGTTTTAAGCCATTAAGTTCTGGGGTAATTTGTTAGGCAGTAACAATTAATACAACATGCTTATTGAATTTCAGAGGTCTTAGCTGCAAACAACAGAATCCACCCCAGCTAGTTTAAACAGAAGAGGAATGTATTTAAGGAGCTAGGTAGTTCACTGAATTCCTGGGAGGACTAAAGAATGAGACTTGATTTAACAAAGCTATGACCCCTCCTGTGGAGACCCTTCTGCTGCCATTGCTAGCACAGACCCCCATATACTCTAGCAAAAAGGCGATGCCACTGGGACTGCTGCCATCTTGCCTATGTAAGCTGGATGTCCTCACCACCACCCTACATGAAGAATGGATTTTACACGCCCTTACTTCCAAACCAAAGCCTGTGTAGGGGTTAGGTCAAATGTCTGTATTTTATTGTGATGGGTAATTTTATGTGTTAACTTGGCTGGGTCACAGTGCCCACATATTTGGTCAACCATTACTTTGGATTTTTCTGTGAGAGTGTTTTTTGGATGAGATAAACATTTAAATCAGAGGTGTCTGATTAAATCAGATTGTCCTCCACAACGTGGAGGTGGTTCTCATCTAATCAGTTGAGGGTCTGAATAGACCAAAAGACTGACCTCCCCCAAGCAAGAAACAACCCTGCCAGCAGATGGCCTTGGGACTTGAATTGCAACATTGACTCTTCCCTGGGTATCCATAATCATGTGAGCCAATTCCTTAAACTCTCTCCTTCTCTTCCTTCCTCTCTCTCTCTCGATAGATAGATAGATATACTGATAGTTATATCTATAGATATATCTATATTTATAGCTACATCTACATATATTATATATATTATCCTGTTGGTTCTGTTTCTCTGGAAAACTCTGATTACTACACCTAGTTACAAAGGAGGTTCAGAAAATGAGTTTCTGGCTTAGGCATATTCAGACTCATAAGATGGGAAATTCTACAAATATAGGAAAGGTGTTCTAGTTGCTGGGTGGCCAAAAAGCCTAATCAATATCTGCTGTATTTATTATCTAAATAACCAAACACAAGCAATCTCTTCTATCAAGTTAAACTATTCCTTAATAACCACCTCTCTCCCCAAGCCGCAGAGAAAAACACAGATAATAGTTTAGTGTATATACCTCAAGCTACTTTTTTTTCCAAATTGTATACTTTATTTATTTTATTTTTATTTTTTTACGTAGCCTCCACACCCATGTGGGGCTTGGACTCACAACCCTGAGCTCAAGCGTCACATGCTCTACCAACTGAGCCAGCCGGGTGTCCCCACGTTGTAGACTTTAAATTAATCTGTTTCAGGCCTGCACCTGGTGAGATCCCAGGGAATTCTACTTATACTTAAGGCTTTGCTCTACAGACACTACAGTCTTTCCTCTGTATATAACTTCTTCCTTTAATTATGTACATTTGTAAATAATGAATGACATTTCCCTCAAGAGATTTTCTAATTTTATCTGTTGATCCAAATTAAAGTCTGACCATAATTCTTTCTCTAGGGAGTGATATTGTAAGCCTGTAAGTAAAGTTATAAGCATCACAGACCCATGGGAGGAAGGTGGTAGTTCTTTCTTGGCAAGAAAAATCCCATGAAATCTCATTAATTCAGATTCCTTAAAGTTGGAATTTGTGATTATTCAACCTTCCCTAGTTTGGAGTTTGCTTTTTCATTTTCTCTGGGCAAAGCGATTAAATAAAAAAGTCCAATTGCAAGGGGAAATGTTTCAGTAGCTACAGCTTTAGAAGACTTTAGCACACAATTTATTTGGGTCCAAATGCAATCTGCTATAGAGAAGTAATTATTTTTTTCCTAAGGTGAAAGGAGCAATGATGAGGACTGATTCTATCATAGAATTTTCAAGAGTTTTCTGACAAGATTGCCATAAAATTTTGTTCCTTGCTTTAAACAGCAAAGCTGGAATCTATGTGACTTTGTCCTCCTCTAAGAAACAGCATTCACCTAGGATTATGATTTAGGAATGATCCATGATCTAATGGAAGTATCCAAGAGAAAGGATATCCCAAAACGATTGCCAAAGTTGTTCTCTAAAAAGAAATCCACTAAAGAGAAAGCAAGCAAAATTCAGGCACAATAAGAGTATAATTATAAGTTCTATGAATATTTTATCTTATTTCTTAAAGATTTTATTTTATTTACTTAATTTTTTTTTTTTGAGAAAGAGAGAGAGAGAGCATGCACAAGTGGGGTGGGGGGAGGGGCCGAGGGAGAAGGAGAGAGAAAATCTTAAGCTGTCTCAATGCCCAGCATGCAGCCCAAAACAGGGCTTGATCCCACGACCCTGAGATCATGACCCTAGCCGAAATCAGGAGGTGGACACTTAACTGGCTGAGCCACCCAGGTGCCCCTAAAGATTTCATTTTTAAAGTGATCTCTATACCCAGCCTGGGGCTCGAACCCACATCCCCGAGATCCAGAGTCACACATTCCGCTGACAGAACTGGCCAGGTACCTCATAAGTTCTGAGTATTTTAAAACCAAAATAAACATCTGTAACAATGCTAGTCAAGGTTCTGAACTTTGAGCTAGATAAAATTCCTTAGGCATGAAGGAGAAGCACTTTAAGAATCCTGCTTTGTTTTTTTAAAGTAAACTCTGTGCCCAACATGGGGCTCAAACTCATAACCCTGAGATCAAGAGTCACATGCTCTGCCAACTGAACCAGCCAGGTGCCCCGAGGGATCATGGGTTTTCAGTAGAAAAAGCCTCTGTCTGATAACCATGGCTGGCTGTTGCTCAGTGAATGGGTTCCATGTAAAGAAATTGATCTCCTCAGCTCTTAGGAGAATTAGGCAGGGTCTGGGGTCAACACAGTGCCTAGGAAAAAACTTCTGGATTCGTGTGGCCTTATTTTTTATCCTATGAGCCATACAGACATTATCATCTTTCAGCTGTCCTTACAGGACAAGAAAAATGTTGGGAAGCTCTGTAGGAAAGAAAGCAAGGCAGCCCCTTCTTTGCTCAGTAGCCCCAAGAATAGCCCCTCTTGGCAGCTACGCAGAGTAACAGCCCTCCAATACCTCATTTTACATGCTATGGGCATGTTGTTGGGGGCCCAGTTCACTAGCATTCCACAGGTTTCTCTGTCCACACCCTTCCAGATCTGCAGTTTTTTAAATATTAAAAGTGATGCACGCTTGCTTTTAAATGGAAGCATTCTAGCAGTTAATAATTAAAAAGTGAAATCCCCCACCTCTCATCCTAGAGTGTTAACTATGTGAAGAGTTGAGGGTGTATTTTTCTGATCCTTTTCTCCATGCATGGATAATTAGTGACTTGTAACTTTTCTGTAGCAATAGCCTATAAGCTCTCTAGCTATCATCTATCTATTTGGCCATCTGCTTATCTATCCAAAATTTACTCACATCTGCCAGTAGTGAAGGAGGTTCATATGCCAGGCAGTGATGAGTCTGAACATGGGCTGTACAACATAAGATTCTTTCTGGTGCAAGAAACAGAAAACATAAAATGACCAAACCCTCTCAAGAAAAATAATCTATAGGCTCCCCTTGCACACAAGTTTAGGGAGCGGGTCTCACTTCACTTATAGCATGATTCAGAGGTTTCAAGAGATCCTCAGAACCCTCTCTCTCTCTCTCTCTCCCCCCTTCTCCATCCTTTCCCCACACTGGCTTTAGTCTCCAGCTCCAAGGATGGGCAAGATGGCTGCCAGCAGTCTGGGGGCCACGTGCCCTTCCAAGGTCAAGTCAGGTGGAAATGTGACCCAACACAAGTGCTACCGCCTCCCATCGACCCTAGCCACCCTCTTGAAAAGAGTCCATCTCCGCTCCTTGTTACTCTTATAGTCCCATTACTCTGTTCTATGTTTTTTTTAAACACTTATTATCAATTGAAATTATGCTATTTGCTACTTGTTTATTATCTGCCTGCCCCCACTAGAAAATAAGCTCCCCTGGAGCAGCAACCTCACCGTCTTGATCCCTGCTCTATGTCCCAACTCCTCTTAATAAATATTTGTCGAATTGAGGGGCACCTGGGTGGCTCAGTCGGTTGAGGTGAGACTCTGGATTTTGGCTCATGTCATGATCTCAGGGTCCTTGGATCAAGCCCAGCTTTGGGGGTCTGCACTCAGTGGGGAGTCCGCTAGAGATTCTCTCTGTCCCTCTCCCTCTGCCCCCCCCCCCCACGGGTGCATGTGCACACTCTCTCTCTCTAAAATAAATCAATAAATCTTTAAAAAAATATTTGTTGAATGAATGAGTTAGTCACTGTAGTCAGGAAAATACCATGAACTGATTGCCCAGGTTCGAGTTACATGACCCTCCTCCCAAACATCTGGAATGAGAATTGGGGAGAAGATAGTACCCCAGAGGAATACCAATGTACTGTTAGCAGAAGAAAGGTGATTGGGATGCATACGTTGAGTGGCAAAAACCATAGAGGTCCACCATGTCAGCGAAGTGTTATACATGGATTACCCAAATGTGAGACAAAATACTGTAGTGCTATATTTGAATGTGGGGTTTGCCGCTTACTAGACGAATGACCTTTCGCAAGTCACTTTGCTTCTCTCAGCCTTGGCTCCTATAGTAAGTAAAATAAGAAACAGACCTAACTCTTCATGTGGCAATTAGGAATAACAAATGTAAAGTCACCAATAAATAGTAGATTCAGTAAATTGTTGTTTTTACTCTTTTTGAGGCTCTAGTTATCCACTCCTAGTGATCTTACCCTTTTGATATTTCAGACAAAACCCAATGAAAAACACATTTCAAAAGCCCCAAGTGTGAGGGAATGAGAGGCTGGTTAAATGGCCACTCCACTTTTTAAAAGCCAAGTTATCAGAAAATTTAACCCTAGTGTCCCTCAGATACGGGAGGCTGACAGGAAACACTGATTCGGCTGAGTGATTTTTTAAAAAATATTTAACAACTGTCCAAGCTGGGCATTCACGAATCAGAATGATCCAATGGATGAATCAGAAAGAACGCTGGCCTTACATAACATGTCCCACTATCCTAGGATGGAGGCAGGACTCGCCAAGAGTCACTTTTGGTCAAACCGTCATTGGCGTCTGGTCACACAGCTTCACATCAGGTATGGTCAACGGCTGCTCTTCATCACCATCTGGGAAGATCTTTTCCACTCCAATTGACGACTGGGGTATAACTTGGTATTTGTGATGGATGATAGCAACTCATCCCATTCTCCCGGGCTTTCCCATGGAAAACCAGACACTGGGTCTTTACAGCGTGCCTGCTTAGCTCATCTGACCATACCGTCATTCGCAGGGGTGGGGTGCACGCGCTTGGTGGCTCGGGGGAGCTGCAAACTGCCCAGAAGCTCCGGCCAACACTCAGTCCTTAAGTGGTGGGGGCGATGGCCACAATCCTGGTGGGTTATTAGAAACTGAGCACATTTTACTGAAATCAGGCTTGTAAGTGCAGCATGCAAATAATGAAAAGTCCGATCACTGGTGATACGACTAATACAGCTCGGACTTTTCCTTTAGACCGTTCTCTTGGCATTGGTATAAAACAAACTGAACTGGAAGAATCAAGTTTCTGATTTCCCAGGCAGACCTATTCCTGGACCTCCCAACACAGAAAGCAAACTCTCAAGGCCAGCCCAGAAACTCCACATCATCTCATTAGTAAGCACCTTCAAGCATTATATTAACCATGTAGCCTTAAGACTTTTTTTTTCAGTTAACTGATCTCTTTGCTGCTAAGATTTAGCTTCTTTGCCTATTATTACCACTTTTCAACTGCTTGAAATTTAAGTCATTTTTTGAGACTTGTAGTAAAACACACGTAGCATGAAAGTTACCATCTAAACCATTTTTAAGTGGATAGTTCAGTAGCATTAAGTACATTCACACGGTTGTGCATCCACCACCAGCAGCAGCTCTAAAGCTTTTTCATCTTCCCACACTGGAACTCCGTCCCCATCAACAGTGGCTCCTATTGCCTCCTCCCTCCAGGCCCAGAAAGCACCGTTCTACTTGCTTTCTCTACTAATCTGACTACTGTAGATACCTCCTAGAAGTGGGATCACACCGTAGTTGCCCTTTTATGACTAGCTTTTCACTTCGTATCATGTCCTCAAGGTTCATCCACGTTGTAGCATGTGCCAGAATTTCCTTCCATTTTATGGCTGAATTCGCATTCCATTGCGTGTTTATACCACGTTTTGTTGTCCAAGCATCCCTTGATGGACATTTGGGTGGCTTCTACCTTTTGGCTAGTGTGCTGCTGGAACATGGCCTAAGTCAGTTTTAAAGGTTGTTATTTTGGGGGTGGCTGGCTGAGTCAGTGGAGCATGCGACTCTTGATCTTGGGGTTGTGGGTTCGAGCCCCACGTCGGGTGTAGAGATTACTTAAAAAAATGATATCTCTAAAAAATAAATAAAACATAATAAAGGTGGTTATTTTTTTTCCCCAGGAGCTTGTTAACTGGATTCACACCCTGAGTATCAGTGCTCTCTGCTATGTTGAATGTTCACTACAAGGCCCTCCCACTAGGCTTTATTTATACAGGAGTTTAGAGATGTGATGGGAAGGTTATCGTACAATTTAAATCTAACAAGATCCCAGGTGGCCTCTTTCAGAACCTTTCAGGTGTCTCCCTGTAACAGCATATGTTTTCTTGCCGTTCTTGTCCAACCGAGCCCCAGAAAGACAATCCTTACTTTTTCCTGAAACCAGAGCAGTTTTCATTTTGTCAATAGTTGGTCAATGAGAGGGAAGAGGGAAGATTTTAGAAATGGGTGCCCAGTGGATAATTTTCATTTTCTTTCTCTTACTCTGGTATGTTCCATATTGTCTACAATGGTCTTGTATTACTTTCCTAATAAAAAAAAAGAAAATATTGTTTTTCTTTTTATTGGTTTTTAAAAACAAAGTTATGCATGAATAAATCCCCTTCTAGAAGCGGGCCAGCAAACTTTTTCTATAAAGGGCTATACAGTAAATATTTTAGTTTTGTGGCCCATGGGGTCTCCAATACAGCAACTCAATTCTGTAGTGTGCAAGCTACCACAGGTAAGATATAAACAAATGGGCAGGGCTATGTTCCAATAAAACTTTATTTATCAACACTAAACTTTGAATTTCATGCAGTGGGCACTTTTTCAATTAATAAAAACCATTCATAGCTTATAAGCTATACAGAAACATTTGGACCACTGGTCATAGTTTGAGAACCCCTGCTCTAAAAGGAAAATAGCATAGATAAGATAAAAAGTGGCCTTTAAATTTTGTGCCAACTGCAGTCTCTTCCAGGCCTTCTTGTATGTTTGTTGGTTGGTTGGTTTTTTATATTTTATTATGGAAAATTTCAGACACATAAAAAAGCAGAGAGAATAACATAATGATCCCCATGTATCCACCTTCCAGCTTCAACAATGACCAACTCATATCTAATCATGGATTATCTATACTGCCATCTACCCACTCCCGGCTCCCTCTCATTACCGAAGCAAATCCCAGACATGCATTTTATCTGTAAACATTTTAGTACGCATTTCTAAAGACAATACTTCATTTAAAAATATCCTTGTCACACCTAAAATAAATAACAGTAGGGGTACCTGAGTGGCACAGTTGGTTGAGCACCTGACTCTTGGTTTCTGCTATCAGGGCTGTGGGATGGAGCCCCGCCTCAGGCTCTGCGCTGGACAGGGAGTCTGCTTGGGATTGTCTCTGTTCCTCTCCCTCTACCCCTACCCCTGGTGCTCACGCTCTCTCCCTCTCTCAGATAAATAAATCTTTTAAAAAATAAATAAAAAAAGTAATAAAATAAAATGAAATAAATAACAATCATTTTAACTTTAAACATGCTGAAGCAGAATTTCAAAAACATCTTACCTAACAAAACATCACCAATGGCATTCAGAAGTTCATTATAGCGGGGCGCCTGGGTGGCTCAGTCGTTAAGCGTCTGCCTTTGGCTCAGGTCATGATCTCAGGGTCCTGCGATCGAGCCCCACATCGGGCTCCCTGCTCTGCAGGAAGCCTGCTTCTCCCTCTCCCGCTCCGCCTGCTTGAGTTCCCTCTCTCGCTGTGCCTCTCTCTGTCAAATAAATAAATAAAATCTTAAAAAAAAAAAAGTTCATTATAGCATAGTGGTTTAAAGTGTGGAATCTAAAATCAGACAGCACTTAGTAGCAAGGTGGTATGGGAACAGGCACTCAACCCCTCCATGCCTCAGTTTCCTTATCTGTAAAAGAGAGAATGCTGAGAGTATCCCATAACGTTGCTGTTGGAGTGAGATGGGCTAATACCCATGAAGCACCTGCAACAGTGCCTGAAGCATAGTAAGTGTTAGCCAGCATTAACAACTACTAGTAACTTCCTGCTGCAGCTTCCACTTTGTTCTCGTTAGGGTTCTTGTTGGAAAGCACAGAAGCACCCCGGACTGGTTCAAGCGAGCAAAGGGGGTGTGTGTTTGGGAGTCAGTATTAGTCTACAGGGATCTCACAGAAACTAAAAACAGGAAACAAAGCACAACCAGCCCTATAGGAATGAACTGGAAAGTCAAAGTCGGGACTATTTGGGGGCTGTACCTCCTTTCTCAGTTTCCTTTTCTCAGCTCAGTCCCTCCATTTGCCACTCCCCGTTACTGGGCGGCTGTCTTGCATTCGCCTTGTCCTTGGCCCAACATGGCCCAACGTCTGGACTATCCTTCATACCCTCTTAGCTGTAGCTTCTACTATGGAGTGCCAATTGTCCCTGTTATCCCTTGGCATTCCGATTCCTGAGAAAGAATCGGTGGGCTGGCCTTTGCTCAGAGGCCCGTGGCTTATAGCTGGGTGTGAGAGGCCACATTCATAGGAGCACATCAAGTGACCATTTTCAGGGACTCTGGGAAGCAACTTCATCGTTCAGGAGAGGCTGGCTTATGCTGTGGTCACAAATCATCTTCATGGCTTGAAGGCAGAGCAGTGTACTTCTCATCCACAAACATGTGGTCGAGGGTGGGCTGGGGGTCTTGCTCCCTCTGGAGCCCACTACCTGGAACCATGGCCGAGGGGACCAAGTCTCTGGAGAAACAAGCACACCGGCTCATAAAGCTTCTGCTTCAAACATGTCACTTCTGCTCAAAGGTCATCAGCCAAGGCAGTCCCATGACTGTGCTGATCGTCAAGTGGGCAGGAAAGGACAGTGCTACTGTGTGCCAGAGGGAAGCAGGGGCCGCAGCGTTTGTGGACCCAGCCTGCATACCACAGAGGGGAAGATACGCAGCTCTCACCCGTGTCCCCTTCTTACCATCCAATCATGTGTATCAAGGCATCCGGGGAGAGCTAAGCCTCCTTTACTGCAAAGGATGTCAACACTTCCCTTCCCGGACTGAAATACCCATTCTACAGATAGCAAGGTCTTTCGTTAAAGCAACAACCCTAACTCCATTAGCTTTTTCACCCTGGGCTCATTTTTCATTTCTTAAATCATTGAGATTATTTGATTTGAGACCCCCCCCCAAGTACCTCCCACTTTTCTTGAGAGAAACAAGTGGAAATTAGTCAGAACAACTAGAACAGCCCCTGACCACTGCAGGGTGACTAACCGTGCACCTTTCTGAATTAGGCTCATGTTTTTTTCGACAACTGTTGCACCGCTGATTTCAATTCTGTCAGAGTCCTCTGTGAGCCCAGCTCTGCTCTCCCAGTGGAGGTGTTCACTCAGATTTTCCACATCTTCTGAATAGTTTCCTCTGAACTCGTCCTGTTTTTAATGTACCACCTCTCAAATATATCTCTTCCAAGTTGTTGGTGTTTAATAGTAAGGCAAAATGTAAACTTGATGACTGAAGGTCTTTCTGCTTCTTTAGCTTAAAATGGTCTCTTTCAGGTTCAAAGTCCCTCAACAGCCTGTTTTCTCATCTTGAGAGGCTTCCATACTCCTTACTCTTTCTCAGGCTGGCATCTCTCACCAACCCAAATGTCCTTCCACAGTAGAATGAACAAATACATTGTGGCATAATCATACAATGGAATAGTCCTCGGCAGTGGAGAAAAATGGAACTCTTAATGCAAGGGCATGGATGAATCTCCAGTGGATGAATACTGAATGAAGAAAGTCAGGCAACAAACACCACACACTGTATGATTCTACTGACATGAGGTTCAAAGACCACGCTCTGGTAGTCAAGTTAAAAAGTGATTATCTTTGGCAGGGCTCACAGCCTGGGAGGAAGCACAAGAGAGTTGTCTTGGGTGCTGACATGGACTGTATCTTAATTTGCATGGTGGGTACATAGGTGTCTATGTGGGTAAACATTCATCAAACTAGGCACTTAGGATCTGGATAATTCTCTGGGAGTATGCTGTATCTCAATAAAACATCAACCAAGACAGCATCTGGATATGGGGGAAAGCTTAACCTGCTCTGGGTGGTGGGGGAGGAAGCGTCCCACCTGTGGAAATTCACTGGCTTTCTGGGGGGTAGCAGTGCTGTGTGAGTCCCTCACAAGTATCTGCTGAGGAGTATTTGGTTCCACTTCTTACAGACAACCCACAGCTGAAGTCTGTGCCTTAGCTTCCTGTTTGTAAGCCCCTTGTCAACCCCAGACCACCGCTCTCTGAGCACTTCAGCTCCTTCCTCCCCTCCAGGTGGAAACCCTCCCCTCCCCCCCACCATCCTGAAAGAAAGTGGTGCTCTCAGGCTCGTTGCCCTGGCTGCCTCTCTCAGCCCTTTCTCCGCCACTGACCCAGCACCCACTCCAATCCCAGCCTTCTAGAGGAGGGGCGTTCCTGCAGTGCCAGAAAGGGCTTTTGGCTTACCCTTCCTGTCCGGTAGCAACTGCCTAGGACATTTCCCGTCCAGGGCCAGCTCCCTCCTGCGTCCTGGGACAATGGTGAGAGATGCACTCCAGGTAAAGAAACTGTGGTGACCTTCACCAAAGGTACACTGGCAGGCATTTAGAAATACATAATATCCGTTACTTCTGATTTCTTTTACACAGAATCCCATTTCTTTTCAGTCATGTGACTTGGATGATTCAAATCAGTGTAGCTAGAATAGAATCACAGTATTTTAGCAATGAAGCGGTTCATAATTATCATTCCAGATTCTAAGTGGGACAGTTTCTCATTGTGTGGTCTTAAGCACTGAATACATTTAGCATCCCTGCTCCACCCGCCACAACACACACATCCATGCTAGTCATCAATCATTACAGCCACCAAAAATACCGCACCCCCCCCCTCCGCCGCCCCACAACACACACACCCATCATTCTAAATGCCTGAAGGCAGGGTTTTAGTCTAAATTGTTTATTTTAGAGATAAGGCAACTAAAATCCAAAGCAGAAAAATGACTTATCCAAGTCAATGACAAAGCAGGGAGGAGACCCCACCCCACCCCCACCCCCACCCCACCTCCATCTCCTGATTTCCAGTGCCATGAGATTTTTAGGACACCCCACTGACTTTCAGTTCAGGTTTGAGAACTGAAACAAGGCACTGGCAGGGAACTTCTGTTTCTTACTGAATTTCTGCTTTTCTTTCTTGCCATGGAAGCTGCCCGTCATTTCCTCTTTCCCTCCCTTGAGGTTAGCAGACACTGTAGGTCCAGAGCCCTCAGCTCTCTCCACAAGAGCAGCAATGGTAACACGTGTGCAAACGTGCTGGCAGTCGTGCCCAGAGTGGACCTGCCCTTCTAGCCACACTTTCCACCCTGATCAGTTCATACAGATAGCAAACACACAGCCAGGCTCTTCCTTCACCACCCTCCACTGCGTCCCACCAAAGACTGATAAAAGGAGGTGAGAACACACCTACGTCTGATTTCTTCTACCTCAGAGGCAGAGAGGACTCAATCCTAATGCCTTATGTCACTCAGATGCCAAGAGCATGATGCTGGCAGGTGCAGAGCAAAGTGAGAAGGAAGTTTAACAGCATTGCTGAGAATACAAGAGTTAAAGCTGTTCATTTATTCATTTATTCACTCATTCATTTTTCATTTCAGTGTTCATTGAGCCCTTGCGATGACTAGCTCCATTCTGGGCATCGGGTAACACACTGGCAAACACAGCTTTCCTACCCTTGGGCACCTCACATTCTATAGTCTTAGTTCAAATCCTGGTTCTGCTGCTTACCAGCTGTGTGACCTTGGGTGAGTTGCTTAATCTCTCTGAACCTCTACCTGTTCATCAATATATGAAAAAATGGAAACTAGGATTGTGATGATTAAGTGTAAACAGTGTGGGAAGGGGCCAGCCCAGTTCCTGACACATAACAGGGGCTATGTAAGTGACAGCCACTATGATTACTAAAAATTGAACATTCCATAGGAGAAATCCCTGAATCCTTATACCTATAATCTGAAGTTTTGACTAAGCATTCTCCATTTTCCCCCAAATTACGTCTAATCAACCTACTTTTTCCGAAGCTGTTTAGTTGTAGCTCAGAAACCAAAAATATGTATATGCTATATGTTTATGTTTATATTTAAATTTGTATTTATATTTAAATCTATATTTGTATTGATATTTATAGTGTGTGTGTTTCATCTGGTCTTGTATCACAATTCTGTATTCTAAGGTGAGGACAGCAATGACTTCTATTTGCAGCATACTTTTAAAAGAGCCTCAGGTAAAGGAAAACATGACATGAACCATGAGTTTTTTAATATTCTATTCTCTTCCCTGGGCCTCCACTCTTAACAGACACTTTACCTTATTTAGCCTCTGCTGCCTGGTCTTCAAACCTCTAAATAGATCGGTTATTTCAGGCTAGCCAAACCCTCGAAATTATTTGCCAGCAGCCCTTTGGAACCATATCCCCTTACTGAGAGCAAGGGCAGCCAAAGAGGACTGTGTGTTTGCTCTCAGCCCTCTCCCCTCTAAGCCTAGCTTCCATTGCCCAGCCTGCAGAAGGAGGGACAGTCGAAGGAAGGAGCCAGGCTTTGAAGTCATTGCCAAGTTTACGGTCCTTGGCAAGCTACAAAGCCTGGAGAGCCTCAGGGTCCCCACTGCTGAAGTTGGGGGCATACCTTTAACTTTGGAGAGTTATTGGAATAATTGACTAATGATTAAAATAGTCACTCATAGATGATAGTTAACAACAGATAAGACTACAGGTCATGAGATTATATACCAGGGATTAGCTTTAAAAGCAAACTCCCTGGGGCACCTGAGTGGCTCAGTTGGTTGAGCATCCAACTCTTGGTTTTGGCTCAGGTCATGATCTCAGGGTCATGAAACTGAACCCCACGTCGTTGGGCCCTGCACTCAGCAGGGAGTCTGCTTGAGATTTTTTTCTCTATCTCCCTCTGCCCCTCCCCCTGCTCATGCATTCTCTCTCTCTAAAAAAATCTTAAAAATAAAATAAAACAAAATAAAAGCAAACTCCCGGGGAGAGGTGGTGGGTTTTATAATCACATGATGGTGTAAGTCCAGGCCAGCCCTGGACAATTTCTATAAATCCTTTACCTGAAGGGAAGGAGTAGAGAGGCCTCTCCAAGCCCTCGGGTACAGGAAGGGGCTGAAAGAGAGAGGAGTACATCACTGAGTTGGCTAGCGCCCCAAGGAGATGACGAGAACACTTCCATCACGGTTGGCCCTGTCTCCCTCTGGTGCTGGCAGGATTCCTTAAAGCCCATCACGAACCAGCAGAATAAGGTATGGTTCTAAAAAGCTGCCTCTCTCAGCAAGGCTGAGCATGTTAGGTGTGTCACCTTGCTGAATTCAGTCTGCAGACCTTTCACGCTGTTCTCCAGATGGCCCAGAAACTAGCTGCAAATACTTAAGGCTCTAGGTCTCTATACTTTGAAAAGATCTTCTTACACAATTTTCTCTCTCAACAATGTTCATTGAGAGTGAACTGTGTCCCAGGTGCCATCTTTGGAGCTGGAACCCCAGCAGTGGGCAAGCTAGATGTATCCCTACCTCTTTGAGCTTGGACTTCTGGAGGAGGCGCGGAAGACCGCCCATGGCACCTGTATGATAATAAGCTCTATCACGGAGTTAGAGCAGGGCTTGATGACGGTGTCAGGGGAGGCTCTCTGAGGAGGTGGCATTGAGCAGGGACGTGAATGAGGCGAGGGAGTGAGCCATGCAGAGTTCTGGCAGGAACATCCAGGGGAGGGAATGGCAGTGCAAAGGCCAGGAGGCGGCCGCAGGTTAGGATTCCCAGTCTACACAGGAGGACACTGAGGCTCCAGAAAATTGAGTAACTGCCCAAGGCCACCGAACAGGTAAAAAGAAGACCATGATCTTGAACCCAGTTGCTCATCAGTTATTTCAGAGCTCTTAGCACTCAAGTAACCAAATTACATGAACCCAATTACAAAGTTACTTGTTCCAGCTTTCTCCCAAACCAAGGGCCATCTGTCATTGTTTGGGTAACCATTATTATTAATGGTAAACATTTATTGAATTCTTACTACATACCAGGTGCTATGCTAAGAGTTTTACAAGTATTATCTCATGTCAGCCTATCAAGATATCTATGAGATAGAGTACCTGGCTGACTCAGTTGGTAAAGCATGCAACTTTTGATCTCGGGGTTGTGAGTTCAAACCCCATATTGGGCAAAGAGATTGCTTTAAAAAAAAAAAAAGGAAATTGAAAAAAAAAGCAATTGAAAAAGAAGTCTATGAACAAGTACTGTTAATATCCTCATTTTACAGATGAGGAAATGAGCCTGAGGCTTTCCACTGAAACCAGGCTGCAGGAAGCCTTTGTGAGGCCCAGGGTTGGGGCAAAGTTAGCAGTAAGGGAGCTGGGAAAGGACAGTGTCCAGAAGAAGCACTGAGAGACAGCATCACCAAGGCCTACTCACAGGGTTGGGCAGGGAAGTAGAAACTGGGTACAAGCTTTAGAAAGGAGGCCGTGGGAATAGAAAACAGGGAGGTTGGGAGAGAAGTGCTGAGGGGCTAGACAGAGGCGTTTAGAGGGTGCACAGCCTCACGTGGGCCCTGGAGAGCCGTCAGCTCTGCTATTTGCCGTGGGCTCTCCCTCCACGTCCACCTTGGTATTCCCCTTCACTCTCGGAAGGTCATCCTGCTTCTTTGCAAGCAGGTGCAGAAGGAAAGTGACCTTTATTCAGGAGGGCTCCAAGAAAAGGTAATTTGGCACATTTTTAAAGTTTTTGTGTAACCTTTGGGCTCAGAGAGTTAGATACAGAAGTGAAGGACAAGAGCTTCGGAGTGAGACAGACCTGGGTTTGAATTCCAGTTCTCCTTGGGAGCCGGCGGGGGGACCCTGAGCAAGTCATTATTCCCTTAAAGCTTCCATTTGCTCCTCTGTAAAGTGAGGGGTTAAAAGCATCTATATTAGGGGCACCTGGGTGGCTCCGTTGGTTGAGCATCTGACTCCTGGTTTCAGCTCTGGTCATGATCTCTCCCAGTAGGGCAATTAAGCCCCGCTTCTGGCTCCGCCCTCAGTGGGGATTCTGTTTCCCACCCTCTGCCTCTGCCTCTCCCCCTGCTCATGCACACTCTCTGTCTCTCTGAAATAAATAAATGAATGTGTAAAAAAAAAAAAACAACTACATTATAGGGCTATTAGGATTAAATTAAATAAGTTATTATATATCAAGTTCTTGGTCCAGTGCATGTCCTCAACAAATGAAAGGGATTATTACTATTATTATTGTTATTACTACGACTACTACCAGTACTGTAGTTTTAAAAGCATCTTTGGTAGTTCAGTAGTTTTTTTCAAAACTAAACATAATCTTACCATATAATCCAACTATCATACTTCTTATTTGCTCATATGAAATGAAAACTATGTCCATACACAAACCTACCCATGGGTGTTTAGGGCAGCTTCTGTAATGCAGTTCATAAATGACAAAACCAAACAAGATGTCCGTGAGTAGGTGAATGGATAACTACTGAATGGTACATCCTGATAATGGAATATTATTCAGCACTAAAAAGAAATGAGCTAGCGAGCAATGAAAAGACATGGAGGAATCTGAAATGCACATTAGTAAGTGAAAGAAGCCAATCTGAAAAGGTTACATACTATATGATTCCAACTATATGATATTCTGGAAAAACCGAAACTATGGAGACTGTTAAAAGGTCAGTGGTTGCCTGGAGGTAGGGGTGGGGAGATTGATAGGCACAGCACAAATTTTCAGGGCAGTGAAAATACCTGTACTATACTAGAGTGGTGGATATATGTCCATGTGCATTTGTCTAAAACCACGGAATGAACATCAAGACTGAACCCTAATGTAAATTATGGCCTGTGGGTGATTATGATGTGTCAATGCAGGTTCACTGATTGTGACAAATGTACTACTCTGGTGGGGGATGCTGATAACAGGAGAAGCTGTGCATGTGTTGGGGCAGTGGGTATATCAGAATTCTATAATTTTCCTCTCAGTTACCTGTCTCCAAAAATAAAGTCCATTTTGTAAAAACTCCAAAAAAATAAAATAAAAATAAAATAACAAAGGTCATGGTTCCTATAAAAAAAAAAATCTTTTGATGTAATCTTTTCCATGAATCCACTTCTAACCATCCCAACCAGATTATTAACATATATTTCTCTTTTCAGAATTCTCATGCATTGCAACTTGGCTAGCAATTACTATTTTGGTTACACTGAAATTATTAGGGCATTTATCTTATTTCCTTTACTATAATATACTAGAAGATTCTTGCAGGAATGACAGTATACTACTCAGTTTTCTATCTTGCACAGGGATGGTGCTTAAAAAAAAGTAGTTGTGGAATTTAATCACGGGATTCTAGATTTCTAGCACTGTCTGATAGGGTATTAACTAGCCACATGTGATTATTTAAATTTAAAATTAAATTAGTTTAAAATTAAAATTAAAAATCAGTTCCTCAGTTGCACTAGCCACATTCCAAACTCTCAATAGTCACATGCCCTTAGTGGCCACCATATTGGATAGCCCAGATGTAAGGATATGTCCATCATTATAAAAAGTTCTATTGAACAGTGATTTTCTAGAGCATCCTTGTTCAACTTTTTCATTTAGTCCTTGAATTAAAGTTGTGTACAACACTTACACTTTATTTTCAAATTAAATAAAAACATTGTCTTAAAAACTGAATTGCCCAGACTCAGTTCTCTAAATACCACTAAGAGAAGCCAAGCTCTTTAGAGAAATGACTGATTTCAGGTCTAGGGCAAGAAATATTTAAGATAAGCTTGGCTATCTACTCATATCAGAAAACAAGGAAGCTTTCAAAGACTAGTGAGGTCATGTCAAAAGGATTCAGGAGTCAGCTTAGAGAAGATCCCAAGGGCCAACAATAGGACCATTTGAGGATTAATAAGAATTAACCACAAAGGACTGAATCACACTGCATATGTAAAAATTCATGAGCTCATAAAGAACAAAACAAAAACAAACAAAAAAACCCCTCTCAGTCCTCTAGGAAGATGACAGGGAAACAATTTATTATTTTGACTGGTAAGTAAAGGGTAAAAGTCAAGTCTTTATCCTATCTTTCCTGTATGAATTGTTCCTCAGCGTAACCACAAATAGCTGTCTATAGAATCAATTCCAGCTAGTAAATAATTAAGAACGAGTGAAAGAATTAGAATATCCCATTTTTGCAAATCCCTACTGAAATAATGGATGGGGCAAATGATCATCAGTGTCTGCTAAGAGTGCAGAGGGAAAACCAGGCACGATGGCCCTCCTGCTGTAGGAACACACACCTTGACAAGTCAAATCTAACCTGCATGAGACCCCAAGACCAAGCCTCGGGATCTAATAGCCAATCATCAGGAAATGCAGAGAATGAGGAAGGTGTTCAGTGACACCAGCGAATCCAGACCTTGGAAAACTTGACTTTGTAAAGGGGGAAAAATAGATGAGGTGGGAAACTGTAAATTAAAATAAATTTAAGAGACACCTGACATAGCAACCAAATGCAACGAGTAGACCTTGTTGGGATCCTGATGTAAGCAAATCAATTGGGAGAGAGCCTGCGCGCATGCGCGCGGGGTGTGAGAGCGAGCACTCACACCTGGAAGTGGGGGGCGGGGAGACGTAGAGAGAGTTAAACAATGATGAGCTATTTGGTTATATTAAGGAATTATTATTGATTTTTTAAGTGTGATTATGTATTATGGTTTTATGTCTTTTGTAAAAGAGTTCTTATCTTTTAGAGACACACACTGAAATATACAGATAAAAATGACGCAATCCTGGGATTTACTCAAATAATCCAGGGGGAAGACAGGAAGATGGGGGGTGCAAACAAGATTGGTCAGCAGTTGGTGATTGCTGTAGCTGGATTTATTGTATATGTGTTAAGTTTTTCCTAATAAAAAGTTCATCTCTCTGATTCAGTCTCTGTTTTCCCCAGCTCCGTTCTATAATCTTTTAGAATAAATTCTCCAGGAGGGCATTTTTCTGTTCTAATTTTGACAAGTGGAGGGGCTTAGGCATAAATGCGCTGAGGGAAAAGCAGTCTCTGAACACATCAGAGGGCTGTTATATTAGAAATCTTAGCAGCAAGTTCCCCCCAAATGGCAACCGCTTTACAAAGTCTCACTATCTGGCTGGCTGGCTTGGTCTCTCTCTCCAGGTATTCTAATTCACCAACCAGATTGTCATTCAAGTCACATGCAAATTACATTATTCCAGAGAGTTGCAGGGCAGCCTGGAGGGGTTTTGAAGTGCCCAGGGAGGTGTCTCCACCTCCTCCTCCTCCCCACCCACCCTTCTGCACCTTCTCTCCTCTCCCTCCTCCTCCTCCCCCCTTCTCTTCCTCCTCCTTTAACAAAATGTAGAGAACCTCCTTTTTCAATGTATAACTGATGCTACCCTCTGGGAGAGCTCCTGTACCCCTCCTCTTCCCCTTCCAACAATGATGCAGGATCAAGAGCTAGAAGTTCAAACCCCCAGCTGGAAGGAGGCTTCTTGCACAAGTCAGATTCCTGGGCACAGGGGAGCACTGTTTTCTAGGAGTCTTTCAAAGAGGTTAAAAGGCCTCCGTGGCATAGGACTAGCTTCTTTTTTTTTTAAGTAGGTCCACAACCAGTGTGGAGCCCAGCACGGGGCTTGAACTCACATCCCTGAGATCAAGACCTGAGCTGAGAACAAGAGTCAGATGCTTAACCCACTGAGCCACCCAGGCACCCTTTGTTTCTATCTTCACATTTTCTTTCAGGAAGCCTGATGTTTTTTCTTTCTTCTTATTCAGTAAATTATAGGCACATTCCAAACCTACTACTGTGATTATTCCCAGTGAGGCCGCCACCAGAGTTTTGGATGTTCTGGCACTCCTCAATTACACATTTGCAGTGTCCTGGTCCCTCTTAAGGATGGTGCGGCAGACTACTCGTTGTCCTCATGCCCCCCTCACCCCCATCCTTCTTGTCCTTTCAGTGTAAAGACTGCCCAGGTAAAGACTACGTTTCCCAGCCTCCCTCACAATTTGGCATGTCCATTAGACTAAGTTTAGCCAGTGAGCTAGAAAGTGCAACGCTGGTACCAATTTGGAATCTTATCTTTAGAAAAAAGTGGTTGAGTGCTATTGGTCCCTTCCCCCTTCCTACTGGTTGGGAAGTGAGAAATGGAGTCACAAGCAGAGGCCATGTGTTGAGAACGGAGCCATCCCATCCCCATCCCCCTGACTGCCACCTCTGCACTGTAACATGAGTGAGATGACTTAGAGCTTGTGGAAGCTTTGGGAACTCTTTGTTTGGCAGCTTACCCTGTATCTTAACAAATACAGATGGCTATCTACCACCACTGCGAACAAATTTTACTTGGATAACTCTAAACACAACTTTACTTCCAAGAACCTGAAGCAGCTCCTCCATCACCTTCTTGTCCCAATTTGATGCTTGTGAATCCATGCAGTGCAATGCAATCAATTTGACGATGGGTTTGTCCATGGCTATAAACTCAAGGATCACTTTGGGAGGCAGAAATTCCTCCACTGAGCACTCCACACTAACAACTCCTCTTAATAGTCAAATGACATGGAGGGTTTGGAAACGTCTAGGAGCATTGGGCTCTACTTCTATTTTCCCAGGTCCCTAGAGCTCGTATCTTTATGGTTCCTCCTTGGAAAGAGCATTTCCCACCAAGAGCCAACAGCCCGGCCAACCCGGGCAGACATACTCCATTACAAGTAATAATGGGACTCAAGCACTTTAGAAGCTTTTACTAATTGAGCTGCTGAATATCCCTGTGAAGTAGGTAACTATTATCATCCCCAATTACTGTCAAGAAGCTGAGCTGCAGAGACATTAAGTGGCTTGTCAGAATCGTGCAGTGGAGTCGCAAGCAGAGTAAGTTCCCTGGTGGAGGCTGAATTTTAGCCCCAATCAAAGGGACTAGAATTGTCCTAGAAGTCGGGAGACCTGTGTTCTGGTAGGAACTCTGTCATCAACCATTAAGTAGAAGTCATTTCCTGTTTCTGTGCTCAAGTGTGTGTGCATGCTTGTGTGTGTGTGTGTGTGTGTGTGTGTGGTCTGAAAAATCCAGCCACCCTCTGAGGTTTTCCCCACTGAAGGTGCAAATGGAGTTTCAAAGGAATAGACATCCCACTGCTGATTCTCCCAGGAAGAAGTTAATCCTGAGACAGGAAATGAAGAGTTAGAGGAGAAAACTTTCTCTTTATTGGGCAAAACTCCAAGGTGAAGAAAGGTCTGTGTTAGGTTAAAGTATGGTCCCCAGGGTGTTAGGAGCTGGCCCGGGACACAGACTGAGGTGAGGGATGGCAGGGAATTCAGTGCCCCTTTCCAGGCCAAGGCATGGCTACTGAAGAAGGTGTCCGTTGGAACACAGCACATCCTGGCAGTGATCACCTGAGGCCAAGTTTATGGAGTGATGGGGGAAGGCCAGCAGCCCAGAGACGAAAAATGTGAAGGACTATTCTCAGAGGCGCAAAGTGGTACCCTGGCAAATGTTCCCAATCCACAGGGACACCAAGAAGAGCAGATTTCCCAGAATCAACTCTGTGAGGGCTATGTCATAATAGTTTAGGGACCAAAAGGGGTGCCTGTCTGACTCTGTCAGTAGAGCACGTGGTTCTTGATCTTGGGGTCGTGAGTTGGAATGTAGAGTTTACTTAAAAAAAAAATGAATAGGGGCACCTGGGTGGCTCCATTGGTTAAGCTTCTGCCTTTGGCTCAGGTCATGACCTCGGTCAGGATCCTGGTTTTGAGCCCCACATTGGGCTCCCAGCTCAGCATCTCAGCATGGAGTCTGCTTGTCCCTCTCCCTCTGCTGTTCCCTCTGCCACTCCCCCTGCTTATGCTCTCTCACTCTCGCTCTCTCTTAAATAAATAAATAAATAAATAAATAAATAAATAAATAAATAAATAATAAATCTTTTAAAAAAAACCCACACAAACAAAAAAATAATTTGAGGACAAATAGAAGTCACAGGCTTCATGGCATGGGACATACGGAGACCTCTAATGCTCCTTTTCACTGAGATGTATGAGCCAGAGTCCTGTGCTGCTGGAAATCTGGCCTTCCTCTGGGGAAGTCTCACCAAGGATTTTCACCTTCACTGCAGTCCACACTGGCCCTGGGCATTGTCTACACTGGCCCCAGCTTGTAGGTAATTTGCTGAGGTTGGGCTTAGGGCAGAGGGCCTTTATTATCAGAGGTCAGGTTAATTCCTAGACTGAGAAAATGGGAGGGGGTGTCTGTGGTCTCTCCCTTCTATTCCCAGCTTTTGTTTTAAAGGAATTAAAGTGCAGTAAAGTTTGACTGATTCATTGCAGTGCACACTAGCCCACTAACCCAATCAAGATCTATCCCCCTCGAAAGTTCTATCCCTCTAGAAATTTCCTTCAAACCCTTTAACCTACCCTTCAATAAGCAACCAATATTTTGATTTCTATCACCCTAGTTTAGTTTGTTCTAGAACTTGCTAGAAATGAAGCCACACTGTGTACTCTCTACCCATTTTTAACATGCAAATGATACTTTCAATTATGTGCCATGAGTAAAACACATCCCGCCAAGAAGACACCATGCATGGACCCCACGGCTATGCATCTCCCTCAGCACACCTGAATGTGCAGACGCAAGTCGGCAGAGCCTAAACTCTTCAACCTTTGTCTTCTGCTTAGTGTCCAGGCTGATTTCTCACTTTCCTGACTCCAAAGTCCTGAAACCTCAGGGGTTGCTTTGCCCTCAATTCCCATCCACCTGGCCCCAGCACAGAGCGATCACTGTACACCGAGGGTCCTGGCATCCTGGGAGGTTGTATACTGGGCTAGAAAAACAATCCCTAATGCAGGCATAGCGCTGTTACAGCCCAAGAGCTAATAATATTCGCTACCATTTATCCATGGCTCTCCAAGACACCATGCTTTGTTTGCATGCATCATCTCATGTAATTTTCCCAGCCCCAAACCCTGCATTATTTCCATTTAAAAATGAGGAAACTGAGGCTCAGAGAAATTAGAATGGGGCTTCTAAGACTTTAATGTGCAAATGATTCACCTGGGGGTCCTGTTAAAATGCACATCCTTATTTAGTAGGTCTGGGGCTGGCCTGAGAGTCTGCATCTTGTAACAAGCTCCCAGTTGATGCTGATAGTGTTGGCTTGTGGACCATACTTGGAGTAGTGAGGGGTGACATAACCCCTGTACGGTCAAATCTTGGCTATGAACTCTGAACAGCTGCCTCCAAAGCTGATGTTCTTAAGAGATCCGCTTATATAGTGGGGAGGAGAAGGACCTGGAGCAGGAGGAGGAGAAAAAGGAGAAGGAGAAGGAGAAGAAGAAAAAGAAGAGGAAGAAGGCGAAGGGGGAGGAGAAGAAGAAAAAGGAGGAGGAAGGGGAAAGAAAAAGAAGGAGGAGGAGAAAAGGATGCAGAAGAAGAAGAGGAAGAGGGAGAAGAGTAAGGAGGAGAAAGAAGAAGAAGAGGGGAGGAGGGGGGGCGGTGGAGGAGGGGAGGAGGAGGAGAGGGAGGAGACAGAGGGGGTGGGGAGGAGGGGAGGGAGAAGGCGGAGGGGGGAAGAGAGAAGGAGGAAGGGGGAAGGGAGGAGGGGGAGGAGACGGAGGAGCAAAACTGGGCAGAATTCCTTTTCGAGGAGACAAGTGTTTCCATTTAGCAAAACTCCTTGATGAGACATTTAGCCTGTAGAAAGCTATCCCCCTCAGGCTAGGCAGGGATGGGATAGAAAGGAGACAAAGAGCTAAAGAACACTGGGGTGGTGGGATGGGCAGACTGAACAAGTGAATCTGGGGAGGCAGGGAGCTCATGCGGAGAGGGGAGGGGTAGCAAGACGGTGGGCTATTGGGGCACCAATGGAGAAGAACGGCAACCAGCCCCTGGAAGTGAGAATGACATAAAGACTTACTAGCAGTTGAAAAGTGTCTGCTATGGTTTGCTACAGGCCTTTGATGTAGCCCTGACCTTCAGGAGAGTCTGTCATACACATAGCCTTGAGCTTGAACTGGTGCAAGTTTGGCCAGAGGAGAATTGGGGTAGGACAGAGAATGTGTGGTAGGCAAAGATGGAGAAGTAAATCTAAATGGAAAGTCAGAGCCAGAGGAGGTTAGGGGAGGGGAGTTCCCCTCTGACCCTGCACCTGCCCCAATCTCCTGCAAGAAATTCTGGGTCTCTCACTATTCTTGAACTGGGCATTCCAGCTCATCTTGTTCATAATTTTAAGAGCAGTTACAAGATTTCACATCTGTTATTTCATTTATTACACATAACAGTCTTGGGGGGCAAGAGGCTAGGAATCATCACTCCTTTTTTATTTTTATTTTTAAAGATTTTATTTCTTTATTTGACAGAGAGAGAGAGCACAAGCAGGGGGAGTGGCAGGCAGAGGCAGAGAGAGAAGCAGGCTCCCCGCAGAGCAAAGGAAGCCCGATGTGGGACTCGATCCCAGGACCCCAGGATCATGACCTGAGCCGAAGGCAGTCGCTTAACCAACTGAGCCACCCAGGCGCCCCTCATCACTCCTTTTTTAAAGACTCAAATCAAGGTGGGGGAGGTGGCCATGGGAATGTTCCCAAAGTCACACAGCTGCAAGGTGTCAGAGAGGGGCCAGAGGTGTGCCTCTCAACGTTCTCTGTGAATCAGAAGCACCTGGGAGTTTAAAGAGGCCCCGTTGGCTGGATCTCCACCAGCAATCTGCTTCTGTTCATCTGCAGTCGGCCCGAGCATCAGGACAGTAGCACCCCCTTATCCTCGGGGTTATGTTCCAATGCCCTAGGGGATGCCTGAAACCACCGACAGGACCGAGCCCTGTATCTGCTATGTTTTTCCCTGTACATACAAACCTATGATAGAGTTTAATCTCTCACTGTGCCTAATTTATACATTAACCACAACTATTAATAAAATAGAACAGTTATAACAATATACCATAACAAAATTTATGTGCATGTGGTCTCTCTCAAACTACCGTATTGTACTGTACTCACCCTTCATCTCGCGATGACGTGAGACAATGAGATGCCTGGGTGAGGAGATGCGCTGAGGTGAATGACGGAGGCTTTGTGATGTAGCGTCAGGTTACTTACTGACCTTCAGACGATTGCTTGCCGACCACAGTAGACTCTGGGGTAACTGAAGCCACCGAAAGCAAAACCTCGGCTAAGAGGGAAATACCGTATTTTTCAAAAGATTCTCATTAATTCTAATGTTCACGCAGGGTGAGAGCCCCTACACGAGATGATACACATAAGGTGCTTACCTCAGAGCGGCGCGCACCGTAGCTACAGGTAATGTCAGCTGCTGAGAACACTTTCACCACACACACACTCAACCCCTGTGACACCACGCTGTCGTCCACGGGTTCTCAGACTCTACGGATCATTAGAATCACCTAGAAGCCTTGTGATAACAGATCCGTGGCTCTCACACCCACAGCTTCTGACCTAGTAGCTCTGGGCTGGGAACTGAGCATGTGCCTTTCAGACAAATTGGTTTTCTCGATGCTGCTACTACTCTGGGGATCATACTTTGAGAACCAGCTCTGCAAAGTAAGGGAAGGTGACTCAAAAAGGCAAGCTCTTTTCCATCTTTCTGGGTGAAATGGCCAGGCTGGGGCTTTTCCAGTGGCCTGCCATGACAGGTGGAAGGGTCTGGTGTCCAGGCTACCTCTCACCTGGTGCACCATCTAGGAGGTGTGACTAAAGATGGCTCGCCAGTGGCTGAGCTTCCAGGACAGTGGCTGAGCTGCTCTACATTTGATGGCTGAAGGGAGACTAAGCCTGAAAGGAAACACCTCTAGCCGAAGCAACAAGGTCTGGCTCACATGATTAGAGACAACTTGAAAAAGAGAGGGGTAAGGGTGGGAAAGGAAATGAAAATATGTAAAAGAAACGCTCTGGTGTCAAATGGCCTGAACATCTGAATGCTCGTACAGGCTCTCACCCAGATAGACATAATAATATACTATATATTCTTTCCACCTGGGTTAGGAGAGATGCGCCAACGGGAGCGTTCTAGAAACTTCTTGGGATTTTCCGTGCTGAGGGAAAAAACCAGACACTGTCCCATTTGAAGCCATATGTTGCATTACGTGCCACCTCCCCCCACCTCCACCCTGACCACAGTCTGATCGGACCTACTAGCCCCAAATTGCCATCTGCAGACCTAAAGGAGCCCAGCAGCCAACGAGGAAGCCAAGTGCAACGACTCTGACCAATAGGGAAGCTCTATGGTGGGCGGTGGCTAACGGTCCGAGTTAGAGCCCACTCTTTAGGGGAAACACAGGGTGAGAGTAAGGCAGCCGCAGTGGTTAGGAGGTGAGACAAAAACAGGAGGAGGGCAGAGAAACTGGGTTACCAGAAGGACAGAGTCTTCAGAGTAGGCGGCCCTTGTGAGGGGATGACAAGGTGGCCAGGTCACTAGTACTGCCCATGTTCTCAGCCATACTGCCTCCTGCCCGTGGAGTTTGTTGGCGAAGTGGAGCTAATGACCTCCGCTCTCCCCACCCCACAGGGCAAGGGTGGAGGTTCGGGTCTAATTCAAAGACTCAGATGGGCCACGGTCCCCAAAGGTATAACAGAGCACGGACTGAGTTCCAAAAGCCACCCAAAGGTATAACAGAGCTGAGTTCCAAAAGCCACGCACTCTCTTGAAAAAGAGAGTTCCAGGGCGCCTGGGTGGCTCAGTCGGTTAAGCGACTGCCTTCGGCTCAGGTCATGGTCCTGGAGTCCCGGGATCGAGTCCCGCATCGGGCTCCCTGCTCGGCAGGGAGTCTGCTTCTCCCTCTGACCCTCCCCCCTCTCATGCTCTCTATCTCATTCTCTCTCTCAAATAAATAAATAAAATCTTTAAAAAAAAAAAAAAAGAGAGAGTTCCAAAAGCCACGCACCCATAGATGTGTTCTCTCTCTGTCTCCTCCTTCCCTGTGGCTAAGCACGAAGAGCAAGGACAACCCAGCCCCTTCCGCCTCCTCACAAGGGTGTTCTCCTCTGTGGAACTACCTCACTCTACCTTTGGACAAATGTTCTCTCGCTCCCTCTCTCTCCTGTCGTTGTGGTGGTAAGACTGGAAATTCATACATGAGCCACTTTGGTACTCGTCACAGGCTCCCCATGAACTCGGGTAAAAAGGTTCTGGAGCACAGCTCACCAGAACTCTGCACTGAGATGGAGGGGGAGTCCCTGTTAAATATAAAGATATTTTATTCACAACCCTTTTGGTTGCCAACGAAAAAGAAATCCAATTCAAATTGGCCTGAAAAACAAAGGGCAGGCTTGAGGTGAGGCACATAAGGGGAGGGGAGAAAGGAAGGGAGGAGGGGACGCTCACTTCGGAAGCTTCCATTATGGCCGCATTCAGGAACTCCAGCACTCTCATCAAGACTCAATATTTCTCCGTTTGTCACCTCTACTTCCCTTCATTCTTGAGTGGTAAGCACCACCATCAACTCAAGGCTTACATTCTACCAGCAGAAAGAAATGGAGCCCTTCTTTTCTCTGCGATCAGGCAGGAGGCCTGGCAGGCCTCCATTGGCTAGGCCTGGTCACACGTCTATGACTGCATCTGCTGATGGACTGGTCAGATCTGGGCTTTGTACCCACTTCTGGACAGAGAGTTGGCAAGGGCTGGTCCCCAAAGGAGCACGGGGGTCCTGTTATCAGAAGAATGGAGAGTGAATGACGGGAAGGCAAAACCAACAGACGGCCTTCTACAGTATATTCCTTAGTTTTGTTCTCTCCACCTTTATCTCTCCCAAGAAAAGGTGGTCCAAGCAGGATTTGAATAAGTTGATGTCTTGGCCAAAAACCATCTCCTTAACACTACCCAACACCAATAGTTCCTGTGAGCCTGGCCATGGGCTTGCTGGCGTGGATTCTCTTCTGGCCTTGCTTCTTTCTATAATCTAGAACACAAGTATAAGGCTCTAACATACCCTTGCCAGGTCCATCTCAAATTTGTAAAATGACACTCCACCTCCCTGACATCTCTCCAAAGGGGCTGAAGACTGCCCCCCACACATGGCCTCCAGACACAAAGCACATACGTGCCAAAGGCCCCTAGAAGCTCCTCCTTACCCACAGTCTCCTGGGTAACTCCTTGGCTCCCTGAAACATTTTTTCCTTGAGCCACACCCCGAGACTTATAAAGCTACGGGGGAAATCCAAGATCTAAATTCCAAATAAGTCTGCCTTTCTCTTTTCAGCTGTAACATAGCTTAGAACAAAGGCAAAGATACAGGGACTCCTTTTTGATAAATTCTTCAAGATAATGCCTTCTAGGGCGCCTGGGTGGCTCAGTTGGTTAAGCAACTGCCTTCGGCTCAGGTCATGATCCTGGATTGAGTCCCGCATCGGGCTACCTGCTCAGCAGGGAGTCTGCTTCTCCCTCTCCCGCTCCCCCATCTTGTGCTCTTTCTCTCTCTCACTCTCTCTCTCAAATAAATAAATAAAATCTTTAAAAAAAAAAAAAGATAATGCCTTCTATGTATCCTGAAGGAATTAATCATGCATATACACAAAGCATATTAATTCCTCTATCATTTATAACGGAATAGAGTTGGAGACCATTTAAATACCCAATCCTACAGGAATCTTTAAACAACTACTGGTACATTCGGACCATCATTATGCAGCTATCGCACAGGAATACTATACAACCAATAAAAATATTGTAGAAGAATACCAAATGATGTGAGGAAATAGGATATGCTGCTAAGTGAAAACTGAATAAAGTCCGACTTTTAATTTTTAAAAATTGGTTTTATTTATTTTTTTTTTTTTTTAAAGATTTTATTTATTTATTTGAGACAGAGAGAATGAGAGACAGAGAGCAGGAGAGGGAGGGGGGTGAGGGAGAAGCAGACTCCCTGCTGAGCAGGGAGCCCGATGCGGGACTCGATCCTGGGACTCCAGGATCATGACCTGAGCCGAAGGCAGTCGCTTAACCAACTGAGCCACCCAGGCGCCCCTAAAAATTGGTTTTAAAAATGAAATCTAAATTAAAAAAACACACTGCTATAGACTGAATTGTGTCTCCCCTCAAAATCACAAGTTGAAGCCCCAACCCCAGTGTGAGCATATTTGGAGACTGAGCCTGCAGGAAGGTAATTCAGGTTCAATGAGGTCATAAGAGTGGGGCCTTAATACAAAAGGATTGGTTCCTTATAAGAAGAAACACCAGGGGTGCTTGGCTCAGTTGGTCAGGTGTCCAACCCTTGATTTCAGCTCAGGTTATGATCTTTTTTTTTTTTTTAATTTTTTTTTTTAAGATTTTATTTATTTATTTGCGAGAGAGAGAATGAGAGACAGAGAGCATGAGAGGGAGGAGGGTCAGAGGGAGAAGCAGACTCCCTGCTGAGAGGGAGCCCGATGCGGGACTCGATCCCGGGACTCCGGGATCATGACCGGCTCAGGTTATGATCTTGAGGTCATGGGATCAAACCTCGCGTTGGACTCCATGCTGGGCCTGGAGCCTGCTTGGGATTCTCTCTTTCCCTCTCCCTGTGCCCCTCCCCCTGCCCTCTCTCCCTCTCCAACAAAAGGAAGAAGAAACATCAGAGAGTTCATGCACTGGAACTCTCTCTCTCTCCCTCTCTCTCTCTCTCTCTCTGCCACGTGAAGACACAGGGAGAAGGTGGCCATCTACAAGCCAGGAAGGGAGCTCTTACCAGAACCCAACCACCCTGATCTTGGACTTCCAGCCTTCAGAACTTAAGAAATAAATTTCTGTTTTTCTGGCAGCCGGAGCTGACCAATACATATATGTATATAGATGGCATGTCACCTCGTTAAGGGGGATTCTCTCTTTGAGTGGGATTACTGGTGACTTTCAGTTTCTTCATTTTATTTTACTATGCTTTCTAAACTTTGTTACAGTGAACATATATTATTTTTATAAATGCACAAAATACCATCTTTATGTATCTCAATGATGGTTACTTATGGGTATTACAGAATTAATACTTGCTCAATGAAGAAATTGGTGGTTTTATGTTCTTTTTTGCTAACCTGTGCTTTCTAACATTTCTACAATAAATATAGATTAATTTCATTTTTAAAAAACTTATTTTCAAATAGATTTTTGTAAACCATCCATAAAGGATGCCTGAAGCTCATTCATGTGTGTGTGTGTGTGTGTGTGTGTGTGTGTGTGTGTGTGTGTGAGAGAGAGACAGAAAGAAGGATATGGAAAGGGAGATTGAATCTTTGAAAACCTGTATCTTAGAATTCTTTCATTCAACAAGCTTCAACCAACAGCCTAGTGCAGGTCAGGTGCTGAGCTGTATTTTTGTTTTCTTTACCACTGTAATAGTTTTCTATTATTGTGTAACAATATTACCACAAACTTAGCAGCTTAAAACAACACACATTTAGGGCGCCTGGGTGGCTCAGTTGGTTAAGCGACTGCCTTCGGCTCAGGTCATGATCCTGGAGTCCCAGGATCGAGTCCCGCATCAGGCTCCCTGCTCGGCAGGGAGTCTGCTTCTCCCTCTCCCGCTCCTCCCTCTTGTGCTCTCTCTCTCTCTTACTCTCTCTCTCAAATAAATAAATAAAGTCTTTAAAAAAAACAACACACATTTATTTTCTACCAGTTCCTGTATGTCAGGAATCCTGGCATGGCTCAACTGGGTCCTTTGTTTAGGATCTCACCAGAGTGCAATTAAAGTGTCGGCTGAGACTGTATTCTCAGTCGAGGCTTGACTGGGGAAGGACCTGCTTTCAACCTCCTTCACATTGTTGGCAGAAATCAGTTTCTCATGGTTTAGAACTAAGATTTCAGATTCTTGCTGACTGTTGATCAGAGGCCACCCTCAGCTGCAGGAGAACACCACGTGGTGTGTCCTTGCCACAAGAAGTCCCCCAGCATGGATGCTTGCTTCCTCCAAGCTAGCAAGGGATGCAGAGACTGCAGCAGCATCTTATGTATGGTAATCATGTACATGTAATCATATGTTCTGTTGTTCAGAAGCAAGTCACAGTTCTGCCCAACCTCAGGAGGAGGGGATCCACAAGGGCACAACCACAGGTGGATCATGGGGCCATCTTAAGCATCTGTTGCAAATGCTATATTTAATCTTAGCATATCTGATTTATTTGAAATAATGGAAGATTTTTCATATGCTGTCCTAGACAATTATTTTCACAGGGCTTTAATTCTTTCCTTATCATATTTTTTGGGATTCTCACTCATATTCTATTGCTATTACTATGTAAAATTTTTAATGAAATATAAACATATCTACAAAGGAAACAAATCATAGATGTATACAGTTTGAAGATGTATATTTATTTTCATAGGGGCACCTGGCTGGCTTAGTCAGTGGAGTGACTCTTGATCTCGGGGTTGGGGGGTTCGAGCCCCACATTGGGTATAGAGATTACTTAAAAATAAAAATCTTAAAAAAAAAAAACTTTTCATAACTTGACAGCACCCACATAACTGGTATGTGGATCAAGAATCAGCACATTCCTGGCTCTGGAAGCCTCCTCATGCTTCCTGGTAATCACTGTGAGCCCCACACCCAGGGGTACCCACTCTCCTGGCAGGGCTACCCTCTCCTCCTCCACTAACTTTTTCATGCTTGTTGACCCCACTTATTAAGTTGTCCCAGAATAGGGATTTTTAGGCTTAGGAACAAGACGTGCTCAGCCAACCAGGACTGAAAAGAACGTGTACTACAGACCCAATGCTGATAAAAATGATGCTTTGGCTCAAGCAGGACTGAGCTGCTGGCATTTACAGGCTGATGGCATCCTCCCCACCAGAGAAACTGGAAGGAAAAAGACGGTGTTGGAGGGAATCAAAGGCCGAGAGAGGAAAAGCTACTGTTGGGTGCTCCTTTGCTCCTGGAAGTAAGTCTCTGCTTCCAGACTCAGGTGAATTACTCCCCAGGGAAGTGAAGAAAACTTGCACATGTAATTAGGGACTTAAGGCAGTGCTTTCCAGTAGAAATATAATGCAAGCCACGTTGTGCAATTTTAAATTTTCTGGTAGCTGCATTAGACAAAATAAGAGGAAACAAGCTTTAATCATTGTGATGATTAAATATTAAATAATAATTTAATTTTAATAGTATTTTTATTAAATATAACCAAAATATCATTTTAACCTAAATCAGTATAAAATTTATAAATGAGATATTAATGAGATGTTTTCAATACAATGAGATAGTTTACATTTTTTTTCATACGAAGTCAAGGAAATCTAGTGCTTGATGTCCAGTGTTTTACATGTCAATTCAGACTAGCCACATTTCAGTGGCTCAGTAGCATATGTGTTTGGTGGCAGGTGGAGTTTTAAGGAATCAGAAAAAGTTGCCAGGATATGAGAAAAAAAAATGCAGCTTTTTTTCAAATGCTTCCAAAGTAGTTTGCAATAATAAGCAACAGACATGCATTCATTCATCGAACATTTTTGCATGCAGGGGCTAGAAAGAAGAGCTCAAAGCTTCTGCCCTCAAGGACCTCATAATCTAGCAAGGGAGACAGACCTGAATAGGCCATTACAACGTCAGGTGGCAGTGCCAGTGACAAGCATGAGGGAGCAGAGACATGGACCATCTACCCGGGAAGGTGACTAGAAAATAGGCCCCCTAATATTACCACCCATTACAATTGGCTAAGATGCCTGAAATTCTCATCATTCAGTGGTTTCGGTGTCATGAAAACAGCCTGGTTCAAATGCAAATACCTACTCAGGCAGGGGGAACATGTAAACTCATGCATGCCAATTTACATGCATTATTTTTTGAAACCAGGCTTATTTGTGTTATTTAGTAGGAAACAAAGCTGGTGGGAGAAAGATCTAAGACTAAATGCTCAACTGGGGGGCCCTCAGATCTAGAAGGCTCAGAGAGGAGACGGTAAAAGGGGAAAGGGTACTGAAAGTGTAGATTTAGTTGTCAGAGGGGGCAGGAAACTGCCCCACTTTCCACATGGAGAAACTAGTCCAGACCAGTGTCTTTCTTTTTCCTAACATGTCCTGTCTGCCTGAGTATGCATCCCTACACAATAGACGATTGTGCTTCTGAAAATCTCTTTATGAAAATAGAACTGCCGTACAACAAATGGCACATATTTACAGGGCAGTTTGTGAGGTGGATATCATTGTCTTGGTTTGTCAGATGAGGAAGGTGAGGCCCAAGAGAGGGGAGGCTGGCTCTTCCAGGGTCCCACAGCCAGGAGGGTGGGTTTGCCTCCAGGGCTCCAGCCCGGTCCCTGCTCCCCCCACCCCACTCCAACCCCCCACGCGGGAAACCACAGGTGACACCATAATGGCCCTGCAGAGGCTGGGCTGGGAGAGTTCCAGGCTGGCAGGAAGACTGGAGGTGACTGGGGGGACCTGCAGTATGGGCCCCGAAGTCTGGGGGGAAGAGCAGAGGGCAAGTGAAGAAACGAGCTTCTCTTGGGGCTTGGCGTTCCAGACTTTCACATCAGAGTCAAGTAAAGAAACTTCAGCCTCCCTCTTCCCACTCATTTTCCTTGGCCCTCCCAGCCCTGCCGGGCAGGTAGTGAAGTGCAGACCCCAGGAACAGAGGGGAGGCCCCCAGGGCCAGAAGCCCAGGTAAGAACCACTTAGGTCCTCATTCTCCCAACTGAAACACCAATAAAAATCTATTATGGTTTCACTAAGTAACAAAAGAGTATGAAAACACGTTGGGAATTCCTGGTTATCCTCATTCAAAGTATGCTCACAGAAAGAAGCAGCAGAGTCCAGTGGTTAACCATCAGCCTGTGGGTTTGAATCCCAAGAATGTCCCTCTCCTGCTGATGACCTTGGGCAGGGTCATTAGTTCCCTGATATGCCTCAGTTGCTCCCTCTAATGTGGGATCATAGCACTCCAACATACTCATGAAATGGTTGGGAAAACCCACGGAGATGATGCCTGTAGGGCATTTAGCTCGGTGCCTGGCACATGGGAAGGGTTTCAGAAGGGTTAGCTGCTATCACTAATAAAAAATAACACTCCAGGGGCGCCTGGGTGGCTCAGTGGGTTAAGCATCTGATTCTTGATTTTAGCGCAGGTCATGATCTCAGGGTTGTGAGATGGAGCCCCGCGTGGGACTCTGTGCTGGGCATGGAGCCTTACTTAAGATTCTCTCTCCCCCTCTCCCTCTGCTCACCCCCTGCCTGGCCCCTGCTTGTACTCCATGAGAGAGAAAGCAAGAGGGGACCTCGGTCTTTGTAAACCCCTCAAATGAGTGCCCCACTGCCGTTGTTCTGGAGTATTCCAGCAGGCATGGAAGGAATTCTCATGGCGGTGGTGTCATGTCAGGATGCAGGGGGCTCCTCAGGAACCTAAGGGGGAGTCCTCAGATGAACCAGGGTCAAGGGACATGGACACAAGAGGAGGCTGGAGGGGGCAGCCACATCTGTTCTCCGGCTCCCTGGCTCCTCCAATCTCACTGTTCTGGCTCTTTCCTTCCTTCCCACTTTCACTCTGCTTCCCTCTCCCTTGCCCTTCCTTCCCTCTCCCTCCTGGTCCTTTCTCCCTCTCCAGGTTAAGAGTTAACATCTCCTAGAATGAGTTAGATTCTCAGGGCTGCCATAACCACTCACTACAAACTTGGTGGCTTGGAACAACAGAACAACAGAAATTGATTCTCTCACAGTTCTGGAGCTAGAAGTCTGAAATCAAGGTATCCACAGAGTTGGTTCCTTCTGGAGGTTCTGAAGGAGAACTGGTCCCTTGTCTTTCTCCTAGCTTCTAGAGGCCATCAGCAGTCTTTGGCATTCCCTATGCCTTGGCCTGTGGACACATCACTCGGACCTCTGCTTCCGTCTTCACATGCACTTCCCTGTGTCAAAAGTCCCTCTCCTTTCATCTCTGAGGACACCAGTACCCCTAAACCCATAGTCACCTCATCTTTAGATATTTAACTTAATTACATCTGCAAAGACCTTTTTTCCAAATAAAGTCCTATTGTGAGGTCCTGGGTGACTATATATCTTTTGGGGCCACTATTTAAGCCACTAAACTCTTTCTCCCTTTCCTCTTCACCCTCCATTTTTGTATATGCACCCCACCTTATCTCTCCCCACTTCTCTGCCCTCCCCTCCTTCCTTTGCCTCCCCCTCTCCGTCCCTCTCTCGCACCCTCGCCCCTCTTCTCTCTCTCCATTGCCTTTTTATTTTTTTTAATTATTTTTAAAAGTTTTACTTATTTATTTGAGGGAGGTGTGGGGAAGGGGCAGAGAGAGTGAGTCTTAAGCCGACACCGTGCTGAGCGCGGGGCTCCATGTGGGGGCTGGATCTCACAACCCTGAGATCACAACCTAAGCCAAACCAAGAGTCGGTCTCCTAACCGACTGCACCACCTAGGCGCCCCTCTCCACTGTGTTTTTAAAATAAGACTTCTCTTAGGTGCTTCCCCATCACTTAGCTTGTACTGACCATAACTTCCCATGAATTGATAGATCGGGTGCCCAGTCTAGAATTTTTCATTTAAAATTCTTGGGAGGAAAGTTTTGACTGGGTCAGCCCAGTCAGGTGTCCAATCAACTGTGGGCCTAGGGGCAAGGTTAGTTATCAGGTGTTAGTCACCAGGCAGTTAGTTACCAGGTGCAGGCTGGAGCACCTGCCAGTCAATGGGTCCACTGTGTCTGTGTAATCAGGACTCGTTGCCCAGTGGCTGCGGGTCATGGGGCATCCACAAAGCTTTGAGATTCCTTTTTCTGCTTAGATTTAGTAAATCCGCTCCATCTGGGCCTGTATTCAACGCCATGAAGTATAGTTTTTCAGGCTCGCTTGACTGTGAGAATAACACAGGGGAGGAGGGTGTTTTGATAAAAACGTAGATTACCAGACCCCTTCTCTAGATGCTGCATTTTAAGAAACACTCCAGGAGATTCTTACAGACAGAAAATTGTGGGAAATAGAACCAGAGGGCACAGTGTCTTTCCAATGTCAAATAGTCTGTCTCACGGTTCCCAGCAAATCTGTCTTCCAGTTACACATTCCTGTGACCTTCGCCCAACCTGGAGAGAACACGTGGTGGCAAACGTGCAATGCCAGACCTTCGAAGGGGGACACAGTGTGGCTAAGAGCGTGGGCTTTACGTCCGACTCCTGATTTCAGCTCCGGTCCTGATCTCAGAGTCGGGCTCGGTGCTCAGTGCACAGTCTGCTTGAGGTTCTCTCTCTCCTTCTCCCTCTGCCCCATCCCTCCTCCCCCATCTCTCTCTCTCTCGCTCTCTCTCTCGCTCTCTCGCTCCCTCAAATAAATACATAATGTGGACTTTCATACTGCTGTACAG
This sequence comes from Mirounga angustirostris, assembly GCF_029215605.1. Lineage (NCBI taxonomy): Eukaryota > Metazoa > Chordata > Mammalia > Carnivora > Phocidae > Mirounga > Mirounga angustirostris. The sequence continues at coordinate 176,865,393 of NW_026991709.1, read as the reverse complement.
ACCTAAGATCACTGGCCAGTGACCCGGGGCTACAGGACTTCTCGAAGCCTCATGTTCACTTGTAAAATGGGGACCATAATATTCTCACTGGTTTTTTTGTGAAGATGAAGGACTGTGATGAACATACGGGATATTTTTTGAGCATGTCCTCTGTTGAATGCATCCCGTGGGCCATGTCATAGCTCAGCCAGCACTGAAGACCGCCTTCTCTGCTGGGGCCAGAGCTAGCCAGGTAGAGAGCACGCTCACTTGAACAGAACCGAGATTCTCCGCGAAGAGAGAGAACGGGGTGGCAGGGAATGACTACCGGGTTAGAAGCTGACCCACCATGTCTGCCACATCTTCTGATGGCCATTGCCACCAGCGTTTTGTTGTGTTTAATTTTTGTCATAGAAATTCTCAAATACACAACAGAAGAGAGAATCATGCAATGAACCCCGCGTCCCCGTTGCCCAGCTGCAACAACCAGCTACTGCCATTCCTAGTCCATCACCCTCCCTTGCTCACCACCCCCTCGCTGCCCCCACTAGAGTATTATAAAGGCACTGCTTCACTTTGTGTGTTTTTTTTAAATAGACTTTGTTTTTTTAGAGCAGTTTTAGTTTCACACCAAAATTGAAGGGAAGGTACGGAGATTTCCCATATAACCCCTGCCCCCATATACATGGCCTCCCCCACTACCACATCCCCCTCCTCCCCCCACACACAGAAACACACAGCAGTACATTTGTTACAATTGCTGAGCCTTCACTGACACATCGTTCTCACCCAGAGTCCAGACTTCACACGAGGATTCAGTCTTGATCTTTTACATTCTATGGGTTTGGATAAATGTATAACAGCATGTAATTGTTTTTTGTTTTGTTTTAAAGATTTTATTTATTTATTTGTGAGAGAGAGACAGAGAGGGTGAAGGGCAGAGAGAGAGGGAGAAGCGGGCTCCCTACTCAGACACAGGGCTCGAACCCAGGACCCTGGGATCATGACCTGAGCCAAAGGCAGACACTTAACTGACTGAGCCACCTAGGGACCCCTATTTCTCTTTTAAATACTCCAGTATTTCTGACAGATACAGTCCCACATTACATTACAAGCATCTGATATGACAGATGACGCAATGGAAAGCACCGGGCACCACCGATTAGGAGTGTTGCCACAGATACTGAGCCCGAAAAAAGCTCCAGAGTTTACAGGAGCTACAGGGAATAGGGAGGCGTGCTCAAAGTCACCACCAGGATACACTCAGTTACATCTATAACGTGGCGCATTCTACAGGACAAACAACCCAGGAGTTCTTTTTTTCTTTATTTAGGTATTTTTTATTTTTAAAAAATTTTTAAAGTAGGCTCTACGCTCCATGTGGGGCTTGAACTCATGACCCCGAGATCAAGAGTCGCATGCTCCACTGACCTAGCCAGCTAGGCGCCCCTCTGCCCCCAGGGGTTCTTTTTTCAACTAATGAATAGCATTAAAAAAGAGAGGGGAAACTGTTAAAGATTAAAGCAGACTCAAGCAAATGCAGTGTGGGGATGGAGAGAGGAATGTAGTTCTTGATTTGAAGGAGCCAATCATAAAGCTATGTTTTTGAGATGACTGGGGGCAATTGAACAGAAACTGGGTATTAGCCCATAATAGAGGATTGCTGTTAGTTTGGGGGCGATATTATAATGGCATGTGGTCAGTATTACTGATTAAGTCCTAACTGGTATTTCTTTTGACCTAAACACATAGGGAGAGATTTTGGAGTGACTGTTTCAAGACCTTGAGCCCAGTCTGAGCTTCGCCAGTAAACTGCTGGTCGTTGGGCTCAATGTTTTCATCTGTAAAATGTGTAGGTTGGAAGGTTTTTCCTCTGCAGCCCCCCACCTTCCACCACCCCAACCTCGACCATTTCAGTTCCAATGTCATATCCCCCCTCCTCATGCTGACACCATCCTCAGGTCTGAGAGGTCCGCTAGGATGATCTCATGGTTTATACAAATGATGCTTCTATTTATGTGTCATACTAACTTCATTATTTTTAGAGACAACATTATTGATTCCCACTGAGCTTGTGGGCCACTCTTAGCCTGTCTCTGCTCAATCTGGATCCAGGGAATAACACTCCTCTCTATTAAATGCCTCTCGGATTCCCATCTCCCCACTTTTCCACTTTGTCAAGGTTATCTTAGCTAATACGCCCCATTTATTATTTATTATTCAGATAGCTGTGGTTGCTCTAACTCAGGATGGGTAGATCCCAGCCTGGCTCTGGTGGCCACAGACTCACAATAATAAAAATGCCTTCCCATTCCATAGAGTGGCTCAACCTTTTAAAGCACAGTCACTCTAGAGTTGACAGGATCAGCATTCGTATTCCCATTTCACAGACTGAGTAATTAAGGTTCTAAGAAAGTGAAATGACAACTCAAGAGTCAGGAGCTGGAGTTCCAAGTCTGGGTTCTATCATTAATCACCTCTGTGACCTTGGGCATGGCTGAGACCCCACTGGGTTACAGTGGAATTGACTACACATGGGGGTTTGCTCAGGATAACCCTGGTTTATACCTGCTGAGTCTGTGATTATCACCCATGACCCCTTGCACTCTAGGATGTGCTCCAGGGGGCACCTGGGTGGCTCAATGGCTTAAGCACCCGACTCTTGATTTCAGCTCAGGTCATGATCTCAGAGTCATGGGACTGAGCCCCGCATCGGGCTCCACGCTCAGCGGGCAGTCTGCTGGAGACTCTCTCTCTCCCTCTACCGCTCCCCGCCACTCACATGCATGCGCTCTCTCAGAGCAGTCTCTCTCTCAAATAAATACATCTTTTTTAAAAACGTGTTCCAGCTTGGAAGATAAAATATATAGTTCTCTACCTAAAGCCCTGGCAGGTGAGGAGCATGGGCCAACCCAGCGGTTTTCAGTCCTGGTTGCTTGACAGAATCACTGGGAGAGCTTAAACTTGTAATGCTCAGACTTCATCCTAAACCAATTAAATCAGAGTATCTGCCGGAGTGGGGCCTGAAATTGTACTGGGTCCCAGCTACCCGGGGGTTCTGACGTGCGGCTGGAGTTGCATCCTCAGTAGGATGCTCTTACCCTGCAGCAGCAGCCCCTGGGAGTCCTCACGGGGAAGCTCAGGCCCCACCGGGGTGCACTGGCCGAACCAGAGCCTGCGTCCGCCCGCACCGCAGCCCCAGGGCATTCCCGCTCATGCTCGGCTGGCACCGCACTGCCAACTGAGGTCTCGGCGCTGCTGGCGTCTAAATGCCTCGGCCAGCAGCTCCCGGCCACTGGAGCCTCACCTGGGCAACGGCTCCCAGTCCCGTGCCACCTCGGCGGGCCCCTGTGCTTCCCGGCCTGGTTAATGGTGAGGGCTGGAGTCTGCACAAGCCGTGAGGCAGGCTGGAAGCGGGGCCCAGGGGTAAGGAAGTGATAACAGGGCTAACTCACTCTCCAGAATGCATGTGAGAGCACCAACATCGGTGAGCAGCGGACCTGACCGTCTCCAGCAGCTTGAGACACGAATAAGGACACATCAGCTCTTAAGGCTCACATTATTGTTGGGGCGCCTGGGTGGCTCAGTCAGTTAAGCAGCTGCCTTCGGCTCAGGTCATGATCCCAGGGTCCTGGGATCGAGCCCCGCGTTGGGCTCCCTGCTCCCTCTGCCTGCCTCTCTGCCTACTTGTTCTATCTCTCTGTCAAATAAATAAATAAAATCTTTAAAAAAAAAAAAAAAGGCTCACATTATTGTTTCCTAGCTTCCTTCCGTCGGATTAGCAGCATGCCCATTACCTCACTCCCGCTTTTGCCCTCTCTGTGCCCCCTGTTTTCAAGAACCCCAGGCCCTTATCACTCCAGAGGGATCAAACCCGTGCCTAAGCACCCCCCAGATGGGGATGATGGAGAAACGGCGGGTCTACGCAGAGCCCAGGTGGGATAGTTTTCTCTTGTGGGATTGATTTAGAAAATTGGTCCCGCCTGATGTGTTTCGTCTTTAGCTGCTGCTGGAAAGAGCCCTTGGGGATCCGGGTGCCCACAGCAGCCTCCCTGATTCTTGAGAGGGAATATCACAGTTCTATGCAGTCACCCCTGGCCAGAGAGCCCCAAGGGGTGGGGGTTCCAGGTTTCCTAGAGCTGAACCTTAAACTCAGAAAGTGGCTGATGCTCCCTCTTGCCCCAAGGTGATGTCCTCTTGGGGGGGGGCCTTGCTATCTTTCCTGGGAGCTGACCTCAGGTAGTACCACTGCCATCAATATAGTGCTTACTACTGCTAAGCCTCAAAAGTGTTCTCTTGTTCTCCCCAGAGGCTCCATGGCCCTCGTGCAAATGTGCCTACCCACTCCCTGGAGCTGTGTATGCTAGGAGGTAGAGGGGGACAGAGCCGTCACCGGCCACACAAAGGCCCTGTGGCACCCCCGGCAGGGGCATGGGGCCCACGCCTTGCATTCCTCACAGGCACCCGACTGCCTCCTAGACCTAGTACTGGCTGCTCTAAAACTATGGAGGCCTTATTCCAGGCCAGGCACCACAAGCTTTAGCTCTCTGACCAAAGCCCTCCACCTGCTGCCCATTTTGCTCGAAGTAAAACCCAATACCTGGGTCCCCAAGCAATCTGCCTGGCCCCTTTTCCCTCTGACTGCTTCTGCTGCTCGTTCTCACCTCTCATCTTCTCAAACACACCAGGCACGTTCCCGTCTCAGGGCCTTCACCCTGGCTGTCCCCTCCCTGCACTCTCTTCCCTCACCCGCAAAGCTAACTGCCACCTCTTTTTTTTTTTTTTTCAGATTTTATTTATTTGACAGAGAGAGACATAGCAAGAGAGGGAACATAAGCAGAGGGAGTGGGAGAGGGAGAAGCAGGCTTCCCGCGGAGCAGGGAGCCCGATACGGGGCTCGATCCCAGAACCTTGAGATCATGACCTGAGCCGAAGGCAGATGCTTAATGACAGCCACGCAGGCACCCTAACTGCCACCTCTTTAAAGCCTTGCTTCAAATATCATTTCAAGAAGACTTACCCTAACAATATTGGCAACCAGGGCCCACACTGCCAGCCCCCCTCCACCCTCTCGATCCTCCTCATCCAGATTTATGTGTTGTAATCGTACTTACTTTCTTTTTTTTTTTTTTTAAGATTTTATTTATTTATTTGAGACAGAGAGAATGAGAGACAGAGAGCATGAGAGGGAGGAGGGTCAGAGGGAGAAGCAGACTCCCTGCTGAGAGGGAGCCCGATGCGGGACTCGATCCCGGGACTCCAGGATCACGACCTGAGCTGAAGGCAGTCGCCCAACCAACTGAGCCACCCAGGCGCCCCGTAATCGTACTTACTTTCAATCACACTCCATAATTTTCTTCTATTCATTCTTTATTGTCTGTCTGTCTCTGGTAGAAGGTAGGCTTCATAGGACAAAGACTATTTCCCCTGCATTTGCTCACTGATATGTCCCCAGTGCCCAGAACAATGTCTGGCACACAGGAGGCCCTCAGGAAATATTCATGGAATGGATAAATTTTCAAAGGCCCTGGATGTAGGTAGAATTGTAGCACCCACTTTACAGACAGGAAAAGTGAAACCCAGAGAAGTTAAGTGACTCACTGGAGGTCATGGAGGACCCAGTTACTAGCACCAGGTCACACAGGATTCAGAGCCAGTCCCTGGGCTAGTCCAAAGGATCGAAGTGCAAGCAACACGTGGATACTTTAGGTAGAGTCCAGGGAGGAGGAATTAAATTAAAATTTGCTTTGGTTTTAGGGGTGGAGGTGGAGATGCTGGAAGAAGAGTGGTGTAAGAGGGTTTTGGTGACCTAAAAGTTGAGGTATGCTTTATAATTCTGCCCTTAAAAACAGATTTGGATTATGTACCCTATGGTGCTAGACAAAAACAAGACAAGACTGACTCTAAGCCTCTGGAAACTTCGATGTAGTAACCTGTGGTTGGAAGGAGAGTGTGTCACTTGAGGTCAGCGATCAGGAACAGCACCAAGACATACTGTAACAAACTACCTCCACACATGGGGGTTTACAACAACAAGCCTTTGTTACTACTGTTCCTCAGCCAAACTAGGCATGCCCGGTGATCTGGGCCAAGGTCAGCCGATCTCCCCTGGGCTCACTCAGGCGGTCTGTGCGGAGCTGCCTGAGGCTGAGTCTGTGATGGTCTCATGCGTCTGGGGGCCCAATGGCGCAGTGGAGGGGCTCTGGAGCTGGGTGTCCCATCCGCCAGCCCGCCAGCTCGGGCTAGTGCACACGGCAGCGGGTCAGTTCCAAGAGAGGAACGAAAGTGTTCAACACCACCTGAACTAAAGCAAAGCCAGCCCCATTCCATCAGCTGCATGTTATTAATCAGGTGGCTGCACAGGCTCAAGGGGTGGGAATATTGTTCCTCCATAGGATGGGCTGCAAGGCAAGGGACATTGTGACCATTTTGGAAAACTGTCTACTACAGGCTGGCTTAGGGTAACTGAAAGGCACTATATAAAGCAGTAGGGCCAAGCAATAGATAGATAATGAGGGTGAACGAGAGAGGGTGGGAAGGAAGACATTTGATGCCAGAAAACTAGTTTATTCATTCCTTCAGAAATATTCAGCAAGCCATCTGTGGCAGGTCAGGCAGGGAATGCAGCAAGAGACAGATGACATGTTAGAGCAAGAGACTGAGAGACGGATAGAGACAGTCAGTCACCCTTCAATTCACTATGATCGAGGCTGTGTCAGGAGAAAGGTGGGCAAGCGTGGCAACTCACAGGAGGGGCACCTGACCAGTCCAGGGTTGGGGGAAGGAACCGGGGATAGCCTCAGGAAAGAAACTCTGAGGGAAGATTCATGGCAGTGACCATGCCAAAGATGGGTGGGGAAGAGAGAAGAGCATTCGAGGCAGGGGAATAGGATGTGCAGAATCCCAGAGACCAGACAGGGTGTGCCTTGCTGATTGAGTGTGGCTGGACTGAAGGAAGATGGCAGTTGAGAGAGACAGATGGACAGTTACACAAGAGAAACTAAGGAGCCGAGACTTGGCATGTAAAGACTTTTAACGAGGAGGTTACAGGATCAGGCTGGCGTGTTAGAAAGACCACTGACCCATCAGTGTAGAAGATGGACTTTTGGTTTGGGCTGAAGGGGAGAGTGGAGGAGCAGGGTACGGTAAGATTTGGCAAGTCCAGTTAGGCTATTTGAGCAACACAGGTACAAAACAGCAGATGGACGGATCAGAGAGAAAGATTCAAAGGAAAAAGCTCCCAGGTGGATAACTGCCACAATGAGACAGAAAATTCTAGAATGTTGTCTGGGATTTCTGGCTACAGCCGGATAGATTGATGACAGCACTATTTAACAAGATATAAAAACTTGGCTAAAGGAAGTCCCCTTAACTGAGCACAAAATTTGATTCTAAGCTTCCCAGCAGCAAAGGCAAAGAGAAACCAAGATAAATAATCTCATTTCACTGTTTCCTAATGGGAAACACAGCCATGCATCATGGAAACCAAACTTCCTCATAAGGTAAATACGGGGAATCTACCAAAGGGGTCTCCATGGAAAGTACCATGAGCCAAATACAGATAAGATCTGTACTAAAGATGCAGAACTATTCTTTGCAGGCCTGTTCTGTATATATATCAACCCTGATAAGAGCTGAGAGTCAGATATTATTAACATTATTATTATTTGGGGGGGCATGGAGGGGTAGAGGGAGAGACTTTAGGCAGGCTCAAGCCCAGCACGGAACCCAACATGGGGCCTGAACTTACAACCTTGAGATCATGACCTGAGCTGAAATCAAGAGTCAGACACTGAACTGAAGGAGCCACCCAGGTGCCCCTGAGAGTCAGATATAAACCACAGCTGTATAGAGTCACTTGTATGAAGACAGTGTAAAAGGCCTCTGGGTATCTTACCTGCTAAAGATCTTTGAGTTCCTGGCATTTCGAGACGTGAGAGACTAATAATAAATGAAAGGAACTTACGAATACATTTTATTTTATAAACTTGAAATTAAGAGTCCGCGACCTTAGTGTACAAATTAATGCCCCAGGATCATTTTAAAGGAAACAACATGGAAGCCCCAATTCCAGCAAATACCATTAACAACACAATCAGATAACTTAGAGCTTTGTTTTTAAATGTTGAAGCAATTAGAACCAACCTACTGTGGATATTTTTAATTACATTTTTTCCCCGATACTAAAGTAACTCAGGCTTACTAGAGAAAATCTGGAAAGTTCAGAGAAGTAGAAAAAAAAAATTAAAATCACCTCTAATCCCAGCAAAGATGACCAACTGCTGTTAATATTGTGGTGTATTTGTCTTTTCAGTTGTTTTCTCTTTAAAAAGTTGGAATAAGGTAAGGCTGGATCAACTGTTTTATACCCTGTTTTTTCCACTCACATTTGCCAATGACAAACAGAAGCCTTTGTTTTAAGGAAACCTAGTATTCCAATGACCTCTCTTAATGTCTCCAAATTTATATGTCTTTTGTCGCTTGTGCAGACTTTGGTGTACTTGCTCTGCTTGTCCTCACTAGCTTCCTGAAAAAGAGAAAAGAGGTTGGTGAACTTGACTTTTTCTTGCCAAGGACTTAATTGTGTCATTTATAATAGAGATCTTGGGGCCTGGCATTTTAGCACAGAGAGAAAGAAATATGCTAATACGTTGTGCTTCACAGAGAGCCCAAGAATAATTAGCCACCCAAAGGCCACTCCTGAACAGGTTGTGGCCTTGCTGCCTCCTTTCCTGGGGAACATTCTCCTCCGGTAACTGTGTCACAGGGACATAACCTCCATTCTCCCTTTCTTTTCCCTGCCATGTTGGGATGGTGGATGGCAAAATGGCCACAATGGTTTACTGCTACTCCCATCAAGCACTGAAGTCTATTTCCTTACCCCTTGAATCGGGGCTTGGGATCTGCTTGGATCAATGGAAGGGAGAGACATGACAGTGTGTCAGTTCTGAGTCTGGGACTTAAGAGGCTTTGCAACCTCTATTCTTGCTGCTTCCTTCTGCCAACACGCAGACAAGCCCAGGCAACTTGCTGGATGATGAAAACCACACGGAGAGAGGCTCCATGCATCCCAGCCAAGACCATTATAAACCAGCAGCCCCCACTGACCATGGCTGAGCCCTCTTGTAACCAACCAGGTCCAGCCCAGACCAGAAGAAAAGAACAAGAATTCATGACTTATAAAATTGAGAGCTAACTAAGTAGTTTTGAGTTGGTAAGTTTTGGGGTAGTTTGTTACACAGCAAAAGCTGACTGATGACAGTCCCTGAGCGTATTTGAAATAGATTTAAGCATATCATTCTTCATAAGAATCTGAGAGCTCAAAGGTTATACCAATGAGACTGGACAAGCCCCACAATGGCAGGTGCCACATCTGTTTTGATCACTGTGGTAGCTTCACATCTAGCACAGTGCTGGGCACACAGAGGTGGCACCTACATGATAATAATGGCATTTAGTGAACGCTTACTCTGTACTCATCACTATGCAACACACTTTCATGTTGATTACATTTTTTTGTGATAAAAAGAACATGTCCCTCCCACTGCCAAAAAAAAAAAAGTCTACATCCTAATCCCCAGAACCTGTAGATATGTGACCATATGTGGCAGAAGAAACTTTGAAGATATGATTGAGTTAAGGATCTTGAGATGGAGAGATTATCCTGTATTATCTGGCTGAGTCCAATGTCATCTCAAGGGCCTTGACTGAGGGAGGCAAGAGGGTCAAGGTCAGAGAAATGAGATTTGACTATGGAGCCAGAGGGTGGAATGAAACACTCTGGGGATGGAGGAGGGGCCACGAGCTCAGGAACGCAGGCAGCCTCTAGAAGCTAGAAAAGGTGAGGAGACGGATTCTTCCCTTAGAGCTGCCAGAAGGAACACAGCCATACAGGTACGCTGGTCTCAGACTTCATTCCTCCAGATCTCTGAGACAATAAATGTATGTATTTGTTTTAAGTCACTCAATGTGGTCGTTTGTTACAGCAGCACTAGGAAATGCATACCTTCCCTTATAAAGTAAGCTCTACTATCACCATTTACACTTGACAGATGAGGGAACTGAGGCTCAGATAGGTTAAGCAATTTGCCCAGCTCTTAAGTCACATAACTCGATCAAACCTGTTCTTCCAAAATCTACCCTGTAGAGCATCCTAGGGGGTCAGAGAAAGAGCACTGAATATGGAATCCAGATGGGAAGCACCTTCCTAAAAATGAAAATGAGATGACTTCAAACCACCCCTTCCTGTTCTAATTTCCTATGATTTTAAAACATTGACTTGCCATATTTCAGTGTCAGATTCACAACTCACAAGAGGGCCAGGCAGGACTCAGAGGGGCTCAGTCATGCCTGGAGAAGGAGCAGGAAGAAAACTCTGGAAATACGGTGTGGACCATATCAAACTAGGACTTCTGAGAAATACAACATTGTCACATTGCTAGTAGATCATGCCACAGCCCCTGAAATCCATGGAGTGAGCACTGTGGCTGTCTCCCCACCACCTATCCACCCAGCTCTGCTGTGTGGCAGCTCTGGGCTTGCATGGAATTGAGCCAGCCCCAGCCCCAGGATGGGCTGTGACTGGCCCAACCCTTCCGTGTAATCTCATCTCCCCTGCCAGAGTGATTGATTCAAGTACTGATTAGAGTGATACCCAGGACTTTTGTTCAGTGATTGGAGAAAGAAAGGCTACCTGTTTTGCATTTGTTCTTGAGAGCATGGTATATAGGTATGAGACCTGGGGTTGCTATATGCGCTTTGCTACAATGAGGAAGCCAGTCTGAGGACAAAGCCAGTACCCAAAGAAGGGCAGAGCTGACAAAGTTACAGAGAAACTGAGCCAAATCTTTGATCAAACTATTCCTAAAGTCTAACCTACCTCTGGACTTTGAAGTCACAAAACCTCATAAACTCCCTTTATGGTTTTGCTTTGTTTTTTTGTTGTTGTTGTTTGTTTTGTTTTTTTTAAGAAAAGGAGAGAAGGGGGCAGGGGGAGGGGCAGAGGGACAGGGAGAATCTTAAGCAGGCTCCACACCCAGTGCAGAGCCAAGGGTGGAGGTGGGGAGGGGGGGTGGGGAGAGTCGGCGCGCGCTGGATCTCAGGACCCTGAGATCATGACCTGAGGAGAAATCAAGAGTCGGAGGCTTAACGAACTGAGCCACCCAGGTACCCCACCCTTTCTGGTTTTAACATAGTTTTGGTGTTTTGGGTTTTGTGTGTGTGTGTGTTTTAAGCAAAACTATTCTAACAGACACCAATCAGGAACTTCTAAGATACCTATGTAAAAAAGCAGCAATAATACAATTTAGCTTCCTGGGGGAATCATTTGGCTCTTGGTCATCTCTGTCCTCATACCTCTCACCTTTCCTATAATCAACCCCAGCTCCCCATGTCCTTTTTTTTTTTTTTTAATTTTATTTATTTATTTGACAGAGACACAGCAAGAGAGGGAACACAAGCAGGGGGAGTGGGAGAGCGAGAAGCAGTCTCCCTGCTAAGCAGGGAACCTGATGTGGGGCTCAATCCCAGGACCCTGGGATCATGACCTGAGCCCAAGGCAGATGCTTAATGACTGAGCCACCCAGGTGCCCCTCCCCATGTCCTTAAAACCTGGTTTGAGCCTGCTCAGCTCATTTTGGAGACAATTTTCTACTTTATATTGGCATGTATTTCTTTGCTCTCTGTCCCACCACTGATGTCTATTTTTGTCTTGGATTTCTTCATCATGAATCCCAGCTGGTCTAATAGGCCAATCTTAGCTCAGCTTGAAGCCTCTGCCTAGAACCCACATATTGGTGGTCAGAACCTCTGGGCCCGACCTATCCCTCAAAGGAGGAATGGGAAGGCCTGACATTCTCCCTATTTGAAACTTCTGAGTGATTAAATGGCCCCAGAGGATAGAGGATACTGCTCAACTGCCCAAACTGGGGTGAAGTGTCACAGGCTAGAGATGTGAAGTGAAGGTTCTGGCTTGCTGTACATCACAGGTAGAGACTAGGTTAGCATAGACTTGGGATGCTTATGGGAAGCAGCCTCATCTAGGCCGCAAACCAGGAATGGAAGAATAAAGAGATCTGGATTCTAGTCCCAGTTCTCCCACTGGCTGGTGAGATCTCAGCCAGTTTGTTTACCTTCTCTAGGCCTCTTTTTCCTTATCCATAAAATGGGTTTAAACTAGATTACAGATTTAGACCTGGAATCCATGTAGGAATTTCAGGGGGGCCAAAGTTTTCTTTTGAGGATTTCTGTTGTTTTCATTATACTCTCAAAGGAGTATATAACACCAAATTTAAGAACTACAGGCCTAGGGGTGCTTGAGTGGCTCAGTCGTTAAGCGTCTGCCTTCGGCTGAGGTCAGGATCCCAGGGTCTTGGGATCGAGCCCCGCATCAGGCTCCCTGCTCAGCGGGAAGCCTGCTTCTCCCTCTCCCACTCCCCCTGCTTGTGTTCCATCTCTCTCTGTCAAACAAATAAAATCTTTTTTTTTTTTTTAAAGAACTACGGGCCTAGATTATCTTAAAGGTTTTTTTCCATCGTTGGCAGTCTGTGATCTAGATGAGTTACTACAGTGGAATCCCTCCAAGGATTACAGCCCTGGGCAGATGCATACAGTGCAAATCATAGAAGTCAAAATTGCCCCAAGGTGTTAAGGACACAGGGAGCTGGGGTTGATTAGAGGGAAGGTGATTTTTTTCAATTGTATAAAAAGTTCACAGTGGTATTTAAATTCAGATTGCATATATCACCACACACAGGAATTCTTAGCACCCTGACATGGAGAACCACTGAGCTAGACTTGAGGTAGAAACAAAGAGAAATTCTCTATGCCTGCGTTTGCGTGCTCAAACAACTGTCCTTTAAAAGAACGACTACCTAGACCCCCAAAGTAAAACTTACACCGTAAAATAAAGTTTGCATCATTCCTGGGGTATGCAAAGTGCTGGGGGAGCGGATGCCAAGTCCCAGCACTCGTGGAAGGGATGCGGGGAAGCTGAGAAAAGCTCTAGAGCAGGTGCTACAAGGGCATGGAAGGGCAGCCTAGGCAGAGGGGAGTGTGAGCAGAGGCATGCAGGCATGGATTTTTGGGTGCTGGGGGGACAGGGAAGCATTTGGTGTGTAAAGAAGCAAAATGCTGGAAGATGTGAGTTGGGGAGAAGGCTGGGGCTGAACATTTCAGGTTTTGCGAGCTTCGTTAAGGGCTTAAACCCCCTGCAGGAAGGCAGGGCAAAGGGTATGTCCACACAGTTGGGATATCAAACAGAACTCCTCTGGGCAAACACAGTTCAGGGCCTCCTGCAAGGACCTCCACCTTGTTGGGTCTCAGATGGCTTGGGGACAGCCTGCCGGCAGAGTCTGGCTGGCTCTGACCAGAGGATTGGCTGGAAGAAAACACCTCCTTCTTCTCGGGGAAGTCAAGCTCACTTGTCCAGGGCTGGCTTTCAAGGTGAAGAGCATAGCCCTGTGAAAGATCAATGGAAACTGTCTTTTAACTCACATGATCATTCTCTATTGCTGCATCACCCCAAACTTAGAAGATTCAAACAAGACACCCTTGTTATCTCACAGTCTCTGTGGGTCAGGGACCTGAGAGCTGCTCAGCTAAGGCCTCCAGCTCAGGGTCTCTCATGAGGTCACACTCAAGACATCAGCTGGGGCTGCTGTCATCTGAAGGCTAGACCGGGGCCTCCTGCTGGCTCACTCACATGGCTGTGGGCGGCAGGCCTCAGTTTCTCTCCATGGGGGCCTCTTTGTAGGGCTGTTCTTATGACCTGACAGCTGACTCCCTTCAAAGAAGTGAGCCAAGAGAGCAAGGAGGAGCACATGCCACTATGCCCTCATCTGAGATGTCATGTCCTCTCACATCCTCCACATTCTATTCATGATAAGTCAGTCTCGAAGTCTGGCTCACACTTAGGGGGTGGGAATTAGGTTCCACCGTTTCAAAGGAGGAATATTAAAGAATATTGGACATATTTTAGGGGTGCCTGGGTGGCTCAGTTGGTTAAGCATCTGACTCTTGACTCATGATCTTAGGGTCGTGGGATTGAGCCCCGTGTCAGGCTCCACGCTCAGCGGAGAGTCTGCTGGAGATTCTCTCTCTCCCTCTTCCTCTGCCTCTCCCCCCACTCTTACACTCTCTGTCTCTCAAATAAATAAATCTTAAAAAAAAAAAAAGAATATTGTGCACATTTTAAAACCACCATAACCCAATCGCGATTTTAAGAATCTTTCTAGTTGTTCCAGGTAGAAACAATATCTCTAGATGAATGGTTCTCAGATTCTGGTGTGCATATAGATCATCTGGGGGTGCTTGTTAAGAGCAAAGATTTCCATATTCACCTCCAAGATATTCCATATTAGGAGCCCAGAGTGAGACCCAGAAACTGGCATTTTTAGGTAAGTCTCCCAGGATACTAACACAGGTTACTGAGGTCCAGGAATCTGCATTTGACAAGTCCCCAAGGTTATTCAGATGCTGGAGAGCTGTCATATTCCTGCTATTGGAATTGGTAATAACTGCCCTCTGGAAAGGCAGTTCCTGATACAGTTGGGAATAACCACGTGGATAGTCTGGTCAAGGGCTAAAGCAGGCTCGGAGGCACACTCGGGCACAGCTCCCCAGACACACACCCGTGACAGGCAGAGCTCAGCAATCACAGCTCAGTCCTCACTCTCTTGGATGGAGTCCCAGGGAGCTTCTTGACCCAGCACTGCAGACAGCCACCTCCCATCATTCAGAGACTAGAAGCCTATTTGCCATACTTGATCTACAGCCACAGGTCCGGGAATCTGCTTAGTTCAGACGCATAACACTGATTTGGCAAATCTTGGCAAGAAAGAGATTTCTCCAGCCTGCTCGGAGAAAGCGCTGAGCAGAGCTATTCTCTATTCCAGCATTGAATGGGGATGATGGGATGGGAGGGGGGATGGGACCCAGGGGGGCGGGAGGGGCACTTGACCAGCACTTAGCCCTGGGAACCTGTGGTCTGATTCAAAGGTTGGAACACTTCAGTGAGGGGCTTGGAGCAGAGGCACATGCTTCCCCCTTGATGAGGAGCGGGGTTTATGAGGTAGCCCCGGGGGTGGGCCTTTGTTTAGCACTGTCTGCTTCTTCACCCGTGCTTTCAGGAAACTTGCCAGGAGCCCCTCGGAGTTTCCAGCCATTGTCTGGGCCCCTCTTGCCCTCTTTATATGGGATGGTTTATGTCTGCTCCTCAGCCCTGGGAGGGAGCCTCCAACAAGAGCTGCTCAGCAGCTGTCGGGGCCTTTCTGTTTTAAGCTGGGACACTATTGTCCCTCTCTTTATTTCCCATAAGGAGCCGTGACCCAGGTGGCTACAGAACTGCGGCTCAGCGCGGAACAGGGCAAAGAGCAAACAGAGCCGTTCACACAGCATGAGGAGCAGGTGAGGGGACTGCCCCCCCATCATTAGTACCGGCAACAAAGCCGGGCCTCGCGCCTCCTGCAAGTTCACCTCCGCCGCTCGGCGCTGACCTCCCCGAGGGTGGGTGTGGCCTCCCCCGCAGGGCCTCCCGCCCTCAGACTCAGACACATTTCCCCGCACGTTGCGGGGGCGAGGGGGGGGGGGCTCGGTTTTTACCCAAGCTTCGGATCAGACGAACCCTTGGAGGCCGGGCCTGACGGGTCGTCGGCTTGAACCCCCGGAAAACTAACCCCAGACCTTCCTCGCCTCGGCTGCTCATCTTCAACGGAGCTGTTTCTAAGGCAATTGTAACTAGATGATACCCCCCACCCAGGCGCGCCCGCACGCGCGCACACACTTAATCATGTTCCTTGTTGACAATAAAAGAATTAGAAAATAGAGATATGGAAAAAAAAATCTCCTTACACCCAAGGATAACAATTGTTATTCTGCAATCTTCCTTGTAGACTTTTCTTTCTCTCTGCGTGTGTGTAATACCACTGACATTTTGCGTGGGATAATTCTTTGTTGTGGGCCCTATGCTGTGCATTTTAGGATGTTAGCAGCATCCCTGGCCTCTACATTTGTGATAACCAAACATATCCCCAGACATTGCCAAATGTCCCCTGAGGCGCATATCACCCTCAGTTTAAAATCACTTGTTACAATAATGCAATATATGTTAAGAAAAAAAAAAGAAGAAGAAGAAGGTAGCGGGAGGGGAAGAATGAAGCGGGGGAAATCGGAGGGGGAGACGAACCATGAGAGACGATGGACTCTGAAAAACAAACAGGGCTCTAGAGGGGAGGGGGGTGGGAGGATGGGTTAGCCTGGTGGTGGGTGTTGAGGAGGGCACATTCTGCATGGAGCACTGGGTGTTATGCACAAACAATGAATCATGGAACACTTCATCTAAAACTAATGATGTAATGTATGGGGATTAACATAAGAATAAAAAAAAATCACTTGTTACACACACACGCACAATACTGAAATGATCCCACACACCCTGAGTTATAAGTTGCTTTTTAAATTGAAGATGTCACGCACCTCTATGCGCCTCACAGCTGTGGGATGCTGACCAAATTATCCCACCTCCCTGGACCTCCATTTCTTCATCTGTAGAATGGGGATGCACTGTACGAATGAGTTACCAGAACCAGCACCTGTGCCCCTCACTCAGAAGGCCCTCAACCCAGCACAGCTGTAGGTAAAATCCTTGTTATGTTCACGAGGTCCTGGTTTTTAAATGACTTTTAGTGCCCGCCCTTCACATGGAGACACCATACATTATTAAATTTGTCCCTCTTGGTGGACTTCTAGGTGGTTTCCTAATTTCCAGGATCATAAATGACCCTGCCATTAATATAATCATAGTTTCTCCTGAGGTCTTGGGAAACCAATGAAATCGAATACGTTAACCCATCTGTCCTAACCAGGAACCTGTGGAGCAAAAGACAAATCATTTTTTTTCATGGCCTGGTTTTAGAAACATTTCTAAATGTTAGGCCCCACCCACCATGCCCCATCAGGGCCTGCCAGGCATTAGCTTATCTGGTCCCTAGTCAAGGTGCTAACTCCAGGCTCCTAGGCTAAATCCAGGATATTTTTTTTCTGCTTTTATGTCAAGCCTACCCTCTTCTTCCTACCTTGAGATACCCCAGGGTTGTATTCAAACACTTGTGAGATTCCTCTTCTATTCTTTTTTTTTTTTTAAGATTTTATCTATTTATTTATCTGAGAGAGAGAGAGAGCATGAGCAGGTGGAGGGGCAGAGGGAGAAGGAGAGAAACCCAAGCAGACTCCATGCTGAGCGTAGAGCCCAACGCGGGGCTCGATCCCACAACCCTGAGATAGAGGCCTGAGCCTGATACGTTTGGTTATCAGAGGCACAATCGACTGAGCCAGCCAGGCGCCCCTATTCTTTTCTATTTGAGTTTAAGTTACGGGTGTGCAATATTTCGATGTATACAATGTGTGCGGGTGTGTGAGAAAACATATTTGCACAGTTTACAGAGGAATAGTAAAATGAATACCCCTGTATCTATCACCCAGGCTAAGAAACAGTACATTCGATATCCAGAAGCACCCCCACACATGCCTGTCTTTCCTGCAGGGAGCTTTCCTGAGGACGGTGGAGCAGAAGGGGCGGGTCCACTGGGAATAGTGGCGTCAGCAAACCAGATCCCACCCCGAATTCCATTCTGCCCCTGCTTGCCCTTTGAGGTTCTGAGGCCTTGGGCACATTACATAACTGTGAGAGCTTCAGTTTCTTGTCTTTGAAGTGGAAGATGGTTATGTAGATTAAATGAGATGCTTCTTTTGATAATAAACCCCTGAGTCTGGTGTCTGGCAGGGGTGCGCGAGGCGCCAAAGCACAGAAGCTGTTGTTTTTATTATGGTGAGAGATTCTGAACAGGGAATTCAGAAACAGGCCAGCCCTTCGCCCTGTGATTCCAGGCAGGACAAGTCTTGGGCCCCAGCTTCCTCAGGGGGAAAGGAAAGAGGGCAGACTCACTAGAAACTCAAATGTCCTTTCTTTCCAGCTCCAGCCCTTTGTAATTCTACCAATTATTAAGCTAAGGAGAAGGGGCTATGACGAAGCAAGAACTTATTAATACAAGGACTCAGCAAACAGTGCCCTTAGCTGGACCCTAGAAAAAGATAAAGTGGCCCAAGGTCAGTCGCATGGCCAGAGGGTGTCATCATCTGGTTAATAACGACAATATTTTAAGCACTTACCCTGGGGACCCTGTGGTAAAGGCTGCACATGGGTCTTTTATTCCACTGAGGACAACACTATCTGACAGATTTATTCTTCGATGCCCATTTTACAGATGTGGAAACTGCAGCTGAGAAAGCTTGTACGGATTGTCCACAGTCATGCACCGCATGACTTTTTGATGGGCAAGACTGTGCCCTAACCAGCCTACCTTGGATCCCTACATCACGTAGAGATCTTGTTACAACGCAGATTGCGATTCTACAAGCCTGGGGTGGGGCTCGACACTCCGCGTTTCTAACACACTCCCAGCAGCGCTCCTGCTATTGCTCTTCTCACCATCTTTTGATTAATGAGGCTAAACCTGCATGCCACCCTCCACCCCCGGAGCCAGATTTTATTTATTTATTTATTTATTTATTTATTTATTTATTTATTTATTTATTTATTTAAGAGCGCGCGTGTGAGGGGGTGCTGGGCAGAGAAAGAGGGAAAGAGAATCTTCATGCAGACTCCCTGCTGAGCAAGGAGTGGATGCCGGGCTCCATCTCACGCTCCCGAGATCATGACCTGAGCGGAAACCAAGAGTCAGACACTTAACCAAATGAGCCCCCCCCTTAACTGACTGAGCCACCCAGGCGCCCCTACAGTCATCTTTTTAAATGTTAAATATTTATTGTTTTAAACATTTACTATTTAAAATATTTATTATTTTAAAACATTTTAAAATCTTTATTATCTGTTCTCACACCCTCCATCTCTACCCTCCTCAGGACAGCACATAGTAGGTGTCAGTAAGTTTGCGATAACCAGCAGATTGACTATTGGGGTGCATCTTTCATTTGAGGTTTGCTTCCCTACCGCCTCCCAGAGTATAAGAATCTTGAGGGCAAGGATTCTGCCTTGCTTCTCGAAGTTGACCTTAGAGGCGCTGTTAGTACCCAAGAAACACATGACTCTGGTTAACATGGCCATTACATACGCGGGAACCATGGAGCTGATGACTGTGCGTGTGATCTTTTCGCGGCATCCCTGCGTCCTCCTCCCCAAGCCACTTCCTCTCTGCCTACACCCTTGTCCTCTGCAGCCTCTGGCGCTTCTGAGGGCTGTTGGGTTCCTCAGTGTTGGAATTCAGATGGTGAGCATGCCTCTCCTTTGTAGGATGGAATTACCTTTCCACAGTGGCTGAGGTCGTGCGGTCTCTCTTCTCATGACCTTGGCTGTCATTCACGCATTAGCTATGAACTTGTCTGTGCTCTCGCTTCCCTGGGCTTCATTGCCCACCTTTCCTGAGGTCAACTGGCTTTCAGAGGTGAAGGGACTCTCAGGTGTAGTGGAGGTCTGTCAGCGCCGGCAAACAACACTGGGGGCTAGAGGCTCCGAAAGGAAGAGTCTAGAGGCCTGGGAAGGTCTTGCTGTGGATCCAGTGATAACATCTGTTTGCCCCCAGGTCTCTCTTCTTTTTGAATCCCTGGAGCCCTCCTCTTCTCTGTTCCAGACACAAATTCCTTCCAGTCCCAGGGAGAAGGACAACACGTCAGAAATCTCCTCACAATCGAAAACGGCAACAGGACTTTGCAAAATTCCAGCTCAGAGCGGCATTCGGTCCTCATTATTGCTCTAAATAGTGGTGATGATGCAGGGGGGAGGAGCCATTTATTTACACCCAAAGAGTGGCTATTTTTATCACATCCCAAGACAAGAAAAAGTAGGGCTCCACGAACTGCTCCTGACTGCTTCTGACAGACCAAAAGGGAAACGTTTCCTGTTGACTAGAAGTTTTGAGTTTCTCCCTCTGGCAATGTTTACTTTTCCAGACTTCTGTTGAAATCTCTGCTTTGTAGCTCCCTGCGGAGGACAGGGCCTGGCGACAGGAACTCACAGTTGCTTTTTGACCACACACCTGCATGAGGGTGCTAGGCCTCCAGCCCTCCACAGATTCCGATCAGGGGATGACATTGATTTGGGCTACTACCACAGTGGGGGGGGGGGTTGTCTCTGCTTCATCCTCTTGGTTATAACCAGCAAGTGGGGGGGTGCGGGGGGCAGATTTACATAGAGGCCATCACAAGAAAGGCAGTCTTACAATCAAGGGTAGCCTCCAGAGGAAGAGCAAAACATTCTTTTCCCCAGCACATCATCCTCTTGGAACCCCTTCTCATGCTGGGCTCCCTGGATCCCCTTCCTCCCACAGCTCTCCGCTCCCAGTCCTACCAAGTGCCCCCACCACCCCCCCCATCTCCCCCTCCCAGGGTCCTGGCTTCACACGGAAATAGTGGCAGCACCTCTGTCCTTTTGAGTCCTTGGAGGGAAAAAGCTGTAAGGAGAGACGTGCCTTTCTTTAATAAAACTGCGGGGTGTGTTACTCTGCCGGCGCGGACTCTGCAGTCTCCTTCCCTGGGAACTGTATCAGTGCAGAAGGGATCTGGGGAGACAGAACCCCCTTCTTCCCCGATGCAGCTGATGCCACTTCTGCAATATTCAATGCAACGGAGAGCTGAAGAGTCAGAAGTGGGGGAAGGGAGCAGGATGCAGCTGACCCGAGGAGCAGTGGGGAGGGACGGCCTTGGGTCCAACCAGCCCTGATGGGAGACAGGGGCAATGGTATGCAGCAGAATGGCTGTCGGAGGAGTATACAAACCAGCCAGGTTACGGTGGGAAACACTCTCAGATCTGCCGCGCTCCAAGGTGACAGAGTACATGACAATCACAGATGGCTTTGTAAGAACCATGGAGGCTACGGGCTATAGTCATTGCTGACCAGCTGGGCATTGGGTTAAGTCATTTAGTTTTAATTCCACAAGACTTTTTTTTTTCTTTCTCTCTTTTTTTAAAGTATTTCATTTATTTGAGAGAGAGTGCACACAAGTTGGGGAGGGGCAGAGGGAGAAGCAGGCTCCCCGCCGAGCAGGGAGCCCGATGCGGGGCTCCATCCCAGGACCCTGAGATCATAACCTGAGCTGAAGGCAGATGCTTCACAAACTCAACCACCCAGGCGACCCTAATTCCACAAGACTTTTAAGCCTTTGGTCTGTAATTCCCTGCTCTTGGTGTCAACCTTCAAGCTCTAAAAGGCCTTCAGTCAATCCAGCCCTCACCTTCATGTGCGTGTGTCCTATGAGCACCCCACTCTTACAAGGGCCCTGCCACTGGGTTTAGTGCTCTGCTGTGGCTGTTTGAAAACCCAAATAAGTTCTGAACAAGCAGCCTTATTTTCATTTTGTTCTGGGCCCTGCAAATGATGCAACCAGTCCTGAAAACCATGGATAGCCATGGGATTTCCCTGACCTCGTTTTTCAGTGATGCTTTCTTTTCCTTCCAGTTAAAATTCCGGAAACCACGGGACCAAAAAAATTAGTAACTGGACCGACAGGTACAAGGGTGGTGGGCACAGAGAGAAGAATCGCCCCTGCCTGCTCCCGGGCTCTCTGGGAAAGGAGTCCGAGGATCGAGGTCGGGGGCTGTGGTGGCACCAGCCGTGCACCCTCAGCTATGTGACGTAGGATTCAGGGAGCCCTGCAAGGCCCCACCCTCTGGTGGCAATATTTGTCCCTCCGCCAGAAGCACATGACCGAAACTTCTCCACCTCTTACTGTTAGGGAATCCATTCTATTCTGTTCATTTGGCCTCAGTGTAATGGCTATTCACTGTGTCCACAGGGCACTGAGTCAGGGCCAGTGGGATGGTGTATACGCAGTCCCATGGCTATAAAGGATAGTATTGGAACAAGTGGCAGAATTTGAGCATGAACTATATATGAGATAGTATTATTATACCTATGTTAAGTTTCTTGGGTGTGATCATGGAATTTCTGGTTACGAAGGAGAGTGCCCTTTTTTTTCTGGTAGACACATGCTAAAGGAGTTGCAGGTGAAATTTCATGAAGTCTGAAACTTATTTGCAGATGTTCTAAAATATATATATATATATGTACATTATATGGAGTCATAAAATGTATCAGATTTGTAAGAAAAAGGCATGTTTATTTAACAAATGTTTCCCACTAGGAGTCTAAACACATGTTTCTCCTGAATATATTATAAAATATAATACAAGTATAATATAATTATAATAAACAAAATAAAAGTATAATATAATTATACATTATATAATCATGGTATTTATAAAAATACAAACATATATATTGAGAAAGATTGAGAGAGAGGAAGAGGGCAAAGAAGAGATAAAGCAATTGTGGGAAAATATTGACTGGTGAAGCTGGTTGAAAATGTTCAATTTTCCTTTGGTTTGCTATTTTTCTTTTTTTTTTTTTTTAAGATTTTATTTATTTATTTGAGAGAGAGAGAATGAGAGAGAGCACATGAGAGGGGGGAGGGTCAGAGGGAGAAGCAGACTCCCTGCTGAGCAGGGAGCCCGATGTGGGACTCGATCCCGGGACTCCAGGATCACGACCTGAGCCGAAGGCAGTCACTTAACCAACTGAGCCACCCAGGCGCCCTGGTTTGCTATTTTTCTAAATGAAACGTTGGGAGGAGATGTGTGCTATCTCTCCGGGTGAGGTTATCATCATGGGGAGGCAGGACGTGGTCCATCTGTCTTACTTTGGGTTTCCCCCGAAGTAGATCCTGAGATAAAGCTTCAAGTGCAAGTTGTTCATTTGGGGGTGATCGTGGGGGAAGCAAGATGAGAGGAGGAAGACAATAAAAAGAATGTTACCAAGCCAAACATTACTGGGGAACACTGGAGCTGTGCAGAACCTCCCAGAAGAGAGACAGGGTCTATCTACACTAGAGCAGTCCCAGATTGTGGGCTGCCCCGTGGGTGTGGACAGGGAAGGCTGCAGCACCCAAGAAAGGCTCCGCAGGAGTCGGCATTTGGGTTGGGCATGGCCACGCACGGGAGGGCCTACCTTCACCACCACCATCCATCCATCCACCCAGTCATTCTACCTCGGGGCCAGGCCCAGTGCTAGGTGCTGGGGAAAGAATCTTCATTAAGACAGATATAATCCCCACACCCACAGGGGGAATAAAAAGTGGGGAGACAAATAAAAACTGAGTCTACAGAAATTGACAACAGTGGGGAAATGACAATTCAGCCATTCATCAGTCCTCGAACTTTTACTAAGCACCTACCATGTGGTGGTCCTAATTCTTAACATGGGGATGAGGCAAAAATTATGAGCCCTCAAGCAACTCTTATATTTTTTTTTGTTGTTGTTCTTATGATTTTTTTTTTATTATTAAGGAAAAAACGTCCTTACTGCTCCAGATGGGTGATGAGGCATTGAAATCCAGCTGCAGGGACACACAATGAGTGGGCCCATCATTTACATTTGGTCAGAGAAGCCCCTCTCCTCCCGTCCCCTTACCCTCCCTGCACCCAGGGTGCTACCTCAGCCTGTGAGCCTGACCCTGAGAATGTCCTTCAGTGAATGGCAGACTCCCAAAAGAAATGTGGCAGAAGGATGTACTCTGGCTCCATTCCTGAGACCCTGGCTTCTCGGGGCGGGGGGCGGGGGGTGGCACCTGCAGAGAGCCCTGATGGCCTCAGAGGAAGGAGGGTACCCAGGTCCACCTGCAGAAATCACACCCCCCTCCATTTTTTTTTTTTTTTAAGATTTTATTTACTTATTTGACAGAGAGAGACGCAGCGAGAGAGGGAACACAAGCAGGGGGAGTGGGAGAGGGAGAAGCAGGCTTCCCGCAGAGCAGGGAGCCCGATGCGGGGCTCGATCCCAGGACCCCGGGATCATGAACTGAGCTGAAGGCAGATGCTTAACGACTGAGCCACCCACGCACCCCCCCTCCCATTTCTGCCCAGCTACCTCTGGCACTCTGAAACGTTGCCCCCTTAGCATGTAAAAAAGGGGAGACATCACCACAATCTGGCTCAATGCCCTCCTAAACACCAAATGAATTATTTGTATGAGATTCATCATTTAACTGATGTTGGCAGAATGTTGTGTGATCTCAGCCTCAAACGCTGGTCTTCTGTCATAGCATCTGTCCATCAGGAAACAAAGACGGATACGCTTGTGGCACATGTTACAGACATCAAACCCTGGGCTTTGGGCTGTTATTAAACAACAACAACAACAACAACAACAACAAAGAGAGAGGAAGAAGGTATAACTTTGAGGATTGCAAACCTACTTCTTCTGGGTTGGTTTTTTTCCCAACGTGATGTGGAGTAAATCCCTTGCTTTTGGTCATGCCTTCACTGCGTTCCTGTAATTTGGATTGGGGGCTGGGCGGGGGGGTGGTCTAGCAGGTTTTAAAAAGAATCTCGGGAAAAGCCATCCGTCTGGGTCAGGCAGTGGGGTCTGCTGGTGCCAGGCTGGGGGTGGGAGAAGCAGCGGTGGGAGGTCAGCTCAGCCCTACCCTTCACTGGGCCGGCTCTATGCAGCCCACACCCAACATTGTTTTGGGCTCAATGATCTCCTCGAAGGTTCTTTTCCCTTCCTTTTGCAAACAATTTGCCTTGAGTCCTGTGGGCCCTGCATCTATCTGTGCAGGCTGGGCACCTCCTCTCAGGGTCACCCGGACAAAGCTGGGCCAGGACCAGTCACCGGGAGCTGGGTGTCAGCAGCAGCCCCCAGCTGGCCCTCACCGCCCCGTGACCTCTGCGTACAACAGTCTTGGGAGCCTCCTGAAATGCGTATCTGCTCCTGGGGGCTTCCCTGCCCAGTGCCTGCAGCACTCCCTGTGCTCCTTGGGATGAGCCCGTACTCCTTGGCACAGCCTCAAAGCTCCCCTTCCAACCCCCGTGCTCCAGCTCCCAGCCTCATCTCTCTCTTCCTCCACCTCTGCACTCAGGCAAACTCAACTCCCTGCTCTGCCCTGCACACACCGAGACACCTGCAAATGTCCTTCCCTCTCCAGGGAAAGGACTTCTCCCTTCCAGTCCCTCTTACCACCTAGACCCCTCTTTCCATTGAACCCATTTTTCCTCTTCTTTCAAGACTTGGCTCAGGGACGCCTGGGTGGCTCAGTCATTTAGCGTCTGCCTTCGACTCAGGTCATGATCCTGGGATCCTGGGATCGAGCCCCGCATCGGGCTCCCTGCTCCGCAGGAACCCTGCTTCTCCCTCTCCCACACCCTCTGCTTGTGTTCCCTCTCTCGCTGTCTGTCTATCTGTCAAATAAATAAATAAAATCTTTAAAAACAAACAAACAAAAAGACTTGGCTTAGATGCCACTTTCTCCAGCTAGCCTTCCCTGAGCCCTTAGACTTGGGTGAGATGCTCCTCCCACCACTACCATGACCTGATCGCTGCCTGTTCCCGGGGCCACCCTCTACTTGACAGGCTCTCTGTCTTATTTTTAACTGGCACTGTTTCGCAGAGCTCCTGGTGTGGGGCACAGGCTCGGTAAGTGTGTGCAGGATAAGTGTGTAAACAAACGAACGCTAGGCATTCAGTCCGCTGCTGAGACGGGGTTCTACACCAGAGCTGTGCGGAGTGTGCTCGGCCCACTGGTTACCAGTTTGCAACAAATTCAGTGTAGAAATGGAGAGTAAGTGTTCCAGAAACCTTTACAACAATTTAACTGAGCACTTTCATGCCTGCTCAATCGAATGGTAGAAATGCCGGGCTTGTATTTTGTATGCCTTTGTTATGTATAGTCATACATAACAAAGATACCTTTGTTATATACATACCTTTTTTTTCTCTTTTATGAAAGTATTGGTCTGCAGTGGATTAAAAATCTTAAAAAATGGTCCTTTATCCAGATATTTTGAGAAGCGCTGTTCTACACCTTTCCTAGGATGACAACATGGAAGCGGGGAAGGGGGCAGATAATCTGGGGTGTGTGTGTGTGTGTGTGTGTGTGTGTGTGTGTTGCTTGTGGGGTGGGGAAACAACAGGAAAGGGAAGGATTAGAAGCAAAAACTGCCTGAATATGAGTTTGCAGGGAATGCTTTCCCATATGATGCCCTCAAAGAAGCTTTCTCAGAATCCAACACCTCAGACAATTAACAGCTCATAGAACAGTCAGCTAAACCCTGAGCCCCCAAAGGAAAAATAAATTGTAGCTATTAAGATCATCCTATTTGCCTAACTGACCCAGACAGACCCATGTCAGGGGACCCACACCCTCCAAATGTGTCCCTATCCCCCACCCCGGAGACATGATTTTTAAATTTGTTTCCTCACTTTCCCCAAATCTGGCTTCCATTAGAGAACTATTTCACGAATTAACCTCTGTGCCCTCGCAAGTAAAGAATGCAGGAGATTGCCATCAACTATTTTCTCCTGGTTTGAACATGCCATGTGCATTTAAAAAGGGGCAGAGATTTCCAGGACAGAAGTGGTAGTGAAGGCATCATTTCGGTAACTGTTCTTTGAAAATCCGCATAAAGTTGTTGTAATGAGAGGTACCGCTTTGCTCCCCAAGTGGTCCCTCACGGTGCCATCCAGAGGCCAGTGTTTAATTGATGCTAAGGAATTTCATATTAAATCAGCCTCCAAGTGCTGAGCAAGTAGAAAAATGAGGTCCCTGGAGCCAAGAGGCTATGTGGTTGGGGGACCCAAGTAACGGATGAACTTTATCTGTGTTCGTGAGGAGAGATGGAATGAGTCACTGGTGGCGGCCCCAGCACCACTGAGTTATCATTCTTCACACTTGTGAAGAAAAAGGTCAGAACGCAGGGTAGTGATCATGCATTCAAGGCTCACATTCAGGCTCCCCAGAAATGCTTTTCTTGGCCGTGGCCTCCAGAATCAGACACATTGGGTTAAACACATGTTAGTAGAAAAGTTCAGGGCCCAAGGTGTAATTTCAGAAACTCCGAACTGAGTTTCCAACTCAGGCATTTAGGTAAATGGATACAGACCACGGGCTTAGAATCAGAAGCAATCCCATTCCGACCGGCTGATGTTCCCAGTCCTAGATCCATACCTGTCCATGCCAATCTGGGTGTGGCCATGAGACTCGATTTGACCAATTGGGCAGGAGCAAGTGTGACCCAGCTAAAGACCTGAAAAGTGCCTGTGACTTAGCACTTGCTCTCTTCTGCTGCTTTTTGGAACCCCCAGGCTAGCCCCATGTGAACAAGCCCAGGCTAGCCCACGGGAGGATATGAGGCCTTGGGGAGCAGAGATGAACCATCCCAGCCCAAGGCCCTTCAAGACCAACTAGCCTGAGCACTGTCAGATATCTGAGTGAGGCCATGCTAGCCCCAGCAGAGAGTAGTCAGGGAGCCCAGACAAGATGAAACACCCAACTGACTCACGGAATCATACAAAATAACAACTGTTTGTT
This sequence comes from Mirounga angustirostris, assembly GCF_029215605.1. Classification (NCBI taxonomy): domain Eukaryota; kingdom Metazoa; phylum Chordata; class Mammalia; order Carnivora; family Phocidae; genus Mirounga; species Mirounga angustirostris. The sequence goes on along the minus strand of NW_026991709.1, from coordinate 176,838,042 downwards.
GTTTTAAGCCAGTAAGGTACTTTGTTATGTAGCAACAGCTGACTGATACACACTCATTCATTCCTTCATTCATTTGTCCATTTGTTCAGTTAACAAATACTTGTTGAGTGTCTCCTATTGGGTCACCGTGCTAGGCACAAAGGTAAGTGAGCTTCGGCCATGAGCCTTTTGAAACCAAGGATGTAGCTTATTTGTCTCTGTATCTTGGGCCTAATGTAGTCTGGCTTATAGGATGTACTCAAAAATTTTGTCTTATAAATACATGACTTGGAATAAATCCCACGGGGAGAATTATAGACCTCAAACTTTAAAAGCACATATTGCTTGACTCAGCAGTTCCACTTCTGAGAATTTAAGGAAATAAGACATATGCAAAAATGTAATTACAAAAATGTTCTATAATAGCCTTGTTTACAGTAACTTCATTTGATTTTGTTGAAAACACATTGGTTGCAATTGTGGTTTCATCTCTGACAATTTGATTGGAAAGAATATTACCAACCATGGGTATAAATAATTTTGATTCATAGTAAGGTGCCTTTATGACCTTTTCGTATCTTTAGACACAAAATATTTATCTATTTTTCAAAAATATTAGGGTTTTATTTTTTTTCTACTTTTAAAAATTTCGAATTCCCTTTCAGCCAATTAATCATGCTTCCGGGCTGCTAATAAGATGAAGCAGAAAACAAGTTAGTTAAATGGCTACACAAGCATGAAGTGAATGTTTATCATTATATGTAATATGCTAGAGATATGGTAGATATCTGTTTACATCAAAAGATGGTCAGGGTTCTCCAGAGAAACAGAAGAGGGGGAAAAGAGAGTTTTAAGGAACTGGCTCACGTGAATTGTGGGGGCTGCCAAGCCTGAAATTTGTAGGGCAGGCTGAGAACTGAGGCAAGACTTCTATATTACAGGGTCAAGGCAGAATTCCTTCTTCTTCAGGAAATCCCAGTTTTTGCTCTTAAGCCTTTCAACTGATTGGATAAGGCCCATCCAAATTATCATGGATAATCTCCTTAAAGTCAGCTCCTTGTAGATAAGAATCACAGCTACAAAATACCTTCACAGGAGCACGTAGACTAGTGTTTGACCAAACACCGGGGCTTCATAGCCTAACCAAGTTAACATATCAAAGGTAATCATCACTGTCATGGTGTAAGTTGAAAAATAAAAATCAAGTTACAAAATAGAATAATTTAGGGCTATTTTTAAAGATAAAAATAATAACATTTATTTACAGAAAGGAAATCAGGAAAGATATACACAAATATGTTAACAATGGTTGTCTTGGGGAGGCTTGGATAGTTGTTGGTCTCTCTCTTTTCTCCTTGTCTGGTTTTTTTGTTTTGCCTGTAAAGAGAAGTTTCTGCTATTGAAGGACAACAAATACACAAAAGAAACACTGAATTAATGAATCTTGCCAACGCCTTTTAGCCCAAGCCCACCAGGAATACACCTGTCATTGAAGAAGCTGGGTTTACCGTTGCGGTGAGGAAAAACACAGACCATGCATGTTAGAAAGAACCTAGTGTAGGATCTGGGCTTCAGATGGGTAATTTGGGGAAAGGTGAAGGAAGCAAGGTCACTCAGAGATCAGGGGCAATTCTACGATTGGGCATAACCATAAATCCTATCTATATGGAAGGTGGACTAAAGCTGTAACGGATAAAGCATCAGCAGTCACTCCTGTCGGCTGAGAGAGGGGGCTGTTCGGCATTTTGTGGGTTGCACAGTGACCATGTTTTCTGGTTGACTTTATTACGGCCACAGAGTGACCTTATCTGATGTTGGTGTTCTGTGAGATTGGGTCTGTCCAAAAAGAGAACAATATAGCCTAGCTGTGAATGTTCCCAGATGTCAGAAGTAGCTTTTTTCTTTTCTCAACCCAGATAGGGAAGGGAGTAGGAGCTTTATTTGCACTTCAAAAAAAAGACCAGCTTTATTTTTAGCAACTGATTCTTTCTCTGTTTGTTTAACCATGTTTTCCTGAAAGTTTTTATTTAGCAAAGTGAACAAAGGCTAATTTTTCGATCACTGATGCACAATCATAGACTTTGAGGGCTCTATGCAAGGCATGCAATGACGAACACTTAAATTGTTTCCAGCATGCAGGTGATGGTAGCTTATGTTGTTTCCTTCTTAATCCGATCCCAAACAGAGCATCCCTGATTGGAAATGTGGAGACATTTAAAAGTAGAAAAGTATGAAACAAACAAAAACTTCACATTAAAAAAAAAAAAAGTACAGAGAGGAATTGCTGAGAGATGCATAAAAAGCTGCAAAATCATTCCAGGCAAAATTTCCCCTTGGCACACAAAAATCTGTTCTTTGCATAAACAGAATGACTAAAACTTTTCATTATCAATGAATTCAACATCCCAACCACACTGGCAGCTTAAAGAATTTACTTTTGGCCAAATTGCTTCTGACCAAATTGTCTACTCTGATGTGTAACGAGAAAATATCCGAGATAACCTGAAACGTCCGACAAGAAGGTTAGTGAAGAAAGCTACATAAATCATGGCTCATCAGAATGAGTGCGACATGTGCATTTAAAGCAGTGTAAATGCACATTGATCTTGAAAGGAGGAAATGAATCCTTGTAAACATTAAGGAAAGAGTTACAGGTACAAGTAAGCCCAATTTAGTTGGCCATGCAGCCAACTCTAGGACTCTGACCAAAAGGGACAGATACTCTCTTCTCTTAAAAATCACTCATGTTACTACTGTTTATTCAGTTCATCAAACCTAATACTTCCTATTAGGCTGGCTATTTCAGAACATAAGTATCAAGTGGGAAGCAAATCCACTTAAGGCCAAAAGGGTAAGGGTGATTCCAAGGATATACCACCCAGTCAAGTCTCCAGGAAGAAGAGGCTGAAGCATCAACTCATGTCAACCCCTGAACGAAGCGCTTTCTCCCTGAGAGAGATTTTACTCTTTAAGTAAACCATGTGACCCTCCTCCTCCTGGACTTTGGTTTAAAAGAATTGTTTTGAACAGCTTTATTGAGGTATAACTGATATACGATAAACCGCACATCTGGTGAGTTTTGATACCTTGGTATACCTGTGTAACTATAACTACTGCCAAGATAAGGAACGTATCCATTCCCTCCAGAAGTTTCCTCATGCCCTCTTATTCTCTCCTTTCCATCCCTTCAGGCAACCACCTCTGCTTTCTGTCACTATAGATTAGTTTGCTTTCTTGAGAATCTTACATTACTGTCAGTGTCAGCAATTCATTCCTTTTGATTGCTGAGTAGTATTCCATTGCAGGGTTGTATCACATTTTATTCATGTATGCACTGGTTGATGGACACTTGAATTATTTCCAGTTTGGGCCTATTAGAAGCAAAGCTGCTAGGGGCACCTGGGTGGCTCAGTCTGTTGAGCATCTGACTCTTGGTTTCGGCTCAGGTCATGATCTCAGGGTCATGAGATCAAGCCCTGCATCGGTCTCTGTGCTTAGCTGGATGTCTGCTTGAGATTCTCTCTCCCTCTCCCTCTGCCCCTACTCTCTCTCTCTCAATAAATAAATAATAATAAAAAGCAGCAAAGCTGCTATGAACATTCACATACAGGTCTCTGTATGGACATACACTATCCTTTTTCATGGGTGAACATCTAGAAGTGGAATGGCCTGATCACGTGGTAAGTGTGTTCAACCTCTAAGAAACTGTCAAGGGGCGCCTGGGTGGCTCAGTCGGTTAAGCATCTGCCTTTGGCTCAGGTCATGATCCCAGGGTCCTGGGATCAGGTCCCACTTCTGGCTCCTTGCTTGGTGGGGAGCCTGCTTCTCCCTCCACCTGCCACTCCCCCTGCTTGTGTTCACTCTCTCTCTCTCTCTCTCTCTCTCTGACAAATAAATAAATAAAATCTTAGAAAGAAAGAAAGAAAGAAAGAAAGAAAGAAAGAAAGAAAGAAAGAAAGAAAGAAAGGAAGGAAGGAAGGAAGAAAGAAAGAGCCAAACTGCAAGGTGTGAGGGTCTCAACTTCATTTTAAACCCGGGGAGAAGTCCCTAGGAGGGCTGCCCTGGATGCAAGCATCTTGCAGAGCAGAGACGGTTAGAAACAGGGGGGAACCAGCAGGGCCCACAGGGAAGTGGGGAGGGCCCGTCTGATCCGAGAGCTGGTGAGCCCAGCCCGTGAGCGGCTGTAGAAGCAGAGGGGCACGAGAATTCTAAGGAGCGTCTCTGGCGATGCAATTTTGCTGGTGTCAATAGATATTTGTGGAATGAATAAATGAGGGTCAGGGGAGGCTGAACGGGAAGAGGCATGGGGCTCGGGGTCTGAGGACAGAAAGCAAAGAGCCCGTGAGAGAGGACTGGAAACGTGTTGGCAGGGCTGCCACCGACTGTCATTTTACAGAGTGCCCCGAATCGGGATGGCAGTGTCTCTTCAATGCTGGGACAAAGACAGCTCTAAGGCTTGCGTTCGCAATCCCGCCAAACAAATTGCTGTTTTTAAATGTCACGGTTAAAGAGGTATCTGATGTCTCTTGAGCACTGGCCAGTGGCTTTTCTGATGGGAATCCATGATGGGATGTAACACAAGCCAAGTAAAGAGGCGACTTGACAGGCTCCCTGCTCACAGCGCCCCCCCGCCCCGCCCTTCCTGGCCCACCTTGCAGACCCTCTGCACCCTGCAGTCATTCTTCTCTGCCTCTCCCGTTAGTTGGCATCACTGGCTCTGGGGTCCTTGCTGGCTGGCTAGTGGCTCAGTCCCATAGCCTTTCTCGGGTCTGCTTCTCCTGGTCTTGGGGCCACATTGGGTCCTGCCCCCCCGCCCCTCCTGGCTTTCTCTCTTTCCAAGGCCTGCAGGCCCCTGTCCTCCTACCGAGCTCGACACCCACAAGGCCCTGGCCCTGGGAAGCTGCAATTCAGTCTCCGAAAAGGCCTCAGCCAGCCCCACACGGAGCTGGGGAGCTGCTGGTACAGACTTTCAGAGCCTCAGATTGGAGCAGAAGAGCCAGATCCTACAGTCTCTGTAGATCAACCCCTGGATGGGGGCGGCCCCTGGCAGCAGGTGAGGGCTTGGGTGAACAGAGGGCATTCTGACAGCAATCCCAGTGGCGGGGAGAACCAAGCCTTCCCTAACAGGGGTGGGGTGGGGGGGATGTGGGTGGTACAGGACGGCTTTCACTGTACCTACCTTCTCTCCCACTCCTGCTTCCTGGTCATGGTTGACCCCTTACCCCTGGCCTCCATCTATGACCTCCTGCTCTTCTCTGTTGCCAAGCTTCTTTTTGTTGTTGTTGTTGTTTAAGATTTTATTTATCCACTTGAGAGAGAGAGAGCAAGCAAGCACGAGGAATAGGGGGAGTGGCAGAGGGAGAGGGAGAAGCAGGGAGCAGGGAGCTCTATGAGGGACTTGATCCCGGGACCCTGGGATAATGACCTGGGCTGAAGGCAGACGCTTAACTGGCTGAGCCACCCAGGTGCTCCGCGGTCTCCTTTTTATAAATCACTACCGAGGAGAACCAACCAAGAACCTAGCTAACATTTATTGGGTGTTTGCTATCATAGATAGTAGGCACTGTGCTCACTACTGCCCATATATGATCTCATTTAAGTTCTCAGAAGCTCAATGGTTCAGTGGTATTTAAACTTCATTTAATTGCTGAGGAAAATGCCAGAAGTCTTCCTAGAAGAATTGTTTCTGCCATGTCACCTCCTAGCTCAAACACCTCTCATGGATCCCACTACCATCAAAATAAAAGCCCAGTGGCCTAAGTCAGCATCCAGCCCTGTACTCTTTGTCCTGAGTCTCCTTTTTCACAATGCTTCCTTCTTCACTCCTGCCAGACAGCTCCCTTTGCTAGTACCTTAACCTGGCCTGCTCCAGCCTGCTTCTAGACTCGCTCGGTTTAGCTGCCTGACTGTGCCTATCCATTCATTCTTCATTTCTTAACTTACTCATCTGCTCATTTACTACAGACCTAATATATATATACATATATATGTGAGTCTGTGTGTTAGGTGCAGGGGACAGAGTGCTGACCAGACCTGGCCTGTCTGCTCCCTTTGGAGCCTTAGACTCTAACAAGAAACACGGACATTATTCAAATATTTGCCAAAACTTTTCCCAGGACTAAGAGGGAGGCTCAAGGTGTGTTGAGAGCTTAAAAAACATCCAATAGAGCAGTACTAAGCACCCTCCAGGAGCTGGCCACTCTCGCAAGGCCATGGATATGACTGCTTATATCAACTGCCCTCTGTCTTCAGACCCCACTTTCTTTGGGGGGCTCTACTTAAGCATTCCTGCCTTTTGAGTCCTCTGCGTCCTCCTCCAAGCGTTCTTACTATAAAGCACCGTCTCTCGCAGATCCGTTGTAAGAGGCTTGTTAATAATAGTTATTTATCTGAGGGCTCAGTGTGTGTCAGGTTCTCCATACGCACCAGTGCTGCTTACTAATTACAACAACCCCCACGATAACCCTGCTTCTTCTCATCATTGCCCCCACTGTTGCAGCCGATCCTGAGCAGGGACTCGGGTACAAGCAGTTTATTCATGAACTGAAAGAAATCGGGGCAGAGTGGTGGGGAAGGGAGTCAGTAAAAGTCGTGGTATCAAGCAAGTTAACCTCCTGGGAAGCTGGAGCTTAATCCCGCTGGGGAAATCCTGGGCAATGGTGTGGAATGCACACACCTCGGAGTCATGATACCCACGGGGGCAGGGAGTCAGGGGACTTACTCACCAGCTCCCATCAGACATGGGTTGGTTGAGAGCCTGGGTGTGAAGGCGGGGTCGGCATTAATTCCTGGGCACTTCTGGCCCCTGCGGGGCAGATGACCTGGGAGCGAGCAGCCAGAGAAAGCCCTCAGATGAAGAAACACAAGCACTGGGGTGCACTGAAGTGGGCTTATTGCTCCCATATTACAGATAAGGAAAGTGAGGCTTGGAGGATGCATGGCTAGGAACTGGCAGCACCACGATTTGCTGGAGTCTTTCTGGCTCTAAAGCAACGTACCATGCCCCTTGCGAGGCATTATCTCGTCTTACCCTTCAGTACCCCTTCCAGCCCTTTGCACAAGGCTAAGAACCCAGTAGAGATTCCCCAACTGCTTCCTGACTGATGAGCCTTAGTGACGAGGAGCTTATTAGAACCACAGAATAACAAGCTCTTAAATGTGCCTCTTTCCTTCATAATGGCCAGTTTTACCTCCCGGTTTCTGAATCGGCTCATGGGCTTCTCAGATCCTTTTTTTGTCCTATCACCTCTTCGACTCTGTCATCTGCAAACAGGGAAACTGAGGGACGCAACTGTGGATGGCTCCCTCTCAAGAAGTGGGAGCCAGACTGGAATTGCCCCTCCTGGCCTCCAACAAAATCTAAATGCCCCACCAACCCTTGTTTTTCCTCCATGAAATTCCCCTAACTCGATTAAAGAAAAAAAAAAATCAATCAATTTACATGGTAACAGAAAAGGACAGGGTCATGTATAAAATATGCCCCCATCTGTACTGGAGGGCACGGCTTACACGCTTCAAGAGCACAGCCAAAGGCTCTGGGGATTTGTTTTTCTTTCCCTGACCCGAGGACTCTGATCTCTCACTTAACCTCTGACCTCTTCAATTCAGATAACCAGGGAACTGGCAGCTGGGGCTAGGCGCGCGGAATGCCACCCTGCTCCGCCCAGGCTCCGTCTGGCCTGAAAGCTGGAACAAAGGGAGGCAGCCCCCCCGCACCCCCCCAGCACTTCAGAGAGCCCCCCCTTCCCAGGACAGCAACCAGCCCTGCAGGGACCCCCGCCTGTAATCACTCCCCCCACCCCAGGCCCCCCATCTGGCAGCACAGGGGGCTGCCTCATTACAGCTAATGCCATTTAGAGCCTACTTTGTGCAGGAGGGAAAATAATAAACAACAAGAACCCCTGGCTTTGACTCCATTTTAAAAACTCAAGCTAAAACAGGCTTCACCCAAAGATCCATGACCTCCCCCCCACCGCATCGGCCTTTTTTTTTTTTTTTTCCCTTTCTCAAGCTTCATTTAAAACAAGGCCAGAGCCTGGATTTTTACCAGCAGCTACTTAGAGGTGGGTAGGAGCCACTTGTTTGAAATTGAATCAGCCGTTTTTTATTAAACCATATATTTTCATTCTTGCCAGCGAAGCTGGGAGAGGACTTTCGAGGCTCTCTGGTGCACTCTCTCCGGCATATTTTCCCTGGCAGGAGTGTGGCCCCCCCAATGATCCCACTCCAATGCTGGACCCAACTCTGTAGCAAACCCAGAAACGATGCATTGGAAAGACCCCTCCCCCCCAAACTCACTTCTAAATCAGGGGCCCACTCCCCAGCCTTCAGTTTCCAGCTCTATGGCTGCTACCAGAGGGGACCTGCAGGTGACTTAGCAGCTCAGCAGGGACCCCCCCCGCGGGCATGCCCCAGAGCTAGATGACGACTTCATCTCTGCTTTGGCAAGAGGCTGGCTGCTGCCTGCTAGACAATGAGACGTCTTAGTGACAGACAGTTCTTTGGAGTCCCCAGTTCCCGTATGCATGTGGTGGGCCTTATATGCCTTCTCCCAGCTTCCTAGAATAGTGCCTGGCACACAAGGACAGTGTGTCCGTAGGCGTCATTCGTATTCACAGCCAACATTTACCAGGGGCCTCCTACTGTGTGCCAGGAACTGGAGACGAATAAATGAGACCTAGCCCCTACCTTCACAGAGATCCTGCTCTCAGAATGTGGTTTTCCTCGCAGCCAACACATTGGAATCACCAAGAGAGCTTTTAAGAAATGCTGATGCTGGGCCCCACCCCCAGTGATTCCAATTTAATTGGTCTGCATTCCTTCCGATGCTTGATCAGGGCTGAGCATCAGGGCTCCCCAGGAAGGGCAGACAGCAAACAGCAATGCCCCCAGGATGAAGAGGGCCGGAGTGGGGGGCTGTGCAGACAAGGGTCTAACTACTGGAGTGGGGCAAGCTCTCAGGAGGAACTGAGACCTACAAATACAAGTTAGTGTGGGCCGGGGCAAGGCGTTAGGAAAAGAGAAAGGGGAAGGAGATTCTAGGAGACGGGAACAGCTCAGGTAAAGGCCCAGACTGACGATGAGCATTGCCAGTAGACTTTCCAGGAATTGCATGTGGCTGGAGTTTAGGGGGAGAGAAGCCACAGGGGATGGGGGAGACTAAGCTGGAAGGGTTGGTGCCCAGGGACTGGCAGGGTCCGTCATCCACCTAAGGGGTCTGAACTTGCCCAAGGTCAAGGGGGAGTTCAGAAGGGAAATTCTTAGCTTGGCATTTTGGAAAGTTCCGTGGCTATAGGATGGGTTGGAGGGCAGCCAGACTGGAATCCAGGTGAGAAATGACTGTGGCTGTAACTAGGGATGTACTGGTCTGACTTAGGTAGGGCTCTCCCAGGAGCAGACCATGAGAGATGGCGTGGGAAGGTGTCAGAGTTGTCCCACCTAAGGACCAAAGAAGCTGGGGTGTTTGCCCACCAACTCCTGCCTGGCATTGGTCCGAGGCTGCTCCTCTGGGGGTTAACTCCCCAGCATTCTGGCTTGCCCCGCCCCTGCTCTCAAGAATGCTCTGGCCAAAGAAAGCTCGCTGGCAGAGAGTGCCAGGCACGAGCTACAGGAAGCCCTCTGTGTATGTGAGAACAGTGAGTGCCAAGGGGATCCGTGCAGAACTGCCACAGAGCTGTGAGGATGTCTTTACCCAAGGACTTAGGGAGTGAAAGATTGAGGTCAATTACTCCTGGGGAGGCTGGTGAGTGTGGGATGATGGGTGGGGATGGTGAGGAGGAGGCAAAGGGAGCAAAGGGAGGAGGGCAACTTCACAGCTGCTGGTGGAGGGCATGAGCCATTAGAAGGGAAGCTTAAAACCCAGGGTAAGAGCAGCACAGCTGTGGGCAGGGGCCCACCAACACCCCTCTGAGTGTCCATGCAGGGCAGGATCACGGAATTCTGGTTGTTGGAGCTTCTTGGACCCTTGGGTTTCCAGCGGGGAGGATTTTGCGTTATTTGTAGCCGGCTCACGAAGAAGCTTAATGGGCTATTCTGAACCAGCTTTAATTCTGGGTTATTCCCCCAGCCCCAACCTCATGCCTTCTCTCTCCTCTCCCCATGATATCATCCCTGACATCATCCTTGGTCCATTTCTCTTCCCTGTCCAATTTCTCAAGCCCCATCAAATCAGCTGCTCTGTTTTTTATGAATTCATTCAGGGCAAGGAGAAGAAATCCACTCTAACTCAAGTCCAGGAGCCCAACTTATTGGAAGGAACTAAGGCTGGGGAAGGAACCAAGGGAAGGAAATGCAGTAAGGATCCCTGCTGGTTCAGAAGCAGGGACCATGAAGACCGACACCACCCCCCCAGCACCACCCAAGAGGAGAGAGAAGGCTTTTCTCATTTTTCTCTGTGAAGCCCCATGGGCTCACATCTTAACCTCCCTCTGTCCATCGGTTCCATCTCTCTCTTGCTCTTATTCCTTTCTCCTCTCTCTCTGGGATTTCTGCTTAGGTGAGCACATGGTGACTCTGACCTGGCATCATTGGCTTTAGTTTAAGCCAATATAAATGGCCTTCAGTCTTTGTCTCAATTCCTAATTCTCAGGAGAGGGTAATCTGATTGGTAAATAATGGAATACCCAACTCAAGCTGGCTTTAGGACAAAACAAAATTTCTTGGCTCAAGTAACTTACAGGTAGGTGTAGTCTTCAGGCATAGTTGGATCCAAGGGCTCAAGCTCTTTCAATGGGAACTCTTGACTTTTAGCCCTATTTTGCTTTGTGTGGGTTTCATTCTCAGACAAGCTCCCTCTAAGTTTAGATCCTCCAGTTTGGCAGTCTCAGTAGAAAGAGGACTTCTTTCTGCCAGAAGTTCCAATCAAATTCCTAAGATTGACTCTTATGGAGCTGGCCAGGATCACAAACTCATCGCTAAACCAGTCACTCGGTCCAGCGGATGGTGGGCCAGACCTAGTACCATGTGAACTCTGGGACCAAATGGATTAAGAGTGGGAGAAGGATGTTTCCCCAAAGGTAAATGAGGGGCTGGTATCAGAAGAAGGAAGTGTGGATATGAACAGGCAGAAGTTAAAAACCAACACGGCCATGGGGGTGATGCCATGCCTTCTGCCTACTCCTGAAAACTCTGAACAAGGCAGTTGCCTTATGATGACATGGGAACCAAAGCAGTCACCGAAACTTCCTGTCAATTTTATCTGAGCAATCTCTCTGAAATCTGTCTCTGCCTCTCCAAGCCCCGGGCACCAGCCAGTGCTGACCACCACCACATATGCACTGACATGGCCATTATCATTGTTAAAATACTGCGCTATTGCTGTATCTGTTGGTAAGTATCCACTGACCTGAGTCCTCCCAACCCAGGCCACCCAGGCCCCTCTCCTGGAAGCCCCAGACTGCCGTTGGCTAGCCAATCAAGAGTTAATGCTGAGCACAGCAGGGGCACCAAGCCCTTGCTCCAGCCTCTTCCGATTGGCTGATCTCATAACCTACCAGCCGTCCCATTGCTCTGGGACCAACAGTTAAATATTTCATCCCGATTCTAGCAACAGTTTCCTATCTGTTCTCCCTCTTTCCACTCTGTCCCTCACACCCCATAGTCCACCCTTCACCCAGATGCCAAAGAGCTTCCTAAACCCTGCGCTGAGCTTCTCACTGGCCTCCTCTCATTCTCCCAGGAGTCAAGTCCTAACTCCATACAGGTGTCAGCCCGTCCCTTGGGATCTGGTCGAAAAGGCCTTTTCCAGCCTCCTCCTCCACCCCAACCCCCACCCAAAGTGCTTTCCCTCTGTGCGTGCCCCTCTGCCCTCACTGGAAGGCATCTGATATACTTTACACAAGTATTTACAGTGATCCCACAACATGTCCCACATGGACCTGGAGAAGGAGATGACAGTAGCAGGAAGCAGAGAGAAGCAGGAGAGACAGATGCTCTGAAATGCAGACAGAGAAACTCAGCCATGGAGGTGCTTGACCCCACTTGAGGAGTTCCCTGGGGGAAGATTCCTAAAGGATGAGTTGGAAGCAGGGGAATGAATTCAAGGAAGCTGCCCGATGCACTGTGATTCCCCAGAAATCAGTCTCAAGCACACCTCCCTCCCGTTTGCTGAGCACCTTCCAGCTGCCCGCTTGGGAAGCACTGACCCCTTCCATGCTTGATCTCACTCGGTCCTCAACTCCACCCTGTTCCAGGCTCATCATGAGGAAATGGCAGGATCAAAGAGGACTAAGAGGAATGACCTGGCTTTCCTACCAACCTGCAGGGGCAGCAGGTGGGTCCCCTCAGGGAGCCACTGGCCACAGGAAAGCTGCAGCTTATACACAGGTAAATATGGTAATTCTTTCTGCCTCCCAGCCGCAGGGGGATATGAATTGATTGTCAGAAGCTGTTGAAGGGCCTGTGATTGAGGAGATGATCTGAGATAAGCTGCTCCAGTGAAGTAAAGGCCAACAGCTGCCTGCTTCCACGTCAGCCGCTGTGCTTTTCTCAAAGGCTGCTCTGTGCTTCGGCACCCACCCCCACCTGCCCCAGCCCCGGGAGGCAGGGAGCAGAGCGCTTTTGCACGCTTTGGGAGGAGGGAGACCCCATTTGGTGACAGATGAGATACTGAGGACTGAACCTGAGGGTGTAGGAAAGTGCAATAGGGGCTGAGTAGGTCAGTTTCCTTTTCTTCATAGGCGGGGTCTCATTATGAATCAGAATTTCCTGGGAATCTCAGCATTGGAAAGAAGGAGGGATCGGGGAGACTCAGCCCTGCCCCGAGCCAAAGCATGTGAATTTCCTAACTTCACGTGGAACATTTCACCCAGAATCAGTCCTTGCATCTGAAATGCCCATCCATCCATCCATCCATCCATCCGCCCACTTATTCATTCAACACATACAAAATGCATAAAAGCTTGGGCTCTGGCAGTTGACAGATGCCTTCACTGGGTTTGGTCACTTACTAGCTATGACCTCAGACAATTCACCCAACCTCTGTGAGACTCTGGATATTAATGCCAACCTCCCAAGACTCTTCGAGGACTACTGAGATCCTGCCCACCGGGGACTGAGCCCGGTGCCTGGCGTAAACAAGTGAGCAGTCGCAGCAGTGTGCCAGGGAGTAAAGTAAGAGCTACAGGAATTTCAGAACAAAATCACAGAGCTCTTTGAGGAGCTCCCGGTTTAGGACACAAGTAACCATGCCCCAAGGAGAGGGCATTGATGTTCTAAGAGGCACAGAAGAACTGGCATGGCAAGAGATTTCTTCCCACTGAAAGAAGAAGGAAGACAAGGGGATTGGGAGTGACATTTGAGCTGAACCTCAAAGGATGGGTAAGGCAAAAGGGTCATTTTGGGAGGAGGGAACAGGGCAAACAAAGCCATATTCTTAGAACCTTGCTCTGCAAAGTAGGGTTGGGGACAAGCACCCTCTGGGAGCTTGTTTGAAATGCAGACTCTCAGGGCCACCCAGAACCACTGAATCAGAATCTGCATTTGAACAACCAGGAGGGGCAGGTGCACATGGATTTGAGGCGCTAAGGGCTGATGATCTCTGATCTCTATGAAATGCCCTTCTGGCCAAGAAAGAACGGAAGGAGGGATGACCTCCCTGCATGTTTGGACTGATGACAAGGGCATCGTGCCAGGTCTTTGGCTGGGGCATGCTCCCAGAAACAGGTGTGTGGGGAGCAGAGCCCCAGAGGCACTGGAGGGTAGCTGTTTCAGGACAGGATATTCTCTGAAGCTGCCTTTGAGCCTGTTGGCTTAGGGGACGGGGGTGCAGTCTTGGCCATTCACCCACTCACTCTTTTATTCCACAGGCTTTTTGGAGGCACTTTCATGGGCCAGACGCCATGCCGAGTTCTGCCCTAGTGATAGTGTTAGCCCTCAGGCATGTCACCCCCTCTCTTGCCCCTCGGTTTCTCCATTTGTCAAGTCCAGATCATTGTGTCTTAGTACCTGAAGTCGCCTCCACTGCAAACACTTCTGTTCCCCGCTCCCTTTCTCTCCAGGTACTTCCAGCTTTCCTCTCCCGCCCCTCCCCCACTACTCTTCACTCTGGTTGCCTTCCCTGAAGCAGGGAGAATCCCCATCCCTCTCTGTCTTAGACTGGGTTCCCAGAAGCAGACCATGAAAATGAAGATTCATGTGAAAGTGACTTATGAGGAAGTGGGGTGTGAGAACTGGGACTGGGGACAAAGAGGCTGCATCCCGCAAGGAGCAGCTCAGAGCTGTCCTTATTGGGACTGCCAGGGCCAGGGGGCAAGGTGGGCCAGAAGTCCCCAGGCACTTCCAGCTCTCTGAGGCACAGCCAAAGCTGGCTCCAGCAGCCTGAGGACGGCCTGCGAGTCCCATGGGGGCTCTGGGGCAGGCTGGGGGCCAGCGAGACCAGGGGACCTGGGGTACAGGAGAAGCGCAAAGAAATCCGGGTGTACGGATACGGATACCTCGCTGACTAGAACCACTCTGCTCTCTAAATAATTATAGGCTGGGCTGAACTGAGGTTCTTAGGGGATAATAACTATAATAATGTGAGGCTGAAACTTCTCCTTTATTGAGCACTTGCTTTGTGCCAAGCAGTGTCCTGCCCAGTAACTACACAGTACCTCATTTAATCGACGGGACAACTCTCTGGGGGCTTTTCAACTTTCCTAACTCCCACCCCCAGCCCACACAACACCACTATTTCTTTGATCTTTCCAATTGTAAACAAAACAATTAACATGCATGACGGCTGTAGAAGCTTACTAGAAACCAGAAGGGAGAAAAGGCTTCAGGCGAGCCAGAGCCCTTGAGAAATCTTCACCCCACCCACCCTACAGACCTCCACTCACTGCCAGGGTTTTGATAATTATCTGGAAGGCAGAAAGATCTGATTTCCCAAAAACTTGCACTCAGATTTTCCATTGGTCCTTTAATGGGCCTGGAAAATTCTGTGCAGCGTTGTAAATACACAAAATCACATAGACCAAATTTTATGGCGATTTAAGTCATTTTCAAGGGTATTTTGGACTATACATGATTTCCAGCTGACTGTAGAATCCAGCCCTGTGTTACAGTGTAGATCCGTGGCACAGTATCTCATCACAAAGACAAGAGAGCCCAGGCACAGAGAGGGGACACAAACTGCTCAGGGTTACACAGCTCATCAGGGAGGTGGGAGAATTGTAAACTGGGGCCAAGTACGTACCATGACTGCGTTCCCCATGGCAGGGCCACACTGCGCCTGATGCCGAGGAAAGAGGGGCACTCGTAACTTTCTGGAAACCGTGAGGGGCCTGATCACTCGGGACAGTGCTCTGAGCAGCCCTTGGCTCTGCCCGTCCTTGGCTCCAGAGAGCGGAGCTAATCCCCCATCCATCCTTCACCCAGCCTCCTGTGGTCCCTATTGGCAGCAGCTGCCTGACACTGTCTCTGAAAGATGCTTAAGACGCTGCCAACCCAGTGTTTAATGCATGCAAAGCCTTTTCCAAAGAAGTCTCTTAAAAAGATTACAGAGGACAGGACTGCCCCTCCCGCCTTCAGCTTAGGGAGACTTTGCAGCTGGCCTGGAGCTAAGCTAAGGAAGCAGAGTCTTTAGCAGCCTGAAAATAAAGTGAGCCTTCATTTGAGAAATCACTCAGAATACCAGCTGCAAGGGCTCATTGATTCATTCACCAACTATTTGCTGCACATCTCCCGAGTGTGCGCACTGCACCGAGCCCTGGGGATAGACTACGGACACGGCCCCTGCCCTCCTGCAACTTACGCTCTAGGGGAAAGTGCCCACTCTGTCAGGAATCCCAGCTTTCCCGGGTGTTTCCCCAACTCTCCCCTGGAGAACAGCTCAGATGCCTCTTCACTCCCCCAGACTTAGGGGAAGCACACAAGGTTTGGTCAGGCCTTGGGGAAGGCCCCCCTCTTCCTATCTGGATGGAAGAAGCGGGGAGAAGAGGGGAAGGAATACAATGTGCATGCAGAGAAAGAGGGAAGAAAGGCAACAGTTGTGTGTGAGAGAGGAAGGGAAGGAAGAGAGAAAGGCTCAGGATGATGGCTCTCGTGGCCAACTTCCTGATGGAGGCTGAGCATGGGGCTAAAAAGGACTGGCTGCCCTCGCCCTTCTGCCAAATCACTCCAGGTACCGAATGCACCAAGAAAGGAAGAGAGGGTTGATGGACAGGAGGAGATTGGGAAGAAACATAACCTAACCTTGCAGCTACATTCCCCAAGGTCACTAGTCCACCCAGATTTTTTTTTTTTTAATGTGATGCCATTAACAGTCCTGGCCACACACACTGTGAGGTGCCCTAGGCCAGGGGTTAGGAACCTCCAGCCTGTGGGATGAATCTCACCTGCTGCCTGATTTTGTAAATAAAGTTTTATTGGGACATAGCCATGCTCAGCTGTGTATCATCTACAGCCACTTTCGCGCCGCAGTGGCAGGGTTGATTAGTCGTGACAGAGACCATGTGGTCCGCAAAGCCTGAAATATTTACTAGCTGGCTGTTTACAGAAAAAGTTTGCCAACCCCTGGGTGTTATTTCTAGGATCTCCAGCCTTCAAAGTTCTAAAATTGCTTATCAATTCTTCAGCACTTCCTTTAAATTCACTCATCAAATATTTATTAAAGCCTACAGTATGAGAATATTCTCTTTTGCTTGCAAGTGATGGAAAATTCAGTTCAGGTGGGCTTAAGGCTAAAAGGGGGGCGAGGATTATTATCTCCTGTAGCTGGAAAGTCCAAGGATTGTAACATAGCTTCTGAGTCCAGAAGCTTAAACAATAGCGTGCCGTGGTGGCTAGAAGCGACTTGCTTCTAAACAGTGGAACACGGCAAAGGCGATAGGATGTCACTTCCATGATTAGGTTACAAGAGACTCTACCCTCTGTCCTGCTAATAGACTCTACTGCCTTTTCCCCTTGCACACTTTGATGACGCAAGCAGCCCTGTTGGAGAGACTATTTCCTTTTTCGTGTGGCAAGAAACCGAGGGCAGCCTCTGGCCAACAGTCAGCAAGGAACTGAGTCCCTCATCAAACAGCCCTCAAGGGAACGGAGTTCTGCCAACAGCCATGTGAGCTTGGAAGCACAGCCTGCCCCAGTGGAACCTTCCATTGACCCCAGCTCTGGCTGACACCTTGCCTGCAGCCTGGTGAAAGAGCATGAGGCAAAGGATCCAGGGAGAACACGCCCAGATCCCTGACCTGTTGAAACTCTATGATAACAACGGTGTGTTGTTTTGGGCCAAGTTTGTGGTGGTTTGTTACACAGCAACAGATAGCAAATGCATTCACTAATCTCCGAGAGAAGCTGCGAAGGTAGTTTTTAGTGTGGCATGTTGCCATTACCAACTGGATTGCGGTTGTCTATAAAGGAAGAGGAGAATGCATATTTTTGGCCAAGTAGCACTGTCTCCTAGAAGCCATGGAAGTATTCCTGAGAGGAGAAGCTGAAGTCTTGGGTCAGGACCGTGGCAGCAGGAATGACAGGTAGTGAATGGATTCCTGACCCCGTAGTTCTTTTAGAACTGGCTTCCTTTTCCTCAGTAACAATTGCTTATTACCAGTTGGCAAGGTCCCCTCAGCCCCTCAGACATGACCTGGTTCCCACACAGAGCTCCTGAACAGGAGCTCAAATCAGAAACACAGGTGTAGCAGGAAAACAGACTGCGGACACAACCTGCTGCCTCATTCAAAAAATCCCACATTTCCTCTTTTCCCACCCTATCGATCCCATTTCTTATAGGACCTGGTGGCAAAGTGACGTCTATTTCCTGGACAGTGCTGAATGTCTGTGATTCCAGATGCCGAAATAAAACTTAGCCTGGAAGACACCTGCAGGAATGGAAAGAAACCCAGCTCCCTTTAAACAGCACAGCTCTGGAGGGCTAGACACGAACTTTACGGTTAAAAATCCGGCTAGCCCAACCCTTCTGAGTCTTCACTTGGGGAGTTTGGAAAATGCATAATTTTAAGTGAGGCTGAATTTATGAGCATTGTAGTTATAGCAACAGACACTTCAGCTTCTGGGAGGCAGGTCCATGAGACTGTTATGTAACCGTCAACTTCGCGGTAAAAAAATGCAGGAACACCGAGGCTGCTAAAAAATATATAATAGGACCCAGAGAAAAGGGATATGGCAGGCCAGAGGGAGTAAAATGAGGGCTGGAAAGACCTTTTCAGAGAAGAACAGGATGAATCTTTTTGTGAAGGTGCAGGAGCTTCATTTCGTGGGCTGACTGCTGCCAGCTCAGGGAGGTAGGAAGAAAGGCATCAGACAAAAGAGCAGATAAAACTAAGGATGCAGCCCTCGGGGGCCTGCCAAGCTGAGGCTTAGGAAACAACAGAAAACACATGGATGGTGGAGGGAGGCGCTGTCTTAGATCTGCCCACCAGAACAGGCCAGAAGGAAGGCACGGGCCATTCTCGGGGTGCTCTCCGCCCTGCAGCTGCTGTGCTGGCCTCTGGTTTCCCTGATTCTGAGGTGGTCCCTCTTCCTTGGGGGAAAGTCAAGGATTAGTGTCCCCCAAACTTCAGAAATCGCCGCTCCCTGCCATACGAGCCTTGTTTCCACACTGGCACAGGATTGGAATTTCGCAGTGTTGTTAGCATGGACAGAACAGTCTTTAAAATGAGGCAAGAGGGTCGTGCCCTGGCCCCTGTGTTAAAGGGCAGCCCCTGGCCTCCTGCCTCCCTCCACAGAGTCCCCGGGAATGAGGGGATGTGCCCATCTGGGTCCCGTGCCCTGCTCCTTCTAGTCCCCACTCTGGGTACCTGGGATTCCAAACTGTCTTGCCCAGTGGCCCTGACCCTATTTCCAGGATGTGAGCACATGCCTTCCCTTCTTTCTTTTTTGGGAGACTAAACCTGCCAGCCAACATGGACACTCCAAGCCTGAGTCGATTACGGTGCAGCTGGGAGTGTCCATAAGCAAACAAGGGCGTGAGCGAGGCTCTTCACCACCTAGGATGGGGCCAGGGGTGAAACAAGATGAGTGGGCAGGCGCTAGGGAGTGGTTCTCCCCAGATTCCATATTCTGGCATGGAACGCCAAGGATCCCGAGAAATCTAAATTCGGTCCTGGTGCTTCAGGGATCGGGAAGGTATTATCTGTCAAGGTTGGAGGGTAGCATGGATTTTACATAACATTTTGCTAGCGAGGTTTAGAATTGAGAATGCTCAGAGATAATGGATGCGGGCCCCCATGTGTACTCTTGCTCCAGGATCCACAATATGAGGGACCGAGCCTGAAAGCCGAGCTTGAGGTTCTGCTCTCTTCTGCTCCTCTCAGCGGCCATCATCTGGGCAGAAGGAAGGGCCGTTGGAAGTGTCAATCCCTTTCCCACTGTGAGGCCAGACCCGGAAGGGTATTTTTGCCAAGTATAAAAAAACAAAAAACCCACTGGCCCCTTAGCTGGAGTGCAGCGGGGCAGCGTCTTCCCAGCCATCCCCCACTGCACCAGACACACAACGGCTCCAGAGTCATTTTCTTGCTTCTGACACGTGCCCTGTGCCCTTTCCTCCACTGACATCAGCCAGGGGCCCAGGCTCTCGAAAAGGAGTTCCCCACACAACCCCCGCCCCCGGCCTTCCCCGAGCTGGCCCACGCAGCTGATGCAAAAAGCAGCCTCTTGTCTCGGCCTAGACCCTATCAGGAAAAATCAATAGCAATTTGGCCCCCGGCCAGCCTCCCATTACTCTGGAGAAGCCAGTCTTATTTGCCATTCACCAAATGAAGGCAGAGGGTAGGAGCCTTCAGACGGGAGGAAGCCCCAAATCCTTTTCCTGGGTGATCCTGGCAGGGCCTGATTTACAACTTGGGGAGCTGCTCGGGCCTCAGGAGCCCCCGATGGGCTGTGTCTCCAGCCCAAGGTAGGGATAACCTAGCGGCAGCGGTGTGTTCAGCTGTTAGTGGGCACAGCCATGGCCCCGGCTTGAGCCCCAGCCCCGTCTGAGTGCGCTTGGTAGATTGATGGGATGGGCCTCAGGAAGTCTATTTGCTCGTGAGCTCTGAGAGCCTCTGGGAGATGACCCACCCGAAGGGACAACAGAGCTGGGAGCCTTAAGTCTGGCCCCAGAACAAAGCTTTGATTGTTCAGAAGGGCATGGAGACCAGGAGGTCTTGTAGGTTTCATATTCCAGCCCAGTGTCCCATGGGTTTGGGTCAGTCCTGGGACCGAAGGGAGGAGGGGGCAGAGGCTGTTGGGGAAAGGCCTTTCAGAGGGGAAAGTATTTTTAAGGCTCCTTTCTCATACCTGCTTCCCCCAGCAGACACAAATGAAGAACATGTAGTTAGTGCTAATGCTGTGTCGGGCACTCAACTGAGAATACCGTTGCATTTGCTCATTTAACTTTTACAACTACAACCTCACGAAATAGGACTTCTTTCATCAACTACATTTTACAGAGGAGGAAACCAAGGCACAAAGAGTGTCACCCAGATAGTAGAAAGGTCAAACCAGGGCTTGAACCTGGACAGTCTGGCTACAGCCTCTGGCCCTTAGCCACGGAGCCATACAGATCTGACTGGTCAGCTGTTGGATCTGATCGGATCAAGTTTACAGTCCGGTGGGTTTACAAGAGGTCATTAAAAGAGCAGGACATGATCGTAATTCCTATCTTTGTTTCCTTTCATGCAGCAAGGATGCAAAACATATCAGACTTGGGGGGCGCCTGGGTGGCTTAGTCAGTGAAGCGGCTGGCTCTTGATTTCTGCTCAAGTCATGATCTCAGGGTCCTGGGATCGAGCCCGTGTTGGGCTCCACGCTCAGCAGGGAGTCTGCTTGAGGATTCTCTCTCTCTCCCTTTCCCCTCTGCCCCTTCCCACTTCCTCTCTCTAAAATAAATAAATAAATCTTTAAAAAAAAATCTATCAGACTTGGGTACCAGCAGGTAGTGGGGGGAATTAAAAGGGGCAGAAACCACTAGTTCTGGTTTGAAACCCGAACAGTTTGTCCCCCTCTCCATTCATGTCCGCCAAAACCTCAGACTCTGAAGTTATTTGAAAACAGGATCTTTGTAGGTGTAATTAGTTAATGTGAGCTCATACTGGATTGGGGTGGGCCTCTTGTAAGAGAGGAGAGGACACTTAGAGGTACTCACAGGCGAGAAGACCAAGACAGGGAGGGATGGGAGTGGTGCCGCTATAAGCCAAGGAATGCCGAGGACTGCTGGAAAGTCCAGAAGCTAGGAAGAGACAAGGAGGCAGGGAAGGATCGTCCCTAGAGCCTTCAGAGGAGGGGTGGCCTTGCTCACACCTTGATTTCATATTCCTATGAAGTCTCCAGGACTTAGATAGAACAAATTTCTGTTGTTTTAAGCCACTTAGTGTGTGGTCTTTGTTTGTTTGTTTGTTTTGTTTTGTTTTTATAGCAGCCCTAAGAAACTCATACACCAGTTTAGAAAAAAGGTGTTCCACATGATCCTGGAACACATGAGCTGCTAGAGTTGTCTGTGTTATAGTTTGGGACGCCAGCCCCAGCTACCAAAAAGTATGACTTTGCTTCCTATTGGCCATTATTCTTCATGCATACATCTCTCTTAGATGTGTGAAGAGCCATCATTTTCTGGCTACCTCGTATCCATTTTTCATTCCAGCCACACCAAGATTTCTTTGGGAGAAATTACCTTCTCCTTGATGCAGGGAAATTCCGGGCAACCAACTCCCACTACGAAAGTCAAAGGGACATACGGTCATTCCCTCTCCCTACCCTAATGTGGCCAGAGAGCAGGCCCACTGTGTAAGCTCAGTCAACTGGATTTTCTTTCCTGAATTATTGCATCATGAAGGATTGAGAGGGAGGCCATCTGATCCAGAGTGATGTACTAACACAGCCCCTGCTTGGAGATGACTGCTGTAGTTCGTGCTGTCAGCCTCTCAAGGGGCCCCGCTTCGTGTCCAAATCCATGTCTTATCCTTTGACTGGGAACCCATTTTCCATTCTAACAACATCCAGATTTGCCTTCGGAGAATTACCTTCCATCATTCTCCTATATGTTAGTTGGAATTGATTTCTGTTGCTTGCAACCACGAACTCTAACTGATATACTCAAGAGGCTGAGGGAGAGGCGCAGCTTGGTCTGGGGCAGAATGTAGGTATTTGGGGGACCCCTGGACAAAAAAAAAAAAAAAAAAACAGTTCCTAATACAATACAATTTTTTCCAAATTCCTATACCACTGAGGAGAGTGTAAATTGGTACAATCACTTTGAAAGCCTTGCCAAACTTAGTGGATACGAACACTCAAACTTCGTGGATACTAAGTTTGACAGTGTCCACTAAAGCTGAATATATGCATAGCCCATGACCCAGAAATTCCACTCCCTCACATACACACACCCCCAAAATGCATACATTTGAATATATATCTCTGTCTCTATCTATATATACACACACACATATATTCACTGAATATATATATATTCACCAAAAGATATGATTATCATGGCATGGCAGCACCATTCATAATAGTCCAAAATTGGAATCTCTCCGAATATCTATCTACAGTAGAATGGATAGCTAAAGTGTGTTATTATACAATGGCATACTATACAGAAATGAGAATGATAAACTACAGCTATACTCATTAATACAAATATATCTCACAAACATAATTTATGAGCAAAAGAAATTTGACTTTTAAAAGCCTATACTCTATGATTCCTATTTAGATTAAGTTCATAAACAGGCAACATGAATGTCTAGTGTTGGAAGTCAGGATAGGGGTTACACCTGGGCAGAGGATAACCTTACTCACTGGAAGGGGGCACAAGGAAGAGTCCGTGGCTCCAGAAAGGTTCTGGTTCTTGATCTCAGTGCTGGTTACATGGTGGGTTCATTTTATAAAAAATTCTGGAGCTGAACACTTACAGTTTGTGTACTTTTCTATATGCATGCTACACTTCAGTAAAGACTACACCAAAAATGTTCTCTTCACGCTCCCCCACTTCCATTTGGCGTTTTGAGGACAATGGAGCTTTGGTTCCTGGGAGACCACCAGCAAACCAGACAGAGGGAGTGAGAGCACCCTCCACTCACCAGGAGGAAGCAGTAATGGTACCTTGCACTCCAAGGGTGCCCAGGAAAAGGGACCCAGAGCAGAAGGGACATAGAATGGCTTATGCTATGAAGTACTATGCTATGAAGTACTGACTGGTCATATTCATGAGCACATGAACATGGTGATTTCTATGAATGCTCATTAGGAGGAGATTCTGTAAGAAGTCAGGGTCCTGACTTATAAGTGGGGGGCAGAGCGGACAAAACCCTGGTACCTGTCTCTAGTGCTGGTCTGGCAGCTCAAGGCAGACATGAGCATCAGAGATCCTTGGCAATGCCATTCCACATAAGTTAAAAGATGATGATAATACAGAAAAAGTGTTTAGTCCCAATAAAACCCACAGCTTCCAATGGGCCAATCCCTGCAGGTAAGGAAGTATCTAATGTCTTCACGCATATTAATGCATTTGATCCTCCCAGCATCCCTATGAGATAGCTATGCAAGGTGGAGACAAGATCCCTTCATTAAGTGGCAGGGTAGCATGTTAATTTAAAGAACACATGCATTGAAACTATAAGTATCTGAGTTCAAATTCTGACGCTATTACTCACTAGTTATGTGGTCTTGAACTTGCCCCTTAATTTTGTTAGGTCTCAATTTCCTCATCTTTAAAATGGGAAACAGTAAGATTACTTACCCCATTGGATGGCTGTGAATATTAAACAAGATAATGCATACAAAGTACTCAGCAGTGTGCCTGACACATAGAAAGAGACTCCATAAATGATAGCTGTTTCTCGTATCCTTTTTCTTATTATTGATAATCTTATCGTTTCTTCTAAAGAGAAACTACAGAACATGAAGAATGGTACTATTTGTCTTTTATAAACTTTATTTTTTTTAAATATTTTATTTATTTATTTGACAGAGGGAGACACAGTGAGAGAGGGAACACAAGCAGGGGGAGTGGGAGAGGGAGAAGCAGGCTCCCCGCCGAGGAGGGAACCCAGTGCAGGGCTCGATCCCAGGACCCCGGGATCATGACCTGAGCTGAAGGCAGACGCTTAACGAATGAGCCACCCAGGCGCCCCTCTTTTATAAACTTTAAAATGGAGTCTGCTAAGTACAGTTCCCTGTGACGGATTTTTTTTTTTTTAATGTGCTTTTATTCTCATGTAACTCTTCAGAGCGAATGAAGATAAAATTTCACACCTAGGACATAGCATGTTGAAATATTGGCCACCTAGTCCTACCGGCTCACATCTGCTGGATCCGAATTGCTTCTTTCTGTTAGGAACTCATCTGGGCATTACTCCCTAGAGGAAGGAGGGAGGGGAAGGGCATGACCCCTTTTCCCATAGGTGTCATCTGTAATAAGAGGAGAATGAAGACCCCTAATTGATTCCTACTTTGGAAGCTTCAGGATGCAATGGAAAAGTGATTAAGGACACTGTGGAGGAAATGTATGGGGTCAAAGTATCCTTTCTCCTAAAAACACATTACATCTGGCAAATTTTGCATCTGTTTTGTAATACAATCTCTAAGAGAATAGAATGTATCGAGAAAGGACAAGTGAATGTTTCAATAAACCATGTGACCTCATTTAATTTGGAGATTCTTTTTCTCTTTGCTAACATCCCTCACTCAAATGACCCATTTCCAAAGAATATCCAGAAGGTGTACTTGTGCAGATATAATACACTTCTTATATTTCTAAGATGCAGCATTTCTCGCTCTGTGCTCTGCAGACATAACTCTGCAAAACGCTTTCTGAAAACAGGGTTCTAGAATGGAATGAAATAAGTGCAAAGACACTGAATGTTATTACCGAGAACATTTTGTGGTCGTCTCTCCAACGTCGGTTCCCCGCTCTTCCGTTATTGACTGGGGACCTACCAGGAGCCCGACTGTGCAGTGTCGTTCCTCCTTCCCAATTGGAGCTTGTGGTCTGGGCCTTAGCCAATCAGCAAGGTATATTTCCCTACTAATAGTGATTGGGTCAGAGGTGGGCACGTGACACAGTTAGAACCAATGATACACAATAAAGCTTTCACTAGGCCTATTGGGGAAATGGCAAATGCTCTTTCCCATTGGTTTATGGGGTGGGGTGTGATACTGGAACTGTGGCAGCCCTTTTCCCGTCTGGGATCGAGCCCCGCATCAGGTTCCCTCTCCCTCTCCTTCTGCCTGCAGCTCCCCCTGCTTGTGTGCTCTCTCTGTGTCAAATAAATAAATAAAACCTTTAAAAAATACATACACACATACTCCTGGGCAGTCTTTCTTTTCAATGTCCCTTATTCCCCACCCCATCATGCTACCGCCTAAGTTCAAACATTCTATTTCTCCTGTTGTAAAAATTGTCCCTTCTGTGACAAATTCATCCTCATTAAGCCACCAGATGAAGCTTCTTAAATCCACTTTGTACACTTTTCTTGCCATTTAAGCCACTGTCTATGGGGGAAAAACAACCTCTTTGGTCTTGCTCGCCCTGCAGGCTCTTCGTGATCTGGCATTTTCTAATCCATTGAAGCTCATTCTCACAACGACCTGGCAAACTGGGGCTATCTTTCTTCACCAACACACTGCTTCTCACTGGCTTCTCTTTTCCTGTCTACTCCCTGTTGTTCACCCCACCTACTCTCTCCCTCTTGACCTTCCCCTGGGCTGTTGTCTTTTGAAGACAAAGAACATGACTATGTCAAGTCATGGCTGGTGGGGAGTGGATTGCAAAGACACATACAACACAGTGGGAGCCTGGGATCTTAAGAGAACCCAGGAAAGGTGAACTGTTGAGCCTCATGGAGATTGGAAAGGACTTTGAGATTTGGCAAAGCAAGATGGTTTATTGGTTAAACTGTGGACTCTGAAATCCAACAGGCTGGGTTTGAGATCTGGTTCTTCACTTACTAGTTGCCTGAGCTTGAGCAAATGAATTAAACTTCCTTTCCACATTTGGGAGATAGGATAAAGATAAAACAGACTCTATAGGGTTATTGGGAGGCTAAATGCAATGATATATATATGAGCCACTTAGCCCGGTGCCTGGAAAATGGAAGGTGCTCAGTAAAGGCAGGTGAGTTTTGTGCTTGAAGTTCATCCAGGAACCAGATCACCTAGCCCTACCCACAGTGTGAGTTGATGGATCCTTATTCCTTACCACCATTTCCACTACTCATTGACTCCATCTCCATTTCTCTGTGTCTTCTCTAGGTTCTCCTCTCTCTACCCGCAAACTCCTTCCTTATATTTCTGCTTCAAATCCTTTGGATTGGCCACTGGTCATGGTAGAACCTTTTGGACAGCATTTCCTTCCCCTGAGCAACTCCTATTGGCTGTCCCTGGCCAAGAGTGCCCTCTGGTCCAATCAGCCGTGGCACACAGGAGAGGGGGCCTATGGTACACACTTTGCTGTGCCCCTTAGCAGGGTGAAGAGGAGGGGGAAGGAGCCTATGGGCATGGATTGAGCCCCTATGTGTGTGTGGTGGCACTTCTACTTTCTAAAGCACAGATGGAAGGAAATGAACCTTGTCTAAGTTCTACCCTGTACCAGACTCTGGGCATTTACACATAATCTTCACCCATTCAGGGCTGCATTAGAACTCTGTGGGCCATTCCTCCATTTAAAAAAAAAAAAATGCTAAAAGTTGTACTTTATAACTGCATTGGTATAAAGATAAACATAATCTGGGCTGGATTCATTATTATATATTTAAAATTATTTATTCTTCTCTTCTGTTTTCATAATACATGAAAGTTGCAACATTATCATGGGCCTCTAACAGTTTCTGGGCTCTAGGTACTGCATCTACTGGGCCTAATGGAGAGGTCGACCCTGCACCCATTACATAAATATTTATTGAGCATCTACTATGGGGCCAAGCACTTCTCTAAGTACAGATGACACAATGGTGAGAAAACAGAGTCCCATCACTGGGCTAATTTTTTGGCATAAGCTCCACATCATTCCTCAAAAAAAGCAATGGAATTTTCTGAGGCTTTTTCCCCTCTAGTAATCACAGGGAACCAGGATTAAAAGGATTCTTTCTTCATTCCTTTTACACCTGGACTTGGGAGAAAAAGACAGCCACCGGACATGCTAGCTGAAAGGGCTGCGCCTAAGCAAAGACCAAGCTCAGGTCATTTCCGTTTCTGAGAACAATGAGCAGTGGTACACATCTCCATTCTGTGGGGCTCCCTTCTCAGACAGGCTCCTTTGGGAGGCAGTGCAGGGCAGAAGTTAGGCAGCAGCCTCTGGAGGGTTCAAACCCCAGCCTGGGCCCTTCCTGGCTGTGAAGCTTTGGGCAAGCTACCATCACTCCACCTCAACTTCTGTGAATGTAAAATGTTCCCAGAGTGAGGGATTTTTATGAGGATTAAAGGGAAAAACTCATTTGTAGCATAGTGAGGTCTCAAGAAATATTAGCTATTAATTATGATTAGTGGCAGCCAGAGACTGAGAGGCTGTCTGCACACGAGGGCAAAGAGTGACCTGGTC
The DNA here is from genome assembly GCF_029215605.1 of Mirounga angustirostris. NCBI lineage: Eukaryota > Metazoa > Chordata > Mammalia > Carnivora > Phocidae > Mirounga > Mirounga angustirostris. The sequence continues at coordinate 176,810,606 of NW_026991709.1, read as the reverse complement.
CATTAGCCATGTCGGCCAATGACAGCTCATTTATTCTGTATCTGCTACCCCAAGAGCAGGCTCAGGGGGAGATCAGCGCACCAAGACAAGGATGACATTCACAATAGCCTGCCTTTGTGGAGTATATCATGTGGATGGGTTCCGAGCTGCCTACCTGACTCACACTATTTCATTTAATTCTCTTAAGCCAACGGCGAGGTAGGCATTATTGTTTCCATTTCACAGAGGGGAAGAAGCAGCTGTGGGGATTGTCCTCCCTTTGGCTCTTCCCTTCTTAGCTGGAGGGGGCGGTGGGAGTGGACATAAGTGAGAGACAGCCCGGACTTCAGGGGAAACCCAGCTTGGTGGTAGTTTAAATTAATTCACACATTTCCCAACTCTGTGCGTAGGTACTTTGTGGCTACATCGCCGATCCAAGGAAAGTGGTTCCTGGCTTCTGCTAAAATAGAATCTAGGACTTCCTGGGCACATCGCATTTCTCAGACTTGGCAAGAGCAGTTGAAGAGCTGTGAATAGAGCTTAACCCTTTCCCCTCTTTCTTTGAACCAATGAGGACCGGGAGTGCTTGCTTGCACCCAGTGTTTGGAGTGGTTTTTGTCACAGCTGCTGAGGACAACAGCCACCAGGGAGAGATTTCTAGAGGATGGTCGCATCTCCACCTCTCAAAAGCTCCTGCAAAGCACAAGCCCTTGCTCTGGATCTCTGAGTCCAGCCGCTGCCCACCTCTCACAGCTCAGCCCCCACTTCTCTCTGCCTGGCCTTTTGTTCTCTGTTGATACTTAACTGCTCCAGGTTCCTCAGTAGACCATTCTGTTTTTCCAGACATACCTCTCCATGGGATGCTCCTCCCCCTCAGCGAGCCATCTGCTTTTCAACTCCCTGCTCTCAGGTGCCCTTTCTACCACATACTCTTCTCTTCCAGAAATCTACTATTGCATAATCAACCACTCTCACACTTAGCAGTTCAAAGCAACAATTTAGTATGATTGTTCATGGTCATGCAAGGTGCTCTAGGTTGCCTGAGCTCAGCTGAGTGGTCTCACTTGGGGTCTTTTATGCAGTGTCAGCCAGATGACCAGGGCTGGGGCTGTCTGAAGGCTCAACTGAGCTGAGCACCCAAGACTGCTCCTTCATGCCCCTGTCCATTGCTTGGCTGAGATGGCCACTTGGTGGGTATCTCTCTGTCTTCTTGTGAGGCCTTCACAGGGCTAGTTGGGATCTCTTGCAGCATGGTGGTCTCAGCATACTGAGACTTTTTGCATGACAGCTGGTCTCTCCCAGAGCATGTGTTCATGAGACCAAGGTAGAAGCTAGGTTTTTTACGTCTAAGCCTCAGAAGCCACACAGGGTCACTTCCACTGACTTCTATTGCTTACTCTGGCCAGCCCAAATTCAATACATGGAGGGCCTACACAAGGATGTGAATGCTGAGAAATGAGGGTCACTGGGAGGCCATCTTGAAGACTGGCTACCACTTTCCTGTCTCTCCCCTTCTCTATGCTCCCATGGGATCCATGTATGCCCCTAGCTCAGCATCTCTCTCATGGCACTATGCACGCTTTCTTTTTTTGTTTCCCTGCTCCACTATGAGTACCTTTGGTAGGCTGGTTAGTTTTGAGCCTTTGGTGCCTGATTTAGTGGCTGGCCCTCACGGAACACAGCTTCACTTCATAGACTTGAATTATGCTATGATCTGGAGCTCCACCTGCCTCCAGTCTATTCAAGGCTCCAATCAAATGGCACTCTCACCTCCCAACTGAAGAGGAGGGCTCCCCTGAATTCCAGACCCAGTCCAGTCCAATCCAGGTGCTGTCCAGACAACACAGAACCAAGCATTTCCTTTTTCTTTTTTGGACAACAAGTTAATTCAGTTCTTGAAAAAGACACCAACTGACAGCCCCACAGACTGAGGAACAGATGTCTTCCTCCAGAGGGGCCCCTGTGCACCAAAAAGCATGGAAAGATTCTGAAGAGGGCAGGTGAGTGTGGGCATGCATGGAGAGCCAGCTGCAGACCTCAAGTCCCAGGGGCCAATCCCACCCCTCTAGGAAGAGCCAAGTGGGGAGGATAGTTCTTGAACAAAATCACCTCCAGGCACAATTTGACAATTTGACAACCTGCCTGGTTTCAAGCTTCAGTTCTGCTTAAGTTCTTCCATCTTTACTAGATCTGGGGTGGACTGGTGTGGGAAGAAGAGTGAAGAGAAAATCCATCTTGATAATGGAGACCAAGGGAAGGATTATGGGATGAATTGGGAGAGAAGAGAAGTGAGAAAAAGATGTCCTCCTTCAACAGGCTACTAGGGAAATGCTGGTTAGCTCCTACCCTTAGAAACCACATTCACTCACCTTTCCTCAAATCATGGCCCCAACTTTCTTATTTACTAACAATAATAAATATAACAAGAGCTGCTAATCAGTGAGTATTTACTATAGGCCAAGACTGTGCTAAGCACTTTTTGCATCTTACCCCTTTGAATCCACACTGTTCTGGGAGACTGTTGTCTCGCCTATCCCTCCCTTCCCTCCTCTTCAAGTTTACAGAAGAAATTACGAGATCTTCAGAAAGATGGAGGAATTTGGCAGAGATCAAAGAGCTTGTAAGTGGCAGATCCAAGTTCTTAACCTGGCCTGTCTGCCTCTAGAGCCTTGAAGCTCAAAATCGGTCTGACAGCAACAACATCACCTGGGAACTTACTGGAAATGACAATTCTCAGACCCCATGTAAGACATGGATCAGAATCTGCCTTTGAACATGACCAGGTGATTCACATTGGAGTTTGAGTGGTCTCAAGCTCTGTCCTGCAGAAGGAAGCAGTCCTGATACCATTGGCTTGGCATATAGGCATCAACTGAGCCTTGGCTGACTGGTGACTGTTTCGCAGCACATTTCAGCAAGAGCACATGTGATTGGCTCTTTCCAAATGGGGCCGGAAATAGCATTTGGAGTAGGTTGCTACTATCAGGCATTGTTATTGGGATGGCTCTTTCTGCAGCCCATCAACATAACCCTACCAGTGGAAAGAAACTCCCTTTTTTCCTTTTAAATTATTTTTGAATTAAATTATAATTTACATGCAGCCAAGTGCTCAAATTTTAGTCATGTAACCACTACCCAGATGAAGATAGCAAACATTTCCAGCACCCTAGACAGCTCCCTCTCTCACCCTAGACACCTTCCTTAATATTCACTCTTCTGACAACTATCATCCTAGATTTACTTCACCTGTCTTTGAACTTCAAATAAATTGAATGACACAGAATATTTTCTCTTGTGTCCATGTGGCCATGAGATTGTTGTGTTAGCTCAGCATTTCATTCCTTGTCATTGCTCAGTAGTATATATCAGTTTGTCTATTCTAGTGTTGATGGACATTTGGTTGTTTTTTATTTTCTGCTATTATTATTAAAGATCCTGTGACCATTTTTGTACATGTTCAGGTGGACATACGCACTCATATTCTCTTAGATAAATGCACAAACATTGACTTATTTTATTCAGCATACAGTAGGCTTTATTAGTTACTGTCAAATAGTTGCCCAGAGTGGCTGCACCAATTTATACTTCCACCAAAAGCAAGTGAGAGTGAGGACCCCTTTTTAGTTCTAGTCCCATAGCTAGCCAGGATTCCATTATTCTGTACTGAGTTGTTCTCCTTTGAAAAGGGGAAGGAAAGATTTGTTCCTAATTTCCTATCTAAGAGATGATGGCACCACACATCATCTGAAATCAATAGATTATTCATGCATGCTTGTTTGACGTCAGATATCAGATGCAGAGCCTTTTTATGGCACACAAGAAAAGATGCTTGATCCCAACAAGCTGCGAATTGAAACTTTATAGCTTCTGCTCACATTAGAAAAAGGTCCCAAAGATATAATCAACCTTTACAAACATATGGGGCAAATTTCAGGGCAGTATACAGGGAATTCAGGTCACAACTCACATTAATGATAACCTGAAATAATAGGAGCTATGTGGATAACTCATGCACGGCAAGCAGAAATTATACCCCTGAGGCCTTCTCTACCTCAGAGGCCATATATTAACACACACACTCCCCCTCTGGGATCCTCCAGTTTACTAGAAAGAGCCAAGACTTGGGTCTCAGAAATAAGGGTTAGGGGCACAAAGTCCATGCTAATTGCTCACTGAACCTCAGCCAGCCATTTAGCTCGTCCATGGCTTAGTGCCCTTTCTAATAAAATGAGCAACCAACCTCCAGACTGCTCTCTTTCCCCTCCATGACTCTTAACCTACACTTTCTTTTTCTCCACTCATTTAAAGAATCTTTTTATTTTGAAATCATTTTAATCTTACAGATGAATTGTAAGAATAGAAGAAACTCCTTTACCCTGTTTTCCTATGTGCCATGGTTAATATTTGCCATTTTGTTTTATCACCCCTTCTGTCTAATCAGAATTTTTCCCAGAAACATTTGAGAGTTCACTGTAGATACCATGCCCCGTTACTCCTCACACTTCAGCATCAATTAAGAGAAAATGGGATTTTATCTAGTATCAATGTAACACTATTATTTAATATACAGCCCACATTCGGATTTCACTGATTGAATAGTCTATTGTAGTGCTCCTGCTTCTCCCCACCCAGGAAGGGTGGAGGGCCAGTTTGGGATCATGCATTGTGTTTAGCTGTCATTTTTGTATAGTCTCTTTTCATCAGAAACTATGTTTGAGCCTTTCTTTCTCTTTCATGATAGTGTCATTTTGAAGAGTGCAGACCAGTGGTTCCACAGAATGCCCCTGGACTTGTTACTCTACTCTCTCGCCACACTCAGATTTGCACATCCAGGGAATGTCCTTGGACTTGTCACTCTACTCTCCTGCCACGCTCAGACTTGCACATCCAGAGAACGCCCTTGGACTTGTCACTCTACACTCTTGCCACACTCAGATTTGCACATCCAGAGAATGCTCCTGGACTTGTCACTAAACTATACTTGTTGCCACACTCAGATTTGCACATCCAGAGAATCCCCTTGGATTTGTCACTCTACACTCTTACCTACCACACTCAGATTTGCACATATCCCCAGAAATGATGTTTTCTTTCTACCAGGCTTTCATTTGAGCTATCTCCTCCACCTGGAATGCCCTTTCTTTTCTCTTTCACATGGGAAATCCCCATTTAAACTTCTCTGAGACCTTTTGTGGCCCCCCTAAGGCATGGACAGAAGCTCCCACTGTGGGCTCCCATAGCGCCCCAAGTGTAGCCCATCTGAGCATCTACTGAACTGTACTGTGCCGTGTGTGTGATGAGGAATCACCGACCACAACCCTACTCAGGATTCTCACATCTGCCCAGGTCAGGTACCCCCTAACAAGTACGGGCATGAAAGTTTTGCACACTAGCCCTTCACCACAATATCACCCACTATATGCCGAGGGCTCCTCTTCAACTCAGGGCTAACCTGGGGCATTCTAGGACAGAGCTCTCCTGGTTCTGTCAGAGGGGGCATGGCCAGCCAATACTGGGGAAGCCCTCTGTAGATGGAACAATGCTGCTGATAACTGCAGATCAACTGGGGTATGTGTGATAATGACAAAAACAGGAGCAGGAGTTTTAAGAGAGGGGCACGTAGCACTCACTTACTCTGTGCTATGTCTAAATTATTTACCGATAATAAATCATTCACTGCTATGAGGTAGATATTTTGGTAATGTGTTGGAGGTGACTTATATTGGTTCATGAGAGCCAATTGTTAAATATTTATGAATTTCACCATCTGGTGTTTAAACCATTGATTGCTTGCAATTGACCACTGTGGGAGTATTTATACCACAGAAATCAGCAAATGCTAAAAATTATGGCTTTGGGGGGTGGTGGTGGAAGGGAGGAGAGCTGATTTACCAGCCTGCTGGATATTGTTATTAACTCCATTTTATAAAGGAGGAAACTAAGGCATAGAAAAATCATTTACCTTGCTGGAGGTCACATTGTCAGTATGTTAGTTATCAGCTGCTGCATGACAAATTGTCCCCAAACCCAGTGGCTTAACACAACAATAATTATGTATTATTTCTTACAGTGTCTGTGCATCAGGAGTTCAGACAGGGCCTAGTAGGGATAGCTTGTCCCTGCTCCATGCTGTCCCTCTCGAATGCTGCGACCTGGAATAATTCGAAGGCTTGCTCATTCACATGCCTGGCGATTAACGCCAGCTGCTGCCCAGGACCTCGTGAGGGCTGTCAGCTGGAATGCCCGGATGCAGCCTCTGCATGTGGCCTCAGCTTCCTTACAACATGGTGGCTGCGTTCCAAGGGCAAGTGTCCCTGGAGAGACAGATTACCAGGTGGAACCTAGATCCTTCTTACGACTTATCCTTAGAAGTCACACAGAATCCCCTCTGCCTCCTCCTTTGGTCAGGGTAGTCACAGGGTAGTCCAAGCCTCTGTTTGTGTCCAGGGAGAGGGGGTAGACCCATCTTTCTCAGTAGAAGTGCCAGTCACATTGTAAGAAGAGCCTGGGGTGTGTGTGCATGTGTGTGTGGGGGGAGGATGGGGGGTTGCAGCCATTTTGGAAGATATAGTCCAACACAGTAAGGGATAAAGCAGAGATTTGACCTAATATTCAAGCTCTGGAGTTCATGATCTTAGCCAACCAGCTGCACCCCAGAGAAGGGGACCAGTTGGCTGGAGTGGACAGCAGGCTCATAGAGTGCCGAGTATGGGACCAGAGCCCCTCGCAGGGCTCCATCTCTTGTCTACCCAACCCTACCCAAACCCCTTTCATGGACATCCATCCCAGGGCCCCAAGCTCACTCCAGTCCGTTCTAACACTTCTATTTTAGCCACATCCTAATCCTGTTTTGTTCCCAATAGACCTTGGGAGCCATTAAAACCAGTGCCCAAATCATTAGTTATCAGAAAGTTGCCCCTGCTTTCCTTCCTCCCACCACTCTTGCGTTGAGATGACATACTTGCCTGCACTGGGTCATGCATAGCTTCCTGGAGGAGGGCTTGCCTTCCTTCCTAAAACAGGCTAAATTCTTCTAAGGTAGTAAAGAAAAAGAAGAACATAAAGTCGCGGTTTCCTGAGGGCAAGTTGAATAAATGTGTTCTAAGGTTTTTTTTCCTCACTTGACTCTTTGAGTCTTACTCACTCTGTTGCCTCAGGACCTGCCATGAAGTGGGTGCTTTATTTATTTTATGAGTGTACTGATAAAAAGAGCAAACAGGTTTTGAAGGGCTGCTCTGTGCCAGGTGCTGTCCTAAATGCTTTACATGTACTGGCTCATTTAATCCTCACAAAAACTCCACGAAGCAGGATAAGAATAATCTCCATTTTACAGGTGGGAAAATAGACCTAAAGAATAATTTGCCCAAAATGACAGAGCTAGTAACTGGTTGAGTCAACCATAGCACCTTTCTTGACAAAAGGCAGGGAAGGAAAGAGGGAGGGAAGGAGTGGAAGGAGGGAGGGAAGGGAATGCGTTATGATTTTCATCCCAGGCCAAGGCACTCTCCTGTTGAAATGCGAATGTTGTTATTTGGAGGGTCACTCAAAACTTTTCCTACCATAGCGCCTGAAATCCCCACCTTTACATTCATGTGTTTGGATTGACGTTCCCAGATTGTAAATGTCCTCCAACAAGCACAGCACCAAGACATGGCAAAGCTCTCACGTATGTTAGTATGTTCTACTTCGCACACTTTGGCAGGGTTCCGAGACTTTGGACCATCACAATGGCGAGTATGGGGAGATGGAGGGGAAAGCATCCCTTCTTAGACCGAAGTTAAAGAATATGAGCAATGCTTTGAGGGGAAAAAAAGAACCCCCAAACTCTCTGCTTAGACGAGGTAGCGCCTCCGGGGACAGCCCAATAACAAAATATTCTTTCCAGGCAAGGTTATAAGAAAAAGCAGGGCTTTTAGAGCAGGGTAAAGACAATCCTCAAACAAACTCTTCACCTACGTCATAGCGTGGACAGGGCCTCCTGCTTCCAGGCTAAGGCTGAGGAGCAGTAAAGGTTTATTTATTTATTTATTTATTTTTAAAGATTTTATTTATTTATTTGACAGAGAAAGACACAGCGAGAGAGGGAACACAAGCAGGGGGAGTGGGAGAGGGAGAAGCAGACTCCCTGCTGAGCAGGCAGCCCGACGCAGGACTCGATCCAGGGACTCCAGGATCATGACCTGAGCCGAAGGCAGTCGCTTAACCAACTGAGCCACCCAGGCGCCCCCAGTAAAGGTTTATTGAGAAGAGAAGCCTAGAGAGGAGATCGAAGAATTGTAAGAGAGGATTAACTTGGGGACAAAGTGACAAGAGGAAAAACAAGGATTAGTCATCAGTGACAAGTGGGCCTTGGCGGAAGTCTCACATAAATTGGGCGGCAAAAGAATGAGAAACTTGGAGGCCAAAGGTTGAGTTGCCAAACCCAGGAGACACAGCCAAACTGGCCTCAGAGAATCCGCAGAGCCTGACCTCTGGTTACCCCACATCAGACAAGAGACTTGTTCCTGAAAAGGGGTATGCAAGTCAAACACAGGAAAAGGGAGGCATATTACAAACCCGAAGGGAGTGAATCACTGCACTGGTGTGGGTTCTCTCAGAAGCAGCCCCCAGGAACAAGGATTTAAGTGCAAGTGGTGTATTGGAAGCTGAGGGGGAAATGAGCAGGGACATGGAGAAATGAGACAAGCAGGGCAGGCAGTTAACAAAGGGTGAGTTATCCGTCAGCAACCAGGGGAGGCAACTGAAGCTTAATCCCATAGGGATTTTTGCAGGTGCTGGAAGCCTGCAAAAACCACACTCCTAAATGCCCAACAATAGGGCATTATATAAACAAATGACAGGCTATGCTTTCAACAGAAAGCAATGGAGGAGAGAGAGAGAATTTAAAAGTAATTATTTACACGTCATTTTTCACACCAAACGAAACTTTTATTTCTCTGCTCGATCTCAGATTTTTCCATAATGCATACAGATTACTTGCTGAACAAAAATGATAGACACTCCCCAAAAAAGGAAAAAGTGCAGTTCTTAAGAGTTATAGGAGAATTTGCCAGATAAAGGAATTCTAAGGCAAATCCTTCTGCAAAGCAAAAGGTCAGCATGGCTCCCCTTTATGTGTGGCAGAGAAGTACAGTTTTAAAGAGGGGTGGGATATTTCCATTTAGACGGTTGGCTTACAGCCAGGTGTCCCTCTATCTGTTACCTGAGAATATCAGGTAATTGCTCGTTTCGACAGTCACACAACCCCCGAGTCCAAGCTATTCTCCTGGCCACCTCTTGTCATCTCAAGATGAGGCACCACCACTCTGTGCACCCCCAGTCTAGGTATAGCATCTAAAGAGTCAGTCTGGGGCTCACCTTGCCCTACCTTTTCCATCAGGCCTGCGGTCTGGGGCCCAGCATGGCAAGCTGGAGCTGTTTAACCAAGGCCTAACCGAGCGGAAGCCTCGATGGCTGAGTGATTGTGACAGATCCTGTCGGGCAGGGCCAACCTGATGGGCAGCCTGCTCAGTGTCACTGCGGGGCAGACTCTTCTCCCCGAGGAAACAAAGCTACATGCCCCATGGGAGTATGGGAAAATCCCAGCTCCTCCATCATCCAGGGTCATAGAGTGCCTTCCTGTTGGACGGTGGCCATGGTGGTTTTGAATATTCTTGCACAGTCTCGGGGGGAGGGCTTGAATCATCTGAGGATCGTGATGGGTGAGGTGAGGTTGGAGGAGGCATTATCCTTTCATGAGCTCCAGACACATAGACCCTCAGCTCCAGACACAGAAGGAAAGCAGGCCCAGTGCCTCTTGCCTCTTCTCCCACCAACCTAATGGGTCTCTTTCTTTATCCAGGCACCAACCTCCTTGCTCCCTGATCCCCCTCCACTCCCCAGGTGGCCAGTCCAACCTATCTCCTTCTTCTCACACATATACATTATATCTCCCTCCTCTTCAAAACTTTTCATCAAATTGCACATTTTCTCAGTGCCTAGGCTCAGCCTGATAGTCACAGAAGAAAAAAGATCTAATCAACCAATTCATACTAAGTATTAATGAATAAGAACACCTAATTTATTAAGCCAGGGAAGTGAATCTCCAACAGCTAAATTTTACCATTTGGTAGCAGGTCAGTAGGCAGAGATTTGTTTTGTTTTGCTTAATGCCTTCTTAGAAAAAAAATCCCAAACCAGATCACCTAGCGACAGGGAAACTGGGCTCTCAATTAGAGTAAAAACAAACACTGCCAACTAGAATCTCACAGATGTATAGTCTATTGGAACTTTAAGGGAATTCAGAGACTACATAATAATAATAACCACCATGGTAAACACGTATTGAGTAAATTTTATGCTATACCAATTATGTTATCTGATTCAATCCATACAACAATCTTAGGAAGTACAGCTGTGATTCTCATTCCCATTTGATAGATGAGAAAATTGGAGAGGTGCTTGGAGAGGTTAAGTAATTTTCCTAAGGCTATAGTGCAACTAAGGAAGCTAGGGTTTGAACCCTGAAAGTCTGGCTTCAGGCTCTAGACTCATCTGTTATGCATTACTGTCTTCCACCTACTCTTTAAACTGAGATTGCTTAGGATTGGAAATGGTAAGAAGGATGAGTGAATGGCCAAGTCTAGACTCTTCCTCCTTCTCGGCACGACTTCTCTTTCACCAGAAAGGAGGAAGTGCAATTCTGAGTCACGGAGGGCAGAGGAATATAGCAGAGATCCTGACAGTTACTGCTAACTAATTGGTATTTAAATGTCTTTTCACCATGACAACTTTTGTTTAAGTGAAATGTTACTTGGACGTCCATTATAAGCTGCAGATAAAAGTGAGTTACTCTGGTTGAAGGTGGGAGGGGCAGCCCAAATTTGAATCTTGACCTTATGTTGGCTCCTGTGGCTCTTCTATGGAAGCCCTACAACTTGAAAAGCACATTTTGAAAATCACTCCTTGCTATAGATTGCAAATGTGGCCAAAACTCTTTGAAGCTCTTTCCATCAAGAGGTGGAGTCCATTTCTCCACTCCTAGCATTGGAGCTAGGCCTGCTTTCAGCAGTGGAATTCTGTGGAAGTAACATCATGCCAATTCTAAGTCTGGGCCTCAAGAGACTTTACACTCTCCTGTACTTGCTCTTGGAATCCTACCACCATGTGAGCAAGTTCAGGCCGGCCTGCTGGATCAGAGAGCCCATGTGGCCTCAGTGATCCCAGCCAAAGCCATCGTAGTCATCCCCACCATGCCATGGCCTCAGTCATCCAACCAAGCCAATCACCAGTTGACCATGCCCACCTGAGATCAGCCAAGCCCAGCCCAGACCAGGGGACCAACCAGCTGAGGGAAGCCCAAAATGCTGACCTACAAAACTGTGAGCTAAGTAAATGGTCTTGTTTTAAGCTACTAAGTTTTGGAGGGGTTTGTAGCACAGCAACAACTAACTGATACAGTTCCCTATAGAAAAATGTCAAAATGATGTCATGACCTTGCTCTCAGGTCTCAAAATGTGGGAAAATGGCACAGCAGGGAGTCCCTCCGAGGAGCATAGCCTAGCTTCTCCAATCCACCTGTCCCTTAGGATGTGGTAAGCAGAGGAGACACATGTCCCCATCTGCCCTAGCTTCAAACAGAATTACAATCACAGAGGGAAAAAGACACTCCATGACTTGGCCCCAACAGGGCTAAACTTCCATCTAGAGAATTCTGTCCAGAATCCACCTGTGTGGAAAAAGAGAATGTCCCTGTTCCCTCAAGGTGCCTCGAGGCTCACAGTGTTCTCAAAGCCTGGGGTGGGAGAATAAGTGGCAGAGAGGAGAGAAAGTCTTAAAGGTTAAATCTAGCACATTGAAGTGGCTCAGAAAACGCCAAAAAAATGTAAATGAAAATTTTCAGCCACAGTGGGAGAAATCCAGGCCCAAGGCCCTGGGTTGATCTTTCAGACTGTCGGGCACACTGCAAAGCTGTCTCCATTTATTTACTTCTAATTGAAAGCTGGCATGCTGAGGGTTACTCCACCCAGGCGTGAAGCGTAGCCATCCGTGAAGGATTTCCCAAGACCTCCCCCTTTGCAGAGCATCCTTCATGTGCTTAAAAGGGAAAATGTCATGGGGACACTAAATTAAAACTCAGTTTTGTCTTTGAAAAATAGATTCAATCCTCAGTAGGATGTGGTTGGAGAGATACCAGCATTAGCATAATTCCTTAGTGCACTTTCTAGGCCAATCAGAAAAAAAGGATATTCAGAAATCTGCCAGAAAAAAAGAAAAAGGTCTCATGGGGGCCACACATGCTAATTCTCCCAGATCAACACTCTTGGGACTCACAGTTGACAATGGGTGCTTTTCTCAGGGAGATTTTACCTCTTACAGGGTGGTTTCGACACAGTTGGTCAGCCGGTGGTAAATACCATACAGGAAAAACAAGTTGACTTGCTTTCAAGATTGCTAGCTATACACAAGTTCATTAGTTCACTCACTCACTCCCTTCGTTTATTCAGCAAATGCTTATTGGATCCCTGAGGGGCGTGAGGCACAGTTTTGACCATACAACTGTGAATAAGATAGCCCCCCTCAAAGCCTACAGTCTACCAGGAAGGAGAGACAGGCAAACAAGTTAAGACAGTTCTCCATTTACATAAGGGCTCCCTCTGGAAAACTTTCTGTGAGTCAGTTTTGGATGTAAGCCAGAATCGTTTATAACTCTGGACCCATTCAGCAGGTGTCCATACAGTGACAGTGGAGACATCTGAACACACACAGGGCTGCCTACTTCACTCCAGCCTTTCTTCTTAGGCAAATTTTACCATCAGCATGTAGAGATGAAGAACGTGGGCACTGAAGTCAGGCAGACCTCTGACTATTGGCTCTGTTTGGCCATTGGTGTGATCTTGGGCAAGATGCCTGACTCTCAGACCTGTTCCCTCATTGGTAATATGAGGACAAAGGCTGTACCATAGTAGAGAATGCCTAACTCATATTATTCTTCCCTTCTTCCTTAGTAACAGAGTCTTGGCATTTCTGAGGGCCATAGTGAGCTCCCTTGACGAGCTTCCCTTGTAGCTAGGTGTGGCCATGGGAGCAATCTCTGGCCCATGAGATGTAAAGGGAAGTTGTTGGGTGGAATTTCTGGGAAAGCACTGGCTGTAAAGCATGTTCATGTAGCAAGCTGGCACTTTAAAAAAATCTGTTGGATTTCTTCCTTTTTCTCAATGTCAGGAATATAGACATAATGACAGGAGTTACAGCAACCATACTGGACCATGAGGTAACCTTGAAGATGAAACCCATGAAGAAAAACAGAAGAAGCCTGAGACTCTGATGATCATGGAGCTACTATTAAGCTCATGGCTGCCAAGTTATAGGCTTTTTGTGTGTGTGAGAAAAATTTGTATCTTTTAAAATAACTGTTATTTCTAGTCTCTTACTAAGAAACTGAAGGCGATTCCTAATACAAGTAGCTATGAGTGTTACTATGGGAATTGAATAAAGCCATTCATGTAGAGCAGTGAGCCCAGTGCCTCACCCACAGTGAACTCTCAGAGCAAAGGAGTTCACACTGTCATTACACACATATGAAATATTTACATTGTCTTGGTCAGCTCAGGCTGCTATAACAAAATACTAGACTAGGTGGTTTACATAACAGGCATTAATTTCTTACAGCGCCAGCACCTGGGAATTCCAAGGTCAAAGTGCTGGCCAATTCGATTTCTGGCAAAAGTCCTCTTCCTGCTTGCAGATGGCTAACTTCTTGCAGTGGCTTCACATGGTATAGAAAATGAGAGAGTTCTGGTCTGTGTTCCTCTTCTTATAAGGACACCAATCCTCCCATGAGGGCCCCACTCTCATGACTTCATCTAAAACTAATGATCTTCCAAAGGCTTCACGTCCAATACCATCACATTGGGGGTTATGAATTTCTTGGACATCAGTTCATAACACACTTGGACCCTAGCAGAAGCTTTATTACATTTGGTTTGCTTAAATTAGATTAGTATGAATAGGAAACTTCCCGGATTATAGTTAAGAGTCCAGAGGTTATGATAAAGGGAAGTCAGGATCCTGGATAAATGAAAGTTCAATGTGATGACTGGGGATTGGAGATTGTGTCCATAAGCTATTCTTCCTAGTGGCACTTAGATAGGAGGGTTTGCCATTCATCAAAGCCACTACTAATTCATGAGAGTAAAACCACATCATCTGATTAAAGAAAGAAGAACTCAAATAATGAAATCAATGGTCAAACCACACATCCATCTTGTGTTTCCTTCTTTGCTTTGTAGATGACCAAAACAACAGCAGGAGACCTTATGGAGTACTTGCTGTGTGCTGGGCTCTGTTCTAGGTCTTGCCTTGGAGTGAGTCAGTCAGGGCCAACAAAAGCAGAGTGTACACTCAAAATGGGAATTTTGAGAGCTTAATAGAGAGACCATTTGCAAAGGTGTGGGCAAGATGTAGAGAAACCACAGAGAGAGTGCAGCACCTGCGGGTCAGTAACAATGGGGCTGTCACCCCCCACCCTCCCCTGGCCTAAAGCCATAAGGACACAGAGCAGTTACCAGATCCCATTGAGAGAGCCAACAGGCAAAGGCCAGGGCCTTTAATGGCAGGACACACCCAACTCACATTGACCCTAGAGAAGTGAACCTGACCTCAGTCCTCTCCTGCTCCAACCTCATGTTTATCATGGGCTGAAACCTTTCAGAAACTTGAAAGCAGTGTCACCCATGACCATTCAGAGAAGAATGGAAAAGGGTGGAGAGTGAATCTGGAGGGGCCATGGCTTTATTCTTTTCATCTTCCACAACCACCTTACGAGGTAGACACTATTATTACCTCCATTTTACAGAAGAGGAAACTGAGACCGAGAGAGAGAGGGGGAGATAGTGAAGTCATTTATATATTTAAAACATATAATTTTATAAAGATGTACAACTTGGATTCCCTAGAATGAGAGAGTAAACTCCTATTACTGAAGCTGCTCAAAATAAGGTATTTCTATTGAAATGTACACAAGTCTACATCAGAGCTTAACAGCCCACACACTTATGAGAGGCATACCCTGATTATCTCTATTTTACTTTGAAGAAGCAGAGGCTTAATGAGGTTAATTAAATCAGGTGACCTCTAGGATCCTCTGAAATCAAAATACCTCTAGTATCCTCTGAAATCAAAATAGTCTTTGATTCAGTGATTACTTAAACCATTGCCTTTGACTTAGAAAAGTACAAGAAGCCCCCACTTACAGATCAAAAAGGAAGAAATAAAACTGTCCCTATTTTCAGATGACATGATGGGCTACATAGAAAATCTTAAGGAATCTAGAAAAACCTCCTATAACTAGTAAATGAGTTCGGCAACTTTGTAGGATAAAAAGATAAACATAAAAATCAATTGTATTTCTATATACTAGCAATGAACACATGTAAACCAAAATTAAAAATACAATATAATTTTAAATTAACAACAAAAAAAAGAAATATGTATAAATCTAACCAAACATGTACAGAACTTTTATGTGAAAACTATGAAACACTGAAGAAAGAAATCAGAGAACATTTACATAAATGGAGAGACATACCGTGTTCATGGATTGGATGACTCAACATAGTAAAAATATCAATTCTCTCCAAAAGGATACACAGGGTTAATGCAACTTCTATCAAAATCCCAGCAAGACTTTTTACAGGTAAAGGCAAGCTTATTTTAAAATTGAAATGGAAAGGCAAAGAAACTAGAAAGCTAAATCAATTTGGAAAAAGAGTACAGTGGGAGGAATCACTCTGATTGTATGGCTATTATGCAGCTACAATAATCAACACTCTGTGCTTTATTGGAGGGACAGACCCATAGATCTATGGAACAAAACAGAGAATCCAGAAATAGACCAACACAGGTATGGCTAACTGATTTCTTATAGAGGTACAAAAGCAATTCACTGGAGAAAGAAGTCTTTACAAATGGAGCTGGGGTAATTGCATACCAAAAGACAAAAAAAAATTTGATCTTACCTGTATCTTACACCTTACATAAAAATGAACTCTTAAATGGTCATGTAAAACTCTAAAACTATTAGGAGAAAACATAGGAGAAAATCTTCAGGACCTAAGGCTTGGAGAAGAGTTCTTAAACTTGAGATGAAAGCACAATTTTTTTTTCTAAAAGAAAAAAAAAATCAATACACTGGGCTTCACAAAATTTAAAACTTTTGGTTTGGAAAAGACATTGTGAAGTGGATGAAAAAGACAAACCACAGACTAGAGGGAAATATAAGCCACATTTCAGACAAAAAACTCCTATCTGGAATATATTAAAGAATTTTCAAAAGTCAACAATAAAAGAATAAGTAAGCCAATTAAAAAATGGGCCAAGAACATGAAGAGAAATTTCACTGAAGAGGATATATGGATGTCAAATAAACACATGAAAAGATGTTCAATATAACTAGCCATTAGGGAAATGAAAATTAAGACCACAATAAGACATCACTACACACATATCAGAGTGGCTAAAATAAAAATAGTGACGACACCAGTTGTTGACAAGGATGCAGAGAAACTAGAACTTGTACACAGTGCTGTTGGGAATATAAAATAGCAGAGACACTCTGGAAAAGTTTGGCGGTTTCTTCTAAAATTAAATGTGTAACTACCACACAACCCAACAATTATACTCTTGGTGGTTGATCTCAGAGAAATAAAAATTTGTGTCCACAGAAAAGCCTGTAGCAGCTTCATTCATAATTATAGCAGCTCTATTCCTAATAGGCCAAAATTGGAAACAACTAAAATCTCCCCTAATTGGTGAGTGGTGAAACAAATTCTGTGATATCCATACCTTGGAATACTATTCAGCAACAAAACAGAACAAACTACTGATACATCAAACAATTTGGATGGACCTCAAGGGCACTGTGTTAAGTGAAAAGAGACAATTTCAAAAGCCTATATACAATATACTTCCATTGATATATAACATTCTTGAAATGATGAAATTGTAGAGATGAAGATAGATTAACGGTTGCCAGGGTTTAAGGATGGCAGGAAGGGGGGATATGTGACTAAAAGGATAGCATAGGGAGATCATTCTGATGGAACAGTTTTATATGTTGACTGCAGTGCTGGTTACTGGAATCTACACATGAGAAAATGACTTAGAAATGTGCACACACATTGTACCAATGTCAATTTCCTGGTATTGATATTATACTATAGTTATTAAAAAAAAAAGAAGTCTTCACCATCAACAACAGAAATCTGTGCTGAAATTATGAAACTCTTTCCAGTGAAATGTACCACTGTGGTAAGTTCTTCCATTCAGGGACACTGAAGTGGTTAACATTAGTGAGAAGAGCACAGATAATCTAAAATCAGAGGCCACCATATTCTACCCTCCCAATTGCACTCCTGGCCACCATGACCCAAATTTCTTTTTTCATCCCTTCTTTGCATCCCAAAACTCTTTTGGTGGGAAAAACAAAAGCTTTCCCTGGAGCCATGACTTTTCAAGTATTATTGGCCACCGTATTAGTTGGAGTTCTTTTGGTACAAACTAGAAGAAATCCAACTCAAAGTGGCTAAAGCCGAAAAGAAAATCTATTGGCTCATGACCTATGCTAAGGCTGGCTTCAGGTATCAATTGATTCAGGGCCCAGAGGATGTCACAAGGAACCAGCTTCCCTCTCCATCTTGACTCTGCTCCTTGGTGTGGGCCCCATTTTAAGCTCCATGTGATTGCAAAGTGACTGTCAGCTGCAACTTGGACCACACCCTTCCAACAGCAAATCCAGCAGAAAAGCAGAATTGACTTCAGTAATTCTAATGAAAATCCTAGAATTGAGTCTCTTGGGCTCTAACTGGCATGCCAAGGATCCTATGGTCACTATGACCAAGGGAATGTAGTGTTCCAGTCAGCCAGGGTGGGGTTGGCCCCTCCTATAACATGTGGACCGAGGCTGGGTAAAGGAAGATCCCACAGAAGTATCAGGACTGCTGCTCAAAGAAGGGGGAAGAACACAGGAAAGAACAGCCCATCTGCCATAGTCATCAGTACCATCGCCAGAAAGATGAACATAGGGATTTGGGGACATGTATGTAACCTGCTCTCTCCACCTCCCCCCCCCATTGGAGGGACAGACCCATAGATCTATGGAACAAAACAGAATCCAGAAATAGACCAACACAGGTATGGCTAACTGATTTCTTATAGAGGTACAAAAGCAATTCACTGGAGAAAGAAGTCTTTACAAATGGAGCTGGGGTAATTGCATACCAAAAGACAGCCTTCCTTCTAACTTGGGGAAGGGGTACAAAGGTGAAATACATGCCCCTCAACACAATCACCTTCAGGTTTCCACTCGACTCCTGGAGAATTCCTTTCCCTTCCTGAGTTGAAATGTCGCCTTCTCCATGAAGCCAGCCATCTCTAATGAAACCCACACACCCCCAACTGCCCAAGAACAAAAATTCTCGTCTTTTGTGGACTCACAGTACTTTGTACATACATTATCTCCATTAAAGGGTTTTTTCATGTATCAAGATTATTTATTTACACAACAGTACCTCATATTGTACATTCACACACACACGCTCACACCTAACCAGATCAAAAGCTGTTCGAGAGCAGAGATTTGTTTTGTTCATTCTGAGTCCCTAACATGCTGTTTAACATGTGGAATGGTATTCAGAAATGTTAGATGGATGGATGGATGGATGGATGGATGGATGGATGGATGGATGGATGGATGAACGAACGAACGAACGAACGAACGAATGAATGAAAGGCTTCTACAGCTCTTGACCATCAAATACAAGTACCAGCATTCATGTGGGCATTAGTCCATCAATAGCATATAGCAAACTCTTATTGTGTATACAGCAGACACAAATACCCAGAACAGTCCAAGGGCAATAACTTGAGTTGTGAAAAGGCAACTGAGAGATCAACTCGAAGAGATAGAAAGCCCTTGGCTTGAGTCTTAACTCTGCCCCTTACATGGGATTTGTCAGGTGATTCAACTATTCTGGGCCTCCATGTTCTCACCTGTAAAATGGGTATGATTACCCCCTGAGCTGCCTAGGTGGCTCAAGCCTTAACCTCCTTGCTGTCCCTGATTCCTCCCTCTCCCCTCCTTCACCTGCAATCTATCAACAAGCCCACCAGTGAAAGACTTCCAGAATCCAAGCACAACCCTCCCTGCTGTCACGTTGGTCTGAGCCACCATTAACTATGACTAGTACCCTCGGGATCCAGTTCCTGAGGTGCCATTAGTGAGCGGTGGAGGCCGACTGCAAACAGTTGTCTGTTGGTTTCTGTGTTTGGAAGGGGAGGGAGACACACACCCTGAGGTCTGCCGTAGCTTCCTTGCTTCCTTATCCCTTGTCTTGGCCCTCCCAACCTCTTCTCCACCCAGAACCCAGAGCGATGGTGTAACACAGAATCAAGGCCTGGCGTCTGCTGCCTAAGCTCCAGAGGCTTCCACCACGGCCCATGAAGCCTTCAGTACCTGGCCCAGCTTCCTCTCACCTCCACTCTCTGCCCTGAGAGCTCCATGGCTCCAGCATGCTGGCCCTCAGTCTGCTCCCTGGAGGTGCCAAGCGTGTGCCCACTTTGGAACTTAGCCCTCGTTCTTCCCTCTGTATCTTTGCAGCTTGATCCCTGGTGTCCCTCAGCTCTCAGCTCGGTGAGGCCTTCCCTGATCACCCATGCAAATAAAACAGGACTGGTGTCATTCTGCCACCTCTGTGTTTGATTTTCTTCACAACGCTGATACTACCTGGAAAATATTCGTTTGTTTAATTGCACATAAACTAGAATGTATGCTCCACAAATGCAGGGATATAATTTGTCTTATTCACGAATGTGTCTCCGGACCCCAATAGAGCCTGACACATAAGAAGTGCTCAATAAATATTTGATAAATAAAGGAAGGAAAGGAGGGGGGACGGGACGGAGGAGGAAGCGAGGGAGCACATCCTCAAAGGGTGATTATAAAGACCAAATTAGAAAATTCTCATAAACCACTTAGCACTGCGCCTGGCACTCAGGAGCTGCTCAATACACGGTATTATAACTCAGTTATTAGAATAGAAGAGTGGGCAGCGCACGCACGCACGCACATGCGTGAACGCAAGAGCGCATGCGCACAGACACACGCATGCGCATACACGAGAAAAGAAAGGACACGAAGTCTCCTCGCTTTGCCTGGATTCACCTGGCTTCTGAAGAGAATATTCGAGCCCTCTGACTTAGCAACATCCCCTTTGGCTTCCCTGGAACTAATGCTTGAACGTAGTTCAGACCCCGGGGGGTTGGAGTTCATTTTCTTTTGGCAAACTGTCGCCTTTTCTTTTCTAAGGGAAAAAATGAAATACAAAAAGACACTCACATAACATCTTGGAGATCAAATGGCTCTTGGAAAACTGCATTTTGATGAGTGAGGGAATCAAAACCATATGGATTAAATTCTCCTTAGATCTCCTCGGGGAGAATGGGGGCGGGAGCCGGGTAAGGGTAGGGATGGCTGGAAAATTCAGCATTGATTTTTATGTATACAGAACTAGTTCATGAAGGATGGTCTGAGACGTAGCAGGTCCTTCAAAACAGTTTGTTGACCACATGCCAGCTGACTCAAAAGAGAAGGAAATATAAAAGTGTTTTGTTTTTTCCCAACCCTCCTGTTTCTTTTCTTCTGATATTCCCTCCCCCACGGGGCTGAGTTGGGGTCTTGTCAGTGACCGGGAAAGAGTAGTGGCTGGACACGAAGTTTGTATAATTCCTCCCAGAAAGCAACCTCTCAGTCTTTCCCCGAGGCAACAGTCTGAAATATCTGCTGAAGCCAAATATTTGTAATCAGGTACTTAGATGAATGTCGTTCTTTTTTTTTTTTTTTTTTTTTTTTTTTATGGTTGTATTTCTATCTGCATTTTGCTGATCTGGGCAATTTGCAGAAGCCAGACTAAGAGACAGCACACAGCATGATTCACACTGTCATTTGCTGGGAGAGCCAATCAAGAGGAACAAGCGCTTCCAACATTTTTACTTAAATCATAGAGAAACCTCAAAAGCAGCGTCCTCTGTTCTCATCCTAATCTCCTGAAAGCAGGTGACACTTCTAGCCACCAGCCTGGGCGATGCATTGGTGGAGCATTTACACAGCACTCATCTTACTTCATCCTCCCCAGCCACGTCAAGGGAGGTGCTCTTCTTGTTCTCATTCTTCCAAGTGAGGAGACGAGGCAGAGAGGTGAAGCAACAGAACTAAGGTCACACAGCTAGTAATTGGCAGAACTGGGATTTGAGCCGAGGTTCTTCCCATGCTGGAGCCTGTACTCCTAACCATTATTTCCCCCCAAATACCCTGCGCTTTTGGAATTTGTGTCTTTGCTTTTGTTGTTCCATTCATCTAAAAAAAGCCTTTCTTGCTCTTCCTGCCTTTCCTCCCGGCAACCTGACAAAAATCTGCCCCACCCTCCACGCTATGTCTCGTGTGTCCATGGAGTCCTTTGGGAAACTTCCAGATTGGTTGGAACTTCTCCCACCTCTGAACTCCAGGACACCTGGTGCCTTCTGGGGCTGCCCAGCCCATTCTGTGTCACAAATTCAGCTGGGCACGATGGCTTTAGACAATGAGACACACCTGCACTTGTTCCCCTGCTGGGACACTTTAATGGAGAACCACTCCAAGACTCAGATTCCTCATCTGAGGAAAAAGGCAATGAGCTGGTGGGAGCAAGCCACAAGCTCAACTATGCAGGGCACAGCGCAAGCATGCAATTCATGCCGGCTACTGCGTTCTAGTTCCTTGGCTGCCTGTTGGAGCTCTCCCACCTGACTGCAGATTTCTCCAAGGAGATGTAATATCACTGATTTAGGCAGTGATTGCATTAGGCATTTCACTAACCGAGTTTAAAGAAGAGGAGAGGAGAGAGGGATGGTTGGGGGCAGCAGATGGAAAGATGGCTCAGAGGGAATAAAGGAGCCGATGGGGACTGAGCCCTTGTCCTATGCCAGGGTTTCCAGAACTAACTCATTTCCTCCTCACAACAACCCTGGGAGGTCAGTGCTGTTATTATCATCATTTTACAGATGAAGCAATTGAGGATGCAGGGGGTTCAGGGGCTGGCCCATAGCCATGTATTCGGTAATGAAGAGTCCAGATTTGAACCCCAGTCTTCTGAGTCCAGAGTCCAAGGACTTACCTGCTAAACTAGACTGACCCTAAAAGAGGGGATTTTATAGCTTTCAAACAGCAATCAAAAAGAAAGGCTGGGGCGCCTGGGTGGCTCAGTTGGTTAAGCAACTGCCTTCGGCTCAGGTCATGATCCTGGAGTCCCAGGATCGAGTCCTGCATCGGGCTCCCTGCTCGGCAGGGAGTCTGCTTCTCCCTCTGACCCTCCTCCCTCTCATGCTCTCTGTCTCTCATTCTCTCTCTCTCAAATAAATAAATAAAATCTTTGAAAAAAAAAAAAGAAAGGCTGTAAGTATCCAGTCTGGATTGGTGGGTATTTAACAGGTACAAATGTTGGGTACAACTTTACCAACACTTTGCTGGGAGTTCATCCAGTGGGAGGAAAGCCATGTGGGCTTTGTAGTTGCACGGAGACTGGATAATAAAACAGATAAAACTTTGGCTGAAGTGAGGATTCAGGTGGGATCCATGTATATATTTTATCATAAGTTATGTCATTTCTTTTTTTTTTAAGGACTTGATTTGACACATACGTCAAGGTGAGGTTCAGCAAATAAATTTAAGACTGGAGAAAACTCGAGAGATCAGTATGATGCTGAAACATCTAAATTAGTCCTTAAAAGGTGGGGGATCAAAGAAGGCTTCCAAGAGAAAGGGACAGCCAGCTTGAGACCAGGAGGGTGAGTCGGAGTTGGCTTCATGAAGAACACATCATGGGTAGGTTCACTCAATAGCCATTTCTAAACTCTTCTTCCTCTTGTCCTCCACAATGGAGGCTTGAAGAGGTAGTAGCTTCCTGGCCTTCCTTGAAGCCAGAGGGGTCTACATGACCAATTTCAGCCAATGCAACTCTAACAGAAGTCTGCTGGAAGTTTTTCTGGGAAAAAAAAGGTTTACTTTTCTCATGAAGAGACAGAAAAGGCTGGTTTAGCCCTTTCCCATTCTTCCTGCCTTGAATGTGGGTGTAACGCCTGGAGCTACAGTAGCCACTTTATAACCATGAGGGAACAGGGTGGAGACAAAAGGAAAGAAAACACACAGAGCCAGCCCTGTCATTATTATGCTGCTGCAGCATGCTAGGGGCTGCCTACCTCCACGTTTCCTGTTATGTGACCAAAAAAATAAGCCACTATTTGAACGCCTCTAAGTCCAATTTTTTTTCATTGCTTGCAATCAAAAGCATTTCTAACTCATCTACCAGACAAAGTAGGAAAATAATTACAAAAAAAGATGAGGTGTTCAAGGCAGAGGGTCCAATATGTGCAAAAACCTGGAGGAGAGAAAGATGACAGCATATTTGAAGATGAAAGATTCAATGTAAATGAAGTATATGTTGTTGGTGCTGGTGCTGGGTGCTGGTGCTGGGTGCTGAGTGCTGAGTACTAGTGCTGGCTGTGGTGAGAATGACACTGAAGATTCACACAAGGGCTACACATGCAGGCCTTCTACAGCTTATAAGTTTAGAATTTGGACATTATCCATAACAGTGGGGCACCAGAGAAAGCCTTGTGTGTGTGAGCAGCTGAGATAAAGTTATGTTCTAAAAAGACCCTTCTGGAAAAAAATTATAATAAAATAAATAAATAAAAAGACCCTTCTGGTCTGAGTGCATTCATTCAGTAAATACTTTATGAGCATGGAAAAGTAAATTGGTAGAACCACTTTGGAAAATTGTTTTGAAGTATCTCTTAAAACTAAACATCCATTACTCTACACTCCAGCCATCCCACAGCTAAGTACACGTCCGAGAGAAATGAAGACATATGCCCACCAGAGGATCACTCCGAGTATGTCCATAACAGCTTTATCCAAAATAGCCAGAACCAGGGAGCAAACCAAATGCCCACCAAGGGGAGAAGACCTAACTGATTTGCTGGCATCCTCATGCAATGGAAGCCTACATAGCAATAAAGAAGAAGAATGAATTGTTCCACATGCAACGACATGAAGAATCAGTGCCCTAATGATGAGCAAAAGAAGCCTACAAAGAAGAGTAAACAGTTGTGTTACTCTGCGCCCTCCAAGGAGCTGCCAAGATTAAATGTCCAAGAGATGATTAGGGCAAACATCCCTGAGGGGAAATAAGGAGGTCGCTGGGAAAGGCTGGGAACCATCAGACTGTGATGCAGGTCTGCTCCTTGTGAGGGAGAGGGGGGAGAGAAGGAAGGGGAGACGGAAGGGACCGTGTAGATCTAAGGAAGCTCAGCAAGGCTGGTGGGGAGTCCTTGAGCCAGAACTGCCAGTCAGAGGAGTTCCCCATCTCCCAGGAACTGCCCTGCACCAGCCTTCCTGCCATGCCCAGTCAGAGGAAGGAGTACCAGCGGGAAGTGCGTTCTCCCACAAAGGAGGTGAGATATTTCAGAGCCCAGCAGAATCGGCTGTAGGTCAATCCCCATGGCCAAAGATCCGAGAGATGCATTTTCATGACAGAACAAGGAAAATCAATGTTCAGTGATAAAAGTACAGTGGTTACTTCCAGAATGAGTAGAGTTGGGGCTATGAGAGAGAGGGCATGAAGAAATCTTCTGGGCTGGCTGGAAATGTTCACTGTCTTGATGGGGGATGGTGACTGTGGAGTAAACACTTTTCAAGATACCACCTAAGGCTGTGCACTTTGTAGAAAAAAATAAGTTCGTACTGAGCATGCGCTATCAAATGCTGTGCTCAGCCGTGGGCACACAGGGGCAACTAGAGCAGACAGAGATGCTGTCCCCAAGGGGCACACAGGGGGAAGCATGGTCTGGAACACAAGCCCACAGTGTCCCCGCTAAGGTGAGTAGTAGCAGTGAGCCCTGGGTACACAAGACTGTCTACGGATGGTCAAGTCCAAGAAGCATTTCGTCAAAGACTCGAAAAGAGAGAGTAAAGCAAAATGACAGACTTAGCAAGAACTAGAATGATAGATACAAAAGCAAGGCAGGAACCATTGGAACTGCTTGCAAAGGAAAACCGTTTTGGAGAGATCAGATACGGAAAAATTCTGTGTGACTGTTCACCACTGGGACCTCCAGGAGCCCCGAGCCCCGGGAACTGCATCTTTCCTGGAGTCAAGCTCCTCTCTCTGTACCCAGCAATCAGTTTCATTTGCTTTACAGGGATCCACTGGGAAATTACGTCTGATATTTTCCAAAGCCCAAAAAGGGTTTCACACCTTTTTGAAGGCTGCTGGGAGACAGGTAAAAGAATGCAGCCTCTGGAGGGTAGGGGTGCCAATTAGGGCTACATAGGACTAAACTGACCTATCATTTGGCAGCAATGCAAAATAGAACTCACCCTGTTCTGGGTAACTGAGGATTTCTCCTGTGACTTCATTTGCTCACGGAAAGTTTTCTATAGAAAAGGGCCATTACTGCTCATCCCTTAGGGAAATTTTTTTATTTTTTCATCCCAAATAACTTTGGTGTTTTTCCAGGGCTTCTAGTATCAGCCTTTAATTTCCAACCATTTTCAACTTAAGATGGTGATGTTGACTGTCAGGCTTTGAAACAAAACATGTAAATATATATATATATGTATATATACTCATTTCCTCCTCACAAAAAAATATATATACATATATTTTTTTTTCAAGTCATCATGCCCTCAAAATGTGAGCTCCCCACAGCTTTCCAGAAGGAAGAACTATGAATAGAACATTTTACACTTGTCTAACTTTTCCTAGGCTTTTTTTTTAAACTGTCCTATCTTCTCAGCAGTGATAAATGCAAAAAAAAAAAAAAGGTATCTCTCCAATAATTTACTGTGTTGAGATGGCAGTGTAATTGAGTCACCCAAGTTAAGCACTTCAGGAAAATTTCCATCAGGTGCCATCATGTTCTCTGGCCTAAGCTTTATTTAAACTCACTGGATCAATCTGAATCAATTTGACATGTACACACTTCAGGGCATGGCTAGTTTCAAATCAATTAAGCTGCTTATGACTTCATGATTAAGAACCCAAGATTATAAAACATTAATATAAAAATCGCAAATTATAAAGTGAAAAGTAAAATCTCCACCTAACATTTCATAAAAATCACCGGAATCATTAGGTAAGCTTCATTAAACAAACAAGGTTAGAGTAATTAGGTGGTAAATTGAGTACGGTGGTTTCCAAAGGCTCTAATTGGGATGGGCCAAACAGTTTAATAAAAGTAAGGAAGCCAGGGTCAAGTGCAGCCTGTGGCAGAATGCAGATCTGAAAACAACTCCTCAGTGGTCTGGGGGCCCTTGCAGCAGAAGCACAGAGCTCCTTGAGGAGAGAGTGGGCTTAACACCTTCTGGTTCTTCCCTGACCTTGGCCAGGCTGCCCTGCACCACTGGACGCAAGATAAGGACCTACTCTTGCCTGAAGCCAGCAGGCAGCCACCTGAAAGCATTTTAAAGATCACAATGTAATGTGATTCCTACCTTCTAGAGTTACTTGGAATTTTTCTCTCCTGGTTCTGGAGCTCACAGAAAGGAAGTAAAGAGGAGGGACTCAATTAGATTTTCCACTAACATAATGAGGACTTCTAGGTCCCTTGATAAGTTTGATTGTTCTCATTTATCCTAACACTTCCTCTGAGGAGGAGGTGGGTTCCCTTATTTCTTACTGTGTTAGACACCACAGCACAGAAAAGTTAGGTAACTTCTCCCACAGTCACACAGCAAGGAAGGGGCAGAACCCAAGTCTGTGTCATTCGGAAAGATAGGTTCTTCACCTCTGCAGGGTGAAGAGGCCTCTGGCATTCACTTACCAGCACGTATCGACTGGGGGCCTTTGCCTTCCCTGTTCCTCCTCTCCGCCAGGGCTAAAGCTCCAGGGCAAACCAAACAGCCAGGTTCCTGCCCTCATGGGGCTTTCAGTCCAGGGCAGAGTCTAGTGAAAAGTAGATA
Source organism: Mirounga angustirostris (assembly GCF_029215605.1). NCBI lineage: Eukaryota > Metazoa > Chordata > Mammalia > Carnivora > Phocidae > Mirounga > Mirounga angustirostris. The sequence continues at coordinate 176,783,593 of NW_026991709.1, read as the reverse complement.
AACAAATTGATAAAGTAAGAGTGATAATGCTCTGCAGAGCATGTTCAAAGGGTACTGTGAGAGTAACTGGTGGCATCTTTCATTGCGTGGTCAACTCTTACATCAGCTCAGAGGGAGCTGAGGTTTGACTAGGAAGAAGGTGCCAGCTATCCTGAGTTTAAGGAGAAGGACACTCAGCGCCAAGGGGAAAGATACGTGCAGAGGCCCCAAGGAAAAAATAGGACCTCCGCACCTGCCTCCCCTCTTCATCTATTTTCCTCCCCTTGAATCTGTGGGCACCTCGTGACTTACTTTGACCAGTAGAATGTGGTGCAGTTACAGTGTTTTGGTTCTGAGCCTAAGATTCTGGCAATTTCCTCTTTCACCCTCCTGGAGCTCTGACCCAACATGTAAAGCGATCCGGCTACATTGCTGGAGAGACCATGCAGAGCCCAGCTAACCCACAGAACTGTGAGAAAGACCCACGGTTGCTCCTGCAAGTCCCCACGCTTCGGGATGGCAGGGTGACTGGCGTGAAGTAGAGCAAAGGGCGGTGGTTAGAGGGTGAAGCTGGACATCATTCTCCCCCAAGAGCTAGATCCGGTGGGACCTGTGAGTCAGGGTAAGCAGTTGGGATGTCACTCCTGTGATCAGGAGCCACTGGAAGGTTTAAGGGGCGTGACATAATCTGATGATTTGCATATTTTTAAAGCTTATTCTGGCTGTCGTGTAGTGAGTGAATCGTGGCGGGGGGAGAGTAAGAGAAGGGGCGAGGAGACATCAGGTAGGCGGCCGCTGTGGGAATGCAGGCAAACTGAACCAAGGTGGTGGCAGTGGCGATTCAGTGAACCGATTCCCGTCATGCGTTGGAGAGAGAGTCAAAAGTACATGCCCCCAGGTGGAGTGTGGTGGGACTGCCTGGCTGAGGATAACTCTGTGATCTTTGGTTTGAAGAACTCAGCTGATGGTACATGGTTCTCTGACTGTGCTCCCAGGGGCTCTGACATTCAGCGATGAGGAGAGCGAGGATTCAGCCACAGAGGCAAAGAAGGAGGTGCCAGTGAGGTGGGAAGGAAACCCAGAGTCTATAAGGGTCACAGACGCCAGGGGAATATTTTTGTTAAGGACAAGGAAGAATCAAATGAAGTCAAATAAGATAAGGACAGATATGACTGTTGGTTCCATGAGGTTCACTGGTGACCTATTAAGTCATTGGTAACCCATGAAGGAAACATCCAGAAGGATTATATAAGAGGAGAAATTCATCCTCACGCTTCCCCAATCAGTGCCATGATAATATTTAACCCCCTAAGTCTTCTTTGTTCAACACAGGGGTGGAAAGAGAATGCAAGAATCCTGAATTGACTGGCTTTAAACTTTAAAAGAGGGAGTTTTCCCATAGATGTCATCCGGAAGAATGAAGGCTCAAAAGGGAGTATACAGAAATGAGTTATAAGAATGCGGAACAAAAATACAAAGTAAGTTAAATTTGATATGCATCTTTAATACATGGCTCAAAAATACTGTACCTGCTACGTCAGTACCCAGACTCTCCCAGGAAAAAGGTCAGCCTTAGCTTTAGTAGGGTCTATGGCAGTGGTGCCCACTGGGAGTGGGTGAGCCCTCCCAAGAGATATTTGGTGATACCTAGAGACATCTGGGGTTACAACTGGGGAGTGCTCCTGGCATCTAGTGAATAGAGGTCAGGGAAGCTGCTAACCATCCTACAACGCACAGGACGGCCTCCACAACACAGAATCATCTGGCCCCACATGTCAATAGTATCGATGTCAAGAAACCCTGGCTTATAGGTAGTCCTGGTTGTAGAGAAAGAAAGTAACCTATCATAAGGCACTAGTAAAGAAAACCAGGAGTCGGAATTCCCTCCTCATCCAGCTAATCACCTCCAGCTTGCTTCACCCTGTTGACCAGACTGTGGAGTTAAGGAGGCCAGGGGCCTTGGTTCAGCCTCTTTCTGGTCATTTACCTGTGTTTCCTCTGGGACCACAGCCTGTACCCCAAACTCCACAGACCTCTCATCCAGCACAAGAAGAGGCTGTGACCATATTTCCAGTACCACTTTAACAATGATTGTGAAAGAACTATTTTTATTGGTAGCACTACACATCATATAACAAGATGGTGTTAAGGGTTAGTGGAATTTTTCCTGTTTTTCTGAAATGTCTGCTAAGGACAAAGGATATTGATGCCCATCTTCTAGGTGCAGGGATTTGATCTTTGAGAATCCAAAGGAACAGCCACCTCAGGGCTGTCTTTGGGGTAATTCTCAGGAAAATCACCATCTCCACCACCACTATCACCTCCACCATTGTCAGCTCCACCATCACCTTCATCACCTCCATCACCACCGTCTCCATATTCATCACCTCCACCATCACCTTCATCACTCCTATCACCATCACCTCCACCACCACCACCTTTATCACTTCCAACACCTCCATCACTACCTTCATAACCTCCATCACCATCACCTTCATCATCTCCATCAATGCCACTGCTATGGAGAAAGGAAGTCACTTTTTGGGACAGTGCCAGATTTTTTAAGAGAGGCCCTTTCCTTTCCTTTTCTTTTCTTCCCCTCAATGAGGAGTTGTATTCCCACCTCCAGAGCCAGAAAAGGGAGGCCCAGAGAGAAGACTTCCTGGTGACTGCAGGTATCTGCAGGCAAAAGAGATTAGAATTCCATCTGCTAATTGGAGGATCTGCTGGCATTCCTTTGTGTAACCAGAAAGAGAATGATGGAACTAGAGTAGGATGGCATAGTGCAGTCCACCAGGAAAGAAGAGGGCCAGGAACACCCTGTTCTAAGTCCCTAGTCCCTAGTTCTTGAGAAGTACAGAGGTTGGATGTCATACATGCCTCGTGGCCCTGAAGTTTGCCCAGGAAGGCAGAGGAGCAAGGATTCTTTATCATGGGGACCAAGAGGTCCCCACGCAGAGTATTATGGTGAGGTCAGCTAAAAGTTGTGGCCAGATCAAGGAAGGGACCAACAGCATGCAGGGGCGTGCTGGGAAATAGGCTCCTTGCAAGGCCAACTGGACAAAGCCCATAGAACTCTGGGGCAATGGCAGCACTGGGCAACTAGGGAGAAGTCTGCAAGTTCGCCAGGTCTAGGGACGAGGCATGGACCGTGCTTCCTCTCCTTCTTGCTGCCCCTCCCCCTATACAAGCCAATGCAGGGAGGGGGTGGCGAGGGCAGAGGTTATGCGAGAACATCCTCCCTTTCCCTCCAGACCCTCAGAATCATAGTTCAAGCCTGACCCAGGGCCAGAGCAGGAAAAGGGCTTTCAATCCAAAAGGAGACTGATGTTTTAAAATGTACAAGACAGAGCCTAAAAAAACTAAAGTGATAGTTTTAGTAAAGGAACTGGTAAATTATAGAATTCAGCTGAACTTCTAAGGTTGTGTTTCCTGATGGAATATGTCACGTAGCTGGGTTAGGGGCAATGATTAGAAACAATAAAGTCATTCTCATCTATCCCACCATTGAATGGAGACACTTGAAAACATAGGTTACACGGTAGTGAGGAGTGGCCCTATGTCAGGCACTGAGCTGGGCCTCATCCTCACACCACCCTGTCTGGTAGGCATGGTCAGAACCATTACTACTCCCATCTCTGTTCTGTTGATGATAAATTGAGGCTCACACCATGGCCACATAGCAACTAAATGACAGAGTTAAGGTTCAAACCCAGGGTAGTGTGACTTGAAAATCTAATATTTTAACCCCGCTTCCTTCAGAATGCCTTATTTACTCACAACAGCAGAAACCAGAGCATACTAGTATGCATGTAAAATTGCAGGCTGCAATCAAAAGACTACTGCTCCATTTTTTTTTTTTTGACAACTAAAATTAATTTCTTTGTCAGGCCCCCCATCCTGGAGGCAAAAACAAAATTGTTCTCTTTTAGGAATTTCTCTACTCTCCCCCAGGCTGACTGCCAGCTCTAGAGGTCCTCAGGAGTATCAAGGCACAAGGTGCAGGTGTGGTTACAGCTTCCTTGAGGCTTAAATGCCCCTTTCCATGCTCTCCCTGGCACCCCCAGTCTTTCTCAGGTTCTTTCTGCCTAAACTCCCCGATGGGCCATCTCTACCTAACTGATTCCACACTAAACTGAGCATGGAACCCTGGGGTCTTCCTTCATCTATCCAGGGAATGGCTAGGGACCCAGCCTCTGGAGTCAGATTAGTTATGTGACTCTGCTTTGTGCCTTAGTTTCCCTCTCTGTAAAATCAATGGTCTCATAGGGATGTTAGAGGATTAGAAAAGAAAATATCCGTAGGATGCTTAGAATAGTGCCTGGCACATCGCAAATGCTCGACTAAAGTTAACTGTCATTGGGGGTGGGAGGGAAGAAAACACTGACTCTCACTGAGAAAGTCTTTGTCTTATGCTTAGACAGTAACTTTAAAATTCAAAACGCTGAAACTTTAACCCTTTCATTCCCTGGATTCTGTAGGTCCTTTCTTTCCCTAGACAATAAAAGCAAATGGTCTGGCTTCACAAATTGGGGAGTTTGGGGGTGGAGTGTGGTTTAACATCTCAAGAGCCCACCCTGCCCAGTCATAGGCGGACAGTTCTGTTTGAGACCCTCTGAGCTGTCCTGCACTCACCCCGCAATTCCCACTGCCTCCCCCCGCAAACACACCCCTCACTACCACCATCTTTGCTGTCTATAGGGTAGAATTCTCTGGCCTGTAACTCCCCTACAAAAACTGACACAGTTTATCTTGCAATCACACCCATTCATTGGATCTTTGTCATGATCTTTGGAAAAAAAAAAAAAAAAGCAGAATCGTCTCTCAGCTACCACCCTTTTTCTTTTAACAAAATTGTGTATACTCACAAATTTGTTCGTAATTGTGACACTTGGGTTTTCCATTCTACAAAGGCGTGTAAACAGATTAGAATGGAATTCTGCCATGTATATCTCTTAGCCATATGTCTAACATGTAAACATATTGCCCCTGTATTCAAATCTGCTAAAAAAATCTTTTTTACATTATGGAAAACTTCTAACATATATGAGAGTGGACCCAACAGGACCACCGATGTCCAGGGGCACTCATTATTCTCAACTCATGGCCAATCCTGCTTTGTCCATCCCTACCCATATATTTTGAAGCAAACTTCAGAGATCCTATCATTTCATCTGCAAATATCACTGCGTTTCTCAAAACGGGGCACGCTCTTTTACAACATAGGACCGTTATCACAACTTTTGGAAAAAGTAATGATTCCTTAATATCATCAAAAAGCCAATCAGTGTTCTTTTTTTTTTTTTTTTTTAAGCAGCATCCAGTTGATCTATCAGGGATGGTATTTGCACCTTGCAAATTGTTTTAGGAAACAGCCTGAGCCTGTCCGGATGAATAATTCCATCCCTCCCTTTTCTTCACAGACAGGAACATCATAGCCAAACCCACAGCCGGTTTTGCTAAGAACTCCAAAAAGGCGATCACGTGTCAAATAACCATGGAGACGCGGTTACAAAAGGAACCCTTATTCCTTGCTCCCTTGTTTAGACAGAGCAATCTAGAAGCTGCTGAGCATGGAGGGAGGAGGCAAGTGCTGTCTGCGGCGGTGGCACACCTGACACTGTGCTGCTGGGCAGCCCGAGGGGGGTCAGGAGCGCCCCAGGGGCTCAGCCAGCTGCTGTCAGTCCCGGGATTAGCGCGCTCCTGGGGGAGCTGGGCTGGCCGCAGCGCTGGAAGAATTAGAATCTCCAGACTTCCCTTGTTAGTTTCTTCTAATGGTTCAGCAGAATCCAGTAGAGAACTCATCTGAGGTATTATTATTATTATTATTATTATTATTATTATTATTACTACTATTATTATATTTCACCTGGTTCCAATGCTGGTTATTTACATGATGAGCCTTGTGATATTAACCTAAGGGCAGTTCCAAGCCTGGTCCCTCGAAGTGACTGCATTATTAGATGGGTGGCCTATAATGGTTTTTCTTTAGACACCTTACATAAATCAAGGTGCCGGTAAATCAAGAATGAAGTGATCCTATCACTACTTTTTAAAAAAATATATGCACAGAAATCGTTTCATAACAGATGCTCTGGGGCTCTGCCCCTGTTCCTTGGCATTTCTGCTTCTGTGTCTTCGTGCCCAGGCCTTTCCAGGGCTGCAGAAGGTGGGCAGGCCTGGTGTCAGAGTTAGCGCCCCCAGGATCAACCAGTGAGGGACCCATGTTGGTGGAGAAAAGCCTCCCAGGTGTGATAACTCTGAGGGCTGTTCTACAGTGCTCCCCAGAGGTCTCAAACAGGCCTGAGCCCTAGTTGTCCACAGCGCTAACCTATTCATTATCAGCTGCCCTTCCTGGCCTATCCCATTTCCTCCATCCTCCATCCGTGCTTCCTCGCATTACCTCCCACTGTAGGGTGACCAGGTTGTTCATCCTGCGAACCCCCCCTAGTCCCAGATAAACCAGGACAGTTGGATACCTTACTTCCCCCCCCCCCCCCCCGCAAAAAAAACCCAAAAAACATTTGCACTCAAATCCTAGTCCCAGTGTTGATTTCTGGAGTACCTGAACCCAAGGCAATCCATACAGACAGAAAAGAGTCTGGAATGAGATGTGCCTCTTATCTGGGTATTCTTTGTGAATAGAGCCCTCTGGAGTTGGGCAGTGGGGCAGTGCTGAGTTCCTTAGGTATTTGGGGGTGGGAATTTTTGAGAATGGGTTTTTCACCAAACCTGTATTTGATCCCATATCATTTGTCTACATTTTTAAAAATACATAATAAAAACTTGGGTTTTTAAAAACAATTAGCAAATATTTGTCTTACAATTTTTAAAGAGCCATTTTCATTTAAGTTTTTTAAAAGGAAGGAAAGAAACCAGATTTTTTAAAAAGTGTTTTATGATGACTTAGGGCAGTGGTTTTCACATTTTTTAAGCCTCCAAATGTTTTTGTGATGCAATCTACAGGGCTCCTCCAGTTACTACCAGATACAAGTGGAGTTCTGTGACTAAAATAGGGTTGTGGGGCTGCAGCCCCGCCCATTCAGTTGCTCCCTCCAGTCCCCCAACCCCTCCCCCACCTCCAGTAACCACTAAGCATTTCCTAAGAACCCTGAGATTTTCACTAGACCCCAGTGTGAAAACCACTATTGTAGGGGATTATTTAATGGCCTGAGAAAAATATCACTAACTTTTTACTTTAAAACATGTTATAACATGAGGGGCGCCGGGGTGGCTCAGTCAGTTAAGCGTCCGACTCTTGGTTTCGGCCCAGGTCATGACCTCATGGGTCATGAGATCCAAGCCCTGCATTGGGCTCCACACTCAGCGGGGAGTCGGCTTGAAGATTCTCTCCCTCTGCCCCTCCCCCCACTCGCTCTCTCTCTCTCTCTCTGAAATAAATAAATCTTTTAAAAAAACATGTTATAACGTAAGAAGGGCAGGTCAAAAAACAGCACACCCATGCTATCTTGAGTTTGTGGGGGGAAAAATAACACCTGTATTCATATACATTGAGAAACGGCTGGGAGGAAATACAGCAAAGATATCCATGGTGGTTATCTCCTGGGGACTGGATCCCCGGGATCTTTTCACATTTTATTCTGTGCCAATTCTCTATTACCTCCATTTTCCACAGTGAGTAGGAATTATTTTTTAGGCATATGAAGGCACAACACATGATTTTAAGGAGGGGGAGGAGAGTAGGAAACATGATTCCAAAATCACAGGCAGACAGCAGCATCGGACTAGATTTTCATTTTTCTTAGACACTAATCTGAAGAGCAGGGCCTTATTCAGGTTTAGAGGGTTTAGCCAGTGAAAACTGCATAATGCAAGTTATAGCCTGTCAATTCCATGCTCAGCAAGGTCTTTGAAGTTTCTGATAATGATATATGAGCACTGCCTGTAAAATAAGCAAAATAAAAAGTCTCCTGCCACCATTGCAATGGAGAGGTTCAGGCTATGAAGTAGGCGGTGCCTCCCACAAATGTGGGTGCAGTCAAGTCAGACACATGGCCAAGGAGCCTTTGAAAAGAGACTGAAGCTCTGCCAAACCTGAGGCTATAGTAGAGAATTAATGGTTAAGTGTGCATTTCCCCCACCCGGCTGCCCATCAGAGTCACCTGCGGAGCTTCATAAAATCGGGTTCCTGGCGGGGGAGGGAGGTGTCTGTGTGGCTCAGTCAGTTAAGCGCCTGCCTTTGGCTCAGGTCATGATCTAGGGGTCCTGGGATCAAGCCCCATGTCAGGCTCCCTGCTCAGCAGGGAGTCTGCTTCTCTCTTCCTCTACCTCTGCCCCTCCCCCCTGCTCATGCTCTCTCTCTCTTTCTTTCTCTCTCTCAAATAAATAAATAAAATCTTTTTTAAAAATTGGGTTCCTGGGGTGCCTGGGTGGTTCAGTGGGTTAAGCACTGACTCTTGATTTCCACTCAGGTCATGATCTCAGGGTCGTGAGATCGAGCCCAGAGTTGGGCTCTGTGCTGGGTGTGGATTCTCTCTCTCCCTCTCCCTCTGCCCCTGCCCCCCTCAAAAAAAATCGGGTTCCGGGCCCCACTCACTGATCCCTGGTATCTCCTGAATGGCACTTAGGACCTGCATTTTTAACAGACACACCAGGGGATTCTCATGGGACGCCTCCATGAAGTTCATCAGCACAGCTAGGTTGTAAGTTCTAGGAAACCTCTATGCCTGTTTGCTGCTGTAACCTAGACACTGCGTGCACAACCCCTGGTGCTCTAAATATCCAGGGAGGCAGCTATTTATTGAAAGCTCATTCTGTGCCTGACATTTTGCCGAGTGCTTTCAAGTCCATTCACCTTAATTACAACTCAAACTATGCTTCCATCCATTTTGTCACTGAGGAAGCAGATTCAGCGGGGTTAAGAAACTTGCCCAAGATCACTTAGAAAGGAAGAGAGGCAGCATTGGAATCCTGGTCTGAGGCCCAAACGCCAGCTCATCTCAGTCAGCTAAGCCACTTCTAGAAAGTTCCATGGCTTTTTCTTCCTTTTCTTGGGAGAAAAATGGTACCAGAATTTCCCACTCACCTTCCTCATCTCCTATCCTCTACCTGCTCCTCCATTGGTCTACACGTGCATGCACATGCACGTGCACACACACACACCCTCTTTTAAGTTTTACCTGCATCTAAAACAGCACCAGAATTCTACCCCCAGGACATTCCGTACAGAGGTTTATTCTCACAATTTTCTGACTTCTTGTTATAACATGTCTTTCCTAAGCTACAGGAAACCAGTTGTTCCTTGATTCCATTGTAATTCTCTTACTTATTTGAAAGCGATCGTTGCAAACCATCCTAAGCAATTTGGCTGTTCAAGTTACAATATTTGATGGTGGTGTCCCCATCCTCCACTAGTCAGAAGTCCACAGAGGCTACAGGTTTCTTCCCTTGACCTCCTAACCAGATGGTGTGAAACAAACAGAGCCCATCTCAGCCTGAATTCCACCAAAAAGGAAACAGTGATTAGCAAGCAGGCACATACACAGCTCTTCGAGCCGTTCTGTGAGCCTGGGGACATCTCCAGGAGCTGTCCTTTTAGACACTTCAACAGCCTCTTACATGAAAAGTTCGTCTGAGGCAGATGTGACAATACTGTCAGTGCAGTATTTAGCTAACTTACTGAGGCAGGTGATAAAAATGAACCTTTTAACATCCAGACACTGGACTGGTTGGACATCCGAGCTCGGTGCCTTTCCAAGAGAACAAGCAACCGGTCTTGCTAGATTCATTTGCAAAGGCCAGGCAAAGCAGACGCACCATGAAACATTTCTAGCCATCTACCTTTCCTGCATGCCATTATTTTCATCAATGAACAACCGTTTTAGAAATCCATTATGGTGATTAACACACCCGGGGGTGCAGAGCTAAGACAAATAATTGGAGCACTTACGGTAACTTCCTCTGGAGTGTGGGGCTGTGATCTTTCAAAATGTTAGCTAACTGCCCCTACAATGTGAATGAAAGCTAACACGCATATGCACACACATACACATGCACACGCACGTGCACACACTCAAGCACATGTAACATATTATCTATGCTTTAGCTTTAGAAATAAATTATGGACAACAGATCAGCATAATAGCTACCATTGAATAAGAACTCACTGTATGCCAGGTACTGTGCTAAATGTTTGACCAGAAAGAAAACTGATCTCATTTAATCGTTACTGAGGAAATTGAGGGCCCTGGAAACCCCACTAGAGAGGATGAGCTGGACTCATACTCTGGCTGACTTGACAGCTATAAATCTTAACCACTCCAGGAGACTGGTTGCCTGTAAGTTCTTCTAGGCCTCGTGGGAATTCTTCAGTCATCATCAACAATAATTTTTCATTCTTGGCTCAAAATGTTGAACAATAAATAAAATCCCAATCCCTGGGAAATATTCCACAGCATGACTTCTGAGCATAATTGGTTCTGAAGCAGGCTTGGGAACTCCTCTGGGGTGATAACTGTGTTCTACCCAGAAGCGTGCAGGGCAGCCGGCTCTGACAGCTCCCAAGGCCAAGGGTGGCCAGAGTTTGAATCCCACCCACCTTTTCCTGTTAGGCCTCAGCATGGAAGCCTCCTCTTCTGGCACTTTCTGCTTACTGTCTGTGTTTGAATGCATCAGGTGCCCCGAGGGGTGGGGCACTGAAGCTGAGGAGGAGGGGGGCCAGTCACAGCCCAGGAGGACCCTCCCTCCCAATGGCTATAATAAACTTAGGAGCTGCGAGGGCAGAGAGGTGAGACAGCACACGGGGGGTGGTGAGGCACCGTCCAAGGCTGGATACTTAACGAAAAGAGAGTCGAAAGAATTTGCTGATGGATCAACACAGGGTCTACAAGAAGAGAGGAGTCAAGGCAGACTTTAAGATTTGGAGCCTGAGCCAAGAAGAAGCCAGTTTTCGTCAACCAGATGGGGAAGACCGTGAAGAACAGGTGGGAATGGCTGTATCTGTGAGGTTTGAGAAGCCTATTCAGTATCCCAGGTGTATTGGTTTTTCTATTGTTTTGTAACAAATTACCACAAATTGAGCAGCTTGAAACAACCCCATCAATGGACAGTTCTGTAGGTCGAGGTCCAGGTGCACTCCGCTGGGTTTGCTGCTCAGCCTATCAGAAAGTTGAAGTCTAGGTGCCCACAGGACCGAGTTCTTGTTGGAGGCTCTAAGGAAGAATCCACTTGCAAGCTCATGTTCGTCGTTGGGAGAATTCAACTCCTTGCCGTTGTAGGCCTGAAGTCCCTGGTTCTTTGCTGGCTATGAGCTGATGGCCACTCTTAGCTTCTAGAAGCTGCCTGCATCCCTTGCCACTGGGCTCCCACCATCTCCAAGCCAGAAAGGGCGGGTCAAACCCTCCAGCTTGGAAACTCTCACGTGCTCTTCTGCCACCAGCCAGAAAAACCTCTGCCTTTAAAGGGCTCTTGTGATTGGTTTGGACCACCAGGATCATCTCCTTTTCTTCAGGTCAACTGTATCATGTAACACCATCTAATCATGGCAGGGCTGTCCATTACATTCTCAGTCCCAGGGATCCTGTGGGGAGTGCACACTGGGGTGGGGGCAAGGGCAGCAAATCATGGGGGCTTTCCTAGAATCCTGCCTGCCACCCAAATGGAGATGAGGAGGAGACAGTCTCCTCCAGAAACTTCCAAGGCTGCAGGATAGAGCAGGAGGGGGAGGGGATGAGCCCATCTGGATCTCTTTAGCCTCTGGAACTTGAAGCACTTGGGAAAGAAGGCCTGGCCCTTTGAAGGGCCCCATGGAGCCACGCCTCGGAGCCCCACCACGGGCTGCCCTGCCAATCCTCCTGCACAGGCCCCGAGGCATCTTGGCTGTAGTATCCCCGTGTCTGGCAGGTGAGTCAACATTTGGCTTCTCTCCTGGGCTTTCTTGGAAAGGGCTATGTTCCAGGTTGGCAGCCGTGCTGGCTGGGAAGGAGGATAGAGAAAAGCCAAGTTCTGGGGGCCATGCTGCCAGGCAGGACACCTGGGCCTTCTCCCCCTCAGCCACTGCGAGTGATGGGAGGAAATTTCACTATCACTGCAGGGAAGCCAGAGCGACAACAAAGCAGGGTGGTAAAACTCTCAGACCATGGCAGCAAATCAGTGACGTAGCCTCTCAATTTCACCATCCGTAAAATGGGGATGGTCATTAGTAGCTACCACATAGGGGTTTGTGACAATTAAACAACATGGTATCTGTAAATCATTTACCACAGTGGCTGGCACATAGAAAGTGTGGACAAAAACACACAAGGAATACTATTAACTGAAGGGTAAAGGACTGGCGGAGAGAGGCTGTTCAACCAGAAGAGATTAAAAGGAGGAAGGGATTAGATAAAGAGGTCGGGGGACAGCCAAGCCCTTTGATAAGAAACTTTCATAATATTGAAATGCAAGTTAGTTGTGTCTATAAAAACCTATGAATATACAAAGGACAACTGCCAAACCCCAAGGCATGACAGATTTCGATTGAGCCGGGCAATAAATCTGGACAGTTTGTTCCGGGGCTCCTGGGTAGCCAGATAGGGCTTCTGCTTCCTGTAGAAATCAGGAGGGAAGAGAGGGACAAGCAAGGGGCAGAATACTGCGCTGGTATGTTGCATGCCACATTTGGTCGCCAGTAACAGAAATCCACCCAAGCTTAGTGGGGTGGGGTAACATTTGAGGCATTAACTGTGGGTTCACCCAACACTTCTGTACGAAACAGATTTCCCTGCTGCATCCTGAGGACTTCATTCCCTACCTCCACCCCCCCAATCCAACTCAGCCACAACTGAGTTGCTTACTCCATAAGGAAGCAAAGCAAAGCCCCCTATGCTCAGGGCAGCACAGTGGGAAGATGAAGATCACAGCCTCCATCAGCTTTGCTCCAAATAGCTGGGAGTTCCTTGAGTTGACATCAAGGCATTTCTCTTTTCTGACAAAGACCACCAAACCATATCAATCATGCGGTTTGCAAAGATGTGTCCCAGGGACAACATCCTTTCCCCAACCAATGGCCAGGACAAAAGCCTCCCAGGACAGAGGGGCTCCCAGAGCCCTCTAGATCCACTGAAAGCAGACAGGGGCATAAAAACAGGTCTCACCCCTGACCAAGGTGGATAAGCTGGGACCAGCTTGGAATCCCCGATGAGTGGGAACTTTGAACATGCTCATTCTAAGGCTGCAACAGGCAGTCCCGTGGACAGACACCCAACAACAAGAAACTGAGGAAGCCAGGCCCTGCCATGCTTGGGTGTCAGCTCATTCCCCCTTTGCCTTTACAGACTGGTATGCTCTCGTTCTGCCTTCTTAAGAAAGTGCACATGGTTTTAGAGTCCCTCAACCCGGCTCTACACAATCTCTTAGTTCAAGGGCATGGCAGGTTCCTGCAATGTATCCACCACAAACCACCCCTAGCCTAATTCAGATTTCACAAGTTCCCTCTGATACATCATTACAGAGTTCTTGAAATCTAATCTATTCCAGAACATTCTCAGATAGACCAGGAGGGAACGAATGCATCTTTGTATCCTCCCTTTCTTCCGGAATCAAATTTTCAGTATTATTTGGAAACTAGCTATACAGAAATCCCATTCTGCAAAACCAAGTCTTTTGTCGTTAATTAAATAATGATCTCCCACTTTTTTTTTTTGCCAAGTCTGTTTTCATAGGTGGGCTTGTTCAATGTGGGGTACACCCATATGGGTATTTCCCTGGCAACAGGGTGTCATGGAAGAAGCCATTTAATTACAGGAGAGTTAATGGCCTTGTCCAGGTTAATAGTAGAGCCAAGTGCCACTTGCTGAGCCTTCAACTCTTCATTAACTCAAATCCCAGTTGTAACTTTCTGCTAGGACCCGGAGTTCTGAGTTTCCTTAATCCACCAGATAGAAGCAGCGCAACAGCAGAGACTGTAAATAGTCTGTCAGGGCATGAAGAATAACAACAATAAGGCATTCATATTAGGAGAGGAGATTCATTCATCACGGTTTGTTTACCCTCTCAACAACCCAGTAGATTTGCTGTTGCTGTCTCTGGGGAAGCAGCTGGTGTAAGGAAATCAGATTGCAGGGAAAAGAATGTGAGCTTTGCAGTCATATGGGCCTCATTTCAAATCCTGGCCAAGGCCCTTCCCTTCTTGGAGGGCAAACCTGTATGGTGGCTCTGATTGGCCAGTGCCCCTGCTCTAATCCTAGCTAGAGAGCCTGAGTGTCAGCCTGCTTCTCTGGTCCTCAGTTTGTCTTCTGCAAAATGGGGGAATAATAACACTGATTTCATAGGGTAATTGTGAAGGTTACTTGAGATCACATATGTGAAAGCCCCTTGTATCTGGTAGGTGCTCATTATGTTCGCTTCTTTCGCATTATAACAGACTTTTTCCAGGTTGGGCTAATCTTCTACTATGGTTTCATGACTGACCAAGGCAAAACAAAGAGGGCTAATGAGGAAAGCCAGACTTTCCTCATTCTTGTGGGAAAAAAAATTTCTCTTGGGTAGATCCTACCTCAGGCTTGAAGTCCATCTTCTTTTCCAGACCCTTCCCTCAGTGCGGCAGAGGCTTCCCTAATATCAGCCCTCCCCTAATTCTATAATAATACAAATTCTCACAAACACACCAAGTTAAGCTGACCATATGGCCAAAGAGAGAGAGACCACATTTCTGAGCATCCCTTACAGATGACCATGTGGCAAAGTTCTCACCAACGGGATGTGAGAGGAAGTGAACTGTGTACTTACTGAGACTGACCGAGCTTCTCTTTTCCCTTCCCTACTAGCTGGAATGTGAATAAGGAGCTGGTTAGTTGGCCTTGACCGCAAAGATGAAGACAACACACTGAGCAACAAGACAGAAGGAACCTGGGTCCCTGGACACGCACCACAGCTGTCCTGGACCACCCACCTACCTCCAGACTGCTGCATGAGAAAGAAACACACTTCCATCTGGTTCCAAACCCTCTACTGGGGGGTCTCTTACTACATCAATTCGCTCTACTCCCTAACTCGCAATGTACTCCCTAACTAATACATCCACCTTACCTTCTCAGATTTCATCTTTATAGTTTGCTTTGAGCAAGAACCTTCTGGACCCAAGATCGGATCTACCTTTAGGATAGATCAGATTTCATAATCTGACCACTTGTAAACTAGATCCAGCTCACAGGCATGCTTTGGTTGATTCCTATAGTTTACTTTTTAAAATTTCAGATTTGTTGTCAACCTTTCTAAAATTGAGAAGTTTCACCTAAAAATCAAAATGTTTGGCTTTTCTTGAGAAATCGGAAGGTCTGGCAACCCTGGGCCAAATTCTTGCTTGGAAAAATCCAGCTGCTAGCCTGCTTCAGTTAATCATGGTCAATGCCTGTCACAGACATGGTTGTACCCTTGGGTCTTACCTTTGGGGCCCAATGACCTGACTTCCAAGACCCAGAACCTCTGTCCCTTTGCCTGAGGGCTTTCTCTTGTCCCCTGGAGCCTGCCTAGCCAGAGGGGCTAGAGAGTGAAAGCACTACCACCCCCAAAAGACCCCAACCAACAACTGATGGGAGTTAATGTATAAATATGCCAGCTCCCCATTTCTCAGACAGGATACCTGGAGGTCACCTGTTACACTGGCCCCCAGAGTTTGAGTCCCAGCTGTCCAGAGTGGAGCTCATTCCATAATGCACCTTTTATTGGCTGGCTGCCTTCCCTTCCCTATCCTTGTTCCCAGTTCCCTCCCAACATTTCCCAGAATCACCTTCCAAATAAACTACCTGCACTCAGATCCTACTCTCAGAATCTGCTTCTGGGGCAGCCTAAGTCCCCAGCCCCTTTAGTCTTCCAGGTGCTAGTAAGCCTTTATCAGCAGGCACTGTCATTTTTCTTCTGGTAAAGAAATACTTATCTGTGTTTGATCTTTATTAAAAGTGAAAAGAAAAGGGAAAGATAGTTCTGGAAGACAATGTGTTTCAGAAAAAAAATAGGTGAGAGTCTATTTTTGTGGGAGTAAAAAATATTCCTGCATGTTTAACATGCAAATACTGGCCTGCTTAGTTCACTGACATTATCTGCCGAACCCTCAGCCGTTCATGTTTGTGATCTCTGGTTTACAGCACTGAGAACTCTTGTTAAAATTCAGGAGTCATTAGCCCCTGACTTTGAATGAGGCTCTGCAATTAGCTAAGCAGCCATGTGGGAGCATACTGAGGGAAGAGGCAGGGAGACACAGAAGTTGCAAGGACCAAAGTTTGGAGGAAGGGCCAAAGGAAACCTAGGCACTTGGGCCAGGCAAAGAGGGCTCAACATGGCATCAGGGTAGGGGGCCTGAAGAGCACTGAAGCCTTTTCCCCCATCCTGTGAAAATCCCTTCCCCCAGAGTGTCCAAGGGGCTCTGTGTCCACACCCTCCACCAGAGCTCGGCTCTCCTTATTCCAACACAACTTCTGGGTATGTCTCTCCTGACTTTGCAGGAATTCCTGGAAGGTGGAAGCTATACCTATTCTCTCTTTATCCCCAGTGCCCAACAGAGGGCTTGCCATGCTGTGGGTGTCTAATAAAGTTTCGTCTTCTATTTCTGTGGACCAGCTTGACCCTAGAGTGAGCAATCAGAATTGCTATGTAAGCCAGGGGGCGCTGTGATTCAATGTTCATTTCCCAGATGGGGAGCTGAAAAGGGTTTTTGGCGGCACCACAGTGATAGTGAACTAGCTGGCCCCACACTATTTAAAGCCAGGAACATGGGCTTTTGGGAAAACTAGCTATCTCTTACCTAGTTGACAATTTACAGGTTTAAGAATGTGGGCTCTCGAGTCAGACTGTCCAGGTTCAAATCCCAGTTCCCCTACTTACTAGCTGTGTGACCTTGGGCAAGTCACCAAACCTCTCTGTGCCTCCTTAAAAGATGGGAATTAAATGAGCTAATGCATGTAGAGTGTTTTGCAGTGTGCCTACACAGAGGAAGCACTTAAAATGTTAGCTATTATTGGCTCTGATTGGGGGCAACAGGATCCTGGTTAAAAAGAAAGCCAAAGTAGAAAATAATCTAGAAGGATATGTCAGTTCTAGCATTCAAAGCCCCAAAGCTAGACATTAGGCACAAAGAACACGTATTCCAGAGCAGGGCTTCTGATCTTTCCTGTGTTGGCACCCATTGAAGTAATGGTCCCTTTTCAGAATAATGGTTTTTAAATGCACAAAATAAAATACATAGGAGGGGCGCCTGGGTGGCTCAGTTGGTTAAGCGACTGCCTTTGGCTCAGGTCATGATCCCGGAGTCTTGGGATCAAGTCCCGCATCGGGCTCCCTGCTCAGCGGGGAGCCTGCTTCTCCCTCTGACCCTCTCCCCTCTCATGCTGTTTCTCTCTCACTCTCGCTCTCTAATCAATCAATCAATCAATCTAAAAATAAAAAATAAAATACATAGGATTACAGAGAAAACGAGTTATACGACTATCAAAATATCAAACAAATTTGTGATATAGTAATACTGATGCTACGTTAACACATTAAAAAACGAGATCCAGCAGTAGGTCTAATTACTACTGTAATTTTTAAATAGAGATGAGCATAAAATGTCATTTTCAGATATCTATGACACCTGTAATGTGATATGAAAAATCTCTGCTTTCAATGTATGACAAAGTTGTAGACAACTAATAATAAAATTTGGAACAGAAAGAAATGCCAACTTTCATTTTTAGATTAGCAAATATAAAAAATAAAGGCTTTTTCCCGCCCAAGGTAAGAACCTCTTTCCTCGGGAAAGCCAGAAAGAGCCCAGGAGTGCATCTGGGCATATTAAAAGATGCCCAAATCGGCCATCATTCCTTCCTTTCTTCCTTCCTTCTCTCTACCTTGTACGAACAGACATAGGAGACGCAAGCAGGACTGTGACTTCTGGAGAGGAGGGAAGTATGTCTCCTTTGTCAAGTCAAGGGAGGAACGCTCCAGGAGAGTAGCTTAGAGACTGAGAGGGTGCTTGCAGGGGGAGCTGGGGGCCTCATTTCCTGGTTGGACTGCCATGAACAAAAGGAATTTCAGACCTATTCAAGAAGGGCCAGGAGAGAACTGGAGACAGTGAGGTGGCGAAAGGGTGCAGTCAACCCTCCCACCACTAAGGGGGACAAGGCAGGGAATCTCCTTTGGTAAAGAGGACCCCACAGGCTTGAGTCTCAACCAGGAAGGAGGCCCCGAGGCAAGACCCCAGAAGCCAGTGGCTGGGGGTAAAGCGGGGGGCGGTTTCTGCTGAAGGGAAAGTAGGAGGAGGTCAAGCAAGGGTGGTTCTCCAATGCTAGAGAATGGCGCATTGAGGAGAAGCCCCCCCACATCCCACTCTGCCCACAGACACCCAAACGCACCTCAGAAAAGTCACAAATGGCATCATTCGGAGCTCACCGTGCAGGCAGGCGAACCAGTGTTGTCTGAGAGAGGACTCCAGTAGTTCTGGGTGAGGAAAAACAGACGTGTTTCTTTTCTCCAGTCCCTTTTCCCTGTCCCAGCACACAGGGCTGCCACAAAGTCCAGGGAATACCCTTCACAGTGTCTCCTGTGTGAAGGCCATCCCAGGGCCAGGCCACCATGTCGGTGACGCTCCCTGGAGTTGCCTGATGAGAGAGGAGGGGGAGGGAGAACGGGGAGGAGAAGGGATCCTGTGGGCAGACCAAGCTCTCTCTTCACTTCACACCCCTCAGGCTGAGTCAAACCTGTGCAGGGCAGCAGGGAGGAAAGGAGCCTGGAAAATTACCTTTACCTTTCCGTATCCAAAGAGAGCGGAGACCTATGGGATCCATCCAGGGTGTCACTAAGGGACATGGAAAGGAATCAGATCAGTTGGAGAAAAACTCAAATTCATGTTCGTACTTCATCATCTTCAGACTTGTCAGTACCTGGAGTACTGGACCTCTCATCAATTTTGCAATTTGGCCACCACCCAAATGCTGTCAGGGGCCCTGGAAGTCATGGGGAGACGGGTTCCTTCATCCCCTCTGAAAACATCAATACCCTCCTCCCCACAGACGGATCCCCAGAGTCGGAAACACTAGAACTGCCTGGCTGAACGGCCCTTCCCTACCGGGGCCCCAGCCATCCCCCTTGGAGGGCACCTGCTGGCTGGAGCCTGCCCTGACCACAGCAATCAGGGGCTTCCAAAGAAGATGAAGAAATGAAGGAGTCCACACCCCAAGAGGCAATCTCGACTCCGGGGAGTCTGGAATGTGTAACTGGCTGTCACCAACCTCGGTGGCACATGAGCTCAGATGGAGCGTTCCATGGCTGTTTCTAGAGCTCTAGCGCTAACCGAGCTTTTTTCCGAAGCCAGGAGAGGCCACTTAGTGGCACAGGCAGACAGAAGTTCAGGGAAGTTAATTTTCCCAGGGACAACCCTCCAATGGAGGCTGGGGGGGGCAGTCAGTCTCCCCTCCCTTCGGTGGGACAGTGCAAAGGAACATTCCGCGTCTACAGTCCCCCAGCACATTACCCAGTGGGTAACCAGAAAATAAGGCACATTGTCAGCTCTTCTCCCTTCCCTGTCTCATTACCCCTCCATCCTGCTTCCTGGATCACTTCCCAAATAAACTAGTGCATCCATGCCTTCATCTCAGGGCCAGCTTTTGGAGGAACCCCAACTAAGATGGTCATCTTCCCTCTAGCTGGGAAAAAAAACAGGCTTCCTTCCAGGGTCCCCCCACCCCCCGCCCCACCCCATAAACACCTGCATGGCTTCAGGGCTGAGAAAATGCAAGTCACAGGAAGAAAGCCAAAGAGTAGGGGTGGAGAAGAATCGTGGCAGGTGAGGAACATATTTAGAAATTATAAAATTAAGTAGCTTTAAAAAGAGCAGAAACCTGCTTGGGAAATCACTGAAAGAGCACACATTGAAAAATGTGCTCAGGGGGCACCTGGGTGGCTCAGTCGTTAAGCGTCTGCCTTCGGCTCAGGTCGTGATCCCGGGGTCCTGGGATCGAGCCCCACATCGGGCTCCCTGCTCCGCGGGAAGCCTGCTTCTTCCTCTCCCGCTCCCCCTGCTTGTGTTCCCTCTCTCGCTGTGTCTCTCTCTGTCAAATAAATAAAATCTAAAAAAAAAAAAAAAAAAAAAAAAAAAAAAAATGTGCTCAGGACAGTTGAGAATCTGTCAAGTGACAAGAGAGAGCTTTGGGAAGAAAACGAACCAGAGCGGGGTGTCAGGCAGACAGATTCGCCCAATTAAGGGCAGAGAGGCTAGGGAGGCGGAGTGAGCTATCGCGTGGCCTGTGGGAGGTCTAGGGGAGCTATTCCCAGCAGGACAGATGGGCCCCGAGAGGAGGCCGGCCGGGCGAGAGTCCCTGGGGTGCCTGTGTGCTCCGCCCCCCACGTCAGGAGACAGGGAATGAGCAGGGACAAGAGGCTGTGTCTCTTTGGCCTTGGAGGCTGGACCGCTGATTGCTTATGACTCTCTGGAATAAAAGGGTCCGGGCGGGGACCCTGTGGGAAACCCCCCTTGAAGATGCTTTCATTCAGCGAGTGTTCACGGGCCGGCTCTCCCCATGGTGCTGCATACGGGACTGCAGCACGTTACGGATGATGCTCCTACCCCAGCAGCACTGAGGTCCTTTGTGCGAAGCGAGCATCAGATACATCCGCTAACACCTGCTACATGGCGGGGGGCTAGTCTGGATGCTTGGCATCCTCATTTAATCCTTACAGCAACCTCTGAGGTAGGAACGACATGATCATTATTTCAGAGATGAGGAAACAGAGACACAGAAAGGCTACGAAAATGGGCCGAGGTGACGACACTGGTAAGGAGTGGGGCCAGAACTCAAACCCGGACATTCTAGCTCTCAAGTTGGCACTCTGACCCTCTACACTTTAGTCTCTCTTCTGTCAAAGGATCTGACAAGTTCCGCAGGCAGGACCAGCCACAGAATGTGCGGGACCCAGTGCAAAGTGAGAATGCACAATCCTGGCTGGTGGCAGGGAAACGATCTCCTCTTCCAGATGGGTGACCCCTGAGGAATTACAACCTGCCTGGTACCTGGGTCAGAGGTAGATGACAGGCCCCCACCAAGACGCCTGCTAACCGTGCCGGGGTGCTACCAGCCCAGCCCTGGGATGGCCGCCTCCTTGCCCTGCCCTGTGGCGCCATGGGGCGGGCACTGACTCTAGCCCTCCCTTCACGTGTGCCCAGGCCCCCGTGGGGGGGGGGCGGAGGGTGGCAGCACAATGGGGCCTCCCTCCCAGGCCCCCGCCACTGCAAGCCAGTCACTGTCCTGAGCTCCTGTGATCTGGGTACCCTGGGGACACGGTTTCTGGGCTGGGCAGAGAATGGGGAGCCTGGGGGCGGGACCAGCAGCTGAGAGCTCACCCTAAGGAGGCAGGAGAGGGGCACTCTTGTGAGCTGAGATGCCAAGCCCCTGGCACATGCTCTATTGTCCCATCAAGGTTCACTTACAAAACACATCTTCGAAGATAAAATTATTAAGAATTTCAAGACAGCAACTGCAGGGCATGAAACCCCAAGTGTAGGGTCCTTCTTAGCAGCCATGGGGCTGGCCTTGCCTGCCATCATGAAAAATGGAAAATAGTTGGGCTTTACTTAATACAGTTTTCCATGCTCACTTCAGCATGGAACCCCTCCTGGGGTTAACAGCCCGTGGTGCTAGGGTCCCAGGGACCTCCCTCTTAGAAATGCTGTATCGGCTCATTCAAACCTCGTAATAGCCATGTGATTCATGGAAAACCAGGGTCGTCGCCACGTTTCCCAGAAGGAGAAACTGAGGCACAGAGAGGAAAGTGTTTTGCTTGAAATATGTTAGGTATTGGTAGGGATGGTAGGTATTACGGTAGGTAAGAGGCAGGGCTGGCTCTCAGACCCCAACATCCAGCCTCCAGGTCCTGTGCTCTATCCCTGCAATGCATCAACCTTCCCAACCCTCCAAGATGCTTTTCATATCCTTTGTTTGTCACTCAGGGGAAGGCCGTAACACTGGCAGGTTGCCAACCTGAAGCCAGTATTTATTAGGAAATCTCCAGATGTGCCAGGAAATTACAGACCAGCAAATTAGTTTAGTCATTTCACTAGTTTAAGGAGCTCTTTGCAAGCTCTGAAAAAAGCTCTTTCAAGCACAAGTTGTTGGAAGGGGTGTTTTTTGGTGCCTTGAAGATGCCATGTTATCTTGAGCATCCAAAGGCCTCCTTGAGGAAGACAATTCCCATGAAATTAAGAAGAAACTTTAGTGACACTTAAAAATACCACCACAGCCTTCAAGATGGCCCCCAATGACCCCAACCTTCCAGTATTCATGCCTTTGTTTACCCTCTCCCACACTGCAGAGAGCCGAACTGTATAATCATCGGAGAATGTTGCAGAAATGATGTTCATGATTTCAAAGACAAGGTCATATAAATATTGCTTCCATGATTTCAAAGATGAGGTCATATAAATATTGTTTCCGTCTTCCTCTCTCTTAGATCACTCCCTCTGGGGGAAGCTGGCGGCCACATCATAAGGACACTCAAGCAACTCTGTGGAGAGGTTTAGCCAGGACCTAGAGTCTTCTTCCAACAGCCATGTGAGTAGGCCATTTTGTAAATGGCTCCTCCAGCCCCATTCAAGCCTTCAGATGATAGCAGCCCTGGCCAATGTTCTCACTTCTGCTTCATGACAAGAAGCACCCAGCAAAGCTGATCCTGCATCCCTCACCCCCAGAAGCCATGAGATAATAAATCTCTAGTTGCTTTAAGCCAGGAGGTTTGGGGTTTATTACACAGCAATAGATCACTAATACATTTTATAAAAAAGATCATGGGAAACCAGTTGGTATGAAATGGAAAGGGAATGGTCTAAACATAGTCAAATCCTTCAGGTCATTATGTTCTCTTGGTGCTGCCACTGTCACTTTAAGAAAGCCCAAGGGACCCAGGAGTCACCAATTTCAGAGGGAGAAGGGGAGGTTGGGAGGAGGAACTCAGTTCACTATCTGAGGCTTTTACGTAGGATCGCTAAGGTGGCACATAGCCCTTTGTGGGGCAATATGAGACCACACACCAGAGAGAGAAGCAGTATATACTCTAGTTATGTATCTTACAGCTCTGCATTGTTATCCAAACAAAGCCCCTAGGTAGTGATGACTAAGCACTCTGCATGCTAGGCACTTCACTTTTGCTTTTTGTGCTTTAGCTAAACACTCACAAAAACAAAGTAACACAGCACCTTGGTCACAACATGTGTTGTGAGTGACAAAACCCAATTCAAATTGGCTTAAGCCAGAATGCGCATTGATGCGTTGACTGAGAAGTGCAAGGGGTATTCTAGGCTTCACGAAGTGTTGCATCTGGAGTGTGAATGTTCTTTCTCTTATTCTCCTCTTGCCTCCCTTATTCTCTCTCTCCTTTTCTCCCTCCCCTACTCATCTCCCTGATTTTTTTTCCAGGAGAAGTGGACACCAGTAGTTCAAGCTTATGCTCTTATACCTCATAATTTTTTTTTTTTTTTAGAGATGGGGGTAGAGAGAGAGAGAGGCAGGGCCAGAGAGAGAGAGAGAGAGGGAGAGAGAGAGAATCTTAAGCAGGCTCCATGCCCAGTGCACAGCCCGATGTGGGGCTTGATCTCACAACCCTGAAATCATGACCTGAGCCAAAATCAAGAGTCAGATGCTTACCCGACTGAGCCCCCCAGGCGCCTCATCTTATAGCTTATAATCTAAAACCAAGAGAGACCCTCTCCTCCCAAAAGCCCCATATCAGATCCCATGGCAGGTCTCTGATCGGCCCTACTTGGGCCACTCCCTTAGACCAATCCCTGGGGACAGGGAGATGGGGCATGATGATTGGTTGGGCCTGGATCATGTGTCCAATGGGTAGCTGAGGCACAGTGATTGCCAGTCCCACCAGAACCACATGCAGTGTTAATTTCCTAATGACCATGAAAAAGGGATGATAGGCAGACAAAAACAACACATTTATTACTATTATTATCCTCATTTTACAGATGAGGAAACAGTTTCCAAAAAGATGCAAACCTGCCCAGGGTCTCATAGCTGGTAAACAGCAAAGCCAGATCTGGCTGACTCTAGGTCCAAAGTTCTTAGCTATGCTCCTTCCACCTTCCTCATCTGATAGGGTCCTCTGACCCACATAGGAGGTCTGCAGACAGGATAATCTCCCTTTGGGGAAACCTGAGCAGTTATCTGACCCCAATCCAGGCCCTGGGACACTAATGCTGCATCTGACCGAATCTGTTTCTTCCCCGCCTACCTAGATCACCTAAAACTAGAGAAGTCTCACCCAAAGAACCTGTCCTGAGCTTGACTGCACCAGCAGCCAAACCAATTATGACATCTCTGCCTCCAGGTGAAACTCTTCAATAACATCCTCTTGCTTTTGGAGTTAAGACCCAAACTCTCACCTCAGGTAAGAGCTCTAAACATCTGACCACTGCTGACCTCTGGCTCATTTTTTCTACTCTCTGTCCCAGCCATACTATTCTTGTCAAATTCTGTGAAAGTGCCTTGCTTCCTCTCACCCCAGGACCTTTGCATATTCTATTCCCTCTACTTGGCATTTTCATTCCTCTTCTCACTGCCTAGAGAACTCATCCTTCAAATCAGCTCATCAAGGAAGCCTCCACACCTCCACGGTCGGGGTCACTCCTCCGCCTAGATCCCCATGGAAATTCAGAACTTTCATTGAAGTCACAAGAATATATTCATCTGTGATCTATGGTGAAAAATCTGCCTCTCACACTAGACTGTAAACTCATCAGAGCAGGGATAGTGTCCTTTTTTCTATTTACTATGTCTAGCATTTAGCCCAGGGCTTGATGTGAATAGACCCTCAAAAAACATTTATTGAATAAATGGTAGGAAGGAAGGAAGGAAGGAAAGAAGGAAGGGAAGGAGGGAGGAGGAAGGGAGGTAGGGAGGTAGGGAGGGAAGGAGGGAGAGAGGAAGGGAGAAAGGGAGGAAGGGAGGGAGGAGGACAGGGAGGGACTTGCCATGCCTCAAATTAAAGCTCACGGAGTAAATCACAAGTATTTCCAAGATGTTGATTAAACTCTTAAACTAGGATGAACGTGAAGAACATGAAACTATTACAAGCATTAGAGGATTTATTGGCTGAGCCTGGCTGCTTTTCAGTATTATTCCCTTCGTTCACATTTCATTGGAACCACAGGGTGAACGTTGTAGGGGGGAGGGGGCAAGTGGAGGAAAAGAAACAAGAAGGAAAGAGAGAAGGGAAGACAGAGGTAGGAAAAGTAAATAGGGGGAAGGAAAAAGGGAAGGAGGATGATGGGGGTAGGGAGGAAGAGATGAAACCATAAGAGGAGGTGGGAGGGAGATGGAGAAAGGGAGAGGAAGGAGGAGGGGGAAGAGAAGGGACAGGAGGAGGTAAGTAGAGTGAGTCAGAGGGAGGAAAGAAAGAAAGGAGGAGGAGGGAGGAATCCACCTCAGCCTGATAATTCCAAATGAGCAGGGCTAGGAAATGATGCGGGGCGGCTCTGGCAAGCCAGGCGCTGCAACACGCAAGCCCCGCCCTCCAGGAGCTGTCATGTAGGGGCCCACGCCAACCCTGAGCGCTCGGACTCGAGGCTGGACAGAAAACGTGATCCGTGCAACTGAAGCCTGGAGGTAGGAAGCATACTCAGAAGCAAAAGAAAAAAGAAAAAAGAAAGGAAACCAAGATCACAGCTGATACGGGGAGGGAGGAGGAAAAAACAAGGAATGTGTCACTTCCTCCGTCTGCCACGGGTGACCGGGTGACCCGCGGAGTCCCCTCGTCGCCTCGGAGACTTCTGGACCTCTGTTTTCCCTTCGGGTTGTGGTGACAGGGTGATGGGGTGTTTATTGCTAACACAGCGAAACCTGGTCCAGCGGCCAGGAATCTCCCTGGCATGGTTAATTCACATTCTGAACAAATGAACACGAGTTTGTACCATTGGTGTGGTTGTTGTACACATGGGCTGGTGGGGCCAGAGGCAGGGGGATCTGGCATCCGGCTCGGCTGTCAGCAATCACTGGAGGCACAGACACTGCACACGGAGGGGGTCCCTGCAAGTGCCCCATCTCCCAACTTGGGAGCGTCTCCTGTTAGAAATAATAGGCCTGTGTATTGCCTCGGGGTGGGGTGGTGGTGAGAGAGGGCCTTCCTTCAGCACAGCATCCGTGCACTTCAGGTAATGTTTCTGAGCAAGGATGGGTTTGCAAAAAGGTAGGAATACAAGCTGAAACAATGAAGGGGCTGACTGCAAAAAGGAGGGAGAGATTCCTAAGGTGGGAGCAACTTGGTGAGTGAAATGTCCAGTGAAATGCCTGAGAGGATCAAGTAAACCTCTTCTACCAACTCCACCCTGAGGCCCCCCATGTCTTGGCAGTTTGCTCCTCTTGGGACCACTCATTCAGCACTAGAATTCATACAGAATTCCTGGCTAAAAAAAAAAAAAGAGAGAGAGAGAGAGAGGGAGAATTTACTGGCTCAGGTAACTGAAAAATCCAGGGATTAAATGTCTTCAGGCAAGGCTGGATCCAGGAGTTCAAGAATTGTCATCGAGACTGTTTTTCTATGTCCCTGATTTGCTTTCCATGGTGCAGGGAAAGCCACCCCTGCCTAAAGAGTGCTTCTCTTTCCCAATAGTTTTGCAAAAAATCTCAGGCCTGAGTCTTATTGATTGGGCTTGGGACAGGTGCCACCCATGGAACCAAGGAGAAGGGGTCAGCCCTCCCCAGATTGGGATGCTATTAGCCAAATGCTGATAAATGGCTATTGTGCAGACAAAAACAACAGATGTGACCACAGAACTGTGTTGATGGCTGAAAAATGAGAGCACCCCCCCCCCACAAGAATTTAAATACAAATGTTGGTTGCTAGGGAGGGATGCGGAGGACAGCCCACACATAGGTTATTTTCTGGGACAGAGAGAGCTGAGTAGAAAAGATCCCTCCTGGCTGCTCTTTTTTGGGAGTTTATTTGACAAATCCATCCCAGTGTTTCCAGAATTACCAGACCTGGAAGGAGGCAAGTCAAGACTTTACTAGAACACTATTCATTCATGCTTTCAATTCATCACACTCACCTCCTCTTTATCCCACAACTCTCATCTGGCTTCTTCCTGTCTCTCTCAGGGGAACTGTCCTTGTGAAAGCTGCAACGACTTTTCTTCTGTTCAATCCTGTGGACAATGTTGCTCCTTTCCTTCCATGATTTCTCAGATGACTGGGTACCACTGACTGCCTCTCTCTTGAAAACTGCTTTCTACATGGCTCTCTGCCCCTCTCTTGTGCTAATTCTCCCACTGCAAGCCCATACACTCCCGGGGCTTCAGTTTCCATCTCTCCATCGGTCCCCAGGCCAGATTCACAGCTCAGACCACTCTGCTGAGTTTGGGTTTTATGAATTCAAGTGCCTCCTGGAACCTTCACTCAGGCGATCCCCCTGGCATCTTGGACTCATCATGCCCAAAATACTGAACCCCTCACAGCCCCACCCCAAGGCTATTCCTTCCCTAGGGTTTCTTGGCTTGGGGTCCAGTACCCCCAGCCACCCACTTGCCTAACCCAGAGACCAAGAATTGACCCAGCCCCTCTCTCACCCCCACATCCATTTCATCAGCTGGGCTTCCTTGGAAATATCTCCCCATTTCTCACCATCCCCACTGAGGCTCTGGTGTTTATGATCTCATATCAGGATTTCTGCCAGTCATGCCCCAGCTAGCCTCCTACCTTGTCCCACTCTAATCCATCACACACTCGGCAGACATGCCCTTCTAAACACAAATTTGATTGGGTTGCTTCCTTAGTGGCTTCCTACTGTTATTTAGGGATAAGTCAGACTCCTTGGAGTGGCAGTGAAGGCCTGATTACAACCCAGGCCCTGCTTGCCCCTCTAGCCTCACTTACCTCTTGCCATTCTTCTCTCAAACTCTATATATCTGCCACACTGAATGACTTGTCTCCAATTCGCATAGGCTGTTCACTCTGCCCTTCCTCCTGCCTCTTCACTCAGCTTCCTCTTGTTCATCCTCTAGTTCTCCTCTTACATCCACCACTCCCCCCCAGCACAACTTCTCCGACCACTCCAAAACTTAGTTAAGCACCTCTTCCATGTGTGTCAAACATGAATGAATGAATCAATCAATCACTCAATCATCAACTCTCTAGAAAGTATGGTGGTGGTATTCAAGTTCGTTTTTTTTTATTTATTTATTTATTTATTTATTTATTTATTTATTTATTTATTTATAGATTTTATTTATTTGACAGAGAGAGAGACAGCGAGAGAGGGAACACAAGCAGGGGGAGTGGGAGAGGGAGAAGCAGGCTTCCCGTGGAGCAGGGAGCCTGATGCGGGGGCTCGATCCCAGGACCCTGGGATCATGACCTGAGCGGAAGACAGATGCTTAACGACTGAGCCACCCAGGCGCCCCTCAAGTTCTTTGTGTTTTTTTTTAAGATTTTATTTATCCATTTGACAGAGAGAGAGCACAAGCAGGGACAGCAGCAGACAGAGGGAGAGGGAGAAGCAGGCTCCCCGCTCAGCAGGGAGCCCGACATGGGGCTCGATCCCAGGACCCTGGGATCATGACCCGAGCTGAAGGCAGACGCCCAACTGACTGACCCACCCAGATGCCCCTGGTATTCAAGTTCTTGATGAAAAGGAAAGGTCACAAGAGGAGAAGGGAAATCTCTGAGTCTATTTTTAGCCAATAAATACTTTCTTTTTGACACAGATTTTCCAAACCAAAATGTACTCAGTCCTTACCCTGAATCAGCTGCAGCTGTGCTGGACACAGAGATATATTAGCAAACAAGACAGACACATATCTTGCCCTTTAGGAAATTATAATCTAGCAGAAAAGATAGATCCTAAATAAACAATTCAGCAAAACTTAATGGGAACTAGCCCTAAACCTCTTATAGCAGAGTGAATTTTCCCAAGATGGCTGCACCAATATATATATCCCATTCAATATGCTCTCACACAATGTAACTGGCTCCTCCATTGATCTATGGCGCTACCTTCCCTCCTCTGAAAACCAGGTGGACTTCATAACAGCTTTGACCAACAGAATGTTGTATAAGTAATACAGAGTGACTTTCAGGTCTATAAAAAGCGACACAATTTCCACCAATTCATCAATATATGGACCTCTCCCCACTCCCCTCATCTCCCTCTCTCAACTCTTCCTTTGGAACCCAGCCCACCATGTTTGTAAGGAAGCCCAGACCACATGGAGAGACCACATGTGGATGTTCCAGCCAACAACAGGTCTCAGCCAACAGACAGCATGAACCTCTACTCATGTGAACGAACGAGACTTTAGATGAACCCAGCCTCAAGCCTTTGGCTCTTCCAGCTGAGTCCCTAGACACCATGGAGCAGAAAGAAGCCATCCTCATTGTGCTCTGTCAAATTCCCAATCCACAGAATCTAGGAGCATAACAAGGGATTGCTTTATGCCACTAGGTTTAGGAGCAATTTTTTCTGCAGCCATGGCAACTATATCCCTTCTCTAGGCTTACTTGCAGAAAAGAATACTGGGCTAGAGGTAAAGAGAGAGTCAAATACACCACCATTTCTGTCTTTTAATAGCTATTGATACTCACTGGCTGTGTGAACTTGGGCATGTCATTTCCCATCTCTGGGTTCTTAGTCTTCCCATGTATAAAGTAAGGGGATGGGGCTGGAGGATTTCTAACACCCTAGGAAGCTTGAAAACTCTACTAATGGAGATGCATTTATGGGATGACCCAATCAAAACCATGTCAACTGATATGGCAAGAGGTGAACTCTTTAATTGAAATTCCTGATTTTGTTTAAAATCTTTCTAGAGGGTGAACTCAACTCAAGCCATTAGAAAAACAAAAGGATTCCTCTAATGTATAATTCATGAAAGAAAAGTGGGTTTGACCCAGCAGGTCATTTGGAATGAAAATGCCATAAAAATAAAATATGTTATCCCTCCCCTTCTGCCTCCCTCATCCCTTACACTAGCTAATGGAGGGGAAAGAGTGAATTAAACTAGAGTTCAGGTCAAAGGTTTAGTTGATTCATTCCAGAATGGTCATTCCCTCCAGCAGCCTCTCCAGTAACAGACAAACACTGCAGATGTTGAGGCAGGGTGGTCCCCACCCCAGGGCCCCTCGTCCTGAGTATTAAGGCCTCTCCTCCTTCCCTGGGGGAGATGACCTCACCTTCTAATGGACTGCCCAATTAGGAAGCACATGAGACTGTTAAGAAGACACCCTGTCCTCTTCAAAAGCTTTGGGGAAATTCCCCAAGGGGCCAACCTGTTTCACAGAGCAAAGGGAAAAAAGTAGACAGCCTGTAATTAGTATAATAACCTGTTCGGATTCCACCTGCCTGTGATTTCCCCGGCTTGTTCATCCATTCATGTATTCATTCACTCAGGCAACAAATATTTACAGAGCAGCTGGGATGTGCAAGCCCCCGTGATACGACAGGTCCCCCAGAAGGAGCTAACGATTTGTGTGCAAGCGATTGATTAAGGAAGTGCTCCCAGGGGCATCTGGTGGTGAGATGGGGGGAGGGCGGGACAGGGAAGAAGAAGATGCCAAGTGAAGGTTGATTTCAAGCAAGTCCAAGCCTCGGCCTGATCCTGTAGGGAGCCCTGGAGTGAAAAGTACACCTCAGGATTTGTCCCAATTCGAAGCCAAGGAGCTGGGCTTTCACACCTCTGCATCTGTTATTGGTATGGGCTGTTCCCTTAGGAACAGAAATCCCAGGCAATCTGGTGCTCTGCATGGGCAGGCAAAGTGGCTACAATAAATAGCCTGTGGACGGTCCTTCAGAAGAAGTCACAGGTGCAGGCCAGTAGAAGGGAAACACCGCAGAAGCCAAGAGCAGACATTTTCCACTCTGCTGTCCCCAGTACATCAGCAATAGCTCACCTCATAGTTGCAAGATGGCTGTAGCAGCTCCGAACTTCCCACTGCTCACAACGATATCCAAAGGCAAGAAGGGGTTGGGAAGAAGCTAGTCCCCCTACAGATGTGACTTGTCAGAGGAAGGGAGATTTCTCCTGGAAGCCTCCAACTTGGCATCATGTTTTATTGGCCAGAAGTGGATCAGCGCACACTTCTAAACCAATCACTGCCACGAGGACAGGATTACTGTAAATGGTTATCTGGATTGAGGAGTGGTCACTTTTCCTGAGCATCTCGCCCACCTGCTTGATAGCTGATGGGTTTTTGTTAGCAAGGAAGGATGAGGGAATGGCTTTGGGGTGAACGATGAGCTCTGTGTGTGTGTGTCTCTGTGTGTGTGTGTGTGTGTGTGTGTGTGTGAGAGAGAGAGAGAGAGAGAGAGAGAGAGAGATTAGCCAATCAGAAAGCACCAAGCTCTCTGGACTACAGTGATTGGTTCACAGGTGGGCATATTACTCAAGCCAAGCCAATCGGAGTTAATCCTGAGAATACTGCTTTGGTTACTAGGAAAGGGGTGCTTACTCCCTGAAAACATCCTAGGCCAGAGCTGTGACAGCCGTCTTGGCATGATGAGGAGGCTGAAAATAAAACCATCCCAAGGAGGAAAATGAAGTGGAGTAAAGAGGGGTGGAGAGATCAAATACGGACTCAGTACCCCTGAATCCAGGCTTTCCCAAAGCCAGCTCTAAACTTGGGCGGAAAAAAAAATGTTCCTTTTTGCTTAATCCAGGTTGAGTTGGGTCTTCTGTTCTCTGCAACCAGAAGATTCCCAAGTGATACAGGGGCGAACAAGGCAGACCCACCCTCTGCCTCATGGAGTTCGAAGTCAAATGGGGGAGGCAGGTGCTGAACAAAAAATTAAAAGGGTTAAAAAGGTCAAGTGCAGAGGACTGGCAGACCACACGAGATGGAGGGGCCAGTCTGGTCTAGAGTCAGAGGAGGCCCCTCGGGGTGGTGTGGCTCAAGCTGAGATGGGAAAGGAAATGGCTATATTTTCCAAGTGGACTCCTCCACTACCCCTTGACTTCCCAGACAGAGCAGGGAGCAGACACTCACTTGGGGAGCTTGTGGATTTCCTTTCTCTCTGACATACTCCTTACTCTTTCATCCATTCTTTCAGTACACGAATTTTTTCAAAAGCTGCCAAGAACGATCAGGGTTTTTTGGCTTTTTGGTTGTTGTTTGTTTGTTTTTCCTGTACTCCTATAAAAAGCCTTTAGTTCGGGAGAAACACTGTGATTTCTTTCATTTTCAGGAGTGTTTTCTTTTTAATTCCTTCATTCCCTGTGTAAACTGGAGCAGTCAAGTCAGGTCTTGAGGTAGGGGAGGGATATAAAGAATTCTCAGCCTAGTGCAGATCATCAGTACAGCCAAGAGATATTGTATGTAGGGGAAACCTTCCAGGAAATGTAGAACTAACATCTCCTCAGAGAGAAAAAAAACAGTCTCTGCTCTCTCCTAATCTGGCCCAGGGATGTTTGTTCTCTGGCATCATTCGCTGACTCAGAGGGAGAAAAACTCTAGGTTCAGATGTCCCAGTGCCACAGTCTCTTCCTAGCTGTGTGGTCTCAAGCTGAGCCTCAGCTTCCTAATCTGTGAAATGAGAATAATAAAATCTGACAGATTTTAAGAACATCTGCCTGAGTGAACAACCTCAGAGCACCCAGGGGAGCACCAGAGGTGATACAGTCCGTGAATATGCCAACAGGCACGTTCTATCAAGTCGTGACCTGGGATGGCACACCTTTGCTCAACGGTGGCCCCCAAGCCCTGTTCTCCAGCCCCAAGCAAAGGGACCGGCTCTCCTCATGCTCTCTCTTTGCTGACCCCACTGCCCGTGCCCTGATCTTGTGTAAAGCACCACAGCTTCCACAGCAGGCACTGGGCGAACAGGGCTGAGTGGAAGGGTCATTGCTGTGGCTCGCCCCCGCAGGTTGGGAAGACTCGCCTTTCGGGGCCATCATTTCCACTGCTTGAAGCTGATTTTCTCCTTTGGGGGCAACTCAGCCACCAGGACCTTCACCTTGATTCCAGAATGGAGAAGCTGGGGCAGAAGCTTGGTGCTTCACCATCCAGTTTGTAATACATGCGAGCCGCGTCCGAAGGCCAGCTCCATTCACGTGATGTGAGCGGGGCCTCTGGAACCGTGCCATTCAGCTTAGGGCTGCTACTTGAACATGGCCACTCTGCCAAGCTTTGCAACTACCATGTGAGCCAGTGGGCATTTTAACACATCGGGACAACCTCAAGGAGCCACCCTAGGTCGGTCTTTAAAAAGTAGGAGTCAGGAAACCAAGTCTGAGGGCCCACAGGCAATCTTGGCCTCCGCTCTCCAGGCATCCCTGACTTTCCAAATGGTGTTTCCAGGGTTGTTTCAGAATCCCCACGCAGAGGGAGGGCATCCAGGTGGGCCCTGACTACACAGCCCCCTCCACATCCTAACTTCAGGGAGAGCGGCCCAACTCCTCCACATTTTAGAAGTGGGATTCTAAATAAGGATGTGTTTGAAAGAAAGGAAAGAAGAGAGGAAACGGGGTGGATGATTAGGCTAGTGGGTTGTTAAAGCTCGTCTATTTTTTACGTTTGATGACTCTCCCGTAGCCGAGAACCTCCGACTGACATTTTTGTTCTAATGACTTCAAGGAGAGAAAGTCCTTTCATGGCTGACGTAGGGTAAATGGATCAGCTGTCTTTTAATCCTAAACAATGCAGGTGGTTCTGAGGTAGAAGACTCTTCAGAGCGGGGGCGCCTGGGTGGCGCAGTCAGTTAAGCGGCCGACGCTCAGGTCCTGATCTCAGGATGGTGAGATCGAGCCCCGCGTCCGGCTCTGTGCTCAGCTCTCCACCGGAGTCTGCTTGAGACTCCCTTTCCCTCTACCCTTCCCCCACTCTCTTTCTGTCTCTAAAATAAATAAATAAATCTTTACCCAAAAAAGATTCTTCAGAGCAGCGGTACTTCACTTTAGTGTGCACCCAGATCCCTTGGCAGCTTATTAAAAATCCAGATTCCTGAACTCCCACATTCCCAGGGTAGTGCTTTGAGTTGGAGCCTGGGGACAAGAACAGGGTCTGGTGTCCCCTCTGCCACCTACAGCTTTGCAACTGAGACCACATCAGTTAATCCTCTGTGCCTCGGCCTTCTCATCAGGGAAGTGGGTGTAATCATGTACCTACCATAGGGTTTGTGAGGATAAAATGGGTTAGTGAGTATAAAGCACCTAGAACAGTGGCCAGCATAAAATATGTGTTCAATAAATGTGATCTATTATTGATATCAGGGTGGAGTCCAGGAAGCTCTGGGTGACGGACAAGCAGCCCTGGGTGATTCGGAAGCAGATCCACAGGCCACACACGGAGGACCGAGGATCTACAAATACGTGGACCAGTCTTCTTCACCTGCAGGCCACTCCTTTCCCTTTGGTAAGAAACAAAGAGTATGACACTTGCGTGCCACCAAGCCATCTGTGTGTCTTAAGAGGCAGCAGCTATTTCCCCCTCAAATGGAAATAGCTTGTTATTCCAATTAGATGTGGAAAACATGCTAATTACCCACCCCCCAAATCAGAAAGGTCATGGATGGAAAGAAAAAAAACCTATAAATAATCCCCAAACCCAGAGAAAATAACTAGTAATGTGTTGTTTCTATGCCCCCCCACACACACAGACACACACACACACAGATTTTTTTTTTTTACCATAATCACCGTTTTCCCTTTAATAGTGCGACAGGAACATCTTGCCACGTGAATAAACATAGCCCTGTAACATTCATTTTAATGCTACTCAGTAGTCCAAACTATGGATATAATGTTATCCAGCCAAACCCTAATCGTCAGACATTCAGGTTATTTCCTTCCTGGCTGATGATCAACAATTGTGGGAATATTCCAGTTGCCCGTTCCTGTGGGTCCTACGCTTTTCCCTCAGTGATGGCGGGCCTGGGTAGGGTTTGCTGTGTCAGCCTCCCTGCAGGGCTGAATCTCAGAGACCAAACGGTCACAGAGTTTACACTCTCAAGGCAGCTCAGCAGGCTTCAAATCCAGCTCCACTAATTGGCTCATTAACTGCCAAAGGCCTCAGTCTCCTATCTGTAAAATGGGGACCCTGAGCAGGGTCTGAGGGAATGCGTGAAGTCTCAGCAGGATGCCTGGCACCTGTTAAGGTTCAGTCACTTACCAAATATTTAGTGAATGGAAATGTAACTAAACATCCTTGCACATTAGTCAAAACTCAGGGTAAGTTCCGAAGGTCAGAAGGGCTACACTTTTTAAAGACTTACTTCATACTATCAAATTGGCCCCCAGAAACGCCATACCACCCACAAAATAGAAGAATGCTGGTTTCTCTTGGCCCTCACAAACACAGTTAGGCACCTTCTGAGCTGATCTGTGCCATCGTTGGTGAGCAGAGCCTGGAACTGTCAAAGCAATTCCCTGAGGCCACAAAGGTGAGGCTCTGGAGTCCCATCTCTGTAAGGAAGAGCGAGACGGCTGGTGTCCCATCTGGGCAGGGAAGCATCCACCCTCTCTCACTCTGTGACTAAGCCCCATTAACCTTGCCTGGACACCAGAGTCACGTCTGCCAAAACGTATCAGCGGAATACTCAGCATCTCTATCCCGGACCCTGCAGAGGCTGCCCCCGTCCCTGGCCTGCTCTGTCTCTCGGTGCATCTGGAACCGAGCGAGGACCGTGGTCCAGCAGCGATGCTCCCTCTGGTCTCCCGGCGCTGCAGCCCAGGCCTCCTTCCATGGCCTCCCTCCTCCCTCAGCTGTGACCAGCTGGTCTGTTTTTCAGCCGCCAATGGCTAATTCCAAGATTACCCTTTCTAAGTGGATGAAATGTAATATCCACAGTGTAAAAGCTTTAGACTTGCTCCCAGCAGTGAAGCATGGGGCATTTCTCCAGGGGCTGAAGATCGCCTTTAGACCATGGTGAGCATGGTCTGCATTGCTAAACCCTTTCACGACACACGGCCCCGTGAAAGTGCGGGAAAATTCTGGCCAAGAGGGATGAACTTTATTACGACATGTTCTTGGTTCCCGAGGAATTAAAGAATCTGCTCTGGGTCACGTTCTCTAAAAGTGTGGAGAAGGGGCAGGGGGAAAATTTCTTCCAGGTGGTAGGACATTCTCTCCCCAAAGTTTTACCCTCGGAGAACACTTAGGAAAGGGGATTTGAAGAACATAGAAAGAAAATGAGCATTTTCAAAAGAGGGAGCTGTTTTTCATTTTCTGCGGGGACTTGACACCTATCAGGAAACAACTTCAACCCACAGAAAGACCTTGTTTAAGGCCGTTTTTTAAATTTCTTCCTCTGCTAAAGAACAATGACATTTTCCCCAGATTGTTAAAACAACAATAACAACAACAACAACACAGGCATTCAGAGAGATCTAAGAAAAAGAAATTGTTAGTAACAAAAATAATAACAATAATGACAGCCATCATTCATGAAGCACCTAACATTTTTAGGTAGTTAACTATCCTGTTCGCCTTCATGAAATCTCTGTGGAGCTATAGCCCTAAGATGAAGGCTATGTTACCCATATTTTATAGATAAGGAAATCAAGCTTAAAGAGGCAAAACAATTTGATCAACGTTGGCTATTGTGTTTCTAACCTTTTATTAAACTATACATTTTAAAAAGCATACATTGTAAGGGTACACATTACCAGCTGGATAGATTTCACCAGATGAACACATCCATGGGACCAGCAGCTCAACCCCAGATCTCAAGACACAGACCATCCTGATCAGCACCCCAGGAGCTCCTCTCCTGTTCTGCCACTCACTCACCCCCAAGGGCAACCACTGCCCTGACTCACACCATAAACTCACTTTGCCTGCTCTCAAATGCGCATAAATGGAATCATGCCATACGTACCGCTCTGTCCATAATTCGTGTCCTGTCACACTGTGTCTGTGGGATTCACCCATGTTGCTGCATGTGGTTCTAGTGCGTTCATCCTAGTGGCAGCATGATACTCCGTGATGTGGATATCTGTTCCGTAGCCAAACATTTGGGTGGTTGCCAGTTGGCAGCTCTTACAAATGGTGCAGCTACGAGCATTCCTGAGCATGTCTGCTGGTGCACGTGCGTGTGCATGTATCCATTTCTGCTTTCCAAAGTGGCTAGACTCCTCCCACAGTGTAGGAGAGTTCTAGGTGCTTTACTGCCTCAGTGAGACTGGGGATTGGCTCTTGTTTTTGTTCTAGACCCTCTGCTGGGTGGATGTCAGATAACTTTTAGGGACAGGGGCAGAGCATCAGACCCAAACATTTCTAGAACCATGCCTAGCCTGGTCCTGGGCACTTGGAGCATGCTGAAGGGATAGCTGTTGAATTAATGAATGACCCCAAAATGCTCATGGTGGGTTTTTTTTATAAGTTTTTATAAGATTTTATTTATTTACTTTTATGAGAAAGAGAGAGAGAGCATGCGTGCAAGCACACAAGCAGGGGGCAGGGGGCCAGAGGAAGAAGGAGAAGGAGGCTCCCCACGGACCAGGGAGCCCGATGCAAGGCTTGATCCCAGGACCCTGAGATCATGACCTGAGCCGAAGGCAGACCGTAACTGACTAAGCCACCCAGGCGCCCTTGTGGTGTTTTTTCAACAGTATTCTACCGTGGCCTATCCCTCAGTCCCAGACTCCTGCCTATCCCAGGCCCTACCTTCTCTGAAGCTACCCAGCAAAACAGCCTGACATAACAACTTCTTAGAGACTTAGAGTCAGTAGTAAAAGGAGGCCAAGGCAGGCTGCGAGTTGCCTCAGGAGGACACAGGCTCAGTCACGGGGGGTGGGGTCCCAGGCTGCAGAGCAAGGCAAACGTCCCAGGTGCCCACCTACAGCCAGAAGTCAGCAGCAACTGTCCCCTCAAAGAACAGTCCCTGGAGCAAAGGGAGGAAGAAAACCAAGAAGGCAGCTGTGCTAACAACCCTACCCATGGGCACTAACACATCATATGGGGGGGGGCATTCTGGGAGCTAAGGACAGAGAAGGGTCTCTTAATTCCCTTGCAAACGACATGGGTTCATTAGGGCAACTCTTACAGAGGAAACCAAATAAATGACGGTTCCAATTTTAAATACCCTCCTGAGAACAGGATTAAGTATGATTAAGATAATTCTATGTATTGGGAAAAATAGACAGCTGCCCAGGGCCCTCTGCCCTCAAAGGCACATGGGCTGAGCCCTTCCCTTTACTGCTTCTTTGTTATCCCACTGGCAATGTCTGGGAAGGGAATAGTACCAGTGACAGTGAGCATTACTAGACATGAGACCCTGCCCTGGGCTCCTTGTTGGAGTTGCCTCATTGAACGTTCGTGAAGCTCCTACAAGGCAGGAACTGTTCCTGTCCCCATTTAAAGTCGAGGGGACAGAAGCTTGGAGAGGTAACAGCTAAAGATCAAACTGCTGGTTAGCAAGTGGTAAAGGGGGACTTGAACCCAGATGCTCTAGTTATCTGCTGCTGTGTAACAAATTACCCCCAAAGCATAACAGCTTAAAACAACCACCATCTGGGCAGGGCTCCGCTCCATGCAGTGCTGACTGGGATCGCTTTGGGTATCTAACTGGTGGACAGGTTCATCTGGAGGGTCCAAGACAGCTTCTCTCGAGTGACCGGTGCCTTGGCAGGGAGGGAGGCTGGGCCGCTCAGTGGGGACTGTCACCGGAGGGAAAGGGTGTGCTCTCTCCAGCAAAGCCATCTCAGGGTAACGGCGCTTTTAGGGCAGCTCAGGGCTCAGAGTGAGCCACATGGAAGCTGCCTGAGGCCTGGGCCCACAGCAGGCACAGCATTGCTTCAAGCCTGTCAGAGAGCCCAGTCAGACCCAGGGCAGGGACACAGACAGACGTGGCTTCTCGGGGAGGACTAGCACGGTTTCTTCAGTCTACTGTATTTTTGTCTTTGTTGGATTCCAGAGCCCTGAGCCATAACCACGAAAGTATACTGTTTTACTGGTTATTGTTGGGTGTCTCCTTTGTGCGTGGCGTTTTACTCACTTCCTAAAAGAGAGAGAGAGAAGAAGGAGGAGGAGGAAAAAGGAGAAGAAGGAGGAGGAGGAGAAGAAGAAGGAGAAGAAGAAGGAGAAGAAGGAGGAGAAGGAGGAGGAGGAGAGGGGAGGAGGAGGAGAAGAGGAAGAGGAGGAAAAAGAAGAAGGAGGAGGAGGAGGAAAAGAAGAGGGGGAGGGGAGGAGGAGGAGAGGAAGGAGGAAGAGGAAGGAAGGGAGGGGAGAGGTGAGTACAGAAGAAGCCACGGGAAGGTAAGTTAGGAGACAAGCATTTCTCTCATTCTATCGATGAAGACACTGAAGGTCAGAGAAGTGAGTGCCTTGTCCAAGGTCACACAGCTCATGAGGGTGAAAGGATCTGAAGCCCCCCTTCTTTCCTTCCTTCACACTTTCTTCCTCTGGGCCCATGAATGCTCCCCCCACCCCTCCCCGGCAAGTCTGCAGCCATACATTTCCCAGTTCCCAAATACAGCACTTGACCCTTCGCTTTTGATTAAAGAAACCCCGGTTTCCAGAAGAGGCCGCCCTGAACAGCGCGCTAACAGAGTGGCCTTCCCTCTGTGGCTGCCCTGGTTTGTTCAAGAGGAGATGAGTCATCGCAGGGATCAGCTCCTGTGGCAGAGAGGATTTTCCTCCATCTGTCCACCCTTCGGGCCCAATTTCCTCTGAATTGCTTTAGGGAGATACCAGAACTACAAATGCCACCCAGAGACAAAAAATACACATATCCCAGTGGATCTCCAGTGCAGTGGGCAACTTTAAGGGTGTGCATGTGGGACCCAGAAAACCGTTGACGAAACCAAGGAGCTGCCTGGGCGAGATCTCTTGTCCTTCACCCTGACATAACACAGCAGCGCCGTGACACGCCGACACCGTTCATTGCTATAATGTGTCAGTGTGGGTAACAGAAAGCAGGCAAGGAAGGCTTAATTATAAAAAGGTATCTTTTCAAGACACTTTAATTCCCTCATTTTTTTTTTTTTTGTCCTGACAAGAACTCACACACATACCCAAAAATGTGAATCTAGTTTAATTTGGGACTCTCAAAATTATTGCTAATGGGATTTCTTAATACCCCTTGTTTCGATCTTAGAATTCCAAAAATTTCTGGCTGAGATTTTGTTTTGCTGGAAGCAATGTAGCCAGGAGGTTGGAAGTGGGGTTTCTAGAGACATCGTGCCTGCCTTCGAGTCCTACCCCCACCCCTCAGCAGCTGGGAGGCCCTGGGTAACTCATGCCCCTGCTCAGTTAAATCAGGTCTAAAATGGACAGAGAAGCAGAACCTCCCTCCCAGGGCTGCTATGAAGTTACAAGAGGCAAATATGAGAACAGCTTAATATAATACCTGGTACTTACCTACTTAGTGTTCATGTTTATTAAATACTAGATATTTCCATATTGTTATTATTCAGTAGCCCAAAGAGTTCAAACATATAAAGAGTCACATACACGATGTGGATATGTGCACATCTCAGTGTAAATGACCAGGTATATAAGCCCCTGTCAATCACTCTTAAACATTTGAATTATTATAAAAGTAATTTGTTTATTCTAGAAAAAATTTTAATATAGAAAAGTAGAAAGAAAAAATAACCACCACCTATTATCCAAGGACCTACAGAAAAACATTTTTCAGCATTCTGGCCAATATACTTCCAGCCCTATTTAGTGTGCATAAATATATTTAATTCTTTTTTCATAAAGTA
The DNA here is from genome assembly GCF_029215605.1 of Mirounga angustirostris. Classification (NCBI taxonomy): domain Eukaryota; kingdom Metazoa; phylum Chordata; class Mammalia; order Carnivora; family Phocidae; genus Mirounga; species Mirounga angustirostris. The sequence goes on along the minus strand of NW_026991709.1, from coordinate 176,743,011 downwards.
CTTGCTTTCTTATAAGGTGCTCTACTCACTGGTGATATATCATAAATACAGTCACATGTCATTCCTAGACAGCATCCCATGAAACATCTATATAGTCCTCCATGTCCTGAATATATTGCTATTCATTTAACTGATCCCCTGCTGTTGGACATGTAGGTTGCTTTCATTATTTTTGCAATATTAAAAACAACACTGAAATGAACATTCTTGAAATAAGATATTATGCACTTCCATGGTCTATTTCGTTTGGATAAACTCCCAGAAATAGAATTTCTAGGTCAAAAGTTCTACCCATTTTTAAGGTTTTATGTAGGGCCATTGCACCCTTCAGAAAGGGTGCATCTCTCCCCCAGTGATGAATGAATAGTTCTTTCCCCTATATTTACCACCACTGAGCATTCCATGTTCAATTCTTCCAACAATTTTTCATTGAGCACCTACTGTTTTCCAAGCACTGCTGAAAATGACTAGAACAAGTCCTTTTTTTGCTATGCTCACAGATTTTTCCCTATCTTCACAGATTTCATATACACAACTCTGAGGATCTAGTTTCAGTGTGGCCCCTTCATCTCTCTACTGGCCTGTCAGAGAAATGGACAGTCTGGCAAGTGGACCAGGGTTGGAGACAGAGCTTCAGTCTCTGGGACTGTGAAGAGCCCGTTCTTCTGTCCTTCAGCCAGGAACATGCTAGTTCCAACGCCCCTTGTCTCTGCTCTTGTGTCCTCTGTGCCTTGGTCTGCTCTCCTAATCTAAGCCTTCTGCCTATATGTGCGGCAGGAGCTTACAACCCAGACAGGAAGAGGGTTTCAGCGCAAACACCGACTCTGTGTTGGTGAATGAGGCGTGATAACCTGGCTCTCTGACTGAGGATGCTGAGGCTCGGTTTGAGATCCCTTGAAAGAATGCTGTGATTGGTTAGTGATGTCTGCTGCAAACACAGGAACAGAAGAAAATGGTATGTATGCCTATCGATTCTGTTATTTTCTCCATCTCCAGGCTTTGGCTGTCCTTAGCTCAGATTCTGCTGGATTCATGTGCCCTTTTCCTGTACTTCTGCTCTCTTTTGTTCCTTTCTTCTTCAAGCTCTCCCTGGTTCACTTTCTCTTTCTTTGTTTCCGTACTTCACACACATTTCTCATCTCTGTAAATAGTTTCCTACAGACTATATCCTCGTTGTGCTTAGCTCGCCAAGAGAGCTCTCTATTGCTCTCTCTCACTCCCTTGGTCTTTCTTCCTCTGCCTCTCTGTTCCTACGGATCCTCCGCTAAGTTTACCTCTCTGTGTTACCAGAAGCTGTTGGTGGTAAATAGTGTACCCCAGGCCAACAATACATAATTGATGGACTGACCACAGGAGGGGCTGTTTCCCTCAGGAAGCCCACTGTTTGGGAAGGAGGGGTCTGGTGTCCTGAGAGAGGAACCAGGAAGCCACCTCACAGGAAACAAAGCACATCATTTATGCTGCTGTGTTCACATTAAAGCATTGCCTGAGTGCCTCACAAGTTCCCAGAGACCGGTAAAATGTCACTTGTAGAATCAACTCCATGCTGCCCCAGGCCTGGGGATAGCGCTGAAACACAGCCCGGTGGGGCTAATGGTCTCTGAGCATAGTAGCACATTCCCATAAATGGTATCCCCTTACTGAGCTCTAACTACAGATCGGACATTGTGCTAAAAGGTCTGCACGCATTATCTTACCGACTCCTGACATTAATCTGGAAGGTATGCCAGTATTATCCCTATTTTATAGACGAGAAAACTCAGGCTCAGGAGTCTAAGTAACTTGCCCCAAATCTCTCTGCCAGGGAGTGGAGGGGCCTCCAACTGGGTCTGTGCAGCTCCACATCATATATTAGTCAATCCAATATACACCAATCCCTGGGTGGGGTGGGGGAGCGAAGGAGGGGGAAATGTCCCACCTATCCATCCCAGTGCCCCAAAGAACTGGGAAATAAGGAAGAGAGAATCACCATCTGGGAGTTAAGCCGTATAGTCAGCCCATACGAGGTCAGATCAGCAAACGGCAAGGTGGTTCTAAAGGATACTATGGCATCTAGGTCTGTAGGAATGAAAGTATTTGCATATATAAAGACAAAAAAACTGTGTCCCTTTGAAGGAAGCTTAGCTACCACTAGTGGAAGCCTTCAAAAAGAGGATTTAAAAAAAAAGAGGATTTAAAGGATGCCCATCCAAGCACCACCCAGGGGAGGGGTGGGTACACCGAGTCTGCTCTGCCCAGTGGCCTACCCTGGTAGGCTACTCGTTCACTAAGCCCTTATTCATAGAGCACCTGCTCTGTGCCCGCCACCGTGCTGAGCACTGTCCTGGCACTCGCCGAGCTGAGGTCCTCGTCAGGAGGCAGCTTCATTGGGAACGAATGAAGTCGGCGCGGCGGGGCCCTCCAAGAGCCCTTACAGTGCGTCCATGTGACCACACGATTTTGTGACATGTACCAGTGTAAGACATCACAACAGCCATCAGTTAAGGCCACCATCTCCACTTGGATTTCCTCTCTGTATTGAACATAAACATTCCCATTGGTCCCCCGGGAAGCAACCCCCGGGACAAGGACGAGGGCACACTTGGGTTACTCGGGAGGAAACCCTGGCCAGCAAGTGGGAAAGGCGACCAGCGAGGGCAGTCTGCCAACACAGGCCAGCCCCCCAGGTGAGCACTTGGAGCTTAACCCTATGGGGGCCTTTGGGGGACAGGCTGTTTTAAAATAGAGGTTTTATTCTTATTTAGGTATGGGAAGGACAGCAGATCAGCGGACGACTGCCAATGAAAAGACAGATTGTCACCCATGGTCTCAAGACGATAGGGCATGCCACGCCATGCTGGGCCACATGAGGAAGCACCAGCTTCAGGCAGGAGGCAGAGGATGCGGGAGCTGTGCAGAGCCTTTATTGTGGTTTCTGCAGGAAAGAATGGGTGAGGCAGGGTGAACAGGCTTATGCTGGGCCGGTTTGAATAGTCCCGGTGGGCTCTGGGACGTAGGGCGGTCCCTAGCTGTCTGGTACCTGGTCCTCAGGGGGTGAGGGCACGTGGATAGTGGATAGTGGCCTGGCACGTCAGAACCCAATAAAGGAGGTGGTTGGGGGTATGAGCTCTGGAGCTCTGGACTGGTTGGTCTGCATTTGGATACATCCCAGGGTGAGGGTTTTTTGTGTGTGTGTGTTGTTTTTTTTTTAACTATTTGGCTAACCTTGGAAGGGCCAATCCCACCAGGGTCGGCAAGGTCCCAGATGTCAAAACAATGGCAGCACAGAAAATAAAGACACGGCTAATGCACAGGGTACAAACCGGACCATAAAGCCGTCCCACCTCGGGGATGAGGAAGCCACTGGCTGAGGGCTTCTGGGGGTGGGGGTGGTGGGAGTTATTTCCCCAGCACTCCTGGTGGGCAAGAGGTTTTGGAGAAAGAAGGAGGTCCTGGCAGCTGAAACGGCTGGAACATTCTGAAATGCCCGGACCTGTGGGATGTGGGCAGGACACCAGCAGCTCTGCTCCCTGCACCTAATTTTACATTCATAACTGTATATTCTTTGTTATCAAGAAGCCCTCCAACGTGGTCTAAACTTTGGACTCTACAAAAGTGGGTCTGTCCCTGTGGGAGACAATCAATATCTGATTGTCATGGGCTGGATTGTGTCCCCACACAAATTTGAATATTGAAGACCTAACCTGCAGCACCTCAGAATGTGATTGTGTTTAGAGAGAGGGTCTTTAAGGAGGTAATCAAGTTAACATGAGGTCATTAGGGTGGATCTTAATCCAATGACTGGTGTCCTGATAAGAAGAGATGAGCACCCAGACACACGCAGAGGAAAGGCCACGTGAAGACACAGGGAGGAGGCAGCCATCTGCAAGCCAAACAGAGCCCTCACAAAAGACCAACCCTGCTAGCACCCTGACCTTGGACTTCAAGCACACCCCCAGAGCTGAGAAGAAATCCATTTCTACCGTTTAAGTCACCCAGCCTGTAGTAAGTGGTTAGCCCGAGCAAACTAATATAAGTGGTTAGCCCGAGTGGCAGCCCAAGCAAACTAATATACTCATTAAGATGTGCCAGGCTGGTAACTGTACATGCTGGCATCCAAGAACCTCCCTTTTTACTGGATCTGGTCTTCCACTGTGGCCGTGGGGGTTATTCGACTTCCCATGGGACAGGCCCAGGCGGGGTGCAGGCTACAACACTCTGGAAGGCTCATGTTACTTCTAAAGAGGGCAGCCATCCTCAGCTCCAGCTGCCTGTTCCCACACCTGCTTTAGCAAGAGAAGCCAGAAATCTGCATTCTGTATGAAAACTCCCTATTTCTAAAAGTTGGTCATGAATTCAAACATTTAAAAAAAAAAAAAAATACTCTCCAGGCCAAACAAAACAACTCTGCAGGCTGATTAGATGCGCGTCCACAGTTTGCAACTCTAGGCTGTATTTCTTCCTCACGGGGAGCTACAAAGTTCCCATCTGCTGGACATTTCTATTTCTTGTTGTCACTGAATCACTTGGCATTGGCCCAGGGTTAAAAATCCCATCTCTGCCACTGACGAGCTGTGGGAGCTTGAGCAGGTCACATCACCTCTTGTGCCTCGGTTTCTCATCTCGAAAGTGCCTGTCACCAGGGTAGATGAGCAGGGAGGGTCAGAGGCATGGTCCGCAAATGGCGGGTGTGCAGCAGGTGTCCAGGAAGTGAAAGCTCTTTAGGCCACACTCATCAGTCCGCCTGGTTGGCTGTTGTCGGCCTCCCAGGAATGCTGCCAACAGGCAGGACAGAGTTTCTGAGCCCATGGGGCCGGTGATAACTGAATTTCAAGGTAAACTTCTCCTGGTCATGACCTTGTCAGGCTGCATGCTGTCCTCTCCTGGGGACGACCTGACCTTGAGACACTCTCCTTTCTGGTGTCTGCACGCTGAAATACATCGCCGCTGGCTTGGTCTTAAAGGGTCCATAATGCTGAAGGCTAAAGGCGGGCCCTTGGTCCCTGATGAAATATCACTCTTTAGAACATTCACTTTGATCACTCACTTCCCAGGCATTGGAGCACAATGTCGAGGGGCTCCAGAAGGCGTCCGGGTTCTGCTGCTGGACTCACGGCATCACACACATTCATTTTGAATTCCCACCCAGATATGTAAAGAGGGGAAGATACTGCCAAACATCAATCTTGGGAAATGAGACACAAATGAAGCTAATTCTGTCCACCCAGACCCACTCCCGCAGGTGGGCTAGAACAGCTGACAGAGCCTGTGTCTACCTTTTTTTTGTATTTTTCATAAAGTAAACCCAACACTCGGCCCATGGGTCAATCTGAGAACACAGATAAGAGCGCAGCTTCAACCAGCAAGTTTTTACATGAATCCACAGAATATTCTTGTTGAGCATTCTGTCTGCAAGAAGGAAGACGACATAGCCAGGCTTTGGAACTCAGTGGCACCCCTAGCTTGATTATATCCTAGCCAGGTGAGGACTTTCAGCAAGCTACTGAACTCCGAACCTTGGTTTTCTTATCTGTGAAATGGGCCAGCACTAATGCCTATCTCATCGATAAGGTAAGAGGAATAAGCAAGGGAATGTGAAATGCTGAATGCAGGGCTGCGCTTAGTTGCTAAAATGCGCCCTGCCGGAGCTAAGCACTTTACATGGATTAAGTCATTTAATCCTCCCAATACCATGGGCTTCATTTTGCCACTGAGAGAATGAAGGCAGCACAGAGAGGTGAGGCAAGTCACACAGCAAGTCGATGGGCGAGCCAGGATTTGCGCCCCAGGGTCGGGTCTCAGTGTGTATCCTCCCAACCATAAAGGGAAGGTATTGTTTTCATAAATTACCACAGATTTATTTATTTGTTCAGCAAATAGTAAAATAAGAAATAACTAAAAGTGTGCTGAATATTTTTGTAAAATTCAAGTCCTAGATGTGCTGTGGGCAGAAAAAAGAGACTTGACTATGGCCCGAGGGGCAGGAAACACCTCTGTGGTTACAGAACTGGCGAAGCCGAGATGAGAATACAGAGAGTGAGCTAGGACGATGCTGCCACATTGATGTCATCAGCATCCCCCGGAGGGCCTGCTGAACCCCATGCCATTGTGTGCGACTCAGTAGAGCTGGTCTGGGGTCCGTGCCTTTGCATCTCTCCCTCTGCCCCCAACAAGCTCCCTGCTGATCCGGGGAGCACACTGTGAGAGGAGGAAGCAAAGAAGGGGAGGAGGGTGGAAATGGCTCGGGGAGAGGAGACTGCAAGGCCAGAGGTCTCATCTCCTAAGTGACCCCGACGATGCCTGATAGTGTTCTCCCCATTCTGGCAAGCGAGAAAATCGGACTTAGAGCAATGAATTAACTTGTCACAAAACTTCACAGTGGGAGAGGCAGGATGCAGAGCCAGGTCCTGGAGGGACAGAGAGAGCCACCCCCAGGAGTCCCCAGGGGCAGCCACGGCGAAGGAGGACTGTGGCACCCTGCTCAGCACCCAGGGCAGTCCACAGCACGAACAGCCTCACGCACACTTCCCAGGGCCCCTAGAGAGGCAGAGCTGAGGAGAACCCGCTCTGTCCATGTTGCCTCTCCTGCTTGCGGGTGCGGCTCCTGCCCAGGGCTCTCCTTCCCCCCCACCCCCCGCAGGGGGTGGTGTTTGGAAGCAGGATGCTCTGACCCTTGGGACTTTTTTTCTGCCTCTCTCTGGCTCATGAAGCCAAACAGCTCAGGTTTTTCAGAGCAGGACAGATCCATTAAGTGTTCCAGGAGGAACAAAAATCTGGGGAGAGGACAAGGGCACAGACCATATCCCCCTGTGATCCTTGCAGCCTTTTAATTCGAAGCTTCCAGAGAGGAGGCTGGTCTTGCTAAAATCATTACAATAATTCAAAAATTTCAATCTCCTTCAGTAAAAACAACACAAGGCAAAATATTCACATTGTAATCAGACTACTAATGGGTGGTCCAGGGGTTCAAAGTCAATAACAGTAGTTACTGGACTGGACGGTGGGGGGCTTCCTAAATGCAGTGCCAAATATTTTTTCTTCATTATCTTGCATAATAACGCAGGGCTGCACTTAGTTGCTAAAATGCACCCCTGCATTCTCGGGGGTGGATGCTTCCTTATCCCCATTTTACAGAGGGAGAAACTGAGGCTCCGAGGGATGGTGTACCTTGTCTCAGACACAGTTCACAATGGCAGAGCCAGGCTCTAGGTTCCCAAAGCTGCAGAATTTTCCCAAGTTGCCATCCTCCTGTATCACACACACCCTTCTTTCTTCTCTCCTCTCCTAGAGCTCAATGGTCAAAAGAGTGGGCACAGTGGAATGAGACCTGGGCTTAAACCCATGCTCCTTGGGCACATATTAGCTGTGTGACCTTGAACGTACACCGTTGAATCACGCAAAAAAGGGAATTTACAGGTGGTATAACTGAAGAGCCCAGGGACAGACCAGTGTTCGATCTGGTCTGATCCAGGGGCTCAGATCTGTTTTCTCCCTCTCCAGCTCTATGGCTCTGCTTCCAGACTGTTGGGTCCATCCTAGATGCAGTTTCCCTTCATGGAGGCAATATGCCTGCCGAAGTTCCTACCCCACATCCTCCCAGGTTCCTGTGCATTAGGAAGGTGTCTCAGCCCTAGCAGTCCCAATAGAAGTTGTGTTATGTTTCCGTGGCTCTACTGGGGTGTCTACTGAACCCTGAGCCAATCCCTGCGGCCAGAGGATCCTGATAAGCTCATTGGCTTGAGCCAAGTCATGAGCTTTAAGTCTCAGCTGGGGATAGAACCCCCTCCACAGCACATTTGCTGACAGTGGGGAAAGTGGTGGTTCTTCATGGAAATTAGGGAATAGTTAGCACAAGTCTGAATAGATTCCAGATATGCCTGATGAAAGAGCAACTGCTCCATGCCTCAATTTCTCCTTCTGTAAAATGGGAATTATTATAGTGTCTTAACTCAGGCTGTCATAACAGAAGACCACAGACTAGGTAGCTTAAACAACAGAAATTTATTTTCTCACAGTTCCGGAGGCTGGAAGTCCAAGATCAGGGTGTCTGTCAGCCTGGCTGGGTTCTGGTGAGAGCTCACTTCCTGGCTCAAAGATGGCTACCTTCTTGCTGTGTCCTCACGTGGCCTTTCCTATGGGCAGGCACATGGAGTGAAAGATCTCATTTCTTCCTCTTCTTAGAAGGGCACTAATCTCACATGGACATCCCACTCTCATGACCTAATTGAATCTTAATTCCTTCCCACAGGCTCCATTTCCGAATACCAATGGAGGTTACATCAACATATGAATTTTGGGGGGGACACAATTCAGTCCATAGCTGTTAGCATCTACCCTATTCAGTTAATGTGAGAATTAAAAGATAATACTGTAAAGTTCTTATAATATTTGGCCCTTAGTAAGTACCAGTTAATAAATAGTAGCTTATAGGTTATACATTTATTTTTTTTATTTAAGTACAATGAAATTCACCTATTTTAAGTATAGCGCCTGATGAATTTTGGTAATTCTATGCATTGGTGTCACCCCCCCACACCACAATCAGGATAGAGAGAGCACCCTCACCACAGAAGCACCTTCAAGACCCTTTGTAGTTGGGCTGTTCCCATGACTCCCAGGCCCAGGCAACCACTAATCTGCTTCATGTCACTAAAGTTCTGCCTTTTTTAGAATTTCATACAAATGGAATCACAGAGTAGTTTGTCTTTTGTGTTTGACTTCTGGCACTTGGCATAAGGATTTTGAAATCCATTCATGTTGTTATTGTGTATTAATATTTTGTTCCTCTATGTTGACGAGCAATATTCTACTGCATGGGTAGACCACAGTTTGTTTAACCATTTGTAACTGATGGAACTGTTTCTAGTTTTTGGTTATTATGAACCAGCTGCTAAGAGTGATCGTGTACTGTTCTTTATGTGAACGTATGTCTTCTCTTTTTTTTAATTTTTTTTAAAGATTTTATTTATCTACTTATTTTAGAGAGAGATTGACAGCAAGCACGGGGAGGTGCAGAGGCAGAGGGAGAAAGAATCTCAAGCAGCTCCGTACTGAGCACAGAGCCCAACACGGGGCTCAATCGCACGACCCTGAGATCATGACCTGAGCCAAAACTGAGAGTCAGACACAACCGACCGAGCCACCGGGCGCCCCTGAACATGAGTCTTCTAGACTAAGGTTTATATGGCAGGTTCTCTGGTTTATCTCAGAGTGTTCTAAACATGTTTAAAAATTATTTGTACCAATACCTGCTACAACATAAAAACCACAAACTACATGATCCTAATTATGTGGAATGTTGAGAATAGACACATGTATAGAGACAGAAAGTCTATGAGTGCCTGCCTGGGACTGGAACACTGGGGGAAGATGAATGCCTGCTCATAGGTGCTGGGTTTCTTTTCACGGTGATGAAATGTCCTAAAACTGATGGTGGTGATGGATGCACAACTCTGAATATACCAAAAACCACTGAATTGCACACTTTAATGGGTGAATTGTATGCTATGTGAATTCTATTTCAATAAAGCTGTTAAAAATTATTGGTTAAATGAACGAATGATTAAATAATTGGGATGATTCCATGTATGAATGAATATTCTTGTTTCTGACTGTTTAATCACTCCAATACCCTTTGGTATTTATTTATAATTCAGCACACGTATTGGATATCTAGTAAGCACCAGATAGGGTGCTAGGGGCAGAGGGATCAAAGACAGACGAGACAGGGATCTAGCCTCTCAAAAATACACACTTGAGAGAGGGAAACGGACTATAATTGCCGCTGTGATTGCTAACCCTGACACAGCACTCACAACGCTATGTTCACTAATAGCTGAAGTCTATATTCTAGTTATAAATATATATCTTTCTTCATCTACTCTTCATAGCCACCTTGGAGGAAGGTACTAGCGTTATTTGCACTCTTCAGATGGAAACACTGATACAGAGAGGACCAGTCACTTGCCAAGGTTACCCAGCTAGTAAATGGTACAGCTGGACCTTGAAGCCCAGGAAGGCTGGCTCAGTGTTCATGGCCATGACCGCCGTCTTCCACTGCCCATTCAGGGAGACAGGGCTCCAATGGCAAGCGTCCTAGCCATGGCACAGTGGGAGAGCCAAGGGCACTGTCCCGTCTCCCCTCGGGCTTGTGTTCTCAGCCCTGCCTCAGTCTTTACACTCTCTCCCTTCTGGCCAGCCTCTGGCCCTGATCATACCCTGCAGACCCCAAGAAAGGAGCCCCCCAGACCTACCTCTGGCATCAAGGCCTGCCTCATTACCTCTCTGTTTCTATTCCTCTCCCCCAGCAGAATGGAGAGCACCTGTTAGGGACTGAATTGTGTGCCCCACAACTTCATATGTTGAAGCCCTCACCTCCAAGGACACTGTGTTCAGAGATGGGGCCTTTAAAGAGCTAATTAAGGTTACATGGGGTCATCAGGGTGGGGTCCCGATCTAACAGGACTGGTGTCCTTACTAGAAGAGGAAGAGACATAGGAGTGTGGTGCACAGGGGAAAGGCCACATACGGACACAGCAGGAAGGCAGCCGTCTGCAAGCCAGGAGGAGAGGCCTCACCAGAAACCAATGCCGCAGACACCTTGATCTTGGACTTCCAGCCTCCAGAACTGAAAAATAAATTTCTGTTGTTTAAGTAACCCAGTCTGTGGTATTGTGTTATGGAAGCCCAAGTAGACTAATACCTCACTACATACCTGCTCCTCTCAGAATGGAAGCAGGCCTGGCCCTGGTGGGGATACACGGTGACTCTGGAGAGGAAAGGTCTGAAACACGGGCCGTTCTTGCAAATCTCACCTGAGAGCAGACACTGGATCAGATCTCCTCAGACCAGCGCCGTGCTGCCACCGGGCTCACGCATACCTGAGAGCTGACTGTAAAGTGGTCAATAAGCACCATCATTATCAAAAAGTAAATTACATAAGCTTTTATTAAATACATTATGTTAAAAATAAAGGCAATAAATACTCAAAACCACCCCTGTCTAAGTATTTTACTATATGTATCTGCACAGTAGATAAACCACAGAATGGTGCACAACTGCACATCTCGTCCCAGATCCCCATTCAGTGACATCACATTGGTAGTGTAAGTTAGGTCAAGGCAGGTGTATTTACACCACAGACATTGGCAAACACTTTAATTCAGAGCTTGATCTATTGTTGCATTGATGGTCTAGACTTACGAAAGTGATTGAGAAAATGTCAACAATTAAGTGCATCGTCTATATAGATGTTATGTTGTGAATAGCACAAAAATCAAGGGCAAGTTCTTGCAGTATTCAAACACTGCTATCCAGCTCAGCAAAGAAGTCACTCATGCCACTGATGAAAACAAATGTCTTCCCTGTTTTGCTTCCATCTTACTCTTTAACATAAGCAAAATTATCAACCAATATTCATGTTGGAGCTGCATCCGTTTGTCAGTTGCAACTGCTGGCTGGATACTGATATGGGCGTTGGGCAAACATCAACAAAAGCATTTTGTGAAAATCATCTGGCTATGTGGAATGTATAATATTGTCTGTTTAATTTATATTAAATTGTATAGTATGTTTCTACACTATAATTGCATAGAATATTATATTTATTTGTACTAAATGGCTTAGTATACATCACTAATATTAATAAAATGTATAATAAATAGGCAATATGTGTGAGTACATATATACATATCTATGTACTTTGGTGGGGGAGGAGAGGCATTTATTAGGCGTTAAACATTCAGTAGCACATTGTCGTATCAAATCCTCCCTGTTTGAGAAGACTGGGGCCCAAGGAGTGGAGCATCTGCCCCACATCCCACACCAGGGCTCCCGAGACCCTACCCAGTACTGGTGAGTCCACCTCATCACAGCACCCTGTGCAGGTATGGAAGGGCAATCTAGGAAACAGGAGTAGTCCCTGGGATTCCATCATTTCTATTTGTTCCTGAAATCCTCTTGGTGCCATACAAAAAGCTAAGCCATAAATCCTAGGAGGTGCATAATTTCATTATTCTTATTATGCTTAATTAAAATAACGCTGAGCCTGGGTTAGTGATTAACTTTCTCTCTACCTCCCTCAGACTCCCATTAGGGTAATTTGTTTCTGAACCCTCTGAACAAACACAGAAAGATTTTGTTTTTTCCTCTGGCTATTTTGGTTATTCTTTATGATTTCTTTTTTTTTTTTTTAACCCCTCAAGGGCGGCAAATTTATTTGTCAAACTTGTCCATCTTAGTCCTCGAGATGAGACCTACTTGAAAAAATGGAAAGGAAGGAAGGGCAGACAGACTTTAGTTCAAAAACAGTTCTGACACCATTTAGGAAATGAAGAGGCCAGGCACACGCTGGAAAAAAAAAATTCACATTACATATATCTGACAAAAATTAGCATATGAAAAGAATTATTTAATCTCGATAAGACAATCCAATTAAAAATGGGCAAAAGATTTGAACAAACATTTCACCAAAGAAGATGTACTATGGGCCAAAAGGCACATGATAAATGTTCAGTAACATTAGTCATTTGGAAAATGAAAAACCAAGCCACGGTGAGACAATGCTGGACACCCACTTCAATGCTTGAAGTTAAAGAGTTTAATTTCAAGGTAAAATGACTGGCCATACTAAATGTCAGTGAGGGTGAAGAAATCTCCCATACAGCTGGTGGGAATGCAAAGTGGTACAAACACTTTGGGAAACCAGGTGGCCATTTCTCATCACGTTTGAAACAGAGAGCAAGCATACAATGCAGCAATTTCACTTCTAGGTGTGTACCCAAGAGAAATGAAGACATAGGTCCACATGAAACTTGTACCTAAACGTTCACAGAAGCTTTATTTCTAAGAGCCAGAACAACCCACGTGTTCATCAACAAGCAAATGGATGAAGACATTGTGGTATAATCATTTAATCAAATACTACTCAGCACTAAGAAAAGGAATAAACTGGGCGCCTGGGTGGCTCAGTTGGTTAAGGGACTGCCTTCAGCTCGGGTCATGATCCTGGAGTCCCTGGATCGAGTCCCGCATCGGGCTCCCTGCTCGGCAGAGAGTCTGCTTCTCCCTCTGACCCTAACCCCTCTCATGTGCTCTCTCTCATTCTCTCTCTCTCAAATAAATAAATAAAATTAAAAAAAAAAAAAAAGGAATAAACCGTCGATGCACACAGCAACAGGGACGTATCTCTAATACTCAGCATAAAGAAGTACCTGTCGTATGATTCCATTTTATACCACATTCTAGAAAAAGCAGAAGGATAAGGACAGAAAACATCAGGGGCTCCCAGGGGCTGGAGGAAACGGACTAGAGAGTGGCACAAGATAGCTGTACCAGAGGATGGTAAGTTTGCGCATCTTGCTTGGGTGATGGGTACATGGGTGTATCCACTTGTCAACTGTATGTCAAGTATAGGCGTATTTTGTTATATAAAATTTATCCCTCAACAAAATGGATTTTAAAAGTACTAGCTGGGTAACCTTGGGCAAGTTATTTTACTCTTCTGGGCCTCAGTTTCCTCATCTGTAAAATGGTGATAATGACAGTTGTTACAAGAATTAAAGAAAACACATGCAAACACTTAGAACATGGGTTTGCACAATATTGGCTTGCTTTCTTTGTTGGTTTTTGATTTTCATTAAACTATAAATGGCCATATAATAGGTATTCATTCATTCATCCATTCAATAAATATTTAATAAGTACCTACTACATTCTAGGTGTTGTTCTAAGCCCTAGAAATATGCCAGTAAACAAAACAAAGATCCTTGCCTTCTTGATATTTAAATTCTATTAAGGGAAGACAAATAATAAATAATAAAGATAAAAAAATGAATTATATATTAAGTTAGACGTTAATAAATGCTGTGGGAAAAAAAGAAAAAATAGAATATGGTGATAGACAAGACTACTGAGTCAGGGCTCACACAGGTTGCAATATTTTTTTAAGATTTATTTATTTATTTATTTGAGAGAGAGAGAGAGAAAGAGAAGGAAAGGTCGAGCATGAGCAGGAGGGGCAGAGGGAGAGGAAGAGAGAATCTCAAGCACACTCCGTACTGAGCCCAGAGCCAGACATGGGGCTCGATCTCACGAACCCTGAGATCGCAACCTGAGCCAAAATCAAGAGTCAGATGCTTAACCGGATGCACCACCCAGGCGCCCCGCAGGTTGCAATTTTAAGTAGTACAGCCAGAGGAGGTTTTACTGAGTAGATGATGTTTGAGCAAAAACTTGAAGGATACGTACTTATAAGACAAAGGAAAAAAATACAAGCAGAGAGGCAGGGAAGGAGGAATCATAATTTCCCAATGTAATTATTTGTCAATTGCCTAAAACTGATGAGCATTCATTCTACGGGGTAGGGTTGGCGGAGGGGGGTGGTCGTGCTCTTTCTACTGTACGGTTTGATCACACTGGAGTATAAACACTGAGAAGGTAACAACGGAAGTGAAGAATGTTTACAAATCACAGGCAGGCCTGTTGACACACTGAATCCCAAACACCTAGATTCAAAAGTCACCTCAACCCCCTACCAGCTACGTGACCTCCAGCTGGGCATTCAACCTCTCACAGCGATAATGGTCCCCCAGGAGTGCAAGAAGGATTAAAGGAGATACCGTAGGTAGGGTCCTAGCATCACTGCGGTGCCTTTCCTCCTGAGAGCCCCTCTGGATCTGTGTTGCTGCCCCACCTTGCACACACCCCGCCCCCCCGTCTGACCACCAACGCTCCAGAAACAACAATTACTGTTCGGCTTTCTCCAGCACCAACACCATTTCCCCGACTTGCCAATTAGCATGTGTAATTTCAACACTTCTCCAACTAGATGATTTTAAATTCATATTCAATAATTTATGGAAATGAATGCTGGTATTTTCCCCCTCCCTTTTTTTTTTTTAAAGCACTTTAAAGAGATGGCCCCATCTTCTGACACTTGACACAGTTGATGAGCAATCTGCCTGGTGGCAGAGTGGTTCCACATTTGCCGGCGCTTGGCCTCCTGGGGAGACCCAGGAGAAAAGAAAGCTTTCTAAAACATTTCAATTGTAAGTGGAGTTCATTAGTTTAGATCCCATTACAATAAATTATTATCCACAGCTTTAAATCTTAACAAAATGGACACCACAATGATTAGCCTCTTCTCTGTTTGTAGAGGGACCCTATAATAAACCTACACCAAACTAGTTATTTGTCCCAAAAGGGAAAGCACCCCCATCTGACAAAAAAAATAGGAGCCGGATCTCTTCATTTCTCAGATGAACATTATTAGCACTACGTCCACAGGTAATTGTGATCATGGCAGAAGCCGGCTTAAAATCCTCCAGTTTCTCATCACTCTTAGGAGAAAGTTCTGTCAAAGAATAATGTTCCAATGAGAAAAACCCAATTCTTTTTTTTTTTTCCAGTTTTATTGAGAAGTAGTTGACATAGGACACTGTATTAGCTTAAGGTGTACAACATAATGACTGGGTATCTGTCTACGTTACAAAATCGTCACCATGGTAAGTTTACTTAACATCATCCAGAGCTTATGCATCTTATAACTGAGAGTTTGTGCCTTCTCATGACCTTCACCCATTTCACCACCCTCCATCTCCTGCCCTGGCAACCATCAGTCTGGTCACTGCTTCTGTAAGTTTGCTTCTTTTAGATTCCACATATAAGTGAGGTCATACAGTATTTGTCTTTCTCTGTCTGGATTGTTTCATTTAGTGTAATGCCCTCAAGGTCCATCCATGTTGTCACAGATGGGAGCATTTTCTTTTATATGGCTGCACCATATTCCATTGTGTGTGTGTATTACACACAATGTATATATACAATTGTGTGTGTGTGTGTGTATTCTCTTTATCTCTTTATCCATCTCTCTTTATATTCTCTTTATCCATCCATTGGTAAATGGACACTTAGGGTTCATGTCTCGGCTACCAGAAATAATGCTGCAACGAACATGGGGGTGCCTTCAAGAGAGTGATTTCAGAAAACCCAACTGTTACACTGACAAAGAATAAATATGTGTCAAACATTTATTTAACTCATTAATGAGAGAACAAGGGATATGGTAGAGTTGGTTCAAACAGCATTTGATGACGGGGGGTTACAGAAAAGGTATACAGAAGTAAGTTTTAATTTACTTGCTCATCTTTCAAGTTAGAAACAACACTGACTCAAGTTCTTCAGGGTGATGAAGTGATAACCGCTCGGCTTACCTTCTCCACCAGACAGAAACCACTGGATTCTCTGCAGAGCGACAGCCACCTACACACATACACGTCACCTCCCAGAGATCAGCCCAAATGGGTACACAGCAAAATCAGACAAAGACACGGTCCCATAGAGAATTAAGTCCTCCTTGGGTGGGCCTGGTAGATGATGCTCCAGCCTGACACTGAAAGAATCTATAGTCTTCCTTTTTGCTGTGTTTCTATGTTTTGGACAATTTTTCTTAGCAGTTCTAAGTCTTCAACATGGCAGATGAAGTTAGCTTCTTCCTCTTCCTCCAGCCACATCTGGTAATGCTACCCTCCGGAGACCAGTTCCTTCCCATGGCTGGGCCACACAGCTGCTTCCTTTGATGGACTCACAAACCTCCCCTCTCCCACCTCTACTTAAGGTCTCAGTTAAGTCATTTCCTCGGGGAATCGTCCTAACTCCCCTGGTCAGATCGCCTGTAAACCCTCGAAGGCAACCTTCCATAGGCCTCCCTCTTGGCACTTTTAACAGCTTTGGTTAACCGCTTCATCATGTAGCTGGTGGTTGAAAGTCAGGCTCCCTGACTGGACTAGAAATCCCCTGAAGGTAAGGGTGGGTCTGCTTTACCCATCACTGGACACCTGGGGCAGAGCCTGACCCGGAGAGACTAAGGCAGAGGGTAAAGGGGGCGGTGGCACCCTTGGCTCCTAGGCCTATGGCTCTTCTCAGGACCCAGAGGCTCCACGCTTGGGGGGTCTAATTGTGCCTAGTTCTGGCCCAAAGCCTGGCTGAGCCCCCGGTGTTCCAGAAAGTTCATGTGAACAGGTCACAGGCAGACATGGGACCTCTCGGCCAGGCTGCCTCTCAGGCAAATGGGAGGACTGTGACTCACCTCCGTGGGCCCATCTCTCGATCTGACCTGTGGGCTCTTGAGCGGAACCCAGGAAAGCAGTGTATTCTTCCCGGCGCTAAGTCAGGGCGAAGCTCATTTGATTAGGCTATGACAGATTGCAACGAGACACCACAGGATGATTGAGGGCTTCCTCTAATCACACCAATTGATATAAATTACTACGTCGGCCGCCCCGAGCGGCATCTGTGGGATTTACACCTCATTAGACCGGCGGTACCAAGGGAAGCAACAGGGAGAGCCCGGCCCTCCGTAGGAGCCATGTCTGTTCCAGGCCAACGTGGTAAACGGTGACTGGAGAGTAACATCAAAACCCCCCAGGCACCCCCTAGGTAGTGAACAACGAGCGGCAACGGAGCTGGAGGAGACAGAAACAGAAATAGTCACGGTTCTGTGTTGGGGGGTTTCTGATTTGAATCAACTCTTTACACTTCTGCCAGCCTCCGGTTTCTGTACTTCCTGAGGTCACGCCGAAGCCCCAAGAACGAGCGGATCGCAGAGCCAGGTGGCCTGGGGACAGTGCTGACAAGGACGCGAGGTCTGCAGAGGCAGCGGAGGCAAGAATTCAGCTTTGCCGGGGGCCGTGCCAAGCGTGGCTTGAACCTCCCAGCCTTTCCATTGGCCACCTCAGTAAATAAGCCGGGGAAGAGAGAGCACAGCTGTGTGACAGACACGGCTCTCAGATGAGCCCCCCGCCCCCCAGCCGAGCCCCAGCCCCCCTGGCAAGCCTCCCTCCGGAGCCCGGAGACGTTCCGGGCGGCCACCTCCCGCTCCTGCCAGCCCTCCGGAGGTGGAGGTCCGTAGGATACAAACAGGAAGGCGGGAAGCCAGGAAACCTGGATTTTCTTATGGGCTTCCAGAGGCGGAGGGGAGGCAGAGAAAGAGGCAGAAAACAAAGCCAGGCCATGGGAAGAGGCACACACAGCAGAGCCAGGAACAGATCCCAGACTTGACGATAAAGTCGGGAGGCTTTGTGTCATGATTATGTTTTAGCAGTGCTGGGTGTTTCGGGTTTTTTTTCTGGAAGCAATCCCAGTTTAGACTGAGGGAGGACACGGTCACAGGCGGACGCCTCAGTTGATGGATGGGGACTAGGTTACAGACACTGGCTCAGCGGATTAGATCCAGCAGGACAGAAGTCAGGCTCACCTAGAGGGTGCCTAGGGAGGACGCTATCCCCACCCTGCCCGGATGCCCTCTGCACACACCTGCCACCACGGCGGCTCATCAGAAACAACCGTGACCCTAAAGGAGGGCCCCCTGCCACCTGGGACACACAGCCCGCCTGCAGGGCCGGCGCAGGAGCCCCGGGAAGCAGGCCTCACGATAACCGATGGGGCACCGGGATGACTTCCAGCAATGTTCTCTACTGTTCCCCAACTGTACCTATAGTGACAACCGTCGTGGTGCGCACCTGAACGGTTGGCACCCCTTGCCTGTCTTCTTTACTCCCTCCCAGTGCCTAGGATCACCTCCCAGGAGACTTGCTTGCATGCCTGCATCCTCTCTCCAGGTCTGCCTCCAGGAAAACCCAAACCAAAGCAGTGCCTCTGTGAAACTTAGAAAGGGGCCCCCATCGGGTGGATGGGGTCTCAGGGGTGCAGGGCCCTTCTCTGGTCTGACGAAGTCCAACACCAGGGGACCGACAGGCAGGTGACCCGTGGGCTGGCTTTCAGCCCCCAGCTGACCCCTCTGCTGTGCAGCTTCGCCCGACAAAGAAGCCATTGGCGCATCCACCATTTCTCTCTTCCGGGCTTCAGGAAGGAACAATCTACTTTTGAGGCATACTGGAAATTCTACCAACATACTCTTGAGAGTCTGGACATCGCTAGGAATTCGGGGAGCAAGCACGGTGTGGAAGAAACAGAACAGGGCTTGGGTGTGAGTGCTCTGAGCTCAAATCCTGCCTCTGCCACTCTGGGTAGATCATTTCAACTCTCTGGAGTTTCCATTTCTGCGGCTGAGGAGAGCACATGATTGCTTGAGGCATAAGGTCAGGAAGCCAACAGCAAACACATGTGTGGTGTCTGGCAAGCTGTGTGACAGACACGGCTTTAAGACGAGCCCCCAGCCCCCCAGCCGAGCCCTAGAAAATGTCCTTTCAGACTCAGTCCTCCTCATCCCTCCTGTGCCTCCAGTAACATGCTGGGCTCCCAAAGTGGTCAGGGCCTGACTGAGACTCATGGGCACGATTCTCTGGGGCCCCTGACATTCACAACCCACTCAGCCCCACGCTAGTGTTGAATGCTCACTGCTGCTGAGAGCCAAGAGGTAATCATGTTAATGGAGAGGAGGCTACCGACAAGGTGATGATGACAAACCTAATAACCCTTCTGTCCTGACCTCCCCCACTTCTGGTTGGGCATAGAAAACAGCTCCTTACTCTTCCTTCGCTGAGTAAAGTGATGCATGAACCAAGGCCAGGTGAGAGTCCTGAGCCTTCCTTCCTTATTTCTTCACTACTGTGCCCTGAGGCTAACATCCACAGGTGTCGCTGGACTTCTCAGCAGGGCCTAGTGGCTTTGGTTCTGCCCCAGGTCTTCCTCACCCACACGTGCTGATTTGCGGCAGACCTCCTTACCTAAGCACAGACCCTGCCAAGCTTATTTCTGCAATCAAGAGAAACAGCCAATAAGACCTGTGAGAAATAAGACTCTGGAAGCCTGGTGTCCTTGACACCAGCTCCTCCAGGCTCCCCATCCCCTCACCCCCACCCAGGCGAGGGTGTTTGATCCACTAGGACACACCCCCCCCCCACATGGTCACACAGTCCAGGCCTCATAAACATGTTAGAGACCAGGAAAGAATAAAAGGTATCAGCTTGAAATATTTAGAAAAATATGCAAAATCAAAATGAGTGTTTAATTAAATGTCTACAAACATTAGGTCCACTTTGTTCACTGTCGAGTTTAGAATTCATAAAGATTTTATTACATCTGATAAGAATTTGTGATTTTTTTTTTGTTTTGTGTGAACTTCTAAGTATGCATGATGACTGCTTATAAAATGGAACCAATAATAAATTAAATGAGTTACTATTCATAGCCAAGTAAGTTCAAAAGCAAATTCTAAAAATTATTTTTAAAAAATATATAAATATATATATATCTCCCTACATATGATATGGGTACATTGTGATATATAATAAATATAATATACAATATATATGTATATTATATACTATATATAAATATATATACACATATGATAATGACACACTATAATGTTTGATATGATATATACTGTAGTGTCAGTTTCTAAAACCAAGAGTAACTAGGGGCGCCTGGGTGGCTCAGTTGGTTAAGCAACTGCCTTCAGCTCGGGTCATGATCCTGGAGTCCTGGGATTGAGTCCCACGTCGGGCTCCCTGCTCAGCTGGGGGTCTGCTTCTCCCTCTGATCCTCTTCCCTCTCGTGCTGTCTCTCATTCTCTCTCTCTCAAATAAATAAAATCTTTTAAAAAATAAATAAATAAAAAAATAAAACCAAGAGTAACTAGGGCCAATGAAGATCTTAAAATGATTTGCTACATGGCAATAGTCACAATTGTTATTAGTTCACGGGGAACTCTTTACTATGGTATACAGCCTCCAATGAGGACCCCATTTTTTTTTAACCCTGGATATGCAGATTTGAAAGTCAGTCGCTGGTCACTAAAGATGCACACAAATAATTCCCGGTTTATTATTTCAATGGAGGAAAAAGCCATTTTGCCCCTTAGAATTAAGGGATTTGATGACCACCAACCCATATGCCTTCCTCCAGCCTCTTGTCCTACAGATGAGCTGTCACCTATTTCCTCCAGAGATTTCAGGAAGCTGGCTGGGTTCGTTGGCAACTTCACCTCTTATTAAAAATCTCTGCAAGCTTACTGTGTCCCCCCCTGGGGGAGCCCCTGGAATCTCCTCTGAGCAGCCAGCTCAGCCATCGTGGCCACCCCGTCCTCCAGCCTCGATTCCCTGAAGGTGAAGCCACCACCGCAAGGCCCATATTCTCCACAAAGCCACTTCCACCCCATCACGGGTCCTGCCAACCTCTTCAGAGCAGCAAAAGATGCGAGGGGCCATTAAACCAGGCCACTAACAGAGACTGAGCAGAGTGGCACCAGGGAAATCCCCTCACAGCGGGCATCTCTTCGACTTTGGTTTTCATGCCACTTCAAGGAGCAAATTGATTTCAAATGCACACTTTAGAGCCTCTTGCTCACCCCATCGTCTCTCCAATTAAGGCAAAAGCCTCAGGGCAGCTGAATCTTCATTATGAGGAACCCACCAGCAGGCCTGGGTTGGAGGTACCCTGGGCAACTTCTGAGCCCCGGGAGATGCCAGCAGCATGACTGGAGACAGATGGGTGCTGGGTTTGTCAATGAATAATTCACACCCTCTGAGAGCCCTGCTGATACTTGGCATCAAAGAAGGATTCTTTCCAAGCCTGGCCACTGTGCAGATGGATGGGGGCTCCCGGGCAGAGGCCAGGACAAGCTTGGGAGGGGGTGGTAGGGGGAGGGGGTGAGGAAGCTGCATCCACTGATTGCCCTTAGGACCCCCTTCCAGCATCATCAGCAACAAACAAGCTGCTTTCCCAGGTTGGATGGCAAGGAGTCCTTATCAACTCTGCAAGCCACTCAGCCTGGCTCCTGGAGGGCTGTTGAATGAGACAAGACTGGATCTGCCCACACCCCCCAGCCCACCCCCCACTTCCTTGCAAAGCTCTGCTCCTGGATTCCCTCTACCTCCTGGTCCCAACCAGCCCTTAAGAAGTCACTGCCGGTCACATCTCATAGAATCACAGACTCATAGAAATAAGAGCTCAATTCAAGAAGCACTGGATGCCTATGACACGCCTGGCACTGTTTGGTGCAGCAGATGCAGTGTAAACAAAATAACAAAAAGCCCCACATCCTGATGGAATTTACATTCTTTTGGACAGAATCACTGTGAATCAGTATGATCTAGTCTCCTCTGCTGAAGAAAAAGAAAAAGGGATCGAGGTCCAACTGTGGGCCTAATGCTGTGCTAGGAGCTTTATATTTCTCATTTAATTCTTTCCCCAACCACCTGCAAAGGTGAGATTATGATTTCCATTCTACAGAAGAAGAAACAGAGGCCCGAGTAAGTTTAGTAAGATGCCCACGGTGAGAGAGCTAGTAGGGGATAAATCCTGATCTGTCTTCAAAGCAGGTGAAGTGTGTCCCCCAGGAAGCCTCCCCATTTCTCTAGCCCATACTGTCTCCCTTGAGTTGTGACACCAACATTTAAGAACTGTGTGTGCTTGAGCAAGGGACGCAGTTTTCCCATCTGTAAAATAGGATGGACAGCACCTATCCCCCTGGGTTGCAGGGAAGATGAGAGGTGGTTAGGCCTCTAGAGCCCTTTGCCCTGCGCATGATGCTGGTAAGTGTTCAGTAAATGCAAACCATCCCTAGCAGTCGTAGCAGTATTTCAATATTTGATGTGAGCTATCCCATAGAAGGAGAAAATGAAAAATTCTATCTAGCAAATCAACCTTAATAAAAGAACAAAAGTCCCCTAAGTCAGAGAGGCTTACTACCAGCATACAGAGTCAGGCCTATAGAAGAAAAACATGGCTACTGTGTTATGAATCCTGTAGATGTCCAACAAGCCACAACCTTCCGACTCTTCCTATCAGAGCTATAGTACATGACTAGGGGGAACTGTGAATTGTAAGGTGTGCATGTGATCCCCAGTCCTGTGCTGGCCATGGTGACTGCAGTGAGTCCTGCCCAGAATGGCTTTGGGTGACAGTGCCAGGCATGGACTTCCCAGCCTACAAGGGTGGCTCGGCTCAGATTCAGTAAGTGCCATGGGTTCCTTGCTAAAGTATGGGTGGTCGAGAGCAAGGGTTGCCCTATCACAGCCCCTAGTTTTCCTTAGCCAGGAAAAGACCACTTCTTTAGCACCTTGCAAATACCTTTTCCACCTTTTGTTGTGTATCAGCTTTTGTTGCCTAAGGACCCACGTTAAAACTGAAGTGTTTAAAACCTCTATCATTTCTTGAGTTCACGATTCCTCAGGCTGGAAGTGTGGGCTCAGCTGGGTGGTTCTTGGGCCAGCCTCATTCTTATGGCTACTGTCAGTTTCCAGAGCAGCTCGGGCTGGCTGGTCGATGGGGCCTCAGCTGGGACAGCTTGCCTGGGCTTTATGTATCATCATCCCACGGGTTATACTGGGTTTGTTCCTATGATGGCAGAAGGGCTCCAAAAGCTGCAAAAGAGAGGACAAGCCCCACTGTGCCTGCATCACATGTGCAAACATCCCCAGGGGCCAAAGCACCTTGTTCAAAGTCCAGAGTCAGAGCATAAGGGCACTGAAAATTACATGACAAAGGGCCGAGGGGTTGCTAAGGGGAGGCATCCAACGTCCCAAGAGACCTGGTAAAACCCCTACATTGCTCAGGAAGTATTTGGATACAAGTAAAAGAATCCTACCCATGTCAGCTTAATTAAAAAAAAAAAAAAAAGGCAATTTACTGGCTGGGTAATTGAATGATCCAGGAATGAACTAGCTTCAGGAACGGCTGGACGCTGAGTTTGAAAGGATGTCAGATCTGTCTCTCCATCTCTTTCTCTGTCTTTCCCATCTCCTTCCTTCTCTCCATCTCTGCTTTCTCGTATATGATATTCCTTTTCCAGGAAGGTTTTATCCACGTGATTACAAAGATACTCATCAACAGCTCAAAAATAGCTTTCTTCCTGTACACCGATTGAGAAGAAAAAGTATCATTTCTAATAGCTCTGGCCCAGGTTCTGAAGAGGAATTTCATTGGCTGGCCTTGGGACATCTGCCCATCCCTGAACTAATCACTGTGGCCAGAGAGAGGAACAGGATATTTTGATTGGCCAGACCTGGGCCATGGGTCCAACTCTACCATGCGATTACACTGTAATTTCAGCCTTTCAGATAGGCAGGGAATAAGCACCATTATTACAGAGGTCAGGAATGGTTTCTCTAAGAGGATGCCAGGCAGACAAAAAGGTGGCCCAGGTGATTACGGAAAGATGCTTAGGATGACAAGGTTTTTAAAACGCTCAAAGGAAAAAAAAATAAAAATAAAAAATCAGGAGAAGGTCTCCCAAGATAAGAGGATATAAGAGTGTATTCATGGTATACAGAAAGAGACCCAACAGTGGGAGAAGACTGTGTTCTATGGTTATATATGTTACATTTTCTGGGAAGGCATCTCTGGTAGGCTATTCACCTCTTGGTGGAAAATAATCCACTAAGACATGCTTGACCTGCCAGGTTATCCATCTCTTGAATATGAAATTTCTCAGGTGAGTGGACGCTGGGTTGGCCTCCATCTTTACTGCGGGACCACAAAAAGGGCCACAGCTTTTGGAAAGAGAACCTTGAAGCGGAACTCTACCATTCCTAGTCCTAGGAATGATCAGGTAAATGGAAGGCACTCCCCAGCCTGAGAAAACAATTATGGCCCTGGCTGGCCCCTGTGACAGTTGCAGATGGGTTTCCTTCAAAAGCTGGCTTTGTCCCCTTCCTGTAAGTTTTCCCTCTCCACAGACTGCCATGCAGGAGCCTCATCCCTCTCATCCCACCTTCCTGCAAAACCTCCCCCAGGAGGGCTTGGAAAAGCCCAGATGCTGTAGGCCTGGAATCCAAGATGCTCCTGGAGAAGTATGCATATCCCATTTCTCCTAACCTGAGAGGTTGGCAAACTTGTTCTGATAAAAGGCAAATTGTAAAATATTTTAGCCTTTGTAGGCCAAGAGGACAACTCACAGCTATTATGTAGGTACTTACATAACAAGAGAGAGAACAAATTTCTACAAGTTCTTTTCAATTGCTTCAAATATATGTATTTTTTTTAAAAACATAGCCCATTTGCAGGCTGCACAAAAACAAGTAACAGGATGGACTTGGCCCCTGAGTGCTAGTTTGTCAACTCTGAAGGAGCCACAAGGCAAGTGGAATTCCTACTGGAAGGGAAGACAGGTACTGTAGGATCTAAATCACAGCCACTGAAAGCAAGAAGGAGGGAGGGATGGTGGGAGAGATGCTGTGAGGGTAGTGTCTGAAAGAGACTGAGGAAGTCTGGAGGGAGAACGGTGACTCTTTCGGGGCAGCGACCACGATAAAAGAGTGACAGAGAGCAAGAGAGTGAGGTTATGCAAGAAAGAACAGGAGAAGACTTTACAATATTTGCTCTGCTTTATGATAAAATTCACAAAGGACTGCAGTAAATATTCAATAGCTTTTCAGTTATTGTGGTACTGGGTTTTCTTCCCCTCCTTCTCTTTATGTGATCCACATTTGAGTTTGGGTCCACAACTTTAATGTGGCATTCTATAAGCTACTTCCCAATCCTGTAGGGCTAACCCTACCCCTCTGTCCCAATCATCCCAAGTAATCTGGTTGCCATCACATTCTTCCACCTGGGATACACCCCACCCCAATTTCCCTCCACTCCACCAACCTCCTATTCATCCTTTCTTGGGAGATCTTTCATGACTCCTGGGGCCCCAGTGCCCTGAATGCCCACCCCGCAAAAGCCTGCGCGCCTCTCAGGTTCCTCGCTTTAAAATGGGACCACCCCTGCCTGTCCCTGTTGAAAGGGAGGCAAGGCAGAAGGAAGCACTTTGCAAACTGTAAAGGACTAGGCACATGGAAGCCAATGGTGGCATTTGGTTCCAAGGAGAGCCTATTTTTGGTCATCTTCTCTCTGCCATCCTCTGCAGGTGATACTTTCATGGACACTTAGAGCCAGATCCCGCACACACAGTGTTACTGGGAGGGGAATGATATGCTTGTGATTTGGGGATCTGCTTCGCCAAAGAACAATTCAGTCCCCTTGGGAGGAAGGTGGAGGACGGGAGCGTGCTGACTTCTCTCCTAGCGCCTCCCCCGTATTCCAGGTGATCGTTTTTACATATCAGGAAATTCTGAGCGTGCCAGTCTCAAAGACGCAGGTGTCTCCCCTCCCCAGCAGCTTCCAGCCTGCCACCTCCTCGAGCTCGGCTCAGAACTCCATCTGAACCTGTCTCCTATAATTCTTAAATAAAACAGCCCCCTCAGTCGACAGTAATTAAACAGAGACTCCGCCGCGGCGAGCTTGGCATCCGCACCTGCCACCGGG
The DNA here is from genome assembly GCF_029215605.1 of Mirounga angustirostris. Lineage (NCBI taxonomy): Eukaryota > Metazoa > Chordata > Mammalia > Carnivora > Phocidae > Mirounga > Mirounga angustirostris. The sequence continues at coordinate 176,716,818 of NW_026991709.1, read as the reverse complement.
ATCCCCTTTCTCCAGGCACCTGCGCTCGGCGGCCATCCGGCCCCGCCCCGGCCCCGCCCCGCCCGCGCGCACGCGCAGTCCGCCCGCGCCCGCCCGCCGCCTCCCGTGGGCGCCCGAGGAACAGATGGAGCAATCATGCTCCTCATTCTGCCAGAAGGGCCCCGCTGCTCTGGGGGGAGTTCTGTGGTTGTAAGACACATAATTAGACACGTCAGTGGACAATGCGGCGGATTAGAGGGGGTGGGCTCGCATAACGGAGAACAGGCCTCCTCATTGATCTGCGGCGCGCCCAAACGCCCGGCGCTCCCACCCACGCCCGGCCCCGAGGGAGCAGGGGCACCGCGATCGCCGCGGGGTGGGGGGCCCGCCTGCTGCCGCCGCGCTCCGGCTCTGCCGGCCCGCTCCGCTCGAGCAGCGTGGAGCAGCGTGGGCCGTTGCTCTTCCTTGTTAAACACCGCGCCCGGCTGATTTATGTGCAAAGGATGCCACTTCTGTGGACGTGTCACCTGTCAAGTGTCCAAGCACGACAAGGTGGCGGTGGATCCCGCAGTCTGCGCGGTCGAAAAGACAGTGATGTTTTCAGCCCATCCACCCACAGTCCCCACCCCTGCCCCCCAGGTGTGAATGCTTCAAGAAAAGCCCACTAGAGGGGACACACGCTGGAATTCACCCTCCCCCCCCCCCCCCCCCCAGAGGAGCCAGATGAACTTGAGCAACTCAGGCCACCTCAGTAGGCTCTACAAGGGGCAGCACCTAGTGTTGGGAAAGAGCTGGGGCTGCAAAGGGGAAGTTGGGGTTTGCACGCAAGGCTGCCCCTTGCTGCGTGGGTGACTGGCAAAGTCACTTGGCCTGGAACCTGGTCTCCTCTTCTGTTTCATGGGAATAATCACCCCACAGACACTTATGGGGCAAAGTATGTCCGAGCTGAGCTTCTTTGTGAAAATCAGGCTAGTTCAGAGTAGTTGGGATAACTAGGGTGTCTCAGGTGGGTCCTGGGGGAAGCAAAAGCCAAGAAAGTATTATAAGTGCAACCTCAGAGAAAGAGAAGAAAGGAGGAGAGGAGGGCCCAAGGCAGCGAGGAGGACTAGCACTTGTGGAGGGAGGAAGAGAAGGAGGACGGGAAGGAGGGAAGAGGGGAAGGAAGGAAGGAAGGAAGGAAGGAAGGAAGGAAGGGAGGAAGGAAGGAAGGAAGGAAGGAAGACTGGGCAGGGAGACCCCACACAGCCAGCCATGCAACCTCAGAAAGTCTGGAAGGACAACAGGGAGCCTAGAGCAAAGAGCTTATGGAAGGATCCCACATTGGGCAGGAAGGGCCCAGGTCTAGTGCCTGGTTGTGCCCATCAGTGGCTAGGAGAACAGCCTGGAGAGAGTGTGGCCTTCAAGTGAACACCGCATCCCCTTCATGAAGCTGTCAGCTCACCTTGAAGAGAGAGCTAAGTAGGGCACTGCCACGGCTACCCCCAGCATCATGCGTGGCCACGTGACTGAGACAAAACCAACCAGTACATTCCATTTTATTGGCCAGCTGTGAATGCTTCTGAATTTACCTACACAGATCCAATCAGACTGAGTCTGAGGACACTTGCTGGAGACGCTGGGACACAGATACTCTCTTTTCTGACGGATGTTAACAAGAAAGGAGGTAGCTGCAGGGGCTGTTGGAAGCCACCTCGGGATATGGGAAGTGTCAAAATTGGGATGAAATCAACACTTGAGGATGGGAGAGCGGAGAAACTACAAGAAACAGGGCTTTGGTCCCATCATTGGGCAGCTGGGGTAAGCCTCTCCTAAAATCCATTCTGTGGCTGGACTTCTCAGTTCATGAGCTAATAAACCCTCATTATTGTTTGAAGCAGTTTGGTCAGTTTTCCTGTTATCTATAAGAAAGGCCTCCAATTTGATCAGCAATATGGGACACGGATGCCCTCTGAACTGCACGAGTAAGAACAATCATAGCGTCAAGTTGCAAGGAATTGAGATTCATGAAATGGTGATATGGGGACCCCAGGCTGCTCTGGGACCTCAGGGCAGATGTTTGAATCTTCATTTCAGAGAGGAATGTGACTTAACTCCATGTGTCTGCATCCTTGGGCGCCCAGCCACTCGCATTTCCTTGACCAGCTGGTGTCTTCATCCTCTCCTTGGTATTTCTTCTGCTACATAGATTCTTCTAGTTCATATTTCTTCTCCTTCCTGAGTTTGTAGGACTGACTCCAGCTCTGCTTTGTGACTTTTCTCAATGCATTTCTCACCCTCAGCAACCACTGCCAAGGGCCTATTATGCTCTGCACTTGCCAGTGCAGATTTCTGAGAACACAATTCTGATTATCCCAGCTCTTGCTTGTTTAGACACCAAAGAGATCCTGATTCCACTGCCTGCAGAGGAGGCTGTTTCTTTAAAACTTCTCAGATGGCCCAAGTATGCTGCCAGAAGCACAGAAGCACCCCTGGTTTAGTCAAGCTTTCCAGGCCAGGAGAAGCCCCAGCCTGCCCTTGGGGCAAGTTCACCCCTGAGGCCGGAGCAGAGCCTCCTCCAGTTACGGGTCTGTGCCTAGAGAAGAACCGAATGCAGACACAGTCCCTGCTTGACATGCTTAAAACAAGAGAGGCCTCACATGGACTTTGGCACAAGGCGGAGGCTCACCATGCGACGGCTCTTAGTAAAGTCTAGTCTCATCCCTAATTCAAAGGTGTACTGTCTTTAAAACACTGTCTTTAAAACACAGCAGCCGCTCCAGAGCTGAGGAAGAGCTGTGAGGAGGCACCTGGACAGGCCAGACGTCCGTGCTGGGCAAACACACTGCACGACGGGAAAATTCCGATGATTCCAACTCTGGTTCTCAAGGAAAAGAGTTTCTCTTGAAGCTAAATATGTTCAGTTTAGAGGACAGACTTCGATTCTGAAATGTCCTTTTACTTTTTTGATGTTAACGTGCTTTTATGAAAGAACGGTTTCGGTGGCTGGGTGAGTATACCTATCCAGGTGACTCTTGAACAACATGGGTTTGAAGTGGGCGTTTCCACTCATACATACAGATTTTTTTTTTCAATTAATACAGTACTGTAAATATACTTTCTCTTCCTTATGATTTTTATTTATTTTATTTTATTTTTTTTTAAAGATTTTTTATTTATTTATCTGAGAGAGAGAATGGGAGACAGAGAGCATGAGAGGGGGAGGATCAGAGGGAGAAGCAGACTCCCTGCCGAGCAGGGAGTCCGATGCGATGCGGGACTCGATCCCGGGACTCCAGGACCATGACCTGAGCCGAAGGCAGTCGCTTAACCAACTGAGCCACCCAGGCGCCCCTCTTCCTTATGATTTTTAAATAAAAAGATTTTACTTAGAGAAAGAGCACACGCACGCACATGGGAGTGGGGGGGAAGGGCAGAATGAGAGAGAGAACCTCAAGCAGACTCTGCACTGAGCACCGAGCTGGACCCGGAGATCATGATCTGAGCTGAGATCGAGTCGGATGCTTAACCGACTGAGCCACCTGGCACCCCTCTCTTCCTTATGATTTTAATAACATTTTCTCTAGCTTACTTTATCATAAGAACACATTCTATAATACGTGTAACATACAAAATACGTGTTCACTGTTATTGTAAGGCTTCTGGTCAACAGTAGGCTAATAGTAAAGTTTTGGGGAGTAAAAAGTTATATGTGGATTTTCAACCCCTAATCTCTGTGTCGTTCAAGGGTCAACTGTATATGCAAAATCAAGTGTTGGCGGCTTTATGTCGGCAGCCCTCTGCATTCCACGGTGGGTTTTTTTCCTAATTTTAATTTTACAGAATTCCGAACACAAGAATTCTGGAACCCGATGCTCTGTGGCGTAGGAGTTCAGAGGAGGGAAATAATTTCCAGCCAGGAAGAATGAAGGACGACCTTCTAGAGGAGGTGACATTTGAATGGGGGGGCCGTGAAGGGTGGGTGCAATGTCCACCTATGCAAAAAGAGAAAGCAGTGCATGAGCGAACATGTCGAGGTGAGAGTTTAACACAAAGCAAAAATACCGTAAATATTTAACTATGTACTGTGGGAAAGGCGCCCTGAAAGGCACTGGATTGCCAGAGGGCTACTGCATTTGGGAGGGCGAGGTTCTAGACTGGTGGTCAAACAAATTCTGTAAGCGGGGCTGTCGAGTCACTCTGCCATTCCTGCTGCTTTTTCCCCTGACTGCTCACTCGAAGAGAGCCGTTGGGAAATGTCTCCCTGGGAAGAACGTGGACCACAGCATATCACTGCCATCACTTAGGGTCCCGGAGACAGAGCCTTGAGCACGCGGGCCTGGCTGGAGTGGGGCTGGCATGGCCAACTCACAGCCCGCAGCACCCCTGAGGCCAAAGGAGAGGACAGAGCAGAGCGTCCTAGCAAGATCCTTCCCGGAGGTAAATCCTTTCTGTTCGGGGTTTTTTCCCCAAGGGCTCAGGCATCCAATTCCACATTCATCCTTTTCCTCTGGCTTATCTTTTCATGACTTTGGAGAGCAGTCTTCCTTATCTAGGAAAACAAATGGGCTCCACAGAGAGCTCAAAACAGCGAAGTCATTTATCTGTCTGACATGTTTCCCTGTTTGTTTTCTCCAGCCTTGAGACAAGAGTTGTGTCAACTGTGGATGGCTGTGCCCTAGTCACTTGAGAGGCATGAATCAATTTCCAGCTGCATTTATCACTTGCTGCCTTAAATCAAGTCTAATCAATGCTTCCTTCATTTGGTATGGATTGCAACTATATATAATGCGCTTGGAGAACGGCCGGGAAAGAGAGCAGATCACAAACAGGAATGCCGTCGGGGATTCAGACGGAATGATGTTAAGGAAACATTTGCAGTTTTTGACTCGCTTTAATGGAGATGCCTGACCAAACAGATTTGTTTATGAAGTTTCACTCCAATCCACCTGACGTGCAGCATCATTACACGACCGATCAGTTGATTCGAGGGGACTTTTGCATATTCAAGTATTTTGTGATACGTTATGAAGATTCGGTATACTTTTGAGTAAGGTTTAATTCCTACATTGTCTTTAAAAACTCATTTCTATTTCCTTTTAGAGGTATCTTTGTCACCACTGACTACAGAGGGCAATTTCTAGTTATAATAAAAATCTCTTTGTAACAAAATAGATATCCAGGGGCCCCTCTGATAAAAACAATTTTTTATGAAGTCTTACAGCGGAGAAAACTTGACCCTCTCTCTCCTTCCTCAAGTTCTTCGTCATAGAATTTGATACCTACAACCAAAGTGGATTTTCCACCAGCAGGTGTGAAAACAGCCCCCCAGCTGTTCAACCAACTCAGAAAGTGGTAGGGAGCAGCCCTGTCTCATCTGTAAATTAATCTTGTGCCAGTGACAGATGATAGGGGCAGAGTTACTAGCACCTAAAACATCATGCCCACGGCAAGGCCCTGGATTCTTCTTCAAGGATAATGGGAGAGGAGAGACAGAATGCAGAAAAACAGGTCAACGATAATGCAAACCCAGAAGATGAGGCCGTGCTGTGATTCATTGGCATAATTAATATTTCTCTCTCATCTGCTGAACTGTGTAGACTTTTACCACGGGCATGCATCTGGAGCGATTAACAAGGCTGACTCATTTTCACAGTGCCGGCTCCCCCAGTGACCTGTTGGCAGGTAGCTGAACAGAGCCCTGTTCAGCTCTGGGAAGTCAGAGAAGAGTAATAAACCCTCATGCTGGTTTAATACTGTACAGTTCATCAAGTGTTTTGAACATACAGTCTCATCACCCTTTAAGATAAGCAGGAAAATAGCTCTATTCCCAGATTCAAAAGGAAGGAGGTGGTTCGGAGGTGGGTGTACCCCTCTGTGGGCTGGCCATCCTTGAGCTCTAGCTCTGGAACTCACCTTTTCACCTCATCAACCCCAAAGCCTTAGTTGCTTCCACTGAGCTCCCACCAGTGGCTGAGGTCCTCTCCTGCTCTTTCCCCAACATATTTGTTTCTCCCATCACCCAGGGTTCTTGGGAAACTCATATGGTTACAGGAGATCCCTAGAGTTGCATGGCAGGTTGTCAAGTTAAAAAAAAAAAAATCAAATAAAAGGCAGCACCTTTGGACTTGTTTTGGGTTACAGACGTGGTGTAGTGTTCTTAACTCATCTTAAACAAAGACAGGGTAATGTGATATCACAAAGCTTTAACCCTCTGTGAACACAGGTATAGGTAAAAGAAACATGGCAGACACAGAGTCGAAAATTAAGGCGCCCACTCGTATCCTCTTTGATACTCAGGAGAGTTGTTTAATGAGCTCCTCTGCTCTGAGGATGTCCGGGAAGGATGTTTGCTCATTCGCTGAGAAAGAAAGTAACAGGTTTTTCTACCCATGGCAAACTTCACAGAAGTAGATCCTGTGTAGATAACTAAGTAAGGACAGAGTTGGTAGAAGGAAGAATTTCCATGGCTTTAAACTTTTAGACAAAAGTGGCTCTGCTCAACTTGACGTTAGTAGAAGTGAACGAGAGGAGTAACAGTGCATTTTCAAACTGGCTTCAGGTAATGTGCCACCGAGAAGAAATGCATTTTCAATGGTCATAGGGATTTTGAAGCTCTCCAGGGAGCCCGAGGAAAGTCTTGAACACATTCCGACAAAGCTGCTAGAGTGTTTAGGAGTTAACATGTGTGTCAAATGGCACAGTCACCCCAACTATCCTGTTAATACAAACTGAAATTTATATTGGAAATACAAATACTCGCAACCTATATAAACCTAGAGTGAAAAGGAGCAGACCCTTTCTTGAAATAAAAATGCTACTGAGATTAATACAGATCAGATTTCATTTCATTTCCTCCCTAGAGCAAATTGATTTATTTCATTTGTTCATTCATTCAGCAAATATTTATGGAGCTCTGAGAATATGGGCACTGATGATTCAGTGGTAACCAGACACGACACAGAACCCGCTCCCTGGGAGCTTACACTCAAGTGGGAAAATTCACATTGAAAACATTAATGGAGACTTATACTTCCAATCAAGATGGAGTAATAAACACCAGATTTACTCTCCCACCCAACATAACCAAAAAAGAAAAACAGGAATAGTACATGTAACAATCGTTTTCAAGACACTGGATGTCAGGCAATGAGAGACAGTGATCCTGAGGGATGAGAAACCAACACAGTGAGCTGCGTTATCGAGCTGACACTGTCCAGGCTGCACGAGCAGGGGACTCCAGTGGACTCCCGAGGTGAGGAGACAGAGCTGAGGACGAGCAGAGACCGAGGCAGCCAGCATTTGCAAGACAGAGGACCAGAGAAGAGAGAGCTGCAGAGAAGGACGGATATCTGGAGAGGGCCCCTCTAATACTCACAAGAGTACTTCTTGCTGAGACCATGTCATCCTGGGAAAGCACCGTCTGAAAGCATTAGAGGCAACAGTGCTCAGCATTCACCCAGGCGCCTATTTCCATCACCCAGACTGGAAAATCTGTAGTTCCAGGGGCATGGGAAAATCTTTCCTTCGTACCAGGCAACAGTTCATCCTAGACTGAACACTGTTCCAGACCTGCCTAACAAATTACACAAGCAAGACGTGCAAAGATCAAACTATTTTCGAGTAACTTAACTGCATCCCCAAACAAAGCTGAAGAAGATAAGGCTACATATTCAGCAAGGTGAAATTTACAATGTGTGGCACCCAATTGAAGGTTACAAGGTGTGCAAAGATGACTCATAACGAGGATCTGTATCCAGAATTTATAAAGAACTCTCAAAAGTCAAAAAATAAGAAAACAAGCAAACCAGCTTTAAAAAAAAAAAAAAGGGCAAGAGATTTGAACAGACACTTCACCAAAGATTTGTGGATGACAAATAAGCATCTGAAAAGAGGCTCTCCATCAGAAGTCTTAAAAAAATGAAAATTAAAACCACTGTGAGATACCATCTCACTCCTATTAAAATGATAAAAATGGTAAAAAGAGATCACACTCAGTGATGACAAGAATGTGCAGGACCTGGAAGTCTACTTTACCGGTGGAAACGTGAACTGGTACTGCCATGTTGGGACACAGTCCGTTAAACATACAACTACCATACGGGCTCAGCCATTCCACCACTGGATATTTACCAAAGAGAAATGCACGCATATGTCCGCACAAAGACTTGTACACAAATGTTCGTAACGGCTTTATTTGTAACAGCCAAAAGCTGGAAACAACCCAAATGTCCATCAGTAGGTGAATGGAAAAATCTATCCAATGAAATACTACTCAGATACGGGAAAAAACAAAAACCTTTTTAAAAAATGCCTCTTGAATACATGCTACGTCAACAAATCTGAAAATAATTATAGTGAGTGAAATAAGCCTAATTTTTACAAAGAGTACATATTACTATAATTCAATTTACATTAAATCCTAAGAGATGCAAACTAATGTTCAGTGTCAGAGCAAATCAGTGCTTGCTGGGGAATGGAGGGGTGGGTGGTACGAGGGGGTAAGGGAGAGGGGTAACAAAGGGGGACGAGGACACTTGGGAATGATGGGTAAGAAGAGAATCTTGGCTGCAGTGATGATTTCATTTCGTGCATATATATGTCAACACTAACCACAGTGTACATTTTAAATACGTGCAGTTTATTGTTGTCAAGTATCCCTTGGTGAGGCTACTAAAAATATTAATGGGGGCGCCTGGCTGGCTGATAGAGCTTGTGACTTTTGACTTAGCGTTGTGAGTTCGAGCCCCATATTGGGTGTAGAGGTTACTTAAAAATAAAATCTTGAAGAAAACCATATGAATGGGCTCTACATTCTAGAGATTCTGGCCGAACTGTTAGTTCATCTTCAATATTAATTATACTTTGGCAAAAATACTTTAAAACTTTATTTTTAAAGTTGTACCAAGGAAACCAACAGGTATCAATATCAGCTCGCTGAAAAACAGTGTTGTATACACTAAGAAAAAGGACAAAGTGAAAATGAAGAATTACCATTCAGTAAAGGAAACCAAATCTGACATAATTCTCAATGGTGGGGAAAACCACTCGGAGTCAATCACTTGGTGTTTGCCAGTCACCTTCCAGCAGCCGAGTCCTTGAGTTCAGAAACTTGAACGGTCGAGTTCAGGTGCTCTCCAAGCTCCTCTATCAGCGGCCGGGACCCTCCAAGAGCCGGGGAGGAGGCAGGCGGCTTTCCGGGACTGCCATCTGAGGTCTCGGTGGCTGAGTTTCTGCACACCCCACCATTGACAATAAGCAGGGCGCTGCCTCCCTCCAGGGAGGGGCCTCGCAAGGGATCTGCTGTCTCAGATTCACTCCCTGTGAGCTCCCCTTGTTCTGAGTCTGAGCCCTCAGTCTCAGAGGACGTGGTGCTGTCTGCTTCCTCGGAATCACTTGCCTCGGAACTGGAGGAAGGGGTCTGCCGCCTGGAAACGGAACGGGCTGCTTCTACTGCCGTTTCCTCCTCCTGCACAAGAAGAGCTGCGGCTTCCAGCGCTTCCAGGTCTAGTCCCAGCTGGGCCTTTGTCAGCGACACTTCCTTTAAGGCTTCTGCAAGAGTTGCCAACTTTTTGGACCTTGAAAGCCATTTGAAGAAGAAATATTAGGACTATTCATTAATTGGCCCAGGAACAACAAAATAAAGTTGGAGCCATACTTCATGTGACACACCAAGATAAATCCCAAAACAGATCAAAGAGATAAATGTAAAAAAACGAAGCAAATAAAGTATTACAAGGAAATGGAGGAGATCCCCTTTATGCCTCTAGAATGAGGAAACCTTTCTAACTATGACTTAAAATCCAGAAGCCACAGGGCACCTGGGTGGCTCAGCTCAGTCGGTTGGGCACCTGGGTGGCTCAGTCGGTTAAGCGCCTGCCTTCAGCTCAGGTCATGATCCCAGAGTTCTGGGATCGAGCCCCGCATCGGGCTCCCTGCTCAGGGGGAGCCTGCTTCTCCCTCTCCTTCTGCCACTCCCTCTGCTTATGCTGTCTTTCTCTGTCAAATAAATAAATAAAATTAAAAAAAAAAAAAAAAATCCAGAAGCCAAAAAAGATTGACAAATACAATTAAAAAAAAAAACAACTTATTTAAGACAACAACAAAAACCAACAAAACAAATCATAAAGTCAAAAGACTAAAACAAAATTGAGAAAAATACTGGCAATTCAACTCATGTCAAAGAGCAAGGCCTAATCTCCCCAACAGAGTTCTTAAAAATGGATATAACAATTCATCAGAAAAATGGACAAAAGACATAAGGAGACAATTCCCACAAAAGGAAATATAAATTCCTCTTAAACATATGAAAAGATGTTCAACTCCAGTCAAATAAGAGAAGTACAAACTAAAGTCACTCTGAGATACATTTTTCATTTATCACAGTGGCAAAAATCCAAACATTAGATAGCACGACTAGCAAGGCTGTGGGGGAAACGGCACCTCCCTACACTGCTGGTAAGAAATTAAACAGGTCTGACCCCTTGTGAAGGAGAAGCTGGCAATAACTTACAAAATTGAAAATGTACATCCCCTTGACCCAGCAATACCACATCTGGAAATTAAACACATATGCTACAGGACAGAGGCCCAAGGTTATTAATCCAGCATTGTTTTTAATACTCCAAAATGGGAAACAACCAAATGCCCCTGATTATGGGACTGGTTAAGTTACGAACACTCCATGCAAAGGAAGGGTCCATGGCTGCATAAGAACGAGTCTGTTCATGGGCTAACCCAGATAAACCGTTTCACAGCAACAACAAAAGGCGTGCCATATGTATATGCTACCTTTTATGTTAAAAAATGAGAAAGAAATATAAACACATCTATTTGCTTGTATACTTATCAATAAACCTGGAAAGCTACAGAAAATACTAGCTTACATGGGGGGGGGGGAAGAGTGGGGACTAGAAAGGTGGAGGAGGATGATGGTGAGAGGGAGGCTTTTCACCACAAATTATTTTTAAGCCTCTGTGAATGTTAATACCTATTCAAAAATTTTAAATATACAAAAAAAGAAAATGCAGTACTACAGAGAGCAGCATGAAGTGCTTTTCATTTTTATCAGAACACCATTTCATGTTATGTCAGAGGGTATTTTTCTAAATTTGTAATGTTACATTATACTAAACTTTTTAATTAACTTGGATGAATGAGTTGTTTTCCTTTTGTTATGAAAGAAGTAACGAAAAGTATACCATAGGTGTCCAAAAACCCTGTCTTTACTCTCCCCAAGAGGAAAATCGGAAGTGACAATGGAAATGGGTGGCAGTGAGTGGTCAGCATGCTGACATGGCTTCTGTGTGTCTCTAAGTTCAAAGGTGAAATGAGCATACAGAACATTTAGTGGCTTTGAGGCACATTGGAGGAGGGTGAGTTCACAAGATAAGGTCACTTCTGAAAGAGTAGTCCATCCCATAGTATTGAGAAAGTGAAGCCTCGTTACACTGCAGCTGAAATAACTGGTGGGGCAATGGGAACGAGTGAACAAAGGTGGTATTTTTCACCACCTAGATGAGCCCTTTGGTCTCAGAATATGTGGCGTAATAATGACTTTGTGCAGGGAAGCTCCATCCCCCCTGGGTTCTAGGGCAGGTGCAAGGTGCAGCGAGCAGGGGGAACGGCCATGGGCAACAGCCCTCACTGAGGGCAACTTTCTCATGTGCAAGGAAACCCCTGAGTGTCAGTGCTAGAATTCCCAGAGCTTAGAAAAAGGAAGGTGGATAGGGTAAAGAGAAAAACTAGAGTAAGATCACCTTAAGTCAACTTATGATTCACCAAAGGGTTATAAACTCTGGATGCTCTCACCAGCTTGAGACACCTTGAGGAGCACAGTTATGGAGTAAGATGGTTACATCCATGTCCAAGGCGGGTGTCAATGGTGTCCACCCACCATTTATTGTGAAACCTTGATGACCACTGGTAAAGAATCTGGTCTGAGTTAGTAGACAGTCTGAAACATCTCTGCCCTAAGGCCCTGTCAGCCCAGGAGCTAGTTCACTGCCATCTTTTTCACTGAAGCAGGTCCTCTCGGGGTAGTAACCTGCAGCTTTAAGAGATAAAAAGCAAGGAATCTGGGAAATAAGACCATGCCTCTTACTAAATCATAATATTGGAAACAAAATTTTAAAATAAAAGCTCTTACTTCAGTGACCCTTACATCTCATTCTTATTAGCCATGACAAATACTTCTGACAATATATGAAAGATGATGTTCCACAAACACTTGCTCCAAATGACAACCTCGTGGGTCAGTTTCATCTCTGTCCACATTACAGATGACACAAGAGAAGCCTGGAGGGGTAAGAGAGCTGATGAAATCTACCCAGCTAACAAGGCACAGTCAAGACCGGAAACCCACGCCTTAGAGCTCTAGTGTGCTCACTCCTCCACCACAGAGCCTCCCACAAATATCCAGGCTCTGAAAAGTCTCCCATCCTAAGACCACATTCTTCACTTCTCCCCATTTGGAGCTCTATTCAACATCTTCCAAATGAGCAAGTTCTGACAGGCCCAGGCACAGAAATCTGCAAACACTGATGGCTTTAGCTTAGCAAGCTTCAATGAAGTGCACATCTGAGCCTGAACAACAGAGGCTTAGAGCTGGAAGAAAACATCTGGATTATTTTTGTGGATACAGTGAAGAGAGTAGATGTGTCAGCTCTCAAGCTGAAACTACCTGGATCTTTGTTATTGTCTACTATACTGTATCTGTCGTGTAGAACAGAATAAATCTGGATTTCAAAGCCTCTCACCTGTAATCCTGGCTCTTTTCAGACCCGGCATATCCCACATATGTGAGACTAAAAAGGATCCACTCTGACAGGCAGGGAAGTAGCCCAGATGAGCCATGTGACCCTAACAGGACTTGTGCCTGTTACCAGGTAATGTGAATTTTCATCCTTCATTTGTTTCTCACTTTAACTGCTGTATTACGTTTAAAGTGACCCATTTATATAAAATATGTAAAAAAAAAAAAATCGAGGCACCTCGGTGGCACAATCAGTTAAGCGTCCAACTTTTGTTTTCAACTCAGGTCATGATCTCAGTGTCATGAAATGGAGCCCCACGTTGGGCTCCACGCTCAGCATGGAGTCTGCTCGAGATACTCTCTCTCCCTCTGCCCCTCCCACTCATGCTCTTTCTCTTTCTGAAATAAATACATCTTTTTAAAAAAAATTATGTAAAAAAAGAATTCTATGTTCATTTATGATTCTTCACCATGCTGATTCATCTCCATTTCTTATTAATCCCACTTTTACTACTACATCAAGCTGGCTAGTTCCCTAAATTATTAAAGTTGTGATAGAAACCTTAAGTTTATGGAAGAAGCATTCTGAATTCTCCACTTAAAGAATGCTAGAATAAAAAGGAATTAAAAATTTCAAAACATCATTGATGTAGAATGTGACCTAATGGTCCAAGGAATGAAAGTTGGGTTTCTTTCTATTCAATTATTTCATGCAGATTACTTAGCAATCATTGTTTGCAAAAAAAAAACAAACAAACAAAAAAAAAACCCTATTCATTTGGAGAAAAAAAAATTAAGCCATGAAAGAGGAGCTTTTTGTTCTTTCAACCACTGGTACAATTAGAGTTGGTTCTAAGTCTGCCACTCCTTGTAAATTCTAGAACCTAACTCTGCAATGGCCCTTTCCATTTCAGAAAGCACCTCATTTAATGTAGTTAGTGGTTTTTCACTGTCACACTCAAAACAGACCAGCTAGTTCATGTCAAAGCTCTGTCGAGTGACATTATTAGTTAACCAGAATGCTTACAAAAACCAGGTACATGCAGATATAAAGTAATGAATACACTGAGTTACTAGTTGTACTTATGGTATATATTTTATATCTAAGTCAAGAGCACCTACTTGTTAAGAATGTATTCAATCAGGAGTGAAGAGATTCATCCTTTAAAAAGAGACATGACAAGTGGATCACAGTAATGTCGTATTTTAAAAAGATACTCAAAACAGGTTTTCCTTAGAAAGTTTTTGGAAATGTAATCCTACCACGTAACTTTTAAAAAAGCTTTTATTCTGTTTGTATATGTGAAATAATAACCTATTTGGAGGATTTTTTAAAAATTAAAAACGGCTCTCTGACAAGTTCCAGTAAATACAACTACCAGGAAAGAGTAACAGTAACAGCTGGGAATACGTGCCTTTATCATAGCTAAGCTAACAGAAAATTTCCTCCGTTATTTTATATTTTGGTGATTGAGTTAAAGGGTGAGGGACTGCATGGCCTATGAAAGAGCCAAAACCAAGTGCAAAAGGAGCCCTAAAATGTAGGAAAACCTGGGTATAAATAGAAAGCATACATCCTGTTTCTTGTCGTAGAGTTTTGTCTCCAACTATCAATCAACTTTTCACCACTTCCTGCAATAGCAGATCTACTATAAATCTCGTAGTAACTGACTAGGTTTCATTTCCTCTGCCAAAACCCACTAACCTGCCAGGCATGACACACTGACACTAGAGCCAGCGACTGATAATGTAAGACAGGGCTCCAGTCAGGCAATTCCACAAACATTTCACACCGGATGATGGAATACACTGACTTGGCCTTTTAATTTCAAAGGACACACACATACACACAACCCCAGTTCCGTCTGGGACAAACAGTCCATCAGCTTTCTTTTAAAAGGGTACTGATGATAATGGCATATAATCATGTAACTCCTGTCTACTGGAAAGAACCAGTTCCAAACTTCAGAATCCCCTGCCCAAAACACATATATGGAGCCTGACGTAAAAGATAATGCATTGGTTTTAAGTAGAAGTTGCTAGGGACAGTCTTCTTTTGAAAGCTGCCATGAAACACAAGTACCGACGGATGCACAGATGAACAGAAAATTGTGTGCTGATACACTATACTAGTGAAACCTGCCTCCAGCTCAGTTATTAACAGAAACGATCCATTGCTTTAAACAAGAAGCTACTTATTTAATACAGAAAATACTGCAAGTTATTTAAGCCATACTGAGTCTGGGCCAGTGAAATCACTTTTCACCTTATTTCCAACTTGATGTAATACCTCTCTGGGCCTGGGCTCTGAAAATTAACATGTAGTCTATGGACCAGCAGAATAATTTTCTGAAAATTCCTTGTATTAGTTTCCTAGGGCATAACAAACTACCACAAACTGGTGGCTTAAAACAACAGAGATTTCTTTTCTTACAATTCTAGAGGCTAGAAGTCCCTTCTGAGGCTCCAAGGAAGAACCTCTCCCACGCTTCTTTGCTTCTCGTGTTGCTGGCAACCCCGGGTGTTCCTTGGCTTATAGACCCATCACTCCAAATTCTTCCTCTGTCATCACACGGCACTCTTCCCGTGTGTCTGTTTCTTCACGTGCTATCTTCCCTCTGGAAGTGTCTCTGTGTCTCTTCTCCTCTCCTTACAAGGATACCAGTCATAGTGGATTAAGGGCCCACCTTACTCCAGCATGACCTCATCTTAACAATCAATTACAATCTGAAATAACCCTATTTCCAAATAAGGTCATATTCTCAGGTTCTGGGAATTTTGAGGGGATACTCCAACATACTACACCCCTTATAGCTGAAACAAATAGACAGTGGAGATGCTCATTAATGGAAGATAAATTAAGACCAAAAAAGGTCACTTAAGGTAAATCAACATAAAAGGTCAAAATTTAATAGTAAATAGTAACAAAAAAAAAGGTTGAGATTTCACCTTCAAAAAAATTACAAACTCACAAACAAGTTCATAAAATATTTAATGACTCAATTTGTAGGTTATAACTGCAACTAAGGTACCATTTCTCCAAATGAACAAAGAATGAACCAAATATTAATTGTTTTGTAACTGTTCTAACAAAATTACAATACAGCGCTATATGACATTCATCACTTTAGGTCAGTCTTTTACAGCAAATCAAAGAACAAATAATCACCAAGGCAACAACAGTTTTCTCAAGTGTCTTCCAATCATGCGATACTCAAATGATTCCTTTGGCATTTAAAGACTTTCCACTGATGTCACTTATTGTAGAGTTTTCTTCTTCAACTATTAGCTAATCCTACGCTTCCAAGCCTCATTGTCAGTGGTTGTGTGTTTCCCTCAAGCACTTTCACTGCCCTTGTGAAGTCCTTGATCTTTTGCCCAATCTGCAATTTATTTGCACTGTACAGTATCAGCGATCAACAAGAAGTCAAACAACAAACACACTGGCCGGATGGGTGGGTAGGATGCTAGGAAGGAAATGATATGCTAGAATGGGGACTAAATTTATTAAGTGGTTTGGTCACTAGTGAATATGTCTGTGTTTTGACTATCATCACTTCTCTTTGTAACTCTGTTAAGTACAGAAATTTGAATGAATATTCAGAAATAAGGACCCCCCCACCGCGGCATGACACACATAAGTAGCTGCACTAGATACACAAACACGCACACATTTTTAGAGCAAAGTAAATGACTTCATATTAAAAAAAAAAAATTGCTATGGTAATCCCACATACGTTAGAGCATGCCTCAGGTAGGTGAATGAAGGTTTACCCAAATCCAGAGAGGCTACTATTTTTACTTCTTCACTGATTACCCATCTAAGAAGTGGAAGGGTGAAGGTGATAAACAGATTTAGAAAGGCACAATATTCATAAAGAACTGTTTGAAAGAAATGGACTCAATCCCTCCCTGAAATGGTTTTGCATTTATGCCAGACCGAATCAGATTAGCAGAGATGGAAATGTGAGTCCCATCAACTTGCCACCTTTCCCTCTACCCCCCCGCCCCCAGCAGAACTGCTTTTGCTGAAATATGCTTCACTTTAATCCTCCAAACTGGTGTGCAGAGTTGATTTCAAAACCGGCCCCACAAAACTCTGGGCAGTGTGAAACCTGCAGGCCTCCCTTTCCATCCTGGCTTTTAGGAAAGTAAAATCTGTGACCCACTTGGCATGATGGAATGTACCCAAAGCTCCAACTTGCCTCCCTTTTCATTTTGTTGCTTTTTTCCTTCTTTGACCCCACCTTTAATTAACACCATGTTGTTTTATGCGTGCGCGCAAACACACACACACACACACACACAGAAATGCTTTAAATAATTTCTGGTACAAGGCAAAGAATAAATATGTGATTTTAATGAAACCAAATAGCTGGTTAAGTAAAAAATACACAAAAATGAAAACAAAACAAACAAAAAAAAAACCCACTTCTGTTGGATAGAAAAGGATATGTGGAAGTGAGGATTATGGGTCCAAGGCTGAGACAGATATATTCTTCTCTAAAATGATTCCGTGAAGCATATTTTGGGTATGTCAGATTTGAACAATTCTGACAATATTTCTACATTTCATCTATGTGAAAAGGGCACCCAGTGTTGTTTAGTAACAGAGGTGTAGTATTTTGACCTCTTAGCTGTTCAGATGAAATGGCTGTTCAGATTCCATTAAACTAAGTGGAGGTCAATCAACAAGATGGAGAAGGCATTACTATGAAGGTGGTGGAAGAAAGGTATTATGGGTGGAAATGTGCCACCCACAAAGATATATTCAAAGTTAACCCCCAGAACCTGTCAACATGACCTTAATTAGAAATAGGATCTTTGCAGATATAATCAAATCAAGATGAGGTCATACTGGGTTCGGGCAGGCCCGCAATCCAATGACTCCAGGGGACAGGTGTCCTTACAATAGTACTGTATGAGGATACAGAGACAGAGAAGGCCATGTGATAATGGTGGCAGAGACAGGAGTGATGTATCTATAAGCCAGGGTATGTCAAGGATTGCTCACTACCACAAGAAGCTAGGAAAGAGGCATGGAACAGATACCCCCCTGAAGCCTCCAGAAGGAACCAACCCTGTGGAAGACACCTTGATCTTGGACTTCTGGCCTCCAGAATTTTGAGAGAATAGCTTTTTGTTGTTTTAAGCATCCGGTTTGTGGTCATTTGTTACAGTGGTCCTAGGACACTAATACAGAGGGGTATATAGGGATCGAGACCTTTAGAGCTGAACGGAAATCAGAAAGCATCACATACAACCTCTTGGTTTTACAGATGAAAAAAATGACACAAAAAATATCAGCAGCAAGGCACAGAACAGTTTCCTTCACCAATAAAATGCAGAGAATGGATCAGTTTGTTTCTAATTCCCCTCTGAATCTAAACACCATGGTTCTACATTTCTATGTTATGAGCATGATGTTTCCCTGTATAAAAACCTGCAATGGCTTCCCAAAACAGAATAAAATCCAAACTCCCCAGTGAGGACAAAGCCCCAGAGATCTGGCCCTTGGGTCCTGCCTGCCTCTCAGTGAGGTCACCCACCATTCGTGTCCAGGTCACTGTTCCACTGCCCTCTCTCCGTCCCAAGGACACACGAGCGCATTCGTGCCTCAAGGCCCTTGACACTTGTTGTACCCTCCTTCTGGAACATTCTTCCCCTAAGTCTTCCCATGAGGGGTCCTACTCATTCAGTACTCAGCTAAAATCCCACCTCAGTCTTAGAAAAGCAGTCTATGTAAAGCAGTGCTCTGGAAGCGATTTCATGTCATGGAACACACAGAAGATGCCATTTGCCTGGCATGACACGGGGTCTGCATCCACCTGCCAGCCTGAATGCTGAGGGGCCAGTATCTTCATTCCCCCAACACCCATTCATGATGCCATGGACCACCAGCTGGTACGCTCTGCCCTCTGCCCTCCAACTTCTTATGCCCAGACCTACTATTAGGAACTTGGTGAAACAGGGCAAGTTTTGAGGTCTATAGAAGTGGAGGTTCTGGCTGAATTTTTCAAAAATGTCCTTTTTGTCTCCACTTTCCCATCTTGAAAGCAGAATGAAAATGACTGCTTCCAAATTTCCTGGCATGCTCTGAGAAGGAAAGACCGGGTTAAGCGATTTAATGTGTTTATTTCTTTGTGTGCTTGTTCTAAATGCTAAAATTTTCCTTGGTTACAAAATATAAAGTTAGTGGGCTCTGCTGCTTTCACAATACTGAGACAGGAAAATACTTAAGTGCTGGTATGTTTACCACACACACGGGCTGAAGCATGCAGCTCTCCAAATTATGATAGGAGTCAAAAACTCTGAAAATTCAAAATATTTATCCACTCACTGGTATGATACACCGTGGAATGTCTTCTTAAACACACATCACCACGGCATGAAGCAGTTCATCCTGAACCATTCTGTGGGTTCTTAGTGATAATCCTGCTCTATAAAATTATTAATTGTCTGACGTATCACATAAGTGCGGCCTCTTCCCATTCACTGGGAACCACGGTTTAACAGGCTCTCTGAAGGAAGTGTGGAACCTTTGCTTTCCTCGGGAGAAAACAGGAACAGCATGATAGGACACAGCTCTGGGACAGGCTGCGCCTCCCCAGGGCCAGGCACAGCACAAAGAGGCCAGCTCCGGGGCAGGCCTGCTGCACCCTCCTCTGCTCTTACGCTCCACGCTGTGCCCATCAGGACGGCTCACTGACAGAATAAGGGCAGCGACTGAACTTGCCTCCCTTCTGCAGGGAAGACAGAGCTGAAGCACTGAGCTCCTTCCTGAATGTAGACTCACTAGGTGTGTTCCTTGTTGGGCCTGGAAAGCTGTACCCTGCAGGGAAGGAGTCCCACTGGCGTGTCTTAGCACTGGTCAGCAAAGGCAAGGAGGAAAGTGCTCAGAAATACACCACCCATAGTCTACTTGACACCCAACCTCCCCAATTCCCCTGCGTCACACTCCTTACAAAACTACAGGACTAGCTGTGCACTTTCTTAATGTCCTCAGATCAATCTGCCAGATTTTTTTAAAGTTGCCCCAAAGAGACCTTTAAGATTAATGTTGAGTTAGAACACTCACAAAAATAACGTTGAAAGAGGGGCGCCTGAGTGGCGTAGTCATTTAAGCGTCTGACTCTTGGTTTCGGCTCAGGTCCTGATCTCAGGGTTGTGAGATCCAGCTCCAAGTCAGGCTCCACACTCAGTGTGGAGTCTGCTTAGGACTCTCTTCCTATCCGTCTGACCCTCCCCACCACTCTCTCCCTGCTCCCTCTCTCTAAAATAAATAAATCTTAAAAAAAAAAAAAAAAAAAAAAAGCTTTATGAAGGAATGAAGCCACACACAGAAGAGTATACACTGTATTATTTCACTTCCACCAAGTTCTAAAACAGGCAAAACCAACAGATGGTGACAGAAGTCAGGAGGATGGTGGTTACGGGGTAGGGGTCAGAGAATGACAGTGCACTAAGGGGCACCTGAGAGCCTCTCAAGCATGATTCTTGATTTGGGTGCTGGTTACGCAGGTATTTTACCACAACAGAGTTCATTCTTTGTCTACTTATAATCTGTGTGTACTTCGACAAAAATTAGCTTAAAACAACAACCAACAAACATGTGTCCCGGAAAAGAAGTCACAGGCTTCTAACATTTGCTCTGGTAAAGTGGACGGAGCCTCCTCAAGAAGGAGTGTGTCCTAATGGGGGGGATGCGGGGGACAGGATCACGGAGCCGGCTCCCGCTTCCTCTGGGCAAACTGGCAGGACCTCTAATGCAACACTCCTCACTGTAAATGTTTTTTTTTAAAAGGCATGGTGCGTTCTAAAAATACAAAGAGAATCTCAAAGTATGCCTAGAGAAAGATCCATTAGTCATCTCTTTCAATGTGCGAACTATACACAGAAAGATGTTCTCTGCAGAAGTATATAGCTCACTCCTATGGAAGTTATCCCCCAGGTAGCAGTGAAAGTCAGTCTGTGGGGCATTTCAAATAACATTTTTAAAGGCATTTCCCCCCACCCCCCCCTCCCCAGACATTTGATCTACAGACCAATCCTAGTACTTTTTGAAATACAAAATAATAATTTCTACTAATTTTCCTTCTACTACTCCTTCCAAAACCCTAAAACAGCTTCATACCTATCAAAAACCTGAAGATGAACCCCCCCAAAAGTCTTTATACCGGTTGAATGAATATTTTACTCAAAGTGAGCAATTTTATCTAATTTGTGTAGTATAGAATAAAACTAACTTTCTTAAAACAGGTAAGTTTTTTAAAAAATGAGCATAAAAGGTTTAGAAGACTTCATTCTGTAACTGCAATCCCAATTAAAATTTACACAGCAACAAGAGAAAACTTCCCACCTGGGGTGGGGGGAAACAACAAGACCAAGTCTTTAGATGCTTCGTTTATTATTATTATGATTAGGAAACGGAACAGGTTTTTTGGCTGACCTCAGTCGCTTGCGGGTCTTCTGCCTCAATGCCGACATTTATTTTTTTTGCCAGGAGAGTATGTTTACCAACACATTTCTCTGTGAAATAATAGAACTGGACATCATGGTCAGATTTTTCAAATCATTTCTCAAAGTCAAGGGATTTCTTTTCCTAATAAACTCCGCCGATGTGTAGATTACATGCATGCATAGATTAACACTCAATGTAAATATTTCTTGTATTGATGATAAAGTCTTAAGAGGAATCAACTCCTCCGCTTTCATTCCGTAAGCTTCCTCTTGACAAAAAGAACTATTTAGCACTCTTCAAACTAACCCTGGGGCTTTACTTTACATTACATGCTGTCCCCTCAGGAGTTATACCATCAGATTGTGGCACTTAATTCTCCTCTCATCAGCCAGAGACTAACCATTTATGCCTCTGGCTAATTTGCTTCTATATAAATGATCCATTTCCTCAAATAAAACTTCTACAGAAAATCCCTAAATTCTACCACAGGTCAACAATGCCATCCCTGAAACCGTTGGGACCTGTATGAATTTTAAAACTTCCATTTGTTTGTTTTACACTTCAGAAAAGTAATTCTGGATCTACACTACTATGCCATATATGACCTAACACCCCCGGCAACAACCTGTAATCAAATACACTAATATTTTTCTGCAGCAAAATGTACTATTAGTCTCTCCAGTGGACTAAATAAAGATCTATATAAATAGCCTCATATCAGGTGAGTTCAGGTCAGTCAGGTTTTGCTGCCAATTGCCCTGAAAATAAATGTACTTTCAGAACTTTCTGGGTTTCAGAATTGTGCACAAGGGGTTGAGGAACAGAACCAGAAGCGAGGAGACTGGGCTGCAGTTTTTCAGCTCAACTGTCTGGGTCCAAGGTCAGTCTTTTGACAAATATTTATTGAGTGCCTGCTATCTGCCAGGTTTGGTGCATATAATTGTGAAGGTAAATGCAGTCTCTGATCTGAAGATCAGATCATCTCAGTCTGTGGAAGGCAAGAAACAAGCCATCACAGCATGAAGTGAAGTAAGTTTATGAGAATGATTAGCACAGGGTGCCCTGGCAATGTCCAGCTCAGGGACTTTGAGAGTCTTAGCCACGGAGGAGACAGTCTCTTCCCACAAGAGAATTCTATGCAAAAACCGTTCTGTATTTTAAAATGGGGGCAAGAAGTCCACCAAAGTCCTAATTCTAAGCCCAGATTGATGACTTCAATGCTTTTCTTGAAATTTCAAATACTAAATTCTTTGAGGAAAGAAACATGTATTTCTTCTTCTCTGTCTCTTACTGTGCTGTTCCCTCTACCAATGTTTATAAAGTCTGTCTACAAGGTATAGTAGATTCTCATTATTCACGGATTCTCTACTTGCGAATTTGCCTACTCGCTAAAATTTATTTGTAACCTCAAAGTCAATACCCTCAAGCACTTTTATGCTCATTCACAGACATGGACAGAGAGGTGAATGTTTTAGTTGCCAAAGAGCACGTTCCCAGACTTCTTATTTCAGCTCTCAGACTGTGAAAAAACTTTCCTTTTCAAGGTCTAGTGAGTGCCACATTGTTTGCATTTTGGGCTTTTTGATGATAATTTCACTGTTTAAAATGGTCCCGAACTTACTGTCAAATTACTTTCTAGTATTCTGTTTTTTAAGATTTACTTATTTGAAAGAGCGAAGGAGAGACAGAGGGAGCAAGCATGGGTGGCGGGCAGAAGGAGAGGGAGTCTCAAGATGTGTGGCTCGATTTCATGACTCTGAGATCGGGACATGAGCCAAAACCAAGAGTCGGATGCTCAACCAACTGAGCCACCTTAGGCACCCCTTTAGTATTCTTAAGTGCTTGAAGGCTATAATGTGTCTTATGAAAGAAAGTATTTGTGTTAGATAAGCTTTGTTCAGGCTTGAGTTACCATGCTGTTGGCCATGAGGGTCACTGTTAATCAACAATATATAAGGTGCCTTTAAACAGAAACACAGATAGAACAAAGGTACATACTGTTTGATGAAAATGTTGTGACCAGAGACGAACAGGAACCTAACCCTGTATTTCCCCTAGGAGCAAAGGTTGAGTTTGCAAAATCAGAGTTTGTAGCAACTTTATAGAACATAACTACTGTGAATAATGAGAATCGACTATAATTCAGTACTAGCCATGAGACCACAGAGGAAGGACAGCCATTTTGGAGTGAAACGGTAAAGAGAAGGGGGGCAAGAGCAGAGAAGGTTTCCTACAAAAAGGGTAATGTACACACAAACATTCTTAAGGCCCGTGAGAGTAGTCCAAGTGAGAAAAGTGGGATGGTTCTGGTGACATGGGAACCAGAGAATCATAGTACAAGACCAACAGCACCATTAGGTCCATGGCTACATCCCTGGACCGCAGGACAGAAAGACAACATTCTACAAGGACTAAACACAACGGATTCTTGAACAACACCGACTTTGAACTGCGCTGGGCACCAACATGCAGATTTTTCTCAATAAATACAATACAGTGCTGTGAGGGTATTTTCTCTTATCATTTTCTTAGTAACATTTTCTTTTCTCTAGCTTACTTTAAGAATACAGTGTATAATACATATAACATACAAAATATGTTTAATTGACTGCTTATGTTAGGAATAAGGCTTCTGGTCAATAGTAGGCTATTTGTAATTAAGTTTTGGTAGAGTCAAAAGTTGTATGTAGATTTTTGACTACATGGAGATGGAGGCAAGGGGTGGGGAAGGGGAAGGTTCAGCAGCCCTACCCCACCCCACCCCCCATGTTGTTCAAAAGCCAACTATACTCTATCTTGGAATGTGGCAGGAAAGAGAGATGCACGTAAGATCATCTATTTACAAGGGAGCTTGACTCTCAGACTCAGATTCTGAAATGTCCATGGTTCTGGATGCTTCTTTTAGCCCTCATTAAATCTTCCAGGACAGAGCTCAGTCAGTTAAGCGTCTGACTCTTGATTTCAGCTCAGGTCATGTACTCAGGGTCCTGGGATGGAGCCCCAAGTTGGGCTCCACACTCAGCAGGGAGTCTGCTTGAGGATTTCTCTCCTTCCCCCTCCGCCCCTCCCCTCACCTTTCTTCCTAAAATAGATAAATAAATCTTAAAAAACAAAATCTTCCAGGACAGTAGTTCTTATAAAGACATAGTGAGCCTTCAGAGAGAGTCAGGTGCTATATCATAAAAACAGACTTCTCCTAATTCCTATCCAGGCCCGTGTGGGACCAGCTTGATCTGGGGCTTAGCACACACACACAACCCTACTGGGTGCAACCACAGCTCACATGTAAGGAATCAATGTAGAAGTCTGCTAAGACTTAGGGTATTCAACAACTGCCTTAAGAAGCCTTGGAATTGAAAGCCATTCCTGACAAGAGTGCTGACAAGTGTTCAACTACAGAAAATCAAAACTGGGAATGGCTGGTTTTCTTGATGCTTGCTTATGCTATTTCAACAACTACTTGAACTAAAGTGCAAAGTATCTATCAGAACATTCTGAAATGACGGTCCCTAGCCTGTTCAAGGGGAATTTAACAATATTTTTAATAAAGGCAACTGATAACGATGACTAATACTTAGTTTCTCTCCTTAATAAAACCTTGCTACTTCAGGGGTAATCCCTGGACCAGCAGAGCAGTGGTATTCGGCACTTGTTACAACTGGAGGATCTCAGGCCCCACCACAGACTTCTTCATCAGAATCTGCATTTTAACAAGCTCCACAGGGGATTTGGATACACAAAAGTTTGATGAGCACTATTCCAGAGAGTTGTGACGGTGTCAAAGTGATAATTATCATCACCACTTTACACTTTCCCGTGTAAGAAAATTGCTGACTCAATCTGATCAAACACCTAAAAGGGATGGGAATAGTGTGAGATTGTCTTGTTCCTGGGTCAGTTCTAGAGGGCTAAGCATTTGCTATCACTTCACACATTCTACAAAGGGCAGCCTGACTATGAGCCAGCCCTCTGTCACTCAAAGCACAAATATAACCTCCAAACCGCACTCATTCACCAACGCTGGTGCCAGGTAAAACAGTGCAAGGAGCCCTACTCCAATGGTCCTTTTGGCTCAAGAGTCATCACCTTGGCCTCTCCGGATCATAAGGCTCATTCTCAGAAACGTTTTCTTTCTCATTCTGCTCTTTTCATTCATTCATTCATTATTCACTGAAAGTACTAATGTGCCCAAGCACTGAACAAAACAGACAAGAATCCTTGTGCTCATGGAACTTACACTCTTTCATAGGAAAAGACAGACAATAAACACAAAGTAAGTAAAATACAGAACGTGCCAGAGAGTATAAGTGCCATGGAAAAGGACAGCTAAAAAGGTGGCTCAGGAGTACTAGGGGCAGGGGATGTTCAATTTTTATGAGTGCTTCAGGAAGGCCTCACTGAAAGGTGACAAAAGGGACAGCCTGAACCATGGGACCTAGCTTTATTCTTGCTTTTTACCTATTTCATTTCTTCTGGGCTTGAATCTCTAGTCTATTAAGCTCACTACAACACTACGCATAGCCCCTGGCCCCTAGTCCTGAAAGCTACCTGGAATTGCCACGCGGCTATTTCTAATCTCCACATCATGTATGCATGCCTCAGCTACTCCTTCTCGTACCTTTTACCCACCTGAGCCTGAGACCCAACCTACGCTGTCCCAAGTTCAGGGGAAATTACAACAGTTCACCTTGTTTCTAAAAAAGAAAACCCATAGGTTTAGCACAAAAGAAGAAAAATTCTGGCTTAGCCATAATTTATAATACTGCATATTACAAATTTAAACTAGATGTAACTATCTGACAGCTCAAAAACCTATCATTCTACAGCTAACTTATCTCATCTAAGAAAATGTAAAAGATGCCACAGGAAGGCTTCCTGCTCAGCCACCAGGGCAACAAGGAATAGATTCCAGCATTTCAGCCCCTGCTACGTACGGGGGGCAGGGATGACGTTAAAGGCACAATTCTTTCTCCTTTAAGGACCAAGCAAGCCACTTTGTTGAAATCCCCACAATCTCAGATCGGAAGATCTCTGAAAGATAACAGAGTCCAGGGCTGTCCAGGACAGCTTTACATAGTGACGGAAAAGCTCTCCATCTGTGCTTTCCAACACGGTAGCCACTAGCCACACATGGCTACTGAGCATTTGAAATGTTGCCAGTGTGACTGAGAAACTGGACCTTAAATTTTATTTAATTTTAATTAATTAAATTAAAATAGCCTCATGTGGCTTACACAAAATTGGGCCACACAGATCTAATCTAAAGCCCTAATTTTCTTTGACAAAGATGAGGCCCAGACATAGCTCAGGCCACAGGGCTAACCACAGCCTTGAGTACTAATATTCCACACTGGCACCAGGCTGGAGGGTTTCAAATGGCTTTCAGATGCAGGAGTCTGTCTGATCCTCTCCTCAGCCACATGAGCTAAACACGTCTGTACACTGTCCCTATTTTCACAGGCGCTCAAAAGCAAACATGTGCCTCATGACAGAGGGTTAACCCCAGGGAAGGCCAGAGCCTCTGCGGTGCAGACCCACTATGTCCTGGCTCACACTGAGGCAGTGATACCATCTGGGTAATTAGAGCTTATTTATGACATGAAACAAGATGCTAGAAGAGGACACTTGCCAGTAAAACCGCTGGAGAATCTTTCCTATGGTGTGGGATCCAATCCTTGTCAAGACAGTTATGCAAATTAGGTCTCCTGGGGTAGTTTTATCAGGCCGGGAACTGTAATTTGTTCCACATTTTAAGGTGGTAGCCAGGATTCTCAAAAATTAGGACTCAACTAGTTTGTTGGCCAGCTCTTTAAAATCCTATGTTCACTTTATCATCAAGACATATAAGCAAAAAGTCTTCTATAATTAGAACTGAAGAGTTGCCAAAGAGTCCCAATCAGACCCAAATTACTACCTAGAAAAATTACTGATTACTAAAAATAAGAATGAAAAAGTGGCTCAAAGATATTATTTGACTAAATATAGGGATACACAGTACAACTTAAACCTCCAGTTAGACGGTTGTTAGGACGAAACCTGTTGGCTGAACAGCGTTTCATGTTCCTACACGAACTGGTAGCAAAAGCCTAATTATGGTTTGATTCAAACGATGTTACCAAACGCTCCCTGCATGGGGCGAGAGAGACATGCTTCTCTCCTTCCATTCCTTCCCAGGGCATCTGCGCTGGTGTTTCTTGGAGCTGCCCCACTCCACAGAGACAAACCCCGCCCCACCACAGCGGTTTACAGAAAAGTAGGGACTGCCGTCGGCAGGAGCCCCCGACACTGGGCTTTGATCCCAGCTGCAGGTCCCACCTGCTGAAAAAGGCAGCTCTTCATTCCCCTGCTCAAAAACACCAGAAATCAGCAGAGATAAGCTGACAGGGAAAATTACACAAATCGCTGACCCTGCTGCAGGCAGCAAAGAGCTGCCTGGGCTTGGCTTTGATTTTTCCGGAGCTGGAGCCCGAGGGGAGAGGTAGTTTGACTTTCTTCTTTCCCAGCGCAAGGTGCATTCCCAGGGCGTGGAGCCCCGAGGAATACCAAGTGCAGAAGAAAGGCAAGCAAATAAATAAACAAAACAAGAACACAGGCTAAACCACGGCGAGGGGTACTATGAGCGGCCAGGAAGAAAGATCATATCCCTGGTTACAAGCAATTCGGTTTTACCGGTTTTTACAAAAAGCTCTGGCTGTGATCTCCGTCGTGCTGTGGTCCTGCCGAGTGAGGCGACAGACTACATGCCGCAAGCCTTCCTTACGCGTTCCTATTGTTCCCTGGGTGTCGGCAGAAGAAAACAACAGGATAGCTGTCCACGTGCGGGAGAGGCGCTTACACAGAGCACCTCGTGACCAGCAGTTCTTTCCCGGACACGAGCACAGACGACGCTCTTTTTCTAAGCCGCCTATTTGCTGCTTCATGGTCACCCACGGTTTGCCTTAAGAACGGGGCTCAAAATGAACCATACGGTCTGTTTCCTCCCGTTTCCTCCCCAGCATTCGAGAGGCTGCGGCAGCTTCCAGAACTGATCCCACTCTAACGTGGTCACTGCTGCCATCCAGGTGCCACAGTTATTGAGTGCCCGGCACTGGCTGCGCATTTCTCGAGCCCTCGCAGTAAAGCAGGGCACGAGCAAAGCAAGGCTCCCGCTTGCATGGAGCTTGCAATTTGGCAGGAGGCAAGCGCAAGGAACTTCTGATCCAGTATCAGACTCCTTGTCCGTTCAGCCGAGGTCACCAGCTCTGCGGCCTTCCTGAGCCACGCAGATGGAGTCTAGGGGGGAGGGCGGGGTTCTGTGTCACGGCAGAGAGCACTTGTCCCACATAATGGAGACAGCTGGCCTCAGCTCTAGCCAATTGTTACCATGTGGGGATGAGGGCCCAGCAACTGCCAGAACTTCCGGTATTTCCAGAGCAGCTGTAAATCCAGACTTTTACATCAAATCTTCCCATTTTTAAGTGCTGACAACCAATTCAAAGTTTTTAAAAACTCACTGAGAGCCACTGGCGTGAACGTTCCCATTCTGCAGACTTATTCTCTAACGTATTCTGTATACCCCACCCGTACCTGCCACACCAGTGTGACCAGTTTCTCTCTGCTCCCACATCCAGCACACTACTGTGACTTTGGGGATCTGCCACCAGTTAGGCCCCTGCCTTGTACATCCCCTCCTTTCTTTCTGTGCCCCGCCAGACTCCACCTGTCCATCCTTAGTTCCCAGCACAATCCTCTACGTCCCGAGCCCTATAGACCACACCCAGTGCCCCGTCCCCAAATCTTGATCTTTCTTCTGAGCACACCGCCGGCAGTGGAACTTCGTCAACAGCGTGTGCAGTGTTATGGGGGGTAGGGTGGTGTCACACGCTCCGGAAAATGACAGGGAACTGACTGACCACAGCAAGGTGGCTACGGGCCCAGGCTCTGAAGACAAACAGGCCCGGGTTATCTCATCTCTCTGAGCCTCAGTTTCCATGTAACCTGGGGCTATCATAAAATGGGGACATAACCCAAATTCACATAACCCGTGAAATGAAGAGAGATGAGGATTGTAAAACACTCGGCACAATGCCTGACATGCAGCCAGCTACTATTATTACAGACTGATTGCCTAATTCAGCCAGTGTTATTGGTAAGCAAGCATTGCATCACTGGCACTTCGCTGTTTACAAACCATCTACTGTGTTAACATGCTCTAATCACACTGCACGCGTCTCCTCATCTAACTCGCCCCATTCCATGAACAGCTGAAGTGGGTTTAAATGAGTTGTCCAAAGCCATACAGACACAGCCAGCTGGCTCCCATACTCTTAACCCTGATACTCCATGGTCTCTCTACATTCCTAACGGCCAGGGACAACTTTGTGACCTCAACCTTCTCAAATTAAAGGCAGGATTTGGCTCTGTGGACTGTGGCTTAAGATGATCAGGGCCTGGCTTGGGCCAGACTGTATCTGAGAAGTTCCAAGGAGTTTGCTTCTCTGTCCATCTGACCAAGGGCTGTCGGTCTGTTCAACAAACTGAGAATGAAGAGAAGAGAAAAATGCCCAGGAAGAACTGTAAAATGACAGCTGTTATTATGGAAGGCAAAACCTGGGACAGTGGTTACAAGAATAGAAAAGACAGTTTGCTGATCACAGAAAAAATAAGTGGTGACGGAATCAGAATGATGTTTCTAGCCTGCAGCATCCACAGAGAAGACAGAAAAGAGGCAACTATATCCTGCTTGACTTTCAAAAGGTGGAAAAGGAAAGTGGTGAATCCAAAGACAGTGAACCCCAAATCCACGAATGGCAGGCAGTCAAGAGGTGACATGGTAGGCTCAGGAGCTGGCGTGGGTGCATGAGAACCGACACCATCCCCCCGACTGGCCTGAGCCGGAGAGTCGTGGGCAGAGAAGGCACCTGCATGTCAGGACTGCATATCACAATCTCCTGTGGCTTCTCTATGGGCAGAACACAGAACACGGGGCAGATGATTAAAAAGCTGACTGGATTTACATCTGACCTTACAGGGGAGATCAATTTCAAGCTGAAGGAAAGTAGCTGGTGGAAGAGCACACAAAGTTGTGATGACAGACGTTCTCGCTGAGCCTTTCATTCACTGTCACAGGTGAAAGCAGAGAATGTTCGTTCTAATTCCTTAAGGGCAGAAGCCTTATCTAAGGCCTCTTCAATTCCCCAGGGCCTTGCCTTGTGTGTGGCACACAGTAAGTGCTCCGAAAAGGATTACTGAAGGGATTTCAAGAGTCAAGTTTACAAACAGCATTACAGCAGACGGCGGATTCCAGTTCCGAAAACACTGAACAGGTGGATAGAATAAACCAAATCCAAAAAGGTGCAAATGAACAAGGACAAATGCAAAGTTCTTCAACCACTACCACAGAAGCAGAATTACAGTTAAACAACATCTGTGGCTAAAATGTTAAGGGTTCTGGCTAATGACAAACTAAGAATAGTGTGTTGAGGTTTCCAGCGATGAGTAGATGCGCTCCCAGACTACAGGAACACAGTAATGTTCACAAAAAAACCCGAAAACAACAGCTCAAAGGCTCCTCTCTACTTTCTGGCCAAACCTGGAGTATTTTGTCTAGCTTGAAGGATACTTAAAAAGGACACTGACCTGGGACGCCTGGGTGGCTCAGTAAGTTAAGCATCTGCCTTCGGCTCAGGTCATGATCCCAGGATCCTGGGATCAAGGCCCACGTCAGGCTCCCTGCTCAGAGAGCCTGCTTCTCCCTCTGCCCCTCCCCCTGCTCACGCGCTCTCTCCCTCTTTCTCTCTCTCAAATAAATAAAATATTTAAAAAAAAATAAAAATAAAAAAGGGGCACTGACCAAAAAAAGGGGGGGGGGGCGAGGGCAATATTGAAAAGTAGAGTTTGCCTAAAAAGAGACCAGGAAGGCCGAAGATTTGAAAAGTTTGGACCTATACGAGCAAATGCAAGACAAAAAAGGTTGATCTGGAAGCCTTAGAAGGGATAGAGCAGTGATGCTCTAGACAGCTGAAGACACATTTAAAGAGAGAATGGGACTTATTCTATTTGGGTTCAGAATTAAAACTAGTGGGAAGGAAGCCAATGCCAGTCCAACTTAAAGGAGAACTTTTAACCAAGCTAAGGTGCTTCAGAATAGAACAGGCTCCCTCACTCGTTAGTGGGTTTCTAGGCACTAGAGCTTTGTGTTGAGGCTAAGCAATCACACAGTGGCAACAGTGCAGGGGGAATCAATCCCCAAATAAAGCCTTGCAAATGAGAAAACTGTGCCGGGAATTTCAATTCTGTAAGTGACAGAATTAAAGATAATCATCACCAAGAAAAGTCTTCCAGTGGAGAGATGACTTTGCTGGGGTCAGAAGAAAAAGTTTCAGGCAAAATGTAATATTTCCAATAGAGAAAATGGAATACACAAAAGCAAGGAAAAGCTGAAGTTTATGGCAAACTTGGGAAATGATGAGTTTATCTGTTTGGCAGGAGAGAGACAGGGAGCCCAGTCAACAGAAGTAAGGAATGAAGCATAAAAGATGAGGAAGAGGATAGACAGCTGGGGCTCTGAACCCAGCTCAGGCACTCAGGCTTTTCTCCTGTTGGCAAGGGGAAATCAGCGAGAACTTCTGAGGACAGCCATGATCAAAACGGCATTTCAGAATGATCAGACTGGCATGACTGCAGGAAAAAACAAGAGGGGGAATGAGATTCTGGTGGCAAGGAGAACAGACAGAACACTCTGGCAACAATGAGAAAATATAGGCCTGAGTTAAAGGAAAGGAAGACCAAAAAGAGGAATTTAAATGAAAGACATTGTATAGGAAGAATTAAAAGGACTTCGTGACTGATTCAGTGTGGAGTGGGGAGTCAGACAGACACACTTGAATCAGGGAACCCAGACATGTCAACGTGCCTAACAAAAAGACCAAAACCCCCAAAACATCTGAAGTCACAACTGGTTCCCAAATTACTGATCCATCACAGCTTTACGTCAGATGTTCAGAGTATATTTTTCACCAACAAAAAACACAAGATTTCATAATTATCTCTGAATTTGAAACTAGTCACCAAAAGTTTATTGAAGCATGTCTAGAAAAATTAACTCCTCCAAGGACAGAAAGGAGATAGGCCAGGACAATACCAACCAAAACAAAGTTGGGATCTCCATATTAATATCAGACAAAATAAACAAAGGCAAAAAACCCACACATTATTAGTGATAAAGAAGGCCACTACATAATAAACATTTCAATTCGCCAGGGAGATATAACAATTATAAACTAATAACAATGAATAATATAACTCAAAATATAAAGTAAAAACTGACTATCAAGTCTACAGAAAGAAAATGACATGATCACCAATGCAGTAGGAGACTTTGACACAACTCTTCCAGTGCAAAAACTGATACATGAAACAGACAAAACAAATCAACAAGGATATAAAAAGTTTAAATAGCTCAACTGCCAAGTTTCATCCAATGGACAGAGAACACAGCTGCTAACAATTGGAGAATACACATTATTTTCAAGCTTTAAAATTTATGAAAATACGAGACATAAAATTAATCTCAACAAATTTCAAAAGAATGGTAAAATTCTCTAACAAATACAAGGACGTTAGAAATCAGTAACAAAGATATCACTATAGGGGCGCCTGGGTGGCTCAGTTCTTGGGCGTATGCCTTTGGCTAGGGTCACGATCCCAGGGTCCTGGGATCGAGGCCCACGTCGGGCTTCCTGCTCAGCGGGAAGCCTGCTTCTCCCTCTCCCACTCCCCCTGCTTGTGTTCTCTCTCTCACTGTCTCTCTCTCGGTCAAATAAATAAATAAAATCTTAAAAAAAAAAAGATATCACTATAAAAAACCCATACACATGGAAAGGAGAAACACACACTTCTCCACATTTCATGAGTAAAATCAGAAAATATCTGAAATGGAATAATAATGAAAATTCAGTTTATTTCAAAACTTGTGAGATGCACACAAAGTAGACACCTGTAGGAAAATGTATAGGCTTAAATGAAGGCTCAAAGTTAATGAATTAAGCATCCAGATGTCAGGGGGAAAAAAAAGCCTAATAAATGCCCCCAAAACAGAAGGAATGAAATGATAGATAAAAGTAAAAAGTAATGCAAAAGAAGACAAAACTAAAATATCAAAAGAGCAAATATTGGTTCTTTGATTAATCAAATACACTCTCTTTAATAAAGAGTGAAAAGACAAATATTACAATAAGACACAATAATACAATTATTACAATAAGACAATGTACAGACACTATAGAGAAAACAGGAGAGATAAAATAAGTCAGATAGTTTTCAAAATTTAGATGAATTGGACAAATTTCTAGAAAAACACAAACCTATTAAAACCAACTCAAGAAGAAACAGAGAACCAGAACAGTTCTAAAACAACTGGAAATTTTGATTGAATAGTTAGAAATCTTCTCAAAAAGAAAAAAGTCAAGATGGCTTTTTTGGTGAATTTTATTGAAGAATCAAGGAAGAGATCAATACAATTTATAGAAATTATTTCAGAGAACAAAAAAGGAAAGGAGAGTGCAAGAATGGAAAAAATTATGAGCCAGATTCTTTTCTCCTCCTTCCATCCTCTTCCTTACTCCCCCATCTCCCCTTCTCTCTCCATCCCTATGTTTCTTGGTGTGCACAATACACAAACATAGTCAGCAAATCAAATCCAGAATCATATTTAAATAATACATCACAATCAAGATGGGTTTATCTCAGGAATGCAAGGCCTAACTTAAGTTAGAAATTCTATAAATGCCATTCATTACATTAACAAATTAAAGAAGAAAAACCTTAAGATGCATCTCAAAAGAGGAGGGAAAATATGCAATGAGATTCACTGACCATTTAGGATCAAAAACTCTTTGCAAACTAAGAATAATGGGAACTTTCCTTACCTTGATAAAGGCTATCTACAAAAGCCTGCAGCAAATATCAAAAGCATTTTCTTAAAGAACAAGATAGGGAAGTACATTACCACCATTACCTATTCAGCATTGTGCTGGAGGGTGTGACCAATACCATAAAATGAAGAATAAAGAAAAAGAAAGAATATAAAGATTGGAAAAGAAGGGGCACCTGGGTGGCTCAGTGGGTTAGGCATCTACCTTCAGCTCAGGTCATGATCCCAGGGTCCTGGGATCCAGTCCTGCATCGGGCTCCCTGCTCCAAGGGGAGTCTGCTTCTCCCTCTCCCTCTCTCTCTTTCTCATGAATAGATAAATAAAATCTTAAAAAAAAAAAAGAAAAAAAAGATTAGAAAAGAGGAAACCAAACTGTCATGATTTGCACTGCTATTTCCTGTATAGAAAACTGGAGAGCACCTATACATAATAGTTAATAGCACAGTTTAGTGAGGTAGCAGGATACAGAAATCAATATAAAAATGTGAAATTAACATTTCTGTATGCCTTAAACAGTTTGAAAGTCATTTAAAAAAATTATCATTTACATGGCAATAGAAAATCTAAAGCAATAATCCCAAAGATGTACAGAGATTTTAAGGAAAATATGATAAAATTTCACTGAAAGACACCAAAGACAACTTAAATACAGAGTCATACCATGTTATGGAAGGAGACTAAATGTTTTGGTCTCCCCAAACAGATTAATGGATTTCAAAGCAATTCCAATCAAAATGTTTTTCATGGAACTTGACAAGCTGATTCTAAGATATAAAGCCATAGTAATTAAGAATGTATGGTATCCACATTTGACAGACAAGTCAAACACTGGAACTGAATAGACAACCCAGAAACAGATCCACGTGTATATGTAAACTTGATGTATGGCAGAATGAGCGCTGCAGGATGCATGAAGCAAGGATGGACTATTTAATAAATGAAGCTGGAGTAAGGTGATCCATATGAGAAACAATGAAACTGGATCCCCTGTCTCATAAAACACACCAAATCAGTTCCAGGTGGACTAAAGACTTAGATGCTAGATGCAAAAGAATAAAAATTTTAGAAGATACTGTATGAGAATATCTTTATGACATCCACATCATAAAGAGTTTCTTAAATGAGAAACAAAAAGCCTGCCTCTAAAGGAATATGCTGATAAATTCTACAACATTAAAATTAAAAACTTCTGTTTATGAAGACACTACAAGGAACCTAAAAGATAAACTACAAACCAGGAGAAAATGTTTGCAACATATTTAACCAATAAAGGACTAGTATCCAGAATACCAGAAGAATCCTAAAAATCAAAAAGAAAAAGAGAGCACTAATGAGCAAGAGGCCATACCACAGACTGACGTCTCACAGAAGGAACATGAATGGCTCATAAACACATGAAAAGATGCTCAGCTTCATTAGTTATCAAAAAAATTGAAAATGGAAATGACAAAAGGAACTCTTTCAACACCCTTGCAGATGGTCAAATCTTAAAATCTGAACAAGTATTGGCATTAAGGTTGAACTAGGGAAGTTCTCATACACCGCTGGGTGGGTGAATAAATTGAAATAAATTGGTACCACCACTTTGGAAAACAGTTTGACATCACCCAGTCAAGTCTCACCTACAACCATCCCCTAAATGCTAGCAATTCCATTCCCAGGTATAAAAGTTACTAAAAAAGTGTACACAAGTACACCCCAAAGCATGCACAAAGATGCTCAGAGCAGGGTTTTCCTAACACCCCAAACTGGGAAGGAACCATTCACCAACAAACAATTTAGAGAACAGAAAAACAAACTGCAATGTATCCAGACAATGAGAAAGTACACAGTAGGAAAAAAAATAAACTATACCACTGTACATCACCATGTAAAAATCTAAGAAAAAGAAAAAAAATCATGTCAAAAGGGCAAGTAACAGAAAAACACACAGTAGGATTCCATTTACATAGTTGAGAAGCAAGCAAAACTAAAACTAAACTGGGGTACATCCAGAGATGGTAAAACCTTAAGGAAAAGCAAGGTAATGATTAACACAAAATTCAGGGTGTGGTTACCAGAGGTGGGGGGGAACATGATTGGGAGTGGTCCCACAGGAAGCTCTGGGCAACTGGTCAGGTCATCTATTTCTTTTCTTTTCTTTTCTTTTTTTAAGATTTTATTTATTTATTTGACAGAGAGAGACAGCAAGAGCAGGAACACAAGCAGGGGGAGTGGGAGAGCGAGAAGCAGGCTTCCTGCCGAGCAGGGAGCCCGATGTGGGACTCGATCCCAGGACCCTGGGATCATGACCTGAGCCGAAGGCAGACGCTTAACGACTGAGCGACCCAGGCGCCCCTCTTTTCTTTTTTTTTAAGCTTATTTATTTTAGGGGCACCTGGGTGGCTCAGTTGGTTAAGCGTCTTCCTTTAGCTTGGGTCATGATCCCAGGGTCCTGGGATCAAGCCCCACATCAGGCTCCCTGCTCATTGGAGAGTCTGCTTCTCCCTCACTCTGCTTCTCCCCCTGCTTGTGCTCTCTCTGTGTCAAATAAATAAATAGACAGTTTTTGTTTTTGTTTTTTTTTTTTAGTAATCTCTACACTCAACATGGGACTCAAACTCACAACCTCGAGATCAAGAGTCGCATGCTCCTTTGACTGAGGCAACCAGGCGCCCCTAGTAATCTATTTCTTAAGGTCACTGGTGAGTACATTCATGTTCAGTTTCTTATTCTTCTTTAGAGTGTACATATATACTTTATGTGTTCTTGTATTACTTTATATATCATTAGAAAATATTTTAAGAAAATAACTAAACTCTATAAACACAGGAAAAGGCACACAAAAGGTAACCTTCGACAGATACCTGAGCCCAATAGTTCCTTTAAATAATAAAGGAAACAACAGAGACAAAGAAAAAAAAAAAAAAAAACTAACCTTTATTCTGAATTTCTGAATTAGTAACTAATGTACAGATCACCCACAAAGAGGCTAAGTTCTGTACCCAGAAGAATCTCTCTAAGGAAGGCCAAGAATTTTCTTGAGAATTACTTTATGCTAGTTAGGGCTCTTCATCCATTCAGCTGTGCAGGCCATAAACCCAGGCATCATGCTCCCCATTGTCCTCTCCATCTCTCCCCAGACCCATTCTAGTTCCTCATGTTACTTCCCTGGTCAGGCCACATTCAGGCCCATAAGCAATTCACACTACTACCCCAGGCATCCTCCCCCACCATCTGCCCCACATCCCTCTCTGGCTGCCCAATGCTCCAAAGACAGAAATCACATTTCCAAACACTACCTAGAAGGGACTGTATGGTCTGGGCTGTGACCTCCCCCACCCCACCTCCCACACATACACCCTTTGTTTTAGCCACCTTCTTTTCTTTTGCAGCACTTTCCAAGGTTCTGATTTCACTTTTTGCACAGGTCATTATTTGATTAACAATTCTCTTCCCTTAGACCGTAAGTTCCTCAAGGGCAGGGGCCATGTCTGGTTTTTGCTTACCATCCTAGGCTCAGAATCTTGGCAGGGAATGTTGCACATAGTAGGACCTCATAACTATATGTTGAACGAATGGATGGAAGAACAGATACACAGGCCTAAAGCAGTCACAACCGCCCTAGCCAGCACTGCAGGATAACAGGATCCCAAAAGATGTGAAACAAAGTAGATTCATGGCCTCACCTCTCATTCCCAAGCCTCAAAGGGACAGCCCATCTTAGATTGGTAGGGAATTCTTGAAAAAATATGACCTGTGGAACAATGTTACACTGTCCTACACAGAGGATGAGAAGCATTTGTTTAAAAATAAAAACAAATGTTCTCTTACAAACCTGGAGCAAGACTGTATCTTTCTGATAAAAGGTAAGACAAACCCAGCATTTATCTTCTGAACATTTTAGATTTGGAATTTCACCTGAATTCATGGATTATAATAAAGCTTCTGAAAGCTAAGTATGTGTAGTGCTGCTGTGTTCAGAATACAAGCTTTGCAACTTCTTCAGTTTTTAAAGCTTGGTTTTTGTAATTAATCCAGTATTAATAGAGTGGAGAACCTTTGCCAATAGTTCTATTCAGATAGCTTTAGCTTACACAGCTCATAACTGAAATCCTTTTAACTGCTGTGTCCATTAAAACAAGAATATAGGACATATGCTGACAACTATAATTTTAAACATCAAGTTGAAAATGAAGGCAATTTCTCCCAATAAGAACAAAACCCTTGTTTTCCTGAAGCATTAGGATACTCTAAGGATAGAAATAAAATCTAATTTGGCTGGTGAGCTTACTTGGAATGGCACAAGGGTACTTAATACTACACGCGCAAAGGTGTTTTATTCTTTGCTCCAAAGAGTATCTCTGGGTTCTAGTAAGGTATCAAAAAATGACATACCCAAAGAACAACTCTGGGTATTTATGTGGCCTGGGGTTATAGGCAAGAATGAGTCTGGAGAAAATAAGATGATCAGAGCAGACATCACTTTTCACACTGCACTCTTGTCTTTTAAAGCACACCACAGAATTTTAAATTTGTGATGCAACATATCCACCATAAGACTAACAAAAGTTTAACTAAACAAAGGGCAAATATGTTATAATAGAAGTGTATTCTATTGCTAGATGTGTTCTTATAAGACTAAGAACACATGCATAGTAGACTTCTAACAGTGGTCTTTTTTCTGCTGTGTAATTTCATATAAATAATAAAATGGCACAAGGAAACACTGAAACTCCACATTTGAAAATAACGTCAAATTACCACTTGAGTTAAATGCAAAGTTTATATATGAGAGATTTCAAACCAGCACTGATGGATTATCTAATTATTCTGTTTATTTCATTTCATTCAGGGCATGAGGGCTTTCTTTTATCATTCCTTTATTTAGTTGAGCCTTGCATGCAGACCACTGATGTATGTTTTAATGTGATTGCACCACTTCAGCATATACAGCTTTATATATATGCTGCTTTTTTCCATTCAGCTTTCCAGTTATGATTTTTCATGATAGTAGAACATCATTAACCCTCCTAGACAGTGGGCTCCTTGATGCAGAAATCTTGACCTTGATCTTACCTCCAGCACAGAGTACAATGCTGGCCACAGCCAGGTGCTCAATAAATTTTGGGTTCAATCGGACTCTAAACTCATTTAAAACAAATGAGCCACAGAGAAGAGAAATATTTATAATTATAAATAATTATATTAAATAACTGATAATTATAAATAAAGTATTGATAATTAATAAAGACGTATAAATACTTTAGACAGATGTAGTTTGATCTACAAAACTCTGTTTTCACAGGTGTATCTGCCCATGAAAAAAGGAATAAATCGAATGGCTATACCTGTTTCCTTCAGTCACATCACAGATCACTCAATATGTCTCCTGGTCATGTGCGTAATTTGGGGATGACAGTCCGGAGAACATCTTGGAACTGATGGTTGAAATACCTTCTTCCTTCTCAACCGGCTTACACACTGTCTCCAGACTTGTGGACAATAGGTAGGTACAGATCCTGGGATGGTCAGTTCTTGAGCCTGACTCCTCGGGGAAGGTGTCTGGCATTCCCAACACCACACTCTGGGCCAATACTGCACACCAACAAATAGTTGGCATGCAGGAGATCTAAATGTCCATCCACCTGCCCATCCAAACACCCACACATTCTCTCTTATAACCTCCAACTCACTTGGACTTCCATGTACATAAGTAAACAAGCATGAAGTTATAGGTTTCCTTCATCATTTATCCTCATACATAACATCTCTGTAAGAGCATATATCCTTGTTTTATGCTAGGATATGAAGAACAGAACACACACTGCAGGTCTTACGACAGGTTTAGTACTGTGTAAAGAGAAGGTAAAGCTGCTTCTTTTCATTGAAGCTTTTCACTGAATTAGAAAGGAAATTTTCAGTTCAATGACCATTTACTGAATGTCATTAATAAGCGGCATACATTTGGCTAAGGTGCTGGGGTACCAAGTTGAATATGACCTTTGCCCTTTAGAACATTCACAGTCCATATTTCTCTGGGCCCTTTGTCCCTGAGTCAGTAATTAACAACCAAAGCACAAAATCATTCCTCATGGAATCATACATCTTGAGAATAAACCTCTATCACACCCCACTCCTAGACACATGATCGTCTGTTTCAAATTTCATTCTTTTTTTCCTCAAAATGGTAGTTGGGTTTTTGTTCTTCACTGTTTTAAATTAACAGAAGAATCCCAAAAGCAAAGACTACATAAGGCCCAGTCGTTTTTGCTTAGGGAAATATGTGCTGCCATCCTGACAAAGGTTCTGCATTCAGAAGTTAGGCTTCCTTTTCTTCCCCAGGCAAACAGAACAGACAACTGAAGCAGGGAGTGAACACTTCACATCTGGCATAAACATCTCAAGCTCCAGCACCTGAGTTTCTATGTCTTCAACTCAGTTCATGCAGATGGCACAGACCAACTCCCAATTGCCTAGGCAAGACAACCCTCCCCCGCCATCATTCAGAAGAAACGTATGTGCTTCCCTCTGGAAATAAGGATGGTCATTCCTCTAAACTTCGGATCAAGTATCCCATCACTAAAAAATGTTTGGTACCCATCAAACATGAGTTTTGCCAGCAATCCATATGTTAAATATTAATGACTTTAATTTCTTTCCTTTAAAATAAACAGATATGCCTATTACAGTCTTCCTCCACTACGAAAAGATGGTTCCCTGTGCTCCATGGGGTAAGTGCATTTCACTTTGGAGGCCAATGCAATAAAAGATTTGGAGAATGAATGTATATATCGAAATCACAATTTTACAACATAACTCTCCAGGAAAAGGAGGTAAGACAAACATAAAATAAAAGCAGAAGGGACGCCTGAGTGGCTCAGTGGGTTAAGCGTCTGCATTTAGCTCAGGTCATGATCCTGGAGTCCCAGATAGAGCCCTGCATCAGGCTCCCTGCTCAGTGGAGAGCCTGCTTCTCCCTCTGCCCCTCACCCCACTTGTGCTCTCTCTCTCACTCTCACTCTCTCAAATAAATAAATCTTCTAAAACAATAAAACAAAAACAGAAAACATGATGTGCTTTATGACAGTACCAATTAATCATTAAGTTTAAGAAAAGCACAGAGCTTCTATAAGGAAAAGACAATGCAAATATTTAACAGCTAACATTTTCTTCAGTTTAAACCTTTCAAAAGGCCACACCAAGTAAAAACATTTAAAAATGAATCAGAAATTTGTTGATATCCACCCATTTAAAATACAGTCTGTCAAATTCTTTCAACATTCTGTTGATATCTATTTTTTAAAGATAAAAACCATTTCCTGGAAAGCTGTTTAAATTGAGAATAGTTAGCAAATAATCTGATAAAATTATCTAAAATAAGTATCATGTATCACTTAAAATCTGGAACCATACCTCAAGCAGGCCCATTCCCCACCCCAGTCCTGACAATATGCTCTGTAGCTCTATTTATTATTTTCCCAGCTTCTATTTATTCAGAAAAGTAGTCAGAGCAGGAAATGGGACAAGTCAAATGATCACAATCAATCTCATCACCTTCACAACATGCTGTGAGTGTAATTAATCCTCTATTTATTTAGGGGACTTCACACCCCTTACATTAAGGCAGCGACTCCCTGCTGGCTTCGGTGGAGATAATTATGTTATAACAAGGATTGGGTTTCAATCATAATAGGCAGAAGAAAAAGGAAATTGTACTTGAAGTTGACAGTTTTTTTAAAAAGCCTTCTTGTGACTCCATTCAAAGGACGCTCTTGACAAAGCTCTCCTTAAACAGAGCACTTTCCAAGTGCGATAACCACACGTACGCCACATTAATCAATGTAAGCCTCTTCTCTGAATGACACGTGAAGACAATCCAAGCACTGTGACAATTCTACATGAAGCAGAGAGTACTGGTTTACAAAACCAGACTAAATCAAGCCCACCCGAACTCACTTGATCCTGTGAGCATCCTCCAAAGACCTCTGATGGGTGAACAGGCCTCAGAACAAGGAGGTGAAGGAAAATACCAATTTGCTCACATGGTAGCTAATTATACGCTGTAAAAAGCCCTGGCTCCAGCAAGCCAAAACCAAGGATTTGAGAAGTCTGGAGCCAAGTACCCAGGACCAAAAATGAGTAAGGACAGAGACAAACCTAATACCACCACCTAGTCACGGCTCTAAAATGCTCTTGACGCAGGCAAACCTCCTTGTACCAATAAATGCTGTGCATTTTCCAGTTCGGGGCGTGCCTATTTCACCTCTGAAACCCTCCATCTTTTTTTTACAACAACTCACAGCTACACTTTCTCCTCTAATCTCTACCTTAAGAAAATTAATGGGAAAAGATAAAGCCTTGCCAACTCTACATTTACACACCTCTATTTTTTTTATTAAAAGATCATAATGATGATGCCCACAGTACATGCACAAGTAAAAATGATGTACGAGTATGTTTCCAAATTTCTAAAAATTCTCAAATATGCCAAACCTTTAGTTTTCAAGGTCTGGATTCTTGATGATTCGAGTATCTGTATGTATTAAGCTCCTGAGGTAGCTTTAGCATTTCAGTAGTATTTCACTACCTTTCAAAACCTTTTAAGCTCTTGGATAATCAAAACATGAGAGACACTGAACATTACTGATATGAGTTCCAGTTCTTAGTAAAAACACAACAAAACAAAACATGGTATCCTGGAATAGGAAAAGCCGTTAGGTAAAAATTAAGAAAACCCAAATAAACTATGGAATTTCATTTC
Source organism: Mirounga angustirostris (assembly GCF_029215605.1). NCBI lineage: Eukaryota > Metazoa > Chordata > Mammalia > Carnivora > Phocidae > Mirounga > Mirounga angustirostris. Next base: position 176,673,992 of record NW_026991709.1, on the reverse strand, counting down.
TAAGAATGTATCAATAATGGCTCATTAATGGTGACAAACACACCTACCAATGTAAGATGTTAATCACAGGAGAACTGCGTGTGGGTTATTTGGGAACTCTTTGCCATATTTATCATTTTTTAGAAATAATAAAACGATCCTAAAATAAAAAGTTTACCTTTAAAAAACAGTAGGAGAAAAATTACAAATTAGGAAAACATAATAAGCAAAAAAACCCCCAAAACAACAATAAAAACCCCCCACAAAACTTTTAACATTCAGATATAGAATTCTTTTGTTAGTTTTCTCAATACACATAGTTACAGGTAGCATTCATATCTTTACAGAGTTATTTTGGCCTGAAATCTGTAGGAACATTCATAATCCTATGATTTATTGGCATATTTCTTGTAAGAGAAGTCTAATGAAGAGCGACAGTCCCCAGTGGGCACCGCTGAACTACTGGTGATAAGGTAAAGAACCATTAAGTAAATCCTTTCTATATGAAACCCCACGGAAGGGATACAAGTGAATGAACATTGGCATGCACTAATCTTTTCTTATGGAGATAAAACCCACTGCCATCCAGGATGAATTTGTGGATTTAATTAAAAATAAACAGTAAAACCAAAGAGCAACTTGACATGCCAGAATAAGCATCTTACCAAAAATGATTTCAATTCAAGAGAGGTTTAATTTGCTTGAAATTATGCACAATTGTTCCTTGAAATTTCTATATGCTAATCATTAGCAACTAATGTAGCACTTGACATTTTACCATTTATTGCAGAAGTAACTTCCGATACAAAAGTAAAACCACACAGTGAGTGCCTGGTTATCATCTGGTATGCCTGAATTCCACAGAGCCATGAAATCAATTTTCTTACCTTTACTGTAAGTCTCAGTGACATGGGTGACGGTCAAGTGTCAGGGTTCTTCCTCAGCTATAGCTCAAAATAGCATCATGGACTTACAGCGGTGTCCTCTTAAGGTGGCTGCATGCCCTACATGCCCCCTTCTCAAAGAATGCCACTCATTCGTGACAGAGTGGGCCCTGGCACCATGTGTGTACCACCTCAGAGCGCATCCCCACACCTTTCCTACTGTGACCAAGGCAACTGGACCAGAAAAAGACACGGACCCATGGCCGGGCCAATCACATTCTTCCTTCCTGGGAATTGCAAGCAAGGGGACTTCGTAGTTTCTTCTCCTGAAATCAGATACATGTGAACTCAGCTGCGGGACAGCCATTCCCCACGTGCATCAAGAGAGAAGGGTGGCAGGAACTTGCGTGAAGGAGCAACACAAGAGACCACATGTTACCAGACAGTAAGCTGACTGCCGCACTTCTTCAGGACTTGAGCTCATGAGGCCCAGCTGCACTCCCTGCACCTGGCTTCCAGAAGATAACCTGTGGGCTCCTAACTAAACTCCTGTTTTTTACTATAAAAGTCTGAGTGCATTTGTCTTGTGTAACCAAATGGAGAAATAAGGATTTCAAATGCAGTCCTCTTACCAAAACACCACGACCCCAAGCTAACTGTGTACTCCCTCATTCATAATAAAAGGACACGACAAGGATAGATAAAACTGATCTAAATGCAAAAAAGCCTCATATCCATTCTCCCGCTTCCAACACACCATGTCTAGAACCAGGAAATCTGTTCATCATGATGCTTCCTGATCATTATGATTATTATGATATTCATATGTGTAACAGTACTATGCAACCAGATGCCATTGTTTATGTTTTGCTATTAATTTATGTCCCTTCTTTGTCCAAACTCTCTTCCATACATCTTTTCCAGCTGTGATCCAAATGTTCTTGACTACTTCTTTATGGATATTCCTTAGAGACCTCAAATCGACATTTCTAAAACTCATCTTCCCTCTGTCTTCTCTTCCTACCTACACCCTCTCTCCACTCTCGTTTAATTTCAGCAAGTACACCTCCAAATGGCCCCATTAACTGGCCAAGTAAAATGTGGATCTCCTCTTTGACACTTCCCCTTCTCACTCTCCCCAACATCCCGTCATTACTAAGTTCTGGTTCATCCACCTCTCAAATCTGACCACAGTCTCCTTCCCTGCTCACTCCCCTGGCTCAGTCTATGCCTTCTGCCCACATCACCTGCAAGCTAGTGAGGCTTTCAGTGTTAAGTCTGAGCTCCACCCCACTCAATTTATTCCCTGTAAGGGGACCTGATGGCTCTTCGCAGAATCTGAATCTCATCACATCACTCACCCAGATACTGCATGGCTTAACCTCTTCAGTTGCTCCATACTCTTCCAGGACAAAGTGCAAGCATCTTTAAGTGGCCAAGGCTCCACATGAACACCTTGGCCTCATTTCTTTCTTCCATGCCTATACCTATGAACCATCCATCCTGAGCTTTTGAGCACTTTAAAAGAACTCTTTAAAAGAACCTATTGTGAAATACTCTTTGCCCCTGCTTCCTCATCTGCATCTGATCTCTCTTACTCATCTTTCGATTCTCAGCTTCAAACTATTCCTTCCAGAAGCTGTTTCCTCTACCCCAAGGCTAGACAATGTGGCTTCCTAAGTGCTTCCACAGCATCCATGCTTCCCTACTGTAACCGCTCGCAGGCTACAGCACTGAGCTCCCCTCCCATCTGTACTCCCCACCACAAGAGCAGCTGTAACATGGCGTGTCTCTCGTCCACCCGAGCATTCCCATCACCAACCTCAGTACCTAGCATATATAGTGGGGCTCCATAATCAGCAGTTGAAAAAATAAGTAATTCTCCTTTTACACTCAATGCTGATGTTCTACCTTGGGATTTGAGTTACCCCCACTCCCATGACTTTTGGCAGATAAATCAAGAACAAGAGAGGGCCCAATCGAAGAGATTTATGCTATTTCCAGGAGCATAACCCTATCCCCTACAAAAGCACATACACAGAGGAAGCAACGGAAACAGTATAAAGCAATGATGAGGTCCTAAGTTTTCTAGAACTTTAAGATTACAGTGCTGAAATGGCTTTATGTTCACTCACAACTGAGGAAACTAAGGTGCAGGATTTATCAAATGAGACAGAATTATTCAGTGATAGAATGATTTCCCTCCACAGACTTTGCACCTTTGAGTCCAAAGGACCACTAATAAGATTTGGTGGAGCAAAGTATGCTAAAAAGCAGTGAAAATAATAAATGCACCAAATGTATTTGTCAGGGTAAACTATCAGTTCAATGTAAAATGGCTCAGCACATCAAAGACATTTTTGTTCTTTTCCCCATAACCAACTACCTTAAAAAAACTATATTAGAGAGAAAAGGTGTGATTTAACACCCTCATGACTAGCTCAAACTTAGACTAAAGACAGCCAGGATTTCAGATTTTAATTTCATTTTTTTAAAAAGAACAACCAACCAAAATTTTCCCCATGTAGCTAAAACAAAATAATACCCAATTTGATCTCTCATGTTTCAATATACACCATGCATTAGAACCGTAAGGTATCAAATTTTCTTCAGTGGGCATATACTTCTTTTATAATGAGAAAAAAATTAGTTATTTTTTTAAAAAAAATACCATGCTATAGATATTATGTTATAAAGGAAAATGATTTATAGGATACTATTATAAGTATAAGACAAGTTACAAAATGATAAGTGCAGTATTATTTTCACTGGTTTAAAAAATGCACTGGAAAATAAGTAGAGAAAATATTAAAATACTAATGCTGGCTGCATTAGATAAAGTGATGAAGTGACCTGCTGAAGTCTTAAAGGCCAATGAGGGAAAACTGGAACATATTTTACAGCTCATGCTTTTCTCTCCCCACTTACATAAAAGGGTGTGAACTTTCAGAGGGTTAGAACTATCCCTGCTACTGATAAATGCAGCTCACCAGGAAAATCAGGGAAGGGCAAAATCTACTGAATGTAGCTGAAAATGTCAATTAAAATAAGAGGAAAAAAAAAAGTAAGAGCCAATGCATAGTTTTTAAAGTTTATGCTTTTTTTCTTTTTTTAATGATGAAAAATGCTCTTTTAATTGGCTCTACTAGGTACCTTTCAATTTAATGAAAACTGTGCTCCTAAGGGACTGTGATGGGCCCCAGACAGGTGCTCATTCACAGGGACTTTAAAATTTTAGAGCGGGAAAGAGATAAGCACTTAAATTACTACAAAATGAGGCAGGCATGAGATGTGCCCATACGTTCTTAAACCAAGTGCTATGGGAGAATCCAGGAGGAAGACAAGTGAGTCATTAATTCCTCCTTCTATAGAAAAAGCTCCCTAAAGGGATGGCTTTTTTCTTCTGTTTTTTTGGTGTTTTTTCCCACATGCCATGGGTAAAGAAAACTGGTTGTCTAGGTGGCCTATCTGGGAAAACATAAAATCCAGACCCAGAAAACCCTGAGACTACCAGACACCTATCTCTTAGAGGCTGCATGACCTCAAGCAAATCACTTCCTCATGCTGCCACCCAGGGAGCATCTGCAGCCGTGACCACTACACTCGAAATTTCCAGGGAAGCTTGCAGTGAAGGGTGACAGGGAGCGTTCCTTTTTCTTTTTTTTTTTTTTAATTTTTTTTTATTATGTTAGTCACCATACAGGACATCATTAGTTTTTGATGTAGTGTTCCATGATTCATTGTCTGCGTATAATACCCAGTGCTCCATGCAATACGTGCCCTCCTTAATACCCATCACCGGGCTCCAGAAAAATAATTTGCCATCTGTCACTCAGAATAAGAACACAGGACCTTCCGTTTTGAAAATCTGTGAGTATACTCTATGAGACACAGATATCACAAGGAAAAATAACTACACAGTATAGAGCACAACTTAGGATTTAACTGTTGACCGAACTCCATTAATTCAATGTAAGAATGACTTTGCTACCCACATTCCAGCAAGTTTTTGCCAAAGTGAATGTCTGACTGTAAAAATGAAATGCTGTTCTTTGTGCTCATTATAATTTAGCACTTATCTGCTATTTTAAATACAATTTCAGTCTTTATTATTATAATCAAAAACATCAAATAGGGATTAAGGAAAATACAGAACTTTTAAAATATAAAAATAAGGAGCTAGATTTCACTGGTAAACTAACTATATGGGAAAGAAAGAAACCAGAAGGTGAAAGGTGAGGAAGAAATTCGTTATGAAAATCATGAACATTCACTGCAGTATTATTTTAGAGCCAAGACAGTTCACAGTAAAAATGATATTGGAAAGCTCAATTTTGCTGTGTTTGAAAAATTAAGGATTAAATTAGAAAATTTAATAAAAATCAGGTAAATGAAAAAATGTGTTATTTCAAGGGAGAAAAAAATAGGCTCAACTAGAGTTAAAATATAAGATACAAAGTGAGGGGCGCCTGGGTGGCTCAGTCATTCAGTGTCTGCCTTCAGCTCAGGTCATGATCCCAGGGTCCTGGGATCGAGCCCCGCATCGGGCTCCCTGCTCCGCAGGAAGCCTGCTTCTCCCTCTCCCGCTCCCCCAGCTTGTGTTCCCTCTCTTGCTGTCTCTCTCTCTCTGGCAAATGAATAAATAAAATCTCCAAAGTAATCTGAAGAGTTCCTGCTGGTTTCCCCGCTCCTGTCCCGCTTCCCAATACATTGTATCTCTTTGAAAAAATTACTGTTATCATAACAATTATTAGGGACCTAAGAATTTCATCTCATTTCCTGCAACTTAAAACCAAGGGAAAAGGATTTTTTTTTTAAGCGCAAGGAGGTGTGCTAATCCCCACACGGACATGAGGGCACACACCCTTCCACTTTAATGAAACATGATCTCCTCTCTAGTTAATAAGGAATGCCACAGAGAAAAGAGGCGCTCATAGAAATGGGATCCTCACACAAACCTCCATGCTCATTACACGTTTATAAAATTCTCACCCTGAAGGGAACAAGAAAAACCTAAACCCACACAAATAGACTATTTCAATTTAATTTTATTATGAAAACAACAGGAAGTGGCAGCAGGGTACTTGATAAGCTCAATTAGCAGGAGGATGAAATGAAGTGATGACATGCCATGATGACCTCAGGGGTTAAAGATGCAATTTTCCATCTGGCGAAACCGAGATTTCCACCACAAACACTGCCGCCACCTGCTGTATGGTAGTAGGCCTTATGAGAGCAGACCATCCGTTTCTCCTTACAACACACAGAGCCTCGAGTTTTGTCTTAGTTCACTCTGCATGTAATTGCTTCCCCATGAACAGAGGCCAAAAATAAATTCTATATAGTGGCTCACTCAGAACAGGCACTAAAGGTAAACTAAGGCACTCACTGACCAATCACAGTGGTGGGACAACTATCATGATTGTTTTTCTTCTAAGTCAAGAACGATACTGCGGGGGGCGCCTGGGTGGCTCAGTCGTTAAGCGTCTGCCTTCGGCTCAGGTCATGATCCCAGGGTCCTGGGATCGAGCCCCACATCAGGCTCCCTACTCCGCGGGAGGCCTGCTTCTCCCTCTCCCACTCCCCTTGCTTGTGTTCCCTCTCTCGCTGTCTCTCTCTCAAATAAATAAATAAAATCTTAAAAAAAAAAAAAAAAGAATGATACTGGGCCATCATTTTCCAGAGCACCTAAGAAGCCCTCCCATCAAGAGCTCTATTTGTGTGCTCTCAATTAATCGTCTTCTGCTACTGAAATGGATAATCTGTTGAACCTCTTCACAAAATGAAAGTTCACTGCCTTTTTAAACTTCATAGGGTTACCCGAGGGAGGCAATGGTAAACACTTTGGGCAAATCTTATATATACCACGTTGGTGAGTGTTCGGTCCCTTAGATGCATGTGTTAGTTACCAAGAATCATGTTATGAAACTTTGAAGGTTGTCTTTTTTATACTCTGAAGAACAGATTCTGTAAGAAGTGGTTAGCCAATGGGATGATAGCTGATTAGGTCTGTGCCCCGTGATGTTTACACAGGTGTCCAACATGGCACACACACACACTCACTCACTTACACCCCCCAATGTAAGTAATCTGCAGACACAAGTTTGGATACTCAAGGATGGAACTTTGAGATTTTATATTGGACAGTCAATAACATAGCAATGAATACTTACAACTGTCTGTCTGCACGCCTATTTGCTAGACTAGAACCATGCTTCCCCGCAAAATGAACTTTTCACCATCTGCACCTCCTCCCGAAGCAAATTTGCCAAGCTCCCCATGTTGATCTTCTTTAAAGCGTTTGATAGCTAGATGCGGTTTCTTTTTCATTACAACTTACCTCCCAGGCTATTTCATTTGCTTCCTCCTAGGTCAGGAGGCATTCCAGAAATGGGAGCATGTAAAATTCATAAGTAACTCAAAACTTACTTGGCTTTCTGAATCCACACACAGTAGTCTGAGATGTAGAGATCATTCAGAATATAAGCGGGGTCATTTTCCTGAAAAATTTTGTGAACATCCAGTAGACACTTTAAAACTGCACTTTTACCTAAAGAAAATTTTTTAAAAAATCAAATCATTCTTAAGAAAAACACATCTGTTTATCTTAAACTGAGAAATTCAGATACTGCGAGGTAATATATTTATAGCAGTTCAGAACCTTAACCATGTTTTTAGAATATTTTTAACATTCCTTTATTGCATGAAATCTTATCAGTACTATAAAGCCCAAAGCTCTTTATTTCATTAAGAATTATGAGTAAACCTTATGCTCTATTTCTATATCTGATTAATTGTGGTTACTATAAAAACACTATGAAACACAACCAAGTACATTAAGCAAAAAAGAGGAAAGTTTTCCTCACTAAATGAATATTTAAATGCCCCACAGAATTATAAAATATTCTTCTAATTCAAGCTTTCAAAACACCATGAAAAAATTATATTGTTTTTTAAACTCTTTTATTCTTTATGCCAACATTTTTTGTTAAGGAATTATCTGGTACTAACTTAAGTTCTTGCACCTTAAAGAACTGAAGAAAACACAGAATGAAAACTAAAATATCACAGCACTCATTCAAAAATAAGCTGACAAAATCACTTGGAAAAAAGCCATCAAGTACTAAAGTCTTGTTCAATCTAATTACTTCCGCCTGGTTGTTAAATGAACCTAATTTTAATCCCAACGAAAGCCTACAAAAGGAACCTTTGACAACTCAACAACAATTCCCTAGGTGTCCCGAACTTTATGACATTCCCTGAAATGTATTGACTATAAGGCAAATTACTAAATCTATAGTAGCACCACTTCCTTTGATCAGTAAAACACAGCATTTTCAGGTTAACAGTTTCATTCTTATCTTCACAGTCCCAAAACATAAAAATACTGTATATCAATTCCTGAAGATATTGGATGTGCTTTTATCGACATTTCCCTCTTGACTTTTAGACAGATAAAAGAATCATGAGCTAGCTAAATACATCTCAAGGTGCCAAAACTGTTGCCACTAAAATTTTAACACAATTAACACTAGAAAATACATTTCAAAAGAGCAGGGACTTCTGTGTTAGTGATTTTTTTTTTTTTTTAAGATTTTATTTATCTGAGAGAGAGAGCACAGAGGAAGAATGAGAGGGAGAAGCAGACTCCCCGCCGAGCAGACAGCCTGACACTGGACTTGATCCCAGGAGCCTGGGATCATGACCTGAGCCAAAGGCAGACGCTTAACTGACTGAGCCATGCAGGTGCCCCATGTTTTATTTAGTGATTAATCCCCACTACCTAGAACAGAACCTTGTAGCATCAGATTTTCAATTTCAATATTTTAAGAATGAATGAATGACACAGTGATCGCGTGCCTTACACCCTCGCAATTCCTCTCATCCCAGGGCCTCATACTGCAGCCCTGAGGATTCTTCCTGGAAACGCCCCTCGCAGTTGCCCTTTCCCCACCACTCCTGGTGCCACTATCCTCACCTGTACTCTCATCGTCTCACACCTGGATTATAAGATCTTCCTCCTCCCTCGCATTGCAGACTCTCTCCTAGTCCTCTGACACACTTCTCCATGTACTTCTTTCCTCATCCCCGCCCCTGCACATGCTTTCAAGGTCCTCTGCTCAAATGGCTCCCACACCCGGACTGCCTTTTTTCTCCACTCCACTTAATGGCATCTTAGCCTGCCTTCACGGCCTAGCCTAAGACTTCACCCTTCAGGAAGCCTGAGCTCACCTCCTAGTCTTCGGAGCTCTTTACTGAACGCTGCAAAGGAACATGGAAAGGAAACAGTTGATCGTCCCCAGAACCTTCCCTGCTCATTTCACAGAAGCAGAACCTGAGGTTCAAGATCGTAAGATACTCACAGGATCCAAATTCTGAACCGACTGGCTTGTGGCTAGCCACTGTACTACATTACCCACACATTCTTGGCCCATTCTGTCGCCAACACATTTTATTATTCTGGAGTTAGAAATTAAGTTCAAAGCAGGGGCCAAGCCTTTTTCAAAAGTTTTAACTATGTGGCTTCCTCACATGCAGATGGGAAGAATGCCAATAAAAACCCTATTGCTCAATTGGTTAAGAGAAACAAATACTTAGAAGGCCTAAAACTACATTTGGTTAAGTCAAGACCAGAACTGTGACTATCAGAGTGGCCCGGGTTAACTATATCAAATGACTAGTGTGGACCCCCCACGGCAAGCCTATTTTCATTACAAAGTATGTAATGTTGAAGGCAGAGTTTGATGACAGGAGGCAGGAAATACAATCAAAACTCACAGAAGTGATGAAACCAAGTTAGCCATGTTATCTCAAGAGAAAAAAATCAACAGAGAACTAACTAATGTGTAAGAATTTCTTGAACAGTTTTAATCGCCACAGAGAAGAAAATGTCAGGGCAAGCATATGCCCATTTTTTACTTTCTCTCTCTCCCTCTCTCTTTTTTGGAGGGGAAGGGTCCAGGGAGAAGGAGTTTACTTTTATAACTACCAACTTAAAGTTTTAAAAGTTAACCATAGGTCTTTACAAAACAAACAAACAACAACAAAAAAACAAGCAAAAGGAAAAAAACACAAACAAAAAACTATTTACTTGAAACTTACACAAGCCCCTCTATAGTGTGACACCCCAGAATCCTGCCCCTCGAGATCCCATACCTTACTAATATAAGCCGGTTAATAGAAAATGCAGGATTTGGAGCAAGACCTCACAGCAAATAAGTGAGTGAAGAGAAAGGGGCAATATGCTGGCTTGAAGGATGGTGGGAAAAGGAGACTTTAAATGGGGTGGGTTTAGGGAACGACAGGAAAAGATCATTTGGTTGGAGCAGGTGGTTCAAGCAGGGAAATGGGGAGGAGTAAGCAGGTGAGTTGGGAGGGAGTCAGAGTGTGTCACGGGCTCAGGAGACAGGTGTAAGAAGGATGAGGAATGAAGGCCTAAAAGCAGCTGTGGACAGCAGGGATAAGAGGCCCAACTCCAGGGATATTTATTAAGAAGGGTATGGAAGTAAGGTCACATGTTTAATGGAAATCCAAGGCAATCATTACCCTAATGAAATTATATAGCTTCATTTAGCAGACATGCCTCAAGTAAGGTTGTCTCCTTGCTAAGGACCACAGGCAAATTCACATCTTCACTACCACCAAAGAATAATAATAATATAAGAAATGTCAAAAATAATGTTTTTTAATTTAAAGAAAAGTTACATTGTATTTGTACATTTTGACTATTTTTTTTTAAAAAGACAAATACACATAGGAAAAAAACCTTAAGTGTATTTACACCCAAAGGGTATCAACGTGTCTCTCTGCATGCACTGAAAAAGTATCTAAGTGCCTGACATGTGTCCAGCACTGTTTTACATGAAGGACTACAGTGGCTTACTCTTCTTTGTACTTGCCCCTCTTTTCAAGCTTTCCCCACAATAAACATTTATTTGTTTAACAAAAAGTGAGACACACTCAGCTACACAGCCAACCTCTGAAATATCGGCAAAGAATGCTAAAAAATTTTAATTCATATTTAAATTTTCTGTAAATTGTAATTTTGAACTGAGAAGCAATATTTAGATCAGGTAATTTTAGAAAATCACATGCAAGGCAGTTTTGAAAGGGAAAGTTGTGCACTCTTGGAAAGCTGTGTTTTCACCGTATGTCTCATTCAAACTATTTTCACAGTATGCTATGTGACAAAAAAGGTAAAAGATAACTCAGCCACTGGCAGTTGACAATCTAGAACAATGTAAGTACATTTAAATCATCCTTTCCCCAGCAATGTGGACTGTACCCCAAGGTCATACTTGGGTCTCTTTTGTTCCCACTACACCACCATAGACGATTATAGCCGCACAGTGAAGAGACTTGTGCAGCACGCAGGTTTTTTTTACTCCCCTTTGTACTGACTGCTCTCTCTCAGGTTGTTAACCACTTCTCTAACAGCTATCAGGAAAGAAAAAAAAAAAACTGGCCTTGCTCCAAGCTGTCACGCAGCCAGTGGCCAGAAGCCTTCAGGGACTCAAAGCACCTGGCTCCTGGGGGGCTTTATCCAGTTGTGGGCTCAGCACATAGCAGATAGGTATAAACTGCTCAGGCGTAAATCTGAGGACATTCTTCCTGCTCAAAGGCACTGGAGGAAAGTAACCGTTTTCAGCCAGTTCGCCGCCTGGTCCAAAGCAGGAAAAGACAAGGAGCCTTGCACAGTAACTGTTTTCACTACAGCAATGCACCAACAGACCTCTCCAAGATGTTAAGTCTCCAGAGTTAGGGATTCTCCAGATTGACACGGTCTTTACTTAAGCCAACCGTAACCATGGAAGAAAGGCTTCTGGGACCCAGATCTCTTGTTCACTCATGAAGGCAGTTTAAAATTAGTATCCTGGTATTATAAATGACAAGTGCCATGAATGTTTTACCTCAGGGAAAATGACTGTACAGTAACAACACAGAGAAACATAATGACAACATAAAGAAAAATATGCATGCCAGTAACAAGCAGGTGGGCAGTAAACAGTACTTAACACATTCTCTGGCTACCCCCTTCACCAGCTTTTCTTTAAAGAGAAGGCAAACTGGGGCACCCGAGTGGCTCACTTGGTTAACCATCTGACTTTTGATCTCAGCTCAGGTCTTGATCTCAGGGTTGTGAGTTCAAGCCCCAAGTTTGGTGCCACGCTGGGCGTGGAGCCCACTTAAAAAAAGAGAGAGAGAGAAGGTAAACTAAGAGCAGTGTTTTCCTGCTCTGTACAGATGTGGCATTTCAGGCTAATAGATCTCAAAACAGAGACAAGATTGAGCTATTTTAAATCAGAATCCACTGGCTATTTGAAATTTTCCTGTAGCAGATCAGGTTTGGCAATAATGTCTGACAGACCAGCTCATGGTTGGAAGCACTTAAGAAATGGCTCCCATCACTAAGAGATGATCAGAATAGTGGATTTGGGGGGGGGGGGGGGCTGGCTTTTAGCCAGCGAAAAATAATATAAATTGCTAACTCTACATAATAAAAGCTGAATTTCTTTTCAACTCCTGATACATTATAGCTGCTATGTGGCTGTGGTTTTCTGGGTATCTAGTTCTACCCTTTAAAGTTTTGAGCTATGTAAGACAAGGAGCCAAAAAGAGTAAAGGGAAAAAAAGTGGTTATTTAGAATACCCGAAGGAAAGTACTACTTGGTTTTTATTCATAAAAATCAACTAAAAATAAAACCAACACTGCTATCGTTTTAAGATGATAAGATATCATTAGATTCCTGGGATTTTGATGAGACCACATTATCAGAAGGGATAACTTAGGAATTACTTCTAACATTAATTTTCATAGATTATTAACCATAAAAACACATGATAGGGTAATTGTGTCAAATTAACCAAAATTAAGAGAATCGAAGTGTGGTAATTTGCTTCAATGCCAGGCCCTGTTAGGAAGTAGCTTAAAGTCAAGTTCCTAACAATTAACACAAACATACATTAAATTCAGTTTTATGAATGCTTCTCAAACCATTTCACTGTTTTATCCTAAAATTCCTCATATGGTTATTTAGGCTCTTACATTTCAGAGTTGTAATAAGAAACACACAGGAAGCAATAAGAGTTACTATGTTGAGCACAAATTTATGATCCCGTATCGATTTTTAAAACATTTTTAGTTACTAGAAATACATATATTATTATTATAGCCACAAACAAAAGTAACACAAAGCAAACATATACTTTGTAGATGTTCCCTTTGCCTGGAATGCATAACTCCCAAGTCCAAACCTAATTCACCATCAAGTCTCAAATCAGGCAGTACTGCTCCTAGAAATGGGGTCCCAACTCTCCCTCCAGCTGATCTGGGCTCTTTCATAATGCCTGGCACACCCGTCTAATATGGGAGTTAGGAGCTACCCACTTGCTCTGCACCGAGTACTTTACACACATTAAATCATTTAACCCCACCAATTAGGTACTTCCTTGCTCATTTCATAAATGAGAAAGGAGACTCAAGGATATGGAGTTGGCTAAGATTACAGTTATGAAGCAACAGTCAGGGCTTGAAAGTAAGTCCATCTGCCTCCCAGCCACTACGCAATAAATACTGTGTCAATATTTATCACCTGGACAGGAAAAGAACACGGCGGCTCTTCACCTTTCTTCCCTCATCTAGAATAATGTCTAACAAACTGTAGGATCCTGTTCAATAAGGCTGGTTGTTAATATAGTCTGGAGTACATAAAGCCTAAGTTCAGAAACCCTTGGTCAAACTGCTCAGTTAGCGTCTAGTTATAATACCTGTGTGATCTATAGATTAACTTTGTGCCATGACAAATGTGGAATATCCAATTTGTTCGTGCCTTCCCTTATTATGTCTATTCCCTGACACGAAAGAATGTAACTATGCCAACTTTCTTACATCATTACACCATCAAAAGTTCAAATAATGGATTTAACCCAAGGCTGCCTTTTGCCTTTTCTGCTCTAACAATTCCTGCAAGGTTTGCTGGTTTAGAAGGACAGCCTTGACATTAACTCCATTTGCCTTAAAGTCACCTGTCAAAGCGGTAGTTGTTTCAGTCTAGAAGCATCCAAATTCAAGACAGAACATTAAAAAAAAAAAAAAAAAAAAACCACCTATATAGTAAGCACAAAGGTAGAAGGTTAAGAAGCTGAAGATTCAAGGAAAAAGGCTCTGGAAACAATTGCAATCTAAACCTAGATTAAAAAAAAGAAAAAAACAAGGGGCACCTGGGTGACTCAGTCGGTTAAGCACCCAACTCTTGATCTCAGGTCAGGTCTTAATCTGAAGGTTGTAAATTCAAGCCCCGAATTGGGCTCTATGCTGGGTATGGAGCCTACTTTAAAAAATAATAAATAAATAAACAAACAAACAAACAAACAAACAGTGTTTATAATTTTGTAATTCTGCAGGTAAAATTTTACTTTAACTGTTCCTCCTTATGAATACAGAATGTATCTCAATACCTGGTAGCTCAACTTCAAATCAATTCATCTTGATGTTGTTTTAATTAAAACTATGAGACTGTTTTTCAATAGATATTACTTAATATTCACAGTTCTGACACTTTGGATTTAGTTTAGGTTCAAACTGGGAAAACTAAAATTGTACATGAAGTCAGAAAGAAGAAATATATAGGAAGAAAGACAACTGGATCCCTCAAATGGCTCATAAAAGGAAAAAACCAACCCAGTCCTACCAGCCTTATGAGCCCCTTCTGGCGCTGTGATATACTGATGAGTACGTCAAGGGAGAAAGAACGAGCCCTTTTAAAACCCTCCCTGTATTACAGTGCGTGTATGTTCACTGCTAAATGATGTGCACATTGATAAAACAGAGTTACGCTTCTTTACATTTTAATCAATGTACAGTAAATATAATTTAGTAAAAATGACTAGGCATCCGTATCTACACGGAAGTTTATTGCGCATTAAAAGGTTACATGAGAATTCTGATTATGAAATTAAGATTTTAGAATTCTGGTCCCAAATTAGAAAAGGCTAAAGAAAGATCATTAAAAAGCCACATATACATAATTTTTGTGCAGTTCTAGCTAATGTCTCTGCAATGTAAAAATGGTAACAATTATAACTGTTCTGTGTGGAACAGTTACGCAGCCCACGGTCGGTCACGGGGGTCGATCATGGGGGTTGTGGGTCCCCTTGCTCCTGGTGTTTGATCCTTAATCTGAATCTGTTTCCACATGTCAACAGAGGGCGGACTTCTTAAGAACTGCTATGGGAAGGAAATGAGACAATGACCATGCATACACATTACAGATGACAAGGGAAGAAGGACAACAGGTCAGATGGGATTGAGGGCCCCACCTGCTTCTCCCTCGCTACCTGAGAAGCATCTGCCCCCATATTCCTTCCTCCTCCACGCCACCGCAGGCACTCCAGTTCAGACCCTATTACCTGCGCCTAAACTACCTGGCTTCAGGTAAGAATTGTGGTCTCCTCTCGTCTGTACACTAATCTCACCCCCTTCGATGACTGGATCCTCGGTGTTACTGCTGGATGAATCCGACTTTGTGAGCCTGTCACAGACCAACACCACACTCTGCAGTGGTACCTCAGTGAGTAAGGCCCAGTCTCTTCAGCAAGGCACTGCAGACTACCCACAATCCTGGCCCAACACACCATTCACACCTCTTCCCCACAATTCCCCTTCACAACCCAAGCCTCCAGACAAACTAGAGTACTGGCCATTTCTTGGACCTAACTCTTATTTTCCTCTACCTGCTTTTCCTTACCTTCTACTTTCTCAGGGAATACCTTCCTTCATTTCTTTTGTAAATTCCACACATTCTTTAAGTAATAACTACCACTAAGCCTCCCTCATTAGACCTATGCTGTTTGCTTCTTCCTTATCAAGCCCTCACTTCTACTCAAAAGCCCCCTACTGGGGTCACAGGTCCTGGAATCCTGTGACTCATCCCCTCCATCCTGACCAGGTTCTGGCTGACAAAGCAACACAAAGTAAGTGGAAAGAAAAGTAAGGGTTCTACCTTTTGTTTTTTGCTTTTTAAGGTTTCTGGGCATAGTTACTTAGGTATTGCAAGCTATGTCCTACCTCCTTCTGCAATCTACTCCTGAGGCACACAAGGCTGAGATCAACCTGAAACTGGGACTGAAAGAGCAGGGGTTTGGTGCAAGCCCTCAATGCAGCTGGAAACTGGCAGGGACAAGAGGGTGTGAGAAAAACAGGTCGGCTCTAGGAATGCTTGGAGTCGGAATGAAAAACCTAGGGCCCACACAGGTGGACCTGGGCATTCAGCCATGCAATGGCTCTGAGCATATTATTTAGAACTCTACTTCATCATTAATACTTTCACTTTTGAAAATTTTTATCTTAAAGATCATTGCTTTCTAATTCTTTTTAAGTCCCCCAAACTGGCAATGTTACAGATCCACATGGCAACAACAGGCTACAAATGGGGCATGTATGTTGCCAGCTCACACAGGCCTCATTACTCCTGACTGTCTTAAACCCTGCCATGTCACTCACTCACCCGTCTGGACAAGCAGGCATCTCAATTCACTTCCCCTAATGTTGTGAGGGACCTACTCTTATGGGAACTAGCTAGATCAGCTACATCTCACCCTATGGGCAGGAGACAAAAAGCTGAAATGATCCCCTTCAACACTAACTAGTATTTGGGACGGAAGGCAGCCAAAGACCTCTGCTCACTCGTGAAAGTCTCCCTTTCAACCTTCTAGATACATATATCTGGAGCAAGGGTAGGATCATTTTTTCTGTAAAGACCCAGAGAGTAAATATTTAGGCTCTGCAGGCCACATAATGTTTCAACCGCTCAACTCTGCCATCATATCCCAAAAGTAGCCATAAACAATATGTAAGTGAACTAGCATGAATGTATTCCAATAAAGCTTTATTTATGGGCATTAAAATTTGAATTTCATATAATTTACATTATGTCATCAAACACTATTTTGATTTTTCTGTTCAACATTTAAAGATATAAAAAGCATTTTTGGCTCATAGGTCATACAAGATGCATTTGGATTTGGCCTTTGAGTCCAGTTATTTTCCTAAGGGACTTTCTCCTTTGTATCTGGTAAATACTCATATTTTGTATCTTTCCTTTGTCTTACCATTACTGTTACATAATAAACTCCTTAAAAGCTAAGGCCAACTCATATATATATTCCTATAACTCTTTGCTGATTCTGTTATGATGCCTTGCACAGAGAAGGAATTTGATTTATATATGTTGTATAAATGTCTCCATTTTTCAGTATTAATTCCTATTTAAAGGAACTCGAAATTGAAAGAATATAATTCTTCCATGTTTTCCAGTAACATATGAAGTACTATTTAATGAACTTCACCTAGGCCTGTTGCTATTACTCTGCAACAGGAAAGTGATTCATTAGGTCAAATAAAATTTTTCCTCTTTGTTCTTCCAAATTTGTCTTAAATATATACAATTTTCTGCCTTTATCCTCTTACAAAAAAGTAAACTTAAAGTTACTTCCTTAAAAATTCAGATCAATAAAAATCTCAAAACTGACTTTAGATTTATTAAATGAGGCACGAACTATAGAAAAAATTTTTAAGCCATAATATCAAACCACATAACTAACCTGGTTTTCCACATTGCTCAGCTCCAAAACTGCAGAAATGAACAAAACTTAAATAGTATTGGAAATATAATGCAGATTTCAATTATTTATTGATTTCAATACAGTATTCAATAGTATTGAATAGTATTCAAATAGTATTGGATATATAATGCAGATTTCAATAATTATTTAAGAGATCAGCTGATTTTGAGCTATACCCACCAGTAAGCATTACTATGTAACTCAAATTTCCAAAGCACACTAACACAATATTTCAAGTGATTTTTTTGGTAGCAGAATAACCATAAGCTCTTAATCATCTGTGGCAATTAAAAGGCAATTTATTATTTGTAAACCATACAGGAAATGCTGCCCCCTGCAGAGTATTTTAAAAGAACAAAGAATGTTTTATATAAATGTAACCCAGAAATTATCATGAGAGCAACTTTTTAAAATTCTAGTGATCCACAGGATTATTAGAGGAAAAAGGAATTCTATGGAGATGACTGGAATTTTATTTTCCTCACCTTAATGTTTATGCTCATATACAATATCCTTCTATACAGCAGTGTATGTATAAACCTACAAAGGCTCCAATGACGAATAATATAGATAAATAGGAAGAATGTGCCAATTTAAGAGACTGTAAGACACAGATTTTGGCTCTGAGGAAGAGAAGGGAGTAGAAGGAATTTGCTTCGCCACATGGCAGGACAATCCAGGGAGAGAGGCCAAGGACCGGCTCAGTCGTGACCACACAGCAGAGCCCTGTCCTCCTCTTACTCATTTCAGCTGCAGCGCACATGCTCTGGGGCTCGGAAGCCCTCCTTTCCTGGATTAGTCAGTATGTAAGTGATTAGCAGAAACAGGCACAAATGGCACTTCAATATTTTATTTGAATTCCATGCTATTTAAATTTCCTGAAAGCACTAGGATTGCTCCATTCTTAGAAACATTTTAATTGCAATGGGGAATTGACGAGGAAATAAAAGCTCAAGAACAATTCAGGAGAGGAAGAGAACAGAGAGTAAGAATTTCCTCCTGGATAGGGAGCAGGGAATTAAGCGATAATAATAAAGAAGGAGAGAAACCAATTCTGGTGAACCAGTTAACTCACACAGGAAAGGGAACTAGATACAGAGGCTGTAGGGCAAGTCTCAGGATCAGTCTATCAACTCTAAATTGTCACTGATGAAACCACACTAGTCTAGGAACTTCTTCACACTGTTCACTCATAGTATTTAGAATACTTCCCCCCATCCTTCTGTGCCTAAATACCACTCATCCTTCAAGTCCCAATTCAAATCTCATGCCTTAAATGAAGCTTTCTTTGATTCCTACTGAAACAGCACCTCTCCTTTTTTGAACTATTTTGTCCACATTTCATGTACTGTACTTACCACCGTCTACTGTGTTTTGTTTTTGACGGACATCTTAGCTCCCCTAGGAGCACATACACTCCCCAAATACAGTACACAAGTCTAATGGATCTTTCCGCAGCTCTCTGTATTTACAGGATACTCTGCACATAATAAATCGCGTTTTAGTGGGTACTGACAAAATACCGTTGAATGGATAAATACATGAACTCATCAACCAATTAACAAGTACTTTAGAATGACAGGAAACTAGAATAGGAACTGAGAATCAAAAGTCAAATAAGGTAGAGGCTCCCCTCTGTAGAAGGTTACATGTTTTAAATGACAACTTAAAGGCTAGTCCATTACCCTGACTTTATATTTTCATCCAATATATTTCTCCTCTGAACTTATTACAAATGCAGTTTTTAAAAAACCTAACAGTTGTATAATTCCACGCCCTGCACGAGAATTTAAGCTCCGAGTGTGTGAGTCGCACTTCCCCTGCTCACAAGTATACCTCCAGACCCAGCTCAGCACCTTGACACAGTAACTGCTCAACATTAGTGAATAACTTGCAAAATAATTTTACATAATGTATTTAAGGAGTAAAAATTAGAAGGTCTAACAGTTCTTTAAAATGTCCGTAACAGGGAACTCATAAAAATTAAATACAGATGGGGCACCTGGGTGGCTCAGTCGGTTGAGCATCTGACTCTTGATTTCAGCTCAGGTTAGGATCTCAGAATGTGAGACTGAACCTTGGACTGGACTCTGCGCTGGGCATGGAGCCTGCTTGCGATTCTCTCCCCCACCACCCCCCCTCAACCCTCTCTGGTGCAGGAGATCACACTCTCTCTCTCTCAAAAATAAATAAATAAATAAATAAACAAACAAACAAACAAACAGATAAATATCAACACTGGAAAATCCTAGTGATTTCATCTTTTGGTTTTCAAATTGGGGGTAATTTCTACAAGTCAATACAAAGAACTTGCTAAACTGACTTTGGGCTAAACAGAATTCAAATGCTAAAAACCAATTCATCTCCAAGGTTGCAAGAGAACTCAGAATTCACATAATACACCTGCCATACCCCTATTTCTTGGACATTCTTCTTAAAGAAAAAGAGCAGCCCCAAGCCTTGTGCTATGGCTCTTCTTGTCTTCCACATTGATTGTGCTATTATATCTATCTATAGAAGAGCCAAGGCAGTCCTTTCTGAAAAATTGATTATTAAGCCCAATAATGACGAATATGTTAGGACTATTAATTATATGAAGCAAAACCAGCTTTTAGTTGGTAACAAGAACTAATCTCGTGAAGGCTATTCCTTGGGTTACAGCCTGCCATGTAACTACTAGTCATCAGACCTCAAATGTTTATACAAAGGTAGGTTTCTGGGGCGCCTGGGTGGCTCAGTTGGTTAAGCGACTGCCTTCGGCTCAGGTCGTGATCCTGGAGTCCCGGGATCGAGTCCCGCATCGGGCTCCCTGCTCGGCGGGGAGCCTGCTTCGCCCTCTGACCCTCCCCCCTCTCATGTGCTCTCTCATTCTCTCTCTCTCAAATAAATAAATAAAATCTTTAAAAAAAAACAAAGGTAGGTTTCTGTTGGACTTAAGAACAAAACAGAACCCAGAGCGCCTGGCTGGCTCAGTCAGTAGAGCATGCGACTCTTGATCTCAGGGGTTTGAAATCGAACCCCATGTTGGGTGGAGAGATTGCTTAAAAATAAAATCTTTGAAAAACAAAACAAAACAAAAAATACACAACCAAAAAAACTAATTTCAAACATATGTTTTCATTAGCCAAAAAAATTTATACAACTGTCTGAACAAGAATTATAATGTTTTCCACAAAATGGTGAATAAACTTAAATTTAAAACATTGAATTATAGTGGTTAAGAGCCCACACTTAAAAAACCAAAAAACTTTTTATGAAGGAAAATCATGCACTAAAAGAGACCACACGATGGTGAAGTGCCACATACGCATCACCCAACTTCAAGCAGGTACCAACGTGGGTCAACCTCGTTTCATCTGCACCTGGCCCACTTTCCCCCAAACCTCTGTGGATTATTCCAAAATAAACCCCAGGCTTCACATAATTTCATTTATAACCATTTGAACACTTCAAAAGGCACAGACTTTGAGTCAGATAGACCTGGTGTCAAATCCAGGCTCTACCAACTAATGGCTTTGTGAGCCTGGGCAAGTGACTGAACTTCTCTGAGCCTGTCTTCTACCTGCAAAATGGGGATAGTAATCCTGACTTCGCAGGAGTACAGTACGGATGAAATGAAATAAGCTATCTGAAGAATGGAGCCTAGCGCTGGCCCGCAGGAAACAGTGGATATGGTAGCTGCGGTTATTATGACTGTACTAGCAAAGTAAGACAGGACTCTTTCTGCCTCATTTCCAAGGAGCCCCACAAAGGACAAAGCAAAGAGCAAGTATATGCATATTTTAAAAAGAGATGCTAACCTCTCTATGCTAAACTTACAGAGACTAACAAAAAAACTGATGATTTATGACCCTCTCAGCCCAACACTGACCTCTAGGAGTTTAAGGAAAAGAGGTCCAGAAGAGCTCTTTGGATAAAACTGTAGTGCTATGGGGTTTCAAGCACCCTCCACGGGGAAGGGGGGGACGGGACGGGACTATTTTCCTGTCACCCTAAACCAAGAGAAAGGGAGTTTTAAGAGGGGCCCCTAGAGAGTGTAAGTGACCACCCCTAGAAATTGTAGGGGACAGAGACTGGTGTCTGACCCACACCTGATAAAAGCCCCGCATGGAGAAGCAGGAAGGGGCAGCCTGGGGTGGCTGTGTGGAAGGCCTGCCCCGGACGCAAGCAGTACTTCCTGCAACGGCAAAGAGGAGCCCCCTCTCGCCAGGGCTGGCTTCCCAACCTAAGGCAGACCTGAGATGGGGAAGGGAAGATTTACTTTTTTAATCAAGTTCAAAGGGGACATTTTAAGTACTTAAAAGAGACTCTTGTAACTTAAAGTGATATAAAAATTTATAGAATATCTATATATAAGATAGGTGTGTACGTGATATGATATTTATAGAATATATATTTCATCCAGAAACAATAAAAGAACAGACAGAATGAGTTCAAAGAACTGAGAGAAAAAAACTAAGTTTCCCATGATGTTCCGCACCTTCAATATAATAGTTACATTATATGTTCAAAAGCTGAGCAACAGCAGAGTGAGGAATGCCATCATAAAGATTAATGAAATGCAGATATTAGTACAAATAATAAACTGTACGAAGTGTATATCAAATATTAAACTATGTCACTTCTAAACAGAATAAAATTTCAAGGCATATAAGAAAAGCTGCTCTTTTCATCTCTTTTTTCATTTATAACCACAGCTAAGCGATGCTTCCGTCAAGGATTCTACCCACTTCTTCCCAAATGAATGGAACAGGGGGGAAGAAGTGAAAGGTGCTCAAGACATAGGACAGAAACAAAAAGTGGAGAGATGATCATGTGGCCCAAGGTTACCGATCCAGGGACAGAAACTCCATGCACAAGGTACTGTGTTAAGCACTAGAATAGTACTTAAAGGGGCAAAGCAGGTTTTCTGCCCTTAAAGGAATTTGGATTAGACACGTAGCAACAGCAAGAAATGAACGTACACAGTCTTTAGGGGGTGGGAGAAGAAACACAACACTGAGACTAGCTCAAGGCCCAGTAAAGAATTCTTGTGAAGGCTACTGTGAAGTCAGGAAAAGCTAATTCATGGTTCTTTTAAAAATTCAAATCTTAAAATAAAATAAAAACTTACATCTTAGTCAACCCACTATAATGAGATATTCTATAGATTCTGAAGCCTTGCTACGCTGGTTTTGAAAGCTCATTCCAGTTAAGATCAATATTTCTTAAGGGGGAGAGTTATTCGTTACTTTCAAAAAATGGAAACACTAAACTGACCTTTCTAATAAAAAGTGTGATCGCTGTGATTGCATCTTGAATTATAAGCAAGCACAAATTCATTCTTGGAAAATAGTAAATGCCCCAGAAGAGCTACCCCGCGTCAGTGAGAGTATCCAAACAAATGAGATTCTTCAATGGCAATAATGACATCCTTGTGCCATCCACATGTACAAACATAGGTTACAACCCTCTTCCCCACAGCTTATGGCGTGTATTCTAGACAACCCAGCTCTGTTTCAGCACTAACTAACCATGACCTAAATTAGCCACAGAAGATGCTGTGTACAGTTAACAGAGGCTTCAGATTCATTTTCAGCAGACACACATCCAGTGTGTTACCTAAGGTTTGCTGGGGCTCTCAAGACACAACTGATAAGACTATTTCTTGTCAGATTGATAATGATGAAAAGTTAAGTCTCAATGTCATTTCTCACCTACAAAAACCGTTTGAGTAATTGATTACCATGTAAGTCAACACAATCAAATTTATTTCTGGTTATGCAATCACAGAACTGATTACTTTTCAAATAAAAATGCAGAGAACCAGATTACTTCCCAGAGTAGAAAGTAGCAACTGTGTGTGTGTGTGTGCATGCACACATACACAAACACACAAACACACACACACACACACAGAGACACGGGGGTTTTGCCAGTTTTCCATCTGGAAACCATGATGTAACAGGATAATCGCAAACTCATTCTCACTGCTTAAATCTGTGAATAATGCGCAGATCATCTAACGTGACTTAAGTAAGAAATTATGACGGCATGTAACTCAAGTTCAACAACCAGTCATTTATAGTAGGTTGATTTTTCACGGTAATCTTTTCGGATTCAAGAAATATCTTAGAAGGCAAGGAAGAAATAACATGAGAAAAAAACAAAGCAGTTTCTTTCCCACCAAAAAGTTAAGAAAGATCGATTTTTCAAAGGTAGTAGCTCTACAATCTTATGAACAACAATCCTTCAAAATAAAATACAGCTACCCTAATCCAAGTGGATTGATAAAAAGGTATCTTTCATTTAACTATAATTCATTTTTAGAATTAGAATTATTATCTACCTTAAAAGAATCTACTTCAAACATGATTTTTCCCCCCAGGATAAGAAGGCAACGGGTTGGGCGCCTGGGTGGCTCCGTTGGTTAAGCGACTGCCTTCGGCTCAGGTCATGATCCTGGAGTCCCGGGATCGTGTCCCACATCGGGCTCCCTGCTCAGCAGGGGGTCTGCTTCTCCCTCTGTCCTCTTCCCTCTCGTGCTCTCTGTCTCTCATTCTCTCTCTCTCAAATAACTAAATAAAATCTTAAAAAAAAAAAAAAAAAAGAAGGCAACGGGTTACACAGAAGTCAAAGAAAAACATAGGTGTACACCTCTAGGAGGGACAAAACATTAGAGATGGGATTCTTCCTTTTAAGCCAATGATGTTACCTGGGTGGTAAAGGGAAGAGCTTCCTTACTTCCCCTTCTTATCCTAAAGTCTGGAAACTAAGCCCCAGAAGTACCTTTATCTAAGGACAAAGGAATGACGAGACTCCCAGGAAAGAATATAAGAAATGACCATAAAGGATGGAAAGCTACTTCTAAATAAATGTGCCAGAACTACGATGCTATTACCTTCAAAGTCATTACCTTGGAAATTATATACTTAATCCAATGACGCTGTGATAGTCACTCTGGAATTTGGTTCAGAGCTCAGAATGTTCCACATCCTTAAAACTAGTTAATCTTTGTCTTTTCAGGTTAGATTTGGCAATAGTCAAAAGTCCTCAGAGTAGCTGTGCTTTTCTTTGGAAAGTCTTTCCTGACCTCCCAAGTCCAGGTTCTGTGCCCCCTACCCAGGGATCACTTCGTCCCCTGGCAGAGCACCTTTCACTCTACAATGGAATTGCTTACTTGTCAACAGTCCCCCAGGAAAACAGTAAACTGCACAGAAACAGGGAATATATCTTATTATTTATTATTACACCCACAATCCTAGCATAGTGCCCAGAAAACTGCAGGCCTCCAATACTGAATGATGCGATCCACTATCATACAAAATGGTTTGGAATACAGTTGTCTATCTTCTCTACTGATCCTTCCAGCATCTCTCTGGAAAGAGTACCACACCTCACTGTGTGACTATCTACCTACAGAGAAGAACTATTACTTTATATACCTGGGGGGAGAAGTGATTGCATTTGATGATTTTCATTACTCATTTATGCACAGAAAAGCAAAAATCACAACATCCTCACAGACTAGTAACTTTTCCACTCTCAAATCTGCAAGCACAAGAATATCTTACCTAGTTGCAATATCTTTATAGTGTCTCTGTAGGCTTTCATCACCAACTTGAAGTGGCGATAAAGTGGGTAGCACAAAACTCGTCTTCCAAAAGACACCAGGATTTCATGAACATTAGTCCAAGTCTGTGAAGTAGAGTTTAAATAAGTAATCATTTCCATATTACATAAGCAAAAGGACACAACAAAATATGAAACTACTCTCAATTAAAAACTCTAAGCTTGGATCATCATGAAGCCACGCAAGAAATACAAAACCATGAAATGAGATTCTTTTTATATACCTTACAATAAAATACTTAATTGACGTCTTTGTCATTTCTCATACTTTATCAAGATATCACAAATGCTCCTTAAAAATCACATATGCAGCAGGAAACTTTTAAAAAGTCTTTTAAGAATTACAAATATGAATCTAAAACACATGGCACTAACAAAATGCAGATGCACATAAAAGACATTGTTAAATGATATATGTTTCATGTTTTTGTGCTTTAGGACCATTCAAGATAGTGTAGATGAAAGATGTGGAACTTGTCAGTGAAGTGTGTTCACAGTCTCCCTCTTCTTCTTCTTTTTTTAGTCCTTTGGGCGTGAGTAATACATGGTAAATACATGGTATTTACTTCAGTAATTTGCTTTCACTTACCAAAGAGAAAAGTTATTTCTTGAAAAAAAAGTGTTTTATCTTGAAAAGTATCAAACAGAAACCATCAGCAATTCAAAACTTACACTGCTAGACAAAGGCAGTTTTGCGCAAAATTGTTTTTTAATTGGATTTTGGTTAAAACTGTATTAAAAATGTAACCCATATATAAAACTTAAAATATAACAAGTAAAACTAAGGGAGCAGAATAATTTCCATGTGTATTAATCCTTAATGAATGAGAGATCTGATTAAGAATATCGAGTATCTGACAAAGAACAGCTTCTATCTAAAAATAGAATTATAAACTTTCTAAAACCTCTACCAAAAACTAAATACTTTTAAAAGTTTCACATAGCTCTTAACATCTCTGGCGATTCTAAAGTTATCTCAAAAACAATAAAAATTTCAAATTAAAATCATAAATAGGTGAACTTACTCATGTAGATTTTAATAATTTGAACTATGAAATTATTTAGTCACCAACTACTTTGTTTTCAAACTAAGTAACCAACGCAATCATTACAAAAACCAGTTTCTCCATTATATGCTGATCATGGCAATAAGGAGAACCCAAGTGAAGTCTAGAGAACAGTGATTCTCCATCTTTAATATGCATATGAATCCCTGGAGACCTTGCTACAGTTTCTGCTTCAGTGGGTCTGGACTGAGATTCTGTCTTTCTAACAAGCTCCCAGCCCAGGATGCTGGTTCACGGAACATTCTTTGGAGTAGCAAAATTCTCTGACAAAGCTGAATATCTCAATTCCTGTTCACATCTATTGTTTGAACAAAGTGATGCCATGAAAACAACTCTGATTTAAAACTTAACCTTACTGTATTTAGGATTTAAACTGGGAAAAAAACCCAAAAACCTAGTTGACTAAATTAATGATACAATTATCAGCTATTTAAATTGACACTTTTTTTTTTAATGCTAGCTTTTCTTTCTTTCTCTTTTTTTTTTAAAGATTTTATTTATTTATTTGACAGAGAGACACAGCGAGAGAGGGAACACAAGCAGGGGGAGTGGGAGTGGGAGAAGCAGGCTTCCCGATGAGCAGGGAGCCCGATGTGGGGCTCGATACCAGGACCCTGGGATCATGACCTGAGCCGAAGACAGACGCTTAACAACTGAGCCACCCAGGCGCCACCCCCCCCCCCTTTTTTAAGGTAATCTCTACATCCACCATGGAGCTTGAAGAGATGACCGCAAGATCAGGAGTCATATGCCCCACCAAATGAGCCAGCCAGATGCCCCTAAAATGACACATTCTTCAAGTTTCTAATTACTGTTGTGATGTTCAACAATTTGTTCAGAGCTAGTATATTTTAAAATAGCATCCTTTGATAAGACTTACACAACTATTTTCTATGAAACAGATATAAAAACAATGATTACTATACTAGAAGGGTTATCAGCTCTGACCATACTAATTGTAGGACCTAAGATAAGTTATTTAAACTATATAATCTGAGTTTCCTCATCTGTAAAATAGCAATAATACTTCTCTCACAGACTTACTGGAAGGAACAGGGGAGGTAATATATATAAAAGGCTTAACACGGTTCTTGATGGTCAGGAAATGGCAGCTAGCAGAATTATCACCTAGGTTTGCTGCCCAACTTTGAGCTCTGAGCCCCAATATATGCCAACTTACAAACAGGCTCTAACTCCACCCTACCTGCTCCCCCAACAGACCATGTGTGGTTCTTCCTCCAAAGTGTGTTCTCCTTCTCCCAAATTCCACAACACCCTACCTAGCTTCATTCGTATACTATGATTAGCAGAAGAGTTACAAATGCAATCAAAATTTTATTAAAAAGATGGAAAAAACACTTGTATAACAAAGTTTCCACTTTTAAAAAGTCAAGTAATTACTTGAATTACCCAAAATGAATGGCAACAGAAACATCACTTTTTAAACAAAATCTAAAAAATTGGAACTGAAAATCATACCTCAAACCAGCACAGTGTGGGACTCAGTTTTCTAATATTCCATGCAGATTCGACCTTTATTTGTTTTGGAGAAAAGAGTATTGTCATTTTAGAGGTAAAGTCATTCCAAAATAAAGCAAATATACCCATTTATTCAACTAGTATTTCAGTAGCATTGACATATAGAACTAAGAAGCATCATGACTGAGGAAAAATAATTGCTTTGCAGAAGCTATCAAAGGCAAGTTTCTGCCTACTTTCCTTGGGATTTCACAAAGTAAAGCTCTTCCACTGATAAGAGTAGCAGAACATAAGAGCAAATAAGCAGGGGCTTTGAAACTAAAAATTAAAGCAAAGCGATGCTTCCTCAATTTCTGTCCCTTCTCAACTAAGTTACTTCCCAAACATTCTGTGAATAATCTGCCAAAGGACTCAAAGATAATGTTGAAGTGCTGACTGGGGCACTTAAAAAGCTGCTCAAGAATTTGGCCTTTCAGAAAATGCTTGTGAGAGAATAAGTACATTCTAGAGGTCTTGAAGTTGCAAGACTTCATGATGTCAAATATGCGAAGAATCAAAAATGGTAAATTTTATCGAGCATAACTAAACACCCTCACTCATCTCCTTAAGCAATAATGTGAAGTACTTTCTTTGTCAAAGAAAATATTTTCTCCAATTATGGTATCCTTAAAAGATGAGTGGAAACAAAAACCATCTCCAGCTATATTATACCCCTGATACACTCGTTAATATTCATTTTAGAGTCAAATGTAAATCTCAAGAGTCACCTTTGAAATTTTCAGAATCATAAAACAGAAAATTTGGCACATACCAAATAATAATCCTAATACTATGCTAATGCTACAATGTTGAGAAAAGCAGATTAAATAATATACATCACGACCCAATTTAAATACACATACACACAAGTACACAATGAAAGACTGGAAGAGATGTATCTCCTCATAACACTAGCTATTTCTGATTGGCTGAGATTACAGGAAGTTTTAATTATTTTCTTCATATGTGTATTTTTCCTTTTATACTGATATGAATTATCTGTGCAATTTATAAAAAAGGAAAGCATATACTCAGCTGGAAAATAACCCTTGAGCAAGTACAATTATAAACAGCTGCAGGGGCACATTAACTGGAAAGACTTTTTTTGGCTTTGTAGCCTTTTTTAAATATACGATCACTGATATAGGTAAGAAAGAAGCTTAGCTCTTCATTTACAAAATCAAATGTGGGCTAAGAAGAGATACAACAAATTTTATATTATTAAAAAAAGATCATTTAAGAAATAATGTACTTTATAAAAGGCTTTACTTTTACAGGATTTCTTTCAATAGCAAAAAAAGATATGACTCAAGTTTTTAAAAATGTGATTTACATATAATTTTTTCAGAAGCATACCTACTGTATAAATTAAGGGACACCTACGGATAAATGCTCAGAGTCCCTTTCTCTGTAAAAAGCTTGCATCTGCTAATGGACAGCTTGGACAGAGGAAATAAATGGGAATCGTAAAGTTTACCTCTTGTCAATGTCAAGTGGAAACAGCTCTCTTCTTTGGCCAACTCATCTCCTAAAGAAATGAGAGCTCAGGATAACCTTTCTCTACCCTCAGCTTTATTGCCTCGCTCCACTACTTGGTAAACACTGACGCCCAGAGAGAAGAAAAAAAATCAAGCAAGCATTATGCGTTCACGTTGGTACTCCCCACCGACACACATGTGCAGCTCTGCCAGGAGCACCCCCTGAATAACTAATCACAACAGCTCTTACTCTCGACAGGAGGAGTGATGTCTTACAGTTTATTTAGTCTGGTCACTTATGCCAACATGCAGAGACATACAGGCACTTACATTCTTCTCTCCTTCAGTGACACGAGTTTCATAGCAATACGCCAGAAGGATATCAATCAAACTGTAGTACACTTGGCGATGAGCTCTCTTGTCCAGTAGGTAAGATTTATTGACAAATTTTCGTAGCTGGTATTTCTCTTCTTCAGAAAAAGACACTACGGAAAAAAATGCATTTAAAAATTAAATGTTCCATTCAGTTTTGTAAAACCCCCAGTGTGGAGGATTTGTCAAAATTAGAACTTCGATTACAGAAACTGAAATAGGAGTTATTTAATTCTGAATATAGAAAGAACTTTTAAACTAGACTTCACAGTTTTACTAAGGGCTGTGCATCTGCTCAAACCCTAGTAGAGCTAAATAAAGGAGAAATGTCTAAACAATATCTCTTATTTCCAAGATGCCCCTTTTTTGCTACACTGTCCTGTATTCAAGGCATCTAAATGCTGGAGCTACTAACTTTAAAATAAAGATAAGAGAGTTCAAGAACAGAAAACATAATAGCCAAGTAAAGCACTCTGTAGATATTCATTATCCACTTTGAAAGTTCTACACAAAGAAATAAGAATATTCCCATATAATAGTCAACGTAAGGGCAAAGTATACTGATATTCTTTATACACAGAAACAAAGTGTTACATCACACATATTTAACTTGAGAAAAGACAACAGTGTGTCTTTTCTTCTTTGGCTTGTCACCGTTTCTCCATCTTCATTGACAGCCTTCCCCACATTAAAAATCTAGTATATGTCATTTCCTATTTCTATTATCATATAATGTTATACAGACACACAAACATATACAAGGGAATTTAGACCTCACCCACCCCAACCCCTGCCAAGGAATTAGATCATTTTTCTCCATCTAGCCTACCTTACTCAGGATCTCTGGCAAATCTCTCCAAGTCAATTGGTACTTAGCTAATTTTTGTAAAGGAGTAGAATATTCCATGGCGTAGTATGCTCTATCCAACCACTCCCCCTACTGATGGGCATCCACTATGCTTCCAGTTTTCTGCACTGTTAATAATGCTGCATAAATGTCCTTACCCCATGTCCTTGGATACTGAAGCTTTATTTCTATAAAATAGATTCCCAAGAGTAGATTCACTGGGTTAAAAAGTGCATCTGTTTTAAAAAAATACTTCATTTAGAGGGTACAACTCTCCTTCTTTTTAACGGTCATGGACACAAGTTCTCTTTCCTACACACATCCCTCACACCCAGCTATAAATTTAAGAGCTTCTCCTACTCGTTTCCAGTTTAACAGATAGGAAGTGACTGTGGTAGAAAGAATTCTAAGATGAGACCCACTGAATCACATCATTTGAATGTGGGCAGAACCTGTGACTTGCTTCTATCCAAAAGAATATGGTAATGGTGATGGGACAGTCACTACCATGATTATGTCCCAGTAAGATTAGACTGGACCCAGAGACTCATCGCTGGTTTTAAAGAAATATGATGCCATGTTGTAAGAGGGCTGTGTGGCAGCAAGCTGTGGGGGGCTCTGAGATCAGACAGTGGCCCCCGGCTGACAGTCAGCAAGGACATGGGGACCTCAGTTCAACAGCCGCAGGAATTGAATTCTGCCAGCTATCATGTGAGCCTGGAAAAAGACTGTGAGCTCCAGAAAAGAACTTAGCTACCAAAACATACTAAAAAAGAAAAGAGAAGAATAGCCAAATTTATCTACAGCCAGATAAGATCCTGAGCAAAGACCCAGCTAAGTAAGCCCGAGTCCTGAGCCATAGAAACTGAGTCAAATTAGAACAGTTTCTAATTTGTGGTAATTTGTTATACAGCAAGAGAAATCTAATACAATGATAGATCACTGTTACTGCAGCTAGTATTTTTCTAAATGCTAAACTTTGAGCATTACTTTATAGGTTTGTTGGCAACCTGTGAATGAACCATTTAAATGTGTTTTGCCCATTTTTTTCTATTGGATGGCTTGTCTTGTTCAATTTTTAAGAACTCACAGTTATAGAAAGACACCTTGTCATATCTCCAAATCTACAACATCCCCATTGACTTTGTCTGTGGGATCTTTTGCCAATGAATTATTTATTTTTTGTGTAGCCAAATATGTGCATCTTTTTTAAAAAAACAGATTATGAATTTACAGCCTTTGATAAGATTTCCCCAACCCCTAAATTGTACACGAAGCCTCTCAGCTTTTCTTTTTGTGTGTGGTTTTTTTTTTTATTTACTTGAGAGAGGGACAAAGAGAAAGAGTGGGCACATGCACAAGAGCAGGGAGAGTGGCAAAGGGCGAGAGAAAAGCAGACTCCCCACTGAGCAAGGAGTCTGATGTGGGCTCGATCCCAGGACCGAGATCATGACCTGAGCTGAAGACAGACACTTAACCGACTGAGCCACCCAGGTGCCCCTCTCATTTAAGATTTACAGTTTCCTTTTTAAAATATAAGTCTTTAATCCATCTGAAAGTTACTTTTTCATGTTTTAAGATTTCGGCTAATTCCAGATGAATAGTTAATTGTGCCACCACAGTCTGGTCAGTAATCCATCTTTTCTCACTGTACTGAACCACCAACTTTATGAAATAGATGTGCTGCTTTTCTTGCTAAAAATTACTTCCAAGCATTTTCAGCTTTTGTGACTTGTAAATACATTTTTCCCCATCTCCAGTAAGTTACCGAGAGGAGAGAGAAAATCTATTTCTTTTCACATACCATCCTGACCAATGTTTGGCTACCCAGACCAAAAAATTAAAGTACTGAATAAACGCTAATGATAAAAAAAAAAAAAAAAAGTTATGTCTACACTGGTAAGGTAAGCAAGTGTAAGACTGAAGTTCCTTCTAAGTTACCTTTGATGTCTACAATACAGGCAAGCCAACAAGTATCTATTTTCTCACATTAAAACGAACATTATCGGTTACCATACATACGAAGTAAAATACATCTTGTCTTAAAGCAAGATTTACAGAAAGAGTTAACAGATAAGTACATACATGTACTCAGTTCCTAGCTAGTATAAGTAAAACATGGCCTACTACTTGTCTTCGAGTGACTTCTACAGAAACTCAACCATCCAGTATTTTTAAGTTACTTCCAAATAAAAATTTTATTAATCTCTTATTTTGAAAAGTAATCCTTAATTTTCCTTCCATGCCCTATCAGACAATCACCTTCAAATTCACTTAAAAAGTTTTTAAGCCTGATAAAGAGGAGCATCCAGCTTCCAGTTCCAGGGCTTCCTATCAACCTAATCCCAAAATAACTTTAAAAGGCTTTCTCCAGGGTTTAGAATTGCCCATTATATTTAGGTAAGGACAGGCTAAACTGCTAACCAAAAAGAACCCAAAATACAGTGACTTATATAAGATAGATATTTCTCTCCCACGTTATTCTGAGTGAATGATCCAGGACTGGTGAAGCATCAGTATCCCATCATATGACTTCCATCTATGCATCTAAGAAAGCTGCTCCAGGTTTTTACCATTTTCTAAGCAATGGGAAAGCAGAGTAAGATGGCAATCACCTTCTTTCTAAAGACCTGATCCAGCGCACATAGCACTTCCACTCATTTCCCATCACCCAGGACTTAGTCACATGACTACACCCAGTGGCAAAGAAGGAAAAGAAAAGGTAGTCTCTAGGGCAGTCACTACCTGAGCACTCCTATGCCCAGCTCCAACTCAAGAAGCCTCTCAGGGGAGGAGGACTAACCAAAGACACCTGGCTGGCTGTGATGCTAACTTTTAGGAGTCCAAAAATTATTAAATCGCCTTTTTTTTTTTTTTTAAATTTTAAGTAGGCTCCACGCCCAACGTGGGGCTCAAACTCATAACCCTGGGATCAAGAATCACACACTCTACCAATGGAGCCAACCAGGCGCCCCTAAATTGCCTTTTTAATATTCCCAGATCACCCTCTCGATAGCTAGCTACCCCATCCCTTTCTATCTCTGCTCAACAAAAACTGCCCTTCTGCTCCTCACAACTGGGTAAAAGCCAGAAGAGACAGAATATGATTACTGACACATGCTGGCCCCTTCTCACAGAGTTCCCTAACCCACTTCAGTCCTCTCTTAGGAGCCTTCCCCTTAACATGGCTTCTTTTTGTTTAAAGGCTTCCTTCCAGCAGTTTTACAGTCTATCCTCTGGGGGAAAGAATCTTAAATACAGTTATTGGAAATTACTAGAAGCAATACTCCTTTAACTCATTAAAATTTACTTAATGCAAAAACACAGGTCTTGAAATATATATATGTAATCATTTTTTCAATGATGTTAGAAATCTTATGATTAAAAAGTTTAAGAAGATAAAGGAAATAAATTTGCACAAGTGTTGCTTACATAAGTGACAAATAACTATGAGAATGCATTTACTTAATTTGCTGGCCATAAAGAAATGTGTATGTACTTTTTTTTTTTTTTTTGAGAGGGAGAAAGTGGGGAGGGGGAGAGGGAGGAAGTGGGGAGGGGGAGAGGGAGAGAGAGAATTTCAGGCAGGCTCCATGCCCAGCACAGAGGCCGATGCCGGGCTCCATCTCAGGACCGTGAGATCATGACCTGAGCCGAAATCAAGAGTTAGGACACAACCGACTGAGCCACCCAGATGTCCCAGAAATGTGGATACTTTCAAACTTAATGCAGGTAGGTGACCGGTAAAGCCTTTTTTAAAGACTGATATTTGCAAACAAAATTAATTAAGACAGATAAAATAGGTATTGAATGTCCCATTAAAGGGCTCATATGAAGATCCTTTAATTTAAATAGAAGCTCTCCATTCAATTAAAGCAATCTGATGTAAGGAAAATTTAAGAAGGCACATACTCACTGCCGAAGAAAGAACACCTAACAAAGTATTTTAAGTCCCCTAGTATTTCATAAGGTTTGAGACAATATTCCCCAAGGTGTCGTTTTTGAGATGTTCATTACTTTAGCTAATAAGAAAGTGCCAGGTGTTCATGATGATATTATCACACTTGAGAAAAGCCTTTATCCTAGTTGACTAATAAGGACTTCTGCTTCCAGATAATTCTAAATCAGAAGGTAAGCATGTCCAGAACCACTTAATAACACATTAACTCATCTAAATGTTCACTCCTTCATTCTTAAGTAATCACATCTGTATATATGCTGAATAATTTGTAAAGGCTGACCTGGGAACTACAGGTTCTCATGTTCCATCACCCACAAGTAAGGGCTTTCCCATATTACAGGTCACCGTCGGGGACTGTATCTGTAAGAAAAGCCTACTAGAATTCCTCTTCTGAATTCTTGGAGCTAGGTGCCCCTAGCCTTTCCTTAAAACATACCACCTTTCTCTGAGTGTTTTCAAGTCCCATTTTGGCCTAAAAAGTTCATTGATAAATACACAGATATAAATTCTGAAATTCAAGCAAAGAAACCAGAGATGATAAATAACAATATCAAGAAAATAGGAAATCACTAGAGAAACCAAAAGTCTGAGCTCCCCAAGGCCTTTTTTTATTGGAGCTGTAAATCGTATCAGCCAAAGGGGAACTTGGGGAGGTTTGCACACAATCAGGTCTAACCAAGCAGCAGCAATGGGAAGAAGTACAGATGCAGTGCCAACAATAGTTGGATGATTGCCACCATGAGTAACATTTGTCAAGCATTTGTATGACTTCGCTACACTACAAAGCAGCTCTGCTATATAGTTCACAACATTTCGGTTAATTATACTTCTATAAATAATCTACAGTCAAACAAAGGCAGCTGAAAGCTCAATTCATTTGGGGAAGAAACTGGTGCCCAAGCATGATGCAAATGGCCCAGGACCACCTCCCAACATTAAAAACCCCAATCAATATGTCTGACGACTGCAAAGGGGCTCCCATCAAAATGGGAAGTGACCTTCTTACTTCACTTAGAACATTTTCTAGTTTTGTTACTTTTAAATCATTCCTTCTCTCTTAATCCCCCTCCCAAATATCTCTGTCTTCTATGGGTCAACAATTAAACAATCTCTGATCTGGCTCCTCTCAGAGGAATGCTAATCTGTCGATTGTATTGTATACTTTCTGGAAACCGATCAAGGGAACCAGAAGAAAATGTGTTGCATTCAAACCTTTTGCCTAAATGGGTAGCCCTGCAGGGCTACAACTTTCAAAGCTGACACTGACAGCTCTACAAACACTGACGGCCTCACGGGTGCCAAACAGGATGTCCCTGCTAGGAAGTTCACGGACTAAAAATGTTATGTGGTGTCACAGCAAGCAACCATGTGCCAAGATTCTTGGGCTGAGATTAACCGCTGAAAGACAACATGGGAAATGTGGTAAGTCCGTCCTCATGAAACCAGAGCTCACGGGGAGCACAGCGTTTTAACACTTCCATTTACAAGCCTTCAGGGGAGGAAGACTGGGATCATTACTGAAGATGTTAATAAAAGTCTCCATGTTATAACTCAGGGCTACAATGAAAATGACAGGAATCACAACTGAGGCAGAGACAGGGAGCGAAGTTCACCATCGAAGCCTTATCTGGAATTCGAAACAATCTAGCTTACTATTTTATGACGAGGATGAATCAAAGGGAAG
Source organism: Mirounga angustirostris (assembly GCF_029215605.1). Lineage (NCBI taxonomy): Eukaryota > Metazoa > Chordata > Mammalia > Carnivora > Phocidae > Mirounga > Mirounga angustirostris. The sequence continues at coordinate 176,637,968 of NW_026991709.1, read as the reverse complement.
CCCTCACCTGCCCTGTTCTATCTGCCTGGCAACGGCTGATGAGGGAGCACAAAAGAGAAACATCCAAACGGCGTGACACAGAAAGGAAGGAGACCTGGGAGGCACAGAACAAAGAGGAAGTGGAGGGGAAAATCCAACAGTAGCATGCTCCCTGAGTAGGCTGAGGACTTCAAGGTTTATTTCTTCGCTGATTCCCTTTCTCCCATATTGTAATCTGGTTTGACACACTTCAACTTATTTTCCCAATTCTAGGTGTCTCAAATACTTGAATGGGGTGGGGCGGGGGGAAGGAAGAAAAATCTCATTAACAAAAAACCTTCCCCTCAAAGTTTTATAAATGTACAACAATCTTGATTTCACAGAGAAGCCATTCAATTCCTGGCTCTCCTGCCAATGATTTTACTCTACAATAATAATCTTTAACATTTCCAATATGCTAGGGATTTTAAGTACATCATCTCATTCAATCATCAAGACAACTCTATGAGGTAGGCAGCAACCCAGCAAAGATGCAAGATCACACAACTAGCCTGTGGTGGAGCAAGGCATTAACGCCTGAGCCCCATCTTTAGCTTCTATCCCATCCTTAACCCTATACTTGGCACATGTGGAAAAGGTACTCTCTGTACAACAACACAGAGCTTGAGTTCTTCTACTTTACATCACATGTCCTTGGTATTTTAAAAGGTGACTTTTAAAATGAATCACCATACTAGCTTAGTAGACTATGACTGTTCCTTAAGCACCAGTTGGGGTACATGCCTTGGGTTGGATGTAGATGAAGGGATAGAAGGGGCAGTGGTTAAAGCAATGACCTGGCTTAATCTTCTGTTAAAATTATACACAGAGAACTAACCTAACTCAAAGGCTGGCTCTCACAGGAAACAGGACCTAGAACAAGCTACAATTGATCAAAGAAGAGCGAGTTAGAATTTAAATCAAAGGGAATGCCTTTTCTTGATTTTTAGGGCAACTAGCTCACCCTTGTGGACAGAAAACTGCACAACCACCAATTTCCACCCACACCGCCTCATTAAAATACTGCTCTGAAATTGGGGAAACTGATTCAGACCACTAGATAACCTTGATGATTTCAGAGTGAGCAAGCTTTCCAAACAGATCTACATTGCATAGATAATTACCTATCTAAATTGTGTTAGCAATCCTCTACCTGAAAATTTGTCAATATAATGTGGGAAGTCTCTGAAAGAGTCTTAAACTCAAATCAAATATAAAACCAAGGATTTGTTGAAAACAATGTAACAAGAGTCATTATTTATAAATGAGTTTCTCTTCTGCAGTTGAGTCAATTATAAAAGATTAAAGTAGCAATTTTTCAATCTGGGAGAAATCACCTAAACTCTTAACAAAACTGAACTACAGAAGTATTGACAGCAGTATTTATTTATTCTATAAATATTTACTGAGTACTTATAACAGGCACTATGCTAGACAATGGAAACACAGCAAATGACAGACTACTGCATTACTACACAAAGAATCAAAATACTGTTCTGCAACAGACCTGTAGCTACTTTAGACTGAGTGGCCAAAGAAGGCCAATGCAGAAGTCTGTAAACAATGCAAAGATCCATCGGTAGTAAAGAGCCCAAATGTGCACTTGTATATACAACAGTATACTAGGTAGGCACTGAAGCTCAGGTAGAGCCTTAAGTACCAATATGGAAGATGTACAACATAGACTACAAACTGGAGAAAGCAAGGAAGAACAGAATGTGTAGGAGTCTGTGTGTATAAATTTCTTACAGCAAATATTCAGATGTGGGTAAATGCACTGCAAACACCCCAAAATTGTTAACAGTGATTACTTTCAGGAAGAGGAATTTGGAGTGAGGAGATTCTATATTCCACTTCATGTATGTATATGTATGTGTACTCCTTTCATTTAAACACTGAAATTTCATTTTTAATACAGAAAGAAAAGCCAAATCAGTAATGACAGAACACATGGGCCTTCTATTCTTGATCTATCCAAAACTTAAAATTCTAACATACAGAATTAATATTCTGAAAAAATTGGGAAGGACATATCAAATTCATTCAACAAAGGGAATGAAAACTAGATCTTTTCCACCATTACTAATACTCAGATGTCCGTACCGGAGAGGAATGTTCAGATCTTTTTTAAGATTTATTTATTTATTTGAGAGTGTGTGTGTGCACACATGCCCAAGCATGCAAGTGGGAGGAGGGGCAGAGGGAGAGAATCCCCAAGCAGACTCCCTACTGAACATGGGGCCAGAAGAGGAAGCTCTATCCTACGACCCATGAGATCATGACCTGAGCCTACACGAAGAGTCAGATGCTCAACCAACTGAGCCACCCAGGTGCCCCTAAATGTTCAGATCTTTCAAGCAGATTACTTAACTACTACAAATGTCCTGTGTGTTCATGTCCCTATATTTACTTAAAAAATAAAAATTTTAAAAAGGACCCCAATGACTCAAAAGTAAAGCATACTTCAAAAGACTGTTCCAAGACAAGTCTAATCACTGAGTGGCATTTTCCAGTCGGGGATAAAGACTACATTTCCAAAATTAACAAACCAAAATAGTATCTTCCCTCTATGAGGCAATTAGAATCGTATGCTTATAACAGGGAAGATGGTCAACAAATGAACCTAATTTTGAGTTTCTTACCTAATGCAGCATGATTTTCTTGCTCCTGACTCTTTCCCAAAGAGGCCATCATTTCTGAATATATATCAATCCACCAAGGATTATACTTCAAAACCTGTTCAACAGCCTCGTCTTCAAAAAAGTCAGCTCTGGAAAGAAAACAGTGAATGAGCATGTTACATAGAACTGGGCTAGTTTTGGTTTTTTAAAATTTTATCTTAACTCATCACATTTGTACTAGAAATACAGATTATTAACTCAAAGTACAGATCAAGGAAACGAGCACTGTATTTACTTTTTTGTGGTTACTAATCACCATACAGTGAAAACTACGCATCTGACTAAAGGGATAGTTTCTGCTCTCTTCAGAAACAAGGTACAGAAAAGACCAGTCCTCCCCTGAAAGCCCATCCCATGTACGGCAGTGGCATGGGGTAAAGCAAATCTGAACACACAATGGACTGAAGCATGGAACCTGGGCTAGGTTTGTAAGTACCACCTATTCCGGTAAGGTTACAGTAAAGGAAAGAAACTTTTAACTCCACCAAGCAAAGAAAAGTAAACATATCAACAGAAAACACAGGATACTGCATACCCACAAAAAGGCTACACATAAACACACATACACATTTTTTAGCATGTGCCTTCATACTTTCTACCAAGATGCAATTTCTTTCATAGCTCTGCTAACTTTAATAGTTCCTTTGCTTAAAACTATTGAAAAAGAAAAAAGCAACCTTTGTAAAGAACAGAAAATTAATTTTCCTGCACTTTATTTTCTCAGGTTTTTTTTTAAAACATTTTATTTATCTGAGAGCGAGCAAGAGAGAAAGCATGAGCGGGGGGGGAGGGGCAGAGGGAGAAGCAGACATCCCCCCCCTGAGCAGGGAGCCCAACACAGGGCTCGATCCTGCACTTTATTTTCTCAGGGTTTTTAAAAACATTTTATTTATTTGAGAGAGAGCGAGCGAGCAAGAGAGTACGAGCAGGGGGCGGGGGGGGAGGGGCAGAGGGAGAAGCAGACCCCCCCTGAGCAGGGAGCCCGACACAGGGCTCGATCCTGCACTTTATTTCCTCAGGTTTTTTTTTTAATATTTTATTTATTTGAGAGAGAGAGAGAGAGCAAGAGAGAGAGCATGAGCGGGGGGAGGTGGGGAGAGGGGCATAGGGAGAAGCAGACTCCCCCCTGAGCAGGGAGCCCGAGATAGGGCTCGATCCCAGGATGCTGGGATCATGACCTGAGTCAAAGGCAGACGCTTAACCGACTGAGCCACCCAGGTGCCCCTACTTACTTAGTTTTAACTTGAAAAATAACTGTTACATTCAAATTATACTCCTGGAGGACATTCATTCAGAAATTACAACCCTGCATTCAAAGTTGAAAACTCTGTATTCATAGGAAGAGAGTGACAAAAACTCTGGGTGAAAAATTCATTTATATTTCAGTTAATTAGAAACTCAAGGAATTGGCTGATTTCATAAATTGATTTTCTAGCTGAAAGTTTTATGATCTGAAATATTTTTTCCTTCAACTGAGATAGTGAAATCTTTCTAAAAAGAAGTATCACAGATAACTCACAGAATTCTCCATATGTGCCAAGCACTGCACTGAATGGTTTTCACCCATTATTTCCTTGAATCCTCACACCACCCCCAGGGGTAGGGGGAACTATTAATACTCCCATTTTACATCAGTAGAAACTCAGGGTCAGAAAATTTGTATAACATGGCCAAAGTCAAAGAACTGGTAAGAAGTATGGCCAGGATCTGGACCCAATTAAGTCTTACTCCAGAATCCAAGCTATTAACCAATATAAACATTCCATTTTTATGCCTGAGGAAATAAAAGTACATATTGGACAAAACTGAATAGCAATGATCTTGAAATAGTAATTCTCAATATCAATTTTGTCACGTGCATGAGAGAGATTTCAAAAAGATAAGTAATAGGAGTAAATGGATAAAATGCTAACTAAGTCAACAAAAAGCACTATACTCTTCGCCCGCTCCAACTCCACTTTGGGCAGTGGGATTACACGGCTGACAAGACAGAGGCGGTCATGGTCCGTACAGAACTTACAGCGCCATGGGAGAGTCCAACAATCACAATGCAAGTGCTATGTAATTGCTATGACCTAACAGTACAAGCATCTATGGCAAAGTGAAACTGGGACAGCAGGGAAGGTGCCTGGAGAAAAGACTATCTAAGCCAATAGCCGATGATAATTAACAGTTAACTGGACTTAAGAAGGGTGGGAGAGAGCATTCTGAGCTGAAAGAACAGTTAGCAAAGGCGAGGAAACAAGAAGTCGCAATTAAGGGGGAAAAAAAAAAGCTGAGAACAGCTGAAAATATTATGTTGTAGTGACAACAACATTTTAAGCCATGTCAAGAAATCCTAGTGGATTTTTATCCCTAAAAACAACTGAACACTTAAAATCTTTTACATACGGGTCTGAAATTGGTGCGTCTTGGAATACCAGTGTCACTGCAGTCTGGAAAATGGTCTAAAGGAACAAGCCTCAAGGCACAGGAATCATGGAGGCCTAGAAGAGGGTAGCAGCCAAGGACATAGAGTGAAGTGGATGGATCTGACCTACAGCTAGAAGCTAGAATCCTTAGGATGCAGCGGTAAAGGGAGGACCAGGAAGAGACTGAGTAAAGCAAACAGTAAAGAGATAAATGGAAATTTTAATCACTTCAGGATAGATTAGAAGTGTTGGGGTAAGAAAGAAGTCAAAGATAAATCCCAGGTTTCTACTCTGGATGACTGGCATGAAAAATGGTACACTCTGCCAAAGAGAAAATTCAGAAAAGACTTTGCAGGTAAAAACGATGAGCTCGATTTTGGACATGTTGCGATAGAGGAGTCGGTGAATACCCTGTCGCTCTCCAAACCCTTAACAATGTCGCTTTTCTTCAGAGCACTTCTCAACAATCACAATATTGTCTGTTTCCCCACTAGAACAGGAGCCCCATGAGCGAAGGGACCTTGTCATATTCACTCTAATCCTCAGTGTCTGTGACACTACCTGGCATGCAGTTCATCCAAACAAGTATTTGCTGAACAAGCAAGGGCACATGTGAAAGAATGAATAGATGAAATTTTAATGCTTTTTCCTAAGCTTGCCATTTTGAATAAAGAGCCATGTTGGGAGCAGGTGACCCTCTTCCCCTACTTATAGTCTTCAGGTTCCTCAATCAATCCAAAAGCCTAATCCGTATACCAAACTAACAAATGTACAGTTACTGAAAAGTTCAAACAGCACCCCAAATGCTACTGATCATTTTTGTACCTTCTTATCTCACAGTATTTAGAGTGTTGACTAAATTCTTCTATTTTTCTTCCAAAGAAGGAAACAGGCAGATTTTATGAATTGGTTAAGGCAAAGGATATGCCAACAATTAAAAAACAATTTACCTGGGGAAGGAAAAAAAAAAAAAACACTCGGCAAGAGAAATACGAAAACTTTGCTATGATAAGCAAAACAGGAAGGCCTATTAAACAATGTTTCAGGATGCCTTCGACAAACTGTAGCGTAAAAATAATAATATCCAAGAGGAGTTAGTTACAAATAGAGAAAAAAAGATAATCAAAAACAATACGTGTTTATGGATTATCTGTTATATGCCCAGTATTCTGCTGGGCTGCAAAACACACAGTGGGGAAAAACATCACACGATGGCATCTAGAATTTACAACAAAAGATTTAAAAATAGTAATTATCCTAAGTCATTTATATGTGCCTTTGAAATGTATGAATTTTTCTGTATGATGAATTAACCTCACTGTGTTCTGCCTTGGGATGGATTTAAAATTGGTTTTCTCCAAGACCCCAAAAACCTGACACTATAAGGAAACATCATGACCAGTAGGGATTAAATCAAACAACTTGAAAGTGTCATATAGTACACACTAGCATACGTTATGCATTAATCATGTTCATTACATTTTTGTACATAAATGTATAATATAATACATGCAATGCATTGCCTGCAAGGTAGGTAAAAAGTGAAGTAAACTTTTTCTTCCACTGTATTAACCAATAAGAACAATTAAAAAAGCACTGAGCCAAAAAAAATTTTAATTGAATATTTAAAAGAATTTTACTTACACTTCATTTATTATTAGCACATTTGGGTGAGTCAGTCAGCCAATATAAATGAGTAAGAAATAACACAAAAATGACAATTAGCCCAAGTCCCACTGCTACTGGAAAAGTCACAAAGAACCTTTACCTCATGGCTTCCACTCTCCGACCTGCCCATGACTAAATTTAAACCACTCCTTGAGAAATGGAAAGAACAGTTCATGCATACTATGAAAGAAAATGAGCTTCTGGATAAAGAAACACAGAAGATGGAGAAAAATAAGGACTGCATATAATATCGCACTGCTAAGTATAAATTCCAGTTTCCTAATTCTCTCAGGCCATAGTTATTCTTCCAGTTTGAGAAGAGAAGAGATAGGCAGTTCTTCTAATTAAGCTCCCTCCCACTTGAAATTTTAGTCTTGTAAAGCTCATTCTGTTTTCATGCTGGCCCGAGAAATTTGCTGACAATGAAATTTCCCACTTTAAATATTCGGCATGATTTTAAATAGGTTTCTTCAAATTACTCTTCAGTGGACCTTTAAAACCACAATTGGAGAGATAAAGGTAATTAGAAATGGCAATGTAAATGGAGCTGAATCTCTCAGATGTCCTCCAAAATATAACATACCCTGCTCTTACCCAGTTCCCCCCAGGACGTTGAATGGTTCGACCATTTATCACTACACATCACTCAATCCATTTGCACATCACAAGATATATTTCTGCCATTCCAATTAGTCTCCCACTGTGTCACAGGAGATAGAATGTTAATCACAAGAGCAACAGCAGTTAAACTGAAATAGTGTACATGAAAAGGAAATACAAAATAACAAATGGAAGGACTCTTTTCAAGTCCCAACCGAGCCACTTAGTAGTGGTATGACCTTGGGCAAGTCCCTTAACCTTCTTTCCCCAAATGTTGTGAACTGATTTAAATAATCACTTGAGAGCACTTGGTAAGCTGAAAGTACTATATAAAATAAGGGACTATGATGATTATAGCTGCACATACAACAGTTTAGAAATTGTTGGCCCAGAGCTTGGGAAGAATAATAATTGAGGCCTATAACAACATACAACTCACATCCTAAGACAGTCTAGCATCCACAGAGGCCAGGTGACAATCCCTTACTTAGAAGAAGTGTTACTATCATGGCCAATGAGAGACATCACAATGTCTCAAGTGATTATTTACCTCTCCATTAACTAGATTAAGTCTGTTAGGCAAATACAAGCCTGATAGAGATGCATTATGTCGAAAGACACAATTAAAGCAGATGGGAAATACAGCAAAACTTTAAAATTAGAATTTATTTATACCCTACCACAATGAATAATTATTTGTTAATTAGACTCAGATCTTCAATTACAGGTGCTCGCAGATCAAGTGTTGGGAAAACCCTGGATCAGCCAAGAAATGCAGTACATGTAGATTCAAATTCTTAAAGAAATTGAAACATCTTTTCATTTACATATACTGTTAATTACAACAAAAAGTCTACTGAAAAGAACTAAAAATATTCTCATGAATGTGGTGTTCTACTTTTAAGCCTGGCAAAGAAGTACATTAAGAGTTCTCCGTTGCCAGAAAGACCTACTGAGAAGCACATCTTACAAAGATCACAGAGGCATAAGTTTGTAGGTTAATTCAAATGTCAGTTAAGGTTCTGAGCCCTCACTAATTTCTAGAATCCTAAAACCACATGCCTAGCATACTTAAAAAGACATCCAAAAATTTTCAAATCAATGTCAAGTCAATTATTTAATCCTCAAAAAACTCAATACTCACAGATAATGATCAGGATCAAATTTGGCCAGCTCAGCAGCCAGGCGTTTCTGCCTTCGTTCAGCTGCAGGAGTGAAATCTGGATCCTTAATATCAATAACATCACTCAATTCATCCTAAGAACACCCAGGAAAAAAAGAATAATTGATATCTCCCATTTCATCACTGAAAAATCTAATTTTACACAAAAGGCCAAAACAAAGGAACCATCTGATCATACTACCTGTGACATTTCGATTCAAATCCAGCAAATGTTTGTTAAACACCTATTGCTTGCCAGGCCCTGCTGGAAGCTTTCACATACATTATCTCATTTAATCCTTACAATAAAGTGATATTAGAACTATAAAAGTTCATCATAAAAAAAAACCACAATAAACCCCGTGCAAGCAAGCAGGAACATTGAATTCATCTCTTCCCCATTTACTCATAGGAATTTGCAAGGTATTAACAGCATATTTAAATAATTTCTAGACAGTAAGATGGAGGTGCTCCTGCCACTTCAGCAAACAGAAATGTAGGTAACTTTTACGTGCCTGTAAATCTCTGCTTGACCAGAAATGTACTACATCCAGTCAGCCAATCTCCAGAGGCCAAGCTAACCTTGGGCGCTATACTTTCTTCCTTGTTCTCTCTCCCCCAAGACAAGGTGGACAATCTGGCCAATCAGATATTTCCTATCTTTCTCTCTCTTGTTCTTTATTCTTTATCCTATAAAAGCTTTCTGCCTTTGGTCCCATTTTGTAATTCTCTGAATGGAGACTGTTCACTTCCTGAAGTGTTAAATAAAAGTCTGTATCACTGAAAATTGTCTTCTTTTTCTTTTTTTTAAGATTTTATTTATTCATTTGAGAGAGAGACAGAGCACAAGCAGGGGCGAGAGGCAGAGAGAGAAGCAGACTCCCTGCTGAGCAGGGAGGCCAACATGGGGTTCGATCCCAAGACCTGGAGACCATGACCTGAGCTGAAGGCAGTCACTTAACCATCTGAGCCACCCAGGCACCCTGAAAATTGTCTTCTTTTAACAGGCAAAATGGTTTGAGTATCAGTGGTTTGAACATCTTCACATAAAGCTTCCTTTTGTTTCTTCCTAAGGTCTAACTCAGCTGGTCTCAATAAGGATTACCAAATAAAACTTACATACAAAACTGTGTGCATTCTACTTTATAAGCAGATTTAATATTTTTAAGGGCAATTTTAATGTATATGACTTTCCATTTCCAAATTTAAAAATCCTAAGTAAGTCAACTTTACTATAAAAATCTTCACCTGGATGTACACAAACAGATTGTAGCATGTGTCCTAGGCCAACTCCTACAGAAAACAGGTAGAGTAGGAAAACTGTCTGGGATACCATACAGCTTTTTTCTTTTGGTTGGAATTATGAAGCCAAGAAACCTCACACAATGCATAATATTCCTGAAGCTACACCTTTTTTTTTCTTCAACCTCCCCATTTCAGTTACTGACCACAATTGAGAAGTATGGAATTAGAACCTTTCAACAGTATTAACTAAATTTCTTTAACTAAAAGAAATCACGGGAAATAACTTGACAGAGTGAAGTCAAACTGAAAACAAGATTTGTAAATGGAACAGACAGGTTAGTGCCTAATAATTGGGCTTAGATTTGAGAGCTTTAAGGTAAACTCCCTATAAGGAAATGAGCTAAACTGAAGGAGCCAAGGACACTAGGATACACACTCCCCCGCTTCCCGCAACACACACACAATCAAAATTTGTGCCTTAAGGGAAAAAAAAAAAAAAAACCTCTCTTGTTCCTACCACAATCCATTTAGCTCAAGTAGTATCAACGTTTAATCTAAGTACATTCTAATACTGCGAAAGGGTCCACAGAACTTTGTAGAAGTCATATCCAGAACATGTTAATACTTCTAACTACAAACATTCGAGGCAGAAACCTGATTACTGGTGGTCCCCAAATAAAATTTTACATTCCGAAAGTTCCTTTACAATCACTTTTGGGAAATTAAGAACGTATTTTCCTATAGAAATACTATTATAAATAGTAGTTACATGCTCATGGTAACCCACAAGTTTATTCAATTCATAATAAACTTTAAATAGAGTACTCTTAATACAAAGAGTTTAACAACCCCGCAGCAATGTTTCCGTGGGAAAATGCTTTCAGAGCTCCACTTTAATCCATCAGAAACATCTCTTCCCCAAGCAGGACAACCTGGACCCTTCCTCTCCTCCTTACTCTCGCCCGCCTGAAATTCCCTCCTCCAGGCACATAGCTGTGTGCTGACGTAGGCTCTTGGGGAAGAAGTCGAGTTGTACTGTATGCACAGGACTCACCTCAGCTAGATGACTACTACAGTCGTTTCCTGCCCACGGACCCCAAGTCCTTCTCCCCATCACCCCTGAGTCACCCACTTCCTTTCCTCCTTGCCCCAAGGAGTTCTCTGCATGTACATCCGTGTTGTACACACACACACACACACACATTTCTGAAAGCAGCCTGCTGCAGCAGAGAAACTGTGACTGTGCAGTCAGACAAAGACTGCTCCAGTCTAACTGCGCAGCCTCCCTGAACCTCAGCTTCCTTTCTGTGAACGTGTTTGGTCACACCTCCATCATGGGGCTGGGTAATACTCTCCTCTTGCTGCTGTAACAAGTTACTACAAATTTAGTGGCTTAACACAACACAAACGTATCCTCTTCTAATTCTGGTGCTCCGAGGTCCAGAGCCAGTGTCACGAGGCTAAAATGAGGGGAAGGCAGGGCTGGTTCCTTCTCAAGGTTCTAGGAAAGAATCCCTTGCTTTGCTTCTTCCATCTTGGAGGGTGGCTGCCTCATTCCTTGGCTGGTAGCCCCCCATGACAATGCCGTTCCTCCCTCGGCTTCCATCATCACACGGCCTTCTCTTTTTCCACTCTGACTCTCTTACCTCCTCCTTATAAGGACCCTGTGATTGGACAGGACCCACCAGGATCATGCTGGATCATCTTCCCATCACAAGATCCTTAAGTTAATCACACGTAAAAAGTCCCTTCTGCCATGTAACATGACATGTTCCCATGCTCCAGGGACTGGCACACAGACATCTTGGGGAATGGGGTGGAAAGGAGCAAATTCATTCTGTCTACCACAGGCTGTGATGAGGATTAAATGAAATAATATATGAGTAAGGCATCAAGTACAGGGCTTGATACATTCAATAAAGTTAGCTGCTGTTCCCTGTTACTCCCTTCCTACTGAGAAGACCTATCCTCCCTCCCCTGCCATTTCCTTACTTGGCCACAGCAATAAAAAGAAAAAAATAGGGATTAAAATATGCCGCTTCATTATTTCACCCGGACCAGCTATAAGGTCACAAGTGGGATATAATCTGGGAGTTTCTATAGGTATCTCTACATTTCAAAGGATAAATGGACTAAAAGAACCACAGGCATTTCAAAATACTAACTGCACTGAGAAAAAAACCCAGACTTTTTCCACAACTCACAGCTCTGCACAATCCGGCCCCTGTCTTGCACTTCACCTTCACCTCCTACCTTCCCATTCTGGCTCAAATCCCCCAAGCCACACAGCAGACTTCCTTCCATTTCTAGAACTCTGAGTCTTTGCATTTACAGTACACTTCTCAACCATTCAACACTCTGCAAATGTCACCTCCTCCAAGGGGCCTTCTCTGGGCATCCTCACCAAAGTAATACCGCCCTCCCCCGGCTCTCGTGTCATCCTATCCTTTCCTTCACTTGTCACTATCTGAAATTATCTTATTTATTGTTTACATGGTTACTGTCTATCCCCCCCCACTAGAAGATTTCAGGAGGATAGGAGTCTGGTCAATCTTCTCCTCACTGTATCCCCAGCACTGTTCCTGGCCTTCAGTATTAAATCATTCATTCAGCAAATACTGTCCAAGGGCCTGCTCAGGGTACTAGAGATCCAGAAATAAACACAAAGACAAGATTCCAGCTCTCAGGGGAATGGGAATTAGACAGTAAAAATGCAGCTATCCTTCCTCTCTCCCTCCTCTTCCCTCTTGCTTCCAGATTCAGGGCCTCCACATGTAGCTACGTAGCCTGTACCCCAAAGAACATTAATGTCCACAGCAGTACAAGCCCTGCCAGACTCATCCTACCCACAGTCATACACAGTGGCCCTGTTCCAACTGGACCCTTGAGAGGCACTGGAACAAACTACAAAGCAAAGTTAGCCTGGGGTAGAGAAATCTGTCTACGGCATCCATCAACCAAAGGTAGAAAGATAAGAGGTTGGGAAATGTTCTGATTCTCTCTCTTTTCTAAAGCACTGCTATGGCCCCTGTTACGAGAGCCCTTTAAAGAGGGGTATTGCCAAGAAAAGGTCGTGTAGGATTTAAATCAGGCTTATGTTAAGTTTTGGCACAGCTGGGGCAGAGATTCTCCAGAGAGAAAATGAAGAGCTGTGTGCACATCTGGCCAGTAGATCTCCTGAAAACAAGATCTCGGGGCCCTGGGGGAAGGAAAGGGCCAACAAGCCAGCGTCCTGTGGCTGCCGGCAGCAGTGGTCCCAGGAGCTTGCTGGGCTGGCGCCCGGAGACTCTAGGATTGTTGCTCCTGGCAGCCACCACTGCCCTAAAGCTTGCTGTGAAGGCCTGACTCTGAGCAGCCAGGGCAGTCTTCCAAAGGCGCCTGGCGGCTGGCAGCAATTTCAGAAAGGAAAGGAAAAAGGGCAGCAGGAGGCAGGAGATACGTTAAAAAGAATTTGTTTCAGTGAGAGAGAAAAAAAAAAAAAACACTTTAATTTTCTTCTCATTACCAGTATGAAATACAGAAGTTTCCAAGCAAATGTAAATGGGAGGAGAAAAAAAATATGAAAGACTAAACCTCCCCATAAAGGGTTAAATTATTCAATTAAGAGAAGATACCTGGGTCTCGGAATTATGGAGGTTTCCCTTTCTTTATTCATCCATAATGAATAAATTGAATGAATAAATTCATTCATCCATAATGAATTTATACAGCTTTTATCATCAAAGAAAATAAAGCTATTTTTTCACGTAAGGGGGGGAAAACAGGCTGTAAAAAAAAAAATGAGCAAAATATGAGCCATCAACAAAACTTCATGGATATTTTCTCACCCAAAAGCAGAACGAGAGAAACTCTAAACTTGTGAGAAAACGGTACTTGAGAAAATGGTGACGTTTCTTAAATACGTCATTTGAAAATAGAAGAGATGTTCTCAAATTTCTTAGTGCAGCAATCGTTTCAGTTTCTTCCAGTAGCTCCACTAGCAGAAAGAGAGTCATACCACTCAGTTTTTAACCACATGAGCACTCAGTTTTTAACCACACGGTGTGACTGTCACAAATAGAGCGGTCATAAATGCAGAAGAATTCTGTGAGGAATACCAAGTATATGAGATTTTTGTGCCACTATCTCATAAAACACATCTAACTGAATACCCCAGAGAAGGTGCACTCTGGTTCACATGATTTTTGAAACGTCTCGTATTTCCTAATGTCACGGGGGGAGTGAGGGAGAGCCTGGATGGCTCAGTCTGTTAAGCGGCCAGCTCTGATTTCGGCTCCTGGTCTCCTGCCCCGCCCCATGTCCAGCTCTGTGCTCAACGGGGAGTCTGCTTGAGATTCTCTCTCTCCCTGTACCTCTGCCCCTGCTCCCCTCCCCCACACATGCACACACGCACTCTCTCTCACTCTCTCTCAAAAATAAAAATAAATCTTTCCTAATATCAGGAATGACACCATAGTCTTCTAATTTTATTCATGTAAGAAAATAGACTATTCTTTAAAGCCTACAGGTGTCTACTGGCTTGTCCACTGGTAAAAGGTACATAAATAACAGCAACAATACCAGGATGGAAGAGTCACGTGGAGCCCAGCACAGTGCCTGGCACAGGGATGTAGTCAGTAGCTGTTAGCTGACAATGCATGGACACTGGAGGTCCACATCTCTTACAGAGGGGATCTCTCCAGATCCCCTGGAAAGGGGTGAACTTCAGGATTCAGACTCAGGATTCAGGATTCAAACTCAGAGTTTCAAAGAATAACATGGTATACATACATTCCACATTTTATTTAACCCCCTCTAAATCTGGGGCAGCCCCCCGTATTCAAATACATTACTACTTCTATGGCAAAATTTGTGAATGTGCACACCAAGTGGATTTAAAAACTACTGAAAGATACTGGTTCCGATCAGGTTTTGCCACCAAACTGAATACAAAACAAAAGTTTATTTCCAGAACTTTCCGTGATCCCAATCCTACAGACATGGGCTATGCACCTGTACTAGCAGCATTACTAGTTACATCATCCCTCAGAGTGTTCTCACACGCGCAGATCTCTTTTTTTCTATGTTGAGGAAAATACGCTTTCAAACTGCTTAGAATAGCAATGTTATTTCAATTAAATTCTGAACAGTTTAAAGATTTTAGATAATCAAGTTAAATGCTGGGGAATAATAAACATCAAATTCAGTGGTTCACTTCTGAGGGGGAAACAATGACACAATCAGGGGCTCCAACTATGGAGATGTTTTACTTTTTAAGCTGGGTGATAAGTCTCTAGAGATGTGGTGCCTTGGTTAAGACATTCAGAAAGACAAAGAGTATTTCAAAATAATTTTTTTTAAATAAACCTAAATTACTTATTGAACATCTTCAACAGATATAAGAACTTGTGACTTAAAAGGACTGGCCTAGGCTCCCATTCTGGCATTCCGGCAGCTTCTCATCAAACCGGCAGAAATCCCTTGAAAGGATCTTTCCTCAATGGCAGTGGCAAGAATTCAAGTTCCCTGGCCTCAGAAATGACATTCCATCTGAATGTACAATCTGTACTTAGCCTGCATGACTTGAATTATCATTAATTTAGAGCTTCAGACAGGTAAGCCCACAACTGACTGACCACAGAGTGGCTCTCGGCTAACCAACTGAGGTCCATTCGCTGTAGTTTCTGCTGTAGACAAAACTGACTCTATTCTTCCTACCTCAGAGATGACCAGCAAATGCGATTAGGAAGAAAGAATACGGAGAGACCGTAATTCAGCAGAAAAGCAAAAAAAAAAAAAGGTTCTGAAGGGAATATCTAATTGGCATTATTTGCTCAAGTAAATCCCAATTTTGTTCTCTTTAAGGAGTCTCAAGTGCATTTATATTTTTCAAGGGCAGAAGTCTTTCTAGCATCCTATTCTTTTTTTTTCAGTTTTCACAATGTAGTATCTCCTTAAGTTTTCTCAATGGCCTTACAAAGTAGGTGGGCAAATTTACCCCTGTTTGACAAAGAGGAAACAAAACTTGTTTGTAGTCAAATAATTGTCCTGTCATCCCAAATCTAAACAACAGTAGAAGTGGGACTAAAACAAAGGTAAACCGTTCCTTAGTAAATTCAAATATGTCTTAAAATAAGCCACACTCTAGACAGATTTAACATCTCCCCAGGCAGGGATAAAGTAAAAAAAAAAAAAAAAAAAAAAAAGCTGTTTGTTGTGGTTTCTTTCACTTAAAAGCAAACAAAAAAACCCAAGTTAATGGTTCACACTTCCATTATATAACATTCTACGGATGCATTTTCTATAACATAGGGACAAAACAGTTCAAAATCTCTTCTCTCCCTTTCATTCTCCCCACATAGCCTAAAATAAAGTAGAATTTCCTATGTGTTTTGAGGAAGAGAGAGTGATGTCATTCCTTTTTAGCCTAACTGACAAATGATCGGGTTTTAACAAGAGATTACATTCAACCCCCATCAAGGGTAAATAGACAAAAGTGCCTACTGTAAACCAAGAACTAAACAATTTGATCAAAAGACACAAATTCACCCTCACCAGGAACATGCTATCTCATTTATATTTATAAAACAGGAGCGACATCATGTAATAATTTTCATTTTTTAGAAGTATAAAACAAAGATTTCCAGGAAGTATGAGGAGAGAGGAGTTCCATTTTGTATTTTGGAAACTTCATGTCTAGAATACTGAATGAAGTGGAGAAAAAAGAAAGTAACAGGACATCTGACATCTGTAAGCGCAGTATGACCGGGCAGAACAGCCTAAGCAATGGAAAGGAACAAACATCTGTGTCACCACTGCATACAAGAAGCTGTGATTTGTGCTCTAAATACGTCACCTCCTACACTCGTCATAAAAAACCTCCAAATAGGAACAGAAATGAAATTAAAATGTCCGAATGGTAAAACCTTATGCACCAGGGTGTTTTAGAAAGACAACATACCTGTAACCGCTGAAACACTCTGGATCGCAAGTTTCCAAAGCCATAGTGGTACTGAGGATTCAGAGCACCTTCAGATGCCTCTTCATAGGGGGACTGTTCAATTTCCCAGTCGAATTCTCCATCCTCATCTTCTACTCCTCCCTCAGAAACCTCAGATGCACCTGAATGTGTTAAATATTAATTTGTTCAAGTACTGGATTCCCTAGATACAATTTGGGAAAAAAAAGTATAGAGAAAAAATGCCTGCCCACGTGTACCAAAAGGGATATGTAAGAATATGCGGAGCCCCACTATTTTTAATAGCCAAAAAAAAAAATAGAACCCAAAGGCCCATCGATAGTAAGATGCAAAAATGACAAATGCAATGAAAGCAAATAAACCTCAGCTATAGATGGATAAATCTCATAAAAATATGAAGTGAAAGAAGCCAGACAAAAAAGAACACATACCATCTGAATTACAGACACAATTTAAAAGCAGGCAAAACCAAAGGTAGTGGCAACCTTGAGAAGAGGGAGGGAGAAGTGACTAGGAGGAGACTCAGGGTAGGATTCAAGGGTATTGGAAATGTTCCATCTCTTGACCTAGGTGGTGTTCATTTTATGTAACTCACTGAATTATAAACTTCTGATCTAAGCTCGAGAGGCCATGATTTTGCAAAATACTGAGATGCTGTTTTGATTGGTCCAAAAACATGACTGACATACTGGTTCGGTAAAGTTCTTTTTGTCTTTAAATTATATGTCACCAAATAAGCTATTTTTGCATTTTCATGTGATGTCCTTGTCACTGAAGATTTTCCTCCAATTTCCTATCTGCTATGTCCCTTTTCCCTAGGAACACACAGCATTCCAAATACTCTATCTTTATTTCTTCTTAACTGCAATAAACATACCTATTTCTTCCACAAGTGCTTTTGCAGTCCTGGATTTTCTTGGTGCCAGAAGAGCAGTTAACATGTTCAGCCCCTCAAAATGCTGGCCAGGAGTTTCTTTGGGCAATCGAATGGTAAAAATTCCTTAAAGATAAATTTATTTTATACTTAGCTCTATTAAAAAATTCAAAGACTTCACAAATATATCTAAGAAATATGTATCTTAGTAAATTATAATTCTATTTCATAAGGCTCCATTATGCCCTTATGAATAAAAACCAGGATAGTAAAAGGCTCAAATAGGGTTTTTCAGAATCACTGATTCAGCTGTCACCTCTATAAGAAATTAATCTGCTAAAGCTACAGAATGCTTTAGTCTTACACAGTATCCGTTTAACCTACTGATAATATTAAAAGTCCATGTCAAAACCTCTAAAACTCAATGGACTGAGCAGGTAGTAGCTTAGAATTAGCCCATAGCCACTTACAAGATTTACTTCTGGACTAGAAGGGAAAAAAATCAGGATATCTAATCCAATGAATACCAGCAGTTTCAAAAACACACAAATTCTTAAAGCAATTATAGCTTAATTAAGTTCTCTGAGATCTCCAGAGACATATCCCCAAAGTCTAAGGTATACTCAAATTCTACCTATGTACTTCTTTTCTTTCCCTGATTGGGCTTATCAACTTCATCCAGACTCCCCCCATGAACTTCCATTATTTACTACTCTGAATTTTAAAACATTCTACCCTTTTCATTGTACTTAACCACACTCCAATACAGTTGACCCTTGAACAACATGGGACTTAGGGCCTGTCCCCCTGTACAGTCAAAAATCTGTATATAACCTGACTCCCCAAAAAGTTAACATCTAATAGCCTACTGTTAACTGGAAGCCTTATCAATAAAACAGTTAACACATATTTTGTATGCTATATGTATTACATACTATGCTGTTATTATAATACAGAAAAAAGATGAGATACCACCTCACACCCGTCAAATGGCTAAAATTAACCACTCAGGAAACGGCAGATGTTGGCGAGGATGCGGAGAAAGGGGAACCCTCTTACCCTGTTATGAGGAATGCAAGCTGATACAGCCACTCTGGAAAACAGTATGGAGGTTCCTCAAAAAGTTAAAAATAGGGGTGCCTGGGTGGCTCAGTTGTTAGGCGTCTGCCTTTGGCTCAGGTCATGATCCCAGGGTCCTGGGATCGAGCCCCGCATCAGGCTCCCTGCTCCGCGGGAGGCCTGCTTCTCCCTCTCTCACTCCCCCTGCTTGTGTTCCCTCTCTCGCTGTGTCTCTCTCTGTCAAATAAATAAAATCTTTAAAAAAAAAAAAAAAAAAGTTAAAACTAGAGCTACCCTATGACCCAGCAACTGCACTACTAGGTATTTACCCAAAGGATACAAATGTAGTGATTCGAAGGGGCACCTGCATGCCAATGTTTATAGCAGCAATGTCCACAACAGCCAAACTATGGAAAAAAGCCCACATGTCCATCAACAGATGAATGGTTAAAGAAGATGTGGTATATATATGCAATGGAATATTACTCAGACATCAAAAAAATGAAATCTTACTATTTGCAACGACCTGGATGGAACTAGAGGGTATTATGCTAAGTGAGATAAGTCAATCAGAGAAAGACAATGATCATATGGTTTCACTCATATGTGGAATTTAAGAAACAAAACAGAGAAGCATAGGGGAAGGGAGGAAAAAATAAAATAAGATAAAAACAGAGAGGGAGACAAACCATAAGAGACTCTTAACCATAGGAAACAAACTGAGGGTTGCTGGAGGGGAGGTGGGTGATGGGATAGGGTAACTGGATGATGGGCATTAAGGAGGGCACGTGATGTAATGAGCACTGCATGTTATATGCAACTGACAAATCACTAACTCTACATCAAACTAATGATACACTATATGTTAATTAATTGAATTTAAATAAAATAAAATTTAAAAATAATGAAGAAAAGATAATGCTATTAAGAAAATCCTAAGAGAAAATACATTTACAGTATGGTACTATATTTATTGAAAAAAATCTGCATATAAGCGGACCTGCATAGTTCAAACCCATGTTATTTAGGGGTCAAGTGTAAATACAACCTTCCTAAACCCCTGGGTACTTTTAAAATTTAATAAATTTGTTTCAATATGCAACTTACCTGCAATTAAAAGCAGATTTACTACCTAGAAAGGCAGTTTCATTATATTTCACTATCACATTAATCACTGTGTTATGGGTTATAACTTTGTCATTTAACTCTTTCATGCCATTCTTCCTCCCTTACCCTAGTTTACTGACGTCAATAAATATTCACTTGATTAATTACTCAAGAGTATACGAGGTGTTCTTATTCCAGATCCATGGATAAAGGAAAATCCAGTGACTTCTCCAAAAGCAAAACAAATGATTTCAAGGCTAGCTGAAATGAAGAGCTTATCAATCATGAAAAGAAAATTCAGTCAGCCTTTAAATGCCACCTTTGGACAGTTTCTCTCCCACATACATGTTATTAGATTTTAAGTTTGAAAAGCACAGAAGGAAAATTCCATTCAGAGCTTAAAAATCACCCACATCTGGGCGCCTGGGTGGCTCAGTTGGTTAAGCGACTGACTTAGGCTCAGGTCATGATCCTGGAGTCCCGGGATCGAGTCCCACATCAGGCTCCCTGCTCAGCAGGGAGTCTGCTTCTCCCTCTGACCCTCCTCCCTCTTATGCTATCTCTCATTCTCTCTCTCGCAAATAAATAAAATCTTAAAAAAAAAAAAAAAAAAAATCACCCACATCTTTTGTAATCAATCACCTCACATAATCTGACTTTTAAATGCTTACTAAAAGTAGTGGAATGGAGCGCCTGGGTGGCTCAGTCTGTTAAACCTCTGCATTCAGCTCAGGTCATGATCTCAGGGTCCTGGGATCAAGCCCCACATCCAGCTCCTTGCTCAGTGGGGAGCCTGCTTCTCCCTGTGCCCCTCCTCCTGCTTGTGCTCTCTCTCTCTCTGACAAATAAACATATAAAATATTTAAATAAAATAAAATAAAATAGGGGAAGTAGAAAATAAACTTAAGAAACAGAGTATTTAAGTAACTTTTAAAAATATTGTGAAGTACTTTAAAGGACTGAGAAAATTGTACCTGTTAAGAAATCCATGAATAATAGGCACTGGGCTTGTTAAGAAACAATAAAGTGTGACCAGGACAGACTGTATGTGCAAAACATCTAAAGGTCGCCATCATATCTTGAAGGATTATGACATAGTTATTCTAACATGAAGAATCCAAAGAAAAAACTAACAAAATTCCAAAAGCAATACCTTTATCTGTATCATAAGATCCTTGTTCACTTCCATTTTCCACAACTCTTCCAGGAAGGGTTAATCTGCAGATTTAAATTAAGATTTCATTCAGTCCTTCAAGCACAAAGTATAAGTGACCATCAGTGATAGTATACATTAACCACTGAAATCTATCAACCATTTTAGAAGGCAATTCTCCTCAGCATTTCTTTAACATTTTACAAACTAAATAACTTATATCTCTTCCCTAGCTGAGAAACAAGGAATCACAGATGACTCATCGTTCTGTTTGAAACTCCCTAGTCACCAATAAAAGCAATACTGAAAAAAAAGTGATACTTAAGAAAAAGCCACAATAAATATTAGTTATCACTATTGTTACAGTACTTTCATCTTCCTAATGAATAGAGACTTATTAACATAAA
The DNA here is from genome assembly GCF_029215605.1 of Mirounga angustirostris. Classification (NCBI taxonomy): domain Eukaryota; kingdom Metazoa; phylum Chordata; class Mammalia; order Carnivora; family Phocidae; genus Mirounga; species Mirounga angustirostris. The sequence goes on along the minus strand of NW_026991709.1, from coordinate 176,616,625 downwards.
TGTGCCTGACACAGCAGGGGCTCTAAGAAGGTGTGCTCCTCCCCAGCCCATAAAAAGAATTTTAAAAATGGAAAACAATAAAGAACAACAAGGCCAACTGTTTATTTTGGGCAAACTACTACTTAAAAAAAAAAAAAAAAAAAAAGCAAAAGTGTTTTTCTCAAGTCTCATTATTACTATACAGAGATTTCCCCTTCTTTCATACTAAAGGAACTGACTTCCCTGTTTCCAGTTTTACTTTGGTTCAGTCAGTCTTCCACTGAGGGCCCAAAAGAATTTTTCTAAAAAAGAAACCAGACCATCACTTTTCTTTTGAAAAAACTTCTATGGCTGCCTGACACCAAGTATATAAACTCATTGGTACCACCTATCAGACCAGCTCCCATTCCATTCCAAACTTAAAATGTGAGGCTCCTTTCCTCCTATAACCCCCTCCCCTCTGCTTCCTATTCTATCATCATCACCACCACCATCACCATCAAAACTTGGCAGGTCCCAAAGACCCAGGGCTTCACAACCTAGGTACCTTTGATCTTAAAGCTTCCTGCATTTCCAAACCAAAATCCCTCTAAGCCCAACAGAAGGAGTCAGTTTAATGCATAAAGTTGTTTGTTATAATGATGACAAACACTAACTTTACTATCAGAATCTGAATTGAGTCCCAGCTCTGCCATTTACCACCTCTGCAACTTTCTTTGTACAAGTTAATCAGCTTCAAAGCTCCTATTCCTCATTTGTAAAAAGGGAAAAGTAACAGACTCTACCCCAGGGTTACTGTGAGAAGGAAAGGATAATGCAAAGGGCTCAGTGGCTGGTGAAGTAGGTCCCAAAGATGTAAGCTATTAATACCAACTTTCTTTTCCTAAACTCTGTAAGTATAGAGATAAATTCTTACGCATAAGAGTGAAATCCTATTTGTTCACAGATCTGCCACCCAATTCCTCAAGGAGATGAGCGAGGTTTTATTCGCCTCTGGTATACTGTAGTGAACTGTATTTTCAAAGATGGCCTGTCTCACATCACTCCTCCCAACTGTGGGGTCTATGTCCTCTCCCCTTAAAACTGAGTGAGCTTGCAAGTGTCCATCAATAAATGAATGGATAAAGAAGATGTGGTGTGTATATATACAGTGGAATATTACTCAGCCATAGAAAAGAATGAAATCTTGCCACATGCAACAACATGGATGGATCTAGAGTATTATGCTAAGTGAAGTCAGAGAAAGACAAATAGCATATTTCACTCATATGTGGAATTTAAGAAACAAAACAAAGAGGGGGGGAAAAGAGACAAATCAAAGAACAGACTTTTTTTTAAGATTTATTTATTTGAGAGAGAGAGCACAAGCGAGAGAGCAAGGGCAAGGTGGGGCAGAGGGAGACGGAGACAAGTGGACTCCCCAAAGAGCAGGGAGCCAGACTCAGGGCTTGATCCCAGAACCCTGAGAGCATGACCTGAGCCCAAATCAAGAGCCGGCCGACCAACGGACTGAGCCACCCAGGCGCCCCTAAAGAAAAGACTCCTAACTACAGAGAACAAACTGATGGTTACCAGAGGGGAGGTGGGTGGGGGATGGATGACATAGGTGATGGGGATTAAAGAGTACATTTATCATGATGAGCACTAAGTAATGTACAGAATCGGTGAATCACATATACTGTAAACCTGAAATTAATATAACACTATATATTAAACATACTGGAATTAAAATAAAAATTAATTACTTTTTAAAAAAAATTGAGTGGCCTTGTGGAACTGTTTTAACCAATACAATAAAGTAGAAGTGACCGTATGATTTCTGAGGTTAGGTCATAAAAGGTGATATGAACCTGCCTTTCCCCCTGGAATACCTGGCTTTGAAACCTTCAGCTCCACCTGGGATTCCCAAAGGAATCACAACTAAAACATGCAAAGACACCACATAGGGAGGTCCTTAGAGTACACGAAAAGAGACGCCCTCCCCCTGCCACTCCACCATCTGATGGCCTGTCTCACATCACTCCTCCCAGCCACCATATGACTACAAATGATTTAAAGATCTCAAGTCAGAACAGACCAGCCCAGCCCAGCCCTTACCAAATTCCCGACACACAACGAGGACGAGGGAGTTAAATAATTGTTGTTTTATAACATTAAGTTCAATTGGTTATGCAGCAACAGATAACTGGAAAAGTAGGCCCTTCTAATAAATATCTACTGTTTATTGAACAACTGATTGCCTGGGCAATCACCAGGCATGGTAATAAAAACTATGCATGTATTATCTCAATCCTCACATCAACTCTTTAGGATCCCTAATATCAGTCCCATTTTACAAATTAGGAAACTGAGACTGAATAACTTGCCCTAAGTCCCAGAACTATTAAGTGTGCTGAGACCCAGGTGTGCCCAACTACCAAGCCCCTGTTACCCATGGATGAGTCCATGTGAAGAATACTCTTTAAATTGTTCCACACATAACCTCTTATTTGGTCTTCATCAAAACTCCCCAAATTAAGCAAAGTGGTTTTTACTTTGAAATTTCTGTTATTGTATTTTTTATTTTACATTCCTATCTCATTTAAGATCTTTTCTCTGAAATAGAGCTACCCTATGACCCAGCAATTGCACTACTGGGTATTTACCCTAAAGACACAGATGTAGTGAAAAGAAGGGCCATATGCACCCCAATGTTCATAGCGGCAATGTCCGCAATAGCCAAACTGTGGAAAGAGCCAAGATGCCCTTCAACAGATAAATGGATAAAGAAGATGTGGTCCATATATACAATGGAATATCACTCAGCCATCAGAAAGGATGAATACCCAACTTTTACATCAACATGGACGGGACTGGAGGAGATTATGCTAAGCGAAATAAGTCAAGCAGAGAAAGTCAATCATCATATGGTTTCACTTATTTGTGGAACATAAGGAATAGCATGGAGGATATTAGGAGAAGGAAGGGAAAAATGTGGGCGGGGACTGGAGGGAGAGATGAACCATGAGAGACAATGGACTCTGAGAAACAAACACGGTTTTAGAGGGGAGGGGAAAGGGGGGATTGGTTAGCCCCCTGATGGGCATTAAGGAGGGCACGTACTGCATGGAGCACTGGGTGTTATACGAAAACGATGGATCGTGGATCACCACATCAAAAACCAATGATGTATTGTATGGTGACTAACAGAACATAATAAAATTAAAAAAAAAAAAAGTCATGGAAACAATCACTCCATGAACTGAAATAAAAAGTTCCAAGCTAAAAAAAAAAAAAAAAAATCTTTTCCCTGAGCCTCTGATCCTTCATCTGTAACATTAACAGAAACTACTTTGTAGTACTGTCCTAAAATCAAATGAGATAATCCATGTAAGTATAAACCTGAAGTAAAAATTAAGTAAATGTTCGCTACCACCCACACCACATCTTCCTCCCACTCTTCCTGTCTTGCCTTAAATATCACCTTCTTCAGAAAGTCTTTCCCAGGCCACCTTACGTTTAAACAGGCTCCCTTTTTTCTATCAGTGCACTTTACTCCCCTTAAGAGCACTTACCACAATTGTAGTTATATGTTTACTTGTTCATTTATTGTTCTCTCCCCACTAAAATGTAAACTACACGAGACACCACCACATCCCCGATACCAAAAACCCAGCCCCATATAAATAAAGTAAAAAAATGAATTTAAAAAAATAGGAAAGTGCAGTATATGCAAGTAGGTGCATTAAGTCAAGGGCCTAAGGAAATCTGAGCAAAACTGGTCCAGGCCCAGTGAAGGAACCAGCTTGACTCAAGAGGCAGCTTTTATTAGGAAAGCACATGGACAACCACCACAATTAAAGGGCAAAATGAGAGAAGTAGCAGACGAGGAAAAGGCAGGAGAACAAGGCTAATTTGGTGTCAACGAGGCAAAGGAAGGAGAGAATATCAAGAAGTAGGGAGCGGTCGGCCAAGAGATCGACACAACTCTAAAAAGAACGGGAAAGGAGAAAAGTCAAACGGACGGGTCGGCTGGGAAGTCGGTGCGCACCGTCCCAGGGCAGCGGAGAGGCTGGGAGAACTAACGCGGGACGAAAACAACAGAAAAAAGGTACGGGAACTAGGCTGACGGGGCAGAAACTGCAAAGGTCACAAGGTCCCAACCGCCACGTTTTACAGTGGCTCGGAATCTCTTTACGGTGGGGATTTAACGAAGTTTAAGACGGAAACGAGCTTCCTGCAGCATCTGGAACGCAGGCCTGTCGAGGTCGCTTCCTCAGCACCGAAAGCACCTGCGGCCATCTCGGAAAAAAGCAATCGTTAAATCGAGAAGTGCTCCCTCGCCCTTTCCTCCTTCCTCGGTAAGCAGCTATCTAATGAGTAAGTGAAAAATGAATGGACCAATCAACTAATCAATCCCCTAAATTCGCTCTTTCCAAGGCCGGACAGCGGGAACTCGCCTGAGAAAGTACGGCTTGGCGTAGAACTTGAAGTCGACCCCCTCGAAATAAACGTCGAACTCAGAGACCCGGGCGTAGGGCACGCGTATGGCGACGGTCAGGAAGTCGGGGTCCTGGCTGAGGTCGAACGCGGGGGTCAGCATGGCTGCGCTGGACTCGGGTGCCCGAGCCGCTCACGCTCACAGCCGCCGCGGTCCCGCCACTCAAACTCTACAGCAAGTCCCCACGCGCCGGGACTCGGCCGGGTAGCCAGGGCGCTTCCGGCTCGAGACGGAAGTGCTCCTGCGTGGGGCAGGAAGTCCCGCCCCACGCCGATCTCCATGGAGACTAGACGCTGTTAGAGGAGCGTGGGGCTCCGACCACAGGAATTGAACCAAGGGCATAACTTGGAAAAACCCGGACAAGAATCCTCTTTAGACCCATCAAGTCTGTTTAGAGATCCTAAGAGATGATTTTGAACAAGCATTGGCTTTGCAGGTAGAAAACCTGCGTTGGAATCCCTTCTCGGCCACCTCTCAGCTGGGAAAATTACAAAACCTCTCTATGTTTCGGATAACTCTTCTTTAAAATGACAATAATTCGGGGCGCCTGGGTGGCTCAGTTGGTTAAGCGACTGCCGTAGGCTCAGGTCATGATCCCGGAGTCCTGGGATGAGTCCCGCATAGGGCTCCCTGCTCAGCGAGGAGCCTGCTTCTCCTTCTGATCCTCCCCTCCCCCCCAGTACTCTCTCTCTCTCTCTCTCTCTCTCATTCTCGCTCTCTCAAATAAATAAATAAATCTTAAAAAAATAAAATAAAATAAAATGACAATAATACTAGCCCCATAGAGATGTGAAGATAACATGAAATGCAAGTAAAGCTCTAACAACGTACCTGGCAAGTTGTCAACGCTCCATGTGTGGAAGCAGTCACTGCAGTAGCCACAGCAGCGTCGTTACTGTGGTTTTCCTTAGTTCTCACCTGCCTTGTCACAAATCCCCTTTCTCCCTCCCCTCTTTCTCTGCCTTTTTCTCTTCCCCTCCCTTTCCCTCTCTTTTTCTGTTACTTTCTCTCCCCTCCCCAATTCCTTATTTGAGTATTCTCATTTACAGAGCGTCCAGTCCACTAACCTTATTTAATCTGCATTATGAACTCCGAAGAACACGACACAGAGACGTTAAGTATTATATCTTATAATCATGCATCTTAAAATTATCAGAACCCAGAACGTCTGATCTTTAAACTCCGTTAGTGCCTGCATTGACAAATTGCCGTCCCTCTGTACCCCTTCTTGCCTTTTCTCACATTTCTCCATACACTTTAGTCTATGCTACTCAGATTCTCCCAGTGCCGGTCCCACTCATCTCCCTCTTTCCCTACATATTCCCTTAGCCTTCCTTCCTCTCATTGTGTTTCCTGTTACTCCACCAGAAACTAGAGTAATCAGGAAATACTATTTACCTCCTGGTTTTAAATGTCAATGGAAAAAGGGTGAGAGTTATCTCTGGGGTAGCGAGTGGACCAGATCATTTCAAAAGCCTTATCAACCTCCAAATTTTATGAATCTTGAAAATTAGTTAGGACTCAGGCAAACATCAGCAGGAGCAAGTAAAACAAAAATTTCAAAATAAAAAGCAATCTGCTTAACTCTGGGAGCTCTGATAAACACAAAATAAGAGGTTATGTGTGAAACAATTGAAAGAGGACTCCTTAAACGTTCATCTATTTCCTGGGTAGCAGAAGGATTAATTGAATTAATTGAATGGTTAATATGTGCCAGCACTGTGACAAATCCTTTATAATGATTTCCTTTTTCCCTCCTGACAGCTCTTTGAAGTAGGCATTCTCTATCCCCAGGATCGCACAGGATCACACAGCTGTGAGTTGTGCAATGGGAATTGAAACCCGACTGAGTCTGATTCCTGGGCCCAGGCTCTAAAATACTATAGAGTTCACTCCTTCCAATATTACCACCTACCCAACTGTTCCACGTTCTGAGTCCAAGCCATCCTGCTTTAGACCATACTGAGCCTTACAAATAATAGATGTTCAAAATTGAAAATGAATTGGTGCAAACTTGGAATTAGCAAAGCTCTCAAGAGGTCCCTTGAGATAGGCCCTTGGCTGGATCATTTCAAATTAGCTTGTCTAGAAGGAATCTTTACTTCTACCAGGGGACCTCATTCCTGTAGGTCACAAGCATTAATATTTTTAAATTATTAATGCCAAAGAAATAACTGAGACTGAAGCTATGCCAGCCATGAGGATACTGTAAGTGAAAGCACTTTACAAAGCAGAGCTGTGTACTTCCTAGATATTTTACTCTGTAATTGGCCACACGCACACACACAGGATTGCAATACAGATAAACAGACTATAGGGTTCACTGCTGCTATTTGTAAGAAACATACATTGCATCTGCTATATCACAAAATATTGACCGTTGCAACTATAGAACAGGGATCTGTTGTTTTATTTTAGGCAATAGTTCATTTTATTTTTGTGTTTCTAATTAGTGGCAAATTACACAAGTTCAATACATTTTCTTTTTAAGAAAACAGAATATTACAGATAAGTTTCCCTCGACTGCCATCTAACTTTTGTCCCCTCTTCCACTTCCCCAAAGTTAATCCCTCTAGATACACTTTCATATGGTTTTTATTTAACATATTAATAATAGCGATTTTATTTTTTTATTTAAAGTCAATTAATTAACATATAGGGTATTATTAGTTTCAGAGGAACATTTTATATTTCTACATACATTTCTAGGTGCCCTGTTACTTCACGTCTGTGTGTGCATGGGCACATTATCACACTATAGATGTAAATCTACAACATTATTTTATTTTTTTACTTTGGTAATTTTTTAGACCTATGTATACTGACTCATGGATCATGTTGAGTTGAGTCAGTTGAGTTTCATGTCTAGATATAGACATTGCTTGAAAATACATTATTTCAACATTTCATGTTAACTGTTGTAGAGGAAAATCAAACAAGAATGAATTTTTTCATCATTTTTTGAGCCATTCAAAGGCTACAGTATTTGTTTGTTTTCATTTTTCTTTTTCCTTCAGGCTTATTTTTGGATGCCCTTTCAGTGTTTTAAAAATAGTTTTCTCCTTGGCCACCTTATTGAGACCATGTATATAATCTGCCATCTCTGATCATATTAAATAAGCCCATCCTCTAACAAACTTGATTGTGATCTGCAAGGTTCAAAATTAAGTGTTAAAATAAATTTAAAAATATATTTTCTATAAACAGTTCCAACTTCAGCCTTATGACAAAATTCTATTAGTGCTGAAATGCTCCTTGTTTCCAGAAGGTGGCATTCATATAGGCGATTAAGACAATGTTACCGAAATAGCTTCCTTAAAAAGCTATTTACAGCTCTAGTTCATTATCTGAGCCATTTTTGGGAAGTGGTGGGATCTTACACAGAACTCGCAAACTACACCTTAACCACTGTTATTATTTTGGTGTACCTATTTTCAGACTCTTACTCTATTCAGAAAAGTATAGAAAGATTTTTAAACAAAAATGGTATCATATTCTATATTTTTACTTTTTTCACCTAACATAGCATTACAATATTTCCATTTGGCTAATTTTTTGGTCAAGAATATTGTACTGTAACTGTACCCTTCTTATTTATCTGTGTTAGTATTGTAACACTTAAAAAATGAACAAAGGGATGATTGGTTTTGAGAGAGGAAAAAAAGATGAACCCAATAGTAGAATCATAAACATAGATCACAACCCTAGAATAAAAATACAAAAGTTAGAATACAAACCAGATAAAACATTTTGAAGTTTGAAAAAAAAAATATCCTTTTATATAACAATAGTAAATACAATAGAGTAAGTTTCGCAATTCCCAGTTATAAACTGCTTCCAAGAGGGCTTGGATGAATCCTTGGATAACTTAAAAATGAATACTGGATTGTAAAAGAGGCTTAAGGGATGGGCCCAACAGGATATAGACAGAGCAGACCATGAGTCTTCAATGTTTTTTAAACCCCTTTATAGTTAAGCACAACTCTTTCTGATCCTTGCACCAATCCTAGAGCCCATTCAAGTTACGTTGTTAAAAGAGCATAGCACTGGCAATAACCTAGCACAGTAATGGGTATTTCAGGTAGGATTTAGGCCAATTCCAATTTTCTACAAGCCCGGGAAAGCTCTGAAGAAAATCTAAAATGCCTGCAGCTGACACCAGTAAACTTCTTGCAACATTTTTGTGCTTTGTGCGGCGTGTAGCTAAGGGCTTAGCAACATATATTTCAAGATACTAGTCCCATCCCATTAGATGAAATGCAGATCACATAGGAATTCTAACCAAAGAGCAGTTCAAGCTTCCCTCATTGTTTAACATCATATATCTGAAAGACGTCTACAGAAGGTGTTGTTTTGATGCCCTACCCAGGTGCCCTTTATGGAAACAGGGAACCCATCTGTCACTAGCAGCAAGTGTTGTTGATGGCTTGCCCTTGACCCCTTCTTCAAAGAATTGCCCTAGTCCATTGTTTCTCCATCCCAAGTATTTCTGAGAGATAATTCTTTGTTGTGAAGGGCTGTCTTATGCATTGTAAGATGTTTAGCAGCGTCCTGGCCTCCAACTTCCCAACACCAGTACCAGCCCTGCTGTTGTGACAACCACAAATATCTCCCCAGACTTTTCCAAATGTTTCTTAGGGCACAGAATTGCCCACAGTTTAAAATGACTGTCCTAGATTGATTGGAGGCTCTAGGAAGTAATTACCACCACCACCCTGCCATCCACTCCCACAACCGTAAAAACTGATCTGGGGTAGAGAGACTGCCTTAAAGGAGCAGATGACTCCGAGATGGCTTATGCTCCAGAGTTCCTTATGGGATCAGGCCAAGAGTACTTTTCCCCAAGCCCACACCCTTGCTCAGTTCTTTCCCTTTCCCTGTCCTTCTTCACTTCCTTCCTTACAGGTTTCTCTTATAAATGCCCCCTGGATAAATCACATGCATTCAAATCCTTGTCTCAGGCTCTGCTTCAGGAAATAAATCTAGGGCACCTGACCCATGAGCTCATCTTGAGAAACTCCTTCCTTCCCATTCTTTGTACTTCTGCAGAATTGCTGGAGGAAAGTATCTACAATGTCTACCAAAAATACATGACAAGTTTTTAATGTTACTTTTTTTTAGTTCTCATAATCTAGTTATGATTAACCTAACTAATATTTTCTTTGATTCAGAGTGAATGTATTTTTAGTCCTTTGTGCAGAAATGATCTTTGTGCACCTCTTTTGGCATCAAAGATTGTGGTGGGATTGTACATTGGCACAACCACCTTTAAAAATTGTTTGGCAGTATATACTAATAAAGTTAAACATGTGTATGTCCTAACCCCCTGCAATTCCTCTCTTTGATATATAACAGAAATGAGTGGTAATCGTCCATCAAAAGACATGTACTGGAATGTTCATAAATGCATTATTCATAATAGCCCAAACTGGATACAATTCAAGGGCCCATCAAGAGTACAATAGACAGATTGTGGTTTATTCACTCAGGGTGCTGCACAGCAATAAGAATATAAGCTATACACAACATGCATAAATCACATAGGCACGTTAAGTCAAAAAGGCCAGATCCCAAAGAGTTCGTACAATATATTCACATCTTTATGAAGTTCAAAAGGGGCAAAACTATTGTATGGCCATAGATGTGAAAATAGTGATTACCTTTGTGAAGGTGATTATTGACTGGGAGGAGGTATGAGAAAACCTGCTGGGTGATGAACATGTAGTCTGTATCTGGATTTGGGTGGGGATTACATGAATATACACATACGTAAAAATTCATAGAGCCATATATTTGAGATTTGTGGGCTTTATTGTATGTAATATCTCAATTATAAGGGGATTCCGTGCATGACTAGAAAACAATCAGAAGATTTGGATCACCCATGGATGTTGGGAATCTAAGCTGCTGATGGCTCACAGCTGTGTCCCTCACAGGGGCCTGCCTTTGACAGCAAAGAAGTGCCTTGTACAAAGTTACCCCTTTCCAGAAGGCTAATTCCTGATACATCCTGCCTTATATGGGACAACTTTGAAAGCCATCCCCACTCCAGAACTACCCATAGAACTGACAGGGGCCTTGGTTGCAATTGCATTGTTGGCCTCTGTCCAGTCCCACCTTCCCCTTCTTACAAGTGTAGCTCCCAAGAGCATCCCCCCAAAACCATCTGCACTCAACTGTCCTTCTGAAAACAGGTCTATCCTTCCAAATAGATTGGAATGCCCACTTTCCTCTCAATACCAAAATCCCCAAAATGAACTCAATGACCTCTTTCTTGATTTTTCTGCAGGGTCATTTCTTGGCATGTCTTCACTGAGGGGTCTTACCACCTTGATTTTGCCTGTCTTTAAAAAAAAAAAAAAAAAAAAACTGTTGCTGGGGCTCTCTGTCTTCCTGAACGCCTTTTGATTATTGCAGCCACTCGAAGAAAACCAATCTTGTGAAGAAAATGGTCAATAAAACTATGAGCTCTAAGCAAGAGAAAAATAGTTTCCCCTGCAATTTGAAACAATTTCTGTTGATTGTATGTATTGTAAACTCATTACAGACACTTCTCTATAAAGTTAAAATGACATAACTGGATTGTTTTATATTGTTTTCCCAGAAGAGTTCACATTAGTCACTTTTCTTCCTGAATAAGGATAAATCCTTTCAACAAGATGCCCTAGTGTTTAAAATGTGGGTAGTAATTATGTTATTGTCATTGGTACATAATCAAGACATAGCCTTGGATCCTTCTTCCAATCGTCTCCTTTTGCTTTTCTTCATTCTGCTCTCTGGTTGTGTATATTCTCTGTTAAGCGTTCCTTCACCCCTCAATTGATTTACACTTCTTTTCCTACATCGACATTTTTTTGTTTCACATCATTTTTTTCCCTTTATGGGTTTTGTTTATTTATACTTGTTTTTCTTGATCATTTCAATATTTAGCAACCATTTATTGTGATTTTTAAAATCATAATTTATAGCCAACTAGATCTATTCTCTCTTTAGATAAGACATAAAGAAACAAAAAGAAACAAGCAAACATCAACCTAGGTCTTCATGGCATCCAGCCAATGGTAAAGAATCTGAATAGACATGGTGGAGCCAGTTGCCTCCATTACCATAGTTAATGTAATTTTTTTTCATTCTGGAAAATAATGCTTGAGTTCTTCCCTTTTCCCCTGGGCAACACTGTTCCCAATTATCATAAGTTTGTGGTCTACATTTAGTCAACAATAATAGCTGGTATTTATTGGTTGCTTATTGTATACTTGCCATTTTTCCAAGTGATTTCATCCCCCTTATCAGCTCTATGAGTAAAAAAGCTTTTCTATCACCAACAATATTTTATAGATGAGGAAACTTGGACTTGGAGAGGTTGAGTGATCATCCAAGTCCCATGGCTTGTAAGTGACAGAGCCAGGATTGGGCCCCTTGACCTTGTCTTGCCTCCAGCCCACTGTCTATAAACCACGTGTTTCTGTTCTTGATGCTCTGGGAAGAGGGACAAAGTGAGTGGAGATAATAAAAGGTGAAAGACGTGATTCCTAACTTCAAATAATTTAGACTTTAGTTAAGAAAATAAAAAACACAGGAGGATTAGCAATTGCGGTAGCCAGTTTTCAAAGATGCCTCCTCCCACAATGAACCACCACTCCCAATAATTACGCCCTTGTTTGGTCCTTTCCCACAGTGAATCAGGGTTGGCCCTCGGTAGCCAAGAGAATGCAGCAGAGGTGACACTATGTGACTTCTTAAGGCCCAGTCATAAAAGGCCTTGCCACTTCTACCTCGCACTCTTGCAACACAGGCTCTGTGGAAAGCTAGCCACAGTGTAAGAAATCCAACTACCCTGAGACCACCATGCTGTGGGGAATCCCAGCCTAGCCACATGGAGAGGCTGTATGGCCAGCCCCAGCTGCCTCAGCCATCCCAGCCCAGGCACCGTTCACAGGAGTGAAGATGCCACCATCTTGGACATTGGACCCCCAGCAGACTCCATATGGAAACCAGGGGAATCTAGCCATCTGCCAGAAACAAGGCGCCAGGCTTATGGCCCCATCCCAGCCACCTCCAATCCTTTGAGCAACCCCAGCTGATGCCGCTGTGCCCGTGGCCATGTGAGAGAAGAGATAAGCCATCCCCAGGGTGCCTACCCTCATTCCTAATTCACACAACCGTTAGCATAATAAAATAGTTGCTATTTTAAGTCATTAGGTTTTGGGGAGGTTTGCAATGCAGCGACTGATACGTGGAACAGCAGTGAAAGACAACAAAGAATGTACAGATTAAGTCAGGGAGATCCAGAGACAGAGAAATGCTTGGGGTTGGAACAATTAGAAACATCTCATTTCTGATAATGAAGTCTAGGGCCTGAGCAAAGGCTCCAGGGAGAAAAAGTGCAGATAAATAGTGTAGAACCAGGTCACCTTATCTGATATGAAGGCTGCAAGAATTGAAGCAACTAAGAGTTAGGCTTGGAAAAGAGTCTAGGGCCATTTGGTGAGGGTGGTAAGTGCCAAGGAAAACAACTTCCCAGCTGAACAGGGCCATGAAAACCATCTAGTACAACTCAATTCTTTTTTTTTCTTTTCTTTCTTACAATCAGGAAACTTAAACCTAGAGATTTCAGGAGGGTCACGTAGCTGGGTGGTACAGGAGTTCATTCCAAGGCTAGGGTGTGGTCTCTTTCCTCCAGGAACCCACAGTTGGTTAGGGAAATGGGAGCCCTGCTTTGCATCTAAATCCAGATAAGCTTTCTGCCCTGGCATCAGAAGTGCCACAGGAAATCCATCCTAATAGATCCCGACAGCCTCGGTAGCGTTTCAAGCCAGCTGCTTTAATTTGTAGTTGTAAGGCATCTAACATTCTTACCTCATTTCCTTCCTTCACATTAGAAACCAAACCGGACAGACTCTCTACACCTTTCTGTCTCTGAGCTTTCACCAAATTCTCCATCAGGTTTTTTTAAACAACTTTATGGAGGTCTAATTTACATTTCATAATACCCACTCTGTCTTAGGTGTGACCTTCAGTGATTTTTACAATTGAGTTGTGCAATCCTCACCATCGTCCAGGGGCAGAATATTTCCATGGTCCCAGTAAAATCTCCCTGCACATTCATGGTTAACCCTTGTTCCCACTGGGAGTTGCAAACAACAGATAATTTACTTTGTCTCACAAGATTTGCCTTTTGTGCACATTTCAGATAAATGGGACCAGACAATAAGTAGTCTTTCATGGCTGGCTTCTTTTGCGTGGCCTGTTTTTGGGGTTCCTTCCTGCTATAACATGCATCAGTACTCATTCCCTTTTGCTGATGAATAGTATCCCGCTGTATGGATGTACCGCATTTTGTTTATCCATTTACCAGTTAATGGACATTTGAGTTGTTTCCACTTTTTGGCCATCGTGAATAAGGCTGCTTCTCTTAAGTTTTAAAAGAAGCAAGGATTGCTTAATACAGAGAAATCACTTACAGAAGTTTTGGGGGTTTTGAGGGGATTGCTTATTAAAATAAAAAAACAGGAAAACATGAAGATGAAAATAAATTCGTCATTCAGATACACCTGCACTATTAATATTCTACATTTTTTGCTAAACATATATATGATTTTTTGTTTATAATAGTAAATCATACATATTTTTAAAACATTATTTTATTTTATTTTATTTTATTTTATTGTTTAAGTAGGCTCCAGCCCAATGGGAGGCTTGAATTCATGACCCTGAGATCAAGAGTTTCATGTTCTACTGACTGAGCCAGCCAGGTACCCCGGTACATACTTTGTGATAGCACACGAGCAGGGGGAGAGGGAGAGGGAGAAGCAGGCTCCCCACTGAGCAGAGAGCCCCACATGGGGCTCATGGGATCATGACCTGAGCCGAAGGCAGACGCTTAACCAACTGAACCACCAGGTGCCCCATGGCAGGGTTAGTCTTTTGTGAACATAGTCTTGTTTCATAGTGTCCTGGGAAGTCCAATTTTTGTTAATGTCTATGGCCTGGAAATTTTGAAATAATATATCATTTTAATAACAAAATCATCTTCTGATGATTCTGAGAACTCCTGGGTTGAAGGCATCCTTTGGGTGAGCTATTTGTAATACAGTCACGGTCCCCTCTCTCCCTCCCTCGCTCTCCATCTTCCTCCAATCCCCCACCGGCCCACGTTCTACTTAGACCAGAGTTTTGAACTTCCTCCCCTGTCCCAGTGATGAGATGAGCATGCGCTGTGTCAAGGTATTCTAAAAAGTAGATGGATCTTGAAACCATAGTGTCCCTAAGCAGCACTATTATGATCTGTATTAGGTATGAATTTTTCAGTGCACAAGACTCAGATGTGCAAAAAAAAAAAAAGTAACGTTGACTTTCCATACCTGAACTTAATTTCTCTTTCCAGCTGCGGTTTGCCAATCAAATCTTGGTAAACCCAGTCACCTCAGAGTTTTTCCTCAGTTTCTTTGGGGTAAATTCAAGGGGTCAATGTTCTTCTCTTCCTCCCTAGTCCTTGCTAAGGTGTCATTTCATTTCTAGGAAGTTTTCAAAGAATCATGGCATAGAGTAGAATGGGGTGAGCTGAGGGAAGAGCTGATCCTTGGAGTCATTTCTCTTGTACAGACACACAAACATCTACAGAAGCATCCCAAGTCCTATCTCATAGTCATACAGTCCATTCCGACTTCTGCTGAGGCCTTCCCTCATCCACAGAAGGACCTGTCCTGTCCTTACACCCTATCATGTTCTAGAGCCCTGCTCCCACCCCCTCAGGCAGTGCCCATTCAGAGCTCCAGCCCCTCCCTCTTCTAGCATACACTCTCCGTAGCCAAAACCACATATGTCCCCATCTAAATGCTCCTGAGTCCATTTCCTGAGTGCAGGCTTCTTATCCAAGTGAGCCTCCTAAAGAAAGGCAAACTGCCTCTGGTGTACTCAGCCTGACGCCTGAGGGTGGCCAAGGGACGGCTGTTGGCAGGGCCATGGACAAAGCTTGGACGTGTGGGCAAGGTGTCCATGTATGTGCCGGGGGTGGAGGAAGGGGGTGGGCCAGAGGCCGGGACTTGGGACTTGGGCTCCACCACCTCCTTGTATAAGTGTAGAACTCTTAAAGTTCATCCTGGCCTTCTAGGTTGTTACAAAAGCGTATTTGTCAAGCACAAGCATAGATCATATGTTATTTGACAGTGGTTAGTTTGACTTCTGACTTCCAAATATTTCAGTAGGTAGGTTTCCGTTTATGCCCTTGTCCCAGACCCTGTGATTACTAGGGGTGGGCCTGATAGGTCTCTATTGCCCAACTTAGTGCCCTCTTTAGGACATAGAACTTTTGGCCATGTTGTGACTCATTCCAGGGCCATGGAAACATACCTCTGCCTCTCTGCTCTGAAGATCTCAGCCATGCACTCCACCTTCCTGTTCTCAGTCTGTGGGGCACAGGTAACACCTCTGATGAGGCCATTTTCCAAGGCTCTCTTCCCCTGTCCTCTCAACTCAGTTCCCTCCAAATAACTGAAAGATCTTTCATCCCACCTTGAGTATTGATCCTAGTGTGTCTTTAGAAATTACTAGCAATTACCTTGAAATTTTTAAAACAATTTTTTTTTAGTTTAGAAAACACATCAAGTGCACAGCTTGATGAATTATCAGAAAGCAAGCATGCCCATGCCTACCACCCAGATCAATAACTAGAGCATGACCACTCCCCCAAAGGTCTCCTTCAGTCCCTTTTCTAATCACTACCTCTCTCTCCTAACCAGAGGAAACCAATATCCTGACTTTTAATACCAAAGATTAGTTTGGCTTATTTTTGAACTTCATAAATAAGTTTGTTTTCTTTCATGTCTGGCTACTTTCCTTCAATATTAGGTTAATGAGATTCACTCATATAGTTGCATGTAGTAGTAGCTTACTTAATTTCATTGACATGTATTCTAGCACATAAATATATACCACCACGTATCCATACTCCTTTTTTGAGAATTTGGATAATTTCTAGCTTTTAGCAATTATAAATGAAACTACCATGAACTCTCTTTTACATAGCTTTTGTGCCCATAAATATGATTTCTATTAAATATATAAGATACCTACGAATGAGATTTCTAGGGCATAGAGTTTGCATATGTTTAGCTTTAGTAGATTCTGTAATTTTCCTAAAGTATTTGGCCCTTTTACACTTCTATTACTAAGGTATGAGCTTTGGTTGCTTCATAATCTCACTAGCGCTAGATACTGTCAGACTTTTTAATTTTAGCTATTCTGGTAGAAATCTCATTGTGGGTTTTCCCCTCCCAATATTTTACTATGAAATTTTTCAAGCATACAAAAAAGTCAAAAGAAACTTTACAGTGAATACTTTCTATTCACCTATACTCTGAATTTTTATATGTACATTTTAAGATTTTATTTATTTATTTGACAGAGAGAGACACAGCGAGAGAGGGAACACAAGCAGGGGGAGTGGGAAAAGGAGAAGCAGGCTTCCCGCCAAGCAGGGAGCCTGATTTGGGGCTCGATCCTGGGCCCCTGGGATCATGACCTGAGCCAAAGGCAGACGCTTAACAATTGAGCCACCCAGGTGCCCCTATATGTACATTTTTAATGTTAACTGTCGATTCCATACATGAAGAACTCTAACTTTAGTCTTTATTAGGAAAAATATAAGCAATATTTCTATCTTCTTTCTAAACAGAGCAAGGATCTTAATCTTTTAACTTACCTCTGAACTATCTGCATTAATCTTTCATGTTTTTATTTATGGATGTTAGTCACACCCTGATTATAAAACTCCTCCAAAATACTTTTTTTTTAAAGATTTGCCCATATGGTTTACCTATCGCTTTTCTTTTGTTGTTGTTGTTTTTTGTTGTTTTTATTTTTTTCCATCATGTTATGTTAATCACCATACAGGACATCATTAGTTTTTGATGTAGTGTTCCATGATTCATTGTTTGCGTATAACACCCAGTGCTCCATGCAGAATGTGCCCTCCTTAATTGAGCTTATCAAACTCAATACCCCCAAAATAAAAAATCCAGTTAAGAAATGGACAGAAGACATGAACAGATATTTCTCAAAAAAACACATACAAATGCCTAACAGACACATGAAAAAATGCTCAACATCACTCATCATCAGGGAAACACAAATCAAAACGATAAGATATTACCTCACACCCATCAGAATGGCTAAAATTAACAACTCAGGAAATAACAGATGTTGGCAAGGACGCAGAGAAAGGGGAACCCTCTTACACTGTTGCTGGGAATGCAAACTGGTGCAGCCACTCTTGAAAACAGTATGGAGGTTCCTCAGAAAGTTAAAAATGGAAGTACCCTACCACCTAGCAGTTGCACTACAAGGTATTTATCCAAAGGATACAAAAATAGTGATTCCAAGGGGCACATGCATCCCAATGTTTATAGCAGCAATGTCCACAATAGCCAAACTATGGAAAGAGCCCAGATGTCGACCGACAGATAAGTGGATAAAGAAGATGTGGTATATATATATGCAATGGAATATTACTCAGACATCAAAAAGAATGAAATCTTGCTATTTGCAATAATGTAGATGGAACTAGAGTGTATTATGCTAAGCAAAAAGTCAGTCAAAGAAAGACAAATACCATATGATTTCACTCTTTTGTGGAATTTTTAATTTTAATTTTATTTTTTTAAAGATTTTATTTATTTATTTGAGAGAGAAAACATGAGTGGGGTTGGGGGAGGGAGCAGAGGGAGAGGGAGAGAGGGAGAGGAAGAAGCAGATTCCCCACTGAGCAGGAAGCCCAATGAGGGCCTCAGTCTCAGGACCCTGAGATCATGACCTGAGCCAAGGCAGACACTTAACCAATTGAGCCACCCAGGTGCCCCTGGAATTTTTTTTTTTAAGATTTATTTATTGGGGCGCCTGGGTGGCTCAGTCGGTTAAGCGACTGCCTTCGGCTCAGGTCATGATCCTGGAGTCCCAGGATCGAGTCCCGCATCGGGCTCCCTGCTCGGCGGGGAGTCTGCTTCTCCCTCTGACCCTCCTCCCTCTCATGCTCTCTGTCTCTCATTCTCTCTGTCTCAAATAAGTAAATAAAAATCTTTAAAATTAAAAAAAAAAAAAAGATTTATTTATTTATTTTAGAGAAAGAGCTTGTGCAGGTGGGGGGAGGGGCAGAGGGCAAGACAAACCCAAGCGGATTCTGCACTGAGTGCAAAGCCAGACAGAGGGCTTGATCCCATGGCCTGGAGATCATGACCTGAGCCAAAACCAAGAGCCAGATGCTCAACCAACTGTGCCACCCAGGTGCCCCCATAAGTGGAATTTAAGAAACAAAACAGATGAACATAGGGGAAGGGAAGGAAAAATAAAATAAGATAAAAACAGAGAAGGAGACAAACCATAAGAGACTCTTAATCATAGGAAACAAACTGAGGGTTGCTGGAGGGGAGGTGGGGGGCAAGATAGGGTAACTGGATGATGGGCATTAAGGACAGCACGTGATGTAATGAGCACTGGGTGTTCTTTGCAAGTGATGAATCACTAAATTCTACCCCTGAAACTAATACTGCACTACATGTTAACTAACTTGAATTTAAATAAAATCTTGAAAGAAAAAAAAAAGTAAATACAGTAAAATAAAATTGAAATCCTATAACCAAAAAAAAGTATATTAAATCCTCTCATTCTATCCCTTTTTCTTTTAACCTCCTAATTTTTTGCATTTCTTTATCTCTTTGTGCTCATTTTCAGTAACTTCCTTAGCTCCATCTTCCTTTTATTTTCTTTTGAGTTTTCTCTTCAGCTAGATTTTATACACTATTTAACTTTTAAGTTGAGTTTCTAATTTGAATAATTAGATATTTTGTATTATTAGAAGTTATGCTTTTTTATTTTCAAATCCACCCTATCCCTTTTGGTAATTTGTTGTACCTACATCTAGTTTCGATAACCTCTCACTTTTAAAAACTTATTGCATATTCTTATATTCCCCAGTGACCATTCCAATGCCTGTCCTTTTTGCAGATTGTTCTCTACATTTTGTTCTTTATGTTGATTCTTTTTTTTTCTACCATGGTTTATTTTTGTGTGTGTTTTATAGTTTGGGATGATGAAATCAAGTTCCTTGGAATTTTATCTGTGTGAATTTCTTAACCAACTGAGCCACCCAGGCGCCCTATCTGTGTGAATTTCTTGAAACCTAGTGTATTAGTTTCTTAGGGCTGCCATAAGCAAATTACCACAAACTGGGCGGCTTTTATAACAGAAATTTATTCTCTCTCAGGGTTTGGGATGTCAGGAGCCTGAAATCAAAATATTCGCAGGGCCATACTCTCTCTGAAGCTCAGAGAATCCTCCCTAGTCTCTTTCAGTTTCTTGTGGCTCATGGCATCTCTTAGCTGTGGCAGTAAGACTCCAATCTCTGCCTCCATATTCACAAAGCTTCTTCTTTCATGTATGCGTGTTTCCCTGTGTCATCTCTCCTTCTCCCAAGGATAAGGACGCCCATCATTCTGGATTCAAGGTGATTCATCTTGGGATCCTTAATCACATCTGCGAAGATCCTATTTCCAAAGAAGTCACATCCTGAGTTACAAATAGACATAAATTTTAAGGAATCACTTTTCAACCCACCACACCTAAGATTTAAGTGTGTTCTGTCAACAAAAATTTGCTTTTGCTTTTGGAACCCTGAAGATCTACCAATTTGTGATTGTTTTAACCTAAAATTTCTCCTTGGATTTTTTTTCTTTTTTCTTCTCTTTAATTTCTTTTTTAAAATTTATTTATTTATTTATTTATTTATTTATTTATTCATTTATTTATTTATTTATTTATTTATTTATTTATTGCCCCACAGAGACCTATGTGAAGGTGGGTCATTAGGAATTCTCAATCAAACCTTTTCCCTCCTCAGGGGAACACCATTAACACAGGCAACATCACTCCCTCTCTTGTGAGATGGGTTGTTTTCTAGGTTTCTATTCAGAGTGACACTCTTTGAGAGGATCTGGTTTATTTTTATGATATTCTATTTTTTTATTCTACTTTTTAATTGTAGTATAATTGACACACAATATTATACTAGTTTCAGGTGTATAACACAGTGATTTGACAATTCTGTACATTACATACTGCTCACTACAGTAAGTGTAGTTACCATCTGTCGCCATACAAAGTTATTACAGTATTATTGACTATATTCCCTATGCTGTACTTTTCATCCCCATTATTTATTTATTTTATAACTGGAAGTTTGTATCTCTTTATCACCTTCACCTATTTCACCCATCCCCCTCACTCTCTCCCTTTTGGCAACCACTTTATTCTGTTTTTATGAGTCTATTTCTGGTTTTTGTTTGTTTTTTTCTTTATTTTTCTGTTCGCTCATTTGTTTTGTGTTTTAGATTACATATGTAAGTGAAACCATATGGTATTCATCTTTTTCTGTCTGACTTATTTCACTTAACAGAATACCCTCTAGATCCATTGAGGGGACCAGGTTTTATTCCAGTGTTCCCACACTAACCTCACACCTTGCTTCAGCTCTAAGCTTTATTTCCTAGCCAAAGAAAAGTTTGACTACAATGCTGAATAACCACTCTAGTCTCTTACTTTCTTATAGTTTTGTGGCCTCAGACATTGTCTTCACTTTCCCACCAGCTCAGCTGTGCATATAAAAAGTTTATGCATCACTGAAGGATACCAAATAAGATGTGAACAAATAAGAGACATGTAATCATGTTAGACTGGAAAAGCAACATGAGGAAGGTGTTAATTCTTCTTAAGTTAACTCACAAATTTATTTCAATGCCAGTAAAGTTTTTTTTTTTTTTAATTTTGAAATGAGACAAACCAGTTCTGAGTTCATATGGAAAAATAAATAAAAATAGTCTGGAAAGCTCTAAAACAATAGGACCCCCTAGTAGATACTTAAAAACATTATAATGCTAGTAAATAAAAGTGTACTCTCCCATGGAAGACAGACAAACAGAATAGAAAGCCCAGAAATATTCCAAAATGCACATGGAAATGGAGTACATGACAAAGGTGACATCTCCAATTGATATGGGAAGTAAGGCTGTGTCGTATTGGTTTGAGACAACTGATCGGAAAAAAAATAAAGTTGGGCTCATGCCTTAAACAGAATAAAGTCCAAGTGAATCAAAGATTTAAATTTTAAAATGAAACTACATTTATTTGTAAGGTTTCTTTATGCATATTCTAGATAATCTTACAAATCAATAAAAGGCAACTTGATAAAAAATGGCCAAAGACTTGAGCCGATGCTTCATAAAATAAGATGTCTAATTGGCCAATAAATACCTGGGAAAATGCTGACCTTCATTAGTCCTCAGGGAAAGGAAAATTATATCCACAATGAAACACCACTGCACGTCCACTAGAATGGTTCATATGAAAAAGATTGATAATACCAGAGTTGGAGATGATGTGTAGCAACCAGGATTCTCATTCACTGCTGGTGGGTGTGTAAGTTGACACCATCACTTGGTAAAACTGTTGGCTGGCATCCACTAAAGCAGACCATTTACCTACTTTCTGATGTAGTAATGTCCCTCTTAGGTATATACTCAACACACATGAATTCGTTGCTCACCAAAAGACAAATGTAAGAATGTCCACAGTAGGTATAAAGTGAAAAGATTTCCTTCCACCCGTCCTTCATCTGTTCTGAGCTTTTTTTTTTTTTTTGAGAATTTTTTATTGTTACGTTAATCACCATACATTACATTATTAGTTTTTGATGTAGTGATCCATGATTCATTGTTTGCATATAACACCCAGTGCTCCATTCAATAGTGCCCTCTGGGCTCACCCATCCCCCCACCTCCCTCCCCTCTAGAACCCTCAGTTTGTTTCTCAGAGTCCATCGTCTCTCATGGTTCATCTCCCCCTCCTTCATTCTTCCCCTCCTGCTATGTTCTTTTTTTTTTTCCTTAACATATATTGCATTATTTGTTTCAGAGGTACAGATCTGTGATTCAACAGTCTTGCACAATTCACAGCGCTCACCATAGCACACACCCTCCCCAATGTCTGTCACCCAGCCACCCCATCCCTCCAACCCCACCCCCCACTCCAGCAACCCTCAGTTTGTTTCCTGCGATTAAGAATTCCTCATATCAGTGAGATCATATGATACATGTCTTTCTCTGATTGACTTATTTCGCTCAGCATAACACCCTCCAGTTCCATCCACGTCATTGCAAATGGCAAGACCTCATTCCTTTTGAAGGCTGCATAATATTCCATTGTATATATATACCACAACTTCTTTATCCATTCATCAGTCAATGGGCATCTTGTGTTCTGGGCTTCTTAATATATAAGATAAATATATCTTTATTATTCAATCCTTGCTACTCAGAGTATTGGACTACCACCAGCAGCAAAAGCAACATCTAAGAACTTATTAGAAAAACAGAATCTTAGGTCACACCACAGATATACTACATTAATATCTGCATTTTAACAAGATCTCCACTTAGTTTGTCCACACATTCAAATTTGAAAAGCCATAGTATAAGCCATGGTTAGTCAGATATTCTCTTCTGTGTAGCTAAAATCATTCCAACAGATACAGACATAACCCAAAACCTCCTCTCCCTGCTGAATTTTTTTATTGGCTACCATCTTGTATATGTCAGTTTATACACTTCTCTTTGCTCCAGCAAACATATATATATATGTGGAAGTATGTCATTGTTCTAATTTGCATTTCTCTGATTACATCTGATGTGCAGTATCTTCTCACAAGTATCTTCTCATATGTCTATTTGCCATCTTTGGTGAGGTGTCTGTTAAGGTCTTTGGCCCATTTTTTAATAGGATTTTTTTTTTATTGTTGAGTGTTAAGCATTCTTTGTATATTTTGGGTAACAGTCCATGATCTAGTTTGCCTATTCCAAGTATTTTCTTCCAGTCTATAGCTTGTCTCCTAATTCTCTTGAGATTGTCTTTCACAGTGCATACGTTTTTTATTATAATAATAAAGTCCAACTTATCAATTATTTCTTTCATGGATTGTGCCTTTGGTGTTGTATCCAAAAAGTCATTGTCATATACAAAGTCATCTAGGTTTTCTCCTATGTTATCTTCTAGGAGTTCCATTATTTTGCATTTTACATTTAGGTCTATGAACCATTTTGAGTTAGCTTTTTTGAAGGTTGTAAGGTTTAGGTATAGTTTTTTTGTTTTTTGTTTTTGCCTGTGGATGTCCTATTGTTCTAGCACTGTTTGTGAAAAAGACTATCTCTGCTCCATTGTACTGTCTTTGCTCCCTTGCCAAATAGCAGTTGACTATACTTATCGGGATCTATTTCTGGGCTCTCTATTCTGTCCCATTGGTCTGTTGTCTATTCTTTTACCAACACCACAATGTCTTGATTACCATAGCTTTAGAATAAGTCTCTAAGCCAGGTAGCATCAGTCTTCCAATTCTTTTCTTTTCCTTCAAAGTTATACTGGCTATTCTGAGTCTTTTGTTACTCCATATAAACTCTAGAATCAGTTTGGCAAGATCCACAAAATAACTTGCTGATATTCTGATTGGGATTGCATTTAATCTATAGATAAAATTGGGAAGAACTGACATCTTGACAATATTGAGTCTTCCTATAGGTGAACGTGGAACCTCTCCATATTTCTAGTTCTTTCTTTCATCTAATTCGGTGGTTTTCCTTATATAGATCTTGCACATGTTTTGTTAGGTTTATACTTAAGTATTCTTAAGTATTTCAGTTTGGGGGGGTTCTATTATAAACAGTATTGTGTTTATAGATTTCAAATTCCAGTTGTTCAATGCTGGCATATAAGAAAGTGATTGACTGTTGTATATTAACCTTGTATCTTGCAACCTTGCTATAATCGCTTTTTAGTTCCAGGAGCTTTTTTGTCCATTCTTTTGAATTTTCTACAGACACAATTTTGTTATCTGTAAACAAAGCAGTTTCATTTTTCCCTTCTAAATCTGTATACCTGTATTTTCTTTTCTTGTTTTACTGAAAAAGCTAGGACTTCCACTGTGATATTGAAAGGAATGTTAAGAGGGAACATCCTTGCCTTGTTCCTGATCTTAGGAAAACTTCTCATCATTAAGTATGATGTTACTTATAATGACTGTTGATGTTCTTTATCAAGTTGAGGAAGTTCCTTTTATTTCTAGTTTTCTGAGAGTTTTTCTCATGAATGGGTGTTGAATTTTTTTCTGCATTTCTTGACACGCTCATGTGATTTTTCTTTTATATCCTATTGATGTGATGGATTACATTAGTTGATTTTTGAATGTTGAACAGCCACACACACCTGGAATAAATCTCACTTTTCGTAGTGTATAAATCTTCCTATACATTGTTGGATTTGATTTGCTAATTTTTTGAGGATTTTTGAATCCATGTTCATGAGAGATATTGGACTATAGTTCTCTTGTATGTCTTTGTCTGACTCTGGTATTAGGGTAATGCCAGCCTCATAGAATAAGGAAGCATTCCTCCTGCTTCTGTTTTCTGAAAGAATTTATAGACAACTGGTATAATTTCTTCCTTCATTGTTTGAGTTCACCCATGTACCCATCTGGGTCTGATGTTTTCTATTTTAGAAGATAATTAAGTAATGATTCAATTTCTTTAATAACTGTAGGCCTATTCAGATCACCTATTTCTTCTTCTATGAGTTGTAACAGATTGTGTATTCTAAGGAATTTGTTCATCAAATTGTGGGCATAAAGTTGTTCATGGTATTCTTTTATTATCCTTTAAATCATCCATGGAAACTGCAGTGTTGCCCTCTCTTTCATTTTTTATATGAGTCATTTGTGTCTCCTCTTTGTCTTAATCTGGCTAGCAGTTTATCTATTTTATTGGTCTTTCCAAAGATCCAGCTTTTGGTTTTGTTGATTTTCTCTATTGATTTCTTATTTTCAATTTCATTGACTTCTGCTCTAATTTTTATTATTTCTTTTCTGTAGCTTACTTTGGATATAATTTATTCTTTTTCTAGTTTCCTAAGGTGGAAGCTTAGGTTATTGGTTTTAAACCTTTCTCTCTTCTAATATATGCACCAGACGGTATAAATTTGCCTTGAAGCACTGCTTTCCCTGAATCCCACAAATTTTCATAAGTTGTATTTCCATTTTCACTTAGTTCAAATTTTTTTAAAGTTTCTCTTGTGATTTCTTCTTTCACCCAAGTGCTTTGTAAAAGTGTATTGTTTAACTTCTAAATATTTTAGAGTTTTTCAGCTATCTTTTGTTACTGATTTTTAGTTTAATTCTATTATGTTCTGAGAACATGCATTGAATAATTTATATCCTTTTAAATTTGTTAAGGTGTGTTTTACAGTTCAGACTCTGGTCTATCTTGGTGAATGTTCCATGTGAGCTTGAGAAGAACATGTATTCTGTTTTTGTTTGATGATGCAGTCTATGGATGTCAATTATATTCGGTGGATCAAAAGTGCTAAGTTTTTAACAATTTTCTTGCCTGATGAAGCTCTCCATTTCTGGTAGACTGCCAATAAAGTCTCCAGCTATATCAGTGGATTCACTTATTCTTGTGGCAGTGCTATAAATTTTTGCCTCACATATTTTGACATTCTTTTTTTAGATGCATACACATTAAGGATTGTTATGTCTTCTTGGAAAATTGACCTTTTTATCAGTATGGAATTCCCTTCTTTACCCCTGATAATTTTCTTTAATTTAAGTCTGCTTCTTTGGAAATTAAAGTAGCTACTCCAGCTTTTTTTCTTTTTTTTATTAACATATAATGTATTATTTGTTTCAAGGGTGGAGGTCTCTGATTCATCAGTCTGACACAATTCATAGCACTCACCATAGTACCTACCCTCCCTAGTGTCCATCACCCATCCACCATATCCCTCCTACCTCCCACCCCCTCCACTCCAGGAACCCTCAGTTTGTTTCCCAAGATTAAGAGTCTCTTATGGTGGGGGGCGGAGCAAGATGGCAGAGGAGTAGGAGACCTGGATTTCGTCTCCTCTCAGGAATTCAGCTGGATAGGGATCAAACCATTCTGAAAACCTACGAACTCAACAGGAGATCGAAGAAAAGAATAGCAACAACTCTCTCATCAGAAAAGCGACTACTTTCTGGAAGGTAGGACGTGCGGAGAAGTGAATCCGAGGCGATATTCGGGAGGATAGACGGCAGGGGAGGGGCCTCCGTCAGCCGCTTCTGGCAAGTGATAGAACCACAGAGCACAAAATCGGAACTTTTAGAAGTTGGCTCCGCTGAGGGACGTCACTCTGGTGGCTAAGCGGGGGGTAGAACCCTCCGGGACAGTGTCTTTGGGATGCAGCAAAGGCAGTCCTAAGAGGAAAGTATATAGCAATACAAGCCTTTCTCAAGAAACAAGAAAGGTCTCAAGGACACAACCTAACCCTACACCTAAAGGAGCTGGAGAAAGAACAGCAAATAAAGCCTAAACCCAGCAGGAGAAGAGAAATAATAAAGATCAGAGCAGAAATCAATGAAATAGAAACTAAAAGAACAGTAGAACAGATCAATGAAACTAGGAGCTGGTTCTTTGAAAGAATTAACAAGACTGATAAACCCCTGGCCAGACTTATCAAAAAGAAAAGAGAAATGACCCAAATCAACAAAATCATGAATGAAAGAGGAGAGATCACAACCAACACCAAAGAAATACAAACAATTATAAGAACATATTATGAGCAACTCTATGCCAGCAAATTAGATAATCTGGAAGAAATGGATGCATTCCTAGAGATGTATCAACTACCAAAACTGAACCAGGAAGAAATAGAAAACCTGAACAGACCTATAACCACTAAGGAAATTGAAGCAGTAATCAAAAATCTCCCAACAAACAAAAGCCCAGGGCCGGATGGCTTCCCAGGGGAATTCTACCAAACATTTCAAGAAGAATTAATACCTATTCTTCTGAAACTGTTCCAAAAAATAGAAATGAAAGGAAAACTTCCAAAGTCATTTTATGAGGCCAGCATTACCTTGATCCCAAAACCAGACAAAGACCCCATCAAAAAGGAGAATTACAGACCAATATCCCTGATGAACATGGAAGCAAAAATTCTCACCAAAATACTAGCCAATAGGATCCAACAGTACATTAAAAGGAATATTCACCACGACCAAGTGGGATTTATCCCTGGGCTGCAAGTTTGGTTCAACATCCGCAAATCAATCAATGTGATACAATACATTAACAAAAGAAAGAACAAGAATCATATGATCCTTTCAATAGATGCAGAAAAAGCTTTTGACAAAGTACAGCATCCTTTCTTGATCAAAACTCTTCAGAGTATAGGCATAGAGGGTACATACCTCAATATCATAAAAGCCATCTATGAAAAACCTACAGCGAATATCATTCTCAATGGGGAAAAACTGAGAGCTTTCCCCCTAAGGTCAGGAACGTGGCAGGGATGTCCACTATCACCACTGCTATTCAACATAGTATTGGAAGTCCTAGCCACAGCAATCAGACAACAAAAAGAAATCAAAGGCATCCAAATCGGCAAAGAAGAAGTCAAACTCTCACTCTTTGCAGATGATATGATACTTTATGTGGAAAACCCAAAAGACTCCACCCCAAAACTGCTAGAACTCATACAGGAATTCAGTCAAGTGGCAGGATATAAAATCAATGCACAGAAGTCAGTGGCATTCCTATACACCAACAACAAGACTGAAGAAAGAGAAATTAAGGCGTCGATCCCTTTTACAATTGCACCCAAAACCATAAGATACCTAGGAATAAATCTAACCAAAGAGGCAAAGGATCTGTACTCAGAAAACTATAAAATACTCATGAAAGAAATTGAGGAAGACACAAAGAAATGGAAAAACGTTCCATGCTCATGGATTGGAAGAACAAATATTGTGAAAATGTCAATGCTACCTAGAGCAATCTACACATTCAATGCAATCCCCATCAAAATACCATCCACTTTGTTCAAAGAAATGGAACAAATAATCCTAAAATTTGTATGGAACCAGAAAAGACCCCGAATAGCCAGAGGAATGTTGAAAAAGAAAAGCAAAGCTGGCGGCATCACAATTCCGGACTTCCAGCTCTATTACAAAGCTGTCATCATCAAGACAGCATGGTACTGGCACAAAAACAGACACGTCGATCAATGGAACAGAATAGAGAGCCCAGAAATGGACCCTCAACTCTATGGTCAACTCATCTTTGACAAAGCAGGAAAGAATGTCCAATGGAAAAAAGACAGTCTCTTCAACAAATGGTGTTGGGAAAATTGGACAGCCACATGCAGAAGAATGAAACTGGACCATTTCCTTACACCACACACAAAAATAGACTCCAAATGGTTGAAAGACCTCAATGTGAGACAGGAGTCCATCAAAATCCTAAAGGAGAACACAGGCAGCAACCTCTTTGACCTCAGCCGAAGCAACTTCTTCCTAGAAACATCGCCAAAGACAAGAGAAGCAAGGGCAAAAATGAACTATTGGGACTTCATCAAGATAAAAAGCTTTTGCAAAGCAAAGGAAACAGTCAACAAAACCAAAAGACAACCGACAGAATGGGAGAAGATATTTGCAAATGACATATCAGATAAAGGACTAGTATCCAAAATCTATAAAGAACTCATCAAACTCAACACCCAAAGAACAAATGATCCAATCAAGAAATGGGCAGAAGACATGAACAGACATTTTTCCAAAGAAGACATCCAAATGACCAACAGACACATGAAAAAGTGCTCAATATCGCTCGGCATCAGGGAAATCCAAATCAAAACCTCAGTGAGATACCACCTCACACCAGTCAGAATGGCTAAAATTAACAAGTCAGGAAACGACAGATGTTGGCGGGGATGCAGAGAAAGGGGAACCCTCCTATAGTGTTGATGGGAATGCAAGCTGGTGCAGCCACTCTGGAAAACAGTATGGAAGTTCCTCAAAAAGTTGAAAATAGAGCTACCATATGATCCAGCAATTGCACTACTGGGTATTTACCCCAAAGATACAAAAGTAGGGATCCAAAAGGGTACGTGCACCCCGATGTTTATAGCAGCAATGTCCACAATAGCCAAACTGTGGAAAGAGCCAAGATGTCCATCGACAGATGAATGGATAAAGAAGAGGTGGTATATATATATATATATATATATATATATATATATATATATACACAATGGAATATTATGCAGCTATCAAAAGGAATGAGATCTTGTCATTTGCAACAACGTGGATGGAACTGGAGGGTATTATGTTGAGCGAAATAAGTCAAACAGAGAAAGACATGTATCATATGACCTCACTGATATGAGGAATTCTTAATTGCAGGAAACAAACTGAGGGTTGCTGGAGTGGGGGTGGGGTGGGAGGGATGGGGTGACTGGGTGATAGACACTGGAGAGGGTATGTGCTCTGGTAAGCACTGTGAATTGTGCAGGACTATTGAATCTCAGATCTGTACCTCTGAAACAAATAAAGCAATATATGTTAAGAAAAAAAGAAGAAGAAGAAGAAGAAGAAGGTAGCAGGAGGGGAAGAATGAAGGGGGGGACATCAGAGGGGTAGACGAACCATGAGAGACAATGGACTCTGAAAACAAACTGAGGGTTCTAGAGGGGAGGGGGGTGGGAGGATGGGTTAGCCTGGTGATGGGTATTGAGGAGGGCACGTTCTGCATGGAGCACTGGATGTTATGCACAAACAATGAATCATGGAATACTACATCCAAAACTAATGATGTAATGTATGGGGATTAACATAAGAATAAAAAAAAAGTCTCTTATGCTTTATCTCCCTCTCTGGTTTTGTCTTGTTTCATTTTTCCCTCCCTTCCCCTATGATCCTCTGTCTTGTTTCTCAAATTCCTCATATCAGTGAGATCATATGATACTTGTCTTTCTCTGACTGACTTATCTCGCTTAGCATAATACCCTCTAGTTCCATCCACGTTGTTGCAAATGGCAAGATTTCATGTTTTTGATGGCTGCATAATATTCCATTGTATATATATACCACATCTTCTTTATCCATTCATCTGTTGATGGACATCGAGGCTCTTTCCATAGTTTGGCTATTGTGGACATTTCCAGCTTTCTTTTGATCAGTGTTAGCATGTTATAACTTTCTACACCCCTTTGCTTTCCCATTTTTTTACTTTTAATTTGTATATGTCTTTATACTTAAAGTGGGTTTCTTACATCTGACATATAGTTGGGTCTTGTTTTTAGAGTTACACTGAAAATCTCTTTTATTTGGTGTATTTAGACAATTGATACTTAGAGCAGTTAAAGATATAGGTGGATTAAAATTTATTCTGTTACTAATTTTGATTTGTTGCCTTTTTCTTTGTTCCTATTTTTTCTCTTCCACTCTTTTGTTTCTTGTGGTTCTAGTTACGCATATTACATAATTTAGTTTTCCCTCCTTTCTTAGTATAAGAATTATACTTCTTTTAAAAAATATTTTTAGGGCGCCTGGGTGGCTCAGTTGGTTAAGCGACTGCCTTCAGCTCAGGTCATGATCCCAGGGTCCTGGGATCGAGTCCCGCATCGGGTTCCCTGCTCTGCAGGGAGCCTGCTTCTCCCTCTCCCACTCCCCCTGCTTGTGTTCCCTCTCTCGCTGTGTCTCTCTCTGTCAAATAAATAAATAAAATTAAAAAATATATATATATATTTTTAGTGGTTGCCCTATGATTTGCAATACACATTTACTGCTAATCCAAGTCCTCTCTTAAATAACACTATACTGCTTCATAGATAGTGCAAGTACTTTATAATAAAATATTCCTAATGTCCTCCTCCCATTCCTTGTATTATGGCTGTCATTCATTTCATTTATATGTACCTCTAAGCATCTGATACATTATTGCTATTATTTTTTTTATTATTATTTTTTTTTAGATTTTATTTATTTATTTGACAGAGAGAGACATAGCGAGAGCAGGAACATAGGCAGGGGGAATGGGAGAGGGAGAAGCAGGCCTCCCGCCGAGCAGGGAGCCCGATGCGGGACTCGATCCCAGGACCCTGGGATCGTGACCTGAGCCGAAGGCAGACGCTTAACGACTGAGCCACCCAGGCGCCCAATTTGCTATTATTTTAAACACACTGTTTTTTTAGGTCAGTTAAGAATAAGAAAAGTAAAGTTTTTATTTTACCTTATTCCTTCTCTGATGTGCCTCCTTTCTTCATGTAGATCTGATTTTTTTCTTACCTGTACCATTTTCCTTCTCCCTGAAGAAACGCTTTTAACATTTCTTTCAAGGCAGATCTACTGACAACAAATTCTCCCAATTTTTGTTTTTCTGAGAAGGTCTATTTCTCCTTCACCTTTGGAAGATAATTTATGAGGTTACAGAATTCTAGATTGGTAAATTTGTTTTCTCAAAGCTTTATGTATTACACTTACTCTTTTCTTGCCTGCATGGTTTTGCAGAAGTTGGATATAATTCTTATCTTTGCTCTTCTATAGTTAAAGTATTTTTTTATATCTGGCCTTTTTCAAGATTTTTTCTTTATCTTTGATTTTATGGAGCTTGACTATGACATTCCTAGGTATAGTCTTTTGGAATTTTATCTTGCTTAGTGTTCTCTGAGCTTCCTCTATCTGTAGTTTGCTTTCTGACATTAGGAGAAAATTCTCACTCACTTATTATTGCTTCAAAAATTTCTTCTGCTTCTTTCTTTCTTTTTTATCCTTCTAGTATTCCCACTATATGTATGTTACACCTTTTGTAGATATCCCACATGTCTTGGTTATTCTGTTCCTTTTCTTCAGTCTTTTTTTCTCTTTTTCAGTTTTAGAAGTCTCTATTGACATGTTTGTAAGCTCAGAAACTCTTTCCACGGCTGTGTCTAGTCTATAATGGGCACATCAAAGGCATTCTTCGTTTCTGTTACAGAATGGTCACCTGATTTAAAACGAAGTCATTGGGAACTCCCTGAGGAAAAGATGGGTTTTTTTTTTTTCCCAACAAACGGATCAATTAAATATCCATATAGAAAAATATAATCCTGATCTTTACCTTCTATTTTACACAGACACACAGACACACACACACACACACACACACAGTAACCCAAAATGGATTATAGATTTACATGTAGAAACCAAAACAATAAAGTGTCTAGAACTGTGCTATCTGATATAGCAGCAACTAGCTTCATAAGGCTATTTAAATAAAACTAAAAAATTCAGTTCCTCATATTAGCCACATTTTAAGGGCTCAATAGCCACATGGGGCTAGTGGCTACCATTTTGGGCAGTGTAGACACAAAACATTTCCATTATCACATAAAGTTCTATCATACAGCTATATTCTAGAAGAAAATAAAAAAATTTCTTCGTGACTAAGACAAAGATTTGTTAGACAAAACACCAAGCATACTAACCATAAAAGATTGAAAAGTTGGACTTCATTAAATTGAGAATTTCTATTTATCAAAAGATAGTATTAGAAGAGTGAAAAGCCACACATTGAGTGAAGTTATTTGCAAAATGTGTATCTGACAAAAGACCCATATTAATAATACATAAAGGATTCCCACAAATCAATAAGAAAAAGACAGATGCCCTACCCCCCAAATAGGCAGAAGAGGCACTTCACAAAAGAAGATATCCAAATGGTAAATAAATATATCAAAGGTGCTCAAGAGAAATGAGAAGTCAAACTCTAACACAGTACTCTACACACCCACCAGCATAGCTAAGTTTAAATTAACACACAAGATCAAGTATAGATGGAGATGTGGAATAAGTTGGAGTTCTTTTGGGAGTGTAAATTGGTACAACCATTTTCAGAAACCATTTGGCCGCATCTAAAACTACATATATGCCAACTGTATGACCCAGAAATTCCACTTTTGGTTATATACCCAAAAGAGATATATGTTTATGTCCAGCAAAAGATTTGTATAAAAATGTTCATAATAGCTGCAAATAATTTCATTATCTCAATAGTGAAATGGATAAAAAATAATAAGATATGGTATATTCATATAATGGAATATTACCCAGCAAACAAATAGATGTACAAACAAACATGGAAAAATATGAATTGATTTCACAGACAATATGTTGAATGGGAGTACCTGTCATATGGCTCTACTTATATAAAGTTTCAAAAAGCAGACAAAATTAATCTATGATTTAGAAATTAAAGTAATTATTATCCTTGAATATAACTACTGGGAGAGGCCATAAGGAGTCTTCTGAGATGTTAGAAATGTTCTATATGTTGTTTTTTGTGGTATATCTAGCTATACATTTAAGAACTATATATGCTAGTGCTCATAAATAATTCCAATTAAAAACATATAGACATATAAATTTGAATGTATATATATGTGTATCTGTACGTGTACCTATATGTTTATGTATGTGTATACAGTTTATGGGAAGGGTTCTGCAGGAAACAAAATGGGCATATAATAATGGGAGGGACAATGTCTCCTTAAAGAAGGTGGTCAGAAAAGGCTTTTCTAAGGAGGTGGCTTTAAGCCGAGCTCTAAATCTTGAAGTATTTTCCAGAGCACAGAATCAGCAAAAGGAAGCACAAATGCAAAGACACTGAAGCAAGTAAGACCCAGGAATGGTAGAGGCCCTGATGGAAAGCCAGTGGGGCTGGAGCAAGCCCCAGGATGGACGCAGTCAGGGGCCAGCCACATCATCCTAGAGTTAGATGCTATGGTAAGGAGCTCAGACTTATTTAAAGAACCGTGAAAAAGGGGCACCTTGGTGGCTCAGTCAGTTAAGCCTCCAACTTTTGACCTCAGCTCAGGTCTTGAGCTCAAGCCCTGCATTAGGCTCCATGCTGGGCGGAGCCTAAAAAAAAAAAAAAAGGAACCATGAAGAATCACTGAATCACTGAAGAGTTTTAAGCAGGGGAGAAATAAGACTCGATTTATGTTTGTTTGTTTGTTTAAATCATCCTGGCTTAAAAATTGGAAGAAGGCCTGGGAAGAAGCAAGGAGATTAATTAGAAGGTAATTGCTCTTGCGTGTAGGCCATAGAACAGCCACATCATATAACGGGGGTGGGGGGTGGGCCGTGGGCCGTGAGATGGGCACAATTTATATGCAGTACAATAGAAATGAGGCTATTAAGAATTTAGCAAGGTTTGGCCTTGTCAAGCTGTCATGATTGGCATGTCCTTCTGAGAGAACTGGACAGATGCCAATCACGTTTGGGAAGTAGCTTTAACAGAATTCACTAATTCTCTGGATATGGGAGGTGAGAAAGGCAGCCATCTAAAATGGCTCCCAATAATCCTGGCCTTCTGGTATTCCAGCCCTTGTGTAATCCTTTCCTCTTGAGTATGAATGAGATATAATGACTTGCTTCTAATTAAAAGAACGCGATAAAGTGACAGAATGTCATTGCTGAAATTAGGTTATAAAAGACTGACTTTTTTTGTATTGTTGCATCCTCTCTCTGACTCTTCTTACAGACTTACGCTGATAGAGAGGGCCACCTGGTGAGGAACTGGGAGCATCCCCTGGTCAACAGGCAGCAAGGCACAGAGACTCTTAATCCAATGACCTGAAAGAAACTGCATTCTTCTAGCAGTCATGTAAATGAGCTTGGAAGTGGATCCTTCCCCATTTGAGTCTTCAGATGAGATCACAGCACTGAACCAACAATTTATTGCAGCCTTGTGAGAGCCTGGGAAGCAGAGGACCCAGCTAAGCTGTTCTGGAATGTTCACAGAAGTGATGAGATTGTATGTGGATTATCTTATGCCACCAAATTTTGGAGTAGTTTGTTATGCATAACAGATAATAATAACTAATAATAGATAACAGATAACTAATGCAGGAGGTGAGGAAAATAGGGAAATCAAGGATGATTCCCACCTAATTTCTGGCTTGAGCAACTAAGTGTCTAGAGATACCAAAACTCCAGAAGGAGAAATAGATTGCAGGGGCGAAGGGGGGGCATATAAACAAGCATTTTGGGTATTAAACATCCAAGTGAGAAATAGGGTGATCCATAGATATGGTATCTAGAACCCCTTTCGCATGGTGTCAGAAGTTGTATTTTTCCACCAATCAGAGCAGTGAAATCCAAAACTTGGGTTTAGATTCAGAGGAAGGAGATACGTCAGTGGAGTTTAAGAAAATGAAGTTCTCTGTTTGGTCAAGGCTAACTGTCCCAATTGGGTGTTTGAAGCTAAAACCGTCGGCTACTACTTCAGTGTTATTGTGCCTTACTTTACCCTTGTTGCACGTGTCCTCCTTGAGGAAGAGGAGAGGTGGCAAGACAGAGTTTGGGCATTTCTGTTTCACTGGGCCACAGAACAACACGATGGTGGTCATTTCTAAACCTGAAAGGCCTAAGCGTCAAGCCTTAGCATAGATCAGCATTTCTCAACAGGACCCCCATGTTGGCACTTGGCCCAGGTTGATTCTTGTCATGCTAGAATCTCCTAAGCACTGTAAGAGGTTTAGTGTATGTCAATAGAACCTGCCAGTCATTGTGACAACCCAAAACATCCTTCTCACAACTCCAGATACCTCCTACTGCGATGGTACCTTATCCTCATTGAGAACCAATGGACTGTTTGTGCTCACTTGACTGCAACATTTCTCAGCCCACGCTTTGACCTTACACGCTGCCATTTCCGGGTGCCTGCTTGGCAAGAGGTTCCAGGATATTAAACATTCTCATTCCTAGAATTTTAAATATAATGGGTTCCCAAATAATTAAAATATAATGTTAATATAAGAATGATTTGGAATATAATTGAATTTTAGATGATATATAAGTCAACATGGAATCTGGTAGAAACTCAGAGACACTGTTCTAACTAGTCTTCTTTGTGCTGTGGCCATGCTGAAAAGCTAGTTAATAGAACGCTGGCGGTCAGTTCATAGTGAATAATAACAGCCTGTGTCCTAATGCTTCAGATTTGTGACTAGAGATGCCCTGAAAGAATATTTTGAAAATTCAGAACCTTGATCTGGTGATTGTAGTTGTTAGGGTCTCAGAAGACTCTATTCCTGCAATGGGTGGTAAAGTTGTTACTCTATCTCAAATCTACATCAGAAAGGAAAAAAAAAAACTTTTGCATTTATGTATTTGTGATAAGCTATGTTTTATTGTACTGATTATCACAGAGCTTTTATTGCATGCCTATTGTGAGCCAGGCGCTGTGCTAGTTTCTTTGAATGCATTTTTTTAAATTTAATGCCCACAACAATGCCTCTGTGGAGAGCAGTATTGTCATTCTCATTTTGCATGTAAAGACATGAAGTCTCAAATTGTGCAACTTGCTCAGGATCACTAAGCCAGGAGGGGACAGAGTCAGGTTTTAAACCCAGACTTGGAAATGTATCCTATAACTTCTTTAGGCTACGTGGATCTGGCGTGATTTTGTCCAACAGATATCCACCAGGTGCCAGGGCCTGCACTGGGAAAACAGAACAGAGATGCTCTTGCCTGACTGGATGTATAGACGGATGCACGCGTTTGTGGAAAGATGGATAAAAATAAACGATGGGGAAATGCATAGAGTAATGAGCTGAAGAGCGGGTGGAATGGGAGGGTAAGTGAATGAGTGACCGGATGAGGTCACCGATGAAACGGAATGGTATGGGAGGGCATGAATGAATGGATGAACAGGTGGATGGAAGGATGAATGCATGAATGAGGAAGAGGATTTGAGGCTGCCCTCCCTGAAGCCAAAGCGCCGGGCTCCGGGCGGCTGGCGGGTGGGCAGGCGGGCGGCTACTCCACACAGTACGGTAGGCGCGGGCCGCTCCTCCTCGAGCCCGGCTCGCGCCTCCTCCCCTCCCGCCCCCTCCTCCTCCTTCTCCTCCTCCTCCGTCGCCCGCCCGCCCGCCGGCCGCGCGGACCCCAGTCCCCGGCGGGCGACGGCGGAGGAGGCGGCCGCCCGCGCTGTTGCGCTCGCCCCGCCGCCGCCGCCGCCCGGCGAGCCGCGATGCGCAGAGGGGCCGCGCCGCCCCGGGGCCGCCGCCGCCGCGCCGCACCATGAAGCTCCGCAGCAAGGCGGCGGCGCTGCTCCTGCTCGCGCTGGCCGCGCTGCTGCTCGCGCTGCTGTCCCTGCGCGCCGGCCGCGCCGAGCCCCCCGCGCCGCCCGCGCGCCCCGCGTCCGTCCCGCAGCGCCACCCCGCGCCGGCCCCCCAGCGCCTCCCGGGCCCGGGCGCCCTCCCGGGGGCCCGCCCGCGCGCTCGGCGGCGCCGGCCCCCGCGTCCGCGCCCCCGTGCCGGCCGCCGGGGCGCCGCGAGCCTGGAGAAGTTGGCGAGGTGAGTCGTGGCAGCCCCAGAATCCCTTCTGGGGACCCGTGTCTCGCTCCCTCCGCCCGGGCCAAGTCCAGGGGAGGCTTTGGGCTGGAGGGACAGACTCCAAGTTCACCCGCGGGCTGCCCAGTTGTATTTTTTTGCCCCGCTAGAGCTGCAGAACCACCTTTGTGGAGTCCAGTTGACAGCGCAGTGCTGATAATCATGTACATTTTTGAAAGAGAAGTGCCAGAGAGGGTCGTTTATATATTACTTTTTTTTTTTCAAACAGGGTAAGACGTTTGTTTGCGTTCTTGCAAACCTGCGCCCTTTGTTTACTTTTTCAAAAGCCATCACGATGCAAGAATGCTTTATCTAATTCTCATGTTTCACAGGAGAATTTTTACCAAAAACTTAGATGTGATTGAGTTGGAAAAGTTAGCTGTTTACCAAAGACTAGCTGCCTCTCCTTGAACCTTGAATCCCCCTGTGCTTAGAACAGAAGGGGCCCTCGACCTAGGTTTATTTAAAAAAAAAAAAGAAGAAGTTTTCTTCCTGGAAGGAGCGATGCGTGGCACGGGAAGACAGAGTGACGGTTTCCCAGTCCCTCATTCTGTTTCAGACTCAAGTACGGTCAAAGCGTCTTACAAGGAAAACATCTTAACCTTTGACATGGTGTTTGATACTCTTTCTCTGCTCCGAGCTTAAGCCGCCGCAGCTTTTCATCAGAGCGTTTTATCTTTGTCCTTAGGGTTGCTGGACCGCGCTCAGGTTAGGGATTTGCGTTCATTTCCTTTGTCGCGGAGAGCTTTTTAACAGTCCCCTGGCCTTGCCGCGGGTCTGTTTCCTCTGCCCTCGGGAGCTGGTGATGTTTTAACTGCTCTTGCTGCGCCTGCCCGTGCTGGGCTCCTTCATGCCTTGAAAAGAGTTGAAGAATTCTTTTTGGCCCTAATGACTGAATCTGTTTTGGCGCTTTTACTGTAACTAAGAGAAAAGACACGAAACCTCAAGAAGTAGCTGTGTCAGCTTTTGGTTCTCTTCTGCCTCATAATAAATGTACAGCTGGGTACTGACAAGTTTGAGAGGGGAAAAAAAGCCCCGATGATCCATAGAGTCACTTTTAAGTACTTAGAACAATTTACAAGCTCTTGTGAATGTACACGTACTTTAAAATCAGGGTATTTCTGTTAGGAGCTGGGGTTTCTTATAATGTGTTACCCTGACGTGCAACTGCAAGTTTACTAGGATTTGTAAGTGGAAGGGACAGCTCGTAAGACAGTGACAACTGACACCATTTAACGTAGCTAACCTTTCGCCAGGCATCCGGCTAACAGCAGTCCACAAAAGCAGTCCTTGTTAACACTTCCGGTACATATTATTCACCGTGTCATCTGCACCGTAGCCCTATGATAGTGGCTCCCAAACGAGCGGCAACAGTGTCACCTGAGGCCTCGTTAGAAATGCAGATTCTCAGGCCCCGCCCCCGCCCCACGAAATCAGAATCTGTGGGGGTGAGGTCCCTAATCTGTGTTCTAGCAAGGCCTCCCATTGTTTCTAACACACACCAGCGTTTGAGCGCCTGCTCTATGAAGTATGCACTAGTTATTATTACTCCCATTTCCCAGTTAAGGAAAATAACGCACGAGGTTTAGCCATTTGTCCGAGATTCATAGATCCCTTGTGGTAGATAAGGGTAAACATTCAGGGGCTCTGGGCCCGGTCGACTCTTACCTGCTGATGTCATAACACTAACTAGTCTTGCCTGCATTTCATAGTTTTTCTGAGATTTTTCTAAAGAAACATCATAGATTTTTACAACGGTCTCATTCTTCAAGGTGTTGGGAACATGGGGCAGCATCTTCTTGTCTCTATCTGAACAAATCGGCTCTGCCTAAGAAGAGATCATGAGCAGAATCCAAATGGATGTTTTAGTGAAGGACTATTTCCATGAGCAACAGTACCTCCTGAAGCCGTTTTTCTTTTGAACATATCTCTTATCATGGAAGTCATGGCCAGCACCATAGGAATATAGAGCAAAATTTTAAAAACTCGGAAAAGGGCGAACAACAAAAAAGCCACAGGAAGTCTCAAGCTCAGATGCATGAAGATGAAAGTCTAGTGTCCTCTGGAGAAGTTGACATTTTCTGGGACTTAATAATTTTTTTTTTTTTTTTTTTTTTTTTTACTACCTGGACAGAAATGGCGGCAGAAGATTCTGAGACAATGAGGGAGCGGGAGGGAAGACCTCTGCATGGACTCCTTTATTGCTCTTCTAATCCTGCTTGGGTTAAATTTTTGTGGTTTAGGAGGAATTTCATTTTAGGGAGGGAAAAGAAAGCCTCGTGTTTTCAGAAATCGGGTGCTTTAATCTCGTTACGTGGCTAGAATCCAGAAGAGATGAAGGGTACGTGATCTCATTTTTCGGGCCCGGGGAGGAGTCTGCAGCAAGCGTGGAGTTGGATGGGATACAGTCCACCACCTGCTGACCATCCGTGGCCCGGGCTGCCTTGCCTCCCCCGGGGTACTGCTGTAAGTGAAGTCTTGCCACGTCAGCGCAGGAAACATAGCCCTCTCCTTCCACATCTTGTTTTCATTTCAGAGAAGTTTCCAGGGACTTGCCTAGTTAGCAGACAGACCCTACAATTTTATAACTAGTCATTTGTATGCAATCTGCCCTGTGGTGGCCTCTCCTCTCCATAAATATAAAACCCAGAGGTAAGGTCTGAGCTTTTAGGTCCGGGGTGGGATCTGGAAACGGACACCACAATCTAAGTGTCCGTTCCAAGTGCACAAGAGAAATGAAATCTTTCTTTTATTTTGGGTTTATTGGTGATTTACACCTGGCTGACTTCCAGAGAGAATTTGAGATGACTTTCAGTAAAAAACATATATAATAAGGCCATTGAAATCATCCTAAAAAAGGAAAAGTCATAAAGGGGAGGAGGAAATAAGCACTGTTTGTCAAAAACTGAGCCACTATTGTTATGAGGATTAAGTATTAAATTTAGCTCTAAGCTTCCTGGCAGCCATGTCAAAAAGGGAATCATGATAGGCTGCCTTATTTTCACTGAATGATAAGAGGAAAAGTTGATCAAGAGGGGATGACTTGGTTTTCATGGAAATGAATTCTAAAAAGAATTTTACTGGAGAGTAAACTTTAAAAGCCTGTCTCTGCAACTTGCTTCTGAAAACTCCTCTTTGAGCCTATGTGTGGAAAGGCAGTTGAATATAACTGCTATCAGTGCAATGTGAAAAGAATTTGGCATCTGGAGGCCAGAAAATTGGGTTCTAATCCCAAGCCATTTCACCTTAATTTCCTCATCTGTAAACTGAGCAAATCAATCGAAAAGTTTTCCAAGATCTCTTCCAGCTCTGACATTTGATGATCCTGTAATGAGATCATCCAATTTAGCTGTAAAATCCCAACAATGACTATTGCTTAGCCCTTTGTGCTGTCTCTTGCAAAATCGGTTTCTCATTTATTGGCTCTAGCCTAGAACTTACTGATTACTCAATCTCAACCCTCTCCTGAACTTTATTCTTTTTCTTTTTGCATTGGCCTGGGTATTGCTGTTTTCTCTTAAAATATGGTTTCTAAGGGAGACTTAGGCTACCTCTGAGCTCTGTGGAGGTCCTCTGCCATTTTATTCCACAGTCATTCAGCAAATGTTTATTGCACATATATT
This sequence comes from Mirounga angustirostris, assembly GCF_029215605.1. Classification (NCBI taxonomy): domain Eukaryota; kingdom Metazoa; phylum Chordata; class Mammalia; order Carnivora; family Phocidae; genus Mirounga; species Mirounga angustirostris. Next base: position 176,575,258 of record NW_026991709.1, on the reverse strand, counting down.
CTGGACCAGGCACTCATTGTACAGTGGTGAAAGGGGTTGTTGCCCTCCCAGAATTTGGGAGAGGTGGGGGCGGGGAGACAATAGAGAAACACATTTACACTTGGCAGCCTCCGCAGCTGTTCCAATGAGAGGAAGCGTGTTTACTCGCTCCTCAAGAGACACCATTTCCTGCAGTTCCCTTTGGTATCTGAGATAAGTCTTCTCAGAGGGTTCAAGCCTGAATAAAGGTCTCACTTAAGAGGGATGGTGTTATATAGCAAAATGCCAACTCTGCAGTGATCCTATAATTAGCTGGTAGCCCTAGAGCACATTAAAGGTCTCCAGAACTTAGGTTCCATCTCTGATATTATGTACTCTGAGTCTTGATTCTATTCACATTCATTTTTGTTGATGGGTCCATGGTTCCGTCTTTTATTGATCAGCAAGTCATATTGGCTCTATGTCAAAATATATCCCTGGGCGCCTGGGTGGCGCAGTCGGTTAAGCACTTGACTCTTGGTTTCAGCTCAGGTCATGATCTCAAGTCTCTTTAGATCAAGCCCCACGTCGGGCTCCCTGCTCAGCAAGGAATCTGCTTGAGATTCTCTCTCCCTCTCTCCCTCCTGCTTGTGCTCTCTCTAAAATAAATAAGTGAATCTTTAAAAATAAGAATATATATATCTCCCCACTTCCATGCTTACCACTGTCTCCTAAACACCACCTTTTACGCGTGAACCCCCACAGTAGCACAAGATCTGGTTTGCATGCCTCCACCCTAGCGCCCTCTACAGTCCATTTCCCATACAGCTGCTGGAATAATGTGAGCTCTGTAGACCACACTGGGTCTTTGCTGATGAAAGCCTCCAGTGACGGACTTCGCGTCACAATGAGAAGAAAATTCAGTTTCTTAGTCTGGCCTTCAAGCTTTGATCGCAGCTCCGTGTAGCTCTCTGACCTTGTCTCCTACCACTGTGCTTCAGCTGCACTAGCCTTCAAGTATGCTGAACTCATTCCCACCTCAGCACTTTTTACTTGTTCCTTGTGCTAGAATGTTCTTTGCTCACATCCTTGCGTGGCTAATACCCTTGCTTCTTTCAGGACTATGCTTTCAGGTTTTCTTCTCAAAAGGGTCCTCCCAGCTGCTCTAGAAAAAAGGACCTTCCCCATCATTCTCTAGTCCCTTACCCTGGTTAGTGCTTTTTTTTTTTTTTTTGTAGCACTGGTTATTATATGAACATTGCATTTTATTTATTCCTCTCCTCCAATGTATACTTCATGTCTTATTCATCACTCTACCACTGGCACCTAGAACAGAGATGGTCTCATAGTAGGTACCTAATACATATTTGTCAAATCTAATGAATGAACACAGCTCCCACCTTGTGCCAGCACTATGCGAAAATTTTACTTATATGATTAAGTTACATATTATTTAATAATGTTCAAAATAATCTCATAGTGAAGAACAATAAGAAGACTAGTGAGGCTCTTTAATTGTAACATTCTTAAAAGAGAGGATTTTTTTTTCTTTTTAATAAATGTTACTTTTTGGAACAGTTTGGGATTTTTAGAAAAACTGAGAAAGTAGTAGAGTTTCCATATACCCAGCACCCAGTTTCCTCTGTTATTAAAATCTTACATTAGTTTGATACATTTGTTATAATTAATGAACTAATGGTATAATTATTAATTTATAGTTTAATTACATTTCCTTAGTTTTTACAGAATGCCCCTTTTCTATTCCAGGATCCTAACCATGGTAGCACATGATATTTGTTTCCTTTTTTTTTTTTTTTTAAAGATTTTATTTATTTGAGAGAGAGAGGGAGAGAGCACGAGGGGGATGAGGGGCAGAGGGAGAAGCAGGCTCTCCGCTGAGCAGGGAGCCTAGCTCAGGGCTTGATTCTGGGACCCTGGGATCATGACTTGAGCTGAAGGCAGACACTTAACTGACTGAGCCACCCAAGTGCCCCGCATGTGGGTATTTAGATGTCACATCTCCTTAGGCTCTTCTTGACTGTGGCAGTTTCTCAAACTTTCCTTGTTTTTGATGACTGTGGGAGTTCTGAAGAGTGCTGGTCAGATATCTTGTAGGATGTCCTACCATTGGAATGTGTCTGATCCTTTTCTCTTGATAGTACTAAGTTGTGGGTTATTTGGAAGAAAGCCCGGTGTGGTAAAGTGCCATTTTCATCATATCATATCAAATATATATGCTATCGACATGATTTATGACTGCTTTGGTCACCTGGAAGAGGTAGAGTTTATTCAGGTTTTTCTACTGGCAACTTGCTCCCCCCACCCCTTCCCTGCTATATACCTTATTATTTTTTTTTAAGATTTATTTATTTTAGAGAGAGAGAGTCTCAAGCAGACTCCATGCTGAGCGCAGAACCTGATGTGGGGCTCGATCTCACAACCCTGAGATCACGACCTGAGTGGAAAGCATGAGTCGGTTGCTTAACCAACTGCAGCACCCAGGTGCCTCCATACTATAAACTTGAGAAGGAAGTCACTGCCCAGCCCACACCTGGGGAGTGGGCAGCGATGCTCTCCTTCCAGTGGAGACAGTGGAGTATCTATGTAAATTATTTGAAATTCTCCTGCATGGGAGATTTGATTCTTCTCCATTTGTTAATGTATTCAGTCATTATATCAGTATGGACCTACGGATTTATATTGATTTTATACTTTGAGTTACAATCCTGTATGACTATCGTATTGCTGGAATTGTTTCTTTATTGGCCATTAGGAGCTCTTACAGTTGGCTTTTATTTTTTTTTGACATACTCCGATCAATCTGTTTTTGTTTTTTGAGCACTTCCTTACTCTCTGGCCCTACAGGATGCTCCAGGCTCATCTTCTATATTTTCTGCTTCATTTTTTGAATCAGCCATTTTTTCAAGGAGCCCTGATTCCTCTTACTGGAGAATGGTATTAGAAACCAAGATTTGGGTATGAGGCGTGCTTGTTGCTACTGGGATGTCATTTCTTTTAGATCCTCACAGCTGACAGAGCAAAACGTATGTGTTTATACTAACTGGCATATTTACACATATAAATATTTCCACATGTAATCATCTCTCTCTGTGTTAAGCTAAACATTACTACCTGGACCATTGTAGATTCCTTGCCTTACCTGTTGGGGAGAGAGCATGTTTTTGTTTTCCCAAACCCCAGTTTTCTCCCATCTCATTGGCTTTCATTGGTTTAAATGCCTGTGGTATGGGGGAGGAACCGGGAAGGAGTGGAGGGGTATTTTCTAAGAGTGACAAATAAATAAGATTAGACATCAAAAAAAAAAAAAAAAAAAAGATTGACGTTAAACCAAGCAAGGCCCAGCCCCTAGTTAGAGATGAGACTGTAGCCGTCACACCACCTGGGGGAAGGTGAGGTGGTGGTGGTGGGTGTCATGATGGGCTCCTGATCTCTGTTGCTCCCAGCCCGCTGCAGTCTGTGGGTGGACCGCACCTCCAGGAGGTGGAGTAAGCCAGGCATGGCCTTCATGGTGTAGGCTGGTGCATGCAGGACTAAAATATTCAATACCCTCATTTCTCTGGCAACAGGTCCTGGTCCACAGGTGCTACCTGACACACGTTGCCAGATCAGCCAGAAGGGAAGGACATATATTATTGGGCAAAAGATTCCGTATGCTAGATATGGTCATGGAAATAAATAGTCACAGTTACTACTCTGATTCTTAGAGGACCAGCTTTAGGATGCAGCCATCGCTGTGAGCAGTAGAATAGAGAAAGTAGGAGAATTTGGATCCTTGAGGACATACTGAGCCCAAGAATCAACAAATCCTGACACCTGCCCTATCTTGGGCGCTCCCGATACATGCATTGGAGTTGAGGTGTCTGGTATTTTTCTCCAAAATCATCTTACCCATACCGGATGGTTCTTTAAATCAAAATCTCACTGCTGTCAGTGGAGAGAAAGGGGAATGGTGGCGGGGGGACACATAGGAGAGGTGCATCTACCGCACCCTGGAACAGCCGTTATGTGCCCTTAACCTTGTCCCAGGTGGCAGGGGATCCCCAGGTGGTGGCAGGGGATTCAAGATAGGTCCTTGGGCCAAATTAGACTGTCTCTTAGGGATTTAAAAATTGGATCGGAGACAGTTTAAGGGCAAACTGTTTCTAGTGGCAAAGATTAAGGTATGAAATTCAGGATTGACTGCCATGTTTCCTGCATGTGGAGGAAGCTGGTCTGCATTGAGAGTATATGAACCCAGTGTGAGAAGCAACACAAAGCCACTGGCGGGGCGGGGGGGCAGTGAGGTGGGGGGAGGCAGGTCCTGACGTTCCCAAGGCCAGCTTCTGCCCTTTGCTGGCTGGGCTGTTTCATCCCTTTCCTAGAATCCATGAACTGAGTTTCTTTCACTTAACACCACGGAGTTCTGACTAATTTGTGTATGTGGCACCTGCCTTTAACACCTTCACTAGGTTGAGTAAATAGTAGCTATATTGACACTAATCCCCCCTACTAACTCATAGGTGGGATTCTTTGGAAGAAAATTTGAAAACAGATTTGTTTTCCTCGGAAATACTTCTCTTCATGTTATCTCACTGCAAGAAAATAAAAGACAAAATATTGTATGTTATATATATATTTACCACCCTTTCAAATATTTTTTTAAAAACAAGAAAATAAGAGACTTTTGTGGAAGATGGAATTCATTTTGTGTTCTTTTCCAAATCTTCCCCAGTACTTGATTTATTTCAGATTCTGAAATTCTGAAAATTGCCCCCGGAAAGAGGAATTTCTTGACTTGATGCCTTTATTGGGACTCGGTGATTTTGTGTCAGCAAGGAGTGACTTTGGTATATTTGAAGGTGATGTTTTCATGTTTGCCCGTGCTCCGTCCCCTTGACCTCTTTTAGCAACACAATGGACTGAAATAGTCTAGTAGAAATTCATCATTGGTACAATTTAGAATCCAAGCTTTATGTGAGGAAGAGACAGTGGAGAAAACGTCATCCAAAATGTGACCCCTTTTCATGGGGGAAACTGAGGTCCAAAGAGATAAAATAATAATAATGTACGTAAAGCACCTAGCGCAGGGTTAGCTCATGGTGGTCACTCAGCAAATGATTCCCTGTCCGAGTCCTGTTCTTGTCCACTGTTGTTTATTAGTTAGGAACTGAATCGTGACTAGGCCCAGCTAACGAGCTGAATTAGTCCTCCTCAGTAAATCATGGCTTTCTCATAAGCTCAATGATAAAATGAAGTAACACAGGTAAAATCCTGGCACAGAATGTAGCATGCCAGAAACTCTCAGCAAACGTGAGCTGGGACTCAGATGCAGATTAGGGCAGGCTTTTCTAAGATTATGACTTGAGGAAATCAAAACTCAGCTTCCATATATGATAACTAATACACCAGTGTTCTGATCCTCAGTAAAAGCTAAAGAAGTAGATGAGGGAGGACCATTGACTGCCTCTCGGGGACGTGGACTATGGTTCTGGAGAGCGTCAAGTTGGAATTGTGGCCCTCTCTAGCTCTGATGTCTACTTGAGGGCAGATAGCTATGGTTTCCCAGCTCAGAAAAGTAGAGGGTGGGAGAAGAGTTCATGGGTATTAGGAAGTGTTCTCGGGGAACCCAAATGCAGAATTTTGTCCACAGACACTGCTATCTGGGGTTCTGCATCTCTGGTTGAGCTTGAAGATGCTCTGCGTTTTCCTCCTCCTAGTTTTGTGAGAATTACAAGGACCTCAGTTGTCTGACTGCCAGCCTTAAAGTAAGGAGCTTTGGTGTTCAGGTATCAGGTTTTACCCCTCAGGGAGAATGCATTGTTAGAAATTGCTTTTAGAGGAAACACAAGAGAAGTTGGAAACATATTGGAAATTGGCATTTTAGAAGAAACATTTAGTTTAAAAAATGTAGAAAAACTTCAAATCTGGCTTGCAGTGAGATAGAATACTGACTAAAGTACCATGCTTTTTGCTGCTCTGCCTGCCTGTTTTTGTCATGGAATTAAAATATTTAGAGAAAAATGAAGGCTTCTGGTACATTTCAGGTTAGCATTTAAAAATAATGATGGTGGTGGTAACAACTGATATTTAATGATGACAAAATATGTCACGATACGGGGCATCTGGGTGGCTCAGTTGGTTACATGTCTGCCTTCGGCTCAGGTCATGATCCCAGACTCCTGGGATCAAGCCGTGTGTCAGGCTCCCTGCTCAGCGGGGGAGTCTGTTTCTCCCTCTCCCTCTTCTCCTCCCACCCCTGACTTGTACTCTCTCTCTCAAATAAATAAAATCTTTTTAAAAAATTAAGCCACAATACTGTATGAAGCGCTTCCCCATATTATTTCATTTCTTCCCTAACAACCTAAGAGGAAGGTACTATTATTGGATAGGTCAGAACACTTTCAGTTGCAAGAGAAAGAGTCTTAGCTCATCAGCTTATACCACTTAGTCATAAAAGGCAATTTACTGGCTGATAAAACTGGAAAGTGCAAAAGAGATAAGAATTCCATCGCAGGTGTATCCCAGATTTCTAGCTATCTTGCCTCCGCCTTCCATCTCTCCTGCCTTCTCTGTGGGCCACACCCTCACATGGGTGTTCTCCACATGAGAGTTCCAACAGATCTGGGCTTGCCTTCTCCTCCTTCAGTCACCGCTGAGGGAAAAACTTCATCCAACATGAATACCAGGGCTACCTCTGTTGACCTGACATGGAGCACACCATATCCGATCGCTGATGGCCATGCATGGGGAGAGGATGATTCAGCCCTTCCAAACCTCATGGACTGAGAACAGAAGAGGAATGGTTTCCCCAAAAGAAAATTGAGGCGTTCTTACCAGAAACTCCTGGAAATGGATGCTTGGTAAGAAACACTATAAAACCAAAAGCAGATATCCACTATAATCAGTACGCCCATTTTACAGATGGGGAAACTGAGGGTTGGAAGTGGTTAAAGCATTTGCCCAAGATGGGGCAGCCAAGAGGCAGACCTAGAATTTGAAGCCAGGTCCATATGCTTCGAGAGCCAAATTGCTTACCACCATGCTGTACTGGGGAACAAATCTTGAAATTTGAGCTATCTGATTGCTTTCTATAATCCCTTTGAAGAGGATCCTTTAAATCTTTTTTATCTGTGAAGGTATTTCCTATTTGTAAGGGAAAATAGGTTATAAAAATTACCCCTTTAAAACAAGTTTTTTATATATTTACATATTTATAGACACACATCCACATACATTGGGTGTAACTCTGGAAGACTATACCCATTATACTAAAATGTTAACAGTGGTTATGGAATTGGAATTATGGTACCCACCTTTGGCTTGTCTGTATTTTAAATTTTTTTCTATGAGGAATGTATGCATTGCTTGTATAATTTATAAAATAAGTTAAAGTATATAAATTATCATAAAAATTAAAAATCCCTTCTTGCCTGAGGCCTTAGAGGATGGAAATTAGCTGGAGAGACCCATTTTTCCTCTCCTTCAGTTGGTCTTTCATGCTCTTTTTTGGGGCGATGAGCTAGAAGTGTCCACTTGCAGAATATGTAATCCTCATTCTTTTCCCTCGTATGTCACCAGGCATTTATTTCAAACTAGCACTGCTGGTTCATATTTTACAATCTCAATAACATCTTAATTTGAGAAGAAGAGAGAGATGGAGAAATAGAATCTCCTGTGTGTTAGGAACAATCATGAGGGGAACAAATGAAAAGAGAATTAGTCCAGGCAGCATCACAGAGTTAGAGGGAGAGGAGTATATATAAATACACTTGTGCATGATGTCAGCTAACGGTGAATGCATGGATTTTGAAGGTGCAGTTGGTAGAGGTGTGCACTGAGAGTCATGCCCAGGGAGGCTGTGAGTGCGGGGGTGGGGGGTGGGGGGCTAAAATCCAGTCCAGGCTCAGATCACTGAGCTGCGAGCCCTGAGTACAGATAAAGTGTTTATCTGCCCAGAGCAGGCTTTTCTGAATCACTTGTGTGTAGCCCCAAACAGAGCATAATGATTAAAAGCGTGGGCTCTTAAGTCCAGCTCCCTGAGTTTGAATCCTTGCGCTGCCACTTACTAATCATAAAGCAGGTGTGTATGTCCAATAATGTCTCAAAGCAGACACGCATACAGATAGACACATAGACAAGATTGACCACTTCAGGCTTGGAACACCTACTACGTACTAGACCTAGACTTTGTTTAGGAACACAGCCATGTTTTTAAATATCATGATCCAAACTAAAAATATGCTATTCATAATTGAAAGCACTTATCAAATAATTGTGTTATGCACTGTCCCCCCCCCCAGCAGATTTTTGGCACTGGGTTGACACTATTCATATAATACCATGGCTGCAAGGCAAACGTCAGCTTCTCTGCCTATCTTGGAAGATTAATGGTACTTGATTTAACTCCAAACCATGGGTCATTAAAAGTGATTTAACTGTTAGCACAGTCCTTAGCGTCATGTCTGGGTTTCTAAAGTGAAGGCTCCACTCACAGCTCCTGCAGGGAAATTTTTTGTCAGGGGACAAATGTGTGCCCAGACCTGTGGTTTGCAGGGAACTTTATTTGTGCCTCTTGCTGTCAGCGTATAGCATGGATCTAATTACCCATTACCAGACTCGCCTTCTAGAGGCTGAAGCAAGGTGTTTCTGTTTCTTTCTTTCTTTTTAAAGATTGTATTTATTTATTTGACAGAGAGAGAGAGAGCGAGAGCAGGAACACAAGCAGGGGGAGTGGGAGAGGGAGAAGCAGGCTTCCCGCTGCGCAGGGAGCCCGATGCGGGGCTTGATCCCAGGACCTTGGGATCATGACCTGAGCCGAAGGCAGATGCTTAACAACTGAGCCACCCAGGCGCCCCGGTGTTTCTGTTTCTAAACAGCTACTCTGGCCTCATCAGCAGGCCTTCTGCAGGTTCCAATAGCTATGGTTTCATCTGGTAGGATTCCACGTGGGAGGGAATCCATTCTTCCACCAGATGAGAGTATTCGATTTCTCAAGATTCATCTTCTACCATTTTTTCCCCAAAGATTTCTATGTTTCCTTCCCTGTTAAAATGAGTTACCAACAGCACTGTTTTAGACTCTGTTTTAAAGAGCGGGGATTTTCTGTTAAGCCTCCACTGCCTACATGTATCACAGCATCAGGTTTACCTGAGTTAATTTAGCTTGTCAGTTACGGAGAAGCCCTGGTAAGAGGTAGCAGGAGACTGCAGAAAAGAGGGTCTGAGGAGAACCAGTTACTTACTTTAATAATTCAGTGTGTTTTGCAGTAATAGGCCACAAAGTAAATAGCACTACACCTAAGAGCCGTATTTCATTATTTATTCACTCCAGAAATTGAAGTTTAATTAAGTCGCACTCTTGAGACTTTTAAGCGATGAAGGAGACGCCTCGTCTTGGACAGTGTGGGGCTGGTAAAGCTGCTTCTCCCTCTGAGCCTCCGATGAATATCATCTTCAGTTTGCACAGAGAGGGCTTGAGCCAGGACACTTGAGACAATGTTTTCCAAATGGCAGTCAATCCCACATCAGAGCCATCATTCTTACGATATGGCCACTACCAGTGTTAACTTGAAACATTAAAAAAAAAAAATCTTTGTTAAGCATAAGTGCGTTTATTTAATCATAGCTTGATTGCAATACAATCCAAATACCCTTTCAAGACGTACAATACAGTGGTTTTTAGTTTATTTGCAGAGTTGTACAACCATTACCACACCGAATTTCAGAATATTTTCACCGCCTGAAAGAAAGAAACCCTGTGCCCATTAAGCTGTCACTCCACATTTACCCTCTTCCCCAGTCCCTGGTGACCACTAATCTGCTTTATGTCTCTCTGGGTTTTCCTATTGTGGACTTTTCCTTTTTTTTTTAAGATTTTATTTATTTATTTGAGAGAGAGAGAGTGAGAGAGAGCATAAGAGGGGAGAGGGCCAGAGGGAGAGGCAGACTCCCTGCCAAGCAGGGAGCCCGATGCGGGGCTCGATCCCTGGACTCCGGGATCATAACCTGAGCCAGAGGCAGACGCCCAACCACTGAGCCACCCAGGCGCCCCTTGTGGACTTTTCCTATCTATGGAATCAGAAATATGTGGTCTTCTGTATTTTCACAGAAGGTTCACAATTTACCGTGTTTAAGGTTCATAGATGTTGTAACATGCATCAGCACTTCATTCCTTTAATGGATGAATGATTTTTCATTTTATGAGTATGCCACCTTTTATTTATCCATTCATCAGTTGGGGGACATTTGGGTTAGACTCTGGCTATTGTGACTAATGCTGCTATGAACATTTGCGTGGAAGTTTATGTGCGGACATAGATTTTCATTTCTCTTGCGTAGATACGTAGGAGCGGAATTGCCGGGTCCCGTGGTAGTTCTGTGTTTAACCAGAACTGTGGAACTGTTTTCCAAAGTGGCTGCACTCTTCTACAATCCCACCAGCAACGTGTGAGGGTTCTAATTTCTCCACATTCTAAGTATATTTATTTTAGGGGAAACTTTCTATCACTGCCACAAATTGTCGGTGGTAACATAAATAGAAGGTAATCCTCGAATCCTACACTAAGAAGATGAAACAATGTTGGTCATTTCTCACTTGGCTGTTGAAGGTTCTGTATCTGAGATCTGCTGTCTTTTTAGTTGAAAGGGAGGATCAGGTAACATTAGAAAGGTGTCCAAGACATGTTAGCACCAAGCTGAGACTTTACTGACATTGTAGAGAAAGAACTGGGAATGGAATGGCTTTCTCACTCAGAGGTTCAAAGTGATTTGATGCGGTGTCTTAATGATAATTGCAGCTGAGACATCACCCTCTGGAACATGCAGAATTTGGAGGCACGGATGCCGTATGCAAGCCCGTCTCATCGTGTTTCAGCAGTCAGCTCCATAGTTATGTCATGCAAGTAACTCGGAGGCGGCAGGGATCATGTTTGTTGTTTTTGGGGTTTTGTTTTTTCTCACGGTATGTGTTTTCTAACTCTTGGGTAAATTTCAGAAACTATCAAGGTTACTACATTCTTGGTAGGATAATAGCTATTCACCCAGGAATGTCATTTCTGGGAATGTAGTCGAAGGCCAAAAGAAAAGAAGAAAAAAAATCTGTTGGCTCACAGTTTAGTACCAGACTTTTTTTTTTTTTTTTTTATGACAGAATAGTTGGAAACAACCAACAAAAGGGCAATGCTAATAAGCTCTGGTGTTTTCGTTGGATGGACTAGTAGTTAGCCAGTTACAATGATATGGCTATGAAGACTTAAAAAGTAACAAGAAAAGTAAAAGAATCAGATGAAAAATGTGGAATATGAGGATGTAGGTACACTGTTAGTACAGCTGTAAAAATATGTATTCAATGGAATATAGACCAGGACATAACATGCAAAGAAAGTTTTATAGGGCAAGATTTTTTTCCAGCTACCAACATTAATATTTCAATATATATGTTTTATACATATATATGTATATTTTTTTAGAAAGAGAGAGAGAGAGCATGTGCATGCAGGGGCAGAGAGAGAGGGAGAGAGAGAATCTCAAACAGGCTCCACGCCCAGCTCGGAGCCCGAGAAAGAGCTCAGTCTCATGACCCTGAGATCACGACCTAAGCCGAAATCAAGTCAGACAGTTAAATGACTGAGCCACCCAGGCACCTCTGTTTTATTTTTTTAATTAGAAGCGTACATTATATATTTTATTCTGATCTTTTTCTAAAGATAGAGATTTTGCTTGTTTACATTGCCTTAGATTGATGGTATATACTGTGTCCTTGATATAAATTACATTGAAAGAATTTATAATCACCAGCTGAGGTAAGTTTTTGGAAGGAAATAAGCAAAGACCATGACAAAGAATAAAAGGGAGGGTGCTCCTTTGATGAGGTGGTCAGGGAAGCTCATTCTGCTGTTCAAAAAGAAGGAGGTGTCCATGCAAAGGGAAGAATATTCCAGGTGGAGGACACAGTAAAAGTCCAAGACGTGAGTGCAGCACTGGGTGTCTCAGGTAGAAAGAAGGGAAGGTGGTGGGTGCAGAAGTCCCCAGACTGAAGAGTCAGGAGGCAGGGAACATCTTCTAAACAGTGGTTGAAGTCCTGGAGAGTGCTGGGAGGAATTCTGTGAGCAAGGAGCTAAGCTATTCATTGAGTTAAGAGCACTCTTGGGAAGCTGAGAGATGGTACCAACAAAGACAGAAGATAGAGTAGTTTTCATCCACAGATGTCACTATGAAGACACATCCCATGTCTAGGTGTGGCAGTGAAGAACAAGGAGGACACCAGCCCAGCTACTGTCCCGAGGCTCCTGGGGGAGGGGAGGAAGAGCAGCTTCCACATGGGGGTCTGCTGGGGAGGCGGCAACCTCACAAGGTAGCCATGTTTTCATTACGGCAAGACGTGAAGAGACTACCCTGAGAAAAGGCTGAGCATGGAGTGCGCTTTCCTGAGGGTGTGGGGGAAGATTTTGGGAGAGAAAGGAGAGGTGCTGTAGCCGAGAACTGTGGGTGATTGTGGTACAGCTGTATTAATAAGTAAACTCTAGGACCTCCCCCAAGACCCACTGATTAAGAATCTCTTGTGGCGTGGAGGTTTGCGTATTAACAAGCACCTCCAATGACTGTGATGTGTGACCGGGGTAGGGAATCCCCTGCACTAGATGGTATCTGGTATCTAATCCAGCTACAAAACTGCAAGAGTGATGGGGCTTTGGATAAGGGCCCTAGCAGTGAGCAACAAGGAAGACATGGATTCAGTGAGCATTTCAAAGGCTGACTCAAGGTGAGAATATGAGAGAGGTGGAGCTAGTCAAAGGGGTTGGAAACTTTTTTTTTTTTTAAAGATTTTATTCATTTATTTGACAGAGAGAGAGAACCAAGTAGGCAGAGAGGCAGGCAGAGGGAGAGGGAGAAGCAGGCTTCCCGCTGAGCAGGGAGCCCGATGCGGGGCTCGATCCCCGGACCCCGGGATCATGACCTGAGCAGAAGGCAGCGGCTTAACCGACTGAGCCACCCAGACGCTCCTGGAAACATTTTTAAGCCCTACCTTAGGACTCCTTTTTGATTGCTAAGCTGTAAGTTTGTTTCCATGTGGCTTCAGCAAAAGGAAATGTGCCAGCTTAAAAATTGAACTGTCTGGGGGCGCCTGGGTGGCTCATTCAGTTAAGTGTCTGACTCTTGATCTTGGCTCAGGTCATGATCTCAGGGTTGTGAGATCGAGCCCCACGCTGGGCTCCACACCCAGTGGAGCTTAAGATTTTTCTCTCTCCGTCTCCCTCTGCCCCCCCTCCTACTTGTGCTCACTCTCTTTCTCTCTAAAAAAAAAAAAAAAAAAAAAAATGGAACGGTCCTCAGTTATGGTCAGGTGCACCTGGATACACGTGCTTAAGTAGGGCCAGCAAAGATGTGACCTGCCGTCTTTTGGCTCTGCTTTCTGCTGTGTTGACTCCCATTCAGGCTCTACCAGTATGGTGGCCAAGATGGTTACCATCAGTCCCAGCCTTAACAGGAAGCTTCTCAAAATCCTGGACAGCAAGTGTCCACTCCAGTCCTCTTTTATAAAGTATAAATAAGAATAGTTAACCATCAGTCTGAGCAGTGCTACAATTCCCCACTGCCCATTCCCTTCCCAAACTCCGTCATTCAAGGGGTTAAGGAGTTTTAGGTTCATGGACTGGACTTTCCCTTGATCCTCGAAGGGTCTCAAGTGACATTTGAGTGGCGCTGTGTGTGCCATCGGTAGGAGTGGGTGAAAGGCACACCATTTCAGTGCCCTTAAACTTGATTATTCATTTTGATCACAACACAAATGCTTACTACCTGAAGCCTGAGATTTTGAATGTAATGTGAGAGGTAATAGAGGGGGAGCAGAAAAGGTCTCATTAAATCCCAACCACTGATACTTGAACTGCCATCAGGAGAGGCCTTTACTTTTCTTTTTTAATACCTGTCACCAGACACCAAGGGAGATTGCAGTCCCCAGCCCCTGCTTTTTGTGCTGTGCAGTCCCAAATCACGGAAACCTGCAGAGAAGTAGCTTGCTATGCTGCAGAGGAGTGCAAGATCTTTTTAATTAAAAAAAAAAAAAAGTTTTTGGGCCCCTGAGTGGCTCAACCAGTTCAGTGTCTGACTCTTGGTTTTGGCTCAAGTCATGATCTCAGGGTCATGAGATCGAGCCCCGCGTCAGCTCCGCTCAGGGCGGAGTCTACTTGAGATTCTCTCCCTCTCCCTCTGCCTCTGCTCCTCCCCTTGCTCACTAAAGCGCATATGCCCACGCATGCATGTACTCTCTCTCTCAAATAAAATCTTAAAAAAGTCATCAAATAGTTTGGGCATACAAAAAATACAGATAATAACATAATGAATTTCTGTGTACCTGGCACTCATCTTAAGAAATAAAAATTTAAATCCCCAGAAATAACCACTATCCTGCATTTGATGTTTATCATCCTTGTGCACGTTTACTTTTACTACATAACTCTGAACAACATGCAGTGCTATTTTGCTTGTTTTTAAGTTTCATCTAAATGGTATCATTCTATGGGGTGCCTGGGTGACTCAGTTGGTTAAGCGTCTGCCTTCGGCTCAGGTCATGATCCCGGGGTCCTGGGATCGAGTCCTGCATCAGGCTCCCTGCTCCGCGGGGAGTCTGCTTCTCCCTCTCCCTCTGTCTTCCAGGTCGTGCTCACTCTCTATCTCAATAAATAAATAAAATCTTAAAAAAAATTAAATGGTATCATTCTGTTGCTATCCTTCTGCAAGTTGCTTTTTTCTTCTTTGACCTTATGTTGATATTTGATATTCTGGTTTGTTCATTTTCACTGCCATGTAGTATTCCTCTTAAACATATTGTCTATGTTCATGATTCACCTATGTATGGACAGCAAAGCTATTTCCGGTTCTTCACTATTATAAACAGGGCTGCTGTGAGCATTCTTGAATGGGTCTTGTGCAAATGTGCAAGGATTTTTTCAGGTTATATATGTAGGCATAGAACTGAAGGGCTGGAGGGTGTTGTGCCTCTTCATTCCTGCTAGATGTTACCAAACGGCTATCCAAAATGTTTGGGTTAACTTACACTGTCCCTGGCTATTTCTTTCTTTCTTTTGTTTAAGGCAGGGAGGGGCAGAGGGAGATGGGAAGAGAGAGAATCTTCAGCAGGCTCCACGCCCAGCACAGAGATCTCACAACCCTGAGATCATGACCTGAGTGGAAATCAAGAGTCAGTCGCTTAGCTGCCTGAGCCACCCAGGTGCCCCACCCCTGGCTATTTCTGAGCTGTTCCCTGCCTTCATATCTACTCTGGAGCTTGGAATGGGTCAGCTTTTATTTTATTCCTTAAGTTTTGCCAATCCGAAAATAAAATGGAGTCCCTTTACTGTTTTAAAATTAGTATTTTCTGGGGCACCTGGGTGGCTCAGTCAGTTAAGTGACTGCCTTCAGCTCAGGTCATGATCCCAGAGTCCTGGGACCGAGTCCCGCATTGAGCCCTGCATTGGGCTCCCTGCTCCGTGGGAAGCCTTCTTCTCCCTCTCCCTCTGCTGCTCCGCCTTCTTGTGCTCTCTCTCTCTCTGTCAAATAAGTAAATAAATAAAATCTTAAAACAAAATTAGTATTTTCCTGATTACTAAGGTTTTAATGGTGGGTCCGAAAACTTGCCCACAGAGCTGAGGAAGAGAAGACATCTGAGTCCGTTCAGCAGGGGTCCTTGAATTTACCAGGCATGATCCTGTTTTAGTACCTTTGCTCTAACTGTCTCCTCTGCCTGGAATGCTCCTCACCCAGAAATGCACATGATTCACTTCCTCACCTCCTTCAAGTTGTCATCAGATTTCACCATCTCAGTGAGGACTTTCCCAACTCGGCACTGTATAAAAATATCTACCAGCCCAACAGCCACTGCTGCATCCCTCTCTGCTCAAGGACGTATTTCCTTCGTAGCCCCTATCACTGGTTAACTTTCTATGTAAGTTACTAAGTTACTGCTACTTCCTTCTTTGTCTTTCCCCTGCCACCCTTAGAATACAGAAGGGCAGGCATCTTGGTCTGTTTCGTTCACTGCTGTCTTCAGGTACCTAGAACAGTGCAAGGCATAGTCCTCCGTATAGATTTGTTGATTAATACATGGTCTGAAGTAAGCAGGAAAAAGACAGCAGAGGAGAGCATTTCTTAGAGAGAGACACACAGAGAGAGAGAGGGACAGAGAGAGAGACAGATGAGTGCCAAGACCTGGAGACAACCCAGCAGTCTGTTGACCAGAGACAAAAATGGATGGAGAGTAGGAGTATGTGTGACTATGGCTATGATTATGAATGGCTGCCCCCCGAGGCTGGGGATGCTGGAGGCAGTTACAAGAAATGTAAATAGCAGCCATGATCATCAGTTTGGACTCAATCTTGAGGGCAGCCAGGAGCCCTTACATTTATTTTAATCAAAAGAATAACACATTCCTATTTGCCTTTTACAAGAACGTCACTCTGGTGCCAACAAGAAGAAATCAGAGGGTGGGAGTTAAAGGATAAGACTGGAGGCATGTGGCCCATCTAGAGAGCTGTCACAGTGGTTGAGGTGAAAGAAGCTGGTGGCCTCACCGGGTAGCAGCAGGGGGATGAAGAGACGTGGATGACAACTTCAGGAGATATTTAGGACATCTCTAAGTGCTGTTCTGTGATCTGTGAAATCAGTGGAATCTGAGTATCTCTTGCGTCTGAGCTTCGCTGAGCTTCCACTAAGCACGCTCTTAAGTAATCAAATTGGAAAGCTGTCCGACGTGCTCCACCCACATCTTCACTTCTCTTCCTGGTGAAAGAAATCTGGAGCAAGACTGCCATTATTCAACAGAGCAGCGGGTAATGGAGCAGTGCGCTGATTGGACTGGAAGGTTTTGGAAGGAAGGTAGCATTCCATGTCCAAGTTTCCCTGGCCTCCAAGTCTTTTGTGCAAGTAAATTAGTTTCATTCGTCTCAGGGCACCTTTTCCAGGCCAACTCCTTCCAACTTGCCTGCAAATGTCTCTCAGTGGTGTGTTTGAGGCTTGGCTACGTCTCCTTGTCTGGAACAAATCTTTTATTGCGAGGAAATAGCTGGATGATGATTCTGGACTCTTGGACCCTATTTCCCTCTCAGCTGTTGACTCAGTATTTAATACCTTGGTCATTTTCAGCTTAACCTGCCTCCTCTCCTGCCTGTTTCTCATTAATACGACTCACATACTGGAAGCCGAATTTCAAACCTACCACCTCAGCAAGTTTGAGTGAGACAGTTAGGATTAACACCTGTTTCTCAAGACTCTCCAAAGATGTGATGGAGGCACATATGTTATTTTCTCTGCTCACCTCCCAGACTCGCATGATTTTCCTTTGGTGTGGTGGTCATGCATTCCACCGCAACCTAAAACCATCCAGATGATGGGAATATCATGTTGCTCGTTTCACATGGGAAAGCCACAACCCACCCTCGTCTTGTCCATGTTACATTCAAATCTAATTTGCGTGGCCCGTATGAGTGTGAGCAGCAGAGCCCCTGTGTCAGCTGCTGGAAATTTAGCAGTGCTATTTCCAAACACGGGCCATCCGGCAGCCAGCAGGCGCTCGACAGCTGAGTGGGGCAGAAAAAGTCTCAGACACCTATGGCCGTCCAAACAGTGACTCATGCTGCTATTGCCAGGATAAATATGGGAATAAATGGTATTTTTCTCTAAGCAGGGAGAATTGTCAAAATGCTTATCACTTTATAAAATATAACAGATTGTGCCTGTTCATGTTTTGAAATGTTCCAGCCATTCACTAGCTGGGCGTGTGTGTGTGTGTGTTTAAATTTTATGAGTTTATTAATAGCTTTAACTTGTTTTGCTTCTTCCTAGGAGGCCTGGAGAACTCAGGAGTTTTCAGGCCGTGCTGCCTCCGGAGCTCTGGATCCACTTGGCCGTGGTGGCCTGCGGCAATCGGCTGGAGGAGACCCTGGTCATGCTCAAATCCGCCATACTCTTTAGCCACAGGAAGATCCAATTCCACATCTTCACGGAAGACTCTCTGAAGCCTGAGTTTGATAAGCAGGTGAATTTGTGGAAATGGTGGTGCCACAGTTATGGAGTGCGCGGACATTATGCCACAGTTATGGAGTGCATTGTGGGAGATGCGTATCCCCTTCGCTAATGTGATTCACTACTTTTCGCGGCGGACTCTGCCGTGTGACCATGTGCTTGACTCTGAGCCTTGCTGTTCTCATGGGTCATTTAGGGATACTTACACCTACCTTACAGAGATAGTATAAGGGTTCTATGAGATGATACACTGGAAGCACTTGACCCGGGGCTTGAGCCCTCTGGTGTGATTACATGGCTCTCATGTAGGCGCCAGGTAGCTGTCTACAGATTCTCTTTATATAGGTTTTTTGAATGACAAGTAATAAATGTTCATTAAAATAAATTCAAATGATACAGATTTCATACATTAAAAGGGAGGAGTCCTTGGTGCCCTCAGTCCCACACAAGAAACTATCAGAGTTAGCAATTTTGAGTTACTCTTTCATATTTTTTTCACATACAGGTGTGTTTGTGTGTGTGTTTTTCTGTGTGGATGTATGTATATGTGTGTAAATGTATATTTGTATGTATGTATAAATATATACCTCTATAGCACATACAGTTGTACGTGCCCAGATTAACATGTATTTCTTTTTTTTTTTTTAAGATTTTATTTATTTATTTGAGAGAGAGAATGAGATAGAGAGAGCATGAGAGGGGGGAGGGTCAGAGGGAGAAGCAGACTCCCCGCTGAGCAGGGAGCCCGATGCGGGACTCTATCCCGGGACTCCAGGATCATGACCTGAGCCGAAGGCAGTTGCTTAACCAGCTGAGCCACCCAGGCGCCCTAACATGTATTTCTTTTAAAGATTTTTTAAAAATTTATTTGAGAGAGTGAGAGCACAAGCAGGGTGTAGGAGCCGAAGGAGAGGGAGAAGAAGGCTCCCAGCTGAGCAGAGAGCCCCACATGGGGCTCCATCCCAGGACCCCAGGATCATGACCCGAGCCGAAGGCAGACACTTAACTGGCTGAGCCACCCAGGTGCCCCTGTATTTCTTTTATAAAATCAAGTTTATTCTCTATGTGTCGTACTGGGACTTGCTTTTCCTCCCTTAAAACCATATTGTCAGCATCGTTCCAGGTCAGGACTCAGACATTCTTACCTCGTCTTTTCTGGTGACTGTATAGTATTTTATTATGTGTCTGGATCCCTGTTGAGTTGACTATTCCTATACTGAGGAACAAGTACTGATTTTTTTGTCAGTACAGGAGGAGAGCTTTGGAAGTACCTCTTCTCTCCAGTCTGGGTACGAGTGTGCCTTTGCAGACCAAGCTTTGCTTTGTCTTGGACATTTGCTCTTGTGGTAGGGCCTTGCGTGCTGGTAGAGCAAGAAGTGGTTCGTTTTGTATCCACGGACTTGGGTCAGCAGACCGCCTCCTGGCCCCAGGCTGGCTACACTAATGAGAAAGGCCAAAGAAGCCTATTGGGCAGAGAAAGGTTGCTAACAGAAAGCTAGAAAACGGGTTATGTTTCCTAAAGAAAAATATCCCCATGACTTCGTCACCAGGAGAGGCCAGCTTGTCTAAAAGCTTTGAAATTGATTGGAAAATGCCTTGAAAAAATATCCGAGTCAAGGGAAAGGGAAGAGATTGGCACACGCATGGTTTGTTGTTCCTGAGCTGTGGTGAAAGGGGATGATGATGACAATTACCATTGATCAAGGGCTTCTGATTTATGACTTACCCCTCCTTAACCCCCACCCGAAGGCAGCAATCATGTCCCTCTTTTGCAAAGAGTTTTAGCGATTTGCTCATCAGGTGTCGGTTCAAGGTCACAGCCTCAAACCTCCATGAGCTCAACCAGTGTACATACTACCTGTCCAACTAGTAGGTAGAAGACTCATCTGCTCCCCCGTATGCTTGCTGCTGGATCTCAGGCAAACCTTGTGGCCTCTCAGAGCTTCAGTTTCCCTGTCTGTAACCTGAAGCAAGCAACACTGATAAAAGAGCTAAGGTATCTGGAATCAGGATAGGCTAGGTCAGGCTGCCTTAACACCTCCAAAAAAGCTCAGAGACTTTGCACGTGCCTACTGCTTGTCTCACACAGGCACTTAGGTCTGGGACTGAAGATGACAAAGACTATTCACGCTTTTTTTTTTTTTAAGTTTATTTATTGTTTTTGGTAATCTCTGCACCCAACATGGGGTTTGAGCTCAAGACCCTGAGGTCAAGAGTTACATGCTCTTTTGGTCCAGCCAGCCAGGCACCCCAAGACTATTCATGCTTTGAGTTGCACCTGCTGGAACACTTGGCCTCTAAAGTTCTTGGGATGCCATGCAGGAAAGAGAGAGACAAGGGATCATGACTGTGCATTTCACTCCCTTCGCTCGACAGTGACATGAGTCTTTTCCACTCACATTGAGCTGTCCAGAAGCAGTCACAAGGCTCACCCAACGGCAAAGGGCTGGGAAGTGCTCGGTGTGCAAAAAGGGAGGAAACTGGCTGTAGACAAATTCTAGCACTGTGTTGCACAGTATCCATCTAACAAGTATTTATTGAGTACCCACTGGGTGCTAGAGGCTGGGACATGAGGATGGAGCAGAACAAAATAGAACTGAACTTAAAGAAGGTGAGGGGAAAGAAGGTGTGGCCCCACCTTCTGTTATTCACACCCTACTTACTTCCCTCCTTCGCTGCCCCAAGTGTTGGCCTGTGTGACCAACAGCATAGGGAAGATGCGATGCTGTGTCAGTTCTGAGATCCCGTTTAAAAAGGCACCATGCTTCCTATCTTGTCTGCACTCACTTTCTTGCCTGGATCACCTGCTGGGGGATAAGCCACTTTCATGTCAGAGCAGCCCTCGGAGAAATCTACGTGGTGAGGAATCGGGGCTTCTTGTGACACTCAAGTGAGGGAGCTCGGAGACAGAACCTCCCGCCCCACCAAGCCTTCAGATGACTGTAGCCCCAGCCAGTAGTTGGACTATACCCTTGTGAGAGGCCCTGAGCCAGAACAACCCAGCTTGCAGATTTTTGACCCTAAGAAACTACATGAGAGAATACGTTTTTGTGGTTTTGAGCCACTGAGTTTTGGGGATAACTTGTTAAAAGGTAATAGCTAATATATATGCATCTATATACATCATATGTATGCATGTACAAAATAGAGTATGCTACATGTAATGTTCACGTGACATTTGAGGCTAGGGCATAGAAAGAATATAGCTTCTGCCCGGCTTTCTTGGGATGCCTGCCCCAGGAACCTGGCCAGCATGTGGTGAGGAAGCCCACACTAGCCCATATGGAGAGATTGTGTGGAGAGACCCACTCAGAGAAGAGCTGAGGTCCCCAGCCCATAGCTGGCCTCAATTGCCAGATGTGTGAATGGACTAGCATTCAGATGATTCCAGCCTCCAGCCTTCAAAGCTTCTCGCTGAGGCCCCAGACATCATGCAACAGTGTAAGCCGCCCCTTCTGTGCCTTGTCCGAATTCCTGATCCATGGAATCTGTGAGCATTATAGATGTTTTTTTTTTCTTTCAGATTTTATTTATTTATTTGACAGAGAGAGACACAGCGAGAGAGGGAACACAAGTAGCGGGAGTGGGAGAGGGAGAAGCAGGCTTCCCGTGGAGCAGGGAGCCCGATGCGGGGCTCGATCCCAGGACCCTGGGATCATGACCTGAGCTGAAGGCAGATGCTTAACGACTGAGCCACCCAGGCGCCCCTAGATGGTCATTTTAACACTAAGTTTGGGAGTAATTTTCTGTGAGCCGTGGTAATTGGTACATTATAAGTTGGGAACTAAATTGTGTGGGAAAATCATTGAATTTGAAAAATCATTTGAATTGCTCTGGTGACTTTATCCCTGTGATGGCTCCTTTCCTCGGGTCTTTGTTAGACCAGTGGAGCTCAACTAACAAAGGAAACTGTAATAGGGTGTTAAAAGACAGGCAGGGCATCTGACCTCATCCCTTTCTTTTCCGTGCAGGGATTATAAGTGTAAAGTTTAGATATAAAACCTTGCCTCTTATGGAAGTCACAGAGCTTTCCTCCGTCTCAACCGTTTCAGTGGAAGGGCAGATGATCCTTGCTCTGTTATTGCAGAGCAGACTTGTGAGGCTGAATCACGTGATCTCTTTATTCTTTGATTCCACAGAGATTCTTTGGAACATCTCCTGTACCTTGTTAGCCCTCAAGTAGTAGGGTGGCAGCAGCAGGTTTGTGTGTAACCCCAGGAGATGCTGGTATGGAGATGCAGGGTCGGCCATCCTTCACGAGGGTCTCACTTCCAACACTGAGGCATTGTGGGAATATCCAGTTTCTTTTTTTTTTTTTTTTTTAAGATTTTATTTATTTATTTGACAGAGAGAGACACAGCGAGAGAGGGAACACAAGCAGGGGGAGTGGGAGAGGGAGAAGCAGGCTTCCCGCGGAGCAGGGAGCCTGATGTGGGGCTCGATCCCAGGACCCTGGGATCAAGACCTGAGCTGAAGGCAGATGCTTAACCAACTGAGCCACCCAGGTGCCCCAGAATATCCAGTTTCTTGTGATAACTTCCTGTGAAGCTCAAGGCCACATATCTCAGGATAAAAACAAAACAATGTGCCAGTTGACCTCATGATTCCTCTGGAAACTGCTTTATGGGTGAATTCTACTCTATTGAAGTAGAATTTTTTTTTTAAATTTTTAAACCATATAAGTACAATATGTCTGGAGCTATTTACCAAGTATAATGTAGATATTTAATATTTTGGAGTCTCATTTATTTTTGTCATCTCTCAATATAGGAGCTGAAAATGCCAGCTGGTTGATTTCCTAGCCGCTCCTGGCAGCTCGGGAATCAGACATGTGCTTTAGGTTTGGCGCATCTATCAGGAAAAACTGGGACCCTGAAGGGGGCGGGGATAACCACCAATCCATTCTGGTGATGGGTGGGTCCAGGAGGATGGCAACACCCTGTGTGAGTGTGTATGTGTGTGTGTGTGTGTGTGTCCTCTGCCACAGGAAGAGGTGTCGAGAACTTCCACTGCCTGGAGCTGGTATACTATTCAAATACATGCATTGAAATAAATGTAAATGGACTGAACATTCCAGTTAAAAAGACACAGATTGGCAAAGGTAGATAAACCCTTCTAGAAGATCAAAGAGTCAAGGAAACCAACAGACCAAGGGACCTTCCCATTCTCTTTCCAGGGCTGATTTTGGGCTGATGTGGCAAGGCACAGTTGGACTCAGCATCTGTCCCTGGTGTCCATTCTGATGGGTCAGTGTTGTCGCACTGAGTGTTTATGGCCAGAGCCAGTTCTGATGAGTCAGTGCAGTATGCTGGTGTTTTTGCCTGGCATGGGTTCTGATTGGTCAGTGGCCCTCAGAAACCACTTATCAAATACTTTGTCACTCCTCCTCTTTCTCCTTCTGAGATTTCTCTCTCATATATCCATCTCAAAGTTGTAAATTTAAAGCATGATCAGTGGTATGTTTCTTCAAACATTTTTATGTGACTGTATAAGCAATATATGTACATTGTAAAAAAAAAAAGTCAAAAGATTATAAATTAAACAAATCAACCATCCTAATGGTCAGGAAGAGCAATCTTGGTAGATTTACTTATATTCCTTTTCTTTTCATATCAACATCAGAAATGGGATCATCTTCTATGTTCCCTTTTATATCACTGAGTTTTGTATTACTGAATTTCTTCTAAAACTGGGGTTGTCCAGCTTTTTCTGTAAAAGACCAGACAATAGCTTTTTTAGGCTTCGCAGGCTGTGTGGTCTTGTAGCTGTTCAACTCTTACATTCAGTGTAAAAGCTGCCATAGAAATATCTACACAATTAGATGTGACAGTGTTCCGATAAAACTTTTATTTATGGACACTAAAATTCAAATCTCATGTGACTCCCACATGTCACAAAATATTACTCTTGTTTTTACTTTTTTCAGCTATTTAAAAGTGTCTAATCATTCTTGGCTTGTGTGCTTTCTGTAGCCAGCTGGATTTGGTCCTTGTCCTACCAACGGTTTGCAAACCCTTACTGTAAGATGTTGTTGCTAGTTCCTGCATGATATTCTCTTATGTAGACATACCCCGGAGCTTATTTAACCAAACTGCTATTTAGGTTGTTTCCAACTTTGCTCTGTTACCAACAACATTATGATAAACTACCTTGTCATAAATATGAATGGACTTTGGGAATTTTTTCTTAGAAGTAGAACTATTGTGTCAATAGGGAAACATTAACTCAAAAACTTAAGAAGATACACAGATGGCAGATAAGCATAGGAAAGGAGGCTCAACATCTCTGCATACGTCATTGGGGAACTGCAAAGGAAAACAATGAGATACCACCACACACCTATTAGAATGGCTAAAACCCACAACACTGACAATACAAAAATGCTGCCAATGATGTGCAGCAACAGAACATCTCACTCATTGCTGGTGGGAATGCAAGATGGTACAGCCACTTTGGAGAGCGTTTTGACACTTTCTTAGAAAGCTAAGATACGCTTCTATGGGTAAATGTATAAACAAACCGTTGTATATCCATACAATGGAATATTATTCGGTGATAAAAAAATAAATAAGGTACCCATCCACCAAAAGACATGAAGGAACCTTCAGTGCATATTGCTATGTACAAGAAGACAATCTGAACAGGCTATATACCATACGATTTCCACTCTATCACATTCTGGAAAAGGCAAAACTAAGAGATAATAAAATAATTAGTGGTTGTAGGAATTCAGTGGGAGGGGAAGGAGGAAGGGGTGAATAGGTGGAACAGAGGAGATTTTTAGGGTGCTGAAACTATTCTGTAATGGTAGATACCTGACATTATGCACCTGTCAGAGTCCATAGAATGTACAACACAAAGAGTGAACCCTAAGGTAAGCTATGGACTTTACTTACTAACGTATTGATATTGGTTCATCAGTTGTAACAGACATACCACACTAATGCAAGATATAGGTAATGGGAAAGTGTGCGGGTGGGGGGAGAGAACGGGGGAAGGGTAGATGGGAACTCTGTGCTTCCTGCTCAATTTTCCTGTAAACATACAACTGCTCTAAAAAATAAAGCCCATTAATTAATTTTGTTATAATATTAACATATGCAAAGAAAATAATATATACTCACTGGAAGAGTTCTAAAGAACACAGAAGGGCGCCTGGGTGGCTCAGTCGTTAAGCGTTTGCCTTCAGCTCAGGTCCTGGGATTGAGCCCCGCATCGGGCTCCCTGCTCAGCAGGAAGCCTGCTTCTCCTCTCCCACTCCCCCTGCTTGTGTTCCCTCTCTCGCTGTGTCTCTCTCTGTCAAATAAATAAAATCTTTAAAAAAAAAAAAAGAACACAGAAATAGAAACTTAGAAAATGAAACCACCACCACCACCACCTCCACAGGTGTCCACTTTTAACAGTTTAGTGTCGGGGACGCCTGGGTGGCTCAGTTGGTTAAGCGTCTGCCTTCAGCTTGGGTCATGGTCTCAGGGTCCTGGGATTGAGCCCCACGTTGGGCTCCCTGCTCAGCAGGGAGTCTGCTTCTCCCTCTCCCTCTGCCTGTCGCTCCCCATACTTGTGCTCTCTCTCTCTGTCAAATAAATAAATAAAATCTTTAAAAAAAAAAAGTTTAGTGTCTATCTGTCCAGATTTTTCTCTCCATATAAAATATACATGCATATATTTTCCCTTTAAGACAGAAACATAATTTTTTTTGCATTTTGCTTTTTATTTTTAATAATAAACATTGTCATTTATAATAAATTTTATAATAAATTTATTTATTTAAAATTATATAAATTTTATAATAAAATGTTATTTATAATATTTTTCCTTGTCAGCACATATAGATCTAACTTTAGTTTAACTGTTACAATAGTCTGTTGTATAGTTCTATCATAATTAATTTTCTCAATTCCTAATTATTGAGCATTTGGTTTGTTCTCAAGGGTTTTTTTTTTTTTTAAATTACAAACAAGGCTGTGTTGAAAGTCTTGTGCCTTTATCTTTTGGGGTTGGTTGTTCCCAATTTCCAAATTGCCCTCTTGGAAGTTTATTCAAATTTGTACTCCCCTTGTAGTGTTTATGTGCCAGTCTCCTAACATGCTTGACAACTCTAGATGTTATTTATTTTTCATCCTAGCCATAGTCTTTCATTCATTGAACATTAATCATGGTGGTGAAGTTAGACTTTCTATGTAAGTTGCCTGAATAATTTCCATTTGAACATCCAGGAGCTTCAGGTGTTTTCCATTTCTCTGGGGCCTAATCACCCTCCCCTTGTCTTCCTTGTTCTTCAGTTACGACAGTGGCCTGACTCATATACAAAGAAGTTTGAGCACAGAATCTACCCCATCACGTTTTCGGTTGGAAACCCTCAGGAATGGAAGAAATTATTCAAACCCTGTGCTGCTCAGAGACTCTTTCTTCCGGTAGGAACACGAGCTTTTAATAAGATGCTGCTCGGGAGAGAATTGTTCTTGGAAACATGGTGAAATTAACTGGTGTGTGTTTAAAGGCATTTTACTTAGAGCTGAGAATGTGTTTCTCTTGGATTCTGTAATTGATTCTCTTAGTCTTCCAGGTATAGAGGATCCTTGTGTTCAAGAAGTTATCTGTCCCAAAGATTGAGGGACTGAGAGCATCCAAAGCATGTCTTGGATTATGGGTCTTTGTGATTTTGGTTCTACCTTTACTAGCTGAGTGAACCTCAGTAAATCCCCCCACCTTCACTACGCCTCATGTTCCTCCAGAAGCTTGGCACATAGTTTGCCCTCAATAAATGTTAGCTTTGATTATTACTACTTCTCTTATAACCATAACCATTGCCAGATGCTAGGGAATAATTCAAAAGAGGTCCAGAGTTCCAGTTCAGCCTCTCAGTTTTGAAATTTTTAGTTAAATATATTTGTTACCTTTTTAAAAATCCTAAATAGAAAAATCACTGAAGATATATCAAAACTGGAATATCATGGAGCAAAGATGGCAGCTTTGACTTGTCAATTGCAGTCGTGACATTTGTGAGTGATCTGTACCTTCAGCAAATGTTTACCCAGGGCCCATCAGGTTCTAGGCCCTGGGTTAGTGATAGCAATATGGCGGCAAATGAGTCAGCCACAGCCTTGCTCCTTTAGAGTTTGAGCCTAGCATTGAACAGGTAATTGGAAGTATGATCTGTGTTGAAGTCTCATGGATATATGTAATTTGGGGTTCCATACTGGTCAGTGAGAGGTCATAGAAGGATCTTTTGGGACATGGCATTTATGCTGAGGCATGAACACAGAAGCAGCAGGGATCACTGAGTGATAAGGGCCTGGTTGGTAATGAGAGAGAAGAGGGTACCAAGCAGATGGAACAATATGTTCAAAGGCCTGAGTTGGAAAGGAGCATGCTTCAGAAAATGAAAGAAGGTAGAGTAACCAGAAAATAGGATGACGTGGGATTAACGAGGTCCGCAGGGGTTGGATTGTCTGGTCTTTGTGTTAAGGACTTTGAGAAGCCATTGACTGCTTTCTATTATGCAAGTGGGCTGATCTGGCTTGTGTTTTAAAGAGTACATCCTAGTTCATTGCAGTGTGGACAGTGGAATCACTAGGCCAATTAGTGATGATTTGAGCTATGTTGAATGCCTTAAAAATGGATTCAGAACCTGACTGAGAAAGAGAATTTACCAGTCCTCACGACTAGCTTGTAAGAGTTGAAGGGGAGTGAGGTGAGAAGGATTTCACCCAGGTCTCTGAACTGAACAACCAATAAGGCTAATCTGTTTGAAATTGCCAATAATCAGCTATTGTGAGCTATGAAAAAAGGCAGTTTGTTATGGTTCATCATACTCAATGGATGGTGGTCTTTGGAGAGATGGAAAAGACAGGAGGATGACCAGTTTTCATGGGATGAGATGTGCTTAACTTGGGTCATATTTTGATTTTGAGGTGCCTGGGAGATGGCCATGTAGAGAAGTCTTACCATCAAACCCTAAATGGCAAGTGGCCCTTTTAACATTTCCTAACCAGAACCTATGAGAAGACAGCTCAGCCTGACTGTACTCTTGGTACCTATCTGCACAGGTTTACTCACTCGTTAAATGACCTGTTTGTCACACGCCACAGACCATCATCTGAGATGGGATTCATTGCATAAAAGTGTGGGTAAGGACAGACTACCTCAAACTGGAACTAAAATCTGTAGGTGGAAGATATAAAAACTAATTACCATTTCAGAAGATGAGAAAAAATGTCAGGTTTCTTCTTCCTGTCTCTGTTTTAGGGGGGGAAATGTATTCAAAAACCAAAGTTACTATTGGAAAATTGTCTTTCCAACCTATGCAAAAAATATAAGCAACCCAGTGGAACCGCATTTGAATTTTCCCCTGACCTTGAGTTGTGACTTTATCACCACTATTAAAAAAACAAACCTTCCACGTGATGGTTTTCATTCATTCCCAGCTAAGTAAGCGTTCCATTTTGAATGACAGATGAGTGCTGGCATTCCTTATTTGCTTTTGATAATGGAAACTAGCCCTCCTTAAAAATAATAAAGAGAGATTGTGGTTGACAGGACATTTACCTTCTCCGAGTCATATATCATAATAGCAGATTATGAACACAGCAATTGTGGGCATCAGTAGAATGTATTAATCCTCAGAGTAATTTGAAATAAAGTCTAGGTGATGTTTTCCTTGAAATTCATCTCTGTAAAACCAAATCAAATGTATTGCTGAGGCAGCAGAGTGAAGATGGAGATCCCAAAATGCAAACATTCTAGCAAGTGGTAGGTCAATCGATTGAGAACCATAATCTCACCCATATTCTGAGAAGGTATCATCTACCCCAAGCCTGTAGAAAAAAAAACAAACAAAAAACCCTTCTCACATAAGATTTTACTATCATAATAAGATCAGAGTGCAAGTCTGCAACTCAAGCTTATTAGATTCTCCAGTACAATTAGTGGAACTCAGATTCTACCAATTCATGAATTATGAAGTCCTAGAAACCAGTGGACATTTAATTTTCTATTTCTGTGAATAATGTTCCAAAGAGCAGGACCATTATTAGTGCAAAGTAAACTGCAGGTGGCTTGTAAGCTCTCTAAGATGCATACTGCTCTCAGGTAACTTAGAAGCTTAAAGTATTTAAAACAATCTGCCAATTACAAATAAATCAAATCTGTTCATTAAAATTTATCCTAGAGTACTTTTCTCTTTTTCTTTAGTAACAGCCGTAAAGCTTTCACTATTGTAAAAATAATTGTCATGAATTCACATCAACTCTCTTCCATTTAATTGGAATTAGCGAGATTTTTTTATGGATCTATACATTTTTGTTACACACTCTGCCTCCTTGATTCCAAAAACCGCTAATTGTAGTTTTCTGGGGATCCTAGAGATATTCCAAACATGACAGAGATCACTGAATTGCAGAATCTTCAGAGACTTTATTGGCAAGCAGCACCCAGTATGTGGAAATACACATTAGGTTAAGGTGCTCTGTAAGTCTCATCCAGGGAGAAAGGCCTTTTTAAACCAATTTTTTGTTTGTTTGTTTTTTGTTTCTTTTTTCTTTGTTTTTTTTATTTTATTATGTTATGTTAATCACCATACATTACAGCATTAGTTTTTGATGTAGTGTTCCATGATTCATTGTTTGTGCATAACACCCAGGGCTCCATGCAGTACATGCCCTCTTTAATACCCATCACCAGACTAATCCATCCCCCCATAAATTCCAAGATTATAAAAATGTCTGATGTCTTTCCTGCTCCCAACACTTGCCATAAGCATCTATCTCAGAGGAAGGAGTTAGTGAAGAATATTGTCATGAGAAGTAGGATAAAATTGCTTACAGCCTTGACCTATACATTCTTCCTGAATTCTCTGGATATATCTATATTTCTAACAGACTCAATACATTCTTTGATATTCCAAAGGAGTATCATGCCAAATAAATAAAAATCTTAGATTACCTAGATTTTCTACATCACATCAAGAATAACAATATATAGGGGTGCCTGGGTGGCACAGTCAGTTAAGTGCTAACTCTTGGCTTCAGCTCAGGTGGTGATCTCAGGGTCGTGAGATCGAGCCCCACATCGGGCTCTGCACTCAGTGTGGGACTATCTCTCCTTCAACCTCTGCCCCTCCCCTCCAATAAATAAAATAAATATTAAAAAAAATAGTAACTATTTAATCTTCCCTTTTTCCACTTGTAGTTTGTTAAAGAGGTTTGTAACTAGTTCCAATATTTGGAAAACTATATGCTTACAAGAGATATTCTAATGAGTCAGCTGCAGGCTAATGGAAAAGAGAAGTTACCTAACTTATAAGAACTTTCTATAATTAAGGTCAGGCCTCTGTACTATTATTAATATTATAACTCAGCATTAGCAGTCAACATTGAGTCTTCCTTAGAACCAACCCTTTGGATGGCAACAACTATTGACAGATGTATATGAACATATTAAAAATCCTTATTAAGAGGAGCATCTATTAGAATCACCATAAGTGATGTCTCTGTATTTCATTAAGCATCAAGAGACCATAAATTATTGGGACAAAATGAGCTATCAAAAAGCTCAAATTACCCTAGATACCAGTTTTGTTGAACAAGCTTTCCATAATCCTTATCATTTACTCCCACACTATTAAAGGTTTGACATTCAGGATATTAGTTACAACTCTTAGTTACATGTAAAAAACTCAACTCTAGGGGCGCCTGGGTGGCTCAGTTGGTTGGGCGACTGCCTTCGGCTCAGGTCATGATCCTGGAGTCCTGGGATCGAGTCCCGCATCGGGCTCCCTGCTCGGCAGGGAGTCTGCTTCTCCCTCTGACCCTTCTCTCTCTCATGTGTTCTCTCTCATTCTCTCTGTCTCAAATAAATAAATAAAATCTTAAAAAAAAAAAAACCTCAACTCTAACTAGCTAAGGAAAGAAGGAAATTTTTTGGCTTTTCTGACCGTGAAGTCCAGATGATTCCAAGTGTAGGGCTGATCCAGGGACTCCCATGATGTCACCCCAGCTCTGTGTGTCTCTCCCTCAGTTCCTTGCAAGGCTCACTCCAGGAGCATAATGTTGGCTTGAAGCAACCTGAGATACAAATTCTAGAAGCTTAGTTTAGCAGAAAAAAGAGCAGGAAGGGTGGCTACTTCCAAAATGATGGCAGAAGAGCTCTGTGGAAATGCTCCCCAGTGAGACAGGCATAACTGGTGAAAATTGTTTCTTTTAAAGATTTTATTTATTTATTTATTTATTTATTTATTTATTTGAGAGAGAGCGTGAGTGGGGGAAGAACAGAGGGGGAAGGAGAAGGAGAGGGAAAGACTCTCAAGCAGACTTCATGCTGAGCATGAGCCTGATATGGGGCTCAGTCTCACGATCCTGAGATCATGGCCTGAGCTGAAACCAAGAGTTGAACACTTAACCAACTGAGCCCCCAGGCAACCCTGGTGAAAATTATTTTTAAAGCAATTACCTAGAATCTTTGGACATTGCGCTGAGGGCCTAAGCAAATGAGGAAACAGATTATTCAAGAAAGTCTACTAATGTAACCAAGTCCAAGCTTGTTCTGCTCACTGCATGACAGGCCCACAAGTCTAGGGGCAAGATGTTGGGGTAAGGAAAATGACTTTATCTGGAAAGCCAGCAAACCAAGGAGATACCGACTGTTGTCCTAAACAACCATCTCCCCTTGGCATGAAATTCAAGCTTCTTTTATGTTAGCAAAGGGGGGAAGTAAGAGGGGGTTGGAGTCAGAAGGTAACTGATGTCTGTAGTTATCTGAGGGAGGTCATAAAACTGGTTTGTCCTTGGTCAGTTGATCTTTGTGTACAAGAATCTGGTCATGTCATTCTTGTAAATGTTAAGCATAGCATAGTCATTTCTGTATGTGCTTCCTTACCTCCTTGGGTGAGGTAGATTTTGGGTAGAAAACAGTTTTTGCAAATCTTAGCTGTTAGCAAGATTTCTCCGATGATTAACGTGCCTACATACAAGCAGGGCTAAAGCAGAAGCAAGGGAAATAGAAGTAGCATGGAGTCAGACATACTGGGTTTTTTTTCCCCTGATACACTAAAACTTGGTAAAAAAGAGGGAGAATCTGTGACATTTGAACCACAACCTACTCCCTCCATTTCCCTTTCCAACTCAGCATGATGGAAAGTCAGCTCTAGATAATTCAGTCCAGAATACAGGGATCCTTTTCTCCTGAGCTCCCGGTTGAGGGATATGGTATTGCCTTAGGAGGAGCAGGTCATCAGCAGTTCTCATCTCTGTATCACAGAGTTTAAGTTCCAGGTAATTGTGGACAAGGTTCTGGGGCTTCGTAATTGAGAGGAAGCTGGTAGCTTCATGAGAGCAACAAACTAAAATATAGGCTGGTTAGTTTATAAGGGAGAACCAGGGAAAGAGACAGATAAAAAGTGCCCTCTTGGTGGCAGAACAATGTTCGAAGACTGGCCTTAAAAATTAATCCTGCAAATGAGCCTAAATTTCATTGTATCAGATGAAGGAGCAATTTGTGCCTCAAAAACAATAGAGCAATCAGCTGGCAATTAGTGGAGGCTAATAGCTGGGCGTAATACCAACAGCAACAGACAGTTTAACAGAAAGATTAGAGAGTCAAAGATAGGTGATAAAACCACTGTCACTTCATGCCCAAGGCCGCACGCACTGAGGAACAACATCATAGGTTGCATGCAGTGGGTGAAAGGGACTTCAGTAAAATAGTCCAGGCAAGATGCTAAACAAATAAATGAGCAAACCACATCAATAAGCCCTGTAGGTTGGAGTTGCTAAAATATATTATTTAACATATCCTAAACTATATTATCATGCTGTCATTTATTAACATGCTAAATATATTATCCAAATTTTTTCATCAAAAAAGTATGAGGCATTCAAAGAAACTGGAAAGTGTGACTCATTCACAGGAAAAAATGCAAGCAATGGAAGGTGCCTGTGATAGGACCCAGATGTCAGATTTAATAGAAAAAGACTTCACCCTTTTGGAGGCCAGGCCTCGCCCTGCTCACTTGCTGGGGTCTCATCCCTGGGGGACACAGTACAGCCCTGGGGGTCTGCTGGTGTGGGCTCAGGACCTGTGGGCACTGGTCTGGTCCCTGAGGGTCTGACCAGGAGGGTAGGGGCACTACCACCACACAGGCCCCCATCCCTCCCCAGCTATGTAATTAAAAGCAGTCTAACACACATGTACACACACACACAAAAGAAAAAAACTTCAAAGTAACCATTATAAATATGTTCAAGCAACAAAAGGAAACCATGTTTAAAGAAGTAAATTAATTAAGGAGGGCTCATGATGTGATGAGCACTGGGTGTTATACACAACTGATGAATTATTGAACACTACATCTGAAACTAATGATGTACTATATGTTGGCTAATTGAATTTAAATTAAAAAAAGAAGTAAAGTAAGATATGATGACAGTGTTTCATGAAATTAAGAATATCAATAAAGAGATGAAAATTATTTTTAAAAAGAGCTAGGTGGAAATTCTGGAGTTAAAAGGTATAATGATTAATGAAAAAATCATTAAAGGAGCTCACAGCAGATTTGAAATTAAAATAGAAAGAATTGGTAAATTTGAAGATAAATCAATAAAGTTTACTCAGTCCAAGGAATAGGGAAAAATAATGAATAAAATTGAACTGAGACTGAGAGAAATGTGCACCACGTCAAACACACCAGCATATGCGTGATGGGAGCACCAGAAGGAGAGCAGAGAGAGAAAGGAATAGAAAAAGCTATTTGAAGAAATAATGGTTGAAAACTTGCAAATTTGATGAAAAACAATGTACACATCAAAGTTCAAAGAACTCTAAGATAAACTCAAAGAGAGCCACATGCAGATAAATCATAGTAAAAAATCCTGAAAGCAAGAGATAAAGTTTTAAAAGTAGCAAGAGAAAAACAACTTGTTATATACAAGGGAACTCCATTAAGATTAACAGTAAATTTCTTGTTAGATACTGTGGAGGGCAGAAGGCCATGGGATGACATATTTGAAGTGCCAAAGGGTGGGGGGGAACTGTCTACCCAAAATCTTATATCTAGCAAAACTCTTTTATTTTTTTTAAGATTTCATTTATTTATTTATTTGACACACATAGGGAGAGAGACAAGTAGGCAGAGTGGCAGGTAGAG
Source organism: Mirounga angustirostris (assembly GCF_029215605.1). Classification (NCBI taxonomy): domain Eukaryota; kingdom Metazoa; phylum Chordata; class Mammalia; order Carnivora; family Phocidae; genus Mirounga; species Mirounga angustirostris. The sequence goes on along the minus strand of NW_026991709.1, from coordinate 176,541,142 downwards.
GGAGGAGCAGGTTCCCCACTGAGCAAGGAGCCTGATGTGGGACTCGATCCTGGGACCCTAGGATCATGACCTGAGCTGAAGGCAGACACTTAACTGACTGAGCCACCCAGGAGCCCCACAGCAAAACTATTTTAAAAATGAAGGTAGAATAGGCAGTGCATCCAGCAGTCCTGCAGATCTGTCTCTTGCTTCAACAGTGTTTGGACGGAACAGACCCAGGGTCACCCCTTCACCCTCTGACCACCCTCCAACCTTTTTTCTGGTCACAACCTTCAGAGCCATCTTCTCTGCCACCCTTTGTCTCTGGGACCAGCCAATACCCTATTTTGAGCTTCGCTCCTTATTACCAACCAGCCATGAGCTCCCAGATTTGTCAGTTATTCCAGAGGTGGAGGCTGCTGTCAGCTGCCTGATCAGCATGCATCTGCTGGCCTCCTACACCTACCTGTCTCTGGGCCTCTATTTCCACTGTGAAGACGTGGCTCTGGAGCACGTGGGCCCCTTCTTCCACTAGTTGGCTAAGGAGAAATGAGGGCACTGAGCATCTCTTGAAGATGAAAAACCAGTGTGGCAGCCACGCCCTCTTCCAGGACTTGCAGAAGCCATCACAAGATGAGTGGGATAAAACCCTGGATGCCAAGGAAGCCCCCCTGGTTCTAGAGAAGAACCTGAACCAGGCCCTTTTAGATCTGTATGCCATGGGTTCTGCCCACACAGACCCCCATCTCTGTGAATTCCTGGAGAACCACTTCCTAGTTGAGGAGGTGACACTCATCAAGAATTTGGGCAAGGACTTGTCTAACCTGGCCCCCAAGCTGGGCTGGGCAAGTATCTATTCAAAAGGCTCACCCTCAAGCATGACTAAGAGCCCTCTGAAGCCCAGAAGCCTTTGAGGGACCCCTCTGGCATCCCCCTCATGCCAGGTTTGTGCCTGGGCCTCTTCCTGCAACCACTAGGCAGCTTTTTAACCACCCTGGGGCCCTCTCCCAAGCTATGGATGAAATGGAAACAATAAAGCTTTTTTGCAGGGGGAACATAAAGGTGAAATCAAGTCATTCCCAGTAAAGAAAACTGAGATAATTTGTTGCTAGCAGAACTGCCTTATAAGCAATACTAAGGAAGTTCTTTAGGCTGAAAGCAAATGACTCCAGACAGTAATTCAAAATCACATTTTAATGAAGAGCATGAATAAAGGCAATTGTATAGAAAACATTATAATGAATATTTCTTTTTTTATTTCATTTTATTTTTTAAGATTTTATTTATTTATTTATCATTTATTTATTTATTTAGAGAGCACAAGCACGGGGAGGGGCAGAGGGAGAGAAACAGAGAGAGTCTCAAGCAGACTCAGTGCTGAGCACGGAGCCTGACACGGGGCTTGATCTCATGACCCCGAGATCATGACCTGAGCCAAAATCAAGAGTCAGACACTCAACTGACTGAGCTACCCAGGCACCCCTTCAGATTTTATTTTTAAGTAACCTCTACACCCAGTATGGGGCTTGAACTCAGAACCCCAAGATCAAGAGTCCCATGCCCTACCAACTTGAGCCAGCCAGGCACCCCTATGATGAATATTTCTTATCCTTTACTCTCTTACTTGATTTTAAAAACAATTGTATAAGACAATATGTATATAACTGTATTGTTGGGACTGTAACATAGAAATGTAATATTTTTAACAATAATAGCACAAAGGAGGTTGGAGTCGAAGAAAGTTGTGTGGAATAAGACAATGATACCAGATAGTAATTCAAATCCACAGGCACAAATAAAGAAAACCAGAAATGGTAGAAGAATGTTAATATAACAAACTCCATAAATATATCCTTCCTCTCCTTCCTCTCAGCTTCTTTAAAACACATACAATTACACAAAGTAGCAATTTTAACAATATATTATTGGATTTGTAACATGTATAGATGTAGTATGTATAACAATGACATCACAAAATGGAGACAAGAGAATAGAGCTGTATAGGATTAACATTTGTATATCTCATTGGAATTAAGTTAGTATAAATCTGAAGTGTATTTTATTTTATTTATTTGACAGAGAGAGAGAATGAGTGAACACAAGCAGGGGGAGTGGCAGGCAGAGGGAGAGGGAGAAGCAGGCTCCCCGTGGAGCAAGGAGCCCAATGCAGGCAGGGCTCGATCCCAGGACCCTGGGATCATGACGTGAGCTGAAGGCAGACGTTTAACCAACTGAGCCACCCAGGTGCCCCTGAAGTGTATTTTAATAAGACATATATGGTAAGCCCAGGAACAACTGCTGAGGAAAAATACAGTGAGAACAAATCACTAAATTAAAATGGCACATTAGAAAATATCCACTCACTGCAAAAGAAAGCAGCAAAGGAAGAGCAGAAGAACAAAAAACATGAGACATATTGAAAACAGAAAGGAAAATAACAGACATAAATTCAACTACATCAACAACATTAGATGAGAATGGATAAAACAATCCAATCAAAAGGCAGAAATTGCCAGAAATAGTTGATAAAAAAAATATAATCCAAATATGTGCTATCTATAGGAGACACACCTTAGGTTTCAAAGATACAAATAGGTTGGAAGCAAAAGGATGGAAAAAGATGTCAATCAAACAGCAACACAAGAAAGCTGGAGTGGCTATACTAATATCAGACAAAATAGAACTGAAAAAAATTATTAGAGAAAAACAGGCACATTAAATGCTACAAATGTTAATCCATAAAGAAGATATAACAATTATAAATATATATGCATCTAACAACAGAGCCCCCAAATACATGAAGCCCAAACTGACAGAATTGGAGAGAGAAATAGGCAATCCATCAATAATAATGGGAGACTTTAATGCCCCACATTCAATAATGGGTTAAACAATAGGTAGATCATCAACAAGGAAATAGACTTGAATAACACTTTAAACCAACTGGACCAACAGACATCTATAGAACACTCGACTCAACACCAGTGGAACACACATTCTTCTGAGTGCATATGGAACATTCCTGGGATAGACCATATGTTAGGCCATAAAACAAGCCTCAGTGAATTTAAAAGGATTGAAGTGATGCAGAGTATGTTCTCTGACCACAATGGAACAACATTAGAAGTCAATAACAGAAAGAAATTTGGGCAGCTCACAGATAGGTGGAAATTAAACAACACACTCCTAGATAACCAGTAGGTCAAAGAAGAAGTTACAGAAGACATTAGAAAATATTTTGAGATACGGAGGGGCGCCTGGATGGCTCAGTTGATTGAGTGTCCAACTCTTGATTTCAGCTTCAGGTCTTGATCTCAGTGTCATGAGTTGGACCTACTTAAAAACAAACAAACAAAACCAAGAAAATACTTTGAGATAAACAAAAATGAAAATATGTATACCAAAACTTATGAGAGCAGCCAAGGCAGTACTTTAGATTGAAATTTATAGTTGTAAACTGCTACTTTACCAATGAGGAAAGATTCTAAATCAGTAACTTGACTTTATGCCTGAGACACTTTAAAAGGAAGGACAAACTAAATCCAAGCAAGAACAAGGAAGGAACTAGTAAAGATTGGAGTAAAAAATAATGAAGTAGAGAATGGAAAAAGAATAGAGGATAATCACAGGCCTGAAAGTTGATTATTTGAAAATATCAACAAAATTGACAGGGGCATCTAGGTGGCTCAGTCAGTTAAGCGTCTGCTTTTGGCTCAGGTCATGATCTCAGGGTTCTGGGATCAAGCCCCACGTCGGGTCTCCCTGCTCAGTGAGGAGTCTGCTTCTCACTCTCCCTCTGCCCTTCCCCCCGCTCATGCTCTCTTTCTCTCAAATAAATAAATAAAATCTTTTTAAAAAAAAAACCTGACAGGGCGCCTGGGTGGCTCAGTTGGTTAAGCGACTGCCTTCAGCTCAGGTCATGATCCTGGAGTCCTGGGATCGAGTCCCGCATCGGGCTCCCTGCTCAGCGGGGAGTCTGCTTGTCCCTCTGACCCTCCTCCCTCTCATGTGCTCTCTCTCTCTCTCTCAAATAAATGAATAAATAAAATCTTAAAAAAAAAAACCTGACAGACCTCTAGCTAGACTGAGCAAGAGAGAAAAAGAAGACTCAAATTACTAGAGGCAGGAATGAAAGAGGGAAGATGAATACCAGCATTAGTGATATAAAAAGAATTGTAAAGCAATATTCTAAATAACTGAGTGGTAATTAAACTAAATGGACAACTTTGAATTAGTAATTTTTTTAAAAACCTTGAAGAAAAGTTCAGGACTAGATGGCTTCATTGGTGAGTTTTACCAAACATTTAAAGAATTAATACCAGTTCTTTCCAATCTCTTTAAAAAAACAAACAAACAAACCAGAGATGTGCCTGGTGGCTTATTCGTTAAGTGTCTGACTCTTAATTTCAGCTCAGGTCATGATCTCAGGGTCATGAGATCTGTGTTAGGTGTGGAACCTGCTTAAGATTCTCTTTTTCCCTCTCCCTCTGCCCCTCCCCCGCCTCTCTCTCCCTCTCTTAAAAATTAATTAAAAAAACAGAAAAGAAGGGAATATTTCCCAATTATTTATTAGGCCACATATTAACCTGTTACCAAAACCATACAGTGACATCACAAGAAAAGAAAACTACAGAGCAATTACTCGTGAATGTAGATGGAAAAATCCTCAACAAATACTACTGTATAGAATCCAGCAACTCAAAAAAGGATTTTACACCATTACCAAGTGGAATTTTTCCCAGGAACACAAAGTTGGTTTAACATGTTAAAATCAACTGATGTAATGTACTATATAAACAGATTAAAGATGTCATGAACATCTCAAGAGATGCAGAAACAAATTTGACAAAATCTAATACACTTTTGTGATAAAAACATTCAACCCTAGGAATAGAAGAGAACATTCTCAACCTGATAAAGGGCATCTACAAAAACCTTACAATTAGCATCGTTCTTAATGGTAAAAGACTGAATACTTTACCTTAAAGATCAGAAAAATAGTTATATGCTCTCAAAATTTCTATTCATCATTGTATTGGAAGTTCTAGTCAGGGCATTCAGGCAAGAAAATGGAATAGAATGAACTCTGATTTGAAAGAAAGAAGTAAAACTATCTCTATTTTCAAATGGCATCGTATCATATATAGAAAATCCTAGGGAATCCATTTGAAAAATGGTGAGAAATAATAAAATTTAGTAAGGTTGCAAGATACAAGACCAAGACACAAAAACAACTGTATTTCTAAACACTTGCAATGAGCAATCCAGAAATAAAATTAAAAAAACAATTCCATTGGGCGCCTGGGTGGCTCAGTTGGTTAAGCAACTGCCTTCAGCTCAGGTCATGATCCCGGGGTCCTGGGATCGAGTCCCGCATCGGGCTCCCTGCTCTGGGGGGAGCCTGCTTCTCCCTCTCCCACTCCCCCTGCTTGTGTTCCCTCTCTCGCTGTGTCTCTCTCTGTCAAATAAATAAAATCTTTAAAAAAAAAAAAACAATTCCATTTATAGTAACAAAAATAATAAAATACTTAATAAATTTAACAATACGAGTATAAAACTGATACTCTGAAAATTATGAGTTGTTGAAAGAAATTAAAGAGTGTAATCAATGGAAAGAAGGTTCATGTTCATAGGTTAAAAGACTTAATATTGTTAAGATGGCATTAGTCCTCAACATTGTCTGTATATTCAATACAGTTTTAGCAAAATCCCAGTTGGCTTCACTGCAGAAAGTGCCAAGCTGATCCTAAAATTCATACGGAAATCCAAGGGACTATATTATCAGTAAGCTTCTAGTCAGGCTAATTAAATAAAAAACAGAGAGGACACAAATTACTAATATTAGAAATGAAAGAGGGGACATCATTACTACAGATTCCTTTTGATGAGCATTAAAAGTATAATTTAAAAAGTACTAACATCTCCAAGACCACAAATTTGATAAGTTAAATGAAATGTATCAGCTCCTTGAAAGACACAAACTGTCAAAAGTCACACAAGAAAAAATAGATGATCTGAACAGGCTTATGTCTATTAAAGAAATTGAATCAGGGGTGCCAGGGTGGCTCATTCAGTTGAGTGTCTAACTCTTGGTTTCATCTCAGGTCATGATCTCATGTGTTCTGGGATTGGGCCTGCATTGGGCTCTGCACTCAGTGGGGAGTCTGCTTGAAGATTCTCTCCCTCTGCTGACGTGCATGCATTCTCTCTCTCTCTCTCTGAAATGAATACATCTTTTTTAAAAAAAGGAATTTTCAAAAATTGAATCAGTAATTAATAACCTTACAAACAAAAACACCAAGTCCAGACAGGTTGGTGAATTCTGTCAGACATTTAAGGATGAAGTTATACCAGTTCTCTATAATCTCTTTAAGAGGATAGATGAAGAAGGAATACTTCTAACTCATTCTGAGGCCACCATTCCTCTAATGCAAAATCAGACAGACATAATAAGAAAACTACAGACTAATAGCTCTTGTTAACATAGATGCAAAAATCCTCAACAAAATATTAGCAAATCAAATTTTTAAAAAGTATACAAAGAATTATACACCATGACCAAGTGGGACTTATCCCAGGTATGCAAGGATAGTTCAGCATTAAAAAGTAAATTGGTGTAGCCCATCACATCATCAGGCTAAAAGAGGAAAATCATGTGATCTTATAAATAGATGCAGAAAAAAAAAATTGACAATATCCAACATTTATTCATGATAAAAAATTGTCAGTAAACTAGGAATTAAAGGGAACTTCATCAACTTGATAAAAACTATATACAAAAAACCCTACAGCTAATTTCATACTTCATGGATCTTTAAAAGTAAGCTTTAGGATCTTAATAGGATAGGCATACTCAATATTGTCAAGATATCACTCCTTCCCAAATTGATTTATAGATTCAATCCCAATCAAAATCTCACCGAGTTATCTTATGGATGACAACAAACTGATTTTAAAGTTCATATGGCAAAAGACTCAGAGAAGCCAATACAATATTGAAGGAGAAGAACAAAGTTGGTTGATTGATGCTACCCAACTTCAAGACTTACTCTAAAGCTATAGTGATCAAAACAGAGTGGTATAGGCAAAAGAATAGGCAAATAATCAATGGAACAGAATAGAGAGCTTATAAATAGACCCCATAAGTATAGCCAACTGTTCTTTGACAAAGGAGCAATATGGTGGAACAAAGATAGTCTCTTCAACAAATGGTGCTAGAACAACTGGATATCCAAAATAATAAATATAGATGCAGATCTTACTTCACAAAAATTAACTCAAAATGGGTCAGATATTGAAATATAAAATGCAAAACTATAAAACTCCTGGAAGATAACATAGGAGAAAACCTAGATGGCCTTGGGTATGGTGATGGCTTTTTAAATATAACACCAAAGACATGATCCTTGAAAGAAAGAATTTATAAGCTGGACTTCGTTAAATTTTAAAACTTCTGCTCCCTGAAAGACATTATCAAGAGAATGGGAAGACAAGCTATAGACTGGAAGAAAATATTTGCAGGAGACATTTTTGGTAAAGGACTGTTATCCAAAATATGCAAACCAAAATATACAAAATATACAAAATATTTTGTATACAGATATACAAAATATACAAAAGGACTGTTATCCAAAATATACAAAGACTGTTATACAAAATATCCAAAATATAAAACTCAACAATAAGAAACAAACAACCTGGGGTGCCTGGGTGGCTCAGTCAGTTAAGGGTCTGCCTTCAGCTCAAGTCATGACCCAGGGTCCTGGGATCAAGCCCCGCATCAGGCTCCCTGCTTCTCCCTCGCCCTCTGCCTGCTGCTCAGCCTACTTGTGCTCTCTTTCTTTCTCTGTCAAATAAATAAATAGATAAATAAAATCTTTAAAAATAATAATAAAGCCATTAAGTTAAAAAAATAAAGAAACAAACAACCTGATTTAGAAATGGACCAAAGACCTTACAGACACCATACAGATGGCAAATAAGCATATGAAAAGATGCTCTATATCATGTATCATCAGATAAATGAAAATTAAAACAATAATGAGATACCACTACACACACATTAGAATGGCCAAAATCTGGAACACTGACAACACCAAGTGCTAATGAGGGTGTGGACCAGCAGGAACTCTCATGCATTGCTGGTGGGAATGCAAAATGCTACAGCCACTTTGGGATCTACTTTGGTGGTTTCTTACAAAATGAAACTTACCCTTACTATGGGACCCAGCAGTTGCACTTCTTGGTATTTATCCAAAGTAGCTGAAAACTTATGTCCACACAATAACCTGCACTTGAATGTTTATAGCAGTTTTATTCATAATTGCGAGCAACCAATTCATAATTGGAAGCAACCAAGATGTCCCACAGCAGGTGAATGGATAAAAAAACTGTAGCACATCCAGATAATGGGATGTTATTCAGTGCTGAAAAAGAATTGAGCTGTCAAGTCATGAAAAGTCATGAGGAAACTTAAATGTATATTACTAAGTGAAAGAAGCCAATCTGAGAAAGCTACGCACTGTATGATTCCAATTATATGACATTCTGGAAAAGGCAAAGCTATGGAGCAGTAAAAATGTTTGCCTGGTTGGGGGACAGCCGGGGGAATGGATGAACAGGCAGTCCACCAAGGATTTTTAGGGTAGTGATAGTACTCTATATGATATTATAATGATAAATATATGAAACTTTGCATTTGTCCTAACCCATAGAATGTACAACACCAAAAGTGAACCCTAAAGTACAGTATGGACTTTGGGTGATTATGCTGTTAATGTAGGTTCGTCGTTGGTGAGAAATACACCATTCTGGTGAGTGATGTTGATAATAGGGGAAACTATGCATGTGTAGAGACAGGGGGTATAGGGGAAATCTCTGTACCTTCTCTTAATTTTGTTGTGTATCTGGAACTGCTCTTAAAAAATAACCTTTATTAAAAAGAAAGAAGGAAAGAAAAATTCAAGGGACCCAGAATATCCAAAACAATCTTGGGAAAGGTGAACAAGGCCAGAGGACTCTAACTTCCTGATTTCAAAATTTACTACAAAGGTACAGTAACCAATCCAATGCAGTACTGGCATAAGGATAGACATATAGACCAATGGAAGGGAATTGAGTCCAGAAATAAACCCTCATAGTTACAGAGGAATTCAATGGGGAAAGAATAGTCTTTTCAACAGAAGTGCCAGAAAAAGTGGATATCCACATGCAAAAGAATGACGTTGTATTCCCTACCTCATACCATATTCAAAAATTAATTGAAATGGATCAAGGACCTAAATATAAGAGCTAAAAATGTAAAAGCCTTAGAAGAAAACATAGGAGTAAATCTTCACGATCTTCGACTAGAGAGTGTTTTTTTGTTTTGTTTTTAGATATGATACTAAAAACACAAGCAACAAAAGAAAAACTGGGTAATTTGGACTACATCAAAATTGAAAACTTTTGTGCTTCAAATAATACCATCAAGAAAGTGTACAGACATCCACAGAATGGGAGAAAATATTCGGATATCACATATCTGATAAGGGACTAATGTCTAGACTATATAAATAACTCTTACAGCTCAATAATAAAAAGATAAATAGTCCAATTAAAATATGGGCAAAGGATCTGAATAGACGTGTCTCCAAAGAAGATATAAAAAGGGGAAATATACATATGAAAAGATGCTCAACATCATTAGTCATCAGGGGAATGAAACCAAAACCACATTGAGATGCCACTTCACACCACGAGGATGGCTGTAATCAAAAAGACATTATAGCAAATGTGGGCAAGGATGTGGACAAACTGGAACCCTTGTGCACTGCTGGTGAGAACATAAACTGGTGCAGCTGCTTTGGAAAACAGTCTGCCATTTCCCCCTAAAAGATTAAACATAGAGTTACCAGATGATTCAACAACTCCACTTCTAGATAATGGAGAGAAATGAAAACATATGTACACAAATATTCATAGCAGCATTATACTTAAGAGCTAAAAGATGGATATAGCCCAAACATCCATCGACTGTTGACTGGATAAATAAAATATAGTATGTTCATGAAATGGAATAGTACTTGGCAGTAAATAGAAAAGAAGTACTGATAAATACTACAGTATGGGTGTGAAAGGAGCCATTCAAAAAATCACATATTGGGGCACTGGGTGGCTCAGTCGTTAAGCATCTGCCTTTGGCTCAGGGTCCTGGGATCAAGCCCCGCATCGGGCTCCCTGCTCCGCGGGAAGCCTGCTTCTCCCTCTCCCACTCCCCCTGCTTGTGTTCCCTCTCTCGCAGTGTCTCTCTCTGCCAAATAAATAAATAAATAAAATCTTTTAAAAAAATCACATATTAATATGATTCCATTTATATGAAATGTCCTGAATAGGCAAATCTATTTATAGAGATAGAAAGTAGATTAGTGCTTGCCTAAGGCTAATTAGGTTGGAGAGAATAGGGACTGACTGCTAATGTGTAAAGAATTTCTTTTTGAGGTGCTGAAAATGTTCTAAACTTAGATTGTGATGATGTTGCACAACTCTGTGATATATTAAAAACCATTCAATCATTCACTTTAAATGGATGAATTGATATGTAAATTATATTTCAGTAGAGCTGTTATAAGAGAAAACAAAAGCATGATACTTAATAACTGTCATAAAAATCCTGGGGTATATTGTGATTGCCACTGCACGGCTCATGTGCTCATCCCTGGACAGTTGTTATGGCCGGAAAGATAAGATACTCTGATTAGCCCAAGTTAAATCGCATTCTCAGGATGCCTGGGTGGCTCAGTCAGTTAAGCATCTGCCTTCGGCTCAGGTCATGATCCCAGGGTCCTGGGATGGAGCCCTACATCAGGCTCCCTGCTCGGCGGGAGCCTGCATCTCCCTCTGCCTGCCGCTCCCCTTGCTTGTGCTCTCGTTCTCTCTCTGACAAATAAGTAAAATTTAAAAAAATAAATCACATTCTCATCCATGGGCAACAGGGGTCCCCAGCATCTGAACCACAGAGATTTGTTTTTTTCACAGGAAAGACAGTTACTCTTGTCAGAAGATGAAGGCAGACATGCTGGAGAGGACAAACAATAAATAACTATGTGATGTAAGAATGACTAGTTCTGGGGCACCTGCGTGGCTCAGTCGGTTGAGTGGCTCTTGATTTTGGCTCCAGTTGTGATCTCAGGGTCATGGGATCGAGCCCCAAGTTGGACTCTGCACTCGGTGCAGAGACCACTTGGGGTTCTCTCCCTCTGTCCCTCCCCCCACTGGAGTGCGCGCACGCTCTCTCTCTCTCAAATAAATAAATGAAATCTTAAAAAAATGACTAGTTCTGTAACACTTCTCAAGCCTTGTTCAAAGAGGCTGTTTTACTTTGTTAGTATGAAGAATACACACACACACACACACACAGCAGGGTCTTTAAGAAACAATAGTCACAGTACTAGGAAGCATTTAATGGAGATAGAAATTAATTTGAGATATATAGAGACAGTATGGTGTGGTTGTTAAGACCACAGACTCTGGCAGTGCCTGGTTGGCTTAGTCAGTTAAGTGTCCGACTCTTGGTTTTGGCTCAGGTCATGATCTCAGGGTCATGAGATCAAGCCCCACATTGCACTGAGTGGGGAGCCTGCTTAAGATTCTCTCTCTTTCTTCCTCTGCCCCTCCCCTCCCCTGTTTATGCTTGCTTGCTCTCTCAAAAAAAAAAAAAAAAAAAAGACCGCAGACTCTAAAACAGCCCAAATATATTCAGATCTTGCTTCTTGCTTCTACCACTTACCACTTTGTAACCTGGGGAAATTACTTTTATTTGCCTTAATTTATTCATCTGTAAAATGGGAATAAGAATATTACCAACTCACAACAATGGTGTTGTGAAATTTAAATTAGCTAATATATTTAACATCCTTAAGAACTGTGCCTGGTACATAGTAAGTGTGAACTGCTATTTTTATTATAATTGCTATTATTATGAGGACTGGTATGTGGCATGAAACCACTGAGATTATTAACTTTCTTCCCAAAAGGACCTTATCTTGGCTAATAGCAACAAAAAGTGTTTTGGTCTAGTTGGCCAAACCATAACCAACACAGAACAATTATAACATGCACCAGCAGAGAACACTGCTATTATAATATCAGACACATGGTAGTTAATTGTCTTTTTATCCCCAACATGATTACCATCCTAGTAGTTCTGGAATCACCATGTTTGTTATGAAGCATAGTATAAGAATCAACACTAATATTTGCTGATTACCTATCTTAACATAATTCTTTGGTTTCAGGCAATCATAATTGACTCGGTGAGTTAATCAGAACACTTGATTGAAAGGATGTTAGGGGCTCTGAGAATGGAAGAGAAGTTTAATCACATAGGCTTGCGTTTGATTAGAAATGGCAAGCAAAACATTTGCATTGAAATTCATTCTTTCCTAAAACTATACTCAAATTCGTAATTCATTTTTTTAAAGAGCATAAACCTTCTATTCTAAGACAAAAGAACAGGAATGGAGGAAATTAAAGCTCGAAATATATTTTGGGTTTTTTTTTTTTTTTTAGTTTTTGAGGTAGTGTTCCATGATTCATTGTTTGCGTATAACACCCAGTGCTCTATTCAGTATGTGCCCTCTTTAATACCCATCAACAGGCTAACCCATCCCCCCACCCCCCTCCCCTCCAGAACCCTAAGTTTGTTTCTCAGAGTCCATAGTCTTTCAGGGTTCATCTCCCCCTCCAATTTACCCCCCTTCATTTTTCCCTTCCTGCTATCTTCTTCTTTTTTTTTTTTTAACATAGAATGTATTATTTGTTTCAGAGGTACAGGTCTGTGATTCAACAGTCTTACACAATTCACAGCGCTCACCATAGCACACACCCTCCCCAATGTCTGTCACCCAGCCACCCCATCCCTCCCTCGCCCCACCATCCCAGCAACCCTCAGTTTGTTTCCTGAGATTAAGAATTCCTCGTATCAGTGAGATCATATGATACATGTCTTTCTCTGATTGACTTATTTTGCTCAGTGTAATACCCTCCAGTTCTATCCACGTCATTGCAGATGGCAAGATTTCATTCCTTTTGATGGCTGCATAATATTCCATTGTATATATATACCACCTCTTCTTTATCCATTCATCTGTCGATGGACATCTTGGCTCTTTCCACAGTTTGGCTATTGTGGACATTGCTGCTATAAACATCGGGGTGCACGTACCCCTTCGGATCCCTACATTTGTATCTTTGGGGTAAATACCCAGTAGTGCAATTGTTGGGTCATATGGTAGCTCTATTTTCAACTTTTTGAGGAACCTCCATACTGTTTTCCAGAGTGGCTGCACCAGCTTGCATTCTCACCAACACTATAGGAGGGTTCCCCTTTCTCTGCATCCCCGCTAACATCTGTCATTTCCTGACTTGTTAATTTTAGCAATTCTGACTGGTGTGAGGTGGTGTCTCATTGAGGTTTTGATTTGGATTTCCCTGATGCCGAGTGATGTTGAGCACTTTTTCATGTGTCTGTTGACCATTTGGATGTCTTCTTTGGAAAAATGTCTGTTCATGTCTTCTGCCCATTTCTTGATTGGATCATTTGTTCTTTGGGTGTTGAGTTTGATAAGTTCTTTATAGATTTTGGATACTAGCTCTTTATCTGATATGTCATTTGCAAATGTCTTCTCCCATTCTGTCGGTTGTCTTTTGGTTTTTTTGACTGTTTCCTTTGCTTTGCAAAAGCTTTTTATCTTTATGAAGTCCCAATAGTTCATTTTTGCCCTTGCTTCCCTTGCCTTTGGTGATGTTTCTAGGAAGAAGTTGCTGCGGCTGAGGTTGAAGAGGTTGCTGCCTGTGTTCTCCTTTAGGATTTTGATGGACTCCTGTCTCACATTGAGGTCTTTCAACCATTTTGAGTCCATCTTTGTGTGTGGTGTAAGGAAATGGTCCAGTTTCATTCTTCTGCATGTGGCTGTCCAGTTTTCCCAACACCATTTGTTGAAGAGACTGTCTTTGTTCCATTGGACATTCTTTCCTGCTTTGTCGAAGATGAGTTGACCATAGAGTTGAGGGTCCATTTCTGGGCTCTCTATTCTGTTCCATTGACCGACGTGTCTGTTTTTGTGCCAGTACCATACTGTCTGATGATGACAGCTTTGTAATAGAGCTGGAAGTCCGGACTTGTGATGCCGCCAGCTTTGCTTTTCTTTTTCAACATTCCTCTGGCTATTCGGGGTCTTTTCTGGTTCCATACAAATTTTAGGATTATTTGTTCCATTTCTTTGAAAAAAGTGGATGGTATTTTGATGGGGATTGCGTTGAATGTGTAGATTGCTCTAGGTAGCATTGACATCTTCACAATATTTGTTCTTCCAATCCATGAGCATGGAACGTTTTTCCATTTCTTTGTGTCTTCCTCAATTTCTTTCATGAATATTTTATAGTTTTCTGAGTACAGATTCTTTGCCTCTTTGGTTCGATTTATTCCTAGGCATCTTACGGTTTTGGGTGCAATTATAAATGGGATCGACTCCTTAATTTCTCTTTCTTCTGCCTTGTTGGTGTATAGGAATGCCACTGATTTCTGTGCATTGATTTTATATCCTGCCACTTGACTGAATTCCTGTATGAGTTCTAACAGTTTTGGGGTGGAGTCTTTGGGGTTTTCCATATAAAGTATCATATCTTCTGGAAAGAGTGAGAGTTTGACTTCTTCTTTGCTGATTCGGATGCCTTTTATTTCTTTTTGTTGTCTGATTGCTGTGGCTAGGACTTCTAGTACTATGTTGAATAGCAGTGGTGATAGTGGACATCCCTGCCGTGTTCCTGACCTTGGGGGAAAGCTCTTAGTTTTTCCCCATTGAGAATGATATTTGCTGTGGGTTCTTCATAGATGGCTTTTATGATATTGAGGTATATACCCTCTATCCCTATACTCTGAAGAGTTTTGATCAAGAAAGGATGCTGTACTTTGTCAAATGCTTTTTCTGCATCTATTGAGAGGACCATATGGTTCTTCATTAATAAAAGATAAAATACATATTTTATTAATGTATTGTATCACATTGATTGATTTGTGGATGTTGAACCAACCTTGCAGCCCAGGGATAAATGCCACTTGGTTGTGGTGAATAATCCTTTTAATGTACTGTTGGATCCTATTGGCTAGTATTTTGGTGAAATTTTTGCATCCATGTTCATCAAGGATGTTGGTCTGTAGTTCTCCTTTTTGACAGGGTCTTTGTCTGGTTTGGGATCAAGGTAATGGAATAGTAGCCTCATAAAACAAGTTTGGAAGTTTTCCTTCCATTTCTATTTTTTGAAACAGTTTCAGAGAACAGGTATTAATTCTTCTTTAAATATTTGGTAGAATTCCCCTGGGAAACCATCTGGCCCTGGGCTTTTGTTTTTTGGGAGATTTTTGATTACTGCTTCAATTTCCTTGGTGGTTATAGGTCTGTTCAGGTTTTCTATTTCTTCCTGGTTCAGTTTTGGTAATTTATACATCTCTAGGAATGCATCCATTTCTTCCAGATTATCTAATTTGCTGACATATAGTTACTTATAATGTGTTCTTATAATTGTTTGTATTTCTTTGGTGTTGGTTGTGATCTCTCCTCTTTCATTCATGATTTTATTTATTTGGGTCCTTTCTCTGTTCTTTTTGATAAGTCTGGCCAGGGCTTTATCAATCTTATTAATTCTTTCAAAGAACAAGCTCCTAGTTTTGTTGATCTGTTCTACTGTTCTTTTAGTTTCTATTTCATTGATTTCTGCTCTGATCTTTATTATTTCTCTTCTCCTGCTGGGTTTAGGCTTGATTTGCTGTTCTTTCTCCAGATCCTTTAGGTGTAGGGTTAGGTTGTGTACTTGAGACCTTTCTTGTTTCTTGAGAAAGGCTTGTATTGCTATATACTTTCCTCCTAGGACTGCCTTTGCTGCATCCCAAAGATTTTGAACAGTTGTGTTTTCATTTTCATTGGTTTCCATGAATTTTTTTAATTCTTCTTTAATTTCCTGGTTGATCCATTCATTCTTCAGTAGGATGCTCTTTAGCCTCCATGTATTTGAGTTCTTTCCGACTTTCCTCTTGTGATTGAGTTCTAGTTTCAAAGCATTGTGGTCTGAAAATATGCAGGGAATGATCCCAATCTTTTGGTACCAGTTGAGACCTGATTTGTGACCTAGGATGTGATCTATTCTAGAGAATGTTCCATGGGCACTAGAGGAGAATGTGTATTCTGTTGCTTTGGGATGGAATGTTCTGAATATGTCTGTGAAGTCCATTTGGTCCAGTGTGTCATGTAAAGTCTTTATTTCCTTGTTGATCTTTTGCTTAGATGATCTGTCCATTTCAGTGAGGGGGGTGTTAAAGTCCCCCACTATTATTGTATTGTTGTCGATGTGTTTCTTTGCTTTTGTTATTAATTGGCTTATATAATTGGCTGCTCCCATGTTAGGGACATAGATATTTATGATTATTAGATCTTCTTGTTGGATAGACCCTTTAAGTAGGATATAGTGTCCTTCCTCGTCTCTTATTACAGTCTTTGGTTTAAAATCTAATTTGTCTGATATAAGGATTGTCACCCCAGATTTCTTTTGGTGTCCCATTATAATGGGAAATGGTTTTCCACCCCTTCACTTTCAATCTGGGGGTGTCTTTGGGTCTAAAATGAGTCTCTTGCAGACAGCATATCGGTGGGTCTTGTTTTTTTATCCAATCTGATACCCTCTGTCTTTTGATTGGGGCATTTAGCCCACTTACATTCAGGGTAACTATTGAAAGATATGAATTTAGTGCCATTATATTGCCTGTAAGGTGATTGTTACTGTATATTGTCTGTGTTCCTTTCTGGTCTATGTTACTTTTAGGCTCTCTCTTTGCTTAGAGGACCCCTTTCAATATTTCTTGTAGGGCTGGTTTCGTGTTTGCAAATTCCTTTAGTTTTTGTTTGTCCTGGAAGCTTTTTATCTCTCCTTCTATTTTCAATGACAGCCTAGCTGGATAGAGTATTCTTGGCTGCATATTTTTCTCATTTAGTGCTCTGAATATATCCTGCCAGTCCTTTCTGGCCTTCCAGGTCTCTGTGGATAGGTCTGTTGCCAATCTAATGTTTCTACCATTGTAGGTTACAGATCTCTTGTCCCGAGCTGCTTTCAGGATTTTCTCTTTGTTTCTGAGACTCGTAAGTTTTACTATTAGATGTCAGGGTGTTGACCTATTTTTATTGATTTTGAGGGGGGCTCTCTGTGCCTCCTGGATTTTGATGCCTGTTTCCTTCCCCAAATTAGGGAAGTTCTCTGCTATAATTTGCTCCAATATATCTTCTGCCCCCTCTCTCTTTCTTCTTCTTCTGGGATCCCAATTATTCTAATATTGTTTTGTCTTATGGTATCACTTATCTCTCGAATTCTGCCCTTGTGATCCAGTAGTTGTTTATCTCTCTTTTTCTCAGCTTCTTTATTTTCCATCATTTGGTCTTCCATATCACTAATTCTCTCTTCTGCCTCATTTATCCTAGCAGTTAGAGCCTCCATTTTTGATTGCACCTCATTAATAGGCTTTTTGATTTCGACTTGGTTAGATTTTAGTTCTTTTATTTCTCCAGAAAGGGTTTCTCTAATATCTTCCATGCTTTTTTCAAGCCCAGCTAGTATCTTTAAAAATGTCATTCTGAACTCTAGTTCAGACATCTTACTAATGTCCATATTGATTAGGTTCCTGGCAGTCGGTACTGCCTCTTGTTCTTTTTTTTTTTGAGGTGATTTTTTCCATCTTGTCATTTTGTCCAGAGGAGAATAGATGAGAGAACAAAATGCTAACAGGGTAACAACGACCCCAGAAAAATCTACACTAAACAAATCAGAAGAGACCTGAAACCAGGAGAAAAGAAAGGGAAAGAAAGAAAAAAGAAAAGAAAAAGATAAAAACAAACAAACAAAAAAACCCAGAATATGATCAAATATGATCAGGCTGGTGCATAGATCAGTGCCACACACTAGATTTGGGGCGTATTTTGGTCTGTTAGAAGATAGTGCCTCCCAAAATTTTAAGGAAAGAAAAACTTATATATGTACAAAAATACGGGTTAATACGATGGATGGAATATGACTGTAAAGATGAAAGTTACAAAAGATTTTATAAAAGGAATTGATAAGAAGTTGGTTGAAAAAAGAAAGAAGAGGATTTTTTTAAAAAAGGGAGAGAATGTGATCAGGCAGGAGACTTGAACAAAGCCATACACTAGAGATTTAGGGTTTATTTTGGTCTATTAGAAGAAACGGTATCCCAAAATTTTAAAGAGAGAACAACTTATATATATATACCAAAAATAAGGATAAGTACTATGAAGGGATAGAATATGACTCTAAAAATGAAAAATAAACAAAGATTTTTTTAAAAAGGGATTGATACAATGTTGGTTGAAAAAGGGAAAAAGAAAAATTCAAAAAAAAAAAAAGAAAAAGAAAGTTAAAAAAAATAATAACTTTGAAAGACTAAAGAATCATGGTAAAAAAGCCAAGGATTCTATGTGCAGTATTCCCCTAGCACTGGAGTGCTGCTGTTCTCATTGATTGGTAAACTTGGTCTTGGCTGACTGTTCTTCCTGATCTTCTGGGGGAGGGGCCTGTTGCCGTGGTTCCCAAATGTCTTTGCTGGAGGTGGAATTGCCCCACCCTTGCCCCCTCCCAGCTAAGTAATCTGTTCGGGTTTGCTCTTGGGAGCATTTGTTCCCTGCAAGCTTTCCCTTCAGCTTTGGAGGATGAGAGTGAAAATGGTGGCCTCCCAATCTCCGCCCTGGAGGAGCCAAGAACTCGGGGCCCCACTCCTCAGTGCACCCCCAGAGAAAAGCAGTCAATCACTCCTGTCTCCCTGGTCTCCGGCCACACTCTGTGCTCACCCAGCCTGTGACCGAGCGTTTCTATCTCTGGCACCCGACTGGGTGTGGTGTCTCCAAACCCAGCAGGTCCCTGCGGTGCGCTCCCGCGCCACTCCTCCTGGGGGAGGAAGGGGAGTCTCCCTGGATCTGCCACTTGTTGGGTTCCTGCTGGAGGAGCAGTGGCCCAACTGTGCCATGGATCACGGTTTATGGCAACCCCGAGCTGAGAGCCCGCGCCTCGGCTCCGTCTCTGCAGCCGGCTTCCCCGCTCCAATACCTGGGAGCTCTGCCACTCTCAGGCACCCCCAGTCTTTCTGTGACCCCGAGGGTCCTGAGGCCACACTGTCCCAGCAAGGGTTCCACCCCTCGCTTAGCCACTGGAGTGACGTCCCTCAGCGGAGCTGACTTCTAAAAGTTCCGATTTTGTGCTCCGCGGCTCTATCACTTGCCAGAAGCGGCTGATGAGGCCCCCTCCCCCGCCGTCTATCCTCCCAAATATTGCCTCAGATTCACTTCTCCACACGTCCTACCTTCCAGAAAGTGGTCAATTTTCTGTTCAGAGAGTTGCTGCTATTCTTTTCTTCGATCTCCTGTTGAGTTCGTAGGTGATCAGAATGGTTTGATCCCTATCCAGCTGAATTCCTGGGACCAGACTAAATCCAGGTCTCCTACTCCTCCGCCATCTTGCTCCTCCCCTCAAAATATATTTTGAATGGTAGTAACCAACTTAGCTCACTTGAGACATCTGTATCTTTAACCATCAGTGAGGAAAGTCCAGAAGTAATTGAGTTACATGACACAACCCCCAAAAGGCCAATGATTTGGTGGCACCAGCTATGTCTGGAAGTGACAGTAAAGATGAACCTAAAATCCTGGGGTTTGATTCAAGTCTCTTTAAGGAGCAGTTAGACTCCCAGGTTGCCTATTTTATACCATGTAACTGGTATTCTGCTTCATTCTTACCCTGGGCAAAAGACTGGAGGTTTTGTTTCTAGAGAAGGTAAAATAGAGTATCTCTGGACTAGGGAAATCAAAGCACAACTAAGGGCATCATGTTGAAACATGAGGTTCAATCAAAAACTTACATATGGGGGTGCCTGGGTTGTTCAGTCCGTTGGGCATCTGACTCTTGATTTCGGCTCAGGTCATGATCTTGAAGTTGTGGGATCCGGCCCCGTGTTGGGCTCCATGCTCAGCGTGGCATCTGCTTGACACTCACTCCTCTCCCTCTCCCTCTGCCCCTCCCCCAACTTGAGTTTGTGCTGTCTCTCTAAAATGAATAAATAAATCTTAAAAAAAAACCTTACTTATGAATCTTAAGACTCCAGACCCTTTACTCTCACATAGTTCCCAGAACCTTGCAAGGAAAATTATGCCTTTTAGGCAGGGATTTGAAAGAAATATCTTTGGGGATTTAAGGACACTGACATCAGGGGATTCCCTATCAAGGCGGCACAGCCAGTGCTTTCTACACCGAAGCACACAGCTGACAAGTCCCCTCTACATGCTTTCAAGTGATCCTTAAATGCTAACGGAAATCCAGAAATTACTAGACATTTGAAGAAAACCTCTAACAGGAAAGACAGAAGTCAAAACAAAACAAAAAAACCACTTAGAGCAAATAATCTATGCAGGATAAATACAACTTCTAAAGAAATTGTCATTAGTATCCTCAGAGAAATAAAAGGAGATCTTACATGAAGAAGCATAGGATTCTACAAAAAAATGAAACATTTAGAGACTGAAACCAAAGTGTTTATAAATTCAAAATGTGGTAGCAGAAATGAGCAACTCAACCGAAAAACTGCAGAAAAAGTTGAGGAAATTGTTCCGAGTAATAAACAATAAAAAACAATGAGATGGGGAGTAGTGAAACGAATAGACAGAGGACAGATTCAACATCTGAACAATAGTAATTCTGAAAAGAGAGAACAGAGAACACAAAGGGTCAGAATCAGCCTTGAAATTAATTCAAGAAAATTTCTCAGAACAAGAAGATATAGATTTCCAGATTGAGGGAACCCATTAAAAGACGATCACATTAAATGGGGGGAAAAAAGACATACAACATCAGGTAGATTGGCTTCAACTTTCAGGGTTCCAGGCCAAGATGGCAACATAGGAACCTCCTGAACCTCCTCTCCTCTCATGGACACACTGAGTCTACTGCTACACATGGAACAATTCCCTCTGAAAGAAATTTAGAAACTAGCTGAGTGATTCCTACATATTTGGCAAGCAAGAAAATACCCATACCACCTACATCAAAATGGGTCTTAGCACACTGTCAGCTACTGGGAACCACTAAGAACAAAGAAGGTGGCCTGAATCATCAAAAAGGTTTTCAGGCACAGCCTAGTTTGAGGTTGATTAAAAAGCTTCATCTCCTATACAATACCACTCTGTCAAGACTGGGAGAGGTGGCTGTTTTATCTAAAGCACAGAAACCAACACAGAGTCAAGGAAAATGAAGGAATAGAGGAATATGTTCCAAATAAAAGAATAGGATAAAACTCCAGAAACAGAACCTAATGAAATGGAGATAAGTGATTTACCTGACTAAAAAGATAACAGCAATAAGGATGCTCACCAAAGTCAGAGAACCATGCATTGACAAAGTGAGAATTTTAACAAAAAGATAGAAAATACAAGAAAGTACCAAACAGAAATCAAAGAGCTGAAGAATATGATAAGTGCACTGAAAAATTCAAGGGATTCAACGGCAGGCTAGATCAAATGGAAGAAAGGACTTGAACTTTGAGAACAATAGGGAGAAAAGATCATATTAGGTGCCAATAAGAGGGGGAAGGTTCACATCCAAAGGATCAGAAATCAGAAGGGCTCCAGATTTCTCAATAGCAGTAGTGGAATTGCTAAAATATTGGAGCAATTCCTTTAAAATTCAGAGCATTATCATTTCCAACCTAAAATTCCACACCCGGCCAAACTACAAATCAATCATGTGGGTAGAATCCCACATGTGCACAGTTTTAAAATATTCACCTCTTCTGAGTCTTCTCTCAGGGAGCTACTGATAGACTGCTCCACCAGAATGAAGGAGTACACCAAGAAAGAGGAAGACGTGGGACACTGGGAAGAAGGAATCCCACAAAAGAGACATAAAAGAAGTCTCCGGGCAAAGAAGGTGACAGCCACACAGCATCCTGATCAAAGCCAGTGAGGGATCTGTGGAATAAACTTTGCGAAATATGTATAAAACCAAGCGAAATGTTAACAGCGAA
The DNA here is from genome assembly GCF_029215605.1 of Mirounga angustirostris. Classification (NCBI taxonomy): domain Eukaryota; kingdom Metazoa; phylum Chordata; class Mammalia; order Carnivora; family Phocidae; genus Mirounga; species Mirounga angustirostris. Next base: position 176,519,058 of record NW_026991709.1, on the reverse strand, counting down.
AAAGACAAGTCTTAATTCCAGGGAAAATAGAATTGTACAGAAAGGTAAAGTATTGTGGTTCGCTCCGTGGCTTGATTAGAAATAGTGTTTACTTGGCCATCATAAGATAACATTTATATTGATCCAATTAGTATTTTGATATGCTCTTTTGGGAGATGAGAAGTACGTATCTGAGAAGCATGGTGGGGTGAGGAGTTTGTGTGAAAGGGAGCTAAATTATCTTCCAGGGTAGAAAATCCCCAGACAAGGCATGTATGACATAATAAGAAATACATATTTGGGCTCTGCCCCTGGTTTTTGACACATAACTCCTAAAACTCTTGCAGATTTTCTGAGTGATATGGGTGCTAGGAATATATTTTATTCTAGTATTTGGTGTTTGACCTTCTTCCTGACACAGGTCCTAAAAAATCTTGTAATTTCCTGAGTGATTGGGGTGATAGGAGCATCTTATATGGAGTTTCTAAATCCCTTGGAATTCCCTGGGTGATAGGAGTGGTTTTTGTTCCAATGAGGTAACTCTTGGTGGGCTTCTGGATGGGGCCTGGTCATCAGAAAGGCCAAGGCATGATCAGAAGCTTGAAACTTTCAACACTACTCCCCATCTTCTGGGAAGGGAGAGGGAGATTAGAGATTGATTTAATAAACTATCATGCCCATGTGATGAAGCCTCCACAAAAATCTGTAAAGTATGGGGTTTAAAGAGATTCCAGATTGGTGAACACATCCATCCATGTGCCAGGATGGTGGTACAGCCCATGCTTTGTGAGGACGGAAGCTCCTGTGCTTGGGACCCCTCTGAACCTCACCCTTGTAACTCTTCAACTATATCCTTTATTATATCCTTTATAATAAACCCTTAAAAATAAGTGTTTCTCTGAGTTCTCTGAGCTATTATAGCAAATCATCCAACTTGAGGAGTAGATCATGGGAACTCTCATGTACTTGTAGCCAAGTTAGTCAGAAGTGTGGGTACCTGAGAACTGAGTACTGTGATTGGCATCTAAAGTGAGGGGCAGTCTTGGCGGACTGAACCCTTCCCCTATGGGTCTGCACTAATTCAGGTAGTTAGTGTCATAATTGAATTGTAGGACATCCGGTTGATACACAGTGTTGGAGAATTGACACATTTGGTGTCAGAAGTGCTACAAATTCAGAGGAAAAGTTGTTATTTTAGCATATTATTTAGCGACATGAAGGTACAAATCCAAAAAAGCAATTTAAAGAATTGGAAGTCGTTGTTAGCTATGAAAGTAGGAGAAGGAGTGGGGGACGTGGAAATTCGTCCACTTGTCTGTCTCTCTGTTTATCTATCTACATTTAATTGTTTACCAAGCTTTTGTTAACTTCAACCCTCATATTTCTCAAGTTGTGGAAAATTACCTACTGGTAACTCTTCAAATCAATTCAGTGGATTATGATCAGATTTTGAAAAAAATAAAGTAGAATAGAATAATGAGCATGCATTGGATATAGTAAGGGCAAATACCATTTTTGAAAATTGTGCTTCTGTTTTATGACAGGCGGGGATACTAACCACTATACTAATGAGGAGCTGTTTTATGTATTTACATATGCATGTGCTAGAATCATGATGTAAATGCATTTCTTACTGTGAGGTGCAGTTGAAAATAGTTTGAGAAATAGGCTTAAGATATATCTTCAGGACATAGCACTGAGAGAAGAATGTATGGTAGGTGGCGAAAGACCATGCGATGTCTGCTGCACTTAACACATGCTAGGCTCTTTAGGTTTATGATTTCATTAACTCTTCACAACTCTGAGGAGTGTACTGATCTGTATCCTTTCTACGAATGAGGTGACTGAAATTAGCCCGTTTCTTCTGTAGTATAATTATTCCGCTCTACTTCTTGCAGTTTCAAAATGCCTGAGTTTTCTCTTGTACATTACCAAAACATTACCAAAGTGTTCCAAAATGTCTCCTCCCCTGAACCTTCTGTTCCTCCACTCTTAATGGGTATAACAAAAGTACACATGTCTTTGCTTTGTTGTGCTCTACACCCTCACTTTGCTCTTCCCCTATCCTGTCTTTGAACTTAGAATACTACATGGTGTGCTTATTTGTTTCATTTTTTTACTTCTCTCACTAGATTGTGCACCCTACCAGAAGAAAGATCTTTGATCTCCAGCACCTAGAGTATTGCATGGTACATGTTCACAAAAGGCACTCTGTAAAACTATTTAGATGGGTGGATGGGTGGAAGGAAGGAATGAACGAATGAACCAAAGAAGGGAGGAAGGAAAGAAGCATGTACTTATAATCAGGGCTTTAGCAAGTGCTTCAATGGGCAGTAGAGAGGATTTGAAGATATAATGCTTGTAAAAGTGTCCAGCCTTACACCCAGTAAATACTTAGTAAATGTTGGTTGGATTTGATTCTCAAATATAAGGAAAGGGAAACCATTCTTAGAAAACTTCCAATACTTGTGAAGAGCCACGGTTCCTGGTGACCCAATGATCCCGTTTCTAACAACTCCCTAGCAGAGAATGCATCCTCTGGTGAGACACCATCTGACCAAAAAAAAAAAAACTAGCCTGTTCTAAATGACAGTTGCCATGGCTAACAGGATGTCTACAGTCAACAGAGAAAGATAGTGTGTACTTGCTGGCTGGGATTGCAACACCTGATAACAGGAGGAAGAAAGCCAAAAGGGATGGAAGCAGATGGAAGATCTGAGAGAGCCATTATCTTGGAATACACCAGCGAAAGCAGATACCTTCAGTAATGCAAGGCCTGTGGAAAACGTCCTGCATGCAGATACAACAGTTGGCCACACAGCTGAGATGATGAAATCAAAGACCAAATACAAGTTTGATGAGCCAGAATTTTAGGAGAATCATTCTAAACAAAGCCATCATTTACTTGCCCAGCTCAGAGGCAGTCTGACTCTTGTTTGCATGGAGATCAAAGATTAAACTGATCAGAGGAGTCTAGGTTGTTAATGGGGACCATGTGTGAATGTAGTCATGACATTGGTACAATCTGCTCTTTTTTTAAAAACTTCACAGAAATGAGTATGTAAGTTACATGTAATTCCACAAGAGGGCACAATAGAAGCAAAAATAAAAATTCATACACTTTCATGGTCTCCTGTGCCACCCTATCTTAAGCTGGTAATTTAATGAACAACCTTAAAATCTCAAAATTGTTAAAATCTTAGATCACTGTTTAATAAAAAATGGAGGGGCACCTGGGTGGCTCAGTTGTTGGGCGTCTGCCTTTGGCTCAGGTCATGATCTCAGGGTCCTGGTATCGAGCCCCTCATCAGGCTCCCTGCTCCGCGGGGAAGCCTGCTTCTCCCTCTCCTACTCCCCCTGCTTGTGTTGTCTCTCTCTGTCAAATAAATAAATAAAATCTTTAAAAAAAAGATGGAGATTTACTTTTGCACAAATTTCCAATATATTTTTTAAAAAACAGGGGAAAAGCACTACATAGGAATAATACTTTCCAAGTGTTCATGATTGTCTCCCCTATCTTAAACTATTTTAACATTATCGAATAGGATATTTGAGAATTCAACATTGAACAGAGAGTCCTTTGTTCTCTGCACGTCCAAAATGAAAGGGAAATACCTCAAAATAGACAATTAGCAAGTATGTGTAGCATGATTCCACTGCTCTTTTAAAGAATCCAAAAGCACATGTTTGTGTGTGTATATATGTGCACACAAACATTTATACACACAGCCATTCATTCAACGGTGTTTACTGAGCCCCAACTATGTGGTTGTCCCTGGAAATATGACTGGGAGCAAGAGAGACAAATTTCCTGCTCTTACAGAGCTTACATCCCAATCAAGGAAGAATGACCAAGAAAAAAAAAAGTTAATTATATATTAACTTCAGGTAGTAGTAAGAACTATGGGAAAAATTAATAAGTTTAAAGAGTGATGGGGAGGGGATCTCTGATGAGGTAACAACTGAGTTGAGATCTGAATGCCTAGCCGTACTACAATCACATAGGCATATTGATAAATGTGTAGAAACCATCGGGTGATGTTCACTAAAGTGTTACCAATTAGTTCATTCTAATGAAAAGAGAGAGGGTGTGGGGGCTTGGATTGGTGGTGCAGAGAATAGACGGGAAAAGAGCAACTTGAGTTTCTGACACCACAGATTGCTGCCTTCTCTGTATTTTTATAACACACAAGCATGCATTCGTGCATGTGTCAGTTGGAGAATTTTTTAAAACGGCGAACCAGTCAGAAAGAGAAGAAAACAAGAACATCAAAACTTTTTGGAAGGTACTGAAGCTCTCTGCTCACATCTGCAAGGACATAGAGATACACCATGAAAGTATGGGCCTCTTTTGGACCAGGTGTTCTGGGTCTGGCTGTATTTACATTAATACAAAAAAACAAACACAACAGTGACAATAGAGAACAGGATGATTGTATCGCCCTGTTTACTCGTCTCCCCACCATCTGTGTCCCTTCCCTCCTGCATGCCACTCCCGGAGTTTTGGCTTTTGAATGGTACTCTCAGCCTGTGAATTCTGAGCTCAGAACCTTGCCAGAGTCTCTCTTCCCATGTAGGATCAAGTCCAAGTCCTCTCAGCCTTTTATTCAGGGCCCTATGCATTCCGACCGAGTTCACCTGTTCATTCTTCAGCATTATTCCAAATCATGATTTACCGCTCCAGCCAGGCCGCTCTGCCACTGTCCTGAGATGCTGTACATGCTATCCTCCTCCATACTGTATCCTGGGGATGATTCCCTGGGCACTTCACTCCGCCATCTCTAGCCTCACTTATTAAAACCATACCCGGTTCTTTAAATCTTGGCCCAAAAACCATACCCAGTTCTTTAAATCTTGGCCCAACACCCTAATCATCTAAGCTCAGAATTCTCTTTACCTTTAATAAATTATTTCTCAAATACACACAGGCTCCTGAGATCAGGTATCCATGTGGACTCATATTTTTAAATAGATAAATAGATGGATAGATAGATAGATGGATAGATAAATAGATGGATAGATAGTTAATTATAGATATATACGTATGGATTTGTTAGTATACATACATGTATTTCCTAGGTCTATCCACTGAAAGAGGCTAGAAGCAGAATGTATTTGGTGCTGGAAATTAACGATGTGCTAAAATAAAAAAATGAATGAATGAATTGAATGAATGAATGGAGAGGGGTCAAATTGAAAGGGCTTGGGAACCAAGCTGACAGAGCTCCATATGACCAGAGTTGGAACAGCTTGGGCAACAAAATAAATCATGATAGTATTGAATTATAACCCCCCAAATAAAATAATTTTCCATAAGCCCATACTAATATAAATAAATAACAGAAAGGATAAATGAGTGGGGAGAAATGACAACTCTTTCCTATGGAAGATTTCCAATGAATACTTGTAGAAAGTATGAGGGAAATAGAAAATGACCCTTAGCACACCATCGTACTAATGACTGCAGGTAAGATCTACCAGCAAATGCTAAAAGTAGGGGGTAAATGTTTAACCAGAAACAGGACATTTGGCAATTATGAAGGGGAAAATAATATGTTTATTGTGGGGAATATTGGCAGACAGCACCAGAGCCAAGTGATCCAGGTTCACATCACTAGTAATACGTATCAGCATCGTGTACGCCTGGATATGATACACTGAGGAGGGTACCTCACCTCTGCTGTATTCTTCCCAACCGTGCATAACCTCAGTCTAACCAGGAGAAAACACCAGAGAGCAAATTGAGTGACTTTTACTGAGTAACTGACCAGTACTCTTCAAAGGTGTCAAGATCGTGAAAAGCCAAGGAAAGACTGAGGAATTGTCACCTAGTAGAGGAAACTAGGGAGACATAACAACTCATTGCAGTGTGGGATCCTCGATTGGATTTTGGACCAAAAAAAGGAAATTAGTGGAAAGGCTGCTACAATCAGAGTCAATTCTATAGTTTAGTTAATAGTGTTGTACAAGGTTAATTTCTTCGTTTTGACAAAGACTCGGTGGGTATGTCAGATGTTAACACAGGGGGAAGCTCAGTACAGAGTACCTGGGAGCTCTCTGGACTCTTTTTGCAACTCTTCTGAAAATCTAAAATGGTCTCAAAACAAAACATTTAAAAACACATACATATATACATACATATATGCAGGTTCTAGAGGCCATTGCCAGACCTAATAATTCAGAGTTTGGGGGTAAGGCCTGGGAATCTTTTTTAAACAAACTTCTTAGATGATTGTCAGGTACACAGAGGTTTAAGAACAACTACTCTCTGACTGACCACATTCATCATTCACGTTGTGAACATGTCCGGTTAGCGTTAGGTGAAAATCAGCATGAGCCTTGGTGTCACAGAACTCTGGTTTCTCCCAGATGCTCCCATTTTTTCATGGTGACCTTAGGTACGCCGTTTCAGCTCATCTGTTAAATGGGGGTAATATTACCACCCTAGCAAGGTTGTTGAGGCAGTAGCATCAATGTATATGAAATGCCCAGAATGAGGCTTAACATACAACAGGTACTGAGTAAACAAAGGGATTATTATTCCTTTACGTTTGTAAATTACTTTATTGACAAAAATGTCTGCTGATTGAATATTTCGTATAGTTCTGTGACCTTGGGCAAGTGACTTAACCTCTCTGTGTCTCAGTTTCCTCATCTGTAAAATGGGGATAATAGTACTGGCTCATTAGGTTGTTGTAAGGATTAAATGGTTTAACATGGGAGAGCTAGCGAACAGTAACACATAATAAGTGCTATATGAGTGGTTATAATTATTATAATTACTTCATCAGAATAGTCTCTTATTTACCTGATTATTTTATGGGATTATTGTTTACATGGGTCTTGGGCTATAACCTCTTCTGATCACAGTTTTGCATTTTTCAGATTTCCACCTCTGTTTACTAGAGGATGTCTCAGATTACCCAAACATCGGTAGAAATGTTCATTATTATTCAGCTTTTTCTCTTGATAATTATTGTGTCTGTAATAGCCTGTTTCAATATAGGTCCAGTGTGTGTTTTTTCAAAAGGAGAATGAAGGAATGGTGGAGGAAAGGGTACTTATTTTTACCAGATTGCAGATTTATGTTGATATGTAGAATTTCCTTTCCTTTCTATTTTTGGTTTGGAGGCTTTAGAATTTTGGTCCCAGAGCAGAAAGTCCAGATAACCGTAGAAGCTCTATTCCATCCAACTGAATTTTCTGTAGAATGACAAGGGGCAGGGGTCACCAAATGTTTTCCCAGGCTCTGCACCCTGGGAGGGGGCTCTCTCTCTGTTAGAGAAGAAGGCAAGTAGCAGAAGGGAGGCTCCTCCTGCTCCTTTCTTGGCCACTGTGTCCTCTTGGTCAGCTTGGATAGACATCTTGCCTGCAGAAGAGTGTGCTGTAGGACTGATATTGCAAAACAAGAAAAGAAAAGAAACGAAAAAGGACAGGGACTTGATAGAAATTGTGGAAATGAAAGAACGAAAGATGATCTTGGAAAAACTCTGCAAATACATTTGGCTTAGTGAAGTGAAAATTCACAAAGGTAGAAATAGGTTAAGTAACATCACGAAGCACATTGTGTAAAGCAAACTTTCATTGAAAAAATATAATAATGGTGCCTGTGTTTCCTTTTTCCCCATTTTTATTATAAACTGTATACAGTATAAATGTTTTCAACCATTTGAACCATGTTTAAGTGTATAAGGCTGTGGCACCACGAACATTCACACTCTTGTGCAAGCATCACCACCATCCATCTCCAGAACTCTTCATCTCCCTACAATGAAATAATGTCTGTATTTCTTGTGCCTTTCCATGGGAGCACCATTTCTTTACTCATAATCCCATTTAGTATAGATGCACACTGTGCCTTGCTGATTCTGTGTAGATGGATTGTGGCTATTTTAGTTATAAGCAATATATATATGTTATATATATATATATATATTTTTTTTTTCCCCATATACATGATGTCTTCACCTGGCAAAAACAAGAAAATGTTTCTTCTTCTCTTCTTCTTGAATCCCTGTCCTTTCCTCCTCTTGGTTTCCACCTCCTGCTTTAACCCTCTTTAAATATTTTTTGTCTTCTTCTGATTATCATTGATGTCATTTTCCAATGGGTCCCTCTCTGGAGTTCAGTTCTACTTGGATCTGAATGGCTTCTTTGTCTTTGCTTCTGTTCTGCCTTTCCTCCTCTGGTTCCTTTTCTTTTCCTTCAGTTGTCAGGGCCTTTTAGAGCTGCTTGAGAGGTAAGGAAATGGAATTATATACTTAGCACCTAGCTATCCCATCAACAGAGGAGGGAGATGTATGGGACGCACAAACAAAAGGACATTCATTGGTGTGGGCGGTGTTATGTTGGTTTTCTCTTCAGGAACTTGAGGCTCTATTACTTCATTTGTTCACAGACCATCTCATTTCTCAGGACCTATCCTCATCTACCATCAGCCTTAAAGCATATTTAAAGTTTTAGAGTGGTTCTGAGACAGCTCAGCAGTTGAATTCCTTAGTTTATGTAAATATTTACTGGATGCCTAATCTCTATGCCAGGCATTGTGCTAGGCGCATGGACTTCAGAAGTTAACTAGACACACAGCATCTCTGCCCTCACAGAGCTTCTATTCTCACCAAGGAGGCAAGAATAAATGAGAAAGTTAATTCAACAAAAGCCACTGGTGTAAGAAGTGGTGGAAAGAAGGAAATAGGGTTTTGCAATGAGGAGACTGGGAAGGGGGAGGGGAGATGGCTCTCTCCAGGAAACCTTACTGAGGAGGTAACATCTGAGCTCAGATCTAAAGGATAAGTCAGAGCTGGGTGTTCCAGAACACCCACATTGTGGGAAGTCTTTGGGAGCCCTTCACTAACAGGGCAGGGAAGGTGCTTATCATAAACAGAAGCTCCATGGAGCTTAATGGACAGACTCATAAAGAGGGGAGAAACACTAAATTACTGCGAAGTCATTTACATCAGCAGGTATGATTTGGGAACATCATCCATTTTCACACTAATCATAGATTTGATTCTTTAGGTAATTATCTAAAACAGTAGCTCACAGGGGCACCTGGATAGCTCAGTCGGTTGAGCGTCTGACTCTTGATTTCGGCTCAGGTCATGATCTCAGGGTCCTGGGATCAGGCCCCGAGTTGAGTCGGGCTCTGCCCTCAGCAGGGAGTCTACTTGAGGATCTCTCTCTCTCTCTCCCTCTACCCCTCCCCCCTCTAAAGTAAATAAATAAATCTTTTTTAAAAATAAAAATAAAATAATAGCTCAAAAACCTTGAAACTGACTAAAGCATCAGAGGCTGTGCATGTATTTCAGAGTCAATAAAGATGTTCTTTTTTTTTTTTAAGATTTTATTTATTTATTTGAGAGAGAGAGAGCACAAGCAGGGGGTAGGGCTAGAGGGAGAAGCAGACTCCCCGCTGAGCAGGGAGCCCGATGCAGGACTTGATCCCAGTACCCTGAGATCATGACCTGAGCCCAAGGCAGATGCTTAACCAACTGAGCCACCCAGGTGCCCCTATAAAGATACTCTTTTTAAGCACATTTGGAAACCTTATCTCCTTCGCCTCAAATGTCATGAACTTAGGGAGTGAAATGAGAGAACATTCCAAAAAATGATTCCTTGGTAAATAAATCCATAATTTCAACTTATTTTCCTTCTGAAAGAGGAGATTTATATGTTAGTGGCTGTCTCAGCAAAGACTTAAGAGCATCTCCGACTGAGAGGACCCTGGCCATGTGTAGGAAGAGAATCAAGAGCTTATTGCCTTGGTAATGTTACTCTGCTCCCCAGCCTCTGCTGGCTTTGACACTAAAAGAGTGATAAGGAAAAGTTTAAGGCCCTGAAGCCAGAAAATCCTTAGATTAGGCTGGGAGGTGAAAGAATGCCATTGATAGAAGATGAGGTGGGAGAGGTGGGCAGAGCATGTCCATCCTGCGGAGACTTTTATGGGCCATGGTATGTGTGTGACTATTTCAAGTGCAGTGACAAGTCTTGAAGGGGTTTAAGAATGAAAGTGGCATCTTCTTTTTTTTTTTTTTTTAAGATTTTATTTATTTATTTGACAGAGAGAGACACAGCAAGAGAGGGAACACAAGCAAGGGGAGTGGGAGAGGGAGAAGCAGGCTTCCCGCGGAGCAGGGAGCCCAATGTGGGGCTCGATCCCAAGACCCTGGGATCATGACCTGAGCTGAAGGTAGACGCTTAATGACTGAGCCACCCAGGTGCCCCAAAAGTGGCATCTTCTAATGTAGGTTTTTTTAAAAAGTCTCCTGAATACTTCATAACCATATAAGGATCAAGCTGTCAAGAAGATGTAACCAACCTAAATGAGTATGCATCTAACAATGAGCTTCCAAATCTACAAGGCAAAAAACATACTTAGACAAATAGACAAATCCACAATCTGAGTTGGAGACTTCAGCACTCACCTTTTGATAATTGACTATGATTAGTGTAAAATGAGTGATGGTCACCAAATCACATCTGGGTTTTTTGTTTTGTTTTAGTTTTTATTTAAATTCCAGTCAGTTTACATACAGTGTAATTTAGTTTCAGGTGTACTATATAGTGACTCAACACTTCCATACATCACCAGTGCTCATCACACCAAGTGTACTGCTTAATCCCCATCTCCTGTTTCCCCCATACCCCCACCCAACTCCCCTCTGGTAACCGTCAGTTTGTTCTCTATAGTTAAGCGTCTGTTTCTTGGTTTGCCTCTCTCTTTTTTTTCCCTATGATCATTTGCTTTGTTTCTTAAGTCCCACATATGAGTGAAATAATATGGTATTTGTCTTTCTCTAATTTATTTCGCTTAATGTAATACTCTCTAGCTCCATTCATGTCGTTGTAAATGGCAAGCTTTTTATGGCTGAATAATATTCCATTGTATATATACTGCTTCCTCTTTATCCATTCATCAGTTGATGGGCATTTGAGCTGTTTCCCTTATTTGGCTATTGTAAATAACATGCTGTAAACATCAGGGTGCATGTATCCCTTTGGATTAGTATTTTTGTATTTTTCGGTAAATACCTAGTAGTGCAATTTCTGGACTGTAGGGTGAAACTGGACCACTTTCTTTGACCATACACAAAAATAAATTCAAAATGGATTAAAGACCTAAATGTGAGACCTGAAACCATAAAAATCCTAGAGAAGAACACAGACAGTAACCTCTTTGACATCGGCCATAGCACCTGCTTACTAGATAGGTCTCCTGAGGCAAGGAAAACAAAAGCAAAAATAAACTATTGGAACTTAATCATATCTGTTGATGTAAGTGAATTTGCAGTAATTTCACAATTGTACCCCCCCGCTTTTAGTGTCTGGAGATAAAACTCCACGGAGCTTCTGTGGTCATAATAAACAAACAGAAAATCAATACAAACATGGGAGTCCTTGACGACATTATCAGCCAAGTGACGTAATTGACAGCTCTAGAGTTTATAGACTACTCCACCCAACAGCTGTAGAGTAAACATTCTTTTCATAGGTTCGGGGAACGTTCACCAAGATAGACTATATGCTGAACCACAAATTTGAGAGGATTGAAATCATGTAGAGTGTGCTCCCTGACTACAAGAGGATTAATTTAGAAATGAATAACAAAAAGAAATCTGTAAAATCCCAAATATTTGGAAATCAAACCACACACTTGTAAATACCCCATGGGTCAAAGAATAAATATCCCTCTGGCTGGTCTGTGAGGAATATGTTGGAGGGGAGTCAGTATGGACACAGTGAGACCAGTGAACTGGCTTGTCCAGACCTCCAGGGGAGCTGCAATCATGACTTGGACTCAGGGAAAGCTGTGGAGAGGGAGAGAAAAGGCCAGATTCACATGTATTTGGAGAAGCTGATGGGACTCTTTATGGTTAGAGGTGGGCAATGTGAGGTAAGAGAAGAAGCATCTGACCTTGGGCTTTCTGATTCACATCCTTTGACATCTCCCCTTTGCTCTCAGGATCCAGTCCAAATGTGTTGGCATAGCTCCTGTTTGGGCCCTGCCCACTCTGCCAGCCTAATCACCAGCAGCCTGGCTCTCCCACTGTCTGCTTCAGCACCATCGGGCACCTTGCCATCCCGTCCTGCACCATGCTCTCTCTTGGGTGTGGACCTTTGCACATGCTGTTCCATTGATCTTCAGTACTCTTTGCCCTGCTGTTCACGAATTGCTCAGCTTAGATGTTGCTTCTTCTGGAAAGTCTTCCCTGCTTTCACTGCAGACTGGTTTAGGCACCCTGCTGTGTGCCGTCCTACCCTGTCATCCCCCACACCTCACTTTGCTTTGCCTCTTTTCTGCCTCCCCCGTTAGACCTCCTGGAGACCAGAGATGATGCCTCATTCTAGATTGTCACTACTACTCCTACAATTGCCTCTACTGCTATAGTCAGGTTCTTGTTCCTCCGGGTGGGAATCCAGGATCCCAGCCCTTGTGGGATGGGATGATGATAAGACTGTGGCACATCAACCGAGTGCTTGCTGGGTGTTTGCCAGGGGCTAGGCACGCACGGTCTCCTTTCATCGTCCCAGCAGCACCGTGAAGTGGGTGCCTGCGCCACTTACAGGGTGAGCAACTGAGGCTTCAAAGGCGTAAGTCGCTTGCCCACGACCACACAGTTCATAGTGGAAATGGAATTTGAACACACATACAGTGGTCCCCCCGCTTATCCGCATTTCACTTTGCACAGTGTCAGTTCCTCCCAGGCCACTGTAGCCTGGAAGCAGATGATCCTCCTTCCCACGTCTGGTCAGAAGGTCATTGGTAGCCTGATGTCACGTCACAGTGCCCACGCCACTCGCCTCACTCCATGTCGTCACCTAGGCATTTTATCACCTTGCGTCATCACAAGAAGAAGGGCGAGGACAGTGCAATAAGACATTTTTGAGAGACAGCCGTCGCATAACTTTTATTACAGTATGTTTGAGCAATTGTCCCTTTTTATTATTGTTGTTAATCTCGTATTGTGCCTAGTTTAGAAATTAAACTTCATCCTAGGCATATATGTATAGGAGAAAACACAGTATGTATGGGGGGTTCGGGACCTTCCACGGTCTCAGGCATCCACTGGGGGTCTGGGAACATATCCCTTGTGGATTGGGGGCGGCTACTGAAATTTGATTTCAAACCCAGTGCTTTTAACCGCTAAGTTGTACTGTAGGAGGACAGAGTTGGGGCAGAACAAACTTGAAGGTAAGCCCGTGAGCCCCTGATCATCTTGCTGCCTGTGGCCAGCCTCCGGTCCTCACTGAGCCCTGGGGACAGCCGCCCAGGTTAGGGCAGTGAGTGGGAGCAGGGACAGCAACGCCCATTACAGCTGGCCAGGTCTCGTACAAATAGCTATCATGTGCTGCATTTCTGCCCCCGCTTTCCTAAGAAAACAAAGGCCTCATTTCTGGTGCTGACTGATTTCCATAAGAGAATTAGAATGGCTAGTTTTATATCCTTTCGGTAAATATTCCTCTTCCCATTATCACATGGCCAAATGATCCTCTTCAAATTAATAACAGCCATAATTGCTGCAGAATTAGCCTTCAGAGACATAATGTTATAGAAAGAGTGGGGTTTTTTTCTCCCCACCCCGCCCGGTCTTTTGTTTTTTTTCAGGTAAAGAGTGAAAAAAGCCTTACGTACTTGTTTTCAGTCAAGATAATAAGTAGATTATGATGATATCAGAAGGTTCAAAAGCTTCTTCTCTGCTTGACTCTGACTATGTAAAAGGCTTTTTGTGGTTGACGTGTTTTGAAGTGCTGTGGGCACGGCAATGGTAACTAATTACACTTGATACTTTACAAGGGGAAACAGACTTCTTACAGTAACAACACCATTACTTACGGAAGACTGACTGTGTACCAGTCACTGTACCAAGTACCTTGTGTGTGTTATTTCACTGGATCATTAGGACAACCTGGGGAGAAGGGTGGTGGTGGTGGCTGTGATAATTGCTTTCCACTTGTTTCAAATGGGGAATGGAGGCCTGGAAAGATGGAGGAACTTATCCAAAGTCACAGGGCCTGGGGTCACCCTGCCTGGAATTGAACTCACAAATGCCAGACTCAAGATTTGAAGGACTCTCATATCTGTGAGACGTACCATTAGGTATGGTGTGTCTGTTTGGAAATATGAGCTACCGACCAAAACTGTATGTGCTTAGTTTAACAAGCTCACACCTATGTAAGCACCGTTGTGGTCAAGAACTAGATGGTTTGACCATTGCCCCAGAAACCCATGATGTATCCCTTCCCAGGAGCACCCATGGGCTTCTTGGCATTTCAGGGAGAGCAGATGCTGAGGAGGGAGGGAAGGAGCTAGGCTTCAGCGGTTACAAATAGCAGTATGTACCCACGAGGGCCAGACGGGTAAGTCAGGAATGACACACAGCAGTACCCTCTGACGTAGAGGTGACTCTGTTGTACCTTTCATTCAGGTTAAAATCCTTGGAGTTGCTCTTGACTTTTCTCTTTGTCTCATGTGGTGCCTACAGCCCATCAGGAAATCCTGTTGGCCCTATCTCTATACTCTATTTAGGATTTGACCACTTCTCACTCGCTGGATTGTTACCCCCTGAGCCAAGCCACCATCACAACTCACCTGAATTACTAAGATGCTGTCCTAACTGGGCTCTCTGCTTCCCCTGCACACCTTAATCGTCTGTCCTCAGTGTGGCCTCCACAGTGACCATTCCTCTAAGTCAGATCCTGTGTCACCCCTCCTTTAAAGCTCCCCAGTGGCTCCCATCTCACTCAGAGTAAAAACCAAAGTTCGTCCAAGGGCAAGCAAAGCCCTAAGTGCCCCACACACCCTCTATCCTCCTCCCCAACTCTTCTCCCCTCTGTTGGCCCTGATCCAGCCACACTGGTCCCCTGCTGTTCTGGAAAAGTGCCAGCCTGCTTTATTTCCATTTGCTCACCTCCTTCTGAGCAAAACTTTCTCCACAGCCCTATTTAAAATTGCAAACTCCTCTTTACCTGGGACCCCTGGTCGTTTCCCTGCTTTATTCTTCACCTGCTTATAGACTCTATAATGAATATATTTATCTTATTTGTTATCTGACTCCCTCATGAGGGCCTAGATTTTTGTCTTTCTCAGTCACTGCTGGTCACACGTGGCACCTAGTGGACCCTCCATAAATGTTTATTGTGTGAATGAACTGAGGATGTCGGGAGTACCTGTCCACAAGCACCAGCAGATTTTTCCCTTGTAGGTTGCAGGCTGTTCTTGCTGGAGCTGTCAATTTTTTTTTAAACAGAAGTGCAGGTATTTCTGAGAAATCTTCAGTTTTCACAAAATGTTGGCAACTAATTCAATTTTTTTAATAAAGACTATGTTATTGGGGAGCCTGGGTGGCTCAGGTGGTTAAAAAGACTATGTATTAAAAATTTTTTAGGGACACCTGGGTGGCTCAGTTGGTTAAGCGATTCCCTTCAGCTCAGGTCATGATCCTGGAGTCCCTGGATCGAGTCCCGCATCGGGCTCCCTGCTGAGCAGGGAGTCTGCTTCTCCCTCTGACCCTCCCCTCTCTCATGTGCGCCCTCTCTCTCACTCATTCTCTCTCTCTCAAATAAATAAAATCTTAAAAAAAAAAAATTTTTTTTAAATCCATTCGTTGGCTGAATTTGACCCACAGGCCCACAGGCCCTGGTTTGCACTCTGTAGGGTACGTTGGACTGGCTTTGCCATCTTCACTGAAGACATGCAAGCTTTCCAAAAATAGTAGCCATAAAATTTATTCCTAAGCTTTTCTTCTTTGTCCCTTGGTTCTAGTCCAGAAAGCACGTCTCTAGAATCAGAGCAGCAGAGGAGGGATTAGATATGGCTCTGGAGAAGGACAGTGTGTAGAGAGGGCTTACCACCCGTGAGTCCTCAGATCTGGGGCCTGTGTGGGTGCCCCTGGTGGGGGCCAGCACTGGTATTCAAGTGTCCTAAATGGTTGTCACTGGTCTTCCAGACATGCATCATCTCCTCCCACAGTGCTGGGTCCCAGGCAGTCCACCAGGGCAAGACTTGTAGGAAAATACAAACCAAAATGAATTGATAGGGTAAGCCCCTCTGAGGTGTGCTCCTTGGAAGCCAAAGCCCCAAAAGCATGACCAAACAGGATGCTGGCAAAGGTAAGAGGTAAGAGGCATCCTCTTACGTTGCTGGCCAAAGGCTAAATCGGTCCATTTCTAGAGAAGTAGTTTGGCAACACTTATCAAACGTACAAATGCATGTATTCTTTGATTAAGGAATTATATTTTAATGAATTTATCCTACAGATACACTCATGTGTGTTTGAAATGAATTGAGATGAGGAGGTTTCTCAATGTGACACTGTTTGTTGTAACAAAAGCTTGAAAATAACCTAAATGTCCTACAATGTGTAACTAGATAAATTACGCTAGAGCCATGGAATGAAATGCTGCACAGACATCAAAAATAAGAAATAAAATCTGTATGTGCTGATATGTAAAGTCCTCCTACAGGATTGTTTTATTTAAAAAAAAAAAAGGCAGGCTGATAACATTGTGGACACTATGCTACCATTTGTAGCATGAAAAGGGATGGTAGGCGCATAGCTATTTATTCTTACACGTATAATATATCTCTGGCTCAACACAGAGCAGTCCAGTATCATCGGTTACCTCTAAGAATGGGATTTGGTGACAAAATCGCAAGGAAGAATAAATTGCCAATAAATTTACTTTAATATATTTTTATTTTTAACTATGTGAATGTTTACTACATTAAAAAGAAAAAGAAATGTCATATTATATGCTTGGAAATCTCCCTAAAGGGGCACCTGGGTGACTCAGTTGGTTAAGTCTCTGCCTTCGGCTCAGGTCATGATCTCAGGGTCCTGAGATTGAGCTCCACATCAGGCTCCCTGCTCAGCAGGGAGTCTGCTTCTCCCTCTCCCTCTGCCCCTCCCCCTGCTCATGTGCTCTCTCTCTTTCTCTCTCTCTCTCGCTCGCTCTCTCAAATAAATGAATAAAATCTTAAAAAAAAGAAGTCCCCCTTAAAAGATACCCATTGTAGTATAGCTTATAATAATAAAAAAGGGAAGCAATCTTGTGTGTCAAATAATAGGCTATTGGTTAAATAAAAATTTTACCATATTTAAGTTTTTTCTGATTTTATAAATTTCCAGTACAACTTTTTTGCCTTTTCCTCTCTTGATTAAACATATTGCCTGTACCTTCATGTTGGAATATCTCCATTCTTCAGATCTTTTTAGTTTTTTTTCCAGACTTTCGTCAGAAGAGTCTTTTGTTTTCTTCTTTTTTGTTTTGTTGAGGGGTGGTAACATTTTGTTGAAGAAAGTAATGATAGCTTTAATAACACTGATGACTTAGGGCCAAGAAAAAAATCAGAATAATCAAGTCAGCAAGCTTGATTCTTTTGGGTAGATGTCTACATAACCCTTAATTGATTAAAACATTAATACTGTATGCTTTTCTTCAGGACTTATTAGATAATCAGCCATAAAGAGAAATTTGTACTATTTCACATAGGTTGAGATAGCTTTCTCTTCCTCTCTAATTCTGCAATTCTAAATTCGCTTTTTATTGGAACTCCATACATTCTCTTTTCCCTGAAAACACATTGTAGAAAGTGACTTAATCTTTCTATAACCTTATTAGCCAAAACCCAGCAATCATTAACATTATTTGACATGTAAACTTGGACAGAACCCTTTTCTTTGCTTTAGTTTTCCTTCCCAGTAAAATAAATTGGCAAGATATTGAGTACTTGGGATGGTGTTGGGCATGCAAGAAATCATAATTGTGTTTACATGTGATACATAATTTGTATCATAAAATGCATTTACTCATACTTCTGTAGAGAGTTTGCCTTTCCTCCACAGTACTCTGTAACTGTGATTTTAAAAAAAATTAGTAGACAGATGCTATTCTGTGGTAGATTTTTTACGTTTCCCTGGGAAAATAAGAAAAAATAAGAATAAGGTAGAGGATTTTTTTTAAGTCTGTGTGTTCAATTTGAAGAATTCATCCTAATTCTAAAATTACGATCTTCAAGTTGTTAAAATGGATGTCAAGATAATCTTCTCTTATAAAATGGTAGGCAATCATTATTCTTAATTTCATTTTACTAGTTTGTAAAATCTATTCCTCTAGTAGATGAGAAACGAAAGCTAGATCCTGCAGCTGATCATGTAAGCTCTGAAATCATTCAAGTCTGAAATCTCCATGATACCTGTATCATACAGTGTGCATTTTCATCAATTTTAAATATTGGGGATCCCAATGGAATATTGTCTTAGCTTGCTGTAACAAAATACCAGAAATTGTGTGCCTTAAACCACAGAAATTTATTTTCTCACTGTTCTGGAGGCTGGAAGTCTGAGATCAGGGTGCCAACATGGTTGGGTGAAGTACCTCTTCCTGGCTTGAGACAGCTGCTTCTCATTTTTTTCTCACATGATAGAGACTGACAGCAAGTTCTCAGGCATCTTTTCTTATAAGGGCACTCATCCCTTCATGAAGTCCCCACTCTCATGACCTAATTGGACCTTAATTACCTCCCACACACCCCATCTACGAATACCATCACACTGGAGGTTAGGACTTCAACATGTGAATTCTTAAAGGACACAGACATGCAGCCCATTGCAAGTGTTGTTATGGTGTTAGGTGTTGTTATGGTGTTAGGATGATGTTAGGCCAGGGATCCAGGAAAATTCAAATCCTTTCTTAATTAAGCGACCACTAAATTTCGGGAATAAAGGCAAAACAAGGCAAATAACACTATCACTACCTAAGACTGAAGTCTCAAACCCCAAGGCAAAACTGGTAAGCTAAGCAGTTAGGACAGAAGAACTGATTTGCTTTAGGTGGCTGGCTTAAATGAACTGCAACAGAGGTTAAAAATCACAGCCCATGAACCAAGAATGGCTTTTACATTTCAAAGGGTTGAAGAAAATCAAAAGATTTTGTAGCATCTGAAAATTATATGAAATGCAGATTTTAGTGTTCCTAAATAAAGTTTTATTGAAACACAGTTGTGCCGTTCTTTTACGCATTGTTGTCACTTTTGTGCTACAGTGGCAGACTTATATGGTTGCAACAAACCCTGAAAGATTTACTGTCTGGCCCTTTAGAGAGTAAGTTTGCCAATTCGGATATACAAACAAAGCTGACCAATGATTTGTTTCGTCTATTCCCAAGACTAAATCTTAGCTGAAAATGTAATTTCAAAAAGATGCAGTCATACCCATCAACACTAAAAGAAATAGATCCAGAGACAGAGTATTTACCCCAAAGCCTGGCATGAGCTGGTCTAGAGATTGTCCACTTCAATTTGTCTAATGCCAGACCCCCCTGTTCTAAGAGAAAACTAAGAGGGGAAGACAGACGGCTTCATTGGAGAATGAAAGGAGAAGAGAGGGCCTCAGTCCATGAGCTGAGGTTGTCATTCCTTTGAAAAGTTCAGCCCTTACCAAATATAGTCCTGGAATTGAACCATCCTGAATTAAGATTTATTTTCCTTTGAGTCTTTACCCCTCAATTGATATTTATCCCTGAAGTCAAAGGAGACGGGAGGAATGGAAGCTAAGAGCATGGTACCCTTTCTAGAATTCAGCATTGACCAATGAAATTTGTGGCGCTGTTGGCATATCAGGCCACTTCCTTTGTTTCTGATTTGTTTTTATTTTGTTTTTTCCCTCCTTCCCCCAAACACACAAAGGTGATTTTAAAGGATGTGGATTCACTTCTCTACGTGGACACCGACGTTCTCTTTCTGAGACCCGTTGATGACATCTGGAAGCTTCTGAGGCAGTTTAATGCCACGCAGCTTGCCGCCATGGCCCCTGAGCATGAAATCCCCAAGATTGGCTGGTACAGCCGCTTTGCTCGGCACCCTTTCTATGGCTCTGCGGGAGTTAATTCAGGAGTCATGCTGATGAATTTAACTCGCATAAGAAGTGCTCAGTTTAAGGTAAGGAAATACTTTATATTTCATGTTTAAAAATTGGGAGTTTTAGTCATTTCAACAGTGATGTTCCTAGATTGTCAGTGTATTGATTTTGGAAGTAGATGGCTTGTTGGTGAGGATGGAAGGGGCCAGGGAAGAGGAAAATATTTGGAAAGTTATGAAATGTTTGTTCAGGAAAAGTCCAGGTGGTTATGGAATTTAAAGCTTCAGCACAGTTGCTATTCAGGAATGTTATGTTGCATTTCTGAATTCTATAATGTTTGAACTCTGTGTATACCCAAAGCTTCAAAAGCCATGGAAAATTTTGTGGAATTATCCTCAGGATATATTTATATACGTACACAGAGATAAGGCTGCTCATGCCTCATCTTTTATCCTAGTAAAGAACTGGAAAGAACCTAAATGAACATCAGAGAACTAGTCAAAAATTAAAACAAACAAACAAACTCATCCTCCTATTAAGAATTAGATTAATCTACAAGTAAGACAAATTGATCTCTAAAAAATATTAAGGGAAAAAGTGAAAATGAAACAAAGCATAGTACCATGAAGTATGATCTCTTTTATGGCTTAGAAATTTCCAGAAGGATACCTAATTGTTAACTGTGGATATATCTGGGGAAAGTGCGGGTGGAGATGGTAGGAGGATGGAGGAAGAATATTTTTACTTTTTAATTTTATCTTTGTGTGCTGTTTGAATATTTAGTCTATGAATGTGTTGCTTTTATTTTAAAAGCAAATTATGTTAAGACAAGGAAAAGGTGTTTTTCCTTAGATACCTTAAATCTGCTATCTGTATTTTGTTTCCTCCCTTCTGAGGCAAGAATTAAGCATGAGAAAAAGAGGTTCAATTTGGGCACAGTTTTCTGAGCAGAAACGATAGCCCCAACTACTGGTTCCTGGTCCATCCCGATCCATGTGTTAGCGACCCGGCAAAACTCTATAGTTTCCAGCTCTAGTTTTGCTTTGTCCTATGTCTTGAGGCCAGCAGGACCCCTCCCGTTTGCTTCATTCCTGGAGGGTTTGAGGGTACCAGTTCCTCTCTGTTGTTTCCCAGGGGACAAGATGCATTTGCTTTGCCTCAGCCCCTCTGATGGTTTTCTCTTTTCCAGAACAGCATGATTCCAAAAGGCTTGGCTTGGGAGGACATGTTGTACCCTCTGTACCAGAAGTACAAGAATGCCATCACGTGGGGAGACCAGGATTTATTAAATATTATTTTTTATTTCAATCCAGGTAGGCTCTCTTGCGAGAATGCCGTTTGTGTAGGAGTCCGCCCACCGCGCTGCACAGAGCACATTCCAGCCCGGTCTGCGATTGACTGAGCCTGGATTGTGCCTGGGTTCCCCTGTGAAATGCGCCCTTTCATTCACACACACCACCACCCACCCCCCCAGGCCTCCCCCCGCCCCTCCGCCCCGCCCTGGGGGCTGCCCTCACGCTGCTGACACAAAAGGCCAAATGTTGCAACCTCCAACACTGGACTCCATTTTTGGAGAATATCTTTTAGAGTTTGGCCACACCATTCTTCTAAGAAGTGTGGTCAAAATTATTGGCAGGGCACAGAACTGCATGCCAACATTATAAGCTAGACAGGGAGGCCCTCCGTGGCTAAACAATTGCTAGATTGAAGGGAATTGGTTCTTGGGATCCTTACAGTTAAGTGACTTGTTCGGAGTTAAATGAACCTAGAATAAGGACTTAGATTTCCATTCCTTTTTCTTTTCGTGTGAGGCAAAAAAAAAAAAAAATTCCTTATATTGTATCAATGATTTGGTGGAGTTGGGGGAGGGAGATGCAAATCTCTGATCTGTGTTTTTTGATGTTGACACCTAAAACTAATAAAATTTCCTCTTTTCTTTCTTATTTGCTAAAACTGTATTTAATGTTGTTAGAATCAAAACCATGTTTTCTCCTCGACAAAGATCTTTTGGGGAGAAAAAAAGCTCTCGTTACCCGGACCTATTCAGTTCATTTCTTTGTCTTTACAAAATCCTAAAATAGAGACTCCTGTCCATAAAGACTTTTGCCTGTGATAACCTGTCACTCTGGAAGCACCTACTATGTACTTGAATTGTTTTTTTAAAATAGAACTCTGAAATAAAACCTAATCTCATAGGTCTTTGGATCTAGAAGGAGCAAATCCTGGGAAAGAAAAAAAAGCAGATTGAAAGAGAGTTTCTGGGGAAAATTCCCACTACGAATTCATTAGAGGAAGGGAAAGCCTTGGCCGTTTGCTGGTGGCATGTTTTAATCCGTTTCCCTCTGACAGTAATAGGAACTTTAAGATCTGTACCTCCTCCTTTTTCTTCCTAAGCAGATTTCATCTTTTTTCTAGGTGTAGATGGATTGGTTAGGACTTTTGGCTGCGTGTAAAAGTTAGTCCCAGAGTTAGTCCAAGCACAAGGGATACTTTGTTATTAGCAAACTGGTGTCTGCTAGAAACCAAGGCAGGAAGGCCAGCAGGCTCAGCCCAGGACCTGAAGCAGGAGAGGGAGAATGAGGAGGAGGCCAGGGCGGGCTTGTTTTCTCCCACTGACATTGCTTATTCCTCTCTTTGTGGACTTCCTTCTCTGCTCCTCAGGCCTCAAAGCAAAGTACCCCACGTTTCATACTCCAGGTGCAGCCACATGCAAAGATGAACTCCATCCTCACTCTGAATTCCCAGGGGGAGAAACCAGATGGTTCCAGCATGGGTCAGCTAGACCGGGAGCATGCAGCTAAGAAATAATGGCTGACATTTATTATTTACTCAGTGCCAGGTGCTGGTCTAAGCATTATCTTCTTTAATCCTCACAACCACCCTGAGAATATGATCCCCATTTTACAGACAAAGATACCAAGGGAGAGTTCGGTAATTTGCAGCACTGCTAATGAGTGACAGAGCAGGGGTGTATACCCAGGCCCCTCTGACTTCCGCCCTCTGCGTTTGGGGGAGAGGGGAAGTTCTAAGAGAGGGGCAATCCTAGAGAGCTGGGGAGACATCCCAAAATGTATCTCTGCACTGAACTATTCGTCCTTTACATATTGCATTTTGCTCTCTGTTATGTGGCTAAAACTATCTTTTAGAAGCCCATCTGGACATATTCCCAAACAGGAATTCTGAAGATTCGCAGTTTCCTCCTCAGAAATCCTCTTAGCCTGTTGCAGATTATTTGAGGACGTGATCAGTGAGTAAATAATACTTGAAGGCAGTTGTAAGCAGCTTTGCAATTAGACAGGAGCCCTTGTCTTTAATTGGAGCTGAAAACCAGCTGAGTTCGATGGCTTCTATACTCCCCATCTTAAATCCATTGAGTGCTCGAATATTATCAAATAGTTTGAGGTTGTTCTAAACCCTGGTTCTGAGCAGTACCAATAACCAAGTTTTCTAGCTTTCGATCGGCGAGTTCTTAGGTAACTCCTTGATTGCTGTTTCTGTGACCTGCGTTTGATCATCCTTTTTCATATTTTCTGCACGCACTTTATTAAACATGAGATCTTTGAACTGAAACCCATTGATATCCTTCATATGATAGGCTCTTTCTTTGTTTATATTGTGGTCACTTTCTATTAACCAGAAAATTATTTAGAAAAAAGATTGGTCATTTTTATCCCTAGAAAGGAGAGAGGGAGAGGAGGGAGAGGAGATTGGCCCTGACACGGGAGATAAACATGCTTGTTGTTATGGTCTTTTGGGTTGCCATGGACGAAGAAGCAATGCACAAGGGATGCCTGGGTGGCTCAGTTGGTTAAGCGTCTGCCTTCGGCTCAGGTCATGATCCCAGGGTCCTGGGATTGAGCCCCGCATCTCCCTCTGCCTGCTGCGCCCCTCCTGCTTGTTCTCCCCACTCCCCATCCCGACAAATTAATAAATAAAATCTTTTTTTTAATGGGCGCCTGGGTGGCTCAGTTGGTTAAGCCACTGCCTTCGGCTCAGGTCATGATCCTGGAGTCCCGGGATCGAGTCCCGCATCGGGCTCCCTGCTCAGCGGGGAGCCTGCTTCGCCCTCTGACCCTCCCCCCTCTCATGCTCTCTCTCTCTCTATCTCATTCTCGCTCTCAAATAAATAAATAAAATCTTAAAAAAATAAAAATTAAAAAAAAGCAATGCATAAAAAACCTGAGCACATGTCTGGAATGGTATTATTATTATTATAGCCTCCTATAGCCAATAACACCACTTTTTAAAATGTGTTTAAAAGTCATTCGTTTAAAAATATTTTAAAACTCTTGCCATAATTAGATAGGAAATTGCTGTGGATGTGTAATTGCAGTGCTGGGTAGTAGACAAGAGGAGAGAGCTGGAGCTCAGGAGGGACAAGCAGGTCGCTCAGCCCATAGGACATTTCCTGGCAGGTGGGGTGAAGATGGAGTTCACAGCTCTACATGTGAGTTTGAGTCGAGAGCAGAGTTCTATAGAAAGGGTAGATTTGACCAAAGCCAGAAGAGCACCCTACACAGAAAGATGTGCTTTGATTAATATGTTTGGGTAGCAGGGAACAAAACTCAGGCCAACTAAGGAAGGGACCAGGGGGCAGCAGCCCTGGGAACACATGGGTCACATCGGGCTAGGCCTCTTGGGAACTAGCTCTGGGAAACTGCTAAGGACCCCAGCTGATTTCTCCATCCCTCAGAGGCCCCATGGCCTCTGCTATCCTTGCCTCTCTCCACGCCTACCTGATTCCGTTCTGTTTCTCAGCATTCTGTTTCATGTGGCCCAACCCTGAGCCCACACAGCCTTACAAGCCCACAGCCAATGATGATGCATGTTTGGTAACAGCCCCCTTTGTTTCCTAATTCACACTTTTGAAGAGAGAGAGAGAGATTTGCCTGGCCCAACCTAGGAAATGACTCCAAGCCCAGCTAAAAACTATTTCTCTTTGGATAGGGAGACTGCCCATGATCTGGTCATCAGGAGCCAGAAGAGCAAGGCCATGTGGCATTTTCCTCTCTCAGGCATGAACACCTAGGTCTCTCCCTTCTTCAGGAACAATCTCCCTAAAGGTGGGCTGTGGGCAGGGAAGGAAATGAAACCAGCCAAGTATAGATAAGGAGGCAGGGCGTCCAGAAGATAGCAACAGTAGGATTCTGCCCACAGGGAGAGGGAAGAGCTGAAATGCGCCTGGAATATACATAGATTGTCATGGATTATACAAAGGGTGGGATACCAGGGAGTTGGAGGGGTTTGGTGGTGCCACAGGGAGTGGAACACGTAGTCTTGTGGGACAGCCTCTCCGGTGGCCCCAGGCGGGCCTTGTTCTCATCCTGCCAGGGTCACTAGGGCCCTGCATTTTGGGTATACAGCCACACTGGCCCTCACCCCACCAAAAGCTCCCAGCATCTGTCAGCGGTGAGCTGTGGGGTTGACAGGCTCAGCTATCTGGCGTTAGGATTGTTCCGGGAAAATGGTAACATCTTCTTGTTTGGGGAGTCTGGGACTTTAATGAGCTCTGATGCAAAGCCAAGAATGATGACTGTCAGATACTTATGGGAAGTAGCCTTGTTGTATTTACTTTTTGTCTTTCACCTGCAAGGCTTTGTGCCTGGAGCAGAGTTGGTCTTCAAAAGAGTTGGTTGGTTGAATGAATGGATTTGAGAGACTGGAGTGACAGAGGGAAATGAATGGAAGAGAAAGTCCACAGCAAGGAAATCGAGGAGTGGAAGGAGAGGGAGAAATCCAGAAAAAGCAGGACACATCTGGTAGCAGAAGGTAGAAGGTCCCATTTACTCATTCATTCAGCAGATACTGCTTGAGCACCTACTATGTGTCAGTCACAGTGGCAGGCACTGGGGATGATGCAGCGGACAGAACGGACAAGCGCCTATTTTCACGAAACCTACCTTTTATTGGAAGAGGTAGACTTCCAAAGAACAGCAAGTTGTTACAAATCATAGGTTGTAATAAATGCTGTAAAAGGAATAAATAGTGGCACCAGGGTGGCTCGGTCAGTTCAGCATCTGCCTTCGGCTCAGGTCATGATCTCAGGGTCCTGAGATGGAGCCCTGAGTTGGGCTCCCTGCTCTGGGGGGAGTCTGCATCTTCCTCTCCCTCTACCCTTCCCCCCCGCGACTTGTGCTTGCTCTCTCGCGCGCACGCTCTCTGTGTCTCTCTTTCTTTCAAATAAATAAATAAAATCTTTTTTAAAGAAAGGAATAAATGAGGCATCGAGAGAGAGACTTTCAAGGCTGGAGGGAGAGGATTGCTTCTTTAGGTTGTGTGATCAGAGTAGTCTTCCTGGAAGAATGTATTGCCCTTTTCTGGAACAAGATGCATTCTGGAAGAAGGATGAAGAGGATGCTGGGAAAGCTCAGTTCCAGAAGGACGCATTAAAGAAACAAAACTAACAAACAAAAATTAATGATGCATCCAACAGCCTTCATTCTATTGGTAGTGTAGTGAGTGAGTAGCAAGCCTATTTCACCATGAAGTGAAAATGATCAGGCATGAGCTGTTCCATAATCTTAGAGAACCCAAGAGTACAAAATAATCAGAAACGTAAGGAGCAATCAATTCACACGGCACTTTGTGAATAGTTAGGAGGCTCTGGAAATAAATGTAGACTCCTGAAGCCAGCACTAAGGGATTTCAGAGCCATAGATAATCAGTTAATGGGCTTCTTTATCTATGTAAAAATGGAGAGGAAAATAGCAAAGACTCGGGGTTTGAAGAGGGGTTAGCTTGAAAGAAGATTTTAAAATAAATTGCAGTGGTTCGAGGCTTTGGGGATTTGGAATTTTAAAACCATTCATGATATTACTTCCTGAGCAGTGGAAAATAACCTGTTTCCCCATGCTATCATTTTTAACCATCAGATTTTGACAGCCCTGATAATCTTGCTTAAAATAGATCCATTTCAGAATGGTTATTGATCATGTGCCAAATAGCCATCATTAGTCCACTCTGCATGTTCATCAGCTGATCTCCATAGATGTTCCCTCTTTAGTCCACCCCATGACGCTAGTTTGACCCCTCTCCTCCTCCCCCCACCCTCGCCCGTTAACCAAATGGAGATTTCAAAGTGTAACCCGTGCAAAATGTATCTGTGAATAAAAAGACACAACTGTTACTTTTCACTGCTCTGTCTTTGGATTACAGGGCCCCAGTTTTCTTAGGGGAATTACTCTTCTCTCTCTCTCTCTCTCTCTCTCTCTATCTCTATCTCTCTATTTCCCCCACCCTACCTGCTTTTGCATGCAGTCCTAGAACTCCATCTGCTCCTGATTCCCACTCACCCAGTCCGACCATATCCTCGGAACCTGAGTCTGGGGATCCAAGAGCAGAAAGTAGCCAAGGTTTCAGTGTTGGCGATGTTGGCAGCCGTGCTGAAGAGCTGACATTAATTAGTGCCCACCTGTCAGAGTCCAGGGGCTGCCCCACATCCTGACCCGGTTCAGCTTTACCTCTGATTTTATGAGCTACTCCCTCTCTTTTCAAGGAAAAATTCTTTTCCTTTTTTTTTTTCTTCAAGCTGGAATCAAAGTTAGTTACTTGCAATCCAACATAGATATATATTTCTTGAATATTTTAGGTCAAAGCAGTCTATTTATATGACAGCTTTGCTACCGTTATCTTACCCCTTTGAAGAGACTGAGTTTATCCCAGCAAAATTAAATAGCTTATCTTTCGTAAAGCACACTCTGATTTCCAAACTTTTCACCATGATCAGGCCATTCTCTCCTCCTTGAATCCTCTTCCAGGGCTCCATTTTTGACTGTCAAAATCTCATCCTTAGTTTGTAAGTCTGAGTTTAAATGAAACTGTACTGAAATATCCTCCTTTCTATGAACCCTGATAAAAACATGTTCATTTTGACTTTACTACATACTGTCTCCCTTACAAGAGTATAAATTCCCCAAGGGCAGGAGCAGAGCCTTATCATCCAGCGACACCAATGTCTTACAGTGTGTGAATGAATTCTTCTTTCAATTACATGCTCAATGTATTTTGCGTTTCTTCCTCTGAAAAATTCTGAAGGGGATTGTAAAGATGTGAATTGAATTCTGTCTGGAATCCAGTTTCATAGTTGAGATTCAACAGCTGGGTTTTAGCTGGTCTTTAGGAAATCGACAAACCCCTAAACTTATGAGCAAGTGTTCTTAAATATGCCCAGTTGTACCTTTCCAATGATAAGGTCGAAGGCTTTCATTAGACTCTGAGATCTGTGATCCATAAAAGGTTAAGAATGACTGGCCACCTGCATATCTAGAAACAATTGGAGTAAAACCTTTATTACCAAGGTACCGTGTGTCGAGAACTATGCTAGGCTCATTCCCTTTATTTTGTTTTATTCTTCTAGTGACCCAATGCAATAGTTCTCATAACAGTAACAATGGTCGTTGTCATGATTACAGCTTATGGTTATTGCATGCTTTCTATGTGTTGTACTGTTCCAAATACTTGTATTGATAAGTTCACTTAGAACTCCCCAGAATCCTACTGGACAAACTATTTACGGTCCTCCCCCGTTTACAGATGATGAAACTCAGGCTCAGAAAAATTATGTAATTTGGCTGAGTTCATGCAAGTAGGGTCAGTCCTGTCATTCAAAGCCAGTGTGGGTTGACTCCAGAGCTTGCTCCCTTAGCCATTTCACTATTAGCATAATAAAGCTGGAGTTCAACCCCAGATAACTTAGCTTCTTTTTACTGCTTCTAAATTGAGGTCCAGATAACTCATCAAGGTTGTAGAGCTAGGAGATGGTGGAAGCCAACTTTGAACATACATTCATCTGATTTCAAAGCCTTTCTATTTCCTCTTCTGCCCTGGAATGCCCTCACTGGGCGTGGTCCTCTCAGGAGGCTGCAAGGAAAGGGAAGGTTTCCTTAGCAGTGGGGTCCTGTACTACCTGCGAAGAGGCAAAAACCTCCATCACCAATCTCAAATGCCACAAAGGCGGAACCAGACTTTCCTTTGTCTGCTGGGTACAAAGCAGGCACTCAGTAAATATTTGTTGATACAATCAGTGTATTTACAAAAACAGAGATGGATTCTAGGGCAGTTCACTCAGCAGGGAACATTAGCAGGTGCTTAAGCAGGGACTCAACTGCAAATACCCAAGCAGGTATCATAAAGGAGCGATGTGATTCATGGGGCTCCGAAAAGCCACAATTGGTCTGAGGTCAGACACAGTTTAAAAGCACACGAGCACTTTTAGATACTTTCTGTCACGGAATCCTCATGCCGACCCCCTACGCTAGAATACAGAAAAGTCACACAATTCCAAGAGGAGTTTAAATCTAGTAATACGACTTCAGGGTGAGCACTGCTCTCTCCTAGCTATGGATTATATATGTACAAGTGTGGAAGTGAATGCAAGTAAGAGCAGCATCGCGGTGGAAAGGAGTTCTCCCGAGAAAAGGAAAATCTCTCAGGGTGTTGTGAATGATTAAGAATTGGAGGGTGCCTGGGTGTCACCATGGCCCGTAAAGACTGACTGGTAGAATTATTACACACAGTCCACCAGAGGGGATGTGTGATGACCTCTTCCTTGTTTGCTTTCCATCTCGAAGCTCTCTGGAAGCAGTCTCTAAGAAGGGATAGCCGTCAGCTGAACCCACGAGCACATCTCTATGTTGCTTTTCTGACAACGGTAATTAATTTGCTCTAATGCTTCTGTGTTCTCACAGGGGGCCTTTCTCATGAACACTGACACACACCCACAGAGAGCTTTGATTCCTACTGCTCTTACCCCAGCCCTTAAAGGCATCAAGCTGAGGAGCCAGGAAGCTCAGGGGTCGTGAATTTGTTGCTAATTTTATCATCCTAGCCGTCCAACAGGATTTGAGCCGAGTTTCTCAACCTTGGTACTGCTACTCTTGTGGAGGTTGTCCTGTTCATTGTGGAATGTTTAGAGTATCTCTGATCTCCACCCACTAGAGCATTAGCATGTATGACAACCAGTATCTCCCTCCAAACATCGCCAAATGGCCCCCGGGGAGGCCCTGGCAAAGAACCACCAGATTAGAGATACACATACAAGTACACGAGTGTGCACCTGCTCACCCACAATGTGTATAGTCACCTTGACACACGGACTTTTTTATTTCTTTGCTCTTTTGGGGGGGAGGGTTCTCCCCTTTACTGTTGTAGTTTTTTGTTTTTTCCTTCCATTTTGATTTTGTTGGTTGGTTGGTTTTTAATCCAAAGAGGAACCTTTGCTTCAATCTTGATTCCAATTTTCCAAGTCTGTCTGTTTCATAAAACCTTCCCGAAGAGTGGATTCTAAGTGCTAACACGGTTGACCACCACTGTGTGCTTGGCATTCGGCGGAGCATTTTACCTGTGTCTTTTAAATCTAATCATCCCAGTAGGAAGGAGTTCCTGTCCTACCCATATTACAGATGAGGGAGGTGAAGCACAGGGAGGTTGAATCGCTGGACCTAGGTTGCAGTGTTTCTGAGTGAGAGAGTGTGGGTTTGGACCTGACCTTGTTGGCCTCCTGGTCCCCCATGCACTGCCCTCCTGTTTTGGGGTGAAACCTACAACATCACGAGTATGTGCCCCTTCAATTCCTGATCTCAAAATATGGACAAAATATGGTGAAGGTTGGACCGTGAGTCCCAGTCACACTCCCAGGCACTGAAATCGCGTGTGGTGTGCAGGGTATGGAAACACGGGTTTAACCAGCAGGTGTGCAGAGGAGAGCGGGCACTGATTGCGGACGCGTCTTTCTCTTGTCACCACCAGAGTGTCTCTATGTGTTCCCCTGCCAGTGGAACTACCGTCCCGATCACTGCATGTACGGAAGCAACTGCAAAGAAGCTGAGCGGGAAGGAGTGTCTGTCCTGCACGGGAACCGAGGCGTCTACCATGACGATAAGCAACCCACTTTCAAAGCGCTCTATGAAGCAATACGGGATGTAAGTGTGTCCGCAACCCCCCCTCCCGCCCCCGGCCGTGTAGCAGACGCATGCGCACTCCACATGAAGCAGGACAGTCACTTGGGTCCTCGGCACCCTCGAAGGCCAAAGAATTCCCCAGAAGCATTGAGTTCTGCCCCTTTCCCTAATCTCAGGTACCACCTCACTGTATCAGCTCGCTCTCTCGTATTATAGCCACTCTTGGTCTTTACAAGTAAGTCACTATTTGGGGGGGGGGTCCTTAAATAAGTTCACTTAAGGAGGAAATGAAAGGCCCAGAAAGAAACCCTCTGCCATTTGCCATAACAGAGGGGAATGTGTTAGGGTAAAGATCACGTAATGAGAACAAAATGATACTATTCAGCTCAAGCTGAGTGTGTTGCCTGGTTGCCAGCATCCTGTTGAGAAATCCGGTGTGGAGATGGTCAATTAGGACAAGAGATCAACTTAAAAGTAAAAATCAAGTCTTTATTTACATACTGCAGCAGTGCAAGCAAGAGGCAAAAAGAGGCACGAGCTCCCGTGTTGCGTTGGTACCCAGCAAAGGGTACTGGTCAAGAGAATGCAGCAGAGACGCAGAGATCCTCTCAAGGTTCCTGCATCCTTATGGACCTGTAGGCCAGGGGAGGAGGAAGGAGAAGGGCAAGAGGGTCGAGTGGAAGGATACCCCTCCTTTCCCAGGAGGCCTCCAAATGGAGGTGTCTGGGATAGGAATGCAGGTACGAATTTGAGCGTAGCTGGCCCGGGGCAGGGGCCTGAGTTCTTGACTCAACTCCTTCAAGTAAACTTGCCCGTGCACCAAATCTGGTGTCAGGAGGGCAGCTCCCCATCGCTCCAGAGGCCTGCCAGCAGCCTTGTCATTACCCGTGGTTGAGTCTGAAAGACCAGACATAGGATTTTGGCCTGGAGCTGGACTTCTCACAGCCTCAGGCCCCCTCTTACCACCTTGGAGAGATTGATTAGCAAGTGTTGAGATGTTAAAGACGCCTAGGAACTATCTTCTTGCGGTAAATGGGAAGGTTGAAAGAAACTTACTTTGGTTCTCACTACCTAAAATGCCAGATATTGCTGGCCCTTGCCTTTCATCCCACACTTGGGGAAACGCTGCATTCCACATTGCTTTTTACCTTGAGATCACTAGGGGGAAACCAGCAACAGAGATTCAGGGATGTCCCTTTTGAAATGGTAACTCCAAGACATAGAGTAGGGGTCAGCGAACTTGGGCCAGATCTGCCTTGCTGCCTGTGTTTGTAAGACGTGTGGGCTGGGGACGGATTTGTAAATCATTGGGAAAAAAAGAATATTTCATGACGTGAGAAAATTATATGCAATTCAGATTTCAGCATTCATAAATAAAGTGGTATCGGGAGGCAGGGACACCCATTCATTTATGTGCTTGTCTGTGGCTGCTTTCAATGACAGAGATGAGTATTTATAACAAACTGTGTGGCCCACAAAGTCTAAAATATTTACTGTCTAGCCCTTTATAGAAAAAATGTGCTGACCCCAGACATAAAGTATGTAGACTTTGTTAGAGGTATTTGTCTTAAGAATCCACGAACCCTCACGGTTTCACAAATGGCCTTTGGCGGGAGTGAATCCTGAGACACAGGAATACATTTTTTGTGTGTGAAAAAATGTGCATCTTGCTAAGGAGAGTCTCTGGAATTCCAGAATTTTCTCTGCAGGGAATGAGTTTAGCCTGCATGTAAGCTAACACCGCTTTCTTCTGCATTTCCTGCTGTTGGTTTTCAAAGACCAAGTGATTTAATTACACAGAAAATTTGTTCTGTACTTAGTGATATCATCACTTTAGATATTCAGACACTGACTCCGGGGCAGAGCCATTCAGGAGTGCAAATAGAAGTTATGGGTTTGCAGCAGTCCATCAGAGCCAAGCTTGGGTTTCTTCTGTGACCTGCCAGCCCTAGTCTGGAATAGAGCAATGGTGGCTCTTGAGTTACCATGCGTCTTGTTTGCTTTCTGGAGGAACAGAAAGAAAGCCAAATAACTGGGTCATAAATGATCCTGCCAAATACACACAGTGATGGTCCTCACGTGGGCCTACAAGGACCATTTGCATTCAGGCGTTTCAATCAGGAATATCGCTAACCCCATCCTGAAACGCGAACAAACATAGGCTTCCTCTTGGAAGACACGTTTCCCCACTCTCCACAGGGCGGCGCACCGTCTGGTGGGGTCAGGGCCTGGCTTGGGGATGGACAGACCTCAACGCAAGGCCCAATTTTTGTCCCTTTCTGGTTATTAGTCATTAACTCTGTGCTCTTACCTTACTGGGCCTCAGTTTCCTCATTATCTCCTCAAATGGAGATAATAGTGTCATCTGCCTCATAAAGTTGTTGTGAGGATTCCACAAAATGATGGTTTTTAGATTTTATTTATTTATTTATTTATTTATTTATTTATTTATTTATTTATTTATTTATGAGAGAGAGCATGAGAGCTGGGGAGGAACAGAGGAGGAGGGCGAGGGAGAGGAAAGAATCTTCAACAGACTCCACACTGAGTGTGGCACCCCATGCGGGGCTTTGCCTCATGACCCTGAGATCGTGACCCTGAGGTCATGATCTGAAAGGAAGACAAGAGTTGGAAGCTCAGGGGCGCCTGGGGGGCTCAGGCGTTAAGCAGCTGCCTTCGGCTCAGGTCATGATCCCAGGGTCCTGGGATCGAGCCACACATGGGGCTCCCTGCTCAGCGGGAAGCCTTCTTCTCCCTCTCCTACTCCCCCTGCTTGTGTCCTCTCTCTCTGTCAAATAAATAAATAAAATCTAAAAAAAAAAAAAAGTTGGATGCCCAGCCAACTGCGCCACCCAGGCACCCCAAAGTGATGGGTTTTTTAAGCTTGTAGTACAGTGCCTGGCATACGGTTGTGCCTGATAACTAGAAGTTGTTTCGATGAGAGCAGTTTCACACTTACCTCCTTCCCTACCTTGTCCACGTTGTCTCACTCGCTCTCTCTTCCTCTGTCTGTAAAGATGTTTTCTCACTCTCAAACTGCATTTCTTTCTCCCTTCATCTCTCTCTGAAAGTATTCTTCCTGTCCCTCCCCTTTCCCCCTCCATCTCTTCTCTCTCTCTCTCTCTCTCACTTGCCCACACAAACCCTAACCCTGTGTGTCTGTGTTTGTGCAAAGGGAAAGTGAAGTCTCCTTCCATTGTGATCCAAGGAAGTCATCTGTCAGGTAGGCATTCTGTCAGTAATTCTTCCAACCAGCATCTGTGAAGAGCCTATTTTATGCAGGGACAATTTTAGGTTCTAGGCACTCAGAGTTAACAAGACCGACAAAGCCTGGTCCTCAGGAAGCCTGTACTCTGGGTGGAGGAAGCCACAATACTCACATGGACGAAGAAAGAAAGAAAAATTGTACCAGGTAGTGAAAGGTGTTAAAAAGGAACCAGAGCAGGGCGATGGGCTGAGAGTCACGGGCAGAGAAGAGCGCTCAAGAGCTGGGGTCTTCAGGGGGCCTCCTCGAGACTGATATGTGATCAGTGGAGGCAGCCATGGGCCAGTCTGGGGGGATCCTGCTAAGTAGAAGGAATAGCCCATGGAAAGCCCTGGAGGCAGGGATGAGTTTGGTGTGCCCAAAGGGCAGGGAAGAAGCCAGGGTAACCAGAAGGACGGAGACACCAAGGAGAGTTCCAGGTCCCATGGAGCCTTGAGGACAAGAGAGAAATTGGAATCTTATTTTAAGTGCAGTGCGAAGCCCCTGCAGGCAAATGATATGGTCTGATTTAGGCTTTAAAATTATCACCTTGGTAACTCAGTGCAAGGAGGCAAGAGTGAGAACACGAGGGCTATTTATGAAGAGTTCCTGCAGCCATCGAGGTGAGACATGGGGGCAACAGGAAGGTGGGCAGCGGTGTCCACATGAAGGCATTGTGGTAAAGAGAGATTTTACAGTGCTTGCTGATAGCCTGGATGAGGGATGTGGGGGAAAGAGAGAACCAAGGATGACTCCAGGGCTCTGACCTATTCTTTTCCTGTCACTAGGGATACCGTGATGAAAAAGGAGTTGATCAGTGGTCTAATTTGGGCTAAGAAAACAGTTGTCCCAAACATGGTCCTTCTTGTGTTACATAATGCATCATCTCCTGGGAAGAAATTCACATTTCTAATAAACATGCTTAAGCAATATTTCTGATGAACTTTAAAGGGATTAAAACTTGTTCTAGGAAACCAGACACCCACCCACTCTGCTGCCGGGCAAGCATGTACTGACCTTTCACCCTTCTTTTCTTCCTTTTTTTTTTTTTTCTAATCTTTTTGTATAAAATTTCCTCGCCAACAATGAATCTTTGACTTGACTACTGGAGGCCTTTTCCATTTCAACCAGATTGTAATAAAAATTTGAACATGCTCATAACTAAGTGGTCAAAAAGACTTATTTTGGAAAATTCTGCTCATAAACACCTTTCATGGGAAAACAAGAGAATTTCAAATCAAAAGCCCGGTATTAAGTGGGAAAAAAAAACCAACAACCAATATTTGGTACCTGAATTATTAAAATGAAGTTCAGTGACGATAAATTTTACTAGTAATGGCTAAACTCTGGACTTCATGAGATTACTACAGACATACCCTAAAGTTTCTTCATTAAGATTACAACAAACAGGTGCCTGGGTGGCTCAGTTGGTTAAGCGTCCGACTCTTGGTTTCGGCTCAGGTCCTGAGCTCAGGGTCATGAGATCGAGCCCCATGTCTGGCTCTGTGCTCAGGAGGGAGTTGGCTTGAGAGTCTCTTGTTCCCTCTTCCTTTGCCCGCCCCCCCACCCCCGTGTGCTCTGGTGCGTGGGCGCTCTCACTCTACATAAATAAATCTTAAAATTAGTTGCAACAAATGCAAAAAAATATGAAGAATTCAATGTTTTATCGCAGTAGATTTCAAGTCTCTACTTGCGCCTTGCTTCTCCTCAGCAAGAGCATACTAAATAGAGAATATCTTGTCCTTGAAGATATATTTTGATCTTAGATTTTAAGAGCTTTAAGGACCCAAATAAATCATTTTTTTTTTTTTTTAGAGGTAAAGAAACTGAGGCCCAGGGATGGTAAGTAATTTCCTGGGGCTGCACAGGATTGAATCAGGTTTTGAATCCCCATCAAATGTCTTAGAACATCCAAACCTATGCCTGCATGCTTAATTCCCTGTTTCATTTTTTAGTAAATGTTGTTTGCATTTTAAATGGCATTTCAGTCACTAAACATCTATCATTTTTTTTTAAATCCTTTTTTAGTTTCCCTTTCAAGATAATCTCTTTCAATCCATGTATTACCCGCTCCAGCTGAAGTTTTTGGAGACTGTTCACACTTTATGTGGACGAATCCCACAAGTGTTTTTGAAGCAAATTGAGAAAACAATGAAAAGGGCTTATGAGAAACATGTCATCATCCAAGTGGGCCCCAACCAGATGCACTGAATATTTTTCATATTGTCGCAAGTGGATTTGGCCTCTCAAGAACAAGGCAACGTTCATCTTTAAGCTGCCTGGATCTCTTTCGTGTGAATATTTAATGGTGCTCTGTGACAGTTGCATTTAAAAGGCCTCGTTACAGTTGCTCAATTATTTGCCCCTAAAAGGAAATATGCTTTAATTTTTTTAAAATTGCTATTTATCTCTCTGGGGTTTTTTAAATTGTATTATTACTCACTTAACATTGTTCAAACAGGTGGAGCTAGCTGTGAAAAGGAACTTTTGTGAGTCTTCCAATTCCTGTTAAATGTCTGAGACCACGTCAGTGACATCTCATGTGGTATATTAATCTAATATTCTTGAGACTCTTTCTATGCAATGGACTCCCTCATATCCTTGTTATAAAAGTAATACATGCTTGTTGTAAAACAGAAAAATGTTAAAAACTTGTAGGGAATACAGATCCGTGGACCAGAATCAAAATTAGATTAGCCATAATCCTACCAACTGGTGAAAAGATTGTTATTTTAATGGGTGGATGCTCCCAGCCTTTTCTCCCTATTTCTATATTTATTTGCTGGTTGTCTTTTCCATTGTAACACATATGCGAAACAGGCAGTTTGAGTAAAAGCTGGCCCCTATGCTGAGATTTTTCTGTAGAGACAAAAATTTAGAGAGAATGATTATGTTTACAGTGCTTTATTTAAAATACATCTGGCAGAAGTATTCAGATTTCTGCTGATTGGGCAGTGTTAAAGGATGGAGCATATCTGGGGGTGTTTTTAAAGAAAAGCTGTTTAGATTAGTGGAAGATTAAATAATAGGAAATACTTATGCAACCAGACCTCTGAAAGGAAATTCGATAATTGTGTTAAACCCAAGGGGTCACTTTAACAGAGATATGATTTTGTGTTTACCCACAGACAAAAACATTTTATCTCTTACCTTAGTAGGGGTGACCTTCTCTCTTCTTTAAACTCTTGGGCAACAGGTGGAAATTAAAGGCCAACTTCAAACTTATGTGTACAGAATAGATAGTTCAGCTGATTCCATTGACAAGAAAATTCAACTTCCTACCAGCCTTAGAAAGGTCTCTTTAAATTTTTTTTCCTCCTCTAGGGTTACCCAGCTGTTAGCCAAGGAACCAGGCAGGTCTTATCACCTAGCTACAGTGGAGGAAATTCTATAGTCCCTCCGAGGGATCTGACTTAATCCCTAGTTGCTCCTGTAGCTGGTATCAGGGTAAGAGTATTTTGCATAAGGCTTTATTTACCTCAAAAAACTTGTGCAGAAATGATGTGGTTGTTCACAACAGCCTAATGGACTTAGTAGGGGCCTGTATCATCTCCATTGGGCAAATAAAGAAATTATAATACAAAGAAACAAGGACACCCAATATAATTGCTGTTCTGTAACACATACAGGTATGGTAAGATGCATCCTGTTTTACAGACAAATTTTTGGAAATAAAAGTATTAAATACTCTTCATCATATATAGACAGTGATCTAAAAGCATAAAAAGAAAAATAATATTTTGATAATGCAAATATGGTGTTCTATATATTGGAGCCCAGTTGGATATCATAGGTACTATATCCACAGGAAAAGCCTTACCCTGAAAAAATATATGAAAATCTCAACACTCCAAAGAGATATATAGATATCAATCAATATTGGTATACAGAACCCTTATGGTAGTAACAAATTCTAAAATGTTAGAGGAATGGCCTATACTTTCCTTTCGATCAGTTGGGCGGCCTGTGATTTATTATTTTTGTTAAGGAAATTACCATTATGATGTGTTATATTGTTATATTTTCTGTTTCCTCATTTCACCATTAAAGGTGATGTCATTTATTATTTTATATCTAAAGGCCTTGGGGTAATTTTTGGATCCCACAAATGGGGTTTTAGTGAAAGAGTCAGAATGTAAACATGATTCCCTGACTTCCATTCCAGTCTTTCTACTCGTTCAGCATGGCCAGTAAACCCTACAAATGTCATTCAGATTTGTTGGTGACTTACAGGCCTAAAGAAGTCCTTTCCTCCTTCAGTGAGTCCCATAAAAAATCTGCTGTAAAGACTTTGAATACCGCAATACCTTTTCTTTTATGAGAGTCTGGTTTACCCACAACTCTTAACTGTTGGTTCTGGTCTGAATACCCAGAAAAGGTCCATGATAGAATTCTAGAACATTCTAGAATGATGCATTATGAGAATGTGAAACCTTAGAATTTGGTGTGGTTTTCTGCCTTGGAATTTCTTCATATTATCCTGAAATTTGAGGTGAGTTTGGTGGAGAATTTGGAGAACATTTGCTCTTCCAATCCCTGCTGCCTGAACGTGTTAATTATTTTCCATTTAGTATGTTACTATGAGGCAGTATTTTCTCTGCCTTTGATAATTTCTAGACAACTACAACATTAGCGCCTCTGAAATCTGGGAACTGTAAATTTTAATTCAGTGGACCCCTAAATCATGCAGTCTGTGGTCTGAAGTTTGTCAAAGGTTGTGTTGTTCCATATGGCACATTGAATCTACATTGGGAAGAGCATGAGACTGGTTCTCTCATCTCCTCTTCTTGTTTCCTATAGAATTCTGGTCAATGCATACGACTACAGAGTTCCATTGGAGAATGAAAGAACACTTGCCAATAGCAAAATGTAACAGTATTTTTGTATGCATGGAGATTGAGACTTTCTGTAGTAGGGTCACTAGAAATACTTACAATATTTTTCTTGTTAAGTTTTTTTCCAATACAAATCTCAGAAATTGTGACTTATGTTGAAAATTTCAACATTTAAAAAAAAATTAATTGGCTAGAAAATCTGTTTAAGTTTTCCTTCAACTTCCTAAATGACAATTTAGCATTTAGGGCATAACGCTCCAGCTTCACTATTTATTTGAAATCTCTATTACATATTGAGTGCTTCCATTGCAAATTGTTGTGACTATGATGGGATTTATTATCAAAGTGGATATTTATATGGACTCATCAAGGTTTGAGAGTATTTATCTTATTACACTTACGGTGTTCATAAAACAAGCAAGCCATACAAGACCTTATTGACATCACAAAATAGTGATTCAGTAATAGAATAATCACTCCACCCACCCAGAAGAGAGGACATGTCCATACAAATTTAGATTTATGTATAAATATTGCCTGATATTTATACAAAAAAAAGATAGATTGCATTGGATTGCATCACGTTGGATGAGCCAACATGAACATGATTTCATGACTGAAAAATGTTGGATGCCATGGGGGTACAAATCATTATATCCTCATCGAATGGTATGGTAAGCAAGCTTTCTTAGGTTTTTCTGTTTCTTGGGTCCTACTCTTTCATCTTCCTTTTTTTCATTTTTGCCTTTCCCTTCCTGTCTTTGATGTAAGCTACTGAGTAGTACCAAGAGCCTTGGCATTAATGGTGGGACGACAGATCCCTGTGCAGGCAGGAGGATCCCTGTGCAGGCAGAAGGAAGTTCTAATCCTTAGATGGATTCTTTATGATAAAAGCTTTCAAAAATTTTTAAAATCACACAACACATACATAGATACACACACACACACCCCACATGCCTTTTAAGGAAAGAGCCCTGGGAATCCGTCATGCTCTGTGAATTGAAGGTTTCTAGATAGTGACATCTTAGGTCAACTCATTTCACAGTTGCAGTGCTGGTGTCTGAAGCTGATGAGATTTTGCTGCCAAACGGAGAAAGTTATCCTCTCTTGAGTCCTCAAGATAAAGCGCTTGTGTGTGTGCGTGTCACCATCTGCATGAACATGTAAGAGTCGTGCAGTTTCTGCGTCATTAGGTTTACATGTTTGTGTTGTCACTGAAAAGTGCGCCATTGTTTATAGCTCCCAAGGAGACCCTGCGTGGATTTTTTTATGTTGGAAAACTTATTTTTTAGTAATTTTTCTTTGGGAAGAAATAAGCATAAAAAACACAATACTCCAAAGAAAATGAATTGTTACAGCAAATTAAAAGAACAAATATTATGATTTAATTACTTGTCTTTTTGAACGCCATCTCCTGTTTTACCTTTTTTTCTTTTTTTTAATTAAAAGCTTTTAAAAAAGTCATGTCTTTTGGTGTTATTTTGGAAGCGTGTTTCTTTGATAAGATTTCAAGTTTGAAATTTTATAATATTAAATAGTAATATTTAAGTCCTTCCTTTTAAGAACTGGTAAAGAAATATTTGGTTTAGTAAGTAGCTTAGCCTATTTTTTTTTTTTAAGATTTTATTTATTTATTTGAGAGAGAGAGAATGAGAGACAGAGAGCATGAGAGGGAGGAGGGTCAGAGGGAGAAGCAGACTCCCTGCCGAGCAGGGAGCCCGATACAGGACTCGATCCATGGACTCCAGGATCATGACCTGAGCCGAAGGCAGTCGCTTAACCAACTGAGCCACCCAGGCGCCCAAACTTCGCTTTGTTTTTAAAAAAAATGCCATATTGTAGCAGTGCCTGGCTGGCTCATCCATAGACCATGCGACTGCTGATCTCGGGGCTGTGAGTTCGAGCCCCATAAGATTAAAAAAAAATTTTTTTAATGCCATACTATATATTATATGTTATTTGGTTTTAACGATGTTTTATGTTTGAGGTACAATGAGGAGAATTTGGAGGATGTGAAAATCAGTTTTCCCCATTCCTACATGTTATTTGGCAGAGTTGAAATTGACTTGTTAAGCTAATAATACATATCAAAAATAACTGAACCATGCCAAGAGTTTTTGAGTCTATACAAAGGGTTTTTTTTTTCCCAATCCCTAGTCTCTCTTTTTTTTTTTTCCTAGTCTCTTTTTAAAATCAGCACAAGGTACTCCATGCATCTACTGAGTTCCCTCTTTATATTTTAGAACATTTTAAAATGCTAAGATACTTGGATATGGTTTTCTGGAATAACTGGGAACCCACATCCAATTATTATGTGACATATAAGCTTCAGGAACTACATGTAGACAACACTGAATTTAAGTCCCAGCCCCAGCATTCTCAATCCTTACTGACCCTCTTTCCGCTTCAGACTTCCCACCTACTAGGACAGGGCTGAGGATGACCTTCCTCCTGGATTGTGGTAAGGAATAAACACAGAAACATGGAATTTCAAAATCTTAAAAATTCCTTGTTTGTGGTCCTCTAACTCCACTAAGTAAATGGCTACCCGATTTTTAAAGAGTATCAGATTGAAGGAATGGCAACCGATTTGCCCTTCTCTTCCTTTGTTTTATAAGCTGGTAAATGTCACCAACATTCACCTGCTGCCTCATCCCAGAAACCTGGCCTTTACTCTTGTCTGCTCCCTCTCCCTCCTTGCACACCACCCTCCTCCCTGAATCATCGCTTCCCCCACTAAAATAGCCCACTCCTGGTACTGGTTTCTGCAGCAGCAAAAACCCTTCAAAGTATAAGTGACCACATACAACTTAAACTAGTGCAAGACAAGCAGAGGGTGTATTGCTTCTACCTCCAGAATATTAACTGAGTCAGCTTCCTGTGTTTCTCTTCACTATTGCCTCCATTCAAACCGTTACTGTCTGGGGGTCTTGTGATCTCTGGCCTGGATTGTTGTTCTACTGCCTGTCTTCTCTCTGCATTCACTCTGGCCCCCACTGAACCATAACCCACCCCACCTGTATGAGGCCCTTCAGTGGTTCCCCTTTGCTCCTATGGTAATAACCAAACTTCTTTCCAAACTGCTCAGAGTCCCTATGTGAGCTACACCCTGCCTATCGCCCTGGCCTTGAGTTTTTCTTCCCCACTCCTCTAATTACCACTTTTGCTGGTTTGTTTTCTCTTCTCTTAAGAAGCCAAGCTCTTACCCATAAAGGGGTCTGCACATGCTTGGAATTCTCCAACCTGCAAATTTACCCGGCAAATTTCTAGTATCCTTCAGGTCTTGATTTAAATACCATTTTCTCGTGGAAGCCTTCTTGGATCCCCCCATAAAGGCAGGTCCTCCTCTTACGCTCACTTATATCAACCTGTACTTTCTCTTTTCAGTATGTATTATGATAGTAACAATGCTCATTGGGGTAAAACATTTCGTTTATTGACTGCCTTCCCCACTAGACACAATGTTCCTTGAGAACGTGTAGTCCTTGGTGATCTTGTTCCTTGTTCAATGCCCATCGCCTTACCCAATGACTAATACATTTCTGGTGCTCAAAATATATTTACCAAGAATGAAGTGATTCTGCTGTATCATGGACTGGGACCAGTTCTTATCCACAAAGCTTCATGACACACTGTATTCACTTTGAGTGTTGTTCTCAAAAACTATTTTTCTTATAAATGTTCGTTGTTCTAGGTTATAATATCCTATCCTCTAAAGTCTCATTTGTTGAAAGTATAATGATTCATTGAGTTTCATGGAGATTTACTTACTTGTCCAAAAAGTGACATGGATGGGTTACATACTGTTTGACTTCCTTTCTACCTAAATGCTCTGTTGCCATAATCTGTTTTTAATGGCTCTGTTGTGGGCACTTGTGGGATTTTGGCTACCTGGAAACCACACCATGCTCAGTACCAATTTCTGCATTAGTTAAAACTCTTTAAATTGCAAGGGACAGGGGCGCCTGGGTGGCTCAGTTGGTTAAGCGACTGCCTTCGGCTCGGGTCATGATCCTGGAGTCCCGGGATCGAGTCCCGCATCGGGCTCCCTGCTCGGCAGAGAGTCTGCTTCTCCCTCTGACGCTCCCCCCCTCATGCTCTCTCTCTCTCATTCTCTCTCTCTCTCAAATAAATAAATAAAATCTTAAAAAAAAATTGCAAGGGACAGCAAGTATGACTCAAATTAATACAGAGAAAGAGACACAGAGAGAGGGAGATGGAGAGAAAAAATGTATTGGCTCATGTAAGTGAAAAGTCCAGAAATAGCTCTGAATTCAAGGCTTAAATGATGCCAAGGGAAATGTATCATTTTAACAATGCTTTTTTTTTTTTCGTTAATATTTTATTGAAAACCACACATCCTTCTAGCATTCCAGCCATAAAATTTTCATGTCATTCCAATAGAATCATTCCATCTTTGGAAAAATATATTGTCTCCGTATCCAACTGAAAAATGGTATTGTCAACCTGAGTCAAGACATTAAGAAAATTGTTCTCCTTGTGTATGTTTTAAAACAACTGTAATATATCTTTTTCCCCCTCATTGAGAACCACTATTAACCAAATAAAGCTCTTATACTGGAAACAATTCACCAACTAATAGGAATGGATGATGGGGTGGGGGGTGCATTCTCATAAACTGTTGAACAAGAGTGTTTTATCACCATTCCTCTGCTCCACAGTCCACATAGACTCTCAGAGGTGACAGTCAAAATCATGAGTATAGATGTATCTTCTTAGGCTACAACTCTAAAGAGACTCCTGGGAATATCTGTGCCTGTCTCTTTACTGAGCATTTAGATCTTATCAAAATAATAGCACTTTTTTTTTTTAGAATTGCTGCTTTGGGTCTAGTGACAAAGTGAGTCTAAATGTCATACAAGGAAGTTGAGTTCTCTGGCATCTAAATTATTGTTATTAGAAATGATTGCAAGGATACAGAGTTAAAGGAAAAATAAAAGGGCTGATACCAGCTTTGGTATTTTAAATATTTAAAACTTGTTTCTAAAACTTGGCTAATGTTTGCATGTGCATGTTCATGGTGGTGCAGGAGAGAGTTAACATAAAACTAAGAGGCTGTGTTCAAGTGAGTGGAAATTTAAACTTCTCAAGGTTGCCATCTGTCTGTTTAGATGTCACAGTATCTGGCATGTAATGGATGACCAGTACAGCATGCCCTCCCTATTCCCTTAACACACATTATTTCCACACAAGCCAGCTCAAAATCTAATTTCCAGCCCCTGTGACTCCGTGGCTGAAGGCTCTTTTTCCTCTGCATCCTGCTCCGCTCGCCTATGGGCAGGCAGGAAGTTTTGGAAAAAATAACACATGAGAGTAGCCCTCAACTGTTGATTGATGGGAATTGGTGGATACATACCCCAGTTCCCTCTCCTCTCAGGTTGGGTAACTCTTGATTGTCTGTCCCAGAATTCTCCCCTGAGAGAGAGAGCTCAGACCACTCACAGAGTAGTAATTTCCTTGATAATACATTCTTTATCGGCTTCCCTTCCCTGTCTCACTTTCCACTCTTCTACCAGTGTTTCCTTGGATTTGGCCCCAAATAAACCACGTGTACTCAAATCTTTGTTTCATCATCTGCAACTGATAAATTTTTTCATGTCAGTAAAAAATCAAATTTAATATCTATGATCTAATTTTACTTATTATGAAAATAATTCTTGGGTGGATGGAGTATTTGGGTGATGGGCATTAAGGAGCGCATGTGATGTGATGAGAACTGGGTTTTATACATAACTGATAAATTGTTGAACACTACATCTGAGACTAATGATGTACTACTATATGTTGGCTAATTGAATTTAAATTAAAAAAAAGAAAGAAAATAATTCTTTACCTTCCCCCTCTCCCACCCTCCACTCCCCTTTTCCCTGTCCCTCCTCCTTCTTCTTTTTCTTCTTCTTCCCCTTTGTCTTCCTCATCTCTGCTTGCATTTGGGGAAAATTTGAATTAATCCCCCAGGCCCTGCACAAAATATTTGGGAATTAGCATTCTTATACATCCTCCTATTGACTTTTCTCCCATCACTGGATTTTATTAGCTATTATTATTTTATATTTCCAAGCTGTATAACATTTACACTCTGGTCTATAGCATGGCTATTATTTCAGTTATATTATAAATAAACATAGTTGGGTGATTT
This sequence comes from Mirounga angustirostris, assembly GCF_029215605.1. Lineage (NCBI taxonomy): Eukaryota > Metazoa > Chordata > Mammalia > Carnivora > Phocidae > Mirounga > Mirounga angustirostris. Next base: position 176,474,083 of record NW_026991709.1, on the reverse strand, counting down.
ATTTTATTGATCTCCAAAGAGTCCCAGATACTTTGAGTTATATTACCCCTATTTCCTTTTTCTAAGGTATGCATTTTAAATACACTGTATTTTGGTCTTGCATTTTTGTTTGTTCTGTTTGTGACTTACATTTAGCTAGTCACTCCTGTTTTATACAACTTTGTTATGCTAATAATGGAAATACCATAAACTACTCATATTTAAAAGGTGCAATTTGATTGGTTGTAACTTATGTATGCTCACTTGAAACCAAGGTAACAAACATTTTTATCACCTCTAATAGTAGTCTCTTCATACCCCTTTTGATCCATCTCATCCTCCATCCCCATCCCTGGCTAACCATTGATCTTCTTCCTATTACAGTACATGAGTTCACAGGTTCTCGGATGAGTATGAAGTGATATATTATTGTGATTTTAAGTTGCATTTTCCTAGTGACTAATGATGTTGAGTGTCATCTCATGTATTCATTTGACATTCATATGTCTTCATGGGTAAAATGTTCAAAACTCTTGCCCATTTTTTTTAAAAAATGGGTTGGTAATGTCTTACTACTGAATTTGGGGACACTTTACATAGCCTGGATATAAGTCCTTTGATGTATGTGTTGCAAATATTTTTTCTTAGTCTATGGTTTGCCTTTTTGTTGTCTTAATGGTGCTCCATTAATGCATTTTCCAAGAACAAAAGTTTTATATTGGTAAAGTCCAATTTGTCCAATTTTTCTTTTTCTGTTTTATGCTTTGTGTTTTTAGAAGTGATTGCTTATCCCAAGTTGCAAAGATTTTCCCCTGTGTTTTCATCCAAACATTTTATAGTTTTAGGTTTTATACTGTAGGGCCTGGATGTTTGTGTCCCTCCAAAATTCGTATGTTGCAATCCTAACCCCCATGTAATGGTATTAGAAGGTGTGTCCTTTGAAATGTAATTAAATCATGAGGGTAGATTAATGCCCTTATAAAAAAAAAGGGGGGCACCTGGGTAGCTCAGTCGGTTAAGCATTTGCCTTTGGCTCAGGTCATGATGCCGGGGTCCTGGGATCGAGCCCTGCATCTGGCTCCCCACTCAGTGGAGAGCCTACTTCTCCCTTTCCCTCTGCTGCTCCCCCTGCTCGTGCTCTCTCGTGTGTGCTCTCTCTCTGTCAAATAAATATATAAAACCTTAAAAAAAAAAACACGAGAGACATAATTTCTCTCTCAGCCATGTGAGGATATATGATCCATTTTTAGTTAATTTTTATGTATATGGCAAGAGATAAGCGTTGACATTCATTAATGACATGACAATCATTAATTCCCATGTGGTATTCTGTTGATTCAACAAATGATCCTACTGACTTGTGTTTAGCTAGATATTAATGATTGGATCAATATTAGATCAGGACAATCAAAGGCAATAGGCCTTTGTATTCATTCATTCATTCAATTAATATTTATTGAGATCTATTAAGTGGCAAAGTCACTAGTAGGCTGATCTGCATCAGAAATTTTGGGAGGGAGGCCCAGGCAACTGTGTTTTAATAAGCCCTCTCCAGGTAGTTCTGCAGACTGCAGTTTGAGAACAACTGACTTAAGATGTTTGCTAAAATGGGGATTCCTGGCTCCCACGCCAGGCCTGCTAAATCAGAATCTCTGGGGTAAAGACCCAGAATACCTATTTTTATCAAGCTCTCCTAGTAATTCTAACTCACTCTAAGTTTTGAGAATGACAGGTCTAGGTGGCATGTCTTCAGTCGTAGATTTTAGGACTCTAGAGGAAATGACAGGAACTAGGACACAGCTGAAAGAAGAGTACACCACTCGGAGCTCCTAGAAAAGAAGACTGGACAAGAAAAGATGGTGGTTTTGACACAGATAAACTGAATCATGCCATTGCCTTGCTTGAGATATTCCACTGTCTATCACCCTGAAGATGAGAACAGAACTGAGTAGGATGTCTCAGGAGGACCCACAGTGCCTGGTGTCCCCCTCGCTGCCCCTGCTCTGTTCTCCACTCACCCATGGGGTTCTAGCCCTCTTTCAGGTTCCTAAAACACACCATTCCTTTGCTTTCTCAAAGCCTTTGTCTTTCATTTCCCCAATTCTTCCCCAACATGACTTAGGACTCAACCCAAATGTCATCTCTCCAGAAACATCTTCTCTGATCACCCATCCAGACTAGGCCTGCCCACGTGGCTCTCACACCATATTATCCCATTAATTTCCTTCATAGTGCTTCCCATGATCTACAACACCTGGGACTTTATGTAATTGTCTACTTCCTTTACACCTGTCTGTCCTACTAGACTGTAAGATTCATGAGGACAAGGATCCATCTGCCTTGTTCAAGGCTATCTCCACAGGTGGGTTCCTGGTGTAAAGTACACACTCAGGAAATATTCAGGCCTGAGAATTTCCTTGGGTCAGGTTTAGGTTCCAACCCTGTGACTTTGCTGGTAAATGCTGATCCCTCCCCCTACGCAACCTACTCCGCCCCCGGCCAATGGTAACACTGTAAAATCCACATGTGATGAGGCAATTGCAAATGTGACATACCTTGTGACAAGCCAGAAAATAGCTAAATCCAAGAAAAGCAAGGGCATCGTCCTAAGTGGGGAGTGTACCCACAGGTTGAGGGTACATCCTGGAGGCCAGTGAGGTTGGAACAGCTTGAAGAAGGGCTTGAAAGCAGTGGTAGGAGATGAAGTTGGAGGGCTGTGGAGTGGCAGAGTGGCCCACTGTAGGGATGGTGGCTTTTACTCTGAGTCAAATGAGGAGTAACTGCAGGGTTACTCTGAGCAGAGGTGTGACGTGATCTGATCTTGTTAAAAGGATCCTGGCTGCTGTGTTGAAATCAAGGATAGAAGGCAGGAAAGCTCTTGGAAGCTGTTGTAATAATACAGGGGAGACATGTAAACACCTAATAAACATCTGGAAAGACTTACAGCAAACTCACTTCACTTCCTACAGCTGTGGTGGGTATTGCATAGGGGAGAGAATTTTACTTGTCCTGTATTCTTTGAATTGCTTTATGAAACATTATTTATCAACTATTTGAGGAATTAAAAGTTACTGTTATTATTTTTTATAAATACTAGTAATCTTTACCCTTACTTCCTGAATAATTCACTCTCAAGCCAGTTAAGTGTGGTCAAAGAAAGCAGGAATCCACAAGGGAGTGGGGGAAGGTAGCCTGGTGCAGGGTGTCAGAGCCCAAGGGAGGTAAGAAGGGCCACTGTTAAAGGGATTGACAAAGGTAACAAGTTGGTCACATATCAGGAAGATTGATCCAATAAACAAATATGTTGAGGATAATGGCAACAGGTTTTTTACTGTTGGAACCTTGTACATATGGAAAGGGAGAAAACTAGAATGAATCCCCCAGTGTTGGATTGGAACTGGAAGCTGTGAACTCTTGGTTCCAAATATATGTTTGTATAGATATATAGAGAAATAAATGTATTTGTAGATGTGTGTGTATATGAATACATGTGTATATTCTCTAGCTCTGTCTGCCAATAGGGTCTGGGAGCAATAACATATTAATGGCAATGAACACCCTAGCAGTCCCATCTAGACTCCTAAATAGCATTCTCCACTAAAAGGAATCAGGACTTGAAGAAATGACTAATTCCAGGGCTGAAGAAGGGAAGAAACAAGATGAGCCTGAGATAATGTTTTTGTACCAGAAAAGGAAGATGTACTCCAAGAATGATGGGGCCATGTCAAAAGGATGCAGAAGCCAGCTGGATGAAGGTACTAATGGCCAAATCTAGAAAAATTTAGGTATCAAAATAAATAATGATAGTAATGAATTATTACCCAGTCAATAGGAATCCATGAGTCCAAACTAATATAAATTTAAAAACGAATAAATATAAGATGATGCTTTCCTTATGTTATATTGCCAACTTATAAATGTAGAAGGAAGGATGGAATTGGAAAACCACCATGTGGCAACAAGTCAGGCTGAAGGAGACTAAAGAGACCTACCAACTGATTGTAACATGTGTTCCAGGACTGGATCCTTCTCCTAGAAAGGACATAGTGAGTCAATTGGTACAACTTACAGAGGGTCTGGGGATTGAATGGAGATTATCTGTCAACGCTAACTTCTTGATCTTGATTGTGGTCAGGCAGCAGAATGCCCTTGTAGGAACTGCATACTAAGAGGATTTTAATTTCAGGAGCTTGGAGGAATGTGTTTGACAAGTTACTCTAACGTGGTTTTTTTAAAAAAAACATTCTGTAGTATTTCCAACGTATTTGTGAGTTTGAAATTATTTTTTTAAAAAGGAAACGAAATCAGAAATACTATTTTTGTAATTCTTAACCTAAGTAACAGCAATAGCTCCTGTTGACTGAATCAGGTCACTTGCTTAATTCTCACAGCAAAGCTATGACTGAGGTACTATCACTATGGCCAATTTGCAGATAAGGAAGTTGGGGCCTTTTGATATTAATCATTTACCAGAGTTCACTCAGCTAGGAAATGATAAGCCAGAAATTAAACCCAGATCTGTTTGATGTTAGACCCTTTCTTTTAAGCAGTATACCATTTTCTTTTATCATATTCAACTCTTGAATCTTGTATGTGTATATGCATTAGTCAGGGTTCTGTGGAGGAACAGAACCAACAGGGTGTGTGTATGTGTGTTCATTATAAGGAATTGGTTTCCAATAATTGGTGGATTACGGAGGCTGGAAAGCCCCAAGATCTTCAGGGTCAATCTGCAAGCTGGAAACCCAGGAAAGCCAATAGTTTAATTCCAGTCTGAGTCTGAAGGCCCAGGAGAGCTAATGGTGTAGTTCTAGTCCAAAGGCCAGTAGACCTGAGACCCAGGAAGAGTCAGTATTTCAGCTTGAATCCAAAAGCAGGAAAACGCCAATGACCCACTTAGAAAGCTATTGGACAGAAAGAATTTTCTTTACTTGACGGGGTCGGTGGGAGGGAGGTGTTAGCTTTTTGTTCTATTCAGACTTTCAACTGATTGGATGAGTCCCACTCACATTAGGGAGGGCAGTCTGCTTTACTTAGTCTACTGGTTTAAATATTACTCTCATCCAAAAACACCCAGAATAATGCTTGACCCAATATCTGGGCACTCTGTGGCTCAGACAAGTTGACATGCAAAATTAATCATCACAGTATATATACATATAATATATGAGAGAGAGAGAGTGGGAGAAACTAGGCTAAAAAGTGGACTTTGGTAGCAAGAATTGATTAGTACCTATCTAGCCCTGCCTGAGGAAGAGAGGGATGTGCAGTTTCTTGCCCACACTGGACTGTACTCTTACATAGGATGATGGGATTGTGTTTATAAACAACACCCACAGTCAGGATGAGCTTTCTTTCAGATTACTCAATGGCTTGAGCTCCACAGGGCACCATCCTGCCTCCTGTGTGAGTTTGGTTAGGGTCGATCAGGCCCCTCTTTGTAGTCATCTCTGTGGTTCTCTGGTCACCACACCCACTACTTCCCTGGGAATTCTCCATTGCCTGGCCCTGCTGTCCCACATTCATGGCCAAAGCATTCAGGTTTACACCGGGAGACCTTGCATTCCAGGCCACAGCTAAGTGGGCACTTGGCCCAAGTCGGGTTGTGACTGAGAGATACTGGTTATTTATCTTAGCAAGTCCTTGGAAATGAGGGCATCTTTTTGTGAGCAGTAAACACTGATTCAGAGAGAAAGGGAGAGAGAAAGATGTGCAGAGCTGAAGAAGAGAATGGCTAATGGGTTTGGTGAGAATCCTGGATCCCATAGAATACCCTTCTCTCCTAATAAATTCCCCTTTTCTTTCACACAATTTGAAGCGAACTCCCATTATCACTGTCCACCTTAATTAAGTCATCCACCTAGGCAGTCCTTACTCCTATCGGTACTCTTCAGCCCAACATGGCTGCCGTCAGCAATCACACCCGTCATGGTGCCAGAGAAAACAACCGAGGGTCTTTCTGAGCAGACCTTTGTTACCCTTATTTCCAATAAAAAACTGTTAGCTCTTGAAAGTGTCTGGAAAAAAGTTAACCCTGATGATATGTGAAGCTACCCTCTTACCTATTTAGAAAATTGTACTCATCTTCATTTGTCCACCTTCCTACCTCAGCTTCATCTTGGTATCCACCATGATATACAAGTAAGGACTACAAGGCATGAATAAAAGGCCATGAAAAGCAAAGAGCCTCCATGGCTTTTTATTGTGGTATTTTAACCTTGTCTATTCCCTGTTCTCCAGCCCTTGTAGATGCAGTGTGGTTTTTCTAGACTTTTCTACAATTCCCTGTTTTTGTCCCTTCCCACAGACTCATCTCAGAGGGATGGACAAACTCCAGTAATTCTCTCTGGGGTTATAAGAACATCCTTGCTCACTTTCTCTGATATAGTTACAGGTGTTTTCTCTTTCCCATTTCTCTGTCTCCTTCTTCCACTTCCTACTGTGTATCTCTCTTCATAAGTTCAGCTTTTTCTCTCCTGCATACACTCAGAGCAATGGGCCAGTCTTCCTGCAGGTTCATGTTTGTTTAAGGTCTGTCATTTCCCCAGTTCCTAGCAGACCCTCAAGGACTATTTGCTTGGTTAATACCACGCCCTCTGCCTGGGAGCTTCTTCCCTATTGGTGCTAATCTTTTGCAACCTTTGAGTGAGGCCCTTCTAAAAGGCAACTTCCATCCCTGCCTGGAGGAAATTTCACAGGACTTTGACCACCTATTTGCATACTTGCCTTCTACTTTGCCTCAGAGTCTGTGCACACATCTTACCTCTCCGGGTAGTTTGCAACCTTCTTCAGGACAAGAAAGATTTCAAAGGCTCTGCAGTGACTCTAGATTTGAATCGTGGGTCAGTCACCTTCCTGTGTATTAGTTGTGTGAACTTGGGCAAGCTGGTTCACCTCTTATACCTGTTTTCTCTCCAGTAAGTGGGGGTAATATCACTAATCTCATAGGATATTTGCAAGGATGAATTTAGACATTTTTGTAAAGTGCTTAGAAGAATATTAGACCCATAGAAAATACTGAGTAAATGTTAGCTATTACTATTAATATTCTCATTTCTTACATTAGTTATCTATTGCTGTTTAGCAATTATCTCAGAATTTAGAAGCTGAACACAATTATAGACACTTTTCATCTTTCATAGTTTCTGTGGATCAAGAATTGAGAAGCGACTTAGATCTGTGGCTCTGGCTTGGGACCCCTCATAAGGCTGAGGTCTGGATGGCAGCTCGGGCTGCTGTCATTCGAAGGATTTCCTGGGGTTGGTGACCCACATCGAAGGCCTCAGTTCTACTTTTGGGCCTTTTCACAGGGCTGCTCTAGTATTCTAATGACAGGGAAGCTGGCTTCCACTACAGTGAGGCAGAAGCCACAGCACTTTCCATGGCCTGGCTTCAGAAGTCCGCTATACTTTATTGGTCACCCCAGCCAACTCTGTAGGAGACTACAGGAGGGCATGAATCCCAGGAGGCAAGGATCACTGCGGGTGATGGTGGAAGCTGGCTGTCACATTTGTATTCTGTTTTCCTCCAATGGAACTAGTGTCAGTAGGAGGCTCTAGCAATCACAGAGACTGGGATGCACGTTGGCAAGAGGAGAATTCCAAGGAAGAAGGAAGAAATGAACCAAAGGAAGTAATGCTTTGGCCTCATGTCTTGCCTCTTCTGCCCTTGCACTCTCAATTTAGGGCAGACTGAATTTCCTATGACTCTTCAGAAACCATCTAGTTCTTTCTCGTTTCAAAGCCTGTGCACCTATGGCTTTTCTGTTTTCAAGCTTCTCCTCTCCACTTCCCTTGGCTACCTTCCTCTCACAATTCAGGTCTCAGCTTAAACACTAGTTCCTCCTGGGATACTTTCCCTGATTCCCTTAGTCTGTCACTGTTTTGTGTACTTTGCCTCGTATCATAGACTTTCTCCAACATTTCGAAGTCAAGGCATCTCCAAGTGAGGGGAACAGCTGATGAAAAAGGGGCAAGGCAAGATGGAAGAAATTAGCATGGTATGTTCTCTAACCAAGAAAACTTTCTGTGATAATGGGATTTTCTTTTATTTTTTTTTAAAGATTTATTTATTTATTTGAGAGAGAGAGGGAGAGAAAAAGAGAGAGAGAGCACACCCAAGCATGCACAGGGGGAGGGGCAGAGGGAAAGGGAGAGAATCTCAAGCAGACTCCCTGCTGAGCGCAGAGCCCTACCACCCAGGACTCGATCTCACCACCCTGAGATCTTGCCCTGAGTCAAAATCAAGACTCAGCCGCTTAACTGACTGAGCCACCAGGGCACCTTGATCATGGGATTTTCTTGATCTGTGCTGGACAATACAGAAACCATTAGTCACATGTGTCTATTGAGCTCTTGAAATGTGGCTAGTGTGACTGAGAAATGAAATATATTGAAAAACTCAAGAACTGAGTTTTAAATTTTTAAAAAATTTAATTAAAATTTAAATACCCACGTATGGCTAGTAGTAACTATATGGTCTCACACAGGTCTTACAAAAAAGAGACCCGCCTAGACAGAGGACAGGGTGGCAGAGAGAAGGGGGGTTAGGCTTTGCTATCCAGAGAATAGGCCCTTTTAGACTAGAAGGGACCATGATAAAATAAATGCAGTGCACGGTAAGGGTGTATATTTGATGATGCCACCCTCATACATCCCTCTGCAAGGCTATTTAACTGGATGCTCTGAACAATGAAAGGGTCTAAAGACACTAGGGACTGGTTCTCTGATTGCAAAATGAGAAGTATTTTGGGTTTGGGGGAGCTTTTGCCTACATCTGCCACCCAGGGTCAGGGTCAGGGTCAGAGCCACTTATCTTTAAGAGGGTCAGCAGTTGGGAGCACTGTGTCCAAATTCACACCTTCTAACACAAGTCAAAAATAGCCTTCTTTCCTCCTGCCCTTCTTCCTTCTTCTCCTTCCTCCCTTTCATGGCTTTGTGCTAGCCTTTCAGAAGACAAGGTGGAACAGTTCAGTATCTTTTCCCTGAAAAGCTCAGAGACAAGAGAAGATAATAAAAATGAACACACTGGCCGGGAGCCAGATGTTCTGGGTTCTGGTGTCGTTTTGCCAGACTAGCTTTCTACACCTCAGCTTTCCCATTTGTGAAACGTTAGGGTTGGAGAGGACTTCTGAGGTCCTGCCCTAACTCCCTGGGTGCTTATGTAATGCAATCCAAATCATGATGACAATAAATAGATAAAATCTTTAAGAAAAAAAAGAAACAAAAACCAACAGCAGCCACGTTAACCCAGGCAGGGCTTACAAGTTTTAGGCACCATGCTAAATGCTTCATAGTCACCATTTCACTCAAGCCTCAGGGGTGTTTTACAAACCCTCATTTTGTAGGTGAAGAAACTGAGGTTCTGTCAGTTTAAATAACCAGTCCAGGGTCACACAGGAATAGTCGAATTGGGCTTTGAATCCAGATGGTTGCAATCCCTAAATTTTTAATCTCTTTTTTGTATGTATCGCTTCTCTTCAAGGTAGGTCAATGATGAGTTCAGGCAGGGAGGCATTCTTGGTAGGATTATTAATAACACTGGTTTTTTTTATGCGTACTCTGACGGCTGTACTTAATTCTCCCAGCAACTGTACAGGGTGGTCGACACTAGTGCCCTCATTGCACGGACCGGGAAAGTAAGGCTCAGAGAGGCTCGGGAAATTGCTCAACATCACACAGCTAGCAAACGGCACGGACTCAAATCTCCGGAGTGGGTCTGCAGCCCCGGGCCGCGACCATTCCTCCTGGAGTACAGCGCAGGCAAGCCAGGGCCCACCACCACCACCGGGAAGGCGGAGCGGCGGGTGCCTGCCGGGTCTCGGGCCCTGCCCAGGGGGCACGCCTCCGCCGCGCACGCGCTCTCGGGCTCCGGGTCGGGGCGCGCGGCGGGCGCGAGGACGGCGGCGGGGAGCGTGCGCGCGGTGACGTGCCGGGCGCCATGTTGGAGGGCTGGTGGTAGCGGCTCGGGGAGGTGCTCGCTCTCTCGGTCTCGCTCTCTCGCTCGCTTCCCCCGGCTCCCTTCGGTGCCCCCCCCGGTCGCCTGCGTGCCGGAGTGTGTGCGAGGGAGGGGGAGGGCGTCGGGGGGGTGGGGGGAGGCGTTCCGGTCCCCGGGAGACCCGCGGAGGGAGGCGGAGGCTGTGAGGGACTCCGGGAAGCCATGGACGTCGAGAGGCTGCAGGAGGCGCTGAAAGGTGGGAGTAGCTGCCCCCTCTCCCTTCCTCCTCGCCCTCCGTGGTCCCCTCTCCTCTCTTTCTGGGCAGGGGGCTCCGAGGGGCCGGGCCGGGCTGGAGCGGGGAGGGGGGGCGCTTCCCCGGCTCCCATCCCCCTCCCACCTCCCCAGGGGCGGGGAGCCCTGTGGGCAGCTCCCTCCCGCCCCGCTCTGGGCTTTGTGTCGGCCGCCGGCGTCTGGGCTGGGGGAGGGGAGCCGGGGAAGCTCTGGTAGTGGCCCCAGTCTCTCGCCCACCCCTCCGGGGAGAGGTCGTGGGTCCGCAGCCCCCTCACGGGTAGGCTCCGTTTTCCGTCAGGCCCCCGCACGCCAGGCGTCGGGGTGAGAGAAAAAGTAGAAGGTTTGGGGGGGCGGGGGGGAAGAGGGCGGCAGAGCAACTTTAAAGTGTCTCAGGAAGTCTCTTGCAGAGCGTCTGAAGTCATTCCTCCACGCGCCGTAATTCTCAGGTGGTCGCCTTCCACGCAACAGGCTTGAGAACGGTGGTTCTCAAACTTAGAACAGCGTGGGATTTCAGCGTTTTCACAATTATGCATTGACATCCAAAATCATTTGGAAACGGCTGCGTGAGGTAGCTGCAGTTTCTTAAGACGCACATTCATGAACTTTACCTAGATAAACAATTTATGGGGGGTGGGGCCTGGGATTTGTATTTTAACTGGTGTCCCAGATAAATCTGATGTGGGTGTTCCCCCGGACCACACTTTGAGAAACACTGCATGGATGCTTTGTGGAGAAGTTGAGTGCCGCCCCCTTTAGGAGGATTCTTGTTACAACGTGAAGAAACCGATGTTGGAAGTAGAACTTCGAGTCGGAGGTGGATTTATTTGGTTGAGAGGCAGATTTTTTTTTTTTTTTTTAAACTGCTTCTTAATATTTGAGGAAGGACTGGGAGAAAAGTTTGCTTTTACAGTGCACTGGAAATGGTTGATGGACTTTGAAAATACTGATAATTTTTCTTTCTTCCCTTATTTAGATTTTGAGAAGAGGGGAAAAAAGGAAGTTTGTCCTGTCCTGGATCAGTTTCTTTGTCATGTAGCCAAGACTGGAGAGACCATGTGAGTTGAAAACATGTATTCGTTCTTAGGGTCCATTCAGAATTGCTTAGGAGAGGGAAAAAAGTGTATTTCAGAAGAATTCAATAATCTTTGTACAGCTGTACAAGCTCCGCTTATTTAAAGCATTTACTAAGCGCGTAAGTTTTATTTCCCTTATGCATATCTGTAATGAGTTTTAAAATTTTGTTAAAATTTTCTTTATATTTATGCTTTTGTAGATTTAGAATTTACTAGTCTGAAGAGCTAGAGAAAAGAATGCCTATCCTGTCATGACCCTTTTTGGCCCTAACAAACAGGCTTATTTCCAGAACTTTGTGGCTTTGATTCTGTCTCAGTTTTTTTTTTGTTGGTGGTATTTTCTCATATTGTCCTGTATCCAACCTTTTGTTGTCATATTTATATATGTGGGTGTTTGAAGTGTCACTTCTGTTTATTCTTTTGAGGACTTAGGGTGATTATCTGACAAATTCCAGATGCTACAGTTTTGACTGTCCTGTAAACTTTCTAGGATAGCTAACTTGTTACATATGCTCAGCATTTTATTAGGCTTGTTCCCAAATGTTTTGAATCTGAAACTTACACTATGAAGTTAGGACTGTTTTCATAAGTACCATTCCAGTTCATTGTGTGTGTAGGTTGTGTTGCAGGAGTGTTTTTGCCATCACTAAGTTAATTTGTAGAAAGCAGTACAGATTTGGTGACTTCCTTGTACTCTTTTTTTGTAGGGGGTGGGGAGTAGGAAGAGAAAGGTTTCTTTGGGCGCAGTGTTACTAAATGAGCTTTCTTTTGGCTCCCCTAGGTCTTGTCTATTTTTAAAATTCTTTTTGAGGCCTACTATGAGTGTGAGCTTCAGCAAGTGATGTATACTTTCTTGGGCTTTATTAGCAGATGTTCATTTCTCACCAGATTCGCTTGTGGTTGTAATATATGTAGCCTTCTAATAACTAGCCTAATTTTAGAAAGGAAAAAAGACCCTCTGATTTAGTAGTCATGTAGATAAGCTGAGTCTCCATAGTGCTTTATTAAAATTACCAGTCAGCTTAAGAATATTTCTGTGAAGTGGTCAATCTTACATTTTTATTCCACTTAAAAAGTGGAACCCTTTAGAAAAAAAATTATATTTGCCTCTGAATTACTGTCTCTCTTAGAACATCTTGATTTTAAAAATTGATGCAACGTAACTGGTACTTATGTAGATAAGCTTAAAAATGACTAGTTGCCAGCTTTCAAAAGTAAATTAATCCCTAACTCAGAAATTCTTAGGTTGCCTCTATTTCTTTCAAATTGTTAGTTGGTCCAGACTTATCCCCCTACAATATCAAAAGGAGAAGCTTTTATTTTCAGAGTTTTGATACACAAGATTATATCAAACTATTTGGAGATAAATACTTAAAATCTCTTCTCCTTATCAGGTCTGTACAAACTGTCTTCTCTTTTGATAAACTACATTGGCTGTAAATAGTTGAAAACTTCTGAAAGAAAACTTAATGTCCTGTCAGACTGGATCACCATGTGGCTAGGGAATTTGCACCTGATTTTTGTGGACGATTATTTTGTGTTGGTAGAGGACTTAAACAAGGTCCACCCCCTTACTCACCCCCCCATTTTTGTTTTGTTTTGTTTTTAACATTTACTAATAATATTTTGTATTAAAATGGTGGTGTTAGATACAGAGTTTGGAAAGTATTTTTAAATTTATCATTAAAGCAGCTGGTGTTTACACATTTAGCTTTAATCTTTTTGTTTTTAATCAACATGAGCATGCCTTTTGATTCTGAAATTTGCAAGTTTCTGTCATCTATTTTATGGTTAAACTGAGCTTTGTCTAACTTCTAAGATTTAACAAGAAAATGTAAAGAACAGATCAGATCTCTTTGGTGTTTTAGGATGGATAGGTTGCTAGAGATAAGAATTCCATAGTTTTTATTTTCATTGATACATTATAGCGAGAAATCATTAACAGAAGAGATATGTGGACTTTGTTCATGGATAAAAATCAGTGACAGCCTAAGCTATTTATTTTTCATTAAAAAAGCCCAATTTGACACTTGTGTTTTTAGCTTTAGAGAGATTTTAAAATTATAGTGTAGGTTTTTACTGAGCAGGAGGTTGTAGGAAAATTTAAAGAGTACTAGAGCAGTTTTCTTTTTTTTTTTTTTTTTTTAAGATTTTATTTATTTATTTGACAGAGAGAGAGAGGGAACACAAGCAGGGGGAGTGGGAGAGGGAGAAGCAGGCTTCCCGCGGAGCAGGGAGCCCGATGTGGGACTCATCCCAGGACCCTGGGACCATGACCTGAGCCGAAGGCAGACGCTTAACAACTGAGCCACCCAGGCGCCCGAGCAGTTTTCCTTTTTGGTCTTTGAAAAAATTACCTTTAGGGGCGCCTGGGTGGCTCAGTTGGTTAAGCGACTGCCTTCGGCTCAGGTCATGATCCTGGAGTCCCGGGATCGAGTCCCGCATCGGGCTCCCTGCTCGGCGGGGTGTCTGCTTCTCCCTCTGACCCTCCTCCCTCTCACCCTCCTCCCTCTCATGCTCTCTGTCTCTCATTCTCTCTGTCTCAAATAAATAAATAAATAAAATCTTTAAAAAAAAAAAAAAGAAAGAAAAAAGTACCTTTACACATCTAATGTAGGAAGTTGGGAAAGATGCCAAAACATGGCATACTAAACTGTAATGAAGACAGAGATTATCTATCTAAAACAATCCCCAAATTTGTTGGTTTTGGCTACTTCAAAAAATTAATTTTATGTTGAAAAGGTTACTTTGTCCTGAAAATGGGACATTTCCTTAAAGGACACTTTACCGAAGGTAACAGTTTGTAACTTAATGCCAAGTATATATTATGTGCTGAATAAACAGAAGGTGGATTTAAACATTTGATAAGTTTTAGTTGCAATTACTCTTTTTGATGGTCATATTGTCCGGTGTTTGGCCTGTGGGAGCCTCTTTCATTTGATTCCAGAGTCCTTTTGACTTGACTCTTGGTAGGCTTTAATAGCATCCATAGTCTCTGGTATTAGTATATGGTCTAAGCTCATTCCTGCCCAGACCTAGAATCAGACATTTCTGAAGCCATGTCTTTTAGTGGGAAGTGGTGTTTAAAGACTACAACCTGGAGACTAGAGATGCTTATTATAACTGAGTTGGTCATGGTTTCTAGCCTCTTCAGTGGACAGAACTAATAAAATACTAAGTGATTCATACTGATGCTTCCAATTCAAAATCAGGACCACAGTGTTTTACCTCTTCTACCCCAACAATTCTGGTTCTCAAGGACAAGGGAAAAGTCTAATAATAATAATATCAACATCACCAGTGTAATTACTAAGAACATCAGAATTGTTCATACACTCTCCCAATTTGTAACCCCCATTTCAGAAAAGTAGTTGTGTCTACATCATCTGAGCATATAGCTATTATATAAGTTTCTTTGAACCATCATTCATTCTTTTGTAGTAGCTCTGTATCAAATGCTCACCACCAGTCCTTAGGTCAATATCTCTAGTCAGTTTGGTTGTCCATTTTCTAGTAGAAGCTCTGAGCTTTGGCAGAGCTCATGGGAACATTTCCTGAGTTTTAATTATTATTATGTATATATATATTTATATATTTTTAACAGTGTTCTTTATTCTTGGAGGTCATTTTGGAAATAAAATATTTGGTTCTCAATTTTTGTCCTTGAGTAGCTTAAATATGTTAATTCCATTGTTTCCCCCCAACTCAGAGTTCCTGTCAAAAATCAGATGATAATCTAATTTTCTTTATTTAAAAGCTGTGTACTCTTTTTGCCTAGATTCCCAAGGAATTTTTTTCAGTTAAGTGCAGTAATTTTTCTGAACTTTGTTTTAGTGTTGGGCATTTTGGGTCAGTATACTCAGGTACGTGGTGTGCTCTTTTAACATGTATTTTCAAATTTTTCATATCTTTTTTTTAATTCCAGGAAATAAAATTATTTGCTTTGGTTTTCTTTTTCAGGGACTCCTTGTATTGCTATGTCAGTCATCTTTGCATGTCTTCAGTATTTGTTATTTTGTCCTGAATTCTTTTTCCTTATTCCTGTTTTGTTAAAAAACGTCTTTGTTGAGGTACAGTAAACTTCATTTATTGAAAATATATAGTTTGCTAAATTTTGACATCTGTACTCAAACTTTGAGCACACTCAAGATTGTGAACATATCCATTCGTTATTCCCAGAAGTTTCCTCATGCACTTTTGTAATTTTCCTTCCCTGGGTGTGCTCCTCTCCCCTCAGGCAACTAAAGATCTACTTTTCGTCACTTTAATTTGCTTGTTCTAGAATTTTATATAAATGGAATCATAGAGTTTGTATTCTTTGGCTTCTTTTATTCAACATAATTGAGGTCCATATTCGGATTTCAGCAGTTCATTCCTTTTTATTTCTGAGTAGTAGTCATTGTATGGATATCCTACAGGTTTTTTATACATTCACTTGTTGATGGACACTTCAGTTATTTTCATTTTTTTCTGTTATCAAAAAGTGGCTATGAACATTTGTGTACAAATCTTTGTATGGACATATGCATTCTTTTTTCTTGGATAAAAACCTAGGAGTGGAATGGCTGGATCATATGGTAGGTGTATGTTTAACTTGAGAAACTGCCAAACTGTTTTCTAGAGTCATTGCACCAGTTTGCATTCCCACCAGTATTAATGGGAGTTGAGTTAAGGTTCTCCACGTCCTTTTCAACATTTAGTATGGTCCTTTTTTGCTGTAGTCATTCTCTTAGGCACATATTGCAAAGTGGTTTTAATTTGTATTTCCCTAATGACTAATCATGTTGAGTATGTTTTCATGTGTTTATTTGCTATTCCTGTATCTTCTTTGGTAAACTGGTTCTTCAAGTCTTTGTCCATTTAAAAATTGAGTTGTTTTCTTACTGTTTTTTTTTTTTTTTAGATTTTTATTATTATTATTATTTTAATTTGACAGAGACACAGCGAGAGAGGGAACAAAAACAGGAGTGGGAGAGGGAGAAGCAGGCTTCCCGCCGAGCAGGGAGCCCGATGTGGGGCTCGATCCCAGGACCCTGAGATCATGACCTGAGCTGAAGGCATACGCTTAACCGACTGAGCCACCCAGGCGCCCCTTCTTAATGGTTTTTGAGAGTTCTTTATATGTTACAGATGCAAGACCTTTATCTGACATAGGATTTACAAGTACTTGCTACAACTTCATGGCTTTTCTTTTTATTCTCTTGATAGTGTCTTCAAGGTGAAATTTTAAATTCTGTTTTGATTTTTAAAATTTTTTTCCTTTGAAGAACTTTTACTGTGATTTCTGTTACGTTCTTTCATTCTCATGTACTAGTTTAGTCTGTTTCCTGAAGTAATTTTTTAAATTTCTAATCATTTGCCAAATTCTATTCTAAAACTCATTTTCTGACATGTATCATTTTTCTCAGTGTCTTTAGCTCATTTTGAAGTAGTATCATACAGTTTTGATCTGTTTTTGGACAAGTCTTTCTAGGTTCCTTTCATTGTCTGTAGGGATGTTTGTTCTCCCTATTCTCTTTTTTTCTTATATTTACCTTGTACTGGGTTTGACTTTCGTATTTTTCTCTTGTACATTTTTACATGAAATTAGTTTTCCTGACCTTTGAGGAGGAAATATGGTTCAGAGTAGCTTTCCTAACTTCACAGAGCTTTCTCATTGTTTTGTAAAGTGTTTAAGAACATGGAGTTTGCTTTCTGAAATTTCCATGTTCTCTTTTCCACTCCTACTCTTATTTGGACCCTGTCTTTCCTTCATCTTTATTGTCCTCTTCTCCACATGCTGGGTCATCTCTGGATGGGAGCCCTGGTGGGTCACCTTCAGGATCACATTGGAGCAAGACTCCTGCTGTCTTTCAGCTTTCACTGTGGGTCCTTTTTGTTCACTCACTAGTGGAGTGGGCAAAACCCATTCAGTTCCAGCTGCTGGTCTCTGATTGACCTGTCATGATTTCTAGTGAATGCTGGTTGACAGTTTTGTGGTTCTCCTATTCCTAGGCCCTTCACGTGCACCAGGACTTCTCTCTACTTTCTCTAGTTCAGAACCTGATAAGGTACAGGTCATGTGACTGTCATTTTTTCTGAACCTTTTATTCTTCGGGGTTTGTGAGGTTCGCTACCTTCTCAGCTAGTTTTTGTTTTGTTTTTTCAGGTAGTTTTATTGTAAATGTTTTTTGTTCATTAGTTTTTGGTTTTGCTGTCTAGTTATGTCTGATAAGGGGTTTTGGAGAGAGAGAAAACTACAGTAGCACTGTCAACCTCTCATAATTACACTTATGAAAACTTACTAGTTTCCTCACCTATAAAATAGAAATAATAGTATCTCATAGCATAAGTACTTAATACATGGAAAACTTAGCACATTGATTGGTAAACAGAGTAAATGCTCAATAAATAGTAGTTACTGTGTTGACTGTGCTTATATTGAGTCGGCTTTGTCCCCAACCCCCTACCCGCCCCCTGCAGTTTCAAGTTCTTTGTGTTGAGCAATTTTGACATAACAGCAAGAAAATAAAATTTAGGTTACTTAAAAGTAGTTATCAACAGCTGAGACCTCATTATTGTAAATAAAATCTCCTTAAGTGAATGAGGATGTTAAATCCTTAAGTGGGTTTCTTGAGGGAATTTTGTTTTGTCAACATAGTATTTACTGAACATTGTTTCTAAAATGTCAGTCTCCCAGGACACCTGGGTGGTGCAGTCGCAGTCGGTTGAGCAGCCAACTCCTGGTTCCTGCTCAGGTCATGATCTGAGTTGGGGCTCTGCTTGGGATTCTCTCCCTCTGCCCCTCCTGCTCATGTGTGCACACTGTCACTCTCCCCAAAATAAATCTTAAAAAAAAAAAAAAAGTCAGTCTCCTATACTGTCTTCATAATATTTGCCACATCCTTGTAACATCTATATAATTATTTAATATTCTTCTCTAGTTTGGCTTACTTTTTTTAGATTTTTTTCAATATAGGAAAATATTATAGAAGTTAAGCCTTTGTTTTACTCCTTCACAGAAATATAATCACTATGTTAATTTTTTTCCCCTTGTGAGAAAGAAGATTTGAAACCACTGGTTTGTTGCATTAGACTTTAAAACCTATAAATACTAAAATATGTACTTAATATGAATTTTCCATGTGTCACCTAAAATCCTGTCATGTACCACCATCACAGTGGTACACAGAAAGCACAGTAGATTTTCATTAAATATTAGTTAAGTGGATGCCCTTTTGTTTCAAATATTCCAATAACTGCAGTGATTAAGGTATGAACATGAAGAAAATCGTAGTCATTTTCATTTGTTTTGTCACATCATGCTATAAACCTGACGTGTCATGTATACTGCAGAAAATCTGTTGATGCATGCCAGCTTTGTTTTCTGAGTAGAGTTAATTTCAAATTTTAAATCTCTTTGGTGTGCAGGTGAGCTCATATTTTCCATGTTCAGTCCAGATTTTTACTGGTAGTTGGCTAGTCCCATAATTTCATGAGAGTTAGCATGTGGTAATATTCTTGGAAGGAGCATGGCTTGAATTCTGAATTTAGCTTGGAGACTTCTCTGTGTGAATTTGGGCACATTATTTGTCAGCTTATTTCCTCACTTGAAAAATGGGGTTTCTACCGTATAGTTGCCTCAGCTCTTGTGAGGATGTAGCTGTAAATATTAAAATTTGGAGTAAAAATTAGAATTGTCTATATATTGGGCCTAAACAGTGAATTTGGTTTAAGAAACAAGTCTGAGGTATACTTTATCTTTTGGAAAGAGCTCTGGTTTGAGTCAAGAGAACGTAAGACCTGGGTTTGAATTCCTACTTCTACCACTTACTCTGTGACCAAGGCTGAGTTCTCTGTGCATTTCCTCATTATACATCTGAAGTGCTTAATACAGTGACTGGGACACACTGACAACCCCGTCTCATCCCCCCTCCCCCAATGGAAGCTGCTATAACTATTTTATTTCCCATTATTTAAATCACTTAAATTACTCTGGGCCACAGTTTGCTCAGATACTAAATGAGGGGCTTGTAATAAATGATCTCCAAGGTTCCTCCCAGCTTGAAAAACTTATAGGAGTCTGTGTTGTGGCAGTAGTTACCTGGGGGTGGTATTGCAGCAATAGGGATTAAGAGTGGAGAATGGGGCACAGTGATAGTGGTTGATGTTAAAATGTCTGCAGATGGTGAAAGATGTTAACTGTTGGGAGTATGTTGCAGAGGTGAATGGTTTGGAGCCCAAAAAAGAAAGAAAAAATGGAGAATCAGTTGTGTATACTTGGATGAGAAAGACCAGTCACTGTTACCACTTAATTCATCAGAGCCACAGTTGCGCAGAATGCCATTCTTAGTGTCACCTGTATACACACCTGTGGTTTTTATCCACATCCAGAGATCCTCTTTGTGCCTGCTGATCAGTTCATAATGCTTATGGACTATTACTGGAAGTCTGTCAGAAACTTCATGTTGCTTCAAAACATCTTATTACTAAGAAGTTAAGAATTTTATGACCCAGAATTTACTGTGCTTTCCCTCTGTTTTGTAGACTGTTGGTCTTTTACTTTAAAGATATGGGAGTTTGTGAGGGAAAGTGTGTGTGTCTGTCTGCGTGTCTGCATCCTTCAGCCTGTATCTGTATTTCTGTACCAAAATCAAGTTTCAGTATCAATAGCAAACAAAACACAAAACCCTTAAATGTATTCAGTGACTAAAACAGTATAGCCAGTTGAAGAGGAGAATGTTGGCTGTTATTTCATTTAATACATATGTCTATGAAAGCATTTTACTTTAAAAATACCCAGTGAGTCTGAGAAATATATTTTAGATCTTCATTTCTGCTAGGCCTTTAGATGTGTTTAGTTGCTCGTCTTTGCTTTCTCTGATTTCACCCACAGCAGTCCTGTTTGTATTATCAGGCTGCCTGGGTTTGGCACTGCTTGTGTGGAATCTACCTTGTGTAAGAGGCACTTCTGTAACCCAAGCTCAAAGTCCATGCCTACCAAATACATGGAGAATTATTGAGAGATTACACCATTGACTGTAAAGTGAAAAATAGTTGTGTCAAATTAGTAATGATATAAAATAATAGTACTAGTGCTCCCAGTGCTTTTCCAAAATGTGCCATATATGTGATAGTGTAAGTAGGGCTTTTTTGTCACCACTTACCAGTGTGACTTTGGGTTGGGGGCGGGGAGAAAAGCTTTATTGAGAGGCTCTGTGGTACAGTGAAGATGCTCTTGGAGGTGAATTTGTCAGGGTGTCTCTCTTGTCTGTTTATAATCTGCTTGACCCTAGCTTAGAAGACAGTCTGGGTGAAAATTCTAATTTCTTTCTTTCTTTCTTTCTTTCTTTCTTTTTTTTTTTTTTTTTAAAGATTTTAATTATTGGACAGAGACACAGCGAGAGAGGGAACACAAGTAGGGGGACTGGGAGAGGGAGAAGCAGGCTTCCCGCTGAGCAGGGAGCCTGATGTGGAGCTCAATCCCAGGACCCCGGGATCACGACCTGAGCCGAAGGCAGATGCTTAATGACTGAGCCACCCAGGCGCCCCGAAAATTCTAGTTTCATATAATCTATGTGAATGACCATGATGGAACAGTTTAGTTACCTAAGCCTTCTTTTCTTCAGCTCCCCAGCTGAAAATGTGAACAACACTTCACAGAGTTTTTTGAAATAGCAGGTATTCAGTAAATCTTAGATTCCTTATTTTGTTTGTACACTGATATGAAAATAAAAATTAGTAGTACTAAAAATAACATTTATTTAATACCAATTTTGATACTTAAAAGGTTTGCAGCTTACTGAAGTTCTAAGAATGAAAACATTGACCAGTTACAGTGATCTCTGTTCAGGCCCAAGACTTTCCTAAATCTCATCAAGCTTCTTTATACTTGTGACTGAGCTAGTTACTCATTTTGCTTTCCAAAACTTTGCTTTAGCTATTTTATACTCCTTTTTTGCTATAACTAGATCTGACTTAGACTTTTTCAGACATACAGTACATTGTACTTTCTTTTCTTGTCTCCCTGTGATTTGTTTAGGCTCCTTGCGTGTTCTGCGTATCTCTTGAGTATTTTTGACCCTTCTAAAATCTTATTCTCCTAATGTTACTTCTCGTTGAATGTGGTGCTTCTCAATAATCCTTTGTAGAGTCTTAGACTGATTTTTAAAATTGTGAACCTGAAATTGGGATTTATCTTTAAGGGACTAGAATTTTCACGTAGGACTTGTGTTTTGGGTTAAAGTGTTTTTTCTTCCAAAAGGCAAACTTAGTAGACATTTATTTTGTGACAGACACTGTCAAATGTTTCATATGTGTATCTTAATTTGATCTTTACAACTACTTTCTGAAGTAGGTATCTCTGCTTTTTAAAAGCGCATAGTGAGACTTACAGAACTTAAAAAGTCTTAAGATAGTGCATCTGGTGAGTGACAAAATTGGAATTTAAACTCAGGCATTCTGACTTTACATCCTCTCATAACCTGTACTTTTATACCCGTTGTCCCTTGTTGTCTTCTCACATCTTTCTTCTTTACTGAAGCACTCTGAGAATTCTTTTAAAACCTTTAGAATTTGAAATTATGCTTTTGACCAGGAATGTGTTACTAGTTATTTCTAAGATTTTCTTGCTGTTTATCTAATCCTGACCTCATGTACCTGTCCAGCTTTCCTTTCCTTGTGGCGTACCATGATACGACCTAAGCACTGACATGTCACATAGTTTCCTGTGGATTGTGGCAAGTATGGGGAGGTTGAGTGTGGTAATTTGTGATTTAAGAAAAAATGTGTCAGGAGATACTTTACTGGAAGAGTCAGTAAGGTAAATTACTTGATATACCCTTAACATTAGTGATTTAGACTATTTTCCAGGAACCTCAAAGGCTGAAAATTTTAGTAATTATAATTTTGCAGAGGTGTAAATTTGAAGCATATAGGTGATAAGACTGATGTATATTTTAGTTGGAAGTATGAGCCTAGCTTTCTTTTTAATACATGCGTTTTGGATTTGTTATTCTTAATCAACCAAAAATCTTAACCTCTCAATATTGGGAGGTAGCTGGTAATGTTTCCATTTACAGGTGATGAAACTGGAGAAAAATAGGCTATAGAAGGATTTGAAATTTGAGAGGTATAAGCTATTACGAGTACACTTGTAATTTTTGCACTATTGTGTATCTCTTAAGAGAGAGGGTGAGATAGCTTGTTAGCTGACGAAATATTTCTATTCAGAATTGTTTGTACTAAAGTGAATATGATATTTTTCCAGATTATTTTATTCTGGTCTTATTTTAGGGATATTGTCCATGGTGACTGCAGGGTGATTTATGAGGTTATGGCTATTTTGTCTTAAAGTAGTTCTTTATCTGGAGACAGGTCCACCTTTTCTAGGGACTTTGCACAGCAGAGTATTTCTGCAGTGAGTAATCTTGAATGTGGCTAGAATGTGGCCTAGTTTTTCCTCAGTAAGTACTGTTAGTAAATTCAGGGTTTTCCTGTTCATAAGCAAGACAAGTAGTCTTTCTCTCCTTCCTGTATAGATATTGATAGCTCTCTAGTCTTGCCCTGTTTATTTTAGAAGGTTCATGGGGATACTTGTCACTTAACCCAGTCTTCTTGTAAATATTGTCTGACATTTGATTTTGCTATCTTAGTTGCTGTAGGATATCACAAATCAGTGCCATAGTCAGGATGTGGTCACTTTAAAAATTATTTTCTGACAAAATATTTGGTGAGTGAACAGGTGGTAAATTTTAAATACTTGTCTTAAAACTTTCAGTCTTAAATACTTTAAGTATCTTGAATATAGAGACTACCATACATGTATTTTCTGTTTACATCCCTATTTTGGTTAAGGAGAAATTTGGTGAGAATAACTGCATATTGAGTTTAATGGATCACATGAGTTAAATAAATATTGTGCCCATTCTGTTAAAAAACTCATGTACAAAGATTATGGAAATCAGTACTGCTTAGGTAAGCTTGTCTCATTAAAAATTTTTTTATTACATTAGTACTAACAAAACTATGCTTTTAACCTGTTTCTTATGTATTAACAGAATTTTTCTATGTATATTAAATGTATATGTGTTAATTCTTTTTAAAAAACATAGTATCAGGATTCTGCAGGTTGTCTTGTTACCTGCTGTATTTGGATATCTTACCAAAACATAAAAGTTTGCCTCATTGTTTTTATGGGTTGCATAATATTCCATTGTTAGGGGTATATTGTAACTTACCTAACCTGTCCTTTGATGGTTCTTTAGGTTGTTTACAGTTAAAAAACAATTCAAAAAGTGCTTAAGTGAGCATATTTACATTGACACAGATGGAAGAATGGGATCTGTAGGTTGACGTTTATGTGCATTATTATTTTGTCAGGTATTGCCAGCTGGCCTTCTAAAAAGTTTTTCAACATATGCTTATACCAGCACTGTGTGAAAGTTATTTCTCTACCACTGTCAGCACCGAGCATTATTGGGCTTTTAAATCTGAAAATCTGATAGATGAAAAATGGTATCTCATTTTAATTTGCTTTCTTTTATTTTGTGCCTGCATCTTTCCATTTCTTTATTACCAATTATACTTTCTGTCTTCCTCATTTATGAAGTTATGATTTGTTTTTTAGGGTTTTTGCTAGATTTTTATTATAAAAATAATAAAGTAGCCTAATGAAGTTACTTCTAAGTAACTATACTTCTATATGTTAGGAATAATTTGAGTTTAAGACAGTCTCAAGCAGCAAGTTTTGTTTAAGAAAGATGATCATGACTATATAGCAAAGAATAGTCTTTGTAATGATTGGATTGAATTGTTATTTCTGGTATATATCTGTCTTTTTACTCACATTCCATAGACAAGTAGTCATATTTATCAGTAAAAGGGACTTCAGATACAAAGTGTGAGCTGTGTCTTTAATTTTTATGACTGTATTTGAAATTTTGTCTTTGTAAATTTTTCTTCGCAATCTGTTTTTGGCCTGTTTCTTTGTAAATAGGCCAAAACAAAGCAGTTATTTTGGGGGGAAAAAACTACATTTTGCTTTGGTTGGCTGAATACTGAGAGCACTCTGAGATTGCAGAAATGTCCTAGAGTCCTGATACTCAATCAGGAAGAATAAAAATACCACCCACAAAAATGGACTTACCTCAAGATTGTTCCTATTGTTTTAAATTTAGTTTTGAACAAATACACTCTTTTATTTAAATGTAAGTAAAATATTTAATCTTACCTATGGTGTTTATGTACACTTGTAGGACTTTGCAATAATTAATAGTAAAACTAATTGAAGATGTTTGAAATTTTAAGATGTGGGCTTTTTCTGCAAGTTTGCATTTAATTCTGTAGTACTTGTTTTCACTTTCCTTTTCAAAAATTTACAGCAGTGGTTCTCAACCAGGGATGACAATGACTAGAGACATTTTTGGTCGTTACTAGTGGGGGAATGCTACTGAGAATGGGTAGTGGCCAGGGATGCTGTGCATTGCACAGGATAACTCCCAGCAACAAAGTATTATCAGACCCAAAATGTCAGTGGTGCCAAGATTGAAAGATTCTACTTCATAGGAGAAAGGATGCATCAAGCTTTAAAATGTGTCTCATAGGGGCGCCTGGGTGGCTCAGTCGTTAGGTGTCTGCCTCTGGCTCAGGTCATGATCCTGGGGTCCTGGGATCGAGCCCTGCATCGGGGCTCCCTGCTTGGCGGGAAGCCTGCTTCTCCCTCTCCCACCGCCCCGCCCCCCCTCCGCTTGTGTTCCTGCTCCTGCTACCTATCAAATAAATAAATAAAATCTTAAATAAAATAATGTGTCTCATAGTTTGTTCTTTCACCTGTGAAATAAAAACAGTGATGGGTGTGATCAAGATCTTTAACCAGGTCTTCTAGTTTTACCTTTTGGAATTCTATTTGAGCAACTTGGTAAAGTTTAATTTTGAGAAATAAATACTACTTGTCAAAGATTCATAGTCTAATTATAAGTGTTATTCTTGATTTTCAGTAAAGGTGAAAGTCTCAGATGTTTGACTCTTTATCTAATCAAATACTGCCTGGAAAATTCTGTTTTCTCCTTTACTCTCACGCTCAGAACACTTACGACACTACATGTGTGGGCTTTCAGGTAATACTGTGACACCAGCTGAATGTCCTACAATTCAGTTCACTTCTGACACTGCCTGGGGTTAATATCATATCTCATAAATTAAGGGCTTAATCTTACAAGACTGTCTATCTCCCCGTTCAGATGCCAGTCACACATCCGGGTTGTTACCTGTAGTTTGGATCAGCAGGCTAAAAAATCAGAGGTTTCCATGACTTGCTCCTTGGGTTCCATTAATTTGTTAGAGTGACTCACAGCACTCAGGAAAACTGTTTACTTAACTAGATTACTGGTTTATTACACTGGATATTGAAGGATACAAAATGAATAGCCAGATGAAGAGATAACATAGGGCGAAGCCTGGCAGGATCCTGAGCATAGACGCTCTTGTCCATGTGGAGTTTGGGGTGCACCACCCTCCCAGCATGTGGATGCATTCTTGTTCATGATTCTGGAAGCTCTCTGAATCCCATAGTTTATAGATTTTTTATGGAGGCTTCATCATGTAGGCATGATTGATTATTCACTCCACTTCTAGCCCCTCTCCTCTCTCAGTGCTGAAAGTTCCAAACTACTAATCCTAACTTGGTCTTTGTGGTTACCAGTCCCCACCCAAGAGCCCATCAAGAGTCACCTCATTAGAACAAAAGCTGTTGCTATCACTCTGGAAATTCTAAAGGTTTTAAGAGCTCTTTGTCAGGAACGGGCCAAAGACTAAATAGGAGAACAAAAGTTTGTCCTAGCACCCGTTTTTTCAAGGCTTTTCATAAAGTAGGAGCTGGATTAAGTATGTAAATGGAGAAAAAGCAAAATCTTGTCTTCATCTGTTAAAGAAGCATTCTTTCTAACTTTAGGAAGTAATAGAAATTACTGTATCCAAATCTTGAGATGTGTATGTGAGAGAGTGGGAGGGAGGAAGTTACTATGTTAGGAACCAGGGACAGATATATATAAAATTATTATTCACAAATATATCCATTAGCTAGTTTCATGGGGACGAGTGTTAATATACATAGGGGAGAGAGAAGTTTTAATTCTTCATTTCAGTAAAAGAGTACTGGCTTTGTGTGTTAATATTAGCTACTCTGCATATACTTAACCTGTAATTTCCCATGACTTCTGCTCATTGGTATCTTGGCAACTCTGTATTTCCGGGGCAAAATCACAGGCCATAACTTGGCTGATACATCAGTGGGACATTAGTGGTGGCAGTATTGACCACTTCTTCCACCTCCAAAGGAGCTACCTGCCCTAGCCTCTGGAGAAGTCCCCTGCATACTAACCCTTGGAAGGGTTAGATACATTGAGTCTGGAAAGGGCGAGAGAAAGAAAATTAGTTATTTCTATCATCTTTCAGGTTTAACTGCACATTAAAGTGAGGACTTTCTTCATTCATGCATTTCATAAACAAGCTGACAGGATCATGGCAGAAGTTGGAAGTACAAAGTGGAGAGGTCTACCAAACTTGCATATTTTAATGCAATTACTAGTAACACTTCATTAAATATGGTACAAGTGGTAAACTGGGTAGAACACCAGGTGAACAGGTGTAGACCAGAACTGTTCTAATTAGGATGTATGGTCACTCTTCTTTGTTCCCATTGAAGTCTCCCTTGTTAACGTTACTAGTTAATATCATTCCTTCTTATACTTTTATTTTTCCGGTGAGGCAAATATTGTCTTACTCATTAAAATTCTTACTTGATTTGGGTTCTTCTTACCTTTCCAATCTTGTCTTTTGCCACCATTTGTAATTTACCGAAATTATTTGCATTTCACTGAATATGCAGTGCTCTATTTTGCTAGTATTAAATTCTAATAGCATCTTTCTGTTGGTTGCCTCTGATGTTCTTCCTTCCTCATGGCATAACCTCCACTTGTCTTTTAAGATTGTTCAGATAGCTCTATTCACATACATAGTAATCTGCTGAAAAGCTGTCTCAGATCCCCTTTTCTTAATAGAAACCGCCATATTTCTGACATGCATTGGTCACGTTTTTTATTGCAGCTGTTTGCTTACTAATCTGTTTCTGCTTGTGGTTTTCCAAGTGTTGAGGGGGCTGAAATTGCCTTGCTGAGAACGTGACATAAAGTAGGAGCTGGATTAAATATGTAAATGGAGAAAAAGCAAAATCTTGTCTTCATCTGTTAAGTATTCTTTCTGACTTTAGGAAATAATAGAAATTACTGTATCCAAATCTTGAGATGTGTATGTGAGAGAGGGAGGGAGGAAGGGAGGGCGAGAGAGAGGAGCTTGATTTCTCTTCCCTTTCAGTTTCCCTGTGTCTAGATTCTACTTAGGCAAAGGTAACTTTGCCTTCCCAGATTTTCAAACAATATAGTAACTTTACCTTCATAAATTTTCCATTTATCGTTTTCTGCTCTATGTTATGGGTATTTTAATACAACTGTGATTTCTCTACCAAGCTAGGCTCTTTAGAGGTCATAATTTGTATTTTGATCTTTATATCCTTCTGTAGTATATATCACTGTTTCTTCAATAGTTGACCTGCTGTATTAGGTTAATACAAAATACCGTAGATTGGATGGCTTCAACAACAGAAATTATTTTCTCATAGTTACCGAGGCTGGATGTCTGAAATCAGGGTGCCAGCGTGTTTGGGCTTTGGTGAGCCCTCTCTTCCTGATTTGCAGGCCACCTTCTTGCTCTGTCCTCACATGGCAAGGGGAAAGGAGAGAAGGAAGGGGGCTGGGTATGAGAGAGGTGAAACAGAAACAGCAAGCAACCTCCTTCTCTGGTGTCTCATAATAAGGACATTAATTCCATCATTAGGGCCCTACCCCCATGATCTTATCTATACCTAATTGCCTCCCAAGACCTCATCTCCAAATACTGTAATTTTATGTGTTAGGGCTTCAACATAAAATTTTTGGAAGAACACATTCAGTCCATCATCACATTTGCAACTGATTTGTGCAGTTAGTACATCTTTCTTTTTATATCTACTGATTAGATTCAGGTATGGATTCAGGTATGCGGATACATTCTTGAAATGTTTGAATTTCATTGAGTTTTGTGAAGTAAATATTTTAGGTGTACCCTGTTTAAAGGAAAACGGGAAGAAAAAGGGGCTGGGATTTATTGAAAGCTTACTACATGATAATTCATATTATATGGTATTCTATATAAGAGATGCTGGTGTGAGATTTTGTGAATGTCGAAATTCCTTTTGTTATCTTCTCCCACTTAGTTTTTGTGTAATTTTTGATCGTGCGTTATGTTCCTTCATTCCTTCACATCTCTTGAGATGTTATTTAAGTCAGTAGATATTTACTGAGCATATATTCTGTGCCAAGCACTGTGCTAGTTGCTAGGAATACAGTGGTGAGCAAACAACCATAGTTGCTTATAGTATTTATTATTTTAGCATTACAGTATTATATTTCATATGATATTTTGTTTGCTGCTTTTATCAGCATTCACCTGTATCAAATATGTTACCTTCATTTTTAAAATTAGGGTGGGGGAAAACTTTAAGTGTAGTTCCTTTAGAGAGTAATTTTTTTTCAGTTGACCCTTAAATTAGCATATGCCATGAGCCTAAGACTAATCGGGTATAGAAGGGGTAAACCAATAATAATGATTTTTGTCATAGATTTCTGATTTCAGATTTTGGGTAGGGAGAGGAAAGCTTTAATTTCAAGAGATAATAGCCTCATAATGTATGAAGTCCTATAGAGCTTGGTTAGATTAGATGGGAATAAAATTGAAACTGCTTTAAATTTCTGCTTTTCAAATTTTTTCTGCTATGTATATATATAAATTCCAGATATTTTTCAAAATTTTGACATAATCACAAATTTTATTAAAATTAAGGTTTGGAGTGCCTGGATGGTTGTCAGTTGAGTGTCTGACTCTTGATTTCAGCTCAGGTCATGATCCCAGGGGTCCTGATGTGGAGCCCTGCATCTGGAGCTGCACTTCAGGCTCAGTATTCAGCACAGTCTGTTAAGGATTCTCTTCCTCTCCCTCTGCCCCGCCCCCTGTTTGCATGCTCACTCCCTCTTGCTCTTGCTCTCTCCCTCTCTCTCTGAAGTAACTAAATAAAATCTTAAAAAAAAAAAAAAAGTTTAACCCCAGAGTTTCTTTGTTACCCAAAAAAGACATTTTTAAATTAAAATTAAGATAAATTTTTTTCATTGGCATATGTTTTTCCTATGTTTTAATAGCTCTGAAGTTGAATGTCTTTCAAATATCAGTAATGGTCTAGAATTTTTATTTTAAAGATTTTATTTATTTATTTGACAGAGAGAGCGCACAAGCAGGGGGAGTGGCAGGCAGAGGCAGAGGGAGAAGCAGGCTCCCCGCAGAGCAGGGGGAGCCTAATGTGGAACTGGATCCCAGGACTCCGGGATCATGATCTGAGCCGAAGGCAGTTGCTTAACCAACTGAGCCACCCAGGCACCCTAGAATTCTTAAAATATTGGAGAGTCTTACAGTTGATCCTGATTTAGATTTGGTGAATATTGTGCTGTTAGCTCTTTGAAGTTTTAGGAAAAGCACATATTTAAGTATTGGATGGCTAGTAGTTTGGAAGTATCATTCAAATTTCTTGAAAGAAAGGCTTCTGAGTATTCAGTGTAAGATTGACTTAATTATTGGCATGTTTCAACTCAGAAGTTTTAAGAAACATAAGTATATTGCTTTTATATTTAGTTGGTAGTCTTCAAAAGTTGTTCAGATCATTATAAGGATTTGTGGATAAAATTATATCCTTATTTGTGATTCTTAGAGATTTTCCTTTTTTAAAAAATTTATAGTTGAACAGTACAAAACTTTAAGTTATAGAATCACGTTAATGGGATGAAGTCTTCTAAATGTGCTAATTTTTAAATTACTGAATTTCTTACTGATGTTAAGAAATGTGGCTGGGTATTTAAAATGTATTTTTAATTATAATACCTGTAGGTATTAGGATAGGATACCTATGTAAAACAATTTGAACAATGCAGTTTTTATAAAAGAAAGAAGTGACAGTTTCTCCTTTTGTATGCCCCAGAATTTGCTGAAATTTTATATTCATTCAGTAAAATACAAAATGAAAGTGAGAATTGAGTTAGTAGCTTTAAAAAAAAAAAGCCACCAGGAAAAACTAAAACATACTTGAGCAAACCTTTGTGCTCTAAGGAATTAAATTCATATTTTTCAGGAATAGTTGGAAAAGAAATGCCAGTAGCCTTTTAAAAATACTATTTGGATCAGCTTTGCTTTCTAGTATTCAGTTTGAATAATTTTAATTCTCTATTAGAAAATTTCACCATCAGTAACTTAATTTTTCTTAATTTATAATTTCTCTGACTTTTAAGCAATTACCTTTTTAAATACTTTCTATTTTTTATACTCCCATTAAAAAGAACTTCATAGATATGATTGGCTGAAATGTACAACCTTCTTCAGACTTATAAATTCATAAATATATACATTTATAAATATAGATCTAATTTCTGATCTAGGAAAATCAAGGTTTTTGAAGACCTTGGATATTTATATTGGAAAAAGATAAAATTCAAACTATAATCAAGGGATAAGGTGCTAATAAGAAAATAGTAAATAGTGATCTGTCATAAAGAGATTGTCAGTGTATGTAACAACATATAGGGTCTTTGACATTCCGGAGAATTACATGCAGAGAACAAAACTAAAACCCAGAATCTCTGAATACTGTGGGTAGTCTGCTAGACTGAATGTTCAGATGGCTCATTTGGGAATGTTCACTTAGACTTGAATTAATTTATTAGTGTCACAGCATTTTAAATATTAAAATATAAGAAGTGAACTTTTATGTTGTAATTTGAAAATCCAGAAGAGGCTTTTTTCTCAGCTCAGATTTCTGCTTAAAGATAGAGCATTAAATATGTAGTCCTCAAAGAATATATGACTTTTTGAAAGCATCAAATTAAAGCTTTTTTGCTTGCAAGCAGAACAGACTGATTTTGGTTCTCTTAAGCCCAAAAGAAAGTGAGAGAAGAGACAGATTTATTGGAAGGATATTGAGGAAGAACTTAGAATCACAGGTTGGGTTAAACTACCAAGCCAAGGATATGAGAACGGGGTACCTCAGGGGCTGGACGGGTAGTTGCTGGATGTTTCCTTTAGGTTCCTGCCAAAGGGGTGATTTAGTCCAGTAACTTCCAGTCTGTGTTCTCTCCATATTTCACATTTCTGGGGTGAAATGTCCAGTTGGCTGACCCTAGGATTAATCCACTTTTTGCAGGGGGAAGGGGGCAAGTAATGGACAGGGAAAGTATTGATACCTGGAGGACCATCTTTGTGTATTATATCCCTTTCTGAGAAAGTGGGAACCGTGAGCTGGGGAGCCAGCCTCATTGGTGTATGCTCTAACCAGCATATGTGCGTGCATGCATATACAGTATCCCCAGTTCATACAGGTAAAGTATTAAAATTGTTACCTTAAAACTGTTATGAGGTTATTAACTATGACTTGCAAGAAAGAACCCCTGTTCTTTCATTGTGAGAAATTCATTGTTCTTAACCTCTCTGAATTGTTGAAGTGCTTACAATTTGAAGCATAGCTTTTGCTTAAGTTCCTATCAAAGTGTTTCCATAACAAAAGACAGTTCCCTCCCGAAAGAAAAATTCTGTTGCATGATGCTTAGCTTCATGGAACCTCATGAGGGGGGGAAAAAAAAGTCTAGAACTTAGTGATTATGGTCTGGGCAGAATATAATAGTTGCTTTAAGGGAGTAATAAAGTGCTTCGGGAGCATTAGAGTAAGAAGTTGATTTCTGAGGATTAGGGAAAGCTTCCTGAGACAGGAGGCAGTTTAGCTCAATCCAGCTAGAGGGAACAATGAGCAGTCAGGAAAAACTATCTGGGATAAATCAGAGTGTCTTGCTGATACATAGAATTTTGCATTTAAGGGCGCCTGGGTGGCTCAGTTGGTTAAGTAACTGCCTTCGGCTCAGGTCATGATCCTGGAGTCCCCGGATTGAGTCCCACATCGGGCTCCCTGCTCAGCGGGGGGATCTGCTTCTCCCTCTGACCCTCTTCCCTCTCGGGCTCTCTGTCTCTCATTCTCTCTCTCTCAAATAAATAAATAAATCTTTAAAAAAAAAGAATTTTGCATTTAAAAAGATTTTACAAGTTTTGAAGGTTTTTTTGTTTGTTTTTAGTAGAGAGATAAAGCAGAGCTTTGCCTTGGGGAACTGGTGTCTAATTTAGGTGAGCTAGGGAAATCACTTAGGAGGCTATTATGGGAGTTTAGGATAGAGGAAATGAGAACTTGAAATAGGGCGATATTAGTGGAAATGGACATGAAGATTCTCAAACATTGGGGTTACCATTCTGTAGACATTATCAGTCATTCTCATCTTGCCCAAATTTCTTCGTAGGCTTTTCTAAATTGTTTCCTAAACTGCAGTTTACTTTTTCTGTTTCGTCTCTAATCTGTGCTATCGGCAGTGGTCCGGCTATCATGTAAATATCCTTTTCTTCCCATTATTAAACTTTTTATGCACCCTCCTCCTTGCTTAAGTTAAAATTTAAAATCTTTATTATGATGTTTTAAGATGTGTATGATTGTGTCTCTCCTTCACTTGCTATTCCCCAGTTTGCTCCCCTTGTTTTTTTCTGCTTTTCTAAACTACTCAGTTCTGTGGTGGATCATGCTCTTATGTCAGTGACTTTGCGCATACTCTACCCCTCTGCCTGGAACAGGGACCCCTCTTTTCTTTGTGCTCATCTTTTTAAGATACATACAAAGGTCTGCATGTAGGCAAATCTTAGCCCAGTAAGTACTTTATGATTTCTTCCATCATTGTATGTATAGATTTTGTTATGCTATCTTTTTTGTTTATATTGTGAATTCCCCAAAGGCAGGTAGACTCTTGTATATTTTCCTATTACAGAGTAGCTTAGAGATGCATATTTGCCCTTCCTTCCCTGCCCCCCCCCCCCCCTCCCGGGTATAACTAGATGACATGACTTTCTAAGAGTATGGATTCTGAAGCCAAAGTGCTTAGGTTAAAATCCTGGCTCTGCCACTTACTAGTTGTGCAACCATGGGCAGGTTATTTAACCTCTTTGTTTCTTAGTTGCTTACTGATGATAAGATGAATGAAATAATGCTGCCTAACTCAGGGTGGTTGTGAGGATTGAATTAATATGTCCAAATTGCTGAGACCAGTGTCTGGAATTAGTGGTTATCTGTTGGTTCCTATTGCTGTTACACATTATAGTTTAAATATGAATCTGTACTACTACTGCAAAAACAGTTGCACATACAGTACTTTCTGAATCTGTTTGTAAAGTGGCATGTTCCTGATTTTTTTTCCTACTGTAGGTGGGTTGTGTACTATTCCCACCAAAGCAGGCTTCAGGATATTCACCAAATATTTATTGAGCACTTCCTATTTGTCAGACATATTCTTTGTAGTTGTGATATGTATTTATATATATATAGGTGAACAAATATGTGAGCAGATAGTAAATGTAATAAATTATATATTATGTTACTTGATTGTAAGGGCAGTGGAAAAATATGAAGGGTAGGGGAAATGAGTGTTAAGGTATTGGAGAGGAACTTGTAATTTTAAATACGGTGGTCAGACTAAGCCTTATATATAGAAGAGCATTACAGGCAGAGAAATCTTCCCACACAGAAGTCCTTACGTAAGAGTGTGCCCTGCCTTTTCACAGACTAACAAGGAGGTCACTGTGGCTGGAGTAGACTGACCAGGGAGAGGAGGTCAGAGAGGTAAAGGGGATTGGAGTTAGCTTTTGTAAGACATTGTGGACCATTGTAAGGATTTTGGGCTTTACTCTGAATGGAGTTGAGAGCCAGTGTGGAGTTTTGAGTAGAGAAGTAACATTATCTGCCTTACGTGTTAAGAGGATTGTTTTACAAATGACTGTGCTGAAAATGTGCTTTACGTAAAATAAGCTAGAAGCAGGGGTTGTTGAAGATGAAGGTAATGATATTATTGGAGAATGATAGTGGTTCAGGTAACTGGAGGTGGTGAGGATTAGTCATATTCTTTTTATATTTTGAAGGTACAACTGACAGGATTTCCTGTAGATAGGCTGTGCTGTAGAGAGAAAGAATGGAGTCAAGAATGACTAGGTTGTGGTGTACGAGAGAAAGAATGGAGTCAGGAATGACTCAAGGGTTTTGCCTAAGCAGCTAAAAGATGGAATTTCATCACACAGCAATGGAAAAGTCTGTGGCAGGGGCATTTTATGGGAAGATCAGGAGTTCAGTTTTGGACATGCTGAATTTTATATTGATGTGGAGCAGGTGGTCGGATGGATGATGAATGTGGAGATCAGGAGATAAAATGGGCATATAGATGGTATTTAAAATCTCCAGACTGGATAAGATCCCCAAGTGTGGGCAGAGAAGAGAGATTCTGAGCTTTGGGTTGCTCTAGAGTTAAGTTTGGGAAACCTATAAAGGGAAATGAGCAACAAAGATCAGTGATTTAAAAGAAAATAATTAAGGAAAAATGGTCATCAGTGTGAAATACTCTTTCTAGGCTAATTAAAGATGAAGTGGGAGAATTGACCTTTGGATTTAACAATGTGGAGGTCATTGATGACTTTGTTAAGAGCAGATTAATTTTAGTGGTGGGGCTGAAAGCTTGTTTGGAGCGGGTTTGAAAGATAACAGGAAGGAGACAACTCTTTTAAGGAATTTTCCTGCCCAGGACAGCAAATAAATAATGTAGGGGATAGGAGGGTAAGTGGAAATTTTTGAGATGGGAGAAATACTGACATATTTGCATGGTAATGGGAATGATTCATTAGAGATTAAAAAGTAGATATAGATGTAGTTGATAGGAGAAAGGAGAGAATTACACAAGTGATGCTCCCGAGTAGGTGCACAAAAGGAGAGAATCTGGTATGTTAACAGATGAGAGAATGAATAGTTCATCTGTGATTACAGGTGGGAATTCAGGGAATACGAGATCCTGCTAGCAGGTGGATAAATGTGGTGGAACTCTGGAAATTCTTCACTGCTTCAGTTTTGTAAGTGAAGCAGGAAGCAAAGTCATTGAGTGTGATGTTCAGGAAGAACTCAGTGGGGGTTTGAGGAGGATGATACAAAATAGTTATCTACAGGAGCCTGAGAGTGAATAAACTGGGGAAATTTATTACCTGTCAGCATTAATAGTGTACTTGAGTCCAACTAGCATGGTGTGGTGCATTTTTCTGTAATTTCTTTCTCTTTTACATTAAACCCATGTAGTTGATTTTGAGTACAATGAAGGCAAAGGGGAACTAGAGAGTCAACTGTATGCAAGGTGGTGATTATTTAAGCTGGATAATGAAGAGAGTGGATATCAAAGGGGATGAAGGACAGTAAAAAGGTAGAAGGATCAGTGCATTGGAGATCCTGGTAGAGTCAAAGAATTTTTGGAGCAAGTACAATAATATATTTTCTAGTTCATCAAGAACTGTAAAAAATATAACTAAGGTTTGACAAAACTAGGTGACATATAGGTGTTTTTTCCTATTCTCTCTTACCTGTTAGCTGCAATACTTCATGTATTTTTTTTGAACGAAGTAGTTTTGTTAATGGTGGAAGGAGGAATATTGGATAAAAGATTTTCTCCTCTTTAATGAAGGGAATAGTTAAAGAAGTATTCTTAGGCCAGAGAGATTGCCTGAAATTCTTACAGTCTGTTGTGTAACAACAGTACATAAGATAAGCCCAACCATTTTATTGTGGTCTACCAGAGGTCTTGCTCACTCTTCTAATTCTTTTCCTGGTAATGCCACCTGGAAAGCTGTCTGCCATAGTTCTACTGTAATATTCTCAGATGTTCTCCCTGTTCTGAGTTTCTTGAGGAAAAACAACCATTGAGTACTTATTAAGTGTAAGTTACTTTGCTAACACACACTCTGCTTACACTAATGTTAATCTTCACAGTTCTGTGAAGTAGGTACAGTTATTTCCATTTTTTAAAAAGATTGATTTATTTATTTGACAGACAAAGAGATAATGAGAGCAGGAGCACAAGCAGGGGGAGTGGGAGGAGAAGCGGGCCTCCTGCCGAACAGAGAGCCCCATGCAGGGCTCGATTCCAGGACCCTGGGATCACGACCCCAGCCGAAGGCAGACGCTTAGTGACTGAGCCACCCAGGCGCTCCCCAGTTATTTCCATTTTATAGATGGGGAAACAAAGGAGGGATTATCTTAGATAATCTTATATGAGAAATGAAAAAGTGGCTGAGCTGAAATTTGAACTCAGCCAAGCTTCCAGTTTATTTTCTTGGTTTCATCACATATAGGTGGACATTCTCAGGAAGGTTATCTATTTCATTGTTCATGTGTTTGTTTTCCACATGTTCAGACAGTTCTTGGACCAGCGTATAAATTGTCCTTGTAGTAGATGCTGTGCTTTTAGTGATACATTTTTCTTCCTTTTAAGAGTGTAGATACAGAAAAATCCTAAGTAATTATGTCTTTAATTAGTAATTTTAGAGTAACACAAAACTCTGGGGCATACTTCAAAATATGAATAAAAATAATCTGTATATGACAGAGCAGAAAATAGGCACATATTAGTCTACTAAAAGCCATTATTGCAAATACTGTTAGACTCTTTGAGCCTCATCTTCAAACTCAAGATTCTCCAGGATGAACCCTGTATACTAAAATGTACAATAATCTCCCACCACCTGTGAATGTGTATTTTTTATAATTTTTTTGTGTTTTTATATTTCAATAACAGAAACTGTAAAGCCTTCATCATTTACATATTTCAGTCTCCTTAAAAAGAAAACCCGGGGTGCCTGGGTGCCTCAGTCAATTAAGCATCAGACTTTTTTTTTTTTAACTCTAAATTCCTTCTTTTGTATTTTTTTTATTATTATGTTATGTTAATCACCATACATTACATCATTAGTTTTTGATGTAGTGTTCCATGATTCATTGTTTGTATATAACACCCAGTGCTCCATGCAGTACATGCCCTCCTTAATACCCATCACCAGGCTAACCCATCTCCCCCACCCCCGTCTCCTCTAGGACCCTCAGTTTGTTTCTCAGAGTCCATAGTCTCTCATGGTTCATCTTAAGCATCAGACTCTTGATCTCAGCTCAGGTCTTGATTTCTGGGTCATGAGTTCAGGCCCCACACTGGACTCCAAGCTGGGCATGGAGCCTACTTAAAAAAGAAAAGAAAAAAAACCCAACAATTACTGATTTCTTTGCACCACATGAGTTTGTCTCTGGGTCAGTGTGGAAAGATTTTTGTCGTTGTTTTTTACTTCTGCCTTTCTCAGTACACAAGATTACACCTGAGAAAAAAATTTAAGGTCACATCTCCACAGCACATTTTCCTGTACAGTTGAAAGTGATTCGTGAGATAGACTTTAATGTTAATGAGCGTTTTATTTATTCTTTAAATGAATCATCTGCATTTTAGAATTCCTTTCTGCCATTAAAAAATATATATGCATGTTATTTTATTCTTCAAATTTTGTGAGACTTTAATCTGGCAGTTCTCATTTTCCCAGCCTTACTAATTTTCAGGAACCAGTGTAATCCTCAACAAAAGGAATTGTGTATTGCAGTGGTACTCAATGTGTGGCGGCGGGGCAGCAATTTTCCCCCCAGGGTTCATTAGGCATTTTCTGGAGATATTTTTGGTTGTCACCACTCTGGGTGGGACTGCTACTGGCAGCAAGTTGTAGAGGCCAGGGACTTTGCTAACCACCCTACAATGTACAGGACATTCCACCATAACATAGAACTCCGTAGCCAAAAATGTCAGTAGTGGTTGGGAAATTTGTTTGTCCCTTTTAAGCTTCTACTTTTAGGTCCTGTACTTTTCCACTTTGTTTTTCCATATTCTATTCATTCTTCTGCAGGTCCAACTTGCAGTCCTACTTTGTCCTGAAGCCTTTCCTAGATAGCTCTAAGCCTACATTTTATATTTCCTTTCTCTAGGTTCTGTTGTAGCATCACTAAATCTCCACAACTAGTTGTTTATGATGTCTTACTTGTTTATTGTCTTTGTATCTTGTTTTCTAAACTAATATTGTTAGTGGAGGATCAATGTTGTATTTCTTCTGAATTTTCTAACTGCTGTTGGCCCTGATGGTATAGTGTGAGTTGGTAGAATGCAAAAAGGGCCCAGGGCCTACTAGGCTCTGGCAAACTTGAGGGTGAAGGAATGGACCAATGCTTGTTGATGGGAATTTGGATTGTGGGGAAAGTGATAGCAGTAGCGGTGAAAGTGGTAAGAAGAGCTACTCTCTTGAAGTAGGGGACAGAATAGATTCACCTCAGCCATTGAGCTAGTGCTATTAAAAAACTCTGGTATCCTCTGAGTTCTGAATTGGTTGTCTCTTCAACCTGAGCCTTGCTGTTAGAGAAGATGTATCTTTGGTTCAGCTGTTTATGGGGGACAGAAGGGTTCATGTTGGTATATTAATAAATTTTAGAAAGATTTTCAATAAGGGGCCAAAGGTTAGCTAAGACTTGAGCTAAGGCTAACTAGAACACACTGTTTCTTCAGCTTTTTGCTTTAATTGGTAGGAAGAGATGGGTGGTGAGTAGAGAAAAGTAACTTGACTCTTTAGACATGTTAGAATCCTTATCATGAATATATAAGTTGCCAAAGAAGAAACCCAAGTTCATGCTGAGGTATTATCTGAACGTTTGTGTTACCTCTTGAAGCTTTTCTTTTCCATCGGATTGGATCCTTGATGTGTACAACTATCAGGAGATATTTTAGTACTCTTAATTTGAAAAATTCACTTTCAGTATTTTGTATTAGAACTTTTTTGCTTTGAAGCAGGTAAATACCATGCCATCTTCAGATACGAGTTTCTGAGCAAGAAAATGTGTTAATATTTCAAGGGTAATTTCAAATTGGAACAATTAGACAAAGATTTTAGTGTCACTTCATTCATGTAAAAACAATTGCTATTTTTTTAAGCGGTCAGTACAAAATGGGAATATAAAAGTTATGTTCATATTCATGTCACATAGTAACTTACTTTTTCCATTAGGAAAAAGACAATTTTAAAGGGGTGGGGGGATGGGGCAGTGGTTCTTAATTGGGGACAATTTTTGTCTTCTGTGTAACATTTGGCAATGTTTGTAGATGTTTATGGCTGTCACAACTTGAGAGAGTGGGGATTGGGCACTACTGACTTCAAGCAGGTAGAGGCCACGGACGCTGCTCAGCATCCTACACTACACAGGACATTCCCCTATTACAAAGAATTACCAGGCTCACAGTGTCGGTGGTGCCAAAGTTGAGGAACCCCAGGATGAGAGGATTGTAGAGGACCTATTCAGACACAAAAGAAATGTCTTGTGACCAATGAACATAGGTTAAAATACTCAGTTTTACTAGCCGTGAAGGAAATGCAAATTGAAGTGTTTACCTGCTATTAAATTGTGACAGGAGTTTTGAAAAAATTTAATACTTGAATGAAATAGGTGTTTCTATACTGATGACACTCTAAAGTGGTACAGCATTTCTGAGAGGCTTTTGAAAGTATGTATTAGAAGTTGATATTTATATTTTAGACTCAGTAATTCCTTAAGGAATCTATCCTAAAGTAATAAACAGATACCTCTGAAGTTTATTCTTAGGATATTAACTGCAATTATTTTTAATTTTAATCAGCTGGAAGAAAACCTAACTCTTTTTAAAGTGGTGGTTATTAAATAATGGTGCAACTATATGTGATACAAATTAAAAATCCTATCAGAGATTACAGAGCATGTGACAATACCCATAGTGAATAAGGAGGGAAAGAAAAGGGATAGCAAAATAGAATGCCATATTTTAATGAATGAGTAGAATAGAATAAAGTTTAGTGAAAAATACACTAAAATGTGTTTTAATGATAATTACTGGGCAGTTCATAGGCAGTTTTAATTTAATGTAATTAAAATACAGTTTCTATCTCTATTTTCTAATTTTTATGACTCTACTATTAATATAATCAGAAAAAAAATATTTTTTACACTTTGGTAAAATTTTGTAGTACTTCTACCATTTCTTAGGGTATTTCCTGAGTAGTTGGTCCTTTCCCGTATACCAAGTTTCCTTTTGTGTTGGGTCTATTCCTGGGCTCTCTGTTCTATGATATATTTTATTTGTTGATTTAATTGATAAAATATGGTATAATCATGATGAAAAAGGAGTATTCTCTTGATTGGGGCCCTGCCTACAGAAGTTTTCTGAACTAGTAATTTGTATTTTAAAGTTAGTTTTTTAAAAATGCTATCATGATGTTGTGTAAGCAATTCACAATATGTTCTTATTTTTGCCACGTGTTTTTGCTTATGTAATTCAATATTCAGATTAAATTTACTTGGTTTTGCTCTCTCCTGTCATGTAGAAATTCTGACACTTTTTTTAAAAAAAGATTTTATTTATTTGAGAGAGAGAGATCACAAGCAGGAGGGGCAGAGGGAGAAGCAGACTCCCTGCTGAGCAGGGATACCGATGCGGGACTTGACCCCAGGACCTTGGGATCATGACCTGAGCTGGAGGCAGACACCCAACCGACTGAACCACCCAGGTGCCCCAAATTCTGACACTTTAAATCTCCTGATTAGAATAGCTGCCCTTAAATTTCTTTTTGTTTTTATTCATTCATTCTTCACATATTCCCCTTTGATACTTGCAAGTGGTGTGGTATTTGCTATCCCCTGGAGGTAATAGGGCTCTCTGGTGCTCTCTTGGGTTAGCTTCCCACACAGATTTTGTGTGGAAACCATCGAGGCTGAGTAGAAGTAATCTTAATAGAATTTGGAACGGTAAGAGGCAGTAGGTTAAGATGGTGGTCACTGGCCCCTAAAGTGTTCTAGAATCAGCTGAGAAAATAAGAGAGATTTTCTGCCCTTGAGCCTCTAAAAAATACCTTTAACCTGAGCATCGTGAGGGAAATGTGGTGGTTTTAGTATAGACTTGTAAATTCCTATGGAGATCAAAAGGTCATTGTGTGATATTTCATGGTATCTTCATTAGTGATATGAGTTGTGCCTTTCTAAAGGAGAAACTGCATAAAAGGAAAGAAGAAAAAGCGGAGGGAGGTGAGGTTTAAAAAAATTAATGAGTAATAATTTTCAGTAAATTCTTTTTTTTTTTTAAGATTTTATTTATTTAAGATAAATTTATTTATTGATTGATTTATTTATTGATAGAGCGAGCGAGAGCAGGAACACAAACAGGGGGAGTGGGAGAGGGAGAAGCAGGCTTCCCGCCGAGCAGGGAGTCCGATGTGGGACTCGATCCCAGGACCCTGGGATCATGACCTGAGCCGAAGGCAGACGCTTAACGACTGAGCCACGCAGGGGCCCCAAATTTCAGTAAATTCTTGAGTTAATTTTAGCAAAGTAGATTAAATAATGAGTATTTTTTGGAAAATTTAATGTGGAGGAATTGATTTGATTCTAAAGTTGAAAATGTATGTTTTATGAGCATCTTTTTAGAATAATTTTATTTTCATTGGAAAAATAAGGTTTTTTTCGTTCATTTCTAGTTTCTACTCAACCATGAATACATTCCTAAGAAAATATTTTTTGTTGCCAAATTCTTAATTTGCTCATGGCCTGTTTTTGTGTTCAAATTACAATATTCAGGGAAGCATTTTCTGTTTTTGTTTTTATCACATAGTTGTAGTGTAACAAAAAGCTGCGTCTTACACATTTTTGTAGAAGTGGTTTTTCATCTCTTAGATCTAATTCAGAGTAACTCTGCTTTTGATACCTTTGAAACTTAAAATACAGAGTGTACAAAATTCATTTTAGTTTATGGGACTTAATTCCTGTCAGACAAGTAAATATCATAGTCTTTGAAGAGCCCCATAGTTTGCTTACCTGGGCTCTATCTTTTCTTGTCTAGCTCTTCCCATTAATGTGTGTGGCTGTTTTGTGTGTGTGTGTGTGTGTGTGTGTGTGTGTGTTTGTGGAGTTTTTGTTTTTGTTTCTGATAGCATGGGTGGATTGAAAAGTAGTTAATGGAAAGATGGGGAAAAACTCCTGTGTGTGTAGAAATACTAATTTGTATAACAAATTATTACTTAATGGCTTTATTAACAAAAAGAATTTTTAATTTAAGAAATGAAAAGCCGGGGGGCGCCTGGGTGGCTCATTCAGCTGGGCATTGGACTCCTGATTTTGGCTCAGGTTATGATCTCAAGGTCATGAGATTGAACCCTGTGTAGGGCTCCACGCTTGGCATGGAGCCTGTTTGAGATTCTCTCTCTCTCTCCCCCCTTGTCTGTTGTCTGTCCCTCCCTCCCCAGCCACCACTCGTGTGTGTGCGTGCGCTCTCTCTCAAAAAAAAATTAATTAAAAAAATGATAAGTTTAAGACTTCTCTTTCAGTAATCTTCCTTGGTGTGTTTCAGTTGAATGCCTGTGGGGAGTCCAGTGAAATTTAGAGATAAATTTTAGTAACCATTGGCAATTGTATGTTAACCAGAAATTAATATTAGGCATGTCAGAAATTATAATTTGCTGCCTCTGCTCACAAAACCTTCCCAGAATAGACCAGGGAATGGAAGGAAGAGGTGATCATGTGAATAGCTTTTGATATCTTCCTTTCCAAATTTTTTTAATATTAATAAAATTTATATACCATATAATTTATTTAATAGAATGGAATTGTCAAGTCACATGTTAACTCTGTGTTTAACTCTGAGGTACTGCCAGACTATTTTCCTACAGTGGCTGCACCATTTTGCATTCCCACCAACAATGTATAAGATTTCCAATTTCCCTGCATCCTCCCCAACACTTGTTATTGTCCCATCTTTTTGATTAT
Source organism: Mirounga angustirostris (assembly GCF_029215605.1). Lineage (NCBI taxonomy): Eukaryota > Metazoa > Chordata > Mammalia > Carnivora > Phocidae > Mirounga > Mirounga angustirostris. Next base: position 176,430,946 of record NW_026991709.1, on the reverse strand, counting down.
AGACACCTCAGTGGATGTGAAATGGTATCTTGTGAAATGTGGTTTTAATTTGTGTTTCCATAATGGATAATAATGTTAAGCATCTTTTAATGTGCTCGTTGGCCATTTATATTCTTTGGAGAAATGGCTGTTTGAACCTTTTGTCCCATTTTCAACACTTTTCTATTGGGGTAAAATATACATAACAAATTTTGCCATTTTAAGTGTATAACTTGGTGGCATTAAATACATTCACAGTCTTGTGCCACCATCATCACTGTCCATCTCCAGGCCTTTTTTTTTTATCTTCCCAAACTGAAACTCTGTACCCATTAAACAATAACACCTCACACTTCCCTTCCCCCAGCCCCTGGCTAATGTCTTTCTGCTCCTTGCCTCTGATTCTGTTTTAAATAACTCATGTAAGTGAAATCATAAAATTTGTTCTTTTGTGTCTGGCTTATTTCACTTAGCATATTGTGTTCAAGATTATTCAAAGTTGTAGCATGTACCAGAATTTCCACTTTAAGCCCTAATAATATCCCATTGCATGCACATTATTTATCCATTCACCTGTTGATTGATGGTATTTTCCACCTTTTGGCTATTGTGAATAATACTGCTTTATGAATTGGTGTACATGTATCTGATTGAGTCCTTGCTTTCACATGTTTGGGGTACTTACCCAGAAATGGAATGGCTGGATCATCTGGTAATTCTTTGTTTTTGTTTTTGAGGAACACACACCACACTTTTCCGCAGTGGTGGCATCATTTTGCATGCCCACCAGCCAGTATAGGGTTCCAGTTTCTCGACATCTTTGGCAGCCAATGCTTGTTATTTCCTGGATTTTTTTTGGAGAGCAGCCAACCTAATGGATATGAAGTTCTATCACGTTGTGGCTCTGATGTACATTATTCTAATGATTAGTGATGTTGAGCATCTTTTCATGTGCTTACTGGTCATTTGTATATCTTTGGAGAAGTGTCTGTTCAACTACTTTGCCCATTTTCTCATTAGGTTGTGTCCTGTTACGCCACCGCCCCCCCCTTGCTTGCTTGTAGGAGTTCTTTTTATCTCCTGGTTATTAACACCTTATCAGATAGGTGATTTGCAAGTATTTCTTCCATTCTGTGGGTTGCCTTTTCACTTGTTGATAGTGACCTTTGAGACACAAAAACGTTTTTTATTTTGATAACAGTTCAGTCGTCTTTTTTTTTTTTTTTTGGTGTCACACAATACTGTTTATGTCAACAGTGACTGATTCTGAAATGTCTTGGGAATGTATCAGGAGTCTTTTAGGCTCATACTGAAAAACATTTTCTAGAATTTTCATTTTCTGTTTTTGAAGTTCAGATTTTATCGTTGGCCACAAATATTTTAGTTATTTCTCTTGAAGTCATTCGTGAGAAAATGTCTACCAAATTCTCTTGGTTTGAAAAAGCCTTATTGGTTTGACAGTCCTTTCAAGTAAAAATGGCATTCTAAGATAGCAGCTAGTTCAGCTGGCAACAATATTCAACTGTTGTTCCTTGAGATATATATAGTATTTTGATACGTTTTTCATGTATTCATTTCATTTTGTTAACAGAATATTAAGAGGATGCATGTTCAGAGGTTGAGAATTAAAATTAGTAATTTTTTAAATTAAACTTGAGATGAAAATGGTTTTTTGTTTTACTGTGAATTTGTGGAGGGTGAAGAAGGTGATGACTGCTACTAGTAGATAGGAGTTTGGAACTGTTGCCTTGATTTCTGCTAAGTTTCTTTATTTTCCCTCTTGCTGTTCTTGTACCATCAGGACACATATTATCATAGTAAAAATGTCAACTCTTATTCTCATGAAAATGGCTTTGGCCTCTTATACTACACTTTGAGAACTGCTGCCCTAGTTTGTAGGATTGTGGGTGGGAGAGAAGAGTGCAGATTAGCTCTTCCCTTATTTTGCTTAAGCAGTCACCTGTGTAAGATTTATCTGCTGCCGTTAGTGGTTGTACTTTCTGTTTGGCTTTGAAATGGTTGGCATTTCTGATTCTTGGATCTCCTGGAATTTAGGCTATTCAGGCAGGTATCATCACAAAATTTTTTTATATTAGTGGTAAAATGTAAGAGGACAGGGGGATAAAAGATGTTCCTATTAACTTAGTAAATGAATAGATATTAAAAGCACATAAATTATATATTTTTACTTTGCAGATACATGTTGGATATGTACCTTTTTTTTTTTTAAGATTTTATTTATTAGAGAATGAGAGCGAGAAAGAGAGAGAGAGCACATGAGAGGGGGTTAGGGAAGAGGGAGAAGCAGACTCCCTACTGAGCAGGGAGCCTGATGCGGGACTTGATCCTGGGACTCCAGGATCATGACCTGAGCCGAAGGCAGTCGCTTAACCAACTGAGCCACCCAGGTGCCCCTTGGATATGTACCTTTTAAGAGACAAAAGATCCTGAAAATACTAGCTGAAAGAAAAAGGAAAAAGGAGAAATTGAAGTTTATTTTGCTATTTAACATAGATACAAGACAAGAAACCTTTATTAGTCTGTGTAAGCATTATAGCTTGGATACCAAGAGCTTTGGGTCTGGAGTCATTCTGACTTGTCTATTTAAAATGTGAACTTGGGCCAATTTCTAATCACCTCTTTCAGACGGGACAGTAACACCTCCCTGACTGGTTTGTTAGGAGTGATAGAGTCAAAACGAAATAATGTTTTAAAAATGCCAATAATGAGATGAGACGTAGTACATAATAGGCTTTCAGCCAGAGGTGGTTCATTTTAAAGATTTTTACCAGAGATCGGGGTTTCATTTGGGTCAGAAGTGGGGAGAATTGGATGTAACCAGTTTGGAGATTGTGAGTCAGTTTCATCAGGCCTGGTATATGCTACTGAACAAAGATATTCTCACAGCCCCTTACTCAGATCTTAATTTTATTAGTATCAGTGTTACGGTGTATTCTGTATTTGTGCTTTGTGTTCAAGAACTGTAAAGCTACATGTTACTCTTTTTTTTGTTTTTTTTGCTTATAGGATTCAATGGTCCCAATTTAAAGGCTATTTTATTTTCAAACTGGAGAAAGTAATGGATGATTTCAGAACTTCAGCTCCTGAACCGAGAGGTCCTCCCAACCCTAATGTTGAATATATTCCCTTTGATGAAATGAAGGAAAGAATACTGAAAATTGTCACTGGATTTAATGGGTATGCACTTAATATTGTTTGAAAGGTTTAATTTTTAGCAGAAAATTATGGATTTTTATTTAAGCTTTGATCGTTGATTATTCATTAAGTTCTGTGTCTCTGGTGACATTTAATAGTGATTTTTAGCTTACAACTATTTAAAATAATTACAGTGTATTTATTTAATTTATTTAACTTGAACCACCTTTACGGTTATCAGTGGCATTTGGACTTTAAATGGTTTTGACAGTGGAAACATTCCGGAAATATGTTAGTTTTTTCTTTCCATTTTATATGTGATATTATAAATCTTTATACTTTGCCTAGGACCTGCATATCATTGAGATGAGTAACATTTTTTTTTTAATGAAAAATAACAATTTATGAATGCACCTACTTAGGACTTTCTATTTAAATTTTTTTTTGGAGTTCCTCTTTTACTCCCAAGTAACAAGTAATCATTTTTAGCCCTTTGTAAAACATTGCATTAAAGGGTCACTGCATTAAAATAAACTGCTATTTTAAAAAATGTTGCTGCATGTCATATTCTGTGTCATTTTAAATATTTTTCTTTTTAGGACTTTGTATTTATAGGGTTTTCTTTATTGAAGGGAAGAAGTATTTGTGAAGTTGAATTGTTCAATATTTAGATTGACGTTAGCAATTTGGAGTGTGAGGTGACAATACCAAATTTAATGAATTGTGGATATGTTAACCATGAATTCATATTTGGGATAGGTTTTATTTGAAGAGGTTTCATTTGTAAGGATTTTTATTTAGGTAGCATAAACAGTCTCATTCTTTTCAGATATTTAAACGCATGGGATTTGCAACAAGGTAGTGTAATTCAGTTAATCCTTTGTTATGTATCATGTTTTTAAGTTTTGAGTTTTGCTTAGAATAACAAATTCTTAGGCTTTTGGTTTTAGGTATCTTACTAAAATACTTTTTGGGGATAGAATTTACAGCTTTATCTTTGAGCTGCCTTTAGGGGCTTGGGGTAGGAGGGAGACTTATTTTGACTTTGTACCCTATTGTACTTTTGTGCACTGTACTGAAAATTATTTATCTGTATGTACATATTGCTTTGTTAATAATAGTATTTTTTAAAGGCACATACCCAGACAACGCCACATGCTTTATATTAGAAATATGTGGCATAAGATTTACTCTTGAACTGGATTATTCTTATAAGAATACTTCTTCGGGATATTTATAAATAGTACATAGTACTTAGACGTTATAACTCATCTTTTCATTTCAATAAGTTATGGCTACCATTTACAAATTAAGAGTTAAGGTAAAACAGGTCATATTATGCTACTGCTTTGTGAATGTTAAGCTAATATACTTGTGATTCTGAATTAGTAATACTGTTTTCAGTTCTTTCAAAATTAAGATGGACCAGACAGATACGTAGAATAAATAAAATCTAAATATTTATAATTTCTTAGTCTTTAAAACAGGTAATTGACCTACTTCTGAAAATGATTTGAACGGTCATTAAATGCATACCTAAGACAGATAATTGCTTTTAAAATATTTTTCATTTTTGAGCCATAAGTATTTTGAACTTACGTTGTTTTTAATTTGATTTTTCAGAATAGCAGTTTATGAATCCTTTTCCCTAATCAGGCAGGATCGAGGCCGTAATCAGTGATAAATATTTTTCGGTTTTTAATATTTTTGGCTGTATTATATGTTGGTATATTGACACATGTTTATGATTTTTTTCAATTTTATTTTTATGTTTGAATGTATATAAATTAATTGGTGTTTTAAAAATTTTGTTAAGAGTGGCGGCTGTAAGTAGCATTTTGGTCTTTTTCAGCCAGATTTGAAGATTTGTCCTTTTTAGTATACCTTTCCCGCTGTTTATAATGGGTCACCTTTTAAGTTACAGAAATACTTGTTCATAGTTTTAAAAAGATCCTTAGATGTCATAGGAGTAGTACATAAAGTGGGATCATGTCATACGCTAGTTGTATTTTCCTTTTTGAAGAGCTTTGAAATCTCTGTATCAATGCATTTATAGAGGTATCTTCTGTTCTTCTATGTATTTGAAATGACCGCATTATTTTTTATTATATGAACAAGTTTGCCTTGTTTCCATTGATGGTGGGTGTTTATTTTTTGGCTGTTATAAGTAGTGCTTGTAGTGCGCATCCTTGTACATACCTTCTTGTGTTGATGAATGTCACACATTAAATGTATGTATAGATTGTTGCTTTTAATTTGTAGAAATGAAATTGTTACATCACAGTGTACTCATACTTAAAATTTCTATTGAACTGCCAAGTTGACATTGCAAAATGTGTATCATTTCGTGTGTATATAAATGCAGATATTGTATTCTTTAATATTTTGTCTGTGTGTGTGGGTGCGCAGAGATTTGTGTGTCTTTGCAAGTGAAATTGAACATCTTATCAGGTGCTTATTGGCTCTTATAAATTGTGGTTTCATTTTTTTTTTATTTTGGGGTGATTTTCTTATTGGTAAGTTTATTGTTTTGTTTTTGCTTTTAATTAGTAAAAGCTGTTATTAAATGCTTCGTAGTATTTAGTCCTGAAAAAGATTATCCATTTTCTAAAATTATTTTAGTATATTGTCAGCATTTAAATTTCCCTCTTTGATGTGGAAATTGTCCCATTACCTTGTTGGCTTGATTTCTTGAGCTGTAAGATTCCGGAAAACAGGGTTAACCATCTTTTCCAAACAAGGCCTTCAAGAACAGTGAATGGCTGAACAGTAGGTTTTCAAACAAGTACACGATAAATCAATGGAAGGAATAAAAGCATGTTTCTATATTTATATTTTATTTCTAGTACTTCATTCCTACTAATAAATACAGAGGGATTTCAAGGGGTAGAAAGAATGTAATTTACATTTCTAGTAGTTTTTTAAAAGATAGTTAAATGTCCTCTAAATTACTGACATCGAAGAATAATGAATATAAATTAACTGTGTGTCTTTGCTTCTCCTTTGTCAATGTTGTTAGACCTAAGACCTTTCTAAAATAAGCAGTAAGTTTAAGGTACTGTGGGTAGTTGACTAAAGTAGTATGGCTATGTATTTACGAGCAGGTCTGGAAAAAGTACATAACCATTTGATACCTAAAGATCTTTTAATTGTCACATCGTCTTTCTAAGGCAGGTACAGTTGGTTACAGCTGAAGAGCGCTCTTCATCTTTTGGCATGATAGTCTTTCTGAATATTGAAATTCTTCTCTAATGTTACTTTAACGTACATAAATGACCAGATTTTTCTTAGTCCTAAAAACTTTTATATTGTTTTGTAGTGTATTGCACACGCAGAAATATCTCTTGTAAATTTCTGCACCCGAGAGTGTGCCTCTTCATACTTTTTTAAGAAGGTCATATGTGAGATTTTTATACTCTTAAATCTGGATCATAGATTTAAAGCATAATCCTTTTTTGATTTTGTACTGTTTGCTTTATAGTTAGCTTGAGATTATTCAGGGATGAGAGAATAGGTTCTAGCTATTTGTTATTTTGTTCTCTTCCTTCCTTTGACCTATTTTATTGCTGCTGCTTGAATTCTCTTCAGTTGGTTGGGAAAATAGAGTTTTTGTGTCAGTATTTGTTGAGCATATTAAATCTTTTTATTTATTTATTTTTTTAAAGATTTTATTTACTATTTGACAGCGAGAGAGGGAACACAAGCAGGGGTAGTGTGAGAGGGAGAAGCAGGCTTCCTGTGGAGCAGGTTGCCTGATGCGGGGCTCAGTCCCAGAACTCTGGGATCATGACCTGAGCCAAAGGCAGATGCTTAACGACTGAGCCACTCAGGTGCCCCGAGCATATTAAATCTTTTAGCTAAATGTGTTTATTTCCATTTTCTTCGCTCTCTTTCACTTAGCATAACTAGTTGAGAATTGGAATTATTTAGTAGCCTTCTCTCCTCTTTCTACCCCTGCCTTGTCTTGTCCTTTGATCATATGGTTTGATTTGATGTTGTAATAAAATGTTTTAAATTGAAAGGTAGGGTGTAGCAGAAGTCTAATTTTTTTCTTGACATTTTCGATTTGATGCCAGGACAGTGACAATTCAGACTACTATAGGCACTATAAAAGATGATTAATTTGATTGAAAGTGTTGACAAGTTGCTACACATTTATTTTGGGGTGGGGAATGGTTAGTTTACAGGTACTAGTTTACAGTTACTTAGCGTTATTTAAAGAGGCTGATTCTTCATTTTCTTAATTGTTTGTACTTGTCATTTTACATTGGTGTTTTCAGTAAATCTAAGAATTTCTAACATTTGATTTGAGGTAGAAAATATATACATAAGAATATTTAAGTATGTGTATATTTATACAGATGTAAAGCCTGAGTACAGATAGAGCATATTGCATAGATATTAAGATAAGGATAAAGATAATATCACATGATTCCAGTGATATTTCTGACTTCTGTAGGACTTAAGAGTAAACAAAACTGAACCTGTTCAGCCTTGGATAACTGAGACAGATTATAGAGATTTTTTATTTTATTTTCTTGGTGATAACAGAGATACATTTAAGCTAGTTTTAACCTGAATAGTTCAAGTCAGATTTAAGCAATTCTTTAAGGCATAGTATAAATGTAGCCATTCATAGAAAATAAAGACATAGTAAAAATGACATCTTTATGCATAAAACTAAAGTGAGCTGGCTGTTTTAACATTTTTCATAACAGGATGTCTGATTTTATGGTTCTCTCTTAGTTTTTATACGCAGATGGCCTCTGTGTTACATTTTATATTCCTTTATCTTTTTCATGAAGAAAGTTGATTGCATTATAAAGGAGTAAGGTAATCAGTTATCTGATTTTTATCTTCGATTCTGAATTAAATGTGCATTTTCCTTTTCTGAATGCCTTCTTTCCAACTGATACCTTGTATGCATTCAGAATAATTGTACATCTTAATGATGAAACATATAAATAGACTAAGAAATTTTAGTCAAACTGTAATCTCAGCTTAAAATGTAAGATAGGACATTCTTCCTTTAGGTGTTGGCCTTACTGTTTACAATTTCTTTCTATTAAAAATAGCATTAAATTGCTAATTCATGCTTAGATGTCTTTCTCTGATGTTCAGCCCCTTTCCTGATATTTGAATTCTCATAGCTTTCAGGTATGTAAGACTTAATGGGTATTAAGGGGTTGGGCGTGCAGAGGGAGAAGGGGAGAGAGAATCTCAAGCTGTATTTCAGGCTGTATCTCACGACCCCGAAATCATGACCTCAGCTGAAGTCAAGAGTCAGTGCTTAACTGACTGAGCCACCCAGGTGCCCTGATACTTTTTTTTGATGCAGTGAATGGGGACAGATTGCAGCAAGTTCAGATACACTCTATAATTAATGTAAGACATGTTAGCTGCTCTCCTTGGAATTAAAAGGAATATTTTATTTATTTTTTTATTAAGATTTTATTTATTTATTTGACAGAGAGAGAAGAGCAGGGGGAGAGGGAGAAACAGGCTCTCTGCAGAGAGCTCTCCTCCCCACTCCCCAGTTCCTTATGTAATCTTAGTTTTTATCTTAGGATGGCAGGCAAATAGGTAATATATTGCAGAGTAAACTGAATGTATTCTATTTGAAATAACCCCAGATATTTTTCTGTTAAGTAATTTATTTTATACTATATCATTCCAGTGAACATCCTTACCCCATTTCCCCAAATTTAGAGATTCTGGTTCAGATTTTTCATTGTGTGCATTTTTGCTTTTTTCTTCTTAGCACAAGGGGTCTTAATTTAGTGATTTTTATTGGAAATAGTTTTAATATTTTCAGGAGTTAGAATAAACTGTTTTGTATGCTATATTTAAAGAGTAACAGAGTAAACCTTGCATATAGTTTTTGCACCAACCATTCATTTTGGATTTATCTGGTTTATTCTTACACCTCCTTTTAAAGATCTAACTTAGAAAGTGTTCCCACGGGGCGCCTGGGTGGCTCAGTCGTTAAGCGTCTGCCTTCAGCTCAGGTCATGGTCCCGGGGTCCTGGGATCGAGCCCCGCATCGGGCTCCCTGCTCAGCGGGAAGCCTGCTTCTCCCTCTCCCACCCCTGCTGCTTGTGTTCCTTCTCTCTCTGTGTCTCTCTCTGTCAAATAAATAAATAAAATCTTAAAAAAAAAAAGTGTTCCCAGGTTCAGACTTGCTTCCTTGGCATACAGTTTACTCTGTCTTGATAACATTGCATACAAAATTATATTAACATTTATTGTAGTTATTTACATGCTCTGATTTCTAGCTTGTGGTAGGCTTTCATATTTACCTAAAAGGTTAAAAATAAGTACAGCTGTGTAAAGAGACCTTCAGTGCAGTTGTCAAGATTATGTTTCCAAAGGATACTTTTATATGCAAGTAATATTTGTATTTTTACAAATATTACAAATATTTTATTTACAAATATTACAAATATTTTACAAATATATTTTACAAATATATACTTAGCCTCCTTACGCAAGGGGTGAGCATTATTTGACATTTTAGTGCCATCTATTGGACACTTCGTAAAAAGCTCCTGAAAGTGTCTAAGGCGTAAACACATTTTATCATAGGCTTTTATTGCTAACAGTGCTGTGCAAACATAATACATTTTTCCCCCTAAAAGCAGTATTATTTATCAACACATGCATTGTTAATAATTGGCTACACTTTCACTTACCTTCCTGAAGAAAATTAGCCAAAGCATGTAGTATAAACATATTAAACAGAAAGTTTAAAGATACTTATGTTTTGGGTTTTTTTTTTAAAGATTTTATTTATTTATTTGACACAGAGAGACACAACGAGAGAGGGAACACAAGCAGGGGTGGGTGGGAGAGGGAGAAGCAGGCTTCCTGCAGAGCAGGGAGCCCGATGTGGGGCTGGATCCCAGGACCCTGGGATCATGACCTGAGCCGAAGGCAGAGACGCTTAACGACTGAGCCACCCAGGTGCCCCAAAGATACTTATATTTTAAAGCTATTTTTTACCTTAAGAGAAAATACTGGTTTTGGTGTTTGAAAGAAATTTAGTTGGAGGAAAAGACATAGATAATACCTATTGAAGTATTTGTCATTTGAGATTATTTGAATATTCTTAACACTGGGAGCTGTTTTGCTTATTTTTGAATAATATATACACTTTTAAGTGTAGTATCACCGTGAGTTATTAATGAGGGAATAGCATAGGTGGAGTTTGTGTGTTTAAGGTTTGGAAAGTAATGAACTTGAAGAGAAGGGGCTGAGGTGCACATATACCATTAATACTCAGAAATCCCTGGTGGTATTGCATTTCAGATATATAGGTGTACAAATAACGTGTATATTGAACCTAATATAAAGGAGGAGATCCTGCCCTTAAGCTTTCAATCAAATCTGAGGAAAGACAATTTGTAAACTCATGTTGTTTATTATGTATGTAGCTTGGGAAAATGTTTCCCTTAATTTTTTAATGCAGTTAACAGTTTTGTGTATTAGCTATAAGTTTTCACTTATGTGGTGTCTTTATAGGAATGAATAAAACAGACCAGTAAGCTGTTTCTTTATTAGTAACATTGTTGGTGTGCTTTGTTTGCTTTTTCCATTTCAAAGATTCTTAGTTTTGACTGTGTGTGTACTCCCCTCTAACCATATTTTCAAAAGGAAGAAACCGTATTCTTTCTCAGAAACCCAGAGGAATTTCCTTTAGCAGTCATGGTGAACAGAGTTCTGTAATTTCTAGCTGCTTCTGAGTATTTGTGATATCAGACACACATTCTTTTAGTTAGCACGCAGTCTTTTGTTGACAGAATGATAGCTTTCTGATTTTTAGGTTTTGATGCTACTTGAGAAAAGGTCGATTCTTGGCCTCTAATAAGTAAAATGTTTGTTTTCATATGAATACACTTTATACCTTTTCAAAATTTGTTACAAACTTTATACTGACTTTTTATAAGAACATAAGAATATTGATGCTAAGAATATGAGAACTAAATATAGTCTGTCTCATTAGAAAATAAACAAGATTTTAAGTATGTTTGGAATAATGGAGGGGAGGACAAGGGATTTGAAGTTAGAGACACTGGGTTTGAGTCTTGGCACTGTTATGCACTAGCTGCTTTCCTTTGTGGGAGAATATTGTGTCAAAATGCTCAAAATGCCTATACATAATAAAGAACTGTAAATATTAACTCTTAATTTGAGGTTTTGTAATTCTCTTTATAAGGTGAATAAATATATTTGAATGGCATATAATGAAGTCTGAAGTTTATGTTTGTACTTTCTGGCTGTGTTTGTCTTACCTAATGCTCATGTTTGCTGTTCAGACTGTAATTCTGAGGAATGCTAATAGTGTGTGAGATAAATTTTTTTAATATTTACAAAAGATTTTGTTCCAACTTATATCAGTTTTGTATTTGGTATGATCAAGTGAAAATTTGATAATGGTAAGGCACTTACCAAAATATTGATTGTGTTTGTATTTTACATCTGATGAAACATAGTTGTAAAACTAACTGTGGAGCAGAACCCTATTTATAATACTTTTTCATTGGAATCATTTGCCTTGTTCTATATGATAACAAAACATCTGTAGTTTTATTTGGAGACACTGTAAAGAAATCTTTGTGTGCAAAGGAATGCCTGAGGAAAAGTTCTGTATTTAATAAACTGTAACTTGATTATTATTTGTGTTGCCTCTCTTGTAAACTTTAAAATAATTATATTGAGAATGTTAAAATATATTTCTCCATTAGTTTTGAAACTTTTAAAATTTTGTGTGTTCTTTTTTTAATTGCTTAGGGATTTTCTTGTTTAAAAAGACAGGTGTGCTTATTGTCTTGCCTATTTTTTAAGTCACTCATCTATTCATTTCCCTATTGTAGCATTTTCTTTGGTCATTTTAATACATGGGTGACTAGATAAATCTTTAAATAGCAAGAGTGATAATGTTCCTAATTCTCTTGATAATTAATGACCTCAGACTATAAAATTATATTCTTTTGCAGTATCCCTTTTACTATTCAGCGACTATGTGAATTGCTAACAGATCCAAGGAGAAACTATACAGGAACAGACAAATTTCTCAGAGGAGTAGAGAAGGTATTTATTTTATCATTGGGATTATATTAAACTTTAATCTATTTCAGAAGAGAGCACTGAGTAAGTTCTGTTTTAGGCACCTTTTCTTCAAATAGGTTTCCTGAAACCTACCTGAAGTTTTTCTCAAATTGTTTTCCTAATCTGGGAAAAACTAGGTTTTGGAGTGAGATTTAATAGGAGGGGCACAGAGGGAGGACTTGTGATCAGTTTAGTATGGGGAAAGCAGCTTCTTGTCTCTTCAAAATTCCTAGTATACATTAACATTAAAGGCTCTGCAAAGTTTTGGCATTGACATTTCCATTATAGTTGTGTTTTGCACACTTGTTTACCCATGGAATTCATTTCTTCATTTCTGGATTTGGTGCACAGCTTTGGAAAATCTGATGCAAAAATTTAACTTAGATATTGAGAAAGATGTAGATCAGACTTAAGAAAGAAGAAAGCATTGGTGTTTTTTGTGGGTAGGGGATGTTGTAAGAGAAGGGCATTTTGGATCAAGGAAACAATGTGATGAACAAAGACATCAAGGTGTTTGAGGGAATGAAAAGTAGGAAATTGACTTATTTGAGGAACCAGTGAAGGAGCCCTGTGGGAACCAAGATTGGACCATTAGGTTGCTAATTCCCTCTTTGATCCTAGAACATAGTCCAGTGTTCATTTTATGGTTCTAATTCAAATTCAGTTTAGTCTACCCTTGGAGCAGGAATCTAAAACCATTACTTAATGTTTACAATAGATCTTAGGGCTTTACTGGTTTAATTTGTTTTGTTGAGCTTCCACGCCCTTGATTTAGTAAGATTCCTGAAGAGCAGGAAACGGAGATGATTTATCAGTACTTATTTTCAGCTTATTGGACTTTCAATAATTAGATTTTGGCAATCTTTGAAGAGGCAGTCAAAGTAGTCGTATCAGGAGTGGCTCTGTCACCAAATCAGGACTGCTATGTTTCATATTTGGGTGACTGTGGACCAGTTACATAACCTAAGTCTCAGTTTCTGATCTGTGAAGTATGGATAATAAGAGGGCTGTGGAGGGGATCAAATGAAAAGCACTTACTCTGGCTCATACTACACTTTTAATGAATATTGACTATTAGTAAAGTCAGTATTAACTGGGAAGATTATATTATTAAAAAGGTCTGAAGCTTTTTGGGGGGGGTTATGATGCTACTACACATCAGACTTTTGATTGGGTACTGCTTTTTAAGGAAATTCATTATATGTGGCCTAAATACTTCAGTCTCTAAGTATCTTGGCATGATTTCGATCTAAAACTATTCCACTGTATTACATTTGATATATAATGTCAGGGCTCCATAGTAGCTAGAGTAGAGTTAAAATAATACTGGCAGAAGGAGCAAATGGTTTAGTAGGTTATTGGATTTAGTTATTGTTTTAGTTTCTGTTGTTTGATTAAAAGTTTTTTTTTTTTTTAAAGATTTTATTTATTTGACAGAGAGAGACACAGCAAGAGAGTGAACCACAAGCAGGGGGAGTGGGAGAGGGAGAAGCAGGCTCCCTGCCAAGCAGGGAGCCCGATGCGGGGCTTGATCCCAGGACCCTGGGATCATGACCCGAGCCGAAGGCAGATGCTAAACGACTGAGCCACCCAGGCGCCCCATGATGAAAAGTTTTTACTTTTAACCATTTATTTTTTTTATTAGTAAAATTGGAGAAGATAGGAACTTAATCTGCCAGGGTGATTCTGAGAGCTTAAAAACAAATGATTAAACCTTATGTCGTAATGCTTTGCGTCATATTAAAGCATCAATTTTTGTTATTGCAGAATGTGATGGTTGTTAGCTGTGTTTATCCTTCTTCAGAGTAAGTATAAAGATTTTTATATTTCTGTATATACTGATTATATCATTTCTAATATATTAGTCCTTAAATTAGGTTACATTTATTTTGTATGGAATGAAGCAGGATAACATTTATAAATACTTGTGAACCTACCACCCAGTCCCTCAAGTAGAATATTACCAATGATATTATCTATCTATAAGTTTTTCTAGTAAAGAAAGAGATTTGGATTAAAGTGATGATTTGCTGTAATCTTAAGATTTGTGGATTTATGTACTGTCATGGTACTCAGGGCCCTGAGATCCCAGAAATCCCACCCTAGATACCTTACCATGGCGTCTCTGGGGCATAACTCCCAGGTTTGGAATAGTCTCTTGATGACTTTCCTCCTCATGATGGAAAAGTATTTCCAGTTGTCAAGATTTATATAGCAAATTAAGGTGTTGGTTTAAGACACAGTCCTTAGCACTATTGATGTTTTGTTATGAGTGGTTGTCCTGGGAATTAAAGCGAGTTTAGCACTGTCCTTGGCTTCTCCCTACTGGATGCCAGTAATGTCTCTCTTTCCCTGAAAAATGTCTTCAGACATTGCCAAAAGTCCCTTGGGGTGGTGGGCTCCGTGAAGGGAAGTTGAGAGGAGAATGTTGTCTCCCGTTGAGAAACACTGGATTTATAAAGTGTCTGTGATTTCATAGACAATAACAGTTTGTTTTTAGAACTCTCACAAGAATATACCTGTGTTAAATGAGATACTAAGATAATCCCATAATTTAATGCTGTTTCTCTCAAAAGTCTGTTTGGTTCTGTGACTGTGAGATCGTACAAAAGATCTTTTAGGCCTATTGCTCTTACTGAATTAAAGAACTAAATGATTTATAATAGTGTTTTTTCTTTTCTCATAGGAAAAACAATTCCAATAGTTTAAATCGAATGAATGGTGTTATGTTTCCTGGAAATTCACCAAGTTATACTGAACGGTGAGATTATTGATTTTAATATCCACAGAAATTGTATTTTCCTAATTTTGAGAAGCAGATTCAATATACTTTCTTAAATAAAGTTGGGCATTTTATGGAAGATACAGGATATACTAAACAATTAATTTGGTAACCCTTAAATCTGAAAGTCAAAGTTAGAGTAAATACTTCTGTGATGTCTTCACATAAGCAAACCTTGGGAGGGTGACTTCTTACCAAAATGGGAAAATGATGTTCATTTATCTTATCCTAGGTCTAATATAAATGGGCCTGGAACACCCAGGCCACTTAATCGACCAAAGGTTTCTTTGTCAGTCCCGATGACAACAAATGGCTTGCCTGAGAGCACAGACAGCAAAGAGTCAAACTTACAGCAAAATGAGGACAAAAATCACAGGTTTGTATGTGATTTATATTTAAAAACAAAAAATGTTTTCAAAATAAGTTGACATTTATCCATTGTTTTCAGCACTCATTATTTACTATATACTCTTGTTTTGAGGAGCACAGCAAGGTTTTAGTGTGGTCTGTGGCTTCTGGACATTCTCAGCATTAGCACGTGGATGAAGATGGTCAGAGAGAATGCTTAAAACTGCTAATTTGGGGAGATCCTATTTATAATAGGATCTTAAGAAAGTAAAGTGGTTCTGGTGTTTTCTATTTCTTGTTTTTGAAAGTAACCTGAAAAGATTTATAAATGAGTTGAAAATTTTGTGAGTTATTTCTCTTTGGAGATCATTAAAGGAAACCTTTTATTTATATCCCATCTCAGATTTTCTGCATCACATTAAGGGAAAGCAGACTAAACGAGTGAGAGGTCTTAATGAGTATGTCCATCTGGAAGACTTGTAGTTCCCTTATGGGAAGACATTTAACTTACTGGAGAATTGAACAGAAATGCCGTATAACTTGTTCACTAATTCTAGTGGGAAATATTCTTGACACAGTTTAGGTTCCCTTGAAATTATTCTCTTGTGTTTTTCTTTACCCAGATGTTACAATTTAACTTTGAGACAGAAATACAGTTTTAAAAATTATTAGACCTTAAAAATGAGAATGTGGAAGATGAAGAAAACAGTCTTTATTAATGACACTTTAAAAAAACATTTACAGTGACTCTGCGACATCTGAATCAGAAGGTTCCTCAGTGAGCCCTATAAAAAATAAACATCCAGATGAAGATGCTGTGGAGGCCGAGGGGCATGAGGTAAAAAGACTCAGGTTTGACAAAGAAAGTGAAGTCAGAGAGACAGCCAGTCAAACATCTTCCAGTGAAATTGCTTCGGTTATGGTAGAAGAAACAGAAGCATCGTCGTCACCTCAGGATAAAGACAAGGAAAGTACTTGTACCAGGCAGCACTGTACAGAAGAGGATGAAGAAGAGGATGAAGAGGAAGAAGAAGGTATTTAGAGACCATCTGTAAAAGGGTGGAGTAAGGAGATCCTCAAATTCTTGTACTTCATTTTGCGTGAAAGAATTTAACATAATGGAACTCCTTATAATGCTGATGTTGGGCTTTTCTCCCACCTGTATGTAGTTGCTGCTGAGTTTCAGGGGATATGATTTGAACAGTAGAATATCAGAATTCATGAAACTTAACTGTGGAGGTATTTTGAAAATAAAATTTAACTACAACAACATTTGCTTATTTTTAGAGTCTTTTATGACATCAAGAGAAATGATCCCAGAAAGAAAAAATCAAGAAAAAGAATCTGATGATGCCTTAACTGTGAATGAAGAGACTTCTGAGGAAAATAATCAAATGGAGGAATCTGATCTGACTCAAGCTGAGAAAGATTTACATTCTGAAGGTAGTGAAAATACAGGCCCTGTAAGTAGTGGTTCTGATTGCCATGAGACAGAAGAATTAGTAGGATCCAACTCCAGTAAAACTGGAGAGATTCTCTCAGAGTCATCCATGGAAAATGACGACGAAACCACAGAAGTCACAGATGAACCAATGGAACAAGACTAATTATTTAGAAACATGTAGATGCAGTATTTTACATACAGTTCTGGTTTTACACTGTATAAAACTTTTATGTAATAAAGTGGACCTTTAGTTTTACAAGAGAAGCAGGTTGTAAAATAAAGTACTTTATGGGATAAATCCTGAAAGAGTTGTACATGTAAGAACTGTGAATATCAGCTCCTCTGGGTCCTGCTTACCGCTGACTTTTTTTTCGGTCTGGTCAAATCAGTGGTTTGTGTATAGATTTTTTTTTTTTTTTTTTTAAGAATTAAAGTTTTTAAACTGGAAGGTAATAATTATAATTTTGAAAACCTTTTGGAAATTATCACATTTAGTTTATACATATGCAAGAAATCTTTTTGTCTTGTCTCTTTCTGACAACTCTAGCAGTTTTCATATTTTGGTCATAGTTTCAACATTTTAACATGTGAATTATAGGGTTTCATGCTGGTTTCCAGATTTTATTGTTTGACTATGTACAGTGGAACTTTAAGTCATATATACATATATATATATATTATTCTAAGGGGGGAAATGTTATATTTTTCTGTTTCTATAAGAGATGAATACAGTGGATACTTTTTCTATTGGTAATGATTGAGTTCACCTCTTTCAGAAGACAGTTTCAGTTTCTCTTCTGAGTAATTCAAATAAAATCTGGCCCTTGTGAAACCCTGGAAATAAGTCTGTTGAAATACCAGGTTAAACACATTCCAAGAGATCTGTTCAAACTAAAATTCTTTTGTATACTTCTGAGGTGCCTGAGAAAAAGACTTCATTATTTATGAGAAAATACGCTTTATCTTGGAAACTGTGTTCAAACATTAGCTTACTATTTTATAGAATGAATGCTGACATGAGACCATCTCAGAAGAACCCGGCAGGTTCCTTGACCTTTTGCTTGCTTTTCTGAACATTGTGAATATTACACATTTCTTTCTAAATTATTCTAGAGTATGCAAATGTCAAAGGTATGAAACCCCACTGTACTGGAAAAATTAATATATTACTATAGTAATGTACTGGAGCTAAATGACTGAAGCTTTAGGGGTGCATAGAAACCACCATAATTTGTATGACATTTTGAAGTGAATTAAATATTTTTGAACATGCTTCTTCGACAGCCAGTGTTCTATTTTTCAGATTAACACAAAGCACAATGATTACTCTAAACTCAATATTTTCAAATTCACATATTTAAAAGTCATGCAAACTGCAACTTCCCTGTCAAAATTACTGGCTGCCAAATTTATACCTGTTTCTTCAGCTGTACCTTTTGATATTTAGAATTTTTAAATTTCTGTAAAGTAGATTTTGTAGAATGTGATGTGTTCACTGCCTTTGTGAAGCGGTATATAATTGTATAATTTCTGTGTGTAAACTGAATGCTTGGGCTTTCAATACAGTATTCATATAAAGCAATAAATATTAATGTTATGAAATATTCGAGTACATTTTTATCAAAATACAAAAGAATCCCTTTTTTAGTTTCAGATACTGAAGTACACAGATGAACTTATAAAACTGATGCAAACACTTTCTGACACTGTATCATAATCTTTGGGGTGATGTGGGTGGCAACCACAACTTTTGCATTTTGACTACTTAAATTGCTATGACTAAAATTACCAAAATGATTTGGCTCCGTTTATGTTTATAGGGTAAATATACTACTGACTGACTTGACTGTCAGGTTCACAGCAGCTTGGTGATACATTTAAGAATATGTCTAGTAGTTGACATAAAAACTGAGTATTTACTGTACCCAGGAGGGGAGAAAAATCACACATTGTAAATTTTTAAAAATGTTGAAGCCAATTTTAAATGTGACATTCATTTGTAGTGGCCTGTTCACCTATTATTTTGTTGAGGGATATTTTGCCAATGAGAATAGATTTTAAACATTTTAAGTTTAGAAATTTTGAAATTTTCTTTAGAATATTTATGAAATTCTTGTCAATAAACATATTCTTTAAGATCCTGTGACCTTTTATATTTTTTGTTTTAATTGTGCCATGGACCATTTGTAAACAAATCAGTTTACTTTTGTTGGTTATAATTATAGTTGAAGATTTAGCGTCATGACTTTGAGGTCTGTGGTTTTATTTGTAAACTTGCAGTTGCTATTTTTGCAAGGGCAAATGTATTTCTTTATTAAATAAAGTACAATAATGGTGAATGTACCAAAATGCCATCGCTTAACTCTATGAGAGATCTGCATTTTAATCTATAGTTTAATAGTTTTAATATTTATTAGATATTCATACGTTGATCCTAGATCAAACTTGTTGCTGTTTATACAGATAACTGTAGAATGCTAATGGAATATCTCCTTTAGGATAGGTGGAATACTTTTGTAGTTAAGCTGGGAAACCTTGTTCAGCTGGTTTAAGATACTGATGCCCATTTGGAAGTAGATTTCCGCAAGTATGCGTAGGTGCACTTACACAGACTTTGCTTAATGAAAACCTCAGTTCTAATAGTACCTGATTCAGATGTGAATTTTTTAAAGGCTAATTTTAGGCACATTTTCTTAACACACATCAGCAAAGTCATATTAAAAGACCTAAATGAAGAAGCAAGACCTCCGTGATTAAAAATGTTATTTTCTTTTTTCTTTTTCTTTCTTTTTTTTTTTTTTTTTTTGGCCTTGAGCAGATTGTTTACCTGTTAGAATCTAGACTCTGAACCCAACATGTAAAAAGAACTTGAAATGCTGATGAGGATACAGAATATATATGTAGTGTTTTTAGCACTTTCCCCTTTTAAACAAGTGAAAACATTACCCTAGTACATTTTAAAAAAATACCATCTTTTCAGTTCTGAAAATGTAGCAGAACAGAAATGAGTAGTGGAAAATGTCTTATTTTAATTGTTGGTTATTAGATAAATTTAATCCAGTTAGGGTTTATTGTAACTACACCTTTCAACAGTGTGAACAGAGCAGTGAATTCCCCATCAGAGAACTATTATAACCCTTTGGCTTAGAAAGGCATCCCAGAAATCCTGCGCCAGAAGGTGTAGCCTGTTAAAGCATGGAGGTTCAGAGTCCTTTGTTTTGCTGGTGTAGATAGGCATGTATTTGTGCATTTTTGCATTTGTAAAATCAGTAATTTTTCAAATAATGTAAATGTAATATACTAGTTTACTTATAAAGGTACTATAGCAGAATCTATAGCTGCTACAATGTTTGATTATGAGAAATGTAACTTGATAAGGATGAAAAGGCAACTTGTAGAACCAAAGGAAATAAAAATTTTGGATAGTGTTTCAAATTGTCTTCTGAACAGGAGTTTCTTAATTACATTGGTTTTGATCAAATGAAGCTCAGTTCTCTCAAGATTTGTGCTAATCGTAAAATGGATGAATGCAAAAACGCCTTGTAATTTTATGTGGAATTATTATAATTAGGTTTATTGGATTATTGGCCTAATAAGAATGCTAGTATGTATTGGTTAGGATACATCTAATATTTCACATTTAAAAAATAATCAGTACACTTTCTTCAGAATTTCCTTTTATTTCAATTTGGAGCCTAGATTACTTTGCCAAATGTATTATTTTCATAATGCAATAAAATATAAATTAGAAGAATATCTTTATGTGTGGAATTACTTTATTTGCCATAATAGTTCACACCTCTCTCCCAACTCTTCCTCCCCAGTCACTTCAGATGGTTTAGGATCCATAAGCATTTTCTGGTCTGTAAGGGAAAAAGCTTAATGCAGGATTTTATTGCAGCTCTGTTTCTTAAGTGATAATATTTCCAACATGGAGGGTGCAGCTGACTTGAATGGACAACTCAAACCTGGTATCTGACAAAGTCCTGATTTACCTTATAAAACAGTTCTCTTTTGGCATAATTTGGCACTAATTTGCACACATGGATCCACAACATTTGTATTGGAATCATTTTAGAAAGGTCTCCTTCAGGTAACTACATGATTAGAAGTGTAGAATTGCCCTAAATGGAGAGAATGGATTCCGTTTTCTGAAAATTCTGGGTTCTTATTTCTTTTATGTATTGCATAGTAGGTGAATAGTTAACACTTGGGGCTTTGGATTCAGAAGATAGTACCAATTAGCACGTGCCTGAATTTAAGTATTTTTGAATTTCAGCTTCTTCATAATTGATCTCTAACTTAACCAGCAAGCAACTTTATTTCATAAACAGAATTGGTGGTAGAGTTTGGGGTAATGATGAGAAGACTGTTGCACTAAATAGCATGACAATGCACCATCCCTGGCCACTTGCCTTTTACTGTTGTATTCTAACGGTTTTAGAGCAACAGACTTTTTTTTTTTTCCTCCAAAATTCAGCAGTAGAGTTTGTGGTTTAGGTTTATACTTCCAGGCTTTTTCTTCCCAAAGGCAATGAGTTTTTTAACTAAAAATAATGACACAGAAATGCCAGCAATCCCGTTTCCCAGTCTGCACACTACTGTTAACACTAATTTTTATACTTACACAAGCTAGCCTTGTGCTTGGCAAGTGGTTAACAGCTGAAATCAGGTGGGCTTTGTGGATACTGTCAGCACAATCCATTTTGGGATTCCTAAATATACTAATCCTACAATTTCTGCCCACTTGAAGGGTTCTGGGTTCATCCCTGAAGCCTTTTCTTTGCTGCTAGGTTTATGGAGTTGAGAGGAGTACACACAGTTGGATGCCCTTGACATGAAATCCATGGGCATTTAGACTGAATCACCAAGAAATAAGTGTCCCAGTAACAGAAGAGCTAGGTCTGTAAGACCAGCCTCCCCAGGCGTATAGAAAGGTACAGCACATCACTTGATGGTGGACAGGTGTTTCTCTAAGTTGGACATATAGTCAAGTCTGCTTTAATGTGGTATGATGGGACTTGATATTTGTTTACTAATTCTTGCATCAAGAAATGCTTGTGGTTGAGTAGGCTTGCGAGTGTTAATGCATATATTTGCTGAGAATTTGAGGGTTAAATATGTGGTTGGTATTGGGCTATCTTCATTTGGGATATTTTTCTTTGCATTTCTTGTAATGCTGCAGCATGGAAGGGTAAGCTTAGTTGATGACTAACAATTGCCATGGGCATTTAGGAATGCACACAGTCTCCCACTTTTCAACTTGACTGGGTACCTAAAATTAAGTTGGGGGCAACTTGATGAGTTGTGTATTTGGGGGGCTCAAAGAGTAGACTCAGTCCATTTCCTACCTTTGAGGAATTCAGTCACCTTTGGAGAACAATAAGCAGTCTAAGTTTTGAACTAAGGGTAGTCTTTGACTTGGAAGATGCACTGGAGAGACAGCAGTTTAGTGCAATTGTTGATGTCTGGGATGGCTTCTCAGATTTGGCCTTGAGAGATGTACAGGGGCGTAGCAGGGTGTAATGGGCAGAATAGAAGGGCATAGAAGTTGCAATGATATGGGTTAAGTCTGGTTTGCCTTCCCCAGCTGGGGCACCTTGGGCAAGTTACAGTATTTCTTTGAGCCTTAGTGTCCTCATTTCTGAAGCGGGGAAATAATGGTATCTACCTGGCAGGACTCTTTGGGCATTCAGTGTCATTATGGGAATAAAGCTAGATCTAGTTCGGGATCTTAATTTTTTTTTTTTTAATTTTGTTTATTTGAGAGAGAGCATGAGTTGGGGAAGGGGCAGAGGGAGAGAGAGAATTAAGCAGACTCCCAGCTGAGTGCAGAGCCCGACAGGGGTCTTGATCCCAGGACCCTGAGATCATGACTCGAGCCAAAATCGAGAGTCAGATGTTTAACCAACTGAGCTACCCAGGCGTCCCTAGGATCTGACATTTCTTTTAAGGAGAAACATGGAGAGGAAAATATGTATTGTTTCTGGGGAAAACAACAGTTGTTATCAGAATCAAAGTTGAGGTTTCAATCCTGGCCAATAACAGGATAATAATAGCAAGCACTAATTGAGCACGCACTTTATGCCCTTCCTTATCCTTAGCACACATCCCCTCTTTTAACTTTCCCATCAACCTTATGAGATGTGTAATATCCCCATTTTACAGACATATGAGGTAAAGGAAGACAACTTGCCCTGGGACCGTTTGAAAGGGGAGGGTCAGAATGAGAATCAGGGGCTTTTGACTCCAAAACCTGATGTTTTTTTACCCTCCTTATGCTCAGATCCTGTCTCGTCTTGGAAGGCCTGTCAAATTAGAGTGAGGCCCGCAGAGAGGAAGCCATTCCAGGTATCCGAAGGTTCTCAGAGCCACTCAGACTACCCAAGTTCAGGTACATCAAAGGGCTCAGCCAGTCACAAACCCGAGCACTTGTTTTCACACCCTATTTACTTCACTGTCTAGCTTCACCTTATTTTTTCTATTACCCATGGTTTTCCAACAAGACATTCCTAGTACATAATCTTTTTAAGATTTATCTTAAAAATTAGTAATGCACACCTGGCAAAAATTCAATAGAATAGTGTATACACTGGGTTGTTTTTGTCCTACTACTCTTGCTTCCATAGCCTCCCCCGAAACCCAGAGGGAAAAGCCCTCACTAGCAGGGGATAGTGCCTGAGAGCAAACGGTTTTAGAGCAACAGACTTGTTTTTATTTCTCCAAAAGGTCCTGGCGCCAGATTGCCTGGATTTAAATCCCAGCTCTGCCATTTGCTGGCTGTGTGATCACTAGCCTATCTCTAAGATGAGGATGAGGTCCCAACCTCAAGGCTTGACCATTGGAAGAGAGCCTGACTTGCTAGTGGTCTCCCCTGACTTCCTTTCCATAGAGAATGTGCACATTACAGTGAGAGGCATCTTACCTTTCCTGCCCTATTTATTTTTGTAATAATGTCTGCATCAGTACCTACAGTCACCCCAGTCGTTTTAACAGCTGCATAGCATTTCAGTGTATGGATGAGCCATACTTGTTTTAACCAGCTTCCCTTTGAGACCTCATGCAATTTTTTTTTTTTAAAGATTTTATTTATTTGAGAGAGAATGAGAGAGAGCACATGAGAGGGGTTAGGGTCAGAGGGAGAAGCAGACTCCCTGCCGAGCAGGGAGCCCGATGCGGGACTCGATCCAGGGACTCCAGGATCATGACCTGAGCCGAAGGCAGTCGCTTAACCAACTGAGCCACCCAGGCGCCCAGACCTCATGCAGTTTTGATTTGTGGCCACTGTTCACTCAGTTCGAGCAGTTTGACATGGGGACATATGAAATCAGCCTCTCCTCCCTTCCCTCCACCCTGGGAAGAAATAAACAAGCTGTTGAACTTTATTCCTTAAAAAAATTAGTAAATAATGTGGGAAATAGATGCCCTTGCCCCTGGGATGTAGTGGAGGAGAGGATGGGGAATTTTCTGTTAGGCAAACCACATGCTGTATTTGCTGCCTTCTAAAATAATAAGAGATGCGTCTTTATGTGAAAGACGAAAAAAAGCCACCCGTTGAAATCCGACACACGCTTAGTGATACTCATCCGGGGCAGTCACAGCAGTCTCTCCCGGCTTGCCATTTTCATCTCTTCAGATGAACTTTGTAATTTCTCCATTGTTTGCCCTGCTTGGCTTCTGCTGGGCAGCCTGCAGTGAAACAAAACAGCTTCACCTCTTTGTGGGTGTTTTCATTTCTTAGGCTCTTGGTTGTTGCTTGGCAAGAAAGTATGGACTTTGTCAGTCCCACCATGACAAGTACTTGCTTTACTGATTGTTCTAATTTACTGATTACTTTGCTGTTCTATTGTTGTGACTTTCCTGACATAACATTTTTTTTTTATTTTGAAGGGACATGGTAACTTTTTGTCTCAATGCAGAATCACAGTGTAAAGTCTTTTAAAGGCATTTCCAGTGGCAATTAATTTCAACCCATATCGTTGTACCAGCAATGCACATAGCTCGATTGGAGTGACAACAGTAGGAACGGTGGTGGCCACTTTGCATGTGCTTTCTCAATGTACTCAAGAGTACAGTCAGTACACACCACCACTGGCCTACGGCTCTTGAGAGATGCATCCAGAGCCCTAAGAAGATAAGAGCATGCTGGAATCAACCATCTCAGAAGCAGCCATCAGTCAACCCAGGCAGTGATCTCCTCCTCCTTGGTTCACCCATACATGTTTATTAAGGGACTGTTTATGAGCCTGGGCCTGGGGGCACAGCAATTAAGACAGAGAAACAAGGTAAGTAGAAATATTTGTAAGACCAATTATTATTAGCCATATCATATGAACTTTAGAATTAGCTTGTGTGATTCCAGAAAAATGATCTGTTGGTACTTTAATTTGATCATAATTTTAAAATTAACTGTGGAATGATGGGCATCTTTATGATGTTGAATCTTTCCAATTAAGAACATGGTGTAGGGGGACCCTTGGGTGGCTCCCAGTTGGTTAGGCGTCCGCCTTCGGCTCAGGTCATGAATTCCCTGGGTCCTGATACTGAATCCTGCATTGGGCTCCTTGCTCAGTGGGGAGCCTGCTTCTCCCTCTGCCTGCCGCTGCCCCTGCTTGTGCTCGCTCGCTCTCTCCGACAAATAAATAAAATCTTAAAAAAAAAAAAATGGTGTAGGGGTGCCTGGGTGGCTCAGTCTTTTAAGTGTCATGATCCCAGGGTCCTGGGATGGAGCCCTACGGCAGGCTCCCTGATCAGTGGGGGGCCTGCTTCTCTTTCTCCCTCTGCTGCTCCCCCTGCTTGTGCTCTCATGCTCTCTCTCTGTCAAATAAATAAATAAAATCTTAAAAAAAGAACATGGTATAGAGCTGGTAAATAAATTCAGTAAAGTCACAGGATATAAAATCATTGTACAGAAGAAGTCTGTTGCATTCCTATATACTAATAAACAACAAAAAGTGAAATTAAGAAAATAATCCCATTTACAATTGCACTACAAACAATGAAATATCTAGGAATTAAGTTAACCAAAGAGGTGAAAGACCTGTATTCTGAAAACTATAAAACACTGATGAAAGAAATTAACGATGATGCAAAGAAATGGAAAGACATTCCATGCTTATGGTTTGGAAGAACAAATATTGTTAAAATGTCTATACTATCCAAAGCAATCTACACATTTAATGCAATCCCTATTAAAATACCAACAGCATTTTTCACAGAACTAGAACAAACAATTCTAAAATTTGTATGGAACCATAAAAGACCTCAAATAGCCAAAGCAACCTTGAAAAAGAAAAAACTGGAGGCATCACAATCTCAGATTTCAAGTTATATTACAAAGAGGTAGTAATTAAAACAGTATGGTACTGGCATAAAAATAGACACATAGATCAGTGGAATAGAACAGAAAACCCAGAAATAAACCCACAAGTATATGGTCAAAAGTCTTCAACAAAGGAGAATGAATATTCAGTGGGAAAAAGTCTCTTCAACAAATGGTATTGGGAAAACTGGACAGCCTTATGCAAAAGAATGAAACTGGACCACTTCATTTTACCATATGCAAAAATAAACGCAAAATGGATTAAAGGCTTAAATGTGAGACCTGAAACCATAAAAATCCTTGAAAAGATCACAGTCAGTAATTTCTCTGACATGAGCCATAGCAACATTTTTCTAGATATGTCTCCTGAGGCAAGGTAAATAAAAGCAAAAATAAACTACTGGGACTACATCAAAACTAAAATCTTCTGCACAGCGAAGGAAATACCAACAAAACTAAAAGGCAGCCTACAGAATGGGAGAAGATATTTGCAAATGACATCCGATAAAGGGTTAATATCCAAAATATGTAATGAACTGATATAACTCAATACCCCAAAACCAAATTATCCAATTAAAAATGGCCAGAAGATACGAACAGACATTTCTCCAAAGAAGACACCCAGATGGCCAACAGACAACTGAAAAGATGCTCAACGTCACTCATCATCAGGGAAATACAAATCAAAACTACAATGAGAGATCACCTGACACCTGTCAGAACGGCTAAAATAAAAAACACAAGAAGTAACAAATGTTGGTGAGGATGTGGAGAAAAATGAGCCCTCCTACGCTGTTGGTAGGAATGCAAACTGGTGCAGCCGCTGTGGAAAACAGTATGGAGGTTCCTCAAAAAATTAAAAGTAAAACTACCCTATGATCCCGGAATCGCACTACTGTATATTTACTCCCAAAATACGAAAACACTAATCCAAAGGGATACACACACCCCTATGTTTCTGGCAGCATTGTAATAGCCAAACTATGGGGCAGCCCAAATGTCCATCAATAGATGAATGGATAAAGAAGATATGACGCGCATATATATATATATATATATATATATATATATATATATAATGGAATATTACTCAACCATAAAAAAGAATGGAATCTTGCCATTTGCAATGACATGGATGGCACTAGAGAGTATAATGCTAAGCAAAATAAGTCATCAGAGAAAGACAAATACCATGATTTCACTCATATGTAGCATTTAATAAACAAATGAGCAAATTAAAAAAAAAGACAAACCAAGAAACAGACTCTTAACTATAGACAACAAACTGATGGTTACCAGAGGGAATGTGGGGGCGGGGGAGGGGGAAATAGGTGGTGGGGATAAAAGAGTACACGTATCATGATGAAAAAGAGAATAAAATGATAAAAAAAAAAACCAAACATGGTATATCTTTCACAAGTTTACTCTTATGACTTGAAAAAAAATTTTAATTCCTTCATGTAGGTTTGCGTGTTTTTCTTGTTAAGTTTGCTCCTGAGTGCATGATCTATTTTATTTTTCTAACTCAAGGGTGGGCCAGCTACAGGCTCACTGCCTGTTTTCGTGTGGCCCATGAGGTAAAAATAGTTTTTATGTTTTTAATAGTTGAAAAATTTAAAAAGAAATGTAATATTTTGTAAAACCATGAAAAATTATTTGAAATGCAGGTTTCAGTGTCTGTAATACACTTTTATTGGAACGCAGCTGCACCCATTCATTTTATGTACTGTCGACAGCTCCTTTCTTACCACGAAGGCAGAGGGGAGTAGTTGCGACAAAGACCATCTGGCCCACAAAGCCTGAAGTATTTATGTCTTGACCCATTGCAGAAAGTCTGGCAAGTTCTGTCTTAAGGATCATTGTCTTATTTTTTTAAAGATTTATTTGTTTTAGAGAGAGTGAGCGAGCAAGGGTGGAGGAGGGGCAGAGGGCGAGAGAGAGAGACAGAGAGAGAGAGGGAGCGCGTCCCCAGCAGACTCTGCACTGACCGCTGAGCGGGACTTGGGGCTTGACCTCCTGACCCTGAGATCTTGACCTGAGCTGAAATCATGAGTCGGAGCCTCAACCGACTGAGCCCCCAGGCGCTCCCCAGTGGTCCTTGTTTTAATGCATACTTACGTCCTCCGAGTGTGTAATCCCTTGCCTAGCCTACATTTAAGCCCATTCAGAACTTCACCGAGGTTGAGGGAAAATTAGCAGGAAGACTGCCATTAAGCGCTGCTACCAATAACTGAAACACCTAGAATTGACCCAGTGGAGAAATAACCTATAATACCATTGACAAAAAGATTTAAAGTCTCTTTCCTCTTCCAGGCGATGTGTGCTTTTTCCATCAAATGGGATTATTTCTTTTGCAAGGAAGAGAATCTTCTTTGGGGGAAAGACAGGAAAGAGACCATCCAGCCAGGTGACCTCCTTTTCAGAAGATAAATGACAACCATCCCCTTGGGGCCACCATTCCGCCATGTTTTTCCTCGTCAGCTGTGGCCCCGTGGAAGCAGAGCCAGCAGCCAGACGCTTCACGTCAGGGGTGTCCTAGCAGTGAGGACCAGCTGTGTCTTTGCTTTCTGTCAAGACTCCACCCAATCTGCTCTGCTCTTGCGGAGGCTTTCGGATGACTGACAGCTGGCTGCTCGTGTGTCCTTCCCAAAATCATCTCCCCTCATCCCACTTCAGCTCCTACTTCTCATTCAGTTGAACCCAGGTCCTAACCTGGTTCCTATTAATAGAATATTAATCACAATCCAGAGCAGAAGCAGGTGCTAGTTCGGCCTAATGCTATACACCTGCATTGATGACACCTTGTAAACGTTTGTCAAAAGACTTAATTCCACTAGAATGTGTTCCATGGTCATGTATAGGAATGGGTCAGAAAAAAAATGATTTGTGTTGAGGCTCTAAAATCCATAGGTAGGCTCATCTCACTGCAGACGTTGGGGGCAGCCATTGCTCACACATTCCCAGGACTGGGTTGTGCAGAAATGGACAATGTGGAGAATTTTTCATACGATTCAATGGATGCAACGAGTAGAACACATCATTACGCTGAGATGGTTCTTCCTCCTTCTGCAGTGTTAACCTCTTTTGTGAAATGCTGGTGGAAGTGAGAGTGGGTGGTATGTTTGTGTCTATTTAGTAACACACTGAAAACTCTTGGTTGGGCCCCTCAGCAGATGATTGATCAATATCCCAAAGCTACGATCGTTTACTTTCCTCTTGCGCGCCTGTCCCATGAAGGCTGGAAAGTGACCACCTGCCCCCAGCCACCGAGCAGCAGCTGTGTCGTGCAGCTCAGGCCAGTGAGATACAGGCAGAAGTCCATAGGTAGTGTTTCCTTGCTAGGAGAAAGTGCTTCGTTCTTGGCCGCTGTACCCTTTGTTCTTCTCCCTTTGCCCTTTCCTCCTGTTCTTCAGGAACTGAGACCCAAGTCTGGAAGCCACCTTCCTCCTAGGAGGAGTCTAGCATGAGAGTGGAAACCAACACGGGAGGCTTGGCAGAGCAGAAATCAGAAAGCTGTTAGCAAACGAAATCCGCAAGCTGGGAAATCACACCTTGGTGTATTAGTGACTGAAGTTGCCAAGGAGCGTCTTACAAGCCTTGGCCACAAAGTCTCGTGATTGCTAAAAACCTGAAATGAGATTTCTCTGATGGGATCTTTCAGTGAATTTTTGAGTATCTGTGGTTGAAAATCCTGTCTTCTTTACAGAGAGAGAGAGAGAGTCCTTCAGAGCAGGGGGTGGCTTTTTGCAAACTCTTCTTCACCTTCCACCCCTCCACAACATCTAAAAGTAGATCCTTAAATACATCTTGATCCACGGTGGCAGGAATGTCTGAAGCAAATGGCAATTATCAAAGGGTTGTAATTTTCACGAATTTGAGTTAAAAACTACTGAAATCCTTCCTGGCATTTCCTGACACTTGAGGAGTTTGAAAAAGGACCCAATAATTAATAGCAACATAGAGATATTTCTTTTCGAACTGACACCCAGAAGTGGCATTTCTCAAGTCACACCACCTGTCCAGCGCGGGCATGCGAAACAAATGGTCGTTAGTGTAACCATCTTGGCACCTGTTATGCATCAAGTGATTTAGATGTACTTTTCCTGATACTCACAACCCGGACGTAGGTTATTCTTGCTCTTAAAGAGATTAAAAAACAATTTCTCAGGTAAATTAATATCTCTAATGACATACAGCGAGTTAAGTTCTGGAAGGGGTTCAGAGCCTTAGATTTCCTCTGTCTCAACCCTGGGTAAAGGCAACTCCTAACATACACCTGCATTTTTTTTTTTTTTAAGATTTTATTTATTTATTTGAGAGAGAGACTGAGATAGAGCATGAGAGGGGGGAGGGTCAGAGGGAGAAGCAGACCCCCCACCGAGCAGGGAGCCCGATGCGGGACTCGATCCAGGGACTCCAGGATCATGACCTGAGCCGAAGGCAGTCGCTTAACCAACTGAGCCACCCAGGCGCCCACACCTGCATGTTTAAAACCTTTTCTTATTCCTCCCTGCCGCCCCCCCACCTCTTCCAAACCCTTCAACCATCCCATTTACGGGATTACACAAAGTCAAAAGTTTCCTCTGGTGTTCCCACTCTCTAAGACGGTGATGGAGTCTGAATGACCCCCTTTATGGTAAGAGGCCCTAAGTGTTCTTCATTGTTTTCAACTACTCTGTCTTGTCTGGAGATCCTGTTAGAGAGGAAGTCGTTGGTGAAGGCTGTCATTTACGGGAGTCTCAGATTTCTTCTGTTTATGCTTATCGTCGTTGATCTATATATACTTCCAACACTGATAACAAGAACTTCGAAGCATATCTGAGTAAATATAGTACTTGAAATTTTCTCTTAACTAGAAGTTCTGCAGCTTGTTTTTGTTACTGTTACCAACGTTGTACCAGTACTTAGTTTTCCAAGCCTGCTCCCGAGGGGCAACGGGCAGCGGGTGTGTTACCAGTGGGGGATGCCGATCTTGAAGAAGGAAGATCGAGGCTCTCCAGGGTTTTCCACCGCCTCCCTCCCCAGGGTCTGAATTTCTGTCCGGGCTACATGGAGCAGAAGTGCGGCCTCATGGTGCCCTCTCGTGGTCATGTGTTTAGTTGCAAGATGGTGGCGGAGTTCTTCTTTGCAAATATGAATAAAGAAAAAGAGAAGGAAAAAACGTCCTGCATATGTTTTTAGTCAGCAGCAAGTTTTGAGATGTGACAGTCCTGTCAAAACAAAACAATTCAACAAACTTCAAAGGAGCCACAACAGAAGAGATGTAGACACATCTTGGAGCCCATGACAGAGCCCCGCTGAAGAACGTGCCAAAGCCATTTTGAAGGACAAACAATAAGATCTGAAAGGGAAGTGGCGTCCGTTACACTCAGGTGTGTGGCAGTTCGCACGGGGACCCGAGAGCCAACCAGCTGAGGCGCGGGGGGAGAGCATTAATGCCAAGGCAGAACAGAGTTTCACTTTTTCCATATTCTGCTGCGGGAAGCTGAATGTGCTGCCCATTTTTTAAAGAATGTGGGAAGTTCTGTGCTCAGCGCAGGAGTCTGCTTGTCTCTCTCCCTCTTCAATCAATCAATCAATCAATCAATCAAATCTTAAAATGCTGGAAGTTCTGCGGTTCCTTCACATACTGTCCTTCCAGGCACGAACAAGACCATGTCCTGTCTTCGCGGAGCGGACGTTTTAGTGGCAGAGGAAGAACATAGACAGACAAGGGAACAAGAAAACTTTAAGAGGTGAGAGTCCCCTGGAGAAAATAAAACAGCAGGAGGAGATGGAGACAGAAATGGAGGAGAAATGGGAGGGGGAGGGGGGGAGGTCCGGAGGGAAGAAGTGGTTACATTCTGGACACAAGGTGGAGGTGAACCTCATCTGTTGACAGATTGGGTGTGGACCGGGCCGGAGAAAGGAGCCAGGTGACGTCAAGAGTTTGGAGATGGGGAGCCTGCCTTTGGTGGTCAGGTCTTGTGGACGATGAGCAGGCAGCACCCCCCGGACACCTGATTGGGGGGCGCATGGACATGGGCTACCCAGGGCTGATGGGGGGGTGGTTCCCGCCCGCCCCACTGATCTGCTGACTTGCTCCACGTGTGCACTGGGCTGGATGTGCCCCGGGCGGGAGGAGCCAAAGGGACAGGGTGCCAGGAGAGATGGAAACTCCCAGAACAGGGCCCGCTTGGCTCCAAAGGCAGCTGAGTCAAGAGAGAGGAGGGGGCCTGCCAGCCTGTCTGGGGGGCCTTGAACCCGGGCGCCCCTTGGTCATTCCCCACAAGAGAGCAGGGGGCCCAGGGAAACCTTGGGAATGCCTGGGTTTTAAAACCCAAAGGGAGGGAGAAAGCCCCAGGAATCATGGAGAAAATCAGCCTGTGATGAGGTTAAGCTGTCTTCGCTCAGGTGGGATGGGGTTGTAGGATCAGGTTATGATTTCCACTCAAAAAGTTAAAAAAGAAAAAGAAGTGACACATGGAGTCATAAACCTCTGCCATTCTTCAGCTTTCAAACTTTGCATGACGTTGAGACGGGAGTCCCCCTCCTGCTTCACCAGAGTCCTGGCCCTGCTGGCAGTCCTGGGGGGCAGAGTGCGTATGGCAGTTATCCCCCCAAAGGGGCACCTGGGGTGTTTATCCACCAACAGTGGTGAAGAGCTGCTCCCAGGGGCCTCTGGCCTGCCTGTGGGTGGCCGAGGAGGTCAGAGGTGCCCTGAAGTGGTGGCGGGGGGAGGATGGGCACCGGTGACATCTCTCACCCAGCGGTGCTGCCTTGTCCCCGGGACCTCACTTGGGTCCCGGCCGACTGCAATCACCATCCTTCTGGTGAAACCCCACATCTTCCTTCCTGGGGCCTGTCACTGTCCCTCTGAGCCCGGGACCCCCTCTTACAGCCCAGCACACGTTTGATGGTGGCATTCACACCCACTGCGCCCCAGTTTTCTGGGGATCAGTTGCTGCAGTCTCTTCAACTCTCCTCCCCTCCCGCACAAAGCCGGGAGAGCTGATAGTGTTTCTCCAGCCGGTGCCCAGGGCCACACGCAGCTCTCGGAGCAGAGGGAAGTCCCCGCAGAAGTGGGGAGTGGCGACCACTTGCCCCACGGGGTGCAGGGCTGGCAAATGATGGCCTGGGAGCTAAGAACGGGTTTGCATTTTTAAATAATCAAAAAAAAAAAATCAAAATGAAGTTGTTTCATAATGTGTGGAAGTTCTATGAAATGAATGTCCGCAGAGTTTTTTTTGGAACACAGCCACACCCGTGCCGTCACCCTTACAGGGTGCTTTCGCCCTTCAAAGACGGGCTGAGGGCTGGTGACAGAGGCCACAGGCTAGCAGAGTCCGAAATATTCACTCTCTTGGTCCTTTGTGAATTTTTCCAGCCTCCTGCCACAGAGTGATCCTGAATTTCATTTGCCTTTATGATTTTATTTTTTAAGTTTGTTTGTTTGTTTGTTTGTTTATTTATTTATTTTTGAGAGAGAGAAGGAGAGAGAGCGGGGGGCAGGGAGGGGCAGAGGCAGAGGGAGAGAGAGAATCTCAAGCAGACTCCACACCCAGCGCAGAGCCTGAGTCAGGGCTGGATGTCACCACTTTGAGATCATGACTAGAGCAGAAATCAAGAGTTGGACTCCCAGCTGTCTGAGCCACCCAGTCGCCCCTGCCCTCAATTTTAAAAATTTATCCTAATCTTCATATTGAAAGGCTAATGCAATCATATGATTTAAGATTTTCAAGACACAAAAATAATCCCATCCCTGAGCCATTCTGTAAAGACTACCAGTGACTTCTGGGTCCTTCCAGATACATTGTATGCAAATATAATCAAGTACGGGAACAGAACTCCTAGCTTTCTACTTTATTCCTGCACATACAAATAGAAGCATTTGATAGAATTGTTGTGGACTGTGATTTTTTTTTTAATTACACCCAATAGTGTATCTTGATTTTCCTACAACAGTTGCTAAAGAGCTTCTTCATTCTTTTTACAGCTGCTGAGTATTCTATCATATGAGTTTACCTATTATATTATGAATTTAATTCATAGTATATGTAATTCATCCTCTTTCAATGGACTTTTAGGCTCTTAACATTTTTTTGCTTTTTGTTTTTGCTAGTACAGAGAGTTCTCCAATGAATAATCTTGCATATGTACCATTTCACAAGTAGGCAACTATATTTGTTAGATAATATCCTAGAAGTAGGAATTCTGGCCCACAGTGTATGTGCTGTTTGCTTTTGAAATAACCTAAACTATTTCCTTTTTCTCCTCCACCCCTCCCTCTCCCCACACCTTCGTTTGTCTTTCCCTTTATCTCCCTTTTCCTCTCTTTCTCCTTCCTTCCTCCTTCCTGGAAGTGGGAGCTGGGATCTTGTGCTGGAACACTGGGGGAAGGTGCGTAAGGAATACGGAGAATATTTAAGATTTGGGTTCTTTGTCAAATCAGGATTGAAACTGTGGCCGACTTCCATCTGCTTTTGGAGAAGACAAGGTGAGGATGCTGAATTCTAACTTGAAGATCTTGTAGGATCTTGAAAGCTATTTTTTCAAAAAGTTTCTATCAGGAAACATTAGTCACCCACGTTGTTTCTCCTGATGGCAAAACATGCATTCACAACATCCAGTTTGGGGGACTCCATCTCTGAGTGACACATCCCAGGATATCATCATAAAACAAAAATAGTATATCAAGATCCTCAGAGAAATAAAAATAGAACTACTGCACGATCCAGCAATTCCACCTCTGGGTACTTATCCAAAGGGAAGGAAAAGAATAATTCACGTTGGATTTCCCTGCCTGGCAAAAAAACACCTTCACAGAGGGAAGTCCTTACTCTGGAACGTGAGACTGCCATGACTGACAAGAGCCATTTGCGAAGCTTAGTGGAAAGCACCCCATGGGTCGAGGCCAAGTCCCTTCGGGGCACAGAGCTTTGAGTCTGAAGGATACCTAGACAGAAGCCAGCTTCCTGCCCCGGCTTGGCGGGAGGGACCCAGCTCCCCGGATTGCTGGCTCTGGGGAGGGAACCGGTAGCGTGGGAGGGGGACCCCGGCGGGGCGCAAACCTCCACGTCCACCGGTTCAAACTAACGTACCTGCCCTCACTCTGCTCTCCCCAGAGGGGCCCCAGGCCTGCTGGGGGCCTTGCTGTGTAGCTGACGCAGAGAGAGGCCTCCCTGCAGACCCTCTCCGAGGACACGCCGGAGGCAAGAGCACCCTCTCTTGGAAGCCACGGTCACCATTCACTGGCTACCTCCTGGTTCCCACTGGGTGCCCCCCTCCCCGGGTGTGGAAGGCAGCTACTATTGCTTTCCAGGACAGCTTTATCCTTTCAGTCTTTGTCCCATCGCGTTCGAGTTCATTGCACTGATTTGGATTAATTGAAGACTGTGTGCTCGCCGCTGTGCGTGGTCCTGAGGAAAACTGGTGTGCGAAGCCTGGGCCACGGCCTCAGGGAGTTTACACTTTTCGGAGGCAGAGCCTCGAGGCACAGGCCACCGTGCCCTTCAGCAGCTATGCAAACACCTATAGGCTCCTGCCCTCGCCACACCTCAGCTTCCTGATCGCTACGATGGGAACAGAAGCAGGGCTTACTGTTGACAGAATTAAATGAGCAGACGTTGGGCACCTGGCAGGGTACCTGCTACACAATAGACCCCAGTACGTGCTATTGTCAGCAAATCATCCGCTAAATAGGAATAGCAGTAGCTCCTGCCTCCCAGGGTTGATGTGATACTTCAATGGGTTGGTCTCTCTGGAGGACTAACACCAGTGGCTTAGTTACCGGTGGGCTTAGCTATCAGGGCCCTGGAGGCTGCAGCCAAATCAGGTGGCCTCTCAAAGTCTCTTTTTCCCAGTCTGCGAAATGGGCACGATGGTAATTTTGCTTTTTGTCCTCATTGGAAAGATGAAATGTCTGTTATTGGGCCAGTTCAGCCTGCTCCAAGATCTGGTGGCCTTTATGATTCCAACCTGGCAGTTTGTCATTGCTGTTCATTTATTTCTAACAGCTCAGCCTGATAAGCTATGTCAGAGGACAAGCAGACAAAAGGCACTTTCAGAGAATCCTAGGGAGGCTGCTAGGTGCGTGGCCCCATCCTTGAATCTCAGCTCCAACCTCATTATTAACCTGCTTGGTCACTGCGTGCAGGTCCCTCACTCCCCCTGGGTCTCGGTTTCCCAGCTCTATGCTGTGGAGTTAGATAGAGCAGAGGTTTTTACCCAGGGGTGTGCATCACTTAGAGAGCTTTGAATATATGTTCCCAGTCCCCAACTGGGGGGGATCCTGGGAATCTGAGTTATAGATGAGGGGTCCCAGGAATTCTGATGCCCCAAAACGCCAGAGCACCACTAGACCAGAGTGTCTCTGGGGTGCCCCTGCCTTTCCAATACAGCAATTGAGGGAACTCTTGGAAATGAACAACACTCGGGCTCTGGAAGGAGCTTGGTGATGTGATGGGGTGCCCACCACACGGGGATGGGGAGGGGTTGTTATTTCTGTTCCTCGGGTTGGGGAAGGGGAGAGAAGGGGAAAAGTAGGCACACCTGGCCTGTCTGGGATCTGAATGCATGACCTCTAGGTAGTTTCCAGACCCAAAGCCTGGGTGGGAGGTATATCCTGCAGTTCCCCAGTGCAGCTGTCTGGGTTGAGCAGGCAGCAGAGGGAAGAGTTTTGTCCCACTCCCCTGCCCCCCATGACAGTCCAGAAATAGGGGAGGAGCCAAAGGGACCCTGGAAAGTTGACTGAATCTTGTTTAGTAGTTCATTTCTTTCTAATGACTTCATTGAACAAACAAACAAAAAACTCCCAGCTTCTTCCATGGGAAATGAAACTGAAGAGTGTCCCTTTTTAAGGTCCCTCAGATACTAGTAGTAAATGAATGAATTATGGAAATTGTTTCCTGAATATGCAACATGATTTTGCATTTATCTACCTTAAGATTTTATTTATTTATTTATTTATTTATTTATTTATTTATTTATTTATTTATTTATTTGCGTGGGGGAAGGGGCGAGGCAGAGGGAGAGAATCTCAAGCAGAATCCCAGCCGAGCGCGGAGCCTGACTCGGGGCTTGATCTCACGACCCTGAGATCATGACCTGAGCCGAAACCAAGAGTCAGATGCTCACCTGATTGAGGCACCCAGGTATCCCTGGATTTATCTACCTTAAATTATTATTAAAAGTCAGCTTGAGTGTAAAGGAACATCTATCTCCCTCTCCTGTGACTTAGAGTTGGGCAGATGTAGTCCTCACCTTGCCATTAACTAGCTGAGTGAAGTGACCCTGGACAGATGATTTCACCTCCCTTTGTCTTCGTTCTCCTCATAAAATTGAGAAAAATAAAATCTACTTCTGAGGGCTGATGTGGCAGATTGTGTTCTCCAAACATCACGACAGTGTGACCTCCCACCCCACGCGCTCTTCATCTCACGTGAGTTCCACAGTCTTCCTCGGCAAGAGGTGGCGCCCATGCCGTGAGGAAGCCCAACCCAGCGTAGGCAAAGGGCCACACGAGGGGCTACATGTAGGTGGTCTCAGTGATATCCCCATGTCCACAGGCAGCTTCAACCACCAGACCTGTGAGTAAAGATGCCTCCAGATGGTCCCAGTGCCCAGCCCTCAATCACCCCAAGCGTCGACCCCACCTTGAATAGACACCCTGCCCGACACGAATGACTGACCCACAAAACCTATGAGCATAACAAAATCGTCGGTTTTCTTTTGCCATTAATTTTGGGTGGCGACGTCCTCCATAGCCATAATAGCTAGGATGGTTGCTATGAGAGTTAAATAAGATATTGTATGTAATGTGCTTAATTGTTTTAAGATTTTTTTTAAAAATTTATTTGACAGACAGTGAGAGAGCACAAGCAGGGGGAACAGTAGAAGGAGAGGGAGAAGCAGGCTTTCCGCCCAGCAAGGAGCCCGATGCGGGACTCGATCCCAGGACCTTGGGATCATGACCTGAGCCAAAGGCAGACACTTAATGACTGAGCCACCCAGGCACCCCTGGTGATACCTTTTTTATGGAGGCAAAAATAGAGCAGAGCAGAGCAGACAGGAAGTGCTGGGGGAGGATGTCATTATATATGGGGTGGTCCGGAGGGGCCTCTCAGAGGGGACATTGAGTAGACATAGGCAGGAAGCGAAGGAGTGAGTCTTGCAGGTATCTGTGGGAAGAGCATCCTCGGAGGAGGGGGTTCAGCCCGTACAAAGGCCCGGAGACAGGAGCGGCCAGATGTGGGAGCTCGAAGAGGCCAGTGTGGCCAGAGTGGAGGCCAACCAGCTCCTTGAGCAATTAATAATTAAAAAGAATGGAAACGCCCTCAAGTGTTTGGAAATGTGGAACTATTTCTTGAGTAACTTAGGGGTCAACAAATAAATCATAATGGGAATTTAAGGTGCTTAGCGCGATGCTTGGCTTGATCCAGAGCAAATCAGCATATAAACTGAGGGGCTGAGTGGGTGGCGGCCGGCGGAGGCTAAGGGGCCCCCCCGAGCAGCCCCATAAAAGACCGGCTCCAGGCCCCCGAGTCTTGAGGAGGCAGGCAAAACACAGGATGCCCAGTTCAACTTGAATTTCAGATACACAATGAGTAACATCTTATTTTTTATTTTTAAAAAAGATTTTATTTGGGCGCCTGGGTGGCTCAGTTGGTTGGGCGACTGCCTTCGGCTCAGGTCATGATCCCAGAGTCCTGGGATCGAGTCCCGCATCGGGCTCCCTGCTCAGCGGGGAGCCTGCTTCTCCCTCTGACCCTCCCCCACTCATGTACTCTCTCTCTCTCATTCTTGCTCTCTCAAAATAAATAAATAAATCTTTAAAAAAAAATTTTATTTATTCATTTGTCAGAGAGAGAGCACAAGCAGGGGGAGTGGCAGGCAGAGGGAAAAGCAGGCTCCCCGCTGAGCAGAGAGCCCGACGTGGGACTCGATCCCAGGACCCCGGGATCAGGACCTGAGCTGAAGGCAGACGCTTAACCGACTGAGCCACCCAGGCATCCCAGTAAGTAACTGTTTAGAATACATATGTCCCATGAATGGGGGGTGGGGGGCAGACGGAGCCGCACTGGAACGCCTACTAGCGTGGCCCTGGGGGCCTCCCATCAACAGCCTCCACCTTCTCAGGAGACCCCGCCCCAAATTTTGCCCTTCTAAAACCCCCACTGGCAAGTCATCTGGGAGTTGGGGACTTTTTGAGCATCAGCACCCATGGTCCTGGGTGGCGCTACACCAATACATGGCCTATGTCTCTTCACTGCAAAAGCTCAGGGTTCGATTTTACCGACTTGCTGCGCATCAGGTGGGCAAACTCTGGTTTGGTTCCAGTTATTTTACACAGAAGTTTCTTAGGAGACAGCCTGTGCCAGAAGGACCCTCAGCCCCTCCTCCGTCCCCCTGAAAGCAGAAAGTACATCCCTCACATGAAAAGTACCGTCCCTGCACCAGCAGGTAAAGAGACATCCTGATCATCGGAGATGGGACATTTAGAGCCCAGGAGGCTGTAGAAAGAACTCTTGTGACTTTTTACTAATTTATGACTCCAGTCCAAATTCTGCTTAGAATTCCTTATGAATTGAAGCTCCCGATGTTTTCTTTGTTCTAGCCATTCCTCATGGATTTATTGTCTTTTTTGTCTAAAATGTATAAAAACTACCTGCCTTGGTCATTTCTTTAGGTCTCAATCTCATTTTTAGGCTTCCATGCGCATGGACTAAAACTTTGTTGTTGTTGTTGTTTTTTTTATCTGTTTCATGTCAATTTAATTCTTAGGCCAGCTAGAGGACCTTGATGGGTAGAGGAAGAATTTCTCCTTCTCTGTGCAATATTTGTGATATACTTACGCTAAAAAAAAATTCGTTGTGTATTTGAAATTCAAATTGAGCCCCGTGTGTGTGTAATTTCAACCTGGTCATCCTAGCAGGATACCGCAGGGGTGGTGTGAGGGAAGGT
Source organism: Mirounga angustirostris (assembly GCF_029215605.1). Classification (NCBI taxonomy): domain Eukaryota; kingdom Metazoa; phylum Chordata; class Mammalia; order Carnivora; family Phocidae; genus Mirounga; species Mirounga angustirostris. Next base: position 176,390,866 of record NW_026991709.1, on the reverse strand, counting down.
AGAGCAGAATCACATCTGCCCCAGGCAGCCTCTAGGGTCTGTGGAGAGTGGGCTGTTTCTGGGACCTTTCTCTCAGCCCTGCCCTGTTTCCCAGCTCTCAAGGAGGTGCACCTGGGCAGCAGAAGGCACTCACCTTCCCAGCAGTCTGAGGGGCCGGCCTTCCCAGCATGCGCCACACCAGGACTGGGGACCCGTGACAGCCTCCTGCCTGGATCCCTGGGACCTCACAGCCTCCCGCCATCCAGCCCCCCAGGCTGGGTCAGCTTGTAGCTGCTCCCACTGGCAGAGCCCGGAGCCCAGACTGTGGGGACGGCTCAGGATGGGGTCCCTGGAGCGTGGTGAAGCGGGGAGGACCGCGGATCTGGAACTAGATCCACCTGGGGCTGAAATCCACCTTGCATTTTGGAAAACAAGCAAAAGACAGTGCAGCCTGGAATCTTTGAATGGAGAAAAGCCAAGCACGTCTAGCCTCGCCTCAGGTAAAGTGCATAATTTTCTGACTGTGGTTTCCTCGTCTGTACAATGGGGATAACTACCATCTCATGGATTCATCATGAGAATAAAGTGAACGCCTGTGTGTGGGAATTGAGACTGCCTGGGGCCTAATAAATGGCATCTTTCTGGGGTTTTGGGGGCTCCCTGGGAGAGGTAGGTCTGGAAGCTCTGTTGCACTTCATACAGGCTAGAAGATGTCATTCTTAAAGAACGGCAGTGGGGTGAGTTGCTCATGAAGATTTTGGGAGCCCCCAACTTTGGTTCTGCCACCTTTGTTAGTATTGAACACCTTTCTGGGCCTCTGTTTTCTCACGTGAAGTTAAAAATACTTCCTCACAGGAGCCAAGTAAGAATGCACCCAAGGGTTGCTTTTGGTACATCCTGTCTCAGAGCTGGTACCTGCTGAAGAAGCTGTTCCTGATGCTGTTAGGGTCACCACTGATGCGTCTCGGTGTCTCCAGGTGCCCTGGGGCATCCTGCGGACTTCCAGAAGTGCAGAGACAGAGCATATGGAAGTGAGCATGGGAAGGGCTTTTTTCCTCTAGAACCTTCATTCTGGGGCAAGAAGTCCAGAGGAGGGAGCTCGAGCTTTGATCAGAGAAGTCACCCACAGAGTGTTCTAGAGAGTTCCAGAGGGAACTGGCGGGCAATTGCTGTTGTGGCTGCCAATTGTCTTCTCAAGTCTTTTCCTATTTAACTACTGGGGATTCAAAATTTTTCTTAAACACTTGAACAGGCTCTTGATACGGCTCTTGAAAGGCCCTCAGCCTTTCCTCACATTTCATGCAAATCCCTTCCCCTTGCTTTTTCCTCTTCCTATTCTAGTGTTTATTCTATCATTTTCTAAATTACATGTACGTAAATCCAGTAGTTACCTAAACAGGCTGTGCCTTAGATTCACCTGGAAGGATGTGTCTCAAAAAGTGTTGACTGCTGAGCCATCTGAAGGTGAAGGGACTGTGTCATTCATCAAGCTGAAGAGGGTGGAGGCATAATTCTGATGGGCAACCAAGTCTGTGAACCACTGGTCCAGTTCTACTTTGCTGTTTGTAATTTCTTCCTTTGCCTAGAATGGAGTAATTCACCATAAGATCATAGACCAGCTGTTTCCAGTGTGAGGCTCTGTGGTCTTGGGACCATCAGCATCACCTGGTACCTTGTTAGAAATGCAAATGGCCCCACGGCAGACCTACTGAATTAGAAACTCTAGGGCTGGGACCCCACGTTGGTGTTTTAACAAGACCTTCAGATGATTCTGATGCTCCCTGAAGTTTGAGAACTGTTGCGACAGACTGAATATTTGGTTCTTTAAATTGAATTCTTTGATTCACCTGGAGTTGGATTTGTGGTGTGGTTGGAAACCCTACATTTCCCCCCAGTCGTTAGGAATCAATCCCCGAATCGTTAAGTGTTTCTTCTATTTATGAGCTTTGGAAACAGTTATCAAGCACTTGTTGTAGCTGATGCTCCTTCCTGGTCTTGGAAACGCTCAAAATCTAGGGGGCAGATGAGACCCTTATGTTGATGCCAAAATATACACCATGAGTGCCAAAGAAAACCAGCAAAGAAAAGCTTTATGGGGAGAATAAAGGTGGGAGGGATGGTACCTCATAATGGAAAACAGGGAAAGGCTTCATGGGGTGGGGGGCCTGTGGGATCACCTGACATGGGAAGGGCTGGATTTTCTTCTCCTTTATGGAAGGAATGACATCTAGAGTAGAAAGAAAATGTGCCCCCTCCCCATCGTCTTGCCCCCTTCAAAAAGCCAATGTCAACTATTTGGAGTGTATCCTTCTCTTGTTCATACAAACAGGTTACAAACACAGATGCCCACTTCTATCCTACCATAACTGTGCCCTGCACAGAACTCCACAGCTTTTCTAGCTCCACAGTATACACACCACCCCTCCAGGGCAGTGGACCTGGTTTACGCTTGTTCTCATGGTGCATACGATCCCCTAGTGTGGAACCCATGATTTATTCACCTGTTCTGTCTTCAATGGGCTTCGGCATAGTGTCGGTTTAGGGCCACTTATGATGATCAGGAGATCATTTTGATAGGTTGGGACGATGGGGAGATGGAAGGAGTCTAGCTGTTCAGAGCGGGGTGAGAAAGTTAGGCAATTTTCCACTTTAGCAGCAGAAAACACTTGTATCCAGAAAGTGGGAAGATACTGGTTTTTCTTTGGGAAATGCCTACAAATTAAAAAACTGTTAAAAGGAATGAACTTGATGAGGTTTCTCCAGTGATAGGATACCCCCTCCCCACTGTACCCTGATACTCAGATGATCTGGGCTCTATTCTGGGAGCCCAGGAGAACATCCTACAGTTGCCAACTGTCTTAGGCTTGGCAGGACCCAGCCCTAAGGTCTTGCTTTCTCGTCTTCCTCCTCCCCCCAGGTCTGGGTGGATTTCCTGGGAAAGCACCTCCACATATTTCCATAAATTTGCACCAGAATCATCAAAGGGGATTGCATAAGAAATGTTGGCAGCCCACTGAGGCTTTGAGCACTTTAGATCCGGTCTTCTTGGCAACAGGAAGCCCTTTCTTGTGCAGCATAAACAAACCCCAGGACTCCCCCCACGTCCCCTTCCCCTCCAGGTTCAAGTTTGCTTTGAAATCCACAGCAAAGGATTCAAGGTGTGGCCTCATCTTGGCAAAAGCCTTAATTCCCATTATCTTAAGAGACTGTACCCATTACCCTCTCCCTTCCACACGTAATTTAATAAGAGTCATGTGGGAGAGGGGATTATTCTCATCCAACTGGAATCAAAGGTCATCTCGAAGTCCCAAAGGCCACTTCTGCGGTGCCTGGGAGCAGGCCCTGGGGAAGGGGATGGTGTGAATGCTGGTATTGCAGTTTGAATAATGACCGCTAGAGAGCGCACTATACTTGGGAACTACCTGGTTCCTCCTCTCCATTCTAGAAAAAGAGGCCTGTTCCTAATAGAGGAGAACCAACCTTGTGTGATGTAGAGTTGTCATCTCCCCTCCATACGGGGAACAGCTAATGAGCTAAAGCGAGAGGCTTCTTGCTGGGAATTGGAGAATTCAAGGGGAGACATGTCCAGTAATGCAAATATTAAATTCTGCCAATAATTAATACCGTTGTTATGAGTGTAGACCAGCTTGGTTGTAATCATTGCCCCTTACAGAGGGGACAGTGCACACAGGCTTATTTCCTGCCTTCATGAGGAAGTCAGAACCTGCCTTGGGAGGCCCTGGTCATTGTTAAAAACTGATCTTTGAGCAAGGTGGTAAACGGGTGACGATAACGTTTGGGTTCCCAGAACCTGTTGGATAACTAGCTTCAGCTGTCTTCAGCTCTAAAGAGACCCTGTACCTGGTCCAGGTGAAATTATGGGCTTGAAAGCCCAGGGGACAGCTGAAGGTGGTAACAGAGTGCCTGACAGAGCTGGATTTCCTCTAGAAAGACTTCTCTAGTCTGCCTACCCTGCTCTGGACGCTTGCTGTGGTGTGGGAGCTGGGTGCTGGGCTTCGTGATATTTTCATGGGTATCATCTTGCTCATCTTCATGGTACTTTAGGGAGGTGGGAGCCTTTATCACACCCACTGAGAAAATAACTGGCTCAGAATAGTTAAATATTGGGGCATCTGAGTGGCTCAGTTGTTAAGCGTCTGCCTTTGGCTCAGGTCATGATCCCAGAGTCCTGGGATCGAGCCCCAAATCAGGCTCTCTGCTCAGCGGAGAGCCTGCTTCTCCCTCTCCCACTCCCCCTGCTTGTGTTCCCTCTCTTGCTGTGTCTCTCTCTCTCTGTCAAATAAATAAATAACATCTTTAAAAAAAAAAAAAGAATAGTTAATATTTACCCCGGGTCCTACAGAGGCAGAGCTGGAATCTGAACCCAGGTCGGTATGACTGACATACATTCATTCATTCATTCATCAGACATAGATTTTGTGCCTTTTGTTCAAGGCTGTGTGCTAGGTGATTGGGATACAGTCAGGGAGAAGGACGATGAGATCCCTGCCCTGACAGAGCTTACATGCTAGTAAGGGATGACAGGCTCTACATAAACCAATAAAAAACAAGATACTTTTGAGGGGTACTGGACAGAAAATAAAGGGAGATTTTACGGTGATGAGGGTACACGAGAGACAGAGTGCTTGGGGAAGGCTTCCTGGAGAGGGGGCACAGGAGGGAGTGATGAGACGTCTCCATCCATGGCAGGATCTGGGGAGGAACGTTCTGGAAGGAGGGCCCAGCCGACGCAGAAGCTTCGGGCTCAGCAGGGTAAGAGACAGGAGGCCAGCGAGGCTGGAGCTCAGTGAGAGAGGATGAGAGACATAGGGGACAGGGGAGGCGACGGGGCTGGACCGGGGGATCCTGCACCCCTCATCATCACATCACGGCTCCCCTCAACGGTCTCCGCATGAGAGTCCAGCTCCCAGACATATGTGCCGCTGTCAGATGCAAGATGAGCCTGTGGCTGGATTCCAGCTCATTTCACCTTTTTTTTTTTTTAAACACTTAATTCATCCTTACTGGCCTCCCTAATTCCCGGAGGAAGACCCAGCTGCCAATTCCCTCTTTATTTTAATATCTCTCCGGGTCCCTCCATCTGCTTTGGATCAGGTTGGAAACTGTCATCGTCACGCCTGCCAAATGAAGCCCTACATCTCTGTTAACCTAACTGGTAGTGAGACACCAACCCTTCAGATCAAGGGCAAGCCAGGCCTTTGGGATGACCAGAGGGTGCCGGCAAAGACAGCCCGGCCGAACTGAAGGAGACCTCTGGGGTGCTGTGTGTGTCAGGACGGTCACTGTGGTTTGCCCACCAGCGGAGGAAAATGGAAACAAGTTAGCCGTCCATCCCCAGAAGCCGGTTCACTAAAATTTGATCTCTTCATATCATGGAATACCAGGCGCCATGAAAATAAAGACCTAGAGCCATGTTCCTGACCTAAAATGATGGACATTTGAGGTGGACCCCCGGCTATGAAGAGAAAAAAGCAGACTGGAAAACAGACCGTGGTCTGGCTCCACATTTGAAGAGGTTATATATATAGCTCCACGCTTATGATGATGGGTGCCAGGAACATGTTTTGGAGGATTCACAGCAAAATATTAACTGTTGTCCTGTCTGGATGGCGGGATTTGGGTGATTGTCTATTTTCACTCTCTTGATTAAAACCTTTCAGTGGTGCCCACTGTTCTAAGGATGAAGATTTCCACACTTCTCAGGGGACATGCTCACCCACGAGGCCATCTGCTGTCTGACTTGTCCCCACCTCGGCAACCTGATCTGCTTGCTTTTTCTTAGAGCCTGTGGGCCGTCTCTCCTTTTCTCCCAACAATTCTTGTCCCTTCTCTCGAGGCCTCGGCTCAGGCTTTTCCCTTGTCGGGAATCCACTTTGATTTTGCTGCTTCTCCTTCCTCTGCTGGTCCAATCTTCACCTCCTCGGGGAACCCTCCCACCCCCGACTCCAGGCCTGCCCCTGGACGGCTCTGCTGGGGCCCTCCCCTCCCTGTACCCCAACTGAGAGAAGTGCCGCGTCATTCCCCCGCCAGAATATCCATTCCAAGAAGGCGGGTGTGGCGTCCGCCTCATTCCTGGGCCGGCTGTGTCCCAGGCACGCCACCGCGGCTCAGAGCTCTCTTGAATGAACGACACAACTGCTTTCCTGTACTGCCTGTCTTTTTCTAACTAGCATTTAAGCTTCCTTTGAGAAAAAAATAATAAAAAATGAAAATATTCTTCCTGACGATACGTGATCATGGCAAGAGTGTAAAATAATTCAGAGAATGTTAAATTACCTCTGTGCCATCATTTTTGGGATCGGAACACTAGAGCTATTCTCATGCGAGAAAAAGCGTCGAAGCAAAAGTAAGACATTTCCCAGATCTCGTCCTTCCTCGAAGGCTGTGGTATGGTTGAATGTGGGCTTTAGAGTGAGACTGCCTAAAATCTACCCCTGCCCGGCACCAGTCTTGACCAGCTCTGTGACCTTGGGCAAGTGGTTATACTTCTCTGATTCTCCAGTCACATTTATTTTTTTTTTTAAGATTTATTTATTTGACAGAGGGAGGTAGGGAGGGAGGGAGAGCACAAGTAGGCAGAGTGTCAGGCAGAGGGAGAGGGAGAAGCAGGCTCCCCACTGAGCAGGGAGCCCAATGCGGGGCTCGATCCCAGGACCCTGAGATCATGACCTGAGCCGAAGGCAGACGCTTAACCAACTGAGCCACCCAGGTGCCCCTTCGAGTCACGAAGTAGTAACTTCTGCGTATGGTGAGGGCTAAATAAGATCATGGGTGTAAAGTGCTCAGCACAGGGTCTATAGTGAATACTTACTATTCGTTGTCTATCATCTGTTTCCCTCCCTGCCATCCTCCGAGTCCCGGGATAGTGCCTCACTCACAGCAGAGGTTCAGTTTATCTTGAGTGAATGTGAAGAATTTCTTGAGCCTCCTGAGCTGTTTTGGTCAGCATTCCTCATTTCTCTTAGGCTACAGAGCTGGGGAAAATCCCTCTTGCTGCTTTTCTCAGCTTATTTTGGAAGTAGCAATCCTCAGAAGTCAAAACCTGTGCAGGAGAACGGGATGCTTTGGCCTTTGGGCCTGGGGAAGCAACAGCCCTCAGTGATGAGACTATGAATGGTCCTGGGTTGGTGGCCCGAAATGATGTGGTTCTGTCTGGCCCCTTGAGATGGAGCCTCGTTTGGCTGGAGCTTTTCTTCTTCGCCTCTTCATTGCTCACGGTCAAGGGGCCACACTTGCTGCCATATCATGGCCAGATTCTGGAAGTTCATTTGATCGCATTGGCTGTGGGCAAAATTCAAAGATGCTCCTTGTCTCATTCTCTTTGGTTTGATGAATCAGATTCAAGATCTTTATTGAAAGTCTTTGCTCTTAATTTCTTGTCTTTTGCCTCTGTTTATGCATCGGGGGAGACCATTCCAAAGAGAACCTTTATCCAGAGGACTATTACGGAAAACAAGGGGGCACATCGGTGAAGCGCTTCAACCAGAATTGAACAAAAACAGTAAACCTAGTTTAAAAATGAAAGAATTTTGGTTTTATACCTAACAGCTTTTGTCAGTAAATTCACTGGGTCTGTTTTTCTGGTATACTGAGGAAAAAAACAGATTTTCGGAACTCCTTGGAGCCTGGGGATATTTATGAGAATTAGTTCTGGCATGTCCCAAGAATGTCCTCTGTTTTATCTTGGAGAAATATTTGCCAATTTGGTCTCAGCTGGTCTGGTGAGCCCACGCCCCAGCCCGCCCTGGGCCTGCAGACAGACAGATGAAGATGGATGTGCCAGGCCAGCTGAGGGCCCCCCTCTCCCCCCAGGCAGCACGGCCCTGCTCCGGTTTGTGCTTTGGGGAGCATCCATATACCTTGAAGGAGAGGATGCCCTGACCCCGACCGGGCCGGGAAACCCTGAACACGTGTGATGACTTACACACATGCAAACTCGCTGTGCAAGCCCTTGAAATCCCAATTTCAATGCGTCCAGCAACTACTTCATTTTCACCGGAAGGGTTTCGATTGAGATTAGCTCAGTGTTGCTAAGCATAAGGCTTGTTTTAAATTCTCGACATATGCTACTGGTCCTCAAACGGCACCACCTCAAAACCCAGATTGCTAGGCTTGCTCCTTGAGCTGCTGCTTTGGGGGCTCTGGGGTAGGGCCTAGGAATGTGCATTTCTCGCAAGTGTCCAGGTGCCACTTCTACCAGTGGCCCATGGACCACACTGAGAATCAGTGATGGAAGAGCTTCTTGGTGTGAGTCGCTTGGTTTAAACTGCCAGCTATGCCACTAAAAAATATATTTGTGGGAAACTCACATAGTATGAACCATTTGAAAGTGACTGATTCAGTGGCATTTAGTTTATTCACAGTGGTTTGCAAACACTGTCTCTATCTTGTTTCAGATCATTTCCATCATTTTGAAGCAAAACCTCATCCCCACTAAGAAGTTTCTCTCCATTCCCTCCCTTCTCTCCTATTGGAGTTCTGTCTCTGGATTTATCTGTTCTGGATATTTCATATAAATAGAATCATTGTACACGTGATTTCTCATTTATTTTTTTCCACACTTAGCATGATGTTTTTGGAGTTGACCCATGTTGTCAAATATATCAATATTCCTTTTTATGGCTGAATATTCCATTGTATGTAGATCTCTACAATCGGTTTATCCATTCATCCGTTGAGGTCTGCCGCTTTTTAGCTGTGTGTTGTTGCTCAAGTTACTTAACCTCTCTGAGTCCCAGCTTTTTATCCGACCATGATAACAGTCACTTCTTTTTCGTGGACTTGTTGTGAAAATGAGTGGGGACACACAGGTAAGCTCCCTGGCACAATTCCAGGTGCATATTTAATGCCTCAGTAAGTGGAAGCTGTTATAAATATTTTTCAACTTAATTTAGTATTTCTCGGAAGTAGATCCTGTAATAAGGATTTGAGTCCCAAGTAGCTTATTTGGCAGGTAATTTTAAGAATCATCTTGAGGGGAATTGAGAGGGGAGACAGGACATGGAAAGAGCCAGACTAGATTGTATCATCAAGCCAGCTATCATAGCCCACACCTAGCGCGATGTCTTTCTATTTTTTAATTTTTAAAAATCTTTCACCCCTTCCCCTCCCCCTCCCCTCCCACGTGGTTCATGCAGCTAGATCTTGCTGGAAACTCTAGGAAATGGTGTAGAGCACATTCCCTAAGGAGGTGGGGGTCGGTGGGGGGGCGGGATAGTTATATACCTGCTCCTGCCCGCCACCCAGGGAAGGTTGATCCAGGTGTGAATTCTGCAGAGCTCGGGGCTAGAGAGAGAGGTGCGGTAGAGAAAGCCCCAGGGAAGCAGATGCAGGTGCTGGCTGTTGGCAGTCCCACTGTGTGCCCCGAAGCGGCAGGCTGAGAGGAGGTGGGCTGGTGCCGGTAACATCCACTATGCCCTTCCACCTGGACAGTCCTCTTTGTGCCGGCGCTCAGCACGTCTATCGTTCAAGCCCATCTGTGTTTGCTCCATCCCTGCCATGAGATAAGTGGGCTTGAATGATAGCTCGTTGGCTGTTTGGAGGCTCTCCATTCTGATCTGATTTTCTCCCGAAGCCTAGCCTGGTGCTGGTTCGGTAGAAGCTCTCACCATCGACCCCTGGGCAGCCGATGACAGGTATCCTCAGTGAAGTCCTCTCGGTGAGGCTGTTGCTTTGCCTTGCTCACCCGCTGCCTGGCCAGGCACTTCTCTGCGGCTGACCGAGCGGACCGAGTTAGGTCCCAAACCTCTTCGGGGTAGTTGTGTTGTAATTTAGAATACATTCAATTAAATGGATTAAATAATAAATAAATCGAATATCGTGTAATCCAATTAGATAAAAACGCAACATTTAACATTTCTATGAAAACTAAGACGAATGCTTTGGAAGCATAATTTGCTGAAAAAATTGCTATTGAATTAGGGGCAAGAAATAGTGAAAAATAGTTGTTTAAATGTGGAAGAATTCTTCATTCATATGGCTTTGGAATGGTTCTAGGTTCTTTCTGCTTTGGTAGACACTGTTGATTGGGTAACTCAGTGCCTGTTTCGATCCCCTTTCTTCCCAGTCTGCCTCTGTTACAGAGGCTAGAAGCCAAGTCCCTGAATTTCCGGCTTTCTTTGGATCCCGGTGTGTCAGTGACCCAGTTCTGACTAATGAATACATGAAAGTGTGCTGGAGGAGGGCATGGTTCTGAGAAACAGTGCTTTCCCGAAATCAGGAACAGGTGTGTTAACTCACCAACTACCAGCCTTCCAAGTAAGACGCGGGAGACGTGATTCAAGTGTACTTGGGGTGCCCCCTTATGCCGCTTGCCTTGGTGATATGGAAAAAGAAATACTTTGCAAACAACTTCTCTCTTCCTTTTTAGTCTACATCTCATAGCTACCTTACCGTAGAGCTGCTCGGGCCTTTAAAAGTTTAGTTTTAAAAAATTTATTTAGGGGTACCTGGGTGTCTCAGTCAGTTAAGCCTCTGCCTTTGGCTCAGGTCCTGATCTCAGAGTCCTGGGATCGAGCCCCGGGTCAGGCTCCCTGTTCAGTGGGGAGCCTGCTTCTTTCTCTCCCTCTGCTCCCCCCCCTCACTCTCGCTGTCTCTCTCTCTCTCAAATAAATAAACTTTAAAAAAGTATCTATTTAAAATTTAAATTTGTATTTACTTTTGAATTTAATCTATTTTCACTATTCTACTTGTAATCTAATTATTTTTGCTAATCTAATTTTGTCTTCAATTTGGTTTTTGTATTTTATTATTTTATTGTGTCATGCTGGGTGAGTAGATAGACCAATATGGTGGTGAGAAGTGGTTTAGGGATAGGCATTGCGTTTGGGACTTCACTGGTGTGTTCCCGGGTGCGATGCCCTGTCTTTTGGCTGGGCGTGCTAAGCTGCTGGGTGTTTCCCTGGGGACATCTGTGCCATCGTCAGCCCAGAAGCCTGCTTGACAATGACCCTGGAGGCAAGCAGAACCCACACTTAGAGACCAGACTTCCTGACATTGTTTGAGCTCCTGGGATCCAGCCGTGTTCTTATCCCTGGACTTTTCCATTTAAGAGCCAGTAAATGTCCTTGTTCTCTTTTTAAAGCCACATGGAGTTGGATTTCTGTCTCTGTCACTTAGAACCACAGGATTTTTGTTGGAACAGTAGATGTCTCTGCTCTTGTGATTTTCAGTTGAGTCCTTTCCCTCTGCCTCCCATGGTCCTTAGCGTGAAGCTATACACTGCCTGGTCTTGTCCAGGACTCCTGATGACCCTGGGCTAACTTCCTTGCTCAGCCCGCTCTTAACTGCGCACGTTACAACCAGGGCGAATTCCCTGAATTCTAAGAGCCTCAGTTTCCTTGTTCGTAAAGTGGGAATGTAAGGCCTGCCTGTGAGTCTTATTTAGATAATGAAATGAGGACATGCCTGTGAAGCATTAACCGAGTTCCATTTTAAATAATCAAATGTTAGTGATTTGGTCCCCTTTTATGAGTAAGTGGCCAGGTTATCATGGACAGCAACCCTACCTTATTTATTTTTGTATCTTCCACAATGCCTAGAGTACAGTTGGAGGTTGAAAAAAATTTTAAAAATATTAAGGATCTCTGTGCTGGTTTCTCAGAACAGCAAGCTGAGTAAGATACAGTCTGTCCCCGTCCTTTAAGGCTCGTGAGAGCCATGGCCTGGTCAAAGGCCAATCAAGAGCAAAAAGAGAATATACCTGAAATAACAAAAAATCAGTTCATAAATGCAAGACAGATTTTCTAAGCACCTACTTCATGGCAGGCACTGTGTTAGTGGAGGGGCTGTGAATAAAGTCGGGTAAGCTCTTCTCATTAGGAGGTAATGAGATGGGTAAACAACCTGCCCATATGATTTTAGGAACAGGGGAAGGGGTATTATACAAATGGACTCATCCCTGTTTGAAGGCCATTTGTCCAGAAAGGATCTAAGTTTTATAGATATTGGATGGATGGCATGAAAAAAAAGGTTTCCCAAAGAACTGCAGGGGCCAATGGCCTCTCTCAGGCAGGTAGCTGCTACTTTTAGATTAAAAAAAAAAGAGACTTGGAATTAAAGAAAAATTAATAAAAACAAGACTAAAAAAAACACTGAATATATTAGCACTAAAATAAATGTGTGGTTCAGATCACACACACACACACACACACACTCACTCACAAACTGGACTTAAAATAGTCATTATTTGAAAATAATTATTTTCAGGACGCCTGGGTGGCTCAGTAGGTTAAGTGTCTGCCTTTGGTTCAGGTCATGATCCCGGAGTCCTGGAATGGAGCCCTGAGTCAAGTGCCCTGCTCAACGGGGAGTCTGCTTCTCCCTCTGCCTGATGTTCCCCCTCCTTGTGCTCTCTCTCTGTGTCAAATAAATAAATAAAATCTTTAAAAAAATAATTATTTTCATAGTATATGATTTTGTAAAAAAAAAAAACAACAACCGAGATTTGTCTCTCTTGCTCTTAATTGTCGAACTTGCCTAAAAAAAGGTAGATTTTCTCTTTTCTCTGTTTTTTATAACACAAAATTAAGCCGAACGTAAGGCATTTCAGAATTGCAGACATGCAAAATCTTTATGAGGAACATTTGACCTGATTTGTTTTACTAATTAACAAAGCACCCTCTCCTGAATGGCATGTCTCACCCGACAGCACATTTTTAATCAAGGCATAAATTGTAGCAAACCAAAGTTTCTAAGAAAACCATGAAGAACCATCTCAATGGAAAGAATGTATTTGTGTTGCAGCAATAACACAGCAGGAACATGGATGAAGGGAGTGGGGAGTTAATTTGCAGGGGAATGAAGGGTCCCAAGAAATGACAACTTCCTGCCCCATGACAAATGGCCACGAGCAGATGGCCATGGGGTATCTTCCATGGCAGTTCATGGGAAGGTCCAGGTGCAATCACAGGACTGATGGCATCCAGTAGCCTAAAGAACAATTAAAGGATAAATCATTTGGAGGAAAAAATGTCAAGAAGGACATGTCCATGTGAGCAATAATGTCTGGGCCAAGTAGCCTGCCTGTCTCATTCGAGACTGAGCAGTTAGAAGTGCCAGGGTCGGAGGCAGAGGGATTCCTGTGGTCCTGGTCCCAGGGGAACTGAAGGGCTCAGATCTGAGCTCAGAGGGGCGGGTCTGGGGGGCCAAGCCGACAGACCTCAGTGATGGAGAAATGAAAATCTCCTGCCAGGATACAATTCCCTGGGTGTTTAGGGAGACAGATGCTGCATCTGGCTTTAGGGCTGTTTATATTTGGGGGCATTGCTGTGTTTCATTTCCAACTTTAAAAAGTTAGCCTTTGATAGTCCTAGTTTATGCAGGTAGTTGAGAATATCCTTCTAGGGCTCAAAGTACTTAGGATTCTGCATTTAAAGGGAGCTCTGTCTCACTCTCCCCACTTTTCCTGCTCTTTCTGAGAGGGGTCCTCAGTGGAATTCTTAATTCTAAATGACAGCTAAAATTTTTTGAAGTAGATTAAAAAAAATCTTAAAAGACATCCTGTTTATAAAAATTCAGTCATGGAACTACATAGCCTCTAAAACCGTGTCCCTCATGGTCCCATTCCCCAAAGGTGGTGACTTTGCATGGTTGGGTGTATATTCATCCAGATTTTTTTTTTAATTTTTATTTTTAATTAAAAAATTTTTTTTTAGAGAGGGGGATGGTGCGTAGAGAGAGAGGGAGAGAGTCTTAAGCAGGCTCCATGCCCAACATGGAACCCGACGTGGGGATCGATCCCACAACCCCGAGATCATGACCTGAGCTGAAATCAAGAGTCGGATGCTTCACCAACTGAACCACCCAGGCACCCCTCTTCCAAATTTATTTTTAATGTACAAACTAACATATTTTTTTTTTAACAGAAATGGAGCTATTCATACATCTTGACCTTGCTCCCTTTTGGTGGATATTTGTTTTTGTGGTTGTCCAGTATCTGTGGACACCTTTGTTACATTGTGACAGTTTTCCATGTAGGTCTGCTTTGTTTGCTTAATGATCTGTCATGGAGATTTTTCCATATTGGGACTTAGAGTCCCACAGCTTCCCTGCTTCCTTTGTTTAATGACCGTGGCTATGTGGTATCCCATTAAATGGATATATCACCATTTTTCTTTTTCATCTATTTCTCACTGATGGACTGGAGCAGAACATACAAATTTGGAAACTCTGTCTACCTTCTCTCTACACACACACACACACACACACACACATTTATGGCACTTCTCTGTAGGGTTAAGGAAAAGAAAAGCATATATACACATACATGCTGGATCTTTATAGCCATGCATGTATTCAGTGGCAGTGGGATTGCTTTGTGTAATAATTACTTATATATGATGATATATATTGCATGGGTTGTGAAGCAGCTGTGCTGGTAAGGATGATGCAGACCTATTCTTTCTAGAAAGCCTTGATAAATAAGAAAGAGACTGTTGACTGCAGTCACACTTTGAGCTTTGCAGGTATAGATGTGCAAAGAATAATCTAACACCCCTGCTTGGATAAGAAAAACAGTAGCCACGAGATCCTGATACTAAAGTCCAGTGTATAGAGATGGGAGATGTTAATAAATGATGTTTCAACCAAGACTGTGTCCCAGGAACTTGGGGTGGTAGGGAGAAGGATGCTAGGAAAGTATGTTCAAAGGGAAGTTGGGGAGAGATAGGAAGTGAAAAATAGGCTGGAAGTCAAAAGCATCAGGGTTGGGGTGCCCGGCTGGCTTAGTCAGAGGAGTATGTGACTCTTGATCTTGGAGTCATGAGTTCGAGCCCCATGTTGGGTGTAGAGATTACTTAATAAAACTTTAAAAAGTGCAGCAAAGATGATGCAGTCTTTGGGGGATTTTGGGGTCAAATTAACAAGCATGTAGGATCTTAGGGTAAATTTCCTGTCCTTTGCCCATGGTGGAGATGGCTAATCCATACTGCATCGTTTTCCCTTTGAACCCAAGGCAGCTTCTCAAATCTTCTCTCAACACTGTTTTAGGCCAATCGGAATGGGTCAGGGCTGACTGGCACGATGAAATCTGTTTGCAATCCCCAGTCTGTAGGGACCTGCTCTATGTGAGGGGCTTGGTTTCTGGGTGGTGGAGCTTAGCATTGTCCTTGATGGATTCCCCTGTGCTTTCCAAACCTTTACCATCCCAGAATGAAAAACTCACACACACCCAAACAAAAAACAAAAACCAAACCAAAAAACCCAGTATGGGATGGTGGGAGAAGCAAGGACTTTTGATTCATCCAGAGTGGAAGTGAAGCTACTTGTTCATCTGGGAACCTTGGATAAGTTAACTAATTTACGTTGGACTTAATTTCCTCGTTTGTAAAGTAAGGAAAAGAATACCCCACACGAGAGCGCAAGAGGCATTAAAAAGTGAATGGCATGCTATTGGAAATAATGCAAGTGCTAGATAAGCATTATTTCCACCTTTCTTTTTCATCTTCTTGCTTCCCTGTCTCATTACATTTCTCAGGTGAGGCTGACCGGCAGAACCCGGTTTATATGCGCACCCCTAGCTGCACGGCAGTCTGGGAAGGGTGACACCTCTAAGAGGAAGGGACCCAGTAAGTGGGCAGAATGGGTGTCAAGCAACAACCCTGTCTATCCAGCACACTTTTAATATGCCCGTTGGAGCAGCTCGCTGTGCTCACTCAGCTTCTCCTCCTTCATAACCTAAACTTGTAAATGGCCTTGGCTTGTCTTTCCTTCATGCGCAGCATTCACAGCTCACTGCTTCAGTCTCCCTGTGTTTCCCGAATCAAATGGGTATACACGAGAGCCCGGCTTGCTCTGCTCACTTTCAGGTGCTAGACCATGACTGTGGTCACCGGACAACTCTTGGGCTGATTGGCTGTCCTTGGGTCCAGCTGCCCTTCTCCATCCAGTCCGCTTGGTCCAAGAAAGGTGGGGTTGGGGAGCAGGTTGCCAGTGACACAGGGTGATTGCCTGGGCTCTAGTGGTTGGGGTGGGGGATTATGCAAGAAGGTGTGAATGTGATAGACAGTCACTGATAATTCTGGCGTATTTTACATTCGTGATTGAGCCCAAATCTAGCTTCTGTGGCATCACCCGGAACCCTACAGCTAATATGGGTGGTTTCTTTCACTGACTCCTGAGTATCACATGGCAGTTTCCCTAGCCCTGGGTTTATCCTTCTCCTAGGGCCTTTAGCACCTCTGTTCTGTGTCCTAGAACTACTCTGTGGGCCAAATAAAAGATAAGCATACCTCAGACTACTGGTCTCTTGGGCTGGAGAATTTGTGACCTTTGACTAAAGCAAACGGGCAGCCCAAGATTTGTGGGTGATCCAGAAGCCTCCTTTTTTCCCCGTCTTCTCTGTGGCTTTTCCACTTTAAAGGAATCACTCACCAAAAGCACAAGTAACAAAAGAAAAATGGAATAAATCAAACATCATGAAAACGAAACAATTTGTGGGTCAAAGGATACCAGCAAGAAAGTGAAAAGGTCGTTCACAGAATGGGGGGATATATTTTCAAATCATTTATCTGCTACAGGAGTAGTATCCAGAATGCATAAAAAAACTGTGATAATTCAACAATAAAAAGACAATCCAATTAATAAATGAGCAAAAGTCTTGAGTAAACATTTCTCCAGAAGACATATACATGGCCAAAAGGCACATGAAAGATGCTTAACAAATCAAAACCACGCGAAGTTCTCACTTCACATCTGCTAGGATGGCTACAATAAAGACAAACAGTAACGAGTGTTGGTGACAATGTAGAGAAATTTGAGCTCTCACCCGCTGCTAGTGGGGATATAAAATGGTACAGACACGTTGGCAAATAGCCTGTCGGTGCCTCAGAAAGTTAAACACGGAGTTATCTTATGACCCAGATTTCTCCTAGGTAAATACCCAAGAGAACTGAAAACCTACATGCACACAAAGCTTGTACATGAGTTTTTATAGAAGCATGATTCGTAGTGGCCAAAACACGGAAATAAGCCAAATGTCCATCAACGGTTGAACAGGTGAACGAAATGTGCTCTGTCCGTACAATGGAATAAAAGATAAAGTACTGATACATGCTGCAACATGGATGCATCTTAAAAACACGATACCGAGTGAAAGAAACCAGACATGGAGGCCACATACTGAATGATTCCATTTATGTGAAATGTCCAGAGCAAGCAAGCCCCTATGGACAGAATAGAGATGGGTGGTTGCCAGGGGCTGGGGGTGGAGGGCGTGGGGACTGACAGTGTTGTCTCTGCTTTTACCTGCCTTTACCTGGTGAAGTGCTTAAACAAAAGGAAACCATGTATTTTATTTTTTTATTTTGTATTTTGAAAGGAAGCCTTTTCTAACTCGGCTGACGCTGTCAACTGCAGCCCCCATAGCCCATCAATCCTTGGCTATGATGCCTCTACTTTCTTTGATTAATGGCCTTTAAGAAGGAGTAAACTCCTGCGGGATGTTGACAAATTGTGGGATGGACCGAAGCCACAAAACATGTTATCTCCTGGGGCTTCAGTGAGGTTAGAACCCAGGTCTCTAGAAATGAAAAATTACTTCTTTAACCCACTACACGAGGAGCCTTCCCTTAATCCAATTCCAGCGTGGCCTAATGCAAGCTGACCATATACCCACCGCGGCCCTGACGATTAATCACAATGCCCGCAAATGTGGGGGCGTGGCTCCACGCTGCCGCAAAGACTCAGTTGGCCCAGCTGTGGCGTGTCAATAAGCCATGTGATCAATGAAGGAATGTCCATAAAACATCCTTTTGAAACCTTGAAAGGACTAGGACATTTACAATAGTGAAGTGGGATGTCGGGTATCAAGGGATGGGTCACTGCAGCCATTGAAATAAAGGCTTAGGGATTTATGGCAGCTCTTTAGCTATTTGCCCCAATTGTTAAGGGATGATATTTGCCATATGGCCTTTCCTGTTGTGAAAACTCCCAGGTCAAATGTTATGAATTCTGTCTCCTGCCAGGAGAAAGATAAAGCAAGGGACTTCCTTACTCGAGCAAGGAATTAATAATAGGCAGTATGTATTGAGAAGTTAGGTTTTAAATGAACACTGTTATCTAGAATAGGCACTGTTCTAAATGCTTTACTGACAAATTCATTAAGTCTGCACAACAATCCTATTAGATGGGTGCTATTATTATCCCCATTTTACAGATGAGGGCACTGAGGCACAGAGAGGTTAAGTGACCTACCCAAGGTCACACAGGCAATGGGTGTACAGCCAGGATACAAACAGAGCCTGCACTTTAATTCTGCTATACTGACTCTGAGTGACCTGCTGGGTTAATCCCACTTCAACAGCTCTCTGGACTTCAGGGCTTCCAGAACTTTTAATATGGTAATCAGCATTATAAATCTTTACTATCTGGATAGAGGATAGGACATTTTTCAAATTAATTGCCTCCAATCAGGACATTTGTAATTTTGCAGAGAGCTGAATTCAAATCCACACAATCTAGTTCCAGGATCCAAATATTAACCATTCTGTCTCACTGCCTCTCAATGTGGCCCATTTTCCCAAAGCTGTTTTTCCCTCGAATGATCAAAATGGCAATTGTGGATTTTAAGTCTATGTTAGAAGCTGATCAGAACTGTGATGCTAGTAATACAACCTGTTTGTCTTGGCACAGGACATCTGTTGTTTTTGCTAGGCTAGCGTAGCGTCTGTTCTCCTTTCTTTTTATTGCATTCCAGTTTTCCTTGGAGGGGGGTCCCACACACTCGCATCGCATGCAGTCGAGGCGTCCAAGCTAAGTCAAGCAGACACTTTCCTGGGAATTTGAATCTTTCATATTTGAGCCAAAAAACCTCCAGCACAAAACATGGTGGGGGCCGCTGAATTTTTCCAGGGGAACCCTGATGCACCTGCGCTGCCTCCATCTCTGGAGCTCCCTTGGTTGTATCTTTTCTGACACTTGGCTGCTGTATCAGTTACCAATGGCAATGATAATGCTGCATGACAAACGGCCACAGAACTTTCAGTGACATTCAAACATAAGCCTCAGTTGCATGTTTGGGGTCAGCTGGCATTTGGTTCTGCCGCCTTGCAGAGTTGCTCACATGATCGGGGAATGGCTGGGGGTCGGCGCATCTGGGACAGCCTCGGCAGGGGCAGCTGCCTCGGCTCCACGTGTCTCTTACCTTCTGGCAGGCTAATCGTGGCACGTTTTCATGGCCGTGGCAGAGGCACGAGAAAGCACAAATACACAAGCCCATTAAAAAAGTGAAATTGCAACTTTTCCCCTTGAAAAGATTTATCCTGGCTTGATTATAGATTCATGTGGAGTTGTAAGAAAGACAGCAAGATCCTGTGTACCCTTTTGGGAATTTCCCTCAACACTGAGATCTTGCAAAACTATATAGTGCAGTATTACATCCAGGATATTGACATTGAGACAACTCACCAATCTTGTTCAGATTTTCTCAGTTGACTTGTACTCACTTGGGGGCAGGTATGTATTTAGTTCTGTGCAGTTTTATCACAAGGGTAGATTTGTGTATCTGTTACAGTCAAGATATGGTGCAATTCCAGTACCACAGAGATAACTTTGCATAACCATGTCCAGCTTTCTCTAGTCCCCTGCCTCCTACCCCAGGAAATCACCAATCTTTTCTCCATTTCTTTTTTTTTTTTCAAGATTTATTTGTTAGAGAGAGAATAATTGTGTGTAATTCTTTTTTTTTTTTTCATTGTTAAGATTCTCTTGGTAATATTTTGTTAAGGAATTTTACATCCAGGTAGCATGAGAGATATTAGTCTATAGTTTTTTTTTTTTTCTTTTTAGTACAGTTTTTCTGTTTTTGGTATCTGGGTAACACATCATAAAATGAATTGACAAGCATTCCCTCATCCTCCGTTTTCTGGAAGAAGAGATTTTGTGAAGTTGGTGTTAATTATTCTTTAAATTTTGGTTAAATTCTTTAGTGAAACCATCTGGTCTTCAGAATTTCTTTTGTAGGTGTCATTTAAATATTTAATTTCTTTGATGATTATCATATTCACATTATCCATTCTATCGTAGTTTTGTTGGTTGGGGTCCATAAGAATGTGTCCATTTCCTCTAAGTTGCTGGATTTATTAACGTAAAGTTGTTTTTAGTACATATTCCCTTACTCTCTTTCTTTTTATGGCTTCAGGATCTGTAGTTATATCTCCTGTTCCCTTCCTGACAATGGTGATTTGTGTCTTCTCTTTTTACTTTTGTCAGTCTTGCTAGAGGTTTATTAATTTTATTGATTCCTCCCAACCCCCCAAAACAGTTTTGGTTTCATTGATTTTCTCCATTTTCAATTTCATTGATTTCTGTGATTATTATAATACTGCTATTATTGCTATTATTTCCTTTTTTCTGCTTTGTATTTTTATTCTTTTTGTGTTTTTTTTTGATGTAGAAACTTAGGTTATTGATTTAAGATCTTTTCTCTCTTTTAAAAGATTTATTTATTTGAGAGAGAGAGAGAGCATAAGCAGGGGAAGGGGTGGAGGGAGAAGGATAAGCAGACTCTCCTTGAGCAGGAAGCCTGACTTGGGGCTCAATCCCAGGACCCTGAGATCATGACCTGAGCTGAAGTCAGACACTTAACTGAGCCACTTAGGTGCCCCAAATCTTTTCTCTTTCCTAATGTAAGCAGTTGGTGTTATAGATTTCAGTCTCAGCATTGCTGAGCCACATATTTTTATTTTATGTATGTATTTATTATTTTTTAAAGGAGTTTACTTGTTTTATTATTTTTTTAAAAAAGATTTATTTATTTATTTGAGAGAGAGAGCACAAGCAGGAGGGGGAGAGGGAAAGAGAATCTCAAGCAGACTCCCCACTGAGCATGGAGATGGATGTTGGGCTCCATCCCAGGACCCTGAGATCATGACCTGAGTAGAAATCAAGAGTAGGCTATTCAACAAACTGAGTCACCCAGGCACCCTGTGTCACATATTTTCAAACACTATATTTTCATTTTCATTCGGTTGTATGTACTTTAAAAATTTCTTTTGAGGCTTTCCCTTTGACCCATGAATTGTTTAAAAGTGTATCATTTAATTTCTAAGTGTTTGAAGATTTTCCTTTTGTCTTTCTGTTATTGCTTTCTTGTTTGATTCCTTTTTGGTTGGAAAACAAATTCTGAAGCTTTAATTTTTAAAAATTAGTTGAGGTTTGTTTTCAGATCCTAGATATGGTTTATCTTGGTGAAAGTTCTATGGACACTTGGACACAGTGTGTATTCTGCTGTTGTTTAATGTCATGTAAATGTTGTTAATTCCTTCTGGTTGATGGGATTATTCAACTATTGCATAGTCCTGTTTTCTTTGTAGTAGACATATCTGTTGCTGAGAGTCCCCAGTGATAATTGTAAATGTATCCGTTTCTCCTTTCAGCTTTATCGGTTTTTGTTTCATGTGTCTTGAAGCTCTGTGGTTTGGTATATACACACATAGGATCGCTATAACTTCTTGGTGAATTGTTTTACGGTTATGCAGTGTCCTTCTTATGTCCCTTATAATTTTCATTGCTCTGAGGTCTACTTTATTTGAATATAGCCATTGAGGCTTTTAAAAACTATTAATCTTAGCATGATAAGTCCTTTTCCATTCTTTTACTTTCAAATGTTGTCCTTGTGTTTGAAGTGAGTTTCTTGTGGACAGTGTATGGTTGAGCCATGTGTCTATCCACCCTGTCCTTTAGTTGGTGTATTTAGATTTCTTACATTTACAGTGGCTATTGATAAGTTAGGGCTTAGGTCTACCATTTTATTATTTATTTTCTGTTTGTTTCCTCTGTTTCTCATTTCTTTGCTCCACTTTTCTTGCCTTCCTGTGGTTATTTGAGTATTTTTAAGGAATCTATCTTTTATTTGTACTATTTTTAGTATATCTTTTATTATTTCTTGAATTATATTTATATAGTTTTTTTTTCTTTTAGCGATTGCCCTAGGTTTTACAATACATGTACATAATTTATCACAGCCTACTTGTATTGATGCTTTAGTACATTTAATGGAATATTAAAATCTTCTATTTAGGTTCCTTTATCCTCTCTACTGTTTAAATGTGATTGTCTCAAGTGTTTCCTCATTATGCATTAAGTACCACAACAAACGATGTTACGATTTTTGCTGCAACCATAAAATATGATTTAAACGACTCAGGATGATAAAGAGTCTATTTTTTTTTTAACTTCTATTGTTACCTATTTCACTGTTGTTCTTCCCGTTGTGAAGTTATGCTACTTCTGTTTCCATTCTCATGGTCGTCTGAGAGCTTCCTTCAGCCATTCTTTAAGGGTAGGTCTCCTGGCAACAAATTCTCTTAGTTTTCTTTCATCTGGAAATGTCTTCATTTCTCCTCCATTCTTGAACAATCCTTTCATTA
The DNA here is from genome assembly GCF_029215605.1 of Mirounga angustirostris. Classification (NCBI taxonomy): domain Eukaryota; kingdom Metazoa; phylum Chordata; class Mammalia; order Carnivora; family Phocidae; genus Mirounga; species Mirounga angustirostris. Next base: position 176,368,499 of record NW_026991709.1, on the reverse strand, counting down.
GATACAGAACTCATGTTTGACAATTTTTTTTTCATCACTTGAAAAGTTGTTGTGCCTCTTTCTTCTGGCCTCCGTGGTTTCCGATGAAAAGGAACTCATTTGAAATGGTGATCCCTGGTAAATACTAGTAAGTAACCAGTTTCCATCTGGTTGCTTCTTAAGATTTTTCTTGGTCTTTAGTTTTTGGGAGTTTAGGTATGATATGCCTTTGCTTTGATTACTTAGGTTTATCCTATATAGGGTTTGCACAGCTTCTTGAATCTGTAGGTTTATGTTTTTTGTCAAATTTAGGAGATTTTCAGCCATGATTTCTTTGAATATTTTTCAGCTGTCTCTTTTCCTCAGGGACTCCAAAGATACAAATATGTATTGGCCTATAGGTCCTGAGTGGCAGTTCATTTTTTTCAGTCTGTTTTTCTCTTTTGTTCAGATTGAGTAAATTCTGATCTGTCTTCAAGTTTACTGACTCTCCATCTGTCATTTCCACTCTACTCTTGAGCTTATCTGCTGAATTTTTTTTAGTTAATGTATTTTCAGTTCCATAATTTCCAGTTTTTAATGTTTTACTTATTTGCCGAAGTTTTGTGTCTTTTAATTTGCCCAAGAGAATAATTTGCTTGTTGAAACAATTTTATGACAACTGCTTTAACATTTTTGTCAGATAGTTCAACATCTGATTTATTTCAGCATTGGTATCAGGTGACTATCTTTTCTTGTTCAAGTTGATATTTTCCTAGTTCTTGATCCTATTTAATCTTTTTAATTTTAGCAGGAAGTCACTCTGTTTGGTTTAGTGTGTAGGTTCTGGCCTACTTTTGTGGACTGTAATTCCAATGGCAATTGAGTTTTTTGAGCCCTTCCAATGTTATTCTGCTCTTTGTTCTTCTGGCTCCCTGGAGCCTTTGTCAGATCCTTCCTGGTGTTGCCCAGAGTTTGGGGGATTCGAGAATGGGCACTTTCCTGTGCACCTGGTATTGTTAGGTGGGACCTGATGGTTTCTGGTCCTGTAGGACACAGTCTATTTCTCCCGGTCTGTTTTTCAGCCACCTGGTGCAGGTGGGCTTCTCACTCACTGGTGCCTCAGGGGAAGGAAATTGCTTACCTATACAACTTTCTGTAGCTGGGCAGAGGACCAAGAGTCATAGGTTCTGGTAGTTCTCTGCCACTGGGTGGGGAATCAGGAGACCCTGGGCCTTGTTTTCCTTCTGTGGCTGGGTGGGGAGTTGGGGATGCCAGACCTTGGTTGCTTTTTGGGTGGAGGGTCCAGAGATGCAGGTTCTGCTGGTGCAGCCAGGTGTGGAATGTGGGATGATTCCACCTGCTCAGGTTTCTCTTTTGTTGATGCTGTGGGAAGATTAGAATGTGTTGTTCCCTGGAGCTCAGGTGCCAGTGCTGTAAGTAAATCAGGCTACTACTCATACTGGGTTTTGGGTCTCCCTGCTATGTTCCTGATGGGGACTTTGGCCAGAACGGGACTTTTTTTTTTTTTTTTTGATGCCTCTTGGTGTTTCTGGGTTGAAGGCTTTTTGATATCCAGTCTGGAATATATGTGAGTTAAAAAGAAAACCCAGGGAACTTACCATGGTTTTGTTCTTCAAGTCCCGAGGTCCCTAGCCAGTCCACCTTCCTCTCTCCACCTTTTATGGTTGCTGGATTTGTTCCAGGTATTTCGTTGTATTTAGTGGGCAGATACAGAGAAAAATGAGTCTACGTCCCCTTGGTACCCCCAAGTCCATTTGTAGCCTCTGCTAACGTTGCCCTGCTAACATTCCATTGGCTAAAGCAAATCACACAGTTGAGCCTAGTGCCAAAGGGAGGGGCGAGTCAGTCTGTCTGTGGGTTTTGAGTCTCATGGGGGTTGGGACCATGTGCCCCCAGTTAGTTGCTATGTCTTCAATGTCCAGGGAAGACAATTCATCAAAATGTGTTGAATGTGTTGAATTGAACAGCATCGGCAGGGGGGCTTCTATCACCGCTTTTAGGACACATAGTCACCATGATGTAGATTTGGTCTTCTTCACCATAGCTTTCTGGTTGGGGGTCTCCAAGCCCTCACTTGGAGCCAGATATCCCATGCAGCCCTATTTCAGTGACCATGAAGTAATTGTGATCTGGATTTATGTTTTTATACTACATATTATGGTTGAGTGAGTTGTAAGCAGCCCTTGAACCTTCTGTTAAGATGGCTACCGCAGACCCCAAACCTCAGTGCTGAGAAGTGTGTAAAGAGCTTCTGAGCGTGAGAAGCTGGGCTGGTACACCTGGAGCTCTCCATTTCTCTGAGATCATTTGGACCCAGACCGAAGAAGGCTATGAGAGTTGACTCTGTGCCATCTCCCCAGTACCTTAGAGTTTTTACAGCTCTCTCTCGGCAGAGCATAGAAGGAAGATAGAAGAGGACCATGATGCAGTCTCCCAATACACAGTGACCCTCCTAAAGTGGGCTGTGTCTGTGGAAAGAGAATGTAGATGGAGGACATTATACCATGTATTTGGGCCAGGCACATAGAAACACGGCATGTATTAGTGTCTTTTATTATTTTATTCCCCGCATGTTAAATTTTCCTAGTAATGAAGATAATATGGATATGCGTAATACTAATGTCAACTTATATTTACTTACTCATTCATGCAACAAATATTTATATAACCTTATAGCATCCTAATAACCACCCTAAGAAGTGGTGCTGTGACCATTCCCAGCTTACTGTTGAGGCACAGAGAATTTAAGTAACTTGAATACTGGCTCATTGCTAGTGAGGCATGCAGCCTGCAAAATATCCCCCTCATTCCCTGCTGCTCTGCAGAACCATGGTCTTTGGAGAGGAGAATATAACAGGCATTGGAATTCTCTGATTGGCACTGGGGACTCAGGCAGATCCTATGCTCAACATTTTGTCTTCTCTAGTGGTTTGGCTGTATCAGAGCCTGGCCTCTGATTTATCGGATATATCTTAATGCCAATTTAGAGCCGCATATTAATTTCCTCATATTTTTTGCTTTCAGCACAAGGCTTTTATCACATACTCTGAGAGCACAGGCTGTCCCCTATAAGTCACTGTCAGCCACCTGTCCGTTCAGTCAGCCCTGTACTCAGTCCTAATAGGGCAGGGGAAGGAGTCACGGAGCAGCTACTCCGCCCCTGTTGGGAGTGCCGAAGAAATTAATTGAGAATCAAATATTTACCTACTCCAGAGTGATTTATCACAATTAAAAGGAATAATTATTTGCCCTTTGGGTCACGTCAGAGATTTCGAGGGTTTGACTGCTGTAACATGTCCATAAATCAGGCTAGAGAAGCGTCTTCTTGGGTTTCAGTTTGGCATAGCACCACAGTTTTCCAGTTGGGAAGCCGGTAGGTGCTCAGCAGAGTGGATTCCTACACCAGGAATGGTTTTAAAGGCAGGGCATCAGGAGCATGTGGAGGGCAGCCAAATATTTCTTGAGAATCTTGTGGAGAGGCCCCTTTCTGGAAACCAAGATCCCATCTGTCAGTAAGTTCAACATAGTTAACGCTCCCCCGCCCCCACTCAAGTGGGACTTCCTCATGGTTTTTTTAGTTGAGCCCCAGATGTGGTTCGGAGTGAGTTTGGGCTGAGAGTCACTCAGCTGTGGGGACAGCTGAGTCATATTTCCCATCTCCGTTCTCTGTAGGACACGTGCTCAGCAAGTGCGTGGAGGGCAGAGTCATTTGCACTATTTCAATTATTTCCCTTTCCCCCGTTCCTTCCCCCTACCCTCCCCTGGCCAGGGCATGTGACTGAATTTGCAAAAATCAAACCTACCATGATACAGCCGTACTCTGGTGAGATACCAAAAAGCTGTGACTTCTCAGAGTTAGAAAGCGCTTGGGTGGCAGTTCTGGAAAATTCTGTCCTATAAACCATGATGACAGCTGGGATTGATTACCTTTCACTAATGATTCCATGAAGCCCAGGGCTGGACCATGTGATCAAAGTGGATGGAAGAGTTAAGTAACAGTGTATTGGTTGTATAGACCTTTCTTTGTCTTTGGTAAGGCTCTCGTGATCAACTTTTAGGGACATTATCTTTTAGAAACATCTCATTGTGTTGAAGCTTTTTCATTGACAAGGAGGTTTTCCTCCATGCTTGCTCTATGAGATGTAAAGGTGCCCAAAAGAAACTGTTCAGAGGGGAGAGCTTGCTTCTCCAGGAGATCACAGGCTTTTGCAGAGTGGAGAAAGTTTTTGTGATTCCAAAGAAAGTGGGTGGTGTCCACAGCAGTCTGCCTATCTGACTCCATGCATGCTTGCCTGAGCGGTAGCGGAGTCTCCTGATTAACTTGACACAAACAACCTTTACCTGCCTTCAGGCTCTCAAGGCCTTTGCCATCCCAGTCACCCGAAACCCTGCCACTTCTCCTCCCCAGGGACCACTGGCTAGCCACTTGGCATTCACACAGGAGAAAGGGAACTGCCCTGGGACACCCTAAGCCACACAGGGTCACCGTTCTGTCATTTTCCTCTGGGCTTGCTCCGTTTTCTGCTTTAATGACCAAGGCTACCTTTTGGCTATTTCCCAGGACCACCTGTGATGGAGACTCAAATGGTAAAATATACATAACCGGCCGTTTTACCAAGTCATCATTTATGAATACAGCTCGATTAATTTGTTTAGTCAGATATAGAGGGGCAATAAAACGTGATTGACGAAAAACAATTAAAACAGTAAAAGTAAATTGTTTGTGTCCATTAAAACCTGCTGAGGCCCTCGGTTGAAAATTGTAGGCCTCCATGTGAAAATTAAAACTATTGATTTCCCCCCATGCATGTGAATATCAGAGTTCTAATTTGTTTTGTTTTTACTGGCTTGAAAGCCCCTGAGGTCAAAATGAAGGTACGCCTTCAATAAGCTCTTTTGGTGGAGTTAATAAAGATTTGGAAAGACAAATACGGGGGAAAAACGGCCGAGATGTTTTAGGAGAGAATTATGTGTCTGATGAGCACCCAAGGTGCCCTGCTGCATGCTAATACTTTGTGATTTATTGCATTTTGGGGGTGAAAATGGAAAATCAACGGCAGAATATATGATATTCATAGGTTGAGTTTTTAGGGCTTTGTGTTAATTTATGTGAGTAAGATAGATATTTTTTTATTATTGTCATTTTATGTTTTATGCACTACACTAAATCTTGTATTCCATGAACTATTATTTTTTAGTGTTCAATTAAAATACTGACATAAAAGAAATTTTACATGGCTAGATCTTGACTCCTAAGAAGAGAACTTGGGGGGAAAAGCCCTCTGGATCAGATGGGGAGGTTTTCAATCAAGAGATATGATGGCATTAAACCTCAGAAGGCTATAAAATCAGAGTAGCATGTTTGGAATTCCAAGTATTAGGCGGTCATTGTATCAGGTTGGGCATGAGTTAATATTAGGCTTACAGACTTAATAAATCACACATTGAGAATGCAAAGTGTTGTATTTGGTGATTAAGTGAATGATCAAATAAACAAGTCAGACTTTTCATCTCTAAGGCATGTTTTTTGAAGAAGTTTTAATAAAGTTGGAGAGTCAGCCCTTTGAATACAGCATTTAAAAAGCTATTACAGTTGTGTTGTTACCTGAATTTGACTCTCACATACTGATTTTTCAGGGAAAAAAGAGTCAAACAAATAGCTAATTTTTCCTTCTTGGGGAGTTTTTGTTTCATTCGTTCCTACCCAATCTTGCAGAGTTCTCTAGAGAGAGAATATAATTTTTTTTAAAGATTTTATTTATTTATTTGACAGAGAGAGACACAGCGAGAGAGGGAACACAAGCAGGGGGAGTGGGAGAGGGAGAAGCCGACTCCCCGCCAAGCAGGGGGCCCGATGTGGGGCTCGATCCGAGAACTCTGGGATCATGACCTGAGCCAAAGGCAGACGCTTAACAACAGAGCCACCCAGGTGCCCCGAGAGAATATAAATTCTTTACCTGCAGGAAATGCTGTGGCTTTTTAAAATTTAATTTAATTTAATTTTTTAATTTTATTTTTTAAGATTTTATTTATCTATTTGACAGAGAGAGACACAGCGAGAGAGGGAACACAAGCAGGAGGAGTGGGAGAGGGAGAAGCAGGCTCTCCGCTGAGCAGAGAGCCTGATTTAGGGTTCAATCCCAGGACCCTGGGATCATGACCTGAGCCGAAGGCAGACGCTTAACGACTGAGCCACCCAGGCACCCCTAATTTTATTTTTTAATAGCATTATTGAGGTGTCCTTGAGAAGTAAAATTGTAAAATTTGTATATATTTAAGGTATGCAGTGTGATGGTTTGATGGCCATATACATCACGCAATGAATACCACAATCATGCTGGTTAACACAGCTTTCGCTCACCAAGTTACTGTTTTTATGTGTATGGTGGTAACAGTTAAGCTTTACTCTCTTAGCCAGTTTCAAGCGTGGAAGAGAGTATTTAGGCACTGTCCTGTACATTAGATCTGCAGAGCCTAATCATCCCGAATAACCAAACCTTTGTGCACTTTGATCCTCATTTCTCCACCCCCCCGCCACCCCCCACCCCGGTCTCGGCCGAGGGTTTGGCCTTGGTGGTGGTAGCACTGAGGGGTCGCGGTGGTGACTGCAGGAAGTTAGGGGAGCTGTGGCAATTAAAAAAAATGGGACAACGGTGAAGTTTGCCTTATTGATCGACTCTGCTTTTCACTTGAACACTTAGAGGCCATTGTAGGGTTAGTAACTGGCCTAATTCCGATGTCATTGCATCTCGGGGAGTAGGGAGGCCTGAGGAGAAGGAGACAGAGTTAAGAAAGGCTGGCTGGTGGAGAGCAATCAGAACACACACACACACACACACACACACACACACACTCAACCTTTATTGATTAAGTCACTGTCATATAAAGGCATGGTTTGTGGTACCCCAAACAATTATAATAGTAACATCAAAGATCACAGATCACCATCACAGATGTAATAATAACGAAAAGGTCTGACATGAGGTGAAAATGACCAAAATGGGGCGCCTGGGTGGTTCAGTCGGTTGGGTGTCTGCCTCCAGCTCAGGTCATGATCCTGGAGTCCCGGGATCGAGTCCCACATCAGGCTCCCTGCTCGGCAGGGAGTCTGCTTCTCCCTCTGACCCTCCTGACCCTCCCCCCTCTCATGCTCTCTCTCTCTCAGTCTCTCTCTCAAATAAATAAATAAATAAAATCTTTAAAAAAAAAGAAAAAGAAAAAGAAAATGACCAAAATGTGACACAGAGACAGAGACCCATGTAAGCAAATGCTGGTGGAAAAATGGCGCCAGTAAACTTGCTTAATGTAGGGTTGCCACACACCTCTAATTTGTAAAAAACATAATACCTGTGAAGTTGCAGTTTAAGTATCCAAAAACTCAGTTGGAGGTTATAAAGAATAAAACAAAGGAGTGGGATTTGATTCGTGATTGGTGCAAAGTCCCCTCAAGCTGGTGCTTCTGCTTTTCTGGTTTTCAGCAAGGCCCAGGGGCAGAGGCGGTTTCTTGGGTGGTTACCGCGTCTGCCAGTTGAGCGCTTCTCTGGGGATCTGGGCTGGGGACTGTGGGCATGTCACTTTTTCTCATCTAGAAGATGAAACTTTGTGGTTCTCAAACCCAATGATCACCAGAACTACACTGGGCTTCTAAAAAAGCCATGAACTCTAGTAGTCCTGCTTTGGGGAGGGGGGGTCGTCCAGGAAAGTGCATGCTTAACAAGCCTTCAGGTGAGTCTGACGCTGGCAGTCTGTGCATGGACCAGAGGCTTTCTGAAGTCTTGCCAACTGGAAATTGAAATTGTTTCATCAATATCTCTAAGAGCTGTCTTACCTTGACCACTAAGAGTTAACATAGATTTGACTACCCACCTTCAGGCTGAATCTACAACAGATAAAATGTCATCTTAGATTACACAGAACTCCAGAAACCATGAACTAGAGAGCCCCAAACTTTCCCACCAATTAAGTACACCAGCTGTGATTCAGACACCCCTCTTGTTCTCATTAGGAACAGGTATATTCTGAATGAGGCACCTTATTAACCCCCTCCCTGACCTGGGAATCCCACACTGCTTACAGCTTGCTGTACAACGTAACACATACCTACGTGTGTGTGTGCGTATGTGTAATGTACTTAGGAGCAGACAAGGTTTACTTCTTGTCCACTTTCTTCCTGATAGTACTGATGTTCCTTCTTCCAGCTGATAGGGACCAGCCTTTCCTTTTTTTTTTTTTTTTAAAGGATTTATGTATGTATGTATTTATTTGAGATAGAGATTGCGCGAGCAGAGGGAGGAGCAGAGGGAGACGGAGGGGGAAAGAATCTCAAGCAGACTCTGCATGGAGCCCAATACAAGGCTCAGTCTCACAACTCTGAGATCATGACCTGAGCTGAAACCAAGAGTGGGTCGCCTAACTGACTGAGCCACCCAGGCGTCCCGGGATCAGAATTTCTAATGTCAGCATCATTTTCCTTGATTTCATGGCATGATGTTTAAACTGTGCAGTGTGTATTACAGTGTATTTTGGGACCAACCAGCTGCATCAGAATCACCTGGTGAGCTTGTTAAAACATGCAGGTTTTCGAGTGTCTGGTCGCAAGGCCATGGAATCCGACTTTTAATATGTTCCTAAAGGTGATAATCACAACGCCAACACCAACATCTCACTGATGGCTTATCCACATTTGATCCTGTTTAACTGTGATAAGCCAGTGAATGGAGGCAGTTTCCTATTTTAATCAAGGGCTTCTTCCAAACCAGATCAGTAGTCATTTCTAAGGATAGAACTTGTTGCTGCTGAAACTTTTTCTTTTTTTCTTCATTTTTTTTTTTTTTTTAAAGATTTTATTTATGGGCGCCTGGGTGGCTCAGTTGGTTAAGCGACTGCCTTCGGCTCAGCAGGGAGTCTGCTTCTCCCTCTGACCCTCCTCCCTCTCATGCTCTCTGTCTCTCATTCTCTCTCTCTCAAATAAATAAATAAATAAAATAAAATAAAATCTTCTTTAAAATCTTTAAATTCAATTAATTAACATATAATGTATTATTGGTTTCTGAGGTAGAGGTCATCAGTCTTATATAATACCCAGTGCTCGTTACATCATGTGTCCTCCTTACTGTCCAGCACCCAGCCACTCCATCCCCCCCACCTACCTCCTGTCCAACAACCCTCAGTTTGTGAGACTTTTTCTTTGTGACCCATCTTCTAGCACAATATTCCTCAAACTTCAGTGTGCTTATGAATCCCTTGGGCATCTTGTTAAAATGCAGATTCTGATTCAGTGGGTCTGGGGCGGGGCCTGAAACTTTCCACGGCCGCCAGATGATGCTGACCCTGCTGGTCCAGGGACCACACTTTGAGTAGCTCTATTAGGCAGGTTGATCTCTGCCTCTATATGTCAGTAGAGCTAAGGTCTGTCACATGGATCTGCCTGCCCAAGGCTGAGTGTCATAATACTGACTCAGGATTCCTCTGATTTGATTTTATTTTTGTAGGTGAAGGAAGCCTGAAACCCCTGGGAGCAAGGCCCAGCTCTGTGGTGGAGGAAGGCAGCCAATTACATCACTAGCCAAAGGGCCTATTGATCTGGTGCAGTGGGGTTTGTAGTGAGTGGGAAACAGCCAACTTCCCACAATTCAGGGGGAGCCTCAGGAGAGCAGAGACCACCTATGCTTTATTTTGTAATTAAGGGGAAAAGAGTCCGTCCTAAAATGTTGCTTATGGGTCCTGCCTTTTGAATTTATGTCAGTGAGTCGCCTATGAATCAAGCCACCCACTTTGAAGATGTCTCAGTGGCTTTATGCAAATGTTTTAACTTCTCCCAGTATGAAGCTTACTGGGGATCCAGATCCAGTTGGCCTGAGGCAGGGATGTGCTTCCTTGGCTATGCACTCATGTCTGATTATGGAGCTCTTCCTCCTTCATTTCCTCAGCCTGGGAAATGGAGGTGACATCCATTTTGTCAGAGACCTTTTGACCGGAATGGACCTCAGAGTTCTTGCAAGTGTAAAGACCATCGGTGGAGGGAGAAATGAGCATATGTATGCACTTTGTTGCACTGGAATCCAGTTTGAGGAGACTTTCCAGATGAACTTGCTTGGTGACTGTGCGCCTAGTGAAGCCTCTTTATTATCCAGAGCTTGACCTGGATACCTCACCTTGGGGAATCCCTCTCAGGCCACTCGGGAGGAGTGAATCTGGGCCACTTGTCTCTGCTCTTAGGACCCCCGTGCTCACCTTTGTAGCATGTTCATCCCTGCATAACGTTGAGATAGAAGCTTGGGGAGGGGCAGGCCTAGGTCTCTTGTGGTTCCTAGTCGTGCCCAGTGCTGGGCCTGTGCCTGGTACTTTAGGAGCACTCAATACATATTTGGATGGATGTGCATGCTACTAACAGACACATGCTTTTTATATAATTTTAATGGGCATTGCTCCAAAGATAAAGGAAGATGAAACTTTAAAACACCTATTGATTGGCTTTACAAAGAATTTTCTACTTTTACCAGCAGAATAAGCTATCAAGACCAAGATGACAATCCTGCATATTTGTTTCAATTCAGTTGATGGATGGAGTACCAAGCTTTGTTATCCCCATTGTCCTCACATCCACTAAGTTAATCATATGCCTGTGACCGAAAATGCTAGATATTTCTCTGAAGTGTTTCTTCCCTTATCACTTGGTAGTAGAGTCTCCAGTTTTTACATGGACACATGGCAACCTATAATAAAGGCTACATTTCCCAGTTTCCCTTGCATCTAGGCATGATCATATGATGGATGCAAATGGAGGCACTTGTGATTCCCAGGAACTATCGTATTACTGTCTTCTGCTGAGGGACTATGGATGTGATGACTGGAGTTCAACAGCCATCTTAGGCTGTGAAAATGGTAGCACAGCAAGAAGAGGGACCCTGAGTACTTTTCTAAAGCTGCTTTACCAGCCCTGCACTGCTCACCTCTGGACTTCATTTATGTGAATTAGCCACTGTTATTTTGGATTTGATCTCTCAGCTAAACAGAATCCCACCTAATACAAGAATAGGAGAATTATAATTCTCAGAAAGGAACTTTTCAAGGCCAATCTTGGAAAACATGCTTCCAGTTCAAGTTACAGGTGAGTGTTTGCATGGGACAAGGTTTTGGGTAATATAGTGTGAGCATTAAAAGCATGGGCTTGGAAGTGTGTTGGGTCTGAGTTGCCATGAGTTTTTGGACAGTCTCCTTAAGGTTTTAAGCTTCCATCTCCCTGTCTGTAAAATGGGGCTAATCATGATTCCCACTGTTCCTCCTCTTGTTACTTTGAATTATGGAAACTCCATACAGCTAATTCTCTAAGGGCCAAAGCAATTTCAGTTCAGTAAAATATCTCTCTTGTACAGTTTTTCTTTTTTTTCTTTTTAAATCAAAGTGAAATAATCATAAAAATATAACTAGTTAAAGCATATAAAATTGTTAGTTCCTTTCTGTGATAGTAAGTCAATTATAGACAGCTTTTACCATCTAAATGGCGATTCATTTAGGCCTTCTTAATTTGACACCAAGTACCAGGCGTTTTCTTAAGATCTGGTACAAAAACCAAACAACAACAAATGGTTAAGACATAATCGCACTGTTACAGAATGTAAAGCAACTGGATGCGTGCCCTGCTCTTTACAAAGTGATTGTATGATATGCAAATAACATGTCCTTTGGGGGTAGAAATGTGGATATTCTGACTGTGATTCTTTTGTTTGGTCTCATTTATATAAGGATAGGTAAACTGATTCCAAATTAGTGGGGCCATTGTATGTGCCAATCCAGATGTTGACTGCACGATCCTTGGCCCTCTGAGCTTGACCTGGACCCTGAATTTCTCAGTCTTCTGAGAGTCCAGAGACAAAGATTCCCTCTTCCCTAGAGTTCTACACTTTCTGTCTTTCTCACTGCTTCCCTCTGTCCTGCACTCTTGTTTTCCAAGAGTTCTTCTTTGGTTTACATGTGAGTGTATTTCGTCTTTCCACCTGATTGTAAGGAATTGGAGATCAGGGACTATGGCTACTTGTAGGATCTGCACACAGGTCTTAGGCCAGTGTTTTATGTGCAATCCCTTCACAGCTGGACTGATTCCTGGGGCCAGCTAGGATTCTCAAAGCACACGACTTCCGTCCTTCCTTATTGAGTGAGAGACCTGGAAATGGGCTGCTCTAAAGTCATTCAGCTGCACCAAGGGCCCTGAGTTCTACTCAGAAACCTCAGTGGGGTGGATTTCCTACGGTAGAGAACTTGCCCCTGTGTTTAACGGTCAGTACCTTTATTTGCTCCCTCTCCTTTGCCTTCTCCATTTTATTGGGCCTAATAAAACGCAGCGCTTATTTTACTATTTAATAATTTCTAAGATCAAAGGAAATGAAGTAGTCATTTCTGCTTTTATTAATTAGTCTTTTCTTTTTCAAATTAGTTTTCAGTTGATGTTCTCAGCGGATAAATGTAATACCATTTATTCCTCTCCGTGAAGGCCATTGAAAATCTTAGTGGATTTAGCTTTTTAATTTATTCTTGAATTCTTAAATAGGAAAAAAAAAACGAGAGTGTAAGTTAGAACGGATATGTTTAAAAAAACACATCAGCAGCTTTTTGCCCGTTCATTCTCCTCTCTGTCGCTGGAGCATGCCATACGGGCACCCAAGAATCCTGCGCTTCTGTGTACCATCCACAGTAGGGGAAACACTAAATCTAATGATTTTCTAATCTCCCTGGCAGATGCTCCAGTGGTGTTTTTATTCTGCTAAATAGTACTTTATCCCAGAATTTTTTTGGGATGCTTAAACTTTGGAATTTTAGGTGTTTTCATTATGACGGGAGGCATCTCCTGCTGGGCAAGAAGATCTGTGCAGTTTCATGTAAATGTCACGCTCCCTAGTGGGGACTGGGGCATCCGGCAATTCCAACTCTGGTGAGAATGACGGCATGGCACCGCTCTAGCAAAGAATCTGAATTGTGTTATGTATGAGTACAGTGATGTTCCTAAGGATGTTTACGGGCGATGCCATGCTGATCACTTTCATCAAAGTACGAGGAAATGTTATCTCTGGTTTAGGAAAAAAAACAATTGTTTGCTTTGCTTTCCTGGAAACGAGGCTGGGGGGGGAAGACCCATCTATCAAAGGGATGGTGGTTCATGTGGCTTTTTAATCTTACCGGATTGCTTGCTAATTAGAAATTAAAGAGACCTGGAACTACCTTGAAAATGAATAAGTAAACCTCTGAGGTCAGGGTGGGAAAAGTTGATACACTGTATGTTACATGAAAGTTGTCTTGGGCTGTGTGGAGTTTGATGTTTCTGTAGTGAAAACAACCCTTGAAAAAATGGAGAACATTCAGTGATACCAACATGCAAATATTTGTAGGGAAATAGCAACAGACCATATCTTCAAGGACTTGAAAGGATGCTTGGCTGGTGGTGTCTTCCCAGAAGCTAAAGGCTTAGAGCCAACCAAGGCAGAACTTCCTAGTCTGAGACACCAACTCCTCTTGGAAAATGCACATAGCAACAAATATATCCAGATCCTTATTTTCCCTTTGATTTTTTTTTTAACTGCAGTTTTGATTAATGACAAACATATTGATGTTTGGCTTGTGGGGGTGGGTGCTCCTCTGCTCTTTCTCAGTGAAAGCTGGACCAGGGTAGCAAACAAAATCTAATTAGCTCTTTTGAAGTAGGTTCCCCCACCCCCTCCGCTGCGCTGTTTCCAAGCTCCTCCCTTTGATGGTCTAACATTGTGTGGTCTGTGGGCTCTTCTGGCATGTAAAATTTTTAATATATTTATATATTATGTATCCAAAAGCAGTCTACATGCTATGGATATGGAAATATTTAGGGGAAAATGTACTCATATCTGCAACTTACTCTGAAATACATAAAATAAGGTGGATCGATGGATGCCTGGAAGAGTGGATAGATACATGATAAAGCAAGATAGTACAATATTAATTGTAGATTCTTCATGTGGGCATGTAGAAATTCCCTGTAAAATTCAACTTCTGTGCATGTATGAAAATTTTTATAATAAAATATGATTTTATTATACTATATTATAGGAGGGGAAATATACATATAGGAGGGGAAAAGGAGAGGATTCTATCATGTAGGATTCTTACTCAGATGAAGCTGAGTCTCTAGGAATAAAATAATTTTTAGCACAAAAGTCCTGACTTATAGGCAAACTTGGGTTGTTTATTGCCTCGGCACAATAAAGGTGAGGTGGGGCATCTTTCCATGCTGTTACTTGTGGAATGGCTTCTGTGTCTTCTTCTTTTTTTTAAATTTTATTTTATTATGTTAATCACCATACATTACATCATTAGTTTTTGATGTAGTGTTCCATGATTCATTGTTTGTGTATAACACCCAGTGCTCCATCAATATGTACCCTCTTTAATACCAATCACCAGGCCAACCCATCCCCCCACCCCTCCCCTCTAGAACCCCCAATTTGTTTCTCAGAGTCCATAGTCTCTCATGGTTCATCTCCCCCTCCGATTTCCCCCCCTTCATTTTTCCCTTCCTACTATCTTCTTCTTTTTTTTCTTTTTTAACATATAATGTATTATTTGTTTCAGAGGTACAGGTCTGTGATTCATCAGTCTTACACAATTCACAGCATTCACCATAGCACATACCGTCCCCAGTGTCTATCACCCAGCCACCCCATCCCTCCCACCCCCCCACCGCTCCAGCAACCCTTAGTTTGTTTCCTGAGATTAAGAATTCCTCATATCAGTGAGGTCATATGATACATGTCTTTCTCTGATTGACTTATTTTGCTTAGCATAATACCCTGTAGTTCCAACCATGTCGTTGCAAATGGCAAGATTTCATTCCTTTTGATGGCTGCATAATATTCCATTGTATATATATATACCACATCTTCTTTATCCATTCATCTGTTGATGGCCATCTTGCCTCTTTCCATAGTTTGGCTATTGTGGACATTACTGCTATAAACATTGAGGTCCATGTACCCTTTCGGATCACTACATTTGTATCTTTGGGGTAAATACCCAGTAGTGCAATTGCTGGATCATAGGGTAGCTCTATTTTCAACTTTGTGAGGAATCTCCATACTGTTTTCCAGAGTGGCTGCACCAGCTTGCATTCCCACCAACAGTGTAGGAGGGTTCCCCTTTCTCCGCATCCTTGCCAACATCTGTCGTTTCCTGACTTGTTAATTTTAGCCATTCTGACTGGTGTGAGGTGGTATCTCGTTGAGGTTTTGATTTGGATTTCCCTGATGCTGAGCGATGTTGAGCACTTTTTCATGTGTCTGTTGGCCATTTGGATGTCTTCTTTGGAAAAATGTCTGTCCATGTCTTCTGCCCATTTCTTGATTGGATTATTCTTTGGGTGTTGAGTTTGATAAGTTCTTTATAGATTTTAGATACTAGCCCTTTATCTGATATGTCATTTGCAAATATCTTCTCCCATTCTGTCAGTTGTCTTTTGGTTTTGTTGACTGTTTCTTTCACTGTGCAAGAGCTTTTTATCTTGATGAAGTCCCAATAGTTCATTTTTGCCCTTGCTTCCCTTGCCTTTGGTGATGTTTCTAGGAAGAAGTTGCTGCGGCTGAGGTCGAAGAGGTTGCTGCCTGTGTTCTCTAGGATTTTGATAGACTCCTGTCTCACATTTAGGTCTTTAATCCATTTTGAGTCTATTTTTGTGTGTGGTGTAAGGAAATGGTCCACTTTCATTCTTTTGCATGTGGCTGTCCAATTTCCCCAATACCATTTGTTGAAGAGACTGTCTTTTTTCCATCGGACATTCTTTCCTGCTTTGTTGAAGATTAGTTGATCATAGAGTTGAGGGTCCATTTCTGGGCTCTCTATTCAGTTCCATTGATCTGTGTGTCTGTTTTTGTGCCAGTACCATACGGTCTTGATGATTAAAGCTTTGTAATAGAGCTTGAAGTCCGGAATTGTGATGCCACCAGCTTTTCTTTTCTTTTTCAACATTCCTCTGGCTATTTGGGGTCTTTTCTGGTTCCATACAAATTTTAGGATTATTTGTTCCATTTCTTTGAAAGAAGTGGATGGTATTTTGATGGGGATTGCGTTGAATGTGTAGATTGCTCTAGGTAGCATTGACATCTTCACAATATTTGTTCTTCCAATCCATGAGCATGGAACGTTTTTCCATTTCTTTGTGTCTTCCTCAATTTCTTTCATAAGTATTTTATAGTTTTCTAAGTACAGATTCTTTGCCTCTTTGGTTAGATTTATTCCTAGGTATTTTATGGTTTTGGGTGCAATTGTAAATGGGATTGACTCCTTAATTTCCCTTTCTTCTGTCTTGTTGTTGGTGTATAGGAATGCCACTGACTTCTGTGCATTGATTTTATATTCTGCCACTTGACTGAATTCCTGTATGAGTTCTAGCAGTTTTGGGGTGGAGTCTTTTGGGTTTTCCACATAAAGTATCATATCATCTGCAAAGAGTGAGAGTTTGACTTCTTCTTTGCCAATTTGGATGCCTTTTATTTCTTTTTGTTGTCTGATTGCTGTGGCTAGGACTTCTAGTACTATGTTGAATAGCAGTGGTGATAGTGGACATCCCTGCCACGTTCCTGACCTTAGTGGGAAAGCTCTCATTTTTTCCCCATTGAGAATGATATTCACTGTGGGTTTTTCAGAGATGGCTCTTATGATATTGAGGTATGTACCCTCCATCCCTATACTCTGAAGTTATAATCAAGAAAGGATGCTGTACTTTGTCAAATGCTTTTTCTGCATCTGTTGAGAAGATCATATGGTTCTTGTTCTTTCTTTTATTAATGTATTCTATCACATTGATTGATTTGTGGATGTTGAACCAACTTTCCAGCCCAGGAATAAATCCCACTTGGTCGTGGTGAATAATCCTTTTAATGTACTGTTGGATCCTATTGGCTAGTATTTTGGTGAGAATTGTTGCATCCATATTCATCAGGGATATTGGTCTGTAATTCTCCTTTTTGATGGGGTCTTTGTCTGGTTTTGGGATCAAGGTAATGCTGGCCTCATAAAATGAGTTTGGAAGTTTTCCTTCCATTTCTATTTTTTTGGAACAGTTTCAGAAGAATAGGTATTAATTCTTCTTTAAATGTTTGGTAGAATTCCCCCTGGGAAGTCATCTGGCCCTGGGCTCTTGTTTGTTGGGAGATTTTTGATGACTGCTTCAATTTCCTTAGTGGTTATAGGTCTGTTCAGGTTTTCTGTTTCTTCCTGGTTCAGTTTTGGTAGTTGATACATCTCTAGGAATGCCTCCATGTCTTGCAGGTTATCTAATTTGCTGGCATAGAGTTGCTCATAATATGTTCTTATAATTGTATTCCTTTGGTGTTGGTTGTGATCTCTCCTCTTTCATTCATGATTTTATTTATTTGGGTTATTTCTCTTTTCTTTTTGGTAAGTCTGGTCAGGGGTTTATCAATCTTATTAATTCTTTCAAAGAACCAACTCCTAGTTTCGTTGATCTGTCCTACTGTTCTTTTAGTTTCTATTTCATTGATTTCTGCTCTGATCTTTACTATTTCTCTTCTTGTGCTGGGTTTAGGCTTGATTTGCTGTTCTTTCTCCAGCTCCTGTAGGTGTAGGGTTAGGTTGTGTATTTGAGACCTTTCTTGTTTCTTGAGAAGGACTGGTATTGCTATATACTTTCCTCTTGGGACCGCCTTTGGTGCATCCCAAAGATTTTGAACAGTTGTGTTTTCATTTTCATTTGTTTCCATGAATTTTTAAAATTCTTCTTTAATTTCCTGGTTGACCTGTTCATTCTTTAGTAGGATGCTCTTTAGCCTCCATGTATTTGAGTTCTTTCCAACTTTCCTCTTGTGATTGAGTTCTAGTTTCAAAGCATTGTGGTCCTAAATATTCAGGGAATGATCCCAGTCTTTTGGTACCAGTTGAGACCTGATTTGTAACCTAGGATGTGATCTATTCTGGAGAATGTTCCATGGGCACTAGAGGAGAATGTATATTCTGTTGATTTGGGATGGAATGTTCTGAATATATCTGTGAAGTCCATTTGGTCCAGTGTGTCATTTAAAGTCTTTATTTCCTTGTTGATCTTTTGCTTAGATGATCTGTCCATTTCAGTGAGGGGGGTGTTAAAGTCCCCTACTATTATTGTATTGTTGTCGATGTGTTTCTTTGATTTTGTTATTAACTGGCTTATATAATTGGCTGCTCCCATGTTAGGGGCATAGATATTTACAATTGTTAGATCCTTTTGTTGGATAGACTCTTTAAGTAGGATATAGTGTCCTTCCTCATCTCTTATTCTAGTCTTTAGTTTAAAATCTAATTTGTCTGATATAAGGATTGCCACCCAGCTTTCTTTTGATGTCCATTAGCATGGTAAATGGTTTTCCACCCCCTCACTTTCAATCTGGGGGTGTCTTTGGGTCTAAAATGAATCTCTTTCAGACAGCATATCGATGGGTCTTGTTTTTTTATCCAATCTGATAGGCTGTGTCTTTTGATTGGGGCATTTAGCCCATTTACATTCAGGGTAATGATTGAAAGATAGGAATTTAGTGCCATTGTATTGCCTGTAAGGTGACTCTTACTGTATATTGTCTCTGTTCCTTTCTGGTCTGTTACTTTTAGGCTCTCTCTTTGCTTAGAGGACCCCTTTCAGTATTTCTTGTAGGGCTGGTTTCGTGTTTGCCAATTCTTTTAGTTTTTGTTTGTCCTAGAAGATTTTTATCTCTCCTTCTATTTTCAATGACAGCCTAGCTGGATAGAGTATTCTTGGCTGCATATTTTTCTTGTTTAGTGCTCTGAATATATCATGCCAGTCCTTCTGGCCTGCTAGGTCTCTGTGGATAGGTCTGTTGCCAGTCTAATGTTTCTAACATTGTAGGTTACAGACCATTTGTCCCGAGTTGCTTTCAGGATTTTCTCTTTGTCTCTGAGAATTATAAATTTTACTATTAGATGTCAGGGTGTTGACCTATTTTTATTGATTTTGAGGGGGGTTCTCTGTGCCTCCTGGATTTTGATGCCTGTTTTCTTCCCCCAGTTAGGGAAGTTCTCTGCTATAGTTTGCTCCAATATACCTTCTGCCTCTCTCTCTCTTCTTCTTCTGGGATCCCAATTATTCTAATATTGTTTCATCTTATTGTGTCACTTATCTCTCGAATTCCGCCCTCGTGATCCACTAGTTGTTTATCTCTCTTTTTCTCAGCTTCTTTATTTTCCATCATTTGTTCTTCCATATCACTAATTCTCTCTTCTGCCTCATTTATCCTAGCAGTTAGAGCCCCCATTTTTTATTGCACCTCATTAATAGCCTTTTCGATTTTGACTTGATTAGATTTTAGTTCTTTTATTTCTCCAGAGTTTCTCTAGTATCTTCCATGCTTTTTTTAAGCCCAGCTGCTATCTTTATAATCATCATTGTGAACTCTAGTTCTGACATCTTACTAATGTCTGTATTGATTAGGTCCCTGGCAGTTAGTACTACCTCCTCTTTTTTTTTTTTGAGGTGAGTTTTTCCATCTTGTCATTTTGTCCAGAGGAGAATAGATGAATGAGAGAACAAAATGCTAACAGGGTAACAACGACCGCAGAAAAATATACACTAAACAATTCAGAAGCGACCTGAAACTGGGGGAAAAGAAACGGAATAAAAGAAAAGAGGAAAAAAAAAGAAAAGAAAAAAAGAAAAAAAAAAAGAATATGATCAAATATGATCAGGTAGGTGAATAGATCAGTGCCACACACTAGATTTTGGGTGTATTTTGGTCTGTTAGAAGAAAGTGCTTCCCAAAATTTTAAAGAAAGAAAAACTTATATATGTACAAAAATAAGGGTAAATATGATGAAGGGATGGAATATGATTGTAAAGATGAAAATTATAAAAGATTTTATAAAAGGAATTGATAAGAAGTTGAAAAAAGACAGAAGAGGATTTAAAAAAAAAAGGGAGAGAATGTGATCAGGCAGGAGAGTAGAACAAAACCATACACCAGAGATTTAGGGTATATTTTGGTCTGTTAGAAGAAACTGTATCCCAAAATTTTAAAGAGAGTACAACTTATATATATACAAAAAATAAGGTTAACTACAATGAAGGGATAGAATATGACTCTAAAAATGAAAAATAAAAAAGATTTTTAAAAATGGGATTGCTAAGATGTTGGTTGAAAAAGGGAAAAAGAAAAATTAAAAAAAATAGAAAAAAAATTAACTTTGAAAGACTAAAGAATCATGGTAAAACCATGGAATCTATGTGCAGTATTCCCCTAGTGCTGGAGTTCTGCCATTCTCATTGATCAGTAAACTTGGTCTTGGCTGGCTGTTCTCGCTGATCTTCTGGGGGAGGGGCCTGTTGCCATGGTTCCCAAATGTCTTTGCCGGAGGCGGAATTGCCCCGCCCTTGCCAGTCCAGTCTAAGTAATCTGCTCAGGTTTGCTCTCGGGAGCTTTTGTTCCCTGTAAGCTTTCCGCACAGCTTTGGAGGATGAGAGCGACAATGGCGGCCTCCCAGTCTCCGCACTGGAGGAGCTGAGAACTCGGGGCCCCACTCTTCAGTGAGCCCCCAGAGAAAAGCAGTCAATCACTCACATCTCCCCGGTCTCTGGCGGCACTCCATGCTCACACGGCCTGTGACTTGGGCATTTCTATCTCTGGCACCCGACCCCGTGTGGAATCTCCAAACCCAGCAGATCCCTGCGGTGTGCTCCCATGCCCCTCCTCCTGGGGGAGGAAGGGGAGTCTCCCGGATCTGCCGCTTTTTGGGTCCCTGCTTCCAGAGAGTGGTCGCTTTTCTGTTCAGAGAGTTGCTTTTATTCTTTTCTTCGATCTCCTGTTGAATTTGTAGGTGTTCAGAATGGTTTGGTCCCTATCTAGCTGAATTCCTGGGACCAGACGAAATTTAGGTCTCCTACTCCTCCGCCATCTTGCTCCTCCCCTAGTGATCGCTTCTTTAACTGGGTTTAGTCCCCACGTAGACTGTTTGGATGGTCTCGACAGCACATTGCTTTCTCAAGGCTGCATCCTTGAAAAACCAGCTTTCTGTGTCTCCTTAAAGGCTGTGTGGTACTCCATTTGGGTGAATATGCTATAATTTATGAAACCAAGTTTTTATTGGTGTTTTAGTTGGCCACGTATTAACTGCTGGGGCTATCTCAACAAAATACCATGGACTGGGTGGTTAAACAACAGACATTTATTTTCTCAGAGTTCTGGAAGCCCAAGATCAAGGGACCACCAGATTGAGTTTCTGGTGAGGATTCTCCTCCTGGCTTGTGAACAACTGCCTTCTTGGGGTCCTCTGTTGGCCTTCCCTCTGTGCTTAGGTGGAGGGAGAGATCTCTGGTGTCTCTTTATCTCCCTCTAAGGACCCCAGCCTGTAGGATTGACCTCTTATGACCACTTTTTGACCTGACTTAGCCTTTATTACCTTTTGGTGTATAAATGCGACAACTCCTTGGCCTCCATCTTATCTCCTCCCCTTTGGTTGTATGGCTTTCTCCTTCTTAAAAGAACACCGGGAAGCAGTGCCTCCTTAGGGCTGGCTGGGGGCTCGGCTCATTCACCCCTTGGTGTGCCTGCCTCTCTCTCTTTCATGGGCTTGGTGTTCAATGGTGTATATTTGTTTTCCCAGATATGGGGCACATGCCTCAAGGGACATGGTCCTCAGCACATTCCTCCTGGGGCTCTGTATAAGGAGCTGGGAGAAGGAGGAGGAACAGGAAATGGGAACTTAGCTAAAACAGGGGTTGAGCTGGCTCTGGATGAGGTGCTTCTGGCTGCCCAGCCTTCTGCCACCATTCCTGAGATTAGAGCCTCTGTTCCCATGGAAATACATCTCCTCCTCCACCCCTCCCTCGGCCCCCAGGTGTGATGTCTATACAAAGGTACTTGTACTTTCCCTTTGTAAACTACATTTGACAGGAACTAAATCAATATCCACAAACAAACAAAAACAAAAACCCATGGGAGAGGGGGAGAGGCTCTGTCTCTAAATAATCACATGAGGGGTTAAGTTCCAGCATGTTAACTTATGGGGGGAAGACACAATTTAGTCCATAACAAAAAATATTTAAGTTGTTTCAAATTTGGGGTAACTATAAGCAATTCTGCAATGAATTTATATGTACACCAGACGTGGAATTGCTGGCTAATAGATTATATACATTTAACAATGGGTAATTCATTGACTCAAAACAGATTCATCTGTTTGAACCAAGTTATGTGATCATCTCTGTGTTTTCTGCATATTGTCCATAATCCCGCCATACAGACCAGTCTTTAATACATGTCAGTCTGAGAAGTAGAATAGTTTGTATGAATTCGTTTTTCTTTAATAATCATAATTATGCACTATTATATTTGTCTTTTGTGTTCTTCTGGGTTTGCCTGTTCATATCTTTTAGCATTTTCTTACAAGGTCATTTGGCCTTTTAATTGGTTTCAAAGGCTCTCACCACATGAAAGAGCGCAGACTTTGTTGATCACAGCGCTTGCAAGCGTTGCTTTCTGAGCCGGTTTTTGCCTTTTAATCCTGGTTTTTGTTTTTATGGTTTCTTATCATACTGAGGCTTACTGATTTTCCACCAGCAACTTTAGTATATTTATCAGAGTACCACTTTTCTCTATTTAATTTTATTTATTATTTTTTAAAAATTTTATTTTATTATGTTAGTCACCATACATTACATCATTAGTTTTTGACTTTTCTCTATTTTAAATTGGCACTGTTCATTTGTCTAACTGCCCCTCCCCCTTGTCCCATTATGGGCTGAATTGTGTGGACCCCCAATTCCTTTGTGGAAGCCTGAACCCCCAGGACCTCAGAATGTGGTTGTATTTGGAGAGAGGGCTTTTAAAGAGAGAATTCAGGGGTGCCTTGGTGGCTCAGTTGTTAAGTGTCTGCCTTTGGCTCAGTTCATGATCCCAGGGTCCTGGGATTGAGCCCCATGTCGGGCTTCCTGCTCCACGGGAAGCCTGCTTCTCCCTCTCCCACTCCCCCTGCTTGTGTTCCCTCTTGCTGTGTCTCTCTCTGTCAAATAAATAAGTAAAATCTTAAAAAAACAAAGAGATAATTCAAGTAAAATGAGGTCATTAGGGTGGGCTTCATCCCTGATGAGTGAGACCCTTAAAAGAAGATGAGATTAGATGCCGCACAGACCCAGCGGTGGTGGTGGGAGGGCACAATGAGAAGGTGTCTATCTGCAAACCAGTGAGAGAGGCTTCTGAAGAAATCAGCGTGGCTGACACTTTGATCTTGAATTCCAGCCTTCGGGACTGTGGGAATTTTCTGTTGTTTAAGCGTCCCAGTCTGTGGTGTTTGTTATGGCAGCCCTGGCTGACTTAAGCCCACCCTACCCGGCAAACTATTTCCTACCTTGGGGCAAGGATTCCTATTCTCTCCCTCTCCCCACAGCCTGCTGCCTCTTTCTCTTTCTCTCTGCTCCCAACTACCTAGAACAAGGTTTGACCCATAGTAGACACCATAGTAGACACCTGCTAAATGAATGAAGAGGATCTGAGCGCTTTTATTTTGGTTTTAATTTGAGAATGTCTACTAGGCTGTGCTTAAGTTATTGTATCAAAGAGGCCTAACCAGGATAAAGTTTGTCTTTCAAGGGGCAGTCTCTAGATGTCTCAAGGCAAGTAGGGAGGTGCCATCACACTTAATATACTCTTCCGTCTATGATTCAGAATGGCTGCTCTTGTTCTTGCCATCTCATTGGCATCCTAACCAACAGGAATAAGGAAATAACTATGAAAGCTTCATTCATGTATTTTAAAAATCTGATTTGCATTGGCATACATAATTTCCCTTCACATTTGACAGAAAGTCACATGACTACATAAAACTGCAAGAGATGCTGGGAAATAATAGTCTTGGGGCAGGTGGCCATATGGTGAGCTAAAATGATCGAAGGAAGGAGGGGAGAATGGATATTGGACAGGTAGTTACTCTGCCACAGGAAACAGGAAAATATGTTTTGAGTGCCTAAATGCTGCCTTTTAAATATTTTACTTTAAAAATCACAAGAAAGGATAACTAAGGTATTTTAAGTGTGTGCCTTTAAATTTTAAGTGCTGAGAGAATTTTACTCATATTCCAGAAATGGTATTCTTAAAAAAAATTAAGGACATGTTCTGTTTGAATACGTGGATTTCTTTTTATGCCTCAAGATGAGGAAAAAAATGGCTGTATAAAGGGAATAAAGAAAAATTAGCAAATTATGTGGTAGTAATCACTGGAAGAACTAGAAATAAAATGGTTTCAAATGGTTGCCTTTGGGAGTAAAGGAGATGTGACATAAAAGTATTCCTTTTATTAGATGCCCTTCTGTACTATGATTTTTTTTTATCATGTGCCTGAACTGTTTTAATGCAAATTAGAGTGTTTAAAGAATAGGATTTTATAAAAATAAAGATCGAATGTATAAGTTAAAATAAGGCAATGAGACAAATACTTAAAATCAATAAGATGGCAAATTCAGAAGGTACGTTTTTCATTTTTTCTATCTTTGCCTTGATGATAAGAACCAAGAGCATACAGGCAGCTCTCTGATCCAGAGCTTGCTTGCTTGCTTGCTTGCTTACTTGATTTATTTATTTATTTAAGATTTTATTTATTTAATTGACAGAGAGAGAGAGACAGTGAGAGAGGTAACACAAGCAGGGGGAGTGGGAGACGGAGAAGCAGGCTTCCCGCCGAGCAGGGAGCTTAATGTGGGACTCGATCCCAGAACCCTGGGATCATGACCTGTGCTGAGGGCAGTTGCTTAACCAACTGAGCCACCCAGGTGCCCTGATCCAGAGCTTTTTAATAAAAGATGTGCTGTAGGGACTAAGAATATATCGTCAACTGCTTCCTCCCTGTGGTGGTTAAGCAAAGATGGACTTCCTCTGGGAGCGAGGATCTACTTCTGTTCATAGCAACTTTCAAGACATTTCTGTCCACCCCATTCCTCGTTTTAAGAGTCATGCATGGAAAAGTAAATCATTGTGTGACATTCTCCTTTTGGACAAAGCGGTGAGATTTAAGCAAGGGATTCCAAATCAAAGCACTGAGTCTTGGTTGTTAAGTTGCAAGTGGTGGTAGTAGAAAGACTAAGATTTATGTAATTCTTTCATTTCTGAGCTTGTCTGCTGCAGGGTGACCGAGAGGCTTGTGGGAGGCATTCCTGTAGACATCTTTCCCCGCTGACCTAAGTCAATTCCTTCCACCTCTAAAGTCGTGGCTCTTGGGTTGTAGTGGGACCTGCTACAAGACGGCTATCAGTGTGCTGGTGAGTGTGAAGTTGTCAGCCCAGGGTCAGCTGGTTGTCTTCAGAACCACAGGAGGCTCTTTTTTTTTTTTTTTCCCCAGGGCAGTCACCCTAGGGAAGGTGACTGGTGCGAATCCCATATTTACATTTTACTTGCTAAGCCAACTGGTGCAACTATAACCCCTCTGGCTCTGGGTTCGTACCTGTACAATGAGGACCGTCCTAGGGTGGATCTGGAGACACAAATCAACCAGAATTCCAAAGTAGTCAACTATTCACCTAGGGTTCAAACTGAAGGGGTCTCAGCAGGCTCCTGCTCATTTCACCACATGATTGAGACTCCATGACTGAGCTCTACTGAGAAAACCACTCTTAGGTTCTACCTTATTTCCTGAAGTCCCCAGTGAAAAGATCACAGTGCCTATATAGTTACTGCATGAACGTACCAGTCCTGTTTTTTTCGGGGGTCTGTTAGTTTCTGGGAAGAAAAACCTGGACTTGTGACCTAAGTCAGCTTGACTGATGATGGCTCTTCTGACCAATATTGGAGCCCCTAGGGATCATAGGTAGGTAGGTGTTACATGTCTCTTCCTCCCAGTCTCACCCAAGATGATATGTTACCCTGAAATCTAACACATGAGAGTAAGAAGGCACAAAAGTGGGTGGTCACAACCCCATTCCTATACGCTGGGTAAAGTGTACCACCTACACTTGGGCACTCTAATGAACCCTTTACTGGCTGGCTCTGAGGTCAATGTAGTGATAATCCAAGGGCGAGACCAGCCAAGCTTACAGTTTGGTCGGGCAACAGAGCACCCATTAAGTGTGTTTTGGGGGAGGCACAGCAACCTGTGGTTTCAGATCCTAAGAGTGACTCCAAGCTGTTAGGCTGCTGTACCTATGATATTCTTCTCATTCTCATCAAGGTTGAGACCCCATAAAAATATTTCTAGCCAATCACCTAATTGACCTCTAACTCATTTCTCCATTGGTAAATTAGTTCCAACAGCACCTATTTTTCATTGGTGAAATGAGTGATGTTTGAGAAATACAGATGGGTTAGGAATATTCCGTGGACACTCCTGCTTCACATGACAGGGTCACAAACTTTTTATGCCAAGGGTCAGATAAAAATGTTTTAGGATTTCAAGGCCATATAGTTGATATTCCAACTATTCAGCTCAGCTATGGTGGCATGAAAGTCACCACAGACCATATATCTAAATGGCTTTGTTGTAATAACCTTTTAGTTATGTGTGTAAGAATCTAGCAAGTTCAGGATCTTGTTTCTTCTGGAACAGTGGAGGCCCCTGATTCTTCTATCCCTGTGCATTGCCTTAAGCAGGAGATTCTGTCCAGATCTCAGACACCTTGAAGGACAGCTGCTAGAACATTGTTGGATTTTCCTAGGGGGTAACTTCCGTGTGAGGACAGAGAGCTGGGACCTCACTGAGCAACCCAAGTATCTGTCTGATGGACAGGTAGAGAAGAAATGGTGTATATATGCAGTGGAATATTACTCAGCCATTAAAACAATAAAATCTTGCCATTTCCAGTAACATAGATGGATCTAGAAGGTATAATATTAAGTGAAATAAGTCAAAGAAAAATACCATACAATTTCACTCATGTGGAATTTAATAAATAAAGCAAGCGAACAAAGAAAAATGACCACTGACAAATAACAGATAAACAAAATGTGGTCTGTACACACAATGGAATATTATTCAGCCATAAAAAGGAAATACTGATGCAGGCCATGATATGGACCAACTGGAGACATTATACCAAGTAAAATAGCTGTTGTAGGATGGTGGTAATGGCTGTTGGTCCTTGTAACACACCATGTAATGGCAGGGAAATGGTGAGGACCCCCATAGCCTTCTCCTCCTTTTAATCCGAGACTGCCACTGTTTGCCAGAAAGAACACGGTGATCATCAGTGACCCAGTGGGCTTAAGTCAATTCATAGCTGTCACTGAGATGAAATTTCCAAAGCGAGCTGACCTGGCCTACCACGTGGTTTTCAGTTCATCTTGACCCTGGAAGCTGGCCTCTCTGCATTGGTCCTACGTGGATTACAACAATGAAAACCTTTTTTTTCTCTCTTTCTATATAACCTGTATTGTGTGTGTATATGTACATAGCATAAAAGTAACCATTTTAACCACTGTTTGTTTTTAATTGTGGTAAAACAGACACAACATAGAATTTACCATAGTAACCATTTTAAGTATATTCAAGTTGTCATGCAGCCAGTCTTCAGAATGGTCTTGCAGAACTGAAATTCTGTGCCCATAAATACTAAATACTTTCCTATCTCTCCCTTACTCCCAAATCTTGGCAATCACCATTTCACTTACTGTCTCTGTGAATTTGATTATTCTAGCTACCTCATATAAGTGGAATTATATAGGATTTGTCTTTTTGTTACTGTCTTATTTCACTTGGTATAATGTCTCCAGTTGGTCCATATCATGGCCTGCATCAGTATTTCCTTTTTATGGCTGAATAATATTCCATTGTGTGTACAGACCACATTTTGTTTATCTGTTATTTGTCAGTGGTCATTTTTCTTTGTTCGCTTGCTTTGTTTCTTAAATTCCACATGAGTGAAATTGTATGGTATTTTTCTTTGACTTCTTTCACTTAATATTATACCTTCTAGATCCATCTATGTTATTGGAAATGGCAAGATTTTATTGTTTTAATGGCTGAGTAATGTTCCACTGTATGTATATACCATTTCTTCTCTATCCATCCATCTATAGAGGGATACTTGGGTGGCTTCCATAATTTGGCTATTGTAATTAATGCTGTTATAAACATAGGGGTGTATATATCCTTTCAAATTAGTGTTTTTGGATTTTTTTGGGTAAATACCCAGTAGTAGAATTACTGGATCATATGGTAATTCTATTTTTAATTTTGTGAGGAATGTCCATACTCTTTTCCATAATGGCTACACCAGCTTGCATTCCCACCAGCAGTGCACAAGCGTTCCACATCCTTGTTATTTCTTATGTTTTTGATGTTAGCCATCCTGGCAGGTATGAGGTGATATCTCACTGTGGTTTTGATTTGCATTTCCCTGATACCGAGTGATGTTGAGCATCTTTTCATGTGTCTGTTGACCATCTGTCTGTCTTCTGTGGAAAAATGTCTGTTCATGTCTTCTCATTTTTTAATTTGGTTATTTGTTAGTGATGTCTCCTTTAAAAAATACATTAGAGCAGATTCAAAGTTATCTCTGATCCTTTACTTTCAATCACTTGCATTCTTCTTGAAAGGAGATAAAACAGTACTTTCCTGAGGGGTGGTTAGAGGGGTATGATACCAATTCCATGTAATCCACAGTCTAATGTCTCTGTACCGTAGGAACCAATTGCTACTGTTGGACAGTTTACATTTTGTGGCAATTGCTGTTTATTGCAGTGATTTGTTTCTTCTTGCTATTTCTTGAGTTCTGTCAAAATCTGATTAGACTTCGAGTGTTTTAGAAGAAAAAGAGATGATCCTATTTACCAGTGGTTCTCAACAGGGGACAGTATTCTTTCCAGCCCTGAGGATGTTTGGAATGGGAATGAGAGTTGGGAATGTCCTGACTCCTCTGGGTGCTACTGTCCTGCATTGCATAGGACTGTTCCACACAAAGAGAATTGTCCAAAGCCAAATGTCCTCATTACACTGTTGGTCATCAAAGCACAAACTTCAGCACTGCGTGTGGTACCTCATCACACTGATGTCACGCTGACTGTGTTTTCAGTGAAACACACACCCCCTCTACTTCGGCATCCTGCTCTTCTCTAGCACATGAGAACTTCTCATGCAAATGAACCTTCATCTGTTGTTTCCTCTATCTGGAATGCTGTTCTATCCTTGACTAGTTAAAATCTTCCTTTGGAGCATTCATTGTTCTGCAAAGCCATCTCTGACCATTTCTGCTCAGAGGGAGAGTTAGCTGTTCTGTCCCCTGTGTTCCACAGCACCCAGCAGACCTCTGGTATCACCGGGGATGTCATAAATACATGATTTCTTCTCGGGGAATATGGTAGGATTCTATTTCTCTGCCTCTCCTTACATTAAGCACAGTCAAATGACTTGCTTTGGCCAATGAAGTATGAGCAGAATTGATTTGCCTAAATTCCAGGTGGAAGCTTTAAGAGGTAGTCACGTTCTGCCAATTTCTCTTTCTTTCTGCTGTGGCAGCTAGGAGCAAGGTGGACAGTAGCTGCTCTGACCCTAGGTCCTGGAAGAAGGATGACAAGAAGCAGAGCTCTTTGTCAGTATGTATGTATGTAACATGAACAAAACATGAGCTGTGGGGTTCTAAGTCTCTGAAATGTGTAGGTTGTTGGTTACTACAGCATGGTCATGCTCAGACTGACTGAATGACCCCTCTATTCTAACATTTATCCTGTGGTATTGTTATTGTTGGTTTTACCCAACTGAATCTCCTCCGTAGGCTGTGGGCTTCTTCCTGGTAGACTGAGTTGTTTTTGCTCCTGTCTTGCCACAACTTTGCAAAGAAACAAGTTACAGTATTTACCTATTGCTGCATAACAAATTACCTCAAAAAGTAGTGGCTTAGAACAACAATAAGCATTTTTAATCCTCATGGTTCTGCAGGTCAGGAATTTGGGGGCCATTTGGCTGGGTAGTTCTGGCTCAGAGTCGTTTATGAGGTCACGGTCAAGATGTCAGTTGGAGCTCCAGTCATCTGAAGGTTTGCCTAGGCCTGAAGGATCTGCGTCCAAGGTTCCTTACAGCTGGAAAGTTGGTGGGAAGTCTTTGTGAGAGGCCTCAGCTCTTCTCCGTGTGGCCTCACAACATGGCAGTGATGCCAGTGATCCAAGGGGGAGTAAGACGGAAGGATAATGTCTTTTATGACTTAGCCCTGAAAGTCACTTCTGCGGAATTCTATGTGTTAATAAGTTCCTCACCAAGTGTGGCACACATTCACAAGAATTAGATTTTACTGCCTCTTAAAGAAAGAGGTGTTGCTAGGTTCTGAACATTTGGGTAAACCCTAATTCATATGTTGAAGTTCTAACCCCCAGATAATGGTAATAGTAGGTGAGGCCTCTGGGAGGTGCTTAGGTCACGAGGCTGGGGGGCTCTCATGAATGGGGTTAGTGCTGTCATAACAGAGACCTGCAGGGTTCCCTTCCCGCTTCCATCATGTGAGGACACAGAGGGGTCAGCTATGAACCAGGAAGTGGGCTCTGCCCAGAATGTGTGTGACCATGATGTCACTTTGATCTGGGACTTCCAGTCTCCAGAACTGGGAGACATAAATTTCTAAGGCATGCAGCCTGTGGCATGTTGTTATCATAGCTTGAATACATAAGACAAGCATCAGGAAAATCCGTGGCCATGCTTTAAAACTACCTCATGGTCACATAGTGGGCCCTCAGTAAACACATCCTGAAGCTTCCTTCAGTCTGCTGGGAAGGTCCTCAGTTGCCTTCCTCATTTACTTCAAATTCAAGTTTTCTCCCCTTCAATTAGCCTTTATTTCAGGAAACTAAGCTCCATCCCTTAGTTTCTTCAGTTTATTTCTGTTCCAGAGAATGAATTATGTATAACCAGTCCCAGACAATTTTTTTGAGTGTGCCTGAGGAGCTTAAAATAGCAAGAGAGCGAAGTCTCACCAACCTTGTAAATTAGATGCCTCAAAAATTGTCATAGGAAAGTAATTTGAAACTTTGTCCTTTCTACACATTGACAAAATCACCTTTATCTTATTATTAGAGGATTTTTCCAAACTGGCGGTGAGATTTGGGATTCCATCAGCACCACTCGTAACTGCGAAGAGGATTGTTTTCCTCATCCATGGTGTTTTTGGACAAAGCCCTGGCTGTCTCCTTAGCCAGGTCGGGCTGTCAGTCTTATGCTTCTGTGAGATTCGGGGTAGCGATTCTGTTAGCTGCACTGATGGGTTGACCAGAGCTAATAGGAATATAACTTTGTATTTCTCATAGGAGCAATGGTTTGGTATTCACTAACTCCATGTTCTGTTTATAGAACATACTACCACAAATAATCAGAAATGACTGTATCTCCTTCTTGAGGCCCCTTTTTGATAATGTTCCTTTGCAATTATTTAAGAACCTCAGGGCCAGGACCAGCTACATAATTTATGGGGCTCAGTGCAAAATGAAAATGCAGGACCTCTTGTTCAAGATGTAAGATTTCCAGGGTACCTGGGTGGCTCAGTCGGTTAAGCATCTGCCTTTGGCTCAGGTCATGATCCTGGGGTCCTGGGATCGGGCCCCGTGTTGGCTCCTTGCTCAGTAGGGAGCCTGCTTCTCCCTCTCCCTTTGCCTGCCACTCCCCCTGCTTGTGCTCTCTCCGTCTTTGTCAAATAAATAAAATCATAAAAAAAAAGAAACCCAAAACAAAATGTAAGAATTCCAAGATGAGTATCAAACCAAGTATATGGGACCTTCTGTGATGGCACACATCACATGCCCATGTAGCAGGCTCTGTTCATAGATGTATTCAAGCTAAAAGACTCCTCTAAATACCAGGCTGGGAGAGAAGAATCTGATGAGCTCACCACGATCATTGCCTTGGGTGGCCAATGGTGTCATAGTTGAAGGTCGGGCTGCATGATTCAGGGGCGCTGCTCGTCCACTACAGTGTGATGGCCTTGCTGGTCGAGTCCCTGCCCAGGCTGCCATGTTCCTATTCCTAGAGTTCCCGTTATGCGATTCGTTACCATCCCTATAGCACAAACATGATGGGAGGGCAGCCAGCTCTTGGGAGAGTGTGGCATGCCAGCCCAGGTTTCTCCTACCTTTTTGAAGCTCCCTTTCAGGACTTAGTTGGCAGAACTCACCTAGCCTGTCCCAGTCTACCCTGATGGGTTTCTACAACTTTCAGTTTTGGGGGAGTAGATGTCCCTAATATTTGCACCCCGGAAGTTCCTAGATCTTGATGCTAATTTTCCTTTTCTCATCCCAGAGGTCTACATGGAAAGGGGGTGGGACCGCTTTGCTAACCTAAAGGACCAATAAATTCCTGCCTTCGAAGTGTGAAAGCGTAGAGACCCCCTTGGGTGCATATGAAGAGGCTGCATAGGTGCCCTTCCACGGAGCAGTGACAGGTGCTCCACGGGTCTTACTTTCTGGGTTGGCCTTTGGACTAGCAGTGAAGAATTCCAGCATAAAGGCCACGTATATTTATGTCCTTATTTGGTTTGGCCTGCACAAATGATTATTATTATTTTTTAAATTTCAAACTAGTTGCCAACACTTAAATCAGGAAATTTCCCAAACAAGTCCAAATTCAGGCTCTCTGGGAAAAACCGATGTATCAGAAACACTGGGCTTACATTCCCACATCTGCTATCGGCAGAGAGGCTAGCAGCTCCCGCCAGACATGAAGCACTAGCTTTCATCTCTCACTGCCCCTGCATGCCCACTCCTTCCCTCACCTGCCTGGTCTGTGTGGGCAGTACTGGCGGGGACTGCGCAGAACCTACTGGTGCCCGACTGGGACCAGGTGTTAAATATTTCGACTCTCACCCTTGCCTAGAGCCATTTGAGTTGCTAACCCTGTTCGGGAGAGAAGCAGCTGTCAGCTTCTTGCTAAAAAACAAATTTAAATTCTGACTCCAGGGTCACTCTGTTACACTGATTAATCTGTTAGATTGTCAGTATCCTCCGCTATTTCATTTATTGGGAGCAGAGCTTCGAGATGAAATCTAAGAGGGATTCAGAACGTCTGGCCATGTCTATACTGATGGAGTGGGGGCCCTGGGAAGCCAATTTGCATGAAGGCGGAGGCCCCTCCTGGAGGACAATTCATCCTGATGAAATGAGAAGCCCGGTACTGGAACCTGACCTTGTTAGAGGAACTCACTTGTCAGATAATGGCATGAAGTCTGACATCCTGATTTCTCTCTGCATCTAACCTTCACCGGCTCCTCTCTGGAGTCTTAGAGAGAGCAGAGCAACAAGTAAAAAGATGCAACAGTGTCTCTCTCCAGACTCTTGGGTATCCCCCTAACAGAGATAGCACAGAAAGGGGACAAAGAGACATTCTCCCATTTCTTCCCCAGGGCACTTTCTCCTCTATTCACACACCTGTAGTTTATTGGCAGGGACCTGCAGACCCTTTAGTGCTCTGCAGGAGAAGACATGTGGGCCCATCTTGGCGGCTTGGGGTCCTAACTAATCACTCCCACCCCCTTCCAGGTCCTTAAACTGTTGCAAACAGACATAAGGAGCCAAATGCGTTCAAATCCAGAAACTGAGAGCATGGCAGGGTAGTTACATTGCTTGTAATGTTCTCCAAATATTTGAGTGTAGATAGTGGTGTCTGTGCATGTGTGTGTTAAATCTAATATATACCCTAGGAGCTGTTGGCCAACATTTCAAGAATTCTTAGTCTGGTTACCTGTTGCTGCAATAACTCACCCCACAATGTAGTGGGTTAGAAAGTGATATATTGCTATCTCCCCTGGTTCTGTGGTTGGATGGCTCAGCTGGCAGTTCCTACTTAGAGTCTTTGATAGGGCTGCAGCCTGATGACAGCTTGGGATCGCAGGCATCCGAGTCCTCAGTGGGGCTGGATGTCCAGGGCGGTGTCTTTCCTCATGTGGCTGGCACCTGGGCCGGGATGGCTGTCACAGCTGGGGTCTCGCTGGGTGTCTCCGACTCGATGTGGTCTCTCCACCTGGCTAGCTGGGGCTTCCTTACAGCATGGCAGTCTCAGGGCAGCCAGACTTCCCAGAGAGCATGGTGAGGCTGCAAGGGTTCTTACCATTTAGCCTGGGAAGCCACGCTCCATCACTTCTCCTGTCACCAAGGCCGCCTGGGATGGTTAATTTTAAGTGTCAATGTAGCTAGGCCTTGGTAACCAGATATTTGCTCAACTAGTATTTTGGATGTTTCTATGAAGGTATTTTTAGATGATTGTAACATTTAAATCAATAGACTTTGAGGAAAGCAGAGTGCCCTTCTCAATGTGGGTGGGCCTCATGATAGACATGAAGTTGAAGGTCTTACTAGAAAAAGACTGACCTCCGCTGAAGAAGAGGGAATTCTGCTAGCAAATGGTCTTTGGACTCATCCACCATTAGCTCTTCCCTGGGTATCCAGCCCGATGGTCTACCTTGCAGATTATAGATTGGACAGCCATGACAGAAAGAAAGAAAAAAATGAAAATTTTGAGCCAGTTCCTGAAAGCTCTGTAGCTCTGTTTCTCTTTACTTTTCCTTTTCACCCTTGACTAAGGGTGTACCAGTTTCAGAGGCAGGGGGCTTAAAATCACAATGGGAGGGGCATCCAAGAAAATGTCCAGTCATCTTTAATTCATCACAGTTCTCATCAGAAATTCTCACTCTGGGGTTGGTTAGTTGTGTAGAAGTCACAATTTCTCATTGGTTGAATGAGTGGTGTTAAAGATATTTGTTGGGGGGCGCCTGGGTGGCTCAGTCGTTAGGCGTCTGCCTTCGGTTCAGGTCATGATCCCAGGGTCCTGGGATCAAGCCCTGCATCGGGCTCCCTGCTCCGCGGGAAGCCTGCTTCTCCCTCTCCCACTCCCCCTGCTTGTGTTCCTGCTCTCGCTGTCTCTCTCTCTGTCAAATAAATAAATCTTAAAAAAAAAAGATATTTGTTGGGTAGAAACACTGTACAGGCACCATACTCCTTGAGCCAAGAAGATTTAAAAACCTGACAGGCCTAATATGACAGTACCTGCTCTTGGTCTGGAAAGTTATTTATCCCTGTGTCCCCCACTTATCAGAGCACCTGTTGCTTGATCTAAACAGAGGGATTACAAGGGAATGAAATTGTCTGTTGAGCTGCTTGTTGTAAAGCTCAAGGGTAGTGAACCAAATGTGCCTGGGCTCACAGGATAGGTTGTATGATTACTTTGAGCCAGCCTACTTTAAGAAGTGATTCGACCTTGGCCGCAGCAACTTCTTGCAAGACACACCTCTAAAAGCAAGGGAAACAAAAGCAAAAATGAACTATTAGGACCTCAAGAGCAAAAGCTTCTGCATGGCAAGGGAAACAGTCAACAAAACTAAAAGGCAACCTACAGAATGGGAAAGGAGATTTGCAAATGACATAACAGGTAAAGGGCTGGTATCCAAGATCTGTAAAGAACTTCTCAAACTCAACACCCAAAAAGCAAATAATCCAGTCAAGAAATGGGTAGAAGACATGAACAGACACTTCTCCAAAGAAGACATACAAATGGCCAACAGACACATGAAAAAATGCTCCATATCACTTGCCATCAGGGAAATACAAATCAAAACCACAATGAGATACCACCTTACACCAGTTAGAATGGCTAAAATTAACAAGACAGAAAACAAGTGTTGGCGAGGATCTGGAGAGGGAAACCCTCTTGCACTGTCGGTGGGAATGCAAGCTGGTACAGCCACTCTGGAAAACAGTATGGAGGTTCCTCAGGAAGTTAAAAATAGAGCTACCCTATGACCCAGCAATTGCACTACTGGGTTTTTACCCCAAAGATAAAGATGTAATGAAAAGAAGGGGCACCTGAACCCCAATGTTCATAGCAGCAATACTCACAATAGCCGAACTGTGGAAGGAACCGAGATGTCCTTCAACAGATGAATGGATAAAGAAGATGTGGTACATATATACAATGGAATATTATTCAGCCATCAGAAAGGATGAATACCTACCATTTACATCAACATGGTTGGAACTGGAGGATATTATGCTAAGTAAAATAAGTCAATCAGAGAAAGACAATTATCATATGGTTTCACTCATATGTGGAATATAAGAAGTAGCGCAGAGGATCACAGGGGAAGGGAGGGAAAACCGAATGGGAAGAAATCAGAGAGAGAGCCAAACCATGAGAGACACTTGACTCTGGGGAAAAAAAACTGAAGGTTGTGGAAAGGGAGGTGGGTGGGAAGATGGGGTAACTTGTGGTGATAGACATTAAGGAGGGGACATGGTGTGATAAGCACTGGGTGTTATATGCAACTAATGAATCATTGAACACTACACCAAAAACTAATGATGTACTATAGGTTGGCTAATTGAATTTAAATAAAAAAAAAAAGAAGTGATTATACAAATGAAAAATTTGGTCCAAGGCTTACTTTTGTTATAACATGCCATGCAGCAGTGAACCTTGGAAGAGCTGCATAGCTCCCACCTACCTGTAACTGTTGGCTGTGGCCAATACTGGCTCCCCCATGTCTGTCCATGTTGAATGGCTAAATGGGCTTAGGTTTGTTTGCCCTGTGAACTTTTTCTCTCCCTCTCTAAACAAGGACCCTGGGATTCATGTGACTTTGGTTTGCCTATTTAGTTGCAGGCTAAAGGACTAAGAAATTGCAAACCTGGCCAGGCTGGCCAGCATCTGACCCTGCTTCATCAGCTTACTGGAAGGAGCGAGTGACACAAGCAATCATGCTTTCAAAAGGCTCTGGCTCTCTCTGTCCTTGTTCAGTGCCCTACCCCAAGTGGCCCCCTGGGTGTCAGCTGGCCCCATCTCACCAATCATATTCATGACTCCTCATTCCAAGGCCAGGAGCTAGAGAGGGCTACAAAGCTTACTCTACTATTGTCCCTTTCAGGGAACAAGGGAGAAGTCTTCTTGTGGAAATAAATATGGAGAAAGGGATATCCCAACCCAGGTATTGAAGACGACTCCTGCTAATCCCAGACACCACTACAGAAAGAGTGATGGGGTCCCGTATGAACAGTGTGGCCATCAGCCACTGACGTTGATGTTATTATTGGGACACCATTCTCAAGCTGGTGATGGTTGGCAAGAGCCTTATTTTATCCATGTGCATTAGTTGTCTCCCTAAGCAGACATGAGGTTCATGTCCTATTTCTTATGAACTGCCCTTTGTTTAGCCACTTAACACCAGGACAGTGCTCTGTACTGTATTTGTTGTCAACCACAGTATTTGTTAAGTTATGGAGTTCAGCAATAGGAGCCCAGGGTCACTGTGGTAGGTCTGGCATGAACATTTGGAAGGTTCCAGTGCATCATTTTCAAACTTTAATAATGTACTGATAGGCAAGGTCCTGACATGTTTAATTATTTATAAAATAAAATTAAGCGTATTTAAGGTGTATAACATGATGATTTGATAGAGACACACACATAGTAAAATGATTACTGTAGTCAAGCCAATTATCTTCTCACATATTTTTTTGTGCATGATGAGTGCACCTACAGTCTCTCCTAGCAAATGTCTAGTATGGAGTAGAGTATGAAGTGTACTCATCATGCTGTACATGGCATCTCTAGATTTATCTATGCTACATAACTCCAACTTTGTACCTTTGACCAACATCTCTCCATTTGCCCCCACGTCCCCATCCCTCAGCCCTGGGTCACTACCATTCTACTCCCTGTTTCTGTGGATCCAACTTGTATAGATTTTACCTCTAGGAGATCATGCCGGTTTTTTTCTTCCTGTGTCTGGCTTATGTCACCCAGCATAATGTCTTCCAGGTTCATCCAGGTTGTGTGCCACATGGAGGTAGCGCCTTTTAAATGAAAGGTAACTTACGGACTTCTGGAGTTGATTTAACATTTTTATTACGTTTTTAAATTCTTGGCATTAGAGAACTAGGTGTGGTGGATCTTCCCTGTGTGCATATACTGCATTCCTTCTCTCCGCCCTGTCTGTATCCCGTGGGGCCGACCTCTTTGAGCCACAGCAGTGGTCTCCTTACTTATGGCTTCTGGTTGGGTTCAGCCCATGAGGAGCACTGGCAGGAAAGTCAGGCTCCTTACTTCTGACTGTGCCTTGTACCTGCAGCTCTCAGCTTCTGACAGGGCACCCTCTCTGCAGGCTTTGTGCACCCCCTGTCTCTCTCCCTCTCCCTGTCTCTCCCCTGCTGACCCCACAGTGTGCTCCTCCCCTACTTGCCCCGTTAGGCCTTTGGTAATGGCCTTCCTCTACCCCTCCCCACACCTTTGAGAAGTTTGCATGTTCAGCTCTCCTGACATTTGTTACTCATCGTCTCATCTCTTTCCTGCCTGGACCGTGACTCATACTTTGGGCCAGTGGTTCTCATCTGGGGACTATTTTTTTTGTCTCTCAGGGGACATTTGGGAATGTGTGGAGACCTTTCTGGTTGTCACAAATTGGGGGAGGGGTTGCTATTGGTATCTAGTGGGTAGAGGCCAGGGAGGCCGCCAAATGGCCTGCAATGCCCAGGACGGCCTCACAACAGACTTAGCAGGTCCCGGATGTCAGCAGTGGTGAGGCTGGGAGATGCTGCTCTCTGGGGTAATGCTCATGTCTGCTCTACAACTATAAATGCAACACAATTTCATAAACCACATATGAAGACTCTAGAACCAATGAAATTTTAATTAACAACGTTAATTGAAAGTTAAGGATGCAGTTGTTTAGCTGAAATGAACCGCTGCTCACAATATGATGTGGTCCCGACGGCCTAGGTCCTGTATGGGGGTGTGTCTGGGCGCCTAAGCCCATAACTCCCTCCCCCTCAGTATGTCTCTCCTCTCAGGCTACTAGGGGACCTTTGCTCTTAGGGCACACATTGGGGTCTTGTTGGCTTTTGTTTGGCACCAGTATAATTTTCATCTGAAGTCTACCATTATCATTTCTCTCATAAACCTGTGTCAACTGATGCTTTGCTAATTGCTGACAGTATGTTCATAAACATATTTGCAAAGGAGAACCCTATAGCAATACTCAGTCCTTCAGATATACTTTTTTAAAGATTATTTGAGAAGGAGAGAGTGTGTGAGCTAGCATGGGGGAGGAGGGACAGAGGGAGAGGGAGAGAGAGAGTCCCAAGCAGACTCCATACTGAGCATGGAGCCAGTCGTGGGGCTCAACCTCATCACCCAAGGTCATGACCCCAGATCATGACCTGAGCCAGAACCAGTAGTCAGACACTTAACTGTGCCACCCAGGTGCCCTGGTCCTTCAGTTATTTTTAAGGATTTCATAGAGATTAAGGCAGGAGACTGAAATCAAATGTTTCACAGAGAACTCATGGGACCTTGACAATCTATCCTTGCTGTCCTGTGAGGCGATGCTCTTCTGGTATTGGATGGAAATTTTGAATAGACCTCAATTCCTTCCTTGATGATGGAAATGCAGGAAGCTTCCACTGAGGGCAGAAGGTTTTGTGAACAGACACATAGCTTTCTCCTTGGCTCTTTCTGTGATGCCTCAAAGATAAAGAAAGGCCTTTCTAATAAAACCTTATCCCCAAGTTACACAGTGGGAGGTTCTCATACTTTCCAATCAACGTGTTTTGCTTTCTCAGCTCTGGCTTTCTAAATGAAATTCCCCTGTGACATGAGGATCACAACTTGAGGTTTTTCTCTTCATGGAAGAGATTTGTTGGATTTCCTCCTTTTTCCCCTGGCTGGGGAAGTGTGCCGGCTTCTGAAGGCTATTGAATAGTGTGCGGTGCAGCCCAGCTTTGCGGAGGGCTTGTATTCTAAATTCCGCCTGGAAAATGCAAACCTTATTTCTGTACCTAATAACCTCTCTGGCTGACCATATCAATCACAGAATCTTGTGTTGCTCTTTATTTTGTTCATGTGTTAGCACCTTTTGCAAATCTAAAACAATTATGAAACCATTTAAAAACAATAATGCTTAAATGCAAACACTTAAATGTTATTAAACTGTTAGCATCTTGCTGCATTATTTCCTTGTGGTTAATTACTTTATTTCTTTATAGCTAGCCATGATGGATTGCTGGTTAGTGTGGTTTCCACTCTGTAAGAAGATATAGTTGCGTGCTCTGAAACTGTTAAGGGTGCCCACCACCACTTTCGAAACTGTTTAAAAGCATTTGGCGGGGGAAGGAGGGGTGCTCAGGGAATTCTTTAATTTAGTTTTTATTTTTAAATAAATATTTAGCTACAGTGATTTTGATGAAAAGCCCTTTACTGGCTTAATGAAGGATTTTTATGGGTCTATATAACATCAGTGTCTTAATTACTACAAATGGATAATAAACCCTTTCTCATATGTGAGAATGGGGAAACACACAGAGTGAGCACCATTAGGAACAATTGGATTTTCACTTGATAATTCAGTAAAAAAAAAATGTAAATACTGCAAATAACAGCCCAAGGGGTAGATGCTGCAGCTCCACCAGAAACCATAGAGCATAACTAATTTTTACAGAGATTTTCTCTGTGTTTTTTGGGCTGTGACAAAAGCAAAATATATATTCATGCAGGGAATGAAATCGTTGTTCATTTGGTGAGCACTAATTAATTCCTCTCTGTATGCTGGAGACATTTAATTCCTCATCATAAAAGGTCCTTGAATTTAGGACGTTGCCCAGAGAGGAATGTATATATGACTCTATGCAAGTGGACTGTAATGTACCAGGAAGAGTGGTCTGGAGTCTCATAATGTGTGTGTGGCTTTAAGATATTCAGTTGGTTTTAGAAACTCACAGATTGCTAGTACAGACTGGCCTTTGCCAGTTGAGCAAAAGGCCAATCAGAAAACAATTTCAAATAGGTAGTAGTTTCAGTACTTTAAGTAAGAAAATGAAGAGCTGTTGAGTAGGTCTTGAATGAACTACTGAATTATCACACTCTTGATTTCCTAATCAGAGGGTTTCAAACCAGACTGTCTCCAAGAACCACCTGGGAAACTAGATAAAATGAAGATCTGGGGGCTGTACTCCAAGACAGTGATTCAGCAGGTTTGTCTAGAGTCCAGAGACTTTTTTATTGAAAAGGACGACATGTACGGCCCACGTTTTGAAAACATTAGTTTCTTTGGGTAGTTTAAACATGTCCCTTGAAATTGTTTCTTTTACTTTTATTTTCTTCCCCCATTACATTTAGAGTATTTAATTCTACTCATTCCTAATCAAATGGGCCCAAATTTCAAGTTAAAAATCTTAAAGCCTGCTCATACACAGAAGAGAGATGATCTCCACTTATATACAGAGATCATTCTAGAAAAGGGCAATTATTTTCAAAAAGTGGCAAATGATTACATAACTCTATCTCTACCTTTCTGTATAGCTCTGGTTTGAATAAAGGTAGGGTTCTGGAGAATCCAGAGTCTAAATCTGCAGAAAGAGTGTATCTCCAGCTCCAGAAACATATTTTATAGACTTCTTATAATGAGATCTTGGTTGGATCTGTCTCTACAATGATATTTGATTAAAGATTTATTGCCCTGATTGAGATATAGCATTTATTTCCAATAGCATAAAGCATTTCCTTTGCCCTATACTTTGTTTCCCTTTGGAACAATATTCTCAATATTCCATAATGTTTTATTTTTGAATGATCTGGTTATAAAACTAAAACATTTTCTTATTCTACTTCAATTCAAGGATCTATGAAACTGCCTCATTTTTCTTATCAAAAGAATGAGTCCACCATTTCTAATCCAAGAGGGTTACTGGGGTCCTATGCAATTCTTTCTTTTTAAACTAAAATTACTTAATTTTATGAAAGTATAATTGACATACAATATCCTATTAGTTTCAAGTGTACATCATAGTGATTCAATATTTTCATATATTACAAAATGATCTCCAAGGTAAGTCTAGTTACTATCTATCACCATACAAAGTTATTACAATATTATTGACTAGGTTCCTTATGCTGTACATTCCATCCCCATGACTTATTTTTTTATGATTGAAAGTTTGTACTTCTTTTTTTTTTTTTTTAAGATTTTATTTATTTATTTGAGAGAGAGAGAATGAGAGAGAGCAAGCACATGAGAGGGGGGAGGGTCAGAGGGAGAAGCAGACTCCCTGCCGAGCAGGGAGCCTGATGCAGGACTCGATCCAGGGACTCCGGGATCATGACCTGAGCTGAAGGCAGTCGCTTAACCAACTGAGCCACCCAAGCACCCAAAAGTTTGTACTTCTTAATCCCCTTCACCTATTTCTCCCATTCCCTCAATTCCTCCCTCCCCTCTGCTGACCAACTGTTTATTTCCTGTATCTGACTTTGTTTCTGTTTTGTTTTGTTTTGTTTTGTTTGGATTCCACGTATGAGTGAAATCATACAATTTTTGTCTTTTTCTGACTTACTTCACCTGGCATAATATCCTCGAGGCCCATCCACATTGTTGCAAATGTCAAGATCTCATTTTTTTCATGGCTGAATAATATTCCATTGTGCATGTGTATGTGCATGTGTGTGTATATTTACCACATCTTTTTAATCCATTGAACTATTGATGGACATTTACATTGCTTCCTTATCTTGGCTATTGTAAACAATGATGTAATAAACATAGAGGTACACATCTCTTTGAATTGGTGTTTTTGTTTTCTTTGGATAAATACCCAGAAGTGAGATTGCTGGATCATATGGTAGTTCTGTTTTGAATTTTTGGGGGGAACCTCCACACTGTTTTTTTATTGTAGCTGCACCAATTTACAGTCCTCCCAACAGTGCATGAGGATTCCCTTTTCTCAGTGTTCTTGCCAACACTTGTTATTTTTTTCCTTTTGATAATAGTCAACTACTAAGTGTGAGGCGGTATCCCATTGCAGTTTTGATTTGCATTTCCCTGACAAAGAGTGATGCTGAGCATCTTTTCATGTGCCTGTTGGCCATCTGTATGTCTTCCTTGGAAAAAAGTCTTTTCAAGTCTCCTATCCATTTAAAAAAAATCATATTGTTTATTTTTTTATATAGAATTGTTTAAGTTCTTTATATCTTTGGGATATTAACCCCTTACCAGATGTATGATTTGCAAATATCTTTTCCCATTCAGTGGGTTGCTTTTTCATTTTGTTGGTTTCCTTTGCTGTGCAAAAGCTTTTTACTTGGATGTAGTCCCATTTGTTTATTTTAGCTTTTCTTGCCCTTGTCTGTGGAGCCTGGTTCAAAAAAATATTCCTAAGATCCTAAGACTGATGTCAAAGAGATTACTACTCATTTTTTCTTCCAGGAGATTTAGGGTTTCAGGTCTTAAATTCACGTCTTTAATTCATTTTGAATTTGTTTTTGTATATGGTGTAAGAGAGTGGTCTAGTTTCATTCTTTTGCATGTAGCTGTCCTGTTCTCCTAGCACCATTTATTGAAAAGACTGTCTTTTCCCCATTGTATACTCTTGCCTCTTTTGTCATAGATGGACTATGTATGTGTGGGTTTATTTCTATTCTATTGATCTGTGTGTCTGTTTTCATGCCAGTACCATACTGTTTTGATCTCTTTAGCTCTGTGTTATAGTTTGAAATCATGGAGTGTGATGCCTCCAGCTTTGTTCTTTCTCGAGGTTGCTTTGACTATTCAGGATCTTTTGTGGTTCCACACAAATTTTAGGGTTCTTTGTTTTAGTTCTCTGAAAAATGCCATTGGTATTTTAATGGGGATCGCATTGAATCTGTAGATAGCTTTGGATAGTATGGACATTTTAACAGTATTCTTTTATTCCATGAACACAGAATATCTTTCTATTCATTTGTGGTGTTTTTAATTTCTTTCATCATTGTCTTATAGTTTGCGGATACAGATTGTTTACCTCCTTGGTTAAATATATTTCTAGGTGGTTTATTCTTTTAAATGCAATTGTAAATGGGATATTTTCTTAATTTCTCTTTCTAAT
The DNA here is from genome assembly GCF_029215605.1 of Mirounga angustirostris. Lineage (NCBI taxonomy): Eukaryota > Metazoa > Chordata > Mammalia > Carnivora > Phocidae > Mirounga > Mirounga angustirostris. Next base: position 176,324,709 of record NW_026991709.1, on the reverse strand, counting down.
AGTTTGTTATTTGTGTATAGAAGCATGACCAATTTCTGTATATTAATTTTGTATGCTGCAACTTTACTGAATTCATTTGTTCTAATAGTGTTTTGGTGGAGTCATTAGGGTTTTTCCTATATAGTATCATGTCATCTGTGCATAGTGACAGTTTTACATCTTCCTTTCCAATTAGGATATAATTTACTTCTTCTTTTTTTTTTTTTTACTTGATTGCCAGGGCTAGGATTTCCAATACTATGTTGGAATAAAAGTGGTGAGAGTGGGCATCCTTACTTTGTTCTTGATCTTAGACAAAAACTTTTAGCTTTTCACCATTGACTATGATGTTAGCTGTGGGTTTGTCACGGCCTTTTATTCTGGCCTTTATTTTGTTGAGAGTTTTTAATCATAAATAGATGTTAAATTTTGTGAAATGCTTTTTCTACATCTATTGAGATGATCATATGATTTTTATACTTTGTTTTGTTGATGTGATGTATCACATTGATTGTTTTATGGATGTTGAATCATTCTTGCATCCCTGTAATAAATCCCACTTGATAGTGGTGTTTGATCCTTTTTATTGTATTGTTGAATTCAATTTGATAACATTTTGTTGAGTATTTTTGCATCCATATTCATCAGGGATATTGGAGTGTCATTTTTTTTCTTTTTGTGGTGTCTTTGGTTTTGGTATCAGCGTAATGAGGGCCTTATAAAATGAGTTTAGAAGCATTCATCCCTCTTCAGTTTTTTGGAACAATTTGAGAAGGATAGGTACTAATTTATTTATTTATTTATTTATTTATTTATTTATTTATTTATTTATTTATTTATTTATTTGACAGAGAGAGACACAGCGAGAGAGGGAATACAAGCAGGGGGAGTGGGAGAGGGAGAAGCAGGCTCCACGCAGAGCAGGGAGCCTGATGTGGGACTCGATCCCAGGACCCTGGGATCATGACCTGAGCTGAAGGCAGTCACTTAACCGACTGAGCCACCCAGGCACCTGGATAGGTACTAATTCTTTAAATATTTGGTAGAATTCAACTATGAAGCCATCTGTCCTGGAATTTTTTTTTTTTTTTTGAGGGAGGTAGTTTTTAAGTTACTGATTGAATTTCATAACTTGTAATTGCCCTAGAAAATATTCAGATTTTCTTTTCCTTTGTGATCCAGTCTCAGAAGGTTGTTTTTCTAGGAATTTACCCATTTCTTGCAGGTTTCCCAATCTGTTGACTAACTATTCATAGTACTCTCTTAGGATCCTTTGTCTTTCTGTGGTGTCAGTTGTAACTTCTCTTTCATTTATGATTTTATTTATTTGGACCTTCTCTCTTTTTCTTGATGAGTCTGGCTAGAGGTGTATTGATTTTGTTTATCTTTTTAAAGAACCAGCTTTTAGTTTCATTGACTTTTTAGTCTCTTTTTCATTTATATTCATTCTGATCTTTATTATTTCCTTCCATGAACTTTGGGCTTTGTTTTTATAGTTCCTTTAGGTATAAAGTTAGATTGTTTATTTGGGATTTTTCTTGTTTCTTGAGGTAGACCTGTATTGCTATTAACCTCCCTCTTAAAACTGCTTTTGCTGCATCCTATAGATTTTGGAAAGTTGTGTTTCCCTTCTCATTTGCCTCAGGGTGTTTTTTGTTTTTTTTTTCTGCTCTGATTTCTTTTTTAACTCATTAGTGGTTTAATCTACGTGTTTGTGGGTTTTTTTCTAGTTTTCTTCTTGTAATTGATTTCTAGTTTCATACAGTTGTAGTTGGAAAAGATGCATGATATGATTTCAGTCTTCTTAAATTTATCGAGATCTGTTTTGTGGCTTAGCACCTATCCCAGAGAATGTTCCAGGTATATTTGAGAAGAATGTGTATTCAATAGTTTTTGGATGGGAAGTTCTGTATGTCTTTTAAGTCCATTTGGTCTAATGTGTTGCTTAAGACCAATGTTTCCTTAATGATTTTCTGTCAGGATGATCTATTCATTCATGTCAGTGGGGTGTTAAAGTCACTTGCTATTATTGTATTGCTGTCAGTTTCTTCTTTTATATCTTTTAATATTTGCCTTATATATTTAGGTGTTTCTATGTTGGGTGATAAATATTTAATGAATGTTATATCCTCTTCTTGGATTCACCTCTTTATCATTATATAATGCCCTTCTTTGTCTTCTGTTATAGTCTTTGTTTCAGAGTGTATTTGTCTGATAGGAGTTTTGCTACCAACTTTCTTTTCAATTTGCATGGAATATCTTTTTCTGTCCTTTCACTTTCAGTCTGTGTGTGTGTGTTTAGATCTGAAATGAGTCTTTTATAAGCAGCATGTAGTTGGGTCTTGTTTTTTCATCCATTCAGCAGCCCTCTGTCTTTTGATTGGAGCATGATCCATTTACATTTAAAGTACTCATTGGGGGTGACTGGGTGGCTCAGTCGTTAAGCGTTTGCCTTTGGCCAGGGTCTTGGGATAGAGCCCCACATTGGGCTCCCTGCTCCGCTGGAAGCCTGCTTCTCCCTCTCCCACTCCCCTGCTTGTGTTCCCTCTCTCGCTGTGTCTCTCTCTGTCAAATAAATAAATAAATCTTTTAAAAAAAATAAAGTACTCATTGACGGGTATGTACTTACTGCTATTTTATAGTTTCCTGGTTGTTTTTATAGTTCTTCTCTGTTCCTTTCTTCTTCTCTTGGTCTTGTGGTTTGATGGTTTTCTTTTTCTTCTTTTTTTTTTTTAAAGATTTTATTTATTTGAGAGAGAGAGAGAGAGACAGTGAGCATGAGTGGGGGTGGAGGGAGAAGCAGACTCTCTGCTGAGCAGGGAGCCTGACATGGAGCTCAATCCCAGGACCCTGATATCATGACCTGAGCCTAAAGCAGACGCTTAACTGACTGAGCCACCCAGGTGCCCTGGTTTTCTTTTCTTTTTAAAAATTTTATTTATTTATTTGAGAGAGAGAGAGAGAGGGAGCAGGAGAAGCAGACTCCCTGCTGAGTGGGGAGCCCAATGTGGGGCTCTATCCCAGGACCCTAAGATCATGACCTGAGCTGAAGGCAGACGCTTAACTGACTGAGCCACCCAGGCACCCTGGTTTGATGGTTCTCTTAGTGTTATGTTTCGGTTCCTTTTCTCATTATTTTTGTGTGTGTATTATTAGGTTTTTGGTTTGTGATTACCATGAGGTTCATATAATCAACCTATATATATGGCAATCTGTTTCAAGCTGGTAATTGCTTCAGTTTGAATACATTCTGAATGTACTATGTTTGTACTCCTCCATCCCATGTTTTATGTTTTTGACATCGTATTGCATTCTTCAGCTCTCAATTGTTCTTTTCTTAGATTTTCTGACAATTTGTTGAAGCTCTCATTGTGTTCCTCTATTCTTCTCCCAAGTTTGGTGAGCATCTTTATGATCAATACTTTGGACTCTTTATCACGTCAATTACTTCTAATTCATTAGAGTATTTCCCCCTGGAGTTTTATCTTACTCTTTTGTGAAACATATTCTTCTGTCCTCTAATTTTGTTTGATTTTCTGTGTTTGTGTCTGTGAATTCAGTAGAACATCTACCTCTCCCTGAAGGAGTGGCCTTGTGTAGGAGCAGCTGATGTGGACTGCATATTCCTGACAGCTTTGGCAGACCAGCTGGAGCTAGGACAGATTTGGGCCAGGCAGGTCCCAAGGCCTGTCATGTCAGGGCCACCCTGGCTGGATGCTGGAGTTTCAGTGGGCATGGACCGGGGTCTCAGGGTGTATTTCACCTGGGCCACCTTGGTGGGGTTGTTGGAACTGAAGCAGGCACGGGCCCCAGTCTGGCTGGCTGGCTAGGGTGCCTGAACCGCGCTTCCATTTATGCCATCGTAGTGGAGGTGGAACAGGAAAAATGGCACTCAGCAGTGCCTCTTACCCCAGAGAGAGTTCCAGCAGTTCCCTGTCCATTTGGCAGTTGATCTAGGGTTAGTAAATGGATTTCCTTCACTTATAGTCTAGTTGCCTTTTAAACCACTTTTTATTCGCTTTGCCCCAGGGCAGGTGGGTCTGCACATGAACTACTTAGTTATATCCCTCCTTAATATGGGTTGCCTTATGGGGGTTGGGATTCTCATCATTTCCATGTCTCCATCTGTCCCACCCTTTTCTGAGAGGTCTCTCTGCCCTTTGTTGTGCAGAAGCTATTTAATCAGCCCTCAGTTCTTCAGGAGGAATTGCTCTCTATGTAAGTATGGATGTGGTGTGTCTATGGGAGGAGGTGATTTCAGGGTCTTCCTATGCTGCCATCTTGAATCACCTTCCCTGTTATCCTACATACTTCTTATATTTTACTTCTCAGTTTAAAAATTGAGGCTTAAGTTTTGATTCAAAAAGTAATATATTTTCAATTCTTGAAAGATTAGATTAGTACAAAGGAGAAAATGAAAATTGCTCATTTCTCTCTGACATAATTTTGTTAATATTTTGGCACAGTTGACTTTCCATCTTCCAAATCTAGATTATGCTAAAAAAAGTTTTACAGTACTTCCTCTTAGGAAATTATTAAGAATATCTAGTTTATATGACCACATTTTGTCTTCCTTTGGGACCAGCTCCTAAGAGGAGAAAGCACTGTGTGGTTGTTGGGGGCGCCTCAGAGTCTTTGTAGCAATTCTGTTGTCAGCTCCTTTCCAAACTTGTTGTCCTCCTAATCATTAAGAAATTTTGTGAGATTCAATTTGGGGACCAGTGAAAGAAATTTCTTCCTTCTTCCTTCCTTCTTGTCCTCTATCTACCTTCCTTCCCATTCTTCCTCCTCTCTCTCTCTGCCCTTCTCATTTCTTTCCTCAGCTGGCCCTTGATGGGTAAAAACACAGGCCTTCCCATGGGGATCTTACCAATCAATACCCACGTGACACACTAGAGATGTAGATTTTTCTCAGTTGTGACTGCTGTAATTTGATATTTGCCAGGCCAATAGCCACCACATGTTCTTTTAGTTAAATGACATTTATTTGACATCCTTTGTCACATGAGTAATCTTTATTCTATGCAGTCCATTTATCTTCTTTCAGTCTTTCAGTGACAATCTTTGTTCAAATAATAACAGTACCATGTATCCATCAGTTACTGAGCATTACAGTGTGCCAGGTGCTTGGTGTGAATGCTTTAAGTATATTTACTCACCTAATCCTTGCACACCCCTTAGAGGTCAATGGTGGCATCATGATTTGACAGGTGAGGAGGCAGTGAGGCTCAGAGGGTTAAGGAATTTGCCTTAACATGGTAGAGATGATAAATGGTGGAGCTGGGATTCCAATCCTAGTTTCTTGGATGCTAAAGTCAGTGAATTAATCAAATGTTCCCCGAACAATTGAAGGAACTTTATAGAATGGCATTAAGATGTCTGCCAGATGAGTGACCTCATAGAACAGAATAGGTTTATTTCCCTAGGAAGTTCAGGGAAATGAAAAGAATCCTGTGAACTCTCTCAAGGTCCAAGCTCTAATGGACTTGTTCTCAAGTCCTACTCACCAAGTCTCTCAAGTCAGGGAATTCCAAACTTGAGGTTTACTCCTGAGGCTCTGTCTACATTCGGTGATGCCCAAGGCTCTAGTTTGACGTCTTGAACAAAGCCCTTGGAGGACTCAGACAGTGATGTGCTTCATGTCACATCCATAGGAAGTCTTACCAGGAACTGTTGTCTAACTGAGTTAGTCATAAAGCAGACAAAACATGGTAGGTTATGAAAACACTCTGTTTGCTTAGCCGGGGTGGGTCATGGAATGAGTGCTGGTGAAATGATATCTGGTCTCTCTCATGTAAAGATGGTAAATCTTTAGGCAAAGGGAAGGTGGAGATCTGGTGTGAGTCTGGGAAGTCTGTCCTAGAAGAAAGGATATAGATACCGATGGGACCTCAGAATAAGCTCCATTAGGCAATCCCGAAATGCCAAAAAACCTGAATTTGCTTTTAAGCAAATTTAGGAGATAGTTTCTTGAGAAAAAGAAATCAAGAATCCAAGCTCTTGATCTTTTTTTTTGAGACTGGTGGTAGAGGGAAATAAAGTTTTCCTTTTCAATAAAGACTTAGATGTAGTAGCCACCCGCTATATCTGAGACGTCCTTTCTCTATACAACAAAATGATTTTCAGTAACAAGTATGAAATAAAACAAGTAATAGTAACAGAAAAGAGATGCAGACAGTCCAAATGTTCCTTTTTTTTTTTTAAGAGAGGGAGAGACGAGTAGGGAAGGGGAGAGGGAGAGAGAGAATCTTAAGCAGGCTCCATGCCCAGCACAGAACCTGACATGGGGCTCCATATCATGACACTGAGAGCTTGACCTGAGCCTAAATCAAGAGTCAGACGCTTAACCAACTGAGCCACCCAGGTGCCCCAAATGTTCTTTTTTGACTTAATGTATAATGATGCCCTTGAAAAATAAAACAAAATATTACTGCATCAAAAAGGAAAAAAAAAACAATGGATTAGAACTTTAAATCATATTGTGTTTTTTGACAAAAAAAGAGAATCCTTATATTCCTTTGCAGCAATAAATACAGTTTTTGTTTTCAAGGCTCCTACAAATTTGACAATGACTTTAATGAAGTTGATCTTCACGGTTTTGGGGTCAGTAGATGGTAGAGCCAGTTTTGCCAATCTAGCTTTACTCGCAGTTGATCAGAGAATGTTTTCTATTTTAATTTTAAAACATTTCTTTCACATGAAGCAACAGATTCTCAAATAGTTGGGAGAAATCTTAAACATAAGGCTAAATTTCACAGGGATCCATACAATTTTTATACCACAGCTTCCAGAAGGTCACAACATCACCCATGTCTGTTTTTATTCAGGTTGGATTCTGGTAGCTCTCAAATACCTTTGCAGTTGAAAAAATTTAAACAAAGACACCCAAGGGGTCATACCAAATGACAGTTGGAGTAACTCAAATTCTTTCTTGTTCTTTGCATCTGTTATGTTGTCTTCATTGAATTTGAAGTTCCTGTTCAAACACAGAATTTTGTTGCACCACAGGGGTTGGAGATAGAAACTGTGCACAAGCTCAAACCATTAGGAACTTGATCTTGAAACCAACACATGCAATCCCAAGTTCTTGTTTGTTGGGAATGACTGTATAATTAATTCTGAGTTTACTTTCACATAGAGTATGATTATGAAAATATAAGTAGCAAAATCATGCTAATTTGAAGCTTACATACATGTTACTAAAAGTGAATCGGGTAACTGGTTACTCAGTTCAGTTTAGTAAACCCGTTAGTTGAGCAATTGTTTAGAACTTAGACCAATGGAAGTGATGTTTTTGTTAGTGTTTTTAAGGGAAGAGTATTTTTTTCTTTGATATTCTTTAGGAGTGCTAGCTTATGGTGATAATAAAATGAAGACTAAGCAGTTCTACTGTTTTTTTGTTTTTTTTTTTAAGATTTATTTATTTTAGAGAGAGAAAGAATGCACATGCAGGGGGAGGGGCAGAGAGAGAGGGAGACAAGCAGGCTTCCTACTGAGCGGAGAGCCCCACGAGGTCGTGGGGCTCCATCCCAGGACCCTGAGATTGTGACCTGAGCCAAACCTAAGAGTCAGATGCTTAACTGACTTGAGCCTCCCAAGTGCCCCTTTTTCAAAATTCTCTACAGTCAGTGCACTTTGTTATTGCCTGAACTTGGGGAGGATCACCCGCTCCCACCCCTCCCTTTGGGCTTTGGCATATCCCTGCTTAAAGGATTGCTTTGGATTCAGGTGTTTTCAGCTATTTCTGATATATTTCTCAAATGAAGGATCCTGGAGGGCAACCTGGGCGAGGGTTGGGATTCTTTGGAAATGAAGCCTGATGAAGGACATCCCCAGTCTGAGCCTATGAACCCACTGCCTCACTGTGATGAAAATAGGAGCTTGGTGTTACTCCCCAGGGGGAGTGAATTTGCCTCAGCCATTGGCATGCTCACTCCCAGTCCCCAGGGAAATCACTGGTCAGGTGTCTCACCACAGTCAGAATGCCTTGTGACCCTGGTAAATGAATTGGAAAGAGTTTGGATCTTTTTTTTTTTTAAATTTTATTATGTTATGTTAGTCACCATAAAATACATCATTAGTTTTTGATGTAGTGATCCACGATCCATTGTTTTCGTATAACACCCAGGGCTCCATGCGGTACGTGCCCTCGTTAATACCCATCACCGGGCTAACCAATCCCTCCTCCCCAGTCCCCTCTAAAACCCTGTTTGTTTCTCAGGTCCATAGTCTCTCATGGTTCATCTCTCCCTCCAATTCCCCCCCATTTTTCCCTTCCTTCTCTTAATGTCCTCCATGTTATTCCTTATGTTCCACAAATAAGTGAAACCATATGATAATTGACTTTCTCTGCTTGACTTATTTCACTTAGCATAATCTCCTCCAGTCCCATCCATGTTGATGTAAAAGTTGGGTATTCATCTTTTCTGATGGCTGAGTAATATTCCATTGTATATATGGACCACATCTTCTTTATCCATTCATCTGTTGAAGGGCATCTCGGCTCTTTCCACAGTTTGGCTATTGTGGACATTGCTGCTATGAACATTGGGGTGCATATGGCCCTTCTTTTCACTACATCTGCATCTTTGGGGTAAATACCCAGTAGTGCAATTGCTGGGTCATAGGGTAGCTCTATTTTTAAATTTTTGAGGAACCTCTACACTGTTTTCCAAAGTGGCTGTACCAACTTGCTATTCCCACCAACAGTGTAAGAGGGTTCCCCTTTCTCCACAACCTCTCCAACATTTGTTGTTTCTTTCCCTGTCCATTTTGGTCATTCTAACTGGTGTAAGGTGGTATCTCAGTGTGGTTTTGATTTGGATTTCCCTGATGGCTAATAATGATCATTTTTTCATGTGTCTGTTAGCCATTTGTATGTCTTCTTCAGAGAAGTGTCTGTTCATCGCTTCTGCCCACTTTTTGACTTGATTATTTGTTTTTTGGGTGTTGAGTTTGAGAAGTTCTTTATAGATTTTGGATACCAGCCCTTTATCTGTAGTGTCATTTGCAAATATCTTCTCCCATTCTGTGGGTTGCCTCTTTGTTTTGTTGACTGTTTCCTTTGCTGTGCAGAAGCTTTTTATCTTGATGAAGTCCCAAAAGTTCATTTTTGCTTTTGTTTCACTAGCTTTTGGAGATGTATCTTGAAAGAAGTTGCTGTGGCCGATGTCAAAGAGGTCACTGCCTATGTTCTCCTCTAGGATTTTGATGGATTCCTGTCTCACATTGAGGTCTTTCATCCACTTTGAGTTTATCTTTGTGAATGGTGTTAGAGAATGGTCAAGTTTCATTCTTCTGCATGTGGCTGTCCAATTTTCCCAGCACCATTCATTGAAGAGACTGTCTTTTTTCCATTGCATGTTTTTTCCTGCTTTGTCGAAGATTATTTGACCGTAGAGTTGAGGGTCCATATCTGGGTTCTCTATTCTGTTCCATTGGTCTGTGTGTCTGTTTTTGTGCCAGTACCATGCTGTCTTGGTGATCACTGCTTTGTAATATAGCTTGAAATCAGGCAACGTGATGCCCCCAGCTTTGTTTTTCTTTTTCAACATCTCCTTGGTGATTCGGGGTCTTTTGTGATTCCATACAAATTTTAGGATTGTTTGTTCCAGCACTTTGAAAAATGTCATTGGAATTTTGATCGGGATGGCATTGAAGGTATAGATTGCTTTGGGTAGCATAGACATTTTAACAATGTTTATTCTTCCGATCCATGAGCATGGAATATTTTTCCATCTTTTTGTATCTTCTTCAATTTCTTTCATGAGTTTTTGTAGTTCCTAGAGTATAGATCCTTTACCTCTTTGGTTAGGTTTATTCCAAGGTATCTTATGGTTTTTGGTGCTATTGTAAATGGAATTGTTTCTTTAATTTCTCTTTCAACAGTTGTGTTGTTAGTGTATAAGAAAGCAACTGATTTCTGTGCATTGATTTTGTATCCTGCCACATTACTGAATTGCTGGATGAGTTCTAGTAATTTGGGGATGGAGTCTTTTGGGTTTTCCACATAAAGTATCATGTCGTCTGCAAAAAAAGAGAGTTTGACTTCTTCTTTGCCAATTTGAATACCTTTTATTTCTTTTTGTTGTCTGATTGCTGTTGCTAGGACTTCTAGTACTATGTTGAACAATAGTGGTGAGAGTGGGCACCCTTGACGTGTTCCTGATCTTAAGGGAAAGGCTCTCAGCTTTTCCCCATTGAGGATGATTGATATTCGCTGTGGGTTTTTCATAGATGGATTTTATGAGCTTGAGGAATGTTCCCTCTATCCCTATACTCTGGAGAGTTTTAATCAGGAAAGGATGTTGTATTTTGTCAAATGCTTTTTCTGCATCAATTGAGAGGACCATATGGTTCTTCTCCCTCCTCTTATTAATGTGTTCTATCACATTGATTGATTTGCAAATGTTGAACCACCCTTTCATCCTGGGGATAAATCCCACTTGGTTGTGGTGGATGATCCTTTTAATGTATTGTTGGATCCTATTAGCTAGGATTTTGTTCAGGATTTTGGAATCCATATTCATCAGAGATATGGGTCTGAAATTCTCCTTTTTGATGGGGTCTTTGCCTGGTTTGGGGATTAAGGTAATGCTGGCCTCATAGAATGAGTTTGGAAGTTTTCCTTCTGTTTCTATTTTTTGAAACAGCTTCAGTGGAATAGGTATTATTTCTTCTTTGAATGTTTGGTAGAATTCCCCAGGGAATCCATCAGGCCCTGGACTCTTGTTTTTTGGGAGGTTTTTGATCACTGCTTCAATCTCGTTACTGGTTATTGGCCTATTCAGGTTGTCAATTTCTTCCTGTTTCAGTCTTGGCAGCTTATAGGTTTCCAGGAAGGCCTCCATTTCATCCAGATTGCTCAGTTTATTGGCATATAGTTGTTGATAATAATTTCTAATAATTGTTTCTATTTCCTTGGTGTTGGTCATGATCTCTCCCCTTTCATTCATAATTTTATTAATTTGGGTCCTTTCTCTCTTCTTTTGGATAAGTCTGGCCAGTGGTTTATCAATCTTATTAATTCTTTCAAAGAACCAACTTCTAGTTTCATTGATCTGATCTACTGTGTTTCTGGTTTCTAATTCATTGATTTCTGCTCTAATTTTAATTATTCCTCTTCTAATGCGTGGCTTAGGCGTCGTTCATTGCTTTTTCTCTAGTTCTTTAAGGTGTAGAGTTAGTTGGTGAATTCAGGATTTTTCTATTTTTTTGAGTGAGGCTTGGATGGCTATGTATTTCCCCCTTAGGACCGCCTTTGCAGTATTCCATGGGTTTTGGACCAATGTGTTTTCGTTCTCATTGATTTCCATGAATTGTTTGAGTTCTTCTTTGATTTCTTGGTTGACCCAAACATTCTTGAGCAGAGTCGTCTTTAGCTTCCAAGTGTTTGAATTTCTGCCAGATTTTTTCTTGTGATTGAGTTCCAGTTTTAGAGCATTGTGGTCTGAGAATATGCAGGGAATAATCTCAATCTTTTGGTATCGGTTGAGACCTGATTTGTGACCCAGTATATGGTCTATTGTGGAGAAAGTTCCATGTGTGCTCGAGAAGAATGAGTATTCTGTTGTTTTAGGGTGGAATGTTCTGTAAATATCTATGAGGTCCATCTGGTCCAATGTATCATTCAAAGCTTTTGTTTCCTTGTTGATTTTCTGCTTAGATGATCTGTCCATTGCTGAGAGTGGAGTATTGAGGTCTCCTACAATTAACGTATTGTTATCAATATGACTCTTTATTTTGGTTAACAGTTGGCTTATGTAGATGGCTGCTCCCATGTTGGGGGCATAGATATTTACAATTGTTAGATCTTCTTGTTGGATAGACCCTTTAAGAATGATATAGTGTCCTTCTGTGTCTCTTATTATAGACTTTAGTTTAAAATCTAATTTGTCTGGTATAAGAATTGCTACCCCAGCTTTCTTTTGAGGTCCGCTGGCATGGAAGATAGATCTCCATCCCTTTACTTTCAGTCTGGATGTATCTTTAGGTTCAAAATGAGTCTCTTGTAGACAGCATATGGATGGGTCCTATCTTTCTATCCAATCTGCAACCCTGTGCCGTTTTATGGGAGCGTTTAGGCCATTCACGTTGAGAGTGATTATTGAAAGATATGAATAAATTGTCATCATGTTGCCTGTGAAGATGTTGTTTTTATAGATCGTCCCTGTAAATTTCTGTTGTAGATCACTCTTGGGGTCTTTCTCCTTTTATAGAATCCCCCTTAATATTTCTTGCAGGGCCAGCTTAGTGGTCACATATTCTTTCAACTTCTGCTGGTCGTGGAAGCTCTGCATCTCTCCGTCCATTCTAAATGAAAGCCTTGCCGGATAAAGTATTCTTGGCTGCATGTTCTTCTCATTTAGTACCCTGAATATGTCTTGCCAGGCCTTTCTGGCTTGCCAGGTCTCTGTGGATAGGTCTGACGTTATTCTGATGTTCCTCCCCCTGTACGTAAGGAATCTCTTCCCCCTAACTGCCCTTAAGATGGTTTCCTTGGTTCTAAGATTTGCAAGTTTTACTATTACATTCTGGGGTGTTGGCCTGTTTTCCTTGATCTTAGGAGCGGTCTTCTCTGCCTCTAGGACTTGAATGTTTGTTTCATTCCCCAGATTAGGGAAGTTCTCAGCTACGATTTGCTCAAATACATCTTCTAGCCCTCTCTCTCTCTCCACTCCCTCCAGGATTCCAATTATTCTGACATTGGAACGCCTCATGGTGTCACTTATTTCTCTGATTCTATTTTCATGGATTCTGAGTTGTTTTTCCCTGGCCTCCTTTTTTCCCTTTTTATCTATTATACTGTCTTCCAGATCGCTTATTCTCTCTTCTGTCTCAGTTACCCTAGCTGTTAGATTATCTAGATTGGATTGGATCTCACTGATAGCATTTTTAAGTTCTGCCAATTCCCCTTTTATTTCTGCCCTTAGAGACTCTATGTTGCCATTAATTGATTTCTCCATTCTAGCCATTGTCTTCACAATTGCTAGCCTGAATTCCATCTCCAACATCTTGGTTATATCTGCATCCATTTGTAAATCTGCAGCGTAAGTCATAATCTCTGAGTCTTTTCTGTTTTGGGGGCTCCTCCTCCTAGTCATTCTGTTGATGGGTGTTTGAGGGAATGTATAGAGTCCAAATTATTGACCAGAACCCAAGCAAGATGCACCTGTTTTCTTGGGACCTTCAGGTTGCTGGCCTCTTGTTTTCCCAGCCTGTCTTCTGCGGGAGGGGCCTGCCGTGCTGTTACGCACGCAACTCTGTTTGGGCGGAGTTGCCCTGCACCCCTGTGGTGGGGGATGGGCTCAGTGGGAATCAGTTTTGGGGGCTTTCGTTCTCTGGCACCTTTCCCTGGCGGCTTTCCATGTCTCTTCTGTGAGTCAGAGCAGAAGAGACCGTTTCTAACCCTCTGCCTCAGAGCAGAGAGACCTCAGTCTGTTCTTCAGTGAGCTCTCCAGGCCACACTGTCTCCGTTTCTGTCGGTGCTGCTATAAACTGCAGCATCCTGGGTTGTGCGCCCCTCCGCAGCGCTCCCAGTCCTGCCTCCAGGTCCGGGCACGTCTCTGCCCTTTGTGCTTCTAAAACCACCAGCTGCTCCCAATTCGCTCGAGACCCCGCCACTTGGGGTTCTGTCCCGGGGACTACAGTTCGCGTGCGCGTGACTTCGCTGCTCGGGGTTTCCACCCTGGGGGGTTGCAGTTCACTGGCGGGACTCCAGCGCACTGGGTTTCCATCTTGGAGGCTGCCGTTCGCGTGCACGTGACCATCGCTTCGGTTTCTCTCTGGGGGGCTGTGGTTCGCGTGCGCACGACCCCGCCGGTCTGGTTTTCCACCCCGGGGGCTGCCCTAAAGTCCTTTCCTGATGCTACCGGTCTGTGAGTCTGTGCCCTGTCCCCAGCATGCGAGGCTGTCACTCACCGGCGGTGTAGGATCCCCACATCCAGGCTCCCTCCCACTGCCATTTATCCTCCGATATCTGCCCGCAGAATCACGGCTCTCCGCTTCGTACCTCAAAACCAACCGCCTGCGATATTCTGTTTGTAGAGATCCAGATCTTCTTACATCTCAGGCTGGTTTCGTGGGTGCTCAGAGTGGTCTGTTAGGTATCCAGCTCAATTCCAGGGATCAGTTGAAATAGGGTCCCCTACTCCTCTGCCATCTTTCCCCCCTCTCCTTTGGATCTCTTTCTAACTTGAGTTCTTTAGGGGGTGCTCCAGCATACCAATCCTCCCTCTTTCTACCGGAGGCAGAAGTAGTGCCAACCTAGCTCTCTAGGCTATGCCAGCAAGTTGTTCTTACTAGCTGTGTTTATTCCCTTCCCCAGTTGCATTTCTTCCCCAGTGCATTAACAGCACACTGTAATCTTGATCAGGTAATCACATTAGGAGATGGTCCCCTTGCTGGACAATCTCATCAGAAATTCCCCTGGAGAAAAAAAACTAGTATTAAATTTGTTAGAGGGAATCCTAATTCCATTCAATACATCCTCTCTAAAACATATCCCTCTCCCAGTGAGACCAGAAAGATATATGCATTCATTCTTATCTTGCTAGTGCTCACTTGCACTAGCTCACTTGCTAGTGCTCACTTGCTAGTGCTCACTAGAGATTTTATTTTTACTATAGAAATGATAAATACAGCAAGCATATTCCATTTGGTTTTCATTGTGAGGTAAAATACTTATTGAAATGAGCAACATAGGGAGCCTCTGTTAATAAGTCCATAGAACATCTGGATGAGAGGTAAAGAAAATGTTTTTGCAGGTTTTTTGGGGGAAACAAATGGGCCTTGGGTTGCTGGAGGTAGGGGTCTGAAAGCATTTTGTCTCATATGAAAGATGAAACATGTTTAGGCCAGGAGGCCAAGGAGACATGAATCATGGAAACCAAAGCCTGTTAGGCATAACATTATGTATGAAGGTTTGTTTGCCAGTCCTGGGTCTATTGTCTGGGATCCACCCTGGGGCAGGAGGGTTGGCCCCTGTGGGTTGCTTCATTCAGAAACTTCTCAAGTTTCTGAATCACCTGGCTGGATTGGGCCAATGGGATTTGTGGATGGGAGGTCAAAGGGCAGAGGGAGGGACAAACCAGGTAATTCTTCCTCCCATCCCTACCTTTTTGTCTTGAATCATGTCTCCCTCAGTCGCTGTGGTTCCTCTGTGGCCTCAGGCATGCAGTGATTCTAGATTTGGTGGTGGCCCCAACCCCTGGGCTGGGACAAGGCCACTTTTTGTCTCTGTTTATTCAGGGTGGTAATAGTTTCCTGCTGTTGCAGCTCTCTGGGGCTGCCTCTCTGTCCTACATTGGCTTCTCAGCTCTTTCCTCCCTTAGGTAACCAATTGCCTGATTTAAGTTGCCTCTGCTTTGTGACAGAGAAGTTTCCATTTTTTCTGATAGGCTTATGAAGGATACATTCTGAATATTTCTGTTTTTAGAAGTGGCCCAATGAAAACTATATATGAGGCAGACGTTTGGTTTATTATTCACTTACTAATGTTCTTGTCCTTCCCGTCTTCCTTCTGGGATTCTGTTAAGGACCAGACCTAAATTGTTCTAGACTTGTATCTCTGCTGACCTGAACATCACTGGAAAAGAATACTGGTTTCATACATATAAGGTTAATTGACTGGATGGATTTGGGGGGCTCAGTAAATTGACTGAATGCTGGAGCCTCAGGGTTGGGATTAGGTAGGAAGCCAGGCACCTTCATGGTCATAAAAATGTTCTTATTGCCCCCACCATGGCTGACTTCTAACCTGACCTTCCATCCTCATGAGGTCCAAGATTTTGAGTCCTGGCAGAGAAAATGCCATTGGCTAAGTGTAAGTCACGTGGCTCCCTCTGCCTATATTAGAGGATATGGGAATGGGGAAGAAGGAGCCCTATACTTCAACTTGCGATGGATATGAGTCTCTGCAGTAACCACCCTGCTAAGACCACACACAGTGTAGAAGAGGTGGTTCCCTAGAGGGAATTGGGTCACTGTTGGAAAGGGAATATGGAGGCTGGGCAGCCACAGAGCGACAAATATTCACCACATGTTCAATGAATCATAGTTCTTGGTTACCATTCCTAATCCAGCCTCTCTGGTGAAGGTCTGATAGTAACTACTATTTTTTGACACTCACTTAAGAGCATCTTCTCATTTAAGTCAGTTTACAGATGAGAAAACCGTGGCCCAAGATGCTGAAGTAAATGCCAAAGGTCACATTCCTGGAAATGGAGCACAGCTGGGTTTTAATTCAGGTGTGTCTGCCCCCAAGGCCTAGAATGGCAACCATGATGTCAGGAAGCCTTTTTCCAGAGGAGCTACTTTTGTTCACCATTCACCCTCCCCAGAGGACCATCTTATGTCTGGGTTGATTCAGGCACCAAGTCACTTGCTCAAGAACATACATGGTGGGAAATAGTGTTAGGGGCTGTATTCCAGATCTTGCAGTTCCAAAGACTTTCCTTTATTTTCTCACTCCCTGAGGTGTTTCACTGAGAACTCTGGTCTTGTGAAACAAAAAAGAGATGAACAAAAAAACCTGTGGTTGGATTGGAAAAAGCTATGTAGGATTATCTCCCTTTAGGAACCCACAGTATACAGTGTATTCAAGGCTCTGAAAAGCCCTAAAATAATAAGCCCTGTAGAGCTTTTGGGCTTTGTTTCACTCAAAATTTATGCACCTAATTTGATCTCGGAACATGGAATACTCATTAACATTTGTATTAGGCAGGGTTCTCCAGAAAAACAGACCTAATAGGATACATATTCTAAGCGGGAAACTCAGGAAAGTCAGTGATGTAATTCTAGTATGAGTCCCAAAGCCTGAGAACTGGGGAGCCGGAAGTGTAGGTCCCAGTCCAGGTGCAGGAGAAGATAATAGATGTCTCAGTTCCAGTAGGCCAGAAGAAAAAGGAGTGAATACCTTCTTCCTTGCCTTTTGTTCTGTCAGGCCCTTAACAGATGGGATGATGCCCACTCACACTGGATTTTATTGAGTTGACTAATTCAAATGCTAATCTCATCTGGAAACACCCTTGCAGACACACCCAAAAATAACGTCTAGTCTGGACACTCTGTGGCCAGGCAAGTTCACACATGAAATGAACCATCACAACAGATCATCTGATAAACATCAATTAGGGAACTTTTACTATCCTATTATCTTCCCATCTAGGTAAACTGATGAGGATGTGGCCTCATGGCCGAGGCTGTAGCTGCTTTGAGGGACGGAGGAAAATACGCTGGTAGCCCAGGCGTGCCACACCACACTGGTGGGGTCTTTGCCACGCAGTTTTGGTACCAGTCCAGGAATCCTGGACCTTCTTCAGACCTGCCCACGTTGCAAGACACAGCTTATGTTTATGAGCGACTTTCCCTTTCTTTTTCTCCCCAAACACACAGGCACACCACCTTGGTATGTCACTTTCTAGAAACATTAACATGGATTTAAATAGATTTGGGACGGTTATGACACCAGTTATAGTAACTAGAGATCTCCTAGGTCTTTAAAAACTGTGTTTGGGGTCAGTACTAATTTCAGTGTTCGGTTAACTAACTCGTGGATTATTATATCCTGGGTTTAGAGGCAAACTCCTGACGCTATTTAGTCTTTTCCTAACAAAGACAAGAGAGAAGAGAATTCTACAATTTAATGGAAACATTCTCAATTAAAAAAACAATCCCACCTCAAATCTTTTATACCTGACCTTGTTTTAGAAATGAACAACACAGCAGTCCTTCCAAGTGGAATTTTCTGGGTTTTGCGTGTGCGTGTGTGTTAATGGTGGTGGCAGTGGTGGCTGTTTCCTGGTATCCTCATTAGAGAACTAAATAGCAAGGTCTCTGTAGAATTACAGTGACTATATTTGAACTGTCAGCCATCTTCCCATGATGCACTGCAGCTTGCGTCTTTTGGCTGCAAAGCTGCGATGTTATAAATCTGGAACGAGACAGGCAAATTACAAATTAGGCATATTGTGCTATTAGCTGCAGATTTCATGATAAATTCTGCACATAAAAACTTCCCAGTAATGGTTCTATCTATGAGAATTTGTACATATTCTGTATATATCTTTCGAAATGAAGACCGTTGAATAATGGTTTGGTCAAGGAATAAATACATAATGAAGCATCACCTTTGATCTTTCTTGCTTTCTATGAGGTCAAAGTTGGGATGGGTTATAAATCATGATTTATGCCTTTAAGTCTGTGGTATTTTTTTTTTTTTTAAACAGCCTTTTTCCGCCCCAACCCCCTTGGTTTGATTTGAGTTGTTTAATTATTCATCAACCTGCCATACTTCCACTTCTTCAATGTTAGGTGTATTTGTTAAATTTTGGATACAGTTTGATTTTCAAGACTTGACTTTGTTTTTCACCTCCATGCATTGTCTTTGTGTTTATTGTGTTATATGACTATAATATGAAGATTCAGTTGCGGTAAATAAAAACCTAAAATACGTATATGTATCCATGTGATGAGCTGCAATTGCAGTCAGGGATTTTTAAGTAGAATTTTCAGGCATTTTCTTCACTTGATACATCTTTTTTATTTTTCTTGAAAACTCAGATTTCTAAATGCTCATAGGAGCTGTGGGGCCTCAAAAACATGACACGCTTCATGCACAATTATAATGAATTTGAATACGGCTTGACTTGGTAGTGTAGGCATCTGATGAGAAGGAGTTTTTAAAAAATGATACTTCTTAATAAGATAATTGGTTAATAGAGAAAACTTGAACTGATTTTGCAGTCCCAGGGAGGCAACCTGCTCCCCTCAAACTAGAGAGACAGCAGGCAAATTCCTTTTTATCTTAGTGGTTGGTTTTAAATTTGGGGGTTGATGGATGGACAAGACTCTGTAACACACACAGCCCCTAAACTCCATGCTATTCAGTGTTAAAATACATCACTCAACCTTTTAGCATAATGTGATGTTATAATGGATACCAGCAAAGGCTTATTTCATACATTACTTCTGTTAATTTGTTTTTATGCCCCTGTTAAATATCCCTGCCACTTCGTACCTCCTGGGGAAGAAAGAGTTGGCAACATACTTGAGACGAACTTCGGAGGGCCTCACATATAGGGTAAAATACCTCTTTTCTCCCCCATATTGTCTTCCTACCTTGAGAGTTCTCTTAACTCCAAGCTTGTTGAAAGAGCATGGAATATTTTAGCGAAACTAGCGTCACCTCATTAAGCATCCTTTGCAAGGGTTGAATGTGGCCATGTGGCCACTCTAGTGAATATAGTCCCAGCACTAAAAAACATTTATCGCCATCATTAAAAAAAGAACTTTTAAAATGAGTTTGAAATAAAGTCATTACCTCCTTAACTACCAAATAAACTCAGTGGTCTATGTAGATTATGATGAAATATCTCTGGTGCTTCTCTCTTCCTCTCTTTGTTCCGTAAGCTGTAATTCATGCCGACCTATGCTGACAGCTCTCTTTCCAGGTCCCTCCCCGCTCCTGCCCGCTGCCTTCTCTCAATCGGTTTTGCCTTGTTTGCTTTCTGCTCTTGTTTTCATCCCAGAATAAACTTTATTCCTTACTGTCTTTTAAAGTGTGTGTGTGTGAGTGTAGTCTAAGGTATAGAAACTCTAAATAAAACTTCGCTGCTTTGGGGAACTATTATAGCAAGTTTTCTTTTGGATTTCTGTTAGTGTTTTTTGCAAACATGGTAATTCACCGATGAGTAGAGGTTGTAATCTATTCAGGGAAGCTTAAATAAGTTGACTTAGATCATCAGGGATAGAGAAATGCCCAGAGTCCCTACCTTCCACCTGTCCAAAGTCTAAATGCTCAGTGTCTGGAAAGCTCCACAAATCCTAAGAGGACATACTCAGCACTTTTTCATTCGGGGAGGGCAGGTCACAAAAGTCTTCCCTTCTTCCTGTTTTCTCCTGCCTGCTTTGTAGGGCATTCTAAACGTGGCTCTGCCCTGTCTTTCAAAGCAAAAATAGGAGTGGGGTTTGGCAAAGTCATTTGCAGGAGCCAAAAATCACCAAGGGTTGGTACCTTTGTGCTAGTCAGCCATTTTCTTGGCCTCACATTTCCACAACAATATCCACAGGGCTTTGGGCAAGAATTAGCTAAGTCTCCCTTTTCAGCCAGGTCAGAATTTTAAAATTCATGGCAAATCACTGGTACCATTTTGTGACTGGAGGTTTCCTAAAATTAAATGCAGGTATTCCAGTGAAAAGGGGCTTGGCAACAAACAAACAAGAACCACATCAACGTGTGTGAATGATGTGAATATTCATGTTTATGTGAAGCTAACAGTATCTCTAGTGGGGTTGAGGCCCCAAGCTATCTGTGTTGATTTATGTCCCCTTCCATTAGTTCTGGGCCTGGCAAGCAGGACAAGGGACGAAGGCTTCATGGCTGCAGAATGATATCCAGAGGTAGGCAAACAGTTGGGAGACCTGGTTCTAACTCCCCTCCCTCCTGCCTGGATGCGACCTCACGTACCCTCAGAGCTTCCCTTTGATTAGGAGAAGGCACGGTTGCGAAACCAGACCAAATAATGGACATGAAAACACTTATCAATAATACAAATTTGTTACAATTGCTGTTTGGCTTGATTTGTGGCAGGACCGGTGTCATGGGAGTGTGATCTGTGCAACCACCCGGGCCCTGAGCTCTGAAGGGCCCTGTGCTTGGTGTAATGTTTTATTGTTGCCATCTTGAAATTCTTAATAATTTCCAAATAAGGGGCCTCACATTTTCATCCTGAACTGGGTCCCCCAGTTGGGTAGCCCATTCTGGTGGTGGACCCGCAGTTGGTTTGGATGGCTGGATTGGTTCACTCAGCAAGTATGACAGGGCCCTGCACCAGGCGGGTGTGATTATTCTGTCCCGGGTCTGTCTGGAGCCTCACACAGTTACAGTCGCGGAGCTCTCCTGTGCAAGGCAGAGGCACATCACCTGGGAAGCCACTCCTACCGAAGCCACAGGGACCCTCCTTTATAGGTCCACCTTCAAGACTTGGAGAAATGCTGAAATTATATTTATGCAAAATTTTATGACGTTCCGCTTCACCTTTGGATCTACCTCTGCTGTTAGGGAGTGCTGTTTGGAAAGGGATGGCGGTGTTGATGGTTGTCATAATAGTTGGAACGGGGTGGAGGGGCAAAGCTGGCCCTTGTTGACATTCCTTGAAGAAGCTAGATTTCCTGCCACACATGGACAGCCCCAGGTTTTAGGTACTTTTCTTGCATTCCACATGACATCCCATGTGCCATTCACATGACCTAACCAGTCATTCTTGTAGTGAAAACTGGTTTTCATTTATGGAAGGTAGGAACTTAATGCCATTTTCCACACAAGTACACTCTACTTTTTACATGGTTTAATTTTTTAAAAAAAGATTTTATTTATTTATTTGTCAGAGAAAGAGAGAGCGTGCGCACAAGCAGGGGGAGCAGCAGGCAGAGGGAGAAGCAGACTCCCCACTGACCAGGGAGCCCAATGCAGGACTTGATCCCGGGACCCTGGGATCATGACCTGAGCTGAAGGCAGATGCTTACCCGACTGAGCCACCCAGGCACCCCTTTACACGATTTTAATATACCCTGAATCATGCAGCAATGCAACTGCAGTCAAAAGAAAGAAGGTTATAGTTTGTTTCATCCAGAACTTGACTGTGAACTATTTATTCAGTATTTTTGGAATGTTGTCAATGAGGACAAAAGTGTGGGTGGTCCTTGACCCCTGCCGAAGCACGCTGGCTGTAGTGTCTACACTGGGTGTGGCATTCAGGGTGGTTCAATGCACATATACATGACTGTACTTATTTAGGTCTTGTTTTGACATATGAAGTCCACACTTCATTATAAGTAGGTCCAGGCATCTCACATCTGTTTTAAGATCTACTTTAGTGCAGGAATCAGCAAACGAGGGCCAAATCTGTCCTGTGGTCTCTTTCTATATTGCTAACAAGCCTCACCAATATTGGGGTTGTAAAAAAAGAAAAAAAAAAGAATATGCAACAGAGACCCTCTGTGGCCCACAAAGCCTAAAATATTGACTAAATGATCCTTCACAGAAAAAGTGTGCTGATTGCTGATCTACAGTAGTACTATTTAAGTGGTGATATATCAAAATACATAGTTCATTATAAATTATTTTCTTTTTCATATCTCCTTTATATAAAGGTAAGGGCATCCTTACCTTTGGATTAAGGCCATTTGTCTGTTGGTTGGATATTTGTTGCTTTCTCTCAGAATAGTAAAAGGAGATGACCATTTGTTATGTTGAGGCCAGTGTGTGGAGAACTTCTGGTCACTCTTTGGGAAGGATGCTTTGAGTTGAAGGTCCACAGGGACTGGCCTCCCCACTGTTGGAGATGAGCCTTCTGTCCGCACTCCCATGGCCTTTAGCTCCTGGTTTCCTCAGAGCACACGCACCCTCACACTCTGTCTCTCCTTCTCCTCTCACTTCAAGGCCCAGGGACCAACAGTGGCTATACTAGAACTAGCGAGGGGCTGCCCACAAGCAGCAGATTCCTGTTTTCCCTCTGTGGGCACTGGTCTCGGCCCAGCCCCACACAGCCTGGCCCCCAAGCCTGCCTTGTGGCCCCAAGCTTCCTTCCTGATCCCGGCTGTCCTGTCCAGCCTCCTCTCTCTCCATGTCCGTTCTCCCCGTTTGTTGTCTGCTTCTCTCTCAGTTTCTTAAACATGCTACATTCACGTTTCCCTTTGGTCTTGGTACATGTTTCACCTCCCCATTGCTTGGCCTTCCCCAACTCAGCCTTCCTGCCATGGTGCTGCCTCCCTGGCTAGCCTCTCCCTCCATGAGAACAGGTCTCCCTCTTGCACCTTGCTTCTCCATTGCCTTCTCCAGGCCTGTGCAGAGATGAGGCTCAGTCACTATTTGTATGCAACAACCTCACCCTTCAGAGTCTGTAATTTCTCCCATGTGATGTGTATGTGAAAAAAATTAAAATTGGGCGTGATTTTTTTTTTTTCAAGATTTTATTTATTTATTTGACAGAGAGAGACACAGCGAGAGAGGGAACACAGGCAGGGGGAGTGGGAGAGGGAGAAGCAGGCTTCCTGCCGAGCAGGGAGCCCGATGCGGGGCTCGATCCCAGGACCCTGGGATCATGACCTGAGCCGAAGGCAGATGCTTAACGACTGAGCCACCCAGGCGCCCCGGGAGTGATGTTTTAATACTATGTTGGCCTGTTTTTATAAGTAAGACCTTTAGAAACGTATGTGTGAGTTTTCAGCACACACTGGTTGCTCAGAAAGATTAAGCCTTCCAGCCATTCCATTTGGACTCCATGATGAGGAGTCACTGGAAAGCTTGGAATTAGGGTTAGGGGATTGAAGGAGCATGGCAATACCACTCTTTGGGAGGAGTAGGCCTGTGGAGCTTACCCTGACACCTTTTCTCTAAAAACCACCTTCCTGCTTAGCAACTAGGTCTTTACCACACAACCCTGTCTCCAGCCATACCTAATGAGATCTGTGGAGATATTGGGCTTTTCCTCTTTGTCTTAGTCACTATCACTATACTAGTGACTAGTAATTAGTATTGTCATCAGTTCCCTTTAGAGTTTTTACAGTAATTTTCTGACTTCAGGGCCAAAGTTGTTAAACTGTTAGGGAACAAAAATAAGAGAGAAGCTCTCTTCTCTGTAATCCTCAAACGTCCTTTGGTGCAACTGGAGTTGCCGTGTCTGCATTAGGATCCCTTCACAAAAGGGAATTTATTGGGTTACATAACTTCTGGCTTAACTGGTTGCAGTTGTTCAAATGATCTTGTCAAGGATTTCTCCATCTCTTCTCTCAGGGGGCCTTTACTCTCAAGCTAGTTTTTCTTCATGGAGGCAGGGAACTCCTACCCCCCATCTCATTTTTCATGGGGAGAAGGAGCAACATCCACTGATATTTGGAAGAAGGAACTGGGCCTGTGCAACTCAGCAACCTTTTGTTTTTTTGGTATGAGGGTCTTCAGGATGCTCCTATTATTGGTCATGTGTGTGGTAAGCTTACTAGGACAGGATCTACCCAGGAGAGGCCGATGTCCAAGTTCCCAGAGGTTACATTAGAGAGTATAATTGTGACTTGAAGTCAAGCTTCACTCTCCAGCATAAAGCTGATATTGTTTCTCTCTGTCATTCTGACTCCTCTGTCAGTCTCTCTTAATTAGGCTTGTATACAGGAGTTGAGAAAGATTGGTATTTAAATGTCAACCTCCAAACCCCATCTGTGACCACAATTTGTGTTTTTCATCTGAAGAGTTTAGCAATCCCAAAGAAAAGTTTCTTTTCTTTGTACTGTGTTAGCAGAAGTTTCCATATGACTCTCGTGTGTTAAGCTTGAGTCACATGCCTAATCTTGAGCTGTGTCTCTTACAGACTGGCCACACCGAGGGTCACAAAGCATCCTCAGGTCTACAGGCCACACAGACTGAAAGGAGGAAGGGTGGATGTCTATAGACAATGCTTCTCCAACTGTAATGTCCGTACCAATTACCTGGGGATATTGATAAATGTAGATTCAGATACACTAGGCTCCAGGGTGGGACCCGAGACTCTGCATTTCTAATGAGCTCTCAGTTGATGCTGATGCAGCTGGTCTGGGCACCACATCTTGAGTAACAAGGTCTGAAGGAACATTTGGATGTGGTTACTCGAGGGGCAATGATGCCGGGCAGGGAAAGAAACCAGAGAGGGCTGGCATGATCCCTTTCTGTCAACCCATTTTTCATCACTTCTACTCAGAGAACACAAGCCTTAAATTTCCCATGAAACTTACCTCAACAACTACAATTCATGGTGACCTGTGAATTGAATTCCTTAACTTTTACTGCATGAAATTGATCAAACTGTTAATGATAGTGAGACTTCCTGGCATGAAAAAATTCTTGAGGCTAAATTCATTCTTAAAAAAAACCTAAAAGGTGGGATGCCTGGCGGCTCAGTCGGTTAAGCATCTGCCTTCCGCTCAGGTCATGATTCCAGGATCCTAGGATCGAGTCCCGCATTGGGCTCCTTGCCCAGTGAGGAGCCTGCTTCTCCCTCTCATGCTGCCTACTTGTGTTCTCTCTCTGTGTCAAATAAATAAATAAATAAAATCTTAAAAAAACAAAACTAAAAGGAAGGAAGAAAGCTTTTTCCCATGTGGGAGGACTGTTCTGTAGAGCTCCTGCTGTAGGGCCATCCACTCTGTAGGGAGACTGATATTGAGTGGGGTTCTGTGGTCTGGCCCACCAAGATAACTTGCTTCATTGGAGGAAATTGGTTCTACCTTCTGAACTGATAACTTCTAAAACCAGTCAGCTGGAACAAAAACTGCTTGGTTGAACAGATTTTTTCTTTACTTGGGAATAAGTGAGAAGGCCATTAATATTTGAGAGTACTGTATGCCAACATGGTAACAGTGGTTTATCTGGAGTTGATGAGGTAGTTCTGGTTATCTAATGCAGTATTAGATGCCCCCCCCCCCCCAGCAGCCTTTTATTTGACTCATAAGTAAGTAATCTGGTCAGGGTTTGATGGGGCAAAGCCCATCTCCGTTCTCCTTGGTGTTAGTTGGGTGGATAAAAGTCTGGAATCATTTGTAGGGTCACTCTATATCTGGTTCCTGAGCTAGGGAGACTCACACAGCTGAGGGCTGGCACAGCTGGACTTTTAGGTGTCTCTCCTCTAGTTTCTCTGTGTGATCTCTCCAACATGGACACTTCCTTCATGTTAATGCAGGGCTCCCAAAGCACATGTTGAAAGAGCTGGGGCATTGCGGGGAGGTGAGCGGAAAAGAGAGAAGGTGAAAGACAGGGTTGGCAGGTGGAGGGGGGAGGACGAAGCTGAAGCCACATATCCTTTTATGACCTGTCCTTGGAAATCACATAGCATCACTTCCATTGAATTCTGATTGGTCAGTGCAGTTACAAGACCCACAAAGTTTCAAGGGGAGGGAACATGGACTCTTCCTGTGAAGTGTCAGTACTGCAGTGTAAGAGGAACCTGAGGGATGGTGTGTGTGTGTGTGTGTGTGTGTGTGTGTGTGTGTAGCCATCTTTAGGAACTATAACTGCCACAGAGACTATGGGTTACATGCTAGCCTTGTAAAAATACATACCTTTCTGATGTTTTCAAGGAGAATACATAGCTTTAATATTCCCCCCAAAAACGCAACAAAGTGACTTTGATTAAAAGGATTTTGTATAGGATCTTAGCACAAAAACCTTGGCCAATATGTGGTGTGCTTGTCTGCCCTAATCTCCTAGCCACTCCAATCACTGATTATGACCGAATCAAGTGCCTTCGACACAGAACGAGGCATTGGTAATTGAGCCGGCCAAATGACAGACAAATTGATTTCTTCTGAATTCTTCTTGATATTACAGACCAGCAGTAAGTGAAAAGCTCAGGATTTTCTAAGTCAAAGAGGTAGAGAAAAACTCTTTGAAACAACAGCCAGTCCTTTCTGTTCAGCCAAACTGTGTAATTGTGAAGCCTGGCTTTGGGCTCGAACGGCAATATCCTAGCTGCAGGGCATGGCGGCAGATGGAGTATGGCGTCTAATAAGTCCCAACTCTCCATTGCAGCCTGGCCACATAAGGAGAGCAGTAATAACACTCCAAGAATGAAAACATCCATCAAAGCCTGACAAACCTCTGACATAGATTTTCTTTATGTTCCTAAAAGAGCTAGTTAAATGTGATGGAACTGCTAATAAAAATTCTTTGGTGGTCCTAATGAAACAGCTTTGTACACCCAATCTCCTTCCTTGTTAGGCAAAAAGGAAAGCTGTATTAGGATTTTTGGTGGTTAACATTGATTGTGGTCTGGTGGAACAAAGGGCAACCAGATCAAAGCAACTCAACTCACTTGTCTTTTAGAGTTGGCGACAACACAGGGATAAGTTGTTTTAATGGTGGTCTTTACCACAGAGAGATCGACTTTGTCATTGTAGTCAAAGAGAAGAGGCTTGGAGGGATCGGGGATGAGGGGGCAGGGTTTGCTTTTCCCTTGGTGGGTCTGAGATGTTGTTTTTTCTTTCAGTGACCATGGTCCCTCAGGCCAGTGAGGTATTTCTTCTGGACTCAACAGAACGGAGGGTGACATGTTCCATGCCAGAGTCAACACTGGCTGCAGAGGAATTCGTAAGGCACTTTAGCTGCCCCATAGTGCCTTTGTCATTTGTAGGGTGTGTCCCCCTCTTGCCTGAACTGCATTGACCATAACTGGAGTTATCTGGAGTGATGCGGCTTTTCATTTGCCCACCCTGATTTCTTCCTGTTTCCTAGTGTGTCCATTGTTAGAACTCTTGGTTCTGTTGGTTTCCTTCCCTGCCATTTAAGGCGGTGGTGGCATCCTTTTTTTTTTTTTTTTTTTTTTTAAGAGCAGGAGATTCAGGGGGAGGCACAGAGGGAGAGGGAGAGAGAATCTTAAGCAGGATCCATGCCCAGCACGGACTCGATGTGGATGTCACCACCTGAGATCATGACCTGAGATGAAATCAAGAGTCAGACACTTAACTGTCTGAAGCACCCAGGCGCCCTGAAGGGGTGGCATCTTTGACCAAGCCAGGAGTCCTGAGGTCTGTGGTCTCTTATCCTCCCATGCTCGATATAGCCATTCCTTCTGAGATCTGGCCAATGTCCCAGGGCACCATCAAGAAGCAGGGTCTACACTAAGACTATTCCCGGGACCCAAAGCAACCCTGTCCCCTTTCCAGTCTGGGGGAATTTCTCTTACTTTCTTTCTTTTCTTTCTGAAGCTGTTTCCTTCCCTGCCCCATCTAGGATTCTAGCTTTCATGAATGTGGGCCTTTATACAATCCAGGGAAGGTGGGGATATCAGCCTGCTTCTGCTTCCAGGAGGGGAAGACAGAGAGGAAGAAACCTATAAATATATTTCGCAAAAACATAACTGATGGGGTTTTGGAATATAGGTGAGGTTCAGTGGGGGTAGAGTCCAGAGCTGACGACCAAGAAAGAATTCTTTGGGCAGCTTTGGTTTAAAATGGTGGTTTATTAAAGCACGGAGACAGGACCCGTGGACAGAGAGAGCTGCTGTCCCAGGGTTGTGAGGGGTGGCTGATTATATACTATAGGGTTGGGGGAGGTAAGGAAAAAAGCACGTTTCCCAAAGAACTTTCATATGCTAAAGAAGACTCACAGGATATCAGAGGCCTTGCCATTGTCAAGTTAAGGTTGTTTACCCCTCCAGTAAGGCATTAACATTAAGATAGTTGGGAACTTCCTGGAGGAACATTACACTCTGCCCACTTCAAGAATCTGTCGATGGGCTGCAGGTTATAAAGACATTTAATTGTATTTACATTCCCTTCTGGAAGCTATTGCTAAGGCTTTTGTAAGTAAACTGAGGGAGACTCATGTCTTGTAGGACTGTGATCTCTATAAGTTACCTATTTGTTTTTTCTTTAGGGCAGCCAGGAGTGCCTGGGGAATGTCACATATATCCCATGGAGGCGGGAGGGTTTGTGGGGTGTCAGCTTCTGCTTTGTCCTCAGCTTGCCCTCTGTTCCCTCTTCAGTAACCTTGTGTGTTGAGGATTCTGATGTATCATGTTGATTTTATAGATGAGGAAACCAAGGCCTAGGGAGATGAAGGGGTTTGGATAAAATCACACTATTAGGAAGTTGAGCGAGGCCTATGTTCCGTGAGTCCAAGCCCCGCATGTCTGGACACCTCTCCATTGGCTGGAGCCATCAGAGAGGTTCATCCAATAGGACCTGTTCAAATAGACGATGCACTTCTGAATATTGTCAGCACAGCCACTGACTTCTAATGTTCTCTGGGCAGAGCCGTGGACTTCGAGCATCTGGGAATTCTGGGCTTCAAGCTGCCACAGTTGTATGATCTTAGACAAGTCATTTGACCTCCCGTGACCTCAAATTTTCAAAATCTAAAATACTGGCTCAGTCAACCTCACAAATATGGATCAGAGGAAAATGTTGGCAGCCTTTAGTGAATTCGAAGCACCACAAGGGTACAGCAAAAACAATCGTGATCCTGTGGCCTTGACTTGCTTCCGACTCCAAGTCCTGAAAGTCTCCCCAGACAGTCCCGGAATCACTACAAGGACATCGGATGCATTGATTTGCTTATTATTATTATTTTTTTGTGTGACCCCGGACTGTCTCTTGCCTCCTTGGGATTTGACACTCCTACACAGAAGTTTGGGATGCCGTCATGTTGACAGAAGTCACTGAACAATTAACCTGTATCATTAATAGTTTGTTAGCAACCTGCTTGCTTTGCTGATGTGTGGCCCTGGGCATCTCAATTAACCATTGTTCCTCCCTAGTATATTATGAAAGGGGTTGACTGTGTTCTGTGACAGTTCTATCCTGGAGGAAGAAGTTCTCCTGATTGAAAATAAAAGACTCCTCTCACATCTGCTTTGCAAACACAGCCCTTGCTCAAGATCTGTAGGTCTTAGGTGCCAAGTAGAGCAGAAGGCTGCCTTTGTGGTGCTCTGTTACCATCTGCATAATGGGAATCCTTGTTCAGGGAACCGATTGTTTCCTTTATCAGGCTGAGTCGCCAGGGATCAGCGCCCCCAGCCCCCCAATTCTGGATGGTATCACCAGCACCATCTAGCAAGGTATTTTCTGTAATTACCCAGTAAAGTTCGTTTGAATTGAATTTTACTACTAATTTGCCTTCTCCAGAAAGAATGGCTAGTGGACTTGTGAGAAGCTGTTGTTATTCATACAGCAAGTTTATTTTGCAGATAAACTGGTCGTTTAGCTGCAGAGGGTGAATACAAAGAACACTCTTTATGCCATGTGCTATTATATCAAAGAGTATGCCATAGTAGACAAGACCATGGCATCCACAGCTCAAGATGGCTTACTACGACATCTGCCAAAATGCCTCTAAAGTTATTTTGGACGTTGCCTTGGAAATAAGCTTATTATCAGGCTCAGAACGTGAGAGGGTCATGAAACCAGAATGGATGTATGAGGGGAATATTTAAAAATACATGTTTTGGGATGCCTGAGTGGCTCAGTCAGTTAAGCATCCACCTTCTGCTCAGGTCATGATCCCAGGGTCCTGAGATTGAGTCCCGCGTCGGGCTCCTTGCTACATGGGGAGCCTGCTTCTCCCTCTGCCTGATGGTCCTCCTGCTTGTGCTTGCTCTCTGTCTCCCTCTCTCTCTGACAAATAAATAAATAAAATCTTTAAATCTTTTTTTAAAGATTTTATTTATTCATTTGAGATAGAGAGCGCATGAGCAGGGGCAGAGGCAGAGGGAGAGGGAGAAGCAGGCTCTGAGCCAGGAGCCAGGAGCCTGATACGGGGCTCGATCCCAGGACCCTGGAATCATGACCTGAGCCGAAGGCAGACGCTTAACCATCCGAGCCACCCAGGTGCCCATAAATAAAATCTTTAAAAAAAATAAAAATAAAAATACATGTTTCTAGGCTCTCCCCTCAGAGATCAGTATTCACTGTGTTTGAGGTGAGGCCCAGGAATCTGCATATTTAACAAACAACCCCAGTTGTTTCGATAAAGGTGCATCCTCAGAATGCAGTTTGAGAAACAGATATTTTATCCTAATTCATGAACAAAACCCTGAACGGTAGAGTTACTGGCAGCAATCTGATTTCTGAAGTCCTGAAAAGTTGCATGACTCCAAATTTCAGAGAAGGGTAAAAACCTTAGAATTCAGCTTAGGAATTCGGGTAAAGTTTACATAGGAAAAGTTAAAGTTCCAGTGACCTACTACTGTGTAGAAAACGACCCAGTTTGTAGCTGAAAAGAACCATTTTATTTGACTTTTGACTTTTGGGGTCAGGAGTTTGGGAAGGACTTGGTGGGGGCAGTGGGAGTCTGACCTGTAGGCCACCAGCTGTGCCTATGGAGGACCCACTTCCAGGATGGCCTTTTTAATTATACGTCTGCTGCCAACAATGCTCCTTGGCCTTTCTGCCTACACCCTCCTAGGCCTCTCCATATGGCTTGGCTACTCACAGCCTGGTGGTGTCCGTGTAATTGTACTTTTTTATGGCAGCTAACTTTCAAGAGGCAGGAACCGGAAGCCATGGGCTTACTTAAAGGCTACGTGGGTACTTGGCCAAGAGTCCCTTCTGCTGTATAATGCTGGTCTGTGCATTCCTGGGGCTTGCCCAGATTCAAGGGGACATAGAAATAGATTCCACCACCTGATAGGGTCTTGCATGGTTTCACTGCAAAAAGTACATGTGGGATGAGGGATGTTGGGGAAACCATATTTGGAAAACAAAATTTGCCACATGTATATCACTCAGGTGGAAGCAAAAGAAAGGTCTCCCAGAGAATATATGCCTATGTAGAGGGTCCTATTATATGCAGAATTTAGAAACAAATACATTTATTGGGAATGAAAATGTTGGTGGTAGAATTTTATAGCCCATGCTAAATAACTTCCGTGTTTACAGAATGTTCGTTTCGTTGTGTATTTTCACAGCATTGTTGAGAAAATGAACTCATTTTCACAAGGGTTGTTCTCTTTGTCCTACACATCTTCTTCAAGAGCAAGTCTCCACATAAGATGTGCCTCCAACTTATTGCATGGCCTTAGAATGTTCATATGTCCTCATGGGTCAGGTTTAAATGTAGATGTCCTCTGACTTTCCTTGAGTTTCAAAAAATTCATACACTCATGTCTTCGCTCCTCAGTGGTATTTCCTCTTTTCCAATAATACTTTAATATCTAATTTCATTGTTCCATTAGATGTGGTTCTTCCATTTTGATTTCTGCTTTTTCACTCTTTTGCAATTGGGGCTATCATATCAGTGATACTAACTAGTGGTTTTATTACACCAGAGCATAAAAGAATTGCATTTCTTCTACATTTATAAATGTCGTATCCACATTCAGGCTGTGCATAGATTTCACTGAAATGCCTTGAACTTGTTAGTTGATCCACAAATAGCTCCTCTATATATTTATGGTAATACTTTATGCTGAACAACAATTTCACACTTAGAACTGTCCCTACTGGTTTGTGTTTTTTAAATGTCATCTGCTCATATTTATAAATGTGGAATGAGCTCACTTAAATTGGATTTCTTGGGTCCAAGACACTTCTGATTTTCCTAATGACCAAATAACCAAAAAGCAGAACAGATTAAGAAAAAAAAAAAAGAAAGAAAGAAATCTCAGGCATACACAATTTTCAAGCCGTCAGGGTTTGTTTAAAGCTGCTTTGTTCGGCAGGAATGGTTAATAAAAGAAACATTTCCCCAAAGAATTGTTGTGGTCTTTAATTAAGCTCCTTTCCCATAGGTTTGTAATGTAGCGTTGAACAATATTTGGTCACTTTCTCTGACTGGTTTTCTTAGTCACAGGCTGGACTTTATTGGATCTCAGGTCCTAAGGGAACATTAGGAGCAGAGAGAAGCAGGCTGCGTCAAATGGAAAGTTAATTGTGTTTGAGCTGTCTTGGAAACCAGCCTCCAGTGTGCCTTAGCTGAGAACCATGCTCAGCCATTGGGTACATGGCTGTCAAGCTGGGTCCATGGCCAAGAGTCTACCTGACCCAGAGAAAGTGCATCCGCACAAAGACTAGTGACTGCAGGAAAGGCTAATCCGGGGCCTCCCCGCTTGGCTGTCATGGGCTCAGGGACAATGGACAACGAGGCGATTCACTCTGCTGGTGGGGCTGGAAGCTGGGGTTTGCTCTGAGGAAGGAGGGCAGTGGTCAGCAGTTCCTCCCTATAGTTCATTAAGACTCAGAACTGTCTTGTGGAAAAGCTGTGATAAATTGCTCTAAATGATCTGGGAGCTAAGCACTGTGGGAGTTGTTGAAATATTTTGTCTGGCTCTCTTCCTGTCCTTGAGTTGAGAATTGCTCTGTCAGATCAGACACCTGCACAGTGTGCCTGGTGTAGTTAAAGTGGGTCATTTTGAAAAGGAAATGCCCCCTTCTTGTCTGTCTGCAGCTCGGGGAGGGGGGAACTCCCATCTCCTTCACCCCCCGGCACGTCCCTGGACACACATTGGGAAGGGAAACTTGGAGGTCTTCCAGGGCAACTGTGAATATTCCATCTCCTCATCTAGATGGCGATGCCATACCTGTTCATTTCATGATTATTTATTTAGCAGCTCTCATCTTTTACTTGCATTAGTGTATGAGTTAACATGTGAAATGGCTAGGAGTTGGCCAATTTTCAACATACAGAAATGGCAATTTTGTAAGGTTTGGTACACTTTACACAAGGAAATTATAAAATAAGGTAGTGTAAATACCAGCAAATAGATCAGTAGTCACAAGATGTACTTAAGCCAGAAAAAGCAGTTCTGTAATCCAGGCATTGGTGATAAGACTAGTAACTTTTCCACTGAATAGTGTTCTTCATTTTCTTTTGCTTTGAGAGACAGTGCAGTGTGGTGGTTAGTGCTTGGCCTCAATGGCCAGATGCTTGGGTTTGATCCTCTACTTGACCATGTATCAGCTGGTTGGCCTTGGAAAAAGATCTGAAAATGAGGCTGATAATAGTAGCTACTGTCTGGGATTGCTGAGCAGATCACAATGGATAATATCTACCTTGCCAGATGCATCTCCCACCACGCCCCTTTGCAACTTACTCTGCATGCTCTGGACTTTTTTTTTTTTTTTTATTCTTATGTTAATCCCCTACATTACATCATTAGTTTTAGATGTAGTGTTCCATGATTCGTTTTTTGTGCATAACACCCAGTGCTCCATGCAGAATGTGCCCTCCTCAATACCCACCATCAGGCTAACCCATCCTCCCACCCCCCTCCCCTCTAGAACCCTCAGTTTGTTTTTCAGAGTCCATCGTCTCTCATGGTTCATCTACCCCTCCGATTTCCCCCGCTTCATTCTTCCCCTCCTGCTACCTTCTTCTTCTTTTTTTTTTCTTAACATATATTGCATTATTTGTTTCAGAGGTACAGATCTGAGATTCAACAGTCTTGCACAATTCACAGCGCTTACCAGAGCACATACCCTCCCCAGTGTCTATCACCCAGTCACCCCATCCCTCCCACCCCACCCCCCACTCCAGCAACCCTCAGTTTGTTTCCTGCGATTAAGAATTCCTCATATCAGGGAGATCATATGATACATGTCTTTCTCTGTTTGACTTATTTCGCTCAACATAATACCCTCCAGTTCCATCCACGTCGTTGCAAATGTCTGGACTTCTTTTTACTTTGGGTGTTCTGGGATACCTTCTGCCACTGCGTCTCTGCATGTGCTGTTTTGCCCACTCTTCAGAATGTTTTTCTCCCATGCTTTTTACTACGGGGTTCCTCCTTGCTTGAGATCGCTGCTCATTTCTGTTTTCTTAGCCGCTCTTGGCATCTCGGACTAGGTCATAATTGTTGACTTTTACACTCTAATGGAACCCTGTAACTTCCTATTGCAATAGTGATCACAGCTGTGATTTCAGAGTAAGGTATGCATGGTTTTGATCCATCGATCACCCTCATTTGACTGCGAGCTCCTATGGGCAGGAAACGAGATGCTTTTGCTCATTGTTGCACACTGGAGGAACTGACTCATAGTTGGTGCTCTGGAAATATTTAATGAATGAAGTGGTTTGCATTCTAGAAGTTCTTCCATTTTAAGTGTTTGGGGAGAGTCCCTGTATTTCTGTAAAAAAAAAAATGAAATGGGAAAGCATGTATGTAAGTAGTGTGTATATGTGTTTGCTTGGCCATCACTGATAAACCCATCGGTTTAAAAAAATTCACTCTGAGCATTCTGTGCAAAGTGGTAGATAGGCAGTAAAGTGGAAGGTTTAAGAGCTAAGGCCCTGTCAGAAGTCTAGGCTCAGGCTTAGTTCATCGTTTGTTTGTTCTGTGATCTTGGGAAAGTTGCTTGTTCTGAAATTCATTTTCTACGTCTATACACTGGATATTAAAAATAGTACCGAAATGCTACGAGTTGAATTATGCCCCTTCAAAATTCATATATTGGTCTTAACCCCCAGTACCTAGAATGTGATCTTAGTTGGAGACAGGGTTTTTACAGAGGTAATCAAGTTGAAGTGAGATCATCAGAGTGGGTTCTAATCCAATATGACTGTTAACCTTCTCAAAAGGGGAGATTTGGACCTAGAAATATACAGGGAGGGAAGTGAGGGAAGAGATAAAGAGAGAGGACAGCTGTGTATCGGCCAAGGTGAGAGGCCTGGAACAGACCCTTCTCCCGCAGACTTCAAAAGGAACCATCCCTGTTGACCCCTTGATTTTGGACCTATAGACTCTAGAACAGTTGAGACAGTAAATTTCTGTCATTTAAGCCACCTAGTTTGTGGCACCTCGCTTGTGGTTTGCTTCAGCAGCCCTCGCCAACAAATACACTCAATTAGCCAGTTTAATACACAGTGAGACCATATATTAAACAATCCAAAAATATCAGTCACTCACAGTAGAAAACATTTATTTTTCTTGCCCATGGGCCTGTGGGTGGTTGCAGGTCACCCAGATGCAAGGCCAGTTGGGTTCAGATCTACTCCTGTGCCTACATCATTCTGGCACTGGCATGTTCTCCTGGAAGAGGGCAGAAGAAGAGCCCAAGGCAAACGATGCAAGCCCATTGAAGTCCTCTCATGGCATCATGCCTCATAGCAAAGCAAGTCACCGGGCCAAGCCTACTTCAAACAGGCAGAAACATATATGTCTATTGTGGCAGGAAGCATTGAAAATCGCATGGAAAAGGGAGAGTGACAATATTCCAATTGATCACAATAGTTTTTTAAAATTTTCTTTAAAAGATTTTTATATATTTATTTGAGAGAGAGCGAGAGAACGAGCAGGGTGGAGGGGCTGAGGGAGAGGGAGAAGCAGGCTTCCCGCCGAGCAGGGAGCCCGATGTGGGGCTCGATCCCAGGACCCTGAGATCATGACCTGAGCTGAAGGCAGATGTTTAACCGACAGAGCCACCCAGGTGCCCCTTGAGCACAATATCTATACATAATGGGGTTTTCTTCACTAAATCAGATTTTGCATTTGAAGCTTTGAGTGCAGGGCCTGGCGCCTAGTTGGGGCTCGATAAATGGCTGTTACTATTATTATTGTTGTTTTTATTCTTTTTTTTTTTTTTTTTTTAATTTAACAGAGAGAGAGAGAGCACAAGTAGGCAGAGCGGCAGACAGAGGGAGAGGGAGAAGCAGGCTCTCCGCCAAGCAGGGAGCCCGATGCGGGGCTCGATCCCGGTACCCTGGGATCATGACCTGAGCCGAAGGCAGCCGCTTAACCGGCTGAGCCACCCAGGCGCCCCTATTGTTGTTTTTATTCTTGAACAAATTCTAGTGTTCATCTTCAATTGTGACTCTACACAGACTTTTTCCTTTCAAACAAGTAGAATTAGCCGAATAAATTGCATTAATATTTGGTTAAGTGAAAGTCTCTGTAGGCTGCATTATCGCAGCTGTGATTAATTCTTTTAAATTCTTTTAAATTGCGTGTCTGCTTCAGTGGATTGGAACAGAGATATGATTTCAAGCTTATGTTTCTCGTTAGGACGTTGAGGCCACACTTAAACGTGCTTTTTCTTCTTCTTTGAAAAAATCAAAGGCTCTTAAAATGGATTGTTGTGAAAGGACACATAAATAGGTTTTAATCAATAGCTGAATTCTCCAAAGCATCATCAAGACAAAGTGGTAAATGTTCAGATTAGATTTGTGATTGGTTAAGCTAGCAATCCATACAGTTGCATGTCACACAGTACTTAATAAATGACATGTAGAATATCTTAATTGTACCCATTTATCACTTCCCTCTGTTTCTAGATGCATAAAGTTATCAAAATCTGGAAACTCAAACATTTTTATTTCCATTTCCTTGGTTTGGCTTTGTTCTGTCTTTCTTGGTGTATTGGGTCTGGTTTTGAGCTAAATATTTCTGACACAACCTTCATGACTCATTTACATTTAAATAGTAACAGGAAATCTCTTTGCCAAGAAGGCTATTGGAATCAAATTTTACACCAGATCTTTTTTTTTAAAGAGGTTATTATTGATTTTTTTCTGTACATCAAAGTACTTTTTTGTCTTTTTTTTTTTTTTTAAATCTTAGTACTATAGGCAGTGTACAAATTTTTCGTTTTTCATTTTGGGTGCTTATTATTGCTTCTGATGCTCATAATTTATACCAGTTGCTATAATGTTAAAAATTAGAGGGCGCCTGGGTGGCTCAGTTTTTTAAGCGACTGCCTTCTGCTCAGGTCATGATCCTGGAGTCCCTGGATCTAGTCCCGCATCGGGCTCCCTGCTCAGCGGGGAGTCTGCTTCTCCCCCTGACCCTCCCCACTCTCATGCTCTCTCTATCTCATTCTCTCTCTCAAATAAATAAATAAAATCTTTAAAAAAAATTAGAAATGAACTTCTGAGGTGTTCATTGCCTTTGCTATTGAAATTTCATTAAAGGGAGTTTGAAGTATAAATGCATGCCCTTGAACTTGTTGTCACATGTTGAATGAGATCTACTTATAGGATAGGGAGGATATAATTATAGAAAAGGTGATGAAATCAAATAGATCCCTAATCAGCAAAATGAGGTGTGATTTATAAACATCTACATGATGAGAAGATTTAATGGGAGTTGAAGCAAATTGAAGATGATCAAGGGTGAACCTCTCTGGCTGGGAAAACCAGCATCTTCGATGGAGGATCACAGAATAAGAACTCCCAGGCATCCAAATGGATTTCACCTACCACACTACCTCATAGTCCTAGGAATTTTTTTAAGAAGGTATTAGAATCACAAGAAGGCTTCCCAGCTTGTAAGGCAAAGTCAGCTGCATCAGTGTACTTAGACATTGTTATTGTAGATGTCTGTGGGAAGAAGAAATTCACTGTGTGCTGAGATCTTGTTGTAATTCTCCCTGAACTGGATTTAAGGAAAGGCTCAGTAAAACTTGTTTAATAATAACTTACATGGTATTGAGTGTTTATTCTGTACCGCGCATTGAGAGTCTTACATAGATTAGTTCATTTTATTCCTGCCAAAACTCTTTTGAGGTTGGTCATATTATTCCCATTTTCAGAAGATAAAACTGAGGCCTGAGGAGGCTGGGCAGCAGACCAAGTGGTGGAGCTGGGAGCAGTGTCTTGGCAGCCAGCCTGGGGCACCCACAGTCTTAATTCACACATTTGTGTTCTGAATCTCTTGTCTGTCCATCTTTTGGCATCTCCTTCTTTCCCTCAGCTGTTTGGGTAGACACCCTGTACTCTGAGCTCTGTTTATGCACCAGGGATATGGTATGTTTCCAGCAGAAAAAGCTGCCTGTCTTCAAGGAATTGATAGTCCACTCAGGAAACAGACAAGTACTCCTACAAACATATAATGTAATTGCAGGTTGAGCAAAGTGCATTAAACGTAAAGCTGAGTAAGGGACTACAAGGCTGGGAGAAGAAGTGATGTCTTAGAGATGTTGATGTTTGAGAGTTTTCAGCAAAGAATATCAAGGTGTTCTAAAATTCACTGAACCACTGGCTGGAAAAGCGAGTAAGTGTGCTCTACCAGAGTGGGATAACGTCACGACTGAAATGTGGTGTGCAGATGATGAGTATTCATGTATGCAATGGGGGTAGGTGGGGAAGGACAACAGAGATGGGGCAGCCAGCTAGGACCGACTTAGACTTGAATAGGGTTCTTTCTGTTCAAGTCACACTGGCACTCCTTCTGTCCTTCTCCCTGCCACCAGCTCCTTGCAGGGCACTTGCCAGCCTGTTCCGTCTGCCCCTTTTCCACCCCCTCCACCTGGAATTTTTAATCTTTCAGAGCTCCGCTCATTTATCACATTCTCAAAAAAGCCTTCCTTGATTCGCTGCACAACGCCATATTCTTTGTTATCACTTCTTCTGGAATGCTGTTCACTTCTTTTGAGCGTACATCCCTGGCGAATGAGATATTTTTTTGGCAGGTTGTGTGAGTGCTGTCTTCCTTGCCCTGTTGAACTATAGGCTCTTTGTGGACAGGGTCCGTGTCTGTTTTAGCTCATCAGTTGTCCCCAGAACTTACCAGAATATAGAACTCGTTAAATCTTCTGCAGTTTATTAAAAATGCATGAATATTGACAATTTGATATATCTCTCCATGTGGGTATAAGTCAACTTTAAATTGTACTTTAGGAGTAGTTAACATTTGGATTAATCAGGGACCCATTTTCTAGGGCTGCCATCAGATATCACTGTCGGGTTAATTAACATAAGGGATGTTAGAAATAAGTGTTATTGGTGAAATAAATGGCGTTCAAGATATCCATTGGTTAGACTCTGTCCTTGCACAAATGGGGTTGTTAAAGAAAAAATGATTTATGACACTTGTTAAAGATGGTAAGCAGACTTTATTCAGGACCATCCTGATAGGCGTAGAGGACACTGCAATTGGATTTTACACTGGGGGGAAAGAGAGAGGTTGGAGCCAACTCCGAATATAGCATGGACAAGTGGGAATTTATAGCAAAGGAGTAGGATGAAGGTTAGTGGGTAGAAAATTACTAAGACAGAACATAGCGGTAAGAGGGGGTTCTGGTTAAACCAATCTAATAGGATTCTTACTCAAGATAGGCCAGGTGATTAGACACTGGGGGATGAAGAACCTGATGAGATACCAAGAATGATTAGTTGTCAAACGTAGAGGGGTTCTGATTAAGCTGACTTATCAGGGTTCTTGCGAAAACCAGATTTTATGAGGACATGCACAGATGGGCCTAGGAGAAGTTTCAGGAGGCTGACTAAAGTTTGGTCAAGCAAAGAATTTTTGCCAGGGTTTAAGAATAAGGTCAGCCTCTTTTTCCGACTGGAACCATGGAGGGTGCTGAAGAGAAGAAAAAGAAGGTTCCTGCTGTGCCAGAAACACTTAAGAAGAAGCGAAGGAATTTCGCAGAGTTGAAGATCAAGCGTCTGAGGAAAAAGTTTGCTCAGAAGATGCTTCGAAAGGCAAGAAGGAAGCTTATCTATGAAAAAGCTAAGCATTACCACAAGGAATATAGGCAGATGTACAGAACTGAGATTCGAATGGCAAGGATGGCAAGAAAAGCTGGCAACTTCTACGTACCTGCGGAACCCAAATTGGCATTTGTCATTAGGATCAGAGGTATCAATGGTGTGAGCCCAAAGGTTCGAAAGGTGTTGCAGCTTCTTCGCCTTCGCCAGATCTTCAATGGCACCTTTGTTAAGCTCAACAAGGCTTCAGTTAATATGCTAAGGATTGTGGAACCTTATATAGCATGGGGGTACCCAAACCTGAAGTCGGTGAATGAATTGATCTACAAGCGTGGTTATGGCAAAATCAACAAGAAGCGAATTGCCCTGACAGATAACACATTGATTGCCCGATCTCTTGGTAAATATGGCATCATCTGCATGGAGGATCTGATTCACGAGATCTATACTGTTGGAAAACGTTTCAAAGAAGCAAACAACTTTTTATGGCCCTTCAAATTATCTTCTCCACGAGGGGGAATGAAGAAAAAGACCACCCATTTTGTAGAAGGTGGAGATGCTGGTAACAGGGAAGACCAGATCAATAGGCTTATTAGAAGGATGAACTAAGGTATCTACCATGATTATTTTTGTAATCTGGTCAGTTAATAAATGGCTACTCTCAAATGGAAAAAAAAAAAATAATAATAAGGTCAGTATAGGTCTAGAACTCTGAAGTGTCCTAGTCTCTGTGTTTTTGGGGAAGACTCTGTTGCCTAAATTGACTAAATGAGAGGTGAACCTGGCTTTGGAACACTGTTGTATTTACCTCAGGGTGAAACTTCATGCAACGTGCTTTATAAAATACCTAAAAACCTGAGAAAAGAGGCTTGGCATGGATGAGGCCCAGATGGTTTGATTCTCTAGGACCTGTTTGCTCATAACTCTTTGTAGGTGTGGTGACCTTCAGTTTGAGACTTGCTTACTTGTGACATACTGCTCAGGTGGGAAGAGGGGGTTGAGGAGAAACATGGCTCTACATTACCTCTAAACATTGGAGGTTCTCCAGATTCAGTAAGAAAGCTTAGCAACTATGAATGGCCAAATTGGCTTTGGTCATCTTACAAGAGAGCAATAGACCATTGTTGAATGGCAGAGGCGGTGGTGGGTTAGAGAATACCAAGATAGAGTCAACACATCTTGATGACTGATTTATGTGGATGTGAGGGAAGAAGCGAGGATGACTGAGGTGTTGGTCCTGGGAGCAGGTGTGGGTTGGTTGAAGGAGGCTTATGACTCCATCTTGTAAACTGGGCTGATCCCTGACTCTATTAAGAAGCAGACAATATTGGTCTTTGGTAACCTCTCACCTCTTTCATTGTGCCCATTGTGAAATACTTCTCACCCAGTGCTCTGCCAAATAACATCCTGTCTGCTGGTGTGCTGTGACTGAAGGTCTCACGGTCTTTGTTTTCCAGAAAAGGCACTTTGGAGTCATCTATTTACCCAACCTGTATTGTGATGATTATGGCTGGAAATCCATGGGACTCCAGCCCATGTAAATAAATCTGTGCATTTTAGAAAGGCTTTTATTTTGAATTCATTTTAGATGTACTGAAAAGTTGCAAAAGTAATATAGATAACTTTTTTTTTTAAGATTTTATTTATTTATTTGACAGAGAGAAAGAGATCACAAGTAGGCAGGGAGGCAGGCAGAGAGAGAGGGGGAAGGAGGCTCCCCACTGAGCAGAGAGCCCAGTGTGGGGCTCAACTCCAGCAGGACCCTGGGATCACGACCTGAGCCACAGGCAGACACTTAACTGACTGAGTCACCCAGGCGCCCCTAGATAACTCTCTTATATCTCTTTCTCTGCTTGCCCCAATCATGACATTGTACACACCCATGGTGTAATTATCAAGAATAAGAAATTGCTATTGGTACAGTGTTCTTAACTAAACTGCAGACCTTATTTGAAATTCACCAGTTTTTCTCTAATGCCCTTTTTCTGCTCCAGGATCCTATTCAGGCTCCCACATTGCATTTTGTTGTTATTTTTCCTTCCTCTTTTCCGATCTGGACAGTTTCTCCTTCATTCTTCGTCTTCATGACTTTAACACTTTGGAAGAGTATTGGTCAGTTATTATTTTATAAACTGACCTCAGTTTGGATTTGTCCAGTGTTTTCTCATGATTGGGCTGAGGTTATGCATTTTCAGCTTGAATTCCACAAAACTGCTGTGTCTTTCTCAGTGATTGATAGGCAGGGGTCCATGGTGATGTTGGTATGTCTTATCGTAGGCGATGTTTTCTCTGGTCACAACTTGGTAAATTGATGTTTGCCAGGTTCCTCCTGTGTAAAGTAACTATCTTTCCCTTTGTAGTTGATAAGCAAATCTGTGATTTTAAACCTGGAAGGAAGCCAAATGAGGGCAATGAAATTTTGGGCAAAAAACCCCACCCCTGTTCCCCTCCTACCAGCCTCCATTTAAAAAGTATTCATTTGAGGGGTGCCTGGGTGGCTCAGTCGGTGAAACATCTGCCTTCGGCTCAGGTCATGATCTCAGGGCCCTGGGATTGAGTCCGGAGTTGCATTGGGCTCCCTGCTCAGCGGGGAGTCTGCTTCTCTCTCTCCCTTTGCTCCTCCCTGCTTGTGCTCGCTCTCTCGCTCATTCTCTCTCTCAAATAAATAAAATAAATAAATAAATAAATAAAATCCTAAAAATTTTTTTTAGAAAGTATTCATTTGAACACTGTGTTTTGTCCTGGAAAACTTAAGCAGAAGGGTTGATGTAGCTAAAATAAAGCCATCTTTTTCATCTTTACGAAGATGCAAAGATGAAAAGAGTGATAATTCCGGTCTCCATACCGCTGTGATCGTAAAACTTATCTTTGATCATTTTACTTTCCGGATTAAAAATGTTTGTTGGGTTCTGAATGACTATAGGAAAATGTCCTGACTTCCCAATGTGCTCCCCAGGACCCTGCACAGCAGGACAGCGTACACTTTTCCACTTCCGTTCTCCCTTTATCTTTCATCTGTCCTCTGCTCTCACGAGTCCCATGCGTCCGCCACGTTCACCCAACAACTGTTCCCTGGGTCTCTGTTTTTGCTTATGCTGTTCTCTCAGCCAGAACACTCCTTCCTTTCTCACCTCTATCTTTTCAAACCCTTGTTCCCTGTGGATAAACATAATGATCTCATCAGGAATGAAGTTATTGTCTCTCAGCTCCCAAATCTCCTTTCTCTGCTCTGCTTTGTGATGCTGAGGCTGGACCACAACACACCACGTTTCTGCTGGTGCCGACTGCTTCCTGGAAGGTTCTGTCAGGAGGAGGGACTAGGGGATCCTGGGAGATGTTTTGTTGCTGCGAGCATCACCCCAGTAATGCTTCTCTATCCCAGCATGGCGGTTCCTTCTCATAGCAGCTCTGGAATTCGTCTGCTGTTTGGCCAGCACGGGCAGACCTGGCCACCTTCTGCCTGCTCAGACGCCAGGACTAGAGGCTGGTGGCCTCTCCTCAGAGGGCTGGGTCCTGCCCCCAGGGGAGCCCCTCCTCTAAGCTCTGAGCTAATGGCAGCAGCCTGGCAGCACCCTATTCTCAGACATCTGAGTTTCAGCTCTGCCGAGAATGTTCTCTAAGATTCTGAGTTCTAATCATTCCAACCTCTGCCCTTGGTTCCTGCATTCCTGGGAGCGGTAGCTGTCTCCCCATGTGATAGCTTAGTGTTCTCTTTTTGCTTTCTCTAAAGTTAACAGTCTTATCCCTAGTGAACACTTATTTTTATTACATTCTCTCTGTTTCAAACAAACTAACAAAACACTGGTATTGTTCCTATCTCCTGCCTGGATCCGGAATGATGTGGAAGTCGGCACCAGGAGCATTGCTAGGCAACTGGTACTCTAGGATGGGTTTGAGGATTTGCTCCTGGGATCCTCAGACTTGAGCGCAGTGTTGAGTCTTGCTAATGGAAAATGCACTGCTGGTAATCATGGCATCCTGTGGCCTCGTGTGTGGTGATACCCCTACTGAGGCAAGGACTGAGGGGGCCAAGTGACTTCTGCCCTTGGCTGTGATGGCAGTAACGATGACTCTTAGGACTGTGGCGGCATGAGGTGGATTTCCTCGAGGACACGGGGGCTCTCACAGAAACCGAGTGACAAGCTCAGATCTTTAAACTCTCAGCTCACATCCATGTGCAGGGGACCAGAGAGCTTCCCTGGCAACCTTAAAAGACTTTCTTACCGAAGCCACAGTTGGGAATGATGGTGGTGGTGTTGTCATCATCACCATTGTCTCCCTGGTTTGAGAGAGAGAGAATATGAATCAACCCAGTTTGGTTCAGAAGTCTTCCCAAGTCTGACTGGCTATAGCCAAGCGGGAACCCCACAGGGGGCACATGGCTGCTGGCTGTGGGAGACTCTTCCCACAGTAGAGCACAGAGCCGATACCCGTCTTTTGATAACTGCATGGGAGTACAGACCATGACTTGGGGAGGAAGTCTAGTGCTTGGTCACCCTGGAGGTGGGAAGAAGACAGAAGAATTCTTTTCCACTTCCATCTCCACAACAAAGTCTGACCTTGAAACTGAGACTGCTTCTGGTAGCTCTCTGAAGTTGCTTTCCTCCCTCCCTCCCTCCCTCCCTCCCTCCCTCCTTCTTTCCTTCCTTCCTTCCTTCCTTCCTTCCTTCCTTCCTTCCTTCCTTCCTTCCTTCCTTCCTTCCTTCCTTCCTTCCTTCCAAGATTTTATTTATTTGAGAGAGAGAGTGAGCAAGAGAAAGCACAAGCAGGGGGGAGTGGCAGAAGGAGAAACAGGCTCATTGCAGGGAGCCCAATGCGGGGCTTGATCCCAGGATCATGACCTGAGCCAAAGGCAGACGCCTAAGCGACTGAGCCACCCAGGCATCCCTGAAGTTGTTTTTCTGAGGGACTTTTAAGATTCAGGATATAATGTTGGCTGCTCTGTGCCTTGGTTAATAGAATAAGACTTAGAGTTTGGGAAGGAGACATGTTTTCCTTTTCTGCTTGGAACCCACTGTGGCTTTGGAGCAAGGACTGAGGGAGCTCAGTGCTGTGTGGCCCCTTGAGGGGCTTGCATCTTCCAGCATCCTAAGGAGGCTGTCCAGCAGGCAGAGGAACAG
Source organism: Mirounga angustirostris (assembly GCF_029215605.1). NCBI lineage: Eukaryota > Metazoa > Chordata > Mammalia > Carnivora > Phocidae > Mirounga > Mirounga angustirostris. Next base: position 176,279,721 of record NW_026991709.1, on the reverse strand, counting down.
CTTTCTTGAGGAGGGTTCGGGCTGCTTGGGCAGGGGGTTGTCATGCGTGGTGGGGCTCCTCCATCCTGAGGACGCCAGCCAGGATGCCAAAAATGGAAAAATACATCAAAAGGATTCCCCTGAATAGTGAGAACTTTGGAAATGAGGGGTGCAGAGCCCATGTAATTCAGATATAAATGGAATTTCATTTGTACTCTCATGCTGCAGAGGCTGGGGATTGCTCAGTTTACATTAAAAGCTGCCTAAACAACTTTTTTTCTCCCTCTTTAAGCAGCATTGTTATTCTGCACCATTAGCCTATGGCAAGCTCTCCTCTTTCTGAAAACTTAGGCATTTGAAACTCAGGCCAAGAGAATGACACAGGGAGCGCTGGACATTAAGACTCTGGTTTTCCCTTACATGGTATTTTTTGTTTCTGTTTTTGTTTTTGTTTTTTCAGTGACACCTCTCAGGGTTTCCAAAAGAATGAAGCTAACTGGCAAGGGGCTTTCAAGAGTATCAACTCCCCAGAGGCATTTTGGGGTTTGTCGTTAACAGACTTGGCCAAGCACACATCAAAATAACTCATTACTCGTTCTACCTGTTGTTTTAAAAAGGCAGCATTGAAACCCTCTGACTATTTTGCTGTGGGGGTTTTGGCAGAACGTATTTCAGAAGGGGTGAGGGAGAAACCGTGGGATAGAGCACATGAATTTCCTGTGAAGGATGGCTGGTTAGGACACATGTGTATGCTGCCGGTGGACGTAAATTAGAATATTTGGAGACCCTGTGGTATTATTTCTGAAGCCCTTTACTTACTATTCATGGTTTCATTATGCCCCTTTTATTCACCCACACACATCTAAGGGTGGGGTAGGGGAGGGGCAGGTGCTGGGCTTGGCCTTAAAAAAACAAACAAACATAAAACTCACCATATATTTTAGAGTTATAGGTGCATGCATTTTTTTTTCCCTCCCATCAAATCTTACTTTTCCATGTTAACCACATAAATGGTTGTCATGGTGACATTTGCTTCCAGCCTCCATAGCTTTGATACAGAGTAGAGAGCTCGGGCAGTACCCGGTGACTGTAAATTCCGCTCTAACTGTCCCCTTAGCTCGCTGAAACTCATCGGAAACGAGGTCTGCCACGGAGCTGCTCCTGTTCTCACAGAGCAAGTGAAAATCACATTGAAATTAGGCTACAATGGCCCCTTTGTCTGAGTTTTTCAGAGTGGTGGCGTTCATTTTTAAGGAAAAGGTTTGCTTGTTCAGCATTTTAAAGGGCATTTAGCCAGTAAAAGTCATGGTATCTGCAATCCAGCAGTAAAGTAGGACGTTTCATCCCTTCTAACAATCTCTGCATATCTTGGGTCTGGAGTTGTGTCTTAAAAGTTGTGAGATGGTCCACAGGATAATGTTTAAAAATGTCTTCTAGCTGACCTCAACGTGTCCTCTTTGGTAATATTTTGCTAATGTTATTTCATAAAACTTTTGTATATATTAAGATCTAGCATCATCTCTAAGGCTACTTCCTTTTGGATTTTTTTTTTTTAATCAAAAGGTAAAACTATAATCCAAAGACAGAGACTTGGGGAGAATCTCAGCATTTGAAGGTTCTAATTTAGTTATTGCCAAGACTGGAAGACCACAGAGGTAGAACAAATTAATGAGAGGACATGGGAAAGCAAATCCCCCATCCTAGCTCAGGATGGGGGTCTGTGAAGGATCGGGTATTGCCACCAACCCTTCCTAGCGGTCCTGTGGGCCTTCAGCTGTGGCCAGTCTAATATCCAACAGAGCATGGTATAGGCAGCTTCCATCAGTGGCACAAAACATGGAAAAAAACAAAAAAGGGTGAAGATAACACAGCATAATAACTCTTTTGGGATGCTTTTAGATGCAAGAAATAAAATGACACCCAAGAGTGGTTTCCTCAGTTTGGACTTAATTTTCTTCTCCTAATAAGATGTTGGGAGGTAGGCAATTCCAGAGTTGGTTCTCTGCTGGCCAGAATGCCATGGCTCTGGGTGATCGTCTCTGCAAGTGTCCAGCCCTTCCCCTCCTGGTTTAAACATGGCCGCTGCCACCCCAAGTCACATCCTAAATCCGCACCATCCAGAGTTGGAAGGAGGGAGAAGACGAACATGCCTTACTTGCTCATCCATCTCCCACGCTCTCTCTCCCTCTCTCCCTTTTTGAACTCCAGATCCTGCCTGGTCCCTGCAATGTCCACTTACGTTCTATCACACAGTCATCCCTAGCTGCAAGGAGGGCTGGGGCAGTGAGTGTCTGGCATTTTCTATCTCTATTGGGGTGGGGTGGAATCTGCTGATAGAGTAGAAGAAAGAGGTTGGCAACAAAGAAGTGTCAGCCATAGATAAAGTTTTAGAAATGAAATGATTGAATGACATTGTTTTATCCCCCAGTCTTATTTATGCGGAAACTGGCACCAGAGGAGCTTGGTGTCAGACCAGAGATCTGAGTCTAGATCTTCTGATTCCCGATGTAGAATTTGAGGTTGACAGTGACTAACATCTGAGTTGCATATTCCACCTGGCACAGTAAGGGCTTTGTTTAGCGTGTATTAGTTTGCTTAATTTTTTGCCTTTAGCCCTGGAGGGGAGGGGGTGCTGCAGGCTTTTCAGAGCAGAGGGCACATATGCTGTAGCTTCCCACTTCTGCTGAAAAGTGGCAAATCATTTCTTCCTAATTAAAGATCAAACATTATTTCAGATGGTCCCCTTCCTAAGATGTCATGGGAGATGTTCCTCATATCTGTCAGTGGTACTGATCATGTTGTCATTTTTGGCAACTAATTCCTGGAATGAATAATAAAATTATAATAATCTTGCACCAGAGGGAGGACGGCCAATTTGTAAAGTCCATTAAGAACTGAGCACAGGATTGTCCTCTAATGAGATGGAGCACGTCAGGGAGACTGTACATCAAGCTGCTCAGTCACAGATACACAAAGGGACCTGGAGGGAGGGGCTACTGTAATGCTGGCAGACAGGGCAGGTTGTCTTGGATGCACATTTACATATTGTCATTGATCAGCTGCCAGAGAAGAGGATGACAAGCAGAACACCAGGGTTCTCCATTGTGAGGCTCGGGGTGTGTTTCTGCCACCATTGATTCATTCCCCATGGGGGAAGGAGCATTACTCACCATTTCCTCATGTGCCAGAAAGAGAAATGGAGTCAACGAGCATATCATCTCCTTGTTGGAAAATGACAGCTCCCTGATTATAAATCCCCAATAAATTGATGGAAGAGCTGTTCAAACTTCGTAGATATAAATGTTTTCTGGGATTAATGGGAAGTTATTCCTAGAAATGACTTACAGTTCAGGAACCAATCTTTGAACTGAGCTATTGGTTTTTGTTTTTGTTTTCCTTCAGATGTCACAAGCCCCTCAAAGCAGCTGAGTGTGGATGGCCAAGGTTGTCCATCCAGCCCAGCCCTGTACCCTACCACCTTCCTCATTTTCTGTTGCCACAATTTATAGATTTAGAAAAGCTAAATTATCCCTGCCTTCTGGAGGCAACTTCTTCCTTTTGAAAGTCCTTTATAGGAGAACTTAAAATTTGAAGATCTACCTGTGACCTCTGGGGAGACATACCGCTCCCTTGTAGGACAGAAGCCAAAATACTGCTTGTTATCGTGTCTTTTAGAATTAAAAAAAACTTTATTCAATAGCTATCTTAATATTTTTGTTTTCAGTGTCCTTGTAAACTAGGATATTGAGCCACTTGACTGTCACTTTGGAAAGGAATTGTGCCAACAATGGCTTAAATTCTGAAACATCAGGATTCTTCTCCATTGTGACATCTATTGGTCATCAGGGGACTGTCACTTGGTATTTGTATTAATGTTGATACTCTTATTGAGTGAGTGCTGTTATAAGTGGGACTGGGTCTTTTGTCCAGCACAAGGAGCATGTGGGCACTTAATAAGTACCAATCAATACCTTTTGCTGATAGTGGAATATAGACCCATCCACTTCCCTGATGGCTCTACAGGGAAAGATGCACTTATAGCTTGTGTTTTATTCTAAACAATCTATGAAGGGCTGCCTGCTCTATTCCCTTTGAATCTGTGCTGGGTGTGACATTTACCCAGGCAATGCCATTTCTGTCTGCTGGTTGCTGGGGAGCCAGAACTACACTTCTCCTTCCACTTGATTTTCTGTAATTCTAATTTACCCTATCAGTGGGCTGGGTGAAGAGTGGAGGTGTTGTCTCTAAGCCTCCTGACCTTCTAAATTGCCTTGAGCCCATACCTCAGCCTCTTCCTTAGATTTTGAAGAAGTCAGAGACTGAGGCTTGAGTTCTTCTGCCGTTCGACCCTTCCCCCTAACTTTTCCAAAGGAGGCAGAATTCTGATAACTCGTATCTTTTTGCTGTTTGTACATGAATTGATTCATTCCGCCTCCTTCTTCATCCCTCAAAGTCCCACTACCAGGTGGATGTTGAACATTTTCCAGAATTGGAGGATAATGGATGGGGAGGAGGGCATAGGGAACACATTAAGAATTAGGGCTTTTTTTTTTTTTTAAACAGTGCCTTAGTTTCCCTCACCATGGGGAATCCTCACTGGTCTTGCCCCCTCAGGTTCTGACTGCTGCGAAGCCCTTCTGCCCTCCTGTTTGCTTAGTAGGTCAACAAATATGATTGAGCATGTGCTGTGCGCCAGGTGTGAGCCTACATGCTTGCGTGCAGAGCAGTGGATGATAACAGATACCAGCCCTGATGTGACGGGGCTTTTGCTTTTAGTCTAGGATGGAGGGGTAGAGAAAGGAGGAGAGATTCAACATACGACACACACATGTATTCTAGCACAACTGTGAGAAGGCCTGAGAAGGAGAACAGGGTTCTGTGAGCAAGATCTTCCCTGCTTCTTTTGTATTTTTGCAAGCCTCCCTCTTTTTCAGGTTGCCTATGAAATCCCCAGGTCCTCCCTTCCTCCCTCCCTTTCTTCTTTCTTTCTGTTGACTCTTTTTGTTTGGATGGCCTCATTCCAGATCTGTCCCAAGTTTGGGATCCTCACCTCTCTTACCCAAGAGGTCATCAAGGTACTTCCTTAAAGAAAGTGCTATCTCCCCTCATAGGAAATATGCCATCACTCTCCTATGGGAAGACATCTGGGATTTGGTGGTATTTTAAGTTGCAATTACTTCCTTCCTGAAATACTGTCTCAGTGTTGTGTTTCAAACTATGAGATGTCCCAAGTGAGGGGTGGCAGTTGTGTTTAAATGGTTTCTGGGAGAGTATTAGTTAACACACATCTCATGGAGATATAGACATTTTCTTCTTTTTTTTTTGGAGATATAATTGGTATATAATATCCATATTACAGGTGTGCAACATAATGATTCAATATTTGTATTTATTGCAAAATGATTACCACAATAAATTTAGTTAACATCCATCACTACCCAGTTAAATTTTACATGTGCACACACACACACATACACACAACGCCTATAATTTCTTTTTCTTTTTACCTCTTCCTTCCTTCTCTCTCTCCTTACTTTCCACATTCACTCGGTGGTGACACCTGACACCCATCAGTTACACATGTATGTGACAACAAACACTTTTATAAAACTTGTTATATTCCAGGAGCTGTCCTAAGAACCCACTACAAATAGGTACTTTTTTTAATTGAAATATATTTGACACACAACGTTACTTTAGTTGCAGGTGTACAGGATTGTGATTGGACAGCTTTGTATGTTATGCCATGCTCACTACAAGTGTAGCTGTCATCTGTCACATACAACCCTAGTATGACACCATTGACTATATTCCCTATGCTGTACCTTTCATCCTCATGACTGATTCATTCTAGAACCGGAAGCCTGTATTTCTCACTCGCCTTCGCCTGTTTTGCCCATGCAACCACCAGTTTGTTTTTGGTATTTGTCTCTTTCTACTTTTTTTGTTCGTTTATTTTTTTAGATTCCACATATTAGTGAGATCAAAAAGTATTTGTCTTTCTCTGTCTGACTTATTTCACTTAGCATAATCCCCTCTGGGTCCATCTGTGTCATTGCAAATGGCAAGATCTCATTCTTTTTTACGGCTGAGTAATATTCCCTTGTGTATATTTACCACATCTTCCTTATTCATTCATCTATTGAAGGACACTTGAGTTGCTTTCCATATCTTGGCTCTTGTAAACAAATTGCTACTCTTAATTGGGTCCACGAGAATATCTCAGCTTTATGCTGGCATGACTTGGTTATTTTCCTCTCTGAACCCATAGTGAGCAGCCCTTGGCTCAGAAGCTCCAACATCTTGTTAGAGTTCTAGAACTCTGTTGTGTTTCATTTTGCTATCTTCTTTTTAAGGTTATCTCTTACTTATAGCAACCGGTTCAGTTTCTTTTGAAAATAACATTTTTAACGTATATACTATATATAACTGTGTAAGGGTTGATTGTGCCTGGAAGTAGCAAAATCACGTGGTTAGCTGGAGCTACTAAGGCTTGGGTGTCCTGCTACTATATGTGTGAGCAGACAATGCGGTAGGCAAGCTGATGTTGCATAGTGCAGATGGGGAGAGAGCGCTGGGGTAGTCAGAAGACCTGGTGCGAATCCAGGTTTTGCCACATCTCCTCCACATGGCCTTGGGCAAATCTGTCTTCTCTTTCAGTCTTGATTTTCTCTCCTTCCAAATAATGATGAATACCAGACTGCTGTAAAGATTAAATGAGAAAAAGCTTGAGAAAATGTTTGGCATGGCGTCTGGCAAGTAGTTGGTGTAGAAAAATTTTTGTTTTTAAGTGGGAGTTGCAACATTTTATTGAATTAGCAAGTGACTATTAAAATAAAAAGACATCATTATGAACAGCTGCTGTGTATTCCCAGCCCTGGATTGTCAGTGATGACCAACACAGCCTGGGCCCTCTGCTCACAGAGCCTCTATGCGGAGAGACAGATGAGACACATTTTATGCAGATTCCTAGAGTGAGGGCTGTGATCAGAGGGAGGAAGAGAATGCTATGGGAGCATCTGACAAGCAGGTCTCCCATTCACTGGGGAATGAAAAACGTTTATCAGAACACCTGCAACAAGAGATTGCTTAAACTGAGACCCCCAAACCGTGTAGGTGCCAGCTAGGTAAAGAGGAACGGGAGAGAACAACATTCTAGACGGTAGACACGTCCGCCTGAGAACTTGACATCCACCTTTGTACACAGAGCAGATAAACTCATCCAACAAGCAAGCTTAGTTTATGGCCTCCCTAAAAGGGTTTCATCCATCCCCAGTTCTCAAGGCAGTCCCTGTATAGTGGTGATCTTTCTTCCCATTTTATATTACAACTGAAGCTGTTCCTTTTCCAAATTGCCTGGCAGCCGGAGGAGTTTTATGCATACTTGGGTCTCTAGAAACAAGCCATTGTTCCAAGTCCTCAATTTCTCCCTCTCCACTGGCCTATTACATACCATGCCCTCCTCTCCTACAGGCACTTCATTGTCCTTAAAATGAGAATCTCATTCTGTGATTGCTGTTTCTGTTGTGTGTTTTTTTTTTTTTTCCCTGAGAGTCTTCTTTGATGAGGACAAGATCAGATCAAATGCAGCATTAGACAGCATCCCCCTCTCTATTTTTGGCTCACTTTGAAAGGAAGGTCTACGTCACCATTCACCATGTTGCACCATGTAAAGAGAAGAACATTTCAGAAGCTGGATGTGAAGTGGGATGGGGGTGGGGGGGGGGAGGAAGGTGTTAAAATGTTGCTATTTATTGGCTTTTAAAAAAATCACTATGTAAGGGTAACTTGACCATTAAGGGACATTTTCGCTAGGATTGTGCTTCTCATAGGTTTCCAAGCCAGGGACTCTTTGGTTCTGCAAGTTTGCATTTCTGTTTTCATAGCTTTAGAAGTAGCTCCAGTTTTGTGTGGTCTAATGTCATCTCTTGCTGGCATACTAAGCATGAGGTATACCATGAGTTTTTTCTTTTTTCAGATTTATTTATTTTAGAGAGAGAAAGAGAGCATGGAGGGGGAGGAGCAGAGGCAAAGGGAGAGGGAGAATCTCAAGCAGACTCCCTGCTAAGAGCAGAGCCTGACACGGGGCTTGATCTCACGACCTTGAGATCATGACCTAAGCTGAAATCAAGAGTCAGATGCCTAACCGACTGAGCCCCCCAGCTGCCCCCATGAGTTTCTTGAATAGTTCTTGTCCCCACTCACCCCTTGGATTGGCTAATGAAGCACCTGCTTTGTAAAATGCTCTTCTGCCTGGAACACTGACCACCACCTCCTATTCACCTGGATAGCTTGTTATGGTCTCTGCTGACACATTACCTCTAGGAAGCTCTCTCTGAAAGTGCAAGATGAGGTTGGAGCTCCTTTCCTCCACACGTGTTCATATAAGACTTGATAATTCTACCATCAGGGTACTTATTGAAACTGATTATATTTGTCTGATTACTTGTTAGGTTACTCCCCACTCTACTGAGGTTGGGGGCGAGCTGCCATGTTCACAGCTGTATGCCCTGTGTCTAGTAAAATCCCCACACCTAGTGGGTGTTCAGTAAATATTTAAATGAATAAGCAGATGAAGTAATGAGTGAATAATGTGAGCAATAATATGTGGGCTTGGTTTTAAATTCAAAATCATTGTATTTTCCCAGTCTCTTGATATGTTCAGTATTTTCCCAGTCTCTTGGTATGTTTCTTTATTTTCACCTAAGACATATCCCTTTTAAACATAGGTTAAAGATAAAATATTAGCTTGGGTTTCAAATCATCTCCATTGCTCAGGGTAATCCTTTTAGAGTAATATCTTTGTTCCCATTTTTTTTTTAAGGTTTTATTTATTTGACAGAGAGAGACACAGAGAGAGAGAGAGAACACACAAGCCAGGGGTAGTGGGAGAGGGAGAAGCAGGCTTCCCGCCGAGCAGGGAGCCCGATGTGGGTCTTGATCCCAGGACCCTGGGACCATGACCAGAGCCGAAGGCAAACGCTTAATGACTGAGCCACCTAGGCACCACTCTTTGTTCCCATTTTATACTGTATCTAACCTACCTCAAAATAGTACCACAGGAATGGTTTTCTTTTTTTTTTTTTAAGATTTTTAAAATTTATTCACTTGAGACACAGAGATACAGAGAGAGAGAGAGAGCATGAGCAGGGGGAGAGGGAGAAGCAGGCTCCCCACTGAGCTAGGAGTCCGATGTGGGGCTGGATCCCAGGACCCTTGGATCATGACCTGAGCCGAAGGCAGATGCTTAACCATCTGAGCCACCCAGGTGCTCCATGGAATGGTTTTCTAACAGAAGGACTCTGAGCAAATAATTCAGTAGCTGGGGCAGGAATGTGGAGGATAGAGTAAAATTATTTGAATCCTGACCTGCCTCTGGCCAAGGGGCTTAGCCCTTGAATTCTCATCTGTAAAATGGGGATAGTCATACTCATTCAACTTCACAGAGTTGGTGTGATTAATTGCTGTATATATATATTTTTAAAGATTTTATTTATTTATTAGAGAGAAAGCACAAGCAAGTGGAGGGACAGAGGGAGAGGGAGAAGCGGGCTTCCTGCGGAGCTGGGAGCCCGATGCAGGGCTCGATTCTGGGACCCTGAGATCATAACCTGAGCCGAAGGCAGACGCTTAATGACTGAGCCACCCAGGAGCCCCTAAATGCTATATATTTGAATGCAGCATCAATAAGATAGACAAAGGTGACTGTAAAATGATCCTTAGAGCGGTGGCCTTTGTCGGCAGCATGGGTTAAATAGAAAATAAAAGTTCAGACTAATTTTCACAGCCATGATGCAATGCCAGGCCCTGGCTGAGTACTCAGTAAATGCTAGCAGCTCTGATGGTGCTCATTCCTATTAATTTATGAGTACGCTTGTCTGCTTGCCTCATCCTGAGGCACCAGGGAAAATGAAAGCATATTCTAAACTTCTGGGAGTGACAGCAAATACAGCAGCGCTAGCCATACCCCTGCCATCTTGAGAACTCCTTGTCAAAGGATATTTCAAGCATCTCTCACATCAACCTCCCCTTTACCACCCTTTCTTTTGCTCTCGCTCATGGCAACTCCAGTGAAAAAACTTCACCCTGTAACAGGGAGGATGGTGACAGGTGGCAAATGACTGTGAAGAAAAACTCTTGGGTAGAGGTTGAAGATGAACACGTGCTTTACAAATTTCCCTGGAGGCTCTCTTCAGAGAGTTTCAGCCAACTGACATTATTCATGATCTAGCGTGAAAAATTGGTACTGAGGCCACTTTCAGCTTTGAAGTTAATTTGAGCTTTTTATTTTCTTTTGCGCATTTAAGATATTGGACCACATTGGAGGTGTTGCTGTACTATGGGGCTAACCTCTCTCACCCCCGAAGCAGTATTCCTTGCCAATCAGATTGTTGCAGATAATTAAATACTGTTGATATCTTTTGGGAAATCACCTTGAGACTTAACAATATGCTTTTATGCTTAATTTTTGTGGAACTGGGTTCACATTAGCATTTGATTCTTCTGTTCAGTATGCTTTTCTGCCTGGAAGTAGAAGACAGTGTACCTGGAATGTCCTCTCTACCTCTGCAGACGAGAGTATACCGAGAATTTCTGGAATTTTACCAGAATTGGATTAATAGTAACTCTGGAGTTTATATAGCTTAATTAGAACAATCACAGTGATGGGGTGAGAAAGGAAGAAGAATGCTGTTTTTGTGGGCATGTTTGTACATGTACCTATATATGAACATGTGTATGTTCTGACATGTGTAATATGTGTCCAGTGCCTTAAAACATTTGTCACTTGTCGAGATATATAAATGACATATAGCAACACTTTCAACTTAGAAATTATGCTTGGGAATGATAGTAATGTGAACGTGATCAGCCGTTTTTACCTGTTCCCTTCTGCTCCACTTGATGGATCAGTCTATCATGACATCACCCATGAGACATTCATAGCCTTACAAATCATTCTATCACTACACGCTGTGTGTTATTTGCAGCAGCTTGATTTTGAAATTGAATTATTGGCAGGACTTCCAGGTATGGCTGAGTAAGGAGGTCAGCAAATCTTTTCCCCAAAATGCATCTATAAAGCTGGACAAAATGGACAAAAGCAACCATTTCAACATCCTGACAATTAGTCAATAGCATAAAACAATCTGAGAAGCATTTGTGCTTGAAAAACTGCTGGAATTTGGGAACCACTGGGAGTCTGTGGTGTTTTAGTCTGAAGCTGCTCTCCTTCCCAGCTCAGGTTGGGTAGATTGTACAGCCACAGTAGAAGGGGGCTTGTGTGAATTTGGTGTAGGGGTGTTATTAATGAAAGCAATGATCTTGGTAACCAGGAAGAAGAAAGGTCCACTAGCCTGAGTTTTCAGTCATGTTTCTGGTAAATGTGTTCCTGGCTGAGGCTTTCCAGGTGCATAGCAGAGACGAGAGAGAGCCTCAGCTATTCATACACTCCTGGCAACCCTAAAACTTTCCACATCACCACAGAATACATGGAAGGGCCTAGCAGTGAGCAAAAGCCAGGACAGACTTGAGAATAGCCTGACTTTTTAATGTCTACTACCCTCTTCCATCAGCGAAGGATAGTACGCTTACTGGTTCAGGTATTTGAGTACAACCTTTTCCCAGTCATTAGCTGACTACTGAGCTATGCTGATACATGGGCAGCCTACAAGAAGCCATACTTAAAAAATAAAATCAAGGGGCACCGAGGTGGCTCAGACAGTTAAGAGTCTGCCGTCGGCTCAGGTCATGATTCCAGGCTCCTGGGATCAAGCCTTGTGTCGGGCTCCCTGCTCAGTGGGGAGCCTGTTTCTCCCTCTCCCTCTGCTGCTCCCCCTGTTCCTGTGCTCTCTCTCTTTCATGCACTCTCTCTCAAATAAGTAAAATCTTAAAAAAAAAAAAATCAAGAATTAAAGAAAAAAACCTGAGCTGAAACATGAGCAGCCATACACTCTGCAGGAGACAGGTTTTAAAGTTTAGCCACTGAAAGTTTCTGAATAAATAGAACCAACAAAATAGCATCAGCAGCTACCAGAGGGGAAAAATCAGAATTCAGAGTTGCTACAATATATTATCTAAAATGTTCAGTGTTCAACCAAAAATATGAGACATACAGGAAGTCTGACCTATCCTTGGAAGAAACCACAGTTAATAGGATTGTCTTTGAATGTCCCCAGATGTTGCATTTAGCAAAGATTTCAAAACAGCTATTATAAATATATTCAAGGAACTATAGGAAACCATGCTTAAAGAATTAAAGGAAGGTATATTAGGGTTCTTTAGAGAAACAGAACTGATAGGATAATATATATATTCCTATTATATATTAACTAGTTTACATGATTATGGAGGCCAATAAGTCCCATGACTTGCCATCTGCAAGCTGGAGAACCAGGAAAGCGGTGGTATAATTCAGTCCAAGTCTGAAGCATGAGAACTGGGGGCAGGAGGTGCTGATGTTCTAAGTCCTGGTCATGGTCTGAAGGTTCCAGAACCAGGAGTACTGATGTCTGGGTGCAGGAAAAGACCAATGTCCTAGCTCAGATAGAGCACATTTACCATTTCTTTGCTTTTTTATTCTATCTGGACTGTGAAAGGATTGAATGATGCTTCCCCACATTGAGGTGGGCCATCTGTTTACTCGGTTCACCAACCAAATGCTAATCTTGTCCAGAAATACTCTTACAGACACCCCAGAAACAATGTATTATTACTAGTTATCTGTGTATCCCTTAGCCCAGCCGAGTGGACACATAAAACTAAGCATCACAGGAAGTATGACAATAGTAATTAATAACTGAGTGTCAATAAGGAGGTAGAAATTATGAAAAAAACCCACATGGAAATTCTCAAGCTGAATACAGTAACTGACAGGAATAACTCACTAAACGGATTCAAGATAGCTGAAGAAAGCATCAGTGAACATGAAGATAGATCAATAGAAATGATCTATTCAGAGAGGAAAAAAAAGAAAAATAAGAATAGATCCTCAGAAAACACGGGGCATCAAGTATACCAACAGAAATAATGGGAGTTCTAAAAGAAAGAAGGCAAAGAATGGAATGGAAAAAGCTCTTTGAAGAAGCAGTGGCTGAAAACTTGCCACATTTAGAGGAAAACACACATCTACCAAAGTCAACATCCCCCAAGTAGGGTAAAGCCAAAGAGATTATCATTTAGACCCCTTACAGCCCAACTCCTGAAAGTGAAATGCAGAGAAAGTATTGAGAGTGCTAAGAGAAAAATGGCTTTTTACAGACAGGGAAGTATCAGTATGATTAATGATTGACTGACTTCTCATATGAAACAATGGCGGTAAGGAGGCAGTGGATGATGTGGTCACAGTGCTAAAAGAAGAAAACCAGGGGCGCCTGGGTGTCTCAGTTGTTTAAGTATCTGCCTTCGGCTCAGGTCATGATCCCAGGGTCCTGGGATGGAGACCTGTGTCAGGCTCCCTGCTCAGCAGGGAGTCTGTTTCTCTCTCTAGCCCCTCCCCCTGCTTGTGCTTACTCTCCCAAATAAATAAATTAAAATCTTTTTTTTTTTTAAAGAAGAAAACCAAAACCATAAACTAAAAATATTATATCCAGAAAAAACATCCTTACAAATGAAGGAAAATAAAGACATTCCAAGATAAGCAAAGGTTGAGAAATTGATTCCTGGCCAACCTACCAAGAAATTCTTAAGAAATCCTTCAGGCTTAAAGGACAGGACATTAGATATAACCTGCATCCATAAAAGAAGACAAAAAGCACCAGAAATGATAACTATAGATTAATATAAGAAACTCTGTAAATATATCTTTCTGACATCCTCTCTAATATTTCTAAAAGACAGATAAAGTGCTAATTATAGCATCGTATTTTATATATATATACATGTTATAGAAACAAAAGAGCAGGGAATGGAGCCATGCTGAAGCAGAGTTTCTCCATCTTATCAGAATTATGTTAGTATTAATCTGAAGTAGGTTGCAATAAATTAAGACACATGTTTTAATTCCCAGCACAGTCACTAAGAAAATAATAAAAAATTAAAATATTTCCCGGAGAATTAAAATATTACACTAAAAATAGTTATTTAATGCAAGAGAAGGCAATCAAGAAACAGAAACAAAAAAAAAGGAAATGCAGAGAAAATAAATAAAATGGAAAATGTAAATCCAACTGTATCAGTAATTTCATTAACTGGGAATGATCTAAATACCTTAATCAAAAGCAGAGATTGTCAAACTAGATTTTTCAAAAAGCAAGGCAGTCTCTTACCTACAACACAAAGAGCATGATTCATAAGCGAGAAAAAAAATCTATATATTTCTTGAATCAACCTGAAAAACTTTTGTGCTTCAAAGGATACCGTTAAGAAAACGGAAAGACACAGACTGGGAGAAAATGCTCACAATTCGTGTATCTGGTGTAGGACTATATCCAAAGTATATTTGAAAAACTCTTATAATTCAATAGTAAGGACTCACCTTTTAAATATTGGCAAAATATTTGGATAGGTATCTTACCAAAAATACATAGATGGATAACAAATGTATAAAAAAAGATGTTCAACATCATTAATCATTACAGGAAATCCAATGAAAACTGGGATGAGGTACCACCACATATCCAATAGAATGGCTATAATCAAAAAGACAAACAGTATCAGATGTTGGCAGTACATGGAGAAACTTAACTAGCATGGTGTCCTGATAGGAGTATAAAATGGTACAGCCTCTTGGGAAAACAGTTTAGCAGTGGCTTAAAAAGTTAAAAATAGGGGCGCCTGGGTGGCTCAGTCGGTGAAGCATCTGCCTTCAGCTCAGGTCATGATCCCAGGATCTGGGGTCCTGGGATCAAACCCAGTGTCTGGCCCCTTGCGCAGCAGGGAGTCTGCTTCTCCCTCCCCTCTGCCCCCCCCACGCCCCTGCTCATACTTGTGCATGCTTTCTCTCTCTCTCTCATTCTCAAATAAATAAATAAATTTTTTTAAAAAAAAGTTAAAAATAACAATGTGACCTAGAAATTCTACTTCTAGGGATCTACCCCAAAGAAATGAAAACATAAATTCACACAAAGACATGTACACATAACAGCATTATTTTAACAGCCCCAAACTGGAGATAGTCCCAATGTCCATCAACTGGTGAACGGATAAACAAAATGTGGTGTATCTATGCAATGGAATCCCATTCAGAAATAAAAAGGGATCCATACATGTATACCATGGATGATTCTCAGAAACATTATAAGTAGAAGAAGCCAGATGCAAAAGACTTCCTGTTGTATCATTCCATTTATAGGAAGTGACCAGAAAAGGCAAATGTAATAGAACTAAAAAGCAAAACAGTGGTTGCCTTGGGTGGGGAAAGCAAGTGAGGATTAAGTGGAAGTGGACATGGTAGAATTTTGGGGGGTAATGGCTAAGTCTTATGGTATATAAATTATACCTCAATAAAGCTGTTTAAAAAAACATTAATTCATAAAATATTGAATTACAATTAGAAAGTTTTATTAAACAATTCAGATAAATTATTCCAGTATTCAGATTTCTGAACAAGTGATCTACTCTATGGTCAGATATGAGAAGAACTATTTGAAATGAATATTTGTAACACACAATTTAACTTTGCACCTATGGTTTTCACATATGCAGAACTATACCGCGAAGCTACTGCTTTCCCAATGAATGAGTAAGGACCTTCCTTTAAGGATAAACCCTGTTATCTGCCAACTAGCTCAGGTTTTTTTATAATGCTGCTTTATGGCAAAATATCTTCATACATAGCTTTCCTTCCTAGTACATTTTATGATATAAATACATTCTACTCTATAGGCAGCATGCTACATCACACTTCTCATCCACTAGTGTTTGGCAGGCCGCGGTGGATAATTGTTGCTGATGAGTGTCACTGTGTATCATACAGTAAGATCTTTTGGCCAATGAGTGTTTGCCATGTTATTTTGAGTCCAGCGTGGAGTTTACTTCTCTGCAGTCTCTCCTTCCACCACTGTTGGGTAGAGTACAAGAAGAGTCATGGCTCCCAGTGATGCCAAAGGCACTCGGGGGATAGTACAGGGGCTGCTCGGGAGAAGCAGTGGAAGAGCCCCCAGTTAGATGGATATGTAAGACTTGTATCTGGAGAGCATGGCAAATGCACCTGCAGGGAAATGCTTGAGGAAATGCAGTCAACATCATCAGGCAGGAAGGGGCTGGTAGAAGTCCTTTGGCTTTGTGTTGGACAAACCTTGCTCGCTGAGATGAGTGACCCATATTTGCCTGACGGATTGCAAAAGAAAAAAAGCCCAAGGCTGTCCCATCTTCAAGGACCGAAGAACATGGAAATGATCGCATGATTCAGGAACTTATCAGGGCAAGGGTTTTCTGGAACACATCCCTACCGCACAGATTCAGGTAGTAGCCCTATTTCTAACCAAGCCTTCCCACAGCACTCCTGCTTCATGGCTGAGGGGTGGGGTAATATGCTTTTATCGAAAAAACATAAGCAATCCAGTCTTTCCGTCCTCAGTGATACGATGCTGGCTTTATTGTATCAAGTCTTGTTCCCCACTACAGGGGTGCACCACACTGCAGTTGGGGTGATGTTTTTGAATGAACACTCAGATAGTGTCACTTCCCTGCTTTAAACCTATTAAAGGCTGGCCATTACCCTCAAAATGAATATGGATTGCAGTGTGCTACCCGCCCATCCTGCCTCGTCCTTCACTTCTCTCTGTTTCCCCCAGTCTAGCCTTTATACACGTGGTTCCCCCTGTCTGGACGATTTTGTTGCCTCACAGCCATCCACTGCTCAAATACCCCCTTTCCTGGTGGTAACATTTCATTTTCAAGTCTCCGTTTCCGCGTCTACGAGACTCCCCTCTCCCTTAAGCGCTTCAAAATAGTCTCTGTGCTTCTCCCAAGTGTTTCCTTAGTGTTTGTTAAATCCGTTTTCTTGCAGTTACCACCCTTATGGCAGATAGAGTGCTAATTACCTCCCCAATAACCATTATACCTTTCTTCCTTACTAACAGAACCCTGTTTTTACTTAGAGTAACCACGTGCACCACGTGCCCAGTTAAAAATACTTGCCTTCCCAGATGGCCCTGCAGCTGTGTGCGGTCCTGTGACCCGGTTATAGCCAATAAGGTGTAAGGAACTGTCTCCTGGGTGCAATTTCCAGAGAATCGTTTCCATTTGAGAGAGTCCGACCTAACTGCTGTGTGCATTGCTTTGCCCTTGTCCTTTGCTCTGTCTCCTCTGTGTGGCATTCAGATTTGAGCAGCAGCTATCTTGTGGGAACAGAAAGGAGGGCAAACAGGAAGGATAGCAGAGCAGGAGAGCGGAGGTTGTCTGTGGTCTTTGTGGCACAGGGAATAGCCTTGCGTGTCTGGGACTGTCTACCCTTGTGTTTGTTTCCACACGAAAACGGACCTGGTTAAGTCAAATCCCTATTTGATTAAAGTATTAAGCATGCAGCTGAACTCATTCCTAACTGATAGCACCGGTTTTTTTGGTTTTGTTTTGTTTTTTTAATTGGATATTTGCTTAACTGACTTTATTTCTAATGACTACCTGCCGCAGAAGGTAGGGACTCTGGCCTCTTCACTTTGGGAGTCCTGTGACTGCAATGACACTTGGCACCGAGTGGATGTTTAGAAGTGTGTTGAATAAATAATTGGTTCAGTGAATGAATTAAGGTGAAATTGTGTGGATTTCCCCATGATTTTTGTTTAGTCCTCCTGGGGGTATTCCCATATGGAGCTGGGTCTCAATATTCCATAGGGATTTTTAGTCTACTCTGTAGAACAGGATTTCTCAGCCTTGGCTCAACTGACATTTGGGTCAGACGATTTTCCATGTGGGGAATTGTCCTGAGCATTGTAGGAGGTTTAGCAGCACTCTTGGCCTCTATCCTCTAGATCCTACAGCACCCAAACCTTCCAGTTGTGGTGAACATCACTGAGTCCAGATGTTGCTAGATGTCCTCTGCAGGGCAAAATAGCCCCTGGTTGAGAACCACTGCTGGAGAGAATGGATTCTGATGTTGAGTTCTACGAACTACTGGGTGGAATGTGTGTGTGTGAACCCCTTAAATAACATGCAAAATTTGTTTCGTGTGTGTTCATTGCTTTGGGGAGAGTGCCTACAACTCTCATACATCCTCAAGAGAGCCAATGGCCCAGCAAAATCAAGAACCATTCCTCTACAATTTTCAAGCTGTTTTAAAACTTTTCACCATGATTTCCTTTAGCCTCCTGTACACCGTTGAACTTAATAGGTAGATAGGCCACGACCACTGCTTAATGACTCTGTGAGTTCTAATCGAGTGTTCAAGCCCAATAAACTAGTAGTGCTTATGAGGCTCACAAAACAAGCCATTTGAAATCTTTTGGAGAGCCATGAGGCCCACAAAACCAGCCATTTGAAATGTTTTGGAGAGCCATTGTAAATATGGAAATTGAGGACTGTACTCTCGTGCCTTCTAACCTAATGGTCAATCCACTTATCAAAGGAGATTCACACTGCAGTTCTCAAACTCCAAGTGCAGGAGTAATTGAGTGAAAAGTAAGAAGGGAAACTCTCATAAACAGATTACTTAAAAATAGTCTCAGGTGAATATACACAAGCAGGAAAATTTAAATTATAAAAAAGAAATAAGATGGATGTAAGCATGACTGAACTGAATTTAATGGTTGATGTTCTCACTTACTTAATCACATAATGCCACTACTTGGGACTCTTTTACTGAAGTAAATCATTTGTGCATCCAAAGGGAGCCATGATAATGCAAAATGTGCCATGAAATACCCAATTAAATTATTTTAACACATTGGAGATAGTGGCCTGGTACACGTGTCCTAGTCTTTCCTCTGCCTGACAGTCTGGAGGGGATGATATGTATTTAATATCTGGTTTTATTTCTCCACTCTGGCCTGTGTGTGTGTGTGTGTGTGTACATGCGTTCACCACTCTGCTCTAGCTATGAAAATGTTTGAGCACAGCACTGCCAGGAATATAAAAAATAAAAATAATCTGTAAATAAGCCAGTCACCTCCTAGAGCATTCCTAGGGGAAGCTGGGAATGTGACATACCAGGAACTTGGAAATGAGGTTTCCTAAACTTCAAACCATGGCTGAAGTTTATTGCAGTGAATCTGCCAGGGGCATGTACCTTGCTAACTGATAAAAGAGAGTTGTCTCCTGGAAACACATGCTTCACTTGCTTGCTTTGCTTTTGGGGGGAGGGGGAGAGAATGTGGGAAAATACCCTTTTCACCTGTAAAGTCTTTTCATAAACATAATTTTTAATCATCCTTGTTATTTTCGACTATAAGGATGTAGATGAACCATGTATAGTTTAACTATATATAGTATATTGTGAGTATTAAAGTTACATGCATTCATTATAGGAAAATATAAGAAAATAAGAAATTTCCATAATAATACCCCCAAAGACAACCACTCACTATGTTTTCTTTTCCTCTGTTTTAAAATCTAAATTTTTTTTTTAAGAACTCTTCTCATTAATACAGAAAGCTGTGGACATAGCCTGTAATAATATTTGGGCCCAGGGATAGGAATTGTTCCTTTTTGTATGTAAATGTTTGAGTTTCTTCCCTCCAGAGCCTTGCACCCAAACATATACATAGGTGGAATGTCGTCCACCAAATTCTCTATTGTTTCTCTTTCTATCGATAGGCAGATCCATGGTGCACCCAAAGCTTTATTGCTTTTATACAAGAAGGCATGTTCTGGGGGATAGGATGAGAAGGGCTCTGTAGAAAAGTTCAGAAAAGAGAATGATGGCATCCCAAGCCCACCATCCTGATATAACTTAACATGGATGGACACTTACAAACATAAATGTCCGTTTTTTTGATTTTACACGAATGGGATCCTACTAACTCTTCCAGAGAACCAGGTTTCATCTCCACTGTGCTTTTGTGTAAATTACAAAAGGTGCCCCTCCTCCCCCTTCTGGGTACACAACTCCCATTTATCCCCTCGGGTTTGTGGAGGGCTAGATGTCCTATGACCACCGCATCAACATCTCCCACAAGAGGAAACACTGAATATAGTGCTTACTGTATATCAGACACTGTTTGGGGGGTTGTATAAATATCATCCTATTTAGCCCTTCAACACCTCTGTAGTAGTACTATTACTTTCTCCATTTTATTGATGAGAAGACGGAGGCCTAGAGACATGAAGTTGCTTGTCCAGTGCCCCACCCCGCCCCCAGCTTGTGAATGGCAGGGATGGGATTTGAATCCTGGAAGGTTGCTCCCAGAGACTGTGCTCTTACTCGTTCTGCCATTCTAACTAATCTCTTATTGGCAATTTCTTCTTTCATTCCTATTAAAATCATGTTTTGCTGAACATTTTAATCTGCTCGTATCCTTAGGATAATATTCTGTTTAGTTTTTATTTAACACACTATTAACACTAAATGCCTGGCACTATGTGGAACATTTTACGAAAATTAACTCATTAATCTTCCTACCAACCAAGGAGTCAGGATATTGCAGATGAGGCAGAGAGAGATTAACTGGAATAAATGCCAGAGCTGAGCTTCCAACCCAGGCAATCTGGATCCAGAGCCTGTTTCCATAACCATCAGTTATAGAGCTTCTTCCTCTCTTCAGGAAGCAAGAAAGTATCACAGACCACATTTGGGTATAAAACTACCAGATTGCCCTGAAGAAAGAGTGTCCTCGTGGATGATTCCTATGTTAGGGAATTTTGTTCTAGCCGTCTTTTTCTATGCATATCAAAATATAATTTAGATCATACTGTATATCCAAATTTATCCAATTTCTTTATTAAAATAATTTAGAAAACATAATGTACAGAAAAAAATGACATTTGCCAGTGAGAAACCACCCATAGATAATCACTGATGTGTGCTTTAGGCTTCACAGTATTTTTTTCATGGGAGTATAAATAATATATGCACATTATAAATTGCTATCCTTTTTGCAATGAAAATTATTTTTGCCATTAGCTTTATTTTTTTAAGAACTTATTTGAGAGAGAGAGAGAGAATAAGTGGGAGGAGGGGCAGAGGGAGAAGCAGACTCCCTGTGGAGCAGGGAACCCGACGTGGGACTAGATCCCAGGACCCTGGGATCATGATCTGAGCCAAAGGCAGACGCTTAACTGACTGAACCACCCAGGAGCCCTCCATTAGTCTTTAAAACTAGTTTTTATTGCTTGGATAACAATGAATTTTAAAAATGTAGCATGTATTTAACAAATCTATTACTGAAAGAGGTTCTATCCAATTTTTGGTTTTTGATGGAAAAAATAACACAATGATGAACATTGTTATGCATTATTCTTGGCGTGATTTTCTGTTTCTTTAAGGTAGATTCCAGGAAAAAGAAAAGTTACATCAAAGGCTATGAATATCTTAGGGTTTTACAGATACACTTTTATTTAGTTTGTAACAGATATTTTTCTAAGTTACAAAAAACCGTTCATGAGGACCATTTTACTCTCTGAATAATATGCAATTATATATGGCTAGACCATATCTTAATCACTTCACTCGTTTTATGACTTCTATTGAGAGTGGTGTTCCTCGATCTTTTAAAGTTAGTGTCCTTTTGATAAACGTTAATACCTCACACCTCATTTAATGTAATTTTTTGACAGTATTTGAATAACAATTTTAGGAATAAAACATTTTATTTTGATTTTGAAAAATTATCTCCCTTTAGTCTAAAAATCTTCCTTTAGCATTTCTAGAAGTTAAGGTCTGAGGGTGACAAATTCTCTTAGTTTTTTTTCTTTCTTTTTTTTAGAGAGGGAGGGAGAGAGGGTAGGAGGGAGGGCCAGAGGGGGGGGGAGAGAGAGAGAGAGAGAGAGAATCTTAAGCAGGCTCCAGGCCGAGGGTGGAGCCAGATGTGGGCCTTGATCTCACAACTGTAAGATCATGACCTGAGCCAAAATCAAGTTGGATGCTTAACCTACTGAACAACCCAGGCGCCCCAGTTTTCTTTGATTTAAAAATTTTTTTATTTTGAAAAATGTGGTGCCTGGGTGGTTCAGTTGGTCAAGCGTCTGCTTTCGGCTTAGGCCATGACCCCAGGGTCCTGGGATTGAGCCCACATTGGACTCCCTTTTCAGCAGGGATTCTGCTTCTCCCTCTCCCTCTGACCCTCCCCCTGCTCCTGTGCTCACTTGCATGCACGCTCTCTCTCAAACTAATAAATAAAAAATCTTTAAAAAAATGTTTTTATTTTGACTTCATTCTGAAGATATTTTAGCATGCAATAAAAAATACTTTTTATTTTTTTAAGTAATCTCTACACCCAGTGTGGGGCTTAAACTCACAACGCTGGGATTAAGAGTTGCATGCTCTACCAACTGAGCCAGCCAAGCACCCCTGGAGGACATTTTAGTTAAATAAAGAATTCTCTTGACAGGATTTTCTTCAGGATTTTACAGATGTTGTTCCACTATCTTCTCATTGCCATAGTTTCTGATGAGAAATCTGTGATGCTTTAAATGTTTGTTCCCCTGTATGTAATGTGTTGTTTTTCTCTAGCTGCTTTTAACATTTTCTGTTCAGTTTTGGCTTTCAGTGCTTTGACTATGATGTGCTAGGCTTTGTTTTCTTTGTATTTATCCTACTTGAGGTTTGCTTAGCTTTGTAAACCTATAAATGTATGATTTTAACCAAATTAAGGAAACTTTGGATGTTTTATATTCAAGTATTTTTTTCTGTTTCTGTTTATCTTCCTTCTAGGATTGCAATTATCTAAAAACTAGTCCACATGGTATCAAACCAAAATCCCATGAGGCTCTGTATATTTTCCATAATTCTTTTTCTCTACGTGCTTTAGATTTGGTCATTTCTTTTGATTTAACTGCAGTTTCACTAATTCTTTCCTCTGCCATCTCCATTTTTCCAGTAAGCCCATCCACTGACTTAAATTTCACATATTTTAATTTTCAGTTTGAGAATTTCCATTGGAGTCTTTTTTTTATAGTTTCCATTTGTCATTCAGTATGAGATAATTTGTTCTTTACTGAACATAGAATAGTTTTTCAAGTTCCAACATCTGGGTCATCTCAGGATTGGCCTCTATTTATTGTCTCTACTCTGGTGGTTAGCTCACAGCCCTGGTTCCTTGCACACTGAGTAATTTTGGATTATATCCTATATTGTGATGTTACCTCATAGAAACTCTGGATTCCATTATATTCTTCTGTAGAGTCTTGGTGTTTTTGTTTTACCAGGCGATTAACTGGGTAGAACTTGAATGCTAACTCTTACTCTGAACAGTAGGTCAAATCTCAGTTCTGTTCTTTTATCTTTAGCTGGCCTGCTTTGAAATCTGCCCTGTGCATGTTTAGTTCAGGTCAGCCAGACACTTGGACAAAGACTATATGTAGAAACTGGACTTCTCCCTCTCTGGCTTTCTCTTCACTAGGCTTCTCTCCTTACTTTCCAGTGGCTGTGCTAGCTCCAAACTCTGTCCTCCTGTGCTTTGGGTCCAAAAGAGTGGTATTTTTCTTTTCTTTCTTTCTTTTTAAAAGATTTTATTTATTTGTCAGGGAGAGAGAGAAAGAGAGAGGGAGAGCACAAGCAGGGGGAGCGGCAGAGGGAGAGGGAGAAGCAGACTCCCCACTGAGCAAGGAGCCTGATGTGGAGTTCAGTCCCAGGACCCTGGGATCATGATCTGAGCCAAAGCAGACACTTAACCGACTGAGCCACCCAGGTGCCCCCAAAAGAGTGGTATTTTTCTTTCAGAGTCATAGCTGCCCCATGTGCTAACTTCAGCCTGTCTTCAGGCTGCAAGCTGTAGAGACAAGTAACTGATTATATGCTCTTCCAAGCTTTGACGACCCTCCAGAATGTCTGCTTTTGTTCACGCTTCATACCTTGAGGTCTTTGTTCTTTTGTGTGCGTGTATGTGGGCGTGTGTTGTCCAGAGTTTATAGTTATTATGTGCTGGACCCCTGGGTTCCATAGGCACCTCTTTATACCAGAAGCTGGGCTTCTCTGTGTTCTAAAAATGTCAGATAATTTACGTTTCAACAGTTAAACCTCCGAGGCACTTACGCTCACCTCCAACTCAAATAACACTTCTTTGGATGGCATTTATTACATAGGTTATTAAATATTGATTGGTATACTTATTTAATGTTTTCTTTCCCATGAGAGCATGTGAGCCCCTGTGATCCCAGCCCATAAGCCTGGGACACAGTAGCATCTCCTCAAATACTTGAATAAACAAATACAGCCAGGAGATGAAGAGGGACTAAACCACAGCAAAGCACCAACGCTAGAGAGTATAGGATATATTAAAAAGAAATGTTAGAGCTTTGAGGGAATTTGCTTATTGGCTAGATGGGTGGGGGATTGAGGAAGATGGAGCCTCCAGGATTCTAGCCGGAGCTACTTGGTGCGTGGTTAGAGAGGGCAGGGCAAGACAGCTTTGCTTCGAGGAAGACTGGATCTCTGAGTGTCGAGAAAAATGACTCTAGTCTTTCCAGGCCAGTGGTCACTCCTAATTTTTGATTAGCATTCTCCTGCCCTCAGCCCATCCTTGATGGGAACTGAGATTAAAGGAACAGTAACCATATTTCTAATTCCTCAGTCCTGATCAGGTGCCGCTGGTTCTTCTGAGAGAGAACCGAGTAAGTCTAGAATCCAGGGCAGCTACTGAGGAAGGGTGTTTCTCTATGATAAGAAGCTGAGTGTTGAAATTTAATCCTCCAAACTCCTGACTCCCCAGGACTCCATTAAATTGTTCCTATTAGCGTGATTGCTCCAAGATACCACAAGAGCAGGGGAAATACTAGGAAGCCTGAAAACGAGGGGAGAGATATTGGAAGCTGTGCTTCAGTCATGATTTAGGAGTCTCACTAAATTCGTAAGCGCAAATGTCTGACAGCCTCGGAACCTGAAATCTTTCATCTTCCTGGTGGATTATGAGTTCGCTTGTGCAGTCAAATGAAAACCGGTGGTGAGCGCTGCAGTAAAGTTCATGTTCCCTTAGTAGCAGGGCTGGGATGAGAGCACAATCACATGTAGAAATGCTGCCTTGGGCCTCCTTTCCTATAAGTGGCCACGATAAAGACGGCATCTATTCCCAGATGCCAGAGCAACCCATACCATCCAGACTTTTCTTATTAGCATCTTTGATTTCCTCCGGAGTCACAGGCTTTCAGCTAATCCTTCCATGGAAGGCAGTTGTTGTTCCTCGCCTCCGTCAAGGCATTGAGCACCAGGAATGCCTCTCCTGATGGAGTCTCCGTGCAATTAAGGGAAACAGGTTTCCATAGGGCTGGGCGGGGCAACTTGCAGAGCTCTGTGTCTTTCAGCAGGGGTTTCTGTTGCTATTTCTGTTTGGAGGCAGGTCTCGCCGGGATGCCTGGTTCTCAGCCACCCCCACAGGCCCTGCACCAGGGGACTGATTGCTTGCTATCGGGGGAGTTTTATGCATTTCTTGTCATGCAACGGTTAGAAGTGGAGATGGGGGTATGCTGGGTGAAGAAGGAAGCCTAGTAATCGGACGGGATTGCAGAGGAATGCAGCCTTGAGTGCCTTCGGAGGATTTTGCCCAACAGAACACCACTGCTAACCAAATGTCATTGGCCCTCACCTGTCAACTCCCTAGCTGTTCATTCTGGGAGACCCTGGGGTGGGAGGGTGACTAGTGGGTGCTCAAAGCGTCTGTGTGTTGTTCTGGGCCAGCCTCCTCACCACCTTCCACTGCCCTTCAGCTGCACGGCAGGTGGTCCAGCCTCACCAGGTGCTGCTGTGGCTCCGGCTGCTTTTCTATGCACCGAAGTCTCTCTCCTGCTTCCCTGCACCTTCGTTCCCTATTGTTGCCTTTGCCTACATGGTCCTAAGGCTGGGGTGGGGTAGGGACCAAAGGGCTCCTTTTACAGTTCCTTGCGAATGACCTTGTGAGAAACCTAGTGTGCACCCAGAGCTTTGTGCAATTGTTCCAGAAAACAGCCCCCGCATTTCTACCCTGACGCCCCTCCCTCTGAAGTTACGGTTCAAACCTGTGGCTGCACAGTGAAGTCACACGTGCGGCCTTTCATAGATAATGATGTCCGGATCCCAGCCTAGAGCATTGAAGATAGGATCCTGTGGGGGTGGGGGAGACTGGCATTGTGGTTTGTAAGCTTCCCAGGTGACACTAATGTGCTGCCCGGACTGAGACCTGAGACCAGCAGCTCTGTGGGGAGCGGGGAGGACCCTGACCTCCAGCTGGGCTGAGCAGAGGATTGCCACCCGCATCCTGCCTCCCCGCCCCCAGCACCTCCTACAGATGCCTGCAGGCCTCTAGCCTTCTACACAAATGGATGTCTGTCCTTAGACTGCACAGGCAGTGGCCCATGAGTTTGGCTGGAAGCCAGAATTTGGGTGCCCATTCACTCTAAAGCATTTTAAAGTAGCCATTTCAAATAGACTTTTGCTTAGCTCAGGTGAGTCCCATCACCAGATAGCGTGGGATAGATGGGGGGAAAATGTGGGGTGGAAAGCCTAAAGTAGACACAGAATTAATTTAGGGCTGTGCGACCTTCCGTAAGTTACTCAAGCTATCTGAATCTCGGCTTCCCTACCTGTGAAATGGGAACAGAATCTACTCCGTGGCGTTGCTACAATGTACAAATGAGACGACATAGATGAAAGCATTTTGTAAGAGTGTGGCATCGTGGAAAAGCAACCCCTTGCTCGGTGGCTGTTATCTGGCCGTCTTGCAGATCTAGGGCTTGAGTTTCTCCTGGCGAGTGGGAGTAACGCGCTGGGAATTCATTATCACTACCGGAAAAGCCATTCTGGGCTTATGTTCTGGAGGTGAAAACTCGATGTTTTGTTTTTTGTAAATGGGGAGCAGCATTATCATTATTGTTGAACTCTAATCCTCTGCTATAGTGTTACTTCTTATGGCAGAATTACTCATTTCCCCCAGTACGAGGAATTCTGGCTTTGGAATATTTTCACATTTTTAAAATGTTATCTTTTAGGCCTGAGTTTCTCCAGCATCTAAGGCCTCAGAATCACCTGAAAGGCTTGTTAAAACAGATTGCCAGACCCCACCCCCAGAGTTTCTGATTCAGCAGGTCTGGGGTGGGGTGCAAGAAGATGCATTTCTAAAACGTTCCCAGGTAGTACCAATACTTCTCGTTCAGAGAGTGCACGAGGAGAGCCACTGTGTAGGCTTTTCCCACAATGTCACAGCATTTCATGGAGGGCAGTGGTTCTTATCCTTAGCTACACCTTAGAATTACCTGGGGAGCTTTTTTTTTTTTTTTTAAAGATTTTATTTATTTATTTGTCAGAGAGAGAGAGAGTGAACGCAAGCCAGGGGAGTGGCAGGCAGAGGGAGAAGCAGACTCCCCACTGAGCAAGGAGCCCGATGTGGGGCTCCATCCCAGGACCCTGGGATCATGACCTGAGCCGAAGGCAGATGCTTAACCGACTGAGCCACTCAGACATCCCAGCCGTGGGAAGTGTTAAAAAATATTGATCCCCCACAGCAGCCAAATTGGTTTCCGTGGGTGGGGCCAGGGTATCACTATTTTTAAAATGTTTCATGAGGGATTCTAATGTGCAGCCAGAGGTGAGAACCACGGTGTAAATCCCATTTCCCTGCTTCTGGTCTTAGGCCCTAGAACACATTCTCCACCCAGAAGCTGAGTCTGAAAAATACCAATCAGATGATCTCATGGCATTTCTCCCCTTAACACCCCTCTTTTACCTTCTGATGTGTTTAGGATAAAGTCTGAACTCTGTGCCACACCCCGAAGTCCAGCCAGTCCTGCTCCCCTCTCACTCCTCATTCTATCCTAGTACCTCACCTACAGACCAGCTCTTGGGCTTCTCTTCTCTTCTTCCAACAGGCCATACCCTTCCCTGTGCCAGGGCCTTGCTCTTGTCCTCTCTGGCTGGGATGCTCGCCCCCAACCCCAGCACTGCTGTCTCCTTCTGTCCCTCAAGCCTTAGCTCAAATATCCCTTCCTGGGCCATGCTGTCAAATATGGCCCTACTTAGATTTGTGCTGGTTAAGGACCACACAACTCTAGGGACCACTTTACTTTATGGTCATCAGGGATTTGTATATACCTGTTGTGACGGTTTTCTAGCAGATAGTGTTAAATGTGCAGAGTAAGGGGGGACCCTTTCTGATTCTAAACAAAGCCACCATATTTTCCATTGGCGGTGGAACTACTCTAATAGGCCGCTTCCTACACCCATTAAGCTCTCATATTTGCCTGCCTACCATCTTCATAGCCCTGATCAGATTTTAATATCTTGTTTATTTAGTTGATTACTTGTATGTCATCTGACTAGCAGATAGAAATCATCTTCCTGAGGGCAGGGACCTTGCCTACCTTGCTCACTGCTGCTCCAGGGGCCTGGGAGGTAGAAGGTACATAAATGGATTTATTGCATGAATGTGTAAATAAATGAACCCTTCAAACTATGAGCTATAGGTACCCACTCTGTTCTGTGACTATTACTGCAAGGCACCGGCAGCCCAGAGAAGTCCCAGAATAGACTCTTCTCGATCGTTAGGCTACATATGGCCACATTGGAGGCCACGTGCTGATCATCTCCTCTCTTGAGCCCGGTGGACTTCTCACTCACCGCCCATCACAGTTTAGGTCAGACAATGGTGGGAGGGGCCAGAGCAGACCAGCACCCGCATTTCACAGGGAAATATGACCAGGGTGATTAAGTGGCTCTGTGGTCCTTTACACCATTGCCTTACCGAGGGGTGGGGCTGTGGAAGTGTCAGTAATCGATAATTGCCCATTTTATATGGAAGGTTTATAGGCTAATCTCCAGAGTAATTGTTTCTGAAAGAGTAGTAAAATTAGGCAAGGAGGCCATCCGAGATGATGGCTTTGAGGGGCGGCTGCACAGACAGGCTATTAGCATCATGGAGGTCAGACCTGTCTCGAAGTGAAGGGCATCGTGTGTCCAGAACGAGGCATCCTAGCTTCAAGTGTAATCTTCCAGAGAGTTTAAATGGTACCTGGAAGGTTAGGCTTCTTGAGGAAGAAAAGTCTGTGCTCTGGAGCAGGGAGATAGAGTCAGGAAGGGTCAGATAGAAATTCTAGTGATGGGAGGCAAGCAGGCTCTCTTTCCAAAGTTGTTTTCTTCCTTAGGCATGAAGAAGTTTTCCATAATCAATACGACTCCCTAATCTCCTTGCAGTTGCAATATTTTCTCCTATTCATAGAAAGCGGTGCACAGTGCACATTTCTATGTGAAATTGAAGGTGAAAAGCAGTTGGGCATCTCAAATAATTATCCTTGAATTTCAGGATAATTGGCAAGATTGTCCCAAATGTACCCACTTTTACTTACAAGGTCAGTGAGAGGGTGTTGGGCCTATATGTGTATTTATCATTTAAAAACTGTTTATAGTATATAGTAGAATCTCTGTAAGTAGACCTGTGTATTTTCTTTCATATAACGGTATAAAGTCTCTCATGCAAACAGATTTAGGTTAAAAAGTTAAATTGATTTTAAAGACAACTCTTAAGGAACTATCAGGCGAAAGTAAAGAGACAGGAGAATTGAGAAATCCCTCAAACCAGGACTGGGGCATCCAGACCTAAGCAAACGATTAAGCAAGTGCTTTCTTGTTTAATGGATGGAAATGTGAGTAAGATTGTTTTTGCTCAACATCGTCAGCATAATAATTTGAAGAGAGAAGCAAGATTAATCTGCACTTGGACCACCTCTTTATTCTTTGCTGAGTTGGAAGTTGCCCACATGGTTGCATAGAGCAGAAGAGGAAAGGGAGGAGATGCTACAAAACCAGCTGGATTAGCTAAATCACTGTTGACTTTCTGATCGATGGAAGAGCAATGCTGCCATCAGATGATGCTCATGTCCTCAGAAGACCTTCCCTGGCTCTGGACACACAGAACTCAATAAATCTTCTCTAGCAGCCCTTGACCCCGGTAGGAGGACAAAGTGGGGCAAGGCTTGTCAAAGTTGGATCTGTTCCTAACTCAATAACTAGAGAGGGAACAATCTGTACTTGCTGGCCACAGGACAACCCCAACAGGTGCCTGTCTTGTGGGAATGCCCCAATGCAAAGAATTTAACACGGGAGTATTTTTAGGTGGTTAAAATGTGGGTCTTCGCTGTCAACAACGGCTAATAGTTTGAACACATAAGTACTTGCTGACAACTGCTCTTAGCCCATTTCTCTTGATGATTTTACTGTCATGGAAAAGAGACTTGGGTGGAAATTTCTAAATAGACACTTCTTTATTGTAGATCTATACCATCCAATATGGTAAGCACTCGCCACTGGGGCCATTTAAATATAATCTAATTAAAATTAGAAAAAACTTGAAGTTCACTTTAAATGTAAAATATTAAGTTCAGCTTAAAATTCTCCTTTAGACTAACCACATTCTATATGCTAAATAGCATCCTGTGGCTATTAATACTGGATATTATATTTGATAACACAGGGATTGAACATTCAGGGCAGAAAGTTCTTTGGACAGTGTTGTATGAATGAATCCCTTCTGAAACTTTGGACCAAATCAGCCTATTTTCAGGGAAGATCATCCTGTCCTAGGGGATTCGGGTGTGTGTGTTTGTTGGGGGGGGCCTTCAGCAATTAGTAAAGTTTTTCAGTTCTTCAATTCCTAGCTATTTCTTAGTATACTTGCATCACCCCAGGATATGCCTCTTGTTGGCCTCTCTACTCCACCTGAGGTTGATTGGCTTCTCCACATGAGTGTGTTGTCTATTCTGGGTTTTCTAATTTAAAGGAATTCTTGCCATTTCTGATGAGAGGTAGTAGACAATGAATCAAAAGGAAAAGTCACAAATAAATCTATTCTTAAGATTTTCACTCACTGATGATCTTCCCCTTGAGGCAGTGAAATAGCCCATGGACAGCACTTGCTCGCTCTATCTGGTAGAGAGTATGTTTAAAAGAATAAAAAAAGAGGTGATTTAGAGGTGGAAGGAGATTTATTTTCGGATTTTTCTAGATAGAGTCAGGACATTGAGCTGGAAAAGCCAGAACTGGCTCCTGCAAACTCTGGGTGTTTGTTATCAAATGGGTCTGTGCCTCGAACGCACAGATTGACCACTGCCCTATGACTGATGGCAGAAGAAACATCGATTGAGCCTCTGCTAAGAAAACAAGTATCTCCACTCGATTCAAGAAAATACAATGTGTCACACACTTAGTGAAAATCAATAATGCAGGGAAAATTTACTGGCTGCTATTCAGATCTCCGTTCCTCTAATTATAGGAGCTGGCGAAGTCACTGGGTTTTTTTTGAGGTTTAGCAGTTAGGCAGGAGGTACCAGTCACTAGCTCTCTGGTAAACTTGAAAAGGGCCCCGCTGGGTTGTTTTCTGTGAGAACAAGATGGGAAGCAAGTGGAGAAAGCCAACTGCAAAACAGATGGGAAGCTCTTGTGCTGAGAGGAACTCCTGGGACTTTGGGGTCTGCTCTGCAGAAGAGAATGACGAAGAGGTGCCTGGAGCAGGGTTTCTCAAAACAAGAATCCTCACCTGGTTCGCTTCACCCGTAGAAGTTGTCCACCTGATACTGGCATTTAGGATTTGAGTTTATGACCCTGCTTTCAGGAAAGCTAGGCATTGTTTATCAATAGACCGATTTGAATAGAGAAGAAAAGGAGAGCCCAGAGGAGCCCTGGAATGGAGGCATTGCCTGTTGTGGTCAGAATTGGAGGCAAAAGTTGCTTATTATGCTCTATCCCCTCCTGCCCGCACCCCCCACCACCACCACACACAAGGACTTTAGAAAGAGAATGGGAAGATTTCGAACAAAGGGAGGGCAGGAGAGAGCTGGAGGATGTGGGTACCGCAGGACTGATGAGCTACTGTAACTGAGTATTGACCTCTGGGTAGTAATATGGTGAATTACGGCACAGCCCTTGAAAGATGGCTGGAAGTCATCAAGTCTCTCGATTTTACTAAGTTGTCATTCACATGTTATATTAGCTGAAACTGTAACTACTGCTTCCCTCCCAGAAGGGAAAATGGCTCTCCATGCTAGGTTACTGCCTCCATGGTATTGATTTTGTGTGGGTGGGCAGTGATTCATGGGACACCCCTTCCCTTTTATTTCTAGCTCCAGAGCTTCAAGGGTCTTGTGTGAATTGCACTGGTTTAGCAACAACCCAGCAGGCTCCCTCATTGTGTTTGCAAATGATGACTCTGGATTTGGGAGAGAGGAAGACTGGAGAGAGAATCATCGAATATAAAGTGAAATAAATAAGATAAGGAGGAAGACGATGTTTGTGGATCTGTCAGGGATTGAAAGAAAGAGTTCTGAGTGTGGCACTCTTCTTACCCTTTAACTCAGTGGCAACCCTGGGGACAAAGAGAGGGGAAAGTAGAAATTTAGACTGTTGCTATTTTTAGGTTCTATTAACACTTTTCTAAGCCATTCTGACTTGTTTTTGCTGAAAAATTTGCCCAAAGCTCTGCTGCAGAGAAAGGAACAATTAAGTGTTTATGAAGACATTAGGCTGAGTGGTTCTTAGTGAGACAGAGCTAATTTTGTCCATCATTAGATACCGAGGTGCTGAGGGTGCTTCTCTGACTCTGTTCTCAGTTGGGAATTGGGATCTGAACCAGACTTCTGCTGACTATCAGTGTTCTTCCAGATGCTGCCCTGGAGCTTCGATTCCCCTCCCCTTCACAACCTCCTGCCAAACTTGCCTCATGTCCAAAGGTGATGTTTGTAAGAATATTGACATCTGGAGGTGTTTTTCCATGAGCGATGCCTTGACCTTGATTGTGACCTAGGAATCCAGAGCCTTATTCTTAGTATATTTTCACTGTAATTTTATTCTGTTTTACTCCATTCTAACTGCTTAATTTTAGGCAACATATTTAGCAGGTAGTTCTCATTTGAGATGTGATATAATATTAACAATATATAAGGGTGCCTGGGTGGCTCCGTCAGTTAAGCGTCTGCCTTCAGCTCAGGTCATGATCTCAGGGTCCTGGGATGGAGCCCCGTGCACCAGGTTCCCTGCTCAGTAGGGAATCTGCTTCTCCCTCCACCTTTGCACCTTCCCCCTGTTTGGCTCTCTCTCTGTCTCTCTCTCAAATAAATACTTAAAATCTTTGAAAAAAAATAAAATAATAATCATTATTATTGTTATACTTTTAGTAATATATTACATAGTAATTCTATTAACATATACTAATTATGATTGTATTTTGTGTCACTGTTGATATAATAATTATTTTGTCACTGCTGTTATTAAACTCTTACCATAAGCCGAATGCTGTGCTAAGCACTTTTCATGTATTACCTCATTTAATCATCGCAAAACCCTATAGGTGAGTTTTAATCATTTTACCCCTTTTACAGATGGGGAAATTGGCACTTACAGAGTTTTAGGGAACTGCCCTAGGACACACAGCAAGATGATGGCAGAGCTAGGCATTCTACCTCCGTGGTCCTCATTTGTCACCCCTGTAAACACTGCTCTGTGATTTGGTGTGCTGTGACAGGTGCCTCCAGGCCCAGGTGTCTGGCCCTCCTTCAAGCCTTCTGTTCTCAGGATGATGGAGAAGCTGGTTTCAGCCTCCAGGAAGATGTCATTTTCCAGTGAACTGATGATGGCCCCAAGCCCCATTAGTTGGCTGACGCTCTGGGTTTTAGGGGGGCTGTTTAATGGATCGTGGAGCCAGTTCACTTCTGGGTCACCCCATCCCTGCTGACCCCTAGCAATGCATTGACAGATAGGGTCTGGAGCTCCATCCAGCAGTGGGTGCATTCTACAGGGTGTCACCCCCGAGGGCAGTGCAGCGAATCCGATCTGCAGATTAGCAGAATCTCTGCCCCCACTGTCGGCTGCCTCCTCTAAGTAATGTGTGAGGAATTGTGCAGGGAGCCATGTGATGATGAATTACGACTGACGCTGGGGCTGGGAAGTGGGCGAAATCGACCCAGTCTTGTCTTTGTTCTCATTGACAAGAATAACAACAAATCCCAGTTGCTGAAGGTGGAACCTTCCACCACCATCCCATGAAATCAAAAGGGCCTGAGTTTGTCTTATTCATTCTGCTCTGGGGTATCTGAATCAGCCCCTGGTGATAGTTTGGCCTGTCACGTGCTGGTGTATATTTTGAGAGCACCAAAAAGCAAGCATCTATAATTTGTCGTGTAACACCTACCTGGGAATTTACAACAGTGTTGTCCTTCTAGCCCACTCTGGAGAACTAGATCACAGAGAAGCTACATTTCCTAGGGGCAGCAGGTTGCCTGGGACAGATGCAGTGTGTGCCTCTTGTCCTGAAATAATTATTAGCTTCCCTTTCACTCTCAAAAGTGTCCTCCTGAAATAGAAATTATATAGTCGTTTTATGACCCAGTAAAGAATAAAGGTGCTGTGGTCCACAGCCTAAGTGTGACTCTTGGGTTTTCCTATTTCAAAGCCCTGTTATCTTGAACAGTTAGCTTCCTGAACTCTTCCCATCTCTAAAATGGGAAGAATAGTGGCAACTGTTTGTGAGGGTTGTTTTGTGGATTAAACAAGATCATAATGCAAAGGGCTTTGTATGAAGGGCTTACATGTTAAGCGCTCCGTGAAAATTGAGTCTATATGCAGTGCGGGGGTGCACCTTATACATTCTAGAGTGCAAGAAAGGAAAACTGGCTGGCTTTCTAGACCTCAATCATATTTCTGGCTTGGACCCTCCCTTTTCTGAGGCTGGCAACAGGGAAGCAGTTTGAAAGCCTCTGCTTGAATTTTAGCCCTGCCAAATTAAGAGCTGTGCTACCTATGTGGGTAATTTTGCAGTTCCTCATTCAGTATCTCTGCTGAAAGTTGGGCTGATGATTATAGCTTAAAGTTTGAGACTCTGGATTCTGGATCCAACTGTCCGCTTCCACATCCTGGCTCATCTACCCTGTCCCTGTGTGACCTCTGGGACTTCCTTCACCTCTTTATTATGATATTCCAGCTGGGGATAGAATTTACCCGATAGTGTGTCCTGAGGATTAGAGGTATGAACACATCTAAGCCTCTGAACTGCACCCCACACATAGTGAGAATCAGTGATGGTGAGATACAGGTACAGTGCTAGTTTTCAGGGAAATAGGAAGAAATTTAAATAACTGTTCACACGTCCAGCATCCAGAGATAGCCACCGTTAATATTTAAGTGTATTTTCTTTCCTTTATATTTGTACCTGTATTTTGAGAACAGTGTAATGATATATAGACACGTTGCTGTCTTTTTTCTTTTTCTTTACTTAGATCAGTCATTTCCTCTGTTACCAGTTTTTAGTAATTCAGTTTTTACTAGTAGCATTATATTCCATCATATGATGAAATCCATTTTTTATTCCCCTGATAGTGTATATTTACAGGATTTCTAGCTTTTTTCTATGAAAAGTAATTGTTCAGTAAATATTTCTGGATGAAAAACATAAATTTGGGGACCACTTCTTTGGTTACCTCCTCTGGATAGAGTCCTTTGTGCGGAAAGACTGGGCTAACAAATAAGACAGTTTTTTTTTTTCTTTAAAGATTTTATTTATTTATTTGAGAGAGAGAATGAGATAAAGCATGAGGGGGGGGGAGGGTCAGAGGGAGAAGCAGACTCCCCACTGAGCAGGGAGCCCGATGCAGGACTCGATCCCCCGACTCCAGGATCATGACCTGAGCCAAAGGCAGTTGCTTAACCAACTGAGCCACCCAGGCACCCACAAATAAGACTGTTTTTAAGGCTCTTGATACATATTGTCAGGTTATTGATACATATTGTCAGGAAATGTATCAAATTTACCTTTTTAGCCACAGAGTAGAATGCTGCTCATTTCATCACACCTTCACTGGCATTGAGCGTCCTAATTTTTTCCTACTCGCTGACTTGTGTACACAACCTACTCTCTTATTTTTAGAGCGGTGCTATCCAATCAAACCTTCTGCAATGATGGGAAGCGCTATGTTTCAGCACTAAAATGGTAGCCACTAATTACTTGGGGTTATCGGGCTCTTGAAACGTGGCTAGAGCAACCAAGGAAATGAATTTTTAATTTAATTTAGATTAATTTGAATTTAAGAATTTTTTTTAAAATTACTTTTTTGGGGGAAAGATTTTATTTATTTATTTGACAGAGAGAGAGACACAGCGAGAGAGGGAACACAAGCAGGGGGAGTGGGAGAGGGAGAAGCTGACTCCCCGCCGAGCAGGGGGCCCGATGTGGGGCTCGATCCCAGGACCCTGGGATCATGACCCAAGCTGAAGGCAGATGCTTAACCCACTGAGCCACCAGGCGCCCCTAAAATTACTTTTTTTTTTTTAAAGATTTTATTTATTTGAGAGAGAGAGAGAGAAACAGCATGAGAGGGGAGAGAGTCAGAGGGAGAAGCAGGCTCCTCACTGAGCCGGGAGCCTGATGTGGGACTCGATCCCAGGACTCCAGGATCATGCCCCAAGCCGAAGGCAGTCACTTAACCAACTGAGCCACCCAGGCGCCCCTAAAATTACTTCTTATTAAATAATTTTTTATTTTTAAATTATTCCCATTTAAAGTAATTTTTATTTTAATTCCGGTGTAGTTAACATCCACTGTTACATGAGTTTCAGGTGTTCAAGACAGTGATTCAGCCATTCTGTACATTGCTCAGTGCTCATCTCCATCACCTATTTCATCCATCCCCATCCCCTCCCCGCTGGTAGCCATCTGTTCTCTATAGTGAAGAGTCTGTGTTTTGGTTTGTCTCTTTCCCCCCATTTTGTTCTTTTGTTTCTTAAATTCCTCATATGCGTTAGGTCATATGGTGTTTACCTTTTCCTGACTGACTGATTTCGCTTAGCATTATTCTTTCTAGGTCCCTCCCTGTTGTTGCAAGATTACTTTGTGGTTAAGGAGCTGCGCAGGGCCAGTGGCTAGGGTACTGGGCAGAGCAGGCTTGCGCTCTGCTTCCCAGGAACACGGCGGGACGGCCCCCGGCGTTCCCATCCAGGAGCTCAGCTAGTGCTCTTTTCCTGGCCCGCTGTGGGCAGGACGAAGTAGTAGCAATCACTGCCAGGGATGATTTGGGGCAACATTCCCACTCTTTCTCCTGTGTTCACTCAGCAGCATTCCCAGAAGGCCACCCGCCCGGATAGCTGATGGCACTTCTTCCGTTAGAGGAGACTGAAGTGTGTGCCCCATCTTTGCTGTTTTCTTTGCTCTGCCGCCAAGGTTTCTGCCTCTCTCACCCTGTTACCGTTAAGCCCTTTTCCAGGGCGAGAGGCAAACCCCAGAAAAGCCGTCTCTCCCTGCCGCTTCGCGCCCTGTCTCATGTTGATGGGGAAGGTGGCAGGTTGGTCCTCCGCTTCCGCCCGCTCCCTCAGCCATGGATGCTGGCCGTGGCTCAGCAGCCAGGGGTTTCGCTGCTCACTCCTCCAGTGCTCGGTTTGTGATGTCTTTCGTTGCTGTGTATCCTGGTCATGTGACAAGTCACACGACGCAGTTGGCAGCAGGCCCGAGCTGGTTCCCCCGGGATGGAGAGCGAGCCGGGCCCTCTGTGAAGTGTGACTCCATCTACTTGGCCCTGACCAGTGGGCCAGAGCCCGGAAAGGCCACACCACCCGAGGAAACAGCTGCCCACTGGTTCTTGGCAGCCGGGGCGATGCCCTGTGGCCTACTCCGGACCACACCAGAAGAGAAATTAATGTCACACCATATAATCCAGTTTCTTAATTCTTGGCAAGCTGGAGTGATAAATCTCATTTGTAAATAAATGGAATCATTTCAGAGCCCTAACAGAAATAGGCTGCAAGAAGTGGTAAAATGAAGTCTGCTTTTACGTAACACGTGTTTCTCGCTCTGTTCCGGTGAGAGTTAACTTACATGGGGTCTGATTTTGCCTTTGATTTCTTAATTAACTTTTAATGCCACAATTGGAAGGACTCGCCAGGAGCTGACACCTGTCAATTATCACATATGAATTCTTTCTAGGGCAAATTCTTTCCAAAGTGGCTGTGACAACAGTGAGAGACAGGCCCTCTTCCATGGTATCTCCGTGTTTGCTGGGTGCTGGGCCCTGTGCTAAATGCTCCTTGGTGTTATTTCACGTAATCCGTACAACATCCTCCTAGAGTCTGTGACATTTGTCTTCGCATTTGCAGATGAAGAGAGGTAAAGGTAAAGAAGCCAAATGGCTTGCCTCATGTTACCCATTTAGTAGCTGGTAAGGCTGGGATTGAAGTGCAAGCAAATGGCATCTGGCAGCTATGTCCCTACCCTCTGCACCAATTCCACACCAAAAAAATAAATAATTTTGTATTTTAAAATTTTTCCCATTTAAAGTAATTTTATTTTAATTCCGGTGTAGTTAACATCCACTGTTACATGAGTTTCAGGTGTACAAGACAATGATTCAACCATTCTGTACATTACTCAGTGCTCATCTCTGTCACCTATTTAGCACAATGAACATACACGTGTGCTGGATACTCTATGAGGCTCTTTATGTGCAGTCCTCTTGTTTGTTTTTGTTGTTGGTGGTGGTTTTTTTGTTTTGTTTTGTTTTTGTAAAATCTCACAACAGCCTTGCAGGCAGTGGGCACAACTCTTACTCCCCATTTGCAGACAAGCGAACCAAGGGATCAGACTTAGGGGTGTTGAACAAGGTCACGTAGCAAGGAATATGGTGGGCAATCGTTGGACCCTTCCACAGCTCAGGTTCTTAGTTACCAGGTTGTAGTCCCTCCCTACCAGTGAGAAGGTTTGTCCTGGGAGCGGCCAAGACAAGCTGTACTCGTCCCGCCCTAATGCGTAGGTTATTATTGTTATTACTGAGAGATTTCCGACCAATAATTAATATAGTTTATGCTTTTAAGTTAAATTGTGAATTGGGGCACAGCCGCGGGTCTGCAGTGATGCCACAAGAGAGATTTCGTGGTATAGGTCAGTGCTCCTCAAACGAGGAGCCAGAGTGAAGGACCAGGTTTTTGTTGTTGTTGTTGTTATTGTTTTTCCAAATTTCCAGCTCATTGTGGTCCCACTGTGTTTGGATAATGATGAAGCCTATGGCGCAGGCCTGACTAGGGAGTTGGCAAGACCCCAAATTCAGAGACAAGACCACAGATCTCTGCTTCCGTATCAGCAATGTCCACCTGCTATAAGACTTTCTAAATGCTTTCACTTGATTTCTGTATGGATCTCATCGCAGACCACGATGAGAATATGGACCAGGGCCAGCCGTGGACCACGCTTCGAGAGTCATTACCAGAAACGAGATTTCCAGCTCATAGTTCAGGAAACACTCATTCTAGCCCCTGCTTTGAGCTTGCTGTGTGGCCCGAGGGAAGTTGCTTCCTCTCTCTGAGTTTAGCTTCTTCATTCAGTGGCTAGGTTTGGAGCAGATAAATATAAGATCCCTGCCAGTTCCAAGCCTCTATCATTCCATGTTGATTTTAAGGAGGGTCTGCCCTCGAGAGGCCAGTGGCCAGAAGCAAAAGAAAAACATACATTTAGAATATGCTGAAAATAGTCTGTTTCTTGACAAAGCCTGGCACGGGCGACTCACTAGCTTAACAAAGGACACTTGTGATTTCAGTCTGTAGCATCCTTGTGTTTGACCGATGAATTTCAAGGGCACCAGAGTAGGTTGAGGCCTCTAAAAATCAAAGCACGCCCAATGTGCCAAAGCGAGTTGTGTGTGGCGAATCTTTTGAACTTAATTACAGTGATAGTTAAAATAACAGGAAGTATAATGAGGTTTGTAAAGTGCAATCCCCTTGTTGGTTTTTAAGTGTGGGTTCTTTCAACATCAGTCAGGAAGCTGGAGCCAAAGTCCTGGGTTTCTGTATCAAAAGAAAAGCGTTGAATGGGGCGCCTGGGTGGCTCAGTCGTTAAGCGCCTGCTTTCGGCTCAGGTCATGATCCCAGCGTCCTGGGATCGAGCCCCGCATTGGGCTCCCTGCTCGACGGGAAGCCTGCTTCTCCCTCTTTCACTCCCCCTGCTTGTGGTCCTCTCTCACTGTGTCTCTCTCTGTCAAATAAATAAATAAAATCTTTAAAAAAAAAAAAAAAGAAAAGAAAAGCGTTGAAGAGAGTGATTCAAGGGCCTCCACGTACATAGTAACTCCAGAGAGATCTATTATTCTGTGATTGTAAATGCTTGCCACGTAAAGTGTGGTTCATGGCCCAGCGGCCTCAGCATCTCCTAGGAGCTCGTTAGAAATGCAGAGTCTCAGGTCCCGCCCCAGACTGAATGAATCAGAAAGTGCGTTTTAACAATGTTCCCAAGTGAACCCTATGCATTAGGGCGGGACGAGTACAGCTTGAGGCCGCTGGGAATTGCTCTTGGAAAGGGGAAAATGAAAGACTCAGTCATTCAATAAGTAACACTCTCGGTGGTTGTCTGGCAGGCGGTGTACTGGGCACTGGACTGGGGTTTGAAGGTGGCAGATTTGGCCCCCTTCCGATAGAAATAGGACCATGCAGTTGTGTATGTCACACGGGACTCCGTGCTCTGTCTGAGCAGGTGAGTGGTACCAGAGGTTCACAGGGGGAGGGACACCTTCCCTGCCCCGAGGAGGTCAGGGAGGTCTTCCCAGGCATATGGCTTTTAAGCCAAGCCACAAACGGGTGATCAGACAGAATGAGAAAATGCAGTGGTTTCTAGT
This sequence comes from Mirounga angustirostris, assembly GCF_029215605.1. Classification (NCBI taxonomy): domain Eukaryota; kingdom Metazoa; phylum Chordata; class Mammalia; order Carnivora; family Phocidae; genus Mirounga; species Mirounga angustirostris. The sequence goes on along the minus strand of NW_026991709.1, from coordinate 176,239,119 downwards.
GGAGGCTAGGGGCACAGGGGCTTGCTTGGCTTTCTGTTCCGGAAAGAGTTAAAGGCAGATTCAGTTAGAATGGTGGCTGGCAAACTGTGGCCCATGGGACCTAATGTAGCCTACTATTTATTTTTGTAAATAAAGTTTTATTGGAACAGAGCCACGCTCATTTATTTACATACTGTCTCTGGCTGCATTCATGATCCAGCAGCAGAACCGAGTGGTTGCAACAGAGACTTGAAGGTCTGCAAAGTGAAAAATATTTACTGTCTGGCTTTTTACATAAAAAGTTGGTAGACTCCTTTTCTAGAGCAGTGGTTCTCAAAGTGTGGATTCCAGCTCAGCTGCATCAGTGTCATCTGGGAATGTTTTAGACGTGACAATTCCCAGGCCCCACTCCAGACCCACTGAATTAAACTTCCTGGAGCGAGACCTAATGACGTGTGTTGAACAAGCCCTCCAGATGCTCTGATGCACATACAGTTTGAGAAACACTGCCTTCGAACCAACTCCTCTGTGCTCTGGGGACTTCACATAGTCCCATCTTCTCCCTGGACTGGGAGATCCTTGCATGCCTGGCTCCTTCTGTCCTTCAGGCCCCAGCTCAGATAACCCTCCTTCAGAAAGACATGCCTTGAGCACCCCATGTAAAGGTGACTCCTTGGCCCGTCTATCTCCTCTCTTCTCTGTTTAGTGGCATGTGTGCTATTTCTGCCACTTAACTACCCCTTCCCCCCTTTTGCTATCCGCAAAGTCATTTCTTCTCTCTTTGCTTTAGTTCCTCATCTATAAAATGGGGAGGATAATAGTACTAGTGTTATCTGGTTATTGTGGGGAATAAGTAAGTCACCATATGTTAAGTGCTTATCCCAGGCCCATGTAGGTGTTAGCTGAAGAAGTGATACAGTGCTCTAGAAGTTTCCTGGGCTTTATGGGCGGAGTCACTTGCCAGAGGGAATGAACTGAAGTGGCTTTGATTTGGGACCCAAATCTCCTGAGTTCTAAGCAGAAGTTATTTTCACTGGGTCTCCTTGGCTCTTGTTCCAGTAACTGGACCAATTGGATATTGGAGCTACAGAGTTGAAGATCATCTGCTCTAACCCTCTTGTTTATAGGACAAGGAGGCCCCGTCTCCTCTGTTGTTGTGGAATGCTTCCTAAGTCTTCATGCCTCTTATCTCCTTAGTCCTCACAACACACCTCCTTATCCTCAAGTTTAGGTGAAATACCCATGGGTCAGAGAGTTTCACTGATTTGGCTACCGCCACACAGCTGGAAAATGGTGGAGTGGTGGCTCACCCCCACCGGTCTGCGTTTTTGACAGACTACTGAAACTTGTCCTAAGGTGTCCCAAGTGAGCATGATTTCAACCTGTGTTGGCTTCTTTTGAGGACATATTCTTCTGGAAGGGTAGGATCTCACCTCCCAACATCAGCGTAAAGCTCATAGATGTTCTTACCGCTCTCTGCTGATGTGGTGTTGATGGCCTTCTCTTCTCCATGGACGCATAAATCAGCAAAATCTGGCTAGAGCACATGCCACGCAGATAGGTTAGGCTCGTATCCCTCAGATGTTTAGCTTCTTTCATTATGTTTGAAACTGACTCCGAACTTGGCATTTCGAGAGTAGCCTTTATCAGCCAATTAGCTTCAGATCTGGGTAGAGGGGCTGGAGTACAAAACAAAAACAAAAACAAACCCCCAAACCCACACTATATGGGAAAGCGAATCATTAGGGTAACTAACAAAGATAAGGCCAGATCCCCTACGATGCCTATGGAAAAATATTAATATGTAATGAAGAATTGCTAGCAAAACCAAATAATTTCTTAGAGTGTATGTTTTAAGGGTGAGGCCTCTTTTGAAATAAGAAAAATATGAGATTGACGGTTACATGAAGCCAGGTCCCCCTTGTTCAAAGATTTAAGCAATAATAAGGGATGCTGGCTCTCACAGGCAGTTCAGCTCAGGACTTTGTAATTACTTTCATCTTGATAACATCCCAGGCTGGGGTATTTTTATTGCTTGCGAAGAAGAACTGCCCTCAAGTTATCTATGAAAAACCAGTCAAAGGCACGTTTATAAAGGTATTGACCTTAAGATAATAATAAAGTGTGTGGTTGAGGGGGAAGGCATATTGGGTTTGTGCAGGATTCTGAGGGAAGGGGGTTGTCGCTGGGGAGCAGAAGGGTGGAAGAAGAATGGGAAAACTGGAACCTAGCCAATGATTGAAATGCATTTGGATTCTTTTATTTTTTTCCTGACTTGGAGAGGCCACAAGTATTTACAAAACATAGAGGACCATTGTGTCCAGGGCTCGTAAGGCTTTCCTTGAGGATGCTTCAGTGTTTTTGGAAAGTGGGGGTGGGGGGGGAAGGAAAGGGATTTTAAATAAAAATACTAGTTTAGTGAGAAATCTTAGCTCGCCACAGGAAAGTTCCATACTCAGAGCTTTTCAGGTGGGCTTCAGTCCTCAGACCTGAAGTACAGCCCTATGTTGGAGAACCACTCCGGGATGAGCAAAGCCTCTTTCCTCCCTCTCTGAAATAAATGTCATGAAAATCAAGCCAGTTCTGGTCCTTAACTGTAGAAACGAGCCTCTGTTGTTGGATTCAAGGGAGGAAAGTAGCTTAGAGTGCTCAAAACATCTCTCAAATACTTGCTCCATTTCCCTGCTCAGCAGGGAGTCTGCTTCTCCCTCTGCCCCTCACCCCACTCTCTTGCTTGCTCGTTCTCAAATAAATAAATAAAATCTTAAAAAAAACAAATACTTGCTCCAAGATCACAACCCAAGATGGCAGGTGGTTTTCTTTTTTTTTCCCCCCCCTTTCAGTGTTACTGAGATATAATTGACATGTAACAGTGCATAAGTTTCAGGTGGACAACATAATGACGTGATATATGAATATATTGTGAAATGATCACCACCCCAAGTTTGGTTCACATCCATTACTTCACAGTTACACATTTTTTTTCTTGTGATGAGAACTTTTAAAATCTAGTGTCTCAGCAACTTTCAAACGTACAATACGGTGTTGTTAACTATAGTCACCATGCTGTGCGTGGTGACTTCACCCAGTTCCCCCACCCCCAACCCCTGCCTCTAGCAACCACCGATGTGTTCTCTGTTCCTGAAAGTTTTTGCTGTTGTTTTATTTTGTTGTGTGTGTGTGTGTCTTTTTAGATTCCACTTGTAAGTGAGATCATACAGTATTTGTCTGTCTCTGTCTGACATATTTCACTAGGTGGCTTGCCTTCTTTGAATAACTCTGATGTATTGGTAGTAGATGCCCGAATTGTTGTGTGGAGCAGGGTTCAGAGGTCATACTTGGCCTCAGCAAGAAGGCATGCAGCAGTTGATTAGCCATGACCGCTGTGCAGATGAAAGGAGAGTGTGGTTCCATGTGTACCCAGCCATGGACGTCACCATGTTCATGCTCGGCTAAGACGCTGTCCCTGAAAAGCACTGTGCTGTGCAAATCTACTGCATAAGTGAGGCAAGAGTCATATTTTTTTTCTTAATTTTTTTTCTCACAGTATTAGCTCCACAGCAAAATGGAGAAGAAAGTATGGAGGTTTTCCACAACCCCCCTGCCCTCACACATGCGTAGCCTCCTGTTACAACATCCCCCATGAGAGGGGTATAGTTGTTACAGTTACAGAATCCGTGTTGACCTCCAACATCGTCTGAAGTCCAGGGTTGACATTAGGGTTCACTCCTGGTGTTTTGCATTCTGTGGGCTTGGACAAATATACAATGGCACATATCCATCCATATATCCATTTACTGCCCTAAAAATCCTCTGTGCTCTGCCTGTGCGTCTTTCCCCCACCAAGCCCTGACAATCACTGATATTTCTACTGTCACCATAGTCTGACTTTTTCCAGAATGCCCTATGGTTGGAGTCATACAGTTTGTAGCTTTTTTCAGATTGAATAACCACATTCTTCATGAGTGACTTAGAGATGTTCCATAGACAGAGAGGCTTATTGACTTCAGTTCTGCAGGTGGGTATGTGTCTAGTTCTGAAGGCCAAGGGACACTGTAAAGCAAGAGTTGACCAGCTTTTTCTATAAAGGGACAGATAGTGAATATATTAGGCCTTGTGGGTCAAGAGACAAAAATCAAGGTATTTAGATAACCATTTAAAATATAAGTGTTTAAAAATCTAAAAATTGTTCTTAGTTCATGGGCCATACCCAAACAGGCGGCGTGCCGGATTTGACCCACAGGCTAGAGTTTGTGGCCCTCTGACAGTGGATTTAGACATGGACTTCACCATGGAGATGGCATTTCATCTTCCGTTTCCCACAGACGATGCTCCTCCCATAAACTGGCTGCTTCCTTTATTTACCTCACCTGTCTGAGTTTAGGTAATTAAGTGTGCAACCACTGGGCTAGAGGAATGAGTTCTAAAGCACGAAATTATCCTTCCGATACTTTATATGTCATGTCTTGCAAAGTTGGTGTCAGCATTAGGTATGAAGGAAACTAAGAGGGACAGTTGAGGGTGGAGAATCAGTATGAACCAAGAGAACGCAGGCTGGTGGGCACCGGTAGATGGTGCTCTGGCATTGGAGTAATGCATTAGAACACAGGCCAGCCCTGAGTCGGCCATTTACAAGCCATGTGACCTTGGGCCAGCCAGCTTTCCAAATCTCAGTGTTCTCATCCATACGATGGGGCTGCCAGTACCTGCCTACCGGCTGAATAGGCTTGTCATAAGACTTAGGTTGTATTGCTTTTATTATGTGAATCTGTTGGAAAGCGTAGTGTTTAGCGTTTTTGGATCATGGAAGATTGAATGAAGGTGAGTGTGAAGTGTGGTTTGATGGGCTGGGGAAGCATGCGCTGAGAGCCCCAAACTGGAGAACATCCCTGGACTCCTGAATGAGTTCGTTTTAGAAATGAGAGGAGGAAATGTCACTATCTCCCAGCTCCAGTCAGGCAGGCAAGAGTTCCTTCTTACTTTTGAGAAGGTCACGCTTTCTGTTCTATTCGGGCCTTCAGTGCCTTGGATGGAGTCACCCACATTGGGGAGGGTAATTTGCTTTACTCTGTCTACTGATTCAAGTGTAATCTCATCCAGAAGACACCCTCATGACACACTCAGAATCATGTTTAACCAAGTATCTGGGCACCCCATGGCCCGGTCAGTTTCACACATATAATCAACCATCACAAAGACTGCTTTAGAAATGCCCTTTCTGATATATTAGGAGCATTTCCCCATTTCATTATATAGTCTTTCAAAATGACTTTTAAATTATACCATCTTTTACGTTATTTTATTTTAAAAGATTTTATTTATTTGAGAGAGAGAGAGACAGAGAGACAGAGAGCATGAGCAGGGGAGGGGCAGAGGGAGAAGCAGACTGAGCAGAGAGCCCCATGCGGAGCTCGAACCCAGGACCCTGGGATCATGATGAGCTGAAGGCAGCCACTTAACTGACTGAGCCACCTAGGCGCCCCTAAATTATACCATAATTTAATTATTTCACCACTGTGGGACACTGACATGGTCATTCCTAGGTCTTGATGTGGCTCCAGAAAACCCTTTCTGTCCTCCCAAGACAACTCTAGTTTTGTTGCCTGGAAGCCCTTTATGTGGATGTGATGATTGACAACCCTCCTCTCCAGCCAGTGCTTCGCTAAAGCTTAGTGCAGTTCCTGGCATATAGTAGGTCTCTGCCCCTGCATTTCTCACCTAAAATTATCCCCCCGCCACTACACATTCTATTGTTTCTTTCATAGCATTTACCTCTACCTAAAATATTCCTGTTTATTTGTTACTCATTTACATGTAATTACATTACATTCCTTACTAGAAAGGAAACTCTATAAGCGCAGGGACCATCATAGTTCATACGTACACTCAGAATATAGACAGGTACATAACAAGTGCTCAGTGAATATCTAAGAATATCTAAGAAATGACTATGTGAGCAACTAGTCTTTTTAAAAAATCTGAATTTCCAGAATCTAAGTTGCTAGTCTGAGAGGGAAAGGAATGTGATTCTCTTGTATAATGAAAAATGACAACAACTATAAACCATAGTTTGATTCGCTTTTGCCACAGTTAGACTATGAAAGCTTGATGACTTTTTCAGTGGACCGTTTTTTTGCCCTGATACGTATTTCTGACGGTATTCTCTCAAATAAGATTTTGGAAGCATATCCTCTAGCACGTGTGGTCCTTTCCTGCTCTTTTGTAGCTTGGCATTTCAGTCCTTGAAGCGTTCCCAACCCCAGTAAAAGGCTGTCACTGAAAACATGGCAGATAATATTTGGAACCCCTGTGAGTCCATTCCACATGGGGCATGGGTTTTGCTCACCCCATCTTCTGGGACTTATGCAGGAGAAGGTTGCTGGGGGGCGGTGACAGATGAGGGAAAGAGATGTTTGCCTGGTTCACAAAGACCTCGTTGGCCTTACCTTTGAGCTCTTGATGCCAGTAAGCAGGAGCCTTCTTTCTTGTCAGGGGCCAGAGTACAGCCTCTAGAAGAGCAGGGTTGGTCAGATAAGGCTGGGTCATCATGGCACAGAGGTCCGCCACATGGGCATGGTATCCGCCAGCTGGGTAGGTTCTATCGGACAACGAACATTATCAATTGGGTATTTTGGTCTCCTCTGATACTGAGATGAGATCTACTCTTCTCATGGACCAGCACATTAAACTGTACTGAGGTCAGCAAATGTTTTCTGGTAAATGGTCAGAGAGAAGATTGGTTTAGTGTGCAACCACTTGACTTTTCTACTGCACCACGAAAGCAGCCCTACACAATACATGGGTAAACGGCCTAGCTGTGTACCACGGAAACAGGTATTTGTAGAAACGGGTGGCAGACTGGGCTTTGGCCCTTAGGCTGTGGTTTGCGCCCCTCTGCACCACAGCATTGTGATTACGGATGTGGATGCAGGAATCAGACACACCTGGCTTCACCCATTTCTGGCCAGGAGACCTGGGGGAGAACAGCTAACAACCTTGAACTCTGTCTCCTTATTAAAGTTAAAGGAATCAAGGGGGTCCGTTAAGAATGCTGCTCTGCACGGGGACTTCACATTAGCATTACTTTTCTCAAAGAAATTACATTAGGAACAGTTTACTGTTTTCTTCAGCGGGAAAGAAAAAAAAATCTGAGGCAGAAAATGAGACCTTCCTTTAACTTTGGCAGCGCCTGATTCTGTGGCCACCTGAGGCACTGAGCAACCTAAGTCATCAGAAAGGAAACTGATCCATAAAGAACCTTTGCTTTTAAAGTCCTGGAATAAACCAGACCCTAACTGGCATCCTTTAAAAATGTTAACAGTTCTTCTTTTCCTCCAGAAAATAAAAATCGGTTTCTAAAAGCAAATTTCCCTGTGCGTCCTATACAAATGTACTCGGAATAGACAAAATAGTCCCAACTTGCCTGTAGAACCACCTCCGTGGGGTCCAGCCAGAGCTGCCTACCGTCAAGCCTCTTACAGCAGCGGCTGCTCAGCAAAATCCGGGGGGGGTTGCTTAATGAGGGGTGAAGACAATATGGACTCAGGGATGCGGCCAGTTGCTTTTTCACAGTTGGTAGGCAGTGTTGCAGGTGCATTCTCTTAATGAGGGTTAATTTGTCTCATATTTTAATCTGACAGAATCTGGCCATGTTGTTCTATATTCCTTGGAGGTGACTTGGTGGTTCTTGGTTGGCAGAAAGAGAGAAAATGGAGTATAATTTGGTGTTTGTTCGAATGATAAAGAAGCAAGCGGGAGTTGGTAAGAAATCCTACATTTCTGGTGCCCAGAGTAACAATTACATGGAAGAAGAACATTTTAGCACGAACAGCAAAGATGAACAAGGGCTAAATTGAGCTTTTGGAAGACTCCAGCTCACGGTGACTCACTATTCAGTGCACTGAATCAGCGTACGTACCAGGGGTGTTATTTTGCACCGTATGCATGAGTTTGCCTGTTGCAGATTCTGCTATCTACAGGGTACTTAATGGTTCCTACTCTGAGAGTGCATACTGATTCTTTCTGTCCTTAATTGGAGGCAGAAATATTTTTGAAAAAACAAAAACAAAAACCAACCATATTTTCACTGAAAAAAAAAGTCATAAAAAGTAATCGGTACTAATTGAAAAAGTTAAAATGAGTAAAACTGACCCTGCCCCACGTTAATCATAATCATAGATTATCATATGTAAGTACTGTTAAATTGCTTGGATGTGTTTTGGATTTGGAGATGGAGACATCCAGAAGCTCACAGATATATATTCACAGTATTTGGGAGAGTTCTTTAATTTGCACATGACAGAAAGCCAACTCACACAAGCTTAAGCCACGAGTAAAATGGCCATGTTCCTGGGAAGTTGGAGAGCCGATCTGGATGGATTCCTGATTGGATCCTGGGGTTCGCTGGGAGCCTTCTCTCCTCCTCTTCCTCTCCCTTTCTCTTTCTCCATCATCCAGTTCTTCTCTCTTCTTTTCAGTCCTCTGCAGACAGCTCTCCTTCCCTTGGTGGGAAAGATGCTCACCTACATCCCCACGGTCCTAACTCACCAGGGCAGCCGCTCTTGCTGAGAGAAGAACTTCTTTATCCAGGGACCTGGACGTCAGTCCTAGCGAAGGATGGTGACTGGCTCTGCTTGGGCCAATCTCCTTGGACAGGGGGACAGTAACAGGGCAGACCAGGGTCACCCCTGTGTCTGTACCAGGTGGAGGATTGGTTGTTGGGGAATGTGAAGCACAGGACCACATCAGCTCAAATAAAAGGGAGTTTCTGGTTCCAGAAAAAGGGGAGAAAGAATGCCAGTTAAAAACCACACAGTGAGCCAGTGATGCCCACATGTGTACATCTTAATTTAAACAACAAAAAGGAATACAGAGTCTGCTATTCCATAGCTTTGCTTTTCACTTAGTACATACCCTTGTGTGTGTCTCCATATGTCCTTACAGCTTTCTTTTTCAAAGCTGTATAATGCTCACTTTGGCATACATTTTGTTTTACCAAAGCCAAAGGAGCCACCATTTAAGGAAAAACAATCATATGGTATCCATCTTAGAGCACATGACAATTTATATTTTGGTATTTCCTTGTGTGTCTTTGACAGCTTTCCTCAAACTCCTAATTTCATTAAACAGATTTAAAAATCTGAGATGTCATATTATGTGTCAGATTAGCCTTTGTCAGATTTCTGAACCTTCAGAAAAGCCTCTGACTTGTTCCTTTTTGCCTGGAATTCCACTTCTGTGGTTCCTTTCCTTTTTGCTTGAAAAATGAAAATCTGAGCCCTGGAGGGGTGATGATTTTAGCAAAGAGTCATTTTTACTCCTGAAGGTCAATGAGTTTGTCAGAGCTTTTCTTGCATGGAAGTTTGGCAGGAGGTGGGAGGGAACATGGGCCTCAGGGGCAGAGTGCTCTTTTGGGATGGGGGGCTTCCCTGAGGAAGGGGGACAGAAGTAAATGTGGGCGGGAATAACATTGAATACATGGGAGGTTCAGGGGACGTGTTGGAGCTCAGTGCTTCATTAGAGAGAAAAGCTGTAAAAATCCCCTTCCTCTTAGGGATTTGGCTCCGCGTGTGCCAATTTCTGGAAGAGCCCTGAGTGCCCCCACCCCCACCAGTTTCTGCCCGTGTCCTTCTGCCTCTATGCCTCCCCATCTGTGCATGTCACTTTGACTCCACACTTGTTAACTTTGGAATAAAGCCCAGCCCCTTCCTTGGTTTCCACAAAACAATTGGTGAGCATCACTTTTTATTGAAAATTTTAGGAGTTCATGGAAAGGAATAATGTGGGGGTTCACATGCCTCTTCTTACCACTTTCTGGCACCAACACGATTGTTTCTTCATTCCTGATTGCCTTTCTTTCTGGAATAAAAAGGAATTCTTCTGCTTGCCTCCCATAGGGTAATTCTGTTTGATGTTCCTGAGTTGTCCCCCTATAACCCCACGCACTTGTCAAGAGGTCCAACAGTTACTGATCGGCTGACACAGTGTAGGGGCAAGAACAGATGTGTTGGAATCAGGCAAGCTTGTTTTCAAATTCTTGTTCTTCTGCTTACTGACTGCATGACTTCGGGCCAGTTACAAAACCTCCCCAGACTGTTTCCTCAGCTATGTAATGGAGCAGTAGTGATGTATCCTGCCCCCGCTGCCCCCCTCAAAGCACTGCTGTGAGCCTGAAATGGAGAATCCCTGGCAGAAAGCACAGCACCTGGAGGCTTGTGGGGCTGGGGGATAGAGGATGGGTACCTTGTTGAGAGATGGGGCCAAATGAGTGGGCTACCGTATGGAAACTTCTAAATATACACCCAGTTTTTGGCTTTATGCTTAATCCATTTGGGAGCCATTAAACGTGTATGAATAGAGCTGGGTCTTAGGAAGTTAATTCTGGGAGCAAGGAGGAAGATGTGGGGGTCCAGGCAGGCCCGGGCAGATGCCGATGAACGCTGGTGCTGAGACAACAGTAGATCTGAGCTGTGTCGTGAAGTGGTATCAATGGAATTTGACAAATTATTATATTCTACTTTGGAGCAGGCTTCCATTCATGCCTTTTCCTCTGCATTTGTTTTTGTGACTTCTGGTACTCATTCATTATGCATATTGTATATCATTCTAACCATTTGCTATGACTCTTTTTCTAACGGCAACCAAGAGAACGTCTTGGTAGGGTGTGTAGCCTTTATGGCTCTGATTCCCAAGCATGAGGGCTACTTACTTACCATGCTGCCCTAGAAAACTATCACCCAGCACAGTGGGAACTTTACTTAATATTAAACAAGCCATCCGTTTTGTACGTGTTCACTGTGGAAGCATGAATTGAGAGATACGAATTGAAGGGGGCTTTGATGGACTCCTTTGATGGACTCTCCCAAGCAAAATGGCAAACACTTCTCTACAAATGGTAGTTATCCCCAATTAAGAGTATCATCCAGAGGACATATCTGAAAAGAATTCTGTTGCTGCCCAGTTAGACCCGATCCCCAGCCACCTGCATTTAGATGCTGCTTTGGTCTCTTCTGACGCCCACTGTGTGGGGTGGGACGGTCGGGGAAACACAGGGGAGCTGTTTGCAGGAAAGGGGATCAGACAGTGTCGTGAGAAACTGTGTATTCAGACAAAGCACAAAGCTGCCGGTAATAAGTTTTCTGTTTTTGGCAAAGGCACAAGGGCTTCAGAATTTCCCAAAATCTCAGGTGTGAAAGCTCAAGTTACCTCTAGGCTGTTTCAACTATGTTACATGATTGGTACTTCTTTGATAAGCCCAAGTCTCTGGGGGCTTGGCACCCAGAAAGGCTGGTCTTTCATAGGGTTCAACAGTCCTCAAATAACTTCCCTAACATTGAAGGCCCTAGGTTGGCTCTCCCCCGCCTCCATCCCTGCTGTATTGGTAATGCCTCCTGCCTCGTTCCACCCTTGAGTTATTTACTATGGGGTAGAGACGGCATGAAATTCCCAATTTCTGTTTATGTCTGACATGCCCCATGTCTATCAGGCTCATCACTCCTTAATTATGAAACACTGAGACGGAACTTTGAAATGGAAGCCAAATCTTATTAAAGACTTAATCATGGGTCTTTAAGTCATATAATTGCTTGTGATCTCTCTTTCTCGGTCCCTTTTAAGCAAGGTAGGTTGGTGTCTGCATTTCTGTAAGGTCATTGAGCTAGAAGAGGCGGGATCCAGTCTAAGTGTATGCAAATTGCCCAGGAATGTGTGTGCTCTACAAGGGGGAGGGACGGTCGGGGAGAATGGACTCTTGTTATGTATACTGTCTGCTCAATTAATCTTTCTAGATGTATGTCCTTGTTAATGAGTCTAAAATCCCGTTGTCTTCCTGGGTAAGTCCTAGAAAAGTGAGGCTTGCCAGCCAGGCTTGGTCTGCGGAAAGACAGCCTCCCTTCACAGCCTGAGTCCCTTACTTGCCACCTGTGAGGTTGGTGTGGGAGTCTCTGTCTCCATTTCTCTTTCGGTAGGATCCAGGAGCCTTCACATCTCGCTCCCAGAGGAACACGAGACCCATCTCCTGATGAAACCAAGAACATTTTTTCTGAGTTAGACCATGTTCGAGTTTGATAATGTTCAGGTCTGCCTGAGGGCTTCCGCATGAGGAAATGAGAAAACGTAGCAGAACTGTGCTTATTGAACAAAGCTGCCTGTCTTGAGTTCATCCAACCAAGGCTGAAATACACCGGGTAAAAAAAAAAAAAAGAAAGGAGGGCTTTTGCTAAATTTGATTTCATATTTTGCTTGCCGTACCCAGAACTTTCTGTTGTCCATTTGCAGGGTAATAGGCAAGTTACCCCCTGTTATCCTTGTCTATATTTTACAGCTCTTGAAAAATCAAACTGCCCTTTATTCTGACTGTTTTTCATCAAATACAAATGCTTACAAATACACCAAGGCATAAGGTCAGAAATCAATTCCGTCCTCTTAAAATTACTTACATGTGGGAGCTGGTTGCTCCAGGGAGCCTCGTTCAATATCTCATATTTTACTTGTAGAGATTGCTTGTTTGGCTTCCTAATATCTGAAGCATGCTATGGGATATTTTCTCTTATTTTCTTTGAGAGCAAAGAATTCAAAAGTGCCTGATGAAGGAGACCAGATAGTGTGGGACCAGAGGAGGGATTCCGGTGTTTAGATTGTTTGCATACAGCGCTCGGCAGTGCTCATTGAGCAGCTGGACCCTGGGTGCTGCTCGGTGGCGCCTCTGGACCTTTGAGGAGCTGAGGATTGTGTTTTGTCACCGAGGGTCTGAGTCCGCACCCTCCAAACGATACTGGTGCGGTACATTAGTAGTATCATTGGCCTTCGAAGTAGGAAGATTTTTCCTCTCAAGAATCAACTAAAACATTTGTCAGAGATTCTTTTCCTGTTGATAGTTGTCTCCACCCATTGTGAGCTGTGCTCCCAGTGATTTGATCCTTATAATATATCAAAGCCATCCAGTTATAAGTTATTTTTAAAAGGAAATTAATGATTTCAAGGTCCTCTCTATAATAGCATCTCTCTCATCTGAATCCTGATAAGGGTTTTGAGTGGGATAAAAGGAGTAGAGTTAAATTCATTAAAACTTAAATGTATCCCTCCATCTTTCCAACTGTCTGTCCATCCACCCATCTATCCATCATCTATCTGTCTCTCATCAGCCATCCATCTATCCTTTCATCCACCCATCCATCCATCTATCCATTTACCGCTTACCAAGCACCTGCTCTGTGTTAGGCACTGAGGTGGGAGTTGGGACAAGTGGTGAACAAGGCAGACAGGGTTCCTAACCTCATGAAGCATACAGTGTATTGGGAGAAATAGAAAATAAAATGGTGAACAAATTATTAACAAACAAATAATTTTAAAAAGACGGCAGAAAAGCAATTTCAGGTCTTCTAGGAAGTCAACATTTGAGCTGAGACCTAAATATTAGAGACTGTGCCATTCAAAGATCTGGAGAAGGGTGTCATCAGAAGAGTGAATGGCAAGCGCAAAGGGCCTGATGTGGGAATGAACTTGACAGACACGAAGAACAGAAAGGAGGCTAGTAGTTGTTGAAAAGAGAGGCAGCATGGAGCCGTGTTGAAAGAGCATGGACTTGGAACTGCCTCAACTGGAATCCCAGTTGCTTTACTTGTCAGCTGTGTGACCTTGGCTAAGTTCCTTAATCTCTCTGTGCTTTTCCTCATCTGTGAAGTGGGGGGTAAATACAGCCCTACCTCATGGTGTTTGCTGATAATGAAATGAGCTGATATTTGTGGAAGCACTTGGGATAGTGCCTGGCACACGGCGGGTACTCTGTAAGTATTTGCTAACTAAAAATAAGTTTTTTCTTTTAAGATTTATTTATTTATTTGAGAGAGAGGGAGAGCGAAAGAGAGAGAGCATGCACGAACATGCCCACAAGTTGGGGGAGGGGCAGGGGAGAATCCCCAAGAAGACTCACCACTGAGCAGGGAGATGGACTCAGACTCGGGGCTCCATCTCAGGACTCCGAGATCATGACCTGAGCCGAAACCAAGAGTCAGACGTTTAACCAACTGAGCCACCCAGGTGCCCCAACTAAAAAATGTTTTTAAATTAAGTTGAGAAATTGTGTGAGATCTATTTTAGCCAGGCCTAGTAATTATAGTAATTCATAGACACAAATCTTACCATATCATGGCTTGTCACTACAGGGGGAAAAGGTGAATTGCTGACCTAGTTCAATATCTTCATTTTAGAGAAGAGACTGAGCCTTACTTGCAGATTTTATTTAAATTATTTATGAAGTACGATATATATGACCATGTTCTTGTTATAAGACATTCATAGAATGCTACCAAAGCTAAATTTTGTGCTGTTCATACCCTCAATTCTAGGCCCCTCCCTGGAGGTCAGTATCTGACTACGCTGACGTTTATCTATACTTCCATATGCTTAAGTGACACATAGGAAAATGCATAGTTTTGTTTTTATAGATATATTGAGAACATCTTATTTTTTTAAGTTGCGGTAAAAATGTACATACAGGTTACCATCTTAATCGCTTTGAAGTACACAGCTCAGTGGCAGTAAGCACATCCCCACTGTTTTGTTAGTATATCTTGTTCTTAAACTTGTTTGTTGTTTTCACCGTTAATTTTAATTTTCTTTTTACTTAACAGCATGTCTTAGAGGTTTTTCTTCAGCATTGATGTGGCTTTTTCTCTTTCCTCTTAACCTCATCTTGGCCTTTCATGGTGTTGTAAAAAAGCTTCCAGGTTTCTGCTGTGGTACAGAAAGTGACTCTTTAAAATATTTTCTTTCTTCCCTGCTAAATAATAAAACAGGATCCAGAGCCATATTGGGTAAAAGCATGACTTTTCAACATTTTCTTGTTGCTTGTGAAGCCCAATGATCCCTTCCACTTTGGCAGAAAGGCATCTTTAAATCAGAAAGCAAGTGATGGGCAATTGGTCTGTGATAATCATCTCAGGTTCCAAACTGGTCCAAATGGAGCTTTAGCTTAATGAATTACGTGGGCAAGATACCTTTTTACATAAAGCGCCGCCAGAGAGAATTGCAATCTGCTTTGTCCCCTGTTTGTTTTCCTTCCATCATCATTTGAGGGGTGCTCAGATGTGGCCTGGTAAATAACGGCGATGTGATTTGTAATCAGACACCTGTCCATCCCAGCACAACTGTCAGGATTCACGAGGGTCCCACCACATATGGGGCAGTGCCGGCAGCTCTCACAGGGCTGGGCAACCCTTTAGTGGCTGAGAGCGTTCGAGAGTGTCGGGCCCCCCCGGAGGTGCTGGCTGCCTGATCCCGGGGCGCTGGAAGCCCTCAGCCCCCATGGAACCGTAGAGGTTCTCCAGAACTGCTCTCCTGGCAGGACTGTGGAGTGTGGTGTAGGTGGTAGTCAGGGATCGATTGTGACGCTGCATTTGTCTGGCAAGGACTGTTGCAAAGGAGGTACATAGTGCAGGTGAATTGAAACAGTAAGGTTTGTTTTTCTTCTTCACCGGGCTGAACATCATATCCCCAGGACTTTTATCTTATAAATGGCAGTTTGGACCTTTTTACCCCCTTTGCCCATTTCACGCCCCTGCCTCTGACAAATGCCAATCTACTCTCTGTATCTGAGGGTTTTGTTTTTTTAGATTTCACATATAATTGAGATCATACAGTATTTGTCTTTGTTTGACTTACTGCACTTAGCAGAAGGCCCTCAGAGTCCATCCATGTTGCACATGACAGGATTTCCTTTTTTTTTTTTTTAATGGCTCAATAGTATTCCGTTGTAAATATATACCACATTTTCTTTATCCATTGGCCTATTGGTAGACACTTAGGCTGTTTCTATGTCTTGGCTGTTGTAAGTAATGCTGTAATGAACATGAGGGTGCAGATGGCTCTTTGGGATAGTGCTTTTGTTTGTTTCTTTTGGGTAAATATCCAAAAGTGGAAATGCTGGGTCCTATGGTTGTTCTAGTTTTAGTTTTTTGAAGAAATTGCCCAGTATTTTCCATAGTAGCTACAGCAAAACAAAAAGACAAGAAAGAAAGAAAGAAAGAAAGAAAGAAAGAAAGAAAGAAAGAAAGAAAGAAAGAAAGAAAGAAAGAAAGAGGGGGAGGAAAAGAATAGGAAAGAAGGAAGAGGAAAAAGCAAGACTTTGTTCACATTCTACAACAGATTTGGAGATGTCACTTGTCCACATCAAGCATTACTGCTGTTCCCTATTGTTGTGACCACTTCCTGGAGTGATGAGAGATTATTGGATGGGCCCCCAGCCTCTCTCGGAATCTATAGTGGTGCTCTTACCTGTCCTCTGCTGATTTGTTTGCAAGGTACCTTTTTACATAAAGAGAGGCAGCATGGAGATGTATTTGAAGAGCATGGACTTGGAACTGCCTCAACTGGAATCCCAGATGCCTTACTTGTCAGCTGTGTGACCTTGGCTAAGTTCCTTAATCTCTCTGTGCTATTCCTCATCTGTGAAGTGAGGGGTAAATACAGCCCTACCTCATGGTGTTTGCTGATAATGAAATGAGCTGATATTTGTAGAAGCACTTGGGATAGTGCCTGGCACACGGCAGATATCTTTTCCTAATAAGGCAAATTCATGGTCCCTATTTCCACAAACTAGGCCCTCCCTCTACCTCCTCAGATTAGCTAATCGTCCTACTATCAACTCAGTTTGACATAATAGAATTGATTCCAGAAAGGTTTCCTTCTTTGGAAAAGTCTAGAATTTTTCTGTCTGACACTGAAGCTTGGTCAGAATAGTAAAGAACAGGACTGATGGGGGTCCTGAAGTTGTCAGGGAAGACCTGGTTTGTATGCAGTCAGGTTCAATTGTCTCATCAATTCTGTGAACTAAAACAAAGAAACAAGGACAATAAAAACAACACACACAGCCTAAAATGATCCTACCCTAAGGAACCACCCCAAGTAGACCTTCCCAAGAAGACAGGGAAATGGGATCTGGCTGACGAGGCTGTTTGATGTTTTGAGTGGAATGTGCACAGTTCAGTGTATTGGGAATTCCAAGTCACCCCAAGGAAAGGAGGAACAGAAGAGTCAGGTGCTCAAATGGCTGCTTCGTTATCTGCAGGCCACAAACATTCCTAGTGATCATCTGTGCGATCTGTTGGGGACATGGACCAGGTATTTTGTAACTGACCAATTCCAGACTTTCTAAAGGAAGGTGTTACATTTCATGGACCCCTAGACTCGCTTTAATTCAGGAGGGTCAAGTGTCAATGCAAGGCTGCCTGTTCAGTGTCTGCAACATAGGACATGTTGAATTGCTGGCAGGGTCTCTGTCCGGGTCTTGTGAAGAGACTGGTGCATTGGTGTTGCTGATAAGAAAGTGGCCTCATAGCTCAGTTAGATATGGTTAGTGGGTTTGTTCATAATGGGAGTTGACACTTACTGAGCACTTACTACGTGTCAGGCTTCATGATGTGTTCTTCTTGTGCATTAGGTCGTTTCATCTTTCCAGCTATAGGTGGTATGATTATCAAACTTTAGAGGCTTAGAAGAGTTAACTTGCTCAATGTCACATAACAGGACTCACTCCAGAGCAGTCACTCTTAATCAGCGATCCGCAAACTATGGCCCAAAGGCCAAATTCAGCGCCTGCCTGTTTTTGGGGTAGGGCTCAGGATCTAAGAATGGCTTTCATATTTTGAAAATGGTCATTTCAAAACTGCCTTTTCCATTTCAAAATATGAAAGCCATTCTTAGATCCTGAGCCCTACTGAAAATCCAAAGAAGAGTGACATTTTGTAATTGGTGGCAGTTATACGGAATTCAAATGTTGGTGTCTGTAAGCCAAGTTTTGCTGTCACAACGCCTCCATCACTCCTTACGAGTTGTCTGAGACTCATCGGCTTACCACAGCTGAGGTGAGTGGTCGCAACAGAAACCGCATGACTTGCAAAGCCCAAGATACATGCAGTTTGGTCGTTGACTAAGGAAAGCCTGCCCGCCTCTGTTCTTCATCACTGCACAATTACCTGCCTGTTCATCCTCGCTCATCATCATAGGGAACCCTTCCATGACCTCTGCCATGTGCCAGGCACTGTTCTGGGTGCTGACATTGACTCAGTAACGGCCCTTTGCAACAGATGTCATCATGACTTCTTTTATAAATGAGGACACTGAGGCACGAAGAAGCACGATTGCAGGCACTTGCCCTCTATGAACACAGTCCTGTAGATGGGCACTGTCATTGGCTGCATTTGAGAGGGGAGGAAAATCTAGGACAGAAAGAGCCCGTGACTTTGCCTCCCTTACGCAGGAAGCTGGAGGCAGACATGCTCCTCAGTACCACTCTCGAGACCATCCCAGGGCTACGGCACTCTTATGGGGGGCCATCGCCATGTGTCCAGCAGATTGGGGTGTGGCTCTTGGTGGCTCTACCAGCCTGCTTCAGGCTGGCCACAGCCTTTGAGAGCCAGCCCCCCACCCCTCGGCGCCCCCGACTCCCATCCATCCCTGCTAAAGTGAGCCTTGGTAATGATCTCATTTACCTCTGGGAGGGAGGAGAAGATTTAGTTCAAAACCAAGCAGGCAAAGATATATTCCATTTACTTGCCTTTTAAGCCGCATGCTGAAGCAGGTCTTGGTAATACCTTCTCTCCCTGGAACCAGAGGATTCAAATCCCGCCAGGCCGGCAGCAGGCCCTGCTCCTTTCATGTCAGATTAGTGGAGGCTCACGAGGCATCCGTGGGAATCGTTTTGACGGTCTCGCAAGGTGAGCACCTTTCCCTTTCCTTTGAAAGCATTGCTTTTTAGGAGTTATTGCTGAGTCCCTGTTTGCATAAATTTAGATGGTATTTCTTGAAAGCTCGGGTGCTCACGCTATGGATGCATAAGTAGGACATCTGTTTTGGAGGCATGAAAGGAGAAAGGTACTCTTTATAGCCTTAAAACGGCTTCCCGTCAAGATTTCTTTCCATCTCCTGTGAAACTACTTTGTCTGCCCACCGCCCCTCCCCCCACATGCGCGTGCACGCGCACACACACACACACACACACCCTTGCCTCAGTCCCAAGAAAATGCTCACTAAGCACCTCCAGCCAAAAGCGGCCTCAATTTTTGTGATTCGTGTTTATTCCTATAAATATTCATCTCCATTTAAAAATGGGACAGACAAAATTCCACAGACATCTGAATCTGCTGTAAGAAAACTCTTAGGTGTGTATAGATAGGCCAGGGGCTCCAGAGAGGAGAGAGTATGCATCTAAAATAGAAGACAACATATTTTAAAAGCTGTTCTAAGGCAAGGCAGAGTATGCAGTCCTGTCATTTCTGCTGAGCTCCACTGCCTTGTGAGGGTAAGGGGAAAGGCTAATTCATAGTGGGTGGCTGGGGGCAGTTGGGGAATGTTCCCTGATGGAGGGAGAAATCAGCTTTGAAGTGAGAATAAGATTTACAGAACAGCATCAGGGAGGGATTCACCACCGGAAACAGGCAATGTCATTCAAGAAGTAAAAAGAAAAACATACTTGAATTCCTTAATATCATCAAGTAAAGCATGGATTAAAGATTGGTCAACTACAGCACACGGGCCAAATCTGGCCCTCTGCCTGTTTTCATAAATAAAGTTTTATTGGGGCACAGCCACCCGCAATGATTTGCATATTATGTTGCTTTGGCCACACAGTGGCAGAGCTGAGTAGTTACAACAGGGACTAGGTGGCCTTGCAAAGCCTAAAATAGTGACTCTCCGATCCCCGTATAGCGAAAGTTTGCCACCCCCTGGCATGGATAAAGATGTACCAGATGAAGAGAAGGAAGGTCACGTGAGGAGAGGGGAAAAAGAGGATGGTTTAGAAGAGGAGCAAGAACAAAAAGAAAGGTAAATGGAGAGAGGCAGGGGCAAGAACCTTCTCGGTTACACTTGTGCAGATACGCACCCCCTTTGCAGTTCAACGTTTCTCCCGTTCAACCACATATGGCATCACTGTTATTCACAGCCTTTAACAGCTCTGCTCCCTGTGGGACTATGGAATCTTGGTGTCACTGCTGTTGGCCAAAGGAGCCCTAAGATAACAGCTTGCCCCAAAGAGTTCAGTGTCATAGAACATCTGGTAGTATAAATTCAAAACTCCAGAGAGCTGTAGGACACATGGCTAATAGCCACATGAGGCCCGAAGGCCAGTGCCCCAACATCCTGCTTGAGGAGTTCCACTCTGAATATGACAACCACACAGCTCACTAGGGTGAACTTAGCACTTCTCCAATTTTTAGAGGGTTTTCTGTGGTATGACATGTTTGGTCAGGTAAATTAGGGAAGTGCTGGGTTACATACAATTAAACATATTTGTTTGCTGCAGGACTTCTCAGAGCCTTTAATAAGTCTCGTGAAGCTCTGGGAGCAGAAGATAAGGTGTAGTGTTTGTCAAGTGTATTTCACATGACCTTTACCCCCTCCCTGCCTTTTTTATTGATCAAGCATGGGGCTTATGGAGCCCATTTGGGGATGTAGCGGCCTAGGCATTATTTCAAGATCAGTGTATTTATATACATTTAAAGGTAGACAGAGTCTCAGAAGTCATGTAGCTGCATGCCCTCATAGTAATGTTATGAATCTTCTTCCCAGGAATTTTATAAAATCAAATTTAGACCTGAACGTCTGTGCTCCTCACTTTAATGTTGCCCTTGGAAATTTGTTTTTGGTGTTTGGGTTTAGGGATTTTGTAATTGCAATTTCTAATCCAATTCCAGCCTCAGATTCTACACTCCTATTGGCCTCTGATTTTTCTCCTTCCCAAGGGGGTAATGGCAAAAAGGAGGTGGAAATAATAAAACTTTGTAATTGGACACTTAAAGGTCAGTCACTGGAAAAAATGAACCAGCACATTGCATCAATGGTTGTGGATGATGAGTTTTTGGTTTAAAAAAAAAACTCCTGTATTTCAAACACAGCCTAGAATCAGCCCTAATTGCCTGAACCGTGGGCTTCCAAATGAGTGTTTGGAAATTGGCAATCAGCACAAGTCCACATCTGCTGTGACAAACTCCTGAGTCCACTCTGTCCTTGATCACGTGAAGAAGCCTTCCTATTTCCCTAGTAATACTGTCACTTCAATGTGGATTTTGCTTCCTCTGTGACATGCTTTGCAAACAAGGGAGAGCTACCCTAGGGGCTTGGGGAAGCGTGCCAGGGTTTACTCAGAGCTCTAGGATAAACCCAGTGTATTTTCCTGGCGTCTTTTAAAATAACTTTTTATTGAAGTATAACATACACAGATACACACACACACACACACACACAGAGGAGTACACACATGTCCTGACTGAGCAACTCAGATTTTCAGCATATGAACATACCCACATAACTGGCATCCCTGAAGTATCAATTTCAATCACACATGTTATATTAAAGCAAGTACAAATACATTACCAAGTAATACACCTTATGCTTAAAAATAAAATACAAGACGTCAAGGAACTTTCAGAACTCTTCATGAATTACTACATTTTTTTGTTCTTGGAAAAGCTGCCCACTCCTGTAAGCAGACAAATATATTCTTTTTTGCCATTAGTTGCTCTTTGATAAGAAAAAGTTCAAGGAGAAATTGACGAGGCAGAGAACAGAAGTAACCGGCATCGCCCTGAGTCCTTAGGCTGTGTTAGGCACCGGGCATTATGCATTGCCCTAAGTGCTCATAACAAGCCCGAGGGCGAGTGCACGGTACACTCGAAGCAGCTGAGGCTTCTAGGCGCTGCCTGGGAGCCACAGAGCTAACATCCCAGATCCATCTGACCTGGACATCTATCCTCTTAATTGCTCTGTTCAATTGCCTCTGTGACATTTCTCTGTTTCCTTTTGTTTGGGGCAAGTGATGTCACAAAAGAATATTATTATTATTTTTAATGAATTGAATATCCTGACTTCTTTGTGTACTGCTCTAAAAGTATAAAATTTATTTTTAGGCTGGAGACACACATCAATGGTCTTGTTGCATAGCCCACTGTCAGTTTTAGAGGAAAAGCAATCCAAGTTGAATTTGGAATGAATTACCTTCAAATGGCCATGCTTTAGCAATGTACTACTGTAATCTGGGATATTGCAAGGCAGCTTAATGTGCTGGGTGATGACACGTATGACCATTATGTGGCTCTCCCTCATTGAATGCGTTGGGCGCAACCCAAATCATAAATCTGCCAGCAGACAAAACATAAAATTTACATGCAAGATCAAATCTCCCCTGTTCTGATTTTTACACAAGGGTCACCAGTGGGTAGTAAATTAAGATTCAGAATAAAAGTTACCTGCAGGTGCTAAATCACTAGACCATGTCAGGATCATAGAATTTTCTTTTGTTAATAATGCTACTGTTTGTTATCAGAGCCTGTGCTTACATGAACCCTGGGCCACTGTTTGTATAAGGAAAGGTGCCCTTTGTCCCTCAGAGATTTTGGATTTCTTTTGTTGGAGGTAGTCGCGTTGTTTTCCCAAACAGCAGGATATCTGGGACCAAGATCTGGGTTTGAAAGCTCAACGTAGGCGAGCAGGCATGCTTGGATGATCTGTCATACTAATAAATCTCATGTTGCCAAGAAATTACACGTATATTTTAATTTTATTAGATTTCAAGAAATAGTTATTGGGCACCTGCTGTCAGATCCTGTTTTAGGTACTGAGTGTCCAAATAGGAATAAGACAGTTCCATCGAGAAATGATCAATCAGGATCAGTGCAAGAAAAAGAAATCACGCTAGGTATTTTAAGCATGTGGAGATTTAATGCCGGAAATCTGATGCTTAGAAAATCCCAGGAAGTGTCAAAGGAATGATTCTCTGAGCACCTCTGAGGGACATTCCCCACACTGCCATCTCAACAGCCCCTTGCCACTCGAAGAGGGGAGAATGCATGCCAAATCCTGTTGTACAAAAACCTCACTTCTCTCAGACCTTTATAACAAAGATGGGGAGATGCTCTCTGCCTCACTTCTGCCTTCCAGAGGTTTCATGCGTGCAGTGAACATGCAGAGTTGCGTTTTTATCCAGCTGCAGAGGAGTTTGGCAAAAGTCACCCCAAACTCTTCCAGTGGAAGAAAGATGGAGTACAGATCAGGAGAATGGGTCTGTAATATCCCCCAGTGGGGTGCAGGTGCAAAAATGCCTAATTTCAAAGTAATATGTTCAGTGCAGTCACTGTCCTCTGTGTTGAGTGTTGTGGGAATAGAGAGGACCTACACTTATCCTAGCCTGGGGGATCTCTAAGAAGGATTGATGGCGGGAAATGCATCCACATTGAATCTCAAAAGGTGAGTAGGAGCAATCCAGGTAGAGAAGTAAAGGAACATTCACTGGGACAGCATGAGCAAAGTGGAGGGGTGTATGTGTATGCACCCATGTGTGTGTGTGTGTGTGTGTGTGTGCGTGTGCAAGCCCCTACAAACCACAGACAATTCAGAATTAATAAACAGCCTGTGAATGGATATTATCAGGAGATGGATGGACTTAAGACAGATACAAATAAAAGCAAATTTAAAAAGGCCTGTTTGCCATACCAAAGCACACGGACACTCCATAAAATGATGAAGCATATTATGAACGTTTATTGTTTTTGCCTGTTTTCATTCATTCTCCATACTTTTAAGAGTATCCCTTAATTCCTCTGGGGAACTTATTCTCCCAAACTCAATCAGTATGGTTCAAGTGAGATTGACCCCACCTCCTGGCTATGGTTAGAAGGCACGTGATGCAGGCGTGCCCGGGAGGGTATAATGTATTCCTGGCCATGTGAACAGGAGTCTTGAGTCAAGCTGATCAAAGACAATAAGCATCAGACCTTAGACTCTCATTGCATTTATAAGTAACTATGACAATTTTGGATTTGTTTTACTTTGCTGGGGTTGCTAAGTAGAAGATATAAGCTGGGAGATGCTGAGGTTCCCCCAGAGGCTGCCTGGGAATGACATCAACAGGGAGGAAAACAAAGCGCAGGAGTGAGGAAGATGAAGTGCTATCATTTCCCTTGGATCCATAAGCCATTGGCCATGCTTATAGCTAGCCTGACAACCCCCAATCTCCTCAGTCACATGAGCCAGAAAACTCCCCTCTCTCGTTCAAGTCACTGTGAATTGGCTTTCTGGCATTTGCAATGGAAGAAATCTTGAAGCTTATGCGGGGCCATCGTAAGGTCTTAAAACAAGTATCAATATGATCAGATAGAATGAGTGGATGTAAGACTGAAAGCAGGGAGATGAGTGTGGAGGCTTTTAGCCTCATCCCAAGGAAATACAGCATGAGCTGGGCTCCGAGGTGGTGGAGGGCACAGATTTGGGAAATGGTTGGGAGGTGAAGTCAGTAGTGCTTATGACTGCTAATTTTATCCGGGCTAATGGCCACATGTCATAACCTTGCTTGCAGCTGGAACAGTCGTGTTACAGCGTAGTAACCCATGGGAAGTGCGCAGAGGTGATGTGTGCAAACCCTGGGTCATGTCTTTAAAACAAAGGTCCTATCCTCTTCTTCTGCTTCTCCTCCTCCTCCTCTTCCCACTGATGGGCTGAGATAGGGACACGGCGATTATAAGCAAGCTCAGAAATGCTGAGGAGACCAATATTTGAGGAAGTTCAGGGCTTCAAGTCCCTGGATTCTGACAGCTTCATACAGCAAAACCACCTACATTCTTGCACCACTGACCACCTTCTCCTTTTACTGAGAGAGAAAGGAAGGTTTTATCTTGTTTAAGGCACTGTTTCTTAGTCTGTCAAGGAAGCTGGCCCATTGTCCTGCCTAACATGGCAGCCATTTAAATATAGGGAGTGAGGCTGAGGAAGGAGTCCAGGGGGAATGATTGCTGGGCAGATTAGTATTTCAGAAGGATTGCTCTGATGGTGAATAGATTTGGAGCAGGGACCCATCTGACATCATGGAGGCCAGTGCACAGGCCTAAGGGGGAGAGAATGGCATTTGGGACTAGGGTAGTGGTAGATGGGACAGAAGGAGATACATAGATGGACTCAAGATATATTTAGGAGTTAGAACCTACAGGACATGATGATTGATTATTGATGGGGTCAAGGGGAAAGAAAGAAGCAATGGAGCCTTAGGCCATTGGGTGGAAGATGGCACCATTTACCGACTTCGGGACCACAGGAATAGGACAGGTCTGAAGGGAGAGAGAATGAAGTCAGGTTGGGGCACACTGAGTTTGAGGTGTGACATCTAAGAGGGGATATCCAGCAGGCTATAGGATACAAGGGACTAAAGCTGAGCAGGTAAAGTAGGACTAGAGGTAAAGACATGCAAATTGGCAGCAGATAAATGATAACTGAATTGATGAGTATTGATGGAATTGCCCCAGAAGGGGACAAGGTCTAGAACAGAATCTTGAGGGAATAGAATTTATGAAGAGAAGTGTGCAAAATAGTGGAGTGGTCAGAGAGGTGGGGTGGGGGAAAGGTCAGAATAAGAAAGGTGGATTGGAGAGGAGGATGTGGGTTAGAAATAGCTTGCTGCTGGGAGGCCAAAAGAGAATGGTTCTGGAAAGTGTCCCCTAGATTTGGTAACAGATGGGTTTGATGACCTTGACAGGAGTAATTACATCTTGGTGAGAGCAGAAACCATCTGGGAGTGGTTTGAGACGTGAGTAGGAGTAAGATAGGGAAGAGAGAATGTAGACACCTCCTTCAAGAACTTGGTTATAAAGGGGAAGCAAGGGATCAGGTGTTGGCTGGAGGATGTCTACATTCTGGAGGATAGTACATTCAAAGTGAAAGTGTATCTGTGTTTTTTTCTTCCCTATTTCTAACTCCCATGAACTGTGAATCAGTGGGTATGCATAAAGGATGTAACATTTTCCTGAAAAGACCTAGGAATTGCTTATTTTAATGTCCTAGCCAGATAAAACATTGGAAAAATCTTTAAACCAGCCAACTGGCCCATAATGTGCATCACCAACTCACTCTGTTTTCATTCAACCATTTGGCGTGTATTGGGCAACTGTTGTGTATTCGGCACCGTGCTGCATGCTACAAGGGAGAGAGAAGACATGGAAGATGTAATTTCTGTCCTATAGGAGCTTACAATGATAAGACCTTGTAAAGGCACAGCGTTTTAAAATGACAAAGTGCCCCTGAATGCATGTTGTTGGTATGACCTGCTAGCCACACGCCTATGGGAGTGCGCTGCTAGGGATCGGCAGGAATGGACCTGATGGGGCTAGCAGTGCTCTCTGCCTCACAGAGCACAGACCCCTGAGTGGAGAGTCCTTGGGAAGCAGAGCTCTTGATCCCACCCCCCACCCCCACCATGTTGCCAGGAGTTCCCTAAGGACATGCTCTGTGTGCAAAGGATGATGGGTGTGGTGGTAGTGATGCACATCAGGAGAAAGGCACTGATCAATTGTTCAGGGCCCTGAAGTGGGCAGAGGTGCCTTTGGGTGACCAAGAACCCTGGAATCTGCATTTCATCTTGGGCTTGTCCACATCCCTGAATAGAGCTTTTGTAGCTGGAGTGCTCCCTCAGGTTTCCAGGAGTGCAGTCCTCCTTGGGGTGATGTTAGCAGGAGAGGAGGGGAAGGGATGGCTCGGAGTAAGTTCATGTGAAGATAGTGTGAGGAACATGGAACATTCAGCTAGGTCCCATGATGCCAGGGCCATCATGGAGAACACAGTAGGAGCTCTGGTGTGTGCTTAAGTCTCCCAGGACAATAGTAATGATAAATAATCATAACAAAGGCCACTAATAGTTGCTGGGAGCTTATCACATTCCAGGTACTGTGTTAAGAGCTGTTCATCTATTCCGTCTTTTTTTTTTTTTTTTTAAGATTTTATTTGTTTGTTTGTTAGAAAGAGAGAGTGCAAGTGAGCAGGGGAAGAGCAGGGGGAGAGGGAGAGGAAAGAATCTCAAACAAACACCGCGCTGAGTGCGGAGCCTGACTCAGGGCTCAATCTCATGACCCTGAGATCATGACCTGAGTTGAAACCAAGAGTCCGGTGCTTGACCAACTGAGCCAACCAGGTGCCCCTCTTTTGTTGTTTTGGGGTTTTTTTAAATTAGTTTTTGAATAGATAATAGAATCACAATTCAGAAAAAGCATCAGTGAATACTCCTGTCTGCTGGACAACAATACTATTAATGGTTTTTGTATGTCCTTGCAGATATTCTTCACCCTTATCTTTTTTGTTTTGTTTTGTTTTTAAAATACAAGTGGAAGCATTCTGTACCCCTGTACTGGACCCAGCATTTTCACTTAACAATATACTTATGGTTCTTTCCAGGTCAGAACATAAAAGAACCCGTTTTTTGTTTATCTTGGGGAAGGCAGCATTATATCCCATCCATTGTTTAGATTAACATAGTTTGTTTAGTTGTCTATAAAAAGCTATTGAAATTTGTTTCCATTTGTTTGCAAATACAAGTAATGCCACAATGAGAAACCGTGCATCGAAGTCATTTTCCATCACAGCTTATCTGTAGGATAAACTCCTAGAAGTATAATTTGCCACGTCAAGGGGTACGTGTCTTTGTGATTTTGGTAGATAATGCAAAAGAGCCCTGCATAATGGTTACATCTGTTTATACGGCCTGCAGCCATGTGTCTGTTCCACACAGCACAATGGGTTACCCAACTTTTGCATTGTTGCCAATAAACTAGGTAAAAATTGGCATCTTAGTATAGTTTCTCTTAGCATGAATGAGTGTCTTTGTGTCTGCTCGGTCATTTGCCTTTTGCATTTATATTTTCTTCTGTTTCGGATTGTGTCCTTGACTTCGATTTCTAGAAGTTCTTATTTATGAGAGAAGTTAGCATTTTGCCCTTGATTCTCCTCAGCTTGTCAGTCTTTCACTTTGCATAAGTGGTTTTGTCATGCTAATTAAAAAATATTGTATATAACTGAATTTATCAATCTTTTGTGTCTTGTGCTGTTATCAGAAAGGTATCTCCCTTTGTGATGTATAAAAACACCCTCCCAATTCTACCCCCCTTTTTTAAAAAAAAGATTTTATTTATTTATTTGAGAGAGAGAGAGAGAGTACAAGCTGGGGAGAGAGGCCAAGGGAGAGGGAGAAGCAGACTCCCTACTGAGCAGAGAGCCTGATGTGGGACTCGATCCCAGGATCCTGGGATCTTGACCTGAGCTGAAGGCAGACACAACCAACTGAGCCACCCAGGCGCCCCTCCCCGGCACTTCTTGGGCTTTATTTTCATATTTCCATCTTTGATCCATTGCAGTTTATTCTGGTGTATGATCTAGGTATGTATATTTCTTTGTACATTTCTCTTTCATCTTTTAAAGATTTATTTATTTATTTTAGAGAGAGAGGGAGCATGAGCAGGAGGAGGGGCAGAAGGAGGGGGAGAGAGAGAGAGAGAGACAGAATCCTCACAAGCAGACTCCCTGCTAAGCACAGAGACAAACAGGGCTTAATCCCAGGACCCCGAGATCATGACCTGAGCCAAGATCAAGAGTCAGGTGGTTAAATGACTGAGCCACCCAGGCCCCCCTTCTTTGTATATTTCTGATAGCTACCCTATTATCCCAACACCATTTATTGAAAACCCTTCTTTTCTCCCTGATGTGAAATGCTTCATTTATTATACACCATTATTTCATTTAATTCCCATGACACCCTTTGAAGTCAACATTTGTCTCCTATTATACAGATGAGGAAACGAAGACTCAGAGAGGTGAAACATCCAGAAGTGGTATTACCCAGATTTGAGCCTGAGCCTGCTCTGATGGCTATATTGTTTCTCTCAACAGAAATCCTAGAAGATGCTCTAATGTGAGCTTGTGTCTTCTCCTCAATACCAGTACCCTCATGCTATTGGGGTTCAGCTTTTGTCTGTCTCTGTTGCCCCTCTCCCAGCCACTGTCTACTGACGTTCCCACTCTGCAGCTCTTGGGCTCAGATGCTTGAAAAGCGAGAATGAGGGGGTGCCTGGGTGGCTCAATTGGTTAAGCGACTGCCTTCGGCTCAGGTCATGATCCTGGAGTCCCGGGATCGAGTCCCGCATCGGGCTCCCTGCTCGGCAGGGAGTCTGCTTCTCCCTCTGACCCTCCTCCCTCTCATGCTCTCTGTCTCTCATTCTCTCTCTCTCAAATAAATAAATAAAATCTTAAAAAAAAAAAAAAGCGAGAATGGTCAGAGCAGCCTGCAGGCATCCCCTGGAGCACTCTTGCTGGGTGACCCTGCCTCACTGCCCGTTCCACTGGTGGCCACGGTCAGAAGCGCCAACCTGTGTGGTAACACAGGGGAGTGCCCTTCATTTGGAGGCTTCCCAGATGGTGGGGCACTTTGCGTCTGGGGTATGGGTAGCATTCCTCATTCTTGGTATGAATGAAATCTTGTGTCCTCTGTAGAGATCAGGGCTTTGGGGTTGTAAATAACAGAAACCCAACTTGAGCTAACTGAAACAAAAGGAAAGTTTATTTTCTCTAATAACATGGTGGGAAAAGCTGTGGTCTTACTGGCCTGGGGATGCCAGGATTCAGCAACCTCAAAACCATTAAGTGTTGGGCGCCTGGGTGGCTCAGATGGTTGGGCATCTGCCTTCGGCTCAGGTCATGATCCCGGGGTCCTGAGATCGAGCCCCACATCGGGCTCCTGGCTCAGCGGGGAGGCTGCTTCTCCCTCTGCCTCTCTCCCTGCTCATGTTTTCTCTCTCTCTGTTTTAAATGAATGGATGAAATCTTTAAAAAAACAAACAAACAAACAAAAACCATTAAGTGTTTGTCTGTCTGCCTTCTCGCCCCGTGTTCCTCCTTTTCCTTCTGTGACTGTGTAATTCCAGAAGAGGCAGCCAAGGGCTTACAACACTACGGGTCACAAAATCTCGGAGAATCAGTCCAATTGCCCAGTCTTGGGTCATGTATCTTTCCTGAAATGATCAGTGTGGCCAGGAACGGGAGGTGTGGGACCTTGGACTGGCCCAGCCTGGCCAGGCAACCACCACCAGCGTAAGGGCGAGTGGGTAGTGTCTTTGGAAATTCCACCAAAATCATGTGGTTGGAGGGAGAAGAACAGAGAGAGGTGACTTTTACTAAAGGCCACTAGGCAGAGCCGAACAGATTGACTCCATTTTGTTCTGCCCTTTTGTTCAGAGCCGAAGCAGAGTACTTCGCCTGGTGTTACCTAGTTGTGGTACCAAACGCTGCCTCCTTCTCGCCTTCCTCTTCCTAGGAAATGACTCGTTTTGCTCGGATGTCCCCGTGAATTATAAATCAACCATCCTCTTCTTGAATTTGTGGCTACTGATCAGTTTGTCTCACATACGTCCATTTGCATATTTATTCCCTATCCAGCGACTTTAATTGAATTCTCTGTTCATTACTGTTACTGTGGCAATAGAGATTCAAGACTTATAAAATGCTTGTTGTTAAAACAGAAATCTCCTGGAACTAGCTCGAGCAGAATGACAGGATTCAATTCGGGTATAATGGGAACCAAAACCTCAGGAAGAGGCCAGAAACAGGCTTAGAAAGCACTCGTGAGTTCTCCTGCACCTCTCGTGTCTGCTTCTGCCCAGGGACCAACCTGCTAGGGTTCAGCTGACTGACTCTCCCACTGGCCACGTGTGTCCTGTGTCCATCTTTTGAGCTTGTGCATTATAGTTCCGGACACCTGGAGACACCAATTAGTTGGCTAGCACTGTGGTAATAAAGTATCACAAGTGTGGTGGCTTAAACAACAGAAATGTACTGTCTCACAGTTCTGGAGGCTAGAAGTCCCAAAGCAAGGCCTCCGCAGGGTTGGTTCCTCAGTGGACTCTGAAGGAGAATCCTATGCCTCTCTCCTGGCTTCTGGTGGTTTGCTGGCAACTTTTGTGTTCCACGGGACATAGTAACGTCCCTTGACCTCTGTTTTCACTGTAACATGGTGTTCTTTCTGTGGGTAATGTCAATCTGTCCAAATTTCCATTTTTTATAAGGACATAAATTGTTTTAAGGCCCACCTTAGTAACCTCATCTTAATTACATCTACAGTGATCCCATTTCTAGATAAGATCACCTTCTGAGGTACTGGGGGTTAGAACTTCAGCACATGAATTTGGGGGGATGCGATGAAGCCCGTAACACCAACTAATTTTCCTTTTTTGCCAAATCCCAAACTCCCAGAAGAAGGAAGCTGACTGGTCCATCTTGAATCAACATGGGGATTTGGCGGTGTAGGAAGGTGGCGAGTACCCCTGTGCATTGGGGAGCTTTCCAGAAACCACATTGACTTCTCCCATCCACTTCTAAACTGCTAATGCCCCTCAGTGGCCGTTCACTATTGGCAGACGTCTTGGCAATGAATGAGCAGAGCTGTTCGAGTGTGTCTCCGTCAATCCGGGAAACAAAAATCAGGCTTACCCTAGTCAAACTAGGACCCAGTCACATTCCCTGAGCTTTGTTATACCTGGCAAAATGTACTGCATTTACTCAAATACTTGTTCTCCTTTTTTATTGTCCCTAAGAAAGGAATAAACTTTGTTTGGGATTATAAATGTTCATTTTTTTTTTAAAAGAAAACTGGATAACACAAACTAGAAGAAGAAAGTATGAGACACACCCAATCCCACCTGCTTGAAATAAACACGATTAACAGTTTGATGCACTTTCTTTCAGACTGTTGTCATTTATCAGTAATTGTATACACATGCAAATGCATGCATGTATATATTAATAAGATCATATTGTATGTAGTATTGTGGCTTTTTTACTTTTTTATTGATACCATTCCATATTAATCTTGTAGATGTACATCAAGTTCGTAAAATAGCTCCATAGCATTTTAATGTATTTATCCATTATATTGATGGATATTTTAGGTTATTTTCCATTCTTTTTTTTAACAGCAGTATGTTAGTGATTATCCTTGTCCCTGTATCTTTATGAATTCCTGGAAGGAGCGTGGCCGGGTCAGAGTGTGCCGTCTGGATTGGTAGCCACATGGTCATTCCAACCCTCTCCCCTGCCTTTCTCAGCACACACACAGACACTTAGAGAAAATCTGCTTCTGAGTAGCATTCAGGAGATGAGAGAATGCCAGTTGCCCTGGTAGGGGCTCTCTCGGCAGGAGTCCGAATCAGGCTGTTCATGTTCGGGGGCGGGGGGGGGTGGTGCTACTCTCCTTTGCTCTCGTACATCAATTCACAGCTTCCAGCCTTGTACCCCTGTGGCTGCAGGCACAGACCCGTGATCAGGTTCCTACCCATCAGAGTCAATGTGGATGAGTTTTCCTATTCTGTTTACTATCTCCTTGTGGATTTCTTTTCTTCCTGTGTCTTTCTATGTCTAGGTTGAAATCTTGTTTGTAAGATGGCCTGATGCCTGCTGAGCCCAAACTGGATGCCAAGCAGAGCAGGTGGTGGGCCGGCTGTGGCCCCAGAGGCTGGGGGAGGGTCGGTCTGGCATGGGCAGGGGGTTTCTGCCTTTAAAGCCACCCACGAACCAACAAAAACAGCAACAAGAGATAAGTTGAGTGGCCCTTCGCTCTCTAGGAAGATGTCTCAGCGTCCCTGATTTTAAAGGTCTCTGCATTAAACAGAGGGATTGATGTATGGCATTTTATTTAAGCTGCTCTTATTCATGATGTCTACAAAGTCTGCTTTCAAATCACCTGCCTGTGACAGATGATAAAAATCAGGCAGTTGGGATGTCTGGGTTGAAAGACAGTCCCCTGTAGGTCTTTGTTTTCTGGGATATTTGTAGTTCCCTAAATGTTGGCTTATTTGTCTTTGGGTTTTGGGAGCCTGTGGAGGAACTCTGCGGGGAGGGGAAAGGAAGCCTCTGTGTGTGTGTGTGTGTGTGTGTGTTTTGCACACCGACAGGCACAGCTCACAGCTGTCAGGCATCCTATTAGGGCATTGTCAGGGGAGGTTAACCTGCGCACAGTCGTCCAGCTTCTTAAAAACTTCATACAAAAATCTGTTCTTAAAAGGGTCCCCACCCTCATGTACTCCCTGTCCTTCATCCTGAGTGTATTGCAGTCGGACACAGGCTTCATCTCACGACAGCCATTCATCACCCCGTGGGTCACAGTGACCGTGCAGCAAAAGATGGTGGGGTCCACGAAGCCCTGGGTCCCCCAGTTTGAGATGGAAGAGGGGTGCCAGCACAGTTTTGAGAAAGCTTGTGTTACAGGATGTGAAGTTGGAGAAATAGATGAAGGGAAGCCGGAGAGCATATCCCCTGTGTGTTTGGAGAGAGATTGAGCTATGTTAATTTTATAATTTAAAAGGTAAACTCTATGTACCCAGAGCTTACCATGCATCAGGTACCAGTGCTAACTGCTTTATGCGCGTTTCATTAAATACGCATAAAACCATTTTGTGCCTTCATTATTCTTCCCATTCTCCAGGCAAGAAAGCTGAGTCTGGGAGAAGCCACACCATTTGCCCAGAAACACGCAGCTGATGCACAGCAGGGCTGTGATGTCAATTCTGTCCTCTTTAGCACCTACCTGGGCTCTTCACCACCACCCCCTAAGGCTCCGTGAGGTCATACGCCGTTTTTGGTTTTGGTGAGATGCTTTCCTGAGCAATAAATGAAGGCAAGGTGAACAGTATCTCATCAGCAATATGCTTTGTTTCCATCCTGGGTGAGATGTTAACAGTAATTATTTGTAATGATAGTGGGAGTTAATTGAGCATGGCCAGGGGGCCAGCTTTTGCACTAAGGCCTTGACATACATTATCTCATTTAAACCCACCCAGTAACCCTATGGAATAGACACTATGATGATCCCTGCAATTTCCAACACTTTTGCCTGTTTCCTCCTGCTTTGTTGTGACCACCCTCCCTGCAGTTTGAATTAGCCAGTAGAAGCTCCATCAAGGTAGGGACCATTTCTGCTGTCTCACCGACATGTTGCTGCCGTCACTCCCAGTACTTAGCAGATGTTGAGGATCCAGGAAGCCACTGCTGAATCCAAGAATGAACCAGTATCCTCGAGAGGCAGTCAGTGAAGCCCAGAGATGTGAGGTCACTAGCCCAAGACCTCAGGTCTTGGCTAGTGTGCAGGGGCCTCGGGAGCGCTTGGATACTCTGTCTCCTCCAAGCAGGAGTTAAGAACTTCACTTGCTGACTTCAGGAGGTCTAATGTGAATGGTAATAATTAGGGGAAATGATTATTAGGAAATAATAATTAGGAAGATTTTTAGAGGGAAAACATTTGACCCATTCGGCCTTGGATAGGCAATGTGTATCCACCATGGAGTTCCACTAGCCAGTTCATGTTCCAGGGAACAGGGCTTCCTACCTGTGGTCAAGTTTGCCTCCCTCAAGTTCGTGGACTATCTATGGTTGGAGCATCACTATCCCAGCTTAGGAGTTGGAACAAGCTGTTCTTTAAAATTCTTTTGTATCGAAATTGGGAAATACCAAGGTTCCTATGCAAGGACTGCACAGACTTTTTGCAAGAAGGGCCCCAGTTTCCCTGGCCCTTCTTGCTCTGAGGTTGGTCTTTCTATGAACCCATTTAAAATCCTGCCCTGTAGCTCTATAGGCAGGAGCACTGTGCCCCAGGCACATCTTTCTCTAAAACCAGCAGGGGAAACCTCAAGGAAGGAATTTTTAACAAAAAGCTACGGGGTTAGTGCAGCACGGACCCCAGAGGCTATTCGTTTCCACTATTGAGCCTGAAGGTACCTTGCTTCTGCACAGGAGTTGGTGAGACGAGACCAGATGGACCAATGAGACACTCATCTGGGCTTCAGAAAAGAAATAGCCAAACTTACGAAGAGGTGCCAAGTTCCTTTTGCCTTGTACATTTCAGTCACTTAACTATGTTAAGTACTCACCGAGTCCTTGCTCTGATCAGGCATCGTGCAATGGAAGGGTTTGCAGACGAGGGCACCAATGATGTCTGTGGCTGGAAAATTTTGTGTTGTAGGGGGCTGTCATGAGCATTCTAGAATCTTGAGCAGCATCCTTGGCCTCTGTTCACTAGATGCCAACAGCACCCCCTTCCCATCTGTGACAACGGCAAATGCCACAAGACATTGCTACCTGTCCCTGGGAGGCAAAATCACCCTCGTTGAGAACCACTGCGCTAAGTGATTTACGTACATCATGGCATTTAATCCTCCACAACCTACCAGTTATTATTCCCCATTTTGCAGGGGTGGAGCCTGCGGCCTAGGGAAGTTCAATGTTGTACCCGATGTCTCAATGCTAGAGCATGTGTAGCTGGAGCTGACGCTTTAACCGCTGTGTTCTGTCACACTGAGAAGTAGAGTGGCATCTTACTAGAAAACCATGTTGCCTACCTCCACCGAGCAATTTCTGTTCTATTTCTGTTCCTTTATTGGTTTAACACATATTTTTGGAGCATCTGCGATGTGCCAGGCAGTGTTCTGGATGCTGGATGGGATAATGCAGTGAATGAAATCACATAAATCCCTGCCCTGTGGGATTTAGAAAGTACAAATATGCAGCCTCATTGCCTGAGCCCTCAGGACAAGTGAGGGGCCAGTGCGGCCGCATCACCCCACAGGTGACAGCTTATGTTGACCTTTTGCTTTTCTCCCTAATATTACTGTTATTTTTTCCTAATAGTGACCTCTGTTTAAGAGCTTTCCTCCAGCCAAACTTTGAATTCCTCAAACTTAGCTTTTAAAACTAAACTCTGTGTGACTTTGGTGGAAATGGAAGTAAGACTAGGGAACGGAAGGCATATGTATTTTTATTTTTTTTAAAGATTTTATTTATTTATTTGAGAGAGAGAATGAGATAGAGAATGAGAGGGGGGAGGGTCAGAGGGAGAAGCAGACTCCCCGCCAAGCAGGGAGCCCGATGCGGGACTCGATCCAGGGACTCCAGGATCATGACCTGAGCCGAAGGCAGTCGCTTAACCAACTGAGCCACCCAGGCGCCCAGGCATATGTATTTTTAATGCAATATTGCAAAATAGCTGCTCAGCATTTTTTCAAGTCTAATCAGGTAAATTTTTTCTCACTTTCTCTCCCTTCCTGGGTAAGTGATGAGGTTTTGATGTTCTTGCAAGTCATTTAATAATAAAGGCATGGATCTAGCCTGTTTTAACTCCCTCTTAATGGGCTGGAGTTGATGTTGTGATTTTTTTTTTTTTAAGGAGAATTTTGTTTCATTTTAGGTTCAGTGTGAATTTTTGCCATCAGAGCACACACATAAGTTTCTAACACTTATGGAAGTCTTTTGATGAATGGCACCATAAATGCAGGCAATTTTCTACATCTTGTTCGTCGGCTTTTGAAATTTACAAGGTTTCTCTTTAATGCAATTGTCTATGCCAGTTAACAGGCGGTTTTACGGTCTCTGCGTATTTATCATTAGGATAAAAAAAAATCCTCACCTTAGATTCTTTATTCTCACGGGAACATAAATAATTCCAAATAACCAGCAATATGTTGGCCACAATTTGATTTGGTAGCTCTGGAGAAATAGCTCCTATTTTGCTAACTGTTAAGCCCCTTTCTGCAACATACATTTGAGTTTTAAAAGGCCTGGGCAAATTCTAAAATGTGTGCTATCAATCTGATGCATGTGTACAGAAAAGTCCAAATGCAGTTTTGAAACAAGCATGACATGATTGAAGTTGCTCCGAACACTTTGCACACCTTTTATCTTAAGCTACTCTTGGGGAGGGAAAGAGAACTGTGTTCAGGGAGGGCAGATTTTCAGG
The DNA here is from genome assembly GCF_029215605.1 of Mirounga angustirostris. Classification (NCBI taxonomy): domain Eukaryota; kingdom Metazoa; phylum Chordata; class Mammalia; order Carnivora; family Phocidae; genus Mirounga; species Mirounga angustirostris. The sequence goes on along the minus strand of NW_026991709.1, from coordinate 176,202,563 downwards.
TTGTGTCACAGATCACAAATGCATAGAATTGTTGAAAATTGAGTTATGTTTCTATTATATTGGGACAGTCAAACAATTTGTCATGCTTTTAAGACAATCAAATCAAATCAGTTCCCCCTTCCCCCACAAATGCCTTCATTAACATGTTAGGATAATTTTTAATAGTGATTTTTAAAATAGACTTTGGCCCCTACTCTCTATACATCTCACTAACTGCTACCAACATGTTAGAAAATATAACAAAATAAATATATGTGTAACTGGCGATATATTTTATATATATTTTATAGAGATATGTGTTATACCGGGATATGTTGTATCTTAGATGTGTAAAATATTATATTTTTCTCACCTGCTATTATTTCTTGCGTATTGCTCACAAGCCACTTTATCAGGCTTTCTCAACTGTGTACAATTGCAACAGGTAATAGGAAAATGATGGAGACTTAAACAAGATTAAGTGAACTTTTTTTTTTTTCACATTAAAAAAAAGTCTGAGGTGGAAGATTCAGGGCTGATATGGTGGTACTACAAAGTCATCAGGGATCTTGGCTGTTTCTAGCCATTTGTTCTCCTTCCTTAGAGTGTGGTCATTGACTTATGGTCCAAAATGGTTGCTGGGATACCAGGCATCACGGCCAGGCTCCTGGCAACAAGACAGAGGAAGGAGAGAAGTTTTGGCTCATTCTCTTTGAAGAGATTTTGTGGGAGTGCCACATAGTATTTCTATTTCCATCTTACTGGCTGAAACTTATTACATGGTCACCTGTACCTGCAAGGGGTGGTGGTGATACAATCTTGCGGTTGGTTAGCAACGTACACAGCTGAAAATCAGGATTCTACTACTGAGAACGTTGGACAACAAGCCACACCCTCGTTCTACCAGGGGAGAGAAACTTAACAAGTAAATGTAACTCAGACCCTTCCTGTTTAAGACAGCTGCTTTCAGGTAGACTATCTCTTTTGTGTAAATGCTGATTCTCTCTTCTTCTCCTCTCCCTGGGTGGCGTCTGGTTAAGAAGGAGGTTAGCAACCTCAGAGGGGGACAGCTGAGTGGAAGGAGGTGCCTCTTGTTTGTGCTGACCTTGGGGATGAATCGGTCCTGCTGTGGTGTGTGGACATGGCCCAGGACATCACGCTGGCAGTCACTGTCCCGTGCCTGGGCTGGTTCTGTCTCTGGGGCTTGCACGGGCTCCCTGCTGCGGCTGACTACTCGCTCATGCCTTCCGGTCATAGGTCTCTCCCTCTCTCCTGATCTGCCAGCCCTCTCAGAACTTCCACGCCCACAGAAGAGAACCCAGCTGGGACCCTAGATCCATATCTTTTTACCTTATTTGTCTTCATCCCACCTAAACGCTTGTCTCAGGGCGGTGGGTCTCCCCACAGTTCTATGGGATGCAGGGTGCTGGCCCCAACGTTTCTGCCACCTCTTTCTTTCAGAATCCACCCCTGTGGGGGGAGGAAGGAAAAAATTGGGGGCTTGGAGGTCTTAAGTCTTTGTCCTGCTTTTCTTCCTTCTTATGTCTGTGTGTCCCCCTGCTCCGTGGACTTGACTGCTGAGAGATAAACTGCCTTTTCCTTCCCCAGTAGACTTGATGCCTAAGCCTTAGTGGCCAAAGAGCTGCAGAGGAAATAAAAAGAAAAACATTTATCATAAGGGAAAATACTTTGTAAGTTGTCCTTGCAGTATATGCCCAACCAGCTTATTTTCTAAATAAGTCAGAAACAGCATTGCAACATCCTGTGTGTGTGTGTGTGTGCGTGTGCGTGCGTGCGCATGTGTGTATTTTACTGTGAATGTCATAAAAATCAGCATGAATTCTGCCTTTGTCCAGTTATCAAGAATATGAAATTAACAAAAATCCCAGTCAGATGTTGTTTATAATACTATTAATATGTGGTAAGATTAGAACATGCCCTGCTTTAATGAATACTGAGTTATATGGATTTTAAAAAAAAAAGGATACTATTTCTTACTCTGATCAGTGTTTTTAGTTTCTGGCATGTGTTTGTTGAATGAAGGAGTCAAGGAATGAACAAACTACAGATATATCTGCAATCAAGTCTAGGTAAGGGAAAGAAAGAACAAAAAAGAATTCACAATCCTCTGGATCGGTCTTTTATTTTAACCTTAGATATTCTTTCCCCTTTGGCATTTTGATTGTCTTATTTCAAACTCAGATGCCCCTCGGCACATTTTTTATCCTGCTCAGAGGCAATATGAAATTTACGCGGTCTGTCATTGACAGTAATTGCTTAGGGAGAACCATCAACACAGTCCTCCAACACACATCAGCTTATCCCTGTCGAAATGCATGGCACCCACATTAAGCACATGTTTTATTCTGCCCCCCTTATTCAGTGACACTGAGAAAGAAGCATTGTTACAGAGCTGAGAGGGAGTGCCCCTGTTTCTAAAGCAATAAACATTTTCCCTTTTTCTTCTTTCATGTTGGTGGCTATTAATTGTAAACTTCCGTGATATCGAGAACAGTAAAAAAGGGCAATAAAATTGTTCCTGTGAATTGTGGGGCTTTGTGCCTATGGCATTTATTTATTTAGATATTTGTTTATTACTTAAGTTTTTTTTTTTTTTTTTTTAGAGATCTAATGAGTCTGCTTGAGAGACCCAGGGTAGCCACTTTTTTATAAGGCGACCAAATATTAATCTAAAGATTAATAAAGTTCTGCCTGTTTCCTGGGGCTATACAAGGTACTATGACTTTTGGTCATACTTATTTTTTTTTTTTTTTCTTTGAGAGAGGAAAATGCCTTTTGATTTCAGGAGGGCTTTATTGAACTGTAACTGGAAGTCTGAGGCTTTGTAATTTATCTGTTGAAGAGAAACTGCCATCTCTGTATTACTGGTATAATATTTGCTGGGTGTGTTATTTGTGGCCCCCATTTGCTTTGGAAGGAAAAGGCCGGTTTTTCACTCCCCTTAGTGAACTATTGGAATGATTCCTCTGGGTCAACTTGGATCCTTTAAGGAATTTATACCTGTGCAATCCCCTAAGTCCTAAACCACATCCTAAAGCAAAACCTAAAGGGATATGAGCATGGGTTTCATAGTACCCCTAAGTATATAGGAGGTTGTCTGCTTCACTCACACTTGGAAGAAATCCCCAATCCCTGGTCCCCATCACTGGTCCACTGCAAACTAAGCTAATTTAGATGTTTATTTTTACTAATCGTTAAAATAGTACAGAAATATATATATATATTTCACACACAAATATATGTATATATTTATACAAATATATATAAAGATAATAGAGAAATACGAAAAAGTATACAGTACAAGTATATCTATTAGAAATAACTTATGTCTATTATTCTGTATCTATTAGAAATAACTATTACTTGATAAAATTACATGGGTTTTAAAAGACGTGGAATATGTAGACTGTATGGGAACCGTAGGGTTTAGGACGTGAGGCAGAGCAGATGAGATGGGGTCATTATGGAGATCAACGATTCCCACTTATAACCATTGCCTATTGGAGGAGGCACGATGTCTCCAGTTTCTGGTGAGATAAGAAAGTAAGAATAATGTAGGTTCTGTCCTTCCTACTTTCGTCGTGTTAAAATATCATTATCACAACGATAAGAGATGTTTTTAGTATTTTCTTAAGTCCTTTCTTGGAGCTGTAGGCTGGGTGGTTATTCAGAGTGTTTGTTACCCCTTCAAAGAGGAGAACTATATATCCCCTCGCACCCTGGCCCCTAAGACTTCAAGCTCCGCCATGCAACCTGTTTCATTGGCCAGGTGTATCATTGCCTACCAGAATTTTTAAGAGACAGTGTGTGTTCCTCCATTATTTCTCTCCCTTCTTCCACAAGGGATGACCTGTTCCATCTGCCTGGTCTCAGGGTGAAGACAACATGGAGTAGAGTGGCAGGAAACTCATATTGGGTATGTTGCATGACGAGGAAATAAAAGTTGGTTGTTGCAAGCCACTGAGATCTGGGGCTGCTTGTTAATGTAGCATGACTGTCTAAATGAACTGATACACTTGGCAATATTAAATATGGTTAACCCTCTACAGCTTCATCAGGTATTTGACATTTGTAAGTCTATAACATTGAAGCATCTAGGGCTCAGTGCTCTATGAATAAATAAAATGGTAGGTCACAATTTTGAATGTGACTGTGAGTCTCTGCTGTTGAATACAGTGGCCACCAGCCACACGTGGCCGTTGAGCACTTGAAGTGTGGCTAGTCAGACTTAAGATGTGGTATAAATGTGAAACACACCAGATTACAAAGATTTAATACAAAAGAACGTGAAATATCTCAATAACTTTTATATTCATTGCATCTTGAAATGATAATGTTCCAAATCTATTGGGTTACTGTCAAATATAGTAGTAACATGAATTTTGTCTGTTTTTACTTTTTTGCTGTGGCTACTAAAATTTTGTAAATCACCTCTGGCTCACATTAGATTTTCGTTGGACGGCTCTGCTCTAGGCCGTGTTAGCTCTGGCAGTGTTCACCAGGGAGACCTTGTAGAAGTAGCTTCCTGTCTCACACTCACTCCTCATCTGTAAGGCAGGGAGAACAATATCTGCCTGCTAAGGATATTATGAGGGCTCAGTAAGATCCTGACTGTAAATTGTGCAGCCCATCGGAAATGCCCTTCTTCTCCCTTCTGCCCTTCACAATAATGAATTTTTTAGAAGCTTCCCTTTGCATTACAATTTGCTCATATTTTCTGCTGGGGCGGGTGGGGGGGCAGTTAATTTCATAACTTCCAAATGTCTCCGAAATTTAGAACCTTGGAGTCATGGGTAAGACGAACGGATTGGGCCAAAGTTTTGCTCTGAATAACGTTAAGTGAGGACTTCTCATTCTGCTTCTGTACTTTGGCTTCTCTGGAGGGTAGAGAATTGTCTTGGATTATGGTTCACCCTGATTTCATTATTCAACTCTTTAGAAAATGCAAATGACCAATGCACTCTAATGTATTATGTTGGGATGTTTATCTAGAAATCATTCATCTTTATTGATTCTTTTGACACAACACATTTGGGGGTGCATAAAGCAAATTCCCTGTGGACTACAAATTAATTTCCTTCATGAATCTACTCAAAGACACCAGGTTAGTTTATTTTTCCTGATGGCTGATCCACGAGGCAGATGGAGTCATATGAAAAATGTCTGTCTTCTCAGTCTAAAACATTTTTATATAAAGACTTCCTTCTACTTTCGTTAGGTATTCAAATTAATTTATAAATATTTGTGTTGACACATATTTGGAATCCTCTTGAGAATTCTTTGCAAAGTTTGCAAAGTTTGCAAATCTGCAAAGTTTTAAAGCATCATTTATAACATAAACCTATTGATCCAACAGCCTCAAATTGTGGTGGGTTGCTTGATGTTGTGACCAGCAAATTATGAAGCTGCAAGCTGCAAGCTCTCTGACCCAAGCGTCAGACAGCACCCTTCTTTGTGGCCTTCACAGTACTTTTCTAAAAAGCGTTTCTCCTTATTTCCATCAGCAAGTTCTAAGTTAGAGGAGTGGGGGTTGGATCTAGCCTTCATGGGACACAGATAGAAGATCCAGGGTGAAGGATGGTTGTTGCTCCTAAAACCTCCACCACCATCAGCAGCCTCTGTCGTCAGGCTCTGATACATACAAAGCACTCCAGGAGCCTTGTCTATAGGAGTGCTTCCTGAGTTTCTAATCTCCCACATGCCTTGTTAGCTTGTCTCATTACTTGGGATACCCTTCTCTCCAGAATGGCCCCTGGGCTTCTGAGCCTCCTCAAGCACCTTTATTATTTAACTTCAAGGTTCGGCTACAAATGAAGCATGACCCAAAACAACAGTGATTTGAATAAGATTGAAATTTATTTCTCTCCTCTGTAAATAAAGACCCAAGGTGTAGGCATCTAGGATTGCTCGTGTAGCCTAAATCCCTGGGGACTCAGCTTCCTTTCATCCTGCAGCTCTGCATTTGTCCACCTCATGGTGCAAAATTGCTGCTGGAACATCAGCCCAGCCTGGTCACATGCCGGTCAGCAGAAAAGAAAAAGGTAAAGAAGGGTCTGCCCATAGCCTTTTCCTTTCAAATCAGCTTTCAAAAAATGACTCATCACACTTCTGCTTACAGAAGACTGGCCAACGCTTGGTTTCATACACTTAGTTGTATCAAGCAGCCAGGGAGATTGAGAGATACCGTCTTGATTCAGAGCAGCCCTGCCCCTGCCAGAAGTTAGAGGTTCTATTAGTAAAAAAAAAAAGGGAGGGGGGGAGAGAAGATATTGAGGTAAAGAACTAGTAGCCTTTTTTCTATCATCCTTCATTTAATAATCCTTAAATAGAGACTTTTGTGGACCTTATTTTGTAATACTTGATTGTCTTTGCTCCCAACCAAATGAGGGAGGCAGAAGTATTTCCATTTTTCAGATAAGTAACTGAAATTCAGAAAGTTTCTGTTAAATCATAGTCATAATAATAATGCCAATTATTACTGAGGATATTTTATATGCATTACCGTCATTAATTTTAGTCCCTCTAAAACCCAATGAGTTGGCTCCATTATACCCAATCTTACATGAGGAAATGTTGGCTAACTTGTCCAAGGTCACAAGCTGCTAAGTAAAAGGAAGAATTGGTAATAGAACACAGCAATCGGTTTCAAACTTCTTGGATTTTTTTTTTTTTTTTTTTAGTTTTCTGTTGTTGCCATAATAAGTTACCCATGAAGCTACACCCATGTGTGATCTCCCAGTTCTGTAGGTCGGAAATCCTATGGGCCCATTTCCAGAAATGCAGGAACATCTCCCTATTTTAAGACTAGCAGATTAGTAGACTGATTAGTAACCTGATAATTCCATGTGCAAAATCGATTTTTTGCCGTGTAATGTAGCCTATTCACAAACTCCGGGTATTGGGGGTGGAATCTCTAGGGAGCTGTCATTGGCCTCACCACAGTCTATGGCCTAAAGCAAGACACACCCTTTACGTTGCTTCACCAAACAGTGCTCACTTATCCAATTCTATTTCTTCAGTGTTAAGAAATGCCAGGCTTGACCCAGCACATTGATTTTATGACCCACAGCTGGAGAAAGGCTGCCTAAGCCTCCCCCATTTCCACTGCTGCCCCCTCAATCTGGTCATCTTCCTCTCTCGTCTGGGTTGAGGAGCAATTGCCTCCCAGGTTCGATTCATGATTCTCCACTCTCCTCCTTGAAGAGACCCCAGCAACCCAGCACCCTTCCCCCTCACTACTCGTGTTCTCCCAGATATCTGTATTCCCCACGATGCCCGAGCTAAGAACCCTGATGGACATTTCAAAGAATGTGAGTGAGGTGATCCTTACTTTTCATAACCACAAGGCCTGGGAAAAATGGCCACTTCAAAGATGGCAGATGGGTTTAACTTGGATCTGCTGGTCATGCCTAAGGCTGGGGTACCATGCAAAGCACCATGACATCTCATGAAGGACTGGCAGAGGGTGCTGGTATCAATGGCGGACGTGTGCTGTGGATGTAGGAGGGGAGAGAGATGGCACATGGCCTGGGCACTTGCCATCTCTGCAGTTGGTGGATGTCTCTCACCCTGCCCTTCCAGTTAGCAAAACCACAGTCAACATCCTTTGGAAAGCAAAACCAAAAGGAAAGGGAGACACTTGAAGTGGCACTAGATCTGAATTTTAAGAAGAGAAAGGTCTCCTGTGTTTGTGTAGTGAACAAGATAAATAAGATCTAGCAATTTGTGGGAAGCTGGGAAAAAATGATTTTTGTGATTTGGGAGTATGGAGCTGGGGAGGATACAAATCACTTTCTGAGGCGAAAAGAATTCTTAGCTCATTAAAGCCCATTGCTGCTTTTACAACCACTTTCAGCATCATAAATCTGTACTTTATCATTTTGAGAGGTCTTTGTATTTTCCTTGGTCGTGTGTCTGTTTCCCCGGACCAGAGATCGGAAGCTCAGATGCCTATAAGAAAGACATTTGGAGGCAACAACATGACCTGGTTCAGAGCCCTGCTCTGGAGTCAGGCTGCCTGGGTTTAAAGCCCAGCTCTGCCACTTATATTGAGCTTGATTCTCAGCAAATTTCTTTATCTCTCGGGGTCTCAGTTTACCTTTATGCCGTTGACAGCTGGGGGTGCCAGGAAATGGGATGGCATTTGCAGACTGACAACCTGTGGATAATGCCTCATGCTTTGGAGTAATGAATCATAGAATGAGTGAAGTTCCCAAACATGCAAAGAACATTACGATAAAGGAGCTAGAGACAGCTCTGGGGGGATACTTAATCAAGGGCCTTCCAGGGGAAGGTGTATTTAATCTACACCTAAGAGGATCAGTAGGACTTAAGCTAATCAATGGGGTATTTGGGGGGTGGGGAAGAGTGTTTGTGGCTGAAGTGGAAACTTACCCAGTCACTGGAGGGCTTACCCACACCATGCGGGCTGCAACATCTCTATGTAGTAGGGATTTAGGGGCAATAATTTGGTTGAAAGGGGGATTGCTCTGAATGAGTATTGGCACAAGAAGTTTGTGTTTAGATCTTATTTTATTTTCAGTGGGGGTTTGGGGGGTCTGAGAAGGATGAATTAAGAGGCAAAGTCACCTCTGGACCCCTGTTAGTGCCACGACCATGGATGCTCTCACAGAGGCTGTTTGGCAGACATGACAGTGCGTAATTCCCTCGACTAGGCCAACTGAAGCATTGTGGCCTCCAACATGTCTTCTCTCCTGACTGCCTTGATGTAAGGCAAGTTGGCCACAGGTCATGAGAACCCTTAAGCAGCCTATAGGGAGGTCCACAGCCGGAGGAACTGAGGTCTCCTGCAATATCCAGCACCACGGGAGTGGACCATCCTGGCAGGGGGACCCTCCGGTCCCAGTCAAGCCTTCAGATGACTGCAGACCCAGTCCACATCTCGAATGACCCTTCATGAGAGGCCTTGAGCCAGAACCACCCAGCTAAGGTGGTCCCGAGCTCCGGACCCACAGAAACTGCAAGGCAACAAGTGCTTGTTTTAAACCATTAAGTTTTAGGGTGATGTGAGTCACAGGAAGAGATACCTAACCCAGACTTGTGCTCCTGTTGTTGGTATTTCTCTCCTGTAGTAATCAACACTTTCCTCAGCTCTTATCCCAACTTGCAAGCATGTTCTTTTTCTACCTCCTCCATCTCTGTTATGGATCATTATTGACCCCCCTGAATAAAGAAATTGAGATGGGTTACCAGGGTGGCTCAGTCAGTGAAGTGTCTGCCTTCGGCTCAGGTCATGATCCTGGGGTTCTGGGATCGAGCCCCGCATGGGGCTCCCTGCTCCGCAGGGAGTCTGCTTCTCTTTCTCCCTCTGCTGCACCCCCTGCTTGTCCTCTCTCTGTCTCTCTCAAATAAAAAATAAAATCTTTAAAGAAAAAAGGAAATTGAGAAAAGATTTCTTAGCAGATTTAGAAAAAGCCCATCACACAACTGGAATTGGCCCACAGTTGCCTTCCTACCATTGCCCGTTTTTACCATCAAGCGGGCACTTACTATGTACAAGGCATTCCATTGTGAATACAGTAAATACCTCATCTTTAATCCTTTCCTCATTGCCTTGAATTGTTCCTATTATTTCTCCTTATTTTCAAATGAGAAAACTGAGGGTCAGCAAGGCTGAGTCTGCTGACTGAGATCACACAGCTCATCAGTGGTGACGTTGCTCTCTCAGGAACTGCTCGGGGAGCCCGGCTGGAGGTAGGTGGCAGAGCAGGGAGGCAGGACATAAGAGTGCTGATGGCATAACCCAGGGCTTCTCAAACTTGAATGTGCGTGCGAATCACCTGTGCACCAGCCCAGGAATCTGCATTTCCAGCCAGCCCCCTGGCCGCACCACCACAGCTAACCCCAAACCACACCGTGCTGAGCACGGGTGTAGAAGACTTGAAATGTGAGATAAAATGACCAAGGGGACCCCGTGGACCCCCAGCAACCTCACGCCTTACCAAAGAGCTTTGGAGATCAGGCTTCTTAGAACAGTAAGTGCCGAGAGAGCTGTAAAAGAAAGAGCGCTCGGGAACTTCGCCTCATTTTGGAAGCAGTTAGCCAGCTAATTTGGTTTAATCATCACAGGAAAATGCAAACAGAAAGGAGAGGGCACACAGCCCTCATCCGCCACCTTACGTTTCAGGCCTCCAGGCCTCTGGACTCCAGGCTTTCGCCGATACTACACGGAGGATTTATATGTGGAATAAATATTCTTAAATCTTTATAAGGTGCCTAAAATATTTATGGTTGTTTTAGTTTGGTTTGCATGCCATATTGCCTGCTTACATTAAGCAGTTTTTACACCATCAAGCTTTTCCATTAATCATTTCGGCCTGTTCCCAGCAATCTTAACCGAGGGGAGATCTATTACATTCAGTGACCAGAGCCAAATGATCTAATTTCTCCTTTGGCTGTTTCATCGAATGGTTCATAAACCTATGGCTATTATTGTATTAGGAAGACACATTGTCGTCCCCGAGTGTCATGTTGACATGTGTACGTTTCTTTTTCTTAAGAGAAATCATGATTAAAATGGAATATTCTTTCACAGGAGGACATTTTATAACAATTTCAGCCTGATGAAATTAAAATAGGGGAACATTCAGTCTCCCACAAATGCTGAATTGGTTGAATCAATGTCGCTGAAAGATCAAAACAATCTTGCTCCTCTCTTCTTAGGACAGGGAACTATTTCAATGGAGCTTTAAAGACAAGAGAGATTGCTGAGTGAGAATATTGTCCTGGGGGAGACAAAAAGTTGTGGTGGTATTTTTTAGGGGGCGAGTTGTGGCTTGGAATGGGGGCTCCTGGTGGCGTTGCAACTTTCCTGTGGACAGAGTGTGTCCACATTCTTGAGAAATAATTTTTGGGGTGTCTCAGGGTCCAATCTAACCCTTGAGAAGATGACAGATACCATTTTAAATATATTTGGCCCTCGAAAGATGTGGGTTTGAACTGCGTGAGTCCTTCCTTACGTAGGAGTTTTTCGATAAACACAGTTCTGTCCTGTACATGTCTTTTCTCCTGCTTATGATCTCCTTAATGGCATTTTCTCTTCTCTAGCTTACTTGATTGTAAGAATACAGTCTGTCGGGGCACAAGGGTGGCTCAGTCAGTTAAGTGACTGCCTTCAGCTCAGGTCATGATCCTGGAGTTCCAGGATCGAGTCCTGCGTCGGGCTTCCCACTCATTGAGGAGTCTGCTTCTCCCTCTGACCCTCCCCCCTCTCGTGCTCTCTCTCGCGCTCACTCTCTCTCAAATAAATAAATAAAATCTTAAAAAAAAAATACAGTCTGTAATACACATAATGAACAAAATACATGTTAATCGTTGATGTTATTAGTAAGGCCTCTGGTCAACAGCAAAAGCTATCAGTAATTAAGTTTTGGGGAAGTCAAAAGTTACACATGGATTTTCAACTGTATGGGGAGTCAGGACCCCCCCACCTCTGAGTTATTCAAGGGGCAATTATAATGTTAAAGACTAGAAAAGGAGCACAATTGCCTCAAATAAGTTTGGTTTCCATTATCTTTTTGGATTGTGTGTATGTGTTTCCTTTTCGACTGGAAGAAAAATGATCATAATCATCCTCGCACCTAAGCCATAGACTTTTCTGTGTACTAACTACTGTTAAGTAGCAACCACCACAAAAACAACCCATCAACCTAATTCCTTCAGTCATGGGATGGTTTGGCTGTTAGGAGAAAGCAAAGCCCTCAGTCTATTTAAGTTACAAAATCGCCTTAACTTTTTAAACTTACCTTTGATAATCTCTACATCCAAAGTTCATGCGCCCCGGAAGGAAATATATATATATATATTTTTAAAGATTTTTTATTTATTTATTTGAGAGAGAGAGAATGAGAGACAGAGAGCATGAGAGGGAGGAGGGTCAGAGGGAGAAGCAGACTCCCTGCCGAGCAGGGAGCCCGATGCGGGACTCGATCCAGGGACTCCAGGATCATGACCTGAGCCGAAGGCAGTCGCTTAACCAACTGAGCCACCCAGGCGCCCCCGGAAGGAAATATATTATTCTTTGCTTCACCAGTAGGAGAATTTGTAGATAAATCTAATTAAGTTCAGAAGTCATTTTTATAAACAATCGCTTTCATTCCCTGAGTCATCACCAGCTGAATGTTGACTAATACACACCCAAGCCGTATTCCTTTGAAAACTACACATCCCTCAGTATTTTTCACAAGCGTCCCTTTTTGCTTTGGGCTGTTATTTTGCATTCTTATAAGCAGGTATGAACTACTTGTGCCATGATCTGCTGCGTAAACCTGATTAATTTGCCATGGTATCCAAAATTATATATAGCAACTGGGGAGGGCAATTTACATGTAATCAAAACCAGCCCAAATCAAGTCCAATGGACTGAACCACAAACCCTGGAGACTCCCACCTCCATCCATCGTCACGGCTGCTTTTGTGAACACACGATGTAAGATTCAATGTTTCTCCTGTTTTGCTTACAACTATAATTCTTAAAATAATTCTTGCTGGAGTACTCAGCTGGTGAGGAGTACTGACGAAGGGCCAAAATTTAGTATTTTCGACCAGGATTCAAAGCTTAACCTAAATTTTGTTTGCAGGTTGACGGCCCAAAATGGTCCATTAAAAATACATGAATGCAGATGGCTGTCTGTAAGAAAAGTCACAGCTGTTCAACCTGGTAAGATTTACACGCACATGTGCTCAGCCAAGGTATCTAAAGCTTTAAGCAAAAGGGCGCAAGAGGGGGTGTCCTTGTTCTGACCTAATTACCCCTTACTCTGCCCTTTCTTGCTCCCCTCCTCGCTCCAGCATTATGAGCCATGAAACATGGCCAGGCTCCCTAAGTCCCACAGGGCCGTGATTATTTCATGATAACAATGTTCCCTGGAGTGGTCTTACTGGTATTATAAAAAGTGTTTATTGTGGGGAAAGGCTATATTTTTGGTGCTGCCAGTAAAGCCTATTGAGAGGCAAGCACAGCTGTGGTTTGAATCGGCTAAATCTCATGCTTTAGACATCTCATTAGCCAATCAAAGTAATCCTAAATTAAGAAGGAAATTTGTAGAGAGGAGCAGAGCACATTCAGAATGAGACCGTTCCTTGTCTCCTCCTACAAAACAGCAGGGAAGCTTCTCCTGAGTTCTGCTTGCTCCCGTTGCAGGAGAAAATGATTCTTTGCAAACCCTTCCCTCTCATGGTCAAATTCAGGGATCTGATTGGCCCTCGCAGTATTTTCGAAGCCATGAAATATCTCAGTTTTATCTTCAGAGACCAGATGAGGAGCTAAACACGGGAGGCAGCCAGAAATCAAGTGAAGGTTGCCATAAATATGGGGATATTTGCAACATGGTGGCTGGGAGTGGGGGCTAGTGGCAATTCATGTGATTTCTGGAGGGAACTGCGCATATCACACGTGTCTAACCAGCACCCCCAGAATCACTACCCAGGGTGTGGTCCTCAGTGTAGGTTGCAGTGAGGAGTCCAACCGCACAACCCTAACATAGACATCAAAATGCATCTTTTTTTTAAAAGATTTTATTTGAGAGAGAGAGAGAGAGAGCGTGGGGGGAGGGGCAGAGGGGGAGGGAGAGGGACAAGCAGACTCCACGCTGAGCATGGAGGCCAATGTGGGACTTGACCCCACGACCCCGAGATCACTACCCCAGCAAATTCAAGAGTCTGACACTCAACCCACTGGGGCCACCCAGGTGCCCCATAACGAGTCTTGTTAATGGAGGGAGAGCAGATACTGCCCGACACGCCAAAGCGGGCACAGTGTGGGCACAGATTAGCAATTAGGGATGAGCTTGGGGACCCTAGGGTGGAGAGAGGTCATAGAAGTGGTTGGTTCTTTCAGGCACAGACATAACTGAAAATACCCAATACTCTGGCTCTAAAATGTAGCCTTTCTCCCTTAGCTCAGTAGCAAAAACTTCCTTATATGCCGTTAGTGGAGAGAGGGTGAGCATTTTATCAGGACTCTTTATTGAGTATCTATTATGTGCATTGTGCTGGTACAGGAGGGTGGGGTTCAAAAGTGAGTGAGGTCTGGGCTTTGCCCTCGAGCCAAGGCCCTCACAGTCTGGGGCACTGATAGATGGTTCTTAACCTATTGAATGCTGTGGACCCCTTTAGCCCTCTGGTGAAGCTTTATGCTCCCTTCTCAAAATATGTTTCAGAATTATTAAATAGATATCATAGGATCACAAAAAAAGCCAGTAGTATTGACAGTTATCAAAATGCTGAAAAAACCAAATCTGTGATACATTAGTAAATGTGGTTCTTTATTATTATATTAAATAACCATGATTAGTAGTGCATCTAACAAATTAGGTATTTATATAAATAATATTTTGATAGATCTATAATAAGTATGACATGATATGAAAATATTTGCCATTTCTATGAATGGCAAAGTGTCAGGTAATTATTGCCTTTATTTATAATGGAAGGATATGTCCAATTTCAATTAGATGTCCATGAAAGTGGGGGTGTAGGTTTTTTTCACATCTAAGTTCAAGTTGGCACTGGCTATTTGAAACTTTTCTTAAGTCTGTGGCACAACATCTGTGTTCAGAATGCTTTAGAATTCTCACCTTGACTTCTCTCCCTGGAACACAGGTTAAAGCCAAGGTCAAGGGGGAAAGATAGAATGTTATCTACTGCTGTCTCCAGTCATTGAGACCTGGATGATGGAGGCAGGGATGAGGGAAAGTTCCTATCAGAGTCAGGAAAGTAGGAGGGGACATGACATTTGGGCTGAAGGATCCCCTGAAGTGGGTGGGGTATTGATAAACAGGTGTGGTAGGCCTGGGATCCTCCTCTAATAAAATCCCTTATTGATCAGTGTTCTAGCTTCCCCCACGGTGTGAGCTGGTACATGACGCTCCTCTGGTGGAGCTGCGGGTACCAAGCCCAGGTGATGTCCCCCCCTGATCCCATGCCCAGGGCAGAAGATGTGGTCCCACAGAACTTCTTAAGAAGAGTTTCGAATGCTGATTCATGGGTATTCAGAAATCAAACGTATTTGCCATTTCTGCCCTAAGGCAAAAGTGCCCCCCACAGTATTGTGTAGGATAATTTATAAGATCTTAAACTAATTACCCAGCTCCAACTCTGCTGAGTTCGTGAGCAGTGAAGATTGCTTGGTCTTATTGTGACCTCCTCCATCCATGATCCTTTTGTACAACCAAATGAATTCAGCTTGCTCTGAGCAGAGGTACTGGGTGTGATTGTGAGGGTTGTGAACTGACCAAGTGTGTTAGGTCTTGAGGACAGGTGGGGCTGGAATTCCCATCTGGTGCAGAGCTGAGTTTACCTGCTGAGGCCCTTTCATGCCTTTAAATTTTCTCCAAAGTATCTTGTATGTCAGTAGGAATTTTAGGTCTTGATCTAGATTCTTCCTTAATTCTATGAAAAGTGCATTTTTCTAGTTCTATCCTCTTTCTCTGCCCAGGGCCAAGTAAAGACCTCCTCTTTGGTCACTAAGGAACTTAGAAGCCCCCAGGCTGTAGGAGGAGACCACTTAAACCTTCCTTAAAAAATTCTGCTTTTGCCCTCTTTACAGAGGATTCCACACCTGCTCCCCCAAACCTGAGTCATTTCCATTTCATGTGTTTTTTCTCATATTCCCTTGCTAGCTATGCTATTATTTAATATTTTTAAAATAAAAAGTCCTTTTAAAGGCTAGATCAGCATACATAGTAAGAAAATACATACATACATACATACATATAATTTGAAACTATTAATGGAAAATAGGAATTAATTGCCATAAGGAAGTGGTGACTGTGAGAGTAGGTACCATGCTATGAAAATCAAATACTAACATTCAATTCTAAATTCTTTTACCTGAAGACTGAGTTCAAGGCCCACCATCTATTAGAGCAAAGAATTATAAGCATTATAGAAATTTTAAGGACCCATTCGTGCCAATCTGAGGTTTTTTCTTTGGAAGAACAGAAAGCCAATTGAAGAAATAGCTTTCTCTCTGTGTGTATGTGTGTTTTATTTGAGTATAGATGACACACAACACTACGTTAGTGTTAGATATGAAGCATAGAGATTCAACATGTCAATATGTTATGCCATGCTCACCAAAAGTTTAGCTACCCTCTGTCACCACACACTATTATAATATCATTGACTATATTCTCTATGCTTTTACTATTACATATATATTCATATATATATATCAATATATATTACCTTTTATTCTTGTGACTTAGTAACTGGAAGCCTGTGTCTCCCACTCCCCTTCGCACATTTTGTCCATCCCCTCCCCACTCTTCTCTCTGGCAACCATCATTTTGTTCTCTGTATTTATAAGTCTGATTCTGTTGTTTGTTTACTCATTCGTTTGGTTTTTAGATTCCACATATAAGTAAAATCATATGGTATTTATCTTTCTCAGTCTGACATATTTCACTTAGCATAATACCCTCTAGGTCCATCCATGTCGTCACACATGGCAACACCTCATCTTTTTTTTTAATGGGTGTGCAATATTCAATTGTATATATACCATATCATCTTTATCCACGCATCTATGAGTGGATACTTGGATTGCTTCCATATCTTGGCTATTGTAAATAATGCTGCAATATACAGGGGTACATATATCTTTTTGAATTAGTGCTTTTGTTTTCTTTGGGCTAAGTGACCACTAGTAGAATTATTGGATCATATAGTATTTCTATTTTTAATTTTTTTGAGGAGAAAGTATGTACTGTTTTTCACTGTGGCTAAACCAATTTACATTCCCACTAACAGTTAATGAGGGTTCCTTTATCTCCTTTTCTCCTCACCAACATTTATTTCTTTTTTATTTGAGCTATTCTGACAAGTGAAAAGTGATATTTCATTGTGGTTTCGAATTGTATTTCCTTGATGATTAATGATGTTGAACATGTTTTCATGTGTCTGTCGGCCATTTGTATGCCTTCTTTGGAAAAATGTCTATTCAATTCCTCTGCCCATTTTTTTAGGATTTATTTTTTTAATTCTTTAAAAGGATTTATTTATTTATTCCAGAGGTGGGGGGGAGGACGGGCAGGGGTAGAGGGAAAGAGAGTCTCAGGCAGATTCCACACAGAGCACGGAGCAGGACATGGGGTTCAGTCTCACAGCCCTGAGATCATGACCTGAGCCAAAACCAGGAGTTGGATGCTTAACTGCACCACCCAAGCACCCCAAGATTTATTTATTTTAGAGAGACAGGGGGTGGGGCAGGGTAGGGGCAGAGGGAGAGGGAGAGAATCTCAAGCAGAATCTGTCAGAGCCTGATGCAGGGCTCGATCTCATGAACCTGAGATCATGACCTGAGCCAAAATCGAGAGTCAGACTGAGCTTAACCGACTGAGCCACCCAGACGCCTCTCTGCTCATTTTTAATCTAATTGTTTTTTGGTGTTCATTTGAGTTGTATCAGTTCCTTGTATATTTTGGATATTAGCCCCTTACCAGATATATCATTTGCAAATATCTTCTCCCTATTCAGTAAGTTGCTTTTTGTTTTGTCAATGGTTTCCTTCACTGTGCAAAAGCTTTTTATTTTGGTGTATTCCCGAGTTTATTTTTGCTTTTGTTTCCTTTGCCTCAGGAGACATATTTAGAAAAATGTTGCTATGGCTGGTGTCGAAGAAATTATTGCCTGTGCTCTCTTCAAGGATTTTTATAGTTTTAGGTCTCACATTTAGTTCTTTAACCTATTTTGAGTTTATTTTTGTGTATCGTGTTAAAAGGTGCCAGTTCCATTCTTTTGCATGTAGCTGTGCAGTTTTCCCAGCATCATTTATTGAAGAGATTGTCATTTCCCTGTTGTATATTCTTGCCTCCTTTATCATAGATTAATTTGCCATATAATTGTGGGTTTATTTCTGGGCTCTCTTTTTTTCTGTTCTATTGATCTATGTGTCTACTTTTGTGACTGTATCATACTGTTTTGATTACTATAACTTTGTAATACATCTTGAAATCTAGAAGTGTGATACTTCCAGCTCTGTTCTTGCTCAAGATAATTTTGACTATTTAGGGTCATTTGTGGTTCCATACAAATTTTAGTATTATTTGTTGTAGTTCTATGAAAAATGCTGTTGATATTTTGATAGGGGTTGCATTAAATTTGTAGATTGCTTTGGGTAATATGAACATTTTAACAATTTTAACCCTCTAATCCATGAGCATGGGAAATGTTTCCATTTGTTTCTGTCATCTTCATTTTCTTTCATCAGTGTTTTATAGTTTTCAGAGTACAGTTCTTCTACCTCCTTGGTTAAGGTATTTTATTCTTTTTGGTGCAATTGTAAATGAAATTGTTTTCTTAATTTCTCTTACTGCTACTTTGTTATTAGTGTATGCATATGCTATCAATTTCTGGGTATTAATTTTATATCCTGCAACTTTACTGAATTAATTTATAACTTTTCATAGTTTTGTGGTGGAAAATTTAGGGTTTTCTATATATAGAATCATGTCATCTGCATATAGTGACAGTTTAACTTTTTCGTTACCAATTTAGATGCCTATCATTTCTTTGCCTTGTCTGTATCTATGACTTTTAGTACTGTGTTGAATAAAAGTGGTGAGAATGGACATCCTTGTCTTCCTCCTGATCTTAGAAGAAAAGTTCTCAGTTTTTCACCATTGAGTATGATGTTAGCTGTGGATTTCTCATACAGGGCCTTGATGTTGAGCTATGTTCCCTCTAAACTCACTTTGTTGAAAGTCTTTATAATGAACAGATGTTGAATTTTGTCAAATGCTTTTTCCACATCTAGTGAGATCATCACATGATTTTTTTGATGTGTTGTATCACATTGATGGATTTGCAAATACTGAGCCATCCTTGCATCCCTGGAATAAATCCCACTTGATCGTGTTGTTGAATGAGGTTTGCTAATATTTTGTTGATTTTTGCATCTAGGTTCATCAGGGATATTGGCCTGTAGTTTTCTTTTTTTCTTTCTTTCCTTCCTTCCTTCTTTCTTTCTTTCTTTCTTTCTTTCTTTCTTTCTTTCTTTCTTTCTTTCTTTCTTTTTCTTTCTTTCTTTCATTCTTTCTTTCTCTTTCTTTCTTTCTTTCTTTCTTTCTTTCTTTCTTTCTTTCTTTCTCTTTCTTCTTTCTTTCTTTCTTTCTTTCTTTCTTTCTTTCTTTCTTTCTTTCTTTCTTTCTTTCTTTCTTTCTTTCTTGTGGTGTCTGTGTCTCATTGTGGTATCAAGGTAGTGCTGGCTTCATATAATGTATTTGGAAGGCTTCCTTTTTCTTCCATTTTTTGCAATGGTTTGAGGAGAATAGGTATTAACTCTTCTTTAAATGTTCGGTAGAATTCACCCGTGAACCTATCTGGGCCTAGACTCTTATTTTTTGGTAGTTTTTTGATTACTGATTTAATTTTGTTACTAGTAATTGGTCTGCTCAGATTTTCTATTTCTTTCTGGCTAGGTTTTGGAAGATTGTATGATTCTAGGAATTTATGCATTGCTTCTAGGTTGTATAATTTGTTGGCATATAATTTTACATCATATACTATTATAATCCTTTGTAGTTCTGTGGTGTCAGTTGTTACTTCCATTTTGCTTCTGATTTTCTTTATTTAGATCCTTTCTCTCTCTCTTTCTCTGATGAGGCTGGCTAAGAGTTTATCAATTATTGTTTACCTTTTCAAAGAATCAGGTCTTGGTTTCATTGATTTTATATATATGTGTGTGTAAATTGAGTCTGTCATTTCTTTCTGTTCTTATTTTTATTATTTCCTTCCTTCTACTCACTTTGATCTTTATTTGTTCTTCTTTCTCTAGTCCCTTTAGGTGTAAGGTTAAATTGTTTATTTGAGTTATTTCTTGTTTCTTGAGGTAGGCCTGTATTGCTATATATTTCCCGCTTAGAACTGCCTTTGCTTCATCCCGAAGATTTTGGACCATTGTGCTTTTATTTTCATTTGTCTCCATGTATTCTTTGATTTTTTTCATTGACCCATTGGTTATTTAGTAGCATGTTGTTTAGCTTCCACATATTTGTGTTTTTTGTTTTTCTCCTTGTCATTGATTTCTAGTTTCTTACTGTTATAGTTGGAAAAGTTGCATAGTATGATTTCAGTCTTCTTAAATTTATTGAGACTTGTTTTGTGGCCTAACATGTGATCTCTTCTGGAGAATGCTCCATATGCCTGTGAAAAGAATGTGTATTCTGTTGTTTGGGGATGAAATGTTCTGTATTTATCTGTTATGTCCATCTGGACTAATGTGTTGTTTAAAGGCACTGTTTGTTTACTCATTTTCTGCCTGGATGATATATCCATTGATGTAATTGGGGTGTTAAAGTCCCCTACTATTACTGTATTACCATGCATTTCTCCTTTATGTCTATTAGTATTTGTCTTATGTATTTAGGTGCTCTGATGTTGGGAGCATAGATATTTATATTTATTATATCCTCTTGTTGGATTGATCTCTTTATCATTATGTAATGCCTTCTTTTGTCTTTTGTTAATCTCTGATTTTTTAAAAAGATTTTATTTATTTATTTGAGAGAGAGAGAGATTGCGAGAATGACTGGGAGGAGGGACAGAGGGAGAAGCAGACTCCCCGCTGAGCAGGAAGCCCGATTTGGGACTTGATCCCAGAACCCTGGGATCATGACCTGAGTCAAAGGCAGACGCTTAACTGACTGAGCCTCCCAGGTGCCCTGCAGAAGCTGTTCAATTAGCCCTCAGTTTTTCCTTCAGGAGGACTTGATCTTTAAATAGTTTTAATCTGGTGTGATCTGTGGAGAAGGTAAATTCAGGGTCTTCCTAGGTTGACACCTTGGACCAGAACCTCCTCTTTGTGTTTTTATTTATTTATTTATTTTATTTATTTTATTTTAGTATGTTAATCACCATACATTACATCATTAGTTTTCAATGTAGTGTTCCATGATTCATTGTTTGCATATAACACCCAGTGCTCCATTCAGTATGTGCCCTCTTTAATACCCATCACCAGGCTAACCCACCCCCCCCACTCCCCTTCCCTCTAGAACCCTCAGTTTGTTTCTCAGAGTCCATAGTCTCTCATGGTTCGTCTCCCCTTCCGATTCCACCCCCCTTCATTTTTCCCTTCCTGCTATCTTCTTCTTCTTCTTTTTTTTTTTAACATATAATGTATTATTTGTTTCAGAGGTACAGGTCTGTGATTCAACAGTCTTACACAATTCATAGTGCTCACCGTAGCACATACCCTCCCTGATATCTATCACCCAGCCACCCCATCCCTCCCACCCCCAACCACTCCAGCAACCCTCCGTTTGTTTCCTGAGATTAAGAATTCCTCATATCAGTGAGATCATATTATACATATCTTTCTCTGATTGACTTATTTCGCTCAGCATAATACCCTCCAGTTCCATCCACATTGTTGCAAGTGGCAAGATTTCATTCCTTTTGATGGCTGCATAATATTTCATTGTATATATATACCACATCTTCTTAATCCATTCATCTGTCGATGGACATCATGGCTCTTTCCATAGTTTGGCTATTGTGGACATTGCTGCTATAAACATCAGGGTACACGTATCCCTTCGGATCCCTACATTTGTATCTTTGGGGTAAATACCCAGTAGTGCAATTGCTGGATCATATGGAAGCTCTATTTTCAACTTTTTGAGGACCCTCCATACTGTTTTCCAGAGTGACTGCACCAGCTTGCATTCCCACCAACACTGTAGGAGGGTTCCCCTTTCTTTGCATCCCCGCCAACATCTGTCATTTCCTGACTTGTTAATTTTAGCCATTCTGACTGGTGTGAGGTGGTGTCTCATTGAGGTTTTGATTTGGATTTCCCTGATGCCAAGCAATGTTGAGCACTTTTTCATGTGTCTGTTGGCCATTTGGAGGTCATCTTTGGAAAAATGTCTGTTCATGTCTTCTGCCCATTTCTTGATTGGTTTAGTTATTCTTTGGGTGTTGAGTTTGATAAGTTCTTTATAGATTTTGGATACTAGCCCTTTATCTGATATTTCATTTGCAAATATCTTCTCCCATTCTGTCAGTTGTCTTTTGGTTTTGTTGACTGTTTCTTTCGCTGTGCAAGAGCTTTTTATCTTGATGAAGTCCCAATAGTTCATTTTTGCCCTTGCTTCCCTTGCCTTTGGTGATGTTTCTAGG
The DNA here is from genome assembly GCF_029215605.1 of Mirounga angustirostris. Lineage (NCBI taxonomy): Eukaryota > Metazoa > Chordata > Mammalia > Carnivora > Phocidae > Mirounga > Mirounga angustirostris. The sequence goes on along the minus strand of NW_026991709.1, from coordinate 176,180,417 downwards.
AAGAAGTTGCTGCAGCTGAGGTCGAAGAGGTTGCTGCCTGTGTTCTCCTTTAGGATGTTGATGGATTCCTGTCTCACGTTTAGGTCTTTCAACCATTTTGAGTCTATTTTTGTGTGTGGTGTAAGGAAATGGTCCAGTTTCATTCTTCTGCATGTGGCGGTCCAATTTTCCCAACATCATTTGTTGAAGAGACTGTCTTTTTCCATTGGACATTCTTTCCTGCTTTGTCAAAGATGAGTTGACCATAGAGTTGAGGGTCCATTTCTGCATTCTCTAGTCTGTTCCATTGATCTATGTGTCTGTGTTTGTGCCAGTACCATACTGTCTTGATGATGACAGCTTTGTAATAGAGCTTGACATCCAGAATTGTGATGCCACCAGTTTTGCTTTTTTTTTTTTCAACATTCCTCTGGCTATTCGGGGTCTTTTCTGGTTCCATACAAATTTTACGATTATTTGTTCCAATTCTTTGAAAAAAATGGATGGTATTTTGATAGGGATTGCATTAAATGTGTAGATTGCTCTAGGTAGCATTGACATGTTCACAATATTTGTTCTTCCAATCCGTGAGCCCAGAACGTTTTTCCATTTCTTTGTGTCTTCCTCAATTTCTTTCATGAGTATTTTATAGTTTTCTGAGTACAGATTCTTTGCCTCTTTGGTTAGATTTATTCCTAGGTATTTTATGGTTTTGGGTGCAATTGTAAATGGGATCGACTCCTTAATTTCTCTTTCTTCTGTTTTGTTGTTGGTGTATAGGAATGCCACTGATTTCTGTGCATTGATTTTATATCCTGCCACTTGACTGAATTCCTGTATGATTTCTAGCAGTTTTGGGGTGGAGTCTTTTGGGTTTTCCACATAAAGTATCATATCATCTGCAAAGAGTGAGAGTTTGACTTCTTCTTTGCTGATTTGGATGCCTTTTATTTCTTTTTGTTGTCTGATTGCTGTGGCTGGGACTTCTAATACTATGTTGAATAACAGTGGTGATAGTGGACATCCCTGCCGTGTTCCTGACCTTAGGGGGAAAGCTCTTAGTTTTTCCCCATTGATAATGATATTTGCTGTGGGTTTTTCAGAGATGGCTTTTATGATATTGAGGTATGTACCCTCTATCCCTACACTCTGAAGGCTTTTAATCAAGAAAGGATGCTGTACTTTGTCAAATGCTTTTTCTGCAGCTATTGAGAGGATCATATGGTTCTTGTTCTTTCTTTTATTAATATATTGTATATCACATTGATTGATATGCGGATGTTGAACCAACCTTGCAGCCCAGGGATAAATCCCACTTAGTCATGGTGAATAATCCTTTTAATGTACTGTTGGACCCTATTGGCTAGTATTTTGGTGAGACTTTTTGCATCCATGTTCATCAAGGATATTGGTCTGTAATTCTCCTTTTTGATGGGGTCTTTGGTTTTGGGATCAAGGTAATGGTGGCCTCATAAAACAAATTTGGAAGTTTTCCTTTCATTTCTATTTTTTGGAACAGTTTCAGAAGAATAGGTATTAATTCTTCTTTAAATGTTTGGTAGAATTCCCCTGGGAAGCCATCCGGCCCTGGGCTTTTGTTTGTTGAGAGTTTTGATTACTGCTTCAATTTCCTTAGTGGTTCTAGGTCTACTCAGGTTTTTTATTCCTGGTTCAATTTTCATAGTTGAATCATCTCTATGAATGCATCCATTTCTTCCAGGTTATCTAATTTGCTGGCATAAAGTTGCTCATAATATGTTCTTATAATTGTTTGTATTTCTTTGGTGTTGGTTGTGATCTCTCCTCTTTCATGATTTTATTTATTTGGGTCGTTTCTCTTTTCTTTTTGATAAGTCTGGCCAGGGGTTTATCAATCTTGTTAATTCTTTCAAAGAACCAGCTCCTAGTTTTGTTGATGTGTTCTACTGTTCTTTTGGTTTCTATTTCATTGATTTCTGCTCTGATCTTTACTATTTCTCTTCTTGTGCTGGGTTTAGGCTTGATTTGCTGTTCTTTCTCCAGCTCCTGTAGGTGTAGGGTTAGGTTGTGTATTTGAGACCTTTCTTGTTTCTTGAGAAGGGCTGGTATTGCTATATACTTTCCTCTTAGGACTGCCTTTGCTGCATCCCAAAGATTTTGAACAGTTGTGTTTTCATTTTCATTTGTTTCCATGAATTTTTTTAGTTCTTCTTTAATTTCCTGGTTGATCCATTCATTCTTTAGTAGGATGCTCTTTAGCCTCCATGTATTTGAGTTCTTTCCGACTTTCCTCTTGTGATTGAGTTCTAGTTTCAAAGCATTGTGGTCTGAAAATATGCAGGGAATGATCCCAATCTTTTGGTACCGGTTGAGACCTGATTTGTGACCTAGGATGTGATCTATTCTGGAGAATGTTCCATGGGCACTAGAGAAGAATGTGTATTCTGTTGCTTTGGGATGGAATGTTCTGAATATACCTGTGAAGTCCATTTGGTCCAGGGTGTCATGTAAAGTCTTTATTTCCTTGTTGATCTTTTGCTTAGATGATCTGTCCATTTCAATGAGGCGGGTGTTAAAGTCCCCCACTATTATTGTATTGTTGTCGATGTGTTTCTTTGCTTTTATTATTAATTGCCTTATATAATTGGCTGCTCCCATGTTAGGGGCATAGATATTTACAATTGTTAGATCTTGTTAGATACTCTTTAAGTATGATATAGTGTCCTTCCTCATCTCTTATTCTAGTCTTTGGTTTAAAATCTAATTTGTCTGATATAAGGATTGCCACCCCAACTTTCTTTTAGTGTCCATTAGCATGGTAAATGGTTTTCACCCCCTCACTTTCAATCTGGGGGTGTCTCTGGGTCTAAAATGAATCTCTTTTAGACAGCATATTGATGGGTCTTGTTTTTTTATCCAATCTGATACCCTGTGTCTTTTGATTGGGCATTTAGCCCATTTACATTCAGGGTAACTATTGAAAGATATGGATTTAGTGCCATTGCATTGCCTGTAAAGTGACTGTTACTGTATATTGTCTGTGTTCCTTTCTGGTCTATGTTACTTTTAGGCTCTCTCTTTGCTTAGAGTACCCCTTTCAAGATTTCTTGTAGGGCTGGTTTCGTGTTTGCAAATTCATTTAGTTTTTGTTTGTCCTGGAAGCTTTTTATCTCTCCTTCTATTTTCAGTGGTAGCCTAGCTGGATTTAGTATTCTTGGCTGCATATTTTCTCATTTAGTGTTCTGAAGAGATCATGCCAGTCCTTTCTGGCCTGCCAGGTCTCTGTGGATAGGACCGTTGCCAATCTAATGTTTCTAACATTGTAGGTTACAGACCACTTTTCCCGAGCTGCTTTCAGGATTTTCTCTTTGTCTCTGAGGCTCGTAAGTTTTACTATTAGATGTCAGGGTGTTGACCTATTTTTATTGATTTTGAGGGGGGTTCTCTGTGCCTCCTGGATTTTGATGCCTGTTTCCTTCCCCAAATTAGGGAAGTTCTCTGCTATAATTTGCTCCAATATACCTTCTGCCCCTCTCTCTCTTTCTTCTTCTTCTGGGATCCCAATTATTCTAATATTGTTTCATCTTATTGTATCACTTATCTCTCAAATTCTGCCCTCGTGATCCACTAGTTGTTTATCTCTCTTTTTCTCAGCTTCTTTATTCTCCATCATTTGGTCTTCTATATCACTAATTCTTTGTTCTGCCTCATTTATCCTAGCAGTTAGAGCCTCCATTTTTTATTGCACCTTGTTAATAGCCTTTTTGATTTTGACTTGGTTAGATTTTAGTTCTTTTATTTCTCCAGAAAGGGTTTCTCTAGTATCTTCCATGCTTTTTTCAAGCCCAGCTAGTATCTTTAAAATCATCATTCTGAACTCTAGTTCTGACATCTTACTAATGACCGTATTGATTAGGTCCCTGGCAGTCAGTACTGCCTCTTGTTCTTTTTTTTTGAGGGGAGTTTTTCCATCTTTTCATTTTGTCCAGAGGAGAATAGATGAATGAGAAAACAAAATGCTAACAGGGTAACAACGACTCCAGAAAAATCTACACTAAACAAATCAGAAGAGACCTGAATCTGGAGGAAAAGAAAGGGAAAGAAAGAAAAAAGAAAAAGATAAAGATTAAAAAAAAGAAAAAGAAAAACAAAACAAAACAAAAAAACCCCAGAATATGATCCAATATGATCAGGCTGGTGCATAGATCAGTGCCACACACTAGATTTTGGGCATATTTTGGTCTGTTAGAAGAAAGTGCCTCCCAAAATTTTAAAGAAAGAAAAACTTATATATGTACAAAAATAAGAGTAAATACAATGAAAGGATGGAATATGACTGTAAAGATGAAAATTATAAAAGGTTTTATAAAAGGAATTGATAAGATAAGAAGTTGCTTGAAAAAAGACAGAAGAGGATTAAAAAAAAAGGGGGGGGGAGAGAATGTGATCAGGCAGGAGACTAGAACAAAGCCATACACCAGAGATTTAGGGTATATTTTGGTCTGTTAGAAGAAGCTGTATCCCAAAATTTTAAAGAGAGAACAACTTATATATATATGCCAAAAATAAGGTTGACTAGTATGAAGGGATAGAATATGACTCTAAAAATGAAAAATAAAGATTTTTTTAAAAAACGGATTGATAAGATATTGGTTGAAAAAGGGAAAAAGAAAAAAAAGAAAAAGAAAAAAAAGAAAATTAAAAAAATTAACTTTGAAAGACTAAAGAATTATGGTAAAAAGCCATGGATTCTATGTGCATCATTCCCCTAGCGCTGGAGTTCTGCCGTTCTCATTGATCGATAAACTTGGTCTTGGCTGGCTGTTCTTGCTCATCTTCTGGGGGAGGGGCATGTTGCTGTGGTTCCCAAATGTCTTTGCCGGAGGCGGAATTGCCCCGCCCTTACCGGTCCTGGTTAAGTAATCTGCTCAGGTTTGCTCTCTGGAGCTTTTGTTCCCTTCAAGCTTTCCGTACAGCTTTGGAGGAGGAGAGTGAAGTTGGCGGCCTCCCAATCTCCTCCCTGGAGGAGCTGAGAACTCGGGTCCCCGCTCCTCAGTGCACCCCCAGAGAAAAGCTGTCCGTGACTCCCATCTCCCCGGTCTCCGGCTGCACTCGGTGCTCACCTGGCCTCTGACAGTGCATTTCTATCTCTGGCACCCGACCCCATGTGGAGTCTCCAAAGCCTACAGATCCCTGTGGTGCGCTCCTGTGCTGCTCCTCCCGGGGGAGGAAGGGGAGTCTCCCCGGATCTGCCACTTGTTGGGTCCCTGCTGGAGGAGCAGTGGCCCGACTGTGCCGCAGATCACAGTTTATGGCAACCCCGAGCTGAGAGCCTGTGCCTCAGCTCCGTCTCTGTAGCCGGCTTCCCTGCTCTGATACCTGGGAGCTCTGCCGCACTCAGGCATCCCTGGTCTTTCTGTGACCCCAAGGGTCCTGAGACCACACTGTCCCACGAGGGTTCGATGCCCTGCTTAGCCACTGGAGCGACGTCCCTCAGTGGAGCCAACTTCTAAAAGTTCCAATTTTGTGCTCCACGGCTCTATCACCTGCCAGAAGTGGCCAACGGAGGCCCCTCCCCCGCCGTCTATCCTCCCGAATATCACCTCGGATTCACTTCTCTGCACGACCTACCTTCCAGAAAGTGGTCACTTTTCTGTTCAGAGAATTGCTGCTCTTCTTCAATCTCCTGTTGAGTTCGTAGGTGTTCAGAATGGTTTGATCCCTATCTAGCTGAATTCCTAGGACCAGATGACATTTAGGTCTCCTACTCCTCCGCCATCTTGTGTTTTTAAATTTAATATTATTTGATGCCCTATCCAGAGGGACCATGTTCCACACAGTGGGAAATGGTATGTTAATGCAACCTACCTTGTCTTATAAAAGAGATCAGAGGGAGGAGGTATCTACTTTCATGGAATTAAAGACTGATCTCATTTTACAAGATGTGAAAAAATGGTTTATGCCTGTCAGCTCATTTCCAATTAAGTGTGGATTAGCATTTTCTAGATTTTGTCACCTTAATCCAATTGTTATTTCCAGAGCCTGTTATGAGTGGGTCTTGAAGAGGCAGCTGGCATAGTTGGGGGTGGGGATGTTCATTACCAAGGCAGTCCTTCACCCTCATATAATCTTCATGTGTGTCCATGGGAACAAGCTAGCTCACAGTTGGCCACACAGGTACAATATATCAGCTGCCAAGTCCCTCAGGAACAAGTCATTTGCTGAGGAAACAGCATGACATATAATTCTGATAGTTTATGGGAAATGTTTCCATGACTTTGTCACCACAGTCTCCCTAGGAATAAATTTAAACAAGAAGATAAATGATCCATACACTGAAAATGAAGATATCAATGAAATAAATTGAAGACACAGATGAGTGGAAAGATAGACTATGTTCATGGATCTGAAGAATTAGTATTGTTAAAATGTTCATACTACATTTATAGATTTATAGATTTGTAGATTTATAGATTCAGTCAATTTCTATCAGAATTTCAATGGCATTTTTCACAAAAATAGAAAAAGCAATTTTTAAATTTACATAAAACACAAATAGCTAAAGCAATCTTGAGAAAAAGGAACAAAGCTAGAAGCCTCACATTTTCCGATTTCAAATTTTACTACAAAGCTATAATAAAACAACATGACACTGGCATAAAAACAGACATGTAGACCAATGGAGCAGAATTAAGAGCCTGGAAATAAACCAAATTAAACTCTTAGGATTATATTTCAAAAAGTGGTGTTTAAAGAGTTTTGGAATGAAGTGTGAGGTGGATTGATGTTACAAGAAATGGCTCTTCTAGTAGACCAAGGATGAGATGTTGGATTCACATGAAGATATGGTTATATATATATAATAGAAGAATCAGTTATTCTAGATCAGGCAGTGTGATACAGTTTTACATTCTTTCTTGCATTTGATCATCCTGACAATTTTACTGGGCAGGTGTTGTTCTCATCATTTTCTAGATGAGAACACTGAGGGTTGATAGGTTTAGTAACTTGCTCAAAGTCCTGCAGGTCCATTCTCCATCACCAAGGAGCTGTGACTTTTAGAAGGCCCTGATACTTTCTAGTCCTTGTTTTCTAGAATTCGGGACTTTGATCGGTAGTTCTGAGCTTGAAATTCTACCACTAACTGTGTGGTTTAAAACAGAAGAAATGTATTTGTTCACAGTTCTGGAGGCTGGAAGTCCAAAATCAAAGTGTCATCAGGGCCACATCCCCTCCAAGTCTCTCGGGGAGAAGCCTGCTTTGCCTCTTCTCCCTTCGGGTGGCTCCAGACATTCTTTGGCTTGCAACTGCATCCTTCCAACGTGTGCCTCCATCTTCACACAGCCTTTTTGTCTTCTGTGTCTTCTCCTCTCTGTCTCTTATAAGGATGCTTATTGGATTTAGGGCCCACCCAGATAATATGATGATCTCATCTTGAGACCCTTAATTCTAGCTTCAAAGACTCTCTTCAAATATGGTCACATTCCCACATTTGGGGGCTAGGACGTGGACATAACATTTGGGGGCTACCATTCAACTTACTACACCGGGTCTCTGTTTCCCCATTGGAAAAGGGAAGAAACTCATTAACACTGACACTTCTAGCCATTCCTAAAAATATTGCAACTCTCTGCCCTACATTAGTAGGACAGTGGCATTGAGAAAGGTGAGAGAGACATAAATGAACCAATGAAATGAAATAAATGAACCACGATGGAGGAAAGGAGCTGTCTCAGTCATGGTTTTCGACTCACTGGTTTCACTGCTGCATTGTAGTGCCAGTCCCTAGGCTGAGTCCCAGGACTGCCCACCTGCCTTCTGTGCCCACGGCATACAAGTTTCTTAGAAAAGCCACCCTAGAAATGCTTTGATACATAGCTCACCCCAGGTCTTCAGAATTCTCCCCAGGTCTTTGTCTGTGTTTCCCAATGGGCTGCCCCATCTAAAATAAACCAACTTATCGTTCAGAAAGGGCCTGCTGATATCCTCAAATTTGCATACCCAGATGAGGCTGCAAAGCCATTTATCTGTTGAGAGCAGCCTGCTGTGGTCCCTTTTATTTTTTTATGGGATTGTCCTTAAATGGATGATTAGTTTGTGGTGATTTATAAATGCTTCAAGCTTGGCAATTTCCTCCTTAATGAGTGGACAGATTTGTGTCTGGCTTTAAGCGGCTTTTTGTTGTTTTAGCATGTTCTGCCCCCCTCCTCCTCCCCACACAGCCCCCACTCTGAGTTGGCTTCAGTCTCTGTCAGCTTGAGCTTTCCCCATGTTTTCCCAACATTTAAAATTTGCCTAACTTTGGCCATTTATTATTATTTATTTAATTTTTTTGGAAAGGCAGAAAAGGAGATACACGTGGCTTCTCCTCATTTCCCTCTCATTCAGACACAGGAGGGAATCACACTGACCTTGGATCCTTTATCCTTTCTGGGCCTTGGTTTACTCATTGGAAAGTAGAAAAATGATAGAATCTATTTCTGTCTTAGGGGTTGTTTGAGAATGGAATTAGCTAACGTTAGGAAACTGCTCAGCACCATCGTCTGTTCCCCGTTAGCCCTTGATGGATGTGACCTGCTGTTTTTACTGTTTTGATGATATGGCAAGAGGTGAGCATGAAAAGTGAGGACTCTGAGTTTATGCACTTAAACCCCATTTTATCTACTTACAGTTCTTCATTCTTGGCCTTCATTCTTCATAGAGAAGGGAAGCTTCTCTATGGTGGGTCCAGCTCTCTACCTCACTGTGATGATATGTCTTCCCTTGCTAGGTGTCTCCTTTATATTTTGCTTTGTTCTTTTTTAAATTTAATTTTTAATATTACTGAAGAAATAAATGTACAGCAGAAGTCACTTTCCTATTCCTGGGTTTCCCTTTCTGGAGTTGAGACACTTTTATCTTTTTTAGCTGTTTTCCATAATGGCTACTTCTACATTTTTAAGAAATAGAATTATATAGTTTTTTTTTTCTTGACTTACATATTTTAGACTGTTTATAGGCTTCCTGAAATGGAAGATGATAGATTCATTTTCTAATATACTCTTCCACACAGACACAACCCACACATAAGCTTCCCCTTTCCTCATTCTTTGATTTTTGTTATTTCATACTTTTTGGTCCAATTACTATTCTCTACTCTTGTTATTTTTATTATGTAGATATCATTAACTGCTGAGCCATGGAGTGAATGATAGAGTTAATTCTTGCTTTCCTGCACAACCTGGAGATAATAATTACTTTGATTATTTATTTTAATTTGCTTAGCTTTCTGGGAACTTGTTGATAACTTTTTCTCAAGCACTCTGATAAAACTCCAAGACCATTTTCAATGTAGATCAACACATGAGATAAACCATCAGTTTTATTTCCTGAGAGTCCTTGCTCTGTACCAACCTGAGCTGGTTGTCCTGGAGGCCCACTGCCCAATTCTCTTCCAAGGATTTCTTTTCCTCTTGTGATTGGTGTTCTTTTTCCTGGATCTGTTGGAAATTATTCTTGGTTTACTCATTTCAGTGTCACACAGCCCCTAGTATCCTGCCATATGGAATGCAAACAATATGAATGCTTTACATTGCTGAAAATGCAGACATTTTATTGTTACATTTGATTAACACTTGATTTGGGTCTGTCATTCTGGGTTGGGAGTAATTATTTCTCAGAAAATTTGAGGTCTTGCTCTATTGACTTTTAACTTTCAAGTTTGCTGTTGAGAAGTCTAATGCTGATTTTTTTTTTTAACTTTAGTACCAGTTGCTTTTTAACTTTTATTAAGTCAGCTCTTTATTTTTTTTTAAAGTCTTCAGATTTTTTTAAAAATTTTTTTATTGTTATGTTACTCACCATACATTACATCATTAGTTTTTGATGTAGTGTTCCATGATTCATTGTTTGTGCATAACACCCAGTTCTCCATGCAGAACGTGCCCTCTTTAATACCTATCACCAGGCTAACCCATCCTCCCACCCCCTCCCCTCTAAAACCCTCAGTTTGTTTTTCAGAGTCCATAGTCTCTCATGGTTCTTCTCCCCCTCCGATTTCGCCCCCTTCATTCTTCCCCTCCTGCTATCTTCTTCTTTTCTTTTTTTTTTTTTAACATATATTGTATTATTTGTTTCAGAGGTACAGATCTGAGATTCAACAGTCTTGCACAATTCACAGCGCTCACCATAGCACATACCCTCCCCAGTGTCTATCACCCAGCCACCCCATCCCTCCCACCCCCCCACCGCTCCAGCAACCCTCAGTTTGTTTCCTGAGATTAAGAATTCCTCCTATCAGTGAGGTCATTATGATACATGTCTTTCTCTAATGCTGATTTTTGATCTTTTGTAGGTGGTATGCATATGTCTATATGCGTATGTGCATACATTTGCGGCTGAAAAAGTACTTAGCTGTGTGTGTGTGTGTGTGTGTGTATTTCAGGAAGTCCTTTGCCTTCTTAGTTTGTAGTGTTCTGAGGTGTCCTAATGATTAAAGTGGATTTTTAGTCAGTTGCTTGGTCTGGGCATCCATGGGCTCTTTCATTCTAAAGATTTTATTTATTTATTTGACAGAGAGAGACACAGCGAGAGAGGGAACACAAGCAGGGGGAATGGGAGAGGGAGAAGCAGGCTTCCTGCGGAGCAGGGAGCCCGATGCGGGGCTCAATCCCAGGACCCTGGGATCATGACCTGAGCCGAAGGCAGACGCTTAACGACTGAGCCACCCAGGCGCCCCTGGGCTCTTTCATTCTAAAAATTCATTTTCTGGTGCTCTGGTACATTTTCTAGTTTTATATCATTGATGGATTCCCTACTCCTCTTCTATTTTTCCTGCTTACTCCTTCCAAGCCTCCCACTTTGGATTCTTTGGATTGAGCCTCTAATTTTATCGATTCTCTTCTACTTCACATATATTTTGTCTTTGGTTATACATTCTGAGAGATTTTTCTCAACTGTTTCTTCCATTTCCTGAATTGATGTTTTTGTACTCTATTTTAAGTTTCTAGGTATTCTTTGTTATTCTCAAAATGTTTCCTTCTATAGAATTCTGGTTTTGTTTCATGGATACAGTATCCTTTCTATCTCTCTAAGTACTGTGATTATGGTATTTGGAAATTTAATTCTGTTTCCTGCACTTTTTTTCTTCTGAGTTCTTCTCCCCGCCCCATACCCGCTCTATTTGTTTTGGTACTAAGCTTTTATTTTCGAAGACTTATTCAAGAAGCTGGTTGTCTTTGATTACTCATTCATATTTTAAGAGGTAGGGGAAATAGCTGCTCATAAGTTGAGTGGGTGTGTTTGGGTCACTTGTGTGTATGTGCTTGAGGTATGTGTGCATGTTGAGATAAGTGTGTTTCGTATTTCTCTCTGTTTACATGATATGTGTATATGTTTGGTTTATGTGTATTGCGGACATGTGTGTATATATGTCTTTGGGATATGTGTGGGGGTGGGAATGTATTTGTATATTTGGGGAGTGTGTGTATCTGGAGTGTGTGATTCATGTGAGTATGCATGTGTATTTGGAATGTGTGTTTGGCGGGAAGAGATTGATACCTTCACTGCAAGGTAACCAGGGGCATTATAACCATTTTGTCTTGACAATCAAATGTCTGTGTCTGGAGGGTTTTTTCTCTTGGATCAGTCAGTTTCTCAACTCAGAAATCCTGCAGTCTCCTGTCTTGGCAAGAATAAACTCAGCTCCCAGGATTATTCTAGGAGCCACAGTGGACAGAATGGACAGGGGTCTCATTATTGGTGTGCAGACTTTTACGGCATCCCTATTTTCTGTTCAGTGCTGTACCCGAGTCTTTGTTGTGCCTTGAGTTTTCATGATTGGAAAACATGCCTGGTTTGAGATCTCCAGATATAAAAATCCCATTAACTCTTGGGGGTTAGGATGGGGCCTAGCCTAGTAATGAGGAGTTGAGGGCAGTCCCCGGGAAGTCTCACTGTCCTTTTCACAAACTTTGAGCTAATTCTTCTCTTTTTAGCCTCATCCCTGGCCCCTTCCTTTGGAGACAACTGGTGCCTCAGTTCCTAAATCTTTCTGGGGCTCAGGATTACACACTGGCATCCTTGTTGCCTCCCCCATAAGCCATATGCTTTTAGGTCCTAGCTTTCTGTGTCGAGATTAATTTTGTTGTTTTCTTTCAACTATTGGCATCTTATCTGCTGTTGTCTTTGTCCTTGTGAGTTCATAGCTTTTTGTACCTTTATAGAATTTTAATGACATTTTGGAAGAAACAGAAATAACTGTGTGAATTCCATCAGGGCTTCTGGAAGTCTCACTTACTCTTTGCTAACTTATCATAAGGTTCCCTACATCTTTAAGGAATGTGACAGAAAGTGCGAGTGACATATATTTCTAGAGATAGATAGATAGATATTTTCGCTAGGTTCTGTGCTTTTTGGTGGGGCATTGTACAAATTCATTTCTTTCAACATATATATTTTTTTGTGTTTTTTTTAAAGATTTTATTTATTTGAGAAAGAGTGGGAGGGAGAAGGAGAAAGAATCTGAAGCAGACTCCACACTGAGCTCAGAGCCCAATGCGGGGCTCAATCCCATGACCATGAGATCATGACCTGAGCCAAAACCAAGAGTTGGACACTCAACCGACTGTTCCACCCAGACGCCCCTCAACATATATTTATTAAACACATACCATATAGCCAGGCATTGTTTTAAAAGGGGGTGGGGAGATGCAGAGGCTAACAGACATCTCTGCTTTGGGGAAAATGACTCTCTAGACAGTGGTGGGAGACAGAATATACACATTGTCAGGTGGTCTTAAGTACTCTGTGGAAAATACCATAGAGGAGTGTTGGAAAGTTATGAGAGGACCAGTTTAGGTTGGGTAGTCAGGGAAGGCCTCCGTGGGAAGAGGACATTTAACCCAATCTCTGGTTGACTGGAAGGAGCCAGCAGTGCCAGGGCCAGGGGACAGGGCAACATGAACAGCAGAGGCAGCTGGAGCAAAGCCTTGGAGGTGGAAACTGATGGTATCAGAAACTTAAGAAGGATGGATGGTTGGGGCTCAGCAAGTTTTCATCGGTGAGTGGAGAATAGGGGATGTAGCATGAGTCAATTACAGCTTTTGTCAGCTCACTCTGGCTGCTCATTCTGGAGCAGGGTGGAAGATATGGGCTAAGACTGAATTCACAAGGCCTGTGAGAAACTGTTTTAGTAACTCGGGAAGAGGTGCTGACGGCCTGACCAGATGGTGAGGCTGGGGCTAAGTTGTTTTGGCCACAGAGAGTGCAGGACTTACAGTTGGACTGGATGCGGGGAGAGAATAATCAAGAATAATGTTGGGATTTGGGTTTTTTTTGGGAGAGTTGAGGAGCAAGTTTACAGAAAAGAGCAATTGAGAGGATAGTTCCAGAATGTGAATTAAAAAAAAAAAAAGCCTTTTTATTACACTATAAGCTATAGACAGAAAAGCACAACCATCATCAGTGATGAATTTTTACCAAGTGAATACATTCACGTAAACACCATGCAGATCAAGACACAGAGCCTTACCAGTCCCCAGGGTGATTTTGAGATTTGGGTGTCTTCCATAGCCAAGTGGGGATATTAAGTGGGGGTAAAAGTTGGGAGCCAGTGACCTATCAGTGATATTTAAAATTGTGGGACTAGATGAAACTAACTAGATAGAGATTATGACGGAATCCAGATTTTCTGCTGCCGTACTGTGGGCGGTGTGGATAGTCAGATTGGGAGTCCAGGGGGCAGAATCACGTTAGGACCCTGAGCAGCAGCTGTTAGGTCGGAGAGACCAGAGACCATGGTGGGCTGGAAGTCAAGAGAGGGTTTTAAGGAGAGCATGGCCAGATAGACTGAAAGGTGCCAAGAGACTGGGAATAATGAGGTCAGAGACGGGTTCTCTGGCCTGGGTAGCATGAGGGTCCTGGCGATACTGAGGTGTGGCTTCACTTGGGGGACGGCTGTCCAGTTGAATCTGTGGAAAAGGGAACCGGTTTTGAAGAAGTGGAAACAGTGTGACACAGAATGAGACCACCGGTGAGAAGGGGAGCGGAGGAATGCTCTGGTGTCTGCTGGGAGTCCCGGGATTAAGTAGGAGGATCTTTTTTAAAGGATGAGAGCTGTTCTCCAACTATCTCTACTCTTGGGAAGGACCCAGTAGCAGGGTGATACTGACATGGGAGGGAATGGGTCTGAGCTCTAAGGAAGGGCAAGCATCCAGAGGACACCTTTATTTTAAGGAATAACAGCATTTCCCTGACTAGAACAGAAATCATGAGCAGAGACAGGGGTCTGCATGCAGGGCAGCTAGTGAGCGTGGTGGCGGTGCTCTCGTCTTACTGTTTCTAGCTTCTTCCTGAGGTATCAGCAAGGACATTGGCTGAGGGCACAGCGAGGAGAGGAGAGAGGTGGAGGAGAGGGGGTTGGAGAAGGAGGAGAAGGTGTGAAAGAGCCATGGAGACACTGGGAAAGAAAACATACCAGAGAGGTGCAATCGGCTTGGGAGTTCTCGGTGCCCTCCTGAGATCTGCAAGCATGAATCTCCAGTGAGACCAGCCAGCACGGTGATAACGTTGTTTCCTGCAAACATGTTCAAGTGCTTAAGTGCCCGAGTGGAGTCGGCAGGTGGAATACCATCTCCTTTTTCTTCGGAGAAGAGTCTGTCTTGATTTCCAGTAGGAATCAAAACCAAAAGCAACAGTTTGGGAAGCCAAACTCATCTTTAGTTTGTCTCCCAATGCAAAGGACCAGTTTGCCAAGCACACCCTCACATGGTTTGTGGATTATTCAACATGCTGTGTCATCCCCCTGTGTTATCTTCTTGATTGACGGGAATAGTAATGAATTCAGTCGATCAGGGTAGCAGGGAACTCTGGTCCCCAAGTCACATCCCCTCAACCAGCTTCTGCTTTCAGCCAAAGCCACAAGGGCTGTTCCACGGAAGTTCAGGTGCACCTTGAGCCACACGTTCCGCCTCGAGAGTACCCCTCTCTGCATTCTGCCGCAGGGCCTTCCTGTGGGAGCTCATTCAGCGGGCGCACCCGACACACAGAAGCATTTGTAGGCAGGCACGCTCATGGGTGTGTATGTGTGTTAAGGCCTCTGGAGCACCCTTTAAACCAAAGGGAGACAGCAGCTGGAATGCCCTAGCCTTCCCACCTTTCCAGACACTTCTGGGAGGCATGCCGTCTGCTCAGGAGGTCCCAGGAGCTTGGAGCCCCCGATGGTCACTGGAGTACCAGTGACAGTCCCACCTTACATTGGCTTTCTCTTCCCCTGTGCCTCGCGCTCCCTGCCCGCTCTCTCCTGTTTTCTGAGATCACTTCCCAAAGAAACCCCCTGTCCCCAAGTCCTTTTCCCAGGTTCTTCTTCCCAGGCAGCATAAAGCAATCACTCACTTGCGCAATGATTCTTGTAGGGTGACTCCCACAAAACTGAAAACGTTTCGGGATGGTATTGGTGAATTTGACAAAGGACCAGCTGAGCAGCAATAAAAATGCCATAGAGCCTGGGCTGAAGGGCTTGAGCTTTGGAGTCGGATAGAGCTGGGACCCAGGGGACTCCGCCCCATCTAGATTTGACATTAGACAGATGACATAACCTCTCTGAGCCTCCCTCTTCACATCTTTAAAATGGGCGTGATGACTAAGGGTTTCCCAGCTGAGATGCACCTAAGCAGCCTGGGGTTCTTGTCACAGGTGCTGATCCCCAGGCTCCGCAGTCCCGGAGTTGGAGTGGCTCGGTCCGCCTCCTCCCGTGGCATCACCAGCGATCTGCTGGTGGCTGTCTGCCCACCACGCTTGGAGCAATGCTGTCCTGGGAGCCTATTCAATGGGGGTAGCATACGTGGAGCCCTGGGCATGGGGAGAAGGGGGATAACCCCCTGTCCTGCCCACCAAGGCCCTGATAAATGTTAGCAGCGAGGACGATAACCATAGTTCATCGTAACTGTTCTGACGGCGCCACCTGCAATTACGCTGCCGAGCCCATCACCGGCATCCTTCCTTCTCCAGAATAGAAATAGGAGTTGGAAGAGTTGACAGTGTCTGTGGCAACTGCTCAAGGAGAGAGCAGAGGACAGGGCGACCCTGGGCAGCCACTTCCAGGCCTGCTGGGCGAGCAAGAATATCTGCGTTTGCACAAGGGGAAGGAGCCACTGCTGGGTGCCCTTGGTTCCTGAGCATCCTGGGAAGGGGGTGTATGTGTTCCTGACCAGCCCAAGTGGGGCAACAGCTCTCTCCCCGAGATGGGCTGGTAGTTGCTCTTAGCACAATATTTATCTCATCATGTAAACCAATCTAGCTGGTTAGAAAAACAAGTTTTATTGCATTCTTAGGCTGTGCACTTAGCTGGCTGGTCTCTTTTAAAGCCATCTGTGTCTGACGGTAGAAATAACTTATCAGTATAAAGGCTGGGTAAATCAGATTAAGAAATCACTGTGTGCTGAGAAAGTGGACAGAATACATTTACAAACGGAAAAGAGGAGACCAAAAAAAAACCAAAAAAAAAAAAAACAAAAAACCGGGGAGGGTGAAGGGAGTGGTGGCTGAGCCCCGCTGTGAATCCCAGCTCCTTTACTTGACCAGCTGTGTGACTGAGGGCAGGTTACTTGACTTCTCTGGGCCTCCGCTTACACATAAAATGGGGAATTCAATGAGAGAATATATGTATTAACAAAGTCCTTAGAACAGTGTCTGTAAATAGTAAGAGTAATATCAAGTTCTGGGAAAACCGTGGACAGGTTGGGAGGTGAGCTCTGCAGGGCTGGGACCAAGATAAGTAGTGTGAGGTACTCACTTGGGGTGAATTTAAAGGGGTGCCAAAAAGCTCAGTAATCAAGATAAATAGTACTTTAATATATTTTTTTAAGATTTTATTTATGTATTTGACAGAGAGAGACACAGCGAGAGAGGGAACACAAGCAGGGGGAGTGGGAGAGGGAGAAGCAGGCTCCCCACGGAGCAGGGAGCCCGATGCGGGGCTCGATCCCAGGACCCCGGGATCATGACCTGAGCCGAAGGCAGATGCTTAACGACTGAGCCACCCAGGCGCCCCAGTACTTTAATATTTTTAAAACATCAAAATCCATGATTTTATCAAATTTTCCAGTAAAGATAGGATGTGACCCTGCCGTTGTAACACCCTGCCTCATCCTGGTCCTGCGCTTCCGATAAAACTTTATTTACAAAAACAGATGACCAACACAGGGCCTGTAGTTTGATGCTTCTAATGTTTAAAAAGGATTACATTAAAATGTTATTTATCCTTATTATTGGTTTTTCGCCACCCCCTTCTATTTTTGCACCCCACGTGTGTGTCTCGCCTGTCTCATCCTCATCCCAGTCCTGGATATTTTCTCGGAGAAACTCGGAGAAATTCTAAATGATATATGTACTTCGGAGCTCTCAGGGCAAACAGGGGTTTCCCCTTTAGCTAGAAGAGCAGAATACTGTTGGAGTACACATGGGTGACACTTTGGGGGGAGTCTCAGGAAGTAGGACCAGCGCCAAGGTCACCTCAGAGCAAAGCTCCTAGCCCGGAAAGAGAACGATCTCCTCTCGAACATTCTCCTCCCACCCCCACGGTGTATTTTTGAAGTTAAACCGAATGCAGGGGGAGGGACGGGCAGAGGCGGGGAGAGAGCTAGATGAGAAACTCCAGGACCAAGAGCTGTTGCCTTTTTCTTTGTTGTTTTAACCTTCTTGGTGCTCTTCCAAAGGAAGCATTTTTCAGTACTGTTATCAACTTTAGTGCCTTGTGTTTATAGCTCTGGATTTAATAGGAAGGACATAAACATATACTTTACATCCATTTTCACCGATACTCGCTCAGCTCAGACAACAGTTAGGATTATCATAACCCTTTGGAGGGAGCTATTATGGGGCCCGCGGTTTATCCTTGTCCTAGCAGGGCCATAAAAACTGCGCCTCGGTGTGCAGAGACACACCATTAATGCATCCCGGTCATTCTCCAAAGCCCCCACCCCACCCCGCTTGTTCGGATTAATCCCCTCTTTTCAAGGCTTAAAGTCAACCAGTTTTTACCTCTCCCCCGACGGTTGCTCAGACACTGCAAGAGCTGTGTGTGAGACGCAGGCTGTGGGCTGACCTTTCTGGAGGGCACATAAGTTAGGGCTTGGACTCGTCACTCGTTTGGCCCTTCGGCTAGAGCCATGGCACTTCTGTGTCATTTGGGCCCAGAATGCTCACAGCCACTCAGGCCAGAGAGCCCGGGAGAAAATGAGCTTTCTCGCTGACTTTCCCACCGTCAGCCAGTGTGATGGGAGCCAGGCCACTCAGGCAGCCTGCGCCTCCCGTCCTGCGGGTGGAAAGCACAGTTCAAGGTCGCTTCCAGCCTGGGAAGGCCGTCTGTCTAGGAGAAAGGCCACGCTGTCGGGAGGCAGTGGGGTGACTCCCAGTCCCAAATCGAAAGCATGCGGGTGGTGACTACAGATTCTCCAGCCTCGCAGAGTATCTAGCAAGGGAAAGAGTCCTCCTGCTCATTAGACTGACATGAGGAAAGTGCATAAGAAATGACTCAAATGAAAAAGGAAAACACACACACACACACACACACACACACCCCACACCCCCACCAAGCAACCATCCTATTTTAAGGAGGAAATTCTGACACAGCAAAACAAGAGTTGGTTTTCTATTATTTCTGTGCTGATCTTTGGGCTTAGGGGGTTTGTTTCTTTGCATTAATGTGAGTTTTGTGTCATCCTGGAGGGCGCTACTATTCAGTAGTTTAAAAAAAAATACTCTTAAAATTACACTTCAATTTTTCCTCACACTTCTTAATTCCAAATTCTAAATCTCATTATCCTGTTTAGAAATCTCACATTTTAGCAATCTCATTAAAGGGGATTTTGTTCACTATTTGAGCTCATTTATTAAACTTAGTTAATTAAGCCTTTTTAAATATTTTAAACTTAATTAGCTGACTATTCAATTTCCCTTTTAAGAACTTCATTTTATTCAGTTGTATGAGTTTTCTTTTTTCTTTTGACTCTTTTAGAGTGGTTCTTTTTATTTTATTTAAATTCAATGAATTAACATATAGTGTATTATTAGTTTCAGAGGTAAAGTTTAGTGATTCGTCAGTTGTATATAACACCCAGTGCTCATTATATCTCGTGCTCTCCTTAATGTCCATCACCCAGTTACCCCATCTCCCTGTCTCCCTCCCCTCCAGCAGCCCTCAGTTTGTTTCCTATAGTTAAGAGTCTCTTATGGTTTGTCTCCATTCTGATTTCAACTTATTTTTCCCTCCCTTCCCCTATGATCCTCTGTTTTGTTTCTTAAATTCCACATATGAGTGAAATCATATGATAATTGTTTTTCTCTGATAGACTTATTTTGCTTAGCATAATACCCTCTAGTTTCATCCACGTTGTTGCAAATGATAAGATTTCATTTTTTTGATGGCTGAGTAATATTCCATTGTGTGTGTGTGTGTGTGTGTGTGTGTATCAGTATCATGTCTGCTTTATCCATTCATCTGTCAATGGACATCTGGGCTCTTTCTGTGTTTTGGTTATTGTGGAAATTGTATGAGTTTTCAAAACTTTCCAAGTACTCAAGCAGTTCATATAACTCTAATAAATTAAACTTATATAAATATGGTGAGTCTTAAGATCTCTTAAATGTTACAATACTGTTTTGAAAATAGATCACAATTGCAAACTCGAGTTAGTTGAGTGTGTATCTCAAACAGGAATTTATAAAGGTGTTTGATTAACTCAATCTAACTTACTTTTCTCAAAAAATTTCTATAAGAAAATAAGCACAGATTTTCTTTTTTTTTTTTTTAAGATTTTATTTATTTATTTGACAGAGAGAGGCACAGCGAGAGAGGGAACACAAGCAGGGGGAGTGAGAGAGGGAGAAGCAGGCTTCTCACCGAGCAGCGAGCACCTGAGCCAAAGGCCAATGCTTAACCGACTGAGCCACCCAGGCTCAGATTTTCTAATGTAAAAAAGGTCATATGGGTTTGTTGCTCGCAGACATTCCTTTACTTAATTCTAAATATTTAAAAGATGCTTACCCAGGTAGCAGATGCTTTTTCAAAAATTGGGGGTCTGCCTTTCTCCAACCAAATGTGAGCTCATTTCTCAGGTTCCTAAAATTTCCCAGTGACCAGATATACCAGCTGGAATACAGATTAGCTTCATGTCATGTATCTGATTTAGCACACTTTGTATATTTGTTAGTCTATACCAAGGTCTCCATAATCCAGGCTACTGATCCTACAGATCCACTCAGACTCTGTCAGATTTTGCAGTTCTCCGACCTTTAAAATACTTGAACTTGATAGACCTCTGCACTTAAAATCATATAGATTCTTATTGATATTAAAATTGTATCTGATTGGCTTCTCTACATCAAAAGGCTGTTTTTGACTCATGAATACTATGATGAGCGGAATTGTGTCCCCCAAAAAACCAGTACTTCAAAATGTAATCTTATTTAGAGAGTCGGTCTTTATAGAGGTAATTAAATTAAAATGGGATTATCAGGGTGGGTCCTAATCCTATAGGACTGGTATCCTTATAAATGGGAAGCTTGGACACAGAGACAGACATATACAGAGGGAAGACAATGTGAAGATGGTCCTGTGGCGTTGGAGAGATGGAGTCAGGACTGGCTGATGCATCTACAAGCCAAGGAGCTCATGAGCCTCAGCAACTGAGAGAGAGAGAGAGAGAGAGGCATGAAACAGATCCTTCCCTAGCACCTGCCAAGGGGGCATGGCCCTGCCAAAACCTTGATTTAAAACTTTTGGCCTCCAAAACTGTAAGACAATAATTTACTGTGGTTTTAAGCCACTCTGTGGTGCATTGTTATGGCAGTCATAGGAAACGAATCCATGTACTGAGGAGATCATTCCTATGACATTTTGTTCCTGCAACTGGAAAGATTTACCTCAGCTTCAGAGTAAATTGACGCCATCTTGTTTTTAAAAATCACCTCTACTTCACCCAGCCCTTTGTTCTTCTTGTTGCTGTCTCCTCCTATGTCACCTCCTCAGAGAGGCCTTCCCTGACCACCCCATTGGAAGTAGCAGTGTCCTCTCTTACTCTTCATGACTGACCTCCCTTATGAACTTCTGAATGCTCTTTCCGGCCTGAAGTTGTCCTGTTCAGATATTTGTTCATTGTTTATTTGCTCTCTCCTCTCCCATTCCTCTAGGACATGAGTTCCAAAAAACTAAGGACCTCACCTGAATTGTTACCTGCTGTATCACTGGTCTCTAGAACAGTTGCATGGTACATAATAGGAATCTGACAAATGTTTATCCAGTGGCTGAGCTTAGAGCAAGTTCAAGATAATAAAATACTTCCTGACCAATAGTTCTTCCCTCACTACTTTAAGTTCTTCCCCTTCTTTTCCCATTTCCCTGGAAGATGCTAGTGGAAAACCTAACTCCCCCCGCTTCTCCCTCCCCCATCTCCCTTTCTTCCTCTTCCTTTCTTCTTTTCCACTCTCTCTCTTTTTATTCCTACTTCCATCACAAGAAGCATCTTCTACGTCCTAGGCATTGTGCTAGCTATCAGTAGGCTTCAGGCTAAATGGGGACATGACCAAATTTGTGTTTAAAAGAGACCATCTTGACTGCCTCCAGGAGGAAGCACACATAGGATGCACAAGACTGAATTGGGGAGACCAGTTAAAAGACAATGGCAGGGACACTGCTGAAAATGCCGGTGGCTCAGACGTTTTGTACGCCCCCCCCCCCCCCCATTTTAACAGTCAGACATTGTGTCAAAGATACTTCATGGTTGTCAAGCGAAGGCATCTCCTCATGTGCTCTATGCAGCCAGGTCATAGCACTTGGCATAACCTTCTTGGAAAGGGCGTCTCTCAAAATAAAAAAGGACTTCGCAGTGCCTCATGTGGGATGGTTAGATAATGAAAGAATGGCACAGAAGTGCAAAGATGGTTCTGCTAGGAAGTTGACTGCAGGCTGGTTGTGATAGTCACACACGGGCAACAGTTTAGATGGCCCTTTCCATGGCGTGACTGAATGCACGTGCACCCATGTGGTGGTACATTCTGCAGCTCTGAACAGTGATGATGCAGGTATTTATTCAAGGACATGGGAGGATGTCTGCAGTATCTTTTTTGGGGGGGGGGAAAACAAGGTTACAGAAATTATAATCTATTTCTGTAAATAAAGACAAGTGTGCTCTGGCTTTCAGGAAAACATGGAAATGCTTCTTTGAGTATTTTCTTATGTAGGAAACTGTAAACTGGCTCTCACTCAAGCATGAGGAAAAGAAAGGAACTGTTTGGGGGATGGTGTAGGTGGTCTCTTGCTGAGACCCAGGGCTGAGGCAAAGTGACCTCATGAGGTTACTCTCCCTCATGCTCTTGGTATTAGGACTATCCTTAAATGCGAAAGGAAATCCTAAAAGACATTTACTTGTTCATTTAAAGCGGTGCCCGCAATGTCATGAGTACTTAGCAGGCCATGTAGATAATGGCAAAGGGGGCTGGCTCTTCAGTGAGCCCTGGGGGTGCACCCCAGCTCTGAGTGGGACTTAAATGGGTCACTGAGCCTTGCTGAAGGTTGATATCCTTGCTAGTGCAAAGGCACATATCTCAGAGGGTTTTCTAAAGAGCCAGCTGAGATTCCAATTTTAGCTCAATGCTTGGCACATCTTAGGTGTTTGGTAAATGTTGAGAAATTGTTATTGCTAATCTCTAAGTATGTGCCTGCTCCCAGACATCTGACATGATCTCCTTGAATTTGATTGACTTTTACACCCTTGGGGACCACATTCAAGAAAAGATGGTGGAGAGATAAAAGCACTGGGGTGTAAGTAAAAGGCCTGGTTCTTTTGAACTCTTGGTTTTCCATGAACCCTCTGTGTGACCTTTAGTACCACTGAGCTCCACTAGGCTGCGTTTCTTTAACTTTAGAGACAGAAGGTTAGGCTGAACCAGCTTCCATCTCTATAAATCTAAGACTGCATGATCTAAGGCCTTGATAAAACCCACGTGACTCTGTTGTTGAGACTTCCAGGTAGAGACCCTTATCTGTGTGCCCTCGGCTGGAAGGGATCTTTACTGAACTAATAAGAAAGACTTCTGTTTCTATTTGCTTTCTGACCCCATTGTACCAGCTGATAGGCCTACATAATGTTGTTATCAACAATTTATGGTCACCTCAATGCCATGCTTTTATCAGCAAAGCTAATCACATTTTAAGCTTTTTGAGCTTTTCTCCTTCAAATAATTGCTTGGCTTTACTGTCTAACAAATCTTTAAATGATAGTTTGATTCTTTGATGCAGGAGAGCTGGAAGATGGTTCTGGTAAATTCCAGCGATTTCTACTCCAAAGAGAGTCCTATTAAAAGAAAATGGCAGTGACACACTTTTTCTTTCTTTGCAAGGTGCTGTGGGCTTTGACTCTAGCCAGCTCAATATTGGCTGACTTATTGCTTTCTCTTCTGTGGGTGTCTCTAAAATTATCCGTAATTTCAAAGTTTATTACCAGAATTTCCCAATTAAGTTTCTTAGTGAGTTGTTCTCAGAGATGTGATTGATTGGGTATTGTGAAAAGAAATACAAGAAGAAAAAAAAAGATTGCAATGAAATAAAACTGGAGTCTTTGTAGATTATATTTCTTTCTTTTTTTGGAGACTTATAAAGTCCCTTGTCGTATCAAAGTCACTAAAACATCCTGTAGTCAAGAAACTGTTTCCACATAGTTTAATCCACCATTTTTGTGAAGGACATTTTGTGTGTTTGTGTGTGTGTGTGTGAATGACTATTGTGTTATAACACTTATTAGCATCTGTCCCAGAAAATACTCTAGACTGTGCTGTTGGTCCTTTGAGCAGAATTGATCCCTAATTGTAGCTTCTATTTATAAGAGTTCTTGAAAAGCATTTGACCTTTACCACCAATTACCTAGCTAAGGGGTGGCTGCATGAGTTCTCTTTGTGGAGGTTCACCGGCTCTCCCTCCTTCCCTACCACATTGCGTGCACCCTTTGGGTTCTATGAGATGTCTTCTCAGCCTAGCTTCTTAGGCCTTTATGTAGTGGACTTAGGCTTCCAGGATCAGAGGTGAGGGGAGCATAACCTCCTCTTGCTCCAGCCCCCTACCTTTCTGGGAGCTCTGGGGCAGGCTGGAAGTCAAATGGCTCTTCTGGCTCCTGAAATCCCGGTTCTTCTATGCCTTCTTGTTCTTCTGTCATTGGGAATCTGGGCTGTCTGCTTCCTGTCTTTGCCTCATCTTCCTCCCACTTGCTGACCCAAGGGTAGGTCTGTACTTGCCTCTTTTGAGACTGGCTCTGATTTTATTTTTGAAAATAGCCACTTAGAAAAAGCAGGCAGTGATCCTATTTGAAAGAAACCAAGAGCATTAGGAAACTTCCCCATAAAGAGAAACCCAGGTAGACATTTTGCCCCTGTTGTATGCTTGAGTGTGCTAGTTCACTAGGGCTGATATGACAAAGTACTACACACTGAGTGGTTTAAACAACAGATATTTATTCTCTCACTGTTTAGGCTAGCTGTCCAAAGATCAAGATGTAGGTAGATTTGGCTGCTTCTGAGAGCTGAGGGAGAAAATCTATTCCACATCCATTTCCTAGCTTCTGGTGGCTTGCTGGCCATCTTTGGCATTCTCTGACTTGTAGATGTGTCAGTTTGTTCTCGGCCTTCATCTGCACACGGTGTTCTCCCCGTGTTTGTGTCTGACTCCGGATTTCTCCCTTTCATGAGGACATCGGTCAGATTGGATTAGAGCCCACCTCATTTTAACTTGATTACCCCTATAAAGACTCTGTCTTTAAATAAGGTCAAATTCTGAAGTGCTGGGGGTCCGGACTTCAACCTATGAATTTGGGGGGACCCAGTTTGAACCATAACATTGAGCGTTAGGGAACACCAGAGTAGTGATGATACCATGGCATCCTCCACTCCTGATGGAAAGCTGGAGCAAGGGGGCTGTTGCCATTACCTTGCCAAGACCTGTGGGAGGCTATGGTTTACACATCAGCAGGAACATCAAACATTCTGTATCTTTCCTTTGTTTAATGCTTATAGAGCATCAAGCAAGTTTATATAAATTATCTCATTAAATCCTTATAGAACTACCCCACTCCCCTTAGCCTCCTGACGAACTCCTCCTGACACCTGCCCTCATTTCTCTGACAGAATCTCCAGTCCCTTCCCTCCTGTTTTCCTGCCCCAGCCCTACAGGCATTCTTGCTGTTCCTTGAACTTACCATTGCATTTGGTGTCTCCTCTGCCTGGCGTGCCCACCACTCATCCCATTCCCACAGTCCTCCCTCCTCATTCTTAGCTCCGTTCAAATGGCACACATCATCAATGAGGCCTTTGTTGACCATTCTGTTTAAAATGACAGTATCTCCCTACCTTACCCCTTCCTTGCTTTATTTTTCTCTGCAGCACCTATCATCAAAAGCACTCTATGATTTTCTTTTTTGTTGTTGTTTATTGTCTGTCTCTCTGCATTGGAAAGTAAGTTCCAAGAAGGCAAGGATTTGTTTTCTGTTTTGTTCACTTGGTAGCCTTAGCCCATCAAATAACATTTAACCTACCATAAGGGTTCAGCATATATCTCTCTAACAAATGGATGAGTGATTGGAGTAAGTGTTAATATCCAAAATCACAGACAAGGAAATAAATTAAGAGTGCTAAAGACCAAGAACACACAGAGATGGGTGTTGGGCCCACAATTAAAATTCATACTCGTAGAGATACATAAATCAAAACTACATTGGGGTATCACCTCACCCCATTGAGATGGCCACCATCAACCAGACAGACAGTAAGTTTTGGGGAGGATATGGAGAAATTGGAGCCCTCCAGCACTGTGGTAGGATTTTAAGATTGTACAACTGCTGGGGAAAACAGTGTGGTGGTTCCTCAAATAATTAAGATGATAACTACCGTATGACCCAGCAATTCCACTCCCGGATATACATCTGAAAGAGTTGAAAGCATGGCCTCGAAGAGATATTCACACACCCATGTTCACAGCAGTGCTGTTCTCAAGGGCCAAGAGGCAGAAGCAACTCCACTGTCCGTTGACAGATAAATGGATTAAGAAAATGTGATGTATATGCACAATGGAATATTGTTCAGCCTTAAAAAGGAAGGAAATTCTGACATATCCTATAATATGGATGAATCTTGAAGACATTATAGTAAGTGAAATAAGATAGTCATAAAAAGATAAATGCTGTAGGATTCCATTTTTATGAGGTACCTCAACTAGAGACAGAAAGTAGAGGGGGTTTAACAGGCCCTGCGTCGGGAGGGTGGCCAGCGGGGTGGCAAGGCACATTCTTGTTTAATGGGTATTGAGTTTCAGTGTTACAGATGAAAAAAGTTCTGGAGATCCGTTTCACAACAATGTGAACATACCTGACACTGATCTGCACACCTAAAAATGGTTAAGATGGTAAAAAATTAATGACAGTTATTATTTATATAACATTGAATTTAAACAAAAATATTAGCTCAGTGGAATAAAATGAAGGAGGGTTGCATTGCAGGAAATGGCAACTAATGAACATAGAAGGAATGTAAAAAGACCAGGCCAAAATGACCCATGCCCTACAGCCTCCTGGGGTGTTACCTCTTGGGTGTGCCCTCTGGGTGTGGGCCAAGGTCTGTATCAAATGGTCATGACCTCAGCAAGAGCTGTCTCTGGTCAGAACCAGGAGAGACTGGCTCTGGGCCTTAGCATGAAACCAAATAATGCCATCCAAGGCTCAGAGAGTGCCTTTGCCTGCACAAAGAGGATTCCTTCCCCCAAGGGGAATCCAATATCAGGGAGGTAAGCAGAGGCCGCGTAGAAAAGTCAAGGGTGAATGCATTTGCTCTGTCCCCAGCAGAGGCTCTTGTACCATCACAGCCTGGCCATCCCCTAGAACATGCTGGTGGATTGTTGAGGGAGTCTCTCAGAGCAGTTAGGGCAGGAACTCTAGAAGAGCTTGCACTGGGTAAAAGTCAAAAATAGGACCTAAAAAATGTCTGTAAACATTACATACCCAGGAAGTTGTTTTTCCACCAGGGATTAAAAGATGGGATGCTGGGGGAGGGGAGAAATGGCCCCTCAGGGAATGTCAGAGGCAGGGGTGTGCCTGACAATGGCTGGCATGCAGGCATGGGGGGCATCTCTAGGGACACCTCAGGCCTCATCAGACAGAACCAGAGCCTCCACCTGCCTCCCGGAGCTGTGCCTGTGCGGGTGTAGGTAAGGCCGCTCACACCCTCACGGCCTGAGGAAAGCAGTTTGCCAGAATGCTTGTTGGCAGCTGGGGCTACAGGGAAGGAGAAAGAGCCATGTTTTTTGAAATCATGGTCTCACGAGGAGTCCTTAAGTGTGGATGGTGGTGGTTAATTTTATGTGTCAGCTTGACTGGGTAGGCCATGAGGTGCTCAGATACTTGGTCTAATGTTATTCTGGGCACTTCTGAGCATTTTTGGATGAAATTAGCATTTGAAGTGGTAGATTAAATAAAGCAGATTGCTCTTACCAATGTAGGTGGGCCTTGTTCAATTCATTGAAGTCTTGGGTAGAACAAAAAGGCTCACCGTCCTCAAGTAAGAGAGTTCTTATTGTCTGATGGTCTTTGTACCAGGTCATTAGCTGTTTTCCTGCCTTCAGACTTGAACTGAACCAGTAGAAATTCCTGGGTCTCAACTTGTCAGCTTTTGGACTGGAACCAAACCACCTGTCCTTGTGGGTCTCCAGCTTGCCCACTCACCCTGCAGATCTTAGGATTCTCCTGCCTCCGTAACCACGTGAGCCCATTCCTTATAATTAGTGCCCGCCCCCCAAAGATACATATGTACACACACACACACACACACACGTCCCATTGGTTCAGTTTCTCTGGAGAACCTTGACCAGTGCATGTCCTAAGCTAGGAGTTAGAAACCTATGACCCATGAGCCAAATCCAGCCTGCACCTGTTGTTGTATGGCCCATGAATTAAGAATGGTTTTACCATAAATATTTGGAATCAATGTGATGACAGGAACCCTAACTTTGAACCCCAAGTAAGCAAAATATCTCACCATCCTTGCATTCTTCTCATTAGTAGGCCCATATTACTAATGATAACACTTACATACTTGGAAATTCATCAATAAAAAATAATGGAAATCTGTTTTCTCTCCCCCGCCCCACTTTTTTCCCCCCAAATGTAAGCTTGTGCCCAGTGTGGGGCTTGAACTCATGACCCCGACATCAAGAGTCACATGCTCTACCAACTGAGCCAGCCAGGTGCCCTATTTTTTCTCTTCTTATATAAGTATCCAGTTAACATTCTTGATTTTGTCTCTTGACCCATACATACTAAAATATTTACTATCCGATCTTTAATTAAATAGTTTGCTGGCCTCTTACCTGGATTCTAAGCTTCTGCTCTAAGTGCAAAAATTATGGGTACCTTAAAGACATCCAACACAATTTTTTTTTTACTTCTTAAATTTTAAAAAGTATCTCTTAATATTCTGTTAATTTTTAACATTAAAAAATGACATCAAAGAAATGTTCCCAATGGGCCTAATTAGAGGAAAACTTGCATCTTTTCTTGCTGATGAAGGTAAGCGCTGCAGGTAAGGAGGAGAGCTGCCTCTTCCATGTCTGCCTGGCTGCCGGCTTTGTGCGCTGCCACACTTGGAACTAGGCTGGGTACTGATGATGAAGTATCCACATTAACTTGTCCCAACCCCTTCCCCTGGCTCCAGGCAGCTTGAATCACTACCGCTGCGTTCGTCACTGCTTTCTCTCATTTGCTGCCCTCCTTATGACGCCCCCTTGAATGTGTCTGGGAGCGTGCTTTGTTCATGGTGGAAATGAGGACAGGGCTAGCTTCAGAATGCCCTGGTGAAAGTCGCAGCTGCTACACGCTACCCAGGTTCTCCAGCCTGGCCTACTGGGGTGACACCTGGGAGCCTTCTTGTCCAGGGTCACGGAGAGGTCATTCTGACAGGAGAACAGAGCAGGCTCTGCCAATGATGGCCTTGTCTGCAGCATGGCGCTGCATGGTGGGCTCTGCGTGCATGCCCGAACAAGAAAGGTGGTCATGCTCACAGAGAGGTCAGGTCTTTTGTCTGCTAGGGAAGCTCAGAGGAGACCTAGTCTTGCGTTCCTTGGAGAAGTGAGACTTTGGATCCCAGAGTCAGAGATGGGACTCTTGACCTGCAAAGCATGGCTTGTCTGGTTTTGAAGGAAGTTTTTTCCTACCCCAGGACTTTTACACTTGGCTCTTACAGTTGGCTTAGAACATTCTTACCCACACTCTTTGCATGGCTGAGTCTTGCTCAACTTGCTCAAACTTTAGATCTCAGGTTAAATATTTAGAGAGGTCTTCTCTGATAACCCAGCTTCAAGTATTGTATCCCCCCCAGTTGTTCATTTATTTACCATACTTTATAAAGTGTCCCATATGTCCAGGAACTGTCCTGAGGATTAGAAGTAAAAAAACAAAACACCGAAGTGGTCAAAATCCCTGCTTATTTGTAGTGTTTGTCAAACTTCAGCATGCACCTGAGTCATTTGGAGGGCTTGTAAAACAGATGCCTTGACTCCTGAGTGTCTGAATCAGGCAGTCTTGGTGGGGCCTAAGAATTTGCATTTCTATCAATACTCCAGGTAAGGCTGGGGCTACTGGTCCAGGGACTCCACTTTGAGAACCACTGGTCTGGTGGGTAATTCTCCTCGCAGACCTATGCCTGTTTCCTTATCATGATTTGCTAGTCTTTTTCTTTCTTTGTTTACTTGACTTTTTTTTCTGAATGGGTACTCTTCGAGGGAGGATCATCTCTGCCTTGTCTCCAACGTAGCCCTGGGGCCTAGCAGAGTGACCAGCACATAGTAGGTGCTCCGTAGATACTTAAAAGAGGGAAGGCCAGCAGGCAGCAAGAAAAAAACCTCTCATTGCTCTCCTCCCTGCGTATACCCCTCTTAATTTAGCCACTTCCATTATCCATGAGAAATCTGGAGGGACAAATAGCACCTGAGTGAGAGGGAGACAAGTCATCCCCAATGAGAACTTCATGTACTCAGTCAGATTACTTCAGTGAAAGCAGCACTTTATGATACAGGGTGAGATTGCAGAGTAGGTGAGTGTACAAGAGCTAAGAGTCAGAGACAGAGAGACAGCTGGGGATTATGTAATGGTAGGTGTCCACAAGTAGAGAATGGGTGCTAGGGGAAAGGAAGGATTTTGCAATCGGAGACCCCGTGGCATTTAAGCTGCTGGGCAATCTTTTAAAAAGAGCTCCTAGACTCTGGGCAGTGAGATCATTCTTGCTGGGAGCCATCTTGGTGCCTAGATTTTCTAGATTAGAGAGAACTCTGTGCTGTGAAATCTCATGAGGGCAACAAGAGGCAAGCCAACCAACTCTACTTCATGCCTGGAGATAGACCCTTGTCCCCTGCAAGTTGCGGTGGAGCCCAAAGTGTCTTTGTAACTTACAACTAGGCACCCTAAGAAGTTTTCAAAAGAATGTTTTGGTATTTGGGACCATTTGCAGTTGTTGATTTCATAAGAGCTACAAAACATCTTAGTCTGTTGTGACTGCTACTAAAAAAAAATTACCAAAGACTCGGTGGCTTAAAAACAGCAGAAAATTATTTCTCACATGGTGGAGGCTGGAAGTCCAAGATCAGGGGGCCAGCATGGCTGAGTTCCAGTGAAGTACCTCTTCTGTGTTGTACGTGGTTGTCTTATTGTTTCCTTACTTGGCAGAAGTGGGGAGGGAGCTCTCTGGGGCCTCTTTTATAAGAGCACTAATCCTATTCGTGAGGGCTCTGTCCTCATGAGCTAATAACTCCACAGAGGCCCCACATCCTAATACCATCACCTTGGGGGTTAGGTTTCAACATATGAATTTTAGGGGATACAAATATTTGATTTGTAACA
Organism: Mirounga angustirostris; assembly: GCF_029215605.1. NCBI lineage: Eukaryota > Metazoa > Chordata > Mammalia > Carnivora > Phocidae > Mirounga > Mirounga angustirostris. The sequence continues at coordinate 176,149,557 of NW_026991709.1, read as the reverse complement.
CTAAGGTAGGCATGAGTCCCTGCCCAGGCATGAGCCGTCCGCAAGCCCAGGAGACATTGGTATAATTTATTTCCTTGGCACCTAGATTAATAAAAGCATCCTCAGCTCACATGAAGGGGCACTGGCCTCATTTTGCCTTAGATCCATTCTACCTCAGATCAGAACCAACGTGGTGTCTAATACTGCTTTTGCAAAAAGCGTGATCCCAAATAAATTAAAATCAGCATATATATTCATTTTCTGATTGAGGGAGTGTACATAGTTCTCAACAATGCTTGCAACAACCAATGCTGTCAAGAAGCCAAAGGGAATTTGGCTTGAGAGTTAGAAGACATAAATTATTTTTTAGTTGTGATCTTAATTATGATTATACATATACACACACATCTAAAAATTTACAATTTCAACCATTTTAAGCACACAATTCAGTGCATTAATTACATTCATAATGTTGTATAACCATCACCACTGTTTCCAAAACTTTTCTATCACTCTAAACAGAATACTCTGTATGCATTAAGCAGTAATTCTGCACCTCTCTCCCCTGGTTCCCTGTGACTACATTTTGGCTTTCTGTCTCTGTGAATTTATTCTATATATTTCATATAACTGGAATGATGCCATATTTGTGCCTTTATGTTTGGCTCAATTCACTTAGCATAATGTTTTCAGTGTTCATCCGTGTTGCGACATTTATCAGATCACCATTCCTTTTTCATGGCTGAATAATATTCTGCCACATGCATATACCACATTTGGTTTATTCATCTTTTAATGGACACTTGTGTGGTTTCCATCTTTTGGCTGTTATGAATAGTATTACTTACATGAACATTAGTTTACAAATACCTTTTCAAGTCCCTGCTTTCAGTCTTTCTGTTTTTATACCCAGAAATGAAATTACTGGATCATATGGTAATTCTGTGTATAAAATTTCTTGAGGAAGCACCAAACTGTTTCCCCAGAATGGCTGCACCGTTTTACATTCCCGCCAGTAATGTACATACTCTGATTTCTCCACTCCTCACCAACACCTGTTATTTTGTTTTTGTTTTGTTTTGGTTTTGATGGTAGTCATTCTAGTGGATAGGAGGTTGTATCTCCTTGTGGTTTTGATTTGCATTTCCCTAAGGATTAGTGATGTTGAGCATTTTCTCATGTGCTTATTGGCCCTCTGTACATCTTCTGTGGAGAACCTTCTACTGAAGTCCTTTGCCCATTTTTAAATTGGGTTCTCTTCTTGTCATTGAGCTGGATTAAGGTGGGCTCCCAATCCCATATGGTTGGAGATCTTTATGTACTAAGATATTAAACCCTGATCAGACATATGATTTGCAAGTATTGTCTCAATCCTTTAAGTTGTCTTTCACTCTCTTAATAATGTCCATTAGTACACAAAGTTTTTAATTTTGATGAAGCCCAATTTATCCATTTTGTCTTTTGTTGTTCATGCATTTGGTATCCTATCTAAGAATCTGTTGCCAAACCAAGGTCATGAGGATGACATGAGATTCTCTGGACGAGGAGATCAAGTCAGTATTTGTCATGACTTTGCTTAAGACAGTACATTGTTTTGTGAATCCCCTGAATTATATACAAAATGTTGTACTTTGTCTGGAGTTTTAAAGGGATCTCTGTGTCCAAGATAGATAACAAGCATCTGGCATGATATCAATTACTGGCTGCTTGTTTTAGAGTTCTGTCTGCTGACATCTCCCAAAGCATTACTCTGAGAGTCAGGTGTCCTGGCTCACCCTGTGGCAAGATCTTGAACATGTTCATTGTATTTGGTAGCGGATCTGTCAGACTTGCAGGTCTTCCCTCTTTATATATGCTGAGTGTTCATGAGCTTTTGTGCGTTCTAAGAAAGACATTTATATATAGCCTTGTTTCTAACTGTACAACTCTATGCTTCTTTTGGAGTTATGCTTGATGTTAATTGAAGGAGCGAATTCCAAGCCTGGTTTATAAATTGTACTTGTTCTTAAGGGAAATGGGGTCCTGATACCTTAGGTAGATATTAGAGATGTGACCTTGGTGTAGAGCTGGGAAAAGCAGGAAGGTTAATGGAGTAGAAAATAGAAACAGTTGGCATTCCTGAAAAGGCTGTGTCAAAAAGAGCCAAAAGATTGAAAAGTTGATTACAAAACATTGGTCAAATATAAGCCTCCTCACCAAAGTACTCCTCAGAATGTTGGCTTGGAATCTAGAGAGGGGGCATGAACATGTTCTTAAGGTAACTAAGTCCATGAGTGCTGGTAATGAGGCTCAGGTCATGGTGAAGGTGGCTCTTAAGAAACTCATTATTTTTTCATTAGAACCAATACCCTTCTCCCCAAGACTCTGCTCTACAACCACATGGGCGGGTTTTGTTGATTGTGGGTAAATGTGAGGCATTTGCAAACCCCATGTTCCTTGTCTTAAATGCCTACTTCTCAGAAAATGTAAAGACTTAGATTATATTCAATTAAGATGTATTTAACTCCTCTGTGCTTCTAGCTCATCAGCGCTGAGAAACTTCTCGATGGAGGTGGATGTTTAGTGCCTTTGGAAACTTGTGGCTTCTGCTTAGGACACCTTTGAGATCACTTATGGAAGGAAGAGCTGAATGAGTGGCAGCAGGGGTTATAAAACCGCCCTCTGATACAGAGTCACCCTGTTAGTTCACACAGCGGGTCATAACTCAAGGGGGGTGTTTCCGAAGGCTGGCTAATCAGAGAAGCTGTGTGGCCCTAAAGCTGCTTAAATTGCCTCCTTCATTATACATTCAGTGGGACTATTTCATCAGGTCAGGTTCTTTATCTCTGGACGGTGGTAAGACCTGGGAGGCAGGGTTTTAGCTGGGGAGGAAGGGAGGAGGATACTTGCTTTTTCTTAGCTCCTGATCTGTGTGTTCAGGATGGGTGATGGAAAAGGCAGTCTTGGAAAGGGAGATATATTCTTATCGATAGTCAACTTGGTGAACTCTGCAGAAGTGAATGGACTAAGCTTGTTAAGTTTATCATCTGCAGTAACATAGAAATGGGAAGCAACAGGGTTATAGACAGATGTATGCCTGAGCTGGAGAAGGGCACAAAATGATCAACAAAGGTCACGTAGATTCTTAGCAACTAAATGTTTGTATGCCCCTCCCCACCCCCAAATTCATGCGTGTTGAAGCCCTAACCCCCAGTGTATGGGTATATGGAGATTGAGCCTTTGGGAGGTACTTAAGTTTAGATGAAATCATGAGGGTGGGGTCCCCATCATGGGATTAGTGTCCTTAAAAGAAGAGAAAGAGACCAAAGCTCACTTGCTCTCCCCACAATGGGGAGACAGCCCTCTACAGGCCAGGAAGAGAGTTGTCACCAGAACCTGATTACGTTGATCTTATACTTTCAGTTTTATACTATACAGTTTTCCAGAACCGTAAGAAATACAATTTCTATTGTTTAAGCTCCAGCTAAGATGGAAACAAGCATCTGGCATCTGCTGAAATATGAGCGTGTCTCAAACTGAAAATCTATGAGCCCCCTGTCATGGAAATGCTATTTCTAAGCACAGCAATCCAGAAGTTTTGCTTCATTATCATTGATCACTTTATCTGATTGTCAGTTTAGGGTATTTGGTGATAAAACTACAGTTCCTTAAAAAAAAAAAAAAAAGAGTGGTTGGAAAGAACTGGTTTTACCTTTCCCCTTGGCCCTGTACTAGCTCTTTCACTTTGAGCAAGTTGCATCCCTCAGTCATCTTTGTTTTCTTATCTGCGAAAGAGGATAGCACTTCCACCCATCTCATAGGCTGCTTATGCTTAAACAAGTTAGCACACATAAACATTTAGTATAGCTTCTAGCACACGTTAGGTGCTCAATAACTATTGGCCATAGGGAATGGGTATTTATGGTCAAGTAGAGAATTGGGCTCTTTCCTACCACTCTGGTCTTAATCACACACCATCTTTTCCACTGCTTTCTGAGCATAAGCTACACTGCTTTCTTTGGTTTTTGTTTCAAATAAGCCACGTCTCTCCCACCTCAGGGCCTTTGCGTATGCGGTTTCCTCTGCCTAGAATATGACCATTCCCTTTCCCTAGTTAACTCACATTCCTCCATTGGCTTTCAGCTCAACCGTAACTTTTTGGGAGACTCTCCTTGAACTCTGTGGCACTAGCTCTCCCATCCACCGCCTCCCCGGCTCTAACCATGCTGACATTTTGTTTTTAAGTATCTGTGTGATGATTGGATGATTATTTTCTTTCCCACTAGACTGTAAGCTTTATGAGAACTCACTGTGGCCTTAAACCGTGGGGACCAGGGGCGCCTGGGTGGCTCAGATGGTTGGGCGTCTGCCTTCGGCTCAGGTCATGATCCCAGCGTCCTGGAATCGAGTCCCGCATTGGGCTCCCTGCTCCTTGGGAGCCTGCTTCTCCCTCTGCCTCTCTGTCTCTCATGAATAAATAAATAAAATCTTAAAAAAAAAAAAAAAAAAAAAAACCGTGGGGACCAGAAAAAGTACTGGCTGAACACGTCCATGCTGGGTCGTGATGTAGCTCCTAGAGCACCAGGGTGGTAACAGTTCCTCAGAGATCAAAGTGCTAAGTCCAACCCATCATGTTTGGGGTGGCGTGTAAGGAGGAGGACTAAATGCATGGTTCAACCTAATCCTAATAGATTTTCATTTAGCGAGTTTCATTTGGCTTCTGAGGATTTTGGCAAGACTCACTAAGCGGGTGAGCCAGTGTACTCTGCAATACCCCACTGAAGTAAGAGTCCTTAATAGCCCGTTTTTCATTGTAAAAAAGCAGCTGAGTGCACAGAGGTCAGCTTACCACCACCGAAAGGCAAAACCACGTTACTGGCAAATCATAAGACCCCATGGGCGGCGCTCTTTCAGGATTAGCTGAAACTGGAAGCTAGAGCAAGATGGATCATTTAAGCAGAAAAACCCACCTGCATGAAACCCAAAGAACCATACTTTGTTTTGTAACTGCTTTAGGGAATTCACATTTAATCAAAATGGAAGACTACAGCATTTGCCATGAGAATTCTTGCATCTTATCTCGGGTCTTGGTGATTTCTTTTTAATTAGTTGCTGCTTTGCAGAAATCTTAATGTGCTTAAAACAATCAGGAAACAAATAAAACTGGGAGCTGCAGTTGCTTATGGTGCAACTGTGTTTGCTTCCTTGGTTTTGGGCAATTTTGCTAAGAAGTGACCGGTAACCTACTTCTCAGGCTACGAGGAGATAATTATTTGGTAAATTTTCATACTTCAGTTTATACTACTAATTAGTTCTCCAACTAGTATTCCCCAGGCAATGTGTACCGTCCTCTCTTCACATTTGTGATTCTTTCGACTTGGGGTCTCCTGTTTTCATTTAAAAGATGAAAAGCTTGATTTGTGCCCCAAATTCCTGTCTTTTTATGTGTCGTCTGTCATATGTTCTTGCCAGGAGAGTTAGAATACTCTAGTTTAAAACTCAAAGGGAACTGAGCAAAATGCCTGTCATTTTGAAGCAGTTTCTTCTATTGCAATCATGACTGGGTTACAAGTAATGGCAGAACTTGAACAGACTTGAAGTGACTTCTTGAGAGGCGGATGGAGGCACAGTGGTGACAGGTGAGGGGTATGGCATCAGGTGGATGCAAATTCAAAGCACCTCTCTACACTCATCGGGGCGGATTTCATCATCCGAGTCCCAACTGTGGCTGAGGCCGGCTGTCTTGCAGAACTGCCCCACCGATGTGGTGAGATCTCGGGGTGGTTTTGCACATGCATGTCGTCTGATAGTCTCTATCAGTGCTACAGGATAGAAATAGAATATGTGCCACATACGTAATTAAAATGTTTCTAGGAGCCACATTAAAGTAAAAAGAGATAAAATTAAAAGTATTTTATTTAACCCGACATGTGAAATATTATCATTTTAACATGCATAAACATTGAAATAGTTTATGGTTTTTTAAAATTTTTTTTTAGTCTTTTAAATTCATTTTCTCAGAACATTTCAATTGAGGCAGCCGTATTGTAAGTGTTTAACAGCCAGATACGGTTAGTGGCTCCTGTGTTGGGCTGTAGCACTGAATCATCCATAAATTCTCATTTCTTTCCCTGTGTATTTCGAAGTATGGTTTAAACTTGAGTTATCCAGCCAGTGGAGTGGCTGCTATGGAGAAGTGGGGATCTGTCCTCGTAGTCCTGAAATTTATTTAGCTATGAGAAGAATAACCATCAGCACAATGACTGGGAGAGTACGGGTACTAGTGGTTGGTTGAATTTTAATTGCTATCGACAATATGGTTCTAATGGGGAAAATCTTTATTCCTTGATATTAAAAATGGGTGCCCAGATCAGACAGTGCCATCAGATGCAACTAAAAACAGCTTGCAAAATAAATCCATCCAATTGTCCAGTTCAGTTGGTCTCCTATGTTTAGGTTTTTGTAACTTCGGGGGAGGTCCATGAATGGATTTTGGGGGGTACATACGGCCTCCAAAATGATATGCAACTTATGTTTTTCTGTGGAGAGACTCCTTAGCTTCCATCAGATTCTTCCCTGGGCCAAGGAAATCAAAGTATCAGCAGCTGAGGCCTGTCGGTTACAGTGGAAGGTCTGTTTACATGGGAGCTAGGGTTTCACACCAGTGAGAACAGAATTGTAAATGGTCTCTGGTCACCATCACCCAGGAAAATCCCTCCATTCACCCACTGGCTCCAAACTGCCTGCACCGCGAGGCACCTGGGAGCTCAGACTCACTAAAGAAATGGCAGATTCATGTCTCCTGGCTTATGCTCACTCCAGGGCATCCACTGGTGAAATGCGTTTATTTTTTGGTTGAGGGCACAGGATCGCATGCATCTGAGTGAGCTGTGGATAGGACAGCTACCTCGCCCCTGTGGCCATGGCAGTAAGAACTGTGGGAACAGGAAGTGGGTTCTGAATTCAAATCCCCATTTGTTTTTTAAATGAGCCACGTTTGTCTCCTTGAGCTTCTTGCTCGTGGATAAAGTGACTTCTGGGGTGCCTTCCAGAATGTCTTTTCAGAGTTGATTTGCCAAATTAGATTTGGAAACTTCTTCTCACATTGCAAATTACGACCAAATGTATTTATATGATGAAGTGATTTAAAATATAAGTTGTAATTGAAGGATCTAGAAGTGGATTTAAATGTATGCTGTTTTTTAATTTCCCTCCACTTCTTTGTAAGTGGCACTGGCTGACTCTTAAATCTGGAGGAAGGTGGGGAGCTCTGGTGAGGAACTCTTCTCTGCTTGACTCTCACGGCACATGGTTGATTAGGCTGGAGCTCTTTGTTCTTGTGGCCACGTACACACCTCTGACCTCTCATGAGAACACACAAGGGGAAGAAAGCTATTTCCCCACAGAAACCCGCACACTTCCATGTGTCTTGCAGCAATGTTTATTCTCTGTGAAACATGAGCAAGAAAGGGTGTGAGGTGAGAGCGCTGTAGATGAGCTGCTTCTGGGAACCGAGGACCCACTTCTGGTGGTGGGTGAACGTCGGAGAATATTGGAAAATCATGGCTCTCATAGCCCACCTTTTGCGAAAACTTGTCTTTGGAGGGCTGATGAGAGTAGTGTAGCAGATTTAAAATTATCTTTGCAGTGCCTGGTCTGGGAGAGGGAATGAACAGACATCTTGAACACTTCAGTGTCTCACCTTCAGTAAATTGTTCTAGTGCAAGTGTGACGATGAGTTAGCCTCAAGATTTGAGCCCCCAAGGAGGAATTTTGGTTGGAGGAGGGTAGAAGGGACTCTCTCTGAGATGCCTGACCACCTGGTCATTTCACGCAAATTTTTAGATCAGTGAGTAAACCAGAAGTCTGACAACATGGCAGATGAAACGGACACCCTTCCTAATCCTATCTTTATTTTGTATTTTCAGTAAGTCTTACAGCTGCGATTGGTGCCAACACTATAACCCGGGAACGATTTGTAGCAAATTCATTATTTAAGATCCTGGGGATGGTTGGGATTCTGAAAGAAAGATACCAGTTTTAAAACCCACTCACTTTGGTGACCTAGGTTATTCTGTGAAAATATGAGCTAGTTTGCAGAAATGGGAAGTTGGGTCTAGCCACCAGAGTTGTTTTACTGGCAGACAGAAATGGTTGTGATAAACCAAAGAGATTTCATTGTAAACATGACCCTGAGTGATCAACTTACTCATACTTATTCTTGCTTACAGGATAACTGGGCCAGGTTGAGGCTTTCTGCAAGACAGCAGTCAGAATGCAGGATTCAATGGTGAGTTTGATTCCTTCTTCTTCACTGACAGAGGTCTGTCTTTGGGTTCTGGGCAGAATGAAGGTACTGGATGATCTGAAAGACTCAAATATTCCCAAGGAAGTACATAATGTAATGGAAGAAAAAAAAGAAACACTGCAAAAGGCTTTTATTTTATAAGCACCACTGCAAAAAAAAAAAAAAAAAAAAAAGGAATCACTTCAAAATATATCAAATAGAAAATAATTTATTTTAACTTCATTTTACTTAATGTTTGTAACTAATCATGATTTCGTGAGCTTGCTTGTAAAACTCTGTCCCTTCAAATCTACAAAGCAAAGGCTTACTACAATGAGCACTTAAAATTCCACAAACCACCTCCATCCACAACTTTCCTGTACATGCAAATTCTTCCATCGGGCTGCAATATTTGCAAACATGCTTTAAACTTCCATAAAGCTGCATGATATTTTGCTTTCCGGTAAAACCTTTACGCTTTTGGGAACTTTAACCAGAAAAAAATGTTTAAATGTGTATCCCAACTCTAAACACTGCTGGTTTGATTATGTGTATTAAATCCTGAACCATACAGTTTGGGAGTTTTGAGTTGAAGCCTTGACCTAAATTATATATTAATGGTCACCCATATGAAACACATTCAACAAAGTAACATTATAAAATAGGGTTCCATTAAAAATACACACTGGGGGGTTGTATTTGTGTTTTCGGCAGGAAAAAAAAAAGCGTGTAACTTTTTTATATGAATATAGTTTAAACAAATTATTCTGTGAAAGTATGCTTAATAAAAGATCTTTTTGAAATTTAAACACTTTATGTAAAAGGTAGCAAGTAAAAAAGTACAATTGCTATTTGAAAAAAGCTCTGTTTGTTCATATTGCCTTCCAAGACAGTTAAGGGTGGTTTTTCTCCACTTAAAAGAGAGCTATTGACACCCAGAGCTGCAGCGTTGGCCAATTGTGACTATCAACAGGATGACCGTATTTATCTTATATACAAAAACTTGCCGCATTGAACGAGGCAGGAATTGCTACCCCAATGGTAGTGTTCTCTTTTATGTACACCACGCAGAAGTGAAAATTATACAGTAGTCACGGACAAGAAGGAATTGTATACTCTCGTGCCATCTGGTGACTTTGTGCCGTGGGTTAAGAGTTCTTGGATTGTCATCCAATTGTCAAATATCTTTTTGTTCCTCTTCTTCATCATCTTTTTGTGGCTCAGTTCAAGGATGTTCATCTCCTTCCTGTCGTCGGCGGCTTGCTGCTCCTTCAGGCAGTCCAGCCGGCTCTGCATCATGAACTCGCGCCTGCGCTTCTGCTCCTTGGCCCTCACCACGTGCTGCTTCCTCTCCTCTCTGCTCCAGTAGCGCCCCAGCTTCAGCTCGCTCACCGCGTCGTCGTCGGTGGTCATGCCGCTGCGCTCCTCGCGGATCTTGAGCGCGCGCTCGCGCAGCAGGCGGTCCCGCACCGGCCGCTTGGTGATGTAGCGCGTGCCGTCGCTGCGGACCTTCACTTTCCACTCCATCCTGGCTTCCGCCTGGCCGGCCGAGGCCAGGTCCTTGCACATGCTCACCAGGCTCATCTGGCTCTGCGCGTACTCCACGGCCGACTTCTGCTGGATCAGCTGCATGTAGCTCTGGTAGTGCCGCGCGTGCGCCGGGATGTGGGCGTGTTTGTAGGGCGAGTGCGGGAAGGGCGGCAGGTAGGAGCCGCCCAGCTTGGGGCCGGGGCTCCCGCTGTCGTCGCTGGGCCTCCGCTCCCTGCTTTCCGGGGCTGGGCCGGCCTCCAGCTCTCGAGGAGGAGGCGGCGGGCTGTAGCTGGCGCTGCCCACCTCCGGATCTTCCGTGATGGAGAGCAGGTTCTTGGGGGCTGGCTCGTAGGCTTCCATGCTCCCCGCGGCCCCCTCGCTGCCCGCGCAGCTGCTGCCCTCTGCCACTCTCCTCAGGGAGTTGTCGGGGGACATTTCCAGGGTGAGTGGGGTGCTGCGGCAGCTCTCGCCCGTGTTGTAGGCGCTCGAGCTGTCTTTGTCGGACTTCTCGGGGAGCTCGGTGATGTCCGACAGCTCGTGCCTGCGGACGTCGATGCTGGTGTTGTAGTTGCGGAAGCCGCTGTTGTGCAGCATCCACGACTCGCGGTACTGCTCCCGGAGCTGCTGCATCTTGTGCGCCCGCACGATGCTCAGGCACTCCAGCTCGATGCTGCGCAGCTCCTCGTTCAGTAGCTCCAGCTCCTTGTCCACGCTCTCAGGGTCGCTCTTGCTGGCATCCAGGGGGCTGCTGGCGTAGTACAGGCTGTAGGGGCTGCTGCTCTTGGCCTGGCACTTGAGCTCCAGGAGCTCCCGGAACCGCTCGCACTCGTCCACGGGGATGCCCAGGTAGTCAGCGTCAGTGCAGTCGGCCGACAGGAAGGACTCGTTGCTGAATGGCAGGTCGCCGCTGCCGAGGGTGTCCTGGCTGCACGTGAGCTTCCTCTGCCCGGCCAGCGGGGTGGATGACGCGGTGGCATCGTCCCCGTTGTTCTCTTGCTCCGAGCTCTCGTCATTGCGCGTGCTCTCGTCCGTGCGTCCCACGCCGCTGTCCTTCTCGTGCTGGTTGGACAGGATGGTGGCTGTATCTGTGGTCCCCCCGTCTTCTTCATGCTTCTTCTAGAACAAAGGGCCACGGTGAGGGAGGTGCCACATTTCCTGTAGGACAAGGGCTGCCGGCCAGGGCATCTGTACCTGGCCATCAGGCAGACCCACCCGGGCTAAACAAACACCTACCCTCCTCCTCCTCCGTTCTCCCACCTGTAAGACGAGGGTATTAGTCACCTTACCTCAGTGAATGATCCCAGCCATTCCAGCACCCAGGGCAGGAGGCATCTAGGGCCTTACCACGAACTAGTACGTTTTTAGGACCCTGACCATGGAGGTGGCACCGAAGGGAGCTAAAGGGTTCTAAGCAGCTTAGGCTATACCGAGGGAGTTGCTCTACTTCTGAAAACATGACTTCAGGCTTTCTAATCTGCCTTAAAGCTGGCACACGTGTCTTCCCAGACCCCAGCAGGACTACTCAGCTCTAAAAGCCAGGCCACACTCCCTTGGTAGGGAGGGTATCGGCTTGCCTCTGCCAGTGTGAAGACCGGACGGCACCTTCCAGGCCGGCGGGTTTGCGCGGGACTTGCGTGCCTGGGGGCGGGGGGGGGAGGGGGGTGCGGGGGGGCCGGGCGTCACCTGCTGCAGCACGCTGGCAGTGAACTGCATGGCCTGGTGGTGCTGCTCCTCCAGCATGTCCATGTGCAGGTGGTCCAGAAAGTCGTTTCGGTCGTCGTCCATCCAGCCCTCGTCCAGCTGTGGGGAGGGAGCAGCCATGGGCCTCAGACAAGATTCCTTTTGCTTTCATCTTATTACTTTTTTTAAAAGAAAGGACATTAAGCTGGGGGAAAAAGATTTCTTGGGCTCCCTCTGGGGGTCATGAAAATGCAGTGTGCCCGCTGTTTGGCTCTACCTCGGAAAACTAGCCTCCCTTCACATTCCAGAGACTTTCCGCCCCAGGAAAGTCTCTGCGGGCCATGGTTGTGTTTTTTTCCTGGCGACGCTCATGCATCCACGGTGGCTACTTTCAGGGAAGTGGGCCACCCGTGAGGGTGTCCGGGAGAGCTAGCCTTGCACCCCTGCTGGCTGGCCCACACACAAGCTTAGCAGGCCCCGAAAACAAACTATCGGCAGTGTTGCAAGAGTTCTTTTTGACACAGAACGTGGGTCTGCTAACTAGCTGTCTGGGGCAAGGCCCGTCACTTTTACCAGGCCCGTGTCTTCCTAGAGCAGACTATTCAGGGGTCTGAGATCTTAGAGCCCACGGGTCAGATGTGGCCTGTTGCTCATGGACTGTCACGCCCACTTTTGTGCTACCGTGGCAGAGTCCAGCGATTGCACCAGAGGCTATCTGGCTCCCAAAGCCAGACATATCTGGCCCTCTGAGAAGAAGTTTTCTGATCAACGGTTCTTTCACTTTTTAAAATAAAAGTTGTATTTTATGTTTAAGACGTACATGGTGATGATTTTAATGTACATCAACATAGTGAAGTAATTCCGAGACTGAAGCTCATTAACAGCATTTCCTCCCCGGGCTACCGTGTGTGTGTGATGAGAGGGCCGGACATTTACTCTCTCAGCAGTTTCAGGAGGAACGCAGTATTACGAGCCACCGTGCTGTATGTGCACTACACTCTGTAGCTAGAGATGAGGCCCACGCAGATCCAGGCTGGAGCACCTGTCGGGCTTGACATCTTGATGGTTATGATCTTGGCTGTGTTTTTCCGGCCCACCATGTTCCCTTGTCTCCTCCTTCATGACCATTCCTACGCTAATGAGCCTGCTGGGCCTACAGATGTCAGCACTCTCCTTCAATGCTTAAAACATAAAATAGATTTTAGGTCACATCAAGTGAGACGACATTTTCAGGGTGTACAAAGTGCCTTCAAATTCAGACCAAATACTTGGGCAGGAGTCTGCAGTGCCACGGACTTGGGTTTTTGGTTGTAGGAATACAGATGCAGCTTCACATGCAAGAGGCTGACTCACCTGGAGTTCGGGCCTTGCAATCAGCAAGGAAAAGTTCTTGTTTTCTTCACTGGTTAGGAGAGCCACAGCCTCTTCACGGTTCTGTACCTCTATCCCATTAATCTTAAAAAAACCCAAAAAAACCAAAATGGTGAGGAGGCGATGGAGGGGTGGACAACAGGATAATGAGATCATACAAAATCATTCTATACAGATGGAGCAGAGAACTTGCATGTAGCTTGCAAAGAATGCTCATTTTCAGAAGGAAAGGCCTTGCTCAGACTGGTCTGTCAGCTATGACAGGTGTACAAGGCAACTAATGTGGAAACTATGTGAACATAAGTTGCTGAGACTCCAGAAGGCAGACTGAGAAAAATCACCATGTTGTGAAGAGGGAACATCTGAGCAATTTAATCAGACATAATACTCAGGCAGGAACATAAAGGAAATATACTAAAGCATTATTATAGACCTTTTCAGATAATAGGAGAGAAAAAGCAGCAGCAGGTCTCATGTGACCATTATGGAAACTGAGGGCAAACAAGGAAATGGTATCCTATGTGGTGGTCTGTGTGCCCAGTTTGTCACTTGAACTTCATTAGGTGGGACAGAAAGTCTAGAGGGAGGGACTCTCATAACGGGTCTGGAGGGATGATTCCTCCAGGGGACACAGAAATGGTCTCACTGAGCAGGGAGGGGACCCTTCCACCCAACTACTTAGGCTAGTGAACCAAGAGGCAGCGAAGAGGGTGACTACTGGTTGGGGTGACTGAACCCAGTGACCAGTGGAGATAGGCGGGGCCATGTACAGAACCCAGGACTTCCGTGCCCCATAGTAAAAGCTAATGGAAAAGGACAGCATCTCCAAATGGCAGGACTGAAGATGAGTCAGGGCATTTAGGAATGAAGGTTTGGGTTACTCCACCAGCAAACGGTCCTTAAGCAGCTGAGGTTGGGGTTGAAATCTGGGGAAATGTAGACTAAGCAGTGGAAAAAGGTCAGATAGGAGGGAGGGGAGGTAGAAGCGCTGTGGGACACAATGGACCAAACAATCTCCATTTCTGGGAGATTAAGGAAGACTGTAGCTGAAACAAGCAGTCTCATTTTGACTCCAAAGAGCAACAGGGCTTCAGGTAAAGAAACTATCCTTAGAAGCCCTTCTTAAATGTCAAGTCATGAAATTTAGAAGGCTTCTCCATCAATTTTACTAAATTTGCCAAAGATGTTCCTATTTAAGGACAAGACCAAACTTGACACTTGTGGTCCAAAATTACTCTTTCAAAGAAATCTAAAATGAGAATTATTCTGGTTCATAAGTTGCAGACTATGGGCTTGACTTGGGTCCCGGCGGTGTTGTCCTGGGCCCTTCAAAGAGACTGAAAGGAAATGAGCTGCGTCTTCTGTAAGGTGCTGGGGCAGCTCTGTCCAGTTGTCCTAGGCCTCACCACTCCCTGGTGTGTGTCAATTTTTAGGGTTTTTGCTTCCCTCATTAATTTAACTTCTGGCCTCACTATACATCTGCCTTGGTGATCCTTGTTCCTTAACATCTGCATTTTCAACCCTAAAGTTATTATCATCAACCATTTCGGCCTCTGGTCGAAAGCTGACCTACCTGGATAATGCGGTCTCCTTCTCGGATGCGCCCATCCTTGGCCGCAATGCTGTTAGGGTCGATCTGAAACACACATGGACAGGTCAGCACGGAGTGGATAACTAAGACACATATGAAAATAAACAACAGCACTTCTCAAAGGCTGTCTAACACACAGTCCTGCTTATCCCTAGTTTTTGTTTTGCACATAAATAAACAAGACTTAGTCCCTGCAAGGAGAGACAAACATGGATTGATCTGTTTCCAAGCCCTTTCCTGGGTGTGCTCTTGGAACCCTGCGTGGCCTCCTTGTGACATGGCAGTGTGCACAGACCCTGCTGACCTAAGGGAATAGAGAGGCATAGCTGACTTTTGTTGCAGTCACAGAAATGAAAACCAAAGTGTGATGCAGAACAGGGCAAACGGCACCCTTGGCTATGCGGATGAGCAACCATACCTTGATGATTTTACTAAATGCTTCCATTTTGGAAAATAAGTTTAAAAATACAATTGAGACAAGTGGGATTAAGTATGGGAAAAATCTCCCCAAATGCAGTAACGGTGGACCATCTTAAGCTTGGTGAATAAAGTACATCCAAAGGAATAATTATTAAGCCTAGTAAACACATCCCTTGGTTCATCCCACAGAGAGAGGTTTTATTTCCTGACAAAATTGAGTTCCTGTGCTTGCCTAGATGGGAGTCTAGGGTAAAGTATTCATACTGTAATCATACTGCATTGTCTTCTCTAAGAAGATCAAAATAGCTTCCATCTCTGTACTTTGCAGATGCATTTAACTTACATGAATTCAATGATATACACATTCTACCAAAAGGAAAAAGAAAGAGATAAAGAAATACTTTAAAAAGTGTAAATGACTCCATCCACCATCCCATTCAATGGACACGAGAAGGGAAATGTGAATCTGCTGTCCCCTCGGGGTTGAACACACAAAACCATGTAAGCGGCTCCATTTTATGGCCGATTTGCAGGCTTCTCAAGGGTAATTTCGCCTTATGTGCTGACTGACATTTGAACTTAACCCCTATGTAAAGATGTTAACTCCATGGACTGTGTGATGAAGGGGAGAAAGACATTTGGGTCTTTCCAAAGACTTCTCAATGAGCCAGAGTTAGGGCTGGTTAACACATAACAGAAATAAAACAAAAACCAAAAAACCAAAAACCTCCTCTGGTCTTAAGATGATAGTTACACAACACTCAGCCTTCATACCTCACTTATGTAAATCCCAATGTCATCTTCATCATCAGTCCGGTAGCACACCGTGAGGCCCAGCTTGTCCTGGCTGTTCATTCTGTAGAGATCCACTTCCTAGACAAGGGAAAGGCGTTTGCAGTGAGCCTCCAGCGGGCAGGGAGAGCTGGGAGGGGTCAAATGCTTTAAAAATATTTTGTTTCAATGATGAACTGGATTTCTTTGTATTTGATTGTGTAGAGTGGTTAACGTACTAAACAAAAAGTGATTATGGACACAGGATCAATGCCCACGGCATTTCTGACCTTTCAGTCAATATAAAGTCATTTTGAAAATAGTTATTTTATTGATCCCCCAAAAGAAAAATTACCTATATTTCACTCAGTGTCAAGACTTCTGGGGTAGGGCTTTTAAAAAGCATTCTTTCAACGCCTGCCACAAATGAGAATATTTCCATACCCCAAACCATCCAGCCATTTCAGTACAAACGTTTCCAATGTGTTCAGTTAGATTATTTCACATTGCGTTCCCTTAATATTCACAGTAATAGAACTTGCAAACAGATTACACATAAATTGATCCAAGAAAGGAGGGTAACGGGATAGCGCGCAATTAATGCCTTCCACAACAGCTGTGATATTTACAGTCGAGAAATTAGTTTCAGTCCCTATTACTGCAAATTAAATGAGATAAAAGCAAAGTGAGCCCAAATGCGAGACACATGAGCACAAGGAACGCCACTGTATTTGCCAATTAGTCTTGCGCTTCAGAATGAAGTCAGAACTTTGAACATTGTTGGAGCTTTGGGAGGAAGTTCTGGGTTTTCTGAAAGTATCAACAAGCCAAGTTGCCCTCTCCACCACACTGCCAGTTGCCCCTGCAAGGTTCTGCAGCACTAAGCTGAGGCCTGTCCGAAGGGCTGCCTGAGAAGAAGGTCTCCAGCAGGTCTCTCGCTCTGGTTTTTACTGCTGATTGCTCACCAACCAGGAGTGGAGGTGCTGAGAGAATGGGTCTCTGAAACCACGGTCTCTGGGGACCACTTCCTCTCTCCATATTATTCTTGGAGGGTGGTAAGGATGCAGTGGTCTTTGTGGGGAAGCTCAAAGCAGGTATGTCAAAGCAGATAATTCCTGAACCCTCCCCTGTGAAAGGCAGGGTGCCCAGCACCATGGACACCTTTCAAGCTGGAAGAACGGCAGGTGCATATGTCCTGGGCCAATAATGCCAAAGCCCTGTGTGCAAGGAGGAGAGAGGTGGGCTGAGCATGGCAAGGCATGAGGCCAGACCATGTTAGGAGAACCCCATAGGCCAGCATGAAGAGCTCGGATCTTACTTCACCATTGTGGGAACCCATGAAAAAGTTTTAAAAGTGAGGACTGCCCTGATCTGACAGACTATTTTCAGCAGTTTTTCTGGCTGATGTATGGAGTGTAATGTGGTGGTGAAGGGTTGGGGCTATGAAGACAGGCAGACCTGTGTTCAGATCCCAAATCTTCCTCTTTCTAGCACCTCCATCATGGGCCTGTTGCTGTATCTAAGCCTGTCTCCTCACTAGTAAATGCCATCCTGCTGCCTCAGGCTGGGTGAAGACCCAGTGAGGTTAAGGCCCACAGAGAACTGCGGCACAGTGCTTGGCCCAGAGAAAGTTAATAGGAAATGGTAGTACAATAATCACTGCAGGTATGTTTACTTGCCTCAAGTCCCAGCACAGAGTGGTTTTATTTCACGTGCCCCTTCCCCCAATAAGATAACTTTATTTTCTGAACATTGATATGTTAATTCACTGACTTCCTAACTATAGCTTTAGCAACATGGCAGATTTTCATTAAGTGAAATCCCATTAATTTCTGACACTTCAGTTGAGTTGGGTGGAAAGAACTGGACTAAGCACAGTAATGGAGGAAGCATGAGTTTGAGGGTCACGTTTAATTACAAGGGCCGATTCTTTCCAAATACGTGGGAGTAACCAATTTGCATACCTCACACACACTATTAGTCACACATCCTCCTCTTACGTTTCAAACACATGCCCACATCTCTGTCTCAGGTTACACTTCCTTTGGGTCTGGGCAGAAGGAAAGACTTTCCCCGTTTTGGCCCTTCTCACAGTTAGTGTGAATCAGTGGAATTTCATGATGGTTTGTTTGGGTCCAACTGCACAACTGTAGCCAAATGCTACCACCGAGCCCTGTGCTATCATGGTGGATGCCAGATGGTTCGGGAACAGGTTCATGGGCAACCAAAGCAGAGAGAGAGAACGGGAAAGACTGTAGGAAGAAAAATGAGAAAGACAATAAATGTGGTATTATTCCCTTTAGCAGAAGTATAAATGGTAATGTGAGTTATAGCTTTCTCTGAATAGCTGGCCACCAAGGTGAGTATCTAAGCATAAAAGAGATCAGTTCCACTGGGCTTTATTCCAGTACTCAAAGTAAGCGCCCAAGT
The DNA here is from genome assembly GCF_029215605.1 of Mirounga angustirostris. NCBI lineage: Eukaryota > Metazoa > Chordata > Mammalia > Carnivora > Phocidae > Mirounga > Mirounga angustirostris. The sequence continues at coordinate 176,131,519 of NW_026991709.1, read as the reverse complement.
GTGGTTGTGAGGAACAAGTGCAAAAATTGAGGGGAGAGTTTAGAAACTACTAGAGCATTTGGATATTGTCATAATATCCAAGAACAAGAAGAGCAAGCTTGTCTTATTGACCAAAGTGTGCATCGGTTCAGGTACTCCTGACTCCTGTGTATGGGGTGAGCTATATAGAGTCCCACATGGTAGAACCACATATTGGTCAGTGACATACTGAAACTTAAACTGGTTGACCTGGTTGGTCCTCATAGCTTTTCAGTATAGACAGTCTGAGAAGCATGACTCTGTGATACACATCCAGGAACTGAGGGCTCCATTTGAGAACCCAGGAAGGCAAAAAGTCTGGAAATCATGTCTTGGAAAAGAACAGCATAATGTACTAGGGTTATTCAAAGCGGAAAAAGGAAGGCTCCTAAGGAATGGGATTAGCTGAATGTCTGCTATATAGAAAAGGATTACATTTATTTGGTTTAGTTCCCAAAACGTAGAGAGTCTGCTATCTTAAGTGTTGAGTAAATGATTTCAATAAAAACCTAACTTGAAAAGCATTTCTACTCTATTTTTTGGTCAGGATTTTGATTGACAGATATTTGGAGAACTATAAAGCTATAAATGTGGACATCAGTTCATTCTGCTATTGGTGGGAGTATTTTATTCTGGTACTTTACTCTTCTAAATCTGCCAGTTCCTTTCAACAAATCTTTTATAACCAGGGAGGAAACTTTCTTAGAACCAAATGTCAAGCTGGAAAGGAATACATCCTAAAGTGTTGCTTTAAAATAGTTTCACCTGAATCCCTGATACCTGAATCATGGGTAATCCCTTATGCTCTCCTTGAACACATTTTATATGCTGCCATTAACCCCATATGTGATTAGCAAATTAATAATAGATTTCCAATACACACTGTTGGAAATGACACACAATACATGATGGTCAACATTCCCACATCTGTGCATTGGAGACAAGAGGTTTTCTTTACCAGATCTATTCCCAGTTAGCAATATACTCTGAGGATGCAGGGCTCCCTCCCTACAGCAGAAAGACTTAGCCAACACTGCATTTAGCCTTTAAATCCCATTGCAAATCCTCCCAGGACAGACTGTCATGGCGACAGTCACATTCTCACTTTGGTCAGGTTTGACTTAAATACTGGAAAAGCTGGATTCCATCCTTGACATGGATGAGAAGCTGGCTCTGGCATCTCTCTCTCTCTCTCTCTCTCTCTCTCTCTCTCTCACACACACACACACACACACACACACACACACACACACACACGACAGGGCAGAGTTCTCATCTGAAACAGTTGCCCTGAGTATGTTAAAGCTTCCTCTTCCACCCCCAATTCTTGTTGGCTGTGAAGCAAACTTTAGGACTTGATTTTTTAGAACAGATTCAAGAATGGGAGTGTAATTCTAGATTAGGGGTAGTCCTCTTAGAAATGGTCTGGTTCTATCTTAGAAATGGATCGGTTTTAAAAAGGATGAATGGTACAGGATAGACAAATGGCTGATATTACGTGTCAAGTAGTAGGAAAGGAAAGGATATTCTGGAGTTTACTCCAGGTATGTTCTTGATATTGATATTAGATAGGATGGCTTGGGCTATAACATTTCCTCGTGTTACCTGGATCTTCTGAGGAACGCTAAACAAAAACTGGAAAAGTTTCATTTCGAAGGCATATGGTGTAACTTAGCAATGGTCACTCAGTTTCCAAGGGATGGTTCAACATCATAAAGAAGAGCCTGGCTGCTCATAGTTAAGCCAAGAGTGAACCATAAAAAGTTTTCAGAAGCTCTTGAAAAACAATGCTGTAAGAACTGCTACAGTTTTAGCTGTGTATAAATCTGAGTTTTACCTTGGTTGCTTATCAAGATTATATTAAGGCAATAGTTGAATAATGAGTTTTGAAGTAAAAAAAGGGGTCCAGCCTAATATAGTGCACAGTAGGTGGCTCAGAACTGAATGAATGAGCTTAAGATTCCAAGGCAGAAAAAAGAAAAAATCCACATGAACAACACTCCTGGGCTGTGCCATGAGCAAGCCAGGCAACCTTGGGAAAGTCAATTCATGTCTCTGACACGTCTCAGCTGTTCTACAATTTCCTAACCAGATATGATATTTGGGGGCCTTAGCAGATAATTCTCCAAACTCACTGGGTGGCTCGTACCCTCTCAACATTGCATTCTGCCTGGAAGCTAAAGGCAGAGCCTTACGCAACTGAGCACATCACTGAAAGCTTAGAGGTTATCAATACTTATCCGTCTGTGATGATGGAGATAAGATTTCAGAGAAGACCATTAATCAAACTGGTATGAGTAATGTATTAGCATTATCTGGATTACAGCCCCCCCACCACTGGTGTCCTGTTGCTTACTGGTCTAGATGGGACTGTTGGATAAAAATGAACTGCTAAGCCTGACATTTCAGATGAAACTGAAACGAGAGCCCCATTATGAGAATTAACGGGGCCATTCCACGTGGGTGATTCAAGCTTTCTGTTTCAAAGTCAGCCACTTTAATCAGAGGGGATCCCAAAGACCAATTTCAATGGCTTATCCCACACCAGGAAGACGGGTCACTGAAGCATAACTCTACCTTATCAGTTCAGAACTGCTGTGCAGATTTCTTTAAATTCTCTCCACTCTTTCTATATCTATGCATGGGGCAGGCTATGTGCAACACAGAGGTGTCTCTAAAGAGGCCGTACTTCCCTTCAAGAACCTTCATTTGAGATAGGGTAATAAGGCATTTATTCCTTCACTCAACAAATGTTTATGGGTTACCTACCATGTGCCAAGGACTGACTAGGCACCTAACCATGAATGAGCTGGACAAGAGCCCAGCTCTCAGGAACTTGTATTCTAGTGGGGGAGCTAGTAAGTAGGAAATGGCACTGTTGGGGTAGGGATGCTCTAAACAGAGTGGCTGGGAAGCTTCTCTGGAGGTGACGTTGTGGACAAAAGACGGAGCCGGACGGGGCCATGCTAGGATGTGGGCAAGTGCCCTGTGGGCTGAGAGCAGAGCAGGTGGAAGGTCCTGGTGTGCAGATGGTAGTACAAAGAATGGGCAGGCGCCGACTGTACTGGGAACAGGGTGAGGAGGCCAACTCAGTGAGGGCAGGGCTGACCAGGAAAGGTTTCCTGGAGGAGTTCTTGAGCTGTGCCTTAAAGGCTAAAGACAAATGTATAGATTGGCTGGGGCATCCTGCATCGTCTCCAGGACAATCTCAATTCCCTAGTGATCTACTTAGGTTACTCGATGAAACCAGGTTTGGAGGTCATTTTAGTCTCCCTGTTGAAACTGTAGCTTTTCTTCTCTTTTCTCCCCTCAAAATGACATCATCAAAACACAACATAGGTGAGGGTAGCTTCACAGCCTGGAGGGGGAGGCTACTGATGAATCAACTGGGAAATTAACACGATAGATTAAGGAAAAAGCCTTCTTCAGACATCTATTTTCCTTCTTAATTGCCTCCAGGAAGATCTAGAGCAGGTGTTCAGTACCTGAAAATTTATGGGTAATTATGTGGCTGCTCAACCCTTGGGTACACTTGGGTATAATCTTTTTAGCTTTACACAGTTTCACAATAACAGGGATTTGACACTTACCTAAATATGATCATTTTGTGTGCTTTAAAAGACAGAACATCTGTTTTTCTCTGTGCATTTGCTTCTATAATATCCCAACACACTCATATATTTTCCTCCTATATAATATCCATGGAACTAGTTACTTTTCAGTGGATGTTGATCTCATTCAACTCAGATGATGAGTGGTGTGTTGAGACTGACTCCCTAACTCAAAACACACCTGCTCTTTTTGTAATCTAACCCCAGAGTCGGGGGGAAGAGAAGAGGATGGAACATCACAGAGACAGAGTGTGGACTATTCTACGAAATCTGGTGAGAAGCATGGATGACACATATGTGCCAATCTCCCTAAAAACTGGGTCTGCTTTAGGAAACTCCATCCCCGCACTGAGGCTGCTTTATTACCATTCTGGAGCTGACCAGACTACCGTCCGAGGACGTGCCTCTGAAATGGGGCGGTACTGGACCTACACTGTTCTCTATGGGAGGCTCCCTCCAGGTAAGCGGCCACACTGGGCTTCAGGAAGACTTTGAGCCTTCCCCACAGGACTTGGGATGGGCTTCTTATCCCAAACCACCCGGTTCACTTTATGAGATGTGCTTAGTTAACAAAGACAACTTGGTGACATCTCAGCTGCTAAGGACAAAAGTCCAGAGGTGAAAGCAACCTTCCTGCCTGGCGTGGACCCATAACCATATTTTGGCTTTCTTAGGAGATGACAAGTACCTGTCTAACAAGCCTAAGGGCTTAGGAACTTCAAGGGACATGAACTCCTTAAAGGCAGGCAGGGTGGTGACTTCCTGATTTTGCATTTCTAGCACCAGCGTATTCAGTGTTAACAGATGCTCGAAGTGGGCAAGTCGAAATGAAAATAATCATGGATGTAAAGTCTCATGGCATCAAAGGTGCAATTTAGAACACTCAACTGATTTTCTAAATTCTTGGGCTGTTTGTCTCTGCTTTTTACTCATGAAAAGAACGACGTCTGTGCCGAATGGAACGCACAACCGAAGTCTTGCTGCTTTGACCCATGACAAGAACAAATGGAAGCTTGGACTTCTTTACCTCTAGGTTGGGCCCCTCCAACTTGAATGTGCATTGAGGCACCTGGGGATCCTGTTAAAATGCAGGTTCTGACTCAGCAGCTCTGAGGGCCAAGATTCTGCATTTCCTGCCAACTCCCAGGGTGATGCTGTGTCACTTGGAGAAACAAGGTTCTAGGGAACTGGTTTAGAGTGGCTTCTACCAAAAGCAAGAGGCTCTAAGGTAGTTCGCACCGAGAAAGTTATTACCTTTAGGAAGGCGGACTCAGTCTGGGCTAGTCTGAACACTTAACACTTGCCAATCTCCTGAGAGAGAGAGGCGAACCAGCCCCCAGCCCCTGGCCCTCACCAGGCACCGCCGATGATGCGCACCAGGAGTTGAGAACACTGCCTGGGCCCCCTGTATTTACTGTGCAGTGCCTTCCATTTACGGCAGCTGATGCTGATTTCCTGTCTGAGGCAGTCATAGTGCACTGCCTTTAAAACAAATTCACCTCACTTAAAGTGAGTTGAGTTGGGTTAAAGCAAAACAGAAAGCAAACAGTGGTTCTGCTGGTATGCGGAAAGAACAAAAAAAATCGTAAGGCAGAATGGGCCAAATGGGGCAGATACCGCGGGAGTTCTGTGACCTTCCAGAAAGCACCTGCAAACCCTTTTAGACACGAGCCTTTTTTTCCAGGAAGAAACCCTAGATTCCATCAGGTTCTCCGAGGTGTTAGACAGTAAAATAGATCACTAGTATGGAGTCAGGTTTAACTAGGTGTCCATGACTTACCAAGTCTATACAATACAGTGAACCCTTGAACAACATGGGTTTTAACTGCGTGGGTCCACTTGCATGTGCATTGTTTTTGATAAATACAATACGGTACTGTAAATATATTTTCTCTTTTCTTTTCTCTAGCTTACCCAACTGTAAGAATACGGCGTATATTGACTGTCTACGTTATTGGGAGGGCTTCTGGTCAACGGTCGGCTAATAGTTAAATTCTTGGAGAGTTAAAAGTTAGACGTGGAATTTTGATGGTGCAGGAGGTCAGCCCTCCTAGTCCTTGTGTTGTTCAGGGGTCAGTTACACTCTGTAAATCTAGCTCCTGAGATATTTTATAGCTTTTTAAAGATCTCTACTTTGTCACAGTTACATTGATGATCAAAAAGCAGTGTTGTCCTGGAACCATCATTAAGTAGCCCTTCTTCTTGTAAAGCACTATTCCTGAGAATTCTAGACCCAGGAAATGCTAAGAGGTACTTGGCCAAAGAGAAGTTGTTAGATCAAACAAAAATATGTTGGGAGTAATGCTGTCTACTGTATCTGCTTTCCTTCCCCAGGGCATTTACTGTGCTCTTAAACATATCCAGGACTGAGAAGTCCTCTGGGACAAAATCTGTTCACTGTGGTTTACTCAGACACTTCTCAAACACGGTTGACGTGGAACCCCATTTGCACACACTGTGTGTTAACATGCTAAGAACGAGTGTCCTGGGGGAGGCACTGGCTGCTTCATGAACTACCCCCAAAGGTGGTGAGAGGGGAAGTTGTAAATGATAGGCAGAGTCCCTGGTTTTCTGAAAGACACGAGGCTACGTTTCATGCAGCCATCAGTCAGGGGACGGCGAGTACTGAGTTCCACGGTGGGCGGCGCATGGGGAGGGTGGCAGGTTTGAGCCAGAATGACCACCATTCCAGTTCAGACCGTAGGCGTTGAGCAGGAAATTTAAATTTTCCAAACAACGTCCCCGAGTGCATTAGGACTCTACATCAGGCTGTAGGGGAGCAGCCAGTGAAGGTGGTGTTTGAACCCGGGGACTGATCTCTGTCCCCTCTCAGGGCACAGAAACCCTCGGTAACTGTAAAGGAGAGCTCGATGATCACGACCACCTTCCACTCGTCTGCCGCCTCGCTCACTGCCCCGCAACCTACTAGCTCTCAGCAACCCGCTGGCCTCACGCTTGACATCAGCAATCTTTCTAAAAGGTACCCGATTATCCTAGTCTGTAAAATCAGTTCTGAAAAAAATGCTCTTGCATTTTTCGAAAACACAATAAAATAGAGGAACCAATGTTTGCCCGAAAGTGTAAGGAAGTACATCTTGAAAGGTGACTTGTCTCTATTTTCGATCTCTCTTATTAAAAGACAAATGAGAGCTGGAACTCTGTAAACTGATGTCTTGTAGGGTAGGTGGCTCGGGGGCTGGGTGAAACAGGTGAAGGAGATGAAGAGTACACCTCTCATGAGGAGCACTGAGTAACTTATAGGACTGCTGAATCACTCTATTGTATACCTGAAACTAACGTAACACTGTATGTTAGTGATACTTGAATAAAAATAAATTTAAAAACCCTCAGAGGCCAATAGGACCTTATGCATCATCTAGAATCCTATCTGAGTCATATTTGGCCTCAAATAAGGAGAGTTTTGGATTTGCTAATTTTTTTCAAGCTCAGTGTTATAAAATGTTGGGCAAACCGTTTTGTGCTGGTGTGGGCTACCACCTACCCTATTCATCCATCTACTCTTGCCTTTGAGTAAAAGTCATGATGACTGTGAGAGGAGAAAGGTGCGGAAGCTCACTGTAGTTACAAGAATGGATGGAGTTTAGAGCCTGATGAGAGGAGATAATATGAGTTCAAAGATCCACAACAGGACTCACTACCCTATCTTTTAAGTAATTTTAATAAAAAACAAAACAAAACAAAAAAACCCTACATTTCTGCTTTGGGATCAGGCTGTAACGTTGTTCTATTCTGAAAGGGGGGGGGGTAGGGAAGAAAAGCCAAATTATGCCTTTAAATGGCATGACTGAAAGTGGTTCTTTTAAAAGAAAGTGGCTCTTTCACTAACATCCATAGACTACATGTATGCTCATAGAGAACTTGTTAGTCTTAGTAATGGCTCCTAAATCGAGACAAAGATGTTCTTACCTCCAACTCCAGTTCCTCCCTGTCCATTTCCTGATGGACACCTCCAATGTAGTCACTGGGGTCATAGTACTCGTGGGCCGAGGGGTGCCTGAAAACAGAAGAAAGACCTTTGCAGCCTGCTTGCGGCTGGAAGTCCCCCCTTTCATCCTCCCAACCTCGTTGGGCCCGCTGTGATGTGGCCCCAGTTCTCAGGGTTGGGGCACTGCCTAAGCCCACTTCTCCCTGGCCATGCTTCTCAGCAGCGTCAGGACCTCCCCTGTTTAACACTTCCATCCTCCTCAAAGAAGATGCAGGTGACAGCGGGACTGCCCTTGCTGCTCCCAGTGACCATCCTCTTGCCGACTAGTCATGTGAGTCAAAGGGACTCATTTCTCACTCAGTCTCTAGAGAGCAGACACATTCCCCTTTCCCGCTTATTGCTTCACTGTTAGATTTTCTCTTTGGGCAGAAAAAGGCTGGATGTCAGGCAACACTCAAGGATATGTACTGGCCTCTGAGTCCGGTCCAAAGGGCTAGGACCGAAACTACGATGCTTTCATCTAGGACAGTGTCTTCCCAAACTTCTCTGATTGTTCCACGACAAGGACTAGGTTTGACATGAAAACCGAGTACGCACATATATGTAGATAATGAATGAATGAAGGTACTACATACATGCACGTGTAAAAGGCACATGTATATAAGCATACACACCCACTGCTCAGAGAACAGAAGCTTGAGTCTCTCTAGCACAACATATGGGAAACCCTATTTCCAGAAGCTACCACCTCTTTGGAACCTCTAGGAGAGGAGGCAGTGGGAATCGTAACAGGCTCAGTCAGCAGCTCTGGAAGGTCCCAGACGTGGGTGGAAAGCTTCAGCCTGATTTTTGACTGGGGACTCAAAGCATCTTGTTCTCAAAGGTCAGCACAGCAATCAATGGGCTCTGGTCTTCCCTCCCAGGCACTTAGTTTTGAAACATCAGATCAGACATGGTCAAACAAGGGCTGGCTTTCAATTTTCTGGACCTATCAGGTAAATTTCCTGCCAGCACTTAAGGGGCTTTTAGTACTGGAGGATGCCGTTGGAAGGCCTGGGCTTTCAAGCATCACGTTAACATTCCCCTTTCTATCCCGATGCGCACTCTTTACTATGCTTTGATCTTGCAGCCAGAACCTGGAGAGGCCTGACCTCTGGACTCTACTGACATTTCTCAAGTTGCCCCTTGGGGTTAGGTCATGTCATGTTAACCAGACTTAAGAGGAAATTAAGGGTTTGGCTTCTAAAAGGCCCATCACTGTGACAGTTCAACATCTGAGAGGCGGGAGCTGCTGCAAAGGCCTCATCAATACTGAGAGGCAGTTTTGCTCTATAAAGTCGAAGAACTGGCTTAAATGATGATGGTTCAGTGAGTCGGGCAATTCTTTCATAGGATCAACTGGGATGCCACAGAGTAGTTGTGTGACTAAGAGCTGGGAGTCGAGGTGAGCCAGACCTGCCTCTCAGTCCAGCTGCTGACTTAAGCTGAGGAGAACAGGTGTGTATGCACTTCCTCACTGCATGGAAAGACCCATCTTCTTTGCATACTCCTGTGCACGCTGAGCGTGGATGTCAGAGAGGGGACCCTTTCTTTCCCCTTCCCCACTGTTAGGCCTGGGGAGTTAGTCCTGGACTCCCATGACAGCTATCGGGTAACACCATGGGATGAAAGGCAAGCCTCTGTCTGGAAGCTGGTGGAACCACAGGAAACGTGGGCTCACTCCAGCTACTGAGTTATTAACAGAAACCCAACAGGTAGCACTCAGAGGTTTGCCCTGGGAGAGGTAAAATGCCCTTGGAAATAAAGCATCACATCAGTGATGGAATCAGGAACAAGACAGTAAGAGCCAGGGGTGACTCTTTGTCACCTAGAGAGACTAAGGCGGGGAAGGGGACATCCTGTCCTCACACAGGCAAAATCACGTGCTCCAAGCTCTACAGTAAAGTGGACATCTTCTCAGCCAGTGGTCTATCTTAGAAAATTTCTCGCTCTTCATTTTTTCCCTAGATATTTCATCTCACTCACTAAATTAATGATTGCTGCTCTCTCCTGAGTGCTTACCATATGTCATGGTGAGAACTTCCCACACATTATTTCCTCTAACCCAACACTCTTACACACTGGGTTCTATTATTATTTTTCCTACACTGAAATGGGGATAAAGTGAACTGCCCCAGCTGCCTGGCTAGTTATCAGTTTGAGCATCAGGCTCATCTGACTTGAAGGCTCTGAGCTCCACTCTCTCTCTCTCTGGCAGGAAGTAAGGTAAGAGGAGAGTCATGTGTAAAGTAATTCGTGTGGGGTGTTGGATCACAGCTGTTAACTTAATTGGTAAATGCAGCACTTATATGAGGCACGTGTGGGCTTATTAACACGGATTCAGGTTTGAAACGAGACCCCAGAAAGTGGAATGCACACCCTTCAGGGCTCTCTTTACACTCCCGAATTACTTTGTTGTCTATTTAAGAGAACCATCAGCATTCCCTCTAGTTATAACACAAAATCTTCACATTGCCTTTTGCGGTGATTAAATTTTATTCTGAAATAACTTTTATGACATTTGTAAGTAATTTTGTTCTTAGAATATAATTTGAATAACTCCGCTCCAGGGTTATAATAAAGTAATTAATATGTCAGAGCGGTTTTGAGCAGGACTCAATTGACTGCCTCTATAAACAATAAAGTTAAACACGGGCAACCTGGAGGAAAATTATAAGACCTGCTAATGTTTTTCACCACATGGAAAAAGAAAACAACTTCACTGGACTTTTTTACCATGCTTAACACATTAGTGCCATAAGACCATGTGACTTACTCCTCTGGCAGGAGATAGGGATCCAGCACAGGCGGGGTGGGAGAGGACATCTTGGTGAGCGCCATGATGTGCTCGAAGGTGATGTCGGTTTGAGTTCCCGTGTCCACCAGCTGCGACTCTGACGGAGGTGTGAACATTTTGGTCCGAGGCGTTCTCCTCAACACCTGCACCACAATGGGCTCTTTGGCGGTCTTGAAAGCTTCCACAGCCTGGTCATGAGTCGCTCTGGATAAGTCTTTACCGTTGACCTGTGGACAAATATTTAGGGTGAGAGAGGATCATAGCCAAGCAGAAGCTGGAAAGAGTGTGCTCTTGTGTAAGCAAGCCAAAAGGAAGAACAACTTGAGGGTGTCAGAGAATTCCAATTCTGTTTTAGGTTTCCTAAGGAATGCCTAGTGGGATGGGAGTGGGTTTGGAGGGATACAGATCTGGTATTAAATGATAAATCTCACAGTGGGGAAGTCTTGGCTTCCTACTGGAATGTCTTTAACCCAGTTTCATCACCTGCTAATCTTGCCTGCGAGAGAAAAGAGCAGCCTCCGGGCTCAGAGCCTTTATCAGGCAATAATAACTAACTAGAATTTAATTACATTGTTATGTGTTAATGGGGTGTATTATGTCAGGTGACATTAGCTTTCCTTTTATGGAAGTGATATGAAGTTTCCTTTTTAAATAAATTGCTTTGCTTTTTTTTTTTTTTAAAGTCAATCAAATATATTAAGTAAATGATAATCCAGGCCGTAGGTGGACATGGCAGGTATCAAGGAGGTCTAGAAATGGCTGGCATTCTGGCCGATGTGTGGGAAATTAATTGCTATCTTGTTTCCCACCGTGTACAGCCTGAGCCGCCACCGCATCCCCAAGAGGCTTTACTTACTGAGTGTCCACTGTCTGCCGCATGACTGACCTGAAGCTACCACTTAACACTTCCCTCAACACGGTCTGGGAAGTTGGAAGAGCCAATATTATGTTCATCTCCCTCCTACAACAGCTTCAGATTAACCACATGAGGTCACACAGCTAGTTAGTGGTGGGTCACAACTTTGTACCATTGGAAAGAATCCTGGATGCGGCATCCAATCCAAACTAACTCAGTGTGGCTATCTTTAGCACAGCTTACACAAGACGAAACAGAAGCCAGAACCTTATTTCTAGAAAATGAAGTCATTCCAAGCAACCTCTTAGTCCAACTCTAATTTTCCTTGCCCTCCCATCCCCCACAGCAAAGGAATAGGGTATTATGTTCCAGTAGTTTGGTAATGTCTAATGACCGCACTGCAGGAACGTTACCAGGCTCTGACATACTTCAATATTATTCCCCAGGGGGTTGGCTTGCTTTTTAAAGTCAGATACAAAATGATCATACAGGAACCATACTCTTCAGACTATACTTCGGCAAAAGTTCCTGAGCTTCTCAAATCTCTGGAGAGCAACACTGACAAATTCATGTCATTTAACATAGGAGTTCTTGAACATAAATCTCTTAGATTAATACTCCATTTTTTCAATAGGCATGTTTTTAGTATTTATTTATAAATGTCAAAATGAACACTGAACCTTTTCCTGTTGGGCATATGCATCCTCCCCTTAGTCCCCCAGTATCTTGTACTTCAAAGCACACTGACAATTAGGTCCATCCTCTGAGGCAGAGAGCACTTTGGGTTTCTCTGTGTCCGAGCAAAACACGAGTATTGATTATGCAGCCGTTTTTCTATTTTTTGCTAAGCCCCTTCACTCCGGCCCTACAGGGAAAAGAACTCTTAGGACCGAGTATCTTGTAAACAACTGCTGGGTTGAATAGATGTCAGACTCTTTCCTTGTAATGAAGCCCAAGTGCATCATGTTGGTGGAGATTATTAATGATCTGGATTCAATCTACTTAAGTAATTTACTTGCAACACAAGGGAGTTCGGCAGAACAAGAACTATGGGGCTACGAAATGACTCAAGTGCACCAGTAAGTAAGTGAATGGCTGAAGCACCAAACTCTTCCATCCTCTACCCTGGAGGACTGAGAACACCAGGGTTTAACATCACAACTGTCGGGGCGCCTGGGTGGCTCAGTCGTTAAGTGACTGCCTTCGGCTCAGGTCATGATCCCTGGGTCCTGGGATCGTGCGCCTCGCATTGGGTTCCCTGCTCAGCGGAAAGCCCGCTTCTCCCTCTTCCACTCCCCCTGCTTGTGTTCCCTCTCTCGCTGTCTCTCTCTCTGTCAAATAAATAAATAAAATCTTAAAAAAAAAAATCACAACTGTCTTCCCTCTTCCTTTGAGAAGAGGACAAACGGACACAAAGGAATTCTTTCCAGCTTTCCGAACCAGCTGACCATCTTGACCCCCTCCTTGCTCGGAGCCCAGAGTGCTGAGGTCTTGGGTTGGGAGGGAAGGGGGTGGTGGTTAAACAGCAACTTGGAGATCTGCGAAATTCGTGCTGTGGCAGAACTCTCTGAGCCGTATTTTCCATTACTGCCTGACTCCAGGGGTCAAGTAATACAGGAACTTACACTGTGATAGTCAATTTGTCCCTTGGTTAAATTAATGCCACAGACAGCACGTGTAGGAGATGTGGGTGTGGCCACCGCCAGCTAGCCAAGCTCGTCTTCTGCCCTCGGTGGTCACAAGGGATGGCTTGTACTGAAGGCAGTAGCACTCCCAATGAACTCACACATGAAGGCTTTTTTTTTAAGTTTTTATTTATTTGAGAGAGAGAGTGTGTGCGTGTGAGCAGAGGGAGGGGCAGAGGGAGAAGCAGACTCCCTGCTGAGCAGGGAGCCTGACTCCACTCAGGACTCCAACCCAGCACCCCGAGATTATGACCTGAGCCGAAGGTAGACACTTAACCGAATGGATCACCCAGGTGCCCTCAGACATGAAGACTTTTGAATGGGTCCTGCAAGATCTCTCTAATCTGTGCTTTCTCTAGTCATACATTAGTACCAGGTCTTGTGCCAAAAAGGACTGAACATGAGAGTTTCTTTCAGGACCCTTCTAGTTGTGTCTAAAGAAGAACCCATCCTAGGAGTCTGCTTTTTACATATACGATTAGGTCTTGCAAATACAACACCGGACAATGTTAGCTACCTGGTCAACAAACATCCCCCCTTGCCTCACCTTCTTCCTCTCAGCTAAGGGAGATCAGGTTTTGTTTTCTTTCCATCAGATCAGAGAGCTTTCCCTCCTGGGGAGACTGAGGTATGGGCTTGATTAACCTTGGCTTATTATGGTGGTCTTGTTCCTTTAGTGATGGATTTAGGCATGGGCACGAAACATACTTCTGGCTGAAAGGATAAGATGAGGAATCTGCTAGGGAGCTTTTGAAGTTTTGTTTGTTCTTAAAATAGGCAGGGATGGCCCTCTTCTGCCTCTGGGCAAATCATCTGCATGTGTTGCTCGGATTCATGGGAGTAAGTTGGGATCATGTTGAGAGCCAGTCTCTGGGGCCAAATTAACAACATACTGAGGGATACGGAGCAGAAAAATGGGAGAATTGGGGTCTCTGATGATATCACTGAGCAAATGAACTAACCAAGCTTAGGACCTCTTAACCCCAAATTTCTTACCATATTCAATACTGAATTCCTTATACATTGACCATTTTAACTTAAATCACTGCTTGCTGCCCAAAACATCCCAGTAGGTGTAAGTATCACAGAGATGTATTGTAAAATTAGGCAGGAATGTATTCTGATTCGTTCCTAGATACACCCTTCTATCTGTATAAAAGAATTAGTGAAAATGCTTTTCTGATTGGGAGTGTATCTTAATCAGCTCATTTTCATAAAAAAGTGATGGTAACTATTACTTAGGTAGATTTTTAAATCAATGCTACGAGACGGAGATGTTTAAATGGTACCCAGAAAAAGAAACATAAAGGACCCGCCTGAATCAGTCTAAGCTAAGAGGATTCTTAGGGGCAAACAGCTGCCCTGGGTCTCTATGCACACAATTCCAAAAAGCAAGAAGGCTTTTCTGAATCCGTCCCATTTTTGGTATTATTCAAAGGTGTTGATGCAACAACATCCATAGCATCTCTACCGCCTAGGATGAAGAAAGAGGGTAGTAAACCCAAAGGGAGGCCTGGAATGTTGGGGTGACCACGAAATGACCTCTTGTCCCACTCCAGGACGTCACCACCATGCTGGGTTCCACAGAAAGGCATTTTGGACACCTGTGCCCACGAGAACAATTTCAGAAGCCCAGTGCCATGTGTGTATGTGAATCCAACGCAGTTCAATTAAAGCCTGGGCACAATCTAGGGGAGCCCCTCCTTCCTTAAGTTACAGCTCAGGGACAGAGGGCACAGGGTCTGCAAGCGTGAAACCAAGGCAGGGTTGCCATCCTGACTGTGGGCTTTGAACAGTTTGACTATTCTGCGTCTCAGTTACCTCGTCCACAAAAATAAATGTAATTATAGTGTTGTGCCTCTTAGGGTTATTATAAAGTTTAATGAGATATTCTACTTTTAGTGCCTAACATGCAAATAATAAGAAATTTACTAGGATACCAGTGCTAATGGGGATCCTATACCAGAAGAGTCAGATTTCCCCAGGAGAAGATAATCTATAAATCAAAGAAGCAAAATGCAGCCTAATTAGGTAGTCTTAAGAAACATTTGTGTACCGAGAGGCTCCCTGCCCATCTCCTGTTCCTGGACTACCAACATACACGTCAATATCCTAGAGTCCTCAAGTTGGGATTCTCCGGCGGGGCTTTGGGGGTGCAAGAGATAAATTTTACAAGACTTGAGCCCTGCCACACAAGCTTCTTGACAGGGTATTTTAGGGATCATTACATTCTCTTAAAGGACGATGAGACAAGGTGGGAGAGTTTACCATCCTAGATGATGCATTTTTGCAGCCAAATTTGTTTTGAATTACCTTGTGCACATAACACTTATTACACTGTCATCTTGGAATCACATCACCGAGAGCCTTCGCGAGGGGATGACGCCGGTACACTGTCAACCGCCCGAGAATGACAGCCGTTTATGCCCGGGATTATCATTACATCTACATTACACAGCAGCGAGGCCCTGATGATGCCTGCAATTACCGATGGAATGCGCGGCAATGCTCATCCGGTGACGTTTGGCCCGGTCAAATTAAACATCATTAACTCGCCCAATTGAGCAGATTGCTTTTAAAACAGTTTATGCAGCTCTAAAACCAAGTAAATGGAATGTTTCGGAACAAGAAATGCTGATTGCAAACTTTATCTTTATTATAAATTAAAGGCTTAAGTTATTCACCTAAGGCTCTTGCTGGTCCCTGGGGACTTAGGTGCAATTATGGTGAAAATCCAATCAGTCTGTCTCAAGGCAAACATCACTGCCATAAATATGACATGACACTAAGGAACCTTCAAGAGGTCCTTTAGTGGAAGGTCTCCTGGGACAAGACAATTATGCCGTGGGCGTGGAATGATTCCGGCCTGGTGCCCATGAGGCCGGAGTAACACGCTCGCTGTTCTTTGTACGAGACACTCGTGACTGTCTTTTCCATTGCCCTGAGAACTGACGCAAAACGGGTGGGATTTTCCATTTGGGGGCAGACTGCATTGACAACCCCTTGGTCCATCTTGCAGTCATTCAATCCCCGAGTCAGTATTTGTTGAGGTTATTGAGCGAGAGTTGTTCCTCTCTTGGCAGACAGGATGCCACTTGGGAGAATTTTTTGTAGAAAAATGAGGCCCCAGCATGTGTGAGCCGCTCAAGAAATGGCCAGAAGGAATGTGTCGTGGACAGCATTTGCCCAAGACATCTAGTAAAGGATCTGATCTGCTGAGGTGGCCAGTTTGCTCCCAAAGACTACACAGGCTGGAACACAGATTGAGCGCATAACCCAGAGAGAAGCCGGATCACGGATATCTCCCAAGAAATGCCACTGGTGAAAGTCACTCATGTACCTTTAGTGTCACCTTTCCAAAGAGGCGCCCAGAAAGCTTGCGGAGTGCCCTACAACCTAACTGTGAGCAGATCAGGATACTTTAATATGAAATATTTGGAAAAGACATACCGTGCTCTCTCTAAATTAGAAAGTAAGTATCTATTTATGGGAAGGCATCTGGTTTCTGAGGATCAAGGGACTGCAATCACCTCTCTTTCCACTGCATGTGCAAACGACCCCAATGGAAAGCGCGAATGCAATTTTAAATCCAGCCTACTATCAATTATGCCCCTGGCTAAAACACAAATTTTATAGGGCTCGTTTAATTAAATACAGGGGCAGTGATTTCATTCTGTAAAATATCACACCTATGTTGTCAACTAATTAAAACTTAGATCCCACTGGAGGCAACAGACAATAATAAACAACATACTGAAAAGTAGAAGGTTTCAAGCTCTGATTTAGGTTGAAGTAAAAATTTTTTTTCATTCAGGAAACTCCTTGTCTGTTTTAATTTATTTCAAATATATAGTCTGCTCTGGGGCTTGATAAAGGGAAGGTTAACCTATCTAAAATGTAGATATTATGTTTAATAAGAAGGAAGAGGAGCCTTAATAAACAAATGGTGTTTAAATTAATGGATTTCTGTGGAAAGCACTCACTTTCCTATGTGAGGTCTACGTATAAGAAGACTATACTTCTATAGATCTCAATTCCTATGTTGTAAACACTTAAACCTGTAGAAGTACATTTGATTTCTAACACGGACCACACTAGAGTTTGTCCACAGTAATTTCTGAATGCGTCCTGATGTTATTTCCCTGGGTTTGGTATTTCCACAACTGGAAGATTCCCCCACCTTACTACATTCTGCGTCACCTGAACAACTGAACTTATAGCCTAGGAAACTTTCCTGTTAGAGGAGCCTTCCTTATGTCTAACTTAAGTATCTCACATTTTAAAATCCCTTACTTTACTTCCTCAATACAGAATATTCCTGGCTGCCAGCCTCTGAATAATAAAATGGATGACATGTCTTAAAGAAAGAGGCTAAAAATCATACATGTTCTTAGTTTTTTTAAAGGTAGCATTAGTCCTAAAATTATAAAATGCTTTCTTTTCAGGTTAAAAAAAAAATCTACCTTAATCAACAGTATTTTGTTTCTCTCCTTTTGGAAGCCTTGATGTCATCATGTCAAAGTCCCATTTTAAGTGATGACATCCAAATGTCCATTAAACTACAGTATATCTGAACCACTCAGAATCTTAAAATTAACATGCACATTTTTACATCATCTTAAAGGTGATGATTTAAAGATGCAACTCAATCTATTATAGGAAAGCCCAGTGTCGAGTACTTGGAAACAAGGTGTGTCTATAGCTAAATCACCCTACTTTCTATGACTCCTAAGTTCTTTGGAACATCAGTGTCTTCTCCAGTCATATCTTTAATGCAGCACGGGATGGTTTCAGGTTTAAAGCCAGTTAAATATGGTCAATTATATTCCATGGCCCATCACGGTTCACTCCTGGAAGACATTTTTCCAAATGCTTCTAACCATCCTTGGTTAGAAGAATAAGAGAAGATAAAGAATAAGAGAATAAGAATAAGAGATAATAAGAGAATAAGAGATAAGAATAAGAGAATAAGAATAATAAATAAAGAATAAGAGAAGGCTTTCTTTATACTCATCTGGAAAAACCCCAACCAGTCCTTATGGTCCAACAATCTGCCCGTTGTCCATTCCTACACGTGACTTTAGTGATGCTGGAGAATATTCACGCAATGAGATGTCACAGAGTAGAACTCACGGCATTTGCTTGATGTGCAATCACATACTTTTCTAGTGATTGCCTGTATGCTCTCACCAGGCTCTGAACTCCATGACGGCATGACCGGTGTCTTTCGACCCCCGCAGGACACCCAGACCTTAGTATAGCAGCCAGA
The DNA here is from genome assembly GCF_029215605.1 of Mirounga angustirostris. Lineage (NCBI taxonomy): Eukaryota > Metazoa > Chordata > Mammalia > Carnivora > Phocidae > Mirounga > Mirounga angustirostris. Next base: position 176,113,298 of record NW_026991709.1, on the reverse strand, counting down.
AGGCAGCAGGTCACCCGAGCGACCTCTTCACTTGTTTGTCGACAGTCGCATTCCCCCACTGGGCACATCTGCTACCATTTCATGGTCCTTTCTACTGTTAAACAAAAACTCAACATTTTTTGCTCTGTGATCTTCTATGCTTAGCTAAGCTGAATACAAGTCTGGTTGAGTCTCCTTTAGAATTTCCAAATTTCAGGGGAGCCTGGGCGGCTCAGTCGTTAAGTGTCTGCCTTCGGCTTGGGTCATGATCCCGGGGTCCTGGGATCGAGCCCCGCATCGGGCTCCCTGCTCGGTGGGGAGCCTGCTTCTCCCTCTCCCACTCCCCCTGCTTGTGTTCCCTCTCTCGCTGTGTCTCTGTCAAATAAATAAAATCTTTAAAAAAAAAATTTCCAAATTTCAAATGAAAATACATGTTTTGTATTTTTTACATACATACAGACATATTTATTGAGAGGCATTTTCAATATAAATTTGTACACGGCACCATTCTTGATATGATCAACATGGCATCAAGGAAAGTATCCTCTGCTTTTTGGACAATGTAAAACATGGGGCCCAAAAAGGTCATGGAGTGTCTGCAAAGGACCAAGGCGGCTCTACTCAAGCTTTCCTGTACTCTGTAGGTTCTGTATTATAGGAGACAAGGTGGGGCCACTTCAGGTGAAAACACAAAACTTCCCATATAAGGGAAGGAGACAAGAAAGACCAAAGTTATAGACCCCACAGAAAATCAGAAAAGGTAAAAATGGTTTCTTTTTCTTAACCACTTTCTTATTCCTCTCCCTCTCTCTTCTTTTCCCCTCCCTGTCCCTCTGCCCTGTTCCCCCATATCCCCTCTCTCTCCTGGTTCCCTACTTAGAGTTGTGCAGACTAAGCTGTGAGCAAGGAGCCTGGACGAGGGGAGCAGGGTGGGCTCAGAGGAAAGAGAGCCTTTTTCTAATTCCCACTGAAGTGCTGGAAGGGCTGGCCGTGGTCCCACTTGGGGCCATCACCAGGTCAGGAGTAGGTGTAGTGGATGCACGTGATGACCTGGCCTCTGGACACACAGAGGGGACTTTGTGGTGGCTGAGCTACCTCATCCCTACCCCAGAAGGGCTGGGAAAAGTCTCTTTCCCTAGTACTACCTGTTGCAGCATTTGGGAGAACAGGCATTATCTTTCTGTGCTCCATTGTTCACCTTGGTATCTGGTGAGTGGCCAGATGAGCTGAAGAAACATGCAGGAGTTTGGGACACTTCAATCATGAGAACATCAACAGTGGTACGGTGTTCCCTCTATGCTGGCCACTATTCTAAGCACACTGCATCCGTTTGCTCAGGTGATCTTCCCAATGGGGGAGATAATGTAAAATGACCTGCATTTTACAGATGAAATCGGGAGGCCAGCGAGCCTTTGCATATCTGCAGACTTTTGATACAGGAGGCCAGCAGCTTCTACCTTGAATCGGCAGATCCACGCTTAGTTCAGAGGTAGCCATGCTTCTTTTTACACGTCCATTTTATTGCATTTAATGATCCATATTGGCATTATCTCCTACTATAAAAGCCATACAGCCACCAATCAAAGGAGAAAGGCGTGGTTGCTTTTTTGCAAGCATCACACCCAAGGCCTTATGAAAACCATTTTATTATGTCATTTCCATCTCCCTGGTGTAAACCTCGTATCAGTCTCATAAATATATCTTATAAATTTAAATTTGTTAGCTGTTTTCCTCAAAGACGAGGGCAGTGTTTAGAATAAAATTCTACCCTCCAGGCTCTCATCATCAGAGAAAAGGACATGTAGGAAGACTCCTCCATCAAAAAAAATCGTTGTCATGCCGAAATTAAAAGAGTATTTTAAAAAAAGTGTTTAATGATGTTTCATGTGACCATGGGCATTGAAGTTTCAAACTTCAAGGATCCTGATGGAGACTGCATGAAGGTGCGTAGGAACAGGAAGGAGTTCTACATGTGGTAAGACCCTTCAGCTCTAGGGTCCGACTGCCTCAGTTTAAATGTAGGCTATGTCACTTATGTGTTACGTTGTCTTGAGCAAGTCACCCTCCTGGTGACTCAGTTTTCTTATCTGTGAATTGGGTCAACAGGAGGACCTAACTCATTGGTTTGTTGTTAGAATTCATTAGGCCATACAACAGAAAGTCATTAGGGTCATGCCCCGGCAGAGTGCGCACTCAATAAATGTCAGGTGTTTTTTATCTTCATTCACTTGAAGATTTATTGGAGAATCCACAATGTGCCAGGCACTCTGTCCCACTGAGAAAGTGGTAACCCCAAGCTCAGTAACACTGGGTGAGAGTGACCACTGTCTGGGCTCTGGGGTGAGACACACACGGGCCTGAATCTCTGCTCTACCATTTACCAGATGTGAGACCGGGTAAATTACTCTACCTCTGTGTGCCTCAGTGACGCCCACTGAAGATGGAGGATAGTAAAGCATTTACCTCCTCTCGGGTTTTTGTAACCACTAAACAGCTAAACAGTGTAAAGTAAAGCTCTCGGCACAATGCTGAATGTCAGCCATTGTCATAACCCTGCAAGCTTGGACACATTCTCCCCGTGCCTCATCTGTAAATGGAGTTGTGAAGATTCACTGTGAAGGGAGTCTGGCTTATAGTCAGCACTTTCACAGGAGATACCAGCCCCCGTGTGGTTCCTAAACATTCTAGCCACCAAATTTCAGTAAAAACTTTACTGCAAATAAATTGTGTAAGAACATCAACAAAAAAGATTTTATGTTACACTCACATCTATGGGAAAGACACAGATGGATCCATAGACGGATCCTAGCATCCATCTCAAGGATGTGATATTCTGAACTACTTGTACTGCGTGCCTGCTTTGGGCCAGGCACTGTGCTAAATGCTTTCTATGCCTGATCCTATCTCATCTTCTCAATAAGAAGATCACTGGTGAGGTCTGAGGTATTATCTGTTTTTTATAGATGAGAAAATAAAAGCCCAAGTTGCTAAAAGCAGCATCTTAAAAATAGTGCAACTCATAAGCAGTAGAGATGGGATTTGAACCATGTTTGCCCAAGTTCAAGCATATGTGCTCTCCCTCTTACCACTGAGCTGCATAGCTGAGCACTGTTATCTGGCCTCAGCTGAAAGGTAAGATCAGGTGGAAACACGATGGGAGAGCAGAGTGAAAAAGAGTCATCATCACAAGGGGGGACAGGCCAGCCTCAGAGGAGAAACTCAAAGCTCTGATGAGAAGAAACAAAGTTCCTCGCTCAAGAATGACATTCACTGTTGGCACCTCGATGTGAAAGGGTGAGCTGGGCCATGTGGACCCAAGGTGGCTAAGCCAGCTGACCTTTCCCAGAAACTCACCTTGGTAATGGGACACATTTAATGAGCAGAGTGAGAAAACACGAGTCTTCACTCACCCACCCCTTCCCTACTTATCTGCAGAGAAGCTGAAGGCAGACGAATCGATTTTTCTTTTTCTCATTTCTTTTCTTACACAGTTGTCCCTGCAAATTTTGGCATGTTTGTCCTACAAATGTCCTGAGGCATTTTGTGAAGCCCCAGCGATGGGACACCATTTAAAACAGTACAACTAGGAGGAATGTAAGGTGAGTCTTTTGTTAAAACAGAAAACTCTTGAGCGGTAAGAAAATCGGTAGCATCAGACATTTTGAAGCCCTTGAATCTTACAGGAGCCAGGCCAAGAGAGCAAATTTTGCAAGAAGCTCACTGACCTTAATGACCTGGATCTTATTTATTCCTCTCGATAAGACAATGAAATTTCCTGACTATCTTTATATAACACCAATGTCAGGAAACAAACCGACGCATGCCAGGACAAATGAAAGCTAAAGCAGATGCACTTGACATAGAATTTTCTGGCTCTTGTGGATTTGTGTCTTAAACTTTTAGTGTTACTTCAACAGTGGTTTGGAACCTTTTTTGTTTGTTTTCTGTTTTCTTCCAAGAAACAAAATTATGACATATAGGACATAGATAAAAACTAATTTTTGCTCCTGCATTGCAAACTAGTAGTAAAATTTCCATGAAAATGACTGGGATAGAATCCTTAAAGAAAATGTTGTAAATGATTACCTTGTGGTCTTAGCAGTTAAAAGAAAACTCGGTTGGGAAGGGCCTAGTACCACCATGAAAATGAAACGGGCACTGAATGTTGAGAGAATGGGCGAGTTTTTCTTTTGTTTTCACACAATAACCATTAGTTGGCTTGTCCATAATTATCTTTCTCAATAAAATTATGATATATCACCTCAAACACTTCTGATTTCCTAAATAGCATTCTTAAAAGATCCAAACCAGGGAAAAACTAGAAAGCATGGCTGGGATTTGAAATATAACCGCCTTGATGGTAGGGATCCTACCTTTTACTTCCTAGAAATGTGAGACATCGTTATTCATTCAGAATATTTTCTATGTATCATGCACTGTGCTTAGGCATTTTATATTCAATCACTCATTCCTGTGCTTACTGATTTAATAAATACTGGTGATGACCATGTGCCCAGTACCCTGCCTGGGGTGGCCAGTGCACTGGTGAGCAAAACCAGAAATGGGAGCTGCCCCAGTAAGTTCATAGTCTGGTGAAGGAGACAGATGCAAATGATCTGAGAGAAGGAAAGAGAACCTGGCTGGGGTTGGGGAGGGAGCTGGTACTGGGATGAGGGGGATCCTCTGAAGAAGAGATGTTGAGCACAAATCAGCAGAATAGACAGGATTTACATGGGGAGAAAAAGGGGAGAGGATATTCCAGACAGAAAGAATAGCATGTGCAAAGGTCCTGTGGCTGGGGGAAAACCTGGCACAACTGAGCATCAGAACAAGTGGAATAGAGACTGTTATGTGATAGGACTGGAGGGGTGGGCAGGTGCAGACCACATTGACCACTGGAGGCCACAGAAAGGGCTTTGAATCTGACGCAACTAAAAAGGGGTGGGTGGAGAACTAACCAGACAAAGAGGATACACATTCAGGTTTGCCTCTTAGAAACATGACCCTAGCAGGTGAAGTGTGAAGACTGCAATGGGAGAGACTAGGTAAGAGGTGTCTGAGGTGGCCCAGGGGGAACAAAGAGAGATTTAGGAAGTGGGACCCTCTCAACCACCCTTTGAGTTATTTCCATTTTCACAGGAAGCTGAGACTCAAGAGGGTAAGTGATTTGCCTAAGGTCATAGAACTATTAAATGGTAGTCTGGGGAGCTTGAACTTGGTTTCTTAACTCCAAAAGAGCCTGCTTTGCTAAGATAAATCACTCGAGGTGTGAATATCACGGCAAAACAAATCCAAGTAGTAAATTTAAAAAACATGAAATGAATAAGGATCTAGGCAGATCCTAAGCTTCCCAAGAATTTTCCTTGTCCTGCTACTGGATTCCCCCTTGACTACAGACTCCCTGTAATGTCCTGGATCCTAAATCATGGTTCCTTCTTGGGGCTCTCTTGTAAATGCACAGTGAGAGCATCATGTCACCATCTGCTGCTTCTGTCCAGTGGAAGCTACCATTTTGTTGGAGCCTCTGCTTCCTAGGACTCTGGAGTCCTACATGTCCATTCTTTTGCTGGAGAACCATATTGAGGTTAGATTATAGGAGGAATAATGGTTTACTGTGCCAACTGGTTAAAAAAGCCACTCCATCTTGTATTTCAACAACTCTTTCTGCAAAATGGGACACAGTCCTCAGCCTCAGTAGGGGAAGCCCCTTGCTCTTCACATGAGCTTCCCATATGATTGATGTTTTAGAACTGTTCTAAACCCTATCTAATCACACAATTCCCAGATTTTTAGTTTTAATCTTTATTGGACATCAACATTTCAAAGTGGTATTATGATGGGTAGTTTTCATCATTTTTTTTAAAGATTTTATTTTTTTGCAGAGAGAGACAGTGGCAGAGGGAACACAAGCAGGGGGAGTAGGAGAGGGAGAAGCAGACTTCCCGCTGAGCAAGGAGACCAATGGGGCTTGATCCCAGGACCCTGGGGATCATGACCTGAGCCGAAGGCAGACGCTTAATGACTGAGCCACCCAGGCACCCGATTTCCAGCATTTTTATTATGAAAATTTTTCCTGATCTTCTTTTCTCTCTTAATTATCCCCAGGCATTTCCCCATGAGGAAAATTATAGAATTGAAGTCTGCAGTTAGCAGGATGGCCCTTGCTACTCAAGCATCCTCAGAGTGGGTAGATAGGCTCTATATTTTATTCTCTTAACTTATGGCAATGGACTCATTTTGGAGAGGGATGGTGTGTGTGTGTGTGTGTGTGTGTGTGTGTGTGTGTGAAATAAATTCACTGCAACAAAACAATTCATTGCTTATCTAGTTGATATGATTAAAGCACAAAAACTAACCTCTTGTTTTGTCCTGAATTGTGACAAAATTCTCTATTTTTAATTGCAAACTGTTGCTTGATTTGTGGAGGAAAATTTAGGTTAGAGGAGAAAATATGTGTCTCTCTCCTGCTAGGCTGAGATATATTTCTAAATTTGAATAAAATTTCTAGAAGACAAAAACACTTCATCCTACTAGCTTGTACTTCATCTGTCCTATGTATAAGACTATTCTATTCCATTTAGGAGTGCTTATATGCAGTAATGAATCCAGATATATCTTTAGTGAATTGCCAAAAGATTCACAGTTTGCAGATACGTTCCCTTGCAACCAGAGACAACTTTATATCAAGAGATTATATAAATTCTCTTTGAGTTATCTCCACTGGAGTATGGAGTTACTGAATGATCACTGTGAGAAATTAATGCAGAATTCTGGAAATACTGGCTTGGAAAGAAGAACCAATGAAAGTGAATAGGAATGATGGACTCTGGAGGTGTGGAAGGAACAGAAATTGGTAAGATTTAGAACCTTTATGAATCAAAAATAAACTTAAGGTGGTACTTCTTTCTCAAAGATTTATAAATGTGATTTATAAATGGCACCAAAAGAATAATGATGACATCCTAGGATATTTAGCACCTCTAAAATAGGGAATAAAATGACTTTCCCTCTCAACTTCACAGACACTGAGGGCTTTAAAATATGACCACATTATCATAATCTTCACTTTTTGGTGATTAAATTCTGGGCAATGAGAATGGCAGAGTCATTACAAGAATGAGCTTTACGGAACTCCCAGGATGTAGAAAGCCCATGATAAGTTTGTTGATCTTAACAGAAATTAAAAATAAAAGATGTTTACGGAAAGTATGAACTTAACCTTTCTAGACACAATTCCACAATCCCCTGCTCCAACTATTCTGCCACACGGTGGGAATAAGAACTATGTCCCGACATCCTTTCACCTCATAAGAACACTCAACTGTTAAAACTTCCTGACTTCATTTTCTTGCTCTCCATTTTGGTTACATGGAAGCATCACATCAAGGTAGTGGGTCCCTCAGACATCCCCCTGACTCTCGGCTCCAGCAGGGGACACAGAGGAGATGGACCCCTTGCCTGTGGCCACTTGGGAGAAACTCTGTTTAGATGACAAAATAACTTTGAGTGTATTCCAGTGAGGTGAGCCATGGAATACTCCAATGAGAGGCTGGCCAAAGCCTCTCTTCTGCTGTCAGATTGTTTGTGAGTTTTAAGGAAGAAGCTAAGTGGGTTGCTTTCATGAGAGGAAGGAGGATAACACTGTTTGCAGGGCACAGGAATCAGCATGTGGGCTCCAGTCCCTATGACAGAGAAGAACCTGCAGCATTTTCTAAGATGATTTATTAGATGTGGGTAGAATTTGCTAGAAGCCTACCAGGAGCAAATCATCTGGGAAGGAATTAATGATCCAAACACAACACTTGATAATGCAATTAGAATATGAGGAAATGTAGGGGATTTCCAGAGAGAGAGAGAGACAGAAAAGTAGGGAGGGAGGGGAGCAGAGAGAGGGAGAGAGAGAGAAGTATGTGTACATGATTTTGATTATGTCAAACGTAAAGCCAGAAAAAGAATCTAACAACAAATTTCTGAAAGAGTGAAGTTGTCAGAGGGGAGAAAGGACTGGGGTGCTCTCTCTAGTTCTGATGCTCTGGTATAGTTAAGCAAGTGTGCCCAGCTGAGTGGAAACACACTTGTGGCTATGTTTCAGCAAAGTGCTGTGTGGATCTGAGAAAAAGAAGTAAGACTGCCGGCAGCAAAAACAGGGACCCCCATCACTGAAGGGCAGAGCACAGTGATGGGGCACAATGTTTTTCTTTAGATGCTGTAGGCAACATAAGCTTTCTCTCCCCCCACCCCCCACCCCCGATTTTTGTTTGGGTCAGGGATTTTTTTCCTTTAAACCTTTTCTTAGTTGAGTTAGAAACTCAGAGTCTGAAGCTCTGGAAGCTTTTCTCTCACTTCATTTCATCTTGCCTCATAGATGAGCTCACCGAAAAATGTGTTTCCCAGTGGCAACATCCGCTGTGTGTGTGTGTCCAGGGGAAATTTCCGGCTGTCTACTTGTTCTAGCTGCTGTCCTAGGCTTTGTGAACACACTCTATCCGGGTAACACAGGCTCCTCCCTTTATTTTTATTAATGTCCGTTTTTAAAAACTTCTTATTGAACAACATATCTTCCCTGTCCCCTTCATTAGTTTGTTTAGTTTGGAGAGGATATGGTTAACATTAGTAATGCCTTTCCAAAGCATTTCTTTATTTAAATATTCAGTGTAGTCCTACCTGCATCTACACAGCACTGGCTTCATACTTTCAAATTATTTTCATCTGCTTTCACTCAGCAAGCAAGTGTCCAACTTGGGATGGCAGCCTGGAAGCCAAGCCATTTCAGGATGCGCGAGAGCACAGGAGACATATGCCCGGGGAAGTATCATTAATGAAATGCTCTTTCTAGAAATCCAGGACTCTTTCTGCCCTGGAGCTTCTGCCTGGCTAATGCGGACTGCTTTGTGTTTGGATGGTTAGGAAGCCCAGCCTGGCCACCAGGATTGGATCCTAAGCCCCAAACAGGGGGCCCCTGGTGCTTGGCACTGGCTGCCTGCAGAGCCTGTTACTGGTGTGTGTTCGTCTGTGTGATGACCTGGCAATGTCTTATCACCCTCCACCTCCACGTGGTAAGAACCAGGAGGATCATGACTTTGTTGGTTTTGCAATCCCTGCATCATCACCAGTGGCTGCCCCTACTTGGCACAGTGGAGGTGTTCAAGAAATAACACGTGGAACAAAGGACACAATCTGAGCATTTCTTCCAAACATACTGTGTATTCACCTTTGCATTATCATTCTTGGAGAGTCTTGGCCTTTCATACTTCTTTCAAATACCCTGCTTGCCACTGCTCCTTTCTAAGAAATGACTTAGCAACAGTGGTGGCCAATGAGGTCCGCATAAATTGCCCTTCTGGATCCACTGCCATCACTTGGCCTATCTCCCAGAGACCTTCTACCCGTAATGATGACCCTTTTAGACCCAATTTTGGAGGCCTGACTGCCTTCACCTCCTCTAGGAATGCTGGCTTTCTCCCTTGGTCCCCAGAGCCTCGCCTGGCTTGTTGGACAACATATAATAGTTGACACCCGTGCTGTACAGGGCCCAGGACAAGAGCGCTGTGAGCACGGGGCTGCTTTCTGTCTTTCCCTCAGCATGTGGCCCAGAGAACAGAGCAGGCACTCAGTAAATGCTGGACTCAGGACAACTAGAGGGGGACTCGCAACTGGGGTAACTCGCAGACGGAACTCCTCTCTCGCTTTAGTACGACAGTAAGATGAACTTCCCTTGAGTGGGGTCTCGTGCTAATACACCATGTAACTCCCATAGCTGTGGAACTGTTTTTTTTTTTAAACCTCCCTTTTATAAAGGAGAAAACAGAGCACAGTTTCCTGGTCCAGTCTTTTGATGATACTTCTGTTGCAGACCCATATTCCTTTAAGTTTACCTGATAACGTAATCATATGCTCATTAGTGTCAGATTTAATTTCTGACCTCCCACCATCCCAGAACGCAAGCCCCCTAGGACAGGGATACTTTGCTATGACAGTGCCATATATTTAGTACGATGCTGGGGACACTGTTCAGACAGTGTGCCGGAGACTGACAGTCCTGTGCTAGGATCCTGGCTCTGCCCCGTAGGAGCCGTATGATCCCAGGCACATGAATCTGCTTCTCTAAATAACCCTCAGTTGTCCCATCTGTAAAATGGACGTAACAACAGGAGCTGTACTTTAAGGGGTTGTGTTAGAATGACATGAGATTCTGTATCTAACACATGTATATAGACCACATGCATGGCAGATCACACTCAGTTATTTATCATTGCTATTAGCATAGAAATCCAAATCACTGGAATACATTAGTCTTGGGCCTTCACTGTTAATTCAAGGACAAAGAATACAGTGCTGGAATTGCTTCTTCCTTTCTCTGGATGTTTCTTAACTGTGGCTGGATGTGGAGGACAGTTGGTTCTAAAACTTGATGGCCAACTGAGGAAATGATGCGCTAGCTCTTCACCTTGCCTTCTCCCTGAGGTTTGCCCCCTCCCTGCACTGTAAGGGGAACAGGCACTTGCTCTCAGTTCCACTCCAGGGAGGAACGAGAACAGAAACTTATATTGGTGGGGGGGTGGAGAGATTAGACAGACATGCCAGACAACTTAAACTTCAATGCCTGGGAAGTTTCTAGATACCTAGGTTTATACTGCAAAGTTTAGGCTTAGAAAGTTGCTAGAGTGAAAATGGAAAAGGAGGAAACACCGGGCCCAGGGAAACAGAGGCACCACTGGTTACGTTGATACATGCAGGTAAGTGCAACATATGGTAGCTGGTATCTAACAGGGAGAGGATAGGAAATAGAAGTTATTCAGGCCAGGCATTTCCTAACTAGGTAAAAAGAACAGAATCCCAGATGTGAAGTACCATTGTGATTCAGGGTGGGGGGGCAGATATGGGAGGGTGGACAGCCACTGCTCTTCATCTCCTGATGCCAACTGAAATATTGCTATGAAAGATGATAATTTCTCTCAGGTTTTCCAGAGTCCCCAAATAGTAAACAGCAATAAAGGAAAATTGGTTTCATATTATTTAGAGTTTTCTTTTATTAGAATGCATGTCACTTCTAATGTTATGTGCCCCACCATGGACACTTTTGGGCAGAGGGGGGGAATAATGAATCGTCACCTATGGTAAAACAGGAATTCATCTGGGCTGTGGGACATGGCTTAACACACTGGGAGGAAACTCATTTTCCCAGATGTCTGACAAATTAACTCTGTTTTCATTGGTTTAATGCTGTGAATAGTGTTTGTCTGCATTATATGGTTTATGCATTGTTCACAAAAAAAAGACATTTTTGCTTAAGACTTCTTTATATAGAAACATGCAAACATGCCAACTCTTAAGCAATGTGTTTGTAAAGATACAAGTTCTAACTGTGGTCCTACAGCTGTCTTCTGTTACAACAAATGGTAGAGGTTGAGAGAATTCTTGTGCACATGAAGAATGCTTTATCTTGAAAAAAATAAGGCAGTATTTTAATACTTTTTAAAGATCTTGATAGCCAACAACCTCTTCCTCCCCATCATTACTATTTCTGATTTACTTTCCTTCAGAATCTGGGGGAGAGGGAGGCTTTTTATAGTATATGATCTTTCTTCTTGGGGCTCTTCTTAATATTTTTATTTTATTAAGTACTGAATATATTAAGTTTCTTAAGATGCATATAATTATAAAGAATTCTACACCAAATACTTGTAAGTCCATACCCCCATTTGAGAAAAGAGCACTATCAATATGTCACTTTGACAAGCTGAACTTGACATGTCTGTGGACAGACAGAATGCCAAGAAGAGTACAAGAAGGCGGCACCAGGGAGCGACCTTCTCCCAGGGGGACGAAGAGTTACTACAGAACTACAGCACAAGAAAACAGACACTCTTAGTGTGATCTTGGTGCAGGGAGACTCTCGATGGACCAGAAAAGAAAGGCCAAAAAAAGCCCCAAACACACAGGGGAAACAGGCACTGCCCTTTGATGGGGAAGAGACGGGATTTTCTCCACTGATGCTAGGAGCCATCCTAAAATGAAGTCGACGCCAGCCTCACACCTTTCTGTGAAAGGCAAAAGTTATATAAAGCTTTTGGAAGAAGATACAGGATAGCAGCTTTAGAGCTTCAAAGTAGAAAATATATTTCTTCACAGAGACTAAAAGCACAAACCATAAGACAAGACTGATATATTTGACTATGTTCAATGAAGGGATCTGGTTCACTGGAATACACCATAAAGAGAAGGCAAAGACAAGCCACAAAATGGGAGAAAAGGTCTGCAAGTCATACCTGATAAAGGACTGGTATCCAGACTAAGCTTTTAAAAATCCTATGAATCAAAGGAAAAAGATGAAAAATCCAATAGAGAACTAGGGCAGACACCTGAACAGGCACTGTGCACGTGCCCGCACGCACGCACACACACACACACACACACCAGCTCAAATACAGTCAATACACACATCAAAAATAAAATACTCTATTTAGCTAATAATCAAGAGTAAAGCAAATTTAAACCATAGTGAGATACCTCTTTGTATTTGCAGCATTGTAAAAATTAAGGAGCCGGACGATACCAAGTACTGACAGGGAAGTTCAAGCATCAGGAATCTCTCTACCATGATGCTGAAAGACTGTCTGGCATTAGTAAAACTGAGAAGCATATACCTTAAAGCCCACCTTCCTTCCCACCCTCCTGTCCTTTTGTCCATCTGTCAATCCATCCACCCACCCATCCATCCATCCAACCACCCATCGACCCACCCATCCATCCATCCACCATCCATCCAATCCAATCCATCCATCGATCCATCGATCCATCGATCCATCCATCCATCCATCCAACCAACCATCCATCCATCCATATGTAATCACGTATCTCTTAGAGCAGTTGCTCCCAAAGCGTGCTCCTCAGACTAGCAGCATCTAACCTGGGGGTGGGGCAGAGGACTCAGTGCTTTAATAGTGCCTCTAGATGCATGTTCCAGTTTGAGAACCAGTGCCCTAGAGGAATGTTGGTGTCTTGAGACTGGTGTAAGAATGCAAGTTACAAATGAGAGTCCATTCCTCTCCCCCACCCCCTTTTTCTATCAAATAGAAAAAAAAAGTGAGAATATCTTTAATGCCCAGTGAGTATGTGAATGGGAGACAAGGTGAGACAGAACTTACTGGCTGGTGGTGTTACACAAAGAGGCTTATTTTGGGGATGATCTGGCACTACTTATTAAGACCTTAAAAAGTGTTTATTCTCTGGCATAACACATCAAAATGTACACTAAGATAGTTACTAAGGACTGGTCAATGGTACTGTTCCATTGACAGGTACAGTTGGACTGTGTCCTACACCCTGAAAATGCTCCGGAAGCAGGGTCTGTAAGTCATGACCTGTCAGCATGGTGATGGCCATCTAGCTCATCATCAGAAGGAGGTCCCTGCTCAACTTGTTTCACCCAGAATTCTGCAAAATAGGATTCATTTGGTTAACAAGGTCTTTCTAAAAACACATTTTCTTTGGGCAGGAGGATTCTGCTTACCATCATTCACATTATCGGGAATTACTTTAATTTCCCATTGACTATTGGAAAGGGAGCATTTATAGGAGTAGGAGGGCATGTGACTTAGGAGGATGCAGGATGATTCTGGAATCTGGGGTGATTGGGAGAGGGACACTGGTTGAATAAAATTGAAGGTTAATTTGTAGAAGATACACAAACACATACACACTTGTGTGTGTATGTGTGTGTATGTCTATATGTGCACATATATCTTTAACAAAGCTTCACTAACCTTCATTTTCCCACTTGTAAACTAGATATTATAGAACTTACTTGAAAAAAGCCCTGCTTCACCAAAATAAAGTGACTTATTTTGTATTCACCAACAGATGGTTATCTTTTGATCTGAATGGCAGTGTCTGAGATAGGAGGAGCCTGTCCTGCTGTCTCTACATCCAAAGGAAGAATGAAGAAAATCTGCCCCAAAGCTTAGGTAACCTAAGAGTCCTCCCTCTCCCAGTATTTTGGGTTTAACTTCGAACAGAGGGACTGAAACTTGAATGAGCACCAAACTCACCCGGAGGCCTTGTTCAACACAGATTGCTGGCGCCATGCACAGAGATTCAGGCTCAGGAGGTCTGGAGTGTGGCTGGAGAATCTGCATTTCTAACAAGTTCCTACAGGATGGCGATGCAGCAGCTCCAAGAGCATACTGTGAGAATGAATGACTTAGAAGAAACTTCTGGAGACTCTTCAACAGTCAGGAAATCTCCCCTTGAGCCCCACTGCCTCTCAAATCAAGATCCTTGTACTCCCACCATTGAACATTGATGCCAATAACTTTCTTCCAACTTCTGCACTATTTCAGCATATTTTTTATTACAAACTGATGGGTATAATAAAATATCTTTGAAAAAAAAATTAGCCTGCCAGGCAGGTGTCCAGTAGACTGGAAAAGGGACCCTTTCCCCAAAGTTAACCAACAGACACATACCACTCAATATGCTCTTGGTGAAGAAATAGGAAAGCAGGTCATTCGAAGTAGACACATTCATGCCTGACTTTTCCCAGCACGGCACTCGCTATTAGGCAGCAGAATCTGATGACATTTCACCAATGTTATGACACCTGCCACACCACTGAAGGTAATGTTGCTAGCAACCTGGCTTTGTGAGCTTTAGAGAGCGGATGCTATGTTCCCTGCTGAATCCCACACTGGGCAGAGAATGCAGGAGGGTTATTTTGGCTCTGGCATGCCTCTGGACCTGCTGATGGTATTCTTCTGTGCCTGCTCTCCCCCACCCCCAATGTAGCCATGACCTCTCCCTGCATTATTAATGAGTGCAAGAGAAGTCATTTATTAAAGCTACATTTTTTCACTGTTCCATATGTTTCTTTCTGCCAGCCACAGCAGGCATGTCACAGGAACGCAGAGAGAGGGACAGTCGTCTCCCCTGGGGCTGTGTACCACCTGCCTCATGGCGATATGCAGCAGTATCTACGGAAGCCATTAGAATCTCGGGACGCGGACTCATTTGTCATTGCTAAAAGCCTTCCCGGACCAAAGTGGGACCTACTTGATACATTCCTCATTCAGAAGTTAATTTGGTAAACATGTCCTGAATAGTTTACTGGTTATGTGTCAGGACCTGGGGGGTCACAGAAAACGAGACAAAGTCTCCACCTTCATGGGGCTGACATTTTTCTGGGGGCTGGGGGTTGGAGACAATAGACAAGTTAATAGTACATGAATTATGATAAGTGCTAGGAAGGAAATAAACTGTGCACAGAGAGGTCAACACGGGGTGGGGGTAGGGGAACCTCTTAGATCAGGGAAGGTCTCTGGGGAGAGGGATATTTGAGCTGAGTCCTCAAGGATGAGTTGGTGAACTGTGTTTCAGAAGGAAAGGAACAGCTAGTCTAAGGTGTGAAGACGGAAGGAGTCAGGTGGGTTCTGGGTGCTGCAAGAAACCTGCAAGGACCAGAGCAGATACATGATGGGCATGTGGCAGGCAGCTCATGGGAGAGGTAAAAAGAGGCCAGACTAAACAGGTCCCTGCAGGCCACAGTTAAGGAGTAGGTTTTATCTTCAGGGCATTGGGGAGCCAATGAGCAGGGAGTGGGAAGCTTGGTACTCGGCATGGGGTTGGTTGGGTAAACATGTTGGTTGAATGAATGAAAAGTAAATGTCTTGTAGCCCCTGTGATCTCCATCGGCACCTTCTTGATCCAAATCACAATCATCTCTTCCAACAGCCCGTTCTGGGTTCCTAACTAGTACCCCTGTTTCTTTTCTTGCTCCTCGTGCCCTACCAACACATACAAAATCTAATGTGTTCAACCGATCACATGCTGAGGCTAAAGGTGGTAACTAGACCTCCCAGGATTTCACAGTGTAACTAAGGAGGCTGAATTAACAGGTTAACACAGAAACGAGGAATAGAATAATGTGCAGAGCATCGAGGGAGGGCTCAGTGCAGGGGTACATCGGTACACAGGGCCTCATGGAGGCTCAGTGCAGGAACGCAGAGGTGCGCAGGGACTCATGGGAACACTCACAAGGGCATCTGAGCTGGGGTGGTGGCAAACTGGCCTCAGTCCTAAGAGGAGAGCAAGAGAACTCCTTTATGGTCATTGAATGCTTTGTACCTAAAGGAGAAATCGGTAGAAAGATGGAGGAGCAAGCCCTGGTTGAACCCTAAGCCCTTCCTTTTCATTGCTTCATCAACATCAAAGTGGTTTACGGTCCAATGTTAGCTGAAGAAAAAAACAAGCCCTAGTGATGGATAAATGCCCACCGTGAAAAAAAGGGACCTTCTCGGCCACAGACAGGTGCCATGTCATTAAGGCAGGAGATGGGCTTTCTTCTTCCACACCTGCTTTACCTCAACTAATTCGGATTATAAAGCTGCTTCTAATAATAAAGCTTTTGGAACTGACAGATTGTTTAAGCAAACACACTCTCATTTGCAAGAAAACTAAACCACGTTCAACATTTCTGTATAGAGGTCAAGTTTATGTTCATCCAATTAACCACCATTAGCTCTGTCCATACTTTATCATACCACGACCTGGCCAAGTCTCAAAATCAACAACTTCAGGGGGCATAAAAGCACAAATGACACGAACCATTCTCAAATGAACCATTCTTAAAACTGCCTGGGAAGTTGATGGGAATGCTGCATCCCTCCTGAACACTTCTCTCCCTGTCCGCCATTCTCCCCTGGCATGAGGGGCTAGGGGCCCTATCTCAAGTCCTCTCATTTGTAAGAGAACAGACCCAGGTACTCCCAAGCTGATGATGGAGAGGCCAAGCAGCATGGGGCCCTGTTTGAGAATGTGGGCTCCATGTCAGCTCCACAAAGGTGAGAATGATTTTTAAAAATTAAGCATTCTATATAATACAGGTCCTCTATTCACGGGTTTTAATAAAAATAATCTATACCATGTAAGAGAAGAATTCAGACTTTGGAATCCCAGCACAGGCATCGCTGCCACCCCCATTTGTAATTCCTTTGTGCCTCAGTTTCTTTATCTCTGAAATGGGGATAGTAGTATTGCCCATCTCTTGGTGCTGCTGTGAGGATCTGATGGAGAAATGCACACTCAGCACAGTGCTGGCACACAGGAAGTGCTCAATAAATAATACGCTGGTTCCTGCAATGAACATCACTGCAATTAATATGTTCTCCTTGCCATCTTGAAAATGTGTATAGACTTAAGTGAATGTATTCATTATTATCATTTCTAGTTTGAAGCCTAAGTCCCAAACAATTGTTTCCTTACGACCTAATCAAGTGAACAAAGGTCACTTCTACAAAAAGCATCCGGTTGACCTTAGGAGAGGCGGAGGGAATGTGTGATACTGTCTTGTGTGTCCTTTTCCCTTCCCTCAGCCTCTGTCTGAAAACTCTCTTCAAAGCATCCACACACTGGCCTTCCCCTTGTCCTGAAAGGACACAGCTAGAGGGATGGCTGATGCTTGGCTGGTGCTGGGGTCCCTGGCACCAAGCCAACCGAGCCACAGACTTCTCCATCCCTGCCAACACTGCTCCCCTACCCCTTCGCCATAACCAGGGGACCAGCTTCAGTTGGGTTCTGGCCACAGCTTTGAAGCTGTCAAGCTCCCTACCCCATCACCCCTGCACATGAGATCTTCTGGCAGTTAATTTGTCCAAGTCGAAGACTGCACCCCTTGACAACCTTGAAGCATCTTCCTCTCCTGCTTCTGTCCTTCCACTTCAGCAGTGCTTCTGAGTAGTCAAAGTCGCCCGAGATGGGGCAGTTTTCCAAAGCAGGAAACAGCTGCTAACTTAAATGTTAACTGTCCCACGGCCACAGGTCCTGTTTCGATGGTCCCCAGGACTCTACAGTTACCATGAAAGCACAAAGACTGCTATGCCTCCGCAGATCTTACACCTCCAGGGTGGGCAGGAGGCTCGTCTTGTACCCTCCTCAAAGTACTCCCACGATCCCCAAATACCGTGGTGTATCCCTTAAGGCATGCTGCAAATCACTGATATGTGTGCACTCCTTGCAGTACCCTCTGGCGGCCAGGCCACTTCCTGTGTTGCTGTTGTTTTTCTAATGTGATGAAAGGTACAATAAGGTATGTATGCAACAAGAGGCAAAGCCATTGTTCTGCATCATTAAGCTCACAGCAGCCCCAAAAAGACATGGTAGGCAGCTTGCCAAAGGCCCTAATGAAGAGCATCTCTTTGAATTATCTCTGGATGAGGAAGGGATAAAGTCTGAGCCCCAGAACATTTGATCCTCTTTGTGTTGCTGTTATGAGGGCTTACTGAAGCCAGACACACTGGACCTTCTGGAACTGTAATTTATGGAAACCTTAATTTCTCTGCTTTTAATAAGGCTTTGCCTAATAAGGAGGAGAATGCAGTTATTAATTCCTGCAAGTGTTTTGTGAATTCCTTTATGCTACGGTTCAGGACTCCCAAAGAATAGGAGAAAGGGGATTTTACTTAGTTGGCACAAGGGTAATGGGTCCGAAAAGTAGTTTGAGTTTCCTGAAAATAAATTTGCATGGCTTCCTAAATTGCTGACAAAGTGTATTCCATATGGAAGTCATTTATCAGCAATTTACTGCATGATGCTTTGGCCAGAAATATTTCCACATAAATTCACCTAGTAAAAACAAACAGAATCCAGGCTCTTTCTTTTGGGGGGCTAAGAGGAAAGAGTCTAAATAATACAGACGAATAAAGCACAAGGTAACATGGATTTGCAGGAGATGGGATGGGGCGACCACATTTTGGAGGGTACCAGTATAATTAAACGCATCTACAACAACGAATGCTCAATATTTCTGTGCACTGATGGTTAAAAGAGAAAAACCCAGTAAGTTATTAAGACTCCGTTTTTATGCACTATATTATATACACAGTAGTGAAAGTCTGTCATACAACCACCCTGGTGATGGTTCTGTTGTTCTGCTTGTTTTGGTCCTGAATGTCTAACTCACTGAGAACTGGGGGGCTCACAGCTCAGTGCACATGATAACCTGGCAGAATGTGGATTACATCACCGTAGGATCACACAAGGGATGGAGGCCAGACCTCCACTGCCAGTGGCACTTTTGCCCAGGCTTCCAATGTGCTCCCAAAGGACAGAAGTCCAGCAGAGTGCGAAGCATGAAGTCATAGGTCAGAAGTGTGTGTCAAACACTGATTTAAGATGCTTGTTTTTGTAAGAGATGTGCGCTCTGTACCAACGGTGGTTGGCGGGAGGGGGAGGGGGGGGCATGACCAAGCCGCAAGAGGTTTGGACATTCTCTACGCTTCAGTGGAGAAAAAAACACACACGCATGCGCACACACACATCTTTTTCTTTAGACAGGGTCACTCTATCATGGGATTGTCCACTGTGCATTGAGCGGCCAATGCACAGAAGCAGCCTTGTTTCACTTCGTCTTTTTAATGCTACGCGCCCTCTGGTGGCTTGTGCAAAAATGGTGCCCAATGGACGGCTAATCAAATTCTTTTTTTAAGCTGTCTGGCTCTTTAGAGAATATATTAATATGCCCCCATTCACTGTGATAAATTAAGGAATAAACATCTTTGTTTTATTACCATAAAGACCTTACTCTGTCATTCTAATTAAAAAAAAAAACCTTTTTAACAGGATTCTAATTTTTTTGATTGCTGAAAAAAAATTGGAAGGAGTTAGAATGACTTAAGGAGAAAACACTTAACTGCCAAGTTAGGTTACCAACAACAGTATGAAAACCTCATAGTTCAGGATAGAACGTGAATATTTAAAAATAAAACACTCAACACAAATGTAAGGTTAGTTATCTGGGTTAATGCCTTAACTATCCCATTTCATCTTGACTGAATTTTCACATTACTCATGATGTAGAAGTTTCGAGAAGTCATCTGCCGTGGATGACAGCACCCAAGATCAAGCCACCTGCTCTTCAAGTTCTTAAAATTTTCACAGGGTGAGGTACAGAAATGGCAAGTGTGAAGCATAAATCTGAACCACATGTCCCAGGACAAGAAGTTGCTGAAAGAATCAAGTCTGTGGTAGACGCTTGTGCTCTACCTAAAGGCGTGCCTCGTAACTATTTGTAAACAGAGACAAAACTGCACAAGCATTAATCATCATCCCCGTCTTCTCTAACTTGTTCAAAGGGTGACCACGCTCTGACCCTTCCTAAGACATTCGCTGACACTCCAGAGAGTGGCCAGTTATAAAGGAGCTTTGTGATGTGACTGCTGGAAACGTACTTTGTGACTGTCAACATCTATTTAGATATTCAAATACAGGCACCTAAGTGCCACTGTGAGGGAAAGCAAGTAAGAGATTTAACAGAGAATGTACTGAAAAGTCAGAAAAGCTGTCTCATTCAGAACACAGATACACCCCAGATCCCCAATTCCTTCCCGAGAAGTTACAACTCTGCCAGGTAAGTGCCAGTCCACTCCCACAGAATAAAATGCAACGCGTTACCTGACAAACTTCATAGAGCAATTTGTACTGCTCCTCTTGCTTCTGCAGGCTGCACAAACTGCATCCCATGTTTAGAGAAACGTCAAAGGAAGGCTTCAGTACTCGCCAGCACCCGGGAAAAGCAGCGTCCTGCGTGCGGGCATGAAGGTATCGTCGGAGAGCCTCAGGTGCATCGGGCGGCTGCCACACTTCACATTGGCGTTGCTCTCTAAGGCTGCAAACAACTCTCTCCCCTTCCACGTTTCCCCTCCTTCCCTCGCAGCATGCACACACACACACACACAGACACACGCGCACGCACACACACACACACACACACACCACTCCCTCCTCTGAGGGACTCTGGCAGCTGGATTGTGGTCCAATGCACACGCTATATATACTGCTGCTCATGCATATTAATCAGCTCTCATTGACTATTCATAACAGACAATGATACAGAAGCTATAATTGCCAACTATGACAGTTGAAATTTCTCTAATTAACAAGCAAGTGCTCCAGTGGTAGGGAATAATAAAAGACAGTAACAATTTTGTAAGCCGTTTTCTGGCAGTTACAAATAAACATGACTGCGTTTTTAGCAAGGTCTCTTAGGATAATCCCTAATGCATTTAAGCTAAGTAGAAATTCATTTTTAAATATATCATAAAATTTTTGATGATATAAAATGTATTTAATGCTGCAGATAATGATGGCATATAAATGAGTTTTATGGAATGCACATGTTTTGAATATTATTCATATAATATTTAGTGCTTTACCAAGTTGCAGGAAAAATGTGCCACATATGAATAAAATATAAAAATTTAAATTGCAAGATCTACGTGTGTGTATGCAAAGTAACCACGGGGTTGTAAGGAGACAGGCTACCCTAAAGGTGAGCAAGCAGATAATCACTGCTAAAGTACATTTTCAGTTCCCAAAGCAGAAAGTTATTTCTTAAAGGGCTGCCCAGCTAACTGGAAGGAAGAGAAGCAACCAGCTTTGTGCCATCTCTATAGCTATGCAGATGTTACGGATATCTCAGAGACCATGCCACTGAGCTACTTGTCACTGGCTACTACAGATACGGATTTGATATTCCACAGCTGCCTAGACTCACATAGCTCTGCTCCATGCTATGTGTCAAGAAAGCAGGGAGTTGCGATGATACATGGAAGGTGAGCACCCAGAGCATTTAAGAATTTTTATCCTTGCTGCCTTGCCTCTTGTCTCCCTTCATTCAGCCTCTGAACCAGTAGGTTTGATGGCTTTAAAAACAAAACTTTTTTTTTTCAAATCATCACCCCACCGCCTAAATGAAATGCACAGGTACTATTGTTTCAAAGCAAATCACTCATGTTTAAAATTCTCACAACTGCTTCCAAACCTTCACCCCCGCCCCCCCGCCTCGATATTTATAAAGGTTGAACTGTCTCTCAGGAGGACTCCCACGTCTTGCCAAGAGGCATAACAGGGCCTGAAGAATAATGCTCCCTTTCTCTGGGAGCCCAGACACACCTGTGATGTGAGTAAACCTGTAAATAAAATCCCACTTGGGCTGGTGGCCAGCAGATACATCTGGTCCCATTTCTCAGACCCAGAAGATGAGGCATGGCAACTTGTCACAGATCAGCTCATAGCCCTGGCTTGCTGGGGGGGTGGGGGGAGGAAGGGAACCTTCATCTGAGACCCACACCTGGTGTCCCTACCATGGCTAGAGCAGAGAGCGGAGGCATACCACCAGGGAAAAGAAGCCACAGGTGGGGCTGGGCAGTGGTAGTGACCTCTGACTTGCCCTGATGCTGGGAAGGGCCCTATGGATCCCTCAGCAGGTTATTGGGAGTTTGGTTTCCTGATCTCTAATTAGCTATAAAACTACCTACCTTGCAGAGTTTTGTTGCAACCATGTGAGAAAACACAAGATGTCAAGCCAAAACCAGAGGTCATGCTTGTTCACAGCCCTCATCCCCAGAGCCTTCCCTCTCTCTGTAGGTCTGCTCTCTTTGATTCCAAGTAAGATTTCAATTTTGTCCACTTCTGTTTATCATCCCTGGCGCACCATCCACTCCACCTGGATGACATCAAGAGCCTCCTGAAGCACTTTCTGCTTCCTCTCTTGCCCACCCATGGGCTCCCCACTCTACAAGGTTGCCAGGTCCACCTTTATAAAGCAGAAACAGGATCACTTCTTTCGCTTGCTTGAAAACCCCGCAATGACTTCTCGTCGCACTTGGATTAAAATCACATTCTTCACCGGGCCTCCAATGCCCTAGAAAATCCTGTCCTTGCCCATCAGTTTCTCTATACCATCATCTACCGGGGCTCTGGTCTCACCCTACCCCCACTGAGCCGTGTCCTTCCTCAGGATTCCCTCCACCAGAATGTCCCTCCCTCCTCCCTTCTCCTTCCTATCTACCCAGCAACCCCGTCTCAGCTCAGATGAAGTCTCGTTAGAGAAGCCTTTGCTGGGCACCTTGTGTGAATCTATTTCTCAATCCTCCAAATGACTGTGTGGTATCATCCCATTCATTTCCTCTGTCTTCCTGATCATTTATGCTTGTTTGTTACTCATGGTCTCCTTAAACAAGGACATTGGCTTCCCAGGGGGGCAGGGAACTGTGTCTGCATTGCCCTGCGTGGGCCAGCCCTGTGAAGGTGCTGGGGAAACACACGTCCTCCAGTTGAATGAAGAGGTGAAGGCTGATGTCTCACAGACTCATACCCTACAGTGCGAACTGGAAGTACCATATACGGAGGACAACGGTGTGCTTGGTTTTCCTCCCCCAACGTTGTGGGCTTATAGATGATTTTTTGGTAAGGTCTTGCGTTTTACACTAGCTTATATTCATATTTTTCTTGCACATCCACAGATAAATGTAGAAATGGGCTCCTGCTAAAGGAATAGGGAACTTAGGCAAATCCCTTTGGTCTTTGTTAGAGAACTTTCAAATCTCATTTGCAAGCCAGGAGAGTTTTACCACATACTGCCTTGTACTTGAGAAAAGTTCCTCCAACTTTTGGGTCTTAGGAGTCCCCCACACTCTTAAAAAATTATTGAGAAAGCTGAAGGGCTGCTTTTTATTTGGGCTATACCGATCGATGTTGATCATGTTAGAAACAGTCAGAAATACGAAAATATTTATTCCTTCATTCATTTAAAATAGCAATAACAAACCCACTACATATTAACATAAATAACATTTTTATGAAACATTACCGTATTTTCCAAAACAACAAGAATTTTTTGGGAAGAATGGCATTGTTTTACATTTTCACAAAGCCCTCTATGTCTAGCTTAATTGAAGACAGCTGGCCTTTTGCTTCTGCACTCAATCATTTTTGTTATGTGATAGAGGGACTTCTAGAAAACTCTACTGCACTGTACATTCATAAAAGAACGAGAGCAATAGAAAAAAATAACATCTTGATGTTTTTATGGACATAGCTTTGACATCACAGACTCCCTGAAACAGTGCTGAGGACCCCCTGCCCCCACTCCAGGTGCCTGGGTGACATGCTGAGAATCGCTGCTTTAGGAGGACACGTCCGTGAGCTAGGAGTCTAAGACCCTCATGCTTGGGGGTGGGGAGAAGAGTGGAGAGGATACTAATTCAAATTCAACTCATGGTTGGTTTTCCACTCTTATGATTACATATTATTTGGACTCAAGAATGAAAAACCCTCGTACCCATTTTGCCTAAAACAAGACTTACCGAACTGATGATCTGCCTTAAAAATACCCTTTCCTCTGTAAAATCATCTAGTACCCCTAGAATAGTTGCATTTTCAAAATGCTGCTTTCACAGAGTAAGAAACACAACTGTGCCAAAGGAGGTCCACCTGTACGATGATACACACCAAGGCATTTAATGCTGCCGATCCACGGGGCACAGATCTTAGGGACAGGAAGTCATTCACAATAGAACTGTTTTTGAGAGAACAGCTGTCCCAGGAAAAATGAAAAGCTATGGGCCACACAAAGACACGCATTGTCTGATGAAAATGCTGAATGTCCTTTTCAAGTTAGTAATTGCATCATCGGAAAGTGCCTAATAAGCTCACGAGAGCACACAGCACGCCTCTTGGATGCTCTGTACTATCAGGCACCTCCTCTTCCTGCCTTCATGGTAATGAAAAATACAGTGCAAATAAGGGTCACCGAGGAACACGCAGAGAGAGACAGATAGAAGAGGCACGTACAGTAACGGCTGAAGGTGCCCAGCGAAGAGCCTTTATCATCATTCTTTGAACTTCCTTAAGTCATCGGGGATGTCGCAAGAGTCAGCAGATGGAGACAAGAACTTACGTTCACTTAATTGTGGAAACATCTATCTATAATTCAAGCATATTATTCTAGCACACACACTGGGGTGCCCATTTGTCTGATACCTGTCATCTGACCTTCCTGTTGTTCCCCATGTACGAGGAACATGGGGGTCATCAAACTACAGACGCTTGAAAGGTATGTTCTTCTGGGAAGAGCGATGACAAAAAAGAGGTGGGGATGATGGAGCCAAATTCATGCTGAGAACTGGAGTCTCATCGGGGCCCAGCACCGATGAGTTGCGGAATCTATCCCACCTCCCTCCAGTCTCTGAGAGACCTGCCCACTGGCTCTGCTTTTCCTTAAGTGCTTTTCAGCGTTTTTCAGGATCTCGGATTCATTAACTTGTTTCTTCCTGGTTTGAATCCCACTCTCATTTCAAGTCCTACTGTACCATGCGGCTAGAATCATTCTGCACACGTACACACCCACATGGCTGATAAACCATCGCCCTCAAGGCACAGTCCAAGCTCCCAAGCTCGTGGACCTGACCCCTCCTGCAGTGCCCTCTATTGTCCAGCAGCACTTCCTGCATTAGGGTCCTTCACCCTCATGTCCGTACACATGGTGGGCCCTCGGCGTGCACCACCCAACTCCGCGATCTTCGGTGTGCCCCTTAAGTCTCCCCACTGCTGCCCCTGGCAACAAGGACTGCTCTTCTGCTACCTCCTTTCTGGCACGCTTCACACTGTGTGGTCCTTCTGTGTTTCCATCACTCCTTTCCTCACTGGAGAGGGCAGTGGAGAAGACCAGGCCGAATTCAGCTATGGAGGACCACCCCTACCCCCCCAACCCCAGATGCTCAAGAAATCTCTCGTGAATAAATTCGGCATCTGATATTCACAGAGTGCTCACGCACTATGAGGCACTTTCCTGAGTTCTGAGAACACAACAGTGACCAAAATGGACATAGAGTCCAACGCTCACAAGAAGATCAAGGCCGTACACCTGGGAAAAGCACTTTTTATGCCTGCTACGGTCTGGATATTTGTGTTCCCTCCCACATTAATCCGGTGACATCCTAATGTCCAGTGTGATGGTCTTAGGAGGTCGGGCCCTTCGGAAGTGCTTAGGTGATGAGGGTAGAGCCCTCATGAATGGGATCAGTGTTCTTATAAAAGAGACCCCACAGAGCTTCTCGTCCTTTCTGCAGTGTGATAATACAGCGAAATCTGTGACTTGGAAGCAAGCCCTCACCCAAGCACACTGGCACCCTGATCTAGGACTTCCAGCCTTCAGAGCTATGAGCAATTTCCGCTGATTATAAGCCACCGAACTTTGTTAAGCAGCCCAAGGGGACTGAGATACTACCTTTCTGCAGGGCAAAAATTGCTCCTACAAGCCTTCCATCCTAGTCATGGCCAGAGATTCAAATCACAATCTGTTGAGGAAACGGTTTAGTAACTTCTAGTTAACCTTCACCTTAGTTAGGGTGACCCTTCAATGGCCTGTCTGAACCATATTTAGTGAGTTCTCGAACTAATTCTTGAACAAGGAGTAAGAACTGCTGGAAAGCCAAGGGTGGATGAAAATCATATCATCACTGTGAAGAGAAAAAGCAACTGCCCCAAGATGGCAGAACACACGAACGTCACATGAGTTGAAAAAAACCTATCATAGCAGCTTTGAGTGTTTTGTTTCTGAAGAGGTATAGAAGTTCAGAATATCTGCTCAGGACCTCAACTCTTATTTTTATACACGAAAGGATGTTTTTCCTTTTGACCGAGGTGCTACTGTCCTGACAGCATGTCCTCTGGGCTCCAGGTTCCCGATGAACACCCTGGCTACCTGAGACCCATAGCTTGTTGTTTTCACTTGAAGCAATTGGGAGCAAAGGCACACACTGAGCCCCGGGAGGGGCGGCAGGGAGAGATGGGTGAGGGCAGCAGATGCCCTCCCGCCACAGCTGTCCTTCAAATGCCACCCAGGCAAATGAGCATCAGGCTCCAAGGGTTGCCTGATGAACCACAAAACTGCTGGACAAGAATGCAGCCAGAGCTACAGGGATCAGCCATGGGGCGGCAGAAACACGAGGATTTTTGGTGAAAGCAGCCAGTGGGGAAGAGCTCCAAGGGGCCTCAAATTCCAACAGAAAATTCAGGTTTTCTGACGGGCTTAAAGCCTGGGGGATGCCCCTGTAGATGCTTTTATTCCTCGAAGGCCCCAAAGCACGTTGTGTTTGGGGTGGTGCCAGTGCGTCTTATTGTTACTGGTAGTAAGTGTGTGCCTCTGTTTCCCCAATTATATTTGAGATTCCTGGAGGGCGGATTCCTGAGTGAGTCATCTCTAGGACCCCTGAAATGCCTAGAGCAACATCCAAACCCTCTCCAAATGCATGTGAGTTCCTCCCAGAGAAGAGGGAGCACATCCATTGGCCCTGGCTCAGGGAGCCAAGTGGGGAAGGGAGGCTAACAGGTCAACTCAGTCCAATCGAGAATAACTCACAGGTTGTAGGAAGGAAATTCACAGTCTCCTGGGACTTTGGTTTCCCCACCTTATAGTGTGGCACCCACCCCGCAAGCCAGGGCTGTGGAGGGAGGACTTAGTAGAGAGAAGGCCTATGAACGTTCTCAGAACACAGCTGTGAGTGTGCAACCAACCAAAAGGAAAGTGACACATCAAGGGACCCAAAGCCCTTCCAGCATGTTGTAGTGCAGGGGCGGTAAACTTTTACCATAAAAGGCCAGACCGTAAATAGTTTACATTTTGTGGGCCAAATCAAGAATACTATGTAGGAACTTACGTCAACAACCATTTCATGATTTTATTATTTTTTTCAAGATTTATTTATTTATTTTAATGAATGAGAGAGAGAGAGAGAGAGAGAGAGGAGGGGAGGAGCAGAGGGGGAGAATCTTTCAAGCAGACTCCCTGCTGAGAGTGGAGCCCAACATGAGGCTTGATCTCCTGACTCATAAGATCATGACCTGAGCTGAAACCAAGAGTCAGACGCTTAACTGACTGCGCCACCCAGGTGCCTCTAGAACAACCATTTTATAAAATGCAGAAAACATTCTTCATATGCAGGCCGTGTATAAACAGGCTATGGGCTGGATTTGGCCTGTGAACCAAAATTTGCCAACCAGACTATGACAGAGTGAACCAAGAGTTCTCTGATACAGACAGGATGATGAGGCAGCGCTCACTCTTCTCCCCATGTCACGCAGGAGAAGACGGAGGGCAGGCAGGCAGAATGGCTGACCCAAGAGCCCATGGCCAGTAACACTGGGGATGAGATCCGGATTCAGACTGTGTAACCCCAGAGCCCACGATCTGCTGTGCGTCCGTTTGCTTCCCACAGCCTCACATGTTCGTTAGGAACACTGGTGCATGCAGAGAGGCTCTAAAGGCTGGGTCCCTGCTTGGAAGTGGCAGGAGCTGCTATAGAAAAAAATCTAAGCAACACAATGTACTCGTGATGATCCTGATCAGCACACAGCCTCTGTAAGTACTTGGCCTGCCGAAGAGGACAAGGCAGGCCTTGCTGCAACTGTGATGTGTTCGTATCTCATGCTGGATGGTATTTTTCCTTTTTGATATTTACAACCACCCAGCAGCCTGACCCCAGGGGATGTGAAATGTGTCAGGTCCTCCCCGAGCCACTGTGCCCACGTACATGTGACGGACCCCTCAAAGGCTACATTCTGAATGGCACGAAGGGGTGACGAGTTTTGGAGCTCTGTGACCCTGGCCAGGCTCCCAGCAATCCTGAGGGTTATCTGAGGCCTGCCGGGAACCACGTGGGTCTGTTCCAACCACTGGACGTGGGATTCCTGACAGCAGGAAAGAAGATTCCAGGCCTGGAGTCAGGGAGGAGGGACGGAAGAGAAGGAGACATGACAAAGACAGATGTGTGAACACAGAGGCTGAGGAGAAGAGAAGTTAACTGGAGAGGGCGCCAGGCCAGGATTTGGGGGAATTAAGATGGGGGCAAGCACATCCTTCAAAGTCCTGATGGCTTAAGCCAGGCTTAACTGTGTGGAGCCTGAACTCAGATGACAGAGAAGGAAAGCAAGTGACGGGACCAAATAGCCAAGATGAAGGACACTCAGCAAGAGGAAAGGGGGAGAGATTTGGAACTCGGGCTAAGGGACACACGAAAAGGACACCGACTTTGTGACTGTGGATTCAGAGAAATGACCAGAATAGCAGGTCAGAAAAAATGTACATAAAGGGACAACTGAATTTGACAAAACCTGGGATGGACAAAGGAGGAGACAGGACTTTATCTCATTACATCAGAGGTCACAGACTTGTGCTGGACCAGTGCAGCATCTTCAGAGTTTTGGATTAGGTGCTGAGTAAAAACACAATCAGGAACTCTCACCTAAAATGTGTATTTTGTGGGCATCTTCTGATAAATCACCCAAAACTGACACATGTGCGGCAAACAGGGGCAGAGTAAAGACTGTCCCCTTGAGATGGGGGTGGGGGTCTGTGGTCCCCACCTCCGTCCCAGGCCTCCTCACTGGCTGGTTTCTGCTGGAGTACACCAAGGCGCCCAGGGCCCTGCGGTGTTGGTAATCTATGAAGATAGAAAGCGTAAGAGTGTCGGTGGGAGACCTCCGCAGGAGCCTGCAGGCCGGGCTGCTTGGTGGCCTGCCTCCCTCCTCCACCCACACGGTGTCCTGTGAGCTCACTCGGGAGGGGGCGTGGGAACCAGGCTGCTCCCAGCTCAGCAGCTCTGGCCAGCGGAGGTAGGAGGAAATCAGCAGCCGGAGGCAGTGCCACGGGTGGAAAGAAAAGCCTCGCTTCAGACCTACCACCTACTGATTCACACCTTCTTCATACCTGCCTGCGATGAGCCAGACACTGCTGTTTAGTGATAAACAGGGAACATAAAATCCCAGTCCTCACGGAATAGCTGCCCTGCGTCTGACTTACCACTGCTCTCGCTAGGTTCACCGATGGCTTCCCACCGGGTCAAACTCCAACAATCCTGTAGGCCTTGGCCTAGGTAACTTTTCTGCAGCAACCTTCCACTGGAGTAGGGGGAATCTTTCCATTTCTATACTGGTACATGCCCAATTTCCAGCCA
This sequence comes from Mirounga angustirostris, assembly GCF_029215605.1. Classification (NCBI taxonomy): domain Eukaryota; kingdom Metazoa; phylum Chordata; class Mammalia; order Carnivora; family Phocidae; genus Mirounga; species Mirounga angustirostris. Next base: position 176,083,530 of record NW_026991709.1, on the reverse strand, counting down.
CAGGGAATCACCCTTTTTGATGTTTGGCCTCAACACCATAAACTTCGTATTTTTCTTTAAAGCTACTCACTCGGTTTTATTTAAATAAATGTATTTTTGAAAAAAACTTTTTACCTCCTGTAAATGGGAAACCACGATCACCTACGCTATATAAAAATGACTATATTTAATCATGAATGTAAAAAGAGAAAAAGGGGTCCATTCCCATACCACACGAAGATTATGCGCCACCACGTTTAACATGTTTTTGGAATGAACGTCTGACTTGGCATTGAATTTCAGCCCCGTCATGACCTTTCCCATGCCTGTTTTGTCAGACTTCCCTGTCTCCCCCTCCACTGTGCTTTCACTGAGTCTATTAGCTCTAAGTAGGATACCCTCTGCATACTCGGCTTCTCCCAGTTTGAACTCCAAGCTTTTAAATCCCATTCATACTAAAGCCAAGCCCAACTTGACCCTCAAAATGCACCTCTAGATCCTAGGTGCTCTGTACAGCACCTGCTGCCATCTGGTATGTGCTGGTTTCTCGGGGGCATGTCTTTCAGTCTTCCGAACCATTTAAACTGGCGAATGCTACACTAAGTGTTGGGGACAGGATGGTGACTGTGACCAGCTCCTTCCTCCTCTGGGAAAAGCTACAAGTTCCTGAAGACAGAAACCCCAGTGTTTTATGACTAATAAATGGCTTCGTTACAGTGATTCATTAATAAGCAATGTTTACCAAGCATCTGAACCACACATCCTGCCCTCTGAGGGGACACAGAAAAATTGTAAAACCTTGACTTTATACCCAGATTGCTGACAACCCCTCTGGAAGATAAGACTGAACTATAAAGGGGGAAAGGGGAGGTCTGGGCTGCAGAGAGCAGAGGTTGAGGACAAAGGGGACCACTGCTCCTAATGACCCCCACGAGATAATTACAACAAACCTCCCTGGGGCCATGCTTCTGGGTCTGCTGTAATTAAGACAGCCTCTGTGAAGGAGGCGGGGTTTGAGCTGGCTGTTGCAAGAAGGAGGGAATTTGGATGTGGGAATAACAATCCAGGTGGAGTAATGCGTGTGAAACAGCGTGAGGGAGAACTTGCTAGTGGCAGATGGAGCTGGGTGCCTGGCCATGGTGGGAAGTCCAGAGGGATGGTGGTCTCGAGGGCAAATAAATGGTGGGACAGAAGCCATGTCCAAGGGAGTGGTCTGGGACTGACGTGTTTGTTGGCGTGAAGGTGGGAAAGTATAAAATGGCGAGAGGGTGACACAGGGTAGAGGCAGGAAATAGTAAGAAAGAGCCCAGATCCGAATTCAGAACTGGGTGTCCTAACGGGCAAATTACTTGGTCCTTTTTTTGGTGGATGCCAGGTTGGACTACTGCCAAAAGTGGGTTGGGGAAACACAGCTTCTCTGTTTCAGCCTTGGCCGGACTCTAGGATTTAGGACACATCCCTGCCATAGATTTTTTTTTTCCCGACAGCCCGTAATTGAGCCAGAGGCTCCTGGACTGTTCCTGTCTGAAGGAATTTGCGATAAAGGAAAAGCACAAGCTGGATGGATGACTTGGGCACTAACAAGAAGCTAATTCACTATTTTAAAATCACTCAAGATAAACAAGTAGTGACGGAGAGACGTATATGAGGAAAAACAACAACACGGTGAAGTGGGGCTTCATAATTCACTTGTACCACTAAGGTTGCGTACTACCAAGTCTGACATTGCTTATCAAGCTTCCATCCTGGATTTACTTTCGATAGAAAACAGCACTTCAGAGAATAAGTAAGCAACACTATTATGACCAATGGCTCGTTTTAAGAGAAAAATGCTCTCACAAATGGCAATACTAATTTTTTTAACATTCTCTGGGAAAACAGAACAACTTGATATACTTGAGAACTGGGTAAACACTACTGACATTGTACTTCATCTTTAAAACTGATATATGTGAGTCCAAAAGCTAATGAAGTTGCCTCTAATACAAATGGGGGGGGGTAGTAAAACACTAGATCATAGGCCACACTCATCCGCTTTGGATTCTAGTCTTATGGGCAGAGCCCAAGGGCAGAGAAAATTGAAGTGATTTAAAATAGTCTCTGATAGGATATATCTGATGTGAGTGGGCTTACTGAGGCGAAACAGTAATATCAGAGAGATACCAAGGTGTAGAACCCGTTAATGGGCATCCAAATGTTTGGATGCCTGGGACCACCACATCTTTCATCTACTGTCAGGTAGGCAGAGCTACGCTGGGAAGATCAACGAGAGAGCCGGTAAATGGGTGTTCTGAAACCACGATTTATTTTACAGCATGAACCCGGGAGCACTAACGGCATCTTCTTTCACTCTCTACCTTCCACCCCACAGGGGTCCCCGTCAGCACTCCCGAGTTCTGCCCATCTTCTTTCTGAGTCCTTCTACCATGACCTACACCTCAGGGCATTTCGTTATAGGAAAAGAAGCAAATACACCGTAATGGAGACAGAGCGTGTTCCTTCACAGCTCTGCCTGAGCAAGCCATACCACAGTCCCCTTTACCTGTCACGCATGCTGACCTATTTATTAATTGTACCATGAACACTAGAGACTGCTAGTTCTCTGCCACCTGGGGGCTCATGGACCAGTAAAGTTATCAAGGGGAGAACTGCCTGATGAACACAGTGGTCAAATATATGCCCTGTCTTGTAAGGACCTTTAAACTAATTGGTTAGTATCTTAATTGGAAAAAAAATCCCCAGAGAATTACTGGACATAATCTAAGAATTGACAAAACAGAGTAAATTTCTGTTGATGAGGTACTCACTACACAGTCCCGTTTGGCTCTCTGTAGCTGCGTCCTCTGTAGGGATGTGCTCTTTGAAGGTATGGCCGGTACAGACACTGACATACGTGCCCGTCAAGTTCGAGAAGATCAGGCCACCAGGCTGCTCCTGGTGACAGCAAAGTCCCCTGCCTGGAGGAACAATGGCTAACCAGGGTGCACGGAACGATGGAGAAGTAAGTGCCGTTCCTTCTTTAAAATACCAAAACGTACTGCGGCAAGCCAGTCCTCTTCACTTGTGTCCTCCACGTCTCCCATGGCCACGATGCTGGCGGGGCGGACTCCCAGTTCCTGCCTCTCCCACTTCCTTTATTCCCAGCTCTCTCATGCCAGTCCGAACACAGGACAGAAGGATTCCTGACTGGTTCAGACGGACACCGGCTAAACCGTCACTGTTTCTAGGAACCTCATGAAAATACACGAATCTATGCAATCCATGTGTCTGTCTCCCTGTTAACTCCCCACCCCCAAGTTAGCCGTGCTGGTGAAGAAACAAACTCTGTGCACATTCTTCCTCTCTCCCCTCCTCTTGTTCGGCTCCTCCAGTTTCTACAGGGAATGGAGGCCTCTCTCCCTCCGAACTCAGGTTCTCTAGACTCACAGCGATGGTCTCCCCGACTAGAAACCCTCCCACTCTGCTGTCCAACCCAGCCCTTTTCCCGAAACCACCGGACCTACAGACTCTCGCATCTGCAGGCCCCCAACCTCCTCCTTCTCCTGCTGTTCACCGCCACACTTCTTGACAGAGGAGTCTATGAGGAGGTACCTCCTCTTCTTTCTCACCTCAACACCATGTGATCTGGTTTGCCCTCACGGCCCGTCCCTCCTGCAGACAAACACACTCTACTGAAACCATCTCATCTAGGGTCACAAGGACCTCTCGAATGTCATAACCAAGAGCCTTCTGTAAGTCCTCGATTCAACCTATCTAAGCAGGAGGACCCAGAGACCCGTGGCCCAAGCTTTACCTCTACCAACTTGGGAGAAAATGAAGTTGCAGGCCAAAAAAGACTGGGGGCCTTGCGGCCAAGGTCACCCAGCCACTCACTGGCAGAACTGGGATGTGAGCCCAGCTTTCTGGCCACTGTGTTAATGCTTTTTTTTTTTTTCCCCTAAATGCCCCCACTGGTCTTGCTCTCCCTGTAAGGTCTGACCCTGGTAACCATCTTGTCCTTTTTAACTCCTCCTGAGTCCTCCTGATAGTATATATTCCTGCTCTCCATGGATCCCTCTGGTGACTCATGCAGGTGTTTCTTCTCCCTCCTGCCTTCTAAACGAATGTAGATACATTCCAAAGTCACAGCCTTTCCAGGAGTCAGTAGAGTTTCAGCACAGATATTAATTCTCTGCTCTCACCTCTCTTCTATGCGTACTCCTGTCAATGGAGGTGCATCTCAAAAATGCCCTCTGACACCTACAGGTATCCTTTCTTTTCATCACCTGTAAATAAGCACCCACTGTGCGAGGTTTTGCAGAGCCGGGAAAAGAGTCAGGGATTGGGGCTCAGAATGCCGAATTTGAAACGCTGGCTAAGCCACTGGGACTTGGCTTGTTTCTGCCTGAGGGTCCAAGTCCTCATCGCACCACACAGGATTGTTGTGAAGACCACTGAGAAAGCTTTATGAATTACTTGGTACCGTGGCTGGCTCACAGCATTCATGGTAAATGGTTTGTTGTTCTTATTTATTTTTTTTAAAGATTTTTATTTATTTATTGAAAGAGAGAGACGGAAATAGCAATGGGAGGAGAGGGAGAAGAAGACCTCCCGCTGAGCAGGGAGCCCGATACGGGGCTCAATCCCAGGGCCCTGGGATCATGACCTGAGCCGAAGGCAGATGCTTAACGACTGAGCCACCCAGGTGTCCCTTGTTCTTCTTATTTAAAGTTTCATCAATAATGTCTGTCAGAGAGGACACTAAGCCCCACTTGCTTCTCTTGAGTGGCTCCGTGTCTGTAAGGCTCACCGACACACAGACCAAATGGCACCATCAACTTCAGATATGCTATGACAGATGCATGAGAAGGAGTATGGGGAGAACAGGGTAAAGAGTTAATTCTATTTAGGATGTCAGAAAAAGCTTCATTTTGAAGAACTGAACACTGATCTGAACCCTGTTTGCCCTCCTGGGAATGAGGCTCCTCTAGAGACCACATGCCAACTTCACCTTCTTAAAAGAGCAGTATCATGTCAAGAAAAACACCCAAAACAGTTAGAACAGAATTACCTAGACTTTGGGGTGCACCAGAATCCCCCCTTCCTGGGTGGGTGAGGTGGCGGGATTGGTTAAATGCAGATCCTAAGCCCTACCCAAAGAGGCGACCATTCAGCAGACCTGGGCACCCACCCCGGTTTTTCAAGCAGGTGGTCCATGAGTCATAGGATGAGCACACCAACTGTGATGTGGCACCAAAGTCAGAATAGGCATCTTACTATTTAAAGCTAATCACCTCGGGCGCCTGGGTGGCTCAGTCGGTTAAGCGACTGCCTTCGGCTCAGGTCATGATCCTGGAGTCCCGGGATCGAGTCCCGCATGGGGCTCCCTGCTCTGCAGGGAGTCTGCTTCTCCCTCTGACCCTCCCCCCTCTCATGCTCTCTCTCTATCTCATTCTCTCTCTCAAATAAATAAATAAAATCTTTAAAAAAAAAATAAAGCTAATCACCTCGACTACCGCTGCCAGTTTTCAGCGCTTATTAATCACGTTCGATTTCTCGCTACAATGTTGTGTGCAGTGTGGCTGGGGTCGCAAGGCTGATGATGTTCGTGGGCTTTTGAACCTCCTCTTCTTGCATGTTCCTTTGAGTTTTATTGAAGCCTGGTCTTTGAGAGAGAGCAGGAAGAAATCATGGGTAATTAAAGCTTAAAGTATTCTTATTTCATAGTGGGGATAACAAGTGAAACTACAAGTAATGATGTAATCCAACTTGTCAAAAAGGAAAATGAAAAGAGGAGACAGAAGGCAGGACAGAGCCTTGGGACGGGGCATGCCATGTCATCTTCTAATTAACTAACTGATCCTTTAAACTGTCAAACTCAGAGAGGGGCTCTGTGGCCTGGCGTCTGATTAATATTCATATTTGGGCACTGGATGCTCTGATTTAGGTCCCAGTGGTTGCAGTTAAACATCAGTCTTTAAAAAAGAGAGAGAGAGAAATAAAAACCGGCCTGGCCAGCCAAAATCTCCAGGTTTTACATTCATAGGGAAATGAGGGGAGGCCACCCTGAAGTCCATAATCCACGGCAAGAACAAATCCTCCACGGATGCATATTGATTTCTGAATCATGATGAGGACTTGTATATTGAAAAAATAATTATTTTGCTTCTTCCTACTGGCAGCCACATTGTTAATCACACTCTGTGCCTTATTGTTAAATAAGTGAATGGCGCATATAAAATTACATAGCATTCGGTAATATAATCAAGCTTTTAATTTCAAACAAAAATAATTGAATATGTAATTTAATCAAAGCAAGCTAGAATTGATCATTTAAACTATACTAAGTGGCAACTTGGACTTTTGTTCTTATGGCACAGGGACTGCGAAAGAATATATTCCCTCCCTCATATTGGCTTTCCTTGACTAAAAAATACTTCAGTCCAGGGTCTAAGAAGCACCCATTCTAACAAATGCTTTCTGTGGAGAAGGCAGGTGGCTTAAAAAACAAAACTGACTCCCTCACGGTGAGTCCGGTTCACACTCCCCAACCACCAACAGCCGGGCAGGATACCCTGTGGGTTGCTCTTCCAGAAGGAGGTTGCTCTTCCATGAGGAAGGGTCCCTCAGAGGCACTGGACCCACGAGGCCTTTTCCTTCACACTCAGTTCACATTTAAAAAATTAAAAACCTTCCAAGGAAGAAAATAATTCAATCCAGTTCCACTGTGAGTTCCAACAGCAGTGGCTTTCAGAAACGATTTCCCAAATTATAATTTGAGCCTCGCCTCTCATGGATTAAATCCATCCCGCAGTACTCCATCCTGGATTGAGATGCCCCATACCCCATAAGCTTTCTCCGTTGCAATTCCTCTTTATCCTCTAGAACTTATTAAACATTCTCAAGCTCTTGTTTAACTTACTACTAAGCTATTTCAACTTAGATTTAAAAATGGGGGACGCCGCTAACGCAGGCTCAGACTGGGATCATAATTCACACGCATTCTGAAAACAAGTGGTGTGGAACAGCTAGACTCAGGCTGATGAATTCAACCAACAGATATTGAGGCCCTACCATGTAATCACACACATTAATAAGTCTCAGTTCATTTCCGTTTGGTGGGGAGAGAGGCCATACCACATGTCCAATCAATACATTTTTAATAAAGGAACAGCCCACTTCTAATAAATAAATATACACATTACAAATGACTTGTAGTGCTTTCTAGATTGAGAAGAAACTCATGGCCAATTTGGCTCAGGGCACAGGTTTAAATTCCAGAAGGCATTCATGTACTTCTACTAAGGAGACCTGGAGAAGGATGAAAACCACCCAGCAGCATTAAGGTTATGTTGCCTGGGTCACAGCCATCTATAAAACATCACATCTAAAAAGCTCCAGAGGAAAGTTCGGCTGATGCCACCCCCATCGGGAGCCTTGGTTCATCGCCCCCCTTGGATGAGACCATCAAAGTCAGTGGTCAAAAACATCCGTCCCCCTGATAATTATTTCTAGGGGGACATTTCTCATGCTCTTAAAAAAAAAAAAAAAAAAAAAAAAAAGAAGAAGAAGCTGACACAATGCCAAATTCACAAAAGCCCACCTCTCCTTGGAGTCTAGGCCATCAGGGAAACCTACCGTCCCTTCCAAGCCTGACCTGTGAACTCCACACCGGGAGGAATCCAATACCGAGGCAGGGAGAGTCTTGACGTCTCACTTTAGGAGTCAACACACAATGTCACTGCACCGCCTGCCACACGACATCCTGTGCTGTGTTCCTCAGAGCTGCAAATACTCCTTCGTGTGGGGAGCAGACTCCGGGGACACCGAAACTGGCTCTTGTCCACAGGCAATAAAGTAATTAATGGTGTCTTTCAGGGCAAGCGCAGTAAAAAAATAATTGCTCTCAAATTTTTGCTGCTAATGAATGATTGGTACAATCAATATTTGTGTTGTTGGGAGTGGATGTGTGTGTGTGTTAGGAGTGCGTGAATATACGTGTGTGTGTGTGTGTGTGTGAGAGAGAGAGAGAGAGAGAGAGAGAGAAGGAGGAAGAGTCTTTTGGATGCAAACACCCAAACCAGTCTATCAGCTTGGCTAACAACTTTGAACCTGCAGACCACAAATGCTGAATATGTTGACTTTAAATGTCTATGGGGAACATATGCTATGGATCAAAGAACACACTGATTAATCCAACAGAGACTAAAGTCTGTCACTTTGGTCATGGTGCAAAGATGTGCCAAACAAGGTCACTAAAGAGAGTAAATAAATGGGAGAGAAATACCAAAGTTAAATTGGTTTCAAAGAGGGGCTGAGCTGCCAACTACCTGTCTAAATGCGACTGGATTAGGTAAATATATTTCCTTCCCCAGCACATCTGCCCACTTGTGTTAAAACAGCACTTCCCCTTTCTTAAGACAACTACCAGCTTGCTGACGCCAGGTAACTCTCACTCATGCTGTAATCATTTACTATTACATTAGGTCATCAGCTTTCCCTCTGCTGAATCCCACAGACACTCCAGCTTCTCATCACACACGCACAGCCCTGCAAACAGATTCAAAGATAACTCTGCTCATGTTGTTTAATGGGAAGTTGGTTCTCCTAAGTAACAGGAAGCCAATGCTACTATGAACAGTGAACACAGGGAGAAAACTGTGAGAGTCAAACACGATCGGATCTTGGCTACAGCGTATGTAAGACAAAAGCTGCCTTTTTTTTTTTTTTATGGGCCACTTTGCCCAATGGTTAGAACACAGACGCAGCTGAGGCCATGGCAGCGAGCCTGATTCCCATGTGAGGAGGACAAATGGCCTCGTGGCTGCAGAATGAATCCTTCATCTCCACATCATCCCACAAATATGCACTCCTGGGGTGGGGGCAGGGCACGTGACTAAAACAAAGGCAGAGTCAGCATGGTGGGTTAGTGGGGGGTGGATTGCAGACAGAGGTGCAGTAGGGTGGAGGGTGGAGGGGGGAAGAGTTACACTGGGCCACAAACACATTTCCTTTCTCTGCCTCCAACGTGGTGACGGTCATTTGTTATCTTCTGCCAAGAAACCACAAACTATCTGCAAACTGCTGTGGGCATATACACCTTGGATGGTCCTGTTGAAATGTGCTTCTGTCTTACTGCACTGAAGATGGAGCTGTGAGCTGGGAACCCCATGCTCCTCCAGGGAGCAAACTGTGAGGCCCAGTGGGTTCTGGCTGGACCAGGCTCCACGGTGCCATGACTCATGCACTGATTTAATACTGGGAAGTCCAAAGCACACGCATTTCCTTTCAGCTCTCTTTCTGGCCACCATATTTCACTCGGTTTCAAGTTTTGAGTGACTTCAGGGCTGCCCCCACCCCCGCCCGCCCCCCTGGACAAGCCAAGTGAATGCTTCAACTAAGAGAGTATGGTTGAATAATTTTATAAGTTATTCATGAAGTGACAACTGGTTCGACAACACAAGCTTTCCAAAGGAAATTCTTTTTAACCAGCCACATATCTGGTGGTATTCTTTTTATTTTTTTTTTTGCAAGTCCACTGCAGTTGTCCCTAACTTGTTCTTCTGCATAATTTATTGGGCAGCTGTCAAACATGCATGTTCTCTTGTCTCATATCTGACATTTGCACAGTGAGAAATGACACCGGAAATGCGCGACAAACAAACGGACACTCGGGAGACTGAATAAATGAAAGCAAAGGAGTACAGGGATGAGAGAAAGCGGTTGGGACAAAGTATGCTACCTCCTCTGTCAACAGGCAGGCCTCTTAATGGATTCACTGTGAATTCTTGAGCAGCCTGCAGAAATGGGACTTACTTCACAGAAACACGTACTTCACAAGGACGTGTAGGCTTTCATTTATAAAAGCACAAACATTTTAATATACATAAAGTTGTTTCCTTCTTGCTTAAACTATACACACACACATATACACACATATATACATATATATATAAATCTATGTATAACTTTATATAGTCTACCATGATTTTATAAAGTCAACAATGTTGATATTGTAATAGAATATATGGTTTGAGAAACTCCTGAATTTCCCCGAAGAGAACACCTAATTCCTGCGAGTGGGCCAAATAATGCAATTCTGAAAACCTCACATGCACAGACAATTGATCTCGGGGCTAACCCATGGAGCATTGTTGCTAAGCTAACACATTCTTTTTGATCTCTTTCCATCTCCTGCATTGTATTCAGCGCCTCTTATCCTTGTCCAACATCAACAGGTCATTTGCAGAGTGGTCAGTGTTGGCCAATATAAATAACCATTATAAAACCTCTAGCATGTTTTAAATCAACAACCCAAGTGGCCTACACTGTTTAAAGAATAAATTCCAAATATTTTGATGGCAGAGGGTAGCCAGGGCCTGTGAAAAGTACAGGTACAAATTATAGTTAAGTCATCAGATCACAGCAAGCTCTTCTAGCACAATGTTCTCTATTTTTAAACCAGCTTGAAAACAAATAGAGACAACAGTGCCCCTTGGGCAGGACGGTGAGCCTGGGCTTTGTACCTCAGGCAGGTAAGTTTCAGCTGAAACTGAATACATATGGCTGAAATTACCAGTACAGACACAAATGCAAGGGTTCTCAGCCAAATCTACAAGAGCCAGAGAATTAAGGAGCCCAGACAAACTCAGACCAGGGAGTGGCACTGATTCTCTTAGTCTCTAGCTGCCAATCTCTCTCCCTCTCCCCCAAAGCCCATTCGCAATGACCCCCCCTATGCTCACCTGAGCAGGGCGATGCATTGCAACATCAACGTGCCTCCAAACGAACTCTCCCTCAAAAGAATAGAAACGGGCTGATGTGAATAGTCTGAGAGTTGCCGATGTCTCCCTTTGAGAAGGATGACATGTGTCCTCACTCCAGATTTACCTCTCCTGCTTGCGTTGCCCAAGTTGTTATTGGAATTAATCTGCATTATCTCCGAACACAGTCATTAAGCTGGGTGGAGTAGTATCTATAAATGCTAAGGACCAAATGGGCCAAGAATAATGTTGACCATGACCATGATCTACATTTATTGCCATGGAGAGACGGCTAGGACATGGTGCTCATTGAGAAACAGGAGGTTCTAGAACAAGCGCCAACAGTGCAGCATTATTTTACATATAACTAAATAGGTGGATAAAACAATGCGTGAATAAATAAATACATAACATCCAGAGGATGTTTACTCAAATCTCCTCTCTGTGTGGGGATAGCAGCTGATTTGAAGTCTCTGCATTATTATTATTATAAAACATTTTTAAAATATTGATGGTTTGGTCTGATTGGTTTATCATCCCTAGGAAATTTGTCTTGAATTTCTACACTCTCTTGGTGCACCAGCTGATTTCTTCTAGAGTTCCATCCAATTTTGCATCTCCTATTTCAAATTGTTTGTTTAGTAGGGTACACATCTTTCTGGTGAACTGAACCCTCCCCATTTTGGAGTTCCCTACCCCAAATTTATTTTCATAATAAATTTAAGTTTTTATAATTGGGAAAAGCAGCTGTTTTCATGTTGAAGAAAGAATCACCACGAGTAATGACCAAAGACTATTCTCAGATCATCATCATGGATATGCTTTAAGCATTACTCTGTACCAGACATTATTTAATTTAATCCTTATGCTAACTCTACGAGGTAAAAACTCTTGCCTAGAATAGTCTTTCCAGTTTGTAGACAAGAAAGGTGAGCTTGAAAAGGTTAGGGAACCTACTCAGAATCACACGGGAACTGCTGGAACCAGAATGAAACCTCAGTTGATCCAAATCCAGAGCTTGAGTTCTTAATGACTACAGGTGCCTCGTTAACATTAAGAAATAGCTATATTACTATCCCCACACGTATAAAGACATTTCAGATCCAGGAAATCGAGACACTGGCCACTATATGCCTCCTCTAGAAATCTACTTTCTTACCCCAGAATGGCTCTCACTAGCAAGGCATATATGATTTCTGAGTCTCTATTTTTCTCACCTGTAAAACATTATAATAAATCTTGTTCAAAGGATAAGGATGCCTTATTTGTTTCCAAAACCCTCTGAGAAGGTGGGACGTAATATCCAACTTTTAACAATGATGGGTCACTTTTCTCCAGCACTGAGCAAACAAAAGCATAACACTGCATTTATGTATTTCAGACACAAATCCATACATGTCAAAAATGTACATTTTCTTCACTTTCTTCATGAGGCCAACTGTCTTCCTCTGGCCCCCTGCTAATTTTCCTGATGATGTTTGAACAGAACATGCTGATTTGGGTAATTCCATGTCCATGCACAAAAACACTTGATGACATCAGCATAGTTATGGGAATTAGACTTATTAGTTAATTACAGGACCAGCAGAGGGAGCACAAACCCTGCATAAATAATCGTTTCTTCCGAGCTTCTTAAAAAACAGTAGCAGTAGTAGTAGGGAGAAATACACTTAAAACGAAATTATCCGTCGTCAGAAGATGGTCTTTGCTTCCTTGCAATGGTGTTAGGGTAGAAATCCAATATGTTGTCTATGCAGTTTAGATTCAGATATATGTTGCCTTCTTGGGTATCTAAGAGGGAGAAACGGGGGTGTGCGTGTGTACATGTGTGTCTCTTGGTATCATGGTGATACCCTCTCCACTGGTGAATTAATTAAGGCGAGAGGATGAGACTTGCCTAGAGTTTGCAAATATTTACTTCTTCAACCCTGATACCAGAGTAGCTTTCATTTTAGCTTTGTTCATCCTAACAAAGTATGGAGCAAATAGACCAATTTTATTCTTTTCAGACGCAATCAAGGCTTACATTTAAAGTAGAAGGAAGGTTTGACACAAAATAGCGTAATATCTACTGGTTAAAAAAAAAAATAAAGATAATCATATTTTTAAAAGAACTATCGGCCTTAAGTACTGCTAAGATTTTTAAATAAGTGGTCATAGAGTTCCTGCAGTTCCCAGGTGCCCGTGGGCTTCCACCCACCTCTTCACGTGGCCCCTGTCCTGTGGGCAGCGGGTCCTGTCATCCTGCCAGCCCCAGGGTGCCTACCACCCCAGGAAAGTGGAACGGGAGAGGCAGCGCAGGAGACCTGACACGGAAACTAGAAAGCCACTCCGGTGCAGAGATCCAGAGGCTGGTTATCAATGGGGAAAGATGTGCTCTGCCCTTGCCCTTTTTTTGGCCCTTACTTTTTCTCTTTCTTCTCCCACGAAGGACTCTAACCATAATGGGCCCTCCAAATGTGGCCCTCATCAATTGGCTGCAGTTTACTTGGGGCAGGTTTGCTTTATCGACATGATCAGAAAAATGGGAGGTACGTGGGGGGTCCCAGTGCACGGACTCTCCTATGGCGCCCGCAGTGATGGACAACTCCCAGATTTGATGCCAACACCTCTTTTTCAGAGGCTGATTGCCTCTTAGTGGTGGTTTCTTCTACCATTTTGAAAAAATCCAAATGAGCTGATCTTACGAAGTCAGGTAACTCCCTGTGACTGGATAGTATATCTCAGTACAGGTATTTGTGAATCCTTTTTTTCCATTTAATTGTCCTGCAACGTTTTGCATGTTTGAGGTTTTAATGGTGAAGGAGAATTTACAGAACTCCTATCATATACTAGAGCACAGTGTTAGAAGCCTTGGCTGCACGATCTCAATCCTCAGAATAGCTTTAAGACTTAAGCACTCTCTTTTATTCCTAGTTCATACACGGGGAACCTGGAACTCCAAGCAGTTGGGGAACCTGGAACTCAGAGCAGTTAAGCAACCTGCCCAAGATCACCCTGCTCGTATGTGGTAGTCAGGAATTACATCCGGACATCTGTCTCTGTGAATCCAGGCATGCCCTTCCCATGAGAGCTCAGTGCGTTGCCCATTTCAAGTGAAAAAAAGTAGATGATAATATGTATGGGAGATGGTAGGCTCCATCCATTATTAGAATTCTCAAACATACATTGTGAGGATGTTTTGTTATTGTTTTATGCAACTAAAAGTTTGATGGTTTGGGGAATTAACAGCAAAAGAAAATGAGCAAAAGAATCTCACTGAAAAAAAAATCAACTGGTGAGAGAATAATGATTGGGAAAATAATGATCTATGCCAACATTCTCTCCAGTGATCCTTAGTGTTGTGAGTTGTGTCCTCCACAAGAATAAGCTTTCTTTTCCACCGTGATGGCTAAAGGTCATTACAGACCCAATCAACAAGCCAACTAGCTCCTTATCTGTCGGAGTCATTAAGACCAAAATAAATGGGACCAACAGTCTGAGGCCTCAAATCCTGATTCATCTTAACAATCCACTGAAAACCATAGGTTTTCTATGAATTAAGAAATTTAAAAATTCTCTTCAGAGAGCATATTATGTACCTGGCAAATGTAGCCCCATCATTTTCTTTATTTATGATACCATATTTTCTTTTTTTTTTTTTTAAAAGATTTTATTTATTTATTTGAGAGAGAGACTGAGATAGAGAGAGCATGAGAGGGGGGAGGGTCAGAGGGAGAGGCAGGCTCCTCGCTGAGCAGGGAGCCCAATGCGGGACTCGATCCCGGGACTCCAGGATCATGACCTGAGCCGAAGGCAGTCGCTTAACCAACTGAGCCACCCAGGCGCCCCGATACCATATTTTCTAAATGAAAAGTTTAACGTTGAATGTGATGTGAACACACTCTTCTTAAGTTTTCTTAGTTGATCAAGAACAAAGAAAGAAACTGACAATGTTTATTTTCACTCAAGAAATGAATTTAACACGGCTTATCTATGGATTACACATGACTATGGGGATTCACATTAAACTTAGTATTGCTCATTATAATATGTAGCAAGTGGCCTCAGAATGAATCCATCAAAAGAGACCAGTACGGGGTCTTGTCTCATGTTAGGAAATGGCTGAAAATCCAACCTAATAATTTATTTCAGTAAAAACAGCCAGGCTTGAAGAGAGCTACCCATTTGTCAGGCCTATGCTATGTGCTTTTTATCTGTAGCATGTCATAGCCGTTCTTAGCCAATTCTACAGGTAACTCAGGAAGCTGTATAAACTCAGGATAGGGAGTGTAAATGTGGAGAACCCAGAAATCTTTAAAGGAATCTTTTGGACACTTCTCCCACTTCACTGAGTAAACACCAGAAAGATCATGTTAGTGAAACTCATCTCATGAATGTATGAAGCACTGATTCCCACAAGAGTATTTATGTCAAAAAACAGGCAGTCCGCTTCATTCATCTGTTTAGAGACACTGTCTCCGCACCCATACCCCTAAACACAAGTTAAAGTTCTTGCGATCATCTGGAAAAGAAATGCAAAATTTTCCCAACAGATTACTGATTTGGTTTTTCAGAAAGACCTGGAAACAATATTAACTCTTTTGGATGGTTCTGTGGATAGAGGATATTAGAGCACAGACATGCACACACGTGTGAAAAAGTACATGTCATGGCAACTGCCATGTCATCCACAGCCTGAGCTTCCCTAAGGACAGGGGTTCAGCCATGGGGCGGCCAGAGAGAGGGCCATGATTCACTCTGGCAGGGCCAGAGCCTGGACAGACTCGTCTCTAATTGCCTGGCTGTCATCTCTGAGATACTCCTGGGTGACATTGTGGCTAGAGTAATGAAGAAAATAAATACAGAATCCCATATATTCCAGGATCCTGAAATGCTCTATTTATTTGCTCAATATTCATTAACGAGGAAAAAAAAATCAAGAATTCATCTTTCATGTTACGCATTGATACCATATGTCATTTTTGCTTGAGTGTAAATTGTGATGTGTGTTCTTTCAATTATATGAAAAGCAAGGTGTCCAAGAGATTACGAATTTGCAGTGATGCTGTTCTTTGTGCTCACATTCTTTGTGGAAGTCTGCAGTTCCAACACAAGGGTAATCAGCTCAAACAATCTGAATGGTAATTTTGCTCTAGAGGTGTAAAATCAAAGTGTCCCCTAGCTTGTGAACCTTTAAAAAGGAACTTGATCCCATCTAAGGTCTAGAAGTTTTCATCCTATTGTATAATGTCACAGTGTCTAAAGCATTTTAGGTTGGGTATAATAGCATGTGCAGAGAAAACCAAGCCTCCACTTGGCCTCCTGACCCCTCCGCCATGTGCCCTCGGAGGTCCTGTCCCATTCTCTCACAGTTAATCTGGCCACAGCCACTGCCAGATACCAGGTACCATGCTAAGCACTTGGCATCGGTTATTCCTTTTGCCGTAAGCTTTACTGGTCATACTTCTACAAATGAAAACAAGAGGCTTCGAGGGACTAAGTACTATGCTCAAAGTCAGGACGCATTCACACCACGGGTCTGTCCTGGTTTGGACCACCAAAGTGTACCACTGCTTTGAAATACTCTGCTTGTTGTGCGACTGTTCACTGTTGGGACCACCACCGATGGAAAGGAAATGGCCGAGAGAGAGGACAGGATCAAGTCCTAGCCTGTTAAGACAGATATGCGTACACAGGCAAAGCGAAAAGGCAAGCTTCAAAAAGAACTGGCTGTCTTATTGGGGGTAGCAGGGGCAGAATTCCTGCTCTCTTGGGGCTCACTGCACTGTGACCTCAAGCAGGGTCTATCCTTACTCTGCCAGACTTGGGAAGGAAAAGATCTAGCAAAATCGAGAAGCAGACGGCTGAGACTATCATATTTGGGAGCTTACTGGTTACTCAGTGTCGAGAGGTTTTTGTCCCTAGGACAACCCAACTAGTAGCATGGGGAGCCAATGTACCATTCACGTGCTACTACTTATTATACAAATCATATATATGGCATATAAAGACTTTTATAGTAAGTGGATTTATAACCTAAAAAATAGAAAAGAGGGTCTCTTTTTTTAAATCTGCAACCCAGATTCTGCTTTGCTAGGTTTTTAGAGACCCCCTGATCACAAGGTTCAGTTGCTAAGTGGTCCTCAGGTCAAGGAACTGTCACATAATGAATCTTAATTACATTACAATAGAGTATCCATCTCTCTTTCTCGGGCTAGAAAGGAAGTGCTCACAGGCGAACTGGTGTAGTACTGACTGTTTTACCCACGGAGGCTAGCCTGGCAGCTGGTACTTAGGAGAGACTCAGTAACTATTTCATGAATAATGAAGGATACTTTCTTTTGTGTTTTTTAGTTTTTGCATTTTGAAACCTGTCTCTCTTCCTTTTCTACGCAGGTCTCTTCCCTCCCCTCAGATAAGCATCCCCTATCGAAAACAAATCGACTTCCTCAGGCATGGTGGTAGAGGATGTGGTCTGAACATCCACTAGGTCAGTGTTTTCAGGCTGCAGAATCTGAGAAGGGGATGTGGAAAACAAAACCCTAATTAAACAAAACAATGTATCCCTTTCTAATCTTCTAAGGAAAACCTCTGAAGAGATTGGAGCCGAAGAACAGGAGCCAAAGAACAAAATCACGCCCCCAGACTTCCCCATGATGAAGTGAGCCCGGTGTAAGGGTCAGAAAGCGGCTACTGGGAAGTCACAATTATTGTTGTATATTATTTGTGTTTAGTGCCAGAGAAACGATTTTCTTTTTGCAATATCTCTGTCCCAATAAAATTAAGAACTTAGTGTAGGATCCAAATTCCCCCCAAAGGAGTCAGCTTAAAAAAATTTACTAGCTCTCCTGCCATGGGGATTTATGGTTTCTTCTTTAATAGTTACAGTCTGATACACTGTAAGTTTCTTCAGTCACTACACAGATTCATTTATCTTTCTTTTGAAATATGCCCTGAACATTTAAAACAAGTTCTGGTGCTCCATATTGATTGAATTTTACATCGAGGAATGAATTGTAAAATGGCTTTGGAATGGGTCTCCAAAACGAGACGACCTTAAAATAAAAACAAATACTGAAGACTGTATTTTCCTGATTGTCAGTCAAGCTAATTATGCTCTACACTAAAGCTTTGTCCATCAGGCAAGAAAGCAAAAGGCAACTGGGGGCTCTCTCCTTGCACAGCCTGATATCTGGGAACATAACACCAGTTTATTCACAGCAGGAGGCTGCTGTAATTGGCAGTTCTATTTTTTCCCTACTACAGGGTAATTCTCAAGCAAAGAAAACACAATGTTAACAAGATTTTACAAATTTGACATATGGTATTCTTTCTGCAGTGACCAACAGAAGTTCCTTCTCTCCCCAAGCAAACAGTTATCACTGGATAGGACTACAAGGGAATGTGATGAAAGGGGGTAAAGGCACCTGGAGTTCTTTTAGGGGAACGGTAAATCTGCGATCGTAAGAAAAACAACAACAAATAATAGCAACAAAAGTTAAGACACTCAGGGTAGCTGTGTCTCAGAGAGGTGTTGATAAAATGACAACAAAAGCCTCACCTAGAACACCAGGCTTCATTAATGACATTTGGTCATGCCTTGGGCACTCCAGGCAAGGACTCAGACCCAGGAAAGAATCCTTAGTGAGTCCATTAACGTGGGGGTAGGGCTGGTCCACAGTGTAAGTGAAAGTGGGAATCATAAAAGATGCACGGGACCCAGAAATGGTTCTTAGCTTATCTTCATCCCTTCCATAAACACACAGATACCTTAGAATGAATTTTTAGGGAAGGTCTGATTGCCTTGATGTGAATCCAAAAACCTTATCACAACATAATTCTTGTTTAAAACCATATACCCCCAGACGCCTGGGTAGCTCAGTTGGGTAAAATGTCTGCCTTTGGCTCAGGTGATGATCCCAGGGTTCTGGGATCTAGCCCTGAGTTGGGCTCCCAGCTCAGTGGGGAGTCTGCTTCTACCTCTGCCTTCCCCCCTGTTCGTAGGTGCTCAAGCGCGCACTCTCTAACAAATAAATAAAATCTTAAAAAATATATATATACCTCCAAAGAGGTCTCTGGATTCTGTTTTAACTAACAAAGGCATGGAAGAAAGAATATTCTAGTACATACAAAACAAGGCAGAAAAGTACAAAAACTTTCCAGGAAAAGAACAAGGATTTTCTCCCTCTTCCTTTTGAGCATCATTTCATTCTTTCCTGGTAAGGCATTGGGTAGATTCCAAAGACGGGCAAAAATGGATCCCTAGAGGGGCGCCTGGGTGGCTGAGTCGGTTAAGCGTCTGCCTTCGGCTCAGGTCATGGTCCCAGGGTCCTGGAATCGAGCCCCGCACCGGGCTCCCTGCTGAGCAGGAAGCCTGCTTCTCCCTCTCCCACTCCCACTCCCCCTGCTTGTGTTTCCTCTCTCGCTGTCTCTTTCTCAGTCAAAAAAAAAAAAAAAAAAAAGAAAAAGAAAAAAAAGGCTCCCTAGATTTGCTGCTAAGATACCCGCAGTTTATTGTCTATAGCTCTCATCCAGAGACTGTTGCCAGACCCCATCTGATGTTACATCTGACCCCAGCTGCAGAGATGGTGCATGGACTGGAGATTCATTTTAAGGTTGGTGATCTCAAGGGGTTACATGAAGGGATTAATGAGCATTCCCAGACACCAGGTACTCACAGTAAAGGCACAGAGTCAGGGCAAGTCCTAATTTTCATGGGCAATTAAACTGCCTTTTGTTACCACCTGGTGACACATACTTGACAATCAGTGAGAATCTGCCCAGGTGAAGGAAAGAAGGATGGCAAAGCCACTCTTTTGTTTCAGTGCACTCAATGGTATAGACACTCCACATTCTCCAGCAACAACATTTGCTTCTCCGGGGAGGCTACTTGCGTGTTCCTGCCCATTTCTTCTTTCCTTCTGGGACGGCTACACTGGTGACCCCCAGTAGTACCTGAGCTATTTTTAAGTAGTACAAAGACAGGCTTTGGATTAACACTGAATCACATAACAAAGAGAATTTTACTCTCTCCATTGCTTTGCTATACTCTGGACCGCAAAAAGTGAGAGTCACAGATATGAAAAAGTGGGAGTCTCAGTTTGGTGCTGATGTATCTCTTGTGCCTTGCTAATATGTGCTAATCTAAAAGGGAGATAAGAAATCAGAGTGCCCAAAGGAGAGGAGAACTCAGCTAGCATCTAATAAGGGGATGTTTTCACTGTAATTCATTTTTACAGTAATTTCTTCTTCTATGACAAACATTACCAATTCTCCATTTCTAGAAGTTAGAGAAAATTTCCATTTAAAACAGTTACTCACGCTAGGTGAAATAAGCTAGTCACAGAAAGACAAGTATTATGTGATTCCACTTCTATGTAGTATCTAGAGTAGTCAAATTCATACAAATAAAATGTACTGGTTGCCAGGGGCTAGGAGAAGAAGGGAACAGAGGGTTGTTTCCTGGGTCTAGAGTTTCAGTTTTGCAAGATGAAAAGTTCTGGAGATTGGTTGCACTATAATGTAAATATATTTAACACTACTGAACAGTTGCACACTCAAAAAATGGTTAAGATGGTAAAATTTATGTGTATTTTACTGCAACCAAAAAAAAAAGGGAAGAGAGAAGCAGAGGATGATGTGACTGTGAAGAACGGTCAGAGAAATATAATGTTGTGGGCCTGGAAGACAGAGGAGAAGCCAGGAACCAAGGAATGCAAACAGCCTGCAAACGCTGGTAAGGCCAGGAAATGGATCCTTCTCTAGAGCCTCCAGAAAGGAACACAGCCCTGCCAACACCTTGATTCTAACCCAGCAGGACACAGATCAGACTTCCAGCTTCCAGAACTGTGAGATAATAAATTTGTGTTGTTTTAAGAACCCCTTATCTCCCTACCCCCTGAAAAACACAATCACTCAAATGTACCTTCCTCTGAGTCACTTCAAGCATATCTGGTATCTGGGAATGACAGAGATGAGGTCCATGTCTATGGAAAAACTGTGAGTACATGAGACACCTGATGTTTGGTGAACCCTATCTGCTGGGCTATAGAAGGCATACAAAGTTTTCCAGGATTAGACCTAAGAGGCATGATGACCATGGGGATAGATGCAAATTAGTTGCCAATATGCTTTACGTTTAACTCGAATGCAGGCAATGGTGTTTAATTATTCAAGGCACCTCCCTCCTAAACTTTCTCATCACACTGACTGATGGAAATATGAACCAGGAGTTAAGGTGGGGGACAGGAGGCAGCAATCCTAGATTTAACCCTGGCTTTGCCACTAGCAAGCTGCATACAATTTGGCTCATCCCCTGCTCTCAGGGCCTCAGTGTCTCAACTGTGAAATGGGTTGACCAGTACTTCCCTCAAAAGAGCTGTGAGATTCAATCAAGATGTACTGCAACTTTTGGCACATGCTTGGTTCCTGTGATTAATATGATTATTACCAGGCATTCTGATTCTACAAAATAGCTATTTTCTTTCTGGGAAAAAAAGAAAAAAGAAAGCAAACCAACAAACCAGATTCAGCACTTTAACATACATTAAGTCTGAGCAACTCCAGCCACCGGTCCTTTGGTGTTTTGGAGGGCACGTTATTTGGAGTGATCTAGGACACCACCATCTTGGGGCAGGCTTGTTCTTGGAGACGGCTCTACCCTTTCGGTCAGCTCTGAGTGAAACTGCCCGGTGTTGTCACTGGGCCACGGCTGTGGCGGTGAGGGCCAGCCCAAGAGCTTGAGCCATTTAATGCTAAAGCCTGGCCTGAGTGCCAGGTTTTTCCTCAGCTGTCACTTACCAGCAACACAATACCCTAGGGATATGTATTCATCAAATGCTTATTGACTTAAGCCGTCCAGCTTTTCTCCCCCCCCTTTTGTAACATTAGAAAATATTGCTTCTGATTTAAATAGTTTTCTCTGTAGGGTTGAATAAAAAACAAAGATCCATTTTCTGACTGTATGCGATGATCGAAGGCGAGCACTTGGGAGCTTAAGGCAGGGTTTCCCAGCCTTGTCACTACTGACCTCTTGGGCCAGATGATTCTGTGTTGTAGAGACTGTCCTGTGCTTTGTAAGATGTTTAGCAGCGCTCGTGGCCTCTACCTGCTAGATGTCACCAGGACCCCCACCCCCAGCTGTGACAACCAAAAATGTCTCCAGACATGGCCAAATGTCCCCCGCTGGCAAAACTGCCTTGAGCTGAGAACCACTGCATTGGAGGATGATATCAACTCTGAGATTACTAACAGCAGCTGTTTCCTTAAAAGAAATTAAAAAATATTTAACATAGAAAGAGCCACAGTTATGGCCACCAGTTATGAATAATTAAAAAGAAGCATTTTATATTTTTATAGTGTCCCTTAATCCTATAAATATAAATTAAATGTAATAATAAGTAAAACTGCTTTGTAAACTACAAAGTGCGGTGTTAATGATTATTAATATGATATCAGCATGCTCTGGGACTATACAAAGCATGGGCTATTTTGAAGAACTCACTTTTTATTTATTTATTTATTTATTTATTTATTATTATTTTTAAAGATTTTATTTATTTATTTGAGAGAGAGAGAATGAGAGACAGAGAGCATGAGTGGGAAGAAGGTCAGAGGGAGAAGCAGACCCCCCGCTGAGCAGGGAGCCCGATGTGGGACTCGATCCCGGGACTCCAGGATCATGACCTGAGCCAAAGGCAGTCGCTTAACCAACTGAGCCACCCAGGCGCCCGAAGAACTCACTTTTTATTAAGCCCGTGCTCTGTGCTAAGTACTTTGCTCATACCACCTCATTTGAACTTAATCCTCTTGTATGAATGAGGGAACAAAGGCTCAGGAAATAAAGTTACAGGATCAAGGTCATTCGGCTAGTAAAAGGTAGTGGCAGGATCTGAATCTAGGGCTATAACTCTCCAAAGCCAATATTCTATCCCACCCACTGCCTACCATATGCTGTGAATGCCAGTCTGGAATGGGAGGGAGATACTCATACGTTCTTTGACAAGCCCTTCTGGAAACAATGGCACATATATCTAGAGAAGCCAGCCAGGGTTGAAATGAGATCTATAACCTGTAGCTGGAGCCATCTGAACTGCTTAACCTGGGCCTAAATTCAGAATCCAAGACCCAATTAGTCAATTATCCAACCAACCAGTCACAAACAGGCTTTTTTAGGGTCAATGCTATTAGTACATGCTATTCTTTTTCTCCCTTTAAATATTCAGAAAATTAAGCGTTGATGCAAGTAGGAAAAACACTTTCCAAGTTGACTTAAGTCACAAGAAAAAGTTTACATTCTGTTTTTTTATTTTTAAACTTAGTATTTGTAATGGGTTGAAATGTGTCCCCCCAGACAGGTTATATGTTGAATTCCTAACCCCCAGTCCCTCAGAATGTGACCTTATTTGGAAATAGGGTCTTTATGGAGGTAATCAAGTTAAAACAAGGTCATCAGGGTGGGCCCTAACCCAACATGGCTGGTGTCCTTATAAATAGGAGAATTTAGACACAGATGTGAAGAAATATAGGGAGAACACCAGGTGAAGACAGAGATTGGAGTGACGCAGTTACAAGCCCACGAACATCAAAGATGACTGGCAACCCATCAGAAGCTAGACAGACGCAAGAAGGAATTCCCCTATGGCCTTCAGAGGGAGCATGGCACCACCAACACCTTGATTTTAGACTTCTAGCCTACAAAACACTGAGATGATAAATTTCTCTTTGAGACACTGAGTGTGTGACTTTATGGGTGAGTTAAATGAATGTTATGGCAGCCGTAGGAAACTAATACAGTTTCTATTTCGTAACTTAATCCATAAGCAGACTTGGGAAAATGCATATGGTGTTTTCAGGGGGTTCTAGAATACTGTATTTGCATGAGTGGAGAGCAGACCGAGCTGTCTGAGGTGGCTTGTCAACTGAGTTGTGCCCGCCATATGCATGTTTTGGCTCACTGCCATGTAATGACAGGGCCCTCACCCATGCCAACTGGCAGCTGGGCCCCCGTCAGTCTGTCTTCTCTCCACATCCTCAAGGCATGTCCTTTCTAGGTCCCAGGCAAAATGGCCTCCTGGCTTTACCCCGAAGGTTTAGAACATTTATTCACATGAATTCTAATGGATTTGTAAAAATAACATTTAAAGTTTCTACTACAGTTCTATTGACATTTCTATGACGTAAATATGTTCAGAGAAAAAAGGAGGGGGATTTACTACACACGGAAACGCCAGTGGCATTAATATCCATGTCCATCTGAAATGTGGGCAAAGACAGGGATGAATTAGTGGGCTGCGGGAAAATAAAAGAGCAACAAAAACTTTTCTCAACATTTTTTGAACTCAAGTATAGCACCGATCCATTGTCTTGAAGATAACCAGGGTAGAGGAAAATCTATTTGTGAAAAGTGACAAAGTTCACATCTGGCATTAGTAAAGCAAGCCAGAAAACACCACAGCTCATCTCCTTGGTGAGCTAGGCCAGGGCTGTTATCTAATTATTGCACTTCTGGCTTTGTTCGAGCTGCCAGAGCTGGATTTGTTTATAGGTGTCCTCTCCTTCAAATCTGCCTGCAGAGCCTCACCCATGTCATTTGTCAGGGGCTAAATAGCCCCAGGCCAAGAGCAGACATTTACTTACAGAATCCTCAGATTCTTTTAAATAGGCCTTTGGGATTTTGCCGAGGACTGTTCCGTGGCAAGAGGCTCTGGACACCTTGCACTGAGTGTTTCTTTTAATTGACTAACCTGGATGTTGCTGCTCAGAACCACCGTAACCCACACATGCCCTCGGTCTGAAGCTTCTAATGACCTTTCTCTGGCCCTCAACACATATGGCTGAGACAATGCAAACATCATTTGGAAGATGAGTAAATTCAATAACACAATTACAGCTACACCAAAGCACCATTTATCAAACTCGGACCACAGCACTTTGTCTCTCTTAGAACCTCTGTTTTTCCACGGCCAGGCATTTGGGGAAAGTCACTAATCAATTTAGGAATGATTAAATTGGAATTTGTAACACTTCCCATTATTAAACCTTCAATCTTCATTACGGCAACTTAATGATTACATCATGGCTGAGAAAAACAAATTATGGGAGCTGGCATCGTTCAGAGAGCTGCAGTGGCAAAAGGAAATTGTCAAAACCACCGAAAGTCTAATGCGCATGGGTGTATAAATGATTTTTTGATGTGTACAAAGGAACACCAAATTGCCATTCCCATTACGTAAAAATAGGCATTAAAACTTGATCTAGTATGTTGGCCTTTACTGTACTCTTGCTCTTTTTCTACAGACTGAGTTGATTAACCTGGGGTGAAAGGATGGGAGCTGGGAACCGGTCAAAAATCAATGCAAACCTGTGCACATGAGCTTTATTCCGAGAGGAAGTTCCTAAGATCGTATCTAATCCCTAAAGGGCTGCTGCATAAATAGAGATGGTCTCTATTTAGTAAGGGAAGGCGTATTCTACAACTTTCCACTCTTTCTTTCTTTCTAGGTCCCTTTGTCCTCTTTCTCCCAAACTCCAGTATTAGTTCTCTGGTCAAAAATTCTTTAATAGGAAATATTTTTTTTTCTCAACTCTTTTAATGACACGGCCACTACTTCATGCAGATTCTTTGCAATTTCTACCATTAACCATATCTTCCATGTGCTGGCAGCCAGAGAAAACTCAGCAGGGCTACCCATGTGACTTTAGGTATTGACCTTCTGATGCGTTCTCATTGGGCAGCCAAGAAAGAGAGTGAAATTCAAGGAAGTAGGGGGATTATTAATGGCAAGGAGAAAAAGAAAACAGGAACTGGTGTTATACAGGCCCATTTAAACCCTATAGAAATGTACGGGGTACATACTGACAACTATGATCATGATGATAAAAATAATACTGAGAGTTTATCAGGAGTCAGATAATGTACATTGATTAAAATTCAATCTTCACTATGAAGCCACTGAAGTATTATTTCCTCATTTTACAGGTGAAGAAATGAGGCTCAGAGAAGTGAGGCAGCTTGCCTGGTTGTGGTAGCCAGCCTCCAAGATGGCTCCCAATGGACCCAGTCTGGTATTCACAGTCTTGTTGTCCTCTCCTACAGTGTATCGGGGCTGGTCTGGGTGATTAATGAAATACAGCAGAAGTGACTGAATACCACTTCTAAGATTAGGCTATAAAAAGATACGAAGGTTTCCTTCACCTTGGGCATTTGCTCTCTTTCTTGCTCTCAAGAAGCCAGATGTAGAGTCATGAGCAGACCTTTGCCATGGTAGAATACCTGAGGGCAATCGCCACGGGAGTGAACTTAGAGGTGGGACCCCAGCCCTGCCTCACATGACTACTGCCCCAGTCCACAACCTGAGCATACCCTCGGGAGAAACCCTGAACCAGAGCCACCCAGCCCTAAGCCACTTTGGACTCCTGACATTCAGAAACTTGTGGTAGAATTAACGTTTGTTGTTTTAAGCTACTAGGTTTGGGAGTAATTTGCTATGTAACAATAGCTAACACCTTAATCACATATCGAGTAAGCAGGAGAGGCTTGATTCAAACCCAAACCTGCCTGGCTCCAGAGTTTATGTCCTTACCCTCCCTCAATGTTTCTCAATTGCTCCTTTATGCACCTAGCACCTCTTTTATGGGAAAACATAAATTTATTTCTGCTCCCACAGCCACCTTAGTAAGCACTTGTAGAAGTAGCTGTAGTCTTCCCCAGCCTGCCAATCACCAAAGAAAAAGGTCAAAGGTAACACAGCTCATCATCCTGACAGATGGGAGAAATCCCAGTGCTTAGCAGGTGTGCTCTCTCCCTGGTTCTATCAGCTTTGGAAGTTAATTTTATACCCGCAGGATTTCTAAAGCAGACTGCTATCAACGACATTCAGTGGGGAAAACATAACCACATCTCATAATTACCTTATTTATTTAAAAAGGTGGAGCAGATTTAACTCACCAAATACCATCCTCCACCACGGGGTTTACATATTAGAGTAAATGTGACGAACAATAAGGTCACTGTCTTGCACTCCATCTTCATTTAAAAATGGATGCAGTAAGAAAAACACCTACATTAAAAACATAAAACATAAAAAAACTGTAGGTCAGTAACTTCCTTGCAATCCAAGCTTCATTTACGGTGAGAGTGCAGAGCGAATGCTACTATTACGGTGACAGTGTGCACTTTTAAGCTCAGAGAATAGAGAGGCATTAAACAAAAGAGGACCAGTGGGAGACCCATCCATTTCAGGCCCTGGGAAAGGTCCCTCTTGCCAAGTGAAGGGGGAAAAATGAGCCGTAAGGCATTAAGAAAGGAGCAAGCTGTGAAATGAACCAAGGGGTAGATGGTGTGGTTCATGACCCTGTAGCCTCATAATACAGTCCTTCAGCCCGGGGTTGCTAATGAAGGGCGATGCCTGGAAATTAATGGAGTGGTATGGGGTGTGCGGGTGAAAATGGGAGCATGGTGATTTTTTCCAGTCCTTTCTACTCAAAGAGTCGGGGCAGAATGGTTATTAAAGCTTCCAGCACTTTGATAAGTTAATATTTCACCATTATATGATTAGAACGAGCAAGCCCAGGCATCGAGTACCCAAGCATCTTCTTTTTGAAAAACAGAAGGGATCACTAGTCCTAGAAAGAAGAAAGAGAATAAAGACATGCCCATCCGATTCCAACCTCTGATGTTCTGATGAGGCAAGAGCCTTCATTTTCTTTTGTTTTAATTCAAAAGGCCCCTTTAGCCAAGTGGACCCTGCAAAAATCCTCCACTGAGAGCTCACATCCTAATCACGTCCTTCCAAAAGCCTCACAAATAGATATTTATGGCAAATACAAAACACCAAGCATGCTGACTTATGAAAGGCGATTTGTTCCATCTGTGAATTGAGACCTGAAACCTTTCTACTTTCATGTTAGCTGTCATTTTTCTCCCACAAATGAAATGAATAATTCCTCCTCATGGCAGTCAATTTCAAATTCACAGGGTTCCCCCACCCCTGAACCCACTGTATTTTGTTGCATAAAACCCATCTCATAAAATAAACCTCTCAAAGTTGTAAATTAAAAAATAAACATTCTTGAGAAAATGTCAAATGCAGGCCTGAGAGAAAGGCCAAAAAATCCATTTAAGGGAATACTGCAGTGAATCCGTCCCCAGAAAATTGGGGGAAAACACTCAGACTGGTGATTGAATATAAATTCACTGCCTTCAGCCAGCTTGTAATGAAATGAACCTTTAGCTAGAGGTTGCTATATACTTTCAGAATGGACTATAAGATGAGCCATGCCAGCAGTGGAGGGAAATCAGAAAATATGTACCAGAATATTAAAATAAAAGTGAGGGTGAACAAATGGCAGAGGGCAAACATAGTATTTGGCACCATCTCTGGGTGTGCAAGTAAGAAGTCAAGAAAATACTCCCCACACATGCATGGTGGTTGCATCTAACCTATCAAGTAGACCCATATACTAATTGCTCAGGTTGGTGGGCTTTCAGTGGCACATCTTTAATTCTAGAGAAGTTTCCCTAGGGTCTCTGGTCAACAGCACCCCCCTTCATGGCTTGGTACATGCTTCAACATACTTAGAAACACAGAACAAATACCACTGTGGCAGTCAGCCTCCAAGATGGCCCCATCACCCTGCCTTCTGGTATTCACACCCTGTGTTCTCCCCTCCCACACTGTGCCAGAGTTGGTTTGTGTGACAAGCCAGGTAGGGCAGAAGCAATGGTATGTCATTTCCAACATCAGGTTATAAAAGACCCCGCACTTTCTGTCTTTTGCTCATTCTCCCTCCTTCTTTCTCTTGCTGATCATTTGCCCTGGGGGAAGAGAGTCGGCATGGCCTGAGTAGCCCTTTGGAAAAGCCCATGTGGTGAGCAACTGAGGCCTCATACCAACAGCCAGTGGAGACCCGAAGAAGGCTTGGCAACAGCCAGTCGCTGTGAGTGAACCACTGTCAACACAGATCCTTAGCTGAGCCTTCAGAGGACCACAGTCCAGGTGGACAGTTGATTACAACCAACCAGACAATGAACCAGAACAACCCAAGTAAGTTTTCCCAGATTCTTGACCCTCAGAAATGGTGAGACAGGAAATTGTAGTTTTTGTAAAAGCAGTACGTTTGGGGATTATTTGTTATACAGCAATACACAGCTATTGCAACCACTGCTGACCCCACATATCTGAGTTCTTATAACGTACCAGTGTGTGAAATGTTTTTCATGAACGATCCCACTTAATAATACATCACACACCCTACTGAGTGGGTCCTACTATTCCCAGGTGTCCTTCACAGGGTTGCAGGGAGGATGAGATGACAGATCAGGCACTTAGAACAGTGCCTGGAACATAGTCAGGACTTTCTAAATGTTAGCTATCAAGACTGTTCATATTCCCAGTAGAGGAGAAAAATCAAGGTTTTGCAAGAGTAAGTGCTTTGCTCTAGGCCACACAGCAGGGAAGCAGCAAACACAGTTAGACTCCAAGTGTCTCTGGTTCCAAGGCCCATGTTCTGAAATCCGGAGGCTTCCTTTGACAGAGCAGTCTTCAGTAAACGAAATAAAACACACACTGTAAGAAAAGGTAAATAATTCCTGGATTATCTATGGTCTTGGATTAAAATCCTCTTTGCATGGGGTACTGACAGAGCCAACAGTGTTTCCAAATGCTCCAGAAGGACTTAGCAAAAAAAAAAAAAAAAAAGCTTATAACAAATCAAGATTTTTATTCGGTGTAAAAATTTACTGAATACCAATGATATCTGAGCATGAAACTGGCTAAATTAAATGCTGCCATGAGTCAGTAAATTCACGCCCATCTTTAAGATGAAATCGATTAAGAGAGGGTGTATGTGCATTACTCAGGCCTAATCTTGAACGTGCAGAGATACTAACAGAAGAGTTCTGTTACTAGCTTCAGTCGTAGTTGTAGAATTAAAACAGTCAAAGAGAGGTCCAGCCCTCTGACAAATGTTGCTTTGATCTTGAGTACATCCCAGGTGGGATTATCATCTGTAAGATAAAGTACTCTATACAATTAATGGAATATAACAGAAACTGCATGCTGATATTGTTCAAAAAACACATTTTGACCAAGTCTCATACAATTGATTAATCAACACAGAGCTTTCATCTTTGGAGTAGAACCTTGGGTCCTACATAATTCAGGGCTGAATGAACATCTGTTCACTACTGAGATTTACTTATCATGAGCACTTGTGGGGTGGGAAACTAAGAAATGTGGCTTTAATCCTATTCTACCTTGAAGAATTCTCTCCTCCTTTGAGGTTAGGCAGCCTGAAAAAGGACTGGCTTTTTGGGATCTCATTTCCTTTTTTTTTTTTTTTTTTAAGATTTTATTTATTTGACACAGAGAGAGAGCTAGCGAGAGAGGGAACACAAGCAGGGGGAGTGGGAGAGGGAGAAGCAGGCTTCCCGCAGAGCAGGGAGCCCGATGCGGGACTCGATCCCAGGACCCTGGGATCATGACCTGAGCCAAAGGCAGATGCTTAACGACTGAGCCACCCAGGTGCCCCACGATCTCATTTCTTTATGACACCATCATTGTTTATCCAAGTATCCCAGCAACTCCAAATAAAACTGCCATTGAGAGCCTCCATTCTCTTTCAGCCTGTAAGGAGGAAAGTTTAATTCCTTCTGTTTATCGGTGTTTTCAAAGTGTGAAGGGAGCAATTAGTAGAACCAAACCCCGAGGGTCTCTACTCGGAGGAGACGTTCCTTTTTGCCAGCATACGCTTGCCCACAGTCGACCCACCACATTCCCTTTCCACTGTTATTTTGCTGGCCATATCCTAGTAACTACCTGAGAACACCTACCAGAGTCATCCACCAGCCTGCTGGAGCCCAGCGCAGGCACCTGTTGGAATTGCTCGAATCCAACATCCACGGGGGAGCTCCGCCTGCAAAGCAGGATAACTGGTGGCGTGGCGACCGGGAAGGGCTTCAAAACGGTCTTTGTAAGGAAAGCGTCTCTGAAAGGCCCCAGACCTTGCCCATGCCTCCTCCTCAAATAGTTGGACCAGATGGACAGAACAGCCCCAAGCAGTGCTGCCTCCCCTCCTGTATCCTGCCCCATGCCCACGCTCCTGATTCATTCAGTGGCAAAGCGAGACGGACAGACTGAGTAGGAGGGGTCGATTATGGGAGGAAGAGCAGGAAATCAGGTTATGTGCAAGGGACATGGTAGTGCACTGGAATACAATTCCAATTTCCAATACAGACGCTGGCATCAGGTGTTCCAATAAACCCTCGTGTTTGTGATGTGATTTTATTGGGGGCAATCCAATTACAGAGAAGTTCAAACCACCATCCTTAGGGTAAGGCCTGTGGCCAGGGTCTAACTATTAATAACTATTAATACTCCTCCTCACCAGACAAACCGTGTCTGCCTTGGCTGGTGTGACTGCCTGTCAGAGAGCACCCTGATCCTAAAACCACTGGGGCATGAAGGCCAGCTAGCCTGACATCAACCACGGCTGAAGTCACTGTTGTCAAAACTGTGGCCAATAGGTTATAAAGTCCCGCTGAGTTCACAGCTCTCAGAGCGTAGCATCCAGGGGAGCCCTTGGTGATGGGGTGCATCCCACTGCTGAGAACCCCACATGACCCTCTATATTCTTCCTCTGCCGAAATGGTGTCAGTTAAAGACATAGGTGAGCAGGTCATCAAAACTTTGGTCCTCTGCACACATGGGTCTCTCTGCTGGGAAAGGCTCCCTAAGGTTAGTCTGACTTGTCTAGCTCTCTGGTAAGCCATGCTGAAGGCAGGCTCTTTGTTCTTTCCTGGACAAGCTCTCTAGTCAGCTCTTCTAGTTTGACTTAGAAAGAGCTCCTGGGACCTCCTCCCTACCCTGCTCCCCATAGTCCTCGCTCGCTTGTGTAACAGCCCTTGGCTCACTGACAAGAGGAGCTGGTATTTCTACTGCTCCCCACATCACACTGAGGAGTGAGGACCCTCCCTTCCTCAATCTGCACCCCCAGCACAACGAGATGATGTTTCAGGCTCAAGAAATGCTGTCCAATCCATGCCCTTGCTCCCAGTTCAGTATGTTTATAGTAGTTCCTGCCCTTGTGTATGGACAGCTTTCCCAACCAAACGTCCCACAACAGTTTCAGCCCCTAGCACAGGACAAGCAGCTTCTGCACTTTGCCTTCGTACAGTTACTGATTGATTATTTAGGTGCACGGTTTCATTTACCTCTACCAATCCTGTAAATTAGGACTTGTATTATTCTTAATTTACAGCGAGGAATTAGGGTTTGGTAAAATGACTTGTCCAAGGCCATGAAAGTCAATGACAGAGGTGGGATTTGGCCCAGCCTGTTCTGACCCTGAAATCTGTGTTCTTCACCACTATGTGCATAAATTGCTTATCCTTACAGGCTTCTGAACCCTTCGACACAAGGACGTGTATGGTGAGGAGATGTGTCAGAGGGTCAACGGGTCACAGTCCCCATCCAGGAGTGTAGCACTTTGGAGAATAATCATCTCCTCTTAACCTTAAAATAATGAAAAATGGAGATAATACAATTTATTAAACTTAATAAAAAGGTCTGATGATAGGCACCTATCTCCCAGAAGACCATGAGCTGGACATATGGAAACCCATTGAGTTCATGAGAAGCAAACCACTCATTCTTACTTCTACCCTTGAAAACGAAATGGAACGAAATATTCAAATTTATGAACAGGTTGTTCATAAAATTGACAGTGTAATTTTACAGATGTAAGGTACATCAGAGATTCTTTAATCCACCTCCCTCACTTTATAGAGGAGGGACAGAAAGGTCCAAGAAGAGTAAAAAAGACTTGAGCAAAACCACAAAGCTAGCGAGTGGAAGCATCTGGACTGAACACAGGTGTCCTACATCCCAACCCAACGTCCTTCCCATTATCCAAGCATGGCAAATTGTTTCAACATCAAGGGCGCCTCTGACTGATGGGCAGTGGCTACCTGGAGTGACACTGTGAAGTCTCTGGAGCCATGGGGGGTGGGGGGTGGGGTCCGAGGATAAGAAGGCAGTGAGTGATTAATCATGCCTGACTCAGGGTGGGTCAAAAGATGAAAGAGTCAGCTGCTCCTTTCTTAAGTTCTCTATTCACAGAATTGTATCTGTTTAATTGTAGTGAACTCATAATTTATCCCAAGAGCAATTACATTAATACCATCACAAGAGTAGTTCATTAGACTGTTACAAATCTATTTCAAAGAGAAAACACATTTTGATTTGCAACATGGGATCCCAGAGCCCTGGGCTCCTCTTCAGAGGAAAGCCACCAGAAAGGGAAATGGAGATGAGCTCACTGGAGATCAATCCACTGGGGAGTCTCAATTCTTCATTGTCTTAAACAGTGGACTTGCGATAAACACACCCTCTCCTCTCTGGCTACCATTCAACTAGGCTGTGTTAGAACGGCAAAATCATACATTTATTACCTGGTTCCTAAAAGCATTGGAGGTGTCGTTTTGTTTTTTAAAGTATCACTGACAGTCTTCAACTCTATTTTCTAAAACATCATACACCCTAAAGTACCCATGGAATGTACTAAGAGAAAGCTCTGGTCTATTTTGGGATTGCCCTGAGCAAGCTCAACCAAGTACCTGAAGACACTGCAGGGAGTGAGGTGCCCACAGGGCTGGTCTGGGAAGCCCCTCAACAATAAAAGGACACATGATCCCACGGTCCTGGGATCGAGCCCCACATCGGGCTCCCTGCTCGGCGGGGAGTCTGCTTCTCCCTCTCCCACTCCCCCTGCTTGTGTTCCCTCTCTTGCTGTGTCTTTCTCTGTCAAATAAATAAATAAAATCTTTAAAACAAAACAAAAAAACAATAAAGGACCTTGGGTTGCCAGACACCACTATACAGTAATACAGCCTTTGATGGACCTTGAACTTAAAAGGTTTCTGAGGACAGAATATTTCCGGTCTTTCTGCCAGGCAGATCCAGAAACTATCGTACATGCCTTGGGGGCAATCCAAAGTATCCAACCTCTCTCCAACGTTCCTCATTACAGGAGCATGACTGTCCCTGGACACCAGAGGGCTTAGGGAACTGCTGTTGATGGTTTCCTATTTTATTATAAATAAAGTAAAATGTTCTTGTGCATTAGAGAACAAACATGCATACCTTGCCTTTGCTTCATAATCCAGAGTAGAAGATGAAACCTTCCCTCTATTTCAGAGAAGGTGATTAAAGAAGAAAAGATTTCTATAGGTGTTACAGATATCCCAGGCACCTGAGTTGCTGATCAAAGCACACAGAAGGGAGAATGTCACCAAGAAAAATCTAAGGGATTATTCTGAAGCAGTCCATATGAAACCACAAGGATGTGCCTTCTTGAACTCACTCTCCCTGCCTGCAAAGTCAACATGATGAAGATGCGAGAAACAGCAGTTAACATAAAGCATTTCAGCTGGGCGCACATTTGCGATCAGAATGCTCTGTCAATGATGTCTTCACAGTGCTGTCAGTTGTCCCAGGGAAGAAATGTGTCCTGGGCTCACCAACGCTGAAGTACTTACAGAAGAGGAGAAATTTATTTTTTAGTTCACCAGTTGTTGTGACAGCGGCTCTCATAAGGCTCTTTTCGGTTTCCTGTCACTATCTCTTGTCTGGGTAATGTGGCTGCCCTGTAGTTAGGCAAATATATGCCTTTAAAAAGGCAAATGTGGAGGTGATGTAAGTTAACTGCAGATGCTATAAAGTGAGGTCACTTATCTGGCTGATCATGTTATTCACAACACAGAGCCTTATAGAAAAACAGTGTGGAAGGATTTAGCAAGAAGCTACAGATATTTGTATCTACTAAGCATTGGTCCTGCTTTCTTGGAACCACAGCCTAATCAAGAATTTAGTGGGGGAAAAAAGTCCACTGATGGTATCAGTAAACTCTGCTTCAGAATTACCAGTGAAACACTCTGCTTTTGCTGTTTCCTGATTTGTTTTCAGAGGATGGACAGAAAGTCAATTTTCTTCGTCCCTTTTCTAGGAATGACAAGTGCAAACCCATCAGTTAAAAGATGAGTTGGGTTTAGCTGAAAAGGCCAGGAAGGGTGTCCCAAATGGAGGGGACGGTGGACAGAGAGGCACAGGATCATGACACACCTGGATGGACCTGCCACACAGGATGGCTGGTGTGTCAGGCTTGGGTTGGAGCAGACTAGAGACGTGAATGGGCTGGGAGAGGCTGGGAAGGGCCCTGGGGACCAGGCTAAGTAACTGGAAGTATAGAGCGGCCAGAAGAACTTGCCTCCATGAGGAAAAGATGGAGCACATCAGTTTTAGAAAAATTTCAACTCTTGGACGTAGAGTAACAAAAGGATTGTAGGAAGGAGAAAACAGAGCGGGAGGTAGGGACTAAGGAAAGGGGTATAACAATCCTGGCAAAGGTGATGGGGGATCTGGGGTGGAAATGGCAGAAAGGTCCTACAGTGTCATCTGTCACAAGAGCTTCAGGACAGAGCTGGGGAAAGAAGTCTGACTGTGACACAGAAAGTCAAACAAGAAAGCAGGGATAGACTGTTCTTTCAAGATGACTAGCAGCGGATGAGAGAGAGCAATGGGGCAGTGCCATCAAAGGGAGGAAGGTGTGGTCTGGGAAGGGAGTGAAACCCAGAGCCTTGCTATGCCCGGTGGGGTCTCCAGGCCAGCTGCATTAGCATCACCCATGGGCTTGTTAAAAATTCAGAATCTCAGGCCTTTCTCTCCAGAGTAAATGAATCAGAACCTTGGCCTTAGTGAGATCCTCAGCTGATGGGTTTGCATATTCAAGTCTGAGAGGCTGGTCAGCTGGAGACTGGAGGCTTGGACTTCTGTGTGAGCAGAATGGAAGGCACCTAGAAACAGGGAGAGCAAACATTTTCCTACAAAAAATGCAATGAGGGGGCACCTGGGTGGCTCAGTCAGTTAAATGGCTGCCTTCAGCTCAGGTCATGATCTCAGGCTCCTGGGATCAAGCCCCATGTAGGGCTCCCTGCTCACCAGGGAGTCGGCTTCTCCCTCTCCCTCTGTGCTCTCTCTCTTTAAAATAAATAAATAAAATCTTTTTTTTTTTTTTTAAGTGCAATGAGATTACAACAGAAGGAGTGACTTTAACCTTAACATGAAGCCAAAAAGGCATATATCCTAATCTTTCTTCCTTCCCCCAATTCCCAACAAATATACCTGGGTGATGAAAGTAAGCTTTCTATGGGTCTCAGTTCTCTGACTCATAAAACAAGGGTAAGAAAGAATTATTTAATTTCACAATTTAATTTTTAACTTCATCAACAGGATGGGATGGGAAATACTTTCCTCAAATTCTCTTTACATCTTTTTAGAAGGTGGCCCTTAACAGAATTTGCACCCATGACAGAAGGATATGTCAGTAGCTCAGATATAGTTCCTACCTCAGACTGTTCACGGTAGAAGTTTTCCTACCGCTGATGGCTACTAAATGTCTGGCAGCTTAAAAGTCCAGTTTGCATCACAAAGAATTAAGCCCTCATTTTAGGATAGATGGCAGTATTTCATTCTTCCAACAACTTCCTGAATGAGCTCTCTGTCAAGTCCAAACTTACTGATAGCAGGAAATGTTCATTTTAAACTATAAGACCATGAAAAAAAATTTTTTTTTTTTTTAAATGCAGGCACCACAAGAAATGTAGCTAGCGTGCAAAGGATGACAATTAAATAAGTCAATTTCGGGAAAATTGGCAGGTAATCTGATGTGTGTTGATCTACCCATCTCCGTTCCTAATCTTTAAAAAGAAATCTGGAAAAACTTACAGGCAACGCAAGGCTGATAAAAACCTACAATTACAACCAAGAGGCGGCCTGTGTAGCATCTTTATCAAGTAATTAACACGTGTCTGACAATGATGGCATGTGACTCACTGTTTCCAATTTCTTTAAGTGAATTTTAAAGCTATTACCAGTGCCCTTGCCAACACACAGCAAGGGATGTGGCTGAGCAGCTTTTGTGCAAAAAAAAGTTTATCTTCATCAGAGGAAGGTAAGTGGATCAAGCTGACAGGGAGCTGGGAAACAGCACATGTCAAGGATGGACGGGAGTGGCGAGGGAAACAGAAAAATCATCAACATGCTACCAGACACCGGGGTCGGGGAGATGCCGATGGCTGCAAATGGCTCACTTTTAGGTCAACAGCTTGAATCTGGCTCCAGTGGGCAATAACTCCAAATTCTATGGCCTCTGTAAAAGCCCATGGATGGGAGGGGTGGGATTCCAATCCAGGCAGAAGTACACAGCTGGGAATTTCCATGGCTTTAGAGTTGGCAGGGCACTCACAGACGGGAGAGGAGACTGGGAGAAAAATGATCATTCAGCCGACCAATATGATTTTTTCAAACGCCGAAAACAACCCCATTAAACCAACAGACAAAAAAGCCACACACTGGTTTAGCGCGGGTACAGTTTCTGTTTGGGACAATGAAAACATTTTGGGTATCGTCAGTGGTGATGGTTGTACAATCTTGTCAATGTAATTAATGCCACGAAGTCATCCATTTAAAAACAGATGAAATGGTAAATGTGAAGTTATGCAGATTTTGCCACAATAAAAATAAACAAAGAAGAACAGAAACAAAAAAGAAGCCATACATTTAATTTATCCAGTCCATGAAAATTTCCTCAATGTAGCATTGGCCAAGCTGGGAGGCAGAGCTGATAGATATTTTGTGTTGTGATTATTTGTGAAGCTGCCAGCAGCTGACTGGTATAGATGACATTCAAACCTTATTATCAGACCTGTCAGAGGTCAGACATCTAATTTTATTATCAGAAAAACCAAATATTTTAAAAGTATTGGAAAGACATTAATAAATCAACTTAAGAAATAGCCTTAAACCTACAGTCTATTATATAAGGTAAATGCACCTTGTGGAATGAAAAGGTCTTTTGCTCCAAAGTTTATGTCCATTGTATTTTATACTCTCCCCTCTACCACCAATAAACTGCTTAAACATATAAATACTCAAAATTTTCTATTTACCTGGGAATCAAATGGATTTTTATAGTGAATAGGATAAAAAACAATTACCAATATTGACTTCTAAAAGGAAGTGATCTAAATGTTGACTTGCCATACTGCTTTTTATTAGCTTCAGTGTCTCCAAACTTAGATGTTTCCTAAGAAACAGTTTTAGGTTTTGAAATTCAAGGCACTTCATAAAAAAATTTTTTTTTATCACACTTAGATAGTATTTAATTTTGTATCTTATTATCAGATGGTCAAGTTCTTTAAAAAGAAGACATGGAGCACCTGGGTGGCTCAGTTGGTTAAGCAGCTGACTCTTGATTTCAGCTCAGGTCATGATCTCAGGGTCCTGGGATCGAGCCCAACGTCAGGCTCTGCACTTAGCAGGGAGTCAGCTTGAGGATTCTCTCTCTCCCTCTAACTCTGTCCCTCCCCCTGCTTGTGCCCTCTCTCTCTCTCTCAAAAATAAATAAATCTTAAAAAAAAATTAAAAAATACAAAGGAGACAAAGATTTTTTTTTTTTAACCCCTGGAAAAATACCACCAATACAATAAATACTTAAATAATAAAATGGAGCAGAGGAACCTAAACTGTCATTTTCTACATTTACTCTGCACAACTCCCAGGAGAAGCCTGTCTCCCCTTTCTGTGTTTTCTGGGACGTAGACTAATTAGTTCATTATAATACACAAGATGAAGACGTCACAATTACCCAACCCCAGCTCATTACCACTGAGACTATCTGGAACACATCAGAGCTCTCTCCTCTCCTGACATCCAAGCCTTCTTTGGCTAAAAAGAATCTATCATCTTTTTTGCAAATTCAGAACAAATATGCCACCATTAAATAGCCAAAACATTCACAATCTTGAATTTCTGTGAGGGTCTAAAAATGGTTCTTGTGTAAGCCAATAATTTCTTCGTTGCTATTTGACCTAAGTGCAGAAAACGTTTGGAACCCGTCTGACCGTCCCAGTGATTTCTCATTCATTGCCACAAGTGAGGCCTTTTACCGCTCACTGTTTAAAGCACTCAACTTTGAGGCTATTTCTCAACAGGGCAAAGCCTCCCAGAAACATCACCTCATCAGAAGCCCAGAAACCATTTTCTTATCTCAGAGCAGCATGCAGAAAAAACACCTCATATACCTAGTGCAGGCTGATTTCCTCCCATTTTAGATAAGCTCTTTTCAATAAGGTTGTGATCAAGGCATTAGGCTTTTATATTTCATGAGAGCAAATGCAAGGCCCTGAGTGTGGTCTGATTTTTAGATTAACTGTCAAGTCATGTGCCAGCACAGGTCCTCTAGTTACTAGATGAAATCCCCCTTTGAGAGAAATGAACAGAAGTCTATATTTCTCCTAAAAGTTTCCTTGGGGTGAAAAACCTGAGCCTTTTGGGCTGAAATTAACCCAAGAGAATGAGGTATACAAAAACACATGTATGATTCAAGGAAAAGGCAGCTATGAGTCACTAAACTGTGCTTGTCCCCAAATACCTCTATCAATTCTCTATCGATCTTTTCTACTTTCTCCCACACTGTTCTCCTTATCATTCCTCACACCACAGCCAGTTGCTTTCAGTTCCTCCAATAAGCAAGGCCCTTTCTGGCCTCAGGGCCTTTGCATGTGCTATTTGTCCTGCCTAGAACAATCTTCTTCCCAACTCTTGCCTTAGCTATCTTCTCATAGCTTGGGTCTTAGTTTAAATGACCCATTATCTAAAAAGCCGCCTGCCTACCATCTCCAATGGTCTGTCACCTTTTTGATTTTTCTTTGCCTTGGTCTTCTTTCTTTCTTACCTTAGGAGGAATTATATTCACTGGAGGTGGGAGGGTGGATGGACGTTATCCTGTCTTTCTCTTTTTTACCTGTAGGACTAGCTTCATGTACTCAGAAGTGCCCCCATGCTTGGGGCTTAATGCTCGATCTTAAAAGTCTTAATGATCTTATCTTTGAATCTGTGTTTTGAAAATGAAATCGGGTAAGACAATGTAGTATGTGCTGAAGGCTTGGCTCACACTGAGCTGCCCTGAGATCTGCCAGCCTCCTCCTCCCTACCTCTGCTACTGACCTCCATTCTTGGTGGGGGATAGGCCAGGGGAGGGTTTGAGTCAGGTGTCTGTGGCACCTTGGGGTGGGACATGGTAGTGGCCGTTCCCTCCCTGGGCTGGCCACTTCCCAGTATGTCTGGTGGGCCGAGCACATCTTGGCACACCGGCTGCAATTCCCTTGGGGATCACCTGTCGGTGGGGGTTGTTTAGGTACAACCAGTACATCCTGAAGGTTTCCGGATCCACGTGTGACTCGGCTGAGAAATACTCCGAGCCTCTCCTATCTTTCATTGCAAGAGAGATTCGTGTTTCTTTGGCATCCTAACCTCCAGAGTGGCAAATGTGGGCAAAATCTTCACAGCCACATGTGTACCTGTGGCCAAACAAAGATTTTGATTCTTCCCCAATTCTCCAGCTATAAACTCAAATGCATGCAGCGTCAGCAAAAACTGGGGGGTACGGGGTTACTCTTCTCTACTGCTGAATCGGCAGGCAATCCTACTTGAGGAGAAAAGGCTGATGTGAGGGTACAT
This sequence comes from Mirounga angustirostris, assembly GCF_029215605.1. Classification (NCBI taxonomy): domain Eukaryota; kingdom Metazoa; phylum Chordata; class Mammalia; order Carnivora; family Phocidae; genus Mirounga; species Mirounga angustirostris. The sequence goes on along the minus strand of NW_026991709.1, from coordinate 176,043,248 downwards.
TCAGACGAAAATGATCTTTCTGATGAAGGCCTGCTTCTTGGGCAGGCCTCCTGCCACGGAACCCTTGCCTTAAACAAAGAATGTAGGCAGTGGCTACTGGTCTCCATACCTCTGAACTTCAAAGGAATTTAAGCGATGGGGCCCAGTGGGCTGCCAAAGAAAACAGAGTCTGAGGACTCCCCAGCCAGACGTAAGTGCGGGCATAGCCACCCTCAAATGCACAGGGACCCCTCTCTCTTTCACGTCTCAGACTGAAACTACAGTATCAGGAGCCAATAAAACCCTGCCAGGCAAACCCTCCAAGGTCAGGGTCAGTTCAGCAAGCTCCAGGAAGGGTCAGGGAGGCGGCTGCGAGTCCCAGCAGTCCCGTTTACTAAAGGCTCCCAAGCCACGACCTTCTGGCCTGATGGCAGGCAGGCTGCACGAGCCCCAGTGCCGCGTGGGGGCTCCTGCTCACGTTACAGAAACTCGTATTTTAAATCACTGAAATTCTCTCTGGGGTGCTCAGGAGGAATTCCTGCAGCCCGTGTCATTCCCACCTTCAGGGACTGCATGAAGATTAGCCTATAAATGACTCAATGGTGCACCAGGGGCTCCTTTCCCAGCCTCCTCCCGCCCCAGAAAAAAAAAAAAAAGGCAAAGGGGAATCTTGATGTCTGAATGCTGTTCACTCTGCTCGTGGGTTCTGAGCTGGCTCCACCTGCCATAAACTTGCTTCCTGGAGCCCGTGTGTTGAGGATGCGAATTTATACTGCCAGTTGGCTTTGCACCAGTTGCTCACACAGATTTTGAAACTGTGAGTGTGAGGTTGTAAGAGAAGGGGGTTGTTAATTCAGGCGAGGATACTGATCAGTCGCTGGGAAGAACAGAAGACCTCACATGGAAAGGTCTTGATTAGACCAGAGGTCCAGTGTCCCTGTGTCTCTCAAGATGCTCTGTGGTTCTAGCAACAGATGAATCTGGGAAGCCCCTGCATCCATCACGTGCTTCTCCAGACCTACTTTCCCCACAAGAAAAACCCACACACCACTGTAAAGAGCAATCTTATAAAGTCTGAGAGCCAGCAGTGAAGAAATCTTCAACCGGTGTTTCTCGTATTCTCTAATCCTGGAATCCCCTTCCTGGGTCCTAGCAGGCCTGGATGCCAATTCAAGGGGTCTCTGAAATTTGTAAATTGGTTTCCAGCCCAAGGAATCAAAATATTCACAGCAAATCCTGCTTTGCTGTCTTCTCTTACAGAAATGTAGAGGCTCAGGCAGCAGGAGGCTTGCATCTCTTTGTGGCCGTAACTGGCTGGCTCTGGGCCGTGGCTTCTGTCTGTCTGAAGCCAGGCTGTGTGCCCGCAAGCCCCCCATGGTGCCTCACCTCACTCACTCTTGTCCTGTGCCTCCCTGGCCCTTGGAGGCACTTGCATTTATGACCCTAGTCCTGAACATGCTCTGGAAACCATGAGATTTACCACCTGTCCAAAACCCTAGTGGAAGATGTTCACCGAGTGCCTACGTGCACGGCGCTGTTCTCAGCACCAGGGGACGGCAGAGGTGTGTCAGAAAGCCTCCCTTCCCAGGGTCTTACAGCAAGGGGAAAAGACGGGGCGTACTTAAGAACAGAGGTGCTGGAGGAAGCAGGATGGTACTCAGGCTCTACGCCATCTGGCCTTTCTGGGAATCTTTAAAAATGAGCATTGCCCTTTCTTTTTTTTACTTAAAACTCGGAAAAGATTCCTCATATACAGTTTTATACAACATGAAATCTGAAAGGGGGGAAAGAGGGTAGATCCGGGGCCTCCATCTCTTTGGCTTTCCCTTCTTACTCCATACCTTCTTCTTGGCCCCAGAGGGACCTCTCTTGGAGCTCAAGGCTCCCAAAAGCCCAGCTGGATCCTCAGTGCCCTGCGTGATGCCCGAGGTCTCTCCATACTCTTATGTTCTCTCTGTCTTTCTGAGCAGCCCCATGGAAATGGGAGGGCAGGTGTGATGGGAGAACTTCCTGCTACGTGACAGAAGAAAACATCCAGTAGGAGAGACAATGACGATACTCGTGAGCTCATCTACGTGGAGCCTATGACTGACTCTGAAACTGTAAGGTGGAAGATCAAGTACCATCTCGGAAGCATCTCTAAACCTGACAGAGTAGGACTCCTGACCCAAATATGCACCGCTTGGAACAGCACCCCAGCAGATTAGGAGATGAGGAGGATGTATATGTAAGTGCGTGCCTGTTTCCCTGTGTGAGCGCACAAACACACACACACACACAATATGAGCCCTTGGTAAAAACCACATAGACTGCAGGCTCAAATACCTGGTAATTCTGTAACACATCACTCTTTCTTGGCAAGAGCTCCTTATTTCACCTTGGGCAACCATCCCTCCCTCCTTCTTTCAACATGGTTCAGCTGAACTTGACCCCATCACTAGTTGCAGAGATGAGCATGGCCAATAAGATTGCTACAAACTGTTGGCACCAATGATCGCTTCAAGGACGGCACAGACCTAACTGGTACAGTGAGAGACTGCAGTAAGATTTTTGCTGAAATGATCAAGAAGAGAACTTGCTCTTACCCTGGGAGTGCTGGGCTGGTAGGATCAGTCTTGCCAAATGCTAGGGGCCGTTTTTACCACCTTGTGGGAAGAACAAGGCCCAAAATGAAACCAACCAGAGTTAGGCACAACTAAGAAATGCAGAGATCTATGTTTGATGACAAGATTTGAAGAGCTGGATCTAGTTGAGCCTAAAACTAGATATGCTCGTGTTTTTCCATTGCTTGAGCCAATGAACTGCCATTTATCCTTTGTTTTGTTTTGTTTACTGCTGAGGCCAACTTGGGCTGGGGTTCTGACACATGCATTCCCGAGAATCCTGACCAATATTATCTTTCTTCCCTGAGCACCACTGTACTTTCTAAGCACTTTCTGCGTACAAGGCTTTCTTACTACAAACCATAAGATCAAATTAGACAATTAAAAAGTAAAAGGCTATTTTCATTATCTGTGTATTCCTATCTGCTGACATTATTCATTAGACAACTGATTTTGACCACATGTCCAAATCTAACCATTTCCTAAAATAACTCACTTTCCCTTCGTTAACCTGACACATTTGCAGACAGCTACTCCGAGGAAGAGGTGTGAATAAAATCTATGTCTACCTTATGTCAAGTCACTTGCTCTCATGCAAAATAGCAGTAAAATAATTCAAATACCTCATCTAACACTTATAAAGGGAGTACTTATAATCTATGAAATACCATTTGCGCAAGTTTCATGGCAACTGCTTGTGAGTTGTTTTCATTGAAACAGAATATTTAAGAGCTGTCGGTTTGGGACATAATTCTTTAGTTTCTTTAAGAAGCTTAATTTATAAAGTAATTTTTGCCCACCTATGACCTTTCTCTTCTGTGTTATTTTAAAGACACTTATGTAACCCCATGTATTTACTTAGTTCCTTCAGTGCCAAAAGACAAAATCTAAAGACTGTAAGTTTTTTGTTTTTTTTTTTAAAGATTTTATTTATTTATGTGACAGAGAGAGACACAGCGAGAGAGGGAACACAAGCTGGGGGAGTGGGAGAGGGAGAAGCAGGCTTCCCGGCGAGCAGGAAGCCCGATGCGGGGCTCGATCCCAGGACCGTAGGACCATGACCTGAGCCAAAGGCAGACGCTTAACGACTGAGCCACCCAGGCGCCCCCATAAAAACCCTTTTGAAGTGGGTTGAAGGCCTTCACTTTACAGATAAAGACAGTGATGTGTGAAGTTAAGTGGCCTGTCCAAGGCCCCTAATAACATGAACTTAAGTGTGGCTGATGTCCACCGTGCCATTTTCCTGAGGCACCCTGCACCTCCCAGCACCAGACCATGTGACCATCAGCAAGGCCAGTTGATGGCGAAAGAGCCCAGAAGAGGAAGAAAAGTTCAAGAGTGTAACTCATAGCAACACATTTAATAGTGTTTAAGGCTGGAAATGAACACACTTTTTTTTTTTAATTTTTAAAAGATTTTGTTTATTTATTTAGAGAGGGGGAGGGGCAAAGGGAGAGGGAGACCCTCAAGCAGACTCCACACTGAGCAGGAGTCCTAGGCAGGGCTGGATCTCATGACCCTGAGATCATGACCTGAGCCGAAGGCAGACGCTTAACAGCTGAGCCACCCAGGCGCCCCAACTGTAAGTTTTTTTTAATGAAGAATATGATTTCTGGTTCGCAGCATGGCCACAATGTAAACCAAAGCTTACTTTTTACGAACCAAAAAGGAAAAAAAAAATCCAATATTGAAAAACCAATACATAAAAAAAAATCACTTTACAAAATGATTTATTGAAGAACTCCTTTCAATAGTAAGATGTACTGAGCAGGGCTCTTACCTTTTACATAATTTTTAATTGTCCAAGTAATATAAGAAAACATTTTGCTTGTAAAAAAAAAACAAAACCCAAAAAACCCGATCTAGCCAAAATTCCTCCACTCATCTCCAAGAGGAAACCAGTGTCACCTGACTGGGGTGTGCCTCCCAGATTTTCTTCCTTATACACCTATACTCCTTGGTATGTAGGAGTCTTTCCACAAATGCTGCCAAACATTATGTAGTATTTGTAACTTCTTTTTTCTCCCAGTAGTAGTATATATTCGAGATCTCTCCCTATTAGTTAGTACACATCTATTTGTCTCATTATTTTAAATTCCATACTTGATTCTCTTGTTGATTGATTGGTATTTGGGATGTTTCTGGTCTTTTTTCCCCCACTACAAACAACATTGTAGTGAACATCCAGGTACAAGCCTCTTTTATACAAATAGTCAAGGACCTCTCTTGGGTTGATTCACACTCGTTTTTTCAGTCAAGTAGCTGTTGCATAAGAAAAGGTGGACAACAAATAAAAACATAGCTCCAAAGAAAAGCTATCATAAACCAAAGTTGTTTTTTTCCCTTCATTTTTAAAGAGTTAGATTATTATTTATTTATTTATTTATTTATTTATTTATTTATTTATTTATTTATTTTGCTTTTCAAAAATTGTTGTAGCTTTAAGGAAGGCTGCCCAATTAAGACAGAAGCCATAGCTAGTACTCAACAGCTAGGTTTGACTCGATCAGAGACCCTATTCTCCCCCAAGTCAAAAATTTCAGCATTGTATATTATACTTGTTCTTAGTTCATGTGTTAATTATAAGGACTGCTGTTGTCAGAGTATAGTTCAAAAGACACTAAGTCACAGTCAAGCTCTGTATTTGAAGCAAAACTGTTCCAGAAAGATAAACTTCATTTTTAAAATAGAATGTATGATACGAAGTAATGCACACATACACACAGTGAATGTGGTGTAAAGAATAGTGAATTAAGTACCCACATACCCACCATTCTTTTTTTTTTTTTTTTTAAGATTTTATTTATTTGACAGAGAGAGACACAGCGAGAGAGGGAACACAAGCAGGGGGAGTGGGAGAGGGAGAAGCAGGCCTCCCGCAGAGCAGGGAGCCCGATGTGGGGCTCGATCCCAGGACCCTGGGACCATGACCTGAGCTGAAGGCAGACGCTTAATGACTGAGCCACCCAAGTGCCCCCATACCCACCATTCTTAAGAACATTCTCCAAACTGCTGATGCCTCTTGAGCAATTACCCCATTTTACTTCCTCCCAGGGGTATATATTCCAATTTTTCTACTTATCCTTTCATTTGTTATTAACGTTTTATTGTGGAAATCTTGAAACAGACGTAAAAGTAGAGAGAATAACCTAATGAACTCCCATGTACCCAACACACAATTTGAACTATTAGTAACTTTTTGTCACTCTGGGTTCATCTACCCACTCTCATTCTTTGTATTTCCTGGCATCTTTTAAAGAAAATCATAAGGGTGCCTGGGTGGTTTAGTCAGTTAAGCATCCAACTCTTGATTTTGGCTCAGGTCATGATCTCCGGGTTGTGAGATTAAGCCCTGTGTTAGGCTCTGCACTTAGCACGGAGTCTGGTTGAGATGCTCTCTCTCCCTCTCCCCCTGCCCCTCTACCTGCTCATTTGTGCATATGCTCTCTCTAAATAAAATCTTAAAAAAAAAAAAAAATAATCACAGAGACCATGTCATGTTATACATAATGACTTCATAATGTATCTCTAAGAGGTCTTTAAAAAAAAAAAAAAACCTACCATGCCATTATCACACACAATGATTCCTTAATTTAACCTAACATCCATCCACATTCAAATTTCCTCAACATGCGAAAATGTCTATTTAGTCATTTAAAAAGTTCATTAGAAAGTTAAATTAGGATATAAACTCAAAAACCCTGCATTATTTTAAAAATATTTCACTTCTAACTTTAATAAACGGCATGTCTTTCCCTCAAATTAACATGCAAGAGGGAGGTTTTATTATATAAGCCACAACTTGGTGAGCATTACCAAATATACCCCCCCGCCCCCATATTTGCCACAGTGCACAAAAGAATCATTTATGTACGAGCAAAGCATTTGGTAAGGTTTTTAGATTCACAAGTGTATTAATGTGGTTAACAAACTAAATTATATGGTGACTACAGTGTTACAATGTGACTAATATACACTCTGGGCCTTATTTTCCAAGCTTAAAAATAATTGGGTAGATACCACAGAGTATTTGAGTTTGGAGCTTGTTTATTCTGCTTTCTTTAAGGAAACATATGATTAATTTAAATGTGGCCATTAAGGAATATTTGCTTCCCTATTCTGGTTTGCTCTTTACACTTAGGGGGAAAAAAAGTACATTTGGAAAGCAATAGCACATGCATTTGACAGGGAAAGTGTTAGGTAAATGTTGAAACTGCTTCAGCGGGGTTTTGGTCCTACTTTCTTGGTGTATTTACCGATAGTGAGGAAACACATGAAAATCATCTTGAAGATGAATGATCAGATTTTTGATACATTCAGCGGCTTTTCCAAAGCAAATGCCTCATTATCACTGCTGATATTGTAGGTGCATCCAGCTTTAAGAAAACCCCAAATCCAAAAGACTCAAGTGTTAAAGGATGACCACCAATGCTTTTTATTATGGAAAAACTCAAATATCTATAGAAGTAGAACAATGATATAATGAAATCCTATGTACCCATCACCCAGCTTAAATAGTTATCAACTCATTGTAAATCTTGTTTCAGCTACCCCATAGATAGATTTACAAGGGTGACATCGCATGGGAACTGACTTCCCTCTGAGAGTATTTGGGAATAGAAGGAGGGAGAGAAAACTCACCTGGAGCCGGGCCACATCACCCCTTCAGCCAGCACAGTGCTGGGCCCATAGCAGGGGCTCAAACAGTCCCCGGAGGCCTCAAGAGCCCCCAGGAATCCCCCATCCTCCCCTGAGGGTGTGATGCGTTGATTTCTGAAGAGAGACTTGAGAGGGCAGTAGCAGCTGGGAAGACTCAGGGTTAGAGTCACAGATAACATCGGAGTCTGCGTGGTTCCAACTCCTTCCTCCCCTCCAGGGCGGGCTCTGCTGTTTCTGAAGTTCCCTGAGAGACACTAAGGTCAGGTACCCCCTATACCTGCCTCTGCACTATGTGGACACAAAAATCCACCCTTTCCTCCTCATTTTCCAGATGCGGTAAATATCATCATGCCCTGTCATCCCACTTGAAAACACCTCCTAGACGCTCCCCTTTCCTCCATCCTCCTGACACCACTCTTCCCTTGTTTAGGCATCATCAATGGGTGACCCCCATTGTATCCTGACTAACTTGCAAAGATCCTGCCCTTGGCAGCTGGGGTAGGTACACCGGTCAGTGGTTAGTCCCGTACGGGCGGTTTGGTACAGTGCACAAAACTACCGCTGGAATCTAGGCATCGGAAGAGGACCCAAGAGTTTAAACGCCACTTTCACTCAAAAGTTTTTTTTTTTTTTTAAAGATTTTATTTATTTATTTGACAGAGAAAGACACAGCGAGAGAGGGAACACAAACGGGGAGTGGGAGAGGGAGAAGCAGACTCCCTGCCGAGCAGGGAGCCCGATGCGGGACTCGATCCAGGGACTCCAGAATCATGACCTGAGCCGAAGGCAGTCGCTTAACCAACTGAGCCACCCAGGCGCCCTTCACTCAAAAGTTTTTACAAATCCTAGATATCTGGGAAGTGGCAGAGTAGATGCTTGAGTACCTTTTGCTAACTGCTCCATCTGACACAATGAATAATCGCTATTAGCTACAACCTATCCTTCCACAGCAGTGGTACAAAGAGAGGGGGACATGTGTAGCAAATCTACAGCATCACCACAGCAAGTTGTTCTTACAGCACAGACAGGGCGAGGCCAGTTGGCGGCTGGGAGTCTCCTCGGTCAGACTTGCTGTTTTCGGAGGGAAAAGCTGAGGTGGCACCATCCCAGCAACGTGGGGAGCAAGCTCTGTTCCTGGTGAGGAGGATGTGTTGACTCCAGGGGATTCCCAGTGACACCACAGGAAAGGGACAAATGACCACACGGTGTGTTCTCATGCGTGGTAACAATCTGAGTTTCCTAGACCTCTTTTAGTCACCCACCAACAGCATGCTTCCTGACTTACCCCTTTCAACACAGACCAGGTTCCAAGCACTGTCCCAGGCACAGCTAGAGAGCTGTGGAAAGATGGATGAGTCCCTAATCTCACGAAGTTTGCCTTCAGAATCTCGATAGAGGGATTAAGGATCACTCATGAGCAAAGGCATGAACCTACAAAGCCTAGGCCTGTGCCATGCATGAGCCGCCCTCCCAGGCTCTCAGACCTGCCCTGCCATAGCCTCCCGGGGAGTCCTTACAGCAGCTCAGCACCTGCATGATGATGCCCTGGATTTCCATTAGTGTAAGGCTCTCGGGTGCGTGCTCTAGATATGAATGACCACAAGCCCGTGGATTTTCTGGAACTACCCTAACTGCCAGGACTCCAGAGATGGTTAAGAAACCATGAAAACATCAATACTGTGGCATCCTCCAAAACGCCGAAGGTCTGGGTTTGGAGGAAGAGTGGGAGAAGGAAGGACACAGAGGTCTTCTGTTGAATTACCAGAGGCAGTAGGGGATCTGGGGGTTCTAGGGGGCTCACATCTAGGTTTGCTACTGACTGCAGCTGCGCCTTCTTGGGCGAGTTATAGAACCTCCCCATGCTGCAGATTCCTGGCCTGTAAAATGAGGATAATGACAGCACCTACTTCTATGTTCTGTGATGATTGCACGACTTAATGCATGTTCAGTGCCTAGGCAGAGCCCGCCACAGAGAAAACCTAATGGATACTGCCTAGTATCATTGCTCTTGGTGATGTTATTAACTGTCAGATTTCTTTTATTATTTGGAAAACCCTGCCCCCACAGGAATGGGGGTTACAAAGAGTATCAGAAGAAGCCCTCGTTGCTTTTTTTTTTTTTTTAAAGTCTGTTATTAAGATCGAACTTGAACTTGGCCTTTTACAGTTCTTTTTGATCCCCCCGGCCCCCTGTTTTTGATGTGAGGTATGTCACATTTCACTTTGGGCCCTGAGTCTCTTGGGGCTGAATTCCTAGGCCTGCTGAATGTTAATCGCCATGGCTCCAGTCTACACCAGTGTCAGTGCCAGAGTAATCCTCCGAAAACACAGCTTTAACAAGCTCTGCTCCCACCCAACAATGGTTCCTTGTTGTAAACTGGATTAAGGGCAAACTCCTCATCCTTTTATTTTGGCAACTCACTAACCCAGCCTCAAGCCCACCTGTCAGCTCCCACCTCCACCCAAGACTGGTCCCCTTTAAACCACCTCCATATTGGTTCCAGGCCGTATCTACCTTTGTCCACCAGAGCCACCCCTTCTATTTTGCTCTCAATCTGTCCATCTTAAAGCTTTGATTTCTCCTGAGGTCTGACCTATACACTGCACCCAGGGTGAATCTCTCCACCGAGTCTTCTGCTCATTTTGAGCCCTGTTTGTTTCTTCTTGTTTAGTATGGCTGGATTTTGCCTCCTTTGTGCAAGTCTGGTCTCCCAAGACAGATTCCAATTTTCTCCAGAGCAGGCACGGTGCCATACATTCCTCATGGGATGCACATACTTTTCTCCTTCCCTACCAAAGTCCAGTAAGGTGATTCAGAGATCTTGTAACCTCTAGAACTATTTGGACAGGTTATTATAAACTCTTGCTGAAATTTTGCTATGACTTCATCAACTTCATTCAAGTTGCAAAATCCAAACACAAAATCACAGCCGCCTTGGTTTGCTGTGGGGGTCTTAACAAGCAAACCGATTTCTCCACTCAATTCCCATCTCTGATTAAATTCATGCCACTGCCCTCCTGAGCTAAGGGCATCTTTCCAAGTCCTTTCTACTCTCAACTGAGAAGTGGATGTCGGAGATGATACCCTTTACTGAGGGTTCCATCCACTCTTAATAAATATGCTCCTGCTGTTTATTCTTAGGTTCTATGGAATCTGCTTCCCAAACAGGGCTCATCCATCCCATTTCCAACTTCTCTGTCACTTCCCTATACGGGTCACCATCATTATTCACCTCGATGACTGCAGAAGACTCTTAACTATTCCTTCAATATTTAGTCTCTCCCACTTCTAACCTAGCAACGATTCCTTCAGTACAAATCCATTGTGTGCCGACTACAGAAAAGCACAAACAACAATGTCAGACAGAGAGGAGGCTACAACTGTAGTTATCAACTAGGGTGTCAAAGGGGAGCTGTGTTAAATTTGACCCTCTGGCTCCATATTTGGTGGAAACAAAGTGGCTGACACTGTCATCTAAATTCTAAAACAACCTGTCAGAAAAATGAAGCTCCTTGAATTATCTCCAGTTTTTAGACTAAATGAGACCCTTTTCTTAGAGTCATGTTATTAAAGAAAAGAGGAAAAACACAACAGCAGGCAACAGAAGAGAAAATCAGGTGCTACCACACATGCATCTTGATTAAATTGACTCATGATGCACAGAATCAAGTGTAAAACCTTTTGTCTGAAGTAATTATTATGTTTTCAGTCAAAATTATAACTTGGTTGCAGCCCAAATGATAGGTTTTTATAGAGAAGATTCCATTTCCATAATGGCGTTCTTCAGTGTCTAAATAAATGTCTTCCCATAAGATGGGGGATTGTCAGATAGATCTGAGAAGGGAAAGGAAGATACTTAGTTTTCTATAAGTTTAGGCCATCAACAAGTAAAATTGTTTTTTTCCAACATTCATTAAAGATTATATTCAATATCCACCTTTCCAAATGATCTTTTATTATCCCCCTCCCCCACCACATACACTTAAGTAAGGCTGCTTGATAGGAGTTCTTATTTTGTGGGACCTTACGTTCTGGAACCGGCAACTCTATAAAATGACACCTTTCAACATACAGCTACAGAGAAGGCAGCTCAGTCAAGGAAGTTAAGTGGTCAGATGTAAGGCAAGTCCCTCAGGGGTCCAGGTATTAGTAAAGTTGAGCTGTGTGATATCTTAAAGAAAATCCTCTGGTGTGGCACAGGGTGGCTAGAGCCTCCCTTCAGGGGAAAGGAATGACTGAGAGGTATGGTATCAGAGCGCCACCTTCTGGCATAGCTGTGCCAATGTTTTACACACAGCAGTTCGTTCTAGAGGACAGTCTTTCCGATGCTTTTAAATAAATAAGAAAAAGTGAAATTCTTCCTATGCACAAAAGAGATGCAAAACACAGCTGTGATTCTGCGTTGTTGGGGCTGGATATATGGGTACTATCGGTCAGAGAATATTATACTACCACAGCTAGTTTTGTTTTAGATAAGGCATTTTTATTTCAAAGTTTTCTCGATCTCAGTTTTATTATAAACATAAAATGTCATCTCGAAGAATTTTGGATAGCTGTGTTTTCTTTATAGGCTAAATCTAGATTTTAAGCGTTCCTTCAGAATTTTTTCTATTAGGTGCTACTTTTACAAGCAAATGTATAAGTCGTACATTATTTACCTAGAAGATTCTATTGAGATCATAAATCTGATGTGAGTTCCATTTACAAGTGACAGGTGGGTTAAACATCTGGGAATGCATAACCAAGTTCTAACATTACACATGGGCAATTCTTTATTTTTAAACCTCAAGGAAGTATGATTTCATAGTTTAAATATTGGGCTTCAAAAAAAAAAAACAATTTACTCATTTTAAATCAAAACTTTATCCATAATGCTTCATTCCAAAGAGCATTTCCTTTGTTGTCTCTTCAGCTTCACCTAACGAATAATGAAAACACCTTCTCTTACTTAGTTTGGTACTTTTTGATTATAGAGGACATCATCTAATGCTTTTCCCTATGCACTTTGCAAAGTCTTAAATGACAGAATACAAGTACATTTCTAAAAATATAACACAGCATTTATGGTGTCTGAACTCACTCACGCAGTGCAACCATGAGTGTGTCTCAAGAAACTTGGTAAAAGCTTTGAACTTCTTTGGGGAAGAAAGGCATCACAGACTGAAATAAAAACCCTCTAGTTAAAGTTTTAATATAAAATTTAGACATAGATCAAGTTCTGCTCTCTGACACATAGGCAAGAAAGCAAAGGGGGAAGGGAGAGAACTTGGGACAGATGTGTTTCTGTACTGCGTATACGACCTCCACATCTGAACCCTAACTCAGTGAAACAGAAATCCCAGCGTGTTATTCCTTTTTTGAACAGAAATGCAAAATATGGCATCCCAAAATCACACTGGACATGCCAGATGCTCATGTATTTGTACTTCTGCCCTTCTTTATTAAGCAGAAGTTAATATTACACTACTGTGGGGGCGCCTGGGTGGCTCAGTCCTTAAGAGTCTGCCTTCGGCTCAGGTCATGATCCCAGCGTCCTGGGATCGAGCCCCGCATCGGGTTCCCTGCTCCGCGGGAAGCCTGCTTATCCCTCTCCCACTCCCCCTGCTTGTGTTCCCTCTCTCGCTGTGTCTCTCTGTCAAATAAATAAAATCTTCAAAAAAAAAAATTCCCTTATTTAAAAAAAAAAATTACACTACTGTGTATGTGTGTCTGCCTTTTGTGGGTACCTTATTGTTTTCCTTGGATGACCAGCCAATGCACCTCATTCTCACCATTAATTAGAACACATATATGGGTAAACACACAGGAATAGGGGGTTAGCCAGCGTTGTGTAACAAATGAATTCACATAAAATTTACATGTGATTTAATTAGCTGATAATGGGTCATTAATTGAGGGGCTGAGGAAAGGAAACATATTCTTTTGGACACATAAAGGCACCATTCAGGAAGAATAGATTTGTTTTTACTCAGCCCTTCTCGGCTAGGAAAACCACCTGTGCAAATATGGGGCTCAAGTCAGATGACAAGCAGGGTTTTATGGTACCAGGAAGATTTTCATCTCCATGACAACTTTCCTGGTTCCAAACTGAGAATGTTATTTTTCTGGAATCAACAACTCAGCCACACCAGTGGGCTCAGTCCGAGCCTGGTGTGCATCTGAACGCACCTTCTTGGGAAGCCATTATTAACCGATGCTGCATCTGCCAAATCATTATTAGTTTGTGATTTCAGATCTGACCTATTTTCTTTTTTTTTTTTTTTAAGATTTTATTTATTTATTTGAGAGAGAGAGAGAGAGAGAGAGCACATGAGAGGGGGGGAGGGTCAGAGGGAGAAGCAGACTCCCTGCTGAGCAGGGAGCCCGATGCGGGACTCGATCCCGGGACTCCAGGATCATGACCTGAGCCGAAGGCAGTCGCTTAACCAACTGAGACACCCAGGCGCCCACAGATCTGACACATTTTCTAATGACTCCGTCTTCTGAGCCCTTCATTTTCAAGGAATGAAGTAATGCTCTGACTCAACAACTCACTAGAACTACAAACCACTGCTCCCATCCCCACAGTATACTATTTATTATTAAGTAGGTCCATATTCATGTGAGTCGTCTGATTTTATATATAAAGATAACTGCTTGAGTATCACTTATGTGTATGCACATAATAATTTAGGAGTAATAACAACTTAATTTTTCAGATACGGATCAATAACATGAGTGATTGGTATATGGAGAAATACACAGAGAGGCTTCCTGGGAACTTTGAAAAAACAAGACAACAATGTTTCTATGCAGTTGTGCTTGTGAAATGGAGAGATGGTTTCTGTAGCAACACGAACAAGCGCTTCCAGCTCTTTGGAACTGACATTCCATCAAGTTTCTGATTATAGCCAAATCCCATTCCTATTCCACGATCTCTCCACACCCTAGAGAGGCACATTTGGAATCGACGAGTATGAGATCACAGAACTGAAAGCAAAGATTTTTTTCTTTTTTTCTTTTTTTTTTTTTTTAAGATTTTATTTATTTGACAGAGAGACAGTGAGAGAGGGGACACAAGCAAGGAAGGGGAGTGGGAGAGGGAGAAGCAGGCTTCCCGCTGAGCAGGGAGCCCAGTGGGACTTGATCCCAGGACCCTGGGACATGACCTGAGCCTAAGGCAGACGCTTAACGACTGAGCCACCCAGGAGCCCCAATTTTGTTCTTTTGATTTAAGAACTAAGCCATACACCTGGGGCACCTGGGTGGCACAGTGGGTTGAGCGTCTGACTCTTGGTTTTGGCTCAGGTCATGATCTCAGTGTTGTGAGATCAAGCCCCGAGTCGGGCTCTGTGCGGAGTCTGCTGGAGATTCTCTCTTTCTCCCTTTCCCTCTGCCCCTTCCTCCTACCGTGCTTGCTCTCTCTCAAATAAATAAATCTTTAAAAAAAAAAAAAAGGTCAAAGAATGTCATTCACGCAACTTTCTTCACTGTGTCAGGTTTGTCATTATTGGTTTGTTTTTGTTTTTTTTTTAAAGATTTATTTATTCATTTGAGAGAGCGAGAATGAGAGAGAATACATGAGAGGGGGGAGGTCAGAGGGAGAAGCAGGCTCCTCGCCGAGCAGAGAGCCCGATGCGGGACTCAATCCCGGGACTCCAGGATCATGACCTGAGCCGAAGGCAGTTGCTTAACCAACTGAGCCGCCCAGGCGCCCCGTCATTATTGGTTTTAAGAGAAGTGAGCCACAATGAACTAGTTATGGTATTGCACAAAAAACTCCCAAACAAAAATTGCAGAACACTGATTAACCGTATCAGCCAAAACATATTCTAACAGACAAACCAGTAGACATCAGAATTTTCAAACAATCCATTTTGTGAAAGATACTCTATATAACTTATCACATCTTTGAGGCTTGAAACTTACTGCATTATTTAATATATTTATTAAATAAGCAATGTTTATTAAAGATGGTTTATTTGTATTGCTTGAATCTCAAGAAAAGGCAAAAGAAATGGGAGTGAATGTTTCCAAAAAAGATGAAAATATTGGTATCTCTAATATGAATGAAGCTTTTCTATATCTGTAAGATAGAAGATGAACCTATCGACCAAAACATGGGGAAGGTTACAAGCCTTGCACCAAAGAGGAAATACAATTGGCTAATGAGTAAGTGAAACAAGGTCTAACTCTATATGTAAAACAAGTACTAATTTAAATAACAAGGTGCCATTTTTTCACTTATCAACATAGTAAAGGTGAAAAATAATCCAGGGAAAGGGAGAAGATCTATAGGCTCGATATTACCTATGGGAAAGCAGTGGACCCCGCCTTCCGAGGGAGATATTCACAATAATGGGACAAACATTCCAACTCTAGAAATTTAGAAAAAATGCATAAATGGACTGAAGGATTTACATATAAGGGCCTTCAACACAGCATCGTTTATAATGGCAAAAATGACAATAATAATAGCAAGGTAAGTTAAAACACAGCCCCAAGTCAACTCCAGAGCCATTAAAAAGCCCCGAGGCCCCAAACTATCTAATGACAAAGACTATCATTTATGGTACCTTAAATACGTACAGGCTACGATACATCAGGAAAAAGATGATCTCTTTTAAAACTCTATTTGCGTAGGGGCACCCGGGTGGCTCAGGTGGATGTGTCTGACTCTTAATTTCGGCTCAGGTCAGGATCTCAGGGTTGTGAGACTGAGCCCTGCATCGGGCTTCATGCTGGGCATGAAGACTGCTTGATATTCTCTCTCCCTTTCCCTCTGCCCCTAGCGGCCCCCACCCCCGATGCTCTCACACAAAAAAAATTAAAACTGTGTCTATGTTTTCATTTTCTCTAATGCACTTATTTACACACACATGCAGGTGTGTATACACACCTACACAGATACACACCATAAGGTACAAATAAGGTATAAAGGAGTAATAGGTTTTTTCCTCCACACTGTTGGACGACAGGTGACTTCTCTGTTGCAGTGCTTTGAGAAACGAGACTGTATCTCTTCAGTAATTTGGAGAGATTATGGGGTTCGGTAATGTCAGCTCCAATTAGAATCAGCCAAATGAGAAATGACCATTGGCAGTTGAACACTTGGCAAAGAAAAGATGGATTGAAATGAGGCTTTCACCAATCTCTAAGACCGTATACAGGAAGGGGTGCTCAGGCATTAGTGTCTGTAAGTCGGACTTAAATTCTGTAATTAAGACACAGTTACTACCACCCTGTTCTCCGTTCTTCACAACACACATGGCTATGGACTAGAAACTTACTTGAAAAAACCTCTCTGCCACACATATGGACACCCGGCTGAGCTGCATGCAGCCCCCTCCACATAACCCCTCCCACCGTGCAGCCTTGGATAAGTAAGGCCTTGGGCAGAGCAGCTGCCAAGGAAGGCTGCCCTCTCTTTGGTTATCAAAGCCTTGTGCATAAAATCAGTCTGGAGTCCTGTCTAGAACTCTGGGGACAGTGGCAGAGAGATAGAAGAAAAACCATGTGAAGGAAAGAAGAAAGGCCAACCGAAGTTTCTCCATATAGAATTCTGCCACTGTGGTGGCCAATTTCACCTGTGAGCAATGGGTCAGGCGGACAGGTGGACGGACGGTGGTGCGTCCGCAGGGACCAGATCTGCAGCTCCTTTTCATGGACCGCCGGTGACCCCTGGGACCACCAGGTGGCGACAGAGGAGCGAACAGTTTTCCATCCTTCAGACCTGCCAAGAAACCTTTAACGTGCAACCTTTAGTCAGTGGAGAGAACTAGCTCCCAGATAAGGCCTGTTTTAGATTTTAATCATGAATATAAAGCAGGGTCTTTCCAACTTCTCTGGAAGTGTAAGGATAAAAGGCTTTCTGCTACAGATGTGAGAAAGGGACGGGTATGGCACATGAAACTGGTAAGTTGGAGAATAAGTATTTTTCTCTCTGCTGTCCACTTCGCTAGCCATAACCAAGCCTTCCGCCTCTAAAAGACAAAATAAACGAACCTCTGGCAACAGAGCCTGTAGTGTCCCTCTGAGGTTCTATTTATATATTACAATTGCGGTTGAAACGGACGGACCTAAGAAACGTTCTGCAGCGGCAAAGACAATTGTACCCACTCTAGGGGCTCAGCATTTGTTACCTGTACCCCTTGGGTGGCTGGCGATTAGTAACTCACTGCCTAGAGAGGGCTCTGCTACTGGGGTTTAATGCTCATAAGATGCCTTAAATCATTTGTGGAAGGAGGCAAGATATAAATAATAATTTTAAAAACACACAGGTTCACTCTGCTATTTACATTTTTCATGTATTTGACTTTTCCTTTCTTGTTTTCCAAGACCCCCATAATGAAGCGCCTCTGCCTTCATGTTCGGGTTGGAAAGCCGCCACCCTGGGAGAGGAGGATCTCGGGCTAACTCGTTCACTGAATACCTACCACATGACCGGGCTGGGTATGTTCTGGGGGTGGATCCAGCAGGACACTGATCCATGCAGTCGTCTCCGCCCTGGGGAGGCAGAAGAGCTGGCTCTCTACCTTCTGCTTATCCCCTCACTCCTCTACAATCTGGTACTAGTCTGATCATTTAATTGCTCCTGCCTCAGTTTCTTCATATATAAAAGCCAAGGAGTTGAAGTAGATGGTGACCAATCATCCCTTTGGATCTCACACTGCTATGGCTCAAGGGGGCGTCTTGTCAATATTTATTAACTTACTGATGGACAAGTCTTTGAGCCCTGGAAGGCAGAAGCATCTCAGGGGGAGAGACACACCAAAATGTCATTTTAAATTAGGGTATCAAGCTTTTAGGCCTTGGGAGGAAAAACATCCTCTTTCCTAACCTCCTGAGCAATTGCAAGCAGCAACTTTCAGCTCCAACTGAGTCATCAATTCTTGCCAGAAGACGCCTGAGTAAATACCAAACAGACAACTTCCTGCCTTTAGTCCTGGCACAGGGAGCTCTTCTCTATGATGTCTCAGAAAACGGCTGCAAATGTTTCCACCTGGGGAAACCAGGGGCCTCCTGCCACCTTTCCTTGAAAGCAATAGTTGCAAATGTTTTGAAAACAACAGATTATCTTTAAAGAAGAAGCAACAACAAAAAGCCATTTGTTTCTTCTGCCATGACTGATTCATTTGTACACTGGGGGTTGGGAGTGGGGAGGAGAGGCCCTCAAACAAATGTTTCCTATCAGAGGCAGAGGAAAGCACCAACTAAATGTGCAACCAGCTCAGAAACCATCATCATAGCGTGAGGATTCAACAGGATCCCTACTGCCTTCTTTCTATCTCCTATAGTCTCTTCGGTCTATTTTCCTATTGGTTAATCGCTTGGCCAGAAACCAAGCACAACCATAGTAAATATAGTTGGGGGCGATATATATGCGTGAAGTTAGTGCTCTTGCATACAACTTTGTGCCCAAGAACCAGCAATTTCATTCCTAGGTCTCTACCGGGAAAGAACAGATGGCACCTGAGCACAAGGGGAAATGTGCAAGGAAGCTCAGAGCAGCACTGCTTGGAAAAGCAAAACGCGTGCAAACAACCCAGGAATCCAATAACGGGGGGAGGAAGAAAAGTGTGTGTTCTATGAAGAGGCCTGAACCAGAGGGACAATTAAAAGTCCCATAAGTAAAAAATAAAGAGAAAGAACACATATCAAGTTCACAGTAAGGGCTGAGTGGAGAGGGGTCTGGCATGGGAATAGAAAGGGTTATGATTCAAGGAGGGCTTTAGTTCTATATGTAACATTTTATAGTTCTAACATTAAACTGTGAAGAAAAGGATATTCAGCTACTACATTTTAACATATAAACAGAGAAAGAAAAAAAAAACCACTGAAAGCAAATGTGGCAACATGGTCACAGTAGCTACTTTGAAGGGGGCAGGAGTATGGGTGACTTAATTTCTCCTTTTCTCTATTTTTTCACCCATCCCTTACTTCCAGGAAGAAAAGGAATAAGCAAGCCTTTGTCCTTATGTGGTGTCCTGCACGCTCACCATTAGGGAGAAGGAAGGCTACTGCAGAAGCCTCCAGCCACCGCGGACAAGAAGGGCCAAAGCAGGAAGCAGGTATGGAGCATTCCCTCAGGACATCTTGTCCAAGCTAGAGAAATGGCCCTCCTTTCCAAGCCACCACCACCCCAGCCCTGGGTATCCCTGGATCCCCTTCCTCAATCCTTCCAATCCTGGTTGCATTCCACCCTTGGGCTTGCTTGGGTGTTTGGACATTCTTTGTGGGGCAAGCTTTTCCCTTCTCATTTTCCCACTGCTCCTTAAGGAAATGACATGGCTGCACGTCTCACGCTGAAATCAGGTCCTCGGGTGTCGAGCCTGGGGCTGGATCAGGAGATGGAAGGAGAAAAGGGCAGCTTTTCTCACTGCCCCAAAGTACCGTCCACAGTACCGGCGGACAAAGCAGGGCACGCTGTCAGGAGCAGTTCCGCTGGCAAAGGGAAAACAAATCCGTGCTTTTGGACCAAGCCTTGGCAGCCGCATCTAAAACAGACATCTCATTGTGCTCAGTTTTAAAAGAAGCCCTTCCGAAGCAGAGGCCTTTCGGGCTGACAGTTAAATCACAATGCCCGGTATTTATACGAGCGGCTTCCAACTGTCTGGGCGAATACATAATATTTCTATTTCACAGAAACCAGGGACTGTAGCAACACAGAAGCTGGAGAGACCAGAAAGTAAACCTCTGATTAGTACGAATGTGTTTTAAGAAGCAGAGCTCATACACTTGCAGGAGTTAACACACTCCTTCTGTAAACAAGTTTGTTTTTTTAACTAAATGACAAAGGTACTACATCAGAATATACCCATACATACGTGTCTCAAGACGGCTTTGTGCTCATTAAATCAAGTATGTTGCCGTGAGCGCTTCCTGCCCGCCATTCAGGCATTAGCAGGGAAGCGTGATTCTTAGTTTCTTACTAAAAGCTAGGAAAGCGCTGCTCTGGCAGCCCAGAATAAGCAGCTAAGCATTCCAAATGCAGACAGGAAACACCTGGAACTCTGTGCTCCACTCGGACCACACTTTACATTTCAAAACAGGGGATTCTGAATTGTTCATAAATATTTGTCTTGTTTCAATAAAACACTCTTCAACCAGTTTCATAAACCCTTGGTTCAGAAGGCTAAAACATACACGCTACCAGTCGTCCACATTCTTTTAACATTGCAAGTATTTATGTGGACAATATCCTAGAAACATAAAACCCAAAGGAAGGCCTTTAATAGTGTCATAAGGGAATTTCAGTGGGTTTTTTTTTTTTTTTTTGAGGGGGGATAGCTCTCTGCCCCCATAAATAAAGCCCAAATCATGCTGTTTTCTAAAAAGATTTTTTAAAATGCTGAATTGAAGTATAAATTAAGCCTAAGTTTCCCTAACTTGCCTACTAGGGTAAATAAGACCCAGACAAACCCTTCTGGAGGCTTAGAAAAGCTTTAACAAATTGATTATTCAACCTTCAGCTACAGGGGAAATACAAACTTCAGGCCTCGTAGCCAGACTTTCATCCTTACACATAACTTGAACATGTTGAGCCCTTTAAAATGTTTTAAAAAGCTGTTTTTAGACACTGACATGAAAATTAGCTCAGCTTGCATGTTGAAAATTAGATTTTTTTTAAAGATTTTATTTATTTATTTGACAGAGACACGGAAATTAGATTTTTAAAAGCCGTTTTCTTCCTACTTTCCAACTCGTCCAGATTTTCCACCATGTAGAGGACATGTATGGCTTTCATTTATTTAGTGTGTACTTTGATAATCAGAAAAATGAAAATGTCACACACACACACACACAGACCTACAAGGGGGAAAGGAGGGGAAAGAAAAGGAAAAAGAGGGGGCTTATTCAGAGCAGTTTATACAGGCAATGTGTCAACCCAGAAGAGACTGGAGTGCTGGAAAACATCTAGGGAAATGACTAAGGGCCTGAGGTTCCAGGTTCCAGGGCAGACTCCGTGGGGAGTGGTGGCCTGGCTGGGAGCAGAGTCAACACAAGGGGCACTGAAATGGGACTCCCAAGAGGCACCAGAGGAAGCCTCAAGCCCAGACTGCCTGCCAGGGTGCCCTGACTCTACCCCACCGGCCTTGAGTCCTCCAAAGTCAAAAAGAAAATGAAGGGACCCAGGGTTACGAAGAGTTAAGCAGGGAAGTATGTCATGAGAATATAAACTTGTGAGCATGGTCCAGAGATGGCAGTGAGTGAGCTGCTGTTCCTTTCTATTTTTCTGGAAGCAGCTGTTATTAAAAATTCCTCAACTGACCATAAACCACTTACTCTGGTCCCACTAAGATACATCAGCGCACAGGCCCCTGGTTAATGAAGATTAGGCTCCCGGTGGTAAGAGATTTCATAGAAGCTCTTCCAAACCATAAAAGGCAGTAGTTAGAGGTAATGATAAACTAATTCTGAATACACGGGGCAGCAGACGCTCAGCCTCAGGTTAATGATTAACATGCTGGACCCTGGCCAGTTAAGAAGTTGTTTAACCAGCGCCCCTGAAAAGCAAACCTGTTCACATTCACATGTCCACAGAACAACAGCCTCCGTCTGCACAGAGCCGAAACTATACGAACGGTGTCACCCCTCCCTGCCTCAAACCAGGACATTTCACATCCAGGAACTGAAATAAGTGAACTAAGACCCAAGAATGAAGCTCGTGCAATTTTCTCAGATCCCTGAAACTTTATTGCAAAACTCCACCAAATAAATATTGCTCTCCCACTAAACAAAAATATTTTGACCCACAGTTGAATAGTAATTGGTAATAGCGGAGTTTCTTATTCTTGAATGAACTAATTTTTATCACTCTTGAAAATAGACACCCACAAACGTTAGGCTCACTGATGAGATTATGTCTAAAGTAAAGGACTGACTAGAAGAATTTTACTTGTCTCTATATACAAAACTTTCTGTGACCTTCTGGTTGGTACTTGCACAGACCAGCCTCCCATATTTAAAGGGTCAGGCTGCCTTTGTCAAACACAAGGGAATCATTTAGGGGCACTTAATCTAATTTTAGGAACAATACATTTGAAGAGGGTGATTAGTAATGCAAATGAAAAATCACCTTTGGTTGGGATAAGCAAGACAATCAAAGGGAACTCTTGGGGGGGGGGGGCGCTACTTTGATCACGCTGAAAGGCAGATTATAAAAACACTGAAAAGCTAAGTCTCCAGGATATGAGGTCTGGGGTCTGTTTATCCTACTTAGTTCAAGTTGGGATTAATGCATGGAAAAGTTTGAGATGACCCCAAACTACTCTTTCATTGGGGCAGGCCTGAGGGCAAAAAGTAGATTTAGGCAAAAGGACTATACTGAGTGTCTGTGCATGTGTGTAACAACAAAGTGTCCTTCTATCAAGATTTTCTTTGAAAAAAGACATAAGGAAAGGGTAGGATGGAAGACTGGTATGGCAGGGAGAAGCGAGGTGGCTGTCCCGAGTTTACTTAGGACTTTCTCTCTGGGCAAATTCTCTGGTTTTGATTTGAGCCATGAGGATCATGAATACACAAATATATTCACATTCTAACAATTCCTGTCAATATCTGACCTAAGAAATTTCAACCAACACGTCTGGATCCTTTGTATTTTGTACTCCAAGTCAGGTAACTAGCCAACAGTTCTGAGTTCTGATCCTTTGGCCTGTTTTCCTGTTCATCAGGAAAAATGGGTTTGGTAACCCATCTAATTGTCAGAGCCCCAAGCAATAATCTATCTGAGCTGCCTGATTTTCATCCACACACTCTTGAGCTAAATGTGTGCATTTATAGCCCAACAGAAATGACAGGTACCAACAAACGCTTGACGGGTGCTGGGTGGGAAGATAAGCATTTCACCTGCATTATCTCATTTAACCTTTAACAACTCTATAAGCAAGAGGTTATTCATAAACCCATCTGACGGACAAGAAACAAGCTATGCTAGACTGCAAGTGAGAAAGTGATAAAAGACATATTTAAGTTTAGTAGATCTGATCGTGAAGCAAAACCCCCCTAATACTGTATCCCAGAATGAAAAAAACCAACCACCCAGAAAAGAGTTTACTTTTTATATACTCATTACCATTTATATACTCATATACCACTATATACTCATTAGTGGCAAGAAGGGCTCTAAAGATACAGACGCCTAGGTGTTCTTTACTGACCAGGCAGATCTACTTTATTCTTGTTAACAGGGGAGCCCATTTAAGATGCACCGTCACTTATTTGGCAGCTACGTTTCTAATTTAGGAGGAAGGGACATCTCGTGGTGGTGCTGGTTTTCCACCGCACAACATTATAAGTAGCATCCTTGTCTGCATGTGTGTGTGTGTGCATGCGTCTGCACATGCACATATCTGGGCATACTCTTGTGATTTTTATCCCAGCCTAATAATGGAAATTTATGAGCCAGAATGCACATTTTAATTTTAACAGATATTGCCCAAAGCTGCACCAATTTAAACTCCCACCAACAGTTTATGAGGATGTTTATGTCAATACCCTCGTCAATGCTGCATATTATCAGACTGTTATATCTTTGCCAACATCATCTCAATTATGAATGAAGTTGAGCACCTTTTCAAACATTTACTGATGGCATTCTTGGCTAACTTCTCTATTGGGTAGTTTGTCTTTTCCCTGTTGACATGTAGGAGCATATTAGGAAAGCAGGAAAACAGCCCTTTGTCTGCTTCGGCTGGTTTAATTTTAATTTTTTTTTTTTTTTTTTTTTTTTTGAGAGAGACACGGCGAGAGAGGGAACACAAGCAGGGGCAGAGGGAGAGGGAGAACCGGACTAACCGCTGAGCAAGGAGTCCGATGAAGGACTCGATCCCAGGATCCAGGGATCGCAACCCGAGCCGAAGGCAGACGCCCAACAACTGAGCCACCCAGGTGCCCCGGTTGGTTTAATTTTTATTATCTTTTTGCCACTATATGTAAGTTCTGAATTTTGTATAATCTAATTATCAGTCTTTTTCCTTATGACTTCTGGGTATACAGGGCAAAAAGATTCAGACCTATCAATAGGTATTCATGAAAAATGTAAAACCAACCCTGGCCAA
The DNA here is from genome assembly GCF_029215605.1 of Mirounga angustirostris. Classification (NCBI taxonomy): domain Eukaryota; kingdom Metazoa; phylum Chordata; class Mammalia; order Carnivora; family Phocidae; genus Mirounga; species Mirounga angustirostris. The sequence goes on along the minus strand of NW_026991709.1, from coordinate 176,018,968 downwards.
ACTTATCCTCGAAGTCTGAGGTTTAAAACAAACACTCCAGAAAGAGGTCTACACTTGTTGCAGTACAAAAAGTTCTGGACACCTGCCCAAACCTTCCGGAGCAGAACTCTGCAAATCCATTTATGGTCCTGCTGTGCTGCTGGTTGGGATCATTTGCCTACAGACTAGAGCACTGAGGATTCTTCCAAGTTGGAGCAACGCTGCAAACAATGGCACACTGAGTTCAAGTTGCTGAGCTGAGCTGGAATCACAGCCGCGCTGGCGTGCAGGTGGAACTCCCGTCCATCCTGGTTCCTCAAATTCCACTACCGTGGAGAAAACCAAAATACTTATTTTATTTAATATCTGAGGGGAATGTTCATTGGCTACCGCAAAGTGGATGTTGAAGCAGTCCAAATGTCTGGAGGAAAGGGTGTGTGTGTGTGTGCGTGTGTGTGTGGGTGTGGGTGTCTGTTTATCCTATCGCACACAGCTACAGGTGGAAGAACAGAAAGTATGATGAAGAGGAAAGACCCAGGCTTACATTATGTGTCCTCCACTTACCCACTCTGTGACTTTGAGTAACTTAGTTAACCTCTCTGAATATCAATTTCCTTATCTGGTAAATAAAGGTGAGGATAATTCTATTATCTTTCAGTCTTACTAAAGTAGTAATAAGATCAGACATTTAGATCTAAGAGCTAAGGGCTTGGGCTACAGTGAGTACTTATTAATGTTACCTGTTATTATGTAAAATAATTCACATATGACTAACTTTGGGGAAAGTTATAATACAATTCCACGCAAACTGTAGTTTTTTAAAAAAATTTATAATCTTGGTTTACCAAGGATTTTCCAAACAGGTCTTCTTTTACATGAAAAGAATTCTCATCTTGACCATTGTATAACATGCTTTTGCTTTTGTCACCAAACATTTAGTTATAGAAGAATAAGATGTTAGATAAACCACCAAATGTCCCCAAACTTAATATTGCAGTTAGGTTTAGGCCCAAAAGGAACTGCAAGGCTCTTTAAAAGGCTGGACAGCCTGGACAACTGAGGGATATTCAAGAGGATACTCCCAAAATGACACAGAAGAACCTTAGAGAATATTTGCAGAATGTGTAGCCATGGCCGTCGAAATATTCAGTATGCCATATAATTGAATCCATGTCTGTAATTTACACATCTGCTTTGAAAATTGGCTTCATATTTCACAGGCAAGATGATGCAGAGTTTCTCCAATGCATTCTGTTAATATATTTTGTGGACCAGAATATTTACCAGCTCAAAATTATAAATGGGTGTAAACAAAAGCAGGTGACCTCATAGACGTGACTAAAATAAGTTTCTTAGATGTGGGACACCATACAGATATACCAACTACAAGAGTTAGTCTTTTGGGTCAAAGTAAACAATATATATAATAAGAGATGAAAACAATATGCTGTGTTCTCAAAAAATTAAAAATAGAAGTGCCATATGATCCATTACTTCCACCCCTGGCTATACACCCCAAAGTATAAAAAGCAGGGTCTTGAAGAAATATTTGTAGACCCATCCTCACAGCGGCAGTATTATTCACAACAATCAAAAGGTGAAAGCAATCTCAGCGTCCACTGGCAGGTGACTAAACAAAAGGGGGTAGAGACGTACAACAGAGTATTACTCAGCCTTGAAAAAGAAGGACATTCTGACACATGCTACAACATGGATAACCTTGAGGACATTATGCTAAGTGAAATAATCCAGTCACAAAAGGACAAACCTGTATGATTCCACTTCTATAAAGTGCTAGAGTAATGACGTTCAGAGAGACACAAAGTAGAACAGTGGTTGTCAGGGGCTGGAGGGAAGGAAGAAAAGGGAACTGTTTCGTGAGCAGAGTTTCACTTTGGGACAATGAGGAAGTTCTGGAGATGGACAGTGGCGGTATGGCACAACAATGTGAATGTACTTAATACCACTGAATTGCACACTTAAAAATGATTAAGACCAGGGGAGAGGTTTCGAGGTGATGGCATAGGAAGATCCTGAGGCTCACCTCCTCCCAAGGACACACCGAAGTTACAAGTCCATATAGAACCATTCTATCCAAAAAGACTTGAAGACTCTTCCACAACACACATACACACACAGACACACACACACACAGGCAAAAGAGGGAAAAGAAAAAAGCCACATCCAGACTGGTAAGAGCAGCAGAAAAGCGGTCCAGCCAGGACCCCAGCACTACCCCTTGCACCGTGACCCACAAAGAGGGGGAGGGATATCACAAATGCACAGCTCCTCTCTGCGGAGGGGTTTGAGCCCTACATTGGGCACTCCAGCCCAAGGAGACCTGCACCAGAAGGGTGAGCCTCCACAGCTACTGGCTTTGAAAACCAGTGGGGCTAACGTACAGGAAGGTCAGAGGGCTGTAGGAAACTGAGACTCCATTCCGCCAGCTGTGTGTGTGAGGGAGATAGGTTGATTAGTCTTAGGGAGTATACTGAAGGGGCAGGGGTCAGAGGGGGATCTGTCCTAGGATGGAGGTGCTAGTGAGCACCATTTTTTTAAACTCCTCTTCTTCCTTGTTAGCACAGTGTGGGCAGATGCTGTTTTTGGTGTTTTCCATCTGCCTCCCTAGTGCCACCTGCTTCACCCCCACATTCCCCTATAATCGACCAGGCCTGGCCCAGTGCTCAGCCACCTGGTCTCCCAGCCTGCTATAACTAGCACCTGTGCTCACCCTGCTGCCTCCATCCCCCCAAGCTACTGGGACCTCCATCCTGCCAGACCCCACAAGCAGGAATGCCCCAGCCCCTTAGCCCAGGAGGTTCCTGCAGCTCACAGAGCACATCCTTGAACACCTGGCCCTGCTGGCCACGGGGGCTTGCATTTCTGGGCCTACAAGGACTGAAACAATTGTGGGAGACAAAGCTTGGAAGGCTACTACTTACCCTATAAGGCACTGCAAAGACAACAGAATGAAACACACCCTCAAGCCCGGGAGAAACAGCTTCTTCACTGAATACACAGAAACAAATGCAGGAAGTCAGGAAAAATGGAGAGACAAAGGAAGACCAAAAAAAAGAAAAAATTTAATTAATTGAAGATAAGCAATTTATCTGATCAACAGTTCAAAGAAACAGTCATAAAGATGCTCACCAAACTCGGCAGAAGAATGGAAAAACACAGTGAAGTCTTCAACAAAGAGACAGAAAAAAGAAAAAAGCAACAGAAGTTACAAAGCTGAAGAATACAGTAACTGAACTGAAAAATATGCCAGAGGGGCTCAACAGCAGACTGGATGAAGCAGGGAAATAGATCAGCAAGCTGGAAGACAGAACGATGGACATTACCCAGAGTACCAAACAAAAAAAAAACATTTTGGAAGGTGACGATTCCTTAAGGGACAACTAGGACAATACCACAGAAAATAATATTCACATTATAGATGTCCCAGAAGAAGAAGAGAGAGAAAAAGGGCCAGAAAACTTCTTTAAAATATAAAAGCTAAAAACTTCCCTAATCTAAAAGGAAACAGGTCCAGGAAGCAGAGAGTCCCAAATAAAATGAACCCAAAGATATCTATACCAATACACATTGGGATTAAAACAGCAAAAGGTCAAGATAAGAGACAATCTTAAAAGCAGGAGAAAAAAAAAAAAAAGATTAAATCTTACTTATAAGGGAAACCCCAAAAGGCTATCAGCATGTTTCTTAGCAGAAACTTTGCAAGCCAGAAGGGAGTGGCAGGACATACTCAAAAGTATTGAGGGATAAAACTTCCAACTCAGAATTCTCTACCTGGCAAGGTTATCATTCAGAATTGATCAAGAGTTTTCCAGATAAGCAAAAGCTTGAGGAGTTCATCACTAAACCAGCCTTACAATAAATGTTAAAGGGACTTCTATGAGCCGAAAAGAAATGGCATTAACAACAACAATAAAAACCATACAAAAGTAAAAATATCACTGAAAAAGGTAAATATATAGTAAAGGTAGAATGAATCAATCATTTATAAAGAAAGTATGAAGGCTAAAAGACTAAAGTAATAATAAAATTAACTAAAACGGCAATAATTAAAGTAGGCAAAAATAAAAAGATGTAACATGTGATATTAAAAATACAAAATGTGGTGTGTGGGGGGAGTAAGAATATAAGGTTCTGGAATGTGCTCATATTTATGTTGCTGTTAGCTTAAAACAGACTGACAGCTATGTACTTGGGAGGCTATATGTGAACCTCACAGTAACCACAAAGCAAAAACTCATAGCAAACACCCAGAAGATAATGAAAAAGGAATCTAAACAGAACACTAAAAAAAGCCATTGAAGTATAAGGGAAGAGAGAAAAAGAAGAAAATAACAGAAACTAAGAAATAGCCAGAAAACAATTAACAAAATGGCAATAAATGCATACCCATCAATAATCACTGTAAATATAAATGAACTAAACACTACAATCAAAAGACACATTGTGGCTGAATGGGTATAAAACAACATCTATCTATATGCTGCCAATAAGAAACTCACTTCAGGAGTAAGTAAACACACAGACTGAAAGTGAAGGGATGGAAGAAGTTATTCCATGCAAATGGAAATGAAAAGAAAGCTGGTGTGGCTATATTCATAGCAGACAAAACAGACTTTAAACAAAGACTGCAATGAAACACAAAGAAAGACATTACATAATGACGAAGGGATCAATCCAGCAAGGATATGTAAGATTTATAAATATATACACACCCAACATAGGAGCCCCAGGATACAGAAAATGAGTATTAATGGACATAAAGGGAGAAAGTGATAGCAACATAGTAATAGTAAGGGACTTTAACACCCCAGTTACATCAGCAGGTAGATCATCCAGACAGAACATCAGTAAGAAAACATGGACTTTAAACAACGTATTAGACCAGATGGACTTAATAGATGCATGCAAAACATTCCATCAAAAAGCAGCAGAATACACATTTTTCTCAAGTGCACATGGAACATTCTCCAGGACAGATCAAAGGTTGACCACAGAACAATTCTCATTAAATTCAAGACAAAACTCATAACAAGCATCTTCTCAGACCACAATGGTATGAAATTAGAAATCAATTACAAAAAGAAAAGTGGAGGGCACCTGAGTGGCTCAGTTGGTTGGGTGACTGCCTTTGGTTCGGGTCGTGATCCTGGAGTCCCTGGATCGAGTCCCGCATAGGGCTCCCTGCTCGGCAGGGAGTCTGCTTCTCCCTCTGACCCTAACCCCTTTCATGTGCTCTCTCTCATTCCCTCTCTCTCAAATAAATAAAATCTTGAAAAAAAAAATTTTAAAAAAGTGGAAAAAGCATCAAAATGTGGAGATTAAACATGTTACTCAACAACCAATGGGTCACTGAAGAAATCTAAGAAGAAATTTTAAAAATACACAGAGACAAATGAAAACAGAAATACAACATTCCAAACTTTATGGGATACAATAAAAGTGGTTCAAAAAGGGAAGTTCATAGCAATATAGGACGGGATGACCTCAAGAAACAAGAAAAATCTCAAACGAACAGTCTATAACTTTACACTTCAGGAACTAGAGAAAGCCTAAAGTTAGAAGGAAGGAAATGATAAAGATGAAAATGGAAATAAATGGCATAGAGACTTTGCCCCCCCCAAACCCACAAAAAAAACAGAAAATATCAAGGAAACTAACTTTTTGAAAAGATAACAAAAGTGACAAACTTTTAGCTAGACGAACCAAGAAAAAAAAGGAGGGCTCAAATAAATTAAAACTGAAAAAGGAGAGATTACAATTGATACTACAGAAGTAAAAAGGATCATCAGAGACTATTACAAACAATTACATGCCAACAAATTAGACAAGTAGAAGAAATGGACAAATTCCTAGAAACATACAATCTTCAAGGATTGAATCATGAAGAAATAGAAAGTTTCAATAGATCACTTATTGGTAAGGACACTGAATCAGTAATTGACAATTTCCCAACAAATAAAAGTCCAGGACTAGGTGGCTTCACCGGTGAATTCTACCAAACATTCAATAACCATTTCCATCCTTCTCAAAAATGCCAAAAAACTGAAGAGGGAATGCTTCCAAACTCATTTTATGAGGCCAGCATTATCCTGATACAAAACCAGACAAGGACACTACAAAACAAGAAAATTATAGGCTAACATGCTTAATGAACAAAGATGCAAAAATACTCAACAAAATAATAACAAATTCTATTCAACAATACATAAAATTGTTATACAAAGAAGTGCCTGGGTGGCTCAGTTGGTTAAGCATCTGACTTTGGCTCAGATCATGGTCTAAGGGTCCTGGGATTGAGCCCTGCCTCTGAGTCCCTGCTTAGAGGGGAGTCTGCTTCTCCCTCTGCCTCTCCCCCTGCTCATGCTCTCTGTCTCAAATAAATAAATAAATAAGTAAATGGATTACACAATATGATCAAGTAGGATTTATTCTAGGGATGCAAGAATGGTTCAACATCTGTAAATCAACCGTGATACACCACATTAGCAAAATGAAGGATCAAAATCATAAGATCATCTTAACAGAGAAAAAAATTTGACAAAACTCAACATCCATTTATGATAAAAACTCTCCACAAAGTGGACATAGAGGGAAAATACTTAAAGATAATAAAGGCTATATATGACAAACTCACAGCTAACATCATATGCAAGAGTGAAAAGCTGAAAGCTTTTCTTCTTAGATCAGGAACAAGTTAAGAATGCCCACTTTTGTTGCTTTTATTCAACGTAATGTTGGAAGTCCACAGCAATCAGGCAAGAAAAAGAAACAAAAGGCATACAAAGTGGAAAGGAAGAACTAAAACTGTCACTATTTGCAGATGACATGATACTTTATACAGAAAACCCTAAAGATTCCACCAAAACACTGTTAGAATACATGAATTCACTACAGTTCCAGGACACAAATCAATCTACAGAAATCAGTGGTGTTTCTATACACTTATAACAAACTATCAGGAAGAGAAATTAAGAAAACAATCCCATTTACAACTGGATCAAAAAGAACAGAGTAACTAGGAATAAATTTAACCAAAGAAGTGAAAGACCTACATATACCAAAAACTATCAGATAATGAGAAAGGAAACTAAAGACACAAATAAATGGAAAGATATTTGATGTTCATGGATCAGAAGACTCATATTGTTAAAATGTTCATACTACGCAAAGCAATCTACAGATTCAATGCAATCTATCAAAATTCCAATGGCATTCTGACAGAACTAGAATAATTCTAAAATTTGTGTGAAACCACCAGAAGATCCTGAATGACCAAAGCAATCTTAAGAAAGAACAAAGCTGGAGGTATTACGTACCCTGACTTCAAACTATATTACAAAGCTTTAGTAATCAAAACAATATATATAGTACTGGCATAAAAACAGACACACAAATCAATGGGACAGAATTGGGAGCCCAGAAATAAAGTTACACATATACAATTAACTTACGACAAAGGAACCAACAGAAAAAGGATAGCCTCTTCAATAAATGGTGCCGGGAAAACTGGACCACATTCAAAAGAAAGAAACTAGACAACTATCTTGGACCATACTTAAAAATTAAGTCAAAATGGATTGGAGACTTGAATGTAAGACCTGAAACCATAAAATTCCTAAAAGAAAAACACAGGCAGTAAGCTCCTTGATATCAGTCTTAGTGATACTTTTGTGGATCTGACTCCAAAGGCAAGGGAAACAAAAGCAAAAATGAACAAATGGGACTACATCTAAAAAGCTTCAGGACAGCAAAGAAAGTCATCAGCAAAATGAAAAGCAACCTACTGAGAAAAGATATTTGCCCACGATGTACCCAACAAGGGGTTCACATCCAAAATGTGTAACAAATTCATACCACTTAAGGCCCAAAATAGCCTAATTTAAAAATGGGCAGAGGATCTGAATAGACATTTTTCCAAAGAAGACTTACAGATGGCAAAAAGGCACATGAAATGCTATTCAAAATCACTCATTATCAAGGAAAAGCAAATCAAAACCACAATGAGGCATCAGTTCATACTGGTTGGACTATCATCAAAAAGACAAGAAATAACAAGTGTTGGTGAGGATGTGAAGAAAAGGGAACGCTTGTGCTCTGCTGGTGGGAATGTAAACTAGTGCAGCCACTCTAGAAAACTGTTTGTGGAGACTGCTCGAAATATTAAGACTAAAACTACGATATGATCTGGCTATTCCACTCTTGGGCATTTATCTGAAAAATACAGAAATACTAATTTGAAAAGATATATGCACCCCAATGTTCATAGCAGCACTGCCTACAGTAGCCAAGATATGGCAACACCCAAAATGTTCATGATAGATGAATGGACAAAGAACACGTGGTAACTATACACAATGCAATATTACTCAGCCACAAGAAAGAATGAAATCTTGCCATTTGTGACAACATGGATAGACCCTGATGATATAATGTTAAGTGAAATTAGAGGATTTGAAAGACAGAAACAGTGTATTTTACCTATAAGTGAACAAAAACAAAACAAAACAAGACAAAAAACAAACTCATAGACACAAAGAACAGATTAGCGGTTACCAGAGGGGAAGGGGGTTGGTGGCCAAGTGTATGGTGATGAATAGTAACAAGAATTTTGGAGGTGATCACATTGTTATGAGTACCGATCTCAAATTATAACTTTGTACACCTAAAACGTATATTGTGTCATACACTCATTTTACCACAATAAAAAAGAAAAAATGGAAAAAAAAATGGTTAAGATGGTAAATTTTATGTTCTATGTGTATCTTACTACACACACACCCCAACTGAAAAAAAAAAAAAGAGTGAGGTATACTTCTGTAGCAAGGAAACAGATGACTTACTTACTACAAATTGGGCTGACTTACAAAACAGGTATGGGAGGAGGGCCACAGGACCAAGAGAAGTGGGCTGTTACCATGTCTGGGCCCACTTCCTGCAGAGTGTGCCTTGAGAGGGGTAGTGAGCCTCCCTCTACAACCATAGCCAAGCTGAGATAACCTCTCAGGGAGAAGGTGAGACATGACCCTCCAACTTCATTTTCCTTCCTCTTACCCTGACATCCTGCATAGCGCTCCCATGGCCAAACCCACTTAGAAGCCAGAGAGCACTGGACTGTTGTTTGGGTCCCTGGAAGAGAGCAGGGTGGAAAAGAAGGCGATAGATGTGAGAGGCAGCCAAGATTCAGCAAAATCCCTACACACTGGAATGGGGAGAATGTCCAACATTGCTGAAAGAAAAACAGCAAGTTGCAGGCCAGAAAATCCACTATTACGTGATTCATGGTAGGGGGGAGGAGGACCACCCCAGTAAGTGTATATTCTACCAGTAAATGCAGAATGGAGTCTAAAGGGATAAATACCACCTGGTTAAGAGATGTCTGGGGCAGAGATGAGGGGAAGTCAAAAGGGACTTCGGACAGATGTGTAGTTTTTCAAAGATTTTCAAGAAAAACGTGCTCATGTGCCGCTGTACAGTTCAATATTAGTAAGAAATGGGTAAATGCAATCATTTCATTTGTTTTTATGAAATGCAGATACCTCTAGCTCTTACAAAATTGGATTAGGTAGCCTACATGTAGACACGTCCTAGAGGCTTTAAGTGAGTAAAATGTTACAACAGAAAAAGTTCTGTCATATCAAGTTATGTCTGTATCAGTGGTTCCCAAAGTGTGGTTCCTGGATCAGCAGCATCACATCACCTGGGAACTTGATAGAAATACATATGTTCAGGCCCAACTCCAGACCTACTGAGACAGAAACTCTGGGACTGGCATTTGGGGATAGAGTTGTACGGGCTATCGTGGTGGGTCAAAAGTTCAAGAGAAGATGTTGCTGGATCCTGTGAGCCAGAGCTGCCATGTACAGTAGAACAGGCTACACACTGCACAACTGAAAGAGGCACTATTCATACAGATTATGATGAGAATGATGCCTCCCAGGGCTGTGCAGTGCAAGACCTGTATTCCATACCTGGCAGTTTTTAAAACAGAGGGAAACCCACAGAAGGGTTTTTAAGCAGAAAGAATACATGATTTGTATTTGAGAAGCTATCACTGGCATGGGGGTAGGAGAGGGGCAAAGGGGAGCTACATGTAGTCAGTCTATCTTGTCTATACCCTTGTGGCTGTTTATGCGCTGCATCATGAGTGAACTAAAGTAAAAGACACCTTGAATGGAATCCAAGTTGTCCTTATAGCCAAAACTCAAATTCAGGCTACCAGATACTTGGGTCTAGATTAGCAGAAGAACGGGGCAAAGGAAAAGAAAGACTGTCAAAGACCTGCAGGCTAATTAAGTATAGAGAGACTGAGAGAGAGAGAGAGATTGAGAGACAGAGAGAAGAATGGGGAGTCAGAGTAGAGGTAAATGGGTCTTGCAGAGGAAGAGATGAGCTCTTTGGGAAGATAGCTGGAGGAAGAAACACAAAGCCAGGGGACAGGTCTAACTGGAGATATTGATCTGCAAGCCATCAGAGCCCAGATGGTAGTGAAACCACAGGTGAGGATAAGATCAGTGGAGGGAATGTGTAAACACTGGAAAAGCAGGGTGTTGGGGACTGAGCCTGCAAAGCTCTACATTTAAGAAGCACAGGGGCTGGTGAAAAAGTGGGTTGCATTTGGTTTGAAAGCCAGGAGGCTGGAAAAAACTAGCAGGCACACAACACATAACCAAAGATCTACTGGCATGGGAGGGTCAAGAGTTTAATTCAAGCAAGACATGTCAGCAAGAAAAAAAGGAGACAAGCTCAAGGAAGCTTTACCCAAGTTCTCTGTCTCTGGGGAGCGTTCTGCTGCTGGTAGGCTCTTTAAACTGGTCAGTGTGCACGCAGGGTCACTGGCCCCTTCCCCCCTGCAAAGCCTAGTGTGAGACTTCATGCTTCTGGACGCCTCTTCCAGGGCCAATGCACAACCCCCATCCCCCATTCATTCTCATTTTTGAGGAGCTAGATCAGCTGAGCAAAGTTTCGCCAAGTTTCAGAGGACCAAAATGTACATTTGGGAGGAGTGGGTGGGCAGATGGCGCTGGATTAAAAAGATGCTAGGTTTGCTTTTGTCTCCAGCACAGCAGTGTGGACTCGGGAATTCCATCAGATGACCTAAAAACTTGGGACTCTCTCTCAAAAGACTGCATTCCCTACAAGACACTGAAGGGGAAGGGAGGCAGTTTTATTTTATTTTTTATTTTTTATTTTTTTGGGGAGGCAGTTTTACAGGGTCTGAGATTCCAGGAAACCCACGATTCACCAGGAACTTGCAGGCGTCGATGATCCTGTGCATACTCTGTTGTAAGTCTGAAGTATTTTTCACATTGTGTTGCAACTGTTTATTTTTTACCACTTCCACCCTGCTACCCCTCTCTCCAACAAGGCTGTAAACTCTTCGAAAACAAAGGTTATCTTAAGCATCTCTGTATCCTTGCTGCCCAAGCTGGGGCTGCTGTGCAGTCGTCGGCCCCCCAAAATATTTGTTAAATCAATGTCATGGGAAGGATGATTTGCAGAAGTGCGGTTGAACTCACACCTCTCCATTTATCTGAAGTTCTAAGACTTAATTTTGTTAAGCAGGGTTGGCAAACTATAGCCTCCTGAGTACATTTTGGCTGTGGGCTGTTTCGGCAAGGCTTATGAGATTTGAAATGACCAGAAAACAAATTTTTTTTTGTGATGTGTGAAATTACATGAAATTGAAATGTTTGTGTCCATCAATAAAGCTTTATAGGAACACAACCACACCCATTCATTTCTGTATTATCAACAGTTGCTTTAGGGCCATATCAGTATTCTTTTTTATAAACTTCTTAAAAAACAATTTATTTATTTGACAGAAAGAGAGCGCACCAGCAGGGGGAGCTGCAGGCCGAGGGAGAGGGAGAAGCAGGCTCCCCACTGAACAGGGAGCCAAATGTGGGACTCGATTCCAGGACCCTGGGAACATGACCTGAGCTGAAGGCAGACACTTAACTGACTGAGCCACCCAGGCGCCCCAGGGCTATATTAATATTGTTGAGTAGTTGTGACAGAAATAGCTTGACCCAAAAAGCCTAAAATTTTTATTCTTTGAGCCTTAATGGAAAAGGTCTGTTGACCCCTAATATCCAGTAACACAAAATGAGAAGATAAACATGAGATACTTATCAGAATCTAATCTTCCTCACAAGTAGAGTTCTTTAAGACTTTCTAATCACTGACATGAAAACAGAAGACATTTTATCCCACCATGGGGCATGAATATCAAAACATCCCAGCGGTGTAAAGCAGCAGACTCTGGACTCCTAAGAGCTTGCATTGATCACTATGCTATGAGAATGTCTGATAGGTTGCTTACTTCCTAAGCTTCAGTCTCCTTGGCAGTAAAATGGGCACTATAAGACTTTTTCTTAGGAGGTTATTCTAAGAATCAAATAATATTATGCATTTTTACCTCTTAAGCTTGTACCTGATAGCTAGTAAGCATTTGATTAATGGAACTACTATAATTTTCTTCATTGTCTTTGGAGGAATATTTCACTTGGATACATGCTCTTTGATATTTCCCTCTAAAATGAATTACTTATGGGGTACCTGGGTGGCTCAGTCAGTTAACCGTCCGACTCTTGGTTTTGGCTCAGGTCATGATCTTAGGGTCCTGGGATCAAGCCCCAAGTCGGGATCCACACTTAGCGGGGAGTCTGCTTGAGGATTCTCTCCCTCTCCCTCTGATCCTTCCCCTGCTCACTCTCTCTCTAAAATAAACAGATAAATCTTGAAAAAAATAAATAAAATGAATTACTTATATCAGACTGCAGCTTTTACGTCTAATGATGAAAGTTGGATTATTACTCTAAGAAGTAACTGCTGACTATGAATTCACTCAAACCTTAAAGATGAGTGTCTAAATAAAATGTTAGCGTCTTATGATAAAGATATTCTAGCCAATGAAATATGACAAGAAAAAAGCAAATACATGGTAAGAGAGATTTGAAAGAGAAACAATTCTCATGATCTAGAAATAACATGAAAGACTACCTCAGAAAACCTTACAGTGAACTATAAAACTATTTAAATAGTCACCAATTACAATAACTATATGTACATATAAACATATGCATATATACACACATATACACACACATAAAACACCAAACAGCAAAAGAAATGTGTAATAATTCTCTGTAGAAAAATACAGTATGTTACTGAGGGGCACAAAGGAATGTCATAAAAAAATATGGATCATAACACTTCAAATAAGTGCAAAACAGGACCACAAAAGCAGAACAGTTAGTTAAAGGTCCAAAGAGAAATCTGATGGTATAACTACAGGGATGGAAGAGCTTCAAACAAACCTCAACCACAGTGGAATAACACACAGCCCTCCCATTGCTCGGATGTTGGCCAGTGCTTTCTGGAAGCTGCTTTCATTTAGGCCTGAGCAGATGCAATTGGCAGAAGAGAAGCAGGGGGCTTTCGAAAAGCAGCAGGAAATGAACAGGCAGGGAGCACATTCACGGAGACCCTGGCAAAAGATCCAACGTGTTCTGTAAAAGGAGTTAGGAGCCTGGGAGTCGATTCTTTGGATTTACAAATCAGGAAGGAATAGTTTCAGGACTGTGAAATACTTCTTACACACTGATAGATACCAGAGGCCACTCTTACCCTTCCCTGGAACCTTTCTGTTCACAGCGAACTCGTATTCTGGTGTTTGGGAAACATTTTGGACTAGAAGGGCTGACTTTTCATTGAATTAATTATTTTTTTTCTAAAGATTTTGTTTATTCATTTGAGACAGAGATACAGAGAGAGAGAGAGCCTGAGCAGGGAGAGAGGCAGAGGGAGAGAGAGAAGCAGGCTCCCTGCTGAGCCAGGAGCCCGATGTGGGGCTTGATCCCAGGACCCTGGGATCATGACCTGAGCTGAAGGCAGACGCTTAACCATCTGAGCCACCCAGGCACCCCTCATTTAATTTATAATCCTGCAAAAGGGAGACATGGTGACTGAAGACTACTATCCCTTTTATAGTTAAGGTTGCAAATGTATCCAAGACTTTTGGAGACTAGGAGACAGTCTACCTGGCAGACTTGAAAAAAAAAAGGGAAATTTAAGTAGAAGCATGTACATATTTTACCTTCCTGTAATACAAAACCCCATTCTCCCAAAGATACTCAAAATCAGTCTTTAAAAAATGCATAAAAACTGCACTGATGCATATTACTGCTAGCAGCCTAAAGGAAATCACAGGAAGATCTGAACTTCCATCTGATTCACAAATTAGCCGCACAAAACACGACGAGTCCAGAAAGAGCAGTGACCTTTGGAAGTAGGTTGTGACCTCCACAGGCCACTCATCACAGGCTGCCTGGGCTGGATGCAGTGTGGTCAGGTGTGCCCTTGGAGATCAGAAAGCCTCTTTATTAAAAATGAAAGAGAACTTGATCTTCTCACACTGCTTTGATGTGAGATCAGCAATTTTTAATAAGAGGGATTTTTTTTTTCCTGGACAGGGCCACAGAATCCAAATCTATATTTAGAAGGGTACGTTTTCACTGGCAAGCTCTAGTTTAATTAATTGTGATTTATAAAGGAATAGCAAGGGTTAGTGACATGGTTAACCAGTCATGCAAATTAAAAGTGAACATAATCCTACTTTACATTTGGGGGAAATAGCCAGTGTAGCTCAGGAGGTAAAATGTACCACAAGAGGGACAAGAGATATGTGATTTTCAATAATTTTATTAAAAAAAAGAAACGTTGCTTCTTGTGTCAGAATCAAAAGGCACAGGTAGGTACTCTCAGAAAGGTTTTCCAGGAAACATTTTTGGTGGTCTGCATGATGCTGCTCTGTGAAAAACAGAGCAAATAAATTAGCATTCATTAATTTTATGCATAGCGTGTTTCAGCATTTACAATTACCATGCTCTTTTGAGGACTTCCTTGCTCAGAATTATGACTCTGTTAAACCTTTTTTTTTTTTTAAAGAATGTATATAAAGGCAGAGGAACATCATTTTTTATGCACACATGTCAGGTTCTAAGGAACCAAGCCCCGTAAAAGACCACTAAGGAAATATTTGGAGGCAGAACTTCAAAACTTCTCCTTCCTTCTGTTTTCCCGCATTTGGAAGAGGGGAGGGGACGGTGACATGTGGCCAGTTATAGGCATTCATGAAAAGGCGAAATCTCTTTCATGCTTAGAAATTTGAACATATGTAATAAAAGAGAGAAAACACGACAGCCACAGAGGCAGCTGCAGAATCTTTCTTTTACTGATTGTGAGTAGTTTTTAAGATCTGAGTATTCTTTCTCAGTCACCATGTTCACGCATTTTGAGCAGCTACTTTACAGGAGTCCCTGGTATAGAGATTTCTCCCACCTCCGGGCTTATACACCATGTCGCTTCCGTCCCCTCTGCTGAAGCCCTCTGTTCCCTGCTGGCCCCCTGGCTAATTGCAATTCTGCTAGATCTTAGCTTGAATGTCACCCATCCAGAGAGGCCTTGCCAGATTCACCAGGCTCACTTAGCTCCAACTTGCTTGTCCCTTTCATCTCACCGTCTCCTCTGTTCGTAGCACTTAGCACAGTGTGCTGTTTTTATGTTCCTCATGCTTGCTTATGTTCTGTCCTTTCCCCCCTGGACCCTGAGCTTCCTCGAGGTGGGGTGGGGTGGGGAGCAGGGATCCTCTGTGCCAGCAGAGCACAGACACTACAATGTCATGATTAACCTGCAGGTGTTGGAGGTGGACTGCTGGGTTCTGACCTAGCTCCACCACGCACAGGCTGTGTGACCTCAGCAAGTCGCTTAACTTCTCTGGGCAGTGGTTTCAACATCTTATGTGGAGACTGGGTTAATAACACCTACCCTCATGTCTTCTACGGTTAAATTCAAATGTGACGATATAGGTAAAGCACTTAAAATGACCCCTGGCACACAATAAGCTCTTCGTAAGTGAGCACTATTATTATTCACCACTGTATACCTAGTACCAGGCACAGGTGTCATACAAAAACCTGCTCAAATACTTACTAAATCAATACACTTTAATATAATTTTATCAGAGTATTCTTGCAACCATCCATGAAGTGTTTCTACATCCACTTCAGAGAGAAGGAACTAGAGAGATTATCAATGCCTTTTCTGACATCTCACAACACTCTAGAAACTTCAGGTTTTTGAACCCCAGCCCGACCAGCATCAACTCAGGGCATTATTTCTAGTACATCTCTCGTGAGAGTTTTCACACCAACCTGTTGAGGCTAGGAGCAATCAAAAACAAAGCAAGCAAGAACAAATCTATAGGCATAAAACAATGTTTATTTGATTATAAATATGGTATGATGTGGATGTTCTCCTGTCCTGTCCCATAAACCCTTTGAACCTTGGTTTTACCTATCTGTGAAATGGGGCTAATAGGGATGAATGGAGGTAATATATGGAAAAATGTCTCCCACAGGGCATGGCATTAAGTAGGTCCTCAAAAAAAAAAAAAAAAAAAAAAGGTAACCTCTGTTACTGCTTCATCCTCTTCAGGGGATGTGAACCAGTAAATGATTTTTAAGGCCATAAGCTACACTCATCCTGGATCCCATCAACTAAGAATCCATTGGGGGGAAAAAAAAAAGAATCCATTAGAAACAGCTATATTGCTTTCAAATTATAGGGCAGTTAGAATGCTGAGGTCCTTGGATTTACAATAGGTACTGTATTAGGCCATTCTCCCTATACATTTCTACATTGTCTTATGATAGGATATGAAAAATCAAAAATCTCATCTGTACTAGAATCTGACTGCCAACCTGGCCACTTTCAATTCCTACATCTATAGCACAGAAAAAAAAATTCATACATTCTGAGCTGTTCTTAGAATTCTCAAACTCATGGGGTGGCTCAGTCAGCAAAGCATCCGACTCTTGGTTTTAGCTCAGGTCATGATCTTAGGGTTGTGAGAGCGAGCCCTGCCTCGGGCACCATGCTGGGTGTGGAGCCTGCTTGGGATTCTCTTTCTCCCTCTGTCCTCCCCTTGTCCCCCCTTTCTCTCCCTCCCCTTCTCTAAAAAAAAAAAAAAAAAAATTCTCAAACTCATGAATAAAGTTGTTTCAGGGGAAGTGGCTATCTTTCTTTGAGCTATTTAAAATAGTCCAACTAATTATTTAAAGAATTTGCCCACTTCCAATATTAGAAAGATTCATTTACCAGAACTCTGGTCAATGGGGGCTAGCACTGTTCCAAAAATACAAGGGGAATCCTAAAAAATCATGTTTCATGCCATGTCCCAGACCACCCAGAAAGACCACATGACCTAAAAACCAAATGATGGAAATAAACCCCTATTTACTTGGATTGGGCAAAATGTAAAAAACATGTAACTCTTCCCCATGATAAGCTGATGAGTACAGCTTCATTCATGAGGGCAGACTGCAGGCACTGCCCAAAGCCCACTGGCTTATGTCCATAAACAAGAAACCTGGACAAATCACTCAGGGCTATGAAGGTCAAGGTCAATGGGCAGAGGGCTGTGAGGTCAAGGGCTGCCCACCACAGCCAGGAGAGGCTGTGGGCAAGATCGCTCCTTATTACTGACATGGTCAGTCACCTTAGATTCCTCCTGGCCTGGACCTGCCGGAGAAATGGGCAATGCTCGAGCAGCTGGTTTAAAAATCTGCTAGTCAATGCTTTAAATGCCCAATTCTGCTTTTATTCAGTGTGCCAAGAAGGTTAAACCAAATGGCTTCTCTTCCAAAGGTCAGGAAATCTTGCTAAGGAAGTTTGAAGACTACCGCTGTAGAGGAAAATGTTTCAATGAGAGTAGTGGCCAAGAGGGCAATCGGCTAGCAATGATCAATAAGGATTAGACAAGTCATGAAATACACAGTACAGTTCTGCTGAAATTAGATTGCCACAAAAAGAGAATGTGGCCCCATTTCAGCCCAAGGAAGATCAGAAACTCTTGAGGAAACTGTTGGAAACAAACACATGACTCTGAAAGCTGAGTATCTTTTATATGCAATTGTCAAGTTACATAGATGATTCCAAATTCTGCTAATTTACACACTGAATATCATTCTTTATCTTTGGCTGCATTATCAATTATGTTGGTATCGTAACACTGCCATGTAATGGGGATCAAAACAAAGCAAAGTAACAAAATGGAGCATTTTTACAGGCTAATGAAATAGAATCAGGAATGTTGCCCATGGGACTGGGTGCCCCAAACTGATTTTATACCTGACACTGAGGTCTGTGTATCACTGCCTTTAGCAGTGGGGGAAAGGCAGACAGACACAAGGAAAAGTGGGTATTTTTAGTCTCAAGAACTTTTTTGAAGCAAACAGCTAATAGGGCTTGTTTTAAAACCCTGCCAGAAACATCTAACCCAAAGAGGGATAAAACTTGCAGAGCAACCTATGTTCACCAAAAGAACTCTGACAAGAGTAATATATACTCGAACATATTTAAGAGGCTTTTGTTTTATGTCCCCATGGCTAGGGCTGGGGAGCAAAAATTTGGGACTGAGGTCCATGAGTGCAAATAAAAATTAAGCACCTCTGCTGGAAAGAATTTTACACACTATCTTCTTATATCAGTGGGGCTTCATTCATTATTCTACTAACCTTGAACTTGGCAACCTCAAAAATGTGACCTTGAGGGGCTGCTTGGAGTTGTACTCCTTGTTCAACACCTTTGTAAGGCAGAGACTGTAGAAGTGTTCTGACCTGTGCCTCTCCCTTCACCATCAGCATGTCAATCTGCTCATCCAAGACATTAAGACAAAAGTGAAGTGAGCACAGACCACCCGGAATGGGGTGCAGATGGCAGGTCTGTGGTCTGTGCTCAGTCCCCACCCTCCCTGTTACTTTATACCCCTGGTCATTTGCATTGCTGTCTCTGGTGCCGTGGTGCCCTTCCTGACTCACTGCTCCCCAATATAGCCCAGAGCACCCATTTCCAGGTCAAGCCAGCAAATACTGACTCCATCCGCCATGCACTCTCTTACTCAAGGGGGCTCCAGGGAAAAGCAAAGATATAGGAACAGTAGGACTGCGCTTGTCTTCAAGGGGATGGCAAGGAAAAGAAGAGCTCTTTTTTGAAATATGGGTGGTGGAACTAGATCATCTTGATGGACTTATGAGTTCTCTAAAAAGAAGAGAATTTTCTCCAGCTCCTCTTAAAAGGGGACACAGGAGTTCAGAACATCAGCCAGCCTGGATGGTCTAAATTCTCTGCCATTTCACTAACTGCCCTAATTGGGGCAAGTCATTTCATCAGTCTGTGCCTCAATCTCTTCACCTGTCAATAGGGGAGAAGAAGAATCCCTTCCTGGTAAAGTGGTTGTGGGAATTCAATGAATGAATGCCCAGCAAGCCCTCCGAACAATGCATACCACACGTGAGCACTCTGTACATGTCTGCTGTCAACATCATCATCATTATTTAGCATGTACTTCTTATTCTATTTACTTCATTCCTTCGGCAGACAACCACTACGAAACCCCCCTGGCAAAGCCACTGAACACAGATCTTCTCCCCACTCTGGCAGGCACATTTTGGCCCCACCACAGAGGTTCTGTTCGACTGTGCTCCCCATGGGCCTGAAGTCGACAGTGGAATGCTGGAACTGTGGCGACAAAGATGTCAAGAGAGGTCTGGTTCTTTTACTGAGCACAGCGGAGACACTTTTTATGACTTCATACTTATGCATTAAAAATTAAGTGGTTACCTAAGACCACTACCAAACGACAAAACCACGATTAATCATCGGTTCCCTAAAAAGTCCTTCACAGAAATGGATGCTAGTCGAGAACTACTTATTAACATGAATACCCTCAATATCCATGCCAACGTATTTACATTTTTATGAAAACCACAGTGATTCTGGTTCCTTGAGAGTTAAAAAAAATCCAAGTAATCAGAGTGATCTCGTAAAAAGTCCTGATGTACCAGGTTATGCTAAATCTGGGTCAAATAGAAGACCCAAATGGCCTATAAAATTGTAGATGTCATTTAAAGCAGAACACGCCTCTTAAATGGTAGTTAAATAACAGAGATCAAAATTGTTTAAGTAGGGGCGCCTGGATGGCTCAGTAGTTAAGCGTCTGCCTTCGGCTCAGGTCATGATCCTAGGGTCTTGGGATCGAGCCCTGCATCAGGCTCCCTGCTCCACCGGAAGCCTGCTCCTCCCTCTCCCACTCCCCTGCCTGTATTCCCTCTCTGGCTGTGTCTCTCTGTCAAATAAATAAATAAAATCTTAAAAAAAAATTGTTTAAGCAAATTTAAGCCGTAAATCTTGAATTTATTTGTTAGGGAGAAAATCAGAGATATCTTCAGTTTGTATTTATTTCTTATGTACTTCAAAATGTAATCAATCAAAACTCTGAAATTCTTTTTTTTTAAAGATTTTATTTATTTGAGAGAGAGACAGAGCGAGAGCATGAGCAGTGGGAGGGGCAGTGGGAGAGGGACAAGCAGACTCCCCGCCGAGCAGGAAGCCTGCTGAGTCAAAGTGAAAAGCTTAACCATCCAAGCCACCCAGGTGCCCCCAAACTTTGGAATTCTAAGGAAGAGACAGTACTAATTCACTGAACGGACCAGTATGTCAATGGACAACTCTTGTCACTTAACTGTGATAAGTTTACCAGGTTGTGACAAAGACCAGAAATGTTTAAAGGGAAATGAAAAAGATTAAGAGACTATAAGTTTTTTATCGAAGTACAGTTGACATACAATGTTGCAGTAGTTTCAGGTAAACAACACAGTGATGCCCCAAGTCTGTATGTCATGCTGTGCTCACCACAAGGGTAGCTGCCCTCTGTCACACCACACAACACTATTACAGTACCATTGATTATATTCCCTATGATGTACCTTTCATCCCCATGACTTACTCATTCCATAACTGGAAACCTGTACCTCCCACTCCCTTTCCCCCATGTGCTCATCCCTCCACTTCCCTCCTCTCTGGTTCACCTGTGAATCTATCTGGTCCTATACAATTTTTAAGTATCTGACTTTGATCAAGAGTGCTGATCTGTTCCAAATCATGTTTGAAAATGAATTAGCCTGTTTGTTTTGAACCAACTGAATCCTGCCTTCTCCATTATAAGCCATAATCCCTATTCGACTGATGCCGTCACGATAATTTTCCCCACTCATCATCTCTACCATTACCACATTTGTCTGTGTGATGCTCGAGTGACTTGGGTGTGGATCTATCACCCCACTCAAAGGCTGGTTGTAGGAGCTGATCCTCCTTCCCAACCCCGGGCCCCAAACCCTTTCCCAGACACTACTTCTGATGAGTTGCTGCCCAAACTGCATTTTTAATCCAAATGATAACCTCCCTGGAAGGAGATGCGTCTTTTCCAATTGGGGGTGTGCAAGGCATTTCCTTTCCTCATTGGAGCCAAACATATCTCAAAGCCCATCTGTAGTCTCCAAACTTGTCAGTGCCACACAAGAAAAACAGACACATTTGCTCACTGAGTCCAGTCAGCCTAACTTCTGGACTGGGTACTGTTAACCCTTTAGGCACCCTGGGGGGGTAGGCAGGAACATGAAGGAGGGAAAGGTGGTCTGCGTATCTCATCGCCACCTGAGAGAAGCCACCACTTCTCAGCTCCTACTGATTGTTGGTCATGCAGGGAGGAGTGGAGGAGGACTAGTATTGCCAGAGAGTCTCAATTTTCTAATAAAGCCAGAAACCCAGACTTCTCTATAAAAATGTCCTCTCAATTTTAAATGTTGGCAACAAATTCCAAATATTTTTAGACACAGTGACAGTTGGATCAAACATCTCTCTTAGCCACATCTAGCCTACGGGATGCCAGTTGTGGAGATGACCCCCCCCCCCAAAGAAAGCAAGGAAACCTGAGTAATAATTCCCATCTCTCCAGTGTCTATAAAGAACTAACAAATAAGGAGCACTGTGTGCTAGGCACCATGCTAAGTACTTTCCACCCATCATCTCCTTTTGATTCTCATTACAAACTGTGTAATACTGCCACTCTGGATGGAAAGATTAAAAAAAAAAACAAAACACTTAGGAAAGGTAAAACCTTGTCTAAGTTTCCCCAGCCAGGCAGTAGCAGGATTTGAACTTGAGTCTCAACTTTAAACTCCACCAGCTTTGCACCTAACAACAATAGCACAAAGCTGAGCTCGCAGGAGGGGCCTCTTAGGTCCTGGGGAAGGTGGCGTTATGGATCTCCGTGTTATCTGCTAGGGTATACACTGCAAGTCTGTTGTTCTGAGGTCAGTGGTCCAATGTGGTCATCTCAGAAGTGAGAAATGGTAGTGTCTTCAACCACATTTCAAATGTACGATTCAGCCCTCAGGCATGATGTGCCACCTGCCGGAAGAAGCCATAAACCTGGCCACTAACTGTATTAGCAAGCAAAATGGCTCTTAAAAATAATAATAATAATTTTTAGAGAGTAAGAAACTTTTTCAGAAACCCTTCACTCATTGAGTCTTTCTTGTAACTATAGGTTTCACCTTTAACAAGTTGATTTTGGGGCGCCCCCTTCCTCAGTCAGTAGAGTGTGCGACTCTTGATCTCAGGGTCATGAGTTTGAGCCCCATGCTGGGTGTAGAGATTACTTTAAAAAAAAGGTTGATTTTAATCTTATTATTTCAACATCAAAGCGAGAAAAAAGGTTCAACATCAAGTGGATCAGAAACGAAGTATTTTTACGAAAGAAGTCCAATAACTTCATCCAGCACTCTTTCTTAATTAACTTAAGCAACTTTCCATATTTTCCTAATGCTTATTTTTGGCAGCAATTAAAGCAAAAGCAACCGAATCCAAAATTAGTGCACAGACCGGTTGTGATTTTTATTTGCCTTAATTTCACTTGACAATAGAGCCATTGTGAAGGACACACATCCTTACAGAACTCCCAGCTCTTCCCTCTTACACTAACCCATTCAAGAACAAGCTTCAGATCATTTACAGAGCTGCACAACTATAGGAGTTTTTAACCGTACATCAACCCATTGCCTATTTTCAACTCCAAATGCAAAGAAAAAAAAAATTGAGAAAACCTCTATCCACAGTGTATTAGGAACTCAAAGGACAATTTTTTATTTTTTAAAAATAGCCAGGAATCCTGTGGGGCTTCAGCCAGTGTACTTTATGTAGCAGAACTAGCCCACTGGCATCATCCAGGTGATGCATGCTGCAGAGCAGACAGAATATCCACAGAACATCCACAGCCCCGACCACTATCCTTGCAAAAGCCATCAGCTGCCTTTGCATTAGAAGAGGGAAGGTCTTACAAAGGTATAATATACAAAGTGAGCAGCCCAGGACAGAGATAAGCAAAGACATCAGCTAGGGGTTACACTGGCAAGGGGTTCCACTTTGTACTTTCTGTCCCCTCACTCGGGAATACCTTTCACGAATATTACTGCCATTGCCTCTGGGTCTCTGCTCCCTTGTGACCTCTTCAATGAGACCTAACCTGAACACTCCATAGCAAACAGCACACACAGTCCCTACCCCCTACTCCCCACTGACCAAACTCCCTTCCTTCCTTCCCTTTACTTTTTATCCTAGACTTAGCACCACTGCACATCTTGTGTATTGCCTCATTAATTTATATTCTACCTATCCACCACTAGAATGGCAGGTCCATGAGAGCTGGACCTCTGCCCGTTCCTTTCATTGCCAAGTCCTCAGGATGCAATAATAAATCAATGAATTATCTTTTGAATGTAACTAATACACAAGTGAACAAATGATAGATTGTTAATGACCACACCCACCAGAATGTAAATGCCTGAAAGCAGGGCTTCCGAGTGTCTCAGTCTCCCTATAGCCTCCCACGCCATTACCTACAACAGTGCCTGCCATACAGTAACGAATGGCTGGATCAGTGAGTGAATGAATCACACACTCTAGTTCATTCTGCAGCCAAGCTAATTCCATTGTGCAGTCAAGACTCCAGGGCAGGTGTGAATTCCGTTTCTACTGTGTTCAATTGGGACGCCTCCACATCTTTGGAGGTAAATTCTGCAGCTAGTCAATCGCATCTTTCATGTGTTAATATACTGACTCTTAAAAGAGGGCTGTTGAAAGGAACAGACTCATTCCAGTCACCTCACGGGATGGGACGCTTTTGGTAAGGAATATGTGTAGGGGAAGCAGGGAAAACACAGTGATCGGATCTTGGGAGGTTCAGAAAATCGTGGGTCAAGATTTACCAAGGAGTCTGTGAACCTGGTAGCAGAAGCCCCTCGGCCTTGCCCAGGCAGCCCTACCTCTCCTGTGGGCTCACATTTTGCCAGACTTTTCCCACATTGCCTGGTCTTCTCCTTACATCTTGTAGGTAACACTTTTGGACACTGAAGACTCTTGATCACCTTTACGACAATGAAGATTAGAAAAGAGTGGGGATTCCATTTCTGTGTTTCCAATAGTATGTCATTCAATCAACCCCAACTGCTACAAAACGCTTCTAGTTTACAAAGGACAGCACTAAGAAAATCAGTTTTGCCATGCCAAGTGCAGTAGGCCAAATTGTTGCTCAGAATATTTGCTGCCCTTCCCTGTGGGGGGATTATCCTTCCCTTGTCCTGGTGATGTCAGACTTGATCAAGTCACTTAGTAATGAAATGTAGCTGGGAGGGAGCGTGACCCTTCTGAGCAAAAGATTTGGGACCATCACCTGGTTCTGCCATGTTGTCTTCTCCTTCTGCCTGCAGACAGAAATGTCCCAGGTAGAGGGCCATTCCTTCAGCCTAGGTTCTGGAAGGCTGAGCACCTGGAACAGAGCTGCTGCTGACCTAGCATGGACACATAACATGAGCAAGAAAACAAACCACTGCTGCAAGCAGCTGAGCTTTTCAGAAGATGTTAGTGCAGCAGAACTGAGCCTACGCAGAATGATACTGCAGAATGATACTCCGATGATCGTTTTGCAGTGACTGTTCATTTCCTCACACTCTTGCTGTTATTAAACATGTAAACAAAGAACTGGTATTGCCTTAACAGTAAGCAAGGTCTCCACTCTCCACACTTGAATGGAGACTAACTGGCCCAGTAATGGCAAAGGCCAACGTATTTCAGCCAAGTCATGGACCCCCCCCCCCCCCATCTGAAGTGAAAGCAAAGGCCCCACGCAAGATAAAAGCAGAACGGGCTGTTTGGGGAGAGAGTAACTTGTGAAAGTTTCACCTGACAATTCACATGGGCAGACAGCAGCATGAAAACAAATCAAGGTCCATATAGGTCCATAATTAAGAGTAACTGCACACTTCATAACGTGCATTTCCTAAACTGTCCTTCATGTCGTCTGTTACTACGAATGGTGTGGACCTGGCATGTACTATATACCTTGAAGCCAACTGCAGAATGGGATTTATGAGGCCCCCACATGTGTGGGACACTGGGCAAACAGAAAACGTAGACTCCAGGTATGCCCTGAAGTAAACTCAGATGAGGATTTAACTGCAGGTAAAGGAAGAATTTACAAGGATATGAATCTGGGGTTTTCCATAATTATATATACTGTAACATCAATGTAAAAAGAAAATATTATATGATCTGGACAGGCTCCCTTAAACATACACACACATACAATTTAATAAATGTGACAGGTATAAAAGCCAGAATCTTTCTGTGATGCTAAGTTGACTCAAGAATAACCCCAAGGAATGTTACTGTACTTTCTTTGGGCTCCAACTTTTCATCACAGTAATCAGTACAAATGTCTGTGCCCCGTAGGCCACAGCCCGCCATTTCTGACAGATCATGGCATCTGTTATATTTAATGACTCACAGATACCAAGTGTACATCCAAGAGATGTTGAAAGTTTCATTAAGTAGACTGATTAATATGATCTAAAGATTCAGTGCTCCTTATCAAATTCTCCTAGAGTCCCTTCAATGGTCAGGGCTGACCAGATGGAAGGGCACGGAAAATTCCCACAGCTGGATCTCCAACAGAAACTTGGTAGCAGTCCAGAGCCCGCCTGCCCCAACAGCCCAGCCATCACTTCTCCCAGGGCAGACACTGAGGATGTGGCTTTGTTGGCATGACAGGTATGTGTGTCATTCTGGAGCATCTGCGGTGCCCAATGAAAAAGTACTCAGACGCACATCTGAAACCTCTGCCCCTTTGCAAGGATTTCCAGCTGCTTCTAATCCTGAACATTGAGAACTTATTTTAAGAGACAAAGGTTTCTTTAAACCAATATCCATAATTTAGAGACTGGAAGGAGGGTCCTGTGTCTAGAATGCCACATGTGGTCTTCAGATGTCCCCGTCCTTAAGTCCCCCACAGTGGCAGGTTCTCCACAGGAACATGTTTCTCACACTCACGAACCACTGCACTGGAGACCAGAAAGTGAATGGACCCGGAGGGAAATATGACCAAGGGGCACTACTTTACTGGGTGTAGAAGTAATAGACACAGAGGTCTTGACCACTCTAAGAAACATGTTACACTTACAGAGAATTTCGTCTACACTGCAAGTCTTTTTTATTGCATATCATCCTAGGTCCATTGGAGACGTCCCCTATTGCTGGTGCTAAGATTTGTAACCACATCTGAGGGGGCAATCCCCATCTCCCCTGGTCCTCCACTGAAAGGCAAAGACCCACACACCCAGTGTTCACAGACACTGCACTGCTCTGGCAACTGCATTATTCCACGTAGCCTCTCCTACAGTTCGCTGAGGTCATGACACAAGAGTTGAGGCCAACAGAACTTGAACAGAAGTGATACGCATCACTTCCAAGCCTGGCCCAAAGAAACCTCTCCTGCAGATCTTCACTGGCTTTCCAAGTGAAGAGATTCAGGAGACCTAGAGAAGGTAGGCTCCAAGATTGGGAGAAGTCTGTGGTGAAGAACAGACCCCGAGCCCTTGCTGAACCGTATCTGGCCCTCAATTTGAACAAATGATAAATATTTATTGTGTGGGACCTCTGAATTTTGGGGATTATTTGTTATAGCACTTAGTCTACTGTAATACAGTGATAAATTTGCTTTAATCCACCAGATGGCTTTAATCTACAATACAGAACTGTCAAATACTTGGGAATATGTTGATACTTGGCATTAACAAGCCCCAGGCAACAGTCTTGCCTTTCAATCTTTTATGGAACACTATCAAATGTGGACAATACTCGTTAAAGAATGGCCAACAGGATCCAACTATTATCTTCTCTAAGAGACACAGGAGGCCTTTCTTTCATGTTCTCCTTGTGTAGAACCTGCCACAATGGGGGATTTAAGGACAGGGACATCTGAAGACCACATGTGGCATTCTACACACAGGATACTTCTTCCAGTCACTAAATTACAGTTAGGTGATTAAGGAAACTGTGTCTCCTAAGTCATGTTCAATATCAGCATTCATTTCATCCCTGGGGCTTCGGGACCAATATGACTCTTTGATGCTCTATCAAATCCTGAGTGGGGATGGTCACAGGGAATCCGCAAAGCACGTGTACAACTAGAAATGCACAAAGTATATTCACTTGTCCCAGGCCTGGGTTGTTGCGTTAACATCAAGGATATGCAGCGATGGGCTCTACTTTAATTTTCCACCTTCATTTTACACTTTAGACTTCCAGGAGTCTTACATCTGTTTTCCAGCAGCCAAAAAGACGTCCTCTAATTGCTTCTGAATGAAAGCAGAGACTTCATTTCCTCACACAGAACATATATATACACACATTACACATACTTCCAGCACCATGAGGCAGTCTCCCTTTCTCTAAATTCTGCGCGTTGTCTCACCAACAAAGAAAAGCCCTTTTCAAGTCAAAATAATACTCCTTAAAAAAGGCAATCTAGTTTTTTGAAGTTCTTTAAAATGAGCTTAGCCAGAACACCAGGGACTCCAATTACACATATTTACCTGATGTACTTTTACAGGAAGCATAATTCAAAAATTGCAGACTGACTTTAACACTGCATACTGTGCATTTTAAAAATGCCCTTACGACATGGGGCACTTTCTTTTGTGGTGTCCTGATACTACCACTCCTTCAGAGTAGTTTCCTGGTCTTTCCTTATGTGAGGCAACACAGTTAACCCTCAGCAACATAAAGCACTTAAGGGTTGTGCAAGCCTTGTTTTGCATCCACTTTTCTTCTGCACAGAACATCTGATTTTTCATCTGGTTTTAATCTTACACAATGATGTAGGTAAAGGCAAACTCTGAGACCTGGTCATTAAGCCCTCACGGCCGCCCAGCAGATGCACAGGAGAGGTTTGCTAATCACAGGGATATGATGGATATCCTCATCCGGAGGGCTGTGTTTCTTAAGGTGTCTCAAAAGTTCCTTACACTGATGGCTTATGCAAAGACACACACTGGACAAAAGGCTTTGTTGTAAAAAAAAAAAAAAAGGCATATTCCCAAAGAAATGTTGTTTTTATAAATAGCCCCATGGGCTTTGAGCAGGGCAATATACAGCTCTGTCTCACCCCCAACCTCTATGGGAGCACCAGCACTTCCCCAAACCTGTCCTTGTCCTTCAAGGCTGACAAGGAACTTGCGTTTCTTCAAGGGTAGGCCTCACTGATTTTACCATATTTATTAAAATAGAACGTCAGGTAATTATTTCTCAGACCAGGCAGTCACCTCCCATTTGAGCCTTTAAACAGGTCTTCATATTACAGGTCACTCTCCTAACGACTTAGTTTTGAACCACAACGTATTTATGGAAGTGACGTTTAGGGAAGATATGTTAGCTTGAATAAATTTTAACCAAGAGATGTTTGGGATGTTTATAGATCTCACTATAGAGAATCAGTTAAAAAAAGAGGCTGTGGGGGGCTAAAAAAGGCCACAAATTCTCTGTTGCTCCTCTCATCAAGAAGTAGAATCTATTTCCTCAGTGCAAATCTGGGCTGGCCTTATGACTAACTTTGACCAAGAGAATGTCAGAGAGGTGACACCGGGTGACTTCTGAGGGAAGTCTCAAGACCTTACACCTTCTGCTCTTCCCTCTCAGTGCCCTGAGACTGCCCACCAAAAAGCCTGCATTAGCTTCCTTGAGCAGGGAAGACTCCATGGAGAGAGGGACCCATCAACGTCCAGCACCACCTGCTAGACTTGTTAAGTGTGGCCATTTGGACAATCCAAGTGAGGCTAGTGGAAGAACAGCCCACACGATCTACGGAACCATGAGGAATTATACACCACTGTTGTTTTAGCAACAGACACGGACATGGTTTTGTACACGGCAAGAGGTAACTGAAATCAAAGGCCAAAAAAATGACAGAGACTTATTATTTATTCCCGGTGGGTATCTCTATGTAATTCCAAGAGTCAGATTCACTGGAAAGAAGTCTTTTAAAGATTAATTTTGGAAGCAATCAATAAATGGTTAATTGTGGAAAGCACAAATACACTTTTATAGGATGAATGTGAAAGTATGTTGAAATGCTGCCTGGGTGAGGATTTATGGCTCAGGATGAAAGGCCCTGTGATAGAGATGATTCAAGAAGTGTTGTGCCCCTAACAACTTAGACAAAAGTGCGGATGGTATGCTCTGGAAAACTACAGGATGACAAAAGGAGCTCTCATGAGATGACAAAGACACTGGTGTTAAATATGCAAGTGAAGTTTTAATAAAATGGTTTTATAAAAATATGATAGTAAAAAGGCAGTATTTCTAATTTAAGACATTATTTTGGGGAGCCTGGGTGCCTCAGTCGGTTAAGCAGCCGACTCTCAGTTTCAGCTCAGGTCATGATCTCAGGGTCCTGGGATTGAGCCTCACATCAGGCTCCCCCCTCAGCGGGGAGTCCGCTTGTCTCCCTCTCTCTCTGCCCAACCCCCATTTGCCCTCTCTCTTACTACAATAAATAAATCTTTAAATTAAAAAAGACATTATTTGGGCACCTGGGTGGCTCAGTTGGTTAAGCGACTGCCTTTGGCTCAGGTCATGATCCTGGAGTCCCGGGATCGAGTCCCGCATCGGGCTCCCTGCTCGGCAGGGGGTCTGCTTCTCCCTCTGCCCTCTTCCTTCTCGTTTTGTCTCTCATTCTGTCTCAAATAAATAAATAAAATCTTAAAAAAAAAAGACATTATTTTATGTGTGATTTATCGGAGATCCTAAATACATAGACCTGAAATATTTTACATTATGACCTAACACTTGACTACTGCATCTGCATCTATAAAAGTTTATATTCTGAGTTTGGCCCCTTCTAAAACAACACAAAACAAAAGCTGTTCTTTATTCTTCTCGTTGGGGAAATGCTGGATTTGGTCTACATTTGGGTATATATGGTATTTTATAAAATGATAAAACTCAAAGGTATAATAAATGATTGGATACTACAATTTGATGAAAGTTACTCTGAGGAGGTACAAAATTGATTATTTTTTTGAAAAATTGCAGTTAATTACCTGCCAAGACACCTATTTATCCAAATCTTGAAAGGCACTTCACCATTACTAGTGATAAGAGGCAATCCTAATGCATGCTAACATTTCTCGAGGAGCAAAGAGGTTCTGGGAACTTGTGGTAAACTTCATAAATTCCATTTATGGAGATTAATAAGGCATCTTAGTTGAATGTCAGCAAAAATGCTGCCTAACCTCATGAAAATTACCCTAAATGGCTTTTCAGTCATCTAAGTGTGACTCACCTGTGGTGTATACACTTTTAAACCCTACTAAGAGATCCTACTTTAAAAAATATTTTTCGGGGCGCCTGGGTGGCTCAGATGGTTAAGCGTCTGCCTTTGGCTCAGGTCATGATCCCAGGGTCCTGGGATCGAGCCCCACATCGGGCTCCTGGCTCAGCCGGGAGCCTACTTCTCCCTCTCCCTTTGCCTCTCCCACTGCTCACGCTCTCTCTCTCTCTGTATCTCTGTGTCTCAAATGAATAAATAAAATCTTTAAAAAAATATATTTTTCTTCTGATTATCAAAGGCACATGTTCACTGTAGGAAATATAAAAAAATTTAAGACTATGAAGAACAAACTATAATTTCTCATAATTTCACCATTCAAATAGGCCCAATTTAGCTAATACTTACTGAGTACTGACTGTAAGCCAGACAGTGGTCTAAATTCTTCACACACATGAATTCATTTAATCCATCTAAGCCTATGAGTTATGCACCAAAATGTTTTTTTTTTTTTCTTTTACAAATGAGGAAACCAAGGCAGAGAGAGAGATCACGTAACTTTTAGTTACATGATCCATGGTCCACTAGCCTATAAAAGGAAGAGCCAGGTGTTCTGGCTCAAGGCTTAGGCTCTGAATCACTACATACGGTGTTGCCACCGAGCGGGCATCCTATTACTTTCCTTCCAGTCTTTTTTCTGTATCATATATATGATGTACACACTGTGGACTGAGATTTTTTTTTTTTTTTTGAGAGCCCAGTAACCATCTGTTAAAGTCCCATCTTTGCCACAAAATCTTTCCAGGTGTCTCCAAACCCACACTGATTTCTCCTAAGTGGCTAATGTAGCCATTTCAAACGCTGTGGAATTCAACTCAATACATTTCATACGTCATTAAGCACAGGGTGTAGAGACCCCATCTGATTTTATTTTCATCTCCCAACTTTCCGAAACAGTCTAAAATTTTGTAAATGCTAGAAACATTTGGGTGCTTCACATATTTTCAACAGAGTAGGATATTAAAAGAGTAATACTTGAGTGACTAATTTTCAAATACTCTTTGGGAATATTCTAGGGCTCTGATGAAAGAGATGTGATCGGAAACTAAACTTGTGGGGGGAAAACAAACAGAAGATAAGAGTAATCTGCAGTTTCTCTGGAGAGGGAACTATGAACAATGGGGTCAATGTTGGGACAGGTCTTCAAAGTTCCATAAATGACATGGGGGAAAAGTACACAAGAGAATTCCCACTTTGATGGCATGATTAAATAATTATGGACAGAGAAATGCAAAGCACAAGAGAAATCAGCAGACATATTTTACTGTTCTCTTCTGGAAGACCAGAAAGCAGCAGGTCAGCAGTGCCTGGGCAGGAACACATGAGTGTGTTTGTGTTGCTAAGAACAACGCGCCGCCCCCCCCACCCCATCCCCTGGGCTTCAATCCCAAACTGTTGGAGTTACTGTTAAAAACATTTTCTGGATTTACTATGTGCCAGGGGTTCTGGATTTACTATGAACTCAGGACCCGCAGATCAAGTCACATGCTCTATGGACTAAGGCAGTCAAGCACCTCCTTCAACGGTTACTCCTTCACTGTCTCAGTGAATCTTTAGCAACAGATTATTCTAGAAGATTTGTAAGTTAAACCTAAACAAATCATTCACATGGACCGAGGCACAATAAAAGGTCATTCTAAGACCCACTTATTGACAATCACTGTACGAAAAAGCACACATATTAACTTCATACAGTTCCGTGGAATGTCATCAAAATTGATACTTCACGAACCCAAAACACGTCACCTTCAAGACTGGAGTCGGTCATGAAAAATGGTGCCTTTCTGCTATGGGCGCTGCAAGTGTCTGGCACTTCTGGCCCCTTCAAGTTTTACTTTTGGATTCATATTTTACCTGCTTAATCACAAATACACAAAGCTCATGTCCATGGACAGCTGTAAGATGGTTAACGTGACATCTACAGAGAAACATCAAGGGCTCCAACTTTCTATTGTTCCAAACACCCCTAAGCAGCCAGTTTGCTAAGACAGCATCCAGGGCCAAGAGGGGTCCCAGGATCCAATTTCATCAGGCAGGCAAACCCAGAGCCCTATACCTGAGAGGTTGGCGCTGTGAGGTGGGCACCTAGGAGATGGCCTCTTCCAAC
This sequence comes from Mirounga angustirostris, assembly GCF_029215605.1. NCBI lineage: Eukaryota > Metazoa > Chordata > Mammalia > Carnivora > Phocidae > Mirounga > Mirounga angustirostris. The sequence continues at coordinate 175,986,239 of NW_026991709.1, read as the reverse complement.
GGTCCTCCACAGAACTGCCTTATCCACCTTGACCGACCCAGCCGCTCCTCAGAACTGCAAGGGCAGCTCCGGCAGGGAGATGGGGCAGCATCTGCGAGATGAGGGAGTTCCCTTTCATACCAACTAGGTAAAATGGAGTTGTGCTGAATTTAGACCTTAGATCCCCTCTTGCAAGCTCACAAATGTGATTTGGCTATATGTGTTTTCTTTTTTTTCTTTTTTTTTTTCAGTCTTAACTGAAAAAGCTTAAAAATAGAGGCCTTTCTAATAGATAAAGGATTCAGTCTTCCTTCAGGTTCCTGCCTCTTCCACAGTTATTCCCAGGGGTAGCTCCCAATGCAGCTGGTAATGACACACACCACAGGCACGCTTTCTAAAACTGGCCCAACTCTTTTACTTCAAAATGAAGTTCACTGTAGGGAGTGAGCTCAGCACAGTCCATCCCTGGGGCTGTAACACAGGCTGTCTCGTACTTTAACATCTCAAACAGACTATTAAAACTGTACACCAACAAGCACTGAAAAGAACACATCACTTGCCTAACTCAGATTCAGCACTTTTAGTCGTTGCTATCCAAATAAATACGTGCTCATTATCCAAAAAAAACCTGGAAGAATAATACATGTATAATCAACTAGTTCAAGTTTCCTGTGCTTACCCAACCCCCTCCTCCACTGCAGTTAACTGTGGGCTTCTTCAAACTGTTCTCAGCACAATGTACCCCCATGTGTGTTGTTATTTTACATAGATGAGACCACATGACACATATTGTTTTAAACCTTGCTTTTTATTTAACAATGCAACCTTAAACTTACATATATTTGTTGCCTTTACTTACTGATTGATTTTAAGCAGGCTCTATGCCTGAAGGTGGGGCTTGAACTCAGGACCCGCAGATCAAGTCACATGCTCTATGGACTAAGGCAGTCAAGCACCTCCTTCAACGGTTACATCTATCTGAATAGTAAACCCTGAAGGTTACCGCAGAGAAAGACAAACATTCAAAGGTACCACCCCTCATGGTGCCAACACACCAAATTTCACTGTATTTTTTCCACGGACTACCTTGAATCTCTACTACCTGGATTTTTTCCTGGAAAGAGTGAGTCAGTAAGATGGCTTTTGAAAGAGTCTAAGAAATGTCTCATAAAATCTCATATTTTATTTTGAGAAGGAAGGAAATATCTGTTGGAGTTACTGTTAAAAACATTTTCTGGATTTACTATGTGCCAGCCATCAACCTATGGCATGTTTCTTTACAGATTTCATAATGTGCATGAGATTTGATATGAAAACTGAGCCCAAGACTGTACCTTTTCATCAAAATCTCCACAGCGTATTCCCCACCTCCAAATACTTACACATATGTATACAAATAAAAACAAAAACCATTTCAAGGGAAAAATTTTTATTTTTATTTATTTTTATTTTTTTTTTTAAGATTTTATTTATTTATTTAAGAGAGAGAGAGAAAGAGAGACAGAGAGCACGAGAGGGAAGAGGGCAGAGGGAGAAGCAGACCCCCCTGCTGAGCAGGGAGCCCGATGTGGGACTCTATCCCGGGACTCCAGGATCATGACCTGAGCCAAAGGCAGTCGCTTAACCAACTGAGCCACCCAGGTGCCCTCAAGGGAAAAATTTTTAAAAAATCCACTTAGATATCCTGTTCATTTCATAGCATGCCTACCTACACTGACATTCCTTTTTTAAATTCTGAGTATAGTTGACACAAAATGTTACATTAGTTTCGAGTGTATACCATAGTGATTCCACAAGTTTATACATCATGCTCTGTTCCCCACCACCGTAGCCACCATCTGTCACCATACAACGCTATTACAATGATCACGGACTACATTGACGTTTAATAGCAGTAATAAAAATAACCGGTCACATCTACTGAGCCCCACAGGACTCACCAGCCAAGCACCTCATGTCTCAGGACAGGGCCTGGGGAGCAGGTAAGCTGAAGTCCCCCAGGGCTAAGAGGGCTAAATATGCACCTGCTTTATCCCCTATGCCCTTAGGACCCCTCTCATTAACACCTTAACGGATGATAAGAGGTGATACCAGCAACATCCTTCTCAGTAAGATCATAATCAGAGGATCAGAGAGTTTAAGAAATCCTTTGGAGAAGGGAGGATTGCACTGTGAAAAATCCTATTAGCTACTGCTATGAAGGTGATGAATAGTAAGTTTTAATAAAAATGTTATACAATTTAGCTACATATAAAAACTGCAAAATGGGCAAAAAGCAAATAGTTTAGACTGCTAAGAAACGCCTCAGTGCCTGGGACATACAAAGCAATTTTGCTAACGGTTATTAAGTACTTACTACGTATGAGGTACAAAGAGGAAGAAAATCTATCAGATGAAAACATTAGGAATTGCTAGTATTTGATCATTCTGATCTACAACAGAAAGAGATTTCATATGGCTCACCCTTGACGTTCTAGTCCATGAGACATCCTCAACTAGAAATTACTCAGAACATGTTGGCAAACCCCCTTGGATCTTTAAACTTCTTGGCTATACCAAAATTCTGATAAAAATGCTTTTTCCCTCAAACTCTTCGATTTCCATGTGGGGGTTTTGCTGAGTGCTGTGGCAGTTTTTTCCACATGATAGTGGAAGGGCCATTCTGAGGGAAGTCAGCCCTGGTGTGAGTAGGGAGGAAAATCACCATCTGTCTCTCAACCAAGTCCAAGGCCTAACTTCTGTGGGCTCTGCGACTCCCTGTGTGAGCACTAGCATGGAAGCTATACCCACAGGAACAGAAGCTGTGTGAAGGGAGAGACTGTATCCGTCCTAGACACCATTTCCCAGCCCCTAGAATAAGGCTGGGCACAGGGAAGGCAAGGCACTTGGTATCTGTTGAAGGAGTAAATCAATAAATGAATCACACTGGGCAGAATTCACTGGATGAAATTCAACTTCTATTTCTCCACTAGAAATGAAAGTACTGGAAGACTGAGGGGGAATTAAATAGACAATTTAATTGGAAGACTGAGGGGGGAATTAAATAGACAAAAGAGTGCTTGGTTATCAATTAACCTGAGGAGGCATATATGACTGGACAATAAGGACCAGCAGGAGGTAATGCACAATGAAGGCAATCTCACGAACCACTCATGGAGCCAATGGTCCTCACTGTCTACTGGGCAAACATCAAGCCCCTTGAAATCATTTCTGCAATGGACTCACAGCCATCGCACTGGGTCATAGAAGAGCTTCTCATTTAGAGAAATAACCCTGGTGCCATACCCTTGTCGCGAGTGATGGGACACCTTCCAACACGTGTGTGACTGGTCACGGATTTTTCCCTGCCGTGGGATTCTAGGTTGAAGTGCTCAGACTTCAAGGTTGCACAGCACCTAATTCAGACTTTTCTAACTTGCCTAAAACATTTTACCATTGTTGGTATTTTAAAATTTCCACTGAGAATGGGCCCCCACCTATGCATACACACACACACACACACACACACAATGTATAAACTTAATTGCACTGTCTTCATGTTGAAGCTAACCTAGGACTTTATCAAATTCTGAGTAAGGGAAGACAAAGCACATTTCTCCAGACTCCTCCTTAGAGTCAATGTCATATCTGAAGGAGTAGATGACTTTTATTACGTTGTACATGTCCACATGAGGAAATAAACACACTTGGGAAAGAGCCTGAGCTGGAACTCAGGGTGAGAACTTCCATGTCTGGCTTTGCATCCCACTCCCTGCTTTTGCATTACCATGCCCCCAGCCTGTGGCCCCTGAAAGGCCCAACGCCATCCCGAATCAGGGAAACAAGACGCAAGTGCAAAGAAGACGGTAGAGTTCCTGCCACCCGACTCACCACAACAGCCCCAGTAAGGAGTCCTAAACTCTTGAGTGGCTGTACATAATTCATCTCCTCTAGGACCAAAAAGAAAAAATTCTAACCTCTCACTAACCCAAGCTCTGAAAACAGGTGGACTCATTTCATTTCTGTGCTTGTACAGAGTAGAAGTTCTAGAGTCTTAATGGCAGTGGTTTTGTTTCTTAAAGCTTGTAAACCTTTCTGGATGAAGAAAAGCACTCAAAAATGCCATTAAATGATAGCAATGCTGCTCTAGAGCCTGATTTATAGCTGTGGGTGCCTCGGTCACCGTCCCAGCAAGACAGAAGTCACTGGTGCAAAGAAAACCCCCAGCTAGGAACCCATGGCGGGCAAAGGAGTAAAGATTTAAATCAGTGACGCATTCACGGACGGAGGTGGGAAATAGTGCAAGGAACCACTCCTCTGAGCTTCTGCAGCAGGCATCTGCTCCCCAATGGGCCAGAGGGAAGAGGTTGAGCTGTGTGGAGCCAGTCGGGGGTCTCAAAGAGAAGCTGAGGACCAGACCAAATTCACGGTCATGTAGGGTTTAAAGTGGGATTAGTGCCACTTCTATGGCACCTTTTAAAGGGTAAAGAGAGTCTTTTCTGTTCTTGCTGAAGCCGTGAGTCTGCTCAAGTTTGGTGGGTCAGACTAGAGACAGAGTCAACCCTGAAGCTTGATTTTATTTACTCTTGGCAAGTCCCAACTTCCTGGTTCTAAGGGGAAAGGGAGGGAGGTGTTTAAAAGTCTCATAAAAAGGCTCCAAATGCTTCTTGGACACCAAAGAGCTCTTACAAAACTACATTTTGATGAGCTACATGTAAATGAATCAGAAACATATGGATTTCATTTCCTTTATAATACACAGGGGTTTAGGAATGAAGAGGTGGGGGGAATGCTCCACAAGATGAGTCTGGGCTCTGGCGAAAATGTGAAAAGGTCGGTGGGGGGAGCTTCGGACATTTGCTGAACCTAAATTAAGACTAGGATAAGAACCACCTCACCCCTTCCTCTGTGGGCCTTTGGTATCCGCCAGCCAACCTTAGATACTAGTGAGAGAAAGTACTACACACCTAAACCTGACAACCTAGGGTCTGGGGCTTTCTTTGACGATGTTTGGGAACCTGGACATTTTCTGTAACAGCCCAAAAATATTGGATATTTTGGGGCTGTTGGGAATCATGAAGTGGTATATATAAAAATTTTATGTCCCTAGGATTCCAACTAAAGGGAATGCGGTGGTGTTCCCTTAAGAGGGGCATACCCAATGTGCCAAAGCAAAGAAGGAATCCTTCTCCGGGGCACGCACTAGTTTGAGGTTCTTCAGAGTGCCACATTCTGGAGGCTTGACGTTCCCACTGTAAGCTCAACCCTCCCAAATCCCCGGGATGGGGGCAGGGAAGGGAGCAGGCCGACATCTACACACCACAGAGCTGCGGTTTCTAACCCCTGCCCTTTCACACATGCGTTTTATTAAGCTAATGAATTATGAGTAGGTAATAAAGAAGCTAGGAGTAAATGAGGTTTCTGGAGTGAGCCACTTGATAGGGTCAACCACTCAACACCTGTTTTGGCTAAAAATTAGATCAACTATTTTAATTTCACATGTCAGAAAGCCAGCGTGTCTAAGACAAGAAAAAGTGATTCTCACCAAAGCAGGAAACCAAAATAGAAAACAAAAAGCAGGAAAGCAGATGCTGGAAGACATAAAAAGAAATGGCACACAAGCCGATGTTATAAAGACAGCCCCAAGAACTGATGAGCAAGAACTTGAGAGCTGCCGGAAGAGAGAGGAGAGAGAATGCAACGGAGAAGAGCAGCTGCTCCCCATTCAAATACAAAGCTAGCCAGCTGTCAGGTGGACCCTCCTCCATCGCAAGCACCGTTTCCTTCGATAAGTCACATGCTTGGTGGCGTTATCTCTTCTCGCCCCCGAACACAGACACAATCACTTTCTGTTGATCATAATGTTAGGCTTAATCATCCAGAGGTTCCACTTGAACATTTCCTTCCTGAAGGCTGAAGCAATGTCATTATTTTTCATTTAATTGCGGAATAAGGGGTGCTCTGTTTGTCAAGTGCAGGAACTGCTAAGACAACAATGGTGAATGCCGTGGTAGTGCATGACTTCAGTGTTCATGATTACTATTAATTAAGGGTCTGTCAAATGGATAGAATGGGCTCTTTTCTTCTCTATCAGCTGGCGCTGGGCACTTGACTCAAGAGAAGCCGCATGGCAAGAAGGAAGAGTGAGTCAAGCCACGCCATCGCTTGGGTTCAAAGCCCAATCCTGGAAGGCCATGAGGATGGGACACAGAAGACTTGCTTTGACAAGCTCACTCTTGCATAAAGGTCAGGTGAAGAGAGATGAGCAGCCGTGCAGCAAGAGGACTCCCGGGACAGGGCAGAGGGCAGCGGTGGCATCCCAGAACTTCCGACGCTTCATAATGAGTTTTTCACTAAAAGACTGAGGAAAACATTTGGAGAATGAAAGGGAACTAGAAGTTCCAAGAATCAGATAAAGAGGAATTTAGGGTGTCCATTTAAATAAGAACTATAGATGTTTAGTCAAAGACTGTACATTCTGTAGCTAAACTGTCCTCTCTTGGGGGCTAAGTACCACGTTTTTTTAATTCATCTTTGCATTACTGCACCACATCTCACACTGCCGAGAGCACTGTTAAGTGTTGCCCCTCATCTGTTTGCAAGCTCGGTGTCTCAGGAAAGCTCCCCCATCCACGGCTCATTTGCTAGCTTAACAATTCCACAGACCCTTGCAACATTTTCTTTTCTTTTTAACTCCAACCAGCCTCTGATCCAGTTCTTTCAGTCCTGGGTCTCTAGCTCCCTGCCAGTTAGGATACTGGTTTAAAGAAAAAAGCTAACAGCCCAACTTGCCTAGGAATGGGGAGGTGTAATATTTTAATACTTGTGCCTAAAGCATTTGTTTTACTAAAAGCAACACTAGGTATTTGTGTTGGCATCACTTTTTTTTTTTTTTCTGTAATAGACTCAAATAAAGCTATTGGAAAGATCCTTCTAGGCCAGTGGTCCTTAAAGTGGGTTCCCAGAACTAGCACATCAGCCATCACTTGGGAACTTGCTAGAAATGCAGAATCTCGGGCCCCACCTCAGACCTACTGAACCAGAAATTTTTTTTTTTTTTTTAAAGATTTTATTTATTTATTTGACACAGAGAGAGAGAGAGCACAAGCAGGGGGAGCGGCAGGCAGAGGGAGAGGGAGAAGCAGACTCCCTGAGGAGCAGGGAGCCCGACGCGGGGCTTGATCCCAGGACCCTGGGATCATGACCTGAGCCGAAGGCAGACGCTTAATGACTGAGCCACCCAGGCGCCCCTGAACCAGAAATTCTGAGGGTGAGGGCCAGTGGTCTGTGTTTTAACAAGCCCTTCAGGAGATTCTGCTGCGTATTCAAGCTTGCGAATCACTGTTCTGTGGCACTGGTTCTCAATTCTGGCCACACCTGGAGAGCCTTTCAACCTATCAATACTTGGTCCCACTCTGGATCAATTCAACCAGAATTCTCCGAAGGTGGGACCTGGGCTTCAGTCCTTACTTACACGTTCCTAAGCTGATGTAGTGTTCCATCAAAACTGGAGGCCACTGTTGGTGGTGAGGGGCCCTGCCCTGCTCCGTTTCCAGCTAAACCTCACGGCAGCAGGCATTTCCAATACCGCAAGCAGTGACCCCAAAGCAACGTCACTATTGTAGATGAAACATAAAGGCCGACCTGCATACTGCGGCTTCCACCCCAACAGGCCTTTCTCTACTATCCTATCTGCATATTAGAAAGAAATGCCAAGTGCCCGTGATCAGGACGAGGCGGGCGATGAATTAGTTAATGTTCCAGAAAATATGGACAGCATCTGGGCTGACCTCAGAAACCAACAGACTTGTTAGCACCAGGGTCATATGGACATGGACGCTCGCAATTGTCCCTGCACTGCAGAAGCCGAATGGTGCAAAATGCTCTGTTTAATGCTTATTTTGAGAGCATCTGCAAACGAGTTCAAGCTGGACAGTACCGAAGGGTCCTGGCTGCTCTGAAGGAACGATGGGGTATTCCTCTGCATCTGTCAGCATCACAGTTCGTGTCTGAGGGGATAACAACTGTCATGGCAATCACTTCGGCTCAAGGGGAACCGGAGCCCGGGCCCAGGAGGCCAGCTCGACCTCCCTGCCCGCCGCTCCATGCGAGCCGCGTCTGGCTCGCAGGGTCTCAGGCAATGGAGAGCAGGGGCAGCCGCACCCTCATCTTCCCACAGGCCAGGCACAGCGGAGCGCACCCCTCTCCAGCAGCCTGCAGCACAGCCCACGAGGATGGCCGCGCGCGGACTCTGCGTTCCCATCTGTAAACTGGGACGTCTACCTCACTTCAAACTCAGGTCAAAGGAGATCATGCCTGGGAAGCCCCGCGCTCAACGGTCACGTTTCTGTCTTCAAGTTCTTCAACCACAGGCTTAGAGGCACACTTTTGACTAACAGTGCCTTCCCTTCTTTCTTAATGCTTTGTCAGTGCCCTAAATTCCATATTGAACATTCCATCCCACTAAATGTCTTGTCTGTGGCCTGCAGATTGTCAACTTGCCACTATATGCTCTTCCGTCTAGATTCCAAGATAGCTTATGTTCGTCTGAACTTTACAGCTCACAAGGAAAAACAGTTACAACACAGTACTTAGAGCCTACTCTGAAGTCAAAGCAAGAGTCAAACCAACCGGTTCCCCCACTGGCTACTCCACTGATGAGTTTTGTAACCTTAGTAAGATCATTCTGACTTTCTGAAGCTTCAGTCTCTGCATCTGTAAAATGGGGGTAGTTCTGTTACTTGAGGATTACCGTAAGGAGCGAAGGAATCGTTTTTTCATGTATGAATTTTAATCCAAGAAAACATCTGTCTTAATTCCAAAAATAGTCTTTAAAAAGGCACAAAAATAGCAAAGTCACACACCAACATTAGAACCTTCCTTTTACATCTTAGGAGGAAGGGAATGAGATCAACCAGAACTGGGAAAAGGATAGTATCTGTCCTCCACAGTCTCTATCCCTTAAAAAAGTTCCAAGCCATTATGGTAAAATGTCAACACTTGTTAGAATATACCCACATCTGTGTTTTAGTCACTACTCATGGAACTTGATTTTATTTAAATCTTGAGTATGTTACCTGATGTAAAATAAATTTAAGACAAAGGAAGCACAATAAAACCCATACACAAAATTGATCACTCCTGCAAAAAAAAAAAAAAAGTCACAAACTACATAGAAATCATGTTCTTAAATTATTTTCCAAAGTTATGGTATCATCAAGTTTTAGCTGTTTCACTTTGTCACTCCCACTATGGCTAGGTAAGAAAATGTTTCTATTCCTCTAGAGATGGTTACTGAAGTAGACTTCAGTACAGCAAGAAGAAAAGGAGAAAGAGGAGGCAAAGAAAAGCCAATGTAGCAAAAATCATGACCTGCATTTTGAATGTAAGTAATAGTTAACAATTGTTCCAGGTTTCTTTGGCTACATTTGAAACTCAGGTAATCATTTTCCTAATTGTAATATTAGAAGCCCACAGAGATGGTCCTGAAAGAGGTAAGGGACGTATTTTTGGATGCTATCCCCTGGAAGCAGTCAACTACTAATCCTTTTGTTACACACTGTTGTATTTATTTTCATAGCAACACAATGGCTATTACCTTTCCCTTAATGTACCAGTGAAGAACCCGAGGCCCAGAAAAGGTTAATACCTCACTTATGGCCACATTTCTAAGAGGCGGCTGGGCCGAAAGACCCATCTGCATCCAAGCAACTGATGCCTATGGTCTTCTAGCCCTTCCACTGCCTCTTCCTCCTTCCATGTGGACAGTCCTCTTCTACTTGAGCTCAGGGTCAGTTTTACAAAGGCAAAGACTCCAGTCATCTGGAGCACATTTCTTTTCTGACCTCTTTCTCTGGCACCTTCCTCTGCCCCAAAGTTACTCATCTCTGGAGCCCAGCTTCCTCACTTGAACACTGCCTCGTGGATTTCTTATGGGAATGAAAGGAACGAACACGTGCATGTTTAGCTCCATACCTTAGAAAAATCACTGGATATAGTAAGTGCTATATAACTAGGGTAACTATTCCCTCTATTAACAATTAGGGAATAGTTACCCTGGTACCTTCTTACCACTCAAAACTTGCCCCTTCCCCATGAAGTGTCCTAATGACTAATTTTAATTGGATAATAACTAGATCTAGACAGGAGGTTCGTGAGGAATTCACACAATTATCTCAACTCCTCATGACCCTATAAAATTAGGTTATTTTCTCCCCTGGGAGGAATGTGAACTGTAAGGAGCAGATATTTACTGTGTATGTAACAAAGGTTGTGTGTGTGTGTGTGTGTGTGTGTGTGTCTAAAATAACTTTCAAAAGGACAGTTTATTTTTATCAAGTAGATTCTGCCGAAACTAAGCAAGATTATATAAAACATACTACTTAGACATACTATTTGTGTTACTCAGCAAATTCTAACTGGACTGACCGAGACGTCTGCCTATAGAATATCTGCCCAGAGAAAATAGGTGCCACTGTTTGGAAGAAGTATGATTAATAAACTGTTTGGAATTTGAAGATACTGAAATATGGTGTTTGGAAAACAGCTCTCCAGAATGTAGGTAAATGTTTTTATTCGTGGATAAACAGAGCACAGCTTAGAGAACACAGTTGCTCAGCAGGATGATTCACGTGTTCTCAGCAATGCTTTACTCAGTAATAAGCAACACCTGCTATCTGCTCGCCCCTCTGGCTTCTTTCGGTGGACAGACAAGTATCAGGTGACCCTTGCCCCCATAATTTAAAGAGGCAAAACGAACACATAAAATAGAATAATCAAGGGCTAGGGTAAGACTATAAAAAGAGGAGAAAATGTTTTGAAACTATAAAATAGTAGTAAAAAGGTAACTTTTTTTTTTTTTTACAAAATCATCTCATTTATTCTTCATAGCTGTATGATGTAAGAACTATTGCCATTTTATAGATGAGAAAGCTAAAGGCCAGCAAAGCTAAATAACCCAGACCCAGTATTTAAATCCAGACACTCTGACACCACAGCTAACATCCTTAAGCATTCCACTGCATGGTTTCAGAAAACACAAGAGAGGGGCGCCTGGGTGGCTCAGTCGTTAAGCGTCTGCCTTCGGCTCAGGTCATGATCTGAGGGGCCTGGGATCGAGCCCCGCATCGGGCTCCCTGCTCCGTGGGAGGCCTGCTTCTCCCTCTCCCACTCCCCCTGCTTGTGTTCCCTCTCTTGCTGTGTCTCTTTCTGCCAAATAAATAAAATCTTTAAAAAAAAAATCTTAAAAAAAAAAACCACAAGAGAGAAATGTCAATATAGATGGGGGTGATTAGTTGGCAAAGGTAACAGGGAGATGATCTTGAGCTCTGGCAAAGGACAGGTAGGATTTGGTCAATGAAAAGGGCACGGACAAGGGTGGGGAGGGCTGCTGAAATGTTCACGGCACACAAATGACAAAAGAGTTCATCCCAACCAGATCCGTGGGGGGATCCAAGGGAGACAGGAATGACAGAGAATGGGGGTTGGGGAATAAAAAACCCACAACTGTATGCCAGTGTCTCAAAGCAGAGGCAAAGGGGGCCTAGAAGTCTGGGCATCACCAGCACAGAGCCGCTAGCTGAAGATAGAGGCAGCTCTGAGATGGAAGAAGAGAGAGCCAGAGTCTGGGTGTGAGTAATGGTCACCATCTGGGCAGGAGACAGAACCGAGGAAGGGAAACTTGTATTTTAACGGTTTTATATATATCTACAAAGTTCTATATGAATTCATACACCAGCTATGAAACCTAGTAGCTCTGGTATGTTTGTCAAGTTCGAAAACATCTCTGGACCTCATTTTACTCCAATATAAAATAGATCAACAAGAACACGTCTCTCACAGGATTGTGGTGAGGAGTAAAACCAACACACCAACGATGATAAGAACAATGGCAGGCGCATAAGTAAGCACTTTCTAAGGGTCTGTTAATTGTTACTGCTGTTCTTACCACCATCATGGTGGTTCATGTAAGCATGGTCTGCCGTGTAGTTTGTAACAGGGAAAAATTAGAGGATGTCCACAGAGAAATGGCTATTCCATGGAAAACCAGGTAATGGGTTCAAAAACTGGAGTAGCGTTCTGCACATCTCAACCTGAAAAGACCTTCAAGATGTAAAGGTTAAGAGAAATAAGTAAGACAAATTCCAGAATTCCCATCCATAGTCACTAACTGTGGTGAGGCAGTGACCATACTGTCTTTCACACAAACATCTTCAGTGTCTTAGTAATTTCTCTGTAGAATGAGTCTTTGCAGACTCCTACATGGTAGGTAGAGCCGTTTTCTGTACTGAGGCACTGAACAGGGCCAAGCATGTTGTGAGGGCTGAGCCAAAGCCCTCAGTGGCAGGAAAAGGACCAGATTCCAACAGGCCTGACTCGCTGTCGCCTGCTTTAATCACCAGACAAAGCAGATAAGTTGCAGAGGGGATAGAAAAATTAAACATGTCTGTTTTTGCTCTTTAGAGGCAATTAGGGATTTATAGCCAAAGTGTTGTTATTTTTTGAATCAGAGCCAGTAATTTTTTTTTTCTTTTGGGGAAGATAATTATACCATAATCACTGACATTTTAAAGGAACATTTTAGAGTGACTCCTTTATTCCCCCAGAACAAGCACTAGTTACTAAAATTCTAGCCATGTCCCTGGGGACCACAAAGCAACTATGAATATAAGTCCTTGGAGAAGCTTTCAGAAGGAGCACCTTTGTTTTCAGAGTAAAACAACAAAACAGAACAGCTGCAACGGTTATTGAAATGCAGAGCCAAATCTGAACCCACAAACCCATAGGGAGAACCCTAATTTGCAGTTTCCTACAGTCCAGGATGTTCAGCATAGTTCTATTCTCTTAAGTAATTAAAATTTTCCCACTGACATTTTGAAACAACTATTGTTCTCCTTGGCATACCCTTTCCTTATGAGCAGCAAGGATTGTCTTCAGACTTGGTCCAAGCATGACGGCCTCCAACTCCACGTTACTTGAGTCTGAATCAATGCCACGTCTCAAAGTCCACAAATTTGGAAAAATAAAGCTGATCGAAAACATACACTGAACTTACATGGTCGGCGAAGGGGAAACTATGAAAAGAACAAGCTTCAGGATATGGAAAGACGACAGAGAGGGGCCAGTGGTAACCCTGGTCCTCTACTTCTGAATTTAAAGCCACTATTGTTCAAAATGTATAAAAGTAAAAAGAAGAGGCTTTAACACAAGACCATACATAGCTGGATTTAGGTCTTCCTTCCATGTTCTTATCCATAACTAAATACGTACATTGATTCAAACCTATGTCCAAAACCTAACACATGTAGGGTGTTGTGCTAATCATGGAGAGGGCAAAGTAATTCAGAAAAGGCAATAATTACAAAACATGCTTAAGAAGTCATAAGAGAAAAATCTGAAAATGTCCCCTACCCCCCATTTTTCTTTCCCAAATCTGCCACACTAAGAAATCTTCTCAACTTTCAAAATCTTCACCTTTAAAATGAGCCTAATAATACAAGCCCACTCTTTCCTGTTTGAAATTTTTAGAGTGGCTTATAAACCAAGGAAATCTCAAATATAATGAGCAATAATCATCCATAATCTACAAATGTTTTTCATTTAAGAAAAAAACTTGAAAAGACTTTGCTAAAAATGGTTTCAGACACTAACAGAAAACACAAATATATCATTTTATAATAATATAAAATATAATCATATCTAGTATAAAGAATACTGTAATTTTGTCCTTTTCCTGGTGACAAATGTAATGCTATGCCCCCCAAAAGAGAGCTATCAACACTTGCACAAATATTTTCAAGATATTTCAGATATCTAAATAAAGCAAAGAGAGGTAAAATTACTTGTCAAAAAAAGTCGTTTTTTTTTCCTTCACTATTTGCCAAGAGCTTCCTGTGGGCTAGACATGGTGCCTGGTGCTGAGGATAAAGTGGTGAATTAAAATAGGAGGAAGAAGACATTTATTAAATACTACTACTACTATTAACTATAAACCACATAAGGAAAACTACCCAGTGTTTGGAGAGGAGTTCACGCCGGGAACTGAAGGCAACTCTGAAGAAATGACACCCGAGCTGCTCTCCTATGGACACTGAGGTCTCACGGGAGTTTGTAGAAGCAGCCCAAGAATGGAGATAGCTTCCAGCCCCAAGGGGGTTCCCTATTTGTCCCGTTGGAGGATGCTGGGGGCAGGGATTCCAAGTGCCCAGTGAAGAATACCACTGCTAACCCTGAGTTATGTGCACCTGACCAGGGAACAGCCTCCCCCTCCCTATGCTGCCCCCAGAACTCCACCACCTTCTTGCCTTCCCTCCACAAGGCCTGAGAAATTGCTCTACTAGCCTGCTCCTCACATGACTGAGGCCCTGTGGGCAGGTTAGGACGGCGAGACCCATAGCAGCAGGCTTACTGTTGGGGGAAATATGGAAGGGGCAGAGGAAGGAGGGGTCTGTCCTTCTTTCCTCTGGCCCCCACGCGGCTGTGGCTGGACCCTGCCCAGGATGGTCAAAGCCACTTCTCCCCTCCCTCCCAGCTCCTTTACAAGAAAAACATCCAGAGCCTGGGGTTTCTCAACTCAAAAACAGCTCAACGATGGGAAGCCATCTGCTTTCAAAAAGAAACAACACACGTATTCTTTATTTTATAGAACCTTTTCCATTTCCAGGGGAAAAAAGTACTGTATTAAAGGCAACACCTGCTTCAAGTTAATAAAATCTGAATTATCTTTGCTTGGAACCTGATCAGTAGTTTTAAGTCAGAAAGTTGGATTTCTAGGACTATTTCTCATCTTATGATTTGAATCCTTCCTTTCTGTGGTGGAAATAAAATTGAATGTGTGGTTATTCTTTATTCCTAATTTAGGTTAATAATGATACATTTTAAATCCAAGGCCTCATATTTAAAAAACTATGTAATCAAACTAGCAGTTGAAAATAAAAGCAATTCCAAGTCTGGCTGTATCTCAACATTTTAAATCTCTCTGGCTATTTTCTTCCATTTAATATTTAAATATTTCAGTGTCAAATCTTATGTCTTCTGATTAACATATTTCTGAAGAATGTTTAAAGATATGGGAGACTGTGTTATAACGATTCGCAAAGCAGGCAATGTATTAATAACATTTTAAAGCATCATCTCTTCAAATCATCCTGTTAACGCTAATTAATGAGTTTTAGAACATTAAACACCATTTAGTTCAACTTACAGAAAAGAAATAGAAATATGAAATTTCACAAAGTTAAATGGTTTAATGCAATATTTTCCTCCCATGTATAAGAAACACCAAAACATTAACAGTGGTTATCTCTAGTTGATGGGATTTCACTCTGTCACATAGGTTTCTGTATGTTCTACGAAATGAAAATGCATTACTTTCACAAAATAAAAAAAAAAAAAGCTTTTATCTTTACTATGGTTTTTTTTAATGAGTAATCATATATAGAAACTTTGCTTCCAAAAATAAGCCTCTGTAGTATAACCAGTTATTTTTTATATAACGAAAATAAAACCCTTGGCTAGCACTATACTGGGAGGGAAAACTGCTTGGGTATGGAAGGAAAAAAGCCTCCAGGAGTGTATATACAAAGCTAGCAGACAGATAATTTTTTAAAAAGTACTAAATATGAATGTGAATGTCCTATTTTTTGCACAGTAATTTTTTTTTTTGCACAGTATACTAGAGGTCTTTGTAAGACAGGAGTATCATTACAATGGTTCAAAAATATTATTTTAAAATTTGGTAAGCTCTAATGTATCCACTCAATCAAAACAGAAAAGTAGACAAAAATAAATGAAATGATTCACTCTTCACTGGCTTTTGCCCCATCCCAGGCACACCTAACACCCAGGACCAGAAGTGTGAACATGCAAACTATCCTTCCTTTTCCTGTCCAGGCTCCCTCCACCGGTCAGGGGCTGGGTCCCCAGTACCAATAATGTCAGGTGAGAAGTAGGTGACTCCAAGCCTGTAGAGAATCCAGTCCAAGGCAAACACTGCTAGCTTCCTAGACCCTTCCAAATGCAAATGCAAGTGGGGAGAAAGCTAAAAACTTTACCTAAAATATGCTGTGCAAGCTTTACAAGTAACCTTTTAAATCATGTACTCTCAGAAACCTGTGATTTTCATCCCTGACCCCAGAAGCCAGGAACACCTGAGGTCCACACTATTTGACAGCCTATGGAAGACAACACAAAATGCTCCCAAGGACATGGGACTGCTCTGCCCGGCAAGCCCCTAGATGGCCCAGTAAGTGATTACGGTGTCCACCAGATGCACATCACTAGGGTTACACTACAAGAAAAATGCTCCAGGATTGTTAAGACAGGGCTGCTATCCTCAAGAAGCCCATAGTTTCACCAAGCAATCAGGACAACAGGTAGCCACAAGGAGCCAGAGGCTGTGCATGGCCATCCTCTGGTTAATTTCTTTCAGTGGGTTTGGATTTAATACATTCTACCTAGTTGACAAGGTCTTTCCCAACCTGACAGCTTAACTGGGGACGAGTTACTCAAATCTGGGTTTTAAAAATACACTTTCAGCCCAGCAACATACCGAACATTGACTGGTCTTGTTTCCAATGCTATTTTATAGGCCAGAGGAATGGGGAATGAGAAATGGGAACCTCACATGATAATGGTGTTAATAAAAGGTCTGGCTATGCCATTCAATGAGGTCTAATCTATAAAATATATTGACACAGGAATACAAACAAAAAGCCTTCCCACGGAATGGGAGAAGATATTTTGCAAATTATATTATAGACAAAGGGCTGGTATCCAAGATCTATAAAGAACTTTTCAAACTCAACAACCCCCAAAAACAAATAATCCAGTCAAGAAATGGGCAGAAGACATGAACAGACCCTTCTCCAAAGAAGACATACAAACAGGTAACAGACACATGAAAGAATGTTCAAAATCACTAGCCACCAAGGAAATACAAGTCAAAACCACAATGAGATACCACCTTATACCAGTTAGAATGGCAAAAATTAACAAGACAGGAAACAACAATTGTTGGTGAGGATGTGGAGAAAGGGGAACCTTCTTACACTGCTGGTGGGGATGCAAGCTGGTGCAGCCACGCTGGAAAACAGTATGGAGGTTCCTCAAGACATTAAAAATAGAGCTACCTTATGACCCAGCAATTGTACTACTAGATATTTATCCCAAAGGTATAGATGTAGTGAAAAGAAGGGGCACCTGCACCCCAATGTTCATAGCATCAATGTCCACAATAGCCAAACTGTGGAAGGAGCCGAGATGTCCTTCAACAGATGAATGGATAAAGGAGATGTGGTCCATATATACAATGGAATATTATTCAGCCATCAGAAAGGATGAATACCCACCATTTGCATCGACATGGATAGAACTGGAGGGGATTATGCTAAGTGAAGTAAGTCAAGCAGAGAAAGACAATTATCATATGGTTTCACTCATATGTGGAACATAAGGAATAGCATGGAGGACCACAGGGGAAGGAAGAGAAAACTGAATGGGAAGAAATCAGAGAGGGAGACAAACCATGAGAGACTCTGGACTCCAAGAACCAAACTGAGGGTTATAGAAGGGAGGGCGGTGGGGGGATGGGGTAACAGGGTGATGGGTATTAAGGAGGGCATGTGCGGTGATGAGTACTGGGTGTTACACGCAACTAATGAATCGTTGAATATAACATCAAAAACTAATGTTGGCTAGCTGAACATAAAAATAAAAGCCTTCAGAACTTGTCTAAGGAGTTTACACTAAGGAGAAGCTCTCTGATGGGTGTGAATGCATCTTAAATATCTTGCTCTCACATGTATCAGTCTTTATCTCCCTTTTGCACAAGTGCTGCGGGCTTTGGGCTTAGAGCCGTCAGCTAATCTGAAGACTGTTGCCTCTGCATGTTACCTTCCAGTTACTGCATATAATAATTTCCCACTTACATGAGGCAAGGATTATTTCTTAGTTGATTTACTTACTCATTTATGGACGATTATTTCTTTTTAAAACTAGTTTACATTTAAAAAGAATGGATGTAAGTAAAGCTATTTTTAAAAATAACAATATGGGTAGAAGAACTGATGCTGGTAGCTGAATGACTGAAGTCTGGCCAAGGCTGGGATATAGTTTCAATATGCATGCCATTAAAGTAAAACAAAACAAAACAAAACTCTAAACAACCAGGAAATGTCCCACACCACAATATTATCTTAGTTCTGCCTTAGAATCAATATTTACACTCACGGAGAACATGTGAGCACACAGTTCACTTACAAATCACGTCTAGGATTTTCTGCCAAGGCTCAAAGCAGCCGCTCTGCCCTGCCTACCATCCCTGACATGGTCTGATCAGTACGGTGAACATGAAAACTTCCATCTCTGCAGGGGACAGACTCTGCCCCAGACAGTGCCTGCTCTCAAGGTAACCAACCATCTGTAAGTAGTAACATGACTCTAATCCAGCAGGCTTAAAACCCTGTCCTTCAAAACCTTAAAACCTTTTCTCTTAAAATCTCAAGACAAGAAAAACACTTTGTAGAGTCTTTTTTAGGTTCCAATGACTATGCTGGGCAATTTACACATATCCTGTGGATTTCATTTTTGCAGGATCCTATTCCTTAGCATTACTCATGACCCCATTCAACAGTTTAAAAAAAAGAGGCTAAGTAAGGCAGACTGACTAGAATGAGGTCAAAATTCAACCCTAAAGCCGAGTACCCTGTCCCCACACCCACCAGACTGGGGTGTGTTTGTGAATACAATCAAGGGAGCCTAATTTTTATACTGATTGAGAAACAGGAAATGCCATAAGAAAACCTGTGTCCCGGTACACGTGGTAGGAGAAGTGGGAAATTACTGAAACATACCTGCTTAATGGCATGTCAGATACATTTTGCTCCGTACCTAGAAATACCCAACCTACTCATTCAAAGGAGTTTAGATGCAGCTTTCTAAACTCTGGCCCTCTTCCCATTATCTTGGGATGGAACATGGTCTTTGGCAGATGGGTCCCCCTGCGCCAGCATCAGATTAAGTGTACAGCGATCGAAGCCTTAGAACAGGGCTGTTTCTGTGTTAATACAGCCAGGGCTGACCATCACTCATGGTGGGGAACACTGCATTATTAAGATCAAGAATCCTTGGTCCAGAAAGCCCCCTGGCTCCAAGAGACAGTAAAACAGGAGTCATGGCTCATGTGCATGAACTGGGTTTGGCACATTTGCACTACTTGAATCTATCTGCTAGATCTAAATGATGTTTGTCAGAGAGCAACAGGGAGAGGGAGAGGAAGAGGACAAACAATTATGTAAACAGCTCATCTGGGGAAACCATTTGAAAAATAAATGAATTCATCCAGTAGCCTACCACAGCCCTCTACAGGGATACAGATAATAAACTTCATACAATGACTTTCTTATCTTACCTGCCGTTAGGAACTCTTTACTTCTCACTGGTTAACTGGATCCTTGAATAAAATATGTCTTTTAGAGGAGATTTAGTTGATCCGCGAGCTGGATAATGTTTTGCTTTCACATCTGCCAAATTGCTTTTGTGGGGCTGTTTTCAAGAGAAGTAGCAAATATTCTGCAAGTTTTCGACCTTTCATGCAACAGGGCTTACCCCCACTTAGACAAAGGCCACACCTTCTTCCTTCTTTATCATTGCTGTGATCAGAGCAAGCGATCTTTTGTCCAGGGGCTCTGATGGAACGAGCCTTCTGGCTCTGATCACTCAGTATTTCTAGAGGTGGAGAGGTTACCACACATAGCACTGACTGCTGTACGGCAGGGGACAGGGGGCAAGGGCATCCCGGACAAAGGATGCTGTTTGTTCTCTTCAACAATGGAGACCCCACAAATATACCCAACATGGAGGCACCTGAGTGTGGAAACTTTATTTCTTAGCCTCCCACATTACCAGTCCATTCACCTGTGAGGATACTGGCAATATCTGAGAAATACTGAACTGCTTCTGAGAAATAACATGTTTCACCTGCTGGACACAGGAAAGGATGCTGCGGTCAGTCTTTGAACTGGCTTGGGTCTAGATTTTGAGAGGCCTGTGTTTGCGAAATTTCAACCTGAACTCCTAAGGTCCTAGACAAGTAAAAAAAAAGAAAAATTCTCTTTTCTTATTTCTTAGGGCAATTTTAAATAAATCATCACAACTCGGTACCATTAATAGGACAGAGAAACCCAAACCATGTTTTATATTGGAAAAGCTGTCTTCTTGTTTTCTCGAGGCAGCCACGTGAACTTAATGAATTTCAAAAAGATCCATTCTGCTCACCAAACCTCCTACCAGCATCATAAATGTGGCTCAAAAAACATCTTCTGATCTGAGTTGGTTTCTAAAGCAGCATAAGAAAGCTGGAGTCTTTGTAGCATTCACATTCAGAGGTGAATGGGCCACAGTAGTGGGAACTAATGGACGCTTGATGAAATAATGTCAGATGGGTAAAAAATAGTCACAAGAACTTCCTCATAATAATCACAGTCAAAACTAATGAAAGAAACCTAAAGATGTCTGCTAGGCAGAGGGTGTATGAATGCAGGACGCTCTGTTACAAGATGGCCATGAGATGCGACTCCTATAAAACACTGACCCAACAAACCCCTGATGTTAGGAGGTGTTTCATTAGATTGAAATTAGACATGCTTTCCAGAATCCTTTTGAAAAATTTAAAAAAAAAAGGCCCCATTCCCTGCAAACTACAGACAAAATAGGTCATTACTCAGACCTCACTTTGCTTTGGCTTTTGGAGAACACAGTTACGAAACTATCGTCCAGCCCCCAGAATCTATATTTACCAAGGTCGGCACCCCTTTTAGGCAGTCCATTTACTCTTCCTGGCTTTCATTTAGTTTAACAGCATCTAAAATTTACAGAATTAGGGACAAGATGGATATATATGGGCATTTCTTTTCCCAAATCAGAGCCTGAATAGAGAGCATAATAATATGGCTTTTTTGCATTTTCTTCTTTTTCTTTTTAATTTGAGGAGAGAGGAAGAGAATTCTTTACCAAAAAAGTTTGCAAGATACATTTCTCGGTTGTTTCTCACCTTAAAAATGAAGTATATCTCCTTTAAGTGTTACTGGCAACATACAACATCTCTAAGTCAGCTTAACCCTTTTCCTTGTAAATGAAAAACACATTTTCAGACTCTCTGGTGGTACTTATTTAACGATGGGCTGCAACTTGCCAAATTATATTTTCTATTCAAAAAAAGGGTAGATGAGCTAGATAAGTCAAAGGCAGTATTTAGGAGGAAGCCTGGCAGACTTGCAGAAAGAACGGGCCTCATATTATCACATTTACACAGCCTAAAACCCTGTACTAAAAAAAAAAAAAAAAAAAAGTTAGCCATTCTTTGCATCTGACTGTGTTGACAATCTGGAGTCCAAAGTCTAACATAAATTTATGGCTACCATTTTATGCAATTTTATTTACAAGCCAAGGGCCACTTGCCTACTAGGGGTTTTCTGCAAATTCTCTATGCCAAATAACAGATCTTCATATACCTGATTTTTCCGCCAACTTACAGGAGCATGGAACAGTCTCAACAAAGGCCTTAAAACCATATGGCACCCAATGCCAAAGATATTCACCATTTGTACCTTTGTATGAAAGATTTACTGACTCCAGCTGTAAATCTATTACTATTATGCCAATTTCACCAGAGGCAAAGGCAGCCCGGAGAGAGAAGCCAATGTACTAGAAGTAACAGAGCAAGAAGATGCAGGTGCTGGTACTTGCCAGTCTGCCTCTAGGGTGCAGGCTCATAACCCTGATGGGACCTCTCTGTCATTGGTATCGCTGTAGTTGTGATCACTGACACGCACTCTCGGGAACACGCACATTCTTCCCTGGGCTTTGGGCTGCCCTGGGTGTGGTTACTGGTTCAGAGGTCGAGCCTCTGCAGTCTTGGATGTTCTGCCCTCTTCCTGGCTCTGGGTCTTGCTTCCTGAGCCATACCTTCTCAAACCAAACCTGTGCAATGCTACGTCCAAAATCTCCAATCCGGGGCCTGGCAGTCCCAGCTGAGTGACTCAGAGCTGCAGACCAGCTGCTGTCATTGCACATCTCTAAAATTCTCTTTTCCCATCTGAGTGAGTTTTCTGGAATCCTGGGACTCACCTGCCTGCCCTGCAGGGCTTTGGCTATTGTCTCGCCCATCTGTCTGTGTGGCCTAGTCCCACCTGTTATCTAAGCCGGCATCTGGGTCTCTTCTCAGCAGTAGCCATATGGCCTCAATTTGGGGTGTGTCATGGGGAGAGGGGATCACAACCCCAGCACCATCTGCGTTCTATCAGGTCCCTCCAGGACCTGTACCAACTTCTCTTTTCAAAGCCTAACAATTTGAGGCTTCTTCTCTCCCTTGCTCTTCCTCTGGTGGGTTGAAGAGGGAGCTCTGGTTGTCACCTGATCCATACAGTAGCCCATGCCGCGGATGATTCAGTCCTTCCTAGGGCCGCTCACTCTTCCAGGTCCTGCTGGATGCCAATCAGAAACCTTCCTTCTCAGCGTCACAACCACCACCAGTCCCCTGCCGTGATTAGCAGCAAGCCTTGTCATCAAGACCCTAGGGTCTGCAGTCAGCCAAACGGGGCTGGAATCCTGGCACTGCTGCTGACCAGCTGTGTGCGACTGGGCAAGTCTAACATCTCCACTTCCCTTTCGTCATCTGTAAAACGGGGAATACTATATGGTTATTGTGAAGCTGAAGGGACGACGACAGTTGAGGTCTAAGCATGCTGCCTGGCACACAGTAAGTGCTCAGTAAACATCAGGGAGTGCTAGCTGCTAGCTTATGCTTTTTATTATTCTCATCATCACTATTACCGCCACTACCAACTGTGGCTTTTACAACATCAAAGTTATCTAAATATAGAATTGTTATAGTAGCTATATGCACAGTGCCATACAATACTGTATGTGTTGTGTGTTCTCTGGGGCTAAAGGGAAATGAGGAAGCCACCAAAAATTAAGAGAAGTGAACAAATCATGTAACCTCTCTAGGCCCACATTTCCTCATATGAAAAGGAGAAAAGTTGGATGAACTAGGAGTTCATGCTGCTGAATACTGCCTAAGAATAAAACTGATACATAGATCAGTGGACAGAACAGAGAACCCAGAAATGGACCCTCAACTCTACGGTCAACCAATCTTCGACAAAGCAGGAAAGAATGTCCAATGGAAAAAAGTCTCTTCAACAAATGGTGTTGGGAAAATTGGACAGCCACATGCAGAAGAATGAAACTAGAACAATTCCTTACACCACAGACAAAAACAAACTCAAAATGGATGAAAGACCTAAATGTGAGACAGGAATCCATCAAAATCCTAGAGAAGAACACAGGTAGTAACCTCTTGACCTCGGCCATAGCAACTTCTTGCTAGACACGTCTCCAAAGGCAAGGGAAACAAAGGCAAAAATGAACTATTGGGACCTCATCAAGATAAAAAGCTTTTGCACAGCAAAGGAAACAGTGGACAAAACCAAAAGACAAGAGAATGGGAGAAGATATTTGCAAATGACATATCAGATAAAGGGCTAATATCCAAAATCTATAAAGAACTTATCAAACTCAACACCCAAAGAACAAAGAATCCAATCAAGAAATGCGCGGAAGACATGAACAGACATTTCTGCAAAGAAGACATCCAAATGGCCAACAGACACATGAAAAAGTGCTCAATATCACTCAGCATCAGGGAAATACAAATCAAAACCTCAATGAGATACCACCTCACACCAGTCAGTATGGCTAAATTTTTCTTTTAAAGATTTTATTTATTTATTTGACAGAGAGAGACACAGCAAGAGAGGGAACACAAGAAGGGGGAGTGAGAGAGGAAGAAGCAGGCTTCCCGCTGAGCAGGGAGCCCGATGTGGGGCTCGATCCCAGGACCCTGGGACCATGACCTGAGCCAAAGGCGGATGCTTAATGGCTGAGCCACCCAGGTGCCCCAGTATGGCTAAAATGTTATCACAAGTCAGGAAATGACACATGTCGGCAAGGATGCGGAGAACAAGGAATCCTCCTACGCCCTCCCCACACTGTTGGTGGGAACGCAAGTTGGTGCAGTCACTCTGAAAAAGAGTATGGAGGGTCCTCAAAAAGTTGAAAATAGAACTACCCTATGACCCAGCAATTGCACTACTGGGTGTCTACCCCAAAGATACAAATGTAGTGATCTGAAGGGGCACGTGCACCCCAACATTTATAGCAGCAATGTCCACAACAGCCAAACTATGGAAAGAGCCCAGATGTCCATCGACAGATGAATGGATAAAGAAGATGTGGTATACATATACAATGGAGTGTTACGCAGCCATTAAAAAATGAAATCTTGCCATCTGCAACAACATGGATGGAACTAGAGGGTATTAGGCTAAGTGAAATGAGTCAATCAGAGAAAGACCATTATCATATGATCTCACTCACAGTTAAGTTTAAGAAACAAAACAGAGGATGATAGGGGAAGGGAGGAAGAAATAAAACAAGACAAAACCAGAGAGGGAGACAAACCATAAGAGACTCTTAATCATAGGAAACTGAGGGATGCTGGAGGGGAAGAGGCTGAGGGGATGGGGTAACTGGGTGATGGACACTGGGGAGGGCACGTGATGTAATGAGCACTGGGTATTATATAAGACTGATGAATCACTGATCTCTACCTCTCAAACCAATAATACATTATATGTTAATTGAAAAAAAATGTGATTTGTGGTTAATAAAAATAATAATAAATGATGTATAAAAAAAAGAATAAAGCTGATAAACCTATATACTGATATCAGCTTCCATAATACCCTAGGAAGATAAGACAAATCCTACCGGTTTCCAAACAACACTGCTTGTTACAAACTTTGTTTCCAATGAAAAGCATCCCTGTTATAAAAGCCAGGTTTGTCTTCATCCCTCAAACCATTTCCTGAAGCTTATCCTATAAGATAAGAATTTTTATGTCAAATAAATAGATGACATCTGAGCAAAGTAAAAACAAACCCGATACGTGTCTCAACTTCACGAAGGTCAAACAATGGACAGCCAAAATGTTCAAAGTATTACCCTAATTAGGGAAAAGGGCAAGGTACTCCAAGCTTGAAATTTTCAGATGCCACATGATGATGGCTTGACAATCTTAATTTACATTTCAAATTCTGGTCATCCCTCAAAGGAGGAGGGATGGTTTGTTTTGCAACTTTGCAGTTGGACTTACTCAAATCAATTTCCTTGCCTGGTTTACACAAAATGACATCTCTTCTAACACAAGGAATGCAGAAAACCTCAACTGGTAAGCAGTCATGCTCACTTACCACCCTGAGACTAAAATGTGATTTGATAATCTTATCAGAATATTCCCATGACCTGTGAGCACAGTATTCATTTCATAAAATACTGAAGGAGCGGCTTTATCACAAAATTCCCAGAAGGAATATCAGAATCTATGTGGGAATTCCCCACCAGAAGAACTGTCCCTTTGTTCCAATTTCATAAAATGCTCCTTTTCTGAGGGCAATGAACACATTTATGAAGCGGGATTCTAGGAGGAGAAGCCTGGAAGGGCAGTGACCACTTACTGCCCACCCGTCTCTTTCTCACCTTTCCTTTGACAGTACAATCCATATTTGAGCCACCCTCAGGGATGGTGAATAAATCCTGAAGGGGCCATGCCAATCACAGTAAATTCTGTCTCATAATTGATTTGGGGTGTGACCCATTTGTCTACCAAGCCAATATGAAGGTTCAGTCTGTTCTAGGACTTCTAGGAAAGCATCTCTCACACTCACAAAGAGAGACAAAGAAACAATATCTTGCTGCCATCTCTGGAGGCTGTCTTGTCTAGATGTGATGCTAGGACCTGTGGCAGCCCTCTTGTGACCATGAGGAAACTATGCTGGCATGGTAAGGATGACCAAGAAGAGCCCGGGTCTTTAACAAGGTCGCTGAACTGCTCAGCTCACTGATCTGGAAAATCGCCCAGTCCTTGTATCTAAGAACATGTTTTTGAAGTTCCATTACGTATGGTTGAAAATACCTAAAGTAATAGAACTGGGCTGGTGGAAAATCATTAGAGAAAAATCTAGTTGTTCATCAGATGTGTCCTCCAAAGAGCATGCAGAAATGGGCTGCTTTGCCTCACCACAAATGGCAAGATGTGAAAGGAACAAGTTTTAAGAGTCTGGTAGCTTGAACAGCATGGACACGGACCGCTAAGGATGGAACTTGCACAGCTCACCTGTGGTGTATACAGATACTTCCACATCAAGTGAGCAATGTCCTAAACATCCCCATGTGCTGGACTCTGCAATCTGTGAAATGAGGATTTAGGAACAAGCCTTCTAAACTGCAGATGGATAGGAGATAAAAAGATTAAAAAAAAAAAAAACAGTGACTACAACATCCATCAGCAAATGCCAGGTACGACTGTTATTAGAAATCACAGTTCAGGGGTGCCTGGGTGGCTCAGTCAGTTAAGCGGCTGCCTTCAGCTCAGGTCGTGATCCCAGGGTCCTGGGATCGAGCCCCACATCGGGCTCCCTGCTCCACGGGAAGCCTGCCTCTCCCTCTCCCACTCCCCCTGCTTGTGTTCCCTCTCTGTCTCTGTCAAATAAATAAATAAAATCTTTAAAAAAAAAAAAAAAAGAAAGAAAAGAAATCACAGTTCAAAAATCATGGCCTGGGTTTCCAAAGTTGTTGTTTTTTTTTTTTTAATTCCTCAGGGGATTAAAATTTTTTTATCAATTTTATGCAAAAAGAACACTGAAACTGCTTCTTATTCAAAGTCTATTTAATTAAAAACAAAAAACCGAGGAGCACCTGGGTGGCTCAGTTGGTTAAGCATCCAACTCTTAATTTCAGCTCAGGTCATGATCTCAGAGTCGTGAGAGTGAGCCCTGTAACAGGCTCCACGCTCAGTGTGGAGTCTGCTTGGGATTCTTTCTCTCCTTCTCCCTCTGCCCTTGTGTGCATGCTCTAATTAACTAACTAACTAGTAAAATAAAATGAAACCAAACTAGTCTTATTTATCTGGCAGACATAATTCACAGAACTCTACACATACTAAAAGTATAAACCTGGTTCGTTTATAAAAATGTTTTTATAACAATGCTCATACCTCAAGTCAGTCTTCCTCCAGACTGCTTTCTGCCTTTTAAACATAAACTTTCAATGAATGGCTTAGACTTTTAAAACTTCAGCTACTACTTTCACTACTTTCCTTGCTTAAATAGCAACAAAGGGCCCCAGGTGTGTTAAGCACCAGACTAGGGCAGCAGGTACAAAGACAGGGGCCTATTTTCATGGAGTGTATGTTTTAATGGTGGAGACAAAATGAAATAATAAATACTAGTAAAAAAAGAAAAACCTATAATTTTATTTTAGGAAATAAAACTAAAGCTGTGGCTGATGCTAATAAGGGAAGAAGGAACGGGCTCAAGGAAACTGGGTGGGGAAGGCAGTTTTACTTCCAGTGGGAGAATTAATCAACATCTCTTTGACAGGTGCCATCCCAGCTGTGATCCCAGAGGGAAAGAGGCGCCAACCCAGGGAACATTCATGCAAAGCCAGGAGTTGAAAAGAAACAGCTGCTGGCACCAAAGCCACAAGCCACCCCAGCGGTCTTACTTGTGTAAGGTGCAGATCCTCACTAACCCGCCTTTCTAGCTGCAGCTGGTTAGGACGACAGAAAGTCCTCCTCTTTTTAACTTCAAGGTTAGAAGCCCACGAATGGTAAAGTGCCCTCATTATTAATCTTCCACTGGAAAAGCACGAGGCTTTAGTTGCTCTAAAAATAAACACTCATTGCTGTCTTATGTTTCATACTGCATCTCAGGAAGCAGTAAATTAAAACTAGTTTTGACCTGAGAAGTTTTATAGCCTTTGAGGTACCTGAAGATCCACAGGGCTCCTTCTACATCACAGTGCAGAACTGCTCTCCTGCAGCATTTTGGTAAGTGCATGTCAGTGCCATAACGATCGACACAATTCCACTGCAAAACTACCTTCTAAATAGTTATGCAAGTGAGGAAGGCCAATCAAGAGCGGGCTGAGGATTCCTGGGCCACTCATCTGATACGGTAGCACGTGGCAGCAAAGAAGGCTTGGAATTTTCTGGCAGAAAACCAAACCCTTTCCATGGCATACTCTTTTTATAGCCCCAGCTCCTACTACATGATATTTGCCACATGATTACATAAAAACTAAACAATCAGCCACAGCACTAAGAGGAAACTAAAATCCTGTCACTGAAACAAATGACAAGCACACCCATAAGCACAGAAGCAGTTTCCGGCCAACCCAAAGCCCTGTGCTGGAAACTGTTTCTATTTGACGAAGGTAAGCCAGACCTGCAGTTTGCAAAAGAGATTTGTAGAGCAGCAAGGGAAAGGCAGCGGAAAGCAGGGAGCACAGATGCATCTCCTCCTTAGCTCCTAAACCCTCAGGATGTAGGTCTCATTATTCCACTTCCAGATGAAAAAACTGAGATCCTAGGAAGTCAGTGAACTTGCCAACTTGCCCAAGGAACGTACTGCAGCTGAGACGTGAATCAGATTCACGTGGGCTCCAAACCACATGCCTTTTGTCCTCCTCACATTGCGTCCCCTGGTCAATTAGGTTTGATTCTTCATTGTTCCTTTTTTTTTTTTTATTAAAGATTATTTATTTATTTATTTATTTATTTGAGAGAGAGAGAATGAGAGACAGAGAGCATGAGAGGGAGGAGGGTCAGAGGGAGAAGCAGACTCCCTGCCGAGCAGGGAGCCCGACGTGGGACTCGATCCCGGGACTCCAGGATCATGACCTGAGCTGGAGGCAGTCGCTTAACCAACTGAGCCACCTAGGTGCCCCTTCTTTTCTTTTTTCTTAGATTGTATTTATTTATTTGAGAGAGAGAAAATGAGAGAGAGCACATGAGAGGGGGAAGGGTCAGAGGGAGAAGCAGACTCCCCGCCGAGCAGGGAGCCCCATGCGGGACTCGATCCCGGGACCCCAGGATCATGACCTGAGCCGAAGGCAGTCGCTTAACCGACTGAGCCACCCAGGCGCCCCGATTCTTCATTATTCCTTGAGTCATCAGGAGTAACAAGATTTTTGAAGGTCCTTCATAAAAATCTTAGTCCCTAGAGATGAATAAGAGGAAGCCGAAGTATGTTGCACGAAGTAAAGACTGAGTTTCACACAGAACCACCTCAGGTGAACATGAGCACAAGCAGGTTAAGGATCTTCTGGGAGGAGGAGAAGAGGGCAGGGCTGCACATGCACCTCCTACATGTATGATGGCACACGGCCCATTCTTCCAAGTCTCTGGTTTCTTTTTTTTTTTTTTTTTTTTTAAGATTTTATTTATTTATTTGAGACAGAGAATGAGAGAGACAGAAAGCACGAGATGGGGGAGGGTCAGAGGGAGAAGCAGGCTCCCCGCCGAGCAGGGAGCCCGATGCGGGACTCGATCCCGGGACTCCAGGATCATGACCTGAGCCGAAGGCAGTCGCTTAACCAACTGAGCCACCCAGGCGCCCAAGCCTCTGGTTTCTACTCTGACAATTCCCACTGCACCAAATGCCTTGCTCTTCTTTACCCTGTACGGGCACAGCTCCTCCTCAGTAAAGTTCTCTGACAAGTCCAGCACCACCACCGGCGCCAACGTCATCCTCCGCCCTGGGACAGACACCACCCCAGGACTGCATCCCGAGGCCCACCATGCTCAGGGCTCCTGGGACATTCCTAGCACCGTGGCAGAGTGTTCTGAGGTACCCTCTTCAGTGCTCCGGGACTTCTCCAAGCAGGACCTGAGTTCAAGTTTCTTTCCTCCCTAGTACTTAGCGTGGTGCCTTCGAGTTGCAAATTCAAATGGATACCCACGGATCCTTCACCTGGCCAAATGGGCCTGGGCTGGGCTGGGTGGCTGCAGCTACCAAAATGAAGGGCGCTCAAGGGGTTGAGAGCAGGGGCTCTGGGTAATGGGACTTCCACCCCCTATGTCACCTTGGTCTTCTCTCAAACACTGTGCCTTGGTCTCCTCATCTATAAATGGGGATGAGGGTCTTGCTCGGCCCCTTGGAGAGCTACTGTCAGGGTAACAGGCAGACAAGGTTGGGAGATGCTGACACCTGAGAGTTGCAAAGAACATAATGAATGCTCTGTTAGCCTTCCATCACTTCCTGTCCCCCCTCCCCTGCTTCATTTCCTTCCAGGCACTCACTGTCAGCCAACACATTATATATTTGGTTTGGCTTACTGCCAGGCTCTGCCCTACTAGGATAATAAGTCCATCAGGAGAGGACTCCTGTCTTCTTCTCTGCTGTATATGGCACAGAAGGCAGTAACTGGGATGTACAAGGCCTCAAGTGTTTCTTGGATGAATGAATGCACAAACGAACAAGTGAATGACTGAACAAGAGAATACTGACTGACCAACCCATAGAGCATACAGTCTCGAAGACACTTGAGGAACGTTAACAAAACTGAAGACCATGAAATGGCATGTCAATAATTACAGGGATATTTCATTTTTTGTGTTAGTCACAAAGTAAAAGTGGCACATGAACAAAATGCTTGGACATGAATTTATTGTTGATCTCACACTAGGTAGCAAAAGAGGTGTCACACCTGTACCTTATCTGTCCCCAGACTCCCTATTATATAACTAATGCTGTGTGAAGCCACACCTCACCTACTAATAGACCATGCTTTAACAGAGCCCTCTAGAAAGGCATAAATCCTCTGTAAGAAAATCCACCGCTCCCACTGGCCGGCTGCCTAGCTTCAGGTTTCCTCAAAGGCTAGTCTTTGATTGATCAAGGGGCAGAGCCTTCCTATCCACAAGGAAGCACTGGTGGAGGCCAGGAGGAGCCTCCATCTACCCAAGTAGCAATGGTACCATTTCCCCTGGCACTGAGAATAGAGGAGGGGAGGAGGGCAAGGAGGGGGGTGAAAGTACTCAGGAAAGAAGACCCCAAGCTCCCCAAACTCCTCTCTGGAACTCATGTTCCTGCAAAGTCTCCTAAGGTACTTGCTTTTTTTTCACCCTTAATATCCTGTAAGTGAACCTGCTGCTGTTTCTGCCGATCTACCTGGCTGTGGGCAGTGCTAAGGAAACTTGTGCAGGAAGTCAAGAGAAG
Organism: Mirounga angustirostris; assembly: GCF_029215605.1. Lineage (NCBI taxonomy): Eukaryota > Metazoa > Chordata > Mammalia > Carnivora > Phocidae > Mirounga > Mirounga angustirostris. The sequence goes on along the minus strand of NW_026991709.1, from coordinate 175,955,160 downwards.
ATAAAGGTCCTGAGTTTTATCATCACCATAGCTACCTGTTCAACGTGCATGAAAACCCTAAATTAAAAAACATCATTTGACTCTGTCCAAAGGATGGACTGACTTTTTCAGGATTCTGTATCAAAAAACTTGCATTTTTATAAAAGCTGTCCTCATAATGAAATGAAAACATTTCATTCAACGCCACACATACCCGCGATCTCAGTTCTACTGCAAACATTCTTTTGTTCTATCACATCTGTAAACTAAATGCTCCGGCATACTTCTGCTTTTCCTGTTTTTAAAAAAGCTCTCTGTATTCCTTTCTTCTCAATATCCAGTGGTGAGAAAAGTGATTTATCACCTGCCACAGGACCACTGCTCAGTATTCCCACCATAAATCTTGCCTTTGTGACAAAGCCGTTATCTTAAAAAACAGATAGCATCAACCATTACTGCTTTCTATGTTGATGTCCTTTTATTTAAGAACGACTCTGTTTTCATTATAAATCCTTAGGCACATGAGCGGAAGACACATTCAAAGCACGTGCCTTCAGTGAGGGGCAATCCAGCTCAAGCGAAATGCTCACTTCTAAGCAGGGGCAAAATCCCTAAGTAAACACGTTCCACGGGGGCCGTGCTGAAGGACATTTTTCAAAGACCAATGCCATTTGGTTGAAGTCAGCTCCGGAGGGCCGCATACCTTTTCAATCAAAGCCACAGCTGCCGGAGGGAGAGCCCTGCCCTGGGAGAAGAGCCTTGAGAACTCCATCCATCTCCATGGGGCAGGTGGGCCCCACCTCATCAACAGACTCGGCTCCCGGGGTTCACTTCTAAGGTGACTGCTCAGAAGCCCAAGAGCAGAAGCCGTGCCCTGAAAGTTGATGCGGTCCCAGATGCTTCCCCTGTTCTGTTTGGTAAACATGGCAACGGAGCTTCTACTCTCGCGCAGGGTTTAGGGCAACCCCCAGACTGACAGGCCAGGACAAAGAAGGGAAGACGGGACTAGGTTTGGTGAAAACGTCGCGGGCAATGTTGTACTTAAAGCGAGCAAGGGACACCGTGACTGTTCTCAGAAAATTAATTTGATGTGTGTCAACAGAATTTTGACTCATACAAAACACATCTTAAAAATCACTTCATTTAACATCTTCCTTTCACAGCTAAGCCAGGTGGAGTAAAATGAAACAGCTAGGATTCAAGTTTCTACAGTCACTCTCTCTTTTTAAGCTAGGTAATAAAAAAAAATAATAATAAAACATCAAATCGATTTGCTCACAGCTATGTGTTTTCTAAGTGTTGACCTATTTAATGTGTGGTCACATGGACTGATTCTCTTCCTCTCTTAGCTCTCTTTCAAAAATTTTAGTGAGCTTTTCCAGTGTATCAAAGTGCATGTAGTCAGACTACTAGTTATTAACTCAGTTGTGCGGAAATCCAATGCTATGTTCTGTTCCACTAGAGAAAAAAGTAAAGAAGTCCTGGATTAATTCATCCCAACGCTTAAAATATCATTAGATTCCATCTGCTCCTTTCCAACGTGCTTCTCTTCCATGGGCCTCCAGACCTCGCGTGGATGTCGGGGCCTCAAGCTATCTGGTGATTTCTGTGTGAACCACCCCCATAAATCATGCTGCGCATTCCGGCTGTCACAGAGCATCTAACTCAACCACAGCTGGTTGCTTCTAGGTCCAGGCACACCTGAGTCCCTGCGAGCAGTGAGACAGCAGTCCTCAAAAGGACTGTCCCAAGACAGCAAATAATCAGACCAACCCAAGAGGGGCCAACCAAAAAAGCAGCAGCAGCTTGATTTTGCAAGAATACCCTCCCTCCAACTTTCTAGTAAAAATGCAGATTCCTTCCTGTAGTTGGGGAAACCGTGCATATATATATATATCACTTGGATATAGAGATCAATAGTTTAACAGGTAACTTGGGAAAACTTCTGGAGTTTTGAGAAGATAGTTCCTAGAGTTTTCATGCTGGAGATCTCAGATAAATTGAGAAAATGCTACAATCTCATTAGCAAAAGGGGGGTTTCAGCTCTTGCTTTGAATCCCACAGTGTGCCGCAGAGACTAGGGCTTATCTCAAATCCTATAGCAAGATACAGAGCTTGTTGATAGTTGGCTGGAAACCAGGGGTGGCTTGTATAAATGCTGATCAGTTTTGCTGGCCCCAAAGGCCTCTCTGAGGTCCTAAGGTGACCATCTCTGGTAGTACCAGCCCTCAGAGCTGATAGCTAGGCATGATCTCTAGGGCCTTCCGTTGCCTGGAACAAAAGAGCATGTACAATGCACCCCAGGACTGACTGTTTTTATTACAAGGTGTAGCGAGTGACAATGGAATGTAGGTGACCGGGAGGACCAGGGGGAAAGTGAAGGACAATGGCCTCGAAGATGAAATCTAGCCACAAAGCCAGACCTATATATCAGAAGGAGTACTTTCTAGCAGAGATTAGCAAACCACAGCCAGCAAACTAAATGTGGTTTACTGCCTGTTTTTTTTTTTTAATAAAGTTTTATTTAATAACAGTTTTATCTCTTTACATATGGTCTATGGCTATTTTTACACTCAGATGGCTACACTGAGTTGTTGCAATAAAGACTATATGGCCCCCAAAGCCAAAACACTCACTATATGACCCTTTACAGAGAGTAAACCCCTGTTCAACGGTAAAGTGCAAACGTTTTCGGCCATGTTCATTCTTCGAAATCTAATCTTCCAGGTCCTCCAACAATACCTTATAAAGCTTTGTAAATAGGCAAAATAATATAAAATCGACCTCCCCATACACATGGGTCATTACCACATTGGGTCCTAAGAGTAACCCAGGCTGTAACACTTAAAAAAAAAAAAAAAAAAAGCAACAAATACTGAAGGGGTGTTTCCACTCCACTCAGGATAAGCTGTTCACTTCTGCCTTGTCACAAACGCAAACTTTCAGCTATCAGAAGAATATGTAGCTAGACTCTTAGTACACCCTCTATACAGGAGTGGACGGTGGGGAGGCAAGAAGGCTTAAAATTAAAAGGGCAAATACTCTATTCTAGCATCACAGAGAAGTAACAGTTGCCAGGATTAATGAGCTGGCTTTAGCCCTGTCCGATATTTAACACTCAGCCTGTACAGAGAAAAAAATGTCCAACATTAATTACCTTCTAGGGCTAAAGGCTGCCCTCCAAGTACATTCTAACTCCCTCTCTTTGAGCCTCTTGACTGCTAATCTCTTCAGCATCAAGAAAACCTGCCCCAAGACAGAAGTGCCTTCTTGGCTAAAGCTCTATAAAGCTTCCAAAACCAAACGGAGTACTTGGCCACACTAATGAGGCAGGGTGAGCCTAGGCAGCTACGAAAGCCTTCTCAGCTCACTCTTCTTCCCCAACACTGCTTTAAAAACAGAAATGAAGTCCATGAGTGCAGTCGAACAAGCACATTCTGTTACTGCAAAACGGCCAAAGGCAGCATCCACTACCAACTCCGCCGAAAAGACAAGAAGGTGATTTTTAAAACCAATTCAAGTTTTTCCCCTTCTCTAACCCATTTCTATCTCTGGCCATTCAGTCCTGTGCTAAACAATCGCTTCATTTACAACACACGTTGTACTAGGGTACTGGGTTTCATACCTCTCAGTTCACTGAAGGGCTGCGATAAGACGTCTCTCTTTGAAGTGTGGTACGAGTGAGCAACGTGGTGGTTTAAAAAGGAAAAGCTAATAAGTTAATACACAGAAAATCTCCCAGCTCGGAAGGATTTCATCTTTCTTGCGAACACAAGTGCTTCTGTAATTCAGCATGATCGCCTTTAAAAACAATGAACACAAACGGCATTATACTGTACTTAAAAGGAAAAACAGGGGTTTATAATTACACAGCTAAGTCTTAAGAAAGCTCACTAACTACAGAACAAATGCAGTATGTGTGCTGTTCACAGATTACAAAGGTGCCCACAACGTTCTGGAAAAGCCATCCCAGGGCACCTGGGTGGCTCAGTTGGTTAAGCGTCTGCCTTCGGCTCAGGTCATGATCCCAGGGTCCTGGGATCGAGCCCCGCATCGGGCTCCTGGCTCAGCGGGGAGCCTGCTTCTCCCTCTCCCACTCCCCCTGCTTGTGCGCGCGCGCTCTCTCTCTGTCAAATAAATAAATAAAACCTTAAAAAAAAAAAAAAAAAGCCATCCCAGCATGAGCAAATCTAGTGTAATACATTACACCTTCAAGAGTGCTTGGAGATCCCATTTCCGAGGCAAGTCTTCTTTGGACATCTGTGTCCAGCACAGCAAAGCTCTACACAAGAAAAAGTCGCTCCTAGAATGTTCATCTCATCTTTTGCTCCCAGAAATCTAACATGGTGACTTTCTCAAGGACAAACTTAAGAAAGGGAGGTCAAGTCAAACAGAAAACTCATCACCAAACTTGGTAATGTTTACAGGTGGGCCAAAACGAGATGTGTGTTTAAAATACAAAGGGCTTACAGAAGCTTAAAACTTTTTTTTTCCTAAAGATTTTATTTATTTATCTGAGAGAGAGAGAATGAGATACAGAGAGCACGAGAGGGAAGAGGGTCAGAGGGAGAAGCAGACCCCCCGCCAAGCAGGGAGCCCGATGCAGGACTCGATCCCAGGACCTGAGATCACGACCCGAGCCGAAGGCAGACGCCCAACAACTGAGCCACCCAGGTGCCCCGAAGCTTAAAACTTTTTAAGAAAAAGTTCAGAACGAAGAAATGGAAAAGCATTTGACAAGACCACGCGCTGCGCTGTGTGAAGGACACTGTGGCAAATAAGCCTCATCCCAGGCCCAGCTCTGCCACCTGTCAGACAATGGATGGGAACGTCCTTCAGTGCCACTGTCTTCTCATTATACAAGCAGGAGACTGAATGGACCAATCTCTAAGGATCATCAGAATGCTTCCACGGCTCTCCACTTATGTCGCTCAAAATCAATTTTTGTATAACTCAGCAGTAACCCTCTCAACAAAAGTATGTCTGACTGTCAAAAACACTTAAAGGGTCATGTAATCTGAAAGTCAGGATGAAATAGGACAGAAAGAGAGGAAAGGAGTGGTAGGATGAAGAAGGGAGGTAAGAGAAGGGGAGGAAACCCCAACGAAATCACTATTAGTTATTTAGCTGCCATTTTGCAAGGAAGAGTATGTCCTTTAGAAGAAATGACACTCGCATGCACTCAAGTTCACACCCTGGGCTAGAGAATGGCCTATCTTCTGCCAGAATCTTTCCTTTACCCTTTCTTTCCCCAAACTGGGGAGTTGAGCTCTTTCAGGATTAAGGACTGGAGAACCAAGTCTAAGTCGAGCCCCATTAAAATAATGCAGTTGACAAACCTTAGGAGCAGTGTTGCCCATCTCCATTCAAAACTAAAGCTGATGTAAAGGACAGTCACCCACCACGGTAAAGAATATCGGCTGAGCCAAACATCCTCAAGCCCTGAGTTGTGTGTTGCCCCCACTGCCAATCCTCCAGTGAAGACAACTGGGGACCTCTCCAGGTTGCAGTGTGCCAAACCTCAATGCCACAGATCTGACATTTTTAGCAGGGGCTTTTCATGTACCTTTTCCTGAATGTAAAAATAAGTACGTGATCTGAACTACAAAAATGTAGAGAAACAAGTTTTCACGATGATAGAAGTTGAATTCTAAGACCTCACCAAATACTATGAAATTTATCTTTTCAAGACCATTTGCTTGTCAGAATTCAAGCAACAGCACCAAACACTAGTCCCCTGAAGTGCCTGCTGAAATCATCAACCTTTAGCCTTTTAAAATTCTGCTTAATTCGACTCCTTAACTACATCTGTTGACTATCTATTTATCCTGTGTCCTGCAAAAGTGAGACTTTACAGACTCGATTATCTTGTTGGTGTGGGTTACTATGCATTGAGTGATAACTATGAGAGCTATAAAGAAGTCAAAGTCCTCGAGACAAGTGGAATTTCTAGAGAAAGAATCAAGAAACTGAATTATAAAGAATAAAAAAAAGTGAGAATAAACCAAGCACAACACATACTCACAAGATACTTACTTTGAAGGCCTCTATTAGTGTGGATGGCAAGGTTATCAAAGACATTCACTTTTCCTGACCCTACTTTAATCCACAATGTGATGCAATGTTTTGCAGACAGGACTAAATTAGTACTTTCCTTAAATGGAGTCATTCACTTATGCATGGTTGATGACTCATTATTAAAGGTCAATATTAATTAATTAATTCATTCATTCATTCATTCATTCATTCATTCATTCATTCAAGCAAATAAGGCTTCCCCTGCTTTCAAACAGAAAGAATAATGTGGAGGAGTGCCTGATTGGCCCAAGGGATGTGAATCTATTATATTACTAACTTCTGCACCAAAGGGGTCTCTGTAGAAAGTTCTGTTCATGCTCCCTTGATTCATTTACTCTTCAGACTGTAAACTGAAAGAATGCACATAAACCCTACATGTAATCAGACACATAGATGTTTATGATGACTAGGATTAATAAGCAACAACAGGAAAAAAATGTTTACAGAGCCCCCCTTGGAACTGGGGAAATCCAGGCTCATTAGCTTCTCAGGTCAGACAGCTTCCTTCCCACCCACACCCCGCCCCGCCCGGCTCTTTGATCCCAGGGGGGACACTCTACAGAATTGGTGAATGTGTTCCCTCCACTCTGCTGGCTTAGGTCAACGGGGCACACCAGAAGAGAAGCAAGAAAGGGAGGACAAATGAGGCCTAGGTATTTGCCCCTCCTTGTGGGGTGGTCTCTTGACAGCAGTGTCCTTCCAGAGACCACAGCTCCTATCTGGGCAGGCCTCTCCACAGGGCCCCTTCCTTCTAGGTTCTCGTAACTCCTTCCTGCTCTGCCCTGCAGGCCAAACTAGGTCACAGCAGTGCTCCTAGCACAGGATACTGCCCCACCTGTATGCTCCCCTTACACCAGGGGTCAACAAACCGTGGCCCATGAGCCAGATCCTGCACAAAGCCTGTTTTGGTTAATAAAGTTTTATTAGAAGCCACACCCATTCATTTATGTGATGTCTACGGCTGCTTTCTGCACTAGAACAGCAAAGGAACTGAAACAGAGGCTGCATGGGCCCCAAAGCTGAAAATCATTACGACGGCTCTTTATAGAGAAATCTGCCAACTCCTGTCCAACACTCTTCTCATGCCCTTGAAAATAATCTTTTTAACTTACCTCTTCTGATCTACCCTCTGACAGGTGCACCATCTGTTTATTCCTGGGATCCCGCATGATATTGCCCCCAATTACTACTATGATGTAGCTTTAGTTACTGTAATTATTCCCATTTCATGAAGGACAAAGAAATTCAAGATTCATTTCGGAGGAAATATTTAGGTAAAAGGGAGTGAGAACAAGTTAAAAAAAAAAAAAAAGCCACAAAGCAACTTACAGAGAGAGACAGAGACAGAGACTGACGTGTGAAGTGTTTAAACTTTGTCAATTCATTAAGGAACCAGAGGATTTTCCCCCTTATTTAAAAGATAAGGTAATAGCAGCCAAGAATCTAAGTTTGCTTTGGCGACTGATGAGGAACCTGCCCTCCCCCTGCCATTTCCTGCTCCTTATGCTTGGATATGAGGCACATTAATACTTTGGTGAGGGACCTGGAAAAGATTTTGCTACAGAATTCTTTCTTCATTCATGAGTGGTGTCAAAAAATTTCATGGGCTCTTTGTTGGTGAACAAAGAGCTACATGGTTAGACCCGGTTCTTCTCGGCCAGCCCCCACCCCTATATTTTGAATATTAACTCCATAATACGTGAGTCATATCCAAAGACAGAAATCTTCCAAGGCACACTGAATCTGGAAGGCCCACTCTGTGGTGGCATCAGAGACCAATAAACAGCTACCGCTAGATAATAACAGTCATCAATTCAAACCTTCCAGTTATTCAGCACCTTAAATGTGCCAAGGCCTATGCAAATACTTCATGTTCTTTTTCTTCATTTACTGCCGCCTGCAAGCTTATTTTTAAGTGTACTACCATTACCTTCATTTTTCAGAGGAGAAAATGAAGGTAAACAGGTATTGAGAACTCGCCCAAATCCATAAATGACAAAGTCTAAAGTGTAGAGCCTGCCTTTCTGAAGGAGGCATGCTGAAAATTTCCCCTGCATGAGAGTGGCTGTCACTCCAAGAGAAGAGGAGAAGCCTGCCATTGACGATCTGACTATAATAAGAGAGCAACTCAGAGGTTATTTCATAAGTAACTGCCATCACTGTTCTTGGAGCTCCTGGTGGTTTAAAACTATTATTGTGATTCCAACAACCATAAATGTCAGGGAGAGTATTTGCTCTGTGGGGTCTATGCAATTAGTATGGAATAAGTTTGCCCTGGGTGGGGGGAGGGTAATTTACATTCACACTAAGCTTCCTCAGACCTGGTCAGCAAAAGTCACAAGTTTCTAAACCCACCAGAGAAGCAAGGACTCCAGATGAACTTATTCCAAGAAAGGAAGGTCCTACCTGTCTCCCTAAATCACCATCTACTGGTTTTCCATGTTATTTCGCACCTCATACCGTCAAAGTATATATTCCGCGAAGTGTTCCTGTGGATGTTCATTTATCCAGTTGGAAAATGGAAAGCCCATGTTAGGACTGAGTTGGTCTTGATGGCGGGGAAAATAATGATTTTTCAGAGCTTTATCTAGGACCCTGCAAACTTAAAAATTCTTAACAGGTTCATGGATGGGTTCCAAGGAGCCTGAGTCCCGTGAAATTGTGTGAGCACATGCATGGGAGAGAGAAGGAATGAGAGAATATGAGAATATGCATTTTTTGGCAAGGAGATCTAAAACCCTCATCAAATCCTTATTGTGGGGTCTGTCTCCCCCAAACCACAAAGAGTCACTGAGATGAGAGCTAACACAGTCCTCTTCCTTGGTGCAATCAGGTCACACAGCATGCTGACTGAGGTAGACCAGCCAACACATCAGCATTTTGCTCATCTTCCTCCTCCTAAGCTGAGAGCATTTGCCATTCCTCTTTGCCCCATGTCTTGCTCACCACTGACTCACAATGAGCCTGTTACATCACTATTCCCCACGGACTGGAACTCAATACAAAGAGGAGAAAGCTGCACTGGACTCCAGCCAAAAGGTTTAGGTACTCAAGTAACACCTGTGAGGCAATATCCTGAGTCATTTTATCTTGACTTCAGTCTACCTACAAAAAATGCATACGGACCTCCTCATATACCGTATCTGTGGTTTGGTAATTCTCCATCAGTGACTATGTCCTATAATTGTTATTTTTCCAGAGAGAGGTTTGAATTATATCTTTCTGCATAACAATAAAGTTTACCTCAAACTAATTCTGAAATACAATACAGCCGCCTTTACAGTATCTGGTCAACAACTTCCACATAACACCCCAGAAGCAACCAGCAACTATTTGTATTTCAGTAAAATGCCCTTTTCTGGGGGAAGGGAGGATAAATTCTGGAGTATGAGGTTTAACTAAGTATAAATTTCCAAGGTGCAAACATACTCCCATATATAGAACAGCCCTTGCAAAAGCAGAAGCAATGTAACTGGGACTCTTCTTCATACAGAGAGAGAGGGGGAGAGAGAGAGAGAGAGAGAGGGAGAGAGAGAGAGTGTGTGTGTGTGTAGCTTTCTTACTGTCAGCTGAATAGGCAAAGAAAACTGATGCTTTGCTCAGTATGTTTGCCAATTTCCCCCAAATTTTAAAACAAAAACACTCTCTGTGCCATGACCATATGTCCTGACGTATTTTCTTTTACCACAGAAACCCAATGACGAACACCCAACAATGTGACATTAGTCTTTGAATAAATGTGACTCTGCTTTTGGAAGAAAATCTTTCACACTGGCTCTGGAGTTGGCGCAGTATGTCTGTGTGTGGGTGTGAATGTGTGAAAATTCTAGTTCTATATATTTTACTTGAAATTTTATTTGATTATAAAGAAATATCTGCTCAGTGTAGAAAATAAAATTACAAAAATTATATGAATATATAGTGTATATAGTAGTTGGGAGTCCAAGCCCTAGAACCAAAGGAAATATATACAGGGGCATTATTACAGAATTGTTTGCAGAGGCAAAAACTGCAAAATAATTGAAGGATATATCAATACATGTGTTATAGAATAAGCTGGGGTTACATTTGTATTTTGAAATTGCATGTGTTTATTAAAACCGATGACGTAAATCTGTATCTATTGGTGGTATGTGCATGACACACTGTTAAAGAAAGTTTAAATAGGGCACCTGGGTAGCTCAGTTGGTTAAGCGACTGCCTTCAGCTCAGGTCATGATCCTGGAGTCCCGGGATCGAGTCCCACATCAGGCTCCCTGCTCAGCAGGGAGTCTGCTTCTCCCTCTGACCCTCCTCCCTCTCATGCTGTCTCTCATTGTCTCTCTCGCAAATAAATAAAAAATCTTAAAAAAAAAAAAAGAAAGTTTAAATAAAAAATGAGTACAGGATTCCACTGGTGTAAGGACAATGATCTAAAAAAGAAAAATCTAACATCTCATGTGTGTACATTTCTATTTTTACATAAGTATGCAGAAGGCTGTGAAAGGATGTGTGCCAGGCAGAAACACTGCTTACCTCAAGAAAAAGAGGAGGAAAAGGAAAGGAAGGTAGGCAGAGAACTACCTTTTTCATTTTAAAACTTCATTGTTTCAATGATTTGGGCAACTGCACATAACTTTACAATTTGGATGGTGGTGCATTCAATAAAAGAGTTTTTTTTTTTTTTAAGATTTTATTTATTTACTTATGAGAGAGAGTGAGCAAGAGCGAGCACAAGCTGGGGGAGGGGAAAAGGGAGGAACAGACTTCCCGCTGAGCAGGGAGGCCAAAGTGGGACTCGATCCCAGGACCCCAGGATCATGACCTGAACTGAAGGCAGACAATTAACTGACTAAGCCACCCAGGCACCCAATAAAAGGGGTTTTTTAAAGACAGAAAGAGAACGAAGTATTATAATAAAAAAATTTCAGAATCCACCCCCTTCCTCCCTCCACGGTAGGGCCACTGCTGACAACTTGTATTCAACTTTCCATATTTCCCCCCACCTACACTAAAATAGTCTTCAAACAAAATATAAATATTTTATATAGAATATTCATATAGAATATACATGCGATATATATACATATGTGTAAATATATATATGCCACATACATTGTTTTTTAATATGCTTTTCACTTAATGAGGCTTCAACATGTTTCCGCTGGCATGGGGTCTGATTAGACAGAAATGTGACAGAACCAGATGGGGACGTTCATCCTGTCATCCTCAGCTGCCAGCTGTGAGACCTCAGATAAGGCACTTAGCTGAGTCTCAATGGTACCTGCTGTAAAATGGGAACAAGGCCACCTGCTAATGCAGGGCTGTGTGAATGACACAAAATTCATCAGGATAACCAGGTTCACTCACAGATACACAACAGGTGCTCAACAAATGGACATTATCAGTATGAATTATGTAATAGTAATGTCACTGAGTACTTGCCTTGTGCTAAGAATGTTTCTAAGAACTTCTAAAACCTTGAAACATAATTCACTCAATTAACCCGCACACCTAACTTCTGAGATAGAGGCCATCATCCCCATTTTTCAAACAAGAATATGAAGGTCCAGAGAAGTGAAGTAACTTGCCCAAGGCTACACAGCTAATAGTATCAGAGCTGGGATCCAAACCAACACAGCCAGTTTACGATGTTGCTCTACTGTGGTTGTGGATGGATTTCAGGGAAGTAAGTTCTTCTACAGGAACATCTCGTGTAGACCATGTGATGACTGATTAACCACTCAGCTACAACAGCCTCGGGCTAGCAGTCAATTTTCTCAGTGCCGGTTCCCAGGCCTTTTCATGTGGGCACATATGTGTGCATTCACCTGGACACCCCAAAACTAGCCCCCCAGGGATGTTCAGCACTCTCTGCTCATCTCTCCCCAGGGGGCCAGCCAGTTATGCTCTGCAGAGGACCCCGGTCGGCCAAGAGCTTCTCTTTCCCCATAAGCATTTCCAGCACTTGAAACAAAGTTTAAGCAAAGGGAGGGAGATAATGCCACAAGTGAAATAGGACAAGGTAGCCTCAAGGGCTGGACTCACCTGAACCACAGTCCATCACTGGGTCACCAATGGCGTCTGCCTCCCAGGTGGGTGGCTCAGGCAGTGAGTATCTCATTAGCTTATGATGGAATGAATGGTCCCACATCAGGCTCTGATCATGAGAATCCCACCACCAGCTTATCAACCAATACAGGTGACCCTAACGTCATGAAAAAAATAACTTCTTTCCAATCTCCAGAAGCTAGGGACGTTGAGCAATGTGTCTACCACCACTTTTAGGACTCTCTTCACTTAAACCAAAATGGCATTTCTGTTTCCCTCAAGATCTAACAGACCTCAAGTTCTGGCCCTGTCTTGTTGGTGGTCGGTAACATTAAACCATCAACAATCAGGTTTATGTTTTCACTTCCAGGGACATGCCAGTTCTTTTCTCTCTCTGACAAGGTTGGGACATTCCCTCTGTTTGGTGCGGGAAATGAAGGGGGGGGGGGGCCGAGGAAGAAGGAAAGAAGGAGGAAACAAAAAACCCACGCCATTTACAAGCAGAGAGTGTTTCAATGCTCCCAACAAGCGGGATCTGGCATCCCTGTTACAGCAGCACCTTCCGTGATCACTATGAACTTTGGGTGCCATGGGGTTCAAATGAAGTAGGAGAGAAAAAAGAAGAGAAAGCAGAACCACTTCCTCTCGGGAAAGAGGGTGATGTTTTCTCACAGACCCCTCCCACTCTGGAGCTAAACTTGAGCACTTCACATGCTTTGCTCAATTAAGGCAATGACTACATTTCTAGCAGGAGTTATTAGCAAGTTTTATTTCTTAATTGGATGCTCTATTTAATGGGGTGTGTGTGTGTAAGAAAATAAATGGACACTGATTTAGAAGAAAAAGAAAAAAATTATTACTAATTAAAACCACCTAGTTTTTGTTTTCTTAAAAGTTCCTTGAAACACTGATTTTCATCCCTCTACATTTATTCTGGTTTAGATTCTAGTTTTACTTATGGGATGTCCTTAAACCACAAAGTTTCATGGCAGTTTCTCAAAGGAAATACAAACATTATACTGCATCCTATTACTAATACGGTGTATTCTCATTTGGGTCATCAAGCTAAGCAAAATACTATGTGAAATACATTCAAAATCACCGGATGTTAACAAAAGTGGCTCATTATGCAGAGTTTACTTACCACTATCCTTTCAACTTCTGTAACAGACATCACTTCCTTTTAAAAATGTCCACTTGGATGAATTCTAACATCTCCCACCCCGAAAGAAAAAAGAAACTGCTTTGTCCCTGTTTGAGCTCCTCCTTTTGAAATCTTTAACACAAAGTTATTTTTTTCAAAGCAAACTCTGAATGTGAGCTGCCTCCACCTTGGAGAGGTAACATTTCAGGGTGAAGCGGGCTGGCACAGAAACGTCCAAGCAAACCCCGGCTCTACACAAGTTAGCTTCTTTTCTTAGCTCCAGTGTTTAAAGGAAAAATTAAGATAGTTGCTCTATCGCATTAGTCTTAGCATTTCCAAACACAGGAATTCACTTTTTAAAGTTTCCCTTAGCAAACGTTATTAGGAAACACAGCAGGAAATGTCTATTAAGAAACTCCTGAGGTCTTCATTTATATTAACATTTACAGTGCTTTTTGTTGTTGTTGTTTGGTTTTTTAAATTTTTTTTATTATGTTATGTTAATCACCATACATTGCATCACATTTACATTGTTTTTAGCTTGTTACTCATTCTATGAGGACATTCATTTATTTTTAGCTTGTCACTCTTTCTTTTCTCGCTAATTCAGCGCAGAACACAAATCTCCAATGTTCCAGAACAAAGGTAACAGTGGAAAGGTAAGATACATCTGTTTACTCCGACAGGCTTCAAACAACCCTTCCCTCATCAGATCCCTCCTGGGGTGTGGACTGGGGGTAAGGAGCAGTGAAGACCCTTTCCCCAGGCCCTTCCTTAATGCTCCATTTACATGCCCCTCCAGAGAAGCCCTCAGAAAGTTCCACTGGGGTTTACTGCTTCACTGACAAGTTGGTTTAATCAAGCACTTGTGGCAAAGAAATTATTTCCTGGAACGTGTATGAAAATTCCATGGCAACAATAGTGGCTAAACTTCCATCTAAGAAAACGGCACACTTGAAAGAGAAGTGAGCGGAGGCATCTTCCAGAACTTGCTGGAAGTTGCTATCGATTCTATGTTGCTAATACAGGATCCTATAGGAAGACAAGACCAAGGTCAATGAGACAGAAGACGGAGGTGACCAGTGTCATGTATTTTCTGAACATGACAGCAAGGCCTACAGCTTCATAAGCAAAAAAGCACAACTGCTAAAAAAAAAAAAAAAGAAACATTGCTAAACATGACTAAGAAAAATGCTTACTTAAATTATAAAGATTGGAATTCATAGATTCAAGATTTTTCTTAAGTTTACAAAACCTAACATGGTTTGTCAAAAATTGAGCTCTTTATTTTTTATGGTACCATTATATTTATCTTTTTAATTTTTTTATTTATTTTTATTTATTTTTAAGATTTTATTTATTTGACAGAGAGAGAGAGACAGCGAGAGCAGGAACACAAGCAGGGGGAGTGGGAGAGGGAGAAGCAGACTCCCCGCCGAGCAGGGAGCCTGATGCGGCGCTCGATCCCAGGACCCTGGGATCATGACCTGAGCCGAAGGCAGACGCTTAACAGCTGAGCCACCCAGGCGCCCATATTTATCTTTTTTTAAAGTAAAGAGCAAAAATAGGGCTTCCTCATGATTTTTCTCTAGCAGGCCAATTTACTCCCTTGCTTCCAAATAAAGGCACTCTCTACCCCTAACCACCCCCGGCACTGGGAGGGAGGTCTATTTTGAGCCACTGCTATTCCTGTATGCTCAGTGGGCAGATCCCACCTGTCGGCAGGAGGTGTTGTCAAAGTATCAAATGCCCCCAAGACCTCATGACATACTGTCACCTGCCTCTACGGCTTCTAATGTTAGACCTCCTACTACAGTTTTACCCTCAGAAGCTGATCATGTGACTTGGAAATCGATTTCCAAGTCGGGACAATAGATATTTCCTGATTGAATACTCTGCAGCAGACACAGTGCGAGGTCCCAGGAACACGGCAAGTACACAGCTCGATCAACGTGTCCCTGCTCTCAGGAGCTTATACTCACTCACACAGGACCCTCCTGGGTCCTTTCCCAGTGAACTGCAAATCTCCCAGGGACACCTCACCAGTAGAGTCGAACAGATGCCGGATTCAGAAGCCTGCCCAGGTACACCTTACAAACTTCTCCACAGACTCTGGAAGGCAATGACAACACATGCCACACAAAGCAGCCACATCAAACATCAGGCAGTGACAAATGTCCTCAATGAGAGAAGAGATGACCCTGTACACGAAAGCTCCACTCTTAGACACAAGTGAGGCTTCCAAAGGCTAGGCTGAGGTCCCCCTGTGGTAAGTCCATTATGACCCAAGTGACCACTAACTAGTGCCGTCCACCTGCTGGTGACATGCAGAGCCCGTGAACTTGGCCTCAGGCGAGAAGTTCCCAAGTGGAAGGTTGACAGGTAATGGGACTTATTTTTGCAAAGATAGTCATATTCTAGTATCATATTTGACCCCATTCTTTTGGCAAGAGGCTGCGGCTTAGACAGGCCCTCAGCAAATCTGACAGACTCCAGGGTAGAATACCAGAAAAAGACATCTGCTATCAACAGGGAAGGCACAGCTCTGTCCTCCCATGCAGAATGCTTTGGAACTGCTGGCCACTGCCTTTTAGTGAGTCATGAAATCAACTTAGTGGGTGGCAAAGAGCATTAAAAAAGAAAATAAAATAGAAATACCAGACTGCTGTGTGCAGTCATCAACACTTGTTCAATTTTGTACATATGCACCAGGACCCACTCACATTTGTGGTTTCTATGTAAAGCACATTTCTTACTGTAGGTCTTTGGAAGAGCAGTCTAGCACAAGGAGCTGTTCCAGCAGGGTTTTTGTGTTTTTTTTTTAATTGAAGTGTAGGTGACACACAATGTTACATTAGTTGCAGGTCTACAGCGCAGTGATTCTCCGATGAGTCTACATTACGCTGTGCTCACCACAAGTGTAGGCGTCCTCTATCACCACACAACCCTATTACAATACCACTGACTATATTTCCTATGCTGTACCTTTTTTTTCTTAAAGATTTATTTTAGAGAGCGAGCGAGCAGGAGGGCAGGGCCGAGGGAGAGCGAGAACCCCTAGCTGATACCATGCTGAGCGTGGAGCCTGACACGGGGCTCGGTCTCATGACACTGAGACCATGACCTAAGCTGAAACCAAGAGTCAGGTGCTTATGGGAGCCTGGGTGGCTCAGCTGTTAAGCGTCTGCCTTCGGCTCAGGTCATGGTCCTACGGTCCTGGGATCGGGCCCCGCATCAGGCTCCCTGCTCGGTGGGAAGCCTGCTTCTCCTTCTCCCACTCCCCCTGCTTGTGTTCCCTCTCTCACTGTCTCTCTCTCTGTCAAATAAATAAATAAAATCTTTAAAAAAAAAAAAAAAGTCAGGTGCTTAACCAACTGAGCCACCTAGGCGCCCCTCCTATGCTGTCTCTTTATCCCCACGACTTATTCATTCCATAGCCCAAACAGTTGTTTTTTGTTGGTTTTTTTTTTAAGATTTCATTTATTTACTTGACAGAGAGAGAGACAGCAAGAGAGGGAACACAAGCAGGGGGAGTGGCAGAGGGAGAAGCAGGCCTCCCGTGGAGCAGGAGCCCGATGCGGGACTCGATCCCGGGACTCCAGGATCATGACCTGAGCCGAAGGCAGACGCTTAACAATTGAGCCACCCAGGCGCCCCTCAAACAGTTCTTCTGTGTTTGGGTTGCCCCAATCGACAAATGTGCACACTACAAAGAGCTGGAAGTAGAATGCATTATGATAGCATAGTTTTTTAAAAAAATGTATAAATACACATAAAAGTTTATCAAAAGTGGATTCCCTGGTTTGGGGCCTATGACACTAATATTTACCTTTTTGCCTCTGAAATTCTTTACCAACGATGGTATTAGTCTTCTCCATAGTGGATTCCAGTCTCTCAAAAGCTCCTCATTGTTCAACCAAACACACTTAAGTAGCTACACAAAGCAGTAAGCTCAGACTGGCTCATGGCTACTTAGGCAAGATGAAGTCAGAGCAGGGGACATTACCGTAGGCGGTTCTTGGGACTATGCTAGTCAAAGACCTTGACTGACACCATGAGTAAATCATTCTGTTGTCAATCTCCAACCAATGTGATTCCATCTAGGGTACAGATTCATCTGTGGCCTTAACGTCTGTAACATCCTTAGAAATAAAACTGTCTTAGGTGTAACATACACACAGGAAGTGAATAAACCGGAAGTGACTATCCTGATGCATTTTTGCAGCATGCATACCCTCATTAACCATGACTCAGGTGAAGACTACAATGGGACCAACACCCCAGATCTCTCCCGGAGCTTGCTGCCAGTCATCATCCTGAGGAATCCCATGGAATAACTTTGCTCTTGAAGAGAAAGCCAACGCTCACAATCCGTGATCAGCCAGCAACAGTACAAGCTTTACCCGTTTATTGTTTTTATTTTTACCGCTATCTTTACAGCAACTGAAAATGACTTTCCACAATCATGACACAGTTTCCTTTTAAAATAAATTTAAGTTACACAAAAGTATGTTTCTTTCAGAAAGATGTTAAGTATTTAACAAAAACAGGTGGTGCATAGATGGCAGAAACTGAGCAGGTGTAGATGACTAAAGTTCGAGAAACACTTGGTTTTGGGTGCTGATCAGTATGAAATGCTGAACAGGCTTAAGTGACCATCCACCATGCTCATTTTCTGCAGATGAGGGTAGAGTCTCTCTCCTGTCCCGTGTTGTATCACAAGGACTAATTTCCTCTCTTGCATATTTTTATAAAAGTTTAATGGTTGGTGCTTCAGGGAAATCAGATGACGTTGTTTTTATACCCTGTGGCTTGTATTTCTCCCATGCATCATGCTTAATCGCAACTGGAATAAACTGATTCGGAATGAAAGGACGCTTACCAGATTTTTCTCCCCTTAAATCTTTAAGTTTTAAAAGTTCACTTAGAACTGGGATCAACTATAACGAAAGGCTACCAACCACTCATACTGAATGTCTTTAATGTTCTAATTATGGCAAAAAAGAACGGACACTTTGTGTACTTAACTTTCAACCAAACTAAAGGGGAAAGGGAAAGATTTCAAAAGAAGTAACAACTTCTTCTCGCTGAATTAGTATAATTCTCTGTACGTTCTATTAAATCTAATGGGTTTAGCAGATGAGACTCTCCACATTTCACTTATAAGGCTGAGTGTATCAGGAAAAATAATCTACATTTACCTATGAATAGACTTCATAGGTAATTAAGTCACCTTGTCAAAACAAAGATTTTCTTGCCTCTACATAATACCATCTGCCTACTGGATTCCCCTTTCATTTCTTACAAAGTATAAACAAAGTTTACTAAACAGGAACTATATTAAAAAACAGCTTAGAACTCCATTCAGTTGGTCTTGGGTCTCCAAGGAGTGATTCAAATAAAATAAAAGCAAAATCTCACAAGTGACCCATGTGAAATTAAGGAAGTGCTTATGTATTCAGGCACACATTCACCCACAGATTCATATACTCACCCATACAGTCACATAGATACATACATGTAAAACCCATTCTTTTATAAGCTCTTTAAGCACTCTAAAAAAATCTTATTTGTCAAAATGCAGTAAATTAAAGGACTTTGGCTAATAATGTAAGTTAAAGTGTCGTTTAGAACTTCATTAAAACCCAAACAGCAAGGTTAAGGTAACATTTCTCTGAAAATGATTCCACCAAACTCAGCGTTTAATGTCCTTCCTCTATGTGATCACTTTCCCCTCTGCTGTTTCAAGACACCAAAGGGAATTAGTTCTCTAGATACCATGATGCTGATCAGGGCAGCCAAATGGAGAAATTTAAAACATCACCAGCTTTGTTACCATTATCACTAGTCCTTTAGGAAGAAGGGAAAAGGAGTTCTTTCCAGCTTTCAAACTTACCTTTTAATCACCGAAGAAAATTAAGATGTTGCTCCCTTGATAGTATTAAGGGCTTTCAACAAAAATATGATGTAATACTTTTTTTCTTGCTTGACTCCAGCTCCTCTACAATTCCTTTATCTCTAGTAATTCTACTCCAGGTCAGCATCACACATTAATACTCACCCAAGGTTCTTACAAGCATGCTCTCTTAAGATAGTTCCAAGAATGATACTAAGTATTAGAAATCCATTCACAATGCCATAACAAAGTCATACTTAATCCTATTTTACTTGAGCTCCTCCCATTCCATTTTAGAGTTTCGAATAAGTAATAAATATGTGCTCCATATGCAATGCAATTTCCATGCCCCATCAGATTCCAGCACACAGGCAGTTATATCTGTTCCTCTTTTCTTTTGTCAAGATTATGCTTGCTATCAGTAAGGGTTTCTAGTTTCATCTCCACACTTGATTGTACTTTTCAATTTTTCTACATTGGTGTATTGCATAAGTATCAAGATATAAAAAGCAATTAAACATTAACTTACAATCTTAAAGGAAGATGTAGTCAAAGAAACTCTTGACAATTTTAAGAAAATCCCAATAGTCTTCATGAGTCAATCAATATAAAAATGGAAATCTTATTCTGGTCTGGCATTTTAAAATAGCTGATCTTAAACATGCAATTGTTTTACTTCATTTTTAGAACACTTAAGTCAGCACATATGCAATGAATTACCATGCTGTTCACACTGTGATGTAAATTGAGAATTATTTTTGATTGATCAATTATTATGATTTCTAGAGCCTTAGGAAGTGACAGCTCTTTCTCAATCCAGATTCAAAGGGTCACTAATTTAAAAAAAGAACTCTAAAACAAACGAAAACAATCTACCCACAACTGTAATTTCAGGTTCACGAAACTATGCCATAGAACTTCATCATCAAAGCACGTGCTCACTGATAGGTCCCTCCAGGCCAGCTTCTACAGAGCTATAGGAAAGAACCCCTGCAAAGCTAACCACCTGACAAGTGTTTATTCTGGGGCCAAATTTACAGTATTTGGACACATGCACTATTTTCTTTATTACAGCAACCTTATATGTAACAGTGCCCACATTTTATAGAAAAAAAGCAGTGCTCAGAAATGAGCCTGCCCAAGGTCACGAGGGTAATATGAAAATTAATAAAGGGAAACCTCACTAAAGTGGACTTGAGATGCTAGACGGGGAGGCTGGTAGGGAGAACTGTACCAACCAATATCAACTACCGGAAGAACTGTCAATTACAGAACTCTACAATAAGAATCACAACGGGGAAATATGTGTGTTATATCTCCCACAAGAAATCAACTACCCCTGCAACTCAGCCAATGAGAAACCATCTCACCCAGAATTCCTGATTCCCTCTAACAGACTTCAGTTCAAAACAACGCCTTCCAAGTTCCTCCTTCTTTTCCATAAAATGATGTTCCTCTCTTTTGTTTTTTGGTCTTTGCCTATGGTTTTTCCATAGCTTGCTTGCCCCAGATTCAAATTCTCTGCTATGCCTAGATAAACCCATCTTTTGCTGGAAAAATGACTGGCAGTTTTACTTTTAAGGCTAACAGCAGCAAATGGTAGAACTAGAATTCAAAATCTGGTCTGATTCCAGAGCCTGTGACTCTTAGCCACTCTATACACTTACCGGCTTTCTTTCTTTCTTTCTTTTTTTAAAAAGATTTTTAATTTATTTATCTGAGAGAGAGAATGGGAGACAGAGAGCATGAGAGGGGGAGGATCAGAGGGAGAAGTAGACTCCCCGCTGAGCAGGGAGTCCGATGCGGGACTCGATCCCAGGACTCCAGGATCATGACCTGAGCCGAAGGCAGTTGCTTAACCAACTGAGCCACCCAGGCGCCCCTAACGGCTTTCTTATAACCCTAGTGTCAGTCATCTTGCTCCATACACTGGTCTTACGAGTAAACGTCCTGGAGCCAGGGACCACATTTTAGTTCTCTATGGATCCTGACCTCTCTCAGATTAGGGAGAACTCAATGCCCATGCAAAAAGCAAACATATGCCGGCTAGTGGTTTCTCTTTGCTATTATCCCAAGAACTCATACAACATGAAGATTTTTAATAAGCCACAAGCCATAGATCCCTCTATATAATCATTTTCCTCCCAAATGTTTCAATAAACACGGAGTAATTTTTTGGATAGAAGTTTTAAGTGTCTAGCTAATGAATTCCGAAATCAATGTGTCCGGAAACGTAGTATTTCAATCATTCAGCAACAATCATTCTATGAAAAGAATAAAAACTGTCTTCTTTGATTAGAGACTGCCAAAATTGATTCTGTTCCCAGAGTTTCTTCAAATGTTGAAAAAAATATATATATACGTATGTGTGTGTGTATGTATATATATAGCACATTTTAAAATGGACTGGAACGTTTCTTTTGGGAGGTGGTGGGGCAGCTGTGAAACCAACACTCTGAGGCGTTCAGTTCTCCTGACCCCGGAGAGCTGTCAAATGACTCACTAGGACCAGCAGGAAAAGAGGAAGTGATGAAAGATAAATTAAGAGAATCAGAAGAGCCAAAAAGGCAGCAGGGAGTGCCACCCTCAGGAGAAAAGGGGTGGGACACACTCTTTGGAGTTCAAATGGCTATCCAAATAGACAAAGACAGGGTATTGGAGCCCCGTGGCACTCGGTGTGGCAAGGGCAGACGAACTCCATACCAGCTACTCTCCCCTGTGAGGCTCCAGGGGACCATTAATCATCATTAGGGGAAGCCTTGCTGTTGCAGCTTCCCACCCCGGGGTATTCAGAGTCCCCAGTGAAAGTGGCATAATGGCAGATCCGTGCTCACAGCCGCCAATCTGCCCCAAGTCTTCCCTTTGCAATTTGCATTGACAATTTCTAATTCAACACTCCCTCCTCCTGTTCACAGCACCCTAATCTACAGGCACTGTGCTTACTTTTTATTTTCAAAATGATAGCAATCTGCTGCTTTGAAGGGTCCCCCCAGTGCCTCTCCCAGGAAGCAAATGCCATACATTTCAGTTTACCACTTAAGTCCGACCATCCCAACATGCCTTCCAAATCCAATAAAAGTACATGTATGGTCATTTTGCCTTACAGAGAAAGACAAAATTTTTTAATAAAATTGTTCTCAAAACCCCCATACTTAAAGGTAAGTGTCTAAATATCATGTGTAAAGAAGATGAGTGGCTATAAAATGCATCTTTTTTTAAAGATTTATTTGAGAGAGCGAGCATGCATGGTGGGGAGGGGCAGAGGGAGAGGGACAAAGAGAATCTCAAGCAGATTCCCCACTGAGTACAGAGCCCTACACAAGGCTCAATCTCAGGACCATGAGATCATGACCTGAGCCGAAATCAAGAGTCGGACACTCAACCAAGACACCCAGGTGCCCCTAAAATGCATCGTATCTGTACTGTTGTCAAGGGTTTGTGGTTTTGCTTTGTTGTCCTTCAGAAATTACCAAAAATTTCCTTTTGGACCTAATCTTTATCCAAAAAATTTAATGGGGGCACCAGTCACTTCTGATTTATTCTTGATTTTAAAATGCTTTGTGGATGATTTAATTAAGTCTTTTTATTAAGAGATGACCATGAGGGATAGACTTAAAACTTCTGTGGAGCCAGAAATCCCACAGAAGTACACACTGTCAACCTAAATGAACTTTGATTCATCTGAGCTGGAATGGGGCGGGGGGGGGGGGGGGGACATGTCCTGCCAAAGAGGAGCATCCAATGCCCTGTTTCCAGAGTTTCAGCCGGAAGCCAGCTGTTCACCCATCTCCACACCTGAGGCAGATGCTATGAGCTTTCAGAAATGAGAATGTCAAGTAATTTTTATTTTTATTTATTTACTATTTTTTATTAATTATTTATTTTATTTATTATTATTTAAATTTTTATTTAAAGATTTATTTATACTGGGGAGAAAGAGTGAGAGCACCTGAACAGGGGTAGGGGGAGAGGGAGAGAGAGAATCTCAAGCAGACCCCCCCACTGAGCATGGAGCCCAAGGTAGGGCCCCATCTCACAACCCTGAGATCATGACCTGAGCAGAAATCAGGAGTCGGACACTCAACCGACTGAGTCACCCAGGCGCCCCGAGAATGTCAACTAATGTTTTAAAGGAAATATACAAGCAGGAATCAGCCTTGTGACATTTAAAACTCAGAAAAAACTTCTAACTCATCACATTTTTTCATCTTTGCCTTTTTATGGATTATAAAAATAATACTCACTTTGGAGAATTCCAACATTACAGAAATGTGACTTCAGAAATTCAAAGTTACCGCCCATAATCCCACCCCACAAAATTGCTATAATAACTATAAAATGTTTATTAGCTCAGAGTATTTTTCCTATGAAAAGACTAATATATATAAATGCCTTTAAAATACACAAATTGCGTCATGCCACATGTCCCATTCTTCATCTGTATGTTTATCTGGCTGGTGTACAGTGATGTCTGTTAAAAAGATGTTCACTGAAAACCTGTTTTTTTTTTTTTTTTTTTTAAAAAGCTGGTTTTAATAGCAAAATAAGACAACAACAACAACACTAATAAACATAACAAAGTCAATACATCAGTATAGTCAATAGAAGGCAGGGATTTAAGATGGTATATTTGGTTTTAATAGGTCACAATATTAATTCTGGAGAGGATGACTCCCTGAAATAGTTCAGAGTTTTCTCAATAATCCTATAGCAGCACTACATTCTTGCTAAAACACATAACAAGAGGAAAACAGATCTCAAAATTATTTTTGCTGACTTCTATACTTAGCTTTGGCATTAAGTTCTTGTGTCAGATGCTAAAATTTTATTTAAAAAAAAAGAATTCTTCACATTTGTACTTATTAGCAAAATCCACTATTTTATTTTTTTTTTAGGTAAGGGAGACAGTAATGCTCTTCTGTTTTAGAGATGAAGAAATAGAGGCTCAGCACTGAGGATACCAAGACCACAGAGTAAGTAACTGGGGAGAAACTTGACCCTGGGTATCTTGATCTAAATCTCGGGGCTTTTTCCACCTCAATATGTACCTTCTAGTACTGAAGAAATCAGCTGCATTTTAGAGGAACATTACATCATTTTGCCAGGATCTTCCATCGCTATAGTATAGGCCATTAGGATAAGATGAAAATGGTTAAACAGAGGGCCAGGAGAAGGAAAAAAAAACAAAAACAAAAAACACAACAACAAATGTATGAAGGTGTTTGCTTTATTTGACATGTTATTTTACATGTGAAGACCAAGAAGACTGACTGATACATATGATAATTAAGTACACTCTATGCCAATGAAATCAGAGTCATGACTTCCAAATGATAATACAGTCACTCCAAAAACATCCCTTAGGTGGGTCCATCCTAGCAAATCCCCAGCAAGGATGTCATCCCTCTCCTCTCTGTGCCGATGGCAACCATCATTAAATGACCACCACACTCAGGGCTCCTATCTGGCTCAGTTGGTAGTGTGTGACTCTTGGTCGTGGGGTTGTAAGTTTGAGCCCCACACTGGGTGTGGAGATTACTTAAAAATAAAATCTTTAAAAAAATATGACCACCACGCTCATCCCCATCCTATCCAGACATGACATCAGAACCTTTTTACATCATAATCCAGGGTTTAACACTGTCAATCCATCAAAATTGGTATGTAAAATAAAACTCTCATCTCTGTCTCTGGAAATGGAGAGTTGGAATCCATTATTAATAACTGGTCTCTAAAACCAGCTTATTTTTGCAGGTAACAAAGAGTCTTTTCAACATGGGTTGGATTATACCAAGTCTCCTTTATCAAAACAGATTATTTAAGTAAATGAGGCAATAGTTAGAGATTTCAAACTGACACGAATAGATTTGAGTTCTAAGAAAATAACTGCCCCCAAATTCTCTCCTCTCCTTTGTTGAACGTGGCCAATGGGCATCAGTCACTGCAGAAGACAGCAGGAAAACCTCATGTGTTTATTTCTAGCACTGCCCAGAAAGGGCTCGTGCCTATCTATGCCTGTTTAGCAGTAGTAATTTTCTTGTATAGAGTTACATAAGAAATACTCAGCCTTTCTTACCCCTAAAATTAGAAAAATACAATACCAAATCATCTAGTTTATAGCATATTTTCCTCCAAAATCAAGCCAAAATAATACAGAAATACTTTAAACAATTTTCATCAACAATTTTTAATTCACTGAGAACATCGAAGCAAAGATCAGATATTTGATTCAAAGTAAAGAGTGCAATCATCACTATCTCAAAAGGGACTCTTCTAGGAGTTACACATACTTGAAGAGGAAGAATAAAATTAGCCATGCAGACTTGGAATGGAACTAGAGATCCTGATAAAGACATAGTTTTCAAATATATATAGAAGGATAGAGAAAATAGATGCAGAGGTATTAATATTAATGATGATGATACTGTGTGTGCGCGTGTTTATATGTGCATCTTTACATTTCCTAGCTCTATCTACTCAGAGTGCATGGAAGCAATGAAACCCAGGATGCCTGGGTGGCTCAGTTGGTTAAGTGTCTGACTCTTGGTTTCAGCTCTGGTCATGATCTTCAGGTCTTGAGATCGAGCCTTGTGCCAGGCTCCGCACTCTGCGGAGAGTCTCCTTGAGATTCTCTCTCTCCTTCTTCCTCCCTGCCCCAGCTTGCACACTTGCACACACACACTCTTTCTCAAAAAATTAATTAATTAAAGAAGCAATGAAACCACAGTCATAATGATTAGCCTAGCACCCATATTATGGTTTCAAACACCATTCCTCATTAAATGGAGCCAGAGCTACTTGGAAAAGTAGCTGATTCCAGAACTGGGGCCAGAAAAGTACAGAATGAACCAGAAACATCCTGTGTTAACAGAAAGGAAGAAAGTGCTCAAAAAATGATGGGAACATGTCAAAAGGATATAAATACCATCTTTTAAAGAGCTCCGTCTGGCCAAAACTAGTCCATGTGACCACCAAATTATAAGAATCAATGGGTCCATACTGAGATGGATGGATGGATGAATGGATCAATGTAGATAAATAGGTAGATAAAAATAGGGGGAAAAGAATACCCTTTCTTACAGTGGAAAGCCAACTAATAAACACAGAAGGAATGCAGTTAGAAAATCACTATTTGTCAACCATCCTAATAATAACCGATTCAAGTAAAAACCATAAATGAATGCTCAAGCCAGTATATTCGAGTTTGAGGAACAGCAGGCTACTCACATGGCCTCAAAATATCCCCCCATAAGATACAAGGTAAAGAAGAAAAAAGTAACTTAATAGTGAAGAAGTCTGGCAGATAGGATTTGAACCAAGCAGTCCACATTAATGTCACCAATAAAGGGATAAACTGATACCATGTGACTCCCAACAGGATGTGCTGAGAAGCCCACGCTATCACTTCTATGGTACCTTTGCTCAAAATGTACCACCTAAATCAACACTCAGGAGCAACAAACAAATCCAACTTGAGAAACACACTACAAAAGACCTGGTTTGTACTCTTTCAAATAGGAGTAGCATGTGAGACAAAAACGTAGGAAGTGCTATCAAGTAAGAGATACTAAATAAATATGACAATTAAATAAAACCTGTGATCTGGGATTTTCTCTCACTGTAAAGGACATCATAGGGATTATTAGTGAAATCTGAATAAATTCGGTAGATTAGATAACAAAGCCCCACCAATGCTAATTTCCTGATTTAGATAACTGCGCTGCAGTTACGTAAGAGAACGTCTTATTGCTAAAAAACACACACACGCTGATATATTTAGGAATTAAGAGTAGAGAGTGAAAAGGGTTCAAATAAATATAACAGATGTGGGTATTTGGGGAATCTGGGTAAAGATGATACAGGAATTCATTTATATAGGTCTGAAATTATGTCAAAATAAAAGTTTATCGATTAAAAAAGAATCTTACTAGAAGATAGTGAGTTTTGGTTTGTCTGTTTTTTAAATAAGTGCTTCATCAGGTGAATTCACAGGCCATTCTGCAATTTTCGTTGGTCTCAGAACATTATCTTCTGCCAGTAACAAATGGTGAAACTTCATTTTGTTCTATCAAAGTCTGGCTCTGGAAGGAAAGGTCTTGTTAAACTTGTCAGTCCTGTAGCCTAGCCTTATTAGCAATGACCGACTAACTAAACCTACAGCGAACAAAACAAGAGTCACTGATTTACACCACCACTGAGGTTTCACAGCCTCTGTGACCACAGCGTTGGGCCTTCAAATCCCAACGCTTCCACCAAGAACACTTTTTACAGAAGACTGTACAAAATAATGGTTCTTGGCAACCCCCCACCCTCTTCACTGCACCTTATCACATCTCTCTCAGAGAACAACAGGACATTCCATTTAACCCAGCAACTGTTACAGAAGCACACTACCACCAAATGGGAGACTCGTACAACGCAGCCACGGACTCAGTTCTCCAACTTAAGAAGCCTGAAAACTGGCGAAAAATACAGATACTGTGGACGGCCTCTACAAAAGTGTTAAGAGTTTCAGTGAGTTGCGTTACGTGGTCAGGTACCTACCATACCAGCCGTGTGGCTAAAAAAACAAAACAAAACAAAACAAAACAAAACTGAATCAGGAAAGAAACGGATCTATCAATCACACATGCCTCCAAGTGAATTTGCTAGTTTCTTAGCAGGCTTTGGTTTTTCTGTGCTTTTCTTGTCATGAGCGTTTCACCCAATGAGGTACTGGCACAACCAGTCAAATGCCTCATATGGTAGTCAACTGAGGAGAGAGCAAGATGCTCCAATGCTGGGGAAACCAGCTGGATGGATTTAAGGAGAGATGTATGCTGCCCACATGGGACATCCTGAAGGGATTTTTGATGGTAATATCAACCATATGTGATTTTTCACCTTTTGGTTTCTCTAAATCACTTACAAGAGAATTGCACAGAATGTGATCGGTCCAGAGTAGACTCTAGAGGTTACAGAAAAAAAGCATTATATATGTGATGAAACCTGTTTACGTTGGTTAATGCACACTCAGAGGGCACTGGGAAGATTTTTCCAAAGGTTTCAAGCTATTACAAAGAACAAAAGCATAGTTCCTTTAAAAAAATCTGGTGGTACTGAGGTATAGGAGCATTGCATTGTCTTCAAAAGGGAGTTCAGAAAGCAGGCGAGGCTCTGAGGCCAAAAAACTAAAACCACTGGGGCATTTATGGTTTTATATTTTAGAATGAGTACAAAAAGTACTATGGAGAAATTAAACTTAGTTTTCTAAATAGGAGCGGAGTATATGCAATCAAGGGTGAGGTCATAAGTTATGAAAAGGGCCTGAGGCAGCTCATAAGTAAGTACAGGAAGAAGACACACACAAAAAAAATCAGAAGCAAATACTGAATAAGTTGGAAGTTGCTGTATCTCAGTGTCAGATATGAGGGAGGGTGGGCACAACCGTTTGTCTGTCCTGATCCAGGGCAGATGGGGACAGGAGGTGCCAACAAAGAGTGTGGGCTCCCAGATCAGCCACGCTCCAAAGCTGCAACCATGTGGGCAGAGGGGGCCCAAGATTTCTAGCCCAGGACAGCTCAGGCTTTCTTATGAGGCCTTGAGAGCTCTCGGACAGGGAATCCAAGCAGACAGCTAGAAGGGGGGGAATGCTGACAACTCTGCTCCTGAAGCAACTCACCTCACATCATAAGGTTTTGGAGTAAGATCCATCTCTAATCTAGTGATTCTCCCGGGTACCCCTATCACACCCTGAAGTAGTGCTAGAAATCTGTGGGGGCACTCACTGGCACAATGATTGTGGTGGGGACCAGGGATGCCAGAAGTCCTACAATGCACAGAGTCCCATGCGGTGCACAATTATTATGCTTCTACTGCAACTTCCACATACCCTTCCAGACCTTCGTGAAGGTAAAATAACAAATGTTTTATGATTACCTGAGTGGAGACCCTCACTCGTTTTTACATTTAAACACTAAGGGTTCTTTTTTTTTTCAGTTTAAATATATATAAATTGTATACCCTTATTCATAGCAGTATTTTTCACAAAATAATGTCACAAAGTCAAAAGGTAGGAGTAAACCAAGTGTCTGCCAACGGACGGAGAGAGAAACAAAATGTGGTATATATGCATCTATACACACAGTGGGATAGTATTTAGCCTTAAAAAGGAAGCAATTCTGACACATCTTCCAATACGGGTGAACCTGGAGGACGAATCCCGCTAGATGAAATAAGCCAGACACAAAAAAGACAAATACCATATAATTCCACTTACATGGAGTACCTAGAGTAGTCAAATGCACAGAAACAGCAAGCAAAATGGGGGCCTCCAAGAGCTGGGGGTAGAGGGAGTGGGGAGTTGTTTAATGGGTACCATTCCACTGTAGGAAGATGGAAAAGTTCTGGAGATGGATGGTGGTGATGGCTGCACAACAGTGTGAATGTACTTAGTGCCACAGAAAGGTGTAATTAAAAATGGTTAAATTTTATGTTATGTATATTTTAGCACAATTTTAAAAATACACATACACACACACACGGAGGTGTGCAAATCACAAGACGACTGTACTTTGCTGTGCCAAAACTGAACCCCACTCTGTTCACCACTGCAGAAAACCGAATCACATGGTGCCAGTGCTCCCAGCACCTCAGTCCCCAGCACCACCCTCCCACTCCGGTAGCCTTCACAGCTGGGACCTCATGCTGAGTCTACAAGGAGGCGCAAGCATCTGCAGCATCGTGGGGTCTTCCAGCATCACCATGCCCATGCATTCTCATCCTGATACATGTATTTTAGTATCAATTACCTTCCTTTTATTTTTTTATTATGGCATACAGAGATCTTACAATTAGGTGTGTATGTAGGTAAATATTACTTATAGATTTCATTTTACAACAGGATTGGTGGCACTGAAAAGTATTTGTTATAAAAAAAATGGAGAGAGTGGGCCTGGCTCTGAGATGGGTGGGGACCACCACTCTGGTCTCAGGGGACAGACAGGAGTGGGAGTAGAGGAATTGAAGACTCTGCAGTAAGGACTAGACTCAGTGAGTCTCCGTGGATTTAATATAAAAGCACCCTTCTGCGAGAATCAAGGTTCTTATGGGGGTGGTCTGGTGGTAGTCTGTCCACTCCCCTGAAAAGGAAGAAATATGGTGGAAAACTAGAAAGTGCCTGACTCTCCTTCGTGATGAAACACAGACACACTTAAAATAATCAAATTTATGCCTGGTAATAAACTCCGACAGAGATGAGGTGAACCAGGGTATATATTTTTCAGTCATGGGAATCACTGTATCCTGTCAAAAGAGATCAGGATTTAACTGAGAAGGGCACGGTGTGTCAATTGCAATGACACATATATTGTTGCTCTATTGTGATCATCCTTCATTTCCATCTCAACACCGGGACATGATTAATATTTTACATACTGTCCAAAAGGGGAATGTGACTTACCAGAAACCATCCTCCACATTTCAAATACAGATCCCCCCATTGCCAAGAGAAAATCCTGCCCAGCTGTAGATTTCTCATTTGCAAAACATAAGAGCAATGAAATTCCATTACTTAGAGAAACTGGCTGTTCCACCAAACCCTTGGCAACGGAAGCTGTACTTATCTTTCTGAACAATAGCCTCAGAAAATGTATTCTCTCTCTCAAAAAAAAAAAAAAAAAAAAGACAGTAAGTATGCCTTTGAGCTCTTGAGAAAGTGCTCTTGCACAAGCAAATTCCTGTTAGGGAAAATCCACTCCCCCGACCTGGGAAGTACAAAGATGGACCCTAAAACAGGCAGTAAAAAGAGCTCCAAGTTTAAGAACACTTCAAAAAGTCAATGGGGATGTAACAATATTAATAATGTCCTGAAAACAAAATCAAGTATCCTTTTCATATGTACGTTACCACAATGTACCTGCTCCCTCAGAAGGGTGATTCTTAGACCCTAACATGTTCAATTTGTTTTCCCTGTGAGTGTTAACTGTATGTTTTCCCGAGGATATAAACGATCCTAAAGCGTACTGCTTTGCACATTGTGGAATTCATCCAAACAAGAATGGAAAGGCGAGACTTTGTTCTCTGTCTTCCCAGGCTCCCTTCCCCGGGAGAAGCATGCGGCCAAACTCCAGTGGGTTATGTGAGCTTCGCTCATGGCTTATCTCATAGAGTTCCCACTCCGTCCAAAGTTTTGAAATGGACCATGAAAACACTCAAGAAACACAGACGCTCTGCCAATGTGTTTGAACAAGTATCAGCGGCATCAGGGCTGTTTTTCCGGTTCCCCGTCTAATGTGCCCTGTCATGGCTATGGCCCGTGGTGCCGTTCTTGTGGGATGCAACGTATCATCCTGGACTCTCCTATCTAATTCCTCCTCACAGGAGACCCAACAACTTAGTCCATGTATTTACCCATTAAAAGAGCAGTCAAAATGGTCAAAAAACACCAGCAAAAAATAGTCCGTTGTGTCCAACTTTGCACCAAGAGCCCATACCAGGAGGCAAAGAATAATTCTTTCCCTTTTGGCAAGCTGGAGCATCCTAGGACATCGTGTGACCCTATTGCAATGTGCTGGACGGTGGGGTAGAGATCTACCTCCCCCAGAGCAAATCCATAAACCTACTCTATAAAGGCTTAAAATGCTCCATGAAGAATGAAGAATTTGGGATGATGTGAGTGACCATCCTGAATATCAACCTCTGCCTGCACATCCCTGGACAATCACCTTTTACACCGGACAAAAGACAAACCCAGAAGAGAGAACAATGCATCCGTAGCAACAACTGTGTGCCGCGAACTGGGAGGACACGATCAGGCCTCCAGAGCGGACACGATTTTACCCTGGTAACCAACGTGAACACCGACACAATGTGCACAACAGGGGTTGCTCATCTGGTTCTAACTAACATACAACTCTCCAATGGCTTTCACACAAAGCTGTAACTGAAGCATACAAAACAGATGCAAGGCCGCGGGAAGACAGCCAAATTGTGAACATGCCACTCATAATCTGGCTTCTCTATATTTAATATAAACAAAAACTTAACACCAAGGCAATCAGCACTCTCTGTAGTCCCACACAATGGGAGAGTTCTCCTGCCCAACCATCCACCAGCTTAGGCCTCCCTCCCTGACCAAACATCTTGCATTGAACCAGACGAAGATGGGATGGCATTCAACCTATTAAAAGACACTGGCCAGTGTTCACATACCTCAATAATCCTGTCATGAATTTGCAGGCCTCCGTCCTTGGCTGCGGGCCCACTGTCAACTATTTTGGATACAAAGATTCCTTCAGTGGACGATCCATCTTGGTTGTCCTTTGGGTTAAAAAAACACACACATGAATGCTAGGCATTAACTTGGTCATGAAAATAAAGCTTACACTCTTAAACTATAATGGACTCTTGCTCATGTCAAAAGTGGCAATGGGGCGAAAGCCCATCTGTTACCCATAATTTGTTTTAATCTAAAATTAACACATACACATGGTAAAATACTTCAAACCATAACCAAAAGGTATAAAATAAGTCCCTGCCACCTCCTACCCATTGTCCTTTTCCCCTCTATATAGCACCTATTTGCAGTTTACATATCCTTTCCAAAACATTTTTCATAGATCACTTTCCTAAACATGTATCTGGTCCTTTTTCATGTACACAGATGGTATGTGTGTGCATGGGGTATGCTCTCCCCATCCTGTGCATCTTGCCTCTTTCAAGTTTACAATCTTAGAGATTTTTCACCAGTCATACTGTCCAGTTTAACTCCCTTAAGCGGCTGAACAGTACCCCAATATTAGGATAATTACCACTGTTTCTAATTGTTGCTCTTAGAGACGATGATGTCTCCAATACCTTCCTACCTGTACTATGAAATATCTTTTGCAGTATGTATCTGAGGCAAATCCCTAGCAATGGAACTGGCGGGTCCAAGGATATGGAGATTTGATGGATGTTGCCAAATTATGCACTGATAGCTCATTAGAGTGTTTTCCCGTATCCTTACCAGCTCAGAGTACTATTAAAACCTTTAATCCAATAATCTGATTGTGAAAATAGGTGTTTTATGTGTGCTCAGATTTACATCAGAAAAGCTCACTACCACCACTCCAGGCCAAATTCTCATCCAATCTCAAATCCCTTTAGATCTTTCAAAGTCTGGACCGAAACTTTCTGGGAAAGGGAACGGCTCGCTGCTCAAACTCCTTCCTTTATTTAAAATCAAAAAGTTCCAACAAGCCCATAAAAAAACCCTCACAGCTTGTTCATGAACTTCTTTCCAAACAGCACTGGGATGAATTCTCTCCAAGTGTGTGGATTAAATTTCTAGTGATTAACAGATGGATTTATAAGTTAAAGTATTGTTCCCAAACAAAAGCATTTGAAAAGTAATTTTAGGATCTTCCACAAAAACTCCAAATCCTACCATCATGGTAAATTTTTTGCCATAATGCCATAAGAAGATCTATTTTAATAATAATTTCTGTACATAGAAATACATATAAATTCCATTTGTTAAGAAGTAACTATGAAAATATAAAATTTTTCTCTTTAAATAGAAAAAAAAATCCTATATTCTAAAGGGGAAAGGAATGACTTTAAATGTGGTTCGATCTACCCCTTCCAAGGCAAGAGTGATGGCCAAGAGTGAGAAAATGCACATTCCGTACCTCTTCTCTCTCTCTCCCCCTCCCTCCCCACCCCTTTCTCTCAAACACACACACACACACACACACACACACACATTCTCTCTAATGTTATAAATAGGATTCAAAAGAAACCAAAATCACAACCTAAAATGAGCATTAAGTGTTCTTCCCAACATTTATCCCCCCATGACAAAGACAGGTCTCTAAACTGCCATCTGGATTCTATCAACACTCTCCAAGAGAGGAGGGTCAGCAAGGATGTGGGTGCTGTACTAGATCAGCTATCCTCAAAAGGCAGCCCGCCCAGCACCAAAGCACCCTACACCGGCCCAGTGCACACTAACCCATCACTGTCTGAATTTCTCCCTGCCTCCTTTGTCACTCACAGCTGCCTTACGAATTCACTCACCCCAGGGCATTCGTGGATCCCCCTGCACGCATAGCTCAAATAGGAGTACATAGCTGTGCAACAGCTTCTATCTACTGAGTACATACTAGGTAGGTAGCGAGTACTCTGTGTCCCGTTTCATCCTCACAAAAACCACAAACCTTAAGCACTATTATTATCCATTTCATAGATGAAAAACCTGAGACAGAGATGTTAAGTAACTTGCCCAAGGTCACACAGCTAAAAAGTAGCATAGGTCAGTTTCAAACTGAGGACAGTTCAACTCCCTTACGTAAGCTCTATGTGCAATACTGACTCCCACAGAGAAAAATCTCAAAAATATACATGAATTCAAAAGTTCCACATTCCAGGCTATGGAATATTCCACTGGACAAACCCGAAGAGCCTCAGTGGACCACAAACGATTTATGGACAATCTTGAGTTCCCTAAGAGGTGATATCAATATATCCAATGAAAAGAGATCTGTGCTTACTCTGAATTAATTGCTTTGCATTTCTTGGCTGGAGAGGAAGAGGGAGATGGGGGAGGGGCTTTTGGCTTTGGTCTGTTTTGCAGAATACTACCTCATGCACAAGTAATTTTTCTTAGGAGAGCAACTAAGTTCAAGCAAAAAACAGGGAAACAGGCAAAAGCAAACAGCACAATTCAGGTTAAATTAAGACAGTGGTAGGAGGTGGAAACAGAATGCAAAAAAAAAATACAGAGAGCACAAAATCAAAGAAAGCCAAATCAATTCCATCCTGGATAGCTAGATGTGTCTCTTAAAAGACATCTCTCTGTTCTGAGTTTGTTTGGCTCCTCTCCTAATACATTTTAAGCCAGAGCTATTTATCAAGGTGAACTAACAAGGCTTGGGATTTGTTTTGTTTTGCTGGCTTGAGAAAAGGAAAAATGAAAGGGATTGTTTTCATCCCAGGGGTACCTGACAATGAAGTATACTTGCCAAAGCCTGAAGTGAAAGGTCTGATACACCAGACTGGATGCTGTTTCTTTAGGGATATAAGAATTAATGAATGAATGATGTGATAGTGCTAAGAGCAGTGCATCATGCAATGAAAAGCCTTATGTCAGCGCCCCCCTGGGCTGGGCCTATGTCACAACCCAACCAAGCTTCTAACACAAGACTTCCTTGGGAAACACACACGTCATGTGTACTGCATTCTACTTCCAGTACTAACAATGAGTGTGCATTGTTGCTCATCTTGGCTTTTTAGCATGTTCTCAATGACCTGCCAGATTTCCAGGCAACAGTTCAGAATACATTTAGGGTTCATTATGCGATTTCTGCTAATCAGGACAAGTTTAAAAAAAAAACACTATTGTAACCACATGCATATGGAATTAAACTTTCCTCCAGGGGACATGCATATAGTTCTTGCAAAAAGACCACATGAACTGAGAACGCTTACGAAAGCTACAAAATCCATTCTGGCTTGCACTTCAATCAGCTTTTTAAAGGGGAAAGAAAATAACCTAAAACATGTACTTTGATAATCACAAGTAAGAACCATATTCCAATGAGGTTGGGAGTGTCCTTTTGTTCCCGGGGAGGGACAGAAAACAAACACATAGTAAGTTCTCCAACCATCACCAAGACATAGGCATCCCTCTCCATTTCAAGCATTTTTTTTTTAAAGATTTTATTTATTTATTTGTCAGAGAGAGAGAGAGAGAGAGAGAATGCACAAGCAGGGAGAATGGCAGGCAGAGGGAGAAGCAGGCTCCCTGCTGAGCAAGGAGCCCAATGTGGGGCTCGACCCCAGGACCCTGGGATCATGACCTGAGCCAAAGGCAGATGCTCAACGCTCAGCCACCCAGGCATCCCATTTCAAGCATTTTCAAACATTGGGCTCCTTTTTCCTATATACGCTCTGGTGAGGCAGAGAAGGAACCTTCCTGGTTTGGGCTCTTTCAACCGTGGAAGTTTCTGAAACATCTAACGGTGAGGTGCATCTTGGTTTGTTGAAGTCATTTCTTAAAACTGGTAACAGTGGGTGGGGAGAGGAGATTTAATGATTATGCAGCCAAACGAAGGACAGCCTCTGTTACTCAAGCTCACCGGCAAGGCAAAGCATGTTCTACAACACATTCTTGGTTAAGCTGGGGAACACGGACCAGGGCCAGTCCTGTTGTTTCCTGAGACCAACTACTCAGACATCTGAGTCCCAGTCTGCTCCCTCATCCCTCCCCTTTGCTGGAGTGCATCCCCCCCGCCCACCCCAGGAGCCAGAACACAAGCAGAGTGGCACCATGACATGCTGCCTGGTTGCTCAGCCAACTGGCAAACGAGCAAAGAAAAAAGGTACCAATGCGACCATGTCCTAAGGATTTCCATGAGATGACGAAACAAACCACTATGTGCACCCATCCCTGGGGCTCAGTAAAGTGGGGGTGCCCCTGCCCCCACCCCTTCCTTCTCATAGTTTAATCTCATTGTCTGAAGGGTTCTCTTCTGTAGCTAAGTTTAGGGCAGATAATGCATCAGTCCCTCACTTAATGACCGTGCATTGCCTATAACTAAGCTGTCATTTCTTATAATAGAATGTGTGTGTTTTTGAAACTGTGCCTTTGGCCAGAAGCGAGGGGAATTCAACCTACTCCTCCTCATGCTAACTCTCCCATCTTCTTCAGGTCTCTTTCTGATCACCTCCTGCCCACCCCTCGACTCCAGCGACGCTGTGTACTCTTGGCAGCTCCCCCAAATGCCCACTCTGGGGCTGTTCCAGGCTTTGCACGAGCTTCCTTGGGTCTGTTCACTTTCTTCTAGCTCAGTGCTCTCCAAAGGTGGGCACGTGTGATGCAGGGCATTGGGACAATGAAAGGACATAAGAGAAATTGTATTTGTACTCACGTTTTAATTTCATCATTTAAAATGCTCCATTTTGCATGTAACTTTTATAAGCCATGTAGTATTAGTTCAACCACAAATATATAATTTAGAGCTAACTACATAAGCTCATTTTTTTTTTTTTTTTTACAGTTAAGAGTGTTTAACGAAACATATATGGACCTCTGATCTAGCAAACTCCTACTCATCCTTCAGAATAGAGCTTAAATCGCCCTGCCCCAGGACAACTCCTCTCCAAGGGTGAGCCAGACCCAGGCACAGAGTTTAGCCACATCTGGTTGCCTGACAATGACCATAAGGACCCAGTCTCCCTGGCCTCCACAGTGCCTCCCAGCTCCTACCAAACAGCCCCTGTGCAATATTATTTGTTGACTGAGTGAATCCGATTCTCCTTTCCTTTCCTTTGACTATTACTTTCCTTTTAAGGTAACAAACAAGGAAATGATCTGCAGAAGACACAAGCAAGAGGTGATGCCCACTCAGATAAGCCCCATATGGAAGGCGTGATCCTGCAACGCCGCGCCCTTTGCCACGTGCTGTCCCCAGGGCCCTTTCTGCAGACATTTTCCTCCCCGTTCAACTGACTGGTCTGAATTTGGCCTCTTCTTCCCGGAGGAGGAGGAGCTAATGATGAATAGGGTGGACAAGAGAGCTGCAGTGGGAGAAAAAGCAAAGGGATGCAACAGCCCACGAATTAGGGAATCGTCCCTGACTAATGAAGAGCTGACAGAGCGGAGCTCCAGCTCAGACTTCCGGTCCCGGAGCCCACGCTCCAGCTCAGTTACTCAGTTCCAAGTGCACACATCTCCCACAACTTTCTTCAGCTCCTACTGCTACACCACCAGACATGCCCCCCCAAACCTAAACAGTTTAGATAAGCTGTTGTATTACTAGGGCAATGCTATTTTAAGAAACCACAACTAAATAAAAATCCCCGAGGGTGAAGATGTTAGATAAACAATGAATTCTCTAATTACAGACAGCAGAATGAGGTGAGCAAGGTTTCCTACCCCTCACGGGTTCCCCCCCCCCCACCACCAAACCTTGACCCCTCTTCCCACTGCAGCAGGGCAAGGAAAAACACATTTTAGTAATTAACATACCACACACGGCCGGCCACCAATAATATTGAATCCCAGGGAGCCAGAGTCCCGATGTAGGACAAGAGTCAGACTTTTGGTTTCTTCACCCTGTAAGGGACAAATGAGTTCAAAATTTTATTTACCAACAGGGAATCAATAGTTGCAATTTTCTTCCTATCTAAGTGGACTCATGGACTTTTAGGTCATCCTTCACACTCCTCTGTCTCTTGGGCAGTTTAAGCAAGGAAACTTTTAGGGCCCCAGCTGAAACGGTGTCCTGTGCTGAGGAGGTTACAGATATGTCTAGGCCCTGCCTAACCCTGCAGTGCCCACGTAAGAATGTCCGGCGATGTCCAGACATGCCTAATGAATGTGGTCTATCAATGACTCTGTGGTCTGCAAACGCATCTCTCCTTTGACCGGCCCACCCTGGCCAGCTGTCTAGACAGCTACTTTCTGTTTGTTCCTCAACCAGTCTCAACAGCAGCATTCACGTTCTGTCACGGAAGGTTTCAGGAGCACCACTCTCGGAAGTCTGAGCGCATGGACGGCCTGTCAATCGTCATCTGTGTCTGGGAGGCTTGCGGGGGAAGCAGTCCGTGAAAAGTCTGACGCAAACATGGAGGAGAAACAGAAAGATCCTGCATTTCACTGAAAGGGGGAGCGGGGCCCTTTCACAAAGTAATGACTGTCCAGGCCATAGGAGATGCCAGGCTGTTTAACGGAAAACACTCTGTTCAAAGGAGGCTGATCAGTGTGAACCCCTTTAAATCCCACAAGCACAAGTCCCCCAGGAAGCTCACACAGGCCATGTTCAACAGCTGAAAGGGACAGAGATGCCACGACACCTTAACTAACACTCTCAAGTTAACAGACAAGTGAGTAAAAATAGATTTATGCTTCTGTGTACACGGTCACTAAACAAGCTTTGACATTCACACTCAGCTCACGGAGACACCTCTGAAGTGTTTCCAGTGATTGGAATGATGCACCAAACTTCACAAATACGGACTGCAGATACTTGTAAAAGCTTCATTTGCGGTTTCTGCTTAAACGTGGTATTACTTTTTTTTTTTTTTAAAGATTTTATTTATTTATTTGAGAGAGAGAGAGAGCACATACGAGAGGGGGTAGGGTCAGAGGGAGAAGCAGACTCCCCACTGAGCAGGGAGCCTGATGTGGGACTTGATCCTGGGAAGCCAGAATCATGACCTGAGCCAAAGGCAAGTCGCTTAACCAACTGAGCCACCCAGGTGCCCCTAACACTAAGAGCTCATCACAAAATAGATTTAATTCTGATGTTGACTGCTTCCTGATCAAACCTTTGCCTCCTCCTTTTTCTGTGGAAATAAATGACCATATTTGAAGGACACGAATGCAAGGTTGTGACCCAGCCACAATGGCAAGGGAAACCATGCTTTCAAAATGACAGGCAGTGCCAGTGTTTCTGAAGCTCCATTTATTGCTAGAGTTGTCAATGCAAAACTCTGGCGGCAGAACTGTGCCCAACAGAACCAAAAGAAAAAAAAATGCATGTAGATGACTAACGGGCTTCTGTAAAATTATCTCCATGCTTAAAGTTTTTAGTAACCACAGTTATTTCTCATGACCACTT
The DNA here is from genome assembly GCF_029215605.1 of Mirounga angustirostris. Taxonomy (NCBI): domain Eukaryota; kingdom Metazoa; phylum Chordata; class Mammalia; order Carnivora; family Phocidae; genus Mirounga; species Mirounga angustirostris. The sequence goes on along the minus strand of NW_026991709.1, from coordinate 175,915,448 downwards.
AGTGTACAGAAGAATTAAAAATATTTGAATTTTTTTTTAAATTTCAAAAATGTTACATAAGCCTAAGCATCAATTGTTAAAGCCCTATAAAAACAAAAAATGACCATTTTTCATTAGAAAAAGACAGTCTTGGGGCGCCTGGTTGGCTCAGTTAGTTAAGCATCTGCCTTCAGCTGAGGTCATGATCCCAGGGTACTGGGATCGAGTCCTGCACTGGGCTGCCTGCTCAGTGGGAAGCCTACTTCTCCCTCTGCATACCGCTCCCCCTACTTGTGCTGTGTGTGTGTCAAATAAATAAATAAAATCTTAAAAACAAAAAAAAGGACAGTCTTTAATGAAAGAACTAGGTGTCCTCTAAGAACAATGCAACAAAATATTCATTTCCACAGGCTCACTTACATCATATAAAATAGAGTATTTTAATATAAAGAGAACCAGTCTCTATCAAGCTACTGTACCTAACCAACACCAGCAAAGCCTCTATAATAACAACTTACTGATTTTTCAAAAAATATTTCCACTCCACAGCATCACCATCCAGAGCATCTGTCTGTCAATGCTATCGATATAATTAATTTTTCCCGCACTAGTTAACAGGCAACAACTGCCCCTGCTCTAAGAGAATAAACACTCAGAATCAACCTGATAGTTCTGAAATGTAAACGGGAGGATTCACTAACTGAAAGAGTTTAAATCTCTCTGCCTTGGGAAAGGAAAATCTTGGTAAGTCCATTTCTTGCCTTGCTATGTTAGAGGGGTGAGAAAGTTAGAAATACATTGGAATTTAAGTGAGTTATCACACATAGCCTACATTTCTGGCTTTCGTAATTAACGATAGAAACTGCACAGTAACACGGTAATCCAAGGTAGATGGCTGCAGTCTGACAATCTCAAATGATGCACAGAAGAGAACACACAATCAAATTTTTTAAGGCTACTGTGTGATAACCACTTATTCATTCTAAAAATGAAAGAAAAAGAAATCTTATTATCCCGCATTAACAATAACAGTCAACATTTATTGGCTGCTTACTACGTGCCAGAAAGGATATTAAACATGTAACTGCTTTATTTTCTTTAATAAATCCCACCAATCTCATCAACTGGCACGATTACTACCCTCATGATACAGGAGGGAAGAGCTAGTAAGAGGTCAAGCTGGGATTTAGCCCCACGCTCTCTGATTCTAGACCCCAATTACTCTTCCCTACCACTCCCTTTTCATGTGGAATGTAAAAAAGAATGCCATGTAGCATAGCAGTGTCTTAGGTCCTTCTCAAGATGGTTCAGTTGTTAGAGTCCCAAAACGGTCCGGTCCATAAGGGAACTCATGATAGGAAGTCTTACCCAGGAAACCAATGTCAGAACAAAACTCCAACTGTTCACTGAACGATTTCTCTCCTAAAGACCCAACCTGAGATGCCCAGACACCTAAGTCTGTACCTAGCCTCAGAGATCTCTCTCCAGGGAGAAGTGAGACAATGCCTGAGACACGCCATTCCTCAGCTGAACAGCTATTTGCAAAAACGTTCTGAAACAATCAGGTTGACAGTCTACACTTCCTTGCCAGTTGCAATCACTGGGGAGAAAGAAGGGGTGTTCTTATTTCTACAAGCATCTTGACGAAGTCTGCAGTCCAGGAGGGTTACAACAGGCTTTAGGCGCCATTGCCTATTTTAGGACTGAGCCAACACATGGAAGATTTACCACACAATGCTGGGAGCAATAACAGGAGAAGAGAAAAGCTCTGTCAGGGCTGAATTCCTTTCATTTCTCCATCTAACTTTTCCTCGGACACCATGAACTTGATTCTGGCTTTTCCTTTCCATTCCTCTCCCCTTCAAAGCAACCTTAACTACTCTAATTTCTAATTCTTCAGAAAAAAAACCTGAATAGAGAATTTATACAATGGACTTTTGCACAGCATATTTAACATGTTAACTTGAATTCCTGCTTAATCATTTAACCTGTTCCTGAGCTGAAAATGCATCAGGATAAAGGGCATTTAAATAGTTCTCATTCACTGATACTCCACCAATTAAAGAGACATATAAATGGCACCAGGGCGAAGGCTCGCATGGGTGCTGCTTTGCTGACTTTTCACAGAGATGATGTTAATGAGCGGCTCTTTCATCTAAAGGAAAACATAACCAATATTGATCTGTTTTGGTAGTTTATCATAACCCATGCTTTGAAATTTTCCCAATGGCCTGATGAAACAAAACAAAGAAGGGAAAGAGCTCTATTTCACATCAACAATGGATTATCTAGAACATCAGCTTTTTGAAGCAGGCATTGTATCCATACTCTACACCTGAGAAACTGAGGTTCCAAGAACTGCAGACATTTGCTTAAGATCACACAGCTGCAAGGAAGGAGAGCCAGGAATCCAGGTCCACGGGACTCCAACGTCCATGCTCTTTGTGCTCTGCGGGTGCACTCTGGCACCGCATTCTAAAATCCCTTTGCCTCCTCAGACTGAGCCTTCACATTAAAATGTCATGAAGGATTAGGCATCTAATTAGTTTTGTAATTAGAGTTTTAAGCAAGGTTTCTTTGGACTGTGTAGGAATAGTGGCAAAGATTAAGAGTATCTATTATACCGTCAAGGGTATCATAAGAGTATTACGACCCCGACAGGAACGAGGTAATGGTTAAGATCTTGGACTTCAGAGTCAGAACCCGAGTTGAGTTTCCTCATCCACAGAATGGGGATAATAATGGTTTCTCCTCACATCACAGGGTTATTTTTTTTTTAAAGGTTTTATTTATTTATTTGAGAGAGAGAATGAGACAGAGAGAGACAGCACGAGATGGGGGAGGGTCAGAGGGAGAAGCAGACCCCCCCGCTGAGCGGGGAGCGCGATGCGGGACTCGATTCCGGGACTCCAGGATCATGACCTGAGCTGAAGGCAGTCGCTTAACCAACTGAGCCACCCAGGCGCCCCACATCACAGGGTTATTATGAAGAATGAATGAGACAGACAATCGCTGACATGGGCCTCAGCACGGTGCCTCACCAACAGAAATGCTCCAAAGACAAACAGGGCACAGGTGTGGTGGACACTCCCGTGGCTCAGCACTGAGGCCCACTGTACTATTTAACCACAGAAATGACTCTGCCACAAAATCCAAGCAATAAAAAAATGTCTAATCCCAAATTAACTTAGTCTATCTAAAGCAAGTTTGGGAGATCGGGGGCCTGAAGTTAAGCAAAATAGGATAATTCTACATCCACCACACCATCTGGCCATCTGATGGGAGCTCCCTCCATGTACGTGTCTTTTTTTTTTTTTTTTTTTTTCCCAAAGTCTGGAGAAAGAGTGGCACATTCTAGGAGGGATGGTTACATGCCAATAGTTCTTATTCTGGAGATGGTAGCAGGAGACAAGTAAAGACCACAATGGGGAGCAGCTCAGCCTGAACCTTCAGTGTAGCAGAGCTAGGACAGGTTAATGATACTGACATGCTGGGATACGGAGATGAGGGAGGGGAAATCAGACAAATGACATACCCGGGCCTGAGGGAGGCGGCCATGGGAACAAGGAGGATGGGGGAACAGGTGCTGGCTCACAACAGCCATGGGAGGAATGGTAAGTCCAAGAATCTGGGGACTTGCATAGGGAGAGCAAAGCTGGAAGAAGCTGGGAGATGGGGAGCTAGGGTGTTTGGGGATTGCTGAGACACTGGACTGCTCCACGTTCTACCGGATCAGTGAGTCTTGATGGGCCGGGAAGAAAAGGTGAAGAGTAGAGGACAATCAACCACCACAAAAATGGAGGGGAGATGGCACCTCCTTGGCAGCTTTCCTTAGTGCTGTCCCTATTCTACTACTCTTCCCTGATGGCATGTGTCTCTTCCCTTCAGGAGACAAGAGCTGGGTGGCAGATGGAAAAGGAAAATTCTGGAGTCCAGTGACAGCACGGTCTCCTTGTGGTGGGGCTGGAAGCTCCCCAGCCTCCACCCAGAACCCAGCTCACCAGCAGGGCCCCTACTGCAGTGTAGGGTCTCCTTGAGAGGCGCTTAGGTCTTTAGGATTGAGAAAGAACAGAGATCTATCGGCCTTGAAGAAGGAGATATGGGCCACCAAGCCCTAAATAACGGCATGAACAGTCCACAGTATTTATACCAGTAAGTCACAAGCAGAAATAGAAGCTCAACGCACAGGAACGCAACAGTTGATTGCACTGAAAATAAGCTTTGCTATCATATTCGAACAAGGAGTTACGGGATCAAAATTTAATTTCAACTCAAGGTCTAAGTGGACAAGAATTTGGGGGGAAAATAAAAGTCACAGTGGAAAAGGCAAAAATCAAATGTACTTTGTCAAAGTCTCCTTACATAGTGGCTGGGGTTTGTTTTTTTGTTTATTTGTTTTTCTTAAATGTCCAGGAACATGAACTGTCCTCTACAGGCAAGGTCCTTTTTCCTCTTAGTATGGCTCTGTCACCGTGCTTCTCCCAACACTCTGGCCTCAGAAGCTTGGATGTGTGCCATCTCCTAATTTGTGTGGTGGCCCCCAGAGCCCATCCATGCCACTGTCAATGTGGATTCTTTCTAAACACTCCTTTCCACCCAGTGATGGGTGTTCCCCAATTACTGCTGTTGTGGGACTCACAGCTGAGAACTGGCTGGACTGGAAAGCTGCCCAGCGGGTTCTGAGAACTGCAATTGACTGACCGCTAGTCTGTGTATCTAGGGTGACACAACACCTCTCAGCCTCAGATTATGCAAAGCTCTCCGAGAGTCACGCAGCTGGGAAATAGCTCTGTCTGTGGACTAGTGACAAGAAAGCACAAAAATGTGCAGTGGAGGGGCTGGGAGACCAGGAGGCAGAGCTGGATGCCTGAACTTTTCTACAGAAGAGAGGAGGGTGCCTTCACTCTCCACCCTAAAATGTTTTTGTCCTCTTTGTCATTCAAACTAGGTTTCTAATGGTGAAGATGGCTTAGGCCAACCCCCTCCGGAGAGTTCAACTTCCAGTTCTAAAGGAGGGATATTCTTGGAGGAAGAACAGCAGAGGAAACTGTTGGAGCCTCAGACTGAAGGCAGTCACGGGGTTGACGCAAATGAACTGAAAATGGTTGAGACCGTCGATGGAAGTATTAGTGGTGTGTATCCGTCGTGAGGATAGGTGGAGTGAAGATGAAAAGAGGCAGAGGGCATGGAGAAACAGAAAGGAACAAGAAACAGCTTTTCCGGAGTCATTCTATCTCCAGAATAGTATACATAAACAAACTCATCCATAAGCCAAACAAGTTATTTTTGAGAAACAGTGTAAGAGAAGTATTCCCTAGGCCAAAAAATATGTATGTATTTTTCAGTCTGCAGCTATGTTTAAATAATCTGAGAAATCCCGAAATACTTACTTCTCCATTCCCATGAGTTTCATTTCAAGTTTGTTCCTCTAATTTTTATCAACTCATCTCTTTCCTGGTGACTTTCCACAAGCAACGCTTCACCAAGAAACAAGCAAGAACAACCCTTACTTAAAGTGCTACGGCACTTGCACATTTCCACTTGATGGACTGTAGGGTAGTTCCAGGCTGTGAAATGCCAACATTCGACCCATGGCCCACCCTGAAACATTTTCCTCCCAGAATCAGAACACAGGCAAAGACTACCCAGCTATAACACTGTAAGTTCTTGCTTACAGAAAGGCAGGAGCTCTGCCCGGCCCACCTCTCCTGAGCCTTGCTAGTTTTGGTGAGACAGATAGAAATACACCTAACGATCCTTAACCTTCATATTATTCCCGAGCTTTGACCCCCTCCTTCTCATCACAGCCCAGAGCTGCTACCCTGACAGTGCCCCTGACATGGATCTTCCTCTTTCACCCCGTCCCCACCGCTGGAACTGGTCACTCAGGGCAGCACGAGGCTCACAACGAAACTGTGACCCTCTGAGCAAGAGCCTCCTTCCATCTTCTCCGTTACACCACTTCAAATTTCTAATATTTCTTCCTCACTGTATTTAAAAAAGATCTATAGAACCTACAGGTGCCAGGCACTTAATAGATGTTCAATAAATGCTCGTTAAATCTTACTGTGCACTTGACCTACATCATCTGGTTTAATCCCAAAACCAACTCTATCAGCCCACATACTATTATCTCATTTTAGAGATGAGATAAGACAATTAAGGCTTACAGGAGGTTGCAAGAGTCCTCCCAGAGGCCCTCAACAATGAGACAGAGGGAACACATGAACCCTATCATCACCGACTCCAGGGTCTAGATGCTAACCACATACCAAGCACCAACTCAATTCAGTTCACTCTGAAGCCTGCCTGTTTACACAAGGCCTGCATCCAGCCCTGACCCACAACCCAAAAGGACTGTATCATCCTCCTGATCTGTGTGCAGCAGAGACACGGGACACCTGACAACAGCTTCTAGAAAAATTCTAAGCATTACCTCTCTGCCCAGGGCTCATTTCTGCATACCCACTGCCCACAACAGTTCATCCCTCCCTATTCCTGGGGAAGAAACTTCTGCTGGGCTCACTCACACACAGGCTGCATGGTGTCTCTGTGCCTAGGTTCCCTGCAAATATATATATGGAATGGGAGAGAATGACGGATGCTTGTGTCCATCTGTTAGTTATTTTCTTTACAAGACTAATCATTATGTTATACCACTTCCCTTTTTTATTGGAATAGGCTTATTAGAACACCATTAGTTCAGGGGGGGACAGAAGCTAATCCACAGCAAGAAAGCTTGAGCGAAACAAAGAATAGTAAGACTTGTGCCATGTTTTCAAAGACTCAAGCGAGTGTCTGATTAATCCCGTGGGTTAAAGCTATTCAAGTTGACCTCTGTGTCCAGGAGTGCCTATCATGGTGCTTGGCAAGCTGTGTATTAGAATGTGAGGAGCTAAATTGCAAGAATACATAAGGAAGGACTGCATTTTCTTCCTACCATCAACCACTCTTTAAATTACTAGCAAGAAAATTAGAGAAATGAGTTACTATTCCACCCAGGATACCATCTCTTTGATTCTCTTTGTTTTGTTGAAATCTCTTTCATAGGATCTGTATTATGTTCATGTGTTCTACACCAGAACTATGAAAATGGGAATTATGGCATGAGAAGAACATACTTCATCAGCATGGACCAGAAGTCATCAGACCAACTAAATGGAGCCAAAGGAAGGTGCTGGGGGATTAATTTTCCAAGCCTCTGTGTCTCCATCTGTAATATGGAAGGTAATGGTTTGTGGGTACCTACCTCACAGGGTCTTTCTGAGGCTGAAATAAAATGATGTGCCTACACCTCCAATTAACATAGTGTTTGCATATATAATAACAGTCCTCTGGAAACATGTATGAGACCTCACAGGAAACACTGCCTCAGGAGAAAATGCTTTTCTTATTATGGTAATGGTGTATAAGCCTGGAGTCAGATGCTGGGTTCAAATCCCAGCCTTATACTTAGAATCTGTGTTAACTTTTGGCTTTAACCTAGCTTTTATCTAATCTGTTTTATAATCTGCCCCTTTTACCAAAAAAGGAGATCTACCTAATGAAAAAGATGGAGAAGCTAATATATGTGCATACATAAAGCACCCTAAGTGATTAATATTTCTTTTCCTTTTAAGCTCCTTGGTCTACAGTCTAACACATAACTGCCTTACAGATTCTTACGGGTCTAATATTTTTAGAGAAGCAAGCAACATTTCCAAGTGCAGAAAGAACCACTTAAAAATACGTATCACCAGAATTCCCAACTCAAAATGTTGCAAGTGAGTTATAATCATTTAATCCAGTGTAGCAAACATACTGTAAACCAAATCTTAATTTTCTTTATAACATTTAAATGAAATGGATTGACAGCCCACAATTCCTTTAGCTGAACTGGGCTGTTCTGTTAGATGCACTATGAAATGGTTATTTGCTGAAACTTTCCAGAAACAGAAAATATACTGAAAGGTGAACACTCTGATAGACACATTTCAAAGTGTTTGGACATCTGGAACACCTTTTGATACAATTGTCTATTAGATTCACTTACCTCCAGGAGTTCTGAAATGGACAAAATCGTTCCTGGGATTTGGTGCTTGATACAATTTGATCTGGGTGGATCTAGTAGAACAAGAATGCCTCCCAAAAACCTGGGAACAATTTTGTTAACTTGGCAGTCACAGAAAAACTCATTCTTTTTCAATACAAGCTCACTGTTCGTTAGCAGTCTGAAGAATTGTGATGCCTGACAAGACAACCTTTTCAATCTTGAGTTCACCCACTGAACCAACACATATTGAGAGTTTACAGTGTACATCAATCTACTGCCCAGAACACAGCCCTGAAGAAGATGGACATGCTCCTTCCTGGGGAGACACAATAAAGAGCCCTTCCAATTACTCAGAGCTGTGATAAATGCCATGCAGGAGGAGTACCAAAGTGAACATCTCAGGGCACCAGACCTGGTGTGGGAGATCACAGAGGGCTTTGTGGAGGTGGTGATGCTTGAACTGGGATGGGAAGGATAGAAAGGTCATCTAGTGATGAGCCAACCCTAAGTGCTGACGTATAGGCAGGGATTAGGAGGGGAGAGTTGGAAAACTTGCAGATTACCTAGTGATGGAAAGACTGTTGCAAGTAGAGAAAAGAGTGAGTGCAAAGGTGGGGGGGGCAGGCAGAAAGGAGCTTTGGGGTGCATTTATGGAACTGCCAGAGACCACTGAAGCTGGGAAGAGAGAATGAAGGGGGCAAGAATACAGGCAGACAGGTGGAGGCTGGCAGGATGCAGTACACACTGGACCTTAGAGCCATGCAATAGAAACTGGAAGGCAAATGCAGGGTTTAAGAAGTTAAAGTGCTATCAGATTGACATTTCTAAGAGATGATTCCTGGTGCTAGGTAATTGCAGGGGAGCGAGAAGGTATGTAGTGGAAGGAGCTGTGATCCAGGCAAGAGATGATGGTGGCTGAGACCAAGACTGATTTTGTTCCCCAGGTGACATCCAGCAGTATCTGGAGACATCTATGATTGTCACAACTTGGGAAGTACTGCTGGCATCTGGTAGGCAGAGGCCAGGGAAGCTGCTAAACATCCTATAAAACAAGGAACATCCCCCCACCCCCAACACACACACAAGAATTATCGAGCCCAAAATGTTAATAGGTGGAGTTGGAAAACCTTGGTTTGGACCACGGTGATCATTTGATGGGGATGGAGAGCAGCAAATAGATTCAAGAAGTGTTTTGGAGGTAAAAAATCAACAAGAGTTAATGATGGGCTGGATGTAGAAGTAAAAGAGCAGGAGGGATCAAGGACAAGGCTCCGGTTTTTCAACATTTCCAAGAAAAGTTATGTTCACAAGTTTCCTTTTCTCAGAAAGCCAGAGAAGTCTGCTGTGAAATGCTTTTGCTCTCCAAGTCAGGTGGGCCAGTCAGGGTGGGAAAACAGGTGGGTGGCAAAACTCTTCCAAACTTCCTCAAGCATCCCATCACCAAGTCTGTTGTAGCCCAGATGTGGCTTCTTACTGGTTAAAGACACCTGTCAGACCATGGTTACCTAGGCAGTCTGGGTTCTAGAACTTCACCCTGTTCTTTCTTAAAAGGAGGAAACCAATACATGTTTGACTACATCTGCACCTGAATCCAAACTCTCCGTCCAGCTGAGCTGAGTAGCGACTCGGCGTGACAGGCAGACCAGCATCACTTGGGAGCTTGTGAGAAATGTAGACTCTCAGGCCCCAAGACAGGCAGACCAGCATCACCTGGGAGCTTGTGAGAAATGCAAACAACAGGCCAGCTGTAATGGATCGACATCTCTAGGAGTAAGCCTCAGGAATCTTGTGTTTTAACAAATTCTCTGGGTGATTCTGATCATAGGGAGGTTTGAGAAGCGCAGCCCTGGCACCAATTATAGAACAGGAGACACAAAGCCTATCTATGGAAGTACAGCACAGACAAACCCTCAGTACTCAGCTAGTGTCAAAAACCTGAAAGTTAAGATAATTTAAATAATGCCAGATCATTTTATGAAATAAGGTCTAGGCCTTGAAGGGCTGGTACTGAAAATCTTCCGAGTGTTTCTTATCTTACTTCAGCTTCTAACAGAGAGATAAACATTAGGACTTAGAATAAAAAAAAAAAAAAAAAGTGTTGTGCTTGAGAGTTTCCAAGCAATATAAATCCTTCTGCCTTTTGGAAGAGAATAAACAGTACCCAGCAGGAGCAGAGAGCCGGCCCAGTGAAATAAACAAGTTCTTAAACAGCTAGCAGTGGGAGAGGTTTTTCTGGCTGATGCAGGAACAGCAAAAGCTTTCAGCCAAGGGCCACGGAGGGTTAACTTCAGGGCAAGAGGCACAAGCTTCCCTCAGGCCTCCACTGAAGCCGGCAGGGTCTGAAGCCAGAGAAAGGTACTCTCAGCGGACTGCAGGCCAGGCCATTCTTGGCTGTCCTTGAGGCTAGCACTGAGGTGCCCAGAATTCCGAGGAGGGATCCAACTCCAGAAGGGAACTCTCTGTAAGCTCAAAAAGCAACATCTTGTCCCTAAGCGTAATACCCTTGATTATCCTACCCTCTCACCCAACACAGCTTCAAAAACATCCACAGTTCAGATTCAAGCATCGTATTTTTGATTCTGAGAGAGGGTTTACCCAAACACTCCAGAAAGAAAACAGAAAGGCAAGAAGAAATAATAAACTAGCTTAACAATGAATGATGTATAAACTCTGGGGTAGTGAATGGCTTATTTATAAATAAGTGTCACTTAAAACTACGCAGGAAGTCCGCGTGACAGCATAAACAAGAGAAACTCAGGAACTCCTTTGCCCCAAACCCGGCGCCTGCCAGAAGACCAAGCTATGCCCTCTGTTTTGGTGACTCGCAGGCTCACACCAGTCTTTTGTACGCCTGTGCGGTCCTGGGTGAGGCTCCAAGTTGTAAATATTTGCCCTTCACCCAGAGCTGGCCAGCTGCTGAGACTGCAGCTGACAGGCCAGGGGGCCAGGATGAGGGGGGTGGGGAGTGGGCGGACGGAAAACTTGCAGGCCTGGTGTGCACGTATGGAAGGGGGGGGGTGGGAGAGGGCAGGCAGAGGCAAAGCAGATACAGGCCCCTGGGGGCCCCTCAGGCAAATATGTTCTCCTCCTCCGATGCAGCCATATGGAACAGTCAACCAGAGTGGCACCATGCCCCTCCGCGTTTGTCTAAAGCGTGGTCTTTGCAATCAGGGAAACCCTGGTTCTCAGCAGGCGATTTTGCGCGCGCACACACACCTCAGCCCCAGAGAACACTTGATAATATTTGGAGACATTTTTAGTTGTCACATCTTGGAGGGGGGATGGGAGTGCTACTGGTATCTACTGGGTAGAGGCCAGAGATGCTGCTAAACACCGTACAATCTAGAAGAGAGCCTCCTACAACAAAGAATAATGGGGTGCAAAATGTCAATATATCCCAAGGTTGATAACTCTGATACAGAAACTGAATCTCCACTCTGTCCCCTGAGTCACAGTATGACTCTGGACCAGTTCTATGACCACTCTGAGCCTGCCTCCTCCTTCTCAAAGGATTAAATAGATAATGCCTGTAAAGTGCTTCCCACATTTGCTGGCACATAATAAACACTCAAAAAAAAAAAAAAGGTACTCATGGTTACACTGAGAGGCAACACAGTAGTGCTTAAGACCTGGGGCCGGTGAGGCTTCTGGGTGGCTCAGTCGGTTAAGCATTGGCCTCCGGCTCAGGTCATGATCCCAAGGTCCTGGAATAGAGCCCCAGGTCTGCTCCCAGCTCAGCAGGGAGTCTGCTTCTCCCTCTCTCTCTGCCCCTCTCTACTTGTGTTCTCACTCTCTCTCTCAAATAAATAAATAAAATCTAAAAAAAAAAAAAAAAAAAAAAACACACACAACCTGGGGCTGGAGAGACCAGGACATGAGGGTTCAGAACGCAACTAGGACTCAGGCACCACTGAACCTCACTAGAGCTTGGTTTCTTCATCTACAAAATGAGAAGCATCACACCTGCCTCACTTGATTAAGAAGGAAACAACTGAGAAGTACTTAGCATAAGGCCAAGTAAGCCTTCACTAGCGGTGGTCATTATAATTACACCAACGACCAGCACAAGGGGATGGCTCAGGGGGAGATGTTAAAGGTAACTGCAGGCAACATTTGTTGAGCATTGGTCAAACACAGTGCCAGGTCTTTTTAACATATTCTCCCCCTGAAGGCTGACAACTACCTATTCTACATTTAGGGAAACGAGGCACATAGAGGTTAAGCCACACAGTCACACAAAAAGCCTAAATTCTAAGACAGTTCCAATTCCAGAGGACTTACTCTCAATTATTACTTTATGTTCGGTGGCGCTTCCTTTTTTTCTGGAATCCCCATCGCCGGAGGAACACCACAGCCGGTGTCTGGCTGTGTTTTACCCCTATGTCACATCTCTAGGGACCAGTTTCTAACTTTAGAGAGGCTAAGCAGCTTGCTCAAGGTCAGCCAGCGAGCTGGCAGCAAAGCCCGCGTGTGAATCCAGCTTTCACTCCGGGGGCCTGCGTTTTGGCAGCCTTCTGAACTTATTCAGAACTGTGTGTTTCGTTTACTTTCTTGAATTCCTAAGGACGCATGGATATAGTTCGCCCTGTGTGTCAGTATCTCATCCCAGGCGCCACGCGTATATGGGAACTTTTCAACCTTAACAGAGGTTAAGCAACTTCCACAACATCACCTAGCTGATCTGAGCAGCAAAGCCTTTAGACACAGTTCTGACTTTGGAGCTGCACTCGTTCTTACTCCACGCTGACTGTGGGTTCCTTTCAGTCTTTCCAGACCCCTGGAAGCTCTGCTGTAGCTGCATTTCACCCTGCGTATGGAATCCTTAGGGACCATAGTTTCCAAACTTAAACTGCTTCAACGGCCTGCTCATGGTGATACAACTGGTAAGCAGTGGAGGAGGGAGGCAGGGAGCTCCTGGGAAGTTCCAGGCATCCCGGTGCCCCAAGGGACCGGGAAGCGCCCTGGGTACCCAAGGAGGCCGGCGGGGGGTCGGGGCTGGCGGCGGGCGCCTACCTTGCCGCCGGGCGGCGCGGCCACGCAGCGGCTGAGCGAGTCGAGACGCGCGCTGTACTCGGTGAACTTCTTTTGGTAGCGCAGGGCGGTCATCTGCAGCTCCAGCTGCGCCGCGGCCAGCTGCGCCACCAGCGACTTCTCGCGCTTGCCCGCGCGCAGCGCCTCCTTCTTGAGCGCCTTGTGCAGCGCGCCCAGGCGGGCCTGCAGCGCCGCGTTGTGCGCCCGCAGGGCCCGCGCGCAGCAGTGGCCGCCCGCGCGCTGCTCGCCGTGCGTCAGGGGCAGCCCGCAGCCCTCTTGGCAGCGGCCCACCGGCCGCGCGTCGCACGCGTCGCGCATGTGCGCCTCCAAGTCGCGCCGCAACAGCACCTGGCCGCAGCCCGCGTGGCGGCAGCGCGCGGGCGCGAAGTCGCAGCGCTCGAGGTGCTCGGGCAGCTGCTGCAGCTTGACCACTCGGCTGCAGCCGCGCGCCGCGTGCGCGCACTTGATGTCCAGCTTGAGGATGAGGCGCTTGAGCGGCAGGACGTGGTTGAGCTCCTTGGCCGACAGACGGCCGCGGCAGCGCGCCGGGCAGCTGCCCTCCTGCACCACCCAAGGCAACACGCAGCCGGCACAGAAGACGTGGCCGCACGGCGTGGTCAGCGGGTCCTCCAAGACCTTGTGGCACAGTGCGCACTTCAGGTCCGGGTCCACGTCGCCGTCGAAGCGGTCCAGCTCGAAGCCCATGGTGGCGGCCGGGGCCCGGGGTCGCCGCCGGGCGGCCGGCCGCCCCCTCCCTCCCTGCGAGGCAGCCCAGACACACTGGCTGCGCCGCCCGCTCGCTCGCTCGCTCGCTCTCCCCGGACTGAGCCTAATTGCTCCAGACTTCCTCGGAAAATGCCCGAGGAACAGGACTCCTCCAGCCGTATATGCGCGAGCGCGTGCGCACGCACATCCTGCCTCGGCTGCCTGCAGCCCGCCCCCTGCAACAAGGAGGAGGCCGGGAGGCAGAGGAGGATGGGGAGACCCAGAGGCTCGCCTAGCGGACTGGCCCGCCCAGGACGGCAGCCTGAGCCCTTCTCCCCGGCGACTGCTCTCTGGAAGTTTTCGCTGTAAGATACCCACACAAGCCGAGAAAAGCTCACTAAGTTTGGAGCTGAGGCTGCTGCAGTCGCCCAGACGAGTTCTCCTGGAGCCCCTTCCGGGACAGATAGTGACTTTTTATTCCCCTCCCCCGCCCCCTCTTTTCTTGGCTGATTGCCGAGAACGAAAAACATTTTGAGGCCCGCTATCTCAGCACTTACGGTCTTTATTTCATTCCGGGGAAAGTTACAGAGCTTGAAGAACGCTCCAGCAACTACAGTTCTGACCAGAGATTCGGCGGACCCCAGGGTTTGGCCGGCTAAGGTTTCCAGGACCCGAGGGCAAATCTACAGGGGCGAATTGCGGGGACGAGGGCTGCTCCTAGGCTGTTGGGTTGGGAGAGGCTGGAGTGCTGGCTCCGTTCACTTCACTTAATACTTCTGAAGTGTCCGCGCTTCTAAATCGGTCCTTTAAAAATCATCAGTACAATGCTGTGAGAGAGTATTAGCGCCATTTAAAAATTATTTTTACTGCATTACAAAATAAGTAACGCTGGTTCTACAACGTTAAAAATCGCACAAGTATAGATCTTAGAGAAGTTCCCCGTTACCCACCCCGCCACCCCTGCAATCATGTGAACTGTGTTCCTTAAGTTTTGTTTTGATTTTTTCCTTTGTGTATACTTTGTTATATTTCCATTTTCCAATCGGGGAAACTCAAGCTGGGAGAAGGCAAAACAAAACAAAACAAAACAAAAATTGTCCTGTAAGATCGCCTACAGCAGTGTTTCTCAAATTTTAATGTGGATGTGGATTCTGATCCAGTAGGTCTGGGGCGGGGCCTGAGAATCTCCGTGTTAAAAGAGCTTCCAAAAGAGGCTGATGCCTCTGGTCCGTGCACCTCCACTTAATTGGAAAGTGGCCATCCAAGAATCTGGACTTTTTTTCTTCCACTCTGGGGCAGCTTTTCAAGCAGTGTAGTGAGTCTTGTAATTTTCAGCAGTACTTCTGTGTGTTGAAGGAATACTTCGAGATACCAATTTAGGTGATAAATACATAGCATCATCCATGGATTTGGTCATTTTTTTTTCTCCCAAGGCTGTAGACATTGCTAAAAAAAAAAAAAAAATGCAGTTAGCACTGGTAAGAAAGAAATCAAGCTATGGAATTCTCATTTGGACTCTGCTGCCAGTTTCTGAATAGTGAAGTGAAAAAGTTGAATCTCTGGATTTAGTGTGGCTCTGAGGTCTAGAAAGCAGGATTACAGCATCCATTTTGTCTAATTGCTTTTACTTCTCTCCTTTATCTGGCTGCTAAAGCCCCGTGACCTTCACTATTTAACTGCTTCACCAGAGTGAAAGGATTGCCTTGATGTCCACAGGATTACTTGTTTTGAACTGACCTTTAAAAAGTTGTCACTGACTACTAGATTTTTCAGTGCATAATTGAGGTCACTGGACAGTGTTCTTAAATCAGTGTTGGTGGCATTTGTTCTCTTTGTGGTAGAGGCTTTCTTTTCATTGCTTTAATCAATTAATGCATTTCTTTGATAGTACATGGGGTGGAATATAATTGGCCTTTGTTCAGATAAGCATGTGCCAGGAATCCTCCATCAGTATATTTATTAAGCGGCTCACAGGTTCTCAGATAATGAGTAAGAAACACATTCTTTCAACAAAGGTGTGTGGGCTTGTCAGTTTCACAGGGTGGGCTAGTGTCAACAGGGGGATAATCTTCAAACCAAACTGGTTTTGAGAAACAGAGAAAGCTCATCATACACCATAAATGGGAAATGAGTGCTTGCTTTGGGTGTCAGCTTCTTTTAGGAACCACCCACCACCACCTCTGCAGGGGCAGCAGACAGAGAGGTGGCTGATGAAATGCTACAGTGGAGGCCACAGAGAAGCTATAGTAATGTGGATCAGCCTCTTTAGGCAAAAGCAAAGGCTATCTGAGCCACTCCTCACTGGTTAATTTTAGAATAAAAAATACTGAAGTTCAGAAAAAAAAGGACAAGACAACCAACCCTCCTAGAATGTCAGAGTTGTCAGATCATGTATATCATTTAGTGGCTAAATTTAACAGGGGGACTAAGAACCAGAAAGGTTAAAAAAAAAAAAAAAGTACAGTGAATGGCAAAGTTTCTCCACCTTGGCTTTAATGATAGTCAAATAATTCTTTTTGGTGGGGGCTTGTTCTGTGCATGGTAGGATGTTCAGCAGCATCTCTGGTTACTATCCAGTAGGTGCCAGTGGCAGCCTCAGCCCAACCCCCCAGTTGTGACAACCAGATATCACCAATGTCCCCTGGGGGCAAAATTGCCCTAGATTTAGAACCACTGGTTTGGGGCTACCTTTCATTAATTGCTAAAGTCAGGCAAGTTCTAGCAGCCCACGTCCTCCGCTGACTGTAGAATGACCTAGTGAGTGCAGCACAGTGAGAGAGGGGTGTTAAATTGGAAGGTTGAAGCAGCTCGCTCATAAACACAAATACACACTGTCGGAAGGTGGGTATTTGGCACTGGTCTGGCAGGCCCTCTGAGAAAAGTAGCTAGTTTTTCTGACATGGATTAGATTCTTAGTCAACAGTCACAGAAGCAGCTGAGTGTTTATAAGCAGATGATTCCTTGGGGACAGGTGGATTGGTCACTTTGCAAACGCTTCTTATGGCATCCACCATCTCTGCCCTAACCCCTTCCTTCTATAGTCTAACTCAGCACTTTCTAACCAAAAGTGATCCCAAGCCTAATGGAAATGCTATGTTCGCCTTCACTCTGGTTTTAAATTTTGTTCTAATTGTCTTTTCTATCATATTTAATCAGATGATAATGTCTGCCCTTTTTTGAGCTGGTACTCCATGCCAAGCATTGTGCTCACTACATGACCTTCATTTTTCTCATTTATCCTCACAGCCATCACAAACTATGTGTCTTTAGCTCCAGTTTACAGATGAAGAAACCGAGGTTTACAGAGATTATGTAAGTTATCAAAATAGCAGTCAAGAACATAGACAGTATTCCAGAACCCTCACATTAATCTCTGTGAGCATTATGCTGCCTCCTGCAGAACCCCTAACTCCTCGGGAGTTACTACCCTTACAAATGATGTAGAAAATCACTCCATGCCCCCAACATTCCTCACCTCCTTCTTCCCCTGTCATCCCTTAGGTTCCCCTAGGCTTTAAATAATTTGTGGGTTCAGTACTAGAGAAAGCACTGGAATAGGGGTGAACCAGATGGGCAATGTTGCCTTACTGAGCCCTTATTCCAGGGTGCAGGGGCAAGTATCAATACACAGATACCATACTGACTTAATAATGTGATGATGGAAGTTCTCTACAGCAGTGCTGATCAAAGTGTGGTCAGAGGCATGGACATCACCTGGATGCTTGCTCGAAATACACGATCTCAGTCTTCATCCTGGATGTACTGCATGAGAATCTGCATTTTAACAGTATCCCCACGTGGTATAGATACACTCAAAGTGTGAGAAGCACTGGTATAAAGACTGTACAATAAGCTAATGTGCTGGAGAGAAATTAGAGGCGCCCCTTCTAAATAGGGAAGCCTGATGAGAGGAAATGTGAATTGTCGCTTAAAGGACAGAATGAGCCCTCCAGGCAGAAGCAACAGAGAGCGCAGAGGTTCAGAGGGAGTCAAGCAGTTGTTTTATTTAAATTAGATGGAGCTTGCCTAGAACTTAAAACAGGGTGAGAAGGGGGAAAAATAGAATCAAGTAAGGGTAAAGAAATAAAGAAGTGGGTAGGATCCAAATATCCAGGGCTGGCAGGGCACACAGACTAAAGGGTTTGAAATGGCATTGAGAGTACTGGGTGGCACAGAGAGGTTTTGGGCAGCAGAGGGGTACAGCCTGATCAATGTCCAGTCTCTCCCTGCCCTGTTCTATTCTAGAGCAGGGCCACCGTGTCCACCTTCTCTCCCACGTGTTTCACACTTAGTGGAGACTTAACTGTTGAACAAACTGCTCCCTCTTGCTGCTCCATGTAAGTTCCTGCTTCTAAAATCCTAAGCACAGATCGCTGCTGCTGTATAAGCTATCTGTATCACAGTGTGGGTTAAATAGGCTTCTGTGGCCTATCATCATTTAGAAATTGTTCCCACAACAAAATCTATTCTGAATTTTGAACAACCAGCTCCCACATGGAGAGCTGGATCACTATCTGGTTGTGAATTGAGTGGCTTTTATACAGACAAGGTGTGTGTATGTGTGTGTGTGTGGAGGGGGGCACAAGTGTGATTCCAGACTTGTGAAATTGTAGACATTTGGAGCTAGAAGGGAGCTCCTCTTTTATCCCACAGATACTGATCCATTATCCACTTTTATCCCACAGATACTGATCCACTATCATGTAGAGTGCATAGATGACAAGACATATGGAAAAGGACACAAGACCTAGCTCTTACCTTAGAGAGTTCACAGGGTCTCCAAGTTTGGCAGCTGAATGAAATCACCAGCAGTTTTCATATGAAAACAAATGTATCAGGTATTTATCCAGTCCAAAGTACTCATTATAAAGTGGGGAAATGAAAGCTCAAAGAAACTAGATGACTTTTTAAATACATGTGATGAAACATATTATAGTCGCAGACGCCCAGTTACTTGCTACCCAGTACAGCAGAGAAAGGATTGGATCAAGTGTCAGGAGATGAGTGTTTCACTGGATCACTGAGTAACCTTAGGTAAAGTCTGTGATTTTATATAAATTTGGATGTGTACGTATATGCAATTCAATTAGGGTAAGCAAACTCCAAATTTTCTAAGATCTAACACTAAAGAATGTTTTTCTTACTCTTGCCCTGGTATAGATATCCATGTGGTCATTAGGGTCCAGGGTCCTTCCATCTACTGGCTTTGTCCTACTTCAAGCCCTGTCCTCAGACCTGCCGCATTCAGTGGATGGGAAGAAAAGAAGGAAAGATTGCCCACCCACATTCTAGCAACTGTAATTCAGTCACAGGGCCACACTAATAGTAAGGGATTCTGGGAAATGTGGTCTAGGTGTGTTCTCAGGTAGAAGAAAAATTAGGTTTTGTGTGCATGTAGCCAACCTATATATGTATATGTGTGTATAATATATGTGCATAAATACATATGTGTATACATATACATATATACAGGAGAAAAAAAGATTGTTTAGCTGAAGAAAATAGAACATCAGAATAACCATAAAGTCTACAAGCAATAAATTTCTTTGTCTCTCAAATAAAAAAGTATGACCTATAGTTAGTAGCACAAGGCTGATACCATGACTTCCAAATCATCAAGGACTTAGGATTCTTTAATAACTCCTGGTCTACCATCAGTAGGGCCGGCCCTCTCTGCTCACTTCATGGACAGGATGTTCACTGTAGAGCCCAACCAGTCCAGGGGAAAAATGAAGGAAAGTGGGGTAGACCAAAAATTACCCCTCCTAATTTAGCCTTCTTTAGGACCATTCTGGGAAGCCTGTCCAAGTAGTTTTTCTTACATCTCAGCAACAACCCCTACATGTAAAGAAGACTTACGAAATAAAAGTCTTTTATGAGGGCACATTGCTTCCTGGTATATATTACAGGGTCTTAACATGAGATATCATTTCACATCCACTAGGATGGCTAATGTCAAAAAGACAGACAATAACAAGTGTAGACAAAGGTATGGAAAAATTGGAACCCTCATACATTGCTGTGGTTTTGTAAAATGGGACAGCCACTTTAGAAAGTATTTTGACAGTTATTCAGAATATTAAGCAATGGATGACCAGATGACCCAGCAGTTCCACACCTAGGTATATAACCAAGAGAACTAAAAGCATAAACTTGCATGTGAATGTTCATGGCAGCATTATTCGTGAGAGTCATAAAGTTTAAACAACCCAAATATCCACCAGTTGATGAATGTGTAAGCAAAATTCATATATCCACATAGTAGAGTATCAGTCACCATAAAAAGGAACAAAGTACTGATTCGTGCTATAATATGGGTTGACATTGAAAACATTATTCTGAGTGAAAGAAGCCAAACACAAATGGCTACATATTGCGTGATTCCATTTATAGAGAACTTATAGAGAGACAAATTAGATTAATGCTTGTCAGAAGCTGAGAGGTGAAGAAATGGGATGGGTATGGGATTTCTTTTCGAGGTGATGAAAGTGTTCTAAAATTAATCATACAGATGGTTACATAACTGTGAATGTACTAAAAGCCACTGAATTGTACAATTTAAAAAGGTGAATTTCCTGGTAATGTGAAGTGTAGCTCATACACTGAATTCAATAAAACTGTCTTAAAAATACAAAAATATTAATAGGGATCTGTTGATAAGAAAGAAGGGTATGATGGATATTAGATACATAGGGAGCATTCTGCATGTGTCTATATGCACGCATAAGCATTTTTTTTCAAAATTATATCTATTAAAGTATTATCTATATCTATTTAAAAACTATTTTCTATTTTCTCATCCATACTAAAAGTTGTATTTTAAAAAATTATTGATTTGAATTGCATTAGAACTCTTTTTACCTTCAAGTTCCTGAAACTCAATTCAAAATGACTCAGGCATTTAAAAAGAAAAAAAAAAAAAAAAAGACAAGTACACATCATTGAAAAGTCCAGGAGGTAAAAATGGCTTTGGGCATAGCTGAATCCTGGTGCTCACATGAACGTATTAAGAATCTACTCTGCGGGACGCCTGGGTGGCTCAGTCAGTTAAGCATCTGCCTTCAGCTCAGGTCATGACCCCAGGGTCCTGGGATCAAGTCCCACATCGGGCTCCCTGCTCCGCAGGAGTCTGCTTCTCCCTCTACTTGTGTTCTCTCTGTCAAATAATAAATAAAATCTTTAAAAAAAAAAAAAAAAAAAAGAATCTACTCTGCTTTCCCCTGGACTGGCTTCCTCCTTAGGCAGGTTCTCTTCACATGATTAGACCGATAACCCCTGCAGCCCAGGTTTGCCTGTCAACACCAGCAGAGAGAGCATTCTTTTTCTTATAGTTCCAATACATTTCCAAGGCATGACACTCGTCCTGCCGTGGGTCCTCTGTCTATTCCTGAACCAGGGAGTGGGGACAACTTCACCCAGACCACAAGAAATAAAGGTGGGGGAGGTAGCGATGTTGGAATGGCAAAAAATATATGCCCACGATAGCCTTATTATAGGAGTCATCACTCTTCCTGGGGGTAGCGGGGACAAAGCATTGCCTGTAAAATATATACACCCATTGTCTTGGAATGAATTTTTTAAAAAACACCAGTCAGCCTCCCTCATGCTTATCAGTTACACCCTGCCTTGCAGCAATTACCTATGAAGGGAAAACAAATACACCTAAGGCCATGTAAGATTTTTAATAAATTCAGAATGACTTCATGTTACAATGGACCCTCTCCCTCCAGCTAAATCACATGAAGGTACGGTTTCTAAAGTCAACTTTAAACTTTTAAAAAGTTGAAAAGATCCCTGTCATGTCGGTCAGTGCTGGATATCCCCAAGACCTAGGACAGTGTTGGCTCACACTGGACACTCACAAAACATGGTGCTTGGCTATGTAACTTATCCAAATATTTACTGGTCCAAAAACCCTTTTCAGGTCTCTAAGACCTCAGAGACCCTTGATTATTCCTAAGGAGAAAAGAACGTGATCTGAACAGTGAGTCCTTTGAGCACATGGAATCCCCATTAAAAATAAGATGGCTCAGTTGTCACAGGTTTATGGGAAGGTAAAAAAAAACCATAAAAGGAAATATTCATAAATAAAAACCAGAGCCCTAGCACTGGTTTCACTAATAAATAGGACATTTCTAATTCAGAAAATCTGCCTTTCCGGTATTTGTTTCACTCTGCAGTGTGTTCTTTAAAATAAGCAAGATCTTGTGCGCCTGAGTGGTTCAGTCAGTTAAGCGTCTGCCCTCGGCTCAGGTCATGATCCCAGGGTCCTGGGATCGAACCCCGCATCGGGCTCCCTGCTCCGCGGGAAGCCTGCTTCTCACTCTCCCACTCCCCCTGCTTGTGTTCCCTCTCTCGCTGTGTCTCCCTCTGTCAAATAAATAAAATCTTAAAAAATAAAATAAAATAAGCAAGCTCTTTAACCGTCCTGCAGGTCAGGCCTGTGACCTAGGAACTCATTAATTGTAATTTTTCTCCTGGCACCTTCTCCATCGTTCTCATTTACTCCGTCTGTAAAATTATGATAATAATAATCTGTGCTTACCTAACATACGGTAATAATCGCTAATTAACTAATTTTTATATGTAGAAGCCCCTGAAGACTTTACACAGGTGCTAAGTTATTATTTTAGGCTGGGGGAGGGAAGACAGGACTTTCTGTTTGCAAGTATGATGGCTCATACTCTAACGCTGCCCACCCCACAGGGATGCAATATTATAAAACTGCTTTTGTGTACCACCCACTGCTGATAGATTTGACAAGCAAAGCCTGCAGTATGATATCACTTTCTCTTGTCACCTTGGGCCTCAAATAGCCGGAGTTGTGTTCATTGTTTCACCTATGGGGGGCCTTTTTATAGCAAAATATAACCACCTGAGCACTGGCATCAACTAAGCTCAAAAGATGTAGAGTTACAACTCTCAGACTAGTGATTTCCAGAATGCACGCCCTGCTCCCCATCTAATACAGAACACACAATTGCTTTTCAGGTAAATACTATTTGATTATATTTAAAAAGAGAGTTGTCCCCCCCCCACCCAAAAAAAGAGAGAGTTGCCCATCGTTTAGGGTTGTTGTTGTTTTTTTTTCCTTGTCTTTCCTTTTTATCGTTTTTTACAACAAAAGAATAATCTTTTCATCTGGGAGGGCTTCAGGCAGAACATTTTTGAGATGTCAGCCAACCAAGAGAAATGTGACATTACCATTCTTTGAAATCGTGTCCTGAAACTGTGGTTTCGGTACCCAGATACCCAGGCACTTGGCAATGAAAAAGCTAAAACAAAACATTACTGAAAATAGTCCTACAATGGTATGGTGTTTCTAGGATAATCGTTTGTTATATTTTAACAAACAAAAGTCACTTAAACCTTTCATTCTATTTTCATGGCTGCACAGGAACAGACATGAAACATTTCACAAAGTTGGCCACGAGCTGCTGGCTACAGGGGCAAAAAGCAATCATGGAAAAAACTTAAGCAATGGTAACATTTTTCTCTACAGGTAAAATGGAAAATGTGTCCACATGCTGGCATACTTTCTGTAATTTTGGCAAATAGCACACTCCATCTTGACAGAATACACAGAGCCTTAGAAGTTGAATCCAAAAAGATGAAAGAACTAGGAGGACAGTGAGTCAGTTTGTCATTGGTGGGAATCTCTGCAGTAACTTATAATTTATCCATGGACTGTGTAAACTTAAAGATGAAGATAAAGCTGCAGTCGGAGAGCTCGGAGAGAGCTCGCTTGTATTGGTGTTCTTCCCATTCCAGAACTACTAAGTTTCTGATGGTTCTTAAAACTGTAGGAGATAAGTGAAAGTGTTTCAAACTTCTGTAATACATGCTTTGTGTGTCACTTCCAGAAGGGCTGTAATTGACTAGCAAAGACAGGAACTACCCAGTTTGTGAATGGAATTGTGGGTGATGGTCTAAGAATTGCACACAACTCCAGATAGAGTAGCCACCCCCTCATCCGAGGGGCGTGCACTCCAAGACCTCCCCTCCCCCCTGCCCCGGGGATGCCTGAAACCACGGCTGGTACTGAACCCTATATAAACTATGTTTTTTTCCTATATATACAGACCCTATGATAAAGTTTAATTTATGAATTAGGCACATGGGGCACCTGGGTGGCTCAGTCAGTTAAGTGTCTGCCTTTGGCTCGGGTCATGATCCCAGGGTCCTGGGATCGAGCCCCACATCGGGCTCCCTGCTCGGCGGGGAGCCTACTTCTCCCTCTCCCTCTGCCTGCTGTTCTGCCTATCTGTGCTCTCTCTCTATCTCTCTGTCAAATAAATAAATGAAATCTTTAAAAAAAATAAATCAGGCACAGTTAGAGATTAACACTAATAATAAAATAGAACAATGATAACAATATATTGTAGTAAAAGTTATGGGAATGTGGTCTCTGTCTCCCTCAAAATATCGTCTTATACTCTCTCTTCTTATAATGATGTGAGAGGATGAAATGCCTACGTGATGACATGCAGTGAGGTGAGTGACGTAGGCGTTGTGACATATAGCATCAGGCTACTACTGACCTGACCATGCGTGGGAAGGAGGATCATCGGCTTCCATGACCACTCTTGACCCTGAGTAACAGAAACTGCAGAAAGCGAGACTGCAGGTAAGCGAGGAAGACTAGTGTTGTCACAAAAACTTAGGAGTGCCTTTTGGGAAAAGTCACAAGAAGATCACATGGCACACATTAATTGAGAATGGTACATTTTCTTTTTCATGCCAAAATCCCCCACAGAGGGACTTCTGACCTTTTTGTTTTGCGGCAGTTGATAAAAATGTATTGAATTAAATAATATATACGTATAAATTTAACAGTCATACTAACCCTAAGTCAGTGAATAACACCATTCTACTCAGTAGAGAGAATTTCATCAAAGAAACAATACATGTGATAGTGCTCCATATTGGGACTTGGCAAGCTTTTTTCTCTAAAGAACCAGATAGTTGGGACTCCTGGGTGGCTCAGTCAGTTAAGTGTCTGCCTTCGGCTCAGGTCATGGTCCCAGGGTCCTGGGATCGAGCCCCGCATTGGGCTCCCTGCTCGGCGGGAAGCCTGCTTCTCCCTCTCCCCCTCCCCCTGCTTGTGCTCTCTCTCTCTCTGACAAATAAATAAATAAAATCTTAAAAAAAGAAAAAGAACCAGATCGTGAATATCTGTGGTGCTGTTGGCCACGTCATCTCTGTCACAACTCTTCAACTGTAACGGGCTCGCACAAAGGCAGCCAAAGAAAATATGTAAATGAATGGCTGTGGTTCCATGCCAATAAAACTCTATTTTCAAAAGGGCTGGCTTTCGCCCATGGCCTTAGTTTGCCTGCCGCTCTCATATATGAATGCACTGCCATCTGGGCTGGACGAAATCAGCTCAACTCGAACCCATTAGGACCTTCAGGGTGAGATAGACTGGTATGGCCTTTATAATAAATAGATGTTCCATTAATGTTGATACTTGGAACAAAGGGGACAGTAGAGTATCATAAACTTGAGAGTCAGAAAAACCTACGTTCATATTTTGGTTCTACCACTTCCTGACTATATGACCTTTGCAAGTCACTCAGCTCAGTTCCTTCTCTGTGAAAGGGAGATGTTATTACTGCCTGTGTCACAGGGTTGATGTAGATGAAGTGGCCCATCGTTTAAATCAGGAAGCCTATGGAAAGCGCTTGGCACAGTGCCAAGCAGCTACTGAGCTAAACAACATTAAGACTGAATTAATGACCACAAGGACAGTAAGCATTCTAGTGGACTGGAATTGCCCATGCCTCCTAAAGTTATCACCTACAAACCGGGCCCAGATGCTCTGCCCTAGATCCCTGGAATGCAAGGATCCTAATGTGTTTGTACACAGACTATGGATATGGGGTGATAGATGGAGTAATACTCAAAAGCAGTTTGCTGACAAACCTCACCAGAAAGGGGTTAGAGGAAAAAGAGGCTGAATCAGAGCTGCATATGAATCATCTCTGTCTTGGAGTTATTTATTATTCTGTGAATTAGCCAGTTGGTCCCCATAACAATTTTAACGACCAAAAAACAAATGAACATCAGAAGAATGTGAGGTCCTCTCTCTTTAGAAAAAAATGGTGCCAACAGTCATTAAGGCAACTCCTTGAAAGGGAATTATTCGAGGGCATTGTCTTTCAAGGATAAATGTGTCCACCATGCTAAGTGCAAAAACCAAAGGATCTTTGCCAGAGCCCTATAACTGAGATTTCCAGTGAAGATGCCCTCATTACTGGGAATCCATTTCAAACAAACCAGGGAGATATTTGTTCATCCACTGTTTCAAGGATTTGAGGCAGAAACTAGAGAGCTATTTAATTGAAGAAATCGTAAGGTCAGACATGTCTTATTCTCACCTCTATATCCCCAAGATGGAGCACAGTCCCTGGTATACAGTAGATGCTCAATAAATGCCCATGACACCGTTGACCAACAGAAGAGAAGGTGCTGTGGCTTTCTCAGACTTCCAAAGGCACAGACACACAGTTCTGGAGCATGGTACTATTCCAAGCCCTTGTGCTGCACTGTGGGGCATATTGGAGACAGTAACCAATTGCATCATATTATATGCTTGGCGTAATTATACTGTTGGCTTTTGTCTCCTTTGGTGCCAGTCAGTCTCAAAACACATGCCGCTTCCTCGCTTTGCTTATGTAAAGTGCTAGGGTTGCCCACTCATTACAATTGAGATTTGTGAACTCTGTGTCCACATTCTGAGTCACGGCAGCCCAGAGGCTCATGCTTGGGAGACCCGGGATGGCTTTTCCCCAGAGAAGAAGTTCAACAATGGGCATTTGCGTCCTAGAAGAAAAAGAGGAAAGTAGCAGACACGGGCTGGCTGGGGCTAAATCTGATGGAAAATGGTGATCAAGTTTGCTTTTCATTTTTTAAAAAAGGAATTATCAAGCTGCTTTTTTCTCAATTTTAAAAAGGGAGTTTGATCTGTAGGGAGCTACAGATTCTCCCCCCTAAATCTCTTTCCCATCCATTTACTTTGTCTTTGCCACCATCCTCATCCCAGCCACCATCTCCCCTACCTGGATGACGGCAGTATTTTCCAAAGTTGTCTGTACATCCCACCGTGCTCCTTTCCATTTCCACATTGCTGCCAGAGTGCTCTTTTTAAAATGGAAAAATCGCTCTGAACCACTGCTGCTTATAACCATTCAACAGTTTCCTGTGTCTTTTAAGGGAAAAATTATAACCCTACACTTCACTTCTCAGGCTGGGCATGATCTCACCCTGCCTCTCTTGCCAGCCTCATTTTGTACTTCAGCAATTGAAGACATTGCCAATTGTCCCCTGGTATCCATTCTCCCTTGTGTTTAAACAAAACAAAACTGAGTTTCCCCAGGGCCCATGACTACCCAGCCAAGAACTACATTACTAGTCTTTCTGAGTTCTGGACAATAGAACACAAGAAGAAGTGAGGTTGTCCCTCAAAAGGAAATAAGCTTGCCCTCCATATCTCCTCCTCCTACTGGTTGGCATGCAGGCTAAGCACATAAGACCAGAGGAGGGTCCAAAGTATATCTCACAGGCCAAACCCAGCCTATCAATATTATGTCAGTAAAGTTAGATTGGGGGCGCCTGGGTGGCTCAGTTGGTTAAGAGACCGTCTTCGGCTCAGGTCATGATCCTGGAGTCCCGGGATCGAGTCCCGCATCGGGCTCCCTGCTCGGCGGGGAGTCTGCTTCTCCCTCTCCCACTCCCCGTTTGTGTTCCCTCTCTCACTGTGTCTTTCTCTGTCAAATAAATAAATAAAATCTTTAAAAAAAAAAAAAGTTAGATTGGAACATAGCCACATCAACTGACTTAGGCATTGTCTATGGCTGCTTTCATACCGCAACGTCAGAGTTGCGAAGTTGTGACAGAGACCATTTGACTTGCAAAGACAAATCTGGTCCTTGCCAATCTGGTCCTTCACAGAGGACTTTGCCAACCTGTGCCCTACAAGGAAACAGAACAACAAGATAGAAGAGGCCTAGCTTCACGACATTATATAGCTGGTCACATCATCTGAATCAGTGCATCTGGGCTGATAAACATAAAAAAATAAATCTGTCTTGTTTCAACCTTTGTATTAGGGCCTTCTGCTGAAGAGTCCTTCAACCTGAGCATTATTGACAGTTTGGGTAAGACAGTTCCTTGTTTTAGGATGCTGTGTTGGGCACTGTAGGGTGCTAAGCAGCATCCCCAGCATCGACCCACTAGATGCCAGTAGCATTCACTCCCCAAGTGTGACGGCTAGTAAGTATCTTCAGACGTTGCCAAATATCTGTTGAGGGATAGAATTACTCCTGGTTGAGAAGCACTGTATTAGAGCAACTTCATCAGCTATACCAAGCATCTCTCTCTTCTTAAACCTTCCAGAACCTCTCCCCCACTGCTAGGGACTGACTCACCATCACTGTTCTCTCGAGCAGAAATGTTCTGACCCACTCCTCACATAGTTATCTCCTACTTCACTTTCATGTGTCAGCTTCCCATCACTTTCTCAGGACCCTCCACTGATCCTCCCACTAACTAATGCTCTGATAGTCCCCTGTAGTTTTCCTAGGCAGCAATATTGTGCTTATTGATACACTGTTTACCATTCATAGACACACATAATAAATAAAGAGACGGTTGTTAACTGGCTTACTCCTGGGACGTTGTAATTTTGCAGGGAAAGCAAGGAACTAGAATTGGTAGAGGAGGCAAACATGAGTCTTGCCATGGTCCTAACTGGGGGAACTGGGTCCATATTGCTGGTTATAGGATAAGCAAGAAGCAGCCAGCGAAAAATGGGGTCTCCTT
This sequence comes from Mirounga angustirostris, assembly GCF_029215605.1. Classification (NCBI taxonomy): domain Eukaryota; kingdom Metazoa; phylum Chordata; class Mammalia; order Carnivora; family Phocidae; genus Mirounga; species Mirounga angustirostris. The sequence goes on along the minus strand of NW_026991709.1, from coordinate 175,886,878 downwards.
ACTTCCCAGCCCCAGAATTCCCATAAACCAAGGGACCTGCCTTCCTTCCATAGCAGCTAAAACATCTGTTAAAGTTAGTCTGTTTCTGTATTTCACAGCAACATATGGATTTGTACTTTGCCTTTGGTTTTGCAATCACTTGCATGTTAACCCTGTACTTTTCGGCCTGCGAAGTTGTGTGTGATCTGATATATTAACCCTGCACTATACTCTTTTAAGTAAAGTTAAAGATAATCCCTACAATCGCATCTTAAATTCACATCCAGAGAATTCTTTCCTAGAATCCCTAAGACAGGTCACAGACCTTCTTGAGATGACCAGCTGGTGCCAGAACAGACAGTGATTGTGCTCTGCTAACTAGATCATGTGGGACTTGACCACTTTACCTTGATCTAAACATGTGAGGGAGCCCTAGGCAGACATCGTAAGGGACAGAGTATCTTTCTAGGAGCGCACGAGGGGAGCAACCCCCTCACATCTTGACACTTGCACTTCTCTCATGCCTCACTGTGTGGAAGCAAGCATCCACAAGCACATGTGTGCAAATTCATGTCCGTGCATCTATGCACCCCAAAATACCACCTGCACCCCACCCCCCGAACCTTTATATCTTACTCAAGAAATCTTTAGGCTTGCTCCTCTCTCTCTCCTCTCCCCTTCTCTGAAAGTTGTGTAGGGTCACGGATATATGGATGGAAGGCATACATAATGGCTAAGAAAAACCTTGAAATAGGAGAGGGCAGAACAAATTGTGAATCACATCAGAGTGAGGATGGGCTGGGGAGACAAGAATAAGAACAAAGTGTCACAATATCTCAAGATGTAAGTTATCAAACTAAGCAGAACTAAGCATCCAGGCATTTTATCCTTAGTTGGGTCATGATAATGATAGCTGCCATTTACTTTGCATTTACTCTGTGACAAAAGTTTAGCAAAGAATGTACAAATTACTGGGGCGCCTGGGTGGCTTAGTTGGTTAAGAGACCGTCTTCGGCTCAGGTCATGATCCTGGAGTCCCGGGATCGAGTCCTGCATCGGGCTCCCTGCTCGGCAGGGAGTCTGCTTCTCCCTCTGACCCTCCCCCCTCTCATGTGCTCTCTCTCATTCTCTTTCTCTCAAATAAATAAATAAAATCTTAAAAAAAAAAAAAGAATGTACAAATTACTTTAATCCTCATAACAACCCTCATGGGTAGATACTATTACCCCCATTTGATAGATGAGAAAACTGAGGGCCAGATTTGCCCAGGACTTCCTGTGGACCTGTGAATGACCAAGTAGAATTTCAAACTCCTGGGTGCTTCATGCCAGACCCTAACCTCACTGTGCTATAGAATGAGGTCCCAGGGATCCCACACAGTAGGAAGGCTGAAGAATCCTGAGGTAGCTGATGCTAGCTAGCACCCACCCCAAATCCATTCTCCCTATCCATGCCATGACGATACGGCTTGGACATGGCTGCCTAGCCAGCTGTCCCCCTTGGAACAGTGCTTGCATTGAGATGTACCACGTCACTCACATTCACTAATGCAGTGTGAGCGGAAGTGGCCTGTGTCACTTCTGAGCCAACATTTTTAAGAGGCAGGCATGCCTCCCCCATGTTCTTTTGTCCCCTTCCCTCTAGCTGGATTCACGAGGCAACCAACACTGATGGAGGACTGAACTTGGAGATGGAAGGAATCTGGGTCTCTCCATCACCACTTGGAACTGAGGGAAGCTGACGGGCAACACTCCCTTAGGACACTTTTGTAAGTAAGAAATAAACTTGTATCGTGATTATGCCCTCATAATTTTTAGGGCTTCTTCCTTACAGTCATCATATTATCTGAACTCATACAACTTCTTTCTTTGCTTTAAACAACAAAAATTGCCCCTTGCTGGTCTAATGAGATAAAACAACAACAACAACAACAACAAAAAAAACAAAGACCCCCGATAGCATGAGTCAATGGAAAATGAATCACAGTTCCATAAAATAAACATCTTCATAATTTGGAGACAAAATTCATTCAAACATGACTTATTAGACATGACTATTATTTAAAACTGTTTGTCCTCTATCCTTTTCCCTTCAAATGAAGTAAACATGGTTCGATGGAGAAAATGTGAATGCAGATGATGCTCATAATATTTCAAACTCTGAAAGGTGTTCTGATGATTAAATTATTTCAAATTAATAACAGGAGAAGAGAACAAAGTATTTACTGTAAAAAAAAAAAAAAATCATTAGCTTCTTTTTCCTTTGGCCTGGAATTGTTTCTCTCATTTTCTTCAGTCACACTTTATTCAGTTGAGTGTCTGACTTTCTGAGCCAGCTTGTCTTTTATGAATTTTCCAGGTGGTTTGAAACCCAGAGTAATTAAGTGACTTCTGCAAGGTTACATACAAAGAGCTGCAGCCTCCCATCTGAAGCCTCCTTTTTCCGCTTCTGGGCTTCCCTCCTCTGCATATACCCCCCCAACCTCCATGCAGAAAACCAAGCAGACATTAGGTCTTTTTCTTGGGAAACAAGCATAAAAACCTCTTTTAACCTTAAAATTAACTTACTTACTTACCATTCCTAAGCTCTTGCATTTTCAAAGTTTGGGAATCCATCTTTGATGTGCCAATTCCTGAAAGCATAAAGATGAACTCTCTTTGCTGAAGTTGGTGCCTGTGGAATATTCCCAGACACGTGGAAATAAACTCTCTGCTTCTCTTTCAGCTCTGTATCCCGTGCTTTAGCGGAGAAAGGGAAAGTGCATGGAATTAAAACGCAGACATGGCACCCAGTTACAGCCCCCTGTGGTTCTAGCTTTATGCTTTTGTATGACAGGCTCAGAAGAGAGACAATAGCTAGTACATGAGCTTAATTACTTTGTGTGCACCACTTGCAAGCTGCAGTCTGGACCTGGGTTTGATTTAGTGCTTTTGAATAGAACAGAGAGAGGACCGTTAAGGCTTATTACCGCAATTGTGGTTTCCAAGCTTCATATCCACACAGAGGCTGGGTCAGGCTCCATTTTTTGGAGCTACAAATAGTTCCCCTAGCTCCTCACCCTTTCCTGCTAAGCTTAAAAATGGGTCTGTGAGCTTTGTCTTATAAACTTATCCCTTACGACACTTACATTTAAAGGTTTCTTATTAGGGCCCAGGTCCCCGACCCTGATAGAATTCTCAGCCACTGGCCGTGGGGTCAAGGGAAAGCTGTAATGTTGACCTTATACAATGTCATGTCACCCTGTTCCTTTTATACTCCTGAGACTGACCATTTCCTTAACAGTCACCCTTGTATCTCTGACTTCCCTTACATCTACCCACTTATAGCCTTACTTCGGAGGGTAGGAATTTGACCTTTTGATTTTTACCTCTTAATTTTGAGGTCATCCTTCAATGGCCCACCCTCAACCCTGCCCATGATTGCCTTTAGGGTTTGGCACATAAGGTCACCCACTAAAGGTAAGTCAACTTTTAGGTTGATTGTCTGATGGGACAAATGGACATATTAGATGTCTATATGTAGTCAGTGTGTTTTGGAGACAGAAGCAATCTCTAAGCATGGATGTTGTTTTTCCTGGTCCAGCACTGGCATCCTCTTCTGAAAGTGGTCCTCTGATTTTCCCTCTGAGGTACTGTACACCCCCTGTTTTCAGGGCAACGTGTAATGCACATCTCTTGGATTCAGGGATGGGCATGGAACCCAGCCTGGCCAATCAGCATATTCTGGGCATAGTGACTGGCAGAAGGTGGACACATGATCCAAGTGTCGTAGACTGAGTGTTTGTGTACCCCTCCCCTGAAATTCATATATGTGATAGTTTTAGGATGTAGGGGGTTTGGAAGATGATTAGGTCATAAGGGCAGAGCCCCTATGGGTGGGATTGTGCCATTATAAAAGAGGCCCCACAGAGCTCCCTTGCCCCTTCCACAATATGAGGTGATAGCAAAAGGATGGTCATCCAGGAAGTGGGCCCTGGTCAGACACCAAATCTGCCTGTGCCATGATCTTGGACTTCCCAGTCTGCAGAAATGTGAGAAGTCAATGTTGTTTATGGGTCACCCAGTCTGTGGTATTTGTTGTAGGAGCCCAAATAGACTAGGACATTGAGGTGGTACAGTCAGAAGAAATACATTAATTTTTCTATGATTATTGCAATGGATACACTCTCTTTGGCCTGGGATGAAGGCAACATGGAGGAAAAGAGATCTAAGAAATAATGTGTGACAGTGTCCTGGTGATGCATATGACCTCCTCCATCTGTGCCTGAAAACATACTGATTCTTGCCCTTAAGCACGTTTGAACCAATAATTCCTTTTTTGCTTAATATAAGTTGGGCCGGCTTTCTATCATGGATGACCAGGAGAGTTGAAAGTAAGTTAAAATAAGGCCAAAGTGACTATGTCCAATGATTTGCAACATGTGAGCTATGGAGTTTTAAGTAATAAAATGGCTAAGATGCACTGGGTTCCTTTCTTTAGTCTTTCTCTATTGCCTCACTCGCTCATAGGACTCGAAATATCTTTTGCACGACGCTGTCCAGTTTCTCCTGGGTGCCCCACACTACCCACCTTATTTCCTGGTGTACTTCCTGCAATACTCAGAAACATCTCAAATGGTCATTTCCAAAATCAAATTCTTGATTGCTCCTCCCAATCAATGATCTTTTCTTGATCACCCTCACGTCAGTAGAGACCGTCATCATCTAGTCAGTTGGCCAAGCCAGAAACTGGAGACAGAGCTGTGCCTCCTCCTTCTTCCTCACCTCCCGCGTTCAGGCCCATAGGATGTCCTCTCTGGGGGCACCTGGGTGGCTCAGTCGTTAAGCGTCTGCCTTCGGCTCAGGTCATGGTCCCAGGGTCCTGGGATTGAGCCCCACATCGGGCTCTCTGCTCCTCGGGAAGCCTGCTTCTCCCTCTGCCACTCCCCCTGCTTGTGTTCCCTCTCTCGCTGTGTCTCTCTCTGTCAAATAAATAAATAAAATCTTTAAAAAAAAAAAAGGATGTCCTCTCTGTTCTACCTCTTAGATGAATTGCAAATCAGCAGACTTCTCTCCATCTCTGCTGCCCCCACTCCAGTTCAAGGGTCTTCAGCTCTGTCTGGGGATACCAGAGCAACCTAAGTCTATTTTCTGATTCTTTCACAGTCATTTTCAAATCCCTGCTCTACACAACAGCCATCACAAGTCGACTTAATTGTATCACACATACCCCTGCCTAAAACACTCCACTTCGCATGAGACGCAGAACTAGCATCTCACCATCTGACCCCCACCTAATGTCCTTGTGTACCAACTCACTTACCACATACCCATCCCTATAAGGCTTTTCTTGCTTTCCTGGACACGGACTGGCCACTTCAGGGTAAGTTCCTGTTGATGCTCCTTTTACTAAGCTTGCTCACTCTTCCTCAGGTCTTCATAGAACATTAACCTTTTTGTCCTGCAATTCCCAGCCTGAATTATCAAGTTGTTCCATGCACAAGTCCTTCTCCATCTCAACACTCCATTTGCTTCCTTTATATGCTTCCACATTTTGAAAATACTTATCGGCTTACTTACATACTATCTGTCTTAACACTCGACCAAACTCTGTAAGGGCACATGGTGAGCACCTGATAAATATAACTGGATGAAAGTTCTGTGAATCCATGTGCAGACAAGCCATGTTCTCCAGACAGACATAACACATGTTGCACATACACGGGCTCTTCATCAAATGTTTGCACATGTTATTGTGTGTATCCAAGCACAAGTACCTTTACAACATTAGTGAGTTCAGATTGGCTTTTTTGGTCTTTAGGTATTTTCTTTTTTTTTTTTTTAAGATTTTTATTTATTTATTTCTTCATTTGAGACACAGAGAGACAGAGAGAGAGAGAGAGCATGAGCAGGGGGAGAGGCAGAGGGAGAGGGAGAAGCAAACTCCCTGCCAAGCCAAGAGCCCGATGTGGGGCTTAATGCCAGGACCCTGGGATCATGACCTGAGCTGAAGGCAGACGCTTAACCATCTGAGCCACCCAGGCGTCCCTAGGTCCCAGTCCCTAGGAACTGACAATTTCCCCAGTTCCACCTCCACACCACCAGACCCTGGCAATCTGTACAGGCTGATTCCCTAGCAATCCCCCACACTCTTTTTTTTTTTTAAGATTTTATTTATTTATTTGAGACAGAGAGAATGAGAGAGAGCATGAGAGGGAGGAGGGTCAGAGGGAGAAGCAGACTCCCTGCCGAGCAGGGAGCCCGATGCGGGACTCGATCCAGGGACTCCAGGATCATGACCTGAGCCGAAGGCAGTCGCTTAACCAACTGAGCCACCCAGGCGCCCTCCCACACTCTTTTTTTAACGTTAAAAATTGATCCTCATTAGGGTTTTCATGGTGCAAAGTTCTAATTTGGGGGATGCTGAAAATGAGGAGATGCATTCTCAGGAAATGAAAAATTATAAATTTGGTGAGAAAGTATAATAGACCATCAACCTGAATGGAAGCTACACATTGTTTCAACACTAATTCAGTTATACCACTCCCCACTGCCTTCAGCAGGTTATGTGACTTATTCAAAGATGATTCATAGGAAAAAGATCCACATGGAGCTTACATATAAAAACTGGAAAAATAAAAAAATAATATAAACAAGAAAAACTGGATTATGTACATATGTATCCCTATGTAAAGAGAAGATGAAATACACAAAAGATGACAGAAACAACCTCCAAGGAATTATATACAATATAATCTAAGAAAATATTTCAAATAAGAGATATGAAGATTCCAAAAAGAGGTGTTAAGACAATCAAGACAATAGAAGGTGGGGCGCTTGGGTGACTCAGTTGGTTAAGCATCTGCCTTCAGCTCAGGGCTCAAGGGCTCAGGTCATGATCCCAAGGTCTTGAGATTGAGCCTCGCTCTACAGCCTCCTAGGGTTCCCTGCTCAACAGGAAGTCGGCTTCTCCCTCTCCTTTTGCTCCTCCCTCCCGCTTGTGCACCCTCTCTGTTTGACCATCTTCAGGATTGTCTTTTAATTCATAATGTTTCTTCTTACCTCTTACTCTTCATTCCTCCCTCCTTCCTTCCTTTCATTTCCTCCATTTTTCCTGCCTTTCTGCTGTCCTGTCTTCCTTTTCTTCTTATACACATAGAGAAATATTGAATGTAATTATCACCAAATGTTAAAATGGTTATTTCTGGGAATTTTGAGTGATGTGGAGGTATAATTTTTAAAATTTGTATAACTCTATTAACTTATATACCTCAAAATTATCTTTTTAAATGTGGGCTGGGTCTCCATCATTAAAAATATTGTGAACCATTGGCTTAGTCCTACATTCTCATCTCACACACAAGGAAATTGACACCCTACAGCATAGCATGAGGTACAGCATCGAGGGGAGGGGACTGAAGAACAGTCCTGGGGCTACTTTGGGCAGTCCAAACCATGAATAATGCCCATGGTGTTAAGGCTGGTTTGTTAAGAGTTAGTCTAATGGCTGGCCACTGCTAATAAATGCATTTCCTCTCCCAGTTAACAGTAGACATGGAGCCAAAGCAAAACACCTGAGCTTCTCCAGAGGACCCTTCAAGACTAGGGCAAATGCTGACTATTTCAGACAAAGGGACAGGCCAGAGAAATGGTAGGTATTTTTGTTAAGTACCTATTGGCAGCCATGAGTTTGACCTCAAATATCACCATCTGCTCTGTTTGCAAAGACAATCAACCCAATTTTTGAATTCTATCTTTTCAAATGAAGGGTGGCTATCAGGATCTCTTTCCGGAGCACATTTCCTCAGCTTTTTGCTTTTCTCCTCACTACTCACCCTTAGTTCTCAATTTAAAAGTCCCCTCCTCAGCAGGCTTTCTCTGATCTAAAGAGAGTCACTTCTGAGGTTCCCTTTCCCATGTCCTTGTTTATTTTATTCAGAGTGATTACGGCCATTATAATTAGTTTCTTTTCCCTTGTTCATCCTCCTGCTAAAAGTTAAGCTCCATGAGAGCTCACTGGGTATCTATAGCCTTTATCCCAGCACCTGAAATATATCAGGTTTCAGACGTATTTCTTTACCCTTGCCCCCCAAAAGAGACTATACTCTTATCTGAGAAAATATCGTATTAAAATTTAATTTTAAATAATGGTCATAGCTCCATCAACAGTAAGTTGGTGACTGGTTACTCCCATGCTCCTATGACAGATGCAGGAGCATTAAGCTCTGTCATGTCCTATCAATGAGACCTGGGGCAAGCTGTTCACCTCTCTGAGCCTCAGTTCCCTCACCTGTAGGATGGGGGTCATGTTAGTTGGGAGGATCATATAGAATATGCTCCAGAAGCATTCGGAAAACTCTTTAGAGCAATGCAAAGTGAGGGATTCAGTATCAGTACACTGTATTGGAAGGCAGAACTTTAAGATGCTTGCTGTCACCCCATGGCTTAGGCTCCCTCAGAAATGGAGCCTTCCATGAACATTTGTGTGAGATTGATTCGTTAGGGAGTGCATCCAGGGAAAAAGAATGGAAGGGTACAGTGTGGAACAGGGAAGAGAAGAAAGTCAAACAAGAATGCCATATCATGCACCGTCTTACTGAAGGTGACTCAGGACCATGGGGGAGTTCTGGACACATCAAGTCTCATGCCTCAGAATCACCCCAATCAGAGGTGAAGCCCCACACCCATCAGTCACTGGTTGGGAGCTGCTCCCAGGGGTTGGGGTGCAGGAATTCCCAGGTGCTTCTACTTCAGGAAGGCACCAGTAGCCCGAGGGCAGGCATAGTCTTCCAAGAACTAGTGAGCACAGAAACGGTAAAAGGATTAAAGCGAGAGTAAACACGGACGGAGCATTCACTAGGAAATTCCTGTCTCAGTCACAGACTTGTCCTTGGCAATAGGGTTCATGTTATGAGTTGAGATTAGATTTGAGTACACTACTACCTTGTATTTATGCAGCATTTCTTGTTTCTCTTTGAAGTGCTTCTCCACATAACTCATGCAAAAGGATAGCTGAGAGCAGGCTTGGTTGGATCACGTGCGAACCATAAAAAAGTACATTTTCAAGGGCAATAGGTTAAATAAAGGAAAGAGGTTCACTGGTTTTACAACCATGAGTGGTTTCTATTTTTCAATAAGTCAAACCCTTTAGAAGACATGGCTGAATGGGCAAAGAGCCCTCTCGGGGAAATTCATGCCTTTACAGTTTGATTTTCTTTGGGGTAAAGGGGAAAATGCAAGCCATAGTTTAAAACTATTCATTTCGAGATCCTGAAAAAAAAAAAAAAACAAAACAAAACAAAAAAAACCTGCAGTATTTTTGGGACAGACGATGTTTTATAAAATATGCTGTAAAAGCATTACTTCTGGATTCTATCTAGCTGGAAACATTCAAGCTTCTTTGCAGGACTGGTGCGGTTTGTCTCCTTTTCCATCCATCGGAATGCTCCAACTTTACTGATTGTCAACAGCCGACCTGCAGGGATGCCACAGGCCAGGAGAGAGCTGTCACTGGATTTGCCTCTGGCTTGTCCCTGGCATGGAGGAGCCTTTCTCTGTTCCCCTCTCTCTGTGTGGAAGCTTCGGGGCTCGGTGGAAAAAGACCTGGTTTGGACACAGACACAATTCAGCCTAGGTGGCAAACTAAGACCTGTGTACAAATCCCATGGGCTGCCTGTTTTTGGATTACCCATGAACTAAGAATAGATTTTACACGTTTAAATGGCTGAAAAACAGTCAGAAGAAGAATTCAAATCCCGTCAGGTGAAAGTTATATGAAATTCAGATTTCAGTGTCTATATATAAAGTTTTATGGAAACACAGCCACGCCCACTTGTTTAGGTTTCAACTGCTTCTGCCCTACGAGAACACAGTACTCAGTTGAGACAGAGACTTCAGGCCTATAAAGCCAAAAGGCTATACTAGCTGGTCCTTTCGAGGAAAAGCTGGCTAACTCCTGACCCAGGACAAAGTCACTTCTCTGAGCTGCACCTTCTTCATCTATAACATGGGTTAATAGTGGTACTTGCCTCCCAGACAGGCAGCTCAGTGAGGCAACGTACGAAGTAGTCAAGAGCACAGACAGGATTCTAACCCCGACTCTGCCTCTTACTAGGTGGGTAACTTTGGGAAAGGAACTTAATCTCTCAATGCCTCAGTTTCTGTTCCTGTGAAAGGGGGATAACAAAAGCCTTTGTGTCCTAGTTATGAGTTTATTACAGGCACGTCGCTTGGAAAGGTACCTGGCGTGCATTACGCGCTATGTAACGTTAGCTACCCTCACAGGGTTGCTGTGTGGAGAAACATGCATGCTCATTAAAAAGAAGAAAGGTGAAATTACAGTCTTTCTTTAAAAATGCTCCAGTAGTTGTGTAAAAGGGCAAGGACTCGGGAGCCAGACTGTGAGAGTATAAATCCAAGGCTCCCTCCCTCACTAGCCCCATGACCCTAAGCATGTTACTTAATCTCACAGGACTTCCGTTTTATCATCTGTAAAATATGGGTGATAATAATAATAATTATTATTATTATGGGGGCTAGTGAGGGAGGGATATCCCCTATTATCATACATGGGGATTAAATGAATTAGAACATGGGTAAGGGACTTCTAATGGTGGCTGGCCCAGAGTAAGTAAATGCCTTCTCATACATATTTCTGAATGCATTTAAAATAAAGGCATAATCATGAAAAAAGTTTACTCAACAACCACCTAAAAATCACCTCTCATGCACTAATAGTACATGCACCATGATCTGGGAAACACTGGCCTGCTGGCAGATGGATGGTGCACATTTGGGGAGAACAAAGGGGAACAGGCAATAGCTTGCCTCTGCTCTTTTAACTGTCAGGATTGACCTCTCAAAATATCTGTGAGCTGCAGAAGCACTGTGCCTGAGCACTGGTTACCTGTCTCCAGACTTTGGCCTCACAGTACATTCCTATTCACCGTTGTGACCCACTGGTCCCTGATCCCATCTTTCCCGATTATTTATTTTGCCCCGATTGCAAGCCACTTCTCCCCGTTTCTCAGCTACTGTCCATGGAGCTTCAACCTCCATCTAGAGGGAACATCTCTGGTTCTGCTTCTGCTCTCTCTCAGACACAATCCCGGCCCTGGCCCCTGCCTGCTGGCCAGAGGGAGTGGACTTCTGCTGTTCTGGATGCATGATATCTGAATATTCTATTTGGGGGGAATCCCAAGATAGGAGCAAACCAAGGCCCACTTCTCATGACAAAAGCCAAGAGAGTAGGGTGTGCATTTCCTCTCCTGCTGCCTGGCAGCCCTGACCATCCAGTGCAGAAGCCCGGGACTCTGAATCTTGGTAGAGTGACACAAAGGCTTGGGATCAGGTAGCAACTATTTTCTGCAGCACTCAGACCCCAGGGCCATGGGGGGGGGGGCAGCCATCAGTGGTAACAGCGTCAGGGGTAGTAACAATGGCCTTGGTGGAATGCACTAACTGGATCATTCCTGTGGCTAAACTTGGCCTTCTCCTGGTTCTTGCCTCAGCTGGATCTCTGCCTTCTTTGATTCATGAGTTATCTGATATCCTTCCAATAAATCTCTTCTCTGAATAGGCTAACCAGAGATGTTTCCATTGTTTGTAACCAGAATCTTGACTTGAGTACCAGGGTTGGGCCACTGGACCATAATGTATGTTTACACTCAAGTCTTACTGCATCTCTCATCACTGGACTGGAATCTCTCCTGGGAGGTTCCCCAGGGATCACAGACAATGATCTACATTTCTATTCTGCTTATTTTTTCAGAATCATTATTGGCCACATTAATAATTTTTTGCCATGTGCCATGTTTTTCTTGCATCCTGCATTCCTTTCTGACCATACAGCATTCATCTGGTTTATAATATTTGAAAGTGTTGGAAGCTTAGAATTAAACCAGCAAGAGGGGGAAAAAAGTTTTATTAAAAATATAAGTCAAACTTCTTCAGATGAAGCCAAGTAATAGTATTAGGAAAGAATTCTGTCCAATTTTCTTTACTGAATTTTCTGTGATTTGGTAGCATTGTGTCATCTATTCTGTGCATGGTTTTTAACTTTTAATTTTCATTGTTGTCTTGGATTCTTTAAATTGCATGTAGAAAGCACATCTTTTTGAGCTCTTGGGGGTAATATTTGGAGACGAAATGAGGATGAGCTCTTGTCTCATGAAATATTGAAGCAATATCAAGAAAGTATAAAACACACACAGACCGACCTTCTTACACAAAGTAGTCTCTGCTAGCCATAGAATTCCAAAGAATAGAAGCAAGTGCATTATTCTAATGTAGTCCAATAGCTTAGATTTCTTTCTTTCCAGTGGTTTCTCCTTTTGGCTATATCGATGGCCTAATTTATGTCCCTTTCCAGCATAGGTATTTGTTAAATATTTGTTGTGAGCCCACCTTCTTCCAGGCACACAGAGACATGAAGAGAAAATATCTTTCCCTTGTACCTTGGTTTTTCCATATTAAGAACTCAACAAGGACAAATCCATAGTTCATGTCTTATTTATCTTTGTATGACCAGAGCCTCTCCCCAGGCCTGGTATACAACATGTGTTTAATAATGAAGAAATGAATAATCGTATTTTCAGAGAACTCATGACTTAGTAGTATAAGGAAATGTATACAGGTATAAAGGCTGCGCAAGGAGATAGGAGTTATTAGTAGAAGTAGGAAATGAAGTAGGGTAGGTATGCAAGAGAGGGAGGATACTAATCTATCAGAGAGCTTGGGACCAATATTTTACTATTTTTTTGCATCCCCCATGTAATGCAATCTTCCATCCACTTTCAAATCTCCCTCTAAACGAAATGTATGGAAAGGGGGGATTTCACTGATGCCCACAGTAGCTGCCGGGTCAGTCACCATGGCCTTTTTCTGCTTAGTCTCTGTGTGGCCTCTCAGCTTGTCTTTTGGGAGTGTCATTCTCTCTTACCACCTCTTTCCCAGAATGGATTATTTTTCCTTCCTTCCCCCAAGGCACTTTAAGCAGAAATGTTATGAAAAACAGTAGACTTTTAATGAGTTTTTGGATAATCACAGACCATAGCCAGATATGATTCCAGATTCAGTGTTTGACCTCCTATAATCTTTTTGACCACTCCTCACTCCAGGGAATTTTCTTGCTGGTCATAACGACCTCCTCTCCCCAGTAGACACTCAGCTGCTCAAAATTCTGGTGAATTTTCCATGACAAGCAGGTGAGCTCTTCCTTTCTTCCTCTTAACTCATGTCTAGACTTTCCTCTGCATTTCCAAAATGTCTCCGTGGTGCTCTGCTACACAAAGGACCATTGACACTGGGTGTCCAGCCTTAGCACTACAAAGAACTGGAAGGAGCTTCCCACTTAGAGATCACACAATGAAGCCGGAATCCCTTTTCCGGTGATCAGAACAAAGAGTGCTCAGTGGGAGTGGAGAACTGTCTTTCCTGTTACACACCTCAGCCCAGTGATAGACATGCACAGGGGCTCAAAGGTGTTTAGTAGCAGGCTAAAGAGAATGGGAAGGAGACAGAAAGAGCAGGGGATTAGGGAAGCAAGTTCCTATCAGAGTCTAGCACAGATAAATACAAGCTTGCAGGTGGGGCTTGGCGGGGAAAAGGGAACCATCTTTCCTGGAAACAAGTGAGGGAAGATAGGGACAGCCAAGATAAAAATTAAATGAATCATGGTGTATGTTCCCCCCTTGATTTCCTCTGTACCTCGATATTAATGGGATGGGGTTGAGACAATTTTCTACCTTGAGATTTGTCCCAGGCCTCCTCTGCTGGGAGTGGCACATGGAACATGTCTAGGGAACTGTGAACTTGGGAAAACGATCAAATCCAGGGGAAACAAAGAGTTTGGAACGCTTACGCTCCCTGGAAATGTGGAATCAGCCCTAAATGTGCCTCACAGAACTCTAGGTGGCCTTTCCTTGAATTTATAGGAGTTATTTCACTTTCAAAAAATAAAAAGTCAGCAAGCCTGGATCTTATTTCTTCCCTTTGGTGTGTCTGGGACCCCCTTTAAAATCTCTCTCAGTTCCAAGGATGGCCAACACAAGGAACAAAATGAACTGGATCCCAGCCAGCGCTTTTACGGTCTGCTACCTTACCAGACTACATAGATGCACAGAATTTTCCAGCTTTGCACTGAGCAAAGGACAGAGAAACAATAACAAGCCGCAGTTTGCTTTCTTCCCAGGATGTTCTGACTTTGAAAAGGGATTGCCTTAGGCTGAAGTAATAAACAGCGTGAAGTGGGATGGACATATCAACATTCGCTCTCCCCAATGTGCCCAAGTTTGAAAAAAATCAAGTACAAATTTGTATTTTCATCCCCTTCTACTGATGTGAACAATAATAGGTAATGAGTTACTTACCAATTCTCTAAACCACATAGCTGACATTAATTTCATGATTGGAAGTACCTTTTCAGATCACTTAGTTTTACCCCTTTACTGGCATTTAAATCCCTTTATAAAGTCCCCACAAAACCATTGTCTGGATTACCTGTGCCAACCTCCTGTGTAGATAACTCATCATCTTTAGGGATACTTCATTCCTTCCTTTGCCAGATATGACTAATGGAAAATCCTCATTTATCTAGCATCCTGGTCCATCTACCATCAGTCCTATTTCAGCCCTACCAAGGCCCTACAGTAAATGGAATCTTCACTCACCCAGTTGCTGAGGTCAAAAATCTGAGAGTCATTCTTTATTCTTGCCTATCTTTTATACTCACTCTCCAAAATATCAGTGAACACCATCAGATCTACCATTAAATTTATGCTGAGCTTTATGACTTTCATCTCTCCTTCTGCCACCCAATGAACCACCATTGTTCTCTAGCAGAGACTGCACAGTAATTTCTTTCTTTCTTTTTTTTTTTTAGGTCAAGATGAGTTTATTGTCCAAATAGCATAACGTAATTGCATCCAAAACCATTTGCAAATCCATCTTTAAGCTGGTCAGAATAACAGGCCATTATTTTTCAAAATCACTTAACACTGAACAGACAGGACCTCTTAAAAGGCAGCTGACTATACCATGTCACCATCATAACCAAGAAAACATTTTTCCATACTTCCAAAAAACCTTTTGTTTATACTGATCATGCTACTTTAGCACTTGCTAGCATCCTGACCAAATAAACACCCACACCTCTTATAGAGTCCATTGTGAGAGAATAACATTGACTCGATATGGCATCACACTCATTTTAAAGCCAAAAAAAATTATAATAATAATAAAAGAAATCCAAGACGAGAAACTGTAACTGAGAGAGAAAGAGATCTGAGGTGCATGGTACGAGGGTAATGAACATAATGGAAAAAATCCTATGGCCCAGTGATTTGCTGGGGACTTAAGAGTTGGCCAACAGTATGAAACAAAAACCAATAAAAAATAAATAAATAAATAACTTTTTTTTTTTTTTTTTTTTTTAAGGACAGGCACCTGTCAAAATACACTGGATACTGCAATGGCTACAGTCAGTAAGGCACTTTTTTTCCCCCAAAGTAGGCTGCAGGCAAAGGAATAAACGTTGCAGCGACAAGCGTGCATTACACAGTAATTTCCTAACTGGTTCCCATGCCCTCATGTTTGCCTGCCTTTATCTGTTGCCTACATGGCACCCAAGGCCGGGGTGGGGGGGATGCTCTTTAAAAACATATTCTCCCATTTCCTCTCTTGGTCAAAACTTGCTGATAGCTTCCCAACTGACCCATACTGTAATCATACAAGGCTCAACATGACCTGGTCTCTTCCTTTCTCCCCTATTCTCCTGCCTCTTTCTCCTTTGGTCATTGCTCTCTACCTACTTCTGGGTATCCCTTAAAAAACCCAAGCCTTTGCATCTGCTGTTCCCCCTTCCTGGAATGCTCCTTCTTTAGGTACCCTGTGGTTGGCTCCTTTGCTTCATGCTGATCTCTGCTCAAGTGTTCCCACTTCAGAGAGGTCTCCTCTGACCACTCAGTCTCAAATATCACCACCACTCTTTACCCCCAGCTTTGATTATCTTCATAGTGTTTATCATCTCCTGACATTTGATATAATTATTTCCAAAATGTGTTTATTGTCCATAACCCCTAACTAGCTTTCAAGCCCCGTAAGAGCACGGATTTTGCACTTATTCACTTCTGTAACCTGACACGTTTCAATAAAATTGTGCTATGGAAAGAGTGAATGAGTAAAGGACTATCATCATCTTTACTCTTTCTTCCAAACAACTATCCTCTAGTCATTTGAAGATATTTACTTATCTCCATGCCAATCTTCCTCCAGAATAAACAATCCCATTCCATCAGTGGTCTACACACGGTTTCCAATCCCCTTCCCTCCTGGTTCCCCTTTTCTCTCCTCCATTTGGTGTGTCAGTGCTCCTCTCACAGGGGGCTGGTGCTGGACCAGTGTAGCAGGTAAGTGCATAGGTTCTGGAGTCAGTCTGAAAGGTTTCAATGACTTCTTTACCCTGATTTGTTGATCTGACCACTAATGACTTGTTTACATTGATGCAAGGCACTTGATGTTCTTTGGTAATAAACAATAGCAACTGGCTAACCTAAACAATAAAAACATGAACTCATTAGAATTATTTGAACTGGCAAAGAGATCAGATGAAAAAAAATTAGGCCCTAGAAAAATCAGAAATAGAAAGAGCTTGGGGACCAAAGCAGTAGGGCCACTTCTTCAGAGTACTGATGTTGGGTGTTACCAGCTTCACTATTTTCTTTCCTTGTTCTACTCCACTTACAAGTCAAGTGCTTGGAACTGGTAATGCTACAGGTTTGTTTTGACTCACGTTTCCACACTTTGGCCTGGAATTGGACTGATGTTCGACAAGACTGTACATAATGGTGGAGAGGCAGTTACCCCACGAAAGAAAGAGGATGGAATGGATATTGGGCAGGCACATGGGTGGATGCCCACTTCACTCTCTAACCTTCTAACCTGTTTCCTAAGGTGTGAAAGGGGCATAATAACAGTGATCCCTCGTGGGTTGTCTGAAGTTTAAATAGGGTAATACATAGAAAGGTTTTAGCACAGTGCCTGGTACAGAGTAAGCCTACAGCGAGTAGGGGACCCACAATGAAATCCAATACTCTAAGTGTAGTAGAGCGGGACACCATTTTCCTCATTTAAGACCCTAGTAACAAAGGCAGGCGTGGAACGCACATTTTCTCCAGCCACAGTCATGAATGACTCTAACTCAACTTCTTGTCAGCGAAGACTCTTGAGTCGTCTCCATCGATGCTTCCGTCACCTCTTATATCTCCCTCCTCACCCTGACACAGCTGACTGTTTGGTCTTTACACTTACTTCACGACACTTAATCTTGTTAGATAATAACCCATCACTGTGTCTCCTCCATAGCCTGGAATCTGGATTCTATCTTCTAACAAAAACTTGTAGCTTTGTGTTACCAGATTAACTGAGATTACAAGAGAAAAATGCATATGAAATCCTTTGCAAATATGAAGCACAACACAAATTAAAGGTATTATTTTAGTGGCCCTTTGGGTCTTCCCAAGTGGCAATGGATGCAAACTTGTTAGCACGGTGTCTGTTTTCCTGGCACACGCCCAATTCCTTGTTTTCCAGTTTCAGTTCCACCAGGTGAAATAATGCCATGCACCTCCCAGAGCAAGCACAGCTAAGTATTTTACAAGCAAGGGTATGTGGGGTTTTCCCATTACCATCAGTCTTCTGGATAACTTCAAGGAATTCAGGCTTTAAGCAGACAGCAATCTAATTCTGAAGCCATATGGGCATATGTTCTCCATCTTTCAAATTTGACCTTGGCGGGCTTCAAAAGCAACAACCAGCGCTATTTCAGAGCAAATGTAATTTACATTATCTGATTGTCAACAATGCAATATCTCCACTCTACATGGTCATGGTCATGGAGATAGCTACAATAAAGACTTTATATGAATAGCTCCGGTTAGGGATTTAGAGTAATGTTATTTACATAACTTCAGCTTCTTCTCTGGAAACCACGCAGAGCAGTGATAGTCTCTGAAGAATGTATTGATGGTCTCTGCCTGCTGGGTACATGTCCTTCATCTTTTTACAAATTTACTTAGATGCCAAATAAAACTCCTTAGCACTACTGTTTTTTTGACTGGAATTAAATTCACTCCACTATATTAAAACAAAATAGAGATACTTTACTATACAAAGATAATACATATCTCTGTGCTTTAAGCCATGGTCGGTACACTGAGGTACCCTGACGTGTTGTCTGATGCTGGTAGCATTGTTTTGGATTCCTATTTCCCATGCCACTGTAAGTGTTCATGCCTTTCCCATTAATCTTTCATATTGACATTTATTATGTTTATATATTTGAGGAAAGTAAATGCTTTTCCTGTTCTGTTCAAAAACATTTTCAGCAGATACCAAACTCAGTGAACTATAGTTTTTCGGCCTTCCAAATCCAGGCCTCTTTAAAGCATGTGATGAGGCCTTTGAGAAGTGATTAAAGGTCTCTATTCCCCAAACCAGTCCTTGATCCTCAGAGGAAAGTGACTCTAGCCATAACTGATCTCTAACAGAGTAAGGCAGGAGTGAACAGCTGAACACAAGAGCGAGTGCTTGGGGGAAATGCAGACTGTGAGCAGATACTTTTCTTCTCTCTTCAAGAATTCCCCACTCCAGAGGTATGACCAAGCTAAATTTCTGGTATTCTTGAACAGTCTCCGAGCCATTGGAGGGTTTTCTGGCTTCAGTCCTCCTCGAGATAAGAAAAGTTCAGCTGTGACAGGAGGCATTTTCCGGCTGGAGCATATATGTTACAGCGCCTGGGAGGGACAGAGGTTTGCTGAATTGTGGCAAAGCGGATTCTAAACAAAGGCCTTGGAAAGTGAGAGTGTCCCCTGCAGAGAGACATGATGATTTCATCTGAGTCCCCAGCTCTGCTCCCCAAGCATGCAAGGGATTCTGTGTTTCCTCACAGCTTTGATTCTCTGAATGCTAATTGGAAAATATAAACCTGATAATGCTTCTCTCCCGTCTATTTATTATTTGTACTTGGATGAATTCTGGCCTCACAAGGCGAGCTCATGATCTTTGCTGTAAGATGCTTTATAGGGGCAGTGTTTTTATTTACCCTCCATACTACTTTTTAAACATCCTGGAGCCAGATTCCATTATTTCCTCTTTCTTTGCTGACTTCACAAAGCAGATGATTATTCCCATAAACTGGCCTTCTCCCTCCTTTTCATCTTTTGCTAGTAAGAGCGGAGATAAAACCTATATAGATTTCCCTAGAAGATAAGCCCCAAGTGAGCCTACAGGGTGAAAGTGTATGTGAGATGATATAAGGAATTAAAACAGAATGCAGTTTCTATAATGTGACATCATGACTTGGTATTTGGGAAGTACATATGAACTGGGACTCAACAACGAAGTATGAATTAGGGGAAGGAAAACATAGGCCGAGGGGTTACATAGTAAGACTTTGTAATCTCCTTTAGTGGCAGGATCTCAAAATGTAGTTAAGCTCAGGATAACCTGTGGAATTTGGTGCTGATCAGGCAATCTTGTGAATGACCCTCAGGTCAGAGATGACTCTTATCTCAGGGCCTGTTTTGTGTTATCCTCTCTGGTTCAATCTTCCGTGCAGCTGACGATCGTCAGAGCCCTCGGCTGCACTGTGGAATGTCACATGTGTTATAACAAATGCCCTTCTATGCATGGAGGTACATGCAAAGGGCATACTGTAGCATTAAGGACCCTGCCCTGCAAATCTTGTTTCATATCACGTGTGGGAAAATGACGCGCTTTAGGTTTTGTTGTATGAGATCATTTAACTTTGTTTTCTGTGTATTTAATTGAATTGCAGAGTCCTACTAGCATTTAAAACACACTATACCATGCTAAGTTCTATCACATTATTTAGCTAAGGTAGAAGAAGTACTAGGGCACTCAGATGCCACCAGATGAAGGGGAAGATTCTTCCAGAAAACCAATGGGTGAAGAAGAAAAATACTTAGAGCAGCAATTCTCAAATTACTGTGCATAACATTCACCTTGGACTTGCTAACACACACACACACACACACACACACACCCTATGCCCCAACCATGGGGAATCCAATTCTCTGTTAGCTGAGGCTCTCTCTATTTTTAACAAGCTCCTAGGTGATTTGGAGGCAGGTCATACATTGGCCATACTTTTAGAAATACTTAACTTGGAAAGCATTACATGGTATAGAAAAGAACCCAGACATGGGAGCCGGTGCCTGGGTGGCTCAGTTGGTTAAGCGACTGCCTTCGGCTCAGGTCATGATCCTGGAGTCCCGGGATCGAGTCCCGCATCGGGCTCCCTGCTCGGCGGGGAGTCTGCTTCTCCCTCTGACCCTCCTCCCTCTCATGCTCTCTGTCTCTCATTCTCTCTGTCTCAAGTAAATAAAAAATAAAATCTTAAAAAAAAAAAAAAAAAGAACTCAGACATGGGAGCCCAGCTGGCCTGGGTTTGGCTACAGTGCTGTTTATTGGTCAAGTTTCTTACCTTCTTTAAGCTTTATTTTGTTCATCTATAGAATCAGTATAATGGTACCCCCCGAATGTGTATTGGTGGTAGTACAACACTTAGTACATTGCTGGGTACGTGACAGGAGTTCGATATAAATCACAATTCTTCTTCTTATTATTATTATGTTCAAGGAAGTGCTAAAGTGACCTCAACATGAGACAAACTCCTGTAAAGCAGGGAGTAGGGCCAAGCCAAGAAAAGAGCTTTAGATACTGGTAGATACGCTATTATCAGCAGCTTGGGTTGGCCAGTCCATCCTCTGTATATGTAGCTTCCTTCCTTCCCATGCCAGTTGAAGGCATTATCCCTGAGGCTGTTCTAATATTCCAAAGAAGTGCTCGAAGACAGTGACTACGGGAAGGGAGAAATGCCAGGAAGGTGTGTTCTGAAACTCAACTACTCTGCAGTGATGGGAGCTATCTGCGCAGCTCCATTTTCCAAAGCAGGATTCAGCACTCCAACTTACCACTTGCAAAAAGGATCTGATAGGTTGGGGAGTTGGTAACGGTGGTGGTGGAGACTGGGCCTGTTTCACAGTCGTGTCACCATGCAGTTGCACAAGGTCCCATGCTTAGAAGGGGCCCACACTGGAGGGATGGAGTGGCTGGGTGATAGACATTGGGGAGGGTATGTGCTATGGTGAGCGCTGTGAATTGTGTAAGACTGTTGAATCACAGACCTGTACCTCTGAAACAAATAATACATTATATGTTAAAAAAAAAAAAAAAGAAGAAGAAGAAGAAGAAGGTAGCAGGAGGGGAAGAATGAAGCGGGGGAAATCGGAGGGGTAGACGAACCATGAGAGACGATGGACTCTGAGAAACAAACTGAGGGTTCTAGAGGGGAGGGGGATGGGGGGATTGGTTAGCCTGGTGATGGGTATTAAAGAGGGCACGTACTGCATGGAGCAGTGGGTGTTATACGCAAACAATGAATCATGGAACACTACATCAAAAACTAATGATGTAATGTATGGTGATTAACATAACATAATAAAAAAAATAGGTTACAATCTAAAAAAAAAAAAAAAAAAGAAGGGCTCCACACTGCTTTTACTACTCTTCTGTCACCCTCTTGAAATTTTTAATAATTCTGAACAATGGCACTACATTTTCATTATGCCCCGGGTCTCATGTTTTGTAGCTGGTCCTGGATGCATATTAGGAGGGCTACTATAGCTATTATTAAGGACACCACCAAGGGGGCGGGGCTTTAAAACATTGATATACTCTGATTTATACTCTGAAGAGATTTTTCTTCTGCTGAGCAAGAACAGTTCATAGGTAAAGGGGAAGAAGAATGGAAGCAAAAAGACCAGTAAGAAAGGATATCATTCTAGTATCTAGGTGAGAGATGATAGTGTAATGGGATAGATTATGTAAATGAAATACCCCAGGCCCCAGACGGAATTCGAGTTGAGATACATTTGTGGTGGCAGAGCCAACAAGGCTAAAGTTTAACCAAAAAAATGTCTTGTTGTTACAAACTTCTGCCATCAACGAGATGGCCTCTTGAGAAGTGAGGGAAATGCTCAGGAACCATGCTGGTGCGAGTAGTATGTTGTACACAAGATTTTCAGCACTGACCCTGACAGCTTTGGGGCCTGGAGTCTAATGACCCAGTCGAATGAGAGCTCTGCAGAGTGGGTTTCAGGCTGACCCAGGTCGCCCAGCGGCGAATCTCGTGTGTGGGGCAGAGGAAGAGCCTAACTTGCAACTGTGGTCCCAAGCTGCTGCTGACAGCAATTATTGATGGCGGTCCTTTGTCCTGACTTGGTGGCAGTCAATGAATGAAGAGGCTAATGTTGTGGACTGGATACATCAGTACAAGCTTGTTAAGCAGAAACAGCAGAAGAAAACCACCCAAACACCAGTTAAATGGTTGTTTTAGAGCTCCAATATTGTCTAGACTAGAGAGGGCAGTATTTAAATATTTATAGTGGTTTCTTGTTTACTATGTTTTATTTTCTTTGGCCTGTGGAAAATATTACAAAGATGAATTTCATGGTTGTTACTGATGATTAAATTCCATAATTAATTTTAAACTCAACATGACCTACCGCTATTTCTTTAATCTAACTAATGAGACTCTTTGGAATTTACATTAACCAATTAATCAACATGACTTTGGGGAGATACTAGGACTGCAAGTCCCCATAGCCACAAAGTCAACAGTCCATTCAAGCTTAGAAACCTCAGAGACCCAAGCTTATTTTATTCCCACCTACATCGACTTTAATCATGTTTATGAAGTGCATGGAGCTACCATTATTTTTCTTTAATTTCTTTAGCTTAGTCTGGTTATGGAGCTGAGGATGTCACATGGTCTTGAGATAATGAGCTTTTTTTGTAGTGGCTCCATGACAGGCTTTTGTGTTTCCTCCATTAAAATGGAAAAAGAAAGCTAGGTTGGCTACTCTTAAATGAAAAATGATTCTCCAAGTCTGTGCCGATATTTTGGGTTAACAAATCTACCCATACTGTGTTGAAATGAAAGTAGGACCCTAAAAATGCACACTGCCCACCTCTCTGCTTTCCTTCAGAAATAACTGAAACACAACTTTAAGGTTTTCCAATTCTACCTTGCACTCTGGTTGTGCTGGTTTTTGCTAAGGCATCATCCCCATTTGATGAAATGACCATAAAAGAAAGAGCAGAGCATAAAGCCCTTCAAAAACAAGATAACACCATCGAATGAATTGGTCTTTCATCAGACTGAAACCTTTTAGCCTGTTTTCATGTGTAAAGCAAAATTGGGGCTTCAGAAAGGCACTGGCCAACAGGCAAATGTATTTGTTTGTTTTAATTTGTGTATTCAATTGGTCTTAGAATCCACTTTAAAGATACATAAATATTTTCTTTGGAAATGCAGATACTTCCTGCATTTATGAAGGGAAAAATAAATGAAAGCTCTGTTTGTTTTGCAGGACCAGATGTGGGCTGGATACAATGTGGGATGGAGCAAAAAAGACTGGGACTAGCTTGGGGCCCCACTCTAGCACCAGCTATGACCTTGGGCAAGTCACAGACACCCTCCCCCAGCCTCCCTGTCAACTGTAAAATAGCAATAAAATACTGATGTGAATGTTAAGGTTTCTTCTCCTTCCCCAGTTTGTCAAGACCAGGAGCCACTTCCTTTCTTTTTTCTTCATTTCTACATTTTCGATAATTTAATGGGATTTTTCTTGCACTAATTTGCAACTCAGTTCAGTATATTTCCCGTATCATTTCACCTTCTCCCCCATTAAAAATAAACAAACAAATAAATAAATAAAAAGAAGAACAATTCTTTTACCGTATGGTGAACCTCCAAGGCAATGCAAGATGTCTTTCCAGAGGGATTTAATTAGAGGCTTATTGATTTTCCTCACATTGGTCCACTGTCCCTTCGTTTTTCAGTTGTTTATAAACACATAAACTCGCATTGAAGTGTTTACAGGCACAGATTACGTAAACAATTATTGTAGAGTCAAGAAAACATATAATCACAGAAGGTTGTTGGTTGTTGATACATTTTAAAATCTTTGACTTTACTCCTGGAAAGAAAAAGGGTGAAAAAAATGTGAACAGCCCATGGCCTACATTATATTTTATGTAAACTAAGATCTGATCTAATCCATCCAGCCATCCACCCATCATTCCTCCTAGCAGAAAACACTGATGTCTGTAGCATGATGGCAACATATACTCATCTTGGGGATGATTTGAATTTCAGTACTATAACTCTCAGACTTGCCATAGAATTTCACTTTTTGACTTCCCTATCAAGCAAGCGAGTATCTTCCAAGCACTAAGACACAATTATGAAAGGCCCGATGAGCTACATATTGTACAGAGTTATCACAGGTCTCATGAATGATTTCCTCCAGTCCTTCATAGATTATTCTACTCTCACCTCCATATTTCCTTGCAGAGCTGCAATCATTTTTCTGACTTTAAATGTAGTTTTCCCTTAGGCAAAAGAAGTTTCATAGAAATTGACTACTGCAAAATGTTTACAAAGGACAAGTTTTTCTTCCTTTCTTCTGTGTAGTTAATGTTCCCCTGGGAATGGGATTTGGGATCAACTCTGAAATACATTACTGGAAGATACAACTAAAACTTTCACGGACACAAAAAGACAAAAACTGTGTGATTCCCACACATAGGAGTTATCTAGAATAGTTAAACTCACAGAGACAGAAAGCAGAATGAGGGATGATTGCCAGAGGCTGAGGCAGGGGGTAAGGGGTGGGAATGAAGAATTAGTATTTAAAGGATCCAGAGTTTCAGTTTTGGAAGAGGAGATGGATGGTGGTGATAGTTACACCACAGTGTGAATGTATTTAATGCCACAGAACTATATACTTAAAAACGGTTAAAATGAAAAATTTTATGTTATGTATATTTTGCCACAATTAAAAAAAATGGAAAACCTTTCAAAATATTTTGAATCTCTCATTTAGTTTTCAGCTATAGGGTAGTCCAGGATGCTGATTTAATTGGTCAGGTTGTAAAATAATGAATATTCCAGATGTTCAAGCTAAAATTTGGTGAAATTCCTCAACAAAAAAATAGAAATTACAATCTAAATTTTGAGTATCTTAATACTTTCTTAATAACTGAAAAAATAAGGCAGTAAATGCAACAAATGTTGACATAAAGGTGTCATATCTCTAGAGTAACACTATCCCACAGAAATACAATGTCAGTCACATATGCAACTCTAAAGTCTCTGGGAGCCACGCTTAAAAAAGTAAAAGGGAATAAGTGAAGTTAACTTTAATAATGTGTTTCATTTAATCATATGTAACTACATGATTGTCATATCAATGTATAACCTATATAAAAATGATTAATTAGATACTTGATAGTTTCTGCACTCCAAGTCTTTGAATTTGGTGTATATCTTAAAGTTAAAGCACATCTCAATTTAGGTATTATATTTTTATTGGAAATTCTTGACCTATATTTAGATTTCATCAAATTTGCAGTTGAAAAAGTAGATTCTTCTAAGTTGTCCCAATCATATCTACACATTTTCTAATACCTGAATTGAACATCAAAAAATGATTTCCCTTAATATTTGCATACACATTGACAAAACTGATTCATTTCTTTTAGAATTGATTTGACTTTGAAATAAAAGCATATCAATCTCAGATCTACATGCATTCAAATTAAATAGATTTGCTACTCTTTGTCAAGTCCAAAAAGGTATAACGTAAGTTGAAAACAACTCTCACTTTTTTTTTTAAAGATTTTATTTATTTATTTGAGAGAGAGAATGAGAGAGAGCACATGAGAGCGGGGAGGGTCAGAGGGAGAAGCAGACTCCCTGCCGAGCAGGGAGCCCGATGCGGGACTCGATCCAGGGACTCCAGGATCATGACCTGAGCCGAAGGCAGTCGCTTAACCAACTGAGCCACCCAGGCACCCCAACTCTCACTTTTTAATATCAGCAAAGTATTCTTCAATTTTTTAGTTTTTATAGTCCATTTATATAAAGCTACCCATTTTAATAATATTTTCTGCAGATTGATTCATGTTAGAAAACGTGTAAAATCATTACTACTGATACGTATTATGAGAGGTTTACATTTTAACATGAATTCTCATAATTGTTTAGCTTTGTCACAAGCTTTTTTGTATATAAAGACTTTCTTTAAAGATTTATTTATTTATCTGAGAGAGAGAGCAGGGGGAAGGGCAGAGGGAGAGAATCTTCAAGCAGACTCCCTGCTGAGCACAGAGCCTGACACGGGGCCTGATTTTATGACCTTGAGATCATGACCTGAGCTGAAATCACGAGATGATGCTTACCTGACTGAGCCACCCAGGAACCGCTGTATATAAAGACTTTTTAAAAGTAGTTTTAGGTTTACAACAAAATTGAGAAGAAGGTACTGAAATTTCCTATAGACCACCTGCCCCAACACATGCGCAGCTTCCGCCATTATGAACACCACTCAACAGAATGGTACATTTTTTACCAAGGATGAGCTGATATTGACATGATCATCATCCAGAGTCCATAGTTTACCTGAGCATTCACTCTTGGCTTTGTATATTCAATGGGCTTGGACAATGTGCAATGACATATAACATAATTATATCCTACAGAGTATTTTCACTGCCCTTAAAAATCTTCTGTGCTCTGCCTAATCATCTTTCCCTCACCCCACACTTGGTAACTCCTGATCTTTTCATTGTTTCCACTGTTTTGCCTTTTCTTTTCTTTTTTTTAATAAAGATTTTATTTATTTGAGAGTGAGAGTGAAGAGTGCCCAAGCATGAACTGGGGGAGGGGTAGAGGGAGAGGGGGAAGCAGGCTCTCCGCTGAGCAGGGAGTCTGAGGCAGGGCTCGATCCCAGGACCCTGGGATCATAACTTGAGCCAAAGGCAGACACTTAACCAACTGAGTCACCCAGGTGCCCCCTATTTTGCCTTTTCCACAATGTCATATAGTTGCAATCATACAATACATACTATATATGAACTAAGCCTTCTCAATTTGGCCTATTTGACACGGTAATATGCACTTAAGTTTCCTCCATGTCTTTTCATGGCTTGATAGCTTATTTCTTTTTAGCATTGAATAATATTTTATCATCTGGCTGTACCACAATTTATTTATTTATTCACTTACTGAAGGCTATTTTGGTTACTTCCAAGTTTTGGCAATTATGAATAAATCTGCTGTTAACATCTGTGTGCAAGGTTTTATGCCGACATAACTTTTCAACTCCTCTGGGTAGATATTAAGAAGTGTAATTGCTGGATTGTACAGTAAGAACATGTTTAGTTTTGGAAGAAAGTCCCAAACTATCTTCCATACTGGCTGTACCATTTCGCCTTTCCACCAGCAATGCATGAGGATTCCTGTTGCTCCACATCCACAATAGCATTTGATCTTATCAGGGTTCCAGAATTTGACCATTTAAATAGGCATGAGGTGGTATCTCCTTGTTGTTTTAATTTCCTTGATTACACATTGATGTGGAATATCTCTTTAGATTTGCCATTTGGCTTATTTACCATTTGTATATCTTTGATGAGGTGTTGGTGAAGGTCTTTGGCATATTTTATTTATTTTTATTTATTTATTTTTTATTGTTTTAAAAAGATTTCATTTATTTGACAGAGAGACACACAGCGAGAGAGGGAACACAAGCAGGGGGAGTGGGAGAGGGAGAAGCAGACTCCCCGCCGAGCAGGGAGCCCGATGCAGGGCTCCATCCCAGGACCCTGGGATCATGACCTGAGCCTAAGGCAGACGCTTAACGACTGAGCCACACAGGCACCCCTGGCATATTTTAAAAATCAGGTTGTTTGTTGGGGCACTGGGGGTGCTCAGTTGGTTAAGCACCTGACTTGTTTCAGCTCAGGTCATGATCTCAGGGTCATGAGATGGAGCCCCGCATCAGGCTCTGTGTTCATCAGGGAGTCTGCTTGAGATTCTCTCTCTCTCTCCCTCTGCCCCTCCCCACTGCTCGCTCTCTCTCTAAAATAAATAAGTAAATAAATAAATCTTTTAAAAAATCGGGTTGTTTGTTGTTTTATTGTTGAGTTTTATCAGTTCTGTGCATATTTTAGATAACAGATGTGTCTTTTGCAAATATATTTTCCTAGTTTGTGTCTTATCTTCTAATTCTCTTAACATTGTCTTTGACAGAGTAGATATTTTTAAATTTAATGAAGTCCAGTTTATCAATTTCTTTTATGGCTCATGTCTTTGGTATTGTATCTAAAAAGGCACCACCATACCCAGGGTCATCTAGGTTTTCTTCTATATTATCTTCTAGGAGTTTTATAGTTTTGTTTTTTATGTTTAAGTCTCTGATCCATTTTGAGTTAACTTTTGTGAAGGGTGTAAGGATTGTGTTTAGATTCATTCTTTTTGCATGTGGATATCCAGCTGTTCTAGCACCATTGGTCGAGGAGATCATCTTTGCTCTATTATATTTCCTTTGCTCCTTTATCAAAGTTAGTTGAATATATTTATGTGGGTCTATTTCTGGTCTGTATATTTTTTTATTTATCTATTTGTCTATTCTTCCACCAATACCACACTACGTTAAGCCAGAGCAATTAGGCAAGAAAAAGAAATAAAAAGCATCCAAATGGGAAAGGAAGAAGTAAAACTGCCACTATTTGCAGATAATATGATATTATATGTAGAAAGCTCTAGAGACTCCACCCCCCCAAAAAAAGAACACCAGAATCAATGTACAAAAATCAATTATGTTTCTACACACTAACAATAAAATATCAGAAAAAAAGTAAATAAACAATCCCATTTACAAATTCATCAAAAGGAATAAAATACCTAGGAATAAATTTAACCAAGGAGGTGAGAGACCTGTACACTGAAAACTATAAGATGATGAGAGAAACCGAAGAACAAGCAAATACATGGAAAGATAGTCCATGCTCATGGACTGGAAGAATATTGTTAAAATGTCTATACTACCCAAAGCAATCTACAGATTTAATGCAATCCCTATCAAAACACTGGAAGCATTTTACACAGAAATTGAACATATAATCTTAAAATTTCTATGGGACCACAAAAGACCACAAATAATCAAAGCAATCCAGCTATAGTAATCAAAACAGTGTGGTATTGGCATAAAAACAGACACATAGATCAATGGAACAGAACAAAGAGCCCAGAAATAAACCCACACATATATGGTCTATATTTTTGATAAAGGAGGCAAGAATATACAATAAGAAAAGGACAGTCTATTAAATAGATGGTGTTGGGAAAACTGGACAGCCACATGTAAAACCATAAGACTCCTAAAAGAAAACAAAGGTGGTAAGCTCCTTGATATCAGTCTTAGTGATGATTTTTTTGAGCTGACTCTAAAAGCAAAGGCAACTAAAGCAAAAATAAACAAGTGGGACTACATCAAACTGAAAAGCTTCTGCACAGCAAAGGAAATCATCAACAAAATGAAATGTAATCTACTGATTGGAAGAAAATATTTGCAAATCATATATCTGATAGGGGTTAATATTCAAAATATATAAAGAACTAATACAGCTGAATAACAAAAAAACTCCCAAACAATATGATTTAAAAATAGGCAGTGGATCTGAATAGACACTTTTTACCAAAGAAGACATATAGATGGATAACAGGCACATGAAAAGATGTTCAACATCGCTAATTACCAGGGAAATGTAAATAAAAACCATAATGATATACTACATCATGCCTATCAAAATGGCTATTGTATATATAGAAAAGAAATAAACATTGGTGAGGATGTGAAGAAAAGGGAACTCTTGTGTACTATTGGTGGAAATGGAAATTGATATAGTCACTATGGAAAACAGTAGGTGGTTTATTCAAAAAATAAAAATATAACTAGTATATGATCCAGCAATTTTATTTCTGGGATTTATCTGAAGAAAACAAAAACAGTACTTTGGAGAGATATATGCACCCCCATGTTCACTGTATTATGTACAATAGCCAAGATCTGGAAACAACTAAAGTGTCCCTAAGTGGATGAATAAAGATGTTCACACACACACACACACACACACACACACAAACATACACACAAATACTATTCAGCCATAAAAAAGAATAAAATCTTACCATTTGTGGCAATATGGATGGATCTTGAGGGCATTATCCTAAATGAAATAAATCAGAGAAAGACAAGTACACGTGAGCTCACTAATATATGGAATCTAAAAAATAAAACAAACAACAAAACAACAAAAACAAGCTCACTGATTCAAAGAATAGATCGGTAGCTGCTGGGGACTTAGGGTGGGTGGGAGTAAAATGGGTGGAGGGTCAAAGGGTACAAACTTGAAGCTAAAAAATAAGTTAGGGGATATAATACACAGCATGGTGACTAAAGTTAAAAAGGCTGTATTGCATATTTAAAAGTTGCTAAGTAATCTTAAAAGTCCTCATCACAAGAAAAAAATTCTTTAACTATGTATGGTACTGGATGTTAACTAGACTCATTCTGGTGATTGTTTCACAAGGTATACAAATACTGAATCATTATATTGTATACCTGAAACTAATATAAAGTTAGGTGTCAATTTTATCTCAATAAAAAAAAAATACCACCTGTTATGACTACTGTAGCTTTAAATTAAGTCTTGAAGTCAGGTAGCATCTGTCCTCCAACATTGTTATTTTTCACTATTGTGTTGGCTATTCTGGGTCTTTTGCCTCTCCATATAGACTTTAGAATATGTATAAACATAAAATAACTTGTTGCGATTTTAATTGGGATTGAATCTGTCAATGAGGGTGAGAACTGGCATCTTCACAATATTGAGTTTTCCTATCCATGAACATGGAATATCTCTTAATTCATTTAGTTCTTCTTTGATTTTGTTCATCAGGATTTTATAGCTTTCCTCATTTAGCTCTTGTATAATGTTGTTACATTTGTATCTAAGTACTTCATTTTGGGGTACTAATATAAATGGTATTGTGTTTTTATTTTCAAATTTCACTTGTTCATTGTTGGTATCCAGGAAAGCAATAGACTTTTGTATATTACCCTTGTATTCTGCAAACTTGCTATAATCACTCATTAGTCCCAGGAGGATTTTTTTGTTGTTGTTGCTAATTCTTTCAGATTTTCTACATAGATGATCATACCATCTGCAAGCAAAGTTTTATGTCTTCCTTCCCAATCTGTAACACATTTTCTTTCTTTTACTTGCCTTACTGCAGTAGCAAGGACTTTCCAGTATAATGTTGAAGACAAGTGGTGAGAGTGGACTTTCTTTCCTTGTTCCTGATCTTGGAGGGAAAGCTTCAACTTTCCTACCATTAAGTATGCTATTAGCTGTAGGCTTATAAAGTGTCTTTATCCAGTTGAGAACATTCCCCTCTATTTCTAGTTTACTGAGAGTTGTTATCATGAATGGGTGTTGGATTTTGTCAAATGCTTTTTCTGCATCTATTGATATAACTATGTGATTTTTCTTTTTTGGTCTGTTAATATGATGATTACATTAACTGATTAACTGACCTGGGATAAATCCCACTTGATCATGGTGTATAATTTTTTTTATACTTCTTTGGATTCTATTTGGTGATATTTTTGTTGAGAGTTTTTGCATTATGTTTCTGAGTCTGTAGTTTTCTTGTAATGTCTTTGCCTTATTTTGATATTAAGGTGATGCTGACCTCATAGAATAAATAGGGATACTCCCACCGCTTCTCTCCTCTGAAAGAAATCATAAAGAATTGGTATAATTCATTCCTTAAATGTTTGATAGAATTCACCAGAGAACCCCTCTGGGCCTGGTTTGAGAGGTTATTAGTTATTGATTTAATTTCGTTAATAGATATAGGCATATTTATGTAATCTATTTCTTCTTGTGTGAGTTTTGGCAGATTGTGTCTTTCAAGGAATTGGTTCATTTCATCTAGGTCATCAAATTTACAGGCATTGAGTTGCTCATAGTATTCCATTATCATTCTTTTAATTTCCTTGGGATCAGTAGTGATGCCTCTTTTTTTCTGATATTAGTAATTTGTGTCCTCTCTCTATTTTCCTTTGTTAGTCAGCTAGGGATTTCATTGATTTTATTGAACTTTACAAAGAACTAGCTTTTGGTTTTGTTGATTTTCTCTATTTCTTTTTTTCAATTTCTTTGGTTTCTGTGCTAATTTTTCTTTTCTTCTACTTACTTTAGATTTAATTTGCTCTTCTTTTTTCTAGTTTCCTAAGGGAGAAACTTAGATTATTGATTTTAGATCTTTTTTCCTTTGTAATATATGCATTCAGTGCTATAAATTTTTTCTCTAAGCACTGTTTTTGCTGTATCCCACACATTTTGTTAAGTTGTAATTTTACTTTCATTAGTTCAAAACATTTAAAATTTCTCTTGAGATTTCTTCTTTGACCCATGTGTTATTTAGAAGTATATTGTTTAATCTCCACATATTTTGGGATTTTCCAGTTATCTTTCTGTTATTCATTTCTAGTTGAATTCCACTGTGGTCTGAGAGCAGACACTGAATGATGTGTATTCTTTTAAATGTGTTAAGGTGCGATTTATGGCCCAGAATGTGATTTATGTCAGCGGATGTTCCATGTGGACTTGAGAAAAATGTGTATCCTGCTGTTGGATAAGATAGTTTATAGATGTAAATCATATCCAGTTGATACAAATAAGCTTTTTTAAAATTTCAAATTTAGTTTGTTCATATGTAGAGTGATAATGGTGAAAAGTATAAATCATTTTGCCATTTTTTGGTTTTGATTATTGAATATGTGGGAAGGATTCATTTTGTTTCAAGAAAATCTTGAATTGGAGTTAAGTCTTCTAAAACTGTTCCATGACTCAACCAATATGTGTTGGCAAAGTACACAACATAATTAAAATTGTCTTCTATTCTCATCAACAGTTCTATAACCTGGTGATTCCTAGCATTTTTACATATATTGAATAATTTTTTTTTTTTTTTTAGTAGACTCCACACCCAGCATGGAGCCCAACATGGGACCTGAACTTACAACCCTGAGATCAAGACCTGAACTGAGATCAAGAGTCAGGTGCCTAACTGACTGAGCCACCCAGGTGACCCATATTGAATAATTTTTAACAATTATACCCATGAGGGATGCCTGGCTGACTCAGTCAGTAGAGCCTGTGACTCTTGATCTTGGGGTTGTGAGTTCAAGCCCCATGTTGGAGGTAGAGTTTATGTCAAAGTAATAAATGTACAGCTTAAGAAAAAACAATTACACCCATGATATTTTCCATAAAGTCTGCTTTAGAAAACTGAGCACAAATAGTTTCAATATGAAGCCTAGAGTGGAGCAAAGTAATAAAGGAATAATCTGTTTTTTGTTTTAAAGTTCCATTAACTTCAGATTTTTAACCCAATATACCTGGAGCACTGTCCATCATGGTAGAAACTAATTTCATGTTTAGCTGAAGTTATTCTTTGATAGATATAAACAGTTGAACAATATTTGCACAACTTTTGTTTATTTATTTTTGGTTTGATTTGATATTTCTTAGTAAATTTGGAAGTTCTTTAAGATAAAACATACCCAGAGTACTAATTGGACTGTGTATCTTATATCACACAACTCATTGAAAGCCAAAGTAAAGTTCTTGCAGTGTTTTCATAGTTTGAATCATTTGATCTTTGATATTGTTAGAAAAATTTGGCATTCTATGTTCAGTTGCTTTCTAGTTTCATTGAAGAAATTCCACTTCTTATATTTTTTGTCTTGTCCTCATGATTTTTTGCATAATTTTCACAGTGGGATTAATTTATTTAACCATGTCTCTGCCTTTAAACCAGTTTTCTATTTTTTGTGTTTACAAGAATCCGAGATGGTTATAGTTGAACAAAATTATATCCCAGATCCTTTAAAAAAATCATATTGTTTGTTTCTTGGACATTTAATTTGGATTTCACATGACTAATGTCATTGATTCCTTTTTGACTTTTGAAAGGAACCTTATTATCAATATCATTGAATAGCATTTTGTAATGGGCTTTTGCAAAATGCATGTAAAAGTATTAGACTCATTCTAAACTGAATGATGAAAATGTCTGCTCAGAGCTTAGTGTGAGAATTTAGAAGCTAAATTCAGGCTTCATGGTAAATGTTCCCATCTGGGATCGAGAAGTCAAGTTGTTTGCTATTTGTTTTTTTTTTTTTTTTTTAAGATTTTATTTATTTATTTGAGACAGAATGAGAGAGAGAGAGAGAGCACATGAGAGGGGGGAGGGTCAGAGGGAGAAGCAGGCTCCCTGTCGAGCAGGGAGCCCGATGCGGGACTCGATCCAGAGACTCCAGGATCATGACCTGAGCCGAAGGCAGTCGCTTAACCAACTGAGCCACCCAGGCGCCCCAAGTTGTTTGCTATTTGTGACCTAAGATAAAAATTACTTATATTTTCAGTGTCTAAAACTATGGAATATAACTGCTAAAGAAGGAACTAAAACAGCTGGCAACAATCACTGTGTCTTTCATAGTCTCTGTCTTCCTCTATTTGCTGGAAATCCCTTTAGCCCCCAAATGCTTTCTCTGCTTTTTCAAAAATTCTGCTGTTTTATAACATGGCTTCTATTAGCTGTGGCACCAGTTCTAACTTTTTAGCCCCTCTGTGGCACTGTTTCAGTTACCAATTCTAATGGGCTTGAGCTCTCCATGTTTCTCAGGTGGAACTCCTAAGAGCAATGACATGACTTGCCAACTTTTTCACATTTAGCGTGTCACTGGCTGGCCTATTGGGCAGCTATCCATCCCTGAGCCAATCAGCTGAGGAAATGCGGTCATTTGGGAGAAGCCATGGCCATGAGGGCAGCAGTGGCTCTCCACAGGGTGGTTGCCCTTAGAAATAGTGTGGGCAGGCAGGAAGAAATTATTTGACATCTGAAATACTCAAGACTGGCATCGAAGATCACTACAGCTCCTATTCTGACAAGCTGTATACCAAATTATGGGAAAGACTCAGAAGAATTTTCTGAGGAGGCAGAAGAGATTTGTGAAGGAGAATTCTTTATCCCAAGAGAAGAAGAAAAAAGGATGCCAGTATGATCAGGGCACCTCAAACTAATGATGTCTAACTTTGATGTCCTTCTGCCATTTTCCATCCACAGCACCACTGAATGGATGGAAACCCTTCACCTTGTTTCACAGATTCCTTCTCTGGTAATAAGCTCCTGGATGACCTCCCTGCAGCCAACTCTCTGTGTTCTAAGTTGGTCTGTGCACGAGAAGAGTATATTATATTTTACTTAAATTTGATGCTTGATTTCCTCTTCCCAGAACTAAGTTGTGACTTCTAATTAATTCCATTTATAAGTAAATATGGAACATACACTGTGCAAGATGATTTGAAGAATATAAGCACGAACAGGATATCTATTCTGCCCTCAAGAAACGGATAATCTAAAATAAGTTTTATGACTTATAACCAATTATCTGTAATGCAAAGGAGAACCTGGTGTCCTAAGAGAGGTGCAGATTAAGAAAATTTTTTATGGGGCGCTGGGTGGCTCAGTCGTTAAGCGTCTGCCTTTGGCTCAGGTCATGATCCCAGGATCCTGGGATCGCGTCCCACATCGGGCTTCCTGCTCGGTGGGAAGCTTGCTTCTCTCTCTCCCACTCCCCCTCCTTGTGTTCCTCTCTTGCTGTGTGTCTCTCTGTCAAATAAATAAATAAAATCTTTAAAAAAAAAAAAAGAAAAAATTTTATAAGCATTCAAAAGAAGACCAAAAGCAACATTGTGCTGTAAATATTTCATACCGGACTCTGGGTTGTGTGCTTGAAGGAAGCCCTGATTTGTAGTATTTGCTGATTTCCATAATGTAAATATACCCATTATGGCCAATTTCAAGCTGCCAGTCTGAAATCACTGAACATATAGTTGGGAAGAGACATGTAGTCACCCATCATTATGTAGTGTTTCCATCATTCAGATAGGATACACCTAAGAACACAGATAGTAATAAAATGTAGTAAAATCATTAGGAGGTCATAATCTTTGTTTCTAATAAAATTTGTTTAATCCTATTAAATTAAATTTAATAACAGGTATGTTTAACAATTGGCTTAGAAAATTCCCCTAAATGTAGCGACTGCTACTCTCAAGCTGCTCCAGCACACTGCGGGTTAATGGGCTGGGAGGAACTTGGATTCTAAAGGGGGGAGGGACAGACCAAAAAGAGGCCTTTAAATTGAGCCTCTGGACACAAGCATGGAGAGGAGAGGCCCGTTCCTGAGAGAGAAAATGAGAAGAAGGAATCTAAGAACAAAAAGCTTGAGGCATGAATGGGGAAAAAAAAATAAGTAAACCACTTCTGTAATCCAACTCAGCAACTAACTACTGACCTGGCTGAGGGCTAATTCTCATCTCCAACTCCACCCATTTCAAACCGATGACAATAGTAACAATAATAATGATAATGGCAGCTAATATTTGTTGAATGATTGGTGCCAGGTACCGTTCTAACTAAGGAACAAACCTCCCTGTTTCCTTATTTACCATGTTGCTGAGCAGCCACTGTCTTCTCTGGGTGAGGCCCTTGATTCTCCTGCTCACCACCAAGCTGCTGTTCACCCTTGTCTTTCCCACACCATAGGGCAAGCCGCCATTTGTCACTGAGCTTGCGCAAGCGCTTCGCGCAGAGTGAAGAAATAGTCCTCTTCATCCATGACTCAGGAATGTAAAGACAAAGGAGAGATGACCACATCTTTCCAGAAAGATAGGAAAGAGTATATTTCTTTGTAGACATAGAGAACACTTCTATGCATTTAATATGGAAATATCTCATCTGTTTCATTAATTTATATTCTGTTGACCACCAACCACCCCACACCCTGCCATTGGCACCTGAGTTTGAGGTCCTATTTCTGTGGGCAAGACAGTCCCACCAAGGAGTAGTAAAAAAAAATAGTTTTGTAGCCAAGGACTTGCTGTGTTTGGGAAGTCCGCAAATTTAAAATGTGTGCAAAACTTTCAAAAGTCAGTATGGAACTTGATATGTATCAAAATCCTTATGAGACAGGCTTTCTGTACATGAGCTCTGAGCATTTAGGATTAAGGGAGTAGAAAGAGACTTGGTTTTGTTCTTTTCTGCCAATTTTTCATACACCCTGTCTTGTTGGAAGCAATCCTATTTCTCACAATTTCAGGTTAAGAAATTATAGGAGCATCTCACTGTATTGCCACTTAGATTCCAGGAGTGATGGAAAATAGGAAAAAAAAAGTGAAACAAAACTAAGATGAATGATATTCCAAATACAGTAAGACTAGTAATTGTTTTTATTTGGAAATCCATTTATTCTGGTAAAATCCACCTGTTCTCAACTTGGAGGAAATGTCTACTTAGGGAGAAGCAATTTCTATGGTTCAAGTTTGAAATTTGTTTTTAAGGATAGTTGAAATGTACAATCAGAAGGGAAGCGAGAGTACACTGGAGGACCCTTGCAAGGGTTATATGTCACGGTCCTCACAGGCATCAGTGTTAATTGAGAAATTCTATAGCTTGAGACACTCACGGGAAACAATGTAATGCGTTAATTGCAAGGGTAAAGCGTGTGTGTGTGCCGTGTGTGTGTATGTGTGTGTGCATGCACAAGGAAGGGGGATTAACCAAATGATGGTTTATTTTCTTAGAATTTGGTATTTGGCTTGCTTCTACAAAGCACTAAAAAGGCAAATAGTCCTTCTGTTCTCCAATAAGATATGCTGAATTATAGCAACATTATTTTCACATTAAAGATAAACCCAGTCATTTGCTGAGGGTAACATTAGGTATATGGCTTTAGAATAACCACCTCCACCCTTGCCAATAAACAACTTTAGTGAACTCAATTTTCTCTAATTTATAGTCAGCCTGTTTAAATTACTGTTATTTGGCTGGGATTATTTCATAGGGATTTAATTGTGCCTATAAATTGAGTTTCTTTCAAATTCATCTCTTTATTCACTTTATTTCCCTCCCCTATGTCTCATTTTGCATATGCTCCAAAACATATCAATAATTTACGCCACAAAGCCTTGTTTTCTCCTTTGTAACTACACACATGTTCTGCATTGTGTAGTGATGTCAAAGGAAATGTGTATATTGTGAATAGGTCTTGAATTTTTCATGAAAGTTGGTTGGGGCCAAATGGCATTTTATAGATCTTTGGGAGAACAAATCTATTTTGTGAAATGGTTTCAAAACTGAGTAAAAGCCATAATAGAATAAGCACTAACAAAGATAATATTTGCTGAGCATGTTTGTTTTTTTTTTTTAATCATGAACAGATCTAAGATTTACACACGCTATCTAATCCTGATAATCACATTGTTAAGAAGGTTTCATGATCTCCATTTTCCAGATCAGGTAACTGACATGGGAAGTCACTGTGTAACATCACACAGCCAGGGAGTAACAGATGAGGAGCTGAAACTCAGGTCTTGTGGGCCTCAAAACTCAACTAGTCTTTTCATAAAATCAGTTACGCAACTTTCTCATATGTGGGCCACAATAGTTGAGACAGATTGGTTTTGCTTTAATTCTAAATCTAAAACTAGAACCTCCAACTCTTCTTTTCTTAAAAAACATTTTGTTTTTTCATCCTGTCTGTCCTACTCAATTCCTGCTGGCTCTCAATTGACCACCAAATCGAGTGAATAAAATTGATGGCATTTGCAGCAGAGGGGGTAGGGAATGATGTCATCTACACAGATATCTGTAGGGCACAGGCAGCATGAGATCACCCTGAGCTGATACTGAGTCGATGCAGAATATTCGTTCATTATTTATTGAACGCCAAGGATATGCTAAATTAGGGGTCAGCAAACTGTGGCCTATGGGCCAAGTATGTCCCGCCTCCTGTCTTTGCAAGTAAAGCTTTTTTTTTTTTTTAATTTTTTTAAAAGATTTTATTTATTCATTTGAGAGAGAGAGAATGAGAGAAAGAGAACACCTGAGAGGGGATAGGGTCAGAGGACGAAGCAGACTCCCTGCCGAGCAGGGAGCCCAATGCGGGACTCGATCCAGGGACTCCAGGATCATGACCTGAGCCGAAGGAAGTCGCCCAACCAACTGAGCCACCCAGGCGCCCGCAAGTAAAGCTTTTTGTTTTTTGTTTTTTTAAGATTTTATTTATTTATTAGAGAGAGAGAGAGAAAGTGTGCACAAACAGGGGAGAGGGGTAGAGGGAGAGGGAGAAGCAGACTCCCCCCTGAGCAGGGACCCTGAACCGGAGCTTGATCCAAGGTCCCTGGGATCATGACCTGAGCTGAAGGCAGACACTTAACTGACTGAGCCACCCAGGCATCCCCACAAGTAAAGTTTTATTGGAACACAGCCGTGTGTGTTCATTACATATGGTCTACAGCTACTTTTGTGTTACAACAGGGACACTGTGTGGTTGTGATAGACACTGTACAGCTTGCAATGATGAAGATACTCTCTTGCCCTTTATAGAAACTGCTTGTTAACCCTGTGCTAGATAATGATCAAAACAGACACAACTCCTCCCCTTGTGACCCTTATCTTGTGAGACACATTAATAAAAAATATATTATTAAAAATTGTGATACATGCTATGAAAGTAAAGTAGAGTAGAGTGGGCAACAGATTTTGCTGTGCTTATTGTTTGCCTTTGGTTGTTGAAATTCAATCATTTGGGCTTTATTCTTTTACATTAAAAGGTATTTTTTGAGTGGGGTGACAAACATATACCTCTTCACTCATTTATTGACTCATTTAAATTTGGTGAATATATACTGAGTACCTGCCATGTGGTGGATGCTGTATTAGGCTCCAAAATATTGGAGTGAACAAAAGTTGAAATGGTCTTCCATTTGTTGATTTTTTGACCTCATTTCTCAATTGGTTCAGAACCCAGGAAATGAAGAGTTCTATTTATTGAACCCCATCAATCTCCCAACAGAGTCCATTTTAAGATCTGGCTCTTTTTGTCCTTGAATTCTCTGAAATGGCCTTGTGTTCTTATAGTACATCCCCCCATTTTAATTAAAACTAGTTTGACTGGGTTTCAACCCTCCAAAACTTGGAGTTTTGGGACTAAGTCAGCTAGATGAGCATTTGGCTTTACAGACTCTATGGTGGGAGGAAGCAATGGAACAAGGTGCTGGAAATGGCTTTTATGTAGACAACCATGTCTGTCCTAGTTCTGTTCTTGGCTTCCTATCTTCCTTCTCCATATGTTCTTCTCAATCTTATCTTACCCTTGAAAACTTCAACTACTGCTGTTCTCCCAGTAGCTTTCAGGAGATAGCTCTGTCTCAATTTTCAGGTGTTCGCTGCTCAAGTACCCTTGAACATCTCATTGGTGCCTCCAAACTAACCGGACACATCCACTTCTTCCACCCCTCTCTACATGCTCCTTGTCTTGACTACACCCTTGGAGAAAAACATGGATCATAGAAACAGCTGAAACCACATGTCACGCCCAAGTGGGGAAATAGCTGCAGGCCTAGGGTGGAGGCCACACTGTGAGGAACATCCAGTTGACTTCTGTCTCCCTGTCCTTAGTTGGGCTCAGTTTATGACCTTGAGGATGTCCCTTTCCCATCCCTCCTTACTTTGACCTCTGTCTCTCCTGAACTTTGTCTTGGTTCTCTAAATCTCAGACCTGAGTTCCTGAACTTGATTTTGTATTTTCTAGTTCTATGTCATCCTCTACCTAGGAGCACTTACTGGATATTCAGTGTTTTATATATGTTACCTAATTTAGTTCTTAAAACAATCTGTGAGAAAGGTAGCATTATTATTATAATCTATTCCCAGATGAAGGGGTGAGATACCAGCAGGTTTAAGTGACTTGTCCAAGATTACACAGATGTATAGGGTGACTTGTCCAAGGTTACACAGATGTAGGGAACTAGGATTCCAACCAGGTCCGACTGACTCCAAAATAGTGCCCTAATTCTTTCTTCCTGCTACTGGGAATTGATTTCTTTTTCCTTCATCCTTAATGTACTACTTGAGGGGTTCTGGTCTTGAAGCTTACTTTAATATCGATACCAGGGATTAGTAAACTTTTTCTGTAAAGGGCCAGACCGTAAATACTTTTGGCTTTGCAGGACATTAGGTCTCTATCACAACTATTTTAGCTCTGCCATTGTGGAATGGCCATAAACAGAACACAAATGATGCGTGTGGCTGTGTTCCAATAAAACCTTATTTTAGATGCTGAAATTTGAATTTTCATAATTTTCACATGTCATTAATTATTATTCTTTTCAGTTTTCCAAAAATGTAAAACCATTCTTAACTTGTGAAACATACAAAAGTAGGCAATGAGCCACATTAGGTCCATGGGCCGGAGTTTGCCAACTCCCTTTCTATACCACGTTATTTGACTTTGGGTTTATAAATTTTCTGAAATCCTCACCCATTAGCTACCACCTATGGTGAGCAGAGTGTACACCAATGTTCTAAGCATTTTTATGTATATTAACTAAGGTGTTCTTCATAGCCACTCTACGAGGGAGATGCTATTATCATCTCAATTTTACAGATGAAGAAAATGAGCCACAGAGAGGTGAACTAATTTGCACAAGGTTGTACTAGGCTAGGAAATGGGGGAGTCTAGATTGCAACCCAGGCAGTCCCACCCCAGGGCTGGCATCTTAAGCGTGGAGCTATGCCTCCTTTCTGGTTGAGAGAATATAAAGTATTTCAAAACCTATAAAGGGTTTATATAAATATAAGTTAATAACTATCATAATTACTAGTGTTACATCTTTATCTAGGTTTCTGAAGGTATTGGATAGCAATCAAATTGACGCTAATCAAAACAAAAACACCCAGGCATGCCGTGGGATGGTATCTATTTTTCTGTCCATCTTAGCATTCAACATTTTTAAGCACTGACTTTTCATCACAAATAAGCAATGGAGGAGACTTCTTCTTGGAGGTAGTTTGCTATTTGCTTCCATCTTCCCTAAACTTGGCAGTATGGCTCAGTTCTGATTAAAACCAAAATGAAGCTGCATATATGAAAGAAGTTGCATATCAATAAGGGTTGTGATTAAGTGTTTTTTTTTTTTTTCCTACTCTTTCATTTCTTTCAGGTTCTTAAATTAGATAGCAGGAGAGACATGACTTAATTATTGAGAATACTTTGGAGCCAAATGGAAAATTATACTACCCTACTTACTCAGATGCCAGGGTAATTAGAGCCCAATTATTTCTCTCATTTGGCGCTAATGAATGAAGATCAATTAAAAAAATAATGTAACTGCGAATTGCTTTTATTGAGCAGAGAACTCTAAGCAGCTGAAATTGTCTACTCTTTCACTAATTGAAAATACTAAATGAAGGCAACCCAAAGTGTGAGTGTCTCCATGTAATTTTAGAGCAGTTTGATTTTCAAAAATCATGCAGATGGCCAAAGCCTTGTATTAGACTCATTTCCTAGGTACAGCCCACTGGTCTTTCTTCCATAAGGAAAGTCAAAACATGGCTCAAGAAATTCCTATTTCCCTAGTGATAACATCAGGTTTGTTGGCAGGACTTTATTGTTGCTTCTGGGTTGGTCATGCTTGGGCTAAGATGGAATGTCTGATTTGCTTGGCTATTTTACTTTTCTCCTGATTAGTATATCCATTTCATCAAATGTATTCTGAAAACAACATTTATTTGACTGCACCAAAATCTGATTGAAAGAGACATCTCCTTGATTAAAACTTTAGATGCAGCTTATGTGGATATGGACTTACCTGCTCAAAGATAACCTTGGACTTCCGTTTGCCTTTTAACATAACATTTGAACAGCATCCACTGTAACAAAACAAAACAACAACAACAACAAAAAACCCAAGCTTATGTTATTTTATTTTACTAGCATATCTTTTTTGAGGGGGTGGTATAAAAATTGCAATTCTGTCGGTTTGTTTATGGTCTGAATATACCTTCCCATGAAGGAGTTAGAGGGTAGCCTGACAGGCTGCATTCTATGAAGAAAGTAATTTTTAACAATGGCTTTCTCCCTCCTCCCACCCCCACCCCCACTTCACACAATTTAATGACTTTTGCAATTCACAAGATATGTTTACCTCTATTATCTCATTAGACCCTCAAACAACTTTAGGAAGTAAATAAGGCAGTTTTGTTCTTAATTTACAAACAAACAAACAAACAAACAAAAAAATGAGGCTTTAGAGAGCTTAGAGGGCACCCAGGCTTCATAACCAGAGCCCACTGTGGTCTCCATGAATGGTGACCCCCACGAGTTGTGTTGTTTGAAACCTATGTAGTCAAAGACAGCACCCTGATTTTGACTCCTAATTCAGCTTTAAAGAAAACTTAAACAGAAAAGCAAGAGAAAATTCTGAAATGTGTGAGTCAGAATGCAGGCAAACCCTAAAACATTTGCTCTCTTAGCATTTCCCCAGCTGAAAAAGAACTGGGTGTGACCAAAGTCTGAATCAGCTTTGGTCATCTGGGCTTGGCTATATGGCTGAGCAAGTGGAAACTCAGAAAAATAAATCCCCTTTGTCCTGTAATGCAGTCAAAGTGGTATGTTTGTGTCCCGTGTTCAGATTGTGTGGTTACACTAATACGGAAGACCTCAGGGTGGGGATTCTAAACCCATTGATCAAGGTTTGGCCCCCAGTGGCTGTGGACTTCCTGGTTAAGCTCTCCTCAGCACCAGCAGAAGGTAGGGGGAAGGTGAAGGAGAGCTGTTTAGCCTTCCAGCAACCAGGAGCCTCAAATTGTTACTGCCAAACGAGGTTGTGCATAAGGTCCTAGAGGAACAGTGACAGGGTTCGAAGAAGATGCCATTTTTTTCTTGTCGCTGCCTTTCCCCAACCATAGTTCACAGTTAACTACCACTTTCACAATCCCATTTTCACCTTGTAAATAGTACTGCTACACCCCATTGTGGGTCTGTTTGTTTGTTTGCTTGTTTGTTTTTGGTGTGTGTTGTATATTAGAAGCATAACTTTGCGAAGTGAACACATTTAAAATAGTCTATAATTTTTCATCCTATTTTGGCACGTTTTCATTAAGAACAAAACAAAAGATAGCAAGAGTTTAAAAAATAGGAAATAACTTTCTTTCTTCTTTTTTTTTTTTTTTTTCCAACGCTGTGAAGCTTGTTCAGTGTGCTGGGGATAAAGGAGGGCAGTGCACTTGGGATCAAGTCTGACTCTACCACATCTAAGCCTTGGGCAAGGCTCTTCTTTTAAAAATCTTAGCTTCCTCATCACTAAAATGGGGACAATTATAATTAACTTCCTCATAGGATTGTTCTGAGAATTAATGTGATCTTGCAGGTCAAGAGCTTGACATAATAACTGCTGCACAGTGATGCTCACTACACGTGAGACCTAAGGATTTGTCTCTTTAACTAAGATTAACACATCTATCTGTGGG
The DNA here is from genome assembly GCF_029215605.1 of Mirounga angustirostris. Taxonomy (NCBI): domain Eukaryota; kingdom Metazoa; phylum Chordata; class Mammalia; order Carnivora; family Phocidae; genus Mirounga; species Mirounga angustirostris. The sequence goes on along the minus strand of NW_026991709.1, from coordinate 175,842,538 downwards.
GGGAATTCCAGGTGAGTGGTGTGTTTTCCCAAAGCTGTGGGGGGAAATGGGATAAAAAGGGAAGCTCTGTGGTGGCTGTGGCTGAAAATGACACTTGGTTCACTGGCTAATTCAACAAATGTTTGTCGAGTTTTGCAATGAGGAGATCTCTCCAAGGCATGGGAGATGGAGTGGTGAACAAAACAACTGTCTTGGGAACTAGTGAGAGAAACGGACAAATAGCTCTTAAAAACAAACATGTAATATGTGCCATGAAGAACGGTGAATCTGGGTAGGGGTAGGAAAGGATTACATTTGTGCATAGCAGGTTATGAGTTCTGGGAGGCTGTTTTAAGAGTGTGGACAAGGAACTCCTCTCTGATGAGGTGGCATCTGAACAAAGCCCTTGAAGAAAGGGAGGTAGTTAAAGTAACCGGGGAGTTGATTTACAGAAAGAGGGAAGAACAAGTACAAAGGGCCTGGAAATCCAGGAATGAACTTGGTCTGTTCGAGGGATAAGAGCTCTGAATGTCTAGAGCAGAGGATGTGTATCGGATGAGGGCACTGACAGAAGATGGTGTCCGTCAGGAAGAGAAGGTCTGTGTAGACCAAGTGAATGACTGGGTTTTATTCTGAGTCTGTGGTGGGAAGATAATGGGTTAGACGCAAGAGAAAAAGTATCTGATTTGCATTTTTCCAAGTTTACTTTGCATTCTGAGTGGAAGATTGATTCCAGGGGGTAAGAGAAGAAGCAGAGATATCTTCAGCAGATTCTTGTGGCTGTCTGTAGGACATGATGGTAGCCTGGAATAGAGTAGCTGCCATGAAGGGTTTGAGGAGTAGACTGATTAGAGGTACTATGGGAGGACTTGCTGTTGGACTGGATGTGGCTGTGAGGGAAAGAGAAGAGTCAAAGATTTATGACTCCAAGATTTCTGGCCTGAACAAATAGGTGAATAATGGTATTCTTTATCAGGACGGGGCAGACGGGGAGACCTGGGGGTGTGGATGATGAAATCAAAACTTCTATTTGAGATGGCTATTCAAGTCATGGCAAGTAGGAAATTAGATATATGAGTCTGAACTTTAGAGGAGAATTTTGACCTGCTGATATTAACTTGGAAGTCATTAGCTTATAGGTGGTGTTCAAGATTCCATAATGTATCTTAATATTGATTAACTCAAGTGTGAATGTTTATCATCAGTCTCTTCCCTTGTATATTCAGCATATTCAGTCACTGAGTCTTAAACTTTGCTATGGTTTTCCATTTTTCAAAATCATTTAGAGGAGTTTATTAAAAATACAATTTGCTTAAAGTTATATTTCTTAGACAGTTATGCTTGTTTATATGACTTTTATCTGTTGTTTTTATTTTGTGTCATAAATACACACCTATGCCTATTTCTTTTCCTTGGCAGCCCTCCCACCATTTGAGAAGAGTACTCACAATAATCATAGCTATAAATATTGTGCACACTTCATATGCCAGCCCTTAATCCTCGGAACAATAAGGAGAATTTGGGGGGTGCAGACAGGTACAAGGTATCTGGTTATCAACCATGAGAAGAAGAAAAGCAGTGATGGTGCTTTTGTCTTGATGTGGTTAATTGGAAAGTGTTGTCTGTATCTGAGATATTTCAAAAACTATCAAAACCAATGAATGTGATCCCCTTCTATGAAACACATGTGCTCTAGTGCTCCTTTATTTGAAATGTTGAGGAGGGCATAGGAAGTCAGAGTGGGGTAGGGATGGCAAGTAATTCCAATCTTTCTATAAAAACTGTGACTTGAACTTGAAATCGAGGCTTCGGAAGGCTCAGGTCTGCGTTGCTTGCAAGAGACAAAAACCTATACAAACTGGCTTAAGCAAAGAGGGTAGGGGGTTAACTGGCTCATGTAACGTAAATGTTAAGCAATTAACTTTAAACAAGACTGAATCTAAGCGCTAAAGTCAAGTTCTACTTTCTGAGATGTGGACTGAGAAGTGGGCCAGTGTTATTCTGTAAACAAGAATCACCTTTCCATTACTAGAAAAATAGGGCGAAGGGCTCTTGGAGAGACACTCTTGGAGAGACAAAAACAACAAATGTCCATTACAGGCAGGATGAGAGAAAAGAAAATGGACACTTGTATCAGCGGTTTATTTGAAAGGTGAGATTTTGCAGTTTTTGGTTAGTATTTAAAAGAAAATGAAACAAAACCCAGGACAGAGGGCTGTCAGTGAAAGGAAAGGGGATTCTTACTTACAGAATAACACTGGCCAACTTATTAGTCACATGACCCAGGAAAAGTTTCTGTACCTCTCTGAGCCTCAGATTTCTCATCTGCAAAATGGGAGTGCTAATGGGGTCTCCTTCTCAGAACTGTGATGAGGACCCTGTGAAATCCGGCATGCGTGGTGCCTAGCACAACATTTTGCACAAAATAACCTCTCAAAGAGGTGATGAATCTTGCCCCCATCCTCGTTATTATTATTGCTCTTATTTTTGATAAACTGGATTCACAATGACTGATAAAATGCATCTAAAGCTGACTCAGGACATTTTATCATCTGCTTATGCTCAAAAGGATTGTGTTTTGTCTTGGAATAACAGTTTTTTGATTGACTAATACCTCGGCTTTGGGTGCAGGGAGACTTAAGTTCTTTTGTCTGAGCTCAGAGAACCCTGGTAGTTAACCTCTGAGCCTCAGTTTCCCTATATAATAATTCTCATAGGATTGTGAGAATAGCTTGAATAATCGATCTGTTGTACATATCATAGTGCCTAGACCTTGCAAGAATTTAATAAATAATAATAACAGTAATAACATCTATCATTATTGGATCTGTAGCAATTTCTGCAAGGCAGCCTTGGGCCTTGTGAAAAGAAGGGTTCTGACAGGAAGACAGAACTGTCCCTTGAGGATGATGCAGTTGTCACATGATGAACCTTCACCATATGGATCACCTTAGTCATCCTCGTTCTAGTTGGTTGGAATGTGACATCAGGGTCGATTTGCCCGCTGGGTGTCTTTTGAGGAGGGGAGTCTTGACTCCATTCCACCCGTGATTTATTTAGAAATGCCTGGGAGCGGAGAAACACAGAATGCTCTGAAGAGTCGGCGTGGGCCTCTTGTCCCAGGGTGATTTCGTGACTGTTCATTTGCTGTTTACACGGCTTAGCTCTCTAATTTATAGACTCTGAAAGCACCAGTGAATGCAACAAAGTAGCTTTTGGATCGCCGAAGGTATTTATAGTGCAACCATACATTTGGAGCCATTTATGGAACCTTATGACTTGCAAACATTTCCCCCAGTTTTATCACTCAGGAAAAAATGTGTGGAGCTTACAACTGCTCTAAAAACTGTAAAAGCATTTAAAAAAATTCAAGTGGCTATACAGTGCAGGATGCAAGCTTTTATCTTGAGTAGTATATTGAAAGCCCAGTTTTTTTTTTTTACTGAAATATCAGTTTGTTTTAAAATACACAAGATGACGGATTGGAATCTTTACTGAAAAGAACTTGTCTTTGCTCTTCCCTCTTCCGAAAAAAAAAAAAAAAGTGCTATGCTTAAGGAGGAATTTAGCAATTAGATGATTGCTGTAAAATAGCAATTGACATATGCCCTATTTTTTTCTACCATCAAAGATGTTTAATTTAAATAAAAGCTTTCTCTCCACAATCTGACATTCTCCCTGAGTTTTATCTTGCTCGAAAGTCATTATCTTACAATTAGGTCTGAACTTAGGGGTAAAACAACAACAACATGAACCAGGAACTCCAGCGAAGAGACCTTCCTTGAGCTGGAGCTGTCTGATGCTATCTGGGTTGAGCAACTTTTTATCATCCTGGTGTTTAAAGGGAAAGGTCTCTGTTTTGTTGCCTTCCACGCCCCCATTATTCTTTAAAGTTGGACCCGCTGAGTAGGCTGGGGCCTGTGTGTGGCAGGACAAGATATTGTTATCATAAAAATGAATGTTGAGGTCAGACATTTATCTTTGTCCCTGTCTCCCCTGCAGGATCCCGAGAAAGAAAAATTATGGATGAGGTGCTTTTATCTAAGCAAAGTTCAGATGCAGATAAATAGTGTGGGGTGGGGAGCAAACAGAAACAGAACTAGGCAAGGGTGAATCTTGGAAGAGAAGATTCTGTTCTGTGGAATCCTATAATTGCCACCATAGAAGCGGCCCCAGAAATGCTCTAGTGTGACTCCATCAGGGCATGGAAGCCGTGGAGCAGGGGAGTGAGAGAGGGCAGATTCCTTTCCAGTTGCTCTTGCATTAGGAAATTGAGGGCCCCAGAAGGTACAGGTTAAGTGTGTGGGGATTTGGGGCCAGATGGCTTGGTATGAACTTGCTTATGTCACTTTTTGGTTGTGTATGGGCAAGAAATATAAATTCTCTAAGCCACCGTGCCCTAGCTGTCAAGTATGGAAGAACAGGAGTCCATACAACATGCATCACTGAGGGGCTCCCCTAAAGTAATAGAGAGCACAGACCACCGTTCCTCCCTCCTGGCCTCCCTGTCTCCCTTTCTCCTTTCCCTCCTTCCTTCCCTCTCTCCATCCTTCATTCACTCAACGAGAAATAATTGAATATTTGTGAGGTACTAGTACTGTTCTTAGCACTGGGGATACAGTGATTCACCAGACAGCGTTCCTGATCTCATGAATTTTACTAAAATGTTCACTACTATTATGATAATGAGCGCGGAAAACTGAGATTCTAAGAAGTTAAGTCATGCCACCAAATAGTAAAAGGCCTCAAATAGAACAGGGTCTTCAGATTCCCATGCTTCTCTCCCCTTGCCCAGACCTCCCACCCCCATCCCCTATTGTGCTGCTTTCACTCAGTTGTCGCCTTCCATTTACTTTGTTAAGAAATGGATTTTTTGATGTAGTGCTCAATGATTCTTCAGTTGTGTATAACACCCAGTGCTCATCACAACACGTGCCTTACCTTAATACCCGGCTACCTCATCCTCTCACCTCCTCCCCTCTGAAACCCTCAGTTTGGTTCCCAGAGTCCATAGTCTCTCATGGTTTGTCTCCCTCTCTGATTTACCCCCCTTCAGTTTTCCCTCCCTTCCCCTGTGGTCCTCTGTGCTATTCCTTTTTTTTCCACATATGAGTGAAACCATATGATAATTGTCTTTCTCTACTTGACTTATTTTATTTAGCATAATGCCCTCCAGTTCCATCCATGTCTATGCAAATGGTGGGTATTCATCCTTTCTGATGGCTGAGTAATGTTCCATTGTATATATGGACCACATCTCCTTTAACCATTCATCTGTTGAAGGACATCTTGGCTCTTTCCACAGTTTGGCTATCGTGGACATTGCTGCTATGAACACTGGGGTGCATGTGCCCCCTCTTTTCATTACATCTGTATCTTTGGGGTAAATACCTAGTAGTGCAATTGCTGGGTCATAGGGTAGTTCTCTATTTTTAACTTTTTGAGGAACCTCCATACTTTTTTTCCAGAGTGGCTGCACCAGCCTGCATTCCCATCAACAGCATAAGAGGGTCCCCCTTTCTCCGCATCCTCGCCAACATTTGTTGCTTCCTGCCTTGTCAATTTTGGCCATTCTAACTGGTGTAAGGCAGTATCTCATTGTGGTTTTGATTTGTATTTCCCTGATGGCTAGTAATGTTGAGTATTTTTTCATCTGTCTGTTAGCTACTTGTATGTCTTCTCTGGAGAAGTGTCTCTTTATGTCTTCTGCCCAATTTTGACTGGATTATTTGTTTTTTGGGTGTTGAGTTTGAGAACTTCTTTATAGATCTTGGATAACAGCCCTTTATCTGTAATGTCATTTGCAAATATCTTCTCCCATTCCGTGGGTTGCCTCTAACTAATGATGTACTATATGGTGGCTAACTGAACATAAAAAAAAAAAAAAAAGAAATAAAACAGATGAGCAAAGGGAAAGAGAGAGAGAGAGAAGCAAACCAAGAAACAGACTGTTACCTATAGAGAGTACACTGATGGTTACCAGAGGGGACGTGGGTGGAAGGATGGGTGAAATAAGTGACGGGGATTAAGGTGTGCACCTGTCTAGAGGTGCTGAATCACTATATTGTACACCTGAAACTACTTTAACACTGTGTATTAACTAACTGGAATTTAAATAAAAAACTTAAAATATTTTACCAAAAAAAAAAAGAAATGGATTTTTAAAAACACAAACTGTATTTTTTAAAGCACAGTTTTAGATTTATAAAAAAAATTGTGAAGATAGCATGAGAATCCCCATATACCTCACAGTTTCCCCTAAATCTTACATTAGCATGATTTGCTACAATGAATGAACCAATATTGAACCAATGAATGAACCAATATTGAACTTTATTCAATTTGCCTTAGGTTTTTCTTGTAACCTAATGTTCTTTTTTTGTTCCAGGAGCCCATCCAGGACACCACATTGCATTTAGTCTTCATGCCTCCTTAGCCTCCTCTGGGCTGTGTCAGTGTTTCTGACTTTCCTTATTATTATTATTTTTTAAGATTTATTTATTTATTTTAGAGGTGGGGAGAGGGGCATAGGGAGAGAGAAAATCTCAAGCAGACTCCCCGCTGAGCGCAGAGCTCCTCACGGGGTTCAGTCCCAGGACCCTGAGATCATGACCTGAGCCGAAATCAAGGGTGGGACGCTTAATCAACTGAGCCACCCAAGCACCCCTGACTTTCCTTATTTTTTTTTTTTAAGATTTATTTATTTTAGAGGTGGGGGGAGGGGCAGAGGGAGAGAGAAAAATTTCAAGCAGACTCCCCGCTGAGCACAGAGTTCCTCACGGTGTTCAATCCCAGGACCCTGAGATCATGACCTGAGCCGAAATCAAGGGTGGGACGCTTAATCAACTGAGCCACCCAAGCACCCCTGACTTACCTTATTTTTTTTTTTTAAGATTTATTTATTTATTTTAGAGGTGGGGGGAGGGGCAGAAGGAGAGAGAAAATCTCAAGCAGACTCCCCGCTGAGCGCAGAGCTCCTCACGGGGTTCAGTCCCAGGACCCTGAGATCATGACCTGAGCCGAAATCAAGGGTGGGACGCTTAATCAACTGAGCCACCCAAGCACCCCTGACTTTCCTTATTTTTTTTATGACCTTGGCAGTTTTGAGGAGTACGGATCAGGTATTTTGTAGAATGTCCCTCAGTTGGGATTTGTCTGATGTTTTCCTCATGATTAGACTGCAGTGACGTATTTTTGAGAGGAAGACCACAGAGGTTCATTTTCATCACATCATATCAAGAGTACACACTACAACATGGCAGATCACTGTTGATATTGACCTTGATCTCTTGGATGAGGTGGTATTTGTTAGGTTTGTCCCTCTCTTGTCATCCCTTCCATACTTCACTCTGGGGAAGGAAGTCACTATGTGTGGCACAGACTTACGGAGTGGGGAATTACGCTCCACCTCCTTGAGTTCCACCATCTTGGAATTCTTCTGCACAGGAGGGTTTTTTTTTTTTTTCTTTTTCTTTTTTAAATGCATTCAATCATTTACTTGTATCGGTATGAATTCATGGATACTTATTTCATACTTTGAGTTGCAATCCAGCACTCCTTTTCTTATCCTGTTGCTCAGATTATTCCAGCTTTGGTCATTGACGGCTCTTTCAATTAGCTCCTGTTATATCCTTGACATGCCTTCACCCATATGCTGGTTATGTGTTGCTATTGTTTGTTTGTTTGTTTTTTAGTACTTCTCACTTCCTGGCTCTACAAGGTTCTCTAGGCTTATCTTGTATATCTTCTGTTCAGTCCTTGAATCCGCCATTTCTCCAAGGAGCTTGAGCTCCTTTTTATTGGAGAATGGTGTTAGAAATCAGTAGCTGGACCCTAGGCGAGCTCATTGCTACTGTGGTACCGTTGCTTCTATGCATTCCTAGCTGAGAGAGCGAGGAAATATACATGTGCTTACTAACTTCTGTATATATACGTATCTGTAATTATTTCTATATGCAAATTTCTGTATGTAAAGTGAGCCAAACATGAGTTCATACTAATGTCTCCAACATGAATCCGTTATCACATGGGTCATTCTTGCCTCTTCTCTTCTCATATCCATAAATTTCCAGTTCAACATAACAGATAGCTCCCACTATCCACCATCCATTTACTTGTTTAATTTCAATATACATGTTTGATGGGATCAGAATTGTTGACCTACACTCCTATGTTAATCAACTCTATCACCAGCAAAGAGTGCTTCTGTACACATTCTCTTCTTTTCTTTATGATGAACTTACAGATTCTGTACATTTCCAAAGTTAAGTCAGCACCTTTTTCTCCTGACCCCCTTTAGAGAGATTGTCTCATACATTTGTAATACTGTCAGATTGCTTCATCACATTCCGCATTCCGTCCTGGGATCTCTAACCTCCTAAATGATTTCTTGAAAATTTACATACATTATGGTTGACTCTTTGTACTATAAAGTTTAATGGGTTTTGACAAATGTAGTATCATGTATCCACCATTGCAGGATCATACAGAATAGTTTCACCATCCCATAACTCCCTGATGCTTCACCCTTTCAACACTATCTCTTCCACCAAGCCCCTCGCAACCACTGATCTTTTCCCCATTGCTCCAGTTTTGCTTTTTCCAGAATGTCATTTCATTGGAGTCATAGAGTATGGAGCCTTTACAGACTGGCTTCTTTCACCTAGCAATATGCATTTAAGATTCTTTGTTTTTTTTCTTTCTTTCTCTCTTTCTTTCTTCTTTCTTTGTTTCTTTCTGGCTTAATAGCACAAGTAGTTGAATTTAACAAAATACATGCAAATTTCAAATATATGCATTTAATGCTAATATTCTATTATATGGATGTACCACAGTATGTTAATGCATTACCTACTAAAGAACATCTTGGCTGCTTACAGTTTTTTAGTGGCTATGAATAAAGTTGCCATAAATACTCACAGGCAGTTTTTGTGAGAATGTAAGTTTTCAAATCAGGTGGGTAACTGTCTAGGAGGATGATTGCTGAATTTTAGGCTAACACTATGTTAAGCTTTCTAAGAAAATGCCAAACTGTCTTCCAAAGTGGCTGTATTATTTGGCATTTTTACCAGCAATGAATGAGAGATCTTGTTCCACATTCCTGCCAGCATTTGATGTTGTAAATTTAAAAATTTTTGTCATTCTAATTGATGTATAGTGATATCTCATCATTATCTTAATTTATAATTCCCCAATGAATCTTTTTTCCTAATAAATTTTTTCATATGCTCATTTATCATATATATCTGATTTGCTATGTACCTTTTCTTTTGCAAGGCCTCTGTTCGGGTTTTCTGATTTTTTTTTTTTTTTATTGAGTTGTTTGGTTTCTTTCTGTTAAGTTTTAAGAACACTTGTATATTTTGGACACAAGTCCTTTATCAGATATGCCTTTTGAAAATATTTTCTCCTAGGTCATGGCTTGACTTTTGATTTTCTTAATAGTGTCTTTCACAGAGCAGAAGGTTTTAATTTCTATAAAGTCCAACTTACCAATTTTTTTTCATGGATCATGCTTCCAGTGTTATATCTAAAAACTCATTGTCAAACCCCAAATCACTAGAGATTTTTTCCCTATATTTTGATCTAGAAATTTTATAGCTTTGCATTTACATCCATTTTGAGTTAAGTTTTGTGAAGGGCATAAAATCAGCATCTAGATTTGTTTTTTTATTTTAATTTTATTTTTTTGCTTATGGATGTCCAGTTGTTCCAGTGCTATTTTTGAAAAGATTATCCTTTTTCTGTTGAATTGCCTGTGTGCCTTTGTCAAAGATCAACTGACTATATTTGTGTGAAACAATTTCTGGGCTCTCTTTTCTGTTCCATTCATTGATGTGTCTATTCTTTTCATAATATCATGCTTTTTGGTCATGATAGTTCTACAGTAAGTCTTGAAATTTGGTAGTATGTCTTAAATTTTTGTTTTTATTCTTCAGTATTATGTTGGATATTCTAGGTCTTTTGCCTTTACATATATAGTTTAGTATTAGTTTGTTGATATCTACAAATAAGTGTGCTAGGCTCTTGATTGGGCTGTTGAATCCCTAGATCAAGTTGAGATGAATTGACATTTTAAGACTATTGAATTTTCCAATCCATGAACACAGAATATTTCTCCATTTATTTATATCTTCTTTGATTTTTAAAATCAGAGTTTTATACTTTTCCACATATAGATCCTATACATATTTTGTTAGATTTATATCTAATTATTTTATTTTTTATGCCACCATACATGGTAATTAAAAAATCCCCTTCAATTCCTATTGTTCATTGCTGGTATATAGGAAAACAACTGACTTTTGTATATGAAACTTGTATCCTGCAATATTCCTATGCTCACTTGTTTGCTTCAGGAGGTTTTGTTTTTATATTTGTTTTGTTTTGTTTTTCAATTCTTTGGGATTTTCTACATAGACAATTGTGTCTGTCATCTGTGAACAAAGACAGTTTTATTTCTTCCCAAACTGGATATGTTTCATTTTCCTTTCTTACTGCATTAGGTAGAGCTTCTAGTATATGTGAATAAGAGCAGTGAAAAGGGACATCCTTGCCATGCATGTTCCTAATCTTAGAAAGTAACCATTTCTCAACATTGAAGATGTTACTCTAGAATTTTTTGATAGATGTTCTTTATCTAGTTGAGGAAGTTCCCTTCTAGTCCTAGTTTGCTGAGTTTTTATCATGAATGAGTGTTGGATTCTGCAAATGCTTTTTCTGCATCAATTGATATGATCATATGATCTTTCTTCTGTAGTCCATAGATGTGGATTATATTAACTGATTTTAGAATGTTGAGCCAATCTTGCATATCTGGAATAAATCGCATTTGGTAATTTTGTATAATTTCCTATATTATTGGATTTCATGTGCAATATTTTTGTTGAGGATATTGATCTATAATTCCTTTGTTGTGATGTCTTTATCTTTTTTGGGTAATGGAGTAATACCAGCATCCTAGAATGAGTTGGACAGTATTCTTTCTGTTTCTATTTTCTGGAAGAGACTGTGGAGTATTGGTATCATTTCTTCTTTACATGTTTGTGAAAGTTTATTAGTGAAACCAGCTGAGCTTGGTGGTTTTTTAATTAATTATTAATTTAATTACTATAATAAACAGGGGCCTATTCAGATTACCTTTTACTGCTTGTATGAGTTTTAGTAGTTTGTGCTTTTTATTTATTTTTTTATTTATTTTTAAAGATTTTATTTATTTATTTGACAGAAACACAGTGAGAGAGGGAACACAAGAAGGGGGAGTGGGAGAGGGAGAAGCAGCCTTCCCGCGGAGCAGGAGCCCGATGTGGGGCTCGATCCCAGGACCCTGGGATCATGACCTGAGCTGAAGGCAGACGCTTAACGACTGAGCCACCCAGGCACCCCAGTTTGTGCTTTTGAAAGAATTGGTTTATTGCATGTAAATAATTAAATTTGTGGGCATAGAGTTGTTCATATATTCTTTGATTATACTTTCAATGTCCATGGGATCAGTAGTGATGGGTATTTTTCGTTTGTGATATTAGTAATTTGTATCTTCTTTCTTTCTCTCTTGGTTAGCCTAGCTAGAAGGTTGTCAATTTGATTGATCTTTTCAAAGAATCAGCTTTTGGTTTTGTGGACTCTATTACTTCATATTTTCAATTTCAGTGATTTCTCTAGTTTTTGTTATTTCTTTTTTTTCTGCTTCATTTAGGTTTGGATTGTTCTTCTTTCTCTAGTTGCCTAATATGAAAACTTAAATTACTAATTTTAGATTGTTCTATTTTTCTAATATATACATTGAATGCCATGAATTTCTAAGCACAGCCTTCACCGAACTCCACAAATTTTGATTAGTTATATTTTCATTTTCATTTAGCTCAAAATATTTTAAACTTTCTTATGAACCTTTTTTTTTTTTTTTTACCATGTGTTATTTAGAAGTGTGTTATTTAATTTTCAAGTATTTGGGGGTTTTGTTATTTGTTAATTCTATTGTAATCTGAGAACATAAATTTGTTAAGATTTGGTTTTATGGCTCAGAATATGGTCTTCCTTGGTGAATATTCTGTGGCAAGATTGAAAAGAATGTGTATCCTGTTTTTTGGGTAGAGTATTCTGTAGGTATCAATTAGATTGAATAGACTAAGAGTGTTGGTCAGATCTACTGTATCTTACAAAGTTTCTGCCTGCTTGATCTATCAATTACCCAAAGAGGGTATTAACACCTTTAACCATATTAGCTGATTTAACTATTTATCTTTGCAGTGCTATCAGTTTTTACCCTACATGTTTGACACCGTTGTTAGATGCATACATGTTTATCACTGTTCAGTCTTCTTAGAGAATTGACCTCTTTATCAATGAAATGCCCCTATTTATTCCTGATAAATTTCTTTTTCTGAAATAAACATAAGTTTATGTGGGAGGTGATCCCAAGATCCAAGATCAAGAGTGAGGGAATGAGGAGGGTAAAACAGGGAAGGAACAAAAACCAACAGCCGTCAATGAGGCTGTCACTCTTGGAAATGGGACATTGATTGTGCTGGAACAGCTGAGATATATGTGGAATGCTTCCCAGAATTATTTACTCCAAAGATGGGAAGCTGGAAGATTTATCTACTAGCTCTTATCCCTTTTTGGATGGGGGGCATTAACTTCCCCACACTTAGAGGCTGGGCTTGCTATGGGCCCAGTAGAGTCTGGCAGTGCCACAGAAGGTGCTAAGGTAGGATATAAGGTGTGGCCATGCACTTGAGGTGAGTGTCCTCTGCCAGCATAAGGTGGGTAGAATTGTCCACTGCAGCTGTGACTAGAATAGGAAGTAAGCCATGCTAATGGGATGCAGCATAAAACCAGGCATCTGCTATGATGGGTTTCTACTGCAATTCTTAATATGGAAAATTATTGTAAAATACACCAGTATACTTGCCAAGGGATGCTATTTATGTCTCCTCACTATGCTGAAAGCTATCTTAAATAAGCATACTAAGTAAAACCAGTGTACTTACTATAGCCTGCAGCTTTAAAACAATTTTTTTGGCTGTTCACTTCCACTCAGATGGCTGCTCCTTTGCAGATGGATGCAAATTCTGAAACTTGAGTGGTTAGTACACACACAAAATGAGACTGATTCCTTGTTTGAACACTGAGACATTAACAGGTCATCTCTGTCTGAACATCCATTTTTTTCAAACCCCATTATATCCTTGTATGCATTTATTTCTCATGCTTCCTCTGCAAATTACGTGTAGCAAAAGGACATAGTTATCTCAAAGGATCAGTTAGTGGAAGTGTGTTCAAATAACTCAGTTGTCTAACTGAGGTGTGGGTTACTTGCAATTTCTCATGACAGGAGGCCAGAGGCAGAGGAAAGAATCACCATCATAGTCAATGTAATTGACTCTTCTCACCATGAGAAGATGGAGGTGCTGCTCCATAATGGGAGGTAGTGAGAAGTAAGCCTGAAACCCAGGGCATTCATTCGGGGTGTCTCTTGCTTTTTCCATACCTGTTGATAATTGTCTATGGGAAAGTGCAATAACCAGGCCCACAGTGGCAAGGAAACTAAGGGCTCAGACCTTCTGATGGTGGATATTTGAGTCTTTCCCAGAAAAACATGCCAGCTGAAGTGCTAGCCAAGGGGGAAGGGTATCCAGAATGGTTGGGGGAAAGAGGTCTATTGAGTATCGATTCAAGCCTCAGGGCTGGCTGCCGCTGTCATCTGGCTGGTTCACTCACCCCCTTGCATTAAGTCTTTACAGAGATTGTGGTGGCTGCCACTTTAAAGAAACTGGGTAATTATTTGAACTGAGAGAGTAAACGCATAGCTGAGTGGTACAAAGGGTAGACTGTATCACACACATTGTGTGTCTCACCTCAGAACTTCTTATCTGTTCTTATCTTCACCTCTTATTTTAGCCAATCTACGATAAGCGGTGGTTCCACTCATGCTTCAGCCAATGCTAAAATGCTTTCTTTGGGGCTTCCAATATACGTCTCCTGCTTTCTGTTCTAGGATTTCTCTCATGCTGTGGTGTGGGATGCCCTGGGCAATCCATTTGGCATTCACCTAGGCACAGTGTATGGGGCAATAATTGATCCACGGAGAATAGAAACCCCTGGTAAATGCTTCTTTTTTCATTCCTTTGGGGTGGGTGGACCTGAGATGCATTTCATCCAGCTTCTCTGAAAGCCCCATGGCATTAGCACCCAGATTCCCCTAGAGGTTGTTAGTATTGTCAGTAATGCATCCGTGTATTTGGTCTCATTCATTTTCCTGTGTTTATTTCTTCATCCTCTACTTGCAAATGAGCTACTTGCACATAAGTCTTTTTTTTTTTTTTTTTTTTTTTTTAGGGAATGCTTGTGGGGAAATACAAAGTGAATCAAAATTAAAGCAGATAAAGAAGCGTAATTTTTACATGGACAATGAACACTTTTCCAATTTTATGTGAATTAAGAATCAAAGCATCTTAGTAATCTTTGTCATTTTGTTCAAATGATCACACATAACATTATTCAAAGCATCAAGGGTTCTATGCAGATATAATACTGAGAAAAGTCCTCTACCAGCCAGACTACAACCCCTAGATAGAACTGTAGAGCAGACAATGAGTTGGAAGTTGTGAGGAGCAAGCACAAAAATGTTGCCATGTTTTTAGCCCCTGAGAGTGGGACTGGAGGAAGGTGCAGTTTCTATAGTTGGTGGTGGGGACAGTTATAATTTCTTTTTTTTTTTTTAAAGATTTATTTATTTATTTGAGAGAGAGAGCATGAGAAGAGAGCATGAGAGAGAGCAAGAGCACAAGCGGGGGTGGGGAGGGGTAGAGGGAGAAGCAGACTTCCCATTGAGCAGGGAGCCCAATGTGGGACTCGATCCCAGGACCCTGGGGATCATGACCTGAGCTGAAGGCATATGCTTAACCGGCTGAGCCACCCAGGTGTCCGACAGTTACCATTTCTAAAAGCACATTATAATTTTCCTACTCTTTTGATTTGTCTCAGGTTCTCACCATTGATGTTTCAATTAGGCACTGAAGAGAGTGATTCTCATGGTTCTTCTAACATCTTTTCATTATGGACTGCATTCACTAGTGATGCTTCATGTAAACTGTGCTACTTTTTGAGAATATTTATGTTCAAATTTTTATTTATGTACAACGAAGCACCACAAATATAGTGGCTTAAAACAAAAACATCATTGGGCTCAGGTATCTATAGGGTATAGTGAGAATATCATGTCTGCTCCACCTAGTATTAGCGGGGGTGGCCCAGAGGCTAGAGTCTGCAGAGGCTCCCATGTCTCGAGTATAAGCAAGGTGTCCACTGGGGCTGTGGTGACAACTGTTGACCAGAGCACCTACATGTAGCCTCTTCATGTAGCCTGGGATTCCTCATAGCATGGTGGCTAGATTCCAAGGGTGAACATTTCAGGAGAGAGAGTGAGCGAAGCAGAAGCTCTATCATTTTTTCTAACATAAGCTCGGAAATTCCACAGTATCACATCCATCTCATTCTGTTCAATAGAAGTAAGTCACTAAGTTGGTCCGTATTCAAGAAAAGGGGAATTAGGGTCCACACTTTGATGGGTGGTGGGGCAAAGAATTCATGAGGTGTCTTAAAACCACCATAGTATATGTGAGAAACAAGAGCTCCCCCTGCTTCTCATGTAACTATGACAATTCCTCATGAGACTTACTGTTTCATGATGCTTGATCTTATTTTCTAGAGCAATTCTCCACTAGGACTTTCTGTGATGACGTCAATGTTCTAGATCTGCTCCATTCAATACAATAGTCACTAGCCAGATATGGCGAATGAGCACCTGCCATATGGCTAATGGAACTGAAATCTAAATTCTATTGCAATTTAATTAATTTACATTAAATAGGTACTTGTGTATAGTGGCTACTATCCTGGGCAGCTCAGTTCCAGAACAACAAGAAAAGAAATAGAGTTCAAATTCCAGCAGTGATGTAAGTGTTGGGCAGGCTTTCTAGTACAACCCTACAACATTCCAATTACAAGCAAAATGCTGCCAGGCCTGACTACATTCAGAGTACAAATGCAGATGATTTGGCCTAGGATGTCCTAGAGAGGAGAAATTTCCCAGCGTGTGGGTGTGGAAAAGCAGAATAATCACTGGGGAGAAGAGTCAGGACAACTCCTCAGGTGGGCAAGATGCTGGAATGGTTTAGACATGCAGCTCCTTGCTCAACAATCTGTCTCTTCACACAGAGACTCTAGCCAACTTATTTTGGCGTCAAGTGTGAGCACTCCTTAAGGTTGGATCTCACAGGATGATGACTTCTGAAATTCCTGTGTGCGCCTGATTCCCATGCCTGCTTCCCCTAGCCTCTTTGCCCTCCTTACCCTTGTCCCTCATGCTCCTTAGTCTTGAAACTTGTGATTTTGGAGTCACAATGTTGAAAACGTCATGGTTATCCCATCAAAATAATGAGAAATCATCATCCCCAAATTTTTCTTGGTCACCTACTGTATATAAGCCTCTATGCTGGGTATGTCACTACGAATTAATTTCTACCTTTGGAATGCTATCTTCTGGTTGGTGAAATTTAACAGAACAGCTAACATTTATAGAGAGCTTACTATTTGCCAAATATTATGCTTTTTATGAATATGATCTCATTTATCCTTTTAAAATCCTATGAAACAGAGACTTTTTAATCCATGCTTTATAGATGGAGAAACTGATGTTAAAATAGCTCACCCAAAATAAAACATCCATTAAGTGATTGAGTGGATTTGAACCTAGGCTGAATGAACGCCAAAGTTTGTGCTCATAACCACTCAACCATGCTTATGTCCTACTATTCTGAATAGCATTTCCCACTTCTTTGGGGACTCATCTGTGACAAAACCATGACACTAATAGTTGGAAAGAGTTAGTAAACTTCCTGAAGGACACCAAGATGTTGGTCTTGGGGGCATACCAAAGAGTGCAGGTGGTAAAATTTGCTCATCTGCCCCAAAGACATGACAATAGGTTGAGGAAGGAGTTAGTGAGAGAGACTGTGAGAAAATTTTGTTTTCAGCATTACCAGTCGGAAGAAAATATCTTTAGAACAACAAGTAGGTAACTAGGAGGGAATAAGTGGTAAGTGAGAGGCTTTTTGAGAGTCACAGCTTCCATGAAAAGTCAGGTCCTGCCAACTTACTCTACCTGGGAAGGAATGTTACATTAGATGTGCATGTTTCAACTTACTGAGCTCATCAGAAAGCCTTGAGGAATTGCATTCAAATGCCAGCATAAGCCTCTCTGAGACAATGAACAGATCCATATCACTACGAAATACAATTTGAAGGACTTTGATTAACTGTAGGGAGGGGAAAATCTCTCTACAGAGGACACACAAGAAAGATACAGAATTTAATGGGATGATCATTTATCTAAAACTAAATATGAGCTAGAGATCAATTGTTCAAGTCCTGGATTCAGAGACATGGGTTCAAATCCCACCTCTCCCATTTACTAGCTTAGTAACTCTGGACAATATACTGAACATCTTTCCATATTCCTTGTGAGAAAAGTCGAGACAATTAATAAGAACATTCTTTCAGGTTAATTGTGAGGATTTGATGAAATAGTTCATGTAAAATGCTTAGTGCCATGCCTGGCACCTTATAATGCTCATTAAATGATAGCTGCTCTTGTTTTGAAAAAGTCAGTGGAGAATAGTGTGGCCTCTGGGCCACCATCTACCGGGTGTGAATCCCCGTCCCACATAATAAATATGTCACCTCAGGCAGGCTATCTGATCTCTTTGTGTCTCAATTTCCTCACTTACAAAATGGAGATAAAAATAACCCCTCACACCTCACACCCATTAAGATGGATATTATTTAAAAAAAGAAAAAGCCCAGAAAATAAGTGCTGACAACGATGTGGAAAAATTGGAACCCTTGTGCAACGTTGTTGGGAATGTACAATGTGCAGCTGCCATGGAAAACAGTATGGCAGCTGTTTTCAAACAAATTACACACAGAATTACAATATGATCCAGCAATTCTACTTCTGAGTATATGCTCAAAATAATTGAAGTCAGGGACTTGAAGAGGTATTTTTACACCTTCATAGCATTATTCGCAATAGCCAAAAGGTAAAAGCAACCCAAGTGTCCACTAATATACAGATGACTGGACAAACAGAATGTGGTGTGTACACACAACACATTGTTGTTATTCAGCCTTAAAAAGCAAGTGAATTTTGGCACATGCCTCAACATGGATGAACCTTGAGGATGTGATGCTAGTTGAAATAAGCCAGTCACAAAAGGAGAAATACTATAGGATTCCTCTTACACGAGGTTCCTAGGGTAGCCAGATTCAGAGACGGAAAGTGCAGTGGTGCTTGCCAAGCGCCGGGGGGAGCGAGGAATGGGGAATTTGGTTTTAACAGTCAGAGTTACAGTTTGGAAAGATGACAAACTTCTGGAGATGGATGTTGGTAACGGTTGTACCTGTGAATGTGCTCAGTGACAATGAACTGTGCCCCACATTTAAAAATGGTTGAGATGACGAATTTTATATTATATATATTTTATCATAATAAAAGAGAGATAGGTGTCAACTGTTTATATTATTACCTGGGACTTTGTCTGAGGCTTTGCTATGATGATGATGATGGTTATCAGGATTATTATTTATTTTACATCTTTGTGCCCTAGCCTCATGTAAAGCTGCATAAATTAACATTCGCTTTGTTTTCATATGACAAGGATAATGATCACCCAAGAGTTAAGCCAAAGATTAGCACTCAGACTAACCTACCTGCCAGATTGTTCAGAGCATTGATTATTTAATGTATGAGAAAAATGAATATGAATGACTTTCAATTTCTTTCTTTTATCTTTAAGACCAATCTGGTAGCATCAAAATAAAGAGGATAAAAATGCAAGAAGATTAAACTGAGGGCTTAGTTTTTCAATAGAAATGTTTAAAATTCAGGTGTCTTACTAGGGATAGAATCTTGGAGGAACTCTGAAAACAAATCAAATATGTCATCTCATCATTAGTTAAAAGATTCAGAAAAAATCTGCAAACCATGAGGCTGGAAGAAATCGCTAACATGCTAAAACTAATAATGATAATTTTCTTTTTTATTGTTATGTTAATCACCACACATTACATCATCAGTTTTTGATGTAGTGTTCCATGATTCATTGTGCATAACACCCAGTGCTCCATGCAGAACGTGCCCTCTTTAATACTCATCACCAGGCTAACCCATCCTCCCACCCCCTCCCCTCTAGAACCCTCAGTTTGTTTTTCAGAGTCCATCGTCTCTCATGGTTCGTCTCCCCCTCCGATTTCCCCCCCCTTCATTCTTCTCCTCCTACTATCTTCTTCTTTTTTTTTTTCTTAACATATATTGCATTATTTGCTTCAGAGGTACAGTTCTGAGATTCAACAGTCTTGCACAATTCACAGCGCTCACCATAGCACATACCCTCCCCAGTGTCTATCACCCAGCCACCCCATCCCTCCCACCCCACCCCCCACTCCAGCAAAAAACCTAATAATGGTAATTTTCAAATGCCAAACTACTTGAGCTGTCACCTTCTGGAAAACTGCCTGTTCCCACTGACAATAATTCCTAACACTGGGGAGAAAAAGGAAATTAAGTGACAGACTTGTTCAACTTTACTAATTTCAGAGGCTGAGGCTTATTTCTGGGATTTGTCTGAGAACCGGGGTCACTGTGACTAAAGCTACCCCTTGAGTCAGCCGACTCCAGAACTGAACCTTTATGCTTATTATTGGTGTTGACTGACGTGCGACAGAGTTGAAGAAGCGAAATGCAGGGGGTTAAGTGCAAGGCCTCAGGAGTCAGAATGCTCCAAATCCTTGTCTGGCCATGAGATTGTGAGCAAATGAAGCCTTGTGACTCAGGTTAGTGATATTAATAGCTTCTGTCTGAGCGCTGTTGTGATGCTAGATAATACATAGATAGTTGGTAATTAGATGGTAATTAGGCAACTGTTTTGATTATTGAACGACAATTACATAATAAAGTAGAGAAGAACTGATAAATAGCAAGGTAATAAAAATAATACAGTTAATGTTCAATAGACATTAATAGTGGGGGTGATGATGAGGATGACAGTAATGATGATGAAGGAGCCCAGGGGCCTCTCACCTCATGCCAGTGTTGTCAGAAATGCTGTGGGATATGTTCTGTAGACCACTAAACTTATTTAACCAAGAATGCTTTTAGCAGTTAGTGACAGATTGAAAGTGGCCTACAAAATATGTGACGGTGTTTGGAGAGAGCATTCTTGCTCACACTGGTTGGCTCAGAGCCTCAGTGATCTAAAGGATAGTCTATCTGTGAATCCCTTGGCCCTTTTATCATTCTGGTTGCTTTTTGGTGCCAAGATGGTGCCTGTCACCCCAGATACCAGTGTAAACAGGAACAAGGCACAATGGATGGCATCTTCTTCTTTCATTAGGAAAGCAAACGTTTACCCAGAAACCCGAGCGGCATTTTGCTCACAGACTATTGGCCAGAACTTTGCCCAAGGCCACTTCTTACTACAAAGAAGCCTGAGAAAGAAGTATTTAGCTCAGTCATATCGCTGCTTCGAACCAACTGGGGTTGGACAGCAAGGAAGAGGCAGATGAATTTACCTCTTCTACTCTTGCCCTCACGGTTTTCCATGTAGAAAATGGGGTGAGATGCTGGATGCTAATGTACAGGATTGTTTTCTGAGAATGACATCAGAAAGTAGCCAATAATGACAGCACAGACATGAATTTCAGCATGGATTATGCTACATAGTTCTTATTCTGTCAGGCTTCCAGATCAGCAGTTTGCAACATAGGTCACATGGGTCAAATCCAGCTGCTGGGCTGTTTTTGTAAGTTTGCTTTAGAAACATGTTAAAAATGGTAAAAATTACATCAGTCAAGTTTTACAAAAACAAACAAACAAGAAGGAAGCATATGCAACAAAGACCCTAAATGGCCTATGAAGCTTAAAAACATTTGCTTTTCTGGCCATCACAGAAATGCTTTGCGGTCTCCCGTTGTGGCGTTTGGACTCCTCGAGAGGCGTGTTGACCTTCTCTCTATCTTTGCATCTCTGTGACGGTGTCTGGCACGAAGTAGGTGCCCAGTGAAATTGTGATAAGTGAATGACTGTAGAAATAGTGACATGAACAAATACATTGCCTTCTAGTACTTTCTAAAGTGCTTTTGATTAATAAAGAGCATTCATATCATTTTACTTAATGCTCGCCATCGCCTTGCCAACACCCTAGTTCTGTCAGCTCACGCGGCCTGCGCAGGACGTGAGACTTGGAATCCCAAGTACTCTCCTTCCTTGGACCTGATGCTGTGGAGGGGCGCCCACCCGCCTGTGATCATCTTGTGTACTTATTTCCCTTGTTTACTCTCACACTGGGAGCCTCATGAGGTGAGGGCTCCTGTTTATTTTATTCACCGACGAGTTCCTGGGTCTTAAAAATGATCTGTCCATGGGCGCCTGGGTGGCTCAGTTGGTTAAGCGACTGCCTTCGGCTCAGGTCATGATCCTGGAGTCCCGGGATGGAGTCCCTCATCGGGCTCCCTGCTCCGCAAGGGAGTCTGCTTCTCCCTCTGACCCTCCTCCCTCTCATGCTCTCTCTATCTCATTCTCTCTGTCTCAAATAAATAAATAAAATCTTTAAAAAAAAAAATGATCTGTCCAATAAATGGGTAAATGGAGTCCTCCCACGTTAGAATATGTGGGGTCATGTTTTACTGTGGTAGCATTGTTCTTTACCCTCACTGTGTCATGGATTGGTTTGAATGGTTTAATTCCTAAGGAGAGAGCTATTCCTCATATTCTTTGTGCCTGGGCTGATTCAGCTCTGAATTCACATTTATGACTCAGGCAACTGGGAATTTTGTTGCCTAATTGATTGAAAAATACACATGTGGGCCCCAGACCTCTGTTTTCACTGCCTACCCAGAGGTATCCAGTCCTTTCTTTACATCCTGCAAGACTCTTTGAATACAAATGTCAGCTAGTTAATTCATTGACTCACCTGTTATCAAATGATGTCTGAGCATCCACTCTGTCAGGCGAGCTGCTGGGGTTCACTGGTGGCTCCTATTCTAGAAGGGCACACAATCTAAATGGGGAAACAGAAGAGAAATAAGTTCCAAGTGGTCAGATATATATGGGCCATGAGGTGACATTTTGAGGTTGAGTTTTGTATTTCGAACGGTACCCTGTGTCACCCGCAGGGAGTCAGCTCTTCACTGAAGATGTGGATCAAGTTAAAAGAATTTGATTAAACAAACCAGCCATCATGTCTTAGAAGTGTCAACCACAGGACATTTTATTGCTTTGCTCATTGGCCCTATTTTCTTGGTTGAACACCTATTTAGATGCTTGGTATCTAAACATAGGCTGTGGAAATGGGAAGAGTGAAATGCTAGGACTCAGATGTCCTCTGAGCCCTTGTCAGCACATGCAAGTAACAGAATTATTAGACTCATATGACTTGACACGAGTGACATTCTTTAATTTTTAAAATAAACTTTTTGTTTGGGAATAATTTTGGAGTTACAAAAAAGTTGCCAGATATTACAGCGTTCCTATATATCCTTTTACCAATTTCTACTAATGTTAACATCTTACATAAGCACAGTACATTTGTTAAAACCAGGAAATGAACATGAATGCGTCACTATGAGTTAAACTCCAGACCGTGTTCAGATTTCTTCCTAGTGTCTTGCTTCTGTTCCAGAACTAAAAAATTGTATTTAGTGTTACTTATTTTGGGGATAAAGAATTATAAATTAGATAGAAGTTTTTTTCTTTTAAAGTCTCTTAGTATAAATTTGCATAAAAAACTATTAGAGTGACTAATTTAAAATTTGCTTAATATTCATGAGAACTTACATATGTTAAAGTAATTCACAATATTTAACACAGAGACTAACAAAGACAGAAAAATTATTTAGAAGAATTATAGGCACAAACTTTTTCTGTAGTTATCACAAAAGATTTAAAGCACACGCCAATAAAATATTCCAGTATAACAGCATGTGTACATATTAAAACACACATCTAAAGCACAAGGTCTGGGCACCTAGGTGGCTCAGTCAGTTAAGCGTCTGCCTTTGGTTCAGGTCATGATCCCAGGGTCCTGGGATCGAGGCCCATACTGGGCTCCCTGCTCAGTGGAGAGTCTGCTTCTCCTTCTACCCCTCCCACCTACTCTGATCTCTCTCTGTCTCATGCTCTCTCTCTCAAATAAATAAAATCTTAAAAAAATTAATTTATTTAGAAATACAAACTCTTTTAACTCTGCTGTATGAGCTTCTCTCTTCTGTAAATTCCCCCAACATTATGTACAGTTAGGATTGCCTGTAGAAATATTATCCACCTAACATTCTGACACTTTCTGGTTACTTTTGGCCAATAATTAATTTTTATGGGCAAACCAGGGAAATGCTGACAGGCTTGTGACTTCTGAATGGAGTCTCTCTACTGAGTTATATTTAAATGTACTAATCCTTTGTGGCCATGGCCCATCTGCACACTTCAGCTATTTTATGTCAGAAAGCTGTTCCTTCATAGAAAGAAGTTGCCTTAACTTTATACACACTCCTTTGGTCTAGCTGCTTTCAAACCAGACTAAAATAGCTTTCCATTCTGCACATGGCTGTGATATTAGCATGGACTATTTTAAACTATGAGCAGGGGTGCATTTGGTAATGGTAAAGATGTTGGGCATCATGCATTAGGGTTTTCACTTTAGCTATAAGGTAGCCTGGGTCTGTTTAGTATTTCTCAAGACTAGGAAGATAGAATGGAATACTGAGAACATGGTAATTGGAGTTAGGTAATGTTGGAGATCTGAGCTTTACCACTTATGAACCATGTGACCGTGAACCAAATTACCAACCTTTCTGAACCTCAGTTTACCACTTTGTAAAATAAGAGCAATAGTAACCATCACCTCTTTAGGCGATTGGATAATTGATATTGAAAGCATGTAGCACAGCGTCTGGAGTGTAGTTAGCACTTTCCAAATGTTAAGTGCTATTACTACTACAACTACCAATCTGTGGAATGTCAATAGCCTTCCTAGAGAAAAGTGTGGGAAGCAGTAGGTTTCAAGAATTTCAAAATGGTTCTTTGGTGCAGTATTTCTCAGGGTACAGTATGCAGGAGTTCCCAGACATATTTGATCAAGACACCCCTTTTCTCTAAGCCATTTGTGTAACTTTCCTAGTGCTGCTATAACCACTTACAATAGACTTAGTGGCTCAAAACAACACGGATTTATTCTCTCTGGTCCTGGAAGTCATAAGTCTATAATAAACCCTACCAGGCTCTAATCAATGTGTTTGCAGGGCTACATTCCTTCTGGAGGCTCCAGGGGAGAATCTGTTTCCTTGCCTTTTCCATTTGCTATAGGCTGCTGTCTTCCTTGGCTCATGTTCCCCTTCTCCATCCTCAAGGTCAACAGCATAGTGTCTTCAAGGCTCTCTCTCCCACTCTCTCGGACCTCTGCTTTCTTTGCCACATCTCCTTGGATTTTGACCTCCTGGCCTTCCTTTTAGGAGGACCCATATGACTAGATTAGGCCCATTAAGGTAAGTCCAAATAATGTCTCCATGGCAAGATCCTTAACTTAGCCACAGCAGCAAAGTCTTTTTTGTCATAAAGGAAGCATATTTGCAGGTTTCAGAGGTGAGGATATGGACATCTTTGTGAGACCATTATTCTGTCTCTACTACACGTGACCTAAGAAGTCTAGGGTTCTGAGAAAATAATTAAGAAAAACCCTGGACTTCATTGGTCAACCATTTAGGGGATGGGAGGCAGGAAGGCAAGGAAAAGAGTATACCTGGGACATTTCATTTGTATTGATTATAAAATAATATGGAAGGTATACCAGTAAGGGTCCCCAAAGAAAATGGATGGCAAAACAGGATGGCACGATAAGCAAAAGAAGGCTTAATGAAGTAAAAGAGAGGCTTCAAAGGTGTGTACCAGGGATAACCTGCCAGAATAGCCCCAATCTTTCAATCTTCTCTCCTTCCTGCTAGGGTCACACATTGACCAAACTGTGTTGACCAATTGCAAAGCCAAAGAACAGGAGAGCTGGGGTTGTAGAAGAGGGGTTCTCAATCTTGAGCTTGCGTCCAAAACACCGGGAGGGCTTCCTAAAACACAGACTGCTGGGGCCTCTCCCCAGAGTCTCTGATTCAGTAGGTTTTCAGGGGAGTCTGCTGCTGCAGTCTGGCATTTCATCTTGAGAACCACTGACGTTGACTAAACAGGTCAGCCTCCAGGTGCACAGAGCAGGTGGAGAAGGATGATGAATGGGTTTGAGTGGGCCCAACTGAAACAGCAAATTCTGAACTGAAAAGTGTCGATTTTGAGTGCAATGGGAGGAGTCCTAGCATGTGGAAAGCCAGACAGGCTGCGGGAGTTGAGGAAGGTGTCATGGAGGAGGTGGAATTTCATCAGAGGGATTATAAAGATTTCAAAAGCAGGGGAGTGGAGAGCAGGGCACTGAGGTGAAAGAAGCACGCAGACTAGAGTACATCGGTGTGGTCCCTTTTAGGGGATCCATTTGCCTCAGGAAAGCAGTCTTGCTCAGTGAGAAAGCCAATTTTGAGGAGCACTTGGAAAATCAGTTAATTGTGTAAGAGAGGGGCAGAAAGATAGGTAACAATATCTGGGATTGATAGGGGTGGCAAAAGGGAGCCAGCGTAGGTTTTTGAGTAAGGAAAGCCAGACAGGCTGGAGGAGTTGAAGAAGGTGTCATGGAGGAGGTGGAATTTCATCAGAGGGATTATAAAGATTTCAAAAGCAGGGGAGTGGAGAGCAGGGCACTGAGGTGAAAGAAGCACGCAGACTAGAGTACATAGGTGTGGTCCCTTTTAGGAGATCCATTTGCCTCAGGAAAGCAGTCTTGCTCAGTGAGAAAGTCAATTTTGAGGAGCATTTGGAAAATCAGTTAATTGTGTAAGAGAGGGGCAGAAAGATAGGTAACAATATCTGGGATTGATAGGGGTGGCAAAAGGGAGCCAGTGCAGGTTTTTGAGTAAGGGGAAAATGTGAATGACCAGGATGACTGGAAGGGGAAGATGGCTGACTTGGTGACACAAGTTAAGACAGTTGTTAAAATACTTGGCATTGTAGAAAAAAAAATCCCCACTAAGTTTGGGAACAAGAGACCACGTTTCTGGTTTAGGCCCCGTTATTAACTAATTAACTAGCTAGATCAGGTTGGTCCAACCACTGAACCACTCTGAAGGAAGTGGATTTATTTTATTACAAGAGTGTGTTGATTGCCTGGAGAGAAAAGAGCAAAGAGGAGAAACATTTCAAATGCTACCAACATCTACACCTAGAAAAATAGCAACATCTGACAACCAGTGTGTAAACCCTGTCAATCTTTGGTAACAACAAACTTTAATTCTTGCTGGTGTTGACTTGTTGCTGACCATGAAAGGATTATGGCCTATTCTTTGGGTAGGTGATGCACATCATTAACATGAAAAGAAAAGAAAAAAAGTTTTATACCACCGAAGCTAATTTACTTTGCTTAAAATTATTTCCTTAATTTATTCATCCATCCATTTATAAATGAATTGCTGCTATAAATGAGAACACCAAGACCTTGAAGACTTTAAGAATGTGCCTTAATGTATAGTAGCTCTCGTTGAAGAAACTTACTGTCTTCAAAGTAATAAACATGGAGCTGACATTAGCCATCTGCCCTCAGTGAGATAAGGTTATATGTGCATTCTAAGCGTGATGTCTACACTGCTCAAAAGGGGAAAAAAAAAGTATCATTTTCTTGAAACAATTTTAATTTCTGTTCAAATATATTCTTTCCAGATCTATTAGCTTCTGCTTTGTATTCTGTACTTTGATTCCTTGGAATGTTCTGGATACACAGAACTTAAGTTTAAGACAGCTACTTAAAAAAGTTAATCAAGATTCTGATATATTTCAGAATGAGGAAGAAAGAAGGAAAGAAAAAGAGAGAGAGAGAGGGGCATAAAAATGGTACTCTTTCCCCTGAAAAGATTGGCAATGCCAGATCTGAAGAGTATGTGATGTTTGCCTTCAATGATATAATCACTAACAGTAATAACTTAAGCCTATCTAGTGTTTACCATGTGCCAAGTAGCTATTTCATGGCCATTCTGCCTTTTAATCATCACAACTATATGAAGTAGTTATTATTATTCTGAGAACACAGATAAAAGAAGGAACAGAAGCTTAGATATGTTATGTATTTGCCTGACGACACATTGCATTGACACTGGTGTTGGTGCTGGGTTTTGAATTCATGTCTGATTTATTTCAAAAGGCCATGCTTTTTACTACTACACTCTCTTCTTCTAACACTCTCTGACACCCACTTACTCTCTTTTTGTCCTATCTTTATTGGGATGGGTGGTTTATATTCAAAGCCTCTACTTTTCCTACTGTATAAGTTACCTACTGTTGCATAACAAGTTACCCCAAACCTGAGTAGATTAAGGGGCACCCCAGTTAGCTCAGTTTCTGAGGGTCAGGAATTCAGGAGTGCTCAGCTGGGTGTTTCCATCCCACAGTCTCTTACTGCAGTTGGGGCTTCAGTCATCCGAAAGTTTTGACTGAGGTTAGAAGCCCCACTATCAAGATGGCCCCACATGTGATGATTGCCAGGAGGGCTCAGTTCCCAGGAGACCTCAGTCCCTCACCACATGGACCTGTCCATAGGGCTTCTTGAGGGTTCTCATGGCATGGCCGCTGGCTATCCCTAGAGTGAGTGACCTAAGAGAGAGTAGGAGAGAAGACTAGAATATAGAGCACCTTGTATGACCTAGCTTTGGAAGTTACACTCATTATTTCTGCAACATCCTGTTGGTCACCCAGTCAGTCCTATTCAGCATGGGAGAGTGTGAGTACCAGAGGGTGAGAATACTTGTAGCCTGGCCACATACCTCCCATTTGGGAAGCTGGCTACACATTTACCATTCACTTCTTTCTTAACTCTCTGTACTTTAATTTTTTGCCTCCTTGTGCTCACTTCGGCAGCACATATAATTTTTTGTCTCCTTTCCTGGATTCCTAGAGTCTTCTTCCCAATAGATTTTATAATTTCCTTCCTATTATATTTCAAAATTTTTGCTGGATTTAACAATCCCTTATCATCTCCTCCTTTTATTCTTGGTTTTTCATTCATATCTAGTGCTTAGCATAGTGCTGGGCACATAGGAAGACTACTCAATATACACTTGCTACATGAATGAACACATTCAATGACTATATTCTCAATTTCCTTCCCCCTCTATGCTTCTATAGTTCTTGCTCTTCATTAGGGCTCAGTTGCCGGCTAGGCATATTTGGGTCAATTGAGGTGATTTATTTCTTTGAATCACACAGCATTTTAAAAATTGAGCCAACATTTAAAATTTAGGGCGTTTCGGGGCACCTGGGTGACTCAGTCGTTAGGCGTCTGTCTTCGGCTCGGGTCATGGTCCCAGGATCCTGGGATTGAGCCCCGCATCGGGCTCCCTGCTCAGCGGGCAGCCTGCTTCACCCTCTCTCACTCTCCCTTCTTGTGTTCCCTCTCTCACTTTGTTTCTCTCTGTCAAATAAATAAAATCTTTAAAAAAAAAAAAAGGGTGTTTCTGACAAAAATATCAGTTCCTGCTTTTCTTGAAAACTTAGAAGATCTGGCGTGGAAATAGTTGCTGGAGCCGAGAAAGGAGGTTCCCTCTTTACAGATGGCAGGTGCCCTTCAGTTCATCATGCTTCTCACCATTCCTGCTTTTCCCTCCGACACTGAGACTCCTTCAGCTTACCATTTATTACTGCACTTAGGATGTTATTTTTCTATGAGTGCATTAGTGTCTTAAAATCCATGCATCTATCAAAGTGCGAAAATGAAAGAGAGCTCAGGTGCTCACATGAGTTTTCTTAAACTTCCCTGATTAAAATAGGCAAGAATTTGTGACCTGTGTTCTCTGCTCCATGGTTTAGGAAAATGATCTCATTATGTAGTCTCCTTAGCAGGCCTCCTATATCCTTATGTTTGATGTCTTTTCTTTCTTATCACTTCAGGCTTGAAATGGAGAGTGAGGGGACACCTGGTTGGCTCAGTCAGTTAAGCATCTGCCTTCAGCTCGGGTCATGATCCCAGGGTCCTGGGATCAAACCATGTCGGGCCCCCTGCTCAGTGGGGAGTCTGCTTCTCCCTCTCCCTCTGTGATCTCTCTCTCTCTCTCTCTCTAAAAAAAAAAAAAAAGAAAGAAAGAAAGGGAGAGTGAGGTCATTGCTCAGCTGCAGGAGAGACTAACGTTTCTAAGACTATGTGGTGGGCAGAAACCACCATGGAATGTCTAGTCTTCTGGTAAGAATACATCTATACACACTGGAAATATTTTGTTTTGTTCTAGAAATCCATCTGGCCTAGGCTTTGGTTCTACTGTTGGAAACTAAGTTCCTACTCATTTCCGATTCCTACTCATGTCTGATTCCTACTCATTTCCATATTTAAAACATCCTGGTATGTCTAGATCAGAACTTAAACTTTGTGTGTGTATGCGTAAAGCAATGGAAGAATGGGAAGATAAGAGTGTGCTACTCTACAGGCAAAATTATAGGTAACTGAGGAAAACTTATCTCCACAAAGGCCGAGTGAAGTCGAGACTGAAGAGAAGGACGAGTTTGTCACCACAGAGGTAGGTGCTGGAAAGGGAGACAAACTAATTACAGCTGTATGAGCATCTGTTGTCAAGTCAACAAGAAAGTGAAGAGAAATTCAGAAGATCTTCAAGTTCAGTTATTTGCGATTTTAGTTAGGAATTGCTTTTTGCTCTTAAAAACAGAGACCCAACTAAGGGGCTCAAATCAATTTAAAAAATCCTTCACTTAAGCCACATGCAGAAGAGTGAAACTGGAACATTCTCTTATACCATACACAAAGATAAACTCAAAATGGATGAAAGCCCTAAATATGAGACAGGAATCCATCAAAATCTTAGAGAAGAACACAGGCAGCAACCTCTTCGACCTCAGCTGCAGCAACTTCTTGCTACACCCGTCTCCAAAGGCAAAGGAAACAAAAGCAAAAATGAACTATTGTGACTTCATCAAGATAAAAAGCTTTTGCACAGCAAAGGAAACAGTCAACAAAACTAAAAGACAACCTACAGAATGGAAGAAGATATTTGCAAACAACATATCAGATAAAGGGCTAGTATCCAAGATAATATAAAGAATTTATTAAACTCAACATCCAAAAAACAAATAATCCAGTGAAGAAATGGGCAGAAGACATGAACAGACATTTCTCCAAAGAAGACACACAAATGGCCAACAGACACATGAAAAAATGCTCAACATCACTTGTCGTCAGGGAAATACAAATCAAAACCAAAATGAGATATCACCTCACACCAATCAGAATGGCTAAAACTAACAAGACAGGAAACAACAGTTGTTGGCGAGGATGCGGAGAAAGGGGAACCCTCCTACACTGTTGGTGGGAATGCAAGCTGGTGCAGCCACCCTGGAAAACAGTATGGAGGTTCAAGAAGTTAAAAATAGAGCTACCCTACGACATGGCAATTCCACTACTAGATATTTAACCCAAAGATACAGATGTAGTGAAAAGAAGGGGCACATGCACCCTAATGTTCATAGTAGCAATGTCCACAATAGCCAAACTGTGGAAAGAGCCACAGTCTGTGTATATATACACACACAATGGAATGTTAGTCATCAGAAAGAATGAAGACTTACCATTTACATCGACATGGATGGAACTGGAGGGTAGGATGCTAAGTGAAATGAGTCAATCAGAGAAAGACAATTATCATGTGGTTTCAGTCATATGTGGAATATAATAAACAGTGCAGAGGACCGTAAAGGAAGGGAGGGAAAATTTAATGGGAAGAAATCAGAGGGGAGAAAAACCATGAGAGACTCTTAACTATGGGAAACAAACTGAGGGTTGCTGAAGGGGAAGTGGGTTGGGGGATGAGGTAACTGGGTGATGGGCATTAAGGAGGGAACATGATATGATGAGCATCGGGTGTTATACACAACTGATGAATTGTTGAACACTACATCTGAAACTAATGATGTACTATGTGTTGGCTAATTGAATTTAAATTAAAAAATAAAGTCAAAATAAAAAAGCACCAGTGGGGGAAAATAAAAGATCTCTAATTTAAAAGATCATTGGTGGGGTGCCTAGGTGGCCCAGTCAGTTAGGCATCTGCCTCCGGCTCAGGTCATGATCCCAGGGTCCTGGGATTGAGCCTCACATCAGGCTCTCTGCTCAGTGGTGATCCTGCTTCTCCCTGTCCCTCTGCAGCTCCCCTACTTATGTTCATTCTCTCTCTCTGTCAAATCAATCAATCAATCAATCAATCAATCTTTAAAAAAATCATTGGTAATAATAGTCTAGGGATGGTATGGAAGTTCCACAGAATAATTGTGGATCCAGCTATCCCCCTTTTCCTCTGCCAGCCTTGAAGCATAACTTCCATCCTTAAGTCACAAGGTGGCTGCTGGAGTTCCAGTCATTGTGTCAACTTGCTGTGTAGGAGCGAAGAGAAGAGCAAGGCCAAAAGGGCTCTTCCAGCTGCCCCTGTTCAATTATTCTGCATATATCTCATTGGCCATTCCTATGTATAAGGGTGTGTGTGTGAAAATGTAGTTTCTTCAGCTAGATTCATTGCTTAGGGTTCTGGTGGTAAGGATCAAGGGATGAATAAATGTAACAAATCCTGTCAAATCTTTTTAAGGGAAAGTAAGAAAAGTAATTATTATTTGACAATTTACTTACTATGCTTTAAATAATCTCATTAAATAGTCAAATGACCGTATGAAATAAGCAGTATGCCATTCCTGTGTTATAGTTAGGGAAACTGAGACTCAGAGAGGTTATGTAACTTGACTGAGGTTAAGTTTAAATAGTAACATTCCTTGCTCTGTTTAGGCATTTTGTCATCTCAGCATGAGAAGTAAATTGTACTTATTCTAGTTGAACCAGGTATAAATTTTGTCTTATAAACCAGGACAAAATTATGAACTGTGAATTGCCTACTATAAAAAAAGAACATAGTCTTGTTGTCTTATTATGCTAGTTCATTGTTATTTGTAAAATTAAACTCAGCAATTTATGAGTGAGGTTTTCAAAGAAAGAGTATTACTCATAAAATTCATGATGGGAAATTTGGAAGTCTGGCCAGACTAAGCATATGTCATGGGTTTTGCTTTTAGTGGAGAACAAAAGAGCAGATTTCCTCAAACTCAGGAGCAAAACTAGTTGCATCTAGAAAATTGAGCTGTGGATCAAATGTTCAAAGCTTGGATGGCGTAATATACATCATTGTCATGTCAACCATAATACTAGCACTGTGTTAAAAAAGATGTATTATTGCTAATTCCTCCAGTGTCTTTCTCAATCTCTCCCAGAAAGAAAATTTAAAGCTTGCTGTGTTAGCATTATCTTTCGAGAAGCCTGAATGCCAGAGGGCAGAATATACTGGGATTGAAGCTTTCCAAAGGCAGTGATAATGTTTTTCTTGTTCATTGTGTATCTGTTGCTCTGAGCACATAGTAGGCACTCAAATGCTTACTCGACAAGTGGGTGAAAGAAAATCAGATTTCCTAGTTCCTTTTAAAGTTGGACGATCTACTTAGGATCATGCTTATGGCTTCCAAATCTAGAAGCCACCTCTCTGGTTACTCCCCACTTTACCCTTTTGGTCTCTGTCTACTTTGGTCTAATGAAGTGGTCCTCTTGAAATCACCTTTTGCCTCTTACTCACCAACTCTTCTTTTTCTCAGTCTTTTTTCTACCTCGTCTGACACAGCATTGGTCAAGTTTGGCCTGACCTTGAAGCAGTCTCCTCTCTTTGTTCATACAATGCTCTACAATCTTGATACTTTTTCTCCTTCTGTGACCTCATCTCCGTCATTTTCTGAATGTTCTCTCTTTTCCTATGGAAAGTCACTAACACTCAATTATCCACTGAGGTCTCCTCATACCTTTCCAAATCCCCTTGTTAGAGATCTTGTTTCTACATTTGTCTTCAAATATTCTCTGCAGTTTACTCCTATCCTGTTTTCTCTGCCCCGCATCTTCTGTTCTTACCTCACACTTTCATTATCTTGATGCCTAGAAGATGCTAGCACACACATCTAGAGTGGAAGTGATTACTTCCTTTCCCCTCCTTCAATGCACACATGCACACATACATATACACTCACTGTGATGGTTAGTTTTATGTGTCAACTTGACTGGAGCATGGGGGTCCCCAGATATTTGGTTAAACATTATTCTGAGGTATCTGTGAGGGCATTTCTGGATGAGATTAACATTTGAGGGTAAAGCAGATTGCCACCCCCAATGTGGCTGTGTATCCTTCAATCATCTGTTGAAAGCCTAAATAAAATAAAAGGCTGAGTAGGAATAGATTCTTTCTCTCTACTCTTTGAGGTGGGACATCAGTCATCACCTGCCTTTGGATTTGGACTCAGACTGGAACTTACACCATCAGCTCTCTTGGTTCTCAGATCTTCAGACTCAGACAGGAATTATACCATGGGATCCTCTGCGTCTAGACTTCTCAGACATCTGTTGAGCCAATTCTTTATCATCTCTTACCCCTATTTATAATCTTTCTCTCTCTCCACAAATATATCCTATTGCATTCTATTGGTTCTATTTCTCTGGAGAACCTTGACTAATATACTCACATGCCCACGCCCATGCCCACACCCACTGACACACATTCACACTCACATAAGCAGGTCCTCACTAATAGCCTTTCCCAATTCTGGACCCAATGTCTCAAACAATATCTTCAAGGTAGCTTTGACCCACCACCTACTCCTTTAATCTTCAAAACTAACCAATCAGCAAGTACTGATGATACTTCCTTTCATGATGCCTTTCAAAGGCAACTTCTCCCACTTATGTTTTACAATTATTTTTGAAAATAGTTTTAGTCTTACAGAAAAATTGCAAAATAGTATTGAGGATTTCTCTACATCCATTACCCAGTTTCCCCTAATTTTAACATTTATACAACAATAACACACTTATCAAATCTAAGAAATTAACATTAGTACAATACCATTCACTAAACTACAGGCTTTATTCAAATTTCACCCTTTTCCCCTTCTTTTCAGATCTAGGATTTCACATTGCATTGAGTTGTCATATCTCCTTAGTCTCCTTCAATCTGTGAAAATGTCAATGTCCATCCTTACTACATGGATCATATATCTTCTGGGCTTCTCCACTGTAAAGTTACTACTTTCCCCCTGAAATTAACAAATGTCTTAGAGGAAATGCTTTGAGACTATACAAATACATGATTTGTCCTCAGTTTTTTTTCCACCAATTTTAGCATTCATCACCAGGTCTTACAAGCAAGAATTATTGCCGTGGTGTTCTGATGGTGATTTTTTATTTCCCTTGTTTTTTTGAAATTTATTAATTCCTTTCATTCCATTTGAAATTAAAACTATTAACAATAGTCACAAATAGTTTTGGGGTATTTACTCTGCACCAGGTCTTGGATTACTAATTTAATATTCACTGTATCATTTGATGCCCACAGTAAACCTTTGAATTAGATATGGTTATCACCACTTTACAGATTAGCAAAGGGGAACCCATAGAGGCCAATAATTTGACCATGGCAAATAGGATGAGGCCAGCATTCCACCCATGTTTGTCTGATGCTAAAATCTGTTCTCCCGACCCTTACATAATCCTGCTATTACTTTGGTTTATACACTCATGTCATTGGAACATCTGTGAGAGAGCTCCTTGCTACCACAGTGCCTACCAGGGTCCAGTTACTTCCCTAATCCATAATTCGATGATGCTACTCTTGTCCTCAAGATATTTCAGTGTCTCCCATTAAAGATGAAGTCTGAAATTCTTAACCCACACTGAAGTCATCTGACACCTAACCCCAAGCCAACCTTCCTTTCCTTCCCTATATCTGTTCTCTACTCCAGTCAAATGTTCCCTTCACAGTGGCCTGCCAATTCATGGTGCTTTCTATCTCTTGGCTTTGCCTTACGTTTCATTTGCTCTTTTTCTTTCTCTGACAGCTAATTCTGCCCATTTTTTAAAGCTCATGCCCTCCATGATGGGGAGATCCTATTGGCTCTATTTTCCAAATATGTCCGGAATCTGGCTCAATCTAGATGCTCCCACAGTTAACCTCCAGGCCCAAGCTCCCACCGTCTCACTCGTGAATTATCGCAGGAGCTTTCTAACAGTTTCACCTTCCTCTGCTCTTACCCTCTCCCTCCTCTCCTTACCCAGCAACCAGTGCATCCTTTAAAATGCACATCAGAAGAGGCCCCTCCTCCACCAGACTCTGCAATGACTCCATTTCATGAATGTAATAAGTCAAGTGCACACAAAGGCCAAAAAGACCTAATGAGATCTGCTCTACCTCGCTGCTTCCCCACCATCACCTCTCCGACCTGGTCTGTTTCTATTCTCACCTTTATTAGTTCCACTCCAACTACACTGACCTCTGTGCTGTCACTAGAGTATCTTAGTAGGCACAATGAGGGCTTTTGCTTTGGCTTTGGTCCCTCTGCTAGGAACGCTCTTCCCCCAGATATTTGCACAGCTAATTCTCGCAGGTCCTTCATGTGTTCACTCAGATGTCACCTTCTCAATGAGTCCCAACCTAACCTTTAAAAATGTCCAGTCTCTTTTGTCTTCCCTGCTCTCCCTGTCTCCATAGCATCCATAACCTTCTAATGAATGCTATGCTGTGTTTATGTCTGTGGTTTATTGTCTGTCCAGAGTATAAGCACCAGGAAGGCAGGGATATTTGTGTTTTGCTCACCGATGTATCCCAAGCAGTAGAGTCTGAGCCTAGTACCTAGAAGATCCTCAGGAAATTTTAGATGAATTACGTGAGTGTCTCATTCACAATGACCTCTTCCTTCTGTGTCACTCTACGGTATACATAATGTTGGAACCATTCTTTTGGCATGTATCATATATGCACTGCCTCGTTTCATTTCTTGTACCTATGACCTGACTGCCCAACTGCATTGTATGTTTGGAGAGGTGACATCTGTGGCTTTATCCTGCCAGTGATCCAGTGATCCAGTTCACCTTCTTTCCTGCCTACCCGGTAAAAGTCCATGGTCTATCATTATCATTGCTCCCTTGCATATATCCTCAAATTCCTTGCGTCTGACCTGATACACTTCATCCCTGGTTTTATCTCAAAGCCAATCCTCTGCCTACTCCAAGCTTGATCCCCAGCAGGGAAATGTGGTTTGAGGAACACATATAACTATATTGATGGGCTTCACATTACATCCATAGCCACAGATGTCAAGTATAGTTCAGCAACCTGGTTACATTTCCTTATTCTTTTACTTATCTACACGTCTCTTTCATGCTCAATAAACTTTCATTTTCCCCCAGTGTTGGGGAGGAAAGGAACTCCCATTTCCCACTTGCTTCTAAACATGTGCTGTGGGGCGCCTGGGTGGCTCAGTCATTGGGCGTCTGCCTTCGGCTCGGGTCAGGATCTCAGGGTCCTGGGATCGAGCCCCACATCGGGCTCCCTGCTCCGCGGGAAGCCTGCTTCACCCTCTCCTACTCCCCCTGCTTGTGTTCCCTCTCTCGCTCTATCTCTCTCTGTCAAATAAATAAATAAAATAAATCTTTAAAATAAATAAATAAATAAATAAACATGTGATGTATCTGTGCTCTCATTCTTGATGTGCCCTTCTGGTTCTATTTGGACCAACCCACTACCTGGGTTCCTTCCTTTTCACCTGCTAGCATTTCTCTCCTGGAGGTGAATCTGCTCCTTCCTACATAATTTTTCCCTCTCTCTTGGATCGGCTTGACCAGGGTGAATAATTTCCCTTCTTTAAAAGCCCTCCTAAGTCTACACATCCATTTTATGCTGCTTTCTCATTTCTGTGTTTCTTTTATAGAAAATGCTCATTGGACTTATTGTCTTCCCTTCTTCACATACCACCAACAATTACAGTTGGATCTACCTGCAAAATATACCCCAAATCTCATTCCTTCTTGTCTTATTTTTTACCAACATCCTAGTCTAAGTTATCACTCTGTGCATGGATTATTGTAGTAGCCTCTCTCTGGCCTCCTTGATTCTATTATTTCCTCCAGTATGACCTTTAAAATAAAATTATAATATCCAAAACCTTTTATTGCCATTCCATCAAACTGAGAATAAAATCCAAATTCCCTGCCATTGCTTTTAAGACTTGGCCTAAGCCTTCCTGTTACCTCTCTGATCTTGCCATCTACTACTATTGTTCCTTTAAATCACTTCACTCTCATCACTCTGGACTTCTTGCGCTGTCTTGTAAAGTCAAGCCTACTCCTGCCTCAGGGCCTTTGCACTTGCTGTTCTCTCCACCTGAAACCTTCCTTCACAAGATCTTCATATGATTTGTTCACTTATTTCATTCATTTTTCTACAAACATCTCCTCCTCAGAGAAGCTTTCCTTGATACCCAATCTAAAGATAGCTCCACCCCCATCACTCTTCCTCCTTTTGTCCTACCTTAATTTTCTTCACAGCACTTAGCAATGAAATCATTTAATAAATGTGCTATTTCCCTGACTGGCCTATGAGGATGGAAACTCTCTGGGCACGTGAAACACCTTTGTCTCACTGTGGACTCCCTAGTGTCTAGAACAGTAGATACCTGAATAATTCCTAGTTGAATGAATAGATACAGTTAATCATTTATATTTGTGCCAGACACAGGACAGAATGCTGTGAAGATAGGGATGAATGAGAAAATTCTTGCCCACAAGGAACTCACTGTCTTATATAGGGGTTCTTAACATGTCCTCCTCAGACCAGCAGCACCAGCACCATCTGGAAATTTATTAGAAAGGGAAATTCTCAGGCTCCACCTGGAACTGCTGGATTAGCAGCCCTGGGGGTGAGGCAGCAGTCTGTGTTTTTAACAAGCCCTCCTGGCAATTACAATGTCCTGTGGAGCTTGAGGACCACTGTCCTAGTGGTGAAGTCAGACCTGAACAGGCAATGCTAGTATATGAGGGCTGGGGCCATTAGCAAATGCTGGACATTTTGAAGACATTCTTTGTTAAAGGTAAGACTGCGGTGCCAGTACAAATATATCCCACCAAAGTACTCTT
Organism: Mirounga angustirostris; assembly: GCF_029215605.1. Lineage (NCBI taxonomy): Eukaryota > Metazoa > Chordata > Mammalia > Carnivora > Phocidae > Mirounga > Mirounga angustirostris. The sequence goes on along the minus strand of NW_026991709.1, from coordinate 175,804,382 downwards.
CGCTCTCCTTTTTCTTATCCTCATGTTTCCAAAGGGAGTGAATTTATATTCCCAACAGAGGGGAAAGAAAAACAAAAACAAAAACAGAACGCAAATAGCTGGTCTAAGACCAAGGGAGTTGTAGCCTCGTTGAACCAGTTTTCCAAATCCAGTTAAACTAGGCTATAACTCCTGGGCTGGCCCACGCTCTGTGTTGTTTAAATTACGGAATCTCCAAACGAATTGGAACAACAGGCCCAGTGTTGCTCAGGGTGAGCCAGCAGAATACCCTAGACAATAGAAGTCACTCACAAAACAAGGACTTAATGCAGTGCAAAGAATGGAAACCTCCCTGGAAGGTGAGCCTTGATCCGAGAAAGCAGGCCAGCCCCATTTGGGCCCTTCTCTGTCCACTGACCACTGTTGGAGCATCTCTGCTTGAGGTTTCTGTTTGCTCATGAAGGGCTGTTGCCAGGACAGTTTTTAATGAACACCAGTGGGCTGTTTCCTTACCACCCTGACAAATACCAATCCGCCTGCGAGGCTCCCTCTGATTTCAGCTCCAGATAAAAAAAAAAGACCTCCCGGACACTTCTACCTCATATTTATCCACTGAGCAAAACTGTGAGAGCCAGTTTAATTGGCTTGAATACCTCTCAGACTTGCTATCAGCCGATAAATCTGCAGGAGGCGCTTAGAAAATTAGGCTGGCCTTAATCTTATTTTAAAACTTGGAGTTGCAGGGGAAAAAAATAAAAGAAAGAAAGAAAAAAGAGAAAGCATTTGACTAAGTTTTGGTGCAGTGAAATTATTGGCTATTTCAAATATTCTAGGATGTCGGCTGAAGACCATATGAAAACAGTTAAATGCTATTCCAAGAGAATCCAATATGCTAGGAATATGATAGGGGACACTGAATGGAAAATTCTGTAATTACTATGTTCATATTTCATGGTAAAATACATTCAAGATTAACTGTCTTCTAGTGACACATTACATGTATCCAAAACATTTGGGGGCCGCTTGGTTGGGTGGGAAGGAGGAATAATTTAATTAGGCCACAGATAGAGTTTTCTTAGAATTCTTGGTCATACATAGCTAGTTTTGAATTTCTTCTTTTACAGCTTTGAGTCACTGGTCATAAAATCAGCATTGTTAGGAAATAAACCTGGTCAGCAGCCTTATCCTTTTGGTGCTACACATGTGGCCCGATCTTTGATGCAGTGGGAGCTAGTAGAGTGAGGACAGGTCCCGAGGCATTGCTCCTATCCATAGAGCCCTCTGTGGGTTTCCCAGCCATGCTCTGCCTTTGGACACCACTCAGGTTTTCTGAAAATATACACAACGTTAAACCACAGGCCGAATTTTCGGTATGTTGTAAACATTCTCACAGCAAGTGCAAAAATAGCCCCCTTTGATTCACTGCTTGCCAGGGCTTGCTCTTAAGAGTGGCCAAGAGGGGCAAAGAATCGAAGGAAAGACAAAAATGGAAAGAGACAGAGCCAAAGAGAGGGGCTGGTGAGAGAAAGGAGGAGGGGACAAAAGAGAGGAAGGGAATGAGAGAGAGGGAGGGAGAGGAAGGGAGGGGGAGAGAGAGAGAGAAAAGATTTTAAAGGAAACTAGCAGCCTCAAGTACTCTAGAATGTTCAACTTGCTCAAAACATCCAGGGAATAATTCATGGGCAAATAACCAGTCACGTTGGATGTGTCAAGATAACTGAAAATGGCAGAGCCGCTGCCTGCTGGCCTGCCTGGTCCAACAACTTTAGAGATTCACTTGGATTTTGGATTCATGCATCTGTGAACATTAGAGAGGAAATACTCGTAACGCTCATCCAGAATGGATTTCCCAGCGGGGCTCATCGCTACTCATGACTGTGAGGCTATGAGGAGCTTTCCAGGGTCTCCCAATTCTCAATGCATCTTGCACCTAGAGACAAAGATCACTGGAGTCCATTCACAGATTGCAGGTGGGAGGGGGGAATTACAGGAAGAAATGGTGTTTATGATATTGATGGCATGCATACATACAAAAGAATATTCAGAGGAAATAATGCTGAGTGTGTTAATATTTTAATTTTAAAGTTTTCCTTTGATTTAGTTAATGAGATTTTTGTTTTACTGTTCTCTATACTCTTCATTGCGAATTTACAGAATTTAACAGTTTTTTTTTTTAATAAGGGGATTTTTAACTGACTTTAAAAGACTTTACTATCTGTTGAATTCCACTGTACTCTTCCTTCTATTCCATATTCCTTTGAGTAGCTCACATCTTTCCAAGGACCTTGCTCCTGAATTTCACAGACTCAATTTTAGAACCGATGTTCACTATTTCAGCCCATCCTATTTGCTCCACTTAATGATACATATGATTCCAGGGATTTTGTGAACCGCCAAGAAAGCAGTGATTTTCTACTTCGTCCAGATTCTTGGGTTCAAATCTCAGTGGTGCAGTTTGTTAATTGTGTAACTGTGGGCATTTTATATATTTTCTCTGTGATTCTGTTTCCTCATTTGTCAAACAGAGACAATACTACTACTTATTATATAATACTATAACAATACCACTTACCACATAGGGTTATTGTGATAGTTAAATGAGTTGATATGAATTAAGCACTTAGAACAATACGCAGCACGTGGGAAGCATCTAAGAGATGCTAGTTCTTATTCTGAGCCAACCACTCATTCATATAACCAATTTTTATTGATCAACTAGTCTGTGCCTCCCTTCCTTTGACCACATGGCCTTTGCAGGTATAGTGCCCTTCGTCTGGAATGTTTTTCTCCTCTTTACGTGATTAAATTATATATCTTTCAGGGCGCCTGGGTGGCTCAGTTGGTTAAGCAACTGCCTTCGGCTCAGGTCATGATTCTGGAGTCCCAGGATCGAGTCCCACATCGGGCTCCCTGCTCAGCGGGGGGTCTGCTTCTCCCTCTGACCCTTCCCCTCTCATGCTCTCTGTCTCCTATTCTCTCTCTCAGATAAATAAATAAAATCTTAAAAAAAAAATTATATATCTTTCAGACCTCAGCTCAAATGTCACTTTTTATTGACAGCTTCCCCCGAACCCCTAGAAGAGATCATATTCTCAATGTCCTGATTCCTTTCCTTTATAACACTCATCAGACTTTGTAATTATGCATTTGGGTTTTCTTATTTGACTACTCTATGTCCCTCACTAGACCATGTACCCCACAAGAACAGGGACCACACAGGATTTTGTTTACCATTATGTCATTAGTGACTGGCAGAGAGTAGATGCTTAAGAAGTAATTGTGACCTGAGCCAGTGGGTAAGTCTGTCATCACTGTGCTGAGGATTAAGGACGAAAAGATCAACAGTCCCTGTCCTGAAGGAACTTGCCATCAGCTAGAGGTTGGAGTCTTGTCTAGAATCAATTTCAATTGTCTGGGTGAACAGGGAGGAAGGCCAGACCTAAGGCAGCGACAATGCATCGGCTCACCTGGCCCAGTGGCTTAATGACCTGCCTTGGCAGCCTCCAGAGCAATTGTGGGCATAGGTCCAGGGACCAGTGAGAATCTCAGTTGTGAAGCAGACTAATGGGCTTCTGCAGAAAGTCGCACTTGGGAATCCTCAGTGCATATTTATTTGTTGGCCTAACGTTAGCCTGAAGCTCCACGAAGTTTCTCTCCATTTTTGTCCCCACATAACTTATCCAGGCTGTTACTGACAGTACCTCTGCAAAATTTTCTCTCTTCCTGAAAGATATTTTTACATTTTAATTGTGAATTCAGTGGTATATTTGTGATTCTCGGAGGTCTACTCTCTTTGGAACATGGCCCAGGCCTGCTGTTCTATGTATAACACTTGACTGCCTTGCCACATCTTGCTGGATGTCTCACTTCCAGGTAGACACAATGCATCCACACAGTGTATGGTGGGAAGTGGAGATTGGAGGACTTCATCTCAAAACCTAAACCCAGCTGAACCTATACTTTTCCCCCAATTTCCTTTTTTAACTCATAAGAACAATACCTAGTGGAGATGAACATCAGGAACATGTATTTATTAAGTACTCACTATTTTAGTGGACTCTGGAGTATTGGGCTTTAGGTTACTAGACTTTAGTTTCTCTGCCATTAGCTGGCTATGTGACTGTGGGTTCCAGAATTCCTTAGTGTGTTGTGCTCTAGCTTTCTCTCTGTACTAGGGGAATAATTGCAAGAGCTGCATCATGAGGTTGCTGCCAAGTTTAAGTGTGATGACATCTGAAGGACTTAGACTCATGCATGTACAGAATCAGTGCACAGTCATGGTAGGAATACAGCTACTGATGCTGATGATAGGCTCCTCAGTCGTGAAGTCCATCGTTATCTCAACCCAGGGAGTTAAAGTTATCCTGGACTGATTATGTATCTAAATATGTGACTGAGGCAATTCAAATGATCTCTGGAGGCTGACATCTTCAACTTTAGTCACACAGAATCCCTACAAACACTTTTTAAGGACAATGACCAATATACAGTTAAAAATGATCAAGCACATAAGGAAACAAAGCACCAAGAGTGAGAACCAGCAGAAACGATAAAAAGCAAAAACAACATTATAAAGACTTCAGATATTGGACTCATCAATAAAAGGTCATAAAACAACTATTTTTGAATGTTTAAATAAACAAAAGGCAAGCTTCAGAATAGCTACTATTATCCAACCCCAGAAATGGCAGAGATGAACTCTGAGTATCCTTGCAGCCGAATATGTTTTCTTTAGCTCTTCCATTCACCTTGGTCCTATAATCAGCCTGGTCAGCAAGTTCTAATTTCCTTGAACCCTGGTCCTCATGGCTGGAGCACTCACTGGTATCTTCCTTCCCTTGAGGACATGGGTGATTCTACTTCCTACACTTCCTGGGCAGAGCTGGAAATCTTCCCATGAAGGGACAGATGTCCTGGGACCTCAGCTTGTCTTAGGGCAGTAGCATTATCTCTTTCCCTGTCCTCTGTCCACTTTGGTTCCTATTTCATAGGAAATAAGGAAATTTATTATTTCACAGAACAGAAAATCAAAAGGTAGGCTGGGCTTTAGGGCTGGTTAATTAATGGTTCAGCAACAGTCCCAGATTCTCCTCCCTCCCACCCCTCATCCACACCATTGGCTTCATTCTAGAGCTGGTTCCACTCACCATCTCAAGATGGCTGTCAGAGACAATTAAGAGTATGTGTGTCTTTGCTCAATCCCAGTCAGAGAGAGAAAACCAGATTCTGCCGCAAAACATTGGATAAAAGGGTTTCCTGTCATCTGATTGGGCCAACAGGATCATGTGACCACTACACATGTCTAAAAACATTTACCGATTGGCTTAAGTCTGAATTCCTGAACCAATCACTGGCAAAGAGGAATTCATTTATGTAAATTGCTTAGACCAGTGGTTCATGGTTTTCCATGGGGCTGAAACTAGCCCTGTGAGGACACTGCAGGGGCTGTTATTGTCCTCACAATGATTTGGGGGAACAAGTAGATGAGAAGCTTAATGTCTTATGAAGGGTAAGGGGACTGCAATACAGAATCATGCAATAATGAATTGCCCTCTTATCTGCAGGACGTTTTAAAAAATAACAGCCTTATTGAGGGGCTCCTGGGTGGCTCAGTCAGCTCAGCAGCTGACTCTAGGTTTCAGCTCAGATCATGATCTTAAGGTCATGAGATCCAGCCCTGTGTGTGGCTCTGCTCTACTAGCAGGTCTGCTTGAGATTCTCTCTCTCTCTTCCTGTGCCCCTTCCCCTGCTTGTGCTCTCTCTCTCTCTCTCTCTCTAAAATAAGTAAATAAATAAATATTAAAAAAAGATAACAGCCTTATTGAGATATAATTCATATACCATAGTACTCACTTATTTAAAATGTACAATCCATTTTTTAAGATTATTTGAAGTTGTGCAGCTCTAATCACAATCAATTTTAGAGCATTTTCATTGCCCCTCTCTGTGGCAAATACATCCCCATAGCAATCAGCCTCCCCCCACCCTCTCAACACACACAACACCTAATCTACTTCTGTCTCCATAGATCCGCCTGTTCTGGGCACTTCATATAAATAGAACAAAACAATATGTGGCTCTTGGTGACTGACTTCTTTGCATGTTTTCAAGGTTCATCCACCATTGTAGCATGCATTGGTACTTCATTTCTCTTTAGTGCAAGTAATATTCCATTGTATGGGTATACCACACCTTATTCATCCATTCATGAGTTGATGGACACTTGATTTATTTCCACTTTGGGGCTGTCATCAATACCACTTTGGGCATTCATACACCTGCACCAGTTTTTGCAAAGGCACATATTTGCATAGGAACATGTTTGCATTTCTCCTGGGTATATACCTAGGAATAGAATTGCTGGGTCATATGGTAATTCTGTGTTTAAAATTTTAAAGAACTGCCAGATTGTTTTCCAAAGCATTTTATATTCTTACCTGATCTGCACATGGAAATGGCCTTGTTTCTAATTATTTGAGTGTATTAAATGACACTGATTTACATATAAACATAAAGCATTGTTTCGTGCAGCCATTGTGTGAAATGAAGTGATGCCTTACTATACGCTTTGTTTGGAACTTTACTAGGAAGTGGTCACCACTTCAGAAAAATCACATTATTGACAACTGCACTGTTTATTGTATTGGAGTTACCAGAAAAAACTCACATCTTATATTCAGTCTATGCCAGTGGCTCTCCACCAGACCTGATTGTGCCCACCACCCACTGGCAATGACTGGAGTCATTCTGGTTGCTTAGAAGGTGGAGTTGGAGGTGCTTCTGACATCTAGTAGGGCATTCCCCACAACAAATTATCGAGCCCAAATGTCCACAGTGCCAAGGTTGAGAAACCCTGGTGTATCCTCAAAAGTTCTCGAATTCACACTGTATCTTCCCTCGAGCACAGTCTTCCCACTTGTTTTTATGTACTTTAGTGGAGTCAGCCTAGGCGTTTTCTGATCGAAATGCATATAACTTTATTATATGGAACTTCTATTTATCTTTTATATGGCAGTTCGGGAATTATGCTGAATTTATAAAATATGGTATCTCTGAATTTCATTTCATGGTAAGTACAGGGGATACTACAAATCACATAAATCTGCTAGGGGAGTTGGTGGTTTGGACCTCTCAGATTCAACAATGGGAGCTGGGTGGATCTTCTGTAGACTGCTGGGCCCTGAAGGGAAAGGGTAGATGTGGAGGGGAACTGGGACTCTCTGAAGAAGGTAGGACAAGGAGAATGCTGGGCAATGTAGTCAACCATGCTGGGCAAGTAGTCAACCGTGTCTACTATGGTTACTGATGTTTGCCAAGATCCTGGCTTTAGATCCCTGGGTAGCCTGCTTGTATTCTCTACCTTCCTGCCAAAATTACCCTTGGCACCTTATAATCCTCTTTCTTCTCTTCTCTCCTTACTTCTGTTTCTTTCTTTCTTAAACTCATCTCAGGAGAGTTTATTATTTGCAACCAAAAGGAACCAGAAGTTAAACAAAGGCAGGCGCAAAATAGCTACAAGTGGGAAAAAATAGGATGGCATTCTCATTCTCATGAAGCTTCAAGAGGGACTGTCACTGATATGATTTAAACCTGTTTTTCCCATTGGGTCTTAGCAGCAGCAGATGTTGCTATGGAATGTATCCATCTAAGAAGATGACAGTAGATGGAGAAACTTAACTTTCATATTGAGAATGGTGCAGAGCTTGCATGTGGACAGCAGAGACCCCACAACAAAAGAGCTGTCATGGGACGAATAAGAGCTGAAAATATTTCCTGGGAAGTTGGTGCTACAAGACTTTGTTCTACTCAGCAATCAAGCAACACATTTCTTCACTGGTCTGTGAAGAACAAGGTAACTCTAGAGTTGGCCAGTTAACCTTTTCTTTGCAGTTCAAAACTTCCCTGGGCAGAAGAACCTCAGCCTGTGTATGCATGCCCAGTTGTGCATGTTTTGGTTAAATTCAGATTCCTAGGTTCTGCCCTAAGGGATAACTAGCATAGTAGGTCTGGAGGGTACATGGGAACCTGTATTTTAAACAAGATGCTTCCCCCCTGCCCCCCGCCCTTCCTGTTCCCTTTGATTCAAGCTTCAAGAATCGTCCTGTAGACATAATGATTTGGGTCTTTCCGACTGAGGCAAGAGTCGGGAAAGAAAATGCTGCCAGAGTTTTTCCTGCTGCAGGGAGCTTACTCAGATCTGTCTGTCAGCTCAGCTTTCTGGCTGCTTCCAGAAAGCCTAAGAAGTTGGCTCTTCTGGGGCTGGCTGACATTCCCTCTGCAATGGAATTTCCTTTTGCAGAACCTGTGGCCTGCATCATGCTGTGCACAGATTTTGTTGCTACTCAGTAAGATTTCCTTAAACCTGCCTTGATTGAGCAATGGTTAGGAATGGGGTGTGCAGACCCCGAGAGCACACGGATCACGGCATGGACAGCAGGCACATTTGGGCAATGCCAAGGAAAATACCCAGCGTCACCCCTCTGGGGTGTGAGGCCACTGATCATGTCAGAAGCCTTATGAAATGTGCTCTCATGCCCCTGCAAAGGAGTTACTCTTGATAAAGACCAGGGTTAGAGAATTTGATGGATGTATTTATATATGTATCTAACCCCTGATGGGCTGAGGTTTCTGTGTTTCCAATGGACTTTGATGTGGAGGAGAAAATACATTTCAGCAAGAAATCCCTGCCAGAGAGAAGGCTTGGCTGCCCTCCCCCACCCTCCAAAGGCTTCTGAACCAGATAGAAAGCAGGTCCCGAGGATATGAAAAGTTGAAGTGCTGTAGAAAACAGTAATTTCAGCTGGGATTGCTGGTGGGTGTGGAGAGATGACTCAGATTCATGAAAAAGAATCAAAGAGATACTGGAAAAGAAAAATTCATTTGGTAGCATATGGTTGTTCTGCCTTTTTCTTGCTGGGAATGGGGGTAGGGGCTTTAAGAAGAGGGAACATAGGCCATACTGTAGTGTTTGGGTAAGCTAGAGAGGTAAGAGCCTCCTGCCAAGGCCAAAAGCGTCCTCAGGAAGAAGTGCAAACCATCTTGGTAATAGAAATTTCATACCATATTGGTGCCAGCTCTTCATGGGTAGCAAATATCAGAACCTCAGTTCACCTCTCTCCTCGTCCTTGCCTGAGACAGACATTGCCAATGGATCACAGCACACTTTTTCACTCTAGGCAGCCATTAGCAGTTGATCAAGGTTAGCATTCAAGATGAGATAGAAGAAGATACTAAAATTTTTGACCAGGAAAGATCTGAGAGAATATCTTAGACTAGATGACATGCAGGAAAAACAAATGTTACAGAATGATTCCAAAGCTTTGGGAATTTGGGGGGAGATTCTATGATTTCTTTTTAAACCTTGGATAATTTATATCAATGATAATAAAAGGAACTATTATTTATCAGAACTTTCCATGCACTGAGCTATTTTTTCTGTCATTTAGTCCTCACTGAGAGCCGCGAGGGGTTGTGATTCCCATTCTGTAGATGAGAGAACTGAGGCTCAGCAAAATTAAGAAACTCACCTGAGGTTACAAAGAAGTATAACTGCAGGGGGTCAATTTTAAGCTGCCACTCAAAATCCAGAGCCCTTGGGCCCAAGGCAATCTCTCAGTCTAAGTGAGCCTGGGGTAACGTGAAAACACAGCTCAAGAGAGACTTCTGGCCAGTTCCCTCTGATTTGTTTATCCCCTAAATTACCTGTGCAGAGATTTCTGCCATCCACCATCTCCCTTCTCTCTGGCTGTGGAGGATGGCCTTTGTAGTGAGGAGAAGCATGCAGAAATTGTAAGCTGACACCTCTCCCTGGTCATTTCCATGACTTATGAGCACACATCAGACAGACAGTTGCTAAACACTCTTGCATGATACTCATTTTCCTCGGATCCCAGCTGCCTGGAAGTTTGGAAAGAAAGCTGGGGCCAGCTCTAGGGTCAGCTGAACGAACAGATGGGGATGAGCAGAGGTGACACACGATCACTCCTTGGCATCTGCTGGGCCTGTCGTGGCTGCTTTGGCTGGCCGATGCCTTGACCCAGCTAATCCTGTTGGTCATCCTGGGCTGGCTGTGTTGTGTCACTCATTCCAGCCCCTGGGGTAACTTCTGCTTACAGAGGGTTTCTTTCCTTCTGAAATTCATGCTGGTGGTGTTCTGACTACTTATTTCAATTTTGGCCTTCGCTTGGCCTTCAGCCAACAAATGGCCCATGCATAAGGGCTAAAGGAGTGTCTAAGATGCCAGATTCTAGGTAGTTTACTGATAACATTAGTCTATTTCCAGGCCCTTCCTTTGCTGGCATTTGTCATCTTATGCCAACAATGCTTACATACTTACTATGGTTAGCTAGATTTTTTAGAGTGTCATGCTGAAAAAAATGGAGGACACAGGCATATTTTGGGGACAGTACTTTGGGTCTATGGCCACTGATGTCATTCATCATCCATCTACCTCCCTATTAGTTACTGAGTACCTATTATATGCCAATCAACCTTATTAGGGGCACTGCCACATCAGCGGTGAAAAAAAAAATTAATTAGTGTCACCATAGAATTTACTGTCTACTGAAAAAGGTTGAACAAAAGCTAGTTAGAAACAAATTAGTATAATTATAATTTGAGCAAAGCTATACAGGAAAAGAGTGTTTCAGGAACTGATATGTGAAGACCCAGAGGCAGGAAAGAGCTTGGCTTGCTTTAGGAACTGGAAAGTGGCCACTGGGGCTGAAGTGTAGTAGGCAGTGGGGATGGGGCAAGAGATTGGGACAGGTTGGATCATGTAGCATCATGCTAGGGAGATTAGATCTTGAGTTTCGCTGAAACACACTAAAGGGTTTTAAGTAGAGAAATGGCATAAGCTGGGCAGTTTTCAAACAACTTGTTTTCCTGCATTGTGGAGAATATTTTGGACAGAGCTAGAGTGGAGGAAATAAGATAAATGAAGAGGCTATCACAATACCTCAGGAACACTAAGATGGCTGTAATGGGAATGGAGAAAAGTCAGAGAGAAGTCAAAATTATTCTTTCTGGTCATTTGGGAACAAAATGACAATAGGTTAATGGCCTGGGTGACTTAGCTTCTTCACTGTGAGTTTAGAGACTCTAAAAAAAATCTAATTCGAAATTGTGTTACTAATTATGTATTATATGAGAGTAATCAGGTAACTAAACACAGATTTTCTATAAGAATGTTTACTGCAATGCTGTTTTCATAATAGCAAAAAATTATAGTCTGAAAGTCCCAAATGTCCGACCTAGGAACTTGTCTAACATATCACAGTTTATCTGTATAATTAATTTTTTTTTAAAGATTTTATTTATTTATTCATGAGAGACAGAGAGAGAGAGAGAGAGAGAGAGAGGCAGAGGGAGAAGCAGGCTCCCAAGGAGCAGGAAGCCCAATGCAGGACTCGATCCCAGGACCCTGAGATCATGACCTGAGCCGAAGGCAGACGCTTAACCATCTGAGCCACCCAGGCGCCCTGTATAATGAATTTTATGAAACAATTATTAAAGACATAAAATAAATCTATTGATATAGACAGATATTCATAATGTAGAAATTGAGTAAGGCATATTTAAGATAAATATGGATGATATGATACCATATTTTGGATGACATCTGCAAAGAAAAAGAAATCTCTCAGATGACATCCAACCAAACATTAATGGTGAACGCTGGGTGGGAGAAATCACAGGCAATTATGAATCTTTTTTCTTTCCTATTTCTATTTTCTGTTTATTCTGTTGTATACCAGAGTGTTCTTTTGTATAACTTTGTGAAGTAGTGGGTTGGTAGTAATTGTGCTTTTCTGTCATTGCCACACATATTGCTTTACTCACTGAGCCTTGGCACATGACTAATATGTTCTTTTCTCTTTGATCTTGCTCATAATCTTCATTTACTTCCTTCTGGAATATCCTCCCTACTCTCTCTTACTTGTATCTATATTCAGTCTTCTATAAACAGGGTGTGACCATGTAATTTCTCATGCAAACTGGGACACTTTCATAAATGAAAGAAGCCAATATGATGCCACATATTGCCACAGCCAAATCGGTACATCTAGTCAACCTCTTATAATCCCTTGCTCATTTGGCATCTCTTCCATAATACTCTCTCTGCCATTTTTATACTTCATCCTTTGGCAATAGTTATCAACATAACTTTTGTTTTATGTTTTTGTTCATATAGTCATTTGCATCTTTGATTGTTATTGACCATTTCACCTGCCTGTGTCTTCCTTCTCAACTAGAGACACTAAGCTCAGCAATAGCAGACACAATATTGTCCACCAAGCTTTCCTGACTTTGATACCTAATAAATGCTCAATAAATGTGTTCTTTATTTAGTTGTAAAATTATTCTATCATTCCAGGCATATGAAAAAAACACTTACTTAGATGAGAAAGAGGGTTAAAGTAAGACTCTTGGGAAGGTGCAGCGAGCAGAAACATAGCCAAATCAAGCCAGGTTTCTAGTTTTCCAAGAGTCAGGGAGCCCTATGGAAGTACTCTAACCCAAACTGTGGAAATTGGGAACAAATGCTTTTGGAAACTTCACATGTTTGGGGGCGGGGTTTCCTTTACAGTCTTGTAGGCCACATGGCAGTTTCAAGTTTTGGTACACAAGGCTTGGGAGTGAAAGTCAGATGTGATTAAAAATACACGTCTTACAGATGTCTGGATGCTGTTCAAATCCCCAAAAGTGTGATAGAAAACCCAGTTGCTTTCCAGATTTTTAGGGCAGGGAAAAAAGGCCATCGTGGCCCCTTTGTCTCCTTATTGAATGGATATGTTCAAGTGACATTTTAAATTTGTGGTGTTATCTCAGCTGCTTGTTTACCTTTTTAGCACTCCTGCTTACTGCCCTGAAACTGAAAGAAGGCTAATTGGGGGAACATGTGACCTGTCCCAGGAGATGAAAAGTTCTCATTACTTTTAGCATATGCTAAGTAAGTGCAACATACATATAAAGATGATTTATGAAAATGAAAAGTATAAAATCCTAGATAATGCCTCCCCAATACTAAAATAGAACAATATTATTTTCTTTCAGCATTTTCTTATGCTCTCATTTTAAAAAAGAGAATTTAAATATTATTTATTTGACTTATTTTTTTTATAAACACTCTCTAACCATATCCAGCCGTCTGGCTTTGTTTATAATAACCTGTTTACTCATCATCAATTTAAACATACAATCTGAACATCTGTCTCCTTCTACCCCAACTTATTTGCTTTCAGTCTTCATTTCAGCTTGAACTTGAAGGTCAACATCTTTTTCTTTGGGGCTCAAAGGAGTTGCAGAGACCCCAGAGATGTTTCCTTGCAATGTGCCTGAGAGGTATGTTTAATTTAAAAATTCACATTCCACCCCATCCCCAAAAATAAAAAAGGAAAAAATTGGTCTCTGTTACACAGAGAGAAAACAAAGTGGGAAAGAAAGGCACTTTGTTTTGCCAGACAAAGACAGGCTATCAATTTTCATAAATCTGCATTCCCAAGACAACTGCTCATGTCTGGTAAGAGGTCCATTTCTTTGAACTTACATACCAGAAAGTATTTTTTCCCTTGTCTCAGAAGGCTGAAGAATACAGTTTAATAATAGTATATGTAAAACTTAAGTAATCGAACACAGATAATTTTATTAATTTCAACAATTCTATTTTATAAGGATGGGGTTCCTCGGGGTTCAGAAAGTGGTCCAGAGCCAAGTAGGGGAGTCCTAAACAACAACTTAGACAAACACACTCTCTGGTTTTCTAGAAAACATTCCTTGCAGTCATCATATGTGTGTGTGTGCGTGTGTGTGTGTGTGTACATTTATGTGTCAGTTTGCTAATTATGAGATGGACATTTAAATATATTATTGAAACAAGGAGAATCTGGCACATCTTCAAGATTGGTAAACTGTTCTGCTTCAGAGTTAAATATTACTAATATTTACTGGTTTTGTAAATGTAGATGTTGTAAAGTCTTATAACTTTTGTGCTTGCTCTTTTCTTTCTCCCCCTCCAATTTTAACCACTGAACAACCAACATTCTTGTACAATTAAACCCTAGCCATACATACATACCAACCCCAAGTATGCATATGTATAGTATGTATCAGCCTTAATCCATTTCCTAGTGAAGTTTTATAGCTGGGGCTTTGAGACAGACGGGGCTCATGTTACTAAGACTGCCTAATATACATATAGTTCATTAAATAATGAGGTCTCATAAATCACTAAGCATAAATAGCATAGATCAGTTGATGCGACATATTGAAAGACTTGGATTTTAAAAGTAATCATTGTTCCTGTATATTTGTAGTGTAAGAGAGTCCCGTGGTTGGTTTTTAGAGTCATCTAGATGAGATTGCTGATGATCTGAGTCACTTTGTAGGCCCAACAGACATTTAGCTTTCCTGGCCTCTCAGAGATTTGGGGTGAGCAGGATGAGATAGATCCTAGGGATGTGCAATTTTCAAAGGGGCTTCAGATAATCCTCATGATGGGGTGGTATGGGGAGAAACACTAGACCTGTGCTGCTCAGAGTGTGGTCCATGGATCAGCAGCATTGGTATTACCTGGAGGCACGTTAGAGACAAAGAATCTCATGCCCCATCCCAAGTCAGAATCTGTATGTCAGCAGCATCCCCAGGTGATTTGTATGCACACTAACGTATGAGAAGCATTGTTCTAGACCAGTATAATGACTACCACTGTCTTTGTTATAAATCCAGAGCCCCAAACTCCATTTTATTTTGTTTTATTGTACCTTTTGGCAGTTCAATATATCTTATAATTTCTTATTTTGAATTTCAGTTCAGGGAGTATGTTTTCATGATGCTGAACTTATTGGTTGAATCAATTAGTCTGGTCAGGTAAGTGGTTAATTCTGTGAAGAAAAAAGTGCATTCTCACAAAATCCCTAAACCATCAGCCAAGACAACTATTCATTATAATGTCAACCAAAATACCTACCTGAGTGATTGATCATTACTGTTGCAAAGCCTTGTTCTGATGGGACACTATGTTGACTTGCCATGACTTAACAGCAAGAGGCACCTTGTCTGTCTTCATTGGAGTCATGGTGCATGGGTTAAAATCCTGGATTTTGGAAAGGAAAAGAGGTGGGTTTCAGTCCTGGTTTGTCCAGTTATTACCTGCATGTTCTTGGGCATTTTTTTCCTCTTTGAGCCACAGTTTCCTGATGTGTTAAATGGAAATAATAAGACGTTCTGCCTCCTAGCGCTTGGCATATCATCTCCAATATGATATGATGAAGGTGAGTTTTATCACTGGAACAGTTCTAGGAACTAGTTGCTTTTTGTTTTGTTTTTGAGATATAGTTTACCTACTATAGAATTCACCCTTTAAAATGTGTATGAAATAGTTTTGGGTTGGGAATGGCTTTGGCGGATTTTGGGGTGGTGGTGGTGTTTGAAGAGCCAGGAAGCTTTATCTTGAGCAGTCTATGTAAATATAAGAAAATTAAAGAGAATTGAGTGCATCTCATTTAATTTCTGAGTCTTGGTGGTCCTGTTGAAGAGACCCAGGGAATTATCCAAACATATGTAGTTTCCTTAGAATGAATCCTCTACTTGAATTCAGAAACTAGTCCTCGTATATGTGATTTAACTTAATATTTATTACTAAGCTTGTAAGAGCCATAGGACTTTTGAATAGCATTGGTTTTCTCTGAATTATTGAATGACTCTGCCAAAGGGCAACTGAAGTAGGTAGCAAATCACAGCACAGGTGGCCTAGCTTCCAGCCCAACATTTGAATTCAGTAATTTCAGATTAAAATGAATTTTCAGGGCAAGGGATATAAAAGTCACCAAAACACATAGCTTGGAGCTTGGTGGTGGGGAGAAGGAGCAAAGATGGTTCCTTTGGTGATTGTGTATGTATGCACAAGAGACTTACATTGTATTCAGCTTCACCCTATCTTGGTTCTTCACCTACCCCTCCCAGAGGTGCTGCCCACTGCTTGGTGTCCTCAGTATTTGGTAAAATCCCAGTGGCATTAACTCCAGAGCCAAATCACAGAAAATATTTGGGGTTTCAAAATCATTTTTTATCCAGTAATAACTTGCAAGAGGAATAAAAAATACAATTGATAACAGTAACATTTTAAAACTTACTCAATTAGGAAACTTGTTTTGGTTTTTGTGTATGTGTGTGAATGACTACACTCAAGGTTGGGTAAGTTGCTCTCAATCATTTACTCTTAATCACTGCTGATAACTGGAGAAAATGATTTGAGGATATATATTGAGATCTGTCAAAAGTTTGCATTTTTTTGAACATTGTATTTGGGCTAGTGATCCTCAGGTTGAATACAAAGAAGTTATTAACAAGTATGTACCTGTACTTAATACATTTCTTTTTCCCCACAGAGTTATGGGTTAGCAATTTTGAAACTACTTTCTGTGTAAACTAGGACTGAACAGATAAATAAACAGATTGCAGATAGTAGTAGCAATGTTTCAGATTATTGGAGAAGGGAGTTACAAATACAAAAAGGGCAAAAAGTAGAATAAATCCTATTCTCTTAAATTGGAATTGTAGGTCATTCCAATTGGAGGTCATAAAACACTCATTATTTTTAATGTATATGGCTGTGGATACAGTTATAGATACGGACACAAGTGGAGATGGGTGTATGTATACACACATATACACGAGAGTGTATGGATATACAAATTTGTATTTTCCAGCTCTGTAGGTTGAAAGGGTCTAGAAGCAATAACACCTCAGTGACCACATGCATTCTTATCTTGGTCTCAAAATGACATTTCCCCCTAAAAGGAACTAAGACCCTTTGGAGAAATAGCTGACTCTAGGGGAAAGGCAACAAACAAACAAAAACAAACAAAAAACAACAGAGACCTGGAACTTCATGTTATGTCTGAAAGTAGGAAGTGCTCAAAGACTTATGGGGATATGCCAAAAAGACATGGGTATCAACTTGAAGGAACCCTCACTAGCTAAATCTGGAATACTTTGAGTATCAAAGAGAGATAATGATAGACTATGACCAGTTAAATAAAATAAGACACCATGAATCCATATAGATATAATTAGTTAGGGAAAAGAAGTTTCTCCTTCTAGGAGACTGACTGTACCTGAGAAATGCAGAGGGAAAGACAGAATCAGAAAATCACCATTTGGCAACTATCACAGTAACCATGAATTCAAGCTAAAATAGTCAATAGATACTAAAACCAGTGGGTCAAAGTTTGATGAGTAATAGATATTTCCCTAGTTTTACAAAATATGTATTAATTACAAAGGGAAAAAATGTATCTTTACAACAGAGAAAAAATGTATCTTTACAAGGACACCACCTTAACCAAGGGGTCAAAGTTAACATCCTGAGTAATGAGACAAACCCATATCAGGGGCCTTATGATATGAGGCTCTGAGAAGAAAACGATACCGCATCATAGTATTCTTGCCACAAATGCGTAACCTGTAACCACTCAGGAGAAAATATTTGAGAAATCCGGAGTGAAGGACATTTTACAACATCATGGGTTTTTATTCTTTGAAGATGTCAATATTGTGAAAGAGGAAGAGCGGTTGAGGAATTGTTTTAAAGATTTTATTTATTTGAGAGAGAGAGAAAGAGTGTGTGTGCGCTCCAGAGCAAGTGGTGGGAGGGGCAGAGCGAGAGAATTTCCAGCAGACTCCCCACTGAGTGCAGAATGGTATGTGGGGCTCCATCTCACGACTTGAGATCACTACCTGAGATCACAACCTGAGCTCACGACTTCAGCCAAAACCAAGAGTCCCACGCTTAACCAAGCGAGCCTCCCAGGCACCCCTAGGAATTGTTTTAGATTACAGAAAGCCAGAGGCTTATGACAACTGAAGACAATGTATGATCCGGGATTTTATTTGCTATAAAGACCATTATCAGGATAATTGGAGAAATCTGCATAAATTCTGTAGATTAGACAATAGACACTATCAATGTAATTTTATATCAGATTTTTATATGTGCTTCTATAGGAGAATATCTATAATTTTAGGAAATATATACTGAAGCATTTAGGAGTAAAGGTGTATCATGTCTGCAAGTTACTCTCAAATGGGAGAGGAGAGAGCTTGGAGGAAAGAAGGTTAAGGCAGAAGGCAAAGGGAGAGAGAGATAGAAGGTTAGGAAAAAGGAGAGGGAGAGAGGGAGAGAAGGTGGGGAGAGAGATTCATAAAGCAAATGTGGTGAAATGTCAAAATGTGGGAAATCAGGTAAAAGCGTGTAAGGGATTTTTTTGTACTTCCCTTCCATCTCGCCTGTAAATTTAAAACTAGGTCAAAATAACAAGTTAAAAAATGTATTTTTGGTTGGATAATTTCACTAAGAATCTCTCTTCAGTATATAAGAGCACAGATAACAATTTATGTACAAAGTGTTTATTATAGCATTATCTACAATACAAAATTAGAAATAATACACACATAAAATAATAAGAGTATGAATAAATGTTTAGACATATGCATTTAAAAATATCATGTAGTTAGTGAAATGAGGTTTTTCCAAGAGATATAATTAAGTGGAAAATGCTATAATAATAATAATTATAAATATGAACTCAATTATGCAAATATATATAAACTAAAGAGGAAGTATACTAATATGTTGATGGAGCATTTCCTTAAAGAGAAGAACTAAAGATTACTTTCTTAAAAATGTATTGATTTTCACACTTATTCATAATTAACAAATTTCTAATAAAAAAGAAAACCATTTTTTCTCATTTTCATAGTTTCTAATTGGAGATTCTGCTTGATTTGAGCAAGGGTGAGGTTTTCAGTAAAACAATATGGTAGTCATGGGGCGCCTGGGTGGCACAGTTAAGCATCAGACTCTTGGTTTCTGCTCAGGCCCTGGTCTCAGGGTCATGGGATTGAGCCCTGTGTCAGGCTCTATGCTCGGCATGGAGTCTGCTTTGGATTCTCTCTCCCTCTCTCTCTGCCCCTCCTACTTGCATGCTCGTTCTCTAAAATAAATGAATGAATCTTAAAAAAAAAAAAAAAGGAATATGGTAGTCAAAAAATAGAAAAACTATTTCAACTACAAGATTACCTCAAATATGGGGCAATTTAGAGACCTCAATTTATAAACAATTAGCATACTAATTACAAATTTAATTAATTTTTTGCTACATGCCTTTCGACGTAATATGGTTACACTTATACTTTTTTTTTTTTTTTGAGAGAGAGAGAATGACAGAGAGAGAGAGAAGAAGAAGGGTGAGGGTCAGAGGGAGAAGCAGACTCCCTGCCGAGCAGGGAGCCCGATGCGGGACTTGATCCCAGGACTCCAGGATCATGACCTGAGCCGAAGGCAGTCGCTTAACCAACTGAGCCACCCAGGCTCCCTACACTTATACTTTTTAAAATACACATTTCCTTGTTTCAGACAGACCTTCCCTCTACTAAATACATGTACATTATTCATTCTTCTAAGATGTGAGTTCCAAGGATGGGAAGTGACTTCTGGTAAACGGCAGATGCTTTCTGTAGAGGATGGAAGACCTCACCATAGGGATGGTAGCTATGATTTCTCCCCCATTTAAAGAACTTATAAAATGTTGGCAAGGAGAGAACTTGCTGAAGATCATACACGAATATTTTAAAGAGTTGCTAGTCATGGGTAATTTGAAACTTTAACAATAGTTGTGGTGAATGACATTGGGGCAATATTTCCAAGGCTGGAACCTTTTCTTTGGAAGCAAACAGTCCTATTATTCATTGAGGATTTCTTCTTCAAAGGTGGTTGGTTCAGAGACCTTTTTGAAATAACAGAGATTGTGTAGAATGTTCCACATTACTGAAAGAAGATATCAGGAGAGAATTCACAAGAGGAACTCTTGTTAAGCAAAATTAAAAATGCCTTGAAGTTGGGTTTTATCAAAACCATGTTGGTAAATGAAAGCCAATAATATCAAGAACAATGAACATGTATTGAGCGTCTACTCTTTGCTTAGTACTTTACCTGCCTCACCTCCTTTACTGCTAGTTTCTAAACTGTATAGCCCGGAAAAGCTAAAAATAAAAATTGTCTTGCAATGACTTAGTATCATCTTTTATGCTTAGGACCCAAATAGCTCAAGGAAGATAGCCTGGCTGATTTGTTTATGGGAGATAGGAATTGAGTTCAAGCAAGAAATCCCGGAAGTTGGGCTTCAGGTGAGCCAGAGGATTTGGCAAAGGAAGGCATGAGGCAATGTTTCCATTAGGGATGATTGGAAAAGAAAGAGGCTGGAGAGGAAATATCCATGGGCTGTTGGACTGCCAAGAAGAACATGACTCACCAATGAGAGATTTGTTATCTGAGCCTCTAAGTCCCTTCTTGAAAAGTAATACTTCTCCTGAGGTGGATTGGACTCAGGAAGAATGAGATGTGGGAATCTGGATGGGTTCCATTTCGAGGGGGAGTGATACCAGACTGCACCTTAGAGGAAAGGTATTGCGTTTCCCGTGGACTTTGTTACAGATGGACAAGCCTGATGGACAAGTGGAAGCAGAGGAGGCTAACCATTTCAAACGCGTAAATCTTCCAGTGAGCCTTTACTCATGCCCACAATCTGTCTTTTCTTTCTTCTCTTCCTCCTCCACATTTTTTCCCACATGTCGAAATCCTGCTTTAGTTTAAAGGTTAACCCACAAATACAGTCTCCACTGAAGAATCTTCCCTGATTCACTCAAGAAACAAATTGCTCTCTTCTTGGTGCTTTCATTTCACTTCGTTTATTCTTTTTGTCACATCATGGTTTGTGCTGGAATGGCTTGCCTTCTACCTTAGCAAAGTATAAATGTCGGTTTTTGATATTGTAAAGCTCTCTGAGGACAGGGACCAATCTTACCTTGTTGTCCCTAGGCCATCACTCAAATCCTTGCCCAAATGAAAGATCAGTAAGTGTTTGTTTGTGAGGTGGAAGTGAAGTGGTCCGTCTGTGTGATATGGGTTTACATAGTGAAGACTGTGAGAAGGGGGGCAGAGGCGTAGGTTGGGAATAGATGGGCAAGATGGAGTAGATAACAGATCTAGGAACACGAGAGAGAAAAGTCAGCTAGCTACTCATTTACTCTCTTTCCTCTAAAATATATCTGTGAGTTGATCTGAAGTCAGTAATGACACGTAAGGCTCTGGGGATTAAAGTGAGGGCAGCACTGCACTCCTGGAAGAATGCTGGATTCAGACTGAATGTCTGCCCACCTGACTTTCAGAAGGCATTTAACTACATGCACCTTATCCTCCTCACCTGCGAAATAGAGATGAAATAATGCCTTTCCCTTTCCACCGGCTTGTTGTCAGAATTCAAGAGGTCACTAGGAAAATGATCTGGAAGCTCAGAGTACTCTTTCTCATTGTTGTATCAGCATCACCCGGGAGCTGGTTAGAAATTCAGGACCTCAGGCCCCACCCTAGACCTCTGGAATCAGAATCTACATTTTAACAAGGTCTTCAGGCAGTTTGCATTCACGTGAACCATTTCAGAAGTACTATTCTAAAGGGCTACAGAATATAACATGCAAAAAGTCTGGTCTGTCTGTGTTGGGGAAAATGAATGTGGACTCAGTCCTGATAACTGAGCATTGGAAGGGGAGCCAGACTCATTAGTGGAAGGGTGCTCACACCCAGCAATCGTACTGGTGAAGTAGGAAATAAGGGACCTTTTCTGTTGCGTATAAAATGGTGGGCATGCTGATCCCTCAGACATGTGTTCCCTTGATGCCAACTTTGCTAAGTTCTTTTCCCTGTCCTTTTCTCTCATCAAAACTTATCTGTCCTATGTTGTTCTTTCTCAACAATCCTTGCCACATGAGAGTTAGGTAATATAAACTAAGGACTTAGTGTTAGGTGGTGTCTCTCAGAAATTTGCATGATGTGAGAGATCTTCCCAAGACAGCATTTTCATCCCAAAGAGTTAGGTAGGTAGAGGAAAATTTGGAGTGCAAGGGAAGACCCAAGGGGCTCATTAAACAACACCAGGTCAAGAATCATGGCTGTTAATGACCAGAACTTTGTGTATCCCAGACTGGTAGGGCGATGGTAGGACTAGTGGATTTGCATTCATACAGGGGCAATAAGATATTGGGAAGTGGCTAGAGGAAGGTTGGAAATGATCATGAGAGTGACTATGCATTAAGCACCTACTGTGTGCTAGGCATCATGCTGGATATTTGACCTTTACAAATATTATCCTATTTCATCCACACTTTAACTCTATAATCCCTATTTTACAAGCCACAGCAGCTGAGATTAAGGAATTTGCACAAGGTCACGCAGCTAGTGTCCAGTGGAGCTGAAATTGGAACTCAAACTGGATGGATGGCAGCGCTTTCTACTGAAAAGAATGTAAGAAATGGGGCTCTCTAAAGAAGTACCCCTGGATATCTAATTTTTGATGCCATAAACACATATAAGAAAATTTAGAAGGACTGGTTAGAACAAAAAATTTCCCTCTTCATACTTTATTTCTATGTGAGACAGTAATATTTCATAGTGGGAGTCAAGACTTTGGATAGTAACTAGGATACTCTTTAAACTTTATCCTTGAGTTTGTACTTGAAAAACGAAACCCAAAATGACTACCATGTTCATCATAACTTTGTTTTGTCTTTTGCTGAATTACAAACAGTTCTAGTATGAAGACATGATGAGGGTTAATTGAGTCTGACCTGGAAGAAAATACCTACACGTTTATATGAAGAGGATAAGAAGTTTTATATTCATAAAAATCTATCTTGAAGAACAAATTTTACACTCTTTCTGTATATTTTTTAACAACAGATTCGAAAGGACAAATAATTTTAAAGATTTTTTTTTGAGCTTACACGGTTAAAGGATCAAGCACTAATGCATACTTTCTAATAATTTTTTGGGAAAATTACAATTTTGTGCTCTTGTCTAAGTATACACACATTCTACCAGATATAGGATATGACAATTTTGATTTCAGAAGACCAAGACTTTGGAATGATATAATATTAATATATTCTATAATAATAGTCCTTGAATTTACTCTCCTTGGTTTCTAGGAATTACAATGTTAGGGGCTGAAACACACATGATATTCTTCCCAACCATTTGGGAACACAGGTATTTAACTGCTATCTAATAGGGGTCATTTTAAAAAACAGTTGGGTCAAAACAACAGAAAAACTTTTTTGCAAACATAATATTAGTGCATCTGTTCTAAGGACATCATATAATTCTCTCTAGCTATATGCTACAGTGAAGGCAGAGAAGATTTAAATTTATAGGGGAAGCAGCAATGTTTCAAAGGGTTAGGAGTCGTGGTGGATTTGATATTAGCCACTGCTTCGAGTGCATCCTCCACTGTCTATGGGAATTTACACAGGTCATTTAACCCCTGGGTTATCCAATAAGATAGTGACAGGAACAGTATCTGTACAATGTAGACAGGATTACTGGGAGAACTGGATGGGAGGATGCCTGCTAAGCTTTAGCACAGGACCTGGCTACTGTTATTGAAAACTCACAAAGGTTACATCTGATTATTTACAAGGAAAGGAATTCTGATTTCAGTTATATATGGGAGCTCTGGATGGAAATTGGGGTGAATTAGAATTAGAATGTTTGGAAAATGTTTTAGAACTTGGTCATCCCCAGCCCCTTCCTAGTTTCTGCTCAGTTACCAAGAACTGTGGCATCATACTGGGTCCTGTGAAGTTCTTAAGGCTCAAAAGGCAACAGTTGGGACTTTTTAGGAAAATGGAGTTCTGGTAGATTTATTTATTTGTGTTTGTGCCAAGCCCTTTAAGATGCCCTATAATTCCACCAAGAATTGGATTTTCAAAGTTTTACCAGCTTGGAGAATTTGAAAACCAATGTCTAGAGGATGATGGGAAATTTGATAACTAGACCAATGTGCAGTGGATCATGTTCCCGAAAGATCAGCGAAATCTTGGATCAGGCTGTGGTCTATACTTCTGTTCTTCATTGAAATGTTTCTGCTTTAAAGGCCGGCAATGGTCTTCACTAGGAAGTGACAGAGTACTCTGAGGGAAAATGATAAATCACATACAAACTTTTTCATCTTTAGATAATTACGGTTTAAATTTTATAGTTTATGCATAACAACATGGCTGAAATTGTGTCTTCTCAGCAGCTGGTCTGAGGATTTTTTTAACCGAGGAAATGTGGCCTTTGCTGAGAAGTTATATTCAGCCAGCTGTGGGGTAGGAGCAAGTGTGGGGCCGGGACAAGTTTTCATGCAGAAGAAGGAAGTGACATTACATTTATAAGAATCAGAAGCTGGAATCGAGACAAGGGCCCAAGAGAGATTCAGAAACTACATGGGGGAAAAAAGATGAGAGAGACAGAGGGAAACCCACTGGATATTTAAAAAGAATCCGAATACGAGAGAATGTCTTGTGGGGACCTTTTTTGAAATCATCACTGTGGGCTCTGAGGTGGAAGCATCCTCTTTGTCTCACTGAAAAACTTCCATAGAATTTACATTGCTTGCCAGTGCTCACAGTTTAAGCAGATTCTTTTTTGGGGAACACAAAGAGGTACTGAGCCTGCCTCAAAGTAGACATGAGGGAAAAATGGAGCCTGTGTGGGAGGAAAGCAACATATGGTACACATAAGGGGAACATGCTAATTGTGGAGAAATGAGAAAATATGGGTGAGCAAGAGAAAAGAAGGAGTCGTCCAGATTTATACCATCCCAAGACAGCTATTCTTAATGTGTTGATGGCTTCTGGTCCTTGTTCTAGATTATTGTGCACATTTGTGTTGTTCTATTATACTCTTCTTAAAAGAAAGTGCGATCCACGCAGTAAATACTACCTTCTAACCTTTTTCATTTGTCTAACAACACGCTGGGGTCATCCCTCTAACGACAGGGTGTCATTGGTAGAGGCCATGTAGAATACTCATGTGAGAAACATTGGTTTCCAGGCTTCTGCTCTCACGATTACTGGTCCGATTATATCCTGATGGCTAAATCTTGAACACGTATCCGGTTATCTCCTTCAGATAAATTTTCCCTTCTCCCCTTCTTCCTCTCACCCTTTCATTCATCTGTCCATCAACAAATAGTTGCTGTCTTCGTCTGCTTGGGCTGCTGTAACAAAATACCAGACTGGGGGACTTGAACTGCAGACATTTATTTCTGAGTTTTGGAGACTGGCAAGTCTCCAGTCAAGGTGGTAGCAGCTTCAGTTCCTGGTGAGAGTTTCACTCCAGATTGCACAGAGAGCAAGCCAGCTCTGGTCTCTTTCCCTCTTCCTATAAGGACACTACTTCTATCATGGGGGCCCTGGCCCTAATGACCACATCAGACCTAATTAACTCCCACAGGGCTCACCTCCCCATAATATCACATTGAGGGGTAGAGTTCCAACACATGAATTGTGGGATGGACACAAAACATTTAGATCCTAACAACTGATGAATGTTTCCTCGGCGTTGGGCCGTAGGTGAGGTTCTGGGGATACAGGGCTCTTGACCTACTTGTGGAAGACACAGGCCACGAATCAAATAGCCACGCAGAAATAATAATTTAAGGAGGTCATACAAGATTTCACCGAAGAAGTCATACTTGATCTGGGATGCAAAGGATGAACAGGAAATAATTAGGGGAAGACAGAAAGGAAGAGGATCTCAGGGAGAAAGAACAGTAGGTATAGAGACTTAAAGACAGGAAGGAAAATGCTAGAACAAAGGACTAAATGAAGATCAGTATTATGAAAGGAGATATAGCGAGGAGGTTGCCAGGAACTGCTGATTCAAAAGGATCTAGTAGTTCCAGGCCTCATTTTAAGTAAAATTGCCCTTAAGAAATGTTATATCACATTAAATTGTATTGCATTTGAAATACTCCATTGAGTTAAGCTATTCTAATGATAAAATTTAAATAGAAAACTACTGGACTATGGATATGGTATGGAGGAGGCTGAGTAAGCCTGAGTGAATCTGCAAGAACATATAAGAAATCCCACTTTAACAGTATTTGTGACTCCTTTAACAGCCCATAACTAAAAGCTCATCTGGGTTGGGCTTAAAAGAGATCCGTCTATCCCTAGTGAACAAACCAGCAGTGTAACTGGATGGGCTTAGTCATATTCGGTAGGTTCTACCAAAGGACCATTTCGTTAGTCTCTAATCCTGGGCTTAGTCTTTTCTCAGCCAGCAAAATATGGCATCCACAGAGCAAAACAATGTGTCCTAAAAGCAAGAATGCTATTGCTCAGTTGACAGAACTCCATGATATTGTTGGACAAGGCCCAGAATTAAAACATAATTTCATGAACACTTCCATGATTTTTTGACACGCTGACAATACTGGTGAGGCTTGTAAGTATTATTTATTGCTCAAGTGTAGTATTTGGCAATCACTTTGCTTCGGCTTGGGGTGGCCACTAGCCCACATTAGAGCCTTTGTGTGAATAGGAAAATGACACCCACTACGGCAGATGCTTGACTTGGTGATCTTAGAGGGTGTCTGTGTGAATTAGGAAAAGGTAACCCTCCCCCGTCCTCATCAGTGTAGCATCACACCAGGCAGTGCAGCTTGGTCCGGGGCCTGCAGGGTACACTTGGGCTTCACTTGCCCCCTTACTCGGGCACCCCTGTGTCAGGCACAGCCAACAAGAACATGCCAGTGACTCTGCTTTGCCTTAATCTCATTTTGATGTGAATCATGGCTCTCAAGTTGCTTGCCTCGTCTTTATTTTGGTGATTTTTTTTAAAGAAAAAGTGAAAAAAAAAAAAGCCAAGTTTAAAAACCACCTTTTTTCTTTTATTTGATTTCCCAATATTTGATCCAGTATATAATCTGGTCTTATCGTCATACTGATGACAATTGATCATATTGCGTGAATAATTTCTTTTTTCCACAGGGAAAGTCGGCAGACTTGATCCATTTTTTACTTATGATTCAGGAGATCGTTAATTTTCAAGGCTGCTCTTTCCTTACAGTGCTGAGTCACACTACGCTCAAAGCACAACTTTGCTTTTCAGATGCTTTTCTGGCTTTATCTTTCTGTTTATTAGTGGTCTAGAGGGACCCCCATTTATGGCTCTTTATTGATGCTTCTAGGAAACTGGTAGCAGTTTAAAGGGAACATATTTAGTTTTTGAAGTTGTTTTTTATTTTATTTATATATTATTATTTTTAAAGATTTTATTTATTTATTTGTCAGAGAGAGAGAGTGCGCGCACAAGCGGGCGGAGCTGCAGGCAGAGGGAGAAGCAGGCTCCCTGCTGATCAAGGAGCCCGATGCGGGACTCGATCCCAGGACCCTGGGATCATGACCTGAGCCGAAGGCAGACACTTAACTGAGTCACCCAGGCGCCCCTTTGAAATTGTTTTTAAAAATTATTTTAATGATTACAAAACCAACGGAGAAAAACCCAAACGGTTTCCGGGGCAAGCTCTCCTCTCAAAGCACTGTGCCCAGGGAAAATTATTAATGGCAACAGGGGAAAATATGGTACTTCACTGAATCCATTCTCTTTTGCTCTGAATTGTCCTTCTCAAGTGTACAACCACTGTGCCAAATATTGGCCCAATTTAGGTCAATCATTAAATCGAGCTTAGCACCAAATTTACAACCGTTCAAGAACACAAAGCGAGCTGGCTCTTGGCAATTGGAAGATGTGCCTATGAGCTCGGAAACTTCTAGACACCCACAATTTCATGGGAACTTAGTCTGCCCAACGGTTTCTTTTGTGCCCTTCGGTGCTACTTGAATCATTCTTCAGCAATTTAAGGGTATGTTCCTCCTCTCTTTCTAACACTGCCTTTTCCACTTAGAGACATGATCTTTTTCTCTCACATCCATTTTCAAGATAAACAAAAAGAGGTTTCTCTCTCACAGCGTGCCAAGCTTTGCTGGCAATCAAAACAAAGAGAAAAAGAAAGAAACAGAAATACAACAATTATATAAAGGAGGAGGGGCGACATGTGGGAGCGGCGCACACACCAGACAAGCTCAGGGGTTTCACACAGAATAAGGGTTCATCAATAATTTCACCCCACAAATACCTGATCTCCTGTCTTGTTCTGGAAGTTGTGACTATGAGGCCATGCCGACAGGATATTCTACAGCGGAGAGCTGCCTTCCACGAATTTATTTTCCTTCTAGTTAAGTGGCAAGTAAAGCAGGTTAGGTTTAGGAAATTTGGGGTTTTGTCTCAGCTCTGCCATTAACTTGTGTTTTAGTCAGCTATTGCCTTAATAATGCTGCAAAACAAACTACCCCAAATCTCAGTGGCATGCAACCGTAAGCATTCATTTCTGCCTCCCAGGACTGTGGGTTGGCAGACACAGCCCTGCTTCTGGCCGTGAGTCTGTGGGTCAGCTGGGGTGGCCCTGCTCCAGGCTGCCAAGCAAAGTGAGGCTTACTCTGGGGTCTCTGATGCTGGCGCCGCTCCTTGGGGCATAATCGTCTCATAGAGGAGGTCAGAAACTCCCAAAGGGCTGACGGGAACACACCATTCCTCGGATGGTCTATGCTCGGAACTGCCACTCCGTCTCTTCCACCCTCATGGACCTTGCTTCCTCAACTGGCCAAATTAAGTCATCTGGCCAAACCTAACATCAAAGAAGGGGGTAAGGGTGAGGGGAGACTACCTCTCCCTTGGAGGGGGGTGAGAAGTGACCACTGGCTGAACAATAGAATTTGCCATAACTTGATTTCAGGTGTAGCAACTGTATCTGTCTTTTTAAAATTTGTGGAATAAGGCTTTGGACCACATAGGCAGGGAGAAATAGATCCTGCCAAAGATCACATGAGGTAACAATGGTTATTAACTACCTTTATAAAAAGTCAAGATTAAATATACCTAGTGATCGCCATAAAAATTATAATTTAGGTTGAGTGTATACTTTTTAAACATTATTTATTTGAGAGAGAGAGAGAGAGCGAGCATGAGAGGGAGGGGCAGAGGAAGAGGGAGAGAGAAAGAGAGAATCTCAGGCACACTCTGCACTGAGCGCAGAGCCCCACTTAGGGCTCGATCTCACAACCCCGAGATTATCACCTGAGCTGAAACCAAGAGCCGGACACTTACCTGACTGTGCCACCCAGGCGCCCCAGGTTGAGTGTATTATTAAATATCAGAATGTCAATGAGAAAGTTGCCACTGGCTTTTAACCTCTTCAAATTTCCCTACTCCCCCCACTGGAGAAGTAGCCTCACTGAGGAACAAAACTAGCCAGGTTTCCTCATGGCAATATCCCACGTCCACCCCGGGGTTTCTGGCACTGGCCTAAATCAGGGGTCAGAGAACCGATGGCCCGTAGGCCAAATCTGTTTTTGTACAGCCTGTGAACTAAGGATGGTTTTTCAGTTTCTACATGCTTTCTTTAAAAAAAGAAAATAATATTTTGTAATGTGTGAAAATAAATAAAATTTGAATTTCAGTGGCCATAAAAAAAAAATCCTTCTTAAAATCTCGTCGGGCTCCTCCATTTATGTATTCTCTCTGCTTTTGGGCTACGGCAGCAGAGTTGAGTAGTTATGACAGAGAACGTAGGGCCAGAAAAGCTCAATATATTCACTATATGTATACTGGCCCCCGACCTAAAACATTTGCCAGCCCCCGAACTAAATGATTCACCCAAATATAAGATGCGGTCATTGTATATGTTTCTTAGAAGGTTTGAGGCCTAACCGTTCTGTACCATGAGACAGAGAGATGAACACAATATCTGATGGGTCCCTTTGCCTCCCCTGAATCTGCACCACCCCGAGAAAGGCAGGAAGCTCAAAGACAGAGATCCCTGACTCTCCCTTAACGCTCTCCCCAGACGGCAGCTCGGATCCACCAGCTTCTGTAATGAAGAAAGAAATGCCTCCTTTTTTGCTGCCTAGGTAAAATTTCGTATTTTTCTCCCTAGGTTTTCCTTGACACTGGCTGGAGTTCAGTACCCAGCTACTCAGTGGTCTGTGGAGCAGGCCTCTGGGACATCCCCATCCACGTTTCCTATGGCATTTTGCGTGATGCCTAAAACGGCTCCTGAAGCTTCTCGCTTGACATTGATTTACATTTCATGTTGGTTAATGCTGACAATTTATTTTTTATTGTTTTCCGCACACATTTTTTTAAACCTCCGTAAGCTTAGATTTTGATTTAATTTTTGTTTTATAAAAGCAAATGTCATCCCACGAGGGGAGATAGCTTTTGTTATAAACACACACGTGTCGGACTGTAAACTTAATGAAATTCACAACCGAACGTTATAATAAAATGGCCTCGGGACAGAAACAATCTGATCAGCCTCCAGTGAGTCACAGATGATCGGCTGGAATCGCACGCAGGTGGCTGAGGGCACAGGGCCACTGGCATCTTGCCTCACAACACACAGGGGACGTGCATTTTATGACCCAGCTCTGCGTGCCCTGTCGTGCTTTATTGTTTGCATATTTCTGTTTAAACCTGCCCTGGCAACGTAGCTGCAGAAAAATTACAGGCTGCAAAACCACACTCATTAGGAGAAGTTAGCAAATATTTCATTGCCCGAGAAAGGACCGATTTCTTCGCAAAGCAGCATCCAGATGAGGGAACTCAAGCTTTGGGGGCCGTGACTGAGGTTTGCAGCTTTGAAAAGGAGCACAAAGGAATGACTCCCCTTCCTCCTTCCTTGTCTTTAAGTCTTTTTTGGGTAATTCTGTGGGGGAATGGAAAGTATTTTCCAAAATTGGGATGACACACTTTATTGGGTTGGACAGAGTCATTGAGAAAGTGGACATGACTTTTCGTTAAATGACACAGAAATATCTGAGCAGTTGGAGGGGTAGCAGGATGGGGACAGCTTCCCAATATCCCATTCCAAAATTAAATCACGAGCTCTATTACAAATCTTGGGAGGTGTTGCAAGCTCGCTAAGATTATCCGGGGGCCCATTTACAGTACTTGGTTGTATACTGATGCTAAGCAAGCCGACGGTGGGGTGGAGGAGTCCATTCTAAGAAAGCTAACGCAGGCCTTATCATGGCACTGACCGATGCTACAAGGGGAAATGTATGGGGCCATCAGCTACATGAGGAGGTCAGGGACACAGAAAAATCTATCCAGTGTGAAAATAAATGCATAAATACTATCGCATTATTTTGAGAACAAATAAATCACCCGGGTTTTGGGACTCCTACCAGTGGTGGTACCATACCACCAGCAGCCACTTCTAAGGGTATCTGCAACCCTGCAAGGGCAAACCCTGGAACCAGACCACCAGGGATTGACTCCTGGCCTGCCCTGTAAGAGCTCGGTGACCTTGGGCAATTTATCTGATATCTCTGTGCTTCTGTCTCCTTCGCAGAAAGACATAATAACGGCACTTACCTGGAGGGTTACTGTGCGGATACAGTAAGTTCATCCATGGAAGAGCTTCACACAGTGCCTTGCACATAGGAAGTGCTTCACTGATATTAGTTGTTATTAATGTAATTATTTGGTATATATCTTTGTATGCCCACTTAGGACTCTACAATCAAAAAGTTATTTAAGAAGAAAGAGGGATGAGAACTAACATTTACTGCATACCATGGGCTAGGTCTTAGCTTATTACTGTTTATTGTCTTACGTACTTCTTCTAATGGTCTTACAGTGGTACAGATGAGAAAACAAATTCTAAAAAGGCAATGAGCTCAGAAAGTGCCCATCAGCTCTATGTGGGTAGAGCTAACGTCAGCCACTTACTGATCTATGGCTGGTTGAAGAGCTCGAGCTTTGGGTTCCATTCCTGCCTCTGTCTCTTACTAACTGATCTTGGACAGTTTAACCTCTTTAAACTTCACTTGCTCCCTGCAAAAAGTAGATAATTTTAGAAAGTACATCACAGGAATTCCATAAATATGAACACTCATCGGTGTGTAGCGTAGTACCCAGGACTTGAAAGATAGTGATCAATAGCCACTAGCCACAGCGACCACAGGAGATGTGCATGTCTGTGGGGTCTGCATTTCTCCGTCACAACATTTATCGTGTGGTTAGCCCACCCATCGTCACTGTAACAGTGTGACCTGTAGGAGACTGGCTACCCAAAGTAGAGTAATCCCTGTGTGTCCTCAATTTCTGGGACAAAGATCTTAGCTCATATCAGGTATTCAATAAATACACAAAATGGTTGTTGAATGGCTAAATAAATCCATTTTTATATTTAAGTTACCCATTCTTAGTATTTCTTTGAAGGCATGAAAAAAAAGGCACCATACATACAGTGGGATATTATTCATCCTTAACAAAGAAGGAAATCCTGCCACCTAAGGCTTCAGGGACTAACCTGGAGGACCCCATGCTAAGTGGGAAAAGCCAGTCACAGAAGGATAAATACTGTGACACTTAGATGCAGTATCTCACATACAAATACTTATATGATGTATTTAAAGTCATCAAACTTCTAGAAGCAGAGAGTAGAATGGTGATCTCCAGGGGCCGTGGAGAGGAGGAGATGGGGTAGGACTTTTCAATGGGTAGAAAGTTTTAGTTATGCAAGGTCACTAAGTTCTCGAGATCTGCTGTACAATATTGTGCCTACAGTAAATAACTGCATTACACACTTAAAAATTTGTTAAGAGGGTAGATCTCATGTTAAGTGTTCTTACCACAATATCCAAAAAAAAAAAAAAAAAAAAAAGGCACTAGAACTGAAATTTTTGAAATAGTTCCCATTCATTTTAATGGAACTTTGCCCAAGAAAATTTTTCCAATTCCTTCCTTAATTTGGCTTAAAAAACTGACATTTATGGATGATCCTAATAAGTCTTGTTGCTCTTTGCAGAAAGAGGGATAGTGATAGAAACAAGAGGTCACAGCCTGCCTGGCACTTTCAAGACTCTGCCTAGTGACATGCTACCATCACTACCAAAGTGTTGCCACCATTAGCTCGTTCTCTGTGCAGCAAATGATACCAAGACCTTTTCAGCAATGTCCTCTTTAACCCTCCCATCAACTCTTTGGATGACAATTCTCATTTCTCTTTCCTCAGTGAAAAAGAACTGATGTTCAGAGAGTTTAAGTGACTTGCCCAAGGTCACACAGCAGGAATGTGTCAAGAATGCGAGCTGGGAACATCACTCAGTCTGACTCCAGAACTGTTACACCCTTGCTGTCTCTCTCCTTTCTCCCAATTCTGTGACTATTTATCACGTACCTACCATTAAGTAAGTAGATGTCTTTAAAGAGGTTAGAATGGTGTCAAGTACAAAATGAGTGCTGTGTGTTTGATAAATCAGTAAATACGTAAGTTCTGGGCTTGATTGGAATGGAGCAATGAACAAAGCACATCACAATCCCCGCTCTTGTGAAGCTTACATATAATGGAAGAGATCAATGATAAACAGTGAACATAATAAACACATAGTGGAGTATGGTAGAAGGTCAGAAATGCTATGGGAGAATTAGAGGCCCCCCGGGAGAGCCAGCAGGAATGTTCATAGTGGTGGCAGGTTGCACTATTCAGCGTGGTGGTCAGGGCAGGATTCAAGGAGAGGGCTCATGAGTGAAGGTCCCCTGTCTGAGGGAAGGGTACTCCACAGCCAGAGCAAGTGACTGGGGGTGACTGAGGAACTGGAAGGAGGCCAGGGGGGCCTGGGCTGGAGGAAGCAAGGGCTAGAGTGGCAGGACATGAAGCCTGAAGGAGGAGGGGGTGAGGGGTGGTAGACACTCTAGGATATTCCAGTCCCAGCTGCTTGGCTTAGGATCCCACTACCCGACCCCTACTGGCTGGTCTCTTATTTGCAATTCTTGCTTGGGGACATTGAGAAGGTCTCAATAGCCACTTCCAACGTCTGACATCTGCGGGGGAGGGGCAGAGAGCGTTAAGATAGAATGCAAAGGTGACGGCTGGTCAGCAGGGTCTGCTCAACCCAGGAACATGAGATCCTGCAGAGGGCAAAGGTGATCTGGTGGCTGCAGACCTATAGCATCTGTCAGCCCCGCACAGATAAAGGGGCCGAAACGGTTTGAAAAAAAAAGAATCCACAACAGAGGGAAGGGCTCTCTGGGAATAATAAAAGGCTGAGCAACACCAAGAAATGTAAATGGGTGTGTGTGTGTGTGTACATGCATATTTAATTCAACTGAATCACTGTAGTAACTGCCCGCTATGAGCAAGTCACTATGGGGAACACAAGACAATTTTGTGACATGGAACAAAGTTTCAGGCAACTTGAAAGACTAGAAAGGGCATTGACATTTGGAGTCAAGAGCAAAGATTGGCAAACTTTTTCTGTGAAGGGCCAGAGAGTAGGTTGGGCTTTGTGGGCCCTACGGCCTCTGTTGCAACTCCTTAACTCAGCTGTTGTAGTGGGAAAGCAGTGGCAGACAGAGGATTCACAAGCACGTGTGGCTGTGTTCCAATAAAACTTTATTTATGAAAACTGGCTGTAGTCCCGATTTGGCACATGGGCAGCACTTGGCTGTGCCTTGAGCTAGGGACTTGTATTACTGCTAGTTCTGCCTAAGTGCCTACTCACTGAGGGTCCCTTCTTGCTGCCAGGACCGGGGTAAGTGCTTCTCCTACTAATCCTAATGCAGTTCTTACAGCATAAATATTATGATATTTAGTTTGCAGATGAAGAAAGAGAGGCTCTGCCCAGAGAGGGTCAGTAAATTAACTAAGGTCACACAGCGATTAAGGTGCAGAACTGAAAAGCCAATCATGGAACACGATTCTTCATGGCATGCTCCTGCTGTCGGAACGCACAGACCCTCACAGAAAAGCCATGCAGATAGCAATCAGACGTTTAGTCCTTTGTACAAAGCATGAAAAACCAAATGGAATGAAACTGAGATTTCAGTCACCATGTATTCTAACATTAAAATGTCCATTTTACTTCTGGGAAAGGAAAAAAAAAAAAGCCATGTTTCTACTTTGCCTTCTTTGGCATGTGTGGAAACTTCCCCCCAGAGATTTCAAAGCTGCTTGGCTCTGAGGTTCTGCATTTCTCTTGGAAACAATCTGTGCCTTTATGAATGCCAGAGGGGGCTTTTGGGCTGCAGAGGGATCAGGGAACTCTGCCCTTGTCCTGTGCAACACACTGGCAGACTCGAGAAGGAAGGGGGTGGGGAGCAAAGTGCAAAATTACTCCCTGAGTCACGTGAACACTTCAAACTTGTACAGAAGTAAGGCAATGGCCACATCCTGCTCTCTCTTCTTCCATGCGTCCTTCTCCCTGCGCTCTGAGAACATCAGCCTTCTTTCTGTCCACAGATTACATGCCAAGCTCCGTCCTGAATCATGGCCTTTGCGCGTGTACCCTCTGCCTAGAATGTTCTGCCCCAGGATTCTCGTGTGCCTGGTGTCTCCTGGAACTCAGGTCTTGGGCTCCATCCTTTCACCTTCAGAGGAACCTTCCAGAGCTCCTAGTCTCAGTGTCCCAACCTCAGGCCTTTCTCTATCACATTAGCCTCTACTTGTTCTTGTCTATTTGTTCGTATGCTTTTAATCTTCTGTGTCCTTTGCTGAGATCATACGCTCCATGGAAACTGAGATCTTGCCTATTTTGTTCGTCACCACCTACCATGCCTAGGCTGGTGTCAAACACAGAGAGGGCATTCGGAGAATGTTTGTTGAATGATTATGTGATCAACAACAGTCACAAAGCACCTATATTGAGTGTTTATTAACTGGCCAGCACTGTCCTGAGCCTTCACACGCATTTTCTCACTAATCTCAGCAACTCAAATTCTTCAAGGAAGGCTGATTCGTCCCCATTTTACAGAGGTAGAGTGGAGACCCGGGAAAGTGAGCCCTGCAGGTGCACTGCTCCACGACGGGCATGTGGCAGGGCCACAATTTTCACCCAAGCCCATCTGACTGCGAAGCCCCCATTTGCAAGAAATGGGGAAACTGGAAGATTGAACCACGTGTATTTATTACCCTGAAGGATAATGACAATGTTCTAACTAAGGGGCAAAGAGCCAGGTCAAGAAAGATAACCGAACCACACCAGCCTCACTTTTTCAGAGGGCCTACACGATGGTGGAGGCATTGTCATCTGTGTCCACTTCAAAGAAATGTTCCAGAAGGAACAGTAGGAAGACTGTCTGCACGTTTCCGTGGGCTTCCACGAGAGAGCACCAGGGCATGGCTTGTTCTGGAAACTTGGGGAGGGGGGAGGCGGCCCTGCTGTCATTTGGCCTGGCCACATTCTCAAGGTGAGTTAGTAAAGAAACAATAGGCGGGGTGGGAGGGACTGAAAATCTCACTGGGGAGCCCTCCTCTCCACCCAGGGGGGCGTGCCTAAATTCTGCTTTGGGTGTGACTGTCATCACCTCTGCCTGGTTGGGGGCTGTATTAAGAAGTGACACTTAATAAAGGCATCTCCAATCCCACCACTTCCATTTGGGCTTTTGGCACATTTGCTTTGAGTTTCCGGCTTTGATGTGGGGCCTTGTTCAGCTGGCTCTGGGGCTGGGGCTGGGGCTGGGGAGGGAGAGCTGCAGCGAGCAGGAGGCAGGAGGGAGGCTTTGTGTTTGAACTGGCACAGTGATTGATTAACCCTTTCTGCAACTTCTCCAGGGAAAAACAGACGGCTCAGCAAAGCGGGCTCCAGATGGCCACAGGATGTAGGCTACATTTCCTGAGATGCTGATTTGGGGGGTTTGTATGCCCTGTAACAGATTGAGTTTGACATGTGGCCATACTAACATGCGAACCCCGTGAAGACTGGTTTCCTGGAGTGCACTTTGAGTAGTTTGGGAGTGGAGATTTCCTTCTCTCAGCAAATTTCAATCTCAGGGTAGCCCTGGTCCCTGCACAGCACACGGAGCAATTCAAAGAGAAGGGACAGAAATAAACTCTCAAATAAAGCATGCGTACAACTTATTTTGGTCTTGGTTCTTTGTTTTGCATTTTGTAAACTCCACTGTTAACTCCCAAGCCTTGAATACAACTGGGTTGAAAAGAAAGAAAGAAAAAAAAAAGGAAGGAAAGGAATTGAAGGAAGGAAGGAAGGAAGGAAGGAAGGAAGGAAGGATGGAAGGAAGGGAGGGAGGGAGGGAGGAAGGAAGGAAGGAAGGGAGGAAGGATAGATGGAAGGAAGGAAGGGAGGGAGGGAGGAAGGGAGGGAGGGAGGAAGGATGGAAGGAAGGAAGGAAGGAAGGAAGGAAGGAAGGAAGGAAGGAAGGGAGGAAGGATGGAAGGAAGGAAGGGAGGGAGGGAGGAAGGGAGGGAGGGAGGAAGGAAGGAAGGGAGGGAGGGAGGGAGGGAGGGAGGGAGCGAGGGAGGGAGGGAGGGAGGGAGGAAGGAAGGAAGGAAGGAAGGAAGGAAGGAAGGAAGGAAGGATAGATGGAAGGAAGGAAGGGAGGGAGGGAGGGAGGAAGGAAGGAAGGGAGGGAGGATGGAAGGAAGGAAGGAAGGAAGGAAGGAAGGAAGGAAGGAAGGATGGAAGGAAGGAAGGATGGAAGGAAGGAAGGGAGGATGGAAGGAAGGAAGGAAGGAAGGATGGAAGGATGGAAGGAAGGAAGGAAGGATGGAAGGAAGGAAGGAAGGATGGAAGGATGGAAGGAAGGAAGGAAGGATGGAAGGAAGGAAGGAAGGATGGAAGGAAGGAAGGAAGGATGGAAGGAAGGAAGGAAGGATGGAAGGAAGGAAGGAAGGAAGGATGGATGGAAGGAAGGAAGGAAGGAAACTGCAATACTAATTTTAGATAATTGGCCTTCTAAAGAAGTTGTGAAACACAACACTGCTGCTGTAACATTCAGTGAATAGAGAAGTAGTTTCATTTCTGCAACATCATTTAATATTTTAAGGCAAGAGATACTTGCTCTTTTCCCCCCATTTATTACATTATTCCAAACACACTTATTCTGGGGTAAAGTCAAAGGAAGCCAGCTCTATTCTCTTAAGTGAAAAAGAAGGGAATGTTTACAATGTTTTTAATCAGACTTGTTTTATTTTATTTATTGTTTTTGCCATTTACCAAACATATTGCTAGTTCTTTCGAGGAAGAGAAAGTACCATGTGAAATGCGATTCTGTTCTCTCTGCTGTTCTGCCCAGAGGCCCAGCCTTTATAGTTATTAATTCTGAGAGTGGGGAGACTTGGTTATCTGCCATCATGACACCAGCTGGGAACCCTGGGACCGATTGCAGCCATCAGGCCAAGCTCCTCACCCAACCCTTGAAACCAAACCAAAAAACAGAACAAATATGCCTTGCTCCACTTCTTAAGTATGTTTGTCGTGGGAAACTAGATGCAAATGTACAGAATGGTTCAATATGGATGTGGGCATATGTTTAAAAAAAAAAAAAAAAGCCAGTAAGACAAGGCATCAGTTAGCAGTAACTCAAGCTGTGCCATTTGATCAGAGCACATTCAGCCTCAGCTATCAGATATATGAATTTTAGCCAGCTCATCATTTCCTCTGATTAGTGCCAGAGAGAAATTGTTATGTCTATTAAGCCCCAGGCAAACTGGCTTTGACGCTGTTAGAACGAGGCTCGACAATATGTGGACTCAGGCTGCCATTCTTCCATGTCTCACCCATGGCAGACATCACTAATCAATTATGGCACTCTTTCCCACTAAGTCCACGAGGCCTCAGAAGCTTGTCAAAGTGAGGCACCATGTAGTCAGTCCATCGGTGTTGGAATTGTCATCATGTGAAAATCTACTGGGGCTACCTCCAGGTGACACAAACGTGTCCTGCATTTTTGACAGCTTTCCATCATCAACAAATATTCCTCCTATTTGTACCGTCATGTAATTCCCTCCCCTTGAGTGTGGGCCAAACCTAGCAATTCACTCTAGTGAACAGAATATGGCAAAAGTGATGATGGGATGTCTCATGGGAGACCAGGTAACAAAAGACTGTGACTTTCATCTTGCTGGCAGTCTGCTCTTTCCCTCTCACTCTGAGGAAACCAGATGCCATATGTGAGTAGCTTCATGGAGGGGCCCAAATGACAAGGAACCAAAGGAGGCCTCCAGTCAATAGCTCACGGGGAACTAAGACCCTCAGTCCAAAAGACAGTAAGTGACTGAATTTTGCAAAAAAACATGTGAGTAATCTTGAAGTAGACATCTCCCTGGCAGA
The DNA here is from genome assembly GCF_029215605.1 of Mirounga angustirostris. Classification (NCBI taxonomy): domain Eukaryota; kingdom Metazoa; phylum Chordata; class Mammalia; order Carnivora; family Phocidae; genus Mirounga; species Mirounga angustirostris. Next base: position 175,765,379 of record NW_026991709.1, on the reverse strand, counting down.
GCTTTGACATGACTGGAGCCTTGGCAGACACTTTCAATGCTGTCAGAGGACCCAGATTTCTCACTTACGGCAATTATGAGATAATAGATGTGGTTGCTTTCAGGCTGCTCAGTACTGGGTTGATTTGTTACACAGCAAGAGATAGCTAATGCAGCAAGATTTTAGCAGATGCCATGAAAGGAAGGAGGTAGGGATCAAGGGGACTTGTTTGAATAAGGAAACTAAGACTCTGAAAGGAAATTCAAATTTTTCTGGGATGGAAAATACTTAGAAACACATCATACTTCTGTGTTGAGCTACTTGGCTTTGGGATGATTCTGTCATTCTTATCAAACATTTACTGCATGTTTAGCCCAAGTATGTTCCCCCATGGGATCTTGGAGATATACAGAAGCAAGCCTACTCTCCATCCTCAGATATTTCAGGGTTAGGACAGAGGTGCTAGAAGATAAGAATGTGAGGTGAAATCAGTGTAGTGGACACGGACTGTTTTCATCTGCTCAGCAACCATCCTTGTTCCTTTAGTTTCAAGAGACTAACTTTTCCTGAGGAAACCACCCCAACCTCTCCTAGGCCATTTGATCTGGGTGGACCTGACCCCATCTAACGTGAGATCTGACAGTGAGGTTGCTAACTTGGTAGAATAGAAGCTTAGGGATGTTGATGACCATCTTTACCCCTACTTGGGGAATATCAGTCTGAATCACACCAGAGAAAAGCAAAGGTGATAAAAGGAATGAAGTGCACCCCTGGCAAAATCCTTCCAGTACCTTTCTCCAACTGCTCTTGTACTGAGACTTTCAATTCTACTAACCAATAAATCCCCACCCCCTTTTTGCTTCCTTAACCTTATGCCTGTTTGAATTGGGTTTCTGTAACTTGCAACTGAAATAATTCAGAATAATGCAATATGAAAGATGTAAAAACATAGACATTTTAAAGAGCTAATCCTGGGGATGCCTGGATGGCTCAGTCAGTTAAGCATCTGCTTTCAGCTCAGGTCATGATCCCAGAGTCCTGGGATCAAGTCCCATATTGGGCTCCTTGCTCAGTGGGGAACCTACTTCTCCCTCTGCCTTACACTCCTCCTGCTTGTTCTCTCTCTCTGACAAATAAATAAAATCTTAAAAAAAAAAAAATAAAGAGCTAATCCTGTAAAGGTGGCTTTGAGATGGGCCTGAACCAGTAGGAGGACAGGGTCATAAGCAGGTTTCTAGGTTGCTAAGTCCTTTGGAGACAACTCAGATATTAAAAAACAACAACAACAACAACAACAACAAAAACAACACATGACTCCTAATATGAGTTCTATGAATGACTTGTGGTCCACCTAGACTCACAGAGAAAATGAGCCAGGATTATTAATAATGTTCATTCGTTCAGCAAATATTTAATAAGTATTGACTATATGCCAGGAACTATTGGGGCACTGGGGACACAGTGACAAAACAAAGTGCCTGTGTTTGTGGAGTATGTGTATGTGAGAGTCGAGTCAGTTTGGGAAGGTAGATGATAAATAAATCTATCAGTGTATGATGAGGTTGGTGGTGACAAGTACCAGGAGAGACCAAGCAAATAAGGGCTAGATAGGGATGATGGGGGCTAAGGAGTGTGGGTGACACTGTAGATACAGTGACCAAAAAGGACTTATGGTAGCATGAGCAAGTGAGCAGACCCATGAATGAAATGTGGGATGATCCGTGCAGATATCTGGAGGAAGGTATTGTAGGCATAGGGAAGGGTAAGTACGAAGATCCTGGGTTGGGATAGAATATTTGGTATGCGTGGGGACAGCTCAAGGGCCAGTGCATCAGGAAGATGTGGGAAAGGAAGAGGGGGAAATAAGATGAGGTTGGGAGAGGACCGGTCACATAGGATCTGCAGGCCATCATGAGGATGTCAGCTTTTACACTGAAAGCAATAGGCAACCAGAGGAGCACCATGCTCTGAATTACTAGGTTCTCTCTGGCTGCTCTATTGATAAAGGACTGTCAGGCGACAGAGGTGGAAACAGAAGACCAATATAGAAACTACTGCAACAATCTTGGCAAGAACTGATGGTGATTAATAGTGGGGTTGGAGTCTAAATATATTTTGAAGGTAGAACCCATAAGATTTGCTGCACATAAGAAGAACCGTGTTGTGTAGGAAGAATAAAGGGAAGGGTAGAGATGCTTTAACTAAGACAGAGAAGACTGGAAGAGAAGAGTTTGGCTTGGATCTACTCAGTATATGGTACCTGTTGGACTCTTGAATGATGGATCAGGTGGTGGGAGGATACGTAAGTCCAGAGTGCAAGGGGAGGTCTGGGGTGGAGATATGCACTTGGGAGACACAGTGGATGGAGGTATTTAAAAGTGAGACTGGATGAAACCACCTAGGGAGTAAATACAGACAGAGGACAGGAGAGGTTCAATGGGCTCCTAAGATACTCCATCATTTAGAGGTTGGGAAGAAGAGGAAGTTGCTAGAAAAAAAAAAAAAGTGAGACAGAAAGTTTAAGCCATGGGACTGTGTAACCAGCTACAAAACAAAAGCACTAATCTTTCTGCTTCTGTTTTACCTAATATCACTTCCCTTTCACTTAGTACAGTCTTTCTCATTAAATAGTAGGAAAGTCAGTAAGCACATAGAATCACTATAGCAGTTTTCTTACTCAGAGATAAATTTTAATCAAGGCAGAGGAGACTGGAAGAAGATACAGAGTTTCTATTGCAATGAATTGTGAATGCAGCTTGAAGGGCAGGTGCTGGGGAAACTGAAGCAAGTTTCAAGGAATCATGTGAGGAGTCAAAACCACAAAGGCAAGCAAACCTGAAGTCAGGAGGCCCCCAGAGATGGGTCAGGGGAACAATGGGCAAGAAGTATATTAGATAAGCATCTTGCCATTCCAAGACCCTGAAATAGAAGGTGGAAAGTCCAAATCCAGGTACCCATCAAATACCTAGAACATGAGCAGAAATGCCAGTTGAACAGATGTGATGATCAAGTAACATCAAATAATTCATTAAATTACTTCTGGTATTTATGGGGTCTCATCTTGCCTTATTCAGGTGACTTTCTTATCTTTCATTTGGAGAGAGAAACCAATTACTAAAGCAGAACAAGTCTGAGGGTTTGTAGGTGGGGGTACTTGGAAGTCCTTGGAAAGAGGGAAAACTGACAGGAGAGAAAAGTATCCCTTGACACTGACATCTGGTCAACCAAGCAGGGCACTGCTGTTGTCATTCACAGCTCTCTGCTACATACAGGATTCACTGATACCTGGACCCCTGAAAGCGCCTCTAAGGCAGCACCTTTTCTGTACCTTCCTCAGTGCTTAGCAGGGTGTTGCTGTGCAAAGATCATGGGCTTCCAATTTTTATTGGCTCAGACACCTTTTATTCTGCATTTTGGGGCCTCCTTTTCCTCCATGAAGCTGGCAAACTTAAAAGATTGGCTTCATCACTCATTCATCTAGAATGCCAATTTCCTCACCTACGAACAATGTAAATACCACCACCACCAACACAACAGCTAACATGGCAAAGTGCCTTCCATGCGACAGGCACTGGGCTAACACCTCATTTTATACTCATTGTCTCCCTGTTTTATAGATGGAGAAATTGAGACTTAGTAGACTCCAGTGATATGCCTAGGTTCCCACAGCTAGTGAGTCAGAAAGCTTCAGTTCAACCTAGAGCTTAGGCTGGCATCCTGACAGTGTCCAAGGCACATGGGGTGGGGCATAGGTAAGGGCTGGGTGAAGTGGGGCTTGAAGGAGAGACTGCTTGGCCATGGGGACTGAAGGAGGTATTGAGCAAACTGATGGCAGTGCTCATTTGGACACATCTCATGAATGTGTACCAAGGTCTTCCATCTTGGGGTAGAACATGCACCCAGTAAAAGAAATGTCCTGATGACTTAGGTGGGTCGGGGGAATTAGGATATGGTGTTCTTTCTGGTCTCAGGGTCTGTGATCAACAGCCTTAGTCCCCTAGAGAAGGAAGGTGGTAAACACCCATTTACTGAGCATATATTAAGCTAAGTGGCCACTGAGCAAGGTACTTTCCATGTGTGATTTTTAGTATCTTCCTAGAGTAATGCAGTAGTGTAGGTATTAGTCCCCCTATGTTACAGATGAAGAAACTTAGACTCAGCTGAGAGAACAGGCTTGTCCAGTGTGGAAAGGGATGATGCCTGTCTGCTCCAGACTGTGCCTGATTCCAAAGCTCGTGCTCTTTCTCATATTCCTCGGGAAAAGGTATTCTTTTTCCTGTCTCTAAAACCAGTCCAAAACCAGATGTGTGTTTTCTTGCCACTTTATCTCTTCTGTAATAGTTTCCCTTTTCCTCCCCAATCCTCCCAAACAGTTCTGGGGAATGTACGTGCAGGCCAATACTTCTTTCTTTCCCTCTTTTTTCCCTCACTTCTCTGAGTCTCTTAAGCACATTTGAAACTTGTCCTTATTCCCTTCCCCCAAAGTGAAAGTTGCTGTCTTTTGGTTAACTCAGAACTGCAGGGGTAAATTCTTGGGAAAGTCATGTGCTTTTTATTATTATGTTGTTTATTCATGTACTTGAAACACATTTATATTGTTAGGTTATTCGTGGAATAAAACATTCGGATGAAAAAACAAACCAGCAAATTTGGAAGTCATCTTGAGGAAACAAAGAGAAGTCTCCCAGAGAGGGGCACATTTAACTCTTCTCGTCTCATTTCCTAATTCAGGAACCCCGTTGACCACTGCTACGGGATGAAAGGACTCCCCATTTCTCCCTGCGAATGTCATCATGGAGGAGACTTTGAGTTTCTTGTCAGCATTACAAAGGAAAGTAGGAGCTCAGAACTTACTGGAATGACATGCAAAGCAAACAATAGCAGTACCATAGGACCTCCAACTTCCCATCGCAAAGTCCTCGTTGGGAGTGTATGTTTCTATGGAAGGTGGGAGTGGGGAACTGGTGTCTTTTAAGTACCATGATCAAGCACACTACAGCCTTGCTACTCAAAGTGTGGTTCTGGGACTGGTAGCATTGGCATATTCAGGAACTTGTTAGAAATGCATAATCTCAGATCCCACCACAATCCTACTCAATCTGCATTTTCATAAGATTCCTGGGAAGAATTTCATGCATATTAAAGTTTGAGAAACACCACTCTGCTAGGCATCTATTGAGACACTGCTCACCTTTAAGGACCAGGAATTCATGTCAGTGTTACTTAAACGAGAAAACAAAAACTCAGGGTGGGTATCTAACTTGGCCAAATCCTTGCTAGTTAGTGTCAGGGCCATCTCTGAACCCTGTTTTGTCTGACTTCAAAGCTTGTCTACTTTCTGCTCTCTCGTATTACCTTCATTTTGTCCTAAAGCTTAGGTTGCAGTGTGATGCTTTCATTTCAATGAGAAGAAACATGAGACCTGAATTTCCACAAGGGGAGACTCAGTGAAGCAAGAATAGGAGGCCCCAGTAACGGGGGACCAGGGGAACCAACAGGCCAGTCAAATGAAGATAGGCTCTCACAGGTGAGGGTGACAAGGGTGTGACCTTGATGATATGGACTGCTCTCTGTGGGTACTCAGGCTGGAGTAGTGTGCCCTGGAAATATGTCTGTGCTTGCTGGAACCTCACAGCCTTGCCTGACCTTTTCCTTCCTCCCCTGCCTTTGAATAAGTACTAGAAAAGTTACATTTTTCCCCCTTCTCTCTAAATTAAAGAACATAAACAGTTACCTTGAGGGCTTAATTCAGCCCACAGATGGGCATTATTTGGACTATATGATGTTGGCCCAGGTAATGTTTTACAATTCTTCTAAAAATTGAACTACCTGCCAACACATTTAAAACCTTTTCATTAAAGTATAACATACACAGAAAAGTGCATATGTAAGTGCCCAGCTCTATGAATTTTCCTAAAGACCATACCTACGTCATTAGCACCAAGATCAACAAACAGAACATCACCAGCACCCCCAAGTTCTACTTATACTTTTTACATAAGGGAACCCAATATGCTGACTTCTAATTACATTGAATAGAAGTTCACTGGGGAGGGTATGTGCTATGGTGAGCGCTGTGAATTGTGCAAGACTGTTGAATCACAGACCTGTACCTCTGAAACAAATCATGCAATATATGTTTAAAAAAAAAAAAAGAAGAAAAGAAGAAGAAGATAGCAGGAAGGGAAGAATGAAGTGGGGGAAATCGGAGGGGTAGACGAACATGAGAGATGATGGACTCTGAAAAACAAACTGAGGGTTCTAGAGGGGAGGGGGTGGGGGGATGGGTTAGCCTGGTGATGGGTATTAAAGAGGGCACGTTCTGCATGGAGCACTGGGTGTTATAAGCAAACAATGAATCATGGATCACTACATCAAAAACTAATGATGTAATGTATGGTGATTAACATAACATAATAATAATTAAAAAAAAGTTCACTTGCCAACATTCAAAAATTAGAAGATTTAACATAAAAATCTGAGACTTCTGGCTTCTCTAGAAAAACTGAAGCATCCAGCAACATTGGGTTTCTGTTTTCACAGGGCAACCAACAATCAGCTGGAGATGAAGAGGGACTGCTCTCTTTAATAATGCATGCCCTCTTCAGTTTTCCACAGTCCCCATCACTCCCTACTATTCAACACTTAGAGCTAATGGCAATGGTCTTTAATCAATACACTTGCAGTCAAAAGTAGAATTAAGAATGAAAACAGAATTATGTAAAATCATTTCTTATATTCTCTTGCTTTCCTCATTTATATTATATGCTGGATTTGAATTTGAGATCCCTGCTCTAAGCCTGAGGATTCCCCATATAATTGTCAACTTCAGAGGACAGCTCAAATGTTTCTTAAGAATGGAAGTTACGACCATCCTTTTTTTTTTTAAAGACTTTATTTATTTATTTGAGAGAGAGTGAGACAGAGAGAAAGCACGAGATGGGGTAGGGTCAGAGGGAAAAGCAGACTCCCCACTGAGCAGGGAGCCTGACGCGGGGCTCAATCCTGGGACTCTGGGATCATGACCTGAGCCAAAGGCGGATACTTAACCAACTGAGCCCCACCCAAGTGCCCTGAAATTGTAAGAATCCTTTGTTATCCTGCCAATTTGGCTTTCAAGGTGCTAAGTAAGTGGTTAAATATTCTGGTTAAATTTAGTGCAAAGGGAAGAAGATTCAGTTTCTTAACAGATTTTTTTTTTTCTTTTCCTCTTTTTGGCATAGCTAGGTATTGTTGTAGGGGGTTGGGGCATGGTACAACCAAAGGGGAAGGAAGCTGAGCACATAGCCTGGGCTAGGTTTGCAGGAATGGCCACATCCAGACCTGAGTTCTGAGGGCTGCTCTCCTGCTCTGCTGAAACAGTCATCTCCTCCTGTGTAATTTCCTCCCAGTTTGTAAGTTAGAGAAAAAAATGTTCTCACAGAATAGGTGTTGCTCTGGACAAGGCCAAGAGAAGGGAAAGTGAACAAGGAACTGGGAAGGAGCCTTCCATATAAGGAAAGAATATAAACACCAATAACAACTGTATCATTTCCAAGTTGGAAGGGTGGGCTGTGAGGACACAGAGCCAATGCCAGGGTGAACATGCAACCCCTTTCTCAAGGCCTTACCTCTCTTCTCTGTGGAGGAGAGTCCATTCCCAACTTAAGACAACCACTCTGACTCCAATGGAGGAGAGCGCTATATTCCCTGCCAGATAACACAGGTATGAAATGAACCCATAAGGTGATAATAGGTTGAAAAATAAGTTTAAGAAGAATTTTGATGAATGATTCTAGGCTAATAAGGGGAAGTTACAGGCCAAAGTTGTCAGCCTTGAAGTTGTCACTGAGGAGAGACTTTCCCTCCCTTGAAGTTCCCAGGAATTGAGAGCTTAAATTTGAAGCTGGATACCTTCATCAAATGGTAATGGAAAAACCAGATATCCATATGCCAAATAAGGAAACTGGACCCTTATCTAACATGATAGACAAAAATCAACTCATAAAGGGTTAAAGATTTAAACATAAGACTTGAAACTGTAAAACTACTAGAAGAAAACATAGGGGAAAAACTTCATGGCATTGACCTTGGCAATGGTTTTCCAGATATGATACCAAAAGCAAAGGCAACAAAAGAAAAAACAGACAACTGGGAATAGATCAAACTGAAAAGCTTGATGGAAACAAGTATTTTTTACAAAGTGAAAAAGCAACCTATAGAATGGAGAAAATATTTGCAAACAATATATCTAATAAGGGGTGAATGTCCAAAATATATATACTTAACTCATTACCAAAAAACAAATAAGCTGATTAAAAAATGGGCAAAAGAATTAAACAGACATTTCTACAAAGAAGACATACAGATGGCTGACAAACAAAAGGAAAGGTGCTTAATACCACTAATTATTAGGGAATGCAAAGCAAAGCCACAATGAGATATCACCTTATACCTGCTGGGAAGGCTATTATTAAAAAAAGAAAAAAATATATAGATATATAGATATATACACACACACATATCCATATATACATATATAATAAGTGAGCATATGGAGAAATTGGAACTTTAGTACACTGTTGGTAGGAATGTAAAATCCTGTAGCCAGTATGGAAAACAGTATGGAGGTTCCTCAAACTATTGAAAATAGAACTACCATACAATCCAGTAATCCCACTTCTGGATATTTACCCCAAATAATTGAAATTGGCATCTTGAAGAGATATTTGCACTCCCAAATTCACTGCAGCATAATCCACAATAGCCAAGATATGGAAACAACCTAAATGTCCACTGGTGGGTAAATGGATAAAGAAAATGTGATACACACACACACACACACACACAAACATTGGGATATTATTTAGTCTTCAAAAAGGATCTTCTTTCATATGCAGCAGCATGGCTGAACTTTGAGGACATTATGCTAAGTGAAATAAGCAAATCAGGAAAATACTGCATGATGCCAGTTTTTAAAAAGATTTTATTTATTTGAGAGAGAGAGAGAAAGAGAGCAGAAGTGGTGGGGAGGAGCAGGAGAGGGAGAAGCAGACACTACCCGACCCCCACCCCCGAGCAGGGAGCCCGATGTAGGGCTCGATGCAGGGCTCTATCCTAGGACCCCAAGACCATGACCTGAGCAGAAGACAGATGCCTAACCAACCGACTGAGCCACCCAGGTGCCCCTGCATGATGCCATTTATATGAGAAATACAAAGTAGTTGAGTGTAGAGAGTAGAATGGTGATTTCCAAGGGCCAGGGGGAGGGGAAATGGAGAGTTGCTATGCAACTGTTTTAAAGTTTCAATTATGTAAGATGATTAAGTTCTAGAGACCTGCACCATGCCAGTTAACAATACTGTATTATACACTTTAAGACCTGTGAAGAAGGTAGATCTCATGTTAAGTGATCTTGGCATAATTAAAAAAAAATGGGGGCTGGATATGTCATTTGTTCTCAAGGAAACTGAAAATAAATTCCTTGATGAGAGGAGAGCAACTATCCCTTTAGGCTCTGCAATATGCTAATCAGTCTGTGCGTGACATCATCATGACAGAAACCACAGCTCACATAATTTCAAAATAGACACTATGAGATCAACATTACGAGATTTCAGATGTTATGGATGAAGAAATTGAGAAAAGTCATGAGTCCAAGTTGCTCAACTAGTGTTCTATAGCATGGTGGCTAATGCCAAAACCCTCTGCTTTTAAAAACCATGCCTATTGCCTCCTCACCATGAAAACAAGGTTTTAGAGGTGATTCCTGGTGCCAGCTCCCCTCCCCCAACTTCCTAATTGGGCTGATAAACAGACAGAGATTGAATGTCAAGTGGGTGAGCATGTATCTGCTTTGGGTTCTCCTTTGTCAAATGCCATCACATGAAAAGTATGAGGTGTTGTCACAGGAATAATTGGCCACCCAGAGGAAGAAGAAAACCTCTTGTTTCTAGGAGTCCGGGATAGGCTCTTCTGGATTCTCTCGGAAACTATTTAGCAGGAAGTGTCTTTGGCACATTTTCTTATTCCAGGAAGATTGCTGCTAAAATTATCTGCGTTAGGAATGTGACAGAGTTCTGGCCCCCGAGAATTTGGTATGGAAATAAACAGCAGAGCTGATTATCTCTATTCAAACTTAAATAAAACCGTATGAAGAGCTCAGCCAATCCTTCCCCCACCAGCCCTACCTCATCTCTGTGAGTTTTGGAACTTCCATTACAACGGGGCTTTTTCTTTTCCTCTTCTGTCTCCTCCTCCCCCAGATCATGGCCCTTCCCTCCCAGCTGTGGGCTGCAAATCAGCATATACCCCCAAGTCTTCCCCAAATGTCTAGAGGCTAGAGAAACCCCAAACATATTTCCACCAAACCTCCTCCTTCTGAAATTCTAAAAGTATGTACAAATTCAGAAATGTCATCAGGATGATTAGGATTCATCTCTGCTTTTCTCGTTCAAGTTCTATGTTGCAAGAGCCATCTGATGTCAAGTAGAATTTTTTAGTCTTCTCTTCCCCCCCTCCCACCCCAAGTCTTTTATCTTAAAACCAGGAAGTCACATTTTGCCAGCCGACTATGAACTGTAACCACAAAAAGTTGGAGATTGGTTCAGAGCTCAGGACTCTTGAGAGGCCTGAATATGTTTTAACCTTGGCAGTAGGCATTCCAACGTCATTTGGGGGGAATGCACGTCCATGGGCGCTGATGGGGGCAGCGGTGTTATTGGTGACATGGTTGGCGGGTTGTTCTCACAGTCTGAGGAATATGTGAGCAAAGCAGCCTCGTTCTGGGAGGTGCTGTACAGGACTGGAAGCAGAGTTAGTTTCATTTTCCACTCGGATGCAGCTGTAGAAAGAATCAGTCAGGAACCTCTCCTTTCTTTGCTGCCTCTCCCTGAGCTCAGATGTAGAAACAAGGGCGGTAGTTCTTTCTCTTACACGGGGGAGAGAGAAACCCAAGCCATATGAAGTGTTCACTGTAAACGCTCGAAACTGAGTGGGGAAGGCTCCCTTCTTAGTGTCATCTCCTCCTATCTCACTTTCTTTGCCCCCTCAGTCTTTATCTTTCCACAACACAGAATAGCTTGAATTCCCGGGGCATACTTGTGGCTTTTTTGTCCTCCTTAGAGCCTTTGTACACGATCCGCCTTTTCGTGGACCTTTCCTCCTCCCCTCAAGTCTTCCTGAAAGCACCTTGATACTCCTCCGCCTACTCCTGCAGCACCATCTTTTGTGTAAAGACTTACATGAAAAAGATATCTATCTTGATCTCCATCCCTCTCTCTCTCCATCTTCTTTGACCCCATTGGAAAGAGGTCTTTGCTCCCCAGTTTCACCTCCCTGTTTTGTATATTGATCTCTGATAATGCTGTTCAAAATGATTATCAACTTCTTTGAATTTTCTTAGCCTTCCAGACCGCTGTTGTCCAAAAGAACTTTCTACAGCGATGGAAATGTTCTACACCTGCCTTATCCAATATGGTAACTACTAGTCACATATGGCTGAATTTTTTATTTTACTTATTAAATGTAAATAGCTGCACATGGTTAGTGGATACTGTATTGGACAGCACACTGTAGACGGTGATCTTCTTGATGATAAAAACAATGTATTACTTAGTCCCGTGCCTGGCACACAGTAAGAGCTCAGTCACCATTTGCTAAATTCAATTATTGTGTATACTTATGACAATAATCCTGCCAGGCAGATATTACTAACTCTAGTAATTTCATCTTTATACACAGAAACAAAACAAAACAACAGCAAAATGTGGTTCAGTGAAGTTAAGCAATGTAGCCAGGATCGGAACCACAATGTGTTTAAAATGAACCCCCCATTCTTTCTGATTCCACTGGCAGGGCTTTGGTACTTGGTGAATATATTTGTAAGTGGTTGTATATACAAGATAGGAGGAGGCAACATTTTATAGAACAGTTAATTGTCTACATACAATTAGACATGCAAAGACTTGCTTCTAGAAAAGGCCATGGAAAGAAGAAAGAAAGAAAGAAAGAAAGAAAGAAAGAAAGAAAGAAAGAAAGAAAGAAAGAAAGAAAAGAAAAGAAAGAAAGGAAAGAAAGAAAGAAAGGAAAGAAAGGAAAGAAAGAAAGAAAGAAAGAAAGAAAGAAAGAAAGAAAGAAAGAAAGAAAGAAAGAAAGGAAGAAAGAAAGAAAGGAAGAAAGAAAGAAAGGAAGGAAGAAAAAAGCGAGTTGGTGCACTGCTAATGCATCTTTAGTACCGTGCACACATTTAAAGGAAAGATTGGTTAAATAGATCTCTTTTAAAAGAGGAGTGCATCCTAAAAGAAAGGTTACAACAGCCAACAAACTGGGCAGCTGGTGTGCAGTTTGTGATTGTTAACTTTCGAATGTTGATAGCCTCTGAGTTTGGCAGGTGGAGGTAATGCTGCCATCTACTGGTGATCATGAGCAGTTAGCTGGTATTTCAAGATGTGAACAAATATCCCAGATGCTGTGGGTCATCACGGTTACCTATTTTTTTTAAATTTATTACTTAGCCTTATACATGAAAAACAGCTTCAAAAATTATTCTAAACTTGAAGAAAAAATTACTGTCCTTCAAATTTTTTTGTGTTTGTTTGCAAATAAATATAGCCCCCTGGACTTTCTCAGCAACTCATTTAGCTGAATTGCCTGCTGATACAATCTAATAGTTTCAGTTGGCTTTTCTCTGATTCATGTTTTCTCTCCTGAAGAATGATTGTATCAGGCTGCATTCTGATGGGACTACACATCATCACGGACCACAGTCAGGTCTTACAGAATTTCTTCCTCCCTGCATCAAATCTGTTTCTAGTTCAGTGTTGAAGTATACACCTGAAGATACACAGTTAGGACAAACTTTGGAATTTGGTGATAGCACTGAGTCAGGTACTCCCAACCTAAAAAAATCTTGAAGAAAATTCCAGTTATAACCAACTGGGAGAGATTAACAAATACTCTTTGCCAGAAACCAGAACTCATGCTGCCATTTTGATCTGCCATAAATGCCCAAAAGAAAATATGGAACATGGGATTTTGATATTCTGTGAGTTGGATTCTCTGCAGAGGGATCTAGACTTTATCTGATGATTTTATATTAAGAATCACACTGTCCCTACATGTTTAGGCAGTTGGAGGGGAAGTGATATGAGCCTGGAGAAATAAATGAAAAAGGGAAAGGAAGCATTTATATTGTCTTTGTTTCACAGATTATACACACATATATGAGTTTAAATGGACTTGTAGTGACTGATGGTAAGACCATCATCTGATCTCTGCCCTCCAGGACCTAGCTGTTTCACTGGGTCATTGTTCAGACTTTGAGCACCTAATCAGTCTTTGTTCTAAGCAGCAACTTGGATGTACCCTACCAGAGATGAATTGCATTGACACAGATTCATGAATTCATTGACTTATTCATTCAACAAATGTTGAACACGTACTATATGATACATTAATACGGACATAAAACAGAATAAGAAATGGTCCCTATCTTCAAAGGATCCATTGCTTTATCTTACATATCTTGCATATATTGTATGCTACATACTATGTTAAACATTTTATAACTATTACATTAGTTATTAGTTATTAGTTATTCATTTGTTCAGCAATGTCTACTCAGGGTCTACTCTGTGTTGGGCATTGTGCTGAGTGCAAAGATGAAATGATATACAAGGTGGATATGGTTCCTGGCCTCACAGATATTTTGGGGAAGTCAGAAAAGTAAACAAAGAAACATGGTGTGTTTAACTTCTGCAATTCATTTCGGCCTCTAAGCATTTGACTTGCTTTCTATATGGAGAAATGCCTTATCGGTCTGGAAGGAGCAAAGATCCCCTCTAACTATAAAAGCTAAAAATGCCAGGTATTTTTTTTCCCAGCACCACTTGTGGATATGCTACAGGCGTGCGACCCAAGTTTTGCCAATCAGATAACACCTTGCTAGATTTTGAGTAGGTTCTGCCTCAAGGAAGAGCCACGGCACATTATTTCTCTGATGGTGGCGGTGATGGGGTTAACATTGTCTGCATCAAAATCTCTCAGAAACATTGTTTTAGCTACTTTTATTTATTTCATTTTTTGCTGCTTTCTTTATGCCAAATTCACCAGCCTTTCCAGTGATGCCAGAGCCTCTTATTAGTCTTTTAATAATTCCTTTTGGTTTTGGTCAGTGTAAATCACTACCTGTTGTGTGGACCCAGGTACTCTGGCCAAACCCACTGTGATGTGGAAAGGACAGGCATTGTCAATGGTATCATCCATGCATAGCAATCACCACCCTCCTAAAGCAAATGACAACACTTGTATCTTAAAGACAAGTAGGAATTATCTGGGGTAAAGGTGTTGGAGGAAGGGCCCCCAAAAATGGTAACAGGCAGAGGAAAGAGCACATTTGAAAGCCCAAGGCAATTCTCTGAGGTAGGAATTCTTAGGTCTATTTTTTACATTTGAGGAAAGTGAGGCTAGTGAGCAGCAAATCTGGAGCTGATTGTACAGTTCGACCATTATGCCTCTCTTCCAACTGAAGGCTGGAAATATATTTATTCCAGTGCTTTCCGGTACTATCTTTTAAAGACTTTCTTTAAATGATTCACTTATTTATTTGAGACAGTGGATGGGGGGTGGGGGGCAGAGGGAGAGAGGGAATCCCCAGCAGACTCCCCACTGAGCGCAGAGCTGGAGGCGGGGCTCGATGTCACAACCCTGACATCATGACCTGGGCTGAAATCAAGAGTCAGTCACTTAAGCAACTGAGCCACCTAGGTGCCCCTAGAACTTTTATTTTGAAGTGTCTGTATACAGAAAAGTGTCCAACCCATAAATGTACATCTTAGTAAGTTATCACAGGGCATTCATTTAACTCCCACTCATCAAGGACTTAGAACACTGGATAGCCCAGAAGATTCCCCTCCGGCTCTTTCCAATCAATATTCTTCCTTCCTCCCCAGAGGTAACTGCCACCCTGACTTCTAACACCACAGTGCTCATACCTGGTTTTCAACTTTGTATAAATGGAATAATATTATACACATTCTTTTGTCTGGGCTCCTTAACTCAGTAGTAGGATCCTAAGATTCATGTATGTCATTTGTAGCCTGTTCATTTGCATTGCTGGATAGTTTCAATTGCATAGATTTATTTATCTTTTATAGTTAATGGGTATTTGATTATTTTCAGGTCATGTTATGTCAATTACAAATCATATTGCTAAAGACATTCTCATTCATGTTTCTTCTTGTGTGAATAAATTTGTTGAAAATATACCGAAGAGTCAAATTGCAGGTCATAGAGTCTGTTATATATTGAACGTTAGTGAATAATGCCAACAGTTTTCCAAAACTGTTAAGGCAATTTAAGTTTCCACCTGCAGTTTATGAAAGTTCCAGTTCCTCCATGTTCTGCAATACGTGGTATGGTTAGTCTTTTTAACTTTAGCCATTCTGGTGGGTGTAGTGCTATCCTACTGTGATTTTAATTTGCATTTCTCTGAAGACTAATGAGGTTGAGTAACTTTTCATGTTTATTGGCCAGATCCCCAGTGCTATTTATCAGATGGCCACTTCCTGGCATATATTTTAGGGTAAAGCGCCTTAGGGATGAATGCATAGGATTTCCAAAGATAGTGCAGTCTTTTTTTCCAATTCCCCAAGGTCATGGTTTTCATTATTTCTCTTAAGATAGACACCTTCTAGATTTGTGGGGCTCTGCTCTTTCTCAGGAAGTGACTCCCTTGGAGCTAACTTTCTATATGTAGAGTTGGTTCTATAAATGTAGAAAATCAAGGACCGACTGAGGGAAAAGCCACTGAGGCCCTTGCCTGGGTCACTAATGGTCTCTCAGATGTTGTTTGGCAAACATTGGCCTTGACAATATTTGTATTTTCCCACACGTTCACTGGGTAAAAGTCTCAATGGACATGTTACTGTGAATTTATGATGCTCTTTGAGGGGTTTGGGTTAGTTCTGTAATAAAAATTCTGGCATATGGAGACATACGTCTGGTTCCCACACATTTAAGGCTAGAGAGAGCACAGCTACATTTTCTTAAGGTCAGCTTACTGATGTCTCCAAAGATAAAAGGCACCTTCTGATTGAAGGCTTGCTCTGAAAGTATTTTTGGCAAAGGATTTCTAAGTTCCATTCTCCTGGGATGATCAAATTGAGTTCTGTTTTGTCTGTTGTTTTGACAAACTCACTTTGGCGAGGAAAGGGGTTTATTGCAGGCCTCTCTGCTTTGATTTCAAGATTTTATAATTAGAGGCAAGAAGACGACAATTGTAATCAATGAAAACCGTTCACTCAGAAGACAGAGTTGGGTCCAGATATACAACAGAAACCAATAACAGAAATTACAGCTTTGCTCTTGGGTTTTGCCAAAGGTTCCTTCCATTTAGAGGTTTTTAGTCAGGTTAAGTCCATAACCTCTACTATTTTTAGCTTAAAATCATAATCTACTGATAAGATTCTAGCCTATTGTACCAATGTCGTGATGTCCCCAGTCTTGCAAATATATGGACATTAACCATCCACAACCCTTTGAACAAAGCCCCTTTCCATTAGTCAGGATTTTGTTTGCAAGCAACAGGCCCTGACTATAGTTACCTTAACAAAGGGGGGAACTTATCTAAGGAATACCGGAGGCTGACAGACTTAGCAGGAAGCTGGGGCCTAGACTTGGAACATGGACCAGGGTCTAGAAAGCTGCAGAGAGCTGAGTATCAAAGATCACAGCAATGGTCATACAAAAGGCAGGTCAGCTCATCGTGTTGCTGGACCCACTGAAGTCTCTCTCCTGGAAAGTGCATCACAAGTAGAGACACATGAAAGATGGGTCTTGGAGTTGATTCATCTCATTGCAGCACCTGTATGAATAAACACTCTTTGATTTCTACTGTCCAAAAGCTAGAACTGTCCTGATTCCTATCTTTCCCTGTGCATCGTTGTTCATCTCTTTCACAGATATGGTGAATTACCCAGTATTCTTCCAATCAATGATGTCAATGGCTGTTGGCCAGAGTTTTCTCCTACTTGGCAACCAAAAACTCTAACAGAGACACTGATGATGGAAGATGTGGCCCAGGCTTGCATTTTGCTATAAGAAGGATGAGGGAGGAGATAGCTTTCTACTTTTAGTAAAGCCAGAAGTTTCATGCTGTCTAAAGAGACGTCCTGCAATTGGCCTCCTTTATAACTCCATCGTGCGAATCACTCCTTGTTTCACACAGGAAGGCCCTGCAGACCCAAGCGCTTTGGGATGGGGGGCCCTCAAAAGATATCTGTTGAATTAGGCAATGCATGAAATCACTGGTTTTGAAACTGGCATGTTAGCAATCCTAGGGATTCCCTGGAATTATTCAAATGGCCAGTGGGACATCATGACAAAGGGGTTTCCTCTGCCATCACTTTTACTGAGTCCTTCTGCTATTATCATTTTATATACAGGGATTCTGTTTAAGATTTCTTCTTTAATAAGTCCTCTGCATTTCAAAAGAACTGCACTGAATTGTCCTTGTCCCTTAACACTTCATTTTAATTCATGTATTAGTTTACTGAGAGACGAGAAAGGTGTATTTACTGGGTTCCTACTGAACTGCAGGCACTGGACCATTTTTCTAACCTGGTGATCCTGTGTCATTCCTTACAATCACGAAGGTCAGCTCCCCTGTTGGCTGATCATTCATTCATCACATTGATCAAGAGTCTCTTCTTTTATAGGTTTGCCATTTTATTAGCTTCTCAGGGGGCCTGAGTTAGACTGGGTTGATCCTCGTTAGTCTTTGTTTTTAAAAGAATTTCCTTAAATTTTGCTCTTATATACATTTTTTCCTTCCAGATGCTTTTCTCTGTTATCCTTTCTTTCCCCCCAGCTTTTTGAGGTGAACACAGCTCATTGGCCTTTCATTTTTATTTTATGTTTTTCAGGTGATACATTTTCCTCCAAGTAGAGCCTTTATTATAGATACGATATTTTTGGTCATTTATTTCTAAATAATTTTCTTTTGCTCTCTTCTTTTACTAAGTGCTAACAGAAGAATGTTTTACAATTTCTAAATGTATGTATTTGGGGATGTGATGGTCCTGGGTTTTTTTGTTTTTTTTTTTAATCCTGTTTTCTTAAGTTCTAATTTTATTGTACTCGTCAGAGAACACAGTCTGTATGATCTATATTTGATCCTTTGATATCTGTATGACTTAGATTCTGTAATATTTGTGGTCTCATATGCATTGAATTTTTAAAAATCTAAGTTGCACATACTTTTGAAGAGAAACAAAAGTAATATTGTCGGGTGGAGTGCTAAACAGGCATTACATCAAACTTGTTAATTATGCTCATAGCATTTATATCCTTATTAATTTTCAGCTCTTGATAGAGTGCTTTCTCCCTGATTGTGGACTGGATAATTTTTCTTTTTAGTTCTATTAATTTTTGACTTACATTCTGAAATTCTGTTAGGCATGTAGAGGCTCAGAATAGTTCCATCTTCCTTTTTGCCATTACATAACATCCTTGTTTACTTATTCTTTTATTCTTGTCTATATAATGGGATATTCATATTTTCTACAAGAGCTGCTTTTGATTAATGTTGGTTTTCTATGTATTTGTATATTGCTTTAGTTTCAAATATTCTGTTTTACATGTACCTCTTGTAAGCTATGAATTTTATTTTTATCTACATCTAAGAACTTGTGCAAGGCAACTGGCAGATTGTACTCCTCTTTTTAAATGTGACTACTAATATATATGGATTTATTGTTACGGCCTTTGAGCTTTCTCTCTGCCATGATTTTTTTTTCTTTCCTAGCTTCTATCATACTGGTTGAGAGTATATAGGTTTATAGCAGGGATGGGATTTCTTCTTTATGTTGCTGAAACTAGAGGTCTCCTAACTTGAGTGAGTGCCAGGCCAGATGTCAGGGGCAGGCATAAGTTCTTCTCTAGTGGCTCTCGTACTTCTCCACACAACCCTTTCAATCTGCCACGGAAGGATTATTTTGTTGTTTCTTCATTCATTCATTCAACTAATATTGACCAAGGGCCTGCTAGGTACTAGGTTTTGTACTAAGTGCTAGATGGCATGTTGAATAAAATACACGTGTTTCTACAGTCTAGTAGGGGAGCCACTCCATATATGTACACGGACATAAGTACACATTTTATTATGAGCTGTAAAGGAAATCATTTGTGTGCAGTGAGAGAAGACAATGGAATGGGGTTTACTCCAACCCAGTGGCCAGGCTTTTTGAGAAGGATACGTTTAAGTGAAAGAATATGTAGAATGGGAGATGCGGTGGGGTCTGAAAATTACTCCCAGTATGTGTTCCTCCCTTCTTCCTTGCAATACAATCCCAAAGTGTGGGTGGGCAGAGAGACCACTCAGAATAAACCTGACAGCCTTCCTTGTAGTTGGGTGTGATCATGTGAGGAAGATTCTGGCTGAAGGGGTGCATAGGGAAGTGGTGTGCATGACTTCTGGGAAGTATCTTTAAGGGGAAGGTCATGACCTTTTCCTTTCTCTCCTTCCAGATGCCTAGAATGAAACAATGACAGCTGGAACCAGAGGAGATCTCTTGAATCATGATGTGAACTTGAGGACAGAGGCCAGGAATGGTGAAGCAACAAGAAAGATAGTAGGAATATAAGTAGTTGGTACAGTAGGATCTTGTTCCAGCCCCATTTTACCTATGAAGATTTTTCCATAAAAAAGAAATACATTTCTACATTTTCAACCTTTTTTTATTTTGGTTTTTGGTAAACTTGCCCCTGAAAGCACAGAGTATTTCAGGCCCAGGGAACAGAAATCTTTAGAGTAGTGACTCTTGGACTTTAGAACTAAAAAAAAAACAAAACAAAACAACAACAACAAAAAAACATCACATGGAGAGCTTGTTAGAACACAAATATCTGGATTCCACCCCCCCACCCCCCAGCAAATCCTTATTTGTTAGGTCAACAGTAGAACCTGAGGATTTGCATTTCCTATAACCTCCCAGATGATGCAGAAGACCCTTGTCCCACACACTGTTCTAGGGCTTGAAGTCAGAAAAGAGTTCAGTACATTTAAGGAACTGAATCCAGGCTAGTTTTAGAGAATATCGGGAGGCGTGGAGTAAGCTGGAAAGGTAGGCAGAGAGCCAGATCACACAGAGCTTTGTAGTCCAGAAAGAGGAATGATTTTCTTCTAAGTGCGGGAGGAAACCACTGAATAATATTGAGCAGGGAAGTGATCACATCTAAGGTTGTAGGGTCATTATCTCCTACCTGGAGAATGGATTGCAAAGGACTAGGATGTTATACCAGTCATCAAGGCCAGAAATGCTAGTGGCTTGCCCCAGTGTTGTATCAGTAGAGATGCAGTCAAGATATTTTGGAAGTAAGAATGACAAATACTTTGCTGAACATGCAGTGTGTGGAATAAAGGAGGAGGAGGAATTGAGAAAGTAGAATGATTCTCAGGTTTTCATCTTGAGCACATGGGTGGAAACTGCTTAAGATATGCTAAGCAGATTCCTATGCAACTGACCACAAGCCAGAATTTCCAGTGGTGGTAGTCTACCACTCCCATTTGGGAGATGCCAACCTTTCAGATTACCCTTCCACTCCAAGCTATTCACTGCAATTGCCCAATAAGCCTCTGGGTGGGTTGGCCCCACCCACCTGACATCTCTTCATGAGCGTTTGTGCCTTAGATGTGGTTTGGAATTATTTTGTCTGTTTTCCAGAGACAATCTCCAGAGTTTTGTTTTTGTGTGTTTGTGTATGTTTGTCTTCCCTTTGGCAGGATACACTGCGATTCTTCAATCACAGGGCACAAAGAGTTCTCAGAATTCTGTAGTTCTGGAGGTGCTTGGATGTCTTGGCCAGTGTGTCCAAATGGCCTGTTTTCTAGCACATTTCAACTGTAATTCACCTCACTATGGGATGACACTCACAAGAAAAGTCATTACATTTTCTTTGGTCTTATTTCCCGTAACTTCTTGTTGCTCATAGAATAATTGTTCTAAACGTTCAACAAGGCCCTGTATGATCTGACTCCTACCTACTCCTCCTGGCTTGTCTTGGCTACTTTTCTCCCAGTTTCTTTCCACTGTAGCTATACTGAACTTCTCTCAGTTTATAAATTCAACCTCTTTTCTCCCTCCTCAGGGCCCTTGTACGAGGTATTTGCTATTTGTAGAAAACCTTTCCCTGTTGGTAACCTAGCCAATTCCCAATCATTCAGCTGAAACTTGAATAAATGACACTTACTTCTGTGGCTCCCCCATACTTTTTCCCATCCCCCTAGACTGGATAGATTTCCTTATTAAATGCTGAGACTATCTGAACTGTTATTTTTCTAATTTACCCTAATTCAGTTCATTTTCTGTAGGTACCGGTCTGTCTTTACTACTTGTCTTCTCTAGTTGACTATAAATGCTATGAGGTCAGGGACTGCATCCATTTGCCTTGCCTTTGTATATCCCCAGTGCCTGGCCTACAGCAGGTTCTTACTAAATACTTTGTTGGTTCACTGATTGATTTCAACAACTGAGATATGTTTATTCTTTAACTCTGGAAAGAACCATCAGAGACTTCTAGCAGCTCAGGTTATTTTCAGCTCTGAGATCATGCACTGATCTTATTTGTATTCCAGTGCATCTGGTGGGCAATGTAATACAGCTTCCCACATTTTCATCTTGCTGTTTTTTCTTTTATTTCCAACAATTTCAAACCGATGTTTACTTTCAAAATTTTTTTTCGCAGGCAAATTATTTCTCTGTTTTGTTCTTCTACCAGTTTCAATACAGGGTTCTTTTCTATTCAAAATTTCATCCCCTCATTCCTGTTTCTTTTTCCCTTTACCGGGAGTACTTTCTGGACTTTATTTTGAATATTCCTCTACAGTCAAACTGTCAATTCTTAAATACTCTGCCCCCACTTCAAAAGAACAAGTAGAAACATTCTCTACAAGATACTCACCCGTTCTGTGTTTTTTTTTTTCTTTTTTTTCCAGCTCCCTAGATTAAACTTAACTGCCTCTATCTGCAGATTGTAAAATTTCTCTAGCTGGGAGGTTTTCTGCTCAGTGTACTTTTATGACATTTGTGAACATTAATGATATGCTGCAGCATTTTGTAGAGTACTATGACAGAGAATTACATATTAGAGAAAAATTAAGACCATCAAGTCTGTCGTCGGGCCTTAGGAGAACTGCTGAATATTTCAAATACGTTTAGGATTTCTATAAATTCTGGCTGGGCATTTATATGGGGTTCCAAATAGTTTTTATTGCTCTCATCTTAATGATTACCCCATTTCATGTGCTCTGGTTTTCCATTTTGCAGGAGAAATCAGCAAAAAAAAAATGTATAGATCGGGTCAGAACTGATAAAGCCAAAATTAGACTTTTTGCTTTCTCAGTTTACGAAGTGAAGAGAAAGGGGGCGCCTGGGTGACTCAGTCTGATAAGTGTCTGCCTTCGGCTCAGCTCATGATCCCAGAGTTCTGGGATCGAGCTCTGGCATGGGGCTCCCTGCTCAGTGGGGAGTCTGCTTCTCCCTCTCCCTCTGTCCCTCCCCCACTACCCCCACTTGTTCTCTCTCTCTCATTCAGATAAATAAAATCTTCTTAAAAAAAAGAAGTGACGAGAAAAACCTTTAGCTGCCCAATCTTCCCAAATGGTTGAGATGATTAAATTGTAAATATCAACTAATATCTCTAACAGAAAACAAAAAACTAAAAGATGTTAATTTGCTAAAAGGCTAGAAACTGAAAACTCCTCTGGCCCTTTTGGAATATTTATCCAGTGCACACAACATTTCTGAAGAAGAGAAATTATCTCTATGTGGAAGGTAAACAAAACAAAACGAAACAAAACAAACAAAAAAGTTGTAGTAAATTAGGTAAATTGCCCCAGGTCTTCTGGTTAGAGAACTATATGATATAAATCTATATAGATTATAGATTGTTTCTATAGAAACACATAGAATGTTTCATCATTTGTGCTCTTACATGAATATTTATAATTGAATGAATAATTATAATTCAGACCAGCTGTCTGCCTTCAAGGAGCTTATATTCTGGTGGGGGATGGAGAAGTAAACCAATAATACTTTAAGAAGATGACCTGAGAGATCTAGGTGCTGGGAAAAACATCAAATGGGACAAAGCAAAGAAGAGCAAGCTGGTGTAGGTAGTGGGGCTGAGGGGAGAGTACTTGATATTCATTTAAAAATTATTTTTAGATTTTTGTTATGGAAAAATTCAAACATACAAAGTAGAGAGAATAGGAAAATGAACCTCCATGTAACCGTAGCCTCCTTCAACCCTGCCGACTCATGGTCAATCTTATTTCCTCTCTGTCTCCACCAATTCTGCCTGATTATTTCACTTATATTTTGTGATGTATTTCCAAAAGAAATAACCATTTTTTTATACAAACCACAACACCATTATCATATCTGAACAGAACTTAATATTTATGATATGATTTTAGAATTTACATTTGAGGGAAGGTCTATTGGAGGAGATACAATCTGACGAGATCAGAGTGAAAAAAGGAGCCAGCCTTGAGAAGATACGGGGATGGTACCAAACTTTAATTTTTTGGTTTTTGTTTTTTACACAAATTCAAAAGTTTATTAGCTACAGGAAAAAAGTGATTGCTCCACATCAATTTCTGTTGTTCCTTGCCAAACATGAAGCTCACAGAACATTTTCTATGAAGGAACAGAAGATCTATGCTTTTGGTACAAGGTATGCTGGTTGACAGATGGATGTAGCTCAATCAATGAAGGACTATACTTGCCTGAAATGTGCAACAAAAATATAGAAGCCCCATGAACAGAAGATTAAAAACCAGTACTGAAATAGAACCAACTCTGAGCCCTGCTTAACCTTCTGTGTAGAAGACTACATCCTAACGACCAACAAAATCTTTCACCTGCTTCCTTGTTCCAAAGCTGGCCAGACTAGAGATCTGGCTTTTTCATTATTTCTCTTTTGAAGCTCTCCTTAACCACACTTTTCTGGAACCAAGAGACAAGAAATACTCTTTAAAAACCATTGGATTACTTGCTACCACTTTGAGAAACATCTTTGTGCTTACTTGTTCTTTCTCTGGATGAAGATCAGCCAGACACAGAAGCAGCATTAATGTTCCTTTGCTGGCAGTTCCGTCCGACCTCCCAGGGGAAGGCATTTTGCCAAGCCCTCCTCTGTCCATTTGAAATTCAAATCCCTGAATAAGCCTCAGTGCCACCTTTGTCCAGAAACCTCAAAAGCCCCAGTCCATGTCGATCTGCCTTGAAATTATAAAGGGACATATTACTGCATAGGAAGATAAACCGTGTTGAAATAACATCTAGGGTGGTTGTTAAATAAATTCAGGAAAACCAGGACATTCACTGTGAAGCCGAGACTCTGTCCTCAACTCACCTCCCAGGCAAGAGGCGGGCAGACAAGCCACACGCTGGGGGCGGACACTCTTGAACTAATGACTTCAGTGGCTGTTTGACTTCGAAACAACTAAGCTCCCCAACTTCTAGCAGCCTCTGAGCTCTTGTTCCAGGCATCTCCAGAGACGGGATTAAAGCTTGAGCTTAAGAAAATTTTGGTAAAGTTGGGAGAATCCCATGTCCATTTTCTAGCTCAGGGATTTTGTTGCTGTGTGGCCTTGGCCATCGTGAACTTTATTTTCCATATCCACAAAATGGGACCATTCAGGTTGGATTACACAGTTGTTTTGAGGATAAACTAAGCATGGGAAGGTGCTTTGAGAAGTAAAAGGCCCAATGTAATTAATGTAAGCTTTGAAGATCAGAAATGTGCTAGGAGGCCAGGCAGCTGTACATTCTGATGGCTGAGGGATATGCTTGGCCCATTTGATTTCAAAGGAATTGACCAGGCACCTACTCTGCACTTAGCATGTTTTCCCTGGTGCCAAAAAGTGTGTGGGTGTGAGGGGTGGTGGTGGGGGAGACAATAAACACACAACTCAGGCTTGGAGAAATTAACCTTGCTCAAGGATTCATGGTGCAATATATTGCTGTTTAATTGCACCATGAATCCTTGAGCAAGGTTAATTTCTCCAAGCCTGAGTTTCCTTATTAATTAAATGGGGACAATAATAAGACCTACCTCATACAATGCTTGTGAAGATTAAAAGAAAGAGAATAAGCAAAGCATTTAGCATAGCGTCTGGCACAGAAAGCTCCATAATTCTATTTACTTTTAAAGACTTTTAAATTTTTCTTCCTCAATAAAGACAGTAAAATTCTGATTTTTTTTCTCCCCTCTAACAACTTTAAGAAGAGTGGATTTTTTTTTTTCTCCTGTCAGTAATAGGAGCTATGAAAGTTGCTGAAAAGGAGTTGCTGTGCAAGAATAACTGAGCAGAAGTCTCAGCAGGTGGGGGGAGGCCATGGAATGAGGTAGAGGAATAGTTAGGCCTATTAAGACATTATTTTAATGATTCCCAAGACAGAGGCATGGGAAATGTGATTGAGAAGGATGATAAATGATGAAGTCAGGTCTCAGAGGAAAGAAGGGCCAGGACCAAGAATGTAGGACTTGGTGGCATACATGAACCACCCTCTCTGTCCCTCTCCTTTCTGTGGTCAAGGGTGGTTGGCACCACCCAGTCATGACGGCCTTTCTCACCGAGCAAATGCAGCAGAGGTGATTGCCTCTGGCTCACATTTGGCACGTGTCATGTGCTCTCTTTAGAGATGGAGGAGTTACTCTCAGGAAGGAAGAGCATAACTTTTCCAGAAGCAAGAGCTAAGGGAGACAGGGGGTGAATTCAGTGAGCAATCTCAAGATGCAAGCAGCTGGTTAATTTCACCTGCCTGTTCCATATGGGAATCTGGCTTTTGATTGGAGCTCACAGGAGAGCAATGAGGTGGGGGCAGCAGGGGGTGAGGAACAGAGAAAT
The DNA here is from genome assembly GCF_029215605.1 of Mirounga angustirostris. NCBI lineage: Eukaryota > Metazoa > Chordata > Mammalia > Carnivora > Phocidae > Mirounga > Mirounga angustirostris. The sequence continues at coordinate 175,739,506 of NW_026991709.1, read as the reverse complement.
GGTTTAGATCAGTCTACAGAATAACAATGACACAGATGCTTCGAGCAATTATTATGACTAGGCACTCCATTAGGTGCTTTGCATGTCTTTTCTCCTTTAATCTTTCCAGTGATTTGATGAAATTAGTCATGTTATTACCTCCAGTGTGTAGATAAGGAAACTGAGGTTAAGTAGCCAAAATTATTTAGCTAGTCAGTAGCAAAACTCATGTTTGAAGCCAGGCTGTAGGATCCTGGAGCCCAAGCACTGAGCTCAACTGAGGATTTTGAATATATTAAGGAAACAAGAAGTGGATAAAACCCAATGAAGGAGAAAATGCAGTGGATTTTGCACTTATGCCCAGGGTTTCATATTTATTTATTTAGTCTCGAAAATATGTTTTTATGGTAAACAAAACTAAGGAAGAGTGAAACCGCTTCTTTGACATAAACTATGACAAAAAGCTTTACAACTGATTGTGTTTGATAAGGAAGAATATTTCTGTGTGTGTCTAAAGGAGAATTGATTATAAATGCTACAATGACAATTTGTCTTTTCAATGATATCCTCCTTCAAGTTGCCTGTTGATGGTTGATAAATGGTAATGGAGAGTACAATAGAGCCCATTTGTTCACGTGTCTGTGGAAACCTACCTGTCTGTGTTACGCTGTCTAGTCATCCTGCTAAAAACAGGTAGACATCACACGAAGAATTATCTAACCACAAAGCAGCTAAGTGATTACTTGGAGTGGTTTGGTTGTCATATCATATTCCTTTGATTCATTCTTATTTGTTGCTTTCAAGTTTCATTCCATTGAACCGTGTAGTGGTTCTTCATAGTGGAGCTTATTTATTCCTCATAAGATAGGAAGACTTTATCACCAGATGTGATATTGTAATGTTATCAATGTGTCAGACGTGCAAAAGACACACAGTACTAGTGCAATATCACTCTGCACCCATATCTCTATTAAACAAGACCATCTTCTGCTAGATGGCAGCTTTCAAACACCTTCCCTTTCTCGTTCAACAGCTCAGAGCATCCGTGCAGTCAGATGTTTATTTATTATGCAATTCATGCCTCTGAGGATTTACTTTTTGTTTCATGTTTCTTATCAGCGTCAATTGTAATCAATTACTTGTATAAAACCATGGAACACCTAATTTATGACATGATGACACACAGTAGATACCGCGTTTCTATCTAGAATTCAACTGAACCCCTGCGTTAGTTTTCTGCCAGAGCAAAGAGAGGGCTCTGGGGATTAGAACCAAGATGAATAAAGCATATTTTCTTTTTCTTAGTCCCCTTTCCTAACTAGTTCAACTTTTAGAAATAACATTGGCTAGCCAATGAAAACACTCCTTTGATAAAGGCTAAGAATTTAAGATAAAAAACAGCTGGGCAGGTTTTTTTTATACAAAAGGAAACAACTTTGAACTACATAGACAATGTCGTTTAAACCCAAACAGATGTGGTTTAATCTTGTTTTTGATCCTCTTGTAGATTTTTCTCAAAATGCCTGCATATGCATAGAAATGATGACTTTCAGATGTTTGAACATAATTTGTCTCTGTTAGAATATCACCTTGGTACATAGATCATGTACACCAAATACTCCCAGTCTTTGAACATGGACAGCAGGGTAACCAGGGAGAATTTATGTTGGTCTTTTGGTTTTGCCCACCAATTTTGTAAGAAACTGAAAGGGGAGAAGAAAAGCAATGGTATCCACATACTGTCATTTTCAAAACAAGAGTCACATGTGTTCTCCACGACTTCAGTAAATCATGGTGATAGTTTTAGATCCTAACACTTAGAAATGCTTTTAAGATGAATCCTATCACGTGAATGCTCTAAAAATAACACACTGTTGATTTGTGCACCATTTCGTGTCCCCACTGATTATTATCCACTTACTATACAATATCCTCATGTATTAAGGTTTTCCCATGCCATTGCTAGGAGAAGAAACCACTGGAGCAAAACTATGTTAAAATATAAAATGTCATCAGCCAGGCTGTAAAGGCAGCCACTAAAATACACTCAAACCCACTTGCAACTTCAAAGGCTATTGGAGTTGTTACTGCAGGCATTAGCCCAAAGATTGAAGGAAGGGTTGTACAGATAGAAATTTTATACAATTTTTTTCCTTCTCTTTTCCCTCCCTCTCCCCACTTGAATGACTATAACCGTGAAGCGTGGGTAGGGTCTGTGAAACATGTGGAGAAACTTAAGATCACGAGTAGGAATCGAAAGCAAAGAGAACTCTGGGGGCAGAAAGCACTGGGTAGTTAACACCCAGCTCCACCAAATGACCTTGGGCAAGTACAAGGACAGCACTGCTCCAATTTAAACTTGCCTTCAAGGCGTCTCCACCTTGGTTTCTAAAATTTTCTCCACAGTCACAGCCCTTGAGAGTGTAAAAGAGCACAGCTGGATGAAGAGGAAATGAGATGCACATATTTATTTGCAAAATTCCGAAAGAAGCATGGAGTGCGCGTGCGTGCGCGTGTATGGGGGGGAGGGGCATGTGAAGGGAGTGAACAAAGGTATAGACTGAGATGAGGTGCGGTAATGGCAATGGTGGCTTTGTGCTCGATCGTTGGGAAACCAGCCCATAGCTCCCATCAAAACACAAAGAAGGGTCCAACTTTTAAGTGGTCAGTTTCTAGAACTCTGTTGGTTCTCTGGCAGCAAACTTGCTCTGTGTAATGTCTCACCCCTTCAAAACCTGCCTCAGGGCATAAGTGCAACGTGAGGTCATTCGGAGCCACAATCTAATCTACAAGAATCATCTGGCATCATATGCGAATGCTTATTATTTAAAAAATGCAGTTCTGTTTATATTGTTGGAGTCTCTAAGTCCTCTTCATTATCCATTCATGCTGTCTGTCTGGCTGTGCTTTTCTGATCTTTGGGTGAGGAAGTTGCCTCTGCTCAGTGTGACTCAGAAAGAAAGTATTAGGCTCTGATGCCCTATGTTGTCATGATTCCCATGCCAGGGGCTTCATGAATGATGTTTCCCACCAAGAATTACAGTAGCTGCCAAGCGATGGAGGAGGCGGGCACTAGCCCAATTACAGAGCAGCGAGTGAGAGCTCCAGAGGCTTCGTGGAAATCCAACGGACTCCTGGGGCAGTGAGGAAGGGGCAAGGGACTGGAGGAGGCATGGGGGAAGAAGCATGCCCCCTGTATCAAGGATCCTGAGCCAGGAGAGGAGGGAAGTCAAGGTGGCTGCAACCCCTCTGGTGAACAGTTTTAGGAATGGGACATGGAGAAAGGTTACATGTGACACACTAGGGGGCAGACAAACAAGATGGAGAAAAGTCTTCGGACCAGGGGGCCACAGAACTGGGTTCTAGTACCACAACTTATTCGCTGTGTGATTTTAGACAAATTATTTCCGCTTTTCTTGTATACCTTGTACAAAAGCAAAAAAACTGGATGTCTTCTAAATATCCTTCCAACTAGAAAATGTTCTGAGCACAACAGTCTTTTGTCACTACTTGTGATTTGGTAAACACATGCCCCTAACTCATACTATTTCATCTATATACATGGCAGAAAGGAAAAGGGGGAGGGGGACAGACAAGGAGAGGGAGACAAGGGCCAAGATGGAAGAAACACAGAAATGAAACAGTGATGATGATTTTGGCCCACCTTCCAGTCTCTAAGGGCATGTGTGGTGTAGCTTCAAAAAAATGGAGTCTTGATCTACATTTGGTCTCAGACTCCAGGAGCCTCCCATGCCATGAGAATCTCACCTTGCTGAGTAACATCCTGCTGTTTAAAGAGACTAGTGCTAAACATCATCATGGCTTAAATTTTTATTATTGTTTTTGGTACAACATAGGCTCTAATACAAGCCAAATACTCCATCTGATACTCAACCAAAGACTCATTGCTCTGGTGTGATGCTGGAGGCAAACCTGGCTGGGCTGGGCTTGCAGAGAAGGTCTTCCTAATGAATCTTCAAGGGTAATTCAAGCTGTATGTGATTTTTCACTCCACGTGCTGACTTGAGCAAAACTGGAATGCACTACCCACTGTGTGCCTGTGCCTCTCGGTGTTGTGGCAGTCCCTGCTGTAACTTGGGGAACAGATTAAAGAGATCCAGCAAGAAGGGAAGGAGGGGGTGAAATCATGCAGTCAGTCTTCATCTTAGAGTCTCTGTGAGGTGAGGACAGTCAGATAACTAATTTGTATCGAGGTCCTTCTGTGCGCCAGGTACCATGTGGAACATTTTACACATATTCTTTTCTTTTTCACAACAATCTCATGATTCATTCAACAACTAACTAATTTACTGCCCACCTACTAAATGCCAAAAACTCTCCTGGACTCCAGGGGGAGAGCAGCAAACAAAACAAAACAACGATTCTGCTCTCCTGAGGTTGAATTCTGGTAGTGGGGAGAGATGAGAAACAGATAAATACACGTGATGTCAGGTAGTGAGAAGCACTGTGGAGAAAAAGAAGGCAGGGTAAGGGAATAGAGAATGCCAGAAGGACAGGTGGGTGGTCAGAGAGGCCTCTCTGGTGAAGTCAGAGAAGCAAGGGGGTGAGACTGGTTCCCGAGCAGAGAAAGCAGTCACATTCCCTCTTCAACAGATGGGGAAACCGAGCTTCCCATGGTCCCTCATTTAATAAGCTGTGATGATCCCACTAGATCCCAACACAGCATCTGCTTCACATTTTAAAAGGATGGAAGTCAGAGGAGGGCTCGGAGTACAAGCGAGGCTGGCACTCAAAACTGCATGACTCTGTTAACAACACATACCACTGCTTCGTCCGCATAATGCATGAGCTGGCCACGTTCTTCTACTCTACTGAACGAAGAGAATTGGCAGATAGCGCTGGTATTATATAGAAAAGGCACACATTTTCCTGGATGTCTTTCCCTTATTTCTTCCACTCTTGAACCTCAGGCTATGAACAAAGATCAGTGAAGCATGTTTTTCACACAGTATTCACAAAGGGACAGAGGGGTCCTCAAAGACTTCTGTGAGACATGACAGGGAGGGTCAGTAGCTCGAGCTCACGGCCACTGACTCCTGCTTCACCCAGAGCAGCAGTGAGTTTATTGCTTTAATGCATTGGGGCTATGAAATGAAATTTCTGGTACTAGTACAAAATTTGAAAAATACATGATAGCTATGGCTCCTTGTGAATAATAGAGATGTTTCTTGAGCCGTCTTAAAAATGTGGCTTTAAATGCAAAGTTTCTTAAAAAGTTCCTGGTGGAATGATCACCCTAGGGGGTAGCCTTAAAGTTGTGAGAAATAAATGGCATATGCAAATCTCCTACTGGATGAGAAAGCCAGATGATCCACGCAACTGTATGCAACTCTGATCAAAGATTTGGAGAACTCATGGGAAGAGATCACTGTGTGACTATACTTTTCTCTGACTTCTTCCCTAATGGATGTGGTATACACTACACACACACACACACACACACACACACACACAGCATGTGGGGTTTTTTTAAGAAAGGTTTTTTTTTAAATATAATAAATGTTAATATATTTTTTTAAATTTTTTTAATTCTTATGTTAATCCCCATACATTACATCATTAGTTTTAGATGAAGTGTCCCATGATTCATTGTTTGTGCATAACACCCAGTGCTCCATGCAGAATGTGCCCTCCTCCATACCCACCACCAGGCTAACCCATCCTCCCACCCCCCTCCCCTCTAGAACCCTGTTTGTTTTTCAGAGTCCATCGTCTCTCATGGTTCATCACCCCTCTGATTTCCCCCGCTTCATTCTTCCCCTCCCGCTACCTTCTTCTTCTTTTTTTTTCCTTAACATATATTGCGTTATTTGTTTCAGAGGTACAGATCTGAGATTCAACAGTCTTGCACAATTCACAGCGCTTACCAGAGCACATACCTTCCCCAGTGTTTAAGAAAGGTTTTTAAAAAAAACAGATAAAAATCAGGTGAGGAGGGACTTCTTCCACTCTAAACATTTTAGAAAATGTATAATTTCTGCGCTGGTAGAATTAGAAGTCTTAGCCATCAGGTGAATAAATAGGAAGAACTGGAAAGAGGTTTTGAAAGCCAAAATTTGGTGTTTAATCCACAGATGATAGGAAAATCATTTCCTCATTTCTGTTTGTTGCTGTTTGGTTCAAAAAAATAAGGAATATCCAGAGCATACAGACAGATGTCTCTGGCGGCGGCGGTGGTGGTGGTGGTGGTGGGTTTGCATGTGTATGAGTGTGGTCTCTGAGAAGAAAGAGCTTTCTGATTTCTAGTTTTTTCTGAAAGGCCTCTCAGAGCAGAGAGTAGGTTCTCACTGAGGGAGTGACAGCAGCAGTGGGTGGGCCTTCTGAGATACTTCCTTAAATGCAGTGTGTTTCCTCTGAATTTTCTCTTCCCCCATCCCATGAGCTAGATCTTGTATGTGGAGTGTGAGCCACCTTTAATCAGGTGGGTGAGAAATCACACGAGAGGATGACAGAGACATCTTTCTCTCAAGGAAAAAGAAAACTAGGTACTCGGATGATTTCTTGGAGAGGAGCTACCTATATCCTATGACAGCCTCTGTAATATTTCAAGAAAGAGAAACCTGTTTTGTTTGAGCTACTGTATTTATGTGGTTGTTCCTGCTTTGTTTCTCTGTTTTAGCAACTTATCTTCTACCCCAACCAATAACCACCTGTTGGGTATAAGAAAAGATTAAAAGTTCATTTGGCTCCAGATTACTAGATTTTCAAATCCTCTCCTCAACTGGCCACCTACGACCCTTTTAGACACACAGGGAATTACATATGTAGATGAGGATTTGGCCTCAAACTTGAGTCCTCTACTGAGTTTGGCTGGATCATACAGAAAAGATGTTACACACTCAGTCACTAATAGAGGTTTGGCAGATAAATGCAAAAAAGCAAAGCTTACTGGGTAGTGTTGGGATCAGTGAGAATGTGTGACCCATTTAAAGGACTGTCATTTAGAAACATGGGTTATTTCTTGATATTTTTATCCATTTAAAAGAAAATGGAAATCCAGATTTTTTTAAAAAGTGAAATCCATACATTTTAATTAATAGGCTAATTAAAAAATTACTTTAAGGGGAGCAAGATGGCGGAGGAGTAGGAGACCTGGATTTCATCTCCTCTCAGGAATTCAGCTGGATAGGGATCAAACCAATCTGAACACCTACAAACTCAACAGGAGATCGAAGAAAAGAAGAGCAACAACTCTCTCATCAGAAAAGCGACCACTTTCTGGAAAGTAGGATGTGCGGAGAAGTGAATCCGAGGCGATATTTGGGAGGATAGACGGCAGGGGAGGGGCCTCCGTCGGCCGCTTCTGGCAACTGAGAGAGCCGCGGAGCACAAAATCGGAACTTTTAAAAGTCTGCTCCGCCGAGGGACGTCACTCTGGTGGCTAAGCGGGGGGTGGCACCCTCCGGGACAGTGTGGTCTCAGGACCCTCGGGGTCACAGAAAGACCGGGGGTGCCTGAGTGTGGCTGAGCTCCCAGGTAACAGAGCGGGGAAGCCGGCTGCAGAGGCGGAGCCCAGGCGCGGGCCCTCAGCTCGGGGTGGCCATAGACCGTGATCCGCGGCACAGCCGGGCCCCTGCTCCTCCAGCAGGGACCCAACAAGCGGCAGATCCAGGGAGACTCACCTTCCTCCCCCAGAGGAGCAACACGAGAGTGCACCGCAGGGATCTGCTGGGTTTGGAGACTCCACCCGGGGTCCGGTGCCAGAGAGAGAAACGCGCAGTCGCGGGCCGGGTGAGCACAGAGTGCGGCCGGAGACCGGGGAGAGGGGAGTGACTGGCGGTTTTTCTCTGGGGGCTCACTGAGAAGCGGGCCCCGAGTTCTCGGCTCCTCCGGGGCGGAGATTGGGAGGCCGCCATTTTCACTCTCCGCCTCCAAAGCTGTACGCAAAGCTCGCAGGGAACAAAAGCCCCGGAGAGCAAACCCGAGCAGATTACTTAGCCGGGAGGGGGCAAGGGCGGGGCTATTCCGCCTCTGGCAGAGACATTTGGAAACCACGGCAACAGGCCCCTCCCCAGAAGATCAGCGAGAACAGCCGGCCAAGACCAAGTTTACCGATCAATGAGAATGGCAGAACTCCAGCGCTAGGGGAATACTGCACATAGAATTCACGGCTTTTTTACCATGATTCTTTAGTCTTTCAAAGTTAATTTTTTTTAACTGTCTTTTTGTCTTTTTATTTCTTTTTGAATTTTTCTTTTTTCCCTTTTTCAACCAACATCTTATCAATCCCTTTTTAAAAAAAAAAATTATTTTTCATTTTTAGAGTCATATTCTATCCCTTCATAGTAGTTACCCATATTTTTGGCTTATATATATAAGTTGTTCTCTCTTTAAAATTTTGAGACAGTTTCTTCTAACAGATTAAAATATACCCTAAATCTCTAGTATATGGTGTTTTCTATTCCCCTGCCTGATCACATTCACTCCCTTTTTTTTTCTTTTTTCTTTTTTTAAATCCTATTCTTTCTTTTTTCAAACAACTTCTTATCAATTCCTTTTATACAATTTTTTATAATTTCCATCTTTACAGTAATATTTCATCCCTTCATCATATCAACCCTTATTTTTGTACATATATAAGTTTTCCTTTCTTTAAAATTTTGGGAGGCACTTTCTTCTAAAAGACCAAAATACACCCCAAATCTAGTGTGTGGCACTGATCTATATACCAGCCTTATCATATTTGATCACATTCTGGTTTTTTGTTGTTGTTGTTGTTTTGTTTTGTTTGTTTTTGTTTTTATCTTTATCTTTTTTTTCTTTTTCTTTTTTCTTTCTTTCCCTTTCTTTTCCCACTGCTTCAGGTTTTTTCTGATTTGTTTAGAGTATATTTTCTGGGGACATTGTTACTCTGCTGGCATTTTGTTCTCTCATTAATCTATTCTCCTCTGCACAAAATGACAAGATGGAAAAAATCACCTCAACAAAAAGAAAAAGAGGTAGTACCGACTGCCAGGGACCTACTCAATACGGACATTAGTACGATGTCAGATCTAGAGTTCAGAATCATCACTTTAAAGATACTAGCTGGGCTTGGAAAAAATATGGAAGTTATTAGAGAAACCCTTTCTGGAGAAGTAAAAGAACTAAAATCCAACCAAGTAGAAATCAAAAAAGCTATTAATTAGGTGCAATCAAAAATGGGGGTGCTCACTGCTAGAATAAAGGAGGCAGAAGAGAGAATCAGTAATATAGAAGATGAAATGATGGAAAATAAAGAAGCTGAGAAAAAGAGAGATAAACAACTACTGGATCACAAGGGCAGAATTCGAGAGATAAGCGATACCATAAGACGAAACAACATTAGAATAATTGGGATCCCAGAAGAAGAAGAAAGAGAGAGAGGGCCAGAAGGTATAATGGAGCAAATTATAGCAGAGAACTTCCTTAATCTGGGGAAGGAAACAGGATCAAAATCCAGGAAGCGCAGAGAACCCCCCTCAAAATCAATAAAAATAGGTCAACACCCCGACATCTAATAGTAAAACTTACGAGTCTCAGAGACAAAGAGAAAATCCTGAGAGCAGCTCGGGAGAAGACATATGTAACCTACAATGGTAGAAACATTAGATTGGCAACAGACCTATCCACAGAGACCTGGCAGGCCAGAAAGGACTGGCAGGATAAATTCAGAGCACTAAATGAGAAAAATATGAAGCCAAGAATACTATATCCAGCTAGGCTGTCATTGAAAATTGAAGGAGAGATAAAAAGCTTCCAGGACAAACAAAAACTAAAGGAATTTGCAAACACAAAACCAGCCCTACAAGGAATATCAAAAGGGGTCCTCTAAGCAAAGAGAGAGCCTAAAAGCAACATAGACCAGAAAGGAACACAGACAATATACAGTAACAGTCACCTTACAGGCAATACAATGGCACTAAATTCCTATCTTTCAATAGTTACCCTGAATGTAAATGGGCTAAATGCCCCAATCAAAAGACACAGGCTATCAAACTGGATTAAAAAACAAGACCCATCGATATGCTGTCTGCAAGAGACTCATTTTAGAACCAAAGACACCCCCAGATTGAAAGTGAGGGGGTGGAAAACCATTTACCATGCTAATGGACACCAAAAGAAAGCTGGCGTGGCAATCCTTATATCAGACAAATTAGATTTTAAACCAAAGACTGTAATAAGAGATGAGGAAGGACATTATATCCTACTTAAAGGATCTATCCAACAAGAAGATCTAACAATTGTAAATATCTATGCCCCTAACATGGGAGCAGCCAATTATATAAGGCAATTAATAACAAAAGCAAAGAAACACATCGACAACAATACAATAATAGTGGGGGACTTTAACACCCCCCTCACTGAAATGGACAGATCGTCTAAGCAAAAGATCAACAAGGAAATAAAGACTTTAAATGACACACTGGACCAAATGGACTTCATAGACATATTCAAAACATTCCACCCCAAAGCAACGGAATACACATTCTTCTCTAGTGCCCATGGAACATTCTCCAGAATCGATCACATCCTAGGTCATAAATCAGGTCTCAACCAGTACCAAAAGATTGGGATCATTCCCTGCCTATTTTCAGACCACAATGCTTTGAAACTAGAACTCAATCACAAGAGGAAAGTCGGAAAGAACTCAAATACATGGAGGCTAAAGAGCATCCTACTGAAGAATGAATGGGTCAACCAGGAAATTAAAGAAGAATTAAAAAAATACATGGAAACCAATGAAAAGGAAAACACAACTATTCAAAATCTTTGGGATGCAGCAAAGGCAGTCCTAAGAGGCAAGTATATAGCAATACAAGCCTTTCTCAAGAAACAAGAAAGGTCTCAAGTACCCAACCTAACCCTCCACCTAAAGGAGCTGGAGAAAGAACAGCAAATAAAGCCTAAACCCAGCAGAAGAAGAGAAATAATAAAGATCAGAGCAGAAATCAATGAAATAGAAACTAAAAGAACAGTAGAACAGATCAACGAAACTAGGAGCTGGTTCTTTGAAAGAATTAACAAGATTGATAAACCCCTGGCCAGACTTATCAAAAAGAGAAGAGAAATAACCCAAATCAACAAAATCATGAATGAAAGAGGAGAGATCACAACCAACACCAAAGAAATACAAACAATTATAAGAACATATTATGAGCAACTCTATGCCAGCAAATTAGATAACCTGGAAGAAATGGATGCATTCCTAGAGATGTATCAACTACCAAAACTGAACCAGGATGAAATAGAAAACCTGAACAGACCTATAACCACTAAGGAAATTGAAGCAGTCATCAAAAATCTCCCAAAAAACAAAAGCCAGGCCAGATGGCTTCCCAGGGCAATTCTACCAAACATTCCAAGAAGAATTAATACCTATTCTGAAACTGTTCCAAAAATTAGAAATGGAAGGAAAACTTCCAAACTCATTTTATGAGGCCAGCATTACCTTGATCCCCAAACCAGACAAAGACCCCATCAAAAAGGAGAATTACAGACCAATATCCCTGATGAACATGGATGCAAAAATTCTCACCAATATACTAGCCAGTAGGATCCAACATTAAAAGGATTATTCACCACGACCAAGTGGGATTTATCCCTGGGCTGCAAGGTTGGTTCAACATCCGCAAATCAATCAATGTGATACGATACATTAACAAAAGAAAGAACAAGAATCATATGATCCTCTCAATAGATGCAGAAAAAGCTTCTGACAAAGTACAGCATCCTTTCTTGATCAAAACTCTTCAGAGTATAGGGATCGAGGGTACATACCTCAATATCACAAAAGCCATCTATGAAAAACCTTCAGCGAATATCATTCTCAATGGGGAAAAACTGAGAGCTTTCCCCCTAAGGTCAGGAACGCGGCAGGGATGTCCACTATCACCACTGCTATTCAACATAGTATTGGATAGCCACAGCAATCAGACAACAAAAAGAAATCAAAGGCATCCAAATCGGCAAAGAAGAAGTCAAACTCTCACTCTTTGCAGATGATATGATACTTTATGTGGAAAACCAAAAGACTCCACCCCAAAACTGCTAGAACTCATATAGGAATTCAGTCAAGTGGCAGGATATAAAATCAATGCACAGAAGTCAGTGGCATTTCTATACACCAACAACAAGGCAGAAGAAAGAAAAATTAAGGAGTCGGTCCCATTTACAGTTGCACCCAAAACCATAAGATACCTAGTAATAAATCTAACCAAAGAGGCAAAGGATCTGTACTCAGAAAACTATAAAATACTCATGAAAGAAATTGAGGAAGACACAAAGAAATGGAAAAACATTCCATGCTCATGGATTGAAAGAACAAATATTGCGAAGATGTCAATGCTACCTAGAGCAATCTACACATTCAATGCAATCCCCCTCAAAATACCATCCACTTTTTTCAAGGAAATGGAACAAATAATCCTAAAATTTGTATGGAACCAGAAAAGACCCCGCATAGCCAGAGGAATGTTGAAAAAGAAAAGCAAAGCCGGCAGCATCACAATTCCGGACTTCAAGCTCTATTACAAAGCTGTCATCATCAAGACAGCATGGTACTGGCACAAAAACAGACACATAGGTCAATGGAACAGAATAGAGAGCCCAGAAATGGACCCTCAACTCTATGGTCAACTCATCTTTGACAAAGCAGGAAAGAATGTCCAATGAACAAAGACAGTCTCTTCAACAAATGGTGTTGGGAAAATTGGACAGCCACATGCAGAAGAATGAAACTGGACCATTTCCTTACACCACACACAAAAATAGACTCCAAATGGTTGAAAGACCTCAATGTGAAATAGGAGTCCATCAAAATCCTAAAGGAGAACACAGGCAGCAACCTCTTTGACCTCAGCCGAAGCAACTTCTTCCTAGAAACATTGCCAAAGTCAAGGGAAGCAAGGGCAAAAATGAACTATTGGGACTTCATCAAGATAAAAAGCTTTTGCAAAGCAAAGGAAACAGTCAACAAAACCAAAAGACAACCGACAGAATGGGAGAAGATATTTGCAAATGATATATCAGATAAAGGGCTAGTATCCAAAATCTATAAAGAACTCATCAAACTCAACACCCAAAGAACAAAGAATCCAACAAGAAATGGGCAGAAGACATGAACAGACATTTTTTCAAAGAAGACATCCAAATGGCCAACAGACACATGAAAAAGTGCCCAACATCGCTCGGCATCAGGGAAATCCAAATCAAAACCTCAATGAGATACCACCTCACACCAGTCAGAATGGCTAAAATTAACAAGTCAGGAAATGACAGATGTTGGCGGGGATGTGGAGAAAGGGGAACCCTCCTACACTGCTGGTGGGAATGCAAGCTGGTGCAGCCACTCTGGAAAACTGTATGGAAGTTCCTCAAAAAGTTGAAAATAGAGCTACCATATGATCCAGCAATTGCACTACTGGGTATTTACTCCAAAGATACAAAAGTTAGGGATCCGAAGGGGTACGTGCACCCCGATGTTTATAGCAGCAATGTCCACAATAGCGAAACTGTGGAAAGAGCCAAGATGTCCATCGACAGATGGATGGATAAAGAAGAAGTGGTATATATATACAATGGAATATTATGCAGCCATCAAAAGGAATGAGATCTTGCCATTTGCAACGACGTGGATGGAACTGGAGGGTATTATGTTGAGTGAAATAAGTCAAACAGAGAAAGACATGTATCATATGATCTCACTGATATGAGGAATTCTTAACTGCAGGAAACAAACTGAGGGTTGCTGGAGTGGGGGGTGGGGTGGGAGGGATGGGGTGACTGGGTGATAGACACTGGGGAGGGTATGTGCTCTGGTAAGTGCTGTGAATTGTGTAAGACTGTTGAATCTCAGACTGTACCTCTGAAACAAATAATGCAATATATGTTAAGAAAAAAAAAAAAGAAGAAGAAGAAGGTAGTGGAGGGGAAGAATGAAGCGGGGGAAATCGGAGGGGTAGACGAACCATGAGAGACGATGGACTCTGAAAAACAAACTGAGGGTTCTAGGGGGGAGGGGGGTGGGAGGATGGGTTAGCCTGGTGGTGGGTATTGAGGAGGGCACGTTCTGCATGGAGCACTGGGTGTTATGCACAAACAATGAATCATGGAACACTTCATCTAAAACTAATGATGTAATGTATGGGGATTAACATAAGAATAAAAAAAATTAATTTAAGAGAAAATACTATGTGCAGCAAAGAAAGTATTTCTTGGGTGCCTGGGTGGCTCAGTCTGTTAAGCATCTGCCTTCGTCTCAGGTTAGGATCCCAGGGTCCTGGGATCGAGCCCTGCATCGGGCTCCCTACTCAGCAGGGAGCCTGCTTCTCCCTCTGCCTGCCTCTCCCCCTGTTTGTGCTCTCTCTCTCTCTCTGTCAAGTAAATAAAATCCTAAAAAAAAAAAAAAGAAAATATTTCTTTAGGACAGGCCTCTTAGGCCTAGGAGAAATTTCCTGTTGCCTGGGCTAAAAGTTACTCTTAGATCTACAACCAAAGATATGTGGTTTGGTGGATGTTTTTTGACTCATTCTCTTAAGTCTCACACCCAAACCCTGGAAATCTAATCAGATAACTACTGGTAAGTTGCGCCTATTCCAGTTAAGCAATTCCTATTTTTTTGTAGGCAACACAAAGATGCAAGCCCCAAAGTAAGAGAGGTAGCCCCATGTCTTGAATGGACACAGTGTAGGCCATTTGATCCAACACTCTGTCCCAAGCAAATAGTTCTGGAGCCTGTTTTATTTGCCAGCTGAATCAGTGTTCTCAGTTCCAAGCAAAGGAATTATTGGTACACTAAGGAAAATTAATAACTTATTGGAATGTCACAATTAAATGACTGGGAGGTTGGGAAGAGTAGAGGCAGTGAAACTCCTGTAATCTTGTTTTTTTTCCCAATGAGTAGACACAACATCAACTATCTTTTGATTCTGTCTTTATCATTTTAGCAGAGCTCCATGCCCACAAATAAGAACTGCTAAATGGCTCTGAATAAGGGACCAGTTTACTATACCATGTACAATGAGCAGCCTGCAGCCATTAGAGAGAACATGGTAGATCTCTTGCTACCAGGGGAAATGGGGCACCAAGGTTGATGGCCACAGAATAGAGGTGGGGGTGCTACTTCCATAAGAGTGGAAAAAATATTCCTAGTTATGCCAAAACAATAGATAGCTATTATAATAACAGTTCCCATGAGGAGATTTCTTCCTGGCATTTCTTGGAAAAAAATATTTTTTTCCCGAATCTCACATCCTGAGAAAAATGAATTTTAGAAGTCAGGAGAATAGAAAAAAAGTATCTTAATTCAATGAGAATAAAAAATTGACATCACTTAGGAACCTTACTCTTCAAAGGAATCCAGTGATGTTAAGAAGAAGAAAGCAAAAGCAGGAAAAGTTCATTCCGAGTTAAAGGTCAAAGTCAATGTTTCCAGTAACTGGGATGGGGCGAAGAGGAGAAAAGCAGTCACAATCTTACTGGTTTTGCTTATAGCTGGGCCATGTTATAAATACATGTTCATGACACTGTCTTCTGCTAATGGTGCATTTTTGATAAGTAAAGTGAATACTAAGATTATTCACATGATATCCTGTTGTAAACCTGTGAGCGGTATTCAAAGAAATAAGTTTGGGAAGAAAAATGTCTTTAAACTGTCAATTTCTACACACACTTCTATGTAGAGCTGTTCATCTTACCAGATGAGTAGAGTGTTCACATTTAAAACTCCCCAATAATGTCCCCAGACGTTTTCTAGCATTTGGGTATCCAATCAAGTCTATGGTTTGTTGTGACTACTACTAAATTTAGGGGCGCCTCGGTGGCTCAGTTGTTAAGCGTCGGCCTTCGGCTCAGGTCATGATCCCAGGGTGCTGGGATCGAGCCCCGCATTGGGCTCCCTGCTCTGCGGGAAGCCTGCTTCTCCCTCTCCCACTCCCCCTGCTTGTGTTCCCTCTCTTGCTGTGTCTCTCTCTGTCAAATAAATAATAAAATCTTTTAAAAAAATACACTAAATTTATATATCTTTGTTATTAAACAATTTTCTTGATATTCCTAATAATGAGTTATGTGTATGAAGAATGTTGGATGTATTTATTAACAATTTATGATTTGAGGTATTCCAAATAATTCTGATTTTTACCCCAGTCTCTAACATTAATATCTGTCTAGAGTTCAGAAACTAATTACACTTGCCACAGGGAAGAGGGATTGCCCAAAGAGAAAGCCAAGGAGGGAAGCAAAGAAAAGGAATGCTGGCCGAGTCTTCCCAGGAGGGAGAGCTGAGACCAATCTATACTATCACAGCCCTGAGAAGAAAGGAGAGACCTCAGGAGGGAAGACCAAAGGAGAAGCAGATCAGGCTCCTCCTTTAGGGAGGACTATGGGAGGGACAGGGTCTAAATACGTATGTGTGAATCAGGAGAAGGTAGGAGGAAGAAAGAGAGCAGAAATTTTGACCCCTCTCTTAAGGGGCCAAAAATCCACTAGAATTCCAACTTTTTCTTTATTTTTTTATTCACTTTTTTTTTAGATTGGAGAATTTTCCATATGTGGATCTGGGAGCTCAATCTGGGCTGACCAGACAAGAACCAGCTGGATTTGATGGTTACCCATCGTCCATTGGGAGTGGGTGCACCTGCACACGATTTCTCATGGGGGTGTGGATCTCTTCTGTCAGGGAAAGGCTGTAGCTGCTCAATGGCCCCAAGGTCTCTAGGAGCTACACAGTTGGTTTTCCCAGACAACTGCTATAATCAGAGTATGTTGTGGAAATTATCCCCGCAAATTCACAGGAGACCAAAAAAAAAAAAAAAAAAAAAGTCCACCTGGTGGGTGAAAGAGCAGCTGTATGAACTTTAGGAAGAGGTCTGCTTTATTATGGACTTGGGCAACCATTCAGAAGATACACTTCATGAATCTGTGAGTGGCATGAGACAAGGTTTACAGCGAGTATTCGGCGGTAAAACTGGAATGCAGATGGAATTCGACAGGCTTCAACAGTGAACAAAATCTACCAATGTTGAACCTCTTAAGAATAAGTGTGTCATGTCCTGGCCTTGGGTCCAAACCCTAACCTTAGCCAAGTACAAGAAGCAAAGAGATTTCAGAATTTAAATAGACAGAAAATAGAGTTTGAATGACGAGTGGACTGGGCACTCAAAAACTTAATATTACATGTGATGAATGAACAATAGTATCTCTTGTGAATATTCTGCATGCAGTGCCAGAAATATACTAAGTGCTCAATAAATGTGAGTTGCTATTGGTGCTGTGGCTGCTGTTTGCCCTTGTTGACAAGAGGGTGAAAAGAGGGGAGAATGTTGAATACTTGGAGGTTTCTGGATTTGCTTTCATCATCCTGTTTCCTCTTGTCTTTTCTCCCATGTTCCCTCTTAAATGTACTTTGGTGTTCCTGGGATTGATCAAAGTGGAGTTAGGAACTGGGTAGGGAGAAGGGCTCTGATCAGGAGCCAACCTTAAATCCTTCTTACTGTCTAGGGCCATGTCAGAAGCTTTACATGGATTATGTATTTGAAGCCTCTCAACAACCCCAACGTTAGCAGTGATAGTTTCCCAGTTTACAAACCAAAAGTTTGTACTTCTCCATAACAAACCAAGGCTCAGAAAGTGACTCCCCTGATATTACAGAGCTAGGAGGGGGCAGAGCTGGGCTTTAAACCTGATCTTTGCATAATCTTCTACATAGCTTTGTTTAGGGAATTATGTCCTCACTAGCAGCCCACCTACTCGAGGTCTGCAGCAGGGATGGTGGGGGTCGGGTGGAAATGGGGGTTGTGGATGGGTTCTGGAAGGTTCTGGGTAGGGAGAAAAGAAGGGGATTAAACAAACCATTTATGTGGCTACATCATTCCAAACAATTAAAAATGTTCGTTCCCCTCAGAGAGGCTCAACAATAGTATCTTTGCATTTAGTTCAGAGAAGTGGTTGGGTTTTGGACTTCTCAACTTTTCCACACTCTCTGATGGGTCCGATGAAATACTTCCAATTTTAAGTGACCCTTGAAGGAAAATTGAGCTGTGAGATCAATTGGTAAGTTTTTATTTTCCTTTCGCTTCAACCCAGAGAAAGCTATCATATCCTCAATTTAGGATAAAAAGAACAAGTTTACAGGAAGAAAAAAATGTTCTTCCTTTGGAGATAAAAATAGCATCTGCTTTTCTGAGAGCCAGTTAGCAGCTGGAAGGAATTATATCTTATCTCTGACCCTTTCCTAAGTTTGCTGGTCACCTTTCTGTTTAATTACTTTTGCCATTAAGATTTAAAAGGACCACAGTTTCAACATCCATCATTTCACTAGTACCTGGATGTTCAGATTTTTTGCTCAGCTTTAAAGTTTAGCCAAGTTACACCACATGGCAATTTTAGGAGCTCGTCACCCTGTTCTAAACGCTTTACTCTGAAAACAATAGCTATCATTTTAGAAGAAAAAGTTCCCCAAGAGTCAATGACTTCGCTTATATTGCAAAATTTCAACAAATTCTCTGGGTTTGAATAAAGCCACCAGTTCCCAAAACCATGTAGGAAAAACAATCAAGTCTAGGGGGCTGTCTTTGTTTTCTCTTCAAATATGATATTTTAAAGTAAATTGTATTTTGGGGGGCATGGGGAGGAACACATATTTAAAATGGGATCTTTATTTCATTTACAGAAAAGTTTTCTGGTACCCACTGGACTCAGGGTAGGCAGAAACCTTATTATTAACTAAAATTTGAGAACTCTGTAGCATGGTCACTTTGAAGGGGCTCTTTGTTGTGGTTTGAATTCTAGGATGGGAGAAAAAGCTGGTGGCAACCTTGGGGAATTATTTAACTTTTCCTGTATTTGTTCCTCAGCAATATAAGAAATTGCTCTCTTCAGCATAGGGAGTAGCGAAGCATACTTTAAAAATAAGGACAGGACAGTTTTTCTTTTCTCTTGAATTCTCTTATCCTTGGGAAAAAGGAATGAGCTTCTCAACAAAATGTTGTCTCTCTATCCTTGGTGATTGAAAAGTATTGATGCCAGAGAGATAACAGGGAAGGGGGGTTGACAAACAACAGAGAGGGGAATTTGGAAAAGTCTACTTCCCACTGTCAGCACTCAGATCAGGAGACTGACAATTACTTAGGTGGCCAGGTGGTGAATTACGAACCAGGGATTGGGTTTTACTCGTGCTATGTTATGTTAGTGAAGACTTGCTTCTTGCACTACAGTAAGAGTGAACATTTAACAGAACTCTACTAAAGTATTTTTGTCAGTGTGTTTATCATTTAGAATTTGAGAAGAGCATTGTCTTCATGCAATGATGGCTGTCACTTGCAGCCTGGAGGAAGCCAGAGGTCGAGCTGACCTGGATCAGCGCTCACACGGGGCAGAAAGGGTGGGGGTCTGCTTAGCAGGCCTGGCTGCCCTGTGAGGATCTCGTTGTTAGGGACACATCAGAACAGAGCAGCTTCTCACCTTTCTGGGCTGTTTAAGTTCAAACTGCCTTTGGGGGTCTTGGAAGCCAGTCTTTCAGACTGAAGGTTAGAATCATTCAGACAGAATGAGTCTCACAAGGTCGACTTGGCCAGTCTCCTGCCTTTGGAAAGGATGTACACAAAGGACAGAGGAATACGAATGTTCTAGGGCAGACACTTCTCCCTTGAAAGGGCAATCTGTAAACGTAATGAAATAACAGTCCGGGGCTGAACCTCTATTTAAATTGACAAATGTAATTTTCAATTTCTCAGTGATGTTGTCTAATTTTTGAGTTAAAATTAAACAAAAAGAATCTTGTGATCCCAAACTTTCAGTTCATAAAGTAAAAACTAAAAATTACAAAATTCTGAGTTATATTTTACCCTTCAGATATAAAGTTCAGTGACCCAGTTCCACAAGACACATTTGAAAATTGTGTTTCTTTCCTTCTCAATTGACCATCTAAGAGCAAAAATTATCCTCCTGAAGCTTAAATGTAGTCCACATTTGGCATGCACAGTAAGTTCTTTCAACCTTGTGGTTTTAGTTAATTTTCAAAATCCTCAATCATCAGAATCACAACTCTTGATTTCCATTTTGTAGCCACTTAAAAATAAAAGCTTAATATCTAAGTTCAATAATGCATTTAAAGTATGCCATAAGCTCTAGTTTTTAGGCAAGGTTGGTGATACTATCGTCCAATGAGCCAAAAGGCAGAACAAGCAGAATATTTTGAAACATTTGTTCAGTAAGCATATCAAAGTATATCTCTGGCTCTTGAGTGCTTTAACGTTATCAAGGTGTGACTGGGCTGTCCAATGTCTGGGGGCCACTTGCATGCCATAACACCGTGTATTTATAAAACAGCTTTGCTTTTTTGAAACGTTTCAGATAGACTCTTATAAAAGTACTCTATTTCTCTGAGAATATACATTTGAAAGAACATGCATCTAGCAAAGGACAAAATGAGATGAGTGAACTGGCTTTGATAACTGCAATGTGGCATCAGAAACTGGGACTTGAGTTTCTGTTTTAAATGTGGAGAACATTAATTTTCTTTTCAGTGCAAGGCTTGTCCAATTCAGGCAAGAGAATCTTAATCTCCAACTTTCTATTTTTTTGCCCTCTTATGAAGTACTTAGTGATCTGGTGACAACTCTTAGATTAAAAAGTACTTTGAAGATAGTTTCCTCTCTTTTTAAATTTCACATACAACAATCCAATAGGCTCGACACAATAGAGAAAGCATTGGACTCTGATGAATGTGCTGTATAACGCTTATGAATGGGGACTCTGAAGTTGGGGAGGCCTGAACTGGCACCCTAGATTGGACACTATCTGTGAGACAATGGACGAGAAAAAAAAAAATTTGTGCCTCAGTTTATTCATCCATAAAATGGGTGGTTGCAGGGGTTGCTCACAGTTGTTCAGTGAATTAAACAACAGGATGCATGTAAACCTTCTGGAACAGGACCCGACTCAGAAAATATGCTAATATTTTGTTGAATTCATTTTTTCAATAATAGTAGTCAATCACTGTGATTTCTCCCTCATCAAGCATTCTTCTACTTATCCACCACATGTCTTTATTTTATATATACCTTGACTATTTTAAGAGTAATTTCAGTCAGTTTAGAACAAAACAACTAGGAGCGCCTGGGTGGTTCAGTCTGTTAAGCGGTTGCATTCAGCTCAGGTCATGATCCCAGGGTGCTGGGATCGAGCCCTGTGTTTGGCTCCCTGCTCAGCGGGGAGTCTGCTTCATTCTCTCCCTCTGCCCTTCCCCCTGCTCATGCTCACTCTCTCTCTCAAATAAATAAAATCTTAAAAAAAATGAAACTGATATAATACAATTAATCAATTAACAAAAAAGACAAAACCTGAGAGAGAGATGGACAAATTCTAATGAGAAATCCTGGTCTAAGGAAAACATAGTAACACACACAAAACTTAGCTCTGAGATTCCTGGCAGCCAGAGGAGAGAGGGAAACACAACGCACTAAACCATGGATTATACTGCAGACAAGAATATGTTCTGGTTTGTTTCCATTACCAATAGCTGCATAACGAGCTGACCTAACACTTGTGGCTGAAATCATGATGACTCTTCAGTTTTCAGATTTCTGTGCATTGGTTGAGTGACTCTGCTAATCTTGCTTAGGGTCACACATGTGGGTCACACACTGGAGGCTGGGATTGGCTGGGGTCGTTCATTGGAAATCTTGGTTTATGTCCCCATGGCCAACCTGAGCTTCTTCACAGCATGGCGGTCTCAAGGTAGCATTCCAATAGGACAAGCCCCAGTATGCAAGGCTCTGCTCAATCATGCTGGCTAATGCCCACTGATGAAATCAAGTCATAAAACCAAGCCCAGAGTAACATGAGGTGGGAACGCCAGGAGGCATGGTTCATGGAGTCCATAATCTACCAGTTTCTTAGGACAGGCCAAGTTAGAAATGTGGGACTCATTGGCACCTCTGTTTTTTGTTTGTTTTTAAACAGCTATCTTCATGTTTCATATCCTTTTTACTACTAAATCTTGTTTCCATGGGTTACATCTGTTTTTTCCCCTCTAGTGAAACCACCAGTCCAGGCCTTATAACATCCTATCAGCTAGGACCATAAAGATTTTGTTAGCCTTCTGCCTCTGGGGTCCCTGGAATAATTTTCTCTGCTTTTTTGTTGACGACTCCCCAGACCTCACTTGCAGAAACTGAAGTTTTCCAATAGTCCTGCACAGGCCATCCATGGATTCAAGTGTTTCAGCAGATCTCCTGTAAGCTGTGATGAATTACTTGCAAAAGTTTTGCAGTTTTAAGGTGTGCGTCACCTGTGGGAGCATCCAAAATGCAGACTCCTGGGCCTATTAAAACGTAATCTACAGAGTGATAAGAGCATATGAGGCATTTTATGAGCATAAAGTAAGACTGCCTTCTGAATTATATTCTTCTACCCTTCTTTTTCTTCTGACACTTACTTTTCTTTCAGTATTTTACTTATCCTTGGCCTATTCTACCTTCAAGTAGGAGAGGGATAAGAAAGTGGGAACTTTAGCCAGACAGCCTTGGGCTTAATTTTCTCCAACTCTTTTGGTAACTGGGCAATTTTGGATAAGTCACTACACCTGTGTGAGTCCCTCTTTCTTCATGGGTTAAATGGAGATAGTTACCTACCTCTTGGCATCATTATAAAGACTAAAGGAGACTAAATAGGTAAAGTACAGTGCCTGAAACATAGTAAGAAGTCCTCTACTAGTACTAGTACTACTCCTACTACTTCCTGTGGAGCTTTAGGTTGTGCTTAAGAAGAAAGCCAATGCACAGGAAAACAGAGTTGACAGATGGGAGGGACACTCAATCTCTGATGACTTTGCTTGAGCACTTGGATCCAGCTGTGCCTGAAGCCATCACTCTTGTTGGACTTTTTATTTACTAGAGTGGACGGGTTCCCTCTTTGCTTTAATCCAGCTGGAACTAGATGTTCATCATTTGCAACAGAGAGGTCCTGACTTATGTAGGACCCAGACCTGCTCTGTATCAGTTTCATCTGATGAATATGGATAAAATATAGTCTCTTGCTTTGGCTCCTGGAGATTCTGATTTTGTTGCCTTGGGATAGGGCCGGGGCACATGTATTTTGGAGTACCCTAAATGAGTCAGACCTCACTAGCCTATTCACCACCTTTAGGAAACTGCTTCCTTCAATTTTGAGTTCCTTATTTGGCAATCCCTACAGGACCTTGTAAGTTATCTTGCACATGGAAGGCCCACTAGTCCATTAAATATTTGTTGAAATGAACACACATTCCAAGAACATGAGTAAGGAGAAAGGACAGATTGTCTCGATAGGCTGATTATATAAAGTTGGGAGGATAGTTAAAAAGAAACAGATTACTTCCAGAAATTTCTAGCATCTCAGGGTAGCTACCTCACTTGACTTAATTTCAGACAAATTAAAAATTCTATTCATTTTTCTCCTTCAAGCTTTAACTTTTGGGTTGTGACCAATTTATCACATGGCCTTGGACCTGTTTCCTGACAATTTAATATTGCATTTTGGGTTTTTTTATTTGTTTCAAATTAAGACCTCTTCGCTACATATAAAGATTTCATGTTAGGGTTGCCCTTTATGATAAATTTTATTTCAACTGAATTATTGTCTAATGGAAGTTTCAGTCTCATTCCAACCACATCAAGGGCTTTCAGAGAAAAATAGTTTCATACATTCAGTATCCTGATAAATGGGGCGGGAATCCTCCTTTACTAAAGACAGGCAGTAAAAGGTGCTACTGATGGAAGCATTACCCACACACACTATCCAAGTGGGAGAGACAGCAGAGCCCACCAGGAACAAAAGTTTGTTCCATTTATTTAATGCACACATTGGCAACTTCTTGCTCCTGGCCCCACAAATATTACAATGGCTCTTATGGAAAAAATGCATCTGAAGGCCTGTCTGGATGGATTTTTAAGAGTTA
This sequence comes from Mirounga angustirostris, assembly GCF_029215605.1. NCBI lineage: Eukaryota > Metazoa > Chordata > Mammalia > Carnivora > Phocidae > Mirounga > Mirounga angustirostris. The sequence goes on along the minus strand of NW_026991709.1, from coordinate 175,715,610 downwards.
TAGGCTGGAGTCGACAATGTGACCACAGGAAAAGATTTACTACAAAGACTTTCAGTGGGAACCACCCATCATCGGCACTGGAAGAGAGTCTGAGAGATCATTTTTAAAAGCAGCATTGCCTTGATGGTTTGGATTATAAAGCTAAAGGAGGCCAAAGATAATTAAATTCAAACCACTGGAATTAAATTAGAACCTGGAAATTCACAAGCCAGAAAAAATATGCATGCAATCACATATTAGGGGTTCCTCTGATCAGATACACTATAATGTATCAGGGTGAGAGAAATCATCCCATTTTTAACATCACAACAAGATCTGTAACCCCCTGGAGACATCCTTCTGTGGGATCACTGTCAACTACAACATCAAAGCTTAGGGGAAAGGGGCGCCTGGTGGCTCAGTCGTTAAGCGCCTGCCTTGGGCTCAGGCTGTGGTCCCAGGGTCCTGGGATCGAGCCCCACATCGGGCTCTCTGCTCGGTGGGAAGCCTGCCTCTCTCTCTCCCCATGCTTGTGTTCCCTCTCTCACTGTGTCTCTGTCAAATAAATAAAATCTTAAAAAAAAAAAAAAAGGCTTAGGGGAAAAAGAGATGCTGAGGATCTCCAGTAGGGAGAAAATACCCCATTCCTCCTGCTAAAGTGACACTTCTTTTTAGATGGAAGAAAATTTTGGCATCACATAGCCCAGAGATCCTTCATCTTGATTTTATGGATCTGCTGTGTGAAGGGGGGTCAGTGGTTAAAGCTTACAGCATCACTGAAACTGAAACATGTAAGTTACATTTTGCATCTGAGTGTGTATGAGATTTTGTTAGGCAGAAGCATTGAGAAAGATCAAGAGTTAACAATTTTCTCTCACTTAACCCATTTTATAGAGGGGAGTGCTAAGGACTACATGGACATGCCCAACATCACCTGACAAGTAACTTGCAGAACTGTCTTGCGGTTATGGGTGACAAATGGGAACCTGTTTGCGAATGTGAGGCTGAGGGGATGGGAAACTACAGCGAACTTAGCCCACAGCTCTGCGTATTTCACCTGCAGTGTTTTCTCCATTATGAAAAATCACGAACATCCCTCTGGCTTCTCAGAAACTGCAAGCTAGGGGGTAAGATGGAGCCCACATTTCACTGGCATGTGCCCACCAGTTTGACCCAGTCCTCCCACTTTCTACCATCATATGCTCAGCTGCTTCACTTATTTACCCTGCCCTGCCTGGTCGCAGGTTGAGTTCATGGTTTTGGATGCCAAGAGTTCTGGCACCTGCTGAGTCCCTTGGAAGGCTTACAAAACTCCTTTGGATCTGGTTTCGTGTCAGTCAGGATGGTTGTGGGTTTTGTTTTTTTTTTTTTTTTACTTTTAAAGATAGCCCAAACACAACAGCTTAGAATAACAAACGTTTAATGCTTGCTCATGTTCCCTGTCCATCAGTGTTGGGACAGGAGCTCTGCCATTAGTCATTCGGGGAGCCAAACTGACAAACAGCGACCAACCCAAACATTCGAGCAAGAGAGAGTTCTAGGTGGTCCCACACTGACAAATGCTTTGGCCTGAAAGAGACACCAGTGCTCACAGCTCATTGGTCAGCACGAGTCACTTGGCCCCACCCAACCGCAAGGGGGCAGGGAGGTGTCCTCCTACAGTGTGTGCAGAAGGCAGAGGCTGAGGAATATTGAGTGAGCCCCACTGGTTCCTTCTGTTAGCTTAGTTGTGAAAACCTACCCTGGGTCGTGAGCAGTGGCTAGACTGCTGTGGGAGTCCTGTGACAGCCCTTCTAGAGTGACAAAGCGCTCTGTGCGTGAGGAACACGTAAGGCGCAAAGTGCTATGAGAGGTTCAGGGTGTCCCTATCGAGATAGTTGTCAAGCGCTTGTCCTGGATTCAGTTCCTGGGATTTTTTACTGGGCACCGCTAGGGAAGTGTGTTGTCTCCGTTTCCTCAGCTTGAAGAAAGAACAGCCTCCTACACGTTTGTGAAGATGATTACATTCAATGAACTTAGTATGTGTCCAGTCCAATGTCCCCATCAATGGTAGCTGCAATTTTTGGAGGTGGTACCTTAGTAGTTATAGGAGGATGGGCTTACAAGTAGCTGTGTGACTTTGCTAGTCACCAACCCTGAGACTCAATTTCCTCACCTTAAAAATGGGAACTCACTGTGCTGTGTATGAAAAGCCCCTGGTGCAAATTAAGCACTCAAGAAATATGGTATTTCAGGGCGCCTGGGTGGCTCAGTTGTTAAGCGTCTGCCTTCGGCTCAGGTCATGGTCCCAGGGTCCTGGGATCGAGCCCTGCATCGGGACTCCCTGCTCTGTGGGAAACCTGCTTCTCCCTCTCCCGCTCCCCCTGCTTGTGTTCCCTCTCTCACTGTCTCTGTCAAATAAATAAAATCTTAAAAAAAAAAATACGGTATTTCAGTATTTAAAAAGTACTCTTACATGGATTAACATGCGGATGCCCCAATTCTTTCATTTCTTAAAAAACAAAACAAAAACCCCGCTAACCATAATTCTTGCCCTGCTGACTAATATCACTATCACTTGATTTGAGCTTGTTTTTGGCATACAATGTTCTTACGTTTTGACCTTCTTGGATATAAACCACTCCCTGGCTGGGGCTCCAGGCCTCCTTGGTGTTTCCTGATGAGGCTGAACTCCATTCCAAGCACTTGGCAGCCATGCTGATCTTGGATCCACGTGGTACATTCGTGCAGCCATCAGAAACTGACAGGGCGGGCCAGGGAGCTGCCGCCACTTCCCGATGCTGTTAAGCAGCTCAGGAAGCATTAAGGGAACCCTTAGTCTTATCTACCTCAAGTCTCCTCCAAGAACCAGAGAACAAATTGACTTCAGGAAATCACGCAGGTACTTTCTCTCGCTCTCTCTTTCTTTTTGGCCACAGATCTTGTGACTCTCCTGGACAAGCATAGGGAGAATATAGGATACTTGACACAGGCAAAGAAAAAAAAAAATCACAAAATCCAAAGAGGGTTATCTGTGCCCCAAATCTGAAACCCAGTTCCCTAAATGTCTGTTTCCAGGAAAGACACTGAAGGACAAGAAAGCAAGTCTTTTGGGAGACGATTAAGTGCTTTATTATTTTATTTAATCCTCCAGACACTGCCCTGTGAGGTGGTTCTACTTGTGTTTCTGTGTGGCTCAGAGAAGTTGTACAACTGTCCAAGGTCACACAGGACATAAGGCAGATCTCAAATTTAAACCACACCCAAAACTAGCTCTACCCTAGCTGCCATTTCTCCTGCCAGCAAAAAGTTACCTGCAAAATGTTAGTTTTAGAGTTAACGTCAAAATGTGGCCTAGAGAGGTTAAGAAGTTTCCCAAGAGATGACATAATTTGCTGAAGATCTCATAGCTGCTTAATGGAGAGAATGGGCTCGAAATCTTGTGTTCTTTCCTGGATTCTATACAGCTTCCTGAGCCAGGCTGATGCTTGGTTCTAATGCCAACTCCCTGGGCTCCTTCAGATTTCCCCAATGATCAGGAATCTAAGGGACTCACTCAGGAATCTCCCCAACTTGCTTTGGCACTAAAAGACTTACTTCATACAAACACCAAGCCTGGCAGTTTCTGCTGGTTTCAGAGTAAGGAGCTGGGGTGGAGATCTGCGCTACCACCTCTCCATGGGGACCCCATCACACTGCTCCAACGCTGCCAAGTGGACCCACATACTGAACCCCTCTGCCAGCCAAAAATCACTTGAATTTTTCATCTGCCTTTTACTAGCACTGTTCCACTCCCAAGCTCTGACTGATACTAGGTAGGACATCAGCCCTGCCCAGACAAGCCTCTTCAAGCCAACTGGAAGTGAGCAACCCTGGCTTCTGGGCCAGGAGAGAGATGAGGTTAGCACACCAGATTTCAACACCCAGATTTCTTTACAGAGAAAGGAAGGGTGAACTTTTTAAAGGGACACTCTCAAGGGTCCCCCAAAGATCCTGGCTCTCCCCCCTGCCTTGAGCATGTCAGAGTCCTTCTGCATCAAGCTGGCTGAGGCTCTGAGGGTTTTTACGAAGGGACAGAGCCATTTTCCTACATGATAGGGAATTTGGTTTGGACGTGTCATGGGATCCAAAGCAGACCTGACATTTTAAACCCCAGCTGGTTTTTAACTAAAGTTCTTGTGGGTGGGAGTGAGGCAGACACACAAACCAGTAGCTCTTGGTGTAAATGCACAGCTGGTAGAATACAAGATTCCACAGGGCCCTGGATATGTCTTGGGTCAAGCCTCCTTAAGTTTTCCAAGACTCCAAATGGAATCCTCCAGAACTTTAATTTCATAGACTGAACTTTTAAGTTAGCAAGTGTAGACAGCATAATTCCATCATTAAAAAAAGAGATGGTGGGGGTGAGGAGAGGAGGGTGCTGGGAGGTGACAGGATTCTCCTTGACTCTCGATAGTTCCTTCCTGTGCAGGACGTGTAGTTGGCAGAAAAAGTTCTGGCCCCTCTGCTGCTTGAATGACTTTACTCTGGAGAGGTGGAGGGACTTATCTGATTGGCAAGTTGGGGAAGGAAAAACTAGATCTTCCTTTTTGTGTTTTAAGGTGTGAACCGGTCAGGAGAAATGTGAATTCTTCCCAGCCCCTCCCCCACCCCCCGCCACTGTACATCTCAGCTGGTAGCACCACATGGGCTGTTTGTGTTCATCTACTTGGCAGAAGGTGGCAGGGTAGGAGTGCCTAATTCCATTGCATGAACCCCATCACCCATCCTAGCCTTTGCCTGCCATTGAAGTTACCGTTGGATTTTCCAACCTGCAACTCTTTTGTCTTATTTCTTTATTTGTTCAGAATTTGGGTGGGGAAGGGGGTGACATTTATTAGGTCCCTATGATGGTTAATTTTTTTTTTTTAAGATTTTATTTATTTATTTGACAGAGAGAGACACAGCGAGAGAGGGAACACAAGCAGGGGGAGTGGGAGAGGGAGAAGCAGGCTCCCCTCAGAGCAGGGAGCCCGATGCGGGACTCGATCCCAGGACCCTGGGATCATGACCTGAGCTGAAGGCAGTCGCTTAACCAACTGAGCCACCCAGGCACCCTATGATGGTTAATTTTAATGTGCCAACTTGGCTAGGCTAGGTTACTCAGTTGTTTTGTTTTGTTTTCCCAACAACAGTCTACAGGTTGCTGTAAAAAATTTTTTAGAAGCGATTAACATTTAAATCAGTTGACTTTAAGTAAAGCAGAGTAGCCTCCATAATGTGGGTGGGCCTCATCTAATCAGTTGCAGTCCATAAGAGCAAAGGCTAAATTTCCCAGATGAAGCAATTTTGCATCAAGACAACAACATGGAAACCTGTCCAAAGTTTCCAGCCTTCAGACTCAAGACTACATCAAATCTTAATCTCCAGCCTGCTAGCTTGCCCTATGGATTTAATGCTTGTTAGTACCCACAAATGTGTGACCCAAGTCCTTAAAATAATTATGTCTCTATTCTTTTTTTTTTTTTTTTTAAGATTTTATTTATTTGACAGAGAGAGACACAGCATTGGGAGAGGGAGCACAAGCAGGGGAGTGGGAGAGGGAGAAGCAGGCTCCCCGCTGAGCAGAGAGCCCGATGCGGGACTCGATCCTAGGACCCTGGGATCATGACCTGAGTAGAAGGCAGACGCTTAACAACTGAGCCACCCAGGTGCTCCTCTCTTTATTCTTGATTTCTGTGTGTCTATGCCTCTCTCTCTCTCTATTATGCCTGATTATTCTGTTTCTCTGGAGAACTTTAATACGGTCCCCCTAAAACCTCAGCAAATAATCACAGTGGCTGACGTCACTAAGCCTCAATCTCACAATTACTTGCAAGGTAGGCAACTGCATTTTTCCCATTAAAAAAATTGGGGAAACTGAGGCTTGAGGCAGTTAAGTAATTTGCCCAAGGCCATACAACTAGAAAGTGGAAGAGATGCAGTATTTGAATTCACATTTTCTCGAAACAAGTAGCTGGTATTCTTAACCATTATACCACACCAGGCAAGAAAGGCATACTCCACGTTATGATATGGTACAGAATTAAGGTGAAATTGGGTATACTCATTTGATCACGGCCAAGTGAGACAAATCGGTGTCCATTAATCCTCTTGTAGTGAGTGCTTCTATTTCGAGGCTCTTTGCTTCAGTGCTGGATGAACTAATCCCATGTTAAGGTGATACTAAGAGCCCAGCAGCTGTTCCTCTGGCCAGACTCCTTGGTGTTTTGCAGGGCCTGGCTTGGCATGTGATGTGTGGTTCTGAATGTTCCTGCTCTATTTGTTCCTCTGATATTCACCATAATGAATAACTCTCAAGGCTGGCTATGGAGGCCACACATACTCTTTTTTTTTTTTTCTAGTTATATCTAAAACTGGCTATTATAAAAACTTCCAATATTAGCAACAAAAACAGCAGGAAGAAATAAAAGTATCTTCATAGATAAAATTCACCTTTGAGGATATATTCCTATGTTCATCTACTCATGCATTTATACAATAGTCATCTGGAAAGATATACCGTGAATTTATCTGTGCATGCATTTTATTTCATTCATTCATTTATTCAAGGTTAATTATGGAATTCTGACTACATGCTCTTTTTAAGGGGTGCTCTCCCAAATTTCTCCTTTTTCCTACATAAACTAGTGGCCTCACAACATGGCCACAATGACAACAAAGGACCTCCCCTCTACTCAGACTTTTCCATATCCACCTCGTGAAAATGATCTAACTTAGTTCTCCTGTCTCAGAGCCTTGCTCTCTACTTTCCATGATGATACTTAGTTTGATAAACTAATAGAGAAATAGATGACTGGATACTGAATGGCATATCAGTTATTTGGTCTAGCTAACATATATTTTAAAAGAAAGATCTTTTGGAAGCACACATCTCCATTCAGAAGGAGTGGCTTTCATGGCAGACTTTTCAGTTCTTATCTTAGGGTGGTTTTGGTCAGAGGAGCTTTGTTATGTCCTGTCAAATCTCATGACCTGGGGCGCCTGGGTGGCTCAGTTGTTAAGCGTCTGCCTTCGGCTCAGGTCATGGTCCCAGGGTCCTGGGATCGAGTCCCACATCGGGCTCCCTGCTCAGCAGGAAGCCTGCTTCTCCCTCTTCCACTCCCCCTGCTTGTGTTCCCTCTCTCACTGTGTCTCTCTCTGTCAAATAAAATCTTAAAAAAAAAAAAAATCTCATGACCTGTGTTGAGGACAAAACCACCACTTTATAAGAAGCCGGCAAAATGTCATCTTGTGTGACATCATTTGACTTGTAACTGGGATGATTTTATCACAAAAATAAAAAAGAACCAAGTAACTACAGGCATTAAGAAAATCATTTGTTAAATATTTATAGAAGATCTGAGATCATGGTTAAAAGACACCAACAGGTTTCTTCAAAGGATCTCCTCTCCAGTTTCATGAAAATTTTACTTGACAGACTGAAGCTACCTAATCAATATCGACTCTCTTTTTATTTTTTAGTGTCTGAACCACCATTTTTGGTTAGGGGGACAAAAAGACCGGATTCTCATCTTGTCAGTAGTGTGTTTAACCAGTTAACCAGTAACATGTTTCTCTTAGGAAGTTTCTTCAAGGACAGAGGACCCAACTGGGAGGTGTTCATCTTTTGCTTTCCCCTCTTCCTCATGCCTGGGAAGCAAATATAAAGGCTGGAGCACAAGAGCCATTTTTGAACATGGAGTAACACTGGGAAATGAAGCCACATAATAGTACTGCAGAGCATAAAAATAGGAGATACTTGGTGAGTAGGGAGTTATCCTGTCAATATTGGACTATCTACTTCTACAATTCTTTGATGTAATATATAAATTCCCAACTTATTTCAACTACTCTCCATGTGTTTGTGTTCTGTGTAGCTTTAACTGTAACTAAAACATCCCTCGGGTTTATTATTAGACTCTGTTAACAGTAGGTGGAGGGGGGAAAGATGGCAGAGGAGTAGGGGACCCTATTTCAACTCGTCCCCGGAATTGAGCTGGATACCTACCAGACCACTCTGAGCACCCACGAAACCAGCCTGAAATGTAAAAAGATCTGGATCTCTACAAACAGAATATCGCAGGCAGTTGGTTTTGAGGTACGAAGCGGAGAGCCGTGATCCTGCGGGCAGATATCGGAGGATAAATGGCAGCGGGAGGGTGCCTGGCCGTGGGGATCCTACACCGCCAGTGAGCGACAGCCTCGCGTGGTGGGGATGGGGCTCAGACTCGCAGACCGGTAGTGGTGGGGAAAGGACTTTGGGGCAGCCCCTGGGGTGGAAACCCAAAGCGGCAGGGTCGTGCATGCAATCTGGGGGTGGCTGGCGGTTTTAGAAGCACAAAGGGCAGAGACAGGCCCGACCTGGAGGCAGGACTGGGAGCGCTGCGGAGGGGCGCACAACCCAGGACGCTGCAGTTTATAGCAGCACCGACAGAAACGGAGACAGTGTGGCCTGCAGAGCTCACTGAAGAACAGACTGAAGTCTCTCTGCTCTGAGGCAGAGGGTTGGAAGCGGTCTCTTCTGCTCTGACTCTCGGAACAGATGCGAAAAGCCGCCAGGGAAAGGTGCCAGAGAACAAAAGCCCCCAAAACTGATTCCCGCTGAGCACATTCCCCGCCACAGGGGTGCAGGGCAACTCCACCCAAACAGGGTTGCCTGAGTAACAGCACGGCAGGCCCCTCCTGCAGAAGACAGGCTGGGAAAACAAGAGGCCAGCAACCCTAAGGTCCCAAGAAAACAGGTGCATCTTGCTTGGGTTCTGGTCAATAATTTGGACTCTATACATTTCCTCAAACACCCACCAACAGAATGACTAGGAGGAGGAGCCCCCAAAACAGAAAAGACTCAGAGATTATGACTTATGCTGCAGATTTACAAATGGATGCAGATATAACCAAGATGTCGGAGATGGAATTCAGGCTAGCAATTGTGAAGACAATGGCTAGAATGGAGAAATCAAGTAATGGCAACATAGAGTCTCTAAGGGCAGAAATAAAAGGTGAATTGGCAGAACTTAAAAATGCTATCAATGAGATCCAACCCAATCTAGATAATCTAACAGCTAGGGTAACTGAGAAGAGAGAATAAGCGATCTGGAAGACAGTATAATAGATAAAAAGGGAAAAAAGGAGGCCAGGGAAAAACAACTCAGAATCCATGAAAATAGAATCAGAGAAATAAGTGACACCATGAGGCGTTCCAATGTCAGAATAATTGGAATCCCGGAGGGAGTGGAGAGAGAGAGAGGGCTAGAAGATGTATTTGAGCAAATCGTAGCTGAGAACTTCCCTAATCTGGGGAATGAAACAAACATTCGAGTCCTAGAGGCAGAGAGGACCCCTCCTAAGATCAAGGAAAACAGGCCAACACCCCGGCATGTAATAGTAAAACTTGCAAATCTTAGAACCAAGGAAACCATCTTAAGGGCAGTTAGGGGGAAGAGATTCCTTACGTACAGGGGGAGGAACATCAGAATAACGTCAGACCTATCCACAGAGACCTGGCAAGCCAGAAAGGCCTGGCAAGACATATTCAGGGTACTAAATGAGAAGAACATGCAGCCAAGAATATTTTATCTGGCAAGGCTTTCATTTAGAATGGATGGAGAGATGCAGAGCTTCCACGACCAGCAGAAGTTGAAAGAATATGTGACCACTAAGCTGGCCCTGCAAGAAATATTAAGGGGGGTTCTATAAAAGGAGAAAGACCCCAAAAGTGATCTACAACAGAAATTTACAGGGACGATCTATAAAAACAACATCTTCACAGGCAACATGATGACAATTAATTCATATCTTTCAATAATCACTCTCAACGTGAATGGCCTAAACACTCCCATAAAACGGCACAGGGTTGCAGATTGGATAAAAAGACAGGACCCATCCATATGCTGTCCACAAGAGACTCATTTTGAACCTAAAGATACATCCAGACTGAAAGTGAAGGGATGGAGATCTATCTTCCATGCCAGCGGACCTCAAAAAAAAGCTGGGGTAGCAATTCTTATATCAGACAAATTAGATTTTAAACTAAAGTCTGTAGTAAGAGACACAGAAGGACACTATATCATTCTTAAAGGGTCTATCCAACAAGAAGATCTAACAATTGTAAATATCTATGCCCCCAACATGGGAGCAGCCATCTACATAAGCCAACTGTTAACCAAAATAAAGAGTCATATTGATAACAATACGTTAATTGTAGGAGACCTCAATACTCCACTCTCAGCAATGGACAGATCATCTAAGCAGAAAATCAACAAGGAAACAAGAGCTTTGAATGATACATTGGACCAGATGGACCTCATAGATATTTACAGAACATTCCACCCTAAAACAACAGTATACTCATTCTTCTCGGGTGCACATGGAATTTTCTCCAGAATAGACCATATACTGGGTCACAAATCAGGTCTCAAACAATACCAAAAGATTGAGAATATTGCCTGCATATTCTCAGACCACAATGCTCTAAAACTGGAACTCAATCACAAGAAAAAATTTGGCGGAAATTCAAACACTTGGAAGCTAAAGACCACTCTGCTCAAGAATGTTTGGGTCAACCAAGAAATCAAAGAAGAACTTAAACAATTCATGGAAATCAATGAGAACAAAAACACATTGGTCCAAAACCTATGGGATACTGCAAAGGCGGTCCTAAGGGGGAAATACATAGCCATCCAAGCCTCACTCAAAAAAATAGAAAAATCCCGAATTCACCAACTAACTCTACACCTTAAAGAACTAGAGAAAAAGCCACAAACGACGCCTAAGCCATGCATTAGAAGAGAAATAATTAAAATTAGAGCAGAAATCAATGAATTAGAAACCAGAAACACAGTAGATCAGATCAATGAAACTAGAAGTTGGTTCTTTGAAAGAATTAATAAGATTGATAAACCACTGGCCAGACTTATCCAAAAGAAGAGAGAAAGGACCCAAATTAATAAAATTATGAATGAAAGGGGAGAGATCACGACTAACACCAAGGAAATAGAAACAATTATTAGAAATTATTATCAACAGGGGTGCCTGGGTGGCTCAGTCATTAAGCATCTGCCTTCGGCTCGGGTCATGATCCCAGAGTCCTGGGATCGGGCTCCCCGCTCGGCGGGAGGCTTGCTTCTTCCTCTCCCACTCCCCCTGCTTGTGTTCCTGCTCTCACTGTGTCTCTCTCTGTCAAATAAATTTAAAAAATCTTAAAAAAAAGAGAAATTATTATCAACAACTATATGCCAATAAACCGAGCAATCTGGATGAAATGGAGGCCTTCCTGGAAACCTATAAGCTGCCAAGACTGAAACAGGAAGAAATTGACAACCTGAATAGGCCAATAACCAGTAAGGAGATTGAAGCAGTGATCAAAAACCTCCCAAAAAACGAGAGTCCAGAGCCTGATGGATTCCCTGGGGAATTCTACCAAACATTCAAAGAAGAAATAACACCTATTCTACTGAAGCTGTTTCAAAAAATAGAAACAGAAGGAAAACTTCCAAACTCATTCTATGAGGCCAGCATTACCTTAATCCCCAAACCAGGCAAAGACCCCATCAAAAAGGAGAATTTCAGACCGATATCCCTGATGAATATGGATTCCAAAATCCTCAACAAAATCCTAGCTAATAGGATCCAACAATACATTAAAAGGATCATCCACCACGACCAAGTGGGATTTATCCCTGGGATGCAAGGGTGGTTCAACATTCGCAAATCAATCAATGTGATAGAACACATTAATAAGAGGAGGGAGAAGAACCATATGGTCCTCTCAATTGATGCAGAAAAAGCATTTGACAAAATACAACATCCTTTCCTGATTAAAACTCTCCAGAGTATAGGGATAGAGGGGACATTCCTCAAGTTCATAAAATCCATCTATGAAAAACCCACAGCAAATATCATCCTCAATGGGGAAAAGCTGAGAGCCTTTCCCTTAAGATCAGGAACACGTCAAGGGTGCCCACTCTCACCACTGTTGTTCAACATAGTACTAGAAGTCCTAGCAACAGCAATTAGACAACAAAAAGAAATAAAAGGTATTCAAATTGGCAAAGAAGAAGTCAAACTCTCTCTTTTCGCAGACGACATGCTACTTTATGTGGAAAACCCAAAAGACTCCACCCCCAAATGGCTAGAACTCATCCAGCAATTCAGTAATGTGGCAGGATACAAAATCAATGCACAGAAATCAGTTGCTTTCTTATACACTAACAACACAACTGTTGAAAGAGAAATTAAAGAAACGATTCCATTTACAATAGCACCAAAAACCATAAGATACCTCGGAATAAACCTAACCAAAGAGGTAAAGGATCTATACTCTAGGAACTACAAAACACTCATGAAAGAAATTGAAGAAGACACAAAAAGATGGAAAAATATTCCATGCTCATGGATCGGAAGAATAAACACTGTTAAAATGTCTATGCTACCCAGAGCAAGCTATACCTTCAATGCCATCCCGATCAAAATTCCAATGACATGTTTCAAAGTGCTGGAACAAACAATCCTAAAATTTGTATGGAATCAGGAAAGACCCCAAATCGCCAAGGAGATGTTGAAAAAGAAAAACAAAGCTGGGGGCATCACGTTGCCCGATTTCAAGCTATATTACAAAGCAGTGATCACCAAGACAGCACGGTAGTGGCACAAAAACAGACATATAGACCAATAGAACAGAATAGAGGACCCAGATATGGACCCTCAACTCTATGGTCAAATAATCTTTGACAAAGCAGGAAAAAACATGCAATGGAAAAAAGACAGTCTCTTCAATAAATGGTGCTGGGAAAATTGGACAGCCACATGCAGAAGAATGAAACTTGACCATTCTCTAACACCATTCACAAAGATAAACTCAAGTGGATGAAAGACCTCAATGTGAGACAGGAATCCATCAAAATCCTAGAGGAGAACATAGGCAGTAACCTCTTTGACATCGGCCACAGCAACTTCTTTCAAGATACATCTCCAAAAGCTAGTGAAACAAAAGCAAAAATGAACTTTTGGGACTTCATCAAGATAAAAAGCTTCTGCACAGCAAAGGAAACAGTCAACAAAACAAAGAGGCAACCCACAGAATGGGAGAAGATATTTGCAAATGACACTACAGATAAAGGGCTGGTATCCAAAATCTATAAAGAACTTCTCAAACTCAACACCCAAAAAACAAATAATCAAGTCAAAAAGTGGACAGAAGAGATGAACAGACACTTCTCTGAAGAAGACATACAAATGGCTAACAGACACATGAAAAAATGTTCATCATCACTAGCCATCAGGGAAATCCAAATCAAAACCACACTGAGATACCACCTTACACCAGTTAGAATGGCCAAAATGGACAGGGAAAGAAACAACAAATGTTGGAGAGGTTGTGGAGAAAGGGGAACCCTCTTACACTGTTGGTGGGAATGCAAGTTGGTACAGCCACTTTGGAAAACAGTGTGGAGGTTCCTCAAAAATTTAAAAATAGAGCTACCCTATGACCCAGCAATTGCACTACTGGGTATTTACCCCAAAGACACAGATGTAGTGAAAAGAAGGGCCATATGCACCCCAATGTTCATAGCAGCAATGTCCGCAATAGCCAAACTGTGGAAAGAGCCGAGATGCCCTTCAACAGATGAATGGATAAAGAAGATGTGGTCCATATATACAATGGAATATTACTCAGCCATCAGAAAAGATGAATACTCAATTTTACATCAACATGGATGGGACTGGAGGAGATTATGCTAAGTGAAATAAGTCAAGCAGAGAAAGTAAATTATCGTATGGTTTCACTTATTTGTGGAACATAATAACATGGAGGACATTAGGAGAAGGAAGGGAAAAATGGGTGGGGGGAATTGGAGGGAGAGATGAACCATGAGAGACTATGGACCTGAGAAACAAACAGGGTTTTAGAGGGGAGGGGGGAGGGGGGATTGGTTAGCCCGGTGATGGGTATTAAGGAGGGCACTTACTGCATGGAGCACTGGGTGTTATACGAAAACAATGGAACGTGGATCACTACATCAAAAACTAATGATGTATTGTATGGTGACTAACATAACATAATAAAATTAAAAAAAAAAGAATCTGTTAACGGTATTATTCCAATGTTTCATTAATGGAAACAACCTGGGGTCTTGAGTTTATTCACAGCTGACTGTTCCAGTCAGTTAGTGTGAGCAGCAATGGAGTTCTTTGAACTTTCGGGTCCTGGGTCTGTTCTTTTGTTTTGAACATAGATCCTCAATTTTCATTGTTGTAAGACCGTTGCTATTCATGGATCGTCCAACACATTTTTAAAGAAGTCATTGTCCAGAGAATGTAACTTTCATTTTAAGTGAAAATCCACTTCCTCCTCCCCCTTCCTCCTTCTTTGTCTCCCCTCTGAGTTCAAGTACAATTATGCCTGGTGTAATTTATTGAAATCCACCCCCCCCCCCCGACATTTTCTAAACCATATCTGTCTCGGAGAGTTTAACACCTGTAAAACGTTTGTTACTCTCACTTGTCCTAATCAGGAACTGAACAAGAAGACATTTTGACATCTTGGAAAGAATGAGGGTTTCTGAACTTAAGCTGATCTGTTAAACCAGTTAGTTGAGCAAGGCCGGATGAGCCCTCAGGAAGAATCATGAAAACTAAATTAAACTGAACACAAAAAGCAATTTGCCAGCAACGAACCTAATTCACAATTTGCCTCCTCCGGAGAAGAGTATTCTGCCTTGGCCACATGCCAACGAGAGCTCTGTGTGATAATCTATAGGATTGCACAATTCCTGTTAGGACAGTTATGAAAGGAAAAATAACATTTGTTCTGCCAAAGTATGTGGACTTGCTGACATTTGCCGAAATATAGATATCATCTAGGCGAAAAGTGAACAGGATGTTACCCTTAAGGTGCTTCAGAGAGCAGGTATGTTACAGATCTTTTCCACACATACATAAGGCAGCTTGAATTTCTGGTAATTGTGAGGGCTTGACTCTTGCACCTATTTCCAACAGACCCCTGGTGACTTTTGGGCTTTGTGAAGATCATTCCTGTGATATACTCAACCTGGTGAGAAATTGTTCTTTGTGATTTTCAGTAATGTTTGTCTATTTCTCCTCCGGTTGGAATGGTGACTTAAGGGGGATTGAATCTGGAGTTGTTGGTGCGGAGGGGAGTCAGCACACTTTAAGTCAAGTGTACCTGTCATATGAATTGCCTGACTCTAGACTGAACAGAAGAAACACGCTGGGAAAGGATGGCGGAAAAGGTGTTATATACTTTCTAACCATGAAGAGAAAATGGGGGAGGGGGGAGATTTTTAAACAATGGATATTACCACCAATTCATATAGGACACTTTCATGGAAAAAGCCTCCAGGCATGGATTTGTGGAGGGCAAAACAGAAGAAATCTGACAGCTAATGGCAAATCTAGATAGTCCTGCTTACATGCTGTGCTGTATTTTAGCTATTCCTAGGCATTTCATTGTTAAAAGATTCAAATCCAAAGTAGGCTTGGAGGTATGAAAAGGAACTGGTTTCAGGCTAAACATACAGTAGAAATTGAGTATAATCCAAGTTAAGCATAGATGAAAAGTACTATGCATAGGGTAAAAGCATTTCAGGATGAAATATGGTGAGTAGCTCAGAAGCAGAAAATACAAGCAGTAATGGACAAATTGTTCAGTAACAGAGTCAAAAAGAACTTGGCCAACAGTCATCAAAATATTAGAGGATCAGAAAACAATCCATAGAACTAGGAGATGTGTTTCAGGAATATCTATCCATATGTATATGGAAACTTGTTAAGACTACAACAGCAGAAGATTTCATGTTTACACAGATTGGATGTGATAGCTTCAGATTCACTTTTAAAATTATTTTATACACTAGTAAATAAAAACTCAGCTTAGACTGATTTGCAATGTCGCAAGGAAACCATCAGCCATCTCTGATACAGCAACTAGGGCTTGAAGATCGTCTAAAGCTGCGAGCAGGGTCAGGTGAAAGCTAAGAAACTAATAGGAAGTTAGTAAGTGAAAATGTCAAGTTAGAAAGGGCCTTTGATATTGCACTGTTGTAAAATGTTACAGTTCAACTGGAATGTTGAATTTATACGGCACAGTTTGGTTAGGTGGCGTGCTTAATGAAAGATACAGTTATCACTGACTCAAATCCAATTTAATTCCCGTCAATAAATACAAAGACGGTGCTCACTCTATGCTCGGTACTGTACTGGTTGCCATGAAGCCCAAGATGAATAAGTTAAAGCATCTGCCTCTAAAAATTTATGGTTCACTGAAAGACACAGGGAGACAGAAGACAGAAGCAAGAAGCAGGAAACTGATGTGATAGAATGTATGTAATAAGACATATACAATTCCACGACATGTACAAGATACAGAAAAAATATTACAAGGGAAGAAGGAGCATTGTTCAGTGGGCATGGCTTTTTCTCAGGGCGATATAAGGTGAGAAAAATGCCAAGTTTTAGGAAGAAATTTCCACCTTAGCTTTGTGAAGATGAAGAGCAGCAAGTCAGAGACATTTAAAGATGGAGAACAAGAAAATAATTTGGAACCATTGATGTAAATAAACGTTTGCTCTTTTCAAAGAAGGGAGTGAGAGCGAGATCATCCATTTGTATCTCGCCCAGACCCAGTATCCAAATCTATAATTTTATCGCTCTGATTAAAGTTTTGAGTTTGCATAATCATCTCATTCGCCTTTTTTTTTTTTTTTTTTTGGACAGAGACTGACACAGCAAGAGAGGGAACATAAGCAGGGGGAGTGGGAGAGGGAGAAGCAGGCTTCCTGCCAAGCAGGGAGCCCGATGCGGGGCTGGATCCCAGGACCCTGGGATCATGACCCCAGCCGAAGGCAGACGCACAATGACTGAGCCACCCAGGCACCCCTCACTCACTTTCTTAAAATCATTTTTTTGATAGAACTGAACCGACAAATTCATCTCATGCTTGAAGTTTGAAGGAGCTGGTGAGACCATTTTTGACTTCCCCTTATCATTAATTTATTCAATTCAACACATACTTACTGGGAAACTATGTACCAGGCTGCCAGGCACTATTTTAAGTACTCATAATACATCAATAAATAAGAGGTTAATATCCTTGCCCCCATGAAGCATATGTTCTAAGAGGAAGACAAAGACAATAACTCATACACAAAATAAATATGTAAATATCATAGTCTGTCGAAAGTCAATGGATGCTAAGGGGGAAATATCAGAGCACATTAGGTGTGGGTGGGTCTAGATCTCTGCCCCAGGCAGGCTCACTTTATTCCTTAATTATCCTCAGCAACCCCTTTAACTCCAAAAATGTCCCAGCTTGGGGCAGACACTATGGAAACGAGTACCATAGTTAGAGGGAATCAGAATGTGTGTCTATGTGCTGGTATGTATGCGCGTGTGCATGTGTGTACGTGTGCGCGCAGAGGTGCAGGGCCACATTACAATATTTAACATGGTAATCCAGGTAAGCTTCATTGGAACGGGGACTTCTGAGCAAATGCCAGATGGAAGTGAGCCACTCCGATATCTCAGTGAGGACTGTCCAGGCAGAGAAACAATCTAGGCAAAAGCCCTAAGATTTCAAGGAATGCAAGTGGGGCAGTGCGCCTGAAGTGGAACGAATGGAGGAGAGAGAAACAGGAGATGGGTCCAGGGGTAAAAAGGAGCAGGAACGAGGCTGAGTAGAGCTCAAGGCCATCATAAAGGAATTGAGTTTTCCTCTGAGTCCAGTGGGAAGCCATGGGGTTCCTATATAGAAAGAACATAATCTGACTTCTGTTTTAAAATCATCACTTGGCCAGTTCTGTGTGGAATCTATACTTTGTGGGGAACACTCTAGGAAGCACAAGTAAAGGGAGTTTACCTGGGTAGGAAGCTCCTACTCTTAAAGGAGTGAGAAACGGTCATGGCTTACAACAGGATGATAGCAGTAGACGTGGTGAGAAGTGTTCTGATTCTGGATATGTTATAAACCAGCAGGATTTCCTGATGGACAGGAGATGAAGGGATGAGTCTCTCCTATCTTGCAGCAGTAACAAAACAAGTCCTTACAGAACTAGTTCAACAACTTTTGAGTTTTGGTTCTAACTGACCTCTTCAAAAAAAGAATCACTTCTCCCATTTTGCTTCAAAGCCTTCCCTTCCCTTTCAGAGCATTTGCGACACGGTGAGTCCCATGGATGACTAGCTGCAAATGTAGCAGCTTCTGTCTGGTAAATATTAAGGATCATTGCAATATGTAGTTCTGATGAACTGTAGTGTAGGGCATGCACCACACTGAAAGAATTTTGTCAAAAATGGAGCCTTCCCAACAGTAGCCAATAGGTAATCAGTATGTTGAGTGGAAAGCTTACGTTTTGAAATAGTGGAAAGTGGGGATGGTAGCACATCTAAATGGTGAATTATTATTGTGGGCAGTGGAGCAGAAAGTCGGGAGCTCTACCCATGTCCCTATCTGTGACTGTTGCCACATCCCTTAACCCCTCTCAGATGAATGCCCTTGGTTGTAAATGGAATATTTTACTGTGATTACAGCCCTGCTCTGGTGTTCACTGTATTTTTCAGCTCTGGTATTTTGTGACTCTGCAAATAGGGAACAAGGCTGCACACAACTGGGATTCTGAGCTCTCTTGGCACTCATTATTATCATTACTGTTATCCTTAGCCCTCTGTTTTGCATATATGTAAGCTGGAGGTCAGGGACTGGAATCTTCTCTAACAATGTATTTTTTCCATAGGCCATAAATCAGAGAGGTCCTTATCATAATGATTAAGAACACAGATGTGGTTTTAAAGCAGATTAAGTGGTAACTATATTTTAGGCGTGCTGTGTTATAGACAAATAAGATACATTGATAACAATTTATTATAACTACTGTAGACTGAAAGTTTAGTACTATGAGTACTATGTTAAACATTTTACAAGAAAATTTTTAATTCAAAACGAAAACAAACAAGGGTCTGTACTCTCCGAGTACATCTTATTTTCATACCCATTTTAGAGAGGGAAGTGGAGTGACAGAGAATGGAATACCTTGTCCAAAATTATAGGAACTCAGGCAGTTGGCCTCCAGAACCCATAGCATCTTAACCACCACACTCCATTCTCATCTCAAAGCATAGAGAGGGTTAGCACAGCATCTGGCAATAATGTAAAGTCAATAAATGCAAGCTATGATGATGACAGTTATTCCAGCAGTGGGAATTCAGTACCTGCTGGGTAACTGAATGAATCCATGAGTCATCTACACTGAGGCATTGAGGTGATAATTGAAATCAGGAAGAAATGAGCTCATCCAGGGGGAGAGGACAGAGAAGGGCTGAGGACTGAAATTTGGAAGCTGGATAACCACATGCCCTAATGCACACTTGGGTGGTGTTCAACCTGGAAGTGACTATTCTCATAACCTGCAGCAGAAAGAGAAATATATCCTCTAGAACTGGTCCAGTGGCTCTGGAATTTGGGTTCTAACTCCTTAAAATGGTTTCTCCCACCTTGCCTCATCTTGTCTTCCCTTTCTTTTTTTTTTTCCCCTAAGATTTTATTTATTTATTACAGAGAGAGAGATAGTGAGAGAGAGAGAACACAAGCAAGGGGAGCGGCAGGCAGAGGGAGAAGCAGGCTCCCTGCCAAGCTGGGAGCCCGATGCGGGGCTCAATCCCAGGACCCTGGGATCATGACCTGAGCCAAAGGCAGACGCTTAACCAACTGAGACACCCAGGGGCCCCTTGTCTTCCCTTTCAAAAACATTTGTAAACTGGTAAATCCCACCTCTAAAGAGTCCACTGAAGTTTAGTTGCAAACACAACTGCTTCTGTCTGGTAAAGATTAATGATGTTTCAGATATGGATATTTCTGATTCATTGCTGTTGAAACTCCCGAGCTCAATGTTGAAGTTGGGAAATGAACTCTTCAACAGACTCAAAAGACAAGAGGCCATGTGTCCTTGAACATATTCCAATCAAAGAGATTGCAAAGGAAAACACAAGAGACAGTATTAAATTCATGGTGACATGAAAGATCCCTATTGACTTTGGGAGGAAACCACCAGGTCATCATTCTCTAAGAGACTGTCCTTTGATATGGACCTGACTGAAATGAAGAAAGAAAAGAAAAGAGAAAAGAAAAAAGAGAAAAGAAAAGAGAAAAGAAAGAGAAAAGAAAAAAGAAAAGGAAAAAGGAAAAAGAAAAGAAAGGGGAAAAAAAAGTCTTTCTAAAACACAACTCTTGACTTCACTGGTTAAACATTTATCAGTCCTCCAAAAATTCTACTTTGCAAGTCTTGATGTTCAAAGTGATATTAGAAGAACTAAATAAAAAGAAAATCCAGTCTATAAAATACAAGCACTCAATTGGCTATAATGCGCATTGGTAGATATGGGAAATAATATTTGGTAACATCCATCAGCAAAGTGTCATCCTTTTGAGGCTGGGAGTTAAATATTATTAAAGTTGTTCTAAACGGATGACAGGGTTCCATCCCTGGACACTGCCCTATGACTATTATTAGATAATAAGATCATGCTCAGGCGCAATCAAATCAGTTGTTAATAAAGCTTGAATGGGATTAAGCCGAATGGTGTTATGAGCCATATTACTTTTTGAAAATATACCAATGCTGTTTGTTCTCTCATAACTACTATGCCAGTGAAAGTTACCAGTGATAGCACTACAAGGAGTAGGTTAAGTTTTTTCTCATTAGGCCAGTGATGAATATTCAATTTTCAATGCTGCCCACAGATTTCTCCTGTCCCCTCACACCGTGCTCCAATGTCGGGGGGAAAAATGGGTTCATCCTACACCAGAATCACCTGGGAATCTAGTGAAAAATGTAAATTTCTGGGCACCACTCCAGAAATATTAAATTAGAATTTCCGGAAGGTAGGTAGAAGAATGTGCATTTTTAACAAAATCCTCTATTGATTCTCAGGCATACAAAGTTTGAAAATCACTGGGCAGGGCACAGAGACATGTGGTCAAGTTTGATCTCTGCCTCTAAATTGCTGTGTGAACTTGGGCAAGTGACTTAATGTTTCAAAGTCTGCTTTTACTCATGTCTACACTGGGGATAACACCAGTCCTGCTTACAACAAGGTGGTGTGCAAGTTGACATGAGGTGACCCATGGGAAACTGCTTTGTAAACTACGAAGCAAGGCATATGTAGAAGATACTATTATTGTTGCCCAGTCATTTCCCTCCTCCTCATTCATTCACTTGGATTATGATGCCATGGGTGGCAATTATATGGGAAACATGGGCATAGAATTGCAGAGGTGTTTGATATCTTCATTCTCCTTCTCTTGAAGTCTGTTTTAACCTCCTAATGGTAAATTACTAAAAGGGATGCATCTATCTTCAACCCTTTCAGTAAGCATTGGCTTGTAAAATTTTTCTCTATGATGTAGTTCATGTATTTCTTCATCTACTATGTGGAAAATAAGAAATTTCAGATGAGAACTTCTATGCTCTCACCCAGCCATGATGAATTACCACCAGTAGCAGTAGCTCTTGTGAAAATAGGAAAATAGGTCTGTTTCAGTATACATGGCTTAGAAGTGATAAAATGGATTATTTTTTGATTTTAAAATAATATTGATTGATAGACACATTTGTTCAATAACATCTTTTAGGGAAAACTATATACACAGAAAACCATATGTATTTATATGTATTTATATAGATGTATCTTAATTTTACCGATGAGGAGGAAATGAGATGTAGTATATATAAGCAGATTATAATATTAAAACGGGGGATAGAAAATTGTGTCAAATTAGTCTCAGCCTTAGAGAAAAAGCAATTCAATCAGATAAACCCATATGAAATGGCATGATCTCCAAATAATGGTTAGATAATGTTAAAACAAAAATATAATGGTTAGGAAGTAGGATGTATGTGCTAGATTGTAGTACTTGTTTAAATATTTATTGTTCTTCCTTTTAGACCCATTCCTCTGAGAGCACTCCCAATGGCCTGTCCCTCCTAGAGGAGATGCATGACCCAAGGTTGGTATCAACTTTGGCCATGAGATTTGCTTTGGCCAAAGAAATGTAAGCAGAAGTGACCTGTGCTACTGTGGAGCAGAAGCTCTGAGTTATTGGCTAGTTCTGCAATCACTGTCATGGTACTGCTCTAAGAAGGAAACTGACTCAGATAAGGGGTGCTCCTTCAGCTGGGATCACAAATGAAGAAAACATGGAGGAGAGCTGATGTGGACTGCCATTGTCATGTCACTTGAGTGAGAAATAAGTCTTCATTTTTCTGCACCATAAGATGTGGGGGGCTACTTGTTACTGCAGCATAATCTAATGGGAACTAATTCATGCAGTGTGTTCATGTTATTCCACCCTCTCTTGTTTTATTTGTCATCAACACTTTTAAATAAATACTGAGAGGAAAGTTTGGTTATGCTAGTTATGCTAGTCTTGACCTCTGGCCATGAAATGTATAAATTAGTAGCTGGGAAAGAGGAACACTTTTTCACACATTCAGCATAAAAAAAATTTATCTACTAGGCTGAAATGAATGCAGCTCATCAGATGGATGGTGGATTAGGGGCTGCGGTGACATACTTTGATGGACTGGAATAATATTTTACATTAGATATGGTGGGCTTTGTTGTCCATCTGTGGTTTGATTCTGTTAGCTTTGTTTTTTGATATACTGAATTTTTTTTTATTCTTCTCTTTATCAGCTTTCAATTATGCATTCTTTTATAATTCTTTTACTGGTTTTGGGTATGCATCCTTGACTTGTAACAATTTGCCTTAAATTAGTACTTGTGTCATTTCCCAAAAGATGCAAGAAATTTAAGAGCATTTAATTCCTTTTATCCTCCTTGTGACCTTTGTGCTATAGATGCCATTTTCTTTTACATGCCATGGTTTCTGTTGAAAACTCAGTTCTCAGACTTTTGCTTCTTTGAAATTAGTGAGTCTTCTTTGTCTGGGTGCCTTCATGATTTTTTGTTTTGTTTTGTTTTCAAAAGTTTGACACTGAACTGTACATCCCAGTGTAATTTTTTTTATCCTGCATGGGAATCACTGAGCTTATGGAATCTATGAATTGATTTTAGTATAAGGTCAGTATAAGCACTTTATAATTGTATCTGAGACTAATGCTCCCATGAAAACCGTATGCCTAACTCAAACATTGATAATTATAAAAGAAAAAAGATAAAGTGAGATTTAATCAAGAGTTGAAAACTTCTATTCTTCAAAGGACATCTTGAAAACATGAAAAGGGAAACCACAGGCTGGGATAAAATATTCACTATATAGATATATATATATATATATTCACTATATATATATATATATATATATATATATATATATATATATATATATATATATATATATATATATATATATATATATCTGACAAAAGATTCTTATCTAGGATATATAAAAATTCCTACAACTCCACGGTAAGATGACAAAGAACCCAACTTAAAAAAACAAGGAGAGATTTTGAGTATATAAATGAACAATAAGCACATTAAAAAGTACTCTACATCATTATTCATCATTGGAAATCCAACGGAAAACCCAAGGAGATACTACAACGTGTTCTTCAGAATGGCTGAAATTAAAAGTCTATCATCAAATACTGCCTATGATATGGAGCCACGTAGCCTTTCATATGTAGTTGGTGGGAGTGTAGAGTACTACCCCCACCTTGCAAACAGGTTTGGTAGTTTCCTATAGATGTAAATTTAGTGCTTGAGGAGATTATGTGATTAATGATAAAGGGGCATCAAAAACCAAACGTAATTCTTTTAACATGGTGTCTCCCACTTACTTATTCACCTGTACATGGATGTCTGTGTTGCTTCCTTTTTGGGATCATTATGTATAAAGCTGCTATGAACATGCATTTACAAGGTGTGAAGCAACATATGATGAGGATGTTGGGAAATGGAAACCTCATAGATTGTAGGTGGGAGTATAACTGGATAATCATATTGATGAGCAATATTGCTAAAAATTGAACAAGTGAAAAAATTGTGGGAATACCGAAAACACTGACTAATGTTCTGTTCTTAAAGGCTGAGGTTTGAGGTAACCTTGGAGAAAAACCCAGAATGCAGCTTTTCCCTTCTAGAGAGATACTCAAGATACTTAACAACTGGTGTGGCCCAGGCACTAGCCAGTCAGAACTGATGCCTGGCCTGGAGGCCCTCTACTGTACCTGGTATTAACTCTGAGACTGCTGGACTAGAAAGGGATTCAAGCACTCCAAGAGACCCTGAGAAAGGGGCCAATGGTGGTAGTTCAACTAACCAACGAGAAAGTAATTTTGTATTTAAACAAGTAATACAGTGTAACAATATAAATTGCATATAACAAGTGGTACTAGCACTCTCTAGCTTAGTATCAGCTCTGGCCACCTCCTTGTAGTATACTTGGGGCGTATGAGAAGCAACATTCATCCAAGGTTTATCCTGAGGTTTACTCTGAATTCTTCCTGGGCCTCTGTATTTTTCATTCTCATTGGGTACTACTGATTCAAGACTGTGTTACTAGCAAATAGGACCTTCCCTCATTTATAGCTACGAAATAATCTAAAAACTGACCATTAGATATTTCTATCTTTTAAGGGGCTTCACCAACCATCATGGCCTCCATTGCATGCTCACACTAGCTGCCATGTTGCCCATCCACCATCTTTATCCATTACCTAGGCACCATGCCCTAAATGCTCTTCTGTATTAACTCCCAAATTCTTGCTTTTTTGAATGGAAAAGTCTAATTCTCTTTTTTTGTTTGTTTGTTTTAAGATTTTATTTATTTATTTGGCAGAGAGAGATAGCGAGAGCAGGAACTCAAGCAGGGGGAGTGGGAGAGGGAGAAACAGGCCTCCTGCTGAGCAGGGAGCCCAATGTGGGGCTCGATCCCAGGACCCCGGGATCGTGACTTGAGCTGAAGGCAGACACTTAACAACTGAGCCACCCAGGCGCCCTGAAAAGTCTAATTCTCTTTGTTTCACCATTTCATTTTCCCATCCATGCTTGTCAATCATTAATACATTTATTCACTCAAGACAGTTGAGTTTCTTCTATAAACTTGGCACTGTGGAAAAATAAGCAAAACTGTACTAGGTCCCTACCTTGATGAAGTTTATAGACTTATTAGGGAAACACATGTTTAAGAGACAATTACACTAGAAATACCAAATTGAAACTATGCAAAGTAAGGAAGAAAGAGAGGAAGAAGAGCACATAATAGGGGGATGAGAACTGCTGGGGGTGGGGAAGGGCAGCGTGGCTACCTGGAGGAAGTGATCATTCTGCTGAGATCTGAAGAATGAGTTCCCAGTCATTCTGGTGGTCTTAGCTGGAACCTAAGCTTACTGCCACTCTCTTACAAAGTACACAAGGAGGCTGCTGATGGAGCAAGTTGAAATCTCTCTTTGTACATATAGATAAGATACCTTAATATATGAAACCGGTATCTAAGGCAAGCTGGTCTTATTTTGGACTCTATACTGTAGTGAGGGACTCCTGGATTGATGATTATTGCTATTTCTGGTTTCATTGTTTCCCTGTTGGCATTAAAGACTTATTGATGAGACAAAGATACTCGTCAATGAGCAACACAATTTAGCTCTATAGCCCAGGGACATTGTCAAAAGACACTTAAAAAAAAGTTTAAGAACAATTCTCTTCCATATTCCATTGATGATTGGTGCTCCATTCTCCCTACTCCCCAACTGGCCCTATCACCCAACACTTGGAAACAACTTAGTTCCTTAGGGCTTCAATTTTTTTTTTTTTTAAATAGAGGCTATTATTTAAGGAAAAGGAGTTAAAAATTCCTTAGTAGGCTAAAAATAATCCATTAAATATGTAGGCCTATCTTTGCATTATTTTTTAAAAGGTAATGTATGTATAGGTCAGAGAAAAATAGTCCAAAAAATGTTGCTGAAAGTTTGGGAATACCTAACACATTTGGGGTTTCTGGATAGTATGAAAACAGAGGAAATGAGCTGACCATTTGTGAGGAGGTCAGTGGGTCAGTGGTTCATCTATGTAATTAATTTTAAGGTGATACTTCTAATTACCTTACAGATCAACCAGGTCATCCTCTCAGAGCTGACCTGGACTGATAGGAAGCTGTCATTCACTTTTAGAAGTTCTTAAAGTTTTAATTGCTTCCACTCAGGTACCCTGAGCCTTGACTTATATCTCACTGTGCCGTGTTTTACTTTGGGTGCTTTTGAGATGCCAGCGATTAGGCCTCTGTGGTACCCCACAGCAAGACTGGCCATGATGCATGATAACCATACAGCAATAGCCTCATATGTAACCAGATTTCATTAAGATAAAATTGAAAACAGATCTTGCACTTAAGTAGTGTGGAAATAAACAAAGACCACCCAAATGAGAACAAGCAGAGGTTATTTATTCAGAGTTGGCGATAGCAAGAGAGTCAGCTGCCATTGCTGTGTTTTGGCAGACTTAAAGGCAGGCAGAGGTGTAAGTAGGAAAGCTTCATAATGGAAGAAAGGGAAAACTTTAAGTATGCTCTGGCTGGAGGCTGGCTAGCCAGTATGACTAGAAGTGGGGTGTCCCAGGTTATTGGTTAGGGATGCATGTTGGCTTTTTCTGATTGATTCTAACTTATAAGCAGGGAAACTTGTAAGTTAGGGAGATTGCCAGTAATAACAAAGAATAATGATAATTAAGTCCTGACCACTTTGGGCCAATGCTAAAGGGGTTTTGCTTGGCTTTCTGGGTTGTTCCTAGAGACAGTGGTCTGATTACTCCAAGTCTGACTTATATGTAGCCAGCTAATTTCCTGGGCTGGTTGCTGCAGATTGTGCGTGAGAATAGTAATAATAATAAATAACATTATTATTACATATGGCCTAGCCATTTTATGTTTGTATGTTCAGTCTCTCAGTATATTTATGAGGCATGCATCTTAGACACTTTAAATGTCTGTTTTCTTTATACTGGGGTTTGTTATACTTCCAGCTTTTGCAAGTTTCCCAAGTTCCTTCTTATCACACGATTTAGGCTATGTTAAGAGGTTGGAGAAGAATGTTTGCAGTACAAAACTTTGTTTATCCTATCTGCGCAGAGGCAGGCAGAGCCCATTAAACTATAGTAGGATACAATACAATGGGAAAGACTGGAACCCGGAAACTCAGCTGGGCACTGCGTAGACCAGGCATTTCCAGAGAGCCAAGGATGAGAAGGAAGAGAAAGACGGTTCAAGAATCCAACTTTGATAAAGATCTGGGATGAAGTCCAGGCTTAGAAGCAGAAAAAAAAAAAAAAATCAATGGTTACATTTATTTACTATCATTAAATACGCTTTCACTTCATGCTAAGGGTTATGTTAAACATCTTTCTTCACTATTTTGTATATTCCTCATTAAAATCCTATGAAGTCTTTCCCTTTCTACAGATGGGAAAAATTATCCCTTTCTACAGATGGGAAAATTAAGGCTTAGAAAAATTAAGTGTTTTGCCCAAGTTGCTCAGTAGTGAAGAGTTCAGCTGGTACCAGAGACCAGCATGCTGGTCTGATTCTTGAGTCAGATTCAGGTTTGAACCCTTTTCCCTGCCTCCTGAGCTCCTACTCCAGGTGGCCCAGCCTACACCCTCAAGCTGCACTAGTCTCTTGGCCAGCAGGCAGCCCTCTTGGGTGACTTACCAGCCAAGTGGCTTAAATTGTGAGGATTAAATGATAATGCCATCGTCCCCCAAATTTCTTCTCCCTTGAGCAGAAAGAACAAAGACATTTCAAGTCCATTGCCTAAGCCAAGAAAGAAATTCCAAGTCCATTGCCTAAGCCAAGCAAGAAATTCCAGTCTCCCTCATTCCATCCATTTCTTCTCTCTATGAGAGGATGTTTCAAGGTCTTCTTTCTCATTTGCTTGGGGAGGGGATGTGAAGAAGTTCCTAGGGAGAAGAACACAAGAGGGGATCGGGCTGTTGGAGAAGGTCTTTGGCATCTGAATTGGACTTTCTCTGCTCCCCTTTCTGTTAGGACTTTGTTAAATTATTATTTGCTAAGTGGAACACAGGTTGCCAGATGGTGAGCCAGGGTTCCCCAACAGAACACAAGAGAAAGTCAAATAGAGAAGTTTACCCTCAAAATAAGAAGGAAATGCACAGTACTTCTGGAGAAAGCACATGGCACGCCTTGAGGTGCTGCATGGGGAGGTCAAGACAGAGATGGTAGAGAGTAGAGAGTGATGGGGGAGGGGGAGAGAGAAACAGAAAGATAAGGAGAGGGGAAGGAGGGGATAAGGAGGCCTAAGGAGGAATCTGGCATATGCCTTTCTTAGGATTCACCGGTAGAATGCTTTGGGGTTCCCAGACTAGCGGTGGATTGGTCAATTCAAATAATAAGAAAAGGCTTTTGGTAAAGCCCATGGGGGTCTCATCTAAGGGCTGCATAAAGCATACAGGTGCTGCCAAGTAGGGAAGACTGTTGATCACAAGGGTGATTATATCAGGGAGGAACTTCCATTTGCTAGTCACTCTGTAGGCTGCTAGCTAGGACATGTACTTGCATGAGGGGTCTAGTGAAAGTTTGAAGGTCTCTGCAGGCCACTTGGATGGATGCCAAGGCAACAATACCATGGAGTAGTTTAGCTAAACTTGACACTCCCCCTCTTTAGTCATGGGAAATAGTAGGTGGAGTTGATTGATGGTGGTAAGGACTTTTTAGGCAACTCCTGGAAAGCCTGGGATACAAGTTGTTGGCCCCAATAGTTGATAGCTCTCTTTAGACTTAGTGCCGGTTTCAATAGCTATAATGAAGTTGAGCCAATAGAGGTATATAGAGGTGGGCAGGGAGGAATGGTACCCTCTTTAATTTGAAAGCCTTAGTAATGAAGTGATACATGGATCAAGTCTTTTTTTTTTTTTTTTTTAAAGAGAGAGACAGAGAGAGAGAGGGAACACAAGCAGGGGGAGTGGGAGAGGGAGAAGCAGGCTTCCCACTGAGCAGGGAGCCCGATGCAGGGCTCTATCCCAGGACCCTGGAATCACGACCTGAGCTGAAGGCAGCCGCTTTACCACTGAGCCACCCAGGCGACCCTGGACCAAGTCTTATGAAGTGTGCTTAAACAGCAAAGCAGCTTGGAGAAAAGTATGTGCAGTGTAAAGAAAGGAATGCAAAGATATGGAGGGCTGCATAAGCAGAGGGACTGTCCAGGTGGGAGGACTATAGGCAGACTGGTGTGAATAGAGTCAAAAACACACCATGGGTGGCAATATTAGACTAGAGGTCCTTAAACCTTCCCTACTTCAATTCAGGATTATTTGTAAGGAAGAGGGATGTTGAGTGCGCAGAGAAAGTCAAATGGTCCCAAGCGTTGTCAAATGAAGCTGCAGAGAGATTAGCACCAAAACTTCAAGCTTCTCAGTGGCCATCAGCTCTCCACCTAAACTAGCAAATGTTTTAAGAGACCAGAAGACTAGGGTAAATACTTTGTAACTATCTCTGACACCTGCGATCCTCCACCTTGAAAACCACAAGTTCATCTCAAAATTAGAGAATTACAAAAGAAAAACTAGGTCAACTTCCTAAGTAGAAGGCAAGCCTTAAATAAACTTATTTTACATGCTTCGTCAAAATCAATGATCATTATCTTCCTTGCTGTTTAAGAGACTCACAAATAGATTTCACACAGTGTCTTTGAAAACTCAGATTTTTTTTTTTCTGTGATTTGACTATAAGTGAAGACAATAAACGTACCTGGTCTGTTCACCATTGCCTATCCAACCAGTACCAAAGAGAATGCTTGAAGTATTGGCAATTTGGGGAAAAATAAATATATGAAATATGTATGTTATATATAGATATAAAATATATGTTTATAAATAAAGTTTTAAAATGTCAGAATAGTTTGTAATGTTTGTCAATATAAAATTTTCAGTGAAACATGGGGCACCTGGGTGGCTTAGTCAGTTATGCATCTGCCTTTGGCTCAGGTCATGATCCCAGGGTGCTGGGATCGAGCCCTGCATCGGGCTCCCTGCTCAGTGGAGAGCCTGCTTCTCCCTCTCCCTCTGCTGCTCCCCCTGCTTGTGCTCTCTCTCTCTCTCTCTGTGTCAGATAAATAAATACAATCTTTAAAAAAATAAAATCTTTAGTGAAACTGTAAAAACAGGAATTCATCGGGGAGGGCTCGATTCTATCTTGTTTAATTCTTTAAAATAATCAAGAGATGAAATAACTTGATAATGTTGACTGGGGGAACACTGGCACTCTTTTTCATTTTATTTATTCATACCTCTATGTTTGAACTCTCACTCTAACATCATTTAAACATAATTAAGAAACTTTAGAACTTAAAATTAAACATGGACTGTTTCCAGAGATTTTTTTAATTTTTGATGTTGGAAGGGAATGGTAGGACTTAGGGCATTTCTAGTCATTTTCAATGCCATCATACACTCAGACTACTATCTGTTCAGTAGAGCTATCCATACAAGTGAAGTTGGCTGCAAAACCGAAAAGTAGTATTTCTCTTTCTACTTGATCTAAAAAGGAAACAAAACTTTTGAAATACTCAGCTGAAAAGAAAAAAAATCTACCCAAAGAAACCCCTTGAAAACTTAGGGGTTGTTTATTTATGTATTTGTTCATATATATATTTATTTATGTCTGTGTGCACACACGTGTGTATAATTCCTGAATCTAGTTGCTTTGTCCTTTGGGATCTTTGTTATGAAAGGAGATTTCTTAGTACTTAGTGGGTGACATTTCTGCACAGCTTATCTATCAATAGCCAATGCCTTCTTTGCTCAGAAATGTTTAGGTATTACAAGCTAAGAAGGCTGCTTACTGGGTGTCATAAAACCCACTTTCAGATGTGCTGTTTCCAGATGCTTTAGCTTAACCTGACTGCACAGGATTGTTTAGCATGATGGATGGCACTCTCTAACATCTGCAGGCTGCAATCTTAAGTTACAGTCAAAGCCAAACTCCATACCAAAAATGAGTAGCTTGTATTCATGAAATGAATTTTATTTCTTGCACAAATGGCCAACAAGTTGTTATGTTAAAGGTTTTTGTGTATAAACTCATCAAGGGGAAAAGGTCACTTAAAAAAAAAAACCCCACCAACTTAGAAATATAAGTATGAGGGAGGAGCAAGAACTGAAATATACTATAAATCAAGCAGCTTTTGAATTTACATTCCATGCTAATGGGTTCTACACTGCTCCTTGTATCAATAGGGTTTCCAAAATTTAAATTATTACCTATCAAAGTTTTAAGTAAAAGGTAGCTAGATTACCTGTTTTAAATGAGCAGAGAGAAATTTTATCATTCATTTGTGATGTCTCAGTGATTGAGATTTAAGATTTTATGATTTAAACAAGGAAATCAGATTAGATTATACTGTGTTTATCATACCTCTCAACAAAAATAGACCTTTTCTTGCCTCATCTTTTTTTCTGCCTAGGAAGAAAATTTTATAGTGAAAATTTATGGGTGAAGACATAAAGCTGCAACCTAAGCAGATGGCATGGTAGTTTGACCTTGACTTTTCATTTTAAATCAAGCTCAGATCACTTGGATTCCAAAACATAGCAAATTGCATTTTTTCCCTGCTCTTTACACTGAGTCACACATACATTTCTCAATGCTATCATTTCCTTGGGACACAAGGACAAGTATATATGTATTGCTATTTCCTTCCTGACTCGAGAACAAAATGGACAACATTCTTAGTATGGAAAGACCAACACAAAATGTCACCAGAAATCCATTGGAGAGGTACTTTCTACCTCATTGGGCCAGTCAAGCACTTCTTCCCATTAACAAATAACCAGTTGATCAATAAACACCAGGAAGAGAACCAGTGGACTTTATCAAACCAAAGGTATACTGTATCAAAACAACAATGGGACCTTAATTGATACCTTCAGTTGATGATACCACATGAGGCAGAGATGAAGGACAATGACCCTCCTCAATCACTGTAGAAAGATAGAAAATTACAAGTAAGAAATTTGCTACAGGTCCTTGAAAGATGCCTAGAACTTGAGAAGTCCTAGAACTTAATCTTCACATCCACTTCTTAAAAGCCTTACAATGTGATCCAGCAAACTAATTTTTTTTTAAGAAGGCTCTATGCCCATGAGGAGCCCAATGTGGGGCCTGAAATCACAACCCTGGGATCAAGACCTGAGCTGAGATTAAGAGTCTGATGCTTAACTCACTGAGCCACCCAGGCACTCCCCAGCAACCTAATTCTTGATGGTATTAACAGTAACTGTTTTAATAAATGTGCAAAGCTGTCCACTCAAAGATCAGATTCACAGCATTGATTATGATACTGAAAGATGTGGACCAACCTGAATATCTACTAACAGAAGATAGGTCAAATAAGTTATTGCACAGCCATCCAATAGAATATCATAGTTATAAAAAATAATGCAGAACTTTATTTTTAAAAGGTTCATTATAAACCAAGTGCATAAAAACTAGGTCACAAAATAAAAAAGCATGAAAATAAGAAAACTGTGAATCCATTTTTAGCAATATTTATCCTCTATGCAAAATCATGGGGAGAATGGATTTTGACTTGAATAGTTCAGAGGAAAAACAGTCTAAGTACCTATAACAAAATCTGTGTAGGATTAGATATCCATGTAGAATAGAAGGAATTGTGGCTAGCCCTTCACACCAAACACAAAAATCAATCCTAGATTGATTGTGGGTCTAAATGCAAAAGATAAAACAATTAAGCTTTTAGAAAAATAAAATAGGATAGGCCTGGGGTAGGTAAAGATTTCTTGGACAAAACACAAGCACTTTTATAAAAGAAACAAAGTAATTTGCATTACACTTAAAGAAATTTATCCAAAGTATTTATCAAAAAAAATACCATTGAGAGGGTGAAAATGCAACCCACAAAGTGGGGGGAGATATTCACAGAATGTCAGTAGGAGAAAGGACGAGGAACCAGAACACACAAAGGCACTCAATAGATCAGTAAGGGAAAAAGCAGATTACCTAATAGAAAATCAGGCGAAACACTTGACTAGTCAGTTGGAAAAAAAAAAGAGAGAGAGAGAGAGAGAGAGATCAAAACATAAAAGGAACTCAGCTTCAACAGTTATCAAGGAAATTTAATTAATCCCTAATGAGATATTATTTCACACCACCAGAATGGCTAGACTAAAAAAAGATAATACTAAATATTAGTAAGGATAGGGAACAACTGGAACTTTCATGGACTGCTGGAAAATACTTTCAAAACTGTCAGTATTTACTAACACTAAATATAGCCTATCCTATGATGCAGTGATGCACTTCTGGGTGTGCAACCAAAAGAAATGCGTAAACTTGTGCATCAGAAAGCTTGTGCTCTCCCTCTGACTTTCTCCCCTCTCATGCTCTCTCTCACTCTCTAATAAATAAGTAAAATCTTTAAAAAAAAAAGGTTTGTGCTCAATGTTTACAGTGGCACTATTCACAGTCCCAAACCAGAAGTGATCCAAATGTCCATTCATAGGACAATGGATAAATACTGCCATAGCTATACAACAAACCCAAGAAAGCAATGAAAATAAATAAATGTAATGACATAGGAAAAGTCTCAATATGATGTTGAGCAAAAAAGCGAGGCACAGAAGAACACAAATTGTAGAAGTCTGTTGAAGAAGAGTTCAGGAACAGGTAGAAAATATCTGAAGTTAAAAGTCACTGGTTGGGGGGGGGGCGTGGAGCAAGATGGCAGAGGAGTAGGAAACCTGGATTTCATCTGGTCTCAGGAATTCAGCTGGATAGAGATCAAACCATTCTGAACACCTACAAACCCAACAGGAGATCGAAGAAAAGAATAGCAACAATTCTCTGAACAGAAAAGCAACCACTTTCTGGAAGGTAGGACGTGCGGAGAAGTGAATCCGAGGCAATATTCGGGAGGATAGACGGCGGGGGAGGGGCCTCCATTGGCCGATTCTGGCAAGTGATAGAGCTGTGGAGCACAAAATCAGAACTTTTAGAAGTCTGCTCCGCTGAGGGACATCACTCCAGTGGCTAAGTGGGGGGTGGAACCCTCATGGGACAGTGTGGTCTAAGGACCCTCGGGGTCACAGAAAGACCGGGGGTGCCTGAGTGCGGCAGAGCTCCCAGGTATCGGAGCAGGGAAACCAGCTGCAGAGACGGAGCCGAGGCATGGGCTCTCAGCTCAGGGTTGCCATAAGCCCTGATCCGCGGCATAGTCGGGCCACTGTTCCTCCAGCAGGGACCCAGCAAGCGGCAGATCTGGGGAGTCTCCCCTTCCTCCCCCGGGAGGAGTGGTGCAGGAGCACACCACAGGGATCTGCTGGGTTTGGAGACTCCACATGGGGTCGGGTGCCAGAGATATAAAAGCTCGGTCACAGACCGGGTGAGCATGGAGTGTGGCTGGAGACCGGGGAAATGGGAGTGATCAACTGCTTTTCTCTGGGGGCTCACTGAGGAGCGGGGGCCCGAGTTCTCGGCTCCTCCAGGGCGGAGATTGGGAGGCCGCCATTTTCACTCTCGGCCTCCAAAGCTGTACAGAAAGCTTGCAGGGAACAAAAGCTCCCGAGAGCAAACCCAAGCAGATTACTTAGCCCAGACCGGGCAAGGGTGGGGCAATTCCACCTCTGGCAAAGACATTTGGAAACCACGGCAACAGATCCCTCCCCCAGAAGATCAGCGAGAACAGCCA
The DNA here is from genome assembly GCF_029215605.1 of Mirounga angustirostris. Classification (NCBI taxonomy): domain Eukaryota; kingdom Metazoa; phylum Chordata; class Mammalia; order Carnivora; family Phocidae; genus Mirounga; species Mirounga angustirostris. Next base: position 175,680,940 of record NW_026991709.1, on the reverse strand, counting down.
GCCAAAACCAAGTTTACTGATCAATGAGAACGGCAGAACTCCAGTGCTAGGGGAATAATGCACATAGACTCCATGGCTTTTTTACCATAATTCTTTAGTCTTCCAAAGTTAATTTTTTTTAATTGTTTTTTTTTTTTTAATTTTTCTTTTTCCCTTTTTCAACCAACATCTTATCAATCCCTTTTTTAAAAAACATTTTTATTTTTCATTTTTAGAGTCATAATCTATCCCTTCATAGTAGTTACCTGTATTTTTGGCATATATATATATAAGTTGTTCTCTCTTTAAAATTTTGAGATAGTCTAACAGATCAAAATATACCCTAAATCTCTAGTGTTTGGTTTTGTTCTACTCTCCTGCCTAATCACATTCTCTCCTTTTTTTTTTAAATCCTCTTTTCTTTTTTCAAACAAATTCTTATCAATTCCTTTTATAATTTTTTTTAATAATTTTCATCTTTACAGTCATATTCCATCCCTTCATCATATCAACCCTTATTTTTGTACATATATAAGTTTTTTTTTCTTTAAAATTTTGGGAGGCACTTTCTTCTAGGACCAAAATACACCCAAAATCCAGTGTATGGCACTGATCTATGCACCAGCCTGATCATATTTGATCATATTCTGTTTTTTTGGTTTGTTTTGTTCTGTTTTTTTTGTTTGTTTGTTTTTATCTTTTTTTTTTTTTCTTTCTTTCCCTTTCTTTTTCCCCCAGCTTCAGGTCTTTTCTGATTTGTTTAGAGTATATTTTCTGGGTACATTGTTACCCTGTTAGCATTTTGTTCTCTCATTCATCTATTCTCCTCTGAACAAAATGACAAGATGGAAAAAATCACCTCAACAAAAAGAACAAGAGGTAGTACCGACTGCCAGGGACCTACTCAATATGGACATTAGTACAATGTCGGATCCAGAGTTCAGAATCATCACTTTAAAGATACTAGCTGGGCTTGAAAAAAGCATGGAAGTTAGTAGAGAAACCCTTTCTGGAGAAGTAAAAGAACTAAAATCTAACCAAGTCGATATCAAAAAGGCTATTAATGAGGCGCAATCAAATATGGGGGCACTAACTGCTAGGATAAATGAGGCAGAAGAGAGAATCAGTGATATAGAAGACCAAATGATGGAAAATAAAGAAGCTGAGAAAAAGAGAGATAAACAACTACTGGATCACGAGGGCAGAATTCAAGAGCTAAGCAATACCATAAGATGAAACAACATTAGAATAATTGGTATCCCAGAAGAAGAAGAAAGAGAGAGGGGGGCAGAAGGTACATTGGAGCAAATTATAGCAGAGAACTTACCTAATTTGGGGAAGGAAACAGGCATCAAAATCCAGGAAGCACAGAGAACCCCTCTCAAAATCAATAAAAGTAGGTCAAAACCCTGACATCTAATAGTAAAACTTACGAGTCTCAGAGACAAAGAGAAAATCCTGAAAGCAGCTCGGGAGAAGAGATATGTAACCTACAATGGTAGAAACATTAGATTGGCAACAGACCTATCCACAGAGACCTGGCAGGCCAGAAAGGACTGGCATGATATATTCAGAGCACTAAACGAGAAAAATATGCAGCCAAGAATACTATATCCAGGTAGGCTGTCACTGAAAATAGGAGAGATAAAAAGCTTCCAGGACAAACAAAAACTAAAGGAATTTGCAAACACGAAACCAGCCCTACAAGAAATATTGAAAGGAGTCCTCTAAGCAAAGAGAGAGCCAAAAAGCAACATAGACCAGAAAGGAACACAGACAATATACAGTAACAGTCACCTTACAGGCAATACAATGGCACTAAATTCCTATCTTTCAATAGTTACCCTGAATGTAAATGGGCTAAATGCCCCAATCAAAAGACACAGGCTATCAGATTGGATTAAAAAACAAGACCCGGCACCTGGGTGGCTCAGTTGGTTAAGCAACTGCCTTCAGCTCAGGTCATGATCCTGGAGTCCCAGGATCGAGTCCCGCATCAGGCTCCCCGCTCAGCGAGGAGCCTGCTTCTCCCTCTGACCCTCCCCCCTCTCATGTACTCTCTCTCATTCTCGCTCTCTCAAATAAATAAATAAATCTTTAAAAAAATAATAAAAATAAAAAAAAAATAAAATAAAAATAAAAAACAAGACCCATCGATATGCTGTCTGCAAGAGACTCATTTTAGACCCAAAAAGACACCCCCAGATTGAAAGTGAGGGGGTGGAAAACCATTTCCCATGCTAATGGACACCAAAAGAAAGCTGGGGTGGCAATCCTTCTATCAGAAAAATTAGATTTTAAACCAAAGACTGTAATAAGAGATGAGGAAGGACACTATATCCTACTTAAAGGGTCTATCCAACAAGAAGATCTAACAATTGTGAATATCTATGCCCCTAACATGGGAGCAGCCAATTATATAAGGCAATTAATAACAAAAGCAAAGAAACACATTGACAACAATACAGTAATAGTGGGGGACTTTAACACACCCCTCACTGAAATGGACAGATCGTCTAAGCAAAATATCAACAAGAAAATAAAGACTTTAAATGACACACTAGACCAAATGGACTTCACAGACATATTCAGAACATTTGATCCCAAAGCAACGAAATACACATTCTTCTCTAGTGCCCATGGAACATTCTCCAGAATCAATCACATCCTAGGTCATAAATCAGGTCTCAACTGGTACCAAAAGATTGAGATCATTCCCTGCCTATTTTCAGACCACAATGCTTTGAAACTAGAACTCAATCACAAGAGGAAAGTCAGAAAGAACTCAAATACATGGAGGCTAAAGAGCACACTACTAAAGAATGAATGGGTCAACCAGGAAATTAAAGAAGAATTTAAAAAAATTCATGGAAACCAATGAAAATGAAAACACAACTCTTCAAAATCTTTGGGATGCAGCAAAAAGCAGTCCTAAGAGGCAAGTATATAGCAATACAAGCCTTTCTCAAGAAACAAGAAAGGTCTCAAGTACACAACCTAATCCTACACCTAAAGGAGCTGAAGAAAGAATAGCAAATCAAGCCTAAACCCAGCAGGAGAAGAGAAATAATAAAGATAAGAGCAGAAATCAATGAAACAGAAACCAAAAGAACAGTAGAACAGATCAACGAAACTAGGAGCTGGTACTTTGAAAGAATTAACAAGATTGATAAACCCCTGGCCAGACTTATCAAAAAGAAAAGAGAAATGACCCAAATCAACAAAATCATGAATGAAAGAGGAGAGATCACAACCAACACCAAAGAAATACAATCATAAGAACATATTATGAGCAACTCTATGCCAGCAAATTAGATAACCTGGAAGAAATGGATGCATTCCTAGAGATGATTCAACTACCAAAACTGAACCAGGAAGAAATGAAAAACCTGAAGAGACCTATAACCACTAAGGAAATTGAAGCAGTCATCAAAAATCTCCCAACAAACAAAAGCCCAGGGCCAGATGGCTTCCCAGGGGAATTCTACCAAACATTTCAAGAAGAATGAATACCTATTCTTCTGAAACTGTTCCAAAAAATAGAAATGGAAGGAAAACTTCCAAAGTTGTTTTATGAGGCCACCATTACCTTGATCCCCAAACCAGACAAAGACCCCATCAAAAAGGAGAATTATACAGACCAATATCCTTGATGAACATGGATGCAAAAATTCTCACCAAAATACTAGCCAATAGGATCCAACAGTACATTAAAAGGATTATTCACCACGACTAAGTGGGATTTATCCCTGGGCTGCAAGGTTGGTTCAACATCTGCAAATCAATCAACGTGATACAATACATTAATGAAAGACAGAACAAGAATCATATGATCCTCTCAATAGATGCAGAAAAAGCTTTTGACAAAGTACAGCATCCTTTCTTGATCAAAATTCTTCAGAGTATAGGGATCGAGGGTTCATACCTCAATATCATAAAAGCCATCTATGAAAAACCTACAGTGAATATCATTCTCAATGGGGAAAAACTGAGAGCTTTCCCCCTAAGGTCAGGAACGCAGCAGGGATGTCCACTATCACCATTGGGTATTTAACATAGTATTAGAAGTCCTAGTCACAGCAATCAGACAACAAAAAGAAATCAAAGGCATCCAAATTGGCAAAGAAGAAATCAAACTCTCACTCTTTGCAGATGATATGATACTTTATGTGGAAAACCCAAAAGACTCCACCCCAAAACTGCAAGAACTCATACAGGAATTCAGTCAAGTGGCAGGATATAAAATCAATGCACAGAAATCAGTGCATTCCTATACACCAACAACAAGGCAGAAGAAAGAGAAATTAAGGCGTCGATCCCATTTACAATTGCACCCAAAACCATAAGATACCTGGGAATAAATCTAACCAAAGAGACAAAGGATCTGTACTCAGAAAACTATAAAATACTCATGAAAGAAACTGAGGAAGACACAAAGAAATGGAAAAACGTTCCATGCTCATGGATTGGAAGAACAAATATTGTGAAGATGTCTATGCTACCTAGAGCAATCTACACATTCAATGCAATCCCCCTCAAAATACCATCCACTTTTTTCAAAGAAATGGAACTATTAATCCTAACATTTGTATGGAACCAGAAAAGACCCTGAATAGCCAGAGGAATGTTGAAAAAGCAAAGCAAAGCTAGCGGCATCACAATTCCGGACTTCCAGCTCTATTACAAAGCTGTCATCATCAAGACAGTATGGTACCGGCATAAAAACAGACACATAGATCAACAGAACAGAATAGAGAGCCCAGAAATGGACCTCCAACTCTGTGGTCAACTCATCTTTGACAAAGCAGGAAAGAATGTCCAATGGGAAAAAGACAGTCTCTTCAACAAATGGTGTTGGGAAAATTGGACAGCCACATGCAGAAGAATGAAACTGGACCATTCCCTTACACCACACACAAAAGTAGACTCCAAATGGTTGAAAGACCTCAATGTGAGACAGAGTCCATCAAAATCCTAAAGGAGAACACAGGCAGCAACCTCTTTGACCTCAGCTGCAGCAACTTCTTCCTAGAAACATTGCCAAAGTCAAGGGAAGCAAGGGCAAAAATGAACTATTGGGACTTCATCAAGATAAAAAGCTTTTACACAGCAAAAGAAACAGTCAACAAAACCAAAAGACAACCGACAGAATGGGAGAAGATATTTGCAAATGACATATCAGATAAAGGGCTAGTATCCAAAATCTACAAAGAACTTATCAAAGTCAACACCCAAAGAACAAATGATCCAATCAAGAAATGGGCAGAAGACATGAACAGACATTTTTCCAAAGAAGACATCCAAATGGCCAACAGACACATGAAAAAGTGCTCAACATCAGGGAAATCCAAATCAAAACCTCAATGAGATACCACCTCACACCAGTCAGAATGGCTAAAATTAACAAGTCAGGAAAGGACAGATGTTGGCAGGGATCCGGAGAAAGGGGAACCCTCCTACACTATTGGTGGGAATGCAAGCTGGTGCAGCCACTCTGGAAAACAGTATGGAGGTTCCTCAAAAAGTTGAAAATAGAGCTACCATATGATCCAGCAATTGCACTACTGGGTATTTACCCCAAAGATATAAATGTAGGGATCCAAATGGGTATGCACACCCCGATGTTTATAGCAGCAATGTCCACAATAGCCAAACTGTGGAAAGAGTCAAGATGTCCATCAACATATGAATGGATAAAGAAGATGTGGTGTACATATATACAATGAAATATTATGCAGCCATCAAAAGGAATGAGATCTTGCCATTTGCAATGACGTGGATGGAACTGGAGGGTGTTATGCTGAGCAAAATAAGTCAATCAGAGAAAGAGATGTATCATATGACCTCACTGATATGAGGAATTCTTAATCTCAGGAAACAAACTGAGGGTTGCTGGAGTGGGGGGTGGGGTGGGAGGGATGGGGTGACTGGGTGATAGACACTGGGGAGGGTATGTGCTATGGTGAGTGCTGTGAATTGTGCAAGACTGTTGAATCACAGATCTGTACCTCTGAAACAAATAATACATTATATGTTAAGAAAAAAAAAAAGATAGGAGGGGAAGAATGAAGGGCGGGAAATCGGAGGGGGAGACGAACCATGAGAGACGATGGACTCTGAAGAACAAACTGAGGGTTCTAGAGGGGAGGGGGTTGGGAGAATGGATTAGCCTGGTGATGGGTATTAAAGAGGGCATGTTCTGCATGGAGCACTGGGTGTTATGCAAAAACAATGAATCATGGAACACTACATCAAAAACTAATGATGTAATGTATGGTGATTAACATAACAATAAAAATTTAAAAAAATAAAGAACAATAGTGAACACACACACACACACAAGTCACTGGTTACCTGTTGAAGGACAGTATTTTCTCGAATAAGCTTGAGCAGGCATTCCAGTGCTGATAAGATCTTATTTTTTGATCTGAATACTGGTTACATGGATATATCCACTTTGTTAAAAAACAAAACTGAGCCCTATACTTAGGCCGTGTGCACTTTTCTGTTATGTAACCTGTACTCCTATAAAATGTTTACTTTAAAAATTATGTGTAAAGCATTAAAATGTTGCATTGAAATACTGCTTAAGTATGGTTAATACTCAAGTATTAACCTAAGTACTGTGAAGTATTACTAGTCCTGAAATGGCAGAGAATATAGCTTACATGTTAGGATACATTAATTTAAAGAAAGCAAATGCAGCTCTTAAGAAAAAATGTTTTTCATATTGAGGAGCAGGTCTACAATGAGATCTAATTTTTGCCTTTTGTCTATTGGAAGCTTATTTGAATATTTTTCAGCTTTCCACTTTGTTTTTTTTTCCCCATAGATCTTTCTCTTTTCAAGGAAATATTTGACATTTAAGATGATTTCATAAGTTGGGAAATATCAGATGACAAAGCATTACCAAAGTAATATAAAGAGATTAATGTCTTTCACCACATCCTGGATTTCTTACATTTCTAGGTTTCTTTGCAGTTTTTAAGGGTGATGTCCCGTATCCCATAGGCAGTGCCTGAAATCAGATACTCTGCTCAGTGATAAGCTGCATTATTTATTGGCTTGTGTCAGTATTCCAATGGGCATCAGAGGAGGCTATATGGTTTATCACATCAGGGGGCCAAATACTGAGGCACTCTGAGAATGCAATTTTGCAAGAGATAATCCCAGCCAGTTGGGAGGGCCAATGACTTCGATTATGACATGTAAGAACAAAACTGCAGACAGGGATCTGTGGTTTGCCAAAATGAATAAATAATATTTCCAAAAGTGGCCAGTCAAATTTAGCCTTGTGGAGAAAATGATGGTGCTGATGGAGAGACATTTCAAGTCCTCTCTTCTTCTTTTGGGAAGATTTTCAGCTGTGAGCAATCAGGAAAGAAGGTGGTCATTCAAACTTTCTTCACTTAGCCAGTATCTCATGTTCCTCGGATACAAAGGATTGTAACATACACAGTGACATGTAACATACACATCTTCAGAGTCTTCAAAATCTAGATATGTGGCCATGCTGTGAGGTTAATTACAATAGCTATTTTTAAAATCATCTACTATGGTCCAGGTTCTTCATTTCTTTTTAAAGATTTTATTTGACAGAGAGAGCATGCATGCACAAGCAGAGAAGCAGCAGAGGGAGAGGGAGAAGCAGGCTCCCCGCTGAGCAGGGAGCCAGATGGGAGGCTCCATCCCAGAACCCTGGGATCATGACCTGAGCCGAAGGTAGAGGTTTTACCGACTGAGCCACCCAGGCGCCCCGGTCCAGGTTCTTTATATACAGATTTCATTTAATTCTCAAACAACCCAGAAACTAATGATAGTAACAGGAACAGTTTTAAAATGATTGCTCCCCATTACTGAGCGCTTTTGCTATGCCAGGCACTGCACTGAAGATATAATTTAATACACTCTGACATTGTGATATCTATTTTCAAGAGGAGAATGTATTGGAATCCCATCATTAACGTGTTTAACTGCCATGAATTAAACTACAGTTCCTTGGCAAAATGAGAGAGGAAGAAAGAGAAGCCAAGAGAAGGATGAGGGGCAAGACGACTCTCCCAAGGTGGGTCACTTGGCTCTGCATTGACAGGAGGATCTCGTGTCCAGGAGCTGGTGTAAGGAGGAAGATGGAGACTTGCCATTTCTTCCCCCAGTCTGTTACTTTGTTCTCAGTGACTGAGAATCACACTGGCGTCAGGATAAGTCAAGTATGTAGAGATTCATTTTTTTTTCCCCTCACACACATGACCACTGAAAGCAAAAATTCTTAATTTACAATTGAAGAAGCAGAAATCTTTCAATGCCCGGCAATTGAAACAATTTTCATTTCAAGAATAATTTTAAATACCATTATTTTGCTATTTCTGACTTTAGAACTTCCCTATTAATCACTACTCCACTTCCAACCCACCCCTACTCTCCTAGCATGAAGATGCTACCCCACTTCACTGTACTAGTTTTAGGGCCCAAGTATAGAAAGTTACCAAGTGGTGGCATTTAGACTCTCACGGAGGTCCGACTTCAAACCCTGCGTGTCCCACACACTGCATCTCTAATAGGCGGTCCTGCTCTTAATAGTACCATCTCTGAGGGCAACATGAGGGCAGTGATTCTCCAAGTAACGCACACCCTCAGTCCTTGCTAGAGAGGCATGGGCCTCATCTCATCACGTGTGTGACAGGGGGAGGGGGCTTCCTAAGGAGCGCTCAGGTGAAGCTCGTGCATGGGATAAAATGATGGCATTGTGAGGAACATGGAATTGATGACACCAGAATAAAGTTTATTGAACTAAGAAAAGGGTCTCATCGCCTAAGAAATGCAAACATGTAACTGTGACTATGTCCCTTTCCAACTATCACTGCGGAGCATTCCGCAAAAATCCTCATTTTCCCTCCACACCTCCAGGGGGCGATGTCTGAGCAGAATCTGTTATGCAGTCTGCTTTTCCGAATATAACTAAAACAAAATTTCTTTCTATTCATTTAGTGATATAAGTTTATGTCACTATCATTAAGGCAATGGTGCTAAGGAAAAAATCCTTCTGAATTTGTTAAATCTTTCTTTGTCAAAAAAGTGTGAACCGAGGCATTAAGGGAAGGAGACAGGTCTCCGCTTTTCACCTGCCGTGTGTCGTCATACACTGAGGGGTCTTTAAAGGTGGTGGGCAGATTGCAGTTTGGAGTCAGGCAGTGTGGGCTGGAGTTTCTGTACAGCTCTCTGGTAGCTGTGTGACCTGGGGAAGTTACTGAACCTCTCTCTGCCCCTTTTGGTCCCATCATTCCAACCTCTGCCTTGGTCTTAAATGCCTCTCGGTGTATCTAAGTAAGGATATTTGCCACTGGGGCCTGCTGGAAGACTCTAGAATGATCGCATCTTGAGACCTTACTTTAATTTTATCTGCAAAGATAAATTTTTTTTCCCCCAAGTAAGGTCACATACACAGGTTCTGGATATTAGGACATGAACATATATTTTAGGGGGCCAGCTTTCAATTCACTATGCAGCTCCTGTTTGTAATAGGGCCTTAAAAAAAGTTTCATATGCGTTGTCTCATTTAAAATTTTAATCACGAGGAATAGGAGTACATGAATACCAGTCATCCAATAAAGAATAGGACAGAGGAGAGGAGGGAGATACGGAGGGAGAGTTTGCTTCATCTATGGAGACACGGAAAGCTTCAGAGAACAAATAAAAGCCTACATAGAACTTGAAGGGTGGAATTTTGAACCTTTGATTTCTCTATAATAATTCACATTATAGGCTTGCTCTGAGCATTTAGAGACAGAATCCATCTAAAGCAATTAATACATAGCCTCTTATAAAGTTAACATTTAATACCCATTTATAGTAATTATTAAATGCTGTTGCTTTTTCAAGACCTGCCAAATAAATCAGCCAAATTGCTAATAACATTCCTTTGGCTGTGCTGAATGTTGAACCCAATAGACTTTAGAATGTTTTCCTCTATTTTTCTTTCACACACAGATTTTGATGATTCCTTCTGAAAGGTGTCAATCATTTCACAAGATAAACACAGAAGATAACATTTATGCTAGAATATTCTGCCACCTGCAGGTAATCAAGGGCTGCTACAGTTTTCACAAAGACTAGCTACATTTGCTAATATTAATTAAATGGCTTTTGATGCAGGGGCCCTTGTTCCGAATCTAGGAGGCCTCCATAAATACTTGTTTTCTTGTTAATAAATTATTGTCAGTGGCTGCTAGTCAAAAACACTCCTTTAAATAAGACATTAAAAATATTTATGCTTTACTCCCATGCTAATTTTTGAATTTCAGAAAAGGCACAAACTCAGCTCATAATAGACTGATCCTAAGTTGGTGGTTTTCAAAGTATTAGTTCTGGATCAGCAGCAGTACCTGGGGCCTGGTTAGAAATGCACCACCCCAGCCTTGTGAATCAGAAATTCTGGGGATGGGGTTCAAAAATCTGTTTTGACAGGCTTGCCAGCTGGTTCTAATGCACGAAGTTCTAGAACCAAGCCATCTGCATGTGTCAAAGTGGGGTTTCTATAGAGAGGGTGGGATGAGGGATAAAGGGAAGCCAGGGAGCCTATAGAAGGGAAGGGAGGAGGCAGTTAAGAAAAGCCTGACGCAGCTGCATGGCTTCATAAATGGGCAAATGGAAAATACTTGTTTCTGATAAAAATAGATCTCATGTATTAGCAACATTAGGACTTGCATACTTTTTTGTCTAGCTAAAATTTTATTTTTCCTATCAAGACTTTAAAGGAAATGTTGGCTTATATTGTGTTCTATTTTCTCTGACGTTAAACTCATTTATGAGATTACACTAAATCTCTTCAATAACTGAAATTTCATTCACACACATAGCTAAAACCCAATCTGCAAACCCTTCAGAGTTAAAAAGACGGATTCCATCTTGCCTCATTTAAAGTCAGTAAAAAAAAAATAAACTTAAGTAAATCACTATTATCAAATACAGGCAAGTACACAAGAACGGGAGACTCTTCTTATTTGCAAATGTGGATTTGAAGTTAGGTCAGGTCCTCTTACCTTGGGAGGAGGTAGGGGAGCCTCTCAAACGCGGGCTGGAACCAACACTGGTTCTCAAACTTGGCTGAGGGCTGGAATCGCCTGAGGGTCTTTAAAGGTTATTGCAGGGAGGGGTCACAAGGAAAGTGCTTAGCATAACGCTTGCCCTATTAGAGGAGCGTGCTCCCCATTGGCCAGTACTATTGCCGTGGATAAGATACTCTTCTCTTCAGTGACTGCAAGCCAGCCTGCACATTAACATCACCTGCAAAACATCGGCACCCATCCCGGCTTGAGGCATTCTAATGTACTCGGTTCGGAGCAGGACCTGAACATTTTCTCAAGCTCTCTAGTGTGGAGCCAAGGTGGAGAACAGAACAGCTGTGCTTTTATTGGAAGATAAGTTAATTTAGAATCTTCTTCATAATGCATCCACAGTCTCATCAGGAAGACAGACAAAACCAGAATGGACTATGATAATGGTAGCCTAAGCCTTGAATGCTGAACCTTGTGCTAGATATCTTATCTTTTTATGACATCATATTTATTTAAAGATTTTTATTTTATTTATTTGAGAGAGAATGAAAGTGAGAGAGATCACAGAGGGAGAGGGAGAAGCAGGCTTACGGCTGAGCGGAGAGCGTGGGGCTGATCCCAGGACCCGGAGATCATGACCTGAGCCGAAGGCAGATGCTTAGCCAACTAAGCCACCCAGGTATCCTCCCCACTTTTTTTTTTTTTTTTAATGGGCAACCCATGAAAATACTGAAGTGAAGGTCTACCTTTTGCCTTGTATTGCTAATTTACCTAATTAACAACCCAGGTAAATATATTGTATTATCATACTTTAGATGTTACATCTCTATGTCATGTTCTAGATAATCACAGCTCTTTTTGAGAACACCATAAGGTGGGTACTATTACTATCACTGATACAAAAAAAAAAAAAAATACTTTCTAAGCTGTCAACGCATCCCTTCTTTCATAGAAATGGGAGATAAGTCCGAACTGTTTGGATGGATGCAGGAATCACAGAGAGAGGAAGCATCTCTGCATAACTGAGGCTGAGGCCTATGGTGTGCCGGCGCAGATGGAGAGAAGAAACCGGAAGTGGACTTTGAAGAGCTGGGGCGGGGGGGCGTCGTCAGCTTCAGCAAGCGGGGAGCAAGTTTTTAGAAGATACACATACAATGTCAAGTGAAATAGGTGTTCAATAAAAAGTATAAACTTATAAAATGCATGGTGTCATTTCTCGTAGAAACCAATTGGTGACCTACTCGATGTGGAGCTTAGTGAACCTCCATGGACGAGGTGGCACTGGCCGTGGGTGACAGACTGTCTGGAGAGGTGTGGCAGCTGAGCTTGAGCAGGTTCAACTCACTGCCCAGTGCTAAGTGCTGGTGCATGGTGGGACTGATTTCCAGGACTGAACTCTTACCCACTTCACTCCATCAGGTAGATGATGGGGGCGCTGTGTTCAAATGTTGTGGATAAACATCTGCTCCTGGAACAATCAGGCAAAATTGAAAAAGAAGGCATTTGAGGGAGGACAATGACTGACCCGGGCACAAGATAGGGTAAGGGGAGAACAGTCTGCTTGGAGATCGTAATTGGACAAAGATGCAGGCCCGAGAAGTACAAGGCAATAGGCAATAGAAAGCAATCGTGTGCAGCTGAAAGCTAGAACTTATGTCAGAGAATGCTGAGAAATCAGGGGAGAATGGGCGGTTTGAGTCTAATTTTAGAGTTCTGCATTTTTTGCAGCTTGGACTTAATTTGCAGAACAGTGGGGAGCCACTATGTTTCTGAGTAGGGAAATGAGTGCATTTTAAGAATGTGTTTAGCAGGGGCACCTGGGCAGCTCAGGAGGTGAAGCGTCTCGCCTTTGGCTCAGGTCATGAGTCCAAGGTCCTAGGATCCAGAGGGTCCTTGGATCAAGCCCCACATTGGGATCCTTGCTCAGCAGGGAGCCTGCTTCTCCCTCTCTCTCTGCCTGCTGTCCTCCCTGCTTGTGTGCCCTCTCTCTCTGCCAAATAAATAAATAAATAAAAATCTTTAAAAGAAAAGAATGTGTCTAGCAGCAGTGAGTTTTCTTATGAAGAATGCAATCATAGAATTTTTAAACTGAAAGAGACTTTCGAGTTTATTTGTCCATTAGTTTCAAGCTAGTGGTCTGGGGGCCAGACAGGAGTCCAAAGGTACATATATTTGGTTTGGTTTGGTCCTCATGGTGTGTCTTACCTTTTCTTTTAGCTTTGAGCTGGAACATGCAGTCTCTGATTTGTAGCTTTTTCTCCTGGTATGTCAGTTAAACTCTGTGAAATGGTCAGGTGGAGCTCAGAGACAAGAAGAACCCTTTGCTAAATAAACTTCAAACAAAGTTCCGACCAAAAAAGAAGTGTTACTGGGTATGTCTTATCCTATCCCAAGTTATATTTCAAAGGGTGGTCTTTTTTTTTTTTTTTTCTTTTTAACAGCGGCGAGCCTTGTATAACTGTGGTCAGTGAGAACTCCCACTCTAAATAATGTGCATGCCAACTGAGAACCAACCATCTTAAAAACCCGAGGATTTGAGCCTTGGCAATTGGCAATGTGTTGTCTGAGCCAGATTTCTGCCATATTTAACCCTCCATCCTTTGTCCAAGATGCACTTTTAACAGTAAATGCAGAGATTCCCCACGCCACTTTGTAATTATGCTAATTGATTAATACTGGCAAGTTCTCATGTCCCCCAGAAAGGGCTGCCTTTTCCACAAGAATTTCTTACGTTTTCAAAGACGTAAAGCCTAGAAGATGTGGCATAAATATGATGAAATATAATTTTTTTGGGCTGCCTTCTTTCTTGAGCCTTTGCCACACCTTGTCCTCTTCCCGTTCATGAGTAATCCACAGACTAATGGGCCAAAATTTACATACAACCCTTCATTTCAGAGCACGAAGTTCTTTGAAGGGGGAAAAATAATCATCCACATTTTTTAAATTGAAAGCACTTTCTTAATGATTTTTCCATGGTCAGGGGTTGAAAACCCACAACTTATTCATGTGGAGCAAAGTAAAAAATAAATAAATAAATAAATAAAGGTTGGTTTTTTTTTTTTTAAGATTTTATTTATTTGAGAGAGAGAGCAGGAGCACAAGCTGGGGGGGAGGGGGGAGGGATAGGCAGACCCCCTGCTGAAGAGGGACCCTTAAGGAAGGGTGGAGGGGTCTGATCCCAGGACCAGAGACCTGAGTCCTAGGCAGAAGCTTAACTACTCGTCACCGGGCTATGGGTATTAAGGAGGGCACGTACTGCATGGAGCACTGGGTGTTATACGAAAACAATGGATTGTGGATCGCCACATCAAAAACCAATGATGTATTGTATGGTGACTAACATAACATAATAAAATTTAAAAATAAATAAATAAATAAAAGAAGCTTAACTACTGAGCCACCCAGGCGCCCCTAAATTTCTCAACCTGGGCGCTGTTGTCTTTTGGGGCCAGATAATGCCATTGTTGGGACTGTCCTGTGCCTTATAGGACATATAGCAGCATAATGCTCTTTACTCCCTGGATGCCAGGAGCACCAACATCCCCAATCCTGACAACCAGAAGTATCTCGTCATTGCCAAATGTGCCCGGGGTGGCAAAATCTCCCCCCATTGAGAACCACTGCTAGATATCAATCTTAATTTTGCTTTCCTGTTTGTCACCCCACACTCTCTAGGAAGCACAGTTGATAGATGTATAAAATTTGGCGATAGGTGAATTAAAGCAATTAAATGAAACATATTTTCATCTTTTTAAACTAAAAGTTTAAAAACACTAAAATGAGCTTTCCAAAAGTTGTAACTTGATGAGAAAATTTATTAAACTTATATTCATCCTAAATATTCACAGGAGCTGAAAGGAAAAAGTAAGCGTAAAGAAAATATTTTGAAACTTGGAAATTATGTCTCTAAAGGAATTAATGGTTATTTTTAATGTTACTGTGGTATTAATATAGCATGGGGCGTGTAACAACACATCCTTTCTGGCTTGCCTAGAGTAATTACAATAGAACGTCTAAACATTAAATCTAGAAAAGGTTTCTAAGCATGACACAGGAACTGGTAACCAGTAAGATGCAAAAAGGGAACATAAAAGTGACAAAGACTATGTATATTTTTTCTTTTACAATGACTTTTTTTTGGAATAAGCAAAAAGAAATTCATCTCTAAGTTTTCTCATGGCTATTAAAAAGAAGGCACAGAAGGAAATAGTGTAGGTTCTTGTTTGCTCTGTTTCATTGTGTTTGAATATGTAGGAGTTGTATTTTGGACGTAATTTTTATGTAGTAGCTATCTACACATTTAGGCTAGAGAGGTGTAAAAGTTAATGATTCTGGAATCAAGACACTGTCACAAGGACAGAAACTTAGAAAACACTTTGCCCAGCAGTTCTTACCCCGGCTGTGGATTTCACATACTTAAGGAGTTTTTTAAAATAGATAGGTGTCCAGGCCCTATATGGATAGTTATTCTGATTTAATTAGTATGGGGGAGACTTCACTATTATTTGTAAACACTCCTTAGATGATGCTAATGTTAGGAACCACTGGTCTAACCCATGGGTTGCAAACGTAAATCATGACAGGGACCCGGAAATTAATGCAAATTAATGAGTGGTCCCATTCTAAGAAAACGGGCGGGGCAGGGGTGGAATGCATTAGACTGGAGACTCTATACTCTGTCTAAAAACATTCTTTTGCACAGTTGTAGCCATCTGGAAATGCTGTCCTGATTTTTATTAGAAACCAGACATCTAGGTATTTTAGAGAAATGTCTCCAACTTATTGGAATACCATAAAGGGGCCAAACGAAACATACCTGGGGGCTTCCAGTTTGCAACTCTAAATCCAGTCCACTTTATTTACTTCACCAATGAAGAAGCTGAGAATCAGAAATTACACAGGTGCTCATGCTGATGGAATTCGTGACTGAGCCTGACTCCAGTTGCAGTGTTTGGTTTTTCCAGTGATCCCACATTGCTATGCTACAGCTGTTCATGATAATGAGGACATTTATTAAGCACCTACAGTGTGCCAGGCACTGTGCTAAGTGAAACCCACATACATCTTTTTAAAACCTCTTAGGGAACTTATGGAATAAAGATTAATAGTATCCTCATTTTACAGAGGAAGGAAGTGAGGCTGAGAGACATTGACCGTAGAGGTCAAGGAGAGCCCAGTGCTGCATTCAAGTTCACCTGACTGCGAAGCTTCCTCTTAACTCTTTGCACCCTGTTTTCCAGAATGTTTCTTCCCACGTTCTGAAAGGAATCTCTCTCTCCTCTCTTTTTTTTTTTTTAAGATTTTTATTTATTTATTTGACAGAGAGAGTACAAGTAGGCAGAGAGGCAGGCAGAGGGAGAGGGAGAAGCAGGCTCCCCACTGAGCAGGGAGCCCTATACGGGACTCGATCCCAGGACCCTGGGATCATGACCTGAGCCGAAGGCAGCCACTTAACAGACTGAGCCACCCAGGCTCCCCTGAAAGGAGTCTCTCTTGATTGCATTTGCAAGATAAGCACCCAGCCCTGGTCATTGGGGCATACATCAAGGTCCCTCCCCGTAGTGCTCTTCCTGTGCTGTGCCCATTTTTCATGTTTATTATTAAAGTTGACCCTGCTTGAGGCCTGAGGTCAGCTTTTCACCGGGTCTGCTGGAAGCCTAGGGAAAATGACAGCCCATTGAAATGCACTCAGAGTGAGACCTCGTCAGGCTTGCTGTGGTTATGCACGACTTGCCTGTTTTAGAAGAAATGGAATAAATTGAACATTGTCCCCCTGTCCCTCCCTGGACTGTCAGCCAGACTGTGTACAAAGACAAAGGCTTCCACAGAAAGGCACTATAAGGACAGACCTGCTTTGCAATGGGAAAAAAATCTGTTTAAGAAGAATGTAGAAGAAAAATGAAAATGGTTTACCACTGAAAGCCAGTCAGAATCAATGAGCATATTTGCATTACTGACTCAACGTTTACTTCCCTCTCTCTTCTTTCTGACCTCAATCCAACATTAGTCCAAAGACTGGCAGTACCAAAGTGTACAAATATCCTTCAGATTTTCTCCAAATTTGAGATGAGGACTAAAATATTCATCCTCCTCACTTCTAGGTATGAGAGTTCAAATTATAAGCAGAAACTGAGAGTTCATTCATTTAGTATCTTGTCCCTGCTTTACACAGCCCAGTGCTCAGTGCTAAGGAGCTGACACTTTAGGGCACGACATGATCTGACCTCCGGGAACATAGGGTGACTTGGCAGTATATATATTGAGTGGTAAAGCAATAGTAGTCACAGTTGTTGCTGTGAGTTCAGAACTGCTATCTTAAGTTTTAAATTGTTTTTATTTCACCAGAAATACAGTTTGGTTATAGAAAAACAAACCCCAAAATAGAGATAGAAAGCTCAGAAAGTCTCCACTATTTCTCGATTCCAGAAATACCCACTGTTATCAATCTGGCATTTCTCTGACATATTTGTTCATATATATATATATATATATATATATATATATATATATATATATATATATATGTAGGTTTCCTTTTTAATGCCAGTAGGGTCATAGAGTGAACAGGGTTTCATAACTTGCCTTGTTCTCCATTATGATGGTATACAGAACTGTGAAGGGGGGAGCAGAGGAGCAAGCATCTTCCTTGCCTGTGGCTAATTCACGAGAAAGATGAATTAGTAGCCATTTTGTTTGGGTTGGGGCTGAATGTACTCAAACCACGCATGTGCATGCAGACCACTGCAGAGCCAGGATTGCAAGGAATGTGTGTTCTGGAGACAATACAGAAGACAGAGCGGTAACTATCATGTCATCCCCTTCTTCCTTCAGTGAAGATGTGGGAAGTTTAGACTAAATTTACCATGTATTTTAGATGATTAATTTCAGTTAGATCAATGACTGACTGGCATCTAAATTGATAGACAGTGGCCACTTTGGTGGTTTTTACCTTTACTTTATCTTGGTCTCCTCTTGGGTAAACAAGTATGCAGAGCCTTCCCTCACCGATTTCATTATTTATAGATCCATCAGCCAATGGGTCCATCCATTTGTCCATGTACACCCACATGCAACAGGCGCTTACTGAGTATTGACACTAAACCAGCCACTGGTGAGATTAAAGAAAACGAGAGATGATCTGTGTCTTCAAGAAACCTGTATGGTTCAGTACAGGAGAAAGTTAAGGCAGCAATTATTATAGAGAATGATTGGAATTATTCTAAGAGAAGAAATTGGATGCTATGGGAAAACAGAAGAGGGAAGATAAAACAGTTAAGCACTCAGGAGGGACATCATTTTAGTTCGGCTATCTATAAGGTACTTTGAAAGGAACACTAGTGTGGTGGTTAAAAGCAAGGCTTTGTAACCAGATGTGAATTCGGATCACACGTCTAAATAGTTGAACCCTCACGTTGCTACTAGATCATGCTTCTAAGCTCATTTTGCAATTTGTGATAGGACTGCCTTATCCTCCTTCTCCACCTTCCTGAGGTGTATATTCCATGTACATTTCCCTTTGGTTCCATCCTCCTGTCATTTTTCCATCATACCCAATATTATTTCCACTCTCTGGTCCCAGGATGCCTACTGTGCTTCTAGACGCTACTTCCTAACTTGTTTCTCTTGAATAAAAACATTCCAATAATGAAGGTCTCAGTGAACTTGCAGTAACTCCTTTCCAATACTATAGTGCATGAGATGCTATAGTTACTAAATAAGTAAATAACTGTTTATTGACTATATGGACAGATAGTTGAAAAGTAAGGATATCCTATGTGAGTCTCTTGAGCTGAATAGTTTTATAGATACATTTCCCCTTCAAAAATGATTCCTTGAAATTTCAGCTTTACCATTCATTATTGCTTCACCATTCATGGAATGGCATCTCCCCAGTGGCAGACTCTTCGTATTTTCTTGCCTGTTCCTGGAGAAATTACATTATGTAAACTTGTACTAACGAAAAGCCTCTGAATATCTTAACAGACCATGGAAATATTTGCTTCTTAACATCCTTACAATTTTGTAATTTTCAGTCACGGAAGAGGTTCATATTCAAGGCATCAGGTCACTGGTCCTAAAATTCTCTTTCTTGACTACTTTGTGGATATGTCCCTGAAGCAATCATCTCTGATTAAAACATGAGTGTCGAGTTATAGAACAAAAAGAAAAAGAGGGGGGACAAAAGGACCTAGTAATATCGTTAATGTGTCTTATAGAGAAAAGCTAAGGATGTAAAATTATAGGAGTTTTTTTTGTTTTTTGAAAGCCAGTTTAGAGTTCAGACTGGTGTATATTAGAAACATTTTGGGAGCCAATGGGAGTGAAATCTTGGCCTACTACAATGGTGGGTACCACTGGAATGGTCTCAAAGTTCTCTGCTTCTGAAGGAATTCTAGCATATGTAATACTCTGACTCTTGTAATACTTTGATAAGGAATTAGAGGAAGGAAGTGGGAATTTTACATGCAGGTAGTCTGACTCCAGAGTTTGCACTCTCAATATGAGCTGATTGAATGGATTGATGTGCTAAGCATTTTAAATACATTTTTTATTTATTATTGATAAGGTAGTAGTATTTTAAGATTTATAGATGAGAAAGCTAAAGCTTAAAGGGATTAATTACCCAAGAACATAAGGCTAGTAAGAGAAAGAACTAGGTGTCAACTGTAAATCTGAATTTATATCTTATTTCATTTTTCATCTGAGAGCTTTCAGATATGGTTTGTAGAAATAAAATATTGTGGTTTAGCTTTAATTAATAATAATAATAAACTAATCCTCACCACTGCACAACTTTTCATTTCCCATTTTAAAGTTAAGGAAACTGACGGTTGGGGACATTGAGATGCCAAAGGTCTCACAGGCAGCAAAGGGGAGAGACAAATGCAGACTCAGAGAGGTCTGACCTTGGTATCAAGATGGGCCCAAGCTCTTAATCCACACATTTTTTGCTGCTTTCCTTCTTTTGTGTTCTGTCTGCTTCTCCACTGAGCTTGGGGCTTATACTCTAATTCCTAAGTATCAGGGAGACAGCTGTTGCACCAAGAAAGTTAATAAAAGGTAAAACTCAGCTGCCACTGCTTACAAGCATCTCTAGAATATAAATTAGGAGAGAGTCTTTCAAAAACTTCAGCAGATCTGGTCCTTTTTCTTTTAAGCTTTTCATCTGGGTACTGCTTTGATAAATGCAACTTTGGGGGGAGATGTTTGCCAAGAGTCTTAGTTGGGAATAAGAGAGGTTAAGGTTCTTGAAAGGGGAACAGTGAAGCCTGGAAACAGAATCTTTATGAGATGTATACAACAGATACCCCAGAGAAGCTGAAATATGCTAATCCACAGCAACCGAAATAATGGCATCTTTACAGTTAAGACCTGATAGATCTTCAGGATGGACTGTTGGTTGAGCAAAGCTATATGTGTATTAGACCCACTGCTATAAGGGAAATGTCACCATGCCACAGTCTAGTAGTGTTTCAGGATGGGGATGGGAAGAGTAAGGAAGAGTATTTATAAGGGGCCCAGGCTAGATGCTTTCAGGTGGGTCTTGCAAGGTGGGGAATGGCTGGAATTAAACATATTCTATTAAACATATTCTATGACATATTCACTGTCACTGGTAGGCACTGAGAGGAGAAGGTCTTAAATTAAGTCTTCATAAGTTAATTCTTTTTTTTTTTTTTTTTAAGATTTTATTTATTTGGGCACCTGGGTGGCTCAGTTGGTTAAGCGACTGCCTTCGGCTCAGGTCATGATCCTGGAGTCCCTGGATCGAGTCCCGCATCGGGCTCCCTGCTCAGCAGGGAGTCTGCTTCTCCCTCTGACCCTCCTCCCTCTCATGCTCTCTGTCTCTCATTCTCTCTCTCGCAAATAAATAAAATCTTAAAAAAAAAAGATTTTATTTATTTATTTGACAGAGAGAGACACAGCGAGAGAGGGAACACAAGCAGGGGGAGTGGGAGAGGGAGAAGCAGGCTTCCCGCGGAGCAGGGAGCCCGATGCGGAGCTCGATCCCAGGACTCTGGGATCATGATCTGAGCCGAACGCAGACGCTCAACGACTGAGCCACCCAGGCGTCCCTTCATAAGTTAATTCTTAATAAATAATCTATTTTATGTGATAGGCAGTCCTATCTTCCATGAGGACTTATTTCCTTCCAGGAGGAGGTAGGTATTTATTTTTTCTTGTTCTCAGTATTGTTTAACATATGCTTGGGAAAATATGCCCAATCCCAGAATTGTTTCATCAGGGACAGGAAATTAGGCTAGTTTCAGTTCTCAGACAAAAAAAAAAATATATCAGCAATGTTCAGAAGTAGGCCAAGGCTACATTAACCTGTATTAGCCACAGTCCTCCTTACAGAGTCAACATAAGCAAGAATCCTTCCTTTAATAAGTACCTGATGATTAGACAGGTCCCAATATGCCTTTTCTTTTCCCAAGAGCTCTGATCAGATATACTGTTCCTCTAGCTGTTCAGCAGTCCTTTTCCCTCTCTTACAATATAAGCACTTCTAAGCTAAAAGAGATAGCAAAGCTGGAAGGGATCCTCTTCCCCTCCCATAAACACTTATTCTCAAACTTTGGTCTGTATGACAATCAGTCAGGGAACCTCTTTAACATGAAAATCCTGGATCCCACCAAGATACAATCGCGGAATAGGGCTGAAGACTCCAAATTTTAAGACTCCTCCCCTGCCCCCAAACATCTCTACCACCATCATCAAATGAGCTTGTGTAGAGATCCCAGGACCATGCTTTGAGAAACACTGGAAACTTTGAGTTTTTCTAGGTGGTATAGCATCTGCAATTGCCACCTGCAATTGGTAGGTGATCTCTGTTGAACCTGGAGTTTCCTGTTGGTGCACTGACATCGCTGAGTATTTCAACATGGCCATGTGATAAGGAATTAATTGGGTTTACCTTAGTTCTCTGGTAGATTATATAAAAAAATCTGTGTCCCAGAATCTACATGATTTGTTTGAAAGGCAATTCATTCTTTTCATTCCACTAATTATCTTACCCCTTGTCAACTCACTTCTGATGTTTCAGTGGAAGATTATCACAACGAGGGTGATATTTAACAGGATTTTTAAAATTTGCATATTTGAGGGAATACAGTCTCCCTTCTTTGTCTAAATAAATGTATTTATAGATTATTTTTTTAAAATGATATTACAGGAGTGCCTGGGTGGCTCAGTCGTTAAGCGTCTGCCTTCAGCTCAGGTCATGGTCCCAGGGTCCTGGGATCGAGCCCCGCATTGGGCTCCCTGCTCAGTGGGAAGCCTGCTTCTCCCTCTCCCATTCCCCCTGCTTGTGTTCCCTCTCTTGCTGTGTCTCTGTCAAATAAATAAAATCTTTAAAAAAAAAATGATACTACAGAGAAATATAAAGAATCATATAAAAATGCCTAAAATTCCACCTTTTAGTTATCCTAACATGGGGTGCCTGGGTGGCTCAGTCGTTAGGCGTCTGCCTTTGGCTCGGGTCATGATCCCAGGGTCCTGGGATCGAGCCCTGCATCGGGCTCCCTGCTCGGCGGGAAGCCTGCTTCTCCCTCTCCCACTCCCCCTGCTTGTGTTCCTTCTCTCGCTGTGTCTCTCTCTGTCAAATAAATAAATAAAAAATCTTTAGAAAAAAAAAAACACGTTAGTTATCCTAACATTCGTGTCTAAGACTTTGAAACTTTTTATCTTTAAACACAAAATTTTTGTAAAACTTGGATTATACTAGAATACCTATGTTTTTTGCTTCTTTAAAAAACTTACTGGGCGCCTGGGTGGCTCAGTTGGTTAAGCGACTGCCTTTGGCTCAGGTCATGATCCTGGAGTCCCGGGATCGAGTCCCGCATCAGGCTCCCTGCTCGGCGGGGAGTCTGCTTCTCCCTCTGACCCTCCTCCCCCTAATGCTGTCTCTCATTCTCTCTCTCTCAAATAAATAAATAAAATCTTAAAAAAAATAAAAATAAAAATAAAAATAAAAAACTTACTATGCCATGAACATTGTTTATATTGATAAATTTAGTTGAATCCTTAGAAAGTTTTCACTTTTTATTATGAGGAATATGCTCCAAGGAACATATCCTTGTACACATTCTTGTACACTTATTTTGGCATAATTGTCTTAATAATTGCTTATGTTAAATTACTACAAGTAGAATTAGTGGGCCACACTTAAGATTTAAACACATGCTATCCAATTGTCCTCAGGGAAAGCTTACAATTGTCTGTTTTATACAGTCTCAAATATTGCCTACTCAGAGAATCCTTCCATGATGACATCATCTTAAGTGAAAGTGTCTCTTCCATCCCAATGCTCTTGATCCTATTACATTGTTCATTGCAGTGATCACTCACTACTTGACATATTGTATATTTCTTTGTTTGTATTATGTTCTCTCTTCCCCAGTAGACTATATGCTCCACCAGTGGAGGAACTTTACTTCTCTTCACTGTTGTATTTCCAGCTCTCAGAACCGTGTCTAGCAGATAGCAGGTGCTCTATAAATAAATGTTGACTGAATTCATGATCTGTTTCTAACATGAGATATTATCTTTTTTACTCTCCTTTGTAAAGAGCCATATTCCAGGTGAATAGAAATGTAAAGTACAGTTACATGAAGGCAGCTTAGCCAATTAGTGTGTTTTGTTATTTGTGCACCCCATCTGTTCAGCCAGCTCTTCTTCAGAAGTCCCCGATTTGCTTATTTCAACTATGAAAACATGACTGTTGTCAAAATGACAACATTTTTATCCTACCCATGGACATACCTTTAGATCTGGGGTTGACAAACTTTTTCTGTGAAGAGGCAGATAATAAATGTTTTACACTTTGTCAGACATGTGATCTTTGTCATAAGATTCAACTCCGTGGTTGTATCATGAGAAGAGCCAGAGACTATAGGTAAATGAATGTGACTGTGTTCTTACAAAACTTGATTTACAAAAACAGGTGTCAGACCAGGTTGGGCTCACAGGCCCACGCTTAATCAGTTTTCATTGATTCAGTGTTACATAGAATCTAGAACAGCTCTGTCCAATAAGAATGACATGTGAGCCAAATAGGCAATTTAAATTTCCAGTAGGCACATTACAAAAAGCAAAAAGTAACAGGTGAAATTAGTTTTAACAATACATTTTATGTAACCAAAAATATTCAAAATATTGTTTTAACATGTAAATATCATTAATGAGATGTTTTGCATTTTTATATGAGATTCAGGTGTGTAGTTTACACTTACAGCACATCTCAGTTGAGTCTGGTCGCATTCCAAGAGCTCAGTAGCCATCTGTGCCTGGTGGCCACTGTATCAGGCAGTACAGATCTGGAGCAGGTTTTCTTAACCTTGGCACGACTGACATGTTGTACAGGAACATACGTGGTTGCGGGAGACTGCGATAGTTCATAACAGGATGTTCAGCAGATATCCTTTGCCTCTACCCACTAGGTTACAGTAGTGCCTTCTCAATTGTGACAATAAAAACTATCTCCAGAAATTGCTGAATGTCCTCTCAAGGGCAAAAGTGCCCCAGTTGAAAACCACTGATCTAGAATATGCATTCTAAACCTAGGTCAGTGAATTCCCTGGAACTGAACAAGATAGTACCTATGTGCCTACATTTGGGTGGGGGGTAGGGGATGAAGGGAGGAAGGAGAGAGTTTCTTTCTTTCTATAGCTTCCCAAAGGTATCCCTGACCCAAAATAAATTTAAAAATCACTGATCTAGTGGGAAGAGTTGTTAAATTATGCAATTAGGTGCATACCACCAATGAATTCACAGCACAAATCCAAACTTTTGCCTGTGCCTTTTTAAAGTGAAATCAATTCCCATGATGAACCTAAACACTTCAGTCTTCTTAAACTATACTGTTGTTTTGCCATCTTGATCCTTTAGCGTTGGGATACTGATTTTGAACAATTCATTTCGAGTATTACTTAGCAAGAAAATCCATGAAGGAGCAGATTCTGGTCGAAATATTACAGCAATGGAGAGGGATTATATGTACCATTTTAGCAACAGAGAATCATTGTTATTGAAACTTCAAGTTAGCAAAATGGGCAGGACATGAGGTTGAGAGTTAAATTTACATGCTCTAAACAGCTATGTGACTTTAGGCTGAGGGGGACTTGCCTGCATGCTTTCTCAGATTGTACGGGAATAAAAGGAGAGGGTATTAAGGTTATTGTCTCCCCCTGGAGGGGAGGTGGGTGGGGGGATGGGATAACTGGGTGATGGGCATTGAGGAGGGCACTGGAAGGAATGAGTATTAGGTATTATCTGCAACTGATGAATCACTAAATTCTACCTCTGAAACTGATAATAGGCTATAGGTTAATTAAATTCAATTTAAAAAAAAAATTTTTAAGAAGAGTAAAAGAGTAGTTCTCCTTAAAAGAGTAGTTCTGATTTATACTCAAAACTCTGCTTGACTGCTTTACATCTCTCTACAAACACAGACTGGGGGTGGGGGTGGGTTTCACTATGATGACAAGGGTTATGAGGGAGAAGTATAATTAGCTTCTCCTGTTTCCTCTAGATGCTATAAAATACTAGAAAGAGTTGATAAAATTATTAGAATATGAACTATCTCTAGTGGATGTGGGCATCCAAACAGGAGATCCTCAACCATCGGCTTCCATTCGGAGGTGATTATTCTCTCTGTAATGTACACCTCTTCCCCAAGTCTGTGGTGCAGGGGGAGGTGAGCTCACATGTTTTTCATGCAGTTAAAATTCATATGCTTCACATCTGAACTGACTGAGGATTTTGTGGGTGTTTTTACTAAGAGACTGTCTAACTCCCTCCCCTAATTGGAATACTTTCCTCAATTCTGACTTGCTTTTATGCCTGAACTTACTTCCATGTTTATTTCATAGCAACACTACTCTCTCTCAGAGAAGGCCGAGTGCTCATTTGGTCCACGTGTCACAATCGGGGCTGAGACTTGTGATGTTATATAATTTTAGACTTTCGATGCTATCATATTATCCTTCAATGAATTTATACTTATTGTTAGAGAGATGTATTGGCAGGACTTACAGAGCAAGGTGTTCTTCATACATCTTTACATTTATGAGTATGTCCTAGATCTCTTTTCATAGTTTGCTTGGAGTCAAACTTTTTGAAGTATCACCTGTAATCAGCTTACAAATAATACGCTTATATTGCATTTGTGTTAAAATTATTAACAGGAGGGGCGCCTGGGTGGCTCAGTCGTTAAGCGTCTGCCTTCGGCTCAGGTCATGATCCCAGGGTCCCGGGATGGAGCCCCACATCGGGCTCCCTGCTCGGCGGGAAGCCTGCTTCTCCCTCTCCCACTCCCCCTGCTTGTGTTCCTGCTCTCGCTATCTCTCTCTCTGTCAAATAAAAAAAAAAAATTATTAACAGGAAAATAGATTCCAATTTTGGAAACATTAACTTACGCCACAAATCTGCTAAATCTCTCTAGGCATTTCTTTATGTTTTAATATACCAAGATACTCAAAACCATAGGTGCCTTAGGCCTCTCTTGATGTCCGAGAGGCTTTTCCACTTGCTCAGACCCAGCGGGAAGTGAAGACACTGATACTTGCTGAAAAGGAAGACTCTGGAGGAAGGTGGAAGAAGCCTACAGGAGATCAGTAAGAAAACAGACAGGACCTAGGGTCATCCTGAGGAAGTCGAGGCAAAGACATTAAAATAACACAGGAAATGAATGACCTAGAGCTTGGCGAGGAGACCCAAGTTAGACATTTGTCCCGTGAATGCGTGGCCATCAGCTTCCTCTAAAACACCCACTTCAGCAGGTGGGATTGTTGACATCTCCAGAAAGAAGCAAATGGTCTGTATCCCCATGTGAGGACCTGCTCCTTCCTGGAAGGGTGACTCCTTCAAGCCAAAGGGGGTGTCATAGAGGAATATGAGAAAGGGAAGCATTCAACCTGGGGATTCTAAAATGCCTTCCCAATCTCTTCCTGCTAAGTCAATTGAAATTGAAATTGAGCACCTGTGTCTCTCAGCCTTTTGCAAGCATGTGAAACAACTTCATATTAGAGGCAAGCCAACAACCTCCATCGCTGGCATCTCAGGACTGTTCAACGTAAAATGAAGTCCGGTCTAAAGCCTTTTTGGTTTGATTCGTAACTATGAGGCTGTCAAAAGGTTTGGGCTCATTTGTTCTAAATGCTTGAGACTTGGCAATACATAACATAATAAAATTAAAAAAAAAAAAAGAAGACACTTTGAATTTTACTTAACTAAAAACACCCTCAAGTTTTGCCACTGGAGGGCACCAGTCGACAATATTACTCTCCCACCATTTTCCTTGTCTTATTTTTTTCCTCCCTAACTTGAGCAAGAACTCTAAATAAAAGTCCTGTTTCACAGATTAAATTGGAGCCGCTTTATCCTCCCATAATTCAGAATTTCAAAGAGCAATTTCTTAGAATAATTGGAAATCACGACATTTCATATTCATTTCTGGAATCAATATTTTTAGCCCAGTCCATATTAACCTAGGAAGGTTGCTCTCAGAAGAAATGACAGGGAAATATTTACTTACAATCAGTCAGCACTTATTGTTTATCCTATGGCTAGCTCTGCATGATCTAACCGCTGAAAATGTTCAGATTATTAACATTTAAAGAAAGACCAAATCCGATATAAATATTTAAGTTCACTTGAAAAGTGTTATTTTCAATTTGTTCCAGAAATACTTTGGGAGTATTTAGCTCTTGAGCTCCATATTTGAATAGATCTCTCCCCCCACCCCTGAATTTTAGCACCTTAGTTGTATCATTCATGTGCAGTAATATTCTTATAGGAATAATCAGCAATCAATACTCTGTCTCTACAGTGGATCCCATGGTTTTCTCTTACCACCAGGTGCTACTGAGGCTAAAGGGTCTGAACCAAGGAAAAAGGACTTTTGAGGGGAAAGCTGTCTTTCAGAAACCTACTTCAAACCAGAAGAATCTGTTCTCTTGAGACTGTCTCCTGAAGAGAAGGTAGGCTGAACAGTAACTGAATTTGAAGGCAAGTTATAAATATTTGGGTTTTTTCCCTTATTTTGCACCCCACCCCATTTACTCAGACACCTTTCTCTTTGCTCTGCTTATTATTTCTGCTTATCAGTCTTTTAGCTATTGCTAGTTGTCACTACTCACCCCTCTCTAAACTCGTATAAAACTTGGACAGACTAAAATTGCACCCTGAGATCATTTTGGTCTTATGAATTTGCCAAAATTTGGGTATTAACCAGCAAAGATGACTGAAGACAAGGATTTGGGTATTATTGGCAGAGGCTGTTTGCAAAGCTTCTGTTGATAGCATTGGCTCTTCTATAACTCAGTTTCCTCTTACGTGAGAAATTTCTCTGGCTCTACACTCAAGAACTTTGTCTTCAAAGGAAAAAAACATTCTATCATCTCTCAAATACCTCACAGGGATGTTTTGACATTAAATGAATTATGTTAATCAATCCTAGCATAGTGCCAGGCACAGAAATGCTCAGTCAATAGGAGTATCTTCTCTACCTTCCTACTTCTGTTTCCTTTTGCTCTTAGAGCCTAGAGCCAGATTTTATATCAATCAGAGCAACTGTGTTGACCAGTTTGGTAAATTATTTGCTTTCCTCAGGCTTGCTATTTTACTAGATATTTCTTTATCAATGCATTTTTTTTTTTTTTTAAGATGTGAGCCTAAATTAAAAAAAAAATCATCTAAATGATTTGGGACAGAAATGAGTATCTGAAGAAGTATAGGTAGTTCCTCCTGGGAAGTTATATTCCTGGATAACCTCCAACATTAGAGATGTTTAAAATCAGAGATTGGGTCACCCCTTATGAATATTCTTTTAGGGGGGTCTATGTTTTTAAGCTAGGGTAGGGACAGCATGTTGTGCTCGAAAACATAGAAGTTCATAGTAGCACAGACCTGAGTTCAAATACTTGCTCTGGCATTTACAAGTTAGGTAAATTTGGGTAGGAGAGAATTAAGAATTTTCTCTCAGTTATAAAATAGGGATTAATAATTCCTAACCAGTGGTATTGGTATGATGATTGAATAAAATAATGAAAATAAATGTGTTCAATATCATTATATTTGTTGCTGTTGTTATTCAACAAGATGGTTTCCTAAGGCCCCTTCTGATCTGGAGATTTTATAACTTAGATTGCATGAGATAATAGGTTTCTGCCTGTGATGACTTACACGGTTCTTCTGCTTCCCCCAACCACTCATCTCCCTGGCCATCTACACACTCTATACTTTCATACACCAGTACTTTAGTTCACACCATTCCTGTGCATTGGAATCTACTCCACCATTTACCCACCTCTTACCTATACTTTGTCCAACTCATATCATGTTTCTATGAAGTATCCTTGGAACAGAGAAAGAGGACCTGATCTCCCCCTCCTCCAAATACTTATTCTTAACTATTTCCTTCTCAGCTTCCTTGGTTCCCTAGAAGCCAGCTTGGTTATTTCACCAGCTGTCGCACATGACTCCAGTAAGCACTTATCACAAGACTGACCTCCTTAAAGATAGAGTTTCTGTGTATCAAAAGTCCAACCTGATGCTTAGCACCGAGTAGCTACTCAATAAATACTGCCCAAATGAGTTAGGGAACCACTTATTTAGTATTGATACTATATTTTTGTATATTGTATGTACTGATAAGGACTTAAAGGTTCTTTGAAGTCAAGAACATACACAGAACATTGATGTTAAAAAACAAATCTGGGGGGTGCCTGGGTGGCTCAGTTGGTTAAGCGACTGCCTTCGGCTCAGGTCATGATCCTGGAGTCCCTGGATCGAGTCCCGCATCGGGCTCCCTGCTCGGCAGGGAGTCTGCTTCTCCCTCTGACCCTCCCCCCTCTCATGTGCTCTCTCTCTCTCACTCTCTCAAATAAATAAATAAAATCTTTAAAAAAAAAAACAAAACAAAAGACAAATCTGGGGAAGAGAAAGAAAGTAGACATTACGTGCTTGCATGTGGACGAATACACTACCACTTCTGAAGTCGATTTGTTAAAAGAATTGATCCTGAATCTGATCAAGCCTTTAGATCCAACCACAATTTACAGAAAATGCAAAGAATAGAGGAACATGTTAATGACACCATGAGGTTGCACTCAGCAAAATCCAGATTGTGAGGTGTTCTAAAGTAGCAATCTGCAAACTACAGCCTGTCCCTTGCCTGTTTTTGTATGCCCTCAAGTTTAGGATGATTTTCCATTTTTTAAAGCTTAAAAAAAAATTAAAGAAGAAAATGTGACACAGACGCCTCCTCTAGGGGACTATTGACCCAGTTTTTTCCAAAAATAAATTGCAAAAAGAAAACCAAGAGAGATTAACAGAGACTGAAGTCACAGACGAACTCACAATGAATTGATTTCTGATTTAAACAAACTACAAAACAGCAAAAGAAACATTCATAGCGATTATGATATAATTGATATTTAATGATTTAATGATATTAATGATTTAATGATATTTTATTGACAATATTTTAAGGTGTGATAATTTTTAAAAAAATTCTTATCTTTTTTATATACATCCTAAAATATTGATGGATGATGCTGTGTGGGGATTTGCAATATAGTAACAAGTAGGGAGGAAGTGAGTGGGGTTGTGGATATAGGGAGATTGTCCGTGAGTTGGTAATTGCTGTAATTGGATGACTGATTCATGAGGGTTATTACACTCTTCTACTTTTAAATATATTTGAAATTTTTTATAGTAAAAAGTTAAAAAAACAAAACAAAACTTTGGATTTCTAACAGGGGCTGATTCCAGTCAAAAGAACTCTCTCAAAGTGCTTAGATTTTTTATTTTTCTGATTGCAGTTTCCTTATCTGTAAAATGGAAATTAAAATGATGCCTACTCCATAGGGTTATGGTGACCAGTATATGAGCTACTGCACACCCAGAGCTTAATGACTGCCTTACATATAACGGAGCTTTCAGTCATTGCGGGAGAGTGTTACTGCTACTGCTGTTGTTATTTTCTCATTATGTGCCGATATTGGTGGGCTTTTGTTGATGAGATGGCCGAGGACAGCATGACAATGGACGACTGTATTGGATATAGGGAACGATGGGCACGGAGAAGAGCAGCAGCAGAGGAGGATGGCGGGGACTGCAGAGTCCCCAGTA
The DNA here is from genome assembly GCF_029215605.1 of Mirounga angustirostris. Classification (NCBI taxonomy): domain Eukaryota; kingdom Metazoa; phylum Chordata; class Mammalia; order Carnivora; family Phocidae; genus Mirounga; species Mirounga angustirostris. The sequence continues at coordinate 175,649,771 of NW_026991709.1, read as the reverse complement.
ACCTGTATGTTGCAATGGCTACTCTGGACCGAGCTGTGTTAGACCTTGGAATTAGCGTGATGTGGGACAGGCTGTGTGGCTGGGCCCCGAGCTTTTCACGTGGGACTATGATCTTAGAGCTTGGAGGTCCGGGAGTGAGCAGTACAATCCAACACTTAAACCCAACCTTCAAGCCATTTCTGAAACTCTGCTTTACAGTAATTTTCTGTCACTGATGAGAGGTGTTTTGCCAGAATAAACACTGCCTAATACAGGCTTAAGAGGAAAAACAACTTTAAAAGTATTGATTTATTAAATCCTCATTGAATATCACCATGTCATGGAGGCAATACACCGGTGATTTATGGCAACCCGATCCATAATGCTGATCTTTGAAGAGATAAAGAGCTTGATACAGAATGAAAATCCACACATTGCTGCTTTCATTGAAAAAGTCTTGCTATTGGGGCGCCTGGGTGGCTCAGTCGGTTAAGCGTCTGCCTTTGGCTCAGGTCATGATCCCAGGGTCCTGGGATCGAGCCCCGCATCGGGCTCCCTGCTCAGCAGGAAACCTGCTTCTCCCTCTCCCACTCCCCCTGCTTGTGTTCCCTCTCTCGCTGTGTCTCTCTCTGTCAAATAAATAAAATCTTAAAAAAAAAAAAAAAAAGAAAGTCTTGCTATTGAAAAAAAAATTCAAAGTAAACAGTATGCTTAGTGACAGAGTTAATTAGCATTCTGGCACAAGTTTTGTATGTTTGCAGTCTGGTAACTAGTGCACGCTTCCCATTTCAGAGTCACACTCGTTTAGGGTAGTGGTACTTATGGGGGGGGGTTGCCTCCGGGGGTCACTTGACAATGTCCAGAGACATTTTTGGTTGTCATACCTGAATGGGAGGGGTGCTCCTGGCATTTCGTGGGTAGAAACCAGGGATTCTACTAAATATCCTTCAGTGTACAGAACAGCCCCCACAACATAGCATTATCTGGACCAAAAATGACAAAAGTGCCCCAGCTGAGAAACTCTTTTAGGAGCATGACTTCAGAATCAGACAGGGGTGGGAATCAAACTCCTGCTTTGCCACCTACTCTAAGTGTGACACAGGATTTTGTCTCTGTAAGCACCTGTTTCTTCTACAAAGCATTGAGTTGGCAATGTGTTGTGCACATGAAGTGAGCAAATGCAGATAGACTCTTTATCACAGACCCAGAGAAAATCAAATGCTCCTGTAGAACAGTTATCATTATCAGACTTTTGAGATACAGCTGTTACACTGGTGACCCATGAATTATCCAAGGATTCACTAAATTAAGAGCTGAGATACCATTTTTGTTTTGTTTTGTTTTGTTTTGTTTTCTTTCTCCCTCTCTCCCTTCGCCCCTTCCTTCTTTCCTTTCTTTTTTGGATAACAAATTGCAGTGAGTTCTTTGCAATCTCTTAGGTTGAGGACCTCTATAACGTAAATGCATTTCATTTCTTGTTGAAGATGAATGCAAAACAAAATAAAACAAAACCCTGTGTTTGATTCCTTAAAAGATAAACTTTATTGTCAGAAAGAGCCACTCCAGAGACAGAGCTGGGAAATTCCTTTGAAATTCCTCTTTTGTCCCTTAGGATGAAGTATTATGCATGCCCGGGAGCTTAATGGTTTACAAGTTGGGACTCCCACTGTGTCTTTTTTTGCTGGTGATTTTATGATTCTCCTACACACAACATGATGGATTCTTGAGTATCCAGAGCTTTGAATCTATACTTTTTTTTTTCTTTTCCAGCTTGAATGAAACCCTTCAGGCAGAGCTGTGAAGATGTGGTTCTTAAATAAAATATTTTTCTACTGTGCTAATAATTCACACATTCTCCACATTTCTCTTCTATACTCAGGGTCAGTGGGATACATCCATTTTTCTTAATTCTATCTGGCCTGTTTTTCTCTGGCTTCCAACAGCTTTTTATGAAAGCACAGCATGGCTTATTCCAGGTGTTGGGGTGTGGGGAGGGGGCAGAATTATGGAGGGGGGAGGGGACACTTTCTTATTCTTTTCCCATTACCCCATTAACAATGGCCTTTTAATGATTTGAAGACTCTTTGTAAGGGAACTAATATGAAATATGGCATATAGGAGACATAATTCAAACAATAGAAGCAATAGCACACTTTCAACCTGCTTCTAAATTTTAATGAAATGTACTTTACCGAGAGCCAGGGTATTTTTTTCCCCACCAGAGAAGCCATTTGCTTCCTGGACTGCTAAATCTACAGAGTTGACATTCTTCTTTTAAACAACTGGATATTTGGATTTCTGGGTCAGGCAGAAAGACTGCAGTGTCAGAAGTAAAAATAGTACAAACTTCGCTGTGAGTATGTGATTTCACTTATGTACATACACCACCATGGTCTACTGGTATCATCTGGGCAGTCAGGTCGGCAACAACAGTGATGCCTATTTAAACCTTCTGCTTTCCATAAGATCTTTGGACAATATGATGTAGCCCACCTAATATTATGCGTTAAAGCACAAAAATTGTATCTGAGTAAATGAATAACTAAACAGTGCAAAGTTGGCATATTTTAACCAACTGAGCCACCCAGGCACCCCCTAAAGTTGGCATATTTTAAAAAATGTACTTCGGAGACTCCAGTCATACAAGACTCTCCAAACACGATCTAATGCCTATTTTTCTTAGCATATCTGTTGTTTCTTAAAAATATGACATTAAAACCACAGGAAGTTGGAAGAATTGGGTACTCTTCCTTCTGTATTCTGATCTACTATGGTTAAGTGATTTCATTTAGTTTTTATGGCCAATGCTTCTGAGTCTTTTGTAGGGAGGACCCTTCGCCTTTCCTTCTTATGTTTCTTCCTGGTTCCCTCAAACAGGAAATAGTTCTTTCTCTTCCTTGTTCCTGTCTTGTTTTGTTGGTGAGTCTGGATGAAGGTCACTGCTCATGTCTTGACTGGAGTTTGATTCATTCTGTCTCAAGACGTCCCAAGTATTGCATGCTCTCCACTCCACTCTGGCCACTGTGTTGGATCCTCACCAGGCAAAGGGTCACCCCCACTTCCAGCTGCCATGTCTGTGACCAGTTGGGCCAGTCTATTCCAGAGGCCTATTGTAGGAATGCGTATTTTGGCCTTGAATCCAAGTTACCTTTTCCAGTCCCGTTTTATCATTCGTAAAAATAATCACATAGACTCCATTTCTGGGTCAGTTTCCCAATTGAGTCAGAATTTGGAAGGGAGTAGCGATGAGTGGTTAGGTTTCTTAACATCAAAATATCTTTTTAAAGATCTTAGTATAGTTTATCTCTTGGACCATAGATGGCCAAGTCTTGTCATACCATTAAAAATGAAGGAATACTTGTCATTCATCATCATTCATTATAATTATCTATAAGGACTTACGAAGGCCTGGGCAATATGTTAAATTACTGAGGATAACATATATGAGTCGTGGATCAAGCCATCAAAAAGCTTCAGTCTCCTAAGGGATTTAAAATATATAGGTCGATAAAAAGAATGCAAAATTTTAAAAAGAGTAAGTTAAGAGAGGCATACATAAAATGCCATGAGGACATTAAAAAAGGGGCCCTAACTTCCATCTGGGAAGGGCAAGAAGTTATTTATTTATTTATTTATTTATTTATTTATTTATTTATTTAAGATTTCTTTCTTTACTTGAGAGAAAAAGAGAGAGGGAGCATGCACAGGAGGAGGGAGTGGCAGAGGGAGAGGCAGAGGGAGGGAGACAGTCTCAAGCAGACTCCCTGCTGAGCATGGAGCCTGATATGGGGCTTGATCTTAGGACCCAAGGTCATAACCTGAGCCAAAATCAAGAGTCTGACACTTAACCAACTGAGCCACCCAAGCACCCCTTTTTAAAAAACATATTTATTTTAGAGAGAGAAAGGGGGGGAGCAAGAAGTCTTTTAGAGAGAGATGGGATTTATTTATGTTGGACTCTGAATGATGGGTAAAATTTAGAAGTGCAGAGAAAGGAATGATTTAAAAGGAAAAAAAGGCTTTCTGGGTAGAGGGAACAGTGAGCATGCATGTGTGAAAGAAGGAAACATGGCTTATTAGGGGAATATTCATCTAGTGTAACTTGAGGAGATATAGTGGGAAAGGTCAACAAAGCATGGAGCAGGAGGTATAAGCTGATAAGCAACTCTATTCCAGGATGCAGAGTAGTGGGTGGAATAGTTCTGGAAGCTAGAGAACAGAAATGAGATTCCTTCAGTGTTTGGTCTTTTAGCAAGTTCCAATTATGAGTATCAATGCCATTTCTCACTAAAGAGATACTCCCAGGATTTTACTAATTTGTCCATTAAAAAATTTTGCAGCACCTCATCAAAAAAAATAACTCAAGGGTGGGAAGGAAGTTTAGATAATTTTCTGGGCACACAGAATTTCCCCTTGACTCTAGTTATCAAGCCCTAACAGTCAGAATAGGGCGGGTTTTGCCACAGTAACACCAACTCCCAAATCTCAGTGGCTTAGGAAAACAAAGGTTTACTTCTTACTCACACCTGATGTCCACTGAAGGTGAACAGAGAGGTTCTGTCCACTGAAGATGAACAGAGAGGTTCTGCTTAGCAGAAGAATCTCAGAGAAGTGAGTATTGGCAATTAAGAGTTTCCATGTAGAAGTAAGAGGTCATCTTGGCTCACATTTCATTGGCCAAAGAAAACTTCTGGATGTGCTTAACTTGAAGAAGGCAGGAAAATGCAATCCCTTCCTGAGCTAAAACAATGGAGAATGGCTCCAATGTCTGCCACAGTCTCTTTGTGTGGTTACCACAAGATTACATCCTCATTGTAGTACTATTATACATAACCCTCTAAAATATTCCCCAAGATTATTTTGCTTACTGAGTGTTTACTCTGTGCTTGGTACTGCACTGGCCTTTGTATATGAACTTTCTCGTTGAATTCCTACAAAATTCTCTGATGTTGGTTCTAGCGTCTTACTGGCTGTGCCATTCCTGGCATTTGTGTTCTTCCTCCCCGGATGCAAAAGGCTGCCTTTGGATGGCTGGTCATTAGATGCTGTTTCAGGAGATTCTGAAAGGTTACTGGATGAGCCGGGGAGGATGGACACTGGACCTCCAGCTGCTGTTACTGCTACCACCATGGCCACCATCTGCAGACTCATGAATCCTCATGTTTACTGAACACTCTCTACATGCCAGACAGAGTGCTCTGCACGTGTGAGGCAGGGACTGTTATTTTGCCTATTTTACAAATGAGACACTGAGGTTCAGGGAGATTGCATTTTGGTCCAAGTTCACACAGCTAGTAAGTGGCAGAGGTGGGGATTCAACCTGAGTCCAGCTTACACCAGAACTGGTATTCCTAATAACCAGGCTATACTACTATAGGGGCTAGATGGGAAGAAAAAACAGATGAGAATTTGGGTTATAATCATGAGGTTTAGGCTGAATGGAAATAAATGTGGAAAACACTAGAGAAGTGAATGCCAATCTAGAATATGAGAATTGAGAATGGGAAAAAAGAGATTTAAAATGTTTTATAGGCATGAAATTAATAGAGTGTAAGAGAAAGAGAGGACATGAAAATGAAAATGGGTGTGACACATATAGCTGGGGAAAAAAATGAAAGGAAGATCTGGCTGTGGGTACAGGTGGGGAAATACATTCAGTGGTTGGGTTTATTGAACTTTGTACGTGTGAATGGGATATTTGTGTAAAAATAGCCATTCATTCAGGATGTGAAAAACACAGATCTATGGCAGGTATTCTAGATATATAATAAATAAACCCAGTTTCATATATGTTTAGAAATGCATGGATCTAAAAGATACAGATTTGGGCTTCATTGATTTATTCATTAAAATATGTATTTAGGGGTGCCTGGGTGGCTCAGTCATTAAGCGTCTGCCTTTTGGCTCGGGTCATGATCCCAGGGTCCTGGGATTGAACCCCACATCGGGCTCCCTGCTCCGTGGGAAGCCTGCTTCTCCCTCTCCCAGCCCCCTGCTTGTGTTCCCTCTTCACTGTGTCTCTCCCTGTCAAGTAAATAAATAAAATCTTTAAAAAGAAAATGTATTTAGGACCTTCCAAAGCATGTGATAGGTAAAGTAGAGAGGGTACAAGAATTCAGAAAAATAAACATGATCATCAAAGGAATAGTAAAAGAAAAGGTAAAAAGACCAGATCTGAGGGCATGCCAATATTAAGGGATATAGAAATGAGGAAGAGACATTTGAAAAGGAGTGGTTGTCAAGGAGGGAAGGAACTAGAACAACACAAAGTCCCAAAATTTGATGCATGAGAAAGATTTTAGGAAGAAAATCACGAGTGCTTTGTAGGGCCAAACACCACAGAGATGTCAAGAATGTACTCACAGATGTGTTTGGGAAGAATGAGAGATGGGCAAATGCAGAGAAAGTACATAGGTATATTCTTTTAAGAAGCATGGCAGGAGGGAGAAAGCAAGAAGATGGTCCTTAAGAGGTCATGGAGACACAAGAGGATTTTTAGGGTAAGTTTTCCAAAAGGGGCTAGTGAAGAGAGAGAATCTAGAAGTAAGGGGTGGGGTTGGGGGAGGTGGGTATTTTACTGGATTGTGTTAGGTGGGAAAAAATGGGGCGAAGGCCAAGGACAGTGCCTTGTGTGACTTTTTCCAGCAAGCTTTTCAGCTTAAGAGAACCAGCAGCAAATATTGGGAAGGACTCAGAATTAGAGATGAGTTATCATGACTTATTAGGGGAACAAGGTAGTGAGGGACTCCAGAGATAGTGTATTTGTTTCCTAAGGCTGCCTTTACAAAGTCCCAGGAACAACTGTGGTAAAACAATATAAATTTATTCTCTCTCAGTGCTGGGTGGGGGCTGAAGTATGAAATCAAGGTGTTAGCAGAGCCATGCTCTCTCTGAAGACTTTAGGTGAGGCTCCTTCCTTGCCTTTATCGTCTGGTGGTTGCCAGCAATCCTTAGCATTTCTTGCTTTGTGGCAACAAGACTAAAATCTCTGCCTCTGTGTTCACATGGCTTTCTTCCCTGTATGTCTGTTGGTACCTCTGTATTTCTCTCTTCTTATAAGGACACCGGTCCTTGGATTTATGTTCAACCCTCACCCAACATGGCCTCATTTTATCTTGATTACATCTGCAAAGACCCTATTTCACAATCTGTAAGGTCACAATCTGAGACTTCATGTTCACATGAATTTTAGAGGAACATGATTCAACCCAGTACAGGTAGTAAGAGCATCCTTAAAATGATGATTGTAGAATACAGACTGAAGGGTGAAGAAGTTACAAAGGTAATGATGAATAATAATAACCAAGTGGGGTTAAAGGACCAACAAGCAGTCTGAGGTTAAGAGTAAGAGAAGCAGGAGGATGAGGGTTTTACCTACTGAAAGAAGTTTCAGGATTAGAGACTCTGGAGGTTAGGCACTTAGTCAAAGGTAGAGAGAGGAAGGACATAAGTTCTTCACGGATTCCTATAGTCTCCTTATCTCCTACTCAATAGAAAGATAATATGCAAAGACCAAAGCCTCATGAAGAAGAAAGAAAACAGATCAGAATGTTCAGTTTTATGCTAACCACCACACTCTTATAGCACATACCCATTTATTCATTCATTCCACAAACATTTATGGGTGCCTACCATTCATCATACATTATTCTAGGTTCTGGGGTTACAGCAGTGAAACAAACAAACAAACAATTAAAAACAAATACCTTTATTCCTGCCCTTATAAAGATTGCATCCTGTGGGGAAAAAGACAATAAGCAAATGTATAAATATAGAGAGAATATGTCTCCTGTTCTCTCAAAGAGGAAAGACACCTCAGTCCTAAAGCTTAGCAACTGCCTTAATCTTGTGTATGTGAATAAGCTCTTGTCTTTGTAAAGCAGTAGATTTTGAGAAATCTTTGTGCAATTCTCTTCTGTATCTAGAGAGAGTTAAAATATGGCTGGTGCCACAATGAATAAATAAACTGGTCAAGAAATCCTTCAGAAATACACATACATGGAGAGGTGGGAGAGTAAGAGAAAGCAGGACAAAATCTTAGTAATTTTCTTAGTAACATATGGTATGGTATACTTTCCTCCTTTGCATCTTAGGTCCACTTTCTTTCCATGGAATCAGAGCATTAAATTGGCATTGGCCAACTGACCCTCCCTGTGTTTGTTGAGAAGCTTTCCTTCTGTGAATACTGGGGGACAGCAGCTACTGACTCACACCACAGCCACTGGGCACCCCCTTGCAGAGAAGCACTGGCATGTGATGTAGCCTCAAATAGAAGCAACCAGGCATGGTTTGATGGTTTTTTCAGGATCAAGTTCTGAGAGCAGAAGTCGCAATGATACAAACACACTGTTCTAGTCAGTGGTGGTACCTTTTCTCGCCTCTGATCCGTCTCCAGTGTGGATCTGGGTGTTGCCCTGGTTGCTTGATCTCAAGTCTAGTTCTGTCATGCTCTCAATAATATTCTAACTTCCTGTGTGTTGACCTTTTAGAATAAATTTTTTTCTGCTTTACTCTGTTCACTATCAGCTTCATTTGCTTATATCTAAGAAAAGTAACTGACATATTACGTTTATAGGGATATTTTTCACTTGTTTTGTATTTAGTGTCTCTTTTGTTCAGATACTTATTGAGCACTTACTATCTGCTAGGTACTTTGTTGAAAGTTTGGGATGTAATGGTAAATAAGGCATATCTTGTGCCAGCTCTTGGAAAATTCATAGTTTAAGGTAGAAAGCAGACAAGTAAGGGGGCAATTTCAATAAGAGGGAGGGGAACTCATTTAGATGCTTGGGGTTAGAGAAAGCAGGGTCCATGTCCTGAAGAAAAGAAATTTTAAGAACTAGGTGGTGGGGGGAGTGTCTTAACCTAGCAAAGAAATGGACTATGAGCCATCCTGGAAACCCATGCAAACCCCACCTCACATGGAGTCCAACCAGCAGACATCAGAATGTCGACTAATTCCAGATCCCTTTTCTGGTGGGGCAGAAGCTCCTAATATCGTGTCAGAAGGGCGTCTTATTGAAATGCTGGGACTCGGTCTGCTGGTAGTCTGTTTTCACCCTAACGTTTATGTTTATCAGATACTGCTACTACTATTAGTAATGTGGGTTTACATGGATTGAACACTGACCACGTGCCAGGGAGAAATATGTGTGACTTCACTTAATCATCTGAGGAGTTTGAGATAGGTTCTATTAGACTTCTAAAACTTCCCACCTTCATCTACCTTTTATATTCCTGGGCCCCTGCAAGATGACATTTCCCAGCCTCCATTGCAGTTAAGTGCCGTCATGTGACTGTGTCCAGGCTAATGGAATCTGAGAGGAAGTAATATGAGCTGTCAAGCCCACAGCTGTAAGGCCATGGGCAAGCTTCCTTGATGGTCTGTATCCCTGTCAACAAACCATAACCCATGGAAGCCCAGCCTACGCTCTGCAGGTAAAATCAAAGTTCTAGGGAATAGCAGAGCAACATGAATGGCGTCGTCTGAGTGACTATATTGAATAGGGCCACCCACCCATCTGGAATGTTTCCTTCAGACTCTGATATATAGAAGATGTAAACTTCTATAGCAGTTAAGTAAGCCACTGGGTTAATGCCAGGTCTTTGTGATAGTAGCCTCAACTCAGGCTGCATTAATATCCTGCCCGCATTCTGGTTCTGACCCGTGTCACCACGGCTCTGATGTAAATGAGCACCCTGGGCTCACAGAGAGATGGACTCACCCTCCTCAGTTCCCACACATAACAAACACATGAGTCCGGTCTGCTCGGCTGCAGATTTCCTGCTCTCCAACGCTCTGCTCTCCTTGCGTTAGGACTGGCCAGCTCACCCAGACTAAGTGTTACAGCATTTGCTATTGTGCAAAATCCCAAGGAGGCCAGAGACAAACGTTCTCTACAATATTGCTCACCTGGAGACTACCTATAGTTAGGAAGTTAGGCTTTAGCCAACAGGCTAAGTGAAAGGAAAAGACGATTGAAAGCGTTCCTGTGAGAAATGGAAGAGGGCTTATTAATAAGAACATGCGCCGTTTGTTGAGCAGTACCAACAGATTTTTGGCAAAGAGATTTACTTCAGAGAAGAAGGGAAGTGTCTGCGGTGGTGGGATGGGGGGCAGGCTGCTGACACACAGATGTGAGAACAAGATGCCCGCACCAGCTGTGTACTAAAGAAAGTTATTGCAACTATCAATTTTCTATTTTTGTTTTAGTAATTTATCAGTTAGAATTATCATGCTGCGAGAGCCTCATAATAGAGACTGCAGTTTTGAAGATGCAAGAACCAGTTTTAGCAAATGTTCTTAATACACACACAGGCTCACACTCAATATGTGAAGAGAAACCACACAAAGGACACAAGTCAACTCTGTGTGTTTTTTGCATCTGTGGGCCCCCATTACTTGGGCTTCAAATTATTCCTGTTCATGAAGAACAGGTGTTTGAAATAAAATCAAGGGGAAAACCACTATGAATTCAGCCCCTCTGAAGACATTGCAAGAATTTCTAAAATTACTCTTCTTAGACAAATTGTTCCCACAAGCCCAGATGATTTTTTATCTTGAGGGTGCATGGGGGATACTAAATCTTCCTGCCCACATAAACTCGTTTTCAGATGGGCCGGAGATTCCATTTATCATACATGCAGGGCTTGGGATGCTCACGCCACAGTAAAGGTTAAAGCTGAGAAAGTCAGGGAGACACTGTCCTGGCCTAGTGTAGGGAGGCTGTGTCCAAAGACACTGGGGGTGCTTTTCTACTTAGCAATGCACAAAGATGAGTCCGCTCGTTATTGGCTTAAATAAAAAAGCCTAGAATTCAAGTGAAAACGTTTAAACTCATTTGCGTAAACGGAACCTTTCAAGATGAAGAGATTACAGGATTTATTTTTTTTAAAGATTTATTTATTTATTTGAGAGAGCGAGAATGAGAGAGTACATGAGAGGGGGGAGGGTCAGAGGGAGAAGCAGGCTCCCTGCCGAGCAGGGAGCCCAATGCGGGACTCGATCCCGGGACTCCAGGATCATGACCTGAGCCGAAGGCAGTCGCTTAACCAACTGAGCCACCCAGGCGTCCCGAGATTACAGGATTTAAGTGTTAGTGAGCTCCAAGGGTGTGTGTGTGTGTGTGTGTGTATGTTTAAATTTATTTTTTTTATATATGTGTATTTTTTATAGGTAAGGTTTTTGTTAGACAGGTACAAGTGATTTAGATGATTTTAAATTTGCAGAAATATTTTTCACTGGCTTGTGATCCAAAATATAATTTAATAAATATATTTCTCAGTGCCAGATGCCAGTGGCTGGCACCTGCTCAGGCTGATATCAAGTTTACTTTGTGGAATGGAGTTTTCTTTGGAGCTGAGGGAATTCTCTCTGCAAGAAAATCTTTCCCAGTTCTTCATAAATATGCCAAGAGAGTTTTCTCCTGGACCAAGGAAATCAGAGTGAGTCAGACCTCAAGGAAGAAAGCCAAGTTCATTCATTAGCAACTTCATAAACACATTAAATGGCAAATTTATAGCTGATGTTTTGTCACAAAAGATTTTGGAAATGTGTTCTTTTCCCACAATTAGAGCCAGTGTCATTGGTCTTAGCCTTCAGCTGATCAGATGAGAGAATGTAATCAACTCCTCAAACCTGGTGTTAGTCAAATCTAGACAACATAAATTATGGGATAAAGACATCATCGTAGATTACCTTTCAAAAATTGACAATCAAGACAGGGAAGATTAGAATTTTATCTCCCAAATTGGTTGCATTCATCTCTTGAACTGAAGCTGCCAGTGTGTCAGAAATCAAACTGATCACAGCCAAGAGATTGAAAGAAGTAAAACCCGAGAGGGAATGAAAATGCGTTCAGCCAAAGGAAGTAAATACAAATAATAATGGAAATAGACATCTTTTAGTTAATTTCTAGTAGGGAATTGCTTCTTTGCCAGGGTGCTAGGTACGTGCACATTTGTGTCAAGTCTGAACAGCTTAGAGATTCTGAATTCAGGGCTACTAAATGCTCAGTGCTTTTGGTGTGGACAAAATGGAATTTTAGTGTGGGGTCAGAATCTTTAAGCGATGGTGCCTTTCTTACTTCCACTCAAGGAAGGCACTGGAGATGGTTGCAATGTTTATCCTTACATCAAGAGGTACACAGGAAAGACATTCAGAACTCAAGAAAATGGATGAGAGAATGGTTTACCACTGACTCCTACAATCAAGCCAGCCAAATCCAGGAGAATGCAAACTATCCTTCAATATTTTAAAGGTTTATTTATTTATCTGAGAGAGAGAGAGAGAGCGCAAACAGGGACAGGGGCAGAGAGAGAGAGGGAGAGAAAGAATCCTCAAGCAGACTCCCTGCTCAGTGGGGAGCCTGACAAGGGGCTCCATCCCAGGACCCTGAGATTATGACCTGAGCTGAAACCAAGAGTCAGCTGCTTAACTGACTGAGCCACCCAGGTTCTATCTTATAAACTTTTTATCCTTCAATTTTTAACTTTAGTTCTTATACAAGAAGCTAATTTTAAAAAGAAAGAGGCACTATGTCACTGTAAGTTATTAAGCGTATCATGATAAAATTATGGTAAAATTTTGCTTATTTCTAGTCACAGGGACCAACGAGTTGCATTCCCTTTATTGTCCCTCTTGCCCAAACTGGAGCCACTTCACTGGCTAGAGATAGGGAGAGCCTGGCTACAAACTGTAACGATTGTGGTGAATTCTACCAGCCACACTTCTGGGTGCACTAGAGCAAGGTTCTGATTACTCTAGCCCATTTCCTAGAGGATGCTCATGGACATGGCAAAGAAAAAGTGTGGGGAGCTCAAGGAAAGCAAGTGACTTGATAAAAGAATGAGCCTATAGGTGAATACATGGGAAATAAACCAATTTTATTGACTTGTTATATTAGTGTGCTAATACATTAGTGTGCATTCATCTCTTGAACTGAGGCTGCCAGTATGTCAGAAATCAAACTGATCACAGCCAAGAGATTGAAAGAAGTAAAACCCAAGAGGGAATAAAAATGCGTTCAGCCAAAGGAAGTAAATACCAATAATTTTGTACCAAGTACCATTGATAGGGTGGCTTAAACAACAGAAATTTATTGTCTCATAGTTCTGGAGTCTAGAAGTCCAAGGTCAAGGTGCTGTCAGGATTTTTTCCTTCTAAGGTCCCTGAGGGAAGATCTGTTCCAGGTCTCTCTCCTGGTTTGTAGATGGCTGTGTTCTCCCTTCATCTTAGCATTGTTTCCCCTTATGTGAATCTCTGTGTCCAAATGTCCTGTTTTTATGAGAATATCAGTTATATTGGATTAGTACTCTTTCCCCCATTGATCCCATGCTGAATTGATTACCTCTATAAAAATTCGATCTCCAAGTAAGCTCACTGTCTGAGGTGTTGGGGTTGGGACTTCCACATACGAATTTTGAGGGGATGAAATTCAACTCATAAACTTATTATATACATATCTAGTTGTTTAGACTTTTTCCCCCTTCTACACAACCTCAAGTCGTCAGAACAATTCTGCAAAGCTGATATCATCGCTCCATTTTGTCTTCATTGAAGGCTCAGAGAAAAAAAGGAAATTCCTCTGAGTCACCAAGCTAATAAGTGAAGGAGGAAGAATTTGAAGCCAAGTCTTAATGATTCTAAGACCCTAGCCTTTCCACTCAGTGATATTGTTCAAGCAGTGTTCCATGAGCACCACCAAATGTCAGATGCTGCAACAGGCACCAAGGAATTCAGAGATCATAAAAATCCCTCTTACCTTTGAGGACCACATATTCACAGTAGGAAACATTTTATTCCATGAAGACCCAAGGACTCATCCAGTTCTTCCATAAAGTATGTAATTGAAAAGCATTCATGTAACGAACACAGGGCATACTGGTGGGCCAAGATGTTTGATGTTTGTTGTATCTTCTCCATTGCTAAGAAGTAGTTAATAAGAGTAGAACCCCACTGGAACATATACACATTCTAGTGCAGATTATGCAATGGGCAAAAATGACAGGCACATGTTTATGAGACCTCTAAAATGGGAATGCCAGGGCAAAGATAAACGTGTAGTTTGATGAGCTTATCCAAAATTTTATGATAAAAAAAAAATCTAGAATTAATCTATTTTTAATTTCAGTAGATAGGAATGTTTTGTGTTTATGGTGTAGTATTTTTAAATATATTGCTTTAGTGTTTACGGCCTCAAACACTCAGTCAAAAACTCTGGGGAACTCTTTCTCTCCTTCCATTTTTATTTGCAACTGCCAAAGTCATGGAGGTTGAGTGAGGATTGTTTTTATGAATAGATGCAATGAATTAGAAACAATGACTTGAGAACGATGACTTATATCTAGTGACTTTTTCATCCTTTCCTTTCACGAAATAAACCACTGTGTATAGTATCATACTTATTCTTTCATGTTATTAAATTTCTTGTCAAAATCTTCCTTAAACCACAGAGACAAAGATGAATTCTCCCTCTGAGTCTGAGCAGTTAAATTTACTTCTCTGACACACTGCAAGTTGATTTAGAGCTAATCTGTCTGCTTTTTATTGGCTCCGCGTAAAACATTGCTTTTCTTGGTTTCTTTTCTTTCACTCTTCATTGTCTTGTAGAAATATGTAACTTCAATTGATACCATAAGAAATTAGTCTCTGAGAAAAATCCAGGAAGACTTTTATAACAAAAGAGAAACACGCATTACTAATATGCTTTTGGATTTCCCCCACGTAACACAGGCTGGAAATGATGACAATCTGAGGAGAAAGAGGGGCAATAATCAATACTTGGATAGTAACTCTAATGAAAAGGAAGAACCATGATCCAAACTGCAACAGGACAACCTTCTCCATCTACTATTTATCTGTGGTAAAATCTGGCCTTCCATTCCATCAAAGGTACAAATATTCAACTTAGATTCATGATACCACATTTGATTCCTCTATTGCTTTTATTAATGAGCAGATATGTTGTAGATGTTTAGGTATAAAATGAAAGAAAAGCATCAGTAATCTTGGAAAACCAGTTTGGGTTTATTAAAAACCAGTCGCAGAAATGAATTTCATTTTCTGATATTTGCTGTGTTTGTGATGTGGGCAAATGATAGACTGTTTCAGTGAATGATCAGTCTTAGGCTTCCAGATCTCCTTTTGAAGACATTTGGATTGGGTGATAGTCCAGTTAGGTGGGTTATCACTACTTTGGAAAATTATATTTAAAGTTGATTCATTTCCCTGACGCCACAATGAGATACCACCTCACAGCAGTCAGAATGGTTAAAACTAACAAGTCAGGAAATGACATGTTGGTGAGAATGCACAGAAAGGGGAACCCTCTCACATTGCGGGTGGGAATGCAAGCTGGTACAGCCACTCTGGAAAACAGTATGGAGGTTCCTCAAAAAGTTGAAAGTAGAGCTACCCTAAGGCCCAGCAACTGCACTCCTAGGTATTTACCACAAAGATACAAATGTAGTGATCCAAAGGGGCACCTGCACCCCAATGTTTATAGCAGCAATGTCCACAATAGCCAAACTATGGAAAGAGCCCAGATGTCCATCAACAGATGAATGGATAATGAAGATGTGGTATAGATAGATAGATAGATAGATAGATAGATAGATAGATAGATATGTGTGTGTGTGTGTATATATATATATATATATAAAATGGAATATTAATTATCCATCAAAAGATGAAATCTTATCTTTTGCAATGACATGGATAGAACTAGAGGGTATAGATAGATAGATAGATAGATAGATATGTATATATATATAATGGAATATTAATTATCCATCAAAAAATGAAATCTTATCTTTTGCAATGACATGGATAGAACTAGAGAGTATTATGCTAAGCAAAATCAGAGAAAGACAATTATATGATTTCACTCATGTGGAATTTAAGAAACAAACCAGATGAACATAGGGTAAGGGAGGAAAAATAAAATAAGATGAAATCAGAGAGGGAGACAAACCATAAGAGACTCTTAACAAACTGGGTTGCTGCAGGGGAGATGGGTGGGGAGACTGAGTAACTAGGTGATGGGCATTAAGGAGGGCACTTGATGTAATGAGTACTGGGTGTTATATGCAACTGATGAATCACTAAACTCTACCTCTGGAACTAATAATATACTATATGTTAATTAATTTAATTTACATAAAAATAGAGTTGATTCATTAATTAATGTCAATTTATAAGAATCACAGAATCTGAAAGATTTTTTTTAATTTAACATTTTAATTCAATAAGTATTTATTGACAGCCTATTATGTGGCAGGTACCTAGGCTGCGCATTGGTGATGTCAGAGATAGCAAGACAATTTAGCAGGGAAATCCAAGGAAAAAGAAAGCACTAACCACAGGGAGTGATACATTCCATGCTCTACTCTGCTCTGCTCTAGGAACATTCTGTATGACAGGATTAAGGATCTATATGATGCTATAAGGGCACCAAAGAGAGACAGAGTATGTATGCAATAGAAGCTTAGGGAAGATATTACAGAGAAAAATGACATTTTGAATGAGAGCTAAAAGATAACTAAAACTGAACCAGATAAAATGCAAGGGTGAGCATGGGAAAACATACTCAGGGAAAGATATTCCAGGGAGAAGGAAAAGCATATGCAAAAATCTTGAGTCTCATCAACAACTTGGATAAAAATTGAAGAGGCCAGTATAGAGGAAGCTGGTATTGTCTTCCTAATATTCCTTGTAAACCAACGACACTACAGAAGACTAAAGGGTTTGTACAATGACCACATTTCTAGGAGTTAGACTCGATTAATTAAATCAATCCTAGTCATCCCATATTATTCGTCTATGATTGGTTTGGAGTCTAGGCTTACGTCATTCAGTTCATGACACTTCTCTAATTGAGGGTTTGAGAGGGGGTGGGCCAGTGGGGTACAATGGAACACTTTCTGGGGACTTCTGGAAAATTGTCACTGGAACAGAAGGTATATCCTATCTTATATGTGACTGTGGGAGCATGTAGCCTCAATTGCTCTGACAAGCATCTTATGACCATAAAGAGGAGCAGTCTTAGGATGAATTGCTGAGCAAGAGTGGAGAGCCCCTGAGTCCTTGATGACATAACACGATGGAACATTCAGCTCCAAAGCAATCTCTACCTCTGCACTTGTTATGAGCCAACATAATAACAAACAAACAAATTTGTTGTTTAAACAAGTTTGACATGACTCATGTTTCTTGCGGCTGAAACGTCATTAAAATTGATAATCATATTGACAGATAATTGAAAATTAGGAAAGATAAGAAATAAACTTGGATCAAAATGATAAGATTCAAAGGAATTTTAATGGGGGGGAGGTAATAGACTTGAACAAATAAGCAGAGATTTAATAGGGATAAGTATAAGGCTTTTTATATTATATATATATTTTAAATAATAAAAAAATGGCATAGAGGAAGCTCAGGTGTTATCTACAGTTTGTATGAAGAAGACTCAGGGATTTAGCATCAACACAAGTGTCATACAAATTAATTATATGACATGGATACCAAAATATGCAACCAAGGTTGAATACTGCACAAATCAAAACACCTCAAGTATTTTGAAACAAATCAGGCTTTAAATAGAAATTCTTTAAAACATGTAATTCAAAAGTGACAGTGATGTATTTTGGGCTTTTAGGGTCTTCATGATTAATGATATTAAAACTATGAATAATGATGTACTTTTACACTTTTGCAAATAATTTCTAAAGAGATGTTCAAGTTCCAAATTTTTATTCATGGTCAAGTTCCATTCATTAAGGATCTATTTACATGAGTCTTCTGTAAAGGACATTTACATTGACCAGGCAATTTTATTCCCTATTTATGTTATGAATGAATCTATAAATGGTTAGTTCCACTTGTGGTTTCCTCTAAAATCTTGAATCCTCTCAATAATGTTCAGAGGGACTTTTCTGAACCTTGGCTGCACTTTAAAATCACTCAGAAAATTTTAAATATAGATGTTTAAGCCTTACCCCTAGAAGTTCTGATTTAACTGCTATTGATATTTTTGAAAAGCCCTCTAAGTGATTTTAGTGTATAGCCCAGTATTAAATAGTGGTCCATAGGATCAGATTTAATCCCCTTAGCACAGTATTCCTCAGTTATCAAAATAGGTTCAAACTCATCAAGCTTCAGAACCCACCACACTTATCCTGTATATCTTATGCTCAATTATTATCTTTTAAAACTTTCTTTGTCATAACAGTATCTTGAGTAAGCTCTCAGGTTTCCTTTTCGATCCTGAAGTAGGAACAAACTGAAATAATGCAGATCAATTACTATAAAGTCACCCATAGTCCTATTCATCTTTGTTTGCTGTTAGCATACAGACCAGTACATGAAATTATTCAATTTCCTGACTCTGATGGGGTTTTGAGTGTGCCATGTTATATCGTTTTTGCTAATGAGGCAAATCTTCTGGGAAGATTTCTTTCTAGGAATAAAGGCAAAATCTCTCTGAGATGTAAGAATAACTTGTCTCTTTGCACTTCCTCATGCTTGGAATACAAACATGAAGCCTACTAATACAGCAGCCATCTTGTGATCATGAGGTAAAACAACATGAAGATGAAAGACTACAGATTGAAGTGGGAAAGACAGAAGAGCCTGTGTACCTATTGATATCACTGAACTGCTATGTCAGTTCTGAACCACAAACCCACTATCATACCAAAATATATTTTTACGCCATTACAGGTTTTTTTATGATTTGCAGCAAAATGTATTCCTAAATAAAATTACTATGATATATTTTGAACTCTTTGATTCGTGACATTGAAAATAAACCCAATCACTTTTAAATAGGGGCTATCCAAGGCAATTTTGGTGTTAGAATTGAAGAAAAACAATGCACTATACACAATGATTATTTTATAATGAGCAGAAATTCTACTTATCAGCTGGGTAGGAGGAACACTGGGATCACAATTTGGGGATGTCCAGAAAAATGTTGTTTATTTGGTTTTTTAAAATGGCTTTAGAAACATGCTTTTTTCTCTAGTGTCTGTATTTTTTACATTCTGCCACAGCTCTATCAACCTTTTTACTCATTCATTCTTTTAGGGGATCAATGTGGCACCTTAGTTCTATAAAATGACCGGTGGTGGTATCTAAATAATTCATTCAGGATTAATAAGCCTTTTAAATGAACATGATTTTGGTTATTCATGGGTTGCATAAATTCATAAATGGGTACAAGATCTTTCTTGCGAAGGATGTACACTGTATTTGTCATTCAGGAATATTCCTTTGATGAATTCAATTAAAATTTACTCAGTTTCCAGGGTTTATTGAGTAATGAGAAAATTGAGCCCAGAAAATTTAGATATTTGGTGTGGAATAATGTATATTTAAAATGTATCTTTATTATATATAATATAATAAATTTATATTATATAAAGCATATCCACTTTAAAATCAAATGGCTGGATTCTATAATCTCATGGATTTGGGAGCCCAAGTATGCTTTTTTTTTTAAGTAATGAAAATGGGTCTATAAAGCATTTATGACAAAGTTCAAAATCTATGGTTAATGCAAAAGGGTTTGAAAGCAATCACCAGGTAAGTAGAAATTTAGTGTGGGAAATGAAAGGCAAAGATGGGGAAATAAAATGAAGAGGAGCAGTGGCAGAAAGGGATTTGAAAGGAACATTAATACTTCGCATAATGAAAAAGAATATAGGTAGATGATAGTGAATATGGTAATGGTGAAGAATAACTGATGGAGTTACTTCAGTCTACACTAGAGGAAATTGATAATAAATAAAAGTCAGTTGGCAGATCTGTGGGTGTTCTGGACTTTTAAAAGACCAATAAATCAAGTGCTTGTAATGTAAGTTTCAGGATGAGAAACGCACGTGGGGCCTGCATCTAATTTCCCAGTCTTCAGGAAAATGCATGTCATGTCTATTGCAAAACAAAAACAAATCCAGGAGAGCTATTTAACATACACCAGTGAAAATAAAGATCAACAGAAATTGCCTTCTAAAAATATTTTTAGAGGAATTTAAAAGTGACGAGGCCCTCATTATTTCTATTTCTCTAGAGATTGCCAATGTGCCTCTATTATTTTGTGCTCTTTTCCTTTCAGTAAATGCTAATGAGAAAACGATATGCATATGCAGAATCTGGGCAGAGCTACATATGCGAGATGATGCTCTACGCATTAATTTGCCAGCTTCGTTTCTGTCAGCCTCACAAATTTGAAGAGCTGGAAGAAAGTTCTGAAGGAGGAGATTTTACCCAGTTACCGTGAGAACTCAAGAAGTCGGGTCATTTTTCAGGATAATTACTACCACAAAATGATGGAACTGGCCAGAACTCTGAAAACCTGTTCGTTCTTCTCTTACTAATCATGCCACTCTCAAAGACCAACATTGTTTTTGGTCGGGTCTTCGTATGACAGCTGGATTACATGTTCTCCTATCATTATCTCTAAGAATTTTGCCTGTTCATTGCGCACAAATAAACATTCTGAGTCACAATTTCCAATGTATGGATGTGACAAAATCCATGCCAGAGAGAAGAAAGAAGTACCTGAGACTCCCCTGATCAAGCAGTTTTGGTGAACAAATCTGCCATAGTTCTATGGAATATAACACCAAATGTAATTGAATTTCAGTTTTGAAGGGCTACCCAGTATTGATAAAATTCAATATCAACTAATTTCTCAAATCCCCTGCATGTGTCATTTTTCCAAGTAGTTACATTTCTTGGACAACCTGGGTTCAAATCCCAGGTTTCCCACGTACTGACACATGACCTTGGGCAAAAGAATTAATGAAGAGTTTTCTCTTCTGCGAAATGAAGGTAATAATAATACCTAGAGTTGCTACAAGATTTGAATGAGATAATGAGTGTATAGCACTTACACTCTGATGTTTTCCCAGTTTAACAAATCATTTGCTTTTAGTTCCTGAAACACAGATGAGTGACTGGTGATGACAGATATAGCCTGTACCTGTAAATGATGGGACAGAGTTTACTGAGTTGTTTTTTCTTTATAATATTTAGCTACATGGACTTATGTAAGATTGGAATCAGGTCTGCATGGAGTTATCCCTTATCACATATGGCTGGTAGTAACTACTTCATGAGGAGAGAATCTATGAGATCCTGAAGGGGGAAAAGTACAGGACTGTAGGGGCTGAGGGTAGGACCTGAGACCATGGGCACCCAAAGGTATTTGATTTTTTAGGTAGTTTCAATTTTAACGGCTCGCTTGTTTTTACTACACTTCCAGGGTATTGAGAATGATAAATATGGTAAAGTTTTAGAGTTTGTGGCAAGGCTTTGCATAACTCACAAACAACTGTACCAATAAATGTGTCTTCCTATCACTTGATTGTTAAGTTGGAATGTCCCAGATGGGAACACAATTAGTGTGAGAACTTCACTGACCTCAGCTCTAAGAGGGCATTGAGGAAATTTAGGCAAAGTTTTAGAAAAATCCATCTAGAATCCTATAGGTTCTGCTCTAGTTATTTTTGCCTAAGTGTGAAGAGTCTTTTGTCTACGGAGTTTCTGGAACCCCAGCTAATACTACAGGTGTTTTTTGAATCATATTCAATGGAAGCATATTACTACCCACAATAGCAGTAATTTCATTGTGTGTAGGAGAATTTTCTGCAACTTCTAAACATAATCCTTCCGTAGTATGTTTTATCTCACAGTTCCATTTGCTAAGTAGATTAATACCTATTAAATTTGCAGAAGCTCTGTCACAGAAGAGAAAGGAGGGTTTTTCTAATAATAGTCCCCAAGTAACAATTTTAAGCTGGGACAGTGAAAAGGACTTAGGATCCCACTATTTGAGTGGTTTTAGTGCTCTGAGGGATTTGATCTGCTATGGCAGGGGGATTGAAATATATAGAGTGACTGTATCAATAAGACAAGTGTACTATTGTTTATTTGTATTTGTAAACAATTCACGGACTTTAAAGAAAGGACAGGAAGTACTGGGTTCTAATATTTCCCTTGGAGCAGGATCATTAAATCGATTGGAATAGCTGTCCTTTGTTTTGCAACCAAGAAGTGATATTGGCTCTTCCAAGGACTCTTTCATTTGCAATATCTACAAGTATCTTTATTTATAGTTTGTTGGTTCTTGGAGAATAGAGGACCCTTTGTTCTTACTTGTATTTGCGGGGGGGGGGTGCAGTTGTTTTATTTGTAGAGCCAGATGTTTGTTTTGATTTCTAGCTTGTTTACATTCTAGGACTTTTTGAAAATATTTAGCCACATGTTGGAGATTTTCTAAATTGGTAATTTCCCACTCCAATTATTTTTCTGACTATGGCCCCATTTCAGGCCCTCATTCTGAATCCATTACATAAGAGAGAACAAGGCTCCTTTGACTTCTACTGTTGAATCTACCCCAGAATAATGGTTGAAAGTTACCAAAAGTCTATTTTTAAAGGCCCCCTTTACTCCTCTTTATTTTTATTTATAATTTTGGATCTTTGATGAATCTACTCTTATGGGAAAGGCTTTTGGACTTTATGTAATGGATTCTCTAATTTCATGCTATTTTAAGGCCAATTTTCAAATTGTACACAGTTGGAATATTCAAATATTCTCCCAGTCTTTCCTCTCTTTTCAACCATTTCCCGTGTCTTGGAAGTTTGCAATTTAGTGAACTAGTTAATTCCAATATAGTCAGAATATCCCATATCTTACAAAATCTGGAATTCTATACCAATATTTTTGGTGTATCTTCTTGAGGGGTAGTAACTGTAGCCCTTAACTCTGAACTGGGGTTCATTCATCCTATATAGATACCCCTTCTTGTTTGGCAATTTTAAGGGAATATTGGCAATGTGACTGTTTTTAAAGTCCAGAGTTGTCTTCTATCATGTGTTATTTAATTGATATTTCTTTTAGAGTTCTCAGTAGAATTTGTTCACAATCTTGCCTTGGTGTCTAGGATGTGAGGAACAGTGATGCTTTCCCCAAAGTATTCTTATTTCTTCCAGCAGTCGTAAGTTTCCTATGTCTTGGCAAATTTGAATTACCTCAAATTCTGTCAGTTTGGGGAAGATAAAATGACCCATTAATGAACTGAATTAGCTTTTCTAATTTAACAATTTTTCACCCAATCACCATCCTTTATTCAAGAGGCACTCTCTATTTCTGTTCCTGGAGCAAAATAGTCCAAGAGGTTGAGGGCAAATCAATTTTCTTCCCTGTTTATCTCAACCGATAATCTCTTTCCTGAAGAGATTTCCAGTCTAATACTGAGGACCAGCAATGGAAGTAGGGAAAAAAAATTCCCTTAAAAAAATCTATAAACTGTAAATCTTGTAAAAATCAATAAAATTAATCTAAAGTATATGTCAAGGTCCTAAATAATTGTTAAAATATACAATCATAAATGTGGTCAAATCTGCTGGTTGCTCTCTCCTCCAGACCTCTTGATACCTTCTACTGAGAGGCAGAAAGGAAAACAGTTGACTCGAGCTAAATCACAAGTTTGAAAGCACCTGACTTATGGTTGTAAGGCTCTAACTCTCTGTAAGAGTTTTTAGGAAAGTGGGTTTTATCCATAGGTCCTAGGGATTGCTGACTCCTGAAATCTGCATTAGGGTTGTATACCATTTTTAGCTTCCCTTTTTCCTATGATAGAGCCATTCAGAATCTGAAATTTTTCAGACACACTTCCTTCCCTCTATGACTTCAAATGTGCTCTTCCCTGTTTGGGAACATTTCCCTTCCACTCCCCCTCATCTTTCACCCCATTGGTCTAGTTAATGCAATTCAAGTGTCAGATCTCATCTTAAACAGACTTTCCTTTCTTATTAAAACTCTAAGAACCTCACTGGGCCTGTTCTCTGCTACCTCTGCAGTGATACCCCAACATCTTGGGCATAATGAATGCTCAAAAATATGTGTTGAATAAATAACGAATACTATATGTAATGATTGTTAAGGTAAACAAAATTTGGAAATTTAAGTATGCCACATGAAAGTTTTTTGTCAATTGCAAAATATCACTCAAATAGCTTTAAAAGGATAAACGTCACCCAATATTATCACCAAATTTAATAGGGTATTACAGAATAGATTCTAATATGGAACCTGTGTATACAAGGTAATGAGTTGGTAGTATATAGGTTAGAGGATGTCTATAGGAACTTTAAGGAGTTTCTACATATTTAAAATAGGAGAGGGATAATTTTAAAATTTACCTGTAATTATTTATGGAACACAGTTTATTTATATAATACCATAGAATGAACTAGAATAACTACAGAAATATCTTAAAATATTTGAGTGCTCACTATATGCCAGTCATTACATAAGAACTGGAGACAGATTGGTAAATGGATGAATGCAATGAGTAATCCAGCAGCTGATTATTATGAAAACATTTTAAACTCTACCATCCACCAGTTGCTGGACAGCAAATACAAGTCACAGACCACAAAGTGAGAAATGTAAGAATTGGGAATATTTTCACTTCTGGAACTTGAGTGCTTTAGGACTTAATGTCTATAACAAGATTCTACTTTTTCAGAGGAAAAATTATTTTCAATAAATTTAAGAACCCCTTATTCCCTTCCTTTCTCCCTGGGTTTGTGCCTACATTCCAGTGGGTTGATGTAATGGCAGGGCACATTAGCTTAGGGTGGAGGTAGGCACAAGGTTGTTTGGGTCAATAGTCTATCAACATTGGCATTTGCTGATAAATTTTCATTCCTATCTGGACTTTGGTGATCAGTCCAGGTGTCTATTGAGAGTCTCCCTTGTTTTCAACTGCCAGACGTTTTCAAATCCTTCTTGCACTATGCTGAGTGGTGGGAATCTCTACTCCCATGTTCCCTGGCCCTTCCAAACTCTGCTATAGCCGCCATGGAGGCTATCCAAGGAATCTCAGTCTAATTTGCTTCTTTATATCTTACAGAAATTTTGTCTATACCCACACCATGCTGAGTGGGGAAAACCAATATTTGGCCATGTTTGGGCTTTACCTAGTGTATTAGGATAGAGTTGAGCTCTTTTCTCAGGCATCAAAATAATGTCACTTGAACAAGATAAAAGTTCATTTCTCCTTCATGCAAAAATAGGAAGATGGTTCTGTGCTGGTGTCATGGTTGAAGGCTGATACAATGCTTTCAGTGTGTCATTATTTAGGCTTCTCTGTCTTGCTCTGTTATCCTCAACCTGTGACTTTTATATTGTGGTCCAGTTTTTGCCATTTTTTTTTTTTTAATTGCAGGCAAGGAGAAGGGGAAAAGCTATACTTAACGCACATGATCAAATTTTGTTTTATAGAAGGAAAAAATAGTCTCTTACCTACCTATAAGACCATGTGGTAATTAAAACTTGCCATTTCTGTTACTAAAGAAAAGGTATATGTAGAGCAGGTAACCAGGAGAATCTGCTCTACCAGGCCTGGGGGTCTCACTCTCTTCTAGGTTTATTTGTATGCCCACCTTGGGACTCCGTCTCAGGGTTAGGGCTGCTGCTGCTGCTTCTTTTTCTTCTGCTGCTTCTTCTTTTAAAAAGACTTATTTATTTATTGGGGTGGGGAGGGAGAGTGTGGGGAAAGGGGCAGAGGCAGAGGGAGAGAATCTGAGGCAGACTCCCAGCTGAGCGCACAGCCCCAGGCAGGGCTCTATCCCAGGACCCTGAGGTCATGACCTGAGCTGAAATCAAGAGTCAGATGCTCAACTGACTGAGCCACCCAGGCACCCCCAGGGCTCCTTCTTGAAGCCCACGCCTATCCAAGTTTTTTTTGTTTGTTTGTTTGTTTGTTTGTTTTTTTACCACCCAGCTCTCCTCTCATTTCAGCAACCCATGGTATTGTTATTGTGACAGTAGTTAGGGAGAGGGAGGGAGGGATCAGGAAGCCTTCTCTCATGGAGCAGTCGCCTTTTGCCATAACAATGATTATGTGTCTTCAGAGTCAAAAGCCAAAAATTAATTGTTGCGTGTTATGCTGAGTCATCCCTTTCTGAGGTCCTCAGCATAAAATACTTAAGCTAGAGCCTTACTTAATAGGAGATGAAGT
Organism: Mirounga angustirostris; assembly: GCF_029215605.1. NCBI lineage: Eukaryota > Metazoa > Chordata > Mammalia > Carnivora > Phocidae > Mirounga > Mirounga angustirostris. Next base: position 175,623,756 of record NW_026991709.1, on the reverse strand, counting down.
AACAATAAATACTAGGAACTAAAAACATATTGGTCAAGACAACAAAACAAAAAAAACCCCATGATCTGATTGCAAATGAATGACCCAGACTCTAATTTTTAATAAGCTGAATTCTAAATTCTGGACCTGTTACTCTCAATTAACTTTAACAACTTTCTGAGTTTTCAGTATTTTCTTAGACAATTGTTCATATAAACAGGGGACGCGGGGACTATTAAAAAAAATGATGCTCTATGGGAGCAAAACAAACAACTACCAGAGCAGTTTAACTACTTGTAAAGAGTTTAACTGGGGGAGATATTTTCCCCCATGGACTCACAACCTTTCCTTCAAAGTATAGGCAATACTCAAATCTGGATTAAAATGTAAACTTTCATAATAGGAATATAATTTGAAACACTTCTATTATCTATCAGTATGTCCCAGAGATTTTTTGTTGTTACATACATTTTAGCAAATATCTAATTAGAGTAGCAGAATATGTGTAACCAAAGTATGTCTTCATTATGTCAGGATGGGCCTGGTAGGGTTAAGTTCCCAGTGCTTGTAGAGAATGATCAGAAATCATACTTTATTATTACATTCCTCTTGTATTTATTGTAATGGAAATTCAAATGTGCCCAATAAGGGCTTCGAATGTATAAAACTCTTGTAAATAGTTATTTTTCCAACATGTCCTCAAATTAAATCCTTGGCCATAAGTGGTAGCTGGTTTTTTAATCAAAAATGATTACAAGGGCTAATCTTATAGACAACAGGCTTTTGACTCAAGGGTAATTTAATAAAGGTATTTCTCTATTTGCTGATTGTGCAGTGCATTGAGCCTGAGATGTTAGTCCTATCTTTTTACTTAAGAATTGCTGTCAAGGGACAACTCATAAAAATAGAATCTCATTAGTATTAATCGTAACAATTCACCCAGCGAGCTCATATGCCCAATTCTGTCTGACTATTCTCCATGTCACAAAAATGGCTTCCTAGCTCTGATTTTTATAACAAAGCTGTAACCAAATCATCTCCCAATTAGATTATTCTGCATACAAAGTGAGATTTAATGTATTTCAAGTGAGAATAATATTACTGGAAGGGGCATTAGTGATCAAAAAGTCCTACCCGCTGGTTTTACAGATGACAAAACAGAATTTATATGACTAGTTCAAGGTTATGCAGCTATGTTATGTGTATTTCAAATTCAATTACAATGAAAATGAGAAGGTATGTGTCAATAAGTACAACTGTTCAAAGCTTAGATTTAAAATAATATCATAAATATGATGGAGTTGCATCTCCCTTGGGTGTTATAATATAAAAACATTAAGATGAAAATCACACACGGTCATTTACCATTACCTTGCACCTGACTTCTCAACATTGTACTCAATGGAGCGCTTGGTGCCATGGCTTGATAATTTCTGTTCTGTATATTCTTGGTAGCATGACGCAAGATTTACTTTGGCTTATGTACCACATTGGAAACTGATAAGGGAATTCTCAACAAGTCCAATATGGCCAGTTTTCTTCCAACACTGAAATAGACTTTGATTTCTTCAGATGAGCACCAGATGGTGGAGCCAACTCATGCTGAGGGGCCATAGTGTATGAACGATGCATATAATGAGTCCTCAAGTTCACACTCAGCATGGTGTAATTACTATGCTATGAGTTCCCATAGGGACTAAAACATACTTAGGGCACAGCGGTCTTAAATATCTCTCTCATGACCATTCACTTTAAGGCATGTGCTTCTTGGATGAAATTGTCTGCATTATTTAAGTTATTTCTCTTTTGCATCATTTAATTTTTTTGCTCCTATAGAAGTAAAAATATTTAAGTTGATAAAATTAAATGAGATGTTGCAAATCCAGTGTATATCTGTATAATCATAGTATTATTTGGCCATGTTGTACTCAGTTCAATACACATTTATTAGGGGCATACTATATGTTTGCAGACATGCATCATTTATGTAAAATCTTAGGACCAGTCAGGGAAAGACTCATGGGAAGGTACAGCATCAGATATAAGCCCTCATTTTTCTGCCTCTGATTCTCATATCTAATTCTTCTGTCCTTTATATTACATAAGAGAGTAATGTATTGTTTGAAGGACAGTGATGGTGACTGTAAAGGCAGAAAAATAGAGCTCCCCTTGGTGAAAGTATAGAAGAAGACCAAAGGGATTTACAGTCTGCCTTGCATGCTTTAGACTTGATTATATTCAGTCATTTGTATTTTTTCGTTGTTGCAGTATAGAACCTTTTCTTGGTCATTTTTAATTTTTTGAAGGAGACAGTACTGGGACTCTGACCCCACAATGTGTTACCTCCATTTGAACATATCCATGGGAATATAAAGCTTGGATATTGCTGCCTAGAGTTCATTAGGGGCTGCACAACATTACAGAGGAGCAGAAAGACCTTCTGGAGTGAGAGATGACCAAGTCTCTTTTGAGACTTCACACTAAAGGATCAGATCCACTGGGATGGTGCTGGCCCTGGCTAAATAGTAGAGAAAGCACAAAGAGGCTCATGAAAAATAATTCACTGTTATGGTAGAAGGAGATAGGATTAGTGGATTCACTTTTCCCAAAACTATCCAATATGGAAGTGAAATCTTGGTGCTTGATCAGAGAGATTATTTCCTAACCCTGTCATCCTACAGAAAAGGCTATGTCAATGATTCTGAAAGTTTTATCATTGGGAGTGATAACAATTGGCAATGAGTATTCTTCACTGAGTATAATTTCCCCTATGTCTGACATCAAGAGGTGATGAAGCAGTAACAGTAGCAAAAGCATCCAGTTTCAGGGATTATGAGCATCGACAATGATTGTCTTTTGGCCTCAAGGGGTCATATCTTAGCAATACAGTAATAGCAGGGGACTTGGATACCCTACTTTCAACAATGGATATATCATCCTGACAGAAAATCAGTAAGGAAACACTGGACTTAAACAACACTAGAGACAAAATGGATCAAACAGACTAATACAAAACATTCCATCCAACAGCAGCAGAATATACATTCTTTACAAGCACATATAAAATATTCTCCAGGACAAATTATAAGTTAGGGCATAAAACACATCTGAACAAATTTAAGAAAACTGAAAAAATACCAAATATCTTTTCTGACCACAATGGTATGAAATGAGCAATTAATAGCAGGAGGAAAATTAGAAAAGTCACAAATATGGAAATTAAACAAAACACCCCTGAACAACCAATGGGTAAAAGAAAAAACCAAAAGGGAAATTAAAAAATATCTTGACACAAATGAAAATAGAAACACAATATACCCAAACTTAAGGGATACAGCAAAATCAGTCCTAATTGAGAAGTTTGTAGTGATAAATACCCACATTAAGAAATAAGAAATATCTCCAATAAACAACCTAATGCTATACCTCCCCAGAACTAGGAAAAGAACAAACTAAGCCCAAAGTTAGCAGAGGGAAGGAAATAATAAAGAGTAGAGCAGAACTAAATGAAATAAAAACTAGAAAAACAGCAGAAAAGATTAATGAAACTAGGAGTCGGTTTGCTGAAAAGATCAACAAAATTGAGAAATCTTTATCCAGACTAAGAAAAGAAGAGCAGACTCAAATAAATTACCAATGTAGCTGATATCATAGAAAAACGAAGTTCATAAGAAACTACTATAAACAATTATACACCAACAAATTGGATTCTGTAGAACAAATAAATAAATTCTGAGAAACATATAACTCACCATAACTGAATCATGAAGAAAGAGAAAATCTGAATAGACTAAGTACTAGTGAAAAGATTGAATTAATAATAAAAACCTCCTGACAAAGAAAAGCTCAGGACCTGATGGCTTCACTGGTTAATTCCACCAACATTCAAAGATAAATTAATACCAATCCATGTCAAATTCATGAGCAAATGGAATAAAAGGATGGCTTATCATTGAAAACTAATTGATATAACACAGCATATTAATAGAAGGACAAAAAAACTCCATATAATCCTCATAATACACAGAAAAGGCAATGCATACAATTCAACACCTAATAGTGATTGAAAACTCTCAATAAATTTTGAATAGAAGTGAACTTCCTCAAATTGATATAGGGCATCTATGAAATATGTACATTTGACATCATACATATTAAAAAAATAAAGAAAGTAGGATACCAGCACAAAAAAAGACATACAGACCAATGAAACAGAGTAGAGAGCATATGAATCCAAGTATTTACTGCCATTCAATCTTCTACAAAAGAGCCAAGAACACACAATGGGGAAAGGAGACTCTCTTCAATAAATGGTGCTGGGGAAACTGGATATCCAGTTGATGAAGAATGAAATTGGACCCTTAACTCACAGCATATACAAATACCAACTCAAAATATATTAAAAACATAAGACTTGAAACTGTAAAACTACTAGAAGACACCACAGAAAAAAATCTTCTTGACATTGGTTAGGGCAATGATTTTTTTTTTTAGCTACAACTCCCAAAGTAGAGGCAATGAAAGAAAAAGTAGACAAATGGAATTACATCAAACTATAAAGCTTTTGCAAAAGAAAGCAGAAGAAACCACTGACAGATTGAAGAGGCAACCTATGGAATGAGATAAAATATTTGCAAATCATAATCTGATGAGGGGTTAATATCTAAAATATATAAGGAACTCAGGGCACCTGGATGGCTCAGGTGGTTAAGCATCTGACTCTTGATTTCGGCTCAGGTCATGATCTCAGGGTTGTGAGATGAAGCCCCGCATTTGGCTCCATGCTGAGCATGGAGCTTGCTTAAGATTCTCCCCCTCCTTCTCCCTCTGCCCCTCCCCCTTCCCTCTCTTAAAAAATATATATATACATATATTTTAGATTCCACAAATAAGTGAAATCATGCAATGTTTGTCTTTCTGTGCCTTGATTATTTTACTTAGTCCTCCAAGTTGATCCATATTGTCATAAATGACAAGATTTCCTTCTTTTTCAAGGCTGAATAACATCCCATCATATACATATTTCCCACATTTTCTTTATGCATTCATTGAACAGGCACTTGGGCTGTTCAAACAACTCAATAGCAAAGAAAGAAATAATTTGATTAAAAATGTGCAAAGGACTTGAATAGACATTTCTCCAAAGATGACATACAGATGGTCAACATGTATATGAAAATATACTCACCATTACTAATCATCAGAGAAATTTAAACCAAAGCCACAGTGAGCTATCACTTCACATCTGCTAGAATGACTATTATCAAAAAGACAAAAGGTAGCAAATATTGACAAGAAAGTGGAGAAAAAAGGATCATTAGTAACCTAATGAGCCAGACCACTTCCCACTCTACCCCACAAGGCAAGTAGTGGATTCATACACCTTTTGTTTGGAAAGAGAAGCAACTTATACAAAGCAATGTTCAGATGTAATGTTTTTCTATTGTTAAAGCATCCTATTACAACCCCAGCTTCACAATTCCTTAGCAACAACATAAGGTCTGAAAAAAGGTGATAATTTTATAGCAAAAGGGATAGTTCATCTCTCAAGAGAATAAAACTGTCATTGATCTTCATGACAAATTGAATCTCGGGGTCTGAAAATATAGCCCTTGTTTTCCTTCTTTTATTTTACTTTTTTATTATAAGGATGACCTTGCCTCTATTGTAAATCAAAAGTAACTAGTGCTTTGTGGCTTTTATAAAGTTACAAGGAAGGAAAAGGGTCCATGACACTGGTCCATTACTATGTACCTCATCTAGGGAGACTTCACAGGTATGTTCTTTAGTTTCTGTGTGTTGAGATTTGCTCTTCAGCCTCCTGGTTAAAGAGAGGGAACATACAAACGGAATTTCTCCCTTATGAGGGACCAATTTTTTTCAGGAAAATTTCACAGCGGTGAAAGACAAAGACAAAAAGCAGTAGTAGTAGCTCAAACAAATGTTCATTTTTTATTTTATTGTAATGCAATAAGGATTTCAAAAGAAAAAGTAAAAATACCAGATTTAATTTCCATTTGCAAATTTAAACAAGCAAGGTGAGTAATGTATTAAAAATTGTTTTCTAACATTTAACTATATTTTCCATTTTAATGGTAGAGATTAAAGGTGCAATGAATGGATATGCATTCAGTTTTACTCAAAGGTATTTATAAGGCAGTGTACTTTTAAGAAACTTAGAAAACAAATCCATCTGTAGATCAAATTATGGATGTGGCAAGAAAAACAGTGCTATTAGACTATGGTAGAGGGGGAGCTTAATTTTAATCTTAAAAAATCACAGAAAATCTAATAGAGGGGATGGCATCCAAAAGACAAAGGTTTTTGAACACAGATAAAAGTGGGAATGACATTAAAAGTGAGGAATTAGCACAAGCAAAACATCGAAAGATCATGGAATGTATAGTTCACTGTTTGGGGAATATTGTAGAAGATACAGCTGGGAAGATAGCATCAAATCCTCCCATGGAAAGTACGGAATGATGGATTACAAAGCATGACATTGACTCTGCATGGGGGGTCTGAAATCTGGCAGAGTTGAGTTCAACACCTGGGGTCAACATTTAGTAGCTGGGTGGCCTTAAGTAGTTTACTAGGTCTCTCTGAGGGCCTTTGGTAATGTGGGTCTGATAATAGTTCTTACCTCATTTGAATGCTGAGAACGGCGAATGACCCAACACATGTAAACATTTAGCACTGCACCAGAACTAAATCTGTGTGGGACAAGTGTTAGCAATTACTATTACAGACAATGGAGAACCATCAAAAGTCTTTAAATTGGAGGATATTGTCATATGTCTTGGGTAAGAAGAGAGTTGAAGGCAATGGGAAGTATGGGTTTGGTGTATGTTAACTTTCAAGATGGGAAGATCATTTTATTTTTTATCTACTTATTTTTAAAGATTTTATTTATTTGAAGAGAGAGAGAGCAAGCACAGCAGGGGGAGCAGCAGAGGGAGAGGAAGAAGTGGGCTTCCTGTGGAGCAGGGAGCCCGATGCGGGACTCAATCCCAGGACCCTGGGATCATGACCTCAGCCAGCCAAAGGCAGACATTTAACCAACTGAGCCCTACCCGGCGCCCCAGGAAGATCATTTTAGAGATGAGTGCAAGATACTATGAAAAGCTAGAGCAATAGGGAGCAAGATCAGTTGCTGGAGACAATGGCTGGAGGAGGATTATGAGTTTGAATAGGCTTGAGATGAACTGGAAGCTTTCAGCTTTTCACAGTGAGGATATGCAAAAAGCTATCAACCAAGAATACACAAAATTATATGCTAATGACCCCAAAATATTTACCCTTTTAAAAACTATTGTGGTAAACTTACACTGCAACTATTCTAGAGATGAAATTAAGGATCGTATTCTAGAATGTTGCAATTGAAATAGTGTTTAGTTACATTAGACTGATTTTGTACCATGCCCAAGAAAATGCCAACAAAGTTTCAGGGAAGATATCCAAGTCTCTTAACCTTCTAAATGTTTTATAAAGATTTATTTACTTATTTTAGAGAGAGAGTGCCCGTGAGTGGGGTGAGAAGCAGAGGGAGAGAATCTTCAAACAGACTCCCTGCTGAGCGCGGAGCCTGACTCAGTGCTCTATCCCAGGACCTATGAGATCACGACCTGAGCCGAAACCCTAAGAGTCAGACACTCAACCCACTGAGCCACCCAGGTGTCCCCTAAATGTTTTATAACAAAAGAATAGCAAAATACATACATATTTGTAGTAACACTCATAAGACCTGACCACTCAGAGGGATCCCATTACTTCAACTGAGTCTGTATCTAGTAAGCAAGTAAAAGCAACACTTTGAGATAACCTCACCTCTGATCTACCTGCATTTTACCCCAAGCTGGACTTTTAAATCAGTGGGTTATACTGAAAATCTTCAGGAAAATCACAAAATTCAGAGTATGCGTGAGGCAAATGGGATTTTCTGATAGATATAGATACTGAATGGCCTGTGACATCAGGGTTGATGTGAACTAAAAGAGTCAGCTGACTCTGTGTGAGACCATCAGCCCCTCTGTGGGTTGTAAAATATTTGCCTGTTAGAACAAATTTAAACCTAAGTATATAGTGATATTTTGTCATTAGGCAATTAAAACATTTTATAAAATTCAAGGTTTTTGTTTTTTGTTTTTTGTTTTTTTTAAGAGAGAGAGCATGAACTGGGTGGGGAGGGGCAGAGGGAGAGGGAGAGGGAGAGAGAGAATCTTAAGCACTCAGTACCGGGCCCTACTCCGATCCTGAGATCATGACCTGAGCTGAAATCAAGAGTCAGATGCTAAACCAACTGAGCTACCCAGCCACCCCCAAGGTTTCTTTAAGTGAAAAATTTCAACTACTTTAACAACAGTTTACAAGCTATTTTCTGTATTTAAAATATTGCCTTATGCACTTGAGATCATCAGTATGCATACTTTGGATTCCTGTGGGGGGGGGAATCATAGTTTTAATAAATAAATAACTTGGATGTGATGTAACATAAAGATGGACAAAAAAATAAAAATAAAATCAGTGGGTTAGGAGAGCACATGGATCAGGACTGAGGGTCACAAGTTAGTGTGAAAGCAACCCTTTTTAGTTGCACCATTGATCACAGTTTGTTAAGCTAGGGCTGCAATAATCAGTCTGAGATTCAATACAGTTTGGATTGGTATCCATGACTTTATGAGGATTGGTTGCTCTTGGACAGCTGACTTTGCTAATTTAATGGGAGAGGGGGAGAAGAGAGGAAAGAGAGGGGAGGGGTAGGTATGAGGGAGAGAGAGGCAGAGATCAAGGAGGTGAGAAAGAGAGGGAGAAAAGAGGGAGAGAGAAGGAGGGAGGGGGAGAGAGAGAGAAAGAGGGACTGAGAGAGAAAGGAGAAGGAAGAGAGAGAGAAGGGAGAGATTTTTACTGAATATTAGGTCTATGCTTGCTGAGAGCTATGGTTCTCAGGTATCCCATCTTATGTATCCTTCGTGGTGACCATGAGAGGAAATTATTCTGCTGCTGCTGTAGAGAAGAAACCAGTGAGAAGAGAGGGAAGCAAATTGGCCAAGCCCACAGAGACTATACTCCGTGGAACAGAGATTTAAAAGGCTGTTAGCTGGACTCCAAGACCCATGCCCTTAACCTCTACTCTACATTTCCTCCTTCCTTAAATATCTCTGCAGCATTTAACCAACTCTCACAAGTGGAAACTGCTCCCCAATTTATTAAACACATGTATTTTGATTTTGAGAAACATTTTTCATAGGGTTCTAAATTTGTTGGGAACACTGCTTTATATTATATTCCATAAACTGGGTCTATGTGAAATCTTGGATTTTCTTTTTTTTTAAGGTTTTATTTATTTATTTGAGAGAGAGAGAGAGAGTGCAAGAACATGAGCAGGGGGAGGGGAAAGGGAGAAGCAGACCCCCCTGAGCAGGGAGTGCAATACGGGCTTGGGATCCATCCCAGAACCTTGGGATCATGACCTGAGCTGAAGGCAGCCACCCAGGTGCCCCTTGGGTTTTCTTTAAATGACAATTTCTTGTGTGAATTTCACAAGTAAAAGGAGAGATTGAAAGCTGAGGGGTTCAACAATATTAAATTACGATAATTGATAATTTCTAAACCCTTGAATGGCTCCTTTTCTCTCCAGGGGAAAATAACAAATAATAGGTTGTTAAGGAGGCTAATTATGGAAGGTTTCTTGGGGGAAAAATTAAAAAAACCCACAAAAGATAATTTAAAAAATTAAGTTCTGCTTCAGTGGAAGTGAGTCAGGCTCCCATGCAGCAGGAAGAACTATATCTTCAGGTACAACTTTTGTCAATTAGATGGCATTTCCACTGAAAGGAATCCATTTCTGTAACTGATAGGAAGTCTCATTTAAAATGGAAGACACTGGAATGCAGAGGTGAAGAGTAAATATTTTAGGACCAAACAGAATTGCATGTGAGACTTAGGTCCACCACTTACCAGCTATAAGATCTCGTTACACAAAACTGAAGTAAAGTAGTACCTACCAAATAGAGTGATTGTGAATGTTTATTAAGATAATGCATGTGAAGTGCTTAACATAGTTTCTGGTATCTGTTTCTACTCAATAAATAATACCCAGTGGGGGTAGGGGTGATGGTATTGGTGGAAAACACTGGACATATCTTTTAGAATAGGCCTTCACAAATTCTATGTGTTTACAAATCCCTTAGAGTCTTTTTAAGATAGAGATTCTAATTCAGTAGGTCTGGGAAGGGGCTCAAAAGTTTTCATCTCTAACAAACGAAGGTGATGCTAAGGCTGTTGGTCTGAGGATCACACTTGGAGCAAAGCTTTAGATAGAGGACACTGTGGATCATACATGCAAAAAATAGTGGGAACTGAGATCATTCCTCAAATGAAGTACAGTGTAGAGATTTTTGCAGGAATCATATTCCTTGGAGATGACACTTTGCTTTCCATTCCTGTGCTTTAACCATTGGACTATTAAATTTAGTTAAGTAAGTTCTGTAGAGAACCTCCACAGTGGTCTACAGCTATGCAGATGCGGGTCCTTCTTGTGGGGAATTTATAATTTACCTACAATGACAAGACCCGCATGAATAAAACATTAGATGGTAATACAAGGATGAACAAAAGCAAATGCACAGATGTACAGAATGAGAAATCGATGCTTCTACAGGATGAAAAAGGGAGAGAAGCTGCTGTCTTTGAGTTGCCCACAGTAATTATTATGGAGGCCTGTTTTTCTTCTCACAGGTAGGCTGCTGTACAGATAATGACTCATCTCAAGGAGCCTGAACAAACAACTCTTTCTAACCCAAGACATGCAAACTTGCACTTCCATAAAGAAAAATCATCAGAGATCCCTGGTAAAGAGAACAAGTTGTAGATGGAGGGAAATACTGACATCACTGGTAGTCTAGGTACCCCAAACTCAGCCCTCTCATTAGCCTGAGAAAGTTGCTATCAGTTCAAGATGTGAACTGGGTGGTATTTTAAAGCTCAGAATTGCAGACCTATTCGAGCATAAAATGGTTATCTATTCTTAATAGTTTGGGGATGGAGTGATGGTGAGGGGGATCACAAAATGTCTTATTAAATCCTTAAGCCATCAAGAAAAATAATACTGAAAACAGTGCTGAAGACACCTCAGATCAGAAGGTGAAAATCACCCACTGTGAAAAAATTTATATCATGTGCAAAATATATTTTCTTTACTTCTCTTTTCAAGACTGCTGTGGGGCAAAGTCAGTGGAATGGTAGCACTTATGGATGCACACACAGCTGTGTCTATATACAGAGATCTGACAAAGGCCCAAAGGCAAAAATGCTTTATCATTTCATAAAAATTAATTAAAGCAAGTGAAGAATAGAATCAATTAGAGGTGAAGTGCTGTGCAATATAAAATACTTTCTAGTCATTGCATCTAATTAAAAGGAGGAACAAATCATGACTTTTAAAGGGCCCTAATTATTGTAGAGGAAAATTAATTAGCAGAAATTCTCAGCTGGACATTCAGGGATGTCTTTGGACAAAAGAAATATCCATCTAAGGAGGCTTGGCAGGCCAAAAAAGATCAATCAAATTTCTGGAGACTAGAAACTGTTGAGAACTCTGGGTAATACAAGCTTGTTTGCTGATAAGTAGTGTGTTTACTCTCCATTCTAGGACCCCAGAAGATACACTAAAATCTGTGACTTGGTGCAATAAGCTATGGGGACTTCTAATAATTCAGCCAGCCCTGCTTTTATCTTGGGTATGATGACTGGACTAGGTTTCAAAGAATTAGCTTCGTGAGTCGATCTATATTCAATGATCTGAAGGCACTTCAAGATTGTCCAGTGGCCTCAGTGTTTTCATGAATTACTTCTTCCAATGATGCAGTAAAATCTGTTGGTCAATGATGTTCTGGTTAATAACATGATGGATATCAGCTTTGCCTCTATTAATTCAACTTTCTTAATTTCGTATTCTTTGTTTTCAGATGATTTTTTTCTTAGAATATTTATTCTATTTTCTAATGCTACAAATAACACACGCTCATTGAAGACACTGTAGAAAACTGAGTAAATGTTCAAAAGAAACAAAAGAAAATCAGGTCATTTTATTTTAAACCAACTTTGGCAAAAAGCCTAGTGTTAGTGCTCTGTAATTTCAGGATATCATAATTGTTTCCTGTGCCCAGTGGGATTGTATAAATCCATGTTGACATTACTTTTTACCATTTCTGTTAAATATTATCCTTAATAATGTTATTTTTGCTATTTTTTTTAAAGATTTTATTTATTTGTTTGTTTAGAGAGAGCATGAGTGAGGGGAGGGGCAGAGGGAGAGGAAGAGAGAGAATCTCAAGCAGAGTCCACGCTGAGCGCTGAGCCCAACATGGGGCTCGACTTCACAACCCTGAGATCATGACCTGAGCTGAAATCAAGAGTTGGAGCTCAATCAACTGAAGCACCCAGATACCCCTTTGCTATTATTTTTAAAAATTAGGGCAGAAGGCAAGCTGATTCTTTTTCAGAAGCGCCTTTGCTAAAAACCGTTCCCATGGACTTGGGCTTTGCCATCTCTTGGATGAAATCTCAGGCTAGGGAAAGATTTTATGACCAGTATCTTGTAAATAGCTAAGATTCTCAGGCGCTTAAAGCTTTTTCCCTCCTCCAGCTCAGAACTACAATGGGCTCACAAGCCTGACATTGGGGTGGGATGGGGAGATGGGGAAAGTCACAACCAGGTTCTTCATAATTTTTCTACCTATGCTTTATGCATGGTCCTGACTTAGGATGGTGCAAAAGTGACACACATTCAGTAGAAGCTGTACTTCAAATTTTGAATTTGGATACTTTTCCAGGCTAGTGATAAATGGTATAATACTCTGTCATGATGCTGGGCAGGGACAGCAGCTGCAGCTCCCAGTCTGTCATGTGATCACCAGGGTAAACAACTGATACACTTATAACCATTCTGTACCCAGACAACAACTCTGTTTTTCACTTTTAGTACAGTGTTCAAAAAATTACCTGATATATTCAACACATTAATATAAAATAGGCTTTGCGTTGGATGATTCTGCCCATACGTAGGCTAATGTAATTGTTCTGAGCATGTGCAAAGTAGACTAGGCTAAGCTATGAGGTTCGGAAGGTTAGGTGTATTAAATGTATTGTCTACTTGCAATACTTTCAAACATATGACGTGTTTATAGAGACATAACTCCATTCTAAGTCAAGGAAGATCTGCACTTCCAACTGCTGATTCCCCATACTGCCTCTAGTTTCCTCAGGGCAGGAGCAAGGAGAATGGGAGAAGTAAGAGTCAAAAAATATCTTATCTGGCTGGTATAGCTAGCATCTTGCTTTGGTGCCCACTTGGTATGTCCAATATCCGAAACAGATTCTATATTTCCTGGATAATTTTGTGAGTTCTTCAGAGACCTTGCAAATTCCCTCGATGAAAGCATCACCAAATTGTGGCTATGGCCACTACCTCAGCATCTGGTTTCTAGCAGAGCACCCTTCTTTGGGCTCTCTCCTCCAGGAAGTTCTCTTGGAAGGATGGCTTTTAAAATAACGGACTTTCTGGTCTGTATCTGTGAGCACTTTGCCTCCTCCAAGTTTCGTTAGAGCTAGATGTTTTCCAGGAAATTCAGATTCTGATCTCATGGCAGACAGATCTCTCTGGTGTGGACCAGGAACCACCCCTGCATCCTCAAATCTTAGTTCCAAATTGTAAGCTCTCAGAGTGGTTCTTCCAGAAGCACACACTGAGACCAAGATTTCAGTTCAAGTAGTTTATATAAGTGGTTATCCTAGGAAGCACCATAAAAGGAGTGAGGCAGGGAAGGGCAGGAAGCCAACAATGGACATATTATCAAGCAATTTAGAATACAAAAGGCATTTGGGCCTCATTCCCATTGGGGGCTCTGAGAGACCCTGGTCAATCTGCCTTAGAGTCCTCCCATGTGTGGAAAGATGAGCTCGGGCATTAGGTTATCAATTCCTTTCTGCCTTCCACTGAGGGTTGCTGCCAGGGGGTATTATATCCCCTATGCTTCTGCCTGATCTATGCACCTGTGAGCTCAGGTGACTAGAGAAGACCCCAGGCAGAGTTCTGAGTGCATTTAGAATCTGTTGGGTCAGCTGGTACTGGGTTGGAGCATGTCCACTGACAGCATCTACTCTCCTTCACTACTTAACTGGAGGGGAGGAGGAAGCAGTCTGTTTCTTTTATTTCCAAGCGTTTTTAAAAATTTTAAGTCTCATATGTATGTATCTATGCATGCATGAATTCATAAGGTGATAAACTGTACATTACATAAAATTTACCATTCTAATAATTTTTAAGTGTATGATTTAGTGGCAGTAAGTACATTTGTGATGTTGTACAGATATCACCACTATCCATTTCCAGAACTTTCTCTTTGTACCCATAAAACGGTAAGTCCCCATTCCTCCTCTCCCCTGCTCCTGTCATCTCTATTCTATTTTCTGTGTCTTATAAATTTGCCTAGTCTACATTCCTCATATAAATGGAATCATACAATATTTTCCTTTTTGTATCTACAAGCACTTCTTTTTAGTACCCTCATAGTGGATTATAAGTTAAAAGTTCAGGAATCTTTTTTTTTTTTTTTTTAAGATTTTTTATTTATTTATTTGAGAGAGAGAGAATGAGAGACAGAGAGCATGAGAGGGAAGAGGGTCAGAGGGAGAAGCAGACTCCCCGCTGAGCAGGGAGCCTGATGCGGGACTCGATCCCGGGACTCCAGGATCATGACCTGAGCCGAAGGCAGTCGCTTAACTGACTGGGCCACCCAGGCGCCCCCAGAAATCTTTTTATCACATACTGCCGTGGTGGTTTGGCACTTCCTGTTGGTATATTGACTTCAAGGCCGGAGCCAAAAGAAAGGAGTTCTGTTTTGACAGCCTGTCCACTTTAGCTCATGATAATCTAAGCTGTTATTTCCACTGAAGGAAATAGCATTTGGTTTTGACCTTTGGCATTATACCTTTCCATATGACATCTGGATAGACCTTGATGCATGGAGTAGTATGATTATGAGTTTCGATTTCAATAGTCTATTTTTCCCTTTGAGAATTTTAGATACTCTGCCAATCTGGAGGGAGATAAAAATAACTTCTTTAGGGTGCCTGGGTGGCTCAGTTGGTTAAGCGACTGCCTTCGGCTCAGGTCATGATCCTGGAGTCCCTGGATCGAGTCCCACATCGGGCTCCCTGCTCGGCAGGGAGTCTGCTTCTCCCTCTGACCCTCTCATGCTCTATCTCATTCTCTGTCTCAAATAAATAAATAAAATCTTTAAAAAAAAAATAACTTCTTTAAATGCACACTTACTCTCTAAGTTAAATGTGTATACACTTTTTGGTCCTTTAAAAAAAGTGATATTATTAATGAAGGGTGCAAAATATTCCAGACTTTGGTAGATTTTAAGGTCAAGAAGTGGTGACATAAAGAAGAAGTTTGCTTCTTAAATGCCATTCCTGTCATATTTATTTAGCATCTTTGTTAATTTATATCTAGTTGTGTCAAAAAATTTTGAGATTGGTTTCAAATGGCTTGGTAGTGTTGATGAAGACGGCTATATTGATCATTTATTTTAACTCTGTTGAGAAAAAAATATATTCTTGACATCAATTCACCACCCCCATAGTAGCCTCTGCTTTATAGAAGTGAATATGGTGGGGCACCTGGCTGGCTCAGTTGGTAGAGCATGCGACTCTTGATCTTGGGGTAGTGAGTTCAAGCCCCAAATTGGGTACAGACATTACTTAAAAATAAAATCTTTTAGGGGTGCCTGGATGGCTCAGTCAGTTAAGCATCTGCCTTTGGCTCAGGTCATAATCCCAGGGTCCTGGGATTGAGCGCCGCATTGGCTCCTTCTCCCACTCCCTTGCTTGTGTTCCCTCTCTCGCTGTGTCTCTCTCTGTCAAATAAATAAATAAAATCTTTAAGAAAAAATAAAATCTTTTTAAAAAGAGAAGTGAATATGGAAAGCCCCGAGTGAAACTAAACATTGGCAGATCTCACCATTTTAAAAATAGGAGAAAACCACCTGAGTGAAGAATTTGACAGTACCTGTTTATCAGTTAGAAACAGAATTATATGTGATGCATATATATTTTTAAAGACAATGCAAGTGGTGGTGGGGAAGGTTGACAAGTTTGTTATTTTTTAAAAGAAATCCAGGATATTTTTAGATGGAGGCTTCAGGGGAAGAAGGTAAGTACTATGTTAAATGAATATCAAAGAGCATTGTAATAGCCTTTTTAAAAAAGGAAAAAAAAAGGGGGGGAGGAACCTTCAAACTTAAAGACAAGCTTACCTTAATCTTTACTTACGTATCCATTTATTAAAAATTGGGAAAAGAAGATAAGTAGAATGTGCAGGAGTAAGAAATTTTAAGGTTGCTTGCCTGTAAATAATGGTTAAGTTGGAACAAATCTGCCAGTTTTAAGCCAATCTGGCCCTTCCAATTTTTTTCAATTCATTGCAACTGCCATTGCATTTTAATTTTTAAGTAGTTTTCCACATTTTTATATGTCAGTGTAAGTCAAGTAACATTTATTAAGCATGTAACATGGAAATGGAGACTGAGATTTGGACTGGAAATAGAAAAAACAAAAATCAGTATCCCTGCCTGTGAGGATTATATGTGTTAATATTTTTAAATTGTTCCAGGATTAAATTTCATTTTTTTTTAAGATTTTATTTATTTATTTGAGAGAGAGAATGGAAGAGAGAGCACGAGAGGGGGGAGGGTCAGAGGGAGAAGCAGACTCCCCGCGGAGCAGGGAGCCCGATGCGGGACTCGATCCCGGGACTCCAGGATCATGACCTGAGCCGAAGGCAGTCGCTTAACCAACTGAGCCACCCAGGTGCCCTTAAATTTCATTTTCAAAAATATTTTGTAGCAATTCAAGCATATTCATGAGCATCACACAGCCACATCCAATTAATGTGTACATGACCAATTTGAAATTTGTACATAGGAGTTGGATTTCCTCTTCCATCTTCAGTTTGGCAGACAAATAGTATAATAAGCAGAGTCAGTTTATTGAACAGTGAACTGGACAGGGCACCCACATAAAATGGTCAAATATTTTCCAGTAACTGCCTTCAACCCTGCACTGTAAAATCTTCCCTGTCCTTTAAGGACATCTTGAACAGAATCTACAACTTCTGCCTAACATTAATCTCCAGCCAAGGACCACCAGAGCAGAGCTGGGGTTACAAGTTGAGATCATGACTCATTGCAGTGAGGGAGGACACGTGCCACGGGGAAGTGGAGAACGTTGACATGGTGGGTGCTAGAACAGTCTGGCTACAGGATTTGGGCTTACCAAGGCCCAAGGTGATTTGGGGAAGGGTTTACACTTTTGGAATGGGTTTCAGGGAGTGGGTCTTTGTTCTGGATTTGGTTGCTATCAGGAAGTGGCAGTAATTCTACGAGCGGGTATCTAACCGAATCTCTGTAGAGGGAGTACAGACCTGAGCCAGGCTAAAGCTGTAATTGGTTTAGAAGCAGCCGGCACTCACGTTAGCCAGGAGTGGGGTTGTTTGGAACGCTGTGGTTTGCACAGTGGCCTTGTTTTGGTCTTTGCTTAAGAAAAATGATGAAGTAGTCTTGTTTTGTTTGACTTCGCATTTATAAAGCAGCCTCGCCTGATGCCACTGGCCTATGAAACTATTTATGTGCCCTCACTGTGAGGGACAGGGTAGCTTGTAGCCACACCAAGGCCCAGCTGGTAAGCGGCGGGCAGCTTGTGGCTGTCGGTGACTGTTTTTCTCTTTCTCACTCATCACCTCTAGCTGTTACCAACTCTTGCCTGTATAGTTTATCTCCTTCCCTTTCTAGCTCAGGCCTGACCTGTCATTCAAGGACCCACAGAAGACAGGGACTTAGCCAATGCCAGCTCACCACCCCTCCTCCGCCAGAGTACATTCATTAGATAGCTAGGGACCCTGAAAATCTTGCTCAACTTTTAATTCCCTGGCACAGAAAATTAAATTCCTGCTGTAACTACTTCACCTTCCCCCTCCTTTCTTCCCTCATCATTCACTGGGATCCTTTTTCTCTATCACAACATCTCCCTTAGATTCTCTTCTTCTCTGTCTGCATAGGCTCAGGGCAGGTCAGCAAACCCTTCACCTAAGCAGAAGCCTGGGGAGGCTCTCTCCTTTTCCTGTAGTCCTCTCAATCTCTATGCATGGTTCCCTTGAAAGGCAAAGAGCATTCCCCCTCCATTCCTCCGTAAAGAAGAAGGGAAAATGTGCAGTGTCTTCCATCAAGCAAAAGTTCCATCACTCCTTGTCAGGTCAAATGCTTGTATGGACTGTTGGAGGTGGGGATGGCTAGATTGCTGGGGGTGCTATGAGAGCCTCTTTGGCTGCTGTTGTCTAAGTCCTGGAGGAGACATCTACTCCCTCCTGTGGCTGCTAGCTTCAGAATTAGTGCTTATTTTTGTCTAAGGTTTCAGTCCTTGTCTGCAATTCTAGACCAATGAAAGAATTCGTGCTCAGAATCTCATTCTATAGAATTGCAAGGAAGAGTTCTAAATCTCTTTAAATATCTAACTATTTAGATGCTCTCCTACTTGGAATCTCCATGTTAATTATAAATGTTTCCCCACAAATATAAAGGCATGTCCACTTGACCTAGAATGGAACCCAACCTTTGGAAATGTCTGCCTCACATTCAGTTTTGAGAAAGATTCAAAGATAATGCTTGGGAAAGAGGGGCATGATTGATAAACAGTGTCTGTCATGGGTATGGCAAAGAAAGGTAGAGGTATCTTTGACAAGCATGTGCTGATCATATAGTAGGAGCTACTTGTTTATACTAGCAGGAATATTACTTATTGTTCAAAGCAAGAAACTACAGGGGAACATCTTTATAATTTTGACATTTTTCTTTAAAGATTTTATTTATTTATTTGACAGAGAGAGACACAGCGAGAGAGGGAACAGAAGTGGGGGAGTGGGAGAAGGAAAAGCAGGCTTCCCGCTGAGCAGGGAGCCCAATGCGGGGCTGGATCCCAGGACCCTGGGATCATGACCAGAGCCGAAGGCAGATGCTCAATGACTGAGCCACCCAGGATCCCCTAATTTTGACATTTTTATTAATTCAATTTGAATCTCTCTGCCAATATAAGTGAACTGGGGAAAAAAATTTTTTTGACCTCCTGAAAGGGTTTATTCAGGTTATTTTAAAAAACTGGTTTTTAAAAAATCTTTAAAGTGTATCTTCCTTTTAGTGACTAAAAAAAAGTAAGCCTAACTAAGCAATGAGTTCACTGAGCAAGCAGAGATACTGAACTGACACTCATGAAGAAATTAGATGAGGGAATCTGGGAATTTAAATGGCATATACAACAATGAAAACTGCTAGAAAAATATGATAAACAAAAATTCCTTTCCTGTTATAAGGAGAAATTATCAATACAATAAGTACGAAGAGAAAATTATCCAGTGAGCGAAATCTAGCCAACATAAAATGGAAAAGAAGGACACTAACATCAGCACTTTCACCAGTGTTATCTAACATTGTAAGTCCTCCTGTCTTATTGGTCAATGGGGAATAATCAGCACGTTCAAGAAACTCGTGCCTTTTATCCACATAGATTTTTCTAAGAACCACAAGGATCATTGGCATTTACAGTATGTGAGCTGACAGAAACAGATCAATGGAAACCTCAAAAATGGTATTCGTATTGGTAATTAGAATTAATCTGTTAGCCATGGTGGGTCAGTAAACTGGTTGCAAATGGCGAGCAAGTAAGGAGACTGTTGTCAGGAGATGAGCCTATAAATACATATGTAACATTGTCGATTTGAGAATGAAACTGATATGAAATGAAATTTCATGGTGCTTTGGTTACTGTCACAGAAATCATTTAAATTTAAATTATAGCAAATAGACCTCTCTGCCCCACCCCCAAACCCATTTAAAATCATTGAACAATACCAGAATACTTTATTCACACTTAGATATTTGGACTTAATCACAGCTAGCTGTGTGCTGAGGAAAGTGGATGAACCAACCACTCATTCTCAGATCTAGAACTGAGGTTGAAACCACATTCTTCATTTTGGGTTCCGGTCTTCTTGCTCAAGTAACCAAACTCATAGCTTCAATTCTTTGCCTTATTCTTGTGAAGTGAATGACCAAATGCAATATTAGTCAACACATTTTACTAGTTTTTATGTTTTTTTCCTACCTGTAAAATTTCACTCAAAAATATGCAATGAGGAGTTCAGAGTGAAGTGCATGTAATTTGGAGGCAAGATGACATGAGTTTGTGTCCGTGCAATATCAACACCTGTGTGATTGACCTGGAGCAATTTCATAGAGTCTGTTATACATCACATTCCTTATTTGTACAATGGGAATAATACTACTATCTCAAAATAGAATTTTATGGGAGATAATTGGGGTCATACCTACAAAACAGTAAGCATAGTGTGTGGCAAATAGTTGGCACCCAGTAAATATTAGCTGCTCCACTAAAATATCAAAATCTTTCCTTTTTTTAGACATACCTGGTTAATAAAGCAATAGAATATGACAGGTACACAATCCACTCAATTTTTTTACACTGTAGTATTACCAGTCTGGTGCATAGTAAATCTTCCACAGTATTTGCTTTTAATAATGACAAAGTTGCATTAGCCATTAAGAAAATGCAAATCAAAATTATGAAATGCAACTCAGCACCAACCCACACCCCCCAAATAATCTGGTTAAAAAATGGGAGGAGAAGCTGAACAGACATTTTTCCAAAGAAGACATACAAATGGCCAAACACATGAAAACATTCTTAGTGCCACTAATCATCAGGGAAATGCAAATCCAAACCACAATGAGATATCACCTTATACCAGTCAGAATGGCTGGAATCAAAAAGACAAGAAATAGCAAGCGTTGGTGAAGATGCAGAGAAAAAGGAACCCTTGTGCACTGTCGGTGGGAATGCAAATTGGTGCGGCCACTCAGGAAAAGAGTATAGAGGTTCTTGAAAAAATTAAAAATAGAATTACCATATGATCCAGTAATTCCACTACTGGGCATTTACCCATAGAAAACAAAAACATTAATTTGAAAAGATAACATACACCCCTATGTTTATTGAAGCATTATTTACAATAGCCAGAATATGGAGGCAACCTAAGTGGCTGTCCATAGAAGAATGGATAAAGATGTGGTACATATACAACAGAATATAACTCAGCCATAAAAAAGAATGAAGTCTTGCAATTTGCGACATCATGGATAGACCTAGATGGTATAATGCTAAGTGAAATCAGTCAGACAGAGAAAAACAAATACCATATGATTGCATTCATATGTGGAATTTAAGAAACAAAACAAATGAATAAAATAAAAAAGAGACAAACCAAAATACAGACTCTTAAATGCAGAGAACAAACTGGTGATTGCCAGAGGGAAAGAGGATGGGGGATGGGTGAAATAGATAAAGGGGATTAAGAGTACACTTATGTTGAACACTGAATAATGTGTAGAAATATTAAATCATTATATTATATGCCTGAAACTATTATAACACTATGTTAATTATACTTCAATAAAAAATTAAAAATCACTTCATATCTACTAGGGTGGCTTTAATCAAAAAGAGAGATAATGTGGAGAAATTGGACACCTGAATTTACATCAACTGATGAGTGGATAAATAATGTGTTATACAATAAAATATTCTTCAGCAATAAAAAAGGAATATGTAGTGATACAACATGGATGAACATCAAAAATGTTGTGCTAAGTGTAATGGAGCCATAAGCAAAAGAAGCAAGTCACAAAACCCCACATTTTGTAGGATTCCATTTATATGAAATGTCTAGAATAAGCCAATCTATAAAGACAGAAGGTGTATGGTTGCCTAGGCTATGGGATTAGGGTGAGGATGTTTAGGAATGACTATAAATGGGTATATGGTGTCTTTCCAGAGAGATGAAAATGTTGTAAAATTGATTGTGATGATCATTGTACAACTTTGTGGCCATACTAATTGTAAAAATACCATTTAATTGTACCCTTAAGAAATAAAAGCAAAGTTAGCAATATCAGAAATTCTTACCCTACCTGGGTATCCAGTTAATAGACCTGATCACATCCTCACCATACGTTCTTGCCAACACCCAGAATTACAGCATGCTTAATTTCTGCTCCAGGATTCAATCCTCTCAAAATGCAAATGGCCCTGCAGTGGGTAACATATTAAGTGTCACTAAATGTTAATCCTATCATGTGAGGTAGTTATCTCTTCAGAGGTTGACATACTTAATATAAGTGTATTTTGTTGAGAGGAAGGTGAAGAGAAATGAAATTCCTTTTGAGTACCAAGCAAGTGATAAGTTAGTGAATGTACTCTTCCTGAGGACAATTCCTTCTAGCTTAAGTCTCCTCTTGGGTGTTGAGAGAATTCATTCATTCATCAGTCTGCAAACATCATCAGAATTAGACCCCACATCAAAGTCAGGATGCACCTTGACTGAAAGAATATATAAGTGTTGACCCAAAATTCCTCAACTTATTAGTGGACTAAGCCAGTTTTTAATTTTTTAATTTTTATTTTTTAAAGGTTTTATTTATTTATTTATTTATTTATTTATTTATTTATTTATTTATTTATTTATTTATTTATTTGAGAGAGCAAGAATGGGGGAACAGCAGAGGGGGAGGGAGAGAGAATCTGAAGCAGACTCTGTGCTGAGCACAGAGCCGGACCTCAGGACTCGATCTCATGACTGAGAGATCACGACCCCTGCCAAAATCAGGAGTTGGATGCTTAACCGACTGAGGCACCCTGGTGCCCCTAAGCCACTTTTTTAAATAACCAGTCCCTGTGGTATGAGTCAAAAGTTTTGGTCAAGTAAACAGCCATCCTTGTCTCTTGTATCATAGCCAGAGAGAAGATCGAAACCACCAAATAGGCCACCTGGAGGACAAATTGCGTCCCCAAAGAAATGGTTTGCTTGGTATGCACAGTGGTTTTTGAATGGTTTTTGTCAGTATCTTAGGTGGAGCATATGTTCTGTACTTTACTACCATTCCGCCGCATCCTAATGGCCTAAGCTCATGCTCACTTCTTTATTTACTTTCTTGTTCTCTATAGCCATTTGAGATTGTAACTGCTGGTCCAAAATTTTAAATATAAAGAAAGACACATGTGAAAGTTCAGGTTTCTGGTAGATATCTTAAAACATTTTAGAAGAGTTGGCACATGCAGATCTTTACCTCTTGGGTCCTATCCAGCTACCATCTAAGAACCACTGGAAACTAGACTCTGTGGAGTCTAGACTGTTGATTCTTAAATGTGATTGTGCATTAGCAGCACCTGGAAGGATTGTTAAAAAACATTTCTAGGCTCTACGCCCAAGGTTTCTGATTCATAGGGTCTTGGGTGGGGCCCAGTAATTTGTATTTCTAATGAGTTCACATGTGATGCTGATACTGCTGGTCTGGGGATCACATTGTGCGAAACACTGATCTAGGCAAATCGAAGAGCGAATACCGGTTTTCTTTGTTACTCATCCTGGAGCCTGAAAGTAAAATAAAATAAAAATAACTACAGTTACCAGATGAGTGCTTGAACCCAAGGCAAGGCAATCAGTCTCATTTTGACCAAGGGGACTAGAATTGTTGGAAGACTTTCTAGTCTTACCAGCAAATCAGCAGATAAAGACAGTTCTCAGGGACTACCATTTGGGAGAAAGGAATTAAGTGATCATGGGGTAGCATGAAGATGAAGCCTTAAATCAAGAAAGTGTTGGGCTGTATTCCTCTACTGGCTATGCATTATAATCACCTGGGGATTTAAAAATACAGATGGGGACTCATGCGAAGAGATTCTAATGTGCTCAAGCACCCCTGGGCTAGGGGAGATCCCGTTGGGTAGAGCTACATGGCTCCACTCAGTCCATCACACTGACCACTCCAGTGCTCACTGGACTCATCCAAGGTGAAGAGCATGAAAACCTAGGAGTTCTAATGGAGGAAAAGAATTTGAATTATAAGACTTATTAGGTCATTCTTCAAGAAATTTATCATTGCCAAAGGACCTGAGAAAATCGTTATGGT
Source organism: Mirounga angustirostris (assembly GCF_029215605.1). Taxonomy (NCBI): domain Eukaryota; kingdom Metazoa; phylum Chordata; class Mammalia; order Carnivora; family Phocidae; genus Mirounga; species Mirounga angustirostris. The sequence continues at coordinate 175,599,679 of NW_026991709.1, read as the reverse complement.
AGAGAGAAAGCCTAGTGCCTGGTAGTCCAGAGATGCTCCCCTGTGGGGACCAAGTAAAGGATACAGCACACTCTCATTCCCCACTGAGCTCCAGTCAAATGGCCAGGCCAGAGAAGGGGCCGGTCTCCTGCCCCTGCCTCTTCTACTGAGTTAAAGGAAGAGAGATGCCACAGTGGTCTACCTGTGGCATCCTCTCTGCTCACCTTATAGAATTATTCTCTTCCTTTGGTAGAGCTACTGTAGTGCTTCTGTATTAACTCATTTTTAACAACATGACACAGCTATAAAACTTCCTCCAGGGGTTTAATTAAATGTTGGAGCACTCCATGGCATTAAAGGAAAAGGAGAGAGAGGCCATTCGCACTGGTCTTGTGAGATCAGCTTTCTTGTGCCCTCCTTTACTCTTGTAGAAATGTGTGTCTGTAAGACTTGCTTCCCCAAACCGTAACTTGGGCTCTGCTCGGGTGTGTTGAATGAACAGGTGTACCGGATCTTCCGTGGGCACACATGAATTAAGCTTTTTATTGTAGATATAAGAATATTTTGGCTAAATTTATAAAAATATTTAATCATTTATCTCTAGTACATTATTTATATGCACATCTACCCCATTTTCATGCCTATCATTCTTGTCCCTTATACTTGACAAAATGACTGATTAGAAAGGTTTCCATTTCTATACCTTTCATTTATCTTCAGTGTCTCTCATAAATGTTGAATTAAGCAGGTTTTATGAAACTTATCATAAATTGTAGTTTTCATCAAAAGTGACTGTGACAGAGATTTCTATACTCTGTACTTCAATAACAGTAACTCAGATTTTCTAGGATTTAAACTGGAAGCTTCTCACATGAGGGAATTTGTGCATTAGTCCTAGGGGGAGACTTTGGGGTGTCTTTTCATTTATGTTTCTCAAACTCAATAAAGCTTAGCAAACTCAAAGGGGCAGTCAGGAAACAATTTTCTGTGTATCAGAATTAGTAATAATGATTATTTTCCTACTTATAGAGATGAAGACACTGTTGTTTCAAAAGGGATTTTTGAAAATTAACACTTATCAGGAATTTACCATGTGTCAGTTACTTCCCTGTTTTGTGTCCTTAAGATAACCCTAAGAAGTAGGTACTATCATTATTCTCATTTTACAGGAAGAAAACAGAGGCAAGGTTAAGGTTAAGCAAATTTTCTAATAGCAAGTAAATGGAAGAAATGTTATTTCAAACTAAGATACCCTAATTAAAATGAGACACACACGTACGTATATATTCGTATGAATACAGATCTATACATACACGTCTCCACACACTATGTGATCACAAATATATTCATATAGAATTGCATTTGATTGTGGGAACCCATGAACTACAATTAGTACCTTTCTACTATTTTTCCACTGCCACCACCATAATATTGTCCTCCACGATCATTAATTCTTTTCTTATATGCTGCACACATGACATAGATTAATCATTTCAGTGCATCCAAATCCTATGACTTAGGTGCTATTATTGTCTTCATTTCACAGGTGAGGAAGCCAAGTCTAAGTACCTTGGTTACACAACAGGTATGTTAGACCATATCTGACTCCAGAACTTGAACTCTTAATTACCATACCATACCACCGTGCGCTGCCAAGCACGAGTGCGAATTTTATCCAGTAGTCAATGAGGGGCCACAGAAGATTTTGAAGCAGAGCCTTAACAATCCAAGGATGCTGAGTGGGCTTTGGCAAGCACATTTTGGAAATCATTAACTGAATTGTTGAAAATGTTCTGTTCCCTGTTTTAATATTTCTTGTGGCTGACGGCTGCAATCCTCGTTACAAGATTGTTAATACATCATTGAGCCTGGCAAAGTGTTGGGCCCTTTTGGATGGACCTCAGTTGAAGTTTTGCCATTATATGTATGGAAAGCAGTTAGGTTTTATGTATTCACTTTTCTGATCAATAGTGAGTGATCAGAAACAGGGACCTTCCTTATCTGTGTTTGCATGCCAGGCCTCATTAAGGCCAGGGAGAATTAGGTGCTCTGTAAACTTGTGGAAATTAAAAAAAAAAAAAAACGTAAAATCCATTCTTAGGTAGCAAGAGGAGGGAAAGAACACTTCACGAGCATCTGTTAGTAATTCAGTCACAGGCACATGTCTTCTGAACAGCATTTATCTATCTGCTGTGCTGGTGGATTTTTCATTTGTTCTAGAATCCTGGGAAATACAAGTCACCTCTCTTCTTTTTCAGCCTCACTATAGAAATAATGCAATACTCTGATGAAAAGGGTGGAGATTTTTTCTTAGAAAAATGTAAGAGGACCTGATTTATGTCAGGCCATTTCTTACGGATGAATCAACATCACTGTCTCCCTAAATAACCAAATTAAAGAGCTGGAAAAGGACAATCAAGGTGGCGGTCACATTCCAGTGAGCAGAGTCAGTGCAACATCTGTTTGGCCTGCTGTTTTAGAAGGCACTGGAACATTCTATAATCTGGGAATTAAATTTCTACTTTTTTCCTCCTTATTGGTGGAGACTGCATGTGAGAACTGCAGTTGCTTTGTTGAGGATTTTCTTTCTTAAGTTAACATGTCTAAAGAGGAAAACAGTGGCTGGCGCATTGTAAGTCTTCAAAAATGCTACTGTTGTCGTTGGTATGAGTTAAAGTACATCCACATTTCTAACCTGGCAAAACAAAGCTACAAAACTCGAAAGCAAAGGTCATACAAGTATTTTTTATGTTCAGCTTGCATTTTTTTTTTTTTTTGGCCTCTTTCCTCCTCAACTTCTTGCCATTTCTTTTCCCTCTGTTTTCTTGAACAATAGGTAATGTTGAAACACTCTCATTTATTTTTATTTGCTAAGAAACAAAGGAATCATTAACTTATTCCATCAGTGTTCATTGAATATCTATTTTGTGTTAAGTTCTATGGTGGGTGGCCATTAGGCATACAGCCATTCAAGGGGACCCTTAAGGAGTTCACAGTCAAGAGACATGGAGAAGGGAGACATGGAAACCAGTAGTAACAAGAGAGAGTTTTAGTGCTAGAAAACTGATTTTGTTTGCTTGTTTTTTGTTAAGCAAAGAGAGAGAACATTCTGGGTCCTTGGGAGAGATTTCCCAAGGGAGCTTAAAAAACTATGCTAGACTTTGGTAGTGGGTGGTGTTGGAATACAGTGGCATGGACATTCCAGGCAAAGAGAACTGACAAGCCAGGGTATGTGTCTCATCATGTGAGCTCAGGGAAGCAAGCATCCTTGTGAGAGCCTAGCAGGAACTCCCTGACTATGTTCTGGAGACTCTGAGCATTAATCAGCATTCCGGGGGAGAAGAGTTTCCATGGTTAAGAAACTTAGGGAAATGGCAGGCAAAAGTAATTCAATAGGCTTCTAACCCGGAGGACCTCTGCTATATACTAATAGCCTCCCAAGCAGGAGGGCTCACAGATTGGAAGGTTCACCCACTTGTTTCTTGTAGAAAAAAGGGTAATTTTAATCTTGACCTTACTAGGTGATGAGGATGAAGTCAGTTAATGCAGTTAAACTGCCTGCTTAGCACAGTTCCTGAAACACTAGTCAGTAAATATTTGCTATTGTTTTTCACTTCCCAATAAAATTACCTTGAAAATAATATAATGCTAAAATGAAGTAGATTTATGTATTTGGATGAGATGTACCATTGGTGTCAAAGAAGATCAGTGGGCTTTAATTCTCTCTGTCCAAGTTTGCTCCATAAATCATCCTTTCTTCTTTGGAGAAAAATAAGAAAAGCTAGCTACGAATCAGAGAGGGTAGACCAATGTAAACTTCAGTGGATAAATCGTCCCCTCCCCCAAATATTTGACCTTTGTTTTTAGAAAAAATGAAAAAAAATTAGAAAAATAAAGAAAACTGACTTCATCATAATCATGCCAGTAAATAATGAAAGTTGAAAAAAGGTCTCTGTGAAACCCAGTCTATATAAAGGCATTAATGACAATCCAAGAGAGTGCAGGGAGACCCTTGCTGTCTGAAATTGCGTAGACTCCAGCATCGCCTCTTTAGGTGAACAGTGTAATGCTCAAAGAATTATGGCAATGATTTCCTCTGCGATGAGACCTTTCACATCCTAGTATGTGGGTTGTGCTGTAAGTCATTAATCCTTACGATACCTCCGAGGTAGGTAGGGATGATAATTTACAGTTCCCTGTGTATACATCAGGGTGGGAAAGGTCAGTGTCTGAACCTGGAAGAAGGTTATAAGCTCTCTCTCATGCTATGACCAGACCTGAAGCTTGCAATCACTAGTCTAAAGCAAGATTATAACAAGGCCTCTGTTCTTTGGGGACAATCTTAATTTTTTTCCCTTTAGTTCTTTGTGCCATTTCTCACTTTCAATAAAACCAATTTACAGAATTCAATCTGCAAAAGTCAAGGCTGATTCTCATTAATTGGCAGGAGGCTCTCCTCTGAAAATTGCCAATTTAACACAGTAGGAAGCAACAGGAAAGGGACAAGATCTTTCCACGAGGTCTAGGGGACATGAAATGAGGGCCAGCTGACAGATTCCTGCTTAGTTAAAAAGAAATGGTCTTATTAAATGATAGAAATTGATTATTCAGAGAGCTGTATGTTTGACAAGATACTAGAATTCAGACTCTGATTTCCACTGCTCCTACCCCATCAATTGTTTGAATTGCTCTAATAGGAGGCACATCGTGAATACAAAACCACTGCCATTGTGTTCTAGAAAGAGAGAGAAACGAGCACAGCATGCTCACTTCTATTTAACTGACCTGAATAACCGTTAGGCTATGTTTTTACAGCCCGCCATAGGATCGTTTTGACAAGGTTGTAAAGGCAACCCTTTATGTGCCAGTTTACCTTTTCTCTCCTGTCGCTCTACCCTGGTGACTGCAGCACCATGAAAACGCTTTCCTGAGTTTTAGAGAACTTGCTGATTTAAACAGACTCCCAATTAATGGCCAGCCAATCTGGGCAGTTTACCAACATGCCAATGCCCAAGAAATGATAAACTATCACTGTCAAAGTGAAGGCATGGGAAAAATCTATATTTACTAGAACTTCTCTCAGGGGGAGTTCTGAACATCAGGATTGCAGTCTTAAGTACCTACAGGCGCAGTGAGGTCATGAAGAGAGAAGCAAGTGGGCAGTTGGTGAGCACACGCATGCCTGGTTAAGGGGTCTCCAGGAGATGCTGTTACTCTATTTGGTTCCAGTTGGTTGTTGCTATGCAGAAACAGGGGCCCAGGGCTGGGACATCTTTTGGTTTTCAAAAGAAGAGAGAAATGCAGAGTGCTCCATATGTTAAAATCTCATGATTTTTAAAGATAGCATTTATTCAGATTTCCTTATGGACTAGTGAGCCTCCAAGACACACTGCACCCAGATCACGAGTTTTAAACTTCTGCTGAATGTGACTGGCAGGGCAAATTGGATAAGCTAGTCAGCGTGTATGTGTGGCTTTTGGAGGAGGTGGTAACAACAGTCAAACACAGCCAACGGATATGTTTAAGTCACAATAAGGAACAATAACTGGCTCCAATAAATCATATTCTAAACAGGATTGGTCCCTTTGTTAGACTAAGAGGAGAATGCAAATTTGGGGCCAGAAGTGAATGCCATGGTATTACATTAGATAGTCAGTACTTGGAGAGAAGCAACGAGATTTCCCAATTCTTCCCTTGTGCAGTGTTTTAACCCTTCTTTTAAATAAATGGTGGACAAATATTTGGAAGCTACTGGCTTATCTATAAATAAATTAATTAATTAATATAAATGTCAAAATATTAGCAAATTTTCAGTGTCCATATATTTTGGTGATGTCTTAGACTTGTATCTGGGGTGGAGAGGAAGAAGACTGCAGCAATAGTTTCAGATAGTTAATTTCAGAGGCAGAATTCCATGTGTAAGTGGCAGTTTCCAGCTGGAAGATCTCTCTCTTCACCCCACTGCCTTTGTTTCTCCATTTCATTTTTACATATTACCTATTTTCACCAATGAGAAATTAATTTGTAACAGTAAAATCTTCGTGAAACATGTAAAAGCATGTGAGACTATAAGTCGTCATTTACACATCAGTATAAACTAGCCTAATCAGCTGACTCCATCTTAATGCTTAGGTCAAGTCAGTTACAGTGAGGGGCTGGGACATCTGCAGATGGGCAGATGCCAATGCAACATGAAGTACCTTTGGGAAGGGCACAGGGTATGTGGTCCAGGAGAAATCTCAGGGTGATAGGGTCCATTTTGACCTCAGAGCATAACCCTAGGATACAGAAGGAGCATATCCAAGAAAAATTTCGACTTCAAATCTGAAGGAGAGCTTAAGTAGGGCTATACCGAAAGCACACGAGGTCTCTTTCACCCCTCTTTTGCCTACAGTGTTCTTCCTCTTCAGTGCTCCTACTAGTACTGCAGTTGGGCAGAGTGTGGGTAAAATGGTCTTTGAGGGGGACCGAGGACGTTGACTATTGTTAGTAGCACTCCTTGGGGAAAATAGAAATAGTCTCGGAACAAAACAGTTCACTGCAACTTACTGTCAGATGCTTTAGAAAATAACAATTACAGGGCGCCTGGGTGGCTCAGTTGGTTAAGCGACTGCCTTCGGCTCAGGTCATGATCCTGGAGTCCCAGGATCGAGTCCCGCATCCGGCTCCCTGCTCAGCAGGGAGTCTGCTTCTCCCTCTGACCCTCCCCCCTCTCATGCTCTCTCTCTCTCTATCTCATTCTCTCTCAAATAAATAAATAAAATCTTAAAAAAAAAAAAGAACAATTACAAACTGAGGGTTGCTGGAGGGGGCGGGGAACAGGGTAACTGGGTGATGGGCATTAAGGGGGGCACTTGATGTAATGAGTATTGTGTGTTGTGTGCAACTGATTAATCACTAAGTTCTACCTCTGAAACTAATAATACACTACATGTTAACTAAATTGAATTTAAATAAAAATTTTAAAAAATAACAATTATAATAACAGGTATACATGTATATGTGTGTACGTGTGCATGTGTGTAAGTGTGTGTATGTGTGTATGGATGTGTATGTGTACAGAAAGAGACACAGATAGAGACAGAGAGAAAAATATATGATGTAGCAAATGTTAAAGTGGATAAATCCTGAGTGAAGAGTATACAATAGTCCTTCATGCAATTTTGAAAATATTCTATAAATTTGAAATTTATTCAAAGTGAAGTGTTTTTTTTGTTTGTTTTGTTTTTTTAAAGATTTTATTTTATTTATTTGACAGAGAGAGAGAGCGAGAGCAGGAACACAAGCAGGGGGAGTGGGAGAGCGAGAAGTAGGCTTCCCGTGGAGCAGGGAGCCCAATGCGGGACTCGATCCCAGGACCCTGGGATCATGACCTGAGCCGAAGGCAGACGCTTAACGACGGAGCCACCCAGGCGCCCCAAAGTGAAGTTTTTAAAATGTGGCTGTAAGTGGTTCTTGGTGCAAATAAAATCTTCTATAGATCCATACTACAAGAAAGAGTGAAATGTGAAAGACCACATTTTCAAATCCTTTGGTTGAAGGACAAGTGTGCTGTGTTTGGATGATTGCTGTCAAATATTACCCAGGAAAATGGGGGAAGTCACATACCTGGTGTCAGGCTAAGTTGAGATACAGTAGAAAGTGATTCTGGCAAATTTTATGTTTCCTGGAATGATAGTGTCAAAGCCATCAGAGACTGTTCCTAATGTCCAGGTCAAGTCTATTTTTTGACTAAACACAATGGATTGCCTTCTAGTCCTCTTCCTGGTATGTGTAAAATTTATACCAAGGGATTTAAGAAGATAACCCACTTTCTGTATCCACACTCTGCCCAACTACAGTACTAATAGGAGCACTGAAGAGGAAGAACAGATTTTTTTAATGTATAAAATTAATTTGTAGAGTTTAAAATCACTGTGTGGGCTAAAATTATGAAGACATGTAAATCTCATTAGGGGCTGGTTCTGACTGTGGGCAGCCTATTAATCATATCTGCCCTGTGGTCTTATTATGGACTGAACTGTATCCTACCAGATTCATACACTGAGACTCTAACCCCCCAGTGTGACTATATTTGGAGGTAGGACCTGTAAGATCGTGATATGGTTAAATGAGGTCTCAAGGATGGGCCCTGGTCTAATTTCTGATCTAATAGGACTGATGTCTATATAAGAAGAGGGAGGACCACCAGAAAAGCGTGCACAGAGAGAAGGCAGCCGTGTGCAAGCCAAGGAGAGGCCTCACCAGAAACCAATCCTGCCAGCACCTTGGTCTGGGAATTTCAGCCCCCAGAACTGTGAGAAATAAATTTCTGTTGCTTAAGCCTGCTGGTCTGTGGTATTCTGTTATGGCAGCCTGAACAGACTAATACTGGTCCTTTGCCTTGTTTTCTTTCTTGAAGTAAATATTTTAGCAGAGGCATATTAGGACATAATCTACCTCTCTATGAACCACTGATTGTGAGAGTCTTTGTCATGGCCTTATTGCTGTCTGTGTCTTAACAAAGTTTCTTGACCTGGGATCCACACCTCTTCAAGTTTACGTTGAGAATTCAGTGTCTGTGAACTTGGCTGGGCAAAAAGAGAAGTGCCATTTTCACTAACTTTTAACTGAAATGCAGCATTTCTTTGTTGGCAACAAACCACAGTAGGATAAGTAGTAACTGTGACTTTGTCTCTGACAGAAGATCACAATACTTTTCCAATCAAAATAGAATTGTTGCGGAGATCTCAAATAATCATTTATGCTCAATGCTATTTTGAAACTACAGTAATCATCGGACTCACAGCTAGTTCTCGTTATCTTATTCATTAACAAGAAGCGCATATTATATTACAAATGTGTTTTTAATATTTTGATGACTATATTTCAATACAATTGAATACCTTTGCAATTCTATGTATCTTATTTTATTCATTTCAAAACATTATTCCAGGGGATTCATAGGCATCCCCATGCTGCAAAAGCAACCATGACACGGAAAATTTTAAGAAGCCTCTGGTCTAAACTAACATCCTTAGGTTACAGTGAATGACCTGGCCTTTCTGAACTCTGACCTCTAAGCACAGGGTCTTGTAATGAATAAATTGGGCATGAATTTGAGCTACCTGAGCAAGTTTATTTGATAATCCTGTGTTGCCAACACCAGTTTATAGCACAGGGTTCCTGATAGGTATAACTCCAGCCAGGAGGGTCACAGAGCTGGAGGGTTTTCCATACAAAGAGCCCAACAAGCCTTCAAGCCATCCCCTCTTTGACATGTGCAAGCATCTCCCACCTAAACCACCTGCCACATTTGATCAGAATTGCTCGTTGAACTTCTCCCTACTTGATCATCAGTCTCAAGGATGAAGGCAGAAGTAAGGCTGCCGTGTCTACAGTGGAACCCACAGTGCACAGCAGATGTCCTGGAACTCAGCCTAGGAAATGTGAACGGAAATGTGAGTGAGATCCCAGAAGACCACAGCCCAACAGACCCTCTTTCCTTGCAGAGCTTGTTTCTTGTCTGACCTCTGTGTGTCTGGCACGCATGTCCTCATCCCTGTTTCCTCACCCAACACCATGACTACTTGCTCTTTTTCCTTGCCTCTCTTGTGTGATTACACTTTATATTTGGTCCTAGATGACCTCCCACCTTTTACCAGAATAACGGTGTATCTTTATTTTACCAAAAATGTGTTGCTCATCGTCTGTCAAGCCATGTGCCAAAGTCTTGCCTGTAATACCTCATTGAATCTTCCTAATAAACCTGTGAAGTACTATGATTATATCCATTTTCCAGAGAGGAAAACAGAGACTTAAAAGACTACCTAATTTGCTCAAAATAATATATTTAGCAAATTGCAGAAAGGGAAATCTAACATAGTTCTCTGCAGTTCCAGAGCCTATGCCCTCCACTCCCCATTGGGCAGAGATCCAACTTTGAATCTTAAATTCATCACCTATTAGAGGATGAACACAAGATGATTTATTAGGTGAGATTCAACAGTCTACAGCTTTCTAATGGGTAGGGTGGTTATAGTCTGTAAGGGCTTCTCTATGTAAGCATTTTTAAAGATTTGTTTCATATTTAACAAGTGATGAGTTTAATATTAGATGGAGAAATGGGTTCAGAAACATCGAGTGCCTTGCCCAAGGTTATATAACTTATAAGCAAAAGAATTCAAACCCTAATCCAGCTCCAACTTCAATCTACCATACATGGGTTCCTTCAAGATTCCATCAGTCTCCCTAGGCCAGACCAGGCACAGAATTGATGCAAATCAGCAAGTGAGGCCCCAATTTGCCCCAATGTCTTGCTTCACTTTAGCAGTTGAAAACTGGCCTCATTGGGCATGGGTCTGTAACTTTAGGAAAATGGAATGGTTTTGTCATCATGTTGGGAGTACTCTTTGCTCCAGATCTGTCCTGGGCTCTGTACAGATTCTCCCAGAGAAGGACACAGGCACACAATCTTATAACTGACTCAATGCGCCTTCTCAACTCTCTCATGAACGCATGCCTTCTAAGTCTGCCCCAGAACTTGGTCCCTGGCTTTCACCTGGCTTGTCCCCACTTTGAAGAAACTGACCCTCCGCAGGGTGTGCTGGGGACCACGGCTGCGGCAGCCTCTGAGGCTCCTCTGAGAAGCTCTGGAGTTTATGAATGGTGGAGAGATGACAACATGCGGATTGTGCTCCATTATGGGATCTTTAAAAACCAGAACAATTATCATTTTTTAAAGTTATCTAATTCAAGGGGATTTTATCCATTAAAACTTAACTGGCATCAGAATAGATTTCAAGAATCACAATCATTATTTTTGGAGGGAAGAGTTGGGTAAGAAAATGCTTCATTTTCCTGAGGTTGGCAGGCCTTTGAGGAAGCATCTCTCTCTCCTCTGTTACTTCTATTAAAAAGATCTATGAAAATCTTATCAGGGAAAGCATTTCACATCCTACTCAGGGTTTGAAGTGGTGGGTAGGGATTTACATGTGAAATTTCCCCCAGATTTTAAGGGAAGTTGTTTCAGCTACATGGTGAGAATTGCTCACAAAAACTGTTGTTGGTTACCTTTGAAATAAATGGTATTGTTTTTCAGTGTCATTCCCTCTTGTCACTTTAATTAAAACAAATAACAGACATGTTCAAAAAAATGAAAAGCCATTGGCAGCTTTGCCCATTTTGTACACGTCCCAATTTCTCAAAGACTCTCGAAAGAAAAGAAACTTTAAAGTGACATTCTGTGATCTGGGCACCATGCTATGGATTTCTCCCACACTCCCATGAGATCCCTGGGGCACAGAAACACAGTTCCCCCATCTCTCTCTCTCCCTGATTTCTCAGACACTCTGGCTGGAGTGATATGGAAGCAACTGAGCAGGAAGTTTAGACCAGAAAATGGCCTTAGTCCTGTGGCAGATATTGAGGCTGTGTTCTGGGGTCTGTTTATGTTTAATAGCAGCATCAAGGGAGGTCTTTCTTGGAATTGAAAAGGGGTCCTGCATACATTAGGCAGCCTTACTCTTGCTACCCTGGGCTGAAAGTGTGAATAGAAGGTGCACATCCGTGACAGCAGTGTAGACGACTGATTAAGAACCGGCCCTGGGACCAGGCAGATGCGGCTTCCAAATTCTGCTCTGTCACTAACATGCCTCTGCCCTTAGGCAAAGCCCTGGATGACTCTAATTCTCAGTGTCATCTGTTTCACTGAGATAATAATAGTCCCTCCTTAAATGTGTTGTGCAGAATACAGATTCCATATGTTGAAGGAATATTGTCTGTTTCGTTCACTGATATATCCTGGTGCCTAACAAGGGATGTGGCCCATGATGCAGAATGAGACATGATAACGTTCTCAGTGTAGTTGCCAGTCTAATAAGGCCTAATAAATAATAGTTGCTATTATTATGATTATTATTCTTTTTTCATACGTCTCAAGTTGACCTCATACAGACTAAACAGGCCACATGAATGACCCCTTTCCTTCTCCACCTGGGGCTTTTTTCTCTTAAGCATTTTCAAGTCTCCGTGAGTTAAATTTCAGGGACAAATTTTAAATACTTGTTGAGTATGATCATTAATGCCAGCAGTTACGTATTTTATGAAAAGAATATATTTGTGTTTTATGCGGGAAAAATAGATGCTGACACTTTTTACCTCACAAAGCTTAGTGATCCAAATCTTCTTTAGTTGGGTTTGAATAGCTACAATGATGAGGAGATTTAGGAATTTTTTGAATAAATTCCCTACTCTGATCTTGGTCAGACTTTCTAACATTGTTTCGTTTAGCTTCTGCTTAATTTACTTTTGTCAAACTTTGTTAAAATGTAAAAGGAGTTTTACACCCTCTTCAATTAGATACTTCAGATCTTTGCAAAGTTTTTTTTTTTTTTTAAGATTTTATTAATGTATTTGAGAGAGAGAGAAAAATAGTGAGAGAGAGAGCATGAGCAGGGGGTTAAGGGAGAAGCAGGCTCCCCACTGAGCAGGGAGCCCGACATGGGGCTCGATCCCAGGACCCTGAGATCATGACCTGAGCTGAAGGCAGATGCTTAACTGATGGAGCCACCCAGGTGCCCCACTTTGCAAAGTTTTGTTACTGTCTGATTCATCTTCCATCTTCAGTCCTGCTTTCAGCTCACAAAGGACAATCCTGTCCTAAAGTAGGGCTGTCAGCTAACTACCTGGGGCCAGAAGTGAGCTGAGGGAAGGTGAGTGGGAAGAAGGGATGAGGATTAGGACTGGCAGGAGAGAGATGCATGAGGCTGTTTGCAGGCTGGCTGTCTCCCAAGAGAAGCAACAGGATAGGATGAAGTGGTAAGACGCTGGGCACTGTTTCTCACAGTCTACTAGGAAGAGTCCTCCTATCAAGTGCCTATTAAAACTGAAGATTCCTAGGCCACAAAACAGAACTGTGAGGATAGAGGACAAAAATCTGTATTTTTAAAATCAGTCTTCCTGTGGACACTCACAGCACCAAAGCACACAAACCCAGAACAACCTAGATGAGCAATTAGAACTGGGGTTACAGCCATCAGGCTCCAGCCCTTTTTAAATAAGTAACATTTTGTAACACTTCCTTGAACATCTTAGATCATTTATAGAAAATGTAACCTACCCATGCACATAGCACCAAAAAATGTATAAAAATGAAAAATAAAAGTAATGTATAACAACTGTGCATCGTGATATGTAAGTGTTCAGGTCTGACTTCACCCGAAGTGGCTTCTGCTCACACTTGGACATGATAGTGCCATGAAGACAGTAGCTACAAAAGATGCTGGCCCAGGTGTTTTGTTTTGGCAATGCCAGATCTAAGGCTTCCACGCCATCAGTGACGTCATTGCCAAAGTAGTTAAGACCATTTAGTAAAGTTTTGAACAAACGATCACCTTCCCTTACATTCCACTATGGGTGCATTCTTGGCAAAAATCAATTACATATAAAAACAGCGCTAAGAATACTTTGCCTTTATAGACCAAATGGAGTGACTTTCTTAGCTCAAAGAATTACGACCAGGATTTTCAGTTACAGGAATGTTCAGCAACACATTCAAGCCTCATGCCAAATGCAGGAGGGAAAACATTTCATGGTGTGGTTTCTCTCTCCTGGGCAGGAAATCCAACACCCCTGACTCCCATCTACTGACTGCGAGTAGGATCCCCTTCATACACCAACTGCTGTAACAACAAAAAAAGCAATCTTTTCCTCATTTTCTACTATGCTGCCATTTAGAGCCCCTGAACTGGAGAGTAAGAAGCAGTGAGGGACTTCTAAGCACAGCTCTGTCCTTAGGTCCTGGAACCATGATTAAACAATCAGCTCATTTTCTATGTAGACCAGGGATTTCGGGTGCTCAGTTCTTTACTTGCAGTAAGTCATTTCATTATTGTAAAGAACCTTTTTTTTTTTTTTTTAAAGATTTCATTTATTTATTTGACAGAGAGAGAGACAGCGAGAGAGGGAACACAAGCAGGGGGAGTGGGAGATGGAGAAGCAGGCTTCCCGCGGAGCAGGGAGCCCGATGTGGGGCCCGATCCCAGGACCCTGGGATCATGGCCTGAGCCAAAGGCAGACGCTTAACAACTGAGCCACCCAGGCGCCCCCATAAAAACCCTTTTGAAGTGGGTTGAAAGCCTTCACTTTACAGATAAAGAAAGTGATGTGTGAAGTTAAGTGGCCTGTCCAAGGCCCCTAATAACATGAACTTAAGTGTGGCTGATGTCCGCCGTGCCATTTTCCTGAGGCACCCTGCACCTCCCAGCACCAGACCATGTGACCATCAGCAAGGCCAGTTGATGGCGAAAGAGCCCAGAAGAGGAAGAAAAGTTCAAGAGTGTAACTCATAGCAACACATTTAATAGTGTTTAAGGCTGGAAATGAACACACTTTTTTTTTTAATTTTTAAAAGATTTTGTTTGTTTATTTATTTAGAGAGGGGGAGGGGCAAAGGGAGAGGGAGACCCTCAAGCAGACTCCACACTGAGCAGGAGTCCTAGGCAGGGCTGGATCTCATGACCCTGAGATCATGACCTGAGCTGAAGTCAAGAGTCAGATGCTTAAGGGAAGGAACGCTTAGGCGCCCCCTTTTCTTTTTGTTAACTAGGCTTCAATTTGTGTGGGTGAATCAAGTTAGGCAGGAGTGACACTGAGCTTCGGTTTTGCTTTGCCCTGGTTGCCCTCAAACACCTTGGGAGCCCAAACTCCTCTAGCATTGTTTTGTGTCTAGGGTGGGTGTGGGTTGACTGGGTGTGGTTGACTTCTCTCGACCCTAGCTTGCGGGGTCTTTGCTCCTGTGCCTCAGAGGGCTCTTTCTCCACGCTCTTGTTCCCAACCCACTGGAGACAATTTCTTGTTACTGGACATTCGGTAGCTGCTAGTGGGGCAGAGGGAGGGCGTACACACCCTGGAGTTCAGCTTTCAGACTTAAGTGGAGGCCGGGCAGCCAGATCACTGGGGTGGGGCCTCCCTAGGAACCCTGCCGTCCTGGCATTTCAGGGATCTCGACCGATCCACCCCCAGAGTGAACTCCTGCCTCTTTCTCTGGGTCAGAGGACTTCAGCTTTGCTTCCTCTCCTCTTCTCTTCCCCAGCTTCACTAGGTCTTCAGCTGTGCATGGAAAGTGACCAGTTTTGCTGCCTTTCCCCGGGGGCTTCAGGCTTTTGTGCCATAGGCAGACAGGGCAAAGCATGTTTCCCACACAGGCTACTGTTCTCCCTTTCCACCAGGAGGGAGGGCTTCCCCAGCCCCTTGCCCAGCCTTCGGTCTTTCCTGTAAGTTCCATGCATTGTCCATGGATGTCTTGCAAATGAGGGTAAATTTCCCTGTCGCTCCTTGGGACCCTCCGCTCCCTTGCTAGCCCACAGTTGGTCTTTGCCAACTTCTTAAAGGTTTGCTTGGCTTTGCACATTTGCCACAGCTAAGTAAGTGCTCAGATCCCATAACTTCCTGAAAATGCCCATCTTTCCTTAGATTTCAGATTAGTTACAGCTCCCTGATGGGTTCAAGAAACGTAAACTGGCAGAGGGTTTCAGTGTTGTTTGTTATAGCTGTAAAGATGGAGGACACTTTTTTCAGGACTTCTCCATCCTAAATGGAAGCTCAGAATTGCTTTACAGAAACATTAAACATTGCAAATTGTAACACATGGACATAGTTAGAACATGAAGTGGGGCCTGAGGACTTAGTATGAAAGCAAATTGTCTTTTGGGCCACCCCTTATCATCCACATGCTATAACCCAGAGGGAATTATTTTTACTTATTTTGACTCTTTCTGGTTTTACTTGTTCTATCAATTAATTGATTATATCTAAATATATGTGTACATAGCTATTTCTTAGTTGATCAATTTTATACATTACCTATTGATTACCTGATATGGCAAGTGAGGACTTAATACTACAATCTTCTCTCTTCCATCCCTAGAATATAATCATATTTCTATATTTAGCTTTTTCCTTGGTAATACCTGTAACTTTAAATATCATATTCTCACCTCATCTTTATCTGTTATTCCATTCACCAAAAATTGCAATTGATTACCCTGTTTACATACATTTAAGTTATGATTACCTCCCATTATTTCTTTCTAGGTTCTTCCAATCCTTCTATTTTCCTAATTTATCTATTCCCACTTCAATTTGTTGTAGTTTGTGTTTTTCAGAACAATTATTTAAGTCTTTCTTGCTTTACAGATAGCTTGAATGTAATCACTGTAAGCCCACAAGCAGGGACTGCATCATTACAATGCTTCAAATATTGACTACATGGCCAAGCAGTGTGCTATGATCATATTTCATTTCTGTTAGAGGTTTTGATTTTTCCTGTCTTTTTTTCTTGCATCATGTTTTTTTTTAAGATTTTATTTATTTATTTATCAGAGAGAGAGAGAGAGCACACACACAAGCAGGGGGGGTGGCAGGTGGAGGGAGAAGCAGGCTCCCTGCTGAGCAAGGAGCCCAATGTGGGGCTCGATCCCAGGACCCCGAGATCATGATCTGAGCTGAAGGCAGATGCTTAACCAACTGAGCCACCCAGGCGCCCTGCATCATGCGTCTTTCATGCATCCTTATGTTCCCCCCGCATTGCATGGGTAGTATCAAGTGAGTGACTGCCTTTCTCTTGGAGTTCGTGATTCTCTTGCTTCATGGCTGGTTCTCCAGGCTAGTTGCTGACTGTCGTCCTGGGTTCCCACCTTTACTTTTCAGGGTTGGAATCACGCTAGCCTGGATTCTACTTCTTCCTCCTTCTTGACTTACTCTCCCATTTTGTTAGGGTGCATCCTTAAATAATATCCTAAGTATATGAGTGGCTGCCACAACAAATCACCACAAACTAGGAGGCTTAAACCAATAGCAACTGATTTCCTGCGAGTTGTGGGGCCAGAAGTCCAAGATGAAGGTGTTAGCCATGCTGCACACCCCATAGAGCCTCCTTCCTTGTCTCCTCATGTTTCTGTGGCTCCAGACATTCCCACGCTTTCTTGGCTACATCACTGTAATCTCTGGTTCTGCGGCCACTTCTCCTCTTAGGAGTCTTTTATTCTTCTACCTTCCAAGGACATTTGTTGTTGTATTTAGAGCTCCCTGAGGTCACTGAGGATGATCTCATCTTGAGATGTTTAACTTAATTACATCTGGAGAGACCCTTTTTCCACATAAGATCACATTCACAGTTTCTAGGTGTTAGGACATGGACATACCCTTTTCAAGGGCACCATTCAACTCACTACAAGAAGGAACTTGAATCCCGTATGTCTGAAAATACCTTTTTTTCCTTTCACTATTATTTGATCATTTTTCAGGACAGAATTCTAGATTTCAAATACCTTTCCCTTTGGATATTGAAGGCACTGTTTTTTGTCTTTCAGTCATGTTGATGAGGAGTCTGGTGCTAGGATGATGCATGTTCCTTAAAACTATGTTTTATTTCTTGAAGCTATTGAGGTTTTCTTGTGATTTGTGGCATTCTTACATTTCACAGTCATCTGTCTAGTTAGGGTCTGTTTTATTCATTGGGTTCCCTATTTGTGGGCTCTATTTATTTAAGAAAATTTCCAGTTCTTTTATGAGTTATCTTAAACTTTGGCAATTATTTGTAATTTATAAGAATTCCTTCTCATTTCCTGACTGTTCCTTCTCAGCTGTATTTCACTCTTGCTTTGAGGTTGTAATAGACTCAGAGTTCTTGATAGCATTAATAAGGATATTTTAAGCTTCTTTTTCTTCCTTCCTCCCTTCCTTCCTTCCTTCCCTCCTTCCTTCCTTCCCTTCATTCTAGTTTCCTCTGTTTATCATAATTTTCCCTTTCAGGTTGCAAGTTTTCATTGGATGTCTAACGTTTCTTTCTCGTCCATTCCAACTTAAAGAGACAATAAATCAGCCAACAGGAAGCTTTATGTTCATAAACAAACTTGCTGACTGGAGGACTTGCCCATGGACTAAGTAGAAGAGTAGCCAAACTTTTACTACAGAACTCCTAACTCACAGAATGCAAAGGTGTTTACTCTGGGATACCAACACTCATATTAATGGACCTAGTTCTCTTCAGATCTTTTTAAAGAGGGATTTTCCATTCTCCCTAAAGGAAATAAGACCCTGGCTAGCAGGCATTTGTCATGCAGGACTGGAGGTGGTTTGGCTCAACTGATCTTTAACCTCTCATCTTACTTCCATAGTCTTGCAACCACCATTGCTGAGTTTCCACCTTTTCCAGCATTCTGCAGGTTACCTATCTCATCCCACTGTTCCTGTCCCTTCTCAGAACTCTCCATTTCCTCCACTCTTGCAGTGGCTCTCCTCACCACTGTTTTCATCTTCCAGAAAAATGCCCAAGGACCTTGTCCATTTGTGAGTCTTTCTATGTTTTTACCACTGCAGGGAGTTTATACACTTTTCATTTCTTTACCACAATTTTAATGGAGTTTTGGGCAGGAAAACACATAAACACATGAAACCAGTTTGTTTTTCTGAGCCACTTGATATGGGACTATTTCATGAGGTGGTCTGGTCTGCATCTTAGGGATAGGAAGGATTTCAGGAGGTTCTATGATGGGAGATGGAGGCAATCTGAAACTCATGTGCTATAATTTAGACAAAGATACACGTGATAAGCCTGATAGGATATAAAGAAATGATAATTCCCAACTTCAGTTTCTGAACTGGTCACACAAGAAGAGGTGCAAGGGACCGCTGATAGACTCTTGAAGGAGACAGAGAGAGGTGCATGTATCATGCCATCTAGATGCATAAGAGCTAATGGAAACAAGACAAAGCCCAGAAACAGGGGAGCATGAAGTTTACCATCAGACCTAACCACCCAGCAAGACTAATGAAGTAAATCTCGGTAGCAGAGAGGTAATATTTTGCACAATTTTTTTTCTGTTGAATTGAATGACACATTTATAAGCTCTTCTCACTTCTTCACACCCCAGTTCCTTAACTCATCTAATGCCATTAATGGTCATTGGCCACAAACTGATTCTTTAAGAAAAGTGAGTGAGTGAAACAGACTTACTTGCAAAAGGAACATGGAGGGAAAGGAGCCCTATGGGGTTCATTCTTTCCTTTGATATTTAGAAGATATTTATTGAACAACTACTTTGTACTCTATCACATCCTACTAGGATAGCCTTGAGGAAGCTAAAGTGAGAATTGAGTGTCTAATTGTTTTTCTGTGAAATGAGGATTAAAAATAGTATCTGCTTCCTAGAACTGATGCATGAATTATTAGATTAACGCACATGAAATGCTCAGTAAAGTGTCTGAAATGACTCAGTGCTTAACTAATCTTATTATTAGGATTAACCAAAGTATCTGTCCTTGGGGATCTCAAGTAGGAGACAGACACGTCAACTAATAAGGATATTAAAATATAAAATAGATGTTGGAAACATGAAACAGAGGAGTTAAATAGAAAACAATAACAAGATAGTAAGCAGCCGCCCAAATATGCCAATAATTATATTAAATATAACAATTAAAAGACAAAGATTGTCCCATCTGGATTAAATAGAAACTCAAAAAATATAATGCCGGTAAGAGAAAACCTTAATTAAAAGGACACAGAAAGGTGGAAAATAAGAGGATACCAAAAGATACACCATAAAAATAGTAACAAAAAGAAAGCTTGGGGATCAAATAAGTTTCTCTTTGCATATAGTTATACAAAGGGAAGTGCTAAGGAGCTGGTAGAATGATTGCTCTCATCAGCTCCTGTTCCAAACTGGATTTTTCAGGTGTCACCATTTCCCAGCTGTGGGAAAGGAGGAGGAAGAGTGTGAGACGTGCACATGCAACATTTTTAGATGCAAGGCTCAGAATTGCACCCATTCTGCTCAAATTCCACTGGACAAAATTTAATTAGATGACTACAGCTAATTGCTAGGAAGGCCACAAAAACATAGTCACTCTATCAGCAGCCATGGGCCAGGATGAACTTTTGTGAGGAGCAATTCTCTTAGTAAATAAAAGACTTTTTTTAGTATGAGGAGAATGGATATTTCAATGTCCCATTTCACAGGAGAAGAAATTGGGCTTCAGAGAAATATGTTAAACTTACCACTCTCATCAAGCTAATAACTGGAAGGCCCCAAGTCCTTGGCTGTCAGATTCCAGGGCCCTTGCTCTTCTTCAGTGGTCATATAGCCCCTGTACCTCCTTTCCACATCCATTCATTTATTCACCTATCTCTCACTGGGTTTGGAAGCCAACTTGAAAAGCCAAAATAGCAGAGCATCAGAAGAACCCACCATTACTGGCCAATAAGTACACTGCAGGAGGTTGCACCAAGCAAGGCCAATGGCATCCCAGCAGGATCCCAAACTGGGCAACACTTCTCTCTGGAGAATGCAAATCCCATGCAAAGAGCAATGTGTACACCACTCTTTCATTTTTGGTAGTGGCGGGGGCGGGGGGGTTGCAAATTGTGAAGAAATGCAGCAAAGAGTCAAATAGGAAATTTTGCTTTCTTATTTTACTATATTTAAAAAACTAAATTCTATAAAATTTTCATAGGAATCACTATCATTTTGAAAGCGTGAGAAAAAGGAATCTGTTCAACCAGAAAGGGCGTGTAGAATTAATACAGTATAGAGCTAGTCCTCAAATTTTGAAAACTCCAGAAACCACAAGGTATTTGCAAAGCAGCTAGCAAAAGTGAAGGAAAGAGGCAAGGGAAGAGAAAGAAGAATGGACATGGAGACTGCTTCACAAGCATATTCTTGATTTTAAACTGCCTTGATTTGGGATGCCTTTTTAGTTCCCCTCCAGAGTTTTGTCATAGTGATGCTCTTATTTCAACTCTCCAAAAATGTCCCTAAGCCTGAAAAGACCCCATGGGTTAATTTTGGTTGCCAGGGAAGCTGCTTGGATTTGCACAGACTCTCACTGATTCCTGAAGGCAATCCCTGGCAGCTGGGAGGGCCCACAACAGTGCTGGTTTCCAAAGGCCACAGCCCCACACCATCCACCTTCTTTCTATTTCCAGATCCGGCCAACTTGGCTCTCATATCCTCTAGATTCTGAGATGTTCCTGAGGTCGGGGGGACAGGAGGCAGGGGGAAACCCCTGGGGAAATGGGGCTGACACACCCTGAGTCCCGCTTTATGACACATTAGTTTTAGTAATACATGGGCCTTACCTGCATAGTCAGGAATCCTGTGCTACCTATTTTTGGTTTTGGTTAGATTTATTTTTTACCTTTTAAAGCACATCAATATGATTTCATACCAGAGATAACCTGACAAAATGAAACCAAGTGATGACTGGAGAGGTAACTGTTGTTTTCCAACTCTGTGTCCCCTACAAGTGACATATCTATCTTCATTATTTTTTATTATTCATTTTAATAGTTTTCAAATCTGTTCTTAAAATCAGCCAAAGAATACAAGAGATCAGAGGGAAATGATGAAATGGTGAAGTGACAAGATGCAAATGGAAATGGTTACTGATCTGTAGGTCTACTTGATTAAAAACAAAGTCAAGATCCCCTCTTAGGGGAGAGGGGGATAAAAACTCTTATGGTACACACTTATGTTTAAATTCTACTTATGTTGGGATGACTGGGTGGCTCAGTTGGTTAAGTGTCCAACTCCTGATTTTGGCTCAGGTTATGATCCCATGGTGGTGAGATCAAGCCCTATGTCAGGCTCCTGCTTAAGATTCTCTCTCTCCCCCTCTGCCCCTCCCCTCTCCCTCGCTAATATAAATAAATAAGTTAACCAATTAGTTAATTAACTCTACTTATGTTAAGTTCTCCTGATGGTTTTGAAGGAACAATGGAAAGAGGAAAAAATACTGTATTCCTCTCTCTGAGCCTGTTCTATAAATTCCAAGATGGAAAGTATTAAAATTCCACTGAGTTAAATTATGTGAAGGTAATGTGGCCCCAAGTATTTTATCATTTAACCTTTTAAGGGCATCAATTTCCTCATCAGTGAAAGGTGCAAGAAGCCCTGACTTTCTATTTTACTCTGAAATAATTTATCTGAAAAATTATGATTTTATGACTTCCTAAGTCATTTTTACTTTGAAATATGATTTTATCTATGATTTTATTATGCTCTTACTCCTAGTTATCAGGGAAAATGACATTCTGAAAGCAGCTATTAGACCCAAACATGGCTGCTATTTTTTGTCCAGAAATATGGCATAGGAAACATATGTTGTTTTTGCTGCCCATTATCTACTTGTCCTTCTCTTAGCTGTACTTTTTTCATTTAGGAAGGTCATCCCTCTAAAACTTTCATTCAAGGTGCTTCTGGTGGAATTGCCTGAACCTTTGCTTGGGTCTGGAGTGAAGTGTGGTTCAGTACCACCAATCAGAACATAACCTCTTTCTCTCCACAGCAATAGGTTCAGGGACAAGTTATATGATCTAATAAGGGCCAATAACAGGCAAGGAAACCTTCATAGGTAGTGCTTTAAGGAGCCATGCTATAGCTTCCTTTCCATTGTAAGGGAAGATTCTAGAATTGCCATGTGCCTCCACATAGAAAAGGAGAATTGCAAATAAGAGATGTCTTTGTTTGACTCCTGAATCCAACCATGCAGAGTGAATTCTACCCCAGGACTTTTTGGTTACATGAGCCAATAAAGTCTCTCTGGGCTTAAGTCAATGTGGGTCAGATTTTCTACTACTTGCATCAGCAATAACCTTAAATGACGCACATAGAATACCTCAAATTTAAGCACTGGAGGAGCAAGATAGAATACTGAAATGAAGACCAGGTCAAACATATATTTGGTATTCTAGAATCCACTAAAAATTTATTCCCTGCAAGTATGGTAAGAGAATGCTTAATTTGAAGCTGACCACAAATAAGTGTAAAGGTCCCTCCTCAATATTTTTCACTTAGTCACTGCCATCAGCAAATGTAATGATTGCCTTGGCTAACTCCTCAGCCCAGCCTTGCCCAGTTTCTGTGATGAATTGAGCTTCAGTGTGGGGAACCATAAGGTCCCTCACTGATGATTTCATATCCTGGTGACAGTAACCAGGTTGTCACTTCTAAATGTCACAACAGGAAATAATCCAAGGGATAACCAAATCTTACACTTGAGACCTCCGTTTAAAGAATCTGAAACCCAGAAACATTAAGACACTTGCCCAGGAATACAGTACTAGGAAAGACCAAGATTTGGACTAGAACTTGGTTCTCCAGCTGCCTGATCAGTAAAGCACATCCAGTTAAGCAGGTCCAGAGGATATCAGGATTACTATATCCAGAAATCAGTTTTGCTGCTTAATGGAGAAAGATGTATACTTTTCTCTACTCATCAAGGCATCTTGTTGAGCTCAATGGGCAAAAGAAAATTCAAAATGTCAAGACAACCTTTAAATAATTCCAAGTCAACCCCTATGCTGATCTGAACTCCTCCATCTCTAAATGGCAAATCACAAGAGCAACACACTTCTTAAGGCTTTAGATTCTTTGACTTTGTTAAGGTTTTGATTCTTTATTTGTGAAATGAGAAGAACAGCACCTTTGCCCTAAGACTCTTTCAAAGACAATGTGAGATAATACAAGTCAGCTGCTGCCCAGATCTACATCAGTACTCTCCAACATGATCACCTCTCTCAGTACTATTTGTAATGGTATTATTACTCTATGACTAAACCTAGAAAAATGCCCTTAAATAAGAGTAATGCCTATTACTCTTAATTACTCTATAAAATGCCTTTGCTCAACAATAACTAAAACATGCTTTGCTTTCAATTGCTTTAATTAATTAAACTCTTATCAGAAGAATGTTCTTGTATAAATGTAAGCATGCTCAGAAACTCTTTGTTGAATTGTGTCTTTCAGTTGAACTGGGGCTTCATTAAATCACCCCTGTGATTAGCTCACTAAGCCAACAGAACCAGCTTTTCTTAGAATTGCATTGATAAAACATAAGAATTTGCACAGCATTTCTGTAACTTTATAATACACTAAGTTTATTCTGTTGACTAGTTTTTTATAAAAATGTTTTCTTATATACTTTCTAGTCACTAAGCAAAAAGAAAATAAAATGAAAATGGAATAGTTTCCTAATATGATTGAAAGGAGAGTGTGTCTAAAAACCCTTAGGGCCCCAGAAGCATCAATGCAAAACACATCTGGTGATAAACATACTCTATTATTTTTGAATAACAAGAGGACTGTGCAATTTAATTCAAATAAATAGAAAGCATTCTGTACACAGATTAAATGCTATATTTTTGACTGTTGGACACTATACACCGTTAAAACGGTCCCTCTTGACCCAGGTAGAAAGAATGTGGTAGGAAATAACACATTCCTTTTGGTGTAAAAACAAAAATTAATGTCTTTACTTGTATCCTCGAGAGAGTATGCCAACACATAACACAGTGTGCATCTACCATTAGTTTAGCTAGCCCTTACAATGAGGACTTGGCAGGAAGAGTCTAAGTTCTTAATCCATGAAAACATATTTTCTGAAAAGCCATTTATAATATATTTCCCTCTATATTTTCAATAGGATATAGAGAAAGAAAGGAAAAAAGGAAAATTATTTTCTGAAAGGAAATGGAGTAGAGACCTATAGAAATGCAAAACCCCACAGACATATTCAAGATGGTTCTGGTAATGAGAATTCAGCAGCTTGGTCCTTCTGTTCTTAACCTTCTTAATCATGTAGGCTTTTCTCCCCTTGATTAGAAAAATAATGTAGAAAACTTGAAAGGTTTAAGCAAGCACCAACCACCCCAAAATAACCAGTGTGATCATCTTCTAAAATACCAAATAGATCAAATTATTCATCTGCTTAAAATCTGTCCATGGATCCCCAGTGCTTTCAGAATACAATCCAAATAGACTGGCCCGACATTTTCCTCTCAGCCACTCTTCTATCTTCGTCTCCCACCTTTCCAGCATTCAAATCAGCCTCCAGGCACCATGCTAACTGCAGATTCTCTTTTGAACCACCCTCGGGAGGTCTCCAGACACACAAAGACACAGCAATCCTGTTTGAAGGCTACTCTGAAATATCAACACACATATATTGGACTAGCTACTATATATATGCTGGGAACTGTGCTAGACCCTGCAGATACACTGAGGAACAGATCGCAGTTGCTGTCTTCAGAGAGCTAAGTGTCTAAAATCCACACAATGCTTTTACCCTCTTTCATATCTTGCTTCCCCCTAAGCACTTAACTATTTTACATATTTATTTTACTTATTTATTTGTCTATTGGCATCTGTCTTACTAGAATACAAGCTTTGTAAAGACAGAGATTTGTATTTGTTCCCTTGAATCTCAAGTGTCCAGAATGGAACCTTGTACATAATAGGAGAGGGGCCCAATAAATATTTGTGGAATGAGTTATTTATTAAAATTACTTAATGAATGTTTTCATAGCATTCTCTTGTTTTTGTACTTTGCCAACCACCTACTTTGGGCCACTTAAGGTTACTTCCTTTTCTAACTTTTTAAATAAATGACACTTTAGTGAAACTCCATATACATCTCTGCCCATTATTTCCTTACCTTCAATTCCCAGAAGTGAAATTATTGGGCTAAACCAGTTTACAATTCAGTATCAATATATGCAAGGCAATATTTGCTCCTTCACACCCTGTCTGACACTGGATATAATAATTTTTCTAACCAATTTGACAGGTTAAAAAAGTGGTATTTCATTGCAGTTTTAATTTGCATATTTTTGCAAGTCACATTAGTTTTTTAAAATATTTGCTGTGGGCTGTCCTATTTTAGATGGTTTTCTAAGATGGGCATGGAGAAGTAATTACTAAAAGAACCACACTGGAGTCCATTTGGTCTTCTCTTGGTCTTTACCTATTTTATATCAAGGTCTGACTAAAAAACTCCAGACTTGGAGATGATGGGATAGTTGGATGGCTAATGATGTCATACTTGGAAGACACCACACCATTTTGCTCATACATCCAATGGAACAGATAAACCTTTGAGCAGGCTACCCTAAGATGGAACAGTATCCAAGACAGCTTCTACTTGTGACTTTAGTGAGAAGCTCAACATTGCACTGCTTCCAAGTTCAGAAAATCTGCTTCCAAGCTCAGAAAGCTGCTTAGAACTCCTGTCACCTGTGATTCTCTCCATCTTTCAGTACTAACAAGCAAACCAAGAGCCCAGAAATCCAAGGTACTTTTCTTTTTTTATCTACTTTTTAAAAAATATCTTGTTTTAATTTTTGTTCCCAGAATAAATACAGGAAGGCAGAGTGTGATATGTTACATCACCTTGAATGATGCCTCTCCCTTTTTTCTTAACTCTGAGGCAAAATCTGCTGTACATGGATAGCTAAGACTTCAGCACAGTGTTCTGAAATTCAGGACCACAGCACTGGCCAATCCCATTCTGTGAGAATCAATACCTCCATGCATCATGGAGGCATGCTAAGCCCTGGACATGCTATTCATGCCTAACACAGCCCTCACTGGTTCCAATGCATGTTTTCAATGAATCACATCATGATTCTGGCTGCAGAAACCCAGGATTGATGCTCATTTTAGCCAATTTCTCTTTCCGGTTTAAACATTTATTGGCAAAAGAACATCATCAAAGCAAGTCATGCTATGATATCAACTAGCTTAAGCAATCTTGAGGTGAATTTTTCTTTAATGTTTTCTCAGAATTCCTCCCTTTTATGAATTTGCTTGAAAAGGTAGATTATATTCAAAAGTCTTAAGGAAAACATATTTTCCTTTTCTTATGAGATTTTTAAAGCAGACCCTTAATTTTCAGATCTTCATTGAAGGACAGGTTTTCCCTTGGATCACAGGAAAAATAATCTTTCTCCTCAATTTCTAGGTTAGCTAAATTTTGAGACTGTGTCTTATCAAAGTGATCTGTATGAAAACAGAGGAGTTGTCCCTGCTCTCCGTGCCAAACTCATCATGCTTAACCTCCACTGATGCTAATGAGAATAACAGCTGAAAAGTCCCAAAGGAACACCACACTGAATTGCATTCCTTCTGCATTTGGAATGACATTTAAATGAAACCTGCAGCTGTTTAGAATGTGGTTAGGAAGATTTCCTATGGACTTTTTTTCAGACCTCTGGGGCAGTTATAATGAGAGGCTCAGTCTAAGATTCAGGGGAAAGAAATCAAACCATGTGAACCTCAACCTTATCTGGAAAAGTTCAAGAAATGTTCAGAATATAAACTGCAGAATGGACCTTAGATCAGTGACTCACAACTTGAGTACTTTGCTTCGTTCATATACTCTTTCATCAAATGAACACTTGTTTTAAGTACATACAATATTCCAGATAAGAAATTAGGTGCCTCAGAGAATGTGGCTAATATGTTACTGAGGGAGATACCCAAAATGGAACTAAACAGCAGTTAGTGGAAGGTGTACAGAAGGAAAATAAGAGGGTGCTGTGGTAGAGGATAGCTGAGACAGATGTGCTTTAATTAGGGTGGTCAGGGAGAGCTTCCAGGAAGAGGAGATATTTGAGTAGAGGTGTTAAAAATGAAAGGGTGCGGCTTATTCAAATAGTTTTTTATTCACAATATTGTAGCAACTCAGAACCTCGGGGGTCTTACTTAATAGTGTCAGTATTCCCTTCTTGTCTGAATGGACACCCAGCTGTTAAATTTCCCTGCTAACTTTAGAGGACCAGATGTCCCCTGTTGCCTGCCATTCTAAGCACTTAGAAGATAACTGTGGACTAAGGGTTAATAGAACCCTTTTCCCTTTTGCATAAGAACTCAACCTTTTGGTTAATTCTCTAGCTCTGTTCCCACTGGTAACCAGATAAGGGTAATGTCACCTGTTGCTAGGCAACTTTGCTAATGATAAAATGACTCCACATTGGAAGATTACATTTAGACTGGGAGAAGTATATCTACTTGATAGGGAGTCATAGCTATGGGCTTTGCTGAGTGGGGTTAGTACTCTTATAACTGGGCATGACCCTTGCATGGACCCTGGAAATTCTGCCTCTACTATTATTATTACAAGAGATATTGGCTCCTTAGGGGCCAGGGCTGCTCACACACCTGTTCTATGTGGTCTCCTTGCACCTGAGCGATTGCCCTAGGAGAGTGTCCTAATATGACCTAATAACCATATAACTGTCATGTGAACACTGCAAGTATTTTTACCGAAGAAGGACACATGCTGCTGTCCTCCTGGGAGCTTTGGATTCTGAATCCCAACCTTCTTAGGAGGCTAAAGCCTCATGTGGCCTAGAGTGGGTTGTGAATCTGACTGTTTGAACCCAAGAAAACCCCTAGGAGGCTTGCAGAGCAATACTTAGTGGAAATGGAAGCTTTAGAGCATTGCGAGTTTGGGGAGCAAAAGCCAAATGCAGAGTGATGGTCCTGAGTTGGGAGGAAAGCAACAAAATTAATCTCCACCTGAAATTTATTCCTCTTCCTGCTGTTTGCATAGCCTTCTCTTTTCATTGATTCTATTACCAGCCATTTTGTGAGACTGCTATAGAAGACACTGAAACATTGGCTAGTATCTGTTCTGGTCTGTGATTCCCAGTCTCTTGGATTTCATGGCATAACAAACATTCAAAAATACTGAAGAAGCAGGGATGCCTGGGTGGCTCAGTCAGTTGAGCACCAGAATCTTGGTTTTGGCTCAGGTCAAGTTCTCAGTGTCATGAGATCAAGCCTTGGGGTCGGGCTCTGTGCTCAGTGGGGAGTCGCTGGAGCTCCTCTCCCTTTCCCTCTGCCCCTCGCCCTGCTTACATGTGTCATCTCTTTCTCTCTCTCTCAAATAAATAAATAAATCTTTAAAAAATATATTGAAGAAGCAGACACCAGGTTGTCAAATTTTATTCTGCCAAGTATGGGTACAAACAACTGCAGCAATGGCACAAATTCTCAACACTCAGTGTCATTTCCAAAGGGAAATCTCAGCACAAATGTAGGAAGGAGATATTTCGGAGGCTGAATAAATTTAGTTTTATAAAACTTACCATGTACAAGAAGACATGGTCCATGTTGGGTAGATACGGGAAAAGCCCTACCTTAAAACCCTCAGCCATGTTGTAATTTTTTCTTCTTTTTGTTGCTAATTAGGGGAAAATCCATCATAGGCTGACACTGGCTGATGGCCTGGCAGGTGGGAACCAGTGTGCCAGACATCTTCAAAGCTGCTTTCCAACTCTGAAGTTTTCCAGTTCCAACACTGCCCACTCTACAAAGCCTATTTCCATTGTAGAGCTCTCTGCAATGACACTAGCCTGAGCTGTCCTGCCTTAATTATTTATATAAATGAATCAATACTGTCCAAATGTGACATTTATTAAATTCTACCTTATGTCATTAGCTAAATATCTCCTCTGTGATCCACTTCCCAATCTAATAAAATGACACTCTCTGTAAGGTAATGGTATAACCCTCCCCCCTGTCTTTCACCACAGCACTTAGCAAAGTTCTACACTAGAGGTTGGGAAATTTTCTGGGGGAAAAAAAAAAAAAACAGATAGTAATTATTTTAGGCTCCA
Source organism: Mirounga angustirostris (assembly GCF_029215605.1). Taxonomy (NCBI): domain Eukaryota; kingdom Metazoa; phylum Chordata; class Mammalia; order Carnivora; family Phocidae; genus Mirounga; species Mirounga angustirostris. The sequence goes on along the minus strand of NW_026991709.1, from coordinate 175,570,257 downwards.
TGGGCCATGTGGTCCCTGTTGCAATGACTCAGCTTTGTTGATGTTATGCAAAAGTAGCCATCAACAACACGTACGCAGGGTCATGTGGCTATTTTCCAATAAAACTATACACAGAAGCAAGAGGCAGGCTGGATTTGGCCTCTGGGCTGTAGTGTGCCAACCCCTCTTCTCCGCAGAAGGACAGGCACTCTTGGCCTACTTGCAAAAGAACTAAGGGTTCCAGGTAAACACTTGACATCTCACCGTTGCTGCTTAGTACGGTGTTGATTTATGAGCTATTCAGTTCTATATGGGAAAGTCATTTTCCCAGCAGAGTTCCAGATGTTCGAAAGAAAGACAGAGAACACCCACCTAGTAAGCAGAATGACAAAATTAACTTTGGGTTAGGATGTCATGAACAACTTCCCCTCGTGTTAATTTTCAGCTTGCATGAAAGAGGAAGAGCAGGAAGCAGAGGGGGGAAGGGAAGGAGAAAGTGATGAAGATGAAGAAAAGGATGAGAAAGAGGAGAAGGAGGGTCTGATTTCTTATTATGAGGAATCATTGTAGGCTGCATTTTTGTGCTCACTTTTTTGTAATTCTCATAAATCATTGACTATAATGTATGTGACAATAATGTATAATGTATGTGACGTAATTTCCTTCTTTGAAATTAGACTGATTATTAGAATAAAGATTCATGTTAATAAAGGGGTTGATTTGGGGGTTTGGTCTTCACAGAGTTTATTCTGTCTTGTAAAGCACTCCAGACAGCTCTTCCCTAGAAACACTATGTAAATTCTGGCCATTGAGTGATGGATGGATTGACTTTGCGGGGGGGTGGGGGGGGGTTTGCCCTATTGTTTTTAAAATATTTTAAATTACCATGAGTTGTACTGACCCACTGTGCAGAAATTAGGTGGCAGCAACCTGCTTCTATTCTTAAATGGCAGCCTGATGCAAGCCTATTGTTTTAAGGCACTTTGTCTCCATGGGTACTGGATGAGAACTGATGGCCAGCCAGCTAAGACCAGGCAACTGGTACTTCTCCATGTAGGAGTTACAAGAGAATTTACCTTTGCAGCTCCCGTTCACAGTTCATGTTCAAAGAAATGGCATGCAATCTGCCTGTCACTACATATATTTAAAATAATGTGTTCCACAGCAAGGCATTTATTAATAGAACAGCCAAAGGTAGTGTTTTTTTCCTACTGTTTGACACAATGCCAGTACAAGTTGCTATTCCCTAGCCATCATATTGTCATGCTAAAGCAGTATGGCTACCACTTGAAGACTATTTACTCTTAGGCAATTACTCAGACTGTCTTAGCAATTCCCAGCAAATAGTCCCCAATTGGGAATAAATTCTCTCTCCTAAATAAAGTTTGTATGACAAACGTTATGAATAAAGTAACATTCATCACTATACACTCTAAAATAAACTGGATGAAACAAGATCAGAAAATGGGTCACATGGACATTTATATTTTGGGGTTGATCAACCCTCATGCCTCATTCAGGGAATTACAATCCCTTCCCACATGTACCCAGTGCTTTTTTTGGTGGGACTCTCACTCAAGTGTCCCTGCCCTCTGTTTTGCTAGGCCAATCGAAGTTAACCCAAAGAGCATTTATCTTCAGAATCTGAATCTTTGAGAAGTAGTACCAAGATGGGACACCCATGGGAGGTCCTTCATTGCAGTGCCTGTGCCTTGAAATGCTATTAGTTAGTTCCTGAGAACTTGATCCTTGGGGCCACTCTGGCTCTTGTTCCCACTCAAAATTTCTAGCCTTCCTTGAACTCTGTGAACTGCCCTTCATACTTCCAGTACATCCCTCTTCTGCCCAAGCAAGCCACAATCAGATTTTGTTGCTTACAACCAAAGGACCCTAAGTGAGACAATGAGTGAGTAAGAATTTTAAGGGAAACAACAAGTAGAGTTTATAGTTCTTGATTTATTTTTTGCTACCAGAAAAGTCTATAACATTACAATGACTTTTTGAAGTGTGACAAGACAATGAAAAATTATAGCCACTAAAAAATGTTTAGGACTCAACAGGTTTTAAAATTCAATGATTATTTCATAAATAATAGAATAAATAATAAAGTTTACATTTATTCCATATGCTGCTTATGGTCACGTGTTGGGGAACATATGGAAACACACAGTTGCTTTAAATTAGAGTGTAATTATTGTAAAAGCCACAAAGATCAACATCAGTATGGTTTTTGGTTCTATTTTATAGGAGAGTTAGACAGCAAGTTGACTGGCCCTCATAAGAAATCTTCAGGGGAAGTGGGGAAAAAAATATTTCATAGCTCCCTTTTCAGGCATCTTTCTTAAAATACTCTCAGCACTGAGATCAAGTGAATTGGTGAGCCATTTATTACAAATTTTGTGTCTTATTCCTTTAACTGTAACCTTTATCTCCAAGTCTTATTTCTGTCCTCTTTCAAACTATTATTTCAACTACCTGAAGCATGTACCTTTTTCTTTGGCTCCTTTTTTTTGTTGTGGTTGTTCATTATGATTTGATGTGGATTCAATTTTCCAAAAATATATCCCTGGTTCAATAGTTTCTACGTTGAATATGGTAATGTGACTCTTAATGAAAGCATTTCTCTCTCATTCTGGTGAATCCTTATCTCTGCTTAAAAATGATTAAATAACCGAATCATGATGCCTTCTCTTTAGGTGAAAATGAGCTCTGTGTTCATAATTTAAATATATGGGCCTGGAAATGTACTTCTCTGCTTGATGTATACTGCATTCTATGAAGAGTAATTATATGCTTTCACTGTTCAACAGCAATGAACTTGTAATGCAATAATACTCTAATCAATGTCGTATGCTCGTACGCAGCCAGACTATCACTCCCTTTAATTTGCAGTACACTGGCTTCTCAGAGGAGCAGAGAAGAATGAGAACCTGTTTTCTTTCTTAACTATAATTGTGTATTTACCTCTAACCCTAGGATTTGATCATAACAAAGGTTGGGTTGCTCATCGTCCTTCAATGGGGCTTTGTGTTCTTGGGTAAGATGCCTAACTGAAGGTGTATTTCACCACCTGAACTCACAAAGATTAAGCAATTTAGAACTAAAAGGAGCCACTGTGGTACTTTATAGGGGCAATTATCCTTGTAGCAGTTTTGATTTTCTGAACCAGAAACCCAATTACAATGCAATCTTCATCTAATATGTGTTCAAAGATAGACAAGGAAGAGAAGGGGTAGTCTTGTATAGTTGGAAAACACACTTTGCAAAACATTAAGAGAAGTGAATTCTAGTTCTGTCACTAACTAGTCTGTGATCTTGGTCAAATTGCTTAACAACTTTCAGCCTCAGATTTATCTGTAAATAAGTATAATAAAGTATGTGTTCTATACCCTAAAGAATTATTAATGGGCTCATATAATAATGAGAAAATCTTTGAAAAGTATAAAGCCCTGGGAAAATATAAAACATCCTTGTTAAGAATGAGGCTACCAGGGCACTAGGAATTAGTCTCATCTACCAAAGAATTATGACACGGGCTCCATCTCCTACCCCATTCACCCTGGAATGGAAGTTCTATCTCCACCCAGTGAGCATCAGCCAGCCATCCTAAGCTGCAGTGATTGGTTCAGGGGTGGGCACATAATTTTAATGGTCCAGTAAGAGAGAAGCACAGGATCACCAGTATAATGACTAGGGGAAGAGAATCCCACCCCCGCTCTGGAGAGTATGTCACACAGATGTGAGGTGGGAAATACTACCGCCATTTTGCTAACAAAAAGGAAACCAGAAGAAGGCTGACCTTCAAGAACTACAAGGAAGTAGATTCAAGTGTATGTAAAGCCTGCCCTACCCCTGGACTGTTTCACTCATAGGAGCCAAAAACTTTTTGTTCAAGCCAGTTTGAACTGGACTTTTTGATATTTCCACAATTTCGATATTTCATTCTGATTTATAACAGCCTCAAGGACGTAATAATGGAATGAGGCATGGAGTGAGGGGTAGCCACCAAAGAAATGCCAATTACACAAAAGAAAAATAGAAGAGCTTGAGAAGAAAGGAGATAGATGGATAGTTCCTCCTTATCTTCCTCCTTTTTCTTTCCTCAAGACTGATGGTTGGATTTCTTGAGAAGAAGCATATGAAGATGAATAAAGAGACAATTACATCTTGGATTAATTAAGGTAACTCTTCAAATATCAGTGACTTAAGACAATGTTAATTTAGAATCTAATTTTCTGTGGTGAGGGAGAAAATGGAGAAGTCAGCTCCTGGCAGTCATGCAGGAACCAGGTTGATTTGCATGGGTAGCTTGAAAGATTACTCAGATTGTTGGTATCTAGCCATTAGATATGGGAAGATAAAGAAAAAAGGGTCACACTTTTCTTCCATTATATAGAACTCAATGATATGGTCAAACCGAACTGCAGAATAAAGTGGGAAATGGAGTTTAGCTGTGTGCCCAGAAGAGAGTTAAAATGGTTTCTGAACAGCTATCTGGTGTCTGTTTCCTACCTATAAAGGTTATGGTTTTGGCTTATGAATTTTGGTCAGAAATAGTTTATGCTGCAAATTTAAATATGTACCAGAGCCAGGAAGATAATATAGAACAGTGAAACCAGCCAAGCAAAATATAATAAAGAATGGCAGAGATTTGTCAAAACAGAAATTAAGTCATTTGGACTAAAGAAGAGAGCCATTGATCACTCAGCTAACTGTTGTCACACAGGAATCTGAATCCAGTGTTTCTAGATTTTCTTATTTCTTAAGATCAATTGGAAATCTACATTTTATGTGTTTTTTCTTAAATGTTGGAAAAGAATTTATTGTTTAAACATCAAGGAAAAAAAAAGAGACCCATTTCTGGTACCCAGCTCTATTTGCTGACCACCAACTTATGATCTTCACAGTAAACCTTTTGCTCTATCTGTAATTTTTTTTGAGCTTAGGGCCCTAATATGTGTGCATGTTTATTTAACTTCTATAAATATGCTATCAACCTATATTTAAAAGATTATGAAGCATTAGTTTCTTATCATGTAGATATAAAAGTAAAATGAACTTTTTAAACAATTCTTCCCACACTCTAGGGGGTTATGACACATACATCCTATTTTGGAGGCAAGAGTTCTGTGAGTCCACTGTTCTTTTTCTGACATCTAAATTTGTCTCTAGAAATTTTTGTTTTCTAAAACCTTCGTGTTGTATATTTATCTATATAAGATTGGCTATGTGACTCAGTTAGTTTAAAGTGATTAGTCTTTCCTATGAGGCCTGTCAATCATTTTATTTCCCCTTAGTGGTTTCAGGCAAACTATGACACTGGCAGCTACAGCATCGTCTGATGCCAGTCTCTTCTCTGTATGAAATGGCTGAGGTTCAGCTCCAAGTTCTGATGACAGGTATTCTGAGTTTCTTTTTACCTCAAAGGCTACATACATACTTTTACTATTGGTAGAAAACCACTTCTGACTGTGATAATGTTATGGAATTCCAGTGATATGTTTTACAAATTGAAGAACTCTAGAACTACATGTACCAAGAAGAATCTTTCTAAAATATACTCAGGGGGCACCTGGGTGGCACAGTTGGTTCAACGACTGACTCTTGATTTCAGATCAGGTCATGATCTCAGGATCATGAGATCGAGCCCTGCATTAGGCTCCACACTGCCGTGGAGCCTGTTTAAGATTCTCCCTCTCCCTCTGCCCCTCCCCACCCTCGCTCACGTGCTCTCGTGCCCACTCTCTAAAAAAACAATAAAAATAAGAATAAAATAAAATATACTCAGTAGATAAACAGCATATAATACTCATTTAAAATATAACATTCAGACTTAAAAAGATATTTGTTTATAGTTTTCTTTTATATGTACCCTAAAATATTTTATGAAGTATAGTTTTTCACATTTACTCAATGTGTATGGCACTTTTCATTGGGTATATTCTTTCCTCAATATCCTGAATTCAGTGCAATCTAGAATTATTTAAGAGAACAAATTTCCCAGCAGCAGGCAGAGGCTATAATTAAGTACTATCCCTTGGGCCTGTCACGGACTTGATTGTAAAAAGCAAAATAATGGAAGAGGTCTAAGAAAATGCTTTCATGTCAACTAGTCTTTGAATTACAGAGCTGAGAGAAATGCATGGATGTGTTTGAGTCAAAATCAAATATGGGAGTGTTTAGGTCATTGAGATCAATGTGAACATTCAATACTACCAACCCACTACTAACAATTGTTCAAAGAGTTAAAGGGCATCTTTGTTTTTATTTATTTTTGTTTCTTTCATCTCACTTTCACCTGAACTTAGCCAAAGAGATGCCCTTAAACCTTAAAGTTTTGCCTATTTGATTTTTTTAAAAATAACAGCTTTATGGGTACATAAGTCATGTACCATATAATTGGCCCAAGAAAGTGTATAATTCAACGTTTTTTAGTACAAAGTTAAGTTGTGTAACCATTACCACAATTTTAGAACATTTTTAATCACCCCAAAAAGAAAGCTCATGCCCATTAGCCGTCACTCCCATTTCTCCTCAACCTCCCATCCCCAGTAGCAGACACTAATTCTCTTTCTATCTCTACAGATTTGCCTATTCTGGGAATTTCATACAAATGACATCATACAATACCTGGCATTTTGTGACTATCTTCTCTTCTTTAGTTTTCACGGTTCATCAATATTGTGGCATGTAACAGTACCTCATTCCTTTTTTATTGCTTAATAATATCTCATAATATGGATATATCACATTTCATTTAACCATTCATCAGTTGACAGACATTTGGGTTGTATCCACTTTTGAGATATTATGAATCATGCTGCTATGAACATTTGTGTACAAGTTCTTGTGTGAATGTATTTTTTAAGTTTTCTTGGGTTTATCCTCAGGAGTGGAATTGTTGGCCCCATGATAACTCTATGTGTAACCTTTGAGGAACCACTAGACTGATTTCCAACTGCCTGCATAATTTTACATTCCCACCAGCAATATATGAGGTTCCAGTTTCTCCTTATTTGTTACTATCTTTTTAATTACAGCCACTCTATTGCGAGAAAAATAGTACCTCATTGTGGTTTTGATTTGCATTTCCCTGATGGCTAATGAACCTGTTTCTTAAGGCTTTACACCTAATCAGTTAAGAAAAGATAAACTAAACAATTTCACAATTTAAAAAACAGTAAGGTAGATTTGTGTTAAGAGTATAAACAGAAAGAAGAGATAAACCAAAGGAAAAGAAAATATTCCTATTCCCTGGACCCTATATATCAAATTTCTTAATGGAATGGTCTATCTATGCAATATGCTTTCCATGTGCAAAAGAAACTGGCAGCCGTCCTATTTTAACTGTAATTTTGAAGAGACTGGTCTCCTTAAGTCACAGTCTTAAAATATATGCCTCTAAGAAGAGAGAAGCAGCAGCAAGGAGACCAATTAAGAGGCTGTTGCAGAAGTGTGGCTGAGGGAAGATGGTGGTTTAGATCATGTGGTAGCAAGTGGGAGAGTTGGGATGAGGATTCAGGAAATCCTTTATAAATTACAGACCATGAAAATGTCAGTGGAGGGAGGCGACTTGAAGAATGTTCAGAGTGTCAACAGGTAGAATGTAAGAAAAAGAAAAATCCAGAATGGAGAATTTCTTTTAAAGAATAAAGCACACATAAAAAGAACAAGCAGCTGAATTCTACTAAAGCAGTGGTTCTCAAAAGGGGAGCTCCCTCCTCAGCACCATTCAGGAACTAACTGGAAAGGCAGATACAAGGGCCTCATCCAGACCTACTAAATCAGAAAGTCTGGGGGTGGGTGGATGGGTGTTTTAACAAGCCCTGCTGATGATTCTGATGCACACCAAAGTTTGAGAGCTACCTTTAGAGTGCAGAGTGGATAGGGAAGTGGGTAAATGGGAGTGAGGATCTCTAATGAACATGGTTGCTCCGAGAGGTCATGAATGTTTAATGAGCAGAGAAGTAATTAATTGGAGTGACAATTCAGGAGTATTAAATTCACAGCAGTGCAAGTGAAATTGCCTAAATGGAATTGGCACAATTACAGTATAAACATCTAATCTAAGACATAGATTTTTGGCTTGAGCACAAAACCTGAGATAAAGCATCAAAGTTTTGCTTCCTCCAATCTTAACTAAAACAAAATGAAAAAAATAAGCATCTTTCAGGTTCTTATCATTGGAAAGCCATTCCACGGGCCTTGGTAAGACATAGAAATAAACTGACATTGTATTTAAAATGCCGGTAATCTGGGGCGCCTTGGTGGCTCTGTCAGTTAAGTGCCTCCAGCTCAGGTCATGATCCCAGGGTCCTGGGATGGAGCCCCACATCTGGCTCCCTGCTCTGTGGGAAGCCTGCTTCTCCCTCTCCCTCTGCCTTCCCTCCTCCTGCTTGTGCAGGCGCGCTCTCTCTGTCAAGTAAATAAATAAACTTTTTCAAAATAATAAAATAAAATGCCTGTAATCTAATGAGGAGGATAAATGAGAGATTGCATATGGAAAGAAAATAATCATTGAAGACCTCACTATTATTTGGATAGGGCTGTTCTCTTGTGCAGTTCCAGAGAGCACTGTTCGAATCAGAGTTTTGCGAATCATGCCCCCTAGAGTTGTGGAGTGCTTAGCTAATCCCGCTGTAGGCATCACACCTGCATTTGTGGCAGTCACAGAGTGGGAACTGACACATTTTCGCATAAATTTTAGTCTCTTAAAATACAAGGGAGATCATGCTATGTGAAATAAGCCACTGAACAAGCTATGTACTGTACGACTTCAAATATAGGGCTTTCTGGGGAAAACAAAACTACAGAGCCAGTAGAGAGATCAATGGTTGCCAGGGGTTCAGGAGAAGGGAGGGATGAGTAGGTACAGCACAGGGCATTTTAGAGTAGTGAGACTATTCTGTATAATACCGCAATGATGGATACCGGACATTAAGCATTTGTCAAAACCGATGGAACTCTACAACACAAAGAATGAACTCTAAGGTAAACTATAGACTTTAGTTAATAATAATAGATTGGCTCCTCAGTTGTAGCCGATGTACCACACTAATGCAAGACGTTAATAACATAAAAAAATAGGGGTAGAGCAGGGTATATGCACTTTCTGTGCAATTTTCCTATAAACCTGAAATTGCTGTAATAATTAATCTCTTAAATTAAAAAAAAAAAAATCCAGGGAGAGAAAAGGATGACTTGATGAAAGAGATAAGACTGACCTCAGCTGGGTCATGAAGAATAGGTTAGAAACATGAACCAGCAAATTATAACACCAGGAGGTTAAAAGGTAAACTTAAGTAGGAACATTTAAAGAGCCACTTACCAAACTGTGTACCCCCAAATAATTGCAATTCTCTGGAAAGTCAATATTCTGTCATGCTTCTATGCCTTTGCATACACTTGCTGTTTCTTTTCCCAGAATCCCTTTCCCCTCCTCTCAAGTGGAAACTTTCTTAATCATTTCTTTTATGAATGCTTTCCAGCCTCCCTACAACAACAGTTTTTTTTTAAAAGACTTTATTTATTTGTTTATTTGAGAGGGGGTGGGGAGAGAGAGCGCACAAGACGGGGAAGGGGCAGAGGGAGAAGCAGACTCCTCACTGAGCAGGGAGCCCAACGCAGGGCTCCATCCCAGGACCCTGAGATCATGACCTGAGCCAAAGGCAGAAACTTAACCAACTGAGCCACCCAGGCGCCCCCAAAACAACACTTTTTATCACTTTGTGCATACCTCTACCGTTAGCACTTCCAAGCTGTCTTGTGCAAAGATGATGCTGGATTCTGACTTCATAAGTGATTTTTACCTTTCTGCTAATTAACATATGTATCATGGTAAAATTGCTCCTTCTACCTCTCAGCTACTGTGAATAATGCTGCTAAGAATTCAGCATGTATATACATAGATTTATAAATATCTCCTCAAGATCCTTCTTTCAATTCCTTTGGCTATATACCTAGAAGCGTGATTTGCTGGAACATACAGTAATTCTATTTTTGAATTTTTGAAGAAATGCCATATTATTTTCCATAATGACTGAATTATTTTACATTTCCACCAACAATACACAAGAGTTCCAGTATTTCCATGTCCTCACCAATACTTTTATTTTTTGTTATTTTTTTATAGTTATTTTATTATAGCTTCCTATAATAAGGATAAATAAATAACTAAATAAGTTAGTTATTTTTTTATAGTTTCCATTTTATAGTATCCATCAATAAATGAGTAAACAAAAAACATGAGATACACACACACACACAGAATATTATCTGGCCTTAAAAAGAAAGGAAATTCAGTCACATGCTATGGTATGGAAGAACCTTGAGGACCTTATCCTAAGTGAAATAAGCCAGTTACAAAACAATTGATACTATATGATTCCACTTAATGTTAGGTATCTAAAGTAGTAAAATTTATGGAAACAGAAAGTAGGAAGGTAGTTTCCCGGGGCTGAGAAAAGGGGAAATGGGGAGTTGTTTAATGGGCATAGAGTTTAAGTTTTGCAAGATGAAAAAGTTCCGGAGATCTGATTTACAACAATGTAAATATATATTTAGTATGATTAACTTATAAATGGTTTAGAAAATAAATTTTATGTTATGTATGGTTTTTAACCACAATTAAAAATAATAAAAGAGGGCGCCTGGGTGGCTCAGTTGGTTAAGCGACTGCCTTCGGCTCAGGTCATGATCCTGGAGTCCCTGGATCGAGTCCCGCATCGGGCTCCCTGCTCGGCGGGGAGTCTGCTTCTCCCTCTGACCCTCCCCCCTCTCATGTGCTCTCTCTCATTCTCTCTCTCTCAAATAAATAAATAAAATCTTTAAAAAAATAATAATAATAATAATAAAAGATAGAAACTGTTAGTTTATTATTATTTTTAGTAGATAAACCAAGCTCTTCGGTACTATCATAGCCACTGTCAACTACTTGGTTGCGAGAAAGTTAAAAATATTCCATCTATAAGCTGCTTTATAAGCTTGGTTCCAACCCTCAGCCCATAGCTCCTTCTACAAGAGTAAAAAGAATCTTCCCTTTCAATCTGGAGCCATTTCTCTGTACACAGAACTTTGAAACTCAAATCACACATCTTTATTCTAAAGCTAACCTGCTTCTTTTTTCTAGCAACTCTTATGCATCTTGATAACTAACATTGTGTTGAAAATGCTAAGTCATGCCCTGCTTATTGGTCATTTTATTTCTTCTTTTTAAATTCTATTAATTTTTCCACTTTTAAATGTCTTTCTTTTTTTAAGATTTTATTTATTCATTTGAGAGAGAAGGAGAGAGAACAAGTGGAGAGGTAGAGGGAGAAGGAGAAGCAGACTCCCCACTGAGCAGGGAGCCTGATATGGGACTCAATCCTGGGATACAGAGAGCATCACCTGAACCAAAGGCAGATGTTTAACTGACTGAGCCACCTAGGCGCCCCTTAAATGTCTTTCTTATTAAAATATAAGAGCTCTTTATACCCTAGAGTCATTAATCTTTTGTTATTTATGTTTCAATGTTTTTTTGACTTGGTAGCCTTTTACATTTATTGATGCTGCTTTGAGAAAACTATAGTAGCTTCAATATGTATTCTATCAAGGTTTTCTCTTATAGGGAAGTTCTTCAGAGTAGCGTACCCTAACTTTGATTCAGATTTTTGTCAGTGTTAGGAAAAGGTGAATTTTCAGTATAATACAGAAGTTATGCCTCAAGGCCTAGCAATCAGACAGGTCTATGTAGACTGGTATTTTACTTATTTTTATATATTACTGAAAACTTTTTTTTTTACCAGGTTGTGTTATCTATAATACAGACTTGTGAGTCTCAAGTGAAACACCATGTCTTTAGCTCTTAGTTCAGTGAATAGATGGTTTATAGTAAACATTCAGCAGCTCTAAGGATGAGGACTATGGTGGTGGTGGTGGTGATTTAAACTTCCAATTTTTAGGTTCATAACCTACTTAACTTCATCAGCCTGGGCCTATGGACATCTCTTTCTTTCTCAGGGATTTTGCCTTGCTCCATTACTCAAACCCTTTTTAAAGTTAAAAACATCATTTTTTTTTTTTTGGAGGAGGCAAGATAGAAGAGGAGTAGAGGACTCTATTTCAACTGGTCCCCTGAATTTAGCTGGATATCTATCAAACCATTCTGAACACCCATGAAATCAGCCTGAGATGTAAGAATATATATCTCAAACTCTACAAGCAGAAAAGCAACTGCTTTTTTCTAAGGTAGGACATGCAGGGTCATGAATCCGTGGGGAGATATCGGAAGATAAACAGAAGGAGGAGGGAGCCACCATAAGCTGACACCTGGAAAGTGATATAACACCGGAGCACAAAATCAGAACCCTTGGAAATCTGCTCTAGGGAGAGACATCCCTCTCTGAAGGGGGCTCTGGAAATGTAAAAACAGAATTCTAGATAGGGTATTGTAGTCTCAGGTTACAAGGGACCACAGAGCAAAAGGGGATTCCTGAAATGGTAGAGTACCCAAGCAGTGGATCCAGGAAGCAGGTTATGGTCAGTGAGCCCAAGAAGGGACTCTCAGCTCAGATTGTGCCACGAACTGCCAGCCGGGAGGTCGATAACCGCCTTTCCTTGAACAGCCTGAAAAAAATCTTGAACGTTTCTCCACCAGGGAAGGGCTTTAGAGCAGATCCCAGACCTGATTCCCGAGCTTCAAGCTTCAGGTGTGCACACGAGCCCACGGCCACTCGCCGTTTTAGAATCACAAAGGACAGTGGCACTCCTGGGCCCCTGGGATGACCTCTGACCTCTGAGAGAGTTGCTGTGGGCACGCACAGTGGAGGCTGTGGTTTTCAGCGACGCATGCAGAAGTGGAGCCTGTTTGTCCTGGAGGGTCTATTAAAGAAGGCAGACTGAGATTTTTCTGCTCTGGGCCAGAGGTTTGGCTGTGGCCATTTTTGCTCTGATCCTCTGAAGAGGAGCAGAAAGCCCCCAGGAACAAAAGCCACACAAAAGACTGGTTTCCACTGAGTCCATCCCCCTGACAGGGGGCGGGGCAACTCCGCCCAGGCAGGGTTACCTGAGAAACAGTGTGGTAGGCCCCTCCCCCAGAAGACAGGCTGGAAGAACAGGTGGATGACAATTCTATGGATCCTATAAAACTGTTAAATCGCAACGCCAGGGGAAAATTGTATATTGAGCTCCAGGTGTGGCCTCATGACTTGTTTATTTTTCAGATAGAATTCTTCTTTTCTTTTTTTCCTTTTATCATGTTTTTTTCTCTGTTGTGTTTTTCTTTTTACCTTCTCATTTCAACTAGATGTCTATTATATCAACTTATTTTTCATAGTTGCTTTTTAACTTGTATTTTTACACACCTATATTTTTTATAGATATGCTTCATTTTAGCCCCTTGTTTCACTCTATTCAGTTTTACCTTTTGATATATACAAGTTTTACTTTCCTTGTGATATTGGGATATAGTGTTCTCTAACACAGAGAGCAAAATACACCAGGAACAACTGAAACACCCTGCTTTGTCCACACTAAGAGATTATAGGCCCCCTCCCCACCCCCCCTTTTATAAATTTTTAAATTTTTTAATTTTTATTCTTGTGTTTCATTTTAGCTTTATTTTTTCAGTGGTGGTGTCTGACCACTCTGGATTTTGCTAGCGTGCATCTAGCTTGGGTCATTGTTGATATTTTGGACTCTCTTCATTCACTCAACCATCCCTCAACAGAATGACTAGGAGGAGGAACTCTCAACAAAGAAAAGAACCAGAGATAATGTCCTCTGCCACAGAACTAATGGATATGGATATAAGCAAGATGTTAGAGATAGACCTCAGGATAGCAATCATGAAGTCAATAGCTAGGATTGAAAAAAGCATTAGTGACAATATAGAATCTCTAAGGGTATAAATGAGATATAATCAGGCCGAACTTAAAAATGCTATGAATGAGGGCACCTGGGTGGCTCAGTTGGTTAAACGACTGCCTTCGGCTCAGGTCATGATCCTGGAGTCCCTGGATCGAGTCCCACATTGGGCTCCCTACTCGGCGGGGAGTCTGCTTCTCCCTCTGACCCTCCCCCCTCTCATGTGCTCTCTCTCATTCTCTCTCTCTCAAATAAATAAATAAAATCTTTAAAAAAATGCTATGAATGAGATGCAGTCTAAACTGGATATTCTAGGAGCCAATGTAAATGAGGCAGAAGAGCAAATCAGTGATCTAGAAGACAAGCTGATAGGAAGGAAGCTGAGGAAAATAGGGATAGGCAGCTAGTAGCCCATGAAAATAGACTTAGATTAATGATGCCGTGAAACATTGCAATGTCAGAATTATTGGGATCCCCAATGGGGTAGAGAGAGGGAGAGAGAGAGGACTAGAAGGTATATTTGAGCAAACATCAGCTGAGAACTTCCCTAATCTGGCAAAAGAAACAAGCATTCATGTCCAAGAGGCAGAGAGGACTCCTCCCCAAATCAATAAAAATAGATCAACACCCCGACATATAATAGTGAAGTTTGCAAATCTTAGAGCCAAGGAAGCTATCCTGAGAGCAGCTAGGGGGAAGAGGTTTCTTATGTATGGAGGGAAGAACATCAGAATAACATCAGACATGTCCACAGAAACCTGGCAAGCCAGAAAGGGCTGGCAAGACATATTCAGGGTACTAAATGAAAAGAACATGCAGCCAAGAATACTTTACCCAGCAAGGCTGTCATTCAGAACAGATGGAGAGATAAAGAGCTTTCAGAACAGGCAGAAACTGAAAGAATATGTGACCACCAAACCAGCCCTGCAAGAAATATTAAGGGGGGATTCTGTAAGCAAAGAGAAACCCCACAAGTCACACAAACCAAAAAGAAACAGAAAATCTACAGAAACAGGGACTTTACAGGCAGTACAATGGCACTAAATTCATATCTTTCAATAGTTACTCTGAATGTAAATGGACTGAATACTCCCATGAAAAAACACAGGGTTTCAGATTGCATAAAAAAGCAGGACCCATCCATATACTGTCTACAAGAGACTCATTTTGAACCTAAAGACACCTCCATATTGAAAGTGAGGGGATGGAGAATGATTTACCATGTTAATGGACCTTACAAGAAAGCTGGGGTAGCAATCCTTATATAAGAAATATCAGATTTTAAACCAAAGACCATAGTAAGAGATGTAGGGGGACACTATATCATACTTAAAGGGTCTATCCAATAAGAAGATCTAACAATTGTGAATATCTATGCCCCCAACATGGGAGCAGCCAATTATATAAACCAATTGATAACCAAAATAA
Source organism: Mirounga angustirostris (assembly GCF_029215605.1). Lineage (NCBI taxonomy): Eukaryota > Metazoa > Chordata > Mammalia > Carnivora > Phocidae > Mirounga > Mirounga angustirostris. Next base: position 175,555,005 of record NW_026991709.1, on the reverse strand, counting down.
AGAAACATATTGATAATAATACATTAATAGTAGGAGACTTCACCACTCCACTCACAGCAATGGACGGATCATCTAAGCAGAAGATCAACAAAGAAACAAAAACTTTGAATGACACACTGGACCAGATGGACTTCGTAGATATATACAGAACATTCCTATCTAAAACAATAGAATACTCATTCTTCTGAAGTGCATAATGGAACATTCTCCAGAATAGACCACATACTGGGTCACAAACCAGGTCTCAACTGATACCAAAAGATTGAGATTATCCCCTGCATATTTTCAGACCACAGTGCTGTGAAACTGGAACTTAACCACATGAAGAAATTTGGAAGGAACTCAAACACTTGAAGTTAAAGAGCATCCTGCTAAAGAATGACTGGGTCAACCAGGAAATTAAAGAACTTAAACAATTCACTGAAACTAATGAGAATGAAAACACATCAGTCCAAAACCTATGGGATACTGCAAAGGCGGTCCTAAGAAGGAAATACATAGCCATCCAAGCATCTCTCAAAAAATTAGAAAAATCCCAAATGCACAAGCTAACCTTATACCTAAAGGACCTGGAGAAAGAACAGCAAAAAAAGCCTAAACCAAGCAGGGGAAGAGAAATAATAAAGATTAGAGCAGAAATCAATGAAACAGAAACCAAAAAAACAGTAGAACAGATCAATGAAATTAGAAGTTGGTTCTTTGAAAGAATTAATTAGATCGATAAACTTCTGGCCATACTTATCCAAAAGAAAAGGGAAAGGACCCAAATTAGTAAACTCATGAATGAAAGGGGGGAGAGATCACGACTAACACCAAGGAAATAGAAACAATTAGAGATTATTACCAGCAACTATATGCCAACAAAATAAACAAATGGATGCATTTCTGGAAACTTATAAACTACCAAAACTGAAACAGAAAGAAATAGACAATCTGAACAGACCAATAACCAGCAAGAAAATTGAAGCAGTAATCAAAAACCTCCCAAAAAAACAAGAGTCCAGGGCCAAATGGTTTCCCAGAGGAATTCTACCAAACATTTAAAGAAGAAATAATACCTATTCTACTGAAGCTGTTCCAAAAAATAGAAATAGAAGGAAAACTTCCAAACTCGTTCTATGAGGTCAGCATTACCCTGATCCCAAAACCAAAGATCCCATCAAAAAGGAGAATTACAGACCAATATCCCTGATGAACATGGATGCCAAAATACTCTACAAGATCCTAGCCAACAGTACATTAAAAGGATTATTCACCACAACCAGGTGGGATTTATTCCTGGGATGCAAGGGTGGTTCAACATTCGGAAATCAATCAACATGATAGAGCACATTAATAAAAGACAAAACAAGAACCATATGATCCTCTCAATTTATGCAGAAAAAGCATTTGACAAAATAGAGCATCCTTTCCTGATTAAAACTCTTCAAAATATAGGGATAGAGGGAACATACCTCAATATCAAAAGTGATCTATGAAAAGCCCACAGTGAATATCATTCTCAATGGGGAAAAACTGAGAGCTATTCCCTTACGGTCAGAAACACGACAGGGATGCCCACTCTCACCATTATTGTTCAACAATCCTAGCCTCAGCAATCAGACAACAAAAAGAAACAAAAGGCATTCAAATTGGCAAGGAAGAAGTCAAATGCTCTCTCGTTGCAGATGATATGATACTTTATGTGGAAAACCCAAAAGACTCCACCTCCAAGTTACTAAAACTCATACAGCAATTCAGGAATGTGGCAGGATACAAAATCAATGCACAGAAATCATTTGCATTTCTCTACACTAACAATGTAACTGAAGAAAGAGAAATTAAGGAATCGATTCCATTTACAATAGCACCAAAAACTGTAAGATACCTAGGAATAAACCTAACCAAAGAGGTCAAGGATCTATACTCTAGAAACTACAGAATACTTATGAAAGAAATGGAGGAAGGCACAAAAAGATGGAAAAATAGTCCATGCTCATGGATTGGAAGACTAAACATTGTTAAAATGTCTATGCTGCCCAGAGTAATCTACACTTTCAATGTAATCCCTATCAAAATACTATTGACATTTTTCACAGAGCTGGAACAAACAATCCTAAAATTTGTGTGGAACCAGAAAAGACTGAATCACCAGGGGACTGTTGAAAAAGGAAACTGAAGCTGGGGCATCACAATGCCTGACTTTAAGCTATATAACAAAGCTGTGATCATCAAGACAGCATGGTATTGGCACAAAAACAGACACATAGATCAATGGAACAGAATAGAGAGCCCAGAAATGGACCCTCAACTCTATGGTCAACTAACTTCGACAAAGCAGGAAAGAACATTCAATGGAAAAAAGACAATCTCTTCAACAAATGGTGCTGGGGAAAATGGACAGCCACATGCAGAAGAATGAAACTGGACTATTCTCTTACACCATACATAAAGATAAACTCAAAATGGATGAAAGACCTCAATGTGAGACAGGAGTCCATCAAAACCCTAGAGGAGAACAGAGGCAGTAACCTCTTCAACATCTGCCTCGGCAACTTCTTTCAAGACATGTCTCTAGAGGCAAGGGAAACAAAAGTAAAAATGAACTTTTGGGACTTTATCAAGATAAAAAGCTTCTGCACTGCAAAGGAAAGAGTCAACAAAACTAAGAGGCAACCCATGGAATGGGAGAAGATATTTGCAAATGACATTTCAGATGTAGGGTTAGTATCCAAGATCTATAAAGAACTTCTCAAACTCAATACCCAAAGAACAAATAATCCAGTGAAGAAATGGGCAGAAGATGTGAACAGACCCTTCTCCAAAGAAGACATACAAACAGGTAACAGACACATGAAAGAATGTTCAAAATCACTAGCCACCAAGGAAATACAAGTCAAAACCACAATGAAATACCACCTTACACCAGTTAGAATGGCAAAAATTAACAAGACAGGAAACAACAATTGTTGGTGAGGATGTGGAGAAAGGGGAACCCTCTTACACTGTTGGTGGGGATGCAAGCTGGTACAGCCACTCTGGGAAACAGTGTGAAGATTCCTCAAGATGTTAAAAATAGAGCTACCTTATGACCCAGCAATTGTACTACTAGATATTTATCTCAAAGGTACAGATGTAGTGAAAAGAAGGGGCACCTGCACCCCAATGTTCATAGCAGCAATGTCCACAATAGCCTAACTGTGGAAAGAGCCGAGATGCCCTTCAACAGATGAATGGATAAAGATGTGGTTCATATATATAATGGAATATTACTCAGCCATCAGAAAGAATGAATTTCCACCATTTGCATCAACATGGATGGAACTGGAGGGGATTATGTTAAGTGAAATAAGTCAAGCAGAGAAAGACAATTATCATATGGTTTCACTCATATGTAGAATATAAGGAATAATGCAGAGGACCTAGGGGAAGGGAGGAAAAACTGAATGGGAAGAAATCAGAGAGGGAGACAAACAAACCATGAGAGACTCCAGACTCCAGGAAACAAACTGACGGTTACAGAAGGGAGGAGGGTGGGGGGACGGGGTAACCAGGTGATGAGTATCACAGAGGGCATGTGTTGTGATGAGCACTGGGTGTTAAATACAAGTAATGAATCATTGAACACTACATCAAAAACTAATGATGTACTATATGTTGGCTAACCAAATATAATTTAAAAAAAAGAAAAAAAAAAACAAAGTTAAAAACATCTATTTGAGGTTTTTCCATACCCCAATTTCCAGAAATGACTGATGAATATAGTATATATAACTTCTCACTAATGATAAGTATTTTTGGTTTAAAGTATTTGCTACAAATTCTTAAGGAAAAGGACACAGCAATGCCTAGGAGCATGGGGATATTGCAAAATATAATCAACATTATGATCTTCTCTTCCTTGTGGTTCCTGGGGAGAAGCCACAGCTGCCTCCTGTTCTTACCTATTCTAAATGTAAAACTGACTGGCTCTCTACCCTTTCCTAAAACTTGTTTTCCCCTTGGTTCATTAGACTTCCCTTCTCCTCCTCAAAGGTTCCTCTACCCAGGATATGACATGAACCATGCAGTTGAGGTAAAACAGTGCTTTGCATTTCAGACACTCTCCCACCCAGGCACACCTACAGTCTGTGATCCTTCAGTCCCCATGAGGGACATTCCCCTTTGAGCACAATCATCCAAGTGCAGCTCTTGAAGCAAAACTGTGACACATTGTGTTAAGTGGATCCAGTGCCCTAAAAACAAGTTTGTCCCCACTCAGAGGGTCTCACAACTGTTATTCTCATATTCTCAGAGAACTTCCACATATGATAAGTCATTTAATCTTCCTGGAAAACCCAGCGAGTTCACTTCATAAATGATAAAACAGAGGTTCAGAAACTTCAGAGACTTGGCTGCAATACTTTTCAATGGAATTAACTCCAGAATTCATGATCCATGTCTAATCCCTTCTGCCCCTCAGGATGATACTAAAACAAACACCATACAACTTGCCTGTCTTCTCTGGTACCTTCATCTTTGGCCTGTGCTGCAGCGAATGAGTTCTCTGGTCAGGTGGACATGGGTTCAAATCTAGACACTAACCTTTACTCATTGGGTGATTTTGAGAAAAGTGTCCTACTGATTCAATTAAGGTAGGGAAACTGAAAGACTCCATAAAAATCTACTTCTTTGCTCCCTTTCCTGCTTCTATCCTTGCTAGGACCTGTACCCCCACCCCTCTTTACACATGCCTTGTAATGCAAACAACATATGTTCTCCTTCTAAGGGACATGGAGCTAATGATTTCTTTAGAACAGCTAACATCCAAGGAAGGACCAGGTGAGAATGACCAGACAAAGCTATCATATGCATATTCCAGACCACCAGCACTAGACATCTTGAAGCAAAGGCCCCCTGGCTCCAAGGAATAACACCTGGGCCTCATCTTTGTTCTAACAGGTTCCTGGCTGTGTGAAGGGACATGTACACCAGACATCCATCTTCAACAACCCCCCTCAGACCCTGAACAAAGAAAGACTCATGTTCTTTTCCTTTCCGAGTCTCTTGGATGCTCCATCTATATCTGCCCTGTTTATACCTTCAATAAACTCCACTCTCGCTTCCTGCTGGGTCATATTTGATTTCCATCTTACCCGAAGGTCAGGTAAGAACCCGAAGTTCTTACTCTCTTGGCTGGTCCTGTGGGATCACCTCTGGGCCCCAGGATCCAGTGTGCCAGCATCACAATCTTTTAGTTTTGTCACTTCTAAAATGTGATGATAATTATAAGTAAAGCTACTTCATAGGACTGTTGTGTGGATTAATTGAAATAGGGTACATGAAGCATGCAATAGCTATTATTATAACTGAAACCACAGGCATCTCACTGGCCATTATATGGATTATTTAGCAGTTTTCAGTGAGTCCAAAGCAATATCTGAAGTACATAACCTACTGTGCCACAGTGATGGTAACATTCCTGCATCGTTAGATGACGGTGTCTCGTTTCAAGACATTTTTTCTGACTTCTACAAAGGAATGTTAGACTCCCAAGAAAGACTGCCAAGGAAGGGAATTTTTGACTTCCTGTTTCTTATTCATAAGCTAAAGAATTAGAAGATAATTTTCATATACATATATATAGTATATATGTGTATATATTTCCCTCACAAACATACTTGGAAGCATTTTAATCTGCATTAGCTTCATGACCTTTCTAGTACCACATCTGAATTTCCACAGGAAACCAATCTGTAAAAGCTGACAACCTCAAGAGATAGTCTGATGATCACTCCCTCCAGTCCTCTTCTGGTGATGTTCTTCTGATAAGGCTCATTTTTGTGCTGTCAGTAGCTTTACCAAGACACTCCAGGGAGGAAGTCTCTGTGGTTACACTTTCAGTATCATGAATGAATTATTCATATATGTCACAGCAATTCCTTAAAAAAGTGAAAGCGTTAACTCAGAACATTCTCACAAGGGTACTTTTAACATGTAAGGGACAAGTAGTACTCATATGCACCTCTATGCCTTCTACACTCTGATGACTTGAAACTAAGTGACATATTTTGAGTAGCTGAAGTGGCTTAGAGATAAGTGAGAGCTCTGTGTTATCGAACTCTGTACCTCATACTGAGGCATGTTTTGGAAAACTCTCTACTAACTATGAAGACTGCTCATAGGAACACTTTTTAAAGTCCACCTGTATGCCACTGTGACCACTGGGAATGTGGTCAAATTCTCGACAGGCTCAGAATATGCATCTAAGAAAAATACTTTTGCAGAGAACCAAAGGAGCTCAGTTGAAATTGCATGCAATTCTTCAAAGGGCTTATGTCTCACTAACATCTCAACTGCACAGCTAACAAGGCAAATCAAGCATAGTCAAAGGGAAGAGGTAACCAAAGAGAAAGTTAATGGTCCTTCTTGTCATTCCTTGACTACAAATTTAGTTCCCAACAGACTCCTTGGTTCTGGAACATCTACCACACTTAGCAAGAACGTAAAACTCCTAATATGTCCTTGGTTACACAAAGTTGAGGAACTGATCTGAAGAACGATGTGGAAATTATTGTTGAATGTAAAATTTCCCCCCAAGAAGCATCAAAAAGAAATCATAACCCTAAGGTGACAACATTCTATGAGCAAATAAACATCATAGAACCTGAAAACCAGATAAGCATTTCCCTGAGCCAAGATGTCACCCTGGATATGACCAGCAGTCTATCTATCCTTCATTTTCCAGCTGGCGACTGAGAATATTGGATTTTATCTTTTCTCCCATTGTGTCCCACAGTTTGAAAGAATTTTGCCCACTAAGCAAAATGCAATTACTAAATAGCAACAATATGAATGATCTTTTGCTCCATTGAGCATATTATGCACACAGTACCTTCTAAGCCTTTTACATACTTAACTAATTTAATCCTCAAACAACCTTATGTGAGTAAAATATTTTATATCGCCATTTTACAGATGAAGAAACTGAGGCTTCAAAAGTAATATATAGTAAGAGGAACAGCCATAATTCAAACCCACTTACTTAAAGTGAGTCCTCTTAACTACTCAGTGAATCATCCTCAGTATCTAATGATTTTCAAGGTTTAACAAGGAAATATTTAATTGCAGATATGCTATTTTGGACAGAATTATATAATTAGCTTTAGCTGATTAACTCTAAAGTTAACTTTAACTTTAGAGTTGGTGGAATTCTAGGTTAAATTCCCTTCCCAATTGAGAGGCCTTTGAGCATGTATAGATGGATAGCCACACTTTCCCACATGTATTAAAGACCCAGTCACCATAGCAGCTGTCCCTGCTATGATCTATAAAGTTTGTAAATGCCTATAGCTGCCTCCACAGAATACGCAAAGGACCCTGGAGATTTCTGAAAGTGGCTAGGGCCATTTGGACCTTCTGAGGATCTGGGGATCCAGAGTACTTACTAACTCTTGGCACATTCCCTTGGCCCAGAGAGTCCTCATCTTGTGGGGAAAGGTGTGGCCAGAGGATGGCAGAGCAAGGTCTTTTGAAGCAGAGGGCCCGGAGCTAGGGTAGGAAGAAGACAGAGGGGAAGTGGGGGCTATGATGTGCTGATAAAACAGGTCTATTACTTTCAGGGTCTGAAATATCTTGTACTCCTTCATTACTTGTACATTTTCAAACCATCCTCATTTTAATATGAATCACATAAAAGCAGATCTCTTGGCCACCCTGACTGCTATTGCATCTCCAGCATGTATGACCGAGCCTGGCACAGATAATTTGCTAAATTAAAATCTGTTGAATGAACAAATGAGTAAATCAGAATGGCTTACACATATGCAAAAACAACACAAAACAAAAAAACAAAAACAACAACACAACAAAAAATGTTCCAGGAGCCCTTCTATGTGCTTGGCATACAAGGTCCCCTTCATTCCCAACAACAACTATTGGAGGTAGGTACTAGGAAAATCACTTTACAGATGGCACAGAAAGCTTAAAAAACCTGCTTAATAGTATACAACTATTCATAGGCTCAAAGTGTGTATTCTTTTTCATGATGAAACATTGAATGTATGAATAAATGGTTGTCCATTGGTGGGAAAGAAGGAAAGAAAGGGGGGATGAATGAAGGCAGGGAGGGAGAGAGGAAGGCAGGGAGGGAGGGAAGAAGAAAGGAAGGAAGGGAGGGAGGGAGGAAGGAAGATAGATCAGGGCAGCATAGCAGATTGAAAAATTAAATCTCTTTCATTCACGTTTAAAAAAATGGCAAAATTTAGAACTTAAACAAAATTCAAAAGTGTATCATGTGAAAACATTAGTGTGAAAGAACTCAAAAACATTCAGCTTTTTCCTCAGCAGAATGGGCTTTTTAGAAAATATCCAAGAAAGTCTGGGAATTGGCTACATTACAAGATGGTGGAAGAGGAGGCAGCATTTTGCTCTAACATATGGTGAGGTATAAATAAGGGCCATTTAAAAGTGGGTCCAAACAAGCCTCTTTCTAGCTGTGAAAAGAAGACTGCCTTTGGAGACTGCCAGGCCGTTAGAAACTCGATTGGGGGAAGACTTTGAGCACAGAGTAGATTAGTAGCAGCATGTCTTCTGACTTCCCCAGTTGAGGTAATACCTAGAGCTGAGTTCCTGAATATCAGTATGCTGACTGGTGACTTTGAAGAAAAAATAAAATCAAACACCTGTGCATCAGACAGCATGAACTGCTGGAGTTCCCACACATATCCGGCTATAGAGTTTGGCCATAAAGACAGTTTCATTTCTCAGATGAAATATAGACGGTAGATTTATTAAAGGAGCAGCAGATAGCATGATTAATATATATTCTGTCATCTTTTCATTCTTCCTCTTATGTTAGTTGGATGTTGTCACTAGTCTCTTTAAATGGAATTCAGGCTTGAAAGAAAGAAGAAGTGAAGAGAGGAGAGGAGCAAAAGGAAGAAAAGGGAAGGGGACAGGCAAGGTAGTGAAGAGCAGGAAAGGATGGGAATAGGGGAAGGAAGTTGAGGGGAAAACAAAGAAAAGAGGGCCTGTTACCTCTGGCTGAAAACAAGCAATGCCAGCCTCACCCCCTTCCCCTAAAAAAAAAAATGTTAGGGGCACCTGGGTGGCTCAGTCTGTTGAGTGTCTGCCTTCAGCTCAGGTCATGATGTTGGGGTCCTGGGATCAAGCCCTCATTGGGCTCCCTGCTCAGTGGGGAGTCTGCTTCTCCTTCTCCCTCTGCCTGCCTCTCTGCTTACTTGTGCTTTCTCTGTCAAATAAATAAATAAAATCTTTAAAAAAGAATGTTAAAAATTCCAGAAAGGAAAGTTACACACACACACACACACACATACAGGATTTGTTTGGTTTGCTTTTTTAATTGGTGTTTTTGTTTGTATATGCCATAACTTTATACAGTCATTTGGGATAATTGGGATAATTTGGTGATTAAATGGAATTGCCCCACACATCGAGAAGTATTGTTCCCTGTAGCAAAATACAGTGAAGGTGGTCAATGTTGAACATTTTTGTTTGCAGTCTGTTAGCATCATAGTCCCCAGCATTATCATTGTATTATTACTACTACTACTATAATCATCATCATCATGACTGTGATGATGATAATGATGGTCCTGATTTCTTCTCCCTGTTCTCCTTCCCCATTTATTTTCATGGTTGCCTTTTTCCACCACATTAGATTTTGTTCTTCAGAGCGTTTGCTTAACTGTTTTTCCATTTCAGTGGTTCAAGTTTTCCCTTATTGCATTATGTGATGGAGTGCTGATGGACTTTTCCATGATTTATACAATGAAGAAAAATTATATGAAAATTTATATATACTTTATATATAGAAGCATGTAAATATAAGAAAAAATTTTATTCCTAGTCCACTCTATTTCCTCCCCGATCATCTTAATTCCATTCTCCGAAGATGCAGAAACCCTGAAACATTTCATGTTTTCTTCAAGTTATTTTATATATGTGTACAAACACATCTTTGTATTTCTTCATATATTTACATAAATGGGCTCGTTATGGATATTATTCAGTAACTTTCTTTCTCCATTAAACACTTTGATGGAGTGTTTCCATTTAATGCTCCATATCAGGAGTAGTTACCTCATTCTTTCTACTAACTTTATAGTATTCCATTGTGTAAATATACTATTTTAAAAAAACTCTACTGTATTTTTAAGCATTTAATTTTTCCACCTAGCAATAGTTTAAATCAAATTGTGGTGAATATCCAACTATGTTTGGATGCACACAGATATATAAATACACAAACTTTTTTATAGGATAAATTCTTACAAGAAAAATTGTAGCAGTAAAAGGAATTCTTATTTTATATTTTAATAGATTTTGCCAAATTTCTTGACATAAAATATCAATTTATAATTTCTAAACTGAATTTATTTTTATGTTCTTAGATTTTGAAATTAAAAACTGATGTATACTCATTTCAACAAGTAAAAATTATATAGAGATATATGGAGCACTCTCTCCCTCCATCCCCCAGTTACAACCCCTTTGAAGTACCCAATTTTAACAATTTTGTGAATGGACTAGCAAGGAACAAGAATGGCTACTTTTCTACAACTTCACCAGCAAGAAAATGATCAATCTTTGATTTTTCTAAATAAATGAGTAAAAAATGTTATTTGCTTTTTTAAAAAGGCATCTATTTATTGGCCACTTACATTGCATATCCCATACATTTCTTTTGCATTGCTTTTGTATATTTAATATCAGATTTTTTTCTTAATAATATATAGGAGTATTTTTAACATGAGAATTATTAGTCCTTTTTTTTCCCCATTGTTTTACTCACAGTTCATTGGCTTTTAAGCTATTTTGGGTATTTTTGCCACTTTGAAATTTTATAGTTTCTACAGAATATTCAGAGAAAACACCTGGAATTTTAATGTGAATGTTACGAACATAAAGTAAAAATATGGGCACCAAATGTGTGTTCCCTTAACTCTATCTCAACATAGTCTCTGTTTTTCTTCCAGATTCTCAGGAAATGACACCCCTCCTATTTTCAAAAGCACATTTCTCTTCTTGAGCTTTAAACTTAATATCCCTAACTCACACCCCTTTGAATTTATGGTTGCTTTTTCTTTTAAATGTTCACATTGTAGAAGTATTTTTCTGATTTTATAATTAAGTTCTATCATTTATATCATCTATATTTCATTATAATCAGAGACTATTCTTTATTTTTGCATTTTGAAAGTATTCAGATTTTGTTACTATTATGTGAACGTTTTCATTAACTGTTCTAATGGAAACTTTTTTTTTTTAAGATTTATTTATTTATTTGACAGAGAGAGAGAGGGAACACAAGCAGGGGGAGTGGGAAAGAGAGAAGCAGACTTCCCACAGAGCAGGGAGCCCAATGTGGGGCTCCATCCCAGGACCCTGGGATCATGACCTGAGCCGAAGGCAGACGTTTAATGACTGAGCCATCCAGGCGCCCCCTAATGGAAACTTTTAAAGCAAATATGCTCTGTTTTCTACATCATGTGTATCTCTATCTTTAGACATGACTATCAGCATATATATGCAGACATATATAATCTATTTCTCTAATTTTTATATCTTTCTCTACTTGATGTATTATAGGCTTAGATAATTGAATAAAGTTATCTTATTATGTTTACTTCCTGTTTCTATTTGCTTTTTGCTTGATAAATGTTGAGTCCATGATATGGTACAAATTAGATCTTTATAGATGTACCTTATTATGAATTTTACCTCTTTATTTCTTAATAATACTTATTACTTCAAGTATCAATTTATCTATATCTTGTGGTATGTGTATGTGAGTATTGACATTAATTTTGTTTAACTATATGACTAAGAGAAAAACAAATGAGAGATTATGGTTCTACCACTGGGGTGTGTGTGTGTTTGACCATTTTCCCATTGTTCACTTAAGCATTTTAATTGCACTATATGGTTATTTGACTTCACAAAACTTCTTAGTAAAAATAAATCACACATATCTTGTCTCATCTTTTTCCCTCTAAGGTTTTCTAAATATTTAACACTATATTAAAATATTTGTGCAAATAGCAATAAGTTAATAGTAATAACAAGCTTATTAAAAGGTAATTCATCACTGATTGTGCATAAATCATTTCATTGATGTCTTGTGAACTCATGTGAGGACTGACTTAGCTGATATTTATGTGTATTCTACTGCATAAAGGAATATTCTCTTCTCCTAAAAAAGCAACCTTGTGTAATCTTAGTATTCCCTCATTCTTTCATAGAGAGAATATATGAAGTAGCATAAAATCTAATGTATTGCATAAGTAAACATAGTTTTAAATAAACTACACAAAATCGAAAAAACTCCAGCATCTTCATATTTCATCACATCGAATTCAATATTTTCAGGTTATATTCCCTCTGGTTTGGTTTGGATGTGCTCTCCCATCTCAAATCTAGGACAAACTTTTTCTGACCCATCAAAATGCTTGGGTTCATCTTATCTTGTGAACTTGAACTGAAATTAAAATACAGTTTTTCTTTAGTAACCATTCTACCACCATTTTTTTCTGGATTTTATTTAGCTTTTATGACCCTAATTTTTGTCCTTCTTTAGGCTGGCATGGTCAGTTTTTGTGGCAGTTGGTTATAGAATTTACCTTATTATAGCAATTTATCTTTGTTCCTATTCTCAAAAGATTATGGAGTTCTTCTTTACAATTCAGTTTTGATTATTTTGTTTTTCATATTCTTTCTCATTTTTTATTTTCATAGTAAGTATTATTGTTAAAATTTTTGTTAAACGTGAACACTGGAATTCCTGTGTCTGCATCTCACTAATTTTAAGACATATAAATATTCCTTTAAGAGAGAAGTCCTGATGAGCAATTATCTACTGAAAGCTTGGGAGAAAGATAAACAGACTACTAGGTGAATTTTATCTTTGTCTCTTTTATTAACCTTGGCAATACCATTAAAATGCTATATCTAACAGCCTTGTTAATTAATTGACTTAGCAGGTAGGAACCTCAGAGATGGATTGCTAAGGAAAAGTAAGAAGGTGACTAATAATTGAGATCATTTTCCAAAGTCATGTCATCAGGTTGGTCCTTATTTTCTTACACTGATCTAACTCTGGAAGGAATGTAAATACCTGTGACCTGGAATGACAGATGTTCTTTAATCTGTCTTTGAAAGTACTGTCTACTTGCCTTAGGTTGTTCCTCCTCAAAAGAGAAGATATCTTGGCTATAGACTTTCCCTTTACTATAGCATACTCCTAACTTGGTGTTTACAGAAAGCCTCCCCAATGCTTTCCTAGAAATTCTCCAGAATGGAACATATCTTCCCCCATTTATTATGCTTAGAAACTACAAATTTTAGAGATACTTTAAAATAGGCAAGATAAAACCTAAGAACATAAAAAGGGAGAAGCATAATTATCCCTACTTTATATATGGAACAATTGGGAGCCAAGAGGTCACTTCACTTGATAATCAATGGAGAGCTGATGAGAGGACCTAGTTCTTCTCCTTTAATTCTCACTGGATATTTGACACTCACACAAAAATAAAGCATAACTTACTACCACTAATAATAACATTTTTAAATTAGTAAGTTGATATTGTTTGCAATCTTTCAGCAATGTATACATGACCTGATGACATAGTTATCAGTCAGGTTTTACTTCCAGTTGGCAGGTTTTCTTACCCTTTATTGTTTCCATATTAGAAGATTCCAGATTATAATTATTGCTGTTACAAATGGCAGTAAATATTTTGTGCCTCCGGCTGACTGTCCCAGGTAATCATATCGAATATGAACACAGAATGAGTAAAGTTTTCACTGATGTCTACTGTAGAAATGCCATCAGCTCAAAGCTTATAAGCCCAACTCCTTCAAATAGCTGGACAGCCAACTATGCACCTTAAGAGATAGTACAAGATGGATTTCTAATTCATCACTTAATTATATTTGAGTATAGAAAAAATTTAGCTATGTTTTACATTTCAATGTAGTTTTAAAATATATCTTAAAATATACCATCGATTTCTTTTTCTGATCAATGAAGAAAACAACCTAATTTGGGAAAAATTAAACTCTTAGTGGCTGAAGGTCTGCAAGATAATTTTGTTGTCTTAATATCTTGGTCTAAACTATTAGTAGTAGTATCAGCAAAGAATGTTTTTATATTATCTCTCATTTCAAAATTGCTCTCTGATCAACTTTTTCTTGAAAGCCAACATACATCAGGGTAGAAAAGCAGAATCTTATATTCATTTTCTCAATTTATGTCATCATTTGTGCTCCTTTTGTTTTTTAATTTGAATCAAAGTCAGAAGTGATAACCACCAAATTTTCGACAAATAAAACATCTTATGGATTGGCATTAAGGTGCAAATCCTTTTCTTTGCAAAGCAAAGCCCATCCTTGCTACATATGGGTTGTTGGACTCCAACAGGATTGAGCCCAGTGCACATTTTCTAGTCTGCCTCATAGATCACAAAAAAGAATTGTAAACCAAAAGACGCATCTCTTCTCTTATAGCCTGGATAAACAGAATAAGACTTGTCAAACGTTTCTCTTTCATTTATGTTCTGCACTTATGCCAAGAGCAGCTAATTCATGCTCTCTCCATCAGTAACGACACCCAAGTCTAAATGAAATATCTACCAGCAGATGCACAAGAGTGTAATTGCTCTTCCACAATGTATGCCATTGATATTTTGCAACATCCATCAGTGTTCTTTGATAAAGGAATTTTACCAATTGCTCATTTTGCTTTCCCTGTGATTGTGCTATTTGTCATTAACATGGCAGCTGCTTTTATTAGCTTCTCAGCACTAGTGTGACTTGTACCTGTGTTTTGGCAAGATGAATGCAACCTTGAAAGATGCTTCCATAGTTCTAGTCTTTTTTCCACTACTGACAACAAAAGTCATCAATTTTTCATTGAAAAGCATTATTTTGAGCTTGTTCAGAAAAAGAGAGGTCACTCTTTTTTTTTTTTTTAAGGTAGTGTGAATAGTTCTATGGCTTTATTCCAATACTGGATAAAGTTCTAATGAAGGTTAATATAGCTTGCTGGTCTAACTACACGCAATCTTTGAGATACTCGTGGAATATCCATTCATGTTATAGATGGGCACTAGAGTCCCACTCACTATTTATATTTGTGATCCTTTCTGAATTGTATTATTTATGTTCCAATTTAATAAACACTTTTGTGCACCAATCAACTTATTTTTGTGACTTGAACATTTTTGTTGTATAAGAATATAATATACTCAATAAAAATACAAATGCAAATTTAACAGTTAACTACATGTTAGTTAAGATGAACTGACCATCACTCTTGGTTGAACATACAAAACCCTATTGGGAATTCTGTGACAAACACATTAAGGCTTTTATGTGTTTGTGAAATACATGTGAAAAAGTGTGTTTATTGGCCTCCCCCCAAATCCCTGAACCATCTGTTGCAGTTGTTACAGTGACCACAAAGGCAGAGATCAGTAGGACTGGAGAACCCCATTTTTGAAAGATTTTATTTATTTGAGAGAGAGAGTAAGAGAGAGAGAGCATGTGCACTAGTGGGGAGGGAGGGAGGGAGGGACAGACTCCCCACTGAGCAGGGAGTCATACATGGGGCTCCATCCCAGGACCCTGGGATCATGACCTGAGCCAAAGGCAGATGCTTAACCGACTGAGCCAGCCAGGCGCCACTGGAGAACCCCATTTTGAGAAACATTATTGCACTGCAATGATTGGTTCATTCTGTAGACCTATTTTTACTATAAGAGGCTTGTCATCTTTGAGAGAAGATACCAGCAATACATAAAAAAAAGGACCTAGATCATACTGCAAGGTGATTATAGGCTCTGTTCTTTTGCTCTCCCTGATTCCAATCTTTTTATCTTAACCTGTGTTTCACCATTCTGATGGTAAGTTCTCTCAAGCGCCATTTACTGCCTGTTTACTAGATGCCTGGTTCTGAATTTATATAAAAATAGAGACTTTTCAGAGTGACTCCATAAGTCAGTATTAAGCCTACTTTAGAGATAAGGAAACTGCAACAGAAAAGTTTATTAACTTGTCCCCTAATCAATTCCAAATAAATGACAGAGTTGGGCCCAAAACCAGGCCTTTGGGGCCCTAAACCCTGTGTCATTCATTTGCATGCTCATCTCCTTGCTAAAATGCACATAAAACTTCATTTTACTTTCTTGCTCTAAAATCTTCAATGACTACCATTGGCTACAGAAATAGTATAACCCCCTTAGTGTAGCATTCAGATCCATGGACAATCTGGCCTTCACCTGCTCTTCTAGCCCTGTCTCCTACACAGGCTGACCCTATTCCCCCAGAGCATCATGCTCTTCCCACTCTCATGCTTACATTTAGAATCTTCCCTCTCACCGCCCAGCCCTGCATACCTCTGCCCCAGGTCACACAGCGTTCTATGATCTGACCCCCTTCCCCCCGGCCCACCCCCCCCAGCCCCAGCTGATCACTTAGCCTTCCACAGGAAGCACTGGGAAGGCATGACGATGACACCTGAGAAGACTGTCATTATGTGATCAAACAACCACCGACAAAAGACGCATCTGGAAGTGTTTTTAAAGATGCAGATTTTAAGGTTTCTTTCTAGATGTACTGCTGGGGTGGGGTAGTATGTCTGAGTTTTTGACAGGTTTCCTACATCAGTCTTTTGTATCTTAAAATTTGAGCATCTTCTTCTATACGTAGGTATACAAGGGATGGTTGTGTGAACATCAACACATGGCTTCATGAAATTTCGAGGATCACGTAAGACCAGATGTTCAATGATCCCAGCAAGTCCCTCATGTCTAACAGTTGGAACTGTTGTGTGCTAAGGTAGTGAGGACAGTGCGGAAAGGTGAGGCTCTACCTGCTTCAGAGTACTGAGTCTCTTTCTTCTATGATCTCCCCACCTTCTTTCCTGACTCTACTAACATGCCTTTGAGAGCATCTCTTATTTTCTCATTACAAATTGGTATATATTTGCAAAGAAACAAATGTAGCAAAGTTTATATTAAAACTGAAAAATAGTTAATGTTAATATTTTACACTATTTATTTCCAATTTTTTTCCCTATGCATGTATATTTTTAAAAGGAAAAAAAAAAGTATGGAATCAGATAATGGCTACATAGGGAATTTGTGTTCTATTTTTTATTCTCTTAACATTATAAACATTAACATCTCTTGTATCTTTAATTATTCTTTGAAGTCAAGATTTTTAAGAGCATCCCAAAAGCCCATCCTCTGACTGTTTTGCTTAGCAGCATGTATGTAGTGCTGGGTGTATCTTAGGCACTTGATAAAAGTGTTCTAAATAAAGGAATTACTATGTAACAATTCAGCTGTTCATGGAAATTTAGACTGTATCCATTCTTTTTATCTATTATAAATAACACTGCAATTTGTATGTCTGATTATTTCCTTCAGTTGAATTCCTAAAAATAGCATTTGTTGCATTGTATGGCATATATTTTTTTTAAGTTCTGATATATATATTATATACATATATATATACATACACCTGATTTTTGTTGTTTTGTTGAGAAATAATTGAAATACGTCACTGTACAAGTTTAAGGTGTACAGCATGATGGTTTGATTTACATATACTGTGAAATGGAAATGGATTTAGCTATCATCCATTTTATACAAATACAATAAAAAGAAAAAAGGAAAAAAAAGTCTCCTTGTGATGAGAACTCTTAGGACTAACTCTCTTAACTTTTCTATATACTATGCAACAGTGTTAGCTATAGTCATCATGCTATATATGATATCCAAGTAGTTATTTGTCTTGAAACTGGAAGTTTGTGCCTTTTGACCACCTCCCCCCAATTTCCCTCCCCCGCCACCTCTGGTAACCCCAAGTCTGATCTCTTCTTCTATGAGGTTGTTTTGTTTTTTAGAGTTTACATATAAGTGAGATCATATAGTATTTCTCTAACTTATTTTACTTAGCATAATGCCTTCAAGGTACATCCATGCTGCCACAAATGGTTGAATTTCATCATTTTTATGCCTGAATAATATTCTATTGTGTGTAGATGTGTGTGCGTGTTTGTATATATGTATACATGCATACACACAATGCATACAAAACAATCTCTTCAATAAATGGCGTTGGTACAGCATGGATGTACCTTGTGAGATATATCTCTCTCTCATACCTTCTTTACCCATTTGTTCATTGATGGATACTCAGGTTGTTTTCATGTCTCAGAAATAATGCTGCTATGACATGGGGGTGCAGATATCTTTTTCAGTGTTCTCATTTTTTTTGGATATATTCCTATTAGCTGAATTGCTGGATCATAGAGTTGTTCTATTTTTAATTTCTTGAGGATCTTCCATACTGGTTTCCTAATTTCATACTGTTTTCCATAGTGGCTGTACAAATTTATAATCCCACCAACAGTGCATAAGTGTTCCCTTTTCCATCCACACCAGAATTTGTTATCTACTATTTGATGATATCCATTCTAATAAGTATGAGGTAATATCTCACTGTGGTTTTAATGTTCATTTCCATAATGACTAGTAATGTTGAGCATCTTTTTTTTTTTTTCCACACACCTGTCACCCTCTTGTACATCTTCTTTGGAAAAATATCTATTCAGGTCCTTTGCCCATTTTTAAATTGGGTTATTTTGCTATTGAGTTGTATGAGTTCTTCATATATTTTAGATATTAACCCCTTAACAGATATATGGTTTGCAAATATTTTTCCCATTCCATGTTGTCTTCTCACTTTGTTGATGGTCTCTAATTAAGCTCTTATTGTATGCCAGGCACTATTCAAGTTATCATGTTGATATTTTTCTTTTTAGTACTTCCATCAGCTAAGTTACATATGTTATTCTTACATTTCAGATGGAGAGAGGGTAAGAATATTAGTTCATATCAGTAAGACACAAAGTTGAGATTTGAACTAGGGTGTGTTTAACACCATAGTTTATACAAAAACAGAAGGGGAGGAAGGAAGGAAGGAAGGAAGGAAGGAAGGAAGGAAGGAAGGAAGGAAGGAAGGAAGGAAGGAAGGAAGGAAGGAAGGAAGGAAGGAGAGAGAGGAAGGAAGGAAGGAAAGGAGGGAGGTTGGGAGAGGGAGAGAGGGAGAGAAAAAGAGAGGGAGAGATAGGGAGAGTGAGAGTGAAAGAGAGGGAAAGATTACTTGGAAGAGAAAGAGTGTAGACATTCGTTGGGTAACTATTTCAGTGGGCTGGCTGAGGAAATATTTCCCGTATCAGTGGCTTTCAAAGCTTAATGTGTAGAATCATTTGGGTAGTTTGTTTGTTTAGAGAGAGGAGGGGCAGAGGGAGAGGGAAGGAATCTTTTTTTTTTTAATATTTTATTTATTTATTCATGAGAGACAGAGAGAGAGAGAGAGGCAGAGGGAGAAGCAGGCTCCCAAGAAGCAGGGAGCCCGATGCGGGACTTGATGCCAGGACCCTGGGATCTTGACCTGAGCTGAAGGCAGACGCTTAACCATCTGAGCCACCCAGGCGCCTGAGGGAAGGAATCTTAAGCAGGCTCCACACCCAGCATGGAACTCCATCTCAAAACCCCGAGATCATGACCTGAGCCGAAATCAAGAGTTGGACGCTTAAGTGACTGAGCCACCCAGGTACCCCCAGGTAGTTTATTTAAAATGCAGACACTTAAAATATACCTAGGAAAGAGGTTTTTTTTTTTTTAAAGATTTTATTTATTTATCTGAGAGAGAGAGAATGAGAGAGAGCGAGTACATGAGAGGGGGGAGGGTCAGAGGGAGAAGCAGACTCCCTGCCGAGCAGGGAGCCCGATGCGGGACTCGATCCAGGGACTCCAGGATCATGACAGTCGCTTAACCAACTGAGCCACCCGGGCGCCCACCTGGAAAGAGTTTTAAGCAGGAAATGATCTCATTTGATACACTTTTTTTTTTTTTGGTAAAAATCACTCTGGATGCGGGGAGCTCAGTTAGATGACTGTAGTCAGGAAATCTGTGCCACTGGTTTGTATTAGGGGGTGGCAGGCCAATGGCAAAAAGTGGGAAGATTTAGTAGTTTTTCTGATAAAAATAAAAGGGACATGGGGAAAAAGCAGGTTGAGGGAGAGGATGAGTCAAGTTTTAAGTGCCTATTAAATCATCATATAAATGGATCCACTGGGAAGTTTAAAAGAAAAGCTTGGAACATTGGCTAAAGAGGTAGGCTAGAAATGCTTCTCAGAAAACCAAGTACATTTTGGGAGAAAGGGTTAAACTATTAATGTGAATGAGGTTTTTCAAAGCAAATTATAATGAAAGAAGAAAAATCTTTAGAAGCAGATAATGGTGAAAGGTTATGTTATATTGTTATCATACTTGTAACTAACATTTATGGCACACTTAATATGTTCAGAACACAATGCCAAGCATTTTTTAATATTAGAAAATACTGCGAACATCCGGAAACTACAGAAAATATCACTAATCCAATGTGGATTTAACAGATATTCGCATCATGCCATGCTCATTTTCAGATTATTTGAAAGAATAAAATTAAGGCTAAGCATTTTATCTGTACTGTCTCATATCCTATAGACTACTTGATATAGTAGGTTCAGGTACTACCTCCTGTCTTCAGTTTGCCCCTCCAGAGGCATTCTCCATACTACTCTGTATCGGAAAAGACCTACCTCTATAGACCACACTAAGGGTTCTCTGGTCTGGCTTCTGGCTGAGTTCTGCCAAGGAGAAGCACCCGTTGGAGAATGGAGGGAGGAAAGAAGCTAGGTCAGAGTCTGGTTCTCTCACTAGGAAGTCATCTTAGGTTCATTGTGTCCATGCATGGCCGGAAGGCCACAGCTTCTCCCAAAAATAGCTTGAGCTCTCTCTCTTTGCAGATTCCAGTCACCTCTCCTTATCACCTCTCCCTATCTTGTCCCTTGGGATCTAGAGGTGGAAACAGTTCTTGTGCTACTTAGTCCAAGTTCATGTTTCCACTATACCCTACCCACACCTTTGTAATTAGCCTTTGGGCACATAATCTTCTTCAAATTAACCTAATTTGGGAATGCCATTGTTTCCTGTTGGAACTCTAATGCAATCCCATTTTACAGATGAGGAAACTGAGGCTTGCAGAGGAGGAAGTCACAAGATCCAGACTCAATCCCAATCCATTAGACTCCAGAATATGAGCTCTTACCCACTTCACAGCATTGTCTGTCTCCCTGTGTTAGGGGAAGAAGATATAATCAGGATGCAGAGGAAGCCAGGCCAGCCATCACAGACAGCAACTTTCCAGTTTCTGAGCAAGCCAAGCTTGTACTCAATCCCAGGTCTTGTTTTTACTGTTCAGTTTGCACATCATTCTCTTCTGAACTCTTTCTCATCACTTGCTTCTGAACATAATAGATTTCCAGAGTGGCTTCTTTACCCACTGTTAACCAGCCATTCTATCACATTGTCCTGCTTTATTTTCCTCATAAAACTTATAATGTCTGGATTTAGCCTCTTCCCTTATTTGTTTCCATGTTTATTGATGTCTTTCCTACCTCTCACCTTCTAGAAGAAACAAAGTCTAAGGGGCCAGGGACCCCAGAGTTGGTCTTTATAGTTACATTGCCATTAACTAGGACATTGCCTGATACACAACAAATAAGTGTGCAATAGTAACCAATGAATGCACAGACGAACAAAAGCAGAGTGAGCAAATGAGTGCAATGATATAATTTTAAGGTAAACTTGGATAACAGCTAAGGAATAAGTGGCGACCCGCTGTGAAAGAGCAAATACAGATTTTTCTTTCTGGAGGTTTGACTTTGAAGGGAGAAGTTTGGCACAACAAGAATGGATCCCTCTTACCCCAGCTGCATACATGGTTTAAAGAAGAAACAAAAATCCATGCTTCTGAAATTCTATTATTTTAAAGAACCATTTCAGTATGATTATATGCTATTTTAACACTTGTAATTACTGAACCAAAATAAATGGCTTACAATAAGAATCAAGAGAAATTGGATTTTATTTCTATTGGTTTCCAGGTCATATTGGTATATCTCCCACTTGGGAAGATATTTCCTCTCTTTTGCTCAGTGTGAAATGGCAGCATGTTGCATTTCCTGTTGCTACTGCATGAGAAGACAGGGGCCAAATGAAATGGTTTATTTTGCAAGGAGTGTCCTTGTAAATCTTTGTCCTTTGAAATTCAAAGGTCAATGATACTTTCTATATGCAAATGTAGTGGTTAAATGCAATGCACATTTCTAGTCCTGGCAGATGAGGAAAACTACAAATTTATCATGGTCATGGCTTCAGGAACATGGTGGATCATTATGCACACAGTATGACAACTAATAACAGTCTTTTTAATTCTCTCAGTGGCCTCTTCCACCAACACACAAAACCAAAATTCACTTTGCCATATATCAAAACCAAATTCAATATCTTTTTAGACACTGTAATGGATTACAACCCTTTATTCTATGGAAGATTAAACTGAACTTCTGCCCTTTAATAAAAACTTTAATAAAGACTCTCCTGGCAAATTTCATGTGGTCAAATCTTATTTTTAGTTTTGATTTGGATGCTTTATATTAAAACTATACAATTTGAAATGACAGGAACCACTGTTATTGTAATATCTTGAGTTTGATATGATTCTTTTCTTTAAGGAACTTAAAATGCTTTTGCATACAGTCTTTTATTTTTCAAAAATGTGAATGAAATAGGGAGATGTTGGTTTCCATATTATATTCTGTCATGCTCAAAAAATGTTCAAGCTGATCACACAGAAGTATTAATTTGTCAAAAAAGGGGAGAGGAGAGAAAGAGAGACACAGTGGTGGTGGCATCAGGGACTACTGGAGTTTGGGCATAAAAGCTAGATAACCCATTATTCTGGGTTGCATAGCAGAAAGGAGGTGGAAAACTGTTTCAAGCCATTGAGATTTAGGGGTTCTCTGTTACTATAGCAAAGCTTCACCTATCCTGATCATGCAATGTGAATGTAGTTACCCATATATAATTATTTTTTTTAAGAGTTTATCTGTCAGAGAGAGAAAGCGCACAAGCAGTGGGGAGCTGCAGGCAGAGGGAGAAGCAGGCTTCCCGCCGAGCAAGGAGCCCGATGTGGGACTCAATCCCAGGACCCTGGGATCATGACCTGAGATGAAGGCAGATGCTTAACAACTGAGCCACCCAGGTTCCCCCTAAAAATTATTTCTAACTTTCACAGATGAGGTAAGAAACATTTAATAAAAATTCTAGGCCCTGATTCTATTTTTAACACCAGCGCTGATGTAGCTAAAGTATAGAACTTTTCTCTCCACTTCCATTTCTATATAATGAATCCAATAATGCGTATCTCACATAGTTATAAGAATTAACAGAAAGTGTTGCCCAGTGCCTGACATCTATTAAGAATGTATTAAATGGGGGTGCGGGGAGCAAGATGGCAGAGGAGTAGGAGACCTAAATTTCGTCTGGTCCCAGGAATTCAGCTAGATATGGATCAAACCAAAACCATTCTGAACACCTATGAACTCAATAGGAGATCAAAGAAAAGAATATCAACAACTCTCTGGACAGAAAAGCGACCACTTTCTGGAAGGTAGGACCTGCGGAGAAGTGAATCCGAGGCAATATTCAGGAGGATAGACGGCAGGGGGAGGGGCCCTCTGAGGGCCGCTTCTGGCAAGTGATAGAGCTGCGGAGCACAAAATTGGAACTTTTAGAAGTCTGCTCCACTGAGGGATGTCGCTCCAGTGGCTAAGCGGGGGGTGGAACCCTCGCTGAGACAGTGTGGTCTCAGGACCCTTGGGGTCACAGAAATACCAGGGGTGCCTGAGTGTGGCAGAGCTCCCAGGTATTGGAGCGGGGAAGCCGGCTGCAGAGACGGAGCCAAGGTGTGGGCTCTCAGCTCGGGGTTGCCATAAACCGTGGTCCGTGGGACAGTCGAGCCACTGCTCCTCCAGCAGGGACCCAACAAGCGGTAGATCCAGGGAGACTCCCCTTCCTTCCCTGGGAGGAGCGGCACGGGAGTGCACCGCAGGGATCTTCTGGGTTTGGAGACTCCACATCGGGTCGGGGGCCAGAGATAGAAATGCTCAGTCACACGCCGGGTGAGCACGGAGTGCAGCCAAAGACTGGGGAGATGGTAGTGACTGACTGCTTTTCTCTGGGGGTTCACTGAGGAGCAGGGCTCCAAGTTCTCGGCTCCTCCAGGGCGGAGACTGGAAGGCCGCCATTTCACTCTCATCCTCCAAAGCCAAGTGGAAAGCTTGCAGGGAACAAAAGCTCCAGAGAGCAAACCCGAGCAGATTACTTAGCCCGGACGGGGAGGCAAGGGCAGGGCAATTCCGCCTCTGGCAAAGACATTTGGGAACCATGGCAACGGGCCCCTCCCCCAGAAGATCAGAGAGAACAGCCAGCCAAGACCGAGTTTACCGATCAATGAGAATGGCAGAACTCCAACACTAGGGGAATACTGCACATAGAAATCATGACTTTCTCCCCATGATTCTTTACTCTTTCAAACTTAATTTTTTTTTATTTTCTTTTCCTTTTTTTTCTTTTTCTTTTTCCCTTTTTGAACCAACATCTTATCAATCCCTGGTTTAAAAAGTCTTTTTTATTTTTCATTTTTAGAGTCATATTCTGTCCCTTCATAGCAGTTAACCTTATTTTTGGTATATATATATAATGTTGTTCTCTCTTTAAAATTTTAGAATACAGTTTCTTCTAACAGACCAAAATATACCCTAAACCTCTACTGTATGGCTTTGTTCTAGTCTCCTGCCTGATCACATTCTCTACCCTTTATTTTTCTTTTTTAAATCATCTTCTTTCTTTTTTTCAACCAACTTCTTATCTTATAAATTCCTTTTATAAAATCTTTTATAATTTTCATCTTTACAGTCATATTCCATCCCTTCATCATATTAACCCTTACTTTTGTACATATGTAAGTTTTTCTTTCTTTAAAATTTTGGGAGGCACTTTCTTCTAACAGACCAAAATATGCCCAAAATCTAGTGTGTGGCACTGATCTATGCACCAGCCTGATCATATTGGATCATATTCTGTTTTGTTTTGTTTTGTTTTTATCTTTTTCTTTTTTCTTTCTTTCCCTTTCTTTTCCCCCAGTTTCAGGTCTCTTCTGATTTGTTTAGTGTATATTTTTCTGGGGTCATTGTTACCCTGTTAGCATTTTGTTCTCTCATTCATCTATTCTCCTCTGGACAAAATGACAAGATGGAAAAAATCACCTCAAAAAAAAAAAAAAAAAAAGAACAAGAGGCAATAACTACTGCCAGGGACCTAATCAATACGGACATTAGTAAGATGTCGGAACTAGAGTTCAGAGTGACGATTTTAAAGATACTAGCTGGGCTTGAAAAAAGCATGGAAGATACTAGAGAAACCCTTTCTGGAGAAATAAAAGAACTAAAATCTAACCAAGTTGAAATCAAAAAGGCTATTAACGAAGTGCAATCAAAAATGGAGGCTCTAACTGTTAGGATAAATGAGGCAGAAGAGCGAATTAGTGATATAGAAGACCAAATGATGGAAAATAAAGAAGCTGAGAAAAAGAGAGATATACAACTCCTGGATCACGAGGGCAGAATTCGAGAGATAAGTGATACAAAAAGCCGAAACAATATTAGAATAATTGGGATCCCAGAAGAAAGAGAGAGAGGGGCAGAAGGTATATTGGAGCAAATTATAGCAGAGAACTTCCCTAATTTGGGGAAGGAAACAGGCATCAAAATCCAGGAGGCACAGGGAACCCCCCCAAATCAATAAAAATAGGTCAACACCCCAACATCTCATGGTAAAACTTATGAGTCTCAGAGACAAAGAGAAAAATCTTGAAAGCAGCTCTGGAAAAGAGAACTATAACCTACAATGGTAGAAACATTAGATTGGCAACAGACCTATCCACAGAGACCTGGCAGGCCAGAAAGGACTGGCAGGATATATTCAGAGCACTAAATGAGAAAAATATGCAGCCAAGAATACTCTATCCAGCTAGGCTGTCATCGAAAATTGAAGGAGAGATAAAAAGCTTCCAGGACAAACAAAAACTAAAGGAATTTGCAAACACAAACCAGCCCTACAAGAAATACTGAAAGGGGTCCTCTAAGCAAAGAGAGAATGTAAAAGTAACATAGACCAGAAAAGAACACAGACAATATACAGTAGCAGTCACCTTACAGGCAATACAATGGCACTAAATTCATACCTTTCAATTGTTACCCTGAAAGTAAATGGGCTAAATGCCCCAATCAAAAGACACAGCCTCTCAGATCGGATAAAAAAACAAGACCCATTGATATGCTGTCTGCAAGAGACTCATTTTAGAACCAAAGACACCCCCAGATTGAAAGTGAGGGGGTGGAAAACAATTTCCCATGCTAATGAACACCAAAAGAAAGCTGGGGTGGCAATCCTTATATCAGACAAATTAGATTTTAAACCAAAGACTGTAACAAGAGATGAGGAAGGACACTATATCCTACTTAAAGGGTCTATCCAACAAGAAGATCTAACAATTGTAAATATCTGTGTCCCTAACATGGGAGCAGCCAATTATATAAGGAATTAATAACAAAAGCAAAGAAACACATTGACAACAATACAGTAATAGTGGGGAACTTTAACACCCCCCTCACTGAAATGGACAGATCGTCTAAGCAAAAAATCAACAAGGAAATAAAGACTTTATATGACACACTAGACCAAATGGACTTCACAGACATATTCAGAACATTCCATCCCAAAGCAATAGAATACACATTCTTCTCTAGTGCCCATGTAACATTCTCCAGAATAGATCACATCCTAGGTCACAAATCAGGTCTCAACTGGTACCAAAAGATTGGGATCATTCCCTGCATATTTTAGGACCACAAGGCTTTGAAACTAGAACTCAATCACAAGAGAAAAGACGGAAAGAACTCAAATACATGGAGACTAAAGAGCATCCTACTAAAGAATGAATGGGTCAATCAGGAAATTAAAGAAGAATTTAAAAAATTCATGGAAACCAATGAAAATGAAAACACAACTGTTCAAAATCTTTGGGATGCAGCAAAGGCAGTCCTTAGGGGAAAGTATATAGCATTACAAGCCTTTCTCAAGAAACAAGAAAGGTCTCAAATACACAACCTAACCCTACACCCAAATGAGCTGGAGAAAGAACAGCAAATCAAGCCTAAACCCAGCAGGAGAAGAGAAATAATAAAGATCAGAGCAGAAATCAATGAAACAGAAACCAAAAGAACAGTAGAACAGATCAACGAAACTAGGAGCTAGTACTTTGAAAGAATTAACAAGATTGATAAACCCCTGGCCAGACTTATCAAAAAGAAAAGAGAAATGAACCAAATAAAATCATGAATGAAAGAGGAGAGGTTACAACCAACACCAAAGAAATATAAACAATGATAAGAACATATTATGAGCAACTCTATGCCAGCAAAATAGATAACCTGGAAGACATGGATGCATTCCTAGAGATGATTCAACTACCAAAACTGAACCAGGAAGAAATAGAAAACCTGAACAGACCTATAACCACTAAGGAAATTGAAGCAGTCATCAAAAATCAACAAACAGAAGCCCAGGGCCAGATGGCTTCCCAGGGGAATTCTACCAAACATTTCAAGAAGAATTAATACCTATTCTTCTGAAACTGTTCCAAAAAATAAAAATGGAAGGAAGACTTCCAAACTCGTTTTATGAGTCCACCATTACCTTGATTCCAAAACCAGACAAAGACCCCATCAAAGAGGAGAGTTACAGACCAATATCCTTGATGAACATGGATGCAAAAATTTTCACCAGAATGCTAGCCAATAGGATCCAACAGTACATTAAAAGGATTATTCACCACGACCAAGTGGGATTTATCCCTGGGCTGCAAGGTTGGTTCAACATCCGCAAATCAATAAACGTGATACAATACATTAATAAAAGAAAGAACAAGAACCATATGATCCTCTCAATAGATGCAGAAAAAGCATTTGACAAAGTACAGCATCCTTTCTTGATCAAAATTCTTCAGAGTATAGGCATAGAGGGTTCATACCTCAATATCATAAAAGCCATCAATGAAAAACCCACAGAGAATATCATTCTCAATGGGGAAAAACTGAGAGCTTTCCCCCTAAGGTCAGGAACATAGCAGGGATGTCCACTATCACCACTGCTATTCAACATAGTATTAGAAGTCCTAGCCACAGCAATCAGACAACAAAAAGAAATCAAAGGCATCCAAATTGGCAAAGAAGAAGTCAAACTCTCTCTCTTCGCAGATGATTTAGGAAAACCCAAAAGACTCCACCCCAAAACTGCTAGAACTCATACAGGAATTCAGTCAAGTGGCAGGATATAAAATCAATGCACAGAAATCAGTGGCATTCCTATACACCAACAACAAGACAGAAGAAAGAGAAATTAAGGAGTCGATCCCATTTACAATTGCACCCAAAACCATAATATACCTAGGAATAAATCTAACCAAAGAGGCAAAGAATCTGTACCCAGAAAACTATAAAATACTCATGAAAGAAATTGAGGAAGACACAAAGAAATGGAAAAACATTCCATGCTCACGGACTGGAAGAACAAATATTGTGAAGATGTCAATGCTACCTAGAGCAATCTACACATTCAATGCAATTCCCATCAAAATACCATCCACTTTGTTCAAAGAAATGGAAAAAATAATCCTAAAATTTGTATGGAATCAGAAAAGACCCCGCATAGCCAGAGGAATGTTGAAAAAGAAAAGCAAAGCTGGTGGCATCACAATTCCAGACTTCCAGCTCTATTACAAAGCTGTCATCATCAAGACAGTATGGTACTGGCACAAAAACAGACACATAGGTCAATGGAACAGAATAGAGAGCCCAGAAATGGACCCTCAACTCTGTGGTCAACTCATCTTCAACAAAGCTGGAAAGAATGTCCAATGGCAAAAAGACAGTCTCTTCAACAAATGATGTTGGGAAAATTGGACAGCCACATGCAGAAGAATGAAACTGGATCATTTCCTTATACCACACACAAAAATAGATTCAAAATGGTTGAAAGACCTCAATGTGAGACAGGAGTCCATTGACATCCTAAAGGAGAACACAGGCAGCAACCTCTTCGACCTCAGCCAGAGCAACTTCTTCCTAGAAACATTGCCAAAGGCAAGGGAAGCAAGTGCAAAAAATGAACTATTGGGACTTTATCAAGATAAAAAGCTTTTGCACAGCAAAAGAAACAGCCAACAAAACCAAAAGACAACTGACAGAATGGGAGAAGATATTTGCAAATGACATATCAGATAAAGGGCTAGTATCCAAAATCTATAAAGAACTTATCAAACTCAACACCAAAAGAATAAATAATCCAATCAAGAAATGGGCAGAAGACACGAACAGACATTTTTCCAATGAAAACATCCAAATGGCCAAAAGGCACATGAAAAAGTGCTCAACATTGCTTGGCATCAGGGAAATCCAAATCAAAACCTCAATGAGATATCACCTCACACCAGTCAGAATGGCTAAAATTAACAAGTCAGGAAACGACAGATATTGGCAGGGATGCGGAGAAAGGGGAACCCTCCTACCCTGTTGGTGGGAATGCAAGCTGATGCAGCCACTCTGGAAAACAGTATGGAGGTTCCTCAAAAAGTTGAAAATAGAGCTACCATATGACCCAGCACTTGCACTACTGGGTATTTACCCCAAAGATACAAATGTAGGGATCCGAAGGGGTACATGTACCCCGATGTTTATAGCAGCAATGTCCACAATAGCCGAACTATGGAAAGAGCCAAGATGTCCATCAACAGATGAATGGATAAAGATGTGTGTACACACACACACACACACACACACACAATGGAATATTATGCAGCCATCAAAAGGAATGAAATCTTGCCATTTGCAACGACCTGGATAGAACTGGAGAGTATTATGCTGAGCAAAATAAGTCAATTAGAGAAAGACATGTATCATATGACCTCACTGATATGAGGAATTCTTAATCTCAGGAAACAAACTGAGGGTTGCTAGAGTAGTGGGGGGTGGGAGGGATGGGGTGGCTAGGTGACAGACACTGGGCAGGGTATGTGCTATGGTGAGCGCTGTGAACTGTGTAGGACTGTTGAATCACAGACCTGTAACTCTGAAACAAATAATACATTATATGTTAAAAAAAAAATGAAGAAGATAGCAGGAAGGGAAAAATGAAGGGGAGGAAAGCAGACGGGGAGATGAACCATGAGAGTCTATAGACTCTGAGAAACAAACTGAAGAGTTCTAGAGGGGAGGGAGGTGGGGGGATGGGTTAGCCTGGTGATGGGTATTAAAGAGGGCATGTGCAGAATTGAACACTGGGTGTTATACGCTAACAATGAATCATGGAACACTACATCAAAAACTAATGATGTAATGTATGGTGATTAACATAACATAATAAAAAGAAATGGGGAGCTACCACCAAAAAAAAAAAAAAGAAGAATGTATTAAAGCTATAAACACAGAATTCACATCTGGTGTCATGAACTACTGACCATCACTAAAAGAGTTCTGATTGACAAGTCATATTTCCTGCTATTTTCCTCAGTTTTGCTTCTCTCTCCTGAAACTAAGCTTTTTTTTTTTTTTAATTTTATTTATTTATTTGAGAGAGAGAGAACACATGAGAGGGGATAGGGTCAGAGGACGAAGCAGACTCCCTGCCGAGCAGGGAGCCTGATGCGGGACTCGATCCCGGGACTCCAGGATCATGACCTGAGCCGAAGGAAGTCGCTTAACCAACTGAGCCACCCAGGTGCCCTGAAACTAAGCTTTTAATTGCAGTGGCTTCTCCTAAGCTGTTGTTGCTTTGGTCATACTGGTTTTTATAATTTGTTAACTCTACTTAGTGGTAACCCAGAGCTTTGCTATTCTTTTGTTTTGATGTGGGCTTCCCCAATCTTGAGTTTTTGCTTCTTTTTATGGGGACAGCAGAAAAATCTCCCTCCTTATCACATCTCAAGGTCCTTATCTAATTTCAAGACTTTGAGCTCTCATTCTCCTGCTGATTATTTAGTCCCTCCTCCTCCTCTTAAGAAAGACTTACCTAGTTATCTCTCTATAGTCCTGTGTGTCTTCCTCCAGCTTTCCTTTCAATATTGATGTCATCTTCCACTACAGACTACCAAGAGGTCAATGGTAGCTTGGTATTTTAAGAACTTCTACAATGGATTTTGGTCTGTTTTGTAGTTGCCTAAAGAAAAATCATGTGCATTTCTGTTTAAACATAATACACTGTTTCAGAACCAATATGTTGTACACCTGAGCCTAAGGTAACATCATATGTTAATTACACTTCAATTAAAATAAGTAAGTTAGAATAATAATATGCTATTTCAGTGGTGAAAGACTCAAAGTTTGCCCTTTAAGGTCAGAAACTACACAAGGAATCCCAATTCACCACTGCTACTCAACTCCCTACTAGGATTTCAGAGTAATTAAGCAATAAAAAAGACAGAAGGCATCCAAATTGGAAAGGAAGAGGTAAAACTATGTTACTCACAGATGACATGATTCTAAATAGAGAAAATCCTAAAGAATTCCCACCCCACATAAAAACTGTTAGACAATAATCTAATTCAGCGAAGTTGCAGAGTATGAGATCATTATGTAAAAATCAGTTGTATTTCTACACATTGGCAATTAACAGACTGAAAAGGAAATTAAGAGAACGATTTCATTACAATAGCATCACAAGAGTAAAATTCTTAGGAATAAATTTAACCAAGGAAATACAAGACTTACATACTGAAAACTAGAAAACATTGCCGAAAGACACAAATAAATGAAAATTCCCCTGAAATTTCACCTATCACACAGTTTCACTGTTATCAATTTGATGTGTATTATTGTGGACTTTTTTCTATTCAATATCAATTATGGTTCTTGGTTAGAAGCAAGAGAAAGTGTCTTCCTGTGTGACATTTGGCACGTTACTAGCTCTCTGAGTTTCACTTTACTCATTTGATAAAGGGAAGTAATATCAGGATCTACTGCATTGGTTATTGTGTGAATTGAAGTCATATGAAATATGTAACAGCACCTGTTACAGGGCAAGAGGTAAAAACACATGTGTGCTATTATTACTTTCATATTTTAATTATTGTTATGATTGGTTTTCAAAATCAATTGTAGCTTATCATTCAGAACTCTTTACTATACCTGGCCTTATAAACACCCTAATTTCCCACACCCAAGTCAAGAAATTATTTTCCTCTTTTATAAGAATACTTTCCTTATTTTTTATTTAACCTGACTTACTAATATTCTTATCTGTACTTTAACTTAGAAAGAACATTTTTCTTAAATGCCATTTCCTTCTATCAGCAAATCCAACCCAGAAATTTGTAATAAAACCTACTGCAATCCCACATCTTTTACCATATATCCTCTGATTACTATGGACCTTGATATGCATTTAGTGAAGGTAATGTGTATTAGACTGCATTATTCTTCAAAATATTTGCCTTTCAGTATGAAAGGAGGCTTTTCTATCCAAGGCTCTATGATTTGTTTGAGCCAATGGAATAAACGTTGGAACAACATGTGCCACTGATTCTGCTGATGGCTGCATAGTTTTGTGAATATACTAAAAGCTCTGAATTATACACATTAGGTGAGTGAACCATATATAGTATGTGAATTCTATCTCAATAAATCTGTTACAAAAATACAATAAAAACAAAATACTATAATACAATTTAAATAAAATGAAATCGAGAAAAGAGGATAAAATAGCTGAAAGTGTAAAAAAAGTGAAATATTTCAAAGAAAAGAAATCTTATGACTTGTGAAGTTTATGAGATATTCGTTCTTATTTCCATAAGTTATATAATTGCTTTACAATTATTAACAACATAATAGTACCAGTTTGGATGAACTTCATCTACACATGATAGAAATCCCCAAATACTAGTGGCATAAACATTATTGAAATATATATTTATCTGATACAATTATAGGTAGTCTAGGATAGGTAAGTTGGCACAAAGAGTATCAGGAATCCAGGTGCCTGTTAACTTGTTGTCCTGTTACCATCAACTTTTGCTTTCTACCTTATGCTACAAGATGGCTGCTCTAACTCCAGCCATCATATCTACATTCTGGCCTCAATAAAATAAGAATGGGCAGGAGAGAGGCACACCTCCTCCCATAATGATGTAATCCAAAAGCTACACATAATTCTTCCACTTATTCACATCACCATGCCAAACTGAAAGGGATACTTGGAGTCTGTATTTGGTTTAGCAATGAGCCTAGCTCACTTTTTTTTTTTTTTTAATTCTAGAGAAACAAGGGAGAATCCATGTTTAATGACCACCTGTGGTCTTTGCCCAAACAACCGAAAGGCAGAGTGAGCAGAACTGCTTCACAAATACTTTTACTATGATCCAGGGAAAAGAACACATAGGATTCCTGCTCTTGATAGTTCTACATCTCATTTAGGGAGAATGACCAACCTAAAGCAGGGTCACAAATAGCATAGGGAACGGGTAGAAAAATGAAAGAGTGAATGTGCTTGGTAATGCTCAGTTTTGAACAGGGAAGGAAAGTGGAATGCTGGGGGATTGTGGCAAATTCACAAGCATTTGCCCTGTTTAACGTGACAACTTGTTCTCAGCTTCCAGCTATTATAACATGTGGAATTGTAAGTTCACAGTTATAAGACATTTCAAATATTTAAGAGAAGCCAGATATCAGAATTGTACTGAAATCTGGATTTTACTGGAAATCTCTTATTTCTTAATTTTGGTTTCAATCTTTAAAAACTATCTGTAGCTTGCTCATGGACCACCAGTTTGAGACATGTGGCTGAGACTAGCAAGATAAAATATCAGCTACTTAAAAACGGATAGCCCATCAGACTCTGTAAGTAACCATTATACTGAAAATTATTATAAAGGGCAATGAAAATGAGGCAGAAGTTATATCTATAGATTTATTAAGTATTGGAATCTTACCTTTATTGAGCATTTCCTGTTGTCAGGTATTGTACTCAACCCTTTTTACATTCATTATCTCATCTGAAGCTCAAAAAGTTTTGCATTCTTTTCTTTTCTTGTACAGGGTAGTAGATGGAAATTGTGGGCCAGAAAGCTTAGCAACATGCCCAAGGCCACACAACTTGTAAGTGATGGAGCTATGACTTAAATCTGGCCCTGTCAGATGTCCAAACCCATGATCTTAATCCTTATTTAATACTGTGTGCAATTTCTATGCCTTTTCTGGAACAATATGGGGTAGCTTTGCCGCAATATGAAAATAAGAATATGACAAGCAGGTATGCAGCATCTCCACATTTAATTTTAAACACAGTGTCACTTACGTCAGAGAAACAGCATGGAGGATACAAGTAGAAGGATTAACCAAAGTCTGAAAAGCCTCCAGAGGACCTCAGTGCTCAAAATATCATACATTATCTTTAAGCAACATCTGGAGGACCCTCACACCATTTATCCCACTAAACAAAGAGGAGACTTTGACAGTTACCATTTTGTGGCTTTAAATCCATAGTGGAGCTGTGGAACTTATTTAGCACAGGTGTTTAATTGTGATAAATTGGAGAAAGTCCCAGTATTCAATGGTCCTCAAACTAACACTACCATCTGGGTAGAGTAGGGTAGTGGCTGTCTGTCAACAAACTTGCTTATAAAGTTTCAAGGGTGGTGGCCTATTAGGAAATCCACAGGGGTATATCAGGAGGTTAGGCATGCATGAAGGGAGCAGAGTATTTCAACTTTCCCCAGGATGACAAAATACTGTGGGAGACGAACATGAAGCCATTATGTTTATTATCTTTGTGATAATCTATTTCTTTTTCAAAGCAGTATTAAATATTAAAAACACTTGGGTATCTTGGTGAGCGAGAGATTTCTTTGCCATTTTGTGTGTTAAGGGAAGATTATATTGGTTGCTTTAGGCAAATCTTTCTGCTTATGGAGAATGCACAAATGTTACTATGGTCGGCCGCTAGAAATCACAGTATGTTTTATTTCACCAAAAATGTATTAAGACAGGGACTACTGCTTCTAGCTGATGTGAAGTAATGAGGACTGGATTTATCTTCTCACCCGAAATAATGGAAAAACCAGACAGAATATATGAGTCAATGGCTTTCAAGACATTGAACATCAGGCAATGAAGGAAAGTGATCACTAAAATGGAGGGAAAATAATAAGGTGAGCTCTACAATTGAACCAGCTTGACTTGGGGGAATTTCTAGGTCACACACAAGGAAGGTGAACTGAAGCAGAACCTAGTGGACCCCCTAGGTGAAAAGACAGAGCTAAGAATCTGGGGACATCAAAACCACTAGAGCTGACAGAGTACTGAGGAGGAACAGGCTACCCAGAGAGTGTCCCCAAGAACTGCAGAGACTCTCTCCCAAATACTGATTTGAAGACTGATCTATGCTGTGTGTGAGGAAACTACCAGAAACCTGGCAAAGACCACATGAAAGGATTGGAAAAATAGTGCACAGCACCCAGTCAGGGCTATGGATAGGGTCTATTCTCTCTAGCCAGACTGGAAAAACTCGGAATTCACAGGGCATCAGATGGAGTAGTCAGAAGGGACTTGCCTTAGTAACGGGTAATAATTAGCCTTAACTAAACACTGTGCATCTGAAAGTCAGGTAAGACATGGAAGATTTAAAAAAAAAAAAAAGACTCAAATTTAACTTCTTGAAAGGAAAACTATAATGTCTGAGATGAAAAATAAATTGAATGGTATTAGTGGATGTTAAGTGTTAAGGACAAAAGTTAAGTGAACTTGAAGACCTAGCAATAGAAAGTATCCAAAATGAAATGCACAGATAAAAGTAATTTTTAAAAATGAACAGAGCATTATTAAGCTGTGGGGCAATTTCAAGCAGCCTAATATATGTGTTATTGGAGTTCTTGAAAAAGGGTAGGAGAGAAAAAAATTGAATTTACAATGTCTATTTCCACATTTGATCAAAATGATAAAACCATAAATCCAAGAAATTCAACCAACCCCCAACACAAGGAACATGGAGAAAATTTTACCGAGACATTATTTTTTACCAAGAAACTCCATAATCCTGTGGCATAAAAGTAGTGAGTAAAAAGAAAACTCTTAAAAGAAGTGAGAGAAAAAAACATGTATTACATACAGAGAAATAAAATGAGGAATCAGCATATCTCTCACTGAAAATATTACCAATGAAAAAACAGTAGAGCAACATTTGCAAAGTATTGGAAGAAAAGAAAAAAGACGACTGTCAACCTAGAATGTAGAACTATATCCTGTAAAATTATCTTTTGAAAACAAAAGTCCAATAGACACTTGTCAGACACACAAAAGCTGAAATAATGCAGTATCAGTAGATCTGCATTCAAGACATGTTAAAGGAAGTCCACTAGGCATAAGGAAAACGAGAGTAGATGGAAATATGAATGTATACATGTATACAAGGGAATAAGGGTGCAGGATGTGCTAACTACATGGGTAGATCTACAAGTTGTTTTTCTTACTATTTAAATCTGTTTAAATGATAATTAAGTAGTTAAACAAAAATAATCACAATGGGGTTTGGGGTTTATAACATTTATAAAAGTAAAAGGTATGACAACAACAATACAAATGCGAAGAGAAGAGAAAATAAAGTATATGATTGTAAGGTTTTTAACATGTGAAATGGAGCATAATCACTTGAAATGAAAGAGTGGTAAGTTAAATATGTACTAGAAATCCTAAAGCAACCAATGCAATACCCTGCCCCCCAAATAGTCAGCTAATAAACTGATAAAAGAGGCAAAGTACAATTTTAAAAGAGTAAGCAAGAAGGAAGAAAATATGGGTAGGAGAACAAAAACCAGATATTGCAAATGGAAAATAAATAGCAAGATGAAAAATTTCAATTTAATCACATGAATGTAAAAATGTCTTTAATCTCTAATTAAATTGCAGAGATTGCCAAATTGATGAAACAAGCAAGACCCAAACGTAAGCTGCTCACAAGGAACACACCTTAAATATGTAGAGATACATAAGTTAACATTAAAAGGATGATAAGAGGTATACCATGCTAACACTAATCAAAGGAAAACTGAAGCGTCTGTTCTAATATGAGACCATTAGATTTCAGAGCAAAGAATATTTCCAGGGATAAAGAAGGTCATTTCATAATGATAAAGGGGTCAATTCATCAAGCAGCCACAAAATAATCCAAAACGTTTATGCACCTAATAAGAGAGCTTCAAAGCAAATGAAGCAAAAATTATAGAACTGCAAGAAGAAATTGACAAATCCATAACTATAACAAGAGACTTAATACTACTGCCTGATAATTGAAAATCCCAATCAAAATCCCAGCAGGCTTTTTTTGAAATTGGCAAAATTATTCTAAAATGTGTATGGAAATGCAAGGGACCTGAACAGCCAAACAGCTTCAAAAAAGAACAAAGTTAGGAGAGTAACACCACCTGATTTAAACACTTATTAAGAAGCTACAGTAATTGAGACATGGTAGTATTAGCATTGAGTTAGTGAAATGGATCAATAGTACAAGAGTAGAGATTTCAGAAATACATCCATGCGTATAAGAACAACTTATTTTTGATGAAGGTGCAATGCATTCAGTGAAGAAAGAATAGTTTTCCAACAAATAATACTGGAACACTTGGATATCTGTATGAAAATTTCTTGTGTTGCACCATATACAGATACTAATTCTAAGAACTAAATGCTAAGGGCGCCTGGGTGGCTCAGTTGGTTAAGCGACTGCTTTCGGCTCAGGTCATGATCCTGGAGTCCCGGGATCGAGTCCCACATCGGGTTCCCTGCTCGGCAGGGAGTCTGCTTCTCCCTCTGACCCTCCTCCCTCTCATGCTCTCTGTCTCTCATTCTCTCTGTCTCAAATAAATAAATAAAATCTTTAAAAAAAAAAAAAAAGAACTAAATGCTAAACCTAAAACTATAAAATTTCTCCAAGAAAACATCATAGAAAATCTTTGTGTCTTTGAGTTAGGAAAACATTTCTTAGAATATCAAAAGTGTTATTCACAAAGAACAGATTGATAACTGGACATCATCTAAATTAAAATGTGTTTTTAAGGGTGGCCTGGGTGGTTCAGTCACTTTAGCATCTGATGCTTGATTTCCCAGGTCTCTGGGTCATGAGATGCAACCCTGATTAGGGCTCCGTGCTCAGCACGGAGTCTGCTTGGGATTTTCTCTCTCCCTCACCTCCCCCGCCTGCTCACACTCTCTTGCACTCTCTCTAAATAATAAATAATATCTAAAATGTGTTTTTAAAAGACAGTGCCAAGGGAATGAAAAGACAAGTCAGAGACGGGAAAAAACCTGCAAAGCACATATCTGATAAAGGATTTGTATTCAAATATATAAATCATTCTCAAAAATGAAAAAACAACCTCAGTTAAAATATGGACAAAAATAAAAACAAACTCCACAAAAGAAAATAATACAAATCACAAATAAGCTCATGACATGATATGCAACATCATCAGTCATTAGAGAAATGCAAATTAAAGCCACAGTGATGTAGCAATACATACCTTTTAGAATGGTTACAATTAAGAAATCTTTCCATCACAAGTGAATGTAAAGCAATTAGAATTCTCATCCACTGCCAGTGAGAATGTAAAATTAATCAACCTCCTTGGAAAATAGTTTGGCAGTATCTTAAAAATTTAAATATACCCCTACCAGATGATCCAGCTATTCCAGTCTTAGGTATTTACCTAAGCGATAGCATATGTTTATACATCTATATTCATAACAGCTTTCCTTGTAATA
This sequence comes from Mirounga angustirostris, assembly GCF_029215605.1. NCBI lineage: Eukaryota > Metazoa > Chordata > Mammalia > Carnivora > Phocidae > Mirounga > Mirounga angustirostris. The sequence goes on along the minus strand of NW_026991709.1, from coordinate 175,516,195 downwards.
GCCCCAAACTGTAAATTATCCAAATGCCCATCCATGGATGAATTAACAAATTGTTATATACCCATACAATGGAATACAACTCACCAAGAATAAGAAATGAACTATTGATAAATGCAATAGTAAATGGGTGAATCTCAAATAATTATGTTGAGTCAAAGACAAAAAGAGTACATACTCTTTTCAACAAATAATGTTTGGAAAATAATATCCATGTGCAAAAGAATGAAATCAAATTGTTATCTATGCCACATACAAAAATTAACTCAAAATGCATCAAAGACCTAAACATGAGAGAAAAAACTACAAAACTCTTAGAAGAAGATAAAGGAGAAAAGTTTCATGATATTGAATTTGGCAGTAATTCCTTGGATATGACACCAGTAGCACAAAGGAAAAATAGATATATTGGATGTTGTAAAAAATAAAAACTTTTTGCATTAAAAGGCGCTATCCACAGAGTGAAAAAATAACTCATGAATAGGAAAAAGTATTGGCAAATCATCTATCTAATAAGGGATTAATATTCCAAATATCCCTAATAAAGAAATTTTATAATTCTACAACAAAAAACAACCTGATTTAAAAAAGAACAAAGGACTTGAACAGATATTTATGCAAAAAAGATACAAAAATGGCGAAAAAGCACATGAAAAGATGTTCAATATCCCTAATCATTAAGTAAATGAATATCAAAACCACAATAAGATACCATTTCACACCCATTAGAATGGCTATTATAAAACCAATACAAATAGAAAATAAGAAATGTTGCAGAGGATGTGGAGAAACTAGAACCCTTGTGTACTGCTGGTGTGAATGTAAAATGATGCAGATGCTATGGAAAATAGTATGAGGATTCCTCAAAAAATTAAATAAAATCATCGTATGATCCAGCAATTGAACTTCTGTATACATACCCAAAAGAACTGAAAACAGAGACTCAAACCAGTATCTGTACATGTAGGTACATAGCAGCATTATTCACAACAGCCAAAAGACAGAAGAATCCAAGTATCCATCAACAGATGAACAGATCAACAGAATGTGATATATCCATGTGATAGAATATTATTCACTCTTAAAAGAGAATGAAATTCTGAAACATGCCACAACATGGATAAACCTAAAAGACATTACTATCAATTAAATAAGCTTGTCACGAAAGGACAAATATTCTATGAGCCCACTTATATAAGGTATCTAGAAGTAGCCAAATTCATAGAAACATGGATGGAACTGGAGGGTATTATGTTGAGTGAAATAAGTCAAACAGAGAAAGACATGTATCATATGATCTCACTGATATGAGGAATTCTTAATTGCAGGAAACAAACTGAGGGTTGCTGGAGTGGGGGGTGGGGTGGGAGGGATGGGGTGACTGGGTGATAGACACTGGGGAGGGTATGTGCTCTGGTAAGCGCTGTGAATTGTGCAAGACTGTTGAATCTCAGATCTGTACCTCTGAAACAAATAATGCAATATATGTTAAGAAAAAAAGAAGAAGAAGAAGAAGGTAGCGGGAGGGGAAGAATGAAGCGGGGGAAATCGGAGGGGTAGACCAACCATGAGAGACGATGGACTTTGAAAAACAAACTGAGGGTTCTAGAGGGGAGGGGGGTGGGAGGATGGGTTAGCCTGGTGGTGGGTATTGAGGAGGGCACATTCTGCATGGAGCACTGGGTGTTATGCACAAACAATGAATCATGGAACACTTCATCTAAAACTAATGATGGGGATTAACATAATAAAAAAAAAGATAGAATGGTAGTTAAGGACTGGGGGGAAGAGGAAGAAGGGGGTCTTGTTTTACGAGTACAGAGTTTCTGTTAGAGAAAATGCGGAAACCTTTGGAGATGGATGGTAGTGATGGTTGCACATCAATGTGAATATATTTAATGCACAAAACTACACTTAAAATGGTGTAAATGATAATTCTGTTACCTTTTACAACTTTTTTTTAAAAAGAAGAAAAAGTACATATTGTATGACTCAAAGCAATCTATATTTTGATAGAAAGCAGATCAGTGGTGGGCTAGGGATGTGGGATGGGGAAATATGGAAGAGAGGAATTATAAAAGGGTATAAAGAAAATTTAGTGGATAATGAATACGTTTCTTATCTTGGTAGTGGTGATATATATACATATATCTCAAAACTTAATATATATATATTAATATATATATCTCAAAACTTAATATATATATATTAATATATATATATCTCAAAGCTTAACTGTACACTTTAAATGTATAAATCATATTATATATCAATCATACCCCAGTAGACCAGTAAAAAATTGATTAAGAGTAAGTTGAATTTGAATAATAAACATAATGTAAGGGCTAAAACTATAAAACTTCTAGAAGAAAACATACAGGTAATTCTTCATGGATTCTTAGATATGACACCAAAATGAGCAATACACTTTAAAAAATAATTAAACATCATCAAAATTAAAAACTTTTTCAAAAAAAAAAAAAATAAACAACTTTTTGCTTCCAAGGAGACCATCAAGTAAAAAGACAGCTCAGTGAATGGGAGAATATATTTGCAAACTATATAATCAATAAGAGACTCATATCCAGAATATATAAGGAATCTTCACAACTCAATAATAAAAAGATAAATAACCCAATTAAAAACTGGGCAAATGACCTGAGTTGACATTTCTCTGAGATATCCAAGAGACTTATAAACAAATGAAAAAGTATTGGACATCATTAGTCATCAGAGAGATGCAAGTCCAAACCACAAGGAGATAGCCCTTACATCCCTTAGGATGACGGAAATTAAAAAATCAGGTAACAACAAATATTGGTAAGGATGTAAAATATATGTGAAACAGTGGTGGGAATGTAAAATGGTGCAGCCACTTTGGAAAACAGTCTAGCAATTCCTCAACTAATGAAACACAGAGTTATCTTTTGACCCAGCAATTCCACTCCTAGACTTAAGAAATGAAAACATGTCCACACAAAAACTTGTACATGAATGTTTATATCAGCATTACTCATAATAGCCAAAATGTAGAAACAACACAAATATGCATCAATGGATGGATAAATAAAATGTATATCCATATATTATTCAACCATAAAAAGTAATGAAGTATTGATATATGCTACAACAGATGAATCTTGAAAACTTTATACTAAAATGAAAAAAGTCAGTCACAAAAGACTACATACTATATGATTCCATTCATATAAAATGTCTACCACATGGAAATCTATAGAGACAGAAAGTAGATTAGTGGTTGCTTAGGGCAACCTACGTGTGACAGTGTTAGGGGGGATTGGGTGGAGATAGCCAGAGAGTACAGCCTTTCACTGTGAGGTGATGAAACTGTTTGAAAATTGACTACAGTGATGGTTACACTTATCTGTGAATAAACTAAGAACAAATGAATTGTACACTTTAAATGGATGAACTGTATGGTATGTGAATTACATCTTAATAAATCCACTTTCCAAAAAGAATGAGTAGACTTGTATGTTACCATATTCATGATAAAATTTGGTTATGTCTCTCTCTAAGAGGAGGTGATCCTAAGTATTGTTCCACCAGTCAGGATGTGAGGTTTATGCTGTGGTAATGAACAAACCTCGAATCTCAGTAACTTAAAGTGATAAAGATGTGTTTTTCACTCACCTGTCCATCACTACTTAGCTGGGGGTTCAGTTTTCACCCTCATTCCAGGGTGCAGGCTGCTGGAAGTACCCCAGAATGGAATATTATCTGGAAGAAGGAAGAAGAGAACTCTGGAGGATCTAGTAACTAAAGGCTCTGCCTGAAAGTCCTGTCATGGCTTCTCACTCTGACAATGCTGGGAGGCCTGTTTGAAGGGAAACATTGGTCTGAGAAATCCCTGTTTCCCTTCCCCACTGTCCTTGTCCCCTCTGACTAGGGGTGTGCCTGCGGCCCCTCAGAAAGATGATCAGCTGCTGGCTCCAGGGGGAGGGGCACCTCTTTCTCAGGGAGAGGTGGTAGCAACATAAAAATTCAAAGCAAAGTTTTAAATGAAAAAAGGGAGCATATTTATTCAAATATCCTGATAATAAAGGGAAAGGGGGGGCACATTTACTCACACACAACCCAGAACTTGTATTCTGCAAAATGAATGTCTATTGAATCAGTCCCCTGAGTTATACATTCAGGAAGAATAAATTCAATAATGTGAGACAAAAAAAAAAAAACTCATTGGCTCTAAGTAGTATTATGGCCCCTCCCAGCCACATGGGACCCTAAAACTCAACTGGACTTCTTCCCAAAGTGTTGACAAACTGTGTTGATATCTGCCACATAGATAATATTTCATGAAGGGTTTACTATGTATCAGAAGCTGTTCTAAACTCTTCCCTATATTATCTCACTACTTACAAAACAAAACAAAACAAAAAACAAAAAAAGAACTTTTGAAATTAACACTATGATTATCCTCTGCCCCAATATTTTACAGATGAGAAAATTAAGGCACAGGAGATGTTCCTGAGGTAGTAAAATAACTAGTAATTGGGATTGGAATCCAAACACAGACACCAAAGCTATGTTCTTGACTTCAACACAATATTGCTATCATATATTTTCCTTCCTCCTACTGAGACACAAATCTATGACAAAGTCCAAAAAGGTGTAAGAAAGCTGCATGAACAGCATAGATTACTGAATGACAACAGATTGCAATTCAGATCTTCCAGTTTTTGCCCAGTGTCTTTTGAGTACATGGGTGGTTTTCCCCACTGTCCTCAGTAAAGCCCTTAGTTCTCAGGCTCAACTTCAGGCCTGATGAGGTTTCTAGAAGCTTCAAACAGAGCATCTCTGCTTTATCCTTTACACTTCCTCCCCATGATAACACTTATGTCTTGGCTGACAAAACAAAAGTTGGAAAAACTGCACTGCCCCACTCACATCTCCATTCATGTTAAGCTAGGGGACAAACCCTCCATGAGAATAGCTTCAAGCAAATGGATCCATCAGGCTCCTTTTTCTATTTCTGTGGTGAAAATGCTTACTTCTACATCATAGTAAGGGAAACTGTTTTGATAAACACTGCTATTATGTGAAGCGTTGACTAAAGCAGATCCTAGCTTGGAAAAAATTAAAAATACATAATTCATACAAGGGCATCATTAAGTATAGGAGATAAAAGTTAGAAGTGAGTTATACTAACAAGAACCGGCTCAGACAACCAGGGCTTAGAAGCTGAGGAATGGCACCTTTGATCTTTCAATACAGTCTGTTACACAATTTCTATTGCATTAGCATTGTCTGCAAGGCCTAGAACAGTGCCAGCCACACAGATGATGTTTAATATTACTTGTTGCATATTCCAATGAATGAGTGAACACTTGGGGATTATTGGAAGGAAGCCTTTTAGTATCACCAGGAATGGAAATAAACCGGATAAAGACACAAATCAAGAATAATACTACTACACTATCCTTGTGTTCTTGTTGTTTCTAACAATATGGATCCTGCTAATTAGTCCAAGTCAGAGCAGACATTTGAACAGGTTAATACCAAATGAGAAATTTAGACTACATTATTGGCATAAATTGGGAGAGTGAGGGCCCACCAGGAGAAAAAAAAAAATGGCAGCCTTCCCAAACAGCATGCAAAAAAGAAGCATCTTTTTTAAGTTGGGGCTCCTAAGTGCCCCCTTAGCAAAGGGAAGCAGTCTAATGTGATGGTAACCTCTCTCTGGGGTGACATCTTAAAAGGAAACAAGCTTTCCAGGTCTGTGACCTCTTGGGAGAGGGATCCCAGCAGGGATCAGGAGTCTTGGTGAATGCCCTCCAGCACTGTGAAATCTTTGAAGAGACCCAACTTTGAAGAGTGCCTTTCTCCTGATACTGTGAGCATGCATACACAATTAGGGAGAAAATCACCCAACTCTGATTTCCAAAACCTATCTGAATTTCCTCTAGATCTCTCCTTTGAAAGAAGCCACCCAAACCCCTTTGGAGAGTTTTCAGAGGCAGTGAGGGGGACAGGAGAAAGCACATTTTCATTGGGCTCTTATTATGGGACTGATGCCAATGGGGGAAAAATGGGCAAAGAAAGAAAAAAGTCTGATTGTCCAACCAAGAGTCTTAAAGCATCTGTGGCTTAAGGCCAAGACATGGAAGGAAAATTAAATGACAAAATAAATCAAAGATGTTATCACTTTACCATGTGTTTGAAGGGAGAGAAAGTTGCCTGCTTGTGCTATCCCAAGGTTTTCCCCAAGTAACATATTTAGAGTTGATTTTTAGCTCATTAATGCAATTTTCTTTCAAGATTTTAACAGTCAAAATTCAACTTCTCTCTTTTTGGGGCAGGGGGCAGTGGTAATTCAAGCATTCTCTATGGACTCTATCTGTGATTTTCAGTTATCTTGGAGGCTTTTCCCTTGACAAAGATAAAACGGAAAGTCTTCAAAAGACTTTAGAATCAAGGGGATGTCACCTTTCATATAGGGAAGGAGAAAAAGTTCAAAGATGTACTAGTATAAAGCTGTCCATGAGAATTACAAATAACAGTCACCAATGCTGAGCATGTGGGATAATTATAATTTTATTAATATTACAAACATTTCTCAAATATTACTCTGTTCCAGGAACTCTGTAATATGTTTTATATTCATGATATCACTTAATTTGGATGAGAAACATGGTGGTCTGCTTTCTAAAGGATCCCACTCAATATGAATGGCTTTCCAAACAAGAAGTAACTTGGAAATTATCTTATGGTTTACAGATGTTAGTTACTAATGTGACATGCATGTCACAGGGTCATATTTCAATATATCAACCAATGTGCTTTTCATTCCCAGAAACTCCTTTTTATCCTTTGGCCATCTCCATGCAAGCAAGATTAGCGAGTGCTCATTGTCTCAAAGAACAGTTAGTACAACAGTAAAGGAGAGAAATGAATTTTTGAGCTTCAAAAGCCCTGCAGATCTGACAACATAAACAATAGATCTGGGAGAATAATTAAGGGGCACCTCTTCCACCTTTAGGGCAGAATCCAGACAGCTTTCCTCGCTGTGATCTCGAGATTTAACCCCTGGGTAGGGTGCAGTAGAAAGCTCAGGTTAACCTGAAGGGGTCTGAGAACTGACAAGACCTGTGCTTCCTTCCCTGATCCACGTTGGGGAGATGACCCATCACCTGCACCGGTGGAGCCCCCACTTTCAACATCACTGTCACCATGACTGCTGAGACACTAGTCCTGCTGATGGGCAAAGAAGGTGTCCACGGTGGTATGATCAACAAGAAATGTTATGAAATGGCCTCCCACCTGCGGCGTTCCCAGTACTGACCCCATCTGTCCCTTCCCCCTACAACTTCCCACGGCTTTTGCACCCCTCTCCTTCCCAGACACACACATACACCATTTTTATTTTGGGGGCCATTACTGCACACCCCTTATTGCTGCCAAAACCACATGGGCTGGGGGCTGAGGCTGGATAGACAGACACCTCCCCCTACCCAAACCCCTCCTGTGTGTGGTTAGAAAATTTCTTTGTTGTTTTTTTTTTTTTTCTGAATAAAAAAGATTCTACTAACAACAACTGCAAAAGCAAAAAAAAAAAAAAAAAAAAAAGCACTCAGCACTATGTGGGAGTTTTAAAGTAGAGATGGCTGCAGGGGGGTGGATCCAGGCAGGTGAGCCTGAGGCATCATCAGAAATTTCCTCTAGGGTTCATGTGGCTTTCAGGAGAAGCCAAAGGTTTCTCTTATTTCTGGCAGTCATGGAAATAGCTGAAAGGAAGCCATCTTGGAAGGCTCCAGGGTTAAGATGGAAAAGGATGAGCAGGGAAGACATTAAAGAAATGCAGATATAATGCAGTAATACTCCTCAGCGCATACCAGTGTGGGCAGGTGATGACCCCATAACTTCATACCTTCGCAGTTTCTACTCTTCCTCTCTCTGGCACTCAGGCACAACTCAGAGGGATACATTGATTGAAAGGACCCTCAAATGATTGAAATTCATTTTCTGCTTCCTGGAAGAGTGAGCACTTGAAAGAACAACTGAGCTGAGTTGTACAGAAATAAGGAAAGCCGTGTTTCTGCACACTGGGTAGTCATGCCTGCACATATTCCTGGTTCTTGACTGTTTAGAGCTCAGGAGTGGTACATGAGAAAGGCATTAGCTACCTCGTCCATTAATCCCTGAGGGAATTTGGGTACCTCATGTTCCCTTTCTGTGTTTCAGTTCCCTCATCTGCTGAGCAGAAGTGGGCTGATAAAAATGTCCTATGGAAAAATGTCTGTTCATGTCTTCTGCCCATTTCTTGATTGGATCATTTGTTCTTTGAGTGTTGAGTTTAATAAGTTCTTTATAGATTTTGGATACTAGCCCTTTATCTGATATGTCATTTGCAAATATCTTCTCCCATTCTGTTGGTTGTCTTTTGGTTTTGTTGACTGTTCCTTTTGCTGTGCAAAAGCTTTTTATCTTGATGAAGTCCCAAAAGTTCATTTTTGCCCTTGCTTCCCTTGCCTTTGGAGATGTTTCTAGGAAGAAGTTGCTGCGGCTGAAGTTGAAGAGGTTGCTACCTGTGTTCTCCTTTAAGATTTTGATGGACTCCTGTCTCACATTGAGGTCTTTCAACCATTTGGAATCTATTTTTTTGTGTGGTGTAAGGAAATGGTCCAGTTTCATTCCTCTGCATGTGGCTGTCCAATTCTCCCAACACCATTTGTTGAAGAGACTGTCTTTTTTCCATTGGACATTCTTTCCTGCTTTGTTGAAGATTAATTGACCATAGAGTTTCTTTGCCTCTTTGGTTAGATTTATTCCTAGGTATCTTATGGTTTTGGGTGCAATTGTAAATGGGATTGACTCTTCAATTTCTCTTTCTTCTGTCTTGTTGTTGGTGTATAGGAATGCCACTGACTTCTGTGCATTGATTTTATATCCTGCCACTTTCCTGAATTCCTGTATGAGTTCTCGCAGTTTTGGGGTGGAGTCTTTTGGATTTTTCACATAAAGTATCATATCATCTGCGAAGAGTGAGAGTTTGACTTCTTCTTTGCCAATTTGGATGCCTTTGATTTCTTTTTGTTGTCTGATTGCTGTGGCTAGGACTTCTAATACTATGTTGAATAGCAGTGGTGATAGTGGACATCCCTGCTATGTTCCTGACCTTAGGGGGAAAGCTCTCAGTTTTTCCCCATTGAGAATGATATTCTCTGTGGGTTTTTCATTGATGGCTTTTATGATATTGAGGTATGAACCCTCTATGCCTATACTCTGAAGAATTTTGATCAAGAAAGGATGCTGTACTTTGTCAAATGCTTTTTCTGCATCTATTGAGAGGATCATATGGTTCTTGTTCTTTCTTTTATTAATGTATTGTATCACGTTTATTGATTTGTGGATGTTGAACCAACCTTGCAGCCCAGGGATAAATCCCACTTGGTCGTGGTGAATAATCCTTTTAATGTACTGTCAGGATCCTATTGGCTAGCATTCTGGTGAAAATTTTTGCATCCATGTTCATCAAGGATATTGGTCTGTAACTCTCCTCTTTGATGGGGTCTTTGTCTGGTTTTGGAATCAAGGTAATGGTGGCCTCATAAAACGAGTTTGGAAGTCTTCCTTCCATTTTTATTTTTTGGAATAGTTTCAGAAGAATAGGTATTAATTCTTCTTGAAATGTTTGGTAGAATTCCCCTGGGAAGCCATCTGGCCCTGGGCTTCTGTTTGTTGATTTTTGATGACTGCTTCAATTTCCTTAGTGGTTATAGGTCTGTTCAGGTTTTCTATTTCTTCCTGGTTCAGTTTTGGTAGTTGATACAGCTCTAGGAATGTATCCATGACATCCAAATGGCCAACAGACACATGAAAAGGTGCTTAACATCGCTCGGCATCAGGGAAATCCAAATCAAAACCTCAATAAGATATCACCTCACACCAGTCAGAATGGCGAAAATTAACAAGTCAGGAAATGCAGATGTTGGCAGGGATGCGGAGAAAGGGGAACCCTCCTACCCTGCTGGTGGGAATGCAAGCTGGTGCAGCCACTCTGGAAAACAGTATGGAGGTTCCTCAAAAAGTTGAAAATAGAGCTACCCTATGACCCAGCACTTGCACTACTGGGTATTTACCCCAAAGATACAAATGTAGGGATCCGAAGGGGTACATGCACCCCGATGTTTATAGCAGCAATGTCCACAATAGCCAAACTGTGGAAAGAGCCAAGATGTCCATCGACAGAGGAATGGATAAAGAAGATGTGGTGTATATATACAATGGAATATTATGCAGCCATCAAAAGGAATGAAATCTTGCCATTTGCAACGACCTGGATAGAACTGGAGGGTATTATGCTGAGGAAAATAAGTCAATTAGAGAAAGACATGTATCATATGACCTCACTGATATGAGGAATTCTTAATCTCAGGAAACAAACTGAGGGTTGCTAGAGTGGTGGGGGTGGGAGGGATGGGGTGGCAGGGATGGGGTGGCTGTGTGATAGACATTGGGGAGGGTATGTGCTATGGTGAACGCTGTGAATTGTGTAAGACTGTTGAATCACAGACCTGTACCTCTGAAACAAATAATACATCATATGTTAAAAGAAAAGAAGAAGAAGATAGCAGGAAGGAAAGAATGAAGGGGGGGAAATTGGAGGAGGAGACGAACCTTGAGAGACTATGGACTCTGAGAAACAAACTGAGGGTCCTAGAGGGGAGGGGGGTGGGGGGATGCGTTAGCCTGGTGATGGGTATTAAAGAGGGCACGTACTGAATGGAGCACTGGGTGTAGTATGCAAACAATGAATCATGGAACACTACATCAAAAACTAATGATGTAATGTACGGTGATTAACATAACATAATAAAAAAAAATGTCCTATGGAAGGGGCTGGCCAGAAAAGCGAGGTCACTTTATGGGACCACCTTCAAGACTCCCCTGCACCAACCTTCAACTGGGCCAGCTAGATTTTAGTATTATTTGGTTATTTTCTTTTTCTTTATGTATCAGAACCAAAATACGGAGAACAGAGTCTCTGATTTTCCTCATTCCATGGCATGTTTTCATCATGGGGCCATTCCTGATGTTCTTATATTTCACTTTTTCACTTTCCCCCTGGTCTCCACTCCTATTCATGACAGTAATACTGACAGCCTCCTATACCTCTGGAAGATCCCCCTTTTAGTCTGTGTACATTGAGGATTCACATAACATCTATTTAAAAAAAAAAAAAAAGATTGACTCCAGTTCCATATCAAGAATTTTAAAAATAACTTGATTACTGACTTCTAAGGTCCTCTTCACCTTCTGCATTCTACGAAGATGGTTTGGGGTGAATTGTGACACTTCCTCCCAGAGATATATTACAACTGTGACCCCTGGTACCTGGAATGCAACCTTGTTTGGAATGAGGGTTGTTGCAGATGTGATTAGTTAACATGACGACATGCTGGAGTGAGGTGCTCCTGACTCCAATAGCACTGTTGCCTTTGTAAGCAGACAGCCATGTGAAGACAAGGACACATAGCAGAATGCCTTGTGATGACCAGGGCAGAGATAAAGTGATGCAGAGGTAAGTCAAGGAATGTGAACAACTGTCAGCAAACTCCCAGAAGCTGAGCAGGGCAAGAAAGGATCCCTCTGCAGGTTTCAGAGGGAGCATGGCCCTGCTGAAACCTTGATACCTTGATTTTAGACTTCTAGCCTCTAGAACTACGAAACAATAAATTTCTGTTGATTTTAGCCAACCAGTTTGTAGAATGTTGTTATAGCAGCCCTAGGAAACTAATACAGAAGGGAAACAGGAAATAGTCATTTTCAGATATGGTAATTCTGCTTCTCTGTGCCCAGGTGAATAGGAAGTATTTTAACATGCCCCTCACTCCTTCCTTCTGTTACATTTACTTTATCACTCTTCTATCTTCCTTTTTTTTTTTCACAGCCCTCACTACCAAAAGGATTGCCAGAAGATAGAAGAAACCATTTCAATTTTTTTTTTAAACTCTTCTCCTCAGCACAAGACAATCCAACTAGAGAACTATATCTATAAATGTGCACACTCCCACACACGACAAGAGGTTGTCTTATTCTCAAGATATGTTTTGCAGTCAGCCCCTCCAGCAGGACTCCAGAATTTGATCAACTCCTGCTATCTTAGCAACTGTTTCTTGATGGTTTCTGCTTTGGTGACATCACAGGTTTGCTTGCCACCCTGTAGAGATACAACAAGTATAAATTCTGTGCTGGAAGGCTCCAGTTTGGAAAGCCCTAGTCCCATGTGGAAAAAATGGCAATGGAACAAAAGTGCCATGTTGCTGGGATGTTGCCATGGCCTGTTCTCTTGTGTTGATTATTTATGTAGCAGGGCAGATGGAGGGCCTGTTTACAGAATGCGTGTCCATGCTGGGTTTGCTCAGGGAATGCTTATCTAGTCCCAGCATTCAAGTGGGTTAAAGTATTTTATTCAGATGATTCACATATGCCTGTATATACCTACATATAGATAGTAAAAAATATTTATTGACTAACTGTGGGCCAGTGGAAAGAGTCATGAACTTGGGATCAGAAAATCTGAATTCAACTCTTGTTATGAACTGAATTATGTCCCTGCCCAAATTTGTATCTTAAAGTCCTAATCCCCGGTACCTCAGACTGTGAACGCACTTAGAGATAGGATCTTTAGAGTTGTAGTTAAGTTAAAATGAGATCATTGGGGCAGACCCTAATCCAGTCTAATGGGCGTTGTGAAACCAGAAAGAAACACAGCAGGGACACATGTGCACAGAGGAAAAACCACATGAGGACACAGTGAGAAGGTGGCTTCTACATGCGAAGGAGAGACCTTGGAAGAAACCCAACAAGCTGATGCTTTGATTTTGAACTTCCAGCCTCCACAACCATGAGCAATAAATGTCTGCTATTTAAGCTACTCAGTCTGTGGCATTTTGTTATGGCAGCTCTGGCTAACTAATGTAACTGTGAACTCTGACACTTTCAAGACCCCTACACTTGCAGGTTTGACCTCACAAACTTAACAAGTCCAAAAATGAACATTTCACCTTCACCCTCAACCATTCTGCTCTACCCATTGTCTTTCCTATTTCCACTGATTTCAGCTCCAACTTTCTCATTTCTCAGACCAAAAACCTTCCAGTCCTCCATGGCTCCACTCTTGCTGTCAAACCCTGCATGCAACGTACCAGGAATTCCTGTCGGCTCTACTTTCCAAGCATATCCAGGTGCAGTTACAACTCACCAGCTCTGCTGCTACCATCCTGTTTGAGTCACCAGCATCTCTGAATTTCTGCAGTAGCCTCCTGACGGGTCTCCCCGATTCCACTTACAGCAGCCAGACACTTCCTTTCGGCCCACCTACAGCTTCTCCATGCCAACAGCCTCTGACTAGCTCAGACCTGAAGCTTTCCCACTCTTCTACCTGCCTTTGAGTCTCTGTCAAACACAAGAGATGGGGGCTGACTGTCTACAACGAACTCTGATAAAATAAAGAGGCTTTGCTTACTCTCATTGGGGTGGCCTTCATTTATTTCCACAAAAGTCATGTTTAAAACATTTGATAATGATGTAGGCTAGATTTATGAACCACAGTGAATATTTTTTAACTTTATCTTTGCTTCATAAAGGGCTTATTTTGAAGATTGCTTCTCAACTGAAATAGAAAGAACATTAAGTATAAGATAACTAAGCAATTATTGGACTAGATGGAATCATCCGAGTTTCTCTTGTGTAGTTCCCAATCACAGCATTGTAATGTTAACCATAATGTTAACCACTTCAATGTTTGACTCTGATGACCCTCTTCTTTCTTTTCTCTTCATAATAATTTCCATTTTGTTGCAGTTCAAGCTTAAATGCACTTGTTCTCTCCTCAGTAGACAGAAATCAGCATATTCTATGTTATAAGCCCTTTGGACATTTGACACATTTTGTTAAATTGGTCTTTGCTTTTATTTTCTCAGTTGAGAAGGATTTGTCCTTCCTTTTTTCTGTACAATTATTGTTTCCTAATAAAACATTCCCATGGAACTTGTTTTGGGATCATTGCTGTGTATGATTTTATCTACTTACCCAAAGTATCCTATGGTTAAACAAGTACAATTGCAAGAATTCTCAGACGAGATCGGGCGCATTCAGGGTGGGATGGCAGTAGACATTCAAGAATTCTCAGAGCCTAATATGGCAATATGCATAGGAAATGCTAATAAACTTAGGGAATTTTTAACAAGAGGACATATGTACATGATACTGAAGGACACCTTTTCTTGTGGAACATCTGTAGTTTAGTGTTTCACACGTCCTAACCCTTACATATTATCATGACGCTAGTAAACTTCTCCAGGTTCTTCCCATTAAACAAGCCTTATCCCAGGACTGTGTTTGGCTTAATTCATTAGAATACTAGGAGTAGTTGAGAGCAAAAGTCAGCCCATTCTCTTGTAAAACAGCAACACATTACAAGTAATCATGTGGTGATCAGGGCATTTTTGTGGTCTTATATACAAATCAATTACTTTTGGCTTTCAAACTTTTTAAAAGACTACATCTTGGTTGGATGTGGAGAGGAAAGGTATCAGTGCTTATAACTGCTGGCATAACTTCTAGATTTCATTTTCCCACTAAAAAAGACCTGATATTTTAACATATTTTAATTAATGCTGAGCCCAAGATATCTTTGTACACAGAGATGTTTATATTGTGGAACTCTTTAATAAAATTTTGATCCAATCAATTTTAGCTACTACAGTCCTTGGTTGGTTCCTGCTTCTTTGGAATGCACATTAGTTTCTCTAATTGCCTCTCTGCCTCTCCTCTTATTTCATCTGGAATCTTTTCCTTCATTCTCTTTACGTCTCTATCTTTCTTCCTGAGTAACTAGAACTTGAAGATGTTCATGTCAAATAAACAGATGCATTTTTGTGTACATTTTCAATTTAGCAAAGCCAGAATTAAGATGGGTCATTTACTATTTAGGTAAAAATCCAATCTAATTCTTGGAAAATAACAATCTTATTTTCGCATCATACTTCATAATTTTCCAAGCACAGAGTTACTGCTTCACTGGCATGTAATAACAGAGGTCAGAAGCTTGGGCTCAGGGTCAAGGCAGATGTGGTATTTGAATCAAGATCACCAATTACTAGGAGTCTGAATGTGGCAAAGTTGCTTAGCTTTTCTCCATTTCAGCTTCCTTGTCTGTAAAATGGAGCTATTAATATACTACTTCAAATAGTTATGAAGATTAGGTCACACAATACTGAAAGTTTTTGCTCAATATTTAGTACATACTATATTAAGTGTGCAGATATTTTAGGTAGTGTTGGGGTAAGGGCTTCACTACCTTGACATCAGCACAAATTTTCCCTCTACTTTGAAAATATGAACATTGATGTCCAGCGGGTTGAGTTATTCAAGACTATAAAGCTAATTAATGAAAGAGTCATGCCTAGAACTTAACTTCATTAAACCTGGTTTAATGTTCCTTAAACTTCAACAAATATAGTGGAATATATATATACACACAAACATATATATATTTTTGACACTTCATATAATTCCCTGATCAATCCATGTTCCAAGAACTCTGAGCAACAGCCAGAATAATTAGTTGCTTATAAGACATGATATGAATATTTGAAAGACATTTCTTCACCAAAATATTGTGGGGGCACTATTGTTATTATCTCTGTGTGCTCAATATCCATGGCCTCTTCTGAAAATAGCAGCTTGACTTCTATTTGGAAATCTAGAGCTCCCTTGCATGTTATCATTGAAGCGTACCACTCTCTAGTGGTGCAAGAGTTGACGAATGTTTTTATAACTGGATTTGGCCAAACTCTCTCTCTCTAAATCTTGAAAATGATCCAAATAATGAAATTAATTGGGCTGTATTCATCCCGACTTTGGTGCTTTATAGTGACTCACCATTAGTTGAGACTACCTAGTTCCTTGGGGCTGCTTTGTCTCTATTCTTTCAGAAACCTGGTTCTTTACCCTTGATTCTGGGGGCTACATCTTCCTTCTCTCTTAAAAAAAAAAAAAAAAAAGCTTAGCCAGAGTCGGTTTTTGTAGAAGGAACTCCAGCTCATAGTAGTAAGCTAGTGCCAAAAAATGTTGCAAAACAACCCCAAAACTCAGTGGCATACAATAATAAACATTTATTTGTCAGTTACGTATCTGCAGGTCAGCTGGGATTTGACAGATACAGTCTGGACATAGCCTCAAGCTGTAGGTAGAGTCCAGGTCAGCTATATGCATCTCTTACCTGCTTGGACCAGTAGCATGTTCTTCTCATTGCAAAAGGCAGCAGCTCAAGAGGGCAAGCTCAGTCATGCAAGCATATTTCAAGCTTCTGCCCTATCTTGTCTGTTAATGTTCCATTAGCGAAGGCAAGTCAAAGGGACAAGCTCAAAGTCAAAGAATGAAAAGATCATTCTACCTGCAAAGACGGTGGGGGCAGCAGTGAATGGCTGCTGAGTAATGATTTCATCTACTGCAGATAGACTGATTTGCATTAAGAAGTCATCCAATTCTGCTAAGGAATTTCCTTCTAAAATGCAAACACTATCAGAGAAGAAAACATAATGCTTTTCCATTAACAACCTACCTTCCTTTGTTTGTCCAGTTGGCTAGAATGCAGGGTCCACAGATAGCTGAGAAGAATCATCTCTGGAATGAAACACAGATGGATGCAGGTTACCAAGGGGAATTGGGGTTCAGGAGAAGCGGACGCCTAAACTCATACCACAGTATGGAGGGACATGTGAAAATACATGAGAGTAAGGAAGACTCTCAGGGACTAAGAAAAAGGTAAATTTCACTGGATATGTGGATGCCTTCCTATACATTAAGTGAGAAGGGGGAAAAAAAAGGAGTTTATAGATTCCTTAGGTTTGTAAGAATGGACCCTCAATTTAGGGCTTACATAAAACGGCTCAATATTGTTTTTATTTCCTTGTGCTCTCTATAACTACACGGTCAGTTTGGAATTAATGGTTATACAAAAGCTACCATAAAGTCTTATACATGGGAGAGCTGGATAGTTTTTTATTCTGATTCTGGGAGAGCATCTTCCTTTAGGTCATTTCTGGTTTTTAATTTCTCAGTTGTATTTTAGATGAGGTCATCAGAGCTGCCAGGCTGCTCATGTCATAAAATACACAGAACAATAAGATGCTGAGGTCTAAGGAAGCTTCCAAGAAGTGTTAATTATTGTACCAGTTGGGGCTCAAAGGAATAAGAGACCATGCCCATATCTGAAGTTTCAACTTGTCTACAAGTGTTAAAATGTGAATACATGTGAAAGTTTGTGAGTATGAGTGTGAAGACAGAGGAGTGGTTCCTATATAATCTTGTTTGGATATTTGTAAGAATATAATTAAAATATAAAATAGCCACCTTTGGACAGGGCACAGTTCCACTCCCAAGTATATCAACATCCTTTAACTATATTCTCATGCAAATTAGGTCAAAATATGTCTTAACAACCAACTGCTCTCAGAATAAGGCATATTTTCCCAAGCCTGTTTTAAAAAAAATGAATGACATACATTCTCATAAAGAGAGATGATTGACATTACGTACTCTGTGAAATTTCCCTTTTCAAAATCATGACATTTTATACCATAAAGAGATAGTAATTATATACTCCCCAAACTTAAAAATTAAAAAAAAAACTAGTGGGAAAACAGAAATACTATGTCCTAAAAGAATGCAATTAGGCAAAGCTAGATTAGAGAATCCATGGAGGATAAGCCACAGGGCTGATTATCTTGAATTTAATTTGCTGCTTTTGATATTCTCCCCCTGCATTTTAGTGATTCCATAGAGATAAGCTTGCAACAGCTTCATTTTTCAATTGGTCTATTTATTTATTTTTATTTATTTATTTTGCATCAAGCATAGTAAAAGATAACCACCCAGACCAATTAATAGTCTTTCAGCTGCCTTGTCATTTCCAAAGGGAAAGTAACAATCTGGTATCTGACATCTGAATCTTTTCCCTTGAGGCAGGTGCAGACCAATTTTTTTTTTTTTTTTTTTTAAAGGGGCACTTGAAGTTAAGTTATATACGTACTGGGACTGTTGAGAATGTATCCAAGCCTTGTAGTTGGAATAAAACACTTCTATGTGCCTTCTCTAGCTCTTGAAATACCAGAGTTTCAACTAAGGTGCCAACAGCTATAAATAATCAAGTGGTATCTTATTTTTTTTTTTAACAGAACAGCCAGGAATTATTACAAAGAGTGAGAGTTTGAAGTTTATGACTACTTCATTTTCTATAAAACTCATGAAGCTCATTGTCCCCTCATCTATGTGTACTCTGCCCCATGGCCAATGGCATGAC
The DNA here is from genome assembly GCF_029215605.1 of Mirounga angustirostris. Lineage (NCBI taxonomy): Eukaryota > Metazoa > Chordata > Mammalia > Carnivora > Phocidae > Mirounga > Mirounga angustirostris. Next base: position 175,497,864 of record NW_026991709.1, on the reverse strand, counting down.
TATTTTAGCTTCCTTTATATTTTTCTCAAGAAATTTCATCACATTCAAGATATCATAAACACTTTGTTGCCTTTACCACAAATGTGGCAGAGAAGGAGGGGTTGCCCCTACATACAGACCCCACTACTCTTGCATACAACTTCCTATGTTCTCATGAGTTTTAATTTCTCCAGCGTTCAGTGATTTTTCTTATTATTTTTCTACATCATTCAGCCTTCTCTCTACTTAAACTGAGCTCTAAGATTTACAAAGCACAGTGTTTCAGTAAAACAAAAATGTACTATACTGGAGCTTGGCAACTATATCCTTTTACTTGAGAAAGCCCTTTTTGGTCCATCCCACCACCTTCAATATCACAAGGGTTTTTTTTATATATATAGTATGTAGTTATGTCCCCAGGAGTAATCTGGTAATACAGTATCAACTAACTTTAATGAAGCACTTTTTTCCTTTGAACTTCGACTTGGGAAAGAGATCACGACAATGAGAGACCTGGGGCTTCAAGTTTCATGAGTAGTATTCTAATTTTACATGCTAATAGCCAGTGTATTTTCTGTTCCTTTGGATATCAAAAAATGTAAAACTTTTAGGAAACAGAAGGTAAAAGGACAAGAAAATCTGGTTCTGATCATCCTGCTGGTATTATTTTTCTTACAATATTGTATCCTGTGTGGAAAGGACTTAAGACTTCTTCTGCAGAGTCATGAGACTAACTCAATACCACCCATTCTTCAATGTGAAGAAAATAAGATCTTTATGCTATGGTCTTTTTTTTTTTTAGGCCAGAGGTAAACAAGAAAGGTAATCTAGAAATTGGACTCTGTTACAGCTGGATACCAGATATAAGGCAATCCTCAGCATAAAGCCAACTTGCTTTTTCCAAGGAGGTATTTGTTTTTTTAAGGTCTGAACTATCTATTTATAATTTTTAAATTACTACCTTATGCATATTTAAATCAATTCTAGAATATCACATGTTGATTTTATTTTATTTATTTATTTTTTTAAGATTTTATTTATTTATTTGAGAGAGAGAATGAGACAGAGAGCATGAGAGAGGGGAGGGTCAGAGGGAGAAGCAGACTCCCCGCCGAGCAGGGAGCCCGATGCGGGACTCGATCCAGGGACTCCAGGATCATGACCTGGGCCGAAGGCAGTCGCTTAACCAACTGAGCCACCCAGGCGCCCTCACATGTTGATTTTAAATAACTGCTTTTATAACCTCACATTTTATAAAATGAGTTTATCCGATCTCTTCCCAGTGACCTTCAACACGAGTACATCTGTCATCAGCAGGGTTACTTTCCAAGTCCTCTAAGGCAGTTTTCTGACAACTCCATTTCTCTATAAGTTGTTCAAGACTTAAAATCTACGCAGGAGGCAGTCTCTGCAGATTTTATCCCAAGCCCCAAGTGTTCATTTGCATAACCTGAGAAGACTTGGTTTCTTGTTTATACTATAGGTATAAAGTCTGGCTCTCCAGTTACTGGGTGGCCTTTTTAAGTGATCTTCAAAAGGTTATTTACAACAGGCATTCAATACTTGCAATTATGAGGTCACACCTGCCAGAACAATTACTAAACCTGTGTTGTCTATGCCTTCCCTCCCTTTGTTAACAATTCTATCTTGTGATCTCTGTGAGCTTTTACAACTGGCATCAGTTGAGGTCATTTCGGGCTAATGTAGACCCTGAAATAGTTCTTTGAGCCACCGCAATGTAATTGAGAGATGTTGTAAACAGAGTAACACTTCTTCACCCCAAAGATATCCACATCTTAATGCCCAGAACTTGTGAATACGTTAATTTGCCAAAAGAGAATTAAGGTTGCAGATAGAAGTAAGATTGCTAATCACTTGACTTTAAAAAAGGGAGAGGATCCTAAATTATACCCATAGGCCCAAATAATCACAAAGGTCATCAAAAGTGAAAGAGTGAGGGTGATGGATTAGGCAGAGAGAGGAGATGATGAAAGAAGCTAGAGAGATTTGAAACATGAGAGGTATATAAACTTTATACCTCTATACCCCGAATAAAGTATATATACTTTATTCGGGCAAATAAAGTATAACATTATTTGCCCGAAGACAGAAGAAGGTGGCCATCAGTTGAGGCGTGAGAGTAGCTTCTAGAAGATGGCAGCAGTTCTCAGTTGACAGCCAGCAAGGAAATAGGGACCTCAGCCCTATAACCATGAGGAACTGACTCTGCCAACAACCTGAAAGAACTGAAGAATGGATTCTTCCCCAGAGCTTCCAGAGATGGAGGCAGGGTGGGGGGATCTATTCATTTTTCTAGAGTCTCATTGTTCCACTACTTAAGGATTTGGGTCAGGTTGTCGAACTTTGAAGTTTTTGTCAAAATGCTGCCTTTACCTAAGAATAACATAATATCTTATCATAATTTCATGTCACTTTAAAATAGGCAAAATAATTTCTTTGCATGTTTTTAAGTGATTTTAAAATACGCAAAGTGAAGAAAAAGCCAGGCATGCTGAAGAGAGGCCCATGACTTGCATGGCCTGAGTGTGGGAGGCAGAGTGTGTGGGGAGCAGCATGGGGGGAGCTGGGGTGGGTGGTGAGGTCAGGGTCATGGTGAATTCTGGATGTCATTTTTGGGGATCCAAACTTTTCCTAAAGGGATCCATTCAAGAACTCTCTGCAAGGGAAGGTCATGATCAAATTGGAGTTGAGAATGATCATGCTGGAGGATGTAATGAGGTTAAAACTTGTTGCTATAGTCTAGCCCTTGCCCTCCCCAGGAAAGACCAAAAACTGGTAGGTTTGGGGATAGAGGCACAATAACAACAACATTCATAAGTGTACATGTAATATTTTATCACATTCAATCCTCACAAGGATATCCCATTTAATTAGCTAAGCAACCTGAAACTAGGAGAATAGGATTCCCCCCACACATCATGAAGTCAAGGGTCAGAGTGCCAGCACCAGCCCTATGAAACAAATGCATGCTCTTTCTGTATTCATGGGCTAGGTCTTTGCACTTCCATCATCATCCTATCTATAAAAGAGTCAATGATTATGTCTAATCCCAAAGATTATAAGAGATCAGAACTGTGTATGAGCTCAGAGTTCCATTTATTAATACCAGTAAAGTGCTTTAGAACCCGGAGTAGCAAAATTAGTCTTCCTGCTCACTATAAGTGCTCTGATCATGTTAACTAAAATTCATAAAAATGAAAATAAATGATTTGATTCTATAAGTAACAGAAAAAAGGGAATCAAGTCTGCCTAATTTTTTGGAAATAAAAGTTTCTCACCTCCATGTCACATTGCCTAAAGTCTAAAAAGGAGGAAGGTAAAGGGAACATGAAGGACAATAAATGAAAAGTAGCTTTTGGTGATTTACAGGATGACTTATAACATAGAAGGAGCTCTTAAACTTCCAGCATAAATTCAAATCCGTTGATCTCTTTGAAAAACTTGAGAGAGTACATGAATCCAAGAAACTAACTTTCTAGAGAAATGTTTCATAATTGTTGTCAAATTCTGAAAGAAGTATGTAACCTGGACATATAAGAGTCATCACAGTAAAAGAAGGATTCATCCCGAAGCCTGTTCCCCTCCTGGCCTTGGGGTCTTGGTGCTGGGAATGTGATGATATCCTGGGTCATAAAAATTGCTTTGGAGCCAGAATCATGATCGATCTGCCTTCCCTCCAGGCAGAAGTCTTCCAGGGCAATGTTCCTGTGTTGTAGGGCTTGGATTCTTCCTTCTTTTTATATATAGCTCCTCACCTTTTCATTCCTTCCTCAACTGAGGGATTCTTTGGTAAAATGGGGAAAAAATAGAGCAACTTTGATAGCTAAGAATCAAATCAAAGTTATGCTACAAAATACAGTCAATATTTGTAAAGTGCATTACTATTGTATGTGGCTGCTTCACTACAAAATACCTGAAAGACATAAGTCTTTGGTTGATAGACTGATATAAACACCATGGAGCAGGAAGGGATGGGGGGAGGGACAGGGAGAAAGGACTCCCAGGGGGCCAACTCTGTTGGACTGTCAAGGGCCAGGACAGTGACCCGAGCGGAAAGTATAACATTATTTGCCCGACACCCTACACTGTGTTTGTGACACTGTGCAGGTAAGAGTTTTCTCTATGGCACGGACTGCACCTTACAATACTGAAGAATAATAAGTGTTTACGACTCCAGGAATCAGTGAGTTCGTTCTCGAGAACAGCTTTGTTGGTTCAACGGCACACAAAGTTCAAAAACATGGAAAGTTTCTCTCTGCCATTAGAAACTCCTGTTAAAGTCAATTTTAGACCTTGTTAAGGTAGAACAGAGGGTTGTTTTTTCCCCTGGTTTTGATTACTTCAAAAGGCCACCAACTTTACAGACAGCCCTTAAACTTGATCTATTAACTTTCCCTGGGAGCATAACGGCCCAGTAAACAGTGCCTCTGACAGCCTGCTTTCCTCCCAGAGTACTGTGTGTCTGGTCAAAAGGGACCCTTAGGGCTGGAGATTCATACTGGGAAGAAAGAAATACAGGCTGCTAACAGGACACTTTTGACAAGACAATAAGGAAAAATGTCAGGTGCTGAATTTTTTTTGTGTATCAACCATTTCAAAAACAGGTTCTATTAGTCCTGTTCACTCACCTACTTTTTCTTTAGGGTTGCTATTTTTTTTTTTTTTTTACCATATATGCAATTCCTTTCACCATTAAGTGGAGAGGCATTTTAATTATTTAACCTTACCCCACCCCCAATTTACCAAAGATGGGCTCAAGACCTGACCAAATTATAGTTGTTTTTTTGCTATTAACATCAGTGCTAGCATGCTTAGGTCAGGAAAGTTTACAAAGAATGTAAGTTCTCCCGGAATACATTTGCAAAATATCCTTTGCTCATCTGGTATGCAGATTTGTTCACCAGTTGCTTATTGCCTATTTTCACGAGGCTAAATTAGGTATTTTTTAGTTTTAGAAATAAAAGGAGTCTTAGAGGTCATATTGCCCATAGTGTCAAAGAGGTTTCCTCTCCAGCGCCAACTCTCACTGATTGACTTGTCACCTGAAATACTGTGTTAAGTAGGTTTCTGAAGCTCAGTCCATATTCAGCAGCAAAATAGCTACGATTAAAATCAACTGTCTTGGCCATGGGTGCTGAAATGGGGTAGAACTACACTGATGGAGATAGTTGTCACACTGGCTCTAGCCAAACCCATTTATCTATAGGTGATAAAACTAACTCCCACAATGGGCAAATGATATAACCACAGGTCACTCCAAGACCTACTAACAGAACCAGAGATAGAATCTAAGTATAGACCTGAGTTCTTCACACCAACCACAATGAGCACATAGATAGGATGAACCTGTGAGTATTTTTGATTAACTGATCCTAGTTTTCCATCTTCACTGATGTCAACTTCTCCACCATTAGATAGTTCTTCTTTTGGTAGATGACTCTATTAAAATATTCTGAGGGAGGGATACTTCACAACTTCTTTCTACCTTTATGTGACTTGCTCTTTCAGATAATTTGCTATGACAGCATAAAAGAGAGTGAGAGCAGAGGGCTCTCAATGTAAGGAAAAGGGTGTACACCCGTGACTTAATTTTACCTCCAATAGTATGTAGAAGGGAGGTAGGGAAATGTATGGCTTGGGAAGGAGGGGATGTGGGTTTATGATATTATGTGCAGTCTTAGTCCCCCTTGAACACTCCCAGAATGCTTCAGCCTCCTAGCTTCACATTTCTTTTTCTGCCTGGAGAACTGTTCTTCTAAATGTTGCCATGGCTCACTCCCTACTTCTTATACATTTCCATGTTTAAATATCACCTTATCAGACTGATCCTCTCTCACCCTATTTAAAAGAGCACATCCCCTCCTGCCCCTCTGTCCCGCTACCCTAATGTGTTTTATTCATAGCATGCATCACTTTGCCATTACAAGTTGTTTATGGTTCTATTTCTACAACATACCAGCTGACACTGAATTTTACTTTTGTGATAAATGATGCACTTGCTCTTTATTCCCACTGCTAGATTCTAAGTTCCATGCTGAGCACAGATGGTTTTGTTCCTGGCTTATTTCTCGGCCCAAAGAACAGTCTCTGACACATAGTAGGCCTGCAAATAAAAATGTGTTGACTCAATTTGAAGTGATAGTCACATTTAAACCATTCTAGCTTTCGACTTCTGACACTGTTGGCCAACTACAGCCAAGAGGCCACATCCAGTCCAAAGCCTGTTTGTAAATACAAATAAAAATTTGAGTAGCTACAACAGAGATTGTATGGCCTGTAAAGCCTAAATTTTTCCCATCTAACCCTTATTAAGGAAGTTTGCTGATCTCTGAAAGTGGTCAGTGGTAGCCATAGCTGTCTTTCCCCAACTGATCAAGAGGATCTGCCAGAAGTAAATGGACGGTGGGATGGCTCAGACTCAATTCTCAATGCCTTCAGCAGGCCTCAAGTGCAAACTTCTGAGGAAATTCTGGATTCATTCCACAGATTTTTCTTGTGTAGCTACAATGTGCCAACCTCTTCCAAGGCTCCATAATACATCACTGAGCAAACACAAAAGTCTTTGCCCCTTGAAAATGTACATTCTAGCAGCAGACACGGACATAAACTAATGAAAATATCAAATAAGGACATAGTACATAAGAATTAAGTGCCATGGATGAAGAAAGGGGAACAGGAGAAGGGGTGCTAAGAATGCACGGGGGAAGAAGGGGCATAGAATTTTACAGAACATGTAGGACTCGCTGAGAAGATATTTTAACCAACACTTGAAAAGGGTAATTACCCAGCTATGGGAATCACTTGGGAAGAATCTTGAAGTCAAACAGAACAGCTAGTGCAAAAAGCCCGGGGCAAAAGTGAGGCTGCTGGTTTTGAGGAATAGCTGGGAAGCCCCTGAGAATGAAGAAAAGGAAAGGAACAGATTGGGCGTCCACAGTGAGACATTCTGTTTTAATGAAAAACTCTAATTGGGAGGGAAATACAATTTAACAGACTATGGACAAACTCCCTGGGGGCATTTAATTTTGTCAAAAAGATACTGTAAAATAATTGTTAAATTAGTATATTTTATTGGCTCAAATTCATTAGCTGTCTCCAAATTTCCAAATGCCAGACTTCACCCCATTTATTTGGAGTGTCTAAGCTGAAGTAACCTTTGAACTTTTGAATTCCTATGGCTCTGATCCCTGAGTCCCTTCAGAAGAGGTCCTGCGCGAGAAGGAAACATCCAGCCTGAGGAGTAGAAAGGTCTCTGCAACCAGATTGCTAGACCCTGACTCCTCTGAGCTCCAAGTCACAGAACCTTTCCCCATGAGCCTCCATTTTCCCATCAGTGAAATGGACAGAAAAACAGTGCCTGTCTCACAGGGTGAACACTAAAGGACGTAATGTGAGTTAGCACTCAGTCCCACACTGTAAGCATTTACATACATGTTAGCAGTTATAATGACATACCCTACCTGTTCTCCGCTCTAGCCCCTCGAGTACTGAAGAGAATTCCCTCTCTCCTGAGGCAGCTTGTGGCTTTCTTGGGCAGGTCTGCCTGTTAAGATATTGAGCCCTAATCTACCCGCCTGCAATTTGCAGTACCAGCCCTGGTTCTATCCCTTAAGGTCAAATAGATCCCATCAATCTACCACCTGAAAGCCCTTCATTGATTAAAGGTAATCACTACATCCCTCTCAAGTCTGTCTATTTCTTCAGCCAAGCCTCATTTCACGGTTTCCCTTTCCCCTCACCCCACTAGCTTGCACATTTGACTTTTCTCCATTTGCCTTAAACCTATCTTAAATTACATTTACACTTCTTCCCAACCATTCTCTCCTTGCCCACATTTCGATTTAATTAATTCCATTGTTACTGTGGCATGTCCACGTTTGTAACACATGCCTTCTCTCCTCTAACCCTCTGCTACAGCTGGTTAGCTTCCCTTCCTTTTTTTTTTTTTTTTTTACCATAAACACCTGAGTTCTGGTTTGACCAGCATGAAGGGTGAGGGTGGGAATCCGGCTTCCTCTGCTCTGCTCTTGAAACATGAATAGCCCAATTTTTGTTGTCCTCCTAACTCATCTTGAACTGAAAGTCAACCAACACATTTCCCACAACTCATTTCACACATAATGCTTCTAGGCCTCACAGGCCCGATTTTGCATTTGTATAGCAAGCTGGCCTTTTGACCCTAAAACATGACCTTATTATCATTTTCCTTCCTAAAACCAACTCCATTAGCTTTCCTTTATCCTTCCTCAACTTATCATGGTATCTTGGTATCCTTGCTACCTGTGAACATTTCAATGGCATGGTTTTCCAAATCCGCATTCAAGTGATAGATTAAAATATTGAGCATCTCAGGACTAAAGACAGAGCCTTGTGATGTACCCCTAGCTAGCTCCCAAAGTTTAATAAGATCCCATATGGTATGATAATTCTGCTGATTGTAACTCACACAGATGTCATAACGTAGTTTTGATTGCCCTCTGACCACGAGCATATGATGAGGAACTTTTCAAATTCCTTACTCTACTCTAGAGGCACAACACTGATAGCATTTTATGATTTATTAACCAGGTATGAACCTGATATAAATGAAAAATGGCAAAGTGCTGATTGGGCCTGTTGTTTACATAGCACCCTTTAAAAAAAACATGATACCTGTCTTTTGCTTAAACACATTCAGTGCACTGTCTGGCAAAGACGGTAACAACTACCAAATATCTTGCCATTAGGCAGGGCTTGGAAACTCTGGTAAGGAGATTTGAAAGTAAGTGACACATGTCACTCTCTGAGTGAACAGTGACAATTCCAGATACAACTCCACAACTTTCTTCCCGCTGCCTCAGTGATTGCTGAGGACGATGGTGTTCCAGCTGGTGTAGCCACTGGATGGCAGAGCCTCTGTTGACTGGGTCCCGAATAACTAGGTAGAGCAGAGCCTCCTGCTTACACACATGGATCTTGCACAGAGTGTGGGTGAGAAATAAAATATGTTCTTAGACTAAATCACAAAAATTTGGGGAGTAGTTTCTTATTCAGCGTAACCTAGTCTATTCCGACTAATTCGTTTCTCCTGCTCTGAGAGTCTCAGACTCCCACAATGTGCTAATAGGACCTGTGTGTTTTGACATCTATTTCTCCAGCCATCTGTGTCACTTTCACATCACCTCCACTGACCTGGTCACTGGTCCTGGAGTGTGCTGTACTCTTTCTAGACTTGAGGCCTTCATGTATGTTGGGCCCTGAGGATCCAAGTTTCCTCCACCTTAAATGCTCTTCTTCTCTCTCCAGACTTCTTTTGACCACTTTCCCTTCAGACCCTAACTGTCCTCAGGGAACATTTCTTGACTTTCGCAAACAATATTAGAACCCCCATTAAACACTTCCCTAGCATCTTCTCTCTCTTTCAAAGCACTTTGCAGTCTTGCAGTTATTAAATGTGCAACATTTTTTTTTTAAGATTTACTTATCTATGGGCGCCTGGGTGGTTCAGTCGTTAAGCGTCTGCCTTCGGCTCAGGTCATGATCCCAGAATCCTGCGATCGAGCCCCACGTTGGGCTCCCTGCTCAGTGGGGAGCCTGCTTCTCCCTCTCCAGCTCCCCCCTGCTTGTGTTCCCTCTCTCGCTGTCTCTGTCAAATAAATAAAATCTTAAAAAAAAAAAGATTTATTTATCTATTTTAGAGAGGGAGAGAGAGCAATGAGTGAGGGGGCAGAGAGAGAGGAAGAGAGAATCTCAGGCAGACTCCATGCTGAGCATCGAGTCCACTCAATCTCACCATCCTGAGATCACGACCTGAGCTGAAACCAAGAGTCGGACACTTAACTGATTGCGCCGCCCAGACGCCCCAAAGGTGCAACATTTTAATTTAGTATCCATTTTCTTTGCTAAAATATAAGCTCCTTGAATTAAGGGCTCTATTTAATTCACCACTGGACCCTCAGCACCTCCTATGGCAATGGCGCAAAGCCCTCCGATTTTTGACAACTACTAGATATTCCCATCAAGTTGAAAAAAAAGACAAACCCAAGATGACTCTTGTTCTTAAATTCCTCCAGCTTAGTTATCTGATTTCTTTTGATCTCAGAAAGCCAAGCCACTTTAATATTATGCTTGAAATAGAATTAACATCTTTAAATTTATTTATCGGGTCTCCACATGTGTCAAAGAGAGTCAGAAAATGGGTGAAAAGAGCAAAAATGAAGAAACTTAGTACTCAGCTGCACAACACAGTCAGGAGAAAAGTGAAAATTTAAATAACAGGTGAGCTATGGAGTTCTGTGGTCACTGGATGGGCGGTTCTGTCTGAGCCCGGGTACCGACAGGAGGGGTTGAAGTTCAAAGCCATTTGTGGGTACCAAGGGCAATTACCGCCTTTCCTGTGGCTGGGCACAAAGTTCCTATCACAGATTTGCCTTTTATCCGCAGCCATGAGTGGACCACTTTCAGTTCCAGTATATCACCTATGGAACCAGGAGCTGCTCCACCAGAGCCTAGCCTGGTGATAGGCGCATAAGGGCTTGTAACAAACCGTGGCTACATTATTGAGTCTGTTCTGTACAGTCAATAAAACCAGTTTTTTGAATCATTTGGTGCAGCTATTACCTTGATTTGAAATCTCTCGCTCAAATCTAACTGCAGCATCTCCAGGACAGGAAAGTTTCAAGGCTGAAAGTGGCCTTTGTGTATGAGGTTAAACTCAGCCAGGGTCTGAACACCCATGTCTGCCTCTGTCAGCAGTGGGGATCACATCTGCTTGTGGTTCCTGTGCCACCCACTGGGAAGCACGTGACATTAGATGTAATGCAGTTCTACATGTTTCCAGCATCTGGGGACCACTATATATATAACATAACTATGATACATATTTTTAAATTTATCTTTTATATTTAATTTTTAATTTTTAAATATATATTAATTTTAAAGATTTTATATATACATATATCTTAACATACTTCCAAGCATTTTTAAGAACTGGGGAAAATTCTAAGCATTAACACGTCTCAAATGACAAAAGAAACCTGATCCGTTATCTATACTATAACCAAAATGTTCTATAACAAAATTTATTCGTTGTTGCTCTTGTCTCTCAACCTAACCTGTTGAGGATAATCTAGTCAAAACCATGAATGTTTCAAAGACTTGGAGATAGGGGCCAACAGCTGAAGACTCATAGGTAGGATGAAATGGAAAGCCAAACCTGGGGAGCAGGTGTGCCCATCTTTTCTCCAACCATGGTCCCTTCATCTAATTTAACTGGGAACAAGGGCTTCTATTGTTGCACATTTCATTTATTTATTGCTCAGCATTTATCAAGTGGCTACTATGTGTGTAACATTTTTTGGTGCAAAAGAAATTATGGTAGGTAAAATTCTAAGAATCACCCACAGTGACCCTCATCGCTGTGTAATTCCCATCTGTGACCACTGCATGGGGTCAACCTGAAAATATGATGAAGTAACACTCCAGGAACCAGATTCTGCCCTAACCCAAATGAGCTTTGAAGAAGATTCTTCCAAGGGCTTCCAGATAAAAGCACAAACTAGCCAACACCTTGATTTTGATCTTATGAGACCCTAAGTAGAGATCCCAGTCTAGCTCACTTGGACTTCTGACCTAAAGAACTGTGAGATTATAGGGAACCTGGGTGGCTTAGTCGGTTAAGCATCTGCCTTAGGCTCAGGTCATGATCCTGGGGTCCTGGGATCAAGTCCCATGTCAGGCTCTCTGTTCAGTTGGGAGTCTGCTTCTCCCTCTCCCTGTGCCCCTTCCCTTTGCCCCTCCCCTCTGCTCTCCCCTCCTCTCTCAAGTAAATAAATAATATCTTTAAAAAAAACTGTGAGATTATAAATGGGAGTTATTTTAAGCTGCTAAATTGTGGTCATTTGTTAGGCAGTGATAGCAAACTGATACAGAATTAAATTAAAACTAGAAACTTGATCCAGATTTCAGAAGCTTACTCTCCAATTGGGAAAAGAGGGTTTTTGCATTCCCTACATGTTGTTTCTCCTCCCCACCAAAAACATGCACACTGCATTTTTATTTTTTGAAGTGTCAAGTCAGTGTCATCATTGCATCCACTCTGCTATGGTTTAACAAGTTCCTATGATGTACTCTACACTCTGCTGGGCCCTGAGGTCCACAAACAGACTCAGTGTCTGTCCTCAGGAGGGCTGTAGACTGAGGACCTGAAGACAACCACAGGACAGGTACATTGCCCGGTGCTGTGAGAAACCACGGGACCACTGGAATATGGATGACTGGCTTTTACGTGGCATGGACAAGACAAGCTTCTTGAAGGGAGTGACAACAAAAAATTAATCTGGAATTTCAAAAGGCATATTAAGTCAACATGTCCTACAATATTTTCAGACAATTTCACCCAGTGATTGCACTTTAAATTTTGTATTGTTCAATGGACATAGTGACACATTTAACCACCTTCTTAGAAATTCTGAGGCCAATTATGCAAAAAAAGTCCATATACTCTTTCCATTAGGTAGTAGCCATCATTGTCCCTGGAGTCATTTTACCTGATTCCTTAGAAAGCAAAATGTCAGCAGTTGAGGAACCTGGCAAGTACTTGTTGCTGATGAAAATTAAAATGCATTTTCCTCCTTTCCTCTTAAATACATTTGGAGTGGATTTGAAAAAAATAGCCTTTTAAAAAGAGAGGAAGTGATTACATTTCCAAGTGTAAATTTGTAGTAAGGTGATAAGGATCACAGAGAAATGCAGCATCATGACCTTTTACAATAATTTTTAAGGGGGTTCAGGAGAAACAGCGGAGTTTCTCTGTATATATAAATAGAGGTACAACTCAAATTCTCATTGGAAACCTTTGATCTTTAGAAGAAAGTGATACAATTATATTTGCTCTCTAATTTTCTCTATTTTAAATTCAATTCCATATTTCTCTTTCTTGTGAATTGCAAATTGCCCTTCAATTTTATGAGACTTTTAGAACTGTAGCACAAGATCAAGAACAGGAAAAGGAATTATCATACAGAGATTACTTATGTGCAAAATATACGTACACACAGAGGCACATACATGCCTCCTCATTTGTGGTGATTGATTTATGTCAGTGTTAATTTAGAATTGAACAAACTGTAATCTGGAATTTTGACAGATGATGTTTTTCCAGGTTTCTTATGTTTAAGATCCTAAAATAATGACTATTGATCTTTGGTCTACATCATAGAAAGAAATGTGCTTTATCCATTGGTTCATGATTAACAGTTCTCACATAATAATAGCCAGTATAATTCAAAGTGTAAATTGACATTAAAAGGGCAGGAACAAAATGCCATAAAATATAATTCCAGTAGAAATGACTAAAAGCACATCTGCTGAGTGAGAGGCAATGAGAAAGAAGAGAGAAGGGAAGTGTCTATCACATGTGAGGCTTTATGATAAATGCCAACAAAGAAAGCTTATATTGAAGACCTGGGAAAGCTTTAGTAGCTAAAAAAGAAAGGATGAATTCAGAGGGTCATGCCACTTATATGCTACTCAGCTACTCTTTACAAGCCAATTCAGCTAGTTGGGGACCACAGACAGAGCAGGCAAATGATTCAAAACACACACACACACACAAAATTATCCCCATCTGCATCTCTCATGTCTCTGAGGACATTGGCATTAAAATAACTACTGGAAGAGAAATGGTGAGAATTTCACCAACTTCCAGTAGTTATTTTAATGCCAATGGACATTAATTCCATTAATTTAATGGAAAATACAGTTGGAATTCAATGGGGTCTATGTTTATTCAGCTATTAATTCATTCTTTCATCTGTACATTTATTTCAAAAAGATACATTCTGTACATTTTAGGTACCAGTTATTATCCATCTATGGTGAGAGAGATAGGCATGGCTCCTGCTATCAGAGGAATAAGGTTATGAAGAAATCGACACAATTTAATGAAGAGTGAATTCTGAGAAAGTTCATTACTTTCATACAAGTACATTACATGTATTTTTATCTCTCTTTGAAATTCTCACCATTATTCTCACCATTTCTCTTCCAGTAGTTATTTTAATGCCATTTACTTTTAAACCTGGGTAACGATTAAGGCATCAAGTTTCTTGAGGAACATACAATTTAAGTAGGGAATGCATTAACAAAGGTGAGTTCATTTAATTTGCTTTAGCACTTTGAGGCATCTAGCGGACAACACAGTGCCAAGGAAATGAGACATGAAATAGGTTAGTTCTGTTGGGAGCCCAAGAGCAGAATGGATTAGACCAGCCATGTGACACCTTGCAGTGGGAGCCCCGATGCACGGCCATTCCGAGCCCCGAGGTGCTGACAGCCGGAGAGAGGGGGTCAGGGATGGGGAACGGAAGCAGTAGCAACAGCACTCTTTGCCAGGCATTCTTCTCAGTACTTTAAGCGTATCAGCTTGTTTAATTCCCCAAACAAACTTATGCAGTATGAACACTTAACCCCATTTTACCTATGAATATGCCCCAAATCTCCTCCAAGAAGTGGTGCTCCTGGTGCCAAGGATGTCTCTGGTGCCACTGGAATTGACCTCAAGAGTCTGGCTCATGCTCTTGTTCACTGCCTCTCTGGCAACGGGTGGTGTAGACAGTGGCTGGGGACACCTAGACACTCCCTGGGTTCAAATCTCAGCATTGTTACTAATTAACTATATGGCTTTTGTCACTTTTTGACCTAGCTCAACTTCAGTTTTCTTATCGGTAAATTAGGAGTAACAACAGTATCTCCACCTCATGGCGTAGTTATGAGATTTGAATGAGATGCACTGTCTGGTGCAGGCACCCTACTACATAGGACATGCACAATAAATCCCGCATAACGTTGACAGTGCAAAAAGCAAAGAGGTTCTGTATCAGTGATGCTTTGGTCAGAAGAGCACAACTTCCGGGGATGCTATACAATAAGGGACTCATTACAGCATTAGCCCTTGCACGCTCGGGAGCTGGTGGGGAAATCTATACAGCCTGTGGTCTCTGCGTCTAGTGTGGAGCCCAGCATCACTGGAGGTGATGAGACTGGCAGTCAGGAGGGAGAATGGGACAATGATGGGAGAAAGGATGACAAGGAACCCATGTGGGAAAGTAGAACCCATGTTTATCTCAATGCTTCCCGCCTTGGTAGGGCAGGCGATCTGTAAAGGGAGCTGGCTCCTCTCCACAACTGGCCCAGGGCTCAGGGAAGCTGTGGTTCTGGTGCAGCCCCAGGCCATCGACATGCACAAGTAACAAAGTGTGCAAGCTCCACAGCATTTGGTACCCTACCCTAATCTTCACAGTACAAAGATATGTCTGCTGCATCACATTTGCCTTCCAAATATTGTGCAAAATTTCTCTTGAGGCTAATGCTGAGGTTCACAACATGGGGAAGGGAATTCTGAGAAAAGGCATTCCAGCTTAGCCAAACTGACATGATACAAAGCCAATGCACCAGGGTCGTACACCTTATTTTCTCAATATTGGCTAGTTCCTTTGTATTTTAAAATAATGATGCTAACTCTAAAATGACAATCCGACTCTCACTTGGACCCATGCTCTTCTTGAGTCGAAGAGCATGCTTCTTACCAGCTTTGGTGCAGGAACTGCCACCACTTTGCCTGTGTTGTGTTCTGCAGTGCCGGGCATTTATGCTTCTAACACACCGGGTCTACTGATCCACCCTCTGGATTCCTATTACAAGATGATCACATTCAAACTCCCTACACCATCCACTCCATCTAGTCCTAGCTTGTTCATGCAGATATATATTTCACTAACTTTGTGCCTCCACATCATTCTGCTCTACTTTTAATGTAGCTCCTCCAGATCATATTCTAGTTGCCAGTAGGTACGTCACCCACTAGACAATAAGCTACTTGTGGATAGGGACTAGTCCAGGAAATGGTTGAATGTATGAGTAAATAAAGAACAGAAATTCATATACCTGTTTTTCATTCACATTCATATATTCATATAGCTGTTTTATAAATTTATATTGATAGGTCTCTATGGGCCAAGTACTCTATCTCCCATACACAAAAAGAACAAAACAGCCATGATCCCAGTTCTTGTGGAGCTCACATTCCAGTCAGTGGTCAGATATTAAATAAAAGGACATGTGAATCAATGCACAATTGACCATTATGATTAAGGCTGGGAATAAAAGTAAGATAATTGCTACTCTTATTAAATAAATTTATTTTCAAGATGACTGATTGGGTCAAGAGACTTAATTTTTGTACATAAGAGAGAAACGTGAATTAGCCCAATGGAAAATAGACAAATAAATGTGGCCTTGTCAGCACAATGTTCAAAATAATTGAAGAACCCAATTCAGTTCATCATTTGTCGGTTGCACAGCATCCTGCCAGGCACTGAGTGAGTACTCCCCCCCACCACCACCCCCCAGTTGCCAATAAGCTTTGAGAAAATACCAGCATAGGCTCTCTTCCTGTGTAGTCTGCCTGGAGTACGTCGCCCTTGGAGAGTGTTAATCTTTGGAGAGAAAATCAACTCCCGCAGATCAGGACCAAGTTGTAAGATTTTAGGAGAGTTCTTATCAGACTAAAGACTCTCAGTAAGTACATAAGATATCAACCTCTTTAGACAATAATTTGATAAAACAACAGTTGAGTTTAGGGCATTGAATTTTAAAAATGGGATGTTAATCATTTATTTTGTATCTAGCACATAAAATTCCCAGATGCCAACTCCAGGGCCAAAAATGGACATGTGGAGAACAGCAGGTATGAAATGATAAATCTCGTGATTTATAGGCCTTGCTTGCTGAAAGTCTCTGGTGATTCATTTCATCACTGTGGAGCAATTTCTCCAACAAAATGTGTCTTTCCCATCCCTTAATCCAAGTGACTCATTTGCTATTCACTTTGTCTTTCAGTATGGTCTTTGTCAAAGCTTCCCTCTTAAGAATTTCCTCCTTATAAACACTGTGTCTTTGATCCCCGCCAAAACATATGAAAGATTATGAGAGGTAAGAACAAAGAGGAGCTTTTTAAGACTTTCCCAACCATCTGATCTCTTTGTTGATTACACCTGTTTGGGAATTTTTTCATGTCATATATTTATTCCAGCCTGTCATAGGTTAGACGAGACATTAAAAATGAATGTGAACATTCTCCAAACAGAAGTTTTTATACATTATGCCATGTTTAGTAACATAAGTTGATTTCAATTAATTTAATGGAAAATACAGTTGGAATTCAATGGAGTCTATGTTTATTCAGCTATTAATTCATTCTTTCATCTGTACATTTATTTCAAAAAGATACATTCTGTACATTTTAGGTACCAGCTATTATCCATCTATGGTGAGAGAGATAGGCATGGCTCCTGTTATCAGAGGAATAAGGTTATGAAGAAATCGACACAATTTAATATACTATGCAGTTCTGTATAAGTGTGTATGTGTGTGTGTGTGCTTGCATGCCCACGTGCGTGCCCACATGCATGTATGCACACATGCAGATATGTGATGGGGACACAATAACAGGACTACAAATGTCTAATGTCATGCCTCTGAAAGTGTGACATTAGAACTATAATTTAAGTGATGAGAAGAAGCCAGCCATGCAAAAATCCAAGGAAAAATTACTCTAAGTTAAAGGAGGAACAAGTGACAAAGGTCTTGGTCAAGAGTGAATTTGGCATGTATGAAGACCCAAAAGAAATCGAAAGTGGGTAAAGTAGAGAAAAAGTTGCAGAGTTTGGTACAAGATGAAGGTGGAAATGTGGGCAGGAGTGAGAGGGTTTATTTCTATCAGGAGTTCTTCATTTCAGATACTATATGAGACTATAGGTCTCAGGATTCTGAAGATACACAAAGCCCTTTATATTTGCAGTAAAATTTTCTTCATGTATGCATCATTGCATTTTCAAAGTATTCTGAGACCCAAGGAAGCCTAGGAATTAAGACCCAGTCTATAGTGTATTGATCAAGTCTAAATATTGGCCTAATGTGGTTAAAGTCTCATGATACCTTATATCACTGAGTTTAAAACCTTGGTAGTTACACATTCTCATCCTAAATGGTTCATGCAGCTGCTATGTGAGGTTTTGTTCTTTTCAGGTAAGAAAATGGAAGCATTTCATTAAATCATGTCAAGGTTCAGAGAGTTAAACTTTTTTGAGAAGAAGGATAAAACTGGATTAGGAATTGTTTTATTCTTCTTGAACTCTACATTAAGTGAACACTGCCTGGAATGGATTTGATAGGTAATTTTTAGCCCTTGATAATAACTAAAAAAATGTAAACCCTTTCCATCATCATTTTTCACCTGTATTTGATAACTATTGTGTGAGAACAATGGAAGCAGATATATGGTACTATATGCAATATCCCAAAGAGATGATGAATGATAACACTTGCAGTTTAAAAGAAAAATGGCCCAATTTCAAGTGTCCTTTCTGGAAGTTCTATGACTGTTTGGGGAAAACTTGCTAAAAATACTAAGGCAGTAGAGACAAGAATGGAAAGAGTGAAATATAGTCTCCATCCCTTTTTTATGTTCTTAAGGATACTGTTTAACATACATCATTTTGACAAAGTTGACTTATTTATTAAATAAGACTTATTATCATTAAATAGCTCTCCAGATGCTGTGTCCATGAATAGTGAATTCTGAGAAAGTTTATTACATGAATCAAAACATTGAAAAATATCACTTTAAATGTGATCAATGTCTTTGTCTGCTTTGCCTTGTAACTTCGACCGAAATGACCTGGCACATGAATAAATATTTATATCAGCTTTTATACTAAAAAAGAAAAGCCTGCTTGAAAATGTTGTGTTGCAATTACTCATGGGTATTTGCCTGATGATTATTTGTCTCTAGTAGAGAGCATATTCTAAAATAAACAGAATCTGGCATAGAACCATCATAGAATATATTTATACATTAGCCAATTCACAACCAATTGAAAAGGACAAGTTCAGACAAGCCTCTATTTGTCTGCATAGCTCTGAATAGTTGGTTTGATATTCCCATTACAGTGACTAGTTTTAATTTTGCAAAGTAGCAATTATTTTGGTTGCAAAGAGACAGTGAAAGATATCTTTCTCTTTGGTGGATTTTGGAAAGTTATCCTAAATATCTTCTCTAGTTTGTAATGAAGGGGAGTAGAATTTGTCACCCCAAAATATGCCTCTTTGGCATAAAGATTATTCTAGACCGATTATTTTTAAGAAACTAAAGATTCAGAAAAAGCTTTTTACCTCCCTCTCAATTACCTACATCTGCAATGGAAAGGGGGTCTACACCAAGAGAGCTCTTACCAGAAATACCTTTTAAGGAACCGTATCTGCATAACAGAGCAACCTGTGATTTCCAGTCATCTCCTCTCACCTTCCTATGAATGGCCTTTCTTCCCTTTACACCCTCAGACTCTTAACCCTTTCCTTAGCTCAGGATGTTATATAAGCCTCAACTACCTGGCTCCCCTTTGGGTCTCATATTTGTATGGGGCTCCCATATGTACAAAATTTGTTTTTTCTCTTGTTAACCTGTCTTTTTTTTTATTCATTTATTTGAGAGAGAGAGTGCGAGCACAAGTGGGGTGAGAGGCAGAGGCAGAGGGAGAAGTAGGCTCCCTGCTGAGCAGAGAGCCTGATGTGGGGCTAGATCCTATGACCCTGAGATCATGACCTGAGCTGAAGGCAGACACTTAACTGACTGAGCCACTCAGACACCACTTCTGTTAATCTGTCTTATATCAATTTAAATATTAGTCCAGCCAAAGAACCTAGAAGGAAAGAAAGGAAAAATTATCCCCACTTCAGTACAATCAGAAACAAGTTTGCAATACTTAAGGAGATGGGGGAGGGCTACCTAGAAAGAAGAAAAAAGATGGTAAAATGGTAGTGGTAAGTGGGAACATATCACAAAAGACCCTAAATATCAGAGGATGGTGGTATAGCTTTCCCTGTGGGCAATGAAGAGCCACAGGAACTTTTATCTGGAGAGGTAACTTAGTGAACTTGCCTTTCCAGAATGATTTATCTGACCAGAATCTGCAAAACAGGCTTATAAAAGGAAGTGCTTTTCCTTTTGCAGTGTAAATAAGACCACTAGGGACTACTCCCAGCAAGAGATGGAGTCTCTTTCCTCTCCACTTGAATCTGGGTTGGCTGTGTGACTTCCCTTGACCAACAGGACGGTGCAGAAATGTTGCCACAGGGCAGGCCCAGAAACTTCCTTTATGCTCTCTTATAGCCCAGCTGCCATACTGCAAGGAAGTAAATGCTATCCTCCAGCACACAAAGAGGCTGGAGAAAGAGGTGCTAGTGGAGAGACAGTCTGAAGAGTAGATTAAAGCATGGAGAAGGGGGCGCCTGGGTGGCTCAGTCATTAAGCATCTGCCTTCGGCTCAGGTCATGATCCCAGGGTCCTGCGATGGAGCCCCACATCGGGCTCCCTCCTCAGCGGGAAGCCTGCTTCTCCCTCTCTCATTCCCCTTGCTTGTGTTCCTGCTCTCACTATCTCTCTCTCTGTCAAATAAATAAATAAAATCTTAAAAAAAAAAAAAAAGCATGGAGAAGAACTGACGTGACCCAGACAGCAAGCCCAAGACATGTGAGGGAAGCTTTCTTGGGCTCCCACCCCAGCCCACTGGCCAGCTGAATAGAGCCACACAAGAAATCTAGAAGACCAGCAGATTTATCACTCTGTCTACCAACAGAATCTTAAGAAATGGCAAATCATTGCTGTTTCAGGACACTAAGTTTAGACGGGGTTTATTGCAATAGAAAACCAAAATAACATCTCACGAAATATCTTCTCACAATCAAACTCAGTAAAGATTCATTGAGTCAGAGGCATGGAAGCCGGTTGGAATGATATTTCAGAAAGGTTAGCCTGGGGTCATGAGAACATGGCCTGGGTGAAAAGACTAAGGCTTAATTAACGCTTTCATTCCCTCCTCTCATCAGGAAAGGGGCAGGCAGTAAAACAGATTAAAATGTTGAGTTTAGAAGTCACACAAAACTGGGCTCCTCCCCTGGTTCCAGCACTTAAATATTTCTTTCTCTAAAAACACAGAGCTAATAATAGCCCCCACTGAATGAACTCATTATGAAAATCAACTGGGGGAGGATGTCAAATTACTCAACACAGATTTGCGTATACTAAGTTCACGATGAGGAGCCAATGTAGTGTTTGGAAATGGGACCAGACTTTCCCTTAATTCCATTATTTGCCCTTTACCTTCCTGAATTTTGTCTTCAGTACCTCCAGGAGGGATGTCAAAGAATAAATACTTAGAGAATAGAAAACAACAATTCTTGATTGTTGAGTCTCAAAAGCTTAGAGAATTTGTGTTTCTAAAGGCTTTGCCCTGAGGCCACTCTGAATGTTGAGAGAAAGTGTCGGTAGCCTTTCCCTTGCTTCCTCCCACCCCCGGATCCAGATTCTGATATAAAACTGATGTCCTCTCCCCTCCACAACCTATCACCAGGCAATCCAAATTTCAAAATAGGGATAACTATGGACAAGCCTGGATGAATCTAAGATGTCTTAGTTTAGAAAACTTGTGTCTCCTTTACCATTTTAAGGAAAAGCAGTAATACTGCAAGATTCCTCTGGGCCCAAAAGCTCCTCTTCTGTAAGGAAAGTTTGAAAAATATTTTGAATGGGTAAAAAAGATTTCTAGATATCCTGTCTAGCATATCTTCCTGGGCTCTCTCTCCCTTGTGTTGTCTTTGAGCTACTTTACAGCTGTATAAGTTTTGGAATACTGATAGTAATACAAATCTTTTCTATAGAAAAGCAAACTATATCTAGTTAAATAAGTTAGTTATTGCCCCATGGATATTGACCAAATTGTTATATATTTGTAAATTCTTTTCAGCATTCCTGATAACCATAAGTGTGTCTGTTCTTTTGTTTTTTCCATGAAACTGGGTATATATTTATTTCAAATTTCAATGAGAGTTACAACTACACCTCTCTATTAGTTTATTAGGACTGCCATAATAAAGTATCACAGACTGTGTATCAAACAAGGGAAATGTATTTTCTCATGATCTGGAAGCTAATAGTCTGAGATTAAGGCATTGGCAGGGTTGGTTTCTTCCGAGGCCTCTCTCGGTTTGCAGATGGCTGCCTTTTCCTCTTATTCTTCACATAGCCTTCCCGTAGTGCCTATCTGTGTCCTAATCTCTTATGATGACGCCAGCTGTACTGGGTTAGGGCCCAGTCATGTAATCATTTTACCTTAGTTATCTCTTTAAAAGCCCTATCTCCACAGTTTGGCTATTGTGGACATTGCTGCTATAAACATCGGGGTGCACGCCAAGATGTCCATTGACAGATGAATGGATAAAGAAGATGTGGTGCATATATATACAAAGGAATATTATACAGCCATCAAAAGGAATGAGATCTTGCCATTTGCAAAGACGTGGATGGAACTGGAAGGTGTTATGCTGAGCAAAATAAGTCAATCAGAGAAATACATGTATCATATGACCTCACTGATATGAGAAATTCTTAATCTCAGGAAACAAACTGAGGGTTGCTGGAGTGGTGGCGGGTGGGAGGGATGGCTTGGCTGGGTGATGGACATTGGGGAGGGTATGTGCTATGGTGAGTGCTGTGAATTGTGCAAGACTGTTGAATCACAGATCTGTACCTCTGAAACAAATAATACATTATATGTTAAAAAAAAAAAAAGAAGAAGAAAATAGCAAGAGGGGAAGAATGAAGGGGGGGAAATTGGAGGGGGAGATGAACCATGAGAGACGATGGACTCTGAAAAACAAACTGAGGGTTCTAGAGGGGAGGGGGTGGGAGGATGGGTTGGCCTGGTGATGGGTATTAAAGAGGGCACGTTCTGCATGGAGCACTGGGTGTTATATGCAAATAATGAATCATGGAACACTACATCAAAAACTAATGATGTAATGTATGGTGATTAACATAACATAATAATTAAAAAAAAAGGAGTTATAAGCTGGTCACTGTCTTGATGATTAATTTAAAAAAATTAAAAAAAAAAATAAAAGCCCTATCTCCAAAATAGTCACGTTCTGAGGTGCTGAGGTGTAGGACTTCAACATATGAATTGGCAATGAGGCAGGACACAATTCTGTCCATAACATATTTTTTAAAAATCATTCTTTAACACTCCTCAAGTGATAATTTCTCAAAATGGACCTATAAAGGTATATTTAAAACATCCTAAGTGGGTCAACATTGTCACTAAAGATTATGGGCTCCCTTTTCACCACATGCACCAGTATGCATATTTTCTATCATTCTTTTGTTTTGTTTTGTTTTGTTCTGTTTTGTTTGGTTTTTTTTCCTTTTTTTTATTCTTATGTTAATCCCCATACATTACATCATTAGTTCTAGATGAAGTGTTCCATGATTCATTGTTTGTGCATAACACCCAGTGCTCCATGCAGAACGTGCCCTCCTCAATACCCACCACCAGGCCAACCCATCCTCCCACCCCCCTCCCCTCTAGAACCCTCAGTTTGTTTTTCAGAGTCCATTGTCTCTCATGGTTCGTCCACCCCTCCGATTTCCCCCGCTTCATTCTTCCCCTCCCGCTACCTTCTTCTTTTTTTCTTTTCTTAACATATATTGCATTATTTGTTTCAGAGGTACAGATCTGAGATTCAACAGTCTTGCACAATTCTTGAGTGCTTTGCGATAAAAGTTTTCTCTTTATTATGAGCATACTTCTACAGCTCCATTTTCACATTCCATTGGATAATTAAGGTACCACCAAGGGTATGGCTCTCTTCACTGGCCTGCACTGCTGAGCTGCTATGTATAAACACATCCTCAGGAGTGTGCAGAATTAAGAAAATTGTACTGAACAAAATTCAAGATAAGGTAAGCTGAGGACTTCAAAGAACGTAATGGAAGTAATAATAAGCTAGCCTTCCAGAAACCCAATATCTAACTCTACCTGGAGAAAGTCACATTGACTTTCACTATCTAGTTTTCCCAGCATAGTGCTATGGATGAAAAGAAGTCACAAGCAACATCAAGGGTAACCTTAAAGGATAAGAAATGTGGAAACCCAAAGCACCAACCGATTTTTCTAAATTCATTTGGTAAATTCTGGCATATACCAAGGAGCCTGATTTTAGAGTCTGAGAAATTTCTGGCAGTGTGGCAAACAGATTTGGGAAATCTGGGGTGAGATTACTGCTCTGATTCACATGGCTGAGTGAACACAGATAGTTTTCTTTCATTGTTTTACTTTTCATATTTACTGCCTGATGCCTTACCTGATCCTAAGAATGTGAGCTCTTAGGAGACAAAGACCTGGCCTCTTGCTCATGACTATCCCTGGAACAAAGAAAAAAAGGTGGGAGCATGGTAAGTGTTCAATACATATCGTTGAGTGGAATGGATGAAAATCACTGAACTTCTTTGGATCTCACTTTCCTTGTAATTTAAACATGGAGCAGGTAATAAAATTCACTGCACAGTAAATAAATATTCATGAAGTTCCTAGATATACCAGGCCCTTAGCAGAAGTTTTGTGCCAGAATACTCCCCAGTTCCTCTGCAAACTGACTTCAGACTGGCCACTAATCTGTGAAACATGCCCATATGTTTGGTTCCCAGTTTAGGCTCTAGCTCAGGCCCCACTACAGCTACATGTAATGTACAGTTAGCCTATATTCCCCTTCCCAATGAAGAGCCAGACAAAATTACCTGAAAGTGTCCCTTCTTCAAAGGTACTTTTCCCTAGTACTTCTCATGGTATTTTCCTTTAATTTCCACCCAATAAGTGTGTCTTGAATGAATGAATGAACCATTGATTTTCACTCACAAAGCCTCTACACCCCTTCCTTCCTCTCCAACATTTCAGAAACTTTCCTTTTCATGCATTTCTGCCATCATTAAAGATACTAATTCCATTTTAAACCTGGTTAAGGGATGATTCTAAATTTAAAAAAAAGCTTAGTGGCCAAATGGAACATTTAGATGTGCATGAATTCACCAAAACCCTAACAGCTCTAGGAAAATTCTCCTAAGTCAGACCTCAGGGTGACCTCTAGAAAGTGACGACATTAACCCTGATAGCTTCTGGCAGGTTCATGTCAGCATCAGCATCTGGAGGGATAACCCAGGACTTCCTTCTCACTCATCTGAAGTGTTCAGAGAGCTTTCACCTAGCAATTTTAGCTGCAGGAGAATTCTGCAAAGAGGCACAACAATGTCCAGAAAATGGAAAATCTCCCAGAGCAATAAATAACCCTTTGGCGGTACAAACCTCCTTCTCATTTTAGGGTCTTGATGGTGGAAGAACTCAGAATCCAGCAGCATCAATGCTAAGTCCTGATAAAGCCTCTAGATTTGGGTCATTTTTGTAATTCTCATTGCTCTTCTCTGCCTCCTTCTATCACATACACACCAAACAGGGAATTGGGATATATGTAGAATAGCACTCAAACTGGAAATTTAGAGAAAGAAAAAGAGAGAGAGTCTGAAAATCTCCACCCACTATCCCCAACCCTAAACACCTTCACAAAATTCAAGGTTCTTTTTGTTTTAATTAACTATTTCTTCTGTTTCAGAATGACCCTCAGGAGGAACTTAAAAACCTCAAACCTCAGAATGTGCAGATTCCCCTCAAGCCCCTTGTGTCATTTTTCATTTGGCACCAAACATGATCACACTCTCTAAAATGTTCAGCAGAAATTTTTTAAAGTCAAAGAGTCCCTAAAAAGGGCAGCCACGACACCTACATATACCACTTTTGTCTCTTTAAAAGCATCAGGAATTGAACCAACTGGCAAAAGGGACTACTAGTACCTTAACTACTCCCCCAGGGACAGGCTGAGGGTCTATGAAAATTGCATTAACTCCTTCAGGTGAGGCTTGGACACTGACCCTCATGCTGCTGTGTTAGCTTGATCCGATGTCAGTACTTATAGGGAGCACTGAGATTTCAAAAGGTCACAAGGATATTAAGATTTCTGTTTGTGTTCATCTCAGTGACATTTGAGATGTAGCCCTTTATTCTAAATTTTTTTAGAATTATTATTTCTAAAATTATTTCTTTACTTTACAAGAAAGTCCCTTTCCTCAAGGAGCTGAAATGAAAGACTTTTCCTTTTGGATTGGAGATCAGTTCCAGATAATGAAGTGAGAATGCAGGAAGAATATTTTGAAGTCATATGAGGTATATAGCTGGGTCCTATCTTATGACACAAGGTCAAGCTGTCACATCAGCAGAGGAAGCCCAGATGGTGTTCAATCAAAACTATTCTTAGAGAATCCTTAGGGAGATGCCACACTAGAGATCTACCTACCATCTCTCAGCCAGTTCAATTTAGCTCTTGAAGTAATTATATATGTATTTAAGGGTACCCATGACTTGTTTTAATCAAGTATGGTAAGACATGGAGACACAGAAATGACTGCCATGAAGGATGTAACTTACTCACAGTTTCCTAGACACTGTAAGCACAGCAAACCATGCAAGCCCACATGGGGTGGTACCAGGGTCACTCACGAGGTAGAAGAACAAGGGGAAGATGTGGTTAAGAGTCTTTATGATGATTTCTTTAAGAAGGACTGGGTGAGGCAAGGTAAGCAGGCTTAGTGTTGGCTAGTTTGAATAATCTCAGTGGGCTCTGAGGCTCAAAGTCTGTCCCTAGTTGTCTATACCTGGTCCTGGGGTGACTAAGACAGGTGGCCAAAATGGCCCAGAGTGAGAGCCCAATAAAGGAGGTGGTTGGGGATATGGGCTCTGGATCTGTTGATTTTTATATGAAAGATGTGCTCTTTTACTGTCTCTAGAAATTAGCTAACCCTCAGGGGTTCTGTGCCTCCAGGGTTGGGGAAGCCCCAAAATGTCAAAGCATCAAAAATGCAAAATAAAAGGACATTATATGTACACAAACATACACATACGCACTCTTGTGCTGTTTTCATGACCTTCAAACAATTTCCAAATTTTCCTTTCAGTACATTTCATTTTCATCTAGTACCCTCCTCTAATGCAAGTTGTATCTGGGGATTCATCAAGGTTCTCTGCCCTTCCCTGTTCAAGGGGTGAGCTTTGACCCAAGCTATGGCTAACTTCCTCTGTCACAAAATTGAACTTTGCGGGGAGTAAAGACAAGAAAACTACTGGAACAGATTCAAGAAAATGGTCCCCCAACACCCCAACGCATTAGCTTGCAACGGATTTCCAGAGCTACTTTCGTTTTTGTCCTCTCTGAAATCCAGTTCTTCAGTATTTCCTTAAACTGAGCTTCCCCATATGTTTTCTATAAGTTCATTTTTAATATAAGCTAGTCAGCATATATTTCTGTTGCTTACAGCCCAAGAAACTGCAATTTAGCAGTCTACCTGTAAATAGAGGAAGTACTGGTGATTTAGACTTTTTAATATTTCTTATCTCTTTATACCGGTTCAACAAAGTTTTCTTCCAATAACGATTGTGCTTTCTATATCATAGGAAGTGTAAAATAATCATGTAAATACTGGGGTTTCAGTTCTATGTGACAGATATATTTTCTACCATGTGCTAATAAATCGGCATCCTGTTTTCTACACCAGTCTTCTGCATTACAAGTTCACATGATTTCTGACATTTCTCATGATAGGTGGTCACTGACAAGGGCTAGACTCTGAAACCTCAAAATCGAAGGCCAGCGCCAGTCACCTACTTTTAGACATCATCGCTCACTGAAGACCAATGCCAGGTACAAGCTCTTATCATCTTCTACTGATTCTTTGAGGTCTCGACACTTCAGGGACTGAGGTGGAAAGGTTAACACAAAATTACTTTCTGGAGCTTGTGGTCATAGCAACGGGAAGAGAGCTGTATCAGTGGCCGGACAATCTGCTTACTGTCTCTTGACATTAGAGCAGTTTAAGCCTTCTTAACTAGCCCCATCTTGCCTGCCAGCCTGTGTGGATTTTTTCTCATTGGTCTGTGACTGACTGTCTTCACTCTCTATTCACACAAGGGCCACATTGTCTGGTCAGACAATGGCTGAATTGGGTCTTGAGGCAGAGGGGTTTTGACAGCTTGAATACATCCAAAAATAATGTCAAAGCAACCAAGGGCATTGAATGATACTTGCAGTTGTGTTGTCCTCTGCTCTTTTATTACTCCTTGAAAAAGGGACTCTCTTCTCACACAAAAGGTCATTCAAGGTGGGGTGATCATGCCCCTTGGAAAAGGAACAGGTGATTGTAAATTCAAGTTTAGTGATGGTCTTCTCCAAAACACAGTATTGTTGAAAAATGAGTGCAAATATATTGGAAGTGGATATTGTCAGAAGGCCAATCTGGTCTCAGGAAAGGGGAGAATAACATGGTATATTTTGTCCTTAATCCCTAAGATAGTATATACCATTCCTAAAGAAAATTTGTATCAAAAAAACATATCAGACACAGACATGGGAACATGAGTCCTGAAATCCCATATTTCAGGAAAGGTACGCAAGGACTTTCAGCCCTATGGCAATACACCAGTAGCATTAGTTGCTGCTGACTGTGTGGTACTGGCTTGTTGCCTGGAAAGCAGACTTTGGGGTATTTTTTACAGCAATCAAGAAGGTTTCATTAAAAGATAATTAGTATCAGACAACACTGGGAAAGCCTTTCATCTGATTCATCAAGCTCATAAACAAGATAGTCCCAGCATGCCACCGTTCCATGAAATGAAAAGACATTTGTTCTCCTGAATTACGATCAGTGGCTATTCAACGTAAGTCTCCGTGGCCTAAAGAGTCCACAACGCTCAGTTGTTCTTTGCCAAGGTCCATTTGGTTTAACTTTTTGTTCTCTTTCCTTCACGTTGGAGATGGAAGGATTTCCCCTGGCTAAACATTAGCGGCCAAAACATTTAATCTACTAGTTACCGAGGGCTCAATATATTTCAGAGGTTGCCAGCACTTTATATGCATCTCTTCATTTACCCTTCCATTGCCACCAATAGCATCCCATTTTACAGGTGAGGAAAATAAGACCCTGCAATCTCCCTGCTGAAAACATCAATAGCCACCCAATAGGTTTAAAATAAAAACCTCAACTTCTTATGGTAGCTGGTAAGGTCCTGCATGATCTGGCCTCTGCCTACCCTTCTGACATTATCTCTGGATAGGCTCTTGCTCATACACTCTCTTTATTCTATTTCTTGAACTCATGGAGTATATCCCTGCTTCATAGCCTTTTCTCTGGCTGTTTCCTTTGTCTGCAATGCCCTTTGGCCAGCTCTTCATAATTGGCTACTCCTTATTATCCAGATCTTAGTGCTAATGTCACTTATATGGAGAGTCCTTTCCTGACCACCTTTCTAAATGACTTCTCCCCCTCCATTCCTTTCTTTTATCTTTTCCTCAATAGCATATATCACCATATGAAATTAGCTGTTAAATAATTTATTTTTATATCATATTGCCCAATTTTAATGTAATCCTCATGTCAGATACCTCAGTGTTGCTCATCATCTTCTACTCACTCACTTGGGATGTTTACTTTAAGTGCATGATAAATATCTACTGATTAAATGCATGTGTGAATGAATGAGTAAGCTTCAGGGATTATAGGTGATTCACCAAAGGTCATATAACTCTTAAGTGACAGAGGCAAGACTCAAATCCAGGTCATCCTAATTCCAAAACTCAAATTCTTTTTTTTAAACATTTTTTTTAAAGATTGTATTTATCGGGCACCTGGGTGGCTCAGTCGTTAAGCGTCTGCTCTCAGCTCAGGTCATGGTCCCAGGGTCCTGGGATCGAGCCCCGCATTGGGCTCCCTGCTCCGCGGGTGGCCTGCTTCTCCCTTTCCCTCTCGCCTGCTTGTGTTCCCTCTCTCGCTGTGTCTCTCTGTGTCAAATAAATAAATAAAGTCTTTAAATAAAAAAAAAATATTTTATTTATTTATTTATTTGAGAGCAAGACAGAGAGCATGAGCAGGGGGCGGGGTAGAGGGAGAAGCAGACTCCCCACTGAACAGGGAGCCTGATGCAGGACTTCATCCCAGGACACCGGGATCATGACCTGAGCCGCTTAACCAACTGAGCCATGCAGGTGCCCCTCAAAACTCAAATTCTTTTTTTTTTTTTAGTATGTTATGTTAATCACCATACATTACATCATTAGTTTTAGATGAAGTGTTCCATGATTCATTGTTTGTGCATAACACCCAGCGCTCCATACAGAATGTGCCCTCCTCAATACCCACCACCAGGCTAACCCATCCCCCCACCCCCGTCCCCTCTAGAACCCTCAGTTTGTTTCTCAGAGTCCATAGTCTCTCATGAAAACTCAAATTCTTAATCACTGTCCTATATTGTTTCTCTGTGGAGCTTTAAACTTATCAACTTGCATTCATCATTTCAATATGTGCCCAGAGAAATTGGGCTCCAAAGAAGCAGGGGATGGAGATCATAACCAAATATGTGAAAAAATGTAGGCCTGATATTCAACTGGTACACTGTGGCATTACCATATTGATGTTAAAATATTAAAATGTTTCTGTAATGACTGGCATGGAGCCATTGCTACAAAATCTCCAAGTCACCCTCTTAGTCCCTCCCTTGACACTGTCTCAAGATTCGGAACAACCTCCTCTGGATCTTTACTTGATCCAGTAACTAAAAGATTTACACCTGGCATGGAAGCAGGCATCCAGGACCATTCTCATCCATTCTGATTGATCATACCCACTGATCAACATTTCTGGAAAAACACTGAAGACAGTCATCATAAAAGCCAAGTTCTTAACTTGGTCTACCCTTTGTCAAGATATAAAGCCTAAACTGCCGTATCAGCTCAGCTGTAGGAGGATAAGCAAGAAAGTTTTTTTCCCTTTTATCTCATCAAATGCTTATTATAAATTTAATAATTTTAAATAAATTAAATTAAAACTTAAAAAAAAAGACAAGGATAGGCAATAGTGGTGGCTATTGTGAACTCTTAATTGAACTGGCAAACCTGAAGTGTCCTGAATAAGATTTAGAGTCCTATAAGGGACCATTATAATCATTTTCCTTCAACTTTAGCTTTTACTTCTCTTTTTGTCCCAGGCTTCCCATTTGTATTGAGTGCTTAAGAGTGACCTGATGAATAAGCTAGTGTTACAATGATCTGTGGGATACAATAATGGCCAACATTTACTGGATATTTACCATGTTGGGAATTAGGAATGATGCTAAATATATTATGTATGCATCATTCATTTATTCAAATTCCAAACTAAGAGCTATAATCTTCACAATACAATTCTATAAGGTACACAACATCATTCTTCTTTCATAGACAAGAGAACTGGGTATTGCAGACATTTGTAACTTGTCTTAGGTTATGCAACTTCTACTAAGTGTTGGAGTTCAAATTTGAACCAGGGTCTCACTGATTGCAGAGTAAGATCTCCTAACCACTCTGCAGAACTCTCTCTTAAAAAAAAAAAGGCAAGCTTGACTAGTTTTCCAAATTTCTAGTTAACATCTCCACCAAGAGAACGGAAAAAAAGTAGTTTGTCTGGAAGTTCTTGTTAATGTGAAATGATTAACTCTTTTGAATTTAAGCAAAGAACACAGCAGTGGTTATCTGTTTTTGCTTTATAACTTTTCCATATGTTTCTGTTCCACCAGCATATGGTAATGTTGAATTTAAGACAGTTCCATCTGAAAAACAATTAAGCCTCAGGATGAAACTAAACCCTAACATGTGCCTGCAAGTCCATGTCACGAAAATGCTGTTCCTGGCACATTTGTCAGTCTAACAGATAAAAGGCTGTATTAATTGCTTCTGGGGTTTGGAGATAATCCCTTCGCCTTCTCTAACTTATGATTACCATTAAGACACTTAACACAGCAGTGGCATGGGCAGAAGAAATCCTGCCTGATAAAAAAAACCAAAATGAAGTCATAGGAGGAGCTGTGGTGAGGGAAAAAAGCCTGTAAAGTATTTTTTTTTAATTTTTTTTATTATTTATTTTTTTAAAAGATTTTATTTACTTATTTGAGAGAGAGAGTGAGAGAGAGAAAGAGCACAAGAGGGGGGAGCGGGAGAGGGAGAAGCAGACTCCCTGCCGAGCAGGTAGCCCGATGCGGGACTCAATCCCGGGACTCCGGGATCATGACCTGAGCTGAAGGCAGTCGCTTAACCAACTGAGCCACCCAGGCGCCCCACCTGTGAAGTATTATTAACTAATTAGTCAATGTTTATAAAGAGCCTTAACAATTAGTCTCACTATATATATTTAGGATCATTTTATTGATAGTGGGGCAGTACAGGTCCTCTTTTGGGTATGGAGGGGCGTTGAACGGAATGGAGATGGGTATTGAATGGCAAAAGCCATTTTACCTAGTTGTCCCTCCATCTTTCTATATTTAAAATACCTAAAATTTTCAAGCTATCAAGTAAAACAAGCAAACCACAGCAGCTCGAAACTGTTTGGAGACTAATCATCCGGGCTGAGGATGACCTAGGTCTTCAATCATCTTTCCTAGATGGAATTGGGTTTTGCACTTTTCACACACATTGGCAACTTACAAGAATGTATGTAGGATAGTGGGAATGAAATAAAACTCCACGTATTTTCTTTCAATCCAGTCCTTTTGCCTTTCCACTGGCACATAATTTTTGTTTTTCTTCCATGTGCTAGGTTCTCGGCTTGGTATTGTTTTAGAAGTCAGCTTGGAAGCCAACAGAAATCTGGGTGTTGCCCCAACCACGACTTCACGCGCACACACAATAGTTACAAAGCAAACCACACTGATAAGTGGGTAAGTACTGAATGAGACACACTGACACACATAAAAGGTGACTGCAAGGAAAGAAAGGAGATGGCAGTGGCCTGGAGAAGCAGAACACTACTGCTTACTGAGCACCTAGTATATTCCAGACCCCATGTCAGGCCTGTGAACTATGTAACGTTATTCAACCATTGCCATAACCATACACGATAGGCATTCCCTTAGACTATTTCATAACTGCTCGGAGCCTTTGAGTGGTTAGCTGGCTTGCTGAAAAGCCCAAGTCTTGTAAGTGACAATGCTAGGTTAAGAACTCATCTTTGACCCTAAGATGCACCTTTCTGTTCCATAAGAAGCTACTCAAAAATAGCTCCATCTCTTTCACGGTTTTGAGAAGACCTCAGGAAGAAGACAAAAATTGTGCAAGTCCTTGAAAGGTGGATTAGACTTATACAGGCAGACAGAGAGTGTGTTTGTTTCAGGATAAATAATTCGTTCAGCGAACAAGAGCATAAGGGGGATGTGGGATAGGCTGAAAAGGTAGACTGGTGTCAGATCTTAAAAGGCCTCAAATGATCGTTTTTGAAACACAGAGTGATATGTTTTATATGGCCTCAAAGAAGATAAAGCTTATATACCAGTGGCAGTGCTGAAAATGATTTGCCACAGGGAGAAGTCAGCTACCTAGGGATTTGATACGAGAGCTGTTATGGGCTAAATTGTATCCCTTAAAAAATTCTTACGTTGAAGTCCTAACTTTAGAATGTAATGTGATCATATTCGGAGATAGGGCCTTGACAGAGATAATTAAGTCAAAATTTGGTCTTATGCGTGGGCCTTAACTCCATATAACTGGTGTCCCTATAAGAAGAGAAATAAAACACATACATGGACAGAGGGAGGATGATGTGAAGACACAGGGAAAAGCCAAGGGGAGAGCCCTAGAACAGATCCTTCCCTCACAGCCCTCAGAAGGAATCAATACTGCTGACACCTTGATCTTGGATTTCTAGCCCCCAGAACTGTGAGAAAATAAATTTCTGTTGTTTAAAGCCACCCCCACGCCCCCATGGCCCCAGTCTCAGATACTTTATCTTGGCGGCCGTGGCAAACTAACACAAGGGTTGATGCCTAACTCTAGGTCTCAGTGTAAGCAAATCAGTACTTTTCCACTTTGGCTCAACACGACATCAGTACCTTTCTGCTCTGTCCTAGCTTCCTGGTCTCACCATTTATGCTCAGCACTTTAAAACTCTTCCTACATCCTTCATATCCAAACCTCATTATATCAAAAATGGAATAAACTGAGGCACCTTACTGGGTCTCTTCTGTCTTGTGTGTACAATTAATCACTTCCCATTTTTCACCTCCTTTCTTGCTTATTTCCTTCCTCCTTTCATTTAAACCCCAACCACACTGATTTAACCCATTTATCCCCAAGGTAGGAAGATATGTCTAGGACAATTAACTCCATGCAGTATGCCAAGATGACCCGCACACTGCACAGGAGCTCATGAGGAATAGTTAAAACATTTTTGGCAAATTCTGAGTCACAGAAATTCCTTTTTATCCTCAATATCCCGGATGACAGTGTTCCTATTACAATGTAACTGTAGGTCTGCAGAGTGGTGCAGTTAAAATATATGGACCATAACTTTGTGTCTTTTCAAAGGTACTGAGCTCAGTGAAGATCTCAGCACTACAAACTGAGGCCAGCTTTATGTATGTCAACAATTAAATGTATTTTTCAGTAATTCATGTCAAGGAAATTAAATTCACCTTGCTTTATTTTTATATTGCCCTATTTAAAATGAAACATTATTTTCCTCTCTTCCTCTACTGAACTTGAAGTTGCAGAAGAGTAGGGATATTGTCAGTGTTCACTGTGGTATTCACTAAACCTAAAGCAGTTCTCTGAGTATAGTAATCATTCCATACATACCTGTTCAATGAATAAAAAGACTCCCTATGACTTCAAATGATGGAAAGCTGATGACACTGCTTCACAGAGATAGATTAATTGGCTGGAATTTGGCGTACAGTTAAGGATGTATCGGTAAGTGCTTCTAATTCGTTGAGACTGAAACCATGTTAATCACTGGAGGTGAGGGAGAAATATTAGTGCTTTAGAAAGTCAAAACATATAGAAATATAGGCTGAAGCCTCAATGAGATAAGTTTTTACTCAGTAACAAAATCAATCAAATTTACTGCTTTAGATCTTGTTAAAAATAAGACAACAGGTCCAAAATGAAGTCAATTATGCTAAGCCCCACATCACCGAAACAAAACTTAATTGCCATTTGGCTTTCCCAGAAATGGTACCTTAAGCCAGTCAGTGAGGAATCACCTGGTCAGCACTAGTTATGTAATCTGCCTGATAGACACCTACCATCCCTATAGGGTAAGTAACATTGCAATAACCAACCTGCTTTTTTTTGCCTAGTATAACTTCCTTGCTCTCCCTCCCTTCTGCCTATAGAAGTCTTTCACTTTGTCCAGCTCCTCAGATCTCCTTTCTATCTGCTAGATTGGATGCTGCCTGAGTCATGAATGATTGAATGAAACCAGTAAGATTGTTAACATTTACTCAAATTTTGTTTTTTAACTATCTAAATAAAAAAGTAATAGCCTCTCCTCCTAGAAAGCCAGGGTGGGTGAAGATAATACCCACACATTAATATTTTTGTCCCCATTATACTGGGACTTAATTTCCCAGAATCACTGAATTGATAGGCATTTAACATATTTCTTACAAAAGCAATGGGAATAGCGAAAATACATAAATTGTCTTGGGAACATTCACAAGGTAAGAATTTTTTTTTTTTTAAGATTTTATTTATTTATTTGACAGAGAGAGAGAGCACAAGCAAGGGGAGTTGCAGGCAGAGGGAAAGGGAGAAACAGGTTCCCTGTAGAGCAGGGGGAGCCCGATACGGGACTCGATCCCAGGACCCCGGGATCATGAACCTGAGCCGAAGGCAGTCGCTTAACCAACTGAGCCACCCCGGCACCCAAGGTAAGAAATTCTTAAATGTACCTACAGAGATGGGCAGGTGGTATACTGCAGCAATCAAAGACAGGTCCAGCTTCATACTAGCTTAAAGAGACATTGACAACTCACAGCCCCAGCTGGTAAAATAGCCATATTTTGAATCATGTCCACAAACTTGCCAGAGTTGATTGGGCCAAGGGTGGGAACACAGCCAAAGGCAGCCTCCTTTTATGTTTGCTCATGACAAGGCATAAGGGAGACATGAACCAATGTGTTTCCCTCTTCCAAGCACCTAATCTCGAAAATACCAAGAGAATGAGGCAGATCACAGTGAGATCAAGGCTGACTGATATTGGCTGAGAAACCATAAAGGCCTGGGTATGAGCTAAAAGTATCCAGGAGCAGATATGATCAGAAAGCAAAAATTGTGAGATGGAGAAAAGACATTTGCAGTCAGCTAAGTCAAAATTGGCTTTCCCCGTGACTTCAGCCTACGATAGCTGTGTATTTTGACTCTGTAAGGCTCTGGAACTTATTTTCACCTTTAAAAGGCCAAAACAGGGCTGTCAGCAGAGGATCCTGAGCTCTCTGTGTCCCTGATACCTTTCAGCTCCAGGTCCTGAGTCTAGCCTCACGATGAACCCCCTCACTCCTGGAGAAATATGAATGAGTCTTTCTCAGTAATCAACGGGAACTAAGAAGAACAGAATGTGAGGTCTAAGTGGCTTCCTTCCCTAACACAGTCATAAGTACATCTGAACAGTCACTATAAGATGACAAAACCTATTGTTAAACCGTTTGCTTTTCTTTATACCTACTTTGGATAAGGACCTCCTTTAGGTCCTCTTGTGTACTACAACTGTTCTTTTTTCCAATTCATGACATAATTTTTACTCATGCCCTTGACTGGTAGGTTGTTTATTTCTTTCCTGTCTTAAGCAGACGGGATACACGCTCCAGACACAAAAAAACCCTAACCCAACATAAGGATTTATAGCCAGATGAAGGAATGCTACAGGGATGCCAAAATAAATAATGCCAAGAGAATTCATTTAACTGTTTTTGGAAATGTCAATGCTGTATTTATTCTCAATAGTTTCTTTGTTTGGGTAGATAAGGTATTTTCTATCTTTTTCTCAGTTTCCTCAATAAACAGCCTTATGAATGCAATGTGTGGGTCAGGGAATGGAATAAATAGATTAGGGAAAGAGTAAAAATTTCTTTGCTCTTATATCTGCCCCTATTTTTGTCTATGATTGCTGAATTGCTTGTGAATTCTTCTTTGGATATTTTTCTCATGGCAAAAGTAAAGAAAATAGAATGAATCCTTTTAAAGTGGGGGGAACCTATAGCCTTTTTCTGCTGATTCACATACAGCAATAATAGTTGCACTCTAATATAAAAGACAGGAAGTGGATAGCCGCTCTTTCTGCCCATGGATTCTGTCTGGGCTTTAATAAAACCACCATTTTGCACCAAAGACATCTCAAGAATTCTTTCTTCGTCATCGGGTCCGGACCTCACCCCACCAAACCTCACCTATATCCTAAACTACATCATATGGCACCCAAACGTGGGGCTTGGAGTCTTTTTCTCTGCACTCTGAGCTTCTCTGCAAACTGGGACACCATTGGAAACACTGGTTATTTTACCAAGGCTTTGACTGGAATGTCATATTTGAGAGAGACTTGCAGAGACTCAGCTGTGACCAAACAGCTCTGAAGAACTAAGGTTGACTTTATGAAACATGGAGCTATAAAGCCCCTTGGAAATGTTGGCCTGATACCTTGCTTCCAGAGTTTCAGCAGCCTCACTAGGTTGTCATTTCTGGAGTCTGCCTGCCCGGTGCCAAGACACCTTCATTGATGTAACTTCCTGCTGACAGATGATCCTTCCTACTCAAGCAGGTTCACATATGTTGTCCACATTGGATTCAGCTGCCCCCCCTTCATAACTCTCCTTTATGTTCCCCAACTGACCAATATTGATCCATAGGTAAGGACATCTCTATGCCCCTATTTAGCAGGAAGAAGTTACAGAAGATGAGACCTTCCACCTTCCACAACCTTAAAGATTTAAGGGTCACAATTGTTCAGGGGTGAAATGATGAGGGAGCACAAGGCTAGCTGAGGATAAAGCACAAGCTGACACCCTGAACCCCCACCCCCCAGTCCTGGGTGAGATACTTGTGACATTCCTCCAGGAAGCTCCCAACTGTCTTAATGTTAATGCCTTGCTAGAGGGAAAGACAACTTTAACTTGACAATGGCTAGGCCTCCCCTTTTCCTGTGAGTCCTCTCTAGCATTTGAAAGTTCTTTTTTTTTTTTTAAGATTTTATTTTTTTATTTGAGAGAGAGAGAGAGCATGAGCAGAGGGAGGGGCCAAGGGAGAGGGAGAAGCAGACTCCCCATTGAGCAGGGAGCCTGATGGGGGGCTCGATCCCAGGACCCCAAGATCATGACCAGAGCCGAAGGCAGACACTGAACCGACTGAGCCACCCAGGTGCCCCTGTAGTTCTTTGGAGAACCTTTTCCCCTACCCCCAACTCCCAAGCATAGAATGAACTACCACTCACAACCCCAGGGCAGCAGCTCTTTCTGCCCAAGGTCCTGTCCCCGTGCCTTCATAAAACCACCATTTTGCACCAAAAAAAAAAAGACAGGAAGTGGGAAGGGAGTGTTACTATTTCATGGAAAATATTATTGATCCTCTTGCTTATTTAGGCTTTATTATTGTTTATAAAGTTGGCAATTTAAAATATAAAACCCTTTACATGTGCAATTCCTAGGGAAAGAAAACCAAACAAATTACACTCCTATTTGAGAGAGGAAATCTAAATGAGTATTTGCACACTCTACAGTTAGATCATTGATTTTGTGTGCTCGGAGGCAAAGCTAAATTACAGCATCTTAAAAATATTATTCCAGCTGGGAAAAACTTAAAAGATGGGACTTCATAGACAATGCCACAGTCCTGTTTGTCATACAGGTTGTCCTGACTTAGCCAATCCTGATTCTACACATGCTTAAATTTTGGTTTTAATCAATGCCTAACACCCAACCCTGCCCCCTCCCTCTCTCAAATCTTGCAGTCCCAGGTCAATGGAATAGAAGCCAGAGTCCAGAATTAGATCCAAATACATATAGTAAATTGATATTAGTATTTGATAAAAAAGTACAGCACGTTGGTGAGGGAAAATGGATATCTTTCTTAGAAATAATAGTTGTAGTTCTCATTTATTGCCTATAACAAAATAAATGCCAGGAGGATAAAAAATTAGACATAGAAACACAAACATGTTTGAGAATAAAACATGGAGGAATGTTTAATACAAAAAGATTGGTTATATTTGGCTTCAAGTAATAATATTCTATGTGGGAAAATTACGAATGAAGTCAAAAAGTAATATTTAATAAGCAATATTTGCAATAGAAGTCATGAAAAAATGGTTGAGTTTTTCTTCATATAAAAATAACAATTGCAAATCAAAAAGAAATAGGGTAACAACCCAATATAAAATTTGCAAGAGACATGAAGGAATAACTCACAGACAAAGTAAAAGTGGCATTTTAAACATATTAAAAACAAAAAGTTCAACTTCACTCACAAGTAACATGACTATAAAGTAAAGTATTGTCACTTTCACCTATTAAATTGGCAAAGATATGGTAGCTAATATTAATACATTCTCTGTTCATGAGTTTTATGGACAGAGATGGACAGTCTGATGAAGCTTTGGTGGGAGTGTAAATGGCACAATCTGTACTGAGGACAATTTAAGAATATCTTTCAAGATCACAAATATTTGTATCCTTTAACCAAACAATTTCATTCCAAAGAATTTATTTTCCAGATAGTCTCAGATGTGTTAAAAGATGACTATGTAAGAGAGTTCTTAGCTGAAGTCTTAATAGCAAACAATTGGAAATAACCTTTCAATCTTTCAGTATGGGACTCATTAAATAAATTATGGTACAGTCACATAAAACATTACTATAACATCATTAAAAAGATCCACTTATGTATGTATGATGTGGGAAAATGTCCAGTATATATTCTTAAGTTAAAAGAAAGCAAGCTATAGAATAGCAGGTACAGTATGCTATCATTTGTGTAAATAGCCATGCATACACTTGCCTATGCTTATAGCCTCTCCTGAAGAGCACACAGAAACAGGTAACAATGATTGGTTTTATAGGAGAGAGGAGAGAAGTGGGCTGCTGGGAAAAAGAAGAAACAGATTTTCTTTTTACTGTTGATCTGTTGTACCTTATGAATGTTGCATCTTGTACCTTTATGTACTCTTTATTCAAAGAGAGTAAATTACTTTAAACACTTTCTTTCTAGTTCTATTTCTCCACTCAGAAAATCCTGTGTCTTTTATAAAGTGAACTGACTTCACCACATCCCATACAGCATTTAGTAGGCCATTACTATTTGTGAAATTGATGAATGAGTAGTTAGCCTTTTGCCAACAGGTATTTGAATGGCTGGTTCATCAACCAAAGGAGGCATGCATCCTGAGGCGTGCAAGTGTATGGGGCTTAACTCATATAAATTCGGACACTCCCAGCAATGCCACCATCCATGACCATGCTGACTTCCAACATTGCACTTTGCTCTGTAACTCCCTATTAAGATGCTTATTTATTGGATGCTTCCCCCATGAGACTATAAACTCCATGAGGGTGGGGGCTCTTCTGTTTTTGTTTGATCTGTACCTCCAGTATTTAAAAATTATCTACCATTTTTCAGACAAATGGAAATGAGTATCCAATACTAATTTTAGGAAGAATGACTGAATAGAGGCATGTATAAATCGATTTAGCAACTTTTCCACATAACATGGTTAACTTTAGAGAAAGCCAACAAGACTCATTTTTTCCAGTAAATTATTTCCTCTCTATTATTTCCAGTAAATTATTTCCTCTCTGGGTCTTCTAAAACCAACAGTGAAATGATGCACAATGACAGGGGCTTTAAACCGTAATGGCACACAGACTCATTCATACAATCCAGGATTTTGATAACCAAGTCCCACCTTGGATCTACTGAAAAAGAAGCCCTAGAAGAAAGGATGCAAGGTTTCTGAAGTTTTCTAAAGCACCTGGATGACTTGGCTGGATCACTAGTTTTGAGAACTATTGATCTATGAATAGACAATCCCACCACACATCCTTACACACATCATTCAAGAGGGAAATAAGGTGCCCACAAAACCAAAAGCTAATAAGAAAAAAGGCAAATAGTTGGAAATAAATAATGTATTTAATTCTGAACTGCTTCAGAAGTTCTCCCTTAATGGTGGTAATATTGGGTGCAACCTGGAGTCATTTAGAAACAAGATAGTGGAATGCAGATGCTT
Source organism: Mirounga angustirostris (assembly GCF_029215605.1). Lineage (NCBI taxonomy): Eukaryota > Metazoa > Chordata > Mammalia > Carnivora > Phocidae > Mirounga > Mirounga angustirostris. Next base: position 175,456,820 of record NW_026991709.1, on the reverse strand, counting down.
TACTGACAAATCTTTTGATTCCAAAAACAGTGAGACCTACTAAACGGACTTAAACAATGAAGGGAATTATACTGACTCAACACTGAAAGCTAGTCTTGATTTCATGTAAGACTTGATCCAATCACTCAGATTATGTTACTAATGTTAAGAGTAAGATACTAATGTCACTTTTTCTGCCTCCTTCTCTTTCTCCATGGTGGCATTTTAATCCTCAGGTTTTACACAGTGAATGACCCTGCAGGAACTTTCAGGCTTCCCCTTATGATATTAAATGACTGCTACTATTCATTATATACACACACAGACATTATATACACACTCCCACATTACCCAAGGGAAGACAGATACTTTCCTTTTATTCCTCCAAAACATATGGCTGTGAATGGGGGAAAGATGGCTTACTGGAGAGGACATAAATGTTGTCTAGGATGGAGGCTAAGCAAATGCCCTCTGCAATTAGTATCTCTCATGTTTTACTTGAGTATTTAACCAAATGATTCTACAAGGTACAGAATGAAGAAACACTAGGATTTTTCAGGCTGAAGGAAGTTCAAAGAGCATGGCTGTAGAAGATAGAAGTAGTGAAAGGAAGCCAGAAAGGTAAACTCTAATAATGGGCTCTGCAAAAAGCTGACAGAATCTAGAAGAGTCCAAGATGAGAAGAAAGAAAAGGAATACAACCCCCCCCCCACACACACACAGAGGAAATAAAGGGATGTGCTGTGTGCAGCAAATAGCCCAGTACAAAATCTATTTAGAAGGTGAACATGAGAAAAAATTGAAAGAGCTTAAGACAGGATTCTGACAAGAAGCAGAGTCAAGGAGAGCATGTTAAATGAAGAAGCTCAAACGTGTCCATGGTCAGCCTGTGGGTGGCAGCCAATCTGCTGCTAAGTGGGGGTCCCACTACTAAAAGTCAAAATGCCACTTTTTGGGGATTGCTTTGTTTCCTGATTCATCAAAATCTGATTGGATTTCCTATTTTCAAACTTTAGGGATGGAGGGATGGATTAGGAAAAGGTTTCTCATTGAACACAGGTAATTCACAAAGGTATGTATGTATGTATGTATGTATGTATGTATTTATTTATTTATTTATTTAGAGTGTGTTAGCCAGTGAGTGGAGGGTGGGGGAGAGAGGCAGAGAGAGAGGGAGAGAGAGAATCTTAAGCAGGCCCCATGCCCACAACCCTGAGATCATGACCTGAGCTGAAATCAAGAGTCGATACCCAACCAACTGAGCCACCCAGGTGCCCCTCACAAAGCCCTCTTAAGGGCACTGCTTGAGGGCTAGTTACCCCAGCATGACTTCAACCCAGCTACAAGTCCAGGGCAGCTGGTGTGCTTCCTAGTGTGTACAGAGAGAGGGTGTGGAGGCAATGTCTGCTGACACCAGTCATCTCAATAAAAAATGAAAAAAAAATATGTCCTATGGATTTTCACATGGGGCCAGCAAGCAGCTTTTGTCAAAAGCATAGGAGGCTTTGTACCTGGCATCAAAAGGGGGAGAAAAAAAAATGAAACCTGTTGGCAACAGAGTTAGCCACAGTGGAGCATCTAGGGGATACAGATAGCAATGCATCAAAGGGTTGGTTTTAATGATACCTGCAAACAGAACAGAGCTGTGCTTAATGGCTTTCTGCGGTACTTATGTTCTCTAGAGCAAGGACATGGAAATAATAGTTCTCAAAAAGCAAACTGAGATGTAATTTAGTGGAGTGAAATGAGAGAAGTAATTCCAGTGTATGTATGGGAGGATTTATATTATCTCTATAAGTTACAAAATATTGATAGCACTGAAAAGCAATTAAAAAGAAAAGGAAAATTATCTTCTTAAAAGTTTCTTTTGTATTACAGAGTTTATTATCATCATGAGCTAGGGTTACTACTCCCCCTTTTGGCAAAGATTCTTTGCTTGACCAAACTCTAGTCAGGTTCCTGAATCTTCTAGGTCCATCTACACATGTCCTTGTGAAATTCAATTTTATTAAGAGTCCTCGGTTTAACCAGAACCATCCCCTCCATATCTGATCACCCTCAATATCTCATCATGCTCCCCATCCTACCCCCAGGTGACATCCAATTACCTGGCCTGTCCTCAGCAAGAATCCTGCTAGGTTGGTTTAGCCAAAACCCCACTTAACCCTGATTTTTCCTGTTAGTAATTTTCCATCCACTAACCCCAGCCCTGCTCCTTGGCTATAAATCTCACTTGCCCGTGCTGTATTCATAATTGAGCCCTGTTGTATACAGAGGTCTCTCTTCCTCTATTGCAATCGTCCTGAATAAAATCTGCTTTTAATGCTCTATTATCCAGCTCTGGCTTTTCTTGGACCTTTTGCAGTCTGCTGTATCCCCTGACATCCGAATAGCCATGGATTTGAAAATATGTTATTTCTGCATACATCTGTCTTGGATTTAGGAAGTCTACTCTGGTTTTCTGCAACATCCTTCATAATTAGTACTCTGTGACTCTGATATCATGTGGAAACCCCCAAGTGCATTTGTTTCATTCTGCAGTTACTTCAGTTACTTAGTCAATTTGTCAAGGAATGAGACAATTCATTGAAGAAGAAGAAGGAGGAGGAGGAGGAGGAGGAAGAGGAGGAGGAGGAGGAGGAGAAGGAGAAGGAGAAGGAGAAGAAGAAGAAGAAGAAGAAGAAGAAGAAGAAGAAGAAGAAGAAGGAGAAAAAAGAAGAGGGGGAGGGGAGGGAGAGGAGGCGAAGAAGAAGAAACAGTCTGGAACTTGGTATACAGATTTTTTTCTACTAAATGAATTCAATAAATCAACAAGTATTTACTGAGCTTTCACTATGTGACTTGCTCAGCCTGGGATACAATTGAGAACTTACTATTTGGTGTGGCAAAAAGGCAAGAAAAATCTTTTAAGTAATAACTAATTGCATTTTGTGATAAAAAAGCTATTATAAAATAAACAGGGTGCTAGAGAATAAGAGAAAGATAATTTGTAAATTCATTCAGTTGTAAATGACTGGCAATGGGAGTAGTAAGTTCCCACTGATGTTTGCTTTTCACTTGGACTAAAGAAAATGTATTTTTATAGCTCAGTGGTTCCTAAAGTTGTTCATGTGTAGAACCACATGGAAGTTGCAGTGTTCCCTTCAGAGCATAATGAAATATCATTATATGTAATATTATAATGAATATAGTTAGCACAAACTTACATAATTTGGTTAAGTTCATGGAATTTAGGGATGCGCAATTTAATTAAACATTCATGCTACAAAACAAAATAAAAAAAATCACAATGATAAACATTTCCCTAAAACTGAAACCACTGCTGTATATTAAGTCCACCAACTTCAAATTCTTCTGCCAGTGCTCGTTTGCTGCAATTAAATCATAGCAAATGCAAATGATTGAAAAAAAAACTTTTAAGGAGGGGAGAAAACATTTTAAAATTGAGAAAATTCTATTCATTTGTCTTAATTTTCCTGCTCTGTGCTTCTCAGACACACTGAGATTATCTGCGGCCCAACACTCATTTTTAAAACATGGACTTTTATGGTAGAATCTAAGTTATCAAATATTTTTCCTTATACTCCTGACCTGTTACCAATAACTAAATCATAGAATAACTAAATTCTGCTGGCACGTACAGATGGCAATTTTTAAGTTTGAACTCAAAATATCAAAAACATTTTGACATGTATTTTAGTATCTCAGAGGTTGATTTATTTCATGATCATGCAAAAAGGAGCTGGTTTCCTTAAACCTCATTTGCTTATTTTCTTCTTTTTATGTATACTGAAATGCATCTAATGAGCCACTTCTTTTAATGAATACCCTTGCATAGTTTAAAAATCCTGCTTAAATGTAGTGACATCTTTTAGCCATACTTGGAGGACCAACCTCTATTGAATTGTTATCATTATAAATAAACTTGGGTAATTTGCATTAGTTCTTTTCTTTGTGCATATATTACCTGCAAATAAAGCTTTCCAAAGATCTTTTCAACTTTTCTGGAGTGCCAGGTATCAAGAATTTTAATGAAAAAAATCAATTATTGTGAGGCTCCCCAGAAAGCTTTTGGTTTGCAAATGATAATCTCCCTCTTAACATCTTAACAGTAAAAGACATGAGCTGATAATGAAATTCTCACAGGTCAGAACTACTTGGAAAGAGAAGCACATCTTCGTGCTCATTCTGCCAATTTCCCTCATGCATCTGCTTTGGAATCCAATGGTTTTTGCAGTCTCTGGTTCCTTGATGATTAGCTCCAGATAACAGAAAGATCTACACATAAAATTTCTGAAGCCGCTCACTTTTATGTCAGTATTCAGTAAATCAACTCTTCGTATGCCCACATGTAAATACCTTGGCTACAGTTTCTTCATTATCCTTAGAGGACCAACTTCATTCTGATTGGAAATATTTTTGATTTTTTGGGCCTGTCAAGCCAACAAGGAAGATCTTTGCACACTAAATCACAATACCTGGTTATTATCAATCCTAACACTATGTAAGCAGGCTCATCCAATTTATTTACAAGCATCTAAATTATAGGACAATTAGTAGGATTGATTATTTGTTCATATTTGTTCTTTTATGATCAACTTTTCAAATATATACATATATTCTTCAAGTTTATGCGATTTCGATGAGTGAAACATTCTAATCTGGAAAATAGTATAAGTTCATCAGAATCATAGAGCTATGTATGTAAATTATACTCTAATATGGCATTATAAATTTCAAGATTAGACATAACCACTGATGTTAACATATAATAATAAATATCATGTTAAAACGTGTGTATAGAGGGCCTGGGTGGCTCAGTCAGTTAAGTGTCTGCCTTCAGCTCAGGTCATGATCCTAGGGTCCTGGGATTAAGTCCCAAGTTGGACTCCCTGCTCAGCAGGGAGCCTGCTTCTCCCCTGCTTGTGCTCTCTCTCTCGCTATCTCTCTCTCTCTCTCTCTCAAGTAAATAAATAAAAAATAAAACTAAAAAAATAAAGTGTGTGTATATGAATATATACCTACATATATATATATCATAAAACCCATTGTAGGTATGTGTGTATAGTTCATAAAGTATATAATACTCCTTCCTTGCTTTCACGTTTATGATTTTAATTTTCTATCATTTTATAAAAGAAAACCTTTTGGTGCATTTTATTTTTTAAGTAATCCTAAATCTGTATTAAAAGACAAAGTGTTTTAATTTCCAAGCTAGAGCATTAGTCTCATTTCAAATGTAAACATGTGCTATGTTAAAGTTTTTTTAATTGAATATTAATTCATTAATTTATCCAGGAAAACTTTTTTGACAATATAATTTAAGCCAAGTCACTTCCCAGGTGCTTTCAATATAACACTGGTAAAGAGACAAACAAATAAAACCAAACATAAGATAATGAAAATAATGAACAACATTGTGTGTCTACCCTTATTTTAAACCAACAAAAAAAGTAATAAAAAATATAAAAACAAAAATGAATAATGCCATTAGATTGAACAAATGGTAATTAGTGGGGAAAAAAATCTTTTGAAAGCAAATTCAGATAACACTTCCTGAGAACCTACTAAGCAACATGACCTGAGCTAATTATTAGCACAATAGCCTTGAGAAGTAGTCAGTAACTACTTCCAGAAGGGAGAGGTAGAAAGATTGTTTTTTAAAGTCATCAAACTGCCCTTTGAAAGATTTATGATATTTGTACCTCCAGTGCCTCTTCTCTCTACATACCTATTTAAATGGTAAAATGGGTCATACATAGAAAGACTATACAGCACATTTACGTAGTTTGAAGAACAAGAAAAGAGACACCACCAGATGAAGAAGGAACATTACCAGTAATTTTAAAGTCCCATATGCTGCTGCTGTTTCCTATATGGATCATTCTCCCAATCTGAGGTAAGCACCACCTGAGCTGGGGGCACCAAATAGTTTTAGCACTTGTATATGCATTCGTGAACATTGTTTCATTTTGTTAAGCTGAGTAACAAATATAAACCTATGCATATTCAGGGAAAGATAGTATTCAGGGTTTCAGGGGAAGCCACTATTAGTTAAAAGCTGGCTGGAGAAAGTACAGGGAGAGAGATTTGAGGCAAGAGTCTGCTTTCCGCTTGCCTCAGTTTAGAAGAGTGCAGTGGGTAAAGTCAGGGATACCTCCAGGAGCCATAATCCTCACCCAGGCTGAGCCATGCAGAAAGACTGACCAAAACCTGGACATTTGGAAAAAATAGGACTCAAGAGTAGTCATCTCTATAGGTACTTTTTGTTTTCAGAATATTCCTTTTTAAAATTATCCTGTTTTTGCTTCTTGGATGCAATATTGTCTTTTATCTTGAATTTTTAAGTTTAATGTTATTTTTTCTTGTTGTCTGTTTCCTTCAAGCTCTTTATTTCTCTCTCTGTGTGTATTTTTTTTCTGGTTTCTATTATCAACTTTAGAGGTTTTCCTCAAATATCTGAAATCCATGGCATCTGTTTTAGGTGAGATTTAGAGCTTAGAAAGCTGATGAAAGGCTTTGAGCAATATGAGTGGGACATTTCAACGTTGAGCATCAATGTCTGATAAGGTGGGTGGGTCATTTGGAGTCACCTCCAATATAAGTATCTTTACATATTTCTTCTTGGGCAGTTCAGAGTCACCAGTCCACAACCCACAGGGTTATAGCCGCTAATCTTCCTAGGACTCAGTGAGAAAAGACTTTGGGATTTTCCACATTGAGCACTTTAGCGTGTAGATGGTAGCCATAGATCTGCTTAATCCTCCTATTTTGGGACACCCAAAATAGGCACTCTTGGTTGTATTTGTCATCCTCTTTTTCAACATCTCCAGGTAACAAATCTCTGGAGTTCTACTAGAGTGGGGGAGGTGCCAGGGCATACAGTAGGAGAGAATCTAGGTCTTCTCAAACAGACCTCACCAATTCTTCCTCATTTTCTCCATCTAACCCTCTCCCACTCCCTTTATCCATAGTTTCAGAGACATGTTGGTTCCCCTGTCAGTTAGGAGTATGGAGTGTGAACGGGGGTGGTTCTCAACACTTCTCTACCAGCTTGAGATACAGCTTCCACTTGGTTGCTAAATTAGTCCCTATTTATCCAACTGCTTTCATCTTCTAAAACTTTGTATTTTCTTTCAACTTTCTCCTTCTGTTTTTCCATTTTTGTGTATATATTTACTTTTTTAAAGATTTTATTTATTTATCTGACAGAGAGAGAGAGCACGAGCACACAAGCAGGGGGAGCAGCAGAAGGAGAGGGAGAAGCAGGCTTTCCATTGAGCAGGGAGCTGGTCGTGGGGCTCAATCCCAGGACCCTGGGATCATGACCAGAGCTGAAAGCAGACGCTTAACCGACTGCGCCACCCAGGCATCCCTGTGTAATTTATTTTTCATTAAAACAATTCACTGAAGTTTTAGTAGTTTGTCAGGAGAAGGTAAAATGCATGTTTTCCTATCCACTATCTTAACCTAGTGGGTAATAAGAGCTCCTTTTTGATGTATCTACTATGTCCGAAGAACTCTGTCGGGTGTGGCAATCAGTACTAAAATGTATAAGGCAGTGACTCAGTCTGCTCGGGCTGCCATAACAAAGTACCATACACTTCGTGGCTTTAAACAACAGAAATATATTTCTCACTGCTACAGAGGCTGAGAAGTCCAAATCAAGGTGTTAGCCAATTTAGCTTCTGGTGAAGGCTCTCTTCCTGGCTTGCAGATGGCCACCTTCTTATGTTCTTGTGTAGTGGTGAGAATAGAACTCCTGTGTCTCTTCCTCTTTTTATAAAGGGCAACAGCCCTATCGTATTAGGGCCCACCATTATGACCTCACGAAATCCTCCTCCAAACACAGTCACTTTGGGAGTTAGGGCTTTAGCATATGAGTTTTGGGGAGACACAATTCAGTCCATAGCATTGGCACAGTCTCTGTTCTCAAGGGATTTATCACACCTTTTAGGAACAAAGGCCTTTGCACACATAATGAATCAATAGCATAATATTTTGGTTTGGTACTCTATAAGCAATATGTTAAACAATTATTTATTAGTTTGGAATATGGTACGAGATAAGGAGAGCCAGTGAAGTGTTGCACATGTTGATATAGAGCAAATAAATGCAGAGCAACATTCGGTCTAATAGACTATGAAAATCTCAGCTCTGAGAAGTGACATGGGCAAGTTGCCTAAACCCATGATCTAAAAATGGGGATGATCTAACACCCCTTGGACTTGTTATGCGGCAATAATGAAGAAAATGTCTTTACAATGCCTGGATACAGCACTCAACTCAACAACTATTAGCTACCAACTAGATTACTATAGAAATCTAAGAAAGAAGGAAAGAAGGAAGGGAAAAAAAGGTGGGAAGAAGAGAATGAAAACATGGTAAGAAGGGAAAAGTTTTTCTCACTTTTCTCAGTCTATGTATGCTTTTCATTAATGGAATGTCATTTATTTTTTTACAATATTTATTTATTTTAAAGAGAGAGAGCACATGTGTGAGTGCAAGTGTGGGGAGGGGCAGAGGCAGGAATCTTTAAGCAAACTCCCCACTCAGCACAGAGCCCGATGCGGGGCTCGAGCTCATGACCCATGAGATCATGACCCATGAGATCATGACCCTGAGATCATGACCTGAGCCGAAACCAAGAGTCAGATGCTTAACTGCCTGAGCCACCACCCAAGCGCCCCTAATGGAACTTCATTTTAAAAGCCATCTCTTACTGTTCCCAGAGAGGAGGAAAGGATATACAATGCATTTTAATGAGCCATTATTTAAAAAAAAAAGGAAACCAAGCCTTGGGTATGATCTTCTTTTGGCACAGATCCTGGGAATGCAAAGAGATGTAAGTAAACATTTATGAGCTGGGATAAAATTGGAAATGTTGTGACCCTTGGAGCAAAGCGGTCATACGCTAGTACTAATTAATCCTGTTTACCCTTGAGGAGCAACAAGGGTTCACATGCAAAGGAGGAAAGAGATAAAAAGAAAAATAAAACCACCATTGTTTTTTCATTTGAACTTTAGCACTTTATCCATTAACCTGGCCTCTTGTAATGTTATTTTGAAAAGTAATTCTCTCAGAAAGAACTCTTTATATGAATGAGAGATTAATACCAGTGAATCCAAATCACAGGCATTCTTACATTGAAATGCTTCTTTAACAAGAAATGGCTTCCTAGGTAATTTTTTTTTTTTTTTACACAGTCATTATTTTAGACAGCAGCAGTATGGATGTTTTCCCTGTGGATAGTGAGTTAGATTGCTTCTAAATAATTCCTAGTGCCTGAAATAATGGATTGTTCCCTTTTTGGCAGGGGCAAGATGGAAGAAAATAGGTTGGATGAGGGTTGGACCTAAACAGTACTTTTAACATCACACACGCAAAAGGACAGGCTAGCTCTGCTGTTCCTGGAAGTGGTGGTTCTGCCCAAGCAAAGGAGAGCTGAATTGGTCCAAAAGTCTCTACCAACTGGCTGAAGGAAATTAACAAACTACTCTTGGACATGAATGTGTTAATTTCTTATTAAGGTTCCTTGCTTTGTATTACATGGTTCCTCCTGAGTAGATAGATATGAAATACACTTTTCTAGCCAACAGATTTGCTTGACATTCTGTGGCCTGAAGATATAACATGAGCTGAACTTCACTGTTTTTTTCCTTCTCTTTTCCATATGATGGGTCTCTTTCTCGTTTACATGTCATATTTCTTTAGACATGAAAGATGACCCCCTTTTCCGATTATGAGGTTTCTTTGATTTCCATGGAGAGGGGTGAAAGAGTCAAGCTGGAGAGGACCCACAGCACAGTTGCCAGCAGGAGAGGTGCCAGGCCACAGGAATCACAGGTCTAAATGCTGGCTTTGGGAGAGCACAGAGGAAAATGATTTCAGTCGTCTATGGGGGTAGAGATTTCATTTCTCTAGAAATATCAACATCAAACAAATGAAGGGGATAAGGTTAGAGAACTGTAGAAATTGTTGTCAGAGTTCCTGAAAGCTCTAACAGGACTTTTAGAAACCTTGAGATTTTACTCTGAAGAGGATGGTAAGACTGAGCAATATGACTTGGAAATATTTTCTCCCCTTCTCAGGGTGGTCTTCCACTTTCTCGATGGTAACTTTGAAACACAAAAGTTTGTAATGGTGATGAATTCAATATATCTTCTTTTTCTCTTTTTGTAGCTCATGATTTGGGACTTGTAACTATGAAGGCTTTGCCTACTCTGAGGTCATGAAGATTTCATCCATATTTTCTTCTAAGATTTTTATAATTTTAACTTTTACATTTAGATCTATGATCCATATTAAATTAATTCTTGTTTAAGGTATAAAGAAGGGATCTAACTTCATGCATATGGATATCCCAGCACCATTTGTTATGAGACCATTCTTTCTCCTTTGCATTTTCTTGGCACCTTGTGGAAATCATTGGACAATGTGACAGGGTTTATTTCTGGGCTCTCAGTTCTGTCCCCTTGATCCCTACGTGATCACAGAGTGCTATACTGTTTGGATGAATGTTACTTTATTCATTTTATTTATTTGCCAAGATTTAGTAGGTTTTACTAATTATTTCTTCATTTGTTGTAGGTCCTGGGAATAATTTAAAGAAATTAAAAAAAAATTTTTTTAAATAAATGTTAATAGTTTTCATCTGTTAGGGTTGTTTCTCTAGAGCAAGAGTCTATGGAGCTCCTTACTCCACCATTCCAGAAGATCCTTCCCCCATTTTCTGCATCAAAGAACAAAGCAGTAAAAGAAATCAAAGTAGATACTGAAGGAAATGGAAGAAAAAAAGGGACACATAGTTAACTCAATTAATATTAACTTCATTCTGAGAGCCCATGACAGATAAAACATACTAAACTTAGGATAAGTTTCAGAAGATTTGAGTAATATTATTAAAAATTTTGAACAAATTAACATATACTTAATATGTTAATATCAATTGAGATATAATTAATATATATTTAAAGGATTTAAATATACATCTTTATTTAATGCCTACATAATATGACCACCACCCCCCCAAAAAAAGTCTCAAATCCTAGAAGGTGAAAAGTAAAGATCTCATTCTTTGGCAACCAATACAATAAATAGAAATAAGTAAGGAAATAGTAGAGGAAAAGTAGACCCCAAAATATCAGCCTTTGAATTTCAAAATAACTCTCTCTTAAATAACTCTTGAGCTAATGAAGAATCCAAAGTTGAAGATACCAAGTCTCTAAAAAAATTATAATAAACATATATCATATCCAACTTTGTACATATGACTAAAGTTGCATTCGGAAGAAAATTTATAGCATCAAACATGTAAATATTCACATAAATATTCATATAAATATTCATGTAAATATGAAAATAAGTGAATTAAGCATTTAATTCAGGGGGGGGGAAAGGATTAGAAGCCATAAAAAAAGATAGCAGGAACTAGAGATAAAAGCAAAAAATATCAAATTTAAAAGCAATAAAATAAACTGATTTAAAACATCAGGGGCTTGTCATTTTCATTTGCCAATAAAATAGTCAAATCCATCTCTAGTTACACTAACCAAGAATAAAAGAACAAAGCAAAAAGAAAAGGTAGAAATGACCACAGATAAAGATGAAAGTAAAAGAATTATGGGAGTAATCTTTCAAAACTCTATGAGTACCCTTGAAAATCTCAATAAAATTATTTTATTTTATTTTTATTACTATTTTTGGTAAATATAAGGTTACAAAATGGATCCCGATGGTATAGAAAGGACAAAAATATGAAAACACTAAGATTTCATTTCAGAGTTTCAGATGATATCTCAGCACTTTTATTTTAATTTTCACAAAACCTAAATCTGATACTTTTTAAACAGTTGCAGAGAGTGTTAAAAGAAGGAAAACTTTCAAATTCTTTTCACAACACCCTATTTGTTTCAAAACAAAGATAGCTTCCTGTTAGTTTTCTATTCCTGCCATATCAAATTACCACAAATTTAGTGGCTTAAACCAACATCAACTTATTACTTCACAGTTCTGTAGCTCAGAAGTCTGACATGGGTCTCCTCAGGCCAACATGAAGTTGTTGGCAGGGCTTCATTCCTTTCTGGAGGCTTTAGGAAGAGATCCATCTCCTTGCTTGTGTGGGTTGTTGGCAGGACTCAGTTCCTTGTAATTGTAGTACTGAGGCCCCCATCTCCTGGTGGCTGGCTCTCAACTATGGGCTCTTCCCAGCTTCTAGAAGCTGCCTGCATGCCTTGATTGCTGTGTGATTGAATTTAGCCCACACAGATAATTCAGGATAATTTCTCCATCTTAAGGCAAATAACCTCAACTACATGCACAAATTCTCTTCTGCTATGTAAAGTAACATATTCACAGGTTCCAGAAATTTGGGCATCTTTTGGTGAATCATTTTATGTCCCCCTCCCCCAAAATAGGGAAAAAAGTTATAGACTAATTCCATTTGTGAATATTGACACAATATAAATAACTTAAAGTAGCAAATAAAATTTAGCAACATGCTAAAAGTAAAAGAATGACACACTTAGCTAAGTATGATTCATTTCAAAGATTCAAGTGTGATTTTAAAATGCAACTTATATGACTACATCATATCATGCAATTAAAGACAAATCAACACTTTTATTTCAATGTTTAAAAAAAATTCCTTTTGAATGCCATGAAAATATTAAGGAAAAGAAGAAGAAAGTGGGATAGAAGAGGTAACTCTTTAAAATCTGGAAACTTTGTACCTTTCCATGTCAATGGCTCATAATGTCAAATAACACAGAGCACTTAATACTTGATCTACCACCTAAAAATCCCATAAAATATAGTAGTACTGCACCATTTTACAGAAGAAACCAGGCTTCATACTTTAAATAACTTGCCCGAGAACATCAACTGGACGCTTTCCCTCAATCATCTCTTCCTCCCCACTCCATCAATAGGGTCCCAGCAGCCACCACAACCACCCTCACAGTGGGGTCTGCAAATGGGCACTCTACTCCTAAAAGCATTTTGGATACTTGCTGGGGATGGAAAACAAATAAATAGTTCGATTTCCTAGGGTTTAACAGAGACTTTTATATATTCTACTCCAAACCTGTATTTTCATAAATTAGAAAAAGATTTAAGATCAAGAAAGGACTTACCTAAGATCTTGCATTTATTTTGAAACAGCATCTGGATCAGAATCCAGCCTTCTGGGCTCCTTCTTCCATTATTTTATGGTCCTGGGGAAGGTAAAAGAAGAAACACAGAAAATTGCTTACTTCCAAATTAGATATATACTAAGCACAGCTAATGACATTCTGACATCTTTTTCGGTTGCTGCGGAGTTTTTGGAAATTGGGATGTTTGAATATGGCTTTTTCCTTCCCTTCATTGACTGGAGAGCCCAAACCTGCTTGACTCACCTCCACTACCTCTTCTTCTCCTTGTCCTTTGGTCATTGTACTATGTATAAGACCATTATTAGAATTTGGGAAAGAAGGTTAAACTAAATTCATGACTCTGGCAAATGTTTTAATCATTGAGTTTAATCTCTAGAAAAGAAAAGAACTATCTTCTTCTTCTTATATCTTCACATAGTTTTCCCTCTGAGCCTGAGCTTGTAATTTAAGGCTAACTCCATAAATTCAAGCTTTGTATCTTGACTTTCCAGCACACAATGAGATATTGCCACTCTAAAACCTATTTACTGAATACCTAGTATGTGTCAGATATCGAGTCAAAGTCTTCCAAATATCCTCCTCTATTTAATCTCAGAACAGCTCACTCAGGAGGGATTATTGGTTCTAAGATGAGGAGATTAGAAAATTCAAAAGGATCATAATATTAAGAGGACCACAGTCATCATCACTACAATTTACTGAGAATGTGCTATGGACCAAAGGCTATGCTAAAGGCTTTTCAGTATTAACTTGTGAAATTCTCAGACAATTCCATAAGGTACTACTACTATTATCTCTATTTCACAGATGAGAAAACTGAGGCATAGGGAGCTCAAGAAACAAGCCCAAGGACTTAGAAGTGTAGCACCAGGTTTTGAAGCCAGGCAGTCGAATACAGGGCCTGGCTCTTAATCACTATGATTATTTGTCCAGGATCACATAGGAGATAAAAATAGTAGTAGAGAAACAAATCAAGTGTCCATCAACTGAGAATGGATAAACAAAATGTGTTATATCTATACAACAGACTGTTATGTGGCAGTAAAAAGAATGAAATATTGAAACATGTTACAACATCTAAGTTTTAGAAGCAGTTACAAAAGAATACATCTTATATGAATCCAGTCATATGAAACATCCAGAATAGGCAAATCTACAAAACCAGAAAGTAAAACAACGGTTGTCTTAGGCTGAAAAGGGAGGAATGTGATTGGAGAGAAGTGGGGAGTGACTGCTAATGAGTACGGGACTTTTGGAGGGGGAGTCGGTGATACAAATATTCTAAAATTGTGGTTGTAGTTGCACAACTGTGTGAATACACTAAAAACCCAGTGAACTGTATGTTTTAAATGGGCAAATTCGGGGTGCCTGGGTGGCTCAGATGGTTAAGCATCTGCCTTCGGCTCAGGTCATGATCCCGGGGTCCTGGGATCAAGTCCCGCATCGGGCTCCCTGCTAGGCGGGGAGCCTGCTTCTCCCTCTGCCTCTGCCTCTCTCTCTCTCTGACTCTCATGAATAAATAAATAAAACATTTTTAAAAAATAAATAAATAAATGGGCAAATTGTATGGTATGTGAATTATATTTCAATACTTTATTTTTTTTAAAGATTTTATTTATTTATTTGAGAGAGAGAATGAGAGAGAGAGAGCATGAGATGGGGGAGGGTCAGAGGGAGAAGCAGACTCCCCGCCGAGCAGGGAGCCCGATGCGGGACTCGATCCAGAGACTCCAGGATCATGACCTGAGCCGAAGGCAGTCGCTTAACCAACTGAGCCACCCAGGCGCCCCTCAATAACTTTATTTAAAATAATGGGGCTAGAACCTCAACCCCAGGCTTACAGTTTTCAAGCCTGTGCCTCTATCTACTCTACCTTCTTGGCCACCCCATTTTTAGCATCCCTTCATATCACTACTTAGGTTTCCTTGTTGGTTCATCAACTCTTCATAATTAGTCTAATCAACGACTATAGGACAGGAGCTGTGTCGTAATTATCTTTGTTCTATCAAATTCCAAAAGGCCTAGTATTACCAATGTCAGCTCCCCATATTTTCTTTTTTTTTTTAAAGATTTTATTTATTTATTTGTGAGAGAGAGAATGAGAGAGAGCACATGAGAGGGGGGAGGGTCAGAGGGAGAAGCAGACTCCCTGCTGAGCAGGGAGCCCGATGAGGGACTCGATCCAGGAACTTTGGGATCATGACCTGAGCCGAAGGCAGTCGCCCAACCAACTGAGCCACCCAGGCGCCCCAAGCTCCCCATATTTTCTACTGCACAATAAAAATATTTTCAGGTGAGGTGACTTTAGGCTTACAAAATAGGCCTGTTCCTAAAAAGTTGAGACTTCAATTTTATACTGAATATTTAAATATTTAATGTGCTTAATATCTGTCACCATGTCACTAGTTCTGTCTTAGAGTAAATGGCCATCAGCCTCATTTTTATTTTTGGAAATCTGATTTTTTTTTTTTTTTTTTTTTGCATATACTCATTGAGATATCCTTACAGCAAGGTACATTTTAAATCTTCTTGTCTATTACAATTTGATTTGGCTCATTGTTAAAATGCTGGAGAGTCTATGCAGAAAAATTTAAACTTGTTAAAACTGTTTTTGACGTTCAGTGTCATAATACTCTAAGTAGGTTTCATTTCAACATTTCCATTAGCTGGTGGTAATAACTTGTAATCAGAATAACAGATGATCGCAGTATTAAAAAGTCAAATAAACAACTATATAGATACATGTGTGTAATTCTGCAGCAGTTTTCATGGATTTGTACTATCAAAGAATCTCATATATTAGAATGTAGTAAAACAGCTCTTTTTAAAGTATTAGTATGTGTTCTCACTCTCCTTCTTCACTAACAGGTAAATCTCTCAATTATATGATAAGGACTTTCCTTACCTTCTTTCACTCTCTACTCCCTCTAACTACCATGTGAATCCTATCCCCCCCCCACCCAGGGAATGATGGGAAACACTTTCTGTGACAAAGAGGATTCTGATGTATACTTGGAGACAACAGATGAAAGAGGGCTGTGGTAGAGGGAAAGGAGAGAGGAAGAGACCATTCTGCGTACAGAGGGATGAAAAAACTCCCTGTGAGAACCCAAGGATGTATCCAAGCCACTCTCCTCTTATTTTCCAGACAAGACCATTCATCAGCTCACTGAAAGTTGAGTTTGACAAAATGGGTCAAATCCATGTCCCCAGAGATTTTGCTCCATGCATCCTTCCCTTGCCAGTCCCAGGGAAGCTGGACCTACAGAAAATGGTAACAAATATCAAAACCATTTCTTTGTTTGTAGGCAGCATTTTTCTAGAGTATGAACCACTCTTACACAGCCTCACATAGTAAGGAGAATTTAACTTGGACAAATTTGAGCATATACATTCAGTCTTAAGGAGACTGAGAGGAAGCAACAAAGAGGGTCTATGAGTGGAGGATTTGAAAGGTGGAACATGTGAACCTCATGCTCTTTCTAAAATTCCTGATTCCCTTGCTCTTTTGGTACAAGTATTATGGCACATTAAGTTACATATTTTGGTACAAAATGGCCCCCAAAGACAATTCAGCTTCATCTGGTACTCCATCCAGGAAAGAAAAACAGTTCTAATGCTGCTAGGGAAGTCTGACTGGGTTGAATTTACCAGGAGACAATATGTATGACTTTCTAAAGGTCTGTTCAAACACAATATTTATTAAGGTGATGATTGCATTCCACTGTTGAATAAATAAATCCTTTCATCATATTCTCTATCACTCCATTGAGTTGACCAAAATATGCTTTCTGCACTTGCTTTTTTAGTGGGTTTATGGTATTTATTTTAATTTATATTAATTATATAACTAAGATATTCTTTTAAAATTTTTGCAAATCTAATAAAGAACCTGTGTGCAATTGTATAAAGAATACCTATAACTCATCAATGAAGAAACAACAAAAATTTAAAAGGAATAAAACTTTACCTCTATGATAGTCTTTCTAAAAACTCATAGCCTTAGTCTAATGATGGAAAAAAAAAAAAAACACCAGACAGACACAGTTTGGGAGATATTCTACATGATATCTGGCCAGTGCTACATAAGAATGTTAAGGTTAAAAAGACCATAAAAGACTGAGAAATTGTCATAGACCAGAGGAGACTAAGGACATAGGGCAACTAAGTATGGTATGGTGCTCCAGAATAAATCCTGAATAGAAAGGGGAAATTAGGGGTGCCTGGGTGGCTCAGTTGGTTGAGCGACTGCCTTCGGCTCAGGTCATGATCTCGGGGTCCTGGGATCGGGCCCCACATCGGGCTCCCTGCTTGGCGGGAGGTCTGCTTCTCCCTCTCCCGCTCCCCCTGCTTGTGTTCCCTCTCTCGCTGTGTCTCTCTCTGTCAAATAAATAAATAAAATCTTTAAAAAAAAAAAAAGAAAGGGGAAATTAAAAAAAGAAAGGAGAAATTAATGGGAAAATTGGTGAAATGTCAATAAAGTTTGGAGTGTAGTTAATAGTAATGTTTCACTGTCATCTCTTCCTTATAACAAATGTACCATGTTAATACAATGTATTGATAATGGAGGGACCTCAGTAAGGTGTAGAGAGGAACTCTGTATGCTACCTTTGTATCTTTTTTGCAAATCAGAAAATGAAAATTTTTATTTTTTTAAATGAACCAAATACATGAGTAAGCATTTCACCAGAGAGGATATGCTAATAGCCTAAAACAGATTAAAAAAAAAGAGATGTTCTCTATTATTAGTCATTAGGGAAATGCAAACTAAAACCACAGTTAGATCTCATTGCACACATATCAGAAAAACAAAAATTAAAAAATAATGGCAACACCTAATTCTGGTAAGCATGTAAGAAACTTGATCACTCATCCCTTGCTGGTGGGAATGTAAAATGGTGAAGCCACTGCCCAAAATGGTTTAATGGTTTCTTACAATATTAAACAGAAATTTACAGTATGACTTGGCAATTCTACTCCTAGTTACCTATTCAGGAGAAACAAAAACATATGTTCATAACAGCATTATTCAGGCACAAAGTGGACACAACCTAAATGTCCATCAACTGATGAACCATTATACAAAATACGGGATATCCATGCACATGGACTATCATTCAGCCACAAAAAGGAAGAGCTACTGCAACATGGATAAACTTTGAAAACATTATGCTGAATGAAAGAAGACAGACACAAAAACCACATGTCACATGATTTCATTTATAGGAACTGCCCAGAACAGGCAAATGGTTGATGCCCAGAGCTTAGGGAGTAATTATAAATATGCACAAGGTTTCTTTTGGTGGTGATGAAATGTTCTAAATTAGATTGTGGGGTGATGGTCTCACTTCATAAATGTCTTTTCAACCATCCAATTGTCTTCTTAAAATAAATGAATTTTGTTTCTATAATTTATACATCAATAAAACTAACATATGGTTTTTTGGCATAAAATTTAGATTATGAAGGAAAGTATAAAGAGAGAGTACTCATTACTGATAGTTCCATCACTTAAAAATACATTTTGGTAGATATTTTTTTTAAGATTTTATTTATTCATTTAAGAGAGAGAGAGAGCATGAGCAGGGGAGAGAAGCAGAGGCAGAGGAAGAAGCAGACTCCCTGCTGAGCTGGGAGCCCGATGTGGGGCTGGATCTCAGGACCCTGGGATCAGGACCTGAGCTGAAGGCAGACGTTTAACCATCTGAGCCACCCAGGCTCCCCTTTGGTAGATATTCTTACAGCTTTACTGTTTCCTATTGATTCTCATTTAAAAATGAGGGCAAGTCAGAAAGAAATTTATTTTCTCAGACGATGTATATTAACTTAGAGAGTTAAATAGGGTTTATATCTTGGGGATTTTATTCACAGAACTTGATCATTCTTTTATACCCTATGGTTTAGTCCTCAGTGATGTGACTGCCAGGGAGCATGGATTACTGGTCAGAGCAGCCTGGAAAATCCCACCGTATCCTTGCTCCCCAGCGAAGGAGAAGCCATAACCACACTTCTAACCCAATTAGAAACACAAAAGCTCTGTCTCCCAAAAACAGCTCAGGAGATCAGGGAGGTCATATACTTGCATTTTGGCTTTTCAGACCAGAACGGAGAGGGCACTTTTCTTGTCATGGAAAACAGATGAGAATGACAGACACAGCGTGTGACCTTTGGTGGCCCTGCTGTGCAGAGAGCTACCTGCACGGCTGAAGAAGGAGTGTTCAAAATGAAACCCGTCAGGTTGTGTTCGGGTTTCTTTTTTTCTTTCTTTCTTTTATTTTCTTGTTGTGATTGCTGTTGTTACTATTTCAAGTAGAAAGGGAAATCTTCCATATATAGCTCAGATATTTCTAAATGACGAAAACCTCTTCACCCCAAACAAATACCATCCAGAACTTTTTCAGGCGATCTTGAAAGAAATTCTTTAGCATATCCCATAGATGCAACCTGCCTTATCCTGTGTCTACAAAATATAGGCAATTACAAGTTTACAGAGCAAGAGAAACTTGGAGCATGCACACGCACACACACACACACACACAAATGTGACTTACACTACTTCATTTAAATAACCTGTTGTCCTACACTGAATTTCTTCTCAGGCAGGGCAAAAGTATAGACAAATCTTGCCTATCATAATGGACAAAATGAACAAAAGTAGATTATCCCAACAATATATATGTGTGTGTGTGTGTGTGTGTATTTTTTTTTTCTCTCTTTCTTGACCAAATAAAGAGCACTCTAATGTTGCCTGGGTCTTGACTTTTTCTCTGCGTACTGTGAAACTATGGGGAGGGATCCGCCCCTAAATAATTCATTCCAAATGCCCTAATTAGAAGGTGCAAGTCATCATCAGAAACATGCCCACAAGCACTAGAGGGCAATGCTGGACAAATATTACTGAGATCCAAGCAAACACTAGTGAGTATGACTGGATACTCAATTGTTTTCAAACGAATAAAAATTCAGGTGCGACTCTGAATATTCTAACTCTGTGAACAGGATGAAGTTTCCAGCTATTCCCTTCCCAACTGATTACAGGAATAGACAAAAAGGGCAAGGTTTTCTTGGTAGCAATCAACTCTGCTTCCTGGCTTCATCAGGGCATTTTGCCGAGATTGAGGCTGGGCCAGTTAAAGAGCAGGTTGGCAGAGTGAAGAGATAATGGCTAATGTCAAAGCCAAGGAAGTTTCTGGAATCAGAAATCAGAATCAAAGCCTGGATTCTGCAGTAGGAAAGAAAGGCTGCTCGCTCAATTATGTCTCATGATCTCATAACGTGATGGAAACCAGGGAGTTGTTGAGGGTGAGAATTATTTATACAAGTTTAAAAAGTCAATTTAATTAAAAATCTGGATTAAAAACACAAAATTATAAAAGGACCTTTTGTGATGGGCATGATGGTGACGGTGGTTGCAGCTTGCAATAACCATAAAGGATTAAACTGTCTTATTTTTCATTTCTCTCTCCTAAGTGTCTCTTTATGCAGTAGAATCATAGTTCTGCTAAAAATTTGGATCAAATCCCCTAGTAGGGATTCAATTAAAGTAGAGGTTTTCAAAGTGTGGTCTCTGGACAAATAGCATCAACATCATCCAAGAACTTGCTAGAAAATAAAATTCTTAAAAAAAGAAAATAAAAAAGAAAATTCTTAGACTTCACCCCAGACTTCCTGAGTCAGAATCTCTGGTAGTGAAGCCCAGAAATCTGTGTTTTAATAGGATATGTGAAAATCTGAGCAATACTGGGCTAGAGTTAGAGCAGAACAGGTCATATGTAGAAAACAATTACTATTATACAATATCATGTATGTTATAATCATGGAGTATATAATCTACCACCTCTGTTATACTTGTTTTATTTCATACACACAAAACCTTTACATTGTAAAAAAAAAACTACTTTCCAGAATTCATAATTTATTTTTATGCAACTTAAGATGTATTTTATATAGAATTGATTTAAATGCTGATGGCTAGATTCTAAAACTAGCCCAGAATTCTCATTAAATTTCTAATAGTACTGACAATGATAGTAAAGCATACAAATGTATAATACCTTAGCTTACAAAATATTTGTCAAATAGAAAATATAAATCAGGTCAAATAACTTGCCAAAGATCGTATAATCAGTACTGAGTAGAAAGCCATAATTTGAATCCAGAACTTCCAGCACCAAAACCAGTGTGCTTCCCATGACATCATGGCTATTGATACCACAAATAAAATACTTCAAACAGTCAACAACAACAAAATATTGTCCCAACAATGTGATCACGCAAAATGGTATTTTCACAAAATTGGCTGGTGTGTGATGAAAACCAGGTTTAATGAGATAAAGAAGAAAGCAGACAGAGTTTCCTAGAGAGTGGAAGCAAACTT
This sequence comes from Mirounga angustirostris, assembly GCF_029215605.1. Lineage (NCBI taxonomy): Eukaryota > Metazoa > Chordata > Mammalia > Carnivora > Phocidae > Mirounga > Mirounga angustirostris. The sequence goes on along the minus strand of NW_026991709.1, from coordinate 175,435,309 downwards.
TTGAACATTTTGCAAGAGTTAAAGAGGGAATCCAAATATGGAAAAGTGATCATGTGGAGGAAGTTAAATGAGCTCTAAACAGTGATAACTCGTTGTGAGTGCCCAGTCACCCTGCCAGGGAAGAAAGGAAAGAGGAAGACATTTTGGACTGGGCAGCTAGCTGCCATTAGGGCTGAGGAGTTAAGTACATATGAGATTGAGCAAGACACAGGAAAGTGTGACTTGCTTATGATCAATCAACATTTATTGGGCAGCTACTTTGTCCCAAGCACTGTCCAAGGGCTGGGACTAGAGCAAAGTGAGTGGAGCACCTGTCCTAGGTGCAAAATCTAAAGGGGACACAAGAAACACTCACCAATCAAGACAGTATTTCAATGCATTGTTTTTTAAAAATCATAATAAATGCAGTAAATTCATGATGAAGAAAACAGCAAAATTTCAAATAAAGATGGGATCTGTGTTACTATTTTTTCTTTTTGTTTCAGGTTCCAATATTCCTTAGGGCACTGTTACTGTTTTCTTTATTCCTAATTTTGGTATTTTGCTCCTCTTGGGGTTTTTGCATTAATTTTGATTTTGAGAAACATTGCATGAAAATATTACTTACCTTAATTATTGAGTTTTAGTCATAAAATTTTGTACCAGGTGCCTCACTCAGTATAACCTAGCCCTGGCCCTACACTGTGATCAAAGCTCTACATTAATTATCTCAAGGAATCACCACAACCCATAAAGTACACAATTTGTTAGGTCTGAAAATTTAGTATTTTTAATGCAGGAATAATTTTGTGTTTGAAATATATCTAACCAGGGATGCCTGGGTGACTCAGTCGTTAAGCATCTGCCTTTGGCTCAGGTCATGATCCCAGGGTCCTGGGATGAGCCCCGCATCAGGCTCCCTGCTCAGTGGAAAGCCTGCTTCTCCCTCTCCCAGTCCCCTGCTTGTGTTCCCTCTCTCTCTGTGTCTCTCTCTGTCAAATAAATAAACAAAATCATTAAAAAAGGAAAAAAAAGAAATATATCTAACCACACAAAAATACACAGACATGTAAATATCCTGTCACATTGGAGGGGATAGTGGTTATCAACTCAATGTCACATGCCAGTTTCTGTTTGTAATAGCAATAGTTCACGAAGGCACAATTCTATGTGTTTGAGTCACTTATTACATTTCTTTGTATTGCTTTCCTGATTTTGTATGTGAAATATGCTCAGATTTTATTAGTCCTGTTAATTGTAGGAATCACTGGACCCCCACTGAAAGAAATGTTTCTTAAAATCTATACCTCAAAAGTCTAGCCAAAAAGTGATTCTGGTCTCTTCCTGGAATGGCGAGACCCTAAGAGTGAAGGGACAGGTGGAGTGGGACCAGGTAAAATGAATATGAGAAAGAAGCAGGGGCAGAAGCACTAGAAAGAAGCACTTGCCTCTGCTAGGGTAGAAGTCCTTGACATCCCTCCTTTTGTCTCAGAATCATGTGCAGTCTGGGATCTCTCTCTGAGCTTTAGACTCAGCTTGTCTGGGGCAAAGCCTGAGCATCCCAGAGGATGCTGATGTGGGTCAAGCTTGAGAACCACTATGCAAAGGGACCCCAGGGATTCAGCCTGGGTGTAAATGGGACTCTCCAAGGTCTTCCTAGAGTACTGAGAGATATGCAGTGATGGGCATCTCCTATGCTTTTGTTGGGCTGTGAATGGATTGGTAAACAGAGGGAAATCTGAACTATTCCAGAGAATAGAGGAAATTTTTAAAGGGGTGTGTGGTTGGAGAGGAGGAAGGAAAGACAAGATCACTGAGAAATGAGTTATTACTGTGTTTATGCTATGTTATTATGAGTTTATGCTGTGTAGTGTGGTACATTAGTGCTTTTCCCCATAAGCCTCATGACCTTCAGTAAGATATTGATTTCTTACTAGTGGCCTTTGGCAAAGTCTATCTTTGGGGTCAAATTGCTGAGGACTTTTCAAGAATGGAGCGGTATAAGAACATAAACTGCCCACAGGTCTCTTACTGTTTAGTTACATGGTTTAATAAGGAAAGAATATGGAAGGGGCCCAGGCACATATCAGCAGGAAGATCCCAACTTCCAAAAGGAGAGGTTACCTGGTGCTGCCCCCACCCTCTCTGAATGAACTGCAGATCTCACAGGAAGGATGTCTGGCAGGTGTTTCATTTTTCAGGAATCACAGCCTGAAGGGGACCTATACTCAGTGTTCTTGAGTACTGGGTAATTACTACTTATCATAACCTTTTTATAACCTCTTGCTGAGATGCTTCACCAGTATGAAAGTGGTGGTGTGTCAGTGTGGTGCATTTTTCAAACTGAGCTAGATGATATGAGTCACCACAACCCTCTCCAGTTCATACACAGTTCCTGTGAGTGTCACACACATCTACTGTGATCACCTTCTTTCGTAAGTATAGTTAAAAAGAATGCATTATTGGGCGCCTGGGTGGCTCAGTCGGTTGAGGGACTGCCTTCGGCTCAGGTCATGATCCTGGAGTCCCAGGATCGAGTCCCGCATCGGGCTCCCTGCTTGGCGGGGAGTCTGCTTCTCCCTCTGACCCTTTCATGCTCTATCTCATTCTCTCTCTCAAATAAATAAATAAAATCTTTAAAAAAAAAGAATGCATTATTAAAGAATTTTGTGAGATGCCAGCATCATGAGCATGATAAGGGGAAAAGCAGTAATTACTATTTTAAGATGGTGTAGCCCAGATATGTGAGGGCAGAGCTGACACCTTGTAGCTGTATCAGCTTCACCTGTGACCCTGGATAAGAGATCTAGATGTCTAGATGTCTAGATCTAGATGCACTAAATGCTATCTTCCTGATTTTCCTTATTACATAAAAAGAGAGATCCTGTGGTGGTATTTTTTGAATGGTCACAGCAATATTTCTCTTCCACATGTTGTTTTCCAAAACCTTTATTTGTCTGTTTCCTCTCCCCTTGAACCTGAGCATGTTTGTGACTCTGTGGCAGATAGAGTCCAGCAGAGCTGATGCTGTGAGACTTCCCAGACGAGGTCACAACTTCTCCCTGGCTAATGTGTAGGATATTCAATTACCCTGAAGTCCCCATGCCAGAGAGATCATGTGGGGGGGACCCCATAAAGACAGAGAGAGATTCCTAAGCAGCCCCAGTTATTCTAGAGTCTTTCCAGCTCAAGGACCAGGTACGTGGGTGAGCGAACTTCGGATGATATCTGCTGCAACCTTCAAGCTGTCCCAGCTGACAAGAAGTGGAACAGAGAGGAAGTGTCCTGGCAGGACGATGCCCAAATTGCAGATTCATGAGTAAAATAAATACTGTCATCATTTTAAGACATCAAGTTTTAGGATGGTTGGTTATATAGCATTAGATAAGCAGAAGAGATGCAGAAAGTCATTTAATGACAATAAATACCACCAGTGGAAGGAACACTTTCTAATCACCTAATATAAAATAGCAACCCTCTCTTCCTACTCTCTCTACTTTTTACATATTTTACTTTCCTCCATAGTAATTACCACTACCTATTTACTTGATTGTTTATTTCTGTTTCTCTACCCTAATAGAGTAAGTTCTGCCAGGGCACAAAGAGACTTAGGTTGTTCCCTGCTGACTCTAGAAGGTACTAACACAGTACTGTAGCTAGGATGAGTGAGAGACTCTTTACACAGTGCCCATTATTTATATGATTTGAGTCAAATATTTAACTTGAGTAAAAAAAATATTCTTTAGCAACCTAATTTTTATTTTATCAGAAATGGCTGAATTAAGTTTTTGTTTTATAAGTATTTTCCCCACCACTTCAATTTTAGGAGAGACAAAAATCAACATTTTGGAAAGGTGTTTCCCTTCTTATTCAATGAAGCTTGATTCGTCATGAAATGTAGGTATGTCCAAACTCCTCAAGAACCTAATGAATGAAATTTCTGTGAACATGTTTAAGAACTTAAACTTAAGGCCAGATTTATAAAATCCTTGTAAGGTTTCTATAACAGAGCAGTCGATACTCCCACAACAATAATCGCAACAGAGGACTCAGGGCATTATTAACTGTGAAACTCATGGTTGTAGAAAGAGTGAAAGAAGTGTTGAAATAGCACACAATCTTATTAAATGCTGACACAAAGCCAATTCTGTTCAAATTTTTGTTCTAATTTCAAATTTCTCAATTTTAAGCTCCTTAATGATTCTGTTCAGCAAGTTCTTCAAGATGGGGAGCTTAAAATTGAGAAATTTGAGATTAGGTGGTTTGGAATTCAGACTTAGATACCAGCCTACCAAGGAAAGGGGAGAGGGGATGTAGGCTTCTTAGGGGAAAGCAAATGATTTTCAGGAAAGATGAATGGGCCTTTAGAAGAATGCGCGGGAGATGTGATAGTTTGTAACAGTCTGTCTGGGTGTGGTATTGACTTCTAATCTCCTCTGCAGTGGTTAAGCCCCAGTCTTCCCTGGTTGATGACACTCTCGGGGAGAGGGGAGGGATCTATGCCAACTGAATTCCTTCTGGAGGATCTGTCTTTAGGCAGAGAAGGTAGTTCAGAGAAAACCTGTTCCTGCATCTGCTTCACTTCCAGTGCCTACATCTCAGAATAATCAATATATCAAAGCAGCATATTTTAGAGTGTCAACAACCATCACCAATATCCAACTCCAGACCTTTTTCACCATCCCCAAAATAAACTGTAGCCATTTAACAGTAAGTCATTATTCCTGCTTCCCCCCACCCCTTATCACCCCTCTTCTACTTTCTGTCGCTATGACTTGTTTACTCTAGGGACCTCCTATAAGTGGAATCATACATTATTTGGGGTTTTGTTTGTTTGTTTTTGCAACTGTCTTATTTCATAAGCACAATGTTTAGGATTCATCCATGTTGCAGCATGGATCAGAATTTCTTTCTTTTTTACAGGCTGAGTAGTAACCCAATGTGTGTATAAATGCATATATCACATTCTGTTTATCCATAAGCCAAGACATAGGGGAGAAAGTCTAAATACATCTCATGAGATGAGAAGAGAAATGTTGCTTCTAAGAAGGAAGAGGGAAACTGAGCAAAGCAGATAGTCTTTGTAAGGGAAAGTAAGTAAGATGGAATGAGGCCGGTATCCATGCATGGTGAACCATGTGGGGAATGCGCTGGTTGGAGGATAATCAACAGACATTTAAGGAACATAGATATCTAATGTTCACTTTTCAGTTGGTTGTTGATTGACTACCCATGAGAAAATCCCTCTCCTAACTCATTTCCATATCTTTTTTTTTCTTTTTTTTTTTTTTTAGAGAGAGAGAGAGAGCGCGCGCATGAGCGGTGGGGAGGGGCAGGCAGAGTTAGAGGGAGAAGCAGACTCCCTGCTGAGCAGGGAGCCCAAAAAGGGGCTCCATCCCAGGACCCTGAGATCATGACCTGAGCCAAAGGCAGATGCTTAACCCACTGAGCCACCCCGGTGCCCCTCATTTCCATAATGAGTAAAACCAATCACTATGCTCAAAGTGCATAGTAGGGGTGATGCTATTCATTCATTTACTTATCTTTCAGTGTCAACTGAAGATGGACTGAACTTTATATCCTATTCAGAAGAAGGACTGAGAGCTGATCATGAGATGGTAAGGCTCCAGGAATCCACTGACATATTAGAGAGGGGTTTGTACTCTTTTGAGGCAGGCATGAGGATCCAGTCAATCATGTCAATATTTCAAGGGGCCTAGAGATCTTATGAGATACCTGGTCTAATTTACTTCACTGCATTTTGTAGAAGGAAAATTTTTAAAAAATCACTTCGCCAACCAGACCAACCAGTTCTTGCTTTAAGGTTTGCTCTCATTGAAAGAGCATGAGGGCTACTTGGGAAAATCCCTTTGGAAGTCCATTCAAATACATCAAGACCACAAGATTCAAAGAACTCTTCAATTCTGCCAGGATTTCAGAGAAAATCTCTCAGCATCTGTTAAAAATAGTGTTTTGGAGAGATGCTCTGGGTTGTGTAATTTGAGCCCACAGTTCTGGAACAGAGCTCTGGTCTACTACCCCACAAAAATAGCCCAGCATGTGGATATATATGCACTGTGCAGAGGAACCTAAGAACAAGTCAAGTGTTGGCCTTAGAAATTACTAAGATCCCATCAAAAAGATTTCTGCTTGGTTATTTGCTTTAACTATTTTAAAAGTGCTTTCACCTTAACTATCAGAAGATTTTCTCCAGGTTGTTGATTATAATCTTTCCATTGACACTCAGGCCTTCTCTTCAATTTCTCTTTGGGCTTTTCAATCTCACCACCATCCCCAACATGCACACGTGCACACACACACACACACAGCCTTCATTGTCATTCTCTAAATTTTTAGCTGCTTCTTGCCCAGTTATCTCATCTTTCTCATAACATTCCTCTCTTTCGAACAGGAAAAAAAAGCCTGTTAAGATATTGATTTGGACATCATTAACAAGCAGTGGTGTCCTCAAGGACTGATAGGTTTGCTACAGTATGTGAATCCTTATCAGCGATCAGCCTGATGAAGGAAAAAGTCACTAGGACAAATAAATGAAGGGCCTCATGACACTATTAGGAAATGAGTTTTCAAGTTCTAGTCCCAGCAGGTTTATTATGGGGCCATGTCCCATATTATGTTTATCATTTGCTACTCTGGAATCACTGACTTGGGCTGATGTCAGTCCTGCCCTCTCAGGCATATCTCTGAATTACGAGAAAGGTAAACGGATCAGATAGAGTAATCAAACTCTATGCCTAGTGTAATTACTTGAACTCAGTTTACAGGTATCCTTGTCATATGACCTTGTTTAATTCCCAGTATACAATTTGACGCTCACCCTTTTAATAACATGCACGCTGAAGAATTCTAACACAGGGAACAGAGAATCTTATATTCTACCTGACCCTGCACCTTCTTGCTTTCGGCAGTGCTTTCTGATCTTGTGTGGATAGATCTCAGAGACGAGAGAAGGCAAATTTGGGGAGGCTTAAATTTAGATGGTATACACAACAATCAAATTTCTAAAAACGACATCAATAAACAGTTTTCAATGGGATAGTTTATTTATCATTTCCCTTGTTTAACCAACAAATTAGCCATTGAAGGAGATATCTAACACATTCCTGTCTTTGAATATATTTTCCAAGGAAAAGATTGACATTTAAATGGATATTACACAACAATATGCTTCAGTAATTGCTATGACAAAAAGCCTACTTGAAAGTCTTCCAGCTCTAGGAGTGGAGGTTAGGCCAATAGAAAAAATCCTCAAGTAGATTGGTGCATCCTGGGTACTTTCCACATGGCATTCCTATTCACCATTTTCCTTTGCAGTTCTTTATACTCATTGTATTCATAACTATTGATATAATGGTGAACAAGAAAGACACGGACCTTCTCTTCCTGGGATTTGTAGCCCAAAAATTACAATACCTTCTATAAGTGGCACTTTGTGTTTGTTAATGAGTTAATCAATAACCATATAGCAACCCTAAATAATAATGATGCCTAATATTTCTTAGGCAATTGGGTCCTGGCACTATTCCAAGTGTCAAAAATGTATTTAACCCTTTATACATGAGAAAATTGAGGAATAAGGACATTAAATAATGTATCCAAGGTCACATGACTGGTAAATAGGAGAGTCACCCTGCAAAGCTAAGTTAACTTACACCAGTGTTCTACTACCTCTTTTTTTTTTACTGTTATTTGGTGGTGCTATATTTGAACTTTATTTTTCACCAGATTCTCTTCTGATAGAGAGCAAGGACATGTGAAGCCAGCAGGAAATCTATAAACTGAGAGACTAGGAAGGGCCCAGGGAGGACTAGGAATGCTCAATAGGTGAAAAGAATGGGAGAAGAGAGTGAAGAGGTTGTAATTAGGAGAGATTTGAATTTAGATTAAATTCTTGAAGATACTTTTTATCTTTAAACAGCTGACAAAGAACATACATAATCTAAACTTTCCTGGATACATCAGGGATAGCATTATGAATAGTGACTGATTATCGAGGATGATCATAGTTATGCAAAAGCTGGAGACCCTTAATTTCTTATAATGAACAACTTGAGGTCTTGAATCCGTTCAAAATATTTTCTGTCACTTCCTTTGATATGAGTCTCCTTGTTATCAGTTGTCCTCTTTGCTGTAGATCTTCCTCTAGCATTTCCAAACATCTAAATTTTGGTAAGCTGGTAACCAAGTTTCTAAAATGCAGTGATTGGATGGAATTAGAGCCCATTGTCTAGTGACTTGCATTGGGTTTTAGTCATCACTGATAACTAGATGGGCCAAAGGGCCATGAAGAGTATATGTTGCACAACCCCAGAGGATGATTAACATAGGTCAAATCATGAACGACTAACACTGGAGGAAGTAATATACCAATTTACTGAAACTATTAGAAAACAGGGATTTAATTTTATCTATGAGTGTGTTTTATGGTAGAAAGTTGATGTATTTTTCAATATGGGCCATTAGCTTCCACTTCTGGGATGGTAGATTTGTTTCCTTTTATATGCCAACTTTGATGCAAGGTTAGAAGCTTAGTGGAGAATAGGTTGAAAAGTATGAGCAAAAGTTGTGCAAAGATCAATTAGTGATGTTTGCCATAGTTTGTGGATGGGGTAATGATATATATATATATAAAATGTTTGAGGGGCTGAAAAATTTCCAAATGTTTTCTTTGTGTCCTTTCTTATCACTGGGGCTGAGTAAGCATATAGTTTTCAGGTTACTTAGCTGTACATGTCCCCATGGGAGTGAAATCTAGCCTCTGTAAGTGGCGGGCTCATTGACAACTGAAATCTATGAATATTATATTTTGTTTCTAGAGTTTTAAAAGTAAATGCACATAACAAGTTATTTCAGTTCCCCAAGAAGCCATAGAAAACACAAAGTATTAAAATAACTAAAATTTTCATAAGGAAGTCCATATTACAAATCCTTGAAAAAGCCAAATAGCAATACCGGCAGAACTCAAAAACAATGAGAAAATAGATCTGGGTCCTGTTTTGACCTGTTGTAACATTAATAAAAAGAAATAAAGATCAACTCAATAGTATGATTTAAATGGCTTCCATTTTATATCTTTTTTTTGCCCCCCGTTGAAGAGCCTCATTTCCTTAAGGGCCCCAAAGGCTTAAAATACACTGACTTAATGTGTATGCGAAGAAAGACTGTGGGTGTAATTGTGACATTTCTCCAGATCTTTGCCATTTCGTCCATTTATATATCATTACCATGGCTACTGTGATAACATTTAAAATAATTCCAGTGTAAATCTGACAGCACTTCATTAGATTTTCTTCGAATCGTGTAATTAGGTAAGAAAAAACCGCTGATTGAGAAGGTTAAAACTGCCTGAGACATGAGTGTGTTTCACAATTAACAATCACAACATTCCTTCGCAAAAGCCCGCCGTAATTTAGCAGATGCTCCTTTAAGCTGGGAATCAGGAGACAGTGGTTTTAAAATGTAAGGGTTCAGTTGAGGGGGAGAGAACAACATTGAGCTACCATTTCCTGTCTTTGAGGTGAGGGTAACTAGAGAGCTGTCACTGCTTCCCTTCCCCCGGGGCCCAAAGGACATGGGATGCTGGCTTCAGAAAAGCTTAGAACCCCATGAAGGGGAAGTTTATGGATCTTAATATTGCAATTTACCATCTTTATTTTTCTTAACAAAGTGAATATAATTAAGGAAGATAAAAACACCATTAAATGAAGGTTCTCTCAGGACGAAAAGCTGCCTACCAACAGAAATGGCACAAATCTGATTCATTTTCTTAATAATCTGCAAATACATGGCTTATTCCTGGGCCCAGAGGTAAAGTTGAAGTTAAGCGAAATTTTTAAACAAACACATTCTGTATTCTGAAGAAGCGAGCAGCGTGAAGGCTACTGGAGCTGCAACCAGAGCTGCCTTGTTTGCAAAAAGGCATCATAAATGCTCAGTTTGACATTCTTTGGGGTTTTAACTGGGGGAGAATGTTTACACTCTTGAAATCTCCTATAATGAGGAAGAATTTAGACTAATTGGCAAATCTAATAGGAGAGCTGATTAGTTCGTACAAATAGCTCAAATCCATTATTTGACATAGACCTACACAACTGTGCCCTTTCTTAAGAGAGCTCTATTCAATTTTATAACCGAGCGGGAAAAAAAATGCAGACAAAATCAATTTGCTATTGTTCTCAAAAGAGTTTCTGTCCACCATGGAATTGACTTATAAAATTTGTGCTTAGAATCAAATTATCCAATCTGAGAGAGGAATCCACGCGGACGCACCTACCATACCAAGTGAGCGAGCGGAGACAGTGGTCTGGAAGCAAAGTGCAGCACGCCTGCACACTCTCTGTTGTAAACTGGTATTCTGTATAACACTGATGCTAAAATGGAATGGATTTCTCACTGATAGTATTATGTTATTCCCTCTGCTTTTCCTCCAAATGCTGTAGTCCAACTATCCATCAATCAAATTTGAAGAAAGAAAGGGTGAAGATCTCAGTTGTTTACCACTCCACCTGACTTCAAGTCAGTGATTATCAGTGGGGGAGGTGGGGGACATTGGAATTTTAGAAGACACATTTGGTTGTTACAACTGAAGGCTTGGCAGTGGGTGGGGGCGGGTATGCACTGGCATCTAATGGGTAGAGGCCTGGGATGCTGCTGAACATCCTACAAAGCACAGGGTAGGCCCAAACATCTACAGTCCCAAATATCAAAAGCACCAAGGTCGGAAAAAAAAAAACCAAACAAAAACACCCTCTTTAAATAGATGCACTGATTTTTTTTTTCTTAGCCTAGTAAATCATTAAATGTTTTTGAAAACATCATTCATTGCCCAGCCTTTCAAGATTTGTTCATTTGGACTCTTGATGAAAGAGTAGATTGTGATGGAGCCATAGTTTGTTGAGAACCCTAAATCTTTAGGGGCTGTTAACTCCTCCTCCTCATAAACAGAGAGGTCATCGCATGGGAGCTAATATTTTCTGAAATCACAGGGGAGGATCTCTTTACGTTGCTATTTAGAACACATGCCCAAAGAGGCCTTCTAATCTGGATCCTAGGAAGCATCTGCAATCTTACCAGCAAGGAAGATCCTTAGAAAAGGCAGTTGATGCTGTGGTCAGCTTTACTGACACTTCAAAAGAGGGCATGAGCAAAGCCAGTTCCAGGCTAATAGCCAGATCAGGTGAAAATTCCTTATAGTGACCAGAGATGAGTCCTTGGGTAAGCTCTGAAAAGCTACCAGTGATGAGCAGAACCAGCAAAACAAAGCAGGAAAGATCCTTGTCTTTAGACGGAAAGAAAACATTGCTGAAAAAGTCCCTCAGAGCCATTTGCATATCATTCCCTCTCCAAGACAGAGATACGTCTGATTTAAACAAAACCACAGGGGGTTGGGGGAACTGAGAGCATGCATTCCACGACAAACATTAACTCAGAACAAATTTATTCTTTACATAGCAACTTCTGTGCTAGTGATTAAATATGCCTGCTGCCACAGGTCATGTGGTTCAAATTAACACAGATATGCAAGTGTTAAATTATTTCAACAGCAAGGCAAAGCTTTTCTGGAAACAGGCTCTTGGATTATATATCTACCTATCCCACCTAACTCCGTGACAAAATGGTTTGGAGTCCACAGGAATTATTGCCCCATAGAAAGAAAGCTTATGAAGTAGGTATTTTAAATTCAAGACCGCAATTAACTTAGCTCAAGTTAATGTTTCAAGATTTATACCAACACAGAATTCTGGAAAAAGCCGAGATCAGACTGCAGACTGCATTTATGACTCTGCTATATGGGGCCCGTTATCCTAAAAGACAAAGCATTCCTCTTCCATCTGTAATCAAAAGGGGACAAATGGCATGAAGTGGGTTGAATTTTGATTAGATGACACAGCAAAATTGTAAATCCTGCAAAAGATCAAATGACTTTTAAACTAAAAACGAAGCAGGCAGTTTCTGTGAACTATCGAAAAGTAAATGAAAAGTCCCAGCTTAGAGACTGGCAAAAGTTACAAAACTATGCTTTCTGCAAGAAGTACTCTACTGCTTCTTCAATTTATCCCCTCTACTTGGCTCACTTGCCACAGCTTTTACTAGCTCTGACCTCTCTCTCTGGCAAAGAATGGCTTGAATCATATTAGAAAGCTTTTGTTTGGTTAAAAGAATTAGCTCCCGTAGAGACGCATGCAGTCTTGCGTTTCTATGTTTCCAATTCACTGTTCTTTGTAACACTGTGCGATTAACATCTGTATTTTCTTTCCCATTTATCTGACAATTTCTGAAGCTGTAAGACAGGTGCCAGTCTGTACATGTAAATGACAAAGGAGGGAAAATAAGGCCTAAAAAGCTCAGAGGGATGGTGACGCTCTGACTACCACCAAATTAAAGGATTGTTCTCTCTTTTTCCATACACACCAGAACTATAGAGGAGGCTCGGCAGCCAAACGCACATCAGACAGCTTATATTTGTGCTGTGTGGTGGTTGTTACTCTTTTTCAATCGACTTCACCACTGTAGGGGAAAAAGTAAAATACTTAGAAATTGACTAAAAACATCGCTGCCTTCCCTCCCCCCCCCCAACAGAGGACAGAGGCATCGCCTGGGTTTTCTGACTCTATAGGGTCTCCGCATTCCATTGTCTTTGAGCTATTTTACAACTCTGTAAGCTGGAGAACACTGATAACAACACAAATGATTCTTATCCATAGAAATGCAAATTGTCCCAGACAAGATAGAGTTGCCCTATGGATATTGACCAAATTTGCATGAAGTAAGCAAATTCATTTCAGCAATCCTGATTGCCTGTATATTTGCTTGCTCTTTGGTTTCTCCTTTGAACTAGCTATAACATCTTAACTGCTTTTCCTCATTAATTATTTCAGTAAAGTATTTTATAGGTATTCAGTTTATATCTGAGAGTCATGATTATACTCTCTTTTTAAAAGAAAGTATATTTTAACATGAACAATGTTCTCAAATTGGAAGATAATACCCCTAATTCAAATTCAACATTCTCTCTCCAAAAACAAGAAGTTTTGGGCTATCATAGTTTGGCAGGTCTTTTTTTTTTTTAGATTTATTTGAGAGAGAGAGTGCACGTGTGAGGGGGTGGAGGCGGGCAGAGGGAAAGGGAGAGAGAGAATCCTCAAGCAGACTCCGCTGAATGTGCCCTGTCAAGGGGCTCAATCCCATGACCCTGAGATCATGACCTGAGCCAAAATCAAGAGCCAGCCGCTTTAACTGACTGAGTCACCCAGGTGCCCCATAGGTCAGCAGGTGTTAATGGGATCAGTTAGTTCTAGGTGAGCGGTGGGTGCTCATTTGAAGGAGGGTACAGTCACCAGTTTTCCATGACCCTCACTAGAATGTTTGCAAACCCTATTTTTCACACATTGTCAGGATGTCCCCTTTTTAAAAAAAAATTATTTATTTTTAAAGGAAATCCTTTGGCCTTAAGGTACACAGAATTAACTCACTTCCATTTGTCAACATGTGACACACATTCACTATTACTCTGTCTTCTCTTTTGTTTTATTTAATGTACGGATGTGTCTCTACTCCCAATTCCCTCCCTTACCATTGGCATTCCTTCTAGTATACTTAAAAAACGTCTTCCCAATCCATATTTTATAGATTTATTTAGATATAAGGCTCCTTGGAAACATTGATTTAGATCTATGGATTCTTTCAAATGCACAGTGCTGGTCTGCATGTTGCTTAAGTTGCATGAATGGTAGTATAATACATACGTCATGCTCTTTCTTCTTTTTTACACAATATTGTTTATGAGATCCATGCAGCCAGATGTAATAAAATTCATTACTTATGATGGTTGCAGAGCATCCTATCAAATGTGTACAACACGTTTCTGCAACTTTTCTCCTAATGATGGCATCAAAATCACCTCCCACTGCATGCTACCCCAACAGTGTAGAATGGCCTTCCTAGCATCTATCTCCTATCCATTTGGGAGACAGACATGAATTTCTGGATCTAATGGTATTCATATGCTCGCTTAGACTCAGCACTGCCCTTTGGATCTCCAGTAAGTGGCAACCCGTCTCCTACCAGCACTGCATGATGGTTTCCAATCCCTCTGTATTTCCAATATTGACACAATTTGCTTGTGCTAATTCTTTTTATTATTTTTGCTTCTCAATAAATTTAATATTTGCCACACAGTCCTGCCTGAAGTTTTAAGTTAACTGTTCAGGGTTAACAAGAAATGGATTTTTCTATTGAATTTACAAAACATTTAGCCTTGTTAATAGTTTTTCATCTCCTTCTTCATTACTTATTATTATACAGCATTTGGGGATAATACAGCTGTGTTAAGATTTCAAATCTGAGAAATACATCTCTGCCAGGAGTTGCACATGCTGCTTGTCGCGGGGGTAGGTGTCTATCCCAGGCCTTATCACGACCCGTCTGAACTGTCCCACAACACTCAGGCACCAGCCGTCCAGGAGTGCCCCAATAGTAACATAACTTTTATATTTTTGCCAAATTTATAGATTGCTCAATGGTATTTTTTTCTGTTCTGTCTTAATTTGCATTTTCCTTCTTATGATTTATTTTCTTCTTGAAGGTGCCCTTGACATTAACAGAATAGCAGCCACAGAAAAAGAGGGCTAATAAATGAAGAGAAACGGAAGGATTATATTCAATAAATTCCTTTTCTTCAAGTCCACAAAGAAAGAAACAATTGTAGACTCAGTTTTTTTAAGATCAGATCCTAAGATCTGATGGACTATTTGATTCAGACCTTGAAAAACAGAAAAACATATGCATAATTTAAAAAGACAAACAAGTTAATGAAATATTTAAATTTTCTACAACCAGCAACTAAGATTTAGATGTGGTTCCATTTTCATATGCTATATACACTAACGTAGGATACAGTTTATTTATCCCCATTTACAAAGGGCCAACTTCCCTACCAGTTACAGCAGACACAGTGCTAAGGGACCAAATACTCAAGGGTCCACAAAAACATGTTAATTTATTTTATTTTTTTTTTAAGATTTTATTTATTTATTTGACAGAGAGAGACACAGCGAGAGAGGGAACACAAGCAGGGGGAGTGGGAGAGGGAGAAGCAGGCTTCCCGCGAAGTAGGGAGCCCGATGCGGGGCTCGATCCCAGGACACTGGAATCATGACCTGAGCTGAAGGCAGACGCTTAACGACTGATGCACCCAGGCGCCCCTGTTAATTTCTTTCTTTCTTTTTTTTTTTTAAAGATTTTATTTATTTATTTGAGAGAGAGAATGAGATAGAGAGAGCATGAGAGGGAGGAGGGTCAGAGGAAGAAGCAGACTCCCTGCCGAGCAGGGAGCCCGATGCGGGACTCGGTCCCGGGACTCCAGGATCATGACCTGAGCCGAAGGCAGTCGCTTAACCAACTGAGCCACCCAGGCGCCCAGTTTCTTTAAAAAAATTTTTAAAAGGAACTTTTAGGTCAAAGCACATATTTTAATATATATATATATTTTTTTTTTTTGGAGGAAGGGGCCCACAAAGGCAAATATACCTAGAGTGCATGAAAATCATTATGTGGCCTTGATTTTATACAGCTACACAATTTTATTAATTTGAGTGGCTACAGAGAAACACAGTTTTTATATTTACTTTTTTGGACATCATTTTCTGATCAAAAAAGCAATTTATAGCTATATATTTATTTTTATGAAAAATAGATCTAGTCTATAACCATGAATCATAAACAAGATAACACTTAACCAGGAATGTTTTGAAATGAAGCATGGTGTCTGATCGTCTTGAAGGAATTGCTGATTTTGGCAAAAACCACACCAGAAGGCTGGGCAGTTGATTCTTTGATGAAAGAGGATTTTTTTTAGTCTATTATTTCATCATCAATTTACATATGTTACCTGACTAACCATGTAGATACAGTCTTGAACATGCTAAAAAACATGTTTGAACCTTGAAACCTTGAAGAAAGAGCAAAGATAACCCTGTCTTATTTTTCCTTCTTGGGCTATTACTATAAAAATACATGTAACATAGGAGCACTGTGTTATCCAGTGTAAGAATAAGTTCTATAAAAAGTAGACGGCACATACCATGATCAAGCATAATGGCCACTTGGAACATACTAAATCCATTCTCAGTGTCATCTTGGGATACAGGTAAGGAGGGGGCAGAATGTTTCAGTGCTCACTCTTTTACTTCTTTCTTCTCCCCTTTTCCACTCAATCTATGCAAATCTCAAGCCCCTTCCATCTCAAGTGGTACCTTGTGTCCTCATCTAGTTACTGGTCTTTCCTGTACCTTCCTTCTTAAACCTCTTAAAACACTCAATGTCTCTACTTCCCCACTGCCTCTCCTACCTTCTTATGTTACTTCTATCTGAATTTCCCACCATTACTCCACTGATATTGTGCAAATGAAGTCCAATAAATAGGTTAAGAAATGCTGTATTTATAGATATTTAGATTATTTCCCACTTTTGGGCACACACACACAAAAAAGCACTGCTGCTGTGAAGATGCTTGCAGATTCTGTCTGTGTACTCTTGAGGGGTATTTTTCAGAGATGAATTCCTTGAAATGTAATTGGTGGGGCTAAAGAACAAAAGTTTTAACAGATACTGCCAAAGTGTCTTCCAAAAGGGCTGAACTAATTTACATTACTTTTAATAGCTCTGTCACAACTGGCATAAGATTATTCTTTTCTTAAGGGAAATCTCTACCCTATGAATCCTAAAATCTAGTATAGATTAGCATAATTTGGGGAGCTGGTTAAAATGTAGATTCCTGGACCCTACCCTTGATGAGAACCTTTAACAAGCTTCCTGGCTGATTCTGATGCACTTGATTAAAGTTTAGAGAAACTATTCTTGCCTCCTTGGCTTTCCTCCTATCTTTCTGTCCTTCCCATGTAATTCTTCTTCTATGCTCAGCCTTTAAACAGTGGTGATCTCAGGAATTATCTCTTTTCACTCCACATAATGTCCTTACGTGACATTATCCACTCACATGGTTTAAATTACTACTGAGATGCTGGTAAATCCCAAAGGAGTACCTCCAACTCTGACCTCTCCCAAGAAAATCACGCCACATATCCAATTGTCTCTAGGCTATATCCACATGGATGTTCCATAAATTTAAAGCGAACAATGCTTGATGCATCTCCTTTCCCCATGTATCTACTCTTCCTGTATTCTCTCAGTTGGTGGTGACCACCTTAAAAAAAGTCTGTGTCTGCTGCTTGTCATTCATTTCCCATTTCCCATCTATCATCTGCTGCTGATTATACCACCTGTTTCTCCAGTTCTTTTGCTATCCTCTCTACCTAGAATCACTGCCCTTGTTCTTGCCATCTTCATATCCCTCACCAACTCTGATGAGAGTAACTGGTCTCCAGATCTCTCTCCTTCTGTCTCTCTCCTTCTCATCTATTCCTGGCAGAGCCAGAATGAGCTATCATGAAGACTCTGTGCCCAAGTTACTCTCTGCTCTAAAACCTCTCCAAGGCTCTGCTAGTAAAGCAAGGCATCCATGGGCTTCTTTGACCCTCCACTCTCACCAGCTTTTCCCTCCCAGCTGCTCTCATCATGCACTTTTCTCCATCATAATACCAACCTGCTTCTATTTCCCTGACACAACATGCTATTTCATGACTCCACGCTTATGCCATTTCCTTTGTCTAGAGAGCCTGTCCCCTTTTTACTTTATTTTGCTCAATTAATTTTTATTCATAGTAGAAGACTAGGTTTAATCCATTCTACGAAGCAGTGCTTGAATTCAGCTCAGATAAAATGTGTATTCTTTGTATTCCATGATCACACAGTTCCATCCTTCCTTCCTTCAACAAATGCTAACAGAGTGATTTCTAGGCATGGACATCCTTTTTTTTTTTTTTTTTTAATTTTTTTTTTATTCTTATGTTAATCCCCGTACATTACATCATTAGTTTTAGATGAAGTGTTCCATGATTCATTGTTTGTGCATAACACCCAGTGCTCCAGGCAGAATGTGCCCTCCTCAATACCCACCACCAGGCTAACCCATCCTCCCACCCCCCTCCCCTCTAGAACCCTCTTTGTTTTTCAGAGTCCATCGTCTCTCATGGTTCGTCTACCCCTCCGATTTCCCCCGCTTCATTCTTCCCCTCCCGCTACCACCTTCTTCTTTTTTTTCCTTAACATATATTGCATTATTTGTTTCAGAGGTACAGATCTGAGATTCAACAGTCTTGCACAATTCACAGCGCTTACCAGAGCACATACCCTCCCCAGTGTCTATCACCCAGTCACCCCATCCCTCCCACCCCACCCCCCACTGCAACAACACTCAGTTTGTTTTAGGCATGGACATCCTAATAAACATTGAGAACGCAGTGGAGGATAAAGTG
Organism: Mirounga angustirostris; assembly: GCF_029215605.1. Lineage (NCBI taxonomy): Eukaryota > Metazoa > Chordata > Mammalia > Carnivora > Phocidae > Mirounga > Mirounga angustirostris. Next base: position 175,416,935 of record NW_026991709.1, on the reverse strand, counting down.
GAGTAGCCCTTATTCCCACTGACACATCAGAGGCCTTACTGAATTATAATAAAATGTGTTTTTTGAATCTGCCTCCTCAAATAATCTGTAAGCTCCTTAAAGTTAATGACAATATCTTACTTGTCATCTTTGTATCCTAATTCTTTAGAAAAGGCCCTCAATTAAAATTTTGTCCAAAAATGGACAATATCCACCAGATGATCGTGACTTGCAGTTTATCTGATACTTTTAATTGGTATTTGAGATGAAACTTGAGGTCAGGTTTTAGAAAATTATTTTAATCTGAGTTTGGAAAAAGTTATTTTCTATAAAACTATCTTATAGATAAAAATTCTAATCAATGCTGAGAATCCAGAAATATCCAAATCTGAATGTCTTCAGAGCTTTGGGAGAATTTCTACAACTATAAACAACTACTTTTGAAAGGGATGTTTCACCTCTTTCTCTTCCATGTAATTCAAGAGACACTTAGACTTAAAAAAAATTTTCTTGCAGAAAAGAGAGCATTTAATTAAAATTTAAACGAGATATGTTGTCTCTATCTGCTTTGCTAGTTCATTAAATATGGCAGATTATAAGAGATAACCACAAACATTTCAGATGGAATGGAAAGGCCAAAAATGAGCTATATTTGAGTGTCAGCACCTCCCTGGGACCCAATGGCAAGTCTTTGTACTTTTGCATGGTTCATTTAGAGGCTTGAGACAGGTTTGCAATGTCAGCACACAGGGTTATCAGAAATACCAGATGCTTCCTCACTCTGAACGTGTTCAGCACGTGTGAAAGACTGTTTTGAAGACTTAGACTTCTATAACATGAGATTTCAAGAATATGACTTTGGGCTCAGGAAAGCAGTATTTGGTCCTCTTCAGGTTTAATTTTTTTTTTTTTTTAAGCATAGGTGTTTCCTTAAAGCATAAGGTCCATGCAACATTTTAAAGGTGCCTACATTCCATTTCCAAGAGATGGCAGAACATATATCATGTCCATGAATCAGAACACTGCCTCACACGTTTTTAGCGTGAGCATTTATAGGAGTTCTCTAGATAGCAAGAGTGATGTAGCAGATGTTAGCACAAAGGAAAGAGCAAATGAGATGTGAATTACAGGGTGACGAGGCTTGTATGAATCTCATTTGTTTAACCATCTGAATGGTGCTCCAGGTATTAAATGAGCTAGATACTATTGAACACAATTTTCTGAATAGCCAGGAAGGTGGTTTAATGAACTATGCCCACTTGAATGTCCTCATATCATCTTGCCTTTTCAACCAGCCATAGCTTACTTAGCTTTTCTCCCCAAGTCTTTTAAAGTAATGCTTTGGATGATTATGACCTTGTCGTTCTATTTTCTAGGTAATATAACATCAGGAATTATTACATGATTAGTAATTTAATTAGCAGGTGTATTAGCAGAGATTCTTTTGCAAATTAAGAACTTACTCTTAATAACCACTCAACATCTAAGGAGCTGGCAGTTTGAGGGTTGCAAATTTAATTGCTTTACTTTCTCTTACCCACCCTGGCTACTAGAAGCTGTGATATCCCTGACTTTCTAAAATGTTACTTTTCTGAAAACAACTCTGAGGCTTCCACAATTCTTTCAATGGTTTAATGACTTGATCGGATTAGTGATGCAAAGGTTTTGGCCCAGGAGAGCTTCTTTTTGAGCCTTCCTGTCACTTCTGAAACCAGGTGAAACCACTTATTCTTGAGTAGACAGTAGAGACTATAATTTAGTTTGCCAAGAATAATGGATAGTTCTGTCTTTCATTTCTCATTCGCCGGATGTGATTCCCTGTTCACAGAGGAGAATGTCAGTGCGCTGGTAGGATAAGTTCATTTTAAAGCTCACCCACAGACCTGCTCTCTTTCACCTACTTTTGGGAAATAATTGGGTAGAGAATAGCACTTAAAACATGTAATATTTTTGTGGTTGTAAAGGCAACAGTTCCAGGAAACTTTTCTGAGTTGTAGAAAATGTGGGGTTTTTTAAAATGCTTTAATTAAAAGTAATTTGACTTATACCAAATTGCCAGTGTAGTAAACAGAATTTTGTTTTTCCATTTTGTTAACAATGGCATCAGTTTAAGATTATATAAGCCTAATAGAACCGGTGTGAGGAATAAAAAAAATCTGATTTTTTAAAAAAAGATGAACACTAAAACATGGATGAATCTACACGTTTGAGTATGATATCCTGGGATTTAAAAACATCTTCTGTAAGTGTCTTATGTTTTTGATAACTGGAAATCAAGGGAAGACCAGTAAGATAAAGGAACTCTTTAAGGGAAATTCAAGGGCCAAAAGAGGTGAAATGTAACTAATGCTCCAACATCCAAGGTTAAGATAGACATCCACTCAAAGAAACTAATAAAGTAGGAAATTTGCTGGATGTATTCATGCTAATGTCATGCACCAATGGTGGGCTAGAGCCAGGTCACAGGAGACTCTAGCAAGGGGGAGATTATGCACATCTTTTCCCAAGTCTGTGTTCAGTGACGTCCCGTTAGTGACTGAAATTGGCCAAAGCGGAAGTACTTACACCACAAAAATTAGCAAAGGCTATGGATCTATTTTTTGTTTTAGTTTTTCCAGTCATACCACTCCATTCTGAACAATGGCAGTTCAGTCTCATAAGCGATGGGACCTGGAACAGAGTCACAGGTCAATTAAGATTATTTTCTATAACTCTGGGATTTCAGAGGCTTTCCTGGTTACTCTTGCTGCTTTTGTTCTCCTTCTGCTCAACTTTTTATGGCTAGGCAAGGCTTCCAGGTTCAAATACTCTATGGAGTAAAACGAGAGTGTCTTGTGTCAAGAGCACCCAGAGTCAGTAAAGAAACAATGATGGGTCTGTATCAGAATATTGAGTCTTTCCTAGTGATATCTCTTACACCCTTACCCCCAGAAGGTCTAATCCATACATACCAGCCAGATGACCCTGTTTATGTGATAGTGTGTATCATTCTCTGCCCACATCTTCTAGTAGATTCCATCACATTTGAAGCAGAATTAAAGTTCTGCCATATCTTAAAGGACCCAGGACCAGACTCCTTCCTCTTCTTGGATCTCAGTGTCCATCACTCTCCCCTCCCATACCACTTTCTTCTGTCTGTACCTCCTTTTGCTTTTTCTCAGACTTATCGGGCATCCTACTACTTCAGAGCCTTTATACATTTTACTCCCTTTGTGGCAAATATGTACTAGAAGATGAAATGATGTTGACTACAGGGGAATGATTTCACCAGAACAGGTATCAACCAAGGCTAGTAGTCTTATGATACATACGCCCTGAACAGGAGGCACAAGTAATGTCTGGATAGTAAATGAGATTCACAAAGAGATGAGATCAAAGAAAACTAAGACAAAATGGAGAAATGCTAAGGAGCAATAAAACAATTACTTGGGTAGTTATGCTGCAACAAGACTTTCAAATAGCCACTGGGCAAATAAAAGCAAATTGGTCACTATTAATGAGCCTCCCTTTCTTTTAATAATGCATGATACTTCGGAGAGTCAAACAATTGTGGGATAAATCAAGCATAAAATTAAAATATATAAGGTTGACAAGTGTTAAAGAATTTGAAAGTTAATGAACAAATATATTGCAATTTTCCCCTGCTAAATAAGAAATCACACTTTTTCATAGATTACTATAGATCCTTAGGTAAATCAAGAAAAACATTTTTCAAAAGATATGAGGTGAGGATGATTATTGCTGAGATATTTTAATAATACTTATAGTAAGCAACAATAACCATTAACCATGTACCAATTATTAAAACACTAAATTATAGCTAAATAGATCTTTATATGTATATATTGAATATATGAGAGCAACTCAATGAGAGGGAAGGTATGAAGAGTGCTATATTACTGATGAAGAGTGCCATATTACTGGTGAAGAAACCAAGGTAGAGGGTGGTTAAATACCTGGCTGTGGTTTAATTAACTAGTAACCTGAGTTGCTAGGACTTGAGCATAGGCAGTTTACAAACAAAGCCTACTCTCCTAACCACTCTATATGCTGATTTGTAAAAAATTATTTCTTATGCACTTGCGTTTTCTTTAGCTTTTAAGTCCAAAGATTCCCTTTGGTGAGAAATTTAAAAATAGCTCTCTTTCTGTTTCCTCAAGCTCTACATCCAAGTCACAAACTCTCCTGCTCTCTGACTGTCCACATCACCTTCCCCTTGGACCACACAGTCCTCTAGCTCCAGGGGGTTCTCATGGCAATCCATTGATAAAGGTGTTCACCCTGCCTCTTCCTTCTCAGATGGTACAGATGGCCCCTCATCCCTATGTGGTCTGTGTACCAGGGCCCATCTCGAAATGTTTTGTAACTGGCCCTTGAAAAGGTAAATACAGACATTGAGAGTTAAAAGTTTAGTAACTTTTATTACTATTTGGCATAGTTATTTACATCTATTTAATTAAATAATGACTATTTCAGCCTGTACTTTGTATATTTTTTTCCATCCTGTTTTTCTAGTAATTCATTTTTTTACATGCTATACAAGTATAGATATGTGATGGGTTAGAAAACACAAAGTGGTTTTCACCAGAGATAACTTTAGCAACCCTTTTTTACCGTAAGGTGACCAACCATCCTGCCTTCCTGAAACCAAGGGTGTTCCCAGGACATGGGGCTTTCACTTTTAAAACTGGGAGTGTCCCTAGCAAACCTGGACATGTTGGTCAACCTACTCTACAGTTCCCACTCCACATTCCAAATTCTTCTGCTCGTCTTTTACAGTCCTTTTAAAAATCTGACCTCACTTTACCAGCCATTCTTGCTTTTTCCTTTCCCCTAACGCATACCATTTTATTTTCTGAAATTGAGAACTGTCCATGAGAAGGTTCATGAATGGAGGATATGATTCATCCTGAATGCCAACTCTGATCACATTCTGTTACTATCCAGAGTACTGTGCTGAGGCCTTGTCTGAGCAGGACAGGCACTGCAGTGCAGTGGAAGGAGCACGGGGCACAGGTGCAGCGGGAAGGAACGAAGGACACAGGTGCAGCGGGAAGGAGCACGGGGCACGGGTGCAGCGGGAAGGAGCACGGGGCAAATTCTACCACTCCTCCCGGTCTACCTAGTGAAAATAATTCTCCTCTTTAATCCTGTTTACTAATTGTAATGGTTAATTTTGTGTGTCAACTTGGCTGGCCGCAAGGCACCCAGATAATTAGAAGCATTATTCTGGATATGTCTGTGAGGGAGGTTTCTGGGTGAGATTAATATTTGAATCAGTGGACTGAAAAAAGCAGATTGCTCTCCCCATTGTGGGTGGGCCTTCTCTAATCCATTGGAGGCCTGAATAGAACAAAGAGAAGTAAGAGACAATTAGCTCTCTCTGCTAAATCATTTTTGAGTTGGTACATGGATCTTTTCCTGCACTGGGATTGGAACTTACCATTAGCTGAACCATCAGCTGTCCTAGTTCTCAGGCTTTTTGGACTCCAACAGTAATTACACCACTGGCTTTCTTGGGTCTCCAACTTGCGGGTGGCAGAGTGTGGGACTTCCCAGCCTCCACAATCATGTAAATTCCTTATAAAAAATAAATAGATAATTATAGACATAAATACAGATGGGGATATATCCCATCAGTTCAGCTTCTCCGGAGAACCCTAATACTCTCATCTATAAAGTAGCATGGTTATCAAAAGGCTGTTGGGCAGATTATAGGAGACAATGTATATAAAGCAAGTTAGCAAAGCACATGAATAATACGAACATGTTACTCAGTACAATTAAACTATTGCCACTATTTCAATAGAGAGCAATGATATTGGCCATGGATCCAAAGGCATGTAGAGGTGAGAACGAATTACGGATTGTCTTTCTTGATTTAATTTGGCAAAAATATATGTTGATCACTGTCTGAAAATTCTCCAATTTATGATTCTGAATTAGATCCATATCAATTTTGAGTGTCAAAAATCAAAATTGTTGAAAATAGCAGACGATGTGCGATGCTGTCCTCCTTTCCTGCATATATTGTATTATAGTATGTTGTATTGAATATGCGACATGGGTAAACATCTTTTCATAGAAATGAACAAATGAGACATCTTGTTTCATTGTTGTTCTAAAACAATATTGCTTACTTTTTGCACACCAGATGGTACATTTTCTTTTCATGATTTTGTATTTAATTGACTTAGTAGATCTTGAGTTTAAGTTTGTTGTTAAATCGAATACACTCTAACTTACAATAGAATATTTTCCAACACTATGTAAATATTTTTGGAAGTGGAAAAATTAATCAAATTGTGAAACTTTGCACCATATATAAATCTCCCTCTCAAAACCAAACTTTCATGTAGGGCTTTATGCCATGATTTTTGTCTTCTTGTTTTGTATCAGCATTTCTTGTAGGTCGTTAGGACGGTAGCTGTGGTTGTCACCAGGCTAGTGAAGTGTGAATCTTACATGTGGCACTTTCTACCAGCGGATGTAAAATCCTGTAAAAAGTTGAAGGTCAGTTTTGCCGTCTGTTCATTTTTAAGTGTAGGAAAATACAAGCATTCCTTTATAAACAATACTTGTGTTCTTTGGAAATTAAATATTGATGGGCTGGCAATGTACTAGCTTAGGTTGGATGTATCTGAGCTTGAACAATTTCAGTGCTTAATATTATCAATTACAATGTTCATTTTTAGATAATGAAACCTGTGTAAGAGTCTGGCCAGTTTGCTTAAACTACATATTTTTGTCCAACTGAACACTGAACTGGGTCATTTCCATTGAATTCCACCAGCCTTTAGGGAGATCTTGGTGGCAGGTGGACCTGGATTTAAATCTTAACTTGTGCCGCTGTGTGATTCCAAGTTTATTGTTTACTTTTCAAGTTTTCATTTTTAACATCTGTAAAGTGGGAAACTATCATCTATAGCCAAGGGATTTTGTGAGGCTTAAAGAAGAGAATTATTCCTTCATTTACTCAATAAATGCTTAAGTGTCTAAAAATTCAAGGCATTCTTTAGATGCTGAGGGTACAACTGTGAGGAGCAACCTCACTCCAAGTATAAAAGATGCTACGTAGTGCTTAGCACACAGTGGATCATCAGTGTTGGCTTCCTTCCCTTTAAAGTCCAAATTATTGCTTATTATATGCTCTTACATATACCAGATTACACATAATGCCTTATATTACTAGCTTTCCTTTCTAACTCTTTATGTCCCACATATCCAGTTAGGCTATTTGAGGGCAGGGAATGCATCTTACAATTCTTTCTATTTTGTATAATACCTGGCAGTACGATGCACATAGGAGATGATGAGAAAGTTGCATTGAAGCAATCACCAGTGACTGACTAGCATTTTGTCTGGGGCAGATGGAGGGGAGAGGAGGTCTGGAGAGCAGTAACATCAGTTTAGCTCTTGATTTCAAAGGCATGTTCTTTGATGACCTGACTCAGTTCTCATGTTTCACCAAAGTGTGCCTGCTGAAAAAGTATTGCTATTCTGAGGCATGACCGGAAGAGCAATATCTTCTGTGTCACTGGCATTTCTTTGCATATTCTAGCATCTTAATTAATCAAATTAATGTTTGATTTCATAAAAAATTAAAAGCCTTTATCAACACAACTATTTTTAAATGTCAGTCTCCTGCTTCTCAACATATTTCATCACCACAGGATTTCTTTTCTAAGCATTTAATTATACAATTACTATCTCTTGGATAAGAACAGGAATAAGCATATGTTACAATTTTCCTCCCACCCTTTCATATTTACACATGCATGCATACACACATACACACACATACCCATGCCTACATATACAAGTACTTTGGATTCTATAATTGAACACTTATTCTTACTTTATTTTAGTCCCAGAGAAATATAAATGATATTGGCTCAATATTGTGTGAACTTTTTTTAAAATTTTTTTTTGAATAGGGCATAAAGGTTTTTAATATCTTAAGACTGAATTAGCATTTGGGTAGATATATAAAAATGTCTTCAAGAATGTATGTAACTGTTCTCATAAATGCAAAATAATTAATCCTCTATTTCTAAATGTCCTAAAATAAATTCAGGAGAAAATAAATATCATTTGAAGGAGAGGATACATAGGGTCTTCAAAAAATGTACTTTTACTTAAAAATGTGACATTCATTTAATTTAAACTCTATCCATTGTGGCTGTAGAAATCCAATTCCCCATAATGAAAAGAGTATAAGACATAGCGATTTTATTCATTTCTATAGGTTGACATGGATACTCCTTTTTTTTTTTTTACAATTAAAGTTTTAGAGAGAGGAAAACATGGTTCAGTTATAGGACCAGAAGACAGAATTATAAAATCTACATAATCACACCCAAAATTATTCTATTTGAACAGGTTTTTGGATTTTTCTTTGCTATATCATCACAAGAAACTATTCATATTTTATGTAGTTACAAATTGAGTCCTGTAAAGCCACGCTTGTTCCTGGATGGTGCTCTTCTATTGTTGATTGACACTTCTAGCTGCCAACAAGACAATGACACTTAGAATTTGATTTATCATCAAATTCCTTGCCATTTCACCCCATAAGCTTTTTCTTCAAGTCACTCTTACTGCATAAACTGCAGAAGTTATTTCTGAATCTTTACTTTCTTTCCCTAACACGTCCCATTGCCCAATCCTGTTGGAATTCATGGTCTTTTCCTTGCCATCATCTGATCCAGAACCATGTTACCCAATGCCTGTGTAACAGCAAAATCTTGTTGTTGGTTTCATTGGTGTATACCCTTTTGTTTAAACCTATTCACTAGCTTATACCCTCTCTTTATACCCTTACTGGTGCATACCTTTTATTCCAATCCTTTCTACACACTGTCACAAAGACACACAAACAACACTGTGAAAATGTTTTCATCTTTTCAATCCTTCCTTAGCCTCATAAAAGCGTAGAGACCCTCTACAACTGCTCCAACATTCTGCTAAGACCTTCTAATATCTCACTGCCTTGAATATAGTGAAAACAATAAATTACTATTTATACCAGCACTATTGCAAGCATTAGCCCCTTTTATCAAAAACATCATTTTACTGACACATAATATACATACAGAGAAGGATACATAATTACACAGCTTGATTAATTTTCCCATAGCAAACACATCTGGATAACCTGTGCCCACATTGTATTAGCTCTTTTAACCATCACAACTATTCTATGTGATGTTGGCATCCATCTAAGGGAGGTCAGTTATAAATGGATGAGCTTGAATTTAAACTAATCCATCAAACTCCAGAGTTCTTAATGACATTTGTAACTATTACCTACAGTTGGTCCAGACGAAACCATATAATTATTGTCCACCAAACACACATTATACTTTTTGTTGCTTCCACTTTTATGCTATTTTTGTAACTCCAAAATGTTGGCTTTTCTTCTTTCTCCTTCCTTATTTCTATCTCCTACTTCTCTTTCAATAATCAGATTAAATATAACTTTCCACTACCTAGCATATTTTGGCAGCATGGGGATAACAAATAGAATCCAGTCTTTAGAGCTAAATATTTCTGTGTTCAAATTTCACCTGGGCCATTTACTAGTATATATTAAAGGTCTCTGCACATCATCCTCATGTGAAATGTAGATTTAAAATTAACCATTATCTTATGGTTTTCCTAAACTGAAAACATCAAATGTGAAATGCCTAGCACAATGCTTGGCAGGTGGTAGACACTCAAGAAGTAATTCTTATACTTAATAAGCCTTTAGCATCTTTCTCTTCTTCCAATGACTCTGTTAGTCTCTACTCTATATCTGACTCTTAGTTATGTACAGCATGGTGGACTTCCTTTATATTTGTCCTAGATTATTACTGACTCCTTTTCTTCTAATTCCATTTCATTTGTATGTATTTCTTGTGTTTCCAAATAGGTAGTAAGCTTCTTGCAAGTAGGGACAGCATTTCATGTTTGTGTATTCTTCATTAAAGACATATTCTGTAGCTACCCTATATGCATAAACATCCCTGTTCCTGGCAAACCAATGGATGAGAAAGTCCTACATGACAGATAAAAATGATACCTAGGGTGCCTGGGTGGCTCAGTCAGTTGAGCATCTGCCTTCGGCTCAGGTCATGATCACTGGATCCTGGGATCGAGCCCCACATCAGGCTCCCTGCTCAGTGGGGAGTCTGCTTCTCTCTCTCCCTCTGCCCCTCCCCCCACTCATGCACACACACACTCTCTCTCAAATAAATAAATACAATATTTTAAAAAATTATATCTAAAAGCAACCTGCACCAAATTTAATATTTTTCCATAAAATTATTTCCCCAGTTGCACTGATATATTTATAAGGAGGAAAACAGCTGACATAAATTGTGCTTCTTAGTTTAATTTAATTATCTGTGGCATCATAGTTCTGGGGGGGAGAAGTATAATATGATTCTAGCTCACTAATTCCATTAAAAGAAAGAAGAATTCAACTTTCTATGAAATAAAACTTCTGCTTTGAAAAATCCACAGGACTCATTGTTGTTGTCTTAAAATTAATGATCTAACCCCTTGGCTATAAGAAGTAGTTATTGTGCAGGTGTAAAAAAGAAACAAAGGCAGCCATGTAGAGAAGAAGTAACTGCGTTCTTGAAATAGAAAGTAATTAGCCTGGAAATGTAAGAAATGGAGTGGGAAATGAATGAGAATCTTAACAAAGCACCAATATACCAATTCTTGCCAATGATCCTGCCCTGTCAAGCAGGTAGTTAATGTTATAATTTGAGAGGAGATTTGAGATTTTTAAAGGGGGAGTACTTTGAAATCTGTTAGTGTCATAAAGTTGGGGCTTCTAGAAGCTGTCTCGGTGTTTACTGCTGATATTTTACATGGCAGTTATAGAAGAAAGATATTACATTATACATATTGGAAATATCACCCTATTCTTGCTTACTTGGTCAGCTCCTGAGCAAGTGGACAAAGTCCATGGAAGGGGAAATGAAAACAGAGAGGGAGTTAGCAAGCATAAATAGGTCTACATGATAAAGAGTTTATTCTAGAGAGAATTCTTATTCTAGAGCTTCTCTCAAGAGAAAAGAGAAGAGGCAGTAAGGGAGACTAAGAGGGAAATGGGGGAATTTAGAATAAAAGAAGGGAAATATTTTATTTTATTTTATTTTATTTTATTTTATTTTATTTTATTTTATTTTATGTTTAAAGATTTTATTTATTTCCTTGAGAGAAAGACAGAGAAAGTGACAGAGAGTATGAGCTGGGAGGATAAGGAGAAGCAGCCTCCCCATGAACAGGGAGCCTGATGCAGGGATTGATGCCTGATGCAGGCTCAATCCCAGGACCCTGGAATCATGACCTGAGCCCAAGGCAGACTCTTAACCGACTGAGCCACCCAGGCGCCCCCAGAAGGGAGATATTTTAAAGCAATTTACTGGGGTTTGAGAGATTATGAAAACAAGAGAGATGAGAAACATTAAGTGCTGAAAGACATGAATATATTCCTCCTTTTGCCACCTTTATAAGAGGTAAATATACCAGGGCAATGGTCAGTGCATTTCACTAGCTGAGAGCCACATTCTACTTCAGAAAAGTTAAGAAACAAAAGAATGCACTCCTTCTCTCAATATCCCCTGACTGCTTCTTAAAAGCTGCACCTTAGGTATCTCCTTTGGGGTAACTTAATATAATAGTTGCTGCAGCCACAATGGCTGTTAATATTGAACACTTACTATGTGTCAGTGAGAAATGAGTCAGAGTTAGTCCCTGACTTATTTTATCCTCACACAAATATTGTATGGTAAGTGTTGTTATTATCCCCAAATGACAAATCAGGAAACTGAAAATAGTAGTAGCTAAGTAATTTTCCAATAACACATTTACTAATTTAGTGATAAGACCACCCCAGACTCCAGATCCTATATATCCTACACCATCGTATAAAACAAAACAAAACAAAGCCAAAAAACTGTGGGATACATTTACTGAATGATTTTTCAGTACATCAGAAAGTACATTTGATACTTTATATGTTTTATCTCTTTTAGTTTTTTTTTTTTTTCAGGAAAAATTAATTAATGTTCCATGAAGCATTCCCAATCATTAATGCTATTCAATATATAATTTCTGATGTTTCGATTAAGTGTTCATCAAAATCTAAACTCTTTACTGACATGAATGCTACTAATTTAAAGTAAATAGAACACTAAGTAAAAGAAAAACAAAGCAGAGGACTCCCATTTTTGGGAAGATTGAGTAGATGTGCTTTCATCACCAAGTATAACTCAAAACCCTGGAAATCATATATAAAGCAAGCATAAGAAGAATGAAAGTTGCTTAGGCAACTAGAACCCTAGGAACAACAGGGTGATGAGTTCCCTAGGTTTTCTGTATATACCAGATAGGCTGCTGCAATGCCAAAGGGCACAGGCAAAAAGCCCTAACAAAAGCATGATCTGTATAGACAAAGGGCCAAGGAAGAACAGCCTAGCAAGACAGAAAACTTTTAGACAGTAACAGTCTATTCTGAACCTTCACACAAAGAATGTGGCAGGCAGCTACACCTATGCCAGCAACGGTTAAGTGGGAGCTTCAATTTTCACCCTTTTTGGACTGTAATGTGGTACTCTAAACCTCCCTCCCACCTGGTGTCAGGGAAGGCTGAGTAGGCAATTAGGACTTTTATCCCTATGGGACAGTAAGAAACCCACCACCCCCTAGCTGCAATGTTGATGAAGACCACATGGGAAGTTTGGACTTTCAGCTCTACCTGCCAATAATGATGCTACAGTCCTATTCTCCATTAGGGTGATGTCAGAGGATGCCTGGTGGAAAGTCAGGAATTTTACCAACACTTAGTGGTGGTAATAAGGCCCGTGCCCCAACTCATAATGTCAGTAAAAGATACCTGGGAGTAGTAATGGTACACTAGTACCCTTTCCAGCAAGGGAACTATCATATCAGTGGAGGTTATTTGAGATCTAGTATTCCTACCCTTATCAAGCAATAAGGACCCCACCCCCTGCTCTGGGTATTAATGGAGACTGAGCCGAGAATGGAAACTTCTACCTCCACCTGGCAATAACAAAACAGTAAACATCCTTCCCTAGCATAGCAATGTGAAAGGATGTCTCCAAAACAGAAAATTTAAATAAGATCCAGGCTTACATAATACCCAAAAAGTCCAAGTATTAATGTAAAACCATGCATCATACAAAGAACCAGGAAGATCCCAAACTGAATGGAAAAAAGACAATCAATAGATGCCAACCCCAAGATGACAGAGATGTTATAATTATCTGACAAAAGTTTTAAAGCAGCCATCATAAAAATGTTTCAATGAGCAATCAAGTACACATTTAAAACAAATGAAAAACAGAAAGTCAGGAGATAGAATGTTTCTGTAGGAGATATAAAGAAAATTAAATGGAAATTTTAGAACTGAAAAAATACAACAATGGAATAAAAGTAAAACTCAATCGATGACCTCATCAACAAAATGGAGGAAACAAGACAGAACAAAGAATCAGAAAACTTGAAGACACAGCAATACAAATGAACAAACCTGGACAACAGAGAGAAAATAAGCAAATTAAAAAAAGAAAAAATGGACAAAACCTCTAGAACCTGTTGACTAGAACACAAGATCTAATAATACTGTCATGGGAGTTCCTAAAGGGAAGAAGAAAGAAAGCATCACTAGAAAAGTACTGACAGAGTAATGACTGAAACCTTAAATTTGGCAAAAACCACAAACTTAAATATTCTAGAAGCTGAACAAACTCAACAAAGGAAAATCCAAAGAGCTTCACACAAACATACATCATAATTGTACTTCTAAAAAATAAATACAAAGAAAAAACCATGAATGGAGCTATAATAAATACATTACCTGTAGAGAAAACATCAATTCATATGACAGCAGACTTCTCATATGAAACCATAGAGGGTCAGAAGGAAGTGCTAAGAGAACAGTGATTAATCCAGATTTCTATATACCTTCAGAAATGAAGGGGAAATCAAGATATTTTCAGAGGAAGAAAAACTGAGAGGATTTGTCACTTCAGACCTACCCTAAAAGAGTGGCTAATGAAAGTTTTTTAAGCAGAAATTAAAAGGAATATTCAAGACAATTGTGTTATAAATATGGAAGAGAAAAGGGACATGAAGGAAAATCAAATGTCTTCAGTTTGATCTAAATAGTAAATTGATGACATGAGTAGATTATAAGAAGTTAGGTACATACAATGTACTACCTAGAGTAACCACTAAAAACGATGGAATATATCTACTGAAAACACTAGAAATAAAGTACAATTTCAAAAAATATTCAAGTAACTCAAAGGAAGACATGAAAAAGAAAACGGAACAGATAAAATGGTGGCAGGTTTAAGTTCCAATAGATCAATAATTACATTAAATGTAAATGGTTTGAATTCACCAATTAAAAGACAGATTGGCAGACTGGATTTACAAGCATGACTCAGCTGTATCCTGTTTATAAGAAATTCACTTCAAAAATAGTAGCATAAGTAGTTGAAAGTAAGAAAATGTAAGATTAATCAAAAGAATGCCGGAGTGCAATATTAATGTCAGATAAGTATGCATCAGAGCAATGAATATCACCAGTCAGAGAAGAACATTATATAATGTTAAAAGGATACCAAAAAACATCAATTCTAAATATGTATGCACCAAACAACAGAGATGTGAAATATGTAAAGTAAACACTAGTAAAAATGAAAGGAAAAATAGGAAAATCTGTAATTATACTGGAGACTTCAATGTCCCCCTCTCAACAATTGATAAAATAGCAAGTCACAATATCAGCAAGGACATAGAAGAACTCAACATCATCAACCAGTCAGACTTAATTGACATTTATAGAATACTCTGAAATACAACAGCAGAATATACATGCTTTTCAAGTGGTCACAAACATATATCAGGACAGACCATATCCTAGGTCATAAAACAAATCTCAACATATTTAAAAGAAATTAAATCATCCAGAATATGTTCATTGATTATGATGTAATCAATCAAGTAAAATAAAGAAATATAAGAGAAAAAAATCTCCAAACACTTGGAAATGAAACAATACACTTCTAGTAGTATCGGTGGCAGGATAAACATAAATCAATGGAATGGAAGAGAGGATTCAGAAATAGACCTATTCAAATATACAAACTTATTTTTGACAAAAGTGCAAAAGTAATTTAATGAATAAAAATAGCCTTTTCAACAAATGATGCTTGAGTAATTTGATATCCATGCAGAGATGGGAAAAGAAACTCAATCCAAGTCTTACACATTATACAAAAATTAACTAAATGGATCACAGACTTTAATGTAAAATGATAATTCTGTTTTAGAAAATCTTCTATATCTTGGGCTTATCAAAGGATTCTTAGACTTGTTACCAAATGCATGACCCATAAAAGGAAAATATGATAAACTCGACTCCATCAAAATTAAAACTTTTACTTTGCAAGCAAGTCTCTTAAGAGGAGGAAATATAATACTTCCACTAAGGGAAAACATCAGGAGAATTCTAAAGTTCATTGTTGGAACATGCTATTTCAAAAATTTATCAGTTAAAAAAAAGTAAAAAAATATTCCATCTAAGGCTCTCAGTTGTCTCAAAATCTAGAAGCTAGCATCTTTGCCTTGAAAGGAAAATTAGCTTCATGCAGTTTAACTTTTAAACTTAGAATCATAGAATGGTAAAACAAGAGAGTATTTTTTTAAATTTTATTTTATTATGTTATGTTAATCACCAAACAGGAGAGTATTTTAAGTGCCTAATCCTTCCTTACCAATAAAGAAACAGGCCCGGAGAAGGCAAGCAACTTCTCTTTATTGACTTAACCAGCACTAGAATCAAGTTCTTCAATTTATAATCTGAGATTCATTTCACTCTAGTACACTGATATGATTAGTATATATATAGTATTTATTGGTATGTTTTTAGTACTTCATTTTAACCCTGCAGGAGACTTTCAAAATGAAGGTACCCCTTTTCAATCTACTAATCACAGAAGATTACTACAACTAACTCCCGAGATTTTTTTTTAAAAGTCATCTGATGTACAGAATGGGAAAAAATATTTGCAAACCCCATATCTGGTCAGTGACTAGTATCCAGAATATGAAAAGAACTCTCAAAATTCAACAGTAAAAGGATACAAACTCCAGCTCAAAAATGGGCAAAAGATATGAAGAAACATTTCACCGGAAAGGATAGAGAGATGACAAATAAACACATGAAAAGATGTTCAATATCATTAACCATTAAGGAAATTCAATTTAAAACCACAGTGGGATATACCTACATACCTATCAGAAAAGCTAAAATAGTAGTGAGAACAACGAAGGATGGTGAGAATGAGAAAGAACTGAATTACTAGTAAACTGCTGGTGGACACGTTAAATGGTACAGCCATTATGGAAAACAGTTTGCAGTTTCTTAAAAAACTAAACATGGAACTGCCATAGGACTCAACAATTGCACTCTGGAGCATTTATCCAAGGGAAATTAAAACTTACGTTCACACAAATTCTGTACATGAATGCTTATCTCAGCTTTATTAATAAGAACCAAAAACTGGCAGCAATCCAGATGTCCTTCAGTAAATGGTTAAACAAACAGTGGTGCATCTATACCTTGAAATTCTACTCAGTAGTAAAAAGAAACAGTATTGATTCATGTAGAATCTGGATGAATTCCAGAGAATGATGCTGAATGAAAAAAGCCAATCCCAAAAGATTGTACAGTGTACAATTCCACTAACATTCTTGAGACGAAAAAAAATCGTAGAAATGAAGAACAGATTAGTGGACACCAGGGATTAAGAAGGGGTGGGAATAAAAGGGAAGTGTTATCATTATAAAAGGCTACATGAGAATTCTGTCTTAATCACCTCCCTTATATCCCACTAGTAAGGAATAGATTCCCACCCTACACTTAGGGAGATGGCCAAGTGCCTGACACCCAGCACTGGGCAAATGACATTGACTGTAGCTTATTAGTCACATATACCTGCAGCCCAGGGAAGGAGAACACTGCACCATGCAGGACCACAGTGGGGGCTGCACTAGGGAACAGAGTGAACAACCAGAAGTTTTTGGAGAGACACTTTGCAATATCAAGAGGATAGAGTGACCCTTGGTTGTAATGGAAAGTATGTGACTGGCTAATTGGAGTAAGTCCACAGTCAGCCAGGAGACTGGAGCTCACAACTGAGGGATAAGCAGGAACTGGGTTGGTCCCCATGATAAAGAGGATTGTTTGGCTAGGGGACCTTATCTGCAGGAGCAGAATGAAAAGGGGAACTTATGATTAGACCACTCAAGTGTCTTTTATTTTCCCAGATAAGAAAGCAATGCAATATTGGGCCTTAATTTTAGGAACTATGCCATAAATCCTTATGACAAAGGAAATGTTCTGTATCTCGACTGAATTAATACTAATAACCTTCTTGTGATACTGCGCTATGGTTTTGTCAGGTGTTACCAGGGGAGGAAACACTGTAGTCAGCAGAAAAGTAGCTTAGAAGACAACAAAGTATTTGCCATAAGCTAGACTCATTCAAGAAAGTTTGTTCTGAAAAGATTGCTTGGAGCTGAATAGACAGCCTCCATTAACAATGCACAACTGTAAATCTCAAATAACTATTTCAGAATTTAACAATTATTTTTTTATGTATTTGTATACCATCTATTATCCATTGCTTTTCCTACACATTTTGGGAGGCACAAAAAAAAGGTAGAAGACGTGGTCCTTCCTGCTGAAGAAGGTCCTTTTTTTTTATTCTTATGTTAATCCCCATACATTACATCATTAGTTTTAGATGAAGTGTTCCATGATTCATTGTTTGTGCACAACACCCAGTGCTCCATGCAGAACATGCCCTCCTCAATACCCACCACCAGGCTAACCCATCCTCCCACCCCCCTCCCCTCTAGAACCCCGTTTGTTTTTCAGAGTCCACCGTCTCTCATGGTTCGTCTACCCCTCCGATTTCCCCCGCTTCACTAAGAAGGTCCATTTTTGCAGTTTCTAAACATGAATGGATCAGAGAAAACACAAGGTAATACAATCCAGCATGATTATGGCCGGTACTATACAAAAGTGCTCACTGAATTCCAGAGAGCTTAGGGTTGAGTGCACTTATACAGTAGAGAATGGAAAATGCACAAAGTCCTAATAGTAGAATCTGAAGATGCAGAGAGAAAGGGAAAAGAAGCAACACTGAGGTATAAATAGATACAACTAAAGGTATATATATATATATATATATATATCCACAGTCAGCCTGGAAACCGGAGCTCACAACTCAGGGATAAGCAGGAACTGTGTATATATACATGTAGTGTGTGTGTGTGTGTGTGTGTGTGTGTGTGTGTGTTCAGTGACGACAAGTAGCCTAGGCAAAACAGAAATTTCTTTGCACAGTGTAGCTCAATGCTAAAACATCACACTCTATTATTAAACTACCTAGGTTCAAATATTGATTTTACCCCTCACTGCCATTTAACTTTGGGCAAGTTATGTAACTTCTCCAAGCCTCATTTCTTCATCCATAGAAGGGCATGAAAATGGCACTTCCTTCTAGTACGGTTGTGCTGTCTCAATGTGAAAATGGGTACAAAGGGTTTATCACAGTGTCCAGCATATAATATGCATTCGATAATTGTGAATGATAATTTAAAAGTTGCATAGGTATGGCTGGGCCAGATAATAAGGGGTTTAACATTTCAGGACCAGGAATCTCAACTTGATAGGTCCAGGAGGCAAACAAGAACCATGGAAAGTCTTTCAAAAGGGTTTACAACCCATTAAAATATATTGACTGACCTATTTATTGATATGGTAGAATTCTTCAATTTGCTGCTCTTCACATCACTCTCTGACAGAGGAATTATTATCCTTAATTCACAGATCAGGAAACGGAGCCTTAAAGTGAGTGAATTATCAAGTTCAAGCAGCAAGAAAGGTCAGAGCCAGGCCTCCTAACTTCTGGTCCAAAGCTCTTTTCTGTCAGTCAGTGGTTTCCATGAAGGATATAACCACAGAGTGTTGTTGGCAGATGGCCACTCTGGAAAAAGGGGTAAGTTCCACATGAGCAGAAAGAATGAGGGATGCACATTTGAAGAAATGAGTATATAAAAGCTTATTATTACATATAAGGAAAATAATCATTCAGGAAAATTAATCTTATAAAATAAAAGCTGGATGGGGAGAGGATGGGCTGGGTGACCAGGGTATCACAATAACCTAAGACTATAAGGAAATCCTCTCCCTTGGTGTTGGTAGTTGGAAGAGACAGAAAGAACAACTGGACCATCTGAAGGAAGAGTCTATAGAGAAATCAATGGATATTTTGAGGCAGATATTTTAAATCTTAGAATACTGACCTCTATCCTATGATATTTTAATACTGATTAGTTAACCTGTCTCCTTCCAAAATGCCTCCAAATTAAAAAACAAAACAAAACACCAACATAATTATGAGAGGCCAAGATCATAATGTCTTCTTAAAATTATAATGATTATTCTGAAATGCTCCTATTATTTCATCTTTGGACAAAGGGCCTTGACACATACAATTTTTGAGAGGTTCTTTGTCTAATTTTCTTCCTCCCTAACCATAAATTTGCTAGGAGAATGGTAATTATATGGTAAACGTTTGGCTTTGCCATTATTGCTAACAGTGTTACAATTTTCTACAATAAACCTGAAATTTTCCATGAAATATAAACACACTCAGCTGTCAAAGCCCTTTTTAAATCACAAAAAATTAGAAAAAATGTACTCTTGAATTTGTCTCAAGAACAAAAAATGGCATTGTGATAATTTTTTTCCTCATTTCAGTCTTTAATGAATATTGTCTGTAATTCCCAACTCTGAATATTACTGAGAGATCACATTTTTCTTGTGTTTAATTTATAGGTGAATTATTTTGTTTGACAATTAGAAACATAATTAACTGTAATTTCAAAGCCTAACTTCGATTTCTAAGAAAAGGAGTTATACTAATAGCACATGGACAGTGAAGGGGAAGTAAAAACAAGGATAAAATCTAGAGCAGACCAGAAGACAATTTAAGTTCAAGAAGCTAATTTAATTGCCTGATAGTCATAGAACTATTTTCTCATTTTGACAAAACTTACTTTACTTTTAAACTTCACTGACATAAATTCAAAAAATGTGGTTGGTACCTCAGAAATAAGAGGCTTAGTCGCACTGATATTAGGATTTCTGTATATATAATGGGACACAAATTAATTGGTGAATGTTCATATTCCTTCTACCCCCCTTCAGCCCTCCACAGAAGGTCTGGTGATTGGCACAACTGTTTTCTCCCTCCTTTTCCCTTCCTAAAGAGCAGATATGCTATTCTGCTCTAGAGAAACTAGGTTAATCCATAGGATAAAAGAATGGATTGAGAGAGAGCATGGGAGAGACCTAGAAAGGACAGGACATTATAGCAAAGGGAGAAATTGTGAAAAATATGTGGAAAGAGAAACTTTGCAGCACACGTGATGGAAGTGGGTAAAAAAGAAAGGGGAATGTAAGAGTCTCCATGGAGAATGTTCCGAGATTCCCCTTTTGTAGGGTGGCTCCCCGCAAAATAGAATGTTGTGAGATAATAGAAAATATTTATGTCGGTCTCTGCCCACAGTTCCTGACATAGAATTCCTGAATCCCTTGTAAATTCCTAAATGATAAGAGCAACTAGGAGCATCTTTTGTTTTAATGAGGTGACTCTGGGTGGGTTTCTTTTGGCTCCTGGATAGAGGCTGGGCACCAGAAAGACCAACTCCTGATCAGAAGCTTCGAAATGTCGGCCCCATTCCCCATCCTCCAGAGAGATCACAGATGCCTATGTGAGGAAGTGTCCATAAAATCCCCAAAGTACGATGAGGTTTGGAGAGCTTCCAGGTGGATGAACACAGCCACAAACTGGAAGGGTGACACACCCTATCTCCACAGGGACTGAGGCTCCTGCACTAGGGACACTCCCAGATCTCACCCTGTATATATTGTCATCTGGCTGTTTGTCTGCATACTTTATCATATCCTTTAATAAACTGGTAAACCCAAGTGTTTCCCTGAGTTCTGTGAGCCACTCTAGCATATTAATTGAATCCAAGGAGGCGGTCATGGGAACCTCAGATCAGTCAGAAGTACAGGTAACAGTCAGACTTGAAATTGGTATCTGAAGTTTGGTAGGAGCAGTCTTGTAGGACTGATTCATTAATGTGGGATCTGAGGTTCTCTCCAGAGGAAGACACAAAGGGGGAAAAACTGGGTTTTCCCTAATATTGATGTCCAGTTAAATTTGAATATCAGATAAACAACAGATAATATTTTCGTGTGAGTACATCTCAAATGCTGGGTCATCTGGTTGGTTCATTCGTTCTCTATTTCTTTTTTAAATCTGGTAGCCCTGCTATACATTACCTATTAAAGGATGGATTCCTTAAAAATTACTTTATCTGTTGGACTAAATGTCTTTGATATGGCCTTATTCTGGGATAGGACTAGGTGGACCCAGGCTTTAATGAGTCACATTTCCAATGACAGCCATCAGGGTGATGTCTTGGGAACTTCCCAGAAGTGAGGTAGAACTTGAATCTTGAATACCCTGAAAGTGCTGCAATAGACCCTTAGTAGTGAAAGATCCGTGTGTTTAAGCTTGAAAAAATAATAATTTAACAAAGCCTCAGAAGTTCACAAAATGTAATAATATAATCTGTTCCAGTAAAAATTATTCTTTGTTTCCTAGGGACTTACCCCATAATTAAGGCAATCATGGAAAGAACCAGATGTATATAGTAAAGTTGGCTTTATAATTATTCACTCTCATATTTGGCTGGAATTAAAAACAAAGTCCATTCCCACAGTAGAAGAGAAGAATTGTGCTATTACAATTTTCCTTTTAAATTTGAGAAAGAAATTATATACACAAAGCTGTTATTTGGCTGTGTTTTTGAGTCTGCAGAAGAGAGATAGAACTCTTCATGCAATATGGGGCATGATGCATTCAAATAGACACTATAATTAGTCACAATAACTTTACCACACAGTGCTGAAAAATATAGAATATCCATACTATAAGCTCTCAGTCTCAGCTGCTTGTATTTTATTGTTCTGGTAGAGTAAATAGATAGATGATTAATAATAAAATTTGTCATGTTTTCTCTTTTTAAGTTTTGCTAATGAATTTCTCCCCTATCCTGCCCCCTTAAAGCTTCTGCTATTCCAATGTTTTACTTAGAAACCTTCAATAGTCCTTCACTGAACTCTGGATAAGGTTCCACATGCTTTTAATGTTTGACAATGCTTTTCATCACATGGCCCCAGTTATCTTCTCCAGCCTCCGAGTCCGTGATCTTGACATGATGGGCAAATTCTCTGGGTTGGTCCCCTGCTCCCTCTCAAGAAAGGAAATTTGCACACGGTGGTCCTTCTGGGTGGAAAACACTCTTCTCCACATTGTCACCTCTACTTGACTAACTCCTACTCATTTTCCTTGTCTTAGCTTAGACGCCACTTTTTCTGAGAAGTCCTAAATCAAGATTGATTGAGTGACACTGTCATTGGGTCCCATACATCCTGAGCTTATATTAACATAGCAATTATTACACTCAATTATAAACATTTACTTATTTATATGTCATACTAGAGAGAAAGTTCCTTTAGAATTGAGGCTTATTTACAACTTAACCCCAGTACCAAATATAGTTCACAGAATGGTCCTCAATAATTGTTGCTGAACAAATAAACAAATAAATGTTTGCGCTGCTAGGAGTTTAATTTGCTACAGCAGATTTTCCAATGGCAAACTGGTTGCATCAGCAACGCAAACAACAGCCATTCCAACAAGAAATCACTGAAAATTGCTGCAATTAGCAAAAACAGGTGGAATCTGGGCATCTGCTTTTAATACAATCCATTTCCTTTGAAAAATACAGAAAAACAGTTCACTTTAGATGCAGGCTACTGTGCTTGAATCCAGTGTTACACATCACATCTTTGAAATTGTGTTGGTTTCTAGCATTAGTGAATATAAGTGATATTACCCTCTCCTAAATCCTCCCCTTTTGAAAGCCATGTGACAGCTCAGACCTCTATGAAATCCATCAACCAGTGAATGATTCAGTCCATTTTTAATTTCAAGTCATACTCTAACAAAGGCCATAGCTACATAGTCAATATTTGACCACTTGAAGCTTAAATTGTTTTCCAGGTTGACAAGCGCTCAATTGGTCAATTGCCTAAAAGATAATCCCATTGATTGTCTTTATAACTGAAATAACTGAAGCTATATTCCAGAATCTTTTTAAGTCTTTTGAAGTCCGAATCAAATAAATCAATTAAAGTCTGCTCATTTGCTCGGCAATCTGTCTAAATCTTACCATACAAATTCAGACAATGGTGGTGAGCTAAGATGATAAATTTGATGATTTATGTGTGTTTCTAAATAGGAGAAAACAGTAGAACAGTAGAACAGGAAATGAGAAGGTTTGAATGTTTGAATCTGATTGATATGAACAAAAGAGGAAAACTGCAAATAAAGAGTATGATTTCCCCTCCCCCCATTATTAATACCTTAGCATACTAGGATAAGCTTGAGTATTATACATACTCATTATAAGTACTCCAAGAGTCATGAGTTACCCTTTATTGCTCTAGTTTAGGGATAGGTGCTACAAACATAACCACTGATCATATACAACTTAGACAATATTGAGCAATTTCAGCACTCTTTATAATTTACTATTATTTAGGGGGCAAGATACATTAGCTTAGTGATTACCTTATATTATTGTTTCTTGAGTGATCTGGAATATAATGCCAGAGTGAGTTTAAATACCAGCCAGCTACCTTTAAAGTGCCTAGGGAGTGGAAGTAGCTCTATTTCTGAGTATTTGTACCAAAGGGGATCAACCTACTAGATTTGATATAAGCTTTCCAATTTATCCATTTGAAAGCTCTGCAGTGTTATTTTAAAGTTGGTTATGAGAAATTTATTAGACACTGATGGAATATGTTGGGCCAGATATAATGGGGAAAAAATACCAAGGCTTCACCTTGGCTCTTTTCTTGTGTTTTATAAAAGAAATATTGAATAGTTAATGTTGCCTTGGTATTTAGTATCTTGATCTGGGGAACCCTGGACATAATCAATCCTTACATCTTCATTTGATTTATATTGTCTGCTTACAGATGTATGGCTCTGTTTGGAACATACCAAATACTAATAAAAATCTCAATTAATTCATAAATATGGCCTATGAGCCTTCACATTTTCAGCCTTTTGCTTCCATGAAACAAAAAGCTATCAACCTGCACTGAGTCACAGTGTCATTTTTTTAAACATTTAAACTGTCTCAGAGTCTGACAAATGTATAACACAAAGCATTTAAAAGGGAAATGTTTTACTTAAGTAAGTTACAATGCTACAAAACACTGTCAAAACACTACAAAACACTTCAAATCACTGACTCTTAAAAGAAAACCCTAGAATATATAACTTTCCAAAACAACAACTAATCTTTATTTGGGGTTTGTTAGTAATTGACTAGGACATGGCATTCTTTTGGAGTGATAAAATCCAAAAGAAAATGACCAAAAACTGGCTGGAGATGATCCATTTAACACCCATTTTTATTGCTAGTACAACACTGGCCTGAGGAATTTGGAATGGGAATTTCTCTTCAGTGAGAAAGAATGTCAGCTGGAGGACATCACTGTATCCTGAAGAACTCCAGTTTGGAAATCTTACTTCTTAACTCCTTACCTCTATGACCTTAATTTGAAATAAATGCAAATAAACTTTTCCAAATGGTTCAAGGGACCTCCTTACTTGACTTTGAGCATCACTTGTGTTCATAAACTGCAATAATTACAATTTATAGACTTTAGGCTTACAGACCTGCAGTCTCTACTTTCTTTCAAAATGTAGAAATAACCTAAATGTATACCTAACCACTTTATTTAAAAATCTAATCCTCCCAACACAACCCATCTCTCACTCCTCAAACTAGAATGTAAGCTCTAACAGGGAAGGGATTTTGTTTGTCTTGTTCACTGCTTTATCCCCAGGAATGCACACAGTAGACAGAATTAATCAATAGTTGCTGAATATAAATGAATATATAAACATATCATAGTAAACTACTAATTAGTAGAGGTTTTCAAGTGGAAAACAAATCTGGACTTAGAGGAGAGACAGAATTCAAAAATACTGTTGCAATGTAGAAAAGAAGAGCATTGCAGTTAAGAAATTGGGGGCTATGGCAATAGAGAGAACACCCTAACTGTAAGATCTGTAAGCATCTCAAAGGACAAGTAGAAAGGCTTGTCTTTTATGGGAGTGGGGATAAACAAAATTAGAAGGAACTGGGTGTGAGAGAGTAGGATAAGTAGGTAATGACCTTGGATAGCTCATCAGGAATGTTTTTTCCTGAGGTTAGCCATTTCTTGATAGGGACCATTAAGGAGGTGCCACTCTGCTTTCCAAAGATTGCTCTAGGGTGGGTCAATGTCTTGGAGCCTATGGGAGGGAGGAAGTTTGACTAAAGTTTGGTTAAGAGGAGTTAGTGCAGCAAACAGGTCAGCTGATCATTAATGAAACAAAGAATAGGAATTTGGAAGGTCTGTCCATGTCTGGCCTTGTAAATTAGAGGATAGGGGCATCTACAAATCTTACCTAAGTCATATGGGGACGTACAGTTCTTTGTCATAAGCCATTCCCCTTAACACAAAAAAAGTGGATAGGTTTCTTGCCAACTGATATTTTCTAGGAGCAATGGGCTCAGGTACAGTTCAATGTTATTAAGGGGTTTATTTCTAAGCATCAGCAAAGGAAAAAAGGTTTTAAGTATAAAAGGTAATTAAAGAAATGACATGTATAGAAATTGTATTGTGCATCCTGTACATCAAGTCCATCCTGTTGTATTTGTTCATATTCCAGGTCTGTCATTCTAGTAGAGGTTGCTACCTTCACACATTTATCATACATACTAAATAGAGAACAAAGGTGGAAATATTGTGTGCAATTCTGCCTGCCATTCCTTTACATGAGCATATGCCTCCAATGAGTGGGAAAAAGGAAATGGGACTGGTTGCTCCATTTCATGGTACTAATTGTGATTCTACCATTTAGAGATTCATATTTTTATATATGATAAATCTGATGAACAAACCAACTACTTTTATGTGGTCTCTCTATCTTCATAAATGGCAGGTTCACGTGTTCAATTCCTATACCCCAAATCTGCAGCCATGTTTACCCCCGTCTTTCTTTCACACTGCACATTCAAGCCACCCACAAATCTCATCAAAATACAGGCATAACCTGACCACCTCCCACCACCTCCACTACCATCAGCTGGATTTTTATAATCCTGTCTGATGTAGGAAAAGATGTTACTAGGGTTTGAAGCCGACAGCCAAGAAAGAATTCTTGAGATGTCTTTGGTGCAAAAAAAGTGATTTTATTAAAGCACAGGGACAGGATCTGTGGGCGGAAAGAGCTGCAATGGGGTCATGAGGAGTGGCCCATTATATACTTTCAAGTTGGGAGGGGGTTAGGGATCGTGTAAGCCTCCCAGGTAGTTTTGTAACAAGGTTTCCAGATCCTTAGGGGGCTAGCTGTTGTTATGAAAGGTCATTTATTACTGTTTAGTAGAAATTCAGTCATGAGACCCTTTGGATGTATATCGGTGGGTCATATGCTTGGGGGATGATTGCCAACACGTATCTTAGGGGGTTTAGAGATAAAGGAAATTTCTAAAGGACTTTGTATAGGTTAAAGTAGGCTTACAGGATGAGGGTGGGCAGAGGGGGCATTTTAGGCTAGGATTGTGTTTTACCCTTGGCAAAATGTCAACATCGAGGCAGCTGAGTCCCTAGAGGAATGTCACTCTGCCTGTTTCAAGGACTTGTCAGTGGGCTGTAGGCAGTAAGGACATTTGTAAACTGAGGGAGACTCCTGTCTTGTAGGATTGTGATCTCTATAAGTTAACTATTTGTTTTTCCTTTAGGGAAGCCAGGAGTGCCTGAGGAATGTCACATAGATCCCATGGGGTGTCAGCTTCTGCTTTGTCCTCAGCTTGCCTTCTATATCACGTGTGCTCCTACAGGGTTCCTACCCTCCTACTCCCTCTGCCTAGAATGTTCTTCCCCCCATCATGGATCTCCTTCATATCTTTGGTTCTTGACTCAAATGTCACCCTATCAGAGAGGTCTTTCATGTTCATCCCAGATCAAATAGCAACCTCCCTCTCTTAGCACCTCCTTACTCTGCTATACTTTTCTCCATAGCACTAACTGTGGTGTCTCCCAATCAGATAGGGGGGACCAAATGTAGGATGTCCCAAACAGATGGGGGCTGGTGCCAAGGGTGGTGAAAGAATTCACCCATGGTTGAACAAAAGAGATAAAAGTTTATTGAATACACTGCAAGGGAGCAGCAGACAGGACAGCAAGGGAGAGACTATCTGGGACAAGGCAGAGGTGAGGGGCCACAGTTACAGGGCAGAGTGAGGAAGTATGGGAATGTATGGAATTTTCCCTTTTTGGTAATCTTAGGAACTGTGCCTAATTGTAATTGGTTAGTTAGGACCTGTGGCTATTTCAAGGTGGGTTGCTTAATGAACCTGTTTGCATTCAGCTAGGTGGTGGCTGTGGACCCTTTTGCCTTGATTAAGTTTCCATTGCTCCCAAGCCTGTTGCCTTAAAGTGGCCTCTACACTAACCACCATCATTCATTCATTCATTCATTCATTCATTCATTCACTCATTCACTCATTCACTGTCTCTATCACTTTACCATAGGATTTTTTTGTTCACTGCCATATCCACAGCACCTAGAATAGCATTTATCACTGTTTAGGCATTCGATAAATATTTTGGATGAATAAATGATTTATAGTTTCATGAAATTTAAATTTTTTTGTACAACTATCTTGCTTTGAGACACTGGAAGGAAAAAAAAGGAAAACAAATTGTCAGCAATACTAAAGAATTTTCCATAGAATTTTCCAAATTATCTCCCCTTAGAAAAAGAAAAAAGTTATGCTGACTACATTTAAGTGAAATATTGGATTTGTTTTTTGGTATAAACTCTACTGTAAGTCTAAGTTAAGCACTATAAATATAAGCTGATATTTTAGGTGCATATCATTTTGGATCTTACTCATTTCTATATACTCAGCATCTGCCACATGAATACAGGATGGCATAACTTGACCCAGAAACTGTTTAGATTTTTCTGAATTTGTATTTTCAATCAGTTGGGCCAATAGTTATTAGACATCTACTCCTCAGAGTGGGATTAGGAAGATAAGCCAATGCAAGATATATCCCACCTTCTAATAGAAGCTCCTTGTGAATGGTGGACTGATTGGGCAACAATTATAAAAGATGCCCAACATTTGTATGTGCAACCTACCCAATAGTAGGAGTACATTATTAAGAAACTCAAGTTGTTGAAATACAACACTCTAGAAGCATAAATAGAGTTGAATAACACATAATGACATTAATGTGGTTTTTTTTGCAAATGGTATATTTGTCTTCTCACCGAGATCCAGAGTAATATAGAATCTTAGACACTTACTTATTAGAAAGCAAAAAGAAGACCACCAATGCCTGGTCTGGGAAGTACCAGTTTAAAAATCGCTTAAACTCAAGCATAAACATAGAGGCTTCCCTGCTTTTTTCTGTTCTGTTCTTTCAGCCTAGAACTACCAACACCCGTCACTGTCCCCTTTCTTCAAATAGACTCTTTTTCTTTTTTTTAAATTTTAATAAATATTTCAATATTTTAAACTCATTTCCACCTCCAAAACACTTGTAATGTTTGATGTATAAAGCAAGATTTCCAGGGGCACCTGGGTGGCTCAGTCAGTTAAGCATCTGCCTTCCGCTCAGGTTATGATTCTGGGGTCCTGGGATTGAGCCCCACATCCAGCTCCCTGCTCAGCAGGGAGCCTGCTCTCCCTCTCCCTCTTGCTCTGCTTGTGCTCCCTCTCTCTCTCAAATGAATAAAATCTTTAACTAAGTAAATAAATAAACCAAGATTGCCAGTGTTTCTTCTAAATCAGATGATTTAACACTGTGAGGCTAGCACTCTCAGATGGAGAGGATGCGCTGGATCCATGTTGATAATCAGAATGTTTAACAACCAGTAGGGCACAAGCACCAACCAAGCAGAATGGAGTCCAGCTGCAGTGCGCTAGTCTTCACCTTCATAAACACTGGATAGCTGGATCATCCTGGGGGATGTATGAGAAGATCCAGGCAACATGGGAAAAATAGAGGAATGGAGCATTCTGGAGCTCATTTACTGATGACTGCATTTTTTTTTTAAAGAATTCTTTCTAAATAAAAAGAGCAGGTGCTCAAGCCTCCCAGCAGTGACTCTGGTCATCTTTCCACCCCTTCATTCAAGTCAGAGGAAAGAAGGCCTGCCTACCTGTGACTGAGGCATTTGAATACAATAAATGTCACAGGGTGAACTACAGACTAGAAGCCAAATTGGCGGGGGGGTGGAGGAAGGAAAAGAAAATAAAATCAGTGGTAATCTGGGTGTCCAATAAATGAAGAGCCCTGAAGGAACCAACAACGGCCCTCAGAAAATGAGGGATGGGTGTCTCCATTTTTGCCCCAAAGCTTCCAGAGATGAGGGAGGGAACTACATGATTTTTTTTAACAGATGAGTTTTGTACTTAGAAAAGCAAACATCCTTTTGCAGATTAGCATTCAAGGAAATTCTGCTTCTTTCTTTTCCTGGTCTACTGACCTTAACAAGTTTTCATTTATTTTGTGCTCTCATGCTTTCATCTTTAAACACTCTTTGCTCTTTCCACAATAAAGCATAACAATGATAGAAACTGTTTCAAGAAAGCTTCTAAGTGCATGTAAATGGTTACAATTTCACCTCTAAAAGTAACATATCCTACTCCTCTATTAACTCCAATAACATTCAATTATTGTACAAAGTGCCAACACTTTATTCAAAAGGCAGCCATCTGGGAAAGGGAGCCATGCTCAGAAGCCTTTCCAGAATCAGTCTTTAACTAGACACCTTTAATCTATAATTCAGTGTAATTCTGGCCCTCTGACTACACTGACTAGTTCACAAGTGGATGCAGAACCTTCATTGCTTACCTGGACATACCTAGGAAACTTTTACCAGAACTGGATAGGAAGAGATTTCCCCATGACATTTCTGAGTTTTTTTTTTTTCTCTTATAATACATAAGAATGTCTTGAGAGACTTGCTGGTGACACTTTATATCATCCATCTTTATCTTTTGAACCAATAAAGAGGGGCAGAGCCCTGATATATTTTGATCTCTTGAATGCAGCCAGTCTGAAGCTGTTGTACTCCCACTAACCTTGCTTTTGGATGATAGCCATCTTGAACACAAATTTTTTTTGCATTTGAATAATACACTTCATCTCATGAAGATGGGTACTGTTATTGTCAGCTACTTAGTTGGATAATGACACAGAGCTCATTTGCATGAACATACAACTTCAAAATGTTGAAAAGAATGAACTGAAATAGCCATAAAAAGCAGAGGTAGAGGAGAAGTTTTTGGTTAGCTATTTAGGAAAGGGCATCTATCTGTAAACACGTAAAAAAACTTATTCGAAGACCTTCCACTTGTGACTGGAAAATGAAGATATTTTACTCTTATTTTTCTTTTACCTAATACTTGCAATAGTTACCTTTCTCTATTAGCCATTTAAATTTTCTATGCTAATATTCAATACGAGTAATTCATGACTGCAGTTGATGTACTGAGGTCACTAAATTTTTTTTTTTTCACGAGTCAACAGACTTTCATTTCTTTCTTCTGTTCTTTTTTTTTTTTTTCACTCTTCATGTCATAAGGGAGAGGAATTAGTTTTTGGGTGCTCATTAAGGGTCACACACCTTACATATATCATGTCACTTTATACTCACAAAAAGCCTAAGAGGTAGACTGATCTACTTTTTAAAGCTTGTGTAAATGGAGGTTTTGTTAAGTAACTTGCCCAAGGTCAAAGCTCATAAATAACAAAGTGGGAATTGAAACCTGGGTTTTCTGTGTTGGTAACTCACATTCATTCCCTAATAAGAAACATAATATTAATAATCAATAATCATAGAAATAACAATGATAGAAACACATTTACTATGTATTAGGTACTTTACAAATAGGTATCTCTATTTTACGGATGAGGTAACTGAAGCAGATGGAGGTTAAGGCTCTTGATCAAGATCACACAGTAAGTGATGAAGTTTAGAATCCATCCAGGTGAGGTGTCAGGAATCCTTGTTTCTCAATACTATGCCATACTGCTTCAATTCAATGATTTTCTCATTCTTTAAGCCAGGACAGTGTTTCTCCAGCATGTTTTTATTATCACCTCTCTAAGTTCCTCTTGGGACTAAAATCCCTCCATCGGCAAGGCAAGGCTTAGGGTCTATGTCCCTTAGGAGCAGACGCTTTATCATTTCTGCAAAACTAATTTAATCCCTTATCCTTATGACTTCTGTTTTTGTTCGGTGGAACTGTGTATAAGGCACTTGGATACATTAATTGACAAGAACGAGCTGCATTCACCCCAAAGCAAAATAAATTCCACAGCCTTTGATCAACAGTACTTTTTTAGCAGAACCAGGGGGAAAAACCCTCCCTGTCATCTTCAGCCACCCTCCTCCCATTCCTAAAAATATAAGAATGTGGCAATTTGAACTTAGAGCTGCAATCTATAGAAAAATTCTCCAATGGAGTGTTCTAAAAATTTCTTTCAGGGAAACTTTCATTCAATGGCATTTTCCAAAAAAAATTATTTTTATTTGTAATGTTGGGAGACTATCTAAAATCTAAAGGTCTTCTAAAATACTTGATATTGGGCTTTCACAGATTGTGAGAGAATTTTTTTCCTTCAGACTCTAGCAAACTGCCTTTCATTTCTCTAAGTTAAAAGGAAACTGGGGGAAGAAGAATGGTTTTTTCTACTCAAATTTTTCTCTGTTAAATTACTTGGTACCCCATGAGAAACAGCTATTGTTATTTCCACCTCTGTATATGTTTTTAAATTAATTTACAACTGATGCAGCCTTTATTTTATTTTGTGACTACCACTAAAAGATGAATTATGAATTAATAGGGAATTGTTAATTTTACCTCAATCAATAACATCTTTAATAAGTGAGGATTGCCCATAAAAATCCAATAAAACATTATGGTCAACATTAATAACTTACACTAAGCTCCATGTGACAGTATATGGAGAAATATATTGGGAATTTATTACAAATATCTAGGAATAAACTTATGCTCACCTTAGATTTGAGTTATATTTGTTGACTCCAGTCGATAGGATAATGAGAGCTATTCGGAACAGGTTTTTATACCAGTGACTAGAGAGTAAATTTAATTGACACTTCCCTGATATTCAGACTTGCCTCATCTGTAGAGCTTTCACATGAATTTTCAATTCAATTTCAACCTCAAATGGGAGCTCCCACAAATCCAAACACCTTGTTGAAACAGCAGAAAATGAATTATGTGGATAACAATATTTCATCAAGCCTGAAACTCAGCTGTGTTATGTCCAAAGCAGTAAAACTGTGTAAATAAATTGCTAAGTCACACTAAAATTGATGACTGGTATCTCATGCTTTAAAACCAGGATGACTAGTTAAAAGGAGAGTGAAGAAGAAAAATCATCCCTTTCACTTGGCACATTTTATTATTATTTTGAATGTTAGAGCAAAAAGCTATCCTATCAGATTTAAATAACTTCAAATTATTAATAAATTCAGTGACTGTCTATGTGTATACATTTGTATTGGGGCCTTGTTTTTAAGCTAAGATTTTCCTACTCAAACACTGTAAGAAAAACTTTGGGTGACTGTAATTTCATTGTATTCTAATGGGCACATGATTTTCAGCTGTGGGGGAGGAAAAAGGTTCCCATGACCCTTTTAAGGTTCCTTGCTGGGTCTGAAAATTAGACTGACAAAGACAGATGAACAGGAGAAAAGCATACACATTTCATTGAATTTTTACATGTACATGTAAGCCTTCATAAGAGAAAGACCTGAAGAAGTGGCCAGAGCTGGAAGCTCTTATACTTTTTAGACCAAAACAAAAAGTTGTAAATAATTGACAGGACAAAGGGCTTTGGGCTAGGGGTAATAAATGATGAAGAACTAGGAAAATAAGTGTCTACTTAATAAGGTTTGTTTGTACAGATTTCTCGGCCCCCAATTCCCAGGCTCTAGTGACAGGGATATCTTTTTTCTTCATGGTACAGGGAAGGTAACCTTCACAGAAGAGTTTTATGATTTGTTTCAGGGAAAAGGGGCTTGGGGGCACAGGGTGGTAGGAGCAACCTTCCTGTTTCTATCATTTCCTCAAACCCCTTCCACTTAAGATATTCAGTCTGCCAATTTGGGGGATTCAATATCCCATATTTTGTGGTAGCATGTCTGGAACCTCATTCCAGCTAACTATCAATAAAAAAACTAAATTTTCATGGCTAGAATATCAATTTTGGTTTATAGGATAACCCAGGCAAGTTAAGCCCTCTACCACCTGTCATACATTTTAATCAGCCCCCAACCCAACCAAACTTGAATACCATTGTGAACATTTCAAAAAGAGTCAAAGCCAGAGACCTACTAACAGCTGCTGAAACAAACAAAGAAAAATAATATTTAACAATAACATCAGCACCATCTCCTTCTTAAGGGGCTATGTAACATATTTCTGAACCCCAGTCTGAGTTAGAAAGTCCAATTGGGAAGGCCATTGTTGGAAATGATCTTCCACTCAGGAAAAAAACAACCATTCCTTAGGTAGATGGGAGCAGAAAAGAAAGAAAATGAAGAGGGAGGGAGAAACACAGTACTTGCCTATCTATCCAGAATTCTCATGAATCTAGAGCTAGAGTCTTTGGGTCTCCATAGTATCTCCTGCATCCCGAAACTAGGGTGGATGCTATTACATACTACAATTCTCATTCACTTAGCTAAAGCACTGCCTTCTCTAGGCTTCCATCACCAGCTTCAAATATTCCCAGAAGAGATTATCAAACACTGTCCCTTGAGGACTACAAGGAGAGGTGGCCTGAGCAGGGAAGAGGTTGCAAAAGGAAAGCTGAGATCTGAAAGGTGAGGAAGAGTAACTCC
This sequence comes from Mirounga angustirostris, assembly GCF_029215605.1. Taxonomy (NCBI): domain Eukaryota; kingdom Metazoa; phylum Chordata; class Mammalia; order Carnivora; family Phocidae; genus Mirounga; species Mirounga angustirostris. The sequence continues at coordinate 175,382,751 of NW_026991709.1, read as the reverse complement.
TACTGGACAGAAGAAAAAAAAAGACAAGTCTAGTGAGAAACAGCATGGGAAATATTTACCATTTACTGAAAAGAATAAAGATAGCAACATTGCCAGGCTCCTTCTCTGAACCCAAGAGGGTGTTTTCCATGTTGTTTTAGCAAATTCCACCAAAAGCCCCATGGCTACTGTTGCTAGGATGCTGGTCTTCATTGCCCACCATTCTGGCTGAGCTTCATTGCTCTTAAGTACTGAAGTAGTAGTTCCACACTGGGTGGTACCCAGTGACTGATTCCAGCAATTCTTTTATGGACCACATCTACACTAGCTCCTACTCCTCTTATTTAGAGAGTGTTTCTACAGTACTCTGCTTCTATATTCTTTTATCTGGACCTAGGACCCACATTTTTACTTATGATGGATCAGCCCTTTCTTTGATGCTTTAGCTTTCAGACATTCTGTAATATTTGGGGAATGGGCCAAACCCCTTTACTTACTTTCTATTGCTCTTTCTCTATTCTTTTAGTCATTTCACTGGGAACTTGGGACAGTGCAGAGGAAGTGGGTAGGAAAGAGATATCATGTGCATTTTGCCATCTTTATCCCGAAAAGCAGCTTCTTTTGCTTATTTGAAATTGATTCTATTCTGTTACACATTTTATTCTTTTTTAGCTTTCAAAAAGCTAAAGTTCTCTGGAAGCCTAGAGAGTGTTCTCGGGGATTGTGAGCTGATTCTATTTCATTTTTGGATGTAATAATAATAGGTAATATTTATTGAGTGTATATTATGTCAGACATTGTTCTAAGCTCTATATATGTATTAACATAACTTTACAACAACTGTGAAAGGTAGGTACTATTATTTATCCCAACTTTATGGCTGGGAAACCTCTCAAGGAATTTGGTTCCTGAGTTCATACTTTTATCAGTAAAACATGCCACCTCCTATTATATTACACTGGGGGAAGCTCTGACCAAATCTTATATGCTTAAAAATAAACTTATACATAATTCTTTATTGTCTCCATTCTATTTTAATAATAAGTTAAAATAAAAAAAAGCCAAAAAAAAATCTCTACCATCCTCCCACCCTGTGTGGAGTTAAAGAGGTTTCATGTTTTCTTCATCATGCCTACTGAGTGTCTTTACCTGGCACATCACAAGATCTAAACTTACGGTCTTGATACACTGCCAACTTGTTATGCTTAGGGCAGAGAAAGCAAGACTCAAGACTTCTATCACAGAGTACATAAAATTTCTCCTCTAAAAATCAAATTTCTCATTTGGAATGATTCCCCCACTCCCTTTCTTTTACAGATTTTATTTGAGTGAGTGAGTGAGAGAAAGAGAGAGAGAGAGCACGAGCAGGGAGGAGGGTCAGAGGGAGAGGGACAAGCAGGCTCCCCACTGATCAGGGAGCCGGATGTGGGCCTTGATCCCAGGACCCCGAGATCATGAGCCTAAGGCAGATGCTTAACCAACCGAGCCACCCAGGTGCCCCTGATTCCCCTTTTTTAACCTCTCACTGGTTTAGACCTCAGTAGTTTTCCTCCTTCAGAAAACAATAGTTAGTATCCCCATGGATGGAAATTGTTAGTCCCCATGTCAAAGTTCTTTCAAGAATTATGTATGCTTATTTTATATTTTAATCATGTTTCTCCACATGCATATGCCTGGATTCTTTTCCCTTCCACATGTTTACTGTCAAAGTACTCGGTTCAAATGAAAGAGAAAAGCATTCCCTGTGTGGCTCAGTCAGTATTCAGATAATAGAGATAAATCCCTAAACATCCTTTTGTTATTCCAGATCAGTTCAATGGAAAGCATCTTTCTATAGATTTATTTTCCCTTGTCTGTAGAATGCCTGCAAGACATTATCAACCGCACAGTTATAACCATTCTAAGGCATGTTGACAACTCCTTGCTGTCACAAGGTTGACATTATTGCTATATTGCTTTGCCATCAATTGCTCATGATTGAAAGTCTTCATCCTTTTTCACCTTTGATGCCTTACTGATACTTTGTAGGATATTTTGTTGCTTTCATAAATCCCTTATTTTAAGAAACTTTTAGATGATAATAGGATTGATAATCACATATTGCAAAAGTCACTTTTTTTCTTTTTTTGCAGAGGATACTTTTTAAAGTCCTTGCAGAGTTCAAAACTCACATAATCCAAGTCACACTCTGACAAATGCTGGATGGTGCGTGTGCCTCCCAGCTTAAGTGGTGCTCCTACATGGCAACAACGTGGGCACATCCAACATGTCACTTATCGTGGACATTCTGTAATTCTCAGGAATTTTTAAAATTTTAGATCCACATTGCTTTACTTTTTAGAATACAGTCAGACTATATTAGTATTTTCATGTTGTATGCTTTCAAATTCCACAATCCAAATTAGAACAAATAAAAGCATACAGTATTTTGTTCTGTTATCTATATTTATGGAAACAACTAAATTTAAATAAAACTGAATTTAGTTTTTTTCTGTACTTACCACTACCGAGAATGCACGTAAAAGGAAAAAGATACTTGTTCCTAGCACAGTGCCTGGAATACAGTTGGGGCTAAACAAATATTTATTGAAAAAAAATGAATGAATGAATGAATGAATGAAGTCTTACCATCTTACTATTTTCTTAAGATGTCTTCTCCCTGGTCATAAAATAAATTTTTATATTTCAATCCTTTTAAACTTCTTGTAGGCTTTACTATTCATTCTCTTGGCATCTGTACTGCTTCACTGAGAACATGTTATTTACATCCTTAGTATTATTTATTCTAACAGAATGAGTGTGAGTTGACTGATGGAGGTGTCAACAAAAGCCTCTTCTATCTAAGACCACAGAAGCAAAACTGAAGTTTCCAGAACAAAGTGGGGCAGATGCTGTAGTTTTGCACCACCTGGGCTACACCAGGCAGGTGAAGTTTCCCAGCGATCCCTCCCGCTTCCAGAGCATGTCCTATGTGCTAAGTGCTAAGTATGTTGAACACATCTTCTGTTTTATTCCCCCAACCACCTGCATGGAATGCCTTTCATTAATATTACCCATTTTACATATGAATACAGAGACATTTAGAGAAGTTTATCCCAGGTTTGCAGCTAATAAATGACAGAGCTCAGACTGAAATCCTGGCTGCATCTTTAACAACTTTGCTCTACTGCCTCACGAGACAAGAGTTTCTCAAAGAAATGATTGGAATGGGAGAGAAATCAAAATATCATTTTTTGAGTAATGAATATCATTCTGGGAAATTAGTCTGGATGATTAAAAACATGGAAAGACAGGATAACTATTTTCAACTCTCTGAAAAGCTATCACGCAATAAAAATTCATTTAGATTTTTCTATAGAACACCCAGTTTTAGATGTTATGATTGAGAATGAAAGTTTTAGGGCGAGCAATTCAATCTCAATACATGAGAAACACTAGTAATATCTACACCAAATAGATTACAAGTTGCTTTGGCAGGAAATAAAAGCTTCAATAGGAGGCATGATGAACGCTTGCAAAGATGATAAAGAATGGATTTATAGATGAATAGCTGCACCAAATGGCCTTAATGTCCTTTTCAAACTAAAGATTTCATGATTCTGTGATTCAGCAGGAGCTAATAAAAGGAGGAAGGAGAGGAGAGGGGGAAGAAACATGAACTTACCACCTAGTTAAGAACACCATTTATGCAACTTCTCACTTAACACTCATCATGAAGTCAAGGTTGTCCATTTGGTCAAAATCATCATTTCCATCTTACATACAAGAAATAATATGCCCATCTCACAGACATGAAAACTGAGTCTTAGAGTATATAAATAATATGTCCAACACCATACAGCTGTATAATAGCAAAGCCTGGATTGAACCTCTAATGTTTTTGACTCTAAGCAAAGGTCCTGAATGGAAGAAAAACTATGGATATAAAACTACTAGAAGAGAGATAGAAAGACTGCTAAAGAAAAAAAAATCAGTGACACCTGTTATAAATGATAAGGACTATCATGGGAGGTATAGGGACCACTGCAATGGGATTTTTACAGTGGAGAAGAGAGACTGGGCTCAATGCTGAATACAACACAGGCAAGTGAGAAATTATAGCCAGGGAGAAGTTGTGGAGGTCAGTGGGTAGAAGATTACTAAGAGGAAACACTAAGAGGTCAGGGGATTCTGGCTAACCTGACCTAACAGGATTCTTTTTTTTTTTTTTTTAAGATTTTATTTATTTATTCATGAGAGAGAGAGAGAGGCAGAGGGAGAAGCAGGCTCCCAAGGAGCAGGGAGACCAATGCGGGACTTGATCCCAGGACTCTGGGATCATGACCAGAGCCGAAGGCAGACACTTAACGACTGAGCCGCCCAAGCATCCCCTGACCTAACAGGATTCTTGCTGTAGACAAGTCAGGAGATCAGACACCACTGGTGTCTGAGGATGGAGGATGAATGTTGAAGAATGAAGAACTCAATCAGATATTGAGGGTTGGGGGGTGGTGTTCTGACTAAACTGACTCAGCAGGGTTCTTGCTAAAGTTGTATTTGGTAAGGAAGTGCACAGATGAACCTAGAAAGCAGTCAGTAGGAGTTATGGGACAGGAAGGAGACACAAAGGTATTAACACAGCATACACCCCTTCCACGAGAGCCTCACATTTGCTCTAAAGGACAATGTTACTACTTCAAGTACATCCAGTTTTAGGCTGGAGTTAGAGAGATTACGTGTCTCCAAAGAGATTAGAGCTGGGCTGAGGGTCATGGGAGAATAATTCATATATTTCCAATCTTTTAAATTTACCAGCCCATGGCTAGAAGCTCTATGATGAATAGTGTCCAAATAATTTGGTTGTTGACTGACTTTTTTGGGCAACTTGGAAGTCTTCATGGGCACTTGTATACATTCATTTCTTCAACAAGTTATGTTTTAACTGCTGAGTCTCCATCATTGGAAAAAAGACATAAATTCCTATTCTCATGGAGATTACATTTGAGAGTGGAGGAGGACACCAATGTATAAATAAATTCTGTAGCATACTGAGAGAAGTCTGTGGAAGAAAAAAAAACAGAGCATGATAAATGGGGGAGGAGGTTGGGAAGGAGCTTTCAACTTTAAATCCAGGTGCTGAGAAAGGCATCAAAGCAAAGGCTTGCAGCCGGGAACAAAATGAGCTGCGCAGACATTTCAGGACACGTCATTCTAGAGGGAGGAATAGCCAAGGCAAAGACCACAAGGAAGGAGACATGGTCACATGTTCTAAGAACAGCGAGGTATGGAAAGGAGGAAAAAGAGAGGAGGTCAGTGTGTAGCAGGAGATGAGCTGATGTAGGACCTCGTAGATTATTGTAAAGCCATTAACTTCTACTCCACATGCAATGGAAAGCTACTAGAAAGTTTTGAGTGTAGGAGTGGAATAATCTAACCTACATTTTAAAATTGTAAAATAGATACCAAAATACCCTGGCATGTTCATGAGAAATGGGTAGTCTACTAGAGGTGCCATTAGGAGATAAGGAAGAGGATTCCTATTGCATATCACATTGAAGAAATACATTAAAATTCCCTTCAGATAGCTGATCTCCAATTGCCCTAAAAAATTATTCTTTCTGCTAGTAACACCATCTCTCTGCCCTCTTCCTGACGCAGCTGCCAAAACTCTTTCCTACTCTTCTCAGCTCTTATTTTCCATTTCTATACCTCACTTGGCAAAACAATGCTCTCCAATTAACTCAGGAGTGAACTTCCATTTTTTTCTCAAGCATGCCCTTGAAAGGCTCCACTCCTTTTCCAAACTTATCAAAATGTTCACCCAAGAACACCAGGTCCTTCCCTCAAAATAATTTTGCTGCTAAAAAATTTTTTCCATATTGTTCTTTTTATGCTGGCTATTCTTAAAATACACTAGACTGGACTTAAAATTAGTTTTTTTGAGACTTAAGGATTAGGATCTTCCTTGAAGTAAGTACTTTAGCATGTGTTGGCACTCACACCTTATTTCAGAAGAGGATACTATTGTAGGACATGTTGAAATATCAGCAGAACACCGAACTGAAGGTTAAGTAAAGGAGATTTCATTTCCACTTCCCTACGGTGGACCATATGTTCCTGAATTAGCCACAAACAGGACTGCCAGGCAGGGGTTGATTAGGAGTCTGGTGCTGTGGTGAACTGGAGGGAATAAGATCTTCAGACCTATTTATTCAAAACTGTATTTGTCATTAGTTAAAGCAGAGGTTCCAGAAGTCAAGAGACTGGTACAGGGAGAAGGGTGGTTGGGCTAGCTGACCAGAAGAAGGAGAGGTGAAGTTCTGAGTGGGTGGAGATAGGAAAGTCAGGCTTTTCCATTTTGCCCAAGGCTTACCCATCTGAGTGGAGTCAGGGCTGTGAAAACCAGCAGACTCCATAGTACCAAGTTCTTTCCCCTATTCTTCCCAAAGGTAGCACCATAAGCAGGAATAACAACTTTCAACAAGTCTTCATTGTAACAGAATGTCCTCCATGGATCAAACTGGATTACCACCAACATCTGTATTATAAGAAATTTCCAAACTTAATTCAAGATGAGCAGTGACTCTAGAAAAATCCATTATTCACAATTACTCCAAAATGCAATCAGTGCCTTAGAGCCTGCTACCCAAAGTATGGAACTCACACCAGTAACATCAGCATTACCTAAAAAATTTGAGGTGCAGAATCTTGGACCATACTCCAGGCCTAACAAATCAGAATATTATTTTATTTTATTTTATTTTATTTTATTTTATTTTATTTTATTTTATTTTATTTTTATTATGTTATGTTAATCACCATACAATACATCATTAGTTTTTGATGTAGTGATCCATGATCCATTGTTTTCGCATAACACCCAGTGCTCCATGCAGTACGTGCCCTCCTTAATACCCATCACTGGGCTAACCAATCCCCCCTCCCCCCTCCTCTCTAAAATCCTGTTTGTTTCTCAGGTGAGAATATTATTTTAACAACATCTCCACATGGTTTATATGAACACTAAAATTACGGAAGTAGTGTCTTAGAGCAATTATTCTTAAACTTTGTACATAAGAATCAACTAGAGAGGTTCTGAAACAACCCTAGTGCAGGTGGCTTAAAATCATATCCTTTAATTATCAGAATTTTTTTAAATCCTTAAATGATTCCAAAATGCAGTCAAGTTTGAGGATCGGTGCCTTAAAAATGGTAATATATACATTCAAATGGAAATGTACTCCCAATTTTGTATTACTGATGGCCACTCAGGTTTTTCCGGTAAGTTAGAGATTAAGAAATCAATAAATCCTATCATATAAAATTCCAAATTAAATTTCCAAATTCTAATGATATTAAATTTCTAAAATTCTGATGACATTCATTTTAATTTGCAATAGATTTATAACTGACAAATGGTCAGAGAAATCCAGGAAGACTACTGAGTTTCTCTACTCAGAAATGCTAAGGATTCTTTGTTTTTAAATACTGTTTATAGTTCAAAGGTGTTTTTTCAATTGAATGATTTCCTCTTTCTTATTTCTCAAATCATTACTCAATAAAGGAGATAAAGAATCTTGAGTATGTTCAATATTTCCAGGCATGATTATCACAAATGTTTTGCAAGTTAGCTTCAGGAGCTGAAAGGATTTCTCAATGGCAGGTGATACTTTTGTTGAATCAACAAGATTGACGGGTCTCATGGTTGTGTTTAGTGAGTCAATCATTTTCACTACACAATAGATAACATTGAAAGGAAATTTTCTTTTATTCATTGGAAGCCTATTTTGTGATATTAAGAACAAAGTAAATCAACTCTCCATAGAACCAGAGTCAATCTTCCAAAATGTAATACATCCATTAGGAGAAAAAAAAAAAAAGAGTGTCAGATAAGAAACAAATTGGCTAAATTGGTTGAAACAACTCTTTAAAATTAAGTTTACATATTAAAGGGAAGATAAAAGGAATAAGGGCTTCACTTTCTAAGACAAAAATACCTTCTGATTTTCAGCTATTTCACATTTCAATTTTTTTCTCTTCTTACATTTTTAGCATTTCTGTTTATGAGCAGCAGAAAATGAGATCAAACTGACTTGAAAAGAAGATGTATTTATTGGTGCATATAATTAAAATATTAAGGGGTTCAGGCTTCAGGCTCTGCTGGATCCAGATGCTGATTATGCCAGAGTTGGTCTTTTTCTATCTCTAGACTAACCTTTTTCTCTGTGCTGCCTTAATTTTTAGTTTCACTGAATAATGGGCCATTATACCCAATAAACTCACGGTATATATTTCATTGTCTTGACTTATTTCAGTTGCCTATCACCAAATCTGATTCCTTGGTGAAGGAGATGCTTCTTGGCAGTGTCTGTGTTCTGTGCTCAAACTATGGAGCTGGAGACAGGGCTAACTGTTTAAACTACATAAACAGAGAAGAGAGGGTGGTGGTTCCCTAAATGAGAGTCAAAGTACTGATGTCAGAAAAGGGACTAGGGATGCTGGTGAGGCAAACAAAACACTGTGAAAGCCTCCTACATAATTTGCCTTTAAAAGAGTTGTGTAATAAAACGATTATTTTTGAGAAGTCCAGGAGATATAGGCTTAGAGAACTATCAAATTATTCACCATTTTTTATATCCTGTGGCATGGGCTTTCAACACACATATGTTGAATCAACTCCAATTTAGGAAAGAAAAAGTGTCTGATGTTTCTAACCATGAATCCCAAAGCACTACAGCCCATAACAGGAAATCCAGGATACAAGAGAGGGTGGAACAACCAGGCACACTATATGGTAAGCCTTACTCAGTAAGTGTTTTCGTTCTTTTGTTGAGTGTGTTGCTGTATTGTGAATCCTGTCTCTTTTGAGGATGGCCAAGTGCTAATATGTTACATGCACTACTCCTTTATCCATCTATTGCTGTTACGCTCAGGGTTTTTAAGTAACCTGAACAAAGAAAATCAGCTCTGTATGGATCAAGATTTTATCTTCCAAAAGGAAATTCATTCAGGAGGAGGTAGACCAGGACTTCAAGGTGGGTTACTAAGACTCAACAGATACCTTCTCTTTATTAACATATATACTCGCTCCCAGAAATTCAGGGTGGATTCTAAGACAGCAGTCACGTGACTGAACTGGAAATTATATCTAATTCTCAGACTTATATTGCATGTTTTTTCTAGGATAAGCAAAAAGGGGAAAAGGCTTCGAAGACTGAGTTATATAAATAGGATTGATGAAAGAAATAGTTCAGAAACACTCAAAGACATTTATGTGGAAACCATTTCTTCCAATGATTTATGGATATACAGAGCAATATACTAGATAGATGTATAAATATTTTGTCTTTCTTATGCCCACCCCACAACAAAAATTAGAATATCAGCCCTTATTCAGACTTGTTAACTTGTCAACCTAGGAAATTCACAGTATAGTATCATTTTTAAAGAAATGAACCATAGATGCTTTAAAGTAGGATCTCACAACTTTAGCACTATTAACATCTTGAGCCAGATAATTCACTGCTTTGAAGGACTGTCTTATACATTGTAGTATGTTTAGGTGTATCCCTAGTTTCTACCCATTAGATGCCAGTAGTAGCCCCACATTTTGGGGACAACCAAAAATGGCTCAGACATTGTCAAATGTCCCCTAAAGTGCAAAATTGTTTCTGGTTGAAAACCAATGCTTTAAATAAAAAATGAAAATACTGAAGTTTATAGAATACTTTCTATAAAAATAATGCTAAAGCCATAATCCAGAATAGAAATATTTTGTTTCTTTTGGCCCTTAAATTCTGGAATTGTTAAAATTATTTCTTTGCAATTAACAATAAACCTATTTTTTTTAAAGGTGTGAGAATAAAATCCCAAACTGCAAAATATGAGAACACTCCTTGCCACATAAACCTTCAAAGGTAAAGAGGGCTGTCGCTTAAAGCAGTGCTGGATGAACCTGCTTATTTAAATGAAGATTCCTCTTTTCCACTTCCCTTCTGATTTCTGCTGGTCACTATAGTAACGAGAACAGGCGAGATTCAGAACCAGGACACATGCACTCCAGCATGAAAAGTTCAATTTAAATCTAGACCAAGAATGTAACAACAACAAAAAACCCCATGTCTGTGAAACCCAATGATTACATATATACCATCAACACACTTTGCTGTGGCATCCCGAGAGTGATTCAGCTCAGCATTTCTAATCATCAGGGAAATGCAAATCAAAACCACAATAAGATATCACATCACACCTGTCAGCATGGCCATAATAAAAAAAAAAAAAAGGAGAGATGACAAGTGCTGGTGAGGATGGAGAGAAAATAGGGGCCCTAGTGCACGATTGGTGGGGATGGGATATAAACTGGTGCAGCTACTATGGAAAACAGTATGGAGTTTCCTCAAAAAATTAAAAATAATAACACCATACCAAACAGCAATTTCACTTCTGAAACACTAACTCAGAAAAATATCTGCACCCCTATGTTCATTGCAGCATTATTTACAATAGCCAAGATAGGGGAGCAGCATAAGTACCCATCAATGGATGCACAGATAAAGAGGATGTGGGACCTATATATCTATATCTACAGCAGACAGACAGACAGACACACACACACACACACAATGGCATATTACTCAGCCATTAAAGAATTAAATCTTGTCATTTGCAGCAACATGGGTGGATCTGCAAGGTATTATGCTAAACGAAATAAATCAGACAGATAAAGACAAATACCCTATGACCTCACTTACGTGTGGAATCTAAAATACAAAACAAACCAATAAAATAAAACAAAAACCTCCTAGGTACAGTGAACAGAGGTGAGTGGGGTTAGGAATGGGTGAAATGGATGGAAAGGATCGAGAGGTACAAACTGCCAGCTAGAAAATAAGTAAGTCATGAGGATATAATGTACAGTATGGGAAATACAGGAAATAATATTATATTAACTTTGTACAGTGACAGATGGTAGCCAGATACTATAGTGATCATTTTGTAATATATATAAATGGCAAATCACATGTTATATACCTGAAACTAACTAGTATGTCAATTATACTTAAAAAAAAAAAAGGAGAAAACCCTTGTATTCTTAAGAGTGAGAAAAACTCAAACATTTTCAATAAGGTATCACTTTGTCAAATTTCTCCTGGGAGTTTTGGATACCTTGAATACATAATGAATATATAATGTCCTTCCTTATCTTTTGGAGCACTTTTTGCTTATAAAATAGAGTGATGAGTGTTTCCAACGATAGTGAGTGAACAGAATTCTGATACTTAGATATAGGCTGGAATAGTCATATGTTCCATGTAAGAAACTAGCATAAGATCATTAAAGAAAAAAAAAACAACTCTATTCTCTAATGGGATATTTCTTTGTTTGTCCTACCAAAGTTTAAAAAATATTGTTAGAATTATATTTAGGGCCAGAGATATGTTTCAAAATTGGAATCACAAAGTGCAAAAGAGAAACAATGTTGTTTCCTATTGGGATTAAAAGTCATTGCGTGGGTTATATAATTTCCTGATTTTTATCATTGCAGACTATTAAGGAAAATGATGCCTAAGGCTTTCTTTTCTTAAACTTTGCTATAGCTAGACCTCAGTTTAAAGAGCTTGGGGATTGAATTTCTTACTTTTATAAACTTCAACTTCTAAAGGTGACTTCAATATATCTAACTATAGGTTAGTCTTTGTGTAGAATCAAATTGAACTATTTTGAGCAAGTGACTCTACTTTTAGAAATTCTCAAAAAAATAAGACAAAATGTATAAATATTTGGTTATTTAGCTATATCCCTTTTTAAATTGTGAGGTACTCAAGGACAAATCTACACTGTGGCAGAGAAGACTAGTTTTCTCTTTTACTTCATTTTCATGATTAAACCATCTCCCCCTCACATTTTAAAAAGACTCAAGCTGCCTAGCTAGCTAGAGAGTACATTTCTTTTTTTGTGTTTTTATTTCAATGTATTTCTTTCTATTCTTGTTTTTAAGTTTTATTTTATTATGTTCTGTTAATCACCATACATTACATCATTAGTTTTTGATGTAGTGTTCCATGATTCATTGTTTGTATATAACACCCAGTGCTCCATGCAGTACATGCCCTCCTTAATACCCATCACCAGGCTGACCCATCCCCCCACCCCCTCCCCTCTAGAACCCTCAGTTTGTTTCTCAGAGTCCACAGTCTAGAGAGTACATTTCTAAACCTACCTTTAAGTCAAGTGCAATTAGCTTCTTACCAAGGGATTGCGAGGATAGGTGATATTGCAACATCTCTCACATCCTTTAAAGAAAATTGCCTGGCCTCCATTTCCTCCTTCTCCCCTTTTAATGGGCTACAACTTGGACGTGGTGGGGACCCAGCATCGACCATGTGGGACAGAACAATATTTTAGAGCAGGGGCTGGCCAACTATGGCCCATGAGCCCAATCCAGGCTGCCACCTGTTTTTGTAAATAAAGTTTTATTGGAGCACGGGAACACTCATTTATTTACTTTGTTTATGGATGTTTTTGTGCTACAATAGCAGGGTCACATGGTTGCATCCGAGACCATACAGCCCTCAGTATCTAAAATATATATACTCTCTGGTACCTTATGGAATAAGCTTTGCCCACAGCTACCTGGAAGGATGGAGGAGGGAGAAGGAAGGAAGTATAGTACCTAGATCCATGAATGGCCTTGTGGAGGAAAACTACCTTTCCATGATGGACAAGTTGCCTACTTCTGTACCTCTATCAGGCAGAGAAACAACTGTTAGCTTATCTGAGCCATGTGTCATAGGGCTTAGAAAACGCTGTACCATGGCTTAGGGTACAAGCTAAGTAGTTATCACAAACTAACAACATGTACCTTATCCATTTTTCGCCACAGAGGTGCTATGTAAGTGTATGTTGAATTAACTTGTTGAAAGAAAACTCTCCCATAAAGTTTGATGACATTAACAATATAGACTTATGGTAGTTATATAATAGGGCTGAGCATTACATGAAGAAGCATGGGTATGTTTTTTATTCATATGTGGATTTAATTTTAGAATGAACTTCAGAAAGGATTGTAACCATGTACTCCTTAGAATGTGTGGTTATGAAATGCAAACTGGAGACAAGAAGAGATGGGTTCAAATCTAAGCTTTCCCACTACTAGGTATGTGTTTGGAATTATCAAATGTAAAATGGGGTCATCATTATCAATCGTGGATTACTGTGGGGATAAATGAGACATCATAAAGTACCTAACAAAAAAGTAGGTGCTGCTTTAGAAATCTTTGGAAACAACACTGCGTTTGGATTTAAGTTTGGCTGCTCTATCCAAAACAAAAGTAAGAGTGGATCAATCAAGTATCATAAAAGAAGTAATCTAGGGCTACAGTCATTGCTCTCCCGTGTTGAGGATCCAATACACTTCTATCTTTGTACGCCGTCAGCCATAAGAGATGGCTTCTATTTTGTGGTCTGTAATAGCTACCCCAGATCCTACCATGTTCACTTTTCCAGCAACTAAGAAGTGGCCATGTTCCTGTGCTTTAAGCTCACAACCCAGAAGTTGTGCGTGTCACTTTCTGTCTTAGTCTGTCGAAGCGGCTTTAACAAACTCCCACAGACTGGGTAGTTTATGAACAACAGAACCTTACTTCTCACACTACTGGAGAAAGGGAAGTCTAAGATCAAGCTGCCAGCCTGGTCAAGTTCTGGTGAGGCCTCTCTTTCTGCCTCACAGTAAACATCTCCTCCCTGTGTCCTCACAGAGTAGAAGAGCGAGGGATCCCTGCGAGGGTCTAACCCCATTCATAAAGGTTCCACTCTCATGACCTGGCCCCTCCCAAAGTCCCCATCTCCTAATACTATCATCTTTACATGTTATGATTTCAACCTTTGAATTCTAGGGGGACACAAACATTCAGACTACAGCACTTTTCCTACACACGCCATTGCTAGCATTTTTTTTTTTTTTTAATGTATGGCTCCATATGTTTGAAAGAGCAGCCGGCAAGACTAATCTATAGCTGGGTGGTCAAGTGCCCAATGCCAAATCGGCAGCTCTATTACTAAAAAAGGACAGAATGGATATGTGAAGCCCAGCATTTTTTGCCACAAGCGTTAACTTAGGTGAAAATGTGAATTTTACATCAATTGACTATTTGATATTTCTCCATTATCTTTCTTTCTAGATCACTGAGCCATAAAATTACATGCATATGCTGAGAACTGTATCACACATCAGATAGTTAAGATGTAAAATCCCCATGAGGACAGCCAAAGGCAGATGTACTCACCTTCCATGGTATTTGGCAAGGCTGTGAGATTAAAATTAACCTTTGAATGACTCCAAAAGAAACTGGTGTGTAAGCGACAACTAAGTAGGTAACTTGTTGATTCAAGGAGTATAGACAGAGCAAAAAAACCCAGAGGCTATAGGATGGGGGATGTATACACCTACAACTGAGCCAGGATGGGGGACCCCAAAGAAGTAAGTTGGGTCCAAAAAGAATGCCCCCAGCTGTGGGAACACAGTGTGGCTCTGGAAAATAGTAGAAACACCATTAGGAATTTGGACAGACATCTTGTGAGATGCAAAGAAAAATATGGTTTTTGTTCTTAAAAAAATTAGTCACATTGGCAGTCACGGAGCTATAACGTATAGGTGAAAGAATTAAATAACAACGTTGGGGGGGCATGATTAAGGACTGAAATCGGCAGTCCTTATAAGAGATTTTTTAAGTGTCTCTGGCTGACGGACTTGTAAAAAGTGAGTCAGAGAGAGCACCAGTCACTTACACACTAGTCCCTGTGCTGGGCACTGGCTTTAATGCTGCTATTTTAAAAATCCATAACAACCTCCAAAATACAGATTCTGGGTTTCTGTCAGAAAAGTTCTTATTCTTACCCATCAACAAAAATCAATTGCTGATGGGCGCCTGGGTGGCTCAGTTGGTTAAGCGACTGCCTTTGGCTCAGGTCATGATCCCAGGGTCCTGGGATCGAGTCCCACGTCAGGCTCCCGGCTCAGCGGGGAGCCTGCTTCTCCCTCTGACCCTCTCCTCTCTCATGCTATTTCTCTCTCACTCGCTCTCTAATAAAATAAATAAATAAAATCTTAAAAAAAAATCAATTGCTGAAACATTCACTGAATGCGAAGCAATGTGAACTGCTGTGTAATGCGACCGAGGCATAGCTGTGGCATTGAAGATGGTTTCCAAAGAGGGTAGCCGGAGGGAGTGGCCTCCTACGCAGGTGCCTTCATACCACACGATATCATTAACCTCACAAGAAGATGCAGTGATGAGCAAGGCATGCTGGACTGAGTTCATTCCAATTGAGAACAGATTTTATGGGCAAGGTAGAATTTTTAAAAATCTCTTGAAGGAAGCGAAGATTGTAAGAATCATTGTTGGTGGCATGGAAAGGCAAGACCGTGCAATGGCAAATCTGCATTTGAAAGAAGAGAGGGAAAGAAATATAGAAAATATTTGGGAAAGAAACACACATAATGCAAATTCTATACAAAGGTCTGTCATGCCGTTATTCCGCTAACAAATTCTGTTAATTATGCCCCCAAACTTTATCTCTTTTCTGCCTCATCCTCTAACTACAAGGCCAGCACGTCAAGCTAAACATCCAAGACTTCATCATCTTTTATGCAGCAACCACCATGGCCTCCTGGCGGTCAGAGTTGGATCCCACTCTGACCTTGGGATCCATTCTCCTCATGGTAACCAGACTTCTTTCAAAATGCAAACTCTGTCCAATTTCTTTCCAGCTTCAAACCCTTCAACAGCTTCCTAACACAAATAGGAGAAAATCTTAGGTTTTTCAGTCAAACTGTGAGGCCTCCAAGACTTGACCCTGTCCAAACTCCAGTCAAATTCATCCCCACCTCACCTCTGCTCAGCATGCTCCCACCACACTGCATCCCTTTCCTTTCCTTCCTTAGAACTCCTGAGCGTTCAGTTCTGCCTCGAGAATCTACTTTATTGGGCAAATTATCACTCATCCTTTAGGTCGCATCTTAGATGTCACTTCCTCAGAAAACTGTTCCCTCCAATCTCAGTTGGGTTTCTTTGTTAAAATGTCTCACTATTCCCTTATCCTTTTGTAGGATGCACCCCAATTTGTAGCATGTGTAATCACTGTCTAATGTTTGTCTGCATCATGGCTGTTAAACTCCCTGAGAGTAGAGACCACGCTGATCTTGTCAAATCCCTTGTCCTCAGTGACAGGCACTCAAAAGGTAGTCACTGAATAAATGTATTAATGCAGGCATGACTGAACAAATAATCAAGGACTTTCATCAAAAATGCAACACACATTTTTAAAGCCTCCTGATGTTTTATCTTCACAGTGTGTTAGGACCTAGTGAAACAGCCACATTTGTGTTCTAGGATTTCTGAGGGCAAAAGTAAATAGAATTCAGTCAGGTAAGTGAAAAGACAGATTTTTATGATTACACTGCTAGTAAAAAAGATAATAATAACAGATAATAAAGGCAATACTTTAAGCTCTGTCTAAGCAAATTATACATTATCTAATTTATACCCCATACAATGGTCACTCTTACTATCCCTCTTAGTAGGGAAAGCGAGGCACAGAGTCTTCACACGATTTCCTCTAGAGTGCCCAACCTGTAGGACTGGGTGCACAGCCCTTAGGAGTGGCTCTTGTTCAGGCACCTGGGTGGCTCAGTTGGTTGAGCGGCTGCCTTCGGCTCAGGTCATGATCCTGGAGTCCCGGGATCGAGTCCCGCATCGGGCTCCCTGCTCGGCAGGGAGTCTGCTTCTCCCTCTGACCCTCCCCCCTCTCATGTACTCCCTCGCTCTCATTCTCTCTCTCTCAAATAAAAATAAATAAAATCTTAAAAAAAAAAGGAGTGGCTCTTGTTCATACTGCCTCTCGCTCAGTTCAACTTTCCGTATATGTATCAACTTGATAGCAATTTCTCTGAAATTTTAGATGTTTACTGCCTTATGTTTCCTTTATTATAGTTAAACTATGATCTAATTAATAGTAAGAAACAAAACCATAGACTTTGAATATAATGAGATAAGGCCCGCAAAGTATAGTTTACATGAAAAATTTAAATCTATTATGTCAATTCTTTGAGACCACGAAGGATTCAATCGTTTTGTTTTGCTGTTTTAAAGCTCTCTTAGTAAATTCCTACATTTTGAAAGTATTAATGTTTCTTATAAAATGATATCATTTCTTACCCTGCACAGCAGAATTTGGGGCCCAAAATTATAGCACCACTTTAGAAGGAAAAATGTCTGTTGGTAGATTAGCAATTATATCAGATGGATCTTGGTATAAAACAGAACTCCTTGAAGTAGTAAAGACTATTACGGTAGGGCACAATGTTGTTTTTAATGTAGTACATTGGAATAGCTTTACTCTCTAAACCATGGTTTTTCTTTCCCCCCAATATACATGAACCTAAAATTTTATGAGGTAGAATTATGCTCTGCTACATCTTATTCTTACATTTATTTGGGGCAACGCTTCCCATGTTACTAAACAATGAAGGCAAACAAGTTTTTAGATCCAGTTTGTGTTAAAATAATCCCAATCAATATCTCCTAGGTTTCCATATGATAGTTAATTTTCAATAAATGCATCAACTTGTCTCTTCTTAATGACATAATTATACACTATTTTAAGTGACCTAAATGCCAGCAAAAATACAATTTTAAATCTTTGTTAAATATTTATGCTTCTTCATAGATGCGAAGAAACGTGTTCTTAAGTTTAGCACATACACCTACACACACACACATACACACAAACACACACACCCCTCCATAGGTAGATACATATATTATATAGCCCAACAGTTAAGACCATGAGTTTTAAATAAAGATTATCTGAATTTTAGTCCTGGCTCCACTGTCTATTAACTTTGTGATTCTGTGGTTGAGTAAATTCATTTATAACATGGGAATAATAAAATTATATATTTGACAGAGTTTTTGTGAGGACTAAATGTGATAAGACAAGTTCGCTTTTAACAGAGGGCCTATTCAATAAATGTTATCCATTGTGATATAATTATAAAATATTTGGGCCTTTTATCGCAGAACTTAACAATCATTTGGATGAAAAGTAAAATATTTTCAAGCCTTTTATTCTATACTATTTGAAAAAACTTTGATGTATTCATAAAGAGAATTTCTGATTTGTGCTGAGAGGTCCATTTAAAGTAGCACTATTCCCTTGTTCTACTGTATCTCTCATTTTGCTTCATTTTTACCTTGTGTTATAGAAGGAAAACAGTGGTAAATAACATTTCAACACTCAGTGAATCTGTCTAACTATCTAATCTCAATCCATCACTTTCCACTCTTAGTGAGAAATCAAAAGCATTCTAACAAAACAATACTGACTCTGAAGAGTGATACTTTCAACTCTCAAGTAGGAAAGATTTAAGCAAGCAAAAATATAAATCAGTATGCAGTGCAGGGTCTGAGGTTGGGTTTTACCAATCGGCACTCTTGAGCTGAGATTTTGGCATATAGAATTTTCATTTGAGAACAAAATGCATCTAATTGTGTAATTTGCATTCCTTAACTAATGCATATGAAACGCAAGAGTAAATAGAGAGCATTTTAATTTTTGAAGTGAAAAATATGATTGGCTCTTGTAAGGTACTTATCTTCCAAGAATCTTCTTAGCTTAACTTACAGATACAGAGAGCAGGTTGGTAGTTGCCAGGGGAAAGAGGGTTAGGGTTGTAGGCACAGTGGGTGAAGGGGGTCAGGAGGTACAGTTATAAAATAAATAAGTCATGGGATATAATGTACAGCCTGGTGAGCACAGCTGTTGATACTGTATTGCATAATTGAAAGTCGCTAAGAGTAAATCTTAAAAGTTGTCATCACAAGGAAAAATAATTTTGTAACTTTGTAAGGTGATGGATGATAAGTAGATTTACAGTGGTGATCATTTCAGTGTATACAAATGTCCAACCATTATGTTGTACCCCTGAAACTAATTTAATGTTAAATCTCAATTACACTGCAATAAAACAACAACAACCACAACAAAACAAGAATCTTCTTGGCCTAGAGTATATTAATGAAATTGTTAGGTAAAATAAGACACTGGGATAAGTTAGCAATAGATCATATAAGACAAAGAGCTCTGAGATATTTATGCTTTATGTGAATATATATAAGTGTTTTATACAATAAGGATATGGATTTTCAATTCTTAAATCTACCTCCCCTAAATTATCTTTTACTATCATGTTTAATTATTTAATATTGAATGAACTAATAAGGGTTCATAGAGTGATGCTAGAATCTTGTTCTACTTGTTCTACTTGTTCTACTACTTCCACTCCAGAAACGAAAGTCTGATAAAGGAGTTCCACAAAAACATTCGGATACTTGCTGCTCTGTATCTTTGGGATAGAGCTTTCTTCATTATGTATATATGCAATGTAGGTAGAAGACTGGGCCAAGGGCAAAGGCTCTTGCTTACTGAACTTCTCTCTTTACAAAGAGCTTTTCTGGAAACTTCAGAAAAGGTTCCAGAAGGAAAACAGTGGTAAATAACATTTCAACACTCAGTGAATCTGTCTAACTCACCTAAATTTTTGCCACTCACCTAAATCAGGCAAATACAATATTTAATATTTGAAGATTGTAGAGTGTAAGAATCCTGTTATTTTTACTGTTGCTCTTAAGGCAAAATGGAAAGTATGTCTCAAAGCAACTTTCTGATATTTTCATTTCAAAAATTTCATACAGATATATTCAGTCATTCATTTTGTTACATAAATAGTTATTGAAATATTTACTGCATGCCAGACATTTGCACACATACATTTAAGATATTGATATCTCCTCCCTTACTTTTTATGATGCACAATAATGTAAAACAGGTTGCTAACTTCACAATAACTATTTATCCTTCTTCCTTGACTTAAACAATGTGCCCATCTTAAAAGCTGCTCTTCCTTGGATCCATTGCACAGGGTGCCTGTGCAAATAAACTCCAGCCTATGAAATGTAAGTGGAAGTAAATGAATGAAGTTTCCAGAAAAGCTCTTTGTAAAGAACTCCTTTATCACAGTTTCATTTCTGGACTCACCACACAAGAGAAAAATGGACCCAAATCTTCTCTAAACCATTCTTATTTGGGTTTTATGTTATAAACATCTATTTTTTATTTTTTAAAGATTTTATTTATTTGTCAGAGAGAGAGAGAGAGAACAAGCAGGGGGAGCGGCAGGCAGAGGGAGAAGCAGACTCCCCACTGAGCAGAGAGCCCGATGTGGGACTCTATTCCAGGACCTGAGCAGCCCTGAGCCGAAGGCAGATGCTTAACTGACTGAACCACCCAGGCGTCCCTGTTATAAACATTTAAAGACATTCTAGAAATAACATTTAGGAATGCACATTCCCAAGTTCTTTTTAATAATGAATTAGACAAGTTATTTAAGTTCTATAAATTTGGTAGGGAGTATAAGATCTTAAAAACATACTGCACATTTGAGAAAAGTCATAGATAATATCATACTCAGTGAAACATTAAAACCGTTTTTCTTAAAATTAGGAACAAGGCAAGGATGCTCACTTTCATCACTTCTATCAGCAGAGTATTGGAAGTTTTAGAGCATTTAGGCAAGAGAAAGTAATAGAAGAAATGCAAATTGAAAAGCAAGAAATAAAATTATTTCTGTTCACAGATGACATGATCTTATCTGTGGAAACCCTAGAAATTACACACACACACACATACACACACTGTAAGAGCTCATAAACAAAGTAGCAGGTTAGAAAATCAACACAAAAACCAGTTGCACTTTTTTGCATTATCAATGACCAGTGAAAAAAGGTAATTAAGAAAATTGAATTTACAGTAACATCAAAAAGAATAAAATAAGAATAAATTTACAGAGGCAAAAGACTTGAACATTAGAAACTACAAAACATTACTGAAAGAAATTAAAGACCTAAGTAAATTAAAAGTATTAGTACTCATTAAAGATGACAATACAACCCAAAACAATCTATAGATTCAATGCAATCTCTATCAAAATTCCAATGCTTTTTTTTTTTTGCAGAAATAGAAAAACCCATGCATCATTTCATATGGAATCTCAAGGGACCCCAACTAAGAAAACGATCTTGAAAAAGAGCAAATTTGGAGGACTCACACTTCCTAATTTCAAAACTTAATACAGTTACAGCAATCAAAACAGTATGGTACTAACATAGGACATATAGACCAAGAAAATAAAAAAGATCCCAGAAATAAATGTTCACATGAATGTTCAACTGATTTGCAACATCAATACCAAGACCATTCAATGGGGAAAGACATTCTTTTTAACAAATAGTGCTGGAAAAACTGGATATTCACATGTAAAGGAAAGAAGTTGAATCCTTAACTTATACCATATACAAAAATTAATTCAAATGGATCAAAGACCTAAACTTAAGAGGTAAAACTATTGAACTTTTAAAAGATTACATAGGAAAAATCTTCATGAGATGAATTGGATAATGATTACTTGGATATGATACCAGAAACACAGGCATCAAAAGACAAAACTGATAAATTGGACTTCATCAAAATTTAAAATGCTTTGTGCATCAAAGGAAACAATCAAGAGAGTAAAAGACAACTCACAGAATGGGAGAAAATATATGCAAATCATGTATCTGACAAGGGATTAGTATCCAGAATATATTTTTAAAAATTCTTAACAACTCAACAACAAAAAAACAAATAATCTAATTAAAAAACGGGCAAAGGACTTGAATAGACCTTTCTCCAAAGAAGATACACAAATGACCAACAAATACATGAAAAGATGCTAAATATCACTAGTCATTAGGGAAATGCAAATCAACTCCACAATGAGATACCACTTCACATCTATTAGGAGAGTTATTATTAAAAAAAGACAGGACATAACAATGTTGTTGATGATATGGAAAAATTGTAACTCACTGGTGGGAATGTAAAATGGTGTGGCCACTAAGTAAAACAGTTTGGTGATTCTTCAGTTCAACGCAATTACCATAAGACCAGCAATTCCACCTCTAGATATATGCCCCAAGAAATTGAAAGCAGGGATTTAAACAGATACTTGCATACCAATGTCCACAGCAGCACTGTTCAAATAACCAAAAGATGGAAGTAATCCAAATGTCTATCAAGAAAGGAAAGTATAAACAAAATGCAATATACATACATATACACATATACACACAATGGAATAATACTAAGCCTTAAACTAGGAGGAAAACTCAAACACACGCTACAACATGGATGCAACTTGCAAATATGTTAAGTGAAATAAGCCAGATGCAAAATGACAAGTGTTACATGACTCCACTTATAAGAGATCTCTAGAATAGGCAAATACATAGAGAAAAGTGGAATAGAGATTACCAGGGGCTGGGCGGGTGGGCGATGGGGGGGTGGGTAGAGAACGTGGGGTGATTGTTTAATAAATAGTTTCTGTTTGGTATGATGAAAACATTCTGGAAGTAGACAGTAGTGATGATTGTATAACACTGTGAATATACTTAAGATCCCTAAATTGTAAACTTAAAAATGGTTAAAATGGTAAGGTTTATCTTATGTATATTTTATCACAATTTTTAAAAATGTATTGCAAGGATTCCAATTCTACTTTTCATTGTATAATTCCTTTAACATAAGTTTAAAATATTTTTATTTTTAAATTTATGACATTTATTATATCAGTCTAGGAAAGCAATCTAAAATATCATAAAAAATAACTTGTTACCTAGAATTTTTTAAAAGGCCATTATAGAAGAATATCATTTAAATCATATCACCATGACAAGAATCCTTGTGCATTTTTTCTATGAAATAAGGATCCCAAAGCTATAGAGATTCTATAGTTAAAACTTACTTGGGCAAACCTAATACTAATAGATGAGGGATTTCAATCTAAAATAAATCAGTTTCTTTAACAACGCTTGTCATCTGCCACAGTTTTGAATATATAAAGTTTAAGATGAAAATCTTAGGTAAGTCCACACACCAATTATAATATCTAGCCTTAGAGTTGTGATCTATTGGGCGCCTGGGTGGCTCAGTTGGTTAAGCAACTGCCTTCGGCTGAGGTCATGATCCTGGAGTCCCGGGATCGAGTCCCCAATCGGGCTCCCTGCTCAGCAGGGAGTCTGCTTCTCCCTCTGACCCTCCTCCCTCTCATGCTCTCTGTCTCTCATTCTCTCTCTCTCAAATAAATAAATAAAATAAAATAAAATAAAATAAAATAAAGAATTGTGATCTATTGTAAAACTTATTTTGAAAATAAAATAAAATAACCCAGGTTGGGTTCTTCTCTAATTTTAAAAGATTTTTATGGTTTTTTTTTTATGAGTTTTACCTTAAAAGAGAAAAAGCAAAGTGCCCTAATGTTTAAAATACAAGCTTTAGCCACATTATAAGGGATTCTAGAGAACATTCTATTTAATTTGCTTTTTTCTAATACATATAGGAGGAAAATCAGCTATAGCATTTCCAGAATAAAGGAACTAAAAATGTAGAGTGTGACTAATTCTGTGATGTGCATTCAAAATAATTCTTTTAAGACCAGGAATGTGGTCACTGTATTCTGGTGACTTTGAAAGTTAAGCTTCTTTTTGTAGATGGAAATCTTGCAGTTTATCTTTGAATATCAAAGCACACTTTGCTTTGGGAGAAAATGGATGGAAAATGTTTCTCACAGTACGATAGGATGGGACAGATATTCAATCACAAAATGTAGAGAAAATAAAAATAAGAAAACCTCAAAATATTACTCCCCCACTAGTCTGACTCCTCTTTATAATCAATATCACTTCTGCCAGTCGTAACACAAAGTTTCCAAATATTAAAAACCAAGTTCCTAGAAGCTGTCCACAAGCTCCTTCCCACACCGCCTCCTTCTAATTGCAGTGCTGGGTATCCAGGGTTCCTAAGCAGCAGCGCTTTAAGCTCTCAGAGAAAAGTTAAAAGTGAAAGTGAAACTTCTCACCATTTTGTGAACATGGAAACATGTCTGCTTTCTGGATTAGAGAAAAATAGGAATCATGTATTTTTTAAGGAGTGTTGGACCACTGGCTTTGGATACAATCAATATTTATCAGGGATTATTTAGAATGCTCCGATAAAAACACATTTCATTCATTGTAGCTCTTACTTCCAGAGACAAGGCAATTACAAAAAGAAAAGATTGGCAAAGAAATATTTGCAATATTTTGGCAAGGCTTATCTTCTCTCAGTGAATGGATAGTCTTGGAATACACAATAACAAATTTTAAACTTCCAAACTATGACTAAATCAAGTACATGCATTAAAAAGCTGAAAGTGAAATCCCAGCAACAAGCCAATTGTGTTAGTCCCATATATTTGCTCTTAGATATGACAGGTCAGAACAAATTTACCAGTGAAGCAATTTCTTAGATGATAACTAAGTGTCTGATGTTGAAAACTTGTCCAATTGGCTCATTCATAAACACTACCTTTAGAATCATATCACTTATATTTGAGTTGAATCATAGCCTTATGGTTAGAGTATTATCCTATTAGACACAACAGAGCCCCGTACTTGGCAACAAAAGCTTCAATATTTTGGCCTGAAATATTTAGCTTATTTATACGAAAAACGATTACCAACTGGAGATTGTGGGCTCACAGTTCACGCATTTACTATTTCAAAATCCTCTGAGGGTTCCACTTGGGAACACTGGATGACTAATTACCTAGTTAATGAAGCCCTAATTGTTATGGCATAAGCTGGTCCACTTAACGTTCCAACTTTCCAGAACAATTAGGCATGATTAGTATTACCCACTGACTGAGCTATAAAATAAGGTTTAGCATTTCATTCTCAATAACCTTTGGGTGTCCAAGAAGAAAATATGTCATGACTATGACAACAAGGTCTTCTAGAAAAATTAAATTAATGAATAAGTCAATAAATTAGAATTCAGATGGCTTTTCAACTAAATAAAGCAATGTTCTACATGTAAATTCTAAATAAATTGATAATAACATTCAATATTCAAGCATTACGTTATAAATGAAGACCTAATTTCTGTCATAATTAAGGCTTTTTTACTGAAATTAAGTACCAGAATTAATAAGTTAAACTATAGATTAGTGACTTCCACTCAAAAGTGAGATGGAATCGTGGGCAGGATACCAGAGCACCAACCCCTAACAACTAGAATCAGTAATGTAGAAGAGCTGAACAACACTTTAACCCAATTTGCCATTCATAGAACACTGCACCCAGTAATGAAAGAATATACACCCTTTGTGAGTCCATAGAGAACATTTGCCAAAATAAAGTATATGACAAATCATTAAATAAAACTAAAGAAATTGCATGGAATTTAATTCATTCAAAGTATGTTTTTGGGATATATGGCAGTTAATTAACTAATTACTCCAGCAACAACAAAAAATAACTAAAATATCCCTCAGCTTCTTGGAAATTAAGCAATACATTTTTAAATAAAATGTGGGTCAAGAAATAAATCACAAAAAACTATCAGGAAATCTTTGGAATGAAATGATAATAAATATCAAATCTTCCAAGATACATGTGCTACAGTATTTAGAGGCATATCTATGTTTTAAAATTCATATATTAGGAAGTAACAAAGATTGAGAACCAATGAACTAAGTATCTATCTTAAGAAACTAGAAAGAGAAGTGCAAATTACTCCCAAGAAAGTAAAGGAAGGCAACAATAAAGAACAAAAGATAAATTTGACAATTTAGATAAAAAGTATATATTTTTAAAAATCAGTGATTACCAGGGATGCGTGGGTGGCTCAGTGCGTTAAGCATCTGACTCTTGATTTCAGCTCAGCTCATGATCTCAGGGGTTTTTTTGTTTTGTTTTGTTTTTTAAAGATTTTATTTATTTATTTGGCACAGAGAGAGACAGCTAGAGAGGGAACACAAGCAGGGGGAGTGGGGGAGGGAGAAGCAGGCTCCCGGCGGAGCAGGGAGCCCAATGTGGGGCTCGATGTGGGGCTCGATGTGGGGCTCGATGTGGGGCTCAATGTGGGGCTAGATCCCAGGACCCTGGGATCATGACCTGAGCCGAAGGCAGATACTTAACGACTGAGCCACCCAGGCGCCCCTTGATCTCAGGGTTTTGAGCTCAAGCCCTGCGTCAGGCTCTGTGCTCAGTGGGGAATCTGCTTGAGATTCTCTCTTTTCCTTTCCCTTCTGCCCCTCTCCCCGCTCGTGCACGTTCACACACTCTCTCTCTCAAGTAAATAAATATTGAAAAAAAATCAATAATTACGAAATCCAGCACAAGAAACCCTAAGTTCAGATGGTTTCAGTGGTGAGCCTTTTCAAACATTTAAGGAAGAAAATTTGAATTTCAAAAAAAGGACAATCCTCCCTTGTTTAATGAGACAACATACCTTTGACAGAAATCCTGATAAGGCCATTACAAGAAAGGAAAATTACAGGCAAATCTTTTTCAACAACAGAGATGTAAAATCCTCACAAAATATTGTATGAAATCCAAAACTATACAGGAAAGATTGTACACCACAATTAAGTGACGTTTATTCTGTGATTGCAAAGTTGGTTAATATTGGGGGGGATGTAATTAGACACATTAACCACAAAAAGAGGCAAATCATATGGATGCAGATAAAGACTGTGATAAAATTATACACTCCTCATTAAAAATAAAACAAAGCAAAATAAAACCACTCAAAACCTCACAAAAAACCAAAGTGGGATAGGTAAGAATTTTTCTTAATATGATACTATATCTTTGAAAACACAGCAAAGATCATGGATCATGATCAATTATCAAGTAGTTCCTGCTTGAAATAGAGAATGAGACAAAGATGACTGCTGTCACCATTTCTAGTCAACATTGTATGGGAAATCCTAGCCAATGCAATGCAGGAAGGGCAGGGGTGGGTGGACGGCAAGACAAGAGTTGGAAAGGAAGAATCCATCTTCATTCACAGACAATAGGAGAGTACCTGTTGAAAACCAGAAATAATTGATAGGTGAAGTTCAAAAGTAAGTAAAATTCATGTATGGTGAAAAGAAGTCAGGGTAATAATTTTTCCTGTGTGATGGGAAGTAGTTTCTGGAAGGAACATGTTATACTAGCCAGTTTCTTGATCTCAGTGCTATCTACACTGATGTGTTCACTTTTTGAAAATTTACTGACCCATCGGGTTAGGTTTTGTGCACTTTTCTTTATATGTGTTAAACTACCAAAAAATGTACAGTGTATGCGATAGATGGTATTTATTGAGTCGCTGAGATAATTATGTGTCACGAATTATGCCATTTAATATTGAAAAAATTTCAGGAGGCAAGTCCTGTTTGTAGACTCATTTTACAAATAAATTAAGTTCTTGGAAGCTGATTAGCCTCAAGTATACACAACATAAAAAATCCATATACACATATCCTTCTGATGCAAAACTCATCTTTATCACTAAATTGAACATTTTCAATGCTTCTCACTCAAAGTTTTTTCAAATTCTCTGACAGTTCTTTCTATTCAAGACTTTGGGCAGCAAGCACAGGTTAAATTCTAATTCAAAACGATCGTGAACTCACGACAGCCATGACCTCAAATGATTACATGCCTGAAAAACCCATGCTTAAGGAAATGATATTGAGTGCACACTGCATTTTACTTATGTTCACGCAAGATTGACTCACTCTGTCAAATGTTTAAAAATCAAAGCCAGGGCTTATGACTCAAACATCTATTAAATCATGTGCACAAATGATTTATAACAAAAGCCAATCCACCCCCAGAGTGCTGGCAGCCAGGAACAAATCACAGTTATGCCTAAATCTAGAGAACTACTCTTCTCATATATTGTTAATGATGAGATTACAAAGGCAGCAAAACACAGGAGATGAATGGGTGTCCATAAAATATAAGACGTATGCTCCAGTAAGACCCAAAGTAATTGAAAGAAATTAGATCACGGTGGCACTTCTTTCTCCTCTATCTAGTTTTTGTTTTGTTTTGTTTTTTGTTTTTTTTCAATCTCCCAGCCGAAGTTGATGTAAGAAGAGAAAATATTTGCCGGTCGATACAACAGGCAGTGAAATCTTCCCACTTTTGTGCAGATGGAAGTTAACTTAATCTGGTTCATATGTTCTAAGAACATCTTAAAATAAAAACTGGAGGTTGATTTGCACCCAGACAAACTGTGCATAAAGCTGAAGGAAGCAAGCAATTTAAATTTCCAATATGTCACTACAATTTTTTTAATTCCAAAAGGGTAATAATGCTTCATCATTTTTCCCTTCATCATTGGATTGTTTCTGAAACCCACACTTACATTTCAAATATTACATCTGACCTAATTATTTTAAGAATACTGAAGTTGCTTTAAAAATCAATTACAATACCCAGTATGTTTTGTTTTCACTTACAAATTCATTATTGAAACTTGCTGTCAGAATTCATAGCAGTAGAGTTTCTAGTTATAATACATGTATGACATCTGTTATTTTCTCTTGCAAGTGGAGTCTTTGGAGTACATTGGCAAATTTGGTTATAAAAATATACAGTAACCATTTTAGCATCATCCTACATAACAGGACAATGATTATCTAATTATTGCCATGATACTTTTACGGAGTTTTAAATTCACATGCTACACTTACCTATATAATTATTTTTTGTTTCCCTGGGGAAGACAGAAAAGCCAAGCACTAAATTTTAGTGAAGTATTCTGTTAAGGGGATGGGTCCTCTACTTACTGCTCTATAACTAATTGGCATGTTTTCCGTGTTAGCAGAAGAAAGGGGTGGAGGAAGGACATGCTAAAAATAAATTTGTTTTCTATTATTTCAACCCCCTGTTTGTTGAATCAAAGCTCCATGAAGACAGGTGCCATGTAGGTCTTATTCACAAATTTATTCCCAGATTTTAGCCCAATGACTGCTGCATAGTAGGAGCCCAGTAAATTTCCATCTAAAGGATGAATGAGTTTGCCATACAAGGTCACTTTTGAAAGCGAAGAACAAAGAATTAGAAGATGATACCTCAGTTAAGGGTCCCCAAGACCACCCCTAGGTTTGATGATTCACCGGGAGAACTTCCAGGATTTAGCATACAGAGGTTCTCAAGCCATGATTTATGACGGTCAGAAAAGGGAAAGGGGCGCCTGGGTGGCTCAGTCGGTTAAGCGACTGCCTTCGGCTCAGGTCATGATCCTGGAGTCCCGGGATCGAGTCCCGCATCGGGCTCCCTGCTCGGCAGGGAGTCTGCTTCTCCCTCTGACCCTCCTCCCTCTCATGCTCTCTGTCTCTCATTCTCTCTGTCTCAAATAAATAAATAAAATCTTAAAAAAAAAAAAAAGAAAAGGGAAATGACTCATGGGGTGAAGGTCTTAGGAAAGTGGGCACAATCCTCCAAGAGCCCTCTCCCAGTGGAGTCACATGGGACTTGCTTATTTCCCCAGTGGTGAGTTGTAACAACATACATAAAACATTGTCTACCAGGGAAGCTCATCAGACTCCCAGCCTAGGGTTTTTTACCAGAGGTTGGTCACAAAGGCTCCCTAGTATGTACCAAAATTCCAGACTCATTGAAGAAAAGTTGGTGCGTAGTACAAATCATATTGTTTGCCTAAACAGCTTAGGCACAGTGAGACATGCTTATCAGTTCTAAACATGGTGGGAAGTCTTTTCAAAATCTCAGTTCTCAGATGCCAGCCAAGGGTCAACACTGTCAGCAGTCCTTTCTAGGATAGTGGTCTAAGGACTGCTACTGTTTTCTACAGAGGGCTCATTTCAACTCATCATGCATATATAACATTTGTCAACTTTTCTATTTGATTCCTAGGTTCCTTTTTAACAGAGCCCTGTGGGAAATCCCATATATATATCTGATATCATTGATTATTAGCAAACATTTTAACATTAAGTAACATATCTAATAATATACACTGCTCTTTGGTTGAAGTTGTGATGAGAACCATAATAAACGGCACAAAACAAATTTTGAAAGTCCCTTTCCTTTTTGGGTTTCTGTACTGTTATGAATTATTTTGGTAGCGGTTCCGGGAGGGGTCATTTTTCCAATTTTGATTCATCTAAAAATGCAGAGACATTGTCTTATTAACATTTTGTCCCTTAAAGCATTTGGGCTTTTTATAAATTATTAGTACCACAAATATTTGTTGAATGAATAAATTTATGAATATTTACATATGCTCTTTGAAAGATAAATTTTCCTATTGGCCTAAATTTTAAGACTAAAAATTCCTTTAAAAATATTGCTTTGCTGCCTCCTAGGTAACTTGTTCTGGTTAAGGACATAGATCTTTTTTCCTTAATATTAATCAAAAAAGAGTCTGCTTCAAATGGAAAATGTAGGTGTTTAAGAAAGAAGCTTGAATTGGGAAGTTAGTATTTTCTGATGGGAAAATAGGATGATTATAGTAAACTGCCTTGATAGCACCTTCCAAGGTGAAAACAGAAAATCCAAGCACTAAATTTCGGTAGGACCTGCCTTGGCCATAGAACCACCTTCCCAACGGAAGGCCTGGGAGTCCTCTACAAGCAGCCATAAAAAACTAAAGGCTTTTTTTTTTTTTTAAGATTTTATTTATTTTTTTGACAGAGAGAGACATAGTGAGAGCAGGAACACAAGCAGGGGGAGTGGGAGAGCGAGAAGCAGGCTTCCTGCCGAGCAGGGAGCCCGATGTGGGACTCGATCCCAGGACCCTGGGATCATGACCTGAGCCGAAGGCAGACGCCCAACGACTGAGCCACCCAGGCGCCCAAAACTAAAGGCTTTTTACGTTAAAGGTAGTAATGGGATTTTCCTCTTTCACCCAAAACCGGATAAAATGTGAAAGTCTTTTATTACTGTGGCTGGAGAAATCCAGAGAACTAAACATTCATAAAAATGCAATATTAACTTCTTTGCGAGGTCAGGTTTGAGCAGATGGACTGCTTTTTTTATAACAGTTTAAACCAACTACTCCCGGGTTCTTGGGCTGGCAATTTACAGGAAAGCAGCCGTGAAGGACTGGACCTTAAGTCACACTTTCTCTAATATTCCGCTGGCAAGAATTACTTACATAGATACACAGAGGTGCAAGGGGGGCTGGAAATGTGTAGTTTCTGGCTAAACAGCGGCCTGCTAGCAACGACTTCACACAAGGGAAGTTAGGTGGTTAACTAGCCATTCCTGCCAAGCTGATACAACCACGCTTTGCCCAGGGAGACCAGCACTGGCCTTCAATGCAGCACGAGCTCAGTGCATATTAACAGAATAACTGACTTCATGAACTGTCTAGACTCACTCAGTCATCTTTGCCCTGTAGTGTGCATCTAGCTATTATTAGTGTATTCATTGGCTCTCACTGAGTAATTGCTTCATGCCAGGGGCTCAGCTCACAAACTACTCTGTGAGATAGGTATTATCAGTATCCTTGTTGTAGCAGATGAGGAAAGTAAGGTTTATGAATAGTCAAGTGACTTGCCCAAGGTCACAGATCTATTAGGCATTAGAATCAGGACTCAAGCCTAAGTCTGTCTAACTCCACAACTAAAATGTTTAAAGGCCCGGGGCGCCTGGGTGGCTCAGTTGGTTAAGCGGCTGCCTTCGGCTCAGGTCATGGTCCTGGAGTCCCTGGATCGAGTCCCGCATCGGGCTCCCTGCTCGGCAGGGAGTCTGCTTCTCCCTCTGACCCTCCCCCTCTCATGCTTTCTCTCTATCTCATTCTCTCTCTCAAATAAATAAAAAAATCTTTAAAAATAAATAAATAAATAAAATGTTTAAAGGCCCTTAATGGTTCCTTTACAGTTTTAGCTCAAGCCTATGCTGATTGATAATGTAACATTTTCCATGTGTGGACATCTCTTTTGCAGTTACCACAAGTGCTTGGAGGAGATAATCTAAGCCTTTAATGATTTTCCCCCCTTGGGCCACCCCCTACCCCACAGCTAGGATAAATTTAATCTTATAATAATCTATACTGAAACGTAGAAAAGGGTACTAAATTATTTCTGTTGAAATTAAAAAGTATTTATTTCAAGAAACTAAAGGCTTTTTATGTTAAAGGTAGTAATGGGATTTCCCCATCTTTTACCCAAAACTGGATAAAAATGTGAAAGCCTTTAATTGTGGCTGGAGAAATCCAGAGAACTAAAAACGTTCATAAAAATGCAGTATTAACTTCTTTGTGAGGTCAGGTTTGAGCAGATGGACTGCTTTTTTATAGCAGTTTAAACCACCTATTCCTGGGTTCTTGGGCTGGCAATTTACTAACATTCAGTTTTACCAGATATTTTTACAAAAATGATTTTACTTTTAGGATAAGTAGGTAGTTGACCTTCATACAAAAATTGAACAAAAATAGATCCATGATTTATGTTCACTGGATCAGTAGTTAATATTAGCCACATCAGGCAAACCTAAAAAACCATAGGGGCTTCTAGATCCCTTTCTCCATGACAATGTCTAATCCTCATTAGGGTTGGGTGACCCTCTTCCCTTGCAGCTAGGCTATCTGTGTCTTCTAAGGCTGCAAAGACAGAGAAAGACAGGAGGAGGCACATCCTCTTAGCTGCCCTGGCTCCCCACTGACACATGTCTTTTCTGGCCTTAGTCCATTGGCCAAAACTAACTACAAGAAAGCCTGGGAAATGAAGGGGAACAGAAGAGTATTTGATGAGAACTGTTTCTGCTACATTTACAGCAAAAACAGGCACCCAGTTTTCCTGAGAGCTGGTCTAGAAATTTTCCCATGGATCCTAATCCCCCTGCAAAGCCTACTTATTGAGCTCAAAAAAAATTACCTGTGGCTTGTTGGAGCTGTGTTTATCAAGGCTATTATTTAAATAAAAAGACAATTCTGATAGAATCGTGGTGGCAGATGTTATCCCCACATTCTCAATCTTGTGACTCTGAGTTTGGATTTCTTATTGTTGACCATGGAATTTATTTTCTAAGCTTCAAGCAATTCACAGCTGAAACTTGGTGACTGCAAGCCCAATGATTTAGTAGGAATGTATAGTAGTTGAAGTAGGTATATTTCATAGTAGGAGCATGTATGATTTAGTAGGATTTTTCTCATAAGGAATATTTTTTTTTCTCTTTGGGTACGAATTCTGTTTCTGTTTCCACAACACAACCAAAGTAGCTTGCGCTGAAAGCTTTCTCCATGGACATATTGCAGGTTTGTTTTTTTAAACACTGAAAACTCAACATAGATTAAAACTGGTAACTAGCCACCTGTTTTTCTTTTCTTTTTTTCTTTTCTTTGATAATATGGATCCTGCGGAATGCATTACTATACCAGAGGGAATTTTTTCTGGCATTAAAAGGCTTTAAAATTAATGTCACATAAGGTAGAATGGTATTTTCTAGTCCTATTCCTAAGAAAATTTTGACAGCATCATATTTCATAATAATTTGGACTTATTATTCATCATGGATATCTCAAGTGCTTTATAAACAAATTACTATTTTTTGGAAAGCAAACAGATTTCCTCAAACTTTGCTCAAACATTGATTAGTAAAGATGTACCTAAGGGAGTTTTGAAATTCTTCCAAATCCTCTCATATGTTAACCACCTTTCATTTTGATGAAATATAGTCTATTATTTATATGTTGCTAGTGGATAAGAGAGGTTATTTTAAACCTAGTCCTCCAGCATGGGCTCTGGAGAAAATATTGTAATCATTCGCCTACACCAAATTATTTCAAGCACTCCTTACAATGAAATGATTTTATCAGGAAGGTTTTATTAGAATATTACACTGTGCCTTAACTAATGCTTGTTTTTCCTGACTTTCAAATATCACATGGTATTATGTATAATCACGTAATGACCTCAGAAATACTTCCATTTATCTATTATTTGAAGCCTATGTTCCCTAGACACTGAGGAGAGTTTCCAGAAATTTTTATATCTTTTGTTTAATTTATGCCTAAAAGAGGATGTATGCCTGCCTGGTTTGAGGAAGCTAGAAAGTGAGAATCTCACTGAAGAGAAAAGATCATTTGATCTTTTGATCAAAAGATCATTTGATCACCAGGACAGGGGGCATTCAGCATGGAAAACCCTCTCT
Source organism: Mirounga angustirostris (assembly GCF_029215605.1). Taxonomy (NCBI): domain Eukaryota; kingdom Metazoa; phylum Chordata; class Mammalia; order Carnivora; family Phocidae; genus Mirounga; species Mirounga angustirostris. The sequence goes on along the minus strand of NW_026991709.1, from coordinate 175,348,699 downwards.
TCTTGAAGTCCTAAATATTTGTCAGTGAACTCTGAGCACTTATTGGCTACAAAAACATATAAAGGCAAAATTTTCAAATATGTAAAATGGTAAGAGTTATTAGTGAAGTCCAATCATATATACAGTTTTCTTAGACAAATTCAAGAATTACAAGCATGAAAAAGTAAAGGAGAAACTTAATTGTTAGAATTGGCAATTCTTCTCACTCTAATCACTCAGCAAATCATCGTGAAATGATAGTGAGATTGAAGAAATGAAGATACTGTTCCCTTGGGGTCTGTTCCCCGTGGCCTCTCCTAGTGTGTGCCTCTTGTCCCCCAACTATGATTCTCATGACAGCTAAGAACTTACATATGACATGTTTTCTGAACACTCACTAACACCTTCATGTATTCCTCAACCAACAAGGAAGAACTGGAGGAAAAACTCCCTGTGCTGGGCTTTCCACACAGTGTATGGAAATTTACTGAATTTTCAAAGGTAGCTTAAAATGCCAAATTTTCACTTTACTAATTTCAAGCATCTGACAAGTTTTAATTGATACCATGTAATTATCACAATAGGATCCATATCCACATCACTATTCTCTCTCGGTGGGCCAAAGGATTGGTGGACACCTTGCAGAACTTCTGAGGGTTTCTCCAGAGGATAACGACCAACAGTGTGAGAGCTGAATCCAGAGGTTAAGGCTGAAAAAGCCAAAATTAATGGACTGAGCTTATTTAAAACGCAGAGTGCTCAAGATTCAGCCACCTTCATAGCCAAGCTAGTCAGTAACATACAGGACACATTCACCTCTACATCAACAAGGGTTCATAAATCAAAATGAACATTATTCTTTGTTTCAGTCAATGTCAACAAACAGCATATGGATTACTCACTATTATAATGCAAGCTTTGGAGGAAGAGGCATCATACACATGCTATTTGAGACTCAAATTTGGCAAACTTTTTCTGTAAAGGGACAGACAACCAATCTTAGTGGCTTTGTGGGGCAGATGGTTTCTGTTGCAACGTTGTTGTAGCACAAAAGCAGCCACAGACAAACATAAATGGATGGCTATGGCTATATTCTCATAAAGCTCTCTACGAAAATAGGCAGCAGCCTGGATTTGGCCTGAGGGCTGTAGTGTGCCAATCCTGGGTACAGGCAGGCTCTGGAAGGCACCTTCCACATCCCTGGAACACAACACAAAACCTCAGCAGCAGCTCTTGCCTCCGGGGAAAAGAAATGGAATGGGTGAAAGAAAGGAGACAGAAATTCACTTTCCATCACAGACCTTTTATAATCTTGAAATCCGTACATCACGTTTAAACAATAAATGAACTCATCTTCAGAAATTAATATTCCCACGTGGCAATCGGCTTTCCAAGGCATCCATTCCATATTCTGTGGAATAAGGGCGTAACATCTCTTCTCTTGCTTCCTCTGGGCAATTATGGAAATAACACGAAACTCTGAATGCAAATATGCTTTATATCAAGCTAAAGTACCACCTAAATACACAGTGTATTTTCATTATTTTATAACTGTTGCTATGGGGAGACAGAACAGTTTAGCAACTAGAAGCCCAGGTATCAGAGCCAGATTGTTAAACACCGACCAGAGCATTTTCAAACCCCTTGCTTTCTTATCACCTGCATGTTCAAATAGAAGCCAATTTCAAATCAATACCAGGCACAAGAAATTCAGACAGCAAAACTAGCATCTTGAAAACTAGTACACAGAAATAAAAGTTCTAACTGAAACCCACACTTTTAATAAGAATTCATGGTACTGTCTTCTTAAATCTGTATAATTTACTAGAAAAAACTGAGATAAGGGACATGTTTCTGTTTTACCTAGTTTTTTAACTTTCCCTACTAATTGTGGAGTCAATGAACCTTCAACCCTGTCCCATTGACATTTACAGTTTCTATAAATGTTTCACAACTGGAAATTATCAAGATCAGAATAAGGACCTTAAGCACAAGGAAATCCTCAAGCACTAAGTAATATTTAATTAAATCATGTCAAATATATGATAAAGGGTGAAAATGAAAAGAAATATTTTAAAGTCATTTTCAACAGTAAATCTTGTAACTAAAAGAAATTTCAGGTTAAATGACCTTAAACGATTTATTTTCATTAAATGTGTATTTACTGAGATTTATTTCTGAGGAAGATGCAAACGATTTTTGGATTACACCCTCTCTAGCTATTGTTTATAGTCCCTGGAATGGATAAGTTAAGAGACAGAAATGTTTTAAGAAACAGGAAGAAAGACAAGTGAATCAACATAGTGGAAATAAAACACTCACTGTTTAAACAGAACAGCTTTAGTACAGCACTTTGGCAGTGTGAAATGTGAACAAACGTTGATTAGTAATTGGCAAAATATATACTATATAATTGTATTTGAACCACCTAGAAAGTTGGAAAAAATTCCTCACTTTGTTAAGGATACAGAATCCACAAAGTAATGAAATCTGGATATGAAATGGAGTCTTTGGGGTACTTTTTCCAACAATGAATCCGATATTAAAGTGGAAAATGCCATATATGTCACTGAGTCTTAGACCCTGAGGTAAGGCAACTATGAACAGAACTATAGGTATGCATGATTCTGAACTCGAGAAGCAATAAATTGGAGGGGGAAATGGACTTTGAGTAGCCAATTCTCTAGGCAGCCAAAGATGAAAGACTTTCCTGTTTACAAATAAAGGCACCATAGCAAAGAACTACTTCATCAATGCGAGAGCTAATTAAATCTTTGAGAAATTGTTCCCAGGCATGGAAGATAGAGAGCAAATATCCAGGGTAATGGTTTAAGAGGAGTGCCCTAAGATTGAAGGAAATAAACCAAAATGAAAACTTCTTGGGGTAAAAAAAAAAAAAAAGGAAAACGAATAGCCATCAACGTGGCTCACATTGTTGCTGAAGTAGGTGGTGGTAGAAACTGAGAATAACACATGGCATTTCTACTAATTAATTACCAACATAATAACTGAGCCATTTATATTCCAGAAATGAAATTCCTGGAACCAAATATAGTTATAGAACTTATCTCATGAGGAACAGAGTCTGCTGAAGTGGCCTGACTACTGCCAACTGTGGGAAAAGCTAAGCTAGTGCCTGAAGGTAAAACTGCAGGGCGAAAAGCATGTACAATTTGGGGTTTCTGGCTAAGTAAAAAAAAAAAAAAAAAAGGAAAATTTAAAAATTAAAATTACTGATAACAAAATTAGGTACAACAGGAGATGCTTCCTTGTAATGAGAAAAGAAATCACAACCAGTTAATTAGGAATGCTAAGAATATGACAAACACAGAAAATCCATGAAAAAAAAAAACCCTAAAATATTTCATTAATATTTTGACATCGATCTGACCCTGCACCTTTTGGTGAAGATGTCACTGACCCTGGCAGTAGGAGTAGCTCGGAGCCTTCCTAAGCCAGAATAGCTAGCCACAATTTCATAATATAGATGCATGGAACTGACTGTAAGCCACATAACACCCAAGCTAAGTGTATCCTCCAACTTCATCTCCTTTAGCAGATCCCACAAACAGTCATGGCCAAGGTCACTCAACAGAAGGCAAAATGTGACGGAAGGCAAATCAGAGGTGGACCACAGTGGTCTTCAACAGTTAAAGTCAAAATGTCTTCTTTTTGCAAATGTTACAAAAACGCATTATGGTGAACACAGTGTGAACAGTTTGCAGGACTCCTCCCAGAACCTTGTGAGGGGCCCATGCAAGCAAGGGGTTCCTGCAGCTTCATCAGCTTCAGAGGGGGTTTGCCTCACACAGTTACTGGTGCTTCTCAACTGGACATAGGCTACTACCTACAGGAGGCAAAACCAGTGTAGACCGGTGTAGTGTAAGAACTTGACGTTGTGTTTAATTATAACTGAAGTGCTTGACAGTAAGCTTTTGATTACTATGGCATCTATTTCAAAGACAACCATTCTGAATAAATATTGCTAGGTGTATAAGACAGCTACTAGCAAAACAACTAGGTAAGAAACCACGCTGGCCCACCCATGGAGTTTCCCGCTTAGAGAGCCTTGGGCATCGTAGATCACTGACCACTTGAGTGACCCCACTTCTCCCTTCTCATGCCCTCAATCTCTCTGTTACATTTTAAATTCACCAAAAACGATTAAACCTGTGAAACCCTAGGCACCCCACCCTTGGACCCAAAAAGGGCAGAACCCAGGTCTTGCCCCAGTTCTCCCCTTCTCTACTCATAACCTGGCTGTGTGGCCCCTGGGTATGTGGTATCACTTCAAGGACCTGTGAGTAATAAATCTCGTTCCTCAAAGTTCCTGATGGTTGCTGCTGAGGTGCATCTTACAATCATAATAATAACTGTAAGGACCAGTCCAGCTACAATACTGGTTCTAGTCAGTTGGGTCAATGTCTGTGCAGACTTACCCCAAGTAGTGAGGGCCCAGGTGAATGCCTCAGGCATTCTTAGTCAATAGCACCATCATAGATAGGCTGAGGCTGACATAAAAGAGCCAGATGCTAGATTTTCATAAAAGTGATGAGGAAGTTGCAATGCAATTTATTTCCAACCATTCTGCTTCCTCTTTAACTTGTAAACCTTACCAAAAATGAGAGCACTAACAAATACATAAAATTATTTAAGGGAAAATTTTTCTTGTTTATTTCTCTGAAGATCCCAGATTCTTCCACAGAAAGATTAATGGGACTTCATTCCAAAAGATTTAGAATTTCATGGCTACATGGTATGATCTGAAGAATGGTGTTGGACGGTTCTCTGCTCAAGAAAAATCTACCCAGGAAGGGCATTAAACTTCTCTCAGGCACTCATCATTTAGAATAAAAAGAATGATTCAAGGCCACTCCCCTCACTAAAATTTAAATCCCTCTCTAGCGGAAACTAAGCAATTTGGTCACATTATTATCAATTAGAAAACTCATCAGGAATCAGTATATTAGATCAGAGAGTTACCAACCATATATATGAGAGAGTATTACCCAGGAAAGTTATGTTCTGAAGTTTTGAGGCAGAACAAGGTTATGAATATAGATGAAAGAAATGCTCTCTTCCAAAAAGGGTTTCTGCTTCTAGAGGACAAACCATAATTGGGCTTTCAGTGAAGGGTGGGCAAGTGAAGCATAGGGGTAGCTAGAATTCCTGAAGAGGGAAGACAAATGGAAAGGGAAGAAGTGGAGTGATGCTGAAGTTAGTTTTTTTTTTTAGTGTATACTTTTGCCAAGGGCCTGATTTGCCCTTAGCTCCTGACCATGAGCAGGTCTGCATATATAATGCTATGGGACCAAAGCTGCGTGTGTAACTGAAGAGGTCAACAGTAAATTCTACTGAGTGACAAAAGATCCCTTTTCATGCCAGGCACTTCAGGAAGGAGGAGTTTGATGAAGGGCTTTTTCAGCTGACTATCTTATGTGAGCAGTTCCCAAAAGGAAGTACATGTACTACCCCTGACACGTGGGGTGATGAGGGTTTGGTGGTCATTTCCTTTGAATGCTTTTATTTGGTGTTATCTTAATGTAGTAAAGGAAATATTTTATCTACCCAGTAAGTTTACATAAATGATAAAGTTTCCCTTTTAAATTAATTAAAAAGAAAAAGTGGGTCGATTTAGGGAAAAGAAAGAATAAATAACAATATTTTGAACAGATGATACTGAGATGCGACAAGAACTATCGAGGTGGACTGAGAATAACGCAGGCTGGCAAAAAGTCATATATAATTCTGTCCTTTCTCAGGAGCCTAGAGAGGAGGAGATTTTGCAAAGACTGTGGAGATAGAACACATTTTGCTTTAAAGGAGCCCCATACCTCAAATTCCTAAAAGTTTTATCAAATAAAAATATAGTTGAAAATCCAAAATGTGGTTACATTCTTTACCTTTTAAATTTGAGCAGGGATCATATACCCCATTTTTAGTTAAGAGGAGCTTGAAGTGTGGAATAAGTAAGTTAATTCCAAACATGTGAAGGGCCATGTTAAGGTTTGAACACAGGTCTACTCCCTCCAAATTCCATAGTAGTGATTAGTCTAGCTCTAGTTGAAGGTGACATCTTGGTAAAAATTGTTAAGGCAAAGAATCAGTATGGGCAGCAAAATGGTAAAAGGCTCGGACACAATAGGCATATTTACGTCATTAGCTATTCCTGGTTAAAATTTTACCAATTCCTGGAGGAGAATTGTTAACACCAGATCCACACAGCAGTCATGATGTTCAACCAGAAAAATATGGTAAGAATCATGTACGCAAAAAAATTATATATGTGTACATATATTTACGTATGCATACATACACACACCTCCATTCTAGGTACGTGTGACATGGGACTTTGTTGATAAAAATCAGCATTATATTATATGTTCTGACATTTAATGAGAACTCCAAAGCCTTATTTTCTGGATTGAAATCCTACACCAGTGATGTGACTTTAGATGAGATTTTCAACTTCTGTGAGCTTCAGTTTCCTTGAAACAGTAGTAACAACAGTAGCTACCTTGTAGAGTTGCCGTGAGGATGAAATAAGGTTAATATAAAAATGTGCTAAAAACTGAGGCTGGGAGATTATAAATGATAAATAACCATGACATTATTCTCCATTTCATGGCACAATTTAAAATACACACAAATGCACAGAAGTCTCGCTCTCGTTTGACACAACAGTTAATCTGTTTCGATCACAGATTTATTTATTAAGTAGAACACTAAAATTATTTTCACACCAGCAGTTGATGGTAGTAAGTGTAAGATGTTTGAAATAGCTTTAATAGTATGGACCCTGACTATTTAAAGGAGACTCTTGCCTGAAAATTTGCCGTAGCTATAGTCGTTAAGTGAGTAAATGTTCTATTATGCCTGAGATCATTCCAATACTTGCCCAGTAGATTCTCCAGTTTATTAATTTGGACTAGAATGTCAGTGCTCCACAAGGGTGAGGAGGAGCAATGGAAGCACATGAAAGAGTTGGCTAGCTCAGTCTTGGGTGGAAGTGAATTCGAAGGCTAAAGGATGATGAAGAATCTGCCAGCTGAAATGGCAGAGAGAGAGAGGCAGAGTTTGCCCTGGCAGTACCCACATATACAAATGTCTGGATGTGAGAAAACCCTGCTTATTCAGGGAACTGCATGTTTTCTAGTACAGTGTGAGCTTCCATTATAAGTTGAGGGAGCTTGAGGGACTGAGCCCACTCAGGTTATAAGGCCTTTGTGTCTTGCTAAGGATTGCAGACTTTGTTCTGAGAAAAGTTGGGAGCAATGAAGGACTTTAAACTAGAGAATTAACACAATCATCGCTACTAAGAGACCCCTGGCATCTATGTGATAAGAATTCTGAAACCAGAGTCCATGAACACTGCCTGAAATTCAGTGGGTCTGTGAACAGGGATGGCCAAAGGGAAAAACAAGAAATATTTATTTTTACTAAGCAATGTAATGTGGTCATAAAGAAGCACATAATTCCACATTACAAATTTGTTTACAATATGTGAGACTTTTAATAAAATTAATAAAATTGGTTTTCTCTGTAATCCTATGTCTTTTATTTCGTGCTTTTAAAAACATTTTTCCGAGAAGGGGTCCACGGGCTTTATCAGGTTGCCAAAGGGGTCTATGGCACAGACTGCCATGGAAGGATTACCCGTGTTCATACAGAGAATCTGCCAGGTTTTTATGGCACAGGCAGGGAAGCAGCCAAGAGTTCAAGTACAAACCACAAATCCCAATAAGGTAGTAATTCAAGTGGCTTAATTAGAAACTCCAAACACTGATAGCTCTAGGACTTTACTGTGTTTTTTAGCAAGAAAGCTCAAAATATTAGGTTGTCTCTTTCATTACCAGTCATCTGGCCAGCTTATAGACACTACCCCTGCACATGACTTCTGGTTGCTTCTGTACATACATAATGCCACAGTGGAGGTTTACTGAGGATGTCTCCCCAGATCCATCCCCCTCCTTCTGGCAATAGCAACCAATTAATGGACACACTTCTTATGCTCTTCCAGTGAGTATGGTCTTGGGAGTTCCCACCCCCCAGCCAAGGCTAAACAATGACAATATTGCATTCCCTCAACCACATGACCTATTTGTCCAACCACAGTAACTCTCAAGACTTTGCAGGAACCAGCAAGATTCTAGTTGTTTCTATGGGACATGAACCTGAGGTGCTGTGAAAATGGAGCTTATCCATCATGTCAGAGAGGCGGGCAGCAGAGGAAGAAGTTGACATGGAGACAACAGAGGCGAGAAATGGGGAGAAACAGTTCTGTTGACACCATGTGATCCCTGAAGACAGAGCTAACACGGGACTTTTAAAATTCACAAGCCAAGTGGTTTTTCTTTTTTTATTAATAAAATTAGAGTGCTTTTAAGTTTTTATTACTAGAAAGAAATTATCCTAACAAAATTCTATGTAGTTCATATCATAATGTGGATTCATTTATCAATTAATTGGTGACTGCATCAAGTTATTGTTGTCATAATCATGTCTTTGGTGGCCATGCTGTGTTGATGGCACTCCTCAGGCAGAAGTTTGTCAGGTGTACTCCATGAACTACACACAGCAGAATCCCGCAGCAGGTAGGCTAACAGCAGACATTCCTGTACTCAAGACCAAATGTATTAAATCTCTGGGGGAATGGCTGAGACCTGAACATCTATATTTCCCTCAGATGCCTGGTGATATCCACACACAGAAAGATCTGAGAACCCTCTTCCTTTATGGTTACTAAGGCTACAGAGAATAAGGAGAATTATGCCATCAGAGTTTCTGGGGTGGTACTGTGCAAAATCTTCACTTGATGTTTTGTATTTTTCACTTTAGTTTCATATTATCGAATGGATGCTTTGCACTGGGATTTGTGGTACCAAATGGTCACATGCTCCATAATTTCTGAAGACTTTGGTACAAAAGTAGATTCCCAGGACTTATTCTGGATTCAGTTAAGAATAAGTAGAGGGAGCCCTGAAAAATCTGCCTTTTTTAAAACCAAATTTCTTAGGTAATTCTGTTGCATTCTGATATTTAAGATGCATTGAACTGGAGAGATCAAGAAAAAAAAAACCAATTCTAAGCAGAAGAGAAAGAATATTAAATCTGAAATCTTTGAATTCCCTTTTTACTTGATCAACTCAAGAGACATCTTCACTTTTCTCCATTTGCTATAGGTTTTTCCTTTTTCATTATATCACATCTTCACCCCTACAGAGGTTGAGAATTCATGGTGCTCTCTGTATAGAACAACTCAAGCTACTTGCAAGCAACAACCAGTTTTTAATTAGGAATATCCCTAAGGAAAAGACTCCGGCACTCTCACGGGCACTACTGTGCCTGCATTTTGTCACTGCCCAGCTGGGCTTCATGCTTAATGAATTTTAGGATATTTTTAAAGTAGGAAATTGAGCATACAATTGAAAAAGTGAAAACACTGCTACATTCATCAAGTAAACTCACCGTGAGGTCTGAATTCCATTTCTGTCCCTCAGCCGAAATTGAGTTTGAGTTATGCATACATTTTTGGAATAAGAAAGCTATTATTTATTTCTTTTCAGATATGGGTTTTGGCATCTTCCTCAAACCAGCTGTAGAAATTGAACTGTATGTATAAGTGAGCAGAAATGTTGTAGTGTTTTATGAGGCTATTTTTGTTTGTTTGTTTGTTTGTTTACAATTGCCTTAGGTAGAAATGAGAATTTTTCCTACATTGTCAACAGTCCACTATTAGGAAGAGGAGAGGAAACTGCATTTATAAAAGGTTTTCATTCTACCAAATGGACAGAGTTGCCTTAATCTGTTGATTCATCGGATACTCCCCCTTTTGTGTGTGTGTAGAAGATACAGATGGAGAGTGGGGATGGGGGAGAGAAAAAAAACTTCTTCAATTGCCTATATGTATTAAGGAGCTATAAAGAACAATACCCATTATATAGTATAACTGTATCTATCATATCTTTTAGTTAATAAATCTGAAGAAGAAAAATCATTTGTATAATATTTTCATTTTTTTTCAGGGAAGTTTTAAAAAGCTAATATCTGTGTATTAAAAAGAAATGTTTCTCATGTGTAGCAACAGTAAGACAAAAGGATCCAATCACTTCCTCTTTCCAAAATAAAGGCATTTTATCTGAACACTGCACAGGGTACATAAATTATCTTTTAAATGAATGTTCAAATCAACCCTTGGAAATAAAGCTGCACAGAGCATTTCATTTACACTTAATTCAACAAGCAATATGAACACATGAAGTGCAGTGTTGGTATCTCCTATCGCTATAACACAGTAGCATCTATACAAAGATTTGACTCAACATTTGACTGAAGCCAGAGCTTAGGTAGGCCCACATGTTCCCTTAATGGTTTATTTGTTATGTGAAACCACTAGGCATTTCCTCATCAGGGACTATTAGTAATAGAAAATACTGTACATTTTGTACAGCCTTGCATCTATTCCCATCCCAGGCCTGATTTTCAGCAAGTGTATCAGTGATAGTTTAATCAGAGGATGACCACTATGAGTGATTTATGAGGATAAGAACTTATGAGAATGTGGGAGCTGGGGGGCAGGTCCACGCAAGGCTCTAGCTTCTGCATCTGATTGTGGGCCTCAGTTGCTATAGTTCAGACAGGATGTCCTCTAGCAGGGGAAGCTGGATATGAAGTGGGGCACCAAGAATTAAGTGCCACCTGAAAGGATGAACTATAACCCACCAAGGCAAATGACACTCTTAATTTCTTCAGGAATACCTGCTACATGATGTGCATAACAAAGTACAGGTCCTCTGCAAAGGGTAAACAATGCTTATCGTGGTATTTTTTTCCACCAGTGAACAGAGACTCTGCTTCAGAATCCTTCCAAACACAGATATATAGTTAGTCATTTCCAATTAAATGCAGTTAATCAAAAAGAAGAAACCTACTTGCCACCTCTAGTGTCAACACAGCTTTCAAGTAAGGGGTGCCCTCTTACGCGCCTCCCTTACTCTCTTGATCTCAATCTTCATCAACTTTATGATTTAAAGAGCCTGTGCGGATAATTAATCATGATTTAAGACATTGCTTTTTGAGCAAAAAAATGAATTTCAAGGTTCACTAACCATCTTATGAATTCATGCTTGTTAGATTCCCAAGAGAAAGTATTTTATTAACAGTAGTAATGATAAAACCTACTCTTTTGAAGATTATCTACATTTATTTTTCTTTTGCCCCAAATTTGCATTCTTCAAATCTATGTAAACTTGCCCAAAATACTATTAGATCTTGAGAAGAGGATAAAAGTCAACTGGTGCCAAGCTGGGAGAGACCTGGACACTTCCAGCCTCTACAGAAACTCTTCTGTAAGTACTGATTTCATATACTTCACAAGTGCATGGACTTTATTTTCTTTCTGCTCTTATTCATATTTGGCTTAAATCTGCCCCTCTCTAGCTTCACTCATGTGATCTGAATTCTGTCCAATTCCTCTCCTCCATGCGATCCTTCAGCTCTTACTTTTCCCTCAAATCTTCTCTGCATCAGAGATATGTGTGTCTTTAAGAAGTCCTCTCTTACCACATAGCATTATTTTTCACACATTCACACACTGTTCTTGATTGTTCTTCTCTAGAAGCATTTTGGTTTATTCATACTTCTTCCAGAGTTGGGGACTCATACTACATTTAGCACGGCATTGAGTCAGAGTATCATAGCACTTGTTCTGGAATATATGCTTCTATGATAGCCTTAGAATGAAAAACAAATTGCTTCTCTTTCTTTCTCTCTCTTTTTTTTTCTGTATCATACCATTTCCTTATATTGATCTTGTGGTCAATTAAACTCTTTAAGGCTTCCCACACAAGGTGTTTTAAGTTGTAGTACCATTCCTGTAACTGCACAGCTGGAATATCTAGACTCGAGAGAAGGTCATTGTATTTGTCATTTTTATAGTTTACTGGCCTCGAAAATTTCAATGGGAAAGGGATGAGTGCCCCATGAAATTTTTCTATTGGATTTAAGCAAACACTACTACCTTTCCTAAGTGCTTACAAGTCAACCTTACACATTATTTTGGATTTTATCTGGCCTAGTGGCAAGTCTACCTGTCTACCCAGTACTGTATATTCCTATGGTTAAGAGCTCCACAAAAGTAGGAATTCTCTAGCTGCTTTGTTCACTGATGTATCTCTAGCGGTAGGCCCTCATTTGAATCTGTGGGATAAATGAATGATGTGACAGGTACTTTCTATGCACTAAATTATTTAATCTGCATAATGGCCCTACACAGTAATATTTTTATTTCATTTTACAGATGAGGAAGTGATGCACTCACTTTCAAATTTCAAAGTGGATACTGACTGGTTACTGGAAATTAGCTCTAACATGTGTATGGAAAACAAGAAACTCTAACCCAAGAACGAGATAGCCAAATTACCTAAAACTGATTAGATTTGCTTTATATACAAAGTATAGGTATTCATTCACTGAGACACATTTTGAGCTGTTTTTGTGCACCAAGCTAAGAGGATTAGGCAATAAATAGCATCAAACAGCTGTTGATCATGCTCAAAGTAACAGAAAATGTGTGCTAATAAGAAACAATATACAAATGAAGGACCACACATATGCTTACTTAAGTGTTTGAGTGGGCATGATTCAAAATGACACAGGCAATTATTTTTTGTTAAAGTCAGCAAAAGCTCGAGTTCACAATCATGGAATCAGATTACAAAATGAAATGTGATAGGAAGCCCTTCTGAACCACATAAAAACTGAGAGGATGGGTGCCATTATGAGACCCACATCAAGATTTATAAAAAAGATTTCATATTGATAAGAAAACCATTGTTGATTTATTGCCTCATAAGTAAGAGAGTGGCTGATCATATATGTACACAATGAAGATATTCCTCACTTACGAAGATGAAATTAATTAACTGAAGTAAGTAAGGTTTTTAATTGGTCTAGCTTGACTAGTTACAATTTATATCTATTCTTCATTGTTGATCTCAGAAAAATTCTTTTGTTGCAGGACTTCCTAGGTTATAAAGATCATTTCTGGATTTTTTTTCTTTGGCATCCGGGCTATTGATTTTTTTTTTTTTTTGTCACTCATACCAACAATGTATTCTAACAAAATATTAGTCAAAAGTTTGGAGGCTGACAGATTTAAGTATAAAAATCTATAATTGTACTAATCTATAAAGCCTGTATCAAAGGCTAATACACATCTATTCCAGCAGATGCCATCTGTCATTACACACTTGTAAACTATTTGCCTCAATTTGACTTGTTCTAGTAAGAGTAAGCCTAATATGAGAGATTAGGCTTAATTTCAGTCCGAAAAGACACTGGGAAGATGATTCATAAAATGATAAAAGCTACAAAAAGATTATTCTTTTAGATGATTCTATTCTTTTTTTTTTTTTTTTTTTTTTTTGACAGAGAGAGACACAGCGGAACAGGAAACACAAGCAGGGGGAGTGGGAGAGGGAGAAGCAGGCTTCCCGCTGAGCAGAGAGCCCGATGCGGGACTCGATCCCAGGACTCCGGGATCATGACCTGGATCCGAAGGCAGACCCTTAAGGACTGAGCCACCCAGGTGCCCCAGATGATTCTGTTCTTTAGGTGGCACATTAATCCCACCCCCATCACTATTCACAATTTCATTCAGCAAAGTCATGGTGTAAGCCAATTCTGTTTTCTGAATTTCAGCCAGAAACTTGACTGTGACGTTTTTATTTCCATAGTTTCTAATAATGGGAGAAGCAGTTTTGGCTTCTTTGGTTTCTGATGAGAAGTCTGCTATTAAACTTATTGAGAATCCTTGTACTTCTTGAGTCACTTCTTCTGTTTTGAAAAATGGCTTTTTTGTGTATTGTGCTTTAGGACTTTATTTTTTTAGAGTAGTTTTAGGGTCACAGCAAAATTAAAAGAGATGTACAGAGATTTGTCATTCATTTCTATACATGCATTGGCTCCCTCATTATCAACATAACTCACCACAGTGGTATATTTTTTATACTTGGTGAACCTACATTGATATATCATAATTACTCCAAGCCCATAGTTTACCTTAGCATTTATGTTTGGTGTTGTATATTCTATGGTTTTGGGTGAATGTTTAATGACATGTATCCATTATTATAATATCATACAGAATAGTTTCACTGCCTTAAAAATCCTCTGTGCTCTGTCTATTCATCCCTCCTCCCACCTCTTACCGCTGACAACCAATGATCTTTTTACTATCACCATAGTTTTGTCTTTTCCAGAATGTCATGTAGTTGGAATCATACAGTACGTAGGTATTTCAGATTCTTTTACTTAGTTATGTGCATTTAAGTTTCCTTCATGTTTTTGTTTTTAATGGCTTGATAGCTCATTTCTTTTTCATTATCTGAATGCACCCCTGTTTACTCACTTATTGAAGGGCAATTTGGTTGCTTTCAAGTTTTGATAATTATGAATAAGACTTTTCTAAAAATTTATTTTTTAATTTTTTAAATTTTATTATGTTATGTTAGTCACCATACAATACATCATTAGTTTTTGATGTGGTGATCCACGATCCACTGTTTTCGTATAACACCCAGTGCTCCATGCAGTACGTGCCCTCCTTAATACCCATCACCAGGCTAACCAATCGCCCTCCCCCCTCCCCTCTAAAACCCTGTTTGTTTCTGAGAGTCCATAGTCTCTCATGGTTCATCTCTCCCTCCGATTTCCACCCCCTTCATTTTTCCCTTCCTTCTCCTGATGTCCTCCATGTTATTCCTTATGTTCCACAAATAAGTGAAACCATATGATAATTGACTTTCTCTGCTTGACTTATTTCACTTAGCATAATCTCCTCCAGTCCCATCCATGTTGATGTAAAAGTTGGGTATTCATCCTTTCTGATGGCTGAGTAATAGTCCATTGTATATATGGACCACATCTTCTTTATCCATTCATCTGCTGAAGGGCATCTCGGCTCTTTCCACAGTTTGGCTATTGCAGACATTGCTGCTATGAACATTGGGGTACATATGGCCCTTCTTTTCACTACATCTGTGTCTTTGGGGTAAATACCCAGGAGTGCAATTGCTGGGTCATAGGGTAACTCTATTTTTAATTTTTTGAGGCACCTCCACACTGTTTTCCAAAGTGGCTGTACGAACTTGCATTCCCACCAACAGTGTAAGAGGGTTCCCCTTTCTCCACAAGCTCTCCAACATTTGTTGTTTCTTGCCCTGTCCATTTTGCCATTCTAACTGGTGTAAGGTGTTATCTCAATGTGGTTTTGATTTGAATTCCCTGATGGCTAATGATGATGAACATTTTTTCATGTGTCTGTTAGCCATTTGTATGTCTTCTTCAGAGAAGTGTCTTTTCATGTCTTCTGCCCATTTTTTGACTTGATTATTTGTTTTTTGGGTTTTGAGTTTGAGAAGTTCTTTATAGATCTTGGATACCAGCCCTTTATCTGTAGTGTCATTTGCAAATATCTTCTCCTATTCTGTGGGTTGCCTCTTTGTTTTGTTGACTGTTTCCTTTGCTGTGCAGAAGCTTTTTATCTTGATGAAGTCCCAAAAGTTCATTTTTCTTTTGTTTCACTAGCTTTTGGAGATGTATCTTGAAAGAAGTTGCTGTGGCCGATGTCAAAGAGGTCACTGCCTATGTTCTCCTCTAGGATTTTGATGGATTCTTGTCTCACATTGAGGTCTTTCATCCATTTTGAGTTTATCTTTGTGTATGGTGTTAGAGAATGGTCGAGTTTCATTCTTCTGCATGTGGCTGTCCAATTTTTCCAGCACCATTTATTGAAGAGACTGTCTTTTTTCCATTGCATGTTTTTTCCTGCTTTGTCGAAGATTATTTGATCATAGAGTTGAGGGTCCATATCTGGGTTCTCTATTCTGTTCCATTGGTCTATATGTCTGTTTTTGTGCCAGTACCATGCTGTCTTGGTGATCACAGCTTTGTAATATAGCTTGAAATTAGGCAACGTGATGCCCCCAGCATGAATGAGGCTTCTATAAACATCCATGTGCCTTGTCTTTTATTAGGCTTTCTTTGCTTTCAACTTTTGGTATTTTGACTATAATGTGTATAAGTGTGGATTTGTATGAGTTTGTTCTACTTGGAATTTGTTGAGCCTCCTGTATGAGATTAATGTCTTTCATCAATTTTAGGATATTTTTGGCCATTATTTCTCCAAATATTTTTCTGTCTCTTCTCCTCTACTTCTGGAATTCCAATTATGCATATGTTGAACCACTTAATGGTGTCCTACCGTTCACTGAGACTCTGTTTATTTTTCTTCATTTCTGTTTCTTTTTTCCTCACACTAGATAATATCCACTGGTTTCTCAACAGACTTATCTTCAAGTTTGCTGAATCAGATCTGCTGGTAAGCCTCTCTTTTGAATTTTTTATTTCAGTTGTAATTTTCAGCTCCAGATTTCCTTTTTGATTTTTAAAAAAATCATTTTAATCTCTTATTTTCTGAGACATTTACTTTAATTCTTTGAACATATTTATAATAGCTGATTAATATCTTTGACTAGTAGGTCCAGTGTCTGAGCTTGTTCTGGGATATTTTCTATTGACTGTTGTGGGGGTTTTTTCCTGTTTATGGGGTATACTTTACTTTGTGTGTTTGTGTGCATTGTAATGGTTTCTCTGTGTGTATTGTAATGGGTGATTTAAATAATTTAATGGGACAAATCTGGAAATTATATCCAACTCTCCCCACCTCCACCCTACCCCCAACTTGTTGTTGTTATTGTTGTAGAAGTCTTTTTGTTTAATGATTTTCCTGCACCACTCATGTGAAGTCTGTATTCTTTCTTATATGCCCCTGAAATCACAGGTCAATTACCTTTGTGGTCAGTTAATCACTGGACAGAGATTTTCTTAACTGTCTTAGATGAATAAGTCTCTCATCTTTTGCCAAAGGACTTTGTGTATTCTGGGAGAAACCTTCAAAGTTAGGCAGTTTACAACTTTGCCTTAGCATCCACTTCCTCCTTGTGCAGAGCTTCACTGTTGGACATAGTTGAGAGATAAGTGCCTTTGTAGGTCTTTCCTGAGCATGTGCAGAGCCCTCCATATACGCATTGCCGCTAAGGTCATCCAGAATATGTCAGCGCTTTGCAAAGCCTGCGCTGACACTGTTCCTCAGTTTTTCTTTTTATGTTTTCTTGGCCAACTGCTTATTTTTCCAATTGCAGTGGTACACTGCCTTAGAAAGCTTTAAAGTTAAACAGTTGCTCCTGATTGTGTTTAACCAGCGTTCTGAACATAAAGTTTTTCCCACTGAGTAAGGTCTGAGTCAGTCAAATAAAGACAAACACTGGAAATGGAGCTTTTCCAGGGAGCTATCAGACAGATCAAATACTGACAATTCTCTGGGTGTGTGATTTTTGAGGGGAGCTCCAAACCCATTCTGCACCTCCGGTTATTGCTACGCCACTACTTTCCACATACACTTTGTTTGCAAGGCTGCTGAATTTCAAGGCTACCAAAGACCTAAGGAGAGAGAGTTATAAATACAGCAAGTTAAAAAAACTTGCTGTTCTTACCAAGATTTGGTTCTTTTTCTTGACTATTCTCCCTATAATTCATTGCAAGTTTAGATTAATTCCCTGAATTCTGAAAAAGTCGGTTTCCACTATTTTTGCAAGTATTCTTTTTTTTTTTTTTAAGTAGGCTCTATGCCCAGCATGGAGATCAAGACCTGAGCTGAGATCAAGAGTTGGATGCTCAACTGACTGAGCCATCCCGGTGCTCCTATTTTTGCAAGTATTCTTATTGTTCTTATGGAGGAGAAGATTTTTGGAGGCCCTTTCTGTTCCATTTCAAGTGTTTCTTCTGGTTTGCTTTTCCATTTCTGTAATAGATTAATTTTTTTCATTGCTCTTGGCATATGGTTTTCTTTTTTCTTTTTTTTTTAATTTTATTTTGTTATGTTAATCACCATACATTACATCATTAGTTTTTGATATAGTGTTCCATGATTCATTGTCTGTGTATAACACCCAGTGCTCCATTCAATGCGTGCATCACCAGGCTAACCCATCTCCCCACCCCCTCTAGAACCCTCAGTTTGTTTCTCAGAGTCCATAGTCTCTCATGGTTCGTCTCCTCCTCCGATTTCCCCTGCTTCATTTCTCCCTTCCTACTATCTTCTTTTTTAGCATATGGTTTTCTTAAGTCTCTTACTTAACTAATACTTTTACCATCATTTGATATAGAGGTTAATGAATGAATTCAATGTATTAAAGATTGCTATGAATATAAATACTATAAGATTTTATATGATTCTGGTGGAGTTTATAATAAACAGATCTTTTACAATTACAATGCCAAATATCAAAAAAAGAACTTTACAATAGAACAATGAAGGATAGCAGGGTAAAGAGTTTTGAAACTTGCAAAATAGAAGTTAGAACATTCTGATCTATTTAAAACAGTAATATTCATTTTAATACAGACATTTAGATACATAGAAATATTCTTTAAAAAGGTAAAATAACTACAGTGATTCATCATTCTTGGGGGGGAAATACACATCAAATGTCATGTTAGTTAAATAGAATTAACTATGTGCCAAAGAGAGAGAGAAAAAAATAGTGCAGACAATTCTGCTCACCATGCATGAGTTGGGAATGTTAATATGAGTTGGTTCAGGTCTTACAGCTACTAATTATTTAAGTGTCTCATTATGCTGCTGCATCTGATTCTATTGCTTAAAGATACAGTGCTGGAAAACTCCATTTTGCATGGATACATGCAAACATTCCTGTTAACATACAGAATTATGTACATGATACCAGGTGTCATGGGTTATACAGGGTTCCCAAAAAGTCATGTCCATCAGGAACCTTAGAATGTGAACTTATTTGGGGGTACCTGTGTGGCTCAGTCGGTTAAGTGTTTGACTCTTGGTTTTGGCTCAGATCCTGATCTCAGGGTCATGAGATCGAGCCCCACAACAGGCTCTGCACTCAGGGCAGAGTCTGCTTGAGATTCTCTCCCTCTCCCTCTGCCCCTCTCCCTGCACATTCTCTCTTTCTCTAAAATAAAAGAAATAAATAAAATCTTTTAAAAAAAAGAATGTGAATTTATTTGGGAAATAGTGTCTTTGAAGGTATAATTAGTTAAGTGAAGATGAGATCATACTAGATTAGCGTGGGCCCTAAATCCAAAAATTTGTGTCCTCATAAAAAGAGGAGAGGAATCACAGAGACATGCACAGAGAGGAAAGACGGTGGAGACAGGGTTAGGAGTGAAGCAGCTACAAGCTAAGGAACACCATGGATTATTAGGAACCAGTAGAAGCAAGGAAAAGGCAAGGCAAGAAAAGACTCTTCTCTAGAAACTTCAGAGGGAGCATGGTCCAGCAATATCTTGATTTCGGACTTCTAGCATCTAAAACTGTGAGGGAATAAATTCTATTGTTCTAAGCCACCCAGTTTGTGGTGATTTGTAGGAGCAGCCTTAGGAAACTATTTTAGCAGCGATCCCATACTTTCACCACAGTGAAACTACAGTCCAGATCTTCAGACCCCTCCTCTGATAAAAAATTGCTATTCTTACTAGAAGAGCTCCCAACAAGTTTTGCATAATTGGCATGATGGTCAAGATAGTAAGATTTTGAGGCTGACATCTTTGGTTCAAATTTTGTCTCTACCTCATACTAACTTTGTGACTTTAGCAATTAATACAATCTTTCTAGAACCCAGTTTCCTTATCTGCGGAATGGATTTAATAATCAGATTCCCACATCATAGAGTGAAGAGGATTAAATGGGTTAAGACATATAGGTATGTAATAAGTACACCAAGACAGTTAGTGGCTGTTATGATTACAACCAAATATTGTACTTTTGTAAACAGCTGCTATGTAATGCACTTTATGGCTTAATTCTGCTTATGTTTGCATTGCTGTTTGATGTAGTCCAGGGTTTCTCAACCTAGGCACTATTAACATTTTGTGGTGGATAACTTTTTGTTGTTGGGGGCTGTACTCTGTATTGTAGAATGTTTAGTGGTGTCCCAGGACACTATATGGCAATAACACACATCCCTTCCCACTGTGTGACAACCAAAATTTCTCCAGACACAGCCAAATACCCCTGGGGGAATATCACTTCTTATTAAGAACCACTATTCTAGTCTTAAATTCTTCAAGGGCTGGGAGTTGATCTTTTGTCACTTTGTTAACTCCCAATTAGCTGAGTTCATGCTCTTGTATAAACATTGTTTTTTATAATATGCTATATTATACAATAATCAGTGGGAAGTGTATTTAGAATTAAAATATTAAAGTGTACAATAAAGGGGGCTATTCTACAACCATTAACCCCATTATGACCAAGCTAACTCAGTGCTTGGCTTATGAGAGGTATTTTATAAATGATGCTTAAATGAATGAGAAATTGGAGAAATTGTTCCTTTATTAAAAGGGGTGCATTGCTCCCCCATGCACTGAATCTTCATCTTGTAAAGGCACTGTACTAAATGCCTTGCACACGTTACAGCGATTAACTCTGAATTACCATATGGTGGCAGAATCCCATTTTGTAGGTAAGAAAACCTATATTTAGTTCAAAGTCATACAACTAGTAAGAGACAGAAGCAAGGTTTCCGTGAATATCTTCCTAAATCCTCATCTTACTTTGCGTTCTTTTGATACCATGGAGTTAAAATTAATAGCCCTAGAATGAATAGAATCATCTATAATAGTATCAAATTTTTCAGTTTGTTTCCTAGAATTACACAGACAGTAGAAAGTTTTAGATCCAAATAAATGCAATAAAAACTAATGGAAGCCTATGATGGCTTTGAAAGACAATTTTACAGTGTAAGGTTGAGGAAAACAAGCAGGTTACTTCCCCAAAGCATTTATTCATCAGTCATGAGCTTAGACCAACTTATCTTATTTGACATACATCTCATCACCTCTACTCAGGCTTGTAGCTCTCATTTCAGGATGGTATGTTCACAGTGGAAAATAAGTCTCAAAAAGATTTATTATGTTATTAATCAATACTCAGTGCCACAGAGCAAATAAACCACAAATATGCTGAATCTGCTTGTTCAGATGTCTTTAGTACGGTCAAGCCAGAGTGACTGAGATCTGAGTGTGCTCATCCTAGGGCTGAGTGTGTGTACAAATGCACATATGTGATGTCCTATCTAGAAAAGTTAAAAACTATTTAATAACTTACCACTGTCCTCACACATCTCAAATCACACCATGACTTTATAAATTATAGCCAGTCCTGCTACTTTGTAAATAGGGCAAAAAAAAAAAAAAATCAAATGTAGATTATTGGAGGGGGTCCAAGAGGTGCTGTGGTGAGATCCTGAATTCACTTCCTCACATACCAAACTACAGCTATATAAGGATTATTTCCCTCTAAAAAAGATCTGAGGACTAGATAGACTGCTCTCCACAACAAAGGATAAAAGACCACATGGAGAAGGTAGGAGAGGCAGAGACATGATCTTGTAAAATACCCCACCCCTGGCACTGCAACACACAATAGGGAGGAATCTCTAGACAGGTAGGTATTTCTCCCAGAGGAGCAAGGTGTTGGTGCCTACATTGGTGACTCCAGCTTCTGAGATTTGTACCAGAAAAATGAGCCCCCAGAATGTCTGGAATGGAAAATCAACAGAGCTGACATCTGGGGGTCCCACAGTGCTATAAGAAATTGGGATTCCCCTCTTGGAGGGCTTGTATGTGGCCTCACTTGCCCCAGACCCAGCAAAAACAAAAAACAAAAAACAGCATTTTGAAAGGCACCTAGATTATCTCTGAGGGAGATTCATTTGCTAATCTGGGGGCATTGACTGGAGGGGGTAGGGGAAGGCTGAGACATTCTCTAGAGACAGAGGTGGTGGCAGATGTCTTTGATGAACTCTTCACATAGCTCATTAGCATAGGGAGGTAAGATCAGATGGGGCACCCTCCTGCCACCTTGGTAGGATGGGTTGAGGGTGAGCAACTGGGCACTTGCTGAGGTTGAAGAGCATAGACAACTGCAACACTCCCTTGCTTTCTCGCTGGGGTGGGTGAGTGCAAATGGTCAAGAAGTTCTTCTGCTCCCTAGCTAAAATCTGCCACCTAGGGTAGTTGTGACACTCTCCAGGCCTCTGGTGAGCATAAGCAGTGGTAGCATTCTTCCATTCTCTGCCTAAAGCCAGCACACATACAGAGAAAGCACTTTCCTGGCATTGCTGAAGCCCTTGGGCACACACAGCCAAGATATTTTCCCAATGCCTTCTTGAAGCTAGCAAGTGTGCCCCACTCCCTACACTCTCCAGATGCCTTGCTGAAACTTGCTGAAAAGGCAAGTGTGTACAATCTATACTGGGAACACCCCTTGATCACCTGGCCCTGGTGGCAAAGAAGGCTGGTGTTCCAGAGTTCCACAGACTGTAACAATCAGAAAGACAGTACTTGGCAATCCACCACCCCTAGGACACTGCACGGACAGCAGACTGAAATTAAAACCTAGTTTTCCTGTGAAAAGGGCCTATTTATTTAACCTGGAACTTCAGCC
Source organism: Mirounga angustirostris (assembly GCF_029215605.1). Classification (NCBI taxonomy): domain Eukaryota; kingdom Metazoa; phylum Chordata; class Mammalia; order Carnivora; family Phocidae; genus Mirounga; species Mirounga angustirostris. The sequence goes on along the minus strand of NW_026991709.1, from coordinate 175,326,174 downwards.
TGAGAAATAGGCTCCAGGTGTCCCAAACATCTAGAAGCTAAGGAGGTGCTCCCAGGGAATATGAATAGGAAGACACCATCTTTGTGCACCCCACAGGCCTTGCTACAGCCCGATGAGGCCTCCCAGAAAGGAACTTACACACTCAACTGGAGTCCTAATTCTTGCAACTATCTCCCAGGAACACCTCCAGATTTCCTGGTCTGGAAGCCAGAAGGGATTACAATTATGTACCCACAGGACTGTATATATTTGTATACTTTTTTTTTTAAGATTTTATTTATTTATTTAATTGACAGAGAGAGAGAGAGAGAGGGAACACAAGCAGGGGGAGTGGGAGAGGGAGAAGCAGGCTTCCTGCTGAGCAAGGAGCCCGATGCGGGGCTCGATCCCAGGACCCCGGGTTCATGACCCGAGCCGAAGGCAGTCGCTTAACCAACTGAGCCACCCAGGTACCCCTATATTTATATACTTTGAAAGCTGCTGCCTGAGGGTCTGGTCTCCAATTAGCATGAAATTAAGTGTTAAAAATGAGACTCCTTCCCTTGGATCACTAATGGGTATTGGCACACCCTCAATAATGGGGACATATCAAGAATAAATCAGGTGCTTTAGGCAATCACAAAGGTTTAAAAGACAACCGAAAGCTAAGGCATGATTAAATGAGAAGTATTATCACCTACACGGCTCCATTCTCTCAAGACAGAGAGGTAGATGTTTCACCTAACTTATCAAGGCAAACACAGAGTCAAGCAAAATGAAGAAACAGAGAAATATGTTCCAAATGAAACAAAAAGATGAAACCTCAGATAAAGACTTCAACTGATATGGAGCTAAGTAATCTACCTAATAAAGAATCAAAGTCATACATATGCTTAGCGAAGTTGAGAGAAGAATGGATAAACACAGTGAGAATTTCAACAGAGAGACAGAAAACAAGAGAAGTATAAAACAGTAGTCATAGAACTGAAAAATACATAATTGAACTGAAAACTACACAGGTTTAACAGCAGCCTGGATGAAGGAGAACAGATCAACAACCTGGAAGATAAAGCACTGAAATTCACACAGATAGAGCAGCAAAAAGAAAAAAATACAATGAAGATAGTTGATGAGACCTCTGAGACAACATCAAGTGGAGTAACATTCATGTTATAGAGGTCCCAAAAGGAGAATAAGGGACCAGAACATGTAGTTGAAGAAATAATGGCTGAAAACTTCCCTAACCTAGGGAAAGTTGCAAACATCAGACATCCAAGTCGAGGAAGCTCAAAAAGTTCCAAATAAGATGAACCTAAAGACAGCCACCCTGAGATACATTATAATTAAAATCTCAAAAGTTAAAGATAAAGAATCTTGAAAGCAGCAAGAGAAAAATAAATTGTTTCATACAAGGGAAACCTCATAAGGCTCTAAGCAGAGTTCTTGGCAGAAACTTTGCAAGCCAGAAGGGAGGGGCAGTACATATTTAAAGTGCCAAAAGGAAAAACTTCCAACCAAGAATACTCTGCCTGGAAAGGTTATCATTCAGATTTGAATGAGAGATAAAGAGTTTTCCAGACAAGAAAAAGTTAAAGGAGTTCATCACTACTAAATTCACCTTACAAGAAATAATAAAGGGACTTCTTTAAGATGTACATAATTGGCACTAATTAATGACAAGAAATCATATGAGAGTAAATCTAGCTGGAAAAGGTAAATACATAGTAAAGGCAGTGGATTAATCACTTATAATGCTTCTAAGAAGCTTAAAAGACAGAAGTAGTAAAATTAACTAAAACTATAAGAATTAGTTGAGGGATACGTAAAATGAAAAGATGTAAAAAGTGACATCAAAAACATAAAAACATGGGAGGGTAGTAAAAATGTAGAGTTTGGGAATGTATTCAAATTTAAGTTACTATCAACTTAAAATACACTGTTATATACATAAGATGATAAATGTCAACCTCAATGTCCATATTACCCAAAGCAATCTATAGATTTAACACAATCTCTGTCAAAATTCTAATGATATTTTTTACAGAACTAGAACAAATAATCATAAAATTTGTATGGAAATACAGAACACCCCAAATAGCCAAAAAAAATTTGGTGCTGGCAGAAAATCAGATACACAGATCAGTGGAGGAGAATAGAAAGCTCAGAAATAGGGACACCTGGTGTCTCAGTCAGTTAAGAATCTGACTCCTGAATTTAGCTCAGGTCATGATCTCAGGGTTATGAGATCCAGCCCTGCATCAGGCTCTGTACTCAGTGGGGAGTCTGCTTGAGTCTCTCTCAGCCTCTCCCTCTACCCCTCCCTACTGCTCTCTCTCTCTCAAATAAATAAATCTTTTTTTTTTTCAAAGAAAGCTCAGAAATAAATCCACCAATATATCGTCCATTAATTTACAACAAAGCAAGTAAGAATATATAATGGAGAAAGACAGACTCTTCAATAAATGGTGTATTGGCAAAACTAGATAGTCACATGCAAAAGAATGGAAATGGACCACTATCATGTACCATAAACAAAAATCAACTCAAAACAGATTAAAGATTTGCATGTAAGACCTAAAACCATAAAATCCCTAGAAGCGAATATGGGCAGTAAGCACCTTTTCTTAGAAATATTCTTTTTGGATCTGACTCCAGAGGCAAGGGAAACAAAAGCAAAAGTGAACTAAAAAATAAACAAACAAACAAAAACAAAACAAAAATTTCTGCACACTGAAACAGTGAAGGAAATCATCAACAAACCAGACAACCTACTGAATGTGAACAGATATTTGCAAATCATATATCTGATAAGTAGTTATTATCCAAAATATTTAAAGAACTCCTACAACTCAATAGTAAGAACAATCTGATTTTTAAAATGGAAAAAGGAGGGGACGCCTGGGTGGCTCAGTCAGTTAAGCATCTGCCTTCGGCTCAGGTCATGATCCCAGGGTCCTGGGATCGAGTCCTGCATCGTGCTCCCTGCTCCGCAGGGAGCCTGCTTCTCCCTCTGCCTCTGTCTCTCTCTCTCTGTCTCTCATGAATAAATAAATAAAATCTTAATAAAATAAAATAAAATAAAATGGAAAAAGGGTCTGAATAGACATTTTGCCAAAAAAAAAGGACATATAGATGGCCATCAGGCACATGAAAAGATGCTCTGCATCAGTAATCACAAGGGAAATGCAAATTAAAACCACAATGGTGTATCACTTTATAGACAGCCAGAATGGCTATTATCAAAAAGACAAGAAATAACAAGTGTTGGCAAGGACATGAAGAGTAGGGACCCTTGTGCACCTTTGGTGGGAACGTAAGTTGGTGAAGCCACTATGGAAAACCGTATGGAGGTTCCTCAAAAAAATTAAAAATAGAATTACCATATGATCCAGCAATTCTGCTGGCTATCTATCCAAAGAAAACAAAAACACAAATTCAAAATGGTATCTGCACCCCTAGTGTTCACTGCAGCATTATTTACAATAGTAAAGATATAGAAATAACGTAAATGCCCATTGATAAATGAATGGTTAAGATGTATATACAATGGAATGCTATTCAGCCATAAAAAAAGAATGGAATCCTGCCATTTGTGACAATGTGGATAGACCCGGAGGTTATTATGTTAAGTGAAGTAAGCCAGACAGAGAAAGACAAATATAACATAACTTTGCTTATATGTGGAATCTACAAGTCAGAACAAACGAAACAAAACACAGACTCACAGATACAGAGAATAGATTGGGGGTTGCCCAAGACAAGGTTGGGTAACATGGGTGAAGGTGGTCTATAGGTACAAACTTCCAGGCATAAAAATGAAAAATCATGGAGATGTAATGCATAGCATGGGCAAGATAGTCAATAATATTGTAATAACTTTGTATGGGAACAGATGATAACTACACTTGGTAGTGAAAATTCTTCAATGTATACAAATATCAATCATTATGTTATACACCTGAAACTAACATAATATGGTATGTCTGTCAAGTGTGCCTCACTAAAAAAAATCAAACGTAACCCTATCTTGTTTTAGGAATATGGAAACTGATAAACACCTCTTAGTACATGGTACTACCTTCAAACATGTGAGCTCTTCAGTTGAAATGAAATAAATTAGGTGTCTGGGATTTCTGTTTAATGACTTCTGGCCATTACATAGGTTTTGTTATTTGGTGGCAAGAAGGGGGCCTTTGTTCACTTTGGTCATAGTCAATGCACTAATAATTATGTACATTCAAACTTTGTTATTGATAAGTTGATCTTCAACTGTACTGTAAACAGGTACTGCATTGGAGTCTCCATATATGTTTATTATTTTTCTGTAATATTTAAGAGTTGTTTAGGAGTATACCAAAGGTAGTTACTAAAATGTGTAATTTTTTTCTTCTCTCCCCCTTTGAAAAGAAGGGGCTTCCATTGTTTCTACATGGCTAAAACCATACTAAACACTGTATCAGTAATTTGTAACCTAAGTATTGCAATATGTTAGTAACACTATTGCAGCCTTGTTTTACGAAGTTTATTGTGCTTTGATCAGTTCAGTACATTGCACTAATCCTTTTAGTATTTTCATTATATGAAATTTACCATGTTTTGGAAATGATTTAATCTATTTAAGTGTTGAACTGCTAGTAGAACTTGTACATTTACAGTAATTCAAAATTAGTAAGGAAAATAGTTCACCAGTGTTTGGTTTATATGGAGGTGCTTAGGTTGGAATAAAGTGGTATAAAAGGCAAAAACAAATAAAAACACTAAAGTATATAAATTTATTCCCTAAATTCCATTCAATTTAAGATTTTTTCTATCATATACAGTCAACCAGAACTTGCTTATAAATAAATTACATCCTAGTTATTCAGCTTTAAGGCAATTGTTTCTATGTTAGAACATGTTTCTGTCAAGAGTACCTCCATAAAAAAATTAAATGTAACCCCACCTTGTTTTAGGAACATGGAAACTGATAAATGCCTCCTAATGCATAGTGCTACCTTCAAACATGTGAGCTTTTCAACAACAAACATTTTTTTAAAGATTTTCTTTCTTTATTTAAAGAGAGTATGAGCTGGGGGAGGGGCAGAGGGAGAGAGAGAGAATCTCAAGCAGACTCTGCGCTCAGTGCAGAGCCCAATGCAGGGCTTGATCTCATGACCCTGAAATCATGACCTGAGTCAAAATCAAGAGTTGGTCACTTAACCGACTAAGCCACCCAGGCACCCCCATTTCTCACTTTACAATAATATGTCATTTCTACATTCGATCTATAGAATTCTATTTAATTCTTAATGTATTTGAAGTATACAGCATTATTTCAACTCTACTCAACCACTACAATATCATTTTTATTGAAAAACATATTTTAAATTACAGAAAATAGACTTCAATTCCTTAATGGTAATGATGTAATGGGTGATGATGTAGTAGGGTCAAGAATTCCACCAGTAACAATGTAGAGAAAGATGATGCTCCTGGATATTGAGAAGTTCTTTTATCTTTTAAATTCCATTCAAACTCTTTCAATATTCTATTTCAACACATGGATTTTACTCTCTGGATGCTCACAGCTACAAACACGAAGCAAATCCAACTATAAATAACTGCAATAGACTGAGATAAGAATAATAACAGACTGAAAATACGTTAGAGATTATGTAGGGAAGAGGAGGACAAGCAGGATGGTGGCAGAGGATTTAAAAGGGCTTTACTGAGGAGGGGAGTATAAATTGAGGAGATCTGATCTAGAAAAATAAGTTGTGATTTTACTCACTCATGTGAAGTTTTATCAGTTCACCTGTAATTCTAGCATCACTCAAAGAATCTGGTAGTTAGATATCACACCATAATTATGAGCTATAATATAACCAATTCCTCCTTTTGTTTGTTTTGCTTCGTTTGAGTCTGAAGTTCTAGGAAATAACCTTTTGGAATTCACATTTATAAGAATAATGGCCATAACTGGAGCACTTACTACCACCTAGGAATTACTCCAAGCACTTTATATGCATTGTGTCATTTAATTCTGACAACCAGTTTATGAGGTGAACTCTATTGTCTCCATTTTGTAAATAAGGAAAATGGAGCACAGAGATATCAGTAACATTCCTGAAGTCACAGAGCCAAGATCTGAACCCAGTGACTGTAATTCTAGACCCAGATTTTACCACCATCCCATACTATTTCCTAATAATTAAAATATAACATCTAGTTTGTTTTCCCCAGTTGCCATTTTTTTTTTTTAGTTCACACATTTCAGTGACATTAAAGGAACTTAACCCAGAGACTTCTGCTTAAAATTACTTCTGCTTTTGTATCTACTACATAGCCTATGGCCCAGCAATTCTACTTTTAGAATTCTACTCATTATATCCACATCTTGGTACATTTAACAAAAGATGTAGGCTCAAAGGTCCACAGCATCATTTCTAATACCCCTACCCTGGAAAATAGCAAAATGCCTTTCAATACTACAATGGATATACAATCTGTGGTACACTCACATAATGGAATGCTATACAGCAAGGAGAATAAATGGTCTATAACTACAGTCAATATGGATGAAACTCCCAAACAATGTTTGGCAAAATAAATCAGACAAATGAGTATGTACCGTACAAATCCATTTGTCAAGTAGGAAAAGAGACAAACCAATCTAAGCTATTCAAAGTCAGAATCATGATTATCTTTAATGTGTGGGGTGAATGGGGTGGAGAATGAGTGGACTTTTAGGGACACTGATAATGTTAATTTTTTTTTAATGGGTGCTGGTTACATGGATGTGCTCATTGTGTTCTTCATTTATAAGGTATACACTTCTGTATGTATGTAATACAACAATAATTCTTTTAATCAAATGATATAATGCATTGACCACTCAACAGAAGAGCTAGCTATACAAACAACACACTGAATAGAGCAAATACTAACAACTAAATGTTATTTTATCAAAACACTGCTTTGGATACACAATTTCATATATTTAGCCCTTAAGTCATAACATGATGCAAGCAAACATTTTATAATCTTTAACTGAAATAATCTAAGAATTTCATTTTTCTGGTTTGGATCTGAGCAGAGGGTGTAAGGTACAGATGAACCAAACAGTCTTAGCAAAACAAGACAAATGCTTTTGAGATGGGAGCACAGAGATGAGCTGGAAACAGGAGCAGCAAATGAAAGCCTCTAAGAAAATTCAGGAGCCCACTTACTAATTGAGTGGTGTGACCAGAGTATCTAAGGAAAAAGTGAAAGATGTTCTGGCCAGGGATGAGTCTATAAAGGAGTAAAGGCTTTCTTTAACTATGAGTGCAGGGTTAAATTCAAGTGTGAAGGGCAGCAATAAAAAGCAATAGTTGGTTCCAGGCACAAATCCATGGTAACCATCTTAAATTGTGTTCTGTTCCCCTGTTGGTCTTTCCAACTGCACAAACAATTATCGCCTTTAAACCTATTGCAAAATCCCCAAATATTAAAAATTATATATATGACTATATCTTGAGCCAAGCAGTTATATGGGCATTTACTTTGTTATTCCTCCGCACTAAAGCCTCCCAACAAAGGGAGAATACGTATTAATCCTTAGAATGTTAATGTAAAATATTTAGAGGGATCAAATGTTAGTAGCGCTTAAGTACTGAAAATATGAATACTTGTCCTAAAGCACATAAAGCACCATCACAAACCAGAAAATATTAATAAATTATTGCTTACTTAAATTGTGCAGCCCGTGGCTCCCCTAGATGATGAACGTCAAGCAACTCTTTTTAAATGCACACTGGAATCGTCACTCATTTGCTGACTGGTAGAAGATAAATAAGCCTCCACACTAACCTTTGTGTTAGTGCCTTCTTATCTCCTTGTTAATCTGTAATTAATTTAGGAAACAGCACATACGATTTGGGACTGGAATCAGTTTTATCTCCAACATTAGAATGGTAAATCCCTTCATTAACAGAAACAGTACATGGAATAGTTATTAAACTTATTATGTTATATTGGATATTTGTTTCAGATTGCAGTTATGCATGAATGGATATTATATGGTGCTTTGATGACCTTTTGAAATTCATCTGATTAAACGCTGTTGTACTTCATTATGACATTTCTCTCCTTGTACTACCAGATTTGATGTGTATGGCTTAATAATGCAAGGAGACACGCATGTTAATAACTTCACAATTCATTGCTATTTTGTAATGCACATGAAATTTAGTACAAGTTTCTCTGGCTGGAGGCTTACATGAATCATATAAATTAGAGGGTAACAAAAGAACATATTAGCATTTGTTAGCCTAGATGCACGAATTTTGTACTAACCATTTTAATGTGTACTACAACTTTTCCACCCTCAAGTTAAAAAGCCTTTCAATTTTTCAACCAACATCATAATTGAATTGGTTCTCTTTCTGCCTAAGGATAACAATTTTATACTGATGGAATTTTTATTAGATTCTAAGGATTATACTGATGGTTCTGGTTTATAAAGTCAAACAACTCCACCCAGGGAAAGGGGTATTTTAACGAATCATGAGGAAAAAAAAAAGTTAAATTTGTTTGTTAAGAGGAAAATGCTTGTTTAATTATTATAAGGTGAACAGGCCTCTGATAACTGATTCTCAGGAGAAAAGGCCACACACTGAGAAAGCTATAAAACCTAATATAACCTAGAATTTCATAGAGCAAAATTGGCCCGAAATCATGGCTATTTTTCACTCCAGGTGGTGTTTTGTTGATTTCCTGACCAATGCATTTTTAAGTTGATGTTTGAAATAGAATTTTAGCAGTCATAAGATAGGACCTTTCTTTTTTAGAGCTGAGGATTTTTGTGTGTGACCTTAATCATTTTCTTTGAAATGGGATTTAAATCAACTTCATATCAAGTTATAAACATGTTGCACTTGATTTTCAAAGTCTGACTAGTATCCTGTCAGCCTGAAAGAAAATCTTCAGATGCTCCAAAATTAAAAACTCTAAAATTATACAAAGGACCTTAGAGATAAGCTACATAGGCCCTTGTAATTTTGAACAATGAATCTGATATCTGGGGGGAAAAAGGATAGATGTAGCACATCCAAGTAATTTTGACTATTTTTTATATATTTTATTAGATCTTTCTGCTGCCTTTGGTCACTGGCTGAAATCTAGAAGAATTAAAACAAGTATTGCTGACCATAAAGGAAGAATTGAGAAATGACCAGGATAGCTGGAGGGAAAGCAGATGAACATAACTTTCTTGATTGCAAGCCACAGAAAGAAACTATAAACTGATAAGAACATGCACATACTCATGGGTGTACACACACACTCATACACACCCAAGTCAATTGGAAGGAAATAGGACAATTCATAAAATCAAGAGAAGGGTGATTTCCTTTCTAAAATGATAGGAATCAGAGCAATTCTTGATTTCCAGGTAGCATGAATTAATGGGCATGTGCTTTTCCATTCCAGCATTAATACAAATTTTTTTCTGGTAAGTGTACCTAGAGTTTTCGCTCAGTAACCAATTCTCTTCTCACTTAGCTCAGGAGAGGATCATGTGTCCCTGGCCTAAGCCAATCAGAGTAATACATTTATGTATGTATGTACGTATGTATTTAAGCCCTGGCAATTGCCTAAGGATGCACATGTAACCCAATAAGTAACATCTTTCTGGGACTTCTCAGAAATATTTATATTTCTACCACCCCAGATTTGAACATCAGAGATTATATTTTCAGGGCTTTTATAATAATTTATTAACACTGAAAACAAATCACTGAAAGTTAGCAAAAATTTGGGGGGAAAATATTCACATATGGACAACAAAACCATTATGTGATAAAGTAACTAATGTAGCAAAACCAAGCCAGACACTTGCACATAAACCTCATAACTAATATAATTTTAATAGAGTGAATGCTCAGTAAATGATGCCTGACACTGCTCAGAGATTAAATGCACAAAAGGTCTTCATTTAAGACCCTACTCAGCTAACTGAAGGCCCCCACTTCCATTAAATCTTGGAGATTCTCTGGAGAGTCTCCATTCAGCCACTTAATCCTTTATCTTCAGCAAAATCATTGTTTAATTAAATGTAGGAATGATGAAGTTAAACCAGAATTTAAGTAATCAGTTGACTTCCAAAGCACAGGAATTATTAAAGTTCCTATCTGTAAATACATAAAATATGTTTTAATAAACTATCCAGAACTACGATCTTCTAAAATTGAACTTTGACAATGGGCCAGTCTCTGAACTAGGTACATTGGATCGTTTTCTCATTTCATCTCCACAATGACTTTTTCAGGTAGGTATAATTAGTGTTACTTTCAAGTAAAGAGGCAGAGGTATAGTGTTAACTTGCTGAGCAGGGATTCAAATCCGAGTCTATCTGAAGTAAACCTACATCGTTTTCTGCTGCCAACACTTGTCCAATCTAGGGATATATTTTGATTATGCTTCTATTATTACAATTTTAAAACTGAGTTTTTTAATATCTGTAAACTCAAACTGAATCACCTTCACCTATCTAGAATTCAATTTATTACTGGCCTCTCTCATATCAAGTCCCCTCCCCAACAAACATAAGCAGTGCTGTTGGGGTTGTGAACTGGTACAACTTTTCCAAAGTATTTGACAGCATGCTGTAAAGGTTTAAAAGTTCTTGTACTATTTGAATCAGCAAAGTTAATGCTAGGAATAGTTCCTAAATGGTTACATGTAATCACATTGTTACATTTCAAAGTAATTCAGAACAGAAAAAAAATTACAATGCAACTAAATGTCCAAGGAGAATAGAGTAAAGCAATTATTGCTTAATTACACAATGGAATACTTTGAAGCCATTAAGAGTGTTTTCATAGAATAATACACAATAACATAGAAAATGTTCACAATAAGCATATAAAAAATAAAGTAGGATACTTAACACTATGTATAATATGACTCTATAATCCTACTTTAATAACCACAGAGAGAAATTTTTGATTATCACTAAATAAAGGAATTCTGAGAATTTCTTTGCAAAACCTGTTGTGATCGCAAAGAATATAAACCTACTAGAACTAGCTGATGCATAAAAGGTGAATATATCATAAACTCCAAGGTATTTAAATGAAGACAAGGGGAGAAGTACAGCTGGGACTCAGGAGAGGGGCACTGGAGAGCTGTTGAGAAACAAAGCTATTACATTCTTGAAATTGCTTTCCTCAAGACTTCTGTTCCTTTGAACACCTGTTTTTATTCTCCTCTATAGTTTGGCTTTCTTTGCTTCCCTGTGTGCATGGCATAAGTTGAACACCCAACTATATCCCAGTTCACATATCCTCACTTCAGTCAATTAGGGAAGGCTGACTAGTATCTCTAAATTCAAAAACTATAGGAGTATCTCATCAATCTAACTTGGGCCACATATGGATCCTGATTCAATAAATGGTGAAAAGGGACCAGGTCACAGATTAGGAATCTCAGTTTCAGTGCCAATCCAGGGTTTGGGAGTGGGAGGTCAAGGGCCTGGGACATTACCTTACCATTTTTCTGTAAGAGGAAAAAATATTTCCTCATTTTTGCATTATTATGCTTTTCTGAATTTTTCAATGTGAATGCATGCCTCTTTTGCACTAATGAAAAAAAATTACCAAAAATTAAAAAAAAAAAAAAAAGATTTCTACTAGGTTAGAAGAGGCCCTGAACATACCAGGTGGTCTCCCAATGTGGACAGCAGAGCCATGAATTATACCCTGCTTAAATTCTCATAAGAGGTAGAGAATACTCTGGCGAGGAACTTGATACAACTCTTTTTTCATCACTACACTCTTTGACCCTTCTGATTTCATTGAAGATCCTGAAGGTCCCAGTAAAATATCTAATGGCAGCAGGAAAACTCTGATGTGAGTCTAAGAAGCCAAAAGCCTCAGAGATCCCAGCTTTGTTTGACTCCCAAGAGAAAACAGGTAAGGAAAACAGAAGGAGCATGATTTGATATAACATTCACTCCACCCTAGGAGAGAGGTATGTCAGGGCTTATGTCCCACCTTTAGGAAGTTACTCTGACTGATTTTTAATTTTATAAAATGAATGGGCTTGAACCAAATAATACATAGGTTTGAAAATATGTAGTTCTAAATATCTGGTAAGAGTAATTTGTAAAATAATGAGCTTTGGATATTTACTTGGTTTTTTATGACAGCTAAAGTATATCTTCAAGCTATTTTGGCCTATGTACCAGAAAGGAAATTTCAATATTTAGGGTCTTAGTCATTTATTACAGAATAGGCCTTGTCATTTAGAAATAATCAGGTATGCAATGCACTGCTATCTTAATGGGTTTTTAAACCCTCCTTCATGGTTCATTAACATATGTGGATGGACATAACTTCAGAGGTCATAAAGCACAATAGCTTTCCTACACTTAGTTGATAAATAGGTCAATCAACTTACTTCATAGAGTCAACAACATTCTAGATAAGCAAAATTGAAATGCAAACACAACTAATTGTATATGGAATGACCAAAATGTCAACTCAAAATTAATATCCATGCATTAAACTATTATCAACTGTATGAGATGGCCTTTCCTTTTTGGCTTACTCTATCTCTATGCCACAATACTCTAATTAAGAGTGCATCAATATTTTTTTCTTTCTGAGAGACAGAGTAAGAAAACACAGTTTTGCATATATAAGTTAAATCTTCATCCAAAAATTTATTTTTATTATGGGAGCTAATTCTCAATACATTATACTCATTATTTGGTACTATTTTCCTAATGTGCTTGCTGCACATTATTTTAGTTTCAAATCAATGTGGTTCTTTTTTTAAAAAGATGTGCTACACACCATAAATGTACTTGAATTCTTTCCCTGATAATCAAAAGTCTGTCAAGAGGTTTGCTAGCATCTGACTCTGATATTATATGGTTTGACATCATTCAATAATGTGTTATACACTGAGCAAACAAGTGTTACTCTTTAGTCTCCAACATATGTCAAAATAAATGGCTATTTCAGTTCTAGTTTTCACTGAGTGACATTTCTATGTGGTGTCATGCTTTTACTTATCGACCTTAGCTTCCTGGAGTGATGAGACTCAAGACCAAATATTACCTCTATTGTTCCCCAGCCTATTTTTAACAAGTTGTCAGATCCAAAGATCCATTCCAAACAATTTCATTAAACAGTCTATCATGCCTCATCTACTAAATTGCTTTATTATCTTCTGCACCATTGGTACCAAGACTAGACCCTGTCTACCAGTTTCTGATTTTGTAAACTTCAGTTCATATTTCTATGTAACTTTTTTTCACCATAGCTACAGGTTTTTGGATTCTTAATACACATTTACAAGATTATGTCTAGGGATAATCTTAAATAAGTGGGATTATTTAAAAGTTATCTTTGTAAGTTGCTTTATAAACATCATTGCAGAGGCTTACAAAGGAAAAGATTAAAAAACTGAATTAGATGGATCTATGCCAGACTCTCAACTTCAGTGTCAAAGTCTTACAGTGGATAATTCAAAACCGCTTCACCAGTTTAGTCTGAATTTCTGTGTTCATTTTTTTCCCTCTCCCAGTACATTTCTGATGGTTAATATGACAGATACTCAGTTACATCAATTGTTCCTTTTTTCCTTAAAAGCTTCTATAGTTTCCCTTTGTAACGTGGAGTCTTTCTGAAATTTCGAGTGAAGTCTATGCTTTCCCCATCTTTCCTATATATTATTTTTGCAAGTGGGTCATGGTGGTAAGAAGAGAAAATATTTGAAAGTTGGGGAACACTCTTGAACTAAAAAATTATGTCAAAACAATGCATGTTGTAAAGAAATCAAAGTACTAAACATGAAACAATTGTATCTAGCTTTACTATTCCTCACCCTGTCCCCCAATTCACAGAATCAACTACTTTCAAAAATTTTGATCTTAGATCTATTAATTATTACTTCCAAATCCTAAATAGTTCACTTACACTGGTATTTCTAGATTTATCAATATAAGACACTATTAAATGCTTAGTTAAAATATATGGACTTAGGTCATTTATTCTGCCTTTCATCTCCTTACCAACATGTAATCAACACTGTAAGGAGCATCCCAAACTCATCTTTACCATCAGTGCCTCACAAAATTCATTGATTCACTCACCTGATAAACATGTATTGAACAAGAAGTACACGACCAAGCCTTTTATAGGTGCTGGGAATATAGCAGTATGCACAACAAGGCCTGCCCTCATAGAACTTTCATTCTAATCAGGAGAAAATATACAATAGACAGAATATGCCAGATGCTGATAACATGTAAGAACAAAAAATGAATGCAATGTAAGGAATTCAAGAGGATTATAGCATCATGTGAGAAGAGCTTTTTGACAAGGTAACATTTCAGCAAACACTGGAAGATAATGAAGGAATAAGCCGTGTCAGTATCAGGTGGAATATGAAGGAAATTATCAGAAGCATAACTGGTCTGAAAAGGAGAGGTAAGAAAGGTCAGTGTGGATGGTGTGCAGTGAGTATGAGGCAAGTAGAGAAGATGAGAGGGTTGAGGCAGAAGGCAAGGAAGGGGATGTTTTGCAGATTTTGGAGAACTTTGTTAGCCAATGAGGAAATGCATGGTAAAATGAATGAAATGGGGTCCCAGCACCATCATGCATCAGAATGGAGACATACAATGTCTTCACCCACCATGTCTCAGACCTGAGTCTCTCCATCATAGCCTTTGTACCACATAAGCACCACTAGATTCTTCTAATAATATTATTTTTAACAGTGTATGGAAAGCCTACTGGAGTAGGGAAAAAGCAATGGCAAGACAATGAACTTGTGTAAATCTATGCAAGGTGGAAAAAAGCCTTGAACCAAGGCAGTGACATTGGGTATACAGAACAGTGGACAGACTTGAAAGAAATTTCCCACAAGAAATCTGTGGCTATTTATGGCTATTTAGGGGAGTGACAGGGCAAGGACAGATTCCCAGGTGTCTGTAGTAGGAAATGAAGAGATGCAGTTGAGAATTCAGGAGAGGAGGCAGGTTTGCTGGGGTTTAAAATAAAAAGTTTATTACAGGATAATTTAGGTTCTAGGTACCTGTTTGGGTGTTTATCTTCATCACTACAATGTGAAAGCTAGCATTTCAGGGAGAGGTTTTTAAAATTCTTCCTTAGAATTTAGTGTGTACTGTTACTTGTTGGATTAATAATTCTCATCCAGTTTTCTTCAATTAAGATGGAGTTGTGCACTTTGAAAAGGTGATAAGCTTAAAGCCAAAGGTTATATATCTGCAAGTTGACAGAAACTGGCATAACTATTCCGGTCATTTGAAAGTCCCTAACTAAAAATAAATTAATTAATTAATTAAAATAAAATAAAATAAAAGTTCCTAACTACTAGATAACCAACTTTAACATTCCATATCTTGTTGCTGCATCTGATTTCATTCAAAAAATATTTGAGGGCTTACAATTTTCCAGATGCTACACCAGGTACTGACACAAAAGTGAATAAGGTATGGTCTCTATCCTATTCTTATATGGCAACATATTCCATTAATAAATTATGGGAGGGTCAATCATAGCTCAATTGGCTGTTGAATAAATACTTTTTAAGGAGCACAAGGACAATTTTTTAAAATCATCTCACTGAATGTACTTTTCTAAAAATTTTAAACAATCCCTCAATGGAAAGCTTTTTAAAAATTATTATTCTGTTTTTCTTAATTCTCTTTTATAAATGATCCATATAAAGTTTGGCAAATGTGTAGTATCTTCCCTTCCCTTCCTGTGGCAGAAATCACTAATCTGTCATAGACTTCTTTCCAAATGAACCCTGGTACAATCTCAGAAATATTTTCTATAATAGAGCACAAGATAGCAGCAAATAATACTTTGTATATATGAGATGAAAACTTATTGCCATCTAAGTCTTGAAAAGGCACTTCACAAAAGATAATAGGAAAAGAGCCTATGTACCTCTATAAAAAGATCAACCTCATTAGTCATCAGGAAAATGCAAATTAAAGTGACAATGAGAGAGTGATGTCTAAAATGAAAAACTCTGATAATACCAAGTGTTAGCGAGGATGCAGATCAACTGGATGTTCCACTGTAAATTATTTAGATTATAAATTGGTTCAACCTGTCTGACAGAACTTAGAAGAGCTAAGTGTGTACATTCCCTTCTAGCCTGCAATCCACGCCTAGGGTCATACCTATGCAAAATATTTCCATATGTTTACCAAAAGATATGTATAAGAACATTCATAGTAGCGGTATTCAAAATAGCCAGAAAAACTGGAAAAAAAACAAATGCCCATCATTATATGGATCAATAACATATTTACAATATTATTATATATTAATAAGGAAAAATAAAAACATCTTAAGTATATATATTTTATAATATAACATATTATAAAAAACATCTTAAGTATATATATAATACTATACAGTAATGAGAACAAACTATTCTACTTGCACCAAAGATGAAACTCATCAGCCCAATATTTAACAAAAGAAGCCAGAAAGGAGTATATGATATAAAATTTTGTTTCTGTAAAACTCAAAACACAAAATTAGTCCAAGGTGTTGCAGGTTACCATTAGAAAGGATATCAAGGTTGCTGGGAGCTGATAGTATTCTAGGTGCTTGTTAAATGGGTGGGCTCATTTTGTGGAAAATAAATTGAGCTGCAGTCAGATAATATGCATATGCATGTTACAATAAACTAATTATATGCATATTATAGTAAATTAATAGCTTACTTTAAAAAAAAACACTAAAGACTTTGGCCATCCTTGAAATCCCACCAATTTTGGAATTTTCACTATTTTCAATTTGAAAACCCACTCATTCCGGAATTTTACTCCCATACGAACATCTATGCTTTCATGATGGGACATCGCTTTAATTAACTGTAAAAAAGTTTAAAAATAAAATTTCAGCTTCTAAAAATAACCCCAGGTTTCTGGTAAAGTGAGTTTCCTACTTCTTCTAAATGGGCTCTGTTCATACTTCATTTGATTTTATGTCTTTATGTCAAAATTCGACTGCAAAAATTTTTTCAAAATAAGTGAAGTAAAATTTGGGAATAAAATACTTTTAAAAAGAATAATGTATTAAATTATTAACACAGTGACTTTGAACATTTATCAAAGCTCTTTCTCTCAAGAGCTGGGAAAAGAGCAAATTGAAAGGTAAAAAATATAATATTCAGGTATATTTTTCTAGTACTTTTTATTCTTCTTACTTACATAACTTGTTTCTTATGCTTTCTCTGTGGAGTGTAAGATATTTGCTCTTTTCTGTTGATCATTATTTCTTTGGATGATAAACATAAACTCTGCCTTGCAGAATTTATTTGGGGAATTCTCAAATGCTTTTCTATATAACAACCTTCTAATTCAACTCACTGGGTTTATAACCACAAAATTAGAAGTTTTTAAAAAGAGAGAGAATACCTGAGATGATCTCTTTAATTCAGTTTTAGAAACTTCATTCTTTTTACTAATGATTAACACAGAGGCTGGTTTGTGATCCCATTCCTGACTGAGGTAACGTGAGAGGAGGGGCTGTTGAGGCTTGTGGAAGGTGCTTTTCTGAGACACTGTGAAGGGTGCAGGTTTCTGCCTCTTCTATACAATCTGGGCAGCAGGAGTAAACATGGAATCAATCAATGAAAGCCAAAACTCACAAACTTAATCAGCTTGACTATGATAAATAAACTTGTGGCTATTCATGTTTTTATAATTGATTTAATCTTATTGCAGAGCAGAATTTACAGAATTGGAATAATGAGCCATCAGGAAAGAAAAGTAAGGTGGACCGAATAGGTCTTTGATGGCATTACTGAGCTATTGAGATTTCCTCACCTGGAGCTGACATATACTGGACTTTGACAGGTAAGTGTGATAATAAATGTACTTAATTTTTTTTAAAGATTTTATTTATTTATTTCAGAGAAAGAGAGAGTACAAGCAGGCTATAAGGAAAAATTAAAACATCTTAAGTATTTGAGATGGCAAGTCTATTGTCTTTCAGACTTGCCCAAATTCTCAGTACAGTGCCTCAGACTGACAGGCACCTGACAAACATTTGCTGAATTTGCAATTTGTGCTTTTAGTTCTTGGAACCTAGAGCTAGAGGCATGTTTCCAGAGCTCTTCTCACTACCACGTCCCACCCCCCCCCCAACCTCAGGGTTACATTAAACTTATTTAAAATGGATTAATATATTGATTGATTTAATTAATTTAAACTTAAATTTCATTTTTTTCTCTAAGGAGAGATTGCCTTTTTGAGCGCAGTATCTCCCTCCTGTCCATTAAGAATACATATGTTATCCCCCATGGTCAGTGCAGCATTATTCACAATGGACAAGATATGGAAGCAACCTAAGTGTCCACTGACAAACTAATGGCTAAAGAAAATGTGGTGTGTATATGCAATAGAATATGATTCAGCCATAAAAAAGAAGGAAATCCTGCCATTTGCAGTATGTATGGAACTTGAGGGCATTATGCTAAGTGGAATAAATCAGAAAGAGAATGACAAATACTGTATGATTTCATTTAGATATGGATCTAAAAAAGCTGAACTCATAGAAACAGCGAATAAGGGGGGCTGCCAAGGGTGGGAGGGTGAGGGAAATAGGGAAATGTTGGTCAGAGAGTACAAACTTCTGGTTGTAAGAAGAATAAGATTTCTGGGGATCTACGGATCTGTGGATCTAACATAGAGCAAGGTGACTATAGTTAACAAGACTTTATTATAGACTTGAAAATTGCTAAGAGAGTAAAACTTAAATATTCTCACCGCCCCCCCCACACACTGAAACTATGTGAGATGATAGAGGTGTTAACTAAGCTTACTGTGGTAATCATTTTGCAGGAATATGTACATGTACTAAATCACCACCTTAAAATGACACAATGTTGTATGTCAACTGTATCCCAACTAAGCTAGAAAAAAGAAGAAA
This sequence comes from Mirounga angustirostris, assembly GCF_029215605.1. Classification (NCBI taxonomy): domain Eukaryota; kingdom Metazoa; phylum Chordata; class Mammalia; order Carnivora; family Phocidae; genus Mirounga; species Mirounga angustirostris. The sequence goes on along the minus strand of NW_026991709.1, from coordinate 175,307,245 downwards.
TAAAAATGTGCGCGCCAGAGGCTGTTACCCACACACCACGTGTGTGGCGGGGGGAGGGAGTGAAATATCTCATTTAAGAGCATCCTGATACCAAAATGACAATGACTATGGCTCATCCTTCTATGCAATGTTCTGCAATACACAGTGAATAGAATTACACAAATATAAATATTTATGAGTTTATTTATCATATTCAAATAAATATTATGCCTAGATTACAAGGTGTTTTTAAAAAATATTTTATTCATGTGTTTGAAAGAACACACATTTGTAACATTTCTTCCTTGGATAGAGTCATATTTTCTGAAACCTGGTAGGCACGTTTTTATAAGATGCCTTGTACAATACATCAACAACTAATGAAGAAGAAATAATGATGACGGTGCACTGTAAAATGTATTAGAACACTAATCAGACAATCGCAGAAATGCTTACTGATGGCTTTTAAAACACCTGCTTGGTAATTTCTAAGCCTGGGTGTTACTTCATTTAACAATAGACGCTTAATTAGAAGACAGAGTTAAGATTAAATAATAAACCCAGGGCCACCCAGCATGCTCTGTGCTTTTAACTTTCTACCTCATCCACAGAATTTAAGGACTGATAATTTCATTTACAGGGGAAGCAATAGAATAGATTTATCTGTTCCCTCAAGGCAGATTCTAATCGCTGTTATGAACCTCATTTCATAGAATGGCAGAGAAGATTTAAGAAGGACGGTGTGTGTACGGGGGTATGGGAAAGATGTGGAAGCCAAGAGCGCAAAGCTGATCACTTCCAGGTGTGATTTCTCCAGACACCAGGTAGCGCATTTCTCTGTGCTCAAGAAAAACCAAATTCTGTTCCATCTTGGTGTCCCACAATGGGTACCTATTGTTTTATGTGCTTGCCACCCCACTTGTACACACGTTTACTTTCCTCCTATTTTTGGACACACAAATACAGCGGAAGCTCCCACAATAATAAACATGATAACACCTGGCTCGCCACAGTTGGTGAGTGGTCTCTCACCATCCGGGGAGTGTTCTGTGGACCAACAGTGCTGCCCTTACCCGGAAGTTTCATTAGAAGTGCACCATCTCTGGCCCTGCCCTTGATCTACTAAGTCAGAACCTGAATTTTCATAAATTCCTTGGACGACGTACATGACCGTTAATTTGTGATGCACTGCCCTAGAGTACTTTATTACTGACGTCCCACTCAGTCATAGCTTTGGATTCCCTGCAATTCTCTTGTGTCATTGTAACAAATACCCCTTTGTCCTTTAGCTAACCACAATGGGCTTCCCCCACCCGCTACTAGAAGACTCCAGAGAGCCCCGCTTTACCTCTTCAAACAATTTTATTTCCTAAAACAAATGAAACTTTACATTTAATTTCCAAAACAACTTCCTTTCCCTAAGCAGCCTTAAAATAAAGATGGAGGGGGATTCATATTGGGAGGACCTGAAATTAAGAGTTATTTGTTGTGGTTTAAAGGGTGATTCGTGAGTCTTTGAACACAGAATAACTACCCATGTTCAACGGCTCAATTTATTTGCAGGAAAGCCTGCCACCACATAGAAAAAATGTTTTTAAGAATAATACTGTGCTGATAAATTATAAGCAATAAAGAAGGATGGAGTGATAACCATAGATTAAGAGAGACTTAAAAGACACATTAGGTTAAAATACAGGAGCAAGAATAAACTCGTATGTCTAAGGATTCATACTTGGTAAATAAAAATATTAAAAGTATTACTATAAAGTCAGGATAATGGCTACTTATGGAAGAGGGAAAATGTGATTGAGAAAGAGCATGTGGAAGGGACGTTTAGGTAGGTAGCAAAGTTCTATTTCCTAGCTTGATGATAGTTATAAAATGGGTCCTCTGAAATAATTTTTTAAAGCATACATTTGTTTTGTGTGGGATTTTTTTGTAAGTGTATTTTATTATAAAAATATATAAACAACAGCAAAGAAAAGTCTGGTAGGAGAGTTTAGGTCTTCCTAAGAGCTGAAATACCTTTTCTACATGTCAGCCTCTTTGTAATTGTGTCTAGGGCTTTTGCTTTAGTAGAATAATGTCAAAGTCAACTTAAAAAAAAAAAAGAAGAAATACCTTTCTTAAAAAAACAAACAAACAAACAAATATTGGGTATATTTTCAGGACTCATCATTCTGGATTCACCTGTTACTGACTCATTTTTTTTAAAGGTTCTATTCCATTTTAGCATAGCAGGAATTGGTTTGTGCTTCACCATGGAAGCTTTAGATCCCAAATGCCCAGATGCTAAAATGAACTCATTGTATTAATACAGGGCCCTTTACTCATCCTTATCTTGGAGAGAGGGGTAACCATAGTATCAACCTCAGATCTTTTATAAGGGTGAGAGAATATGTATTAAACCCCTAAGTGCTGTGCCCCACCCATTTATGAGGCCAAGAGCTGTTAATTTCTAGTAGAAGTTGTGGAAAGAGCAGGACTTTTGGGGTCTAATGATTTGGATTGAGTCCCAAAACTCATTTAAGCAGGGTAGCTATTTTCTGACTAATTTCATAAATCATTTAAGTGTTCATTTGGGAAAAGTTAATTTGTAAGGCATTTTCTTCTATTGCTCTTAACATCTGGAAAATAATTCATCATTCAAATCCTAGACTATTGTCTTAGAATAATATCTAAGAGGTTGAAGTGCAAGGTCAGATCATTTGCACATTATGAGTCTTTTGAAATGTACCATATACTTGCATTGTTTCCGAGATTAGATCATAAAGACAAAAAAATTTTTTTCAGTCAATATTGTTTTCAAATCTTGATAAATGTTGAATCTAGTTCATGGGTACATGGAGGTTCACTGTCTTATTCTCTTTATTTTTTATGCTTGGAAATTTCATTAAAAACATCTTCAAACTCAAAAAGATACATATATTAAAAATGCACAGCTTTTGTATGGTAATCATAGCTCAAATAAAGGAGTTTAAAAATATACAGACTGAAGAAAAGAATAAAATCTTAAAAAAAAAATAGATAAAGTGACCCTTAAAAATCTCTTCTGGAAGGAACTCTGTTGAGCATAGTCTAACATGTCCTCTTTATAGAACTCCAACACAGTTAATATTTCCTACTGCATTGAAATAAATCGTCTTTTTCTTTGGTTAAGCACCGGATAAAAAAAAGGACTTGCCAATTTGATAGTTAAAAAATTACATTTCCTCTTTTAATTTGTATTGCTCTGAATACTAGTGAAGTTGACCTTGTTACATTTTTTACATTTTTTAGTCCAATAAATGTCTTCTAGTCATATCTTTGGCTCATTTTACAATAGGGACATTTATCCTTTTATTATTATTCTCTAAGAATTCTTTATACATTACAGATATTAATTTTATCATATAACACGTATGCCAAAGTTTCCCTGTTTTTTTTGTCTCATTTATTACCGTACATAGAAGATGTTAACCTTTATTCAGATACACATATGTATTTTTTTTCCTTTCTGCTTCCTTCTTTTGCCTTTCTACTTAGAAAATTCTCCCTTTCCATTTATCTGTTATCTATTTACATATATTTTTCTCCCTATTCTTTTAGGAGTCAATAAATTATATAATATTTAATATAGTATATATCTCATGATTTAGTATCATAGTAAACTCTTGAACATGGGTTTGAACTACACTGGTCCACTTATACACAGATTTTGTTCAATACAGTACAGTAAGTATATTTTCTCTTATAATATTTTCCTTTTTCTAACTTGATTGTAAGAATATAATATCTAATACATATAATATATAAAATATGTGTTAATTGACTATATTATCATTAAAGCTTCAGGTCAACAGTAGACTATTAGTAGCTAAGTTTTGGGGGAGTCAAAGTTATATGTAGATTTTTGACTGTGCAGTTAGGTGCCCCTAAAACCCATGTTATTCAAAGGTCAACGAATTCCCTTTGGCAGGTTATTTAGATACATTTTTGAAGTACAGCTCTAACTTGGTTTTTCCCTGCAAGCAGACAGTTATTACTTATTCTGAAAATAAATCCATCTGTCCTTATGTACTTGAATTTTCTTTTTCTTTATATTCTAAAAATTATGAAAACAGGATGCTTTGTGTACATAGAATATCTTGGTTATAGGTGACCATTCAAAAGCTGACAACAGGCAGCTTTAGTCTCAATAGTTGAATGATAGTCTCTATTATTCATTTTTCAGAAACAGACGTACTTTTAGAAAATAAAAAAACTTTAATGTCCCCATTTGTTTTCACAGGATGAGTAGAAAGGAGATAGAATCTCAACTGTTCTGTAGGTAGTTCCGCTGCCCTTCTCTTGCATTCAAAACATAAATTTATGACACTACCATGAAGTAAAAATCATGGTACATGTAACATTGAAATAATCTTGAAATTTCCATGACAGGGAAAAAGCTTCATTTTTATTTTGAAGATAAGGCTTAAAAATGTAAACAGCCTTAGAAGAAGTTTACATTTTGACCTCAAAGAACTTTAGATATGCTACTGATAAGAGCCAACCCTAGGAGCAGGTATCAATGATAAGGGATCTTGTGACTGATAGGGCATGTTGGGGATGAAGAGAAGTTAAAAACACAGGATGAAAAATAGACACTTTCTATCGCTAGTCCTGCTATAACCTCCATTTCCAGAAAGACGATCGTATCCTAAGTACAATCTAGCAATCCTTCTCTGGTAGACGGGCAAATGAGTCCATCTGTAAAAAAAATAGGGAATTCTCTAGGTTGTACATTTCATTTGACCCTGGTGATGAAAATCCTAAGTCCTAGGTTGATGAAAAAGATGAGATAAACAAGACGAGTTATAAACTCCAGATACAACATGTAAGTCGCACCTGTGCTATATGAGGAGAAACTGAAATTCCAAAGAAAAAAAATGACATATGTTGTACCTAGAATCCCAGTGGACAATGCTTATAACTTCAGGGAGGACGGAAATAACATTTAGATGACTTAGGTGATAAGTTGTCCTGACCCCAGGGATGCAATATTTCCACAGGAAGAGAACAACATAATTTTGGTGTTTATCTAGGGGCAAGAGATAACCCTTCCCAGGGACACACTGACCTGGACTGATATAAGCTGAACTTATCACTAGTTTACCATATAGCTGAAAGGTTAAAACACCTTTGATGCAACAAACGTGGTATTTTACCAAAAGATATAATTAACGGGATATTTATTCTTAAGCAACAGGATGGTCAAGGGAAGATACTTTCTTTGACAAAGAGACCAAAAGTGCTTTCCTTTTCAATTCTATTTTTGCCCTATTAAATTAATGAACTCCAAGCATTCTCCAATGCAAAATATTGTCTCTTTTACAAGAAAGGGAAACGCAGTCAGTTCATATTATAACTCCTTGCCTACACCTTACTCTACCTCTCTATCTCTTCCAAATAAGATAAATGTTTTCTCATTTATATTGCTCTTCCCTGGAAATTGACTCTTGTTAAGAATAAAGAGTAATATCAAATCAAATTTTCACATGGTTGAAAGGCAAAAACAGAAGCTATTTCTGGTCTTATCCTAAGCGTAATCCTTTACAGATGAAGTATTAGTGTGGCTTTCTTGTGAAATAGCATCTCTAGGATATTCTCCATTATTATTAAATGATATATCATTTTGCTTTTTATATGGAGGTTAAATTGGACTGTACATACGTTTCCCTGTCAGTAGTTTCATCTGTTTTTGTTTTTGTGGTCGTGGTCATTTTACAGTGTCTATTTATTGATTTAATGACCATCATTATTTGGACGATATCCAAATCAACACCTCTGTTCATTTTAACACACACCTCTAACTACCTCCTGATATTTCAACTACTTCTCATGTCTACCTAAAATCTAGCATGCTGAATGCTAGTCTCACAATCTCTACTGCAGCCCACAAAGAAATTGCTTCATTTGCTGATTTCCTTTTTGGTCTATGATAGACATAGCAATGAGTGGAAGTAGAGTCAGAATCCAACGTTAGGAGACTCAACATCTTCTAGTGAAAGATGAGGCTCGAAACACTTCATCCTTATCTCCTTTCCTAACCTTCCTTCCCTCACGTCTAATTATTCACTTGTTAGTTTCCAATCCACAACTTCTTCCTTCATGGATGAAAGCAAGCAAGGACAACAGACAATGAGAACTATGACTTCACCCCTCCCCGTGTCCAGGATGGAGAGGTGTTTCACTGCAACACAACACGTTTACAGTTATTCTTACAACACATCAGTGCTAGAGAACAAGTAAGGTAAAAAATTAATTTAGAAGAAAACCTCATTAAGGGCTTGTGTGTTAGAGTACAGCTTTCAGGACACATGAAAGGGGTAAGAGAAGCTGTAAGAAGACAAAGGTTAGTGAGGAACCCAGCTCCCCATTAAAATTCCATGTGTGATTCTTCTGACAAGGGTAATGGCTATAGAGGCTTTACCCAGCAGGCCTCCCCACACCAGACCTGGGACCCCGCCAGCGCATGGCAGTCTCTGAAGGGGAGTTCAGTCGAGGACGTAGACCTCCTGGCCAGTCATGCTCTTCACATATTTACATTCCTGACCCAGAACCTTCATTCCTAGGTCTCTTTATCCAAGGCTTCAGGCAGAGGTGTTCCTCTGGTATCCCTGCTGAGGCCTCCTGAGGCAAGTAGGGGGTGGGGTTAGATGGGGAAACCTTGAAGACACTTCTCTCCACTCAGACTCGGGACCTAGTATTTTTCTACACCTAGACCTCCCCCTTTACCTCCCCTCAGCTTCAGGGTCCATAAAACTACCAGAGTTTTTGTTCAAGGCTCCTGCTCAGCAGCAACACGACCTTTTCCTGGCCCATCACGGGTGTGCAGTCCCATGGAGAGGAACAGAACAGGGGGAGTCCGCACCTTCTCCTGTGTTAGCCTCTTGCTATTACCTTTCCAGAAAGTGATTAAGGGCTTCACCATTTCATTTTTGGCTTCTTCCTTTTACTGGGAGCAAGACCCTACCAAATCCTTTGTGTAAATAATAAGGTCTTCTCTGTGAGGCGGAGAATTTTAAGGAAGCACCTTCTCTGGGCAGATGCATTCAAAATGTTCCTCTTCCTCCAGGACCACAGGGCCAGGGCTTGGAACTGGAAGCTCAGGCCATATTTCACCCCTGTCCAAGCCCCACAACCACAAGGATAGGCCAACCCTAGATTGACAGTACTAGCAAAGCACACGGAAGGAGGAAGGGGCAATTTCCTACAGATAGTAAGGCTCTGGACAGACAACAGAGCCCACCTCACATGCCATAAGCAGAAAACAGCAGTGGCTACTGGCAGAAATGGAATGGGCCTTTAGTTACAAGCAAGAACCGCAGCGAGACAGAAGGTAAGGTGTGGATGCAGGCATAGAGACAGAAATTCACCCAACCATAACACAATGGAGATGAACATATTTATAATTAAAAAGAAAAAAATCACATAAAGGAACAAAGGCTCTTTAAACAAACACTCCAGAGATCTCACACCCATTGTGTAATTGGAATTGTGATTAATACCTCGAGAAGAGAATATTTATCCAGTACTTTGACAATGTTTGTTGTTTTGTGAACCATTAAAAGTTTGGATCTCTAGTCTTGAACTTTCTATTTCTATTGCTAAACTACAGCTTCTATCCACAAACTAAAGAGCAGATGAAATATAATTAGAGTATGCCTTTCAAGGAGAGAAAGGAATATGTAATAAGAGCATTTCAAAACACCATTTGAGCTTGGACAAGGATCAGTGCCAAACATGGAACATTTTTCTGCTGCATGTGGCGATGTTTGAATTGGGGGACCCTTATTGGATAGTGAGATTGAAGTCTCACTGAATTCAAAAGTGACCTGAAAAACTATATTTGTCTTTCTTTCTTTGAAAAGGATTTGGAATCCAATCTTTACCCTCTAAATATAATATTTCAAGTGAGTACTTTTTGAAGACATAATGACCCTGATTTCTTTTTATATAGATATGTCCTTCCTAGGTAGAATAATAATCTGACTTCTTAAGTGTCTTTAAATACAGCAATACCACTTTACCTACTTTAAAAAGTCAATATGAATGTAATCACAGATCCTATTAATTATTGCACCTTCAAAATCTATTTTCACCATACTAAATGTTACGCTTTTAGAATGAATACAGTAGACTACTGATATTCTCAGGTTTGTGTTTTAAGATTTTGACAATTAGCAATGACTACGAATGTCTATGACATGTAGTACTTTGTAATTTTCTGGAGACCTGCATTTGAATTGCCTGCTGGGAGGTAGATGATCAAAAATAAGTCACTTAGCTAATGATTGAGTACTCTTACCCAGCAGCTGCATACCTGACAAACACCTATTTGCATTAACATAGATCCTAAATCAAGTTGTTTTATATTGTCAGAGGCGACTCTATTCTAACATATGTGAAGTGGGCTGATGATCTAACACAATGACTCTCAAACCTGAGGGTACATCAGAATCGCCCAGAGGGCTTTGTTAAAACACCAATTGCTGGGCCCCATCTCACCCCAGTACAATCTGAGTTGGAAACCGAAAATTTGCATTTCTAACAAGTTGCAAGAGTTCCAAGGGGATGCTTTGAGAACCACTGATCTAAAAGATTTTATCTATTTCATCATTAGAAAAAAAATTTTTTCAAAGCATAATTTCCTAAGCAAATACCGGCAACAGTTTCACCAATACAATTTGTTCAATCACATAATTACAAGAGATAATCTCAGTAAGAATTGATATTTTACTGATAACATTACCTGTACTGATGGTCAAAATTAAAAAAAAAAAAAAAACAACTCTGTACAGGTTGTTCAATAGGCACTTCACTGAGACAAGTAAGTCCTTTCCCTCTCTACAAATGCCATTCCCTTCAGCCTACTCAGGACGTAAGCAACCAGGTGTTAATACCTGGTACAGTAGGGGACCTCTAGAACTTTTCTTATTGGTCATTGACCTTGGTTTTAGAAAGCAAAGCATAATAGGAACCAGAAACTTTCCCTTGCCCAAGACAGGTCAGCCCCCTCCTTAAGAGGAGGTAGGTAGGGAAATGGGAGCCATTCATAAGGACTCTTTTCTTTTTAATCTTTCCTCTTATTTTTTGATTAATTTCTTTTATCAGTGTCTTACTATTTTATATGTATTTATCTTTCATTTTCTTGGTTAAAGAAATGCTTAACTATTTTATTGTTTTTTAGTCATAATGTAAATGGGATTGTTACTTCTTTTTCAGATGCTTCACTGGGGTACAGAAATGCAACTGATTTTTTTTTTTTTTTGAGAGAGACAGAGAACAGGAGGTGAGGAGAGAGGGAGAGAAGGAATCTTTTTTATTTGTTTTGTTTTTTTAGAAGTGGGAGTGGGAGGGAGAGGGAGAATCTTAAGCAAACTCCACGCCCAGCGCAGAGCCTGATGCCGGGCTCAATCTCATGACCCTGAGATCATGACCTGAGCTGAAATCAAGCCAGACGCTTAATTGATTGGGCCAACCAGGCGCCCCAGCAACTGATTTTTGTATAATGATTTTGTGTCCTGAAACTTAACCGAATGTATTTATCATTTCTAACAATTTTTCATGGAACCTTTACTTCAATAAAATAAGGGCTCTTTTTGGTTAAAGAAGAGTTGGTAAGCTTATTTATGCTTGTTCCAGTAATGGAGGCTTTTTACAATGGAGTAACATCAAATTGCTATGAATTCATGAGGTCTCCGAATCAGAATCACTCAGCCTTGTTCGTTTGGGTCAAAAATCAGAAAGTAATCTGAGAGACAAACTCTACTGTTAACAGCAATTCACCTGTTCAAGCACCCTCTCTGTACCTTTAGAGCTGACCTGGTGACAGCCAGATTAGGATCCAAGGATTTGGGAGGCAGCCACCTCAAAGATTCAACGAGACAAAAATGTCAAAGATATTTTGAAAGTTGTCTCATACATAAACATATTACATAATAATGAATGCATAAGAATTTATCATCACCATATGTTTTTATATAATCATTGGCTTTCAAGATGTTCTAAAGCAGCACTAATAGAGATATCCAGGGGGATGTCTTAGTCAAATCTTTGACAGATTTTCCTCATGTCCCTGTTGGTGAAATTCTTCATGGGTAAATTACTCTAGTTTAAATTTAATCACTTTTCCTCATTTGGTCCTTAGAAGAACAATTGTGTACCTCACAAAAAGCTCCCTAAATTTTAAGCTAATGATTTAAAAATCTCTATCACTTTTTCTTTCCTTTCTCATTTATTCAAATAAATAAGCACCTACACCTGGTACTAGGCTAAGTACCAGGGGTATAGATGAATTAAGTTTGACTCTGTCCTCATGACACAACCAACATCAGCAAAAATTACAGGTTTCTAGGAGAGAGCATAAGAGTGGATTAAGTTTGAACTGAGGAGCAATATAGGTGGAAGAAAAGCATGAAAGGAAGACTTGTCTTGGGAAACCATTTTGTGTAGTGGAGAAAGAAGGACCGTATGGTTGGAGCAGAGTGGGAAAGAGGGAGGGAAGGGCATAGAGACCACAGCATTCATGACCTTGTTGAAGATTTGGTCTTTAAGGACAATAGAAAACATTTGAAGAGTTACAAGTTAGGTGTGGTATAAGCACTGTGGCTGATGCATTGTGGGACTGCACTAGAGAGGACTGGCATGGCGAGATGGTAATTATTGTAGTATTTTACACCAGACATGATGGTGGCTTGGACTAAAATAATGATAGAGAACATGAAAAAATAGGAGCCAGTTGGATATACATTCAGAAGGAAAGACAATCAAGATACTTTAGTGATGGGGGCGCCTGGGTGGCTCAATCGTTAAGCGTCTGCCTTTGGCTCAGATCCTGATCCTGGGGTCCTGGGATCGAGCCCCGCATCGGGCTCCCTGCTCCGCGGGAAGCCTGCTTCTCCCTCTCCCACTCCCCCTGCTTGTGTTCCCTCTCTCGCTGTCTCTCTCTCTGTCAAATAAATAAATAAAATCTTTAAAAAAAAAAAAGATACTTTAGTGATGGAGTGAATACAGCGGAATTGAGGTAGAGGGAATCCTCAAGGCTATGAATAGTGATGTCACTTCCTCCAAGTTCAGGGACACGGGAGATCAGGAGTTCATTTTAGTTTGAGATGCCAATGAGCATTCTTGAGGAGGTACCACAGGTATGCAAGTCTCTCTCCATAAGTCTGGAGTTCAAAAGAAATTAACTTTTAACCAAGTTGGTCATTAGTATCTGTAGAAGCAATGTTGTATAGTGGCTAGTTTAGGCTTTGGATTCAAAGGCCTAGGGGCAGGACCGAAGACATCATGAATCCCCAGAGAAAGGTTTTGAACTAGCTTAGAAGCTGCCTTTTTCTTTTTTAAATGGTTTTCTGGTTCCATTCCATGAGCATCCACATAGTAAACATGATATTATGGTTCATTTAGTCTATATCTTGAAACCAGAAGAAATAAGCATGATGGATTTCCATTTGGCTCTATCCAGATGACTAGTTGACCAGAGACTGGATAAGGAGGCTAAACTCATAGGGATCAATAAACAAAACAAACAGCAACCCTGTCCTGCTCTGGAGACTTCTTTATATATTTTGGGCTTTTTTTACTCAAATTGCTTGGCACCCCAGTTAATGACTTTCTGTGAGATGAACCCTATGACAAACAGTTCTGATTCTGATGACAGTCAGCTCTTTAACAATGCCATGCACTAATCAGTTTGCTTAGGAGATGTCATCAGCAGAGCCAGTGAGTCCTATCTACGAAATCTACATTTTCATGAAATTTGAAGCAATAAACAAAATTCTCGGGATATTTACTCAGCACCAAAAATAATCTATTTTATACAAGGAAAAAAATTACATTTTTCATATTTGTATATAGACCTAGCTTGGGAGATATTCTCTCCCTCAGCTGAAGCAGAGTACAGTTTCATAGCAAAGTCATGTTTGGAAAATAGTATCTTAAAATAAATTACTTAAGTGGCCATGATTAAATAAAAAAGGTTTTCTATAACATGGAGGATAATTTTCCTTCTGTTTTAAACTCTGATTAGAAGAACTCATTCTGCCTTGTCACTCATAACAGTTACACCTTTTAAAGATATTAGCACATACCTACTACCCCTTGGAAGAAATTCTGTGCCATGCATTGTAACTTAGTCCTCAACCGTTATACGAGGCAAGCACTATTTATCTCACATCATATACTTTTATATTAAAAATATATAAATATATGCTTAATGTTATATTTATGTGTTTGTTTAAACAGTCAAATAAGTTGAAGGTTAATTTATACTGAAGTGAAATGCCCAAGGTCATATAGCTGTTAAATAGCATTTCGAAGAATTGAACCTTGTGTGTGATTCTCAGTCTGAGCTCTTAACAACTAAAAAGATACTTTCAGAATCATTTTTATCTTTATAAGATTTCACAAAATTCATGGCATTGTTTGCCTCAGTGAAATTAACAGTTTGAATTAAATACTGAAAGTCCACCTTCAACAAAACTTTCATGTACCATCTTTGGTACTTGGGGACACATGGGGCTTGGTCTCCAAAGAGAATTATTTTCTCAGACTAAATGCAACTACTGAGAATTATAGCAACTCATTCAGCAGCAGCATCTATTTGCAATGAAATACTTGTCTTTAAAAATGATTAGTTCTCTTATTCAGTTCATTCTCCAACTGTAAATTATTTACTTCTGCAGTTCTAATAAATCCTATGAACTATTTCTCATGATACCATATTCATATGAGAATGTGAAAATCTCCATCTTCTCTGTTTTTTGTGCCAAAATAAAATATAGCAAAGCTGCTGAAAAGTTGTATTAAAGCATTGAAATTATGTTTCAAAAAATAATCAGGAAATATTCAAAGAGAGTCTCTTTGTGTGTGAGTGAAACTGATTAAGAGACTAACGTATTTGCAAGCAAATGGAGATATCACGCCAATAGCATAAAAGGTTGCAAGTAGGTGTCTACTTTGTTTTAACATGAAAACCCCACTGCTCACTGGGTGTGCACTTTTTTAATGCACATCTCTTCCTTAATGAGTTCTGAGTAATAAAAAGAGAAATATAATAGAAATTTCATATGGAATTATGTAATGTATGAAAAGGGTTTGCATAAGGTTTCTCTTCTATCCAGGAGATGAAGTATATAATTCACTAAAATCCTGGATATTAACAGCTCCTATATCTGGACTGAACAGTCTTAGATATAAATGAAAATTTCATAGAAATATAGTCTAGTTTAAAACAGTGTTCTCAGAAGAAGGTGAGAGAGATGGAAGATAATATTTTTACTTAGATTTGTGCCTTGCCATATATGGACATGCTAAGGATGGTTGGACTTTTTCTTTTCTGTATAAAACACCAGAAATATGCCTAAGGGGCATTGTTGATTTTACCTGACACACAATGATTTCAGCCTTTTCTTGGGAGACACCCTCTGCCTTTACTCTATCATGATTCTAATGTCCCAAAGCAAACATGTTGAAATGTCCTAAAAGTCATTCCATATACCACCGGAAAGTATTTTCCATTCAAAAGCCCAATCTAGGAACTTAATTTAGAAAAATATTATTCACACAATCTTTAGATCTTAAGGCATTTGACAAGATTGTTAATAGACAAACCATTTCTCAAATAAATCAGCCAGCAAATCTCAAGTATTAGTTCCTGTTAAGTGAACCCTATAATTCTATCTTGCAATTAGTTCTAATAAAACACATGCATCATAAAATGGAAATTAATTTTCAAAAATCTGGGATTCTTTGACAGTACTGGATACATATATCTGTGGACATAAACTCTATATTTTGGTCTGTTACATATATTTTCCTAAGTTCTGTCCTGTACTAACATCTTCAGAGACAAAGGAGACTTCAATACTTGGACAATAATTGGGAGATGTAAACAAGTACAAAGTGGTATATTCTAGAATTCCAAATATAAAGGTACTTTCATTTTGCCTCCAACATCAACTGATTATCTTCACTTTCCTCATGATTAAATTTAACGTGGTATTCCCTTCTGAAGTAAAACAGGTCTAAAGTCATCAGATGAAGGTGAGCAAGGCAGGTGTCCCGAGGGGGTTTAGAGGGGTGGGAGGCATGGTGGTGATCAGAGATCAGATGATCAGATATGAGGAGGGGTCTTCATGAATGAGTATGGGGTGGGGTGGAGGAGGTAGCCTGGTGTTCCGTGTCAGAGTCCAAGCAGGCTATGGAAAGTTAACTGGTGTGGGGTGTCAGAGCCCAAGAGGGGTATAGAGGACATCTCTGTGGAAGATGGTCTGCCACAAGTATCTGAGCCAGAGAAGACTGAAAGTGTCATCCTCAAGGGAAAGGAGCCTGGCTAAGGATGACTTTGCAAGGGGAGGATGTGATAGGGTGTTTGGTGGGGGACAGTATTCAGTACAAAGTGTAGGAACATGGACAGGGATAGGAGATGTGATGAGTGTGTTGACAGGTGATGGTGTCATTTCTGCACACGGGGAGATTGACCAAATGAGTAAATACCTTAAGGGACATGGGATTTGGGTTTCTCATTGTCAGAGAAAGGATTACCAGACCAAAATGCCACAGAGACCAAACAGATATACACTTTTTTTTTACTTTTTATTGTTATGTTAATCACCATACAGTACATCATTAGTTTTTGATGTAGTGTTCCATGATTCATTGTTTGTGTATAACACCCAGTGCCCCATGCAGAACATACCCTCTTTAATACTCATCACCAGGCTAACCCATCCTCCCACCTCCCTCCCCTCTAGAACCCTCAGTTTGTTTTTCAGAGTCCATCCTCTCTCATGGTTTGTCTCCCCCTCTGATTTCCCCCCCTTCATTCTTCCCCTACTATCATCTTCTTTTTTTTTCTTAACATATATTGCATTATTTGTTTCAGAGGTACAGATCTGTGATTCAACAGTCTTGCACAGCACTCACCATAGCACATACCCTCCCCAATGTCTATAATCCAGCCACCCCATCCCTCCCACCCCACCCCCCACTCCAGCAACCCTCAGTTTGTTTCCTGAGATTAAGAATTCCTCATATCAGTGAGGTCATATGATACATGTCTTTCTCTGATTGACTTATTTGGCTCAGCATAACACCCTCCAGTTCCATCCACGTCATTGCAAATGGCAAGATCTCATTCCTTTTGATGGCTGCATAATATTCTCATATATATATATATATATATATACATATATACACACACACACACACACACACATATATATATACCACATCTTCTTTATCCATTCGTCTGTTGATAGACATCTTGGCTCTTTCCACAGTTTGGCTATTGTGGACATTGCTGCTATAAACATCGGGGTGCACGTACCCCTTCGGATCCCTACATTTGTATCTTTGGGGTAAATACCCAGTAGTGCAATTGCTGGATCATATGGTAGCTCTATTTTCAACTTTTTGAGGAACCTCCATACTGTTTTCCAGAGTGGCTGCACCAGCTTGCATTCCCACCAACAGTGTAGGAGGGTTCCCCTTTCTCTGCAACATCTGTCGTTTCCTGACTTGTTAATTTTAGCCATTCTGACTGGTGTGAGGTGGTATCTCACTGAGGTTTTGATTTGGATTTCCCTGATGCCAAGCGATATTGAGCACTTTTTCATGTGTCTGCTGGCCATTTGGATGTCTTCTTTGGAAAAATGTCTCTTCATGTCTTCTGCCCATTTCTTGATTGGATTCTTTGTTCTTTGGGTGTTGAATTTGTTATGTTCTTTATAGATTTTGGATACTAGCCCTTTATCTGATATGTCATTTGCAAATATCTTCTCCCATTCTGTCGGCTGTCTTTTGGTTTTGTTGACTGTTTCCTTTGCTTTGCAAAAGCTTTTTATCTTGATGAAGTCCCAATCGTTCATTTTTGCCCTTGCTTCCCTTGCCTTTGGCGATGTTTCTAGGAAGAAGTTGATGTGGCTGAGGTCGAAGAGGTTGCTGCCTGTGTTCTCTAGGATTTTGATGGACTCCTGTCTCACATTTAGGTCTTTCAACCATTTCGAGTCTATTTTTGTGTGTGGTGTAAGGAAATGGTCCAGTTTCATTCTTCTGCATGTGGCTGTCCAATTTTCCCAACACCATTTGTTGAAGAGACTGTCTTTGTTCCATTGGACATTCGTTCGTGCTTTGTCGAAGATTAGTTGACTATAGAGTTGAGGGTCCATTTCTGGGCTCTCTATTCTGTTCCATTGATTGATGTGTCTGTTTTTGTGCCAGTACCAAACTGTCTTGATGATGACAGCTTTGTAATAGAGCTGGAAGTCCGGAATTCTGATGCCGCCAGCTTTGCTTTTCTTTTTCAACATTCCTCTGGCTATGCGGGGTCTTTTCTGATTCTATACAAATTTTAGGATTATTTGTTCCATTTCTTTGAAAAAAGTGGATGGTATTTTGATGGGGATTGCATTGAATGTGTAGATTGCTCTAGGTAGCAATGACATCTTCACAATATTTGTTCTTCCAATCCATGAGCATGGAACATTTTTCAATTTCTTTGTGTCTTCCTCAATTTCTTTCATGAATATTTTATAGTTTTCTGAGTACAGATCCTTTGCCTCTTTGGTTAGATTTATTCCTAGGTATCTTATGGTTTTGGGTGCAACTGTAAATGGGATCAACTCCTTAATTTCTCTTTCTTCTGTCTTGTTGTTGGTGTATAGGAATGCCACTGACTTCTGTGCATTGATTTTAATCCTGCCACTTTATTGAATTCCTGTATGAGTTCTAGCAGTTTTGGGGTGGAGTCTTTGGGGTTTTCCACATAAAGTATCATATCATACGCAAAGAGTGAGAGTTTGACTTCTTCTTTGCCGATTTGGATGCGTTTTATTTCTTTTTGTTGTCTGATTGCTGTGGCTAGGACTTCCAATACTATGTTGAACAGCAGTGTGATAGTGGACATCCCTGCCTCATTCCTGACCTTAGGGGAAAAGCTCTCAGTTTTTCCCCATTGAGAATGATATTCACTGTAGGTTTTTCATAGATGGCTTTTATGATATTGAGGTATGTACCCTCTATCCCTATACTCTGAAGAGTTTTGATCAAGAAAGGACGCTTTACTTTGTCAAATGCTTTTTCTGCATCTATTGAGAGGATCATATGATTCTTGTTCTTTCTTTTGTTAATGTATTTTATCACGTTGATTGATTTGTGGATGTTGAACCAACCTTACAGCACAGGGATAAATCCCACTTGGTCGTGGTGAAAAATCCTTTTAGTGTACTGTTGGATCCTATTGGCTAGTATTTTGGTGAGAATTTTTGCATCCATGTTCATCAAGGATATTGGTCTGTAACTCTCCTTTTTGATGGCGTCTTTGTCTGGTTTTGGAATCAAGGTAATGCTGGCCTCATAAAATGAGTTTGGAAGTTTTCCTTCCATTTCTATTTTTTGGAACAATTTCAGAAGAATAGGTATTAATTCTTCTTTAAATGTTTGGTAGAATTCCCCCTGGGAAGCCATCTGGCCCTGGGCTTTTGTTTGTTGGGAGATTTTTGATGACTGCTTCAATTTCCTTAGTGGTTATAGGTCTGTTCAGGTTTTCTATTTCTTCCTGGTTCAGTTTTGGTAGTTGAATCATCTCTAGGAATGCATCCATGTCTTCCAGGTTATCTAATTTGCTGGCATAGAGTTGCTCATAATATGTTCTTATAATTGTTTGTATTTCGTTGGTGTTGGTTGTGATCTCTCCTCTTTCATTCATGATTTTGTTGATTTGGGTCATTTCTCTTTTCCTTTTGATGAGTCTGGCCAGGGGTTTATCAATCTTGTTAATTCTTTCAAAGAACCAGCTCCTAGTTTCGTTGATCTGTTCTACTATTCTTTTGGTTTCTATTTCATTGATTTCTGCTCTGATCTTTATTATTTCTCTTCTCCTGCTGGGTTTAGGCTTTATTTGCTGTTCTTTCTCCAGCTCCTTTAGGTGGAGGGTTAGGTTGTGTCCTTGAGACCTTTCTTGTTTCTTGAGAAAGGCTTGTAATGCTATATACTTTCCTCTTAGGACTGCCTTTGCTGCATCCCAAAGATTTTGAACAGTTGTGTTTTCATTTTCATTGGTTTCCATGAATTTTTTTAAATTCTTCTTTAATTTCCTGGTTGACCCATTCATTCTTTAGTAGGATGCACTTTAGCCTCCATGTATTTGAGTTCTTTCCAACTTTCCTCTTGTGACTGAGCTCTAGTTTCAAGGCACTGTGGTCAGAAAATAGGCAGGGAATGATCCCAATCTTTTGGTACTGGTTGAGACCTGATTTGTGACCTAGGATGTGATCGATTCTGGAGAATGTTCCATGGGCACTAGAGAAGAATCTGTATTCTGTTGCTTTAGGATGGAATGTTCTGAATATGTCTGTGAAATCCATTTGGTCCAGTGTGTCACTTAAAGTCTTTATTTCCTTGTTGATCTTTTGCTTAGATGATCTGTCCATTTCAGTGAGGGAGGTGTTAAAGTCCCCCACTATTATTGTATTGTTGTCCATGTGTTTCTTTGTTTTTGTTATTAATTGCCTTATATAATTGGCCGCTCCCATGTTAGGGGCATAGATATTTACAATTGTTAGATCTTCTTGTTGGATAGACCCTTTAAGTAGGATATAGTGTCCTTCCTCATCTCTTATTACAGTCTTTGGTTTAAAATCTAATTTGTCTGATATAAGGATTGCCACCCCAGCTTTCTTTTGGTGTCCATTAGCACGGTAAGTGGTTTTCCACCCCCTCACTTTCAATCTGAGGGTGTCTTTGGTTCTAAAATGAGTCTCTTGCAGACAGCATATTGATGGGTCTTGTTTTTTAATCCAATTTGATAGCCTGTGTCCTTTGATTGGGGCATTTAGCCCATTTACATTCAGGGTAACTATTGAAAGATACGAATTTAGTGCCATTGTATTGCCTGTAAGGTGACTGTTACCGTATATTGTCTGTGTTCCTTTCTGGTTTATGTTGCTTTTAGGCTCTGTCTTTGCTTAGAGGACCCCTTTCAAGATTTCCTGTAGGGCTGGTTTCGTGTTTGCAAATTCCTTTAGTTTTTGTTTGTCCTGGAAGCTTTTTATCTCTCCTTCTATTTTCAGTGACAGCCTAGCTGGATATAGTATTCTTGGCTGCATATTTTTCTCGTTTAGTGCTCTGAATATATCATGCCAGTCCTTTCTGGCCTGCCAGGTCTCTGTGGATAGATCTGTTGCCAATCTAATGTTTCTACCATTGTAGGTTACATATCTCTTTTCCCAAGCTGCTTTCAGGATTTTCTCTTTGTCTCCGAGACTCATAAGTTTTACTATTAGATGTCAGAGTGTTGACCTATTTTTATTGATTTTGAGAGGGGTTCTCTGTGCCTCCTGGATTTTGATGCCTGTTTCCTTTCCCAAATTAGGGAAGTTCTCTGCTATAATTTGCTCCAATATACCTTCTGCCCCTCTCTCTCTTTCTTCTTCTTCTGGGATCCCAATTATTCTAATGTTGTTTCGTCTTATGGTATCACTTATCCCTCGAATTCTGCCCTCATGATCCAGGAGTTGTTTATCTCTCTTTTTCTCGGTTTCTTTATTTTCCATCATTTGGTCTTCTATAGCACTGATTCTCTCTTCTGCCTCATTTATCCTAGCAGTTAGCACCCCCATTTTTGATTGCACCTCATTAATAGCCTTTTTGATTTCGACTTGGTTAGATTTTAGTTCTTTGATTTCTCCAGAAAGGGTTTCTCTAATAACTTCCATGCTTTTTTCAAGCCCAGCTAGTATCTTTAAAGTCATAATTCTGAACTCTAGATCCAACATTGTACTAATGTCCATATTGAGTAGGTCCCTGGCAGTCAGTACTACCTCTTGTTCTTTTTGTTGAGGTGATTTTTCTGTCTTGTCATTTTGTCCAGAGGAGAATAGATGAATGAGAGAACAAAATGCTAACAGAGTAACCATGTACCCAGAAAATATACTCTAAACAAATCAAAAAAGACCTGAAGCTGGGGGAAAAGAAAGGGAAAGAAAGAAAAGAGAAAAAGAAAAAAAAAGAAAAAGAAAAAGATAAAAACAAACAAAAACAGAACAAAACAAAACAAAAAAAACAGAATATGATCAAATATGATCAGGCTGGTGCATAGATCAGTGTCACACACTAGATTTTGGGTGTATTTTGGTCTGTTAGAAGAAAGTGACTCCCAAAATTTTAAAGAAAGAAAAACTTATATATGTACAAACATAAGGGATGATATCATAAAGGGATGGAATATGACTGTAAAGATGAAAATTATAAAATTTTTATAAAAGGAATTGATAAGAAGTTGTTTGAAAAAGGAAAGAAGAGGATTTAAAAAAAAAAAGAAAAAAAAAGGGAGAGAATGTGATCAGGCAGGAGACTAGAGCAAAGCCATACACTAGAGATTTAGGGTATATTATGATCTGTTAGAAGAACTGTATCTCAAAATTTTAAATAGAGAACAACTTATATATATATGCCAAAAAATAAGGGTAACTACTATGAAGGGATAGAATATGACTCTAAAAATGAAAAATAAAAAATGTCTTTTAAAAAAGGGAAAAAGAAAAATTAAAAAAAAAAGTTAAAAAAAATTAAATTTGAAAGACTAAAGAATCATGGTAAAAAAGCCGTGGATTCTATGTGCATTATTCCCCTAGCGCTGGAGTTCTGCCATTCTCATTGATCGGTAAACTTGGTCTTCACTGGCTGTTCTTGCTGATCTTCTGGGGGAGGGGCTTGTTGCCCTGCTTCCCAAATGTCTTTGCCAGAGGCGGAATTGTCCCACCCTTGCCCCACCCCCGGTCCAGGCTAAGTAATCTGCTCAGGTTTGCTCTCGGGAGCTTTTGTTCCCTGTGAGCTTTCCGTACAGCTTTGGAGGCTGAGAGTGAAAATGGCGGCTTCCCAATCTCTGCCCCGGAGGAGCCGAGAACTCGGGGCCCCGCTCCTCAGTGCGCCCCCAGAGAAAAGCCATCAGTCACTCCTGGCTCCCTGGTCTCCAGCCGCACTCCGTGCTCACCCGACCTGTGACCGAGCGTTTCTATCTCTGGCACCCGACCCGGTGTGGAGTCTCCAAACCCAGCAGATCCCTGCGGTGCGCTCCCGTGCCGCTCCTCCCGGGGGAGGAAGGGGAGTCTCCCCGGATCTGCCGCTTGTTGGGTCCCTGCTGGAGGAGCAGGGGCCCGACTGTGCCCCATATCACGGTTTATGGCAACCCTGAGCTGAGAGCCTGCGTCTCTGCTCCGTCTCTGCAGCCGGCTTCCCCACTCCGATACCTGGGAGCTCTGCCGCACTCAGGCACCCCCTGTCTTTCTGTGACCCCGAGGGTCCTGAGACCACACTGTCCCACGAGGGTTCCACCCCCCACTTAGCCCCTGGAGCCACATCCCTCAGCGGAGCCAACTTCTAAAAGTTCCGATTTTGTGCTCCCCGGCTCTATCACCTGCCAGAAGCGGCCGAAGGAGGCCCCCTCCCCCGCCGTCTATCCACCCAAAAATCGCCTTGGATTCACTTCTCCGCACGTCCTACCTTCCAGAAAGTGGTCGCTTTTCTGTTCAGAGAGTTGTTGCTATTCTTTTCTTCGATCTCCTGTTGAGTTCATAGGTGTTCAGAATGGTTTGATCCCTATCCAGCTAAAATTCCTGGGACCAAACGAAATCCAGGTCTCCTACTCCTCTGCCATCTTGCTCCACCTCTCCAGATGTCCACTTTTTATGGAAAGGCACTGAGGAAACACTTGAAAAGTTCTAATAGTTGATTAGTGAAACTAATCAGCCAGCGAAACCATACTGTAAGGTGACAGATGAGTCTCAGACAAGTCTCACATTTTCCTGAGACATGGTGCATAATTTTGCATCACAAATTTAAAGGCATGAATTAAAGACTCAATTCACCCACCTGCAGACTGAGTAGTCTTAAACCTAGGATAGGTGAATGCATGGGATAAATCAGACTAACTCATACTGGTGGGGACAGGTGATCCTTCTCCTCCATGAATATAAAACAGTTAAGCTACTGTTTCTCATGAGACTAGCACAGGAAAAGAAACAATGCTAACAAGACCCAAGAGATATTACATACTCAACTATGACATATATCTTAAAGGTTTTGTCTCAGTTCTCACTGCAACCCACTATAGACATTGGTAATATGGATATTGTAAGACCATTTTTACAAAGAACAATGCAAAACTTAGAATTTAAATACACTACTGGTTGGGACATTGGACAAGTATATTACAGGATTAAAGATCTTAGTCTGATTTCAAGACCATACTTTTTAGCCTTTATACTCCCTCCCTAAAATGAAATAAAAGTAGTCTCCAAATATGGTAGCTCTTCAGATGTTGCTCTCTTCCAGCTGCTAGACTTCAGTAACTCTGTTACAATAAATACTATCTTCTCAGTACACATTAGTATTATGTCTTCAATGAAAAAAAAAAGTAGTGAGGAAATGTGGCTCTAAGATATGACTCTAAGATAATCAAGTGTTTTCTAAGGAAATGAGTTATTCCTTTTATCACAATGATGACAATTTATACATTTTATATGCAAGGCGATTTTATTCTTTTTCTTATTTCTGATGGCTGTCACTCATGGTGCCTTGTAACCTTTTTTTTTTTTTAAGATTTTATTTATTTATTTGACAGAGAGAAACAGTGAGAGAGGGAACACAAGCAGAGGGAGTGGGAGAGGAAGAAGCAGGCTTCCCACGGAGCAGGGAACCCGATGTGGGGCTTGATCCCAGGTCCCTGGGATCATGACCTGAGCTGAAGGCAGATGCTTAATGACTGAGCCACCCAGGCACCCTGGTGCCTTGTAACCTTATGTGCTTATTGATTTTTAACTGCTTGCTGCACATTTTGTTTGTAAACTTACATAGGAAGCTTCTT
Organism: Mirounga angustirostris; assembly: GCF_029215605.1. Lineage (NCBI taxonomy): Eukaryota > Metazoa > Chordata > Mammalia > Carnivora > Phocidae > Mirounga > Mirounga angustirostris. Next base: position 175,284,375 of record NW_026991709.1, on the reverse strand, counting down.
TGAGGCATGGAATAAAGTTGAGCGCTGAAAGGGTTACCATCTGGTTTTGGCATGGAGCGTAAATGTACTCCTATTGGAAACATGTCTAAATTCCTGGCTTGAATCAGCGTTTTTGGACTGACGATTTAGGATGAATTTATGTTGCAAACTTGTGCAAATGTCAGCTTGTGCTTATATATTTTCAGGGGAGATATTTTACTCTTTCCTTTGGTACCAAGTTTGGAGACAAGCCATTTTCCTATTTTCATCTGGGAACAGAGTTATTTCTAATTCATCTTTACATGAAGAGACTAGTACTCGAGTTCCAACTAGAAGAAAAGAAGATTTCTGCTTTGACTTTCTCATATGGGCTCAGCCTTAAAATTGTTTTCTTCTGTACCAGCACCCACCCCAGTCCTGTGAAATATCAAAAAGCGACACTAAAAAAAAACTGTGATTTGCACATGTGATTCGCACATGTGATTCAAGGTGAAAGCTGTCTTCAGTGTTCCAATCAATCTCAGGGTCTGGGCTTCACTCAGCTATTGCTCTAAGTTCTTTACTTTTTTTGTCAGACTACATAAGCATTTCTTTTCTTTTCCATTTTGTTGATTGTTTTCAAAAGAAAGGTCAGTCCTAGATCCTCATCTACTACATTGCCAGAAATGGAACCTAGAAGGGTAAGTTTTTCATGATTTATTCAGTTAAACTCTAGAGTTCAGTAATACACATTGCTGAAATTAATTTGAGGGAAAGACTATTACAGATGGCGTGGATGATCTCATAACTTTCTATTTAAAGAAGATTTAACATATGTTAATCTTTCCCCTTATTAATGTATTTCTTTTCATTGAAGATCAATAATTTTCTTTTAATATTTTAAGGGATAATGAATTCTTGAGAGGCCTACAGAGAGACTTATATTCTATGCTAATTTCAATAGGAAAAAAAGCTGTATCTCTTGGTAAGTGACAATCTCTCTGGATACACTTGCAAAAAGTTATCTCAAAAGGAAAGGTTTGTGTTTCTTATAACTACTCAATTGTGGACAAGAACAATACATGGATGTAAAGATTCAGTCACAAAAAGGCCGTTCTGGGACTAAAATCTCATTTGTAACAACAAGATCTTTGAATGTGTTGATTTTAAATCAATGCATAATTTCATGGCAGTCACTCTCTACTTGTAATTCTGGTGTGTCATTTGGTCTCAAAAGACCTGATCTAAAGTTGGTAATGCTTATTACATTAAAACTTGCTAATGCCACTTGGAAAAATTAAACTCTGTTAGTTAATTAAAATATGCAGTATTTAATACGGTGCTTCAAATTATTACAGATACTTGACAGATATACAAGGGGTTCAGTGACTTGTCTTTTGGAATTCGGTGATTGGAGCTGCTTCTTTGAGTCTTATGTATAATCCTGCACTTCACAAAGTTAATACACTGGAATGTGTCATGAGTACCCATACAGTTTATTTTTACTTACACTTATTTTGTATGAAATACAGGCTTTTAATACTTATACTTGTTTTGTATGAAATACAGGTTTTTCATAATTACATAGTCAAATCCTCTTGTTTGAGGTCTGATAAAAGCAAGAAAAAAATTCCTCTTGTTTAGTTAAGTTCCATAAAACTAGAAAGAGCGATGCTTGGCAAATGCACAAATGATTGCTTGTGCATTTTACATAAACATTGAACTTGGTTTAGGAAAGATATTCCATTGATTGGTTTTACAATGAAACTCACATATTAGGTAATAATATCAAAATTTGTTTTGAGAATAATAGTATTGCCTGGCACAGTATCTGTCACATAAGAACATTAATAGTCAATCAAATATATGTGGGTAAATCAATCACTAAATGAACTATATAACGGGTTTATACATTTAAAAAAGCTCAATAAATATCTAATAGCACATTATCCTTAATTTTCTTAACTTGTCAAACAGCTAGTCTAGATCAGAGCTTTTTTAGCTGTGTGTATGTATGGGTGATCCTCGGGCCCTTGGAATTATGTGCCAAATTGCCAGTGAAATGCCTAAATGTGTTTTTTTCCTCCTGGGGAAAGTGTCACTGCTTCTAGAAGATCCTTCCAGTGTTTGAGATGCATAAAGTTTAAATATCACTATCTTAAGTAAAAGTGGATTTGTCACCAGCTACACCCCAAGACCTGGCCTTGACTGCCCACCTGCTTGTACTCACTAACCTTTGTCTTACACTTTTCCCTAAGCTCTTCTTTCAGTTTTCCTCTTAACTCAGACAAATGAAACTCATAACCACCCCTAGGTGATGGCAATTACCCAGATAAAATCTCCCACTGGCCCAGAGCACCCACACCATTGGAGCTAAACCTGACTCATGCTTGTGCAGATGGACCACAGAGTGACCTCTGGAATGACCTACAATTACCTTTACCTCATTATAATACTAAAACTCCACCCAAGGAGGAGCATCAGCCTTATTTACATAACATACAATGTATGTATAGGTATGTTTCCTTAAGATGCATATATTACCTTATGCCTGCCTCTGCAGAGGATGACAAGACATCCTTATCTAAGTATTCATTGTAACCCTAAACAAAAGGAGCACATTCACTCTCTTTTGGGGAGTCACAGCTTTGGGAACCATTCCCTGTGATCTCCTTATTTACTGCAAATAAAAGTTTCTTGGTGGGACAACTCAACCTGGTACAATTTCTGACTCAACAAGGAGCAAACTCATGTTGGTTTGATTACAGATTTATTCTTGTGGATCAAGGTATTTCTCTCATCAACATGGTGGTCTCTTACTGGAACAACAAGAAAAAAATACCCTGATATAGTTAAGTCTTGGGATTTCAAAAAAACAAAGCATTATTAGGCTCAATCATTGCCACTTCCTATTGTAACAAAACCTCACAAGTGTGTAAACTCCACAATGGCAGGAATTTCTTTTGCCTTCTTCACTGGCTATATTTCCCACCACTTTGAGTGGCACCTGACTTATAAAGGTGGTCAAATTTTGTTGAGTAAATGAATTAAAATTCAAATGAACATTGCTTTTTTTTTTAAAAAAAGAAACTCATTGCCTATATTTCAACAATTCAGTGATCTATTATACATGTTTAATAGGGCGCCTGGGTGGCTCAGTCGTTAAGCGTCTGCCTTCAGCTCAGGTCATGATCCCAGGGTCCTGGGATCGAGTCCCACATTGGGCTCCCTGCTCGGCAGGAAGCCTGCTTCTCCCTCTCCCACTCCCCTTGCTTGTGTTCCTGCTCTCACTGTGTCTCTCTTTGTCAAATAAATAAAATCTTAAAAAAAAAATGCTTAATAAACTTAAAGGATGCAAAATTCAATATCCTCACAAATCCCAAGTTATATAAATTTTAAATTTTATGTGTGACTTATATATGTACTCAGATTTTGAAACAGTGTAATAATTAACTCAAGAAATACCCAAAGCTATTTTTTAAATGGTCTATCATAATTTTTGAAAATCTGACCTATAACAGTTTTTGAAAATCTTCCAGTGTATGGTGAAATATGTAAAGAATTTCAGCCAACTAAGTCCCTAAAAGTCATACCTATGATGCTCTGTTCAAGTTTAAAGTCAAAACTTGAATCATCTTCAGGTTTGCTTTATTGAACGGTTCCACGTTCAGCTGAAAGAGTCACACTATTTTATTCATTCATCAAAAGCCTAGTGTGCAGTATGAGCACATGTTTGTGAACAAGACAGATACCAATAGAGCTTATACTCAAGCAGGGAAATGGAAAGATCCATCTTTTGATTTACAGTTCTTTCTAAAAGAATTGTCACAAATTATTGAAATGAAAGAAAGCAAAAAACAATTAAGAAATAACAGTGAGTATTACATTATTAATTATATCCACATTTACATGTTAATGAAAACTGAAACCTAAAAAGAACGCTTAAGGATGATCTCATCTAACATTCATTTGACAGATGGGAAACCTAAGACCAAAGTGATGAATTGGCTTGTGCAACCTAAAACAGATAATGCAAGGAGTCAGAAGTTAGGATAGATACCTGTGTTTTCTGACAGCCTTCTCCGAATACTTTCTCATAGAATGGGGACTCACTCATCCCCCATTATAGTTATTGAATGAGTGTTAGTTGAATTCATTAACTAGCTCATTTTATTTTCCACATAAAGAAAAAGACATGTTATAATGTGCTAAAAACCTCAGAGTGATTAAGAACTAAGATGTAGGTCATGTGTACTGATGGGTTAATCTTTATCAGCAGGTATTCTAGTCGTTCTAACTTGCTTAATAAAAGCCAAGCTATGGGTAAATGCCTATCTTGGTAAAGATGGAATGGGAATATTTAGGTACACCATTTTGGAGGGTCATTAGTAATATCTATCAGTATTAAATTTGTCTATCTTTTGATCTTACAATCACATCTCTTGAACACAAGTTTACAGACATGCATACAAATTAGCCAGGATACTTATAAAAGTGGCACTTGTAATAAGAGGAAAAAAGGCAAATAGGTAGCTTTACTCAATCATTAGGATTATAGAGACGTGACTATTTTTAAAGTCTCTGTGGAAATTTCAGTCCCAGCATTTAGGATGGGTCTGATATACAGTAGCAGCATAATTAAATTTAACTCTTCAAAAGCACAGAACCTGACACAACCGCTTGTACATAGAACTTCAATAAATATTCTTGATTAATTCATTCTACCCTAAATATATTCATTCAACCTACTGGGAGGCACCCTGACAACGTCATGGTTGAGAACCAGCATTGGCAAATAGTGTCAAATATCTAGATACTTTTCTAGGCTCTAACACATGACCCTTCAAAACCTATTCTTTTGTTTCCTTTTTTAAAGCAGGGATAACATCACCAACTTCATTGGATTGTTTTAAGCAATTATCCTAACATCAGAGACATGGTGAATTGGCCATCATCATCATCATCATCTATGTACACAGGAGTATTATACTCTAAGCATTGTTTTTGCTGTCTAGGAAGTGCTTAAAATACTGGCTCCATTTTATTGGGCTGTAATGGAGGTCAAGAGAATTGTTGACTATAATAGTGCTTTGTGTTTCAGGTAATTGTAAAGTAACATTATTTAATAACTATTTTAACAAAAATCCTGAAAATTCTTCCTTGAAATATGTCTAATATGATAATTACAATGATTTGTGACAGAGCTATTGAAGCTAACTTTAGTAATAAATCTATTTAAAAGAAAAATATACTAACATATCATGTGCCTACTAGAGAGAGATTCTGAAATTATAGTTTTTAATAGCATAGTGAGTAAAAAGACAAAATTCCTTCTCTCCCCAGGTATAATCATTTATTATGTTTGGTCTATTTTTTTGAGGTATATACAAACACTGACTAATTTTGAACTTTATATTTCAAAAAGGAACAATAGGTTATGTTTTGCTTTGCAAGTTGTACCTTCTATAGCTCTCAAATTATATGACAAAAGTTTGAAGTGTCAAGCTATACAATGTCACAATGTCAACTAGTGTATATTCTTGTGATTACCTAGCTTCAAAACTAAACAGGCTTAATTTTATGTAGATCAGGAATCAGCAATTTTTTTTTTTCCATAAAGGGCCATGTTTTTTACTTTGAGGACCATCTAATCTCTGCTTCAACTATTCAACTCTACCCCTGAAACATGAAAGCAGGGATGCCTGGGTGGCTCAGTTGGTTAAGTGCCTGCCTTCAGCTCAGGTCATCATCCTGGGGTCCTGGGATCGAGTCTGGCATCAGGCTCCTTGCTTGGTGGGGAGCCTGCTTCTCCCTCTGCCTGCCACTGCCCCAGCTTGTGCTCTCTCTCTCTGACAAATAAATAAAATCTTAAAAAAAAAAGAAACATAAAAGCAGCCAAAGACAATACATAAACAAATAGGAATGGATGTGTCCCAATAAAACTTTATTTACAAAAACAGTCTGTGAGCAAGACCTCACCTAAGGCTGTGTTCATTGAGCTTTGCTTTAGATCTCTTTTTAGCATTCAATGCTAGTGCTGTAGACCCCTAAACCAGACAGCATTTACATGAATTTTATAACCTTGTACAAACTCATGCAAATGGGAGATTTCATGCACAACCTTTAATTTTTAAAGGCACAGAATTGTCAAATAGTGAGTTAACCACTGTCATAGGGCAAATGAAAGGCATCTTTCATGGACAGAATCCTGTCAGAGAGTGTTACTTTATAAAGAGAAAAGAGCACATTAGTTACTCTTCATTACGTGAAAAAACAAAAGCTACTCACGAAATATTAAAGGCATGTGGATATTGAGTGAAAAGAGAAATAGATGAGCTATGGCAGCAAAAAGAACCATTTCAGTGCATTTTATTGATCATTAACCTTTTGCTTTAGGAGGCATTTGAAAACAACAGAGAATTGTGTTCTTGGTTTGGCATGAAACCTCTAATGATGCATGAGAATATACGCTCAAAAATGTCAAAGGTCACTGGAGAAATCACATATTGACAGATAAAATGTTTTTGATGTTGTGTTATACAGAAGTAAAAGGGCAATAAGCTAACTTTTTTTGTAATGCTGGCTTGGGGAACTTTTGTGGTATTTAGTAAAGTTAAAACTGAATGTGTTTCAATCTGGCCTTCTCCTTCCTAGATACCATGAGATAAAACTGATTGATAAAATATCAAAGTCAAGGACATATTTCTTACCAAGCTTGCATTTAAAATTGTCAAGAATCAACCAAAATATTTTTATTAGTGGTGGTTCAGCAATTTGTCAGTAAAAATTGTCAAAAATTGGAGAAACTGCTCACTTTCTTTGCTATATAAAACATTCATCCATTTTGCTCCTTCTGTGATTGCTAATGTCTAAAATATGTCCATGACTGGTATCTGATCTTAGCTAGTATAAATATTAGGATAAGCTCATTGGAGCTTTTTCTTTTCCAGAACAAAAGGTCCACAAATAAACTTGAGAGGGATTTTAAAAATCTGAAAGTTTTGTGGGATTATGTACCTTTTACACAGCACCAAATAAGCATTAGTATGCTAAAAAAATTCTCCCACACTTAGAGCATTATACATTTAGGACCTCATCTGAGTTTCTTAAGCTGCTTTAATTGGAAAAGAATCTAACACTACCTTCCCAAATAAACTCAATTTGCAAAATTAAGCTTTGCAGGTGTATTAATTTGATGAAGATAAAAATGAACTTTAGACCAAAAACATTAACTTATTCTAAGGGTAGGATAGATTTCTTGATTTTGGTTGACAATAATTTACAATCTACCCGAAGAGAAGGTAATATTTGTAACATGTGGCAGAAGTTAAAAACACCAAGTATGCATTAAAGAAGAAATCTTCATGGATTATCCTGTAGGTAATGTTTGAATGATCTAAGATGAGTTGGTCAGTGAGTTTACTTTAAATGACCAAGCAAAAACAAAATAAAAACAAGGAAGTCATACTTTATTTCTAGTTTCCCATCTCCCCCCACATTGAATTCATCAAACACTAATATTGATCCTACCTCCAAAATCACGCCAGGGTTCCCATTTCTCCCCACACTCGTCCTCCACTCCAGCCCACCCACCAGAGGTTCTCATGCAACTTTCACACTAACTTCCCAACTGACCTCCCCACCTCAACCTATTTGACACACAGTGGCCAGTATAATTTAAAAAACAAAACAAAACAGGGGCACCTGAGTGGCACAGTTGGTTAAGGGTGTGACTCTTAGTTTGGGCTCAGGTCCTGATATCAGGGTCATGAGATTGAACCCCACATCAGGCTCCGCCCACTTCAGATTCTCTCTCCCTCTCCCTCTGCCCCTCCTGCTCATGCTTGCTCTCTAAAATAAATAAATCTTTAAAACAAATAAAAGAACACAAACCCCCCAAACACCCCACAAAAAACAAAAAAATGATTTAAATCATACCAATCTTCTGCTTAAGCAGTAAATTGCTTCCCATTTACTGCATCTAAAATCCAGCTGCCTTATCATGACCTACAAGTCAACAATATGTCTACTTTATCTAATTCCATTTTTTCTTGTCCAGACCCTCTTCTTGCCTCAATGTCTTTAACTTAGTGATTTCTCTGTTTAGAAAGCTGTAGTCTTAACTCCTTTTATGATTAGAAAATTCTCCTCCTTTAGTTCTTTGCTGAAATCATCCACCACCCCTCACTTCTTACTCTTTTGAGTCCTCCTTTCTTCCATTGCCATTATTAACCCACTCACCGTATTTCCTTTACAGTCTATAATTATTCAGCTCATTTTCTGATTACTTGCCTTATGCCTATTATTTCTTATTGAATGAAAGCTCCATGAGAACAGAGGTATTATTTTCTTTGTTAACTGCTATATCCCACTGCCTAGCATGAAGACCCACCCACAACAGATAATCAGATATTAATTAAGAAATGAGACATACACAAAGGATGAAAATTCTGCAGATCTAATAATAAAATGACAATATAAGTTATACCCTCCCCCACACACAACTAGATGTTTTATAATTAAAGTTTAATGTCCTTATTAGGTGTTTTTTGGAAATATTGTAATTGCACTAAGAGATGAAATATAAATAGACAAGGTAGAGAAAATACTATGGTCATGAAAAAATTAAAAACTCTTTTGTTTACGCAGAAAAATCACAAAATTTTAAGAACAGAGTGACTTTGTTTATGTAACTGATTTCCTGTCCCCAAACTCCAGAGCCTGATATGAAGCATTGCTGAATCAAAATGTCAAGTCTCAGTTAATGACAACCATTTATTGAGCTCTTATCTAGATCAGACTATGCTTTGTGCTTTCCATGGACTCTCTGTTAATCCTCACAACAACCTTTATTGAGTTGCTATGACTATTCTCATTTTGCAGATTAGGAAATATAGAATCTTTTATCTCAACAGGCCATAGAAATACAAAAAAATCAGCAAATCATCTGCTAGGCTCTGCAGATCTTACTGCTGTGCTTAATCATTTATGAATCTTAGTTTAACTTCTGTCTCTGGGAAATGGAGAGACTGTGGAGTGCTCAATTAAGAAAAAAGACATTCCCTGTCTTTCCCCATGATTTATGCAGAAATGTCAGTGAATGGAGATTGGTATAGAAAGCAAAAGGAATGAGAAGATTATATCAGACTGAAAGTTGAGAGACAATGATCCAGAACTCTCATTCGTTAATTCACTTTATTAATTCTTTTACTGATTTCCTCTCAATTACCAGAGTGCTATATGTGGAGATAAGAAGATAAATAAAGGGGTGCCTGGGTGGCTCAGATGGTTAAGCGTCTGCCTTCGGCTCAGGTCATGATCCCAGGGTCCTGGGATCGAGTCCCGCATCGGGCTCCCTGCTTAGCGGGAGGCCTGCTTCTCCCTCTGCTTCTCTCTCTCTCTCTGTGTCTCTCATGAATAAATAAATAAAATCTTTGAAAAAAAAAAAAAAAAAAAAAAAAAAAAAAAAAAAAGAAGATAAATAAAAAGCATTCCCTGCCTAAGACACAGTTACTGTCATTTGAATAGAGAGACAAGTAAACCAATAATAAAAATATGCTGATCCCTTCTATAATGGATGGTATGTATGGAACACTTTTCAAGAGTTAAGTACATACCTAACTTCTGAGTAAATTAAACAGTGTGAAACAAACCAGCATTAGATGCTTTTATGAGATTGGAGGGAAATGTCAAAAGCACAATTCATTAAGTAAATAAAGACTACACAACTTAGTAGATAGATACAGAACAGAAAAAAAATTTAGAAGAAAAGAGAAAAATCCCTATTTTTCTCTTTGAAAAATATCGAAGTATTCTATATTGTATTCAAGTATTCAATGTTGAAAATATTGAAAAATGTTGAAAGTCCATATTTTTCTCTCCGAAACAAGAAAATATATTTTCTTAAAGTTTGGCTGTTTACAAACTTACCCTGCTCTCCCAAATCACATCATATTGTTATTTATTTTAGACATAAAGCTGTCCGACTAATGCCTGTTCTCATGCACAACTTCATCCTTGATTGTCTGAAGTTAATTCCTACGAGCCACTGCCTGACAGTTTCAACTTTTACGTTCTCATAATAAAGAGACAAGTTTACCCTTTTCTGGAAACTATCTAAATTTGATTTCCAGTACCTGTTAAGGATAAAATTAGCATCTAGATTTGGTAGTTATAAAACAGCCAGCATATCCATGCAATATATTTGACAGTCAATTGTCTTACAAACCAAGTGACATTTTGATACTGACAAGTCAAATTTAAGGCATCTTTTCAACCTAACATTGCTGCAAGCACGAACACGTAATTGTAAACACAAATGCTTACAAAAGCATTTCCATTCCTGAAATAAATTTTTCTTTTTACTCAATTACAGGTTATTTCCTTAATTACTCTTCATTCAAATATGTTTCTCTTCCTTGACATTTGTGTAACACCGATTATTATAGAGTTCTATACTTAACAAAATTTATTTAAATTTTAGTATAATCTCTGTTTGATTTTTAATATCTCCTTTTTCAGGTGTGTTTGTTTTATGTTATTCCCGATTTTCAGAGATTAAAGTTTAAAAAAGTTAAATGAATATGTATATACACACTTACACCTTCATATATATATGTATCTATTTATAGGTCTTTAATCTGCCCCACAGACTGTATGCACATACACACACACACTTTAGAGAAAATGTAAATAAAACAGAAAGATAGATACTCAGGTTTTGCATCATACAGCTTTCCCTCAGGTTCTACCTAGTAACCTTAATTTGATTTTAGGGCCTCCTCCCAAGCAAGCATTTTAGAAACTTCTCTGACCACTTCTGATTAATCACTAAAGCCTTCCATACGGAACCCCTCCATTCACCCTCTTTGCCTAAAGATGCAAATTTGGCTTGTGCTTTATTGCATTATTCAGATTCTGAGCCCATTATTGTCCAGTTTTATTTGGATCCAAGAATGATTTAAGATTAGAAAAGGAAAACTTTCTGCTTACATCATCAAGCACTTGTCTGTGTGAATCAATGAGGAAAACCTGCATTTTAAATCTTAGCTTGGCCCACACTGTGGGCTCTAAGGACTGGGGAAGACAAAGTCTTTTCTCCCTTCAGGCTCTTGTCTGGATTAGCATTATTTTACCTGCTGCCCTCACAGAAAAGAGGCTCACGCCACCCCTGAAAAGACAATGCAGTTGTAACAGAATCTGAAACCTGAATCTGAAATAGATTCCATATTTTAGCACGTGGAGCTCAATCAACCACCATGTGAGACTTGCCAAATAAAATGGGGCAAAACAAGTTTTGTGACTCAAGCCCCTGATTCATGCTAAATAAATATAAGAAGTTTAAGGGTGAGAAAATAAAGTTTTTTGGGGGGAGGGTTTGGGGTGTTACCATCACAACTACTTGTTCCTTTGACATGGGAAGAAAATGGTTTCTTCCTCTGTACCTCAATTTAAGAGAAAGGTTTCAAGGAGACCACTTTATATGTCACCTGCATTTTTAGTACACAGTAGATTGGGATGCGTGTCCTACATAAAACTATCTGAAGCATAAGCCAGCCTGCCAGCCTTTCTGAATTGGAATTAAATTGGAATTGCTGCTGCATTGGTCTTGGTTATAAATCCAGAGTTTGTCGGGGCAATGAATGCCTACGTTTTCAAATTTCCTCAGATAAGATGTCAACCACATGAGAGAGTCCCTGGTGCCTTTCACCCCTCCCCACACACCACACAAGGGGCCAGAAAAGCTCAGCAAAAATAAGCTTGGCCAGCTGCCACAGAGCCCAAATGTCTAGTGTGAGAAGTATGGGAACACAGAGCTCCTTAGTCAAGGTACTTAGTAAGGATTCCCTAGGATGGGGCAGTGGGTGGGAAGAATGTCTCCAGAGAAGCCATGAGAGGGACCTCAATGGAGTCTCCTTGGACCTTGTGATCCACACAGCATGGTGACTCTCAAGACAGTAATTTCTTACATGGCCGTTCAAAGATCCAAGAAATCCAAGCAGAAGGTGCCAGTCCTCTTAAAGCACAGGCCCAGAACTGGCCGAGCCTCATTCTTGGCATATTCTATTGGTTAAGGCAGCTCCTGGCCAATTCAGGTAAGAGAGGAAGGGAAAGAGTCTCCATCTCTTGATGGGGGTTTGTTAAAAATGTGCAGCCACTTTGATCTGTCCATGGTCACAACTGAGGAAACTAATGTCAAGTAGGTGCTGATTTACTAAGTTCTTTCCTGCCTCCTTACTTTGTTCTCTGTTCAGAAGCCATGGTTAGTGAGAAAGTAGAAAAACAGAAGTTCCGGATAAAGAGAAAAGCTATGCCTACTTCTCCCATTGAGACCGGTAGGGTGCAGCAGAACTGAGATGAGCAAGGGGACAATTTTGTATTATTTTATTTGGATTTAGACAGGAAAGTTCAGTTATCAACTAGAACACTTAAAACAAGTGCAGACATGTCACTGGACTTGCCTTAACTTATATTCAGGAGTAGAGAAAGAATTAACATCGTAAGACATTTAAAAGGGTGATGAGCCCTGTTAGAATGGCTACATTAGAAAGATAAGAGATGGGAATGTGTTGGTGAGAATGTGGAAAAAAGGAAACCCTCCTACGCTGTTGGTGGGATTGTAAACTGGTGCAGCCAGTATGGAAAACAGTGTGGAGGGTTCTCGAAAAATGAAAAATAACAGGGACCTGGGTGGCTCAGTTGGGTAAGCATCTGACTCCTGATTTCAGCTCAGGTCCTGATCTCAAGGTCATGAGATTGAGCCCCGGCCCCCACTGGGCTCTGCAGTGGGCATAGAGCCCGTTTAGGATTCTATGTTTCCCTCTCCTGCCCCTCCCCACCCCAGCTAGCACTCTTTCTCTCTAAAAAAACAAAACCAAAAAACTTTATAGAGTCTAACTTGGATTCACAAAGGCCTCCCGCAAATATGAATGAGCCTGAAGATACGCCAAGATATCATGCACATTTGACTCATAAAAATGTGAGGGTATCTAAGAGTCAAGTTTATCCTTAACCTGTACAGAAAGGCTTTAAAACAACTAAAACATTGAGATCTGAGTATGTTAGAGAAGAGGGATAAACTGTTTTTTGATGCAATGTTGTTTTTTTTTTCTTTAAAAAAATACCACTTATTCTCAAGGAAGAATAATTGAAATCAAGTGCTTATAGACTCAGGGCCTTAAAATTATTTACTTATGACCATTTGGGGAAAATGTTCTGGACCAGTAAAGAAAAGAGGTCGCTTTTCTTTTTGATCTCTCTTCTGAACCAGAACAAACAAACAAATAAACCGTAGGCATCTCCTTTCAACATGGCATTTGCTGGGTCAGTTTTCACCTTGAGTAGCGAGCAAGTATACAAATAGGATCAATGAAAGTGATACAAACTATGGAATAAAAGGCACAAAGCATTTCAAGGATTAAGAAGTTAGCACTAACCTTCTCATTCTTTCAGTATTCTGGATGGGAGAGAAGTAGAATCGGTTCTGGGCATGCAGTACTGAGGTCCGACTTCCTCAGGTAGAGCGAGAACCCTGTTCTAGGCGTTATTTCATCTAATTACCACACAATAGAAGCAGGCACTTGTAACCTCCATTTGACAGGAATTTCAAAGGAATTTAGAGTGATCGAGTAATGCGCTCGAAAGCACTAACCAAGGGAGTGGCAGACTCAGGACTTGTGGGCCAATTCCAAGCCCATAATCTTAACCATTTCCCAAATCTGCTATCATCTTTTCTAAAATACAAGTTAGATGTACTTACCAAGACTTGACCACGACTCAGCTCAGAGCTCTGCATCATTTCCTTCCCACCGGTGTGTTGCTCAGATCTGGAAACTTCCCCTAGGCAAGTTACCATCTGCAATAGGTTACTCCCAGGTGCGGAGGGGCTCTCCCAGTTCTGCCATCTCACCTGAGCAGCTGGGGCTCGTCTACTGTCTCAACCACCTGTAGCCCACTAGCTGCCTTTTCACCAGTGTGATGGCTATAAACACAATGTTTTCCACAGGACTTAACAAGTCTGTGAGCAAAAGTATGGGTAGGTGTTATTTTCAAGAAAATCTCTTTGAAGATACGGAATGACTTTTCATTGAAAGGTGAATGTCCGTGAAAATAAGTGAAATGTTTTCGATTGTTACTACCTTGGAAAATATAACCAGCACTTCTTCTCCCTTTTCTCATTTCTTTAGATTCAAATCTTGACCTACATCTCCTGTTCTCTCTGTCTTCAAGATTATTTCATTACTTTGAAATGAATCTCTCGAGCTATGGCATGAGGCAACTAGACTAAAAAAAATAATTCTGTATTTCTCATATAGAAGTGGGGAAACAGAAGTAGAGAATGGCTTTTTTACCTACAGAAAGGGTCTAGTCAGGAAGGGCCTTGCATAGAGGCAAACATGCTTAACTCCTGAAGGGAGAGGAAAGCTTTACTTTATGTAGTAGCAGTAGCCAAAGACATCTCTTTTGGTGCTTTCAAACCCAACGGGACAGTCTCTCACCCATGTGTAGTGAGTGGTCCTGGGAGTTGGAGGTAACTGATCTAGGTAAGAACACAAAAACAGTAATGTTCTCAAAATGGGCTTTCGTTGGATACTCTTCACATGATTTCCTTTTATCTAATATATTCCTTGCTGCCAAGGCTCTCTAAAAACTCCTCAGCCATTCCAGACTAACTTCCAGAACCTTCTCTGCATGCTAGACCAGCCCTACCAGATCAAGTGACTCTGGTTTAAACTTAATTACTATGATACATGAGGAACATATATGAAGTCACAAATAGGCCTCTTAAAGGCAATAACAATAAAGCTTTTAGTCTGAGATATAACCATCTTTCTGAATAACATCCTCTGTATATTATCACTGGTGTTGACTTGTGGCAACATTCTGAGCTATTTGCCATTTGGGTCTGCTTTGAGAGAATACGGGTTGTAGACAGCAGAGACTAGGCTCCTTACATGTGCCCAGCATTGTGCTACAAACTCTATAAACATTATCTTAGTTCTCGCAATTACTTGAGCATATATTCAAAAATATCTTTCTCATCCTCAAATTACTCTCTATCACCTCCTTGCTTTATTACTTACATATAAGCTCCCTGAGAAGAGGAATCTTAGATCTCTTATCTCAAGACCAGTCTCTGAAACTATGGATGAATTCATGAACCAACCTTTGAAGAAGATTGTATTATTATGTGCATTTGACAAGTAATCATTGAAGGATTCAGCATTTAAAACCCAGTAATAACCATAATATGATTAACCTATTAGAGTCTGTTAGTGAGGACCCATGAACCAAACTGTGATAAAGGCATTCTGTGATTACATCATGCCAGGACACTCCTCCAAGGCAGGTCCTTCCATTGGTGCTATTTTAGAGAAACACTGTCTTAGAAGGGATTAATTTCTTCTCCAAGGTCACACAGTTATTTAAAACATGGCTAGGATTCCAACTCAGATCTGAGAACAAATGCTCTTAATGATGAGGTTATACTGCTTTCTTTCCAGTTTGGTCAACTTGCCCAATACAGATGATCTACTGCTTATAATTACTTCAAATAAGATTTTGTAATACCTCTTCTTCCCCTAATTATTGTATCTATTATCTCCAGAGGCAGCACAGGAAGAAAAATCAAGCTAACAAAACAGGAGAGGGTCAGAGGAGATGGTGAAAAATTCACTGACTTAATTCAACAAATATGTACAGAACAGATAAAGATGAGCCATATCCAATGAGAGCACTCACTCTGCCAGAGTTTATGATCCCAATGGGCATTCTGATGTGTGATCTTGACATTTAGCATTGGAAGGGCAGCCATTCTCATCTGGACGTTTTGGAAAAACCACTACAACAATCACATTGAGTGGACATTTTGCTTCCTCATTAGCCAGTCTAGCTATACATTTCAGATGAGCTTTGGGTTTTGTGTTTGTTGCATTCTACTGTCTGATGCCAAAATAAATCTAATTTGCCATTCTTATCTTTGTCCCCCCACCCACCGAATTTTCCCAGGAAACATCCAATTATACAGTTTCTAATTCTTTCTCTTCCACACAGTACTAATGATCAAGGTAGACTCATCAAGCTCCAAGCTAATTTCAATGGGCGAAAGAAGAGTAAAGAATAGGAATAATGACCAGCAAATAATAGAAGCACCCTTTCCTACATATTTAATTCTGTATCAGTGCATTTATTCCGTGTGCAAGTTCAAGAGGTAATTATCACCTATACATAAAGCAAGACATGCTAAATTAGGGCACAGCATTCAAATAAAAACAAAAGCAGAAAAACCTAACGATTTAAATAAGTCATATTCCAATCTGTTTATATCATTCCTTTCAAAAGAATGGTACAATTTACTAATTGCTAATTTTGTAATTGCTACTGTGGGTTGATTTTACCTCCAATATTTACTGAAGTGTATCCAACTATAATGAGTATCAGTACATTTTTCCCTTTTAAAAAGGGTACAATGCTTCAGAAAACAATAAACCCAATTAAGATTAATTTCAATTCAAAAAAAGATGGCATTATATGAATATGAAATGGCAGCGGGGATTTTAATCGGAAAAAAAAGAACTAGTAACATCCTAATCATTTTTTTATTTTATTGAATCATACTGTTACATTTTCATTGAAAATGGTAAAATTATTGAAAATCAACCCAAACCACCTTTAAAAAAATTAAAATGTATGGTGAAAATTAAACATAAATCCTAGAAAATATTTTTCAAATAGGCAAATATTTTTATAATTTTTACTTAAAGAATTCTGAAGCTGGGACAGTCTTATCTTAGAAAGCCTTCCATGTAAGAATTAGAGAATATCAAAATTTACAATTGCCAAAGGAAAGCTTCCCACCTTTTCCATTCCCCAGTTTGAATTATGATCAATAATAGAGGCAGAACAAATTACACTGCAAGTTGGTACTACAAATTCTTACTCAAAATCTCTAAATCTGATGGATCTGATTTTGATCTTTTTTTTTAAAAAAAAGCTTTTATTCATTTATTTGACAGAGAGAGACGTAGCGAGAGAGGGAACACAAGCAGGGGGGAGAAGCAGGCTTCTGACTGAGCAGGGAGCCCGATGTGGGGCTCGATCCCAGAACTCTGGGATCGTGACCTGAGCCGAAGGCAGACACTTAACAACTGAGCCACTCAGGTGCCCCGATGGATCTGATTTTGAAAGGGATCTAAACATGCCGTAGAGCTTAAGGTTTGCAGTTTGCCTGGGTTAGAATCCTATTTTACTTGCTCTTGTACTTAATCTCGTGGAGTCTTGGTCTCCTTATCTGTAAAATGGGCTTGATATTAGTACCTAACTGTGATGATTAATTTAGCAATAGTAAAGTGGCTCAGAGTCTGGCACAAAGACAGTGAAGATGCTATCTGACATTATTAATGTGATATTCTTATAAAAAAATCTGATACAGAATCACTTTACCCTCTCCTAGGAATTACTGGTATCATATACCTTTCTCCTCAGTAGAATGAGATCAAGGGAGAGCTCTAAACATATTAAAAGAAAGCCACCTTCAAATGTTTACTTTTTCTTCCAGTGTCACCTATTTACCTCCTGATGAGAAGACTAACGATAGGAGCATGGCCCTAAGCACTGACACACATGGTTTCATTTGCTAACTCCCAGCTTTTAAGTGGGCACACCAATAACCTCAATTCACAAAAGATGAAATTCAGCACCGAGGGTGCAGTGGTCCCTGAAGATCTCACATCTCTTTAAGAGTAATAGTACCATGTCCCCATTCTGCAGATAGGGAAACTGAGGCATAGGGAAGTTACTGAATGTAAGCAAGGTCACACGGCCTTTTAGTGAGGGTGTAATTCAGACCGAGATGACATGGGCATGGGTTTTAATGACATAATCTGTTTCTGCATATTCCCTCAGTCTTTCCCTTCATTAAGGTACACTAATACACCTAGTAGAACTGTAGTAAATTCAAAATCACTCCTCCCTACACACAGGTACACACACACTCACCCCTGGCACAAGCCCTACACATACTTTCCCAACTTGATTGTCCTGCCTCTAAATATAAGAAAACAGTTGAATTATTACTTTACTGTGAATTTTCCTTACATCAACAATAATATTTAGAACTCTTTACTAATTACAAATTAATCTTTTCTAGTATATTTTTTTAAATATTTAGAATACACTACACTACAAGGGTGGTTTAGGAAGCCTCAAACACTGATACCAGTGAGAAACTCTAGGGGACTTGGTAAGTTGATATTAATCTTAAGAAAATACTTGTCAAAAATGTGGGTAGACACCATCAACCAAGTCAAGTCATTAGAAACTAGATACCATAATTAGGTAAAGTGAATTTTCTACTTCCCCTCCCTCTCTCCCCATACCTGAAATATTTTTAATATAAAGGACACTGTTTTAAACTGCTGTTTTTACTAAGTCAGTAGGGTATAAAAATAACTTTAAAAAACCCCTTAAAAGATGGAAAGATTAAAATTTGGCTGAAAAATATAAGAAATGATAGCATCAGCATAACTATTATGGGGCCGTCCCATTTCCCCTCTTAAAATATTCTTTTTGACCATACCACAATGAATCATGCATGGATATTTGATTGTTATAAATTTTATTCGAATAATAGAAAATAATACATACAGATAACCATAGGATACACACACAGAATTTAAAGATAAATTTTATACTTTTCAATATGAAACAAAGTACATATCTCATGGAGATATATTGCTACAAATGCCAGGAAACAATAGAGTAATCATCTTGAAAATGGAAAGTATAGGAACATATTATCAGAATTACTAAATAATAAAAAGGTACAATTCCATTACATGTAGCATAAAATACAGGTATTGGAGAAAGTGTTTCCCCACTTTTTGACTGGAAATAACAATGGTCATATGAAATCTACTAGTCATCCAGATTTTTTCTAGATATATACAGTATATACAGACCTTGCAGAGAAAATTATAAATATTTTTCTCCTTTGTGTATAATGACTTTATCTCAAATGTAATCTTTCAATATAAAGTAATATTTCATGATGGTATCAGAATTTTGCTAATTTCTATACTTTTTTGATATCTGAACTGTTGGTTTCAAATTCTGATATCTTTGTAAAGAAGAACAAGTTCTTGCAAAATGTGAAATTGGTAGGAAAGAGGTAAAAAATTGATTTCACAATGTCTAACACTCAATCTGTCGATTTTCATATATACTTTACATATTGCTATGAAGTCATGTCTTCAACAATCTTTTGAAAACCACATATTGAAAGACTGAGTCATACATATCAAAGTCAGCAGCATTGCCATGGGTCTATTACAAATTTAACTCAGGAACTAAAAAGCCTGCCAGACTCACTCTGATAGACGGTTGGATTTCATTAAAAAACCATCTCCACCATCCAAAAAAGAGAGGGTCCCTTAATGGAATCAGAAATTGGAAATGAAGAATTGTGTGAATTTTGTTTAATATTTGAGTTGAGAGTCAGATCATTCCTTATTTTCCCCACCGTGTTTTAATAAAACCTGAAAGCTTGTTCGCAGGTGTGAAGGAAACAATTACTTTTAAATTTTTTTTAATATTTGAGAAAGAATAAAATGGGATCATTTCAATTTCATAATATCATTGAAAAAAAGAAAGCATTACCCATAATAGAATGTAAGCTTTAAAAAAGTGGCTGGTCCGTATGACTTTTATATGGTTAAATAAATTCTTATTAATATTTTGCAAAGATTCAGCATGTTAAGGGTAACAAAACACTTTCACATTCCCTTCTTTATCTCTTAACAAACGATGCACGGGGCAGGGGCAGGTATGCTGGGTATTATCTCCACAGTCTATAGATGAAAAATTGAGAACTGGAGAGAGCAGGGTGATTTGTAAAGAATCTTGCAACTTTGTCATGCCTAAACAAAACAGGACTGGGTTCCCACCTCTGGTGTAGCATTTTCCAACATTCTTTTGAATCACATGCACCCTCTTCCAAACAGGGTAATTTAAAAAATGTATTTTCACCCTTGAGTATTTCAAATGAGCATATCAAAATAATACCAATTAAGTCTTCTGAGCAATGCTGTTACCATGGGAAAATGACGTTTGGATTAAATGAGTTCCTCTACATTAAAAAAACAAACAAACATGTGTGCACATGTGTGTGTGTGTGTGTACACATGAGAGCATGTGAGTCTATCCATAGGCAGTGCTTAAAATCATAGCTTACGAAGATCTTTATCAAAAGTCTAATGTAGGTAATATGTAAATTCCTTTGGTTTATCAAGTAAATATTAAGGCATTTCAGATTCCCCTAAAAGGATTTACTGTTTTTTTATTATATTCATATTTTACCTATAGAAAGTTAAAAATACAGAGTTGAAAAAAAAACATGCATAACCACCGCATTTCATGAAAGCACTTTTTTTGTAACCAATTAACTTTCTAGTAAATAATAAAAAAAAGTTAATATCACCACAAGGCATTTACAACAAAGAACAATACTACAGGTATATAACTTGACACAGCGTGGACATTTGAGATGGCTGAAGTAGAACCTCTTGCATCCATATCTGTCAAAGATGATAAATAACTCATTAATAAAGATTTTTACCAATATAAATTATCAGGGCAAAAACAATGCCTCTCCTATCAAAATCAAATCATACCATGAACCTAACCTAAAATCACAAGTTATTATTAGCTCTCATTTTTTTTTTAAAGATTTTATTTATTTATTTGAGAGAGAGAATGAGATAGAGAGCATGAGAGGGAGGAGGGTCAGAGGGAGAAGAAGACTCCCTGCTGAGCAGGGAGCCCGATGCGGGACTCGATCCAGGGACTCCAGGATCATGACCTGAGCCGAAGGCAGTCGCTTAACCAACTGAGCCACCCAGGCGCCCTATTAGCTCTCATTTTATTTATCAATGTAGCATATATTACCTGCCAAGAATATCTCTAAAAACGCTGATGTACTTAAGTTTTTTAAAAAATGAATCTAGGCTTTGTTCATCTAATATTATTTAACTTTAATTGAAATTGCAAAAACAACTTAATCATTTTGAAAACATACTCTATTACAGACAATTTTGAGATAATTCAATGGTTTAATTAAAGAAAGCTTCATTGGATAAGAGTTTGGAAAAATGTGTGTTTGTTTCTACTTTATGCATTTCTAGATAAATTATTAGGCATAATATAAAACATCATCTTTTTTTTTTTTTAAGGCAATCAATAAAAGCTCCATTTTCCTAGAGATGGCCTTGTCTGCTCTAGTCCTTGCAAGCTCAGCAGACGGCACATGTCAGATGAAAAGGCTACTCTTGACTCAGCAGCCCTAAAATGCAAAAATCATGTCTGTTCCTGCAAAAGCATAGAATCTACTACTCTGGCCATATTAGAATGTGAACTCTACATCTTGCACTATTCTAGGAGTAAGAGAGCCTATCTTAATTACTTTAAAACCTATGTAATAATAATCATAACAAGCTTAAATTTCTAGTTTTGCTCTGTTGAAGTGCATACAGTTTTTAAAAGATCTATAGTCTGAAATGGTTTTTATAGATTTTTATGCTGTGGAACTCAGTTCTAAGATAAACCCTTCCCATTTTCTTGGTATAGTTTAGTTATTTGTTTGTTTTAGTTTAAGTATGGCAGTCTTTATGATTTCACGTAAAGATAAAATTCTTCCAAGTTTCCATATCCCTCTTTCTTGTTACTTCCTAATGATGTCGGTCATTTTGTTTTCTAAGATTAAAGAGAGAGCTTTTAATTTTATGCCCAAGATTACAGACTAGGTCAAGCCCCGTGAAAGGAAACAGGGAACAAGGTTATTTATGTCACTGAGAACTACAGAATAGAAGACAAGACGGCTTCTACTCTACTTAAACTGAGGTCCCCAAACTCCAGATTTGAGATTTGAAAGAATAAATGAAATTTCTTCTACCACTGTCACTGATAAAATATGAATGCGAGTCTGTTTCCCTTAATTCTAAAAGTGTAATTTCTATTGTAAAATAGGTTTAATTTGGATTTTGAAAGGAAAAGTTAGCGTGAACCTCCTTCGAAATCGGAATCGAAGAATTTTTTTTTAGAAGTGTTTTGGTTTGGCCAAGCGGTTTATGACCTTAACAATGTTACATTTCCCGCTTTTTAAAGAACTGATAAGATTCATGTATAATTTCTAGGAGGCAAACAAAGATCTTAAAACTAGTCTGTGGGTTTAACACTGCCCTTGAGAAATGCTTAAGAAATTCTGTTCTTGGGGCGCCCGGGTGGCTCAGTCGGTTAAGCCTCTGCCTTCGGCTCAGGTCATGATCCCAGGGTCCTGGGATCGAGTCCCACATCGGGCTCCTTGCTCAGCAAGGAGCCTGCTTCTCCCTCTGCCTGCCTCTGTCTCTCTCTCTCTCTGATAAATAAATAAAATCTTAAAAAAAAAAAAAAAAGAAATTCTGTTCTTTAGAGGCAATCCAAAGGCAAATTTGGGCATAGCTCATAAGGAGGAAAAAAATTCAGATTAATAAAGTTCTGCTAAATATTTTTTGATGTCTTTTCTATTTGTTATTATTATCTTTCTTCATATTTTGTATCACTCATGAGAAATTTCTGTTACCGTCATCTCTCATATTCCAAAACCTTCCTACCATTCGGATGGAGGACATCATGGAGGAGAAATGGACAGAAGGACATTGACTGACTCACTCTCGGGGGTTCATAATGCTGATGTTATCAATAAAGTGAATGTTGACTTTGACCAACTTACTGGTTATCCTTGGAATCCTGATCTGTTCGCTACTGGCTCCATCCCCTCCATCCGTGGTGGCCTTAACTTCAATAATGTAGTCCTCTTTAATGGGCAACAAAAGTTCTGCTGATGTCTTATTTGTGTTCAGCACCTGTACGTTATTTTGACTGCTAGTCCTATAAAACACCTAAAATGCATGAACAGATACACTTATTTCTTACATTGCCTACTCTTACTTTGTTTCATAGAACTGATTACTCTGAAGTTACCTCACTTACATATTGTTTGTCTTGTTATATTCACTAGAATATAAGTTTAATTCATAGCTCTTTTCATAGGTCTTAGGCTGGGGGTCAGCACACACTAGAATCATCAAGTCCTCAAAATCAAGGAGGGGAAGAGGAGTGAACTTCTATGGAAGAGTTCAGCTGGCTTGGGCATTTGGAAGGTTGGAGAGAGGGGGCAAGACCCTACTGTACTGATCTCGAAAGCCAGACCAACAGACTAGAGCTAACGATTTCCATTGTTTTTTAAGTAGTACTGGGTGGGCGGGGGGGGGGGGGGGCATCAGAATTAACAAAGTAATTAACATCATGAACAATTTACAAACATTTTGTCCCAAATCCCTGCAAGACCAGAATTATTTCCCTTAAATTTACATTTAAGAAATCAGACATTTGGGGGAAAATACCCTTTTTATTAAAAGTTTGATATCTATGTTAAAATCAGATTGCGGCAACCGTATTCTCAGAGTTAGAAAAATCATTCAAACTGAGCTTCCCTTGCCAGGAAAAGGAAAAGAAAGCATTGCAAATATCTTACTTTGTATCCCGTTACTTCTGATTCGTTCTCCATTGCTTTAACTTGTTCCCAATTAAGTAACACTTTAGTGTCTGTAGCATTCCAAACAACATTTCCTGGTGGCTGACTGGGAGCTTGAAATGCAAAATGAGAAAATGAACCAGATTTGAACATGAATGATATTTTACATAGAACAGATAAAGGACGGGTATAGAAGGCTTATAAAAATACAGCAAAATCTCTTTGGTAATATGCAGCATATAGGCGGAATCAGAAAAAAAAATAAGGGTAGCTAAATTTCCTTTTCAAAAGGTTCTTCAGTGAAATTGTGAGAATTCATTTAATCATATTCATCACATCTTTGAGGACATTTCTCACTCGTGGCTGTGGGTCCTTTTCTGGGAACACGTTGATAGTGGAGATAAGGAAATTCCTTTATCCACCACTAGAGGGACGCTTGTTGATGCACCAAGAAAGGCAGGCGGTGTGACCCACTTTCACACATCCACACAGAGGCCGAGGGAAATTGCCAGCAGAGCAGATTAAAGACGCGCAAAATGTAGTGTGGATGATTTTTAAGCCAGCATTGTGTGATGAGATAGGCAAACGGGAGGCAATCAAAGATAAGGGCTACTTCTATTTATTCTCATGAAGTAACAGCTATTCACATGAAAAACTGCAGCAGAGAGTCTATATTTCACTCTTCGTTTTCCAAGTTTTAAAATCAGTTTTTGAGAAAAATAAGGCGAGACCCTAAAACATTAATGAGAATTCCATTCGATAATGAATGAAATTCTCTGAGGTTTAAAGACTTGGATTCATAGCCTAGTTCCCTCTCACGAACACCAGGCAGCATACTCATGCTGGGGAAAGGGGGTTCAGTGGCAGCACAATCAGGACATTAAAATTCAGTCTCCTGCCAAGCACAAAACAAACACATTATCATCCATTTGGCCACAGCATCACAATTGCCCAAAGCAGTGCTGAAATATGCTGTACTTGTGGATTTAGCCACAGACTGTGATCTGGTTAACTGAATTTGTAATGGGAAAATGATATAAAATATTGGCTAGGCAGGGAAACTTCTAAACATCATTGACTCATGCCACGAGGGAAAGACGGCTGAACTTACAGATGGGAAGAGCTCTCAGATACTTTTATGTGACTAATGACCCCAAACAAGACTGTCTTTGCTGCGGATTCTTTTGCTTCGTGTCTACTCTTTCACACTATTCTATGCTGCCTTTGACATGGTGTGATCTGGCATTAGCAACGACTTAGAGAGTTCAAGCTGTACTGCTTTGATAACAAAAATGTATATAACGGCAGTAGCCTTAGGGTTGAAAGACTGATGACCATGTTCTGGTGACTCAGGCCAAATGATATGAATGCACCAGCCTTAGAACATTTTCCCGAAGTCTGTGATTTCCTGCGTCCTGACAGTGAGTGTAACGGGCCAGGTTCCGCTGGAAGCGGCTCAGGGAGCAAAGGCAGTAAGGTCTGTTTTACTGAAAGGTGCATGCTTGGGAGGTTGGATTTTATTAATATCCAACTTGAGTAATGTTGGCTGAATCATCTCTTCCAACACTAGTCTTGTAGAAGAGATGACTGCAAGTATGACACCGAGGCTTATCTTGTATCAGCCCAAAAATAGATGAGGTGAATGAATGCAGCCTCGATTGAATACTTTTTGAATAAACAGATAAAACAGGAAAAGGGAAAGGAAGAAAACATTAAGGTTTGTTCCGGGTCTGATTACTTATTCTTTTTTTTTTTAATAAAGATTTTATTTATTTGTTTGACAGAGAGAGACACAGCAAGAGAGGGAACACAAACAGGGGGAGTGGGAGAGGGAGAAGCGGGCTTCCCGTGGAGCAGGGAGCCCGATGCGGGGCTCGATCCCAGGACCCTGGGATCATGACCTGAGCCGAAGGCAGACGCTTAATGACTGAGCCACCCAGGTGCCCCTGATTACTCTTATTCTGAATCATA
Organism: Mirounga angustirostris; assembly: GCF_029215605.1. NCBI lineage: Eukaryota > Metazoa > Chordata > Mammalia > Carnivora > Phocidae > Mirounga > Mirounga angustirostris. The sequence continues at coordinate 175,258,880 of NW_026991709.1, read as the reverse complement.
TCAGTGTTTTCTGAGCCTCAGGTCATCATGTACCACTTTCATAATTTTTACTATCTTTAAAAAGAAGACTCGATTAAAAAAAATAATAATAAACAATTACCTTAGCTTCATCCCAAACACTAATACTCACACTAGCATGGGCTTGATATGCTAGTTATGTTCTTACGGTACCATCTAATAATGAAGCATTATTAAATTAAAAAAAAAAAAGTATTTGTGAACCACCCTCGAATTATCTCTTACCACCCCTGATAAGAATAACATCATCTGGAAAATTCTACGCCAAATAAACTTTCCTTCCATGTTCAAAATCCTATTTGTTAGTAAGTAAATGCTTATTAAACATTTATCATATGGACATGGTAAAATGTGCTTTTATATAATATAATTTAGTTAATTCTCATTGCATTATAATAATGTCCATTTCTGTACATGGGTAATCTGGAATGAGAGACTTAAAAAAATTGTACACTCATGTTCACAACAGCATTATTCACAGTAGCCAAAACGTGGAAGCACCCTAATTGTCTGTCAACAGATGAATGGATAATCAAAATGTGGTATATACGTAAGATGAAGTATTATTCAGCCTTAGATAGGAAGGAAATTTGCTGACACATGCTACCACATGGATGAACCTATTATGCAAAGTGGAATAAGCTGGTCAAGAAAAGACAAATTCTGTATGATTCCATTTATATGAGGTACCTAGAGTAATTTCTGTCAAATTTGTAAAGACAGTAAGGGGAATGGTGCTTGTCAGGGGTTGAGGGCTGGGAATGGGGATTATTGCTTAATGGGTACATAGTTTTAGTTTTATAAGATGAAAGACTTCTAGAATCAGTTACACAACAACCAATCTTAATGCTACTGAACTGTACATTTAAAAACGGGCAAGATGGAAAATTCATGTTATGTGTATTTTTACCACAATTAAAAATTAAAAGCAAGAACTTGCTAAGCGACACAACTGCTAAGAGGTATTATGTGGACTCAAGCCAGCTCTGATTAATTCCAAAGTCTATGCCGCCCATATTATACTGTGCTGAGTAGCTGAGGCCTTATTTAACTCCTGAATGACTGATCACAGATTTGTAAATGATGTGAAAATGAATACTAATCAAGAATGTCACAAAATATACTCTACTTCCACTATCACAGGAATGCTTTTCCTGATTTCTCAGACTAAAGTGGGGACTCTTTTCAGATACTAGGACCTTTCTTCATAATCCTCATCAAAGGTACATTTTACATTTCCTTGTGATTTTATTTTTATTAATATCCAGCTTTCCCATTAACCTGTAAGAATCTTGTAAGCAGAGACAATGTCCAGTAAGGTCTCTGACACAAAGAAGTTGATATGGTTGATTTTATTCACTAGCCCAATGCCTTGTCAAAGGTAGATATAAAATTAGATTTTGCATAGGACTGATGTTTTAATGTAAAAAGCACAAACTCAAGGATCCAGGAAACACTTTTACAGTATTATCAAGAAATAAGTTTGACCCACTTCCTTTGTGTTCCTAACGAATGATTCATGCAATGAACATTCTGAATGGGGTAAAGATTCAGAGTAAGTATTAGTGAAATATTTCACCATGGTGGCAGCAGGACAAGATTTGGCTGGCCACACTTCTCAAGTGCAGCATATCAAAATTCAAAATGAACTGTCTAGCTACATGTTGAAAGTTCTCCAAGACATCCCAACAAATACTATACATTTTACAAAGATAAAACTGGGACAGTGAACACTCATTGACCATCAGCTTTGAGACTTGAGATTGAATATGTTCAATTGTACTGAGGCTAAGATGATAAGGAACATAACACAAAGAAAGAACAGAATACAAAAACAGTGAAAAAACTGGTATATTGATTAAATGACTTATTCAAGAAACATCTATGTGTTAAGGGTTAAGGAAAAAAAATGAATAAGGAGGTGACAACATCTGGGATAGATTTTGAAAGGCAACTTATGACTTTTATATGTAGAGGCAAGTGAGGGAAAGGTGTCCAGCACAGGGATAAACATATGCCAAGGCGCAAAGGCAGGAAACAGCAAGGTACAGCAGGGAGCTCAGAAGTTCTGCTGGTTGCAAGGTAGTGGGGAGGAGAAGGAAAAGTGCAGATGCAGTTGAAGAAGCAAGTAGGAGCCAGATGCAGAAGGGTCCAGGAGACCAAAGGAACTAGAAAAGGAATTTTTTTGTAGGCAATTAGGAAGGCAATAAATAAGTGAAGGTAGGGAAGTGATACTATCAGTTTTGTGGTTCCATAGATCTTTGTGGGAGCAGAGGGAAAAGGAGGAGAATCTTGGTGGGCATTCTGTTGGAAGAATCTGGTAGCACTTCATGGAAGAGAGAATAAAGGTCTGTTCACATAATGATGATTGCAGCAGAGTTGGAGGGATGAAACAGATACGAAATTTGTGTAAACTCAGCAAGTCATGATGACTGACATCATATGGGTGCCGGCAATAAGAAGCAAAGCTAATTCTAGCTGATGACACAGACCTTGGGGAATAACGTCTCTACCTGGAATTCCCTTTGACTACATATTCAATAACTATTTCTTATGAGTTAGGGATCCTTCCGAGTACATTCAGCAAAGAGATAGACATGTTCTCTGACTTCTAACCATTGGCCTTATCAGTGGTTCCCAAGGATCAATATTTCTACCACTAGAGATGATTTTAGGTGGATGACATTTTAAATTGGAAATACGTACATATTTTCACGTTAGGTTAAAAGAAACCTGTCACACCCAATTCTTGATTCACAGATATAATTCTTCTGGATGAAGCCAATATTGATACATCTGTGGTAAGCTACTTGACACCCAACACACAGATCATTAAAACTAGGTTCTAAATAATGATACAGAACAAAGGCTATTATGCAAACATAAACAACTCCGATGTTTCCAGCTGCACACAGATGTCTGCTAAGCATCCTAAAACACACAGTCACAATTCAAACTAACTCAGACCTAAGGGAATATTTAATGCAAATAATTCATCTTAAACCAAGTGATCAGGAAAAGAATAGCACTCTACTAATAACACTCAAAAAATCCCTGATTAGTTCATTGCAGAACTTATTTTCAGGTATGCATTTTTTTTTTTTTTTTTGAAAATCAATTAGGGTTATTTCTCTTTGCGTTTCATTGTACTGTTTAACTTTTAAACTTTTTCTATTCAAATAATTGTTTTGTTTTCATTTTATAAAAAAAATCTTATGGCTACTATCTTACAATAAAGAGTATTAGTGATTTTGTTTCTAGAAAAGATATAGTTGCCTTTTAAAAGAAATATATCTAACTATTAAACAAATTAAATATACTAGGAAAATAATAAAGCAGGTGTTTGAGTCTGTGGCTAAACTCATGCAAATAGCGAGTGACAGGAGATGGCAAAATAGTGGGCAAGTTAGGAACAGGTTGAGTTTGCTCATTGCATGATCCAATCTTCCCTTTAGCATCTTCATTCCCATTTGTGGTTTCCATCCTCACCAACATTCAGTTACCTTGTATTGAGCCTTCAATGCCCTTCTCTTCTATCTTCCTAGGGTCAAACCTCAAACGGGAACCCTTTGCTTCCACAATCTATTAAAAGGCTGCCTATTTTTGTGCACCAGGAGTTGTCTTGTAACAGCACAGAAAAGATCTACTTCGTATACTTCAGATGAAGGCCTGGAAGCACTGTGGTCATTTACAAGGCACATGTCTTTGTCTTAACCTAACCGAAGCCACAGTGTCTCAACTGTAAAACCAGAAGACCTTGGAGAGCAATTGTTAGATTAAAACCTACAGGAGAGTGAAACTGCTCTAGAACTGGAAAACTTCAGATCAGAAGTTGTGACCTGAAAGCCCATCAGTCAGCTTGCAACCTTTTTTGTGTGTGATTTTTTTGGCTAACCCACTGTACTTTAATTTTGCGTAATTGCCAACATTTAAAACTCAGGAGCTTTCACTTAAGTTCTGGGTTTCTGACTGCTGATTGCTCATGCAATACTGGATGGGAAAGAATGGGCCTACTCTGAGGGATAGAGAGAATAGGCTGGACCTAAGAAAAGACGCCCCAGCCATCCATCCCTGCCCATTGATACCTGCCGGGCCATTGAAGGTATCTGACTTGTCATTTCTCTTTTAAAATAAGTACTAGTTTGGGGTAGTTTTTATATATTTTAAGGACATTTTATTGACATATCAGGATAAGTAATACATCTTGATGGAATAGATCTGTACAATGTAACTGTTTAAATTTGTTATTTCTCTAAAGTCTTGAGGTGGTGGATGCTGAGGGAAGGATGAGAAGGAGGAAGGGTGCAGACATTGGGAGCAGATGAAGGTGCAGTTCAGGGATCTTTAGAGTTCTCTCAGCTACCTGAGCTGTGTTCTTAGATCCTCTGGAAACGACTCGTTGATGATCCTTATTATTGGCTGGTAGGGTCAATTGTGTTACTGTTTAAAGTATTTTGAGGTAGATTGTATTGCTGTTCAAGATCTTTGCAAGTCCTCTGCCCTTTACTCCTTGTGGAAGATTATACTTCTCTCTTACTGACATTCAGCTTGGCCATGGGACATGTGGTTCCCATGCCTGTAACTTCTGCTTCTCGCTGGCATCTCACAGACGTCAGGCTTTGTCACATGACTCCTTTCAACCAATGGAATGTAAGCAAAAGTGCAATGGGTCACTCCCCAGTGACAGCTTCCAAAGCCAGAGGAGAATCTGTTCAGCCCTTCTCTTTTCCCTCTGCCATGAGATCAGCACAGCCCAGTGAGCGGCTGCTCCTTCAGTCTGGGTCCTGGAGTGAACGGCATGGATCAGATCTGAATTTTACTTGTGGTGGACATGTAGGATGAGTGAGAAAGAAACACTTGTAGTTTTAAGCTACTAAGGTTTGGAGGTTGGATACTGTGGCCTGGATTAGCCTAATCTGACTGGAACAGCTATTAGCCGGTATTCTAAATAGCTTTGAGGAAGACATGGAATACTATATGTTAATACAGCTTATCTGTTTCACGTTCCAGATTCTATCCTATGTGGAATTTCACTTTCCAGATTCTATCCTAGGTGGAAGCCCAACCCAGCATAGGCTGATTGAGTTCCACACTTTATTAGAACTTGATACATGGTCTATATTTGTAAATTTTTGGTAAATTATGTCGCAACTTTCACATCGTACAGATTTCTTCCAGCTCAATTTCTACTGTTGATAGTATTCTAACGTAGAAAAAAATGACAAAAACTAATTTAATTTTAGTAGAAAGGTAGCATATCACTATACAGTGCAACACGACTTGGCAGGCTGCAAAATTATTTACATAATTTCAAATGTTGTAACAAAAATAGTATTATGTTGAAGGCTTTTATTATTATTGTTCTTTAAGCATCCATTATGATATCCTCTGTGTATTTGATTAATACACTCTTCAATGTCAGCTTTATAGATTTTACTTAGTCCTCAGCCTCTTGCCTATAAGCAAGTGATAAACAAAAGGTTGTTGACTGGATGAAGCTAGGAATATAAGGCATATCTATCAACAGGAAAATGGTTAATTTGTGGTATATAATTACAATGGAATATTATACATACACTAACATGTTTATGAAAAACTACTAGTGATAATGGAAATTTCTATGCTGTATAGGGAACTAAATATACAGCATACTTCCACTGTATAAGACAAACATTCTATAGAACTCAAGTCTGAAAAGAAAGCCCGACATTAAGGATGGTATTTCTGAGATAGGATTATGGGTGATTTCTTCTCTACAATTTTCTTTTTTTGCAAATTTTCAACAATGACAATGTTTTCTTTTATATAATAAAAAGTAGAGGCTGTTAAAATTAAGAATATTACTGTCTAGGGGCGCCTGGGTGGCTCAGTGGTTAAGCGTCTGCCTTTGGCTCAGGTCATGATCCCAGGATCCTGGGATCGAGCCCCACATCGGGCTCCCTGCTCGACGGGAAGCCTGCTTCTCCCTCTCCCACTCCTCCTGCTTGTGTTCCCTCTCTCGCTGTGTCTCTCTGTCAAATAAAGAAATAAAATCTTTAAAAAAAAAAAAAAAAAAAAAGAATATTACTGTCTAGAATTTCCCATAGTGATATTTCCATAGTGGTGATGGTGAAACTGGCATTTACTTTCAAAATATGGAATTTTAAGGACATATGTTTGCTGTGATTACTTATGCAAGACTCAACAGATTTCTTAATTTTTTTCTTGATTCCTTGATGATAATGAGGTGATTTAGTGGTAAGTGGTTATTCTCACCAGTAGCCAGAAACTGTACTTTGTAGTTGGAGTTCAGTTGAGTTGAATATCAGCATTTGTGATCAAACTGTTGAAACTTGTGACACTGTGTAGGAATCAGGTCACCAAAAGATACTTTCTCCCAAATAATGAGACATATTTGTTTCAGAACCATTAGAGTTATTACAAATGAACAAATGACTTATAATAGGAAACTGACTCAATGTGCATCTATACAACAAAAATATTTTCTTAACTCATCTGAAACTCAGAAAAGACTTTTCTTGGGGGTCCAACCTGGAATGTCAGGGAGGAAGATCTTTCTTTGTTTTAAATGACTAGAAATTTCCTTGACCAAAATCTTTTCTTCTTTGGGTAATAAAAATAATACAATTTGTAAACTCTAAGCAAAACATTTAAAGCTTTCTAGAGAATTTGTAGGCAAGTGGAAGATTTCCAAAAAAGTGCCAAAGCTCCTACAAAGTAAAGTTCATAAGATTTACACATTTGGCCAGAGGAATGACTTGATCTTATATTAGCTGAAACTCCCCGACTGAATTCTGTTCAAGTTCAATATTACGTTATTATCTTGTTTCAGAACTTAAAACATCAGAAATCATTTTGTTGAAGTCCACAAACAAAACAAACAAACAAAAACCAAACAACAAAAAACCACTCCCAAATCTGAGGAACATGCATTAGTGAACAGTGTTCTATAGCTGTCTTTGAGATTGGTGGTATATCATATACAGATATGAATAGTTCACATACATATCTGGGATGTGATACATAGAGGACCTGACACATAACATTAAGTCACCTAGAGAGAAATTACCTTTATTTCTCCTGTTAGCTTGAAGAGAAAGCTGGATTTGGGGATACTAGGTTTTTAATATCTCTTCGATACTAGGTTTTTAGTATCTCTTCGATACTAACATCATAAACAAAAAGGAAGCAGGTTTAGAGGTTTGAACAGGCAAGAGCATGTTGCTAGTATTAAAAAATGGAGAGTGGCTTATTTGTTCATTGTATTTATTATTACTGATTTTATACTATTTATTATTTTGTTAGCATCCATTTATGGCAATGATACCAGTTTCCATGCTTGGTTAGTTTCCATTTTAATTTTAAGTTGATGAAAGCAAAAATTATAAGCTAATTTTTAAAAAGATTTTATTTATTTATTTGACAGAGAGAGAGCACAAGGAGGCAGAGCGGCAGGTAGAGAGAGCAGGAGAAGCAGGCGCCTGGCCGAGCAGGGAGCCTGATGTGGGGCTTGATCCCAGGACCCTGGGACCGTGACCTGAGCCAAAGGCAGACGCTTAACCAACTGAGCCACCCAGGTGCCCCTGGAAGGTAATTTTTAAGATAGTTAGGTACATATTAGAGGAGGCCCAAAGGAATGGCAAGAATGGAGAAGACAGGTCACCTATAAAATTTGGGAAACTTTGCATTCATACATTTCCCAAGTCATAACTTAGAGTAGATAATTATATAATTAAATTATACATACAAAAACTCCAGAACTTCCAAATTATGTATTTGAAGGAGGAATACTCATTTTATCAAAAACTTCTGATATATTCTGACTCCTATTCCTTTAGTGTTTGTTTTACTCACATTACCTTTACAATTCCTTAGGACACACTTGATTGGTTTCCTTAAATTTAGGCAACTGATTTTAGCTCAACTTACATGGATAAACATTCCACTTGCAAAAACAAAAACTAAAGTGTAAAACATTGTACCATTTAATATTATTCTGTTTTCTCAAGTGGACATACATGTATAATTGTCACCGAAGAAAAAAGAAATTGTATTTATTGTTCATTGTATTTATTATACCCCTTGCTCCGGGGTAAGGTCTGGACATGTGATTCAGACCAGTCCAGGGAAGGTTTTCTATCAACTGCTCATAACAACTGGCTCTGGGATGAGCCAAGAAGAGCCATAGCTCTGAGTGGAGTTATCAGAAAAGAGTAGTCCACTTTTCCCAGGGTGTTTAGTTGACGGAAACAAGCCTTAAGGTGCAAATAGCAATACTTCTACCCTGAAAAGGGAACATGGTAAGAATTATTCCACCCTGGAACAGAGCCAAGAGATGGAGAGTCTTGTTTGTTCAACATCTGTTATTGGGCACCAACTATGATTACTTCAACATTGGAGACAGAGCCCTGAGGACAGAGTTATGATCAAAGCGGGTAAAATCTCTGCCCTAAAGGACTTTTCTTCTAGTCAAAGCAGGCTGGAGAGACAACAATCAAATAAATGAGGACAAATTATAAAATGTGTGGTAGCTGTCAGTACTCTACCCAAGAACAAAGCAGGGAAGGAGATAGAGTGTCAGGAGATGAGGGATGCACTTTTAAACATGGCGGTCTGGCGGCACTGAGCTGATATTTGAGCAAAGATCTCAAAGAGATGAGAGAGAAAGCCACTGGATGCCTGGAGGAGCTTTCTGAACAGAGGGAACAGCAAATGCAGAGGCCCTGAAGTGAAAATGGAATGAGCGAAGAGGAAAATAGCAGGAAATAAGTTAGAGGAGGATTTGGAGGATGGATATAAAGCCTTGTTGGGCATTATAAGGATTTAGTATTTATCTGACATGAGATGAAATGAGACATCCTGAGCATCACTGTGGACTATTGGAGACAAGGGTGGGAAGAAGCTGAACAGGAAGGGGTCACTGCCCCGATCCACGTGAGGGATGTTCCAGCTTGCATCAGGATGACAGCAGTGATAGCAATAAGATATGGTAGATTCTTGCAGAAGTCAGATTCTGAATCAGTTGTTGGGCATGAGAGAAAGAGAAGAGTTGAGGGTGATTCCAAGATTTTTGGCCTGAGCAACTGAAATATTGGGATTTGATTTACTGAGATGGGGAGCTGTAGAAGCGACAGGTTTTAAATGGGGTGGATGGAGTAGTCAAGAACTTAGTTTTAGAAATATTCAGTTTGAGGTCTTATTAGATGAATCTTGAGGATGTTGGTTGAGTGCTAAATCCACCCTTACTGAAAGCCAGAATCATCACTTGACTTTTTAGTTATACAAAGCAGAATATTTGCCCTACAAATTCTTTCTTGCAATCTCTGAACATAAAATTCTCAATATGTTTCCTTTTAGAAGCCAACAAATCTCATCATTTACATGCCATCTGCAATTTTTCCTCATCAGTGCCTTTAGATACAAGATGTTCTTAAGAGTTAGCTCTCCTTGGGTTGCAAGTAACAGAGACCCATTTTAGATTACTTAAAAGAGGCTAATTAGAGTTTAACTAAGAAATGCTTCTAAAAAACACAAGTATTTGGATATCAAAAATTAAGTGTTTAATGGAAGCTACAGTATTTAACTTGAGAATCCTTGTATTATTTTACATTAATCAAAAATAATCACCCAAGATCTGTACTGATATAAAGGCTTGCATACTCAATTCCCTGATTATGACGAGTCCATGAAACTCGCACATTTGAAGAAAGATGGTAAAAGACTATAGTAAGTGTTTTGAATTCACAATGTTCAGTCAAGAGGAAGTATATTTGATTAATAGTCCTTCAGGCTGGCCTGCTTTAGATTTCATTCATCCATTTAGCTACCCACTCAGTATTTAACAAGTGGTTCGTAGCACCTTGCTGGGCACTAGGGCTGGATGAACAAGACACAGAAGGATTCTTTCCCCATAAAGTTTACAATCCATAGGGGAAAACAGATAGCAAACAAATAATAAAGGTGTTATTTTAGTTCTTTATGTCTGAAGCATGATGATAATTCTCTTTATAGAGATAATCACAAAAACCTTACCAAAATTCTTAAATAGGATTTGAAGCTAAATCCATGTCAAAGGTTAGGATGACTAGTAAGAGTTGCCAGTAACAGTAGTAATAACAGCTTTAAAGGATTCTGTTTTACTTGCATTTTGGTATCTATAAGGAAAAATTATTAACATAAAATTGAAAATTTAACACATGCTTTTTATTCTAATCTTAGAATAATTAAGGATTTCTATGATCTCTATGAATTTCCCACCCAACACAGGAAATTTTTCCCTAATAACACCTACAGATCAACATGCAGACTCTGAATGAATTGCAGAACTAGGAATGTATCACTTTCAGAGGGATTTTATTCAATTGTTGGAATTCCCATCAGACGACAGCTCTGTGAGCAAAGCAGTGCTGTCTATCTTTGATCATCTTACCCATGTCCTAAGCCTGGAGCAAAAATCCCAATAAATGTTGGGTGTTGAATGAGACATGGATATTCTGATTATATGGCTGAAAGAGAGGACGGCACTATTAAGACTATGTGTGGATTTGGATGCCTATCCTGCTACTTAGTCTGTAATCTCAGGGAAGTTAAATAACCTCCATATGCCTCAGCATCCTCATCTCTACAGTGAGGCTACCAGCAGCTTCCAAGTCATGGTGTTGTGAGAACTGAGAATCAGTACATGAAAAATATACTTAGAACAGTAACTGCAAATTGCTCAGTTAGTGTCAGCCATTAAAATCATAATCGCCATCATTACTGTTGCAAATTTCTACTTTAGATTGGGTGTTTATATGCTACACCTAAATCATAAAAATTTCTTTTTAAAATTTTATTTCATTCATTGTACATTATCATAGTATTCCTATTATTTGTCTTTTCCTCGTCTTACCAATTTGCTAAGTTCTTCACTGATTCCGTGATGTCACACAGTCTTTTACAATCATAATTTTCTAGCAAGTAATCATATCAATTATTAAGTCAGAGGAAAGAGCCAGATAAACTTGTTTGCATATATTCTCGCAATCAGAATTTTTGATTGATGCTGTGCTTTGCATATATAGTGATGTATATTTAAATCTTACTAATTCAGAATTGTTATTGAGAATACCAAACATATTTAGCGAGAAGTTCTAAACACAGAATATTTTCAGTTTAAGTATTTCCAAGCCCACATACTCCTTAGTCTAAACCCCACCATGTACTAGGAGTAAGAGGTTGGGCCAGGCTTCCCCTAATATCTAGTGAAGGACAATACTGAATTATTACATGAGTTGGTTGCTTGTAAATGTATGCTACTGAAGATTTATAATGGTTTGTTGCTAAACTTCTCCTCTGCGATCTCATTATACTAGTAAATTGGTAATCAAGTTCTCCTTTATACAGATAATACAAAGACGAACGTGAACTTCACTGATCAAATTAACACTGGCTAACTAAAATCTAAAGTAGTAGAATTATGTTTTATGTATGTTTTAACTTATCCACAAAGCTAGCCAGTGATATTCAATTTTATATTATTGGTACTCTTAGCAATTTTATCTAACAGATGTTAGATAAATTTCTTACAAAAATTTGGGAATTATATACGGATATAGAAATGCATTATAGAAATCATTTTGAAGCCAGTTAAGCAAATGTTTTTACTGAGTTAATAAACTTTGAAAACAAGAAGAAAAATAATTTTCTGTAAATAAAAGTAATGCACTATGGTGTTAAAAGTACTTCATCCTTCATGCCCATTTTCCTTACCTGTACAATGTTAAATATACGGATAGCTACCTCCTATGGTAGTTAGGAAGTTTAATTATGGGAATGCATGTAAAGCACTTGGGACATAGAATGTTCTCAATTGCTATTAGCTATAATGATGATAATGACAAGGACAATTCAAATGGTTACATTGCAAGAAGTTACTAACACAATACAATGATTAAAAATATACCTGTGCTATCAGTTTAATTGAAATATATGCAGGAGACTATGGAACTGCAAATCACTGATTTTCCTGTAACGTAACTCAAAGCCAAGTTATATACATCTCATAACTGCTGTTTGTGAATTTACCTGTGAATACATAGCTAACAAAGACTTAGCTTTCAAGGCAACTGACATCTCTGGTCAGATTTTTAAAAATGTTAGTATATTCATGGGGACCAACATCTTCTGATGGTAATCTTTTATTTATTTATTTTTTAAAGATTTTATTTATTTATTCATGACAGACAGAGAGAGAGAGAGAGAGGCAGAGGGAGAAGCAGGCTCCCAAGGAGCAGGGAGCCCGATGCGGGACTCGATCCCAGGACCCTGGGATCATGACCTGAGCCAAAGGCAGACGCCTAACAACTGAGCCACCCAGGCACCCCTGATGGTAATCTTTTAATGCACATTGGCATCTTTTAAATAAGGTAGGAAAGAAAAAAAAGAAGAAAATGACTCTTGACTCTCTGGTGTGAAATTTAACTTATTCACATGTACCAGAAATCCTCAAGCTTTGGGGAATTAAAAGAAAAATGGATAGACTTGACTCAACACCCCACACTAAGGTTTTGTACACATTGATTTTCACATGGAGTTTCTATCTAAAGATTCAGGGATATCACGAAGACAAAGATATGTGTGACTCTGAGTTTACAAGGGTTTGGGATTGGATTTGTAACATTCAGTGGGCGTACTGAGTTGGGTTGTCCATTCTAAATGATAAAGAAGGCTACCAGAAACTACTTCCTTGCCATTCAAAAAATCGAATCTACGTACGAGTTTTCTTTGTGGTTGCATTCACTGTGGTGCTAAAGGGCCCAGCACCGGCGCTGTTGTAAGCCCGGACAGCTGTGTAATACGCCAGATTACTCTTCAAGCCCCGGAGTCTGGCTGAAGTCTCATTTCCCGCCACTTTCACTTTGCTTGATGATTCTTCTTCTCCATTATTCCAGTAGCGCACCTGGTCAACAGAAAAACATAAAAGATGCAAAAGGTTGACACAAACAGTACCACCCCTTGCATTAAGTGATTTTCATTAAGATGAGTACTATAATATTCATTAAGGACACAATAAATGTTCATTAAGGACCTACTATGTGCTAGATATTCTATTAGATTCTGTGTCACAGGAGAAAAGGGACTCCGGGAGGAGACAGAAAATAAACCAGATAAAGAAGCCAGATAAAGTCAAAGGGAGTAAGTGCTAAATACTACTAGACTATCGTTTATAAAAGGAAAATGAGGGTGAAATCTGCAAATTTAATAGAGCAAGCTGTTCTCCCTTCTCAGGCCCAAGCTCAACTCCAGAATGCTGGCAGGTCCAAGCTCAACTCCAGAATACTGGCAGATCTGCTTCACCTCCACTGGATGGTGGAGGTTTCCTCTGGGAAGAAAGTGAACTGTCAGAGAAAAGACTATCAAAGAGCCAGCTGGCCACTGGATTGTCCTCCAGTGATGGCCAAGTATCAACAAGCCCACCTGTGCATGCAGGACTGCTGAAGAGAAATGGAAAGCAGTTAATACAGTTAAATTTAAGTTATGTTAACATGTTTTATTTGTACTTCATTATACTGAATTGTGCAAAATGATCTGAGATATTATGTAAAGATAAATGCATATGGAGTATAAAGTATAAAAATAGGTTAATGAGAATATTTAATAAAAAAAGAAATAAGGGTAGGAAAAATCCAATAGCAATACATGTTTCCCGTCTCCAATTTATGCTGTAAAGTTCTGCTATGCTTTGCTAGAAAGTTTGAATTATCCAGAAAGTAAAAGCAAAACTAACACGAACAGCAACAGCAACAAGACCACCAAATGGTTCAGGAAAAGTACAAGCATTCCTCATGCTGAGACCCAATATCACCATTTAATCATGTAAAGCAGAGGCCAGACACTTAACATAAATATGTAAGGCAGACTGAGTACATATTTTTTGCTTTCAGAAAGAAATACATATGCTCTCTCCCGTATTTCTTGCAACATGTGCCCTTTCTGACTTTCATTTATCTTCTCTTGATAGCAAAATATGAAAACAGAAGACCATTTCTATAATTTGTGTAAGTCAACAGCAGTTCGAGCACATGAAAATGGCAGGTGTCCTTAGCCATCAGAGTCGTGAAGGCAATAGACACTTATGGGGACTATGGCAAAATAGATAGCCAAGTTCCATCGTAGTAAGGGAGCCACTACTTGGCTCTACTAAGGGAAGGTGGATCCAGTGTTTACAGGTCTTCTGTTTTTTTAGATTTATTTATTTATTTGAGAGAGAGAGAGAGAATCGCAAGCAGACTCCCCGCTGAGTATGGACCCCCCCCCCCGCAAGGCAGGGCTCGATCCCCTGACCCTCAGTTCATGACCAAAGCTGAAATCGAGTTGGACACTTGACCAACTGAGCCACCCAGGTGCCCCTTTTGTTTATTTTATTTTATTTTTTAAGAAAAGGAGAAACCTTTATTTTAATGTGAAATGGCCCAAATTTAGAGTTGGCTCAATTTTTTAAAAGTCATTGTGTGGTCCAAAAGAAACTTGTTTATGAGCTGCTTTAGGGTAACCAGTTTCAGTCCCCTGAGAAAAATCCACTAGATGTTACTGTTTTTTGAAAAAAAAAAAAAAATGAGTAACTATAAAATTCTTTAGTTAAAAAAATTAGTAGCAAAGTATAAATCTCAGATTTTTCAATGATCCTAAATTAGCACACTAATAGAACAATATTTTCCCTACATATGTGTATGTATGTGTGTATATACATATGCATGCGTGTATATGTGTAATGTATGTTGTACATGTTTGTGTTTTTATTTATATTTGCACTCATATTTATATTTACATATAGGACTCCTTAAATTCATGTAAAATGCTGTGTCCATGTATATGTGTATGTGCATTTCTCTTGGAAAAGAGTTATTAATTTTTATATAAACCTCAAAAGAAGGATATGGACCCAAATGATCAGGACTAACTGGAATATGTAATTTCTACACCTTTAAAGCACTGAATTTACACTGAAATTTGATGACATTTTAGCAAAAAAAATTCCACCTATCTTAGGGAACCCATTATAAAAGAAAACCACATAGATTTTATTCATTAATTAAAGATAACATATAAAATTGTCTTTTATAAAGCCATAGACAAGTAAATTGTTAATGGATACTAAAAACTGGTACACATTCCAAATTCAACAAATGTAAACACTAGGTAGTGTTAGGGTTAGAGGACTCCAAAATGGTGAGAACATTCCCTGCCCTTGAAAGCATTATCCACTTATCGTTTAAGAATGACACATAATCAGGGCGCCTGGGTGGCTCAGTTGGTTAAGCGACTGCCTTCGGCTCAGGTCATGATCCTGGGGTCTCGGGATCGAGTCCCGCATCGGGCTCCCTGCTCGGCGGGGAGTCTGCTTCTCCCTCTGACCCTCCTCCCTCTCATGCTCTCTGTCTCTCATTCTCTCTCTCTCAAATAAATAAATAAAATCTTTAAAAAAAAAAAAAAGAATGACACATAATCAATAATTTGAATAACATGTTACAGACAGACTGAAACTTGCGGCCTTGGATGTAGCATAGATTGGGGAAAGAAATCACATAATTATGAGTTATTGAGACCCTTACTTAACAGATGGGACAGCAGAGGCACCTAGGAGTTAAGTAACTCAATCAGGGCCATCCTGTTATACACACTGGTCTCTGCTTATGGGCCATTCTTCTTCTGATACATCAAATTACCTCAATTTAAGTTGCCTAAGAAAGTGTTCCTCAGGTGACTGACTTAAGAAATGAAAATAATTTTTAATAGGCATAAGGAATATCTCTTATAGATTTATTTATAAAAAGTATTTAAGGTTCTTGATAGCAGTATGCTTCTAAAGTACTCCATGTACCAGAACCAGAGATTTATTTTTATATCTTAGTTGCTGACATGTATTAGAAATATTTAGACCATAGGGAAAATCTGTGCCAAACTGGAATGTGATATTCATTGGTTGATTATGTAATCTCCTTACAAAACTTTACTTAAAAAACTGAATAAATATGCATACAACTCAAACCTAAAAAAACAAGGCACTACATTAATATTCCCAATTTTCTATGAGTAGTTAATAAATTATGACCTATAAAATTTTGCTCAAAAATATTTAATAAGGGCAAATAGTATTTTTTTTTAAGGAGGGAAAATTTTAAAAAAAGTAAAAGCAGAAAAATAAAGGACGGAAAGGTCAAGAATGAAATAAAGACAAAGACCATATTTTCCCCTCAGTTGTGTTTGGGTTTAAATGGTAAAAGTCCTATACCTGAGAAGACAGACCATAAGTCCATGCTATTTCAGATTTTATAGACACAACCACAATGCAAGGAAGAAGAAAGGAAAAGCATCTAGACTGAAGGAAAACCTCTGCAAATATAATTGTGCAAAGTGTGCTAACTACACTTCAAAAAAAGATAGGATAGAGAACATATATATAAATAGATAGATAGATATAGATATATATGTTTGTATAACATTTGGTGGAAAAGAGTTAATATAACAATGACAGAATGTGAAAGTTGTATCTACTCAAGATGAGCAGAGAAAAATATTACAAAATACATAAAGAACCCCCCTAATAAGAAAGAAAGTTAGCAGACTCGGTAGTGGGAGCCTAGCCACAAGATACTGATCTGAAGTGGATCTTAAAATAAGTATATTTAAAATGTCCAAATTCACTAAAGAAGGGACTGAATCTATGTTGCCAAGAATAGAAGATTAAACAAACAAAAGAAAACTGGATGGATTTGGAAAAATATCAGAAAAATACAGTATTAATAAAGTCAGTAACAGAATTAAGTTGAAGACTACATGATTGAAAAGAGAATTAATAAATCCACAACATGGAGAAAAAAATAAAAATTATGAAAACAAAGTTAAGAGATGCCAAAGATCAAATGAGAAGTTCCAACCAGAGTTCCAGGAGAGATGAAAGAAAAGGCAACAATAAAAGAGAACATGTCTGGGAACTTTCCAGCACTGGATACACACATTTTCGAGTAGCAAATTCTGAGTTGGGGTGGGTGGTGCAGGTAAATCCACTGCAAAGGAGCCGGTGGTAAGAATAATTGTGGCTCTCAACATTTTTCCATCACCATATACCTGAGAGTTACAGTCCATCCTCTGGAATAGCTGTGTGTCACTGTGCTGGTTTGCAAGTATGGAGTGCGTACCTGTGAAGAGAGGCAGCTGTACTTCTTGGCATGGCAGACAGCAGGAGGGGCAGATGCCAAGCTCTGGTCACATACCTGAGGCAGTGTCTGTCTTGGTCCTCACCATATAGCTCTACCATCCACAGCAAAGCCCACACACACTAAGCACTCAGTATTGGTGAGTTCTTAAATGACTTAACAAATGCAGTCTAAAATGCCTCCTTCCTTTCCACCACGGAGATTCACAGATCCCCAAACCCTTGGAATCTCCTTTTGAATGCTAAGGAGCTATCTGGTGGCTTTAGGCTCTTGGATAGCTTTAGAATGGGGGCTGGTTGCCAAGGGAACCAACCTTATAATAAATAGAGGGTGGGAACCTCCATCCCCACCTCCTGACCAGGGACTAGAGGTTGGGTTAGTTAGGTTAACTAATGATCATTGATTTAATTAGTCACGCCTTTACAGTGAGGCCTCCATAAAAAGCCCTAACTGAAGGTTCTGGATTGGTGAAAATACTAAGGTGTTGGGAGGGTACAGATCCTGGATAGGGCATGAAAGCCCCATGTGAGCCTCTTTCTACAGACCATGTCTTATGCATCTCTTCCATTTGGCTGTTCCTGAGTTGTATCCTTTATAATAAATGTATAATAGTAAGTAAAGCACTTTCCTGAGTTTTGTGAGCTGTACTAGCAAGATCTCAAACCCAAGAAGGAGGTTGTGGGAACCCCTGATTTATAGCCAATCAGAAGTACAGGAGGCCTGGCATCTGAAGTGTGTGGGAGGGGGGTTGGTGGGGGGTGGGGGTAGGGGACTGGCAGTCCTGTGGACTAAGCCCTTAATTTGTGGTATCTGAAGCTAACTCTAGGTATATAGTGTCAGAATTGAACTCAATTTTAGGACCCAACAGGTGTAGGAGAACTGGTCAGTGTAGAGAAAAAAACCCCACATATTTGGTGTAAGAAGTGTTGGGTGGATACAGCAGAGAGGAAGATTTTTTTTTTTTTCCTTTTATTCACCAAGCTAAGTACTCCAAGTCCTAATATTCTGTGCATCTATGATACATTGGAACTCCCAATTTCTTGATAATATAATTATTTTTCTTCAGAAACATAAAACCAATCACAAGCCAATATACTTTTATCTGGATAAGTAAACAGAAACAAACTCGAGGAATGTCAGGATTTAAAATGCTATCTCTGTTTCTGCAAGTAATTTGGTTATTCCAAAAACTAATGTCCCTGCTATGAGGAGTCCTTAATATCACTGCACATGAGATTTCACTTAATTAAAACTTAACACAGAATGCAATTTATAAGAGTAATGTATTGAAAAATGGTACTTTTTTTTTTAGCCATTAAAGTACAGGTATTAAGTCAGAAATACTATTTTCGTAGACTAAAATAATTTTGTTTATACTTAAAGATTTTCAGAGAGACAAATATTTCAACTTAGCTTCAAACATATTTAGATAAATACAAGGCAGGCAAAAATGCATTCAATAGTGTTTTGGAAGACAAGTCTGGATTTATCTTCTACTCTTCTTTACTTGGCTCTCAGTCATTGGAGGGCTGACCCATATGCTACATGACCCTGGTCCTCTGGCTTCTCACTGGATTTGGCCAATAGAAGACAGAAGATGGGAGTGTGGGAGGAGGCTACGATATTTATTCCCCTGGATCCCTCAATGCTGGGACACAGTTTGCTAGGGACTACCTTTCCCTAACAAAGCACACACACACACACACACACAGAACACAAACATCCAGTTATAAAATAAAAGTCATGGGGATCTAATGTACAGCAATGGTTAACTGTGAAGGTAGATTTTTTTTTTTTAAAGATTTTATTTATTTATTTGTCAGAGAGAGACACAGTGAGAGAGGGAACACAAGCAAGGGGAGTGGGAGAGGGAGAAGCAGGCTTCCCACTGAGCAGGGAGCCCGATGCGGGGCTCGATCCCAGGACCCTGGGATCATGACCTGAGCCGAAGGCAGACGCTAGATCTTAAAAGTTCTCATCACGCACACGCAAAATCTGTAACTATATGGTGATGGATTTTAACTAGACTTAGTGTGGTGATCATTTCACAATTTATACAAATATTGACTCATTATGTTGTATACCTGAAACTAATACAATGTTATACGTCAGTTGTATCTCAAGCATACACACACAACACACACACACAACACACACAAACACACACAGCTCCCTTTGAGCAACCCTCGGCCACACAGTTGTTACTGCTCTCTCTAGCATAACCAATCCTTCCTCTGAGCCAAAAGTCTGCATTTCATTCACTCGAGTTCATTTTTGCCTGTTTCCTATTTGTTTAAATGTATCTCAATTGTTTCTATCCAATTTTCCCAAGTTACATTTGACTCATTCTAGAATGAAGTTAATTCTTTGCCTGATAGTATGGAATTAGACTTATAGTATGGAATTAGACTTAATGTATATTTCTTTTTTTTTCCAATAGAATTTTCACACTCTCAAAAAATTCCTTAAATATTTGACATCTTTTCCCATTGTAATTAAAATGTTAGAAACCAAGCACATTCCGTAGAGCTGTTTAGAACAGGAGTCTGGGCTAAGGCATCAGTGAAGTTAATAGGCATTTTGCACATATTTCTGGTTATGCTCCCCTCCCACGCATTTAAAAAAATCTACTAAGTTTCCCCCAAATGTGCTAATCTGTATTATTTTACACTTGTAGACTTTTGTTTCAATCCCTTACCAAGGTCATTCTCCCCAGTTTTATTTTTTCAAGACACATACTGGCTTTAAGAAACTGATGGTAGATACGACGCTATAACTTTGGAGCTTTTGTTCTTCCAGCACCTGCTACCCATGAACTTAAACACTCTGCATCCTCTTTATCATATCTGTACCTCTTGTTCCTATCCAAAGGGCACAAGAAAAGATCTGAGCCTGAGTGTTACGGCTTAGCAGATGAAATAAATTGGAGCCCAGGGAAATGAGCTCCTCAACTACTACTTGGTCAAATCAGAAAGAAAATTAGTCTAGATGCTAATGATGATGTGTGCTCAGCATGCCACATGGCACATGATCAACCCTCACTGAGATGAGAGAAAAGCAGGAGCTATTAACAATTCTAAAGCCATATTGGGGAAACTGCAACCCAGAAAGTTAGCTACACGACTGGTAATTAAACACTCTGCTAAGTCATTTGTTTTTCCATGTTAGTGTTTAAATCATTATTGAACCTAAGAAAATACATATTTTTATCTTTATGTAATTATATAAAATATTTCTTAAGATTCTCCAAATTGGCACATCTTTCTCTTAGCTTGTTTTCTTTCTCTTCCTATTTAACAAGCACTCAGGAAAGAAATTTTCACTAGTTGTTTCCTTTCAACACTGTATTCATGCTACACTTGGATGTTAGGTTGGCTGCTCTTTATACAGACAGGCAAGATGCGATGCACCCTAACCCACAATTAATGTCAAGGTAAGTCCCATTTTCTCTTTGCCGCTCTCATCTTTTTGCCTCCTATCCCAATGGCAACACACCAGCACCAACAGAAACAACAGTCACTGAGCCGCACACTTGGATTGTGCTAAGTGTTTCTATTTTTCTTCACTCCTTTTCAAATTTTTCCTTCCAAAGAAATCTTATCCCAGTGACCAATACTCAAAACAGAGAAAAGCCCACGTCTCTTCGGGCTGTTTTGACAGTAGCTGCTTTATCTCATTTTATTCTCCAATGATGCAGTATGTTATTTACTATTATCATCTTTATTTTAACTGAGCTTTGGAGAGCTTTAATAACTTGCTCAAGGCCACACAGCAGTAAGATAGTGGAGTCAAATTGCATTTATTCAATCAACACATATTTTTTTGCATGCCTCCTGTGTGCTAGATAGGACTCCTGGCACTTGGCATACATCACTGAATAAACAAGCAGACTTCCCAGTCCCTGGTGGAGCTTATCCTCTATCCTAGTGGAGCTGAATGCAAGTCTAATTCTAAGACAGTGTGGACTTAATAAGATACTATCTTGGCTCTCTTTGGGTTCTTTGGTTTTCTCTTTCAATCACTTTCCTGACATGGACAAAAGAGGTATAACTCAGCTTTCTTATAGAATATTTTATGAGCTTACACTTATATATTGCAAAATTAACATCTATCTGCCCCCACGCTGCCAAAAAATTGCCAGCCACTGCTACCTTTGCTGTGGTGCTTTGAAACCCACAAAGCCCATTTATGTATATTCTCTTGTTTATTTCTCTTAACTATTTCACAAACTATAACCAGCTCTCAAATTATGATCCTGCCTTGTGGTTTGTAAAGGGCAAAGTTATTAATGGGGGTGTGCATCTCAGTCTACTGTCTGAGGCATGCAAAATGTGTTTGTTTATTTTCTTTAAGTTAATTTGATTTACCACTGAGTTTCATATCCTGCTCAGCTAATGGGAAATTCAACCTCAGTCACTGCTGGGGCGCCCATTCCCAAAATCTTGCCAAGAAAACTTAATATTACATTGATTTGATCCCTTTGGTTCCCGGATCATGCTTGGAGAATGGGAAATCATTGATCATTGCTGAATGTGGGAAATAGATCTGTCCCCTCCTGTGGTCTTACCACCAACATGGGAGATTGCCAGGTAGAAAGGTATGGGCCCCCAAGATTTTGTAAGTCTTGGATCTCTGCTTCCACCAAGGTCACCTGAAATTTCTCTTCTCTTTTTTCCTCAGTGGCATTTTCTTTCTTCTTACCCTCCAGGATACATGGAACTAGCTCCTTAAGGGCTTGAATTTTGCAAACAAACCTAGGAAGAAAGGGCTCTTGCAGGCAACTCCTCTTGACAACCATCATAAACTCTCTTGAGGCAGAGAAGCTTAGAGTTGAAGAATTGCTTGAGGGTATTTACTGGAGAGAATTTTATAAATTAATACTTCAACAATTCTTTTGAGATATGGCTTGCAATTAGGGACTGTTTACTATTATGAGCCAGAGACTGTGAGAAGCACATTAAGTGTCTAATATCATTCAATACTCCCCATATCCTAATAAGGTTAGGCCAATTACTGCCCCATTCTACAGGTGTGGAAAATGAGGCTCATAAAGTTGATGTGACTTTTCCTGCACAGCCAGTGAGTGGCAGTCAAGATGCTGTGCAGGTTTGAGCTCAGAACTACTTCCCTTTACATCTCCTTCCATCCCACTTACCTTTCCTGACAATGCCATTTCTCTAATCATTGAGGAGCTAATAGGGGCTGCCCACCACCTTTTGCTGCTTATATTATTAAAGGAACTTTCCAACTAAATGTTCTTGGCTTCTTTTCAGGTGCTGATCAAGAAACTCTCTAAATTCAATTATAAAGGGAGTTTACTGAAAAGGAGGGCTAGGTGACATTATGAAAAAGAATAGAGCGAGTCTACTTGAGAATCGGATAATTGTCAAAGAGCTTTTCTATTTTGCTTGCTGTCTCTACGGCTCCAAGGGTCCTTGTCTCCTCCATTCATTGGAGTTGTATGAGGGTACGTCTGCTCCATTTCATCTGCAGACAAGCTTTGTCCCGCTTGCCCACGGCCTTAACTTGAGAAGCCTGAACCGAGTCCTATATTCGACCTATCACTGCATTACACTCAGTAATTACAATCTCTACTTCGCTTAGTTTGAATATCAAACAAGAATCTGACTAGCTCAGCTTAACTATCCATGGATCAGGTGGCCACCCTGGTGTCATAGTTGGAGGTTATGTAGGCAAGTGGAGGGGTATACGGTCCTGTGTTGCAAATGTGCCGATGTGCGCCTACCACTGAATCAGGAGTTACAAGCATGAGGGAAGGTTCTTAAAAAGATGGCTGAGGGTGGGGGTGAAATCAGAACCATGACTCTTACAATATCACTGTCAGAGAAGTCTTCTTAAGACTTTACTTTTGGGGCATCTGGGTGGCTCAGCTGTTTAAGTGTTTGACTCTTGATTTTGGTTCAGTTCATGATCTCAGGGTCCTGAGATGAAGCCCCACATTGGGCTCTGTGCTCAGCGGGGAGTGTGCTTGAGGATTCTCTTTTTCCCTCTGCCTTTGCCCCTCACCCTGCTCTATCTCTAGGAAATAAATATATAAATCTTTAAAAAAAAAAAAAAAAGACTTTACTCTTTATCTTGCCAGTTCTCAGCTCAACTGCTTCCAGTTCTAACTGCTCCCTAATAAACATGGGGCCGAGTCAGAACAGTTCTTCTCAATATTCAAGGCCATCTGTGACCTGGCTCTCCTGTGTCTATCTGCAGTCATCCTCCTATAGGAACCTTCTTCAGCAGGTAGGTCTCTACTCCTTCTACTCCTCCAACATGCCATGCTTAAACTAGGATTTTCCATTTTCTCTGTTTGCTTACTTTTCCTTTAAAGTCCCATTAAGCCTATGAAAACTTACAAGATGGCTCATCAGTCTCGACCATTCAAACATATCCTATGTCACCTATTCTGATCTTCATTACATTTGGTCTTGTGCCACCCTGTGTTTCAGATCTCTCATCTTATTTCTCCAGAGTTCTCGGAAGGCAAGAATTAGGTCACAGACTGAAGGCTAGAATTAAGTTATAGAGAGTTATCTTCTCAAGAGCCTAAAAGAGAATCACACAATGTAACAAGGCCACCAAGAAAGTAAGACAAAGAGCTGGGGGAAAATGATTTCCTGTTGGCATAAATATCCTTTGAACTTAAATATTATAGTTCAATCTCACTTTTATTTTTCAGTCAATCCATCTAAAAGATTGGTCCATCTGATATATGATTTCCTTCCATTTTACTGCTTTCTCTTTTCTTTTTTTTTTTTTTTTTTCATTTTATTTATTCATTTGAGACACAGAGATACAGAGAGAGAGAGAGAGCACTGAGCAGGGGGACAGGCAGGGGGAGAGGGAGAAGCAGACTCCCCACTGGGCCAGGAGCCTGATGTGGGCCTCGATCCCAGGACCCTGGGATCATGACCAAGCCAAAGGCAGATGCTTAACCATCTGAGCCACCCAGGTGCCCCCTTTTGTTTTTTAATTAAACACTTATTTATTTACTTTTGAGAGAGAGAGAGCGAGCGAGCAGGGGGAGGGGAAAAGGGAGAGGGAGAAAGAGAATCTCAAGCAGACTCCATGCCAAGTGTGGAGTCCAACGTGGGGCTTGATCCCACGACCCTAAGATCATGACCCAAGCTGAAACCAAGAGTCCAATGTCCAACTGACTGTGCCACCCAGGCACTCCACTGTTTTTTCTTTTCTATCCCAAGTAATTTTCATTCAGCTTGTTAAGTTAAACTCAATAACCACTGATAATTACATGGGACCTGTGCTGGTAAAATTTCAACAAAAGTCAGACTTTAGTTTAGATGTCATTGTTAAAAAGAATTTTAAATGAAAGGAGACAAGGTACCATGGCAACATACATACACAGTCTAATTAGTTTTAAAAGAAATTACCTCATAGCCAAGTAAATGTCCATTGCTTAACTTCCAAGGAATGGTATCCCATGACACTTCAATTTCTGAGGAAGATAGGCTATTTGCAGACACTTGAGACGGAGCTATTGTAGGTTCTGTTTGACAACAGAAAGTGAAATACAATCATTATTTTGGTAGTTAGTTTAAAATTCTATTGAAGCTCTTATTTTCAAAAAAGCATTTTAACATATTTGAAAATCTAATAAAAATAGTTTATCAAAACATTTGAAAACATAAACTATGTCTTGATCTATTTCCATGCCTTAGGAGTAGATAGGCTTTTCCTTGCTAAACAGCTACAGAAAGCTCTTCTTTCCTCTGTTGCACTTTTTTCTTAGTATCTTTTCTTCCCTTCTTTCCCTCTGTTCTCTCCACCAGGTCCTTATTTCTCTCCTCTTCATCCCACATCTCCTGCTTGGGCACTCCAATGCCCATAAATGCTGCCTATTTATTTGTTTGTTTGTTTGTTTAATTTTACCTTGCTAAACCAAGTCATGCTCTACAGACTTCATTTATTCAATAAGCATTTAGTTAGTGCCTTCTGTATCCAAGGCCCATAAGGGGGGCACACTTCAATGAGATGGAGCAACTTCCAGCAGTTTACTGTTTTGAAGGAGTAGACAGACATGCACAGAACTTATTACACAACAAATATCCCTTTGTAACAAACAACTCTTAGCTTGAGGGGCTGACAGTGATTCTCCTCTCTCAGGGGCACAGCTCTGAGCAGGGACTTCACCTCTTCCAATATCCATTTCTGCATTAAATGATCCCTCTTCTGGGCCGTGCTGATTGGTAGTGAGGCAGAGTCTTGGGCCAAGGAAGGGCCTATTAGATTTTCTCTCCTGAGAATTCAAAACTTGGTTTGGAGAGATGAGGAGTACTTGAAGCCAGTCAATCCAGTCCTGGCACCCTAGAGAGGCAGATGGTTTCTGAGGTCCCAGAGCTTTTCTTATTAATGATCTTTATGAGGTATGCTGTTTAAATCTTCCTTTGATTCAGTAAGTCCTAGGATATTTCCAACAAATCCTTCACTTTTTCATAGATAAGTCGAATCTCTTTCTGATGTTTGGAACAGAAAGACCTTTACTTAACTCATCAGTGGTGGCAAGAATAGTTAATAGGAGGAGGAAAGTGCAGGGGGAGAGAGGGTAAAAGCCTGTGGTTGTCTCTCTCTCCAACCTCCAGCCCTCCCAGTCCCAGATGCACAGGGTAGGTGGTGTCTGAAAACTCCCTGGTTAACTGCCATCCTTCCTCAGACCCCTGCCCTTGTAATGAAAATCCTTGGCTACTCCTGGAAATGGGGTCTGGCTATGAATATAAAGGCTCTTTTTTTGCTAAGGTTTTTATGCCAGTTTGTTTTTCTCTCAGAACTCCGTAGAAAAGAAGAGGATAAGAATAGTGTCTGGGGTAATAAAAAATTGAGTTGTCTTATTATTTTAGACATGACAACTGTGGACGACTTTCTGAAATTTACTACAAGGTCTTAGGGTAGAGAAGACACTGTGAAATCACATTTCATGAGTTCAGAATGGTTAAGAGCCAAGGCTTTGGGTTAAAATACTTGCTTGGTAAATCTGTATGGAGTTTGGCAATGTCTTTCATTAAACTTCCATTTTCTTATGTATAAATGGGCCATAATAATAGTACCCACATGCAATTTCTCCTTAGAAAATCCAAATGAGGTAAAGTCTGGCAATGGTAAGCATTCAATACATGTTAGCTCTTGTCATTCTTATTAAGTAGAACCCCATATGATAGCCAATATTCAGCTGCCTTTGTCCTTATAAAATGGCAATTTCATAGGATTCTCCTAGTAATCATATTTTCTAAAGAGATACCATAGTTGGGGCAGGTGTAAAAGAAAGGCAGAGAGATGGCATGGGTCCACAGTGGAGTATGTATGAATGTATGCTGGCTGGAACTGGTATATCACATCTTTAAGCTATACCTGGCACACCTCTCCATGTCATACTTCTGGCCTTTCTCTCCATTCTACCAACGTTCTATTCTCAGATCATAGGAAACACTGTAAGAATTGAGATTAGGGCATTTCCAAGAGAATAGCTTAATCTTATCCCCAAAAGAAGAAGGCTGTGCTATGCCCTGCTTCACAAGCTGGAACTCAGAATGTACTCCTCATCCACAGATTGTAACCAAGTGTTACATCCTCTGGTTAGCTACTGAATCTTGTACTTCAAGTTGGCATGGCTGGTGTTTATTACCTGGACTGTGAATCTGTGACTTCAGTCATTATAAGAAATTTATCTGAAGTCACAAAGCATTTCCAGATCAGTTTTGGAAACATTAGTGGCTTATTAGGTTGGAACAGATACACAATCCACATGGTCTCTATACCTTCTTCGGCAGAGAACACTGTTGTCACCGGGCTAAAGGGTCCTTCACCTTTGTTATTATATACACCCACTTTAACTTCATACAGTGAAAATGGCATGATGCTTTCATTCCTAAAGACATATCTTGGGGTATCAGGAGATGTGACCACTGTCTGGATCCAGTTGGTAACTCCAAGAGGGCGGAAGGCAACAACATAACCAAAACCTTCACCGTTCTGTAGTTCTTCGGGAACTGGCTACAAAGGAAAGACATATTAAATCACCCTTACACATGAGGGCAAGGCAAAAATAAATAGAGCTCTAATCCTTAGTGTTTTGCAAAACCCATCAAATAATAATCAATATAGTATTAAGAGGTTATATTAAAAAAGGAGAAAAACGGTCAGTGGCAAGTCACCTGCTTTTAAAGAGACATATGCCACTCTTTCATAGTGATCCAGATAACTAACTGAAATTTTATAAAGTTATTCAGATTTTTTGAGCATCCTGTAGCCCCTATCTGAGTTATATATCGTAAGGTATACTTTTAGTTGAATATACCTCATCTCTTGAGTCAAATAAAAATCATCTAATCCTTAATGTTGACTTTATGGAAAGAAATTACCCATTGATCTGATGATTAAGTACAAAGGAGTAAAACTATAAGAAAAAGAAAGTAAAAACAACGTATTAAGGTCAAAGCTGTATTTAGATCATGTCAAAAATTCCTACTGACACTCCATCATGATCTCTTAACTTTCTATTTTTCCAACAACATCTTCAAATAACACAGCCAATTCTCATGCTTTCTGACTTTAAATGTGTTAATTACAATTTTTTCTAATTACAACATAAAGCAAGAGCTGAGAGCGTGGCCAGGAAGCAAGCACCTGCTGGAATCAGTGGGTGTGCATCATCAGTGGGGTTACAGCCGCGTGGAAAGCTGTGAGGACAGCTTGAGAGCAACAGCCAGGACTTGACTCTCACCCCTATGTTTACCAGCCAAAGGACCCTGAGCAAATTATTTAATACTCTCTATGCCTTAGTGTTTTCATCTATAAAATGTTGCAAGAGTGAAATGGAAACAAAAACAAAAACAAAAACAAAAACAAAAAAACAGTGCTAGAAAAAATGATGAGCAGAGAGTGAGCTCCTAGCACTACTACCACCTCCAGTAACACTAGCGGCACCGCCCAGGAGGCCACGATGGGAAGAGCAAAGCCCGCAGCGGGAGGGTGCTGCCGAGACACTTACATCCCAAGTTATCACCAGCTCAGACCGGCTTCCACCTCCTCCACTGACTTCTGAAGGAGGCACTTCCGGAACTGTGTAGGTCAGACAGACAGAGATAAAACCCTATTTGCATTTGGTAACATTTATCTGAAAGAAGATTCAATGTTGCTTATTTCTAATATTTGAAGTAATTTGATCATTGGCACATTATACGTGTGTGTGTGTGTGTGTATCTGGATTACGTGAAACATGCAAGCTATATATATACATATATATCTTTGATGAGCTCATCAAATAATTTATATTTGCATGAAATTACCATAGATTCACAATATCTCAAACAATAAGAAAAAATGACTCTCTATAGAGGTCAATACAACAAGGGAAAGTGATTCAGTGGGGATGATGGGAAATGAATCCAGCACGAATATTTCACTTGTGACTCTTCCACAGTAGAGATGTAACTGCTGTACCAACATTGGCTTTACCTAAAATAATGACCTAGACTCAATTCCTCAAATCTTGTTACGAGGTATTCTTTATAAACCTCACATGGGCATCAGATTCCTTGCTTATACTGAGAACTTTATGCTTAGTCATTTCTATGACACAATTAGAATAGAAGTCTTTGTTCCCAGCTGTATCCACCATATCTAGGAAGTGCTGAGCACACTCCATAAATATGTGCTGTGTGAATAAATAAATGGACTACAAAGATTGGCATGGTTCCCCTATTTCTCACAATTCCTGCCATAAATATCACATGCATTGTCCTGAATAAAAAAGCATCATTAAAATTACTGAAATGTATTCCATGACTTCTATTTTGGCTCAGTTCTTAAAGTGACATACTAGCTATACTTCAAACATCATTTTATTTAATATTAATTAATCTTATGGATTCCAAAAAGGAAAGCCTATAGATCCTCTCAGATGCCTCAGTAATGTGACATTATGTCCACTTCCTAAGTTTCAGTTTCAATGTTAGGATATTTTTAGAATTGTAAAAACAGTCTTGAAGGTAATATTAATAGTTGCCTGAAACATAAAATTTTAACAATGATTCTCTCTTAATCTAATAGTTGAGGGGTCAAAATATTCCTAATCATCAGTCGCTTGAGCTCATTCATGGAGCTTGGTGGTGAAATGAGATTTCCTAGCAGCAGAACTCCCAAATGTCATTATCTTACCAATTTGTCATTGCTTGTTATAAATGAAAACAGCACTTCCCCTGTTAACAGGGTGACTATGTCAGATAGTAATTATAACCTTAAGTGACAAAAACATATTCACTCAACATGCACTAATGAACGCTGATGATGGACTGAACTTCTGGAAATGTCGCATTACATCAGAATCACTTACACGATTGTCTTTTGACAAATGCCATATGGCCAGTTCTGCCATTAGGTAGGTCAGAAAATTGCAACAATGGATTATTGAGGTTAATCCGCTGTTGGCCTGGAGACCAAGGCCGAGAGAAATGAAAGTACACACCCAGGGAAACCTACTAACCCATTTTACTCAGAAAACAAAAACACTAACCTGCCTCTTCAGTTCTTACTTTTTCTGAGGGTAAACTGGGTTCTCCACCTCCGATTTTGTTACTGGCTACAACCCGAAATTCGTATTCCACCCATGGATTTAACTCGACTACAGTAGCTGTGTGTGTTTTCCCATCAATGACCTCAGGCACTAAAAAGGAATATATCAGAGAAGTAACAGTCTGCAGGTCTTAGCACTGACTTAAAATCCATTTATATGTACCGATGGCATTTGACTCTCCCCCTTTACCTGTTGTGGCAGTCTGCCAACCCACGGAGAAAGGTGTCCTCGCCTGGACAGAATAGGATATAACTGGGCTATGGTTATCTGTACCTTCTTTCCAAGAGAGTTGGGCTGTGGTATCTGTAATTTCATCCACCTTCACATTTTCTGGTGGTCCAGGTGAACCTAAGGAAGGCAAAAATGCAAACGGTGGGCAGCAATTCCATAAATATCACCTTCTACCCAAGTGAAGAATGTCACATGATTACTGTAATACTGACAACTGATCCTAATTTCAAAAAAATTTAGGGAAAAAGGGCATTTCCCTAGCAAAAACGACTACATTTTCTTTTTGACATTTCTGCTGTTAGATATTCAATCTGGATGAGAGTCAGTAATTTCAAAATCATAGTATTTTAGGGTTGCAAATGATGCCCACTTTTTGAGGATTTCTGCACCCTTCCAAATACAACATCGTTTAGTTTTGGCATGATGCCTTTTCCTTTAATCTACTGGTACCACTCTGTAGTTCCCCGTTTGCTTTCTAGAACTGTTTTAGTCTATCACGCCCTCTGGTCATTTTTTAGCTCAGTAGCAAATCAGTACCTTGGACAGTGACTCAGATTGGCAAATTCTCTCAGGCATTCTGGATGATCCTGGTTTTTTGGAAGTTGTCATACACACACTATCACTATTCTCTTTCATATTAAACACTATCGCTGCATTAATGACATGCTCAAAAACACATGAGCTTGGCAGCAGCTGTGAAATACTTATTACAGTGAGAGCTATTCGAAGGGCAGAGTTGAGATATTTATTTTGTTGAATCAGCTTCCATTCTTATCATCATAGTCTCTGGTCTGTTTGGAGGGGGGGATCAAATCAATAACATAACTCACATGCTCATATGCGGCCTGACGGTTTTTCTTCCAGTAAGGAATGATCAGTGAAGATGTAAGATTATTAAAAAACAAAAAACAAAACAAAACAAAAAACCACTGAGGCATTAATGTCTACCTCTTACGATGAGGTCGGCAGCAGATGAAACACTGTCCACCCCTGTCTGCACCATACACACATATTTTCCACTGTGTTTCAGCTGAATGTTTCTGATCATTAAATCGCCAGATGAACTCTGTTGGAAAAAACAGGTAATGAGAACACTGTCATTTTGAAAAAGGAAGAATATTGAAGGCTTGTAGCCAACACCATTGGGATGAAACCCATATTTAGAGAGACCAAGGAGGTTCACGACTGTAGATTGCTACAGTGGAATGTATGGAAATAAAAACAAGTTAAAAACCATACGTGGTAGCACACATAGATTGCTGCAGCTAAATGAATGACAAGCTTTCCCCTGGGCATTTATGGCTTCAAAAATAAATAAGGGCAGAGCTTATGGTCTCAGAGTCTATTTACTTCCACTAGGGTGACACTTCTTTTTATATCCACTGCTCAGCACTGGCTCAACTCTTCTCTCTGGTACCAAGCTGTACGCAATTATCTGCCTGAGAAGAGGAGGGAAGCATTTAGGTATCTGGTGGGAGATAAATATACAGGACAAGAGGATTACCATGGTTGAAACACTTTTCTGAACACATTGGTGCTTAAAAAGTCTAAAGCTGTTTAATTCTTTCAGTGCAGAATTTAGGAACAGTCAGTATGAACCCCTCAATAAGAAGAAATTACAACACTTTAAACCCTAAAAATAACAGCTGTCCATAAAGACAATTGCTGGCATCCTCTATCATCAATTAATGGAGCAAATGTATTTCTAAAAGCTCAACTTCAAATGGTCCACATTTTAAAAGAATATAAAATCATGTTCATAAAATTATTTACTGCAGGCCAGTTCCATGCATTAGTAAAAATATGGATGAAAATAAAATGATTTGGAAAGCAAAGCTCTTTGAAAATGATCACTGACTGAAACATCTCTAAATGGTACACAAGAGGAAGCAACAGTGTTTATCTTATTAATTAAAAGAATAGTTTTATTCTTGGGTTTTCCTAGTATTTTTTGAAAGATGGATTCTACTATCCGGCTTTTAGGTAATTTCCTAAGATCTCCTACAGGGTAATTCCTTAAATATTGCTTCCTAGGCTTTGGATTCTGAATGGGCTATATATTCTCTGTTGGTCAGATTGTGTGTATTTGCCTGAATGTCTTGAGTACTGGGAGAAAGCAGATGGGAGGTGATTGATGGCTGTAATTAAATGATAATCCAAAAACTGTTAAGTTTGCACATTTTACTTTCATCAAGTTGAACTTTTTTCTTTCCCTCCCTCTCTTTTCTCCTCAGGGTTATTTAGGAATTTATCCCCAGGACAAAACTTTCAATGCTTGCTGACCTTTAGAAACTCTTCCGGTTTTATGAGTTCCATATACTCACAGGAGGTTGATTATCATTTCTATAGAAATCTCTTATTTTCAGGGAAGTAAGAACTGTTACTATTAAATTCCATCAAGGCATTGGGTGAGTTACTATTCTTCCCTAGGTTTATTTGCTTATTTTGAAAGCAGTTCGGTAAAAGAAAATTGGAACTGGACTTTCTTTATGTCCTTAGACACATAAATACATCTTTTAGGCACATTGGCTGGTTATGTTTGTTGAAAGAATAAGGAAGAGACAGATACTGGATGTGTTCTTTCTTTTCACTTATGGTATGGGTGGGTGAAGAGCGGAAAAAACTTAGCTCGTATCAAAACCAAACCACCTTCCTGAAGAAATGTAGTTAGGCTCACCATCAGGAGAAATATAATTTTTAATTATCTATCTACAATGTAGAGTGGAAGAAGGAAGCAATTAAGTAAGACATGTAGACAGTAGGAACCACTGATTTTTTTTCAGCACTAACATGAAGTTGAGTAGATTAATACATAAATGGAAAATAAAATTTAGCAAAATTTAGAAAGAATGCTCTCTTTAATTTCTGTCTCTTTCAATAAAGCATATTTGTATTGTTCCTCTTCAAATGCTTCTTCTTTCTTACTATATCTATTCTTTTAATGGATCAGTATACAGAGTTAAGATTCACCTTAACAAAAGTTCATTGAGTGCTTGCCATGTTAGGTTCACTCCAGGATAGAGAAGTATCTAATATATGGTCTCTGCCCTCTAGAATGTAAGTAAACCCAAGTCAGAGTAACAGATATATACATGTGAAGCAACTTATTTTTTATAAGTTTAGAAAGCTTATTTAATGAAGGTTAAATAAATTTGCATGGCACAGACCATTTGTAGATAACTTCAGAATAAATGAGACAATTTTAAGTCCTGCTGAGGATGTGGAGCAACTGGAACTTGTTATACTAACAGGAGTATAGATTAGTAGGACCATTCTGGAAAACTACTTAGAAGTATCCACTAAGGCAGGACATATGCATAATCTATGACCCAGCAATTCCATTCCTAATTATACACCCTACAGAGATGTATGTATATGCTCACCAAAGACATTTACAAGAGTATTTGTAGAACCGCTACCCATAATAGCTAAAAAAGAGAAACAAGCTAATCACCGTCACAACGAAGTAGATGAATTACTGGAACACTCATTTAAGGAAATATTATTAGACCATGCAAATGAGCTAACAGTAACTATAGGTCAACATGGCTGCCTCAAATTCAAAGACATAAACTGGATAGCAAAGAGCACATTACAGTAATCTATTGTATCACAAGCATGGATTATAGTTGCCTTTCAAAGGATGGGTAGTACTATGATGAAGCACCATGAGGACTTCTGGGATAAAGGTCATGTTGTTTCCTGATTTTGGTGCTGGATACTTGAGTGTGTTCAATTTGTAAATATTCATTGAGTCATACACTTATGATCTGTGCAACTTTTGGGTAGAATATAATGGTTCTTAAAATTCAATTATTATTACATACAGCTATCTGTTTAAATGTTCCACATTAAATAGGACCACAAGCTGGTATTATAATCAAATAACATGATTATAGTTCTAAACTCCAAATTCTTTCACATGAATGAAACATTTACTACTAATAATTTAAGTAATTATGCTATTAATTAGAATATCCTATTTCTTATCAAGATGTAACTGAATATTTCAGACATTAAAAAAAAAGATAAAAAAGGAAAGGAATTCCCAAGGAACGTTTCACTTATATCAAACCAGTTCCCGTCCCCATCAATTTTTCATTGTTAACGGTTACAGTATAGTTAATTGCTGATTAACTGTGATAAAGGCGAGAGAAGAGGGGTATCAGAAAAACACAAGTAAAATTAGTATACTATAACTCAATAAAGCTGAAAAAATTTGTCAAAATGTGGTAAAGCAGTAATCAATAGATTATTTCTCAACAGGTTTATCAATAAAATTGCATCCATTATTTATATTTAATTCAAATAAAACATTTTTAGGAACACTATTAATTCTTCGAATAACAAATAGGTTGTAGTTTGTTATCTATTAATTCAATTTGTTAGTATTTCTTTGTATTGTTTTCCTAAACTCTGTTTCTCCCCCCCACCCCCTTCCTTCAAATACAGGGGATCAGAACTGGGCAGAGGTAGAGTCAAAGCATTTTTTTTTTTTTTGACATCTCTCATCCCTATTTACCTTAAACTCTCCCTCTCAAAGGACAACAGTGCAATTTCCAGTCTTTCCCTTTTCAATGCCGCTGATCAGAGATTTACTCAGAAATGGAGATTTTAGTAGTGGGACAGGCCTATTCTAATGGCTTACACAGGAGTTTAAGAAGCAGGAGACATTTCCCTAAGCTACATGAATTTCAGATCTTTCTGAAATGCCCTATCTTTTAAAAAATAAGATAATTCATTCAAAACTATCTATTAAGCATCCACCTGTACTTTAGTCTCTCGGGATACAATGGTGAAAAAAACAACAGTCCACATGTTCATAGAGTTTACAGTCAAAAGACAGTCACTAATCATACGACTACAACAAATCAATGTAAAATTATAATGTAATAATGCAAGCTTAAAGTACATAGAGGAATCTATGATTTTCTGGAGTTTTGGTGAATTGATAGGTGAGCTGAGATTTGCAACATGAATACAAGCTATCTAAAAAAAGAGGGTTATAAAAATGGTTTATATTAGGGCACTTAAACATACAAAGACCCTAAGGCAGGTGAGAACATAGTCTATTTGGGAGTATGAGGGGAGAGAGGATATCAAGCGTATAGTTAATCCACAAATTGCTCATTTGTCCCCAGAAAACTTAAACTTCATTGCAGATCATTTCAGGTTCATATTTACACCTTGATGACAATAAAATTTTGAGTTTTTTCTACTTAAAAAGTTTTTAAATCTTCGCTAGATTTACTTGATCATCCAATTATTTGTTCATCTAATCATATAGATGTCTCCTAGAAAAAAACTCCATTTCCAGAACATGTTACAGGTATAAACAGTAAATGGATTTATAAGCCAAATCATCTTTGAAATAAATGCTAAGGGAAAATTCAGTGTGCATGTAATGAAATAGAAGAGTGTATTAACTTTTTCCCTATATTTTCTTAGATGATGCTGCTAATAGAATTTCTGATGTAATTTAAAAACCGCTCTGCCCTGAAAAAAAAACCCAAAAACAACTAAACAGTACATGATGTGATAACCCATGCCAGGTGAAAATAAATAAGCAGATAGATCATTAATAATTATAGGTAGGCTGAAAGTACACTGTGCTATCTACCATATGCTAAAAATCAAGGGATAAAATAAACCTTAGAACTCAGGAAACCTCTTGAATGGTGCAAATGTAGCATAAACTTGCAGTATAACAAATTATCAGCAAAAACGAATTCCCTAGTAAGCACTCTCAATGTAAATGCTGCTGCTAGGCTGCCAAGAAGCATAATTTTCCAGTTTAAGGGGGGAAAAAAGCCTTTGATGGCTATTTGGAAGGTGAGGTTGAATAGGTGGTCCTCCTCCTTTTTGTCACTTTACACAGCCTGTTACTGCATGGATTCCAATATTAATCATTCATCCCATTGCTGGGTTGCCTTCCAAATCCTGACACGGCATGTAAATCATACGTAGGTGCCTTGAAAACAGTCAAACCTGCTGGTACCTGCTGGTACCTTCTGGAACCTGGGTGGTGTTTTCCTCCGTGAAGGTCCCTGAAGGAATTGCTGGTAGACATGTATTTCTGACCAACCAAATTAAAACTTGCCCCCCACCAACCCAAAACAGCTGCAGCAAGGTCACTATCCATTACAAATGTACACTGTTCATATAAGGAATAGGAATAATTAGCAGCCACGGAAACATGGAAAAAAGGTCCTAATACTAAACAGTCCTAGTTTTGTTGACTGACTAACAGCTTCATCTGAAATTGTCCAAAGCTTGCTTGTCTGAATGGGTGATATTTAAAGGCAGGTAATATGGAGTCTGTTAATATCAAAATTTGCTCAATATTCTTTGATACCAATAAACTGGAATAAGTGCTCCATTACTGGATTGAGAGCCCCAGCTTGATCCATCAGAACTATTTTTGGAAGAGTGACACATAAAAAATGATAAAAAACTCAGTCAAAGGCACCTCAGGCATATTTCAGGTTGTGTCCAATACCCGTTTGCTGTAAAGGGATCAGCTTTTCTATTGCAACATCAAGTTCATTATTAACAACATGGGACATTTTTTTTTCTGGGTGGTGGTGTGTTGATGGAGTACCTAACTAAGCATTTGTAGAATCAGGATGCCTTGTCTTTGTTCTCACAGTAATTTTAACTCAGTGTTTTCTAGTGACTTCATTCACTAGAGTTATACCTCCACAGTTGTGTTTTGCCGTATCTTAGTACAAAGGCTCTTTACTTATTTTTTTCTTAAAATTATAAACTTTCTTAGACTTCTATTTATCTGGAAATTGATATGGAAAATGTATGTCTTCATCTTAAATGGAAAACCGCTGACCAAAATAATAGTTACCTGCCAAAATGAAAACAACGAGTAGAAAACAGTGCAAAGGAACACTGTCCAAAATAATGTAAATGGACATTAGCTGGACAAGTTCAAAGTCTCTGAGACTGAGACCTTTGCTCTCTTAGTTAACAGGGGAGATTAGTTACTATTAGAGAACCATTAGTGACAAACCGAATATCATATTGAACCATTCTCCTTGATTTAACCTAAATGATTGAAACAAAACTAAAAATAGAATAGATCTCTCATTCTACCTTATTTAGTATTGCCTATGGGTAGGTGGTCTGTGCTTTGCAAAACATGGGGCTACCCAGTTCACTACACCCAGCAGTTCTCAGTGTTGGCTGGACAATAAATTCACATGAAGAGTCTTAAAAAAAATACCGGAAATGCCTAGGCCACATCCCAGAACAATTAAATCAGAATGGACTAGGGAATGGAGACACTCTACCTGATTCTAAGGAGTAGTCAGGGTCAACAACTGTGATACCTCCTGAGATAGTCCATTCTTCATCTTTACTTGTTTTATAAATGAAAGGCTCTAAATAATCACTCACATCTTTTCCTAATTCTAAAATTCTGCAACTAGTAACTGCATAAGAAAATCATTAAGTTAGGCTGTTTACTGATGGGCTCATAAGCTGAGAAGAGCAATCCTATACATATTTTAATCATACAGTACAGGTGAGAAAGCCAGTATTTGAAACAGGTACTGCAGGTCAATCACAAAGCACATTTCCGTGTAATTAGACTGCCTTGGTATGTTCACCATAATTAAAAAACAAAAAACAAAAAACAAAACCCAACAGACACTGAGATAATACAACATGCTGATAAATTTCTATAGATTCATATAGAAACTTACTGTTCGTCAACATGAATTACTCTAGGATTTCTCTGGATTTACGGGAAAATTCTGACACAGAATGAAAGTATTTCAAGTCATGAGAGACTATCCTGAGTAACAATTTAACTCATGGATCAGATCTCTCTCTCTTTTTAAATCCTTATATTACAAGCTTAAAATTTAGTAAGAGGAGATTTGTCCCTTATAGAATGAAAAGACTAGTATATAAGAATAGGAGTCCACTCACACACAGGAATAAAAAGTCATTGTTTCATGGAAACTTGACCAAGCTGTGCCAAATGTCTTATGTTTACTTGTAGTTCCAATTACTATTGCTATGTAATAAATTACCCAAAAGTTAGTGGCTCAAAATAACAATGATCATTTATTCTACTCTGGATTGTGTGATTTGAGCAGAGATCAGCGTGGAAAGTTCATCTCTGTTATAAATCTCATCAGGTGGGGTGGCTGACAGGGGACTGGAAAGCCCATTTACATGACTGGTAAGTTGAGGTGGGCTGCTGGCTGGGAATTCAGCCATACCTGTGGGCTGGGGACTTCAGTTCCTCTTGAGGTAGACCTCTCCACAGTGTGCTTAGGCTTCCTCATATTATGGTGGCTGGATTCCAAGAGAAATTGTGCTGATGGAACAAGGTAGAAATGCATGCATTTTTACGAACTAGCCTTAGCAATCACATAGCATCACTCCTGCTGTTTTTTATTGCTCAAGGCAGTCATAAAGGACTAGGTTTCAAGGTGGGAGGCATAGATTTCACCACTCAGTGAGGAGGAGTATCAAAGTCATTCTGAAAGAAGAGCATGTTGAAGAGGGATGTTGTTATAGCTATCTTTGCAAACACGGTTGGCTACACTCCTCCAGAAATCTCTGTACCTACAATACTGCCTCTTTTTTGGGCAGCTGACCTATATGCATTATATATAAAATGGTTCCTTCAAACTCTGCCTTTTCCTTGGGTTCCTCCCATCAGGAGATCTGAGGGAAAGAGAACAATGAGTTTGGGGTATTTGTTCACTAAAATTTATTCTTGCAAGGTTGTTTTGAGTGGCTATAACCAGGACCCCAAATAGGTTAAAAACAACAACAACAACAACAACAACAACAACAACAACAACCCTTGCCTGGACACCCTTCCTTTCATGTCAGTAGCCTCTATGAGTCAGAAAAAGGACTCCTAAGCAGTCAGAGAGAATAAAATTATACTTTCTTCCAGAAGAAGTGCTCTGAAAGAAATCTCACTGTGTTTATTACAATAGCAGACCAAAGTATTCCTGATACTTCAGAAGTGTAGGTTTTCATCTCAAAGTCTTACTGAAGAAGATTAAGAAAAAAGACTAGGTTTAATGTCAAATATGACTATTGTTAGACTATTTTTTCTGTAAAGAGTATAATCTAAAATTTTAGAGTCAGTATAAGAAAAACTGTAAAAAATCAGAGTGTTTACTGTAATTAAAAATAATACCTAAAATTTCTGATTTTTGTCTAAAAATTTAAACTGCCTCAAAGGAACCATTTATTCTTTACTTTCTTATTTAGGTTCAGATCAATTAAATGGTATAATTAAATATTATGTCTTACAAAACAGAATGATTTTCTTTCTGAAATTGACATAAAATCTAAGCCAACATGAACAATTACAACTCAATAATAAAAAGGCAAATTACCCAATTAAAAATGGACCAGTCACCCTGACTTCTGGTTTTCAGGCAGTGTATGAGCAGTTTAACGTTACAGTCTGTTTTAAAAGCAAGTAAAAAGTTGACTGAAAAATCAACAACTCATCTTAGATCTGGCATGAAATGAGATCAAGGAGAAAATCACTGCCTCCCAAACTGGAAAAAAACAACAGGTAAATACAGAGAATCCTAATTTACTGGAGTAGAAACCTACGAATGAGCAGAAACTTGCTCAGGAGCCAGTAGTGGGGGTAGAGAAACCTGAGCTGTAATTGATGAATTGCTGGAGGGTCAGTGTGGACAAGCCTGAGAGCTATGACTCCAGGGAACCCAATCGCAGGGGGTTCTCCACACTTCTGTGAGTTGTTCCTCCAGTAGCTCTTCAAGGTCCTCACAGTGAATACTGGAGAAAAATCCCCCCCATGTTTCTGGCAGGGGAAGAGATCAGGAACCATTTACTATGTTGAAATAAGCCAAAGCATTCTGTTCTTAACAAGGCTTGCTTTCAGGAGAAACTATTTTACCAGAGCCTAACCTGCTGGGGTTTCTATCAGAGACAAATACCTCTTCTGGGGGGATAGAAATACCCAAATCCAGCTCCCTCTCGCTTTCAACATGGGGAACAGAAACAGACAACTTCAAGCCCTCTGGACATCTCATCAAATGGGGGAGGGGAAGAAACCCAGGTGAAGTTCACAGTCCAGGAGAACAGGCTCACCAAAAGAATGAAACCTAATCAGGATTATGGAATGCTTTCCCTCCCCCCATACCTTACACTACATTAGTAGTGGCCAATTTACTGCTGTTCTTTTCTCCTAGTGCACCATCTGCCTTTCAACAAAAAATGACAAGGCACATCAAAAGGCAAAAAAACACAGTTTGAAGAGACATAATAAGCATCAGAATAGGCACCAATTATGGCAGGAATGTTGGAATTGTCAGACCAAGAATTCAAAAGAACTACAATTAATATGCTAA
Organism: Mirounga angustirostris; assembly: GCF_029215605.1. Lineage (NCBI taxonomy): Eukaryota > Metazoa > Chordata > Mammalia > Carnivora > Phocidae > Mirounga > Mirounga angustirostris. The sequence continues at coordinate 175,218,468 of NW_026991709.1, read as the reverse complement.
GGGATTTAATGGAAAAAGCAAGCAATATGCAAAATAGATGGACAATGAAAACAGAGAAAGGGAAATTCTAAGAAACAATAAAAAAGAAATGCTAGAGATAAAAAACACTGTGACAGAAATGAAAAATGGTTTTGATGGGATCATTAATAGACTAGACATGGTTGAGAACACAATCTCTGAGCTTGAGGATATGAAAATCAAAGATTCTAATACTGAAAATAAAGGAGAAAAAGGCTGAAAAAAATAGTAAAATATTCCAGAACTGTAGGATAACTACAAAAGGCATAATGTACACTTAATGGGGATATCAGAAGGAAAAAAGAAGAGAAAGGGAAAAGAAGTCATATTTGAAGCAAAAATGACTTAGAATTTCCCCAAATTAATGTTAGATACCAAACCACAGATCCAATAGCTCACAGATAATCAAGCAGGATAAATGCTATAAAAATTACACGTAGGCATATTCAAACCTCAAAAGAAATCAAAGAGAATCTTGAAAGAAGCCCAAGAAAAAAACACTTTACCTATAGAGGAAGGAAAATAAGAGTTACATCCAATGTCTCCTCAGAAACGAAGCAAGCAAGAAAACATATGGAATGAAATATTTAGTGTTGAGAGAAGAAACCCACCAACGTAGAATTCAGTACCCTGAAAAGTAAAAGCAAAAATATACACTTTCTCAGGCAATAAAAAATATTAAGGAAATTTGTTGCCAGTAACCTGCCTTACAAGACATGTTAAAAGAAGTCCTGCATAGGGAAGGAAAATGATAGAGGTGAGGAACTTAGATTTTCATGAAGAAAGGAAGAGCATCAGAGAATAAATAAGTAAATGTGAAATAAAAACTTTTATTCTGCTTATTCTTAATAGACCAACAGTTAACAGTTTGTTCAAAATACTGTCATCAAAGCAAATTTGATTTTACATATACATTTAGATATATGTATACATGAAATGAAAGACAGAAATGATAGAAGGGATAGGAGGAAAGAATTAGGAATATTTTGTTATTATAAGGTACCTGCACTACCAGTGAAGCTGTACACAGTTATTTGAAAGTTGAACTGGATTGGTTGTAAATACATATTGCACTCTAGGATAGCTACTTAAAAGATAGTATAATTGTATATACTAAGAAGGGAGAGAGAGTGGAGTCATATAAAATGCTCAATTAAAATAACAAAAGGCAGAGAAAATGTGGAAGGTAAAAACAGAAACAAAGAACAAGGGCAACAAATAGAAAGCAGAAGAAATATGATAGATATTAATCCAACTATATTAATAATCTCTTTAAATGTCAATGGTCTAAATATACCAAGTAAAAGATGGAGATTGTCAGAGTGAATTAAAAAACAAGAACCAACTTAATCTTGTCTGTAAGAAACCCACTTAAATATAAAGACATATATAGATTCAAAGTAAATGGGTGGAAAAAAAATATACCATGCTAACACTAATAATAAAAAGAGTGGGAGTAGCTATATAAATTTTTTTAAGATTTATTTATTTGAGAGAGAGAGAGAGAAAGAACATGAGTGGGGGAAGGAGCAGAGGGAAATGAGGAGAGGGAATCCTCAAGCAGACTCCCCGCTGAGTGGGATTCCAGGACCCCAAGATCATGACCTGAGCTGAAATCAAGAGTTGGCTGCTTAACTGACTGAGCTGCCTAGGCACCGTGGAAGCAGCTATATTAATTTCAAACAGAGTTGACTTTAAAATAAGAAAAGTTACCAAAGACAAAGAAAGGCATTACCTAATGATAAAGTGGCCAATATTCCAAGACATAACAACGATTAATGTATATATACCTAACAACAAGGAACCAGAATACATAAAGGAAAAAACAGATAAAATTTTAAGGAGAAATAGATGAATCTGCTATTATAGCTGAAGAACTTAAAACCCATCTATCAAAATGGACAGATCCAGTAAGTATAAATACAGTAAGAACATAGTTGAACTGAATAGCACTATCAATCAACTGGATACAATTGATATCTATAGACTCCTTCATTCAACAACAGCAGATTATACATTCTATTCAAGCTCACATAAAACATTTACCAAGAAAGACCACACTATGGGCCATAAAATACACCTTAACGAATCTGAAGGGAAAGATATCCTACAATGTCTGCTCTCAGACCACAATGGAATTAAACTAGAAATTGGTACAGAAAGATAGATGAAGATAGCTGGAAAATCCCCAAATACTTGATATTAAACAGCATACTTCTACATAACACATAGGTCAAAGAAAACATCTCATGAGAAACTTAGAAATATTTTGAACTAAATATAAATGAAAATACAGTTTATCAAAATTTGTGGGATATAGAGACAGCAATGCTTAGAGGGAAATTTCCAGCACTGAATGCATGTATTAGAAAGGAAGAAAGATATAAAATCAAAATCTAAGTTTCCATCTTAAGGAACTATTTAAAAAAGAGAGACAAATCAAAAGTAAGCAGATGAAATGAGATAATAAGATTAGAAATCAATGAAATTTGAAAAAGGAAATCAATAGAGAAAAATCAATGAAACCAGAAACGGATTTTTTGAAAAGATCAATAAAATTGATCAACCTCTGGTCACACTAATTAAGAAAAGAAAGATAAAACACAAATTACAAAATGAAAGGAGAGGTACCACTATGGATTCTATAACATTAAAGGGCTAGCAAAGGGATACCATGAATAATTCTGTGTCCACCAATATGATTACCTAGGTGAAATGGGCCAAATCTCTGAAAGTCATATTCTGCCAAAACACATATAAGAAGAACTATACTATTAAAGAAATTTAATTAATAATTAATAATTCTCCCAAATAGAAAGTAAAAGACCCAGATGGGTTCACTGGCAAATTCTACCAAACATTTAAGGAAGAAATTATACCAATAAAAGCTAAGGGAGGGTGCCTGGGTGGCTCAGTTGTTAAGCGTCTGCCTTCCGCTCAGGTCATGATCCCAGGGTCCTGGGATGGAGCCCCACATCGGGCTCTCTGCTCAGCGGGAAACCTGCTTCTCCCTCTCCCACTCCCCCTGCTTGTGTTCGCTCTCGCTGTGTCTCTCTCTGTCAAATAAATAAATAAAATATTAAAAAAAAAAAAAAGCTAAGGGAATATGTCCCAGCTCATTTCATGAGGCCAGCATTACCCTAATTATACTGAAATCAGATGAAGACATTGCAAGAAAAGAAAACTATAGACTAGTATCTCTCTTGAACATAGACATAAAAATCTACAACAAAGTATTAGCAAATCAATTCCAATAATGTATAAAAATTTATACAACACAACCAAGTGGGGTTTATCCCAGTTATGTAGGGCTGGTTCAATATTTGAAAATCATTTAATGTAATCCATTATATGAAAAATCTAATAAAGAAAAATCTTTGGAAAAATGTCTATTCATGTCTTCTGCCCATTTTTAATTGGGTTATTCACTTTTTGGGTGTTGAGTTTTATAAGTTCTTTATATATTTTGGAATCTAAGCTTTTATTGGATATGTCTTTTGCAAATATCTTCTCCCATCCCATAAGTTGCCTTTTAATTTTGCTGACTTTTTTCCTTTGCTGTGCAGAAGTTTTTTATTAGAGAACAAATTAATGGTTACCAGAAGGGAGGATGATGGAGGGATGGGTTAGATAGGTGACAGGGATTAAGGAGGGCACTTGTGATGAGAACTGGATGATGTATGGAAGTGTTGAATCACTATATTGTACACCTGAAACTAATGTTAACTAGCTGGAATTTAAATAAAAACTTAAAAAAAAAAAAAAGAAGGACCATAACATCACTTTTGCCATATTCAACTGGTGACACAAACCAGCTTTGGTACAGTAGGGAAAAAAAAAAAAAATCACATGATCATATCAATAGATGCAGAAAAAGCATTTGACAGAAAGAAAGAAAGAAAGAAAGAAAGAAAGAAAGAAAGAAAGAAAGAAAGAAAGAAAGAAAGAAAAAGAAAGAAAGAGAAAGAAAGAAAGACCTATTCATGATGAGAACTCTCAGCAAACAAAGAATGGGGGAAATTCCTCAACTTGATAGAAAACATCTACAAAATAACTACAATTAACATCATAATTAATGGTCAGAAACTTAAAGATTTCCTGCTAACATCAAGAACAAGGCAAGGATGTTCCTTTTCATCACTATTCTTAACACTACTAGAAATTCTAGTAATTCAATAAGACCAAAAAAAAAAAAAAAAAAGGAAATAAAGGGTATACAGATTGGGAAGAAAGAGATAAAACCATCTTTTTTCTCAGATGATATTATTATCTATGTAGAAAATCTGAAAGAATCAACAAAACAAAATGCCTGGAAGTAATAAGCATTACAGTAATGTTGTAGGATACAAGGTTAATATAGAAAAGTCAACTTCTCCCCTATATAACAGTAATGAACAAGTTAATTTGAAATTAAAACACATTACTATTTGTACAGCATTCAAAAAATGAAATATTTAGATATAAATCTAACAAAATACATATAAGAACTATATGAGGAAAACTATAAAACTCTGATGAAAGACATCAAAAAAGAACTACATAAATGGATAGATAGTCTATGTTCATGGATAGGAACATTCAATATTGTGAATGTCAGTTTTTCCCTGCTTGATGTATAGAATAAATGCAATCCCAATAAAAAAATCCCAGCAAATTAGTGTATGGATATTGACAAAGTGAATCTAAAGTTTACCTGAAGAGACAGAAGACCCAGAATAGCCAATTCAATATTGAAGAAGAATTAAATTGGAGGATTGACACTACCCAACTCAAGACTTACTAACAGTAGGGGTGGATTCAAGAGTGGAATCCCAGTATGCACTAAGATAACAACTGATGCCCCTTCCCCAGGGAAAAAAGTCATCTCCTAAGTGGAGTGATGCAATTTTATTGAAAGTTGTGGGGAAACAAGGTGAAATTCCCAGCAAAATCTTCCCAAAGTCTTCTTTAAATATCTGCACCTCCCCCAAAGTTTTACTCCCCATGACACATCCCCCAATTCTTTTATAACACACTCTCCAAAGAACAGTCATTTCAAAGTCTTCTCCATATCCCTCCTCAAATTCCCACAGCTTGTATATCCAGGAAAATCTATGAAAACTCTTAGGAAAATTTATGAAATTCAATCCAGGAAAATTTATGACAACTCTTAGAAAAAGAAGAATATTGTTTTTTTGACTATGTGAACATGAAAACTTTTATGAATAATAAAGTTAGCAGAAAAGTGACACACTGAAAGAAGATATTCCCATTGAATTAAACTAAGATATAATCAATAGCTTGAATACATAAGGACATATTGTAAATCTGTAAAACAAAGTTCTGAATTCCAACAGGAGAAATGAATAAAGGATACAGATTTGCAATTTATGGAAGAAGTCTATGTCATACCGTAAGACAGGAAATGACCAGTACATACTCTGAATTTATGTCTATGTGAAGAATTTTCTGCTGTGACCACAGGAAAACACTGTCTAATGGACACATGACATAGATGAGATGAAAATCTGATACATGAAAATGTCAATTTCACTGCTTTGTCTCTGACAAAAATAAAATACGTCTTTTTGGCTAATGGTTGTCTTGAAGCAGTTTGTGTTTTGTTTTTGTAATTTTTGAAAGTCATTCTCTATTGACAGATTAAAAAAATGTTTTTTGGGGGCACTTGGGTGGCTCAGTTGGTTAAGCCTCTGCCTTTGGCTCAGGTCATGATCCTGGGGTCCTGGAATTGAGCCCTGTGTAGGGCTCCCTGCTCACTGGGAAGTCTGCTTCTCCCTCTGCCCCTCCCCGTGCTTATGCTTGCTCTCTCTTTCTGAAATAAGTAAATAAAATCTTTAAAACAATGTTTTTGAATATTCTTCTATATAATAATCCAGATAGGTGGACTTTTGTCATTTTTTCTAGCTAGAAATAAAAAGGTAATTTTTTTCTCTCTTTTTCCTGCAGAAGTAATCTTCCATTTCACAAAAGTAAGTATTAAGCCCCCAACTGTCTTGATTTGGGGGAGTCAGTTATAATTCTAAGTATTTCTTTAATATCTAAAATGTTAATAAGCAAATGGAGAGTTTCTCAATCTCATTATTGATCTGAGAAATGAGAAGTTGGTGATAATGAGATCACTTTTCAACCATTTGGCAAAAATGTTTTATAAAAATGAAGAGAAAAAAACAGGTGTGGGAAAAGATTTGGGGTAACAGGCACCCTCATGTTCTGCTGATAGGAACATAAATTGCTGCACCTTCCTTTTTTTTTTTAAGCTTTTTATTTTTTTTATTATGTTATGTTAATCACATACATTACATCATTAGTTTTTGATGTAGTGTTCCATGATTCATTGTTTGCATATAACACCCAGTGCTCCATTCAGTACATGCCCTCTTTAATACCCATCACCAGGCTAACCCATCTCCCCCACCCCCGTCTCCTCTAGGACCCTCAGTTTGTTTCTCAGAGTCCCTAGTCTCTCATGGTTCGTCTCCCCCTCCGATTTCCCCCCCTTCATTTTCCCCTTCCTGCTATCTTCTTCTTCTTCTTTTTTTTTTTTTTTTAACACATAATGTATTATTTGTTTCAGAGGTACAGGTCTGTGATTCAACAGTCTTACACAATTCACAGCGCTCACCATAGCACATACCCTCCCCAATGTCTATCACCCAGCCACCCCATCCCTCCCACCCACCACCACTCCAGCAATCCTCAGTTTGTTTCCTGAGATTAAGAATTCCTCATATCAGTGAGGTCATATGATACATGTCTTTTTCTGATTGACTTATTTCACTCAGCATAATACACTCCAGTTCCATCCAAGTCGTTGCAAATGGCAAGATCTCATTCCTTTTGATGGCTGCATAATATTCCATTGTATATATACACCACATCTTCTTTATCCATTCATCTGTCGATGGACATCTTGGCTCTCTCCATAGTTTGGCTATTGTGGACATTGCTGCTATAAACATTGGGGTGCATGTCCCCCTTCGGGTCCCTACATTTGTATCTTTGGGGTAAATACCCAGTAGGCTGCACCTTTCTTGAAGGACAATTTAGAAACAAAGCTACCATTACAGCTAGTAGTAGTAATAGTAATAACAACAAGAACAAGAACTAACATGTGTTGTTCTAAGTGCTATATATATATATATATATATATATATATATATATATATATATATATATATATATATATATATACTGAATAAGATACTATTATCACCTCAGTTTTACAAATGAAAAACTGAGGAAAGAGAGATTAAGATCAACAGTTCATAAGAGAATGAAATAGGTTTTAAGAGTTGGAATTTTGAGTTCAGATTTTTTAATGATGAAACTAGATAATTCTAATCAGATTCAGCAATCCCTTGCCTGAGCAAATATCCAAAGAAAACCCTCTGGAAATAACTGACAAGGTTTCACTATTCTTTCAAAATAGTATTACCTATGCTTTTTCTTACCTATTTCTTACTCTAAACACCATCAGAATTATTTAAACTGGAATCAGACTGTTAGTTATTTAAAAACCATGGAAAAATCTAAGAAAAATGAAAAGCCTCATAATATACAGCTGCTTTATTTCATCCAGGAGCACCAACATTTTATGATTCTTTCCCTGTCTTTCTATCCACCCGTCCCTCCCTCACTCCCTCCCTCCTTCCATCCACCCATCCACCTATTCATTCATATTAATAAAGTATTATAGCTTTCTTTCTTTAGGTCTTGCATACAAATACAAATTATTAACATGTATTTTATCTTTTCAAGGAGTTTTTTGTCCCATTATACTTTCTTATTGGTTACTGTTGTTACATTAAAAAGCTATTATTATTTATTTTATTTTATTTTATTTATTTATTTATTTGTTTGTTTGTTTATTTATTTATTTTTATTGTTATGTTAATCCCCATACATTCCATCATTAGTTTTAGATGTAGTGTTCCATGATTCATTGTTTGTGCATAACACCCAGCGCTCCATGCAGAACGTGCCCTCAATACCCGTCACCAGGCTAACCCATCCTCCCACCCCCCTCCCCTCCAGAACCCTCAGTTTGTTTTTCAGAGTCCATCATCTCTCATGGTTCGTCTACCCCTCCAATTCCCCCCCTTCATTCTTCCCCTCCTGCTACATTCTTCTTCTTCTTTTTTTTTTTCTTTCTTAACATATATTGCATTATTTGTTTCAGAGGTACAGATCTGAGATTCAAAAGTCTGGCACAATTCACAGCGCTTACCAGAGCACATACCCTCCCCAGTGTCCATCACCCAGTCACCCCATCCCTCCCCCCCACACCCCCCACTCCAGCAACCCTCAGTTTGTTTCCTGAGATCAAGAATTCCTCATATCAGTGAGGTCATATGATACATATCTTTCTCTGACTGACTTATTTCGCTCAGCCTAACACCCTCCAGTTATAGCAGCAATGTCCACAGTAGCCAAACTGTGGAAAGAGCCAAGATGTCCATCGACAGATGAATGGATAAAGAAGATATGGTATATATATAATGGAATATTATGCAGCCATCAAAAGGAATGAGATCTTGCCATTTGCAACGACGTGGATGGAACTGGAGGGTATTATGCTGAGCGAAATAAGTCAGAGAAAGACATGTATCAAAAAGCTATTATTTTTTATAAATTTTTCTTGTATCTAAGCAGTTGACGGAACGCTCATTAATTTTTAAAAATTCAGAGTTGATACTACTGGATTTTGAGTAGTCCAAATACCATTTTGTCCTCAAATTATGCTCTGTTTCCTTATTTTCAGAGTTAAGTCATTTATTCCTGTTTATACCTCATTGTATCGGTCCAAACATTTCCAAACGGTTTTAAAGTAATGGTATTTGTGTGTTTCCTTTCTTATTGCTGATTTAAATAAAAGTATTCCTGGTATCTCCTTTTAAAGACATTTTTGGGATGTGGAAGAAGTATTTTTCTGTTCCTATAATAGGTTATTAATTTTACTGGATGTCTTTTATTTATTTATTTTTTATTCTTTAAAGATTTTATTTATTTATTTGAGACAGAGAGAATGAGAGACAGAGCATGAGAGGGAGGAGGGTCAGAGGGAGAAGCAGACTCCCTGCCAAGCAGAGAGTCCGATGCGGGACTCGATCCCGGGACTCCAGGATCATGACCTGAGCCGAAGGCAGTCGCTTAACCAACTGAGCCACCCAGGCGCCCTGGATGTCTTTTAAATACCCATTGAGAATACTGTGGTCTATTTTATTAGATCTATTGATACGATGCATGCACATTGGCTAGAATATCCCCACGTAGTTTACAAAGGGTCATTATCATTATTTTAATATAATGTTCAGTCTTGTTTGACAAAATGTCATTTAGGTTTTCATACTATATTCATGAAATGAATATTTATCTACTAATTATTTGCTATCTTGCTAGGTTTTGTTCTTAGGAGTATGTGAGCCTCACAAAATAAATTGAAAAGATTTTTGAACTTTTTATGTTGTCAAATAGTTTATATAACAAAATATTTATCTGGTTCCTGAAAACTTGAAAAAAACAGTTAAATTATCTGGCCCTAAAATCCTTTTTTTGTGGGAGGGGAGGTGTGGTGGTTATTGATTTACATGTTTTCATACTTAATGGATTTATTTAGGCTTTCTAATTCTTATTGATTTTGATTATTTCTATTTTACCAGAAATGTTCCACTTAATTGGATTCCATTAAATACATATGAGTCCAACATGGAATGCTCTGTTTTTAAATATTTCTTTATTATCTATTATATTCTCTTTCTTATTTCTGATTTTAGTTTTATCTTTACTCTTCACTGGTACATTCTAGAGATTATCACATTACTTTTTGACATTTCACCCACCCGGTTTTTTCTTCCATCTCCTTTGTATATAATAGTTTTGCTATTTTTCTTTTCTAAGTTTTATTAGGGTATGAAAAGGAATGCGTATTTTCTATTTGTGTAGAAAAATTTTTATATGTATCTGTTTCTTCCATTATAATAGAGCATCAAAACTGTCTTTTACTAATTTTGGCAAAATGATCTGTTGGCAGTTTAAAAAGAGCTCTCAGAGACTATATACCGATTTTGTTTCTCATTTTTCTCTTTGCTTTTGACTTGATGTATTTTAATGGTATGTTATTTGCAGTATTATAGTTTATGATTATTATACCTTCATGACAGAGCAAACTTTTTTCAAAATGTATTTATCCTTTCTACTCTCGAGATTTGCCTTGAATTATGATCTTTTTACAAAATAACACGTTAGTCTCTCTTTTTTGTTGCATTTGCGTACAAATATTTGCGTATTTTTTCACTTACATCCTTTTATTTATAGCCTTGGTTTTTGTTGTAACTGATATTTTTATGGGTTTCAGTTCAAGTTACGTGTTACTTGGTTTGACTTCTTATAAATTTAAATCTTACCATGTTTCCACTAGGGGTAGATTTGGACCATTCATCTTAATTAACATTTTACTTGACGAATACAGTCCTGGGGTGCCAATCACACTTTAAGTAGAAACAGAGCCTCTATATGCCTGGTTGAGCAAATGATGAGTTAGTGAAATAAACTCAACTTCAACAGTTTTGTGCATTTCCCTTTTTCCATAAGCATTGCAGAACCCTTGTTTTTTCATCCCTAAGCAGCTTTTTGGGAAGAGCTGGACTTCAGGGAAGTGTTCAAGATAAAGAATAGTAATTTCTCTGGTTTAATCACCACTTTTATAGACTCTTTCCTGAGTATATCCTCTTAATGATCATTCCAAGTCAGGTGATGCTTTGAATTTGGACAACATATAAAATTTATAAGACCATCCAAGTAGGAGATGCTTAAAAACTCAGAGTATCGTCACAACTAGTGTTTGGAGGAGTGTTTTGCCTCTGTATTTAAAATGCACATACAGGGGCACCTGGGTGGCTCACTCATTTTGGGTGTCAGACTCTTGATTTCGGCTCAGGTCATGATCTCCGGGTTGTGGGATACAGCCCCACATTGGGCTCCATGCTGGGTGTGGAGCCTGCTTGAGATTCTCTCTCTCCCTATCTCTCTGCCCCTTCCCCACCCCCCCACCCCCGCCACAATCAATCAATAAAATGCACATAAAACCTTTTTTTAAACATAGTGTTGTATTATAAAAAAACTGTTATTTTCAAACTTTTAGTCCTCAGACCCTGATAATTCTATGAAACAAATCAAGTTAAAGTGACCACAATTGTGTTATTACACACAAAGGATTACTTTTAAAGATACTCTTTTCTACCCCCAAGAGCTGGGACATGCATCAAATCACGAGGCTCACGAGGAGCTGCCATAACAAGAGTGAGCCTGGGCTGTGGGAGATAAATCATCCTGAAGTCAGCCACTCAAATGAATGGCAATCACTGCTAAACCAGTCACCGCTAAAACTCTTACTGCTTCCAGTGACTTTTATCCACACACATTCTAATTCATCATAGATGCAATTCCACAAAATGTTTGTAAAGCTATACAGCTTGGCTTTCTACATTCTTCATTTCTAAAGCACCTGCACCCCATCAAGTTTATCAAAGCATATCCATTTAAACATCCATTACAATATACACTGAACTCTTGGTATGTTTTGGTTTGAAGGTTTCTATTTATAGTGATCCCCCACCATATATCTCAGTCCCAAAGGTAGCTTATTAGGCAAGTCAAAATTGTCCTTGAATGTTCTAAAAATTATATTTAAATTGCTAGGCCCCTGATACTTAGGTCCTAGCTCGTGATGTTCTTCTGTTTTCTCTTGAACTGTGGGCTATTATTATCTCTTTCATCCTGTTAGTGGAAGCTAAGGTTTATTTAAAAGTAGAGAAAGATGTTTTACCGGGGTGAATGATGGAATCTCTCTCCTTTCTCTCTCTCTATTATTTTATTTTTTTATATTTTGACTGGGTACATGGAGTGGAATTCTGTTGGTTAAATATGAGTATAAGAGAATGCTACTGTATACATATTGCTGAGACTATGTCTCTTCTTCTTCTTCTTCTTTTTTTTTTTTTGAGTCGGACAGAGAGGCAGAGGGATCAGGAGAGGGAGAATCTTAAGCAGGCTCCACGCCCAGCACAGAGACTGACATGGAGCTCAATCTTACAATCCTGAGATCACGACCTGAGCTGAAATCAAGAGTCGATGCTTAACTGACTGAGCCACTCAGGCACCCCAAGCCTATGTTTCTTCTTACAACTGCATTTATATGAAATAAAAGTGTATGCATATGAATATATACATTCTTACTTACACACATTACTATATATATACATGTATACATACATACATACATACACATATATGTGTATATATATATATATATATATATATATAAAGATATGCAGACATAGTGAAATGGAGAGATAAAAGTGTTCCAGAAGAGACCAATGCGTGCAAACTCCCATGGTGGGAGGGAACACGGCAAATACTAAAAACTGGTGTGAAAAGAGACCAGAAAATGAGGGAAGAAAAGTTAAGTGACTCATCCATGGCATCGTCCAGTAGCAACAGAACCTAGAGCTCATATGTATCTGAACACAAATCTCTGTTTTTCCAGTTATCCCACAACATGCCTGCAACTGAGATTTGTGTGGCAAACACTGGGCTTAACTGAATTCTTTCACTGCTGGTTTATTTATACAACTTCGATTCGTCCCATGGGTACAGGCTGAAGCTTGTCTCTGGACCCATACCTCTCCCCTGTGATATGCCAATTTGCTTTAGTCACTTGGTTTAACAAGCTTTTCTGAATGTATAATCATGCAGAAACCTGTGACTGGCATGATGTTCAAAGATACACAATAGATCTGATCTAAACTATAAGAGCTTTTTGAGCTTGTGGATTTTTCCCAAAAGGTTGTTTTTTTGTTTGTTTGTTTGTTTTACAATAAATGAATAAGTATTGAATATTCAGTGTATGGTCCAATATACCCTCTTGTATAGTCCCAATGACAACTGGTTGAATCAGTTAAAATCTCTGGGCTAGATTTCCCAATTACAAATTACCCCTCCCCTCTTAAAAGCAGGGTTCTCACTATCTGCCTTTCTTGGCAACTCTCCAAGTCACATTTTGCTGCTTTTGAAACTAGGGGATATATCTAGGAACATACTGGATAAAAGAGAAGCAGACTTTTTTAGGTATTAATGTGAATGCTGCAATGAATATACAATCAGAGGACAAGACTTGTGTGATTCCCTCCTCATGTAATGGAAAACCAATTTACTTAATTGCCCATGTTTAAGGTTAATGTCATCATGTATGGCTTCCTGTTTTATACTGATGAGAGAATATTAAGTTACTAATGGCACAAGTCAGTAAAAAAAATTCAGAGGCCATGAACTAGTGTGCTAGAAAAAGAACAGAATTGGCAAGTGATACAATTAATTTATGAAATGTCATGTTTCAGATACCTGACTCTGGTGAAAAGATGACTTTATATAGGACCTATAGGTAAGGCAGGAGCAGATAAATTATATTAAAACCTCAAACATTCCTAACTCCAAGCTCCTCTTACAGAAAGCAGTAATCTAGCTCAGTCTAAAGTGAACATTTCTTTTAAGAATGTTTAATGAGCGGCGCCTGGTTGGCTGAGTCGGAAGAGCATGCAACTCTTCACCTTGGGGTTGTGAGTTTGAGCCCCATGTTGGGGCTACGTAGAGATGGCATAAATAAATAAATAAACTTTAAATAAAAAGAATGCTTGATGAATATTAAAATCAAACTACTTTGGGTTTCTAGTCTCTCATTATGTATTTCTTTAGCATTAGGTTAAGATGGAGGACACTGTATTGGATAAAACACCATCAATAATTTACATCCAGCAGATAAATCACAAACACAATTATCTACATTAGACAGCAAAGGTAACTAATGTTTCACATAAGATTCTTTATCTAAGAATTAAGGTTATGACAAGAGCTGAGGTAGAGGAGAAGCCTTTTCCAGACTGGATAAGAGGACCTTATGAAAGGAACATTCTAGTTTTTTCTCTTTTCTTTTGCCTTCCCTCCAAAGAAAGGCAAATGACAAACCCTACGTATGGAGTAGAGTTGGCTGAGAATACTAGCGTATGCCTTTTCCCATTGTGATAGAAATCTGTGACTTTTTTTTTTAAAGGGCATTTAAAGTAATAGTGAAAGAAATGCTAATAGGTTGTAGCAATTGGTGAAGTTCTCGAAAGCCTCGAATCAGTCAGAATAATTAGAGAAACTAAAACTTCTAAAATGGATAAGCCAGACGAAAGAAAATAGAAATGGCAATGACAATGTACTTTCCTTTATCCCCTTCATCAAATCTCTCCCTTCTTATAAGAACATCAGTCATATTGGATTAGGCCCCATTCTACCCCATTATCATGTCACTGTAACTTAACTAAGTGTATCTGCAACAACCCTAATTTCAAATAAGGTCACCCTCTGAGGTACTGGTGTAACTAAGAAAATTTCTGTATCTCCTTTACTGCCAGCTACCACACTTACACTCAGAACACACCACAACACTACTGATACCAGATGTGTGTACATTCTCCACATCAAGGATCCTCTGACACATGTCGATGTCCTATAATTCAGTACCGACACTATCTGCCTGGAATCAGCATCAGATACCATGAGTTAAGAGCTTGGTCCCAGAGGACTGCCCCCCTGTAGATACCAATCACAAGGCTCAGACTGTCACCTGAACCTTTGACTGACTGGCTGTAAACTGGGGTTCCCATGACCCTCTGCTTGGGTTCAATCATTTGCTAGTACGGCTCACAGAATTCAGGGAAACATTTATTTACATACACCAGAATAAAGGATGCAGATGAATGGCCAGATGAAGAGGTACATAGGATGAGGTGTGCCACCCTCCCAACATATAGTTGTGTTCACCAACTTATAAAACCCCATACTTTTGGGATTTTTATGGAAGCTTTATCACATAGGCTTGATCAATTATGAATTCAATCTCTAACTCCTCTCCCCTTCTCAGAGGATGAGTGATAGAGCTAAAACTTCCAAGCTTCTAATCATGGTTTTTCTGGTGACCAGTCTTCATCCTCAAGCTATTCCGAAGCCCACAGAGAGACACCTCACTAGAAGAAAAGCATTACTATCACCCAGGAAATTCCAAGGGTTTTCAGAGCTCTGTGGCAGGACCCAGGGGCAGAAATCAACATATTCTATTATTTCACAATTAGGCTTTAGGACTTGAACAAATCTTTTTTTGGCGGGGGGTGGGGAGGGCGCACACAATTGAAATCATAATGTTATCCTTTTAAGTTGCACGTGATCCTAGTAGGTTAATATACCTGTGTGTATGTGTACTTACATTTAATACGAAATCTTTGTCAAATGAATAAAACTGAGTTGTCTATCAGGCCATCTTTTGTTTTTATTTTTTTCATCCAAAGGAAAAACCTTGAACTCTACTATTTACCACTGACATCTTAGCTAAACAGAATGAAGCTATCCCTAAGTCAATGCAAATAGGCCTCCAAGGGCAACTGGCCTTGTGATTCTGGATTCACAGTTATGTGACCAGCTGTGGGGTCTGCTCTTAGTTTGTGTGGCTCATCAACGTTGAGTCACTTCATAACGGTTCTCCTCAAAGTGTTGGTTCTTCCTTGAAATCTGTAATTCTTCCTCACATAGAACCAGCACAAATGAGGAGACAGAATGGGACATAAGAAAATATTTGTGTTTTGAGCACATAAAGATTTAGGCTTGAATCTAGGTCCACACTAACTGGCTCAGTGACTGGGCAAGTCAATAAATTTTTCAAATCCTTAGTCTGTGTATTTGAAAAATGAAAATTCTCACTGCTAATGCCCAGAGCGACATTGAGGATTAATGTAGATAAAGCTCTTGGCTTGACATAAAGGAGGCACTTAGCAAATATGACTTGTTTTAATTTCATAATAAATATGTTATGTTGAAAACCGACACCTGTATGAGAAAACTTCCCTCCCATAGGGTACTAATGACAAAATTATCATGGTCTTATGTATAATCATGTATTTAATATAAATAAAACAAATATCAATTTTAATTAAAATTATAATTTATAGGTTGAAGTAACTGTGCTCACTTTGTGGTGGTAATGGCAGTAATAAAATTTGATCACAACAGAATTGGGAATGCAGATTTACTCAAAGAACAAACATTTCTCGAGCATCATATATGGGCCAGATGTTTTTTTAGGGACAATGTGTCAGAGCCACAGGTGATATAAACAGCAAGAGGAAAGTGGCACAACTTACCCCACCGACTTTCTCAAAGTGAGATCCATCTTTCTTAAAATCGGTGAGGGCCCCATTGAAATACCAGGTGAACATGATGTCTAATAGGGGGTCATGCTGCACTTGGCAGGGCAAAATGACACTTTCGCCAACTGAGACATCCATGTTGGATGGTGCCAAAGTGATTCTCGTTGGTTCTATCAAGGAAACAAGAAAGGTTTAAGTAAAATGTTAGCATTTTTATTTTGATGAAAGCATTTTCACAAGCTGATGGTTAATCTAACATTTAGGGTACATGATTAAAAGCCTTCAAGATTAATATATTTTTATGCAGATCTGTAATACATTTCATCGGATCCACAAATTCTTGTTAAAAGAATTGGGATATCTGAATTTATAGAATTTATCAGTTAAAAATTAAATCCACCTATAAACAAGAGTTATAATACTACTGCAAAATCAATTTGAACTTATTTTTATTGCTTTGTGAAATACAGGGGTAGAAATAGAAACCACTGGATTCTCACTGACTTTGAATGACTCCAAAATGCATTGCTACCAAAATTTAAATAGACCCAAACACTTGAAAGACCACACAAAAGACATTTAGAACAGGTACTATAAGACGGATGCTAAGTTAAAATGTTAATTAATGTGTTTTACCCCCAATGTCCCCATGTACACTTCCTTCTCCCTATCATCATAGCAGTCCTCCCGTGAATTTAACTTCTTATGACCCCACTTTTCCACTGTTGCTCCTCATTTGTTGCCTCCATGTTGCAGCAAAAGTTTTTGAAAGAATCATTTATGTATGTTGTCTACAATTCCTCTAGTAAATTCCCTCTTTAATCCACTCCAGTTAGCCTCTGGCTCCCTGCAACCCATTTACTTTTGTCAAGGTTCCCAGTAATCACCCTGCTGCAAACAAATGGCACATTTTCCAATCTCATCTTACTTAATTGACTTCTCAGCAGCATTTGCTACCCTTGATCATTGTCTTCCTGTCAGTTCACTTTCTTTGCTTGGTTTCTGGGACACCAAATTCTCTTTGTTTTCTGGAACCATCCTTGCTGGTTACTCCTTATCTGTTCCCTTGTCTCTTCCTAAATCTCATAATGTTAGACTGCCTCAAGCTCAGTCCTTGGTTTTTCTTATCCTCTGTCTTCACTCACTCTCTTGGTGAATTTAGCTAGTCTTTTCTTTTCAAGTATATATCTATATGCTAACAACTCCCAAATGTGTATCTCTATCCTTCATCTCTCTCCCCAAACCCAGGTTCATATATCCAACTACCTCTCCGGGACACCTACTTGGGTGTTATGATAGACATTATTGTTCATCATAATTTCCTTAAACACATACAGTAGGATTAAATTATCAACACCTTTGAATTCAGGCATAACCAAAAGCTAATGCTTGGCCAAAGAAATGTAAGATGGAGTAATGGGTGGCACAGACAGGCAGAAGCCTGGAAGAACTAAGAGACTAACTGGTGTGTAGTCTTTCCTCTTCCACTGTGACAGACAATATGCCAGATGGAGACACTGGGACCCTTTATTCCTGAACGAAGACAGTATGGCTGACCTACCATGGACTTGCTGTATAAGCAAAAACTAAGTATTTGTTATTTTAACCCACTGAAAGGTTGGGTTTGTTGCTAATGCCAGAATACTGTGGTCTACTTTATACAAATAGAGCCTAATGAACATTTCATACTTAACACATCTAAACTGAACTCCTGGTCTACCTTTTCCCAAACTTGTGCAACCTTCCCATCTCAGTTGTTTTGACTGTCATTCTTTCTATTATTTGCCAAATGCCCTGCAACTATCCTTGTCTCCTTTCTCTTGGGCCTCACATCCAACTCATCAGCAACTCCTGTTGACTCTACAAGCAGAGTATTTACAGAATCTGATCCTTTCCCATCAATTCACTTGGGTATTATCATCTCCAGCCAGGTTTGCAGCCGTGGTCTTCTGAGATCTCTCCCACTTCTACTCTTGATTCCCCACAGTTTGTTGTCATCAGAGCAGCTAGACTAAACCTTTAAAAACGCATTTCACATCATGCCACTCCTCTATTGATTTGCACCAGCCTCCACTTCTCACTCCAACTAAAAGCTAATCCAAACGAGGTCTACAAGGCTCCTCCATGATTGTCCCCAAGGAATCTATTAGTTAACTCCACCCTCTCCATGAAATCTTTGTTTAAACCTCCCTTTCTCACCAGGCCTACTCCATTCACAGTGCTTCTGCTCCAACCTACCTCTACCATACACTACTCCGTATTTTCTCAATTGTTTGCAATTTTTTCCTTCTAATAATTTCCTATCTTTTATTCCTACTGCATGTTTTCTTTCTACCTCTGGTAGAAGGTAAGATTCATGAGGGCAGCATCTTTGTCACTTTGTTTGCCAACACAGGCCAAGCACCTGACACATAGTATTCATTTTTTTTCTTGAATGAATAAACAACATATATCCACAACTCTAAGTGACTCTCATTGATGGCAAAGATTATTCCATGGGCTTAAACATCTCCAGAAAATATCAATGATATTGTGAAAGAGTGCATTCAAAAGATCTGACAAAACGGAATAGCATAAAAGTTGATCATCAGCATATGCTATTTGTAATTCTTCTGCCCATTATACCAATGTGTTCTCTGGTGCACACTGTGGTGTGTGAAGAAAGATTAACAATTGTTCTCTTGACTTCCACCTGTTAAAAATAACAGTGCAAACAGGTTCTACCTTCACAGTGCACTGCATATTGTAAAAAATCTGTTTTTTTCTTTGAACTTAATAACATACTATACAGTTCATCTCTACATAAGGCAATCTTTATATATACCTACCTGTAACAACCAAGTGCGTTGTGCCATTTGCTTTTCCAAACTGGTTTTCTGCTATGCAGGTGTAAGTTCCAACATCAGCTTTAGTCACGTTGGCTATTTTAAGTCCTCCATCTTTTAAAAAAGAAATTCTAAAGAAAAATACAAATTAGACAATAAGTGTATAATAGTCATTTTCCCCAAGTAAATAGCAATTTTTAAATAGAAGTATTGCCTTGAGCTAGGATTTCTATGGCTAGATAAACCAGTCCTTAGCTTTTTGGGAATAAAGAACACTAAAAGAAAACTTACACACACACACACACACACACATAGCTGAGTAAGAAAAGATGCTCTACCAATTTGAACTTTTCTTGACATTTTTATGCAACATTACTTAACAGCATTATTTAACATTATACCTACTTTCAGGGATGCCTTTATCAAATAAGTGTGAAATGTCTTCTAAAAATATATGGTGAGGTAGACTGTTCATGATGGGCTAGCCTTATCAGTTTGGAGAAAATGGAAAATAGACATGACATGAATTCCCTTAACTTTGAAACAGCATATGAGAATTGAGACACTCTCTCCTTTCAAAATGAATTTGGGAGAGTCACATTTGACCCAATATAAATTCAAATTTTGCAAAATAACACGTTCATGGTCACCTGTGAGCTATTGCAAGGAATCTGGGCAATACAAATGAACCTTACATTAGAGTTTCTGAGGATATGCTTAAAGTACTTAAAGCTTTTGTACCTAACTAATTAATTAAGGAAATACAAATGAGTGTCTTACATGTGCTAGGCATTATGAGACTCTCTGGGATTATAGTGTGAACGAGACAGAAAGTCTCCACCTTCACAGAAGTAACAGTCTACTGAGCAACATAGACAATAAATAACCATGCTCAGATATTGGAGAAGTACTCTGAAGGAGACAAACAGGGTGATACAATAAAGAGTAATAGCTATAAGGAGTGTTTCCATGATAGGGTGCCTCAGAAATGCCTCTTAGAGGAGGTATCATTTGAAATGAGAAAGAAGAATGAGAAAGGGTTTACCTGTCATTAGTCAGATCCATGAATCTTAATTGCCTATCTTGTCTACCCATAATTATTTCCCCTTTCCTTGAATTCCTAAAAACTTTACTACTCATACCATACATTTAACACCTAGGATGCCTTTTATCTTGTATGATTCATATCTTTGGTATGTGAATGTCGTATCTATCTAAAGACAAGGTCAACTTCTTTAAAACGATTTCCAACCCCAGTGTCAGCATGACATGATATATGTAAACCATGATCAGTAAGTGTTTCTAACTTTTAGGCTCTACAGTAGACAGGAAAGATGGTAAGGGCATCAGACTATAGTGGACAATCTCAACTCAGTTTATAAGTATTATCCTGCTTAATGCAAGATTTGGAGGTGAGTGTCAAAGTGTGATTAGTCTGAGTTTATGTATCAAAAATATATAAGATACATATTTTATATTACACATATGTATTTTTAATGTATTTTTATTATGTTCAGTTAGCCACTGTATAGTACATCATTAGTTTTTGATGTAGTGCTCAATGATTCATTAGTTAAGTATAATACCCAGTGCTCATCACAGCATGTACCCTCCTCAATACCCATCACCCTGTTACCCCCTCCCCCGATCCTCCTCCCCTCTGAAACTCCCAGATTGTATCTCGGGGTCCATAGTCTTTCATGGTTCATCTCTCTCTCTGATTTCTCCCCCTTTGGATTTCTCTCCTTCCCCTATGGTCCTCCGTGCTATTGCTTATGTTCCACATATGAGTGAAACCATATGATAATTGTCTTCCTCTGTTTGACTTACTTCACTTAACATAATCCCCTCCAGTTCCATCCATGTCAATGGAAATGGTGGGTATTCATCCTTTCTGATGGCTGAAAAATATTCCGTTGTGTATATGTACTTCATCTTCTTTATCCATTCATCTGTTGAAGGGCATCTTGGCTCCTTCCACAGTTTGGTTATTGTGGACATTACTGCTATAAACATTGGGGTGCAGGTGCTCTTTTGGATCACTACATTTATATCTTTAGGGTAAATACCTAGTAGTGCAATTGCTGGGTCACAGGGTAGCTCTATTTTTAACGTCTTGAGGATCCTCCATACTGTTTTCCAGAGTGGCTGTACCAGCTTGCATTCCTACCAACAGGTGTAAGAGGGTACCCCTTTCTCCTCATCTTTGCTGACATTTGTTGTTTCCTGACTTGTTAATTTTTAATGTAAAATTACATATATATATGTACATATATATATGTATTCCTTTGATGACCTGTAATTAGCTTTCACTCAAATCCTACTTTCATTTTCTTGAGTGAGAAAGTGGTGGAATTAGAGTCAGCACACAGAGACCTGCTCATCATCCTGGGTAGAGTATCCATGAATATTTGTTGCTCATGTGATTTTTTTTTAATATGTCAAGGTATGTTTGAAACAAAAGGGTTTGAGAACAATGGCCTAGAAAGCTAATCAGGGAACACAGAACATTGTATTTTAATTTGAGGAGCAAAGTACAAGGGTTACAAATGCTAAGACTTTCCTAGGTAGCTGTGAAAAAGGTGTTATATCTGATTTCCCTCATGGAACCCTGACCACTTTGATGGGTATGAAATGTCCGCTGATCACTTTTCTCAAAGAGATCACTGAAGAAAATCTCTATACCTTAGCTTCTCAGAAAACAAAGGTTTTCTTAAATAGTGTGTGATGATAATGGAAAGGAGACCCAGCAGAGGGACATAAGCAAACCAACCACTTCGCATATGGAGACTGGTTTGAGAAACATGAGGAGTAACCTGAAAGAAATATAAGTCTGATCATGTAATTCCGCTATAACCCCCAATCCTGGCTTAGGCCGCTTCTCTGGCGTCACACTGCCTACAGGAGAAAAATGATTATATCCTAAGCCTGAGCCGTATTTTCTCATCGGGACCCTACCTCTCTCTAATTCCGTGAAACCCAATGAATTCTACCCCTTGTTTGCTTTTTCCCAGTCACACATACTTTCTTTTAAATGCTTTTATGCTTCTTCTTGTCTTGGCGCCTTTGTGAACACTGTCCCCTATGTCTGGTTAATGTGTACTGAAGCTTCAGATTCTGGCCACTTCCCTGAACTATGGGTCAGATGAGGTGTTCCTGTAAGCGATGATACATCCTCTGTGCCTGCTTTATAGCATTTGACTAATTTTCTCCTCTAGTAAGCTCAGAGACTGTAAGCTCTCTGGAAGTAGGGAGAGTGTCTAGATAGTGTCTGATTTACTCACCACTAAATTCCTAGAACCTTGAACCATTCCTGACATAGAGTAAATGTTCAAAATTGATACTTGTTGAATGAACAAATGATTGTATGCCCCTAGAGAGTCACTACAGAAGAACTGGGATTAGTGAAGGCAGGTTGCAAGGCATTGAGGATTTTAGAAATTATAAGAAAATAAATTCAGAAAGTGTGCTATTATACACATACACATGTATATACATATACACATATATATGTGTATTTATATGTGCCATATATAAATATATCCATACATATGCACATGTGTATGTGTATGGTTGACCTGTGAAACACGGGTTTGAACTGCATGGGTCCACTTATTCACAGATTTTTCTAATACAGTATTGTAAATATATTTTCTCTTTCTTATGATTTTTTTAATAATACTTTCTTTTCTCTAGCTTACTTTATTATAATAATATAGTATATAATACATATCACATACAAAACATGCGTTAATTGATTAAGCTATTGGTAAGGCTTCCAATCAATAGTAGGCTCTTAGTTAAGTTTTTGGGGAATCAAAAGTTACATTGAATTTTCCACTTTGCATGGGGTTGGCACCCTTAACCCCCATGTTGTTCAAGGGTCAACTGTGTAAATATGTATGTGAAAAAAAGAAAGCTGAGACAATAGAAGGCAGGATGAAGAGAATTTAGAAATTCCTAGGATAAGAGGACTACAAATGTACTTTTACTATGAAGAAAGGAGCTAAGAAAGACGGAGAGACTGAAGATAAAGATGGGGAGAAAGGGAAGGAGGAAGGGAGAGAAAGAGAGTGAGAGAAAAGTTATTGAGAAAGGTCTCTGGGGCGCCTGGGTGGCTCATTCGTTAAGCTTTGCGTTCGGCTCAGGTCATGATCCCAAGGCCCTGGGATTGAGCCCTGCATAGGGCTCCTGCTCAACAGGGGAGTCTGCTTCTCCCTTTCCCTCTGCCTCTGCTCTCTCTCTCACTCAAATAAATAAATAAAATTAAATTTAAAAAGAGAGGGAGGGAGAGAGAGAGAGAGAAAATCTCTGAATGAGTACAAAGAAGGGCGATGTTCCTGACCCATTTTGCTTGCTAATCCTATCTGTAAAAATTTTGGGCCATGACCCTCAAAGAGGATAGGATTTGACCCATAGCATCGCTCAATAAATTTTACCTATCTTTACTAGTCAAAAAAAAAAAAAAAAGCAACTTTGCTGGAGATCTTAATATGTAAAGAAAGCAAGGTAGAAGATGGTTATCAGAAGGTCTTAAACATATTTAAAGTGAGGTAACCTCATCTGCTTTGAGATAGAGGCTGGAGGCAGAATTAGAAGCTCCAGGAAGCTGAGCAACTGACCACTTCCAAGATAAGCAAGCATGAAACCAAAGTAAAAATGTCTCTGGTTGACCGAACAAATATTCACTCGAAGCTCAGACCTTCTGATTTGGGTATCACAGAACAGAGATAGGCAATTTCAGATATCTTTACATGCTATGAATTAGTGTAACAGTGAACCGTCCACTACAAATATAGAACTATTAGGGATATTGGAAGAACTACAAAACCTTTAGTGCGTGAGGTTTAATAGCTGTAAATGAGCAAAACTATCTTCATGACTAAGCCAAGATGAGGCATAATTTCAAAAGCATGGCTAACAACTTAGGAATCACACAGACCCCAAAACAAACATATTGACTCTCAAAGAATGCAAACTCTGTACATTGTAAAATTTTGAGCTAATTGGATATTTTCTTCCTAAATTGGTTCTTCCAGTAAGATCTAAAAAGCCCACAGGGCATTTCACACAACATAAAAATAAACAATATTCAGTAAATGGATGGAGTAATTGTTTCTCAAAAGAAAACCTTCAATAACCCATGCTTCCCTACAGAGATCCAAAGTGAAAATTTTATACTACTTCAGTATAAATGAAATTGCTTTCTAAGCTTTCTGGGAACACGTTTTGCTGCAAATGGAGAGAGCTGAAAATGTAGATAACAATGAGTGTCTCCAAGTCTTGGCACAAAAAGTTAAAGATTTATGAGATTAACATTCAGAAATGTGGGACTCCAGTTTCCTTTGAAAAATGCAGAATTTAAATCACTGTGGCATTTT
The DNA here is from genome assembly GCF_029215605.1 of Mirounga angustirostris. Taxonomy (NCBI): domain Eukaryota; kingdom Metazoa; phylum Chordata; class Mammalia; order Carnivora; family Phocidae; genus Mirounga; species Mirounga angustirostris. Next base: position 175,194,006 of record NW_026991709.1, on the reverse strand, counting down.
TGACTCCTTGATTGGTTTTACAATATACCTTTATATATCTTCTTTTATCAGGCTTTCCTTTCATAGTAAAAGAGGTTAATTATTTTACTTAACTCTGTGCCATCTATGGTTAGTTTGGGATAAGTAAACTTAACTGCTCCAAGCTGCTCGAATGGTCCATTCTGTAATTCAGTGACAGCATTGAATTTATGACTGTTAAGAAAAGCTGTGTGTTCAGAAAGTTGACTGTTATCTAGGCAAGACTGACCTGTACTTTATGATGACATATAACCATCATAATAACACATTATGTTTTAGAATGGGAACAGTGTGGCATATTATGCATGCGAGGCAGGATTTCTGAATATATTGTTTTACCCTTGCCTATGTTCTGAATATTACGGTAATTTATTCAACTTGAATTTTAACAAACGTGCCGCAACTCTACATTTTCTCAGGAAGCACATCTCAGTGGAGATGAAATCACATGAGATCGTAATGATTAAACTGCTGTATAGAAAATAACAAGGCTATTTTGGACTTCACTTTCTGAGTACATATTCGAAGAGATGGATGCTTACAATTAGCCATAAGAGAAAAGTACTCACAATGCATATATTACAAGATAAATAATGACAGTTAAGAAAAGCAAATATAAACTGAGGAAAATGCATGAGAAAAATAAGTGTCAGTGAAAAAGAGCACAAAGTGTATGTTCTTGTTTGCAGCTCCCTCTCAGCCCCAAACGCTTGGCAAAAGAACTCCTGCCCCTTGAGTTCAAAGATAACGTACACACACTATTTAGGAAAATTATATTAGAATTTTCATTCTTTTAACTATACCATTTTGGGCTTTCGTCTTATAAATTCAGCGGTGTTAGGTTAGTGATTTATTGGTTGGAAAATCTCCAAGGAAAAGAGAGGCAGAGCAGAGAAGATTCAGCAGTTAATTATCCTATTTTTGAGTAAGCACTAGGCTAATAATATGCAGCGTTGTTATTTTGTCGTACACACAGATTACATGGAAAAGGCATCTGAGGTCCTAGAGAGATGTACTTTTTCCACATCAATTAACATTTCTTCATATTCATAAGAAGAGAATCAATGGTAAAGGAACATAATCATTACTTTTATAAAACCTTTCCAAAAGCATGTCTATCATGACAAATAAATCTGGAGCTCAATTTTTGTGACAATAGTGATGTAATAGTGTTTCTTCTAAAATGGACTCAAGCCAAAAGGACAAAAGGCCCTTAAAGGGGGATTTCCAATTTGAATTATTATATCAAACTACTCATCTAAGTAATTCATGAAGCTGAGGTAATCCATTTGAAACATTTAAATCCTTATATAATGAAGTATCTGCAAAAATGATAAATATTCCTATGTATGAGGGAGTAAACCAAACAAGACAATTAAACAACTCTCTAATGGCTCACGTATTTAAAAGAAAACCTCAAAGGGAATACTTCTTAAGGTTCAAAGCGGTGCCGTATTTGACACTATTCTTTCCTGGTTGAGAGATAGACTCATAAGTGAAATCAATGAAAATCAAAACGTCAGTTCTATTACTTACATTATACAGAAAGCTGATTCAAAACTGCTTAAGTGAGCAGCATGGTTTTCTGATATTTCATCCCTGAATTAGACAGACCTAAGCACCCTGGCTCAAGTGTACAACCCCAGGCCCTTCCTGTAAGGTAGGGCATGGTAAAGAGAACATCAAAATACATTCATTCTCTATAGGAAGGCAGATACCAAAGAGAAAGGAGGGGACCTCGATGCGGGGCTCCATCTCAGGACTCAGATCATGACCTGAGCCAAAGCCAAAATCAAGAGCTGGATGCTTAATCAACTGAGCCACCCGGGGAACCCCTGGGAACCACACTTTGAGTAACAGTATTCTAAACTATGCCTACTGGATTCTCCCTCCTTCAACTTTAATTTGGGAAATAAAGACAAAAATGATGCTTAGTTCATTCATTCCAGCACTTTCTGTGAGAAGATGGTGCAATCGCTTCTGCTAGGATTTCTGGAGCCACCCAGTTTTCTGTCCATCCCTGAGTCAGTTTCTGCAACTTACCTAATAATTCTGGGTAATGTCCTTGAATTAGTCCTTAGCTACAGTTCCCAAATCCCTAAAGGATATGAGCAACCACAAATTGGTGCCATGTACGTAGTATTTTTTCAATATATATTGTTATCTTAACCAATATGAAGGGTTCAGAAGCAATCTTCCATACAGGGAGGACAAGGTTTTATTACAAATCAAGAATGGCCCAAAAACATCTGCCTTGATATTGTGTTCTTGCACGAAAGGATGGTTCTGGTCCCATTATCCCAATTCCAACATCATCTTCTATTTTAGATATTCATCAGTGTATGAGTGGCTATTTACTTCTGCAGTGTAACTAAACTTGCTGGGATACAGAGTTCTTTGAATATTTGAAAAGTGTGAGAACTCTATGCAGAAGAAATACATAGACATACAACACAATGACAACAAATGTGATACAATTCAAGTTGAATTATCTAAGGTTCTGTGGACATCAGATTGGCAACTCTTGCTAGCAATCCTACTCACCCAATGATAATAAGACTGTGCTCGAAAACTTTTTGTCTTGAATGCTTCAGTGCTAGCCTTTTTAGATGCACCTTATTAAGATTTTCCTTCATGATGACTGTGTACATTGGTGACTAGCTCTTTAAAAATTATCTTGTACAAAACTAGGGTGGTAATGTAAATACTGAGAACAAACCGGTGGTTGCCAGAGGGGAGGGGTATGGAAGGAAGGGCAAAATGGGTGAAGGCGAGTGGGAGGTACAGGTTTCCAATTATGGAAGGTGTAAGTCACAGGGGTGAAAGGCACGGCATAGGGCGTATAGTAAGTGATATTGTTATAGCATTGTGTGGTGACAGATGGTAGCTACACTTGTGATGAGCTTAGGGTAACATAAAGACTTGTGGAATCACTATGTTGCACACCTGAAACTAATGTAACATTGTGTGTCAACTATCACCTCACTTAAAAAAGAAAGAGTAGTTAATGTTGCACCCCTCAAGAATGTAGAGTCTTAGGCCACACATTCATTCATAATCTGGGGTGGGTTCCAAACTGTTTTCTGAGAAAAAATCTCAGTCCTAATAATCTGCACTTTCTTGTCCTTCCTCCAGGCAGAGGTGTGATCATTGTCTATTCACACAGGTTCTGGAGCCACCACACCTTTAATCAGATGATATAAACCTTAATATTAGTTCAATTGACTCTTTATAAGCACTGACTCTTCATTTTCACAGTAGCCCCTCCTTGAGTACCCTACATTCTTGACAGCAAACATAACCCTGAAATAATTTCTATTTCAAGCTCACTAAATCATACATGTGAGAAATAATACACATGGAAAATTAGCTAGAAGAATGTGGTCTACCCTTTTCTCAAGAGCCTTAAATTTTAATACTCAAAGTTATGCTTGGATTGCAAAGAATAAGAAAAAAAAATCTTTAATACTCATTGAGAAGTCATTGGTTTTTTTTTAAAGATTTTTTAATCTAATCATCTGAGACAGAGAGAGAATGAGTGGGGGGGGGGGGTCACAGGGAGAGGGAAAAGCAGACTGCCTGCTGAGCAAGGTGCCTGACTCAGGGCTCCATTCCAGGACCCTGGGATCATGACCTGAGCCAAAGGCAGACACTTAACCGACTGAGCCACCCAGGTGCCCCAAGAAGTCATTGTATTTTATTGTAAGAACGTGGACTGTTAGTACTGCATCACTCAATGTTTTCTTCATGAAAATCCATTGTATTTGGATATACACATTCACATTTTTATTCCTAGGGAGAGCTGCGTATCTCCTTATCAAATGTTTTCATTTCACCTTATGGACATCAAGGATTGTGTAATTGGAAGTATTTTTGTCTGCTTATTTTTAGCAGAAAGCTCTGAGCCAAAATTGTGCATCTCAAATACATGAATGGATCCATTGGGTTATGTTTTGTAAACTTCCCTCAGATACTCATCCAACAACAATTTATCGAACATGTACTATGGATCATGCTCTAAAAGGCAGTAAGGATTCCCTGGTAAGAATTTAGGCTGTCCTAATTTATATAATTTACATTCTAGGCAAGTGGAATGCTGGCATCTTTTTTTCCTCCACAATTTTTTCTCCCCAGCGTGTACTTTGTATTTTGATAAATTGTCTCAAGTTCTTTTAGGAATGAGACATGACACAAATAAATGAAATAAACTAGGAGACATTAAGTTATTCAAATGAGGCTAGAGTAATAAAGAAATAATAAATAAATACAGTGGGGATATCAATATTTTTAAGTACCTAGGAAAACATATAATTTGTATCAAGTTTTAAAATACTACCATTTTCTCAGTTAAGTAAATTAAATTAATAAAGACTGTGGAAAATAAAGAGCCTAATAAGATCTTAAAGGTAAAGTTAAACACACCTCTTTCTACAGCATTTGAATGTAAAAGGTTAGGAAATAATTTTTTCCCAAACAAGATAGATTTTTATATATTCAACCTCAATTATAGATTTTTTTTCAGGACTACATACTCACAAAGGGTCAAATACTCTCATCTTCTTATAGAAACTGCTCTAGCAATGAAATCTTCATTAAGACATGTATCATATGATCTCACTGATATGAGGAATTCTTAATCTCAGGAAACAAACTGAGGGTTGCTGGAGTGGTGGTGTGTGGGAGGGATGGGGTGGGTGGGTGATAGACACTGGGGAGGGTATGTGCTATGGTGAGCGCTGTGAATTGTGCAAGACTGTTGAATCACAGACCTGTACCTCTGAAACAAATAATACATTATATGTTAAAAAAAGAAGATAGTAGGAAGGGAAAAATGAAGGGGGAGAAATCGGAGGGGGAGACGAACCATGAGAGACTATGGACTCTGAGAAACAAACTGAGGGTTCTAGAGGGGAGGGGAGTGGGGGATGGATTAGTCCGGTGATGGGTATTAAAGAGGGCACGTTCTGCATGGAGCACTGGGTGTTATGCACAAACAATGAATCATGGAACACTACATCAAAAACTAATGATGTAATGTATGGTGATTAACATAACATAATAAAATAAAATAAAAAAGACAGAATTTTAAAATACCACAAATAAAATCAGGAAGTGGAAAACACGTCAAAGTGCAAAATCAATTGTTTTTAAGTTTGTTAGGCAGTAAGAAATATAACTCAGTGTACCAACTCATTAGAACTTACATAACAGATCATAAATTATGAATAACACCTTCCAGCATCAGAATGTGGGAGGCAGCAACCATCACTACTGAAACACATGTTTATTCCTTTTTTTATGAAAGTGCAATGGCACCTCACCTAATCATCCATCCAACCATCCATCCATCCACCCATCTATCTACCCCTATTTCCGTTAAAGGTTCAGGGAGGGGAAGAATTAAAATAAGGAATTTTTTATTTTCAATAGGAAGCTTCAAGTAGAAATTTATTTAGAAAGCCAATTCTTGTATTTTAAAGAAATTGTTGTTGTAAATTAAATAAGAAAATTATAGGTGCCTGGATGGCTCAGTCAGTTAAGCACCTGACTGCTGATCTCAGCTTAGGTCTTGATCTCAGGGTTGTGAGTTCAAGCCCCACATCGGGCTCCATGCTGGGTGTGGTGTCGACTTAAAAAAAAAAGCAAAGCAAAGAAAAAGTGATTATAGGTATTTTTAAGAAATGGAAACCACTCAAAAAAGAATGAAATTCACTTCAACAAGTATTTTTTGAGGACTTAAATTGCACTAAGTGTTTTGGAAAATAAGATAAGGGCTAGCCCCTACCCTTTGAAGACTTACAATCTAACGGCTGAGGGACATACCTACAGGTCATGCAAAACTAACCAATAAATGTGATCATTTGGTAGGAAATTTTTTAAAACTATAAGGCACAAATTTATCCAACTCTACCTTCAAAATACATGGTATCTTTTTTTTCTCCATTTCATCCACTGTTACCCTAAATCAAGCCTCCAGTCACTCTTGTCCTGCCAACTACAAACTGCTCCCTAACCAGACTTGTGCTCCCTTCCTTTCTCTCTCCGACCCACTCTCCATCCTTCAGCCGGAGTTCTCTTTTAACCAGATCATGTCACATCCCTGCCTTAAGACCTCCAATGATTCTTATTCTATTTAAAATAAAATCCAACATTTCTATCATGGTCTTTAAGAATCCCATCTCTGAGACTTCGTATTTCATTTATTTGTTTATTTTTTTTTCCTGAGGCTTTATATTTTGTTCCTCTCCTGATCCATACATGATACTTTAGTAACACTGGTTTCCTCCTGATTCTCAAATCAGTCAATCTCATTCCCATCTCTGGGCCTTTGTTCTTATTGGGGTGTCTTCCTGGAAGGCACTTCTCCCAATTCTTGGCATGATCCATTGCTTCTTACCATTTAGTTTTCTGCCCCAAAGTTACTTCCTTAATGAGGCCTTTTTTTAAAAAAATAAAACTCTATATAATTATATATATTTTTCTTTATGGCTAAAGAAATTATCTTTTTAATTTATATGTACTCTGCCTCTCCCTTTTCCAATTTCTATGAGGTCTTTTCAACTTATCTGCATTCTGCATTTCCCTTCTGCAAGTCCCACGAGGAAGGGACCAATGCCTTGTTTGTGTGGTTTCCTCAGAGCCCAGGGTAATGCATGCCATGTGGGAGGTGTGCCAGATTGCACTTCCCAAAGGTGGCGGAAGTTAGATTTCCCACCCCACCTGCTCCCCTGGAATCCTGCTACTATCTCATCAAGAGGTAGAGTCTAATTCCACTCCCTGTGAATCTGGTTAGCTTAGTGATTCCTTAATAACCAGTGCAATGCTAGAAAAGTGGAGTGTTGACTCACCTTCATCTTGCTACCCTGAATATTCACTAGTGAACCCATCAGCTGCCTTGTAAGCATTTCAACTCCCTAGAGCCACCGTGCTGTGAGGAAGCGCAAACTAGCCCACATGGAGAAACCAAATGGAAAGGCCTTGGGGCTGCCAAAGAGAATGCAGGGCATATCCAGCCCCGGGCTGTTCTGGCTCTAGCTACTACCTAAGTCATGGGAGACAAACCGAGCTAATACCTAGTCAAGCTTGGCCGAGCCTTTCCCCAATTTCTGACCCACAAAACAGTGAAATCTAATAAAGTGACTGTTTTTACACCAAATCACACTTTCAGGGTGATTTGTTATGCAGCAATAGTTAATGGGAACAGTAGATGTTAAATAAATATTTGAGGACTAAATGAATGTTGAAATGAGCAAACATGTATGGAGCAGAGTCTGACGCTACCAGGAAAGATAAGCAAAAGGCTCTTTGAGAACCCAGGTAAGGAGGCCTTCTGCACAAATAGTTATAATACACTGTGTTAGATGACACAATTGGATAAAGAAACCACAAGGGTAAAGCAGAAGAAAGAGCAATTAATCTCACCTACTGGGCTTGGGGGAAGGCTTCCCACCATGAGTAACAATAAGCTGGACCTTGAGTGATGAATTTGGGTTTTCTAGGTTGAGAAGAAAAGATACTCCAGCCATGGAAATTACAAGAGCAACAAAGGCAGGATGAAATGAGAATTCTGTCTCTTTCTCCTTTCTTTTAAAATTTATTCAGAAGGCAAAGGTATGCATCCCTGTCCTGTCCTCTAACTTGATAGTGTTAAAAGAGTCAATATTCTTACTTTGAGAGAAAGCATCTGATTTTTCCTATCTTAAATATATTAGCAGGAAAAAAAGCAAAGGGAGTATGTGATGATAATACAGATTTCTACAATAGCTTTAATATATTTTTTCTTTCAATTTTCAGTAAGAACAAGGATATAGAACATTGACCGGGCTGTGGGCAAGTGTGTGTGGGATTTTGCAGCTTGAGTGAGAAATGCTCTATGACCAAACAGATGTGGTATGGGTGGATACCTGAGTATGGGTATGAATTAATTACCCAGTTCTTACAACGAACTGGCTTCAAGTAGATTCCAATGTTCAGCACATTCAAATTCATTCACCAGCTTTCCCCTACCAAAATCATGACACTGACAAAATATTTTTTTTTTATAATTATTTTTTATTTTTTTTATTTTTTTAAAGATTTTATTTATTTATTTGACAGAGAGAGATGCAGCGAGAGAGGGAATACAAGCAGGGGGAGTGGGAGAGGGAGAAGCAGGCTTCCCGTGGAGCAGGGAGCCCTATGCGGGGCTCGATCCCAGGACCCTGGGACCATGACCTGAGCCGAAGGCAGACGCTTAACGAATGAGCCACCCAGGCGCCCCAAAATATTTTTTTAAAGTCGCCTCAACTTTTATAATTCATTAAAATCAAATTTGAAATATGGATTTAAGAACCACATGGTCACCTGCTAAATTTAGCCGATACGATTTCTGAAAGCAGCAATTCCGGGATACCTGGGTGGCTCAGTCAGTTGGGATCGAGTCCCACAACTGGCTCCCTGTTCAGCAGAGAACCTGCTGCTCCCCCTGCTTGTACTCTCTCTCTCTCTGACAAATAAATAAATAAAATCTTAAAAAAAAAAAACCAAAGCAATTTCTTGGGGTGCCTGGGTGGCTCAGTTGGTTAAGCATCTGACTTGGCTCAGGTCATGATCTCAGGGTCCTGGGATTGGCTGCATTGGGCTCCGTGCTCAGTGGGGAGTCTGCTTGTCCCTTTCCTTACTCTGCCCCTCCCCCCCTCATCTTTTCTCTCTCTCTTTCTCTCAAATAAATAAAATCTTAAAAAAAAAAAAAGCAGCAATTTTCTTTAATAATATTTAGGTAAAATTTATTTATTTAAGAAGGTTTAAATAATGAAAAACTCAGTAGAGAGTTGTAAAAAACAAAAGTCTTTACTCACATTTCTTTTTAACCCAGTCTCATTACTCCTAAAGTACCTGAGCAACATGATGAAAACAGTTAATATTAAAAGCAACATGAACAGCAACGGGTACCTTTTCCTGAGAGCGTATCTAGAAGCCACTATAGAAGATGCTTCACACACACACTATCTTATTTTTATCTTTGCAACTCGAGTCCCCTGAGATAAAGAAATGTGAGAGAAAAGGAGCAGGGACAGTGTTGGACATCATTTTTCCAAAGGAAAATTCGGCCTTTCTTTGCTTGTCAGGGAAGGTCAGTATTTTGTCCAACCGGTGCTAAGAGTATGTGCCAAGCAAATGCCACCTAACAGACTGGCTAACTTTGCAATAAGGCCCCATTTCACAAATAAGGAAACAAGACTCAGAGCTTAACTAACGTGCCTAGCTCCACCTACGTGGTAAGTGAAAGAGCCAAGATTTAAACCACACCTTTCTGATTCTGATGCTTTGCTCTTTCCATGTGTTAAAATTAAGTCAAGAAGGAAATCAACCTACACTTTGCTTCATCCAGCACAGTGAATAATGTGCACAGTACTTAGTATGCTGCATGCCAATTAGGCATAAATGATTCATGTCAATAATCATACAAATACATACTCAGAAACTTAGATGTCTGTGGTTAATGGGAGAAGCTCCGTAGGCATGTTCTGGTGGTTGAAGGGTGGGGGATGGCAAAGAGGAAGAATTAGGTTGGCTTCCCAAAAGCCCTATTCCAACCCAAAAGTCTGGATTGCATTGATTCTTCTCTTGATTAACTTCACTGTTAAATACTAACTTAATCTTCTCATAGGATATGGGATGTAAGGGGCAAATGTACTCTTTTCTCTTTTCTTTACAGCTGGAAGCATGAGAGAAATGGAGGTGTGGGTTACGGAACCCAGACAGGGAAGAGGGCAGTTCTCTACTCTCTGAGACTATTGTATACTTACTCAGGTATCTCAATCTCCCCTTTAATAAAAATAATCTTCTGATATTCACCTCCTTTGAAAGAGAGAGATGGGGGCGCCTGGGTGGCTCAGTCGTTAAGCGTCTGCCTTCGGCTCAGGTCATGATCCCAGGGTCCTGGGATCGGGTCCCACATCGGGCTCCCTGCTCTGCAGGAAGCCTGCTTCTCCCTCTCCCACTCCCCCTGCTTGTGTTCCTGCTCTCGCTGTCTCTCTCTCTGTCAAATAAATAAATAAAATTTAAAAAAAAAAAAAAAAAGAAAGAGAGAGATGGTGCCTTATCCGGAAAATAACTCAGGTCAGGCCTTCTCATTTTCCTTATCATATATGAACTTTAGCACAGACACAACTGGAATAAATACCCAGTTTCACCTCTGTCTATGCCATCCACCATTTTGTTCAGATGGTGTTTGCTCTACTCTTTTGCTCTGTTAGATTTTATAGATCTTTCAAAATGTAGCTCTAGAGTTGCTTCCTTTGAGATGCCTCTCCTTCCATGGAGCTGCTTTCCCAGTTCCCAAAGCTAGACAGCATCTCTTCTCTGTACTTCTTACTCGATTCTGTACACCTCCATTACAGACAAGGTGGCAGTGTCCAGTTTCCTCAGACCAGTACAGTTTATATGTGTTGTCTTGTAGGTAATTGCTAGCAGTGCCCCCTTTCTCTTTCAAAATGTCTCAGTTTATAGAATTAATTATATGGTCCCTTTGATCATATAGTCTAACCCAGTGTAACTGATGGCTAACTTTTCCAAACTCTGAATAGACTATGAGCGTGCACTTTAAGTGCTCGTGCTGTTTTGTATTCATCTGTGCATTCCCAGTGCTGTGGACAGCCCTCACCACTGAATAAAGACAAATTACTGAACTACATGAATACCTTCCCTATAGATAGGGAGCGGGGACATCGGTCTCTATTCAATAATATCCAAGTCCTGAAAGGGGCAACAACACACAAATTAAATAAAATTCTCCTTTGATCTTCTAAGTTCCAGTTCAAGATTAATTTGGAGCTAAAGGTACAGGGATAAAGAATTACCCGAGATCTTAGCTGTTTGCCCAAGGGTAGATTAACTGAAACTTTGCACTGAGCTCCTGTATCTCTCAGGTAGTTGTGAGGTCACAGCTGTTTAGACAGGTAGACCAAGAATGAAAGGGAGGATCACAGAATCCAGCTCCTTGGGTGAAAGGGGGCAACAGAAGCAGTCAGAGAAGGGAGCAGCATTTTGAACAGTATGAAACAAATAAAAAACAAAACAAAACAAACAAAAAAACAGACTCTACTGTGATAAGAGAGAGAGGAGCCAAGAAATGTGGGGGAATGCGGAAGGGACGGAGACAGAAACTTTGACAAAGGAATCCTTGTTCTTCAACTAAGAACTTGAGACAAGAGGAAGTGCCATCTAACAGATTTGCTGATAGTAACAGAGCTCCTGGACACATCTCTACAGAGCAAGACTGTGGTGACTAATAGTAGCAAGTGGTGGAAATGCCAAGTGGTTCTTGCTCTGACAGAATTATTCTGGTTCCTGGCAAAAGTTTCGATTCTGCTTCTCAGTGCTGTCGTGGAACTGCTCGGTGTTTCACAGGAGGCAAAAGTGACATGTTGGGAGCATTTCTTGAGCCTTTCAATTTCTCTATGAAGCTACTCATGAATTCAGGATGAGGTGAATGTAAGAGTGCATGTAAATTTTTGCTTAAAAAAATTAAAGTATACTTTATATATAGTGTAATTCACCCTTTTTTGGTATGCAGTTCTGTGAGTTTTAATAAGTCAATGTGGTCATGTAGCCACTGTTACGATCAAGATCTAGAACAACTCCCTCACCCCTAAAAGTTCCCGCATGTCCCTAAACAGTCAACCCCTCCACCCACTCTGGCAACAGTGACTGCTGTTTTCTGTCCCAAAGGCTGTGCTTTTTCAGCAGTCATATAAATGGATTTATACAGAATATAATTCTCACTGCATTTTTAAAGCCAGTTTCTAACTATATGTAAAAAGCATATTAAGAATTGGTTAATACATTTCAAAAGTATTGTGTGGATTATGGCTATTAATATTTGGGAAAAAAAATCTTTACTATTTCTTTCTTTAAAAAGCATTTGAATTTCTATAATATTAAATGCTGCCTAGAACATGTGAAACAATTTTAATGTGTTTAATTAGAAGTAATGGGCCATTCTTTGACTCTCTTTCGAATTGAGGCTACTGCAATAAAATATTTACTATTATAAGTAATAGCATTCAACTGAAAGCCCCATTTAAAAAAAAATAATTGGCTAATGCATTGTTAAGTACCACTAAGTGATAGAGAAAAGCTAAACATTCTTTAAAATATGCCAACTGGCTATTTCTTCTTGAATACCATGCCTGCTTGCATTCTCTAAAGTCTTTTCCAATTTTGCTTTGCTTAAAGGAGAAAAAACATCCTATTTCAATTTCAGTCTTTTTTGAAAATATGTGGATTATAAGCAAATGAATGAATGAATAAAAGAACATTAAAACACTGACAGCTGGTGTACCACCACTGAACACTCAAAGGGGCAGGGCATTTCTGTTTATTCAGAAAACCTGTTTCTTGCATGGGGGAAAAAGCACAATAACTTTTCTCAGTAGTGGATGATACAAATATGAAACAAAACCAAAAAAAAGCAAACAACAACAACTTTGTTCAGTACTGATGCTAGTAATTTCAAAGATCAGAATATTTGCATACCAGGTGACTTAATATTGACCTTTACTTAATAAATTGATTACTTACAAATTATGACTGTAAGCCATTTATCTAAGACTATAAAAACAGGCTTCCTTTACCCCACAACTTAAGCTTCCATCAGCTTCAGAGATAAGGTATTGACCCTCTACCATTTAATGCTACGTACCTTCTAAGACAATTTTATTCAGTGCCATGGTTTCAGCTACCATGTCATGCTCAGAACAACTAAATGTCTATCTGTTGCTCAAGACTTTCTCCTGAGTTCCAGATTCATTTAGTCAACTTCTATATGCTCATATATCTAGTTGGGTTTTCAACAAGCACTTCAAACACCAACAATCCCCAATAGCACTTACATTTGTGCTTACTCCTGTTTTTTCTGTAATGTTGCTTGTCTCACTGAGTAGGTCTACCATGCTCCCTGATGTCTAAGCTGGAAATTTAGGATTCATCCTGGACTCTTACCTTTTCTTCAAATCATTAATCTGATCAACTCCTAGGTCCTGTGGACTTAACCCCTCCTCTAATTCCTCAATACTTCTCTCCCTTCTCATTGCCATTTCTTTAGTTCAGGCTATCATACTCTCTTGTTCAGATTGGTGAATTTTTACTAATTGAGGTTCTTGCCTCAAGTCTTTCTTGCCACTCCAACCCATGTTCCCCATTGCCACCATTGTGATTTTTTTTTTTAAAGAACATAATCAAAATTAAATTTGATCTTCTAATTCTGCTACTTTGATTTTGCTCTGTTGCTTCTCAGCGCCTGGAATAAAGCCCAAGCTTCTTTATTTGGCTTACATGTCATTCCCAGTAAGATTCCTGCTCACCTCTACAGCCCCACTCTGTCTGCATCCGCCCTCACAAGGCACTTTACACTTGAAGTAAACTGAAGCTACTCAAGTTCCTAAGCCCCCCTTTGCCCTGTGCCTTTACACATGTTCTGGTGCCTGAAGCATTCTCCTTCAGTAAACTCTAGTCATCTTTCAAGTCTTGCTGTACATATTACATTCTCCAGAAAGTCTGATCGGATCCCGAATTTGTAGATGGGGCCTTCTCTGGTAATCACTGAACATACTGTAGTTTCCTAGTTGAGTTTTACTGTAACTGCTCTGTGTTGCTTGTCTGTATACCCTGAAAAGTATAAACAAGAGGGTGGACTTGTCTGATAAAAATTAAATATCTGGTGCCTAGCACAGAGTACGTACTCAAAATATTTTCCAATGAATGAATGAGCACTTGATTTTGAGACCTCAGGAATCACTATTTGTATTATAAGCTCTTATAATCTATTCAGAACAGCTTTTCTAAGACGTCTGCTGGGAAGTAATTCCTTTATTACCTTAGCTTGAAATGCTCTCTCGACCTCAAAGCAATAACACTGATTTCTTCTAAATGATTCTGTAATTTAGGTGTCTCACTGACTTAGATCCCCATTACTATCACTGACGCACTAATTACAAAGCTGTTATTGTGCTGATATAAAAACTTAACAAACCAGGTTGATTATAATTGTTCAAATGTATTGTGTGATTTACATAGTAGACATATTTATTAGTTATACAATTTTTAGGACATCTTTAATCCTTAGACTTTTTTTCCTAATTTGACTTTATTTTTTTCCCTGATTTAGGCTTTACATAAGAAAGTATATGTATGTATTGGCTTAATCAAGTTTATTTGCCACCAGCATTCCCTACACTAGGGGGGAGAAAGCTTTCTCACTTACAAGTTTCTCATTCACTGACGAACCCAAGTTCATATAAAAAACAAAAACAAACTTAAAAAGCCAATGTATTTAAAATCGTGCCATAAATACCCTATAAAAATTTTGTCTTCTCTTATATTTTCAAATGTGTCAATAAACCCATTTGTCCCCCAAATGAGATCTGAATCTGCATGTTTTAAGTTGGAACAGCCAATGATTGAACAACCACAATAAATCTATCATTTAAGGTGCTTCCCCAATTTGGCTTAAGACTGTAGACCAAGTCAAGAGGGACAGACATGGGGCTTTTGCTGCCAAGTGATGGCTGAGGCCCACTCTGATTTCACATGAACTTGGAGAAAATTCCAAAGTACAACTTGTTCAATAATTGCTTTTAGCAGCCTTTTCCCTAAGCATCAAAGCTCTGGCTCATCAGTGCTTTTGCTGTCCAAATAGATAAAAGCAAAATCTAAACCCCCAGACTTGGTGCTATGTACTGAATGGTTGAGTCTCCCCAAAATTCATATGTTAAACCTTAATCCCCAGTGTGATGGTATTAAGAGGTAGGGTCTTTGGGAGGTGATTAGGTTATGAGCCGAGGTGGGGGGGTGGGGAGGCCTCATGAATGGGATTAGTGCCTTTATGAGACCCCTGAGAGCTCTCTTGTTCTCTGTCTGCCATGTGAGGATATAAGATTACCACCTGAAACCCAAAAGAAGCCCCTTATCAGAACCTGACCAAGCTGGCACCCTGATCTCAGACTACCATGCCCAGAAGTGTGGGAAATAAATTTCATAAACCACTTGGTTTATGGTACTGTGCTATAAAAGCTCAGACTAAGATACTTGGGAGGGACTGCAACACTATGGACCCTCTTCTTAAACACGTTTCCTCTTTTTAACCCTATTTTTATACCTAAAAGTTTCCTTATTCATAGAGGAGATGTTGAAAATATTTAAAATGAAATGGAGGTCAATAGTCCTCAAATGGATAGAAGTAAGATCTATGAACATGATACATTGCTAGAGTAAACCATCTTCCTCTTTCTACTTGAAACATAATCCCAATTAAAAAGAAATCATCCCAATTTCTCACTGGATACATACGTGCCCACCAAAATAAAAACCAAAAAAACCCCCTATATTCCTCAGCCTCCCTTGCATTTAAGTTTGGCCTAGGAACTAATTTCTGCCCAGTAAGGCATCAAAGAAATTATTGTATGGAACTTCTGCAAAGTCCCTAAAAATGGAAAGAAGTATACCCTGATTTCTATCTTCCTCCTTCCTGTTACTGGGAGATGACACAGAGAAGCTGAAGCCCAGGGAGCCATCTTGATTCGGGATATGAAGAGAGTGGAGTAGCAAGATAAAAGGGGTCTGGGTCCCTGATAATTGTGGATTCCAGGTAGTCCTAACTGCCTACCTTTAGAGAGCATCAATCAGCTAATGAGCCACCCAACTAAAAAGCAAAAAGCTTCTATCTTTCTCAGTCACTGTTACTTTCAACATTTTATTTGTAATATATCTTTATTCTTACTCATTGGTATATCTGCAAATATCAGACATGCTAAATGCTCACTGTCTAGCAACTATGTAAGGTAGGAATTATGATCTCTTTTATGAGTGAGGAAAGTAAGATTCAAATGTGTTACATAATGGACCTAATGGCACCAAGGTAGTAAGTGGCCAAGTCATAAATCCCAGATCAGATTCTGGAATTTATACTCATTTTCCTGCATTACCCCATTACTGTATAACGTGGGAGTAAATCCCTCCTTGCATGCCTGTAGCTAAAACTCTTAATCTTCTTATCCACTTTCAAAACTAAGATTAAAAACCTCTGCCTCCTATAGGCACTACTGTGAGGACAAGTGGGTTTGTTATTGTGTAAAGCACTGAAGTCCTTGGGATTTAACCACTATTTAATTTATGCACACAGTTAAAATTATTTAAAACTTTTTTGAACACAAAAAGCCGTTATACAAGAAGACTTCACTTCCAATACAGCCACAATTAACTAATTTGTGCCACAAGCCTACACTTGTTTCAACTGGTTTACAAAATTAAACTCCAAATCACTAATTAACTTCCTGTTCCAGAAATCTATTCTGTGAGGCCCAGCATTTAGCCGGATTGTGTTTAACCACTCAGCTCACAACTTTGCCCTGTCATCCTGCTGTGGCTGCCTTTTAATGGAAATGTCTCCCATTAAATACTGGAGGAACTGCAAACTGTGTTGTCATACCAACTCACAAAAATACCTTGGTGCCTAAGTAATATACAAGCAGTTCAACTTGGTTGTCTGCAATAAGACTTTGTAATTTTGAAAAAGTAAATCCACACTTCTTGGCCTACGGTTTTATTGTTTGTTTTCCCTCATCTCCAAAAAGAGTAATTTGGACTCCGTGACTGCAAAGGCTAAAAAGACCACCTCTAAAATTCTGGGCTCCCTATACAAAATGTGGCATTGAAAATGCTTTGTGGCTATGTCTAGAGTCAAACAGAGAGGGATTAAAATCATGGCTATGTGACTTTAGGCAAATTATATAATCTAAGTTTTGTTTTTCTCATTAGTAAAATGGATATGATAATATGATCTATAACACATCAGAGTTCCAGAGATGTTTTAAAGAGATAATGAGTGTAGAGTTCTGTCATCAGTTTCCTCTTGCTTCTATAATAGATTACCGTTAAGTTTAGTAGTTTGGCCTACAATAACACAAATTTATTATTATATAGTTCTGGAAGTCAGAAGTCCAGTACGGGTATCACTGGACCAAAATCAAGGTATTGTCTGGGCTATGTTCCTTGGGAAGGTTCAGAATTAGTAAATGCTCCTTGAGGTTGTTGACAGAATTCAGTTCATTGTGGCTATGGGACTAAGGTCCCTCTTTCTTTACTGGCTGTCAACTGAGAGCTGTTTCCATCTTAGAGAGTCGTCCAAAATCCTTTGCTCATGGCTCCCTTCCACCATCTTCAAAGCCAGAAATACCAACTGAAGTTCCGCTGAAGTCTGAAATCTCTCCGGTCTCATCCTTGATTAGCATACATCTCTGACAAACACTTCTGCCTTCCTCTTATAACTGTTCAGGTGATTACCATCAACCTACCCACATAATCCAGGATAATCTCCCTATTTTGAAGTCATCTGCTTAGTAACTTTAATTCCATCTTCAACTTGAATTACTTTTTGTCATGTATGTAACATAATCATAGGTTTACGGATTCAGGACATGGACATCTTTGGGGTCAATAATCTATTTATCATAAGCTCTGAGCATAATATCTGGCATATAGTTAAATCCTCAATAAATAATAATGGCTAATACTTACCTTTACTCACCACCAGGCAATGACCTAAGTGCTGTATATATTTATGTAGTTCATCTAGCTAACAATCCCCATAAAATACTAACATCATCCTCCACAGGGCCCCTGGGTGGTGCAGTCGGTGAAGCGGCCAGCTCTTGATTTCTGGTCTGGTGGTAATCTCAGGGTCCTGGGATGGAGCCCTGCGTTGGGCTCCATGCTTAGCAGGGAGTCTGCCTGAGGATTCTCTCTCCCTCTCCTGCTGTTCCTCCCCCCCACTTGTGCTTGCTCTCTCTCTCTCTCAAATAAATAAATAAATAAATAAATAAATAAATAAATTTTTTAAAATAAGAAAATGAGACATGGAAATAAAGACTTTCATTGAGCAAGTAAAAGGCAGAACAAATTGAACCCAGGCAGTCTGGCTCTACGAGTGGTACCTTTAAGCCTCATTCTTCCTCCTCATTTTAAATGTTATTATAACAATCAAGAAACCAAGAAAGCCTTTGCTTAAACTAATATGAGGAATGCTAAATTATTTCAGTATAAGGCAATAGCAATATTAGTATTTTTTTTTTAAAGATTTTATTTATTTATTTGAGACAGAGAGAATGAGAGAGAGCGAGTACATGAGAGGGGGAGGGTCAGAGGGAGAAGCAGGCTCCTCGCTGAGCAGGGAACCCGATGTGGGACTCGATCCTGGGACTCGATCCCGGGACTCCAGGATCATGACCTGAGCCGAAGGCAGTCGCTTAACCAACTGAGCCACCCAGGCGCCCAGCAATATTAGTATTTATTTGGCATGTGTTCTCATTATATCTTCTCTTCTTTGTCCTAGGATATGGGCTCACCTGGGTCCGGGACTGACATTTCTTCATCATTCTACTTTGAGTCTTAATAGGTGACTGGGGAGGAAAATCCTTGCTAAAATAAGGTAGTCTGGGGACGCCTGGGTGGCTCAGTCGGTTAAGCGTCTGCCTCCGGCTCAGGTCATGATCCCAGGGTCCTGGGATTGAGTCCCGCATCGGGCTCCCTGCTCCGTGGGGAGCCTGCTTCTCCCTCTGCCTCTGTCTCTCTCTCTGTCTCTCATGAATAAATAAATTAAAAAAAAAAAATCTTTAGGGACGCCTGGGTGGCTCAGTCGGTTAAGCGGCTGCCTTCGGCCCAGGTCATGATCCCAGGGTCCTGGGATCGAGTCCCACATCGGGCTCCTTGCTCAGCGGGGAACCTGCTTCTCCCTCTCTCTCCCTCTGCTTGTGCTCTCTCTGTCAAATAAATAAAATCTTAAAAAAAAAAAAAAAGAAGAATCTTAAAAAAAAAAAAGGTAGTCTGTATGGGAAGAATCTAACTGATATATCTAACTCTTTTTAGATTTCAAAAATTGGGGTGCAATCTGCCTTTAGCTCAGGTCATGATCTCAGGATCCTGGGATCGAGCCCTACACTGGGCTCCCTGCTCAGTGAGGAGTCTGCTTCTCCCTCTCCCTCTACCCCTCTCTCCACTCATGCTCCCTCTCTGTCTCTCTCAAATAAATAAATAAAATCTTAAAAAAAATAGATTTCAAAAGTTGCTTACTATCTTCATGAGAGTATTACAGAACCAAAAATACTACTGTCTTCCTTTTTCAACACCTCATATTCTATTCATTTCATATTGAAAACCTACTTTGACATCACCATAGAAAGTAAGAAGAAAGCAAATCACCATTATTTTGGACAACAAAATACCTTTCATTCTCCTGTATGATCATATCTCCTTTCTTCCATGAACAGAGTGGTTTGGGGGAAGCTCTAGGTTTACAATCCAAGCTGACCATGCTGCCCACTTGCACCTGAATCAACTTTTTCATTGGAGTCTTCGAAAAATCTGGAGCAGAAGCTGAAAGGCAAGAAAGAAGAGAGAACGAGAATGTATTATTTATTAAATAAATAATTACTTATTAAATAAATTAGAATTTAATGTTTTAAAATTCCTGTAGGTTCCAAGGTTGACTTTATAACCACTTGTAAAGTTTCCCAGCACACAGATATCAGTACTTGATTTAACTGACCACTCACAGGATTTCAGAGCTCAAAAACTAATTCCTATTACTGTGTTTTCTAGGAAGTTCTAAATCTTGGGGCGATTATTTTATATAGGAATTTTTAAAGCTTACTGTGAAGTTTTAAAATAGCTCAATCGTGAGCTTATTAAAATGAAACACATTTATCATAGAATGTTCTTGAAAGTTAGTTCCATGCAGACAACAATAGAGTCAGTCTCTCCTGTGATCTCTGAGACTCAGCACGCGGCACAGTGTCTGGCACTCAGTAGGTGCTCAGTAAATGTGTTTAGAAATGCAAGAGAATGAATTATTATTCTCTTGCATAAAAATTATCAATATCTGTTTTCACATGGTTAGATTTAATTTCTTAGTTGGAGAAATATATAATATGAATTATTATATTAATGTTACAGTTATCACATTAAACACAATAATATGTAGAGAACCTTCTATCTGTTAATAATGCACACAATGCTGATCCTGAAACACCTGAACATTCAAGATACATAATAATGTATCATTTGAATGAAAAGATACTTTAATCAGAAAATCACTCTTCCTTTTATTGCAAATGTGGAAAATGTTAACCAAACAGTGCATTTCTCCTAATGTCTAATGCTCCATTTTATGGAAAATACCAGTGAACACAATTTATTTATTTTTTTGGTAAGTGGAGATCATATAGAGAATTATATTATGTGGTTATATATAAGATTGTGGATAGAGAAGAATGTTACCCAGAGGTTGCTGGCCTTAAAACTTAAGATCTTAAAAGAGTGCCTTTGACTAAAAAAACCCATTATATTTGAATGAATCATAATATATTTTTTAAACTTTTTAAAAATGATTTTATTTATTTACTTGAGAGGGAGAGAGAGCACAAGCAGGGGGAGTGGCAGAGGGAGAAGCAGGCTCCCCACTGAGGAAGGAGCCCGATGCAGGCCTCCATCCCAGGACCCTGGGATCATGACCTGAGCTGAAGGCAGATGCTTAACTGACTGAGCCACCCAGGCACCCCTGAATTATATAGATTTTTAACATATATTTTTCCCATACGAAAGCCTCATACAACATGTTGGGTAGGAAATCACCCACTTTACCATGAATGAACTATTGCTCATAAGGCTAATTTAATACAAGAATACAGCAATGCTTCAACTTAAGACTACGTACAAATTCCACTCTCTTTTTGTTATTATACCCCACTTCTCTGTCATGGATAAGAGTAGCCAGTTCAGTTGATGACCCGCCCTTCCCAGACTTTAGGCCTCCTAGTGCAGATGATATTTTTCTAACCTCCAGGCATCAGGGATGAGAGACCTCCCATTAAACCAGGGTTTCTCAGTGTGGCACCTGACATTTGGGGCTGCATAATTATTTGCTGTGAGAGGCTGTCTTGTGCACTAGGATATTTACATTGTAGGATTATTTGTGGGTAGCCTTTCTGGCCTCTACCCACATGATGCCAGTAACACACACTGGCTCCTTTCTTCTCCTATCTGTCCCCAGTATTGTGACAACCAAACATGTCTCCCAACATTTCCAAATATTTCTTGGGGGCAAAATCATCCCTGACTGAGGACCGCTGAGTTAAATCCATCAGGGCCTTCCAACCTTTGGGTCATATGGATTGGACCAGTCATGGGTAGGTGACCCAAATCAGCTACACAGGGCCAATGACATGCAAGACTGATTTCTATTAGAGCAATTCAGAAAGCTGTGCTTCTTCCATTAGATTGACTATGGTCATAGAAACCGAATGTGCTGTGGAACACCATGTAGGTCCTGATGATGGTGATGATGCTTGAGCCCTGGATCATGTTCTGCTCAGATCTAAATCTGTACTTTAATTACATGGACCAATAAATTTCATTTCTTCTTTCTCTCTTATGTATGTCATACTATGCTATGCTCTGACAATTTTGGTTTATTTTCAGGCATTTGCCACTTACAAAGTGTTTTTCTGGATAATCGCTCTAAACACGATAGAACATTTTCTATCTTTTCATATACTTAAAGTGAAAGAAGAAGAAAACAATTCATAACTTCAAATTGTTGAGCCTTGTTCATTACAACTTCAGTATGCTCAATGTCGGATGCTTCGAGCAGGGTCACTAAAAACAAAAGCAACTCCTTGCAGATCTATAAAGTATTGTTTTGAATTCTGTTTACTTTTCTGGCCCAGCAACAGAAAACACCAAATTCACTTAGTCTCTTAAAAGGCATTGCTTAGTTTGTAGTATCAGAGTTGGATAAGGATGTTTTAAGTCAATACCGTTTAATTACTGTTGTGCTCTACTTCAACCTCTGAGGTTTATTCTGGCCACAATTGCTGCTTTTCCTTAGAAATTATTAAAAAACATTCCCTGATTAAAAAACCTGAATGATATTATTACAATACTGTAGATAATATAGGAATATAATAGGGGAAGTACATATTTCTGGTTCTAGCAAAAATTTTGGAGGATTTAAGAAAAAAAAATATGACAAGAGAAGCTTAGTCTTACCTACAACCTTAAGTTCGGCACTGGAATAGACGAGACCATGTTTGTTTTCTGCGATGCACTGGAACATGCCAGAATCAGTCACGTTTAGGTTCGATATTGTAAGGGCACCATTTTCTATCTGTATTCTCTCCTAGGTGATAACAAAAATCTCTTGCATATAAATGTATATATCATTTTAAAAGAAAAATGAAAACCACTATTATTTCAATCATACACAAACCTCCTTCATTTTCTTCAGAGTATTAGGCAATCTGACCTGAAATGGTAACATTTCCTTATTTGAAAATCTGAGACGATTTAACATAACAGCCACACATTAGAAATACTAATAAACACCCTTCAGTCCAAATGTCTAACAGTAAAATAAATAACAAAGCAAGAGGTTTAAAAATACTGTAGGCATTTCATTTTTCCTTATGGTTAAATTTGCAGACTTTAAAAAACGTATCATGTTTCCATCCCATCAACTGGAAAGGTTTTCACCATTTTTGTAATCATGCAAATTAAAGACATTATAAATCCTGTGCATTAGAAAAGGTTCTGGAAAATACATTTATTAAGGGTTTTTAGGTAGTATGACAGGTTATATACAGAAATTTGAAGGAACCTAATTGATTTAGTACATAATTTTTTAAAAGAGCAAAAATTACATGGCTTAAGAAAGAAAGTGATTGAGAAAATAAGTACTCATGGAAGAAGGTAACCATGCAACAATGCATTTAATCTCCAGAGGCCATACTAAGTTGTCAAACAGGGAAAAAGAAATTATATTCCACATTTGATTAAAGTCAGGTCTTCTCTAATTTCTTTTTTTTTTTTTTTAAAGATTTTATTTATTTATTTGACAGAGAGAGACACAGTGAGAGAAGGAACACAAGCAGGGGGAGTGGGAGAGGGAGAAGCAGGCTTCCCGCAGAGCAGGGAACCCGATGCAGGGCTCGATCCCAGGACCCTGGGATCATGACCTGAGCTGAAGGCAGGCGCTTAACGACTGAGCCACCCAGGCGCCCCGGTCTTCTCTAATTTCAAAAGCAAAAAAAAAAAAAAAAAAATATCAGTTTTAGACTAAATTCACAAAATCATCTCATGAAATTCATTTGTTAAAAATATTTCCTTTTTGGCAGACTGGGTACTTGATTTTTTTTCCTCCTTTTACCACTTTTTAGGTGCAAATGAATGTGTGCAAACTCAATAGTTGACTTTGGCACTAGGTACAAGGAGGGCATTTATTCAACACAAAATGAAGGGAGGGAGGATTAATCAGGCTCATTACCTTACCTCAAGCACAAGGGCTTCTCCATTTTTCAACCATCGGTAGGAGGGTTTGGGCTTACCACTTGCCCGGCATTCCCAAAAAAGACTGTCCTCCACTGCTATTTCTACATCTTTTATGAGCTGAACCCAGTGAGGCTTTGCTGCAAGGAAAAAAAAAATCAAACCACCCAGCAAATAAAAAATAAATACTTTCTACATATGGATATAAACCCTGTGAGCAATGGATTAATATGAGCATAGTGGCTAAAATTATATTTAATACCCTATTTACTAAGTGGATATGGGAAACATTTCTAGATTTGAGGATGGATGTTGCAATCTGTCACTTCCTAAGCCAAACTCATTATGCCTTCTCTGTTTTCAAAATTCTGGGCACTGTATTATGTATTTTTTTTTTTTTTTTTTAAAGAAGGAGAGAGCGGGGATGGGTGGAACAGAGGGAAAGGGAGAAAGAGAGAGAATCTGAGAATCTTAAGCAGGCTCCATACCCAGCACAGAGCCTGATGCTGGGCTTGATCTCATGACTCTGAGATCATGACCTGAGCCGAAATCAAGAGTCAGAGGCTTAACTGACCGAGCCGCCCAGGCGCCCCAGCAGTGTATTATATAATATATATAATATTATATATATATATAATATATATAATGTGTATTAGTAGCTGGTAATGCAGGTATACAAAATAGACTCCTTTCCATGTGCATTTGTGAATCATAAGGTCACAATTGATGACAACTTACTACATGAATGACAGCAGATGCTAGTCTTAATTATGCACTAAAAATTAACATCCGTAGAAGGGAAACTTCTATAGCTGAGGAAAAAAACATTTCCCTCAAGTTAGAAATAACTTTTAATTAAATACAAACCAATGAGCATCTTGTGAACCTCTGTGTGAATTAAAATGAAGGCAGAGAAAGATGGATAAATTGGTTCAATTTGAATCATATGATTTTTTATGAAAAAGAAGTAGCTCATGCACCCTTAAATTATGTATGCAAATCAGTGGCATCAAGTGGATTTATCATTTTCTCTTACATTTTAGAAGATATTTGGAAAATTCTTTTTACACATGAAAGCAACATACCACTTAAAACTAACGCCACTCTATATACACAGTATATTCAGCCAAGTCTCAGCTTGCATTTTAGATCCAAAACTGGGAGGTGAGATGTCTTACTGGTTTCACATTGCATTATGCATGTGATGTCTACTGTGGGATTTACATTTGCATCCTCCATATGGAGAAACGGTTTATCTATTTCTATTTAATTGCAACCATGGGAAGATTCGTCTTCCATTCCTATCTCATAAAATTGCTTTTTTTTATAAAGGAAATTGAAATGAAAATATAGCTGTTTAGCTTTTAGAGAAAATGTACTGGTCTAAATTTTACCTTAGTATAATTATTATTATTTTTTATATAAATGATGTGCCCAGTCTGAAGTGTAGTTCAGTCCAAAAATCACTTCACTCTACTTATATTAAAGCACATTTTCTTCTTTCATGAAATATCAGCCTTCATGGAGTAAGACTGCAAAGAGACTCACACATGAGTTCTTGACTAAGACTCAAGTTTCTAGCAAAAATTCCACTGGCTTCTTAATACTACTGTTCTTCTTCTCCAAATGGGAGGAAAATTTGTTGGACTGAAGCCAATCCTGAGATTACAACTGCCATGTTAATTGTGATTTCCCCCTTATTCTATCACATGAGATCCAAATATTTTATCAGACTATTTCTTACATGAAATATTAGAACGGATAACCAGAGAACTGCATGGCACTGATGGAATATACTAGTCTTTTTTTTTTTTTAAAGATTTATTTATTTGACAGAGAGAGAGAGAGAGAGCACAAGTAGGCAGAGAGAGAGAGAGAAGCAGACTCTCCACTGATCAGGGAGCCTGATGCAGGGCTCGATCCCAGGACCCTGGGATCATGACCTGAGCCGAAGGCAGCCACTTAACTGACTGAGCCACCCAGGCGCCCCTGGAATATACTAGTCTTAAGCCAGAAATGTAGAGTAGAGTAACTTTCATGAAACACCCTATCTCATTAATTTCTGACTTATTTCTTGGGTATGTATCGTATTACCTACCTAATGGAATAAAGCAATAGTCTACCTTCTTTAGTCAGTACAGTGGATGATGTTGGTTGTCTGTTGTGCATCATTTCCTCCTTTCTTTATTTGTAAAATAACCCCCATTTCTCTTTGAACTATCCTTTCTTCCATCACCTCACACTATCCATAAAATTTAGGGAAACCTGACGATATTCCCTGTTCCAAACAGAGGCTCTTAAGTTGTTTAAGCCAATTCTCCTTGCTAGTGATTGGTTTAGGAATAAACTTGTGGGCAATGAGATTTGAGAAGGGAATTGCAAGATGTTTTGGAGACAGGGAGAATGAACAAGGACTGATGTTCTCGTCACTGTGGGCAGCCATTCTGTGACTCTACCAGAGACTATCATGCAGAGAAAGGGAAAGACAGATAAGGGCAGAACCAAAATCACAGAGAAACTGAGCAGGGGCCTGATTACAAGGTCCTTGAACACCAACTTAGCTTTGAATTTCTTGTCCTATGAGGCATACAGTTGTTTATTATTTAGGCAGGGTTGCTGTTCCACAGAGCTAAAACATTCCTGCTGAAACATTCAGACAGTTGGAATATCTCTTGTTTTCTTGTAATGGTCACTTCTTACCCTGGGTCAAGTAATGGTTTCTCCGAAAGGCTCCTTTGGAGCTTTTTCCTATGAGAAAAAGGCACTTGCTTTGGGTGTTTTTAGAGCTTAGCAGTCACATGGCTTAAGTGCCCCCCAACCCACCTCTTTATTATTCCACCAGCATGTAGACCTTGACACCTGGAGAACCTCACCTTGGTGCTATGTATTCATGCAATCATGTAACGAGAGAGTTAAAAAACACAGAGTGACTCATGATATTAAACCCAACCTCCATTTTGTTCCTGACAGATCCTAAAATCTTATAATAGCTGAACAGGTATCAATCTAATCGTAACTAATACAAATTTTTTGAGGCAGGTCATAAAAAGCCCTATAATTTTAATATTTGTCTTTGCAAATGTTTTCCTCCCTAAAACACTTATGTATGCAAACTGTTTCCATTTCCACTTTCTAAAATAAATAGAATGCAATGCAATTTGCCTTTCACAAAAGTGGTCAATTCCCACTAGTTTTACAGTGTTTCTAACAATTAAACTACAAGTTTAACTGAGCATATATCTTTAAATATATTACAGTACATTTTGTAAAATCATGTACTTATACTTTCTAAATCATGCTTTCTTCAAAAAAACCTCGTTTTTTTAATAAAGGTGATTTGAAAACAAATTTTGAAAAAAAAAGATAATTTAATTTTTCTATGCCAATAGACTTATAAAGGTAGCATTATTATCCTTTCCTTACCTAAACTGAACAGTACCTCAAATAAATGTGATTACAAATTAAAGGAAGCAAACACAGCAGAGTTACATTACTGGAAGGGAGAGAATTAACACTGAAGAACTCAAGAGCCTAAGTTGATGTGGTTTGTCTAATGCAGTAATTACAAGTTCTCTCCCTCAACAGTTTCTTTCTGCTTAGTAAAGATCATAAAGAAAGATACAAAGTCACATTTCCTAGGGGACAGGACAGACACAAAGGAGATCGCTCCTTGATATGATCAAGTGTATAGAACATTACTTGTAGAAAAAAAGTGGAATATTCATTTTTATATGAATCATTTTAAAATGCAAATAGAATATGTCATGTCTCCAACTCCACTGCAAAATGTTACTGCTTTTTAATTCCTCCTAAATATTCATCCTCATTTAACAAAATGCAGAAGAGAACAAGTTGCACATTGGCATTCTGCCGTCATTTCCCACCGCCCAACAACATTTTATTGAGAGAGCAAAAGCTAAAAATCCAATTTGCCCAAAGTAGATGCTCACCATAGTAAGTGAGACGCCCTCTGGCGACATTGCTTCCTCGGGAATTCTCAGCAATGCATTCATAGGAACCCGTATCTTCCTGTTGGAAGTTGGGGATTTCAAGCACACCATTGAACTTCCTCAGTTTAATTTTACTGGAAAAGGGCAGTCCATCACTTCTCCTCCAATTAATCTGAGGTACAGGACTAAGAAGAAAATTGTCAAGTTATTCCTATTTTAAACAGATGCCTGGATGCATTTTAGGCTTGACAAAATAGACCTTTTGTTAGGATAGAGCAAAAAGGCATCAAATGCAGAACATTTCCAGTTGTGAATTACATAAAACTGATACAAGGATTTACCTAACTTGATATTTTAATAAAATAAGTTGTGCATTTTGAGTTAATTCATGATTTATTTTATTTATTTTTTTTTAAAGATTTTATTTATTTGACAGAGAGAAACACAGCGAGAGAGGGAACACAAGCAGAGGGAGGGGGAGAGGGAGAAGCAGGCTTCCCGCCGAGCAGAGAGCCCGATGCGGGGCTCGATCCCAGGACCCTGGGATCATGACCTGAGCCGAAGGCAGATGCTTAACGACTGAGGCACCCAGGCGCCCCTAATTCATGATTTAGAAAAAAAAAAAGTTGAACACATAATACAACAAACGAACAAGCAAAAGAAAAATAACACCAGTCTAGTTCATAAAATTAGGCAGATACAGTCCTTTTCTGCAAACTGCCTTTAAAGTTTCAACCCAAATTATATATGTGTATTTTGCTTATATTTTATTTTTCCTTTGCTTCTAAATGAAAGAAAATTTTAGAAAAGAAGGAAAAGAAGAGTCTGTCAAAAACTATCTTGATCTTTTACAGCAAACTATTTCAGCACATTGGAGTAAATGTTATAAAACTTACTTTCCAAGAGCAAAACATTCCAATTTCACAGTTGCACCTTTAGCTGCTGGAAGAGTTTCTGGAAACTGCACTTCTATTTTTGGTTCATATTCACCCATCACACCTGTAAATCCACAATACAAGGTTAATAGTTTCAACATTTCCTTTGGAATTGTCCCATTTTTCTTACATAAAACTTTCTTTTGCTCCATTTTGAACTAGTTGCTCTAATGATTTAAATTACTCACTAGCCATCCGTTAGGTGCTTTTCAAAGCAGAGATAACTGGGCCAAACATGCAACATTACTAAACATCAGGGACCTTGGATTCCATGATTCATAAATTACCGCTTACAGAGCAGTTCCAAGAAAACCATTATGCCCTTTACATTGCGTAAAATGGGAGGCCTTTTCATTCTGCATTTAATCTGGACATTTCTAGTCAAACTGAAATATACAATGTATTATGACTTCCTGAAATATTCTAAAGAGCAAAAATTATGGGAGGGAATTTACTTAATGGTACCCTGGTAGCAGAGAAACCAATCTTAAACTTATTAAATGGCACGCTGGAGACAAGAAACAGTAACTTAATAAATGAGAAAGGTCAAATTCAATTATAACTGACTGGAAAGAAATGCTTAGATAATATGTGGTCATGGCATTGTGCTGTATCAGATATGGTTTTGTGTAAGGGGGGCAGTTATGCAGGCTTACAAATCTGCTTCCTCTGAAGCTCATGCGCATTGCATTGAAATAGCAATGAAGGGGTTGAAGAAACATTCTTTTTTCTTTTTAGCTTTACTGAGGTATGATTAGCAAATAAAGATTACATATATTTAGACTGTACAACCTGTTTTTTCTTTTTTACTGTGTACAATGTGATGATTTAATATATGTATACATTGTTAAATGATTATGTCAATCAAGTTAACACGTCTAGCACCTCACATAGATACCATTTTAATTTCTAAATATTCTCTGGTAAGAACACGTCAGGTCTACTCTCTTAGCAAATCTCAAGTATCAATACAGTATTATTAATTATAATCACTATGCTGTTGGGGATGGGGGAAATGGGGAGTGGTTGGTCAAAGAGTATAAACTTCCAGTTATAAAATGAGTAAGCTTTGGGAATCTAGTGTACATTTATTTATTTATTTCCCCCCCCATTTTTAAAAATTTAAATTCAATTAATTAACATAATGTATTATTGGCTTCTGAGGCAGAGGTCAGTGAATCATCAGTCTTACATAATACCCAGTGCTCGTTACATCACGTGGTCTCCTTAATGTCTATCACCCAGTTACCCCATTCCCCCCACCTCCCTCCCTCTAGTGCACATTTAAAAAAAATTTTAAGAGATGCTTTATATCGTACAACAAGATGACCACAGCTTTAAGAACCTCAAGGTGGCTGAAATCAGGAAAGGTGACTTCATGACAATGCAACCTGAGCCACAGGCTCAGAAGAACCTCATGCTTGGTTCAATGGTCTCCTATCAACATCTTGAAATTCTTAATAATTTCTGAAAAATGGATCTGCCATTTCTATTTTGCACTCGTCTTGAAAACTATAAAGCTGGTCTTGGGAAGGATTAGGTACAAGGACCTATGGTTAATGAATTAATCTTCATCACTGTACTCATAAATATTTTTGTTCCCCCCAAAAATGAAATAATTCTTCGTGATATACTTTTCACTTTTCCCATTTGTTTTTGCTAGTATTCACAACATTTACATTTAGAGTTGCACCTTGAAAGATTTCCTACCATCAGAACGTAGCACCAGAGGAGTTGGGGAGCCCAGCACCCTAGCGTTCGTCACCGTACTGGTCACCACACATGTGTAATTACCCACATCGGACGGCTCGACCTTGGCTATATAGAGGTGGCCTGTCTCTTGAGAGACAAATCTCCGACTGTCTTCTTCAACAAATGATGGATATTCATTGAAGATCCAAGCATATGACAGTTCTAATAAAATTTGGGGGGAAAAGAAATTCCATCATTAAGGAAAATTTTCCATATTATACTAAAAAATACACAAAACCGCCTTTACCACAAAGTACTGCTCAGTGCTTTTATTGCAGGTCATGAAGAGAAAGAGTTCAGTGAACTGATTCTGCGGTCAGTCTGCATAATGGTGGAGGACACTGCTGATTAGCATTCTGGTGCGAGCAATAGTTATTACCATCATCATTATCACTACTCCAGACACCTCCTGACAAGTCTCTCTGGCTTCAGTCTTTCTCCCTTTTAATTTGTATCTCCACACCACACATTCTGTGATCTTTCAAATTTACCAATCTCATCATGTCAGTTTCTGATATGACAGTTTTCTGCAATTCCTTGGTACTCTTGGGAATAATGCAAAATTTCTTAACCTGAATAGGAGACTCTGCAGGGTTAAGGCCCTGCTTAAAGCCTTAGCACCTGGGTGTCTTTGCACCTGCTGCTCTAGAAGCCTGCAGTGTCCTTCTTCTCTGTCCACTCTTCTGCCTCCTCCCCACTTTCAACACTAAACCCCATTTTGCCACAATAACTTCCAGATGGTTTTCAAGGCGTGGTTCCAAACTTAAGGAACTGCCTCCTCAGAGAAGTCTTCCTTCATCCTTGTCCTCAGGGTAGATTCTCCTATCTAGAGCAACTCGAAGCTCACATCAGTTAAAGCACTTACTGCTTGTATGTAATGGTCTGTTTAGTTATCTGTCCTCCCACCACTTGGTAAACACTGATATCAACTTTTATCCTGACTGCCCTCCCCCACCCAATTGCAAAATGAAATATCCAAAGACACTTAATAGTCCTCAATAAACATTTATTGAGTTAATTAAGGATACAATTATGCTACCATCTCCTATGTAAAGTCCAATGTGAGGTTTCTTGACTTTCAGGGTGAAGGTAAACGAACTTTCTCCAAAGGAACTAATTTTCTTCTACTCTGTGGTAATGAGGGTAAATAATACGATGCTGCATTGTTCTAGATGTCCGCATTTTTCAGAGGCAAGTTGTTATCTAAGCACAGTTACCATGGTTGGCTTATTTGATTCCTTCTTTCCATGGCCCTATTGTCTTTTACAATTTCATCAGCCTTACTATATCGGTTCATTACTGTAATGCTTTTTGAAAAGAATTTTCAGAAAATGTATGTAATGAAAATAAATCCAGTGAGTAATAAATTCAGAATATATTGAAGGCATAATTCCAGGGATGAAGGGTCTTTGCTTTTGGTAAAGGGGGACGGTAAGTCAGTACACAAAGAACACTGAGACAATGTAAAAGGGCTGGGTGAGAGTTACTCTGGATTTTAGAGGAAGGAGAGGTGACATTGTCTCATGACTAAAGAATGGGTCTTAAAAGAACAGAAGAACATTCTGAGAGGCAGGGATAATAAAAGCACTCGAGATGAAGTGAGGAGCACGTGAAAAGCAAGCAGGGGAGAGAACACAGTAAGTACCTGTTGGCAAGGAGACAGGACTGACTCCCTTCTGCCTTCAATGCAAATGGGAATGTTTGATGATTCCAAAGGTTAGCAATTGAATGGCAAACGGTGTGCACGTTTAGAGACAAGGATTTTTAACCTTGAACTGCTCTCCACATCATTCTATCCTATCAGTAGACTGTTTCATGACATTTCAATCAGTCATCTGATAGGTTGTGAAATCTAAAGTTGTTTGTTGGACTGTATGAAAAAAACAAAACAAAAAACGTGTCTCAAACGTCCACTCCACAGTTGGCCTCATGCCTACCCCGATGGTGCTTTTCTCTTATAATAGAACTAAATAAACCACAGAGTTAAAGAATGCTGGTCAGGGAAGCTGAGTTCTGCAATTGTTGAAATTGACAGCTGTGAAAGTCTTAGCTCCTTAGGCTCTTCTGCTGCACTAAGCATCCAGTTCCACGCCAACATCCCCTAACCCCCCGTAACCTCATCTTGCTTTAAAGAGGGCAAAGCCATCTCATTCTGCTTTTCAAAGTGTTCTATCCATGAAGTTAATATGATTGCCCCTCTCCCTTTCATTTTTTATTTAAAAATGTCTCTTTTGTCCAGTGAGTGTAAAACTTCCACTGCTCCCCAACATATACGTTATAGACCTCCGCTGGTGTTAAGAACAAGAAGTCAACCTTATTAAACCAGTTTATACTAAAATGAGAATGGCTGGTGGAAAGAACTCAGATTCAGAGTCAGAAAACCTAAAATCAAATAAATTCATGTAAGAAATACTATATAGCAAGGAGAATGCCTGATCAATAAGTACACGCAACACTTTGGAACAAATATTACATATGTAATTTAGACTGAAATGTGATAAGGCTCCATGTAGTATTTTTTCTAATCCCAAATTAATACTGTTAAGATTTAAATATTGTACTATCATGATACTGTCATACAGATATTGTGATGGCTTTGCCTATATGACCCTAGTGATGAAGGATTGTTAGAAGAGAAGAAAGTCAAAATTATTATCATTTTAAGGCTGCTCCCAAAATGAACATGGAGAAGTGAATACAGATGAATTGAAGGGAGGGTTGTGGTAGACAAGGAAGTGTCCCACTTAGGTCTCACTTCAGGAGAACTTAATGCCTAGAACACAGTTACTGGAAGCTTCCACCTGCTAGCCCATGAGTGCCACGGCTGCACTTTCCTGGGGCTGCTTCTAGCTAATGGATGAAGCCCACTGGGGTGTTCATGCTGGCCCATTCCCCCTGGTGCAGGATTTCCCCCACGGGCAATTCTGGTTGGAGACATCCCATCAGATAACGCCTATTCTCAGAACTTCCTGGGGTCTGGTGTTCTTCCTATCAAAGTTTTCCTCTCCTCTCTTTGCTCACAGATATCAGACTTGAATCTCAGACTGAGGTTCCCTCTACCAGTTTCTGCTCCCTCCCCGTTTATCTTTCACAGGCACTTTCTCCAGGAATTTTTTTTTTTTTTAAATAACAAGTCTGATCCTCTGATCCCATCTTGGGGTCTGCTTCTCAGAAGACTTGAACTGACACAGTGTTGCTGAAACTGAGTAACAGACTCTCCTCTGTATTAGAAATGGCCCCTTCCCTTAGACCTGGAAGAAATAACCCTCTTTTACTGACCTCTTTTTTCAATAACTGTGTAATCCCCTCACCTCACCCTCAGGCTTTTCAAATTTACAAACTCATTCCTACTTGATTCTTAGTACCTACCCTCAGACAAGCCCAGACAAATCAGCATTGGGAGGAAAACCGTGTAAGCCCATCCTGAGACCTCCACCAAACAAAGAAGAAACAATAGAACCTTCATCCCCCTGGGCTAATATTACTGAGCAGAAGCCCTAAAACTATCATTCATAATTTGAGAATCCAGTGGAGAAAAGCTGTTTTTTTTTTTTTTTAAGATTTTTATTTATTTATTTGAGAGAGAGAGTGAGAGAGTGAGAGAGAGAGCATGAGAGGAGAGAGGGTCAGAAGGAGAAGCAGACTCCCCACTGAGCAGGGAGCCCGATGTGGGACTTGATCCCAGGACTCTGGGATCATGACCTGAGCCGAAGGCAGTCGCCCAACCAACTGAGCCACCCAGGCGCCCAAAGCTGCTGTTTTGTAGGAATTAGTACTCCTGAATTCTTCTCTGAGAATTTGTATAATCAGGCAGATTTGGGGGTCTATCGTGGAACAGCATACAGGTATCCCTTGAATTACAAAGGGCTTATATTTATGAACCATCACCCAAAGCGTATTGCAGATGTGATCTTCACACAATCATGTGGACTGTATACTTTATATGGTTTATATGGTGTAGAAAGACATTTTAAAGAATTTTCAACAGCACTCCCTCTCTCTTCACATCCTAATAGCATGGTGTGTATACTTTTGAATTAAAAGTGCAGTAACATGGCCTAACATTGGAATACAATGTAACCAGAATACCATAAATGGTCTTTCTCCATATTTCTTCCAAATAGTTTATCCTCACAAATACAAGAGAAAAAAAGATCTTTGATGAACAGCACAAAACTTTAACTCTAATGTTTTGAGCTGGGGTAAACAGGAGAAACAGGAAAGAGGGAGGAAGAGCCACTTTAGGGAAGGAAGAGGTTGTACTTTAAGTCGATTCTGAGACTCAGGTAGGTAACCTAGAAGGAAATGCCCAATGGGTGGGCGAGATCTTTAAATACAAGCTTAGGAGAGAGGTTGGGCCTAATAATGGCATGGCGGGCAGAACCATGACCCCCAGAATATGTCAACACCCTGATCCCTGAAATCTTGAACATGTTACCTGACATGGCAAGAGGGACTTCACAGATGTGATTAAATTAAGGATATCGAGATGGGAAGATTATCCTGGATTATCAGGGGTGGGGGGAAGGTCATCATTAGAGTCCTTGTAAGGGGGAAGCAGGAGGGTCAGAGAAGAGGAACTGGGACTGCAGAAGCAGGGGTGTCAGCCAGAGAATGCTATTTGAAGATGCTATGGTCTTGGTCTGAAGTTGGAAGAAGGGGCATGAGTCAAGGAAAACAGGTGGTTTCTAGAAGCTGGAAAAGGCAAGGCAATGGATTGTCCCGTGGAGCCTTCAGAGTCTTCAGCAGCCCTGTCAACATCTGGCACCTTGACTGTAGGTCGGGGACACCTGTATTGGACTTCTGGCTTACAGAATTGTAAAATAATAAATCCATGGTGTTTTAAGCCACTACGTTTGTGGTAATTTGCCATACCAGCAAGAGGAAACCAATAGAAATAATAATAATAATAGATAACAATCAGATGTCGTTATTAAGTCCAAGTGCAGTGCTAAGTGGTAGAGAGAAAATTTCCAGAGAAAAACAAATGACCAGAGACCAAAAAAATGGAGAAAGCCTGCAGTTAGAAGGCCTAAGAAAGAATCATATTTTATACAAAATGATTATAAGACTAATACAGTGGCAGGGGGTGGGGTATTCCAAAAGAGATGGCAAATCACAGCAACCCCAAAGCAAATGAATTAGTGTTCTACCGTTTTATACAAAGATTCAGATCCTTGGGATGCATGGGTGGCTCAGTCCATTAAGCTTCTGATTCTTGGTTTCGGCTCAGGTCATGATCTCAGGGTCGTGAGATTGAGCCCTGCCTTGGGCTCCACGCAGGGCATGGAGTCGGCTTGAGGTTCTCTCTCTCCCTTTCCCCCTCCCCCCCGCTAAAAAACAAAACAAAACAGGGTGCCTGGGTGGCTCAGATGGTTAAGCGTCTGCCTTCGGCTCAGGTCATGATCCCGGGGTCCTGGGATGGAGTCCCACATCGGGCTTCCAGCTCAGCGGGGAGCCTGCTTCTCCCTCTGACCCTTGCCCCTCTCATGCTGTTTCTCTCTCGCTCTCTAAAAAATAAATAAAATCTTTAAAAAAAAACCACACACACACAAAAAAAACCCCAAAAAACAAAACAAAAAACACACAAAGATTTAGACCCTTAACGACTTATGGAAAGAAATCAAATCTGTATTTAATATGGTATATACAGTCATGACAGTTACAACAGAAATTTGTAGCACCTACCTACCCTTCTTTACAGACTTTCTTATTGAGATGGAATGAGACATAACTTTTATGTCTTAGAGAGAAGACCTGCACTATTTCATTTATTGCCTGCATGACTGTGTTAAAATATATGGCATCACTCTGACTGAAAACATTAGAGAGTTATGTGATTTATTGCATTCTGAATAAAGTAAAAAAATTACCTGCTATAATACTATCCGAGTTTACTTATCATAAAAATCTGCGTTTGCAATAAACATTAATTGTATACTGCAAAGTAAAATATATATCAAATCAGCATTCTTTGGAGATTTTTCAACATCATTTTATGTATGATGATAAATACAAAGCTATCATAAAAATGATAATTTTACATACTCAAATGAAACAGACTTTACAAAACCTTTCATAACCTGTGGTGTAAATCACAAACACATTATGCCAAAACAACCTGGCCACTGGGCTTTCTATTAACAACTCTACGTTAATATTAGGTATGTGAAATACTTTTTATTAGAGAGCAAAAAGGCTTTACCAATCAGAGCCATAAATTAAGATAATGAAGTGCTGAAACTGCTTTCTGAAAAAGAAATATATGACAAATGACATTGCTCCTCTAGCCGCATTTTTTCCCAGGTCACTTAAGTACGAGGCCAGTCAATTTCACAGGAAATATGTCACTCTAGTGTTTACCTGTAGATACATTAATACACATACTACTGACATTTAAGAGTTTATTCCTAGTTTCATTATGAAATTCTATTATGAGGGAGATTTAATCCTTTATATAGGCATTTTCTAGAAAAGTTGTCCAAACCGCAGTTGAACAAAATTGTAGAAGTAACTTTGGCCATTTTCTCTGGTGCCAACTGGGAAGTTTGACCTACCTTAAAAAGAAGGCATATTAAAAGGTCATGGGAACTTGCTGGATGTCATTCAAGATTTGTAGCACCGATTCAGACAACTGGGAAGGAAATTTGGCTACAGAGCTTAGAGTCGACACCCACTGATGGAGGATCTGAGACAGTACATATTCAAAATTCTAGAGCCATGTAGAAAACCGAAGATATTTAAGGTTCAAAGAACAAAAGGTCAATGGTTAGGACTGAAAAGTCTGTACCCAGAAAGCCGAAGGCATCTATGGACCTTTCCAACATTTCAGCGTGCTACCTTTCAAAAACTGTTTTGTAAGTTGTTGCGTTGAGGGCAACATTACATATGCTGCAGGTTCCTTGGTTAGCCTATAAATGTCTGCCTAATCTATTTCTACTTAGAGTACCAACAAGTGTGACTTTTGAGGGGAGGAAAAAAAAACCCAACGTAAAAATGACATTCCTTCATCCTTTTATACTTCCCGGCTGATTTTAGGTCAAGAGCCAGCAAAGTATAGCTAGGGGGTCAAGTTACAAAGCTGCCCGCTTTGTAAACTAAATTATTTTGGAACATACTCACATCTATCCAGTTGTTATTGTCCGTGGCTGCTTTTATGCTACAAAAGCAGAGCTGGGGAGCCTCAACAGAGACTATATGGCCCATAAAGGCTAAAATATTTATCTGACTAAACTTGTAAGAAAAAGTTCGATGACTCATGTTCTAGGTTAGTATTAGCCCTGGACCAAGTTATGAGTTTGGCGATCTTTACCTGCCTTACTTTACTTTTACACCTCTCTCCCTTATAAGGCTGTCATACTGTCCTAACCACCATATGAAGATTTACAGCACTTAGGCTAGTCCCCTAAATCTTCTGTACTCCTCTCTCTTGCTTTAGTCCTGCCACCTTTTGGGAGCACATATGAGAGATTTCCATTGCATAACGGAAGCTCCCAAGAGATAACGCAGTTTCCTGATGTGCTCTGTGACCACCATTTTTGGTTCTATCATTTTCTTTCAGAAACAGGAGTATTTTCAGTGGGTACCTGCATATTCCATCATTGTGACTCCACAAGACTCTGTCTTCATTTTTAAAGAAAATTTATTTATTTATTTATTTATTTATTTATTTATTTATTTATTCATTTATTTATTTTGAGAGAGAGAGAGAGTGAGAGACCATGAGCAGGGGGGAGAGGGGAGAGAGAGAGAATCTTGAGCAGACTCCCCGCTGAGCGCAGAGCCTAAAGGATGCAGGGATTGATCCCAGGACCCTGAGATCATGACTTGAGCCAAAACCAAGATCTGGAAGCCTGATCGACTGAGCAACCCAGGTGCCCTTGTCTTCAGTTTTAATGCCCGTGAAGCTCTTCTAACAAATACCTTCATCTCTTTCCTGGTACTGTGGCTGCTGAAACTGATGTGGTACCAAAGTGAAGTAGCCCTCCAGAGGCCATTCTTTATTTTTGCTTGGATACATACACTCTTTTTTCTCACGAAGAACTTTTTAATTTTCCCCAAAGAACCGACACTCTCCCATTCTTTTTTTTTTAAAGATTGTATTTATTTATTTATTTGACAGCGAGAGAGAGAGAGAGAGAGAGAGATCACAAGTAGGCAGGCAGAGGGAGAAGCAGGCTCTCCGCGGGGTAGGGAGCCTGATGCAGGGCTCGATCCCAGGGCCTTGAGATCATGACCTGAGCCGAAGGCAGACACTTAACCAAGTGAGCCACCCAGGTGCCCCCAACACTCTCCCATTCTTAATACAAGTTGTTTCAGTGGACTGACTCCACCCTTGTCTCCTTGTTCCAAGGAGATCTCAAGATGAGGACGTGCAAGTGGGGGCCAACTTCAATGACCCTCAAACTCTGATGTCTGGCAATGACTTAGGGTAACTGAGAAGGGAAAGGAGCAAAGTCATCGGCAAGACATTTACTGACCTACTTCCTTTGGCCAGGATATTAAGGAAGCATGACATTGTTAAAGAAAGTAGAAGAGAAAATGAGAGAGAAAATGAGACCTAATCAGGATGGGCCAGTTACTGTGATGTTTTCTGAAGACAGGACAATCCTGTCTTGTCACAGACCCAACCTGCAGTTACTGCGACCCCTTGGTTTTATGTGGACTTACTGCTATAGTGATGAAACTCAGGCAGAAACCCCCAAAATGATAAGAGTCAGATCTGAAGGTAAGAGAGACTTGGGGAACATAATGAATTTCTTTTCTGCTTCCTTGTTTCATTATAAAAATGTGCTTTTCAAAGGAGTTCGAGGCTCTGAAAATGTTAGAAAGCAATTTTAAGATTAGCTCAAAGCCCAAATGCTGTGGATGACTACAAGTTTCATTGCCAAGACCTGCTTGTGCAGCTGAAAGAAAGTGCTTTGTAATAGCACATTTCGCACAACGCCACGCTTGATGCCATGTGTATGTTGGTGTGCAGATCTTAAATATATGCCAAATCCCTCTTGCCAGGTTTGCACTTTCCTCATCACTTATACTGAATAATAGACATTTTTTATTACTTCAGTGACAGTAAATAACATTTTCCTTTTAAGTGCAGTCTAGGAGAAGCTAAAGAATCCTATAGCTCATGGGAGTGCTAATTGGAGCCAATTATAATTTGATTGACCTGCCTCCCTATTAAAATGATGTGCAAAATTTACACTGTCCTTGCAAAATGGAAATTTTCTAGTACATGCTAACTATAGGAAGCCCACCCTTTAATGACTCCAAAGGTAGTGCTCTTGGGTTACAATTTCTACATCAACTCTCAGAAGCTAATTCCAGACAGGGGCTTCACTGGGTTGCAAATGATACAAAAGAACTCTACAGATGGGGAAAATGTGCAATAAAAATAACTGAAGTAATTAAGGACTAGTAGATAAAGGAGCAGCATCACAATAACTGTCCATTCCTCATTAGGTCTCAAGAAAATGAGAAAATATTCTTTCCTTAAGGAATGTCATGGGGACTTGATATTTCTCTTCTTGCCATGTGGGTGATTTTTTTTTATAGCAGAATAAAATGTCCACTATCACTGGAAATAGAATGTGTTTATTAGCAGAAGATGAAGTCACCCTACCAAATCACAGGGGTCTTCTTACTGGGTACAATAAAGTTGTCCTCAGGAAGCTGGAGAAATTAATGTTTCTCTCTCTCTTTCACACACACACACACACATACACACCCACAAAATACTACCATTTGCCATTAGTAGCACATCAAACTGTTCATCAAAATAGTGTTAATACTATTTAAAAACTTATTTTAAAATGGATCGTTACCCTTTGTGATCTGTAACTCCTCTGAATAATAGACTTTAAATAGTAGTGGTTTTATTATAAATTATACTTTTGAAATAGTACAAAGTCACCTGATTTTTAAAAATGACTATGTAAATGTCTGATTATGGCAGGATATGCAATTATGTCTGAATATCCCCAATAACCTTGATAACAAAAAACAACGCCCCCTAAAATCTATCATCAAATGTAATTCCCATGCTTCACATCTATCAATGCCAACCTCTTTAGGCACTAAGGGATATGCTCAGGAGATTTCACAGAAGCCTCGGGTTCAAGTCAAATATAGATGATAGTTTGTAGGCTTTGAAAAAAGATGGGACTTTGAAAAATAGCATTTGTATTACGTCATGTTCACTTGCTTGTTATGCTAAATTATAGACACACGTGTTTACACATACATTTCTTCTCTGCTTCCAGTGTTTCTAGTCCTTGCCTACTTGGCTATGAAGATATGTTCAAGGGAAAATCTATCATTCTGTCACCCTGTAAAAAATTGCCATACTTTTTCTGTGATTTTAATAATTTACCTGAATCAAACCCTGCTGATGTTAGAGAGAAATACACATAAGGAAATAAGAGCCTATTGTTCAAATGCAGGTTTTAGTTAAAATTCTCATTTGCTTATTGTTTGACTTTTTTTAGAAATCTTCCTGACCTTTGTTTCTAAAGATTTACTACATTGACCAATTGGCTTATTTATCAAATCCTCAATATCGTTGTTACTTCACATTTGATCCCTCTCTATCAATTTCTTTCTCTTTATAATATACCCAGTCAGTGCAAGAATGATTTCTGGTCAATGAAAGGTCAATACTTAAAGAAGTATCTGAAAGTCCCTAGTTCAGGGACTTCTTC
The DNA here is from genome assembly GCF_029215605.1 of Mirounga angustirostris. Lineage (NCBI taxonomy): Eukaryota > Metazoa > Chordata > Mammalia > Carnivora > Phocidae > Mirounga > Mirounga angustirostris. Next base: position 175,153,293 of record NW_026991709.1, on the reverse strand, counting down.
ACAATTTATACCACCCAGGTACAAGGATCAGTAAGAGGTAAAAGTTAGGAAAAAAATAATATATTGCTCTTATTCTGTCCATACACTGCCATTATGAGCTCCTCAAAATGATAGCTATTTATGTCATTTGAGATTCTTTATATTTTACAAAGAACTTTTGATCTATTATTAATTTCTAGTAGTAGACTTAACCATTGCTACTTTAGAAGGTTTTACTTATCCCTATTTTATTTTTCAACATGCCAATTACCTGTTTACAAACATCATATTCAACTAATAGATGTGCACTGTATTGGTCAATAAATGCAGAGGTGTAAGAATAAGTAAATAGCAAGCTGATGGAGAGTATGTCAAAGGCAGCATTCAACTATGAATTCTTTAATACTGTATTCCAGTGCTATGCAGCGCTTACTTTTCGGTGTCTGGCTAATGGACTAATGACCCTTCTAGTCATTCTTGGGGACCACTAGGATTCTAATCTGAATCTCGTTCTAATATAAAAATATTGAACGAATATTGGCTTCATTGTGATTTTCAAAATTGTAGAACAGAAGCCCACTGAGGCAGACAGAGTTTTTTTTTTTTTTAATTTTTTATTCTTATGTTAATCCCCATACATTACATCATTAGTTTTAGATGAAGTGTTCCATGATTCATTGTTTGTGCATAACACCCAGTGCTCCATGCAGAATGTGCCCTCCTCAATACCCACCACCAGGCTAACCCATCCTCCCACCCCCCTCCCCTCCAGAACCCTGTTTGTTTTTCAGAGTCCATCGTCTCTCATGGTTCGTCTCCCCCTCCGATTTCCCCCGCTTCATTCTTCCCCTCCCGCTACCTTCCTCTTCTTCTTTTTTTTTTCTCAACATATATTGCATTATTTGTTTCAGAGGTACAGATCTGAGATTCAACAGTCTTGCACAATTCACAGCGCTTACCAGAGCACATACCCTCCCCAGTGTCTATCACCCAGTCACCCCATCCCTCCCACCCCACCCCCCACTCCAACAACCCTCAGTTTGATTCCTGCGATTAAGAATTCCTCATATCAGTGAGATCATATGATACATGTCTTTCTCTTTTTGACTTATTTCACTCAACATAATACCCTCCAGTTCCATCCACGTCGTTGCAAATGGCAAGATCTCATTCCTTTTGATGGCCGCATAATATTCCATTGTATATATATACCACCTCTTCTTTATCCATTCATCTGTCGATGGACATCTTGGCTCTTTCCACAGTTTGGCTATTGTGGACATTGCTGCTATAAACATCGGGGTGCACGTACCCCTTTGGATCCCTACTTTTGTATCTTTGGGGTAAATACCGAGTAGTGCAATTGCTGGATCATAGGGTAGCTCTATTTTCAACTTTTTGAGGAACCTCCATACAGTTTTCCAGAGTGGCTGCACCAGCTTGCATTCCCACCAACAGTGTAGGAGGGTTCCCCTTTCTCCGCATCCCCGCCAACATCTGTCATTTCCTGACTTGTTAATTTTAGCCATTCTGACTGGTGTGAGGTGGTATCTCATTGAGGTTTTGATTTGGATTTCCCTGATGCTGAGCGATATTGAACACTTTTTCATGTGTCTGTTGGACATTTGGATGTCTTTTTTGGAAAAACGTCTGTTCATGTCTTCTGCCCATTTCTTGATTGGATTCTTTGTTCTTTGGGTGTTGAGTTTGATGAGTTCTTTATAGATTTTGGATACTAGCCCTTTATCTGATATGTCATTTGCAAATATCTTCTCCCATTCTGTCGGTTGTCTTTTGGTTTTGTGGACTGTTTCCTTCGCTTTGCAAAAGCTTTTTATCTTGATGAAGTCCCAATAGTTCATTTTTGCCCTTGCTTCCCTTGCCTTTGGCGATGTTTCTAGGAAGAAGTTGCTTCGGCTGAGGTCAAAGAGGTTGCTGCCTGTGTTCTCCTTTAGGATTTTGATGGACTCCTGTCTCACATTGAGGTCTTTCAACCATTTGGAGTCTATTTTTGTGTGTGGTGTAAGGAAATGGTCCAGTTTCATTCTTCTGCATGTGGCTATCCAATTTTCCCAACACCATTTGTTGAAGAGACTGTCTTTGTTCCATTGGACATTCTTTCCTGCTTTGTCAAAGATGAGTTGACCATAGAGTTGAGGGTCCATTTCTGGGCTCTCTATTCTGTTCCACTGATCTATGTGTCTATTTTTGTGCCAGTACCATGCTGTCTTGATGATGACAGCTTTGTAATAGAGCTTGAAGTCCGGAATTGTGATGCCGCCGGCTTTGCTTTTCTTTTTCAATATTCCTCTGGCTATGCGGGGTCTTTTCTGGTTCCATACAAATTTTAGGATTATTTGTTCCATTTCTTTGAAAAAAGTGGATGGTATTTTGGTGGGGATTGCATTGAATGTGTAGATTGCTCTAGGTAGCATTGACATCTTCACAATATTTGTTCTTCCAATCCATGAGCATGGAACGTTTTTCCATTTCTTTGTGTCTTCCTCAATTTCTTTCATGAGTATTTTATAGTTTTCTGAGTACAGATCCTTTGCCTCTTTGGTTAGATTTATTCCTAGGTATCTTATGGTTTTGGGTGCAATTGTAAATGGGATCGACTCCTTAATTTCTCTTTCTTCTGTCTTGTTGTTGGTGTATAGGAAAGCCACTGACTTCTGTGCATTGATTTTATATCCTGCCACTTTACTGAATTCCTGTATGAGTTCTAGCAGTTTTGGGGTGGAGTCTTTTGGGTTTTCCACATAAAGTATCATATCATCTGCAAAGAGTGAGAGTTTGACTTCTTCTTTGCCGATTTGGATGCCTTTGATTTCTTTTTGTTGTCTGATTGCTGTGGCTAGGACTTCCAATACTATGTTGAATAGCAGTGGTGATAGTGGACATCCCTGCCGCGTTCCTGACCTTAGGGGGAAAGCTCTCAGTTTTTCCCCATTGAGAATAATATTTGCTGTAGGTTTTTCATAGATGGCTTTTATGATATTGAGGTATGTACCCTCTGTGCCTATACTCTGAAGCGTTTTGATCAAGAAAGGATGCTGTACTTTGTCAAAAGCTTTTTCTGCATCTATTGAGAGGATCATATGATTCTTGTTCTTTCTTTTGTTAATGTATTGTATCACATTGATTGATTTGCGGATGTTGAACCAACCTTGCAGCCCAGGGATAAATCCCACTTGGTCATGGTGAATAATCCTTTTAATATACTGTTGGATCCTATTGGCTAGTATTTTGGTGAGAATTTTTGCATCCATGTTCATCAGGGATATTGGTCTGTAATTCTCCTTTTTGTTGGGGTCTTTGTCTGGTTTTGGGATCAAGGTAATGCTGGCCTCATAAAATGAGTTTGGAAGTTTTCCTTCCGTTTCTATTTTTTGGAACAGTTTCAGAAGAATAGGTATTAATTCTTCTTGAAAGGTTTGGTAGAATTCCCCTGGGAAGCCATCTGGCCCTGGGCTTTTGTTTTTTGGGAGATTTTTGATGACTGCTTCAATTTCCTTAGTGGTTATAGGTCTGTTCAGGTTTTCTATTTCATCCTGGTTCAGTTTTGGTAGTTGATACATCTCTAGGAATGCCTCCATCTCTTCCAGGTTATCTAATTTGCTGGCATAGAGTTGCTCATAATATGTTCTTATAATTGTTTGTATTTCGTTGGTGTTGGTTGTGATCTCTCCTCTTTCATTCATGATTTTGTTGATTTGGGTCATTTCTCTTCTCTTTTTGATAAGTCTGGCCAGGGGTTTATCAATTTTGTTAATTCTTTCAAAGAACCAGCTCCTAGTTTCATTGATCTGTTCTACTGTTCTTTTAGTTTCTATTTCATTGATTTCTGCTCTGATCTTTATGATTTCTCTTCTCCTGCTGGGTTTAGGCTTTATTTGCTGTTCTTTCTCCAGCTCCTTTAGGTGTAGGGTGAGGCAGACAGAGTTTTAAAAAAAGGCATCCTAATTACACTTCAAGTTAGTAACTGAGCTCATCTGTGCCTCATGCAGAAGGTTGCAAAGCTCATGCCATAATCTTCAGTTGGTAAAAAAGGACAATGACCTTTCAAGCCAGCTCAAGTATTTAATATAATCTAAGTATGTTGTTCTATTGACAGTTGTCCCTAAAATGCGGTCAAATGGTCAAGTTTATGTTTACTACTTCAGTTAATTTCTTTCCTTTTACATTTTTCAAACAAGAAACAAATTATAATAGAAGTTGTAAGAGCACTGACTTTTCTTTTTCTTTCTTTTCTTTTCTTTTTTTCCCCCCCTTTTTTGGCTCCAAATGTATTTACCTAAAACAATACAAAGACATGCAAAGCAACCACCTGCTCCCTCTTTCAAACATTTTTGTACAAAGCACTGCTGGTAAGGGAGACAGGTTTCCTTGTGAAAAGAAAAAACAGCAATCATGTGAGTATTCTTCAGCCAATATGATGAAAAGCTTTTCTTTCCAAGAAGAAAATCTGCAGATCTACAGTGTACGAACATTAGATTCTGCCTTGATCAAAGTTGAGAATAAATTTATGAAGGAACGTTAATCTGTTTGACATAAATGTTCACTGATCCTCTTTAAACTGGAAGTAAACTGAACTTCATTCCTTCCTAATCCAATATTACTTCTTCTATTTGTTCTCCCAAGCAATACTGTGTTTTTATTTTTCTGTCTTTTCTCACTTTTTGAGACCATATGTTGTAGAAGGCTCTGGGAATTCCTGAAGTTGCTCATATTTGTTTTATACCACATTTTATTTCTGGAAAATTTATGAGCATGTTCATTTCTTCCATCTCTTCATTAATTCAATTAGTTGACCTTCCACTGGCATGACATGAAGGGCTTTCCTAGTTTCCAATTTGAATGTGTTACATCAAAGATTTTTTAGCATACCATGTTTTAGATCAAGCAACCTTGTAGCAATTTTTTATTTCTCTTACTCAGAGATACTTACCATACTTGGGCTCTGATAAAAATAATCAATTTTGTCCTTCTCTTTAGAGAAAGATTTTCAAATTCCAGTTAGAGAATCTGTTTTTGTACCATTTGTTCACCAGAGAAAATATACGAAGGTAATGAAAACAGTCTTAGTAATATGGATTTGATTATCAACCCTATAGGATGCATGATGACTTGTAATGAGGCCAGGTAGACAGAACATGGGAACTGTTTGTTCTGTTGTAGCTCCAAACTTCCTTTCAGCCTCCGATATATAAAGATACAAAGGAACACTTCTCTATTGCTTAAGAAGGAGAAACAGCAAAGATAATGGGGTAACAAACTCAAAGAGCACAAAATACTGTTTAAGGACACAACAGTGCTTAACCAAGCTATCTTTCTGATTGTAAAAACAACCTGAAATAAGCTTTTTGGGACATCTTTGGAAGTATGGATTTCCGTGTTAGAGTCATGAGATTTAAGGCTTAGACATTACTTTGTCCCAATCTAGGTATGTGCCTTTGATAAATTATCTTAAACTCTCTGGTCTCAGATTCTCTTTTCTGAAAAAGGAGAAAGTTGCATGAGAGTGCTTTGGTTGCCAAATATGGATTCTTTGGGAATTCTGGAATTGCTATAAGATTAGAGAATCCACATGCATGCTGTACTTGATGGAGAGACAAATTATATAACACACAGACAGGTCCTGTTATTTAAAATGTGTAGGCTATACTGTGACTGACAAGACTGTATATTCAATTAAAAAGTGTTACTGAATGGGGTGCTTGGGTGGCTCAGTCGTTTAAGTGTCTGCCTTCAGCTCAGGTCATGATCCTGGAGTCCCGGGATCATGTCCCACATCAGGCTCCCTGCTCAACGGGGAGTCTGCTTCTCCCTCTGCCCTTCACCCTGCTCGTGCTCTCTCTCGCGCGCTCTGTCTCTCTCAAATAAATAAAATCTCTAAAAAAAAAAAGTGTTACTGAATTCATTAGGACTTTGGGGTATCATGTATTTTCTCTCCCCAAAATAAAAACAATAAAAAACAATAAATAGCAATAAAAACAGCTAAGTTGAATACTTAAACACTGATACTGATTTTTGCACCAGATACTGGTAACACCTTCATATATTAGCTTATTTAATCCTCGCAAAAGTCTATCAGGCAAACACTGTTATCATCCTGTTTTACACACTTGAGGCAACTAAGACAATTAGGTTAGTCCAAAGTAATAAATAAAATTAGAAGGATTTGAACCCAGGCAATGTGGAACAGAGCCCAAACCACTACATGGAACTGTCTTCTCATTGTATGCTCTCAATCATGTGAGTGATATTAACGTTTTGACAGTTAAAACGAACCCATGAATTCAAAAGGGTTGGGGAGTACTGGTGTTTATGATCCCTTCTATCCCTTCAAATACTGAATCTCCTTTGCAAATTTCACTTCTACAAAAGATGGTCTAGGGTACTAGGTTAAAAACAAGAGTCAATGGCAAACAAACCAAAACCAAACAACAACTACAAAAAAAGAAAAAAAAGAACAAAAAACAAAACAAAAAACTAAAAAACAAAAAAGCCCCAAAACCATGACTAGTATCCATCCCTGGTTCTGCTACTTCCAGCTTTGTAATCTAGGGAAAATTTTCCTCTCTCCCTATGCCTCGGTTCCCTTTTGGCAAAATAAAGATATGAATAGTACCTACACCATAGGTTTGGTGTGTGGATTAAATAAGAAAATACAAGGCACTTACAGGCATGCATGACAAATAGTGAGTGCTCAATAAATATTTCTGGTTGTTGTCACTGTTTTTGGTGTTGTTTTGGTCTTGTTGGATTGTCCTCTGTGGGGAACCTACAAAGAAGTCAACTATGCAAAATGCAGACATTGTGAAGAAAGCAGAGAGGCAGGGCTGACTAACTTGGACTCTGAAGTGAACCAGCCCACCTAGATTCAAGGAGTAAAGATAGAATTTTCTCTGGCAGAACCAGGGAGCAAACCAAATCATATGGAAGAGCTTAAGATGCTGGTCAGGAGGGCAAGGCAAACAAGTTCTCTATGCTTTGGTGATGGTGAGAAGCTCTAAAATCATGATGTGCATGGAGATTTGACTCCTATAACCAACTAGGTTGAGGGATGGGAGTTGTTTTTTAAGTGTTTTAATGGACTGTTAGGAGATACTAAGGTATACACTACTAGATATATAGAAACCATTATATACAAAAAGAGAAGGAAACACGGCAAGAATAAACTTTCATCAAAACAATTGGCAGGACCAGACAGAGAAGAATAAAATAACTAAACAAAATAATTAGGATTAAAATTTTATTCTCAAGAGAAAATGTAAGCCAGAGTAAGCATTCTAAAAAAGTTACCTGGTCTCTTTTGAATAGAAAGCTAATAGGGCCAAACTTGGAATCTGAAAAGATTCAAAGTGCAGGCATGATAAAACACTGCATCCTTTCTGCTAAATTCATCAGATGAACTAAGTCTGCAGCAAAAGCCAGGTTCTCGGTACAGGTGGTGCTGAGTGAGCTGGGGAGTGGGTATGTTGCTCTGCTCCGCACTGGAAGCTATCAATGACTTGGAGTTCTAACCTTGCTTTTGGAAATATTTCCAAATGGGAACAATCATTTCTAAATGTCAGTTCCCTGTCTCTAATCTTAAGTAATGGAAATACCGCATCACATCCCCATGAGGATACTGAGAGCTTGCTCTGCCTTTAAAATCATAAGAGCTGTTAATTAAATGCTCCTCTCCATGCCATTGTTTTGGGTGAGATGCAGATATTAAATGAATATGAGAAAAGTTCCCCATTCTACTTCACTCTTGAACCCTAATGAAAACATAATGGCACAGACAGGAAAAGAAACAATTTATACTTAACATTTTAACGCCATACATATAAAATGGGATCCTGGTAATTAAAAATGTTCTCTCCTTTTCTTAAATTGATGAATTCTTATTCTCGGGTGAAAGGGAGAATGTTCAAAGGCAGATGATCAGCTCATCGCAGCTCTGCTGGCTGCCAGCGGTGTGAGGATGGTCTACTACAGGTTCTCCGAGGAGCCAGAGATTCAGCTGTCTCACGGCCACGATGGTTTCCGATAAAAACCAATTCACTGACTTAAAATTACCTTAATATATCTTAAAAGGTGGGTAAGAGATCGTAAAACCAAATAAGCTAATACTGACAAATTAAAAAGGGATGTGAATTTACATAAAAGTCTACACTGTAAATATTTATTGAGAGCCTAATATATGAGAAGTTCATTGGGAGGACAAAACATCTTTTGAAATATTAATTACATAAATCTTACGATAAGAATATGCTTCAACTGAGTGGCTGTTACATCACTGATTTTAGAATTTCAAGTATTTTAAACATGACTGAAAAACTCAGTGCAAGAAAAATCATAGCTTGAAGGTTTTCATAACTGTTTAAAAAAAGATACAAAGATACATAGAAAATAGATTTTAAAATCCAATAATATATTTATTTTTATTAAAAACTTTCTCACCAAAAAAAGGTATAAAATCAATGCTAATAATCGTATTTATTTTAACAAGTATTTCCCGATAAGTTCTATTCTAAGGGGCAGCTAAAATAGTCTTTGGATACAAAATATATTCTATCCATTTGTCTTCACAGGACATTTCACAAAATTGCCCACAGGCACACAGGCAAGAGAAAATCGACTGGCCTTTACAACCTCAACAAAGAAAGCACTCTTGTCGTCCACGTGGCAGGAAGTCCTGGATAAAATCAAGGAAATGAGAATCTTAAAGGACTCAGCCATCACTTAAAACATATTTAGAAAAGGACAGCTACTCCACCAGACTTTCTTTTCTTCAGCTCTTATGCTAGTTACCAAGTTTTAATGTGATTATTGAAGCGAATTCCCACTGTTTTCCATATTAGAGATCAATATGTATACTCTTGGCATTTGTCCCACACTAAGGATTAATTTTTCAGTTTGTATTCATATTGTCAGCATGCAGCTTCAACTGACTTCACACACAAGTCACTGACAGAAGAAATGAAGGTATTAAAAATATTTTAATTATTAAAATTATTGACCTTTATCTCTCAAATATGGTATGCTAGATATTTATAGGCAAACTTTGTGGAATTACATTGGCTTTTATATTTGTAGAAGGCTAAATGAAATTAAAATCACCCTGCTAGTGTCACTGAATTAACGAGTTTGGATTAATTTTGTAAATTATTTTACCACACTGTTCAGTAAGTACAAGGTTTCTAGTTACATGAGAAAAAGTGGAATGGGAAGAATATGTCTGCCTCATAAAATCTACTTCAAAAGAACATTTTGCATCAACAAACATGCTACCTAAAAATGACTCACAAAAGGGTCACGGCCAATTTTTTGTGCTTTATGCTATGCTTTGAAAAGTATGACACATATTGAATATTCTACAATAAAAACAGCACAAAAAGTCACCGTAGTAACAATAACAGCTATTACTTAATGAGAAACGACTTGGTGCCAGGCATTTTGTCACTGCATGCTGATAGCTCCTTTAAATGTTCATACCACCCCATGAGGTAGGAGTTATTATTCCCATTATACAGATGAGAATATCGAGGCCCATAACAGTTACATGAGATCTCACAGAGTAGGGCAGGGAAGCAAGGTTGGAACCCAGCTGATTCCCAAGCCCCAGCTCATGAAATGTAAGTCGTCGTGCACCAACTGACTCGGACTTGCCATCAATCTTTCCTCTCTCTTTAATCCAAGCTCTATTCCACGTGCCAAGATAAAAGAGAGAAACTGAAGGCCTAAAATTGAGATCCCAAGCCTAATGACTTGGAAGAAAGCCTTATTATTCTCTCTGCAATAAATAATGAGCTTCTGAAAGATGTAATTAAGATTCTCGGGAACCAGCATGATAATAACTTGTAGGAGTCAACACTACACCTTTGCCTTTTTTCCCCTCTTCTTTCAAACTCATCCCCTAGTCACATATCATCCTTACCCCTCACTGCAGTTAAACAGTAGAGGGAACTGTAGGAAATGATCTTCAAAAAAGGACTCTGAACTCTTAAGAATAAAAATGTCATTTGTTAGTCTAGCGATCTCATTAAGGGGCATTACCCAACAGCTGACTCAGAGCTCTAACAGAGCGGGATTCCAAATCCTGCAGTATTTGACCTAGGTGGGACCCAGGCCCCGAAACACTGGCTTTTGTTAAAAGGTATGACTAAATAGAAGGAAAATGTGAAACAGCTCTAGCAGCGTGCCGTTTTAGACTTTATCTGGCTGCCGAGGGTCTGCTCTTTTCGAAGAAAAGGCTATTTCGTGGCAGCATAATTGGTTCTGATTCCACAGTTCTCTGTGTCAATGTTCTTCCTTCCATGAGGCCCTACAAAGCTTTGAGCTGCACAGGAAATATACAAAATCAAATAAACAGACTCAACGCCTGTGGAAGCTCCAAACACAGTCCCGAATTTAGGCGCCGTAAGCAAAGCAGAAATCGCAGCAGGGAAGGAGAATTGCACGGGGTCCACAGGAACGGCACGCCAGCCACAGCCCACCAGGCAGACTGGGTCAGGCCAATACCTTGCCCAGTCAACAGTATCCACCCACCCACGTTGCCCATACGGAACTCCTTGCAGATGCTTGCCCAGCGCAAAGCACGCCATTATAAAGACAGTAATGGAGTCGCCATAAAAGTCGGATTTAGCAGTGTTCACACAAATGGGCAAATGTAACTGGGCAATCAAAATTACGATACAAAGGTTAATTTAGGGGAAAAAGGTAGAATTACAAAGGCACTAGGCACTCTGAAGGTCTTTTCTTTTACATTTATTAGCTTCTCTGCCAGTACTCTATTTATCGAAGTATAATAAGAACCCATTCCTGGTCATGAATTACCGCAGATGTGTCTTACTGGAGGAATTAAACACAGAACAGCCTCTAATATGAATGAAGGTGTTTTAATAACTTTGAGTTTGGCAGCCTGATAAAACATTATGATCATCTTGAGATTTATGCTGAAGTGAGCCTCCCTGCTTCACGGAAACAGGCTCCACCTGAATAATCCATGCTTTGCCTAACGACATGCTTCCTCCTTACCATGATACTGTCTCAGATGACAGAAGAGATGAAGTATAATACTCAGAAAGACGCAAAATTGCCAAGACTGCGGACATTCTGTAAATATGTGTTTCCTGGGCTGGGAGACAGGAGCGCTCAAAAGCATAAATGGATCTGACTCTACTGCCCATCAACCATGTGACTGACTGAGCCTCAGTGTTCTCATCTGCTAAATGGGGAAAATAATCTCTCTGGCTTTTATAGAGTTGTTGTGAAGATTGAATAGCTAAATATAGCTCAGTGGCACAGACTGAGTGCTCAGTAAATGTTAGCTATTATATTTATTTATTTATTTTCCTTTTTTATTATGTTAATCACCACACATTACATCATTAGTTTTTGATGTAGTGTTCCATGATTCATTGTTTGCATATAACACTTATTTATTTTTAAAGATTTATTTATTTATTTTAGAGAGAGAGAGAGAAAGAGAGCAAGGGAGGGACAGGGAGAGGGATCGGGAGAGAGAATCTGAAGCAGGCTCCTCATTGAGCATGGAGCCCAGCTAAATCTCAGGATCATGAGATCATGACCTGAGCTGAAAGCCAGAGTCAGATGCTTAACTGACTGAGTCACCCAGGTGCCCCAACTTTTATTATATTATTATTATATCATAATATTATATTTATTATTTTGCACTCTGGTACTTAGATTATTAACACACTGCCTTTTAATTTCAATGAGCACTGTTATTGACTTTCCTCATGTAAGAAGTAGAGATACGCCCTGGAATGACAAAGAAGGTATGAGAAGCAGTGGAAAAGAGGGAGTGGGGGGGTGGGGGGAGGCGGGGAAGGACACAGAATCTAAGCCAGTGGCTGGCAATGTTGAGTATTTATTTGAAGGCAGGAGACATTAAAGGGCATGACTCCAACAGACAGCGGCCATGGTTAGACCAATGAAGGCTACTGATGTTGTAAATGGGAGGACACAAGGCAAGGGAAGACTGCGCATGGCTCTTGCTTGCTCCACTTACACTTCCTCCCTCCCTCCCTCCTCCACCTTTTTTCCTTCCTTTTTCTTCCTTCCTTCCGCTTTCAATCAGCAACCACTAAACCCTTAGAATATCACAAAGGCACATTCTGTAAAAACCTCAAAAACAAAAAGCTGCAATATTAGATATTAGGTAGAGAGGATACTGCATAGCAGAACGAGACAGAGAGAATTCAGTGCCATTACATGTGAGTTACGTTGGAACAGACAAGTGAGAGGAATTCTCTGGTCTTGGGGAGCTTACATTCAAGCAGTGAGAGAGAGTGCTTTAAGGAACAAACATAAATAGATAGTGGAAAAGTATCAAATGATGATAGTGGCTATGTAAACAATGTTAGAAGGTTCATGCCAGAAAAATCAACTCAGGAGAACTACTTTGGGCAGGTAGACAAGAATAGGGTTCATGTTTCTAATTCCGAGTTGCAGTTTAACATTCATATGTAGAGTGCACCATTTTAAGTGTACAGCTTGGTGAGCTTTTATATATGCATATATCTGTGCAATTATCACTCAGATCAAAACCCAGAACATTCTCAGAAATTTGGTTTATGTTTTTCATAAATGATACTGTGTTATATACCCAATTCTTATTTTTTTTTTAAAGCAGCACTATTTTAAGGTCTCTCCGTATTACGCCTTTTACTTGTGGCTTATAGCCTCTGTACATACTTTCTGATGTGCAACAACCACATTTTTACTATATTTACTTATCCTCTAATCCATTAATGGACTCCAAGCTTGCTCCCAACAATCCAATGGTCTAAAATAATACTGAAAGGAACATCCTCAAACATGAACCCTTACTGAGCTATGTGAGAATTTTTTTCAAATACATGATGAAGAGCAGAAAGTCAGTGTGTGAGTCTATGAGAACAGTAATCTGACTGACGAATGCCAGACTGCTTTCCAGAACATGCACCATGCCACGCTCCCACCAGCAGTGTGCATTTGATTGTTGTTGTTGGCGTTTGCATGCTCTGATGTCTCATCATTTTGAAAATCTTTTCACACAATACTATAACTTTTGATTTTTCTTCTCGTTAATTCGCTGTTCCTTCCCTTGGCACAGTTCTCAAAGTGTGTGGCCATCCCTTTCTGGATGATTAGCAAGGGGAGTGTTATTAAGGACGTAACACTTCAGCTGAGGTGTGATTAACATGGAGGAAAAGACCTTGAAAAGATCAGCAGGTTCCAGCCAGAAGGAACACCCAGAACAATGGCTCTCATGCAGGACTGAATCTGCCACGTAGAGGGAACAAGCCCAGAGCACAGGTGTGGCTGGAACACAGTGGGAAAGGGGAGAAGGAGTACAGATGAGATCAGACAGAGAGAAAGGGCCACAAACAGTCCTGTGGTTCAAAATCTGCCAAACAGTGCTGAGTTTTTCCTGTTCCATTTGCAGAATTTTTAATATTGAACCTGACCTTTTACCAGCCATCAATGAAGGGAGAATGACAAGCCCAATTGTAGCCGATATACCTCTGGGAGTTTAATAGTAATAAAAGTAGATCAACAATTGTGATTCGAAGCCCTCAGAACATCATAAAAGTACATTCTATAAAAATCTCAATAACAAAAAGCTAAAAGATTACATATTAGGGAGAGGGGATATTGTGTAGCAGAATAAGACATATCACTGAGAGAACCCAGAAAATTGCTTTCTCCTCCTGGGAAAAGCCAAAAAGAATAATAATAATACACTTATTTCATTAGCCCAGTCTGTGGAGATGTTCATCTCAAATTAATATAGAAATGAGTCTACATAAGGTAAGGGAGTTTGAGATTTAAATTTAAGGACAAACTGTTCTTCTCATTTATTAAGTCAAAAACTCAAGGGCTAGTAAGTTAATAGCTATAACAGAGGGGGAAAAAAGCCTGCATCTGATTAGGGGGAACATGATTGAGTCTCAATAAGATATATACATTTTCCAGATGTTAATTAAGCATCTAGCATGAGAAAAATAGTGTGATTTTGAAGCAATGCATTATAAAGCTCTTAGAGAACAGAAACAGAGGAATTGTTTATTTATTTTTTAAACTGGTGTAGAGCAAAAAGGCAAAGGATCTATCATTTGAATGACATCGAGGGTGTATATTTTATCGGGACACATGACACCCGATCTCAATTTGTCTGTCTGGCCCACAGTAAAAGTCATTATGAAGATGATGATGCTCATGATCATCTAAACTGTCCACAGTAAGAAAGGAAGCAAAGAACAGCAAACAGTGAGGAGACTGTCATAATGTCTATCTAGAGATCAATGAAGATTCTGAAGTGTTAAAAGGAAAGTTGATCTCTTTTTTAGTCATTTGATTTGAAAAGATGGTGAGGAACTAGCAAAGCTAGATGGAAGCCAGTTTTTTAAGTATTTGTGATAAATGTTAATTATCACCAACGAGAAAATCTCTGCTTTCTATTCTCGATCAGTGGCTTCTGATTTCAAATAAAGATATGATTTTTAATCACTTCTTGTTACTCTGCTGTGATGATAAGTAATTGATGTGCATGAAAGTGCTTTGAACTCACATGAGAAGAGTCTATAAATATAGGACTCTCATTATTTCAAATAAATAAATACATGAAAAATGTTTAACGGGCAATGAAAAGGAACTATATGTTAATAGAGTAGTAAGAGAAAATGTAAACGACATAAATTGATACAATGATCAAAAAGAATGGAATTAACTGAGTAGCCTGAGAAGTCTAGATTAGATACTTGTTTGCACACGCCTATAGTATTCATTCTGTTTCCCTGCAAACTATTCATGTCCTTTTCTGTTTCTTCTACTAGTCCCTAAGCATCTCAGGGCCAGAACGTCACCCCCATCTCTAAGGCACCGGAGTGTGGGATGGTGTTACAGGATAAGAAATGTGAGAATTCACCTAACTATACACAATCAGCAGATGAGCGCAACACAGAGGCTTTGGAGAACAAAATCAGGATCTGTCTGATTCAACAAATTTGTCATCAGTATGCTAAGCCTTCGTCATTTGCCTGCCATATGCTTAATATACGCATACACATACACACACATACCTGGTCTCTGCTTACCTGAGGACATCCTCTCATCCCACTGTCCCCACCTCTCATTCTCCCAGACTCGTGCTCCTCCCAGAACTCCCAAGGGCCAGCACTTAGGGCCCTCACACTGTCTTTCCCTGGCTGACTTCTTCTGCCATTGAGGGGGCTCTGCTGAGCCGGCCTCTTTCCTGAGCCTTCCATCTAAAGCAGCCTCCCCTGCCTGTCACTGTGCTGTCACCTAGGTTTATTCCCTTCATTGCTTTTTCCATTTTCTCCCATCTTATTGCTTACCGATCTTGTTTATTTTAAAAATTGGTGCCCCTTTGCCAATGCAATTAGAGTCTACCTCCAGGTGAGTTAGGACTTTGCTTAATTTTTTAGCCCTAAGATTGGAACAAAACAGACTTGAATCTGACTCCCTATGAGTACATATTTATAAAGCATTTATTTTTAAAAGATTTTATTTATTTATTTGCCAGAGAGAGAGAGAATGCACACACAAGCAGGGGGAGAGGCAGGGGCAGAAAGAGAGGGAGAAGCAGGCTCCCCGCCGAACAAGGTGCCTGATGTGGGACTTGATCCCAGAACCCTGGGATCATGACCTGAGCTGAAGGCAGACTGAGCCACCCAGACGTCCCAAAGCATTTATGAGAGTAGTTGGCATTTAATAAGAGTTATATAAATGCTTGATTAAAAAACAACAACAAAAACAACAATGAATTCGGGCTCTGCCCAAGCGGGCTAATAGCTAGTCAACCCTGGACAAGTTATTTTCCTGCTTTGAGTCTGGGTTTCCTTATCCCTGAAAATGGAATAATACTTCTTACTTCACAGGGTTTTGCCAAGAGGAAAATGTGAAAATGAACAGAAAAGTATTTAACGTGCGGGTGGTTCAAAAAGTATTACTTCTTTCCCTCCACTGCCTTTGTCTAAGTTTTTAAAACTGTCTTAATGTGTGTCTCAAATTCTGTTCTTAAGTAGTTTACTTCTGGTAAAGTGAACTGCAGTGGTGAAAAGGTATTACACGACAGGAAAGATATTAAGGATTTTTAGCTAAAGATGAAACATGAGCAGTTTGTTTAACCTGAGGTCTCACTTGTTTACCCCCCTGTGCAATTTGTATGAGCCTCAATTTCTTCTCATACGGCTTGTAAGTGTCTTTATTATATTTCTCTCCACCACCGCACTACGAGTGGTATGCAGGGAACCATGGTGTTTATTTAAGTTTGCATCCTTTAAGCCCAGCAACAGAGTGGGTATAAAATCAATGCTTGGTGAATTAAGTGACCTAGTTATAAAGTGGAGGAATCTCAAATAATCATGACTCGTCTGTTTATGGCTGGTTGTAGCCTATAAATAAAAAGGCTAGGCTGTTTTGGAGAGAGATTTACAACTGGGTCTTAAAATAGTTAAAAATAAATTTCCGAATAATGTCTCTAATTAAAATTTGTCAGTACATTTTATACAAAGAAATATTCTCCAAATTAACATAAGGCTCTTCTTTTCTCCTTCAAAGATCCCATTACTTTTCCTTTTAACTTTCCCATTTGTTTATCTTCAAACAGAAGGTGTTCCTAATAATCTCCATTTAACAGATGGGAACACTGAAGTTCAGAGCTGCTGTTAAATTGCTTTCTCAAGCAAGAGCACCATCCCAGTTGGGGTCATGATAGAAGTCTTGTATCTTCCATTACTCTTTCAATTAGAATCTGCTTCCTAGTAATTAACACATTCACTTTAGCCTGCAAAATAATCATCCTTTATAGAGCTCCGGTGTGGAAAATTCCTATTTGAGAAAGACTTATTTTGGAAAGTTTTATAAGGAATCGCAATTGCAGGCCATTGTGAAAATCACTGGGCCATTTTAGGTTTAAAAGTGTAATTGTGATCAACAATTCCCTGCAACCATGGCAACACAACGTGCCCCTTTCTACTTGTTTACTTTTAAGGAATTAGAGCACTATTTAAGGATTAAGATTACCATGCATGCTATACCAGCTAAACTTTACAAAGGCTAAAATAAAAGCTCTGAGTACTCAGCCTTATAAATCAGTGTTGGTGATTACCTTGGGTTACATAGGTATATATGAACATTCCAGTTCTTAGGAACTATTTATAATAATCCAGCAGTAACGATCATATTTTAAGGACTGATTTGCACACCAAAGGATACTTTAATATAGTATTTATGTTTGCATAAGTTTTTGGATCAGTGTTTAATATCAGCTATGAGATCAAAGCAAAGCAGATTCCCTTTATCTTGGATTTCCAAATAAGAATACATTCATAATTTTCCCTACTTCTATTAAAGATACCTTAATATTTGTATAAGAAGAGCAGGGAACAAAAACTCAGGAGGAATAAACTTGTGACCTTGTTGAAGAAAAATGCTTCGTAACTGACAGGTTATATGTGGCTGGAGACTATGAGACCGGCTCTCTTATTAATGAAAATATATAAAAAAATAAAAAATGTAACGCATTCTGGTTCCACTACTTAATAAGATCCAATTTAATTTACTCTTGAAGCTCAATCACTACACAAGATGAGTTTTTCTTTAACTACAATTTTTTAACTGTTCATACTAAAAAAGAGATACAAACTGTCCTTATTATAACCAAATTAGTTTTTGTAAAAGCAAGTACTCAAGATAAAAAAGAGACTAGGAAAACAGTATTTACAGAAACATTTTTTACTAGCTCAGCTCTCAGCCAGTCTCTAATCCCTCCATTTGAATGTGAACACTGTTCATACTCTCGTTCATTCTCTCTCTCACAGGTATCTGAAACAAGCTGAGTCAGGGGCCTAATTAAACATTAAAAAACAGTATTTGTTAGAACCATTCTATTTTTGTTTTAAAGATTAATTTATTTATTTTAGAGAGAGAGAATGAGAGCACGAGTTGGGAGAGGGCAAAAGGAGAGGGAGAGAGAGAATCTCAAGCAAATGTGCCGCCTAGCCCCAGGCCTGATGCAAGCTTGAACCCATGACCCTGACATCACAACCTGGTCAAAATCAAGAGTCGGATGCTCAACTGACTGAGACATCCAGGCACCCCAGAACCATTCTAAAATGTATGACACCCCTCTTTCTCTTAGCGAATTGAGCCTGAGGAACATAATCCGACAGCGTAAGCATTTAGGTAACATAATGTCACATGGTGTAATAAAGTGAGGCCCAGAGATGCTCACAGAGGACCCAGACTTGCAGAGCTGAAAACGCTGTGGTGTCTACTCCCCGTTCCTCTCATTTCCCTCACTTTCTGCTACTCGGTGAGTCATTTTTTCTAGAATAGCTCATTCTTCCAACCACTCTGCAATATGCAAGCTTTTTTATCAGCCGGCATTTTAGATCCTGGTTTTAAGCATAGGCTTGGCTGGGAAGAACTTATGAATGAAGCCCATCTTCCTCTAAGAATAAACTTTGCAAAAGATATAAGGTCTTTTATGTTTCTTAGGCTGGAGGCAATGTTGCCCAGGAACAGAAGCCTGGGTGCTGAGGATATGTGATCGTCTTCCAGGGGCATCAATCTCACCATGTGGATATATAATAGGGTAGAAGGCAAAACTACATGATTCTTCAAAGTGAGATATGAGACTTCAAAGGAATCTTGGATTTATGGTTGCTCTCCCATGGCTATGTCCCAGAACCCCTAAGGTCTGTGTTTTTCCTCTCCTCTTCCTAGTTAAAAAAAAAAAAAAAAAAATACAGAAGCACTGCTTAAGGCATGGGTATGAAATTGTGTCATGCATACATTAGGTTTCTAATCACCTAGCAAAGGTCTTTAATGGTGGGTCTTTTTTTTTTTTCTTTTTAATAACAGCCCACCAAATGAAGCCTTATCTAAGTTCATAAAACTTTAAATCTTTGGAACTCACCACTTTCTACCTTGTCTTACTTAGAGCCATCCCTTTTTCTCCTTCCATATCACAAACTTGTCCTCCTTCTGCATTGCAAACACAGAAACTTCCTATAGCACATTACCTTAAGTAGGTAGTAAATAACATTTTAAGTGTGCCAGGAGGTACCCAGCTCCTGTCTACCTAGTGCATGCTATGTACTAAGCATTATCCTGGGCTCTAAGGGTACAGAGCTAAAAAATTAAGCAAAGTCCTAACTCACCTGGAGGTAGACTCTAATTGCATTGGCAAAGGGGCACCAATTTTTAAAATAAACAAGATCGGTAAGCAGTAAGACGGGAGAAAATGGAAAAAGCTATGAAGGGAATAAACCTAGGTGACAGCACAGTGACAGGCAGGGGAGGCTGTTTTAGATGGAAGGCTCAGGAAAGAGGCCGGCTCAGCAGAGCCCCCTCAATGGCAGAAGAAGTCAGCCAGGGAAAGACAGTGTGAGGGCCCTAAGTGCTGGCCCTTGGGAGTTCCGGGAGGAGCACGAGTCTGGGGAGAATGAGAGGTGGGGACAGTGGGATGAGAGGATGTCCTCAGGTAGAGGTGTGTTGGGCCTTGTGAGTAGGATAAAGAATTTGAACTTTACTTTATCTGTGATAAGCAGCTGCTGAAGTGCTTTAAGCAAGAGAGTAACAGGACTGAATTTACATGTTGAAGTGGTGACTGGTTACTGTGTGCACAGTGAGAGAGGCAGGAGTAGAAACAAGGTATCAGGACACTCCTCCAGTGAGCTAGGCTGTCAGTTGCAACCAGACTTGTGAATTCCAAACATGTGCACGATCTTGTTGAGCAGAACTGCTGGAACAATATGAAGTGTAAGAGAAAGAGAAGCATATGGCTTGCTTCACATGCATTCTCTCAGGGACTCCACCTAAGAACTTGTGACATTAGGAGACAATGATTGTCCCTTGCACAAGGTCACAAGGTGCTGGGTGAGTCAGGACTGAAACCAGAATTTGGGACTCCACCCACTTTATCATGGAAACTGATCAGTTCAGAAATTCTAATTCTTCAGCAAGAAGGTGACACAGGCAGAAAGAGGCCGAAGATCTAATCCATTCATGGCCTGACCAGGTGTTTGACTTTCCTCCTCAACACCCCATACTGCAAAGCGGTTTGTGCTCCATATTTTAAATTTTCCTTTTTTTTTTCTTTTCAAGAGTATTTACCCACAAAAATGTTACAGGACGTAGAAGCCTATCCAAGGTGATAATGCAACCAAACAAAACCTCCTGGGCTTTGAGAAATATTCTGAACTCCTTAGTCTTCTTGTTTGTCATTAAACTCATTAATGAAAGGAGTTGATTCGCTTCTAGTTCATTTTTCTCTCTTCTCTCTTGTCTTTAGGTTTATTGATATTCTACAATATAAAACTACATTGTTTTATAACCATGTCAGTATTCTTCAGTAGTGTTACCTGTTCACAAGCCTTTCCGACATGCTAGGGATGTTGCATACCTTGGGCACGTAAAAGGACGTGGGCTAAGTCTTCTCAATGTCTATTACTCTGGTTTAATCATACTAACTGGGGGAACTTGAACGTGATTAAGACCTTTCCATGCCTGTCTCTCTTTGATTACAAGTCTGCCTCTTCCTCCTAATGAAACTTAAGTCTGTTTCCTCTTGAGAAAAGCTTAAAAAAGAATTTTCTTATAAAACTCAACATGGTCTTAAAATAACCCAGGACACAGCCTACTATCATGAAATGGATTAGTTACCAGGAAACCTGAGTTTTCGGATGACCTGGCCAATACACCATGTGATGTTGTTCAAATCAGTTGACCTACAGTGGTCTTAGTTTCCTCATCTATAAAATAAAGAAATTCAAGTAGATTTTTCCACAGTATGTTTTATGGCTAGCACACTACTGCAAAATACTGACATGATATAAAACAATGTAGTTTGCTCTAGAGCTTTTTGTTTTGTCTTTTGTTTTTTGTCTGTAGGGACATTTTTAGAGTAAGAAAACAACTGAAAAAAAGATGGACTAGACAAGAATGGTTCATATTCCAACCACAGAAATTGTATTAACAGTCCTCAATATTTGTGCTTTTGAAGAATTCAAACACAAAAAAACCTTTCACAATAACCCAAACTGCAGAGTGAAATTTACACCCAAAGATACTCATAATAGCATTAAAAAAGCAAAAGTCCAAACAATCTTAACAACTAACAGCTAATGAGAAATGAAGGGCCAGTTCCTTAATATGATAAAGAGTATCTACCAGAACAGCAAAAAGAAGTACACTTAGTGATACACAATCAATGGGATTCTCTACAGATGTTTAAAAAATGGTTCTTGTCACAGTATCTTCTGGGAACACATGAGCGTCACCCAAGAAACCTAATATAGTGTCCAGAAAATTTGGACACATTAAATATGAAAAAACTAGGTAGGCTTCTTGTATATTAGCCACAATCTTTAGAAAAATAATATGTAAATACCTAGACACACAATTTAAAAAGATATGTGTAGTTTATGCAGAAGGAAACAGTTTTTTTGAAAAAATATTGTGATTTTAATGCTGAAGATATATACCATATTCATGAATGTAAAATCTTAATAGTATAGATATCAGTTTTCCCAAAATAACATGCAAATATCAGATAATTCCAGTTAAAATCTTAAAAAGTTCTTTGAATGTGATGATTCTGATGTGCATTTAGGAGAATGAACATTTGAAAGAGTATTTTTTTTTTTTTGGCAAAATAAGTTGTATAACAGAGGAACATGCCCTACAAATTATTAAAACATTATGAAAGGTAGCAGGTGTAGTATTTAAAATATTGTAGTGATGCTGTAGGAAGTGAATAACAGAGTAAAGAATTCAAAAATTGATCCATGTATGCATATATGTATGTATGTAAGAAGCTATCTATAGGGTATTTTTTATTTATTTATTTTATTTTTTTAATTAACATATGATGTATTCTTTGTTTCAGGGGTACAGGTCTGTGATTCATCAGTCTTACACAAATCACAGTGCTCACCATAATTTTTAAGTGATTGGAGTGGCATTTTAAATAAATGGGTGAAAGAGTGGATTATCCATTGAAGAGCATTGGGATAGCTGGGTATCCATCTAACAAAAAATGATGCTAAATCCCAATCTCACAAATTATACCAAACAAATTCTGGATGGATTGAACCGAAAATTTTAAAATATATAAAGATACTAAAAGAAAAATAAGTGAACATATATGTAATGGGGGGACTTTATGAAGAATGATACCCAATGCTGAAAATCATATATAAATCAAAGAGATTTAACTATAAAAAGTTTTAATACAGTAGTACGGCAAAATAAACAGGCAAATATGAATCCACTAAACAAAGTAAGAAGAGCTGACAAATTAGAAGAAAAATGTGCCAAATATGAGAAACAAAATGGTAATCATCTAAAAATATAAGGAATGATTTAAAGACATTATTTGTATAGTTATAGTTATTTCTTTTTATTAAAAAAACTATTTCTAATGTGTTTATATCAACATAGGGAAATGCTTAAGCGATAACATTAATAGAAAAAAGTACAAATTTGTTTGTATAGTAGTTCTCAATTATGGAAAAAAATATGTGTAAGAAAAAAATAGGACTGAGTAAATAGACCTAAATGATGGCTATTTTGGCATTGCAGTAATATGGGTAATTTTACCTTTGTGATTTAAACCTACTAAATTTTCTAAATGTTCTATAATAAGCATCATTGCTTTTATCATCTGAAAAAAAACCACTATGAATTATTTTTTTTTAAAGTATCTTCAAGGGAAAGGCTTGAGTTCATTTTGAAATCTTACTTTTTATATGTTCCTTAATTTAACTATATGCAGTGGAGACTATGTCAATAAACACCACCTTTCTCCATGTGCGCAATTTTCCTTCATCCAGTTTTCTTTCTTAGCAAATCTATAATTTGGCCAAAAGGAAAAGAAACCATGTGGGTACCAGTGTGTATATGCAAAGGAAATAAATACACAAAGGAAATAAATAGCTAAAATGAAGTGGCTACATTATGTCTCATTGCTAGTAATTATTTTGTTTCTGCCAGAGGAAGAGAGCAATAAAGAAAAGATATATAGGAGAATTTTAGCAGTGAACATGTACTTATTAATTTTTTTCGGAGCTAAAATGACAACTCCACTTTGTTTGTTACAGTGTATCTTGAAAACTATTCAAAGACATAAAAGAAAAAATAAAAGTTCTTGTGCTAAGCAGCATGTTCTCAGACCTAAAGATTTCCAGAATGATGTGGCAGAGCAGAAAGGGTCCTTCATTTCTCCATTGCAAATGAATATTGAACTCTGCTTTTTTTTTTTTAAGTTTTTTTTTTATGTATTTGAGAGAGAGAGAATGAGAGAGAAAGAACACATGAGAGGGGATAGGGTCAGAGGGCGAAGCAGACTCCCTGCCAAGCAGGGAGTCCAATGCAGGACTCAATCCAGGGACTCCAGGATCATGACCTGAGCCGAAGGCAGTCGCCTAACCAACTGAGCCACCCAGGAGCCCCTGAACTCTGCTTTAAGTTGAAGTATTACACTGGTATTTGTTATATTTTTCCCTGTAGTGCTCAAGATAAAGCAAAGTGAAACTTCAGAGAAACAATGAACTGAAGAAGGCATCTACTCAGTGGGTAGTAGAAGAATCTTGACAGAAAACACGAAGGTGGGGGCAAAATATAGGCGTGCCAAATGTTCTAAGTAGAGGACCCAGAATTTTCTGTACCCACAAAAGCTTCTTAAATAGCAAGTCTGGAATATACTGGTAAATAAATACTTGATGGCAAAATAAAACACCATACCGTGTCCATTCAAAGGTATCTCAATTTGATAAAGTCTATCTTGCTGATGTTTAAAGCAATCACAGTACTACTCTTATTAGAATAGGAAATGTGTGACAGAGGCCATATACATATACAATAGGTTCTCCAGTGGTGGTAGTTGTGAGAAACATGAGGAGTCTCTAGTTAACCTTTCTTTGACCTAATGTTTTCCAGTTTAGCCAGAATGGCCCAGGCAATCATGGGCTTCCTGCAGTTGGCTTATAACTTGGAGGAAGAACAACAATGATGTTTGAACAATTTCTGCTCCAGTGTGGGAGGCAGGACACTTCAAGTTAACGTGCTTTAAAGGAAATTAATTTCCCACTGGTCTTACAACTCTGTATTCTATAAACCCCTGGATTTAAGACTAGGAATATTTCTGATGTGCTTTTGAAAATCTAGCTAGTGTTTAAGAAAAAGAAAACAAAATGCTCCAGAACATAATGTTGCAGGCCTTTAAAATAAAAGGTTTGCACTGAGCAAATCTTATCCCTGGATTATCTCCCTAGCATAGTCACCGTGGTTGGTTTTTAAAAGGTATCACAGAAATAAGAAAGGCAAGAAAAGGGTATGCTCAGGAGGCAGTGCATGTTTTAATTCTTTCAACTGCATTTGGATTTGGAAGTGGTTCCTGTCCTTGGAGGGGACATGACTGAGGCGTGAAACTGGCTTGCAATCGGAATCTCTCTTGATACATGTCCAAACTGGGCCAGATTGCTGGAGCCATTCTCAAACCTACGCACCCACCCTGCAATTCCTGGTACACATTGTGCTGAACCTTTGTAAATCTATTTGGAATTGTTTGGAAAATGTCTGCCATTTTTTAAAAAGATTTATTTATTTATTTATTTGGAGACAGAGAGAGAGAGAGAGAGCAGAAGGAGCAAAGGGAGAGAGACAGCAAGCAGAAGGAGCAAAGGGAGAGAGAGAGAGAGAGAGAGAGAGAGAGAATCTCAAGCAGACTCCATACTGAGCTTGGAGCCTGATGTGGGGCTCTATCTCATGACCCTGAGATCATAATTTGTCACAATATCAAAGAGTCAGACACTTAACTGACTGAACCACCCAGGTGCCCTCTCCTCCATTTTCCATGTGGAATCTTGTATGCAGCTTTGCTAGACGATTCCTTTCCTTTCTTCAGTGTACTTACCCTGCAATGGAGGCTTTTGCATCCTGATTCTAAAACAATTTTCATACAATTCATCTCTCCTTTTGTCATTTAATGAAGTCCCCTCCTTGTTACAAAGAGACCATTTGAAGGTTGTTTCCCTAAGTTTTACTAGGATTGTATTAGGACTAAGATAAGAGTATGGCTCTGTCAAATAAATAAATAAAATCTTTTTTAAAAAAAAAGAGTATGGCTGTCTATACAATAATCAACTCTATAATATTTTTTCAATTCCAAGTATAAAAGTTCTTAAGTCCTTTCACCAACACACTCCACAGAGCTTAGAAGAAGCAGTTCTCCATGCCACAAATTGTTCAAGAACTTTGCAGATATATAAGGGTGGTATGTTATGTCCCTTCTCAGGATGTCTTATCACAATACTAATAACCTAACTGCTAGTTGTGACAATTCCTATGAAATTCAATTCAAGGCATCTATCCCTAATCATGTACATAAGACACTGGAGTCCACAAATGTAACAAAAAATACACATAGGTACTATTTTGGGGGCAGAACAGTCTTACATTTAGTTCTAAATCTTCTCTACATAATACCTCCATCTGAAATTCCCAGGCTGTATGTTTAATGCTTGCTTCCTTTGACTAGGAAGTCATTTCTTGGCTTGTTTTGAAGTTCTTCCAACTTGGAGATGACTGGATATCCACTGAGTTTTGAATTTCATCTAAATCCTTCTACTGTCTGAAGAATTCCTTCATTGCATTATGATGTTATGACCATAATGACTTGGTTTTAGCAAACTAGCACTTCTTCAATTTACTTGAGGATTCTTATTGATGCCTTGTAGCTTGGAATACATATCTCCAATATACTTCACTAAGAATCAGAAAGAAGTCATGGCTGCTTTAATACCCCCACTGCCTGTAAGACACAGGGAATTTTGCCTTGGGTCTACTTCACTAATAGAAATATTAATAATGTCTTTAATAATAACACCCTGTGGGTGTTGCAATTGTGCGTATGTGTCTGTGTTTTGTTCTAATAGTCTTTCAACTCCCCTTATTCTTTACTCTGATACTGTAGAGAACAAAATCCTGTCAGTGTAGGGCTATGCCTTCTGCCTAATCGATGGTGATGAATCAAAGATAGAACCACAGCTATGGAAAACTGGAATATAAACAGCTTTCACTGCTTTCTACCACTGTATTAAGAAAACCCATATAGACTTCATGTTATAGCCACGGGAAAAACAAAATCCATCATATAAGTATCTGTAAGTGGTTGGCAATATTAAGTATGTGTCAAGAATTAACATTTCATGTTTATACCAGATGTCAGGTATACTACTTCTCTCTCTGAGCTGTCAAAAAGCATAATACAGAGAGAAAAGGTCAAAGAATCCTGAGGGATGTCAGTGGTGCTTAAAGGTTATAATGATTGAAAAAGATTGCTTTAAGTCTACATATATCACCACTTCAGATGTCATTTCATATCTCAAGTGGAAACAGAATAGGCCTTCTTAAGAGATTTGTGGAATACAGTATGTTTTGGCAGTAACGTTGAAAACACACTTTGGTTACTGTAAGCCAGTCAGAATGGGTCCCCTTATTTGAAGATCAATGAGTATGGGTGATTGATGGACTAGTTTCTCCACCAGAAAACACCAGCCTGTTGTTATTACTATAACAGATGTAATGTGATCCACACATAATTAATTGAATTTACAGAATGCCAGAAGTACATTAACTACTCAAAGCATCCCTTAATTTTCTCCCCCAATTTTCATTATGATATAAAGAACAAACCACCCCCTAACATATCAAGAATTCTACAGCCAAAAGAAAAACAAACAAATTCAGGCAACTGACTCCACTTGTTCACTGATAATAGATACATTCTTTCTCTATCCCTCTCTCCCTCCCTCTTAATCTCCTTCCCTGCTGCCCTCTCTTACTCTTTTCCTTCCTTTTCTTTATAACTCATCAATTCAGAATCCTGCCTTTAAGGAATATTCATATGGAATTACAAACTTAAAATAAGTAAAAGCAAAAATGCTCTATATGAAGAGGAAATGAGAGGTACGGACACTAAGCTGTCCCCGTAAGTACTTTCATAAACCCTCAGAGCACTTGGCAGAGGGCATTTTGAAAATCACTGGCGTGCACAGTCTTCAAGCTAGATGAGCATCTCCTAAAGTGTGCTCCTCAGAACATCTGGTCCTGCAAGATGCTGCATAAGCAAAGGGTTCTCTTGTCAGGTAAATTTGGGAAAAGCTGCATGCTAGAGTCCTCTTGGATATGTAAACTCAATACTGTACTCTTAAAAGCCCTGAGAACTAAAAGAACAATGTTTTCTTTTGTTTTTCCCAGTATTTTTGAAAAAGCAGTTTTTTTTAAACTGCCTCACATTTGTACATGATACTTGTTCCATAAGAACACAGTGTGAAAAATGCTGCTCAATGTCACACAAATGGTCTTTGAGTATAACATACACTGATAAAATATAAAACCACAAGAGAAAGTAAGTCTAGGGTGGGAACACAGAATTTACCTTTACCCATTGTATTTAATGTATCAACCCATTTTTTTTTTTTAAAGATTTTATTTATTTGACAGAGAGACACAGCGAGAGAGGGAACACAAGCAGGGGGAGTGGGAGAGGGAGAAGCAGGCTTCCTGCCAAGCAGGGAGCCCGACGCGGGGCTCGATCCCAGGACCCTGGGATCATGACCTGAGCTGAAGGCAGACGCTTAACGACTGAGCCACCCAGGCGCCCCAATGTATCAACCCATTAATCAGATGGTCATGTCAGGGAGGCAGTGCATAATCAAGTTCCTTATCTGTGGAAGGTGATCATTACAAGGCAGTACAGGTAATATGTGACATGTTGTATAGAAATTAAGCGGGAAATTAAAAGAAGTAACAGGAGTGAGTTGCAAAACGCATAATACTTCCAAATATATCATGGACAACATTATATTAGAAAAATGAGAAAAAATTGTAAATTTCTAGATTTATGTAAAAATTTACATCAGGAACAACAAACAACTTATTTACAGCTACAACAGAAGTAGTAATTATGTTTTTGCTGAGTTATTGTATTTACTCTTGGGAACATGATGCTTCTTCATGGGAACTAGGCTTGGCCGACATCTATCATTGATCTTCCGAAATCACCTTTTTCCAGATAAAATCAGTTTCAGTCTCAAGAATTACAGAGTTTGTACTTATGTATAATAAAAACCACACATTATACCCCTACCACTCTATTGTGATTCATTGGCTGGTTTAGCCTCACTTTGGGGTCATAAAACATTTGCTAAGAAAAGTAATGATGTAAAATAGAAGGGGAGAATGCTTAACTACTTCAGAAGAAGTATGTAAAATGAATTTGGAAAACTATTTCCAGAAGGAATGAGATGTGACTTCCAAACACTGCAGGTCTCCAGGAACCTGTAATTAGCTATTTTCATTAGCCTTGTTTGGAATTATTTTATTACTCTACTTTATTTACTCCTAAATCCCATAGAAGTGAATTTTTAATGGCTATAAGCCATAACCTTAACTGTCTCTCAGACTTGTATTCTCTCAGATTGTTGAATCAATTAGGCCTATTTTTTTAAATTGGCATGAATTCTATGTCCCTGAGGAAGAGACCTCCATCTATAGTCTATAGGCTGACAGCAGCCTTGAACCATGTATTGTTTAACCCACCCTATTAAAACATTTTTGGGTAATTTTGCCAACATAACAGTTTCTAGCTTTTTGTGAAAAATCCAAAGATGTACTTTCTCCATGGCAATAACCAGCTGGAGTTGAGTAGCATTTGAAACCTTTGTGTGGTCTGAACCTTTTGGGTGACATTTTTCATCAAGATATATTATTCTTATGTTTTCTTACTGGTAGAGTTAGGATAACATGAACTAATTATCATATCTAGATCCAGTCAAATGTAGGGAAATTGAAAGGACAACTTCAAAAGCCAAATAGCTAAAAAATAAATAAATAAGAGAGCATATGATTATGTTTTTATTAAGATTATTTGTTGCTTGTCTCTAGTTTGGATAGTTTCTGGCCCATTTGATTAGCACTGGTCATAACGCTTGCTTTGCAAAACGGAATGAGTGTGGAAATGATTGAACTTGTAAACAGACAGGATGGTTCTGGTAATTTTCTTTTCTTCCCATCATGAGAATGGCTTATCCCAGACAAGGGCTGCCTTTTCTCAAAGTGAAAAAGTGACATCCAACATAGCTGCACTCAACCCACCCCGGAGAGCCTACGAAATAGCAAATAAACCTTCATTACTGTAAACCACCAAGACTTTGGGGTCATTTGTTACTACAAAAGAACAAAGTAAAAGTTGACTGATACAAAGGAAACTTCGTCCATAAATAGTGAAAATGCTCTCTATGTGTTTAATATGCAAAATGTGCCTGTGTCTAAAGAATTTAAGAGGACATTAGGAAAAACACCATGGTGAAAACTATAATCAACAAATGGAAAATATGTGTGACAAAAAACTAAATGAACTAAAAAAGCCTCTGTATTTTTCTATAGATAAAAAAATGCAAATAAAGTAAATGCTGTTAAAAGGTTTAACGTGTAAGTGGAAAAAAATTATCCAAGCCTCAAAACTTGTCCGTGCTCATTCATTTGCATCACTTGGCCAGCCCCTGCAGAATATGGAAAGGTGAGTACTGTGGCATTTCTGTGAATCTAAGAACTGATTCTTGTAATCTTACTGAAAACTTTGCACATAGCTCATTTCACAATTTCTTAGAGTTAAATCCTGGTATCATTTCAAAGTCCAACTTGCTATGATTAATAGGGAAAAACAGTTTTTAAATAAGAGCGAGGCCAAAAAGAGAAAGTGATCAATTTTGAAATTCCCTCCCTACAAGATCAATCTGGGTTTTACACTAGACAGATATACCCCCTTGAGATGAAACACACACACACACACACATAATAACAATGAATGGATCCAAACTACTCGGGGGTGAGATGCCAAGCAGTGCCCAGGAAGACCAAAGGCTAAACCATCTTTACCAACACCAGTAGTGGTGCTCAGTTCATGTGACCATCAACAATCACAGTTGACTTTGGGTGCCTACCAATAGTTCCACACCTGGGAAGGTGTAAAAGCCAGAGAATATTCAGTTACACATGGCATACTAACAATTATGTTCTCTAAGGGAGCTAATGTTAATGAAGAAAAAACTCAGCAGAGATAGAAACTGCCTAGCTTATAAATAAATGAACATCAATGTTTTATATAAGCTAAGAATTCCATTTCCCTTTCAGAGTCTAAATTGTCCTTATTAATAAAATTCAACCACTGAAATATCAATGCTTACACTTTCTTCATCATAAACGATGAAGAAATATTCCTTGAAATATTTGTTTTTTTTAAAGATTTTATTTATTTATTTGAGAGAGAGAGAATGAGAGAGAGCAAGTACATGAGAGGGGGGAGGGTCAGAGGGAGAAGCAGACTCCCTGCCGAGCAGGGAGCCCGATGCGGGACTCGATCCAGGGACTCCAGGATCATGACCTGAGCCGAAGGCAGTCGCTTAACCGACTGGGCCACCCAGGCACCCCTCCTTGAAATATTTCTTTAAAACATTTAAATTTTTATGACTTGATGATAGTGTGTCTCAAAGTGTTGCTCAAAGACCATCTGAATCAAAAATCCTGAGTCATTTATAAAGAGTGCAGATTCCCAAGAAAGACCCCGCACTATTGAGTCAGAATCTCAGAGACTGGGATCATGGAATGAACATTTTAAAGAAGCTCTCCAAATAAAACTTCTCACATAGCCACTAGAGTTCACAAACAAGCCCTTAAGACATGTGACTGTATCTTATATCTCAGGTCCTCATGTGCTCATTTTCAAAAGCACAGATATAATGAAGTATTGCAGAGACAGGTTAGCCATACTTCCGACCTGTTCTCACTTCTCCCTTGGCACACACTGGAACACATATTCTTACCTCCTTTGCTCTCAGTGTGACCATGTGACTGGAGACCAGTCAAAAGAATGGGCACATAGGTGGGATGCCTGGGTGGCTCAGTCAGTTGAGCATCCGACTCTTGATTTTGGCTCAGGTCATGATCTCGGGTCATGGGATCCAGCCCCATGTCAGGTTCCCTTCGTGCTTAGTGCGGAGTCTGCTTCAGATTCTCCCTCTCCTTCTCTCTCTGCCCCACCCCCCATGAGCACTAAATAAATAAATAAAATCTTAAACAAACAAACGAAAAAGAATGTGCACATAGGTAACATATGACATCTGGACCTATTGCATAAAAACCACCCATGTGGCTTCTTTCACCCTTTTCTTTCTGCCAGCTTGAGGGAGACAGAGTCAATAACCATGGATTTTAGATGTTGTAATGAAGGGGCATAAATGGATGGAGCCAGAGAGCTTGAAATGGACCTTATCTAAACAAGAAACACAGTTTGGTTTGAGCTAATCTATTTTCAGGTTTGTTACCGTAGCTCTTGTAATCTTAATTAAAACACCAGGTCCATATAAATGCATTTTCATGGCAAAGCAACCAATGTTTAGCTCTCCCTCTTACCAGTGCACAGATTACGTCTTAGGACTTGCCTAGTACTACTGTGGTGTTTGTTTTGTTTGTTTTTAATGACAAAAGCACCAACTAATGATCATCCTCAATTTCTGCTTAGAATGTTAGGAAACAAAGCCTTTACCATCCGTGATTTGCACTAAATTAACAACTTTATTTTTACTTAAAGCAGAAACCATCTGTCAGAGCTCTGCAATTTTTAAATAAGTTCTTGTTGAAACACTTATCACTGTAACGGTGGATTTAAACTTCCAGCTTATGCATATAATTTTCTTGATGGGCTTAAGTCTCCTTCTGACTTATATCTGTGGGTGGATAGACTCAGAGCAAGGAAAACTCTGCAGTCTTTAGAGTGGGACAAAATGATTTTCTCATTGTACTATGGAAGACCATTTAGGGGATCTGAGAATGAAGTAGAAGGGAAATGCATGAAACCTGCTGCTGTGATAAACTGTAAGTGGAGCGGGGCGCCTGGGTGGCTCAGTTGGTTGAGCGTCTGACTCTTGATTTAGGCTCAGGTCATGATCTCAGGGTCCTGGGATCCAGAGCCTCATGTGACTCCATGCTCAGTGGGGAGTCTGCTTGAGATTCTCTCTCCTCCCTCTGCCCCTTTCCCTGCTCGCCCACTCGAATGCTAAGCAGTCCTTAGTCTTTACTCTCTGTCTCTGGTCTCTCTCTTTTTTTTAAGGTTTTTATTTATTTATTTGAGAGAGAGAGATAGCAAATGAGAGAGAGAGCACAGAGGGAGAATGAGAGTGAGAAGCAATCTCCCCATGAGCAGGAAGCCCAATGCGGGGCTCAATCCCAAGACCCCTAGATCATGACCTGAGCTGAAGGCAGACGCTTAACTGACTGGGCCACCCAGGCGCCCCGCCTGGTCTCTTAATCCCTGGCAGGGCTGCATCTCTGCTCCATGTATATCAGTTTTCTTGGCTGCCTAGTTTACATAATAGAAATAAGTCGGCCTCAAACTCCAAAATTCAGAATTATTTCCTGTCGGGTCAAATAACAAATTTCCAGAAGAGAGCATCTGATTGGCCCAGCTTGTGTCAGGTGTCCTTCTCTGGGCCAGTCAGCCAAGGCCGGCTGAGACATGCTCCGCATAGGTGCAGCCCACGGGGCAGGGAGTCCCTGGGGAGAGTCAGTCACTGATGCTTGTACAGTCTAGGCACCTCAAAGCCATCCCCATTCCTCTATTTCTAAGTGTCACTGTGTTGTTAAACAAAAAATAGTCAAGTCTTCCATCCCCAACCACAGATTAATCAAGAAGGAGGGAGGAAATCCAAATATTTTCTAGAACCATGTTTTCCAAAGTGGGGTACAACTATTCCAGGCAAGAAAATCCTCTGGAGTAAAAGAAAAAATACAATAAACCCTCTTTATAGATTTACTTTTATTTAAATATTTTATTTTTAAAGATTTATTTATTTGACAGAGAACGCAAGCAAGCAGGGGGAGCAGCAGAGGGAGAGGGAGAGGCATCTCTCCCCTGAGCAGGAAGCCCAATGCCAGGCTTGATCCCAGGACCCTGGGATCATGACCTGAGCCAAAGGCAGATGCTTAACCGACTGAGCCACCCAGGCACCGCCATTTAGATATTTTAAATTTTTACATTTTTCTATATAGTAAAAACACTAAGACTATAGTATATTTTTTTGTCTAATAACTAAATCAGACATTTCAAACAAGTAACATGTATTACCTTTGTAAACCCTCACAACCACCCTATAAGGATAAGTTCTATGATTATTCCCTGTTTACAGATATGAAACAGATTCGGAGGTTAGGCAATTTGTCCAAAGTTTGTAGTAATGTCAGAGTTAGAACTGGGATTCAAGCAAGCTAGCTCTTAGATGCCTGGTTTGTACCCACTATGCCTCCTAAGTATGTCTGGGAGTGAAAGAGCTAGAGAGAGAGAGAGAGAAGTATAGGGTAGAGGTGCTTATAAACATTTTAATTATGTATTTGCATATATCAAAAGGTTCTGAAGAACATCATGCTAGAAGGCAGATAATATGTAAATCAAAAAATTGAAGCCTGTAATTTTTGTGAAGATAGAAAAATTTTCCTTCAAAAAGCAACAGATCTAGGTCTGAAGCCCAAATCTACTATTGTGTGGCTTTCAACAAATCACCTAACTGCTATGAGGTTCAGCTTGTCAATGTAGAATAAGAGTAATACACCCTTCCTTGATATTATGAACAATAAACCCAGTGTCTGATTGAACAATGATACTATTACTGTTATTTCAGGGCTAACCAGTCATCAGCAAACCCACCTTTTCACTTCTTGTGGGACCATAAACCCCCGAGGACAAAGGGATTCCTATTTATCTTTCTATTTCTTACACACTTTCAGGATTTTTCACTTGGGGAGAGGTTTGGGGTGAGGTTCAACAAATATTAATTTGAATACATTCCTATCAGTTTCATCAACAATGCTCTCAGTTTTTTCTCTACCTAATACTAAGATTATTCAACTAAAGGGCTATATTTATTATAGTAAAATAGTATTATAAGACATAAAACATCTTTTATATATCAACAGATACTCGATGGATGCAAGAGTAAATCAATGAATGAATAAAATGGATGGATGGGTGGGTGGATGGATGGATGGATGGAAAAAAGAATAAAAACAAGGACAATAGGCAAACTCAATGAGTATTTCTAATTCACAGATTCCATATTCAAGTGCTTCAGAGAAACAGGATTTTTCATCTCCACTTCCAACTACAAACAACAAATATTTCCTTTAGAGATCAAAATATTTTGCTTTATCCACATAATAGCAGCTGAAGTTTGTGTGTCAATTGACTCAGAACATACTTGTCTGAATGTTACTATGAATTTGTTAATATTTTGGACTCCTGTAAATGTCAACGGTCACATCAGAATTGAAATGGATTCATAAAATTGTTTTACAATTGTGATATATTATTCATTCCGTCTACAGATGGATTCTCTAGCGTTTGGCATGACATGTTAACCTACCCGTGTCCGCTCCCCTCTCCCCAGTTAGGAGCAACACATTCAGAGTGATATACTCTAAGGCACAGATGATTATTCCTCAGGAATCCACCAGTCATCTGCTTTATCTTGATCTCACAACTTGTGATGGCATAAATGCCTGCTAAGATACAACTTTTTCAGCTCTAGGGAAAGGAAAACCACTGGGTTCTCAGAGAAACACTTCACACAGTGACCAGTGATGCAAATGTGATGGAAGCCAAAAAGTCCATGAACCTATTCTTTACTTCAAAGTGTTGTAAGAAACTGTTGTTTTAAGTTTGACGAAATTACAAATATAAACAGTAGAGAAGTGTAGTTCAAGGAAAAACGAATGTCTAAGACAAAGTGGCATTACATTCACAGATTATTTGTGGAAATTACTGTTCTGAGTTAATCCCATCAAAAATCCCATCAAAAAGCACATCATGGTGTCTTGTCACCTTAATGAAGGGTCTAGCAACTGGACACGTCTTTTCAGAAAATTTCTACTTGGCACCTTTTCTTCAGGCTTGTCCTGTCTAAGCTACCTGAGCTGACGTTTGCTTTACAGTCTTGAGGAAAGAAAGAAAGTAAAAAAACAAAACAAAACAAAACAACAACAACAAAAAACCACAACCAAAGATGTTGATACAGAGGGTGTAAATCCCATGCCATCTGGTTATGTTGCTAACAGTTCTCACCTCTGTCACACCAGGATTTACAAAGCAATTTTTAGCATTAAGTCACTTCAGCCTTCACTATCTGCTGTTTGGCATCTCACATTGTCCTTTGAACATCCCAAAGGCTATGTTGTTGTAAGTGGATGGCAGTGTCCAGGGCTGTCATTTCAAGAAGAGCGTGCACACAGCACAGACACGAGAAGCTGGATCAGAGACCAAATACGGCGAAAGCCTACAACCTATTCCTTACTCGGAATTAATTTCATCAGCCATCTTCGGACAAAATCAACTCTTTATTAACAGGTGTGTATGCAATAACCTGATCAGCCTTTGAATTCCTGTCTAGTTAATATTTATCATGAAATGCCCATGAACTAGTCTTCTAACCTTATTTATAATAGGGTAATTGCTGCATTTGAATTTCTAATGATTTTATAGTGATACCAGCAACTGCATGGTAATTACACTAATTCCCAGCTTTTCACGCTGTTGGTAACTAGATTAATAATTAAGCTACAGATAATCCATGTCCAGTCTCTTATTTCTGACTTGTCAATTCCTAGTTTTCCAACTAATTTCTAAGAGGATGCTAATTCCTCTTGCCTCAGAGAGATACTGGGTTGTTCTGTAGATAAGCCAATGGACAGGAAGTGGCAAAAAAAAAGTCACAGAATGAGTGGAAGATAAGACCCCTCTCAAATGACAATGACCTGTGTTGCTTAGGAGTTATAGGGATTCCAAAGAGAAATTCCTAATTGTCACCTACCATGAAACAATTTTTCCTTCTTATTGGAATCAAATAAATGGTGACTACTCTTAAGCAAAGCAGCCCCAGGTTGCTGCCACTTCCTTATAAATTATCTGCATAAGTGAATTACAGGAGTATAAATAATATATGCAGTTTCCATACTTTAGTATCCTCATTTAGGCTTTTAACATGTAGAATTCCCTAGTCTATTTTGGGAGAATATTTCTGATTTTTATCCCAAATGAACAATAGAAAGTAAACAATTTATTCACAAGAGAAGAGATTTTAACACAATTTTACTATGGGCCAATAATAGAAGAAATAAAAGCCAGGAAATTAAAAAAAAAAAAAAGGTAAAAACAGCTATTGTGACCTTCAATAAACAGCAGTGAAGTAGCTCTTATAGATCACGTTGCTGGCTACAGGAAAAACACAACCAAAACCCAAACAGAACACCTTTGGTGTGAGTCCCAACTCCACAACCTCCACATCACCAAATGAGGAATGTCCTTCTAACATAGAACCCTTTAGCGACTCCTGAGACACCCCCCTGCAAGAAAAAGGCAGAAAGCAGTGTGGGAAAGATAAAGTTGTTTGGGGGCACATTACATCTCTCAATGATTAAAAAATGCATAGCATACTGTAACTAATGTGTCTTTGTGCCTTGATATTTTCTTTTTATCGTGATTAAAAGAGTAAAAGCATCATCTCACTCAGAGACCTGAGACATTCTCAGAGGGGTTTTGCAGAAACTAATACACCCAACTGATGGCTCCCATCAACACCTAAGGTACTTCATGTCATATAATTTAATTTCAGCATCTGAAGAGTTTGTTCTTGGTGAGGTTCTCTATGAATTCTTATCTAAACTAACATCAAGTTCAAGGTTATGTTTGCCTTTCACATCACACCTGGGAGGTTAGAAGTCATGAGATAAAACCATGATTGCTTCCTATGCTTGGGACTCTGGCCCCTTCATTTCAAGGGCAATATTAAAAGGGCAATCCCCTTACCTCTAGGACTTAGAAAAAAAGAAAGACAAGAGTTTTAGGAGACATTAAATATATATAAATCTGTTGGAAACCAGGAAGGTCACCAAACAAGGGAATGAATCTGAGTAAAGAGCATCGTGAGAAAGACTCTTTAGGCGTGAGTGAAAGAAAAAAAAAAAAAGTGATGTCCTTGGGGGGAAGGTGATATTTTGGTTCTGAAATTACAAACAAATTCTAGTGTTTAGGCCAAGAAACTGGCTAGGGAAAAAGGAAGGAGTTTGAGGGCAGAAGTAAGTAACAGGGAAATCATTAGGGACTCCACCTAATGGAATAGAGAGGCTAGGATAAAGCTATTCAGAGTGTGGCCCATGGGCCAGCAGCATCAGCTTCATGAGAGAGATTACTGAAAATGCAGAATCTTGGGCTCCAACCCAGACCCACTGATTCAGAATCTGCATTTTAGCAGGTCCCCAGTTGATTCATTTGCCATCAAAGTCTCAGAAGCACTGGACTAGGACATACAGTGAGTTGGGCATGTGGTTGAACTCTGGGGAGATTTCTGCTCACAGGAACTTTGGGCATTGCTGATTTTTGTGTTTCCTTAAACAATGGCCAAACAGTGGATGAAGAAAATATGAAGGTGTCTTCAGTAATTAGAAAATAACAACATAATTAAACATTTCCAGCCACTGAGAAGGGACCAAGAAGAAATGGAAAGGAGTGAATGAAAGTAATGCAGAATGGTGAAGACAAAGAAAGGCAAAAATGCATGTCTCACAGGGTCCCAGGGTGGGCCATGAGTGCCACATATCACATGACTGATAAACCCTGGCATTGCAGCTTCAACTGTTCTGTGACCTGCCTCACACCCTTCATCGAATGACAACTCCCTAAGTCAGTAAGGGCTGGGAAGCAGGGCTGCTATCGGCTGCTATGGTTGGAGTTCACGCTCATCTGTCAGTGCCTGCACCTGTCTGGTTGGCACCCAGGGCATACTGGTTGTTAGATGCTTGGACCTCTAGAAACAAAATTTCTAGTGATTTCTCAAAAAGCCTTTATAACTGACCAACTCTAAAAAAAGGATTCCTTTATTTCATGAATGTGTGCATTTGTTCAACCAATATTCACTGACTACTTGTTACATCAACCAGCCTTGTGCTGCTTGTTAAATGCTTATTAAACTATTTTCATATGTGCTGACGTTCACTTTCCCTTGGGTACAGAGCCAACAGTCACTTGGGCTCTGTCTTCAAGGAGTTCACAAGCCAATGTGTCACCGCAGTCGATGTAAATTGTGAGTATCTTAGCATTAAGCAAACTTGGATCAATGAGAATCCTGTTTTCAGGATCTAAATCTGACACGCCAGCCCTGATCATTTTCCTGCACAATCTAGCACTGAGGAAGGTATGCTTTTGTTCAGTTCTTTACAACTGCATGCATGGTCAAGCTTCTTCAGTGCTAATGTGTCCTATCTGGGGAAGCTTCTTTCCTTCTTCATCTACAATCCTACTTGACTTCCACAGTCACCCCAACCTATGTGCTCTAAAAAATGAGAAGAGAAATACAGGAAGTCACCAACAGTTCTCCAATTGCACAATATTAGAAAAGATTCTTTTGGAACATGTTCCCTCCAACAGCTTAGTAAACAGAAAGGTCCCTTCTTTGTTATCAGCAAATAATCTTATCATAAAAACACTTAAAGATCACTCAGGATCTTAAATCAGGCCAACATTTCTGAAACTCACCACAGACAAGACTCTCCAGCTGTTATTTTATATTTATTTTAAAAATAAATTTATTTTGAAACTTCCTTACTACATGTAGTTCTAGCCATTGATTCTTTCTAATACACTGCCTCATTTTTGCACAACAAAACCCTCTTTTCTTTTAGAAAATAGGTCTTTCTCATCAATAGACAGAGCTGACCCTAACTCCCTGCTATAGGGATCATCTCCTAAATAAGGTTGATTCAGCTAAAATCGAGAGCCACTGAACAAAAGATTGTCTGGTCCATTAGGATCTCTAGCATAAAGGGACCACAAGAGCTTGGAGTTGCTGGAGGCCACCTTTGACACCACCAGGTTACGTTACATGGAATCAACATTGAGGGAAGCAGAACCAAGAGATAGAAGGAAAGGATGACTGTTC
The DNA here is from genome assembly GCF_029215605.1 of Mirounga angustirostris. Taxonomy (NCBI): domain Eukaryota; kingdom Metazoa; phylum Chordata; class Mammalia; order Carnivora; family Phocidae; genus Mirounga; species Mirounga angustirostris. The sequence continues at coordinate 175,114,240 of NW_026991709.1, read as the reverse complement.
ATGAAATTGGTTGAACCTGTGGCCCCAGCAGAAGGGGAGACTGGGTTCTCAGGGAACAGAAATGAGGCAGAGTTTGGGATAAAATATGTTTATCAATGATCAAAACTTATAAAAGGAAAGAAGCAGGAGCAGGACTAGGAAGAGAAAGAAGTCCAACTGTGATATGATCCAACAATGCCCTGGACATGTTCACAGGAGGCTCTGGAAGGACTGCCCCTCAGAACTCCCTAGTCTTGAGCAGAAAGGGCTGACTTTTAATTCCTGCCCTGATGAGTCTCCAGATGTGGGCGGCTGCAGACAGGGTGAGACTATGGGCAATTGGCACTCCACAGCTGAGGAGATTGGGAGGGAGCTGAGACCTAGAGGCTCTCCATTGACCCCACTACCCACAGTGAGGTAGCAAGTCTATCTGGGCAGTGTATCTCTCTGACAACCCTACAGCTCAACTAGAAGCCAACTAATCATCCCAGTGATGTGGATCCAGGAAACTCCCTATTTTCTTCAAGCCAGTTTGAGCTCAGTTACTTTTATCTGCATTCGAGAGACTGTTTCCCTTCCAAGTTAAAATTCCCTTGGAACTTCAAGATTCCCGAAAATATATACTACTCGGGCGCCTGGGTGGCTCAGTTGGTTAAGCGACTGCCTTCGGCTCAGGTCATGATCCTGGAGTCCCTGGATCGAGTCCCGCATTGGGCTCCCTGCTCGGCAGGGAGACTGCTTCTGCCTCTGACCCTCCCCCCTCTCATGTGCTCTCTCTTTCTCATTCTCTCTGTCTCAAATAAATAAATAAAATCTTTTTTTAAAAAAAAAGAAAATATATACTACTGAAGTAGACTGGGGAGCCCAGTGTAAATCCATACCCCCAACATCATGGCAATCATGTCTGCTAATCAAGCCCTACACTTGCAACCTTCCCTTGGCTCATACACTTCAAGTGATAAGATAGTGAAAATGGGATGTGTTTGTTTTATTGGACTGAGGGTTTTGTGATTAAAACTGACAAGTCACTTGTGGTAAAGGACTTGTATGTCACAAAACAAAGTCCATCATATTTTCATTTGAATAAACTTCACTATGATGGGAAGAGTTCTCAGTTTTGCCTCTGGTCAGGAAGATCCTCTCTAACCTGTTTATCTCTCAATAATTCCCATCCTCTCAAGAACAGAATTGCTTGTTTCTCCAAGAACCATGATTTATACATTAATAATGCCCTCTTTGTTCCCACAAGTGACCAAGTTTGCAGGAGTAAGCCTGAGAGTAAAATCGAGCCAACAGTCCAGGCTCTTACTGGGGAGCAATGCTTATTAAATTATTTTCATATGTGAAGTTCATTCACTCGGGTAGCTATTTTGTTAAGCTTCTGAACTTTTAGCAGTATTTCAATTTATACCAATGTAACATAAAATTTGTAATTCCAACACCCCAATGAAAATGATGTGAATATACATACACGTATCATTTTCATATGTATATCATATGTAAAGAGATCCAACAGCATATATTAATCATCATGTTTAAGTGTGTATATGAGAGAGACAGAGAGGGAGGGGGAGAGAAAGAGAGAGAAAAAGGGAGAGAGTTGGGGGGGTAGAGAGAAGGAAACCACAAAGACTCCACAAAGACTCGAATGTATGTCATGGTCTAAAACTAAATAACAAATGATATGGTGTAAGAAGCATTGTTCAGCACCATTAGGTAATTGAAACAAACTTGATCTCACTTGCCTTTACAACACTCCTTGTTGTAATAAATTATGTTTATAAACTTCCCTGGATGAACTATCTTTTGTAGAGTTTCTTATATTCCAACTCAGTTGACAGAATCCAATACTTGGGTTATCAATTTTCTTAGGGTAATTTAAGGAAGCAATAACAGTACACATGCTGTTGGTCTTGCACTGAAACTTATTCAATCAATATAAAAAACACAAACAGACCACTTCTCACCTCCAGAGTGTGGCGGTGGGCCACAGAGCAGGACGACTCCCTGGCCTTCACGCACAGACACCGTACTTCTCATTTTGGTTTTAAAATTTTCAAGATCTGATTTGAAAACAAAACAAAACGGAATTTCAGAAAGGGCAATACAAATTAAAATCTTCACACAGAGACAATCCAATAATTTTTAAAACCTTTTCTCAGGAATCTCAAGAGGGGATCATTTGCTTGGAGAAGGAAAATTAGGATTTTGATTTCTTTATTAAGGCTTCTTAGAAATTCAGCAATATGATAAGAATATAGACCCATTAATCCTGTGGCGCTGGAACAGTGTCAAAAGTGGCCTGGGCTTTCCCAAAGGATGAAGCATATTGGAATGAAATAACCAGACAATAGGACTCAAAGAAGGAAATGAAGTATCTTGAACCAAAAATATACATAGACCAATATCCACATTTGCAATAGTGATTCATCAAATCGTGAAGACGTGTAGCTTCACCTATTAATGAAAGCCAGCCATTCATGAATTTCTCTCCCAAAATATTTTATCCTAAGTAGCCCAAATAAATTTTATTCTACCTATAAATACTTCCATACAAGGTAGGTATCATCGAAAACCACCATCCGGGTAGAATTCAAAGGATCACAGTAAACTGGGTCCACCTATTTCTTTATATTTGTAGCTGTGAAAAAAAAAGAAAACCATTTTTATAATTGTCCAAAGACTCTTTTTTCCCCCAAGTTTTTTTTTTGTTTTTTTTTTGTTGTTGTTTTTTTAAAGATTTTATTTATTTATTTATTTGACAGAGAGCTACACAGTGAGAGAGGGAACACAAGCAGGGGGAGTGGGAGAAGCAGGCTTCCCGCTGAGCAGGGAGCCCGATGTGGGGCTCGATCCCAGGACCCTGGGATCATGACCTGAGCCGAAGGCAGACGCTTAACGACTGAGCCACCCAGGCGCCCCCCCGCCAAGTTTTTAATAAAGCAATCAAGGCAAATGCTATTTTGATCAGCAGTGATTATTATTATTTTTTTAAACTGTTTAATTTCTTCCAGTCACAGTCCAGGACAACAAATTCTGATTCTCATTCTCCACCATAAATTACAGAAGGAAGAAAATTCTGTTGGTTCATTTTGAACAAAGCTTAAGCCTTTGGGGGAAAAGGAAGAAGAGAAAAAAATCTGTTTCTTTGAACCCAAAACTTGTGAACTCCACAGTTAATATACTCAGTGGTGTCACTTTATGTATCAGAACAATTGCACTGTCAATTTGTGAAAGAATACACTCATTTCATAGCTCTTAAGGGTTCATATAAATTACCTATGTGGTGAGGCAGTGTGTCTACTTCAGAATACAACTTGGAAAATTTCAACTCTGCCTTGAAAAAGGTAAAAAGCAAAATAATTATCTTCAAACGGATAAAACTACAGACTGTAGACAGCTATGAATATTCTAAGCACCTTAAATCAGTCTACCAGATTGAATGAAATAAGAAGGTCTACTTGTCTCATTTTAATGTTACTGAAAAACAGCATTAAATTACTAGGTTATAAGCATGGAATAAAGCTATTCAGCAAAACTCACTATGTGCGCCCATAAAAGAAGAAAAAATTGTGTTTCTGCATTTATTTTAACAGGAAGTTCCCCTACGAAAACGATATGATAACACAGTATTATATTATCTTAAATGTGTAACTAAAATGCATAATAATCAAAACATTAAAGTTCCTGAAGTGTGCCTGAGCTGGAACTGCAAAACCATACCATCCAAATATTTCCCAGTATCTAAATGGGGAAGCGCATCATATCAGACTGTAGCCTATATATGGAAAAATAATATCAAATGACGATTTTTGGCAACCAAGTATGTGTCATCATTGCTAATTTCTTACCCAATTCTTGTTTTATTCTGGTACATAAATTCACACCATGGAAGTGATTCATCACTGATTCTAAGCTCGAATATGCAAAAAAGGATAAAACAGTTCTATGGAAACTAATAATGTCTCTTCTCCCCTAAAAGTAAAAATCCCTTTTGATTAAAGCACTAACAGGGCCTGGAACAGACCTGCCCATTGCTCTAGACACTTGCATTGATACTGTCTCTAACTCTATACAAGGGCAAAGAACATTATTTTTTGGATACCTGTAGTCAGTTTGTGGAGCATAGACATGAGGGAAAGAAAAGAAAAATACCTATACTGGCTTCAACATGTTTTCCAGGGCTTTGTTGCTACCAAATCACTGTGACTACAATGAATTTTTGTTTTCTTTAAAACCTAATCCCCTGAATTCTTAGTTCATGTTACTCCAAGTGTCGTCTAGGACCACCTGCATCATTATTACCTAGGATTCCTATTACAGATGCAGATATCTGGGAAATCACTTAAAACTAGTAAATTAGAATGGGATCTGCATTTTTAACAAGCTCACTAGCTGAAGTCTGCACACACAAAATAGAACTTCGTGGCTTCCTACTAAGATGTAGCAAGTTCAACCCAGATTAAGTATCTTAAAACGTATCTCAAACTTTTTGGAACATATGAAAATGCCCATGAGGTAAAGAAGCTTTGAAACATCCATTTAGCAGCAAGGATGAAAAGTGAAGCAGTCACTTATTGAACAAGTATCCACTGAAGACTTCAGCCTGCTGCAAGCATGTTCTGAACTATAAATCACTGGAGCCTCCTTTCAAGGAGAGCCCTGTCTGGTTAGAGACGGACTTGACACCAACAGTGAGAACCTTGCTCTTATCGTGGTAAGTACACAGAGGAACAAACATTCAACCTAGAGATGGAAGAGATGCCTTGAAAGAGCAGCAGTTCCTCAGTCAAATCAAGGATGGTGTGTGGGGGGTGGAGAGGGAGATTCTGCTCAGACAGAGGGATCAACAAAGGAAAAACACTGATGAATAAGAACACCTGACAAAATATAGCAAGATTTCCTCCCTTTGGGGGGAACACTAAAGACTACAGAGATAAAGGGAGTCTAGTAAGTGTCTAAAGTTTTAGGTTACTGAAATACCTACTCGAAGGGTACATGTGTAACCCAAACTCAATTGAAGGCTGCATGGAATCCATGCTTGGCAAGAACTATATTAGAACAAACTCTCCTTATGAGTCAAAATAAATAAAAACTAAATCCAGGACTTTTTAGATAGAAACGTCTCAGGAATTTATTTTTGTCTCCTTTTCAAATTCTGGTAAACTCTGTAATTATTCTGGAACTTCTAATTAGCTGGACTTTAATCACAAACCAACATGATGAAAAAGCATCTACAAAGAAGCACAGTTAACATCATATTTGATGATACAGGACTGAAGGCTTTCCCTCTAACATCAGGAATATGACAAGGAGGTCCATTCTTACCTAACACTCTTGGCATTGTACTAAAAGTTCTAAACACTGCAATAATGAAAGAACAAGAAATAAAAAGGATACAGTTTGGAGAGGAAGAAACAAACTACCCCTATTTGCAGATGACATGTCTAAATAGAAAATGAGAAGGAATCTATCAAAAACAAAACAAAACAAAACAAAAAACACAACTTCTCAGTATAAATGAGTTAAATAAGATAGAGGATACGATTTCTAGACACTTTAACACTGAACGTGCAGAAACCAAAATTAAAAATGCAAAACTGCTTATAATCATTCCAAAATAATTGAGATACTTAGGTATACAGATAATAAAACATGCAAAGGAAGTATATGCCAAGAGTGGCAAAATACTGATAGAAAACAATCAAATGTAAGCAAATGGAGAGCTGTACTATGCTCATGGACTGGAAGACTCAACATAGTATGAACTCTCTGCAAACTGATATGTAGGTTTAATGCAATTACTAACAAAATTCCAGCACATTTAAAAAATTTGTTCTGCTTCTATTTTTTGAAGGTACAGGCAAGCTTTTTCTAAATTTTATATGTAAAAGCACAGGCCTTTAGAATAGCTAAGACCATGTTCACCAAGAAGACTAAAGTGGAAATAATCACTCTACCTAATATTAAAGCTTATTTTATAGACACAAGGATCAAGGCAGTGTGGTACTGGTAAAGGGATAGACACACAGATCCATGGAACAAAATTGCCTAGAAATAGACTCATGTAAATATGCTCAACTGATTTTTTAAAAAAATTTTAATTTAATTTTTATTTAAATCCAATTAACATATAGTATATTATTAGTTTCAGAGGTAGAGTTTAGTGATTCACCAGTTGTATATAACACCCAGAGCTCATTACATCAAGTGCCCTCCTCAATGTCCATCACCCAGTTACCCCATCGCCCCACCCACCTCCCCTCCAGCAAAGAAAAGAAAACAACAACAACAAAATGATCTAAAACTCACTCATATATGAAAATTAACTCAAAATGAATCAGAAACTTAAATATAATAAAATTATAGAACTTTCAGAGAAATACAAAGGAGAACATCTTTGGGATCTAGGGCTAGGCACAGAGTTTTTGATAAGAAAAGACTTGACAACAAGTACCTGAATCATTAAGAGAAGACTAATAAACTGGACTTGATCAAAATAAAAAACTTTTGCCTTATGAAAGCCCATGTGAAGAGAATGAAAAGACCAGCTGCAGACTGGGAAAAAAATGTTTGCAAACCACTTACCCAGCAAATGAATAGTATCTAGAATACGTAAGTCCTCTCAAAACTCAAATAATAAAAAACAAAACTATTTAGTTAGAAAATGGGCAAGCAACCTGAACAGACACTTCCCTGAAGAGGATATACAGATGGCAAATAAGAACGTGAAAACATGTTCAGCATCATTAGCCATCAGGGAAATACAAAGTAAATCCCTAATGAGATAGCACAGCACGCACATCCGAATGGCTAAAAATAATAGATGGTGACAACACTAGACCTTGCAAGGATGTGGAGAAACTGGACCACTCCTACTTTGTTGGTAGGAATGCAAAATGCTACAGCCCCTCTGGAAAACAGTTGGGCAGTTTCTTACAAAACTAAACACACAACGACCATATCACCCATTTGTCCCAGGAAAATGAAAACATATCTTCACACAAAAATCTGTACATGAAAGTTAATACAGCTTTCTTTGCAATAACCCTGAACTGGAAATAGCCCAGATGTCCTAGAACGGGTCAGTGGTTAAGCTAACAGTGGCACAGAGGTATCCTGGACTACTATGCAGCAATAAGAAGCAATAAACTACTGATACACTTTACGACTTGAATAGATCTTCAGAGAATTATGCTGCCTGAAAAAAAAAAAAAATCCTGAACGGTTACATGCTGTATGATTCCCTTTATATAATATTTTTAAAATTAAAAATAATTAGAAATAGAGAACAGGTTGCCAGTGTTTAGAGAGGTGGGAGCTGGGATATGGGTGTGGTTATAAAAGGGTACTGTTGGGGATATTGATGGTGGTAGTGGATACACAAACTACATATGTGATATAATTGTATAGAATACACACATGCACACACACACACACATACACACAAATACATGTACAATTGGGGCAATCTGAGTGAAAAACAAAGAGAAACTCCAGACCTCCGTATTTCCTTTTATTTTGTTTACTCTTCCTCCACACCACCCACAGTCTGGAATGCTGTACTAAGATATCCCAAAGCTCCAAGGCCTGGCATCAAAGGGAGGTGTGTAGAGTCAGGAAAGAAGTGCACTCCTCATTCAGACTGCTTCCCCTGTGAAAATTCACACTGATCATTCCTGGCATATAAAATAGTCTGCCTTGATGCCTGTCTGTTGATTTTCTGGATGGAGCAGGTTTTCCATGGACTTCTTAAGGACTTCACTTTTAGGTTCATCTCCCCACGCTGTGAAGAGGAAGCCAAGACCATAAGAAACCAGCGATGCATACAAAGGAAAGACTGGGGTGACTCTGATTTCCTGACACTCATGTGCTCAATTTGGAATCTAATTCCACTTGCTACATATTGCTGGTGCTGGTATCTCCATGTAGATTAATTCAGGTAATCACCTAGTGCATAGAATATGTGAGATGTTACTGAGTATAACTGCAGGGCTACAGTGAAAGTCTACCTCTGCAGGACTTCAAATCAGCCAAAGAATTCCCACCGAAGTCAGTTTGGGAAATGCTGTGTTGAGCCAAATTAAGTGAGTTTCTTTATGCAGAGTTAAGTCAGAGACCTTAACATAAAATAGGCACTGATGAGGTCTAATAATGTCAGATGGGTATTAGAGTATCCTAAACACATCTAACCAAAGAATTCTGTGTAGAACAGTTTATGTGAAATGCTGGCAAAGGCCGTATGTTGAATCAGGTGCACATACGTGCAATTGGATATGTCATAAATACAAAAAAGGATGACAATAAAAGATTGCAAAATAAAACAAATCCTTTTTTTCCCGAAGAGGATTAAAAGGAAGCATAAAAGTGGCAATATGTCAGAAATTTTGACCAGCTGACTGAATGGTCCTAAAGCTTAAAAATTTAGAGCTTTGCCTCCAAATACCTTGTGGTCCTTTGTAATTAGAGCATGAGAAACTACTAAAAATCATTATCGCTGAAAACGGCATGTGAACTTTACTACTTGCGTAACACAATTCTACTTGATGCTATGAGGTGAAGAGTTACCTTTTCAATTAAAATGCAAAATATTGGGTGCCTGGGTGGCTCAGTTGGTTAAGCGACTGCCTTTGGCTCAGGTCATGATCCTAGAGTCCCGGGATCGAGTCCCGCATCGGGCTCCCTGCTCAGCAGGGAGTCTGCTTCTCCCTCTGACCCTCCCCCTTCTCATGTGCTCTCTCTCTCTCTCATTCTGTCTCAAATAAATAAATAAAATCTTAAAAAAAAAAAAGCAAAATATTACCCAGTAGTGATAAATAAACCGCCAAAGGAACACAGGTATTGGCAATGTAATAGTCTTCCGTGCGTCATGCTTTAAATGTCTTTAACGTATAATGTGGAAATACTTAGTGGTTTGTAGTTACCAAATTCAATCACCACCTGAACAGTGTAAATGACAGGACTGGCTTTAAAAGAATCGGATAGCTTTTAGTAAAAGAAAGCTGCACACTCCTCCATCAAAAGGAATGAGATCTTGCCATTTGCAATGACGTGGATGGAACTGGAGGGTATTATGTTGAGTGAAATAAGTCAAACAGAGAAAGACATGTATCATATGATCTCACTGATATGAGGAATTCTTAATTGCAGGAAACAAACAGGGTTGCTGGAGTGGGGGTGGGGTGAGAGGGATGGGGTGACTGGGTGATAGACACTGGGGAGGGTATGTGCTCTGGTAAGCTCTGTGAATTGTGCAAGACTGTTGAATCTCAGATCTGTACCTCTGAAACAAATAATGCAATATATGTTAAGAAAAAAAAAAGAAGAAGAAGGTAGCGGGAGGGGAAGAATGAAGCGGGGGAAATCGGAGGGGTAGACGAACCATGAGAGACGATGGACTCTGAAAAACAAACTGACAGTTCTAGAGGGGAGGGGGGTGGGAGGATGGGTTAGCCTGGTGATGGGTATTGAGGAGGGCACATTCTGTATGGAGCACTGGGTGTTATGCACAAACAATGAATCATGGAACACTTCATCTAAAACTAATGATGTAATGTATGGGGATTAACATAAGAATAAAAAAAAAAGTCAAAAAAAGAAAGCTGCACACTCCTATACAAAAGCTAAGAAAAAAACTCAATGAACACATCCAGAAAGGCAATTAAAATCAAAATCTCAGTTCGTTAAGGTTTTCGTCTTCATTTCCACGGTACCAGGTGTTCCAAATAAAGAAGAATCCCAGGAAATGATTCAGCTTCTACTACAAGTGGCAGAATTTCAATTAGTTGAAAAATCTCATTAAAGCATGTGCCACTGTGAAAAGAAAAATGCAAACAAACTGTGTTTTGCAGGATGACCATGAGTTTTCTTCCTTTTTTTCCTGACACACACAGAAGCCTCCGGAAGATCTCCCAAATCTGAATATTAAGACATAGCCAATTGACGCTCCATCATCTTCAGTATCAGCAAGTCCAAAACATAACCATTATTTTCTGCTCTATATCCCGATCCCCAAATTCAAAGTGTCTCCTCTTAGTTTGTTCCCTTTCTTATTTAATATACCAGCCCGATTCTCAAAACATTTAATCAACTCTGAAGTCCCTAAGGGAAAATTCTACCATGGCAACATGTGTGTCTTTGGAAAATAAAAATGTTCCCTTATGTAAAAACAATGGCTTGTTCAACAAAGTTCACTAGTGTTTCAGTTTTGTTTCTGCAAAAGCAGAGCCTCAGGTGATCGAGTGTGTGTGGGAGATGGTCTCGGGAGGTAGGAGGGAGTGAGAGAGGACAGTAAGAAGCTGCTACTAGAGTCCAGGAGGGCTTGATTGTACAAAAACTTCCAACAAGCTGACAAATGCTGTGCAGAACTGTCATTTTGCAAGATGGAGTCTGGGGCATTTATACGTAGGCTCCCAACCGCAACACTGTAGGGTTTTCACTGAGGGCAATAATTCTTCCATACTCATCAGAGCTTCCACCGTGAACCTGCAAGGAACTGTCTACCCTCCTGCAAATAAATTAAGGTGGGCAAAGGGGATGTCACACTGGGTCCCCAAAATGTCTATTGCAAACAGATTTGTTATTGTAAGCCCGGCCTTTTAAAAGAGTTTTTAAAACAGGTGTACTCTTAGTTTCCAAGCAGACTTAAGTATTCAGTATTTTTTAAAGATTTTCTGTATTTGAGAGAGAGAGAGAGAGAGAGCACGAGCAGGGGGAGGGGCAGAGGGAGAAGCAGACTACCTGCTGGGCGGGGAGCCTAATGCAGGGCTCGATCTGGGACTCTGGGATATGGCCTGAGCTGAAGGCAGATGCTTAACCGATGGAGCCACCGAGGTGCCCCAAGTATTCAGTATTTGCTAAGCCTACTTAGCATATAGGGAAGCAGCTAATAAGATCTTAACATTTTCAGGAACGGATTCGTTTTGTTTTTTAAGTACAACTTGGGAATTTTGGCATAAAGAGTGAGTGCCAAGCACGTAAACATATTCTCTAAGACTTTTCCACACAGGTATCCCACAGTTCAGCTGCCCTCTGTCTCCCATCACCCCAGTGCTCTGGCACCCCCAACCGTCAGCCACATACACTGCAAGAGTAACAAACTGGATTTCCCTGAGCACAAAATGCTGGTCTAGAGGCGCCTGGGTGACTCAGATGGTTAAATGTCTGCCTTCGGTGCAGGTCATGATCCCAGGGTCCTGGGATCGAGCCCCACATCGGGCTCCTGACTCAGCGGGGAGCCTGCTTCTCCCTCTCCCTCTGCCTCTCCCCACCCCAACTCATGTGCATGCTCTCTTTCTCTCTCTCTGTGTTTCAAATGAATAAATAAAATCTTAAAAAAAAAAAAGCTGGTCTACTCATGCAAACTGTGTTCCCACTTCTTCACAGGTATAGCATACTTCACAGGTATAGCATACTTCAAAACCAGCTCCAGCCACATAATCCTTTCTTGAAACCCCTGAAATTACCCCCAACCTTTTACCTTGAACTTCCCATACTTTTGTATTTGTTCATCTTATTCTCCTGTTTCGGGGGCTGCACCGAGATTAGAGCAATTATCATTTTCACCTTTAATATCTCTAGATAATAGCATATTTCATGGCATTGTGTGGGTCATCGATAGAAGTTTAAAATGAGTTAAACCGTCTTTTAATCATGCCATTTTTTTTGGAATCTCCATGGCAAGTCTCCCCCCCCAGTCAAAGCCTCGGCAAAGGTGCCAGTGTTGCAGACTTCTGAACTTTCTATCATGGTGGCTTAGGAAAAGAACACAGGAGTAGGAACACCAGAAATCTCGCCTTTGCTCTATCACAGTCAAGATCCACAGGACTGAAGAGTGTCCCCTGACAGCTCCATGCCTCTCAGCTTTCCACCTAAAAACTGGGGCCAACACCTGCCCTTTGAAGCTCACAGGGTTTTTTAAGAAAAGGATCTCTAGCATCACAGATCTGCAAGTCCTGTGAAAAATGAAAAAAACTGGGGCACCTGGGTGGCTCAGTTGGTTAAGCGTCTGCCTTCGGCTTAGGTCATGATCCCAGGGTGCTGGGATGGAGCCCTGCATCTTCAGTTTCCCTGCTCAGCGGGAGTCTGCTTCTCCCTCTCCCTCTGCTGCTCCCCCTGCTTGTGAGCTCTCAATCTCTGTCAAATAAATAAATAAAATCTTTAAAAAAATGCAAAAAATTATAGAAGTGCACACAAGTTGTGTTATTCCTTCTGAGTGTTTGGTTTTACACCTGTCCCTACTTCACTCTCTCTCATCTGTCCTCTATGCTTTCAAACATGCACAGATTACCACCTGAAACACAAAACGTATCTTCCAATGACCCTCATACTTGACTTTTGTAAACATCTCCCCACCCCCCATCCTAACCATCTCTCTGTTTCCTCCAAGTTTTTAACTTGGGTGGAACTCAGGTCTTTGTCCTCTGGAATTACACAAACCCAGGTACAAATCCCTTCTCTGAGACTCTCTGTTTGATGGGGCACATTACTTCACTTGTTGATTCACATTTTCATCATCTGTACATTGAGGATAATGACAGCAATTATTCCTGCTTGTATTTCTGAGGAAGAAATAAGATCACTCATGCCAATTTCTTAACACGGTGTTTAAAGATGTTCAATAAATGACAGCTATCATTTCTTTACATTTTTTTTTTTTTAGGAACCTCATCAAGTGTGAAGTTTCTACCCCTATGTCCAAACCAGTGACATGTCTACCAAAATTTTGATTCAAAATGGGCATTTTCTACTTGCCTTCCAGACATTTTTTGGACGTCCAATTGCCACCTCATATTTGACATTTCATTTTCCGATGCTCATAATGCCCCTTATAAAGCTAGTTCCTCTTCCAACTTCCATCTTCCTATCATTGTTCTCTCTGACTTCCATATCCAATCTGTCACTTCTCTTTCCTACGTCTGCTCAATTCATTCTATTCGATCATGCTCATTGTTCTGCAAAGCCTACACTCTCTTTTCTCACTGCCACCATTTTAATTTTCCTGGAATTATACATTCAACTGTCTATAGTAGTAAGCATGACTCCAGTATGCTTGTCTGTCTTTTATGCCTCAGCATCCCCAATGTTATAAGAATACAATTTATCAACATTGACTAAATGGATATAGGAAGAAATTAAAGGATGAATGGATTTGCTAGACTCTCTGATAGAAATTTTCTGAAATTTATCTCATTTAATTTTCAAAAGAGCTCTATTATAAAGACATTATTTTTCCATTTTCCAAAAAGCTGTGGCTCAAATCTATTAGGGACTTTGACAAAGATAGTCATAAGTGGTGAGGACAGTTCCATGTGGTTTTGGTCCAGTTCTTTTTAACTTTACGTGTGCAATAAGCCTAGCCAACTTTTGGGCTTTTCTTCTCAGCTGTGGTCTCTTCCTTCCCATCCAAACTACCTATCTTGTACCCACAGCATTGAGTTCAGTTTTCTTCATAAAACATATCCCCAATTTTCAATATCTGCTCAAAAATCTACATTCCATTCCTCATTGCCTAGATGATAAAGTCCACATTCTTATCCTAATATCCAGTCATTGATTCAACAGATATGTATGTATATGTATGTAAAATATGTGTCTATGTCTCAGGTACTGGGACAACCGAGCACAGCCTGTCACTTGGACTATTTCTGCTTCTCCAACCTGGGCCCCATCCTCTACTTTCAATTTACATTAAGTTTATATATATCTCAAAGTCTAGTCAAAAAAGTTCAATCCTATGTGAAGGAAGCATAGTCTGATAATTCTGAACTATTCGGTAGTGGTGTTTTAGATCTGTCTCTCCAACAAGACTAGGACAGAGGGCTGGGACCTCCTCCATCTCTTCTTTTGGCTTTCCACAGACCTCAGAATGCGCCTATCCAGGACAAATGGCTTCAACTTAGTTTTTTTTTTTTTTTTTTTGCATTTCTCATTTTTATTTGACAGAAAAAGTTGCTCTTGCTGTACAGATTTTAAAAAAACCAAAATGCCTTTAAGAAACATGAAGAAAAGTTGGGGGAGGGGCCACCACCTCACTGGGGGGGCAGTAGGGGCCAACTAATTTCCACTCCTGCCCCTTCCTTCCAGAACACCTCACACAAAGTTCCCAAGTTCCAAACCACCGCCCCCCAGGAACTCAGGGGTAAAAGGGGGCATCATTGCCTCCCAGGCCCTTTCTAACTCAAGACCAGGGTGCCCCCAACTGTATCATCCCCTCCCGCAACTCCCATTCTCATTCCCACCCACCCCAAACCCCCCAAAACGTGAACCAGGAAAAACTCACAGAGATTAACATTTCACAGGAACAAAGAAAATGGGGGGGGAGGGAAAGGAGAGAACCCTCCCCCAAGATGCTGCCAGGGTTCAAAGGGGGGCAGACAAGGACCCCTCCCCATGGCTCTGCTGGGGAAACGGGACACTCCCTGCAGCTCCAGAACTTGGGGTGTGGTGGACCTCCCCCCAGAAAGATTCAAGGAGACCTGGAGGAGCGGTGCCGCACAGGGCGGGGGCTAGGCGTCTCCCTCCTGCGCTTGTGGCCTGGGGAGCGACTGTCCCCACGCTGGCCTCTGCAGGAACCCCGCTCACTGCTGCTCTGCTGGTCCCATGGCGAGGGCTGGGGCGAGGGGCGGCGGCGCTCCGCAGGCGAGTAGCTGAAGGACCGAGAGTCTCGGAGGGAGTCTATTGGCTTCCAGGGGCTACGGGACCTCCGCTCGCCAGGGGGTGGCTTCTTGGGGCTTGCAGGTTTGGGCAAGGCCTGAGGGCCAGGCTTAGCAGGGGAGGGGGAGGAAGAAGTCGAAGAGGAGGAAGAGGAGGACCCTCTATAAAAGGTACTGTCAGCTATCCAGAGCAAACAGAATGCTTGTGCCTAGGACCTATTCTCCACCATGTCCTTCTGCTTCCTTCTGTTGTATTTGTTAACAAAACTAATTGCTCGGCTTAGATATTTTGTTGCTGTTGAAATTAAGTTACTAGAGAAATATCAAAGAAAGCTAACGAAATAGGTATATGGAAAGAAGAAAATGAGCTAATGTTTATATACAAATAAACTTAAAGACTCTTGGAAAACGAATAAAGAAAATTTACCCTTCTCCAAAAACTGATACCAAAATGTGGGGATGGGGCCAGATAGCCATAAAATCTTGAAAATACAAAATAAAAATCTTTAGGCCATTTCTGTACCCAGGATGCTTCAGAAATGTTTTTAAAATTATTACTCAAATTAAAAAAAAAAAAAAAAAACTATAACTGGAAGTCTCAAAAGATTCATATGGGTATGATTTATACCAATAATACAATGAACTGTTAACATCCAACCTTTAATCAAAGAAGAGCTTTTGACACTACATTAAAAACTAGAAAACAAAAACAGAAAGCAAAAAAAACCATATACAATTACATATTCAAAGCAAAAATAAAACTTTCATGATATATACGTATCCTTTTTAAAATAATTACCCGTTTTAAAAGAATTTTTCAATCAACCCTGCAACTATTGGTGCTGACTATATCAAATAAGAAAGCCCCTTATGTATTGAGAAAAAAGTAAATGCTGGGTTGTTAAATCAAACAAGAAAAATTAAGAATACTTTAATATTTATGCTATTGACAGTTTTGCTCTTCTAGTATATTGAATCTAGAAAAAACAAAAAAACAACTCTCTTCACTTGATTATGGATGTTAATTTCTCCTATAATACTAAAGTTTAACACACGAACAGTTAATGTAAACTGAAAAAGTAAATCTTTACTTCTTGAAAATGTTTTTTTTTTCTTATTCTTCATGAATTAAGAAAAAAATCTCAGCTTTACCATCAAAACCACAATTTTAAAAACTTATCTGGCAAAACTATAAATCATTTTCCTTTTTTCTTTGAAACAAAGAACTCCAGGTATATCAGAGACTTGAGATAATTCAGAAAATCTGTATAAAACCCGTATTTTAAAAGTTAATTTGATTTCAAGAGGACCCTCGAAAAAGCCAGTGTTCTTATACAAAACATTACCAAATAAAGAAAGCTGAATTTTCAAGACTATTAAAATGTTATAATTCAGGGGCGCCTGGGTGGCTCAGTAATTAAGCGTCTGCCTTTGGCTCAGGTCATGGTCCCAGGGTCCTGGAATCGAGCCCCGCATCGGGCTCCCTCTTCGGTGGGAAGCCTGCTTCTCCCTCTCCCTCTCCCTCTCCCCCTGCTTGTGTTCCCTCTCTCGCCGTCTCTCTCTCTCTCTGTGAAATAAATAAATAAAATCTTCAAAAAAAATTATAATTCAAAAATTAACCATCCTGTTGGATATGCCATCAAGGAATTTTAATAATTAGTAATATGAAGATATACTTGGTCCTTTCATTTAGGAACATCTACTTGCCAATTTGAAAATTAAAAAAAAAAAAATCACATACACTGACTATATTCTGAATATGGGAACATGTAATACTTCAATGTAGTTATCTTAACTATGTTCTCAAACATTTTTAAAACGCTTTTTAACAGTCTAAATTAAAATATGTCCATGGCTTCTTCAGCAAAGAATTTGAAATTATACTTCAGTTGGAGTACCTGCTACTAAAACTAGCTCTATGATTTCGTACAAATTCTCAACCTCTTTGATGCACTGATTCTTCTGAAAAATTAAGATTATCTGAGAAGTGCAGGTAATACAACCTGTGTCAGAAGCCCACTGAGAGGACTGTATGAGAAAATAAATGCAAAATTCTTGGAATATATTAGGTGCTCAAGAAGTATTAGCATGCTGCTTTAACTCCCCTGGCAAGGATACACTCTACATGTCCTAGCCTCATCTTTCCAAACTTACATCATTCAAGCCCAGCCAACATTTTTCCTTCTCCTTTGAAGCCTTCAACTATTACTCCCTTTTATCTACATTTAGCCTTTTGCTTTTTATAGGTCTGACTCTCTCCCCAGGAACATCATAATTTCTATTGTTTTCCCCTCACAATTAATGGAGTAGTTGCTAAGTAATACTTGTTAAATTCAACACATGAAATGAGTTTCAAAAGTTCCTGATTTTGGTACCTGTAGCTGGCTGAGTAGATCAGTCACTGAGACTGTTTATAAATGTCACAGAACAGTGGCCTTTAATATACATATGATTTTAGCAATGAATATATGGTATTACATTATATACTGACTTTTATCGTCATAGGAATACTAAAAACAAAAACAAACTAGCATAATGCAGTAACTCTACTAACACTACAAGAAAAAAATGTCAAATATGGTATCCTTACACTTATTTACAAATAGTTAATTCTTTAATGATTCACTCAGCAGCAAATTTCCACACTAATAGCAAGGCTCATAGGTGATGAAAACTCCTAGAGTCTGGCATTCAAAGATCACCCTTGCTACATAGAAAGAAGCTAATTAGGTTTATTTTTTCTTTAATTATATGATCACTTCATACTGAAAATTCTCATTAAAAATAAGAAAGAGATAGAGAAGCAAGATGGCGGAGGAGTAGGAGACCTGGATTTCGCCTGGTCCCAGGAATTCAGCTGGATAAGGATCAAACCATTCTGAACACCTACGAACTCAACAGGAGATCGAAGAAAAGAATAGCAACAACTCTCTGAACAGAAAAGCGACCACTTTTTGGAAGGTAGGACGTGCGGAGAAGTGAATCTGAGGCAATATTTGGGAGGATAGACGGCGGGGTAGGGGCCTCCGTTGGCCGATTCTGGCAAGTGATAGAACCACGGAGCACAAAATCAGAACATTTAAAAGTCTGTTCCGCTGAGGAACGTCACTCCGGTGGCTAACCGGGGGGTGGAACCCTCGCGGGATAGTGTGGTCTCAGGACCCTCGGGGTCACAGAAAGACCGGGGGTGCCTGAGTGCGGTAGAGCTCCCAGGGATCAGAGCGGGGAAGCTGGCTGCAGAGACGGAGCCCAGGCGCGGGCTCTCAGCTCAGGGTTGTCATAAACCGTGATCCACGGCACAGTCGGGCTACTGCTCCTCCAGCAGGGACCCAACAAGCGACAGATTCGGGGAGACTCACCTTCTTCCCCGGGGAGGAGTGGCGTAGAAGCTCACCGCAGGGACCTGCTGGGTTTGGAGACTCCAGATGGGGTCAGGTGTCAGAGATAGAAACGCGCGGTCACAGGCCGGGTGAGCACGGAGTGCGGCCAGAGACCGGGGAGACGGGAGTGAGTGACTGCTTTTCTAAGGGGGCTCACTGAGGAGTGGGGCCCCCAGTTCACGGCTCCTCTGGGGCGGAGATTGGGAGGCCGCCATTTTCACTCTCCCCCTCCAAAGCTGTATGGAAAGCTCGCAGGGAACAAAAGCTCCGGAGACCAAACCCGAGCAGATTACTTGGCCCCGACCGGGCAAGGGCGGGGCAATTCCGCCTCCGGCAAAGACATTTGGAAACCACGGCAACAGGCCCCTCCCCAGAAGATCAGCAAGAACAGCCAGCCAAGACCAAGTTTACCGATCAATGAGAACGGCAGAACTCCAGCGCTAGGGGAATACTGCACATAGAATCCATGGCTTTTTTACCAAGATTCTGTAGCCTTTCAAAGTTAATTTTTTTAACTTTTTTTTTTTGAATTTTTCTTTTTCCCTTTTTCAACCAACATCTTATCAATCCCTTTTTTAAAAAAAACATTTTTATTTTTCATTTTTAGAGTCATATTCTATCCCTTCATAGTAGTTAACCGTATTTTTGGCATATATATATAAGTTGTTCTCTCTTTAAAATTTTGAGATAGTTTCTTCTAACAGATCAAAATATACCCTAAATCTCTAGTGTATGGTTTTTTCCTACTCCCCTGCCTGATCACATTCTCTCCCTTATTTTGTTTTTTTTTTTTTTTAAATCCTCTTCTTTCTTTTCTCAACTACTTATCAATTCCTTTTATAAAATTTTTTATAATTTCCATCTTCACAGTCATATTCCATCCCTTCATCATATCAACCATTATTTTTGTATATATATAAGTTTTTCTTTCTTTAAAATTTTGGGAGGCACTTTCTTCTAACAGACCAAAATACACCCAAAATCTAGTGTGTGGCACTGATCTATATACCAGCCTGAGCAAATATGATCATATTCCGTTTTTTTTTGGTTTTCTTCTGTTTTTGTTTGTTTTTATCTTTTTCTTCTTTTTTTTTTTCTTTTTCTTTTCCTCTCTTTCCCTTTCTTTTCCCACTGCTTCAGGTCTTTTCTGATTTGTTTAGAGTATATTTTCTGGGGACATTGTTACCCTATTAGCATTTTGTTCTCTCACTAATATATTCTCCTGTGGACAAAATAACAAGATGGAAAAAATCACCTCAACAAAAAGAACAAGAGGCAGTACCGACTGCCAGGGACCTACTCAATATGGACATTAGTACGATGTCAGATCTAGAGTTCAGAATCATCACTTTAAAGATACTAGCTGGACTTGAAAAAAGCATGGAACTTATTAGAGAAACCCTTTCTGGAGAAGAAAAAGAACTAAAATCTAACCAAGTCAAAATCAAAAAGGCTATTAATGAGGTGCAATCAAAAATGGGGGCACTAACTGCTAGGATAAATGAGGCAGAAGAGAGAAGTAGTGATATAGAAGACCAAATGATGGAAAATAAAGAAGCTGAGAAAAAGAGAGATAAACAACTACTGGATCATGAG
The DNA here is from genome assembly GCF_029215605.1 of Mirounga angustirostris. Lineage (NCBI taxonomy): Eukaryota > Metazoa > Chordata > Mammalia > Carnivora > Phocidae > Mirounga > Mirounga angustirostris. The sequence continues at coordinate 175,094,631 of NW_026991709.1, read as the reverse complement.
GGCAGAATTCGAGAGATAAGCGATACCATAAGATGAAACAACATTAGAATAATTGGGATCCCAGAAGAAGAAGAAAGAGAGAGAGGGGCAGAAGGTATAATGGATCAAATTATAGCAGAGAACTTCCCTAATTTGGGAAAGGAAACAGGCATCAAAATCCAGGAGGCACAGAGAACCCCTCTCAAAATCAATAAAAATAGGTCAACACCCCGACTAATAGTAAAACTTATGAGTCTCAGAGACAAAGAGAAAATCCTGAAAGCAGCTCGGGAGAAGAGATATGTAACCTAAAATGGTAGAAACATTAGATTGGCAACAGACCTATCCACAGAGACCTGGCAGGCCAGAAAGGACTGGCAGGATATATTCAGAGCACTAAATGAGAAAAATATGCACCCAAGAATACTATATCCAACTAGGCTGTCATTGAAAATAGAAGGAAGGATAAAGAGCTTCCAGGATAAACAAAAACTAAAGGAATTTGCAAACACGAAACCAGCCCTACAAGAAATCTTGAAAGGGGACCTCTAAGCAAAGAGAGAGCCTAAAAGCAACCTAGACCAGAAAGGAACACAGACAATATACAGCAACAGTCACCTTACAGGCAATACAATGGCACTAAATTCCTCTTTCAATAGTTACCCTGAATGTAAATGGGCTAAATGCCCCAATCAAAAGACACAGGCTATCAGATTGGATTAAAAAAAAAGACCCATCGATATGCTGTCTGCAAGAGACTCATTTTAGACCCAAAGACACTCCCACATTGAAAGTGAGGGGGTGGGTCAAAAAGAAAAGAAAGTGAGGGGGTGGAAAACCATTTACCATGCTAATGGACACCAAAAGAAAGCTGGGGTGGCAATCCTTATTTCAGACAAATTAGATTTTAAACCAAAGACTGTAATAAGAGATGAGGAAGGACATTATATCCTACTTAAAGGATCTATCCAACAGGAAGATCTAACAATTGTAAATATCTATGCCCCTAACATGGGAGCAGCCAATTATATAAGGCAATTAATAACAAAAGCAAAGAAACACATCGACAACAATACAATAATAGTGGGGGACTTTAACACCCCCCTCACTGAAATGGACAGAACGTCTAAGCAAAAGATCAACAAGGAAATAAAGACTTTAAATGACACACTGGACCAAATGGACTTCACAGACATATTCAGAACATTCCACCCCAAAGCAACAAAATACACATTCTTCTCTAGTGCCCATGGAACATTCTCCAGAATCGATCACATCCTAGGTCATAAATCAGGTCTCAACTGGTACCAAAAGATTAGGATCATTCCCTGCCTATTTTCAGACCACAATGCTTTGAAACTAGAACTCAATCACAAGAGGAAAGTCGGAAAGAACTCAAATACATGGAGGCTAAAGAGCATCCTACTAAAGAATGAATGGGTCAACCAGGAAATTAAAGAAGAATTAAAAAAATACATGGAAACCAATGAAAATGAAAACACAACTGTTCAAAATCTTTGGGATGCAGCAAAGGCAGTCCTAAGAGGAAAGTATATAGCATTACAAGCCTTTCTCAAGAAACAAGAAAGGTCTCAAATACACAACCTAACCCTACACCCAAAGGAGCTGGAGAAAGAACAGCAAATCAAGCCTAAACCCAGCAGGAGAAGAGAAAAAATAAAGATCAGAGCAGAAATCAATGAAATAGAAACCAAAAGAATAGTAGAACAGATCAACGAAACTAGGAGCTGGTTCTTTGAAAGAATTAACAAGATTGATAAACCCCTGGCCAGACTCATCAAAAGGAAAAGAGAAATGACCCAAATCAACAAAATCATGAATGAAAGAGGAGAGATCACAACCAACACCAACGAAATACAAACAATTATAAGAACATATTATGAGCAACTCTATGCCAGCAAATTAGATAACCTGGAAGAGATGGATGCATTCCTAGAGATGTATCAACTACCAAAACTGAACCAGGAAGAAAGAGAAAACCTGAACAGACCTATAACCACTAAGGAAATTGAAGCAGTCATCAAAAATCTCCCAACAAACAAAAGCCCAGGGCCAGATGGCTTCCCAGGGGGAATTCTACCAAACATTTAAAGAAGAATTAATACCTATTCTTCTGAAACTGTTCCAAATAATAGAAATGGAAGGAAAACTTCCAAACTCATTTTATGAGGCCAGCATTACCTTGATCCCAAAACCAGACAAAGACCCCATCAAAAAGGAGAATTACAGACCAATATCCCTGATGAACATGGATGCAAAAATTCTCACCAAATTACTAGCCAATAGGATCCAACAGTACATTAAAAGGATTATTCACCATGACCAAGTGGGATTCATCCCTGGGCTGCAAGGTTGGTTCAACATCCGCAAATCAATCAACGTGATACATTAACAAAAGAAAGAACAAGAATCATATGATCCTCTCAATGGATGCAGAAAAAGCATTTGACAAAGTACAGCATCCTTTCTTGATCAAAACTCTTCAGAGTATAGGCACAGAGGGTACATACCTCAATATCATAAAAGCCATCTATGAAAAACCTATAGTGAATATCATTCTCAGTGGGGAAAAACTGAGAGCTTTCCCCCTAAGATCAGGAACACGGCAGGGATGTCCACTATCACCACTGCTATTCAACATAGTATTGGAAGTCCTAGCCACAGCAATCAGACAACAAAAAGAAATCAAAGGCATCCAAATCGGCAAAGAAGAAGTCAAACTCTCACTCTTTGCAGATGATAGGACACTTTATGTGGAAAACCCCAAAGACTCCACCCCAAAACTGCTAGAACTCATACAGGAATTCAGTAAAGTGGCAGGATATAAAATCAGTGCACAGAAATCAGTGGCATCCCTATACACCAACAACAAGACAGAAGAAAGAGAAATTAAGGAGTTGATCCCATTTACAATTGCACCCAAAACCATAAGATACCTAGATATAAATCTAACCAAAGAGGCAAAGGATCTGTACTCAGAAAACTATAAAATACTCATGAAAGAAATTGAGGAAGACACAAAGAAATGGAAAAACGTTCCATGCTCATGGATTGGAAGAACAAATATTGTGAAGATGTCAATGCTACCTAGAACAATCTACACATTCAATGCAATCCCCATCAAAATACCATCCACTTTTTTCAAAGAAATGGAACAATTAATCCTAAAATTTGTATGGAACCAGAAAAGACCCCGAAAAGCCAGAGGAATGTTGAAAAAGAAAAGCAAAGCTGGCGGCATCACAATTCCAGACTTCAAGCTCTATTACAATTCTGTCATCATCTAGACAGTATGGTACTGGCACCAAAACAGACACATAGATCAATGGAACAGAATAGAGAGCCCAGAAATGGACCCTCAACTCTATGGTCAACTTTGACACAGCAGGAAAGAATGTCCAATGGAAAAAAGACAGTCTCTTCAACAAATGGTGTTGGGAAAATTGGACAGTCACATGCAGAAGAATGAAACTGGACCATTTCCTTACACCACACACAAAAATAGACTCCAAATGGTTGAAAGACCTCAATGTGAGACAGGAGTCCACCAAAATCCTAAAGGAGAACACAGGCAGCAACCTCTTCGACCTCAGCCGCATCAACTTCTTCCTAGAGACATCGCCAAAGGCAAGGGAAGCAAGGGCAAAAATGAACTATTGGGACTTCATCAAGATAAAAGGCTTTTGCACACCAAAAGAAACAGTCAACAAAACCAAAAGACAACCGACAGAATGGGAGAAGATATTTGCAAATGACATATCAGATAAAGGGCTAGTATCCAAAATCTATAAAGAACTTATCAAACTCAACACCCAAAGAACAAAGAATCCAATCAAGAAATAGGCAGAAGACATGAACAGACATTTCTGCAAAGAAGACATCCAAATGGCCAACAGACACATGAAAAAGTGCTCAACATTGCTCTGCATCAGGGAAATCCAAATCAAAACCTCAATGAGATACCACCTCACACCAGTCAGATTGGCTAAAATTAACAAGTCAGGAAATGACAGATGTTGGCGGGGATGCGGAGAAAGGGGAACCCTCCTACACTGTTGGTGGGAATGCAAGTTGGTGCAGCCACTCTGGAAAACAGTACGGAGGTTCCTCAAAAAGTTGACAATAGAGCTACCATACAATCCAGCAATTGCACTACTGGGTATTTACCCCAAAGACACAAAAGTAGGGATCCGAAAGGGTACGTGCACCCTGATGTTTATAGCAGCATTGTCCACAATAGCCAAACTGTGGAAAGAGCCAAGATGTCCATCGACAGATGAATGGATAAAGAAGATGTGGTATATATATACAATGGAATATTATGCAGCCATCAGAAGGAATGAGATCTTGCCATTTGCAACGACGTGGATGAAACTGGAGGGTATCATGCTGAGCGAAATAAGTCAAACAGAGAAAGACATGTATCATATGACCTCACTGATACGAGGAATTCTTTTTTTTTTTTTTTAAAGATTTTATTTATTTATTTGAGAGAGAGAGAATGAGAGAGAGTGAGTACATGAGACGGGGGAGGGTCAGAGGGAGAAGCAGACTCCCTGCCGAGCAGGGAGCCCGATGCGAGACTTGATCCAGGGACTCCAGGATCATGACCTGAGCCGAAGGCAGTCGCTTAACCAACTGAGCCACCCAGGCACCCCATGATATGAGGAATTCTTAATCTCAGGAAACAAACTGAGGGTTGCTGGAGTTGGGGGTGGGGTGGGAGGGATGGGGTGACTGGGTGATAGACACTGGGGAGGATATGTGCTCTGGTACGCGCTGTGCATTGTGCAAGACTGTTGAATCTCAGATCTGTTCCTCTGAAACAAATAATGCAATATATGTTAAGAAAAAAAAAGAAGATAGCAGGAGGGGAAGAATGAAGGGGGGAAATCGGAGGGGTAGACAAACCATGAGAGATGATGGACTCTGAAAAACAAACTGAGGGTTCTGGAGGGGAGGGGGTTGGGAGGATGGGTTAGCCTGGTGATGGGTATTAAAGAGGGCACGTTCTGCATGGAGCACTGGGTGTTATGCACAAACGATGAATCATGGAACACTACATCTAAAACTAATGATGTAATGTATAGGGATTAACGTAATAAAAAAGTTTAAAAAAATAAGAGAAAGAGACATCAAAGATTACTTATGGATTGCCTGAAAAAGATATTTACCCAATTCAGTTTAAAGGACTGAAATGACTTTAGAAGTACATGAACCTCTAGAGATTCATGTATTTTATCTCACATGGTTCTTAAAAATAAAAAAAAAATCTGTGAGATAGGCAATATATATTATTATTCCCAATTTTAACATGAGCAAATCAAGGCTGAGAGAGGTTAGATTTTGCCCAGTCACACTGCTAATTAAGTATCAGAGCTAGGCTGATGGCACATCTTCTGATTTCTAATATAGAAAAAAAAAAAAAAAAAGGAGGAACATCACATCCAAATTAAAGTTTAAGCTTCTGACTCTTTTTCAGTCTTTAGAAACTCTACCTTAGGAAATTGGCATGAATAATATTTGCTCAAGCTGAAAGTCATATTTAAGGTATATTCATTCTTTCAATCATTCACTCAATTATTCCACAAATCTTATTCAATGCCTACCAGGCTGTGTGTGAAAAGATATGGTCCCCCTATTCAGAAACTTTCCAGCTGATTCCTTGATCACATGGTGTCTTGGTTTCCTCTTTCTCACAAAGAGGGATACCGCCTGTGCAGGAATCCCTTGGGGGTCTGATAATAGTGATCAAAGGCACTGATCACTGAAACAGGGTTTTTTAAATGTAAATGACAACACCATATTTAGATGTAAATGCTCCCCCTTTAGGCATCACTCTCTATAATCTTATGTAGCTTCATGTTTTTTCAAAGCCATTATACAATACTGTATGTAAGGTGTATTCACTGTTTATTTAGTACCGACCTCCTTTCCCCATCCTGTCTAGAAAGCTTCACAAGACTACAGACTTTTTTCTGCTTTATTTTTATATCCCGGACACATAGAATGGTGTTTTGCATATATTATGTATTAAGTGTATAAATCGATGTTATCCTAGGATTTCAGTAAGAGATTTCCCGCTCATATACCTGTACATTAACCTACACAAAACAGCAGTGCGAGACTGATATTATCTTAGAGCACTACCCTGCATAGTTGATTTCTGTTGTTCTGCAGCAGATCTCTTGAATTGTTAAAGCTTACAAAGCAAATAGCTAGGAAAAAAAAAATCTCCCACAAAACATAACTGTGAAATTTGAAGAGATGTGTGTATTTCCCCCTAACTTTAATACTGGGTCTGACTTACTGTGTCATGTACATCAATTTTAAAACTTTTATAAACAAAAAAAATGTAGTAGTTTACAATAATGGGGAATAATAAAAAGTTAAATTTGTAATAATGACTTCTTATTAATTTTATGAGGTCTTTAAAATTTTTAACCCAGAAAAAAAAACCCAACCTATTATAAAGTTATTTAAGAAAATAAGGCATGAATTATTTTGTCATTTTAACAGCATACCCTAAAATAAACTAAAGCATAATAGATGGATATAAATATTATGATAGCCTGCTTTGTTGCCATGGAAACTTCACTATCAGTATATCTCGGAATATGCATTTCCCTGTTTCTCTGGCTAAGCAAACACAAATTGATACTACTTGTTTTCTTTATAAGTTATATCAAGACCCAGCATAAGCAAAGAACAAGAATGCAATTTTATGCTTCAGAAATGCATTACACATGATACTAGGTGACACATGGATCCATCATTCTAGTAGACCCCCCACCCTTTAGTACTTGAAGAGGCTTGAAAAAGGTTTCTTGGTTTAAATTTTTAAAGCACAAAAATGTACACAAATTAGAAAGCAATTAGGGCAAATGTGCTGATGTGGAGGGTAAAATAAAGTGAAAATGGGACAAATGTAAATAGAGTATTGTTAGAATAAATGTGCCAACTTATTAAATGAGTGATATATTGTCCTTTGGACCTGTTTATTAACAGTGCCAGAAATCATGACACTAGCAGGAGAAATGCACTCCATCAATCCTATGTATGTTTCTCTCCATAAATACTCTTTAGCTGATTGATCACATTTAGCTGATGTGATCAATTAGGCTACCACTGTCACAGAAAATACTGCCCTACAAGTATGTATTCCATAAGCCTGATTTTTTAAACACTGAGGTCTCTATATTCCTTTTCTACTCTTTTTTTTTTTTTTTTTTTTTTGCTTAAGTAGTAAAATTAGATGGGAAATGGGTCTGAATTCAGATTGTGGAAATATAACAGAAAGGAGAGTGATTTCAGGACTACTTCTAGGAGGTAAAATTATGTGACTGATAATGTGTGCCAATACTGATGAGGAAGAAAAGAAAGTGCTAGAGGAAACCCCAAGTTCCTGTGGATGGCTGATGTGGTCCAGAGGGATGGGAACCCTGGCTCTCCTGCGGCATCCCACCATTGCCTATGGTCCTCCTCAACTTCAGTCAGACAGAATTCCTTTCTCTAGGCTGCCTACAGCACGGCTGTGTCCTGTTTCCAGGCCTTCCTTCTCCCGCTCCTTCCACGTGGCTAACAGCCATTGACCCGACCAGTGTAGCTTGGGTACTGTTTCTCACTGGAGGTCTTATTACTAGGTACCTTATAACAGTAGAGCAGTTTCACCTACTGTGTGAGCTTCATGAGGCCAGGGAACTGTTGGGTAAGACTTGGCACTTAGGAGGTGCTGTATTAGTTTCCTAGGGCTGCTGTAACAAAGCACCACAAACTGTCCCACCATTCTGGAGGCGGGGAAGTCTAGAATCAAAGTGTTGGCAGTGCTCCCCGTCATACCTGTACAAGAATCCTTCCTTTCCTCCGCCTAGTTCTAGTGGCTTGCAGGTGATCTTTGGCCCTCCTTGGCTTGTACATGCCATCACCCCACTCTGCCACCGCAGTCACATGCATCCTCCACATGTGTTTGTCTTTACATGGGTATCTTCTTCGAAGAACACAGATCACATTAGATTAGGGGCTCACTCCGCTCCAGAATGACGCATCTTAGCCACTGCATCTACAATGACCCTATTTCCAAGTAAGGGCATGCTCTGATCCTCGGTTAGGACTTTAACATACCTTTTTTGGACATGAGGGGAGGGTGCACAATTTAACCCAGAATAGGTGGTGAACAATATTATGAATAAAGTACAAATGTTATGTCTAGGGCAGAAGGGGCATTCAAGAATAGACGGTAAACATTTCCCACACAATCTGTGCATGTTTCAGAATGCTGGGCAGCAGATCTCACTGAAAGCCAGCCTTCCTGTGTCTTGTCCCAGAACTTTTCACCTACCAGACAGACAGTGGACCATGTTTAATCACAAGCTTCGAGATCATGACTCTTCTTATGCCCAACACTGCTACCTTTCTAGTTTTCAGCAAATATTCTTTGTCTTGGCATCCCAACGGGCACTTTAAAACTAAATGTGGTATAGCTTCAGTTAAAAAAAGTTTTCTCAAATTACCGCTTTAACTAAATTTTGATATACTTCTAAGCAAACCATTTTAATTGAGGAACTTTTAGCAAAAGTTTAAATTTTCTCAATTATAAACCTGTTGGGAACTAGCTGGATATGGCCTGCTCTTTTACTGCTCAATTAAAGGACCTTATTGACCGTAAAAAAAATTCATTAAAAGCTACAAATGGCTAAAATTAGGCAATGTTAAACATAAACGATTCTGAATACTTTTATATACCACCAAAATACCTTACTCACGGTCCTACACACGCTAATACAGAAAGATGATTAAAAAAAAACACACACACACAACTGTAAACTAGAAGGAATTAAACACAGCTATCTTTCCTCAAGTCAGCCAACAGAATAACTTCACTAAAGTATGCAGTGCAGCGTCTAGATGGCTATTGCATTATTACTCGCTGATGAATCCTGCCTTTCGGTATGCCCAATGCCACTAACAGCATTCATAATATTTAACGCACCAACGATACAGTTTAGTTCGAAGGTAAACTGATGTTTGTAGTGTAACATTTTCTAGAACGTCACCGTCGTCTGACAATAACATACGGGGACATTAAAAACTACCCTTGTTTTATGAATGAATGCCTTCTACGAGAATCAATGAAATTAAAGAGAAATGCTATATGTATTTAACTATGACAGTAAGCAAAAGCAGCACTGCTAGCGCATGAATGTGAAAAGCAATATATTTTGGGGCGCCTGGGTGGCTCAGTCGTTAAGCGTCTGCCTTTGGCTCAGGTCATGATCCCAGGGTCCTGGGATCGAGCCCCGCATCGGGCTCTCTGCTCAGCGGGAAGCCTGCTTCTCCCTCTCCCCCTCCCTCTGCTTGTGTTCCCTCTCTCGCTGTGTTTCTCTCTGTCAAATAAATAAAATCTTAAAAAAAAAAAAAAAAGAAAAGAAAAGCAATATATTTCATGCAGCTTCTTAATGTGTATTGTCAGAGCAAGGGGTGCCACAGTGAGGAATGCCCGTGGAGAAAGAGGTGCTCCATCCTTATGGATCACAGGGCAAGGCTGAGCTTCTGCAATGGCGTCAGCAAATACTCTCCGTTTGTGTCTGAAAAAACAGATGGGGTAATTTAGTAATTTGCCAATACTTAGAGGAGTCTGGGGCACAAATGAGCCTAAAGCCAGGGCCGCCCCCTACAGCTGCACAGGTGTGCGCAGCATAACTCAAGCGGGCATCCTTCACATGGACTATGACGTGAATAGTGCCCTGAGGACACGTGCAGTGTCACAACTACACAAAAGAAGTTCTGCTCCAATGCCAAGTCTTCATGATCCTGATTTTTACCCCAAACCACACAAACATCGTTGCTCCCCAGGGCAAAGGCAAGAAAAAAAATGCCAGATCTCAATTTTTCACCTTCCCACTACCAGTTAAACCGCTACCAGTCCAATCCACCTACCCCAGTTCAACCCATAGGACTCATATATCTGACTTCTAGTGCACTGGTCTTAGAGTTAGAAGAATTGTCAGTCAGAACTTAATAGCTCTGTAACTCTGGGCTAGCTGCTTCTTCCCTCTGTGACTGCGTTTCCTCATCTGTAAAATGAGAGCAACCCTTACCTGGACAAGTTTTACTCAGATATTGTAGTTAGGCCTTTAGGGTTTATTTAGATTGGCAGGGGAATATCTTACTGCTATAGGAGGATTCTGTAAGCGTTGCTGCACATATGTGTATATACAGGTATATATCCTTATGCATGCATATAAAGATAAATATAAAATATTAATATTTTATTTATATGTAAATATAAGTACCTGTGTATTTATAATATAAATATAAATATATATATATATACACACACATAGAGAGACAGAGGGAGAAAGAGACAGAGACAGACTCTATACTAAATGGTATCATAAGCCCTACAGCTGACTCTTGAATACAGCACCACTAGTCACATGTGGCTACTAAGCCCTTGAAACATGACTAGTCTGGATAGAAATGTGCAATAACTATATATCAAAGGCTTCGTATAAAAACGTAAAGTATCTCCTTCAACCTTTTTATACTGAAATAATGTATGTGTTGAAATAAAATTTAGGATATATTAAACAAAATGTTATTACTTAAATTAACTTCTCTTATTTATTTTTGCTTGTTTAAATGTGGCTACTAGAAAATCTTAAATTACATATGTGATTCACATTCTATTTTCATTAGACAGGGCTGCCTCAGAGTATTTTGCTTCAGGAAGCCAAAATACCACCATACATACATTTCCAGAGATCAGGGTCAGATGGTAGGGCTTTGACTTTTAGACAGACAGACTTACATTGTAGGGCATGTCAACAAACTTCACTGTAATTTCTTCTATACAAATATTCCACACTAGGTCTTATTATATGTGAATGTAATACCAAGTTGCTTGAAAGTGCCAAAGACACTTTCCTTCATTTGTTCCATTTATAGTTATTTCATTAGACGCATATTCATCAGATTTTAGCAGTGGACAGATGGCATGCTTCAGTAGGGTAAATGGAGGACAATTTGATGAAAAGCAGGGTATGAGGAAGCCCACAGTAATACTCCTACTACTGTCCTATTTTCAAGTTCAAGATTTACCAACCACTTTCTCTCCTAGGATGAAAGATCTAGTGTGCACAGGTTATCATCCCTTAGTTGGAGAGTTCACAAGGAGTTTCACAGCTCCAAGATACTAACAGTAGGAACAAGAATCTTCTGGACTCCAAATTAAATTGCTCTATTTGAAAAACACAAACCATTTTATAATGAAGAGATAAAAGCAATCTCAAAAGGTCATTTTTTCCCCAGCTATTTGAGTAATAACTCATTCTGGCACACCCATCAGGATGCAGCCCAGCTCAAAATTGGATGATCCATGTAGCCCATTGTCTGATGTCATTTTGTGGATGGGGCACTCAGCTGCGAACATCTGCTTTAAGATTTTCCAGGTTAAAGTTTTGTCTTCTATGCTACATGGGGCAGAACTCTAGAGTTTTTCACCAATTACTGACGCACATACTCAATATGATTCATGGATCTTCTATAGACAGAGAACTTATTCATTCCACCTTCAGGAATTCCAGGAAGCACACTGACACCAAAGTGGGTAAGCCCCGTATCTAGGTGAGAATACGAGGGCAACTTCCTCTTTCTTCCTTGTTGTTTATACCCATTCTGAACACGTATTTCATGCTGTGTACATTGCCATATAAGCCATAAGTAGATAGGCTTCTTCTAATCAATAACACAGAATAACAACAGGACCACTAAAGAGTAGTTTCATTTCACAGAATTAGTTAAAGGATTAAGACATTTGACTTGGCCTAGAAAATGAAAGGGACTGTGATATTGTAAATACCCTCTATTCCTCCTTATTCACTCGTATCTCAATTTACTGCTTTAGTGTATGGCATCAGAAAGCAAACCACTTGGGTGAATTTGACATGTATGCAAAGTGTAGAGCGTAATAACAGGTTCTGAAGTCAGGATGCCATTTGCTAACCTGAGCGACTCAAGTTACTTAGCCTCCCTACCAACAACGAAGGTTCCTTAGCTGTAAAGCAAGAACAGCATTACATACATACCAGGAGCTGCTGAGAAGAGTAAATGAAATATCACAAAGAGAGGCAATATGAACGCTCAATATCAGGTGTTCTTACAGTGTACCAGCCCAAACAGAGATGTCTTTCATGGCTATCTTTATGAAAAGGCCCTCACGGTCGACCAGAAGGATGCATTCCACTATTTTTCTGTTTTGCAAAACATTCCTTGTTTTCTGTGTTGAACAAAAGCCATCACTATCCATCTCACATTCACCTCTGCTTGGTTCTAGGAAAAAGTTAGCCTCTTCTGATGATCATAAATGCTTTCTATATCCAAGATTAAAAATTTATAAACCATCATGTTTCATTTTGGTTGCAGCTATCAGGATACTTCCCAGCTGTTAGAATTAACATCTCCCAGGTGCTTCCAATCCTTTTAAATGGTCCCTATTTTTATCTTGTCCCATTTTATATTAATTTCCTTCTGTAAGCTAACTCAAGTCTTTCAGAAGCCATGGAGTATAAATCATAAAGAAATATCTGTGTATTATATAATAAAAATTAATGCAGATTTTTTGTGGCTTCTTATTGTGCCTGCTCTGGGGCCATTTCATTGCCAACTGACATCTGGCCACAAGAAAGATAAAGTAAAAGAAAAAGACTGAAATTAATCATTTTTAGATGAAGTTCTGAGTCTTAATGTAAATCACACCGTTGTAGTAAAGAGTTTTAATCTGAATTATTTATATACTCTTTTAGAACACTAATCTCTTTTATCATCTTTGCTCAATTAAAAGAAAACCAGCCATTTTTTTTAATAGAGAGAAGAATAAATTCCAGTTTGGCTTATAATAATTAGCAGGGGAGCATGTTTAAAGTGAGTATTCCCAGGGTCTGCCCCTAAAGATTCAGACTATGCATGTGGTGGAGGGGCTTTGGATCTATTAAATATAAAATGCACAGTATTAGAAATATAAAATTGATAAGTCCAAGTAGTGAGCTGAGGGTGAGACATTTTGCAAAAGAAAAAACATTTTGCAATTTTGCATAAATGGACAGTCTACCTGATAGGCAGAAAACCCTCTGACATACTTTATCCTTCATGAAATGGTAAGCCTGGGTTGACTGAAGTCATTTCGATTCTGACATTTACCAAAAGCCAGTTAGCATTAATTGGTCTTCTTCCAAATATTCAGGAGAATAGCTGAATACTAAAGCCAAAAATATTTACCCAGGTCCCTAACATTCAGAGATATTCTTAGAACATTATCATTAAGCAAGAGAATTGTTTGAAAATTCTAGACACATAAGGCAATGTAATTACATATTTCTCAAAAGAGCATGTTAAAGTACATCTCTTATTTTTATAATAATTTGTTATGATCATATGTAGTTATACAATCATTGAATAGCAAGAGAATGAATCATGCTGAGTCCTCCCTTCTCACCTCTTATCTAAAAAATGAAAACAGTCCTTTGCTTGTAGGTTTGTGAAAATTAAGTGACTTGAGTCTCTAACACATAGTGGGCTTTCAGTGAATGGTAGTTGTAAGTGTCTATTACTGTGGTGGGGTAGGTTTTATATTCTGCTTTCTAGCTATTTGAAATATACTTTAAACATACACCGTTTTCTGAGATACAGTAAAAGAAAAAAAAAAGTCTTCTAATGTTCCAGTTATAAGGATATACAAGAAAATCGTAAGAAAGATTGCTTCAGAAATGATGTAGATTAGGGATATAAGTGAGGTTCAGTGGGGTGAGGTCCGGAGCTGACGACCAAGAAAGAATTCTTGAGACATCTTTGGTGCAAAATGGTGGTTTTATTAAAGCATGGGGACAGGACCTGTGGGCAGAAAGAGCTGCTGCCCTGGGGTTGTGAAGGGTGGCTGATTTTATACTTGGGAGTTGGGGTAGGGAAAAAGAGAGGTTTTCAAAAGAACTTTCATATGCTAAAGGGGACCTACAAGATACTGGAGGCCTTGCCATTATCAAGTTAAGATTGGTTTTCCCTCTAGTGAGTCTTTAAGACAGTTGGGAGCTTCCTGGAGGAATGCCACACATATCCCAGCCAGGAGTTGAGGGGGGGGGGGTCCGAGGGGAGGTGTGCGTTGTCCTCAGCTAGCCTTCTGCTCCCTCCTCAAGAAATACTAAGAAAAATCTCATACATTACTGGTGGAAATGTAAATTGGTATAACTTTGGAAAGCCATTTGACAAATTTCTATCAATCTCCATTAAGGGTCTACATACAAAGATAGTCACTGTAGCACTATCCACCAAAGTCTAGAAAAAACCTAAATGGTTTTTAGTATAAACCACTATAAAGAACATGGTTCACCCAGAGCCCTTGTTCTCAAGCTTTAGTGGGCATCAGAATCACATGGGGTCTTGTTAAAACAACAATGGATCCTGGGTCCCACCCAACAGTGTATGATGCACTGAATCGGAGGTGGGGCCCCAGAATCTGCATTTAAAGTAAGTTCCCAGGTAAAGCTGATGCTACTGATCTAGGGAACCACCCTTGGAATCTACTGGTCTATGCCACGGATTATTACACAGCTGTGGGGGGAAAAAATCAGAGCCATATGTTCTGATATGGAACAATCTCCAAAATATGTTGAATGGGAACTGTAAGGGCTGGACAGTCTGTTTGGCTTTAACATTTAAAGGATATATGCTATATATGCTTGAACAGGCACCGAACTGTGGCCTGGCAACCACAGATATGCAGGAGGGAAGAGGGCATCTCCTTCATAGCAGGATTTTAACATTTCACATGAGCATATGTTATTTTTTCAATGAAGACCTATCTACTGGAAAAAAAGAAATGAAAAAACAATTCAAGAATATTCAACTTTAATTACTTTTCTACTGATTTACAAAATCCATCTTCCTTGCCCAGGAGCATCTTATTTTAAAGGTACCACAGTAGTATATTTGAAATCTGGAGAATCCTAAAGCCAGATCCACCTATACAGTTTCTTGGCAACGTATTAGGATTATTTTGCATTAATGGGCTCAAAATGAGGGGGATCAATATGAAAAATGACATGTTTCTTTTAGAACAGTAAAGTACAATACTAAAATAGTAACTTAATGTCAGTACGTAGGAACAGATGAAAACACAGAAAGAGATAATCTGCTCATTTACCATTAGGTGGTATGCACTAGCGAAAGCACTTGATATTCATACAAGGTTTCAGTGGTGGAAAGTAAATTGTCTAAAACAGTTGGGTTGTTGAACGTTTCTTTAAATAGGAAGCCAATGACTGGTAGGAAGTTTCATTGTAGCTAATTCACACTGTTAATAAAAAACATAAAACTTTCTCAATTCTCTTTGTTATGACTTAGGCTAAACTTTTTTGGCAGATGAACATGTGGTGTTCCTCTCATCCAGCTAAGAATTTGAAATATTCCTTTTATGTTGAAATAGCAAAAGATTGAGTACACTCAAAAAAAATCTACTTACCAAGAAGTTTTTTTCTATATACTCTATTTGTTAAGATAAAAATAAAGCAATTTAAATAATTCTAAAGACCATTAAATAGAAAGGTTATAAAACTTCTTCCAGAAACATGCTATAATGTGTTAATGGTAGATTTTATTTTTAACATTAAAATACTACATTTTATAAAGTTCTATGATAAAATTAATGTTCCAGAAGTTAGTAGCCTATTTTAATATTATTAAAATCTGATATTTTATAGAATCTTATGATAAACAAGATTATATAACTGACTTCGGAGGAAAAAAAAAAGAAGTCACCATTTAGTGTGGAGTAAAAAAAAAATTAAAAGTGCTCTGATTGTTTGCAAAAGTTTAATGTACTCCACATGGGTAATGGCTTTCAGAAAATAACTCTCCATTAAGATATAATTTTAGAAGTCGGATATGTATAGGTGTTAACAGCCTTTGATTTATAACTAAGTGGCCAAGATTTGCATTTATTTTTTTTTATTTTTTTTAAGATTTTATTTATTTATTTGAGAGAGAGAGAATGAGAGAGAGAGAACACCTGAGAGGGGATAGGGTCAGAGGACGAAGCAGACTCCCTGACGAGCAGGAAGCCCGATGCAGGACTCGATTCAGGGACTCCAGGATCATAACCTGAGCCGAAGGCAGTCGCTTAACCAACTGAGCCACCCAGGCACCCAGGATTTGCATTTATACTTTGTCATCAACTACGTGCCTAAAGCAAATTACTTTCTGAAACTCAGTGTTCTCATAAGTAAAACAGGAATATAGAATAATATAAATTACCTCAACAGGTTAATAAACAAGACTCCCCTCCCCCTCTACACCTCCTACCAAAAAAAAAAAAAAGGCTATTTAAACTTAAAATATTTTTGTAGTATTAGAGGAAAAGAGATGTTATGGAAAGCATCTGTCTGCTCTTTTAAAATAATCCAAGGAAGAAAATATTTACTTTGACTTCTTATCTGTGTGCCATATACACACTCAGTATAAAAAGAAGAAATCTTTCACATTTAACATTTATCAAGTCTGGTAGAAGATAAAATTCATTCAATTTTTAATGCCTTGCCTTGTTAAAGAAAAAAAAAATTGCATGGCCCAAAAGGATAGTTCAACTAATACATGACAACAAATTAGAAGAATCTAAGAAATTAAAAAAGTAAAAGCAAGAAAAAAAAAAAAAAACACACACACACAGAGTCAGAAACTGTTATAAAGTCCTATCTAACTTACATTCAGGTCACTAACTCCATTCTGAGCTTTCTAACAATTATGAAGAAAACAAACATTTACTTGATTAAATAATTCACAATGTCCAGAAAGTTTTTCTTGTTTAATTCAGTGAGTAAAACACAACCATACCCGATACCGACTAGAAGAAAGAAGTCCTATAGGTTCCCATAAAGAGGATCTATCTGCTGGTATCAAGTGCAGTCCCCTTGCCTACATCTTCCTGGGGCACACAATGGTGAGTATTTTACGGATGCCCCTCACAGGATCTTCTATTTGGGCTGAGGAGCTTACTATGGGTTGACCATATAAAATCATCTATACCAAGACAATTCTGAATGTGAACAGAGGCATTGACTAGGCATGAGACAAGGAAAACAGATGTAAACTGAAAATGTCCCAGGCAAATGGGAACAAATGGTCAACGCTGCCAAATCCATGAGTAAAAGCAATTCAATAGAGACTGAGGGAGGACGTGGTTGGTAATTGGATGAGGTCCATGTAAACAGCTCTCTGCTGGAGTAATATATATATATTTTCTCCGCTTCTGATTAGCAATGGGAATTTGTAAAAGCATAAATAATAAAAGTTTACATTTTCCAGGACTTACTAAGTGCCTGCTACTAAGGGTTTCAGGAGTTGGTGAACTATGGCCTGAGAGCCAAATCCAGCCTGCCACCTGTTCAGCCTGGGAGCGAAAAATTATTTTTATATATAGTTGAAAATAATCAAAGGAACAATACTGTTTCACGACAGGTGAAAATTACATGAAATGAAAATTTCAGTGCTCACAAGCATTATTGGGACACAACCACACCCATTTCTATGGCTGCTCCTCTCTTACGAGGGGAGCACTGAGGAGTTGTGAGAGACCATGGGCCCTGCAGAGAAGCCAGACTCAAAAGGTTCTATACTATACGATCCCATGTATATGGCCTTCTAGAAAAGGAACAAGTATGGTCACAGAGAAGAGATGGGTGGTTTTCAAAGTAAGGGATAAGGGAAGTCTGACTAAAGGGGCAGGTAGGGATCTTGGTTGTGTTGCTAATGTAACTGTCAACACCCTTAGATCTATATGCCAAATAGTGTGAATTTAACTGTATATAATTAAGAAAAGAAACCTGGTCTGTTTGGTTCCAAGCCCCATAGCCGTAAAGATTCAATAGATCACAGTTTTCTCTCTTTCCAGTTCTGTTCTCTTCCAGCTGGACTCTACCCACCAACTGTAAATCCCCAGTCTCAATTCAGGTATCTTTAAATAAAAGAGCTATATTTTATTCAACTAAAGACCACCAATGTCACCTGCTTCATGTGAAGCTCAGTCAAAGCCTTTCTTGACTTAACTGAGCGCTCCACAACCATCCTGCACTGACGGGACTCTTCAGGGTCCTTTGCCTCCTCATCTCTCTGTTATGTCTTAGGGTGTTTGCACAGTATCCTCCATGGAGCTTGCTCTCTTTTCTCCATGTTACCTCTTCTCCCAGATATTATTCTCCTGGATCCAGAGGGCGCTCACTACTATCTCCCACTCATTCTTCTTTCTATATCCAGTCTATCACCAAGTTGTCACTTCCTTCTCTGAATACCTCCTGATCTTTTCCTCTACATTTCCAGGGCTAAGGTCCCTATCCAGGCTACCATCATGAGCCCATTCTATCAAACAGCCCTGCCAATCGTCCATGTGCAGATCTCACTCTCCTACTGCACTGCTTACACCATCCCAATGGCTTCCCGCTGAACTGACTTCTTAACAAAGCTTGCAAGATCTCTGCCTGCCTCTTTCCTCAACCTCATCTCTCTCCACTCATCTCTACAAATTCTAGGGTCCAACCATCAAACTTCTCTCAGGCCTTGGGATGTCCTGTGCTTGCTGCTTTTCCTGTCACTCGTCCTTTACACATGCTGTTTCCTCTGCTGTAACTCTCTCCATCCACCCTTTTACTTTCCTCTTCCACCCTCTTCCCATCCATTAGTTCTCAGTTAAAAGCGGTCTTTAACCTTGAAGGTAGCTTGCCTAAATGCTCCCCCAAAAGACTACACCGTTTTTATTATCTCTTTAGTTAGGTTTTCTAAATTCTGGCTTTTCTGTTTTTCCTGGAATAATTTAAGGCAAATCTAACCAGCTCATTATTTTATTTTAAATACTGCACTATTATTTCCAACAGCTATCCTCTTTCTCTTCCAGTTAACCTAAGTTTTACCATTAGCACACTTAGTGCTTGCAATATTTCCTCCCAGTTGGTAGCATATCTTCCCATCCCCCAATACAACCCAGTTTTCATTACTATAGCTAAATATTAATCCTTAACATCAGGTACAGTCATTCCTTATCCTTTATTCTTCTACATCAAGATTCCTTTAACTATTTTAGGGTCTGTACCTTCCCACATAAATTTTAGAATAAACTTTTCTCTATATAAAAACAAAACATAACAAAATAAACCTCACTGGGATTTTGTTAGCAATTCATTAAACCTGTAGATTCAACTGGAGAGAACTGACATCTTTATTATGTTGAGTTTTCCAATTCAGGAGCATGGCATGTCCCTCATATATTTAGGTATACTTTGATTTCTTTCAACAGCATTATACAACTTCTAGCATAAAGATGCTGAACATGTTTTGCAAAGTGTATACCTAAGTATTTCATTTTATTTGGAGTAACTGTAACTGGTATTATGTTTGTGATTTTGGTTTCAATCAGTTCATTTGTTATCATATAAAAATGTGTCTATTTTTGGTGTGTTGAACTTGTTTTCTCTGACCCTGCTGAACTTCCTTCAAAGAGAATTTTGTAGGTTCCTTGAGATTTTAGACATATGATCTGCAAATAGAGATTTTTTTTTTTTTTTTACCTTTTCAATATGTATACCTTTTCTTTCTTTTCCTTGCCTTACTGAAGTGGCTAGAATTTCTAGTACTATGTTGAATAAGAGAAGTAAGAATGGACATCCTTGCCTTATTTCTCATCTAATGGAAAACCATTCAGTCTTTCACCATTACATATGTTAGTTGTAGGCTGAAGATGCAGTTCATCAAATGGGAGGCCATCCTTGGATTCCTAACTTGGTGAGAGACTTTCATCACACATGGATGCTGTTAAATGCTTTTTCTGTGTTACTGACATGATCATATGATTCTTCTTCTGTACCTGGTTGATATGATTCACTGATTTCTACCCCTTCCACCATATGTGGATATAACGGGAAGCCTGCGACCCAGAAGAAGGCCCTCATCTGACCCTGCAGGCACTCTGCTCTCAAGACTTCTAGCCTGAAGAACTATGAGAAATAAGTTTCTCTTGTTTTTAAGTTATCTAGTCTGTGTATTTGCTAGAGCAGCCCAAATGGGATGAAGACAACAAGCTTTTTGTTTCATTGATTTTTTTTCTCCCTCCTTCTCCTCTTCTTCCTCTTTTTTTCCCCTCTCTTTTCATGTCATTTATTTGTTGAAGAAAATCAGACATTTGTGCTACTGACTTGATTACAATATGGATTAAGTTAATTACATCTCTGTGTCTTCTTTCAACTAGAACTTCTATCCCCTAAACTGGTAGTTTGACCTACAGGCTTAATTAGAGTCAAATTACTACCCATTTTATTTATTTATTTAGTTAGTTTTTAGAGGCGGGGAGGGTCAGAGGGAAAGGGAGAGAGAGAAAATCCCAAGCAGACTTCCCGCTGAGTGCAGAGCCCGGTGGGGGGCCTTGATCCCAGGACCCCGAGATCATGACCTGAGCCAAAACCAAGAATCAGATGTTTCACCAACTGAGTCACCCATGCTCTTTTCCTTTTGGTAACTATCATTCATAGGTGGCACTGTATACTTTCTCTGGCTTCAAATCAAGAGGTACTTAATTCTGGATGCCCCCTCTTTGGTGATGTTAAAATTGACCAGTAGGTTCAGATATTATCTATTTCCCAACACAGAGCCATTAAATCTCCACTAATCAGGAATTTCGGTAAAACTGTAATTTCACTTTTCTTTTCTTTCTTTTTTTTTTTTAATTTTTTTTTTTTTAAGATTTTATTTATTCATGAGAGACAGACAGAGAGGCAGAGGGAGAAGCAGGCTCCCAAGGAGCAGGGAGCCCGATGTGGGACTCGATCCCAGGACCCTGAGATCATGACCTGAGCCGAAGGCAGATGCTTAACCATCTGAGCCACCCAGGTGCCCTGTAATTTCACTTTTCAAACTGTTTGCATCTAATTTGCATTATATTGTTGGATACTTAAATGATCAATCACTGAGATGGTCTGTCAAAAAAAGTTGAGTAAGTATGTTCAACACTAGGGATATTACTAGGAAGGGATATTACAATGTGGAGCAATTTTATAAGTGAATTCATTAATGAATATTTTCTTGTTCACATCACTTCTGCTACTCAATTATACTTCATAACTATAAGGAATCAGATAATGGTTACAAGAAGGCATCTTATCACTCAATGACCTATCTCCAATGCCCTTCCATTATGATTTATCCTTCTAAGTTAGAACCTCCTGGGGTGGGGGAGAGCAACAACAACAATGTGGCTTTCCCTTATATTATGTGCAAACTTTTAAGTCTTTCTCCGAGTACCTACAACAACTAAAATATTGGCTGTTGAATAATTTAATAAATTTCTAAAAGAACAAAACCCTATTTTACCCATTCTTCTCACAGCACCCTTCAATCTTCCTTTTATATTAACTCAAAAGCTAAGAATCAACTTAGAGTCATCTTGCTTCTTTGTTCCTCACCTAAGTCCAGTCAAGTCTATTTCGGGCATGTTTATCACTGAAGTCAACTTAACCTCTTTTCCTTCTGCCTCTCCCTGTTTCTCCTAATTAGCCCTTTTTTCTAAACTCCTTACCTCCAAACCATCATCTTATCCTGTCAGATTAAATGTCCTGGAGCACAAACCTGGTCATCCTGCCAGTTCTGATATTTAATGGCTCTTCATTACCTAGAGATTGTCTCAAATCCCATCTAATGGCATACAAGACCTCTTTCACCTAATCCTACTTTTCAACATTTTCCTTCTTATATAATTTATTAAAGAAAAAAAACTATTCCCTTGTATCCATATGCCTATACTTAAAAACAAAAACAAAAACAGAAAACCCTACTGCCTAGAATATTATCTCCAAAAATCTACAGCAGAGTCAATACCCAAAGTATCTGATGACTTATGTGACATGGGCACCAACAAATCAGATTGACTGTCAGCCAGTAAGTCTCACTGCCTGATACCAGTTTAGGGCAGATCTGTAACAAAAGTTTCAGCATTCTTTAGGAAACTGCATCCTAGGCTACTTCCTCTATAGTATCGCTATTCATTCCCACAGATTCCCATAGCCCCATACAGACATTGAAATAAGGATCATATCATAGTTACGTCATTTCCCTGTCTAGTCTGTAAACTTCCGAAGGTTTAGAACTTTCTGATTCATCTTTGATGTCCTTTCTATCCCTAGGATAAAGCCTATCTTTTATTTAAGAAAGACCTACAAGTTATTGAAGTCTGAAAACAAATGGCATCTCCCAAGGGCAACCTTTCATATTCTTCCTGGCCTTGTCAATCTCTCCTTACTTAGTGCTTCAATAATTTCTTCAAACTGTTACCTGTAGATCAGTCTGCCTTTCCTGTTAAGCTGTGGGTCAATTAAGGGCATGGGAGCATGTCTTTATATCGCCCATAGTTAGCATTGTGACTGGTACACAGAACTTGCTCAATAAAAGGCTATTTAAATGAATTATCAAATGAGCTCAGTAATGACTGGTTTGGTGAAGGGCTATAACAACTCTGACCCATTAATTGTTTGATTTTATAATGTGTGGACAGCTAATTTGCATTTTGTGCATGTCTCTTTTCTGCAATAAGACTGAAACCTCATGAGTCTGTGCCATGTCCCTTTTGTCTCTCACATAGTGCTTAGTATCTCTGAATACCTGCAAACGACTGATAGATAACATCAATACCAACAGACATGAATTTCAGTGAGTAAGTAAAAGTACAAGATTAAAAGCTAACTATATAGGATTCCTGGCCGCTGGGAGAGGGAGTGAGGCATACCTACCCTAGTCTCCTGCTGTTAGAATCCATGGTTCTCTCTCTCATTATAAAGCCGACTCCTTATGTGAATGCCCCTATGAGCAACTAATTGGTTTTCTGGATTCCAGATTTCCTACACAAGATGTCAAATGAGTTTGCACCTCATGCAGACATATCTCACAGCAGGAACAAGACTATCTTAAAAACGTTACATGTTTCCAGGTTAACACTGTTCTGGCTGGTTTCCTGGTCAGTTACTTAAGGAAACCTGAAAAACATGTCTTACCTTGTTGTTGTTTTGTTCTCAGGTCAACATCTCCTGGAGAGCCAGCACATCTTACTCACACCCTTCACTTTCTCTCTAATGAAATGATGCTGTGGTCCAAATAATCTTCTGTCTTGTCTACCAGCATTTTAAAATCAATCCATATTACAAATCTGTTGAATGTGAAAGAAGTCCAGAGGGACAAGAAATGGTGATACCTAGCCAAAGGTATATGTACCTGGCTTTAGTGTTTTTATTACATTTGATCCAGTTAAAATTTGTAAGCAGGCATTCGATGAGAACCCCTTGACAATGTCAGATTCCTAGTAAACCTAGCTGGGACTTCAATGCTTTGCACAGTTGTTGTTTTTTTTTTTTTTTTTTTTTTTTTAAGTAGGCCCCACACCCAGCATGTGGCTTGAGCTCACGCGCCTGAAATCAAATGAGCCAGCCAGGCACCCCAATATTTTGCATAGTTCTTTTTATCCAGAGTCAAAATCTATATAGTAGTTGAAGTATAGACTTCAGATGAAAAATGGTAGGCTTCAGACTCTGGCTCTCCTCTTGACAGCTGTGTAAACATCACACGGTTGTTATAAAGATTAAATGCGATGACTATGTAAATGATTTTATTAGCACTGTGCATGGTCCATAATAAATGCTCAACAGATATTATTACAGTTTCTATACATAAATATACATATGCAAAAAAATTCTCAACCGAATGTATTATCTGTTGGCCCCCAAATAAACTTGGTTGTGGGACCCAACCTACGGTATTCTGATTTCTTCTTTGCTGAGATACTTGATAGTTTATATATAGTTATAAGGGCCATAGTATAAAAAAAAATAGTGCTAAGGCATGACAAGAGGAGAGTAGTTTACATGAAAGAGTGGCAGTAGAACATGCTGACAGCTTAAAATCCAGCTGCTAAAGCCACAGTACCTACACCCCTGTCCATAGAAGGCCAATCAAAACATTTACTGAAGAGCTACTAGACCCAGAGGACAATCTGTGCAGAGTGCCTACTCAGGAAAAAAAAATCCATTTTATACAGTAAATTCATATTACAAAACTGTTGAATTTAAAAACAAAAATCCACAGGGAAAAGAAATGGTGGTTGACAGCCAAGAGTATATGTACCACATTCTGCTGTTTCTGTTACATGCATGTGATCCTGTTGAAATGTGTAAACAGACATTCCCTAAGAACTCTCTGATAATCTCAGTTTCCTATTAAATCCAGCTGGGCCTTAAATGCTTCCCATAGCACTTAGGAAAGTGGTGGGTACACAGTAGGCCCTCAGTAACTGTTAGCCAGCTTGCAAAATTATTTTCCCTCAAGTACTATGTGCCATCCCGGGGATATAAAGTATATAAAATGATTCCACATACAGTACTAAGTACTGTGCAGATAGACAGGAGAAACAAAAAATAAGTAAAGGTCCTTTAACATTGCTATTACATGCACAAGTCAGTTAAGGAATGTAGGGATCTGTACATTATTTAAGGAAAAAGAACACTAGACAGTAAAGGTTATAACAGAAAAAAAGCAAAAAGTGGAAATACAGCCTCAATTAACCTACCACATCTGAAATAGCTTTTCCATGCTGTAGCTCTAAAAGGAAGAATCTAGAAAGCGCTGTAAAGCTGTGATTATTTCCAAGGGAATTAAATACCATCTTATTCTTGAGCAGGAATCATCTCTGCACACAAAAAACATGTATTTCTCCATCCGAGAAAAAGTTATAGTGGAAACCTCACTTTTGCTTGTGCGGCATCCAGCCCTCTTTTTGGTAAAGAACCTTTTGATTTCTTTTCTTCAGTGTCTAAGGACTGAATGAGGCTCAGCCAATTGGTGGATTCCAGCCACATGGTCAAAGAGTAGATCCAGGATGAGCAGGTCTCCTGTTCCAGGTGGGTAAGGCCTACCCCTGGGATTCACGTGTGGATCCTGAAAGAGAAGCAAGTCTTTGTCCTGAGATGCCTGGCAGCGATCATGATGGAAAGCAGACAGAAGCTGCACCAGAGTGAGGCCAGCAGAGGGGAGGACAACAGAGAGGAAAGTAGGAAGCAGAGGGACTGAGGCCTGAAGGCCTTCTCTGAACTCTTAAATCCAGCCTTGGTAACAGTTAATTTACCCAGGACTTTTCAGCTGCAGGAGCCAAAAATTCCCTTTAGAGTTCTAGCCAATTCTGATTTGAGTTTCTATCACTTGTCCCTGGAAGCATCCAAATGAAAACAAGCGGGGACTGAAAAGACACCAAAAAATGGTGCCAGAAGGAGAGAAAGATGGAGAAAACAAGGGAGTTTGGCAGAAGGGCAAGTGACTCAGCAGGAACAGAGGAAAGTCAGGAGGCAGTAATGGACAAAGGAAGAAGATAAACATGGTAAGTGGCATAATATTAATCTTTCTGGACACTGAATTCCTTGCAAAGAAACCAACTCAGGGCCTCATCAAGAAAAAACGGTTTTGAATTGCTGACACCACTGAGTCACGGCATTTGAAAAGGCATAATTAAAATATTAATAACAACATTCATAGTCAAGAAAGAAAAATATAATCATGAAATTGAGATCAATTCCTAAAATATTATGTCAAACCATTATTGTACATTAGGAGACATATGATTTTGATAGTGGGGAAAAAACTAGGATATATATAATTATATGTCTAATCACTAATACCGGTTCTAAATGGGAACTTGAAAGTGAGATGAGTTGTCATGGAAGAAAATTTATCTAACGACTATGGGTTTGGAGTGAGACCTTTCATTAACAAGCTGTCTACTGGACAAGCTAAAATATAGATTTTTAGGAAACATTTTCAGTATATGCATTAAAACAAATTTAATATTTTAAGAAGGCAGTTATCATAAAAATGCAAACTTGAAAATCAAGAAGTCACAAACAACATATTAGGAATGCAAAACAAAAAAAATAGATTTATGCACCTTAAATCATTATACATTAATGTTTTTGAGTGGAAAGGAATAAAACTTTAGTGGGAAAGTGACAGACAGCATTGTTAATCATAGCCTGCACATATGAAGAAGAAAAATTGATTAGTGTTCACTGTAGGAAATTTCCATCAATAACTTTACCAAATCAAATAACTGAGGTGAAGAAATATTCTATTTTATAAAAGAGAACATTGTTTGAAATGTTGAAATTAAAGTTTTGAAGTATTATTTATAGCCAACAGAATTTTTTTAAAAGATGTATTGTATTCTTGAGTAGCATATGCTTTGCTTTATCACAGAAGGTTAAGGGCAGACAATTCACAAAATAAAAAAAGGGTCATTAGTATGTCTTTTGCAAATCAAATCATTCTAAAACAAATAAACAAGAGTTGCCTTACCAATGTGGAATTATGAGAAGATATACAGTGAAATATTACATGCTTATAAAAGGTATTTTGATTTTTAAAGCCATAACTTCAGATGGAAGAAAAATAAGAAAAAGAGGGAAGAGGGAAAGGAAAAAAAAAAAAAACCCACCAAAAAAGATCATTACTCTGAAAATTACAGGATTCCAGATATGATCTTAAAGACATTTTCCA
Organism: Mirounga angustirostris; assembly: GCF_029215605.1. Classification (NCBI taxonomy): domain Eukaryota; kingdom Metazoa; phylum Chordata; class Mammalia; order Carnivora; family Phocidae; genus Mirounga; species Mirounga angustirostris. The sequence goes on along the minus strand of NW_026991709.1, from coordinate 175,068,021 downwards.
ACATTTGTAAAAGAGAATCACAGCAGTATAATGAGCATTAAACCAGGACTCAATTAAATAGATGCTCCTGTAGAAGAAAAAACTACAGAATATTTTTAGCATGCTACAGCAGGATAGCACAACAGCCTCAAAATTATGGTACACAGTGCACTACAAAACACCACACACCTGTAATAGTGGTTTATGTGAAATTAAAGGGTTGAGTTCAATCTAGCCTTTTCACAAGCTATTTGGTTTTAACTTTAAATATACCACCCAAGCAGCTGCTACTTTTACCAGGCAACACTTTCTTTCACAGACAAGCCGTAACAGTTCTGCTATAGACAAGAAATTGCTTTTAGAGTTAAGACGAAGTGATTAAAAAAAAAAAAAAAAAAATCCCAACAGAACAGCAATGAAAGAATACTCCAACAGTGACCAAAGAGGGAAAGTAAAACAAAGCAACAGGAAGACAATTTCTAAGCAAGAACTTTTCTGAGGTTCAGGGAAATAAAACTGATCTATCCTGAGAAGCATTCAATCTACTTCTACTGCAATGGCATTATATTGGAACAGAAGAAAACCCATATGGAAGAATGCCAGTTAATCAAAGGGCCAAATGGCCTGGTGATTTTGCCAGCCTCAGGAAATTTCCAAGTCTCTGGGATACTAGACTCTGATAAGACAGGATTTCACGGGACTTATTTTTTATACAATTGCACTCAATTTGAAAGGAATCAGAATCAGAGTCGTAAAAAGCAAAGCAGCATTTTTTCTTTGATCCCCACAATGATACATACAACATGCTTTGCATTAAAAAATATGTATTAGAAGTTAAAATAAAATACTATTGCTATTTCAAGCAAAACCTTGAGTCTAGAAGTTTACCATGATTGGTAACTGACAGAAAAGGGAAGGGAGCTGAAAGCCAGCCAAGGTTTAACATCAAAGAAGATTTATTTTTTTTAAAATGAAATGGAATAAAATCTAAAATGTACATGTAATTCAGAGATCAGAAATCTTTTAGATGCTCAGACTTGAGACATATTGTCATCATTAACAAAGAATCTAACTTAATGAATTTCACAGCATGGCTAGTGATTGGCCCACATTGACGGAGAACACTCCATTCTGATACCATTACCCCTGCAGGAAATGCCCTATTTGACTTAGAATTAACTGATCATATTTTAATGATGGAATTAGCTAAAACCAATTTAATAAAACAAAACCACAGCTGGGGAAAAAGCAAAAAACAAAACAAAACAAAACTATACTAAACAATTAACTGGATTTCCATGAACGCTACTATATTGCAACATGCAGTAGGAAAGTTTCAAGATTCTCCACAGTAACAACCCTGTGGTTATAGCAAACAAGGGCCACGTCCAATAATCAACATCCATAGACACAAAACAGAGGAGTCTCTTTCAGATAACAGATTTTGGAGTTTAAACATTACTCTTCAAACTGTGAAATTCCATCATCTTACAGAAACAGACTCTATAGGCTTGTCATTTAGTTGGTAGTTTCAACAAGTACTCCCTGGAAGGGAAAAAGGCAAAAGGATTCTAAAGGCTGTTATTATACTGATATTTGAGTATCCTTGATTTAAAAAAAGAAGAAGAAAGGAAAAAAGATATTCCATGTAAAACTCACAGATGTATCAAAATCTAGAAGTTAGTATCTTTGCCTTGAAAATAACACTAGCTTCATTCTGGTTCAGCTTAACTTCTAACCTTAGAATCATACAAGGTAGAATAGGAGAATATTTTAGGTGCTCAGTCCTTCCTTACAAATAAAAAAAAAAAAAACTAAACCTGAGGCCCAGAGAAGCTGAGTGATTCCCATTCATTAACTGAGCCAAGACTAGAACAAGGTCTTCAACTTCTAACCCTGAATTCATTCCACTCTAGCACATGGGTGTGATTAGCATAGTATTTACAGTATTTAACTTTAACCCTATTGAATCACTCCCACATTGAAGGTACCCCCTTTTCAGCCAAGTACTCAGAGAAGATTTCTACAAATGACCTCAGAGTTTTAAAGAGGTGACTTAAAAACTCATCTGACACACAGAATGGTAGGAAACTCTGCATATATCTGACAAAGGACTAGTATACAGAATGTATAAAGAATTCTTACAACTCAATAATAAAAAGACAACCCAATTAAAAGATGGGCAAAATCTATGAATAGACATTTATCCAAAGCAGATATACAAATGGCCAATAAATCCATGAAAACATGCTCAACATCATCAGTCACAAGAGAGATGCAAATCAAAACCACTTCATACCCACTGGGATGGTTACAATTGCCTGAGATGGGAGAAATTAGAACCCTCATACACTGCTGGTGCAATGACTTTGTAAAATGGTACAACACTTCCTCAAAAGGTTTCACACGAAATTATCATATAAACCGGCAATTCCAGTTGTCAGTGTAAACTCAAGAGAAATAAAAACCTACGTCTATAGAAACGCTTACACATAAATATTTATAGCAGCATTATTCATAACAGTTGAAATGAGAAAACAACTCTAATAACCATCAATTAATGAACAGATAAACAGCATGTGGTATATCCGTACAATGGAGGATTATTCACAGCAATAAAAAGGAATGAAGGATTAATATATGTTACAGTGTGGGTGAATCTCCAAAACATTATGGTAAGTGGAAGAAACTAATCAAAAAATACCACATACTGTATGATCCCATTTACATGAAATGTCGGTAATAGGACAATCCATAGAGATAGAAAGTAGATGAGGGACGTCTGGGAGCTGAAGTGGGGGAGCCCTTGGGGAGAAATGGAAACTGATTGTGAATGGGCAGAGTTTCTTTTGGGGATGACAAAAATGTTCTAAAATTGATTGTGGTGATGGTGAACTTGGAACATTGTACACAAAATACAAGTGAAGTTGTAATATTCACAGCTCTGTGAATCCCCTACAAACCACTGAATCACAAACTTTAAAAGGGGGAATTATAGGATATATGAATTGTATCTCAAATGAAGCGGTTTTTAAAAAATATCTGAACCTGTTCCCTGTTCCAACTCACCACGTCCCCAGCTATTGGCAGGACCATGTCAGCACACACAGTGCCTGTTTAAGAATTATAAAAAGCTGCCTTCTCTGGGCAAGACAAAAAGCCACCCCTTCTTCGATGCTGACACGGCCAGACCTGGAGCAGGCCGCACTGCGGGAAAAGGAAGCCTTGGGTGGATTTCATCCAGGAGCCCTTGGGCAGGGCATGGCCTGCATAAATACGTGTAACACATTTGTGACATGCTGCTCATAGATCACTCTATTATTATCAAAACAGATGGAAAGATTATCTTTCAGGTGACCTACAGTTATGCTATCAAATTGTATGTTTAAAATTACAGACTCATGACCTTCCCACCTCCTCCTCCTGCCATCCAACCCACAAAATATCCTACTCCTCTAATGTTGCTTATCTTGGTGAAGTGTACCACCATCGAGTCAAGCCTCTGAAAAAAATATTCCACAGCCCTCACATCCAATCCCTCACCAAGTGATACCATTTTTACCACAAACTCCCCCTCAACAACCATCAGCTATGTAAACACCGGTAATAATTTCCTATTGGTCTCCTTGTTGGCATTTTTAATGCCCTTCAATCTAATTACTACAGAGAAGTAAGCCATTTGATCTTTATAAATCAAAACATGTCACCCTGTTTATTGGCTGCTTGGAGTAAGATACCTTATGTGAATTTGAATGATTTATCCCTGTGAATACTTCTGAACTTGAATGATTTATCCCTGTGAATACTTCTGTTAAGTCACCTCATACCATTCTTCCTTCACTGGCCACAGTGTGCTGACCTTCATTCCTGTCTAGGTCATAATGAGCTCTTTTTCACTTCATTTTCTTTAAGGCTTAAAGAGTAAAGACTGAACTACAGAAATTCAAGCACCAAAGACAGATTATGGGGAAAGGGGAGGCAACTGGTTTTCCTTACAGTACTGTCACAGTGTATAATTTTGTATTAATTTGATGAAATTCTATTCTCCAACAGGCCCTCAGTTCCATGAAAATAAGATCCTTCCCAGAATGCCCAGCATCTCATAAAATGTCTAACAATAGCAAATATTCAATGAACGCTCACTGAATAAATGGATGAACTCTGGTCATAGAGTTTCAGTAACCTCTTTTGGTGGCTCACCCCTACCATTATAAAATCTAAAACGAAAATGCTTCCTTCACATCTGGAAGCTTTGCTATCATGACTGGGCCAGTTGATTACATTATGGACCCATGTAATGAAGATCTCAGTGATAAAGATTCCAAGTCCAGCTCAACCTCAATAGTCCAGATCAAGCTATACTATCCAATAATTCAACACAAGAGCATGTCCTAGGGAAGGTTCATATCAATATGCTTTCTGGAGAAAATGGACTGGAAAATATTCTGATTAATTCAGACATGTTGGTCACAAGTGCTTCAACCACGCCATCCTTCTCATTCATATATCAGCATCTCAAAGACATGAGAGTCAGTGGGTACACACAGCAAACTCAGTGGAAATTTAGATTAAGATACTTGTCTATGGAATCTTCTCAACCAAGATTTCCCCCAAAACATAGGGCCTGAAAAAATACTGTCATATAATAAATATCCTTAGAAATGCACAGTTATTTTACAAACTAAAACTTTTTTATGATTCAAAAGGCAAAGAAGAAATATATTCCATTTATATGGAAAAGCACAAAACAGACTGAGAAGTTACTGAAAAACTTGACTTCTATAGAATCTTGTTTTAAAAATCATAACTTTCCTATGTGACTGAGTTGAAGAGTACTGTATTTGACCAAAAAGTTTTGCTTTGCTTTTTAAATTCATAAAAGCATGAATGGTGTACTGATAAAGTTACAGCCTTTTGTTTTAAATTTAACTTTGTTTTTAGACCATCAGAGCAAAGCAGCTTTGAACTTCATCAAAGTCATTATGTTCAAAGATGAAATTTATGTTTTTAGCTGCACTATTTAGTTACGAGAAATAGCACTGCCTATAACTCACAGCAAACTAAGCTCCTACTAATTATAGCACAACAGTTTAAGCTAATTAGTCTTTAATGATTTTTCTTTTCAGATACAGCCAGCAACTCTGAGTTTCATCCTTAAAATTTTCTACATTTGTTTAATCTTTCTTCAAATTTATTTTCACTAGCCTCAATGTGCTTTTAAATATTATAATCTAAGAAAAGTGAAAAATGTACTACCTCTTCTGCTGGTAGAGGAAGGAGTAATCCTTTGTAGGGGCAATATGGTCAATTTCTCATTTTACAAAAAGATTGGATAATGTAAGAACAAAAAGAAAAAAAAAAAAAAGGAACTCTGGGCTCAGAAGACACACTGTCTTGTTTCTTTTTAAGAGAGTGAGTTAGCATCATTTACAATCCAGTGCAATCCTTTTAATTTCAGTGTATCTGCTCTGAGCATCTAGGTTAGAGGTCACTAACTGGTGACACCTGAGCTACATCTGGCCTTTAGACTTGTTTTGTTTGATGCAGACAGAATTGGCCCATGCAGTGTTCTCATAAAATAATTAAGTTTAGTCTCTAACATTTAAAAAGTTGAGACATTTCATGTAAAGAATGATGGATTCTGGTTTATCTTGAAAAGTGATTAGCTTTGCTAACAGTGTTCCTGCATTTTTTCATTTGTTATTTCATTCACTAAACAAACACTGGGTGAGTATCTAGTAAATTCCGGGCACTCTGTCAGGCTCTAGATAGAGCAGTGAAAAACACAGTCTTTCAATATAGTAAGGGAGATAAAAATAAAAAGATGTTCAATGTCCTATAAGGATCAAGGATATGGTGAACATATGGAGAACTGAAAGGATCTGTTTCTCCCCTGCCTTTTTAGGAATTCACATTAAAACAGTGACTGGATGAAGTGAGCAAGTGAGCAAGCTGCACAGATCTGACAGAAGCCCTGAGGTGAGGATGTTCTTCGCATAGTAAGGAAGGACAAGGTTAGCGGGGCTGGATTCAAGGACACAATAAGAAGTGGTAGGAGATCACATATGGGAAGCAGGATAGGGCTTTCGGAGCCAAGGTAATCAGTGACATTTATTCTAATGGGAAACCGCTGGGGGTCTGAGCAGAAGAGACTGATTTGGCAAGTGTAGAATCCCTGCTTCTTGGGTGGAGAAAAGAACATTGTGGGCACTGGCAGGGGTTGGGGGGGTGGGGGGCTGGCACGAGGAAGAGATAGGAAGTGGAAAGCTACGTAAGAAGGCTAATGCAGTATGCAAGGTGGGAGGTGGACAAGACTTGCATTTGAATGGTAGCAGTGCAGGGAATGAGGAGTGGTCAGCTTCTGGGTATACTTTGAAGGAAAACTAATAGGATGGATTGATGAATAACAGAATTCATGTAATGTGGAATGTGAATAACGGAAGAAGAACTCAAGGATGACTCAGCTTTTGGGCCTGAACAATGCAACAAACATATCTTTTTTTTTTTTGGTGGGCATCAAATGAATTATTTTTTTTTATTCAAGCATAATTAACATACAGTCTTATATTAGTTTCAGGTATACAATATACTGATTCAACAATTCTAGACATTATTCAGTGCTCGTCACAATGGCAAGAAAGGAGAACCCTAAGCTCACCTTGTCTCACCAGTACACCTAGGTAACAGCCACATCACTGCAACTAATCCAGAAAATAAATGTGTCTTTTATCAAAATGGTGAACACTGGAGAGGAGCAAGGTTACCAGGAAAATCAAACTGAGGGTTCTAGAGGGGAGGGTGGTGGGGCGATGTGTTAGCCTGGTGATGGGTATTAAAGAGGGCACGTTCTGCATGGAGCACTGGGTGTTATACTCAAACAATGAACCATGGAACACTACATCAAAAACTAATGATGTACTGTATGGTGATTAACATAACATAATAAAAAAAAAGATTATGGTTTGGAAATATAAGTGTGAGATGTCTAGTGATATCCAGAGGAGAACTGGCAGGTGGTTATTTGAGCCACAACTTTGGAGGAAAGATCACAGTTGGAAGTATGAATTTAGGAGTAAATAAATGACAAAAACTGGGGAACTGAGCAGTCAGCACCCCTATAGAAAAAGCATGCCATCATCTCTGGCCCATTCTACACCTTACTACCCCTTACTGTTTACACCAAGCTTGTTTCACTCATTTACATTATCTTCCTAAGTAACAAAATTGAATAGAAATATAAAAAAGCATAAGAAATAGGAGAGACATCTAATTCTACAAATTGCCTTGCACCGTGTGTTAAAATATAGCAAAAATTAAGTTGAATGCAGAGCTGGGCAAAAAAGTAAGCTGAAAAGCAGAGCAATTCATTCTAGAGCTTATACTTGTTGCCGGGACAGTGGAATGAGGATGTGGGCAATGAGAGCATTGGGCTTGGCAATCTGGGAGCTTCGGTTGAACTGCCCATGTGGAAACAGGAAATAAGGTTTGGGGCGTAGGAAGTGGCCATTTGGAAATAAGCCCTTTCGTACACAGCTGCACGCCTGCAGGGCTGAACTCATGGCTAAACCCCTTCATGGACCCAGGGAAAGGCCTAGGTAGTTAGCTTGTCCTTCTGGTTCTCCGTGGGTGAGGCTATGGTGGGGGCGGGGGTTTGCAGGACATATATACTTCAATGAAGAATTCACAATGTGGGACCTACACCTCACATAGTGTGGGATTTCATATGCAGTGAACATATAGTTAACCCTCATCATTTGTTAATTTCGTATTTGTAAATTCATCGACTCCCTAAAACTTAATTTGTAAACCCCAACTCAGTATTTGTGGCACTTCTGCCATCATTTGAAAACATACATGAAGTGGTGAAAAATATGAGTCACATCATGTGCACTTTCCCAGCTGAGGCTGAATAAGCAATGCTCTGCCTTCTTGTTTCAGCTCTCCTACTGTAAACAAGCATCTTTTTTTCCTGTATATTTAGTGCCACAGTTTTTGCATTTGTGTGCTTTTTGTTGACCTCACTTCTTCAAATGCACCTCAAGCACAGCGCTGAAATCCATCTCGTGTTCTCATGCGTGCGGAAACTGTGCTGTGTCTTGTGGAAAAAAAAAAAAATTGGTTTGTTAGAAAAGCTTTGTTCAAGCATGAGTAATAGAGTTCCTGACCATGAGTTTAATGTTAATAAATCAACAATGTACATTACATTTCCTTCAAAGTATACCCAGATTCCTTTAAACAGAAACATACATAAAACAAGGTTATATACTGATTGGTTGATGATAATGTTATGACCAGAGGTTTGCAGGAACCTAACCCTGTATTTCCCTGAGGAGCAGTGGTTCAATATTCATTAATTCAGTGTTAACAGTGACTTTATAGAACATAACTACCATAAATAGTGAAAAGTGACTGTTTGTGTTGGGCTACATAGAACAAATATATTAAAATAAAATTGTTCCCAGGTTGGTTAAATCCCTGAGGTTCCTGGCAAAAGCAATAAAACTCCTTAAACCAAGGCTAAGGAGAGTCTCATGTTGGCCTGGGAAAGTAAAATTTCTATTAAAGATCATATTCACATCTAGGGGTGCCTGGGTGGCTCAGATGGTTAAGCGTCTGCCTCTGGCTCAGGTCATGATCCCAAGGTCCTGGGGTGGAGCCCTGTGTGGGGCTCCCTGCTCAGCGGGGAGCCTGCTTCTCCCTCTCCCACTGCCCTTTCCCCCACCCCCAGCTTGTGCTCTCTTTCTCTCTCTCTCAAATAAATAAATAAAATCTTTTTTAAAAAAAGATCATCTCCGCCTCTGAAAAACAAACTGAGGGTTCTAGAGGGGAGGAGGGTGGGAGGATGGGCTAGCCTGGTGATGGGTATTAAAGAGGGCACGTTCTGCATGGAGCACTGGTTATTATGCACAAACAATGAATCATGGAACACTACATCAAAAACTAATGATGTAATGTAAGGTGATTAACATAACAATAAAAAATTTAAAAAATAAAAAAAGATCATATTCACATCAAAAAAATAAACATGGGAATATTTTTATATTCCCAACAGATCACAGGTTAACACTGGCAATATCCTGAGCTAATAAAACATTGTGATAGAATATCTAAATACTTAAGACTTTAAACAATTAAAATAATAAAGAAAAAATGGGGTTGCATGTCAAATCATCAGGAAAAACAAGATGCTCTGAATAGAGAACAGGAACATAGAAAAAAGAACCAGATAGAATGTCTACACAGGGAAAATACATCACTAGAATTAAAAACTCAAAGGACAGTTTATTTTTTTCAAGCATACATGTGACATTTATAATAATTGGTGATATAATGGGCCACAAGTAAACTTCATATATTTCAATAATACATGTATTATTTCAATGGATAGTTTTTTTAAAAAAAATTTTATTTATTTATTTGAGAGAGAGAATGAGATAGAGAGCATGAGAGGGGGGAGGGTCAGAGAGAGAGGCAGACTCCCTGCTGAGCAGGGAGCCCGACGTGGGACTCAATCCCGGGACTCCAGGATCATGACCTGAGCCGAAGGCAGTCGCTTAACCAACTGAACCACCCAGGCGCCCTCAATGGATGGTTTTTAATAGTAAAGTAGGCAGAGATTACTTAGTTATGTGCAGGCTGGAACTAAGTAAGTAACTCTGAACACCTCAAAGAGATGTGGAGATAGAAAACATGACAGGCAAGTTAACAGATACGCAGGAGAGAATGAGAAATTTCAAAATATATTCAAAAGGAAACCAGAAGGAGTGGAGTTGCCATGGGGATAAACAAATCTGGAAGATACCTGCTGAAAATTTTTCAGTTGCCATAAGACATGCATCCCAAGATTCAGGAATCATACCCTAGAATTATATAAAAATGACAACAGCTGATCCCTGTACAGCATGCATTTTGTGCTGGGCACTGCTCTGGGTGCTTCACATACTTTAGCTCATGTAAACCTCACACCTGACGAAGTAAGTTCCACTGCTCATCTTTGCTCTACAGATGAAGAACCAGAAACAGAAACAGGTTCATGATTTGTCCAAAGTCACATAGCTGGTAAGTGGTGAAGGTGGGATTCGAACCCACGAAGTCTGGCTCCAGTCTCAGAGTGTCTGTAACAGTATCTTTTGCAGTGAAATTCTTTTTTGAAGAACAAGGGCAAATAGACACACTTTCAGGCCAATGGGGAAAAGAAAAGATAAAACAGTACTGACCACCAACAGAAATATACTAAAAAATTTCTAAAAGATAAGGGTCTCAAAGAAGAAAAATGAGCCCAGATACAAGAAAGAAGGTGCACAAAGGACATAGTGAACATGTGAGTACATCTGAAAAAACACTTGATTGTGTGAAATAACAATAAGGCTTCTAGAGAAAACACATACATGTCTAATTTCTCTCTTCCTCTGAGATATTCCCCAAACCAGGACTTACTAGTGGTACAGAGGTATTTTTTGGAAGGCCCAAACTCACAAAGACAGGAAAACAGAAAAGCAAAGTGCAATAAAATTGTAGAGGGCAGAAAACAGAAGTGATTGGTTAACTGGTTTTGCATAATGGAGAAATAGGACTTTTAGGCTCATAGTGGAGAAAAGCCTAGAAATGAGTAGATTTGTGGGCGGAATCCTCAGAAAGCTTAGGAATGGGGGTAGCAGGCACATCTGGAAATGGAAAGGAAGTGCAGGAGGTGGTAAAATAAGAATTTTAAGCAGCAGATACCCAGATCCTGTCCTCCCCTACAACCAACAGAGGAGAGGCTTATTGTCTAAAGGGGTAAAACACAGGATGTCTTGGCTAGACATTACTCAGCAGATCTTGTGACACATATTGTGAGGAAACAGGTGGATTAAATAAATATATGCATCTTGGACACTGCAATCCTTTAGGCCTCTTCTCCCACCAGGCTCCCAGAATACTTAGTGGTGGCTACTGCCATCCACAGAAGAAGAGCAGATTGTTTTTCCTTCTGGGGAACCTGATTTACCCAAAAGGGAAGAACTAAAAGCCCTGATAGTAAGGGCTCCTAATGAAATTAGTGACTATCATTAACCTCACAATGACAAGATCCACCATGAAAATGGAGATGTATGTTAGGGTTTAGTTCCCTACACCTTAAGTCTGTGCAAACAACCAAAAATTACCAGATGTATGCAAAAAAAAAATTCTTATTTGAAAGATAAAAACCGACCAGCATAAAATAGAAATGAAGCTATTTGGGAAAAACACTTTATATAGGGGAAGCATTTAAAATATAAAGGAAGAAAACCACTCAAAACGCCATATGTATATGAAAAGGTATTACAGCTATTAAACTAGAAACAGATATAAAGAGGAAATTTAGAGTACAAAAAGTCCCTTAAATTGCAAACATAAGACAGCATGTATTAAAAACTCAGTAGAAATGTTCAAAGAAAAGACCTCCAGAACAGATTTCAAGAAGATAAAACTGACAGAGTATTTGATGCATCTCAGTATCTGAGAGGACATTGAGAAAACTAGCCAAAATTTTAGATGACATAGTATAAAACCACAGAAAATTAAGAAATTAAAAAAAAAATAAGATTACTAATTTGTGGGAAAAGAAAAATTATGCAAAAAAGAAAAAATAATTAGTAATTATGCTTTGCTACAAAACTCAGCTGAGTTATCATTTACAAAGTCATCATCATGAAAACACTGAATACTGACCTATTTCAAATTTTGATCCAGTAAAATCCTATGATAACATGCCCTATGTTAATGCATATTCAAATATTAATCAACTGGCAATTAGCTTCTTCCCAGCCCCCCAGTTTCAAACAAAGGCAGGTGAAATGTTTATTCACTGTGGAGATTTTGATGAGGGCTGGCTCTAAAACTGACTGGCCTGTGCTCATCTAAGCTCCACCCAGTAAGAGTACAGTAAGTGGAATAAAGTATAGATTTCCCTATTTTTAATTTTGTGCTTTTGTAAGACTTACGACTTTAAAATGCTATATTTCATAAACCTCATAAAAAGGCAACCTCACATCACTGTGGTGGCAAGATGGTGGTATGAGACTGTTATAGCATCGATTATCAGACTTGATAGTCAAGTAATGCTTAAAACTAAAAAAATCCAGAAGTAGCAATAAAAGCAAGTTATTTATTAAAAAATGAGATAAATATCACAAGAGCCAAAGAGTTGAAAGTAGTTTCCTCTAGGAAAGGAGAAAAAAACACGATATGGGCAGAAGCCTGCAGTTTTTCTTAAAAAACAAACAAGCAAAAAAAACAAATATAAAAAAGCAAACAAAAACTATGTAGAAGTTTGTACATGCTTACAAATCTATTTCTGATATAAAAGAAAAACTAGAAAATAAAAGGAATAGGATCAGTAATGTCTAATTCATGGCATTAAAAATTTCAATAAAAATACTGGATAACAATAGTACAGTATTCTGGAGAAAGGCAATACAGTTGAAAATACTGCAAAGTCCTCCATTGTTAGAGAGATTAACTGTAGACTTCGTTAAGCATGCATACTGAAACTTCTAGGGCAATTACTAGAAGAAAATAAATAACGTGTCTAACTTTCAGTGTTACTGAGGGGGGAAGAAATTCTTAATCAGTCCAAAGAGAAGAAAACAAAAAAATCAGAATATATTAATAGAGCAATATCAATATATTAACACCTTAATTCTGAGGCAAACAATTTATTAGGGATAGCTGGTCATCTCATGTTAACCAAAAATATTCCTATTGTAAATTTTTGTACATCAATAATTCACTAGGGCGCCTGGGTGGCTCAGTTGGTTAAGCGACTGCCTTCGGCTCAGGTCATGATCCTGGAGTCCCTGGATCGAGTCCCGCATCGGGCTCCCTGCTCGGCGGGGAGTCTGCTTCTCCCTCTGACCCTCCTCCCTCTCATGCTCTCTGTCTCTCATTCTCTCTCTCTCTCTCAAATAAATAAATAAAATCTTAAAAAAAAAATAATTCACTAAATATACAAGGCAAAAATATAGAAATATTAGGATAAACAGAAATCTATCATTGTATGAAAGTGATTGTTAGATAAAGCATCAGTAATGAGATATACAATTTCAGCAACACAATTAACAAGTTTAACCCAATGAATATATGGAGAACACTGCTCTGATCAATGAGGAACTAAGGTTAGAAATCAGTAACAAGGAGGGCTGGGTGGCTCAGTCAGCAAAGCATCTGCCTTCGGCTCAGGTCATGCTCCCGGAGTCCTGGGATCCAGTCTCATGTTGGGTTCCCAGCTCACTGGGGAGCCTGATTCTCCCTCTGCCCATCCCTCACCCCACCCCCACTCATGCCTCTCTGGCACATACATGCTCTCTCTCAAATAAATAAAATCTTTAAAAAAAATAGAAATCAATGACAAAAGATGTCTAGGCAAACTCCATTATGTTTGGAAATTCAAAAACACATATCTGATAACTCACGGATCCAAGAGAAAATCGTAATGAAATTATAACATTTGTAAAACTGAACCATAATAAATACGGTATATGTCAAAACCCTGGTTGACAGCTGAAACTATGATTTCAGGAAACTTTGAAGCCACACATATTTGTGTTAGAACCGAAGAATGGTAGGAAAATAACCATATAACTTAAGTGATTAAAAAAGGAAACATGAGGGGTGCCTGGGCGGCTCAGTTGGTTAAGCGACTGCCTTCGGCTCAGGTCATGATCCCGGAGTCCCGGGATCGAGTCCCACATCGGGCTCCCTGCTCGGCGGGGAGTCTGCTTCTCCCTCTGACCCTCCTCCCTCTTGTGCTCTGTCTCTAAAATAAATAAATAAAATCTTAAAAAAATAAAATAAAATAAAATAAAATAAAAAAGGAAACATGAAATCATCTAAGAAGTGGGAAAGAGCAATGAGAAGAAAATGAACGAAATACAAAGATTCAAAAGTGAACAATAATGCCAAGTTCTGACAAGTTTGATTAAAAAGAGTTCTGAAATAATACTTGGAATGAAACAGGGAATGTGCATATAAAGCAGAGATAAGAATGATAATAAAAGGAATGTTTTGATACAACTTTTTGCCAATGCATTAGATAACATAAAATTCCTAGAAAAACCACAACTTTGCATAAAGAGAAAGACCATATGATTCACTCAATAGTTAAAATATTTCCTCAGTGAAAACTCCAAGTCCAGATGGTTTTATTTGTAAGTTCTATTTCTTATTTAAGGAACAGATAATTCCAATATTTCTCAAACTTTTCTAGGTGCTATAAAAATAAGAAATAGTCTCCAGCTCATGTTTAGAGGTGAACATAACTTTGATACTAAAGTTAAAGAAAGGATAGTATAAGAGAGAATATAAAAAGAAAATCTCCTATATGAATATATATGCAAAAATGCAAAATAAAATATTGGCAAATACCTACCATCCACTTATTTAAAAAACTTACATAAAAGCCAAGATGAAACTAACCCAGGAACAGAAGCTTGGTTTATATTAAAAACTGTTTACTACATTAACAGTTTAAAGAAGAAAAACAGCATGACTATCCCAATAAAAGTAGGAAAAGCACTTAGACATAAAGCATTCATGATAAAAACTAACCTGGAGAGGATCTGCCTTAACTTGATAAAGAGCATTAACAAAATCTATAGGATGCATCATATCAAATGGTGAAATGTTACTCTTAATTCATTTTCTTTAAAATCAGAAGCAAGATAGGAATATCTACCATCAATGTATTTAACACTGTATTAGGCTAGAGAAAGTGCAGTCATATAAAAAGATATAAAAGATGCAAGAGTTGATAAGAAAACAGAAACTCTCATTATTTGCAGATAATATAATTCTCCAAAAACGTTCAAAGAAACCAAAGACAATGATCATACATTGCATTCTGGGTGGTTAAGAATGGACTCTTCAATCAACTGGACTGCTAAGTTGACTTCCCATATTAGAATAAAATAAATGAGTACTTCTATCTCACATGATATCCAAAATCAATTCCAGATAATTAAACACTTAAATATAAAGAGCATAACATTAAACTTTTATAAGTACATTCAGGAGAATGTCTTTACCACGTCAGGATAAGGGAGAAAAATTTTTAAACAACTCGTAACAGAACATAAGCTATAAAGAAAAAGACTGATACTTTAATTCAAAATTAAATGTGAATTAAATTAAAATTTGTTCATCATTTGACAGCATCAAGGGAAAAACAAAACAAAACAAGCCACTAAAAAGAAGATGATTAATTGAAAGTGTACAAAGAAATCCTGCCCCCCCCAAAAAAACTAGATCACAGAAACATTAATGGTCACCAAACATAGAAAAGGAGCTTAACATCATTGTAATCACAGAAATGCGAATTAAACCATAGTGAAATACAATTTTATATTCACTAGATTTGCACAAATTTAAAAAACGAACAAGCATTGGCAAGGATGTAGATCAAGATACTCACAAACATAATGTTGAGGGGACAAAAACGTTGTTGATGTATGCATACCGTATGATGCCACTGTATAAAAGTTTAAAAGATTAAAAAAGTAAAACAATTTAACATGCTATTTAGAAAAATACACATGTGTATTCAAAGGATAAAAAAAACACATTTAATTCAGAATAGTGAATACCTATTGAGAGGGGAAGCGAGTGAAGGAAATGTCAGGAGGGTGAGTTAGCACGTAGGGTTTTTTTTTTTTTATTTTTTATTGTTATGTTAATCACCATACATTACATCATCAGTTTTTGATGTAGTGTTCCATGATTCATTGTTTGCGCATAACACCCAGTGCTCCATGCAGAACGTGCCCTCTTTAATACTCATCACCAGGCTAACCCATCCTCCCACCCCTCTCCCCTCTAGAACCCTCAGTTTGTTTTTCAGAGTCCATCGTCTTTCATGGTTCGTCTCCCCCTCCGATTTCCCCCCTTCATTCTTCCCCTCTTGCTATCTTCTTCTTCTTTTTTTTTCTTAACATATATTGCATTATTTGTTTCAGAGGTACAGATCTCTGATTCAACAGTCTTGCACAATTCACAGTGCTCACCATAGCACATACCCTCCCCAATGTCTATCACCCAGCCAATCACCAGTTTGTTTCCTGAGATTAAGAATTCCTCATATCAGGGGCGCCTGGGTGGCTCAGTGGGTTAAGCGACAGCCTTTGGCTCAGGTCATGATCCTGGAGTCCCTGGATTGAGTCCCGCATCTGGCTCCCTGCTCAGCAAGGAGCCTGCTTCTCCCTCTGACCCTCCCCCCTCTCATGTGCTCTCTCTCTCTCTCATTCTCTCTGTCTCAAATAAATAAATAAAATCTTTAAAAAAAAAAAAAAAGAATTCCTCATATCAGTGAGGTCATATGATACATGTCTTTCTCTGACTGACTTATTTGGCTCAGCATAACACCCTCCAGTTATAGCAGCAATGTCCACAGTAGCCAAACTGTGGAAAGAGCCAAGATGTCCATCAACAGATGAATGGATAAAAAAGATGTGGTGTATATATACAATGGAATATTATGCAGCCATCAAAAGGAATGAGATCTTGCCATTTGCAATGACGTAGCAGGTAGGTTTAATTAACTTCAAATGCTTTAAATCTAGGGTGCCTGGGTGGCTCAGTTGGTTAAGCGACTGCCTTTGACTCAGGTCATGATCCCAGGGTCCCAGGATCGAGTCCCACATCGGGCTCCCTGCTCATTGGGGAGTCTCCTTCTCCCTCTGACCCTCCCCCCTCTCATGCTCTCTCTCTCTCTCTCACGCTCTCTCTCAAATAAATGAATACAATCTTTTAAAAAAATTCTTTAAATCTTGAGTGGTAGCTACACAGACATTCTTTACAATTTCTCCATGCCGCTTGTACATGTAATATAATTCATGATTAAAAATATACTGCAGCACAAAATGGCCAAAATAAAAACATTTTAATAAAGAATTATAAGAAATTCAGGAATAAGACAAATAAAACTAATTATTAATAAAGCAAAGATATTTGGGAATTTGGAGGTACTATCCTAACCTGCTGTGATTGGAATTAAGAATTTGGAAAAACATTTTCAAATATATTAAGCAAGTATCAAAAATTATACAATGTAACATAACAGCAAATAATTGAGAAGGCCTGTAACTCAAACACTGCATCACTTTACATATTTCTCCCTTCCATGGGTTTCCTAACTGTTGTATAAGTAACCTACTAGAAGGGGTTGAGAATGACTACAAAAAGCAGACTTCTTAAATTATGAATGGCCTTTCACTTTGATTTTATTACAAACACTATTTTCAAGCAACTTGAAAATTAAGATGAAATTTCTTTGCATTTTTACCAGCTTTAAAAGTGATATATTGACTATACTTTCATTTACTCATTTATCCATGAAGCACAATTTAAATATTTTCTTCATGACAAATAGAAACAAAAAAGTATTACTAAGTATGCAAACATAATCAAGAGAGGAGACATATAGTGAACAATTAGGACATTTTTCAGTGTCACCATGTTACCCTCTATTTGCCGGAAGCTTAAAAGACAGTCAAAATTCCCCTGAAGTCACGAGTACCTTACTAATACGAGAGTCTTGATCCTAATTCCTTCTTCAGTTAATATATCACATTCCTTCAAAGCTGCCAAGTTAAAGCAGTGCTCTCTTATAACTGGTAATTTTGAAATCTCTGATACATTAAATATCTCCCACTTCTTTTCCCACTGTCCTTGGTTTCTTTACCAGAAACCTATATCTCAACTATATGAATTTAAAAATACATTTTTTACCTTTCCAATCTAATGTGGCATTAGGCTAAGAATACCCAAAATTCCTTCCTGTAACTTCCCAAAAACACTTATGAACTGCCCCCACCCCTGCTAACTGCAAAAGCAAACCAAACCAAAGAATCTCATTGTCCACTAAGACAACTAAGCAATCTCATGTCCAAGCATCAGAACAAGTAAAACTTGTGAGGCAGATGAAGAAAGACTGTGGGGAAACCTTAGGAACTAAATGGAACATCCTGGGTTTTCTTTATGAAAGATGGAATTCCCAATGAAGGTCAAAAGATACTTTGTCTCCCATTCACGGCATATATCCTGATAGGGTACATCCCAAGTAAGAAAGTCAAAGACAGTACCAAACAAACAAACAAACAATGGACAACTTTTTTCAAAGTTTTTAGTGGGTGTGCAAAGACTGAAAGGTCCAGTCACTCTTATGCAGGCCCATTTCTCAGGGATGTGTCTGAAGAGAGCAAGCTGGAGGGATAAGGTAATGTCTTCCTCTGAGCTGAAGAGCAGCTTGCTTACTGCTTCCTATAAAAGAGGTGGGGTCTCTAAGCCCAGTGTTCCTCAGCTGTGGCTGTGGCATCTATCCCAGCCATATCTTATCACCTCTATGGGACTTGAGGGCAAGGGGAACTGCAGCATGCTCCTTGCTGTGCCGAGAGTAATAACACTTTTTGTCACGGACCCAGGAATATCATGTCTTCTGCTAGCATCTGTGAAATTGCAGCAAGCCAGCTTATTAGCTTGTAAGTAGGGTAAATAAAATCCCAGACTTAACAACTTTATCCCATTTTGCCTATAAAGTACTGGCTAGGAAGTAGGGGAAGACTGGAAGAGGCATGATGTAGTTTTAGAAGTATTTCCAAACAAGCCATTCTCTCTATGAAGGATAGTTAATTATACTTCTTCAGATATTACAACATATCAAGAATCTATATTAGAAAAATACCACTGTATAAAAGAAGTAATGTATTTGGTGAAAGACTCCTAAAATAGGGAATTAGCGTGGGAATTGTACATTCTCCTACGGATCTGAGAAGAGAATCTGAGCTCTTCATGTAGAGAAGCAAGCAGGGCCAAGGGAATTCCCTGACACCACTTGTTGATAAAGGCAGGCTTTGGATAAAATTTGCTTTAGAGTGCACTGAAAATATTAAGCATAAAAATGAAAACACCAAATGGGAGTAGGAAAAAGACTGCCTGTAGATCCAAAAGAGCATTTCAGAAAACTGACTGTATCTTCAAAAGAAAACAAACAAATAGATATGGCCTCAGTAAATCAGGAACAGAAATTCATAGGAAGGAACAGCATGAGATAAAGAGTATTTCAAGAAATAGGACAAAAAAATCCAAGATACAGAGTATTAGTGCTTTTTTAAAATATAAATAAATCACACGTAAAACTAAAAGATATAGGGCACCTGGGTGGCTCAGTTGGTTAAGCGACTGCCTTCGGCTCAGGTCATGATCCTGGAGTCCCGGGATTGAGTCCCGCATCGGGCTCCCTGCTCAGCGGGGAGTCTGCTTCTCCCTCTGACCCTCCTCTCTCTCATGCTCTCTGTCTCTCATTCTCTCTCTCGCAAATAAATAAAATCTTTAAAAAAAATTTAAAAAAACAAAAAACTAAAAGATATAAAAGAAGGAAAATTTCCAGAACTGTGTACAAAATATGCAAGTATGATAAACTAATTTTTCACGTTCTAAGCAAAGTAAATTAAAAGAAAGCTAAATCTAGCTGTTTGCTGGAAATATGCATGTTTTTAACTAAAGGGATGAAGAAAAAATGATCTCGTACGCAAGCAACACGAGACAAAAAAAGAAAAAAGAAAAAGAAAAAAGGAGTAGGTGGTGAGCTCCCAAGAAATAGAAGTGATTCTGACCCCAGACTTGTGTTCAGCAACACTAATTCCAGAAGACAACAGAATACCACATTGGAATTCTTTGACAGTTTGGGATCCAACCTTCGCACCAACCAAAAGGTGTCTTCATACTTAAGTCAATATAATGACATTCTTTAAAATGCAAGAGGATGAAACATAGTTATATTTTTAAATGTAACTTATTAACTGTTAAATATTTAAAAATTGAGAAATTAAAAAAATTAGAATGCAAGAATGGGAAGAGGTCTTGTGGCTGGCATTGCAACTAGGTAAAACATTGATATCTGATAGATTCTGGTAAAATTCTGGTTAAAAACAATATGCATATATAAAATTATTCATGAGAAAAATATTATATGTATACTTTTTATATATAGACACACATGCATATATACATAATACCTAATAATGCCCTGTGTGTTTGTGTGTGTATATGAAAATGGCATATGTATGGAAATGGCGTAATAAGAATTTAAATCAATGACCACAGAAATCACCAACAGCAATGTATACAGGAAGGAGAAAAAAGGGAACTGAACTTGTTTAAAATGAAAAATAATTTAGATTTAAAATTATGGCTACTAGAGAAATATATACAAAACACCTTGGTAAACTTACAGGCAAACTTAAATTTGCATAATATAAATCTAACATCTAGCTTTCAAAATACCCAAGGAAGATACAGCTTTAAATCAGAGAACCAGAAACACTGTTCACAGGCGAAAACAAAGTGAAAACAATGGAAAGAGCAAATAAGTATGAAAAACAGAGCACACAGAATATTGTATCAAAAGCAAAACCAACCATCGTCATTATAAAACAGAAAGCTACAGAATAAGCCATGCATTAAATGACACATCATCAATTTATTAATGGCTTGTGGCTGTGGAGAGAGAATACTACCACATTATAAGAACACATGCATTCCAATTTCAGAATTACTGAGGTATAAAGAACTAAGAAACCTCAGAACCAAGATAATCCTGATAATGCATTACAGAATACAAAATATACAGCTAAAACAAAGGAAGAGACTATAGTAAGAAGAAACAAAAAGTAGAAAGTAGTCAAAAGATATATCAGGAAGATAAAAACTAAATGAGGTCTCTGGTCTCTATTCTAAATTCCCTGGAGGAAGAAAGTGATTTTCTCAGGTTGGGCCATGAGTTCACCCAGGTCCAATTAACCCTGGTACAAAGTTGGCTTCCAGAGCCAGGCCTGAGTGAGGGTTACCCCGAAGGTTATTTTGAGCTGGGCCAAACTGCAAGGGAGGTCGACAAAATGTCACATTCTTTTCTTTTTCATTGTCCTTGTTTCTTAAGTATTTTCAGATTTGTCATATATAATTCTCTAATTTCAATGCTCTCTGAGAGCAAGGACCATGTCTAACGATTCTTTCATTTTCTTTTCAGTTCAAATACAATATAAAACACAGCGTGGCTACTCAACAAACATATTCTTAACTGGATTCTTTTTCCTGTCCTAAATAGAATCCTTACAAAAATAGTAAAATGGAAAACATACCCACACACATTTTAAGCTCTGATTTGTACAGTACCTAGAGATCCAAAAGATCATAGTGAATTGTTCCCTCAACCTATTTATTCAATTAATAAAATCCACGTATTGTTTCTGAAATCCAAAATGACCACACAAACTCAGTTATTTTAAACGTTGAACTTGCTGGACATTATGACCATAAACTTACAGGCAAACTGGAGTTTAGCTTCTCTGCTGACTATTGTTCCAAGTGAATTTGTTGCGAAACACTGGTAACTTCCTGTATCCCAATTTCTGTTGGGGTTAATAACCACAAGATTTCCTCCATTCAACTTATAACGATATTCCATACTCAGATTAATATCACTTCCATTGAGCTGCCATCTGTAAAACAAATGTCAAGGTTTTTCCCCTCTTAGTATATTTAAATTAAAAAAAAAAAACTACATTATAAAATCCACTTTAAACATCACCTCTCTTATAAATGAAAGGCAATAAATATATTATTCCACTGTGACGTATCTGAAGCTCAAACATGGCCCGTTTATCAGAAACAAAAGGTTCAAGCATAGTAGAAAGCACAACAGATTAGCATCTAAAAGTTAAAGATTTTTCACGATTTTCTGAAGAGGTGAGAATAATTTGTTCACCAGGGGAAGAATAAGGCTAGGTCTGTATAGGCAGAGATGAAGTAGAAAGTGGAGGTAATTACCTCATGTACTTCAGGCCGATCTCATGCTGCCGATGAAGGGGGGAAAGAGCACACTCCTTTGATTTATTCAGACTGACTGAGCACATTTAATAAATTAATTGGATAAGTGCTCAAATATCCATTTCAATTTGTCTGGGTAAATACCCATCCCTGAGGCACTCTCCACTCTTCTCAGCCATCACAATGCTATTTACTAAATGGTACACTGCGGTAAAAAACCCTAAATGCCACCTAGGGGGTCTCACACAGTAAAGACACTAACCCCAGAGCCATATTTATCAATGGGAAGCCAGAAGAAAAAAGGAAAAAGAAAAGATGCTGGGTTTTAAACAAGAGTTTTTAAACAGAAAAACCAGGGTTCTTTTTTTAAAGATTTATTTATTTGAGAGAGAGAGAGAAGGAGAAAGAGCAGGGGGATGGGCAGAGGGAGAGACAGAATCTCAAGCAGACTCCCTGCTGAGTGTGGAACCCGACAAGGGGCTCAATCTCATGACCCTGAGATCATGACCTGAACCGAAGTTGGAGGCTTAACTGACTGAGCCACCAAGGTGCCCCCAGAAAAAACAGTTTTTAAACAGTGAGTATACCTGACACATCAAAGTCACCTTTAAAAACTCAGAAATATCCCAGTCTCAAGAACACATCCATTGTATAAATTAGAGCCATCTACCTCCTAGAAGACTTGATTTTTATATTAAAAAGAAACCACTATCAGTTCTATAAAATTTTTGTGTATTATAACAACAATCATCCCAGTCGCTCTTTGTAACTTTGAGAAGGTGGGTAATCTAATACTCATTTTATAAATGAAGATTTTGATAAAAATCTTGAGTGAGATGTCAACTGTCCCCAAGTAATGCATTGTTGGATCAGAAGTAGTCCTCATCTGAACTCTCTAGCCCACAGTCCTTTTATCATTTCATATGCCATCTAAAAATTGTTGCATTAATATATAAAATATTTAACCTGACCATATTACATGCTCTAAAAGCAAATAAAGACATGAAATGTTAACATTATCACAAATGAAAGTATGCAAACTTAAATGAAATATTAGACAGCTGTGAAAATGTATGAACTTAGCATGGAAAAGTCTCATAAAGAATCATGAAGCATTTTATAAAATAAAAATTGATACCATTTATATAAAGTTTTAAAACATATGAAAAATGATAAACCTCCACTTTAAGGTATTTTAAAGCTCTCATGGAAAGAAAGTGGGGTATGTTCAAGGGGCAAATACTAGGAAATTTGGGTTTTTGGTTTTATTTCTTGAGGAGTGGTTATATGGATGTTCATCATTGGACTAGATTATATGTTTATATCATTTTCTATATCTGAATAATACACAATAAAGTTTTAATGATAAAAGCCATGGGAAATGAACAAATGTGTAAGTTCAGCCCCATGTTTTAATGAGTTCTCAGGCAGGTACACATGCAAAGAAACAACATGGGGAAGACATAGTCCTACACATTCTGGGCTTGACTTTCAGAAAATAAATAGGGCAGTAAATCACAAATGGGTGGGTTGAATTTTTAAGATATAAAAGGTTTTCAGTTTCTGAGCAATTTCATGCTTGCAGTGGGAAAAAGTTCTCTGAACTCAAACCAGAAAAGATGTTGATAATCTCACATACTTTTTAATGGGAGACTCTCATGACAAAGGGTACTTGGTGTTACAGTTTGCATGGGAAAAAAGGATTTTAGCTCTAGAGTTGGAATGTTTATGGCCTGACTAAGCATGCCTGATGGCTTCATTTGAAAATTGTGCTTTTGTGTTTAGCCGATGAATAATAAAGGTACAGTGGCTATGTGGAAAATTGTAAAGATAAATAAAAATATGGAGAAGCACTTCTTCTTGCCTATTTAATAGCTGGAAAGATTTAAGAGATCATAATGTATGTGGGAGAATACTTTATTTCAGTAAATGTCTAAGATCTAAAAGCTATCATCCCAAAGCTTTGACTACACAACTAAAATGGAAAAGATTTTTTTATGCATAAATGTTTACTATTTCCTTTAGCTCAATCTTCATCATATAGACTGAATCCCTAGATTATTTCACTATGTGAAAAGGCAAAATCTACTCTCTTTTAAATGTTTCTGCTATACCAAAAGTAAGAGTGTTTTTGCTTTAGCAAACTCTTCAGAGCTAAGACTGACACGACATACCTGAAAGAATGTTAATTTTCTTTTAACAAGGTGATACAATTATTTCTCTCCTTCTTAACACTATTCATCATTAACTGGACCTCATCCCCAGGTGATATAAAATTTCTCAATATCTTATTAAACATTAATTGTTTTTCCTCTTGTTGAAAGTATGTGAATTAAAAAGGGCTGTATTTATTTAAATTCTGAAATATGTAAGGAATCTCTGGGCCTGAAATTCCAAAAATTATCATATCCTGAGAAAATAGTGTACTTATGTTCCCAATGCAAAATATTCATATCTGGGCCTGATTTCTAAATATTTCTGAGATTTTCTTCTGTACAAGAAACATTCAGGAAAACTGAAGGCAGACTCCTTTTACAAAGTATGTGTCCAATAAATCTACAAATTAGATTAATTTTCTTTGCAGTAAATTGTAATCAACTGTTCAGAGTTCATGAACATAACTTGTAGTAATAAAGTGTAACAGGTGAATGGCACATTTAGGCCATGAATTTGGGAAGCTTTTAGAAATAGATACTATCTTTTAGCTTTGTACATTGACAATTCTTTGTAAAAAAAAAAAAATGCAGATGTCCACTTTCATGAATAAAATGTGAAGTTCATGAGAACCTATCTAAAGTTTCGGAATGAAATCTTTTTGAAATGACAAAATTGTTTAAAAATTCATAAAAATAACATTTGCATGCCCAAATTCCATTCCAAAAGGCTTAATGCAGTGATCCGGAACAAAAGAAGACCCTCTCATGGCTCTTGGGGCTGCATACACTAGCATTTCAACCCTATAACATTTACATTGTGCTCTAGAAACAGACTAACCTTGTAGCTTTAGCTCAGTGGTAAATGTCACAAGATTAAGCACCTTTGTATAATCATCATGTTGTAACACTCTTGAATGATCTTATAAGTTCACTGCCAGCCTTCAGTGTTCAAACGTTCATTCTACACAAATTAGGATTTGCCTTTAGAATCCACAAGTGAGAAATGGTTTAATATTCATATTTTACAAATCTACTGATCCTCAGGCAATGAGCTCTCATCCCCTTGCATTTCTCGGTGTGGAGGTTATATGTGAATTTGCTTCTGGGCCAATACATAGAAGTTGGGAGCTGGAATAAGAAGTCCTGGGCTTCACACTCTACTAGCCTACCTGAGACAACATGAATTTGATCAATCCACTTCTCCTAAAATCTCATCTCCATCCTCTACACAACAGGGTGCTGGTATCTCCTCACTGGAGGGAGGCTGGGCAGGTAGAGTAAGGAGACTGGGCCAAGCCTATTCAATGAAATGGTGGAAGTCTATGGCTAATTTCCCCCTAAACATTTTTTTTTTTTTTTTTGGATAGAATTTCTTTAAAACATCATGCATGCCCTTGAGCCAACAGGTTTTGAATTTTGAATATAACAGCATAAGGTACCTGACATAGGAGCTATTACAACCGGCAATTGCTACTTTTTCATGATGAAAACTATACTTGTTACTCCTGGGAAAGACACTAAAACATCAGTGACTGAGGATATAAGAACAACTGCCTTCCAAAACAAAGAACAAACTATGTGTAAGAGTGTGCATGTGTGTCTGTGTGTGTGTGCAAACATGAATTTATATGATAAGTTAAATCAGTATGAAAAGCCTAAACTTTCAGAGTTGAAAAGTGCTTTTGAAAGCATGACCTCCAATTAACAATGACTGAACCACTGCTGAGTTCCCACCGTCAGCTATAATAGGAGGAGCACGGTAGGTGCTTATAGAATTTTCCTGAGTGGAGTAACCTAGCCATAACTAACCTCCATATAGTCACCCCTCACTGTTGTCATCCATATTAGCAATTAACATCTCAAAGATGAGGAATGAATGCATATTTATTTTCATTTACCTTATTAGTTATTATTTAATTACATTACTAGTTATTACAGGAGATGGCAAGTCTTACACAAAACCTCACTAGCATGAACAACAATCATGAATATAAGCATAGATCTATCTCGTCAGTATAACTTAAGGCACCAAGCCCTAACCAGGGTCTTTCACTACAACATGACAACAAGGTTAGAGACTGTTGTTACCCTTTGAAACTGAAACTAACAAAACTGAGTGACTTCAGGGAGTTTTCAAAATAATCCCCGAATATAATTTACCTCACAGTTGTTTATACAAAGGTAATGTCCTTCAGGACATCTATACTTCCACACCAAATCTGGTCAGGAAAATGGAAATACGAACCATATGCGGGTGAAAAACGAATGTCACATGTTAGACTTCAACATAAAACAAAGCGAGAAGAACAAAAGAGTTTACTGAAATCTTTAGGGAGCGGGGCTAGGTTTGGGAAATAAGCCCACACTGAACACTTGTTAAATCAACAGGCAATACTTTATTTGGGGTTTGACAGGAAAATTAGGAATTTAATCACAGAAGCAATTTGTGGTTTTAGATGCGGCTTTCAAGTTAATAAGCAAATGCATTTGTGTTCAAATGCAATGTTTGTTAATATGTTTACTGAAGTGATGAGAATAATTGCAGCCCTTGAAAGAATGAATGTTCAAATTTGCATATTCAATACTTTATCCAAAAATAACTAGTTAGGCTTCAGCAATAATTGCCAAAGATATAAATGAGTTAAATTGCAATGCTGTGTTTTTAAAAATTAAGTTTTTAAAATGTGTTTTATGACATAGATTCCCATTTCTCACTCATTGATAAATTTTAAGCATATATATTTAAGAAAAAAAAAGCAACACTGGGACTAAAAGCAACTCTTCAGTTTACAGAGTTACAGCTTGGTTTAAATTGATCAGTGATTGCCTTAAAATTATTCCTACGAGAATTACAGAAGAAGTTTGCTATTCCTGCCTTCTCTGCATCCATTTTTGCTCTTTCTGGTAGCAGTACCCCCTCACTCCTTTTGAAGAGGCCGCTCCTCACGTGACCTGGCCTGGCCACTCAGAACAATCCATGTCTCTGCCTCTGTGATTAGTTAAGAATACGAATGTGGAATGTGACCCAACTGATTTAACTTGGTTTTGACCATTATGTGTTTCCCTTCCTCCTCATCCCACTTCAAAAACACAAGTAAGAAGAACAACAAATGATGTGAATTAAATTTTACACTTCCATCTGTGATATCTAAAACCTAACTTCTACATTTTTCTTGGGTTATCGATTGCTCACACTATTAGCTATGTTTTTATTTCACCTTTTTTCTGACACCATTCGGGACTTTTGATGACACTAGCAGGAAGGATGCCCTCTTTTTCCAGCTGTTACGGGGAGGATATAAGTAAGCCTCTTGTTCTTTGTCACTTCATGGGTGATCTATTTTAAAATGGAGCCAATAAACGGAATCAATCCAAACTTAAGAATATGCTATAAAAATGTACTATTGACTACTTCTAACCCTCTGATCCTTCATGGCATTCTTGACTCCTAAACATGATCTAATTCCAAATTTGCTTTGTTTTCCCCCATTAACTTCATTCCCCCCCCTTTTTTTTTCATGCTCCACTTTGGCAGGCACTGTTTGCTAGGCATTTGGAAGGTAAGGATGAAGAACACACTGTCCTCAACTTTAAGGGAGTTATATCTTACACCAAGGCATTATCGCACATTTCATTTTGTTAAGTTTTATCATACAGGTAGGCACAGGGTACAATGGGCATCATCGGAGCATGGGGCCCAGCACAGAGGATATTAGGAAGGTTTCATGACAGAGACAGTAATGCAGACAAGTTTAAAATGCCCTGTAAGAGATGCTGTCTCCCTCTGTTTCCCTCACGTACTACAGATATTCTTTACTTTTTAATGGTTAGCAATCATTCCAACCATGTGAACATCTCATTGCTCTTAGTGGCTGACTATGAGTGTGGGGACCAGAAATCATCAGCTGGAGAAATCAGGATGCTAAAAGTTGTTGAGCATGAACAAAAACACAGAGAATCAGGCCTAGTAACCCAGCAGAAAGGATTGTATCTCTTTAAGGGCCAGGAGAATTTAGAGGAACAAAAACTCTTATTTGCCATGAAGCAAGCATAAAAGTGAAATAACAGTGACATCAGATCTTACATGACAACAAGATACATGTAAGAGACAAACTGCCTATAATAAAAAATTATACTTAAAATATATATTGGATATTATTATATAGAATATAGATTATATTATACACGGTCCATATGCTATATTCTATATTATACATGTAGAAAATACAGCATGTACAAATACAGTACATATATAGAGACATATATTACTCTATGTGGTATCACGTACAGTATTATGCGGAGTGTGCATACATATGTGTGTGTGACTATGTATGTATAGACCAACAATGACCTCAAATTTTATTTCCTTACATTTTACTCTTTCAATAAATGGTGAGCAGAAATTAGTCTCTTTTATTTTCCTTTCCTATCTTGTACTGAATGCATTTAGTAGACTTGGTAAATTCCATTATCGGGAACTATACCTAAAAGGGAGAAACTGTGGCCAGGGAACATGATATTTTGCAATGACATTTAGTCGTTATATTGTTCACAATGTACTTCATTAACAGAGTTTACTTATCATATAGAGCTGGAAGAAAATAATGTTGTGATTATTTCCTTTTTAGGAGAAAAAACAGAAAAGCTATGGTTTCAAGGGTCAATCTAGAGCAGTGCCATCCAAAAGAACTTTCTGGAAGCATAAAAATGGTCATCGGTTCCTTCTAGTACAGTAGCTATTAGCCACACATGCCTACTCAGCACTTGAGATAAGGCTGAGTAGGGGCGCCTGGTGGCTCTATTGGTTAAGCATCTGCCTTTGGCTCAGGTCATGGTCTCAGGATCCTGGGATCAAACCCCACGTCAGGCTCCCTGCTCAGTGGGGAGTGTGCTTCTCCTTCTGCTCCTCCCCCCACTCATGCTCTCTGTCCTTCTCTCTCTCTCAAATGAATAAATAAAATCTTAAAAAAAGAAAGAAAGAAAGAAAGAAAGAAAGAAAGAAAGAAAGAAAGAAAGAAAGAAAGAAAGAAAGAAAGAAGGCTGCCTTGACTGAGGAAATACATTTTTAACTTAACTAATCTAAATCTATAGGGTCAACTTCTGGCTACTGGCTACCATATTGGACAACATAGATCTTAAGTCTCAAGCTAGACTCAATGTTGAAAACATAAACCCACGTGGGCCACATTCCACTTCAAGACTTCTTTTCTTTTGCCTACATTATAGTGAAGAAGAAAGGCGGAGTCAACACTAGAAGGAGCGATTCCGAAGAGAAAATACCTGAATTTTATGGATATAAAGCTTTTGTTACACTGGACTGGCATTCCTGGATGGTAACCAGTGGCCAGCACTGAGAAGCAGTCATGACCATTCAATAGGCTTGTGGCTGAGTGCTGGACAGTTTCCAGTCATTATTCAAAGTGTCTATATGTTCTTAAGGCACACCCACCTCTTTTAGCTCCGTTACTTGCCTGGTCCCTAGAGGCATTTGCATATTTTACCCCAGTCTAGCTCCAACATGTGGTTCCTTTAAAGGCTGACTGACATTAGTAGAAGTGACCAGGGATTTTCCTATTTGGGGTCTTTCATCTGAGCAAATGGAGAGCAGCTGTAACCCCATTGAGAAGTTGGAGAAAGCCCCTCCCATGTAAAAAAGTTATTAATACTCACTCCCTCAGGGTAATCTCTTTCAGCATCATCGGCAATTACAATGAGAATGAACACTAATTAACCTTTAAATTTAGGCTTTGGGGCTTAGGTGGGGAGATGCAAAAGAAAGAACAAAATTCTCAATTAAACCCTAACACAAGTAATTTCTCTTGAGAAGTTCTGAACTTCTGGATTTCTAATATGGCCAATTAAG
Source organism: Mirounga angustirostris (assembly GCF_029215605.1). Taxonomy (NCBI): domain Eukaryota; kingdom Metazoa; phylum Chordata; class Mammalia; order Carnivora; family Phocidae; genus Mirounga; species Mirounga angustirostris. Next base: position 175,038,186 of record NW_026991709.1, on the reverse strand, counting down.
AGTTCTTTTTACCCAATGGGATAACCAAGAAAAGATCTCTCATCAGACAAATCTGTCTCAGTCTACAAGACAGGCTGTGGGCTTATGAAGGATATCCTTTTATAAGACTCTTAAACTTTATTCCGAATCTTGGGAAACATGTCTGGATAGTCTTTAACTTGTAATTTCACATGAACCAGTGATTTTCCTCCATGGTATTTATTTATCTATCTAACTGCTTATATTTATAGTTATAAAAAACCTAACGTTTCTCTGACTTCATGTAAAAAAGGAAATCCCCATTTTCATGTCTTCAGTGTTATTCCATACTTACACCATTTATCTGTAGTTTTTAAAGGACAGTAAAAAATAAGAATAAGCAAGCATATTTTCTTCTGAAATATTTCTTCTGAAGGGGTTCTCAGAGAGGCCCTCTTCCCATCTCCCTATCCAGAGCACCCCTCACCCCCCTCCCCTGCCAAGGTGTCTTCTACGACTCTCCTCAAAGCCTCAGGCCATGTGGGGTTGTTTTGTTTATCATCTGTTAGTGCCTGCCACACCCCACAAATGCTGTAATCTGAAAAACACATACTATGGAACATTACATGACTAACTATTAAAGTCAAAAGCTAGGAGAAAAAAAAAAAACAGGCTGTAACTAAAGGTATTGTCTAAATAGATAAGGTCATAATTATAATCTACATTGTTCTATACTCCCATTTACTCTATCGTCATAACCTCTTATACAGATAACATGAATAGTGGAGTTGGTTATAGGGAAGCCTAATATTTTCCCAACGTAAAGAGGTTCCCTTGTGCTTTTTCAAGGTCTCGACTTCTAGTGACTAAAAACCTTTAGTTTAAGTGGAATTTTATATTGGTTACAAGTTTTAACTTTAGAAAATCTTTAGAGCTATAATGAAAGTGTCTGCTTTATTTGGCTACAAACCAAAGTACTTTCATACAATACCTAGCATGTTAAATTTCTGCATTTGTCAGACATAAAACAGATGAATCAATTTAAGTCACATATCTCCTAGTCTCAGGTACAGATTTTGTTTAAATTGCAACATATAGCATCACAGGCCACATTATAAAACATAAGAAGCACTGTGTAAATGGTGGGACCTCTTCATCAACATTTTATACATGTTGTCCGTATGCTTAAAAACACACTCTCTGGCATTATAATAAATACCCGATATATAAAGAAATGATTGCAACAAAAGACTATTTCTGGAATTCTGAGCTCAAGAATTCTTGCTATTTGATAAAATTTTACAAACACAATTAAACTCTTCATTTAGAAATACACTCCTGTCTGACAAAATCTTGTAACTAATAATAATTTTTTCAGCTGAACACATTTATTATCAAATTTTTCATATGATAAATGCTAGGAATACAACTTTACTGACAAGAGAGAAACAGCCCACAAGTGAGTCGTTCCTATGGACTCTTTATCATATTACAGTCATATCTAAAAGGAGAATCTTCTGTTTCAGGGAGAAACAAATGGATGCATTTAGAAAATGTTAGAATGTCCTATGAAAATGCTGGGAAAAAAATGTTTCTAGGATAACATCTTATTAAAGTTGATCTGTTCATCTTCCCCCCAAAAAGGAAAATATTTTCAGATGTTACTTCTGCTTATGTCTGATTAATTGAACTATCCATAAAATACAGATTCTTTTTTTTTTGCAATTCTGTTACATTTTTCTTATTTCTGTAGGGTGAGGAAGAGGCAGAGAGAAAACTTTTTATCACCTCTGTCAGTTCTGACCAGTAACCTGGAATCATTGTTTATTTTGTTGCAAGTACACAGCAGGTGCTCAATAAGTGCATCTCGAATACTGTTGAAAAAGACTGACCTTGATTACTTCCAGATGCAAAAATACAAAGATCTACCTTCTAACCCAAGGCTGACCCAATTTAACAAGGAATGTTGGCTTCTATTTCTTACATGGATTAAGAAAACAATAGAAGTTCAATACGATCTACATGACTACTCTAAACACTTAGAATTTTATTAATATAGGCTGAAGTATGCTTGTTCTGTAGGTTATAGAAAAGGTTTTGCCAAGAAACTAATATTGTAAACAGAGTTTTTGAGACAAATGCTCACAGTATTCAAAAGAGCATGTTGTTTTCAAGGTGCCTCAAGCACTTTTTTGTAGCCACTTATATGAAAGCAGCATGTGCTGCTTATAAATAATTCATTTCTTCATTAAATTGGGTCACCTAAGCACACCTAACAGTAAAAGTTGTTAATCTTGTGTTCTTTAAAAAAGTAAATGTCCATCCCATCCAAATAAGCTACTATCGTCCCCCAAATGTTAATATTTTTATCTTAAGGTGATGGGAATTCGGATTTTTTTTTCCTTATAACTTTCTGTGATGTTTGAAGGTTTTCAGTGAACAAGTATTATTCACGTAATCTGAAAAACACATACTTTTACATGAAAAAAACCTACTAAATTAAATATAATTTCTCTCCAACAATTAAAATAACTTTAGTAAGAATGTTATTTTATTCTTCTATACTTAATGAATCTTCAAACACAAAGTCAGTTAAATGGTAAAGAAAGAAGTACAAATGCTAAAAAGTATTTTTTTTAAAACTATGATTTCCAAAAACCTTTGGAACATCTGATTTTATCCCCATGATGAATATATATGTTTCCAATGACTACATATGGGCACATGTTTATATATTAAATTGCATTATAAATGAGTGAATAGACATTGTTTATTTAAGAGATTCTACCAGGTCTCTTTTAAATCAAGAAATCTTCTTGTAAAGTGAATAATCAATCAAATATATACAGTGGATCCAAATGTTTAAGTATGAGATCTGTTGAACATAGCATACAACTACAGTTTCACTTATTCTTTCTTAGTGATGCCATGAACATATCGAAACAAACAAACAAAAAAAATCACAATTGCCACATTGTTATTTCTTAATTTAGATTTGCAAACTTGTCACCGTACCTGTAATGAGGTGAGGGATTGCCTCTTGCTTCACAATTTAAAGTTATTTTTTTATCCTCTGAACCCACAGGGAAAATGCTGTTGCTGGGCTCTCTGATAAACACTGGACCTTGCAAGAGAAGCTCACCTGTATGGGTGGGAGACATCCAAAAAAACAATCACAATAAGTAAAAGGTACTGTAAAAGCTGCATTCTAGAATCAAAAAAGAAAAACAAGCAAGAAACAAGTATCTGCTCTTAAAAAAAAAAAAAAAGGAAGAAGAAGAAAAGGCAGGTATCGCTTCCCAGAACATGCTCTGCAGGCACTGCTTTGCTAATGAGCACCAATGAAACTGTTGACAGCCTAGTAACATGTATAAGACAATGAAAATTAGTATTGAAAAACATTGCCATACTAATAAAATCCCTTAAAAGTATAAATAAGGCTGTACTAATTACTTTTTATAATATAAACCCTACCTAACTTTTTCACTGGTGAATATCCTATTGCAGAAGGTCTTTCTGTCATAAGGCTCTTCACAAAAGTCAAGTTGTATTCAAGACTAGTCGAATACCTGAGCATGATCTTACGCACAAAATCTGCCATGCATACCAATCTGAAGGTTGACAATATTCTTTTTCTGTTTGGACCTCAAAACACTCAACATTTGATGGTACTTCCACTTTATTGCCAACCAAGTGAAGAGAAGGATATAACCCTCAGGAAGTATCTTTTAAAAAGGTTTTCTACTTTAGTGAAGAAAACTTGAATATTTTCTGAGAATTTCCACATATATCCAAAAACAAAAATTTGTCTTTGTGCTATGAATTTAAAAAGGAACAAGATAATGCCATCAACAAATGCTTATGGCTACTTTAGTTGTACAATCATTGCCAGAGCATTTCTGAAAACAAACAAATTCACAGGGGGAAAAAAAAGAAACTCTTTACTCTCCTATCTTGGAACACTCAGTAAAACGGGAGGAACTCCTGCTGAAGCAAAGAATGAATGAACAGACTAAGAGACAAAGGCCACACTGGATCTGAGGGTGGGACCAGCCACACCTGAGAGTGTGGGACGGGGACTGGCCACACCAGAAAGACCAACTTGTGACTGATGGTGGGAGAGTTGAGTCATGGGGTATGAGCTGACTTGGACAACTGAGCTCAACTATATGTGCCATCATCAGTCACTATTATGTAATGAGGACCCCGTAAAAACTCTGGACACTGAGGCTTGGCGAGTTTCCCTGGTTGGCAATAGTCCTTGCTTATTAACACACAACAGTGCCAGGAGGTTTACTCATCTGAGGACAACAAAAGCTTAGCATTTGGGACCCGTCCAGATGCTATACTCTGGGTTTCTTCCTTTGGCTGATTTTAGCATGTATGCTTTCCCTATAATAAACCATAATCGTGATTATATTAGCTTTCAGTGACTCCTATCAGTCCTTCCAGCAAATTATCAAAGCCAGAGCTTGCAGTTGGTGTTAGAAATGAGGGTAGTCTAGGGACCGTACACTCAAATCTCAAAGTCTAGCTAAATCTAGATACCCTTTCCACTGCAACAACACCACGAAGTTAATCCTTACTGATACCAACCATACCTTAAGAAAGCAGCCTGCTATCCTCTTTAGTCCCTGGTTTTTATTTACCTCTGAAGGGGAAATACCACAAGGAAAAAGTTCTCACTTTTCTTTGTGGAAAAGGAGAACTTTCAGAAGAAATGGATTTTGAAATAGCTACTAAAGCCCCTAATCAAAAAGATCCAGTGTTGTCAATTTCCCGATTTTTTCCCAAGTAAGTTTACTGTATTAAAACTAAACAAATAAATACAAAGTGACAATTGGCTTCACTAATCAAATTTATTATCTTAGAAAGTTGAAAATAATTCTAATGCCTGTTTGTAAATATTTACAAACACGGTGGATTTTTCATAGCATTTTTTTTTTTCTGGTGTAATAGCTCTTGATTTACTTTGAGTGGCTCATCTATTTTGTTCACGTATGAGATGGTATAGCTTCATTGTTCTGACAAACTCTGATGTACGTAGAGCTTGAAAACAATATTATAGTAACATAATGGTATAGACTTGAAAATTCCAGATAAGTTGGGGAGAGAAACTGACAAAAGGAAAATTAGGTCAAGATAAGAAGGGGGTGATTTCAATGAAAAAGACAAAAAGAGGTGCTTTTTAAAAATTTCCTACAAGTGACCAAAATGAAAAATCCAAATGTCCATTCCATCATCTTCTAACACAAGTCAAATGATACTCTAATTCTTCTCTAGAAACCACTATTAATTTTAAATGAAGGTGTTAAATAACTAGATGCCTTTTTATTCCGACACCCTTTTGAGAGAGTGACAATCATAGCTAATTTGCTAACATTTATGTGCCAGGCAATGTACTAAGGAAATTACAAGTCTTGCCTCCCTTATTCCCAGGCTATGTTTGGCCCCATCATCTATGCCTTGTCTATGCCTCGGAGTCCATGCTGACTGTTGTTACATTTGGGCTCAGCCCCCACCACCCTTGTTATTCTTGTGCTCTGATTTCCTTTTGTCGTTCAGAACTCAGCATAAATGTCATCCTCTCAGCTTAAATGTCCCTCCACCTGCCCCTCACTTCCACCTTTCACAAAGGTACCAAAGCACATCTCACTGTATCTCACTATATATAATCATCATACATGTTCACATATGTGCTTGTTATTTGTGTCTAATTCATGGTTGTAATCCCAACTCCTAGAACATGCAGATATTCTATGTTTATCTGTTGAATAAATAAGATGAATGAAGGAATTCTCACAATAACTCTGTATAAGGCCAATACTTTTTTACAGCTAGTGATTGATAAAGCTAAGATTTTAATTTCAGAGCTTATGTTCTCATCTTATAGTTATTTGGCCTCCCCAGCAGAAATAAGGCACAGAGCATTTAAAAAACCCAACCGTGGTAACATAGGATTTTTGGTTTTTTTGGTTTTTGGTGAGAGACCCGGGACCATACCCTCATACTCCTATTTTTTGTGCGTTTCCCTTTCCAGTAAACCACACAGTTCTAAATATGGGCAAACGCAAAAATTAACCATCAGCTTGCTATTTCAACTTCAGTATTTCCGGATAACACTGGAGTTTCCAGCCTGTGAGGCACATACCCACCAATTCTGAAGCTTAAAGCTCCTAAAGGCTTTTTAGACCATCAGCAGCATTCAAAAGCCTCCTAAAATGGAAGTACAAATTAATAATCAAACATGACAGGTCAGTCCATGCTTCATACTCTGAAAAGAGATAAAGGCTACTCAGTCTTGCTTCACCAGAATGAAATAAGAGATGCTGGGGTATAATGTTGTAGTCTCTTGCTAGCAACATAAACTTAAAAGGGAGAGATTCTGAAGTCTCATTTTCTTCGAAATGAATTTTGATCTTTAAAAGGACAGAACCTTGACGATTCACATGGATATTCATAACCACCAAAAAGCAGCTTGGCTGAGAACAGAAGGGGGCCTCCTGGCTAACGAAATGGATTCAATGTAACATTTAGATTGATGCTCAACTTTACTTTTTGTGACAGGGGCATTTTTTTGATATGCCAGCCTGGCTCCAAAGCTCCATTTTACGTTTATAGCCTAAAATAAAGGGCATATAACATTTCCGAACAGGACTAATAAGTCCAAAAGTCCAATCCTGAGGTGTTATTTTTTCCCCCAAACGTCCATGGGCTACTCAGAATAACTACCTTTGAATGCAAGTACAAGCTTTATGCACTCCTAAGGTAATGTCACCTAAAAGATCAAACTGTGGCCAATCAATTCTAATAGTCATACTCCATACAGTTTTTATGAAGTCTGACAAAGAGAAACAGACAAAGCATTCCAGGCAGTTGGATTACTTTGACTAAAAGAAATAAAATTCCTAAAAGACCACGATGGTATCTCTGAAACTGCTATGGAAAAAGGAAAGCACATCCTATCTTCCCTCACTTATTTACATCACATCTACATGATGCAAAACTGAAGGATATTTTGAAATGAAGAGGGTAAATCCAAAAAGGGAGCTAGGGTGGGCACTGTTATTTAAAGCAGAATTTAAGAGACCGTAGAGCTAGAAAGGAATAGTCAAGGTACTTATAAAGTATCCAAACCAAACAGAATGAGCTCTAGCCTGGGTCAGAGAAAATAAAAGTAATATGTCACCAATGAAATGAGACCTGTATTCTAGGCCCTACTATTCTACAAAAAATAAATAAATAAAATAAAATAAATTTTTAAAAATTAAAGATGGAAACATTTTATAGCAGTGGGGCATCATCTTTTTTTTTTTTCTTTTTGGCATTGGAGGCTTAAAGCTAGAAAATGCCAACAAACAAGAAATGACAAAAATAAAATTCCATTTATATTATCCCAAAGTCTCATTTCTTTAACAAATATTTGAATGCCAAACACACTCAGCATATAAAAAACTAGCTGTAGCCGACATCAGTGGTTGTCGACTCAACCTCTCAACTATTCCTTTTCATTGCCTTCAAAATCTGCCTTTAATCAGAGATACGAAAGCACAGATAAACTACCATCCTAGAACTCTGTAGTTCTTGACTGGGCAGCAGGGTGGACAAGGAGGATTGGGTTAGGAGACCAGTAACAGCCAAAGAGGGGTGTATTAGTTTACGAGGTCTGCCATGATAGAGCAACACAAACTGGGTTGTTTCAACAACAGAAATTTACTGTCTCACAGTTCTGCAGGCTAGAAGTCTCATATCAAGGTGTGGGCAGGACCGGTTTCTTCAGAGGGCTATAAGGGAAGAATCTGCTCCAGTCTTGTCAACTGGGCTTATAGATGGCTGTCTTTTCCCTGTGTTGTGTCCCTTCAGGTGATCTTCCCTCTGTCTGTGTGTGTGTCTGTGTATCCAATTTCCCTTTTATAAGGGTACCAGTCATAACAGATTAGGGCCCACCCTAATGACCTCATCTTAACTAATCCCATCTGCAATGACCCTATGTCCAAATAAAGTCATGTTCTGAGGACCTGGGGATTAAGATTTCAACACACAAATTCTGAGGGGGACATAATTCAACCTATCACAAGGGGTAAGGGAAAATCTGCTAAAAGCCTTTAGGAAAGAGTGTCTATCCTGATTTTGAGGAAAAATCAAAACAAAACAAAAAACATGAAGGAAATGCTGAGCTTGCTTCCTTTCCTTTTTGATGGAAATTGTCAGGTGATGAAGGAGGTCATGCTGGGAACCCCTATGGCCATCTAGACACCATGAGGGGGAGTATATATATATCACAGAAAAGCTAACCCAGAGCCCTCCCATCTTTGAGTTCCTGAACCAACATGAACCACATAAGCCCAAACATCACGTTAGAAAAATAAACCTCTAATGGGTTTTTGTTATGTGCAGCTGAATGTATTATAACCGACATCCTAGAAAAACGGGAAAAGGCAATACAGCATACTTAAGATGAACAAGAAAAAGAAAATGCTTACCAGGAATAACTAATTTATACATTTCCCACATCTGGAAATGTTATCAAGCAATTAGGTTACAAGAAAAAGTGCTGGAGAATGGCAGACACCTGGAGTATGAGAACATAATAGAGACCAATAGAAAGCAATAAAAATTATTTAATTTGCTAAATTAATGGTTTACTACCTGATTTGCTCAATCTGTGTTTCACGTTTTGTCCATAAACAGAAATAAAGAAACTGCATAGGAAGCAGTGTGCAATAATTAGAGAATTAAAAACTGAAAGGGACTGTTTAAGCTTTACAGGTGCTGGAAATAAATGTTCAATAAAAAAAAATTCTCCTGTGGACTGGGAGAACCCTTTCAAAGCATGACAAATTTCAGCAAAAATTGCATTTTTCTTTCATCACACCTGTCTAAAAAAAAAAAAAACAAAACACACACAAAGATGACCACACCCATAAACATACATGGACATTATGGTCATGTTGAAAGTTAAAATATCTGGACTTCAGCACTTTTCTTTAGTGAACTAATCACATATTTTGATGAAAGTTATGATCTATTTCACTAGATTAATATTCAATTTGTACTATAGTTGAGTAGAGGAAGAGAATATGGGAGAATTGTGAGGGTGCCCAATATTTAATTTTGATACTTTCAGGCCAATGGCTGTATTTCTGATTTTTGAACTATTCTTTACAATTGAATGAAATAGTTAACCACTTTACTGTTATATTGCAGGAAATAATGTATGTGGGAGAAAAAGGCTTAGGAGATGGGTTGAAGTATTTGCAGATTACAATGTTCTCATAATGCTCTATGGCTTTCTTTATTTAAATTCATGTTTTGTCTCCAAATGAATGTGAGTTCTAGTGCTTTTGAACTTCCCTGACCTCCTTCCATAATCCCCAGCCCAGAGTTGCACCGTCCTTGCTAGATGGTTTAATAGCAATTGCACAGACAAAAGAAAGTTACAATGTTATTGTCAGATGCAGTGTGCAAGGTGCACAAGACAACCAGGATTGTACAATCCGTGGCTCACGTGTGTGAACAAAACAAAACAAAACAAAAAAAACACAACCCACTTACATCCCCACTTTCTAATATACCAACTTCCATTGAACATCTCTGATATATGCAAATTCACAAGGTTTTGACCAATCATTTTGAAGACTTCATTAATCAAATCTTTTAAAAACATTTCTTAGGCATCCTTCCCTCAAAGGCTTTAATAGAGATTATTATGTTTGTGGTTTCTATTGTTTATCAAAGAGATTGGGTCAAGGGTTTTTGGGGCTCAGGCATGATTCCCTTCATGTATTTTAGAAAGAATGTTTCATATCGAACTCCAGTTCAAGGCTATTGTTTCTATGAAAAAATAACTATACAATAAAGAATTTCTATTATAAATCAGTTGTAATGGAGAAGCTATTAAGAAGTAATACCAGCTGGTGATTGAATTCTGTAGTATTTTTGCAGTGTAACCTCATAAAGTAGAAAAGAGCATAATTGTTTCCTGCCTACACTTCAGTAAGCAGAAGCCAGCATAATGTTTGTAAACATCTGTGTATGTAAAATACCATCTAGTTCCCTCTTCCCAGCAAGGATACTGCTTTTTTCTTTCTAGACCACTAAGGGTATTAAGCTGGGCTGTGCGGCAGGTACAGAGATCCACAGAAGCAGGACAGAGGATGGCGAATGCCTATGGGGTGGGGGTTGGGGGAGTCTCAGAGCTGCCTGAACTTGAATAACTAAATAATTTCTCAGATTTACTCTCATTATTTTTCATTTACCCACAACTGAAATTTATTTTTCATCATGATTTATTATAGACACAGCATGTGTGTGTATACACACATACAAGTGATAGCAAAAAAAGAGTCTCTTGAAATAATGTTTTTATTGCATTCTGGATCATAGCAGTTTTCTATTCTATTCCATCCAATCTCCTTTAACCTATTCTTTTTCTGAAATGCCAGACATAGCTATCATATTACTACCATCACTCATCAATGAGTTTCCATCCCCAATTTGATAATCCCTGGTCTAGAGCCATGCCTCTCCTGCCCTCAGTGTCCTAGATTATTATTTTGGGGGAGACTTGTGATGCTTGTAAGGTATTTCTTTAATTTCCTTTACTCAGGAATGAAACCAACTTAGGCAGTGAAGGTAAAGAACTGTCTACATTCGAAATGGAAAGAGTATTTGTGGTACTAAGATGTAGAAATGACAAGAGGGTCTTCCCCAAACCTGCTGAATGGCTACATTCTCTGTAGGCTTAGAGAGGGGAGCAAATACTATTACACATCGCTGGTAACCTTGGCAAATAAGAACACATATTTTATTTTGTTTTGAAAAAAAAAATTGTTTCTTAGTTCTAAATAATATGGAGCAAAACCCTCATTATATATACTTATTAAAAAAAAATGCACAGTCCCAAGCATCAACATATGAAGGTAAAATAGACACTGCTTACCAGGCCCTGTACTAGACACTTTGCTTCTACTGAGCCACCTAATTCTAAGTGAATATTAAACACTCTGAGTAAAAAATGGTCCCATTTTAATGTTATCACTTTCCTTCATATTGACACAATGTAAGTAATGCTCCTCAGGTCTGCAAAGGATGAGTTAAATTGAATGCTCTATACACATTTTTGGTGCCATGACTCTGGAGAAGCATTTGGTGGTATGTATGAGGAGCCCCCCGTCATGTAGGAAGTCTAAGGAAAATCTCTCAATTCTTTCATTTTTACTCAGTATCACCACTTAGCAATCTTCCACCATTCGGAATTCTTAGAAAAATTTTTGTGTACTCTTCTCATCACAATATCCCTATCATATTATATATTGGCTTTACTTGTTTTTCACTCATATTTTCCTTATTCCTAGTCTTTAAACTTTGGAAGATAGTGAATATATTAAACACACACTTCTACCTCCTAATCAGGCCAATCATATTGTATATATTAAAAAACTTGGTACATTCATGTTAGAATAGAAATATATGTGTGTTTATGCTTCTTTGCAAATGGCTTTAGTTTACAAAATGTTAACGCTGATCAAAAAAAAAAAAAAAAAAAAAAGAATTTGGCCATTCTCAAGATAACCCCAAGCATATACCCTATCTCCAGTGGAATATGTGTGTCCAGCTGCAACATAATTCATCATAGAAAAATATGTACTTATAGAAGCTAACTGAATGACAGCATCAATGACGCAAAAAAATACCCCCACTGTGTTCTCACAGGTGTCTACCATCATTAGGTGGCTATTTCTGTTTGAGAAATTTACAGGATGCTGGTCACCTATAATTCATCCACTCCCTCCTAAATACTGAAAATACAGGGACTGCATAGGAGTAACTTCACTAAAACCATACATAAATAGCACTTTTAAGAGCAGTAGCACTCTACCAGTCATTTCTTGTGTAACTTCTGAGTGCTAAAGCAAAACCCCATTTCTGGATTTTAATGACTCATTTGAATATAACAGCTGCCTTAGCCACCAAAATAAAAAAAAAAGAAATGTTGAGCTTTTGGTGGGCTTTTATTACTCAGATTTCTAAGGAAGTTGCTTAAAGTTACTTTTAAGAGAGGCCAGCATTTGCACAGCTTTTACTGTTCCATGAAATGGATCTCTTTGCAAAATATCCCCAAATCCATAATAAATTGTTCATGTGAACCATGAATTTAGTTAACACATAACCAACATGCAATCCTTACTTTAATCTAAATCTTCTAAGGCTAGGATGTAATGTTAGCTGCCTGCACATTTCACATTTCTGTATCTTTATCTCAGAACTAGAGATCTCCTTAGGAAAACATGCTTGCTTTTCAGAGGAGGCCTGAGCTAAATTGTCTTTCCAGGACTTTTTACATGCGAGATTCTTCAATTTTATGAAGTGTATATGATGCAACTCATTACACATATTTGGGGATTTTGGTTTGCAGAGCTGTATGCTGGTGGCCACTGGGCCAAATCTATCCTGCAGCATTATTAGACTTGGATCATAAAATGTTCAGGGGGGAGAAAAAAAACCTTCCCTTAAATTAAATGGCCTCATTTAAAAATCCAAAAGTATTAGGTTTAAAGTCAAATCTAACCTTAAGGAAAAAAAAAAAACAATGATCTAGTAATACCAGGCCTCCTTTCTCCCATGGCAATCCTAAACTCAGCATTGCCATACAGAGAGAGCAACATACTCAGTCTCCCCAGAAGGGAGCCCCACAGGGAGTGAGACATCTTGGGTTGTCAGCAAGAAATTCACCCACAGTTACGTTAAAATAACTTTGTTTACCAACTAAATTATCTTGAATTGATTTACACCATCCTTCTTCCTGAAATGCTTTCCCTCCTATCACTCAAGACACGGAATATTTTGACAGTCCAGGCAAAATTAATCCCACTTTACCAGAAATTCAATTTACTGCACAGGATTCTAACTCTCCCAACGCATCTGTATTTTAATAATTTGTGTGGAGGTTGTCTTCTTTTTTCTGAACCTATGTCCTTTTTATTCCCCAACAGCACACTGCAAAATACCTTGCACATGATAACCTAAGTGCTTGATAAAAAATGATCTTAAAAAAACATATTTATGCTTTAGGACAGAGGTCAATAAACTATATCCATAGGCCAAATTCGACTGCCATCTGTTTTTGTACGACCCATGAATCAAAAGAACTTTCATGACACATGAAAATTATATGAAATTCAAGTTTCAGTGTCCATCAATAAAGTTTTACTGGAAGACAGCCATGTTCACTTGTTTATGTATTGTCTATGGCTGCTTTCACATTCTAACGGCACAGTAGTTATGACAGAGACCATATGGCACACAAAGCCCAAAATATTTACTATATAAATACTGCATGATAAAGTTTGCCAACACATGCTTTAAGAAGGAATAGGTCTAATAGGAGGAATAGTGGCTTTGCATCAAGATAGACATGCTTCCCCCCGCCCCCTTAATACTACCATCTACTTTTTTAGGCAAGTCATTTAAGTTCTCTGAGTCACTGAGTTATGGGAATGATATCAGTATTAAAGGGGTTTGATGCAAAGATAAGCAATATTTTTAATGCAGCAGGAGTGCAAAAAATGGGATGTGATACTATTCACTCTTTTTGCTTAGCGCTTACATCAAACTTTTCTGACCGAGGAACGGTAATTTATGAGAAGGTAGTCTAATAAATGGCTTCACTCATTAGAGCGCCCTATCTACAAGGCATTGTCCTTATCTTCATGCTAGTTGTGAACACTGCCACCTGTGTTCAGCTATCTGGTTTGAGCAAATAATTGCAAGTATTATGTCTAAGACAAAAGGTCCTTAATAATCTATGGAGGGTGGTAACTTCAAAAAAGAGGGGGGGGAAAAGGAATCTTTATAATACCTATTGCATCAGTTCTCACTGAGAGACAATTCTCCAACAGGTATTTATTCTCCTTTCTGTCTTCAAGTAATTACTCACCATAATAGTATCAATGGGAAACTCAACAAAATAAGCAGTAAAGAGCTTTGAAAAACCCCATGAGGCAGAAAAAAGCATTAGATTCTTTTATATTATTGTTAGCCAAATGTTTATTTTCTCTCTTCTCCCATAATAGGAATAATGTCCACAGCACCGAGTATTCTAAATTTGCTTTGCTGCAAAATCAAGCAAAATGAAAAAAAAAAAAAAAGCATTTGTGGCATTGTAAATGCTGCAGTATCATTTCTTAACTAAAGATAGATGGCTACTCAGAAACCCATGTAGTATATTGTTCAACAGCCAATTCTTCACAATTATCCACATAAATATGGTCTGTATATGACCCCTTCGTACGTTTTTTTATACATATGTCTGAGTTTAAGGATCATTCACATGTATGCACACACTCACAGGGTGGGAATGAAAAGCTCTCATTTCCTATTCAAGAAGTCAGGGAAGGTATTTTAAAATCCTATAAAAGAACAACTTGGTAATGAAAAACTTATTTGGAGACTAAAAATCCAGGAGTTCTACTTCAAAAACTTAAGGCTGATATAAAACTCCATGTAGACTGCCGTCTGCCTTTAAAATCCCCTGGTGGCACATCCAGACTGCACTTTACGTCGCAGAGGTTCTAAGAACAAGAGGGACTATGTGACGGTGCCATGAACAGTGGAACAGGGAAATACTGTCCCCAGTAGTCACATGTTCTTTGAATAATACTTGAAACCTAGTAGCGCTACATATCAACAGGCAACACCAAGCAATATCACAATGGCAGCAAGTGATCCCAGAGTGGCTGGATTCCTTAAGTCCAGCCAAGAGCAGCATTCAACAGCCTTCCTTGCTCATAGGACGGAAAGGAGCAAATAACGCGCTTGGAACATGCTTGGAATAAACCATGACCAAGTCACCAGAGCCAATGAAAAGAGCAGCCTACACATTCCACTCTCTCACATCAGCAGACCCTATAAAGCGATCCAGGTCAAAAACTGAATGGAGTCACAGATTCAGAGAATATGGATTCATGAGTCACCATGTCACTGCGCAGACCGCACACCTCTGCAGCGGGTCCTTGACTTTTCTTTCTTGACCACCTTCCACAAACAAATCATGAGTCTCTGATCACTATGCAGTAAGTCCAAGAAAAGAGTAGTTTGTTCTGTGTACAAGTCTCCCAAGGTCACTCATCATAAGTCAAGGCTCGGGTCTACCAGAATGAAGAGACAGTGCTCTCCTTTCCCTTTTTTTTTTTTTTAAGCTGTCCTTTTAGTTAAAAGGAACAAATTGCTTCCTGTTTAAATGACAGGTGGGAATATTACTTTTGTCTCCAGCAGTCCCATAAATAAGAAGAGTAAACCCAGATAATATAAAGAGAAAGTAGTAAGTCAAATACCAAGATAAGAGCTTAATCCCTTAGCTGCCAGGTAGAACTTGAAAGAGGAAGCATTTTGGTAAATCTAATGGCCTGCTAGAGGAATAGGAGGTTTTTTGCCTTCCTTTTGCCCCCCGCCCCCCCGCCAACATCACATTTGTTGTTTTTCTTCTTTTTAACCAATAAATATCCACGATGTAGCATCACCAAGAAGCACATTGTTTTACACTCAGTACATGCTTTTCAGATACAGATAGCCTGTTGTGCAAAGATTTCATTATCACTAGTATTTTCATCTTAACCATGTACCATGAATTTTATGAATAGCAGTACTGGAATGACACAAAATTTCACACTCAAACTTGTAGTGCAATGGTAGAGTTATTTTAGGTTCCATTTGTTGCATCAATGATTTGATTAATGACAAAAAATTAATAAATAATAAGGTTACAGAATCATTTTCCTGTATATACTTGTTTACTGCCAGACAGATAAATTCAAACATTTCATCCACGTCTGTAAATCATTTGCCTTCTTGTTTTCACTAACACTGTTCAGAGAAATTAATGTGGTGTGTCTTGTGGTCATTGGGAGTTGACCTTATGTAAAAACAGAAGAATACTGGCAATCGGTGGACAATTAGCGAAACTGGCTAAGCCTTTCCTTGCCTCAGCTGACAAATAAAAACTCCAGAATCTGTTCAATAATGTGATACTGCTTGAAAACTATGAAAGTCGTATCACAAAACATAAAGTAACTATCTCCTCCTGTAGTTTTTTCAAATCACAGACACAGATACTTATATATGTTAAGATGCATACATAATTTGGTTGTTCCCTTACTGCACATTGTCCTCATAAAGTAATCTGAAATTTAAAAATATCTCTATCTAAAACAGCATCCCATATTACATATCTAATCAGAGTTCTGTCACTTGACATTGTCTCAAACTTAAAGTGCTGGCTGATATTCAAAGGAAGCAACATGCAGAAGTGAGCCTAAATTGTATTTGCATATCTCATTCATGCACATGAAAAAAGGGCACATGACAAGTTAGGGCTCACTGCAACACAAGAACAAAGAGCCCGGCTATTTTTCAAATTAAAATATTCTGCAGTTTTTGAGTTAGGGTTTGGCTTTGCAAGTAATATGGAAGCAGAACTGGTCCCTCTGAATGGACATTTTCTTATGTCTATCTAATACTTGAATTTACACAAGTATATGGCCAGGGTTGGGGGTGTGGGTGAGGCTCTAAAAGGATGGATGGTCAATGGCAGGTTGCCCTAGGAAGTCAGGGAGGGGATTCCCAAGGAATACCCTTGCAGGTTTTTCACTGCTAGAGTGCTTGAATGGTATGTTAAGCAAAAAGAAAAGTTTTAAAACTTCGAGGAAACAGAAGATAGAAAATATGTGGGAACTGGACACTACACAGTTGATGTGAGAATTAGAGAAAAACATGGTGGTCATTATTTTTACACAAGCTTAAACAGATGGACTGCAACTGGTAACAGTGAGGAAATGGTCTATTTCCACACAGATGAGTATTTTTATATAATCAAACTCATATAATGATTAGCAAGATGGTACAAATATAGTATAAGGAAATGCACATGATGTTTAAGGACCCAATCTCCCAAACACTCAGCAGTAGGAAAGATGAATCAGCAAGAGCTCCTTGAAGTAATAAACATTAGTACGTGCTCACAATTCATTCCAGGAAAGCAATGTATGGTTTTTAAAAGGGAAAGACAAAATAGACACAGAAGCCAGGACTAAGACTTATCAATCATCAATCCCACTGAATAACAAATGGGATTCTGATCCCCTAAGCCACTTGGCACATCAAGGCAATTTCTGGCTACATATCACCAGTGAAGCGTCATTTTTTTACTTAGGAGTAGCTCTGTATTGAAAGAACCACTTTCCTTTCAGTAGCCCAACCTCCCTGGGACACTTCAGTTTCTGTCCATTCTCTGAAGCCTATTCACCTTAAGAGCAGCAGAAAGAAGTGGCAAACATACAGAAATGTTTTTAATAGACAACTCCTTCCAATGTACACCTGGGCTGTCATGCACAGACACACCTGTCTTCTAAATGCTGGTCAATATCAATACTCTCCAGAAGGAAACATTTGGTGTTTTTTTTTTTTTTTTTTCTGTAAAAGAATCTACAACACACCATACTCAGAAAAGGCTTAGTGCAGTTCAAAGCTTCAGAGGGGGAAATTTAGGCAATCTAGATCAAGAACCCACTGGGCCAGTAACTGGCCATGTACTGGGGGGGGAAAGGGATCCCAATAAACCACACTATTCTAATTTACAAGATGGGCATGGCCTGGAATACGTTAAGTGTATGTACAAAAATATATGCATGTGTATGGATATAAATATAACCCTGTTTTATCAAAGATTACTGTTATCAATGTATTTTCTTCCTTCCTTACCAAGTATTTCTTCCTTAAAGGTTTGCAATCCCGTAATTCAGGACCTCTTCTTTATTTTTCTAAAGATTTATTTATTTATTTGAGAAAGAGAGAGAGCACGCACATGTAAGCATGAGTGGGAGGGGCAGAGGAAGAGAAAATCTCAAGCAGAATCAGCACTAAGTGTGGAGCCCAGTGTGGGGCTCCATCTCACAACCCTGAGGTTTTGACCTAAGTCAAAACCAAGGGTCAGATTCTCAACCAACTGCACCACCCAGGTGCCCCAAGGGCTTATTGTTCACAAGTCTTAGCAGCTTTTTCTAACTCCATCTTCTTCCAACTCTCTTTTTTCCTGAAATAATTCCTCAACTTCCTCCTTATCTTGCTGACTTGGAGGAGATCTTCCATATCTTTGCTCTGTCCTTCCTTCCTTCTCATACCTGACCCTGGGTTCGGTCTGCCTCTTCTAACTCTCCATCCATCATCCTTAAACAGGCTCCCCAGTTGCTATCACAATGAAAACCCCTCCCCATCTCGATCTCCTGCTGGGATACCATGTGCTCCCCACCCCACCCCCCAACACTGGGATCTAATCTTTTAACAGACTTGCAACTCATACCACCCACTCTTTGAACATCTCAAAACTCAGTATGCTGAAAACACATCCAAATCCTTGCCTCCTTCTGTGAAAAGTCTTTGACAATCTCTTCTCCCTCACCAGGTACAACCATCCAATTGTTTGTCATACCTTTTCAGTTTCAACTCTGTCATTTCTCCCATCTCCAGTCTTACTTTTATGACTCCAACTGCCCTAATTTGGGCATAAGTTATCCCTCACTTCATGTACCACGATAACCCCAAGGCAGGTCTTTTCTTTTAGTTTTTCTTCCTTCCAATCTATCCTACAAATATCCTTTGGGGGCAACAGTCTTACACCAAAGTCAAGACGCTATCATTCCTTGCTTAACAATTTCTAACCCCACCCTTTTTTTCTTTTAGCCTTTTCTCTACCACTTCTCCTCAAGTGTCCTAAGGGCACAGAGCCTACATCTGTAATTTCCAGTGGAAACATGACTATACTTGATACCATATCATATAATTGAAATTTGCTGAGTAGAACTTAAGTGTTCTCATAAAAAAAAAGATACATGGCACATATAAAATCTGCATTGTCTAGAAATAAAAAGGAAAATAGGTGAAATTAGTTTTAATCATGTATTATAAATAACCCAATATATTAATATTATTTCAATATTCAGTCAATATAAATATTGCTAATGGGATATAATCTATTCATTTTTCAAAATATGTCTTTGAAATTCAGTATTTTACACTTAAAATAAATCTCAGTTCAGATTAGCCATACTTCAAGTGCCCAATAGTCACACGTGGCTACCATATTGGATAGTGTAAATCTATAGAAATATGGCCTGGGTTTGAAATGTGGTTAATAGGGCATGCAACTTTAGGCAAGGTAGTAATCTCTCTGTACCTCAGTTTCTTTCTATTCTATAAAGTAATAATATTTATAATAATACCTATCTCAAAGGGTCATTGCAATAATTAAATAAATTAACCCAAACAAATCGCTTAAGTTGGGGCTGACATGCAAGGACACTTCAATATACATTAATTGTCATTATAATCAAAGCTATTCCATACTTGCCATGTACAGCCAGCATCCAATTCCATGTTACACTTTTCTCCACACTTAAATAATCCTTCCTGCCTGTTATGGGCTGAATGTTTGTGTCCTCCCCAAAATCCTATGTTGAAGCCCTATCCCCCAATTTAACAGTATTAGGAGGTGGGGCCTTTGGTAGGTAGTAAGACTTATATGAAGCCATGAGGATAGGGCCCTCATGAAAAGATTAGTGTCCCTATAAGAAGAGACCAAAGAGCTTCATCTCCCTGCCATGTAAGGACCTACCAAGAAGACAGCTGTCAGCAAGCTAGGAATAGTGACCTCACCAGGAAGTGAATCAACTGGCACCGTGACCTTGGATGTCTCAGCCTCCAGAATTATGAGAAATAAATTTCTGTTGTTAAAGCCACCAGTCTACGCAACTTGAACAGACTAAGACATTGCCCCATTCTCTTAGATTATGCCCAATTTTAACATAATGGTTATATCCATGGGCTGAGAAGTGAGGCTGTCTTATAGACTGGTTTCTAAATTCCGGCTCAAACCTTTGTTAGTTCATGTGAATTTTAGAAAATTCCTTAACTTGTGAGAGCCATCGGTCCCTCATTTATAAAACAGGGATAACAACAGTATAAAGCTCAGAAGGTTGCCAAAAGAATTAAATGATATAATCCATACAAGGCCCTGAGCTTAATGCTTGGCATGAAGTAAAGCACTCAATACATGTTAACTCTAATTATTATTACTTTAAGACCCAGCTCAAATGCTGTCTTCCCCATGAATATTTTCCCTTCTTCATTTTTTAGAGATTTATTTATTTATTTGAGAGAGCATAGCAGGGAGGGACAGAGAGAAAGGGAGAGAGAGTCTTAAGCAGACTCCGTGCGGGAGTGTGGAGCCCAATATGGGACTCAGTCTCACAACCCTGAGACCATGACCTGAGCCAAAACCAAGAGTTGGATGCTTAACCGACTTTACCACCCAGGTGTCCCAACCTTCTTCATTTCTATAAGTTCTCCCTTCTGAGAACTTCCATTTCATTCCAGTCTTTTTTTTTTTTAATTTTATTAATTAATTGCAGTGTTTTGTTTTTAAAAAGATTTTATTTATTTATCTGACAGAGAGAGACACAGCGAGAGAGGGAACACAAGCAGGGGGAGTGGGAGAGGGAGAAGCAGGCTTCCGGCAGAGCAGGGAGCCTGATGCGGGGCTCAATCCCAGGACGCTGGGATCATGACCTGAGCCATTCCAGTCTCTTTTACCAGCATTTTTCTTAAAAAGGATTTTAAATCTTAGCATTTTTCTTCTCTGTTTACATGTGCCCCCTTTCCTTCCTAGACAGACAGCAACCTAATCCATCTTAGCCTCCTCTATGCCATTTATTGCAATGCCTTGCACAAGACAGACATTCAGGAAATGCCTGCTGAATGGCTGTTCAAAAAGATAACCTGGGTTGCAATGTGTGGGATGTGCTGGAGAAAGGAAGGGAAAGAAGGCAACGAGATGAAGAGCAAGGTTAGGGCAATAGTTCAAGTGAAAGATAATAAAGACTGGAGCGGACTACAGAAAACTGAACTGCAAGTGGTGAAAACAGAGAAGAATGACAAGGAAGTGTAACTTAGGGACACCCTCTGTCACAGCATCAACACTGCCTTCTCTCTGCTCATATGTATATTTGTAAGATGGATACTACTGATCAAAATCAAGATTCCTTTTGTTGTGCCTTGCATAAATGCATACACGTTTGTGCATGTGTGTGTCTTATACTCAAAGTTTGCGATTATTGATGAGTTAATAAAGACTGTACCCCTACATAGCAGAAACCCAATCCTTTTAGCTCTGCTAAAAGCTCATGCAAGGACAAAATATGCACAGGGACACTTAAAAACACTTTTATGTGATGAGTACTTTAAGACAGCTTATCACTTAGGCAATAGTCAATTAAGTTGGTTTCAATGAGCACTGCATCTCCAGGAGTCAGTGAATTAATCAGAAGATACATTTGAGACAACAGCTACTTTAAGAGTTAAATAAAATTGTGGGTTTTATTTAATCTTACGCGTTTCGTGAACTCTAATAGCATTTCCAAGGCATGTTATTTTGTAAGTCCCCCAAACGCTTTCCTAGCCACCATCAAGCTTACAAAAATCCAATATGTGGAGTTATCAATGATCAAGGTTATGAGAACAAAATATACCAACAATGCCTGCCTTGTTTTTCCTCCAGATTTTCACATTCATACTCTGATAAACTGTCAAGATTTAAATGGGATGAAAAGCATTTCAAGATTTAGGGTGCTGCATTTGAGGGGGATGATTTGAAATAAGTTTATCGGTGAAAACGAGGATGTCAAGAGTGCCATCAAATCATATTACACTGCACACAAATACCACAGAAGAAATGACAGTCATTTGAGTTTATGGCAACAGTGTACTTGAAGGGCCACATCCAACACTACAGACTCGTTCTCTACATGATTACAAGGGGGGTGTCATTAAACTGATTGAAAAATATTCCTCAATTACTTCAGGGAGGACTTAAAAAGTTCATTTTGCTTTTAAAGCTTTCCTTAGCCACGACGGGGATGAAAGACTAGCACAGAAAGTGATTCACATTAAGGTGACAAAGAACAGGATGGAACGTGTGATTCAGGCACTCAAAGATGTCATGTCCTCTGCCCACAAACTAGTGCCTTTAAAACAAGCAAAGGGTATGATTTTCAAATGCAGCCCAAACACGTGAATTTTGTTTGTATTGTTGGTAGATGTTGTCCATTACTGAATCTATAGTGTTAAAGGAAGCCAAGGCTCATGTTTGGTGATCATATATTTCATCTTTAATTACAGTATCAACAGTTATTAAGAAATTAATCAAGATGGGGCACCTGGGTGGCTCAGTCGTTAAGCGTCTGCCTTCGGCTCGGCTCATGATCCTAGGGTCCTGGGATCGAGCCCCGCTTCAGGCTCCCTGCTCAGCCAGGAACCTGCTTCTCCCTCTCCCGCTCCCCCTGCTTCTGTTCCCTCTCTAGCTGTCTCTCTCTCTGTGTCAAATAAATAAATAAAAAATCTTTAAAAAAAAAAAAAAGAAATTAGTCAAGATGATCTGAATCATCTCATAAAGCATAATCTAGGGTCTCAGTTACAACACATTCAGGGACACGACGAGGGGCATAGGCTGCCTTCGTGATTCTTGAAAGAGGCAAACAAAGTTTCGGGGTTAATACAGCCCTGCAGAATAGAGACTAGGCCAGGTTAGGGGAGTAGGTGTGATGGGGGGAGGAGGGTATTTACTGCTTTTTATGCTGTTTAAGCCAGGAGTGGGGCCATGTAAGTACAATATCACGGAAGAGCTGGTTTCTTCTGCTATCTCTGATCTGTATGCACAGAATCAGCATTTCCCCCAGGCTGGTTTTTCTGATGATTACAGGATGGCCACCTGCAGCAATCAGGGTTTTAGGATTCATTACTCAGACATACTAGGAGACAGGGCACTTTCTACAAAGTTTGAACAAAAAGTTATGGCCAAAAAACTGCCACGAGCTCAGCAGCTGAGACCAATCACTGGGGCTAATGAGACAGGTCCATCTTGGGAGCTTCGCGTGGTGCCAATCTCGTCCGAGCCTCATGGCTGTTTCGTGACTGCAGACCAGAGTGGGTGCTGGAGCCACTACCACAATATCCAGTAGAAGAAGGTTAAGGACAACTGAAGATCATCCTCCCTTCTCAGATTAATGGCTACTTACGTTCACAAATAATTTTTAGGTATTACAAAGTATTAGTAGATCCCAACACACTGGTTATTCACTAGAATTTGATGAAATAAGAACCCCTTGGAACTTCTACAGAAATATGATATTTTCCATTTTGGTGTTTTAACTGGGCATCAATAATGCGTTCAGTTATCCAAGGAAATGTCTCTTTCCAAGCCAAGATGTCCATCAACAGATGAATGGATAAAGAAGATGTGATACACACACACACACACACACACACACACACACACACACTGAAATATTATGCAGCCATCAAAAGGAACGAGATCTTGCCATTTGCAATGACATGGATGGAACTGGAGGGTATTATGTTGAGCGAAATAAGTCAATCAGAGAAAGACATGTATCATATGACCTCACTGATATGAGGAATTCTTAATCTCAGGAAACAAAACTGAGGGTTGCTGGAGTGGTGGGGGGTGGGAGGGATGGGGTGGCTGGGTGATAGACATTGGGGAGGGTATGTGCTATGGGGAGTGCTGTGAATTGTGCAAGACTGTTGAGTCACAGATCTGTACCTCTGAAACAAATAACACATTATATGTTAACAAAAAAAAAGAAGAAGATAGCAAGAGGGGAAGAATGAAGGGGGGGAAATCAGAGGGGGAGATGAACCATGAGAGACGATGGACTCTGAAAAACAAACTGAGAGTTCTAGAGGGGAGGGGGGTGGGAGGATGGGTTAGCCTGGTGATGGGTATTAAAGAGGGCACATTCTGCATGGAGCACTGGGTGTTATACTCAAACAATGAATCATGGAACACTACATCAAAAACTAATGATGTAATATATGGTGATTAAGATAACATAATAATAATAAAAAAAAAAAGAAATGTCTCTTTCCAAAAGACTTGTACTTACTCAGCTAGTCCCGCTAGAGGACTAAAACTAAAAACACAATAGAATATAGTCTGTGAAGTCTAGAATTTCCACATGGATTGATTCAGGGCTTGTCTATGTTCACCAAGCAGTGACACCTGGAATCTGAACTCATCCCACAAAGAATTCAGTATTTGGAGGGAATACACTCTCAGGAAGTATTTACAACTCATCATATGAAATCAAAGAAGTCCCATTATCTTAATTCATTTGGTTTCCTGTTGGTAAAAACATTTGTAAAACTGTCAGGTTTTTATTTCATAAATGTCTAGACCTGTGCTGTCCAAAATAAATAAAAAGCAAGCTACACACATAGTTTAAATTTTCTAGGAGCCACGTTTAAAAAGGTTAAAAGAAACAAGTGAAATTAATTTTAATAATATCTTTCTTTAGCCAAATATATCTAAAATATTATCATCTCAACATCTAATCAATATAAAATTGCTGAGATATTTTAAATCTTAATATTTTTGGTACCAAGTCTTTGAAAATCTGTGTGCACTTTATACTTACAGTACACTCAATATGGACTACAGTTAATGGCTTCCGTATTGGACAATGAACATCTAGAGTTTTAAATATGGTTAAGCAATTGGGGCGCCTGGGTGGCTCAGTTGGTTAAGCGACTGCCTTCAGCTCAGGTCATGATCCCAGGGTCCTGGGATCGAGTCCCGCATCGGGCTCCCTGCTCTGCGGGGAGCCTGCTTCTCCCTCTCCCACTCCCCCTGCTTGTGTTCCCTCTCTCGCTGTGTCTCTCTCTGTCAAATAAATAAATAAAATCTTTAAAAAAAAAATATGGTTAAGCAATTAACTACTAGGTAATCAAGTCATGAGACAACAATCTCCTTGAGTTCCTGGTGATTCTTACCCCATGCCCTATACCCTGACTTTATTCCAGAAAATAAATTATTGAAGTAGTAAGTACTACTGATCATAGCGGGGGACTATACTTTGATTTCAAAGACAAGTAGAAATCTTGATACTACCACAAAGATTAGGAAAATCACTTAAAATCTTAGAGACTGTTCTCCTTGTCTCTAAGATAGAAGTAATAATATCTATCTCACTGTATCTTTGTGAATTAGAGGAGCTAAGTAAAGCACTTCTGCAGTGCCTAGTATAGAGTGAATGAGGTTCCATCTATTAGTATTGTTAGTATTATTAACTTTGCTGTCATTATTATTATTCCTTACTTTTCTGGCTTCTTCTCAAAATGCAGGAGGGTTCTCTTCTCTATCACTCTTTTCTTTTTTCTTTTTTTTAAAGATTTTATTTATTTATTTGCGAGAGAGAGAATGAGAGACAGAAAGCATGAGAGGGAGGAGGGTCAGAGGGAGAAGCCCACTCCCTGCCGAGCAGGGAGCCCAATGCGGGACTCGATCCCGGGACTCCAGGATCATGACCTGAGCCGAAGGCAGTTGCTTAACCGACTGAGCCAACCAGGTGCCCTGTCTATCACTCTTTTCTACTTAGGTCTCTGGCTCTTAAACTTTTTTGACAGCAACTTAGTAAGAAATATATGAAATATCAGGATTCAACACACATATATTAAAAGGAAGGCTCCAGGAGGATTGGGATATTGTTGGTTTTGTTTCATTGTGATATTCCAAAGGCCTAGAAGTGCTCAGCAGAAAATATTTACTAAGTGACCAGTGCATGCTGATATATTCTACTCCAACCCTTTTTAAATCTAATTTACCTATTTTAATAAAAAACACTGGTCATGTTCCACTAAGTTGACTTTTTTACCCACTACTTAGTGGAAAATTGTCACACATGCTTTGTGCTGGATCTTCATTCCACCCACAAGGCACACCTCTTGAAGTGAACAGAGGTAATATGCTCTAAACACAAAGTGACAAAGAGCCTTCAAGTTAACCTCAACTCACCCTTTTCTCTCACACCCCATATCAAATATTTCTCACCCTTTTCTCTCACACCCCACAGCAAATATTCATGATTCTACCTTCAAAATACACCCAAAAGTTGACTACCAACCCTGCTACCACGCCGGAGTCAGCCACCATCACCCCTTGACTGATGACTGCATTAACTTCTAATTGGTGCCTCTGCTTGCTCACTTGCCCCTCCACAATTAATCCACAACACAGTGTCCAGCAATGCCCTTTTAAAAAATAAGTGAGATCAAATCATTTCTCTTTTCCAACTATGCTATGGCTCCTAGGGGCATTTAGAGTAAAAGTTCTAAATATTCTCAGTCATTTACTCATTTTCTGCTACATCCATCCCCACATTACCTCTTGGCTCTCTCCTGTTGCTTCTCTCCTGGTCCAACCATGCTAGCTTTCCTGCTGTTTCTAGAACACTCAGCTTGTCATATATTAGAACCTTTGCACGGACTGTTGACTTTGCCTGGAGCTCTCTTCTCTAAATATCCACAAGGTCAACTTGTTCCCCTCTAAGTCTTTGTTCAAATGTTTCGTTCTTGATGAGGACTTATCTTATTTAAAATGGCAATCCACATCCCAATCTCCCATACTCTCACCATATTTTGCTTCTCTTCCCCATTGCACTATCATCTTCTAACTTGATGTCACTTTCCACCTCACCATGACAAAATGTAAATCCCACAGGACAAAGAGCTCTGTCCATTTCCTTCACTGAAGGCAATGTATGTTGCATAAACAGATGCCAAAAAAGTATCTGTTTAAGAATGAATGAAGCCTAATGTTTTTTGAAGAAAATCAGTCAAATGCATCCTAAGAAAAAGTCCTGGCCAGAAATTACATTTGCCTCTTTGTTGCAGGAGGAAGCGTGCAGAGGGAGAACAGCAGAAGGAAATGAAAAAATGCACAAAATAATGGATAATCAAAAGATTAAATATGAGAAGATAGAAAACGCAAATTATCAAGCATTTGCTGCATTTATCTACTTTATATCATTGGCTAAACACCACTCTAAGTAAGCAAATTCCCACATGTGTTTTTGCTTGCCATTTGTTATAAGATAGTCCCTATACCATGAACAGAGTTTCAACTTTAATACATAAACTGCATTGGTTAGCAGAATATCACACTCACAAACCTTTTTTTTTTTTTTAAGATTTTATTTATTTATTTGACAGAGAGATAGAGAGTACAGATAGGAAGAGTGGCTGGCAGAGGGAGAAGTAGGCTCCCCGCTGAGCAGGGAGCCCGACGTGGGGTTCGATCCCAGAACCCTGGGATCATGACCTGAGCCGAAGGCAGACGCTTAACGACTGAGCCACTCAGGCGCCCCACACTCACAAACCTTTTAATCTAAATTTTAGAGATCCTAGAGGAGTACCAAAGTATGTAAAGTACTATATAAAATCAGTGCTCTTTAGAAAATTGGTAAGAGCCCAATTCTTCTCTATAATTATAAAAATTACCACTTCTCTAAATAACACTCTACATAAAATTTATCATACATTAATCCAATTCTTCCTCACAAATCCTTACAGATTTTTTATCAACATATCCAGAGAATCAAGTTGACCTTTAAAGTGTTTTATGATGCCTTAACATTTTAGCAAAATGGACACTGCTTTTCTTATAAATTTGCTCAAAAATATGTAAAACATTTCTCAAAATGCTGAAACAATCAATGCAAACTGGACATGGCGTAAAATTACAGCGGAAAAATTTAAGCCATTGATAAAGTGATCTCGTTTTCTGTCACTACTTCCACTTCCTGCATATATCTTCTTTTCAATTAATTGGGAAATTTCAAGGTTGCTCTATGAAAGTTGATACAGTGAGTAGTAACACTGCTGTAGTATAATCCCTTTCATTTTGGTCCCCTCTACAACAATAGAACTCAAATTTGAAATTGTGTAAATGAAAAAAAAGAATCCAAGAAAAGAGTATTTTAGTCTAGATATCTGTGTTGATCTTTCTCCAATGATCACTTGAAAAGGCAAACATCTATAAATATTTGGTCCTTCTTCCCTAAATGCAGCTTAGTAGCTGACAAAGATAATAATTTAGAAGCAAGACTGAGACATCACAGGGGAAAACCCATTTAAAAGAAACAAAAACTTTAAAAGTCGGGGGTTTTAATTTATAATCTCTTACTGATTATGAATTTTTGCCATATATTTTCATTTAAATATGTGAAAAAATGTTTTAAGTTTGACATAGGAGCTCAAAAATCTACTCCAATATATGCACATCTTCAAGTAATGTGTTTAATCTGACAATACATTTGTCCTCATTCCACACCAATTTTGTCCTCTTAGAAAAGAAAAATGACAGGTTACTTTTGTAATTAGTTTCCTTAGGTATAATAAAGAAATTGTGCTTAGGTAGAAAATTGGCTGTCTCCTCAAGAGATGGGCGCTGAATTTTTTAGGGGTGAGAGGTGATGATCTCTGAACTTATTTTCAGATGGTTGAGTCAAATAAATAAACAAATAAAAGGAAAAACACACACATGGACACATGGACAGAACAAATACAGTAAAATGGTATAATATTCAAATAAAAAACATATAAATGGCATGTATGTGTATATTCATTATACTATTTTTTCAGCATTTTAGGCGCTGGTTAATTTTTATAGTACAAAGAAGGACAACATTAAAGAAACCAAAAAAATTAATAGTAGTATATATACCACTTTATTTTTAAAAAATTTTCTTTTATTTCACCATTCCTCCAGAAAACGAAACAAAAAGGAAATATATCAAATAACTTATAATAGATGCTTTCATATAACCAATATATAAGACTTATTCCTTTTTCTATTTTGTTCTAGATTCAAAATTCTCCAAAAATTAAAAAAGAAAACAGTCTATGTTAATTTTTGATTCCTAAAGTAAGTTATCTGCAGTAAAAATCGTATTCTTTTTAAGATTAGATATGAAAATAGTGGCGTTTTTTAAAACATATTCTCCCTTATATTCTAGAGATTACAACTTTTAGCTCTTTTTGGGAAAAAAGTCATAAATTAACATTCTCAAATTCTGATTAACTGTTATAGTTATAATACTACAGTAAGTTTGTATTATTAGGTTTCCTTATATTTGCCATGGAGATAGAAAGGCTTATAAAAATAAGGGAGTTGGGAAGAGAATCCAATTTTCAGAAGAGAATTAAAACTTTCTTTCTGGCAAAAATATTTGTTTCTCTTTGCTACTGGTGGAGTATTATTTCAACATTTAAAAACTACTAACATATGACTCAAGTATAGTTCTAACCTCAATTTAGAAAATACAGCTTATTGTTACCTCCTAGGCAGCCAATGAATGAAAGCAGGATCAACTGTTTCCATGACAACATCATCTTTAATTGCCAAAAGCAAGAGTAACTCTTGTCCAGTCTCTGATGAACAGAATGCTTTGTCTTCAGGTAAATCCTTTAATCTGTAAAATATATGTACAAAGAAGTTAGACTTAAGAAAAAAAGTTACTTCAAACAATAGATTTTCTTCTTATCATAAAACTGTATCATTCACAGCCACTCAAAATCCTAAAATGAAACAAACCTTATGATACAAAAGAGAAGATGTATGAAATGTAGTTACTTTGAAAACAGTTTACGTGTGGCACCTGAGTGGCTCAGTCAGTTGAGGGTCCGACTCTTGATTTCAGCTCAGGTCATGATCTCAGGGTCGTGAGATCGAGCCCTTCGCTGGGGTTTAGAGCCGAGCATGGAGCCCGCTTGGCATTCTCTCTCTTCCTCCCCCCCTCCCCGGCTTGCACTCTCTCTCTCTCTCAAAAAAAAAAAAATAATTAATTAAAAAAATAAAAACACTTTATGTAACTGATATGCAGATGGAAGTAGCTTCACGGAATTATAAATGTTCAACAATACTGAAGTATTAAATATTAACATATTAAATATTCAAACTTTTGCTAGATAATTAGAACAAATAACATATTACCCTAAAATTCTAACTTTTCTCATTTTCTCTAATGATAACATTTTGGTGAAACTAAGAGTCAAATATGCAGATATATTTAAGCACCATTTTCATTGTCTCTGAATCCCTAATAAGACATATAAATTATAAATAGCATTATCAATGCTCATATTAAGCCTATTTTTTTTCAGAGACAACTGCAGAAAGCCCCCAATTACATATGCTGCATAAAACAGATCAAAAAATGCTAATGGTGAAAATTGTTCAGGCTGAGAATCTTGCAAATGAAACCATTTTCTTCTTTCTTTCTTGAATTTTCATGAACTTCAATGTGCTGATTGAGAGAAAATAATTACGTGGATACCTTGCCTTACTTTCAGTGGCCATTTAAAACTAGTTCAAGTGCATGGTCAATGATCAACTAGGCTAGATATATACACCTAAAATTGGAGAATCTTTTCTGGCCTGCTCAAACTCAGCTGGTTCCGTACACGGGAACTGATGACTTTGACTATCATTCACATTAGCAGAAAAGGTGTAAAACTCTGATTCAGCAGCTGCTATGGATTGGGCTGTATTAGTTGTTGCTGAGCAAGAGAGAGATATCTCAGCTTTCTTAAGACAGTGGTGGTTTATCAAGGGATCCTGATTTGTGATGTATTTGATCGGAATGAAGTGTGTCCAGATAACAATTTTGATAGTGAAAATATGACAACTTGCAAGTTATGTACTTAAAATAATATATTAAATCAGTCATTCCTCTAGTAATGTTGTTCTTGTGCACTTGTAATCTAATGTATGTTCTTGTGTGGGAAGTAAGAGGTGGGATCGTGACAAAAATACCAGGATTTGGGTATGACTTAATCCATGGGAATCTGAAACAGGTGGAAATACAATTGAGAATTACTGTTCTAAGAAGTGCAAGTGAGTAACTTACACCATCAGGGCATCTATGACCATCTCTCACCAGCCCCAATACTACAAACTGCATATATCTTGGGTTCCCCTAATACAAACACTGCTAAATGAATTCAAATGCAAGCAGTCTGGGTGGTAAAGGACAAGAAGAGTCAGGGTATGGTGAAAGGAGACGGGGAAGAAGGAAGCCAATAAAGGGTAAGAAATAAACCCACTAATCCCTGTGTTTGACAGGACCCTATTCTTACCGGGGAAACTCTAGAGGTCCAGTCCAGGTAGAATGTATGCCTCAGAGTCATCCAAGACTTATTTGGAGTTGCCCAGAGTTATCCTTGCCAATGGGACTTCTCGCCTCTCACTGGGGGAACAAAATAGCTCCAGAGGCCAAAAACATGCCTTCAGGTAAAGAAATGCATATGCTGGCAACTGGAAGTGGTGTGTGCACTGAAGAGATGAAAAACTAGAGGGTATGTGTGGAGCAGACGTAGTGTCTATTACAGCAGGCACATGAACCTGAGAGTTTTTGAAGCTATCTTCAACAAAAGACTGAGGGCCAAAATTACTCAATGATTTAAGTACAGAAGTGAGGACACACGTTCTACCACAATCGATTGTTACACTGCTCAAGCTTTTCCAGCGGCTGTTTCCCCGCTTGGATCAAACGCTTTCGGATCCCAAGCCTTCCTTCTTTTATTCCTTCTCAATCATGACACATTTTATGTCCATATGTTTTCAATTACTAACTTGAATGATAACTGAACTCATTCTAGATTATATTTAACTTAAAACTAACATCCACGAATGCTATAATCTCCTTCTAATCATGCATGCAAGGAAAGTAGTCCAGAAATCATGAGAAGGATAACACAAACTATACAAACTCACACACACACATACACATAAACATGTGTGCGTGCACACAAAGTAGAAAAGCAAGAAATTTAAAAAAAAATCTCAAATAAAATACAATGGCAGTTAGTCAGAGAAGGCATGGAAACATGAAATGCAATGATATTATACAGGATGTGTCAGATTCATAAAAAATTCAAGAGTGATTGCAAGATATATTAAAGTCTGGAGACAATGGCTAAGTTTTAAATAGAGGAAAGGCTTGAGGAGTATAACAGTGATTGAACTGGTATCTCCTCCTTTGAGGACTTAAAGCTAAGTTTATACACTAAATCGAGCTCGGAAAGAATATGGTGATAACAAACGTAAAAAGAACAAGTAGTTGGAATCTTCAAGAAAAAAGAAAAGACAAACTTTAACAAAGCAACATGTAGCACCATCATCGTAATCATTACTAAAAAGCATCCAAGGGCAACTGACTGGCTCAGTTGGTAGAGCATGCGACTCTTGATCTCATGGTCAGGAGTTCAAGCCCCATGTTGGGCATAGAGCTTACTTTAAAAAATAATAAACAAACAAACAAATAAATATATTATTTATATTATTTTTTAATATAAATATATTTTAAAAAAAGCACATCCACATAAATATGAGAGGCATTGCTCTGTCATATAGAAAACAAAATGTATGGCCTCTGTTCTGACATTGCAATGGAGAAAGAAAATATTATAAACACTTATAAATAGGATAAGGAGAAAATTACTAGATTGATACTCTCTGAAGTTAGGACATAGCTCATCCATCACTAGTTGCTCCAATGTTCCAAACATCCTGTATATGGTAGTAGGCTTTCAAGTTTCAAGTTTTAATGTTTCTTGCTGAGCTTTAAGAACAATGAATAATTCAATTCAGGAGATTAAATCTTTGTACTGGACATCAAGTGAGTGAAAGCATTTCTATTAGAACAAAAAAATAAGTCACAGCTTGGGACCTAGCCATCATTTGAAAATCACTTCAGGAAAATGTGTTTAAAGGCATTAAAAAGATGGTAACTTAAAAAAATATTATTGGGGCATCTGGGTGGCTCAGTCAGTTAAGTGTCTGCCTTCAGCTCAGGTCATGATCCCTGGGTCCTGGGATTGAGCCCTGATCAGGCTCCCCGCTCAGCAGGGAGTCTTGCTTCTCTCCCCCTTCCCAACCCTTGCCATTCATGCTCTCTCTGGTGCTCTCTCTCTCTCTCTCACAAATAAATAAAATCTTTTAAAAATATGTTATCTTCCAGGGCACCTGGGTGGCTCAGTCGGTTGAATGTCCGACTGGAGATTTCAACTCAGGTCATGATCTCATGGGTCATGGGATCGATCGAGCCCTGCTTCAGGCTCCACGCTCAGCAGGGAGTCTGTATGTCCCTTTCTCTCTGCTCCTCTCCCCACTTGCCCTGTGTCTCTCTAAAATAATAAATAAATAAATCTTTTAAAAAATGTTATCTTCCCAACAATGCATCCCCAAAGTAACATGCATATCACTTAAATTTTAAAAGTATAAATGCATTCAAAGAAATTCTAAAGTCTTTTTGAAAACTTATTCATTCAATAAATATTTATTGGGCACCTAATAGGGGCTGGGATTTCAAGACTTAAGGAAGGTAGAGGTGGGGATGGGGTTGTCGGGTCACTGATGATTCCTGTCCTCAGGAATTCCTGCCCACAAGCAGTGAAACATGATTAAAATCATTACAAAGTATTTATGAACTATCCATTGTGAAAGGTATAATATAGGGGTAGAAGATTCTATGAAAGGCTCAATGAGATGGCCCTCATCAGGAAGGTCAGGGAAAGCTCCTCTGAGGAAATAAAGTATAATGGAAGAAAAGAAGAGATTATATATAATCAGAGGTGTGTATGTGTCAAAGGGGAAGGGGAAGAAGAAATTTCCCAGGTATAGACAAATACTTGGTATGGCTTTGAGTTGGTAAAGAGGCTAGTGAGTAGTCACTGTCTGGACCTTCTCGCATCAACTACCACCTCATCTCCCCAAAACTGCCCCAGTACCCCACTCCAACACCCTGGATCCAACACCTAAAGGGTTAATCCCTGGCTCAGCAAGGGGCTTCCAGAATCCTGCTCTAGCCCAGACTGGTCAGTGCCCATGCCCTACTGCTGGTTAAGTATTTTGGCAGTCAGCTCTGGACATAAGGAATAGAATATGCAAAGGCCTTCGGGCTTAAGGGTTCACGGCTTGTTGCTAGAACAGAAAGAAGGCTAATGAGATGAAATGCAGGGGGCCAGGTTGAGTGTGGTATGAAATGAGACTGCAGATGTATAATGTCTGGCTGTAGACCTCATATGCCTGGCTAAGAATATTCCTATCAAGATAAAGCCCTTTGAAAAGTCACTGCAGTGTTAACCAGTAATTGCCATGATTGGATTTGCAATGAACATTCAGATCAGACATATTATAATCTGCATCAGACTTAAACGGATGAAAAGAAAACATTCTGCAACACACCAGTTTCATTCTTACCTTCAAATTCATAGAAATCAGAGGCTAGACAATATTAGGCAAACTATCTGATTTAAGAGAAGAAAAACATATACTCTAATATTCTTATATATGCACACACACACACAAACACACACAGAAACACAATGCATAAGGTGTGAGCATAAAATAAAACCTCATTTAGGAACACTATTTCTAAAAATTATGTTGCTGGTTTTTACTGAGTGCTGAAGTAGGGCATTGACTTTATAAATAATGAAGGTAATTAATACAATCACAACCTGACTTCGCAGCATTGCCGAGTATTGTCACAGAGAGAAGGGACACATAAAAGCTTGTCCCACTTCTGAAATCACCAAGCTAAAATAAATACAAAGGAAGCTACTGAAGCAAGACAAATACAAATCAAAATGTCATCTGCCACATTAAAATATTCTCCTAGTCATAGGGATGTTTTAAATCAAAGAAAAAATAGATAGCCTTTAGAATTTTCTCTGCTAATAGACATTTGCATCTGGGGGCTACCGCTTAATATATTCACAACACGTTTCTCATGGCAAACTTTAAATAGCCCCCAAATTTAGTACATATTGACAACTGCACTATCTATTCTTAATGTCAGCTGAGCTAAAAAAAAAAAAAAAAAATGCTAGACCTTGGACTCAAAACCAAAAATGCTCTAAATAGTTATTCCTGGTTGCTCTAAAAGAGGCCATTTGTGACTTTTGTCACATACTTCACAAAATCGCTACTAAGATTGTGGATCATGAAATATTGATATATATTTATAATATTAAAAGTATATGGGCAACTTTAAATGTAGTCTTGGCAAATGCTCATTGTTAAGTTTCTTTATGGGTTGGAAAGTTTAGGCATGAGAATGATCTGGCTTTGTTTGTATCAGGGTAGTAGGCACCTAATGAGCATTCTCCTTTTCAATGAGACAAACCCTACAGAAATTCTGTCTAGAAGGATTGTGTAACACATCTCTCACATCCACAAAAAGACAACTCTGACTCTGACATCTGAGAAACAGATTCCATTCATTGAATATATATTGTTCCCAACCCCCACCAAAATCCTCCCCCAAAACAACCCTTGAGCAGATTAGAGACTTGTAGTATAGTAAAACATTCAATTATTAATGGATAAAAGTTTGATGCCTATGGGTTTTGTATTAAGAGTCTTCTAGTACTTGTATCAACTCACTATCATGGAATGCAACCACCATACCACAGCAGTCAACTAATAAGTTTAAGGGCTTGATGAGACTGCACATCCTGCCAGATCAGAAATCAGGCATCATCTACCTCCCCTGTTTTCATTCACAATCATCATCATTCATTCATAATCTGCACATCTTCCTGAAATGTAGGTGATCTACTCTGCATACCAAACCTCTTCCCCACTGGAATGAACTGGCAGGGAATGAAATTTATGTGAACATTGGACTCCCAAGTCCAAGATTCTTGACAACTCCATACCCATCCTCCCTACAGTTCACCAATGTTCAGCAGTAAGGAGAGGGGAGCTTATAATGTGCCCAGTCTGATGATATCTTCACAGTTCTGTGTTTACAGTAGTGCAATCAGCAAATACAGCAAATGCCAGCTGGAAGGCATCTCGTGCTCCCGAGGACCCCTACAGCACCTGATCTTACTTCCTTCATGCTCAACATTTT
Organism: Mirounga angustirostris; assembly: GCF_029215605.1. Lineage (NCBI taxonomy): Eukaryota > Metazoa > Chordata > Mammalia > Carnivora > Phocidae > Mirounga > Mirounga angustirostris. The sequence continues at coordinate 175,002,400 of NW_026991709.1, read as the reverse complement.
CAACACCTTCCATAACAGTTACTTTGACTATGGCTTCCCTCTTCAACTAGACTAAGATCTGCAAAACAAAAAACAGAACAAAACAACAGTGATTTATAACCTGTTGTAGGTTAAGGCCCCTTCCAAGAATCAGCCAAACCTATGGATTCACCTACCTCCCTACCTGAATACACACAGACTGATATAACTTTTGTACACAATTGCTTTACTACAGTGAAAAATAATTTCTTTCACATAGATATGATATATATATATGCAGGTGTACAAATGTGCATGTGAAGGTATATGTATTTAGAGATTAATTTCTCATTTCTTTGTTCATCCAGAGATTAATAGAGACTATCAAAATAGAATTAAATATAAATTATACAGAGAGAAAAAAATCTGTTTAAAAAATATTCTGAGAAGGCTATTGTTGAAGGCTTGACAAAGAAGCTGAAAGTATGAAGCTATTTTTGGTATGGTGAGGCATGTCATCTCTGACATCCAGTTAGTTTTTTCTTTTGGTCTTTTAGCAATCAGTGTACACAGGCAGAAACACAGCCAGAGTCATGTTGTGTATATACATTGAGTCAATGAGTTGTCTATATAAAAACGTTGCCAGAACACTCTGAGCTGCCTTGTGTTGATTTCGGAGCCACTCTACTTTGTCCCCAACTCAAACATATCTTCCCTGGCAACTCAAAGAGATCTCCCTGTCCTCAATTCAAAGAGATTTGCACTGATGTTATGTCAGGAAAAATTACATATCCATTTTTCAATTGGTTCCACTGGCTTCAGCCAAATGCACACTGAAGGGAAAAGACACAGCCACCAAAACATGCCAACCCATTTCCTGCTTCAAAATATTAGACAAAATGTCAACCCTTCTTAAGTATACTCCAGAGAGGGCTTAACTTCAATCTTCTTGCTTTATGTTAAGCCTCAAGTGAACATGGCCATTTCCAGGGCACGCTGTTTTACAAACATCTCTCCGACAATGAATGGGTGACTACTTGGCATGCAACGCTGACCCTTGTAGTATGTTGAGGACAATAATTTTGTTTTGGAACAAGTCCGGTTTCAAAAAAATTGCAGGATTTTCTAATGCAACCTTCATCCCTGAAAAAGATAGACTCTGTCTGATGGTTTTCTAATACAGTCAGACCTAATATGCTCTTTTGGGATTTTTTTTTTTTAATATCATACATCTGTTGAAAGGAACCTTACCAGGGCACCTGGGTGGCTCAGTCGGTTGGCATCTGGCTCTTGATTTTGTTTCAGGTCATGATCTTGAGGTTAGGGGGTCAAGCCCCACATTGGGCAGCTCGCTCAGTAAGGCATCTGCTTGGGATTCTCTCCTGCCCTCTGCTCCGCCCCCCCACCCCAGCTCACGCGCATGCTCTCTCTCACTAAAAAAAAAAAAAAAAAAAGGAAGGGGAACCTGGGTGGCTCAATCAGTTAAGTGTCTGCCTTTGGCTCAGGTCATGGTTCTGGGGTCCTGGGATCAAGTCCTGAATCAAGTTTCCTGCTCTGAGAGGAGTCTGCTTCTCCCTCTCCCCACCCCACACTGGTGCTATCTCTTGCTATCTCTCTCTCTCTCTCAAATAAATAAATAAAATCTTTAAAGAAAAAAGAAAAGAAAAGAAAAGGTCTTTGCCCTAATTAAGGGACTTAGTCTTTGGGGTCTCACCACATTTAATGATAATAGGAAAACTAAACAATAAGCAAATTCTATGACATATTTTTATCCTTGACATTTTCCAAATTAAACAGGAACAAAATGAACAAAGACAAATTTCCATAATTATAAATGCTGCATGAATTTTCTTTCCTTCTTATCAAATGGGAAATTATGGCAGACCTCATGACATGGTGATGAGGAGCAATGTACCTTTCCTAAGTCTGCATAACAACATTCCTTGCCATCATATGTTTATTTAGAATTTTAAAATAGCCTAATAACAATATGATGGAAATGTTTTTCTACAAAGACAATTTCCAAAATTTAGGAAAGGAAAATGAATAGTAACATAATAACCACTGCCTTTTATTGAATGTTATTTGCCGGGTACTGCTTCATACATTAACCCATTTCATCCTCACAATAATCCATGAGCATTCGTTCTATTATCACCCCCGTTCTTCAGATAAAGAGAGACACAGACCGGTCAAGACATTTACCCCCCAAAAAATGATGACAGATGCTGTGTATTTTCTATACATATTTTTTCACATAATAGGTGTGAAATGGAATGCTTAGGCCAACGGGACTATTAGGGAACCATAAAGTATTATCTGATATTTTATATATTTTTAAATATATAAATTTTAAATTAATATAATAGGCAATTGAAGCTAGTTCTTTAAGTGATAATGCACTAAATTTCATTAAATTTTTAAGAAATTAAATTTCTTCTATCAAGGGAAAGGACAGGGCTATTTAAATAAACAATTCTTCTGTTTGATTTCAAGCATATGCACTGTGATAACACACCATCCCTGTTGCAAACATGAATTAAGAAGAATTCAGCAACTCTATTTAGGATTAAATCAGGATATCTCCAAGTCACACTAAGTCACAAACATAAGGTGCAAAACAGTGTGTGAAAAGCAGGATACTTTTTGTATGGGGACAAAAAGCATATATCTATATACATTTGTAAGCATGGAGAATAGTTTGAAAGGGTATGTGAGAACTGCTCTTTCTGGGGAGGAAACTGTACACTTGGGAACAGGCACTAGAGGAATAAAATACGTTTACATTATTATACATTATTATAGATCTTAAATTTTCTTCAGTGTACATATATTGATTTCTTAATACAAAATATATAAATATAAAACATTAACAAACAATTTTAAAAGAAAAAAATTTACTTCATTTCCATCATGGTAACAGGTCAAAAACATGTAAATAATTTTATTGTCCGAGTCAAGTAGAAAAAGGAAAAAGGGGGTTGACAAGTACTAGAAAGAATGTTTTGTCATTCAACAGGAACTCAGGTCTGTACACCCAGCAAGGCCGTTCCATTCCTTCCCTCATAATTTTGAATGAAGGAGAACATTCATTGAGTGCCTACAGCACGTCAGGGACAGACACAGAGAAGATATTTTAAAATATCATCTTTGCCCTCAAGAAGCATGCTGATCCAGAAACATTCTAATAAAAGAGTCTGGACTGGAGAAGAGGAGTCTGCAATGGGATGTTAATGTGAAGTTCCTTCAGTCACCCAAACACATCCCAAACGAAAGGGAGGTTCCAGAACAGAACGGGGAACAACTTTTCAAAGGAGATACCGCAAAACCATTTGTCTGGCTCTGAGACCCTTATTCACACGAGAGGTCTGGAGACGAAGTGAAGGATTTGAAAAAGTTTCTTTAAAGAGAATACTGGTAAGTTCCACCCCCTTGGTGGCAGGAAGGATACTTCTTTTCAGCTATGCTTTAAGGACTCCAGAGAGAGCTGCATTCTGGGGTATGCAGTGGTCTAGGACCACAATAAGAATAGGAGCAGGCTGAAGCACAACAGAAGACTGCAATGTGGGAAGGAAATGGATCTTAAGAGATGATAGGGGCACAGTGCATGGCATTTCCTGGGAGCCACATAGACACTGGGGGGTACATGGGGAAAGAAAGCTCCATACGTCCCAAGCAGAAGAAGCATCTGAGTGGGAGGAGAGACCTGCCAGAAGGAAGCTAGGATACCTCTGGACTTCCGGCGACTGAGGAAGTACGAGGTGACAAGGTCAGGGTGGGAGTGTATCACCACAATCAGAGACCTGAGGGAGGAAATATCCAAAGCTTGGGGATCTCTAAAGAACCCACCAATGAAAGAAAATAGCAGTTCTACATTACTGGCGAGTGTCAAGTGCCATGATCTTAAATCACTCTAATGAAATCCATCAAGTACCACTGGCTGGCCTCTTTCTTCTCTTCCCTTGTAAAACACTAAGCCAAATTGGAATTAGCAAATTAAGGGGTGGGGGGTGAGGACATGCCAGGTAAGAAGGGAAGCCAAAGAATGCTTTCTCTGATTGCTGACTTCCCCTTCTCTCCCCTCTTCCCCTCTCTTCTGCTTCCCTCAGCAGCTGAGCACTGGAGGGAGATTAGTTTTGTCTCCAAATCAAGTTCTAAGTTTTACTATTACACAGGACTGGGCACTTTAATTCTTTGATCAAAATTACATCTGATATCTAAGCATCATCAAAAGTACAGTGCATAGGGCTACTTGGATTTTCACCCAGGAGCAGGAGAGGACTCCACAGAAAGAATCTAAGGGGACAACGAGAGACAACAAAGCTGCCTTATGGTCACAGCTCATGAGCTGCACCTTTTCAATGTTATAGTTATAGTTATAAAAGAAGTACGACCAATGGTTAGGAAATGAGGACACTTCACAGGACATCCTAGAACAGGTGGCATCTGAGGTAATTCTTAAATTAAAAAGGGCTTACCTAGGAAACAGGGAAGAAGAGAGGTATGGGAGAACATAATAACATCAGCAAAACCCAGCACAGTAAGTGATTCATGGGAGCGAATGAAATGATTCAGGGTACATCCAGAAAGCACTGGGCTGAGAGAAAGATGGAGAAGCCCAATGTTTAAGATGTGAGCAGAGGAAGATGAACTCCCTGAGGACAGAAAAGGACTGTAAGAGGCACAGGGCAGCCCATGGATGGACTGCGTTATAAAAGCCAAGAGTGCATGCAGAATGCATAGTTTTGCAAGGGAGTGATGGCGAACATCTTAAAACACTGATTGCCTGGGGCTGGGAGTGTGACTACATGGGGACTGTAAATGGGCGGGAGGGTTCTTTCTACTGTGATGGAAGTATTCTAAAATTAGGTTATGGCAATGGCTGTGCAACTCTGTAAACTTACTAAAATTCACTGAATTGTACACTTACATGAGTGAATTTTATGGTATGTAAATTTCACCTCACTAAAGCTATTTTTAAAAAATACACAAATAGGGAGAGAAAGAATGAGAACAAGAAAGAACCAGAGAGAAAGAGAGACAGAGACTGGGAACCAAGACCTTCAACATGCCTTTGGCGATGTTATCGGGCCAGGTTCAGTGTAGTCCTTGCGAAGCTTCAGCCACATTGTGGAAGGCAGAAATGTAACTAGAGGGCAAGCAAGTGGCCACAGCAAGAATCAGCTACACTTTCAATAATTGAGAATGAGAAAGACAGGATAGTGGTTGGAGATGGGCGAAGGGTCGATGGAGAGTCAATGAAAGCTATTTTTAAGCTGGAAAATTCTTGAGCATATTCATAAACTGAGGGGAAGAACTGAAAATATAGAAAGGAAAGGGTGTGTTTTTCTAGAGGAGAGAATCTTTTTTTTTTTTTGTCAAATGCCTTTTTTTTTTATTATTATGTTATGTTAATCACCATACAGTACATCATTAGTTTTTGATGTAGTGTTCCATGATTCATTGTTTGAGTATAACACCCAGTGCTCCATGCAGAACGTGCCCTCTTTAATACCCATCACCAGGCTGACCCATCCCACCCCGCTCTCCTCTAGAACCGTCAGTTTGTTTCTCAGAGGAGAGCATCTTCCTGGAGTTTACTTGCATGGTATTGATTCTGCCTCAGCCAAAATCACATGAGCAAGATTGAAGGTATACGTTGAAGAGGAAAGAGAAGTGATTCACCACTATTCAGTAGCTAAAAGAGAAAAGATGGACTCTGGGATGGAGATGTCTCGTTTTGGACTATCCCAGGCTGGGCTCTGTATCAGTGTCACCAACGCATCAGAGAAATGCTGATGCCTAGCCAGGGACCAAGTGCTCACCATGTCCTTTCTGCCTATGGCTGTACTGTTACTTTCACAGGTAAATTAATATAGAAACCATGGTTTGATCTTATGGAGTCGCTCCATTTTAAGGAGTTCTAAAAACCAACTGCACCACACCACACTTGTCTTCTTTTACATCACAAACTACTCAGGCAGCAATTTGAGTATGCATTCTACGTAAACATTCTCAAAGCATTCCCACATTTACAATCACTAGTAACTAAATATGATACTAATACAGCACTTTGGAGAATCCCTTTATCTCCAAGAATTCCAAACCGTCATGTTGGCAAAATGGGTTCTAGGGAAATACGAATGGCAGGCACTGAGTACTTAATGTGTGCCAGGCAAGGTTCTGAGAGCTTTATAAATGTCAACACTTGTACTATAACCATCCCCATTTTACAGATGAGGTTACTAAGATAGATAAAGGTTAATTAACATGTCCAATTTCACATAAATGACCCTGCCTAAGTCTGGCATTTCTTTCTTTTTTTTTTTTTTTTAAAGATTTTATTTATTTATTTGAGAGAGTGAATGAGAGAGAGCATGAGAGGGGGGAGGGTCAGAGGGAGAAGCAGACTCCCTGCTGAGCAGGGAGCCCGATGCGGGACTCGATCCCGGGACTCCAGGATCATGACCTGAGCTGAAGGCAGTCGCTTAACCAACTGAGCCACCCAGGCGCCCAAGTCTGGCATTTCTAAATTAATCCCTAGTTGTTGCTATGCTGCCTAATCTCTAATTGGTTGACCCTAATACATGGGCAGGATGTGGTTCTTGGAAGCTTTAGATCTCTGATCCAAGGTTAGCTAGGCATACATACCAGGTGAGGTGATGTGGTCACGCTCTAGGGCAGTGGTTCTCAACGGGGGGTGATTATGCCCCTCAATGGACATTTGCCGATGTCTGAGGAGGCTTTTGGCTGTCACAACTGGGGATGGGGTGGCTATAGATATAATACTGGCATCTAGAGGGTAGGGGCCAAGGGAGTCACTAAACATTCCACAATTCACAGGAAAGTCCCCCACAACAAAGCATTATCCACCCATGAGTATCAACTGCGTCAACATGAGAAACCCAACTCTAGAGCAGTCTGGCATCAGAAGATCCCAAAACCAGCTTCTGTCAGCTTGGCTACTTACTGTTCCCATCTTTACAGAAGAAAGGCCACACTTCAACCTTCATGTATCCTGCTCTTAGACAACCAGGAGCCTTGGCAGAAAACAAAACAGAAGACCATGGTGGCCTACTTTGTAAAAATAACTTTCTATTATGAAAAATTCTAATCACATACAAAGAAAACAAAATAGGATAATAAATTCCCATATACTCATGACTCAACTTCAGCAAATATCAGACTCTGACATTCTTGTTCTGTCTGTAGCTCCACTCACCCCACCTCCCATTTGATTATTGTTTAGTTACTTTAGGTATAATTGGCATACATTAGAACAGCTATATAATTTTTAATACAGAATTTTGAATAATTCTTTTTATTGTAAAATAAAGCAAAGATCTTTCCACTGTAAGGTAAAATATGAATACAAAGACAAATGTATGGCTCCATGAATCATTATGAGGAAAATCTCTTTCTATTGTGGCCTCATTTTAACAAGTATCTCTTATCACATGCTGTATCAGGAATGGCTTCCCTGATATCTAGGTTCTAAAAGTCAGTGTTTCCCAAACTTCAGGTTATGTTCCATTTGGGGGACTATGCACTGATTTTTTGTTTGTTTGTGTGTTTGGGGACAAATGAAAGAAGAGAAAATAATGATCAATATGTACTGAATTTAATAAGGGTTAGTACTGCTTTGTACAAGGATACTATGGAAATACAATGTATTAAATAGTGAGCCCTGAAATAACTTTTTTTAATGAATGGTGGTTAAGAATAGTTTAAAATCATGACAGGCAGAGGAACTGTGGTTAAATATGGAATATGTGTGTATATTCTATGTGAGTATGTGTATATAAATATGTGGCATAAACATATATGTATGTGTGTACACACACACAAGGTCATATAACTCTAGGCAAGTTACTTGTTATTTAAACCTCTTTTGCTCTCTTGGGGCACCTGGGTTGCTCAGTCGTTAAGCATCTGCCTTCAGCTCAGGTCATGATCCCAGGATTCTGGGATCAAGCCCAGCATCGGGCTCCCTGCTCGGTGGGAAGCCTGCTTCTCCCTCTCCCACTCCCCCCTGCTTGTGTTCCCTCTCTTGCTGTGTCTCTCTCTGTCAAATAAATAAATAAAATCTTAAAAAAAAACCAAAAACCTCTTTTGCTCTCAAATTCTGCATTTGTAAAATAAGGGCAGTAAAGATGTACATAACTGGCTAATTGTAAGGATTAAGTAAGATTGTGATTATATGCTGAGCCAACTCCTTGGTATTCAAGATGCAATAGTTACTGCTATTATTTCAAAGAAATTAAACTTAATTGACACCTTGACTAGAGAGAAATCAAAGACTTGAAGTACTAACTCAAACATAGGTCTCTAACTCATTTTAAGGAGACATCAACTGCTTATATCTTTTAAAAAAATACTTGTTCTGCTTAACTGTATTTTTTAAAGTTGCTTTATCACAATGAAAGGAGTGATTTTGACACTTTTTAGAAATGCTAATCATGGCTATGAATAGTTATCTGCTTAGAATTCACACCTATTAGGGGCTGTATCTAGGTGTTTAAAACATCCACTCTATCAACACAGACGTGTAAATCTAAATGGAGGCAAACTGTGATAGCAGCTTGAATTTATACCCACAGCAATTTCAGCTGAGGAGACGGAGAGAGGAAAAGTACCCTGGGCTCCCTCCCCCACCACAAGCCTCTATTTGTTTTCATACAAATAAATAATGGTTCTGATGAAGCCCATACACCACAATGGTGGTAGGGGGTGGAAGGATCCGCCAACTGACTGCCCATATGGAATAATCTGGGATGTACATAAGGACGGGTGGAGCCTGAGCACAGGAGTGTGGGTGTCCATGTACCCCAGCCTTGGGGGTTGTCCACATGGTGCAATGTGAGCCCAGGGCTGGCAGACACTCTGATTTTTTGGAAGATGCTGGACCTATAGAGTTTTAGAGATCTCCCTGTTTTCAAACATTTCAAACTAATTAAAAACACAACTTCAAAACATTTGTGTTGACCAAACAAAATATGTCTGCCATTTAGATGCAATCCATCTTGAAATCTCTCACCAAAATGCACTTTTCTCCTTAAAAATTTTGAAAAGCATAACTGATCACTCTCTTGCTCCTGAAGAAATACACAACACTCTATATTAGAAACACTTCATTATTTTTTCTAATCAGAAATACAATTTCCTTATTGTACACTCGAAACTAATATAACATTGTATATTAACTAACTGGAATTAAAATAAAAACTTAAAAAAATAAAAAAATACAATTTTTCTTGAAAAAATTTTGTTTTTGGGGAACCTGGCTCAGTCGACAGCTTAGGTCACAATCTCATGGGTCGTGAGATTGAGCCCTGTGTCGGGCTCCGCAATGAACATGGAACCTGCTTAAGATTCTCTCTCTCCTTTTCCCCCTCCCCTCACTGCTCACCTGTGCGTGGGCTCTCTCTCTCTCTCTCAAAAAAACAAAACAAAAACAAAAACTTGTTTTATCTTTTCATTGGAGGAAGTGTGACAATGAAGGGGAGGATGCATCTTCCCCATGTGTCAAGGGAGAAAATGTCTGTTATGCAGAAAGTATTCCATTTGTATTCAATGAAATGGTTCTCATCCACCCACTAATAAGCTGATGTCTAACAACCAAAACTTTGCAACCAAAGATCAGAGGGCACCAAAGACGGTGCCCACACGGGAGATACCTCAGTTCTGTGTACATAGGCTGCCTCAGGCCACAAGGAGCCTCTCTTCTCTATACCAGATATTAGCATTTTCTATGCATGCCCTACGTGAAATACTAGGAAAGCATTTATGACTCTCGGCAGAAAAAGTTTGAAGACCTTAATGAAGACCATGAGGTGCAACTGAAAGTTAACACATTTCAGTTCACACAACAGTAATCTATGTGTTTTCATTTCCCCACATAGACTGATTTAGGGGGTGGAACTGAATTTACCAAAAAGCTACATGTAGATTTACAGGTATAGGCCCAACACTGAATACCAGCACTGAGTCTTTGGAACCTAGAATTCTGCCTGAAAACATTTATGACAAATAGGCTGATAATGGACGCTGTGGTTTCTGGTTGGTTTAGAGCACAGATTCTGCTTACTTCTGGCTTCTCTAGACCCTCCAGATAAAGGACCACTATGTGGACATTTGAGGTTCTATTTCATTTTGTAGGACCAGAAAAAAGTTCCCTTCGCCAAGGCCTTCACATTCCAGAAAAACAAAAACAAGTGATACTTGCCACAAATACATACTCGAATTTTCCCATATACTCAAAATATGAGGACATTAAAGAACCAGCAGACATTAAAAGTCAGTTAAGAGTGACCGGTGGGAAGGGCATGGAGCTGCCCACAGTCCATCCAGGGAAAAGGGTCAGCTGCTTCTCACTTCCAGACAATAGCTGCTAATGTTTTTGTTTTCATGTTGGCAACTCATTTTTGTTTTTAAACACAGAATAGCTCTAACAAAACTTGCCTTACACAAACTCCTGTAGGCCAGGAGTTTGAGGTTTCTGAATATAGTTACAGGTGAGGAACAAGAGAACAATCCTCTTTTTCAAATAAAGATAAGCTCTCCCGTGCTCACTTTCTGCTTAGCCGTTTCCGTGCACATCCCTACTGTACGCCCATGCGCCTGTCATGGTGGTTGGCTCACAGTAGACACTCAACAGAATATGTGCTGAATTAATGAAGAGCAGATTTGGGGCAGTAGTTGCTACACTTGGCTCCATATCAGACCGTCTGGGGGAGCTTTGCAAAGACGCTGGTACCCTGGTCCCAGGGCATCATAATTTCCAGGCACCAGGCCCAGAACTGTTGTTGTTATTGTTGTTTTGCTTTGTTGTTGTTGTAGTTGTTGTTTTAAACCTTCCAAAGTAATTCTGCTGAACGGTCATTGATGCATTCGGAACCACTGGCTAGGACACAGTGAGCTTCCAAGTTCCAGCCCTAGATGTCAGTATCAAGACCGAAAGGTGTCTTCACCTCCGGGGCTGTTATAAAAATTTTATTTATTTTATTTCTTTTTGTTGTCTGAATGCTGTGGCTAGGACTTCTACTACTATGTTGAATAGCAGTGGTGATAATGGACATCCCTGCCGTGTTCCTGACCTCAGGGGGAAAGCTCTCAGTTTTTCCCCATTGAGAATGATATTCGCTGTGGGTTTTGGAATCATCAAAGAAGAAGTCAAACTCTCTTTGCAGATGATATGAAACTTTATGTGGAAAACCCAAAAGACTCCACCCCAAAACTGCTAGAACTCATACAGGAATTCAGTCAAGTGGCAGGATATAAAATCAATGCACAGAAGTCAGTGGCATTCCTATACATCAACAACAAGACAGAAGAAAGAGAAATGAAGGAGTCGATCCCATTTACAATTGCACCCAAAACCATAAGATACCTAGGAATAAATCTAACCAAAGAGGCAAAGGATCTGTACTCAGAAAACTATAAAATACTCATGAAAGAAATTGAGGAAGACACAAAGAAATGGAAAAACGTTCCATGCTCATGGATTGGAAGAACAAATATGGTGAAGATGTCAATGCTACCTAGAGCAATCTACACATTCAATGCAATCCCCACCAAAATACCATCCACTTTTTTCAAAGAAATGGAACAAATAATCCTAAAATTTGTATGGAACCAGAAAAGATCCCGCATAGCCAGAGGAATGTTGAAAAAGAAAAGCAAAGCTGGCGGCATCACAATTCCAGACTTCAAGCTCTATTACAAAGCTGTCATCATCAAGACAGTATGGTACTGGCACAAAAACAGACACATCAATCAATGGAACAGAATAGAGAGCCCAGAAATGGACCCTCAACTCTATGGTCAACTCATCTTTGACAAAGCAGGAAACAATGTCCAGTGGAAAAAAGACAGTCTCTTCAACAAATGGTGTTGGGAAAATTGGACAGTCACATGCAGAAGAATGAAACTGGACCATTTCCTTACACCACACACAAAAATAGACTCCAAATGGTTGAAAGACCTCAGTGTGAGACAGGAGTCCATCAAAATCCTCAAGGAGAACACAGGCAACCTCTTCGACCTCAGCCACAGCAACTTCTTCCTAGAAACATCGCCAAAGGCAAGGGAAGCAAGGGCAAAAATGAACTATTGGGACTTCATCAAGATAAAAAGCTTTTGCAAAGCAAAGGAAACAGTCAACAAAACCAAAAGACAACCGACAGAATGGGAGAAGATATTTGCAAATGACATATCAGATAAAGGGCTAGTAACCAAAATCTATAAAGAACTTATCAAACTCAACACCCAAAGAACAAATGATCCAATCAAGAAAATGGGCAGAAGACATGAACAGACATTTTTCCAAAGAAGACATCCAGATGGCCAAAAGACACATGAAAAAGTGCTCAACATCGCTCGGCATCAGGGAAATCCAAATCAAAACCTCAATGAGATACCACCTCACATCAGTCAGAATGGCTACAATTAACAAGTCAGGAAACGACAGATGTTGGCAGGGATCCGGAGAAAGGGGAACCCTCCTACACTGTTGGTGGGAATGCAAGCTGGTGCAGCCACGCTGGAAAACAGCATGGAGGTTCCTCAAAAAGTTGAAAATAGAGCTACCCTATGACCCAGCAACTGCACTACTGGGTATTTACCCCAAAGATACAAATGTAGGCATCCAAAGGGGTACATGCACTCCGATGTTTATAGCAGCAATGTCCACAATAGCCAAACTATGGAAAGAGCCAAGACGTCCACTGACAGATGAAAGGATAAAGAAGATGTGGTAGATACATACAATGGAATATTATGCAGCCATCAAAAGGAATGAAATCCTGCCATTTGCAACGACCTGGATGGAACTGGAGGGTATCATGCTGAGCGAAATAAGTCAATCAGAGAAAGACATGTATCATATGACCTCACTGATATGAGGAATTCTTAATCTCAGGAAACAAACTGAGGGTTGCTGAAGTGGTGGGGGGTGGGAGGGATGGGGTGGCTGGGTGATAGACATTGGGGAGGGTATGTGCTATGGTGAGCGCTGTGAATTGCGTAAGACTGTTGAATCACAGACCTGTAGTTCTGAAACAAATAACACATTATATGTTAAAAAAAAAAAAAAAAGAAGAAGAAGATAGCAGGAAGGGAAAAATGAAGGGGGGGAAAATCAGAGGGGGAGACGAACCCTGAGAGACTATGGACTCTGAGAAACAAACTGAGAGTTCTAGAGGGGCGGGGGGTGGGGGATGGGTTAGCCTGGTGATGGGTATTAAAGAGGGCACGTACTGAATTGAGCACTGGGTGTTATATGCAAACAATGAATCATGGAACACTACATCAAAAACTAATGATGTAATGTATGTGATTAACATAACATAATAAAAAAAAAAAGAAATTGCTATACCAAAAAAAAAATTTATTTATTTTTATTTTTTTTTAGACTTTATTTATTTATTTGACAGAGAGAGACAGGGAGAGAAGGAACATAAGCAGGGGGAGTGCGAGAGGGAGAAGCAGGCTTCCCATTGAGTAGGGATCCTGATGCGGGGCTTGCTCCCAGGACGCTGGGATCATCACCAGAGCCGAAGGCAGACGCTTAACAACTGAGCCACCCAGGCGCCCCTGTTATAAAAATTTTAATGTGGGTTTAGTTTCCCTGAATCTCTTCCTTTTGCTGGTTCTGTGATTCCTTTGTTCACATGAAAAGAGGAGGCAGGAGAAAAACTTCAACTTGTTCCCCCAGTGCACAGGATGTTTCCAAAAAACCACTGAGAAGATTCAACAAAAGCCTCAGCTAGAAATACATTAACAGAGCAGGAAGAATTTCCTTCAAGACTAAAAACATATTTCCTAGCCAGGGAGGCATGGGGGTCTGGAAGTCCACAGAGAAGCAGCAAGCCTGAAGAGAAGAGAAGTTACCCAGAGCTCCCAGAAAGGAGGACCTGGGAAGATTTCAAGGTGGAAGCAGGGACAGGCAGCCTGATAGGAAAGAACACATGGAGACAACCTGGAAGAATGCACCATCTATGTAGCCTACCCTTCCAAGTCTTGCTCATTATCACCCACTTCACACTTCACTGGCTCTGTGAAGACTCTGGGAAATGTAACAGGACACCTGGGGAAGCAGAATGAGGGTTTGCCACTTCAAACAAACAAACAAATAAACAAACAAACCTAAATTGAATTATAAAAATGATAGGAAGCAGGTTTTCTTGTACCCTAAGAGCTTGTGGGTTACAATTCCAACCTCTAACACCCCGCTACAAGAAGGCTTTTTATACAAACTTGGGGTGATACTTAGTTGAAAGGATTTTGTGCAGATTAATTAGTAACTGTTTGTGAAACACTTTGGTGGGTGCAGTAAGGATACGCGTTATTTTGGTTACATAATCTACTAATTTTACAGTTTGAAAGCAGAGTGATTAAAGTTTGATCACAAGCTCAGAAAGCCGAGAACGCTGAACTTCACTTAAAATTCTCTTCCCGTGTATTCCTCCTGAGCCCAATTACTTCCAGGGTCAGACATATTTTATGTAGCAAAACTGGTGCTTGGAAACATATAAGATAGATTCTGATTTATCATAATAAAAATCTTCCTCTTTAATGTTCATTTTGGAGACAATCTAGGTTATTGGAGCATGTATATTTGAATAATGTTTATTACCATGTGGGCATTCTGAAAACTGAAGTGTTTTACAATATAAAGGTGCAGACATTCATGTCCTTGGTAGGTGGTTATGTGTTTTTTGTGAAATGCTCTTCCCTGAGGCAGAAATGGAGAAAAGAAATCAAAACCAAAGCTACTGGATCTATGGGGACTAGTAACTAAAAGTCTGGAAATTGCTAACGATTTGCAGCCAAAAGCCAAGCCCTCTCTTCACCAGAGTCTAGGCTGATATTGAGTTAGGTACACACTGCCTAGCTATGGGGATTATGCACAGCTCTGCCCATTCTGATTGGGCAGCACAATGCCCCTCCATAAATATTCGGAATATCACCTCTGCTACCTTGCAAAAAATAGTTTAGTGGGCTTTTCATATTATACAGGACTATATAAATGGTCTTTCTCTAATATTTTAAAAAAGAAAGCCCCACACTAATTCCAACGTGTGCTACGACATTTTCCTCTCAGGACATGGTGTCCCATGGACACGGTTCTGACATAAATGAATACATATCTCGCAAAGGATGGATGATGAGAATGAGATTGAACTATCTGAAGTGCCCTTTTGGGCAGGAGTGTCACTTTGAAACTTCGGGATTCAATTTATTTCAAGTGTTTAGTGCCAAATACTGGTGCTAAAAATGTTTCTCTTAAAGTACTAAAAGGCAAATGCTGATAGCAATTCCTGTCTTTTATTGACTGCCATGTGCTTGGCACTGAGCGCATTTAATCCTCCCAAGGGCCCTATGAGGGGAGTGCTAGGACTCCTGTCACCTACAGAGAGGTAAAGGAAGGCTTAGAGAAGGGAAGTAAGCTGCCCGTCATCACCCAGCTTATGAAGAGTGGTCTGGAGTCTACCCCAGTGCAATCTTAGGACTCAAGCGGCTCTATTTCCACTGCCTGAAATATCCATGGGCCCCCTTCACCAGCTTAAAACATCTGTTCCCTCTGGGATGGAACAAAAAAGTAACAATTTAATATAATAGCATTTAGGCAGTCCCTACACAGATATTTCGACCGCGGAGTTCTGCTACTGCTTTTTTTTTGTTAGGTACTGGTTACCATTTCTTCTTATTTGTACATTTGAGTTCACTGACATGTTTGTACTTTCCTTGTTCCTTTGAGCCTCTGAGGAGGAGATGGAGTGGGTCGGTGAAGAACTAGGACTGAAGGCAAGTAGGATTAAAAACAATATGTTGGTACAAAGAAAAGTCCTCTCCTAGAGTCTAAACATAAAGGCATTACTTCCCACGTCCACATTGTATTTGTTCAGAAAGTAGGCTCCATTTGCTAAGAAGAGGTGACAGGATGACCTGGCAGAGAGCCTTCCAGAACAGCACACATAAAATCCAGACCTGCATGACCTGTCATGCAGCACATTCTATTAGGGAAGCTGGGCTTCTTCAAGGTTATCACTCCAGGGGACCATGTTTCTAAGAACTAGGAAAGTGCATAGTTAGCAAAACACTTCCCTCTTCCAGGCCTGGCAGCCCTCCAGGTATGCAGAAGCACACACTTGAAATAAAAAGCCAGCCGCTCCGCAAACACTGTGATTCCTCTATGGTTTCTATTTTTGTTTATACTTCTTCCTGAGATTTTCATAGATTTTTCTCATCTGTCTTTCAGTAAAAAGGGGTGGGGGAACGTGGAAAAATGTGAACAGAGAGTAGGAAACAGCTTTAGATTCTCAAGTTTGGGGGGCTTCCTTTGTATTGCTTAACAGTTAACAGTTCTCTTTCTACCACAGGAGTTTCTATGAACACCGACTTGCTTATACATGATGCATTGGTCTGACTTTGGCTCTCAGAGTGTTTCCTGTACTGTTATTTTCCTTATGTGCATCCTGTTTCTCCGAGCAGATGGTCACTGAAGTCTGATGAACATTTATTATATGCCACCTTCTATACAACGTGTTTACATGGATTCCATCTATTCATCTTCACGCAGACCGATAGGGTAAGCACTAACTCTTATGTCAGGGAATTCGAGCTTGAGTTTTGAGGAATCTGAGTTTGGGAGATGAAGCAATTTGCACACGGCTAATTAAGGGACACAGCCAGCAAGGAGCTCAACAGCTCTACCTCCCTCTCCTTATACACCGCTTCCTACCTGTTAAAGACTTTCTGCTGCTTCCCTCTATCCAAACGACATCATTAATCCCAAGAATAAAGAATAAATTATACAGCCAAGTAGTATCACTGAATCAAACAATATTAAGTGATCATTCATCTATTTTATGTGTGTACATTTATATATATATATATATATACTCTCAAACATACACAGATACACATATATATGTATATATATGCACATATGAAGGTAGTATATGTTATTTGTTTGTAATCATAACATACAGATTATTCTATATTTTTCCATTTAAAATATTTCAAACTTTTGGTTTTAATAATACAAATCCATTGTGTAAAATATAGCAAGTCAAAAAGAATAATCAAACACTACCAAAAATGTCACAATATAGATAAAATCATTGGCAGAAATTTAAAAGTTAGACTATCAAGTGTTGGTGAGTCAGTGAAACAAAAAGAACTCTTGTACCTTGAATGTTGAAATAGAGGTTCAGAATAACTACTTTGGATAAAAATGTGTATAATTTGGTAAATGAAGGCACCGACATTTGTCTCCTAGGTATACACACTGGAAAAACTCTTGTACCTGTACACCATTTAACATGTCCAACAGTAAACCTAGCAGCATGACAGGTAATCGCAAAAACAGAAAACAAACCAGTGTCTTTCAACAAGTTTGTATTCAGTCAATGGAATACTACTAAGGATAAAGGACTGATAGAAGTACAGTTTTACATATACACATAATTGAATCTCAAAAATACATTAAATGAAAAAGCACGCTGCAGAAAAATAGAGTATAACACCATTTACATGAAATCCAAAGAAAAAATTAAAACTTAAGAGTTGTGCAGAGTTAAATGAACACATAGCAACACTAAAACAAAAAGCAGGAATATGATAAATGTAAAATTCAAATGGTACCAACCCCTACAATAAGGAGAAAGACAGGAATAGAGAAAAATATAAAATAGCCTTCAAAGCCACTGACAATATTCTATTTCACAAGTTGTGTAGTGGGCTCATGAGTTTATTTTACTGTCCTTTATAAATTACGTACGTGCAGCATGGATTCTTTTGTATGCATGACATGTTTCACTATAAAAGCAAATATTAGATTGTATTTTAAAGATTTTATTTGTTTGTTTATTTATCAGAGAGAGAGAGAGAGAGAACAAGCAGGGGAAGCAAGAGAGGAAGAAGCAGACTCCCCGCTGAGCAGGAAGCCCACTGAAGGACCCGATCCCAGGACCCTGGGATCATGACAAGAGTCGAAGGCCGATGCCCAAGCGACTGAGCCACCCAGGTGTCCCCGAGATTGTTTTGTTTTGTTTTGTTTTTTTCCTAAAGTCTATAAAGCTGGAGACTACAAGAAAGAGTTCAGGTAGAATATGATGGCAATTGGTTTTGCTGTACATGTCAACTCTTACCACTTGGTTGTAGCTTTCTGTACAGCTATGTGAAAAAGGATGCTCAGATCAAATTGAGTTCTGCTGAAAGCAGTCCCATGCCTGACTGCCAATGTCTGGTGCAGGAAGAAGACAGTGACTTGAGTGCCATGGGTTTCACCATTGCTGGTGCACGACATAGGAATTACGGCTGTAACTGCGGTATCTTCCAGCCTACTTTGCAACAAGGAGGGACTTAAAAACTAAAACATGAATTTCATCCTATAAATATGAGAAGCAACCAAGGCTTTGGAAAAAGATGTATTTAAATAATTTGTGATTTAGAAAAATTAAGCTAGTGGCCACTGGCAAAATTGAAAGAAGATAAATCAGGCCATTAAAATAGTGGATTACGGGGCGCCTGGGTGGCTCAGTGAATTGAGCATCTGCCTTCGGCTCAGGTCATGATCTCAGAGTCCTGGGATGGAGCCCAGCATTGGCCTCCCTGCTAGGTGGGGAGCCTGCTTCTCCCTCTGCCCTTCCCCCAACTTGTGCGGTCTCTCCCTCTCCCCACCTCAAATAAAATCTTAAAAAAATAATAAAATAGTGGATTACTACTGGGGAGATTTTTCAAAACCCATATGTTTTTGCTCTGTCCAAGCAAAATCCAAGGCTTGGCAAGGTACGTATTTGAAAAAGTTCTTAATGCAGTGAGTTACTAACCACTCAGCTAAAATGCACTAAGTAGTAGAACATGATGAGTCATCAGAAACAATGAGTGTCACCTGACATGACTCAGCAGCGATCACAGGGTCTTGACTATAGCTAATGGTGTAAATTTATCAGACACATTGTTTCAATATTGTTTAAAAAATTCACTCGGGCGCCTGGGTGGCTCAGTTGGTTAAGTGACTGCCTTCGGCTCAGGTCATGATCCCAGAGTCTCTGGATCGAGTCCCGCATCGGGCTCCCTGCTCGGCAGGGAGTCTGCTTCTCCCTCTGACCCTCCCCCCTCTCATGTGCTCTCTCTCTCATTCTCTCTCTCTCAAATAAATAAATAAAAAATCTTAAAAAAAAATTCACTAATTTTGATTCTATTTCTTTTTTTCTACTTTTACAACTGAAAAGGTTCTCTCCTGACTTCATATTTTCTTTATAATATAAAAAGGACTGATTACTAAATTTTGGTTTTTTTTCTTTTAAAAAATTAAGAATGCCTGCTACGCAAATTTACCTAACAGTTAAAAAACACAGTGTGTTAAATTTCAAAGTATTCAACAGGCACAAAGTAAATGGAATGTGTGGCAAACTGAGACACGAGTAATCAAGATAGAAGAGAATACGAGAATATGCAGGCATTTAAGATAATATGACCAGAAAATATAAGGTTGAAAACTAGCATATAATTTATTACTTAGGAATGATAATCTCTGGTGGTAACAGATCTTCTGAGAACACTTCACAAATGATGTCCCCAAGCTAAGGCTTTTGGATTTAATGCTCCAGGTAACGAGTTGCTTTTGACACTTATCACAGGTTTTCTACAAAAAAGGGATTAAAGTGAAAATACTCTGAGATTCAAAATGGAGAAAGATAAAAATATGCATTCATAAAAAACATGAATTAATACAAGCTAAAATATTTTCCAAGTAAAATGATACAAACTAATTAAGTAGAATATCACAGGAAGTACCATATTTACACCCTCAATATTGTTTTCTAAATTTACCTAGAAGATATTTATATTTTATATACGGATATTAATTTATGCCCCCCCCCCGAAAAACCTAAGGGACACTTTGATCATAGCAACTGCACAAACACGAGCATTACACAATCAAACCTGTAAGTACCCCATAATTAACTTCACAAAGACCTCACAGCCCCACATTTCATCCTGAGATCACAGAAATGCCAAAGCTGGGTAGGACAACAGAGACAGTATAGGAATAGCAAATGAAACTGGACATCCCAGCGATTTGGTAACCATCTAACCAAGTTGTTAAATTAAGAGTTTTTCCAGTGGAGGGGTGCCTGGGTGGCTCAGTGAGTTAAGCAACCAACTTTGGCTCAGGTCATGATCTCAGAGTCCTGGGATCTAGCCCCACATCCTCTTATCCTCAGGTTCCCGCTCAGCAGGGCATCTACTTGTCCTGCCCCTCCCCCTCACTCGTGCCCTCTCTCTCTCTCTCTCAAAAAGGTGAATAAAATCTAAAGAAAAAGTTTTTCCAGCGGAAATGAAGGTCAAATACAAAGACTGCTAAAAGAACACAGGAAAAAAAATTATTACTTCTTTGCAAATGATTTTTAATCATATTTGACTGACAAGTTCAAGTTAAACTTTCAATTTGCAATGGTGGAATTTGTAGAGTCATTGAGGATAAATTAATCAGAAACTCCAGGCATGCAAGAGTCAGAAAGAACACAGACTGATTTTTCTATATTGATCAGAGACCACAGGCAGAAAATAAATTGGGAAAACTGACATGGGAGGTCAAACTGGCATTGAAAGGGGAAAGGCATTATTAGAATTTCTTCTCATTAAATTATGATATGAATTCACAACCTTATAACAATATATATTGAACAGCTCAAGAATATTACATATCTGACTTTGAGAAACTTTAAAGTTTAAAGGAGTCTTTATTCATTCTCAGATCGTGTTGTTAAACCCTTCACTGAACATACGTAAAAATGTTCTACTTTTTAGTATTTACAATATAGTTTTAGGAGCACTCAAAATTATTTAATGATGCATAGATATCTTCTTTTTATCCAAGCACTGTTATTTACCAGTCCATAAACTTTCTAAGGTTTACAGGACTGAATATAGACCATCTCCTACTCTAAAATACTGTATGAATGCTTCTGGAAAGACATGGCGTTAACCATCTTCTTCCGAATCCTTTAAGCTGCTTCTTTAAAAAGCCAATTACAGAGCTCCTTCCTTCCTTGGATTAACTGGATGAGAACATCAGGGTGAGATCAAGGAATCTACACTTTATAAATATAGCCTAGGTGATTCTCTGGTATAGTGAAGTTGAGAAGTAATGGAAAATCTTTAAAAACAATTCTGAGGCACAGAACAAGAAATCTTCAAAACAGTGACATCATTATTCCAAAACAACATATACAATATAACAAAAGTTGCAGCAGGCAGGTGTAGGGATGTGCCCTGCAGGGCTACTGTTTCAAATACCCACTAGTTAATTCACAGCAATTAGCCGCTATTATTTCAACTTGAAATTAGAATGTCTATAATTCGCTTTAAAATTTTCAAAATAGAAAGCTATCCTTAAAATTTCTCTAATCTCTGATGGGATGCCTATTTAGGATCTTCAATCCTATCAAAATGATTTTCTGAATGAACATATGTATGCTGATTGACCACTCCCCTACTCAACCTTTAGGGCTTTGTGAAAATTATCCTTTTGGAATCCCCACTACTCTCCTTAATATTTTAATGACTCTAAATCTACTTGGTATCAGTTTTACCAGATTCAAATTCCATTGAGAGGAAATCTCTCATGTCTGAAGTGTCCATAAAACCCCATCTATTCGCAAGCATTAATGTAAGCATTTTATTTATACATTCTCATATCTAGTAGCTGCCTTAACTTAGACTGTAAGTTCATTAAGGTCAACGAACCTTAGGTCAAGGCCTATAAGTTCATTAAGGTTAGGGCCATTTATTTAAATTGTATTACAAGAACAAGTTCTTGATCTTTTTTCCTAACAAAACATACAGAATTATTTTTTTAAGGTTTTATTTATTTATTTGACACAGAGAGAGAGCACAAGCAGGGGGAGTGGCAGGCAGAGGGAGAAGAAGACTCCCCGCTGAACCAGAAGCCCAATGTGGGACTTGATCCCAGGACACTGGGATCATGACCTGAGCCGAAGGCAGGCGCTTAACCGACTGAGCCACCCAGGCATCCCAAAACATACAGAATTTTTAAATATGAAACTCACTTTCTTAGGGATACTCTGATATTCTGTGATAAGAAGCAAATGATGTGAATTTGTTCAGTTGCTACTAAAAAATACTTTGATATTTTTTAACTGTGACCATTTAGATCACATCAATAAAGCTGTCTTGATTATAGTACTTTGTGTACCATCTTCATGTGATAAAACGCAGAGATGAGAACTGGGTCCAATCTCTACTATTAATCACTCAACTACACCAACTCTCAATAACTATTTATTTTTATTTTTTTAAAGTAGGCTCCATGCCCAACATGGAGGCCAACACAGGGCTTGAACTCACGACCCTGAGATCAAGACCTGAGCTGAGATCAAGAGTCAGATGCTTAAACAACTGAGCCACCCAGGTGCCCCTCCTAGGAACTTTTTAAAGTTCTTGATCTGGGCAATTCCTAGGTGGCTCAGTCAGTTAAGCATCTGACTCCTGATTTCCACTCAGGTCATGATCTCAGGGTTGTGAGATCCAGCCCTGTGTTGGGCTCTGCACTGGGTAAGGAGCCTGCTTGAG
Organism: Mirounga angustirostris; assembly: GCF_029215605.1. Classification (NCBI taxonomy): domain Eukaryota; kingdom Metazoa; phylum Chordata; class Mammalia; order Carnivora; family Phocidae; genus Mirounga; species Mirounga angustirostris. The sequence continues at coordinate 174,979,834 of NW_026991709.1, read as the reverse complement.
ATTTCCTCTCTCCCTCTCCCCTCCCCTCCCCCCAAAAAATAAAGTTCTTGATTTGGTTTCATTTCTTAAAACTTTAAACAGCCAATAAATATCCACATTTACAAGCACCCAAAATATTTTTTAATCCCATTTACTTTGTTTTCTTTCATTCTATTTAAATTTTATTGATTTAGTATAATTAATTTTTTCTTTTACTACCTCTTTTCTGCACTTCACTCCTTTTCCCATATGTACACATCACCCTATCATTCCCAACCCACTTATTCCAGGTTAGCAAGCCAACAGAACAGGTATCCTTCCATAGCCTCCTTCATTTTTATTAATTTAACTGTATTTAAATATATATATATTTATACATACATATTAATACACAAATATACACCTACCTAAAGTGTTTGTCATTGATTTGCAAAATTTACAGATACTGTTTCTTTTTTTTCCTGCAATTTGCTATTCTTATTCAGTAATACCCAATAAAAATTTCTCCAAGTCAACCATCATGGCTCTAACACATCATGTTTTTTTTAGACAGAGAGCATGTGAGGTGGGGGGAGGGGCAGAAGGAGAGACAGAGAGAGAGAATCTTTTAAGCAGGCTCCACACCCAGTGTGGAACTTGACGCAGGGCTCCATCTCACCACCCTGAGATCATGACCTGAGCTGAAATCAAGAGTTGGATGCTTAAGAGACTGAGCTACACAGGTGCCCATCAAATACATCATTCTTAACAGTTACACAGTTGATCCTTGAACACCATGGGTTTGAACTATACAGGTCGACTTATATGCAATTTTTTGGATAAATACAGTTTAGTATTGTACATGTATTTTCTCTTATAATTCTCTTAATATCTTTTCTCTAGCTTACTTTAAAAATACAGCACATAATACATATAACATACACATTATGTGTTAATCGACCATTTACATTATCAGTAAGGATTCTGGTCAACAGTAGTCTATTAGTAGTTAAGTTTGGGGGAAGTCGAAACTTACACACAGATATTTGACTGTGTGGGATGGTTCAATGCCCCAAACCCTACATTGTTCAGGGTCAACTATATAAGTAGATGCACTGAAATGTTTTCATTTTCAACCCTTTCCAAACTCTTTAACAGACAGACAGGCAGACACACACACACACACACACAATATTTCACTTATATGGAATAGATTCTCAGGAATGAAAATATATGTAATGTAAAATTTTTTAAATAATAGTATCAGATTGCTTTACAAAAAGGAGGATATAATTTATATTTCTATTGACAAGCAAATGCCCTCACTTTTCCCTTTTGCTATTACTTCACGAACTTTAAGCATCCTTTTATATATTTGCTAGCTCCTTGGTTTTACTTTCCTATGAATTACCTGTTAGTTTATTCCTTTTTCTATTGAGCTATTTATATAGAAATAAAATTAACAAATTTCAAGAGTAATAGATCTTTGTATATTATGGATATTAACTCTTTGCCTGTCATCTACTTGCAAATTTTCTTCACCATATTTTCTGATTCTCTCTGTGCTGATACTTTCTATGTAATAATTTTTAAGTTTTACATACACAATATGTCTATATTTTCTTTATATTTCTTGGTTGCTATCTTAAGAATGTTTTCCCCACTATTAAACATACAGCTTCTTAAATGTCCTCCTAAGACTGTTTTCATAATTAAATCCTTCACCCATACAGAATTTATTTTAATACACCACACTGTAAAATAAGGGCCCAATCTCAACTTCACTCCAGATGGATATGGCCATTTCTGCCAGCACTACTTCTTAAATGAATCATCTATTTACCACTAAACTGAAATGCCATCTTTGGTATATATTAAATTCTTACATATACTAGGATCTATTTCTGGATTCTATATTCTGGTACGCCAATCTGTCTCTTCTTATGCCAAATCATGTAGATTTGGTTAGAGTACGTTTGTAGAAATGATGGTGATCAAAGGCATTCTTGCATATTTTTTTAATTTTAATCTCAGTGGTTGGCCATTTAAACTCAGAGATGTTGGTTTTAATCATTTTTAGTATAGAGCCTTTGTCCTATCTAAACACTTTTCGATTTCTATTTTATCTACATATCCAACAAGAAATAACAGCTGATCCTTAGTAGATGGTTTTCAGTATATATTTACTACAGTCATACGGTTTTTCCAAACTAATTTGCTGACCCTTGTGACACAGTGAACTAGTCTTACATTCCTAGAATAAGCCTTCTTTGGTCAGAGTTATCCTCTTAATACTACTGAATTCCAACTGTTAATATTTTAGTTAGAATTTTACATTTTAGTTAGAACTATCTTTCTTAAAGTCATGCATATAGGCCATTTCCTTCTTATATACCATATCATTCTGACATTAAAATTAGGCAGACTTCACAATATAAGTTGCTGAACTTTCAATATTTTTCTAGGGCATTCACTAGGGATAGACCATTGCACACACTGATGGTCTTGCTCCAGGGATATGAAGACTCTTCCATCCATGGACATTATATAGTCTCAAGGGACCTAAACAGTGGACATTCTGAATAACATGATGTTATACTAAGAACAGCATGTTAATCAGACCAAATGAGAAATATATGGCAAGGATATTAGAGGTCTTGATACAATACTGTGTATTCCAGAAAGTGGGAAGAAAACCCTACCTACATGCAGTGGTTGGCCTTATAGCTGAATTTTTTTTATTTTTATAGGTCCAGTGATATGAAGCATATGATGACATTTCCACCGAAGTAAAGGACAGATCATTGCATTGTCAACCCCACCACCACCACCAGTTAGGTCTCTTTCTCTTCTGAACAATTCTCTGACCTGTTACCCAGATGATACAAAGATGTCCAGTTTTCAGTGGGCCCAGAGCCAGAAAAGAATACAGCAGACGAGGGCATGAGTGCAAGTAGCCCTTCACCTAGGGCCATATGACCGGGCAGATGCTATGGTTTTAGCAGTATCAGTGGTGGGTAAATGCACTGTAAGGTTTCTGGCAAGTCCCAATAAGAGAATCACAACATATCCCCTCAGGGTCCTGGAGCAAAGATATGCCTTCTGCAGTGGAAAATTATACACCATTTGAAAAACAGCTCCTGCAGAGCTCCTGTGCCCTGGTAAAGAGAGATGCCTGATCATGGGCATTACAGAACCATTCTGATAGAACTGCCCATCATAACCTCGTTCAGTCAGACCCACCAAGTCACATGGTCAGGCCAGCACAGCAGATATCCATCATAACATGGTGGTGGTATTTCCGGGATGACGCATAAGCAGGGCCAGACCGGCCAGTTGTGCATGTGTGGGCATGTCAAAAATAAACCCCATCTCCAACCAGAGGAGGCTCTGAGAGATAGCCATGAAGGCGAATACTCACAATAGGCAGAGCATCCATTTTCTGTTAAAAGGGAAGTATCCTGAGGTAGGAATATACCTGGAGTGAAAGGCAGGAGTTCATAGCTTGGCTAGGTGGTCAAGAGCCTAAAACAGGAAACAATAGCAGATCAGGGACAGAGTGACCTGTGGAACAAAAATGTGAAAAGAAAGACAAGAGTGGGCACAAAAGGTGAAGATCTTAGAATTACAAGTATTATACCCCAGAGAGGCGGCCAATAACCTAGTAAGGCAGAAGAGCTCACCAGTTATCAGCAAGTTTTTGTCATCAACTCCCACAGCACTGGCTGGCTCCCTCCCTAGGAACAGCCTGCAGGAATCACTACTGTTTGCATGGGATATAAATGCCTAGTCCCCTGCCTCAAGGAAAGGCAACCCCTAAGGTCCATCCCAGCCCAGATCTCACCAGAGGATGGACTGAGACTTGGATATGCCTGTATCACAGTTGATCTTGTCCCTTGGCTCAATCCTATTTCCTCTGTTCTCTCACAGGACTTGACGCTGAAAGCACCCCCCCAAGAGACTGCCTATCTGCAGAACTGTGTCTCAGAGTCACTCTCCCAAGGAAGACAATCTAAGACACCTTCCATTTTTTAGGAGTACATTTTTGCAACAGGCCTCAACAATTGTTAGTGGCATATCCATGTATCCCTGTGCCATATATTTAACATGATGACCCGTAGCATGCAAAGCCCTTCTGCGAATATTTTTTAGTCAGATGTAGATCATTACAAGAATTAAAAAAAAAAAAAAAAAAAAAACAGCATATAGATGATTCGCATAGACTTTGGTATAATGGACCTGGATTTGAGTCTTTGATCTGCTATTTACTGACTCCTTGACCTTGGGTATATTACTTAACATCTTATATCTTATTTTCTTTATCTGTAACACGGGGTTGATAATAGTAACTTCATTCAAGGGGCTGCCTAAGGCATAAAAATGTACTAAGCACAGAGGCTCAGCGAACATTAGCCATTCTTTTCATAATTAATTACTAGGAAAAAATACACAAAAACGGATTTACATACAAAGTTTCCTAGTCTACACTGGACTTCAGATTCCTTAACAGCAAAATGAAGCAGTAGATGAAGAAATGCTAAGCTGTCTTTCCTTGGGGAAAAAAAAAACCTGTGATGCTTTAGATGCAGGGAACCAAATGATTTGCATTAGTGGGTTTTTTGGTATTAACGATCCCTAAGATGTTGATGATTCCTCCACAGCCAAGGGAAAGCACTGGCCACCCCTGCTCCTTTGGGGCCTCATTAGAGCCTTGCTCCTCAGCAGCTTGGAAGATTCGTCATCATCAGGGAGCTTTAGAATGTGGCAGTGGCTGTGTTCCTTGTGACTTACACAGCCCACCTCCACCAGCAGGGAGCTTTGTGGCTGGCAGTCAGTCCTGACAGAACTGAAGGGTAAACATAGAAGTTTAAATTGAACGAAGACACCCACAACCAACCTAAATTAAAAAAAAAAAAAAATAGCAACTCTGAGCAATATTTTAGTGCTTGTGCATTGCTCAAAGGAGAAAAATAGGAAAGAAAGAAAAAAAAAATCCTGCCTCCTTAAAAGAAATGAAGGCACCACCCTCCTACTTGATTTAATGTTGTTTCTTCTCTTTAGATGGCTTCCTGATCACACCAGGCAACTGCTTAATATAATAATATACAGATTCAGCGGCTTCCCAAAGGGTATTTCAGTGATCCATAGTCGGAACCATGGCGTCAACAGTCTCAGTTATGATGAAATCTAAGGTCTGAGACACTGGGGCACTGGTAATAGCCCCAAGTCTAGAATATGCATCTCTAAGGCAAGTCAAGATCATGTATCATTCATTCAAAGGGTGACAACTCAACAGGCATTTTATGTCTACAATCACCCCTATGGACTGGATGACCATCAATGACGTCAATATATGTAATGTTAAGCACCACTCAGGCTCTGAAGCCAGACTACCCTGGGTGCAGATGTCAGCGGTGAATTGATTGGCTAGATGCCAGAAGGTACATCAGTGCACTCTTTCAAGCATTAGTCCCTCCTCTAAAATAGGAATTGAACAATAACACCTAGCTCTTGAGGACCAGATGAGCTAATACCTATAGAGCCCTGAATGCAGGCTGGCTGGCTGACTGATAAGGGTTCCTGCTCATTCTGAATGATGTTATCAGGGACGGTAACCTCAACAGAAGGCAGATTTAATTATATATTCCTGAGATGCTGTATTAACCTATAAATGCCTTAAAAATTTTCAATTTACATAAAAACATATGAATGTATTATGTGTATACACAGATACACATATGTGTATATGTACACATGCATGCACATATTTATAAAAAATTTAGAAATGATCTAGCCATGCCTCTCCATCTCCAGGCTGTCACCCTTGTCCAAACTAATCTCTTAACAGGATTACTGAAACTGACATTTAACTAGCTTGTCAGCTTCTCCTCTTGCTCTCCCCTCCTTTCATTCCCCTCCCAGTAGCCAGTATTTAAACCCTAGATGATCTCTTGTTATTCTCTACTTGAAACTCTCCAATGACTTCCCATTGTTCTTGGAATAAAATCCATCTCCTTGGTATGGGTTACAAGGGCCTACACATTCTGGCCATTGTCTCTCCCTCTAACTTCATCTTCTTTCACTCAGGTTTCATCACTACATTCCAGCCATTGGCCTTCATCTCTTCTTCAAGTAAGTCAACTGTATGCCCTCCTCGGGGCATTTGTACTTGCTAATGGTCTGTAAATTTTCCTTCTGCCCCAACCTCCCATGGCTTGCTTTTCCTCCCGTGCTTCTGGTCTCTGCTCAGGACAGGCCTCCCTTACAGAGTGTCCTGCTTCCCTTACTGTCCTCAGTACAAAATCTTGTCGTACAGTCCTTATATCCATTATCACTCCCTGGATTTATTACACTCATTTTTACATTTAGCATTTATCTCCTTCTGACTGAAATGGGAGTTCTATGAGAGACGCATTAGGTACTACTATCATCCTCAGTGCCCTCTGCAATACTTTACGTATAGTTAGATAAAACTCACTAGCTTCTGTGTAAAGGAGTGAATTCTTTTTCTTTTATGGGGGTGGGGGGAACAGAAAGAGAGGGCGAGAGAGACTCTTAAGCAGGCTCCATGACTAGCACGGACCCCAACACAGGGCTTGAGCTCATGACCATGAGATCATGACCTGAGCTGACATCAAGACTTGGATACTTAACTGACTGAGCCACCCAGGCACCCCATAAATGAGTGAATTCTTGAAATAATTTTTTAAAAAGGAAATAGCTTCTTATGCACCCAAACAACATACGATCATCTTTTTTTACATCAAGATGTGTGTGTGTGTGTGTGTGTATTTATTTATTTATTTATTTATTTATTTATTTCTACTGACCACATGCTTTACAAATAAGAAAGGCTGAAATGGATTTAGCATTCAAAATTGTAGGCCCCCAAAAGCTTTAGAAAACATTTCTAGGAGCTATGAAGTGAGCTATTCTCACAAACCTGACTCATCCAGGATAGTAATTCACCTAAACCCTTGGGACTGAGATCCTATACACCACTTGGCATTTTCCCCATATTTCCATGAGCCACATAATTTTTTATTCTCATTCCCAGTAGAAATTATTGACACAACAAAGCAAAATGAAACAAAACTGTTAACATGTTTGTAGGTAATGTGTTCGAGCATATATGACTAGCTGTGAAAATAAACACATTCAGTTTTTACAAAGTCAGATTCAAGTAAAAATAAACTAAGACCTGCTTTTGTTGCATCTGGTGTTATTTTCATAACTTCCCCAAATACAATGTTTTCTCCCTTTTCAACTGTTTAATTTTGTGTTGTCTTCTTCCTTTTTAGATCTTAATTTTGGTGTCTGCTTCACAAACGTAAAAAAGAAAAAGTGCACACACCATTGTTATTTTTTCTTTGTTTGCCGAAGAATTAGATGCTATGGCAACAGCATCCAGAAAATGATTACTGAAAATAATTAGGGCTCAGGCATGAACACAAATTATACCCAGGTAATAAACTCAAAAGGGAAAATGAGGGACTGAAGATGGGTAAATCCTTTTGCTCAAAAATGAGCTGATGATAAGCCATGAACGTTTTTATACACTTGGCCACACTGGCCACACATGGCTCTTCTTCCTCTGCTTCTCCCTCTGCTACCAGAGGCAGCACTGAACTCTGTCTGGATGCTTTCTGCTAACAAGATTCCAGAGTGCTTTCACTCAAGTCATCAGGAGCCCCTCTCCCTCCTGGATACGGCAACTTTTCCAGCCTTTACCTTCAAAGCAGTTCAGACACAGAAAGGGGGGAAAAATTACTGTATTTGACCTTAAAGTTGATCACTTGAATTTTCATGCAATTAAAATCAGTCGAAATGTAAACCCCACAGTGAGCATCTATTAGAAAGGCTAAGAGACACCGAGGCATCCCTGGCATGCAAAGCGATAATGCCCATCTGAGAATAACGATAAAGCAGCTGCAGATGTTCAGTCAATTAGACTGCCTGATTAGCTGAACATTCCACTGCATCATGTAACTCAATCACAGCTCGTCCCACCGTTCCTTTTCTGGGGGAATGGCTTTAAAACAGCGTACCCACTACAGCTGCTGGGGACCATCTACTTGTTTCCCTACATTCCACTATTCAATCCACCTCTTCTTAGTGCTTCGTTTGGTTGCCAAGTCGCAGATGTTTTTGCTTTCTCATCTCCCTTCATCAGAATACCTTTTTCATTTGAAACCCAATAAGCCCAATGGGAGAAAAAAAATGTCCACATTAGCTCTTCAATTGTGGGAGCTAAAAACAGATACATCACTGCCTACTGAAAAGGTTATGCCTGCAAGTACCACATTCCATGTTCCACGATGCTATTGCTAAGTAATAATGGAATCCTATTTGGAATCCTAACATTCCTCTTATAGGTGAGGTGGACCTCCGCCATTCTGGGCAGTCAACATCCTCGTTGCTTACATGTGAAAACTCCCCGACAAGGCCTGAGGCAGAATCCTCCAGAACAGAACTCCAGTTGCCAGAAACCTATTTTCCCAGGCTCCCTTGCAGCTAGGATGCAGCACATGACCGAGGCTCTACAAGTAAATATGCTCACCCCAGACTGAAAGGGGAGCTGATGGCACACAAGCATTCATCTTAATGGAGAGTGGCGACAGTGGTGGGAGGTCCTTCGCTCTGGGCCACGAAGTCACCTGGGGAATCCAGTGTCCTCTCTGCAACATCAAACCTAACCTTCCACCATTTCCTCATTTCAACTCAGGAAAAGGAAAAAAGCAGGGTGGAGTGTAAGTGGTTTTATTTTTTGCAGTTGTTGCCTACTGCTGCTATAAACAAGTCTACAAACCTTGTGGTTTAAAACAGCACAAATGCATCTTTGGGGTTAAAAATCAAGGTGTCAGTAGAGCTGTGTTTCTTCAGAGGCTCCAGGAGAGAATTTGTTCCCTCATCTTTTCTAGTTTCTAGAGGCTGCCTATGGTCTTTGGCTTGTGGCCCCCTCCTCCATCTTCAAAGCCATTGCTCTAACCTCTACTCCCCCATCTTCCTGCCTCCCTCAAATAGGGAAGGGCTCTTGTGATTACACTGTGTCCACCTGGATAACCAGCAAACCATCTATAAGAAAGTTCCTTCTGCCATTCAAGGTAACAAATGTATTCATGGGTCTCGGTGATGAGGACATGGACATATCTGGGAGACTATCATTCAACTAACCACACAATGGAACCCAGAAGTGGAACCTATCATTTTCAATCACATCCCACCAATCTGAAATGAGTCATTATAGCCACACATAGCTGCAAGGGAGCCTGGAAATGTCATGCAACCTGTGAGCATGTGCCCTGCCCAAACTCAGTGATCACGGTAAAGGGTGAGGGTTTCTGCAAGGGAAAGAAAGACGAGATGCATGGAGATGGGGTGTGTCAGTCAGGGTCATGCTGGTGGTAATGAGGTGGTACAGTCTAATGGTATAATTCAGGAGAGTTTAAAAAAGGACTATTCACAAATGTATGAACAAGGTTAAAGGAAATCATCATGACAGAGTATCCTAAAATTAGCAGAAGCTGAGGGCTCTTACCACTTCTAGATCTAAAGGGGAAAAGGCAGGTGTATTAGTTTCCTAGGGCTGCCATAACAAATTACCACAAACCAGGTGACTTAAAAAAAACCAGAAATTTATTCTCTCAATGGTTCGGAAGAGAGAACCCCCAAATGATGGTATTGGCATGGCCAGGCTATCTCCAAAGGCTTCAGGGAAGAGCCCTCCCTTGCCTCTCCTTGCTTCTGGTGGTTGCTGACAATCCATGGCCTTCTTTGGCTTGTGGCAGTATTAACTTCAATCCTCATGCTCATCTTTACTTGGTCCTCTTCCCTATGTCTCCTCTGGTCTTCGAATCTCCCTGTCCTTATAAAGACACCAAACACCAGCCACTGGATTTAAGGTTCACCCTGACCCAATATAACCTCACCTTAACTTGATTGCATCTGCAGAGATCCTATTTCCACATAGAGTCACATTCATGAGTACAGGGGGGTTAGGACATTAACATATCTTTTGGGGGAACACAATCCAACCCACAACAGAGGAAATTACCAGGCACTGGAATGGGGGATTCTAGCTTAAGAAGGGGTTGGTTAAGAGAAGCTGTGACCTCGGTAGAGGAACACAGTCCAGTTATGGCAACCCAACATGGAAGCAGCTGATGTAATAACTACTGATTGCATTCTCCTCTCACCATCTGAACTTCTGCCATCCACTGGCTGAATTCAACTAAAATGGAAGCTGGGGGGAAATGCAGGAAGAAAGTCCAAAACAGCAATCCACAGAAGTCAGCATTTGGGGGTACAGAGTGGGTCGGAAAGGCTTGTAGAGTGGATGTGGAAATGCAAACAGAGTTTACCTTAGAGAGCACTCAATGTCTCTGCGCAGGCATCCTCATGAATACAACACCTAAAGTGGCTCCCGAACCATTGATAGATGACTATCAAACAGGTGAGATCAATTCAACATGTTTGAATTCCTGCTGTGTGACACTTGATCACCTTAAGTACCACAGTGACTACAAATATGGCACCTTCCCAGTGACTAAGCTACTGGGGAGCAGAAGGCACCTGCATATCCTCCAAGAGGGGGGGCCTTTTCAAATCCGAAGAAGATAAAGTGTAGAGTCTTTTTTCAAATGATCATTTCCTCTACTGGCAACCTGATGATGCTTCTGGGTGCTTGTTTCCAAGATGCTCAGAGATAAACAAAGGAGACACACAGCTAAACAAAAACAATTTGATGGTAATTTTAACAGTATGCACAAGAGCTAAGAGAATACAAATGAGGGAGCAATTAGCTGGGCTCAGTACACTGCTGGTTATAATTCACTGAAATTCCTCTCCTTGAAAAACTGGTAATCTATGAAAAATAAATATGGAAAAATCTGTGTTAGCAAGATTTGAACAGTTCTCTGTCATTCTCTGTAAACTGGGAGCTCCTAATTGAGGTCCACTTGGTAATTGTTCTCAAAAACATGTCTAGTGATGGTCCCTAAACTTTCTAAGCCAAAAGAGAAAGAAATTCCTAAGCATTTTAGAAGTCATCAATATCAATTTTCTACTTTTGAAATGCTGAGAATATGATACCTGTGCTGTCCAATATAGAAACTCATTCACTTAATAACTTTTTTAAAAATTTATGTGACATTTGAGTAGAGATTCCTAAATGATTTAATGAAGGCAAATGGGAATGTTCTCATCCGTATTTAAAGAAAGCTTAAAACAGACTCTAAATTATCTATGCACTTTTTGTCCATGTGTATGCCCATGAATGTGAGCACATGTGTATGTGTTTAGAGAAAACAATTCCGTCACTCCTTCCATGTGGACAAGATCCCGTTAACTTAATATGGTACCTTCTTCTTACTCCTCTGCTCCAGGGGATATGGAATGACTTCACTGCCTAGTACAAGTGGAAACAAACTGAACACAATCAGGTCACTCCATGCTTCCTTCCCTTGGTTTCAAGGTCACTTTGCTGTTCTTCTGGAACAGGTTCTGTGAGGTGAAGCCTACCCCAGTCCATCTCTGCCTGTAAGAGGTAAATACATCTGCTCATTTAAAGATGAAGTCTCAACAAGTCCACTTAGCCAACAGAACCAAAGCTCTGCCTCCAACTTGGCCTCTACCACTAACAAAGGTGATAATTTGGCTTCAACAGCCTCTTCTCTGCTTTATTTTCCATTGTTTTTCAGAATGTGAGTAGGCAGTGGGGTTCTATTTATTGGGGGCCCTCTCAAAGGCTCCAACCTCTGGTGTGCTACCTTGGAATATACATCAAAGTGTCAAAATTGGTGACGCAAATGGTGCTTTTATGACACTAAGACCTGTGGTTTTGAGTCTTGCACTTCAGAGTGTGGGCAAAGGAAATGAATGCTGATGGCCAAGTCTTGGACTTTAGTGTGTGAGCAAAGGAAACAAACATTGATGATTGGGTAAAGCTTGTCTGAGGCTAGGAGCATTAAACAGCCATGCTCTGGGAAAGAGGCCCCAAGCCTGGGACCAAATGGTATCTTGAACTTGGAGGGTTTAGTGAGTATAGTTGGTATTCTACTGAAATCCATTTGGATCCACTTAACAAGTTGTGTGTGCCTTGCTCCCAGTTTCTGTATGATCTGGGTCTAAAGAATCACACCTGTTACCTCTGACTCCTTTAAAGGCCTGCCCTTTTATTACTGGAGCTCTACCACCTTCATAAGCATAGAACAGAAAATGCCTGGGAATTACATCCCTTGGGGGCAGTGGGGAGGCGGGGTGCTGACCCAAAGCCAATGCCTGAATGGTGTGGGAGGACAGAAGCCCAGCTCCCTTACCTTAAAACAGGACAGGCTTTGGGTGTAATTTATACACCAGAGCTTCTTGAAGGATCAGGCTTGGCCAGGACTTTGCCTGATCTGCCCACTGCTTAGCTTCTTTCCTTTTCCTATCCTCCCCTGCTTCCCTACCAGCCTCCCCTGGGAGCATTTCCTCAAAAAAAAAAAAAAAAAAAAAATACTAGCACAAATGTCCTCACCTCAGGGTCAGCCATCGGGGATCCCACCTAAGAGTGAGAGACCAGAGCACCGCCTGACGTGAGCAGCTCCTTCCACAGAGGCAGGAACTAAGCATAACCTGTGGGCCTTGAGCAAAAGTACTAGAGCCTCCTCAGAGGCAAGACAGCCCAAGCCAGGTGGTGGTGAACAGGGGGATCTCAAATATGTCTCCAACAGGTTAGGTGGGTAGCTTTGAGCTTCAAGTGCCGGCTGGCCAGTTGATAAAGGCAACCCTGCCGTTCCTGGGCAGGCTAGACCGAGGCCAAGATTACACTGCAGGAAAAGAGCTCTGATAGGCCTTTTAGGCTTGGGTAGGCGTAACGAACTTTGCTGCTTCTAACAGTAATTCTCCATTTGCCACACAGACCTACAGTACTGAGCCTCAGCAAGCAGCACTAAGTCAAGAGAAATCATTCTGTATTCTGGGCCAAAGGCAGAAAGCTGTGGTAAGATGTACACTGAATTCATTTTGCTTGTCCACAGGCTCAACAAGGGAGAGCTCACAAATGATGACTCAGTGACTTTAAAGTATGATCTTCCAGATGAGTCCATCAGTAATGTCTGGGCCCCGAGGGAACATGCCAGAAAAATAAAGAGAATTCAAAAGAGTCTTAAGCAGAAGTCTTGGTCTTCAAAAATTTCCTGGGGCAGAAGTTTCGGCAGCATTGAGAGGGCCACAAGGTCAGGGACCAGCTAAGCGTGAGTCTGCAGTGGAAATAATTGGCAGGATGGGGGAGAAAGGTTACCTGGCAGACACTGAGTCAGGGACAGCTACTGAGGAATGGAACTGAAAATGCCCCACATCAAAAGAGATGCTGCATTAGGAGGTAAAGCCAACACTCAACTCAGTGCTGCACTGAGTGAAATGAAGAGGTATCGACTGGAGAAGAAAAGAAGAAAGAAAAAAAAAAAATATATATATATATATATCTTAAGACCTACTGATTAGGGCCACCATCAGTGCAAATATTTTTTAACGTTGCGTATTAATTTTCTACTGCTATCTAACAAGTGACCACATGCTCAGTGGTTTAAAACAACACAGGTTTATGCTCTCATAGTTTCCATGGGTCAGGAGTCTGGGCAGCAGCTGTGTCCCCTGCTCTAGGTCTCACCAGGCTGACATCAAAGTGGCAGGCAGGGATGCAATCTCACCTAAGACTCAGGGTCCTCTTCTGAGTTGACTCAGGTTGTTGGCAGAATTCAGTTCCTTGAAGTTGGAGGACTGAGATGCCCTTTATCTTGCTGTCCACCAGGGACCACTCTTAGCTCCAGGAGCTCGCTCAAAGGACCTTGCCACATCGGGAACCGAGACAGGTCACAACTTGGATGTCTGCTTCCTTCTGAGCCAAAGGAATTTCAACTCTCTACCTTCCCCCTCTGCAACCAGCCAGAGAAATGCTCTGCTTTGAGAACTCGGCTTGCCTGCTTAGAACAGGCCCACCTGGATACTCTCTCTTTTGCCATATAAAGTACCAGTATCATCAGAATGATATCTCATTATATTCACAGAGTGCCACCAATATCCAAGTAGATTATACAAGACATGAACACTATGCTAGGGGTGGAATCCTGCTTACCGTACTACAAAGCAACAATAATGTCTAGAATGCAATCCTCTGAGCTAGGAAACAGTATGCAAAGGTGGATGTTTCCACCAGGTATGGCAAATGGATAGTGTCCAATTTATCTTCTTACTACAAGACAGAATTTCCATTCATACAGAGGACTGGGCAATGAAGCTGAAATCAAGATACTGTCTATTAGCCCCCTCTCTGGTGACATTAAATGCTGGTTTCTGCAAACATGACACTGCCTGAGTAGTCTACTGCCCTGTCGACTGGACATTGGATTTTTTTCCAACTCAGACTATGTTGCTGAGGAGCCAATGTTAAGTGATAATCTTGTGTGTCCTATTAATTCTTTGACTCTTTAAAAACAAAGGACACCAGAGTCCTGGCCTCAATTTCCAAGGTATTCCTTCCTCAGACTGCAAGAGTCAAGGATCACCAATTTTCTAATGCATCACTTAGACTAAATAGGAGGGGATGGATATGGGGTTGCACTCTTAAGATTTTGAAATTGTAACTTTAATACAAGAAATTTGACTGTAGACTTTAACTCATGTGAATGTGTTTGGTATTTAGCTTCTAAGGGGATTTAACCTTTACATTTCTCTTTTTCCTTGGGAATAAGATAATGGAGCGATGATTCCTACTTGAATTTAAGGCATCTCTAAAATAATAAAGAATAGACTACAATAGCCGAGAAACATGGTGTGTCACATTTGCATGGGTAAGTGCTTGTACATGAAGTATAATTTCTGAATTACATATATTTGTGCACTTGTGCTTGGTTATTATATAAAACAGATTTCTGACTGCAGGCTGCAGTAAGAGTAGGTTGAAAGCCATTTAATACATATAGAGTGTTTAATAAGTGTACATAATAAGCATCGGTGTATTTTAGACAGTGTTCCTATCTTCTTCCATATCTGTATCAGCAGCTCTCAACCTGGGTGGGACAGTGAATCATCTGGGGAGCTTTAAATTACCTGGGGATGTTTGTTTCCTCACCCTCCACACCCCCAGATTCTAATGTGACTGGCATGGGAGATGGTTTTCCATGAAAATGGTGATCAGCTCAGTGGTAAAGACATTTGAAGTGGCTTTTGTTGCCTGTGTAACCCTAGACAAGCCACTTAGCTTCTCAGAACATCAGCTCCTCCACTTGCAATATGGGAATTATTCTACTGTCTGCTTCTGTAGGGTTATTACGAGGATTATATGGCATACTGCATGAAAAGCACTTAGCAAAGTGCCTGTGGTGTATGCTCACGAAGTGGTAGCTGTTATTCAGACTTATTAAAAAACCTACAACAGAAAATGTACAACTCAGATACTTACTGATGCTTTACATCAAAAGAAGCTTCTCATTTATTTAGACAATATGTTATCAGAAGTCATTTCATCCTTGGGAACAAGAAAACAAAAATTACAGACCTCAGCTCTCTCTTTCACTAATGCCAATTATGAATTCCACCTTACCATATTTTGTCACTTTCTTCTTGTTCAGCTACTAGTGGCCAAGTTCATCTTTGCTCCTTTCGGCTCTGCGGTCATCCACAGCTACTTCCAATTATCACACCAATTAGGGTATAATATTAAATATCTCAGTGGTGACTTTGGGTCACATGCTAACTTCTTAACTACCCCACAGTCTGCCCTTCACCTGCCATGGGCTCCAAGCCATTGCATTTCTCATCAATTTCTTTAGTGTTTCTAACTTACTTTTAAATAAAATATATGAGCCTGCCTTGCTGTTCTACTTTTTTTCACTAAGATCTGCTACAAAGGTCACCAATTTGTGTACATAACACATTTCAGTTCCCTGAGACAGGTAAGTTAAAAGAAAATACTTTTCACCCATCAGATGAACAAGCATTTTAAAATCTGATAATATCAAACACTGGAAGAGAGTAGGCAAATGAGAACTCTCTGGCAGTGCCAGGGGGAGTAAAATTAGTACTACTACTTTAGAAGGCAATTAGAAATTATCAAAGTTTAAAATGTACTTACTCCTGCACAATGCATGTACTGATATCACGCTTGTGAATATCTAATATAAAAGAAATCTTGCCACATTTGAAAAAGGAGGCATAGCCCATGATAGTCACAGCAACTTGTCTGTAGTAACCAAAAACCTAATGTAAATGCTTATCAGAAGGGGAATGGCTAACTGACCTATGCAATACTATGCAAATATTAAAAGGGAAAAGCTTAAGCTATTTACAATAAAACATAATGTTAAGTGGTAAAAGCATGATATAAAATGACACATCGTGATACTATTTAGGTAAAACAATATACAACAATAGCTTCTATCTTCCATATTTGTGCATGCGGTGGTAGGCAGGCACCACACAAAGGACCCACAATACACAAATGAAACTCTTAAATTTGTCTCTGGAATGGTAGAGACTCTTACCTGTACGATTTGGGTTTATTAAAGGATATATTTATTAATTAGCTGTGTAAGTGGAATTATAAAATTCTACTTTCTTAAAGAATAATAATAAACCTCCATTTTGCTCCTTTTCCTGCAGCAGACAACCTGGGAATGGGAGAGAACCTGTACGAGAAGCCAGGCAAAGCCCAGGGCAAGAAGTAACTTCCTGCATACATGGGAGGATACCTGTAATCCAGTAAATTAAGAAGGTCTAAGATGTCATGTACCTTTCATGTAGGTCTACATGAGTGCCTGGAGAGACTGTAGAACCATCTTTAAATCACCTTACTGGGATACAGTTAGTGCTTAGACCAGGTTGGAGAGAGTGGAAGTTCCTTGCTTTATCTCCATACCTAGTACCTTTAAGACAAGTAGAGATGGCAGTTTCCCCATGGGGCTCATGACTCTTTGCCTCAATGCCTTTGGTACAGAGCTACATGTTTTGTACCCAAACGAATGGAGGGGATCAACAGGACTCCAGTGAGTTGCGAAGGACCTACTCTATCTGAATGTAAGAGCATTCTCCAGGCCCCAACATTCAGGGACACCTGAGCCTCAGGGGAAAGGATGGAAGGGACTGGCACAGCTGATACATGTCTGAGGATGGCATGAGATGTGGGTGGGGGGTGGGCAGGCTAAAGAAAGGGAAAGCTCTCAAATTGTGCAAACCACCATAAACCCTGGCTCCCACGTGCTGGGCTGTCACAGAGTAAGCTCAATGCATTTTCTCTATACTGATATTTCAGAATCTATATCATAGGTTACAATCACCACTGGTATTCTGGTCATGAAAGATAAATGTAGGAATGAGAGTTTAGGGCAGTCATTGCCTAAGACAAACCATATGAAAGTCCAGAATTCATGGTCTTACCCCCTATACATGAAAATGTTTTCAAAGTGCCAGGACACATTAAAACTATACCTAACCCAAATACTCAATAGTAAGGGGCTGATTAATAAATTATGGTATACCCACTTCTGGAATATTATGCTCCTATTAAAGGTATGGTATAGAAATATGTTAGTCAACATGGAAAACTGCTCAAAAGAGGCAAGGAACAGTGAAGTTCCACAGAGGTACCCTTAAGACAGTCTGGGATTGAGTCTAGGATATATCATTTTTGATCTATGGATACTTTAGCAAGACTCCTACCAAGACTCTTAGCTAAGACTTTAGTAAGATCTTCAAGCAGTGTGTCAAGATAATAAAGCATCTGACTTACAGAATTGTTGTAAGGCTTGAATTAATATATACACAAAGACCTCAGAGGAGTGCCCGGCACTTAGTAAATGCTCAATAAATACCAGCTATCATTATGAGTATTAGCATTATTCAAAAATTGCTGTTAAATGGAAAAAGCTCACAATTCAATGGATATTTCCCACTTTGAAAGAATATACTGGTATATTTATATATAATCTATAT
This sequence comes from Mirounga angustirostris, assembly GCF_029215605.1. Taxonomy (NCBI): domain Eukaryota; kingdom Metazoa; phylum Chordata; class Mammalia; order Carnivora; family Phocidae; genus Mirounga; species Mirounga angustirostris. Next base: position 174,961,906 of record NW_026991709.1, on the reverse strand, counting down.
TGATATAGCAATAATTCAAACACACACACAGATATATATGTATGTTTCAAAATTCAGTGACATAGAAACAATTTAAAAGATATGACTAACAACTGTTACTGAGTACTCTAGGAAATATTTTATTTCCTCTCTTTACCAATTTGAATAGCACAGTTGTCAGGACTCTGAACTTTAAAGCCAGACTGCTGGTGTTCAATCTCTGGATTGGTCACTTGTTAGCTGTGTGACTTTGGGAAAGTCACTTAACCTCTTGGTACCTCAGTTTCCCTTATTTGTCAAATGGTAATAATATTTCTAGCTATGTTAAATTAGAATGAAATATATATCTTATTTAAAAAATCATGCTATTTACCACAAGAAATGGATTAAAGACCAAATGTTTTAAGTATATGTGATGGGTATGAAAGGATCATGTCAATTTTTACTTTTCTATCCTGAGTTTACAAAAATGATGGTACCGGATTAAGGATACACACATAGATAAATGGAATAATACTGATATTCCAGGAATGAACTCATATATCTAATGAGAACTGATTCCTGGCAAGGGTTTCAAGACAGTTCAATGGGGGAAAAAGAATAGTTATTTCAACAAATGGTGCCAGGACAACTGGCTATCCACATGCAAAAGAATACATGTAGACCCCTACCTCCCAACATATACACAAATTAACTCAAAACAGATCAAAAACCTGTATGTAAAAGCAACAGTTGTAAAACTCTTAGAAGAAAACATAGTGTAAATAAATCTTTGTGACCTTGAATTAGACAATGTTTTTTAGATATGACACCTAAAGCATAAGCAACAAAAGAAAAAAATATATAAATTGGACTTCACCAAAATAAAATGAAATCTTTTGTGTGTCAAAAAATACTATAAAGAAAATGAAAAAACAATCCAGAGAATGGGAGAAAACACTTGCAAATTATGTATCTGTTAAGGGTCTAGTACCTAGAATACATAAAGAATATTTACAACTCAATAAAAAGACAAGTAACTCAAATAAAAAGAGACAAAGGATTTGAACAGACATGTCTCCAACCAAGTTATACAAACAATAAGCTTATGAAACCATACTCAACTGATCACAGTAGAAACTCAAATCAAAACCACAATGAGAAAACCACTTTGCACCAAAGAAGAAAGAAAGAAAAAAGGAAAGCAACAAGTGTTGGTGAGGAAATGGAGAAACTGGAACTCTCAAGCATTGATGGTTATGTAAAAACATGCAGACTCTGTGGAAAGCAATCTGGCAGCTTCCTAAAAAGTTAACCTCAGAGTTGCCATGCGACCCATCAATTCCATTCCCACTTATATATCCAAGAAAATCCAAAACACATGTTCACATAAAAACCTGTATACCGATATGAAGAGCAGTATTCTTGTTAACAGCCATAAAGTAGAAATAACCCTAATGTCCACCAACTGATGAATGGATAAATATAATGTGGCATATATACGTGTATATATATACACACATATATGCAGCCCAATGAAATTATCATTTAGAAGTAAAAAGTTATAAAGTATTGGTACACGCTACAAGAATGAACCCTGAAAACATTCTGCTAAGTAGAAGAAGGCCAGACACAAAAAGGCCACTTATTGTATGATTCCATTTATATGGCATTTCCAGAATAGGGAAACCCACAAAAACAGAAAGCAGATTACCACTGGTAGGGGATGGGGGGTGGGGAGAATAGGGAGTGATTGCTAATGGTTAGGGGGTTCTTTTAGGGTGATTAAAATGTTCCAGAATTAGGCAGTGTTGATGGCTGTACAATCTTGTGAATATACTAAACCCCAATCAATTGTATACTTTAAAATGTTAAACTTTATGGTGTGTAAATTATAGTTCAAGAAATCACAACTGCTTAGAACATTTTTAAAAACTGAAATCTAACTTCTAAAATTCCTGCTTCATGTTTCATGGTAACTAAACCAAAGCAATTGAAGTTTGCTATCAAGTTAAAGATTTGTCCATGGAATTTACGTTATTTTCCCCCTAACAAACTTTTTATTTTCCCCGGTGTCACACCTCTATTTTCAGTCATTAAAGGGTACCAGTTGCCTCTGGAATCAGATGTAACTGGGTTAACCTCCACTTCCATTCTGGAAGATTCTCGGGAAAACCTAAGGTTATAGGTTCTACCAGGCATTTCCTGAAGGATCTGCATTACCTTCATATAGTCTTACCACTGAAAGTTTTAAAACTGTGGTGAGAGAGTGCATACGTGAAATTAGAGAGCAAATTGCTCATTGTAATGGAAAATAAAATACATGCTTTCTCAGAAGCATTTTCTATTCATTTAAAATAAAGTGATTAGATAATGTTTGGATATTCAAGAGTGATTCACTGTCCCTCAAGTCTCTCCCCAACACACACATACACACACATACACACACATATACAAAATGTTTCAAACTGTATAGTTAGGTCTTTTGTGGTCCCTTCATTTATAGGAAGTTATCCAAAGAAAGACCTCAATTCCTGGCTTTCCTCTCCCTCAAACTCCTTCATTTTTTGGTGTCCCTCTCTTAGACCAAGTTAAATCCTTCTGGGAGGCTTCTGAGTTCACTGAATTACTAAGGAGATACCCACTATCCCAGCCTACAAGATTCTTGGGAATCCAGTGCCTCTACTTTTTCAGAGGAAAACCTGAGTGGGTAAACATTTCCTAGGTTGGCCATCCCGGTCCCCAGTGCCCAATTTCCCAAGATCCATCATACATAGTCCCACCTGTTTACCCTGGAAGATTCTACCACCTGTGGAGTATTGGTCAAAGACATCTGCTCCTTTTAACACCAAAGACCTCTGCCTCCTTGTAATGCCAAGATTCCTTCTCCTTCCTTCTATCACCTCATTCCCTTCCTTCCACATCCCTCTCCTCTTCTTTTTTTCTTCCCTTAAACCCAGAGGCTCAATTTTTTTTTTCCTGTGAGAGAGAGCAAAGGAATATAATACAGATTTATTATATCTTCAGAAATTATCCTGCCATGTATTTATGTGAAAACAAACACAGTTCTCTGATCTTGAGCATATCAAATAAACTTCTAACGTCCTCATCAATAAAGTGAAAGAAGTTGGGCAGCTAATCTCAGCAGCTTCTTCCCATTTAAAAGAGAAAAAAAAAATCAGTATTATATATGTCTAATTAAAATGAACAAGAGAAATTCATTCCCAAAACCAGACCAGACTACATACAATTTCTTAAGAAAAATAATTCTTATTGAGCCTGACCACAAACAAGGAGGAAACAATCTCATAAATCAGTAAGAATTGAAATTACATTAATCATTTATATGTAAACCAGAAAAGAAGTTCTTTTTATGGCTGAGATAAAAATCAGAGTGGTCATATATTATTCTATTAAAAATGTTCTGAAATTGTATCTGGTCTTTAGAAAAGCTTCTGTTTCTCACACTGTAATTTTACATTTACACTAAGTAAAAGAAAAAAGAAACAAAATATCTACCCTGATGCTTAATGATTTTTTTTCCTGTTTAGAAAAAAGAAAAGTATTCTTACATACTTTTTAAACAAGTGCATGTTAAAAAAATTCAAATAAAGCCTTAAATCCTACTTCCCTACTGGAAACCAAGTGTTTATTTTCTGGGCCAAAATCCCCACTTTTCAGCTTATTTTACTTACTTCTCAAATTAACCACTGATTCTTACAGAATCTTACAGACTATCCCTGGCCTTCCAAAGACAGCAGCTATGAATTTGGAAGAGGTCTTCTTACTATACCTGAGAATAATGTAAATAAACCCCTCCACTGAGTTTACCATGTCCAAGCTTCATTCAGGAAGGAAAACAAAACACACACCTCTCTCCCTGGAGAAAGATCCAGTTACTATGCCCAGAACACAAAGTCAAGCCATCACAACCTAAAATTAGGGAAAATGCCATCCAGGGAATTATGCCAAAGATGTTTTAGATGAATGGATAAACTAATATCAAATGGGTATCAAATGCTTCCACGCATTATAAAGATAAAGAGATACTTCACTAAAACAGATCGTTAATCCAAGTTGTATCAGCAGTTTCCCCCTCAGAAGTTATGATTTCTGACTGTTCAAACTTCCCAAGTGATAGCATTAAAATGCATCTGGCTTCATTCTTCAATTGGCTTCACAGCATTACTTATTCTATTATACATTTTCAAGAGTGGGGGGGAAAAGAATTATATAGTACGTGTATGTTACTGAAATGACCTCAAACCCAAATAGCATAGTTTTCTCATTTAACCAATGCATATTTCATTTTTACTACCACACAAGATCTTCAGTTATTCTAAATTATTCATGATCACTCCTTCCCAGTAACATCCATATGTTCTTACTCACCCAAAAGAGAAAAGCCATTTCCATTCTTGATTAATACCATTTGCAACCTATCACCCTTCTTTAAAATGAAAGAAGGTTGACTATTAAAAAAAAAAAAAAGTCATTATAATATTGGCGAATGCTAAAAGCTTGGGTCACATACAATCATTACTTTTAGCCAAAAGTTTTATCATGAACCAATGATGACTGTTACTGACAGAAATCTATGATTAGATATTTTAATATTAATTATGTTGCTGACACATACGCAGTTCACAGAAATCTAGAAATGTGCCTGGCACAAGGCCGGCATTCCATCCATATTTGTTGAAAGAAAAAAATGAATGTCTAACTGATGGAAGTTTTATTTTAAACTTTTTAAAAAGATGCATTTATTTTAAATGTTTCATATTTCTAGTACAACAAATTTTTGAGAAATCCTTACCAATTTGCAAATGAAACAGTGAAAATATCAACTTCCTTATAAAGTAATTTACTAATTCCCTATTAAAGAAACACTAATGTAAAAAATTACATGTAACACACAATTTAAGATTCTCATGCAATGCATCACTTCCATTAATCAGTTAATGTGAAATCAGGTTCTGTGAAATACTACCAGGTCATTTAAGTTAAATGAAAGGACAACTCTTTCATATAGACATCTGCTCTCTACAAGCCATTCTGCAAGTTCATTTACAAGCACATTCATTAACCCTCAGAGTATCCCATCATGAAATCAGGAATCATTAGAATTTAGAGTTGGCTAAAGTGGCACGTTTCAAAAAAGACTAAAGTTACATAAAGGGTCTCATGACTTAACTACATTTTCCATATGATTTGGAAGGATTGGGGAAGGCAACAAAAATTACAGGGTTTTATTCACTAACTGTAAAAGACTTAAAAGCTTAAAAAAATCCTGTGTTTGTCAATTATACCGCAATAAGGCTGGAAAAATAATAGCACCCTATGAATGTGTCCCCTGCCTCAATAGGAGTAAAGAATGAACCATGTATACTAATATGTCACAGACCTAAGCCTATCAACATCACATTAAATGTAAACAAGCACTTGCTGCAATTAAGAGGCAAAGACTATCAGACTAATTTTTTTTGTTTAAAAAGCAACTATATGCTCCTTACAATACACCTTAAATTAAGGAAATAAGTTGAAAGTAAACAGAGAAAAAATTTTCCCATGCAAACTCTAAGCCTAAGAAAGCTAGCATTATATAACAATATAAGACAAAGTAGACTTTAAAACAAAGATCATTGCTAGGAATAAAAAGGGCATTCCATAATGACAAAGGATCACATCATTAGGTAGAGATAACAATCTTAAATGTGTACACACCTAACAAAAAAATCTTCAAAATACAGGAAGCACAATTTGACAAACCAAAGAGAGAAGCAGAAAAATATACAATAATAGTTGAAGATTTTAAAATCATTTTCTCAGTTAGAAATAGTAGGCCTCCTCTCACCCAACAGGGAAAAAAAATCAGTAGAGACACAGAAACCTTGAAACAAAGTATCAGCCAATTGGCTCTAACTGGCATGAACAGAATACTAACCTAAGACCAGAACACATATTCTTTTCAAGTTCACTGGGACATTCACAGAGACCGACTGATGTTGCTCTCTAAAGTACATTTCAAAATCATCAAAGAATTGAAATAATAAATAGTATCTCCTCTGACAAAAAAGTATTAATTTAGAAACTAACAAAAACCAAATAGATAAATCGAAAAATATTAGGGAAAATGTACTTCTAAATAACCCAGGGATTAAAGAAGAAATTAAATAGAAAATAGAAAATATGCTAAAATTAATAATAATGAAAATATAACATCAAAATTGTACAGTGCAGAGAAAGCAGGTCTTGGAAGTGTATAGTTTTAACTATTAAAAGAGAGGGAAAAAGTTTAAAAATAATGATCTGAAATTCTACTTTAAAAAGCAAAATACTCACGAAAATGAACCTCAAAATAAATCCAACAAAGAAAATGTTAAAAAAGCACAAAGAACTAAAAATTTTAAAGGACCAATAGGGAAAATCAACAAAGTAAAATATTGTTCTTTGACTATATTAATAAAATTGATAAATCACTAGCAATACTGCACAGGAAAAAAAAAAAAGAGAGAGAGAAAACAGAAAATCCAACATCAGGAATGAAAACAGCAACATCACAACAGATCCTCCAAACATTAAAATGATAATAAGGGGGGCGCCTGGGTGGCTCAGTCGTTAAGCATCTGCCTTCGGCTCAGGTCGTGATCCTAGGACCCTGGGATAGAGCCCCGCATAGGGCTCCCTGCTCCACAGGAAGCCTGCTTCTCCCTCTCCCACTCCCCCTGCTTGTGTTCCCTCTCTCGCTGTCAAATAAATAAAATCTTTTTAAAAAAAATGATAATAAGGGATAATAATGGAAGAAACTATAAACATTATGTCAATAAATTCCTCACTCCGGATACAAAGGACAAACTCCTTCAAAAACACAAATTACAACACCTAATGCAAGGTAAAGTAGAAAATCAATGTAACCCCATATCAATTAAATAAATAAACTTGCACTCAAAACCCTTCCTATAAAGAAAGCTTCAGACCAGATGACTTCATGGGTGAATTCCAACATTAAGAAAATCAAACCAATCTTACACAAACTCTTTCAGAATACAGAGGAAGAAGGAATACTCCTTAAAACATTTCATGTGGTTAGCATTATCATGATCTCAAAAAATCTGACAAATATTACAACAAAATTACAGACCAATATTTTCTCATGAAAAAGAAATTTTAAATGCCTTAAAATCCTAAAAATGCAAAAGTCCTTAAAAATATTAACAAATCAAACTCACCAATGTATAAAAAGGGTAGTAAATCATGAAAGGATGGGGTTTATCCCAGGATATAAGATTGGCTTAACCTTCAAAATACCAGTGTACTTGCCACATTAACAAAGACAAAAAAATATAATCATTCTCAACAAATGAAGAAAATGCGTATGACAAATGTCATCACCTTCATGATAAAACTGTCAGCAAAGCTGGGGTAGAAAGGAGCTGCTTCAATAAGATAAAGAGTGTCAACACCTATAGCAAACATCATTCTTAATGGTAAAATTAAATCTTCTCCCACTTTTACACAGGGAAGGCCAGATATCCTCTCTCACCACTGCACTGGAGATCCTAGACAATGTAATACTTCAAGCAAAAGAAATAAAAGGCAGGGCGCCTGGGTGGCTCAGTTGGTTAAGCGACTGCCTTCGGCTCAGGTCATGATCCTGGAATCCCTGGATCAGGTCCTGCACAGGGCTCCCTGCTCAGCGGGGAGTCTGCTTCTCCCTCTGACCCTCTTCCCTCTCATGCTCTCTATCATTCTCTCTCTCTCTCTCAATAAAAATATAAAAATCTTTAATAAAAAAAATAAAAAGGCATTCACATGGAAAAAAATGTAAAGCTCATTATTCATAAACAAAATGACTGTGTATTAGAAAGTCCTATAAAATCTACCAAAAAACCCCCACAACTATTTAGATTACAATGTGAATTAGCAATGCTGCAGAATACAAATTCAATAGACTAAAATCAACTGTTATTTCTGAATATTACAATGAAAAATTAGAAAATGAAAGTTCAAAAATCATACTTCCAATAGCATATAAAAACATCAAGTAGCCATAAATAAATCTAACAAGTATGTCTGATACCCCTACACTGAAAACCACAAATATTGCTGATATAAATAAGATGACCTAAATAAAAGGAGATATAAGCAATGCTCTTTGAAAGATTCAGTATTGTTAAGAGGTTCATTCTCCCTAATTGCCTTACAGATTCAAAGCAATTCCTTTTAGGATTCCAATAGGTCCTTTTAAAGAAACAGATAATTCTAAAATTTACATGGAACTGCAAAAGATGAAGAGCAAAAACAGAGAAGAACAAATTTCAACGACTTACACCAACTGATTTCAACCCACAATAAAGACAGTGTTGAATCTGCACTCAACCTACAATAATTAAGACAGTGTTGAATTTGCATTTGAGACAAATAGATCAGTGGAAGAGAACAGAGTTCAGAATCAGATCCCGAATATTAGACTGATTTTTTTCTTTCCTTTTTAAACCAAGGTACCAAAGCAGTTCATATGGGTGGATGCGTGGGGCTGATTTTAATAAATGTTACTGCAGAGGGCGCCTGGGTGGCTCAGTTGGTTAAGCGACTGCCTTCAGCTCAGGTCATGATCCTGGAGTCCCGGGATCGAGTCCCACATCGGGCTCCCTGCTCAGCGGGGGGTCTGCTTCTCCCTCTGACCCTCTTCCCTCTCTTGCTATCTCTCTCTCATTCTCTCTCTCTCAAATAAATAAATAAAATCTTTAAAAAAAAAATAAATGTTACTGCAGAAATAGATATCTATATTTTATAAAAATCTTCAATTCCTAAGTCACTCTATTCACAAACATTTATTTGACATGGATCATAGATATAAATGTTAAAAGAGCAAACCCATAAAGTATCCATAAAAAACACATAGAAGAATATTCTGTAACCATGGGTAGGACACACAAAACATTAACATTCATAAAGTGATAAGCTGGATTTCTTCAAAAATAAAAATTTCTTGTCATAAATAGTATCATTAAGAAGATCAACAGACAAGTCAGTACAGGAAAAATATGAGAAGGACACTTTTATGCTGAATATATAAGAAAAAATGATGAAAAGACTTTTTTTAAATCCTATAAAAATGGGCAATAGACTTGAACAAACACTTCCTAGAAGATACAGAAATGATAAATTAGCATATGAAAAGTTGCTTCACAGCATTCATCATGCAAATTAAAACCACAAAATGATACACTTTTTCATTTACTAGAATGTTTAAATTAAAGATAAACAAATGGTGGCAAAGAAGGTAGTAACAGGAATCTCCAAACATTGCTGGTAGGAAAGTAAAATGGTACAACCACTACTAAGAGAGAGAGAGAGAGAGAGAGAGAGAGAGAGTGTGTGTGTGTGTGTGTGTGTGTCCCTGTGACAGAGAAATTCTATTCGTAGGCATTTACCCCCAGAGACATAAAAACATGTCCACAAAATAAATGGTACACAAATGTTTATATAATCTGTATTTACAACTTCCTCATTTTTACTGGTGGGAATTTAATTTATGGCAGTGACGGAGTGACAACATAGGTTAATGCCATTGAAAGATTAAAAAAAAAAAGACTTATTACTTCTATTTCACAAGAGAAGGGGGCATGCCATGCCACACAGGGCCATATGGGGAGGCACCACTTTTGGAAAGGAAGCAGAAGGAAGGCACAGGACACAGCTTTTATAGGAAAAAGGCAAGACAGGGCCAAATGAACAGCTTAGGATGGGCTAGTTTGAATGACCATGGAGGACGCTGGGGCATAAGTGCTCTACCTACCTGCCTGGTACCTGGTTCTGGGTTGATTTAAAGCAGGGGAAAATCCTGGCTTGATGCGTGGCACGTAGATGAAGGAGACAGTTTAAAGCATGGGCTCTGATCACAGGGGAGATACAAATGACTTTGGCGATTAATGAATGCCAAATGGACAAATAAAGAATCTAAGAAAACACAGAATAATAACAGCCCAAGACTGCAAAGGAAACCAATTGTCCAATGGCAGACAAATGAATAAACAATTTGTGGTATGTCCCTATAATAGAGAGCTTCGTAACAGTTGGAAAAGTACTGTTAGATGTGATACTACCTAAATAAAGCTGAAAAAAAAGACATGACCTTGAACAAAAGAGCTATATTTTAAAGAATATATAGATTATATTTCCAGTTATATGAAGTCGGAGAACAGGCAAAACTCTATTGCAGTAGGAATTAAAAGGAGCTATCCTGGGAACTGGGGGGGGGGGGGGGGGGGGCTGGCTGGGATTGCCTAGAAAGGGCCATGAGGGAAATTTCTGGGGGAATACGTGTGATCAACATCTTGTTGTGCCTGTTTGTGGCTACCTGGGTGTATTAAATTGCCAAAATGCATCAAACTGAACACATATGCACACAGATCTGTGCATTTAGTTGTCTATTATGTATACTTCAATTTTTTAAATTAAAAAAATCTGTTAGAGACGGTTATACATCTGAAGCACAGAATTGCTTTGTCTATTTTTACTGCTTACTTTTCACATTCATCCTTTACTTAGAGTCCAGTAAGAAACAATTAGTTGCAGTTTTCCAAGCACAAGCTTTGCAAACAGTCCTAGTTTCTAGTCCTGGCTCTTGTCCCTGGTTCTTATCCCAAGATCTGTGTGACTTATATTTTCTAAGCCTCATCTTAAAAAAAAAAAAAAAAAAAAAGTCTCATCTTTTTCACCTGAAAAAAATGGAGAAACAGTACTTACTTCTTATTTACATAAACAGTCTGGCAACATCACAGCATAGTGAGCCACGTACTGATACCAGTCTCTGGTTGAACAATTAATTATATGTAATATGCATTTTCTTCATTTGTATTTTCTAGATCATGAGGAATTCTGTATTTTGTTTCTTACAATCAATGTGACATCTTACACAGCTGTTGACATTCAAATGGGATAAAACGTAAGAAAATGAAGCAAGATAATCTTGCTTCTCAGAATGTATGAACTGTGGCATTGTACCTCCAATGTGCTCTACGAGTAGTATTACATTCGATCCTTGCAGCATGCCTATGAAATGGCTATTAGTACAATGGAGGAAACCAAGCCTTAGAGATACGCCATGCTCAAAGATGACAAATGGATAAATGGCAGAGCCAAGACTTCAACCTTATCATTAAGAACTCTGGTTCCTTCCATCTTTCCATCCTGACAGCCTTGTGTCAAGGCTTATCACGACTACAAGATGTTTGTCTCTGATCAGGTGTCTTTCAGTAGCTAAAGTCCAGAAGGGAGAAAGAGGGAACTTCTTTGTCCCTTTCTAATCCAACCAGTTGAGTAACAAATACAAGGACCACTTCCTCCCTTTTATAATTCCTCTGAAAGGAAAAAAAGTAGGAAGGGGCACAGCTAGCTTTAATAAAATGGTATAGGTGTGATTTTCCTATGCACGGAGAGTCATTAGATTTAAGGATTCTGATGGGTCTGTATTCACAAGTTATAAGTGAGGTCTGTGTAAATGAAGCCAAGTTACAATGACTTGGAGAATCACAAATTAAGCTGTAAATTCCATAGTGCTTTTATGTATGATCGAAACAGAAGTTGGAGCATCTAATTCCTATTACTTTAATGTTAAGGAATAACTGTTCATAAATCCAAAGTCTATGGATTTTCTGTAAAACGACTGTGAGAATTAAGTCCTTGCAAACTACAGAATTAATCATTTACTGACATTTGTGGGTTTAAATTGTATTAGATTTTCTATTTTGAAATCAGATTTAGACAAGTAAAACACTACAAAAAACTGACCATCTTTTATACTATAATAAACTGAATGAAATTCTATATTTGGGGGTGCCTGGGTGGCTCAGTCATTAAGCGTCTGCCTTCGGCTCAGGTCATGATCCCAGGGTCCTGGGATTGAGCCCCGCATCAGGCTCCCCGCTCGGCGGGAGGCCTACTTCTCCCTCTCCCACTCCCCCTGCTTGTGTTCTCTCTCTTGCTGTGTCTCTCTCTGTCAAATAAATAAATAAAATCTTTAAAAAAGAAGAAAAAAAAGAAAAAAAAGAAATTCTATATTTGTATTTGACCCAAAATCTCTTATGGTATAATACTGGCCTTTTGTAAGTTGTACTAAAAAAATCACATGTGAACTTATCATTTAAATATTAAGTATACGTACATTTTAAGGTATACTATAAAATTAAAACATACTTAACTTTGCAAAATCATTTTATCTGCCCTCTTGAAATATTAAATGGCTGTCTTTATGAAATTTAACGATTTTACTATTTCAAATAAACACAACCAAAAGTGCAATTTTAATGTCAGATAAATACAGATTAAATAGGGATCTATTCATGCCCATTTAAGAGTTTCTTAGCTGTTAAAATGAGCTACAGAAGAAAAATGGGAATTGCATTCTATTTTATTTCACCTTTCTACAGAGGCACAGTATGAAATTCTTTTCTTGTAACTTCCTTGTTAAAATTACAATGTATCAAGTAGAATACCAACCCACTGGGATAATGGTAAAATTACTGTCTTGGCATTCAGACTTCATTTCCTCAAAGATTTTGGAAGTTGTGACAAGCTGCTAGATGTCTTCAAACTACAAAGAAAAACAAAATATCCTTACTTTGGCTGGCACAAGACAAGACAGCAAACAAAGCAGGGTGTGTAGCCTCGGGCAATGATTTCTCTCTAGAGATTCCAGATCTGAGAAAACCACTTATCAAAATATTTGTTCCTCCAAAGCGATAGAGCAGGTTTCCAATCAAACATGTAATGGACATTTCATCAAGAAAACACATAAAAGTCATTAATAAAGTGAGAGGCTGAAGGGAGAATGCTAAAATATATATATACCCCATTAACTTCCTTATCTGGATTGACTGCCAGAGACACTCCCCTGGATCGTGTGGACTTAATCCTCTACTCTGTCTTTTACCCTGCATTAACAATGAAGGATACAATGTACAGTTTCAGGCAAAAGGTATTAAGAAAATGTATTGAGTGACTGCTTAATAAATACAGTGATGGATCACAGAATCAGACTGGGGGCTTCGAATACCTAGTAGAGAACTGAGAAGCTGGTTGAGTTACTTCACCTTTTCAGCCTCATCTTTCTCAGCTGATCAAGAGGATTAATAATAGCACCTACTTCATGGTGTGTCTGTGGGATTCTATTAATTGATATACATAAGGCACACAGAACATAGCATAATACACAGGTTAACTAATAATAAAATATTATAGAAGAAAGACTGAATAAAGTAACAAGCAAGACACTACACTACCCAGGATGTACCAAAAAAAAAGTATTAGCCCTTTTCTCTCAAGTAATGTTAAATCTCATTAGGGAGCTTAGGAGTATCTGTGGTGTTGTCTTGCCTTCACCTAGCATCTGTTCTGCCTCGATTTTACTTTGATGAGCTGCCCCTCCCAGTCAGTCTCCCTCCAAATAATTCAGGTGGGATATGTCCCACTTCTCCTTGTTCTTTCAAAGATCCAAGGATAGGCACATGGCCCATAGCTGGCCAAAAGGAATCATTTTCAGAACTTAGTATCTATTAGTAAGAAAATGATTCCTTCTTCCATGCAATAGAGTTAAAAAGCATTAAAAATCTAGGAATAGAGACAGATAAAGCTGTGGGTGGAGCATGGAGACAGTGCAGACAGATAATAATGACACAAAGGAAATCCAGATGAGTTCAACATCAGGCCTATCTGTTCAGAGCCAAGATGTCCATCGACAGATGAATGGATAAAGAAAATGCAGTATATATATACGATGGAATATTATGCAGCCATCAAAAGGAATGAAATCTTGCCATTTGCAACAACCTGGATGGAACTGGAGGGTATTCTACTGAGCGAAATAAGTCAATCAGAGAAAGACATGTATCATATGACCTCACTGATATAAGGAATTCTTAATCTCAGGAAACAAACTGAGGGTTGCTGGAGTGGTGGGGGATGGGAGGGATGGGGTGGCTGGATGCTATCTGTTCATAAATATTACAGTTTTCCTTTCCACTCAGGCACAGAGGAGACTCCACCCACCCCCCTTTGAATATGGGCATGGCCATTTGACCGGTTTTGGTCGATGAGATATGAACAGAAGGGACTTATATCTCCTCTGGGCAGAAGCTTGAAGACAACTGCACGATTTGCCACGTTCCCTTTTCCATATCATTGCAAGAGAGAGGCACATGTCAGAATTGTGCTTCTGTCAATCTGAGCCCCTGAGTAACTCCAATGAGCAGACTCCACCTGCCACTTATGCTGGATATGTAGCATGAGCAAGAAATAAGCTTTATGTTGAATCTCAGATCTGTACCTCTGAAACAAATAATGCAATATATGTTAAGAAAAAAAAAAAAGAAGAAGGTAGCGGGAGGGGAAGAATGAAGTGGGGGAAATCAGAGGGGTAGACGAACCATGAGAGATGATGGACTCTGAAAAACAAACAGGGTTCTAGAGGGGAGGGAGGTGGGAGGATGGGTTAGCCTGGTGGTGGGTATTGAGGAGGGCACACTCTGCATGGAGCACTGGGTGTTGTGCACAAACAATGAATCATGGAACACTTCATCTAAAACTAATGATGTAATGTATGGGGATTAACATAAGAATAAAAAAAAATTCACTTAAAAAAAAAAAAAAAGAAAGAAGCTTTAATTGTATTACGTTATAGTGAGTTTGAGGACTTAGCCCGCCTGAAAGATACATGAGCAAAGAGAGAAGGAAAGAAGAAAAGCAGGCGGAGCTAGCCCATAACCATTGCTAAACTCTTAGATCTTACTCTACCTAGTGACATCTGTCCTGGTTGTTTTCAATAAAGAGCACCAATGCATTTTGAGGGAGCTGAGGATAGAGGTTGGAGCAAGTTTGAGTTGGGTATCTGACATCTGCAACCAAAACTATGCCTTCTAATACAGGAAGGAGCTATTCTCGTGTGCAGAAAATAAACAGATACGACTGTAATACAGATGCTAAACTATCACAGGACGCTTTCAAACAGATGAGGGATCACAGTGTAAGCTTTAGGCATAGACTGGATTCTGAGAAGCAGACAGATGAGTGCAGACTTTCCCTAGGAGGAGAAGGGCACATACTACTATGTGGATACTTTGGAAAACATCTAGGGGCATTTGAATTGGCTCATTGGAGAAAACCAGGGTCTTTAGAGGGCAGAGGCCATGGAGGCTAGATGTCCTGCTATGCAATCCCCACCTGGCTTTCAAATGGGAAGGTGAGAGAAAAACCTATTTATCATTATCCAAGCTTATAAAGAATGATTTGCAAACTCTTAATAGAGAAGAATGCAGCTCTTATGTAAATTAAAAGACTGAATTTGTAATGTTCAGATGTCACCCAAAGTTGTCCACCATGTCAGAAAAGTGGCATTGCCCCAATGGGAATCTGGTCAACAGCTTGACTCACTGGTAATTAGCCTGCCTTGTATCCACCACATTCACATTGCTGCTATGAATATATTCATATATACATACTTAGCTATTTTTTTAAATGTGAAATGTGAAGAAAAATGACTCTAACATTTAGTTGACTACTGTCTTATTTCTCTTCATTACAAGGTTAATTATTACAAGTATACCTGTTAAGTGCAGGTAATCTCATCTTATCTTCTAGGGTGGTCACAGCCAAGCATTTATTTATAGATTAAAACATCAGATTATATCATGACTTAATATATTTCTCCTTTTATTACACTTGGGGCCTTATGTTGGCTCTTTTGAAATCATGTAATTCTGCTGTATTACCTATGAATTTCATGTCAGTATATAAAGAGGATGTTGCAAAATATTAGTTATATACAAGATGTGTGAGAACCATTGACTCTGATGGGAACAACTGAAAGAATCATACTGTTGTCAAAATGTAGGAAGCCTTGAACACCAGGTTAAGAGCTTCTTTTGTTTTGTTTTTACATTTTTCCACAAGCAGCAAGAAGGTATTATAGTTATGAAGTGATCACGTAGTGTGATAATTAATATGGTACCATGCAGGGTGATGGGAGGAGAGGAGAAAACAGGGAGGCAGTGACCGTGGTCCTGGTGGCGTGATAATAAAGGCCTGAACTGGGGGGAATGGCTGGGGGCATGCATCTGAGGGACAATGCAAAGAAGACTCCAGCATGAAGAGTGATGGGGTTTGGGAGGTGAGGAGAGAATCAGTGGCATTTGATGGGCTCTGGTTTCCCTGACAGGGAAGACAGTCCTGAGACAGAAATAGGGATGTCTCAGAGAAGCCACATCTGGGGAGAAAAAGGAGTTCAAGGTCAGACATACTCAGGTTGAAATCAACAGCAAGACATTCAGACGGCAATGGTAGACAGCGACTGGCTATCTGGGACCCAGCACAGGAAGACTCCAGAGCTGACAATACATAATCAGGGCACAGGAGTGAAGAGGATGGACTCTCTAATGGAAGAAAGTCAGGGGTTTGGGGAGAGAGGCAGTAAAGAGCTGAAGCTCAGAAAACATCTACAATCGAGCAAGGGAAGAAGGATAAAAATCAGTCACACAGAGCAGCCGTCGGAGATCCAAAAGTTCAGTGGTAGGAAAGTCCAAAGAGGTAAAGTGAGGGCAAGGAGGAGTGGCAAACCGCACTAGAGCTTAAAACAACAAGGTCGGCCTTGCCAGAAAGAAGGTGCTTATGACCTCAGGAATGCCACTTGCAAGTGGTGAGAGCAGAAGGCAATCAAAACCAGACGGGCAGGTGCAGGCCACCTGTTCTAGAAGCTTAGTGGTGTAAGGAAAAGCAACGGAGAAAAAAACTTCAGGTCACTGATTACTGATTTCCAGAGAGACTACCAAAAGATAGGCTGATTGACACAGACAGGGATTTTACTCTACAACTGAGAATCGGGGGAAAACACATCCACTCCAAAATATTACTGGTAAAAAGAAAAACAAAATGAAATGTGTATCTTTTACCTATACATCTATCTATCTATCTACCTATCTATCTATTGATTGTATCCAGTGATTCTTACTTTAAAAAAGTTAAAGTGACACAAATATTTTCTCTAAGCCTTCAGCCTTCGGGATGTGGTCATCCTATATGCCTTGGCTATGAGGCTTCTGGGCCTTGTTTTCCTGAAGGAAAATGAGGGTAAAGAATAGGTTGTTACTAGGATTTTCCTTCCCAACTAATGACTATGGGTCACATCCAACTGAAGACTGATCTCTAGTATTCTTAGTAAACTTGTTTTTTAAGGAGCTTAGAGCAAAACTCTGGATTTACATGTCTCACTGATCATAAATTCTCTCTAGAAAATCTCTTTTTTGGTAAGGTTGCAAAAAATATGTGCAGTTTACTAAAGCAACAATTGTTACCTTTAATTACTTCATAAAACTAGCAGCAATTGAATAGCTAGTAAGTTTTAAAGCACAGACAGAGCTTTAAAATAATTTTAGCTTCCTAAAACATAAACAAATCAGGAAAGAGGCTCAATATTTTAACATTTATTATTAGGTGTTGAGTTTTAGGTTTTGACTTTTGATTTTTCTTTCGAAGATGTCACAAATTCTGACTAGCAAATTAACTGAGTTTTATAGTTTGGCAAATTTGTTTTCACTTTAGAACAATTCATGACAAGAAGTCTAAAATGCATTGTGGCTAATTAATGGCTTTTGGGAGGCTGATATACATAATACATGAGCTTTCTGATGGTTTCACCTCAGATCCTACTGACTCATCTCTCTCTAAAATTTCAACACATGTAAGTGGTTGAAAGAATAGAAATTCCATTTTCTCTTCTTTCATAACAACTTTGGTGCAAAGGTGATTTGCTAGTGAACATCAAAGAACAAGGGATAGACATGGAAGATGGAAGGAACATCACATGTGACTTTAAAATGTCCAAAAACATACTAGTCTAGAATTCCTAACGATGTTATAAAGTCTAATGTTCACAGGAAGGGAAAATATTTTCATTAATGCTAAGAAAATACCAGTATTCCTATTTAGAAGAATAATTACAACTACCAAAAATTGAGTGTCTCTGTGCCAGCAATTGTGTTATTTTTAATTCTGACAAGTTGACTTTACAGATGAGGAAAATGAAGCCCGGTCAGTTTAACTTCCCAAGGCTCTCTTTATATATATATATATACACACACATTAGTGAGCAGGTGGAAGCTATTTAAGAACCTTACCTTTGCCCTGTTCCCTGCTGGAACTGTTCTAAAAATAGGATCAACCATTAGCTGTTATGTCTATTATTTTAGCATCTGCTAAGAGGAAGCCCACCTTGACAGTAAGAGATATGTCACTGACTTAAAACTTACACAGAGAAGAAATATCAAATATGTATTTCTTCACTCTCCCAACACCAAGCCACAGTACAATGGAGTAACTTGGAACAGAGTGACTGACAATTCATTCTCTCCAAAGGTGGGGGAGAGATGGCACTTTGTATAGTGGACACAGAGGGGATAAAAGACCCAGAGAACATGGGAGAGAAGAAATTCAACTCCAAAGGGAATGTTTTATTCTCCTAGCTACAAGCTCAGTGACAGATGAAGATGGGAAGTACGGGCAGATTCTCAATAGGCTGTAGGCACACAGTCTGTTTTAACTTCTCGTGCACCCGATGTGACAGTTTGCTAGTGGGCAATTCCGTCAGTCCTTGCACTTATATTAAACACAATGTACCATAGTTAGATATTCCAAACAGTGTTTCCTATCTGATAAAAGTATCAAATAATGTATACAAAAACAAAATAAAGAAACAAAAACATAATGGATTGCCAACATTGAAATCAATGGATCCCATTCCCTGAGCAAATCAAGTTAGTATAAAATAAAAGTGCAACTGACTTGAGTACCTAGGGTCCTTCCAGTTGCAAGTGGTGTAATTCTGTCATTGGAGAATATTACTGTATAAGAAGCCAAGTTCCAGTGTCTTCAACATGGCATCAATATGTTGATAAGAACAATAAATGGGGCGCCTGGGTGGCTCAGTTGGTTAAGCGACTGCCTTCGGCTCAGGTCATGATCCTGGAGTCCCGGGATCGAGTCCCGCATCGGGCTCCCTGCTCGGCAGGGAGTCTGCTTCTCCCTCTCCCACTCCCCGTTTTTGTTCCCTCTCTCGCTGTGTCTTTCTCTGTCAAATAAATAAATAAAATCTTTAAAAAAAAAAAGAACAATAAATGACCTGGGGTTAATCGTTTTCCCTTCAAGGGAAGTATAACCAAGTATCCCCTGGAATTCAGGTCCCCACCCCCAATTCTCCTAAACACACTGGCAGAAGTTAGGCAATCTAAAACACTCCATCCATTCATTTACCCAGAATTCTAGGGCAGCAAAGTAATGAGAGGAGGAGGGGCTCCATTCACTCAGACAGTTCAGAGGTCTGATATAAGGAATCTGTCGATATACATTGACTATACACAAGATTCACGAAATCAGACTTATTCTGGGTTTGGTCCTGAACCAGAAAATCCCTCTTTACAACCATTTCAGAAGAGTTTATCATTATCCTTGCAATAATGATTTCATTAGATATATAAACCTCTCCACATGATTTAATGCTGCATGTGAAAATTCTCTATACTCTAAGCAAAAATCTTTCCTAAGCAAACATCTTTCTAGAACGATATTGCATCAAGCAGATTATTATATTTTTTAATGAATAAGGAGTAACCCAGACTTTGTTCCTCCTAACTACTGAGCTGTGGCTTTGTGAAATGGAATTTACAATCACTAAAGAGAAAACAGCCCCAAATCCCACAACTCCTTTCACTTAATTATTCATGACATTGATCAGCACATTTATTTTTAAAAACAGATAAAGTTAGAGCAGCACTCATAGAGGAAGAAAACTTCTTGCTATCTGGCACTAACTACTGTGGACTGCGGAGTTCCTTTTTCAGACATTTGTACTTTGCATGTGCAAAATATAATGTTAAAAGCCATCTCCCACAGGTGACACTTTTCGTCCTAATTCATTCATCAAGATCAGTTTCTGTTTATTGTTCATAAGCATAAAAATTAGATAACTCTAGCAATACTAAAAGTAATAAAATATTAAAAACTAGACTTTCTACTTCCCATACCAACTAAGGATATCTTGGAAACTTCCAGAAGAAAATTTAGAAGCTACAAAGGTAGCTTCCTTGGAGTGGAAGATGTCTGTGAAGACGGCAGCCAATGCTGCCATGCTGCTTCTCCCCATCAATAAGTAAAGCCTGTTTCCCCTTTGCTCATTCCTGGAGTGGCCCTGTGACACGCTTTGCCCAACAGAAAGTAGTAGAGGTGATGCTCTGCCAGTCTCAGGCTTAGACCTTAGGAGGCCTTACAGCTTCCACTTTTACTCTTTTGTAATGTAACAGAAAGAAAAGCAAGCAAGCCCAGACTACTGAAATGATGATGACACGTTAAGAGAGGGCAACCCATCCAGGTCCTAGGATTTCCAGCTACCCCAATGAGGTGGCAGACTTCTGAGTGAAAGCACCTTGGATCCTCCAGCCTACTCAAGCCATCCCAGCCAACACCACATGGATTAAAGCTGTGCAGTCCCGGAAGTGCCCTACTTGTATTTCCAACCCACTCACACACAACTGTAAACCATGACTGTTTCACACCGTTAAATGTTGGGGCGGTATCACCCAGCAATAAATAACCAATAAATACATTTATAATTGAATTCAATGCCATGTGATCCCCATAGTTACACCACTTCCTTAATATAGTAAGCAACTCATATTAATTCTATAAAAGAATCAATGAACAAATACTTCCTGAGGCATTTACTAAGCATAAGACACAGAGATAAAAATTAATAATAGCAATACCACCTGCTTAATGGGAGCTTAAGTATGATTATTTGTTCATTAAATATGTATGGAATGCTTACAAAGATGCAGGTGGTGTGCCAGGCACAACTGACCAGCACTCAGAGAAACTGTACAACCTAGAGGGGTATGTAGGCAAGCCAAAGACAATTATAATATAGTATAATAACTGCTATCATAACAAAGAGTTAAAATCTAGGTGTGGAGATTTTTAAAAATCGAGAAATAACAATGTTGAGGCAATATGATACACATCATAAGAAAAGTAGCTGCACTGCTCATTTGTTGTAAGCATTAAATGGAGTGGTTAGCATAGCACTTAGCACATAATTAATCCACATTAAATGGTGCTGAAAAATCTAAACTATACAAAGAGTTACAAGAATTCAAACAGGGAAAGATCACGAGTGGTTTGTAGGCTACTTGTGGTCTTTATCTAATTGGTTCAATATTTTTGAGAGCCTACTCTCTGTAAGGCACTGGGGTACAGGGTTAGCCAAGAAAGACAAGTTTCCTGCCCTCAAACTACTCAATCTGGAGAACAGTAAATAAGGATGATAACAGGTACAGAAAAGTAGAGCAAAAATTGTCATCTGTTCAGGAAGTGTCACTTACTGGGCAACTTGTAAGATGAGCAGGAGTCAGCCAGGCAATGGCTGCTGGGTGAGTGCATCTATATGAATGTATGTGTGTGGTGGGGTGGGGTTATGGGGAAGTGTACTCAGCCAGCGATCACACCACATGCAAAGACTCGTCCATCACTGCTAGAATGAGAGAACCCAGGTAAGAGTTCCCCACAATAAGGCCAGAAGGGCAGTCGGGGTAAAATCATGGAGGCCCTATGAGCCCTGTCAAATAATCTGGACTTTATCCTAACACTAACTGAAATTCTTTAAGGTCTGAAACAGGGCTTCATATTACATTTCATTTTACACACTGGTTGCAGTATGGAAATAGGATGAAAATAATCAAGAATGGATAGCAGAGACAGGAAACCAGACTGATGCTTTGGTAATAATTGAGAACAATGCTGATGGTGGTCTAGATGAAGTTACTGGAACTAAAGGTGGAGAGAACTGAGCAGTTTCAATGCATATCTCAGATGCAGGAAAGACAAGACTTGCATGCTATTCCATATGAGCTTCAAAAGAAGAGGTCAAAAAGAAATGCCAAGTTAATGGTTTGAGCAATTGCTTTGATGCTGAGGTTGTTTTCGGTGGTGGGAAAAGGTGGAGAACACTGGCACCAATAAAATCTTGGCAAGGATGTTCATGAAGTCAGCTCTGTATGTGTTGCAGCCAAAGGCTCTGAGAGATCCAAGTAGAAGTGGTATTATTGATCAACACAGATCAGGTTATGCTGCAGTAACCAACAACATGAACATCTCCATGGTTAGTGACAATAAAGTGTATCCTGTGCTTATGTTTGATATTTACTGCAGGTCAACAGACAGTTCTGCTCATGGCAGTCACTCAGGTCCCAGGCTCCAGGAAACTCCATCTTTACATGGGATTCTATGGCCTCAGAAGCAGAGAAGAACAGAAGGAACCATGTACTGGCTCCCAAAGCCCCTGCAGGAAGTGACTAAATGTGAAATGTTCACATTTCACTGGCCAAAGCAAGTTACCCAATCAAGCCTGTCATCATCAATAGCATGCGAAAGAATCACCCTCCCCCAAGGAAGGGTGAATGATTCTCAAGTCTATGAACAGCAATAAATCAAACAATAAGATAAATAGGTTTAGATCTTTGGATAAAGCTAACTAGAGCTAAAGAGAGACAAAAGAGAAAGGTTACGTTGAACTTTAAAAAAGATGTGTATGATTTTGACAGAAGTAAAGAAAATCATTAGGAGGATTCCGGGTATTAATGTGGGGCACTGGTAAGGAAAACACCTATGATAGACAGTTTTTGTTAGTTTCTGTGTTCCTCTTTTATAGTAAAGAGCAAAAGAGAAAAAAAAAAAATGAATGATGCACATGAAGGAGAAGGAAAAGGAGCCAACCAAAGACTCCATGACCTAAAAAGCTGAGGACGGCCAGCTTTGGAAATAGGGGAAGGGGGAGGGTTAAGCTAATGGGGAAGCTGAAAGAGGTCCTGAGAAGTGAACTCAATTTCAGTCCTAGAGATGAGATCCCACATAGAGAGAGAAAAGTGAGTCCACTTGGGGTCTGAGAAGAGTAAAAGAGTTCACTCACAATCATTATGGAGGATAGGGCAAGAGTTCCCATTTCCAGTTATATAAATTCTTGTAAGTGGAGGCTGTTCCAGAGTGAAAAATGCACTATTTGCAGACACGGGAAATATGGATTCCATTTCTGGTTAGGTCATTAACCTGTGTTTGACCTGAGGCATTCTATGAATCTTTTTGGCCTCATTGGCAAAATGTATTCTAAGATGCTATGCTTGTAAGAATGTTTGCGCAAAACATAAAAGCTCTTTAGACAGATTTTTACCTAGATCCATCCTCTCCCCAGTCTCCTATTACTTTAGATTCACAACAGGGCATGGCATCAGATCTGCCTCTATGCCCTAATAGTATCCTACACTCTGCCTAAATCAGAGTCTTCCATACCACAACTTACAGATCACCAAGTATCCCCTTAAACACACTCTCATCTACAAGCATGGAAATGACTCACTGGTTCAAAAACCTGCCAGTCCAACTTTTACTAAGCAAACAGACTGAGCTCTGACTTCCAGCCCTTCATACCTTGAGGATTCAGCTCATCCTAGATGCATATGAATGAAGCCTTCCCTAATCATTCTTCTTGACAGTTCTACCAGTTTCCTTTCATTCTTCCCAGCTCTCCTGTCTTTTGGCATATACTATATCTCCATTATTCTAAATATATATATAAAATATATATAAACAACAGGCAGGAAAACTATTCATTTTTTTAAGGGCCTGACCTTATGTTGCTTATTTATTATGACAAATTTATACAGGACCAATATTCCAACTTTACAGATGAAGAAAATGAGGCTTAGGAGAATCAACTAATGTGCTCAACATCACCAACTATTAAGTGGCAGAAGTATGTCTAGATTAAGGAGAGAAATACACTTTACCACTAGGCAAAACTTCCTATATTTTTCACTAGATTTCCAAATACATAGGAGTTCTTCCAATTGGACTATACATTCTCTGAGAGCTTTCATTATATTTTCCAACTTTGTGTATTACTGAGCTTCACACAGGACTCCTTCACTTAGGCAGCAATTAGAGAGTTATAATTCATTCACAGGCAATAAAGTGACATTTTACATTTCCTGTTTTTAATTTGAAATGCAACTAAAATCTAGAGGGCATTTACAATGCTTAATGGATATGAGGTTTAGTGGTATGGCAGATTGCATTATTGACCCAAATTCTTCACCTTTCCTGTATCTGTGCCCTTGGCCATGTGACTTCACAATTCCTGCCATTAAGGGGTAGAGGATAGCTCCCCACCCTTGACTTTGAGTTTGGCCATGTTCTCATTATAGCGAACAGAATACAGCATTAAGTGACAATATTCCAATTGTGGCCAAGATCTTGTATGGTTCCATTTGTCCTTCTGTACCTATGTAATTGGCATGAGAATAATTTCTACCAGGGAATTTCTCCTTCAACCTATACCTCAGAATTAGATGTATAAATATCTGAGCCAGTCAGACCTGAAGCTTAGGCAAAGAAACCCAGCCAGGCCCAGCCAAGATCTGCCAACTCCCAGCTGACCCATAAAAATATAAGCAAGCCCATAACATATCAACATATGATAGGACCTAGCAGAAGCTCTAATGTGTCAGTAATAGTTTGGGTCAACTTTTTGTACTTCCGCCGTAAGATGTAGAGACTATAATAAAATCTTAGACTTTCAGCCTTATTTCATAATTAGATAAAATTTAGGGGTATAGTTCCTGTGGACAGGTGGAGTATAACAGGTGTACATGTGACTAAAAGTGTACTTTATGTGTAGAAGACTAAGAGAGGTAGATTATGGTAGATTATATTACTATTTGTAAACACCCACTTATCCTCTCCCTCCTTTATTGGCCCTGCTCTGACTTCTGGCCAATGAAATGTGAAAACAACCTGACATATGACCAGTCCTAGCCAACGCTGTAAATATAACTTTATAGTTCAAGTAAGCCTCTTGGGTTTCTGCTCTTGGCTGTGAAAATGTGTCCCAAATCAGGGCCTTTCTTAACCTGGGCTCCCTAGAAACAAAGGTTTACTGAAGAATGCTCTTGCAAGAAAATGCTATGGGGAAGTATAAAAAGGCATGAACATGGGGCGCCTGGGTGGCTCAGTCAGCTGAGCATCCGACTCTTGATTTCGGCTCAGGTCATGGTCTCAGGGTTTTGAGATTGAGCCCTGCATCAAGCTCTGTGCTGAGCATGGAGCCTGCTTCAGATTCTCTCTCTCCCTCTGCCTCCCCACCTTCTCTCTTTCTCTCTCTCTCTCAAAAAAAAAAAAAAAAAAGAAAAGAAAAGAAAGAAAAAAGCATGAACCAGCAAAGGAGAAGCCTGAAACTTAAAGTATTGCAACTGAGACCTCGGTTGGTCTTAGGGGCTTTCTGCAGCTGGGATGGCCTTCAGAGTTCTCCTAAATTAAGGCAAAGGGACCAGGTTTTTGTGCCCAGGCATCAGCCAGTCATTGGCACAGACACCAGCCAAGAGGAGGCATAATCTTGCCTGGGACAGCTCCCTCTGAAAAGGGAAGCTCCCCAGTGAGGGATGAACCTGTGAGCCATCAGCAGCTGATATACCAAGAGACATGGGTAGGTATATAAAGCCCTAAATTGGCAGACCTGGATGGAGCTCCACAATACATACTATATTAGCTGTACCTTCACCCTGGAGCCCAGAATGAAAAGCCACATGGCTGGAGCAGGCACACTGTCAATCAAGAGCATGGAAGAGAACCATGCTGGCTCACCTCTGACCCATAGCTTTCGGGTAACGCGGGTGAGTAATATTTGTCTTTAAAAGCCAATGAAATCTGAAAATTTCACTGGCTTCTTACCAAAGTAAAACTGACTGACACATTTATAAAACAACAAAAGAGGTAAGACCTCACATTTTTAAAGTATTTTCTTACATTTTTTAATGTGTTTTTTTTTTAAAGATTTATTTTTTTATTTTAGAGAGAGAGAGCACGAGTGGGAAGGGCAGAGGAAGAGTGAGAGAGAAATCTCCAGCCGACTCTGCACTGAGGGCAGAGCCTGAAGTGGGGCTTGCAATCCCACTACCCTGAGATCACAACCTGACCCGAAACAAAGAGTCGGACACTTAACCAAATGCGCCACTCAGCTGCCCCAAATTATAAAACATATAAATTATAATTATAAAACATATACGTGTGTTGCTGCTGCATAAACTACCCTAAAATTTAATAATTTAAACACAGTTTATTTGCTGATGATTCTGAATTTGACCAGAGTTCAGCTTGACGGTTTATTTGCTAGTTTTGCCTGATGTCACTCATGTAAGTCAATCATCCAATGGCTTAACTGGGACTGCTGGCCTTCCATGACTGACTACCAGTTCTGGCTATTGGCTCATACTGGTTGTAGGCTCTGTCTTTAGGTGGCCTCTCAATCTCTAAAAAGCAGGCTCTGTCTTTAGGTGGCCTCTCAATCTCTAAAAAGCAGGCTCTGTCTTTAGGTGGCCTCTCAATCTCTAAAAAGCAGGCCTGAACTTCTTTACGTGGAGGTTTCAAGGCAGGAAGAGAACAAGAACATAAGCTCCCATCGCCTTAAGGCTTAGGCTCAAAATTCCCAGTAACACCACTTTGGCTACTTTTTATTGCTCAAATTCAAAAGGCCAGCCCAGATTCAAGGGGGAGGAAAAGAGATTCCTAAAGAGGAGAGCAAGTCCCTATCATGCAAAGTGCCAAGAAAGATATTGTTGCAGCCAGCTTTGCAAACAGTCTCCCACAGGGCTGAGGTGTGCTTTATCTTTTTCTAAAGGTATTTTTCTCTGAAGATCAAACAAATATATGTGATCTTTTCAATTAGAGACAATTGAAAACATTTACCCACTAGGGGTCAGTACAGAAAGGTCAATTCAAAACTATGAAGTGAAAACAAGAAGAAAACAAAGGAAAGGAAAAAGAAGGGGAAAGAGAAGATGAGAAGGAAGAGGAGGAAGGATTGGACTAACTCTAAAACACGTGGCATATTCATCCAATATACAATCCAAAATTCCTCCCTTTCGTTTGATTTTATTCTCTTCTGCTTGAATGCTTACAAAACATTTGTACTTCTTACCTTCTGAATTTTATGAGTTGGATTTAATTCTATTCCTTACTCCAGCCTAGGTCTTGGGTGGTGTGTGGCCAAAGTGGGTCGGAAGAAGAAGAAAGGACATAATCAGATTATTAATAATCAAATGGAAGGAAAAAAAATGAAGATTCAGGAGAAACACCCTGTAAGTAATTTCTAGAAAAATGACAAAAGGTATTTCCAACCAAGTCATAATGCAAAACCATTTACAGCAGCAGCCAATTATGGCACTATTAGATTAAAAAGAGAAATGTCTATGTTCTAGAATTTCCCATTATATGGAAATACGCCCTTCACTTACAAGCATCTTCACAGAATATGTGGTTTGTGTCAAATAAAACAAAACCCATATATTGAGACCCTTCTGTTTTTTTTAAAAACTAATACTGCCCCTGAGTGCCACAGAATCAATTCCACCGGGGGAATTCTTGTTTAATATTGGTGAAATAATCCAATAAATTAGTACTAAATATAAACATGTATATCTTTCCATTGCACATGAGAAAAATGTTATTTAATGGCATGAGAAAGTGAGAAAGAGAGAAAATCTTTGACCTACAAGCTTCAAATTTCAAAATTATACAGCTGATGATGCACACAGTTCTTGGTTGGTTTTTCTTAGCAAAATAAAAGAACTTTTAGCAAAGCTTCGCTAAGAATAATTGACAAACTGCGTAACATATATAAATGTAAACATTTTTGTAGGCAAAGGGAATGGGAAGGGGTATGAGCGGGGTTGTCTGCTGTGGCACAAACCCGAATTTGGTACAAACGGGCCTTATCTGTATTCCAGAGCCTTCAGAATATTCACTGGAATTGGTAACGACTAGTAATCAGCAACTTTTCCACTGCTTTATATTCACAGAAGCGGCCAGCCCAAGTGAGTAGCAGCCATCAGATTAGATCACTAGCTATATTGTTCGGGTTGATTTTAATTGCCTGGAAAGGGTCATTACCATCTTCCGCAATACGTTATTTTAAAGAGTGACTGTTCCTATGTGAGAACAAAAATGGACCATGAGTCTGTTAGTGTTAGGAAGTGCAAGGAACTATTCAGTAAGATCTTGGCCCTGGTGGCATAAAAATCCTGTCCAAGGCTGATTACACTGACAAACACACACACTCACCTGCAGAACTTTTTAAAACTAATATGGAAAGTCAACACAGATTCCCAAACCGATGACCATAGAGAACCACCCAAATGTCACATCCTGCTTTATAAAATGCCAAGACTTCTGTTTCCATAGCAACTTTTACATATAGGCAACTCCAAGGTGAATGAGTTCCTGATATTTAAGAGCAACAAGATAAACATTTGCATGGGAAAAGGTCTATGAAAGTAGAGTATTTGAAATCTGGAGGACACTTACAAAATTATTACATCAGTATATGTTTAATATGGAAACTGCAGCCATCAGGATATTTGTTCTTTAAATTAAAATCCTAGATACATGATTCTATACATGGGATAAAACTGCGTAGAGCTATACACACACTCATGTACTCAGGTTTAAAAAATATAGTGATAATTATAAATAAGGTCTGTTGTCTTGTTAACAGTAATGCACCAATGTCAATTTCCTGGTTCTGATATTACACTACAGCTAATATGCAGTATCACCACAGGAGGAAGCTGAGTGAAGGATGTACAGACCTCTTTGTGCTATGTTTGCAACTTCCTATGAGTGTAATCACTTTAAAATAAAATATTTAGGGGCAACTGGGTGGCTCAGTAGGTTAAGCATCTGCTTTCAGCTTGGCTCATGATCTTGGGGTCCTGGGATGGAGCCCTGAGTTGGACTCCCTGCTCAGCCAAGTCTGCTTCTCCCTCTCTCTCTTCCCCTCCTCCCTGCTCATGCATGTGCGCTCGCTCTCTCTCTCTCTCTCTCTCTCAAATAAATAATTTTTAAAAAATGGGGCACCTGGGTGGCTCAATCAGTTAAGTGTCTGCCTTCAGTTCAGGTCATGATTCCAGGGTCCTGGGATGGAGCCCCACATCAAGCCCCCCAACTGAGCCAGGAGTTGGGCTCCCTGCTAATGTTACTCCCTCTCCTTTTGCCCCTCCCCCCACTCATGCTCCCTCTCCAGCTCTGCTCTCTATCAAATAAATAAAATCTTTAAAAAAAAAAATCTTTAAAAAAATAAATAAAACAAAAAGATTAAAAATGTAAGTTACCAGTTCTCATCCCCACAAATAACTCAGAAAGTCCTGTAAGGACCAAGGAATTTCTGTTATTTCAACAGAACAGTTAATGTTTCTAAAAGATCATAAATTGGGAAGCAGTGAAAAGGAAATGGGCTATTTTCTGAGGTATAATGGGGGCTTTCTATCGAAGGATAATTGGTGAGACTGTTTAATGCCCACAAGGCATCCCCCATCCTGTTTATAACTATGTAGCTATTTATTGTTTAGGAAGATGATCTTTTGATTTGTTGTGAAGCATTTAGTTGTTTCTTTCATATTCAGTGTTTTACTCTAATAAATAATGGATTTTGCAAATTCCAAATTATCCCTACACTAAAATAAGCCACTTACATCAAGGACCAGCCATAAGTACTGACTACCTAAGCTTATGCCCCCTCTAGGGCATATGTTTGTCACAGAATTTTCTAAACTCCGACCATATCAAGATATCCACCTATTGTTAATTAATGAGTTGTCACCCAGAAACCGTGCAAAATACAATAAAATCTTCAAATTTTACACTCAAACATTTTAAGTCCAATAAAAAGAAGCCCTAATACAACTATAGTAGAACTGCATGTGAACGAAACAGATCAGATCATCCTCCTTTCATTCCGCAAATACTCACCAAACTCCTAATATGCTGTGCCATTCCACCCACAGACTATCAGGAAAGACAGATACTAAACGACCATACAATATCAATTAAATTCTAATCCATTCTCCCTCTAAAGAAAAAATTTTAAGACACAGTTGGGATCAGAAAGTATGGAGCTCAAACCTAGTCTGGAGGACACTAAAGGCTTCCCAGAGGACTAGATCAGTGGGGATCACCCAGACAAATGGTAGGATTAGAATTACAGAGCTTTCCTGGCACAAATAACAGTGAATTGAGGGTGGATATGAGTTGAGATGTGAATAAGGGGCTTGGAGTGGAAGCCATGGGTGCAGGAACCTTGAAGCCAAAGCTTGAGTTTTCCAGAAAGTTTTAAAAAGCTACTATAAACTGTAACTTCAAGTATGGGTAAGAAATAAAGGAAAGAAGTCTCATGCAGACAGGCTGCACCGGTGGCATTTTTTCTCTAGGCAATGGGTGTCCAACGATACAAGGTTTCTGGCTCCTGGATGAATACCACAGAGTGTGTCAGAAAGACTGGAGTACGAAAGGCAGTGGGGCGGAAGATGGTTTCTTAATCTGCTGCGTTGAGGTAAGAAGTATAAAGGGTGTAAAATGCTTGAAACCTGGGCTGGTGCATAATCACACAAATGAATGTTCTTGTATTTTTAATCAGTTGACTGGATGCAGGGACAAAAGAAGAGGATGGTGCCAAAGACTCCTGGTGCCACATGCCTTGAGGACCACAATGAGAATAAATGAAAGAAGAGATCACCTTAAGCTTAACCCAGCTTGGGAGGAAAAACAATGAATCCCACTTTGACACAATGGGTTTAAAGTAACAGATAACCAAGAGATCAAAGAGATGATGGGCGAGGTGACAGAAAGAACACTCTGTGAAAAGTCAGCTGCAGACCTCTGCTGAATATGAGCACTACTGACAAGATCTTTGGTCACGGGGGTGCTCCAGCCACATGTTGTGAATTCAGCACCCTCCAAAAGCAAAGTTCTCGTGCGTTTATCAAACTCCACTGTGAGCCAGATACTATGATAGGAGCTGCTTTGCAATAGCGAGTAAAACAGATGTGGTAACTGCTTATAAGATGCTTATGGAATAGAACACAAAGAATCAGATAAGGAAATAGTTCCAAATTATGATAAGTGCTTTGGGGGATATAAAAAGAAACTGGCAGAGGGACCCTAATTAAAAGGAGGGAAATTAGAGAGCTCTCTTTTAGTAAACGATATTTAAATTGTGACCAAAGGGATGAGCAGTAGTCAAAAATCTACATCTGTGTGTGTGTGTGTGTGTGTGTGTTTGGGGGTAAAGACCAGAACGTGGACTACTAGGCAAAGGGATAAAATAGACCCTAAAGTCAGAAAGAGGTCAACAAAACTGCAGACAATGAAGCCTATGAAGTTTGTGTTCCCAAAAGCATGGCATGAGATGATGTTGGAGGGACAGGTAGTGTTTAAATCCTACATGGCTTCGTAGATATTTAAGAGTTCCGAATGCAACAGAAAATTATTTAAGTGCTTTGAGGAGAGGAGTATTAATTTAACTTACATTTAAGAAAAAGAACTGCCCTGACTGCAGTGCAGAGAATGACCTGGGGGAGGAAGCAAGAAAGGAGGCAGAGAAACCAGTGTAGTTAGTTATCCCCCAGGAGAAGACAGTGACTTGGAATAGGACAATGTGAGTGGAGATGGACAGAAGTGGACAAATTTGAGAAATATTAGAATCAAAACACACAACAGATCTGAGTGGTACTAGTTCCCTAGAATAAGAGTATTTGAAGTACTGAAATGGTCCCAAGAATTCTTTGTCCCAAAGACAGCATAGGGACAGGCCCATGTATCAGCAGTATAATCAAAGTGGTTTTTGAATTACAGATTTCATCCCTTAATATTTGAAAGGCAATCAAAGTCAAGCAACTAGGAAAAACAAATGGGACAAATTTGTTCTCCTGTTTCAGAACACAGAAAATTTACAATCTGAGTTATAAAGGCACCTAAAAGAGCGCTATGGAATTGCTGTAACATATACAATCTATTACTTAGAATGCCAATATGTCTGCAATAAGCAATATGCATACTTTCTGAATTATTTTATCCTACTTAATAAAATAGTCATTTTTTTCTCACTTTTTGCAAGGCAGCTTCTTGCACAGTAAAGATTCTACGAATATTTACATTCCAAGTAGCAGAGCTGTTTGAGATGCTATAAAGTTCTGCCAGCACTTCTATTACAAACCCTTATTTCTTGTTTATAACATGTACATAAAAAGGGGAGAAATAAAAATGTACTATGGATTGAAACTTGGCATACAAAGTTTCAACTACAGAGTGGATTTCTCCTGTAGCAAATTTTCAAAAGAAATGTCCCACTAGCATTAAAGAGGGCATGTACTGAATGGAGCACTGGGTGTTATACACAAACATCATGGAACACTACATCAAAAACTAATGATGTAATGTATGGTGATTAACATAACAGTAAAATAAAATTTTAAAAAATGCCCCACTATATCTACTGGATAAATGGTGGGGGAGGTGGTGCAAACCAAAAAACCGCTTTGTATAGTTGATTTGTTCCTGAAATTTTTACACAAATTAGATCTGAGACTGATATCTGTTATCCCCTAATTTCAAAGAAATTTTCTATCTTCAGCTATTCTGTGGCCAGCCCAACACTCAATTATTGCCAAGCATCTTTGCAAAAAGAATAGTATCTAAGGCAGTAGTATCAAGCGTAAGAAAGGACATAGCCTACCAGCATTAAATGGCTAATAAATACATTTTAAAACCATCGGGACACCTCCGAAATGCTCACCTTCAAAGAGACAAACTTCCCTAAGATAAAAAGCTTAAAAGTGAACCAGTGGTGGTGAATGAATCAGAGATGGCAAGCAAACATGCACAGCATCAATTAATCCTCCTGCCATCGGAATATCTCCCATAGAGAGTTAACATTATTTTTTCTGCTAACGCCTTACTAACTGATGATTGGAAAACACAGAACACTGAACCAGCACCATGCACAACATAGTGATATATAGATCTGGCAGTTTTAAAGGGGCAATTATAGCTATGTATCATTTCAGCACAAAACATATCAAGAGTTAATGAGAACTTCAAGTTGCACACAAATTACGCAGTAAAAACAAAACTAGAAGATGTGTGCTGAATTTGTGAGGAGTTAGGAACTTATAAAAGAGAAAGACATATTTTGCTAGCAGAGCGAAGAGGCTATTAGTTTGTAATAACTAGGCATATATGAAATGTGACAGTGACAAAACTGAACATAAATCAACAATGGAAAGGCTACAGCTTGCTGTCTATAGCTAATCTTTGCTCCAGCTGAAACTGCTCAGCACTTTGGTCCTATTAAATGTTTGGCTGCCATTTTAGGGAACAACTGGACTATCTGGTTGTGTTGTGAAGGATGCTTAAAAGTTAGAGTTTTGGAGAAAGGACTTAATGCCTTCATGTCTTCAGGCTAACATTACTGATGTCCAGACAGTGCCCAGAACATGGGGCTGAATGTTATTGTCTGAGGCAGCCACTGCCTGAATCTATTACCCTGCAAATCAATTAGCCACTCCAGGTGTGTTATCCCACCTTCAGACAGGAGGGCCACACATATGCATCAGCCTCACCATTTACCCTAAATAAAAATGTGTAGCAATTTGCTCTATTTCCTTGGTGGATACTGTCCCTTTGGAGGGTCCTCAAACTATATGTTGACTCTCAACTGACTTCAAGTAAGCATTCAAAGACCCTTAATGCCTGAACCCACTATTTTTATAATTTGCAAGCAAACATATTTCCATTAGCAAGGCTGAACCCTATCAGATGTCTTCTATGAACCACATTTACAAGAACCTGTCCCATTGCAGCCAGTGACTGGCATATATTAGGCATTTTTGTAAATGTTGCTCAAATGGGTACGAGTAGTAACCTACAGACAACCTCCTCCCTCGTATCACACCCCACAAAGGGTTAAAACCACAACCTGAGATGCCAGGTCATTGCAGCCAAAGTCGTGTTACTGTTAGTAAACACAACTAGCAAAGGAAAAGTAACACATTTGACTTTGGTATTGAGACATAATAGTTCTTTCAAAGGCAAATTACTCCTTTTCAATCACTGAAGGGCTCTGACTCATTGTTCTGATTAATTCCTGTTTTTAATCTATTTACAGATCCGGATTCTTTTTCAGCTAGTGTGATATTCATCTCTGGGGGGGTAAACGGAAACCACAGCTTGTAGAGAGAGGCCTCCTACCTTAAAAAAACAAATATTCTTGCTTAATCATTTTTAAATTATTTCTGGATTTACCTACTCACCATATGAGCTGGGGTTTCTGACCTCCCTCCTAAACATCACTCATCTCCCCTCTCTCCGTGTTGCTTTCTCTATCTAGCTGTTTCCCCACATCATGGTTTGAGGTGAACAAATTGGCCACCCCTTTCCCATAGCTGTCTGTCCCCCTCCCTTTGGCTCAAACCAGAGATTGACTCTCTTCACCACAGCGAGTATTGTTTATTATTAAATCATTCCTCTGGGCACATCTCCTTGTTGTAAATCAATAAGCAAATGCAATACAGAGGACACACGGATTGGCGAGTCGTGCGGAGCTTTGCACAAGCACAGCCCATAAGCCGTTCGTTCATTTCAATCAACCAGAAAAAAATTTCTAATGGTGCTGTGACTTGGGGTACCCCGTTGGCACTTCCTGGTTTTCCGTTCCTGATATTCTGATACCTGCTTGGTTAGCTTTGCAGGGCTCCTTAGAAAAGGGAAAAGCAGCCAAGACCAGGTCCGAGCTCAAGAAACCCGGACTATAGCCCATTCCAGAGAAAATCTGGCAAATAATCTCAGCAGAAGATCCTGTCCAAGGCTGCAGATTTGAAAGTGGAAAGAGGAAAGAGAATGCAGCTTGGAAAACTTGATCCCTAATCGAAGAATCCTCCGCCCTGGTTTCCTCGGAGCTAGGGACCAGGGAGGGGTTTCTGGCAAAAAGCTATCACAATCCTCCCGCCCCCTGCACTATGAACCTAGGATTCATCTTCAGCACTCCTGCGGTTCGCAACTTTCTTTCTTTCTTTTTTCCAACTTCACTAGCCAAATCCGCTGCGCTAAGGGCTAGCCAGAGGGACCCACCTCGCGTTTCCCCACGCTGAAGGTGGGGATGAAGTCTGGAAACCAATCCTCGCCCAAGAAGGAAAAAACATCTCCCCAAAGCAAATCTGCTGCGAGACGCACCTTTTATTCTCGGCCCGTCGGGTGCACATCCCCGCAAACAAACTTTAGGGCTAGGAGCCTTGGAGCCACTGCGTAAAGTTTGCCCGGGCAGGGGGCGCATCGCGGTGCCCCGGGCCGGCGGGAAGAGCCGGGCATCCCTGACTCACCTGGTCCCTGCAGCTCACAAGGAGCCCGCTCTGCCGGCCCGCCCGCCGGCCGCCGTTTCTCGGCGCCTGGGGGGCCGCCGTGCGCGCCCGCGCGAGCCGCAGCCGCAGCGCTCCGGTCCGCACCGTTCCCGGCCGAGCCCGCGGCGCCCGCCCGCCTGCCCGCCGCCGCCGCCGCCGCCGCCACCGCCGCTGCTGCCGCACGCCAGGCCGCTGTGGCTGCTGCCGGCGCCGAGCGAGCGCTGCCTGCGCCTCCGCCGCCCAGGCTCCGGCTCCGGCTCGGGCGCGGGCACTGGAGGGAGGGGAGAAGGGCGGGAGGCAGGGGCGGGGAGCGCAGCGGAGCAGCCAACGGAGTCCCGCGCCTCGCGCCGGCTGCGCCCCCCGCGCCTCCGCGCCGGCCGGGAGCCCGCGCCGCCCTGCGCTCTGCCGCGTGCGCCCACGTGCGTCCGGCCTCCGCAGGGACTTGGGCAGCGGCGCGGGATGGGGCGGCGGCCAGCGTGTCACCGCTTGGTGGCCTCGTGTGCGCACAGCTGGGGCCAGGGGAGCACGGGGTTAAAGGTAGGAATTCCACTTCTAGGAAAGCCTCCTGCAGCTGCGCTCCCACAAGTGCGCAAAGGTTGCCAGTTTCATATTAAAGCGCATAATTATTAAACGTTCGCTATGTACCAGGTAGTGGACTGAGCAATTGAAGGGAATTAGTTCATGGCGTCCCCAGAGCAACCCTGAATCTATTATTATTCCCTGACTTAATGATGAGGAAATTAATTTGCCTAAGGCCTCAATGAGTCAGTTATAAGAATAATCACAATTGTATTCTGACAAGGACCCTGGGAGGTACGTCTTATTTTATTTGCCTATGTACATGCAGGCAGTGGTTGGTTGGAGAACCTGGAGGTTGAGTGAAAGCCTGTTGAAGTCCTAAGCCCTTGCTTTGAACAGCTAGGCTGGACTTACTTCCAGTACCTGTGCAAAGCTTGTTCAGTCAGCTTTACACGTAGTTGAAAAACAATTGGAAACAACCTACCTGTCCATCATTAAGAGAGTGTCTAATTAAACTAGTGGAATGCATTGGACTATAATGCAGCACCTATAGAGAGGGAGGTACATTTATTACCAGTGGCATGAAATGACCTTCAGGAAGTATTGTTAGGGGAAAAGTTAGTTGAGGAAAGATATTTACAGTTTTTGTGCTTATATGCACGTCTATATATGCATATTTATGCATTCACAGTTTCTAGAAGGATGTCCTAGGATACTGTTAACAATACTCCTTGTAAGACTGTAACTGGGGCCGAATCTTAAAATTCTTTGACATTGTTTTAAGAAGTTACCATAAGTTTACTTTCCCTTTATGGTAAAAACAAAAATCCAGTCATGTTTGTTTAATTAGGTTTAATAAGTTCACAGCCCTGTCTTCTCTTTTCTCCCTGTGATTCCTCCTGTCAGGGACAAAATTCATCATCAAGGGCAGCACCCTGGGAAAAGGAGACCTGAGAGGGGGTTTAAGGGAAATAGCTATTTTGACTGCTCTTTCTCATTCTTGCTCATTTCCCCCCAAATAAGTACCCCTCCCTAGTCCCCTGCAATTCAGAATAGAATTTGAATTGTTGGGAAAAATCTCAGTAAGCAGGTTTAAAAGACAAGACGCAAGCCCAGGTCCTGAAGGTGCCATGGCAGTGCTCCCGCCATTCTGACTGGTAGGAAGGAACTGTGTCAAAGCCTTGAGCAAAGCAGAGGTCGCCCCAGAACTACTTGAGCAGTGATGCTGTCTCTCCCCATGAGCACACGGCAGGGACCTGGGATGCACTGGGTAATTTTCTCTGATGTTGGTCACTTTTGTCCAATCTCTCCCTTTAGCAGGAAACCTTTCTTCCCTGTAAGAGTAATAGCTGGATTACCAACAACAACAATAAAGGCTAGCTTTATTTATGTTTGAAAAGGGGGGAGGCAAGGATAGATGGAACATGCTACTATCAATAAAATAATGTGGTTTTTCCCATCAGAATTAAATTGCAGTAAATTTGGGCTCCTTAAAGTCTCTCTGCTTAGGAAAAGAAAAAAAAAAATAGAACAGGTATGGAAAGGTTGTTTATGGCCTTTTCAGTTGTTATTGGTTACTGTAAATAATTTTTTGCTTGCAATCTGGGAACATGTTGCCAAACCCCCTGAGTGTGACAAAATGTTTTATTGAGTAGAACTGGTGTATTCTGGAAGGAACTGAGAAAATTTTACATGCAAATTATGCTCATGCCTGGCACCTAGCAGGTGGAATTACTGCCATGCCCACATCCATCAAAAGAAGTGCTTCTTCTCTTAATATTTTCAAGTTGATGTCTCATAATGCATTTCCCTTCTAATACATACATATATACCCCGTCTAGTGGGAAAGGAAAGAGCATTTTCATCAAGGAGGGAGAGCTGGCCCCAGGCAGCAAAATGACAGGGGAAAGACAAGAAAGAAGCTTCCTACATTCGAGAAAAATCTAAACCTGAACCCTTCACCACCCTCTCCAAATACTTAGTCATTTCCAAACTCAGATTACATTGCCTGTGCTGGTGAAAACCGATTAGTACTGGAAAGGGATTTAATGGACTTTCTAATCTATGGTTATGGCAGAAGGTGGGGGAGGGTCATCTTAAATTTGTAGGAGTGATGATGAACATTTAGTGTGAACCAGAGTTTCATAGGCAGAACAGGTAAGAGGTGTATAAATATATGTATTTAGAGAGATATGCATCATTTTATTTCCTCCCTCTGCTCAAAATGTAAAACATAATGTGAGTCAACTGAAAACCTGATATTTACCAAAAGTTGATACACAAGAGCAGGTTTAAATAAAATTCCCATCCAATTTCTGGGCCGGAAGCCCAGGAAATTAAAAAAAAAAAAATTAAAGGCGCATGTGGGTCTTCTCAGTGTGAATGCCGGATGGAGTTTTTATTGAATTTGGCCTCAACTGATTGTACATTATAAGCAATTTTGCAGTTAAGTTTCAGCAGCCATTTAGATGGCAAATCCTTTTTTTAGGGTATTATAACTAAGAATAATAACTTCCTTTTTATATGGCACCTTTTATATCAAAGCACTTTAAAGTGTGAGATCATCTTCCCATTATTAATATACCTCATCTGTGTTGGAATATAGAAGCTATTTCATGCCACTGACACCACATAACACTTATTTGTTTGCCTGTTTATTGTGTAGCAAAAGGAAATGAAGGAAAATATCTGCTAAACCCACCGCCTGACATTCTTAGGTAAAAGTATAAATTGGGATGTAGCCAAGTTACTAAAACATACCTATTTCTATAAAAAGAAGTGTGGTGTCTTTTGGTTTCCATAGGTGGAAAGAGAGGTCCTGTGGACATTGCCATGTTATCGTTCCAAAGTTCTAGCTCCTATCTAGATGTAAAGGTCATATTGCTGAGTATACAGAACTGTCATCTCTAGTACTGGGACGGGGGTGCTGCTGTGGGTTCTTTGGGTCAAACTAAAAGTAATAATACATTGTCAGAATCCAAGCTGGAGTAAAAAATAAGATGGCTACAATAACTGGATAATATAGTCATAAATCTTTTCATGAAACTTTCACCTTAAATATCTGATTGTCTAGTGAGTATCCTTATTCAAGCAAGTTCTCCACTTTTCTGGTGAGAGGGTCAAACTGAGGGATTCTGGAAACTTGAATGCATATAAAATGCTTAGCACTGTGCCTGGGACTTAGCTCTGAATACTAATCAAATATAACGAATTCAGGTGCCTACTCATTTGTTTTCTCCGCTGAAGTTTGCCAAACTTCTGTCTACAGTGGCTCTGCTGTCATTCTCTCTCCTTCACATAACATATCCCTATGTGACATTTTTTTTTTTTACATCTGTTTTGTATTGCCAGAATCCCTCACTAGAATGAAAGCTTCACGAAAGTAGGGACTTTGTTTTGTTTACTGCTGCAGTCACAGCCCCCAGCACGTACCTGACATACACATGATAGGTGTACCATAAATCTTTAATGATTAAAAGAGCTTCCAGTGTGCCCAGCACTGTATTAATTGTTTGTACTCAGTACTTTGCAACCCTCACAACAACCCCATGAGGTGCCTACTGTTTCACCACCTTTTTACAGAGGAAGGCACTAGGACAGAAAAGTGAAGCCATATATTTGGAAGCTCTCCCTTCAAAGATTACACGAGGTGTAAGTAGCAGGGCTTGGCTTTGAATCCAGGGGTTTAATGCCAGCTTCTGCCCTCTGTACATCCCTGTAGGTTAAAGTGGATTTTGTTGCCCATCTAGTCCAGCACTTCTAAAACTTTAATAATGCCCGCTACCGGGGATCTGATTAAAATGCAGATTCTGATTGAGCAGATCTGGGGTAAGGCCCAAAACTGTGCATCTCTCCCAAGCTTTTTGGAAGATGCCCATGCTGCTGGTCCATAGTCCAGACTCTCAAGAGCTAGGATATGGTCCATATCTTTCAATACTAACATATAAGCCAGCTGGCACATTCCAAACTTTAGGGATATAAATTAATGGAAGTTAAAAACAGTATTGGAATTAATTGTGAAATCATAGAATTCAACTTAGACATATTACTTCTAGGTTTACAGTGACTGGTCCGGAGGACAAGCTCAATAAATATGAATTTCTTGGAAGAACCAGAGGTACATAAAGATGATGTAACTATCCCCAGTTCGTAGACAGTAGAGCTGAGAAAACCTCACAGCTGTTCTCTCTTTTTTTTTTTTTAAGATTTTATTTATTTATTTGATAGAGAGAGACGCAGCAAGAGAGGGAACACAAGCAGGGGGAGTGGGAGAGGGAGAGGCAGGCTTCCCGTGGAGCAGGGAGCCCGATGCGGGGCTTGATCCCAGGACCCTGGGATCATGACCTGAGCCTAAGGCAGACGCTTAACAATTGAGCCACCCAGGCACTCCATAGCTGTCCTCTTTTTGATCAGAAAGCTCTGGCTCCTCTCAATCAGTTTCTTAAAGGTAGATTTCATGGAAATTTGGAATGGCAACAGAATGACAAGGTTAAGAGAGTTGGTAAAGAGGGTGTGCACAAATATAACTAGCAGTTAACACTTTGGCAGGGATGAGGTTGTTGCAAAATGAAGAAATGAGGCCATTGAAGTTCACAGCTCTTAAATTGAAACACTACTACATAGCACCCTAAAGATTACTACATATACAGACCCTCCCCCCAATGTATGTGACTATACACAAGAAGTGTAGGTTTCCAATTTAGTAACTTTATATGTGTTCTTTTTTTTTTTTTTGCCCAAATATAAATGAGAGCAACACTGTCTTCCCCATTTAAGTATGATCATATTTTTAAAAAGAAATTATTGAAAATATGAACTTTGTACAAAGTGATTTGCCTTTCGTTATTTCATTATTTTTGCTTTTTACTAGGGGTTTCAATAATTATTTTATCAGTCTATCTAAAATGCTTTCCCCAAGACTGCCAACATTTCTTGGAATAAAGATGAAGATTTTTTTCATATGCTAAAATATAGAAAATAATCTGTATATACTTATATTTTAATTCTGTTCACATTACTATGATACTAATTTTTTGAGAGTAGTGAATTTACTGACATTAAAAGTGGGCTTCTACTCTATGGGTATCTTTGAAATGCTTTATATATCTAAAAACATCTTTGTTGATATCTTGAGATAAAGGCATTTTCTAAACTTGAGGCAAAAGAAAGTTCTTCATAGAGGAGTGTGAGAATGAAAAACAGAAAGTGTGTCTTTATGAATAAAGGATGGCTAGTATTTTTAAGTGTATTTGTATGAAGTGTAAGAATGAAATTATGATTCTTTCAGTTGCTTCTAGCTGCTATAACAAATTACCGTGGACTGTGTGGCTTAAACAACAAACATTTGTTCTTCACACTTCTGGAGACTTGGAGTCTGAGGTCAG
This sequence comes from Mirounga angustirostris, assembly GCF_029215605.1. NCBI lineage: Eukaryota > Metazoa > Chordata > Mammalia > Carnivora > Phocidae > Mirounga > Mirounga angustirostris. The sequence continues at coordinate 174,920,730 of NW_026991709.1, read as the reverse complement.
GGTGCCAGCATCTTGGATTGTGGTGAAGGTATTCTTCCTGGCTTACAGATGTCATCTTCTTGTTGTATTTTGACAGGTCAGAGAGCAGAAAGAGAGAGAGACAGAGAGAGCACAGGAGAGCAAGCAGGCCCTCTGGTCTCTTCCTATAAGGGCATTAATCCCTAGAGTCATGAGGGCTCCACCCTGACCTAAGCACTGCTCAAAGCCTCCACCCCTCAATACCATCTCATTGAGGGTTAGGATTTCAACATACGACATCTGTGGCAGGACACAAGCATTCAGTCCATAACAACAATATGAGGTAGGTTGAGATAAACTACTGTGCTAGATAGAAAACATTGTATAGCCAACCAAGAGGCAAGCAAGAAGTTTATGATGATTTAGTTGCTATCATCAGATCCTTATGAGCCTACAGAGTAGTGTGAAATAGTATTTGACAACATTTCTAGGCATCTATATCAAATGAGTTTTTCAGGCTCTGCAAAAGGAAACAAAAAAAGTAGTTTTATATTTCAACCAGTTTGCCCCTTTGCAGTGCCTTTTCTTTACTAACTTGGTGTGGCGTTAATAAGAGTAACCATAGGTATAAAACAACACGTAGTGAGTGATCAATTCTGTCACCATTGTAGATATCTCACCATGGCTACTTGTCCATATTTGCTAATCGCTGAGACTGTATCATCGGGAAAGAGTAATTTCCATACCTAGTCACAACTAGCCAAACACAGTGAACCCTTTTCTTCCTCCACAAGTGGAAGAGCTGCTGATGTCTAAGGTTTTAATGACGGCCTTGGGACCACTCACATGACCCAACATACCGCATACATGAAAATGTTCATGAAAAGAACATGCGTCAAGTGGTAAGTTTCTAAAATTCTTTTTGATTACGTGCCACTCATTTTGGTCATCTACTTTTGATATTTTTTTCATTTTTCTCAAAATGATTAAAGGAAAAGAGATTTTTCTCATCGAAACACATACTTCATTATGCTAAAATATCCTTTTGAGAAACTAATAACCAGAATTCTTTAGCCTAGTGGTTTTGAAACTTTTGCTGCACATCTGAATCAGTTGCGGGGCGGCTTTAAAAATCTAGATGCCCTGGCTGTACCTCATACTCTTTAGCTTGGAATCTCTGGGGTATAGTACCCAGACATCGGTATTTTTTTTTTCACTGCCCTTGTGATTCAGCTGGTCCACAACGTTTGAGAAGCATCGTGGGTTAAGTTTTGCCGCCCCCAAAAAGCTTTGTTGAAGTTGTTCCCCAACACCCCCATCTGTGTGAACAGGACCTTATTTGGACATAGGGTCTTTGCAGATGTAGTTAAATTAAGATGAGGTCTTAGTGGATTAGGGTCAGCCCTAATCCAGTGACTGGTGTGCTTTTATAAGGAGGGGAATTTGGATACAGACAGACACATAGAGAGAGGGGGATGCCACGTGAAGATATAGAGACAGACAGACACAGAGGGAAGGTGACCATGTGGAGATGGAGGTATCATGCAGGGGCCAGCCAGAAAGCACCGAGGATTTCCAGATACCACCAGAAGTGAGAAGAGCATCATGGAACAGACCCTGCCTCTGAGCTACCAAGAAGGAACTGCCCCTGCTGATACCTTGATTTTGGACTTCTGGCTTCCTGAACTGTGAGCAAATGTTTCTGTTGTTTAAGCTACTGAGTTTGTAGTGACTTGTTACAGCAGCCCTAGCAGACAAATACAGCACTTAGTCAATCCAAGGACAAGGCTGGCTTGCAGCATGTGATTCTTCCTTTTATCTCCTTTAGTCTTCGAGTTGAATTGGTGGGTGGATTCTAAATTAATGGCCATTTTCACTGACTATGCCAGAGTAAATACGCTTCCTCCTTTTTCCTCCTTCATGCCCCACCACTGCCATTAAGCCAGGCAAAAAATTCAAAGCACTTACTTTGCTGAAACATTTCTTTGGGTCATTATAGTTTTAGGTATTAGATTTTGCCATTTGCTATTCCAAGCATTCGCTTGCTTACACACTTTTTATCATGGTCCATAAAATACTGTGTGAGTCACATTAATATTTTTTTCTGCTAACCAAGTCCAGTTGTTGCAGGATGTAGTCAGTATAAGCATAATCAAAATATAATTTTTAAGGTTGAAAACAATGAAGAAGAGGTAGATCTCTTTTTCTTGAATCTTTTCGCCAAGATAATAAGTTCCCAAAAATATTGTCCCATAAAACCGTCTCTTCTATTGTTTCTTCACTTATTATGAAATGATCCTACAAAGCAACCTATTTAAAGATGAGATTGAAGGAGAGTTTAAGTGACTCTTAATCATCTTCAAACTCTTATCACAATTTTCCACAATCACTGGAAAGAGAAGTGTAGGTATGATTTGGCCATGGATGCCAACAACCTAGTCATCAAAAGCAACTCTCTTCCCAGTTGCCATTTTAGATAACTAAGTAACCGTGGCGTGAGATGATATTCTTACTGAGATCCCAGTCTAGAAAGTTTATAAACTAGAAGCCCCAGTATGACTGCTGTGTATCTGACACCCCAGCCAACAGAGACTAGAGCTACAAATGCAGATATGTAAATATAAAAGCATCAGGAGAGTTATCAAGTAAGATGTTATTTGACAGTCAAAAACCAAGGTAAAAATAACTTACATTTAAGGGTCAGTGGGTCCCATGGATGAAACACCATCGGTGGAGAGAGAGCTTCTAACTTCTCTTGTCAAAGATTGATAGTTCCTCGAAATAAGCATTACTAGTATTTTGGTTAATTCTCTTTTGACCACCAGGCAAATAAATATCACACTGGGACTCTTTCTGGCTTTTACATTCTTAGGATCCTCAGCAGGGAAAACACACATAATAAAAGCAAGGTGGAGGATCAGGATAATATTACTCAGGTGACTGCAGAGGGAAGAAAAGATCTCTTACTCTTTGAGAGCCAGAGTATTTTATACATAGCTAATGGCTGACTACATGGTTTGTGGTTCCAAGTCTGAAATGAAAATGTGGGACCATTTGTTCAAAGCAAAGGGAAAACGTGTGTGAATAAACAAAGCTTTTTCCTTTCTCCCATGGTCTATCTCCCTTGAGTTGTCATGACGTTTTTTGTTTGCTATGTAATGTCACTCTAAGTAAAGGAGAATTTAAAATGTTAATTTTTCGCATGAAGTTTACCATGCATCTTTATGTTGTACAGTGCCAACTTTAAATGCAAATATAAGAACATTTAACTTATATGTGGAATCACCAAAATTACAGTTTGTATTTTGTAGCTTCTACATGCGTAGGTATTTTCTTCTTCCCAGAACAATGGAAATGCCGGACAGAGCTAACGCAGCTGTCGTTATTTAATCTGATATGCATGCATTTTTACCAATACTCTCTATTTTTGGCTTATTGATGAATAAGGAAGGATTGAAAGGCAAAGGAAGTATGGGTTGTCCTGTTTTTCACTCTATTCCCATGTCATAATCTTGACATTCATGGTTGGCTGGTACAGGGAAGTAATAACATAGACGAAAAGACTGAGTAAGGTCCTTTGGTCATTAGTATTTCTGAGAATGCCATTGTCCTCTTTCTGCATTTGAAGCAAAATTCTAATTACAGTGGAAAATACGGCCTCTCAGGGCTGTCAGCACCTTGCTTACTCAGTTGTAGAGGTAATCAGCTTCCTTTTTACTCAGTTTGAGTCTTACTGAATTCCCCTACTGAGCAGAGCGGGTGTGCCGGAAGTCTGTACGGATGGAACTTTGAGAACACTTGGTGAATTGTGCACGTCAGACATGCAGACTGCACATCTAGCCTCTGCCCGAGCACGTGCCCTGTTGCCCAGTGGATTTCACTTACAGAACTCAAGTTCAAAGATAAAATTACTGAGGATTGCTAGACAGCCACAGCATAGCATTAAACCAAAAAGAGGACAACTACACAGGTAATGCCAGCATGAGGCCGCCCTGGGCAAAGCCAGCATAAGCCTATAATTACAATTTTCAACTTTAACTCTGCTTTTTACTAGCATATGATGTCCTGGATTTAGGTGCAGGTTTTGAGGTGATAGCTAAGGACTTTCAATCTAGTAAGTTACTTGAGGTATATTAAAAAGATAGTGCTTTTTTTTTTTTTTTTGGTGGTCTGTCCTAATTTTGACTCAGTAAAAATTGATTTTTTTCTTACATGAAATAGTAAGCACAGTGTCCATGAGTTGGTTTTCGTATTTTTCCTTCGTCAGTGTCCTTTTTTTTTTTGAACCGTGTTGTACATTTGGTTTTAGGAAGGACTCACAATCTGTATTCTCAATCCCCAAAGTTATCTAACAAGCCACGGGCAATTAATATTTACTGGAGAGCAATATAATTTTATATGCAGTCACACCCTTCTGCACACATTTATATGCACTTAGTTATTTTTTAAATTAGTGTAGTCATCTATTTTGGTGTCTTTTTCTTAGGGAACAACTTTTATACAACATGTTTAAAAAGTGACGATAGGGTGCCTAGCCGCTTGGCTTTGTGATTCATTCATATGTCCTTTGAGGCTAAATCTGCCTGTTACCCATTGTTCACCTCCTTTTCCCACCACTCCCCTTTAGAGGGTTCCTGCATTTGAAATTTAGATCATTAACTTTAAGTAAGAAATGGCAGAATCTCAAAACTGTCATACATTACAAGAAAGCAGCCTGGGGGCTACATATACTCTTCCAAATTTTAATACTCCCAGGTGCTTTTTTTATTGAAAACACTGCAACTCTACCCTGTATTTGGTATGCTGCCCTGCTTACCAAGAGTGCAAATCTAGTATAAGCCTTATTCTTAATAAGGCTACCAGAATCAGAGCCAATCAAAAAAGGAACAACCTTCATAAATATTCACACCTCACCAGAGACTTAGCTGTAACAAGTAATGAATAGTCATAGGGAATCTCATCATTGACTGAGATCCATCAACGCAAAAACAAAACCCCATTTCCAAAAGCAAAATAAAGGAAGCATGTCTGCAAAAGGCTAAGAGTAGTGTTACGAGAACATTATTTCAGTTTAGAGATGTCTCTGTTACATTCCATGTATCATTTATTTTCTCCCCCACTGAGATTAAATATAGATTTTTAAACATAAATATCTGTTTTAGAGACCTGTTTTTCCCAATATACCATTTCCCCCCTTCTACTTGGATAACTGTGTGTTCAGATACCACAGACGGCAATAAGATACATGAATTTTCTCTGTATAGCACATGTGTTTGCTTACAGGACTCATGGGAAGGTGGTAGGTGATTTTTTAAAATGGTTTCTGGCTTCTGGTAGGACGTTTCATCCTGAAAACTGGAAAACCACTTGGTTCGACTACCCTCAATTTGAGAATCAAATATTTGTGCTTAAAACATAAAGTGGGTAGAGGCATATGGGCTACAATGAGTCAGGAAGTATTCTGGACGTTAAATCTGGGAGAGCAGGGAAAAATGTGTCTCTTCTTCCTTATTTCTCCCTTTACTGCTTGCTAAATAGAATTGTCAAAGCCTCCAACCTCCTGCATCTGTTGCAATGTTTTGTAGATTAGATATTTGGAAAGCACTGTTGTCTTTCTGAATTCGTCTTAAATGTGATCAGCTCTCTGTTCCTAAACCCATGCAATTAAAAATGATTTTGGAGGCGGTCCTGTGAACAGGACACCTCTGGTTGTATGATACGCTACCCATCTTCACACACCCCACTCATCAGCATGATGAAACCATAATAGACACTTAAAGGACTTCTGAGTATTTTAATGTATACACGGAATCAATCCATAGGGAATTCCCTCATTTATTCATTTAACACTCTTATTATCCGCCCATCTCGCTCTCTCTCTCTCTGTCTTGTCTTTACTTTTTTTTCTTTTAACTAAATTGTAGTTGACTTACAGCAAATCCATTTCACAGCCTGTTGCCTCTTCCCTACCCCACCCCCCACCTTCAATTCAAGAAACACAACTGCCTACTAAATTAAATATAAATTCTGCTTCTTCTCATTAGGACTCTGTTGGAGTCAGGACGCTTTGGGGACAAAACAATAGATACCCACACAAAAAGGAAAATGTGTTGTTCAAAGAACTGAAAGAAATACAGAGCTAGCATCAGCTTCAGACACAGCTAGATCTTGGGCCTCACAACATCTCATCAGCACTGTCTGTCTCTGTCCTCTTGCCTCTACTTTCCTTTGTGTTGTATTCGGTATCAAACACATTCTCTGCTTTTGGTGACCCCTGGAAGCTCCAGGCTTACTTACATCCTCCCAGCTTCATGTCTTTCTGAGTGAGACTGCTCTTCCAACAGAAGTTCCAACAGAAGTTCCAGAATAAAGTCTCATTGTACTCACCGGCCTGGCTTGCGTAACCTGCTTTTCCTTGAGCCCATCTCTGGAACCAGAGGAAATGATGCTGTGACTTACAGACTTGAGTCATATTCCCACCTTTGGAATGAGGCGTGAAGTCAGCTCTCCAGAACCACATGGACTGTGATACTTGTAGGGAAAGTCAAGTCAAGTCAAGACAAATAAAAAAGTTAGGGCTGGGAAGGACATTACAACATGAGTCCATTAGAAGCCACAGGCTACATTTCTTGTCTTACTCTGTTACCCTAGAGAAACCTGTTGTAGGGACTTCCCAGCTTTATCGGCCACCACATAGGGGGATGGCAGTGGGGATTCTGTGCCTAATTGGAGGTTATGAGTTTCAGCCATGGTTTCAGGAGCTATAGACTTTTCCCAAGAGATGGCACTCAGCCACATTGATAGGAACTTTTTCTCCCAGTTGTTAATTCAAAACCCTAGTGTCATACCAACAACAGTTGTCTCTAGGGATACTGGAACTCTGTTAAGGTAAAGCTTTAAATTTGGCCCCAAAGTTTTAGTATGAAGCCTCTCTGGGATGTTTAATTAGGTATTCAACATAGGTTTAATCATATATTGAACATTGCCAAGTGCAGGGGATGGTAAGATAATTGTTCCTATACCTGGAACCTCCCATTCAAATTGAGACCCCTCAGACCTTCACTGCAGTACACTGGTCAAACAGACATCTCAATACATCCCTCTGGTTGTCTACCCCATTGACCTATCCAAAGGCTATTTCTTTTTTTTTTTTTTTTTTTTTATTGTTATATTAATCACCATACATTACATCATTAGTTTTATTTTTTTTTTAAGATTTTATTTATTTATTTGAGAGAGAGAGAATGAGAGAGAGCGAGTACATGAGACAGGGGAGGGTCAGAGGGAGAAGCAGACTCCCCGCTGAGCAGGGAGCCCCATGCGGGACTCGATCCCAGGACTCCAGGATCATGACCTGAGCCGAAGGCAGTCGCTTAACCAACTGAGCCACCCAGGCGCCCATACATCATTAGTTTTAGATGTAGTGTTCCATGATTCATTGTTTGTGTATAACACCCAGTGCTCCTTGCAGAACGTGCCCTCTTTAATACCCATCACCAGGCCAACCCATCCTCCCACTCCCCTCCCCTCTAGAACCCTCAGTTTGTTTTTCAGAGTCCATCGTCTCTCATGGTTCGTCTACCCCTCCAATTTCCCCCCCTTCATTCTTCCCCTCCTGCTATCTTCTTCTTCTTTTTTTTTTTCTTAACATATATTGCATTATTTGTTTCAGAGGTACAGATCTGAGATTCAACAGTCTTGCACAATTCACAGCACTTACCAGAGCACATACCCTCCCCAGTGTCTATCACCCAGTCAGCCCATCCTCCCATCCCACCCCCCACTCCAGCAACCCTCAGTTTGTTTCCTGAGATTAAGAATTCCTCGTATCAGTGAGGTCATATGATACATGTCTTTCTCTGATTGACTTACTTCGCTTAGCATAATACCCTCCAGTTCCATCCACGTCGTTGCAAATGGCAAGATCTCATTCCTTTTGATGGCTGCATAATATTCCATTGTATATATATACCACATCTTCTTTATCCATTCATCTGTCGATGGACATCTTGGCTCTTTCCACAGTTTGGCTACTGTGGACATTGCTGCTATAAACATCGGGGTGCACATACCCCTTCGGATCCCTACTTTTGTATCACAAAGGCTATTTCTTTTTTTTTTTTTTTAAGATTTTATTTTTATTTATTTGAGAGAGAGAGAATGAGAGACAAAGAGCATGAGAGGGAGGAGGGTCAGAGGGAGAAGTAGACTCCCTGCCGAACAGGGAGCCCAATGCGGGACTCGATCCCGGGACTCCAGGATCATGACCTGAGCCGAAGGCAGTCGCTTAACCAACTGAGCCACCCAGGCGCCCCACAAAGGCTATTTCTTAAGGGTATGAGTCTGCTAAGCAGTGAATCCCCCAATAGAAAATAGGATGCAAAAACAAGTTCTTGATTTAGAAGGATCCTTAAGTCTAGCCTGTGCCTCCTTCCACTCGTCATGACCTCAGGAAAGACCTGGACAAGCAGTTTAGCCTTGATGTGGTGTCTTAGAGATCCTCACTCCTCAAACTCTGGTCTGAGGACCAGTAGCATTAGCATCACCTGGGAGCTTATCTCAGAGAGCCTTTCTGGCCCCTGAGACTTACAGTTTTGCAGCAGTACATTGCAGTAAAGAGCCAGACTCTAGAGCAAGACCACCAATCCTTAATCTCCTGTGCCTTGGGTTTCCTTAGCTTTATAATGGGAATAGTCATGGTGCCCACTCATATCATTGCTATGAGGGTTACATGAATTAATGCATGTAAGTATTTAGAATGGTGTCTGGGACATAGTGACTTCTCAATATGAGTTTTTATAATGTAATAGTAATTATTATTATTATCCTGTACTTGAAATCAGAAATGAGAATGATTCATGGTCAACTCTTTACCCAAAGCATGGGCAAAGATGGAGAAATACTTCCATACCCTGGATAAATTTATATATTCTCTTTGGCCTGGCACCTTTCAGTCATCTTTCATGAGTCTCTTTTGTTCATCTAGCAGAGATCATTTTCTTCATTCAGCAATGATTTAGTGTTTTGTCCCACTTTTCATGGGGACTTGACTTCAAGGGCTTGTGCCTTCACCACATTTGTTCATCTTGGTACATTGGTTTACTTTTGTTGTCTATCCTATGCACTCCCACTAGGCACACAGCAATCTAAGTCTTCTTAGGCAACAATGGTACTTTCTTTCTGATGCATATGTTATTTTTATTCTTATTATTTCAGCTAGCAGCATTCATCAGCAATGCACCTACTGACATTGAGGCAGACCTTAGGGTGAGGGCTTCTGAAAATCATTTCATATGCTTTCACAATCAAAATTCCAACCCAAATGAGTTCTGTTCCCACAGCTTCCTTACCCTGCCTGCCATATTCCCTGTCAGCTTTCAGACTGTACCTGACCCAGCAAGGATTAACTGGGCCATTTAGTTCTGGTCTCACAGTCATGAAACACCTCAAATTGACCTTTTAGTATGATTGCCAAGTAAGTTTGTAAAATTTTACATGTCATCATTGCTTTTGTGAGTTGATTTAATTGGCATTAGTTTGGTAAAAATAAAACCTTAACAGTACGCCACAACTTTTATAGCTTACTTTTGAAATTAAAAAAATTTTTTTAATATCCTGGAAGCCTCAAAAAAAAAAAAAAAAAAGGAAAGCAGCCTCTGGCCCTCTCTTCCAAACACCTTTAAAATGATCTCTCTTTATTGAAACTTTCCAGATGCCACCTTCCTCAACCCTCAGAGCAAGTTGTGAACTTCTTACCGAGTCTGCATTATTTTCTGCCTTGAATTAGAGTCATCATGTGCGAGGCTTAGATAATAACCTTTTGAGTTCAAGGACTCCTTATACCTTGTCTATGGGTTATTTATATTTTTTATGATGTACTTGCTTAAGCCTTAATAGTGTCACAGTCACCTGGACAGAACCTATATATTATTCATTCATTGTAATTATTATTCATTCAGAACCTATGTATCTAATAAGATCCTAGCAAAGGATCTTTTGCACAAAGTAGGTACACAGTTCATCTTTGTTGAAATGGCATGAATCTTTCAGTCTGAATTTAGAAATGTCTGTGTCTTGTGTGTGTCTTCATGGTCTAGATGGTAGTTGGTAATGAAATCCACACTTTGCCTTTGCTCCTGTGAATTAATAAAGGGTTTTCCTTTTGAGAAATAGTCCTCACTAGTATCCTTCTTACTCTTCATCAGAGAGCACCAACCACATTATCTTTGCCTCATTTCATGTATCATTCATTCATAAATATAAATATTTATAAATATGCTTTGATCATGTGGCACTTATTAGTTTATGGGCTACCACATTTTCTTCTTCTGGGAGCCCTTCAAAAAACAAGAACGATGTTTTTTTTCATTATTATATCCCTAATGCCTAGATCATATTTTGGTCTATAATTATTTTTCATATTTACTAAGTAGAAGGAACAATGGATTGATGTAAGACAATTCTAACGTAAGGATGGATTCTGGTGTAATGCTTAACTATCACCATGATTATACTTCATAACAAACTGCCCTGAGACTTGGTGGTTTAAAATAACAACCATTTATTCATGTTCGTGTAGCTGTGGTTTGACTAATCTAGCAGTGCTTGGCTGGATAGCTGTGCTTCCATGCGTAGGTCTGGCTGGGCTTGGCTCCTCACCACACATGGGGCTCAGTCTGTACCACCTGTGTCAACTCTGGGGCATGAGAGTTACCCAGGGAAGCTCTTTACGTATGATGGCAGAAGTAGAAGGGAACAAGCTCTACTACATAAACACATTTCAAGCCTTGTATATATCATGTTACTAGCATCAGGTTGGTGTTAAAAAAAAAAAAAAGCCTAATGGCTAAATCTAAAGTCAATGGGTGGGTAAGTATGCTTTGAGTCTATATAAGAGCTAAAAAATCTTGGGGCAATGTGCAAAGATACAGGCAGGGGTGGAGAATTGTGGCCAACATTTCAATCCACCACATCAGGTTATAAAGAAGATCCTAGAATTGGATAGTTTAATTTAGCTATTGGTGTTCTAGGATTTCCTTATATTCAGCATCCAAGATATCTAAGGATGATTCTACTTTAAATCATATTTGAAGATCTCTTGAGTTGGTGCTTATAGAGTTGTCTTCTTACTGCCTTTAAAATATAAATTGTATGTATTTATGGATATCCAAACGTTGCTGGGCTGTGCTTACTAAATTTAAGGTTAGTCTCTTTAATGACTAGATTGCCTTTAAGAAAGAATGAAGAGGGGGGGAATTGGAGGGGGAGATGAACCATGAGAGATGATGGACTCCGGAAAACAAACTGAGGGTTCTAGAGGGGAGGGGCGTGAGAGGATGGGTTAGCCTGGTGATGGGTATTAAAGAGGGCACGTTCTGCATGGAGCACTGGGTGTTATACTCAAACAATGAACCATGGAACACTACATCAAAAACTAATGATGTACTGTATGGTGATTAACATAACATAATAGTAAAAAAAAAAAAAAGAAAGAGAAGAAAAAAAAATAATAAAAAAAATAGATTGCCTTTCAGTCCCTGGTTTTGCGAATCCCCCTAGTGAAGTTACCTCCTTAATAATTATTAACAATTATTATGGTTCAGAGAAGCAATGTTATTTAAAACTTTCTTCCTTATAATCAAGTCAGACTCTATGAACACTTAAGATTTTTTTTAATTATTTGTAAGGGAGCATGATTTTAATACAAGTTTATGCAGTAGTTCCAAGGTTTAATATTTTGCACCCTCTGCTGGGGGAAAAACAACGAGAATTACAGCAGATGTGGAGAAGCAAGCGATTTGGGTTATGAAGTGAAAACCTTAGATTAGAAAAGCATTTGGCTCATAAAAGTCATTTCACAATTATTTTGAGAATATGTTTTTGTAACTCTCCTTGCATAAACAATATATCACAAAATTTAAATTCACAAACAGTAACCTAAAAATATCCACGATTACAATTTATGGGTTGTTGAGATCTGAAAAATCCCTCTCAAGCCTTCCCTATAGATGAATTTTGGAATATATTTAGGATAAATCCTGTTAATAAGAACCCAAAATATCAAGAAAAGGAAATACTACATATCTGAAGAACTGAGACTTGAGTAGTACATTCTACTGAAAAAGCCACAGGCTGGTAATTTTCTGTTCTATATTGTACAAAAGAGGTTGTCAGCTTATGCGGTGCTTGAATTAAAAGTAAATTTAAATGCTGTAACCTCTTACTGTGAATTACTAAGTATGCTAATGGCAATATCCACTGGCACACACGTTCATTTAAAGGCCTCCACATAATGGCAGAGACAGCTAAAAATTAAGTTAGATTCAAGCATAACATAAATCTGAATTTCATAATGCTTTTCATAAGGTGGAAAAAGTAGCTATCTCAAAAACTTTCTCCAGCTCTTATTCATAACAGGTGAAAAATTTCATCAGAGTAGAATGATCACTTAAAATGACAAATGTGTTAAGTGGATGAATATTAGAATCAAACAGGTCTTCTTTCTAAAGCCTTCTACCCGAAACCTGCGGAAACATCTGTGTGACCATTCTAGTTCATGTGGAGTGCCATAATATATTGCCGAAAGTGGTCAGACATCCATTTCCCACACTTCTATAATCCACTGTTGAAAAAAATATTTCAGTAGACACGGCTGTCTCAGTAGCCTCTGGAGCAACACAAACCTGATATTTTCTAATCCAAGGTTATTTTTCAGGTCATCAATTCTATTTCCAAACATCTGACAGACCCTGGTGTTCTTAATTAGAATGGTGGCACATCTATCGATCATTATCTTTATGACTTCAATTTTCTCCTCAACTTGTAACAAGTTCAGAAGCAGGCTTTCACAGACCTTGTCTGTTGCTCTCTGAATCACATCTGCTAGAACTTGCTAAGCCAGGCTGACATCATTTGATAAGTAAAACACATATCCTCAGATGTTAAATCAAAAATAGGATGGTTTACCTCCAAGAAAAGGACCTTGAGGGCAAAATGGTAAATTGTGATTTCGCTCTGTTTCTCTCTCTGGATCTCTCCCTCCCTCTCTGTCTTTACCTAAAGCCACACACTTAACAAGATATAAAATACAAACATGAATAAAATTACATTTCAGTATCTCTGTGGCTAGTCTTTAAATGGTATAGGGAACACAAATGTGACTTTTGTAAGTACTGCTCTTCTAAACAGTGCCATAGATGGGAATACAAGAAAAAGAACTACAAAATTCATTTAGGTGGGTGCCTGGGTGGCTCAGTTGGTTAAGCAAGCGACTGCCTTCGGCTCAGGTCATGATCCTGGAGTCCCGGGATCGAGTCCCGCATCGGGCTCCCTGCTCGGCGGGGAGTCTGCTTCTCCCTCTGACCCTCCTCCCTCTCATGCTCTCTCTCTCTATCTCATTCTCTCTCTCTCAAATAAATAAATAAAATCTTTAAAAAAAACAAAACAAAACAAAACAAACAAAAAATTCATTTAGGTGTATTTTCTGCTGGTTTGGTGCTATATCCTGCCTTTCCTTTTCAGCCTTCTCTTCTATGACTCACAACATATGTTGTTTTAATAGAACCTGTGCATTTAAGGCTCTTCAAAATGCCATTCTTGTCCATTTTTCTTCATGGGTTATAACCTTTCTAGAGTATCTTTTCTTCTCATTTTTACTCCTTTACATCAGATTATATTCAGCTTGCATAATTAACTATAGAACTTATTTTTTTTAATGTCACAATAAGGTAATATTTTTTCCTAAGGTTAGTACTAATCTGGTTAATTATTTAATTAATTTCAGTTGATTAATTAATTGTGTCACCTATCTGCCCTCTCAACACAAATTTGTATGGAGTTAATTAACCTTTATACTCTCTGACCCAGATCCCTGTAGCAATTTTCTCCTGAGCAAGAAAAACCCCAACTATCCCATCCCAAAACACCCACTCTATTGACTCTCTCAATCCATTTTCTTGCCACAGAGAGAAAGATCTCAGAGTTTGTTTCATCTTTATACATGCACTTGTCATGCTTTTCCATGAATGTTTCCACCCTCGTGTTAGTCAGGATTCTTTCAGTTACAGGTAACGGAAAACACAAACTACCTCAAGGTAAAAAAAAGAAATTTACTTATTTACAATATAGAAGGAAATGACACAAGGTAACACGCAGAATGAAGAGAAGAGACTGAAGGCCCTAGGAACTGAAAACGAAGACTCTGTGCTTCCCAGGCACTGTCTATATGTATCTGTCTTCCATCTCGGCATCTGTCTCTGTGGGCCTCTTCCTCCAGCTCAGCCAAGCTCTTCCCATCCAGAGAGCATTGTAGCTGCTAGAAGCACCAGTTTAGAAACCAGCAACGAGTCAGCCTCTCATTGTGTGGTCATCTGGGGGAGGCATCTGATTGGCTCTGCCCTGACTCACATATTCACTTCTTGGACCAGTCACCATTTCCTGGGGTCGAAAAACTATTAGATTAAATCCTATGCAATTCTTGTTTCTGTGGGTTTAAAATGGTCAAACGTAGGCGGGTTTTTTTTCTCCTTTACTGAATGGAGATCAGGCCTGGGTCACACACTACCCTTGGGGCCAGGTGCTTTTACTAAAAACTGAAGAATGAGGTGAGAGACCTGTCAGACAGCCAACAAATTAGTTATCACATAGTTTCAATTTAAAAAAGTATATACTTCAGTAACTTAAGGCCAGTAATATAATCTTTGTTATATGAGGACTGAAACCATGAAAATATACTTGGTGCAATACAAAGCTGACTTTTACTAATCTGAAGTTATTTTATAGGTCATAAGTTCTATTTCCAAGCATCTGGAAGGCTCCGGTGCTCCTAGTTGGAATGGCAGAGGCAGTTTTTCTTTATATATATATATTTTTTTTTCTTTTTACTAAAATGGATTTTAGGGGCGCCTGGGTGGCTCAGTTGGTTAAGCGACTGCCTTCGGCTCAGGTCATGATCCTGGAGTCCCGGGATCGAGTCCCGCATCGGGCTCCCAGCTCAGCAGGGAGTCTGCTTCTCCCTCTGACCCTCCTCCCTCTCATGCTCTCTGTCTCTCATTCTCTCTCTCTCAAATAAATAAATAAAATCTTTAAAAAAATAAAAATAAAATGGATTTTAATTATCATGTTTCACATGCTAAATTTCATATCATATATATCATTTCTCATCCAATTCTCAAATAATTGAGAACAGTATTCTGAAATCTTTCCTATCTTCTTATACAAAGCCATTACTCTGTATTAAAAGATGAGTGCTTATTTATTTAGGGTCATATAACAGGAGATATGTAGGTATGAGACGGATATTATCCCTCTGGGTTTTGTAAGTTTAAAGAGTACAGGTCAAGAGCAGCTTTATTTCATTTGAGCACAATTATTTATGGTTGAACCTTGTGAAATGCTAATATCCAAACATTTTTGACTGCCCAAACTGGCAGTTTCATATGGTTTAAACTGTTAATCCATGGGAGAAATTTATACCAAATCCTGCAGACTGACTTCATGCAGTATGCAACTCAGTGTCAGTCTTGATGTAGGTCTAAAGTGGTATAGGAGAACCCCCTGAGATATAGTTTAACTTAGTTGTTGTTCCCGCTAGGTTAAGAACAGCAGCTTGTTGCCATGGTATCATACACCCAGACACAGCTGTAAGCGGACAAAGGACAGTTTTCCACCTCGGTCTAGGTATGTGTGTGGGATCATAGTAGGACTCCCAGATCTCCCTAAAGGAGCTCAAGCCATACCAGTTTTGTTCACTATGTTGTACTCAACACTGAATACTGAACCTACAACAACACAGGCAGTTAGTACAGTAATATTAAGTGAATGAAAATAAATACATGTGTTTGAATGCACATTGAAGTAATTATTTTGATGGGAAAAAATGCCCTAAGTATATGGAAAATTAATTAGTTAGCAACGTGCCATTTCACTGATGGCTTTGGTGAACAGATTGTGAGATAGCACACCAGGCTGACATGCTAAATGTGAAAAAAAAAAAGTAAAAAATAAGTAAAACAAGGCCTGGAGGTATCTACTTTATGTTAAAAGATGAAAGTGGGAATTAAAATGGTTAACTAACTTGCCTAAGATCACCCAACCAGCTAGTTAGGAAGAGATGTATAAGACTCAAGACTCAGGAATCCCATCCTGATAGTCTTACCATATTTTAATTAAAAGAGAAAAATCTAATCTATATATAGGAGCTCATTCATTGTCAAATTTAGTAGTAACCCCTTAAGTGGATTTAACTGAATTAAATGCAATATACCAAGTCACTATGTACCCCAGAACATTTTCCTTTGAAAAAGGCTGTATAATGTTTCTGAATGGTCATTTTAGAAAGAACCTCATACATTTCATTACTTCTCTACACCAGTAACATCGGAGAAGGCAGAGTGTGTTTTTTACCCTGATTACTTTCTGTAAGTTTAACTTACTCAATTTAATAATGCTTGCCAATGTGAAACCTACATGAGAGTGAAGGCAACACACACACAATCAAAGACCAGTAAGCTTACTGATTGCATATTCTGAAAATTAAGAAAATTAGGAGGTCACTAAGGTAGAGAATTATGAAGGGAATGGAGGAAATATGGGGGAAAGAAACGTAGATCAGAAATGTATTTTCTGATAGGTTACATGTCATGATGAGAAGGAGACATTCAGAGTTTGAAGAAATGAGCATCCGCATAGGGGGAAGAAATGACAGCATTTGCAAAGGCCCTGAGATGGGAAAGAAGTTGAAAAACAAAACAAAACAAGAGATAGTGCCGGGACACCAGAGGGCTGGAGTGCAGCGAGCAGGGCAGGTGGGGGAGAAAAACTTATTTGCGTAGGTTAGGGTGTGGGCTCATTTCTACCAGGAAGATCTCTCTTTCTCTTCCTTTGTGCTTCCTTATTATCTGACCTGTGTTTCAAAAAGATGGAGACAGACCTCCGTGAGTCTCCTGCTCCCTTATATGCCTTGCTGGCTATGCTAAGGTAACTAGTTTTTACAGCACGGCCCAAGTATTTCTCAGGGTTATTTATTCCGCCTGTAACTTTGAGAGATGAGGTTACATCTTGACACCGAGCAGCCTTGCTTACTATTTGCTGTAAAAATGATGGATTTCCCCAAGCCAAGTGTTCTTAGCTGTGACACAGACCCACTGTGTGTGAGCACCCAGCACATGGCCCCCCATAGGACTTGGCAGCAAAGGTAACTGGCACAAATATGCTGATGTTCATGCTGCTTGCTGTGCGTTGTGAGTAATAAAGTCATTTGTCTCTGACTCAGGAGTCTTGTGCATTAGCCAGCATCCAGGAACAGTAAAGGGTCACATTGGCTTATAGGCAGTGTGAAAGGCAAGTCCCTGACCTGACAATATGTTTTTTAACCCCCCAACAATTTGGGGGAAATAATAGAAAGATAGGACTTGCCTTTTGAAGAGTGTAAGCTAGAGATTTGACTGAATATAGTCACATTAACTTTTAGTGTGATTTTTAATGAGGAAGAACATATGAGAATATTATTAGTGTTTGGTTACCATCTGTGAAGAGGTACAAAATATCATTTGATTACTTTCATAGGGATGATAATATAATATTTTTAGGGAAAAGAATTTCCATGCTATGTGAGTAGATTTTCCTCTTGAATTTGTAATGTCAAAATACAAATAAACACTTTAGTTTTGTTATATACCCACTGGAGACTCTTCCTCTATTTTGCTTAAGTATCTATACATAAATGCATTCTTTTCTAAGATACTGTGATCTCTATAGTTTTCATCTTTTTTTGTAATAATGTGCCAAAATACATAAATATCTAAGAAGTTTAGTTCATTCATGTGATAGATTGGAGATTATAATATTGTATTTCTTTTAAAGTTGTCGTGTTTAATGACTTGTGTTGAACTCTCAAAAGGTCTCTGAGGGGCACCCGGGTGGCTCAGTCGGTTAGGCGACTGCCTTCAGCTCAGGTCATAATCTCGGGGTCCTGCGATCAAGCCGCCCCATGATGGGCTCCCTGCTCAGCTGGGAGTCTGCTTCTCCCTCCCCCTCTGCTACTCCCACTGCTTGTGCGTGCGCACGCATGCGCTCTCTCGCTCTCTCTCTCAAGTAAATAAATAAAATCTTAAAAAAAAAAAAAGGAAGAAAAGAAGAGTTCTCTGAGACTCCCAACTGCAAGGGAATGAGTATTTTACTCAGGTCATTGCCACAGGAAACACTCTCAAAAGGAGTGTCTTCTCCTCAAACCCAGGGAATAAGAGGCCTTTTTCAGGGGAAGGACAGGAAAGCTGTCCGTTGCACCCTAGCTGCACATTTGCTGGCCCTGTCTCAACAGGTGCCTCGCACAAGCAGAAAGGAGAGGATTTTTGCAGTTTGGTCTGCGTCAGCCCTTTACATACTGTTCTTGTAGAGCTTGACTCAAAGGAATTTAGAAAGAGGCAGTTTGTCTATGAACATAAAATCATGGTAGTTGAGCTAATTTTTTCCAATACGTTCATTTCTGTTTAAGATTCTTTTGAAGGTTGACAGAAGGACCAACATCATGTTTCTTAAATGTATCCCTTAATACTACAGGTGATGAAACCAGATTGCCAATAAAGTTATTTTAAAAATAAACCAAACTTCGACAGGACTGTAGTTACTAAATATTTTACAAGAGATATTTTAAGCTCCCTTTGTGAAATCTTACATGAATGAGCATTTCCCTGATTAACTGTGGAAAGGTGATTTATTCTACCTCAAACTTAGAGTATAAATTTAATCATTTCATTACTGGTAACAAATCATCTTAAGAGCGTTTACAGCTAGAATATTTCCTCACAATCTGGCATTAAATATTGACTGCAACTTTCAATTCTATCTCCCTTTATCACGTTGTAATGAGCCTGAAGGTTAATATCCTTCCCATCTGCCTTTATTTCTTCTTCTGTTGATCTTATGCTTTTTTTTTTTTTTTCTTTTTCTTCCATGGGAATATTTTTTTTTCTATTCCAAACCCCTTTCTTTTTTCCACCTGCAGAACTGGGCAGCAGATTTTTGGTAAGACTTCACACGAAAGGATCACGCTTCCATTAACATAACGTAAAATCTCTTTCTTCCATTAAGCGGCTGATTTTATAATTTGAATTTTTGTTTTTTTCCTGTAGGTGAACAGCACTTTGAAGGTTGTAGAAAACAAATACTGGAGAACCTATATGAATTAGTCATTCTAAGTGATATTCACACACCCTAGGCATTTTTTTGATCAGGAAGCTATATTATGACTTTTTCCTCCCTTGAGACTTTTTTAGTACTAACTACAAGTGACATAATAGTATATGCATCTAAATCTGTTCAAGGAGTTAGGCAGTTTAGTAACAGCATTTTTAAATTTCAATTGGAGCTATGATCAATTTGAAGAAAAACTTGGGTAGTCTGATGGGATGTGTGCTGGGTTTGACAGTTGTCCTCTGTCAAATTGTAAGCAGTGTGCATAATGGTTAAGAGTGTAGGTTCGTGGACAGTCTCACCTGTTGACTCTAACCTTAACTCTTTAATCCCTGATCTGTGAGCTGGGACAAATACCTAAGCCTCATTTTCTCATCTTCAAAATGAGGACTATAATGCCCAGATCAGAGGGTTGTTGTAATGATACATAATAATTGCTTAATAAATTCTATTGCTGTATTGTTACTATTACTATAAATGATGCAGAGCCAATTTAAAGCAAACATTCATTGGCCAAATTCAGATGCCTCTGTTGAAATGGCAGGACGATTAGTGCCTACATGTTACACATATAATGCCTTAATTACCCTATTTAAACCATAATAATGTGCCTCTAAAGATACGTTATCTTGACCTCAATTTAGATTATAGCAGCATATGGATTATGGATCTTTGATATTTTTAATTCAGTCATCTTAGTGCATCAAATACTTTCAAACGTTTTAAAAGAAACCTGTGTTGCGTAGATCTGATGTTTTTGTACTTTGCTTCACACCTGACGTTAGTACCTGACAAGATACGTAGGTTTGGGTATTTTGTTTTCACACGTATGAGAGAAAGAATTTATATTCCTGCTTTTTTTTAACTATTGATGTTTCTTCTGCCTACTTTCAAATATTGCGTTGTTATTTTTTTAAAGATTTTATTTTTTTATTTGAGAGAGAGAGTGCATGAGCAAGAGAGCACAAACAGGGGGAACAGCAGAGGGAGAGGGAGAAGCAGACTCCCCACTGAACGGGGAGCCAGATGTGGGGCTCCATCTCAGGGCCCTGAGATTATGACCTGAGCCACAGCCACCCAGGTGCCCCCAAATATTGCACTGTTATAAAATGTTTTCTTTATGTTTTAAAGCCACAATACATAAGGGTGATGGTAACATGGAGTCATGGAAAAAGACTGTAAATTGCAGTTGGGATCTGGAGTAATGCTCTAGTTTCTCTGCTCATTGGTTATGAGGTCTGGGATTAGTTATTTACACTTGAGGAATGTCAGTTTCCTTATTTACAACTTGAGGATAGTAATATTCTCATAGGTTTCTAGTGAAGATTGATGGAAGAAAAAATGGTACTGTAAATAGTAGAACATATATATAAATGTCTATTGTTGCTATGAAAGTGACTTAAATCCCAGTAATTTAAAGTAAATTGCTGGCAGACATGTGACATAATCTTGGGGGTTTTGTTTGTTTTTAAAGTAAGTAATTTGTGTCTATATTTGTTATTAATTATAGTTCTTAATCTTTAGATATGTCACTTACATTAATATTAATTTTTAAAGTGCAAAATTGGTATCTCATACACATTAGGATGATTACTTTAAAAAAAACAGAACATAACAGGTATTGGTGAGGTGTGGAGGCATGAGAACTATTGTATACTGCTAATGGGAATATAAAGTGGTACAGCTCCTATGGAAAACGTCTCAAAAAATTGATGGTTCCTCAAAAAATTAAGAATAGAATTACCATATGATCCAGCGAGTTCACTTCTGGGTATATACTCAGAGCAATTGAAAACCATGTCTCTAAAAGATATCTGTACGTGGTGTTAATAGCACCATTATTCACAATAGCCAAAAGGTAGAAGGACCCCAAGTGTCCACTGATGAATGGATAAACAAAATGCAATGTGTGTGCGTGTGTGTGTGTGTGTGTGTAATGGACTATTGTTCAGCCTCAAAAAGGATAGAAATTCAGACACAGGCTACAAACATAGATGAACCTTGGGGCCAGTATGCCAAGTGAAATCAGCCAGTCAGAAAAGATAAATACTGTTTGATTCTACTCATGCAAGATACCTAAAGCAGTCAAATTTATAGAGACAGGAAGTAGAATAGAGGTTGCTAGAGGCTTGGGAGAGGGGGAAATGGAGAATTGTTCTTTAATGTATATAGAGGTTCAGCTTTTCAAGATGAAAAGAGTCCTAGAGCTTGGTTTGAATGAAAATGTACTTCACACTATTGAACTGTAACATACAAATGGTTAACGTGCTACATTTTATGTTGTGCATATTGTATGTGTATTTTCCCACAGTCGTCTTTTAAAAAGCCAAATTGGTGGTTGTTGGACCATCTGAACGCTATATAAAGTCGAACAGCATAGCCTGGTATTTAAAAGTGCTGATGGGGGGCGGGGGCGAGGGGGTGACGTCAGACAAACCTGGCTCCATTACGTACCTGGGGAGTTCCTAACTTTGGAGTAGGTAACTCTAAACTTGAGTACCTGCATCCTTAAACTGGGTTGAATTAATACATCTGCTTCAGCTGTGCTGTTTTGAGGTTTAAAAGAGATATTCTAGAGCACACAAGGTATTTGTATTTGTTTGCTAGGGCCGCTACACCAAAATACCATAGACTGGGTGGCTTAAAAAACAGAGATTTCTTTTCCCAGAGTTCTAGGGTATAGAAGCCCAAGATTAAGGTGTTGACAGATTTGGTTTCTTTAGAAACTTTCTCATTGGCTTATAGATGGTTGCCTTCTCCCTGTGTCCTCACATGGTCTTTCCTCTGTATACACATGGGTATGTGTCTAAACTTCCTCTTCTTAAAAAGACACCAGTCATATTGAATTAGTGCCCACCCTAAGTACCTCATTTTAACTTAATTAACTCTTCAAAGACTTTGTCTCCAAATGTGGTTACATTCTGAGGTACTGGGAGTTAGGGCTTCAACATACTAATTTTGGGGGCTCTAGTTTAGCCCATAACAGTATCTGCTACATCTTATGTGTAGAATAAACTTAAACTGGTGTGAATTAGTTATTTTCATAGATAGGTGCTTTTAGTGTGCATATGATATTCCTCTCATAATTCATATAATTGAAAAAGAAATGTGATATAGATAAGGTCATTCATTCAGCAAAATGTGAGTCATCAGTCAGTTGAATAAATGAGAACTCACTTGGGTAAAGTAGAGAATTAAAATATGGTTCATGTGTTCTGGAAACTAAAAATGAATGTCATTACTTTAATCACAATATTTACTTTTTATTTTATACTGTTCTATGTAATACTCCTAAGAACCTTGTTAGGAAGATGTGGGCCTATGTTTTATACGTTTTAAGGTTATATATTTGTTTCTGTTGCATCTGGTACTGGAAATGAATTGTGACAGTTTTAAAAATGTACCCACTGTATCATTTTAAAATAGAAGTAAGTGAGGCAGTCTTGGCAATAATCCAAGGGCAAAAACATAGACAAAATACTGAGAAATCTGAATTCAGAGGACAAAATGAGCATGTGTCTCTAACATCCCCTTCTGTTTCAATTCCCTTGAAATAAGAGAGATAATATATATATATTTATATATATGTATGTATATATATATATGTACTCACATATACGTATATATTTATAAAAGTTTTATAAGTAAGTGAGGCATAGGAGGACAGATACAATTTGACAGAGACACAGGAACAAAGGGAAAAAAAGGGCAAAACCTGTAATAGGGATGGGTCTTTGCTAAGGCCTTAATAAGGCCTGTTACTTGGGAGTGCTTCAGGTTTAAAGTCAGTGGAGTAGGAAGGAAATTTGAGGGTTTGAGAGGTTAATTGGGCAACTACCTTTTATGTTTAGGTTAGGGCCCCTGAGCCTTCCTCAGTCTCTGGTGGTGGTTCAGAGCTGGAAGCAGGCCCATGGATCAGACCGCTCGTAATTCCCAGCAGGAACAGGTGTTCTATCTGCAGCAGACAAGCTGCTGGTACAACCCATCAAGAAGTCTAGTCTGCTCGGGCACCTGGGTGGCTCAGTTGGTTAAGCGACTGCCTTCGGCTCAGGTCATGATCCTGGAGTCCCGGGATCGAGTCCCGCATCGGGCTCCCTGCTCGGCGGGGAGTCTGCTTCTCCCTCTGACCCTCCCCCCTCTCATGCTCTCTCTCTCTCTCATTCTCTCTCTCAAATAAATAAATTAAATCTTTAAAAAAAAAAAAAGAAGTCTAGTCTGCTCATTTCCTCAAATTGCTGAGGGCAGGCTCTTGCAATCATAATCAGCCTCTCAGATTGCAATGTGAATGTCAGCAGGTAATTTTTACATATTTTGGGAGAACTCACACCACCCAAGAAAAGCATTAGAATGGGGGGTGTTGGGAATGGGGGGCAGTTAACAGAGGAATCAGAAGATGATAAATTAAGTGGTCTCTGAGTGATCGGTGAGGATTAGCATCCTTATCATGACAGCAGACTGGAAAAATAACATATTCAAACTTCAAAATTTAAAAAATCCTGTAAATAGTAATAATAATAATAATAAAAAGGTTTGCTGATATAGAATGGATACAACTAAAGAGGAAATGAAAGAACAAGAAAAGGAAGCCCAGGGATTTTCTGAAAATGTACTGCCACAGATGAGAGATAGAAAGCTAGCATGGAAATGTAATTGATATAAGAGGACACATCTAGAAGTTTCAATGACGTGAAGAAAAGACAAAAGAAAAATGATGATGGAAAAATTCCTCAATGGACAACCACCAGGATGTATGAAATAAACAATACCCATTTTTTTAACCACTCTGGTGCAAGTCCAGAATTTAAAGATTAATAACAAAAAAGTTGAAAGGCAAGCAGTGAGGAACAAAAACAGAACAAAGCAAAACAAATTACCTACAAAGAAATGAAAATCCAAATGACATCACCATTGTTTTCAGTAACAATGAATATAAGAGAATAATGAGAAGAAAAGAATGGAGAATCCAGAATTTCCTCTGCCAAACTAAGATTCAAGGGCATGATTTAAAAATTTTGTTATCATGGAAGGACCCTGAATTTTATCACACACGAAAAAGCTACTCAAGGGTATGTACCAGCAAAAAAGAAAAAAAGAGAGAGAGAGAATTTAGAAGCTTGGTTACAAGAAATTTGGTAGGTAAAGAACCCAGTAAAACTTTCTTGTGGTTAACTCTAAAATGTACTACTGCAGAGGAAAAAAATGTATGCATATGTGAGGATGAATATCAAGTCTGAGCTAGAAAAACTAGAAAAGACAGTCATAAATAAAAATAAGGAGCAAAAAGGGAACATAAACTGATATGGAAGAGATTCAAAAATAAGTAAATGCTGCCTTACCAGAACTCCTGAGTTTCCAGACAATATAGGTATATAGAGCTTGCTTTGTTTCTTTAAATATTTGCATGTAGGAAGAAATGTAGGGAGTGACCCTGAGAAGGCAGTGGACCAGTTCTTAACATCACAAGTTCTCTTTTATATGAACAGGTTCAGGACACAGTACCCCAAAGTATGACACTTGGGTGTATGGAATTTTTAAGCTTAAGGAGTGTGATATAACAGCAGAAGTAGGAAGGTCATTCTGTCCTTTCCCCTGCCCTTCCATCTTGAAACAAGTCAGAAGACTCTCAAGTGAAAGTTGTTCTCTCTATATAGCCAGAGGAAAGGAACATCTTTATCTCCAAAGACAAAGGGATGCTGAGAAAAACCCTAACAGGCTTTGCTAATTTCTCCCAGTGGACTTCTTACCTCATAATCTTTAAGCTATTGTATTCCTCCATGACTGTCTATTCCTCATCAAACCTATAAAAATGCTCAAGTCTGTCTCTTTTCCTGTGTCACATAAAATTTAAATAAATTGGTATGTTTTTTTCCCCTCTTTTCTTCTTAATCTGTGTTTGTCAGTTTAATTTTTAGACTCAACCAGAGCCCCAAGTGGGTCAAGGAAAACTTTTTCCTTCCCTATATACACATGACTTTAACCCATGGACCCCCATGTTCAAAAAGCTTCTCCCAATTGCTTTTGAAATTATAGTGAAGGAGGGACTTTTACTCATGAAATGAACACATTTTTAAAAGGCTATTCAGAAGGAAAGCACTGATAATACACACCTGAAAAGGAGGCAAATCCATTTGAAAGCTTAAGGAATCAGAGAATTTATTCAGAAGTCAGAGGGGAGTTTTACATTAAAAATCTGTAAAGGAGTCCTGTTGTTTTTCAAGGGAGTAAATCATTGAGACCTATTTTTGTTCCTTAAGTCTTTAACTCCTTGGACATGGAGTTCTCTTATATGTGAATTTCGTTTAATTATGAGGAGGAAAACTCTCATCAAAATATGTCTCTTAATTGACTCAAGTAGTAGCAAGCCTGTAAGAATGACTATCTGAAGAATTAATGGAAAAGTCATTCACAAATTTGCTCCTAAACCATGCACAGGCTAAAGTAAGTCAAATACTTTAAATGATTTTTAAAAAGATATTTTTACATTATATGATTCCAGAGCATAGAAACAACAAAATGTCCAATAGTGGGATGATTAGATAAATTTCAGTGCACCTACACCATAAAATAATACGCACACATTTTACCATAAGATAGACCTGTATATACTAACATAGAAGAATGCCCAAGACATAATATTTAAATAAAAAGTCAAGGAAAAAATGTGGAGCATTTTCAATTTATACTTTAAATTAACTATATATGGTTAAATGTACACATAAATGTAAATCCATACCTTAATACTATTATATCAGAGGAGAAGAGATGGTGTGTGTGTGCATGTCTGTGTGTATGTGTATTGAGTATTCCTGTGTATGTGTTTGTATATGTGTGTATGCGTGTGTCTTTGTTCAGAAAACTGGGGAGAACTGACACATTTACATTAAAATCTGTATATTTCGATATTTTGTTAATATGTTAAAATCAGAATGGTTTTATTTCTTAACTTTGCAATGAAAACATACTTAAGAAGATAACATAGAAATCATACCAAAGTATTTCATTTTCACAGAAAGATAAAATCACTGAGTCTCAGACTTACCAATCTCTTTGCAGAGTCAGAAAACTTGACTATCACCTGAGCTCAAGCCTAGGTTTTTTGGAAAACTCTATCTCCCCGGTTTAAAGTGATATATTTATTTCTAAATATTACAAATTACATGTGGGGATATTCTGATTTTAAAGATACCATGCATACATACTTCATACATAAATCACAAAACACATACACACACATAGAAGGCAAAAATAAAGGTCACCCACTATTAAATCACTTAAAGATAACTAATGTGAAAATTATTAGGTATATGCTTCTAGTCTTTTGTTTGTGCTCATACATACTATAAAATATTTTTAAATTAAGGTTATGTGTACATATGTATATATTTCTAGTTTTTAATATATGTCCATATATGTGTGTGTATATACATGCTTATATATGTATGTATGTATACACATGTATGCACATATTACACTTTTACAAAATAAAAGTCCATTATGGCTTTTCAAGCATAGTATATAAAATATTTTCCCAATGCCATTAAATGGTCTTATAAAGGCTGCTTGAATATCTGTGTATTACTTTATCTTTTGTATGGATGCAGCAGGACTTACTTAACTAATTCATTATTACCAGAATTTTTGCAGTGTGTTATCTCTGAATATTTCCTTACAGCACATCCCTAGCAATGAAATTTCTTAGTCAGAACTCATACCTGTAAGTCTTTTGATAGATCTCATGGAACTACTCTCCAGAAAGTTTTTACCATGGCCGGTTTATAAGCAGGCTCCTTTCTCTTTCCCCAGACAGCACTAGGTAATCAAAATAAATTTTATTAGTGTTCAAAGTTCCCAGTACAATAAGTGCATGACATTATTTTTCTGCCTTTCAGATTCCACCATTTAGTGCCATTTAGCGCCAGGTGAAATGCCTGACAGAATGCATAATACTCTGGGCAAGTCTTTACTGTCAAAGCAAGTAGGTTTTCAAACTTTCAAAGTATCCACTTAGAAGTAGGTCATTCGGGAAGAACTCCTAAGTGCCAGTTACATTCCAGGGTAACCCAGATAACAACTGAAGTCACTCACTCTGTCCTTTGAGATGCAAATAAAATTAGTTCAAACCTGTCTTGCTGTCCCTAGGAAGTATAATATTCCCTCTAAGAAGTCTGAATCCCAAGGAGCATATGCTTTCATGTAACCTAGCACTCTGATTTCTTGCTCCATCTGCGCCTCCCTGGCTCTCACTGCACCTGCGGAGTTGTACTGTCCTCCCTGCATTATTGAGGAAAGAGGGACCACACTTCTAACAAGACTCACGCCGTGCGGTGGCAGGTGTAAAGGGGACCTTCTGGGTGGGAATTAGAGAGTTGACACCCCAGTTCTACCCAGCAAATGATATTTAGAAATTATGAATTTATGAAATGAAAAGGAATTAAGTATTAGCCATCTCCATTCTTAAAAGCCACTCCGATAGCACAGGAGGCAGGTCTCATTGTCCTTTCTCCTAAGGGCAGCACCTGCTGACGTGCATCTCAGACCTTCTGTCCTCCTCTCTGTCCTGCAGTCTCTTTGTGTCTCTATGCTCCTCGCTCAGCCCTCCCCCACCAAACCCAGTTCACTTCTCTTGTGGAATTGTTTAATGATGGCTTTTCTCTCTCCACGCCATCCAGCTGGAACCCAGGAGACTTCACCTTCATAAGTAATGTGCCCATTTAAGAATGTTACTGGACAAAGACCATTTTCTCCCAGATAGGAATATTATCATTAGCACTTAAAAGCATACCTCGCTGCTTCAAAGGTACAATGCCAGGAAGGCTTGGATATGTGAAGGGGAACAAAATCGGATTCATGCACTCCAGGCTGTTCAAATGCAGCATCTCTTTTCTAGGCTTGGCCTCTGACCACCTGCTGACTTTAATCACCATGTGTGATCCTGACCTGCCCATATCTCAGAGGAAATTTAAAAGAAGGACTCGGGGGTATAGGCTTCACTCAAGAACCACAGCTTAAATCTGGCACACAGGGTCGTTCTTGCTAGCTCTGTGAACTCTTGCATTTTGCTGTCTCATATGCAGTGTTCTGGCAGGTACTATGTCCTATTGCCATTCCTGACCTATTATGATGCTAGAAAACTTCTTTGCCAAGCCAGTATTGAGTTCATCCAACTTGAGTTCTGTCTTTATCCTACTTGGCATTCGGAGTGAGTATATGTTATGTGGGGCATTTTCTTAGGGACAGAAACCCAACTCAGATTACCTTAAGAAAAAAAAAAAAAAGAGAGAGAGGGAGGGAGGGAGAGAAAGAGAATTATTGATTGATGTCCTGGGAAGCCTAGTGGTAGAACTGACTTCAGGGAATCCAGAGATTAAAACAGTACTGTCCCTTCCTTTCTTCCTTCCTACCTTCCTTCCTTCCTTCCTCTTTCTCTCCCCCCACCCACCAGTGTTACTCTCTCCCTCACTGCCCCCTGTCAAAAAGGGAGTACTGTAGAAGAGCTCGCTGGCTGTAAGATATACCACTATACTGACTCAGTACGGAATCATAGGAAGAATCCTGATTTGGCAATTAAAACACTAGGTTATAATTCTAGTTTTGGATCAAGCTAGCTATAAGTACACAATATGGCTTATTAGGATGATCCAAGGAGTTTATGAAAAGCATGTGCTTGAGCTATACAGCAAGTCCATTGACTCACAATCTCAGAGGAAAGGGTTCCAGACTCTCCGAAAACCACAGATGCTAATATGCTACCAGATTTGGGAAACACAGAAATAACCCATATGTTTTGGAAGTTTCCTCCGAGATGCAAAATGTATGACACTAGGAAGTTGTAGGAGGACCAGATCCAGCTACATACTACATGGTATTTTGTGAGTTCTTCATAAAAAACACAATATCATTATAAACAGTTACAAAAGAATCATATGTTCCAATTAGACTTGACATTTCTCTGAGATGAAATAAAATGGAAGTTCTAAAAAGATCACAGAAAAACCTTTTCAAACATGCAAGGAACGTGGCATGCATGCACTCTTCATAGATCGCCAACAAAAAGATGAATCAGAAACTTGTGGGAAAATAACAGGTAGTGATGATAGATTAATTAAATATAGATCTAAGGATATGCCACCATGGGAATTTTGGTGACAAAACACAAAACAAATGCAGAATAATAACATGATTTACTAGGTAAATAGAAATTAAGTAGGTCTCAGGATAGTGGTCATGATACTTCTCAGTTCAGCAAGATTCTTGCTTCCCTTTATATGCAACTTAATAACCATAATTTAAAGATAACCACATTGTGACCACTGTTGGATGCTTCTTGGTTCTAGATGACTCCATTAATGGAAGCTTCTCTTCCTACACTGATTTAAGGGAAATTTGGAATAATTTTATGCCCAGGCTGTCTGTTTAGGCAGAAACTCCTACAACACCTTTTTCATTAATTAGTTAATCCATTTTATGAGGGAAACAAACAAACACTTTATTCTATATGAAAATTTACACTTTGTATTAATCAAGACTCTTTCAGTGACGTGTAAAAATATGCAACTCAAATGAGCTTATGAAGAAATAGAAAGAAAAAGGAAAAGAGAGGGGTTATCTTACTAGTTCACATAATTGCAAGTCTAGGGGCCTGCTTCAAGTCAGCTGGGTCCAGAGTTCAGATGCTGTCATTAAGACCTTGTTTGCCTATGTTGGCTTTATTTGCCTCATCTTGGCTTCATTGTCAGCACAAGCTTTCTCCATTTGTCAGAGCCAGGTGATAGCTGGCAACTCAAATAATTGTAATTATCAAAATAATAATACTGAGAATAGTTTATCAAGTATCTACTCTGTTCTAATTACTGTATATGAATTAACACCTTCATCAGCAGTAGCTCTGGGAGATGAGTCCTGTTATTGGCCCATTTTAGAGATGTGAAGACTGTCACATAGAAGTAATTTATCCAAGTTAGTGAGTGTTGGAACTGGGATTCCAATTCAGGCTGTCTGACTGACACCAGAGCCCAGAACCACTTGCACTTGGTTGAGGGGGGAGAAGATGGGTCCACTCTAATGTTATGACTAAACATGATTATTGTAAAATAGGGAGTGGTTTTCCCAAAGGAAGTGATGATGGAGAGAGCAACCAAAAGACTAAGACATACTTTTTCTTCTGGTAATTGAACACTATATGTAGTTAAAAAATGCATTCAGTTCTCAATATCTTGATTTCCTCCTTTGTAAATCACAAATAATCCCAGGGTTGTTGTAATCAATATGAGTTAATATATATTTTACCAACAGTAATCCAGTATAAGGTATTATTTAAATAAAACTGGCTTCCATTACTAATAAAGGAGTGTGTCTCAACATAAAAAAAAAAATGTACGTGGTTGAAGGACCAAAGAATTAGAATTAATCTAAAAGTTGGAAAGGTCTGTGAGACAAATTAATTTGGAGGAGGAAGAAATGTAGTAGTCAATGAGATTGTTAGAATAAAGGAAGCAACAGTAATGGGAAAGTAAATGAATCCACCTCGTGAAGGTCATTTGGTTTTTCTACCTCCTAGCAGTTCAGGTAAGTTTTTGGAAGACACTTTTGATTTAAAAGCATGGAACAAATATATAGGTGTTCAGGTCTTCAGGAAGATGAGAGAGCTGCGAGATAAAAGAAAGTGAGAAATAATTTGAACAATTTACTTTGGAACATCTTAAATTTACTTGCTTTGTTGCTTAACCACACACAGGCAGAATCACTTCGTGCACATGCACACACACACACTTTTTTTGGTGGAAGCATCAGAAGTGAATGTTTCTTTATATCAGATTCAAGAATGAAGGCATCTTTTGGGTGATAAAATCCTTTTCTTCCAGGAAAGCCAATCTTTGTATCTTCTCTATGTGCTTCTCTCTTTTAATCTATTTAAAAAACAGATCCCAAGTCACAACAAAACTCACCTGAAAACAATGAGAGGATAAAAAGCAAAGCAAAACAAAAGAAACAAGATGGGAGTCAGGCTATACAATTCAACATCAGAAAAAGAGTAGAAATGGACACCTCTCCCCAGTATTTGTTTCCGCACACTTAGCTGGTTCCATAGCAAAGGCCAACCTCTCTATGATATAGTTGTAAACTTTTTTATGAGGGACATATATGACAAGAGCAATCATTTTTGCTTTCACTGCTAAGCAATATTTTAGAATAAGATTTAAAGAATGGCCATAAAGAAAAATGCAAACCCTTCTTTCTTCAGCAACATATTACAACTTATTGATGCGATATACTAGATGGAGGATTTTTATATTTTGGAAATAATTTCACATGTTTTTCTATTACTTTTTGGGATGGTCCCCTTCTGAGTACTTTGGATGCATTTAATGAGAGAGTATAGTGGTAATGAATAGGGTGGTTTAGAGCAGAGAATTTTTTGCTAGCATGTTTGAAAAGTGTTCTCAGGAACCCATCATCCTTTAGAGCTATATTAGACTACTGTCCATATAGATGTGTGTTTTAAAAAATGCATATCTTAATCTAATAAAGCATATCATATTTGATATATATCCCATAGGAAGACATGTCAGTGTGATTGGTCCCACCAAGACTGATATTTTTCTAAATGTTACCTACATGAAATTGATCATATTTTAACCAGACTTCTAGTCCATTAAGGAGTTTTTACCCCTCTCTAGGGGTCTTTCCTCATCTTTGCATTATTGCTGTGATAAGAGATGGGATTAGGCTGATTCTTGTTAAAGCAAAATAAAATCTGATTAGAGAAATGTACAAGCAATGGATTGAAGTGTTTTTGAAACTAGATGTAAATATATGCTTTCAAGTAAATTGATGGAATGAAAGTACATGGAATTTATTGTATGTGCTTATAATAGATATCGAGATACTTTTAATAGTAAAAAATATATTATCATGCAATATCCCTTATGGTTTTAGAAGAAAGTACTTTTGTTGACTTTTTTTCATTTAATAATACTGAATTCTTATAATGTTCTTTGAAAAACTTTTCAAATATGAACATGTTTACATATGTACCTACAGACATAGTCATCAGAGTGACATGGAAATTAATTTTATTTTTCCATTTACTTACTAAAAGTGTAATTTTCTTCAGACCAGGTATATTTATTGATTCTAAATTTATCTTTGAGAAGATGGCCCCAAGTACTATTCGTGACACTATACTTTATTGTAGTTTATAAATATTTCTTTCAAGTAACACTTTTATATTTGATTTACCAGATAGAATATTCTTTATTTTATCTAATTAGTAATATTTTCCAACTTTTGATTAGCTGTCAGTAATATGGGCAGATTACTTTCTTCTGTATTATAATTTTTCCACATTGTAATCTTTAGAACTGATTGTGTATTTAGTATTTTCTAAGGGATGATTTTTTATAGTAAGTCTTCAGAAAGATTGTTATTTTCACAAATGTTTAATACAACACTGTGCTGATCATCTATTAAAGGCAACAGATTGACACTATTATCCTTGAGATGAAATTTATGCATATTTCTGTGTGTGTCACATTTTATAGTTCTTACCTCTGGAATTTATTTTCAACTATTTAAAGTTAATTTACTGAGCTGGAATTGATAACATACAGAAAGCTGAATGCCACAGGCTTTGAGTGCTTTAAATTGATAAAACAAACAAACAAACAAAAAACAAGCATACACTTTAGAGACCATAGTGGTTGATTATTACCCATTCTACCCAAAACTTTTCACTGTGAGCATAGTCACTAAAGTAATTTGGTTTTCACATATTGATTCTAGATCCATTCCAGGCTTCAGTAAAAAAAAAAAAAAAAAAAAAAACAAGAAAGAGGACTAATTATAGTAAAATTTCTGTGTTTACCAAACTTAAAAACACATCAATATGTTGAAGTACATCAATTACACAATCAGCATGGAACAATGGAAAATTTTTACTTCAAAAAGTTTAAAACATCCCACACTCTGGACGGTGGAGGTCTATGTGGCGTCATTACTCTTTGATTGTTAAGGATTTTTTGTTGTAGTTGTTTTGTTTAAGTAGAGATTAGAAACAGTCTTCAAAGTCAAATATAATTAAGCTTGGATTTCTGCTTATACCTCCTACTAGCCTCGTATGAAATTTCTGATTTACAGAATGGAGACAAAAATACCTACTCAATAGGGTTGTTGTAAGGATTAATGACAGATACACACAAGCCCTTAGACTACTGCCTGGATGAAAGTGAGGGAGAGCCATTAATGATACTGTTACCGTTCTGTAGGTGTTATTGTTGTTATTGTCTTCTGGGGTTAGATGGTGTGTTAATCAGGCAATCACACCATTCTGATCTCTCCAGATATTAATAATTAATTACTTATAATTGCCTGGGGAAAGCTAGTAAGGATAGGTATATTAGGATATTTTCTTTTTTATAACCAGATTCTAAATCCCAACCTTCAGCTGAACTTGCTGGAATTTTCTTACGCACAGAAAATCCACCTGGACTGTGATAAAGTCATCTCAAATAAAGTCATCACTGGGGGCTCCATGCACAGACTTTGGAAATGAAAAACATTTGATTCCATTGGAGTATTCACACCTATTTGTATCTTATCTATGTCCTGTAGACTAGGACCAAATATACTTTGTTTTCCACCAGATACCCAGTATCTAGCATAAAGTCCAGAATATAAGAACCCTAAATATATATTTGTATATATATTTATATATATATATATAAATTTATAAAAGAAGACATTAAATCATATACCATTGAGAAGTTTCTACTCCCTTCTTCTTTCTTAATATCCTGAAAAACATTAGCAAATCTATTTTCTTGTCAAGTTTTCAAGTGATTGTCTTCCTCATTGCCGACATATAAATCTATATTCTATATGCCTCTATATGCCGACATATAAATCTATTATTCTAGGGGTAGCAGAAGCATAGTCTATTAGAAAGTTACTGGCTTACCTCACTGCATGCAAAGAAAGAATTGACAACAAAGGTCAAGAAAAAGAGGAAATTCAAGAACTCCCACACAACAATTTAGCTGCCAGTAGCTGCCAGTCTGTCTTTAAATTTTCAAAAAAGGCTAGCCCACCTTGGGTGAGTTGTCTACCTTTGGACCAATCAGCTATATTCAGGGGTAGTATTACTAGTGACACATTGGTAAGAGTCTACCCCGGGGGTAGGACTGCTCGTTTACAACAATTAAAAGAGCTGGAAGACAACCCATCTCTATCAGGAAGAGCTAAGCTATCCTGGGGTGACAAATTACCCCAGAGTCATAGTGACTGAATTCAACCAGTTTTATTTCTTACATCCAGCACATTTCCACTGCTGAGTTCCCTGAGGGCTCTGCTTTGCATCATGCTCTCTCTAGAACCCAGGTTGAGAACAGTCTGTACCTAGACATACGTTGTCCAATATAGTAGCCGCTAGCCATATGTGGCTGTTTAAATTTAACTTTAAAATAGTTACAGTAAAATAAAAATATAGTTCCTCAGTCATACTAGCCACGTGTCGAGTTCTCAGTGGCCTCATGTACCATGGCTAATGGCTAATATATTGTACGATTCAGAGAACATTTCCATCTTTACAGAAAATTCTAGTGGACAGTACTGATCTGTTACTCATCAATGTGGCAGAATAAAAGCGGGCTCTAGGGGGTCTTGGGCTGGCAATTAAACCATTTAGCTGAGAAGCAACATGCATCACTTCTCACAGTAATGACCCCACCGAATTTCATGACTCTGCCCAGTATCAAGAGGTTCAGGAAACGTAATCCTGTGATAGTTAATTTTACGTGACAATCTGACTGGTCCACAGGATACCCAGATAACTGGTTAAACATTGGTGCGTCTGTGAAGGTCTCCAGACGAGATTAGTATTTGAACTGGTGGACTGAATAAACCATACTGCTCTCCCAATGTGGGAGGTCATCATCCTATCCACTGAGGTCCTGAATAAAACAGGAGGGCAGAGGGAAGGTTGAATTTGCTCTCTACCTGGCTGCTTAGCTGGGAGATGGATCTTTTGCCTTTGGAGCTGCTGGTTTTCAGGCCTTCAGTCTTGGATTCTAGAATCTAAACCTCTGATCAGCTCTCTGGCCCTCAGAGCTACACAGGCTCTCTTGGGTCTCCAGCTTACAGATGGCACACTGTGGGATTTCTCAGCCTCCTTAATCATGTGAGCTAGTACCTTATAATAAGTCTTTTTCTGTGTATCTATATTTATATATCTATATATCATTTTGGCTCTGTTTCCCTGCACAACCCTGACTAAAACACCTACAATGTGACTAGAAGCAGAAACCAAGACATATTGGTATACTAGTACTAATAACAGTCACACAAACCAACAGGCCTTTACTGTAACAGCAAAATTAAGGACGATGTAATACTTATTTTTTTTTCCTTCAGTGAAATATCTATGGCTTCTCCTTTCCTTAGGGGAACAGTGTTGGACATAAAATTTTCATTTGTGATCTGGAATGGTCACACCATCCAAAAAGCTACCAAACTTTCCGTGTGTGTGTGTGTGTGTGTGAGAGAGAGAGAGAGAGAGGAAGAGAAAGACAGAGGGCAGGAAGAGCAAGAAAGAGATGGAGTGGACGGCAAGAATATGGTTGGTGTCATTACTTTTGTCTAATTCTCCTTAAGGACAGTATCCAAATGATTTGCTTCTGCTTTCAGAACATTGGTTTTATATGACAATATTAGTTTGATAAGCTAAAAGAAAAAAGTATCCAGTCTTAAGAAAGCAAGGAGAACAATTATGCTTTTGAAGAGCACCACTTTATCCTCTAAACCTCTGAAGGCAGCCTTTGTAACAATAGTTCAGAACATTGACTGCGTGGCATGTATTATGCTGAATCTGTTACATGATTAAATTATTTAATTCTCATCACCTCAGAATTTTACAAATAAGGGATTGTTAAATAACCAGCTTAAGATCATAAGGCTGAAAGGTGGTAGCCATGATACTGAATTCATGTCTGTCTGAACATTCTGGATTCCAATCCACGTACTTAGTGACTTCAGAATACCAGTTCATCACTTCGTTACGTTTTCTCCTACCAGACACTAAGATAATAATTAAAGAACAAATTGTAGAAACTCAGATTTCCTGAAGACCTTTAATCTCTTTTTGAATAACTTATCTTACAGATGAAACGAGAGGGCTACATGGGGCTCAGGCTGTTGATTAAGGTCACAGAGGTAGCTATTAGGATGGAGGTATTAGCTATTAGAGGCAGGATGGAGACCAAGGCCTTCGGAGGGCTGTAGCTCTTTACATTTATAGGGGCAGAAGAAAGGATGATGATTCTACAGCTACCCGATCTAGTTTCATTCATTTATTTATTCTCCCATCATTCTACTCAGCAGATATTGGAGAATATTCTACCTTCCTAGCCCTCAGGTAGGTCATAAGGACAGAACTCTAATCAGACATGATCTCTACACTTGTGGAGAGTGTCATTAATTGTGGCATAAATTTAGTTACTCATTTGAAACTTTAAGATGTTTTTTATCTTTTAAGCCTTTGAGACTTTAAAATAAATGCTAGTTGGTGTTAGCACCTTTATACTCTAAAATCAATTTTATTCTTCATGCTCAAAAGAGCACAAATGCTTCTTTAGAATGGATAATGTCACTCCAGCTTTGTTAGGCTGTTTAACATTTTACTCTCAGCAAGACTTCTGAGACCCTCTGCCCATCTCTGTGTTGTAGAGTTTTCTCTACAACACAGGGATTTGAACCAGTAACCCAGAAGTGATAGAATTTATATTCTGTGTATGACCCAGTTACAATCTCTGACACCTCCTGTTTTCTCCAAAGGGTTGATTTATTATTGCATAACAGATCTTTATACATTTCTTCAGTTACAAGGTATTCACTGGTGGCTGCTCATGCACTTGTTGTTTGAAGACGTTGCTTTCTGAATTCTTTTAATGCTAAGCCATCTATCTTGAATGCCCAGTTTAAGCAAATTTGACTCCCTTTTGCTATCAGATACCCTATTTATAAGGGTAATTTCATGCCATTTACACGGGAAAAGCATGGCATTTGATTTTCACATAAAGAATTATGTTTAGTTCTTAGTGCTCTAGAGATTGTAAAAATGTACCTGGTTGCTTTGGAGGATTTTCCCTTGGAAAAAATTAAATCTTAATCTACTTTATAAAATTCTGTCTTATTATTTTGACCATATCCACTCAAGTAGATTTCTCCCTGTGTTCTGCAAGGGAAAAAATAAACCATCCTCTAAACTAAAATGGATATTTCATGAGAAAACAGACAAAGGAAAGGAAGGCTGTTATTAATCTGTATTATATCATGCATATGTCTCCTTGGGTTTTGAAACTGTGCATCAGCTACATGAAAGCATGTCCATGGTGGCTATTATAATCACTTGTACATGGACCATTATTTATTCTCCATAAATACTTGGTCATTTGGATTGAGAGGTAAAGCACACAGTGTATTGGATGTTGTTGTTTCCCCACCTACATCCTGCTTTTCCAGCCCCGTATACACATTCATCAGGAACTGTGCATGATGACAGCTAATGGCTCACTACTCCAAAGAGTTGGCCTTCCTTCTCCAAAGAGTTGGGCTCAGCTGGGAAGGGCCATGTCACCATGGAGGTCACACAGTGAATCACTGATCTGGAGATAGTAAAGGTCACCACCTCACTCAGTGTGATTTATCTCTGTGGTGCAATTTACATTCCATGGTTTGCGTGGATTAGGCAAAGCTAGACTTAACGAAAAACCTATCCTTGCTTTTCTCCTTTCCTTGCCCTATTCTTGCTTCCCTCCTTATTTTGACATCTTACCCATACCAGGGATGTAAGGCTTTTATGAAGTCCCCCCCCTTTTTTTTTAAGATTGATTTATTTACTTGAGAGAGAGAGAATACAAGCAGGAGGGACAGAGGGAGAGGGAGAGAGAGTCTCAAGCAGAGTCTGCACTGAGCGTGGAGTCCAACACTGGGCTTGATCCCACGACCCTGAGATCATGACGTGAGCCAAAACCCAGAATGGGACACTTAACCAACTGAGCCACCCAGGCACCCCTAAGAGGTTTACCTTTAAGATTGATCTTAGAAGGCAATAAATAATGTGGCTGAGGGTAAGACAGAGAGCTCTAGGGAGACATTCTCCTTGATGGCTAAATAATGGAAAGAGGTCACCGTAACAGCAAGGCCATATTCTAAACTGACCCTAGTGATGGATCAGATTTATATAATTCATGACCAGTAATGATTGCCTATTTTATTTATTTTTAAAATTTCATTCATTCTCTTTTCAGATATAAATGTGGCATTCTTTTAAAAAGGACAAGTCTTCCTTGCAGAAGAATACCAAATAATGTATGTAGATCCTCTTTCCCTTTCAGGAAGGGGGAACTGATTCTCCTCCCCATGAATATGGGCTAGATTTCATATCCCACTTCCAAAGGATAAGGTATAGAAAGGAGAAAAAAAGAATAACTTTACAGTTGAAAAACTTGACAAATGTTACCTTAACCAAGTGATCAAAGTTAGCATCCTCCATGATAACTCATGTTAATATCATGTACCCTCTGATACAGTGCCATGAGTAGGGCACTTCACCTCTCTAGTATTATTCATCCAAACCCATAACCCTAGTCTCATCCTGAGAAAACATCAGATAAACCAAACTGAGGGACATTTTACAAAATACTTGATCAGTGTTTTTCAAAAATTTCAAGGCCATGGAAAACAAAAAAAGATTAACAGACTGTTGTAGATCAGAGAGGACTAAATCCAGTGCAATATCTAGATTAGATTGTAGTGTGCAAAGGGGACAATAATGAAAAAAAATCATGAAATCCAAATAATGTATGTATGTAAGTTAATAGTGTTGAACCAATAATTGATTTCTTATTTTTGCCCAGTATACTACAGTTATATAAGACAACATTAAGAGGAACAGGATAAAGGGTATACAGGAATTCTCTGTATTGTCTTTGCAATTTTTTTGTAAATCTAAAAATATTCCAACATTAAAAAAAAAAAAAAAAACAGTCTTACTACAGAGAGAGAGCACCGTTGCCTCAATTCAGATACTTTTATATCTTAACAGAATGTAGCAGAATGGGCACCTGGGTGGCTCAGTTGGTTAAGCGACTGCCTTCGGCTCAGGTCATGATCCTGGAGTCCCTGGATCAAGTCCCGCATCGGGCTCCCTGCTCGGCGGGGAGTCTGCTTCTCCCTCTGACCCTCCCACCTCTCATGCTCTCTCTCTCTCATTCTCTCTCTCAAATAAATAAATAAAATCTTAAAAAAAAAAAAAAAGAATGTAGCAGAACCACTGGGAGTAATTCTAGATATAATGAGCTACATTTAATCTAGGAGCCCCTAAATTAGGAATTCCAGATTAATTCGAGGGAAAAAATTAATCTTTTAAAGCATTTAAAATCTCTTAGTCATCCAAATAAATTTTGAGACCCACTGTGTTCCAGGCACTGGCAATAAAAAGCCTTGTGCTTATGCTCTATACTACGTGCTTTAGAGACGGGCTGTCTGAGCCCAAATCTTCAGTTTCCTTTGACTAATTTAACTATTTCTGGCCTCAGTTGATTTAACTGTAAAATGGGGTGATAAGAATAGTACTTACTTTATAGAGTAGGAAGATTAATGGGGATAATGCACATACAGCAGTTGGTACAGAGCCATGAAGTATGTTAGACATCGTAGTATTATTATAAGGATCATCTAATATATGCATAACTTGGTATTATTAGCACTATCATATATCAACTAGCTTTGCAGTAATTCTGTCAACTGTAAATTTTAATATATATGCATGTATATTTAACTCGAGTCTCACAACCTTCAAAGTAGATATATTTCAACTTGTTTATTGCAGAGGTGAATAAATATTTGGGGACATCTGAAGGAAAAATGTTGCATGGTTCTGTCAATATACAAATCAATTAATAGCATGAACATCATTTACTAGAATTTAAATCATCAAGAGAGTAATACATTTTTGATCTCTAATTGATATGATTTAAAGTTCCATCATAGTCATTTATAATACTAGTGTATTATGACCATTTAAATAAGAAATTGAAGCCATGTGTGAAAGGTACATTTAAATACATTAAAATAGATGGATAAATTGAGTTTTGAGATTATGTACACAGATAACATTGCAGCTAAGGAGCGGAGACCACACTGGCACCCCGTAGAAGGTAGAAGTCCGTTCTTTCTTGCTGGCAGCAATACAAGAAAAACTGTTTTCCCAATCCTGTCTCTCGCATTTCACCCTTTACAGCCAGAACCAGATAAAACTACTTTGGGCCATTTGTTTACTGACATTAAAGTGGATTTACTGAGACTGAAAGCCTTTCTATTGTCCCTTCTGGGCTGAATCAACTTTATTTAAATAATTCACTCACATATTTCTAATCCCCTTCAAATGCTTTCTTTGTTTTTAATAACCAAAGATATTGAGGATTTGGAAAAACATTTTGCAAATATTATTGAACATATTGGATAATAGAGCCTCCTGCTGTTACTTGGTAAATTAGACATTCCTAAAGAAAATGGAATATTTCCATTTTTAAACTAAAGATTTAATATATTAGACAAAGGATTTAAACATAATCCTATATGTATAATTAATCACTAATTCTGGTAGATAGTTAATAACTACTCTTGGAAAATAGAGTCTGTTATCAAAACTTCTCAAAAGTCATTTCTATTGTGTTACTCCAACCATTACCTTTTCCTCTTAGTTAAAAATATTTTCCACTGGCACTAACTTAATTTTTTTCTCTTCATTTGGGTCTTTGCCTCTTGCTTCATTAAAAATTTATCTTCATTTTTAAAGGATACTTGTGAAACAAAACCCTTGGAGTTTGGTTTGACAAGTGTATTCATTTGGCTTATAAACTTTGCAGTTTTACAAATGCTTTCTATTTCTTCTCTTTTTTAAAAAAAAATGTTTTGAAGATTTTATTTTCCTGCACTTCATAGTGAAGCCTTGATACCATAATGCAAAAATTAAACAACTGTTTTTATGAATATGTTACTGCTGTCTTTTTAACCACCTGATTGGCAGGAATACTAATTTGATGTGTCAATGCGGTTAGAAAAGGGGGAGAATATACAGGCAACTAGATATGGTCCTTCTATATTTTTATACATTTGCCAGAATTTGATTACAGGGACCACAAAAAACCCTGAGTAGTCAAAGTGATCTTGAAAAAGAAAAGCAAAGCTAGACCCTGAACATCAGTCAAAGCGATCTTGATAAGGAAAAGCAAAGCTCCAGACTTCAAGCTATATTACAAAGCTGTAGTTATCATAAAAGTATGGTACTGGCACAAAAACAAACACATAGATCAGTGGAACAGAATAGAAAACTCAGAAATGGACCCTCAACTCTATGGTCAATTAATCTTCAACAAAACAGGAAAGAATGTCTAATGGAAAAAAGACAGTCTCTTCAACAAATGGTGTTGGGAAAATTGAGGAGCCACATGCAGAAGAATGAATCTGGACCACTTTCTTACACCACGCACAAAAATAAACTCAAAATGGATGAAAGACCTAAATATGAGACAGGAATCCATCAAAATCCTCAAGGAGAACACAGGCAACAACCTCTTTGACCTCAGCCATAGCAACTTTCTAGACACATCTCCAAAAGCAAGAGAAACAAAAGCAAAAATGATCTATTGGGACTTCAAGATCAAAGCTTTTGCACAGCAAAAAAACAAAACAAAACAAGGCAATGAAACTAAAAGACAACCTACAGAATGGAAGAAGATATTTGCAAATGTCTTATCAGATAAGTGGACTAGTATCCAAAAATCTATGAAGAACCTAGACACTCAACACCCAAAAAACAAATAATCCAGTTAAGAAACGGGCAGAAGACATGAATAGATACTTTACCAAAGAAGACATCCAGATGG
Organism: Mirounga angustirostris; assembly: GCF_029215605.1. Taxonomy (NCBI): domain Eukaryota; kingdom Metazoa; phylum Chordata; class Mammalia; order Carnivora; family Phocidae; genus Mirounga; species Mirounga angustirostris. Next base: position 174,878,638 of record NW_026991709.1, on the reverse strand, counting down.
CTAACAGGCACATGAAAAGATGCTCAAAATCACTCATTGTCAGGGAAATACAACTCAAACCCATGATGAGATACCACCTCACACCTGTCAGAATGGCTAAAATTAACAGCACAAGAAATAACAGATGTTGGTGAGGATGTGGAAAAAGGGAAACCCTCGTACACTGTTGGTGGGAATGCAAATCGGTGCAGCCACTCTGGAAAACAGTATGGAGGATCTTCAAAAAGTTAAAAATAGAACTACTCTATGATCCAGCAATTGCACTACTAGGTATTTACACAGTGGATACAAAAATACTTATTTGAAGGGACACATGCACCCCAATGTTTATAGCAGCATTATCAACAATAGCCAAACTATAGAAGGAGCCCAAAGGTCCCTCGACTGATGAATGGATAAAAAAGAAGTGGGTGTGTGTGTATATATATAATGGGGGTGCATATATGTATATGTGTGTGTATGTGTGTATAATGGAAGATTACTCAGCCATCAAAAAGAATGGAATCTTGCAACAATGTGGATGGAACTACAGGTATTACACTAAGCAAAACAAGTCAGTCAGAGAAAGATAAATACCATATGACTTCATTCATATGTGGAATTTAAGAAACGAAACAGATGAACACAGGGGAAGGAGGGGGAAAGAGAGAGAGAGGCAAACCATAAGAGACTCTTAACTACAGAAAATAAACTGAGGATGACTGGAGGGGAGGTGGGTGGAGGATGGGCTAAATGGTTGATGGGAATTAAGGAGGGCATTTGCTGTGATGAGCACTGGGTGTTGTATGTAAATGATGAATCACTAAATTCTACTCCTGAAACCAGTATCACACTATATGTTAACTAACTAGAATTTAAATAAAAACTTTAAACAAAACAAACAAAACAAATCAGAGATTATCCACCATGTTTATCTAATGTATTGGATTCAGTATGAGGAAGGGGAAGGAATGTGAGAGATAGGAGTGAAGTTTTTGGTCTGAATAACTTTTTTTTTTTTAAGATTTTATTTATTCGACAGAGAGAGAGACAATGGGAGAGGGAACACAAGCAGGGGGAGTGGGAGAGGGAGAAGCAGGCTTCACGCCAAGCAGGGAGCCCAATGCGGGGCTCGATCCCAGGACCCTGGGATCATGACCTGAGCCGAAGGCAGACGCTTAACGACTGAGCCACCCAGGCGCCCCGGTCTGAATAACTTTTAAAAAAATGATAATGCCGGGGTCCCTGGGTGGCTCAGTTGTTAAGCATCTGCTCAGGTCATGATCCCAGAATCCTGGGATCGAGCCCCACATAGGGCTCCCTGCTTGGCGGGAAGCCTGCTTCTCCCTTTCCCACTCTCCCTGCTTGTGTTCCCTCTCTCGCTGTGTCTCTCTCTGTCACATAAATAAAACCTTTAAAAAAAATGATAATGCCATTTACTGGATTAAAAATTACTGAGAGAGGAACAGTTGGGAGGACAAATTGAAAGGATATATACCAAAGTATATAATGGTCATGGCTAACAATCACATACGTGCTTGCTAGCTCTGGGCCAGGCCTTGTAACTGATTTACCTTTACATTCACTCATTTCATTATCACAGTAACTCTTTTACATTTAGTATTACTGCATTTGGGAATATGGTTTACATTCATATTTATCTAAATATGCTAATTTTATTTGCAATGAACATGTATGCCTTACGTAATAAAGGAAAGTTGAATGTGAAAAAAACATCTATTAGAGTCTCTGACTGGATGAAAAAAGCAAGATTCAATTACATGCTGCTTATAAGAAACAGACTTTAAATGTAATGAAACAGAAGATTTGAACAGCACTATCTACCAATACTAAAAGCATTGTATTGAGGACAAGAAGCCAGACCCCCCAAGTTATATGTAAGTTATTCCGATTATTAGAAGCTAAGAACAGGCTATTAGAAATTGATAAATTAATTAAAAAATAAAAACCTAGTGTACTGCCTGCATCAAAATTATCTGAAGTCCTGTTAATTTCCCAGGCTACGTCAGGTCTTTTGAATATTAGAATATTTTGGAAGTAGGGCTTATAAGACATTAAGAAAGAAGGAGTACCAAATAGTAGATAGACAAACAGAGGTAGGGCAGGCTAAGTGGCTTATCCACAGTCACCTAGTAAATGAGTTACAATAATATGTCTCCTGACTCCCAGTCTATGGCCATTCTCATTATATAGCAACTGATTCTTAGTTCAGATGTGGGGTCAGTTAAGGGGATCTGGGAATACATTGTGATGCTTACATCAGAAGTGACCTTGTATGCATGTCTACTTCCACTCTGAAACCCAGAAGTAATCTCGCCATCATACACTTCCAGGCTTGTATAACAGATCACATTCAGTATCACATGGAGAAGTTGATATGGGACTTACCAGAGGGAGTGCTTACCAGAAGAAGCAGGCTGCTGAAAGGAAGAGAGAAAGACAGAAAATTAGACTCAAGTCTCTAGTTTATGGCAAAAATAAGAAACAATCATTTTTAAAATTTTAAGATCATTTAAAGATGGTTATTCTTTATTTTAGAGATAATCTTTTATTTCTAGTTAAACAGATCTATATCAGGTAATAATTCATGGGCATAAGTCTACTGATACATTAATTAAATTAAAATCTAAATATAGTACCATCAAGAAAGGTAGACTTACAGTTAATTTTTTTTTGCAAAAAAATTCCAAAGGGTCCTATTATCATTAAGACAGGTGATATACTCAGAAGAACATTAACACCACATTCCTTTCAGTCCTATAGGAAAGGAATATTGTTTTTTAATTGGAGTACATTGAAGATAAGGCTACAGAGTTGTGGGGTGATCACAAAACTTTGATCCTTGATTCTGATAGAAAACAGTTACTTTGTAATAACACTTTTTTGTGTGAATCTAGTTATTCAAAATTAATTCATCTAAATTTAGCTCTCTTTTCTTGCTAATTGCCATAGGAATATTCATATACATATTAAAAGGCTAATTTTCATAGTCTCTTTTATTAACATATACACCTGTAATTTAGACACAAATTAAAAACAAACCTCAGGTTATTTCTCAGAAGCAAGCCAAAGTCTATGAAGAGGAACAAGGTATAATTCATTGAAATTAATCAATTCAATTCATTGAATCCACTGAATTCATAAAAAAAACATGAACTGCTTTTCATCAATGCCTTTGAAATCACTATTGCTCAAATCCACAATTCAAATATAACCATTGGAATTCCTAAAAAGAGTTTGTTGAAATAGGTGACTGAGGGATAACTAGTCTGCTCAGTCCATTTTTTTTTTCTTTTGGAAGCAAGGGTAAAATTTTGCAACACATGCATGAACAGAAGTGCAAATGTGAATATAATTCACATTTTAATATCAGTAACTAAATTAACTCCCTAAGTTCTAAAAATAGATAACTGAATGCTCTGTAATTTACAAAATACCTTCTCAGCCATTATGTCAAATTACCTTAATAAAAACTATGAAATATGAGGGAGAGGTTTGAAGTTATTGAGTCTAGGGTGTTGTTGATGGGGATAAAAAATGTAGGGCATTCAGGGACTTAGGGATTATTAATTTTTGTCCTCCTTGAATAGCTGAGGAAATAAAGGGTAAGAAAGAGATTGGATTGGAACTCAGGTATTGCTGTCTTATCAAGGTCACCTTCTACAGAACTGCATTGGGTTTGGTTAACCTCTCACATGAAGAGGGCTAATGTCTGATCATTTCACTTTGTGCCTTAGGAGTACAGCAACAGAATTAAACGTGTAGGTTTCTTTTTTTTATTATTCTCATTTCACCCAGTGTTCCATCTTCATGTCTTCTCTCTTTGCGTGGCTTCTTTTTTGGTCTTTTTTTTTTTTTATTTTATTTATTTATTTTAGAGAGGGAAAAGGAGTGTGGGGGCAGGAGCAGAGGGAGAGGAAGAGAATCCTCAAGCAGACTTCCTGCTGAGTGCGGAGCCCAACATGGGGTTCGACCCCAGGACCCTGAGATCATGACTTGAATCAAAATCAAGGGTTGGACACTTAACCAACTGAGCCACCCAGGCACCGCTCTTTGTCTTTGATTAATGTGTCACAGAGAGGTGACTGAGATCATAAGGTTGCTGATAGTAGCATAGATTAAGAATGGCAGCATATTCTCAAAAAAGAATATGAAAATTGGATTTAGGACACATGGGCATTTCTCTCATTTCTGCTGCTAATCACCTACGTGAACAGGAAAAAGTCTCCAAAGGGAGGAACTCTTGTAATACCTGTATTATTTGCTTCATACAGTAAGAATAAAAGGAAACCACATGTTATTAGAGTTTAGAAAAATAAAATGCCCTGCACATGTAATCTGTTTCTGTAAAACTCCATTTCTATTAGACTGTGAATAAACTGAGAGCCAAATAACCTTTCTTAGGTATATGCTGGTATATAAATATATTTTCCATTAGCATCATACACACTCACACACACACACACACACACACAAAACAGGCTTGGAAGGATCCTTAAGTTATTTTAGTCCAACCACCCCACTGTTGCTTAGATACATTCAGCATACATGGCAATTATATAACTAATGAAGGTATAAGATCTCATATCCAGACATAGCACTCTAAGGCATGTCTATTTAATTTTTATACATTGTAGTGATGTATTAAGATGGAAGTTTTGGAATCATGGAAAATATGAATATATGTACAATGGAGTTGTAGTTTACTTGAGGATTAAGTGAGCAAGTCAGCATTAAATTGCTCATAATGACTTGAACCAGGGCTGTTAAGGTTTAAGACTCATAAACTAGCTTGTTTTGTTTCTCTGCATTGATATTGTGCATTATTGGAGGCTAAGATTTACCTTGGGGAGGAGGTTGAAAGTGGTGGGTGCAGGTGGCAAATAAAGGAATGTTTCCGGGGCACCTGGGTGGCTCAGTCGTTAAGCGTCTGCCTTTGGCTCAGGTCATGGTCCTGGAGTCCTGGGATCGAGCCCCACATCGGGGTCCCTGCTCCGCGGGGGGCCTGCTTCTCCCTCTCCCACTCCCCCTGCTTGTGTTCCCTCTCTCACTGTGTATCTCTCTGTCAAATAAATAAATAAAATCTTTAAAAAAAAAATAAAGGAATGGTCCCCTCTTTTTGCTGACTTCTTCAGGTTTCATTTGCTTATGTTATATGTGTGTATTCTGGGACTCAACTAGACCTACATTTATTTCTAATGTTTTTAAAAAGCACTACCTCTAACCCTATAGTCTGTTGCTCATAGTCACAGTAAGTGTTTGCGTCTGTGTTTACAGACCCTCCGTGCTTCCCTGCATTCTCTTTTATCTTGATCATTTTTGTAAAGCTTCAGCAACTTCATTTTAGTATCGCATGACAGAACATTTTAACATCAGAAACTTGGTATTGAAATTCTTCCAAATGAGGACCAGCTCCCTCTCCTTCTTCCTGGTTGCCATTCACCTTCAATTCTCAAGTTGTGGGAGAGATCATAGCATTGATGATGCATATATAAAGTGGCAGTGCCTGAAGGGCTGAACAGCGATTTGGTATTTGTAGGAGGATCAAGCATTCTGAGCTGGGGTTTCATGTTTTAGTCATGTTTTCTAACTCATTTCCTATTTACCTGCTCCAAAATCCAGACATAGATTTTGGCAGACAAAAGTAATTGATACCTTGGATATCTCTCCAGGAATCTTGGATAGATAATTCCCAGATAGGAAGTCAAAATCTCAACTTATGTATACACATAGACACGTATCAGTATACATGTATGTGTGCCTGTAGGAAAAGCTCACTGTTGCCCCTTTACCCCCAAACTCTTGACACTTCTGACCTCAGATACATAGGTTTTTCTCAGCTAGAAATTCTGACACTGCCTGTAGTTAAGGCATACCCCACAGGGGAAGGCTCAGAACCACAAGACCGCCCCCCTACTTCAGATGCCAGTTGTAAGTGGTGGGTCCCCAGATCACCCACAATTTCTGTCTGACTTGGTTACAAATGGGAGGTTCCCATGACCCCCTCCTCAGATTTGATAATTTACTACAGCAGTTCACAGAACCCTGGGGATGTCACTTATTAATGCTGATTATTAAAATACGAAGGGTATTTTAAAGGACTAAAATGAGCAGCCAGATGAAGGGGTATGTAGGGAGAAGTCGAGAAGAATCCCAGGCACAGGAGCCCTATCCTCATGCGGTTGGGGTGCATCACCCCCCCAGAACATGGATATATTCACCAACCTGGAGCTATCTGAATCCCCTAGCTCAGGGATTTTTTGAAGGCTTCATCACATAAGCATGATTGATGATTAACCATAACCTCCAACCCCACTGCCATCCCTGAGGATGAGGAGTGAAGCTGAAAGTTTCAGTCTTCGAAACATGGCTTGGGGTTTCTGGTGGCCTGGCCCCATGCGGAAGCTATCCAGGAGCCACCAAGAGTTGCCTCATTAAAATAACAGATACTCCTATCACCAAGGAAATTACAAGAAATTTAGGAGCTCTGTGTCAAATGGGGTGGAAGACCAAATATTATAACAAAAGATGGTCTTAGCACCTTTATCGTTTAGGAAATTACAGAGGTTTTAGGAGCTCTGGCCAGGACCTAGGAATTAACACCAAAATATATATTTCTTACTGTATCAAAGTATCATAATGCATATATTAAAAATATTTGTTTATCTATCATGAATCTTTTTATGTTTCTACCTCCCTAAATGAACATTCATTAGCTCACACTCTCTGTTCTTCATTGAATTTTGTGCTACTCTTATTAGTTAGCAAGATGCCCCTGGAGTCTCAGTGTCTGGGCTTATATCCCAAAACTGTTATTCCCTAGCCATGTGACTTAGGACAAATTACTAACCTTTCCGAAACCTCAGCCTCCCCATCTTACACAGATCACAGAGCTCTCCTAGGATTGCTGGGGGATGTTGAAGGCCTAGTACAGCAATCATATAAATAATCATTAAATATTAGCTCTTAAAGAAAATGTGGCATATATATGTAACATATGATGAATATATATAACTCTACATAATTAGTATAAAATATATAAATGATATATAGTACATATAAATATATAAATATAGTATATAAAAATAAAATATAAATTATATTATATGACTATATTTATATGCTATAAAATAAGTATTCATATATTTATCTTATAAATAAAAACAAAATATGTAATACATAATTATAATTATATAGTTTATTATTATATAACATAATATATATTGCAACACATATATAATCATATAGTTATATATGATTTTATTTATAATGGAATATTATTCAACCATAAAAAAGAAATCTTGACATTTGCAACATCCTGGATGCACCTTGAGGATATTATGCTAAGTAATTAAAACAGAGAAAGGCAAATACTGTAAGATCTCACTTTTATGTGGAATCTAGAAGCATTGAACTCATAGAAACAGAATAAAATGGGGGTTGCCAGGGACTGAGGTGTGAGGGCAATGGGGAGATGCTGGTCTAAGAATACACACTTGCTGGTTTAAGATGAGTCTGTTTCAGGGATCTAGTGTACAGCGTGGTGACTATGGGTAACAATGTGCTTTGCATACTTGAAAGTCATCATGAGAGTGGAGCTTTACTATTCTAACCATAACAACGAAATGGTAATTATGTGAAGGGTAGGATGTGTTAACTAACCTTATTGTGGTAAACATTTTGCAATAAAATAAATGTATAAAATTATCACAATTTTACCCCTTAAACTTACACAATGTATGTCAATTATATCTCAATAAAGCTGGAAGAAAATAGCTCATATTACTCTCCTTTTAACCTTTGTTTTTTGGTTTTATCATTTACATACTCATCTAATTTCCTCATCTCGGGGCACCTGGGTGGCTCAGTCCATTAAATGTCTGCCTTTGGCTCAGGTGGTCCTGGGATTGAGCCCCGCCTCAATCTCCTTGCTCAGTGGGGAGCCTGCTTCTCCCTCTGCCACTCCCTCTGCTTGTGCACTCTCTCTCTCAATCTCTGTGAAATAAATAAATAAAATCTTAAAAAAAATTTCTTCATCTAAGTTGTAAACTTCTAAAGAGTAAGGATTTTATCTTCCCTAACGTTATTTTCTAATGCCTATTATCTTACACAATGAGAAAGTGTGTAGCTCTTCATAATAAGTGTGGACTTTGTGGTCAGAAAGACATGGGTTCATTCCAATCTGGCTTCTGATACTTAAGGGCAAGCCTCATTTTTTTTTATATACAAATTTAGAATAATAAAAGTACCAAAGTCAAGGTTATTACTGAGTTTTTATAACATAAACTATACAAAGAACTTAGCTCAGTACCTGCCACACACACAACAACATCTGTTAGTATGATAACAGTATCTCTTACTGTCATCACCTGGAGAGAAGGAAAAAGAGCTCATGTAAGTTTTGAAAATGATGAAAACTATTAGAGAGGAAATGTACAAAAATGTGAACTGATTACATATAATCTGCTAAAATTCTTTCTCATGCATATGGTGAAATTAGTCACACTTTTTAAAATGGGCAAAATTATATTCTAGAACTATAATGTCTTAGAGACAGCACATTTTCCCCTCACTCAAGCAGATCAGAAAATGGAGATCTAGGAAACAAAATTGGTTTGTTAAAGAGGCCACCTATCTTTAATGAATGTTTCCTTGATGACCCCTTTTAATATTCTCTGACCTTCATTTCCTCCAGTGGTAATCTCTAGCCGACATAAAAGTAGCCATTTGGAAAAGATTTCTAACTTACCTTATCTGCTCTCATATACTTGTTCTTCTATTTCTTTCCCTCAGATCTGGGACAGGAGATCTAGCTCATCATTTAATTTGAGCTTCAAAATATCCCTGTGCACTATATAGGACAGGTATAATTATAGGCGATTTTAAAATGAGAAATAGCCCCAGATAGGTTAAGTTAGTTATCCATAGTCATACAGTTGTAGTCACTGGTAGGCAGGATACGAACCTCGTCTTTGAACTCTAGATTCAGTGTTCTTCCTATCACATCAGTCTGGTTTTGACTTTCAAGACTGCTTGGGCCAGGCCATTATGCAATGGGTAGTCTTTGGATGAAAAGTGTGCCTCATGCCATCAACTGTCCAAACAGTCATAAGTGTCAACTTCATCATAAGCATCATAGTGTTTTATAACTGAAGGAGAGGAGAACAGCTCAACCAAATGTAGCGAAAGAAGAAAAAGGTTTACATATTGGAAACATATTAGCAAAAGAACATGCTTTGTGGATGCAGCTAAAATAAGAGTCTGTCTAAGGTAAGTATCATGTCTATTTGGTTGCTCTTTCTAATTCCATTCCTAATGCAGTGCATTTGCTTAGGAAAAACACATTTCCAACGATAAACCCGATTTAAAAAAAATGCACATCTTTTCTATTATAGATCAGTCTATAAAGACACTATGCAGTTGTGTGAAATAAGAAGTTTTTGATGTTCAATTATCTTGAAGCTTATCCCTAGGAAAAGAAACATCTGAGTTTTTGTTGACCTCTCCCCAAAATGCCGAGTATATGTTCTCATACACAAAAAAACACTGAGAATATATTATTCACCGACTTACTGAAGGTAAACCTTATTGAACAGAAACACTGTCCAGTTTCTTGGAGGAGCTGAAGTCAATAATTCATCTCCTTGTAGACACAAATGAAAAGCAGCACTCAGCAGAGCTGCCTGCTCCCCCTCTGTGTGGTGATTGATGGAGGAGGAAGTAGGCAGTGAGTGCTCCTAAGGATTTCTTGCAGAGTTCATAAGCAAAAGTGCACGGATAACTTAAGTGATGTCTGCAAACCACTGCTGATAGTATGCAAATATTCCGACATACCTTTATATATACACCTTAAATGAAACATATATAAACTTAGTTCTTCATTAATAATCTCTGGTGTAAGCCACCAATGTGGCTAACTCAAGGAATTAGATAGCACAAGTCAGAAGAGAGTTGTGTAGCCTACTACTGCTTTTATAGAATCAGAAGGAATGGCTGAAATGTTGAGGCATTCCTGTTGTAACTTCACTTCTCCAGTCTTTGTGGACGATAGGTAGGATGGAGTATTAAGATAATGTTCTTTAGCCATAAATTTCAAGTGGAGGGTGTAAAGATTGAGATTATATTGCCTACTTCTGTTAGGTATCTAAAAATATCCCATCAGATTCGTCATAAGTGATAACACATGAAAAATGTGGAATGAACAGCTATATAAGGAATGGTAAAGTGCTAAAGAGCTGAGAATTTTAGGATAAAACAAACTAGATACGTCGGAGAAGCATCTGTCTCCAGAGAAGGGAATGGATGGCTAATTGTATTATGGGCATTAAGGTAGTCATTTATTAAATGTTAGGCTTCTTAATGTTCCAGGAAGTTGTTTTATTTCCAAAAGTTGAGTCTTCAGTATTGCACTTTTTATAGCCTCGAGATTTAATATCTGCCTCCATCACACTTCCTTCTCTGCTTTTCTTACCATTGGGTTCTCTTTTCATTTTCTTCAACTCTCTTATATTGTAAGCTCCACAAAACATTTGTTTTGTCAACACCTATATATCCTATATGTGTATGCATATATATATATATGGACTTTTTCTATATGCAAACAAGAAGATGATAAGAGAAAGTATTCTGTGCTGAATGTCACTAGGTATCTATTTTCTGCAGGTATTTCAAGCCTACAAATCTCTTTTGTATTTTTTCATTATCCCTATTAAATGCATCTGATTTATAGTGAAATTTGCAGAGGTAAATCAGTGTCACAGAGTAGAATATATTGTAAATGCCATGGTTCTATGATTAAAAAGCTAAGTGACATTGACTGTTTTGGCAAAAATTTCTTCATTTCTCCTGTGGGAAGATAATAGTTGTCAGTTACTTGGAATACTTTTTTCTTGTTAGTGGATTTTATCTATGATTTATATTGAATTTCTAAAGAGGAAAAACACAGATTTCACTTGGTTGAGACCAAGAGTGTAGGGAAGTTACAGAAATGCCAACTCTAGATAATTGCCCATGCTCAGAGGCTAACTCTATTGATTATGTTTTTCTAGATTTGACACCATCTTTTCCTAATGATGGCATTTTATGGGCCACAGGGTTTACTATAAAAAAAAAAGTTCAGCACTTTACTGTAGATGCTCAAAGGAAGAGAATTATCCCAGTTATTAAACTGAGAACAGTCTGTAAAGCAACCATATTAATTTATGCATGCACTTCCCAATGCTGTAATTAGAGGTGAGAATCACATTCTTAGCAATCAGTCTGTTCAACCTATAATTACCAGTGTCCTGGAAGGATAATATTTATTGCAGTTTTTTAAATGGTCATAATATGTGATCAGAGTTACAAATTTTTAAACTTGTCATGGTTTGGAGTTACCTGCTTGAGAGTTAAACATTATGTTAGAGACCAAAGCAAAGTTCAAGCTTAGTTAATATATAAACATTTTTCTCTTTGGTTTAAAAATAAGTGAGCAGATGATACAGGTAGAACAAAATACCTTGTTCGTACAATAGAGAACCTCAGCTGTTACCGATAATCAGACAAGTTTTGTGGTTTGATTTTAACTTGATGTCTATTTCTAAATTACTAACGAAGGAATTTAATAAAGGTTCCAACTATTTGACTTCAAACTTCAGATTATTCAAAGCTTCAGTTATATTCAAGCCTATTGATGCTTTTCAAATAATAGAACTCTTACTTCTAATCTGGAGGGTTATAAATTTTTTTTTTAAATCAAGTAAGTAGATTTCTTCCTACGCCTGATGAAGAGAACTGACAATTATTAAACTCCCAAGTTATACTAACCTGGGGTAAGCTTAGCTCTTTATAAAGTATATTGACATTTATGGTAGGAAACAAATAGCTGACTGGGGTCATTTCTGCACTGGAAAATAAAAAGTTTTCGTTTGAATCATGTAGGTTCAATGTGTTGTGCCTTTTAAATGTACCACCAATTAAACAGCCCTCTGTTGCCTGAATACTGCCAGATGCCATTTCATCTTAATGTCCACATGGTTTCTAGTACAGTGTGACCATTTAGGCATACTGTGAGAGATGCAAATGTGTTTTTCCAGTTGCTTCTTTCATACTATTTTCCCAATAGATCTGGTTTCCGTATTGAAATGGTGTACAGAACTTACCAAATTTTAGACCATACTGTGTTTTGTATCTGGTTTGTTCAACTACTGTGCACATTTCTCACCATACCCCTTCCCTCCCCCTTCCTTCTTCCCTGATTTTCTTCCTTTCTTCTCAGTGGAAATGAGAGGAAGACATCTGATGTATTCTTTGTTTCTATGATTATTTGTTATGTTAGGGCTTTCAGATCTAACTTCTGGTGACATTTTCTCAATTATAAAACTCAAAAGACATTTATTTACTCTCCGAGCCTTCTTAGTCAAGGCAGCAGTCTATCAGAATAAGGTGTTGGGATCAAAATGGGATGATTGTTGTAGACAGAGGTCTCCCCCCACCATCCCAAATAGGGGCAGAACATAATTTGATTCATTATTTTTTAATGGTGCAATCTTACCCTATTTTATTTTGTTAAATAAGCTTAAAAATAATTTAGGGTGATCTAAATATTCAATTATAATATTTGTTTCCAGAAGATTGATGGAGAACTCTTTAAAAGCTGAGGTTGTCAAAGTCATGTAGTCTCTTGAAATGAGGGGAGTTTACAACTTCAGCACAGCATTCAAGCCTCCTCCTCAGCACTTGAACCCCCTACAGGATCTCCTGTTTCTCCCCCCTTGCTTGTTGTCCTTAAATAATATGCCTTCTCTTTCCCTCCTCAACCATTCCTTAGCTATTTTTCAATATTTCTCTGCCTGGAATGCTCTTCCCTAGAGTCTACAAGGCTAACTTCCTCACCACTCTCAAGTCTGTCCTCCAAGATCCATCCTGATCATCTATTTAATCCTGGAACATTTGCTCGCACCCCACCACAAACTCCTGGTCCTCTCATTCTAGTTTTTATTTTTATTTTTAGTTTTTATTTATAGTACTCATCATCTTAAACCCTAGATTATTTACTTATGTATTATATTTCTCATGGATTTCTTTAACTCCCATGTTAAAGGGTAACCTTCATAAGGATGGTGATATTTGAACTGTTCACGGATATATTTTAATCACCTAGGACAGTGTTTGAGACACCATAGGAGCTCAGTAAATATTTGTTGAATGAATCAATCATTTTATATGACCTACTTGATATGGTAGATTTGTCTCCATTGCAAAGCAATGCCATAAAAAGATACCCAACATTTTCTTAAGTATTTTTAAAAGTTAGTGTGAAAACATAGATTTTGGCAAAGAGGATAAAATAATTACTGAGGACTAAAGAATAGTTATCACAAATGTGATGTGATAGCTCAGTTTGTATTGTCAGCCCCAAATCACAAGAACATTCAGACACCTGCTTTGTTCTTTAGAAAGAATACTATTAGAGAAATGTGTTTATTGTAGTAAAAAAATATATATATTCCAACATTTTAACACCAGTAAAATTGTAGGTCATCAAAATAGTGTCTGAGCAGAAACAGGTATGTTTTGTAATGATACACATCTGAAATAAATGGCAGATTAAAGAATAGTTGGGATGTTTCAACCAGAGTAGCAAACAACTTTTGTTTTCTCTATTGGAGTATTTTTTTTCCAAATTGCAGTTGCTATTGAAAATGAATTTATCGGGGCGCCTGGGTGGCTCAGTCGGTTGAGCGGCTGCCTTGGGCTCAGGTCATGATGCCGGGGTCCTGGGATCGAGCCCCGTGTCGGGCTCCCTGCTCAGTGGAGTCTGCTGCTCCCTCTCCCTCTGCCTGCCTCTCTGCCTACTTGTGCTTTCTCTCTATCTCTCTGTCAAATAAATAAATAAAATCTTTTAAAAAAAAAGAAAATGAATATATCTTTTTTTTAAAACTTACAGCTGTGAAACTATTTTTATCTCTTTTAAACTACACTCTAGTTTATATTCAAATGAACTCTAAATAAATATAAACTTTTAGCCTGAAAATAAATTAAGTTTATAGAACGATATCTTTTGAGACACAGTCATTTTCACTGTAAATACACAAGTAATAAGCATTCTCACAATAAATGCAACTTTATCTGGCATTATATTTGCTGAATGAGACAAGAATATTAAAGAGCTATTGATGGGAGAGAAATGTTCAATAGCAATCTCAAGTTTACCTTATGGAGGAAAAAATGGTTTTCTTTGAAGTGTGGGAGAGATTTAATTAAACATAAAATAAGGAAAAGGTTACTTTCTATTAAAATGTAAAAGGTTAAGACAGTAAGTACAAAGCAGTCCATGACACCATTTTTTTCCAAATTCTCACTTCATTTGCATCATACAAAGCAGCTAAGTCATGCACCCCCCCACACTCCAAAGTGGATGACAGAGGTATGTGTATAACATAAAAGAACATCTGTTAGTAGGTCTCTCGTGAAGAAATGGGAAGGGCAAAACTTCCTTCTTTCAGAATTAATTTAATAATGAGAGTTCTCTCTGAAATCTCAGATGACTCAACACAGAATAGCACAGAATGTCGAAGCGTAGAGGGAATTTCCAATGTAAATTAATAGGCTGATGGTAATAAGTAGATGCAGCGCTAATTCCTCCTTTTCTAATTGTTAATATAATCGTAATACAGTAAGACAATATGGGAACACATGAAAGTGAAAAAAGAAAAAGGAAAGGTCTGCTTAATATTATTTCAGTATGAAATGCAGCAGTAAACTTGAGGCAGAGGGAAAATTCAGTTGTTGATGGGTTTTTTTTTTTTTTAATCATCTTTCCTATGAGGGAATTGCTCTATTTCCAAAAATGAGTTCTTAAAAAAAGAAAGCTACATCTGTACTTTGAAATCAGGTGCAATTATCCTATTAGCAATTGAAACCTTTCCCAAATTAGGAGAGGCTTAATTTAAACTTCTTAGGTCTAAGGTAATTGGATTGATTACTCACTAGTAACTAGACTGCTTTTACTGGGATGGTCAGTTATACAGTCCTGTGAGTGTAATCTCCGATTCAGAATCATCAGGGAACATCTATGGAAAATTTCTGGCTTACAATGATTTTTTTTGTGCTTAATTTAAATAAGTCCCAAAGAGAACCTAAAAGTTGCTTTGAATTCCCTAACATGGTGATTGGAAGTAGGGTTCTCCCATTGATAGAAATATCCTTTTCACAAAGATTTTTTGGTGTCATATATATTATCTCAAATAAAATAGACAGTTAATTGATGTTATTTGAGGAGTTGGGAGGTTTATTAGAGGGAGAGGAAACAGATTTTTGTCTAAAGATTTTTTTTTTTATTTGAGAGAGAGAATGAGAGACAGAGAGCACGAGAGGGAAGAGGGTCAGAGGGAGAAGCAGACCCCCCGCTGAGCAGGGAGCCCGATGTGGGACTCGATCCCGGGACTCCAGGATCATGACCTGAGCCGAAGGCAGTTGCTTAACCAACTGAGCCACCCAGGCGCCCCGAGGAAACAGATTTTTGTATATTGAGTTGTTATTCATAAATTGCTCAGTGCCCCCCTTCTTAATTATAAAGAAGAAAGAACCCATAAGGGATGCTGAGTGGCTCAGTCGGTTAAGCGTCTGCTGGCTCAGTCGGTTGAGCATCTGCCTTTGGCTCAGGTCATGATCCCAGGGTCCTGGGATCAAGTCCTGCATCAGGTCCCCTGCTCAGCGGGGAACCTGCTTCTCCCTCTGCCTCCTCCTGCCACTCCCCCTGCTTGTGCTTGTTCTCTATCTCTCTCTGACAAATAAGTAAAACCTTAAAAAAAAAAAGAACCCATAAACTAAGTCATATTAAGATATCAGTGACTAATATTGTATTAAAATTTTTGTATTACTCTTTCCAAGATTGTTTGCATCTTCAAACAGAATGTCTAGAGGTAAAAATATTTTAATTTATATGAAGAGTCTCTAGATAGTGGTACAAGTGGGAGACACATTTGAATGGATGCTACCTTTCAAATCAAATACCCTAGTACAATTTCTATTATGCTCATAATGAGTGTCCTTCCTAGATATTGAAATGAAACTTCTCATTGGTTTCTGGTTGTGGATAATATAAAGTGAGGATACTCCACCCTATCTCTCTCACAAATCAACTATAAACCCTGAACAGTATGCATGGATCAATTATTTGAGGACTCATCCAAGCAAATCTATTCACAATAGCCAAAAGGTGGAAAGAAGTAGATGAGCAGATAAAGAAGATATGTTATATTTATACAATGGGATGTTACTCAGCCATAAAAAGAGTGAAATTTTGCCATTTGTGACAACATGGATGAACCTTGAGAATATTATGCTAAGTGAAATAAGTCAGACAAAAACACTTATCACATGATTTCAGTTATGTGTGTAATCTAAACAAACAAAGAAACAAAACAAAACTCAGACTCATGGACACAAAGAACATATTGATGGTTGCCAGAAAGAATAGGAGGCAAAATGGGTAAAGGGGATTAAGAAATACAAACTTCCAGTTATAAAATAAATAAGTCATGGGGGAGTAATGTACAGCATGGGGAATATAGTCAATGACATTGTATTAACATTGTAGGTGACACATGGTAACTAGACTTGTGATTACCATTTGTAATGTATACAGATGTCAAATCACTCTGTTGTTGTACACCTAAAACTAATATAATATTGTATGTCAGCTATACTTGACTAAATATTGTAAAATGGTTTAAGAAATTAAGGCTTGAGGGGCACCTGGATAGCTCAGTCAGTTAAGCGTCCCACTCTTGATCTCAGCTCAGGTCTTGATCTTGGGGCTGTGATTTCAAGCCCCACGTTGGGCTCCACATTGGGTGTGAAGGATACTTAAAAAAAAAGAAAGAAAGAAAATTAAGGCTTGAATATGTAAGTAAACCAATATCTGTACTGACAAATCATGCAAGTGGAAATATTACTGTAAACAACTGTGACAGGAGAATAAAGCCTGTGATAATCACAGAGATACAGATTCAAAAGAAAAAAGCCACAAAGAATTTAAGGATTTAAAATTAAAGCTAAAAATTCACTAGAGACAAAGTATTTGCTGTGAAAAATAAGGCAGAAATATGCTTATGTTGAGCAAAATTGTCCATCTGTCTCTCTGTTGCATTCAAGAACCAACCAAAGATTTCTCGTTTCCTAATTAATATGGAAGACCAAGTGACATTAATGCAGAGTAGACAGCAGTGATGATTGCAACTCAGTAACTCATGTCATTTGTCATGTTATATGACCCTAGTGTTCACATATTTCTTTTAATTTGCATTGCTTTACTTGATGCTAATAGGTGAAATTCAGCCCTTCTAAAATATTCTGGGTTATCCATAATTCTATTAATAAAAGATTATAATTCTGGATAGGAGATTGGTATGTGAAGAGAGAATTAATGTTTCTTGGTCATCCCCCTCAGTCCGTTCCTCCTTATTCTCTTCTCAAGAAATTTCCATTTGGGGGCATCTGGGTGACTCGGTCGGTTAAGCGTCTGCCTTCGAATCAAGCCCTGACGCCAGGGTCGTGGGATCAAGCTCTGTGTCGGGCTCCTTGCTCATCAAGGAGTCTGCTTTTCCCTCTCCCTATGCCCCTCCCTCCCTGCTCGTACTCTCCCTCTCTCTCTCTCTCTCTCTCAAATAAATAAATAAAATCTTAAAAAAAAATTTCCATTTGGGATCCTGTTTGTTCTGGGGAAGCTGAGTCTATCTCTGGGACCTGGGACCAAGTCGAAACCAGTTACCACATTCCAATCCTCTGGCCACAGAATTGGTGCAGCGAACGGTATATAATTCTGAACTGATGCAATCAAAGTGAACCTTTGAATGTGTGCTCAGGTTGCTGGGACAAAAATACCCTCTCTTCTGCTGATATGAAGGAATGATTTTGTATCCATGAGACCTGTTAACTACCATCTTGGGATCATGATGGTGAGTGACTCAGGGTGACATCAGTGCTGAGTAGAGAGATTGACAAAAATCAGTCATTTGAGGATATCAGGCCTGTCCTAAATCCAGCTCCCTGTTCTGCACTTTTCAGTTACCTAAACCATGTAAGTTCCTTAACTGCTAAGCCAATAAGAGTTGGTTTTCTATAATAAATAACAGTATCATACCTGCTACAGAAGGAAAACTAATGCTTTTTGTGATAGGTAGAATAATGGCCAACAAAAGATGTCTACACCCTAATCCCTGGAACATGTAAATACATTGTTACATGGCAAAAGGGGAATTGAGATTGTAAGTGGAACTAAGGTTGTAATCATCTGACCTTTAAACGCAGAAACTATCCTGGATTATCAAGATGGGCTCAAAATAATCACAAGTATCCTTAAAATTAGAAGAAGGAGGCAAAAGATGAGTTAGTGTCAGAGTGATTCAACTTGAGAAAGATTCAGCCAGCCATTGCTGATTTTGAAGATGGACGTCATTCATGTCCCCATGAATCTTTGAATACTTTCTTACAGGCTGGCACAAAATTTTCTAAGTTTATCTTGTACTTTCCATACCCCAACCCCAGAATCAGCCATTTTCTCAAGGAGATGGTATTTTGAAATCAAGATCTCAGTGTTAGGTGTGGTTTTTGCTACTAGAATTTCATTGCTTTCAGGTTGTTTCAGCAAACAGACCTAGGAAATAGGAGACTTGAAGTCTTCAATCACAATTCTGGATTTGTCTACTTTAATTTTTCAATCAGTTTTTCCTTCATGTAATTTGAAACTCTATTGTTGGTGCAACAGTTAGGATGGCTATGTTTTCTTGGTAACATGCCTCATTTATTGTTATAAAATGTCCCTCTTTGACTATGGTAATATTTTGTTCTGAAGTCAACTCTGTCTAGTATTAATATAGTCACTCTGATGTTATTTTTGCTTTCTGTTTGAAAAACAGCATTATTGAGATATAATTCATATATCATACAGCTCATCCATTTAAAGTGCTTTTTTTCAGTATTTTTTTTAAAGATTTTATTTATTTATTTGAGACAGAGAGAATGGGAGAGAGAGAGCACATGAGAGGGGGGAGGGTCAGAGGCAGAAGCAGGCTCCCTGCTGAGCAGGGAGCCCGATGCGGGACTCGATCCAGGGACTCCAGGATCATGACCT
The DNA here is from genome assembly GCF_029215605.1 of Mirounga angustirostris. Lineage (NCBI taxonomy): Eukaryota > Metazoa > Chordata > Mammalia > Carnivora > Phocidae > Mirounga > Mirounga angustirostris. The sequence continues at coordinate 174,859,521 of NW_026991709.1, read as the reverse complement.
GAGCCGAAGGCAGTCGCTTAACCAACTGAGCCACCCAGGCGCCCCTTTTTTTCAGTATTTTTAAAGAATTATGAAACCAATACCATAATCTAATTGAAGAACACTCTGCTACCCTAAAAGAAACCCCGTATTTATTAGCAGTTAGCCCTGTCCCTACTAAACCCCCTACACTCAGGTTTAAGAAATCACTATTCTACTTTCTGCTTTTATAAATTTGCTTATTCTACACATTTCATATAAGTAGAATCATACAATGTGTCATCTTTATGACTGGCTCGTTTCACTTAGCATATTTTTTTCAATCTTCACCCATGCAAAACATGTATCAAGACTCATTTATTTTCATAGCTGAATACTATTCCATTGAATAACATACTTGTTTCCTCTTGCTGATATAACAAGTTACCACAAATTTAGTGGCTTGAAGCAACATAAATTTATTATCTAACAGTTCTATTGATTAGAAATTCAATACAAGTCTCATTTTGTTAAAATCAAGATGTTGGCAGGGCTGCATTCCTTTCTGGAAGCTGGGGAGAATCCATTTCCTTGTCTTTTCCATCTTCATGTAATTTGAAACTGGTTTATGGCCCTCTCTCTCCGTTTTCAAAGCCAACAAAAGCAGGTTGAGTTCTCAAATGGATTTTCTGTGACTGACTCTTCTCTCTCCTTCTTCCAATTTTCAGGAGCCTTGGGTATCTTGATCTTTCAGGGTAACCTCCCCATCTCAAAGCCCATAAATTATTCACATTTAGAAAGTCCCTTCTGCCATGTAAGATTACATATTCACAAGTTCCAGGTATTAGGACTTGGTAATATTTAAGGGTCTTTCTTCTGCCTACCCCCTTTGGATATGCCACATTGATTTATCCATTTATCAACTGATGAACATTTGGGCTGTTTCCACTTTTTGTTATTATGAATAATGCACTTGTGCATTTCATGTGCATATCTTTCCACTTCTCTTTGGCATATACTTAGGACTGAAATTGCTGGGTCATCTGGTGACTCTGTATTTAACTTTATGAGAAGCTGCTAAACTGTTTTTGCAAAGAAGCTGCATCATTTTACATTCCAGCAATCTATGAAGGTTCCAGTTTCTCCACATCCTCACCAACAATTGTTATTTCCTGTGTTATTTGTTGCAGCCATCCTCACATTTTCCTTTCTAATTAGTGTTTGGATGGTAAATTTATTTCCATTGTCTCATCTTCAACGCAGGTATTGTGGTTGAAGTGGTTTGAAAGTGGTTTTTTTGTGAACAGCATTAAATGCATCTTATATCATCTTTTGTTTGTACATATACCATAGCCCTTTTAATGTTAATTTCTATAAAAATTTTTGAGAGCCAAATTTTTGAAAATATGCAACCCTTCACAAATTTGCCTGTCATCCCTGCTCAGGGACCCTACTACTCTTCTATCATTCCCATTTTAGTGTATATAGTGCTAAAGTGAGCATTCTTATAATAATGTTCTTACTTGCTTATAGCCTTACTAAATTATAGGTCTTGTGAGAGCAGAGATAATGTCTAATCCATTTATGTTGTCTTTCCTAGCTTTGTGCCTTAAGTATTTGTTGAATGAATATGAAACTTTATAGATTTTCACTCTACACATATTATCCAGAGGGCTTATCCCATGGTTGTCAATTGGCTCTCAATTATTTTGTATTGGAGGGACAGCTGAGAGTATTGGTTATACACTTGAAAGGGTACTGGATTGAACCCACTTTTTCCCCAAAAGGTGCTTAATTAACCTTTCGATTCCATCAGTTTCCAACTGTTTACTAATCCAACAATGATTCTTTCTCCCGAGTCAAAGTTCTTTTTAGTCTAATATTTATGTGATCTTTTTCTGGCCCGGCTTGACATCAGGCTCATTTAATATTGTACTATTCTACTCCACATGATGCATTTTGACCAACTAAATATTCCATCTAACAGATTTGTCAGTAAAGAGATAGCTCTTCGGTTGCAGTAGAAATAAATTTGACACATGATTGACACTGTTCACACACAAAGGAAGAGGTATCAAGTGAACTGGTGTGTCATGGCATCATAATGCAAAACAGCAAAGTATTTATTAAAAGAATACATTAAAAAATTTTAGATATGGCAATATCTGGGGTTCTAAAGAACATTTTGTAGATGTTAAATCTGTATCTTTGTTGCTTTGTTGTTTTAGAATTTGCTCAAGGATTCGTTAAAAGTAATTTACAGGGGCGCCTGTGTGGCTCAGTCGTTAAACGTCTGCCTTCGGCTCAGGTCATGATCCCAGGGTCCTGGGATCGAGTCCCACATCGGGCTTCCTGCTCGGCAGGAAGCCTGCTTCTCGCTCTCCCACTCCCCCTGCTTGTGTTCCTGCTCTCGCTATCTCTCTCTCTGTCAAATAAATAAATAAAATCTTTAAAAAAAAAAAGTAATTTACAGTTAGAGGATCTGTTTTCATATTACTGTGGAAGGAAATATAATTTAGTTTTAAAAATTAAAATTATGGACAAAGCATAGGCTCTTAATCCTGACTCATTAGAAAAGACTTAAATGCAAACAGCCAATGGCTTTTAATTATAGGAGAATAGATATTGCAAGCTTTACTATCATCTAAATATAAAATCTGTCTTTAATATCCTAGATTAAGTGGAATAGATGATTTAAAAAAAAAAGTAGGTATGGGCTGTTTTTTACATACGAGAAATTACTTTCAATTGTTTTCTAGTTCTTTTCTGTTTCTCTCACTTTTCGCCCGCCTCAAGTTAAAATTCCTTGAGGGTAGGAATCCTGTCTTTTGGTTGTTTGGTACTTTCACAGCAGTAAAAACATAACATGCACACATAGTAAGTGCTGATAAATGTTATTTGAAAGCATGCTGCCTTTCTGACAACTTCTGTTCTGTCCTTGCCCGGACGCCTCTTCCAGCACTCTTCTTCCCGTATGGCTCCATTTCTTGTTCAGTCTCTGCTCGGATGTCACCTTGTCACTGAGGCCTTTCCTCACCACGTTGCATGAAATCTCAGTTGCTTTCTCCCTCGTCTATTGCCCTGCATGACTTTTCTCCACTTAAGAACTAAAACTCTGATTTTTCTGTGGGCAAAATAAGAAAGTATGCAAGAAATTCTGACATATTTTTAAACATAAGCTTAATTTGTATTATGACGGTAATATAAGCTTTTGTGAAAAACTGGAAGCTGTAGAGATAAAAAAAAAATTACGTTTTTATCCTGCAGTGACATCAACATGCTTCACATTTAAATTTAACACTTCCCAGGGTTTTCTTTGTAAATATTAACTTATTTTCTACTTTCATTTCTGAAGTTTGGAACACAAAATATATATCATTAAATTTTGAATTTAAATGACAATAGAATATAATATACCATTAATTTTAACTATTTGAAGATTGAAAAAATTTAAAAGGTATGCAATGTGTCAAGACAATTCAAAATGATATATTGACTGTTACCAATATACCTTTCTGTAAAAAAGTAAAAATAGCATCAAATTTTCCTAAAGTGACTTAAGAGAAGTAAAGATTTTAATACTTATTTAATTGGTATTGATGCTTAGATGGATACTTTAAAATTTTATTTCAATTGACTAAATAATGATAAAAAATCTTATACAAAATGAAGTTTTGCCATATTTTGCTTCTGTATGGATTATATAATTTATAACGTATGGATTATATAGATTATATAATCTATAACGTATGGATTACATAATTTCAATTTTAAAAATCCACAGAGTAAAATTAACCTGTACAATTTGACATCCTTAAGTCAACAGACACAGAGACCAAAAGATTTTTTGGCATGTTTAATTACCAAAACTGACATAGTAACATTCTGATTAAAATATTATTTCTATCTCAGCATTGCTTTTAGAAGACTCAGTTTAGGTCAACATGAAAGTGGGAATGAGAGAACGGTTATAATGGTATTTTGGCTATATGGTGCCAGTGAGAACTTTGAGATTTCCTTAATTGAACTCCTTTTCTTGTCTAATACAAGTCTGAGTATCTTATATTGATGCCAACACCTACTTTGCAGAATTGTTATGAAGACTTGAAATACATACCACTCAGGAATTAAGCACAATGCACATAGTAGACAACTCAGCACACAGGGACTTATTATCTGATGCATTCATTTGCAAGTTAAGTTTTACTATTTGCTCATACACTACTCTAAATTTGACTTTGTCTTCCTTCCTAAAACTTTTTCACCAACACAAGGTCTCAGCAATTACTTATCCTTTAACGGAAAGTGGAATACTGGCTATAATGTCTAGCTTTTCTAACTGGATATGTGACAGAGATTGTTCTTCATCTATTTTCCTCCTGTGAAACAGAGATAATATTATCTGCTTACCTATAGCAATATAGGTAGGTGGTAAAGATAGAAGATAATACTTGCAAATAGCTTTCAAAAATCTAAAATATTTAAAACTGTTTTTTCGTTTTACATATTTTATCAGAGGTTACAAATTGGTGGCCCTAACTGGGATCCGGAGACTCTTTATTTGACATGCATGTGCAGTTTCCTTTAGAAAGAGCCTGTGTTCGGGGCACCTGGGTGGCTCAGTTGGTTGAGCGACTGCCTTCGGCTCAGGTCATGATCCTGGAGTCCCGGGATCGAGTCCCGCATCGGGCTCCCTGCTCGGCAGGGAGTCTGCTTCACCCTCTGACCCTAACCCCTCTCATGTACTTTCTCGCTCTCTCAAATAAATAAATAAATCTTTTAAAAAAAAGAAAAAGAAAGAGCCTGTGTTCTCCAGTTTACCGTACTCTTTACAATTCCTGTGCTATTAGGCCATTTAATTAATTTTTATTAATTTGCATTTCCATTTGAATTATTACCAAGGTGAAAAATGAAAACTGATTTTGTGGAAACATCAAGTCATTACTTTGTGAAAACAAGTTTGGGTTAGCACATCCTCAAGGTTCTTTTAGCACTGTCTACCAGTGTCATATTGTTACTTTCAAGCAGAACTCAGGAGGTTTGTGAATTTGATTGGTCAAATATACAGAATTACCTCTTTCTTTCCAGTATGTTCTTTAATTTTGAATGTAGGTAACAAACCACAGTAGTATTGGTAGTACCTACACGCCATCACTAATAGAAGTGTTTTTGCATGGTAATACACGTTTTGCAGCTATCTTGAAATACTGCTTATCTTTACTTTGAAATTAGTTGTTGTGAAGCCCACTGCTAGATCGTGTGTTCTAATGTCTTATTCAAGAGCATACATTGCTATATCACAAATATGTCCTAAGACTATTTTGATAATTGTATTTCAGAATAATTTGTTTCCTTTGTATCTCTTGTAATCCAGTGTGTTTTAGTTCATGCACTTAACAACATTCTTCTGAGAAGTACCTTGGCAAGAGAGAAACAAAATAAGAAAGAAAACAAAACAAAACAAAAACTGAGACTCTAAAACCCTGTTTCTTTATCTAAAGAAAGTTCTTATTAGTGCAAAACAACATATGTATCAATTCGGTACTGTCATATAATCTTTTATTTTCAGTGAAAGAAAACATATTGGAAATTATTATTTCCCAATTGCAAAATTATTCTTTTAGTAAATGTTTCTTTACTTAACAGCACCTTTCTCACAAACACATTTATATGCACATTTTATCTTCTAACACACTTAGCTAAAAGAAGCACAAAATGCTTTAAAATTATGTATTAAGAATTTATCACACCCACCACTATATTTGCATAGACTTGAAAACAGGAAAATAGCACTGTGTAAATCGCTTACAATGTGGGTTTTGAAAATCTGGACAAAATATTCAACTGCAAAATTTTAAATAGTAGGCCTGGACTTTGATGAGTCTGTGACTTCAAAAATACATAGCTGTTCTCTGCTGCAACTGCCCAGTTTATGTTTTCTACACGTTGGAGTACCAAGCAGCATTTTAACCTTCATGTCAGCTGCACGCTTCTGCAAAGAAGCAGTCACTCCAGATGTACCAGGTGCTTCTCTGTGTCATTGGAACTATCAGTGTGATGATATTCTGCTCTGTGGCTTTTGTCTGATCAGAGTGTGAGCAAGGATTATGCGTCTGCTGAACAAATGTCGTTTTTTCTCACATGCTTCTCTGAGAACTGATTATCAGAACTCTTTCAGGAGAGCAGTAAGCCATTAAAAGACGGTTGAGGGGCGCCTGGGTGGCTCAGTCGGTTAAGCATCCGCCTTCGGCTCAGGTCATGATCCCAGGGTCCTGGGATCGAGCCCCACATCAGGCTCCCTGCTCAGCGGGAAGTCTGCTTTTCCCTCTCCCTCTGCCTGCGTGCTATGCCTACTTGTGCTCTCTCTCTCTGTCAAATAAATAAATAAAATCTTAAAAAGAAAAAAAGACACTTGAAATACTAAAGGATTTTATTTAAACTATTGTAATATTACCCTCCTCTTCCCCCACAAGGGGAAAAAAAGGAAAATTAATCAATATGGAGAAAGTATGCAGATATTATAATTATATATCCCTAGCCTGAGTTTCTCCTTTTAACAACAGATCCTATATAGTGTCTAAGAGAATAGTAATATTTTATACATTAATAATATTTTACATATTAACAATAATGTCTACTATTCATGTTAGACTAGAAACTCCAAAACGTGGTGATCTTTTCTTTTAGCCCATCATTCCAGTGCAACATTGGAATGCTTCATTGGTGAATGGATCTAGAGAGTATCATAGGACCATGAGGAATTGAGACAGGAAAGGAAAGCAAGCCAATAAATAGGCTACACAGTGGCTCAATACCCTTGGAAAATTCTAGAAGACAGTGTGGGAAACATGTCAGAAGCTGGGATCGTTATTTTCCAGCTTGCATCCATCATTGGCTTAGAGTTACTCTGGAGGCATTAATGCTACTGTGCTTGTCACTTTTTGTTGGTCTCATGCACAGATCAACAGAAGAGGAAGCCCTCAGGTACAGACTCTCAAGTGATCACAGGATAAGGCCTTCTATATCTGCAGGACTGACGAGCACAAAGAGGTATTTTGCCTCCTACAACTGCAATACTAGGACATGGTGAAGACAATTTTTATGTGATTCATAAAAAAGTTACATGAGATTAGGAGAGAAAATCTCATAGCAATTCTGAGAAAAGTGGGCTAAAAATTAAGAAAATTTACCTTCCAATGCTTCTTTCATTTTTGCCCTTATCATAATCATTTAAAGTTGTTCGCATGTTATTTAAAAAAAAAAAAACACTTTTGGGAGAAGGTAGGTGGAAGTTACAGGACAAATACATGCAAGGAGGAAAGAAAAAGGACAAAATTGCAATAGTGAAAGAAAGCACAATGTGCTCAATCTCCCACAGTATTTCAGCACAGAAGGCATGAAACAAAAACCAAGGGCAGATATCTCACCCTTCACTCCCACCATGCAGAACTTACACTGTGAAAATTAACAGCCTTTTGCTTCATCAGAATTAAAATCACACACAATTTGTAGACATACACTCACACTTTGGAAATATATGTGTGTGTGTGTGTGTGTGTATATATATATATATATATATGTATATAATTTTGGAAAGAAATTATTCATTCTACAGCCTCCATTGGAAAATGCCTGAGAATTACAGAAAATTTTTAACTGTGAGTTAATAGTTTGTTTTAATTCTTTTCCTCTGACAAGAATATAAACTCTGAAATCAGGAACTTACATATGTTGTTGTTTTTTGTTATCATTTACTAATACAATGCCTGTTCTATCATGTTTATTCTGTTATGTTATAGCTGAATGAGTGAATTTAATTGAATGTGTTAAATGAAGTCGTTTCTATAATCTAGTGGCTCTTAACGGAGGGATAGTGGGAGATGATCCCCCCCACCACCATTTATCATTGTCTAGAGAGATTTTTGGTTTTCACAGCAGGATGGAGGATGTTACTGGCATCTAGCGAGTAGAGGCTAAGGATGCTGCTAAATGTCCTACAATGTACAGGACAGTCTCCACAACAAAGAACTGTCTATCTCAGAATGTCAGTAGTAGCAAGGCTGAGAAACACTGCTATAAAGCCGATCAGTGCTTGGTCTTTTCACATATTCTATTCATACATTATAAAAGGTCCTATTAGCCAAGAACGAGGACATTGCTCTTTTGTCCAATATTAGTCTCAACTAATCACATATAAAGTTATTTGATTTATTTTATTTTATTTTTAAGATTTTATATTCATTTGAGACACAGAGATACAGAGAGAGAGAGAGCATGAGCAGGGGAAGAGGCAGAGGGAGAGGGAGAAGCAGGCTCCCCGCTGAGCCAGGAGCCTGATGTGAGGCTCTATCTCAGGATCCTGGCATCATGACCTGAGCCGAAGGCAGACGCTTAACTGACTGAGCCACCCAGGCACCCCTATTTGTTTCATTTTAGAGTTAATATGTGTGCCCAGAGTTTGGGTTTCTCCAGAAGCCAACCCAGAGACAAGTAGTCCCACACAAGTGGTTTTTGAGAGGTGATCACTGGAGATACCAGTAGGAAATAGGGAATTGAGGAAGGGAAAAAAGGTAAGCCTGTTAATAGCATGGCATTATCAACATCACTAGCCATCAGGGAAATACAAATCAAAACCACAATGAGATACCACCTTACACCGGTTAGAATGGCAAAAATTAACAAAACAGGAAACAAATGTTGGCAAGGATGTGGAGAAAGGGGAACCCTCTTACACGGTTGGTGGGAATGCAAAGTGATACAGCCACTCTGGTAAACAGTGTGGAGGTTCCTCAAGATGTTAAAAGTAGAGCTACCCTACGACCCAGCAATTGCACTACTAGGTGTTTACTCCAAAGATGCAGATGTAGTGAAAAGAAGGGGCACATGCACCCCAATGTTCATAGCAGCAATGTCTACAATAGCCAAACTGTGGAAGGAGCCGAGATACTCTTCAACAGATGAATGGATAAAGGAGATGTGGTCCATATATACAATGGAATATTATTCAGCCATCAGAAAGGATGAATACCCACCATTTGCATCGACATGGATGGAACTGGAGGGGATTATGCTAAGTGAAGTAAGTCAAGCAGAGAAAGACAATTATCATATGGTTTCACTCTTATGTGGAACATAAGCAATAACACGGAGGACCTTAGGGAAAAGGGAGGGAAATCTGAAGAGGGAGAAATCAGAAAGGGAGATGAACCATGAGAGACTATGGACCCTGGGAAACAAACTGAGCATTTCAGAGGGGAGGAGGGTGGGGAGATGGGGTAACTGGATGATGGATATTAAGGAAGGCACATGATATGATGAGCACTGGTTGTTATACGCAGCTAATGAATCATTGAACGCTACATCAAAAACTAATGATGTACTCTACAGTGGCTAACTGAACATAATAAAAAAAATAGTGTGGCATTATCAAGATATTTGCCACTGTGGGCAACTGGAACTAGGTCCTACTAGAGAACCGTGAGAGACAGAGTAGAGTCCAGCTCAAAGTTATCCCAACTGAGAGGTGAGGATGCGGGGGTGTATATCCTCCAACTCCCTTTCATCAGTGGCTGGAGGCTGCTTTCAGGGGCTTGAACTCTGAAGCACTTCTGGCTTGCCCTCCACCCAGGCTGAGTACACTCCACAGCCAGATAAAGACTTTAGGTAGAGAATCACGGATGATCCTATTAAGCAGCCTTTGGTGTGACAAGGTAAGGCCAAGTGGATATGGCAGGCAGGGACAGCAGCTACTTCATCATGAAAGGGCAGAGTTACGAGCGAATAAGATTTCATGTAGGGAACTATATAATTAAGATGGTTTACAATGAGTTTTTACTAAACTTTTACTTTTCTTTTTGGAGATTCAGTACTCTTGGATCCATATTATTATCCAATATCTATCCATATTTGATAGAATCACAGAATCTTAGAATCATAGAATCACGAAGCCTTTCAGTGTGTCTAACCCAACCTCCTCCATAGCTTGGAGAAACATATTTAGCTTCATTTTAAGCATTTTGTCCCACTGCTTTCTAACTACTTGATTAATTTAATTGATCCCAAATCAGAAATAGTCTGTTTTCTTTTGTATTTTTACCTTTTCTTATGGATTAATGAATGTCAAAATGTCCTTGACATGTAGATCTAGTGCTTTCAGAAATACTTTGACATTAATTCTTGATTTATTTTTGGAAAAATATATTAAACCCAAAAGAATTAGCAAAATTTTATTCAGAAAATGGTGTTTGAAAGTTTCTATATTTTGTGTATATTTGTAGTTTAAATACTAATGAAAGCTTTATATTAAATACTCATTCCAAATAGGTGTATGATACTAATTTATAAGGAAACACAAAATTAGTTTTATAGAAACTTCTAGAACTAGTATAAATCAGCCTTCAGTGCAATATTCATCTCTGTCCACACATTATATTAAACTGTGCTAAAATGTATAAATTTAACCCTGATACATAGGAGCTGAAGGCTCTTTTACATGATTTATGGGATTACTGAAGGATTTATTTCTCCTCCCCAGTCGTTTCTCTACCATCATCTCAAGATTTATATTATCCAATCAGGTAAAGACCACTTTCAACCCCATTTGAATAACTGCTGATAGGTCATAACTTTTCTAGAAAGGTATATTAGATACTCTACTGATGTTCTTTGATTTGACAAATCCTGAACAGGAAAAGTTTGGCTGCTAAGATTTTCAACGTCAATCCACTCTTCCTGTTCTTACAAGTCTTTTTTAAGTCTCAAAACACAGAAAGGAACTGTATATGTCAACTTCTTGAAACTGTTCCCCAAAAAAACAAAAGACAAAAAAGTTACCAAGAAAACTGTTCAATTTATTTTAAATTTAATTTCAGGAAAGAATATTAATATAGATGATTTTATGATAGTTACAGCAATTTACTGTCTTGCCATAAATGAATTGTCATTCATTTTTAGTTTATTTTTTTCTTCAAAGTTTAATTAGATGCAATATAATTTTTGTGCACAGTTGCGTTTTTCTCACATTTTATTCACTGCTATTATTTATATCACTCTGTAGAGAGTTAACAAAGGGACAGAACAGGAGATAAAGACTTTTTACACACTTTACATGTTATCTTATAAATATTTTATATAAGGTTGATTTAAGATGAAAAATTTGGTACTATTAAAACCATCAAAAATATTTAAGCCATTTAGATCATGCATTGGAACTACTTTTCAAATACTTCATGCCAATTATGTTATAGAAGAGATTCTAACACTCTGAAAGACACCAGTGTTAATGTTTTATAGAAGTATATTTCTTGAAGAATTAATTTATATATTTAGACAGTGAATCTGGCGTGAGTATGCCCTAGTTCCATTTGTGAAACATGGATTCCATTTGGTATCTTTGACAAAGTGCTATAGCAATCAACCTGGTTTTTATTTAGCATTTGAAAGGACAATCAGCCAAATTCTAATCTCAGATGTGTGAACTTATCACATATTTCATGAAATATGCTGCTTTGCAGTACCAAAATGGATTTGAGGCATTTATGGCAAAGCATAGTACGAGAGAGGCACATGAGGGTGGATGAATTCATTTTCAGGGAATGAACTTAGGACTTGACTTGTGCCTTCAAGAACCAAGAACACATGACTTTTATTTCTCTCTTCGTGTTCCAGTCAGTTCAGGAAATCTTATCAGTGGGCAGAAGAGAGAGGCTAACCACTGTGTGTGGGAAGAAAGGAGAGCTGCAAAACTGGGAAGCCACAGTTTACCTGAGAGCTACTCGGTGCACAGATGGGTTTTCCTTCAGCGATCCCTGATTAAACCAACCATTGGTCATTTGCGTTCTCTTGCATAGCTCTTCATGAATTTCCGTTATGCTTCTTTTTACAGTGAGCTTGTATACTGCCGAATATGACCACTATTTCTTATATAGGCTTTCTTGATTTGATTCTTTCCTCTCACTTTCTGCACCTCACAATGAATAAAGCTATAACATTAGGAGCTGGCAAAGAACCTTTAATATTTATACAGTTCAGTCAACCTTCTAAATTTCTGGTCTTCCATGAAAGGCAATCCAAAATGTCTCATCCTTTGTGACCTCTCTGTTGAGTCTGAGTGAAACTTAGCTATGTCATTAAGAGAAATATTTACTGCAGGAACTCATATCTTGTGCATTTTAAGTTTTACATTTTGTAACCTAATCATCTATTCTATGCATCATATTTCCATTCTATTGTATATAATTATGTTTAGTTAAATGCAGATTTTTGACAAATTCTAATAAAATACCCACTTGACAATTTTTACTTTTTTTTTTTTTTTTTTTACGGGAGCTATGGCTCTTAAACATTATTATTTAATGTGATTAATAATACCTTTTTTGGTTGTAGGTCATATTCTCATAGACATCTTGCTGTTCTGAAGGAGGTTGCTTTATTTTTAACCATGCAGTTCAGGGGCGCCTGGGTGGCTCAGTTGTTAGGCGTCTGCGTTCGGCTCAGGTCATGGTCCCAGGGTCCTGGGATCGAGCCCCGCATCGGGCTCCCTGCTCAGCGAGAAGCCTGCTTCTCCCTCTCCCACTCCCCCTGCTTGTGTTCCTGCTCTCGCTATTTCTCTCTGTCAAATAAATAAATAAAATCTTAAAAAATAAAAAAATAAACATGCTGTTCAATTGAAACTGATATTATGCAGTTCAAAAATATATGTATTTAGTCCCCCTTCACTTTGAAGAATTACAGTCCTTGAATGCATTTCTTCCCATTATTAAGAACAACTATACTTGGGGGTGCCTGCGTGGCTCAGTCGTTAAGCGTCTGCCTTTGGCTCGGGTCATGGTCCCACGGTCCTGGGATCGAGCCCCGCATCAGGCTCCCTGCTCCGTAGGAAGCCTGCTTCTCCCTCTCCCACTCCTCTGCTTGTGTTCCCTCTCTCGCTGTGCCTCTCTCTGTCAAATAAATAAATAAAATCTTTAAAAAAAAAAAAAAAAGAACAACTATACTTGAAGATCAAGTCCTATAGGCAGACCAAATGCCAGCCTTTACCGCAAGCTGCCTATTTTAAGTGGATAATTTAAATTTAATAATTTAAAATAAACACACCCAAATGTATTATCTTTCTTCCCTCCTAGATACTGTTTGAATATCTCATCTGCAAGAGAGCCTCAAACCTACATATATGGTGTGTTTTGTTGCAACTAGCCCTTGCCACTCTGCAGTAAGATACTGTGCATCATGTAGGGAAGGCTGCAAATCGAGGACAGATATGAGTGCAAGGGATCAACATTAACTTCTAAGTGGCTCTGAAGAAGATCGGGATCCTCTAGTCTTCGCCCCGACTCTTCCATTGATTTATTGTGTGATAGGGAAAATTGTGTAATTGTTTCTTCTGACATTTTCCAAAGGGGTCCTACATCTTTGAGGAATATTTAGAGTTATAATGTAATAATTTCTACATTTCCATGAGTAATGTTGCCCATAAACATTAAACACTGAAAAGACTTAATGTTCTGGCTAGACCAAATTCATTCATGAAACTGTTGTTAATGTTTTTAGTATTATTTTATTATTGTTGTTCAGTAATAGGTTTAATACATAGCAACCATAGACCCTTTTAAAGTGCATTCACATTCCTGTCATTTAACATCACCAGAATGAATCTCTGAATATGAAACATAGTTACTTACCAGTTTATAATATAAAATCCAATGCATACAAAATTAATGAGCAGTGGCAGTTGGATGATCCCGTGACTGATAAAGACTCACGGAATATTTCAAAATCTAGTATAGATATTGAATTTTTTGCTAGAGTTACATATTTAATACCTTGCTTTCACTGATGAATCCTTCCTTCTCTAATCCATTATTTTGGCTAAGTTTCTTTTAATTTTTATTTGACATAACATTTCACTAAACTGTGAAAATTTGCTAAGTGGTTAGCATTCTACAAATACTTATCGAGTCCCTACTGTCTGCCTGACACCACGGAAGGCACTAAGTAAGTGCCTAACTCATAAAAATACCCAGTTGAAGCCATTCCTGACCTCAGGACTTCATGGTTTATTCAAACACTCAAAATCTATGATATGACAAGAGCCATGATTAGGGAATTAAAAAAAGGGGGGGTTACTCACAGCAAAACTGTGAAACCCAATAAAGAATAAATCATCAAAATGCTTGGTGATCCATTTTTTCAACCAATATTTATTGAGTACTTACTATGTACCAGGTCTTATTCAAAATACCAGAAAAGTGTCAGTGAACAAAACAGACAAAATCCCTGTTCTGGGGGCATGTGGGTGGCTCAGTCGGTCAAGTGAGTGTCTGTCTTTGGCTCAGGTCATGATCCCACGGTCCTGGGATGGAGCCCAACATCAGGATCCCTGCTCAGCGGGGAGTCTGCTTCTCCCTCTGCCCCCTCCCCCCTGCGCGTGATCTCTCACTCTCTCAAATAAATAAATAAAATCTTTAAAAAAAAAAAATCCCTGTTCTGGTAAGGCTAACATAGTAGTAGGGGGAGATGGACAATAAATTGTAAGTATACTTATAAATAAGTATCATAAATAAATAAGTAAATTATGTAGTATGCAACATTTGCCCATTTCCCCCCTTCAAGGCAAATAAACTTATAGCCTGGTAAAGGGACATATTTGGGGACATTTTTAAAAAACTCTTTAAGATGGTGATTAACATAACAATAAAAAAATTTTAAAAACCTCTAAGTCACATTATTCATGTTGAATATTCAAGTATATTTGAAAAATATGAACTAAGTTCTAGGTTGACTTCCCCAAATCTCATACTTTATTGCTACTAAGATGCACACATCTTCACATATTTAGTGGGTTTGAAAACAGTGTATCAATTAATCAATAGGATGTAGCATCCATTGTCAACTGGGCAGCAGGTGCGGTGAAAGTTGGCACCGGCTGTGCATGCACAAACTTGGATTTCAGTCATGGTGGCATGATTTCATTCATGGTACAACCATTACCATTGGCCTTTCAGCTAACACAGCATTAATGAACCCATTAATGAAAAAAAAATAAGAATCCTAGTTGTGATCTAAAAATCTTTCATTAATTGCTGGATTTTCCCTTTTTTTTCGTGAAAATCATTACTTTCAAATGAGGGAAAATTTTTCTGATATTTAAAAGACATCATAGAAGAGATCATCTGTTTGGGTTTTACACATGAACATTCCATGATCAGCGGGTGAAAAAGACAGAGACCATCTGCTGCAATTAAACAAGGAAGGTTTCATTCAAATAACTAAATAATTCTTATAAGCTATCAGCAGGAGAATCAAAAGTCAATGCATTCGCTCTTTTTGTCATTCAGAGTAGTTCAGTGAGGTTTCTGATGACCAGGATATCTTTTTTTAAAGATGCATTCTTGCATGATTTGGAGTTGTTTGATCTCTACCACTCTGAGTTTTTTTTTTTTTTAAGTATATTCAAGTCAATTTATAACAATGATGTAGTTTTCTCTGTAAATTCCATTATGTTTGCATAGCTACTACTCTGTTATGCATACCAGGTAGACAGTATTTTCGAGGAGTGTTCCTAGAAGAGTTAAGCACAATTGTCTAACAGCATGACTGGAGCTAAACGGAAGGGGTGGTGAAGAATTGAACACATGCCTCAACTCCCGCTTGGTACTTGTCACATTTCAGTCTCTATTCACCCTTCAGGTTCCTAGTCTCTCTTTCTACCCCCTTCCCCCCTCTCCCTCTTCTGCCCCGTGCCAAACCCCACACACAGAGTGAGCAATATTTTTATCTTAAGAACACAAAGGTAGGGAACAAAGAGGTTTTTGCTGTACATTTTTGGTGTGTTGGGAAAAGAAAGAAGTCTTCCTGGTGCTTCTCAAATAATGCCCAGTGGTTATTGTCTTTAGAGTTTTGGATCAATTCTTAAGGAGAAAGAAGTACAGTTATTGATGGATGATTAGTTATTTTAAAAATCAGATTAAAAATGGACTTTCAGTTACTTTTTTGATTCAAGAATGTGAACTTTTTTATTTTTATAAGCAAATGTCATTTGTAAAAATATATGAAACGTGTTTTACAGTGTTAAAAATACGGTTAAATTAAATGGTCTACATACTATACGGTAAAAATAACATTAATATTTCTAATGGAATTTCTTCTTAAAAGTATTGGTAGACTTTTCTCATTTTATGTTACATAATTTCCTTTTGTAGTTAAGAATATTGGTGAAAGGGCACCTGGGTGGCTCAGTCGTTAAGTGTCTGCCTTTGGCTCAGGTCATGATCCCGGGGTCCTGGGATCGAGCCCCACATAGGGCTCTCTGCTCCGCAGGAAGCCTGCTTCCCCCTCTCCCACTCCCCCTGCTTGTGTTCCTGCTCTCGCTGTCTCTCTCTCTCTGTCAAACAAATAAAATCTTAAAAAAAAAGAGTATTTTTTTTTTAAAGATTTTATTTATTTATTCATGAGAGACAGAGAGAAACAGAGGGAGAAGTAGGCTCCCAAGGAGCGGGAAGCCCGATGCGGGACTCGATCCCAGGACCCTGGGATCATGACCTGAGCCGAAGGCAGACGCCCAACCATCTGAGCCACCCAGGCACCCAAAAAAAAAGAGTATTGGTGAAAATCTAAGTGATAGAAAGATCCATATCTCAGCAACAGAGTTACCTACTGTGATGCGTTACTTCTATGGCATGACACGTATACCAGGAATTGGAGAACATTGAAATGTTTAGGTAGATGAGCATTTCCTCTTTAATTGGCATAATTTTATTCTTTAATTTGTATTTTTTAATTGGCATATCCACTTAGATGAACATTTTTTCGTTCATTGTATTGTATTCTGTTGTGGCATAAGAAACAGGATATACTCGACTTTACTTGAAAGGATCCCAAAATCAGGGTCATCTTTATAAACATTGATTCCTTGATGGCAATTGTATAGAGATAAAAAACAAACAGTTTTTTGGGGGGGAGCTTTTAAGGGACAGTTAAATATCATGTGAAAATACTATTAAGACTGGTATTTTCTGGGGCGCCTGGGTGGCTCAGTTGGTTAAGCGACTGCCTTCGGCTCAGTTCATGAACCTGGAGTCCCGGGATCGAGTCCCGCATCAGGCTGCCTGCTCAGCAGGGAGTCTGCTTCTCCCTCTGACCCTCCCCCCTCTCATGCTCTCTCTCTCAAATAAATAAATAAAATCTTAAAAAAAAAAAGACTGGTATTTTCTGCTGTAAGCTGTTTCTTTCACCTACTTTTGGTTCAAGTAATTTTTCTCAGCCTTTCTACACCTCCACTGTCCTTGACTACCAGCTCTCTTTTTTACATCCATTGTTTTCTTTGCACGTTTGTCCATTGTTTTTCTTTCCTCCATTTTTTTCTTTTATGGTATCACTTTTTTTTTTCAGACTCTCTTTGGCTTTCGTACTTTTCAGATTTGGCTTTTAGTTATTACTAGAGAACAAGAGCAAGTCTTTGCTTGGATTGACATTCCGATCTTTAAAGTTCTTGGCTGGATTTATTGGTAGAATTTTCTATTCCTTCTCTTGTTGGGACCATATCAGAGCATTGGCCATGTTTGCTCTCCAAGTGCGGAACATACATAGTGTTCCTGTGATAAAAATGAGAGCCTTTGGATACCAATTTTATTAGCTTACCAAAATGCAGATTCTCTATGCCAGCTTTATGTAACATGGCATTTGGATACATGGCAGTATTTTATGAAGGACACTATGTGTTGTGGCCAGAGTTTGTATCTAATCTAATGTCTGTGACTGTTGAGCCAACAATATGGCTAATGAGTAGATTTAAAAACAAAAAAACAAAAAACAAATCTGACCATTACCTGAAAAGAAAGTGTTTAGTCATTACAGATCATAATTTATATGATTGCATGAGATAAAAGTTGGCATTGGAAGCTCTTTCCTAAAAATTTAACATTTCTATGTAATTGACACATCTCTGTACCATCCCAGTTGATTTGGGTGAGGTCACCAAAGTAATCACAAAGCCTATAGCTTAGAGTTTTACCATTAGCCTCTGATATAGTAAGGATCTTAGTTCCATGATGGCATATGATGTGGACAAATAATGTAACCGGGCCCATGAGTCTTTTATTTAAACTTTCTCTATTGTATAATTACTAATGTGTGGCTTTTTTCCTAATTGCATATATTTCTCAGGTAAAACAATTTTTGGAATTTCAGCTTGATTTCTGTATGTGAAAATATATAAAAGAATTTTGTGAATTAAATCTATAATATCTCTCTACTGCTATGACCTTACAACTTCTACTCAGTTCCAAAGCAGTTATATTTATAAAGCAAGAGATAATGTGATGAGATACATGGGCTCTTTCAAATGAATAGCATAATATAAAGTGTAAGAGGTTGGCTCTGGAGTTACAGTGTCATTACTTTAATTGTGAGATATTGGACAAACTTTTAATTCCTGAGCTTCACTTTCCTCATCTGTAAAATGGGAAGGATTGAGGTACTTCTGTTATAGGACCACAGAAAGGATTGTAGGAGAAAATATTTAAATATGCCTGGCCTGTGACAAGCACTTGAAAATGTTAGACCTTATAAATATATTTTCAGAGTAACTATATTACATTTAGAGATGACATGTAGGAATGGACAAGAATTTACAGATGCGTTTGCTGGAGAAGCCATGATTACATATGAAAGTCACAAGTAAAAGGACAGTAGGAGCTTTACTTATACAAGTTTACCCCAGTATCCGAAAGCAGAGTATTCCTATAAAATCTCCTTTAAGCTGAAATGGCATAAAGCAAAGAAGCAAATTACCATTGATTTATATGGAAAAAAAAAAATTGGGAGCATTCCCAGACCCCAAAAAATAACCTCTCTCAGGCTTTTCTGGTACGTTAGGACACATCTTGCTAACAAATGCACAAAATAAATCCAGATAAAGCACAGATGCTCCCAGACACAGTTCAGAGCTGTGGAGGTCTGCTGCTGAGATGCTGAGTGTGGTTCCCGGGGAAGGAGTTTCAATGGGGCCACTCTTGCTGCTCAGGGTGAGAGCTGCCTCTCTAACAGGCTCACTGCAAAACAAATGCCAAATGCTGTTTGCGTTTTCCTTCTTCTTTCGTAGAAGCAAAACTCCTCTTTGGATTTCTGTCAGTTAACAAAAACAGGTACTGATGTAGGTCTTTCATAAAAGCATAACACAAACTTTGGAAAACCAGGGGTACTTGTTATCTATTTCATTGAGTAATCCATCTTCCACGGTATGCAATCTAACATAGCCCCACGTGGAAAAACCTTCAGAATGTAGCCAGGAGGCTCAAGTTTTGCTTCTCTGAATATTGCCACTGTGCTGGAGAGAAAACAGGAAATGATATAGAGTGGATTTGATTTTTTTACTATCTGGAAACTCTCTATTTAAAATGAGTTTGTAGAAACACAAGTTGATCTTCTAGAAGGTATGATACACAGAACATGAATCAGTTAGCCATGTGGTAATCTCCATTACATAGGATGACTACAAGTAACTTACTTTAATTTTAACATGATGTTTTAAAAATCTGTTACTATCCTTGTGTGATGCCTAATAAGGAAGATATTTTGGAAATATTGGAGATATTTTGAAGACTTAAAAATAAAAAAAATTATAAAGTCTGCCATTATTTCTGTGCAGAAAAATAAAAAGCAATATAGGCTTTGAGACTTAATTTTCCAGAAATGTCTGTTTAATAATTCAGTTGTCAAATATAGAATATAGCAGGTGCTTTTGACATGCTTCAACCTTTTCTCTGTCCTTATAAAAGTGTGTTGAAGTGTTTTGTGAGTTTGCATTGCATGGTATTTAATAATAATTCATTTTGTTGTAAGGTGTTACAATAGGATAATGAGCCATTTAATCAATGGGGGAATAAACCATATGTACATATTCATGTCTCAATTAATCAGTCATTCAAAAGTCTATTGAGGGATTCTAGAAATTGCAGGGAATATTGGAAAGGGTATTAAATATTTTCAAGAGTCTACAGTCCAAATGGGAGGACAGTGGTAATGCATAGGTCAGAAGTAAAAGAATAATTAAATGTACTTCATAGAGTACAAAAGCTATTTCTCAAAACTCTAAAATAACAGATAAATCTATAGGGCCATCAACATTTCATTCAAGTCATGCTACCTTACAATGCAGGGCAGCATCGCCAGAAGAGTTACAGAGACTGTCTTAATATTTGAAGTTTTTTCATTGTGTCAGCCAGGTCTTGCCATGTCATTGCAGCTCATGATTATCACCCCACCTGGGTAGAGGTTGGTTTAACAATGAGTACATCAATATCATATTTTGGAAGGTTTCATGGAATAATACTGTACTTCTCTTGTCCTATATGATTTCTGCCTAAAGTTGTAATTTTGCTAAACATGAATGCATACTAGCATATAGTGCATAGTAGCCCCTGTAAAATGGAATGGAAAAATCACAGTCATTAGTGGGTCATTTTCTTTTTTTTTTTATTCTTTTTTTTTTATTCTTATGTTAATCCCCATACATTACATCATTAGTTTTAGATGAAGTGTTCCATGATTCATTGTTTGTGCATAACACCCAGTGCTCCATGCAGAATGTGCCCTCCTCAATACCCACCACCAGGCTAACCCATCCTCCCACCCCCCTCCCCTCTAGAACCCTGTTTGTTTTTCAGAGTTCATCGTCTCTCATGGTTCGTCTACCCCTCCGATTTCCCCCGCTTCATTCTTCCCCTCCTGCTACCGTCTTCTTCTTTTTTTTTTTTCTTAACATATATTGCATTATTTGTTTCAGAGGTACAGATCTGAGATTCAACAGTCTTGCACAATTCACAGCGCTTACCAGAGCACATACCCTCCCCAGTGTCTATCACCCAGTCACCCCATCCTTCCCACCCCACCCCCACTCCAGCAACCCTCAGTTTGTTTCCTACAATTAAGAATTTCTCATATCAGTGAGGTCATATGATACATGTCTTTCTCTGATTGACTTATTTCACTCTACATAATACCCTCCAGTTCCATCCACGTCGTTGCAAATGGCAAGATCTCATTCCTTTTGATGGCTGCATAATATTCCATTGTATATATATACCACATCTTCTTTATCCATTCATCTGTCGATGAACATCTTGGCTCTTTCCACAGTTTGGCTATTGTGGACATTGCTGCTATAAACATCGGGGTGCATGTACCCCTTCGGATCCCTACTTTTGTATCTTTGGGGTAAATACAGTGGGTCATTTTCTATTGTAAAATGCTGAGGATGTCCGCAGGACCACCATGTGCAGTTGTATAAGTTGTGCACTGCACAACTCTAAGGGTTACCATCTACATTATCATCTATGCAGAATGTTGTACACAGGAAAATTTCCACGCTAGAGGCCATAGCCCTGTGCCAGTAGCTGTTACTTGCTTACTCACCAGGGAACATTTTTTTCATTACAAATGTTTGATAACAGAGAGTGATTCCCCAGACCAAAGTGAAGATTCAATACAAAATAAATGGGTAGGCTTTTCAAAACAGGGATGTCTAAGTCAGTATAAGTGATGGTGATGATGTATGCATATTGTCAGTTGCTTACATATTCTTTAAGGATCATACTGGCAAGAATTTTTTGAAGAGGTAAGAAATATTTTATTTTCACTTTCTGTTGTTTATCTAAGTTCTGTATTAGCTGGTTTTTTGAGAACTGACTTAGTGAACAGAACCTTAGGTTTTTTGTGTGTCTGGGTTGTTGAAAGATCTTTGGTGAAGTTATAAGCAAATCTCTCTGCCCAAAGTGTAGCAATTAAATATTAGCTTAACTCTTCTATCACCTCCTGGGTTTTTACCAGCCACCTCCAAACAAACTCAACAGGAATTAAGAATATTTCTAACGATTGGAGACAAAACTTATTTTATTTGTACATTCTGGGAAAATGCATATATAAGTTTATGGTGTGTGGTATATTTAGGTACAACTTCGTAGGCTGAAGAACTGTGAACAGAAAAAGGAGTGTTCAGGTATGCTAACACATGCTGTGTTCAGATTCAATGGCTCTTGTTTTCGTTTGCCACATTTCTGCATAGAGGCGGGCACACATAGGTGGGACTACTGTCATGGAAAGATAAAGCAGAAGGAAATCCTTTCTGGACTACATACTTCTTACTTCTTATTAGTTGAATCATTTAACTGGATTAAAATGGAGAATGTTTTATGATCATTGCAAACTCAGCTCCCTGATCTATAGTGACAAAAAACAAGCGTGGTTGAATAGGGCTGGGTATTGGGTATTGGATGGAAAGGGGTAGACAGGACTTTCTGAGGCAATGGCCATGCTATATTTTGAATGTTACCGGTGTATCCTTTTGCCAGAACTCATTAACTGAATACATGTGATCAGTGCATTGTATGAAATTCACAGTTAAAATAAAAATGATTTTTAAATACTAGATGCCTGTATCCAAAAGAAAAATTCAGGTAGAAAACATTTTTCTGTGTTCAGAAAAGAAAGTATCACATTCTAGGGCGCCTGGGTGGCTCAGTTGGTTGAGCGACTGCCTCCGGCTCAGGTCATGATCCTGGAGTCCCGGGATCGAGTCCCACATCGGGCTCCCTGCTGAGCAGGGAGTCTGCTTCTCCCTCTGACCCTCCCCCCTCTCATGTGCTCTCTCTCTCTCTCATTCTCTCTCTCAAATAAATAAATAAAATCTTTTAAAAAAAAGTATCACACTCTATATATTTAAAAACAAAAGGGGAAAAGTCTTTGAGAATTAATTCCTGAAGAAGTGGAAATATAACTAAAAATAAAAGTGACAACATCATTTCAAAGTTTTCCAGGTCATTACATCTGTGGGTGTGGGATTATGTGTGTGCCTGAAGAAATAATTGTCCTATTGCTAAGTAATCTAAAAATGTATAATTTGTTTGCTATAAACATTGGAAGGTTCTCTTAAAAATCATGATTTTTTTGCAAATTAGAGTATTTGTTTGAAGTGTTTGAACAATATGAAATACTCCTCTCTTATCCTTCCTACCCATTTTTCAACTAGGACTTCACAATTGGGAGCTTACACTGGTACTTTGGTGTGCGTCTTTTCAGATTCTAGTAACTCAGTCAACAAAGATTCTGGTATGGATGAATGGATTTACAAAATAAATGCACACACACATACACATACATACTGCAGTTTGGTCTTCAGTTCAGTATTTTTAAAATATTTCAAACATCACTAAGTAAGACTATGTCCAAATCTAGATTTGGTTGGTCAGTTGAAAGTGTATGTCTCCTCCAAAGTTTATCCCAGAGGGCTTTTGGTTGTTAACATTTTAAAGTTGTTGATTACAAAGGAATGTTATAGCAAATGTTTTAAAATTTTTAAAATACATATAAATTAGGGGCGCCTGGGTGGCTCAGTGGGTTGAGCTTCTGACTCTTGGTTTAGGCTCAGGTCATGGTCTCATGTGAGATTGAGCCCTCATTGTGGGGCTCCGTGCTCAGTGCTGAGTCTGCTTGGGATTCTTGCCCTCTCCTTCTCCCTCCCTCTCTGCCCTCACCCCTTGCACCCACGTCCACGTGCTCGTGCTGTCTCTCTCAAATAAATAAATAAAATCTTTTAAAAAATACATATAAATTACAAAAGATAGATCTTAAGTTCACCGGGTCTTGACAAATGCATACACCTGTATTCCACAATCCCATCTACAAATAGAACTTTTCCATCTTCCTAGAAACTTCTCATGATCTTTCGCAGTCAATACCTGACCCACTTCACCCCACAGAGGCATCAACTGCTTTAGTTCTTTCATCATAGGTTAGTTTTATCTGTTACAGGACTTCATATAAATAGAATCAAACTGTTTGCACTCTGTATCCAGTCTCCTTAGCTTACCAACATGTTTTTGAGCTTCAAAAAATCTTTTTTTTTTTTTTTACTGCTGAATGGTGTTCAGTTGCAGGACTATATTAAAATTTGTTTATCCATTTTCCTGTTAATGGATATTTGGGTTATTTCTAATTGGGGCTATTATGAGTAAGTGCTATGACCATTTTGTACAAGTCATTTTTATGCATGTATGCTTTGTTTCTTTGAGGTAATTATTTAGAAATTGCTGGGGATTAGAGTTAGTGTATGGTTAACTTTTTGAGAATATGCTGGACGCTCCCTAAAGTGGTGTATCATTTTATACTCCCACCAGCAAAGCATGTGAATCTGGTTAATAGCCAATATTTTAAAGCTATTAACTTCAAAAGGATTTTGGTACCTAGTATTTTACAAGGTACCAAATGGGTTTAAATAGACAATTTGGCCACTGCCATCGGGGAGCTACTTTTAGCTCTGAGGTGTCATTTTGTAGGGCAAGAGTTAAATGTCAGAAACCAAAGCATTATTAGTCATATCTCCTTTTGTAAAGTGTCTTTTCCAAAAAAATGTGCCCCCCCCCTTTTTTAAGATTTTATTTGTTTATTTGCTAGAAAGAGAGAGAGAGAGTGACAGTACAAGCAGGGGGAGTGGCAGGCAGAGGGAGAAGCAGGCTCCCCGCCGAGGAAGGAGCCCGATGTGGGACTCAATCCCAGGGCCCTGAGTAGGTGCAACAAAGATTGTATGACCCCAAAAGACTAAAATACCTACAAAACTGTTTACCAACCCTTGTCTCGACCACTACATTAATCTACCTCATATTTCCCCTTTTCCAAAGTTTAGCAGACTTTTGTTTTCTTCTGTTGATTCTAATGGTTAAGATGAAAACTAATATGCCAGATTGCTTTCATGTCACATGCTGTGTGCACTCAGTTAGCAAGGACCTGGATCACTGTGTTGAAGAGGATATGAGACCGTCCAAGCTCAGGGAGAGGAATGTTGTGATCAATTAGTGATGAATGTCATGGGCATGCAGGCCTGGTGTCTATTTCTTGAGCCTAACTGTAAAATATAAAATGTTTATTTTATATTTTAAAATATAAACTCGCAGCAGGCCTGGTGTCTATTTCTTTTTTTTTTTTTTGTCTTTTATTTTATTTTATTTTTTTATTCTTATGTTAATCCCCATACATTACATCATTAATTTTAGATGAAGTGTTCCATGATTCATTGTTTGTGCATAACACCCAGTGCTCCATGCAGAATGTGCCCTCCTCAATACCCACCACCAGGCTAACCCATCCTCCCACCCCCCTCCCCTCTAGAACCCTGTTTGTTTTTCAGAGTCCATCGTCTCTCATGGTTCGTCTACCCCTCCGATTTCCCCCGCTTCATTCTTCCCCTCCCGCTACCTTCTTCTTCTTCTTTTTTTTTTTTCTTAACATATATTGCATTATTTGTTTCAGAGGTACAGATCTGAGATTCAACAGTCTTGCACAATTCACAGCGCTTACCAGAGCACATACCCTCCCCAGTGTCTATCACCCAGTCACCCCATCCCTCCCACCCCACCCCCCACTCCAGCAACCCTCAGTTTGTTTCCTGCAATTAAGAATTCCTCATATCAGTGAGATCATATGATACATGTCTTTCTCTGTTTGACTTATTTCACTCAACATAATACCCTCCAGTTCCATCCACATCATTGCAAATGGCAAGATCTCATTCCTTTTGATGGCTGCATAATATTCCATTGTATATATATACCACATCTTCTTTATCCATTCATCTGTCGATAGACATCATGGCTCTTTCCACAGTTTGGCTATTGTGGACATTGCTGCTATAAACATCGGGGTGCACGTACCCTTTCGGATCCCTACTTTTGTATCTTTGGGGTAAATACCCAGTAGTGCAATTGCTGGATCATATGGGAGCTCTATTTTCAACTTTTTGAGGAACCTCCATACTGTTTTCCAGAGTGGCTGCACCAGCTTGCATTCCCACCAACAGTGTAGGAGGGTTCCCCTTTCTCCGCATCCCCGCCAACATCTGTCGTTTCCTGACTTGTTCATTTTAGCCATTCTGACTGGTGTGAGGTGGTATCTCATTGAGGTTTTGATTTGGATTTCCCTGATGCCGAGCAATATTGAGCACTTTTTCATGTGTCTGTTGGCCATTTGGATGTCTTCTTTGGAAAAATGTCTGTTCATGTCTTCTGCCCATTTCTTGATTGGATTCTTTGTTCTTTGGGTGTTCAGTTTGATGAGTTCTTTATAGATTTTGGATACTAGCCCTTTATCTGATATGTCATTTGCAAATATCTTCTCCCATTCTGTCGGTTGTCTTTTGGTTTTGTTGACTGTTTCCTTTGCTTTGCAAAAGCTTTTTATCTTGATGAAGTCCCAATAGTTCATTTTTGCCACTGCTTCCCTTGCCTTTGGCGATGTTTCTAGGAAGAAGTTGCTTCGGCTGAGGTCAAAGAGGTTGCTGCCTGTGTTCTCCTTGAGGATTTTGATGGACTCCTGTCTCACATTGAGGTCTTTCAACCATTTGGAGTCTATTTTTGTGTGTGGTGTAAGGAAATGGTCCAGTTTCATTCTTCTGCATGTGGCTATCCAATTTTCCCAATACCATTTGTTGAAGAGACTGTCTTTGTTCCATTGGACATTCTTTCCTGCTTTGTCAAAGATGAGTTGACCATAGAGATGAGGGTCCATTTCTGGGCTCTCTATTCTGTTCCATTGATCTATGTGTCTGTTTTGGTGCCAGTACCATGCTGTCTTGATGATGACAGCTTTGTAATAGAGCTGGAAGTCCGGAATTGTGATGCCGCTGGCTTTGCTTTTCTTTTTCAACATTCCTCTGGCTATGCGGGGTCTTTTCTGGTTCCATACAAATTTTAGGATGATTTGTTCCATTTCTTTGAAAAAAGTGGATGGTATTTTGATGGGCATTGCATTGAATGTGTAGATTGCTCTAGGTAGCATTGACATCTTCACAATATTTGTTCTTCCAATCCATGAGCATGGAACGTTTTTCCATTTCTTTGTGTCTTCCTCAATTTCTTTCATGAGTATTTTATAGTTTTCTGAGTACAGATCCTTTGCCTCTTTGGTTAGATTTATTCCTAGGTATCTTATGGTTTTGGGTGCAATTGTAAATGGGATCGACTCCTTAATTTCTCTTTCTTCTGTCTTGTTGTTGGTGTATAGGAATGCCACTGACTTCTGTGCATTGATTTTATATCCTGCCATTTGACTGAATTCCTGTATGAGTTCTAGCAGGTTTGGGGTGGAGTCTTTTGGGTTTTCCACATAAAGTATCCTATCATCTGCAAAGAGTGAGAGTTTGATTCTTCTTTGCCAATTTGGATGCCTTTGATTTCTTTTTGTTGTCTGATTGCTGTGGCTAGGACTTCCAATACTCTGTTGAATAGCAGTGGTGATAGTGGACATCCCTGCCGCGTTCCTGACCTTAGGGGGAAAGCTCTCAGTTTTTCCCCATTGAGAATGATATTCGCTGTAGGTTTTTCATAGATGGCTTTTATGATATTGAGGTGTATACCCTCTATGCCTATACTCTGAAGAGTTTTGATCAAGAAAGTATGCTGTACTTTGTCAAATGCTTTTTCTGCATCTATTGAGAGGATCATATGGTTCTTGTTCTTTCTTTTTTTAATGTATTGTAACACGTTGATTGATTTGCGGATGTTGAACCAACCTTGCAGCCCAGGGATAAATCCCACTTGGTCGTGGTGTATAATCCTTTTAATGTACTGTTGGATCCTATTGGCTAGTATTTTGGTGAGAATAGCATCCATGTTCATCAGGGATATTGGTCTGTAATTCTCCTTTTTGATGGGGTCTTTGTCTGGTTTTGGGATCAAGGTAATGCTGGCCTCATAAAATGAGTTTGGAAGTTTTCCTTCCATTTCTATTTTTTGGAACAGTTTCAGAAGAATAGGTATTCATTCTTCTTGAAATGTTTGGTAGAATTCCCCTGGGAAGCCATCTGGCCCTGGGCTTTTGTTTGTTGGGAGATTTTTGATGACTGCTTCAATTTCCTTAGTGGTTATAGGTCTGTTCAGGTTTTCTATTTCATCCTGGTTCAGTTTTGGTAGTTGATACATCTCTAGGAATGCATCCATTTCTTCCAGGTTATCTAGTTTGCTGGCATAGAGTTGCTCATAATATGTTCTTATAATTGTTTGTATTTCTTTGGTGTTGGTTGTGATCTCTCCTCTTTCATTCATGATTTTGTTGATTTAGGTCATTTCTCTTCTCTTTTTGATAAGTCTGGCCAGGGGTTTATCAATCTTGTTAATTCTTTCAAAGAACCAGCTCCTAGTTTCGTTGATCTGTTCTACTGTTCTTTTAGTTTCTATTTCATTGATTTCTGCTCTGATCTTTATGATTTCTCTTCTCCTGCTGGGTTTAGGCTTTATTTGCTGTTCTTTCTTCAGCTCCTTTAGGTGTAGGGTTAGGTTGTGTACTTGAGACCTTTCTTGTTTCTTGAGAAAGGCTTGTATTGCTATATACTTTCCTCTTAGGACTGCCTTTGCTGCATCCCAAAGATTTTGAATAGTTGTGTTTTCATTTTCATTGGTTTCCATGTATTTTTTTAATTCTTCTTTAATTTCCTGGTTGACCCATTCATTCTTCAGTAGGATGCTCTTTAGCCTCCATGTATTTGAGTTCTTTCCGACTTTCCTCTTGTGATTGAGTTCTAGTTTCAAAGCATTGTGGTCTGAAAATAGGCAGGGAATGATTCCAATTTTGGTACCGGTTGAGACCTGATTTATGACCTAGGATGTGATCTATTCTGGAGAATGTTCCATGGGCACTAGAGAAGAATGTGTATTCCGTTGCTTTGGGGTGGAATGTTCTGAATATGTCTGTGAGGTCCATTTGGTCCAGTGTGTCCTTTAAAGTCTTTATTTCCTTGTTGAACTTTTGCTTAGACAATCTGTCCATTTCAGTGAGGGGGGTGTTAAAGTCCCCCACTATTATTGTATTGTTGTCGATGTGTTTCTTTGCTTTTGTTATTAATTGCCTTATATAATTGGCTGCTCCCATGTTAGGGGCATAGATATTTACAATTGTTAGATCTTGTTAGATACTCTTTAAGTATGATATAGTGTCCTTCCTCATCTCTTATTCTAGTCTTTGGTTTAAAATCTAATTTGTCTGATATAAGGATTGCCACCCCAACTTTCTTTTGGTGTCCATTAGCATGGTAAATGGTTTTCCACCCCCTCACTTTCAATCTGGGGGTGTCTTTGGTTCTAAAATGAGTCTCTTACAGAGAGCATATCGATGGGTCTTGTTTTTTAATCCAGTCTGATAGCCTGTGTCTTTTGATTGGGGCATTGAGCCCATTTACATTCAGGGTAACTATTGAAAGATAGGAATTTAGTGCCATTGTATTGCCTGTAAGGTGACTGTTACTGTATATTGTCTGTGTTCCTTTCTGGTCTATGTTGCTTTTAGGCTCTCTCTTTGCTGAGAGGACCCCTTTCAAGATTTCCTGTAGGGCTGGTTTTGTGTTTGCAAATTCCTTTAGTTTTTGTTTGTCCTGGAAGCTTTTTATCTCTCCTTCAATTTTCAATGACAGCCTAGCTGGATATCATATTCTTGGCTGCATATTTTTCTCATTTAGTGCTCTGAATATATCCTGCCAGTCCTTTCTGGCCTGCCAGGTCTCTGTGGATAGGTCTGTTGCCAATCTAATGTTTCTACCCTTGTAGGTTACATATCTCTTCTCCCGAGCTGCTTTCAGGATTTTCTCTTTATCTATGAGACTCGTAAGTTTTACTATTAGATATCGGGGTGTTGACCTATTTTTATTGATTTTGAGAGGGGTTCTCTGTGCTTCCTGGATTTTCATGCCTGTTTCTTTCCCCAAATTAGGGAAGTTCTCTGCTATAATTTGCTCCATTATACCTTCTGCCCCTCTCTCTCTTTCTTCTTCTTCTGGGATCCCAATTATTCTAATGTTGTTTTGTTTTATGGTATTGCTTATCTCTTGAATTCTGCCCTCATGATCCAGTAGTTGTTTATCTCTCTTTTTCTCAGCTTCTTTATTTTCCATCATTTCATCTTCTATATTACGGATTCTCTCTTCTGCCTCATTTATTCTAGCAGTTAGCGCCCCCATTTTTGATTGCACCTCATTAATAGCCTTTTTGATTTCTACTTGGTTGGATTTTAGTTCTTTTACTTCTCCAGAAAGGGTTTCTCTAATAACTTCCATATTTTTTTCAAGCCCAGCTAGTATCTTTAAAGTGATGATTCTGAACTCTAGATCTGACATCGTACTAATGTCCGTATTGAGTAGGTCCCTGGCATTCGGTACTACCTCTTGTTCTTTTTGTTGAGGTGATTTTTTCCATCTTGTCGTTTTGTGCAGAGGAGAATAGATTAATGAGAGAACAAAATGCTAGCAGAGTAACAACGTCCCCAGAAAATATACTCTAAACAAATCAGAAAAGACCTGAAGCAGTGGAACAAGAAACGGAAAGAGAGAAAAAAGAAAAAAAAAAAAAAAGAAAGAAAAAGATAAAGATAAAAACAAAAACAAACAAAACAGCAACAACAAAAAAAAAAAACCAGAATGTGATCAAATATGATCAGGCTGGTATATAGATCAGTGCCACACACTAGATTTTGGGTGTATTTTGGTCTGTTAGAAGAAAGTGCCTCCCAAAATTTTAAAGAAAGAAAAACTTATATATGTACAAAAATAAGGGTTGATATGATGAAGGGATGGAATATGACTGTAAAGATAGAAATTATAAAAAATTTTATAGAAGGAATTGATAAGAAGTTGTTTGAAAAGAGAAAGAAGAGGATTTATAAAAAGAAAAAGAAAAAAAAAAGGCAGAGGATGTCATCAGGCAGGGGAATAGAAAACACCATATACTAGAGATTTAGGGTATATTTTAATCTGTTAGAAGAAACTATCTCAAAATTTTAAAGAGAGAACAACTTTTATATATAAGCCAAAAATATGGGTAACTACTAGGATAGAATATGACTCTAAAAATGAAAAATAAAAATGTTTTTTTTCAAAAAAGGGATTGATAAGATGTTGGTTGAAAAAGGGAAAAAGAAAAATTCAAAAAGAAAAAAAAGAAAAAAACACAGTTAAAAAAAAAATTAACTTTGAAAGACTAAAGAATCATGGTAAAAAAGCCATGAATTCTATGTGCAGTATTCCCCTAGCGCTGGAGTTCTGCCGTTCTCATTGATCGGTAAACTTGGTCTTGGCTGGCTGTTCTCGCTGATCTTCTGGGGAGGGGCCTGTTGCTGTGGTTTCCAAATGTCTCTGCCGGAGGCGGAATTGCCCCGCCCTTGCCTCCTCCCGGCTAAGTCATCTGCTCGCGTTTGCTCTCCGGGGCTTTTGTTGCCTGCGAGCTTTCTGTACAGCTTTGGAGGCCGAGAGTGAAAATGGCGGCCTCCCAATCTCTGCTCCGGAGGAGCCAAGAACTTGGGCCCCGCTCCTCAGGGAGCCCCCAGAGAAAAGCCGTCAGTCACTCCCGTCTCCCCGGTCTCTGGCCACACTCCATGCTCACCTGGCCTGTGACCGCGCATTTCTATCCCTGGCACCCGACCCCGAGTGGAGTCTCCAAACCCAGCAGATCCCTGCGGTGCACTCCCGCGCGGCTCCTCCTGGGGGAGGAAGGTGAGTCTCCCCGGATCTGCCGCTTGTTGGGTCCCTGCTGGAGGAGCAGGGGCCCGACTGTGCCGCGGATCACGGTCTATGGCCACCCCGAGCTGAGAGCCCGCGCCTGGGCTCCGCCTCTGCAGCCGGCTTCCCTGCTCCGTTACCTGGGAGCTCGGCCACACTCAGGCACCCCCGGTCTTTCTGTGACCCGAGGGTCCTGAGACCACACTGTCCCACGAGGGTTCCACCCCCCGCTTAGCCACCAGAGTGACGTCCCTCGGTGGAGCAGACTTTTAAAAGTTCCAATTTTGCGCTCCGTGGTTCTATCACTTGCCAGAAGCGGCCAATGGAGGCCCCTCCCCCGCCATCTATCCTCCCGAATATCGCCTCGGATTCACTTCTCCGCCCTCCTACCTTCCAGAAAGTGGCCGCTTTTCTGTTCAGAGAGTTGTTGCTATTCCTTTCTTCGATCTCCTGTTGGGTTTGTAGGTGTTCAGAATGGTTTGATCCCTATCCAGCTGAATTCCTGAGAGGAGACGAAATCTAGGTCTCCTACTCCTCCGCCATCTTGCTCCGCCCCCTGGTGTCTATTTCTTGAGCCTGACTATAAAATATAAAATGTTTAAGAATGTTTAAAAAAAAAAAACTGTTGGATAACTGTGACAAAGCATGGATGTAATGTACACATTTTTAATTACACCATTAAGTATTTATCTGATTTTGTTCCAACTGTTGTGGAAGTTATTGTAATAATATGTAAATATTTCACATTCATAAAAAGTGAAGAAAACAAGATCATTTTGTGATTTAAAGAAAAAGATGACAGGAATGTGTAGCTATCAATTATTGTAGCAGTAGGAACTCCTTGTCTGAATGCCATGTCATAGACACAGTGAAGTGTTGTTGCATGTTTTCTAAATGTATCTTGTTTTCTCTCTGCAATGCCTTTATCCATACTTTCCCTACCTTCTGAACAGGTTTGTCATCCCTTTTTTATTTTTGTTTCAAAGATTTTCCAGAGAGAGAGAGAGGGAGAGTACAAGCAGGGGGAGTTGCAGGCAGAGGGGGAAGCAGGCTCCTCGCTGAGCAAGGAGCCCGATGTGGGACTCAATCCCAGGACCCTGAGATCATGACTTGAGCCGAAGGCAGACACTTAACCATCTGAGCCACCCAGGCACCCCTGTTATCCCTTTTTTAGAAATCTAAATTCCCATGGCAGTGCTCAGCTGAAAGGCTACCACTGTAGTCTTTTCTGAATCTCTCCAAAGGGACACATAAACTTTCATGTGAAGTCGCTTAAAAACAAATGAAATGATTTTGTTTTCATTGTAACTTGTTACCATGTTTTTTAATACTATTAGAGAATGAATTATAATGAAAATAATTGTTTTCTTATATTTAAATATCTTTGTGTTTGAAAACTAAAAACAGCACCACACCTCATCACAATGCCATCTTTGTCATCACCTCGAGAGCTAACATTTACGAAGTGTTTTCCATGTGCCAGACACATGCTATGTTCAATCAATCAGTCAAATGCACATTGGGAATTTTTAAAAATCTTGCCCACATTCGGTTCCTTCCTCCCAACTTCTTTTTAAATATGCTAATTTTCTCTATCAATTATAGACACTCAAGATGGACATTGCATGAAAAATCAGTACAGAGAAAGCTCCATTCACTTAGAGTTGTGACAGATATTAAAAACCAGTATACACTACTATCTAATTTCCAGTTCTCTTTGAAGTGTTCTTTCTCCTGCCCTCACTCCTCTCTTCTCTTTTAATCCTAGCCAATATATGAGCTTTAGCATGAACATTTGTAAATCAGACTATGGTGAGGATGAGTCACTAAAATATTGTGAAATCTTTAAATACATGTTTGCAGTACAGAATTGGACTTGCCTATCTATTGGAAAGTGCATCTGTCTTTAGCGCTGAACTTCAGTGGTTCATTTGAGAATAAAAGGCAGTTCTTCAGCCATCAAAGAGATAAACCCATACTAAAGGTTTCTTCCATGTCTTTGAAGCTTTCTTTGATTTAATCAAAAGATCTGTTGTTTGTATAATAAGAACTGGTGATTGTGAAATGTAGTTTGTTTCTTAACTTTATGGTAATTTTGGACATTAAATGGTATTTTAAAATCTATTTATTGTATTGGCTTTGTATCTGCAAATTTGCTGAACTTTTTATTACATTAGCCCTGATAGTTACTTACTGAGTTCTTTAAAGTTGTCTATATTTGAGAACATGTAATTTAAAAACAGATAGCTTTACTTCTTTTCCAATATGGATTTGTTTCTTATTGTATCCACTTTTCCTGGCTGCAGTTTCTATTACAATGTTGAATAAAAGTAAAGAAAATAGATATCTTTGATTCTATCAAAGGGGGAAGGGGGGAAAGCTTTTAGTCTTTGACCTAAGTATGATGTTTATTGTGGGTTTTTCATAGTGGCCGTTTATCAGATCGAGGAAGTTCTCTTCATAGTTTGTTGAGTGTTTTTATCATGAAAGGTTTTGGATTTTGTCAAATCTTTTTTCCCCATATATTGAGATGATTACTTTTTTTTCTTCCATTCTGTTAATGTGGTGTATTACATTTATGTTTATCATCTGTGTTTTTTAAAATCTCCACTCTGATCTTTATTATTTCATCATTCTGCTGTCTTTGTATTTCAGTTTGTTCTTTTTTCTTGTGCCTTAAGGTGTAAAGTGTGGCTTTGATTTGAGACCTTTCCTCTTGTTTAATGCAGGAACGTACAGCTATGTATTTCTCTCTGAGCATGGCTTTTGCTGGATCCCTAAGTTCTGGTATATTGTGTTTTCATTATTATCCATCTCAAAGTATTTTGTAATTTCCGTCCTAATTTCTTCTTTGAGTCATTGGTTACTTAAGAGTGTATATTTTTAGATATTTTTGAATTTCCCCAATTTCTTCTGTCATTGTCTTTTTGTTTTCATTAAATTGTTCTTAAAGAAAAAACTCTGTATGATTTCAGTCTTTTAAAATTTACTGAAAGTCATTTTGTAGCCCAACATGTAGTCTATTATGGAGACTGTTCCATACCCAGTTGAGAAAAAAATGCATATTCTACTCTTGTTGGTAGAATGTAATATCGATGTCTGCTGTCTAAGTGGTTTGTAATGTCACTCAAGTCCTCTTTTTCCTTATTAATCTTCTTTCCAGACATCCTATCCCTTATTTGAAATGGAGTATTGAAATCCTTAGCTCTTGTTGAACTATCTACTTCTCACTTCAGTTATGTCAGTTTTTGTTTTGTGTGTTTTCAGACTTTGTTTCTAGGTGTATATATGTTTATAATTATTTTATTTTCTTCGTGGATTAAACTTTTTATCATTATATTATGTCATTTTTTGTCTCATGATAATTTTTGTCTTAAAGTCTATTTTCTTTGTATTAGTATAGCAACTCTGGTGTTCTTTTGCTTATTGTTTGCATGGAATATCTTTCCATCTATTTATTTCCAACATATTTTTGTTTTGAATTAGAAATGAGGCACTTGTAAACAGCATATAGTTACATCGTGATTTTATACCCATTCTTTTCATTTCTGCCTTTTAATCCATGTACATTTAATGTAATTACTGAAAAGGAAGAACTTCTGATATCTTTTTGTTTTTTGTATGCCATATATTTTTGTTTCTCAATTCTTTTACTACTGCCTTTTTTTGTATTGAATAATTATTTAATAGTGTACCATTTTAATGCTATCATCATTTCTTGTACCATATATTTTTGAAATAGTTTCTTAATGGTTGCTAAGGATTATAATTAACATCTTAATTTTAAACAATCTACTTCACATAAATACCAACTTAATTTTAATAGTGTACCAAAAAATTGCACCTGTATGGCTTTGTTACTCATTTCTTTTATGCTGTTGCAAATTTCATCTTTATACATTGTATGCTCATCAACATAGATTTGTATTTATTTATTTGATTGTTTTTAAATCAGATTGGAAAAAAGGTACGCTACAAACAAATGCATTAATATATAATGCTTTTTATATATATCTATGTAGTTATATACATGGTCTCCATGATTTCTGATGAGATATGAGTCATTAATCTTATTGAGTTGTTTTGTTTTGTTTTGTTTATGGATGAATTGCTTCTGTCTTGCTGTTTTCAAGATTCTTTCTTTGTCTTTGATTTTTGACAGTTTGATTATAATGTGTTTCAGTGTGGATCACTTTGAGTTTTTCCTACTTGGGGTTTGTTGAACCTGTTGATGAATAGATTAATATTTTCATCATGTTTGGGAATTTGGGGCCATTATTTCTTCAAGTATTCTTCAAGCATTCTTTCTTTCCCCTTCTCCTTCCTGGCAATTATATATATGTTGGTAAACTTGATTGTGTCCCACTGGTGTCTTTGGATCTGTTCATTTATCTTCAATTTTTTTTCTTTAGTTCCTCAAACTAGATAATTTCAAACAACATATGTTCACTCTTGCTCATTCTTTCTTTTGTCTGCTCAAATCTGTTGTTGAGCCACCCTGGTAAATTTTCATCTTAATTATTGTACTAGCCAAGAACTGTGATTTTTTTCTTAAAACTTAAATGTTTTATTGATATTTTCTATTTAGTGAAATGTAATTTTTATGCTTTCACTTCTTTTGACATGATTTCCTTAGTTTTTTGAACATATTTAAAATAGCTCATTTAACTTCTTTGTCTCATAGTTATAATGTCAGGATTTTCTCAGGGATATTTTCTCTTGATTACTTTTTTCCTGAATGATCCATACATTTAGGTTCCTTTCAAGCATCATAACTTTTTTTTTAATTTACTTATTTGACAGAGAGAGAGAGCACAAGCAGAGGGAGCGTCAGAGGAAGAGGGAGAAGCAGGCTCCCCGCTAAGCAAGAAGCCCAATGTGGGACTCGATCCCAGGACCCTGGGATCCTAACCTGAGCCAAAGATAGACGTTTAACTGAATGAGCCACCCAAGCGCCTGTCAAGCCTCATAAGTTTTTGTCAAAAACTGAACATTTTGAATATTACAATGTTGTAACTCAGGAAATTAGATCACCCCCACACAAAAATTTGTTAACACTGCTTCTTTATATTATATGTTTTTAGGACTTTTCTGAACTAATTTTTAAAGTCTGTATTCTTTGTTGACTGTGGCTACTGAAGTCTTCTGTAACCTTATTAGTCAGGTAATGATTAGATAGAGATTTCTTTAAATTCCTAGAACAAAGAATCTTCTAGTCTTTGCAGATCTACTCCATGTGTGTAGGGGTACATCTCAAACACACAGCCAGGCATTTTCCAGCTCTGTCTTAGCTTTCACTTCCTGCTTGTACAGATCTAGATATGAGACCTTAGGCCCCCTCAGTCCTTCCCTGAGCATCATCTAATCCTAAATATGCATTTGGTCTCCATATTCTCAGGAATGTCTCAGAACTTTTCAAGGCGCTTCTTCTCCAAGCATCATTCCCCAGCCTTTCCTCCTGTCATATTTAAGTATTCCATTGTTTGTCTTTCCCGCTGTTATCTTTTGCTTTGGGCAGGGAAGTCTAAAACATTTGCCTGAAAATATTTTCCATAAATGTCCCCTGGATGGCTTTAGCATTAGAGTTAGGCAAAATAAAATAGACCCTTTGAGCCAGTCTTCTATGAAGTCACCGGGCAGATGAACCAAGGACAGATCTTTGGAAAAGAAATCAGTCATATTCCCTTGGACACTGGTAGAATGCAAGCTGTTATCTCCCAGGCTTCTGCTGAGCTGGAGCACAGGAACTGGTGGTGGGTGGGCATAAGGTAGGTTAAACTCTTACGGAGTTTGCTGTCCTTAGTGAGATTCAGTGAGTTCAATAGGTAGTCCTTGAATTGCTGCAGGCTTTGTGTTCATTTTCAGAATGCTGAAAAGGGTTGATTTTTTCCAGTTTCTTAGTTATTTTTATGTATGGGCAAATTTCTGAAGTTTCTTACCTCTCCATTTTGCTGACATTCCCCCACAATCCTGTGTGTTCTTGCATGCTGTTCACTTTTTCCATTAAAGCCCTTGTCATATTAATTACAGTTATTTTAAATTTATCTTCTGATAATTTCAACAACTGTGTCATCTCCTATTGTTTGCTTTGTCTCCCAGATGGTGTTTGTCTTGCCTTTTAGAATACCTGCAATTTTTCATTGCAAGCTGGATATGTTCTATTAGTAATAAGTAAGTATTACTGAGGTAAACAGACTTTTTATATTTTTTTTTTCACACGGAACACTTTATTTTTTGTTTTATTGAGGTAAAATTAAAATACGGTAGTGTATAAGTTTAGGGCATACAGAAAAATGACTTGATTTACATATATTGCAAAACGATTACCACAATAAGTTTAGTTAACATTGATCACTTCATTTAGTTACAAAAACAAAAAGATAAGCAGGCTTTTAATGTGAGGATTTATGCTCATCTGACTAGGACTTGTGCAGTGTTTAATGTTTGTTATACCCATAGATGACAGAGGCTTTACATTCCTCTAGTGTCATATTTGGCTCTTGGGTTGACTTTGAGTTTCTCTAAATATTCCCTAAGTGTTCTCTGTGTCTCTCTGCTCTTTTAGCTGTAATCCACATTATTATGTGGAACCTGTTGGTGTGGTGGTAATGCATGGGAATTATGGGGAAGCGTTATATAATCTTATGATTAATTCTGCTTTTAGTTGACCTGTGTCTCTGGGTTTGGCTTTGACTTTCACAAGTGTTTCTCCAGTGGTAAAAGTCTCCCTGCTGCCTCAACACACATACCTTAAGGAAGACAGGAAGATTGGAGGGAGCCAAAAAGACCTTCTATGAGCTGGGAGAAAGCTCTGGTAAAATCTTCACCCTTGGAGAGTACACCTTTGTTTTGGAGAATGTTCTGGGTATATTTCACTGTAATTAATCTTTTCTTCTGTCCAGAGCCACAGGAGGCTCTTTCTCTGATCTTCACCCATCAGAACCCAGTTGGGATCCTGGTAAAACCTATATTATAGTGTCAGGACTTCCTGAGTGAGGACCCAGGAGTGTGTCACTTCCACACTAGTCCACACCGAGCCTCCAGCAATTCTTTAAAATTACTACTTAAGTTTTTCTACCAGTTTGTCTTTAGTTCCAAATAGGTAGATCTTGGCTCTGATTCCTTTTATTCCCCTTTCTTTCTAGATTCGTCTTCAAGCTTGGTTAACTGATGGGTCCAAGAAAATTCACTGACTTTCAGTTTGTTTAGCTTTTTCTTGTCATAAGGGCAAGAGTGATGACTTCCAAGCTCTTCACATGTCAGAAAGAAAAACATAACTCTGGGGCACCTGGGTGGCTCAGTCGTTAAGCATCTGGCTTCGGCTCAGGTCATGATCTTGGGGTCCTGGGATCGAACCCCTCATTGGGCTCCCTGCTCAGCGGGAAGCCTGCTTCTCCCTCTTCCACTCCCCCTGCTGGTGTTCCCTCTGTCGCTGTGTCTCTCTTTGTCAAATAAATAAATAAAATCTAAAGAAAAGAAAGAAAAATAGTCTGTGCCTTTATTTTTAATTTCTTATATTTCTTGTGCTCCTATTTGGATAATTTCTATCATTTTAACTTCAAGTCCACAGATCTTTTTTTCCTCAGTATCTTATATGATGTTAAGCCATCCTGTGAATTTTAATTTTTTTTAAATTTTTAATGTTTTTTTTCTTTTAAGTAGGCTCCATGCCCAATGTGGGGCTTGAACTCGTGCCATGTGTTCAAGAGTCATGTGCCTACCAGTTGAACCAGCCAGGTGCCCGATACTGTGAATTTTAAATATGCAATATTGTGTTTTCCACCTTCAGAATTTCCATTTGTTCTTTTTTATATCTTCCATTTTTCTAATCATTATATTAATGTTTTTATTTAAATTCTTGAGCATATTCAGGATATTTATGATTGCTGTTTCTAATTCCTTCTGTGCTATTTCCATTATCTATGCCATTTCTTGGTTTATTTTTATTGACTGATTTTTCCTTGTGATTATGAGTTATAATGTATGCTACTGTGAAGTTTCTTTAGTCGGGCAGTTCAGTTACTTGCTGATGAGCTTTTTTCTTTAATTTCTTAAAAGCCTTCTTTTTAAGCTTTGTTAGAGTATATTACAGTAGTAATCTTTAAATTAAGGCTAGTTTTGTCTTCATACTAAAGTATGACTCTGTTTCTCTGCTGATTGCCTCAGTGTTCAACAGGGTCTCTGGATTCTGAGTGAGTTCTTGAAGGTTCTGCATATAAACTTCTAGCCATTTTCGTTTTGTTTCACTTCAGCCAATAAAATATTTCCCTTTTATAGTGATGACGGGTATTTATCTAATTCTCAAAAAACATCCTATGAAGACTGCTAGAGCCCTTTTTCTCTGAGGCTTCCTCCTATCCAGTACTTTGTCCCACAGATTACAGCTAATTTAGCTTCTCCAAACTCTCATCAGTGTCTCTTCAGTTTATCAAGATCTTCCTCCTCTGCTTAGGGGGCGGGCCTTCCTGTGCTATTGTCATGCAGTTGTCTTCAGGTAGGAAGCTGTGTCGATTTCAAGGGGTGTCATTTCTTTCTCTTCTCTCAGGGATCACAGTCCTGCACTGCTTCTTGTTCAAATGTGTCAACATAATTGTCTCCTATATTCAGTCAAGTTCTCTAATTATTTATGGCAGGAGGGCAAGTTTCATACCAGTTACTCCTTCAGACTCAGAAGCAAAAGTTCTAAATTATACTTCCATGTCATTGGATTTCCATAATGTAAGCTGCCATAAATTTTTAGGGCACTATGGAATAGCAAACTAACCTTAACTTCATAGAAATTCATTGGATGAGTTCTAAGGAACTTGTTAGTTTCCTTATTCTCAGCCAGTAATTTCTTAATTTTCTGGGTTTTGAAATTCTGTGCACCTTCACATAATAATATTTTTTAATTATTCCATTACTTGGCAATGGGTAGATTTCAGTCCCCAAATTTTCTTAGTATACATTCAAAATTAACAAAAATAAATTGAAGCTAACAGGAATAATAGTAATCACATTAATGAATATTTATGGAACCTTAATTCTATGCCAAGCAGTGAGCCTGATTCTTTACATAGTTTATTTCACTGAAACTCTACACTGTCTTTAATCACAATTGTTATTATTGTACCTGATATTACAGATGAGAAAATAGTTAAGGTAGGTATTATTATTATTACACCCACTTTTTACATAAGGAAATAATGCTGAAAGAGATTATATGTTGTGTAGGATATGAACTTAGGTTTATCCCAGGAAAGTATGAATAAATGCTAATTTCTCTTTAAAAAAGAAAACAATGTGAATTTAATATGTATGATTTAGGATATTCCTGAAAGAGTAACCTTAAAAACTAAAGCTAGAGGCTTTTTCAGGAGTGTGAAAAACATTTTTCAGTTAAAATTACTTTCGTTATCCATTTGAGATTTCAAAGGCTCATCTTAGAAACATGTAGCTTATCTCTGCCTTTTATTTATTTTCATTTTTGTAGTTATTGACATCATTATTTTGTGGGGACAAAATTTCCCTTTCTAATTCCTTTATATATAAATATTTATTTATCATCAAGCTCACCACCATTTGTATTTCTCCAAAGATTTCCCTACCATTACAATCTGTTCTATTTTACTCTAGACATGGATTTATTTATATTCCACCACCTCCCAATTCACTTTGCACATACTGTAATGGTATTCATTATGCATTTGTTGAATAAATGAGTAAATGCAATAAATAAGTAATGAAAGCCTGAAGTCCCATGTCTGCTCTCCAAGTTCCCCATGCCAATTACTTACTCTTTTTGCTCACCACAGAATTCCACATCTCTAAATCACTTATAGTGTGAACGAGTTATTGCACTTCCGTAGAGAATCCAAATTCTTACATTTATTCATTTTTCCTCGCCTCTTCTTTTGACTCTTACCTCTCTAAATTATAGATGTGCACACACACACAACACACAGACACACATAAACCATACATCCACTTACACAGGTTCCTTGTAATTGTGTGTTATAAGTGTTTGTTCACTCTTTCATAATGGAAAACTCCTTGCGGACAGGAAACATAATTTTCTCCTTCCAGCACTTCACTCCTCATTTGCAATGAATGGAATCAATGTGTTCATCAAGGATTGCCCACTCCCAAAGAAAATGCTATCTAGTATTATTTCTTGATTGTTTAGCAGAGTCCTACAACCAAATTTGTTCATTTTTAAGGATTTTTGCTGCTACTCTTAACTGATGAGATGTGTGTGTGTGCATATCACGTATGTATATGTATACTTATATGCCACCAAACACTGTCTACACATAGCCTCTTACCTTATACTCATTCTGCTTTACAGTACAAATAAGCAGACATAATCCCAATTTCTCAAAATGTAAATTATAATATGAAGAGAATTTCAGTTTAACTCAGGCATAATGATATAGTATCAAGAGAAAACAGCCAAAATAATATTCATATAGTTCAGAGTAGAGTGATTAAAATTAATTACTGTTAGTTAAAATATTATAAATTATGTTAATTACATATACATATATGTACATATATATTTATATGTTTTGGAAGCATAATATTGGAAATGTGCAAGAGGTTGTAACATAAAATTAAGAACATGGATATGGATATCTGCTCTGGGATTAAATGTTAGCTCTGGACATGTAAGCTGTAGGGTCTTGGGGAAGTTACAGAAACTCTCTGGTACTCAGAGATAATACCTTTTTCATGGCACTGTTTTGATGATTAAGTTGTAAAAAGCAATTTCCCCCAAATAGTACTTTCTCCTGTAGTCTTCCCCAGTTGTTCACATATTTACATATGACCTGTTACTTAATATTTCTATGAAAGTACTCACATTTGGTTTTGTATTTTAAAAGAAAACAATAAAGAGAAGCAATATTTTTTCTAATTCATGTGGAAACAAATACATACATATTAATATAAGAAATTTTGTGTATCTTTGATAATATACATACAGCTGTATTTGGGTTAACCCTAAGATAATACTAAATTGAAATGGCTTAGAAGTAAATATGGTATATTAAACTACTGCTCAGTAAATTGTGATTGTAATTATTGTTCATAATTAAATTAGTATGATAATGATAAAATAAATTATCTTTTATTAGAAATATTTTCAGAGAGAAGATGAAATTTCACTCTGGTCACTAAGGAGGAGAAATTTGGTAATGGGTGCCAGGGATTCAGGGAGCATTCTGATTTCATTTAATCAAAACCTGATATGATACTGTGTCCCAGTTTTTGCTTTAAAATATATCAGAAGGGAAATAGGTTTGGTGCAGAAGGTCCAAAGAGGTGAACAGATTGCGTTTCTATTAAGTTTCTATGTACTGATGCTGCTGGTTCTTAGTTCACACTTTGAGAACTACTGCTCTAAGTCATTAAGTCCATCTTTGTTGTTCATTTGCACATTTACTTCTGTCCTGCACATGGGAATAAATCTATACTTAGAAGGAATAAATCCACTTGAAATAATAGACTGTTCTACAGTGAGGGACTTCCCTAAATAGTCCACATTAGGTTAGTCCTGTTTCTTGACTTTGACAATCCACAGATTGTCAGTTCCCCCACCCTAGTTCCCCAATCCTAATGATCCTGACTCTTAAGACAAATCTTCTGCTAGATCTATTTCTACATATAGGTGTTGTAAGATTACACGTCCCTTATCATTTGGAAAGACCAAAGAGCATCAAATTTATGAATGGATGGAAATGCCTCTGTGCTCCAGATGGTTCAGGCTTTGACAAGGTTCTGTCACTAACTTGTCCACTGACATATTAAGGTCTGAATCATGCCCTCCCTCCCATCACTCCCTTTCTCCCCTGCCCCACTGCAATCCATCATGAAGCCATGTCTCTGCTTTTAAATGCGTGCATGGCTTAGTCGGTTAAGCATCTGTCTCCAGCTGAGGTCCTGATCCTGGGGTCCTGAGAACAAGCCTCACCTCAGGCTCCCTGCTCAGTGGGAGTCTGCTTCTCCCTCTCCCTCTGCCCCTCCACCCTGCTCATGCTCTCTCTATCTCTCTCTCAAATAAAACCTTTAAAAATAAATAAATGTGTTTTTAATCATTCAAGGGCCTTAAGAAGATTGAAGAGCGCCCTGGGAAGGATGACTTTGACTCTTGGCCTGAGCCCTACACTCAAGCCCGCCCTCTGTCTCACTACTTACTGGTCCTACAAAAAAAAGATTCTATTTGAAACATACTTATTACAGATTCCTCAGTTTCTAGTAATGCCTTGCAATGTATTTTTATTTTTTTAATTTTTTTAAGATTTATTTATTTATTTTAGAGAGAGAGCAAGTGCGCTCACAAATCGGGGGAGGGGCAGAGGAAGAGAATCTTCAAGCAGACTCCCCGCTGAGCGCAGAACGGACTGTAGTCTCAATCTCACAACCCATGAGATCATGACCTGAGCTGAAACCAAGAGTCAAACGCTCAACTGACTGAGCCACCCAGGTGCTCCACAACGTATTTTTAAGTCCATTTTTTCCTAACTGTTCCCTTGATTTCTGGCCCTTGGGATGTTACTGCCATACAAATCCTGTTAACTGTATTTCCAGCCTTCCTTTAC
Organism: Mirounga angustirostris; assembly: GCF_029215605.1. NCBI lineage: Eukaryota > Metazoa > Chordata > Mammalia > Carnivora > Phocidae > Mirounga > Mirounga angustirostris. The sequence continues at coordinate 174,815,463 of NW_026991709.1, read as the reverse complement.
CTGATCTTTTTCTAATTTAATAGAATAGAATAGAATAGAATAGAATAGAATAGAATAGAATAGAATAGAATAGAAAGTCTTATAATATCAATTGTCACTTCTTTAGCTAGCTATCATTTTTCTAAAAATCTATCTAATTTTATATTCTCTGGTAGCAATCTAGAGTGAACTTTTCCCATTGATTCTCTCAAACCAGGTCCATATTTCATTGTCACATTTGATTATTGACATATAATGTTTGATAGATTTGTAACTGTTTTTTACATGATTTATAAAATCCCAGCTAACGATTGGTCTTGTTCTTATTCATTTTTCATATTTTTCTTAATAATAATATCATCTGAATTTACTTTAATTGGTCATTTGAATTGACTTACTTAGCTTATAACTTTTGTATTTGTAATCATCTGAATATCCTCTTATGTTTTTTATTTCCAATTTTATTTTCATTTCTGTTGATTATGCAATTTTAATTTTTTTTAATATTTTAGTGAATGCTGTTATCCTATATGCTTAAATAGCCAGGTCTTCAGTTTTGCCAAAAGAAACAGACAACTGTATGATGGTCAATAACTAAAGGTATTACTAATTTATGGGTCTTAAGCAGTCATTTTGTGTAACCACTGTTGGTTTCACAGTAAATCTTTTTACTTTTTACTTTAATTTTGTTATGCATGGAGAACTTTTACTGTGGAAAACTGCTCTAGGGTAACTGCACCTCCTAGTTTCAGTCTCTTGGCCTCTCTTCTAGTTCGTCCTTTCCTTAACTCACAATGCCTTCAGAAAACTCTTTGCTGTCAAGCTTCCTAATTCCCTCACCAAAACCTGCTCCCCATGGAGTTGTACAACTTTTAGGCTTTTTTTTCTGAAATCCATCTATGCTTCCATCAAAATCTACCAGACCTTGCCTTTCCTCTTGATTCTGCCAGCTTATCAGACAAATTATCTGATAATTTTTATAAGCAAAAGTGGATACTTAATCACTTGGACATAAGGATGCCATCTATTGAGCACAAGGGCAAGAAGTGTGACAGGACTTCTCAAGGACTGGCTAGAATCAGGAACTGGAAAGCTATCAATGATTCACTGATTTTGTTCAGTTTAGAAAACATGGTCTAATTTGTTTATTCATCTCTGTAGACAAATTTTTTCTTCCTCCATGCATACGTTCATGCCAGATCTCTCAATTTCATGTTTGTATTAGCAAGCCAAGTGATCAGGCTCCTTGTCACACATCAGGGGATGCAGAAGTTGGCCCATGTTGGTATCTGTTGTCTTGCCCTTTATCAATAAGCCATTTCCAGGGGAAAAGGATGTGTATAATACAGTATAAGTGTCGAGGTTGACTCCTAAGGGTAAGAACAATTCACGTGATTGTGGATTTCTCAGTCATGGAAAAACTTGGCATGTAGGTTCTATTTATAAATGCATATCTGAAGTTTAATACTATAAAAATAAAACTTGCAAATGATAAAACACATTCAGGGAGATCATTATGATACCAAATGAAAATAAAATATACCATTCCTGAAGTAACCACTTTTAATTTCTTTAATTTGATTATTTTCTTTTTAAATATTGTATAAACTTAGCATAGAAAAAATGCTTGATATGCAGCTTAACTATTTTCATACTGTAAACACACCCATGTTGTCAGTATCTAGATCAGGAATTAGAACATTGCCAGCACCATAAAAATCCTCCTTATAGTTTTTCTCTCTCATCACAAAATGTAACTACTACCTTTTCTTCCAATATCCAAGATGAGTTTTACCTGTTTGTAAATTTTTTCATAGATGGAACTATACATGTTTGGTTGTTTGGTCTGATTCTTTTGCTCAACATTATGTCTCAGGGTTTTATCTGTATTATTATGTCATTGTAGTTTTTTCAATGCTGTAAAAGTGTCCAATTTTTATAATACTGTCTCTGGTCTAATGTCCATGTGCATCTGCATTATTTCCAGGTTTTGGTAATTTCCAATAATACTGCTATGAACATTCTCCTACATGTGATTAGCTGTACATATACACACATTCTTGTTGGATGTGCTCCTAGAAGACATATTGCTAAGTAATAAAGTATGCATATATTAAATAGTGGTAAAGAGCTTTCCAAAATAGTATACCAATTTACCTCCAAACTGTGAGAATACGAGCATTCTAGGTTTTCTACATACTAGACAACATATGGTGTTTTTGGCCTTTTTGTTTTAGCCTTTGGGCTGTCTAATCATATTACATTGTGGTTTTAATTTATACTTTCTTGATGACTATTATGGTTGAACATCTTTTCATTTGAATATATATATATTGAATAATATATATTGAATATATATATTTGTGAAGTGGCAGGTCGGGTACTTTGCTAATTTTTTATTTGTTTTTCTGTATTTATGTATATACATATAAATATATATACACATATATATACACACAGACACACACACATACACATATATATGATGGCATACATTCTATATACAGATCTTATGTCAGATAGATGTATGACAAATACCACTTCCAGATTTGTGTCATGCCTTTTCACTGTTCAGTTAATCCATTTTTAAATTTACAAAATTTACATGAAGTTCAATTTATCGATATTTGACCAAATTGTGGTTGGTTCTTTTGGTGTCTTGTTAAAGAAACTTTGACTACCTAGAATCATGAAGATACACTCCTAGGTTATCTTTCGGATGAGTTTCTGTTTTAGCTTTCATGTTTAGATCTACAGTTATTTTTTGTGTATTTTGTAGAAGGGGACACAACTTATTTTTTCCCATGTGAATACCTCTAGACAGAGAACCACTTTTAAAAAGGCAGTCCCTTTACATTGCCACCTTTGGTACCAATAAAGTGACCATATATGTGTGGATCTGATTATCAGATCTATTCTGTTCTATTGGTGTATTTGCATATCTTAGCACAAAAGCACATTGTCTTAATTATAGTAAGTATTGCCATCTGGTATCAAAGGCTCTTTATCTTTGTCTTTAACAATAGCCTTGGTTATTCTTGGCTTTGTATTACCATATTTTGGAGTCTGTGGTCAATTTCTTTCAAAAATATCTGCTGATAAATTGAGAGATTGCATCAGAACTGTAGGTAACTGTCAAGGAAGACTTAGATTTTATAGTACTGAGCCTTGCCATCCATAAGTATGGTATACCCTTCATTAACTCATGTCTTTATCAATGGCTGATAGTATTTAATGAGTTTACTTTCTAAAAAAATATTAATATTTGAGTTTTAAAACTGACTTTATATACCTCAACCCAAAGAAGATCATGAAGTATGGATTCCAGATATTCAGTTTAGCTCTAGTGAAATGGAGTTAAAAGTGATGGTAAGGAGATGAAGAGGAAAAGATTTTCCACCTTTTTTATATCATAACAAATAACTAATTTTCTCAACCGCTTTAATTTTGGTAATGTCCTTAATTGACATTTTGAGGTGGTTGTTTTGTTATTTGCCTAACTCTAAAGCAAATTTATTTTCCTTCTTTATCCTACATCTGGGTTTTTTTTTTTAAGATTTTTATTTATTTATTTGACAGAGAGAGAGAGAGAGAGAGAGAGCACAAGTAGGCAGAGCAGCAGGCAGAGGGAGAGGGAGAAGCAGGCTCTCTGCCGAGCAGGGAGCCCGATGTGGGGCTCGGTCCCAGGACCCTAGGATGACCTGAGCCAAAGACAGCCACTTAACCGACTGAGCCCCACCCAGATGCCCCTACATCTGGGGTTTTTAAAAAAAGTTTATGTTTCATGTCTAAATCACAAAAATTCATGTTAGAATGAAATATGGAATTTGATTCCTAGATTAACAAGGAAGGAGAGGGAAATTCTGTTTCTCACCAAATATTCATACAGCTAAATGAATTAGGTGCATGGTTGGTGGATAAGTTTTTCAGATGTCCAAACCAAGAGTGGTTTTTTTAATAGATCTAATTTCAAAGTCAGAGATTTCAGGAAAGAGAAAATTATTTTAGGCATGAAAAGAAGGTATTATATATTAGTTTGTCAGATGTGATTTTCAAGTGAGGATTTTCACATCAAGAAAAGTAAGATCTATGTATCTTCATCATTATCATCATCATGATCATCTATCTATCATTCTTTTTAATACTGGGTAAGGACATTTATGGTATATTTCTGTCCCATTATCTTCAATTCATTGTAGGATCGGATATATTTCACATCTCAGAAAGAAGACTGGTGAGCTGGGAGCTAGAATACATCTGACAATATACCTTTAAAACAATATTCATCCTGTTTTATAATAGAATCACAAAGAATTATAAGAGAAAAGAAATTATTTATTGACAAAAAATTCTTGATTCTCTCACATTTAGCAATTTGGGGCAAACATGGATAAAGGTTCAGATAGTTTCAGATCTGAAAGATTTATGTGATAAGTATTCTCACTTTTAGCCTTATATCTAGTCTTCTGACCAAGTGAAATGTCTGTTTTCACAAATGTTATACAATACCAAATTGTTTCATGGTGATGGAAATGTGTTTAATAAATACATTGTCAGGGATTATTTAGGTATAATAATGAAAACAATAATAATTGTAATAACAACTAGTTATTCAACTACTATTCATAACAATTATAATAACAACTAATTCAACTATATTCATGTTCATGATGGGCCATGCACTTTGTTTGTCCTATGATAAGCTTATGAAGTAGGTACTAAAAATATTCCCATTTTACAAATAAAGAAATTCAAGTTCTGAGACATTAGGTGGGCAGACAAGGCCAGGGTTTCACAGTCAGTAAAGGGCATAGTGACAGATTCAAATTCATGTTTATACGACTCAACAGCTCTGCTTTTTAACATTCTACTGCATTCCATGGTCATGAACACAAAATACTTATCTTGTGAATTTCCAAATGACAGCATATTTGTACATATAACACACATTTATACATGTTGACCATTTAAGAGGTGGATTCCTTTTAGTTTTTGGCTATTAAGAGCAAAGCTACAATGAACAGGTATGCACAGGTGGTTGTATTAACTTTTATTTTCTCTTGGGTAAATATCTAGGAGTAAAATTCTTGGTTGTTAGGAAAATGTATATTTTACATTTTGGTATATTGCCAGACTGTTTTTCAGAGTAGCTGTATCATTTTGCTTTCCCAGAAGCAACACATGAGAGTTCCAGGAGCTCCACATTCTCAGCAACACTTTAATTGTCATTCTTTTAAAAATTGTAGCAAATTTAGTGGGTATATAGTAGTATCACATGGTGGTCTTATTTTGGATTTCACTAATGACTAATAATGAAAATATTCTGAGATGTTTATATGCCACTTGTACATCTTATTTGGTTTGTGTGTTCAAGTTTGTTGCCCATATTTTAAAATTGAGTTGTTTATCTTCTTATTGCATTTTAAGAATCCTTTTATATTCTAGATGTAAGTCCTTTATCGTATAAGATTTGCATATATTCTATTCCTATCCCATTCTGGGGCTTGTCATTTTTTTTAAAGAGTGTCTTTTGAAGAGGAAAATATTTTAATTTTGATGACATCCAATTTACTATTTTGTCCTTAAAGTTTGTACTTAACGTGTCCAAACTAAGAAATATTTGCCTACCCTAAGGTCATAAACATTTTCTACTATATTTTCTTTTGGAATTTTCTATTTCCACCTGTAATACTTCAGTTTATAGTCAATTTCAAGTTAATATTTATCACGTGAGGTAAGGATCAAGGTTAATTTTTTTTGTTATGGATATCCAATAGTTTCCACACCATTTGTCAGACCATTCTTTCCAAATTGAATTACCTTGGCACTTTTGGGGAAAATCAAATGACTATGTAAGGGTGAACCTGTTTCTGTACTCTTTGTGCTATTGATCATGGTGTCTATTCTTACTAATTTATTGATTACCGTAGCTCTATCGTAAGTTTCAAAACCAGCTAGTGCATGTTCTTCAACTCTGTTATTCATTTTCAAAACTGTTTTAGTAATGGCTTTTACATTTCCATATAATACTTAGAATCAGTTTGTCAAGTTCTACAGAAATCCTGAAGGGATTTTGATTGATTTAATGTTGAATCTATAGACCATATTGGAGAGAGTCATCTTAATAATATTTAGTCTTTTTTTAATTTTGTTTTATTATGTTATGTTAATCACCATACATCATTAGTTTTTGATGATTTAGTCTTCTGATCCATGAATGTGTTTTTTTCTTATTGTTTTATATTCCTTTTTAAATTTAATTTAATTTTTTATTAACATATAATGTATTATTTGTTTCAGGGGTACAGGTCTGTGATTCATCAGTGTTACACAATTCATAGCACTCACCATAGCACATACCTTCTCCAATGTCCATCACCCAGCCACCCCATCCCTCCCACCGCCCTCCACTCCAGCAACCCTCAGTTTGTTTCCTGAGATGAAGAGTCTCTTATGGTTTGTCTCCCTCTCTGGTTTTGTCTTGTTTCATTTTTTCCTCCATCCCCCTATGATCCTCTGTCTTGTTTCTCAAATTCCTCGTATTAGTGAGATCATATGATACTTGTCTTTCTCTGACTGACTTATTTCACTTAGCATAATACCCTCCAGTTCCATCTACATCATTGCAAATGGCAAGATTTCATTTCTGCATAATATTTCCATTGTGTATATATACCACATCTTCTTTATCCATTCATCTGTCGATGGACATCTAGCTCTTTCCGTAGTTTGGCTATTGTGGTCATTACTGCTACAAACATTGGTGTGCATGTACCCCTTTGGATCACTACATTTGTATCTTTGGGGTAAATACCCAGTAGTGCAATTGCTAGGTCTTAGGGTAGTTCTATTTTCACTTTTTGAGGAACCTCCATACTGTTTTCCAGAGTGGCTACACCAACTTGCATTCCCACCAACAGTGTAGGAGGGTTCCCCTTTCTCTGCATCCTCTCCAGCATCTGTCGTTTCCTGACTTGTTAATTTTAGCCATTCTGACTGGTGTGAGGTGGTATCTCATTGAGGTTTTGCTTTGTATTTCTCTGATGCCGAGTGATATTGAGCACTTTTCATGTGTCTGTTGGCCATTTGGATGTCTTCTTTGCAGAAATGTCTGTTCATGTCTTCTGCCCATTTCTTGATTGGATTATTTGTTCTTTGAGTGTTGAATTTGATAAGTTCTTTATAGATTTTGGATAGTAGCCCTTTATCTGATATGTCATTTGCTAGTATCTTCTCCCATTCTGTCGGTTGTCTTTTGGTTTTGTTGACTGTTTCCTTTGCTGTGCAAAAGCTTTTTATCTTGATGAAGTCCCAAAAGTTCATTTTTGCCCTTGCTTCCCTTGCCTTTGGTGATATTTCTAGGAAAGAGTTGCTGCGGCTGAGGTCAAAGAGGTAGCTGCCTGTGTTCTCCTATAGGATTTTGATGGACTCCTATCTCACATTGAGGTCTTTCATCCATTTGGAGTCTATTTTTGTGTGTGGTGTAAGGAAATGGTCCAGTTTCATTCTGCATGTGGCTGTCCAATTTTCCCAACACCATTTGTTGAAGAGACTGTCTTTTTTCCATTGGACATTCTTTCCTGCTTTGTTGAAGATTAGTTGACCATAGAGTTGAGGGTCCATTTCTGGGCTCTCCCTTCTGTTCCATTGATCTATGTGTCTGTTTTTGTGCCAGTACCATACTGTCTTGATGATGACAGCTTTGTAATAGAGCTGGAAGTCCGGAATTGTGACGCCGCCAGCTTTGCTATTCTTTTTCAACATTCCTCTGGCTATTCAGGGTCTTTTCTGGGTCCACACAAGTTTTAGGATTATTTGTTCCATTTCTTTGAAACAAGTGGATGGTATTTTGATAGGGATTGCTTTAAATGTGTAGATTGCTCTAGGTCGCATAGACATTTTCACAATATTTGTTCTTCCAATCCATGAGCATGGAACGTTTTTCCATTTCTTTGTGTCTTCCTCAATTTCTTTCATGAGTATTCTATAGTTTTCTGAGTACAGATTCTTTGCCTCTGCGGTTAGATTTATTCCCAGGTATCTTATGGTTTTGGGTGCAATTGTAAATGGGATCGACTCCTTAATTTCTCTTTCTTCTGTCTTGTTGTTGGTGTATAGAAATGCCACTTTTTTTTAAAGATTTATTTATTTTAGAGAGAGAGAGAATGGCAGGGAGGGGCAGAGGGAGAGGCAGAGGGAGAGAGAATTTCAAGCAGACTTCACACTCAATGCGCAAAACCCGATGCAGGGCTCTATCTCATGACCCTGAGATCACGACCTGAGTGGAAACCAAGAGTCGGATGCTTAACCATCTGCACCACCCAGGTGCTGCCATGAACATGGTTTGATTTATAGGTTTTCTGTAATTATTTTCAGCAGTATTTTGTAGTTTCAGTGTACATGTCTTGAACATGTTTTGTCAAATTTATTTCTAAGCATTTTAGTTTTAGAGTCCTCAATAAATAGTGTTTTTTAAATATATATTTGAAGTTTGAGCTGGTGTTTGTTAGTATATAGAAATATAATTGACCTGCATATTGACCTTGTATTTTGAGCCCTCGCTAAACTCACATTACTTTTCTTAGCTTTTTTTTTTTTTTAGGTCCTTAGGTAGCATAGACATTTTCTGCATTAAAAAATGTATTTGGATCTATTTAAATGAAGGTGAATCCCCTTCTCATGAACCATTACACATTTGAGCAGGCATTTTTTGCTTAGATAGTTAGGTTGCATGGAATATCAGGTAGGTTTTTATAGCAAATGTGGTTGGAGATGCAGACTGTAGATAATAAAGAAGTGATGCACTCTCCTATTTCTCAAAGAGAATATTAAATTATTTACCTGTAGCTCAGCTGAACATTTTTACCTCCCTTTATCTAAAATGCTGTATATCAGCCCACAAACAGCTGCTTTTGTTATAGAAGGTGATTAAGTAGACTGAGATAAGAAAAACTCTGCTTGTATAACAGTGTTATATATATAATGTACAAAGCCCTGCTCTTATTATGAATCCTATAGAGAAGCCTTCATGTGATGGGCTATTTTTAGACAGATTCTTCTAATTAATAGGATTTATTAGCACTGTGACTTATTTGATAAATACCTATTTCAAACTGAACTTTTACTGATACATGCCATTTTATAAACACATGTATTTATATTTACATTTATATACGTAAGTTTGCAGAGATATGTTCTATTATAATTTACTGGCTCACAGTTACAAGATACTGTAAATTATTTTAAGTTAACCAGTTAAAGTAAAAAATAGGATTCTACTTGTGTGATTTGAGAGATTTTGTTCATTCTATATTAACAATAGACATTGGTTGTCATGTGCCAAGATCTACTCTAAGTTGATTTTTTTTTAAATTTCTTCTCTCTTACTCTTAACAGAAGTGTTAATTATAGGTACTGTTATTATCTTCATTTTCTATATGATGATTTTCAGTCCCAGAGAAGTCCAGTAACATGTCCAGGGTCATACTGCTGGACAATAATAAAGCAAAATATGACACTCTGGAAGATGCCATCTTTAATTCCACACTATGTTTTAATTGGCTAGACTTGATTATAGGCAGAATTCATGTGCACATGGCTCATGGTGGCTGTATAATGTTTCAACTTGGCTAAGCTAAACCACGTCGCTCAGAATACCTTTCCTTACATGTTTCCAATTCTTGTGGGCCATAAGTGAGGTTCTTATGGGAGAGCTGAGGGGCAGAAGTAAAGCAGCAGCCCTTTTGACATATTACCCCTTATTTGCTCCATCACCTCTTGTCCTGAGACAGCAGAAGGGCCTACAGTTGCTCTTCCTTCCCTTGGATCCTCCTTCATTTACTGCTACTTGGGCTATATGTATATGTTTAGCTCCATAATGGAGGGTCCTGATTTCTGCTGGACACCTACACCATCAAGATCAAAGTCAACAAGAACTGGGGCCAGCTTACTCCCAGTCCTACGGGCTTCAGCTCACCCTTGGGGGTCTCAGCTTGCCAGAGTTCTCCCATTTTATAATCTTCCTTTCTAAACTGCCTGCATCAGACATCAAGACTGCAGCCTTATAGAGATTTCTTACCCAGCTCCCACAATAGAGTAAGGTTAAATCTCTTGAGATATTATCATTGCTATTATATAATTTCTATTGTATAAAATTCCCATTACATATAATTGTTGTTAGTAGATGCATATATAATTTTATAATATGTTAATATAATTTTATATTGGATAGTTGTTATTATATGTATGTGTGTGTGTGTGTGTGTGTGTTTATAATGCCCTAGTGGTTTTTCATCTCTGATGAAACTCGGACTGATATGTTAATCTGTAACAATTTTTAAAAAATCAATAAAAGTTCTTTATATCAAAGGAATGATGTCAAGTGCCCAGTGTTGTATACTGGACAGAATAATGCCTGTGCAATTAGATCTTTTCAAAAACTAGCTCAGACTTATATTCCATGTGACCCTGGAGAAGTTATATAACTGCTTTGAGTTTATTTTCCTCATTGGCAAAATAAGATTGTGAGGACTACCAGAGATAACAGATCAAGTGCAAAATACTTACCAAAGCACTTAAAGAAATGATAGATGCAATTACTTGTATTGTTGTGGCTGTCAGAATTAGTACTAAAGACATGGGTAATTTCATCTCTATAAAATCATCTATCCATATAATAATATTTAAGGAGACACAATGATAACAGTATTTTCTCTCTGGCAGAATCATAATAGCACTGTATTCCAGGCAGGGCATTTTGTTGCTGAAGTACTAAAAATGCTTTTTAAGAGGAAAACCAATCTGTATGCTTAAATAAAATTAATAATAGAATTTTTAAAAATAACACTTATTGAACATTTGTGAAAGAATCCCATTCACATTTTAGAATTGAGTTATAGTTCACATGCAATAAAAGAAAGGCACAGATGTCAAATGTTCATTTTGATGCATTCAAACAGTTGTGTACACCCAAAAACAAGGCAAAGGACTTTATGATTCTCCTCCTGCCCCTTTCTAGTCCATTTCCCTACTGAGTCCACACAGCCTGATTTCTATCACCAAAGATTACTTGTTCCAGTCCTGTGACTTCATAGAAATGACTTAGAATATGTATCCTTTTGCTTTTGGCTTCTGTCATGCCCCATAATGTTGCAGTTCTTCCATGTTGCTACATATATCAATCCTTTTGCCTTTTATTGCTGACTAGTATTACATTGTATTACTATGCTGCACGTTGTTTATACCATTCTACTGAAGATCGACATTTGGATTGTTTTTAGTTTTTGGCTATTGTATCTAAGTCAGCAAGAACATTCCTTTTTTTAAAAGATTTTATTTTTTTATTCGACAGAGAGAGAGAATGAGAGAGCACAAGCAGGGGGAGAGAGGGGCAGAGGGAGAGGGAGAAGCAGACTCCCCGCTGAGCAGGGAGCCGGACTTGGGGCTTGATGCCAGGATCCTGAAATCATGACTGGAGCCAAAGGCAGCCGCTCAACTGACTGAGCCACCCAGGTGCCCCTGCTAAGAACATTCTTAGACAAATTATTTTTGGATATGTCTTCATGTCTCCTGAGTGAAGATCTCAGTGTGAAGTTTTGGGGTTATAGGGTGCTAATATATTTAACTTTCTAAGAAACTGCCAAACATGTATCCTAATAACTTGTTATTTTATGTTCCTATCAGCAGTGTATGAAAGCTGCAGGTACTCCACCTGCCTACCAACATTTGCTATTGTCAGCCTTTTTAAAATTTAACCATTTAAGTGTATAGAAAATGGAATCTAATTCTGGTTTCAGTTTGCATGTGCTTGATGACTGATGGTGTTGACCATTTTTTCACTTGCTCATTGGCCACTTTTACATCTTCTATTGTGAAGTGTCTATTCAGATATATGCACCTTTTTTGTTATTTTTCTTTTTATTGATTTATAGCAGTTTAAAGAATAGATACTGTAGATATAAGTCCTTTGTCAGATGTATATATTGCAGATAAATATCCACATCTCTGCCTTCCACTTTTATTTTCTTAATTGTGTATTTTGATGAAGTCCAATTTATCCATACTAAAAGATTTTTATGGTTAGTGTTTTATGTGTCCTAGAGATCATAAAGATACTTCCAAGAGACTTTATGGCTCTAAATTTCACAATTAAATTGTGGTTCTTCTTAATTTTGGGGTGTAAGGTAGTGGTCGATGTTCATTGTTTTTCTTACAGATAATCCAGCTTTTCCTACAGTATTCATTAGAAGGTTGTCCTTTTCTTACAGAAAGGATTTGGAGCTTTGTCCATCAGTTGGCAAAATATGTGTGGGCATCTCTGCACTCTTTATTATGTTACATTGATCTATTTACTTACACCAATAGAACAGTATCTTCATTACTAAATCTTTATACACAGCCTTTATATTTGGTAGTAAAAGTCAACATTGTTCTCTTTCAAGATTGCTTTGGGTATATCATATTGTTAGCATTTCATAATAAATTTTAGAACCAGCTTGTCAGTTTCTTTAAAAATCCTGCTGATTTTGATTGGGATGTAGTTAAATCAATTGTTGGTTTTGGTGAGAATAGAAATTTCAATCCATATTATGTCACATTTCTCCATTTATTTAGATCATCTTTGGTTTTTCTCAGCAATGGTTTATAGTTTGCAGTGTAGAGATCATACTCAATTTATACCTAGGTATTTGATATTTAGACATGCAAATGTATGTTAAAATTTCATTTTCCAGTTGTTCACTAATAACATATAGACCTGTGATTGAACTTTGATTATTGACTTTATATCCCTTGCCCTTGCTAAATTCACTAATTTCATTATACTTTTAAAAAAATTCTTGGTGTTTTCTATGTACATGATTAGGTCATATATAAATAATTAAAAAATCTTAGTTTATCCTTTCTTTTTTATTTCTTTTTCTTGTTTCATTTTAGTCGCTGGACTTCAAGTACAATGTTGAATAGAAGTGGTGGGAGAAGATATGTTTGTCTTGTTTGTTATGTTAGGGGCAAAACCTTCAATGTTTCACATTAAGTAGAGGTTTAGGGTTTTTTATCAGTGCTTTTTGTCAGATTGAAGACTTTTCCTTCTATTTATATTTTCTTGAAATGCTTTTATCATTCCAGTTATTATAATGATGTTATGTTTCTCTATCTCCTTTTATCAGTGTAATTTACATTGATTAATTTTCGAATGTTAAATTAACCTTGTATTCTTGGAATAAGCTCTACATGTTTATGATATATTATTTTTTCATATATTGTCAGATGTTATTTACTAGTATTACCTTAAGCATTTTGTATTTATGATCATGAGTGATAATTGGTCTACCTTTATTTTGTCAGGTTTTGATATCAGAATTATGCTGATTTCATAAATCAAGTTGAGTTGTGTTCCTTCTTACTTTTAATTTAAAAGAGTTGTCTAAGATTGGTATTATTTCTATCCTAAATATTTGATAGAACTCACAAGTGAATGGATCTAGACCCAGATATTTTTGTGGGATGATTTTTTTAAAGTTTTTATTTTAATTCCAGTTAGTTACCATACAGTGTCATATTATTTTCAGGTTTACAATATAGCAATTCAACAATTCCATACATTACCTGGTGCTCATCATAAGTGTGCTCCTTAATACCCATCACCTATTTAATCCATCCCTCCAACCCCTCTCCTCTGCTAACCATCAATTTGTTCTCTATAACTAAGCATCTGTTTTTTAATTTGTCTTTCTTTTTTCCCATTGTTCATTTGTTTTGTTTCTTAAATTCCACATATGAGAGAAATCATATGGTATTCATTTTTCTCTGATTGACTTATTTCACTAAGCATTATACTCTTTAGCTCCATGTATGTCATTGCAAATGGCAAGATTTCATTCTTTTTTATGGCTGAGAAATATATATATATAATAACATATATATACATGCATACATACACATACACACACCCCACATCTTCTTTATCCATTCATCAGTTAATGGACACTTAGGCTGGTTTCCATAGTTTGGCTATTGTAGATAATGCTGCTATAAACATTGGGGTGCGTGTATCCTTTTGAATTAGTATTTTTGTATTTTGGGGGTAAATACATAGTAGTACAATTGCTAGATCATAGGATAGTTCTATTTTTGACTTTTTGAGGAACCTCCATACTGTTCTCCAGAGTGGCTGCTCCAGTTTGCATTCCCACCAACAGTGCAAGAGGGTTTCCCTTTCTCCACATCCTCATCAACACCTGTTGTTTCTTGTGTTGTTGATTTTAGCCATTCTGACAGGTGGAAGGTGACATCTCACTGTAGTTTTGATTTGTATTTCCCTGATTATCAGTGGTGGTGAGCATCTGTTCATGTGTCTATTGGCCATCTGTATGTCTTCTTTGGGAAAATGTTTTTTCATGTCTTCTGCCCATTTTTTAATTGGATTATTTGGTTTTGGGATGTTGAATTTTATAAGTTCTTTATATATTTAGGATACTTACCCCTTGTCAGATATGTCATTTTGCAAATCAATCAACATGATATATCACGTTAATAAAAGAAAGGATAAGAACCAAATGATCATTTCAATAGATGCAGAAGAAGCATTTGACAAAGGACAACATTCATTCGTTATAAAAACCTTCAACAAAGCAGGTTTAGAGGGAATATAACATCAACATAATAAAGACCATATATGGAAAACCTACTGCTAATATCATCCTCAATGGGGAAAGACTGAGAGCTTTTCCTCTACTCATCAGGAACAAGATAGGGATGTCCACTCTCACTACTGTTATTTAACATAGTACTGGAAATTCTAGCCACAGGAGTCAGACAACAAAAAGAAATAAAAGTCACCCAAATTGGTAAGGAACAAGTAAAACTTTGATTACTTGCAGATGACATGGATACTCCATATAGAAAATCAAAAAGACTCCACCAAAAAACTGTTTGAACTGATACACTAATTCAATAAAGTCACAGGATACAAAATCAATGTACAGGAATCTATTGCATTTCTATACACCAATACTGAAGTAGCAGAAAGAGAAATAAAGGAATCTACCCCATTTACAATTGCACGAAAAATCGTAAGATACCTAAGAATAAACCTAAGCAAAGAGGAAAAAGACTTATACTCTGAAAACTATAAAATACTGATGAAAGAAATTGAAGAAGACACAAAGAAATGGAAAGACATTCTATGCTCATGTATTGGAAGAACAAATGTTGTTAAAATATCTATACTAACCAAAGGAATCTACACATTCAATGCAATCTCTATCAAAATACCAACAGCATTTTTTCAGAGAGCTAGAATAAACAATTCTAAAATTTATATGGAACCATAAAAGATCCCAAATAGCCAAAGCAACCTTGAAAAGGCAAAGCAAAACTGGAGGTACCACAATTCCAGACTTCAAGCTATATTTGAAAGCTGTAGTGATCAAAACAGTATGGTACTGGCACAAAAATAGACATATTGATCAATAGAAAAGAATAGAAAACCCAGAAATGAACCCTCAACTATATGGTCAATTAAACTTCAACAAAGTAGGAAAGAATATCCAATGGGAAAAAGTCTCTTCAACAAATGGTGTTGGGAAAACTGGAGAGCTACATATAGAAGAATGAAACCGGACCACTTTCTTATACCATATACAAAAATAAATTCAAAATGGATTAAATACCTAACTCTGAGTCTTGAAACTGTAAAAATCCTAGAGGAGAACACAGAACCTCTTTTATATCGGCCATTCTAACTTCTTTTTAGATATGCCTCCTGAGGTAAGGTAAACAAAAGCAAAAACAAGCTATTGGGACTTCATCAAAATAAAAAGCTTCTGCCCAGCAAAGACAACAACCAACAAAACTAAAAGGCAACCTACAGAATGGGAGATGATATTTGCGGTTTCTGTAATTTTTATTTTTCAAGGAATTTATTTTATTAGCATAGTAGGAGTTCATCAATTTTATTAGTTTTTTTCGAAGATTCAACTTCTACCTTTATTTATCTATTATTTGTCATTTACCTCATTAACAAATTTTTCTATTTTTATTATTTTGTTTTAAAATTCCCTTTGGTTTTAAACTTGATCTTCTTAAATTTAAATTAACTGAGACATTTTTTATGGTCCAAATTATGCTGAATCTTAGTGAATGTTCCATGAGGACATGAAAAAATGTATTCTGCCCTTGATGACTGTAGTGTTTTATAAGTTAATTCATTCAAAGTGGTTGATAGTAACTGTGTAAATATTCTATATTTTTATTCTCTTTTTTTATTGTTATGTTAATCCCCATACATTACATCTATATTTTTATTATAGTAGACTTTTACTTTTTCCTACATGTACTTGTCTGCTAGTTTGTTTCCCATATTCTGATTTTTATTGTCCACTTATTTTTGCTCACTTACCAAATATCCTAGTTTTCTGTTGTTTTTTTAATTATCAGATATTTATTCATTTAAAAGAGCACAGATTTATTATCTCACTTTGGGTCAAGGGTCTAGGTATGTTTTACCTGGGTCCTGGGCTCAGGTTCTCAGCTAGCTGAAATTCAGGTGTTGGCTGGGGCTACAATTTCATCTGAAATTTGGGGTCCTCTTTCAAGATCACTCCAGGTTTTTTTGCAGGATTTCCTTGAGGTTATATGATCTGTGGCCCTTGGTAACTGTTGGTTGTGTTTCACTCTCAGTTCTTAGAGTCTGCCTTCAAAACCTAGCCATGTGGTGCTCTCACGGTGTAGCAGTGTACTTCAGAATGAGGAGCTCTCATTAGTCTCCGATGGTGTGTCTTATGTAACATAGCATAACCAAGGGGGAGATTATAAAATTCATTAACTTTGTCATATGGTGTAACCTAATCAAGGGAATAACCATCGCATGGTAGTCACCAGTCTCAAGGGGAAGGAGTCTTGGGAACCATCTGAGAATTTGTCTACCACAAGGAGAAATCAAAATGAATCATGCTGTATATTAAAAGTCTCCAAGTGCATAAGACTACTGTAATAAATTTATAATTAACTGGTGGCTCCTTGCAGTGACAGGCGTGGGCATGGAAACATGGCAGTAGGACCTGGGCCATGTTTGAAGATCCATGCTTTATAAAGAGGAGAGAGATTTTAATTACCTGAGGAATATCCTAAAGTAAAAGCTTATATAAGAGTACCGAGGGACTGCCTTGTGGCACAGGGATTTCAAAAAAGAATTCACTGCCAGGGAGCTTGGATGGCTCAATCCATTAAGCATCTGACTCTTGATTTTAGCTCAGGTCATAATCTCAGGATCGTAAGATGGAGCCCTGGGTTGGGCTCTGTGTTGGGCATGGAGCCTACTTGAGATTCTCTCTCCCTCTCCCCCACCCCCACCCCCCATGTGCTCTCGTACTCTCTCTCTTAAAAAAAAAACAAACAAAAAAAACACTGCTAAAAGCATAAAATGAAGGACCTTTGGGGAACAGAAAAGTTAAAAAGATAATTTTCAAAAGAAATATGTTATAGTGTAATGTGAACACACCTAGTACCCCTAAAATCTTAGTAAAGGCCATAAAATTTATAAAAAAAAATTAATATGTTCAGATTTCTTGTGGAAACCAGTGAGAGGACTTGATTCCTTTGTCATTGCTGATGTGAGGGCAAACTGGAATCTGTCTGGGCAGACGAGGAGACTGACATCTCTTTGACATTGGAAATTGCTGTTTCATAAATATATAATCAGTCCTCAATATATTTTATGATGAAAAAGTGGGGAGAAAACATCTTTCACTCCTTTTCTTTCTCTTAACCCCTTTCTAGCTGCAGGTTAGCTTAATGACACTTACACAATATTTTGGAAATATTTGGCTTTTTCTTGAACTTCTTAGAAGCTTAATTGTAGGAATAATTAGCTGCTGAAAGCAGAGTTTCAGAAATGTTGATTTCATTTAAAAAACTACTTCTGAATATTTACACAGTTCAGAAAAATACATATAACACAATAACACTGATCCATATTTTCCCTTGCTGTGGCGATCTTAGCCTTTCTGCTTGCTTTCTTAACCTTGTTCGTTCTCCTCCTCCTTTTTTGCTCTTCTCTCCCTCTCAACTTATTACTCTATTGATTTTATTGAAATTATACCTGCAGTGTTAAGTGTAAACTATTAAATAATTAAACAATTATGCAGTGATTGCAAGATGAAAATTAAAACAGTGACAATAAAATACACTATAAACCTTATCACCACCATGAACATCAGGTGACTATCATTTCATATTTTACATATATTAGAGAGGTAAAGAGAATGATAGACATAAAGAGGTAACATAATTACTGCTACTTTTAATTTAGGAGTAGTAGTTTTATATTTTAAATTTAATAGCAGATTAAAAAAACCTCAAAGTTGAGTAAATAAGTGAACTTCAAATAAATATTTTTTTCATTTCAAGAACTATTTCATAAATGATCCTTTAAAGTGAAAAAAAAGATTATAAAATGCTTTAGTAGTTGGATTCTATTATTTATTTCATATTTCCCTATCATGAACAGTAAAGACAGGTATTCTCACAGGTCTCCTTTCCACCCACAACTGTCTGTTTTTGTTTTTGTTTCAAATAACTGAATGACATTTACAGGGTAGATAATATTCTTGGTTTTTATTTGCTTTCGCTCAGACATTTGTAAATGTTGCTTTCTTATCTTTGGGCATCGAATCCTGCCACAGAGGAGTCCATAGCCAGCCAGCCTGGTATTTCTCCATTATAGGTTAGTTTGTTTTCCTTTCTGGGTGTTTAAAGAATTTTTTTTTTTTTAATCTTTGGGATACTAAGTTATTTCTAAGAGTGAAGTATCTGCATTGACTTTCTCTGAAACATGACAGGTTATTAAATTTGTAGTTTTTCTTCATTGAAAGAAAAAAGAATTCTTACATAATTCCATCTCCTTGCCAGTTTCTTTAGTTTCTTATCAAATAATGTCATGATAATGTAAACCCTTTTGACTTTCTCATTTGTATTCACTTTGCTTACCTCTTTAAGTGTTCCTTTTATACCAATATTTCAGTTCTTAGTGTGACTTCTATTTGGCTCCTTCCTATTTTTTAATTTATTGTTTAGCTCTATAATGATGACACCATTTTGCCCTTCAATGTTTTTTGGGGGGGTCTGCAATATGATTTTCATCTCATAATGTCATTTATTTTATTGTTATATGCTGTTTTATTAAATTCATATTCTTATTTATCCTCTTTTATGAGGCAGTTAGGAATTTCATTCTATGAGATTTTAATTTTTTCTGAATCTGATTACTTGCTTTCCTATTATGTCCTACTTTTTTATTTCTCCATCCCTCCTTCCCTCTCTCCCTTCTTTTTTTTCTTTCCTTCATGTTTTCTCTCCTTTAAAGTATATTTGCATTATTGCCATGTTTCTTTCATCTTGGTTATGCTTAGGATATTCTGCCTGTAAATTCTTTTACTCTTAGTTAGAATGAATGGATCTTGACTCCTCTCCACTAGTATCTAGTTTGTCTTCACCTCCAAGCTAGAGATGAGGGTTGGGGATTGTGTACCTTAACCATGTTCCTGCAGACTGAGAAGGGACGGTAGGATAAGGGTGTACAGATGAGGGGAGTCAGATAACTCAGTAGAAGTTTTGGTTGAAGTCCTGAAGCAGATTTCCATCTCTCTAATTGGATATTTTTCTCATGGAGGGACTACCCTTGGGCTTGGAATCTTTTATCATCTGATATGTAGCCCTGGAGCCTTTAGTTGATTGAGTTACACCCTTACACCCTTTGTTATCTTCCTTATGTTCACCTTTAGATTCCATTACTCCTCAGTACAAAAAGAACAGATAAAATGGATGTCTACCCAGTTGCTTCATTCCAGATTTTGGAAAGCATTACAGTGAGTAGTCTTGGTATTTTGTTAACTCATTAGTAAAGGAGCTAAAGCATGAACAGTGTTAGGAATCAAGTGATTTATCTCCTATTACCAATATTATCTGTTGAAGACCTTTTTTTTTTTTAATTTCCTTGTTTACAAGTTGTTCAAGCATATTGTTAGGTTATCCCCTTTTACTTGTTTGTATTTTTGTTTTGGTGCTTTTTTTTTTTTTGTGAATTAGAGAATGGTAATTCTGTTATATTTGTAGTCCTCTCTCTTCACCCAGAACGCAGAACTTCTTAATAAGTTTGTGAAAAATATAGGTTGACTTTTTATTTTTTTAATTGAAAAAAGTAGTACAGTTGTTTTCATCTTCTTCCTTTGATTTCTGATAATCATTTTCAGAAAAGTGAAAGAAACTGTACAGTTTCAGATGAAAACTGAAATGAAATCATTACTTCAACATACACATATATTACTTTGTTCTCACTTGCCCAAAAGGTTAATTTTTATTTATTATTTTAATATACTTTAATATGTAATTTAAAGTCTGTTTTTGTTGCATGGTGTCTTGATTTGGTTTCCTCCTGAACCAGAACTTGAGACAAGGATTTGAGTGTAGATAGCTTATTTGGGAGGTAACAGAGAAACATTATAGGACATTCATTATCTGAATTATGGCCCTAGAGGGAGAGTTAAGAAAATAGAGAAGAGAAAATCATCAAAGAATTTGCAAGAAAATTTTCCAGAGAGGAAAGGAATTACGTTTTTAAAATGAAAGGGTTCATTGATGAATGTGGAAAGAGCTACACCAAGTCACATGTGATACCATTAATGATAAGAAGATCCTAAAACTATTAAGTTAAAAATACCAAAAGACAAGATAGAATATGTACAAAGTAAAGTAGACAGGTATCAGAACATGGAATGATAAAAGTTAATGAAGCAATGCCTTTAAAATTCTGAGAAAAAAAATTATAGAATCTAGAATTCTGTACCCACCGAAAATATCAGTCAGTTGGGAACATTTAAAATATTCAAGACTCTTAACATTTATCATTTCTGTATCATAGGATTTTCTTGAAATATACTAGCAAAATGAGGAAGAAAACCAAGTGAACCAAGCCCATGAGATCCAGAACATACGGATGTAACCTAGGAGAGATGAATTCTCGGTTAATAGTGTTTGACTAGGTGACTCTCATCTTAAATTAGAGCAGATTATAGCACTTTGTAATTTATAAATTTCCAGGAAAAGAACTTATATAATATATGATTTTTTTGTCTATATATATATATAGACATATATATATATGATATATATATATTTTGTCTATATATATATTTTTATATAGACAAATATAATATTTTGTCTATATATATATTTTGTCTATATATATATATTTTGTCTATATATATATATAGACAAAATATATATATTTTGTCTATATATATATATAGACATATATATATATGATAAATTGGAGCTATGGCAAAGCTTGTAATTGTTTTGTTTCTTTGGTCAAGAAGAAAAAGAAAAGGCAATTACAGTGGCCAGGCAAAATCAAATTTTGTGTAGGAAGATCGTTATCCAAGCAAATATGAAGCAAACTGATACGTGGAATGGTTTGAAATAAAGGAGTATAAGAAAAGCAATTCTGTTTACGTAGGAATATTGTCCTCAGTGCTACTTGGGGATCATAATATTGGACAAGTAAAGTAGAAAGTTCTCTATCTGGCAAATCCTTAAATGAACTTAAGACAGTCATAATAATGTTGATACAGCTTGTTGGTTTTCAACTTTATTAATAAATCTATATAAAAGCTCAGGTAAAGATTATGAATATAGAATGTAATGTAATTTTAGTTTTAACCTTAAAAATATGCAAACAGGTACTTGAGAAAATGTAGAAGGTGAAAAGTAGTGGAAGAAGATGAAATAGAAGGGCTTACCTCATCAGAACCGTCATATTGACTGGGGATGATGGCACAAGAATATGAGCTGTGAAAATATTGTTCAAGGTTATGTAAGAATAAAAATAATGGTATAAACAGTGGAACTGGGAGAATGATTGCTTTTCATTAATTTTTTTTATGTCTTTTTTTTTTAAAGATTTTATTTATTTATTTGAGAGAGAGAATGAGAGAGAGAGAGCATGAGAGGGGGGAGGGTCAGAGGGAGAAGCAGACTCCCTGCTGAGCAGGGAGCCCAATGCGGGACTCGATCCTGGGACTCCAGGATCATGACCTGAGCTGAAGGCAGTCGCTTAACCAACTGAGCCACCCAGGCGCCCCTCATTATATATTTTTATACACTCTTTAATTTTTATTATATGCCTATATTACATTAAATATATTAATTGATATAATTAATATAAATATATTAATTGTACAATAATGAAGAAGCAGTTGCTTGCTTTTTATGTTACTTTATCTCATGTGACACTTTATTCAGAACCAGTATTTTTCTGGACATAATTATTTCATGATAGATGGAGGATGGTTCCATTTATCATTGCTCAGAATTTTTCATCCATTCCATTATCAAAAAACGAAAATAAAGGAAAGATGATAGATAAAAATCAAGGCATATTTAAACCTTAAAACTGATTTTGAAAAGGATTTAAGAGCAAGAGAAGGGGTGCCTGGGTGGCACAGTCGGTTAAGCACCCAACTCTTGGTTTCTGCTCTGGTCGTGATCTTAGGGTTATGGGGTCAAGCCCCGCCTCTGGGTCCACAGTAAGTACGGAGTCTGCTTGAGACTCTCTCCCTCTCCCTCTGCCCCTGCCCCCACTCTCTAAAATAAATAAATAAATCTTTAAAAAAAAAAAAAGACAAGAGAAAATGGTTGAATAAATTTACAACCAATGTGAATTCTGAGGCTATCAATAAATCTATTCATTATTAGGCAATTTATTTTGAAATATTTAACTTATGTCAAAGAAATATTTTAATAATTACTTCAGTAACAGATGGTTTGCACTCTGTAGCTGCAAATATCAATTCTTTGTTGCTATCTCATTTATGTTTTCTTCTCAAAAGAACTGGACTGTTTTTCCTATTAAAAATAGATTATTTGAGAAACCTATACCTCTTAATATACAAAATCATTTATAGTCATATTATGACAGAGCATTTTACATATCTGTATAAAATTTATAGGATTATTAGGTTAGCGATATCGAACACATGCCAACATTCAGGCACAAATAATTTAGGGACATAACGTGAAAAACTGCAGGAATCTAACCTACTGTCTTTTTTTCAGTACGCTGTCATTCGATGCTGTGTGAGACACTGAGCTCTACAGCTTAACAGATATAGGAAAAGTGGAGAGTCAATGAAAGGATTAAAAGATTGACAAGATAATAGTTGGATATAGAAATCGGGATTTGGTTTGGCAAAAATTGTTTTTTGAGAAATAACTAATCACTTGTGCTGTTTTCCCTGGGTGCCCTTGTACAAATCACATTGGGGGAGAGGAGTTAGTTTTTCCATCCTTAAAACTGAAGGATTATTTTAGAATATTTTTAAGATCTCTTCCACTTCTAAATTGTATAATTTTAGGAAAGATTAGCACAGAAAAGGTATTATCTTAAAGTAGCTTAAATTGAAGCAAGAGAAAGTTAGGCTACATATTGCAGAGAAAAAAAATGTTAATTCATTTATATTCTTCTGCAACAATCTCTTTCTCTGTGTGTGTGTGTGTTTTTTATTTTTTTTTTAAAGATTTTATTTTTATTTTTGACAGAAAGAGAGCGTGTACAAGCAGGGGGAGCGGCAGGCAGAGGGAGAGGGAGAAGCAGGCTCCGGGCTCAGCAGGGAGCCTGATGCAGGGCTGGATCCCAGGACCCTGGGATCATGACTTGAGCCGAAGGCAGACGCTTAACCGTCTGAGCCACCCAGGCGCCGCATGTGTGTGTTTTTTAAACAACAGAAAGCTAATTTGTGTGGAAAAAATCTTTGTCTGCTTATGTGTTAGGAGAGAATAAAGTAAGTCCATTTTAAACAAATAATACCTAATCTTATAAATTTCAGTTAAAATAAAAAAACAAAAAACAAAAAAAACCCAGCCATACCTTTAGCCATAGTACCATTTGTTCTAATTAGGTGAGACCTGCAGAGCATCTCATGGTCTTATGTATTCTTTATACAGCCTCCCACCTTCCCAGAATCTTTGCATATGCTGTTGCCTCAATTTAGACCATTTTCCCCCTCCTTTTTAAGCCGGCTAATCCTCAGGACTTAGTTTAAGCATCATTACCCTCACAGACATTCCTTAGTTCTTCTCATTACATCAAATCGTCTTGTTATGAACTCAGCACCAAAATATCTCTGCTACAATGTACATGCCAGAGTTGGAATTTTCATATCACTTGTGTGCACACCTGGATGTGTTCTGTTTCTTTCTGTAATGCCATGAGGGCAGGGGCTAGTTAGGGCCTGATCACAGTGAGTCCCCGGAGTTCTGACACAGGCCTTTGCACCAAGAAGGCATGAGACACACATATGTTAAATGAAGGAATGGATGCTTTCAAACCTTTATCCACGCTCTCGCAGGTCTTGATTCTCTTTTCAGTATCATTATTTTCTACATTTCTAATTGTGAGGATTGATAAAGTATTTATAAACTCATAATTTCTTCCTTCACTTTTACTCTCACCTGATAATTAATTTTTATTAATATCCAGGAAATAAATTATTAAGATGATGAGAGAGTTGAAGAACAATGTCATGTCATATATATATATTATATATAAAATGTATATATAATATACATAATGTCATCTCATATATATATGTATATATAACATACACAATGTCATATATATGTGTTTGTGTGTGTGTGTGTGTGTGTGTGTGTGTATAAATGTATATATAATATATACATAAGATACCAAATGTTGGGGGTGCCTGGGTGGCTCAGTCAGTTAAGCGGCTGCCTTCAGCTCAGGTCATGATCTCAGAGTCCTGGGACGGAGCCCCACATTGGCATCAGGCTTCCCTGCTAAGCAGGGAGTCTGCTTCTCCCTCAGTGCCTCCCCCTGCTCATGCTCTCTCTCTTGCTCTCTCTCTCTCTTTCTCTCAAATAAATAAAATCTATAAAAAAAAAAATACCAAATCTTAACAAGACATGGGTTCCAGTTCAAAATTTGACTTTGTCCCTTGTTCCCTGATTTGTCTGTAAAATATGATTAATAATATTTATCTTGCCTGCTATGTTGGATAGTTTTATATATAGAAAATGAAATATTTCCCAATTTTGTTGTCTTCCTATTATCTATTAAACTGTGTACATCTATTTAAATATAGCCAGGAGAAAATAATCAGCAGTATGAACAGTTATATATTATTGAAGCTCTTTCAGTTGTAAGTAATGCAAACAAAATTCAAGTATGCTTAAGAAAAAAAGGGAATATATTAACTTACATAAACAGAAAAGTTCAAAAGAGATTCAGGTACAAATGCATTCAAAGGCTTAGATGTTGTGAGCTCTAAGGTTTTAGCTTTATTTTGCTTTTGTTTGTGTTAGCTTTAGTTTCAGGAAGGACCACCACATATGGTGGTCAAGATGGCCATATGTAATTTCCCACCAGGTTAGCATTCCCAGCTAGAAAAAAATAAAAAAAACTTTCTTAATTGCTGCCTCCAGTACCCCAGCATTCATTGTCCTGTCTTGATGCACATACTATCCCTGAACCAATTGTTTTGGGATTTGATTATTTAGGCCTGAGACAAGCACCTTACCTTTTTTAAGTAAAGGATAGATTAAGTCATACCCACACTTATATTGCATTTGGGAAGGGAGGGCTTGGAGGTTCCTGGAGGAAAGATAGTATGTTCTTTGGGAGGAAAGACTACTAGGAAGGCAACATAAAGCATGACTCCTGCAATGTCTATCTTGGTATTTAGGATTACCTATAATCTGTTACCCAATTTCTGCTTCTCTATTTTGGTTTCTTGTGGTTGTTGTTTGTTTGTTTGTTTTTAAGAGAGAGAGATGGGGGTGGATGGAGAGGGGCTGAGGGAGAGAGAGAATCTTAAGCAGATTCCATGCCCAATGTGGAGCCCGACCCGGGGCTCAGTCTCACCACTCTGAGATCAGGACCTGAGCTGAAATCAAGAGTTGGTCACTTAACCAACTGAGCTACCCAGGCACCACTGTATTTTTCAATAATTCTACAATAAATACTGTGTGGGTAATAACAAAAATATAAATGAGATACTATATACAATAGTGTACTCTGAACCCTAGCTCCATAATGAAAGGGATTATTAAGAATGACTGGAAATGGAGAGCCGGGGTGGCTCAGTCAGTTAAGCATCTGCCTTCGATTCAGGTCATGATCTCAGGGTCCTGGGATTGAGTCCCATGTTGGACTCCCTGCTCTGTGGGGAGTCCGCTTGTCCCTCTCCCCCGGCCCCCCCACCCCGCTTTTGTGCTCTCTCCCAAATAAATAAAATCTTTTTTAAAAAATGACTGGAATTTTTTTCAAACAGTAGAAATAGGATAAGCAAAAAGCTCAACCAAAACACCTTTAATCCTCAACGTTTTAGAGTGATTGAGAGTGTTTATGTGATTTTTTTTTTAATGTGCTTGACCTAAGGAAAGAATTTGAGTTTTGTTTTTTTTTTGTCAGCATGAATCTGTCATTGCCTTTAAAAGAAGATTTGGTCTATTTGCTCTGAATGCCAGTGAATAGCTGTGACTCCTTATGGTAACTCAGCATCTATTTCTCTACACACGTTATGGCTTAAGAGAGCATTTTCTCATTTTTTTCCATTTTCTAATCGTGTTCTATTTATTTTATCTTTGGCATCGCAGACTGGTGGTAGATTGAACCCATGCAAGATCTTAGAGTTGATGGAGTTTAGATAGAAAGCAAGTCTTAACACTATCATTTCCCTTTCAGCGGGGTTCCATGAATGTGTTTTATTTAGCCAATCATACTGAGAAAAACAATCTAAATAATTATCTTCAAGTGAAAATTACTGTGATGTTTGTTCTTTCTTCGCCCCCTCATCTTTCACAGTTTTTTCAAAGGATTCAGCTTTATAAGGGTTCTGTATATGTTAAACTCTTTTAGGTCGGGTTACCCAGGAAACAGACTGCAAACAGGGATTTGCATGCACTAAGTTTGTTGGGGAGGGCCCTTTGGAACCACATGTACAAGGGAGTGATGAAACAAGTCATGTAGAAGGAAAAGTTTGTACTGTGGTGTGGTTAGAACGAAGGCTGTCAGCTGGTTCTGTGGAGAGTTGAAGGAGTACAATGACCTTTCAAGGTTGTCCCAAACTGAGAAAAGGCAGATGGGCTTTTACACCCCAACATAGACTGGTCATTGAATGTGGGTGGCCTCTGGGAAAGAGGCACAAAGTGGATGAAGCACCTCCCCATGAATGAGGGCATTTCTTGAGCAGGTCTCCCCAGTGAGCCTTTAGTAGCCAAGTCCTGGCAACTGGAGAAATGAGTATTTTTGTTCTAATAGGAAGCATCTGGGTGACATATCACATTTGACCTATCTCAATAATCAGGGACAAACATCTAATTTAAGGCTTTGATACTTGCATCTAGCCATAAAATCAGTCAGTTGGATTTTTTTTTAATGCATTTTGTTATAATTTTCCCAATCTCTTCATTCATTCCTAAAGATTCAGTTTTCCCTCCAGTATCAGTTTCCTTCATCCTGAAGAACTTTCTTAATTTTTTTCTTGTAGGTTAGATTGGCTAGTAATAAATTGTCTTCATTGTTCTTTGATTTGAGCTTGATGCCTTGATTCTCTTATTTATCTTTTATTCTTGAAGGATTTTTGTTGGATATATAATCCAGGTTGAAAGTTATTCTGTTTTTGTTTTTCATGTCAGTACTTTACCAATGTCATTATGCTGACCCTTCTTGGTAAATTTTGATGAAAAATCCATAGTATTCAAATTGTTATCCCTCTCCCTGTAATGTGTTTAATTTTGTTTGAAATATCTTTGGATTTTGCAGCTTGATTATTATGTACCTATGCATCATTTTCTTAGAATTTACTGAGCTTCTAGATTCTATAATTTATGTTTCCCATCAAATTTAGGATATTTTCAAATGTTGTTTTTTTAAAATCCATTTGTGCCCTTATCTTTTTATCTTCTCTTTCTGGAAATCCAACACCGCTTACTTTATATATTTCACTATTGTTTTGTTTGTGCCTAAGTCTTGTTTAATTTTTGAATCAATCTTTTTTTTCTGTTTTCTTGAGTTTGAATAATTTTTATCTATCTTTGAGTTTGCAGACACCTTCCTCTGTTACATATATTCTGTTATTGAGCCCATCTAGTGAACCTTTTATTTAGGATATTGTACTTTTCAGTTTTAAAATTTCATTTAGTTATTTTTTATATTTTTATTTCTATGCTGATATTTTCTGTCTCTGTATTTATTCCATATGTGTTTATTATAAAATTATAACACATAATAGTAATTACAATAGTTACTTTTTAAAAAATTTATTTATTTGTCAGAGAGAAAGATCGAGCACAAGCAGGGGGAGTGACAGGCAGAGGGAGAAGCAGGCTCTCCCCTGAGCAGGGAGCCTGATGTGGGACTTGATCCCAGGCCCCTGTGATCATGACCCGAGCTGGAGGCAGATGTTTAACCAACTGAGCCACCCAGGCATCCCACAATAGTTATTGTTAAGTCCTTGTCATGATAATCTGAAATTCTGGGTCATCTTGGACTTTGTATCTGTTGTCTTTTTTCTTAAAAATGGGTCACATTTTGGAGTGCCTGGATAGCTCAGTTGTCCTGAGTCAAAACTCTTGATTTTGGCTCAGGACATGATCGCAAGGTTGTGAGATCAAGCCCTGCATCAGGCTCCACACTGGGCATGGAACCTGCTTAAGATTCTCTCTCCCTTTCTCTCTGCCCCTCCCTGCCCACTATCCTCTCTGCTCACACACAGTCATGCTCGCTCTTTGAAAGGAAGGAAGGAAGGAAGGAAGGAAGGAAGGAAGGAAGGAAGAAAGAAAGAAAGAAAGAAAGAAAGAAAGAAAGAAAGAAAGAAAGAAAGAAAGAAAGAAAGAAAGGAGGGAAGGAAGAGAGTCACATTTATAAGGTCTTTCCATGTCAATTAATTTTGGGTTTTATGCTGGTCACTGTTGATGTTATGTCCTATAGATTCTGTTCACTATTACAGTCCTCTTGGGGATGTGAATGGTTTTGTCTTAGGAGGGAATCAGTCCAGTTATGTTCAACCTCTAAGATCTGTAGTGGTTTAAATTTCAGTTCTGTTTTTTCGGCCTTTGATATGCTGGTTTGGGCATACTTTGTGCATATACATTTCGGGGGTAAACCCAAGCATCATTTAATCATAGCATCCTCTTTTATTCTCAGTAAATTACACTTATGAGTCACATGTTCCTTATCATCGAGCAATGTCCAAAATTACCAATTAAAAATTGACATATCACAACTAAAGATTCCAGATGTAAATTAACTGAATCTAAATAAAGAAAAACTTGCCTCTTCTAAATTTATCAAAGAGAATGATATTTTAATATATATTTTTAAACCTGGTTCAGTAACTTGTAAAAAGTCTACTTTTAAAGAGAGATGATAAAGAAATTCTTTTTCTAGCAATGACTAACTAGGACACTTAAGAACAGCCTTTTTGCTGAGAACAACTAAATAAGCTAGGAAAATATGTTTTTAAATATCTATTTTAAGACACACAAAAAACTACCAATGGAAAAAAAGTACCAATGCAGAACTGAAAGAACCAAGAACCAGGAAATGAGGAACACCAAGAAAGATTATTTTAGTGTCTGGAGCTACTTTTCCCATTAAAAATAATAAGTGCTAAAGCATTGGTGAGAGGATAAGATACTGAGCAAAACATTGACACTTTCATGTAGCTGGGAAAAAGGTGGAGTTAATGGTTCTTATAAATACTTGAGTTTTCATTGACATCTAAAGTTATTATATTCTACATGCATGGGAACTAGACCAGTTCTCATAACTGATGCCCAGTTTAAAATCACCTCAATTCCTGACTGGATTATGGTGATGCTCAGCAATAACAGAAATAATCCCTCTCTGGAAAAAGATGCCATTAGCTAAAGCTTCAATTGATTGATATAAATTTGCTACTTAATGATATATAATGTTGTTAAGCAATACAAAGTAATCAGCACAAAAAGTTAAGAATTGGCCAACACACAAGAGAAAAAGCAGACAACTGAGATTTATCAAGAGAATAACCACATATTAGAGTTATAGTACATAACTTTTGAATTAATTAATATAATCAGAAATTAAGTGACAAGATGGAAAATTTTAGCAGAAAACAGGAAAATTTGAAATTTGGAAATTCTAGAACTTAAAATAATTGAAGTTAAGATTTCAGTAGCTGAGATCTTATTAAACTGAGTGGTTGAGTTTAATCATCAGATTAGATGTAGCTGAAGAAGGAGTAAGTGAGTTAGAAGATAGGTCAAAAGAAAATGTCCAAACTGAAGCAAGGAGCTCCAGAAATATGGAGAACCTGAGAACATAACAGACAATTAGAATATAGCATAAACATCTAAAAAATATGTAACTGTTCTTAGAATCAGAAAAGAGTTACTTAGGCAAAAGCAATAGTTGCAAAGATTGTGACTGAGAATTTTTAAAAACTAATCAATGAATTCAAGGCCAAATTGAAGAAGTTCTGTAAAACCCAGGCAGTATAGATACTATATATATATATATATATATATATATATATATATACTGTGGTATGTCATAAATTATTGAAAACAAAAGTTAAATAGTAAATCTTAAAAGCAACCAGAGGTCTACAGATTCAGTTCAATCCCAGTCAAAATCCCAGAAGGATTTTTTGAGGAAATTTATGAACTGTTCTAAAATTAAAATGGAATTACAAGGGGATTTTTACAATGAACAAAATGGAAAAAATATACATTCCTTCTTTTAAGAACCTTTATAAAGCTACATTAATTAAAACTGTAGTATTGGTATAAGGAATAACAAATATGTCAGTAGAACCAAATAGAGTCTAGATTTAGATATAGATACAGATGTAAATTTCTAGAGAGTCAACTTATTTTCAGCCAAGGTGCTAAATTAAATCCACTCAGAAGAAATGAAGTCTTTTTAAACAAATAGTGCTGGATCAATTCTATGTCATTCCATACACCAAAGTTAAATTACTTCAAGATGTATCAAAGGCCTAAATAAAAATCTATCACCCTAAATCTTCTAGAGGAAAACATAGGAAATTGTTTTTGCACCTTGAGTAGGCAAAGCTTTATTGAACAAAACATAAAAAGCATCAGTCATTATAAAAATTGATAATTTTCACTTCATCAATATTAAAAAAAAAACTTCTATCAAAAAAAATCATTAAGAAAATGATTAAGAAAGCCACAGACTAAACAAAATATTTACAAAATGTGTAAATTTGACAAAGGAATTTTATCTAGAATATAGAAAGAATTCCACAAATCAATCTTATAAAGACAAATAACCCAATAAAAAGGGCAAATTTGGGACACCTGGGTGGCTCAGTCAGTTAAGCATCTGCCTTTGGCTCAGGTCATGATCCCAGGGTCCTGGGATCGAGTCCCACATCGGGCTCCTTGCTCAGCAGGGAGCCTGCTTCTCCCTCTGCCTGCCACTCCCCTCTCTCTCTCTCTAGCAAATAAACAAATAAAATATTTAAAAAAAAAGGGCACTTTTTTTGGAAAAGATACTTTGCAAAAAGAGATATGACTAATAATGCTTCTGTTTAAGATCTCAGCCTCACCACTGCTACATTGCCAAGATGTTGTTTTCTAACAAGCTGCCTCTGGACAAACTGGACATGAAGGGGAAGCAGGTCATCATGAGAGTGGACTTCAACGGTCCTATGAGAACAACCAGATAACAAACAACCAGAGAATCAAGGCTGCCATCCCAACCATCAGATCTGCTTGAACAATGGAGCCAAATCAGTTGTTCGTACAAGCCATCTGGGCTGGCCTGATGGTGTCCCCATGCCTGAAGAGATCTCTTTGGAGCCAGTTGCTGTAGAACTCAAATCTCTGCTGAGCAAGGATGTTTCATTCTTGGAGAACCTTTGCTTTCATGGGGAGGAAGAGGGAAGGAAAGAGATACTCCTGAGAAGAGGGTTAAATCTGAGCCAGCCAAAATAGAAGCCTTCCAAGCTTCACTTCCCAAGTTAGAGGATGTCGATGGCAATGATGCTTTGGGCACTGCTCACCGAGCCCACAGCTCCATGGTGGGAGTCAGTCTGCCACAGAAAGCTGCAGGTTTCTTGATAAAGGAGATGAACTACTTTGCCAAGGCCTTGGAGAGCTCAGAGCAACCCTTCCTGGCCATCCTGGGCGGAGTTAAAGTTGCACACAAGATCCAGCTGATTGATAATGTGCTGGACAAAGTCAATGAGATGATCATTGGTGGTGGAGTGGCTTTTACTTTCCTTAAGGTGCTCAACAACATGGAGATTGGCGCTTCTCTGCATGATGAAGAGATTGCCATGATCGTCAAAGAAGAATGGTGTGAAGATTACCTTACCTGTTGATTTTGTCACTGCTGAGAAGTTTGGTGAGAATGCCAAGACTGGCCAAGCCACTGTGCCCTCGGGCATCCCTGCAGGCTGGATGGCCTTGGACTGTGGTCCGGAGAGGAGCAAGAAGTACCTAAGGCAGTTGCTTGGACTAAGCAGCTTATGTGGAATGGACCTGTGGACGTATTTGATCAGGAGGCTTTTGCCCAAGGAACCAAAGCCCTCATTGATGAGGTGGTGTAAGCCACTTTCAGGGGCTGCATCACCACATAGGTGGTGGGGACACTGTCCCTTGCTGTGCCAAATGGAACACAAAGGATACTGTCAGCCATATGAGCCCTGGGAGTTATGCCAGTTTAGAGCTCCTGGAAAGTAAAGTACTTCCTGGGGTGGATGCCGTCAGCAATGTTGAGTATTTTTCTGCCTTTTGGTTCCTGTGCATAGCCCCTAAGTCAACTTAGCACTTAACTGCATCTCTACATGGGCTTAGCTAAAATCTTCCCCATGTCAGGATTCAGGTAGTGGCCAAGGGCTGCAGCACCAAGAGCCCTTCAACAGTTGCACAGCATCTTAGCTCATCTCCACCACACTTTGGATTTGCCTATATCCTTCAAGATCCCATTTGAAGTTTTTAGTAACTAAACCATTGTGCATTCTAGAATGCATATATTTATATTTTGCCTGTTAAAATGCACTCCTTTAACTTCCCTTTTTGAAGTACATTATTCTGATTAGTTTTGCCATTGTTCTATTACTCAGCATGGAAATAAGATGAAATCCCAATTGTAGGGAGGGAGGGGGACAAAGATGGTGATCTAGTAAATAAATAATAAATGTTTTTATGAAAGAATAACCAATAAGCACAAATATGTAAAAAAAAAAGCTCTATCCTAATCATCAGAGAAATATTAATGAAAACCACAATGATATATCAACTGTCATACAATAAAATAAATTAAGAAAAGCACAATTATATACAATTTTACACCCACTAGAATGGAAAACGGTTAAGAGTGACAATGATAATTGCTGGCAAGGTGGTGGAGCAATTGTAACTTTCATAAATGATGGTGGGATTGTAAAATTGTACAAATACTTTGAATCACTGTTTTGCAGTTTCTTATAAAGTTAAACATACATTTTATCCCACAACCCAGGATTCCATTTTAAGTATTTACACAAGATAAATAAAAACAGGGCGCCTGGGTGGCTCAGTCGTTAAGCGTCTGCCTTCAGCTCAGGTCATGATCCCAGGGTCCTGGGATCGAGTCCCACATCGGGCTCCCTGCTCCGCGGGAAGCCTGCTTCTCCCTCTCCCACTCCCCCTGCTTGTGTTCCTGCTCTCACTATGTCTCTCTCTGTCAAATAAATAAATAAAATCTTTAAAAAAAAAAGATAAATAAAAACATATGTCCACAAAAAGATTTATAAAAATGTTTTTCACAGCATCATCAGAATATCCTCTGATTTGAGACAACTCAGATGCTCATCAACAGGAGAATGGAGTAAACAACTTGTAGTATACTCATACAGTGGACTACTTCTTGACAATAAAAAGGAAATGAACAGTACTGATACATGCCATGTCATGATGAATCTTATAAACACAGTGTTAAACACACAACTTTGGGGACAGTTGGGTGGCTCAGTCAGTTAAGAACCTGAATCTTGATTTCAGCTCAAGTCATGATCTCAGGGTCAAGAGTTTGAGCCCAGCATCCAGCTCTGCACTCAGCAGGGAGTCTGCTTGAGATTCTCTCTCTCTCCCTCTCCCTCTGCACCTCCCCCTGCTTGTGCTCTCTCTTTCTAAGTAAATAAATAAGCAAATAAACTAAAATCTTTAAAAAAGCCCACACAATTTTGAACAAAAGAAGCCATACATAAATAATTATATGCTGTTGGATTTCATTTATTTTAAGTCCAAGAAGAGGGTGATAGTGATAGAAATTAGGACAGTAATAGTTTAGGGGGGAGTGTGAAATTGATAGAAAAAGCAAGAGAATAATTTGGGGGTGCTAGATTTGTCAAAACCCATCAAACTGAATGCTTACTATCTGTGTATTTTATTGTGTGTACATTATACTTCAATAAAAAAGGAACCTAATGAGATGTCATTACATATAAAAATGACTACAATTAAAATAAACAAACAAACATGGTAATCCTAAATACTGATGGGGTTATGGACCCATGGGAACATCCAAGCAGTGCATATAGTAAGGTAAATTGGCACAACCAGTTTGGAAACCTAAAGATAAAGATCCACAAAATTTCTTTTTTTTTTTTTTTAAGACTTTATGTATTTGTCAGGGAGAGAGAGAGAGCACAAGCAGGGGGAGCGGCAGGCAGAGGAAGGAGCAGGCTCCCCGCCGAGCAAGGAACCCGATGTGGGACTCAATCCCAGAAGCCTGGGATCAGACCTGAGTGAGCCAAAGGCAGACGCTTAACAACTGAGCCACCCAGGTGTCCCAGATCCACAAAACTTCTGCCCAGAAATTCCACTCCTCGGTATATTCAAAAAAAAAAAAAAAAAAGGAGAGAGTAGGAAAGGCTGTTCCAGGCTGTTTATATTATTTTAATAGCAAAACTTGTGTGGTATATAAATATACAGCAATGAAAACTACCACTAAATGTAACAATAGGGGGGGAAAAATCTCATAACCATAATATTTTGTAAAAGAAACCAGAAAAGAGCTCCATGCTGGGCGTGGAGCTTACTTAGAATAAAAAATAAATAAATAAATAAATAAATAAATAAATAAATAAATAAATAAATAAAAATAGAGAAAGAATATATACCATGCGAGTCCAATTATGTATGTGTCAAAAATAATTGTAAATTTCTCTGTGCCTTCTTCTGTTTGCATGTTTTATTTCCATTTCAGAAAGTGCATTATAAAAGAGAAGGGAGAGGCTAGGCTGTAGGGGGGTTTGGATTATGGAGGAAGAGGAAGCATCAACAAAAAGCAAAGATTTTATATTTAGTCTCCATTTCAGTTATCAGAAAAACATAGTATCTCCTTTATATCTTTGTTCAGTTTTTTCTTCGTTGATTTTTACTGTATTCATCCCAGAATAAAGTCACAAATTTTAAACCCATTGAAATATTTTTTTGTTCTTCTCTTCCATATGCACTCTGAAATACACTTTTTACAGTTCACCAGGTTGTATTACCTTATTATCTTGCTGAATATTTTATGCATAGGTACTTTTTTCTTTCTTTGCTTTCACAACTTTTTAGGTTTTTCACTGACTCCTAAATGCTAGCTTTCTGATGAGGCTAATACTTTTTGCAAGTCTGTTAGACCCTTTTAGCTGTTATAAAAGTATGCTGACCTTTAATGATTGCACTGTTAAGTAGCATGATTAATATATGTATATATTTTTGAAATTCGGAACAAACAGACTGTAAAAGAAATAATAATTTAAGTAGATTATTAATCTCTTTTATTTATGCATATTATTTTTTTAAAAGATTTTATTTATTTATTTGACAGAGAGAGACACAGTGATAGAGGGAACACAAGCCGGGGAGTGGCAGAGGGAGAGGGAGAAGCAGGCTTCCTTCTGAGCAGGGTGCCCAATGAGGGACTCGATTCCAGGACCCTGGGATCATGACCTGAGCCGAAGGCAGAGATGCTTAATGACTGAGCCACCCAGGTGCCCCATTTATGCATATTATTTACTCATAAAAAACACTAATAGCCTCAAATTATTGTTCAAATCCAATTTTATTCTGTGCCATCCAGGATTTCCAGTGTGAATATTCCTTTGTAATAAATAAATTACCTGCTTAAAAGGATGGGATAATTAGATATGATTCCATGCATTTTTCTTCCGTAACTCCAGGATTTCAACAATGCCAACAATAAAGCATTCTGAAAAATCAAGTCTTTTCCTTTTATAAATACTTTCATGTATACATTCTGTTTGGGGAAAATAACTTCAGTCTTAAACATGTGCATTTACAGACAAATGCAAATGTAATCGGCCAACAAATGTAATATTTGTTTATAGAAAATATAGCAGCTATAATTTATTTAGTACCTTCTCTACTATGGCACTACATAGACAGTTTTCCTGTATTATTTTACACTGATATTATTTTACATTGAGTGTAATTTTCCACTATGAATCTCTATAGTATATTATCTCTATATTCTATTCCCTTTTGCAGATGAGGAACCAGTCTTAGGGAGGTGAAATGATTTGAACAAAACACACATGACTGTTTTGATTCTCACCGTTGCTGTCCATGGCTTTTCATAGTTGACAATGACTTGTTCAAGGGTTTAGCCACTTCAGGACGCGCCTGTTCATCCTTAGAGAGAAAGGCTATGAGTGGCTCAGTGTAGTGGTTGGAAATTTCTGATCTTGGATCAGAAAGTGATCAGAAAGTTCTGATAAGTGATAGAGGTATTTGTTAATAAGTCAGAAATATGAAATAAATATTAACATATCAGACACTCTGGCTCATGACAAAGATAACATGAGTGGAGATACAGTTTTGCTGGAGTATTTTAGCTTCTGTCCTACATAAAACTGTGGTTCTCCCATTTTGCTAAATCATTCCTAACCCCAACCATATTGGTCAGGTACATAAAAACAGGTCTTCCTCGTCCGTCCGTTCACGTCCCTTTCGAAATGCCCCTCCTATCACAGCCAGCCCTGCTCTCCTTTCAGCGTGCCTGGCCATTCTGCATTCCATTCAGGCCTAGAGGTTCCAGATTCCTATGGATCTAGATTCTTCCTCCTCCCTCCTCATATATCAACATTTTTCTATCAAATAACACATATCTTCAAAATTCTGGTATCTAATAAACGTATCATACTAAGAGTTTATTATTTTTTGATCATTTAAAAAATAGCTCTTATTTGTTACTATCCTATAAGTGGCATCTCTAAGTGGCTTAAACAAAAAGTGAATTTATTAGTTAACTGAAGTAACAGAAGCTCTTTCCTTAGGGAGCGTTTCACTCTTGGACTCAAATGATGCCATTTGGGATTCATCTTTCCAGTCTCCTAACTCTACTCTCTGTGCTGACTTCATTGTCCGACAGGGTCTGTCTTTCTGGAGCATGTTTATACCTCCAGGCTTACCTGTGAGCAGCTAGGCATTCTCAGTGGAAAGAGAATGCATCTTTTCTAAGAGTTGTAGAGAAAAAGACCTGGGGTTCTGGACTCCCAACTGGTTTGTTAGTCACATGCTGACTGTTGGAACAGATCCCCACCTCATGGTGACATTGTCTTCTCCTTAGATGGTTGTTTGACAGGGACTAAGCATAGATGGAACACACTCAGTGCATTTTCAACAAGCCTTAAGGCAGTCGTACCAAAATGTATGTAACTGTACAGTTAGTGGAAGCATTTCTATTTGCATTTTAGTAGTTTTAGCACATAGAATTGGCATTCCAGAAGGGGAATTTACAGATATGAGGGCTGATGCAAACGCTCTTTGGGAGGATAGGGACTTTGGGGTAGGGAGGGGAGGCAACTTCTCCCTGTAAGTGGAACAGCATGCAGCAATGAATGAGTTGTTCTTAGGAAGATCTTAACTCAGAGTTCTGATTCTCTCACCCACATTGCAATCCTGTTTCCCTTGTCAACAGCTTTCCTGTGCTGATTTTAAAATATTCTAAGGGTTGTTGTTTGTTTTGCTTTTCTGGTAGCCATATGGTCTCTTTATGACCAAAAATGTGTTCTTCCTTTGAGGGGGATATATTCTGTTCTGGCTTGGGGTGAATACTTCTTATATATGTTCACATTCATATCTTTACTCTTCAATTTGTTGAAAATCTGAAAAATCTAAGGCTTGTGAGACCAACAGTGAAACATTATGGTGCATAATGAAACATGGCTAGTTTATTTAAATAGCACAAGCAAAATGTATCCAGCAACTGGCAGACCATTAGAGGTATTTCTGAGCGGTATA
This sequence comes from Mirounga angustirostris, assembly GCF_029215605.1. Classification (NCBI taxonomy): domain Eukaryota; kingdom Metazoa; phylum Chordata; class Mammalia; order Carnivora; family Phocidae; genus Mirounga; species Mirounga angustirostris. The sequence continues at coordinate 174,777,156 of NW_026991709.1, read as the reverse complement.
CCCTAATGCCTAATATGTCATCAGCATGTAACTGCTGGAAATTTGATCAGGGATTCCCTGTGCAGTCTAGAGTTGAAGATAAAGGATCAAGACAAGAATTTCACATCCAAAATATCCTCTTTTCATCCAATCAGATAAGATTGGAGTCATCAGTCTGTGTGTAGAAAATGAAGGCATTAGCTCTAGAGTTTAATTCAGAACCAGGGAAAATACAATATGCTTTAATGTTACGTAAATACCTTCTTTACTGAAAGTGGGTCATCCAGAGCCCAAACTGCTTAAGAAAAACAGATGAAATACAGTAATTCCAAGTACAGACCAATAAAGGCCAAGTGCCTAGTTAATCTTTCAAAGGACATGTGGGTAAGCAAGGTCCCTCAGTAGCCACATGGTGCTTTGAATGCCTGTTAAGGGTTGAATGTGTCTCATTTATATATGACTACAGGGTCATCATGATTTAGTGGGAAGGAAACAAGACGTGGTTTGTAGAAACCAATGAAAGGGAAACCATTATGGAAGATTTTACAGTTTAAAAGGTTTTAAGGAAACTTTTAGAAAAGAAAGTTCATGTCATAGTTTCCAAATTACAGCTGTCCCAAAGAGGACACATGGAAAGAGTCCAGCTCATTAACTCCTTTTTTAAAGGCTGAATAGAAACAGAATTTAAAGGAGTTAAAGCAGGAGGGGACTCTCCAGGCATCCATGTGAACTGTCCTGGTAAGCAGTTCATTACCTCATTTTCCCAAAGGTTGGTTTGAGGTGTGATATGATGTTCTTTTTATAGCCTTAGAAATTCAGTCTGTCTTCATAAAATATTAGCTTCCTTACCTATGATTTACAAAAGAGGAGGGAAAAAATTAGGGTTTTTGGAGTTTCCCTTTAAAATTCAAGTCCTTGGGGCCCCTGGGTGGCTCAGTCGATTGAGCCTCTGCCTTCAGCTCAGGTCATGATCCCAGGGTCCTGGGATCGAGCCCCACATCTGGCTCCCTGCTCAGTGGGGAGCCTGTTTCTCCCTCTCCCTCTGCCTGCCGCTCCCCCCGCTTGTGCTCTCTCTCTCTCGCCGTCAAGTAAATAAATAAAATCTTTAAAAAAATAATAATTCAAGTCCTCCTTGCAATATGTATGCAATTCTAGAACAGGGATTGGCAATCTTTCTCTGTAAAGTATGGTGTGGTAAATATTTTTGACCCCTGAGGGTGGAAGTTCCCTGTAGCAGCCGTTTAACTCTACCACTGTAGTACAGATGTAGTCATAGGCAATAAGTAAATCAGTATGCATGACTATGTTCCAATAAAACTTTATTTGCAGAAACATTCAGCAGGCTGGGTTTGACCCAGGCCAACATTTGTCAACCCCTAATATAGAAAATTGTTTAGCTCAGAGTCATGCCATTGTGGTAACTCAGTGACTAGTGAGTGAAGATCAAACCAGCCACAACATTCTCTTAAGCCAGAGCAGTGACTAGCTGCCAAAGTTGATGGTTATAGGTATATGAACAGCCAACTTTCAAATGACTCGTTAGTGGTGTCCCAGTATCCTTAGCTGCATGACTTGAAATAATTCAGATATCACTAGTAACTGATATAATTAGTATTTCTGATGTAACTAGTAAGAGTTGTGGATGGTTCTCAGAGGTTTACGTGTTCTGATTGTTAATAACTCTTTTGCAAACATTGAATTCTGATTATGTGTATGTGTATACACACACACATATATACACACATACATATGCATATATTATCTGAAGATTGTTTTTTGATCCTCACGGTACTTTGGAAGTAAGGTAACTGAATTATTTAAAACAGTGTATTACTGGGGCGCCTGGGTGGCTCAGTCGGTTAAGCGTCTGCCTTCGGCCCAGGTCATGATCCCAAGGTCCTGGGATTGAGCCCCGCATCGGGCTCCCTGCTCCGTGGGAAGCCTGCTTCTCCCTCTCCCACTCCCTCTGCTTGTGTTCCCTCTATCTCTGTGTCTCTCTCTGTCAAATAAATAAATAAAATCTTTAAAAAAAAACCAAACAGTGTATTACTGATTATGTCACGGATCCATTCTGGGCATTTTAAACCATATTCCATTGTACTCTTGTTCTTGCAAAAGACCTTTGTTTTTAGAAGCCACGTTGTAGAAGTTATTTTACTTTAAGTCTTCCATTTTCTTTTACTCTCTGAAAATAAGATACCAAGTCAGTTCTTATGGAAGTAGTATCTAATTAAGAGTCTTATGATCATACACTGGGAAATGAGATAAATCCATATTGTATCTTAGCTCTGCCTCCTACTAGATTTTGAGATTCTGTGCAAGTGATGTAAGTTCTTTGAGCCTCTATTTCTTCATCTGTGTGTAAAATAAAGTAGGTAATATGTGTAAAGCATTTAGCACAATTCTGAGCATATAAGGAATGCTCAATAATTTACAGCTACAGGTGTACCTCATTTTTATTTTGCTTTAATTTTTTGTACTTTTTACATATTGAAAGTTTATGGCAACCCTGCATCAAGCAAGTTTATTGGCACCATTTTTCCATTAGCATTTGCTTATTCTGTGTCTATGTGTCACATTATGGGAATTCTTTCAATATTTCAATCTTTTTTATTTTTACATTTTTCATGGTGATCTGTGATCGGTGATCTTTGATGTCACTATTGTAATTGTTTGGGGCACCATGAGCTACATCTCTATAAGATGGCAGACTTAATTGATTAATGTTATATGTGTTTTGATTGCTCCACCAACCAGCCCTTACCTCATCCCTCTCCCCCTCAGGCCTTCCTATTCCCTGACATACAACAATATTGAAATTAGGCCAATTAAAAACCATACAGTGGCCTCTAAGTGTTCAGGGGAAAGGAAGAGTTTCACATCTCTCACTTTAAATCAAAAGCTAAAAATACCTGAATTTAGTGAGGAAGGCATGTCAAAAGCTGAGATAGGCCAAAAGTTAGGTTTCTTGGACCAGGCAGCCAAATTGTGAATGCAAAGGAAAAGTTCTTGAAAGAAATTAAAAATGCTACTCCAGTGAACACCCAAATGATAAGAAGGCAAAACAGACTTTTTGCCAACATGGAGAAAGTTTCAGTGGTTTGGTTAGAAGATCAAACCAGCCACAACATTCTCTTAAGCCAGAGCAAGGCCCTAACTTTCTTCAATTCTATGAAGGTTGAGAGAGGTGAGGAAGCTACAGAAGAAAACTTGATGCTAGGAGAGGTTGGTCCTTGAGGTTGAAGGAAAGAATCATCTCCATAACATAAATGTGCAAGGTGAAGCAGAAGTGCTGATGTAGAAGCTGCAGCAAGTCATCCAGAAGATCTAGCTAAGATAATTCATGAAGTTGTCTACACTAAACAACAGATTTTCAGTTCCAACAAACCAGCCTTCTATTGGAAAAAGATGCCACCTAGGACTTTCATAGCTAGAGAGGAGAAGTCAGTTCCTGGCTTCAGAGTTTCAAAAGACAGGCTGACTCTGGTTTAGGAGGTAATGCAGCTGGTGAGTTAAAGTTGAAGCCAGTGCTTATCTACCATTCCGAAAATCCTAGGGCCCTTAAGAACTATGCAAAGTCTACCCTGTCTATGCTCTATAAATGGAACAACGAAACCTGGATGACAGCACATTGATTTACTGTATTGTTTACTGACGATTTTAAGCCCAGTGTTAAGATCTCCTGCTCAGAAAAAAGATTCCTTTCAAAGTATTACTGTTCACTGGCAATGTGCTTGGTCACCCAAGAACTCTGATAGAGATATGCAATGGGATTAATGTTGTTTTTGTGCCTGCCAACACAAGCTTCATTCTGCAGCCCATGAACCAAGGACTCATTTCAAATTTCAAGTCTTATTATTTAAGAAATACATTTTGTAAGGCTATAGGTGCCATAGATAGTGATTCTTGTGTTGGATTTGGACAAAGTAAGTTAAAAACCTTCTGGAAAGGATTCACCACTCTAGATACCATTAAAAGCATTCATGAGAAGAGGTCAAAATAACAACACTAACAGGAGTTTGGAAGAAGTTGATCACAACCTGCATGGAAGACTTTGAGGGGTTCAAGACTTCAATGGAGGAAAGAATTGCAGATGTGGTGAAAATAGCAGGAGAACTAGAATCAGAAGTAGAGACTGAAGATGTGAATGAATTGCTACAATCTCATGGTAAAGTTTTAACAGATGAGGAGTTGCTTCTGATGGATGAGCAAAGAAAGTGGTTTCTTGAGAGACAGTCTACTCCTGGTGAAGATGCTATGAAGATTGTTGAAATGACAACAAAGAACATTACATAGACTGCATAGAATATTACAGAAACTTAGCTGATAAAGCAGAGACAGGGTTTGAGGGGTTTGACTTCAATTTCAAAAGAAGATCTACCGTGGGCAAAATACTATCAAACAGTATTGCATGCTCATAGAAATTGTGAAAGGAAGAGTCAGTTGATCGGCAAACTTTATCATTGTCTTATTATAGCAAATTGCCACAGCCACTCCAGCTTTTAGCAACCACCACCCTGATTAGTTAGTACCATCAACATCGAGGCAAAACCCTCTGACAGCAAGAAGATTATGAGTTGCTGAAAACTCAGATGATGGTTAGCATTCTTTAGCAATATTTTTTAATTAGGGTATGCACACGTTAGACATGAGTGTGCTATTGCACACTTAATAGAAAACAGTGTAGTGTAAACATAACATCTATATGTACTGGGAAATCAAAAAAATATTTAATTTGCTTTATGACCCTATTCATTTTATTGCAGTGGTGTAGAACTGAACCCACAGTATTTCCAAGGTAGGCCCGTGTAATTATATTATCTTTCATAAGATGGAGAAACCACTCACATACCATTATTATGCCAGTATTGTTAATATCTTTCTTGGTAGATGATTACTGTTTTTTGCTTGCCAGCTATATGGTAATCTTAGCTGGATTTTTCTTGTGGCCTCTAGGTGACTAAGAGTAAAGCTGCCCTCATCTTTGGTTCAAAGAATAGGCATACTACCTTTTTTGACCAAAGGACTGATTTAAATAGGGGCACATGACCCCTTTTTGGCCAATGAGATTTAATTCTGGGGCTTTAATTAGAAAGAGAAGTGAGAGAGTATGTAACCTGGGGTTGCTGGCAGAGATAATTGCCTGAAACCATACCCATCCATGAACTTTTCATTTATGTGAATCAATAAATTTGTTGTTGTTTTTACTTTACACACTTTGAGATGAGTTTCTGTCACTTGCAACTGAATGAGACCAGACCTGGCCAATAAAACTAATTATTTAATAATTTCCTAGCAGTGTGGATTTTATCCGCTAACCAATGTCTGAATATTTTTTTCTTTTTGGTAGAACAGCGTATATGATCTTTCTTTCTTTCTTTCTTTTCTTTCTTTCTTTCTTTCTTTCTTTCTTTCTTTCTTTCTTTCTTTCTTTCTTTCTTTCTTTCTTTCTTTCTTTCCTTTCTTTTCTTCTTTCTACTTCCCTTCCCCCTCCCTCCTTCCATCCTTTCCTCTCTTCCTCACACTCTCCCTCTGGCTCCCTTTCTCTCTCTGTGTGTGTCTGAATGTCTCTCTCTCTTTCTTTTTTATTCTTTTATTTTCTTGACCCTAGAGGCCAAAATTCAAAGTAATCTTATAGCAAGACTTAAATCTGTTATAAAGATCAAACATTTTATTTTGTCAGCTGAGATAATAGAATTCTTGATAAGGCTCTCTTTGAGAACACAAAATCAGACAGTGTTAACTCCGGGGGGATTGTTAGAGACCAGCCCCTTCTTCCCACAGGAGAACACTTTGTCCTAAGAGATGCAGTGACCTGCTCAAGGTCGCCAAATTAGTTACAAAAAAGGGATTAGAAGTCAGGTTTCCAATCCACACAGGAGTTCCCTTTTGATGTGCATTTGTATGTTTAGCAGGCCATCTTGTCTGTGCTACATGAATCCAAATGAGTAAGATTTCTCAGATTAAAAACAAGAAATAACCACAGATGTATTTGTTTTGTACACACAACCTAATTATACCCATAAAAATAATAGCATCTGTTTAAGTGCAGGTAATAGTTTAACATAGCTGTCAAAATTTGTTAGCATTTTCAATGCTTTGGACGGCTCTTACAGCTGCTGTATTTTACTTCTGTGGTCCTTAAAGTATTACATGGGTTTTTTTTTTTTTTGGATTTGGATTAAAAGTAAATATGAGATGACTTTGGATTAATGACAGAGTGACCTTGGGAAGTTACCTAATCTCTGTGAACCTCAGTTCCTCATTTGTAAAGCGTTTGTGGTATTAGCCACTTTAGCTTAGTAATGTGTAATGATAAATGGGACAGTATCTGTAAGGTGTACGTAGCTCTGGGCCTGGCTCATAGTGGCTGCTCAGACTGTCATAAACTGTCTTAAACAAAATTTATTTCTCTCAGTTCTGGAGGCTTGGAAGTCCAAGATCAAGGTGCCAGCAAATACGGTTTCTGGCCAGAATGGTATTCCTGGAAAACAGACCCTCCTTTCTCACCATGTCTTCACATGGCCTTTCTTCATAGGGCCTTTCCTCTATGCTTTCACAGATGGAGAGAGGGAGAGGGATCTCTCTTTCTCTTTTCAACACACCCACTAATCCTGCCCTGATGGTCTCACCCTGTTAAAGAAAAGAGTATTATGACACTTGTTAAAATGGTAAGGCCAACTTTATTCAGGACTATCCGGATAATAGAGGGAGGGGCACTGCCATGGGGTTTCACAATAGGGGAGAGAGATTGGGCTCAACTCTGAACACAGCAAGGAATGGCAGAATGTTTATAGCAACGTTGCAGGATGGGAGTCACAGGAGGGAAAATTACTAAGAGAGAACATCGGGGTAAGGGGGCATTCTGACTGAATCGATCCAGCAGGATTCTTGTTGAAGGCAGGCCATGTGACCAGATATCACCTGGGGGGTGTGGGGGATGAAGAACCCAGTTGTTAATCAGCGTGATTGGATTTTGAGGGTGGAGAATTCTGGCTTAACTGATTTATCAGGATTCTTACTAAAATCGGACAGGGCTGAGACAGACAAGGTAGTATGAAAGTTGGGGCCTTTTTAGGGAGAGGACTCAGACAAAGGAGACTAAGGTTTGGTCAAGGAGAGACTGTTACCCTTCATGACCTAATCTAAGCCACATTACTTCCGCAAGGCCCTGTCAGCAAATACCATCACACTGAGGGGCAGGGCTTCAACATGTGAACTTTCAGGGGACACAAAAATTCAGTCCATCGTGATTAGTACATGTTCATCATAGGTAAGTGTTCATTTTAAGATTATCGTCATGTTGATATTGTAGCTGGACTCTAGCTCAAAATTAACCCTTAGCACAGCCTAGCTATTTGGAAGGGTTTTTTTTTCCATCCCCACATGTGTTATGTTGGTTCTCATGCTTTGTTTACAAGGTTGGCATTTTGGTGAGCTTCCTCAGGTAGTTTGTCACGTAATAGACGGCGCAATGCAACCGGAGTGGAGTGCATGTCTGAAAACCATAACAACCGCAAGTTGATCTATTTATATGATGAGTACAGTTAAAAATAAATAGGCACCCATCCTCCTGAAAAACAGAATACAATTTCAGGAAGCCAGTGAGTTCATTAGTTTCTCTTAACGATCTAACAAATAACATTTCACATATTATAGTCTTCCACCGGGAACCCTAAAAAAGAAAATTAAGCTTTTTGTGTCACAGCCTGGATTCCATTGGTATGATATGTAGCAGTCCTACTCACAACAGAGAGACATTAGAGAGAGGTAATACAGGGGAAAGGATGGGAAGGGGGGGCAGCGGGGGAACACCTCAAAATCACATTTGGAAAGAACTGTAAGACAATCCCCCTTTCCCCAAATGTAAAGCTTTTGATCTGAAGCAGGTGGTGTGTATATTTCACCGAGTTCTTAAAGATCTCTCTTTAAGTGTCACAAGACACTGGGGCTCAGATTGGTCCTTTACGTGGCAAAATTGACATCTCTTTAGTCATTATCCTCTATATTAGAAGTTTATCTGTAATTTTCACTCCATTCAAAGCATCAGATTATTATATAGGATTTCATTAAATGCTCAGTTACCTTTCAGAATTATGGCCCTCAATCTGTAATATGCATACAAGTCACCTAAGAATCCCCTTAGCATGCAGGGCAGGACTTGACTTTGTGCATTTCTAACCAGCTCTCAGGGGATGGCTACCACACTGGGGTCTGCAGACCTCCTCTGAGCAGCACTGCTGTTAGAACTTTCTGCATCAATGAATATTCTATATTTGTGCTGTCTGATAAGTAGTTACCAGCCACATGTGACTATTAAGCACTTAAAAAGTAGTCAGTGTAAATGAGGAATTGAGTTTTTAATTTTATTACATTTAAATTTAAATAGCCATATATGGCTAGTGTTATCCTATTTGACTCCCCAGTTCTAGGGTCAATAAGAATAATTTTAGATATCACCCTGCCAGTGTCCTCTCCCCCACAGTAGTCCTCCAAGGGGTTCCCATTGCATTTGTAGAAAGTAAAGGCAGAGCTAGTCTGTAGGCTCAGTGTGGTCTGGCAGCTACCACCAATCTTGCTGCTTCTTATAATCTGCTCCTTCAGCCCAGTTGCTGTCATCACCCTGGGCTTCTGGTGCCCACCTTTCTCTCTGCAGGCTCCTTCTGCAGCATGATTTATGACGTCACTTTCCTACTCCCTGGAACTCAACCCCTCTCCCCTCTTCCGGAGTTCATTTATACTGTTGGGGGTTTCAGTTCAGAGACACTTTCCTTGCAATTCCTGGCAAGGCCAAGCATCCATAGTTTGGATGTTCTCTCCTTCGTAGTCCTTGTCGTAGTAAAGATTCTCTGTGCTTTTGTATGGTCATTTGACTAATATCTGCCTCCCTGCTCGGCTGAAATTCCATGAAGACAAGGATTGTGTCTTTTTCTGTTTATCATTATATTCCCAGAAATCAGCATAGGAAATGGCACATAGAAGGTGCTGAACATTTATTTGATGAATAATAATGTTTAATATATATTAATACCCACATGCACTTACTTGGTGGTACTTGTTAAAAATGCGAATTCCGGGGGGCCTGGGTGGCTCAGTTGGTTAAGTGACTGCTTTTGGCTCAGGTCATGATCCTGGAGTCCCAAGATCGAGTCCTGCATCAGCAGGGAGTCTGCTTCTCCCTCTGACCCTCCCCCTTCTCATGCTTGCTCGCTCTCTCTCTCTCATTCTCTCTCTCTCAAATAAATAAATAAAATCTTTTAAAAAAATGCAAATTCCTTTGCCCTGCCTTGGCAAATTTCAAGTCAGTAAAAAATTAGGATGGGAAATAATAGTCCTCATTTTTATGAGGCATTTGAGCTGCTTCTGATGCAGAAGTTGTCTGTGGGTTCTGTTTTGAGAAATCATGTTCTGGATAGTCCTAGAGGACAGTGAAGTTTAAGTGTGTTTTAGTCTTCTTTTTTTTTTTTTTAAAGATTTTATTTGACAGAGAGAGATACAGCGAGAGAGGGAACACAAGCAGGGGGAGTGGGAGAGGGAGAAGCAGGCTCCCCACTGAGCAGGGAGCCCGATGTGGGGCTCGATCCCAGGACCCTGGGATCATGACCTGAGCTGAAGGCAGATGCTTAACAACTGAGCCACCCAGGCGCCCCATTGTTTTAGTCTTCTTTTGATGAAGGGGCGTGAACATTGGTTTACTCACTCCCTTTCAAGGATTAAAGGAGGAACCCCTCCTCCTACCCCTATGACATATTTGAGCAAAGCTGGAGCAGAGCTGAGCACAGCTAGAAAGTATTGCTTTCATAATACATCCATGTGGAGTTTCATAATGCATTCAGCAAACAACTCATATTTCAATAAAAGAAATTATATTAGAATGCAGTATATATGGCGTGGGAGAACAGAATATGCTGGTGAATTGACTGAAACTATCATGTAATTGCTTAAATATTGCTGGTATTAATAGTATACTAATAAGTTGTGCTGTAATATGAAAAAAGAGAAAAAGTAAGTTATGCCCAAGTTAAAGGGAACACACATTGGCCAGCAAAGGTCATTTGCATTATGGATGCAAATCTGCCTGAAGCTGGAAGCCAAGTGAAGGTGATGGAGGGAACAAAGGAAAAATTCCAACATATTTGGACACCCAGCCCAAAGGAAGGTGGTTCCTCTCACACCGAAGGAGGGATGAGAAATAAAAGCCTCACTATTCTACCTTCCTGCCTACATTTCTCTGATTAGAAAAAGCAATGTCTTAGAGGAACTAGAATTTACCTTTTTTTCAGAAGGAGGTGAGGCATATGAAAGAAAGTTGACCCTATTAATAGGACGGTGCTTCCTTCTTTGGTTCATTCAGCACATCTAATCATTTCATGTTTATCAGAAGCATCGCATAATGGTCAAGAACATTCTCTCTAAAGCCAGACTGCCAGGGGAGGGGGTGCGGGGATGGGTTAGCCTGGTGATGGGTGTTAAAGAGGGCACGTTCTGCACGGAGCACTGAGTGTTATACGCAAACAATGAATCATGGAACACTACATCAAAAACTAATGATGTAAGGTATGGTGGTTAATGTAACATAATAAAAATAAATAAATAAATAAAAAATAAAGCCAGACTGCCTAGGTTCAAATCCTCCTCTCACCATTTAATAGCGTTACCAGTGGGGAGGATTGCTTAAGGATTTGAATGTTTCCATTTTCTTATCTATAAAGTTGAGATAATAATAATAACAATAATAATAATAATACCTATTCCATGGGTTATGGCAAGGAACAAATGATCACTACATTTAAGAAGCTTAGGATAGCAATGGCTTTGTACATCCTACATTGGTGTTAACTTTTTGTTTGCTTTTGTCTTTGAGTGCAGTTTTGAGGTAGTCTTCAGGGTGAAAATCTTCACATCAATAGACCTTATATTCTAGTGAGAGGAGATAAGGCGGTACACAATACACATAGTACATCAGGAATTTGTAATAAAAATATACAAACCAGTAAGTAATAGAGTATATTCTCAAATGACACATGCTCTATGGAAAGAGCGACATCAGAAAAAAGACCTGGCTTGGAACACTGAGAATGCTGGTAACAAAGAGAGTTTTGCGATAGAGATGTATTTAATTCTCATAGCAGACCCATGAGGTAGTTATTGTTATTCCCCAAAACACAGAGAGATTCAGCAGTGTCCCCAGGGTCACCAGCTAGTATGTGAATTCTGACTCCAGAAACCATGATCATTGTTAGCTGGTGGGCCATGGTGCATCTCACAGAGGTTTGCCATTTGGAGGAGGTAGAATGACCAATGCACATCAGGAGGGAAAGCATTCCGGGTGGAAGGGACAAGAAGGTGGGGCCATCCTGGCATGTTGGAGGAAGTGAGGGGAGTCTGTTTTGACCAGAGTCAAGTTAAAGGGGGGGGGTGGGGGGCGGGAATGGGATAGTTGGGTCAGATAGATAATGAGATGATGCAATTCATGGAGATTATTGTAAGAATTTGGAGATGTGAGTTGTGATTTTTTAAATTGTTTTTAACATAATTATCATAGGAAAATATTCAAATATACTAAGTGTAAAAAGGGCACATGATAATATAAGCAATATAATTCTAGAAAATAAATTCTAGACAGAAATACAATAACATAGTAACAGTAATAAATATCCTGTGTTTAGAACATGGCTGGCTTTTATATTCTTTGCACCATTCAGTGTTTTACAAATTATATAAAACAGTGTGTATCCCGTTTGCAGTCAAAGAAATAGAAAATTCTAAAATATAGGTGGTAGCTAAGCAACTCGAAGTAAAATATTAACATCTGGTAATTTACTTATCAAGCACTTAGTCACTTTAGGCAATGTGTATACATTACTAATGGTCACCAAGGGAAACTTTTCAGTGAGTCAAGGCAACCTGATTAAGTGATAGAAATAAGTTTCCTTTACTCAATTACAAACAAATACTTTGCCTGTCTTATCTGGACAAATAGATTAATGCAGACCTGACTTCAGGACAGACATACTTCACCCCCTCTGTTATCAGAGGTACTTTTGTGTCTTGTTTATAAACCTGGGATTAAAACTTGTTCATTTTAAATTTAGTAGAGTTTTAGATAGTCTGTTATATTTCATGTGAAGTTGGGGAGATGATAAATTTAGTCTGAATTGATAAAATATTTTGTCCTGTAGGAAAAATGTTATAATTCTATGATATCTTTGAAATGTTAATTTCATGTTGGGATTTGGATAAACTATAATTATGTTATAATGATACTCAATTTTACAAGAAAATTATATGAATAGAAGGAGATTTAAGCATCTACTTTGCATATGCTTTTATAATTATTCTCTTTCTAGACTGAATTCTTCTTTCTATACACATTATATTATTATATATATAATATATATTATATTATTATATTAATTATACACATAATCATTATTATTATTATTATATTCTTTCTATACACATTACAGAATTGCTGAGTGTTTCAGTTTGAATAAAAGAAACTTGCATTTTAAAAAATATATTTTCTCTATTTCCTGTCCTTTAAATTGAAATAAGTGATGATATATCCATTAAGAATCTCTCTGTAGTCAGAGGCTGATAACTCAATTCAAATTATATTAAGGAATCACTAATTATCAACACATAAAAAATTACAAAGCTAGATTTTTCTTCAGGTGTAGTTGGGCCCCGGTACTGGGCCACGTCTTCAGAATATGTTTCCCTCTAGTAGTTTCCTCTACTTTCAACTTTGTTGAATTAAGTGTTGGTAATTCTGGGCTTCTCTTATGTGGGCAAGATGTCTGCATAGCCTCAACTTGCCATTCTTCTAGTAAAATACTAGGAGGAAACAGTAAAATTATTCTTTGGTAGGTCTTCTAAAAGTTCTGAAATGTTTTCTCATTGGCCCTTCTAAAATCATGTGTCCATGGTGCAAATCAAATCACAGCACCCAGAGAAATGTCAACACCTGCTTCACCCCAGCGCTTCTTGCTAAACTGTGTGGACCGAAGGTGGGTGTCCACTTGAAAATCAGGGAAACAAATGCTGGGGGGGTGGTAAGCATCAAACATCCACAGTATAAACATTGCTAGAGAAGTCTTTAGTAAGTGTAATAGTCGGTTTTTGCTGTCTAACAACCAACCTCAAAAATCTCACTGGCTTACAGCAACAAATATTTTTTCTGGTTTCCGAGTCTGTGGGTCAGCCCTACATGTCTCTAATTAATTAGTTAATAGCTGTGTGGGGCATATTTCTCTAATGGTAAGCAACGTAAAAACAAAAAAGTGAGCAGAATTATGAAATGCCTTCTATGGCTTCAACTTATAGCTCAGACTTGGTCACTTTAGCCCACATCCTATTGGGCAAAGCAAGTCATGTGTTTAAACCCAGCATCAGCTGAGTGAGGAAATATACTCACATTGCAAGGTCATATGACAAACGGCATAGCATCTATAATTCTAATATAGGACAGGAATGAAAAATTGAGATCAATGATCCAATTTACCAGAGTGTGTTTCTAGTGCTTACTTGATGACAAAGTCAGCTATCAGAAGATTTTTCTCCATTTCTCTTTTTAGAGTTTATTTTTAAGATCCAAAAAGGTAAATTTCTGTTCAAATTAAATTACACACTAATATTGGTATGTAATTTGTTTTATAATAGTAACAATGTAATAACAAATTTAATTCATGTTTAAAATTATTACTGGCATTTTCCCATATTACAGTTTTTGAGTACCAAACTTTATTGAAATCTTTATAGTAGTTCTGAAAAAATTCAGATGTCAATTTTCAGTTTCCAGTTGAGGTTTTTATAATACCTTTGATTTATTTCCTTGGAGTATATTTTCTAAAACCCACAAAGGAAAGTTAGGTCAAATCACCATTAATTCTGAGTATATGGGGTTTTGATTGGTTTAGTGTCATAACTGTAATATAAGCTAAGTGTATTTTTATTCAGTAATTTGGTAAATCATCTCAGTAGATCATAGCAAATTACCCACCTTTGTTCTGCCTGATAGATAATATGTTCTAGATGAGCAATTAGGTATTAGTTATACAGTGTTGCAGCTTGTTTGACAAATACCTTTAAGATCACCATTTCTCTCTCTCTTTGTGGATAAATTGGCAACATGCCTCATATAGGTCTTTATTGTACTGTTTTTATGTAGTTCCAGGCTGCTGGTCCTAAGGGTATTTGTACACAGTCATACATGTGTGTAATGCCATCTTTTAAAAGGAGGGCCAGTTTTCATTGAGCATTATACTTGGTGATACTGATATAATACATTATCTTTTTCTTTGAATCATCCCTATTTAATTTTTCCATTTAGTCTATCCTTCCCAACTTTGGCAATTTAAGAATTATACTTCATGACTTTGCAAATAATGGTTGCCCATGTGTAATAGTATGTTTGGAATATTGGTGACTGTGTCATTGACTGAAATGCCAATGTGCCACATGGTGTTCCTCTGAAGCAGGATTTTTCCTGGATACTAGTGACATTCTAGGCCAGAAGATTCTTTGGTGGGGGGACCATCCTCCATCCCGTGCACTGTGGGATGTGTAGTAGCACCTCTTGGCCTCTGCCCACTAGATACTAGTAGCATTTTCCTCTGTCCCAGGTTGTGACAACCAAAATTATCTTCAGTCATTGCCAAATGTCCCTAGAGGGGCAAGATGATCCCCACTGAGTGTTACTGCTTTAGGGTTATTTGTAATGAATGGTGACATATATAATAGCAGCCCTCTCCCTCTGCCTGCTAATCTTACCTAAAATTGTGGGTCAGAAATTTGACAAAGAAATGAGGAAAAAGTGAAACTAATGTCTCCTATAACATAAGACTATGAATTTGAGAAATACTCAATCACATATTAGGAAAACATGTTCATATCCTTTTTTTAAAAAAAAATTATTTGAGAGAGAAAAAGAGAGAGAGTGAGACAGAGAGCACGAGCAGGAGCAGAGAGAGAGGGAGAAGCAGATTCCCTGCTGAGTGTGGAGCCTGATGGGGGCTCGATCCCAGGACTCTGAGATCATGACCTGAGCCGAAGGCAGACGCTTAACACACTGAGGAACCCAGGTGCCCCTGGTCATATCCTTTTATTCAGGTTTTTCATGTAAAGCTTTATAAGATAGGTAGGTTCAGGTCTACCAGGTCTCTCTGTTCCTTTTTTAGAAAAGCTTCCCTCCCCCTATTGTTATTGTTGTTATTATTGTTCCCTTAATAGCTATTAATTTAAAAGATTGCATTTATTCATTGTCTTTGCTTTGCAAAATATTTTAAAACAGATGCTATTGTAAGTGAACTCCATTATGTCTCCAAAACTTACTCTGAGTGGGCAGTTTCAGAAAATTAGAAGGGTCTGGGGAGTAAGAATCCTTTACATTTGGAGAGAGAATGATTTTGGATTAATCGAATATAGTTATTAAATGATCTCACTCTTAGTGTACCTCTCAGCAGGGATAACAGATGAGGTTTCAAGATGTCGTTTTCACTGCAAGAATACTTTGCCTTCTAAGTTCACAAGTTTTAGAATCTAAGACAATTTCATGGGTCTTATATTCTAGGGAAAAATACAGTCCAGCAGAAAGAATGTGAATTTTGATTAAATAGTAATTAGATTCCAGTTCTGGTCCCTATCTACTTGCTGTGCAACTTTGGCCAAGTTGTTAGAAATCTCTGAATCACTGTTTCCTCATCTGTAAATGGAAGTAATACATTTTAATGGTGGCGATTGGGGCAAGGGTGAGTTGGTGATGGGAAGGTAAATATATCCTGAAAGACTTGGCTGCATTTAGTCTCTACATTTCCTTTTATCCCGTTCTTCAAGTTTAGCACCAACTGTTTCACTGAAAACTGTTCTCGGAATCACCAAAAATCTACTTACTGATAAATCCAGAGGACACTTGATCCTTTTCTTGATCAACTGTGACTTTGCTTTAAACAAAGGATCGGCAAACACTTTCTATGAAGAGCCAGATAGTAGATATGTTTGATTTTGTGGGATAGAGGGTATCTGTCTCAATTAAACTCTGCTATCATAGGTAGAAATGGCCACAGACAATATATAAATAGATGGATGCAGCTGTGTTCCAATAATACTTTATTTACAATGGCAGGTAGTGGGCTGGATTTGGCTCACACGTGTAGTTTGCTGACCCCTACTCTAAACTCCTCGTTGGTTTCCTATTGCACTTGGTGGCCTTCAGCTTTTTGCCTACAAGGATTCGTTTACTGTCATTGACCACTCCTCCTCTGTCTCTTTCTTGGGTTTTCTTTTCCTGCTCACACATTAATTGTCTAAATTAAGATAGTGCCAGTTGGGAAGAAGAAGTAGGTATATTTCCAAATGAGACCATCATTTCTGTCTCAAGCCTTTACCGTCTGGATGAAGGCCAAATCTCAACAAGGCACGCAAGGCCCTTTGTTATTTGATTTCTCCTCACCTTCCCATCTTCTCCTCCTCAAATTCCTCATTGTCTGCTAACATCCCAAGCTATTTGCATTTTCCCGGTTTGTCTGGTGCTCCCCCTTATTCCTGGGCATGGCAATATGACTTCTTCTTGCAAGAGTTTTCCTTCATCTTTTCTCCTGAATGGGTTGTATTCATTCTTTATATTCCACCTAATTAGCTTCTTCTCTCAGTAGACTTCTTTAGACTTCTTTAAATCCCCACTCAAGATTGAATTAGAAGCTTTGTCTACATGTTTTCTTTGAACCCTATCTTTATTTCTACCTTAGCATTCTTTTTTTTTTTTTTTAAATAGGCTCCATCTGGAGCTTGAACTCACGACCCTGAGATCAAGACCTGAGCTGAGATCAAGAGTCACACACTTAACTGACTGAGGCACCCAGTCGCCCCCTACCTTAGCATTTCTTATATTGTACTGTGATTAGTCTGTTTATATTATTTTTTGTTTTGTTTTGTTTTTTTAGCCAGAATGACTAAAAATAAACAATGGTGCCAACACCAAATGCTGAGAAGAATGCAGAGGAACCTAGAGCATTCATGCATTGCTAATGTGGATGTAAAATGATATGGCCACTCTAGAAAACAACTTGGCAGGTTCTTAAATACATAAATGAAACTCCCATATGACCCAGCAAGTGCACTTTTGAGCATTTATTCCAGAGAATGAAAATTTAGGTTCATACAAAAACCTGTACATGAATGTTTATAGCAGTTTTATTCCTAGTAGTCAAAAACTGGAAATAACCCAGATGTCTTTCAAAAGGTGAATGATTAAACAAACAATAGTACAGCCATATTATTGGTACACATACAACCTGCATGACTTTCCAGGGAAACATGCTTAGTTAAAAAGCAATCCCAAAAGATTACATACTTCATTATCCATTTTTATATATCCACTTATGTATTATCTATACATGTATTTGTTATAAATATATAACAATATGTTATAGATATACTATATATTATATAGATGTATAATAAAATAGATACATAATATAATTGATTACAGTATTTGTATATTATCTATAATGTATCTATATATTACATATGTGATGCTATATGTCCATTTATATAGCATTGAAATGACAAAATTATAGAAATGGAGTGGGAGAGAGAATGAAGATGTAGGTGGGATACAGATGTGGTTGGATATATAAAGCATCCTTCTGTTGATGGAAATGTTCTGTATCTTGACTGTATCAATGTCAATATTCTGGTTGTGATATTGTAGCATAGTAAGATATTGCCACTGAAGGAAATTAAGTAAAGAGTACATGGGAGTTCTCTGTGTTATTTCTTATAACTGCATATGTATTTAAAATTATCTAAAAAAATTTAAAATATCAACTTGGTCTCTTCCATGATAGAGTTGCAGTTGGACTGCTATGGAGAGGAAGAGAAAGGGTACCATATGCCTTTTTTTTGGAGACCAAACTGCTGTCGAAAGCGTCAAAGGGAAGTAATTTTTGAGTTGGGTCTTAAAGTTAGAGTAAATATCGCACTAAGAAACAGGAGAAGAATGTTCTGCCAAGGTGATGGAATGTCAAAAATCAAGACTGTGAGACACTGGGCAGGCCATGAAACAGTGCATTTTCTGGAAGACATTCTGTGATTCATGTCTCTATTCTCCACAGGAAAGCCTCACTCATATATGATGCTCAGTAAAGGTTTGTGGGTAGTAAGATGACAAGCTGGACTTCTTATTTTAAAGCAGGCATATATTTTTGATTAATCTTAATATATTCATCAATTAAGGTAATTTAAAACACAATGACCTTTAATTGCAGTACTCTGGGTGAACATTCACAGATGTATGTATGGCCAGTCAGTCTCCCCTCCATCAGTACCCAATGCACTGCACGGAGAAGGCCTCCATAAATAATTCTCACATGAAAGAATAAACCTATGAATGTTGCAAGTAGGTGGCACTGGATAGAAGGCAGAGAGTAAATAATTTGCCAACCTCAATAACGTATATATGCAAGGCATAAAATAGATCTTAAGTACTACTTGTTTATAACAAAATAATTGCCTTTTAATCAAAATGTATAAGCAACTAGAATATTAAGCAAATGAGAAATACAATAAAGAAAAATGATCATGCAAATCTTAAACTCTAAGTTAAGCCCTATAATAACATTCCACTTTAACTAAGGCAGTCAGGCAATATTCATCCTTTTCTCTTGACATTCATTCATTCATGCATTCAAAAAATAGCTGCAGAATGCTATTTATGCATAAAGCACTAATGCGGGCTTTCATTACCCTTCTGGCTAAAATCTGAAAACTTGGTATAGGCTATGCATATATTTACATACACACAGGATTATGAATACACATGGGCATGCACATACATGTATCCAGTTTCTTCACAAAATTGTCTGTTCAGGATGGGATTGTTTTCTCAACACCTGCAATTAGCATGACTCCTATGTGGTATATTCTTTGTTTGCATCTTGCAATGGCCTTGAATTTCAAGCTAAATTCTTTTAAAGCTCTCAACATATTTATGCTGGGAATAAAGTTTATGGAAGAAAAATAGCATTTGAAAAGTATTTTTACTGCAGTGTGACCACAATCTAGGAAAAGAAAAAAGAGGAAAGCTGGATTTACTTGCAGATCCATTCTACTTTAATCTCAGTAGAGGAATTTAGAGATACAACTTATGGAGAATGTACACAGTTGTGCAGGTCCCTAGAGGGGTAGAACCAACTTCCCATTTCATTGGTGGGAACCATCTGTCCCTGCCCTATGGGCAGAGCCAGTTTCTTCTCCAGATGTCTCCCTGCTATTTCATGCCCCATGAACCTTGGCTGCATCCATTCAACTTTAAGGCAAAAAGATTAAATCTAGTTAAATATCTTGTGCTATATTTCCCAAAAGAATATTCTGAGAAAACAATGCATATCATATATTCATAACCTATTAAAGAATTTGTCACAGAATAGTTAGTTGCTGATTAAATGTTTTCTAAGAATGAAAGAATGCATTATAACTATATAAATACAGATGACTTGTCAAAATCCACAAATGAAGTGGGAAATCATCACTGTTTATAGACATTGAAAATACTGTGTGGCTATTGACAACTTCTTGATAATTCACAGGTCTCTCAGGTCTCAGGAAATAATAAGGGAGTACCTATAGTATGGTTCTGATTTGGGGTGATTTGAAAAATGAGAATGTTCTATCCCTGGTAGATGAAGTAGTGGGACTCTATGTCTAATGTCAAATAGTTCTGCCAACTAACTGTAGTCTCTCTGAAAAGAGAAATAATAGTTTCCTTAAAAGTTTTTAGTGAAATTTAAGGGAAACAAAGCAAGTAATGCACTTGCTTAAATTCTTATCACGTTGTAGAATCTTTTGATATAAGAGAGATACTAAGATGAAATCATAAAATCAAAATCTAATAAAAATAAGTGTCCATCTTCCATCTCTGAGCATATTACAATTTTATTTCTAGTAATTTTTTTATAAAATAAATTTTTGCTAATGGTTATCATTTTTGCAGTGGTCTGCTACTCTAGAGATGTAATAGTAACTATATAATTGGAAAAAAAAAGACAGTATTGATTGTGGCCTTTTCTATGGCTGTTTCTTTACTTCAATCTCGAGACCCATGAAGAGTGAGAATAAGGAGCAAATAAAATCTCTAAAGTGTCAGTGTCATTAGCTCGAAGGTTTTCTGTTTTCATATATCCCTTCAGCACCCTAACTGATCAGTGCTAGGGAGGGGGTAATGGTTGGGAAATGGATTATTTTTATGACTGTGGGGAGAAATTCATTTGAATTAAGCTATATAGCAGACTGATGAAAGGAATTCCTTGAATATGTGAATATTTACTGTATATATATTTTGAACCATTTTCTCTTTTCTTAATTTTAAAAGGAATGGTAAAATATCATGCTATGTTTTCTTTATTTCTTGTTCTAATCTTACCCTTTCTCACTTCTCACTTCCCACCACCCCATCACCATAAGCACACGCATACACACACATACACACACAAAGAAGTCAGACTTTGTTACCATTGTCCAAGAAGGGAGTTAGTTATCACAACTTCTTTTCTTTTTATTGTACTACTAGTTATTTAAAATTTCTGTTGGAACCAGAGAGATTACTTTATTCTAGGATCTTCCCTAAGACAAAAACCCTGGTAACCATAGCAGCCTTGCCATCCAATCTCTTGAATCCACAACAAAATGCGGCTAGAAATGCTTAGCACAGTCTCCCAAGGCAAATACCGCTGTGATGAGTGACAAACTGAAACAATAGGAACTGCTCCTGTTGCCATGGAAACAGGCCTTTCCATCTGAGCGGCTCCCAACCAGGATTCACAATCTAAAGCTTTGCAAAGGAATGCTGGTTTTAACTTCTCTACTGGTTAGCACTCAGCAGCAGACTAACACTGCCTAGACAGAAAGTATGTAAGATCATTTAGAAAGGGGAAAGGTTGAACTCCTTCAGCTTACTGTCATTGAAGAGGTATTTACAGCTGATGGTATGCACGTGATCTTCAGATTTTATTTTTTAGTGTGTCGACAGTAGCAGATCCTTCCCTCCTTTCCTTCTACTTCCCAGTATTACTGTTGCGAGTTGCAAGGAGCACTAGAGCAAACACCATCAAATGAGTAGAGTGAGGCATGTGGAAGTCAGCCTTGGTATTAATTAAGCAACTTTGAAGGCAAGGCAATGTGGAATGTGAAATGCAGCAAGTAGTAATTACTAGCCTTAATAAACATCAAACTTTAAGTTAGGAACTCAGGTGGTTTAAAGCCTGCAGGAGAGGCAATGAAAACGTTTGTCCTTAACACACCTCCAAATAGTATGGAATAATACTAGAAAAAAAAAATCTGTGTGTTCTGTTTTGATGTCTTTTTTTCCAACCTTATTTCCTGCTGTTTTTCTGAACACACTCTGATCTCACTACTCTTCAAAAATGCCCAGGCTTTGCTGCCTTTATTCCATTGTTTATGCTTTTTTATCACCAAAAATGCCAACCCTCCTGAAAAAAAATATTGTTAAAATGTTACTTTTCTTTTAATGCCACTCTCAAAAGGTTGCTTCTTTATGAATGATCCTTGATACCCCACACTTGAGTGTGCTCTCCCCTGACTTTCTTGTAGCTCCTCAGATTTCACCTTGGAGTTCCAGGGTAAACTATATTGCACACAATGGGGAGACACGGAGAGAGAAGGAAAGAGAGAAATCAGCAGAGGGAAGCTGATGAAAAACCCACCATGTAAATTGTGTGGGTGATTCTGCCTACCATTTCAGCTGATAAATGTATGGGCCAAAGGAGGCGGAGATGTGGGGTATCTGTTGTTCCCTAAAGTGATCGGGTTTCTTGCATGTATAGCTTGATTTGACTAATCACCCTGTTGTATTTAATTCTAGTATTTAAGATAAATATATGTATCTTATATATTATATATATATATATGTATGGAGAGAGAGATAAAGATATGTGCACAGGGAAAGGAAATAAACATTGCACTTTAAAAGCACTGTACTGTTAAGTGGAAAATGCAATGTCTTAAATAAAACCGTATTTAAAACTGGCACCATAAAAATAAATAAATAAATAATAGATATATCTATATATCTATATATTTATATCTATAGTTTACTACATGGCTCTCAAACTCAATGTAAATTGCACATAAAGTGTTCCGCTGAAAAACAGTGACTTTTGTGGTGGTCATTATTGTTCTTCCTGATGTTGGCTACGTTGGACTCAATGCTGATTTACCTTTAAAGCAAGCTGTTTTCAGGCTTTGGAGTTATTAAAAGACCTCTGAAAATATTTGAACCTTGAATTAAAATATACTGACTTCAAAATACAGTAAGTTGAAAAATTAAAAAGTCAATATTTAATTAAATACATGAACTCCTTTTTAAATTGTAAAATTAATATTTGTACTCAATTTTCAAATTGAAAATAATTTTGTAATGCATTTTTATCTATTTGCAACAATTCCTGAATATGCGCGATCCAAAAAAAAAACCCAAAGAAAATTTGAAATTTAATTAGTCACTTGTAGCCACATTCTACCAAATGCAAAAGTGCAAATTTTCTCATTTAAAAAATTTTCTCTCAAGATATTTAGTATGGAAATTGAGTGTTTTATAACATCTTTGATAATCTGTGGGCTAGGGATTCTAGCATCTAGAGTCTTAGAACTCGATAAGACATCCTTGAATTGTCCTTATTGAGAGATGACACAGGAGCACCACAAATGCCTTCCCAAGGATTTTTGGGAGTAAATTTGACTCCCCTTCATTTGCATCTCACTTGACTTTGTAAGACATGACTCAGCTCGTTCTCTCTTATGATACGCTTGTTTCTCCCACTATCAGTATTTGTTCACCATGACATTTTCATATCCTTTCCTTTTCCTCATATTTCATTCCTCCTCTTATAAATTATGTTTACTTTTTGTACTTTAGATCCAGGTTGTTAGGCTTTTATCAATGTTACTGGATTGTAAAAGTGTACATACACTCAGGTGTGCACAAAAATCATAGCTAAATTATTTTATGTAACTTATCTAAACTTTTTCATAGATTGTTATCCTTCTAGGCAGTGGGGAGAAACATTTGTTTATCAGCAATATCTGAGCACCTTCCGGTTTAACAGTACCTTCCAGTTCTAAATAGACTCTCTCTGTTAAATATTTATCCAGGTTAGAAGTCAGGTTCCTGTTAAGCCTGCTTCATCCAAGCTGAGATAACATGAATAGTACAAGCAAAGTAAAACTCAAATCTGTTTTCCTTTTTTATATTTTTATGAAGGTTGAGTTTACCAGATAATAAAGTTCTCTGCATTTAAATTACTTTTGCTTTCATTATCCCTAGTAAGTGTAGAAAAATGAGTTAATAGTGTATTTATGTTTTTAGCACCAAGTTTCTGGGTTGGAAAGTGATCTGAGTCCAATAACTTTCCAGTTGTTGAACTCCCACCTACACATCTCTGTTAAATATTTGCCAGGACTATTCTTAAATTCCTTTGGAGACAAGGAATTGGAATCAGCACATTTTCTTTTCTAGCAGTATTTGATTCATGGCGACTCTTTCCTTTTGTTGAGTAGAAATATGCACTATGCAGTTTCTTTCCTTTGATATGAGTCCAATTCTGTGGAATTGGTAAGGTTTAAAGTTTAAAGATAGTTTTATTATTTCCTCCCTGATAGCTTTTCCAGTTTACTCATCCCAATTTTGAATGACAGATTTATAGTCAAGTTTTTAAACCTTGATCATTTGTGGGATATCTTCATAGTTTTTTCCATATCAACTGAACTACCATTTATTCAAAAACTTCCTAATGTGACTCATCTTTTTACTTAAATAATTCTAGTTTTACCCTAAGCAGCAATAGACATTAAATATTAATTTGATTTTCTAGTGATATTTTTCTAGTAGGCATTTTAATAAGTAAATATTAAAATAAAAATGTTCATATTCAACCTAAATAACTTGTACATCACATGTTGAGAAACACTACATAATAGTTTCCTATCAAGATTTTTGTCTGTCTGATTTTTCCAAAGAAGACATGAAAAACATGAAAAAATGCTCAACATCACTCATCATCAGGGAAATACAAATCAAAACCACAGTAAAATACCACTCATACCTGTCAGAATGGCTAAAATTAACAACAAAGGAAACAACAGATGTTGGTGAGGATGCAGAAGTGGAACCCTCTTACACTATTGGTGGGAATGCAAACTGGTTCCGCCACTCTAGAAAACAGTATGGAGTTGCCTCAAAAAGTTAAAAATAGAACTACCCTACAACCCAGCAGTTGCACTACTAAGTATTTACCCAAAGGTTACAAAAATGCAGATTTGAAGGGACACATGCTCCCTGATGATTATAGCAGCATTATCTATAATATCCAAATTATGGAAAGAGCCCAAATCAATTGACTGATGAATAAAGATGTGGTATATATATATATATATATACACACACACACACACACAATGGAATATTACTTAGCCATCAAAAAGAATGAAATCTTGCCATTTGCAATAACATGGATGGAGCTAGGGTGTATTATACTAAGCTAAATAAGTCAGTTAGAGAAAGACAAATACCATATGATTTTACTCATATGTGGAATTTAAGAAACAAAACAGATGAACATATGGGAAGGGGGAAAAAAAAAACAAACCAGAAAACAAATTCTTAACTGTGGAAAACAAACTGAGGGTTCCTGGAGGGGAGGTGGGTGGGGGATGGGCATTAAGGAGGGCGCTTGTGATGAGCACTGGGAGTTATATATAAGTGATGAATCACTAAATTCTACTCCTGAAACCAATATTACACTTTATGTTAACTAACTAGAATTTAAATAAAAACTCGTGAATAACTAACTAAATAAATAAACCTTAAAAAATAATAAAAATTGCAAAAACAATGGAAAACCTTTCTACTTTCCCTATAGACTCTGTCAAAACCAGCTTTTCTGCCTGCCTGACTTCCTTCCTTCTTTCCTTCCTTCCACCTCCCCTTCCTTCCTTCCTTCCTTTCTTCCTTCCTTTTTGTGACAAGATAGATGAAACTTCATTTGACATGAAACTAAAAAGTGTAATGAGTTTGAATCTTTCCATTTAGAAATCTATTTTGTCTTTTAATTCCAGTATAGTTAACATACAGCATAATAGTGTAACATTAGTTTCAGGTGTACAATATAGTGATTCAACACTTCCATAGACACCCAGTGCTCATCACAAGTGCACTCCTAAATCCCCATTACCTGTTTCACTCATCCCCGCCCTCCTCCCATGCACCTCCCCTGTGGTAACCGTTAGATTGTTCTCTATAGTTAAGTGTCTGTTTCTTGGTTTCTCTCTCTCTCTTCTATTTTTTTCCCTTTGCTCATTTGTTTTGTTTCTTAAATTCCACATGAGTGAGATCATATGGTATTTGTCTTTCTCTGACTGACTTATTTAGCTTAGTGTAGCTCTCCAGATCCATCCATGTCATTGCAAATGGCAAGATTTCATTCTTTTTTATGGCCGAGTAACATTCCATTGTGAATATATACCATATCTTCTTTATCTCTTCATCAATTGATGGACACTGGGCTGCTTCCATAATTTGGCTATTGTAAATAATGCTGCTACAAACATTGGGGTGCATGTATTCCTTTGAATTGGTATTTAGAAATCTATTATTTCATCACAGATTATTTCTTCCCAGAGGTACCATAGTAAAACTCAGATTCTCTGTATCTGTTGAGGGATGTGCCCTTCAGGTCAGACATGAACATTTTTTTTTATTAAAAATTAAGAAGATAAGCAAGAAAAATTATTTTATCCATATATTATTTAAGTTAATGTAGGAATACCTCAATTGGAAGGATAGCTGTTTTAATCATAGAAATTCATCCTAGTTTTAATGACTATAAGAAGACAGATTTGATTACAGTTCTTTTCTAGGAAAAATTTTTGGTTACATCAAGGCAATTAAATAAATCTTAATGTAATGTTTTTTAAATAAGTATCACTGAACATTTTTAGTGTGACATAAATGAGAAAATCATTCTCTGATGAGAAGTAATACACAGTAATGCAAAAAAGTTAAGAATTTTATAAAGACTGATAAATTGGACTAAAGTAAGGAAATTTTTTTTAAAAAATAGCTTTATATGAAAATTACAATATGCAGTTACAATGAAGAGAAAGAAACCTACATGAATAAACAGTGAATTGGTTGGGTGCAAATATTTCAATTAGAGGACACAGTTTCTTAGATAAAAATATATTTGATCCTAATTTATACTCATTTTACAGGGGAGAATATTTGGATATAAAATAAATTGAGACAACCCATGTTCAGCTTATATAGTTAAGATACATGGATTAGCCTCAAATTTTTATTCCTTTCATCTAGATCTGTTGTGGAAGGTAAATAACTATTCACATGCCTGAATAATCAGGTTTTAAGTCAACAGTTTCTTTTGATACCACTTATTCTCCAAAAGCCCAACCTGCTTATGAAATTTCAAAACAAAACAAAACCCTTAACACTTATAAGCTGCTAACACAAGGAAACTCTATGGAGTTTTTAAAGATGGAGGTAACATGGTTCATCATAAAAAGCAGATTCTTCAAATTACACATTATTTTTCATGATTGGTGTTTAAACTTAAGCTGTTGGCTTAGGTTGACTCGTGGGACAATCCCACCTTATCCTATTGGCTTTTATTTAAAGTAATACAAGAGATTTTCTGGTTGAATCTTGTTGGTTTTTTTGTTGTTGTTGGATCTTGTTTTCGTAGGTCTAAATCCCCCCATTTAATCAATTTCACAGTAGCTTCTGTGTGCTGGTGAGAAACATGTGGTTTTTTTTTCGCTCCTCTGTTTTCATTTGTCTCCCCTGTTTAAGTGAAGGATTTGTGAACCGTATTAAAGAAGGATTTATCCATTTGCCTCTGCTTTATTCAACTAAATTACCTATGCTACTTTGTGATATGGAATTTGCTTAGTTGCTCTTATACTTTGGATGCAAGTATCATATTTAAGATCATATAAAGATGTGTTAAGCCATTTGCTTAGTGTTCCGTGGAATAAATTCTCCTTCAAGAAATCAGAAATAAATGCAACTATTATCAGTATAAGTTCTCTGCCAAGAAACAGCAAAGATTTCTTGAATAAGAAACAAAATGTTTTGAGAAGGCCATATAACATGGACCTATGATACATATTCGTGCTGAATTAGAGGTTGCTGATGCTCTAAATCAAACAGGTTTTCAGCAGATCTAATATCTAAATTGCCTTTTTCTTTTCAATAATAAAGACATATTTACATTGATTTCTTTATATTCTCTTATTAAATCATCCCAATGGCCATGATCTATACTTGAGAATCAAAGTTAAAAGTGAAAACATAAGCCAAAAAGTAAAACAGGAAGAGGAAAACTTGTCTGTTACTTCATTAACCCCATGATAGAACCATCTAAGTTAAAGGTTTAAACATTATTACTAAGTTGGGCTTAATTTTCCCCTTTTGCTAAATCAGTTTCATTCATGGCTTTTATCACAGTCTGTGCTTACTGTGTTAATTTATATGTTTATCTCTGTAGGGTGTGTTGTTGGTCTACTATAAGATAGTTTTCAAAAGGACATAGACTTTGTCTCTTGTTTCTCTGATGCACCACTGACATTGAGCACAATGCCTGGCACCTGGCAAATGTTTGAGTGAGTGCCCAAATGGCCTAGAATAATTATGCTGTAAACCAAGCACTGTCTGTGTTTCCAGGCCATGTCCCAAAGTCTTAGTTTGGACAGACCTTTATTTAAGCTCATCAGTCAAATTCCCAATGAAGAAATTCTACCCATTGCATAATCAATGTATTCTCATATAGTTTTTGCCACTTAGAACAATAGAAGTGAAGGTCTACCTCAACTGGTTGAAAATGACCATCACTAGTCTCCCTCTGTCTCCTGTTTTCTCTCTGGACTAAAGCACTAAATAAAATGACAGTTTGCTCACTATCTCTTGAGATCTCTAATGTAATATTCTGGTGTTTCAGTGCTTGATTGTGAAGGGAAAAGAGGTAAGGGTTCTTGTTTTTGGATGCACTATGTGGCTACATTCAATTAATATAGGTGACTGGTTTGGAATTGCGAAGCAACTAAATCTAGCCAGTTTCAGACACGGAAAATCTTAAAAATCTTCAGCAAGTTTCCAGAATGGAGAAACACTAACTTTGAACCACTTTAAAATGTTATAAATGCAGGTAATGGAAACAAAAGACATTATTAAAAGGAGTCACAGAAGTTTTCCATTTTTACCAAGACAATACTCTGGTTTCTCTTCAGATCGTATAAATCTTTCGCCTTTTACCAAGACATCTAAATTCCCAATTCCTTTGGCTCTCTGAAGGGGTTAGGAAAAGTGCTTCTTTACATATTTATTTTAAAAATATGAATACGATTTGTCTATAAAGTTCTCATAGTTATTTGTAATTTGAAAGAAAAAAAGTATTTATTAATCCAAATGCATCTCTCTTTTTTTTTTTTTCCTGAATGCCTCTCTTAATGGTTGACTTTTAGACTGAGAAAATTCCTCAAAAAATTAAAAATAGAACTACCATATGATCAAGCAATTCCACTTCTGGGCATTTATCCAAGGAAAACAAAAACAGTAACTCAAGAAGATATCTGAACTCCCGTGTAATGGCAGCATTATTTGCAATAGCCAAAATATGGAAGCAGCCCAGGTGTCCAGAAATGGATGAATGAATAAAGAAGATGTGGTCTAGGGGAGCCTGGGTGGCTCAGTTGGTTAAGCAGACGACTCTGGATTTCGATTCAGGTCATGATCCCAGGGTCCTGGGATTGAGCCCTGCCTCAGGCCCTGCACTCAGCATGGAGTTTGCTTGAGATTTTCTCTCTCCCTCTCCCTTTTCCCCTCCCCTGGCACGTGCACACTCTCTCTTTCTTGCAAATAAATAAATAAATAAATCTTTAAAAAAAAAAAAGATGTGGTCTAGGTATACAATGGAATACAATTCAGCCATAAAAATAATTAAATCTTGCCATTTGCAACAACATGGATGGATCCTGAGGACATAAATCTAAGTGAACAACATGTTGGACAGAGAAAGACTAATACAATATGTTGTAGATACAGAGAAAATATTAGTGGTTGCCAGAGGTAGGGTGTAGGGGTTCGGAGAAACAGGTGAAAAGGGTCAAAATGTGCAGACTTCTAATTATAAAATAAGTAAGTCAAGAGGATGTAATGTATAGCATGGGGACCATAGTGAATAATACTTAAAAATTCTCATCACAAGAAAAAAAATTGTATTTATGTATATGACAGATGTCAACTGGACTTATTGTGTTGATCATTTCACAATATATATACAAATAATGAGTCATTATTTTGTATACCTGAAATTAATATAATGTGTGTCAACTATACCTCAATAAAAAAATGTCTTCAATAATTTTTTTTAAAAGACTGAAGAAAAAGTGAAAAATTAGGGAAATTAAGTTGGGGCAAGTAATTTAGAGAGAATGTACTTAGGTAGTGTTTTAAAGTAGGATACACAGGATGTAATAAGATTGATTTCCTTCTCAAAAAGATAGTACAAAGTTTAGATAGGCTAATTAGGAAGGCAAGAATGTTGTGGACTTTTTTTTTTTTAAGTAAGAGGCAGGAGAGAGGAATTCATCTTGAGAAGTCATCTACTTAAGACAACTATAAGGAGTGAAAATAAACTTCTTTAAAGTAAATATGGTTAGGAGACAACAAATAAAAATCCATCCAGAGATTATTTACGCTAATGATAGATCAGTCACCCAAGGGTAGTGGCTTCTAAATAAAATGTGGATGAAGGTCCATGGTGGAATGTATTGTAGAATGCCAAAGAAGGTGTAAAGGAGAAAAAACAAAACAAAACAAAACATTGCATTTGACAAGAAAACTAAATTACTTTGAGATTATACAACTATTGAGTATTGGAACCAGAATACGTTTTGAAAAAACTTAAAATAATGGGTGCTCATGAGTAGCTCAGTCAGTTAAGTGTCCAACTCTTGATTTTGGCTCAGGTCATGATCTCAGGGTCATGGGATTGAGTCCCATGTCACGCTGAGTCTGCTTGAGATTCTCTCTCTCCCTCTGTCCTCTCTCTCCTCTCTCTCTCTCTCTCAAGTAAATAAATAAAATCTTTAAAAAAATGATAATTCAGTATGTGTGTGTAGAGGGGAGAGGGGACTGATCAGAATTTTTTAAGTAATAAAGAACAGTGATATGGATCTATAACCAGGAATGATTATAATTATTCCTATAACCAGGAATCACTATGATTATATACTGATCAAGTAGTGAGACATAAAGAGTAATAGTTTACATTTATATTCAGCAAAAGAATGTAAGCTTGGTACTTCTTTCCTGAAGTAGGCACATGGAACTTGACACTGGAATATCAGGCTGCTCTTCCAGTGCAGAGAAGGGAAAGAAATGAGAGTATACAAGTGGTCTAGGGACGACAGTGAAACAACCCTGACTTGTTACCTACCTTGACCTATGTAGAAAGATACTTCCACGAAGGACAGAGAAGAATCCAGAAAACATACTTTCTATCATACTTTTTGGGTCAGTGGTTCTCGAGGGTTAATACACCTATGAATCAACTGGAGAAATTGGTTAATAGATCACTTCTGATACAGTACATCTGGAATGGGGTCTGGAATTCTGTATATGCAATAGCTCCAAGGTGATACCTGTACTGCTGATAGTGATCACAATTGGAGTAGCAATGTCTATAGAGCAGACATTCTCAAAGCCTAGTGTGTATTTACATCACCTGGAAGACTGTTTCAAACAGGCAGCACTGCACTCCACCACCAGAGTTTCTGATTCAGGAGGTCAGGGGTGGTGCTAATTTGCCTTTTTTTTTTAAATTTAATTTTATTATGTTATGTTAATCACCATACATTACATCATTAGTTTTTGATGTAGTGTTCCATGATTCATTGTTTGCGTATAACACCCAGTGCTCCATTCAGTACGTGCCCTCTTTAATACCCATCACCAGGCTAACCCAGCCCCCTCCCCTCTAGAACCCTCAGTTTGTTTCTCAGAGTCCATAGTCTCTCATGGTTCATCTCCCCCTCCTATTCCCCCCTCTTCATTTTTCCCTTCCTACTATCTTCTTTTTTTTTTTTTTTTAACATATAATGTATTATTTGTTTCAGAGGTACAGGTCTGTGATTCAACAGTCTTGCACAATTCACAGCGCTCACCATAGCACACACCCTCCCCAATGTCTGTCACCCAGCCACCCCATCCCTCCCACCCCCCACCACTCCAGCAACCCTCAGTTTCTTTCCTGAGATTAAGAATTCCTCATATCAGTGAGATCATATGATACATGTCTTTCTCTGATTGACTTATTTCACTCAGCATAATACCCTCTACTTCCATCCACGTCGTTGCAAATGGCAAGATTTGGGGTTTTTTGATGGCTGCATAATATTCCATTGTATATATATACCACATCTTCTTTATCCATTCATCTGTCAATGGACATCTTGGCTCTTTCCATAGTTTGGCTATTGTGGACATTGTTGCTATAAACATCAGGGTGCACGTACCCCTTCTGATCACTACATTTGTATCTTTGGGGTAAATACCCAGTAGTGCAATTGCTGGGTCATATGGTAGCTCTATTTTCAACTTTTTGAGGAACCTCCCTACCGTTTTCCAGAGTGGCTGCACCAGCCTGCATTCCCACCAACAGTGTAAGAGGGTTCCCCTTTCTCCACATCCTTGCCAGCATCTGTCATTTCCTGACTTGTTAACTGTAGCCCTTCTGACTGGTGTGAGGTGGTATCTCATTGAGGTTTTGATTTGGATTTCCCTGATGCCGAGCGATGTTGAGCACTTTTTCATGTGTCTGTTGGTCATTTGGTTGTCTTTGGAAAAATGTCTGTTCATGTCTTCTGCCCATTTCTTGATTGGATCATTTGTTCTTTGGGTGTTGAGTTTGATAAGTTCTTTATAGATTTTGGACACTAGCCCTTTATCTGATATGTCATTTGCAAATATCTTTTCCCATTCTGTCGGTTGTCTTTTGGTTTTTTTGACTGTTTCCTTTGGGCGCCTGGGTGGCTCAGTTGGTTAATTTGCTTTTCTAAGGAGTTCCTGGGTGAAGCTAATGCTGCTGGTCCAGGGACCACACTTTGAGAACCACTTGTGGAGACTATCATTTTGGACTGTGTTTTGTTTGTTTGTTTTGACTCAGAGAGTGGACCTTCTTTCATTTTTTTCTCCCTTGGTCTATTTGGTTTCTTGGCCAGGACTATCATCTAGGGTAGAACATTCTAGAGCTGATTGCTCTAACTACATGAAATATTTGAAATTTAACACCAACTGTATACATATTAGTTGTGCTAAGTAAAATTTGATCTGTAGAAAAATGGGTTTAATCTTATACACTGCTTTTATTTTTTGTCTTTTGATTAAAATAAAACTACAACACAAAAGCAATGCACTCTCAATTATAGGGAAAATTTAAATATTTGCTATGCAATGTCTTCTGCTATCTTTTTAACCCCTCCCCCCCCCATATTTTTCCTTGCCAACACTAGTTAAACTGTTACACTTAGATTCTCCAAAAGAAATGGTTTCTTTTTCCATGGCATCTCATTCTCCAAGTCCAATATTACTTCTACCATCTTTCCAGGTCAAAATTATACACATCTTCAAAATTTATCTCAATTTTTTGCTTTAGAAAGATCTTTAAGTAGCTGGTTTCAAATATGCTTCATCTTTTCTCTGAATACTTTATATGTTAATGTGTCTGTTATTTACAACATTGTATGTGAAAATTTAAAATATTGGAATTAAGAGATGAGATATTAGAATATTTCATTTTGGGGGGCAGAGCAAGATGGCGGAGGAGTAGGAGACCTGGATTTTGTCTCCTCTCAGGAATTCAGCTGGATAGGGATCAAACCATTCTGAACACCTACAAACTCAACAGGAGATCGAAGAAAAGAAGAGCAACAACTCTCTCATCAGAAAAGCGACCACTTTCTGGAAGGTAGGACGTGTGGAGAAGTGAATCCGAGGCGATATTTGGGAGGATAGACGGCAGGGGAGGGGCCTCCGTCGGCCGCTTCTGGCAAGTGATAGAACCACGGAGCACAAAATCGGAACTTTTAAAAGTCTGCTCCGCCGAGGGACGTCACTCTGGTGGCTAAGCGGGGGGTGGAACCCTCCGGGACAGTGTGGTCTCAGGACCCTCAGGGTCACAGAAAGACCGGGGGTGCCTGAGTGTGGCAGAGCTCCCAGGTAATGGAGCGGGAAAGCCGGCTGCAGAGGCGGAGCCCAGGCACGGGCTCTCAGCTTGGGGTTGCCATAAACCGTGATCCGCGGCACAGCCGGGCCCCTGCTCCTCCAGCAGGGACCCAACAAGCGGCAGATCCGGGGAGACTCCCCTTCCTCCCCCAGGAGGAGCCGCAAGGGAGCGCACCGCAGGGATCTGCTGGGTTTGGAGACTCCACCCGGGGTCGGAGCTAGAGATAGAAACGCGCGGTCACAGGCCGGGTGAGCATGGAGTGTGGCCAGAGACCGGGGAGATGGGAGTGACTGACGGCTTTTCTCTGGGGGCTCACTGAGGAGCGGGGCCCCGAGTTCTCGGCTCCTCCAGGGCGGAGATTGGGAGGCCGCCATTTTCACTCTCCGCCTCCAAAGCTGTACGGAAAGCTCGCAGGGAACAAAAGCCCCGGAGAGCAAACCCCAGCAGATTACTTAGCCGGGAGGGGGCAAGGGCGGGGCAATTCCGCCTCCGGCAGAGACATTTGGAAACCACGGCAACAGGCCCCTCCCCAGAAGATCAGCGAGAAGAGCCAGCCAAATCCAAGTTTACCGATCAATGAGAACGGCAGAACTCCAGCGAGAACGGCAGAACTCCAGCGCTAGGGGAATACTGCACATAGAATTCATGGCTTTTTTACCATGATTCTTTAGTCTTTCAAAGTTAATTTTTTTTTAACTGTCTTTTTTTCTTTCTTTTTCTTTTTTTTGAATTTTTCTTTTTCCCTTTTTCAACCAACATCTTATCAATCCCTTTTTAAAAAAAATTTTTTTTATTTTTCATTTTTAGAGTCATATTCTATCCCTTCATAGTAGTTACCCGTATTTTTGGCTTATATATATAAGTTGTTCTCTCTTTAAAATTTTGAGATAGTTTCTTCTAACAGATTAAAATATACCCTAAATCTCTAGTATACGGTGTTTTCTATTCCCCTGCCTGATCACATCCTCTCCCTTTTTTTTTCTTTTTTCTTTTTTTAAATCCTCTTCTTTCTTTTTTCAAACAACTTCTTATCAATTCCTTTTATAAAATTTTTTATAATTTCCATCTTTACAGTCATATTCCATCCCTTCATCATATCAACCCTTATTTCTGTACATATATAAGTTTTTCTTTCTTTAAAATTTTGGGAGGCACTTTCTTCTAAAAGACCAAAATACACACCAAATCTAGTGTGTGGCACTGATCTATATACCAGCCTGATCATATTAGTCACATTCTGGGTTTTTTTTGTTGTTGCTGTTTTGTTTTGTTTGTTTGTTTGTTTGTTTTGTTTGTTTTGTTTGTTTGTTTTGTTTGTTTTGTTTGTTTTTATCTTTATCTTTATCTTTTTTTTTTTTCTTTTTCTTTTTTCTCTCTTTCCATTTCTTGTTCCACTGATTTAGGTCTTTTCTGATTTGTTTAGAGTATATTTTCTGGGGACGTTGTTACTCTGCTAGCATTTTGTTCTCTCATTAATCTATTCTCCTCTACACAAAATGACAAGACGGAAAAAATCACCTCAACAAAAAGAAGAAGAGGTAGTACTGACTGCCAGGGACCTACTCAATACGGACATTAGTACGATGTCAGATCTAGAGTTCAGAATCATCACTTTAAAGATACTAGCTGGGCTTGGAAAAAATATGGAAGTTATTAGAGAAACCCTTTCTGGAGAAGTAAAAGAACTAAAATCCAACCAAGTAGAAATCAAAAAGGCTATTAATGAGGTGTAATCAAAAATGGGGGCGCTAAGTGCTAGAATAAATGAGGCAGAAGAGAGAATCCGTAATATAGAAGATGAAATGATGGAAAATAAAGAAGCTGAGAAAAAGAGAGATAAACAACTACTGGATCACAAGGGCAGAATTCGAGAGATAAGTGATACCATAAGACGAAACAACATTAGAATAATTGGGATCCCAGAAGAAGAAGAAAGAGAGAGAGGGGCAGAAGGTATAATGGAGCAAATTATAGCAGAGAACTTCCCTAATTTGGGGAAGGAAACAGGCATGAAAATCCAGGAAGCCCAGAGAACCCCTCTCAAAATCAATAAAAATAGGTCAACACCCCGACATCTAATAGTAAAACTTACGAGTCTCATAAACAAAGAGAAAATCCTGAAAGCAGCTCGGGAGAAGAGATATGTAACCTACAAGGGTAGAAACATTAGATTGGCAACAGACCTATCCACAGAGACCTGGCAGGCCAGAAAGGACTGGCAGGATATATTCAGAGCACTAAATGAGAAAAATATGCAGCCAAGAATATGATATCCAGCTAGGCTGTCATTGAAAATTGAAGGAGAGATAAAAAGCTTCCAGGACAAACAAAAACTAAAGGAATTTGCAAACACAAAACCAGCCCTACAAGAAATCTTGAAAGGGGTCCTCTAAGCAAAGAGAGAGCCTAAAAGCAACATAGACCAGAAAGGAACACAGACAATATACGGTAACAGTCACCTTACAGGCAATACAATGGCACTAAATTCCTATCTTTCAATAGTTACCTTGAATGTAAATAGGCTCAATGCCCCAATCAAAAGACACAGGCTAACAGACTGGATTAAAAAACAAGACCCATCGATATGCTGTCTGCAAGAGACTCATTTTAGACCCAAAGACACCCCCAGATTGAAAGTGAGGGGGTGGAAAACCATTTACCATGCTAATGGACACCAAAAGAAAGCTGGGGTGGCAATCCTTATATCAGACAAATTAGATTTTAAACCAAAGACTGTAATAAGAGATGAGGAAGGACATTATATCCTACTTAAAGGATCTATCCAACAAGAAGATCTAACAATTGTAAATATCTATGACTCTAACAGGGGAGCAGCCAATTATATAAGGCAATTAATAACAAAAGCAAAGAAACACATCGACAACAATACAATAATAGTGGGGAACTTTAACACCCCCCTCACTGAAATGGACAGATCGTCTAAGCAAAAGATCAACAAGGAAATAAAGACTTTAAATGACACACTAGACCAAATGGACCTCACAGACATATTCAGAACATTCCACCCCAAAGCAACGGAATACACATTCTTCTCTAGTGCCCATGGAACATTCTCCAGAATAGATCACATCCTAGGTCATAAATCAGGTCTCAACCAGTACCAAAAGATTGGGATCATTCCCTGCCTATTTTCAGACCACAATGCTTTGAAACTAGAACTCAATCACAAGAGGAAAGTCGGAAAGAACTCAAATACATGGAGGCTAAAGAGCATCCTACTAAAGAATGAATGGGTCAACCAGGAAATAAAAGAAGAATTAAAAAAATACATGGAAACCAATGAAAATGAAAACACAACTATTCAAAATCTTTGGGATGCAGCAAAGGCAGTCCTAAGAGGAAAGTATATAGCAATACAAGCCTTTCTCAAGAAACAAGAAAGGTCTCAAGTACACAACCTAACCCTACACCTAAAGGAGCTGAAGAAAGAACAGCAAATAAAGCCTAAACCCAGCAGGAGAAGAGAAATCATAAAGATCAGAGCAGAAATCAATGAAATAGAAACTAAAAGAACAGTAGAACAGATCAACGAAACTAGGAGCTGGTTCTTTGAAAGAATTAACAAGATTGATAAACCCCTGGCCAGACTTATCAAAAAGAGAAGAGAAATGACCCAAATCAACAAAATCATGAATGAAAGAGGAGAGATCACAACCAACACCAAAGAAATACAAACAATTATAAGAACATATTATGAGCAACTCTATGCCAGCAAATTCGATAACCTGGAAGAAATGGAGGCATTCCTAGAGATGTATCAACTACCAAAACTGAACCAGGATGAAATAGAAAACCTGAACAGATCTATAACCACTAAGGAAATTGAAGCAGTCATCAAAAATCTCCCAACAAACAAAAGCCCAGGGCCAGATGGCTTCCCAGGGGAATTCTACCAAACATTTCAAGAAGAATTAATACCTATTCTTCTGAAACTGTTCCAAAAAATAGAAACGGAAGGAAAACTTCCAAACTCATTTTATGAGGCCAGCATTACCTTGATCCCCAAACCAGACAAAGACCCCATCAAAAAGGTGAATTACAGACCAATATCCCTGATGAACATGGATGCAAAAATTGTCACCAAAATACTAGCCAGTAGGATCCAACAGTACATTAAAAGGATTATTCACCATGACCAAGTGGGATTTATCCCTGGGCTGCAAGGTTGGTTCAACATCTGCAAATCAATCAGTGATACAATACATTAACAAAGAAAGAACAAGAATCATATGATCCTCTCAATAGATGCAGAAAAAGCTTTTGACAAAGTACAGCATCCTTTCTTGATCAAAACTCTTCAGAGTATAGGGATAGAGGGTACATACCTCAATATCATAAAAGCCATCTATGAAAAACCTACAGCGAATATCATTCTCAATGGGGAAAAACTGAGAGCTTTCCCCCTAAGGTCAGGAACGAGGCAGGGATGTCCACTATCACCACTGCTATTCAACATAGTATTGGAAGTCCTAGCCACAGCAATCAGACAACAAAAAGAAATCAAAGGCATCCAAATTGGCAAAGAAGAAGTCAAACTCTCACTCTTTGCAGATGATAGGATACTTTATGTGGAAAAGCCAAAAGATTCCACCCCAAAACTGCTAGAACTCATACAGGAATTCAGTCAAGTGGCAGGATATAAAATCAATGCACAGAAGTCAGTGGCATTCCTATACACCAACAACAAGACAGAAGAAAGAGAAATTAAGGAGTCGATCCCATTTACAATTGCACCCAAAACCATAAGATACCTAGGAATAAATCTAACCAAAGAGGCAAAGGATCTGTACTCAGAAAACTATAAAATACTCATGAAAGAAATTGAGGAAGACACAAAGAAATGGAAAAATGTTCCATGCTCATGGATTGGAAGAACAAATATTGTGAAGATGTCAATGCTACCTAGAGCAATCTACACATTCAAGGCATTCCCCATCAAAATACCATCCACTTTTTTCAAAGAAATGGAACAAATCATCCTAAAATTTGTATGGAACCAGAAAAGACCCCGCATAGCCAGAGGAATGTTGAAAAAGAAAAGCAAAGCCGGCGGCATCACAATTCCGGACTTCCAGCTCTATTACAAAGCTGTCATCATCAAGACAGCATGGTACTGGCACCAAAACAGACACATAGATCAATGGAACAGAATAGAGAGCCCAGAAATGGACCCTCATCTCTATGGTCAACTCATCTTTGACAAAGCAGGAAAGAATGTCCAATGGAACAAAGACAGTCTCTTCAACAAATGGTGTTGGGAAAATTGGATAGCCACATGCAGAAGAATGAAACTGGACCATTTCCTTACACCACACACAAAAATAGACTCCAAATGGTTGAAAGATCTCAATGTGAGACAGGAGTCCATCAAAATCCTCAAGGAGAACACAGGCAGCAACCTCTTTGACCTCAGCCGAAGCAACTTCTTCCTAGAAACATCGCCAAAGGCAAGGGAAGCAAGGGCAAAAATGAACTATTGGGACTTCATCAAGATAAAAAGCTTTTGCAAAGCAAAGGAAACAGTCAACAAAACCAAAAGACAACCGACAGAATGGGAGAAGATATTTGCAAATGACATATCAGATAAAGGGCTAGTATCCAAAATCTAAAGAACTCATCAAACTCAACACCCAAAGAACAAAGAATTCAATCAAGAAATGGGCAGAAGACATGAACAGACATTTTTCCAAAGAAGACATCCAAATGGCCAACAGACACATGAAAAAGTGCTCAATATCACTCGGCATCAGGGAAATCCAAATCAAAACCTCAATGAGATACCACCTCACACCAGTCAGAATGGCTAAAATTAACAAGTGAGGAAACGACAAATGTTGGCGGGGATCCGGACAAAGGGGAACCCTCCTACACTGTTGGTGGGAATGCAAGCTGGTGCAGCCACTCTGGAAAACTGTATGGAGGTTCCTCAAAAAGTTGAAAATAGAGCTACCATATGATCCAGCAATTGCACTACTGCGTATTTACCCCAAAGATACAAAAGTAGGGATCCGAAGGGGTACATGCACCCCGATGTTTATAGCAGCAATGTCCACAATAGCCAAACTGTGGAAAGAGCCAAGATGTCCATCGACAGATGAATGGATAAAGAAGAGGTGGTATATATATACAATGGAATATTATGCAGCCATCAAAAGGAATGAGATCTTGCCATTTGCAACGACGTGGATGGAACTGGAGGGTATTATTTTGAGTGAAATAAGTCAAACAGAGAAAGACATGTATCATATGATCTCACTGATATGAGGAATTCTTAATTGCAGGAAACAAATTGAGGGTTGCTGGAGTGGGGGGTGGGGTGGGAGGGATGGGGTGACTGGGTGATAGACACTGGGGAGGGTATGTGCTCTGGTAAGCGCTGTGAATTGTGCAAGACTGTTGAATCTCAGATCTGTACCTCTGAAACAAATAATGCAATATATGTTAAGAAAAAAAAAGAAGAAGAAGAAGGTAGTGGGAGGGGAAGAATGAAGCGGGGGAAATTGGAGGGGTAGACGAACCATGAGAGACGATGGACTCTGAAAAACAAACTGAGGGTTCTAGAGGGGAGGGGGGGTGGGAGGATGGGTTAGCCTGGTGGTGGGTATTGAGGAGGGCACATTCTGCATGGAGCACTGGGTGTTAGGCACAAACAATGAATCATGGAACACTTCATCTAAAACTAATGATGTAATGTATGGGGATTAACATAAGAATAAAAAGTAAAAAAATAAAAAAATTAAAAAAGAATATTTCATTTTCCCCAGGATACATAGCCCAGTGTCTTACAGTGTTCAAGGGAATGAGTTCAGGAATCAGACTATCTGGGTTCATATCTGTCACTCTCACATCTCTTCAGTTGGGGCCACAGACAATGTCTCTAAACCACAGTGTTAATTTCTGAAATTGGGGTGTTGTGGCTACTCAGAGCTTTAATTAGCTTTTACATAAAATTTTGGAATTGTACATACTTCATAGTACTCAATAAACAAAAACTGTTTAATGAACAAATATTGAGTAAATAACTTGGCATTGTGACCTAGGTAACTGGGTGTTTAAATTTGGACAAGAGAGTGCACATTGAAAACAATAGGATTTTGATAATGAATTTTGGGTAATCTGTGAATTAACGTATCTATAATGGCTATAGAGATAGAGGGACTCTAAATTACAAGCTCCGAATTGAAACAAGGCATGGAGGCCAAACCAGGTGCAGAACTTTTGAAATCGTGATGTCCTGGAAAATCAACAACATATGGACACTACATGCATAGTGTGAGTTCAGATTTATTGAATTAATACCTTAAACACTGTTGGAAGCCTACTGAGAGTTAGTTGGACTACTTGGGTACACTAAATGTGTAGACTTAGTGATTTAAATATGACACTGTGGGAAATCATAAAATGCTATGCCAGAGTTTGAACACTTTTGCAATGAGGAAGAGAAGAGTGGCCCCGGACATCCAGTAGTTGGCCTGGTACTATTAGCTCACACTTGGTATTATTACAAGGTGGCCTGATGCTCACAATCAGACATCACTGTTCCCTTGTTGAACATAAACAATCTCAGAGAAAGTCAACATCAGACAAGGCAAGTCTATGAGCATGATGGATCAAGACAAAAATAAGAACACTATAATCATGCCTGAACAGACTAAACATGAACATAACATGAACATTATCCAAACCATTATATACCAAACACCCCTGTCTCCCATGTGGTATGAGTGCTGTTTTTTTACTCATTATCGCTAAAGGATCTAGTCTTCCCTACTTTTAGATAACATGTATTAATATATCCAGTAATAGAGTTACGTTACGCCTATTTCCTGAGAGTAGTCAATACAGAGCAAAGCCCTGCTTCCTTGAACTCTCCCTCAAGTCACTTCACACAATCCCAAATATTATAACAAGTCCTTTCTAACACCCTCTTACTGAGCCATTCTGTGGTTCCTCATGACGGGTGTCATCCCTCACTGTCATCGCTGATAAACCCAACTTGTTCACTACAGCCATGATACTGATGCACTTTGGCGGGGCGTGGTGGGGGTGGTTT
Organism: Mirounga angustirostris; assembly: GCF_029215605.1. Taxonomy (NCBI): domain Eukaryota; kingdom Metazoa; phylum Chordata; class Mammalia; order Carnivora; family Phocidae; genus Mirounga; species Mirounga angustirostris. The sequence continues at coordinate 174,735,789 of NW_026991709.1, read as the reverse complement.
GCACTGGGAGCAGATAGATCCCTTTGGACAGTTTTGTGGATGATGGTGTAGGAGGTGGGGGTGAATAAACCTCTTACAATTTTTTAACTGACATTATCATCCTAGATCACATTGAAAGATATTGGAGCATTTGTTTTGTCCAAGGGCTCCACACTTTAAGCAGATTTGGTAAGTGTAAAGGCAGATTTATATAATAGTTAAAGCAGTTAAAGATTGTGTATTACCTCCAAGGATTATTACTTCTGCAGTTCACTCTGGGAGAGTCCTTTAAATAACAAATTCTCCTAGTGTGTTTAAAGTGTGATTGATTATCAGAAATTTGATTTAGGAGGAATTTCTCATGAACACATTGAAAGTGGGATACAGCTGTAAGGGGAGATATTAGAACTTGTTGGTCTAGACAGTAATTTCATTTACATTCATTTTTTAGTTTCTAGGTACACTATTCTAAACTTAATTAAAGCCAACTGGGAAAAAATTTTGTTTGAAGAAAGGATGTTTCTTGAGGGCTCATGTGAAGTATGAGAACATTTCTGGTTTTTCAGATGAACATTTTATCACCTGAGGTGGAGAGAAAAATGCACCTTTTCTATATTTTCCAGGGAATAAATTGGCACCAAACACTTTTAGTAATTCAATTTTTAAAAATAAACAGCTTCTATTTTCTTTACTATCTATCTTATTCTCCCCTTCTTTTTCAATGTTTTGTAACAATAAGATACTCTCCACAGCACATACCTTGTATGAACCCAGCTTTATTTCAAAAGCTTTATTAGATCTTTTTTTTTTTGGCAAAGATTTCATTGGAAATATGTATATATTTTTAATATTGCTGAAAACGAATTATTGCTATGGAATGGTTCCCTTCCAAATTGTTCCCATTGTTTCTGACAGAAAGCCACCAGCCAGAAGTAGCCACAATGATCCCTTTTTTGTTATTATATACGTGATAAGAAGTGCATTCTTAGGGAGTCTGTGTACCACTTGGTCATCAGATTTCATTCATTATAGGAATAAGACAAACTACATATTTTGGAGAGGAATGATGAGCAGATCTATTGTTTTAGAATTTTAACCATAATTTTTAACTGCCTTTAATGTCACATGAATAACCATACAGTTCATCTGGGTGAGCCTTTAGTGTGGGAATGGAAATAGCAAAGTGAAAACCCAAGTTTCAACTCTGTTTAGGGTCAGCCAGGTCAGTGCTGGGTTCTGAGGATGTGGCTGAAGGTAGTGATGATGTGAGGGAAGCCTGGGGTGGCCAGGATGGAGACATAATCTTTGCTAGAAGTAGCTGGTATGTGGTACACAAATGCCTGATGGGAAGCATAACTTGGTTCTCACATACAAACATTTGTGCATTGAACCTTCTCTACCTTTAAGTCCTCATCCTTTTCAGATAAAGGGGTCTGATTTATTTAAAAGTGAGTTAAACTAATGATTTAACTAAAATGATTAAGCTAGAGATTGAATCATATTACAACCTGGATCTTATCATTTCCAGTTCATTTATTTCATCTTAAGAAAATGATGACAAATTTAATCTTAGTTTTGACGAACATGGTTTCTTAAAATGCTGTTTGGAAATGGATTCCTCAGATCAGCTAGTCCAATGTTTACAAAGTTCTTTTTTTTTTTTAAACATTTTATTTATTTATTTTAGAGAGAGAGTGTGAGCAGGGGCCTAGGGGAAGAGGGAGAGAGAGAATCCTAAGCAGGCTCTGTGCCCAGCGCAGAGCCCATGGTGGGGCTCGATTTCACGACCCTGAGATCATGACCTGATTCGGAACCAAGAGCTGGATGCTCAACCAACTAAACTACCCTAGCCCCCTACAAAGTTGTTTTATGCACAGAACTAATTCTTCACATTAAATCTCACTCAGTATCCCAATATATAAAATATGTAATATCAGAACTTATTTTATTAAAATAGGAGAAGGAGGCAAAAGCTCTTCCTGCTCCAGTATTCCTTTCACCACCTTTCCCCTTCCCAAATGGGTGGTCCTTGAGACACTCTGTGAAATCCTAAGGTCTTCAGGAGTGAGGATGGAAAACTTCAGAGGATCAAGCTCCCCATTGTATCAGGGAGGAGTTTCAGTTTCAGTTTTTGAGAACCAATTGCCATTGAATGATAAAGACTAAACAAGAATACAAATGCCTTCACTCCAAGCCCAGTTATTTTTTTATGAATGTCACTGCACTTTAGTGTGATCCTTTAATCATTAGGTCTTTTTTTTTTTTTTTTGAGAAAATAAGATGCATGCCAGAAGGAATTGGAAAGTACTGGGGAAGAACCAGAGGTTTAAGTAGAAAAAGGAAAGTATGAGACATAATGACTTATATCTTGCTCTTAAAATCTTATATTCCTTCTTAATATTGATTTCTATAATTACTTTGATAAACACCAAATAATCAGCTGCTCATATTACAGAATCATCTTGCTGAAGAGGCTTTGATTTGGAACCACAAAAATAAATTATATATATATAAAATAAAATTTTTATTTCTTGTCTCACCATAACTCTTACTGACATATTTAGTAAAGAAAATACTAAATGGGTCTCTGCATGGCCATTTCCTTCTCATCCCTTAGGGATCAAGTTAAATTTCATTTCCTCAGAGAGGATTTTCAGCAGGCTCTGCTTGTCATTTTCTTTCTTTTTTTTTTTTTTTTGTTTGTCATTTTCTAGGATGACACTTGTTTACCTCTTATAAATGAAATAATCCAGATTATCCTTTCTGTATTTATTTCTTTATGATTTCTGTTTCTGCACATCTGAACTGTAAGCTCCATCATGCCAGAGTTCATGTCCTTCTTTCTTGGTCACTATTGTATCTCTAGCAACTAGTACATTTCTTGTCACATGGCAGGTGTTCCACATATAATTATTGGACAAATAAATGAATATATTCTATAAATAGCTATTTTAAGTATATCTCAATATCAGTCATATATAAATACTTTCTAAGATGCATATCATAAATATTTATATAAACACATTCCTAAACTGATACTCAGTTCTGAAAAGTTAGACCTCTACATATTCCTACAATTGTTAATGGTAATTATTGGGTGACATCTTGATGTGCATTTGTGCTGCTTATATTAGGTTGTGGAGTTCAGTGAGCAAACTTCATGAGGAAATATTTAGCCATATGCTTCTTCAGAATTGCAGTAAGAGTGTGACTAATCTCCGCAGGTTTTGCTTTCAATAATTTTGAATCTCCAAATGGTTAAGTTACTTTCATTTTAAGTTTCATCTTTGGCTTTTTCTCCAATTGGTACAAAATTAAAGTAAAAAATACAAGGAAAGATTAGATAACATAAATGGAATGTTTTCTATCCCCTAGAGTACTTATAACTTTGGATATAATAATGTACCGAAATTACTGAATTGTGTTTAATAAATAGCTTAGAGTATTCCAATCAATCAATAACCAATTGAACATCTCTTTAATGAGAGCCTAAGGCAGCATTGTGATACATATAAATATATAAGAAAAGGCTCATTCCTTTAGAGAATATAATGTCTATTAATGATGAAAATGTTACCCTGCAAACCAGTTGTTTAATTGCTTAAACCAAGTAGCATTAATTATATATGTAATCAAGGGTAACTAAGAAATGAATCACTGCAAGTGAGGATAATGATGGATGTTTAATGGAAGAGTTTGGATTTAATCTTAGTTTTGAGGAATAGGTAGTATTTACAGAGGTTATGGCATTTTTTAGGAGCCGGTGGAGGTTGGAGGGGGCAGTGCACAAAAGTTCAGGCTTCAAAGGAGCAAGACAACTTAAAGAAATTTGGTTGAACCTGGTAGAGCCAGACTTCTAAGAAGTAGAAAGAAATGAAGTATTGTTTTTTGGGTAAGAAAAGTTGATGGAAGACATAAGTTTGAAGCAGTTTCATGCAGTATGTAATATGGAAGCATCTTTTGTTCTTAAGTAATTCAATGGTGTGAGGCAACATGTATTTTTAGAAAAATTAATCTGGCAGTGATATGCAGAAGTCATTTTTTTTTTAAGATTTTATTTATTTATTTGACAGAGAGAGACACAGCAAGAGAGGGAACACAAGCAGGGGGAGTGGGAGAGGGAGAAGCAGGCTTCCCGAGGAGCAGGAAGCCCGACGTGGGGCTTGATCCCAGGACTCTGGGATCATGACCTGAGCTGAAGGCAGATGCTTAACAACTGAGCCACCGAGGCGCCCCACAGAATTCATTTAAAAAGGAAAAAAAGAGTTAGGGAAAGGGAAGTAAAAATATATGTTTAACTCTTCTTTTCTCAAGGATTTCTAGCTTTTTAAAAACACTCTTAAGTCATCCAAAACATAGTTTCCAACTAGAACAATACGTGAATCACTCATAGCTTAAGTATGACAAGGTGTGTACTAAATGCATCCCAAATTGCAGATATATGATTTAGAGACATTTTTGTTTATGAAGATATATGCAGTTAAGCACTTCTTACTTACTGTTACATTGAAACAAAACACTCATAGACATCTCTGTGACAGCTCCATGTAGATGAAATGTTTTCATTAGGTTTATGATAATAAACCAAACCCAGAACAAATTTATAGAGTGTGTGTAATGGTAGGAAATGAAATGAGAAGAAATTCATAATGATATCTCAATAGCATTCAAATTGATCAGTAGAGTGAGTGCGTGATTACCATTGATCTATTTCATATGCACATACAACAGAGGTTATCTTTAAACACCTCCAAAAATATGTTTCATACTGAAATCCACAATCAATAGTCTTTGAAAAGACAGAAGACTTGAGATGGATGCCAGGAATGAAAAAAGCTGGCAGCATCTGGGACCATATCAGGAGAATCAGCATTTCCAGAGGTGATAAAAGACACAGTTCAGTTTGTTCTTGGATTTAATTTCAGGATTTAAATGTAGTTTTTTGGTTTTGGTTTTGGTTTTGGTTTGTTTGTTTTTCAAAAAGCTATATTAGATTTAGCTATATCAACAGCTAGAATGATTTTATTCCTAGAATTAACCTGTTAGTTATCTATCTGGTTGAGCAAGCCAGAAGCCTGGGAGTCATCTTTGATGTGTTCTTTATTAACATGGCCCCCACTTAATCCATGACCAAGTGCTGTTGATTTCACTCACTACATATCACTGTAGCAGCCAGCTAGCTCTTCATTATCTCCACTGCCATCATCCTTGTTGAAAATGATATCACCTCTTCTGTGATTATGCACCCTGCATTCGGGCTGGCCCTTGTGCAGTCTATTTTCTACATAGCAGCCAGTATGATTTTTTTCTGTACCTCTCCTCATCCCACATGCAAACCTTTCCATGACTTCTTATTCTTAGGAAACTCTTCCAAATCCTTAATGACTAAAGGCCAAATATGTCCTCATCGCTACCTATCTTTTTAGACTGATGGCATCACCCCCCTCCCCAGGTCTTCCCATAAGAGCCATTCTCTTCACCAGCATGTATTCAGTGCATATACTGTCTCTTATGTCTGGAAGGCCCTCTGCTGCCTGTTTTCCTACCTATTTTTTTTTTTTAATTTTTTTATTCTTATGTTAATCCCCTTACATTACAACATTAGTTTTAGATGAAGTGTTCCATGATTCATTGTTTGTGCACAACACCCAGTGCTCCATGCAGAATGTGCCCTCCTAAGTACCCACCACCAGGCTAACCCATCCTCCCACCCCCCTCCCCTCTAGAACCCTGTTTGTTTTTCAGAGTCCATCGTCTCTCATGGTTCGTCTACCCCTCCGATTTCCCCCGCTTCATTCTTCCCCTCCTGCTACCTTCTTCTTCTTCTTCTTCTTTTTTTTTTTTCTTAACATATATTGCATTATTTGTTTCAGAGGTACAGATCTGAGATTCAACAGTCTTGCACAATTCACAGCGCTTACCAGAGCACATACACTCCCCAGTGTCTATCACCCAGTCACCCCATCCCTCCCACCCCACCCCCCACTCCAACAACACTCAGTTTGTTTCCTGCGATTAAGAATTCCTCATATCAGTGAGATCATATGATACATGTCTTTCTCTGTTTGACTTATTTCACTCAACATAATACCCTCCAGTTCCATCCACGTTGTTGCAAATGCCTGTTTTCCTACCTAACTATTATTTGTTCCTTGAATATTAGCTTCAACTTAGTGCTTCCTGAGAGAAGACTTCTTTGAACTACTAGTTTAGAGCCTGTGATATTGTCATATGGTGTCTTAGGATCATGTTCCTTTTATTCAGAGCACTCAAATATTTTATAATTATAAACTCACATTTTGACTTTTTATTTTATATTTGTCTCCATGTACTAGATTTTGTGTTCTGTGAAAGCAGAAGTCATGGCTCCTTTATCTTGCCATTCTTTTTAAATTTATTTTCTTATTTTGTTGGGGGGGAGTGGCAATGGGCAGAGGGAGAGAGAGAATCTTAGGCAAACTCAATGCTCAGTGAGGCACCTAAGGCTCCATCTCATGACCCTGGGATCATGACCTGAGCCAAAATCAAGAGGTGGACACTTAACCGACTGAGCCACCCAGGCGCCCCTCTCTTGCCATTTTATCCTTAACACTGCACATGCTGGACACGTAGTGGGTTTTTGATCTTCTTTTACTCCCACACTTTTGACTAGTACTTCTTAGACCCATTGACAAGTCCCTTAACCACACAGGCCACTGGTTTCCCATCTGAAAAATGGTAATCACTAAGTTCCTTTTCCAGTAAAATATATTCCTTTTGGCAGTATTTCTTTAAACTATATAAATGCAGTTTGACTCAGAAATTCCCTAAGACCCTCTGACTCAGGAATTCCACTCAGTTCCACTCCTCAGTATAAACCCAACAGAAGTGCATATATACATCTCCTAGAAAATAGGCATAGGAATGTTCATAGCAGCATTATCATAACAGCCAAATTCGGAAAACAACTCAAATTTGCATCAAGAACAGAATGAATAAATAAATCAGAACACATTCATGCAATGAAATACTACCCACAATGAAAATGAAGAGAACATGGTAGATGAACCTCACCAACATAATATCAAGCAAGAAAAGCCAGAAACAAAAGAGTAGATACTTTGTGCTTTCACTTTCATAAATTTGAAAAATATGGAAAACTAATTGCTCTCAATAGGAGTCAGAAAAGTGATTAATTTTAGGGGCTACTGACCAGGAAGTGATGTGATAGGAGCCACCGGAGTGCTGGTAAAATTCTCTTTCTGGATCTGATTGATTGGTAGTTATATGGGGGTATTCACTCTAGAAAAATCAATGAGCTGAACACTTACCAATTTGTCCATTTTCTGCATGTGTATTATACTCTACTAAAAAGTTGGATGTATACATTCTATGACTATAAATAATTTCAAGTCCTGATATAATGATGAATATGAGAAAACAGGTTTTACCTAAGGTATGCCAGATATTTGTGAAGTTGTTTTAAAGTAATTTTGTCAAGAAGAAGATATGAGACTGAAAGGTTGATAAGATATTTGAAAAATAAACAAGTTATTGTTTCTGACAGAGTAAGTTATTTAAATTTTTAATCATTTTCATTTTGTTGTCTTGTGTTTACTAGAAAATGATAGTTTGTATTTTCAAGATATTCAGTTATGTACATCCTTCTGATTATTAACTGATGAGACAGATATTTTCATTATTCCGCATTTGGACATTGACTAAAGTCTGTAATAATATCTGACATTAAATGAGCACTTATTCTATGCCAGACACTAGGCCAAATACCTTATATATAACACAATACCTCATTTAATCTCCATAACAACCTTGTACACTTGATACTCTTATTTTCATCGCCTTATGAATGAGGATGCTGAAGTTTGGAACTTAAAATGCCTTGCGGAAGGTCACAGGATGTATAAGTGATGGAGCACTGAATTGAACTGATATTGAGAATTTTAGCCCCAAAGATGCTCAATAAACCCATTAATATTTGTTTAATATAAGAATTTAACAGAAAACATTTTTGCATAAGTCTATTTATTAATGATTTTCTAGTACTGCCTGAGACAAGGGCCTCACATTATAAATGTTCATATGATTAGGCCACATATGAATTTTAGGGAATTAATGTAATTTTTTGTTCATCCAGAATAGAATAGCTAGAGGGGGAAAGGTCTTTAAGAATATGGGCAAAGCTATAAAATAAACTCAATATTTTCTAAAAATGAAAAATAATATTTATCTGATTAAGGTTGTCACATTTTATGAACAGAATTAGATAATAAATTACATATTTAAATAAAGATAAAGTGTAATTTACCAAATTTCCTTATTTCTATAGACTGTTATAGAATTAATAGCCTAGTTTTCAAGGCAAGTACTTTATGTCAATGAATGTCCTCATTATATAAATGTTATATACTCCCATCAAAAAATTTTTATAAGGATACATTTGAAATATATAAAATATAGTTAATACTCCTCAATAATTTTTACAGCTAAGGCAAACTATTTAAAATCTCTGTGTAATCTACAAGTGACTTTTGAAATGTATGGGTAGGCGACAACAAGACACAGAGCTGATAACACTGTTCCATTAGCAAAAGATTTCTTAGCACTAACATTACGATCAGTCATATTTTTTATCCTGGGGAACATCCTAAAATAGAGTAAAATAATGAGTTAGGTTTTTAACTGTAAGTAGTCATTTATAACTGCTTGTATTAAAAAATAACTATAAATGATTTATTAAAAGGTGAAGACTGCCAACAGTTATAGCACAATGATCAGTGTTGATATAAATGCAAAGATAATAGTAGCTGGCTATTCAGTTGAAAGTTTTCTCCTGTTAAATAGGAAAAAAAATCACATGAGCTAAAATAGTTACAGATAATGCCCTGCAGACATTGAAGGCAGTAACAGTTAATGTGACTTAAAGAAACAAATCTCCTAAGTCTGATACTTCTCCAGTTTGCTATTGATCTAAACCCGGAAGTCCCCTTGGGTTTAATGAACAACCGGTATTCATGCTGAGAATCAACATATTTCTGTCATTATCTCTAAGAAGTGAACTAGCCCTATCATCCTTTCATTGATAATAGAATATATCATATATTCTATGTGTACATATATATGATATATTCTTCTGAAAAATTATTTCATTATTTCCTTGACTATATTAATAAATTAGGAAGCTAAACTCTTCAAACACAATGGCACTATTTTTATTTCATTATATTACAGGCTTGGTTTCATATCAGGAATAGTGTTACTCAGATTTTTGCTCTGGCAAAAACATTTCAATGAAATTATTTTTACTTTGCTTTAACTTACTTTCCTGGGATTGATGATGTCTGCTGGATGGTAAATACATTTCAGTGACCATAAGTTAAATGAATAAAATAAATGCTTCAAGAATTTATCAAAGGGAAATTGGGACAAGTATTGTAATCCCTAAAGAATGGGATAACCCATCATTCATCTATCTCCTAGGACAGAGACAAAACAAAGGGACAGTGTGTCCTGCCTTCTTTTTCTTCTTGTAGGTATTTTGTCTGGAAATAACCACCATGTTATTTGATCTAGCATCTCAATGTTAAAACTTAAAAAAATTCTTGTCATTGATTTACCTCATTCTGAGACCTTACAGTAAAGAGGAAAGATTTTCTTCTCTTTTCTCCTGTTACCCTTTAGTAGAAACTGAGCATAGCAGTAGCTAGTAGAGAGGGTCTCCAGAGACCCCTGTTCTGCCATTCTGGATCTGGCCAGTCCCTTCTTTTTTTTTTTTTTTTTTTTTCAAGTTTTTACTTAAATTCCAGTTAGTTATCATACAGTGTAATATTAGTTTCAGGTGTAGAATTTAGAGATTCATCACTTACATACAATACCCAGTGCTCGTTACAAGTGCCCTCCTTAACACCTATCACCTATTTAATCCATCCCCCCACCCACTTCCCATCCAGTAACCCTCAGTTTGTTCTCTATAGTTAGGAGTCTGTTTCCTGGTTTGCCTCTCTTTTTTCCTCCCTCTGTTCATCTGTTTTGTTTCTTAAATTCCACATATGAGTGAAATCATATGGTATTTGTCTATGTCTGACTGACTTATTTCACTTAGCATAATACACTCTAGTTCCATCCCATCTTTGCAAATGGCAAGATTTCATTTCTTTTGATGGCTGAGTGATATTCCATTATATATACACATACCCCCCTCTTCTTTATTCATCTATCAGTTGATGGACATTTGGGCTCTTTCCATAATTTGGCTATTATTGATAATGCTTCTGTGAACATCAGGGTGCATATGTCTCTTCGAATCAGTGTTTTTGTATCCTTTGGGTAAATACCTAGTAGTGCTGGCCAGTCCCTTCTTATTCATTATATGACCTCAGTTAGCTGGAGACAATTTGCACAGGAGAGTCTTGGCCCTTATTATTTTTCCTCCTGGCATAACTGTAACCAGCTCCTATCCGCATATCTCTAGCTGATGCCTTTTTGCCCTGCTCCAAGCTCTCAGATCACATTTAGAGGAGTGTCTGCCAAAGGCTTCCATTCACCTTCTTGTTCACAGTATTGCCCTTGGGCAGTAGAAGCTGCTTCCCTGCCAGTAGTTTGGGAACAAAGGCCCCCCCAACCTCACCCACGCCCCCAGTTGACACAAAGCCAATGACTACTCAGAGCAAGAGATGCAAAGCTTAGCCATTTGCCTTACAGGCAAAAGAGATTTCATGTGTGATTTGTATTTCCTTGCTTCCTGTGGGAGCAGACTGAAGCTAGCCATCACTTGAAAGCACATTATTACTTAGCTTCTCCTTTTCTCTGGAGAACACTCCCTTAATGAATTTCTTGCATGAAAATCCCCATCTTGGGCTTTGCTTTTAGGGAATCTGACCTAAGACAATACGTAAATTTTATTTGTATGTTTAAAACCCAGAACAAATGGTACTTTGTCAGCAAATCTTCCACTAATCTCAGAAAGAAATAATTGATTTCTCTCTCTGAACCCTGTACGCTCCTTAGGGTGTTTATTATTGCCTACCATGAATTAGAGCTATTAATATGTGGTTTTGCTCCTCACTAGCATGGATGCTTCTTGGAGTAAGAAATAGTTGGTATCACCTGTCCCATGTTCACTTCTTCTGCCTCTTCTTTTCATATATCTCAACCTCTTGGTCCCTCTGTTGGTCTCTCCTCCAGCCCCACTGCTCTCCTATAAATTCCTCAAGCTCTTTTCTGATTCTGGACCTTTGTTCTTGCTATTTCCTGTGGTTGGCATGCTTTTCCCCTCTGTCTTTGTCACAGTGCTGGTTATACTTCAGGTCTTGCCTTAAAAATCAACCTCTCATAGATGCACTTTCCCTGAACACCTGAACCTAACAGCACTTGCCACACTGGTACTATGTTCATCAGTTCGTTTCCTTCATGCCTTCTCTTTTCCAGGACTGCTATAACAAGTACCATGAACTGGTGGCTTAAAACATCAGAAATTAATACTCTCACAGCTCTGGAACCTAGAACTCTCAAATCGAGGTGATGGCAGGGCTATGTTCCCCCCAAGGGAGAATCCTTCCTTTGCCTCTTCCTGATGGCTAGCTTCTGGTGGCTGTTGGCAATCCTAGACAGTCCTTGGCTAGTGGACAAGTCACTCAAATCTCTGCCTCTGTCTTGCATGGTCTCCTTCCCTGTGTGTCTGTATTTCTTTATCCAAATTACTCTCTTTTTATAAAAAATAACAGAAATAGTGGATTTGGGGTCCACCCTAACCCAGTGTAATTAGGTTAGGTGCTGCTCAATCAGGTGTAAAGACCCCACTTGCAAATAAGATCACATTCATAGGTTCCAGATGGACATGAATTTATACTTTTCAACCCAGGATCTCTTCAAAACATTTAACACAGTCTCTGCTTGTGGGGATTATTCTCTTGTTTAATTGTTTGTTGCTAGTCTCTTGGCTGTGTTCGCTATGTTCACAGCTGTTATCACTAGTCCCGAGATGAGTACCAGACCCGTAGTAGGCAGGCAGTAAATGCCGAGTGAATGAATGAAAGAAAACATTCTTCAAGCATCAAGCACAGATTCATGTTAAACATGCATGTAGTTGATAATTCCATGCCTTCATAATGATGAATAACCTTATGCAGCATGAGTTTTGTCTACTAGCTTTTAGAAAAAGTGTCAGTTTCAGTCATAAAACACTGAAACTTAAATGATGTTTATGACTCATTTATCAGCTTACTGTTAAATCACATACAAAAAGGTGGATCTTTTGCTTGGAACTGAAGATTTCATTGCATGCATTAAGTACACTTATTTATATGTCTATATAGATAATGGGATTTAACCGGTAGAAGTAAAGACAGCTCAAATAATCAGAACTTGTATTCTGGATGGCTTATCAGACATGTGATTATTAGTTGCCCATAACCTTCATACTCAGTCTACTCTGGGTATGAACTTTTTTGGAGAATGTGTCTTTTTCTTTCGACACAGTGAATGATTTCATAATAGACAAGGGCTGTAATTTGCAAAAACAATGAGATGTATTCAGAAGCTCAATGGGGCTGGTACTAACGAGAGAGAAAAAAACAAACGTAAACAAAAACCTTTGCATATAAATGATGTTTCAGATATTAATTTTAATTAACTTGCTAGCGTTCAATAATAGTACACTGGTCTCTTATGATTATTTTCTTTCTTTTTTTTTTTTAAAACAATTCTAACCCCAAAAGATATATTCAAGTTAGTACCATCAGGGTCACTGGGTATGTGCAACATGGAATTAGCCTGAATAAAATACTTTGGTTCTGTTTACAGAGCCCAGGAGACCTATTGCATGAGTACTTTTTTGGTACTTTGGAGTGATGGTACAGCTGTTCAGCTGTAGAACCCGAAGTACAGTCGTTGTGACCATTGACAAGTCACATCACCTCTAAGTCACTTTCTCCTTTTTCAAACTGGAAATAACAATGGTATTTCCCTCATAGGGTTGTTCTGAGGTTTTAAAAAATCACTCCAGGGGCGCCTGGGTGGCTCAGTCGTTAAGCATCCGCCTTTGGCTCAGGTCATGATCTCCAGGTCCTGGGATCGAGCCCCGCATCGGGCTCCCTGCTCCGCGGGGAGTCTGCTTCTCCCTCTCCCTCTGCCTCTCCGCACTGCTCCTACTCTCTCTCTCTCTCTGTATCTCTCTGTCTCAAATGAATAAATTAAAAAAAAAAAAATTCTAAAAAAAAAAAGTCACTCCATGTAAAATACTAAAAGCTGTGCCAAGTAGTCGCCAGAGCACCAGAAGACTGTTTTAACCATTGCATACATGGCAATGATGATAAACAGAATTAGAATTTATTTCCACAAGTGCAAAAATTTTCTGTCTCGAGGCAGAATAGCTTTTAGATGTCCATGTGGATAAGATCTTTCATTTACTTATAATTCTTTTTCTTTTTCTTTTTTTTCCCCAACGAATTGACATTATTTCTCTTTAGTAAACATGATTTCAGACCGTTAGTCTGTTTTAGTCCTTGGTAAATAATGGTTTTCATGGAGTAGGAGGAGTGAATAGTAACTGTTTTCCCTTCCTGGTATACAACTATCAAGAATTTGAGCTTTTTGAGGTTTGCTTGGGACACCGATGGAATATCAAATGACAGGATATGAGCTAGAAAACAAACGTGAAGGTTCAAATCTCATGCTGTGGATGGATGTGGCAGTATGCAATGAATACGATTTGAAGTGAGTGTATTTAGGAAGTTCTTAATCTGGAGTTTATTAATCTTTGTGAAAAACTTTTTTTTTCCTGAGTCACATTTCGTCTGCAGTGGCATGGGATATAATCCGTTTCTGACAATTCACCCTAAAACTTGGTGGCCAACCCTCTGTCCTCAGTGACATTATTCTGAGATTCCTCAACTCTGAGCAAGAGGCTTGGGAGGAAAGCAGAAAATATCTTACAGTGTGATCAGTTCTGTTCTCTCCATCTGGAGCTAGCCTACAGGTTGATTATATTTGAATATTTTTAACATAACATTAACATGGCACACATCATTTTGATTGGAAGTTTTACTCTTTTGCCAGCTATCATATTTACTCCTGTATTCTTCCCTTTTAGTTCTATTCTCTTCAGCTATAAAGATGAAATGTTTAATCCTAAATGTTGAAAACAATGAGTCATTATTAATCTATTTCTTACTGCCCCCCATTGCTTTTCTTTTTAAAAAAGTATTTTTGCATTTTCTTTTGCCTCTATTCTTGTAACAATATATTGTCCCTAAGCTCTAATGCCATGTTACATTGTTTGTCTTTATATCATTTTAGATTTGCTCCCAAGAACAAATTTACTTGTTTATTTTATGGCATTTGCAATAGCAACTTATTACATTTATCCATTCCATTTTTAAACAGTTCCTATTAGTGAAGAATTCTTAAACATAATCTTCATGTTTTGAGGAACTTCCGGGTATTCTCACAATGCAGACTATCATAGACAAAGAAGTTAATTTATTTGACGCATCTAATGTAGAAAGCCAGGAATAGATCTCCTGCCTCCTGGGATGGCTAGAACCAGGTGCTGTAAGTGCTTCTTTCTTATTTTTTAAATCTGCTAAATTATTATTGGAGTCACCTGGTCCTTAAAACAGGCTCTTGAGTGCAAATCTGTTAAGAAAAAAGAGATTGCTGGAGCACCTGGGTGGCTCAGTCTGTTAAGCTACTGAATCTTGATTTCAGTTCAGGTCATGATCTCAGGGTTGTGAGGTGGAGGCCCCCACATCCGGCTCTCTGCTGGGTGTGGAGCCTGCTTGAGGTTCTTTCTCTCCCCCCTGCCCCTCCCCCCTGCACATGTGCTCTATCTCTTCTCAAATAAATAAATAAATCTTAAAAAAAAAAGTGAGAGAGAGGGAGACTGCTGTCTTCTCATCAGTTTGAACAAAGGCCTTAGACCTGACTTATTGGTGATATGCCTGGTAAGAAATATAATTTGAATTGCTGCCTGGCATTTAAATATCCACTACAAAAGCTTCATCTTACAGATTATTTTGACTATTCTTATTGAAGATTGTGGGATTTCCAGCAGCTACTCATTAATTCTAGATGGGCTTTAAGTCCAGTGTATATAATATAATTATATAACTATAGTATATTATAATATGACTAAAATATATATTTTGTAATATGCTATACTATAATATTTCATGAATACCATGTGTCATTTGTACAGCCTAGTACTCTTTTTTATTATGGTCTCATATTTTGTATTTAATATGTTGTAAATGTATTTGCATTATTAATGATAATTTTAAGTTGTTTCTTGCTTGACAAAAATAGTCCACTTATTTGTTTCATCATGATATATTCTATGAGAGTCTGAGTAATCTTTGGAGTCAGACTTTTGGGAGCCAACTTTAAGCTCTGTTAATCTTCCTAAATATCCATTATTACAAAAATGGACAAAAGTTATTGGGATTAAATCACTAATTGAGATACTCAACAAAAAAGATCAGTGTGGTTTGTATTGCCATATTTCCCCATGACCATTTTCTCCATTTTGAAGATAGGTATTCTTAATAGTAAGAATTGGTAACTGGTATGTATATCTAATGTACAAATTGGAACCAGGTCAAAAAGTTTACAATTTTGTAAGAATGTCAGTGGTTGAAGGTGCACATTTTTTTTCTCTTAGTTGCTATCTTCTGTCTTATCCATCAAGCTTCTTTTATAGTGTATTTTGTTTTGTTTTTTGTTTGAGTTTGCTGTTAATTGACGATTCTCCTTCTACATTTGAAACACTGTGGCTGGTAACTTAATAACTGAACAGGCCAGGTGCTGTTTTCTGTAATCCCCAATTCTAAAAACTGAGATTACCCTTTACCAAAGTTCCTAGTACTGGGTCAGTAGACCTCCTTATTTTTCACAAAAATGTCAGGGCTCTGAAATACTTCTTTCTCTAAGCACCTGTCAAAAGTCAATGAAGAAAAAGAGGATATAAAAACAGCTGGTTGGATCATATTTGTAATCTTAATGACTTTGATAGTTTGCTGAAAAGTATCTTGCTCTTGGTAAAGATTGACAAGAAAGAGAGCACCAAATGCTAGACATCTGGAGGCCAATATAAAAGAAAAAGAAGACAAATACCCCTGGTAGGCTCTCTTGCCTTTTTAAGACACTGTTTGTTTCTTGTGAAAAGACCTATAGTCCACGGGTCACTATTAAACATGCACTATAGCTTTTATTTTCTTTATTTGTGAAAAATGAAGTGAGGTCTGATAGTTTGCAGGCAGTCTCAATTTTCTGGTAAGATAGAATGATAAATTTTGGGGCACCTGGGTGGCTCAGTTGGTTAAGCAACTGCCTTCGGCTCAGGTCATGATCCTGGAGTCCCGGGATCGAGTCCCACATCGGGCTCCCTGCTCAGCGAGGAGCCTGCTTCTCCCTCTGACCCTCCCCCCTCTCATGTACTCTCTCTCATTCTTGCTCTCTCAAATAAATAAATAAATCTTAAAAAAAAAAAAAGAATGATAAATTTTGCTGGCAGAAAAAGGGGAATAAAATAACATTCAAACACCCCAAAGATCTCTTCTGACTTTCATCCTTAGTCTTTCTTATTTTGTTATGGCATCAGACAGTTTTCAGAGAAATAATACTTTGGATTCATAGGTTTATTACATGATAATGGTAGATGTTGTTATCAGTAGTTACAACCAAAGATGTGAATAATAGTAATGCCCAAAGCTTAAAGAGTACTTCATTGCTTTTCAAGCTCTTTTAAAATCACAATATAATGGATATACCCTGCAAAACTGTAAGGGCTGTGGGGTGCACATTCTCCTGTTTTATAGATAAGAATACAAAAGCTAAAAGAGGTTAAGTGTTTAATCCAAGGTCATCCAGATAGTCAGTGGCTAGCTGGGAACAGAATCTGATTATTTTATTTCTTACTCAGTATTCTATTTTACTGCACTAGCTCTCAGAACATATAAAGTGACATCTATGTGGATGAATCCAAAGTGCATAAAAACAAAAATCCTAAGAAATTGTTTTCAAATCTGTAACAATGACTAGCCAGTGTGAATATTGGCAAGGCACAATTTCTTTTTTGTTTAAATTTTTAGGAGGGAATTCTCATCATATTGACCCAATAGAAATCAGATTTAAGTTCATAGTACTGTGATTTCATTTATGTTTCCAAAAGCATGGTGAGCTTCACACAAAACAATTTTCCATCTTTTAAGTCTTGCTAATCCACTTTAAGCTAGGCAAGAGTCACGCATCATCTTGGCCGCTGTGATCACATACAAACCACCTCTGCTAATCTCTTCAAAGGGGATTTTCCTTTGCACAGGCATACTGCACAGCATGGGACTTACAAGCAGTTCCTTGCAAAGTTTCCCAGGTTCGTTTATAATTCAGCCTTTATCCTAAGACTGTAGCACGGAAGATCTCTTCCAAATAATTCAGGCCCTTTCACTGCTGCTTCTAGTTGTCTCCCTAGCTGTTTAATAACTGATGAAGTCAAGGATGCAGGCATTACAGCAAGGATTAACTGTGATTCACATCATTTATTTGCAAATGGAAATAGAAAACTACCCTGATATTTGACACATTGAGTTTCCAGGATGTATCAGAGAGTTTTGGCTGTTGAGTTTTCTTAGCTTAGTAAATTATATGCAAAAAATAGTTCTTCTCTCTTGTATCTCTGAATGCAATTTCCATTTTAGATCAGGCATTTGAAAATCTGAAGCACGATTTAGTTAGCTTCTAGTACATAATGAATGGCATTATAAATAAATTTGAGTGAGCAAAATATAAGCACAATATTTCTTTAACAATTGGACAGAGAGCTAAAACTGAAAGAAGTTTATAAATCCTAGCTTGACACACTTCATCTTAAGACAAACAAACCTTTACACAATTTATATACGTTCCAGGAGAAAAAAAGACAAACGTTGAATTGGTGAATTTAAGGATATGAATGTAAAAGCTCATTTTGCTATAAGGTTTGTAATATTTTGCTAATATGTGACTTAGTTCTCCAAAATTGTAGTTCAAGAGATTTACTTTTATAGTCTTGTGTATTATAACTTTGGAAAAGTTTATCATTTAGAATCATCTTTATATTCAGTGTAGCATATCCCACATGACTGACTTCAATTCTAGTGGTAACTCGGTAAAGCATGCCACCAGGAACAGTATGATTGCACATCCTTTTGTTGTTGTTTGGCAAAATTTATAGGCTTCTAATTTTAATCTAGTCCTTCTGCTGAGAACTGATACTTGAAATGCTAAAAAATAAGGCAGAAGGTCATTGAACATCCTTTCTAGAGGACATAAAATCATATCATTGCAAGCTCTTATTTCTCTAATCCCTAAAGCTTTACCAACTTGAGGTGGGAGAAGCATGAATTCTTAGGTTGTTTTCTTTTTTAGAACATATCTTGACTATTCTAAGAACTATAATTGGATTAAAGAAAGGATAATGATTTGTCTTTATCAAAAATATTGATTGCAATATCTGTCTGACCTATCTATGTATCTATCTGTCTGTCCACCTATCCAGTATCTCTAAGAAGAAAAGTAGAATCCCCACCTTAGCAAGAAAAAAAAAAAGATAAATAACAATCGTCTCATAATCTTAAATTCTTGATCCATCTTCCTTATGACCAGATTTTAAATATAGAATGTGGGCAATCAGAAATGCAATGTAAAATACATAGTAACTTTGCTACTCTTCCTATGCTGTCCCTTTAAATTGTTACTCATATCAGCAAATAGCTCATTGGAAAGTGAGATTACCTTTTGGAAAAAATGGAGAACAGAGTGATGTCAAAAACTCAGTTATTGCTTCCTTGGGCTGTAAGAATGGCTAGTAACTTTAGTTAGTTTCCTATATCATGTGTTTGTGTATTTATCACTAGTTCCTTTTTGTGAGGGAAAATATCTCTTAGTGGAACAGCAGTTCCTTAGAAAACCGGGTCAGGTTAGTTAGGTTAAATGGCCAAATGACAGTGGAGGGGTGGCGTAGGTTTTACCTCGATTCTTATTTCATTGATAATCCCCCGGAGTTAGGCAACTAATCTCTTGATTTTGAGTGCATCTCTCTGGCTGTATCCCCCACATCTGTATTCTAAACTTCAAGCCCCATTAGCATGTAGAATACTAGGTACAGTCCTGATGAAAGTTTATTTGGCACAGTGTTCATCCTGTTATGCACAAGTGCATAGAATTAAAATAATAATTTCTAGTTGATTTCATGCTTCCATAGTTTAACGGTCTCCAATGCTACTAGTAGATCCATTATACATATTTTTGTACAGAAAAGATGTACTGAAAGAAAATGTCAGCTTTTGAATAAACCTGTGTCCAAATTTACTCCAAAATGAAATTGAAAAGAAAATTGGAAATATGACTTTTAGAAGGATTTACTACTCTCTCCTTTCTGGGTAATTTGATACCACGGTATTCATAATGATCAGTGAAGTACTAAGGGCAATTTTGTGCTCATCTCTACACCAACCTGACATCTCCTGTTTTTACTTTAAGTGCAGTGAAATGTAATTAGCCAACAGCTTGGGGCTTGATTAAAATGTCACATTTTATAAATTTATGGTCATCTTCTGTGCCTTCCTGAAAGTGAAAGACTCAGAATTCAACTCAACCTACATGCCGGGTAAAGGTATTCATTCATTAAAGAAAAGGGAAATGAACTCCCTGGTGGTATTCAAGAGTTTCTATCCATTTCCTTATAAAGTACATGTAAATGATTTATAGAAACTAAACTTGAAAACCTTTGTGCGGATTTTGATTGCTAATTTTGTAAAACAAAAGCTATAGAATGCATCTCCTTAATTATTTAAAATCAATAATAATAAAACTAATAATAAAATTAGAACTGGTTTCTGACTGCTCTGAATCTCCTAATAAGCTTTGCCAGGAAACTTGACAGAATCTTCCAGAAAGAGGTGGGGTAGTGTACCTTCCACTTCTTGACCTTTGGCTCTACCATGAGACTTTAGGCAGTGGGACCTAGACAAGTGACGGCCAGTTCTGAGGCTAGGCCTTATGAAGACTTGGGCATGTCTAATGGTTCCTCTGCAATCGAACGGAAAGATCTCCCCTGGGATCTGCCCTGTCACATGTAGCAGACCTGGATGAGGAGAAAATCTCAGACAGACCTATGCTTGTTGTAGAACACTCAGATGGTCTCTCTCCAGATCAGCCAACCACTAATCAGCTGACCCACAGATGTGTAACAAATAATTGTTGATGGGTACCACTGGCATTCCGTGGTTGTGGGTTAGGCAGCAATAGTTAATTGATACTGAAATGTAGGAAAATGACAAGTAGGATCAACTAAATAGTGCTGTTCATGGATAAGAATTGTACTCTCCAGCACAAACAAGGAAATGACTAACATTGGGGGATAGATGTTTTAATACTTTAGCAGATTTTTCTAAAAGTAATGCATTTACAACCTGGGGGTGTTGAAAGCAGAAATTCCCTGCATCAAATGATATATTTTTATAGAAGTAAGCACTCTTGAGATACTAGTTATTAGTCTAATTGATAAACAGGACAACTTATTAAAGTGAGTACCAGATGATTTCATGATTTTCTTTTACCAGTACCATGTTATATTTGTCAAGGTTCTCCTTTGAAGATAATGCAATCATTTCTTCCTAGATTCAGCACCAAGGGATCAATTGAGGGTCTTAAATAGATGATAGAATCATTGGGAAGATTGAAGAAACAAACTCTATTGTGAGCTTCCAGGAACGAGTCTCAGAACTCATTACAATATTGGGCCCCCAAGGTAGCTGCTGCCTGAGCCCTGCCCAGGAAGGTGCTGCCCTACCAACCCCAGAACCAACCAGCTTAAGTGGTGAGCCACAGAGGTGACACAGTTGCCTTTCTCTCTATCTAACTCAGCATCAAATCGGAGTCTCCCTCTGGTGCATCTGATTCATAAAGAATAGAGCTAGAAGGAAGTCAGTAAATATTTGTAGAGTCACCAGAATGTCTACAATGTGCCAGTCCCTGGCTTAGTCAATGGAAAGACAGCAGGAAACAAAACAGAGACCCTTGTCCTAATGGACCTTACATTTATGGAGTGGGAAACAAATAAAAATATATAAAATATATAGTGTATTCATGGTGATAAGTACTGTAGGAAAATAAAGGAAGGAAGAGATGAGGCAGTGCTGTCAGTAAAGGTATGAAACTTAAATATATTTTTTGAAGATTTTATTTATTTTTATTTGAGAGAGAGAGAATGAGAGAGAGCACACGAGAGGGGGGAGGGTCAGAGGGAGAAGCAGACTCCCTGCCGAGCAGGGAGCCCGACGTGGGACTCGATCCAGGGACTCCAGGATCATGACCTGAGCCGAAGGCAGTCGCTTAACCAACTGAGCCACCCAGGCGCCCTAAAACTTAAATATTTTTGTTTGAAAATGCCTCACTTTAAATGTAACAGCTGAGCAGAGTCCCAAAGGAGGCGAAGGAATAAGCCATACAGACATTTGGAAGAAGAGCATTCCAGGAAAAGAGAACAAGTTCAAAAGCCCTGGGGAGTGGGGGAGAGCGGAGCTGAGTGTTTAAGAAATGGCAAAGAGGCTGATGTGAAATGAAAAATGCTGAGAGTAAGAACACAAGGGCCTCAGAAAAGTAATAGAGAATCAGATTGTGTGCCTTCTTACAGGGCACAGTAAGGATTTTGTCTTTTACCATAAGTGAAATAGGAAGTCATTGGAGAGTTTGACAAGATGAATGACTTGAACTGACATTTTTTGCCACTTAAAAAAAAAGGTGAAATCCACAGAATATAAAATTAGACATTTTGAAATGAACAATTCAGTGGGATTTACCACATTCACAATGTTTCATAACCACTACCTCTATCTAGTTCCAAAACTTTTTGTCACCCCAAAAGAAAACCCCATCCCTACTAAGAAGTCATTCCCCACTCCCCATCCTTCTAGACCTGGCAAACACCAATCTGCTTTCTGTCTCTATGGACTTACTTATTCTGGAAATTTCATGAAAATGGAACTGCATAATATGTGACCTTTTGTGTCTGGCTTCTTTTACTTAGCACATGTTTTCTAAGTTCATCTACGTTGTAATATGTATCAGCACTTCATTCCTTTAATGACTCAATAATATTCCATGGTATGTATATACCACATTTTGTTTATCCATTCATCAGTTGAAGCATTCATCACTTGTTTCCACCTTCATCTACCAGTATTTGTTTGATTACCTTGTCTTTCAACTCTTTTGAGTATATACCTAGAAGTGGAATTTCTTGGTAATATGGAAATTCTGTATTAACTTTTTGAAGAACCACCAAACTTTTTTCAGTGCAGCCACATAATTTTATATCCTCAGGCTCAATGTATGAGGGGTCTAATTTTTCCATAGCCTCACCAACATTTGTTATTGCCTACCTTTTTGACGATAGCCATCTCAGTGGATGTGAAATGGTATCTCATTTTGTTGCCATTTTTTTTTTCCCAAACAAAATCACCCTGGCTGTTCTCTTGAGAATTGACTGTATGAGGACCAGGGCAGAAGCTATAGTAATTGTAAGAGTATTCATTTCAATAAAAACTATTGTGGTCGAATGGCAAATGAATTTTCTTTGTCTGTTGAAGAGCTGTATGAATGTCCAGAATGAAAAAACATGAAGCTATAGATTTCCCTACAGGGAAAGTCATGTGGAATGTTAAAAGAAAGAAAAGCAAAAGTCATAACACCCTCACAGAATGGTCACAGAATCTTGAACCGGGCATATTTGAATGAGGTCACGCAGTTCCAGAAGATGAGGGCTATGCTTAGGAATGAATTTACAGCTTTTTATCAGTCCTTTTCCCTTTAGCTGTAAGAAACAGAGAAACTAAATGAAAACTGAGTCAAGTAATAATGGAATTGTCTCCTGCAACTGTTACACCAGGGGAGATCAAACTCAACTCAGAGAAGAGGCTTAAGTGATGTCACCCCAGGACCCAGTTTCTCAAGTTCATCTGCATCTACTTCTCTTCAAGCATGCATATCACTGTAGTACTTGCAACGTTTCTTCTATCCCAGCTTTAAATACTTCAGGAAAGATGTGAGTTCTTCCCCAGATGTCCTAGTCAATGTGCCATGGCACCTCATTGACTCCAGCTGATCATGAACCAACCACACGGGCTGAGTTGCATCATGGGCTTTCAGCATGAAGGTCCCACACCTAGTGCTCAGACGACGAAAGGAGGAGAGATGGATTGCCAAATGACTGTTAATAGAACTGAGTATCTGAATATTTGTCCTCACTCTGGTAGTTTTTCATTCTCTAAATTTGGATGTGTTGATATCTCTGAATCTCAATGGCCTTATTTAACCATCAGGGATGGAATTCTTTATTCCATATGTTTATTGGGAAGATGAAATGAGATAAAACATGTAAAATCCTTTGTGTATTATAGGCACTGAACAAATGACACCTGCTGTTCTTATTAATAAAAATGATTATAATAACCATAGTTAAATTGAATAACACTTAATATTTTATATGTCATCACCTACCCCTGTGTTTTGCCCATAATATAAATGAGTATGTACTGTTGAATAGGAAGTCATCTGTCTTTACTTCTTTTAACTAACATTGACAATGATGATAAGTTTGTCTTGTGTATTCACTGAAGAGAGTTCAGAATCCTCTCTACTGTCTTACAGTAAATTCTTGTACTGTCCCTTGTTCTTATTATTACTTGTTATTATTATACAGAAGACATGATCGGTTTATCAAATATCATAGATTTCATCCCATTAGTTTAGCCCATTCCTTGACTTTGGCATTTATTTCCAGGCCACTAAAATCATTTTCATTTGTATCACTACTTCATGGAGATCTTTTGCAGAGGATATACTTTAGATTGGATTCCCCCAGAGGCAGAACCTGAGACAAGGACTTGAGTACAAGTGCATTCCTGGGAGATGATCCAAGGATGTGCTGAAAGAATGGAGCAGTGTAAAAGTGAAGAGAAGGCAGCTATAAATGGTGCATTTCAAGTCAGGTACCATGCAACTAGGTGCTTCTGTGGCAAGTGTGGGACACATGAGGAAACACAAAGTTCTGAGTTATCCCACCCAATGAGCAAGGATTTATATACCAAGACTCATGTATTTATACAACAGATCTTATGAGTTATTGGTTGAGGGGTTGATTCTCCAACACCTCCAGGCTCTTATTCATGTTGCAAAATGGGCTCTGGTGGAAAGAAAAATTCCTCAGAAAGAAATGGAGGGGCTTGTAGTTGTAAGAGTGTGAATATGGGTAGAGCACAGACAGCGTCTGTTCTGGATGTATCTTAGAAAATAAGAATGCATCCTTTTTTAGTGGTCATGTGCTTTACATACACCAAGGAGATATATAACTATCTCCTTGGTGTGTGTGTGTGTGTGTATACACACACACACTTACATATATATATATACACTTGCATATATATATATAATACTTTACATGCACCAAGGATATGGTGCTTTACATACATGTGCTTTATATACACCAAGTTTGTGTGTGTGTGTTTGTGTGTGTGTATAAAACCTACTTGTCAATCCTAAGTAGTGGCAGATCTCAGGTACTATATGTGGTCTTGTTAAATGCAAATCCAATTTATACATTGTTAGGAAGTTTAGTGCAGAAAATGCAGATCCCACTGAATATTAGAAGAAAAGTAACTGTCTATGATGAACAGCCACTGCCTCACTGTTTACATATTTTGGAAAATCATTTATTCTGAAAAGAGGACACACCTTTGAATATATATCTGTAAAGACTGGCCCATCTGCTAAAAGTAGCAGGGACTTGCAAATTCAAGAATGGAGTCAAAGTCAAGTTTGAGAGAATGGGAAGAGTCAGGAAACAATGAGGAAAATTCATGTGAGTTTACTTAATCCTGTGGGGGAACATGGAAAGTGGGAATAGAAAAGATTGCTTGGATTGGGTTGCTCAGAGCCCCACAGATTTGGAATTATATAGGCTATAGGCTTAGAGGGTCAGAATAATGCAAGCTTTGAGGGTCATTTTATCTGAATCGATCCTGAAAACCTACCTGGTGGCTCGCCCTGTCACGAGGGTTCTTAACCAGCATTTTATGAAGCCCCTGAAATTGTGTGCAAAATGTGCAGTGTGTCAATGCATTTTTATCTTTGAAGAGGGTTCACTGCTTTGATCATATTCCTAAGAGACATCCAAGCACCAAGAAAAGATAACAATTCCAAGTCTTTGGAAAAGTTAGAGAATTTATTCATGCTTGGGACTTGGAAGGGAAACCTCTTGTGACTTACTAAGCACAATGTAACAAGTGATGGGTTACTTGTTACAAGTGAGGGAGAGGGTGCTGATTCTGTTGTACTGAGATTCAGACTAAGACAAGGACAAAACAGTGATCAATTGCCATAGAACAGATAACTGCAGACAGGACACCCCTGGAATCTCATTTACTCATTTTTTCAACAAGTTGAAGGTCAGTAAATTGAACCAACATAATTTGGATGTTATAATGTGTCCAGATTGTTCCAGCTTTGGGCTATCCAGTGCCAGAGCCAGTGGCCCTATGTGGCTATTGAGCATTTGAAATATGGCCAGTGCCACATAGAGAAGTGATAATATTTAAAAGATATATTACTATATAGTAGTATATGTAATAAATATATTTTACATTAATTTCACCAGTGGTCTTTTACTGATCTGATTAAGCTTCCAGAAAAATTTATAATATGTATGTGGGTCTCCTCGCATTTCTATTGGACAGCACTTCTAGATACTGACAAAGACTGTGTCCTGCTGGACGTTCAATTCTAATGGATAGAAGAGACAATTAACAGTAGACCTACTAAGTGAATTATATGGTATGGTAGAAGGTGATGAGGAGTTTGGGTGTGGGGAGGAAATAGCTGGAATAAGAGGGATCAAGTGCGATGGGGTGGTAGAATGTATTTTTCAAACTGAGTGTGAGGGCAGGTTGCTTTAAGAAATTCGAACATTTGAACAAAGAACTCTGCAGTACGGAAGAAGAGTTTTGCAGGAAGTAGGAACAGTCAGTGCAAAGACCTTAATGTGGAAGCTTCCTTGACTTGTTTGAGGAACAACAAAGGGACCAAGGAGGCGGGAGTAGGGTGAGATTAAAGGGAGAGTAGTAGGGACTCAGGTCAGATTGGCAAGGGGTGTGCAAGGTGGGACAGATTATGGCATGTTTGAAGACATAGACCTTTGAAGTCTTAGACTCAGAATGAAATGGGGATCCACTGGAGAGTTTTGAGAGGGGGAATAGCCCAATTTGACTTACATTTTAAATGGATTGCTCTGGCTGGTATCTTGTGATGGTGAATCAGGAGACCAGCTTGCAGGTTCTGCAGTATTCTAGGCGAGAGATAGAAATGGCTCAGACCAAGGGGATGGCAGTATAGATCCTGAGAAAGGTCAGATCGCCAAACCATTCAACTCCCTCCCAAAATTATTTTCAAACTTAGGACAAATAAGGGAGATTTTAACGTTATTAGCAGGTTTCTCTGCCAAAACAATATAGAATTTACTTCTTGGTCCGCTTGTATACAGATTTGAGCTCTGTTCCTTTTATCCCCATGCAGGCTTTGAGTTATTTATATGTTACTTAAATAGGTTCAAGCTTTTCTCTGGGAAACAATTATCCTTAGGAGGTGGGAGCTTTGCATATTTGATTATCCGATATGCATTTCCTGTTCACTGTCTTTCTGGAAATTCTATTTTCTGTGAAACCTCAGATGGATGGTAATAATAAATGTTTGCTCAGCAGCAGCTGGTCCCAGATTGTTATCCTGTCGTGAACATATTTTATTTATTCATCGTCATCTTTTTTAACCTCTTTTGGTAGCCTTTGCTTTTCTCTAGGCATTATATGTGAAATAAAAATATGTAGTGCTTAATGTGTTCACTTTCAAGTTTCTCTCACTGAATTAAGTACAATTGTATTTATATTAAAAGCCTCACGCAACCTGCTGTGCATCACTGCGGATTTAAATAAGAACCTGAAAAATGAAGAAAGATCTTCAAACATTGCATAATGTTAGGACAAGTGCTCCACTTTTTAAAGTGCTTTTGTAGGGAGGTCTTTAATGTTGACTTTGTATTAAGAATGTTGTTTTCAAAAGAATTTGCTAGTGTTAGATGTGAAAGGGTTAGGGAGAGAATGGAAGAACCCATCCCCGTAAAGTCTACTATAGCATCAATATACTTCTTATTTTGTACTAAGTGAAATGAAAAAAAAAATTTTAATGGACCATAATGTTCTGTTTGTGCTGCTTTCAAGTGGGTGACACACTTTATCTGATGATCATATTATCCAGATCAGTCTTAGATAATATTTAGTAACCCAAAACTGCATGAAGGTTATTTATTCTAATGCCTGTGTGACCTAGGGATTCTTTTTTTTCCTGACTAGACTTATTTGATCTTAGTGTGAGTAACTCAATTGTTCAAATCCATTAGGAATTACCACCAGATAAACTGATAAATTAAAACGAGTTGTTCTTAACTCTGATAGCTTGCCTTTTGAAGGAAAAATTTGAATAGTTGGTAAGGCTATGGTCTTCAGTGGCAAACAGATCTGTATTCTGACCCCAACTCTCTGACTTACCAACTTTGCAACCTTGATCAATATAATCAATATTTCTGAGCCTCTGTTTTCTCAATACAGATACAGAAAGTTTACCTTATAGTGTTGCCATAAAGAGAAAGGGAAATACTGTTTGTGCATTAGCTTTTTTTTTTTTTTTTAAGATTTTATTTACTTATTTGACAGAGAGAGACACAGTGAGAGAGGGAACACAGGCAGGGGGAGTGGGAGAGGGAGAAGCAGGCTCCCCACTGAGCAGGGAGCCCGATGCGGGGCTCGATCGCAGGACCCTGGGATCATGACCTGAGCCGAAGGCAGACACTTAACCAACTGAGCCACCCAGGCACCCTTGTGTATTACCTTTCGATTGCTACCTCACAAGTTACTGCAAACTTAGTGTCTTAGCACAACACCCATTTTATTATCCCCTCACTTCCGTAAGTCAGGAGTTCAGGAAGGCTCAATGGGGTGGTCTGTTTAGGGTCCCACAAGGCTGAAATTAAGGTGTTAAGTGTCAGCTCACCTGGGCTCTTACCTGGAGAGGCTGTGTGAGAGTCTATTTCCAGGCTCATTGAGGTTGTTGCTAGACTGGTTCCGCGTAGTTGTAGGACTGCGATCCTCAGTTCTTTGCTGGCTACTGGCTGCCGAGATATCCTCAGCTTCTCAAGGCCACCTTTGTGCCCTCGTGTGTGCCCTGTTCATCTTCAAAGCCATAAACAGCATGTTGAAACTTTCTGGTACTCGGCATCTCTCTGCCTTCCCTTCTGCAGACTCTGCCTGATGCTCTTTTCTGTTTCTGCTTCTTAGAGCATGTGTGATGATTTTGGGCTCACCTGGATAAACCAGGCCACTATAGCTATTTTAAGGTTAACTGACTAGTAACCCTCATTACATCTGCCAAGTACATTTTGCCAAGTAACGTGGTCTCAGAGGTGACACCCAGGGGCAGAGTCATGGGGGACAAAATTCTGCCTACCACATTTTGCAAAATACTTAGCATGCTTTGCTTGAAACAGAATGAATGCTGACTGACTGGTTGTTTACAGCAACAATGAGAACAACACCCCATGCTGTGGGCATCTCTACATTCTAAACAAATGTGCTACCCTGAAGTAAATTCCAAGGCATGTTAGTTACTATGACTGTTTTTAACATGCCTTGTTATGAAGTTGGACAATACCACAGTATTTCAATGACAACTTTATTCACCTAAAATGAGGAATGAAAATTAGAGAGGAGGTGTTAACCTTTATGCCTTTTCTGAGGTTTGTGGGAGCTGGGAACTGGACGGATTGATAATAAGACAATGTATGTTGTGCTCACAGGGAAGGGAACCTGCTTTTCTGAAGGAGCCCTTACGTTAGAAATCATTGGATAAATGTGACAGGAAGCATTGGGACGGTGACAGCAGTGTTAGCTGTATTCAGCAAGGAAAGGTAAGAGAAAGAGCATTCCAAGGAGAGTAGTCGAAGAGAGGAGAAAGAGGGAGGCTTAGAGGGTTTACCCAGAGTGAAAAGAAGTAAGGGTAACAGCAGTGTGTACATAGAAACTATGTTGATTAACTGGATGTTTATTAATGTTTACAATATTTAAAACACACAACAGCACTTGGAAGAAAATTAAACGAGCACACAAAAAGTGGGAGATGCTGTTGATGCCCACCCTTATTTCTTTATCACTCTCCATCCCCAGGATTTCTCAACCTTGGCACTGTTGACGTTTTGGGCCAGTTAAAAAAAATCTGTTGTGCGGGCGGGAGGTGGGGGGGTGGTTCCAGATGTTGTAGGATGTATAGCCGAATCCCTAGCCTCACCCACTGGATGCCAGTAGTCCCATCCCCATCCCAGTTATGACAGCCAACAGTGTCTCCAGAAGTTGCTGATTGCTCCTGGTTGGGAAGCACTGAGCTAGACCAGTGGTTCACACACATGAGTGTACATCAGAATCACCTGGAGGGCTTGTTAAACCAGACTGCTGGGCCTGAGCCCTGAAGTTTCTGCTTCAGTCTTAGGTACTGCTTGAGAATTTATATTCCTAGTAAGTTCTCAGGTGATGCTGATGCTATTGGTCCAGTGACCACACTTTGAGAACCCCTGCTATGGATACCTAAAGCTTCCTGCTGCAATCACCTGATGCTGTCCCTGAGGGCTTTCTCTGGCAATCTGCCCCTTGAAACAGGCATGAAGTATTAGAGAATCAGTGACCTGGGAGTAGCCAGTAGGGGGTAGCAATTAGGGAGGGGAGTAGGTCAATACCTCATGTCTCTTACCTCTTAGGTAAGGTTCTTCACAGTTTCCCAGCGGTCTTCCCAATGGCATGCAGCAATAATCTGTTCATTAACTTATCTCTACTGGCTTCTTCCTTTCTCTGTCTCACTTTTCTCCTCCTCTACTGGCACTTTCTGGTACCACCTCCCAAATGAACTACATTTGCTCAAACCCTTATATGGCAGTCGCCTTCTGGGAGAACCTAAATTAGGGCACATGTTATAACTATAATTTCTAGGTTTTTCTTTCTTCTTTTTGTTAAGGACTGTTAATTTTTCCTCCCTTTAGCTCAGAGGTTCTCAACTGGGAGCAGATTTGCCCCTCTCTGCCATTGGATATTGGCAATATCTGGAGACACTGTTGGTTGTTATGAAGGTGGATGATAGGTGCCACTGGCATTTCGTGGATAGAGGCCAGGGATGCTGCTAAACATCCTACAAGAAAGAAATGTAGGGACGGGACAGCTCCTGCAAGAAAGAATTATCTGGGGCGCCTGGGTGGCTCAGTTGGTTGGGCGACTGCCTTCGGCTCGGGTCATGATCCTGGAGTCCCGGGATCGAGTCCCACATCGGGCTCCCTGCTCAGCAGGGAGTCTGCTTCTCCCTCTGATCCTCTTCCCTCTTGTGCTGTCTCTCATTCTCTCTCTCTCTCTCTCAAATAAATAAATAAAATCTTTAAGAAAAAAAAAAAAGAAAGAATTATCTGGTTCCAAATATTAGCAGTGCCAAAGTTGAGAAACCGATTTCTAGCCTAAAGGATCCAAGGAGGGTGCATACCCAGAAGTATGCAGTTATCCTCTCTGGAATTACAAGCTTAGGTTCAAGTTTGGAGACAGTTAAGATTCTGAAGTGTAGCCATTCATCTACCTGAGAAATAGTAGGCACATTCATTCCAAAGTATTTTTTCTTACTCTGTTAATTGGAGTATTCTTATTCCATAAGATCTTTGAACTTCTTAAAAAAATACTTTCTCACAAGTATATGTTCAGTTTTCAGTAAATGCAATTTTATGAAGGATTAAAAAATGCAGTTAATATGTTAATAGATATTTTTGAAAGTCTTGCCTTTTCTGTTTTTCTTTCATTCTCCTTTTCCCCCTTAAGGAAAATACCAGCTGCTTGTTATGTGTGTTGAAGTGTATCCCAGGTCAATGTATTATGCAGCTCTATATGTGCATCTGAGCATCCTATAAGAGAAGAAGGTGATCACCAGGTTGTTTCTCTAGAAATATCAAATTAATTTTTGGCAGAAGATTGAATTGCCATTGCACTGCTGGAAATTGGTATATTTGGATAACTGCTTTCAAGTTTTCTCTTCTGCTTAAATTGTTACTATTCAAAGAAGTTTCTGGATACCTGACACATAGGGCATTTTCTCAGTGTAATCTTTTGAAATGTTGAATACTAATGAAAATGTTAAAGTCAATCAATGTAAAAAAAAATAAACTAAACTTGATAAATGTATAGTAAAAGATAACGGAAGAAAAAAGAATCACTGTATAGAAATAAGTGTTTCTTTTTAAATACAAAAACTCAAGATAAACTAATTTGTGAGCCATTGATTTGAAAAGGAGAGAAAAAATAGAAGTAGGACAAGGAGCTGAATTTAAATATATCCTCTGATAATAGTAATTTCTCAAAAACTTTTAAAAAGAAATGGATCACCTCAATTTTTGAAATTGATAGTGTATTATTTTCAAAAATCCAACTTTTATCAGTGTTACAATAGTCAAGATGAGTAGGTGTGACTGATTTTTAATCCCAATTATTTCTCAGAAGTCTGACATCAGTCATTAAAGTTTTAAAATTCAGATCAGTATTTCTTTTTTTTTAATATCACACAGCCTGAAATGTAGCTATTAAATAATTAGCTATAGGTAAGTTCTGTTTGCAGTAATTATACCAAAAAAGCTATTTAATATCATTGGGTTGCAGATTAAAATAGATGTCTATTTTATGTCATAGTATTTCATTCAACAACCTTCATACTTAAATCTAGCCATAAGACAGTCACCACTTTTAAAACCTTAGATTATTTGTGCTTCCATGTGGAAGACAATGTTTCATGTGACAGCTTTTCTAGAGAATATACGGTGAAGTAACATTGGGGATGGGGCAAGAGAGGAAGTTGGGAGAGAGAGAGATGATGAATGAAAGGTATGGTTTGGGGCATCTAAATAGGAACAAAGATTTTAGGGAATACATGTCTGCAAATTCCCTTTAAAATACTAATTTTAATCTGTGGAAGATGTTACATTTTTTCTGTTTATATACAAAATAAAGTGATTATGTATCTTAAAATATGGGGACTATGGATAAATGATAGTAAGTCAGGCCCTCTTTACTAATTGAAGAGAATAAGTGAAAAGGTTGAAAATCTGTGTAATTAGGTGAATAGCAATTGCAAGTACCCATTTTGTAGTGATTTATTTTCTGTTCCTTACAATAAAAAGGTTTAATATCAAAAAACAAATTTCTGAGACTTTAAGATAGAAGGAGAATTAAAAACTAACATTCCAGGGTGCCTGGGTGGCTCAGTTGTTGAGCGTCTGCCTTCAGCTCAGGTCATGATCCCAGGGTCCTGGGATCGAGCCCCACATCGGGCTCCCTGCTCAACAGGAGGCCTGCTTCTCCCTCTCCCACTCCCCCTGCTTGTGTTCCCTCTCTTGTTGTGTCTCTCTCTGTCAAAAAATAAATAAAATCTTTATTAAAAGAAAAAAAAAACAACTAACATTCCTAGTGACAAAAAAGACCCTAAATATTCCTATTTGGAGGGCGCGTGGGTGGCTCAGTTTGTTAAAGGACTGCCTTAGGCTCAGGTCATGATCCCGGAGTTCCTGGATGGAGTCCCGCATCTGGCTCCCTGCTCAGCAGGGAGTCTACCTCTCCCTCTGACCCTCTCCTCTCTCATGCTCTCTCTCTCGCTGTCTCTCATTCTCTCTCTCAAATAAATAAATAAATAAAAATTCCTATTTGGACATCTCTTTTCACTTTTTGTATTGTTTCATCTTGAATACAATAAATTAGTACCCCAAGCTATTTGGGCATACTTTTTTCTAACTCCACCCAAAACCAAGAAGATGATGGCCATATTCATTGCTTTAGACAAACTGTCATGCAAGGTGATTGGTTTGGGAAAAATCATACCTCCCTTGAGGATGTATAGTTGATGAATGGAACATAATGGAATTTAAATTCCCTTAAATACACAATGAAATTTCCAAAAAATCACAGCAAAATGTATTTGATATGATTTTTATGTCACTACATGAGCTCAGCTCATGGATTTGGGGCATGATTCAATACAGTTTATCATCTCTCGAAGGCTACTTTGAGAATCAGCATAGCACTGTCTATCTAGAACAGACTAAACAAATGCAAATATTTGCCCTACTTGAAAAACTATAGTCTTCAAGTGAATGGTGGGGATTCTGATCTCCTGAAGGGAAAATCAATTAGGTGAAGGGTGAGCTTTGTCTCAAAATAGCTGCGTTACCTAAGGTAAACCAACCACCCATTCAGAGAAAGAATATTACCATCTGGAAAATGATACACTAACCAAAATTTAACATAAGGCTAACTTGTTAAACAAGCATGATGAGATTCTCTGCTCCTCAGTGCTTATGTCAGCCCTTGGTAAAACACTTGCAGTGAGGTATACTACTTTAGCAGTAAAGCACTGTATAATATTTGCTGCCTGCAAAACTAATTGGGAGCATTCAGTATCTTCTGGAGAACAAGGAGACACTGACTATATTTAAGGCAATGGTTTGGACAGTGTGGAAAAGGATGCAAGGTGCTGCTGTTGTTTTTAATTATTGCTATCCATTAGAGCTGCTATTATTGGATGAGGCTTATAGAAAAGTGAGACAAATTCAAAAAAGTGAAACTCTCATGTGGAGACTTTGACACAGTACTTGTCCACTCATATTTAATCTCCAAATTAGATGTAGTTATTGTTGGCTTTCTAACTTGTAGAACTATGTTTAATATGGCAGAAGCCATTGTTGAAATGTGTCTAGATTAGTAGCTAAGAATTATTTTGATTTGTTTTTCCTTTAAGGGTTCGGTGAGACAAAAGATTATGGATAAATAAGAGATTGGGGTGCATAGTGGCAAGGTAGAAATTAATTAATTAATTAATTAATTAATTAATTAATATGAAGCCAGTGGAGATGAATGGGAAAACTGGGATATATTTTGAATTGGTCTGTTTCTTTACTCATTATAGGAGTCATTATAGGACAGCTTCTTCAATGTCTAATAGCCCACTCCAGTCATATCTCTATTTAAAGGGAATTGGAATGTGTAAGAGTGGATGAGATTATTTAACACATTGGGTAAAATGCCATCCAGTTGGATTATTTTTATAGTCCAATTAATTTTATAACTGTGGGGGAAGAAAAGTAATTTTCCCTCTATCCTTAGTTCTTGACTGAGACCTCTGTAACAAAAAGACAGAAAAACAAGTGATAAACAGTTTACTAATGCGAACCGCACACATCACGTGGGAAAACCTAAACTGAGTAACTCAAAATGGCAACTTACAATTCCATCTTATAGAGCATCTTCACAAAGAACGATAAGTTTGTAGAGAAATGACATGACAAAAGAAACCAGTGTTTGGCTTTCAAGGGCAGCAAACCATGGGTAAATATATGGTGGGAAACTAATGGAGTAATGTTTGTGCGCAGATTCCTTCGTTGATGTTTCTGGGCTGGTAAGAATGTCTTCTTTCTTCCTGCTACAAGAAGAATATCCTTTGTACGGGAGTTTTAGCTCCTGCTTTCAGCAAGAAAAAGGAAGGTCCAGAGTGTCCTTCTTAACCTGCTGTTTAAGTACTTTTAATTTGAAAAATCAATATGCTGAAGTGGCATATTGTGGGATGACATGTCTGGTTTCCTTCAGTATCTTACCTTCATCTACGTGAAAAAAAATAATGCCAATAGCCATGGCTTTTTCAGATCTGTGTATTCAGAGAATTATAGAACATTCTTGTGCTTTACCTTTATGTCTTGCACTTTACTAGTTCCAGGCTGAAATAAGAGTGAAATTTTTGACATGTCAAGCCAAATTTTTGATGCTATTGTTCAATGAGTGGAACCAGAGGACTGAGATAAAAATATAATACTTTCTTTTCACATCTAAAGCATGAGACCCATTTTCAGTGTGAAGGATAAAACCAGCCCTTCTGGCTAGCAGATACCATGCAGCTTCATTTTTATTTCAGTCCTTTGGCTACAGACAAACAAACAGAAAGCCCAATAATTTTATTTCCTTTTTGATTCTCTGCTTTGAGGGATAAGGATATTAGAGGCAGTGTTTGGCCTTTTTTTTTTTTCCCCTTACGAAAAAGACCCCAACATATTTCTGGCTAATAAGATGAATAACGTTAGAATGAAAAGGGGAAGTATTTTTCAGTCGTACAATTTGTGGGACAAACAAAGACAACCATATATGGGACACTGAGATCTTAGCCTGTGCAATCAGAGGCCATCAGAGCTCAATAGGTTAAAATTAATTTAAAGTGATGAGAATGTTCTATTCCCTAGGACTGGGCTTCTGTTTTCAGCTCCTCCTCTACAACTACCAGTAAACCTCTGTTTGTTCAGTTGTAAAACAAAGCATTCGAATCTGTGAGACAAAACTGAAAAAGACACAACAAAAAGCCACAAGTCACATCTGTTACTGAGTGTAATGTGGCTCAAGCAATTGTTTAGGTAAATCCCAAATGATAAATAACATTGTATTTGACAGGCTTTTTAGCAAAAAAAAAAAAAAAAAAAGCCCTCATTGATTTATATTTTAGTATGCTAACCCAGTTTTGGAAAATCCAAGGCATATTTAGTTGAAGCAAAGGAAAGTTAACTGCTATTTTAATTTTAAAGAAGATTGCACAGGTTAGTGGTATATTTTTATGAGTATAACATGCACAATTATAGCAGGCATGACTGGCCAGAGTGGGTTGTATTTTACACATAATTAGTCTAGACACGTACTGGAGCCACTAAGAAGAGGGCAGTTGGCTGGTTTTGCTACCACTGGCTTCACTCCTGGCATACTCATAAAAAAAAAAAAAAGTATTTGCCTTTGGTTTTTCATAGTAAAGCAGTTTTTGTAATAATATTGGGTAAATAAATAGGTATCTTCCAAAGCTATATGTTATCCTAAGTAATCTAACTTGTTATTGATTTTTTTCCTGCAATAAGAAAGTTAATAGTTGGAATTGTATGTAGTTGCTATAGTAACTCACACAAGTGTGTGTCTCTTGAAGGGGAAGCATATGATTAATTTATCTTTTAACCTATTTTATTATGACAACACCCATGAAATGCAGGAACAGACATCTGTAGTTCTAATAATTTTATCTTTTTTACCTGAAACCCTCTAAATAGTATTTTCAGATTAAAAAATGTTAATTGGTAAAATTAGTTTGAACTTCAGGTAAGAGTAAGTATATCTCCATAAAAGAACATTTTTAAAAACTTCTAAAATATTCAGTCCTTTGTATTATTTTATGTTTTATGAAGTTCGTTAATGTTCTACCCAAACAAATTTTAAATCTGTGAGTCTTTTATTACTTCACATAATGCTTTTAAAGTAAAAATAACATTCAACTTAAGATGACAAACGTACCGCTGCTTCAGAATATATTAACATATTTTAATATCATGTATTATTTGGCTTAAATTTGCATGTGCATGTGTCTCTACTTCTATTTAAATATATAGATTTCTCTCACAAATACTGCTTCCTGTAGTCTTCATAAACTTAATGTTAAGTAGTTCTCTGATGTTTTTTGATAATCTAATATTAATATCTATTTTTAACCCAAGTTGCAAGTCTGAATGGCTATAGGAGCCAGCCAGGCACTGAAAGTGAGTGAAATGGCCAAGGTGGAAGACAATAAGGAGGAGTCAGGACTGGAGATCCGATGCCCAGTAGAAAGATGGCAGCTCCTTTTCATGCCCTGGTAAGTATTGATGTATGAAATGTGTATCGGTGTTTTTTCAATTCCCAAAGAAAAACCAGAATTCTGAGTGTTGATGGGAAACCTGTTTGCATCTAAATCTAGGAAACCAAAGTAATTTAAGTTTTGAAAAATGTACCATGAAGGGTCAAACCATCTGCTATTTTCATCGGGATCACCAGCTGTCATTTTGTGCATTCCACCTCCGGAACACAAAACCACGAGCTGTAGATGCCTTTTGATCCACTGGAAAGTACCAGAATTTATCTTCTTGTTTTATAGATGCAGAAAGCAAAATTTGACTGATTGGCTGAAATCAACATCATATGTCAGCAGCAGTGTTAAAAGAATGGATTCCCTCTTGCTATTTTAAAACAAGTTATGATCTTCAATCTAATTATTAAAATTCTATGTTGCAATGAATGGAGGCCCCCATAGGGAAGAAAGATTTTGGAACAATAGAATGGCTTGGGTTTGGGCTATTGGGGCAGATGATTGAATTATGCACAGGTATTTGTTAGGTGAGGCCAGGTTGAGAGAAAGGACAGAGAGCGGTTGTTGGGGAGGAAGTAGAAGAGCTGGAGATGTGACTGGAGGAGTAATGGGGGCGAGTTGATTGAGGAAGATCAGTTTTACTATTATGAGTCTGGGTTAACTTCCTCCCAGTCTTCTAATAACACCTTCAATAACATCTAGATTGTATTTTATCACTTTCAGAGGTGGGTATCTGTTGGTACTATTTATTTAATGTTGTTTTTGCTTGATATTAGAACATCCTGAAATTGGTCTCATGGTATAACCAGGCAACTTGAGAATGACCAGTCTGACAGAGTTACCTTGGATCCTATATTGTGCTATTTTATTAAATAAGACACTACTCAGAAAGCAATAGTTTTGAAATGAGAACTTACGGAGATGCAAGGGTAGAGATTTGTTGTAGCAGCTGGATATATGGGGACAGAAGGAAGGGAAATGGAACGGAAAGTGTGGAGGGAGAACTGCCATATGGCTCAATTTTGGGAGTCACTGTGCTGGTCTGGGATGCAGGTGCATCTGCCTCTACTCTTTTTTTATTTCCATCTCATATGGTTTTCTTAAACCATGTTCCTTGCAACCTGATACTTTACTTCATAATACAATTATGAAATAAGATCCGTGGGATCCCAACTTTTAGGGAGGCTGCCCTTTGCCCCCTCCCTTCATTCTAATAAGGCAGTGCAGTAGATGCAGACCTCTGACAACAAGAGAGAATGTGGCTGGTGATGAAATGGCATGAAGTCCTAGGATTGGGTGTCCCTGAATTTGCTAAGATCAAGGTGAAGTCTTTGTTTTTTAATATTTTATTTATTTATTTGAGAGAGAGAGAGAGCATGAGCAAGAGAGAGCAGGGGAGGGGCTAAGGGAGAGGGAGAGAGAGGGAATTCCAAGCCGACCCCCTGCTGACTAGGGAGCCCCACCTGGGGCTCAATCTCACGACGCTGAGATCATGACTGAGATCATGACCTGCACGGAAATCAAGTCAAATGCTTAAACAAATGAGCCACCCAGGTGCCCCCCTTTTTAAAAGATTTTATTTATTTATTTGAGAAAGAGAGCATACAAGAGAGAGCATGAGCAGGGGGAAGGGCAGAGGGAGAGGGAGAAGCAGATGGCCCACTGACCAGGGAGCCTGGGGCTCGATCACAGGACCCCAGGATCATGACCTGAGCCGAAGGCAGATGCTTAACTGACTGAGCCACCTAGGCACCCTCAAGATGAAGTCTTTGTTAAAGTTATGTTAAAGTAGCCTCTTGGGAGAAACAGTGGTATCTCAGGAAGCACAATAAATGTGGACTTTGTAGTCATAGATTTGACTTGAAACTCTGTCTTTTTTTTTTTTTCTTTTCCTAACTTGGTGACCCAGGGCAAGTCACTTAACTTCTTTGTGCTTGTAGGGGAGGAAAATTTTCCTTGACCCTTTTAAGGTCCCTGACTGGATTTAAAATTAAACTAACAAAGACAGATGAACAGGAGAAAAGCATATACATTTTATTAATTTTTTATATGTACATGGAACCTTCACAAGAGAATGAATCCTGGAAGAAGTGGCCAGAGCTGGAAGCTGTTACACATTTCAGACCAAGAAATAATAAATATGTGAAGAATGACAAGACAAGGGGGTTTCGACTGGGGGTAGCAAATGGAGAAGACGTAGCTCGGAAGGTAAGGATTTATTTAACAAGGTTTATTTATTTTTTTTTATTTTTTTAAAGATTTTATTTATTTATTTGAGAGAGAGAGAATGAGAGACAGAGAGCATGAGAGGGAGGAGGGTCAGAGGGAGAAGCAGACTCCCTGCCGAGCAGAGAGCCCGATGTGGGACTCGATCCCGGGACTCCAGGATCATGACCTGAGCCGAAGGCAGTCGCTTAACCAACTGAGCCACCCAGGCGCCCTAACAAGGTTTATTTATACAGATTTCTCACCCCCAAATTCCCTGTCTCTGACGGCAGCAATGTCTTCCTTCCTCCTGGTATGGGAAGAATGCCTTTCATATGGGAGATTTATCTCTTGCTCTCGGGGAAGGGCAGGGCAAAGTTGGGATGAGGTCAGAGTGACCTTGCCATTTTCTCAGACTCTTTCAGCTTAAAGTCTTCAGTATGCCAAGGTGCCATATTTTGGAGTAGTGTGTCCTGGACCCCATCAAACCCCTTCACAATAACTATGTTTCTCAGGATGTACAGTTCATAAGTCTTGTGATTGTTTTGGAAGCATTATCTTCTTTCTTTCATAAAAATAAAACCCTGTCTATTATGAAGAAAAGAGAACTTTGTTAGCAAATCTGAACTATTATGAGGATGAATACTACAAAGAATGATGCCACATTTCAACATTTTTTCAGGAATTGTTTCTTTAAAATACAAAAATTTGTAGAAAAATAATTCACAGTGGCAAACCAGTCTGAAATAAACAAGTTTCCACACAAATAATACTGTGTAGCACAATAATTACTGAAGTGATTTAATGAAGTGAAACAGCTTCTAAAATAGTTAACATTCATAAACAAATTTTACTCTGTATACATAATATATATACTATATATACATAAAATCTAATGTATACTTTTTACATAAGACATAGCTCTAAAAAAGCCTTTTATCTTTGAAATCGTTTTTTTTTTTTTTAAAGATTTTACTTATTTATGTGACAGAGAGAGACACAGCGAGAGAGGGAACACAAGCAGGGGGAGTGGGAGAGGGAGAAGCAGGCTCCCCGCAGAGCAGGGAGCCCGATGTAGGACTCGATCCCAGGACGCTGGGATCATGACCTGAGCCTAAGGCAGTCGCTCAACCGACTGAGCCACCCAGGCGCCCTATCTTTGAAATAGTTTTAGGTTTATAAAATAGAAGCAAAGAAATTGCAAAAATACTACATATATTTCCCACATACCTTTCACACAGCTTCCCCAAATGTTCCCTCACATAAGCTTAGTTCAATTCCTCAAAATAAGAAAATTAAAATTGATGCCGCATTATTAACTAATTTTCAGACCTTATTCAAATTTCTCCATTTGTTCCTCTAATATATTTTTTGTGCCCCAAACACAATTATCTCAAACAACTAGAGGTCTCGTGTCTCCTTGTCACCTCCAGTCAAGAGTTCCTCAGTCTACCTTTGTATTTCTTTGGCTTTTAAGAGTACTTGCCCTTATTCTGTACAACGTCCCTCACTTTGGCTTGCCTGAGGGTTTGTTGTGATTTGATCAGTTGTCACTAGGAAGAATCCCACAGAAGGGAATGTGGTGTCCTTCGTAGTATAGTAGCTTTGGAGGTGCATGAACTTGACATGCCTTACTACCGGTGATTTTAACTTTGCTCTCTTGCTAAGGTAACTTTTGTTTTTAACAAGCTAAAATAAATGATGAAATTACCCATGTTTTCAATCCTCTGTTTTAAAATTTTTTTGAGCAGTAGCTATGTTTTCTAATTAGATGTTATCTTAAATTGAACCAATTGTAAAATATAATAATTAGCCCTCAGTAGATTCTAGATCATAATAAAGTACCATTTTATGCATTAAAATATAAATAAGGTACCATTTATACATTATGTGTACACATTATATGTATAAAATATATAATAAAGTATACAGTTTATATCCTTAGTAAAAGTTAATAATAGTATATAGTATATAATAAGAATAGTAATTCTTGACATACTTTGATGTTTTTGTTGATAACCTTTCATGAGGGAATAGAAAAGAATGGTAGCTACATTATGGAAGAATCCAAACCTTATTTGTAAGTCTGAGTGTGGAGTTAGTAAAAGAATACAGTAACAAGGAACATGTATTTGCAAGAACGTATATTTGTTGCTGCTTATTAAAACATTTTCTGAACTAGGATATTTATGTCATTGCCGAAATATGACTTAGTACTAGCACATTTTTAGGTGTGTTGTAACAAATCTATAGTTAAATGACATTTTCTTCCATCTTCTTTGATTCTAGTAGCATCTCTGATGATTTTCTCCAAAATTATAAAGTAAGTTCTCAGAAATTTTTCTGGGACAGTGTTAGAATGTTCCTTAAAAGTGGCTCCTATGGTTTTAATTTGTAACAGTCTCATACACCTGTCAGGACTATGTCTCCTTCTCTGAATGGGGAGCATCTCCTCATCCTGTGGTTGGACAGATGGTACTTATTTTATCTAGAGAGAAATGGAGTAAAACAGTTTGTCTTTAAAAAAAAGGAAAAGCCTTTAAAGCCATTTTAATACTTGGCCTTTCAAGATAAGATAAGAAATTAAATGAAAAACAGTTTGTTACAGCCACTGAATTCCCATGTTGGCACAATCTCTTCTGTATCTTTCATAACAATTACTTATAAAGAATGGAGCCATTATGTGAAGGTCCAGCTGATTAAAGGGAACTGAGGTTGCATATTTTTTTTTTTTGACATCGCTCCTAGATGACCAGTGAGGCAGTGATAGTCTAGCATGCCAGCTTGTTTGAGACTTCTCAAAGGCTAGTGCTCATTGATGGTGTGTGGTAAGCATTCAGTAGACTATACCGACATACATAGTGGCAGGAGTTTGGGAATAAAATAAGACGGGTGTTTGTAGCACTTTACAAAGAAGTTTCATCTCCCCTTATCATGAATATCATCACACTAGTCCTTCGAACACCAATCAGGGGGAGGTATCCTTATTGATATATTACAGAACAGGGAACTAAATTTCTGAGTGAGAAGGTCATCAGCCAAAGATTACAGAATTACTTAACAAGCATATTGAGACTCGAACCCAGGTCTTCTAACACAAAATGCTGCCATCTTTCCATTATACTACCTTCCCTTTTGTGATTTTCATTGTCAAGTTACAATCGAGAGCTCTGAAGATTATTTTGAGTTTAGATCTTTTCAAATGGGATTGATATGTAGAAATTGATTAGGATATGTCAAATTACAACTGGGTCTTCATGTGGTTCATACATTTACATCTGCTCTTCAGATCTCTCTTCAGAGCTATAGAAATATATAATCAGTCACCTATCAGACATCTTTACTTGTATGTCTCAAAAACATCTCATAATTAGCATGCCCCAAATCTATCAGTCCCAGTCCAAATCCTACCAAATTCCAGTCTCTTCTAGTTCTTCCTCTCTAAGTGAACATGAGAAATAGAGGGTACTGTTTAACACCTCCTTCTCCCTCTTTCTCCCCTCCCCTCTCCATATCCAACATATTGTAAAAATCTTTCTAACCCCTAAATATTTTTTTTGAGCAGATGCTCTTTGTATATCTCCATTTCTTTTTTCTTTTTTTTAAATTTTATTATGTTATGTTAGTCACCATACAATACATCATTAGTTTTTGATGTGGTAATCCACAATCCATTGTTTTCCTATAACACCCTGTGCTCCATGCAGTACGTACCCTCCTTAATACCCATCACCGGGCTACCCAATCCCCCCTCCCCCCTCCCCTCTAAAACCCTGTTTGTTTCTCAGAGTCCATAGTCTCTCATGCTTCATGCCTCCTTCCAATTTCCCCCCTTCATTTTTCCCTTCCTTCTCCTAATGTCCTCCATGCTATTCCTTATGTTCCACAAATAAGTGAAACCATATGATAATTGACATTCTCTGCTTGACATATTTCACTTAGCATAATCTCCTCCAGTCCCATCCATGTTGATGTAAAAGTTGGGTATTCATCCTTTCTGATGGCTGAGTAATATTCCATTATATATATGGCCCAGATCTTCTTTATCCATTCATCTGTTTAAGGGCATCTCAGCTCTTTTCACAGTTTGGCTATTGTGGACATTGCTGCTATGAACATTGGGGTGCATATGGCCCTTCTTTTCACTACATCTGTGTCTTTGGGGTAAATACACAGGAGTGCAATTGCTGGGTCATAGGGTAGCTCTATTTTTTATTTTTTGAGGAACCTCCACACTGTTTTCCAAAGTGGCTGTACCAACTTGCATTCCCACCAACAGTGTAAGAGGGTTCCCTTTTCTCCACAACCTCTCCAACATTTGTTGTTTCTTTCCCAGTCCATTTTTGCCATTCTAACTGGTGTAAGGTGGTATCTCAGTGTGGTTTTGATTTAAATTTTCCTGAATGATGATGAACATTTTATCATGTGTCTGTTAGCCATTTGTATGTCTTCTTCAGAGAAGTATCTTTTCATGTCTTCTGCCTATTTTTTAACTTGATTATTTGTTTTTTGGGTTTTGAGTTTGAGAAGTTCTTTATAGATCTTTGATACCAGCCTTTTATCTGTAGTGTCACTTGGAAATATCTTTTCCCATTCTGTGGGTTGCCTCTTTGTTTTGTTGACTGTTTCCTTTGTTGTGCAGAAGCTTTTTATCTTGATGAAGTCCCAAAAGTTCATTTTTCTTTTGTTTCACTAGCTTTTGGAGATGTATCTTGAAAGAAGTTGCTGTGGCCGATGTCAAAGAGGTTACTGCCTATGTTCTCCTCTAGGATTTTGATGGATTCCTGTCTCACATTGAGGTCTTTCATCCATTTTGAGTTTATCTTTGTGTATAGTGTTAGAGAATGGTCGAGTTTTATTCTTCTGCATGTGGCTGTCCAATTTTCCGAGCACCATTTATTGAAAAGACTCTCCTTTTTACATTGCATATTTTTTCCTGCTTTATCGAAGATTATTTGACCATAGAGTTGAGGGTCCATATCTGGGTTCTCTATTCTGTTCCATTGGTCTGTATGTCTGTCTTGTGCCAGTACCATGCTGTCTTGGTGATCACAGCTTTGGAATATAGCTTGAAATTGGGCAACGTGATGCCCCCAGCTTTGTTTTTCTTTTTCAATATTTCCTTGGCAATTCGGGGTCTTTTCTGATTCCATACAAATTTTAGGATTATTTGTTCCAGCACTTTGAAAAATGTCATTGGAATTTTGATCGGGATGGCATTGAAGGTATAGATTGCTCTGGACAGCATAGACATTTTAACAATGCTTATTCTTCCGATCCATGAGCA
Source organism: Mirounga angustirostris (assembly GCF_029215605.1). Taxonomy (NCBI): domain Eukaryota; kingdom Metazoa; phylum Chordata; class Mammalia; order Carnivora; family Phocidae; genus Mirounga; species Mirounga angustirostris. The sequence continues at coordinate 174,691,484 of NW_026991709.1, read as the reverse complement.
TGAAATATTTTTCCATCCATTTGTGTCTTCTTCAATTTCTTTCATGACTGTTCTGTAGTTCCTAGAGTATAGATACTTTACCTCTTTGGTTAGGTTTATTCCGAGGTATGTTATGGTTTTTGGTGCTATTGTAAATGGAATCATTTCTCTAATTTTTCTTCCTACAGTTGCATTGTTAGTGTATAAGAAAGCAACTGATTTCTGTGCATTGATTTTGTATCCTGCCACATTACTGAATTGCTGGATGAGTTCTAGTAATTTGGGGGTGGAGTCTTTTGGGTTTTCCACATAAAGTATCATGTCATCTGCGAAAAGAAAGAGTTTGACTTCTTTGCCAATTTGAATACCTTTTATTTCTTTTTGTTGTCTGATTGCTGTTGCTAGGACTTCTACTACTATGTTGAACAATAGTGGCAAGAGTGGGCATCCTTGACGTGTTCCTGATCTTAAGGGAAAGGCTCTGAGCTTTTCCCGGTTGAGGATGATATTCGCTGTGGGTTTTTCATAGATAGATTTTATGAACTTGAGGAATGTTCCCTCTATCCCTATACTCTGAAGAGTTTTAATCAGGAAAGGATGTTGTATTTTGTCAAATGCTTTTTCTGCATCAATTGAGAGGACCATATGGTTCTTCTCCCTCCTCTCATTAATGTATTCTATCACATTGATTGATTTGCAAATGTTGAACCCCACCTTTGCAACCTGGGAATAAATCCCGCTTGGTCATGGTGGATGATCCTTTCAGTGTATTGTTGGATCCTATTAGCTAGGATTTTGTTGAGGATTTTGGAATCCATATTCATCAGGGATATCAGTCTGAAATTCTCCTTTTTGATGGGGTCTTTGCCTGGTTTGGGGATTAAAGTAATGCTGGCCTCATAGAATGAGTTTGGAAGTTTTCCTTCTGTTTCTATTTTTTGAAACAGCTTCAGTAGAATAGGTATTATTTATTCTTTGAATGTTTGGTAGAATTCCCCAGGGAATCCATCAGGCCCTGGACTCTTGTTTTTTGGGAGGTTTTTGATCACTGCTTCAATCTCGTTACTGGTTATTGGCCTATTCAGGTTGTCAATTTCTTCCTCTTTCAGTCTTGGCAGCTTATAGGTTTCCAGGAAGGCCTCCATTTCATCCAGATTGCTCAGTTTATTGGCATATAGTTGTTGATAATGATTTCTAATAATTGTTTCTATTTCCTTGGTGTTAGTCGTGATCTCTCCCTCTTCATTCATAATTTTATTAATTTGGATCCTTTCTCTTTTCTTTTGGATAAGTCTAGCCAATGGTTTATCGATCTTATTAATTCTTTCAAAGAACCAACTTCTAGTTTTGTTGATCTGATCTACTGTGTTTCTGGTTTCTAATTCATTCATTTCTGCTCTAATCTTAATTATTTCTCTTCTAATGTGTGGCTTAGGCATTGTTTGTTGCTTTTTCTCTAGTTCTTTAAGATGTAGAGTTAGTTGGTGAATTCAGGATTTTTCTGCTTTTTTTTGAGCGAGGCTTGGATGGCTATGTATTTCCCCCTTAGGACTGCCTTTACAGTATCTCATAGGTTTTGGACCAATGTGTTTTTGTTCTTATTGATTTCCATGAATTGTTTAAGTTCTTTGATTTCTTGGTTGACCCAAACATTCTTGAGCAGAGTGGTCTTTAGCTTCCAAGTGTTTGAATTTCTGCCAAATTTTTTCTTGTGATTGAGTTCCAGTTTTAAAGCATTGTGGTCTGAGAATATGCAGGGAATAATCTTAATCTTTTGGTACCGGTTGAGACCTGATTTGTGACCTAGTATGTGGTCTATTCTGGAGAAAGTTCCATATGTGCTCAAGAAGAATGAGTATTCTGTTGTTTTAGGGTGGAATGTTCTGTAAATATATATGAGGTCCATCTGGTCCAGTGTATCATTCAAAGCTCTTGTTTCTTTGTTGATTTTCTGCTTAGATGATCTGTCCATTGTTGAGAGTGGAGTATTGAGGTCTCCTACAATTAATGTATTGTTATCAATAGGACTCTTTATTTTGGTTAACAGTTGGCTTATGTAGATGGCTGCTCCCATGTTGGGGGCATAGATATTTACAATTGTTAGATCTTCTTGTTGGATAGACCCTTTAAGAATGATATAGTGTCCTTCTGTGTCTCTAACTACAGACTTTAGTTTAAAATCTAATTTGTCTGATATAAGAGTTGCTACCCCAGCTTTTTTTTGAGGTCCGCTGGCATGGAAGATGGATCTCCATCTCTTCACTTTCAGTCTGGATGTATCTTTAGGTTCAAAATGAGTCTCTTGTAGACAGCATATGGATGGGTCCTCTCTTTTTATCCAATCTGCAACCCTGTGCCATTTTATGGGAGCGTTTAGGCCGTTCATGTTGAGAGTGATTATTGAAAGATATGAATTAATGTCATCATGTTGCCTGTGAAGACGTTGTTTTTATAGATTGTCCCTGTAAATTTCTGTTGTATATCACTCTTGGGGTCTTTCTCCTTTTATAGAACTCCCCTTAATATTTCCTGCAGGGCCGGCTTAGTGGTCACATATTCTTTCAGTTTCTGCCGGTCGTGGAAGCCCTGCATCTCTCCATCCATTCTAAATGAAAGCCTTGCCGGATAAAGTATTCTTGGCTGCATGTTCTTCTCATTTAATACCCTGAATATGTCTTGCCAGGCCTTTCTGGCTTGTCAGGTCTCTGTGGATAGGTCTGATGTTATTCATCAGTTCCTCCCTCTGTACGTAAGGAATCTCTTCCCCCTAACTGCCCTTAAGATGGTTTCCTTGGTTCTAAGATTTGTGAGTTTTACTATTACATGCCGGGGTGTTGGCCTGTTTTCCTTGATCTTGGGAAGGGTCCTCTCTGCCTCTAGGACTTGAATGTTTGTTTCATTTCCCAGATTAGGGAAGTTCTCAGCTACGATTTGCTCAAATATATCTTCTAGTCCTCTCTCTCGCTCCACTCCCTCCAGGATTCCAATAATTCTGACATTGGAACCCTACATGATGTCACTTATTTCTCTGATTCTATTTTCATGGATTCTGAGTTGTTTTTCCCTGGCCTCCTCTTTTCTCTTTTTATCTATTAAATTGCCTTCCAGGTCACTAATTCCTTCTTCTTCCTCACTTACCCTAGCTATTAGATTAACTAGATTACATTGATAGCATTTTTAAATTCTGCCAATTCAGCTTTCATTTCTGCCCTTAGAGACTCTATGTTGCCATTAATTGATTTCCCCATTCTAGCTATTGTCTTCACAATTGAGTTCCATCTCCAACATCTTGGTTATATCTGCATCCATTTGTAAATCTGTGGCATAAGTCATAATCTCTGAGTCTTTCCTATTTTGGGGATTCCTCCTCCTAGTCATTCTGTTGATGGGTGGTTGAGGGAATATATAGAGTCCAAATTATTAACCAGAACCCAAGCAAGATGCACCTGTTTTCTAGGGACCTTAGGGTTGCTGGCCTCTTGTTTTCCCAGCCTGTCTTCTTGGGGAGGGGCCTGCCGAGCTGTAACTCAGGCAACCCTGTTTGGGCAGAGTTGCCCTGCCCCCCTGTGGGGGGGGATGGGCTCAGTGGGAACCAGTTTTTGGGGGCTTTTGTTCTCTGGCGCCTTTCCCTGGCGGCTTTCTGCGTCTCTTCTGAGAGTCAGAGCAGAAGAGACTGTTTCCAACCCTCTGCCTCAGAGCAGAGAGATCACAGCCTGTTCTTCAGTGAGCTCTCCAGACCACACTATCTCCGTCTGTCTCCGTGCTGCTATAAACTGCAGTTTATAAACTGCACCCCTCCACAGTGCTCCCAGTCCTGCCTCCAGGTCGGGGCACGTCTCTGCCCTTTGTGCTTCTAAAACCACCAGCTGCCTCCAGTCCACACGCGCGACCCCACCGCTCCAGGTTTCCTTCCTGGGGGCTGCCCCAAGGTCCTTTCCCTGTTACTATTGGTCTGCAAGTCTGTGCCCCGTCCCCAGCGTGTGAGGCTGTCGCTCACTGGTGGTGTAGGATCCCCACAGCCAGGCTTCCTCCCACTGCCGTTTATTATCCGGTATCTGCCCTCAGAATCACGGCTCCTCACTTCATACCTCAAAACCAACTGCCTGCAATATTCTGTTTGTAGAGATCCAGATCTTCTTATATCTCAGGCTGATTTCGTGGGTGCTCAGAGTGGTCTGGTAGATACCCAGCTCAATTCCGGGGACCAGTTGAAATAGGGTCCCCTACTCCTCTGCCATCTTTTCCCCCCTCCTGTATATCTCCATCTATCACCCTAACTTAAATAATCATCATCACTGCCTGGACTTATGCCATGGCTTCCTAGTTGAAACACTAGCCCCTATTCTGGCCTTTCTCCAACATATTTTGCACTCTGTAGAGAGAGGATCTTTTTTTTAAAATGCAAATCTGATCATGCTTAAAACACTTCATTGGCTTTTCATTATTCTTTGGATAAAGATCAAATTCTTAACATGGCTTATAAAATGCTGAGTTGTTTGGCACCTGCCTAATTTTCCAGTGTCATCTCATACCAATCCAAAACAAATCCAGGGGTGCCTGGGTCGCTCAGTGGGTTAAGCATCTAATTCTTGGTTTCAGTTCAGGTCATGATCTCAGGGTCATGGGATCGAGTCCCACATCAGGCTCTGGCTCAGTAGGGAATCTGCTTGAGATTCTCTCTCACCCTCTTCCTCTGCCCCTCCCCCTGCTTACATGAGCTCTCCCTCTCTAAAATAAATAAATACAACTTAAAAAAAAAAAAAGCAAATCCAAAATTCCCAGGCCTTCTTTCTAGTGCAGTCACTGCTCTTCAGCCTCCCTGGCTTTCTTCTCTTCCTTGAGCAGGTCAGTCTCCATTCCACCTCAGAATTTTACAAAACCTTCTCCTCTATTTGGTGCATTGTCCTTGGCCACCACTTACCTTACCTTTTACCTGTTTAATTTCTATTATTTCCTCAGATCCCATTGTAATTGTTCCTCCTTTAAGGTAGTCTTCCCTGACCTTGCAGACATGGTCAAATTCTCCCTCTCATAGTACAGCGACCTTCTATTTTGTAGCACTACTCACAGTTACAGTTTTCATTCCTTTGTGCGAGTCACTACTTAATGTCTGTCTCTGTGCCTCAATTGTAATCTCCATTAAAGATAAAATGTTTCTTTTATTTAGCTCACCCTTGCGCCACCTCCCCACCTGCCATAGCACCTAAGCTGGCACCTGCCACATTTAATGAAAGGGTTGGTATAGCATTTTCCATGGACCTTTTTCATTGAGCCAGAGTAATCTAGACACCAATGCATCAGCATGGAGGGCACTTGTTGTTGGGCCAGGCCTGGCAGAAGATTTACATGGAATAAGTATCCAACATTAGAGAGAGTGTGAGTTGTACCCTAGTAGGAAGCAAAACTCAAAAGTCAGAAGAATACTAAGTAGATCTTAATAAATGAAAGCAAGATGAGGTTATGACTTGGGTCATGAATTTCACATCCAGGAAGATTAGTGATTAGATTGTGAAGCCCACTATCGCTGGATGTGGTTGTCCCTTTCTATTTTTTTTTTTTATAGTAATAGCTCTATAGTTTTTGCTTGAGGAACTAGTTTTTCTATATTGAAGGCTATCTTAGAAGAGTAATAGACACTAATCTTGGTCCTTAAACTTAATCCAAATTGTCTTTTTTCTGGATTTTTAATCCTGAGTGGGGTGGCCCAAGTACAAATGTATTTGGAATTAATTCATTCTTCAGATTATTCCCTGAAGTCATTGATTATAAATTCTACTTGTCTAGACCCTGGAGTTGCCTTGGTTCTTGTAATATCTGAGACAAACTATGCAGGTTTCCCTTGGATTCCCTATGCTTTCAGTAAGTTATTTTATCTATCTATTTATCTAATGTCTTTTTCTCTCTTTATACCTGTCTATCTATCTATCCATCCATCTATCTAATCTATCCATGTAGGTTTAAGATGGCCAATGTTGGTTTCTGTTGCTTGTAGTAATATGCATGCTAAAGTCACTGTAGGATCAAGTTTGTGATTGAATAAATGCAAGGAATTACATGTCTGTTGTGGATTAACATCACAGGTTTTAAAAACTTAGGATGATAAAGTTAGATGAAAGAAATATATATTATAAATTAAATATTAGCCCCAAATGAGAGATACAATATATAAGATATATCTTTTATGGGAGGTAATTTTCTTTCATTAAAAAAAATCTGTAATAAACTAAATTTAAATATTTCTGGCAGGTGGATATATTTTATGTTTGAATATATTTTAAATGAAATTACGATGGACAGTCTATTCAAGTGTGTTGGCAAAACTGCTTTGACAGCTCAAAGGAATAAGAGAAGGTTAACAGAGAAACATCAGCCCACATTCTGTGGCACAGGAAGAAAGGAGAGTTTGGGGGGGTCACCTCAAGCTCAGATAGAGCCCCTGACCATGTGGAAAATTGAATCCTTTTTTGTTTTAAATTCTCTTTCAACTTAGGGATGAAACTTCCAAAAAATTCCATTTACTTATCAATCATTTGTGGGCTTTTTAAAAAGAGCCACCGGTGTACTCACTTATTTTACTTTATTCTCTATTCTAGATGTCATTCTCATATTAGAAGGTCTGCCAAAGATGAGACAGAGTCTAGAGAACAAAGTGATGCCCAGGTTCTAGCAGATGACCCGTATTAATAGACATTCTAAAGGAAGAGCACAACAGAAATTGCTAGTTAAATGAATGATACCCTGTATTAAACACAAAGACTTCCAGTGACTAATTTTTGAATTCAATAAACTTCAGTTACTCTACGCTTGTCTAAGTTGTTAATCCAATGGACCAAATATTCTCAGAATTTCTACCCTGTAAAGGCTTCTACAATGAAAATTCCGATTGTTATTATTTGCCAAAAACTGGTTGAGAAGTGACAGTGTTAGCATGATTTTTCTTTTTTTCAATATTTTGAAAGTTGTTCGCTTCATGCATTCATTCAACTAACAACATCTGAGAATTCACTATGCTTGGTATGAGACACTGTAGTTACAAAGATTAGTAGGATGGAATCTTTGTCCTCCTGTTACTCAAAGTTTTATTTGTTACAAAAAAATTCATACATGCTGTTTCTAATATGATGCTTTTGGCTGCAAGAAACAAAACCTGTGTACTTTGTGCACAGTAAAAATTAGAAAATCCTGCAGCTCAAAACTGAGAGGAGTGCTTCAGGGTTTTTGTTTTTGTTTTTATTTGTTTATATTTTCTCTCAGCCATATGTAATGAACTGTCTTTTTTTTTTTTTTTTTTTTTTATCGGCTTTACATTCACAACATCAAGCTGCAGCTCCAAGCATAACATCCTCACACAATACCATGCAAAACCAGAAGGGAGAAGGGGAATCATGGATCATAGCCATCCCTAGTTATGTTTTTTTTTAGTAAATAAAAATTGCTCAGACATCTCCTGTTAGTAACCCCTCATTTTTCAGTGGTCAGAATTGTATATCCTGTGACAATTTCTATACTTATCATTTATAAGGGCAATAGAAATACTAATTTGTTTTTGAGAGTCAAAGTTTCAATAGCCAAAATTCACCCAGTGAATTTGGTGTGGTGTTGGTGTTGCTGAGGGACTCAACATCAGGTGAGGCACATAACCCCCTGATTTTTGCACAAATATTAACAACGAAGAAGCATCTGAAATAGATTTGTGTGGTCCACCAGAAGTGTACTACATGGAGATAATTATAATTCAAGATGATTAATGCTATAGTAGATGTATGTACAGCATCCTCTGAAATTATGCACAATAATCTGAGGGTGCAAAACCTTAAAAAAATTTTTTGTAATGTTACTAGTGCAGACTATAAGAGCAATAGGAAATCACAGAAGGATGAACAAATCTAAAATCCTAGCCAGTTTTTATAAAAATATCATTCTTTTATTAGCAAAAACTTCAATTCCAGTGGAGTGGAAAGAACATTAGAAAAAGAAAAAAAGGAATAAAGAGAGTTTATTTCTTTGCTCTAAGTGTGTATCAGTGGTTAATGTCACTTTGCCATGTCTAAAATCTGGATAAAATTTTTTACTTCATAAGTAGATTATATCATTTAAATGAGATAACTGTATAAATAATGTGAACTTTTGGTTCCCATGAAAACATATTTATTAATGTGTGTATCACATCTATCTCTCTGTCCTTTTATCTATCTTTTTCTCTCCCCAGCATATTCAGTCCATATATAGGTAATGCCACACCTATTTTTACAATATCCCCTTGTTAGTGAATGCTATGCAATGAATTCACAGAGTTGCCTACAGCCGATTCCATCATAATAGTCAGAAAATCAAAACTGTTAAGAGGGAATAAAATCAAACTGACTTTCCAGCCAGAGAGAACCACCGCATCTAAATGGTAGAACAGCTCCATGTTCCACAGAAAGGAATGTGAATCTCTGCTGCCTTATGGTACCTTTAAAGAAAATAAGAAAGCACTCTCCATGTAATTATACACTTGTCTTTGCCTTGCCTTGTCTTATGTGTTCTGAAGTTTGGAAAAAATAATTTTTTTGAAGCAGGTACTAACTTTAATGCTCTGACCACAAATGTTGGTCAAAGAAAAACTTATGAGGAGACCTCAAGGCCCTAGGTTGTGCTTTCAATCATCCAAGTCCTTATAATACGTTTTATTTACATTTCTTCTTTCTCTAAGGAGCCGGAGTTATTATTCCTTCAATGATAGATATTGTCAAAGTGACGAAGAATTTACGCATGTGAATTGATGTCTACAATAATTGTGCAAAAACAATATCGCAAATTCATCCACAGCCTATTAAGTTTCAATTCTCATTCTTATTTGAAAACAACTTTTTAAAAATCTTAGGCACAACAGGGGTACCTGGGTGGCTCAGTCTTGGTTTTGGCTCAGGTCATGATGTCAGTGTCGTGAGATTGAGCCCTGCATTGAGCTCTGCACTCAGGGGGGAGTCTGCTCGAGATTCTCTCTCTCCCTCTCTCTGACCCTCCCCACTGCCCTCTCTCTCTTTCTCTATACATAAATAAATAAATCTTAAAAAAAATCTTAGGCACAACAGCTTTTCTTGGGGTTGTTTAGAAACTGGTAAGGAAAAAGAGAAGAACCTGAATTTATTGGCTTGTATTTAAAAAAAAAAAAAAAAAGAACAAGTGCATTGGCTTCATGCATGGTTGTATGCAGACACTTAAATAACATTATCTGAGATCTTTCTGTTTTATTCTCTGCACCCAGGTTTCCATTGCACTGGTTTCACTTATAGGCAGCCTAGACCCATGTGACAATCCCCAGACATACACCTTCCTAGCTTTAATGATAGAAAATCTCCTCTGTTCACAGTTCCAACAAGAGACCCCCAGATGGAGACTCACTGGCAGTGAATGGCCAGAGCTGATTCACAAACTCACCTCCAGAGCTTGGTGTGGCTTCGACCACAGACTCATCACAGGAACTGAAAGTGGAGGATAAGTGGTTCCTCAATGAAATGGAGATTCTGTTACAAAAATAGGTGAATTGATGCTGGAAAGTCCCTAAACAGATTTATACTGGTGGACCAGGCACCACTTGTCTATCACTCCCCGTTGGTCCAGCCACTCTTGTGGTGACCAGTTTCTTGCAAGCGTCAACAAGCTTTGTGAAGGGGGAACCTAAGACATCCTCAACTCAAACCTTTACTTTATACTCTTGATTCTTGCTCTGAGCCTTTTCTGCTTTTATGGTGAAAGTCACTCAGAGGAAGCTTCTCAGCACTCAGGCATGTGGAACGTGGAGATGCGAAGGAGTTAACCCTCCTTGAGTCACCCTTGGTCACTGAGGGACAGGAACTAATGGCTTTTCATCCCCCACCCAGGATCCTGCAGGACTATTAGTCATCCTTGGTTTTGGATTATTGTATTGGCCTCTTTTCACATCTCTGATTCCTGCTAATGGCATCATTCTCCCCCAAAATTACCTGTACACAAGTATTTACCTTAATATCTGCTTTAGAAAAACCTAGACTAAAACTGGTACCAGAATTCACCTTAGAAAGTAGACCATTCAGGTGGATTTTGGAACTTGATCACTCATTGGGCATATGGCAAGCATGATGGTGATAAGTGAGGACATTACTCCTGGCCCAGTACACTGGTTACTAAGGTGCTCCTGCCTGGATTAGGAGCACCTTAGGAAGAAGCAACAGCATTGAGCTCTGAAGTGGCAGCGCTGATTAAAGTGGTGTGGAGGCAACCACAATTGTATGGATGAGGTAACAATTTTGAAAATCTTGAAAAAATGAAAAGTAGCTTTAAAACTTTCATAGGAAAATATATTTTATTTTATTTTATTTAAATTCAATTTGCCAAGGTATAGCACATCATTAGTTTTTGATATAATGATCAATGATACCTTAGTTGAGTATATCACCCAGTGCTCATCATATCACTTTGATAGGTTCAATAACTATCTCCACCCAGTGCCAGAAGAGAATACCCTTACAGGTATATGCAACTTTGGTTTTCTTCTTTTGTTTCCATGTCTGTATATTTTTATTGTAAAATATTTCCTACATTTAGAAAATGGCATAAAATAGAGTATCTCAGGTATAAGAATAGCTGTATAGTGAATGACGGTCACCCCTTCCTGAGTAAGGAAGCATAACTTTGCCAGCCCCCTAAAAGTCCTCTGGCTGCATATAGTACTTACATTTATCTAGTGCTCATTGATATTATTCCAGCAGACCTATAGGAGTTGTTAATATCTGTCATGTTTTCTGTTTGTTGAAATCAATGTCACATCAGTTATTCAATATTTGTGATATAACCCCTGGACTCATCCATATAGTTTTGTGTAGCTGAAGCTCATTTGTTTTCATTGCTATCCAGTGTTCTATTACAGGAGCATACCACAATCATATGTTCCCTCTATCATCAGGGACATTTAGGTTACTCCTGTTTGGTAAACACATATACTTTGCTGCTGCTGACCTCCTTACTTTTATCTTGGTATAGGAATTTCCCTAAGGTATATACCCAGTGCTGTGTTTTAGGGTATACACAACACATCATCAACTCTAATGGATAATGTCAAATGATTTTTCAAAGTGCAATTTACCAATTTAATTGGTATATATTGATAGTCCCTTATAATTTTAATATTTATTTCCTAACTTGCTAATGAGGTGTACGGGTTTTAATTTGCTTATTGGACTTCGGATTTCTTCTTTGTCATTTTAAAAATGTATTTGGAATGTGATGAGCACTCGTGTTATACAACTGATAAATTATTGAACACTACCTCTGAAATTAATGATGTACTATAGGTGGGCTAATTGAATTTAAATTAAAAAAATAAAAATAAAAATTTATTTGGAGGGCTTATTTTTATATTTTGGTTGAGGTTTTTTTGTTTATAAGTTACAAATATATTCTCCCACCTTGTGACATGGCTTTTTACACTTGACTTTGGTTACTTTTCACTGAAAAACTTAATGTTGGAGCTAGCATCAATCATTGTATTTATTAATTTTTTTCCCAATTAAAATCAGAGAAGTCATCCTTATTTTGAAGAGTTGCACACCTAAGGGTCAGCTTACCTGCAGGATGAATAATGAGTCTTTGGCTTAATAGTTTTCATAAACACTGAACAGTGGGTTTAATGAGGAAAATAGGCTTAAATAATCCCTTGTCCATATTCCGCGAGTTAATTTCACCTGGCTCCTCTGGAAAGGAATAAATATGCAATTGCTTAGGGACAAAATGAAAGTTGTGCATGTTTCTATGGGCTTTGTTTTGCTAATTTGCCTTAGGAGGACTGAGATAATCTCCTGTGCCTAAAAATGAGCATGCTTTATTTTTTGGCCTCATTTTTTTCTGTTTCTTAAAGGGAAATTACGAGGTCCTCTGGAGCTGAAAATTGAAAATTGAGTAGCTGGTTAAAGAAGCAAAGTGGTGTCACCTCACAAGCAAGGTTCTTGGATGCATCACATTTGCCAGGGGAAGTTTTGGCATCCATAAGGGTATATTAACACTACTTTTCTCCATCCCTCTGTAGCTACTCAGGCAAGTGACAAGTAGGTATGTCATGACCACATGTGACATATAAATTACAAGTTCTCTGCCCCTCTAAAACTTTATTCAGCATCAACCTTTGCACCAATACACTGAGGCATAATAGCCAATAATTTATGAGTGTAATTTGAAGGAAGCAATTCCGCTTTGTGATTACGGTAGTAAATAAAAGATTCAAATCCTCATTGACCCAACATCAAATTCTGCTTTACTTTTTTTCCCCCCAGTGATGTTGTTTATGGGAGTAAACAAGAGAAGTCCAAGAAAAGTGACAGATTAAAGAAATGCAGTGATTTCAAGGGACAGAGACAATGGCATTAGAAATGAAGGACATTATCAGAAGAAAATAAATGTGCATGGGTCCAAATTTTATGATTTAGATTTTTTTTTTCTTTTTCTTTTCTTTTCTTTTTTTTCTGCTTTTGACAGAAAGTGCTTTGGAGACAAAGTATGTTGCATAGCCAGGCAGTATAGCGGATAAGAGAAATGATAGGCTGGTGAGCGCCAAGAGGGAAGACTTGGATGAGAACTACTTTATGATTTCTTGATTAAAATACTGTGAAGAAGAATTTGCTTCCTTGATAAATGAGATCTACTGGTGTGGGCCAAGGCATTCACCTGAGACTCTTTCTCAGTAAAATATCTGCCCTGCAGACTCTTTAACACTGGTCACAATTTGGAAGCAGTTAATTACACTTTCCCTTGGGATTTTAAAAATAGATTTCCTTCCCAGTTATTCTTTTGGGCTAGAACTCAAGTAGGAATGACAGAATCTTTGTGAATATGAAAGGGTGTGCAAATACTGAGCTTGCCAACCGGATCCATTCAAGTTTGCATTAGCTTGAGGTCTGGAATCAAGTTCAGATCAATTCAGAGATGAAGTGAGATGAATGTGTCTCTTTACCTACAGATGACAGCATGATCTGAAGTGAAAATCAGGGGCACACACAACTTGACAAGGGCTTGGGGCTTAGGAGTTGACTAATGTGTGACTTTGGTTAAAATAGTCTTAGAATCCCATCTTAGTAATGCTGTATTTTGGTTCTATATAAGAGTTCAGAATAAGTGATAATTACTAAAAACAACCTTGTTCAAGGACATACCTGTGAGGATGGACATTGACTTAACGTTTGTTAATTGGTAGTAAAACAATGCCCTATATAATGGTTTGCTTGTTAAATATTTAAGCCATTGTAGCATGATAATAATATGCATCTCTTCAGCATTATTTTTGTTTTCCCATGTGCTTTAACATATACTCAAACTTTCTCTCATAACAACTCTGTGAGGAAGAAAGGCAATTATTATAAGTGAGGAAACCGAAGCACAACTATGAAGAAATTTGCCCCATGCAAGACAGGTACCACAGGGCAGAACTGTGACTAACAGGCAGAATTTCTATCCTCTAAGCTAGTGTAATATCTTTACTCTTTTTTCCCATGGAAGATAAGTTTCATAGTAATAAGCAGTAGCTAATGATTAGGCCACTACAGCCAAGTTAAAGATGAATTATAAAGTACATGTTTATTTCTGCCTAATACGTACTCAAGAAATAGGAATTATCTTCTCATTTGGTATTTTGCTGTGACTCCAACTTGGACCTCTCTTCCAGTTCTTGTTCCACCTTCAACCCCTCCACTTCCCAATTCTGCCTTCCATTTTGTCAGCCACTCATACTCAGGTATTGGTCAACTCTTCTTCAAGGATTAGGTCATAAAATCTCTCTAAGGAGTGTTTATATTTAAGAGAAATTTCGAGAGCCTTTGGGATACACAGGTAACTGTGAGTTTTTCAGAGGGCCTTGTTGATTGCCTCTCATATGATAAAATTTATGGAAGCAAACCTTAGAATGGTATTTACTCTTTCATGTTTATGAATCAGGCGAAAAGGAGGGTTTGGGAGTTCCTTCCCCTTTCCTCTCAATTTAATGTGTGTGTTTACAGACAGTGAAAAGGAAAGTTTACGGGATTCAGAGATAGGAATCCAAGCTCTGCCCTTTACTGAGCTGTGTGACCACATATATTGCTTTGTCTAAACTAAGGTAGCATTAATACCTATTTTGAATAGCTGGTGGGAAGGCCAAGAAGGATCACTTGTCAAACATGGCGGGAAAGTACCATGTTTCCTTTGTCTTTGCACTTGATGTTCTGATTTTGTCAATCAAAAGAACCCCACATCTTTTGAACTATATCCAGTAGAATCTTCGTGTATCTAACAGAAAGAACAAGTGTTCCCGGGTCTCAGCAAGTGTAACAGCAGTAGCAGCAGCTAGTGATGTTTATTGAACAGGTGCCATGAGCCAGAAATGAGCGGAGCTAAGCGCTTTACATGTGCAGTAATGTTTAGTCATCACAAAACCCCAAAAGCCCATTTTATACACAGGTAGGCACGTCTCAAATATTAAATAATTTGCTCTTTGTCAATCAGCAAGGACCAGGTCTTGAACTCAAGTTGTCTGACTCTGAATTCCAAAATCTGTGAATCTTAGAACAACAAGAAAAACAAGCCTCCATTGTAGCGTATGGTTAGAAAAAGAGTTGAGTGAGCATTTCTGAAGGTTCTCTGGATTTTGTGATAATTGAATGAAAGCTCCTCTCTGTTTTACCCCTGGTTTTACAAAGGATTTAAATGTAGCTGTATTGGTGCAAAATCTGCATCATGTTACCTATCCATAAACAACAGACACAGTGTCCTTGACAGGTGTTTGCATTTTCAATTGAGATTAATAGATTATGATTATAATTAATGTAATTAATTGAACCTAAATTAACATTAGAAGGTGTTGGGGGTTTAAATATCTCTTACACATAAAGATTCAGTTATTTCAGGAATCATTTCAAGATCAATTATTTTAAGATCCAATTCTTTCAAGTTATTTCATATTCACTAAAAATACTCTTAGTTGTGGTCATGATTATTATGATTATTCAAGTAATAACCAAGCCCTAAAAAAGACACTTAAAATTTCAGGAAAAAATGAGGGTGGATAAATGCCTTTCTGAATATTCTGCAATATTTACAGCTTAAAATAAAACTTTTCTAAACAGGAAAAGAAAAGTGTGCCTAATGTGGAAACTTCCTACCATTTGATTTGCTCAAATGCCTCTCCTATTTGTATTCTTTTTGCTTTATATAAATAGAAAAGAAAATCTTAGGGAAAAGCCATTTCCTAGGTCATTATTTTAGAGATTGGTTTCTTTCTCTAGAGGAGTAAAACCTCATTGTCATCTTTCACGGGATAATTTTTTGGAATATAAGCAGGAGACTCTAAATTTATTGTCTTGTGTTTTGTTTGGCTTTAGATGAAAAAAAAACAACCTGTGTTGATATGAACTGAAAATAAATGTGGAATAATTTGCAACAGCAAATGCGAAGGTGAGTTTGCTGCTTATAATATGCATATGTATATGTGGATGTGTATACACACGTATGTATGTATATACATATATGTATATATATATTTAGTTTGGTAGTTGGAAATATGTGTTGTTGAATGATTTAAAGAGAAGGTTTTTTGACACACAGACTAGGGAGTTATTGAAGGCAAATGAGGATTTTAAAATTTACTTTGGAATATGGAGAGGAAAATATTTCACAGGGTAGTTTGGCAAACTGAAAAGAGACTATATATATATGAAATTCTTGAAGCTTGTGAATTTCTTCTACATACTTTCTGTGTAAAAGCAATAAAATGTAAAATAAAGTAGACAAAAGGTGCAAAGTCAAACAAACCTGGGGTATATAGAATTAGATAGAATGCATGTGCTCGTGGGTGGGAACTCACATGTACATGATATCTAAGAGGACAAATGATGACAAGCTGAAAGCCTGGGTCTCACTTTTTGTGGTTAATGGACTTGTCAAGGGCAAAGATTGTTTAGTTATGAAGTTGACTTCCTCATTGCATACAATGTGAAAATAATGTAGAACTCCATGGATGAGAGATGGAAGAAATAAGTAGGTGAAAGATAATGCTATCTGGAAAAGAAATTTATTACATTAGGCAGTTTGTGATTTTACGGTGTATTAGAGGTTTATCTTCTGTGGTGAGAATGCCAGCTCAGAAGGAAACTTATTATTCACCTTACATTTTCATCCTAGAAGAAAATTTTATGTCAGTAATAATACTAGATAGTATGGCACAATATTATTCTATCTGTAAAGTAAAGCTAGGAAAGAAAAGTTTTGGCTTTTTTTTTATAGGGCTCTATCATTTGTTCAATGGCAAATTAATATACACATATTTTTTGGAAGATTATTGGGCATGGATGTTGGGACATTTATACAGTGCTATATTGTAGCAGCTAAATATATTATTTTCTGCATAAAATTGACAAAATAGTGTACTAAACCATACAGCCAACTCCCTTAGAAGCCAAATTGTTACATGGAGTGTTAACTAGAAGGCGATCGTTTCTGAGTGATGTTTCACGCCTTCATAAATGTCTTCCTTCCTTGATTTATTCATCAGTGGTTTTTAGTTCTCACAAAATAGGAATTATCTCAATCTTAAACACCTTAAGCAGTTGCTTTTAAGTTGACTTAATATCATCCAATCCTTGCCCTCTCACCATTTGGAAGGCCATAAAATAAGGTAAATAGAATATGTGACCATCTAAAATGAAGATGATTTTATTATTCATGAGTACTTTAATATAAACACTTTAGAGACTGTATTCCTCCATTCTATTAAATTATGGTGCAACATGAAACTGTCAGACTAGGTTGTAGACTCATAGTCTCCATGGAATTTCCTTATGTTTTTCTTTAAGATTTTTTTTCTAGTATCTATAAATCTAATTGTTGGTCCATATCTTTCATCTGATATTCTAAATCCTTATTCCCTGGTGTTTCCCCTTCTTTTGGATTCGATATCAATTACTGATAATGACAGAAATCACATTTCTATAATAACATAAGGCTAAGTTGATAAACTTAGAGTAGGAATAGATTTTGGGGATCTACCCTGGCATAAATGTCTCCCTAGAGTGCTGTGGCCTTTTCAAAGGAAACATTTCCTCTAACCCAGCACTTAAGGGGATATGACACCTGACTCTAGATAGATCTATTGCCAGACAAGGGATAGTTATGAGCATTGGCCTTGGAGTAAGACAGAATTGCATTCTGTCTCTTTTAACCTGTATTATCTGGAACATACCTTCCGAGCCTTGGCTTCCTCATCTGTATAATAAGATGAATTGCACATCATTTATATAGTTGTTGTGAGGATGACATAAGGTAATTCATGTAAAGCACTTAATATGGTCTCTGGTGGTACATGGTAATCATTACTGTTTTTATTGTATCTGGATCTGTAGGCTATTGAATTCAGAAGACCATGTCCTTCCTTCCTCTCCAGAATCTTCAAATCTAGAATTATTGACTAAAACTGTAGGAGGATTTCCTGGAAGTATTATCATAGTTATGGTATTTTAGGTTGATCCTCTGGTTGTTATGTCGAGGGAAGAGAGCACATGCCTGCTGCCTAGCCTTGCCACTCATACCAGAGGGGCTTGAGAGTCCCCTCTATAGTATACCAAGAATTCTACCATACCATAGTTGTAAGTGTTTTAAAGTTATAAAATAAAGCTATATCAAATGTAATGTTCTACCATCTTAGTTTAATAAATATACCTTCAATAGATTAGGAATGCCAAGTTAAAATTGAAAATTGAAAATTCTTTGTAAAGTCTTTGAAGTCTCCCTGCTGAAACATAGGGGTAGAGAGAGAACCAAAATATGTCACCCATCCTCCTTCTCTGCCTATCTCAGGCAGTGTCTCGTACCACGACGGGCTTTGCATGCCTACATGGAATCTTTCTGCATGCACAACCAGACTTGGTCCACAGTTTTGGGGATGGCACTCTTGGCCACTCCAGGGGCCCAGATGGGCACATTCAGTGCAGTCTGCCTTCAAAATAGAGCAAAGGAAGAAGTCCACGTATACCTTGGGATTGAACAGTGGGGCCAAGTACCAACAGCATGGTCTAAAAGGTGGGGAATGCAGGCTATTGATAGGTGTATCTCTTAAACCCCCTGGACTCTTCACCCTGCAGGGTGGGATGTGGCTGGAGAAAGGCTAGAAAATGTCTTTCTATAACATAAGATCTAGGGTAAGGTCACTCTTGTCTGGCCATAAAGAGTGTTATTACTCTTGGTTACTAAGATAAAACATCAACTTGATACATCAACTTGTACTTCTTCAAGACAGTGCTATAGACTGAATGTTTGTTGTGCCTCCCTCAAAAAATTTGTATGTTGAAAACTAACCCCGTGTGGTGGTATTAGGGGGTGCTACCTTTGGGAAGCTGTGAGGGTGGAGCCCTCATGAACGGGGCCTTTGGGATTAAGTCACGAAGTTAGAATAAATGGGATTAGTGCCTTTATAAGACCTCCCTTGCCCCTCTGCCATGTGAGCACGTAACGAGAAGACAGCTGTCTATGAACCAGGACAAATGGATATCTTCATTATGTTGAGTCTACCAATCCATGAACAGGGTATATCCCCCCATTTATTTAGGTCTTCTCTGAATTTTTTCATCAGCATTTCATAACTTTTAGCATACACATTCAATATATACTTTCTAAGGATATACACAAGTATTTCATTTTTTGCAACTGATGTAAATGGTACTATGCTTTTTAGTTTTTGCATGTTCATTATTATATATAGAAATGAGAATGATTTCTGTGTGTTGGTCTTATAAGCTGTGACATTGTTGGACACACTTATTAGTTCTATAAGATTTTTCATTTGTTTGCTTTTGGATTATTTGGGATTTTTTATGTCCTTTGCAATTTTTATTTTATGTCCTTTGCAAGGTTTATTTCTTCCTTCACAATCTATATGCTTTTGTTGATTTTCTTGCCCTGTTGTTCTGGCTAGAACTTCCAACATGATGTTGAATAATAGTGATGAAAGCAAAAAATATTTCCCCAGTGCTTAATCTTATTGGGAAAGCATTCAGTCTTTCACAGTTAAGGGTAATGTCAACTCTAGGGTTTTTTGGTAGCGATTCTTTATCAAGTTGTAAAAGTTTCTCTCTGGTCCTGTTTTTATGAAAATGTTTTGAATAGGTATGAATTTCATCAAGTTCTTATTTTTGACACAACTGGTATGCTAATATAGTGCTTTCACCTTTAGCTTTTTGATATGATGGATTATATTGATTGCAGTGATTTATTTCTAAATATTGAATAGCCTTGCATACCTGGAATAAATCCCATTTAGTCATGCTGTATAATTCTTTCCAAATATTATTGGATTTGGATTTGGTTTGCTAATGCATTGTTGAGGATTTTGGAGTCAAGTTCATTGTAATTTTCTCTTTCTTGCAGCATCTGTCTGGTTGGGTATTAATCTGGGTAATGCTGGCCTACAGTGAGTTCCCTCCTCTTCTAGTTTCTGAAATAAAATATGTAAATTGGTCTTGGTGATTCTTTAAATGTTTGGTATAAATCCCCAGTGAGACAAAGTGGGCCTATATATTTCTTTTGGGGTAATTTTTAAATTATGAATTGTATTTCTCTGATTGTTGTTGGGTTATTCAGATTGCCCATTTCATTTTGGTTGAGTTTTGGTAGTTTGTCATTTTTGAAGACTTGGTCTATTTCTTGTAAATTGTCAAAATCATGAGCACAAAGTTGTTTGTAGTATTTTCTTATTACCTTTTAATGACCGCACACTCTATAGTGATATGCTCTATTTCATTTCTGATATTGGTAATTTATTCCTTCTTCCTTTTTATTTTTTAAATTTTTACTATGGATTTCTCAAATTTATTAAGTTTTTGAAGAAAAAGTTTTCTGCTTCATTGATCTTCTCTGTTGTTTCCCTATTTTTAAGTTCCATTAATGTCAACTCTTTATTATGTCCTTTCTTCTACTTGGTTTAGGCTTACCTTGGTCTTCTTTTTCTGGCTTTTTAAGGTAGAAACTTAGGTTATTCGTTTGAAATATTTCCTCATTTTCAATGTAAGCACTTAGTGCTATAAATTTCTCTCTCAACACTGCTTTAACTGTGTCTCACAAATTTTGATACGTTGTGGTTCATTTAGGTCCCCTTTTTTTTTTTTACCATTTTAAATACCATTGTCTTGGGTATCAGATGGTGTTGTAATTTTTCTTTTCATTTCAAACATGATTTATAGAACTCATGAGGAGAAAGGTAGTCTATTGTATGTGTCCATAATTCTGCTTTCTGTCGTTTCTTTCTTCCTTATGCTCCTAGATTTCCTCTTTTATTCTTTTCTTTCTGTTTGAAGAATTTTCTATAGTCAGTCTTTAAAGAAAGATCTGCTAGCAACAGATTCTCTAAATTTTCCTTTATTTGATAATGGTTTTATTTCCCCTTCATTCCTGAACAATAGTTTTGACAGAGAATTCAGTTGACATTTTTTTTGGTCATAAACTTATGAAATATCGTGCCACTTACTTTTGGCCTCCATGCTTTCAGATGAGAAATCTGTCATTCAATTTGGCCTTTACCTTTTGGTAATGCATCATTTCACTCTACTTTTAAGATCTTTTCTTCACTTTTTAAAAGTTTAACTACAGTGTGTTTGGGCTTGGATTTTTTTTTTAGATATATCCTCTTTGGCGCATATTCAGCTTCTTGTGTCTATAGGTTTATATTTGCCAAATTTGGGGAGTTTCCAGCCATTATTTCTTCAAATATTCTTTCAGCCCCAATGTTTCTTCCTTCTATTTTTCCAAAGCTATGAAGATTGGGTCTCTTGTTATTATCCCAAAGTTTTGTTTTGCTTTGCTTTTTTCTGAGTCTATTTTCATCTCCATTATGTTCTAGCATTATGTTTTATCTTTTAATCACTTTACTTTTTATTAATTTATTAACCACGGAATAAAAAATATAAATTGGGGCGCCTGGGTGGCTCAGTCAGTGAAGCATCTGCCTTCAGCTCAGGTTATGATCTCAGAATCCTGGGATCAAGCCCTGCATAGGACTCCCTGCTCAGTGGAGAGTCTTCTTCTCCCTCTCACTCTCTTTCTGTGCTCGCTCTCATTCTCTCTCTCAAGTAAATAAGTAAAATCTTAATAAATAAATAAGAAAGATCAATGAAGTGTATTTTTTTCAATGAGACTGTTGAGAGTCAAAAAATATTTAGGACTAAGTATACATATTACAGGGATGCCTGGGTGGCTCAGTTGGTTGAGCATCTGCCTTCAGCTCAGGTCATGATCCCAGGGTCCTGGGATAGAGTCCTGCATTGGGCTCCCTACTCAGCGGGAAGCCTGCTTCTCCCTCTGCCTGCTGTTCCCCCTACTTGTGCTCCCTCAATCTCTCTCTGACAAGTAAATAAAATATTAAATAAATAAATAAATAAATATTACATATTACATTAGAAATATTGTCTTCTTGGGGCACCTGGGTGGCTCAGTTCATTAAGCACCCAACTATTGGTTTTAGCTCAGGTCATGATCTCAGGGTTGTGAGATAGAGTCCTGCATCAGGCTCTGTGCTGGGTATGGAGCCTGCTTAAGATTCTCTCTCTCCCTTTCCCTTTGCCTCACCCACCCCTTGCACACACTCTCTCTCTGTCTCTAAAATAAATATATAAATCTTAAAAAAATACTGTCTTCTTCATTACATGGTAAATATTTATTGCAAAAAATTAGGAAAAACTAAAATTAAGAGTAAAGCATATACTTGTAGTCACAATTTCATCACCTAGAGATGATAACTTTTCTACTTTCCTTCCAGAAAAAGATTTGTTCTCAAGTTTTTTCTCCTTGTTACACACATGCATGCACACACACATACATACATACATACATATGCATACATATAAATATAAAATTTTTAATACATTTGAAACTGTCTCATTGATAATTTTAATACTTTTTTAGTATTCTGATATTTTTATATTTCATCATCTTCTAAAACTCCATGTTGAAAGCAGTTTACTTGAGCCAGTAGCATTAATAAATGAAATAAACAGAGATAAAACCTGAGTTAATGATCCCAATCTCCTAGTAGGGATAGAAAAGAAAATAATGATATTTCTTTATATTGCCTAAATACCACATTAATGCCTACACCTACCTTAATAATTCTAAACTTAAATTTATGGAAAATGGGAGTCAATCTACAAAAAAATAAGGAAAATAAATAAATAATGATTGGTAGAAGATAAATATTAAAATTAAGTAACCAACATCTTAGAAAGAAGCAGAATAAAGCCATGTGTGCCATTGTAATTCTTCATTGCAAGAATGAATTGGAATTGATGGTGATGTACTGTCCTTTGGAACACTGAGATGTAGAGTTTCTGGTATATTACTGTCTTTCATGTGGCCCTAGTGAGAAATACCATTATTAAAGGATATACTATTCATCTATATCTACCATACTTTGTTTTGCTATTCCTTTTCTGCCTTTTTATGAATTCTACGCTTCCATTGAACTTATTCAAGCGTTATAATGATAAGATTGGATTGAGTCATTAATGAAAAATATAGCTACCTAGATATTTATGACTCTGTATTTGATAAATGTTTTTGTTTACCACTGTGTTCTCTAAGTGGGAAAAAAAAGAGAAAACCTTTAAGATGATTTATTTATGATATCTTGTCAGCTGAGTCAGGGTTTGAGTTAGGAATACAGAGCTCTCTCAGCTATCAAAGTAACCTAACAGATTGTTTTCTTATGTACCTATATCACCTGAATAACTTGGAGAGATAACTCAAAGACATTCAGCCTTAATTTCTTTTGTTCATTTGTTCATTCACTCATCAAATATTTATTGAGTTTCTATTGTTTTTCAGGCTCTGTGCTAGGTGATAGTGCTAGAGTGGTAGATATATATTAATATATAGTCACAGATTTTATATATACACACACGTGCACTGACATAATTTTATTATATTTGGATACACACACAGGCACAGATATAATGTACTTCCAACATAATATTTTAGATTCTTATCTTGACCTCTTACCATGAGCCGTGATGAAAGTTTATAAGATCACCACATTGAAAAGTACATTAAGGAAAGATAAGTCAGAGCAAATGCCTTTTGAAGCTTTTGGCCTAATATTCCTGATGCATCTGTTAGTGGTTATTCTTAAATTTTAGAAGCTTTTATTGATAAGTGGTAAACTAGACCTAAAACTCAAGAAGTCTATGAGCTAGTACCATTTGAGAAGAGACACAAGATAAAGTCTTGCTGGACTAAATTGTCCCTGACTTTCCCATCTTATTACTTACCTTGTTCTTATGACAGAATGGTCAAGGTGTGATGTGGCAGACATCTTTTTTTTTTTTTTTAATCTGCCCAGTGTCTATCCTGTGTCCATCCTATATCCATCCTGTGTCCATCCTGACACCCTCTCCCTGACACATACACTTCATGATAACAACACCTTTCTTTTCTTTGTAGAACAACTCTTTCTAAACTCTCAGTACGTGTTGTTTGGATAGGGCCAATTCATTAATCTGACTCCAGTGGTGGGTACATGACCAGACCTGGCCTTATCTTATTGATTAGAGTTATTTGTTCAGAAATGTGAACATTACTCTATCAAGACCAGTGTCGATTAGTCATAAACATTGGCTGCAACGACTGGGAAAAAAGTAAACATGTTCTATTTTCGTTAGATTTTGAACTTAGATGATGTATGTGTGAAGATGCTGGGCGCCATCTTTGATCCCTTGAAGGGTTATGTGCCAAAGAATAGAGGAAAGCAGACTGATACAGTGAGAAGGAAAGATAGCATCCTGATGACATCATGTAAGGTCTTGAATCAAATCATGACTTAAGCTCATCCTTGAACTTCTCACTTATAAATTGCCTTTCTATTAATTGCAACTAACAGAGCTTTCACTAATTCAGTGTCCTTCATTTGCCTCTGTGTGAGAGTCCCTAGAAAAAGGGCCATGGAAGTTTATATTTTGGGTGTATTGGTACCCTTGATCCTTGCTCAAGTCCACTGGTAGTGTGTTTATGTATAAATGTGCAAACATACACACAGATGCCCAGATAGGCACATGTACAGTTTCACAAAGGAAATTCTAAGCATTTGTATCTGTAAGAAATTGTGATCACATGGTGCTCTGATTTAATAAGAGCTTGAGGAGTAAGCTGTCCATGGTTATTACAGTAGCATCATGATATCACCAGGCACCAAGACTCCTTCTTTCTTTCTGCTTGGCTTTCTTTATAGTTTAGAACTTATTCTGATGTTCATTTGATAGGTACTGAATCTATTGCCATCATATCTATGTTCTAGGCAATAAAAGAGAGAAGAGTGCATGATAAAAAGGAAAAAATATGTATAAATATATATAGGGGGAAAGAAAATGAGCTTAAGAAGCCCAAATTGGAGGCTCCTGGGTGGCTCAGTCTGTTGAGCATCCAACTTTTGGTTTTGGCTCAGGTCATGGTCTCAGAGTCATGAGCCCAGTGTGGGTCTCAGCACTCAGCGTGGAGTCAACTTGAGATTCTTTCTCTCTCTCTCCCTCTATCCCTCCCCTTGCTTGCATGCTCTCTCTCTCAAATAAATAAATAAATTTTTAAAAAAGAAGCCAAAATTGGTCATGTTTCAAGGATTTTCTTTTTCCAGAAGCCCTACCAGAAGCTTCTGTTACATCTCATTTACTAGGATTGTGTCGCATGAGGACCCTTACATGTGAGAGGCTAGGAAATAAAGTATTTTACCTGCAAGTGAGGAAGAAAGACAGATGGGTGTTGACTAGGTAATTATCTGTCTTGACATAAGATGCATTTTGTTTACTTGTGTTTTCTCAACTATGAGTGGTTTCAACTGACTAGATAAACACACTTAGCTGGTTACAATCCATCTCCAACAAAGACTCTGATTGAGTTGGAATCTCTGGTGTTGGTGACCAGGAATCTTTATTTTAATAAGCTCCCCCAGTGATCTCACTATAATCCCAATATGATGTGTTTGAATATATGAGGTCTAAGTTTCCACCCAGCACTTAAATATAATTCTGTAATTTGAACTTTCTATCTACTGTTTTCTTTCATACATATTTGTATTATTAAAAGAATAAAAATGTCCATATTAAACACCCTAAACTATCCTACAATTTAGAGCATGTATTACTATATTTGCATAATATTTATTGCTGCATCCTGGCTGATCTATTTTGAAATCTGGTAGGATGTTTAAAAGAAAATTCTAGCTCTTTATTACCAATTTCTTAAAAGTGTATTTTTTTTTTCTCTTCAAAGAAAGAAACAGAGTGAAGTACACTCCATGAAAGCAAGATGAACAGATTGCTCAGGAGGCTGTGTCTATTTTTCCTGTCATTGGAACTATAGATTGGGGAATAGGGGAGACTCAACAGTTCCACAAAAGTGCAGTAATGTAAGCAGAGGTGAGAATCCTGTGCTCTGCGGGACACCTGCAGAGTCTAATTGGTCTGATGGACTAACCCAATGACAGCAAGCAGACAAAGCTCATTTTCTATGTTTGGAAATAGTTTCCTCTTTGGTTCTGAGGGATAGCAGAAAGCTAGTTGCTGCATTTGAAGCAATAGAGAAAAAAAATAGCCTAAAGGAGTGATCTAGAGACCCCAAATTTGTCAAGGAAAGAAAGTGTGCCTCTTAAGAGAGTAATTCATCTAGCAGCAGGGATCAAAACCAGGGAAGCCAAACTGTCACCTAGTAGTTTTGGCATAAGTTAAGCTAAAAACTGTGGTCTTCAGAGAAGATCAAGAGTAATTCAAATGTTGTACTCATCAAAGTACTAAGAATAAGTTCTATTGCTGTGGTTGATTCTCATATATCCTTTAATAATGTGCAGTTGATTAATCTATATAGTATATTAATCTATTGTAAGTTAACGAGGAATTAGGAATTTTTTAAGTCATAAACAAGGGTGACTAACATAACTAAAGACGCAAGTGTGAAATGTAAAATTCTAAATGTAATTGATAATGTGAGAGAGTATCTTTATGACCTTGTAGTGACAAGGGACTACTTAAATAACCCCAACAAAACACATATTACAGGGAAAATAATAATAGATTGATTTAATAATTGATCAAAGTTAAGGATGTCTTTTTATTGTTAGTCTTTTTTCTGTTCCTTTATTATTACTTGCATGGTTCATCATCAGAAGTTGTCATGTTCTTATATTGTTTGAGGGTTGAAATAAAACAGTGTGGTGCTATTTTGGAAAAAAAAGATTTCTGTTCAAAATATGACACCAGATACCATCCACAAAGTTAACAGATGACAGTTTGGAAGATAATATTTGCAGTGTCTAAGTTTGGTAAGGAACTGATCTCAAGAATGCAAGACACTCTTGAATGGGATGTAATTAGAAAAATAGGAAAAGAATGTGAATAGACAATTCACAGAACAGGAAATTTAAAGCATATCAAGAGATCCCAATTCATTAGTCATTAAGAAATTAAAACTAAGGCATCAATAAGCCTCAAATACTATATCAACTGGATTTAGTAAGGCTGACCAGGATGGAGGATCTAGAAAATCATTTGCATCATTTTGGGGAGGAATATAGCAGTGCTTAGTCTAATTGCATATGAGCCTTGTGACCCAACAATCCTGCCACTATGTATATAACCCAGAGAAATTACCTTATAGGTAATTTGTAAGGGGACTTGTCTGAGGGCACTTATTATATTGTGTTGAGTAGAAAGTTACTGGAGTTCATCGCTGGAGTCCATCACTAGAGTAATAGGTTAGCATAATGAAGTGGATGGAATGCTCTCTTAGTTTGGGATCACCTAGAAGCAGACCATGAGAAAAAGATATTTTTGGGGGGATGTATAGGAAAAAAGTAAGAGAGTGAAGTGCCAAGAGAAAGGGAAGGGAACAGCAAATAAATATTATTAATTTAATAAGCAGCTACTGAAGCTTAACCCTTTGGGGAAAAACTGGAAGCTGGCCTAGAATACTATATAGCCAAGAGGAAAGGTTGCTGGGGAATTTATACACCAACTCTGGTCAGTCATTGATTGAGGATTGCTCTTAAAAGGCATAAAGTCCTTAGCATTTTGGATGCACTGTGGGCAGAAAATATGATATCTGGAGGCCATAGAAAGACCTCAGGCAGTGAAATGCACATGCAGGCATTTGGAAGTTTATAGATGTGCACTGAAGTGGTGGTAGGGACAGAGAACAACACTGGGCTATGGATTATATCTGCAATTAAAACCTAAGCAGCAGTTAAAAGCAATGAAGTACACACACACGATAACATGGAAAGATCTTAAAAAGAGTGGTAAGTGAGAAAATACAAAACAGACTGAGATCTATGGCACAATCTCTTTTATGTAAAGTCAGAATACATGCAGAGAAAACAAAACAAAACAATAATACAGTCTGTGTAAGAACACATGTAAATGGGACACAAATAGCAAATAAAATGGTTACCAGGGAGAAGGAAAGGGAGTGAGAACAAGGAATGGAGAATTTTTAAAAGGGTCTTTCACTTTGACACTGTGCCATGAACTGAGAAATATAATTAACAAAGGTATCCTCTCTTGATCCCCCAAGAGGGAAAAAATAATAAAAGTTTTAGTTCCATTTTTTCAAAACCTCCTTTTCTATACTGTTCAACTAAGTAGATCTAAAGTAATGGGGTCTACTCGTGGCATACAAAGTAGCTGGAGGTGAGTACTTCAAATTTAGTACTAGGTTTCAGTGCAATAATGTAAGCGAGACCTTGATATTTTAGTGTGTATAAAGAAACTGAGCTGTTATACCTACAAACAATAATATTCTCATTATCCAACATTTTTCAGATTATATTTATTTATGAGAGAGAGAGAGAGAACACAAGCAGGGGGGGAAGGGGCAGAGGAAGAGGGAGAAACAGAGTCCCCATTGAACAGGGAGCCTGACATCATGACAGGGAGCCTGACATCATGACCCGAGCCGAAAGCAGATGCTTAACTGACTGAGCCACCCAGGTGTCCCTCATTATCCAACATTTACTGAGGTCTTACTACTTTGAAATTTTTGAACTAAGTGCTTTGTAAACTTATAAAACCCATATCAAAATGAGTAAAAAGATAAATTTGCCCCTAAATTTTCTTACACTGTTCTTGTTGCCTAATTAGATACATCACATTTTTGCATATATTAAAGTGTTTTAAAATATCTCTTTGCCTCAAGAGACCCTCTTAGAAAATTGCAAGAAACTTGACATTTAAAGGAAAGAGCCACATTTACATAAATTATCTCAGAAATACATACGCATACATACAAGAAAGAATAGTTATTACTATCTGTCAAATGAATAAATCCATTAACTCTTTCTTTTAACAAAGAAGTTTAATCCATTTATATTTATTGCCATTAATAACATATTTGTTTCTTCCAGAGTATTTCTCATCTTGGTAAATGGTAACTTTATTTTTCATGTCCTTAGGCTAAAAACCTTAGAGTTATCTCTCATTTTTCTTACCGCCTGCATGCCTTCTCTCAGCACCTCCCTTCAAGGCCCCATATAATCTGGTCTTTGTTCTCACTCTGCTTCACCCCCTCCATCCTCACTCTGCTCAACCTCACTGACCCTGCTCTGTCCCTTGAATTTGTGTTGCTCTTTACCAATTCAGAACTTTGGCACTTGATGTTTGTTCTAGCTGGCACTTTCTTCTTTTGGATTCAAAACTTCACCTCTTCCAGTCTACCTATCTTTCTTTTCTTTTCTTTTCTTTTAAAATAGATTTACTGAGGTATAATTGAAATAGCCCCCCCAAAAAAATCCTATACATATTTAAATGTATAAATTGATAAGATTTGATATAGGTATACATCTGTGAAACTAACACTACAATTAAGATAATGAACATACCCAATGCTCAAAAAAGTTTTCTCATGCCCTTATATTTTATTTTATTTTATTTTATTTTATTTTATTTTATTTTATTTTATTTTATTTTATTTTTTTATCATGGTAAGTGTACTCTAACTTCCATCACCTATTTTACCCATTCCCCCACACATTTCCCCTTTGGTAACCATTGGTTTGTTCTCGATAGTTTAGAATCTGTTTCTCAGTTTGTCTCTCTCTCTGTGTTTTCAGGTCTTTTTATAATGTCACCTTCTTAGTGAGTTTTTCCCTGGCCACCCCATTACAGATTCTTCTTCCCACTGTGCTTTCTCTTCCCTTTCTCTGATTTGTATCTTCAGTGTTTAAAATAGTTCCAGGAAACTGGTAGGTGCTCTGTAAATATTTACTGGATAAATGAATAAATTATTATTATCTCTTACAAAATATTTAATTTGCTTTACTTACTTGCTTTTTATTAATTGATAGTTTTCTAAACTTTCTTCACTAGGCTTGAAATTTTCAGATTTTATTATATTTTATGTGATGATTTCTCTATTTTTTGTTGTAATTTTAATGTGAAGCACAGTAACATATATTTAGAATAAGCGAAACATCAAGTTAAATTTCATAAAGTGAACACATCTGTGTATTCAGCACCTAGATGAGGAAATAGCACATCCCTAGAACCCTAGAAGCTATTTTGTGCTCCCTTTGAGCTTCTACCTGTCCCCCCCACCCAAGGATCACACTACCCAGACTTCTAACTCCATAGGTTAATTTTATCTATTCTTTAGCTTCATATAAATAGAATCTTTTAACATGTGCTCTTTAGTGTCTTCTTTTGCTTAGCATGTGTCTGTGAGATTCATCCACACTACTATGTTTATTATTATTCTCATACATGACAATGTATCCATTCACCCCTGCATGGATATTAGGCTCATTTGAAGTTTTTGGATATTAATAGTGCTGTCATGAACATTATTGTGTATTTATTTGATAAAAATGTGTGTATTTATTTTAGATATAAACCCCAAAATTACTAGATCATAGGATACCCATATATTCAGTATTACTAGATATTGTCAGTTTCTTCAAGTGGTTGTATCAGTTAATACTCATATGATCAATATATGCAAATTTTACTATACATAGTTAACAATTCAAATTCACAAAACATGATTACTAGTTATTAACTCTTTCATCTTCATGCATTATATCTCAGTATACATTAATTCAAAGTGACCTTCCCATTGCCACCATCTCTGTTATTAATATATATTAGTTAATTAATAATACATTAATAATAATATATCAATATATATTAATTAATAATATATCAATATATAATTATATAATTTTAGTTCTATATTATTCAGATTTATGAATATAGTTTACTGAATTCTTTTTTTCATCATTTTCCTTTTCATTTTTCCCTTTAACTTGTTAATCAATCCCTCTGGACAAAGTACTTCGGTAGTTTTTTGGGTTTTGTTTTTGTTTGTTTGTTTTTTGGTAGTTTTTCTTTTAGGTCTATGGATGATAAATTATCTTGGCTGTTATGTGTATAACAAGTTTTTAATTTTATTCTCTCCTTCTGCTTCTAGATAGACAATTATTTTTCCTTAAAAGTTTAATGACAAAACTCCCTTATCTCTACTGTTCTGATGAAAGTCTACTGTTAGTCTAATTGTCATATCTTTCTAAATAAAATATTCCTTCTGGTAGCATTTAAAATTGTTCTGTATCACTGATGTTCTGTAGTTCAAGCAAACTATTTCCAGGGTTTTAAGTAATTTTATTTATCCTGCTGGAGTGACAAAGTGCCAGGAGCCCAGGTGTATTTTTATTGTTTTAACAACCCCAACTAAAAGACTTTCTCTTCCCCTAGTGTTCTGACAGAAATCTTAGTATTAGTACTCACTAGATAAATGTGTGTTCTCTAAGCAATACCTACTTCCTGAGAGTTGGAATAAAATTATTGATCAGACCTGGGTCATGTACCCATCGTATAGTCAGAAGGTTTGCAATCAGTCTGCCTTAACTGTGTGTATTAAGAGCAAGGGCGAGGAAGTTCCACAGAGCCTCTTAAGATTCTGAGTGCAATTATAGATACAGAAAATTGTTACCAACCAAAGGGGCATGGATGTTGTTCAAGAGCAGTGGATATCTTCTACAAAGAAGGATTAAAGAACATTCGGTCTAGGAGTTAGCATTTGAGTTGGGAGCAGTGGCAGGCAGGGTGTTTCTGCCAGAGTTGAGGGATGACTAATTCTTTGTTTGGCAGATCAGATATAAATATATAAATATAGTGTTGCGGAAAATAGAAGGCTATGAATGCCAGGCTATAAATTTGAACTTCTCTTTGGAAATAGTGGGATTCATTGAAAGATAGTCAGGAAAAGAAGGCTGTGGTCAGGAACATGCTTGACAGAAGTAGAAAAACTTGTCTGGAAAAGGGATTTGACATAAAGAGAAAATCAGAGAATGTTATGAGCAAAATTGTGTTCTCTCAAAATTCGTATATTGAAGTCTTAATCCCCAGTTCCTCAGAATGTGACTGTATTTGGAGATAGCACCTTTAAAGAGGTGATTAAGTTAAAATGAAGTCATTAAAGTATGCCCTAATCCAATCTGACTTGTGTCTTAATAAGAAGAGGAAATTTAGAAAAAGTTACACCAGTGTGCACAGAGGAAAGACCATGTGAGGACATAGCAAGAAGGTGGCTTCTGCAAGCCAGGGAGAAAAGAAACCAAACCTGCTGACACCTTGATCTTGAACTTCTAGCCTTAAGAACTGTGAGAAAATACATTTTTGTTGTTCAAGCAACCCATCTGTGGTGCTTATTATGGCAGCCTTAGCAAACTAATATAGGGAGCGATTTCAAAATGTCTAATATTACAATAGTAAAAGCAGAGAGAAGTTATTTTAAAGGTAAAATCAACCAGACATGGCAACAGATTGGATGCTAGACATAAGGGAGAAAAAGAAGCAACCCTCTGTTAAATACCCTTTAAAATTAAATTATAAAGCAAACTCCCACATATTGTTTGGTTGATACATTCTTAGGGTAAGTATGCAAAATCTATGATGATGCACCATGTGGCAATGCCAGTCTCTTTAGCCCCGAGCATATATGGAAGGTTGTTGTTCCTTAATCTTGCTTGAAGGCAGGAGAGCTCCATAAAACAGCACTTCACATTTATGATACTAAATTCACCTCCCTTGAATAGACAAGGGAGGCTATGCCAGTGCCTGGAAGTAAAAGCAAGCTGAGTAGTTTTACAAAGGCTCAGGGTTGCTCCTACAGCTGCAGCTTGATAGTGGCATTGGGAAATTAAAACTTTTTAGCTCTCCCTAAGCTGTTTTCTTACAGATGGTACTGGGAGTTGGATTTTGTATGTGTGTTGTATACGATGGTGTTTCCTGGCCAAGAAGAAAAAGCTCATAAGACCATCTCCTCTCTTGTTCAATTTCCGAGAGCAAAAATCAAATTAAGATAAGAATATTAATAGGTAATTGCAGTCTTTTAAAAATATAGGTTTGAAACTGAGGATTTTAAGTGACTTCTTTGGGGTTTACTTACTTCATATATACTCTATAAATCACGTAGGCATTTATTACTACTGTAAAATGGAATTTGTAGAACTGACTGTATTAACTCATAAATTTGATGTATACATTTTCTGTAATATATAGGCTGGTTTATAAAGTGGTATACATAAAAATGACATAAGGCACATAATTAAAGAAAATTTTCAAAATCTGTGATTTCTTCTATTTTAGGTCTTTTTATTTTTGTGGAGGGATTACCACATAATGCAATAAAACACTGTGCATACATCTCATTTTATTTGGATATCCTGGCTAACTTCTCTGCTGAAAGTTTCTATTGAAAATATTTTTTTTTCTACAGAAAAAGAAGATAGGCTTTAGATTTCTTGTTTGCATTCCCTCTATAAAAATCAATGCCAGGTTGGCAGGTTTGTAAATATTTACTCTGGGTAGCAGTTCCAAGGCAGCCATTTCTCCCCCTGCACAATGCTAACAAAAATCTGCTTTCAAGAAATTCTGAAAATTTTCATGAATCAAGAAATAATATTGTTGAGAGAACTGTGACAAAGATTTCTATTAGGTTTCTGAGAGTCTTATTAAGACTCTAGTCCTATGTTATGCTTGGAGTTTATGCTCTTACGCAGTTTTCATGTGTCATTAGGGTTTTGCATTTACCCCTTCAAAATAAATGCATGACAGATTGTCTATGGATAGGGAGAGACAAGATGTTAAGAATGACGTATTCATGGACTATTTAAAAAAAAATGAAAAGGACAGGACTCAGTAGCATTGGAGTGGGCACTGCATTTTTATCTAAACATCGACTTAAGAAACAGAAAATAACTGAATGTTTAAAAGAATGCTGGAAAATATAGTATATAAAAACACCATTTTGAATCAGATTTTTTTAATTGGTAATACACCCAGAATTCCTAAATATAACTATTTATATTGTTTTTTGCATTTTGAGTATAAAATTGGAATATAAAATAAAGAAATAGTTACTATTTTAGAGTCCCACATTGAGCTACACGTTTCCCCTCCCTGCCATCAGTCTTTCATTGTATGTATTTTCAGAGTACAATAATCCCCTCCTTACCCATGGGGAATACATTCCAAGACCCCCAGTGGATGCCTAAAACCAGAGGTAGTACTGAACCCTATGTATGTTTTTTCCTATATAAACATACCTGTGATGAAGTTTAACTTATAAATTAGGCACAGTAAAAGATTAATAACTATTAATAGAACAATTCAAATAATATTCTATAATAAAAGTTAGGTGAATGTGGTCTCTCTCTCACACAATACCTTATTGTACGGTACTCACCCTTCTCCTTTTTGTGATGATGGGAGATGATAAAATGCCTGTGTGGTGAAATGACATGACGTGAATGATGTAGGCATTATGACATAGCCTTCAGCTTCTTCCAAACCATGGTGGACCACAGGTAACTGAAACTGAAGAATGGGAAACCATAGATGGGGGGCAGTTACTGAATATGCAAGTAAAGTTCCCTAAGGATCTCTTCTCAGCAATAAAAAAAGAGTATTTTTTTTCCTCTTAAGTAATGTTCTTTCTCCTTCCTTTTTTTCTGAAATGAAATTTAAAACATAGACTTGCCCTTCAAGAATTGAAGATACGATTATTCTGTAATCTGTGACAACCCATTCCCCTTATTAATAGCCTGGCAGTTGCTGAAATGTCTTCTATATCATGCATCAGATAATTATGAGTTTTAGGGACCATGAATGAAATGTATGCTGACTCCTAATTCTTAGTATACCCATATTAAATCACCAAAATCTAGTTCCAGAGGACAAAGTCTGAAAAATCAATTTGGAAAATGTGATCTGAGAATGAGAAAAGCATCTTTTCACTGGCAAGGAAAGCAGTATCCGAGGCCTATTAGCTGGGCAGAGCTGAATTTCTCACTGGGGCTCCTGGAACTCTTTGAGGTATGTTAGTTAAAAGTCAGCTATGAGGGGCGCCTGGGTGGCTCAGTTGGTTAAGCGACTGCCTTCGGCTCAGGTCATGATCCTGGAGTCCCTGGATCGAGTCCCGCATCGGGCTCCCTGCTTGGCAGGGAGTCTGCTTCTCCCTCTGACCCTCCCCCCTCTCATGTGCTCTCTCTCATTCTCTCTCTCTCTCAAATAAATAAATAAAATCTTAAAAAAAAAAAGTCAGCTATGAGGTTACATTTAACCACATTGTCCCTTTTCCCTGTTTAATGAAAGAGACATGGTGATATACTGGTACCATTTTCAGACTGAGAGCCTTAAATACCTGCTCAAGAGACCACAAATTGCATGTAGCTCCTTAA
The DNA here is from genome assembly GCF_029215605.1 of Mirounga angustirostris. NCBI lineage: Eukaryota > Metazoa > Chordata > Mammalia > Carnivora > Phocidae > Mirounga > Mirounga angustirostris. The sequence goes on along the minus strand of NW_026991709.1, from coordinate 174,656,767 downwards.
GTATTAGATGTGATGGTACTTAGACACAAAACAAAATGTGGTTCGATTTTGCCGTGTTTTCGAAGAGACTAACGGTCTTGTAACCGGAACACTGATGTCCCTAAATAAATAGTTATCATCGGGGAGCTGACTTAACACAGAGCAGTAGATTCTCATGGAGGTAACCTCTCCAGGACAGATATTTATATTGATTGCTTGGGTCAGGATTAAATCAAATCCTGTTGATCAAACTGACTGATACTGAAAAATGTGGAGGGATGTGGCCTCCAAGTAACACTTCGGATAAAATTGGTTATCATTATATAACATTACATAAAATGTGGTGATGATCCCGATGGTGCCTAGTAACATTACTGCACCTTCTCTGCCTGGCTTTGAATACATTTTTTTAATTAAATCTTTTTTTAAGGCTTCTTATTTTAGAGAGAGAGAATGAGAGAGAGCACAAGCTCAATCTCACGACCCTGAGATCACAACCTGAGCTGAAGCCAGTTATTGGATGCTTAACTGAATGCGTCACCCAGGCGCCCCTGAATACATTTTATAATAAGACAAAGGAGCTCTACAGATCAGGGTCAAATATCTCCTTTCTTATTGGTGAAACTGATGTTGAAAAGTGTGTATTAAATTTACAGGTGAATGTGATTTCTAATGCAGAACCTCTGACTTAGACTGATTTCCCTTCCAGAAACAGAAGAAGTTGACCATCCTAGGCTATCTTTTGTAAACTTGTAAGTAGCAAAGCAGAAAAGACAGAATACTTTATGAGGAAAGTCCTGCTGCCAGAAAGGGTGGGGCTTGTGCACATATTCCCATCTTTTTCACAATCCTCAAAAGAGAACATTAAATATGCTACTCTAGGACGGAATGAGTGAAAGGGAAGATAAGAGCCAGCTGCATTACATCAGTGGAGCTCCCTGCTCTTCCAGCGAAACACAGAGAAGAGTGAGCGAACAGTCCACTGAATAATGGGCTCCATCTAACTATATTCTGATGGGCTTCAAGTATTTTGATACTTCAGATAGGAAAAATGTAAGATGGTTGAACTTGTATCCAGAAACCTCAGACCCAAAAATAAAAACTAGAAAATATGATTATACACCTTAATTTCTGAGAAACCGGGGGATGGGGGTGGGGTAGATGGTTGGAGTTATTTCTTCTCAAACTAAGAACACAGCCTGTTGTTGTACAGGTAAAAGAAAATGCATAATTTCCTTACTCAGAGTGTGTGAAATGAGATATTCCACATGCAGAGTGTGTAGAATAGGATTCACATTCACTTTGGGATTATTGTGTTTAATTTGGGTAAAGAAGACAACTTACTGAATCATACCCAAACAAGAGTGTTTTAGATATGGGATCATCATAAAAATAAAGGTATATTATGATGACCTATACTGGCAGTTGAACTTTTAGATCTATGCATGTACTAGGCAGGGAACATAATTGAATAGGAAAGCCAGGTTAAGAAAACAACAGCATATATGTGATGCAAAATGGCAACTGATACCAAGCCTCATAATAGGGAAGGCCGTGGGGCATAATGGGTAATGGTAAACTCATTCTCAGTCTAAATGGATCAGTCAGTATTAAGGTCCATATGACTTTCCCAACTCTGCAAGACAACCTGAATATTTAGATTTCATTAAAAAATTGCATTTTAAAGTTGGCAAAGTCATTTAAAAAAAACAAACAAAAAACAGAGCTCTAGAAATGTGAGAAGCCAAGAGTACCATAATGGTGTTAAGGCAAGAAGAATGTGATCAGCACCTTCCCATTGTTACAAAGTATTGCTTCCCACTTTCTTCCTTGTGTTATTTATTACATATTCAAAGTCTAGGTTAACCTTCTGCAACATTCTGTAACGTCCACCCTTTCAGTTTATTATAGGGAATGGAGTAGAAGTTTCAGACCCCTTTAGCTTCATTACTAGGAGTGGGTATTTGGAATTTTATTTACAAGTTCAAACACAAGGGTTGGCCAGCTGTGGCCCATGGCCAAATTCAGATCACTGCCTGTTTTTGTAAATAAATTTTATGGGAACACAGCTATACTTATTCATGTATATGTTGTTTATGGCCACTTTTCTGCTCCAATGGCAAAGTTGATAGTTGTGGCTGTGAGACTGTCTGGCCTACAAAGCTGAAAAGATTTACCATCCAAAGTTTTAAGGAAAAATTTTGCAGACTTCTGCAAAAAAAAAAAAAAAAAACCTAAATGGATAAATGATAGCCAAAATGACATATACCCACCACATACTCCATAATTTTAAGATCTGCTTCTAATTCATTCATGAGACATTTAGCAAATATATATGTAATATGTTTTTTCCTTTGCAAAACTGTGCTTACTGCTGAGATTAAAACCACACCCTTGAATTTAAAGACCTCACAAACTAGTGTGAAGAACAGACTGAAACAAGGGATTATAATTAATGCTATTTGAGGTAAGTGGAGAAGAGTCAAAAGGGCATCATAGATATTAGAGTGTAAAACACAATATTATTTCAGAAACACAAACATACTGTATCTTTACCAACTATATCAGACATCTTTGCCAATTATTAAAGCACAAATAATATTTTTACACTATACTTTGGCATTACGGTTTTTATCCTGAGCTTTTATCTTATTCATTCGTTTGGAACATATTCCTGTTTCTTCATTTTGCTTCAGTATCTGTGTTGGTACCTATACATTATCAAAAACAGCCATCTCTCCCGTCTTGAAGAAGTGGCGTTGTGTTGATGAACCTTACGGTTCAACCTTGCCCCAGCTCTTGGGTTTGTTTGTCAAACCTTTGTGACTGTCCGAGCCGCCTGTTTTATTTTCAGTGGTTCCCAATAGCTGAGGATGTGCTAAAGCCAGTCAGTGTCCCAGAGGGAAGGATCTCCCTCAGCAGCTCGGTTCAGGCTGATTAGAAGAAGCTGGACCCTCACGCAGCAGCTTTTCGAGTGCAAATAGATACAGTCCAGCGGGGACTGCACGTGTAAGCCCGCCCTGCCCATCCGAGCCAGCCCTCCGGAGGCGTGCCCTAGGGGGCGGTGGTAAAAATCGGGGCTCCAGAGGAATAGATAAGCTCTTTACTGGGCACTACTAGCTGGCGGAGCAAGGCAGAGAGAGAAGGCAAAGATGGTGCCCTCGGGTGCCTGCCGATAGCCTCTAGATGTGTGCCTAACCTGAAGCCTGCCCCTCAGGCCGTGGTTGCAGGACACGCAAATAGGCCTCTTTTCAGGAAAGACCTAGGTTTTGTTTTTTCCGCTCTCTGGGCAGCGCGCGGGAGGTGGCAGTCAGCCGAGAACCATCCCTCCGACTGCTCCAGGCCCGGGCACTGGAAGGTCACGTCGCCCCCACCGCAGCCGGAGCCAGGGGTCCCCTGGGCGGCAGCCACAAGAACAGGACACCAGTCACATGTAAGCTCCCCTCCCGAGATACTGGCGCTCTGGAGCACACGGAGGGAGAACTTGAAGCCAGCACCCATCGGCTGGAATGAGCAGAGAGGGAGTGTAGGTGATGCTTGTCAGGAAAAAAAAAAAAAAAAAAAGATGGCGCCTGTTGGCTGGAACGAAACAGAGGGGGAAGCACAGAGACGGCACCCGCACGGAAAAAAAGAGAGAGAAACGGGTTAAAAAAAAAAAAGATGGCGCCTGTTGGCTGGAACGAAACAGAGGGGGAAGCAGAGAGACGGCACCCGCACGGAAAAAGAGAGAGAAAGGGGTTAAAAAAAAAAAAAAAGATGGCGCCTGTTGGCTGGAACAAGACAGAGGGGGAAGCATAGCGATGGCACCCGCACGGAAAAAAAGAGAGAGAAACGGGTTAAAAAAAAAAAGATGGCGCCTGTTGGCTGGAACGAAACAGAGGGGGAAGCACAGAGACGGCACCCGCACGGAAAAAAAGAGAGAAAGGGGTTAAAAAAAAAAAAAGATGGCGCCTGTTGGCTGGAACGAAACAGAGGGGGGCATAGCGATGGCACCTGCCGGGGAAAAAAAAAAAAAAAAGATAGCGGGCGTCGCCCGGCTGGAGCAAAGCAGAGGAAGAACCCAAAGAGGTGCCCCCCGCCCCAGGCTGTGTGCTGCATCAGAAGCCTGCTCCTCCAGCCACCGCTTTAAGATGAGCCAATGAGCCTCCTGCCCGTTCAGTGCTGGCGTCTCTCCCTCCCCGCCTCTCGGCTGAGCCCTGGAGCACGTGAGTTTTGTTTGTTTCAGGTCTGTTTTCAAGAGCGTTTCTCTTAGAGCCTTGTGAGTCTCTTGCAGGGGAGCGCTGCTGGTTTTCAAAGTTAATTTTGGACGTTCGTCTCTAAGGTGCATGTGCGAAGCCGGGGTGCTGATGCGGCGTTCAAATCCCTCATTTCTCAGGGAGAAGCTTCGAGTTTTAAGTTCCCACTGAACTGTGGGTCACTGCCCTGGGGGTGGGATTTACGGTGAGATCCTGTCCCAGCCTTTCCTACCCACTTCAGCGTGGGCCTCCTCTTGTTTGCCAAATGTACAGGAGTTGCTCAGAGTTCTTAGGTTTGGGGTTTTGTTTGTTTGTTTGTTTGTTTCAGAGGAAGTTGTTCAGTTTGTAGCTGCATATTTGGTGTTTGTGGGAGGAGGTGAGCCCAGGATCCTCCTTGGTCACCGTCTTGACCCAGAACCAGCTATTCGTTTTAAACTGTTTAAACTTCAGTTTAAGTGTTTCCCACCATTGCGTTTTCCTTTCGACCGCAAAAAATGACCAGTTTTAGTGGTTTGGATTAAATTTACATGTCATGGGACTACTAACATGAAAGAAAATTGCTAAAAATCGGAATAAAATTGTGTATCAGTAAGAATCACATGTGATAGCAGCTAAGAAAAGATCTGAGAAACAGTATCAAAAACATGTAAAGAATTAGTCTCAGGCAGCAAGAAACCTGAAAAAAAAACGTTCAGAGTTGGCACAGCTATTCAATGATATCAGAGACTCCAGCATTTTCTGTCTTTGCACCCTGATTTCTTTGGTTTTCAGGTTTTATCCTCATGGTCTCAATCTGACCATTGTACATCCATGATTCACATCTATGTTTCAGCTGGAAATGGGGTGGTAGGACCAGAGGGAAAAAAGGAGACCCTGCTAACCAAATTCTCTCTCTCTCGTTTTTCCTCTTTTTCTTCCTCTTTCAGTAAACTTTTACTTGAAGTATAGCACACCTTCCGATCATAAGTGCACAGATAGTTGATTGTTCATCGATTGAAGGCACCTGTGTAATCAATACCCAGATTAAGAATTAAAACAATACCAGCCCCTAAAATCTCCTGTTCCCTTCCGGGCAATGATAACCACTGTCTTGACTTCTAACTCCACAGACAGGTTTTTCTACTTTTGAACTTTATATAAATGTGCAATTAGTACTCTTTTGTGGCTGACTTATTTTACTAAATATTACAGCTGTGATAGTCTTCCTTTTTGTTGGGTAGAATTACAGTTTGTTGAATTCTCATTGTAGTCTAGTAATCTATTTTATAGTTATTCATAATTTATCCCTTTTGCTATTGATAAATATTTGCTGTTTCCTCTATTGGACTACTGTGAATTGTGCTACAGATAGTCTTGTATGTTTCAGTTTGTGGTTTTGGTAATCATACATATGCATTCCTGCTGGGAATATACCTAGAAGTGGAATGCCTCATTCACAGGCTGTGTTAAACATTAGCGGATGCTGCCAGTTTTCTGAAGAAATTTTACCAATTTATACTCCCAGTGAGAGTGTCGGAGAGTTTTTCACTGCCGCACATCCTTGTCAACACTTTATATGATCAATCTTTTTTGTTTTAGACATTATAGCAGTTGTAAGATTGATCTCTTAGAAGTCTCATCCAGAAAATTCTGCTTACTAATCACTGGCTGGAATGTCATAAGATCAATCCTAGTTACAAGGAATGAAAATTTTTTTGCTCAGTTATGAGGGAAAATTGAGGAGAATGTGAATGACTTCTACATAGCCAATTCTTAGAGACTCTCAAGAGGGAAGATTTTGAGAAATGGACCATAGGGTCACCATTTATGAGTATTAAAGAAAGGAGTCATTAAGTGCTGGGATTCACTTTGCTTCTTGCTCACTTCTGGTGAGAGAGTGATCTCTGCTACAAATTGAGAAACTAATGTTTTAAACATGAAGTATTTATAAGCAGAAGTGTTGACAAAGAATTATATACAAAGATGCTAGAATCTTTCTCATAACCAAATGAAAAGACAAAAAAAAAAAAAAAAGAGAGAGAGAGAGAAGAAAACTAGGAATCAGAGAGGAGAGATTAAATGTCCATTGGGCAAGAACAGGAAAGTGCCTCCATTACTGATTTAGGATAACTGTGATTTTGAACATCATTTAATATAGCATAAAAAGGTACTTCAGGAAGAGGGATTTAGATTCCACCCACTGAAGAAATGTTGTATTAAGGGAAAATGGAAACAGAGTATACTAAAATGGTTTTAATCCTGGAATAGTTCAGAAATAGGACATTTACAAGAATCCTATCACCATGAACACAGCTGGGAAATGAGTTGATGGTCTATTTCTATCATGAGAAAGCTCTGAGTCATGTCACAGAATTTCTTAGGCTAATCTCCACTTTAATACAGGAGGGACACCACTTGGAGTGACGGGTCACAACTCAAATAACTGCAATGGGCAGGCATGTAACACAGCTGAATCAAATGGGCCTGGCAGAGACAGCCATGCAGTCACGAGGGCATATCTCTTCTAAACTTAGTAGCTACTACTTAATTCAAATAATTGTTTAGAATTTGGGGTCCATAGTTCCTAGATCTTCTCATTTTTTCCCAGATTTTTGTCTTTAAATATCTAAGTCTTCTCAAATAATTCAATTTGTTAGTTAAAAAAAAAAAAAAAATCACCAGCAGCCAAATAAACCTGTCTGCATGTGGGATAGGACCTCGGTGTATGACCTCTAGTGAAAGAAGAGAGAGCTCTCAGTGAGAAGCTTGGGTTATGTTCTCCATTCCATACCAGTTATGTGATTTTGATGAAGGCCTTAACTACCCATTCATCACTGGTTCCTCCATGGTCGAATGAATGGTTTAACTCGTTGATATCTAAGGTCTCTCCTCATACTTGAATATGATGCCTCTGAGATACCTAATATTATAGATTGAGGCTTTCTAGAAACATGATGATCTCTTTCAAATTTCTGGCCCACATCTTAAGAAATATTTTAAAGTGTTTCTTTCAAGCTTCCCCTTAGCTTAGTGGAAGATCATCGTCTTCATTATTCCAGGACAAAATTAAGACAGTGCCCTTTTGCAGTTGTTCTGTACAAGGTAAGTCCTTTTGGATATCAAGCAGAATTAGGCAGGCTCCTGGATTAGAAATGTACAGCCTTAATTCTTTCAAGGTGGCTTTCTGAGACTTACAGGCTATAAGAAGAGAACAGTGTAATGGGATGTTAATAAGAATATCACAAGGCCACTTAGGAGGTAGACATGAATATTCAGGCTATATTCATTTTTATCTGCTCAGAGATACATAAACTTCAATTTGTAGGAAATGGTATTAGTAGGATTGCCATTGTGTGTATATGTATATATAAAATGCTTAAATATATACATATACAATATATATATAAGTGTATTCTTAATCCTCGTAGCCTGTCTCCCCACTGGTAACAATCAGTTTCTCTTCAGTTAAGAGTCTCTCTTTTTGTCTCTTTTTTTCTTTGTTTTGTTTCTTAAATTCCATATGTGAGTGAAATCATATGGTATTTTTTTGGTTTTGAGTTGTATAAAATTTTGAGCTGTATAAAGTTTTTTGGGTTTTTGAGTTGTATAAATTCTTTATCTATTTTGGATACTAACCCTTTATTGGGTATGTCATTTGCAAATATCTTCTCCCATTCAGTAAGTTGTCTTTTAGTTTTGTTGATTGTTTACTTCACTGGGCGGAAGCTTTTTATTTTGATGTAGTCCAGTAGTTTATTTTTGCTTTTGTTTCTCTTGCCTCAGGAGACATATCTAGGAAAACGTTGCTATGGCTGATGTCAGAAAAATTACTGCCTTTGCTCTCTTCTAGAATTTTTATGGTTTCAGATCTCACATTTAGGTCTTTGAGCCATTTTGAATTTATTGTTGTATATGGTGGAAGAAAGCAGTCCAGTTTCATTCTTTTGCATGTAGCCATCCAACTTTCCCAACACCATTTGTTGAAGAAACTGTCCTTATCCCATTGGATATTCTTTCCTGCTTTGTCAAAGAGTAATTGACTGTAGAGTTGTGTGTTTACTTCTGGGCTTTCTATTCTGTTCCATTGATCTACGTGTCTGTCTTTGTGCCAGTACCATACTGTTTTGAATACTACAGCTTTGTAATATATCTTGAAATCTGGGATTGTGATACCTCTAGTTTTGTTCTTTTTCAAGTTCGCTTTGGTTATTTGGCGTCTTTTGTGGTTCCATACAAGTTTTAGGATTATTTGTTTTTAGTTCTGTGAAAAATGCATTGAATCTGTAGATTGCTTTGGGTAGTATGGACATGAGTATACATTACTTTCAAAATTAAGAAATACTAGCATGTCACCTATACTTTAAATAAATAAAAGTTTGGGCGCCTGGGTGGCTCAGTTGGTTAAGCGACTGCCTTCGGCTCAGGTCATGATCCTGGAGTCCCGGGATCGAGTCCCGCATCGGGCTCCCTGCTCGGCAGGGGGTCTGCTTCTCCCTCTGACCCTCCTCCCTCTCATGCTCTCTGTCTCTCATTCTCTCTGTCTCAAATAAATAAATAAAATCTTTAAAATAAATAAATAAATAAATAAATAAATAAATAAATAAATAAATAAATAAATAAAAGTTTTTTAAAAAGAAAAAAGAAATGCTACATAGTATAAGATAAAGTATACTTAAGTTATCAGCATGGTTTATGCCACATAAAATGTAATTTAGCATTTTTATTAAAGATCAAGGTGAAAAAAAATCCCATGCTAATATTATCAATTCAATGTGTATTTATTGAATAATAGCAAAGCCTACTATGTACTCAGCCATAATATTTTCATAAATATATTAATGCTCTTTTAAATTACAAGCATCAGTTAAAGTAGAGAAAGCAAATATGGATTCTGCACACATGTGGCCAACAGTGTGAACAGTGGCATATTAAGCTCATTGAGAAATAATAAAAGTGTGTGAGTTTTTTCTACATTGTCTAGACCTCCAAAGAAGACAGGGGTGAAGAGAAAAGCACCTGTGGGTAGCAGATTAGATGTGGACCTGCAGTCTGTGCTGTCAGTTAAAAGTTGTGGTGTTATTGGGGTTGAAAAAGCATCATGTCATGAACCAAGACAAGAGGCAATTGCCTGCTTCTCTCCACTGCTGAGCAGACTGTACCTGGAATGCTATATTTATTTCAGAGGAGCACAATACTAAAACCTGAAATTAGAGCAGTTTTAGAAAAGAACAGAAAAAAAGAGGAAATGAAGCTTTAACTGAAAATTAAAAACAAATTAAGTATGCATGAATTAATTAGTAATGTGGTCATAAGAAAAGAACTACAAACAGTGAAACAAAGAAAGAAAATATTGAATACAGAAAACTTGATGGAAATATTTACAGAATATTCTATGACAATTACAAAAGTAGAGTTTGGAAGTTTTAGAAAAGCTACTAATCATGAGTGTTATTGGCCAATGTGCTGTTTTCCATTTGTACTTATTTATTAATTGATCTTTAATCTACTTGTATTGAACTGAATGGGGTGAAAAGTTGATACCCATTCAGCATGTTAATGGAGAGAATTAAAAATGCCCTTTTGTTCTCCTAATATTTATAAATAACAAATAAAATTGGTGGTTTTCTACTATCAACATTCCAATTGAATAAAATGCTAGGAATAGAATTACTGTTATTTTAAATGACAATAATCAGTATTTTTACAATAAAATGAATGACCAAGAACCCACACGTAGTGTTCAAAATATGGTGGGTACAGTGTCTGCCAAACTGAAGGTTACATACTAAACAAATGAAAACATACTTAAGGCAACTTTATAAAGTTCAAACAGCACAGTTCTCAATGAAATAGGGAGAACTCATGTATCACCCCAGTGGCTATGAGAATGTGCCTCTCAGACTTCCAAGTTCAAAGATAAAATCTTCGAAGCACCTCACAGATCCAGCCTCATGCTCCTGCAGAGGCTCTTAACATAAAGGCTTCTCCCAGTCAGCGAGGGAGAACAGCAGGGATACTAAGACAGATACATTCTTGGGATATACAGGAATCCTCTGAAGACTGCTCTAGCTCAAGGATTCCCCAAAAGCTTTTTGTTTTTGTTTTTGTTTTGAAATTGCACACGCGTAATTGAGGATGCTTCTGTCCACCTTCCTTCTTTTTCACCTTTATTCAAGGTCAGACTTGCATCAAGGTTTGTTTTCTCCTTGAGCCTTTTCCACCTCCCTCTTCCTGTCCTCTGTTGAGTGTTGCCCTTAATTTTTTCATGTTTAATCCCTTCTTGGTATATATATGCCTCTCGGAGAACATGGATGAACAAAATTGCATTTCTTAATTCTTCACCTGAATTCATTCTATTCAGTTAGCTCCTAGGTGTGGATAGTTGATATTTCTGGCAGTTAGCTTTTTTAAATTCAGAAATGTTTTCACAAAATTAAGAGAGACTAGATGAAGATAGTTTACTGGGCACAGAGTTACTTAACTCCAGCCAAAATTTTTAGAATTCAGAGAAATAGAACATGTCCATAACAATTCTGGAAAAAAAAAGAAAGAAAGAAAAAAGATCAGAAATTATGAGAAATTTGTTAGGGAAAGAAATTAGATAAGACTAAATTGGCAAGTGCTAAAGAGAATGTATTTTGACAATTATGAAAAGGAAAATATTTGAAAGTATGAATTAAAAGTATGACTTTGTAAGCATTTAAATGAACAGATTTAAGAGCTGTTTGGAATGAATTTTTTTTTTAAGACAAACATTTGTTTACATAAGTGTGTTGAGTGTGTATCCTAGAAGAAGAGCTATATAATGAAAGAATATTCAAGAATAAATTAAACAGGGGCGCCTGGGTGGCTCAGTCAGTTAAGTGGCTGCTTTTGGCTCAGGTCATGATCTCAGGGTCCTGGGATGGAGCCCCAAGTAGGGCTCTCTGCTCAGCGGGGAGTCTGCTTCTCTCTTCCTCTACCTCTGCCCCTCCCCCCTGCTCGTGCTCTCTCTCTCTCAAATAAATAAATAAAATCTTTAAAAAAAGAACAAATTAAACAGCAAGAAGAAAAATTTCATTTTGATAAAAAATATAAGATAATATAATCTCTGTAGAATAAAAGACACTGTGACAAAGTTTAGAGAAAAGTAAAATACATTTTTATATAGGTATATCTCATTTTTATATTATATAAATAATATAATACCTTTTTTATAGCTAGTGAGTTCGAATGGTAGGGCTTCTGTTTTTATTAGGCAGCATCCAAATTATTCTGAATGTTAAATCTTTTGAATATTACTCTTGGCACAAAGTTATTTTCAAAGATACTCATTACAGCATGCTTGTAATAATAATAATAATTTAAAAAACAGAAAACAACCTAAGTAACCCTCAGTAAGGGAATGAACTAATAGATTATGCGTATTCATATGAGAAAGTGCTATAGTGCAGTTAAAACAAGTGAATTAAATCAACTTATGATAGCATGAATAAATCTCAGAGCCCAATACTGAGTTTTTAAAAGTTGCAAAATTATATGTACAACTTGATTTTATTTATTTAAAGTCTTGAATCATAAAATACCAACTTGTTTTTTTTAATTAAAGATTTTATTTATTTATTTGCGAGAGAGAATGAGAGACAGCAAGAGAGGGAGGAGGGTCAGAGGGAGAAGCAGACTCCCCGCTGAGCAGGGAGCCCCATGCGGGACTCGATCCCGGGACTCCAGGATCATGACCTGAGCCGAAGGCAGTCGCTTAACCCAACTGAGCCACCCAGGCGCCCAGTACCAACTTGTTTTAATGAATTACAATATATATAATCATGTGAAACACATTCAGGATATATACACACCACATTCAGGACCGTGGTCAATTTTGGTAAATTTGTAGATTTGTCAGGATTCTCCAGAGAAACAGAACCAGTAGGAGCAATATATGTATATCTGAAGTATTTATATCTTCATATGTCGATATTATTATTATTGTTAAGAGGAATTTCCTCACAAGATTCCTTGGCGGCTGAGAAGTCCCATAATCTTCTGCCATCTGCAAGCTGGAGACCCAGGAAAGCCAGTTTGAGTCTAAAGGCCTGAGAACTTGAGGTGCCTATGGTGTTAATCCCAGCCTCTGGTCCTGTGCAGTAAGAGAGGAGTTTCCCCTCTAAAAAGTAGGCAGGCAGGAAGAAAAAGGGGCAGATCTCTCCTTCCTCTGCCTTTTGTTCTCTTCAGGTCCTCTACAGGTTGGATGAGACCCCCTGCATGGGGGGAGCAGTCTCCTGTACTGAGTCCACTGATTCACATCCTAACCTCATCTGGAAGCACCCTCATAGACACACCCAGAAACAATGTTTAATCTGGCATCCGGGGGACAGCCAAATGGACACACAAAATTAACCATCACAATTAGATTACCCTGGATTTCAACTAATTATGCAATGTTGACTGTTTTATTTCTTAAAGAAGCTGATCGGAGCAATTATAGCAGTTTCTTTTAAATGCTACATATATTTCACATATTTGAAGTGTTTCCTAATTTCACTGTGAATTCACTATGAATGCTTTATTTTTCTTGTTTTTAGACTTGTTTGCAAATTTTGGTCAAATACTTGGCATTTTAAATTTAAGAATACTATATTACTTTCTAAGGATTCCAGGTTTGGAATTTATGTTGGTGACAGTAGTTTAGAGCAGATTCTCCTTTATCACAGTCTTCTTGTCACTCCTTTGGAAGTGAAGTGAAATTCCTATTAATTCTTTGAAGTGCTTTTGAAGAACACCTACTGCATTTTCAGTGGCATCTGTTTTGAAATAGACTTTTTAAATTTATTGCTCACATGAAGATTGTGACAGATTCTAACAGTAGTTTTAAAGATTTGTTAAAGAGATTTCTTTTCCTAATAAAGTTTCCTGGTATTGTCATAATATATATATATTTTTAATTGAACATGATGGTGAGGAACCAATTCAGAAACAATGGAGTAGTGATGAATACAACTCTGGTCTGAGAAATATAGACAGTAACAATTATTATAAGCTTAAATTTATTTTTAAAGTGAAAAAAACTTCCTTATATTTTAAAACTTCAGGCAGATGTCTTAATGATATAATCAAAACAAGATTTAGTGCATATATATATATAAATACTGGTAAACATTACATTTATATATTAAACTTAAAAGAATATTTGATTTGGAACAAGATGAAAAAAAATCTAAATACCCAGGCACAGATTTGTGGCTTCCAAGGAAGACAAAGAAGCAATAAATACTTAATTCTTGGCTTATGCTCTATTTCTCTTTGCACTAGATATATTCATAACCTTCGACGGTTTTGTATGTTGCTTTGGTATACAAAACTTGGTTATATCTACCTGACAGTTAATGGCTTCATGGTAGCTGATTTGGACTCAGAGTCTTTGCTGCTCTAGACGTCTTTAGAAATAAGATGTATTTCTAAGACTGCAAAGCCTCTTTCACTATTTGGAATCAAAAAAAGAAACCTATTTTTGGACTTCTGACATTCAAAAAATTTTATTTCATTTCTGTCCTCTTTCCTTAGAGTTCCAGCTGAAAACCATCAGATTGATCGATCAATCTCTAAGACAGAATGTTCGATGTATTTTCTAAGATTCTCACTCTTCTATGTGATCATAATATTTTAGGTGCTTCTAATATAAAATTTTTCAAATTCAATTATAATTATGCATTTATCTTTCCTGCTGGACAGTAGGTTTCTTAAGAGCAGGGACCATGTAGTATACAGCTTTATATAGTGGAATTTAATAAAGTGATCCTCGTACCATAAATTAGATACTCAATATTTGTGAAAACAGTGAAAGAATTCATGCTTCCTCTTTTTAGTCACTTGAAGCCGTGCATATTATATGACTTAAAATTTCTAGGACATGATTCTTACCTCTTTTCTACTTCTGTTATTATAATAGATTTTTTTCTAATAACAGCATGCTTTTTTTTTTTTCTTTCTCCCTCCTTTAAATCATTAAAACTTTGTTGGAATGTAGTATGGTGAAGTGTATTTATAAGATAATAATGTATTCAGTAAAAGTTTATTGATTAACTACTATGTACCTGACTACTAGGCATTGGGTACAGAGTGATCAGAGAAAACTATCCTGTTTTAATGAAAAGAAGAGCTGTGTTACTCTTTGGAGTCACACTTGTATGGAGTAATATAAACTGATACTGAGTGTGGCTTTGGTTTATTAAAAACTGTAAGATAGTAGGGGCGCCTGGGTGGCTCAGTCATTTAAGTGTCCAACTCTTGATTTCACCTCAGGTCATGATCTCAGGGTCCTAGGATTGAGCCCCACATCAGGCTCCATGCTGGACGTGGACCCTGCTTAAGATTCTTTCTCTCCTTCTCCCTCTGCCTCTCCCCTGCCCGTGTCTCTCTCCCTCCCTCTCTCTCAGAAAAATCAAAAACAAAAAACCCACTATAAGATAGTATTTTTTAATTTTTATTTATTTTTTTTAAAAAGATTTTATTTATTTATATGACAGAGAGAGAGATAGCAAGAGCAGGAACACAAGCAGGGGGAGCGGCAGGCAGAGGGAGAAGCAGGCTTCCTGCTGAGCAGGGAGCGTGATGCGGGGCTCGATCCCAGGACCCTGGGATCATGACCTGAGCCGAAGGCAGATGCTTAACTGACTGAGCCACCCAGATGCCCAAGATAGTATTTTTTTTTAAAGATTTTATTTATTTATTTGTGAGAGAGCTGCAGAGGGAGAGGGAGAAGCAGGCTCCCTGCTAGCAGGGAGCCTGATGCGGGGCTCCATCGCAGGACCCCGGGATCATGACCTGAGCTGAAGGCAGACACTTAACCGACTGAGCCACGCAGGCGCCCCTGAGATAAGATTTTTTATTTTCTAATTATTGGTTTTAAATTTCTTAAGTCTGACTAGGCTACACTGAAATGATTACTAATTATACTTCCATAAAATATTCCTATTTCACACTGCCAAATGAGGTGTGCATGTCACAAAATCCTCCTGTTTTCTAGTTCTCTGATTTGGCTATTCAACTTCTGGTCCCAGCTGGAACTAAGAATTTCATGCTTGTTCAGAAATGAATAATGAATTTTTAAGTTTCCTTTGCTTCAGATTGACTTGGAATTAATGGCTTGAGTCAGTTCTTGTATTATTCAGTCCAGATTTGTCTTCCATCACTCAGGGTGGCCTCTATATTTCAGTTCAAAAGCCAGCTTATGTTTACAGGTTTATCACTATGGTTTTTTTGTTTCCTTGCTTTGCTTTGCTTTCTGAGAAATTACTTGCTTTGGAAATAATAACAGTACAGTTCAGAAACTGCAGTTGCCAAGTGTCATATTCTACTTACTCCGTGTTTTTTTAACTCTTTAGGTGGGGCAACTTGCCAAATTGTCAGATTGCTTCATTGTTTTCCTGTAATGTGGTTGCCAATTTTAAATACTCATAGCTGAAGAAGTGGGATTTTGCACAGTATCTACCTAACATTAGCTGACAAGCAGCTGCTACTAATTTCCTTCGATTTCTGTTCTCTTTTGCTTATTTAACTATTTGATACCCTTTGGGAAATCGCATTGTCTTTTGTCTAAAAATATTTATCATGATTTGTGAGGAAACTAAAACATAAAGTAGGTTTAAAGCCGCAGTAAAGCTTATCAATGCAGCAGGGTGGTTCTATTTCAGTCAATTATTTACCTATTTTTCCTCCAGTTTCTAGCAGCATATTTGCTTTGCCGTTTTATATTTACTCACAGAGTGCCTCAAGATCAGGAAGAGGGGACAGTCTGAGATTCTGTTCCCCTTGGGTGCTTCCACTCCCACGAAGGAGGGTTGCTGATTTGAACGATATTGCCACTGTTCTCTTCCCCTCCTCTGCTTTAATTCCCCTCCCCTGCTGCTGTGCATATTGAACAGTAATGAATGTTTTCTGAGCTCCCACAGTCCTCTTACCTACTCTCACTCCCAACAAAAAAGGGAAAGTTTTTTGAAGCCAACTCGTTTTATATTAAGGTCTACCAAAATGTACTCAATTGCATATGGATTTCCAATGATAATTACATATTTTTTTCCTTTGAAAATGTGGATTCAAAAAAGAATGATCACTTTAAATTAGCTTTTGCTGAAACTTTGCAGAAAGGGTTCAGTAATCTTGTGTTGAGTGTCTTTCTGTTTATATAAAATTAAAATGATACATAAATATTGTTAAATATGTAACTCCCTATTTTCCTCATAAGGATTGACTAGAAAGGGGCTAGAGGGAACTTTATGGGGTGTAGGAGATGTTCTACATCTTGATTGGGAGAATGATTACATGAATGTATGTATTCTTATATATATATTTGTAAAAGTCATCAAAATCTATACATAAGGTCTGCATTATCTCTTTTTAAGTTGTTTTTTTTTTAAGTAATCTCTACACCCAACATGGGGCTTGAACTCACAACCCTGAGATCAAGAGTGGCATGGTCTTCCACCTGAGCCAGCCAGGCGCCCCAAGATCTGCATATCTTAAGTGAGAACCTATCATGAACCAAGTACTGTTTTGCATGATTAGAAAAAGAGAAGGAGGGGGCTGAGAACAGACATTAACCCTAAACAAATAAACATGCAATGAAAATTCAGTAAGTAGTTTGAAGGCATGCTAGGATATTGTCAGAGAAAATATGTTATAAACTATGTTTTAGTTAAACATGAATCATAGCCAAAATATGAAGAAGCTGTGATCCATGACAACTTTTTTAGTATTTTATTTCATTTTGTTTTTATTGAAGTACCGTTGACATACAATATCATGTTAGTTTCAGGTGTGCAACATAGTGATTCAACAGTTATATTATGTTAGAAATTATTTCCATAAGCCTAGTTACCATCTGTCACCTTTCAAAGGTATTACAATATTGACTATCTTCCCTATGCTGTACTTTATATCCTCGAAACTTATTTGTTTTATAGCTGGAGGTGTGTACCTCTTAATCCCCTTCACCTATTTTGCCTGTTCCCCTCCCCTCATGGCAATTTTATCTTTGAATGTGATACTGTACATTTGTTTATTGGTGGAGTTGGTAGGTGTATAGGATCGAGGGAGACTATAACATAAAATTAAATTCAGCCAAGGGGCACCTGGGTGGCTTAATCAGTTAAGTGTATGACTTGTGATTTCAGTTCAGGTCATGATTTCATGGGTTGTGAGATTGAGCCCCATGTGGGGCTCCCTACTCAGCAAGGAGTCTACTTGGGATTCTCTCTCTCCCTTCCTCCCCTGCCCCCTTCTCTAAAATAAAAAAAAAAATTTAAAAACAATAATTAAGTTCAGTCAAAATTCAATTGCATATGGATTTCCAATGACATATTTTTTTGTAGAAAAAATAGATTTTAGTAGGGAATGTACGGATTGAAGCAGAGGAATGAGGGACCTGTGGAGAGAGAAAAAAATTGAAATGATGTATTTTCCAATGTCTCAACAGTTCTTTATTTCAAAAAGAAAGAAATATATTATTGACAGGCATTTGCTAGATCTGATAGAAAATAGTAACTTTAGGGGCGCCTGGGTGGTTCAGTTGTTAAGCATCTGCCTTCAGCTCAGGTCATGATCCCAGGGTCCTGAGATCGAGCCTCGCATTGGGCTCCCTGCTTGGAGGGAAGCCTGCTTCTCCCTCTTCCACTCCCCCTGCTTGTGTTCCTGCTCTCGCTATCTCTCTCTCTCTCTGTCAAATAAATAAATAAAATCTTAAAAAAAAAAAAAGAAAAGTAGTAACTTTAGGAACTACTGAATTCAATAAATAAGAGGAAAATTTATTAAAATACACTATTTGGCTCTGCAGGAACTGTTTAATAGTAATAGTAATGTAAATTTGTAATAAAATTAAATCGATAAATCACAAATTAGCAGTATTTTATTAAGTATATTAATAAGGTAGAGATAAATTTCAGAATGAGCAAATGAAAAAACAAATCATTCTTTACATTTAATTTATTTACATACATTTATTTAGTAAAAATAGAATTTAATTTCAACATAGGGTACTGGAATACCTGGACATCCACATTAAAAAAAAAAAAAAGAAGAAAATCTAGACAGGTCTTATACCCTTCACAAAAATTAACTCAAAATGGATCATAGACCTAAATGTAAAATGCCAAAGTATAAAACTCCTTGAAGATAACGTAGGACAAATCCTTGGGTATTGTAATGACATTTTATTTTTTTTTAAGATTTTATTTATTTATTTATTTGAGACAGAGAGAGACCCTGTGCCAGTTTGGGAGAGAAGGAGAGGGAGAAGCAGGCTCCCCACTGAGCAGGGAGCCCTGGACATGGGGCTCTATCCCAGGACCCTGAGATCATGACCTGAGCCAAAGGCAGATGCTTAACCATCTGAGCCATCCAGGTCCCCATGTGATGATATTTTAGATACAACACCAAAGATCTAATCCATGAAAAAAAAAATGATAGGCTGGACTTAATTAAAATTAAAAATTCCTGTTCTGTGTCAAGAGAATGAGAGGACAGACCACAGACTGGGAGGAAATAATTGCAAAAGACATATCTGATAAAGGACTTATATTCAAAATATACAAACAACTCATAAAACTCAACAATAAAAATACAAGCAATTCAATTAAAAAGAGGCAAAGTGCCTTAACAGACACCTCATAAAAGACAATACACAGATGGCAAATAAGCATATGAAAAGATGTTCCGCATCATATGTCATCAGGGAAGTGCAAATCAAAACGATATTGAGAGATACTGTACTGCTGTTAGAATGACTAAAATGCAAAGCTCTCACAACAGAAATGCTAGCAAGGATGTGAAGCCACGGGAACTCTCGTACATTGCTGGCCGGAATGCAAAACGGTACAGCCCCTTGGGAATACAGTTTAGCAGTTTCTTACAAAACTAAGTGCATTCTTACCATATGATCCAGTAATTGTGCTTCTTGCTTTTTATCCAAATGAGTTGAAACCTTATGTCCACATAAAAATCTGCACAAGGATGTTTATGGAAGCTTTTATCATAATTGCCAAAACTTGAAAGCAACCAAGATGTTCTTCAGTAAGTGAATGGATAAACTGTGGTACATCCAGACAATGGAATATTATCCAGTGATAAAAAGAAATGAACTATCAAGCCATGAAAAGACGTGGAGAAATTGTAAATGCATATTAATAAGTGAAAAAAGTCAGTCTAAAAAGGCTACATACTGTACGATTCCAACTTTATGACATTCTGGAAAAGGCAAAACTGTGCAGACAGTAGAGGGATCATTGGTTGTCCAGGGGTTAAGGGGGAAAGGAGGGATAAGTAGGCAGAGCACGGAGGGTTTTTTTAGGGCAGTGAAACTACTTGAATGGTGGGTACGTGTTATTATACATTTGCCAAAGCCCACAGAATATACAACACAGAGTAAATCCTAATGTAAAGTATGGACTGTGGGTGATGATATGTCAGTACTGATTTGTTGATGGTAACAGATGTACCATTCTGGTATGAGCTTTTGAAAGTGGGGAGGCTGTGCATATGTGGAGGCAGAGGGTATATGGGAAATTTCTATACCTTCCTTGCAATTTTGCTGGGAACCTAAAAAAAGTCTAAAAAATAAAGTCTGTTTGAAAAAAATTTAATTTAAAAATAGAGAAAATGCATTTCTTTACAGAAGCATTCTTAAAGCTGAAGCTCTAAAGTTTTGCATCTCTCAGGACATCTGGGTGGCTCAGTCGGTTTAAGTGTCTGCCTTCAGCTCAGGTCATGATCTCAGGGTCCTGGGATCGAGGCCCACATCGGGCTCCTGGCTCAGTGAGGAGCCTGCTTCTTCCTCTACCTGCTGCTCCCCCTGCTTGTGCTCTCTCTCTCTCTGACAAATAAATAAAATCTTAAAGTTTTGCATCTCTCAGTAGTTAAGAGGAATTCCTGAAATTCTTCCCTAGTTCTCTCTGTAAGCAGTGTATATCCACTCTGCCCCTCTCATTGTGACTTCATCCCCAAATCTAATTTATTAACACAGAGTGATGCCCCTTCTTAAGCATAATTAGCTATGTCTTTTTATGGACAAAGATATGAAGGTATTTTCTCGACATACAAAATCCTTATTTATAATAAATAGGAAATATTTATAAAATTGTTTCTATATTATCATAAGAGCTAAAGAAAAACTACGTATATATAAAGACACCCGAGCTTGTAGGATTTGTTTTAATGTGGTAAGCTAGCGATCATATGCATATTTTTTCTTTTTTGCTATACTTCTGAATATAACTATAACTTAAAAAAAATCCTTCTTTATTAGAACTGGTAAAGACATGGGCGCCTGGGTGGCTCAGTTGGTTAAGCGACTGCCTTCGGCTCAGGTCATGATCCTGGAGTCCCGGGATCGAGTTCCACATCAGGCTCCCTTCTCGGCGGGGAGTCTGCTTCTCCCTCTGATCCTCCCCCTCTCATGCTTTCTATCTCCCGTTCTCTCTCAGATAAATAAATAAAATCTTTAAAAAAAAAAAAAAGAACTGGTAAAGACACAAACATCCTTTTGTGGTCTCTGCTTACTTCTTGGTGACTTAAATAGCCAAGGACGGTTTTACTTCCCACTTAAAATTATTGTTGACAGTCTCATCCACTGCTGTGAGTTTTTTTCCCAGACATCTATGTTTGGGTTGTGTGCTTATCCCGACATCTTTAGACCCCAACCTAGACCCCAAGTGCGGTTGCCCATGACCTTCAACTTTCTTCTACCTCGAATGTCTGACTAGTTTTCTTAGGACTTCTGACTCTGGGAGGGCAAGTTCTCTCATCAACCTGTGATCCTTTGCTGTTATCAAACAAAATCATTGCAGGTAACAAAATGGTATTCTGCTTTACAGAGGTTTCTAGAACTTCCTGCTATTTTATCTTTTAATTCTATCCATAATGTTTGTTATTGGTGGCAAGTGTTTCATAAAAAAACAAAAAACAAACCAAGAACTTTTTTTTTTTTTTCCAAACCAAGAACTTTTAAGAGTGTCTTTTTATTGATGTCATCGGCATTTGAGACTATGTTAATTTAATTTAATGTAAATTTGGAGATTTCTTGCCTCTTGGGCACCTCATTTCTTTGGTACTGTTTTCCCCATGTATCCTAAGCAAATGGTTTCATTGTCCTCATAAACTGTAACGTTTAGGCTACAAATTGATTAATCTGTATATACTTTTATCAACTTAAATATAAGATTGTGATATTCCAGAAATCATTTAAGAAATAAACTGATAAGAATTTCAGCTTTTTTTAATGGAAATGAGATATTGGTTTGATGTCAAATAAGGTGTCAGAATAAAAACAGTTTATTCTCTGCTTAGAAACACTCATAGGTTGTTATGTTTTTAATCACCTTTCATTCAGGTGACATGGGTGTCAATTGTATCTTGGATGAATCTGATCTATGCACACAGTAGTATATTTAACATATTTTAATGTTTGGAAATTATATACTGAAATACATTATTTTATGCAGATTGCAAATTCAATAGCTTCAATAATCTTTGCTAATTTTATGAGACATATGGTCATAATATAACAATGTGACCCCATGATTGTTATTCCAAAGTTATTTTCTTCTCTTTTTTTCTTCCTTTCATGCTAATAGGAACAGATAATGATTAAGATTATTCAGACTCACACAAATAACTAGGTGAAAGGCAACATTCCCACCTCACCCCAGCAAACTCTCCCCATCAACACTTGAATTACAAAGCAACTGTTTTGACAACCCTATTCATTTATGAGCATGTAGTTCTGGATTTTTTTGTTTTCTTTTTCTTTGTAGCAGCCGCTGTGGGTGAAGGAATGTCTGTTTTATATGCAGACTCCTGGAAAGCCTTGTTTGAACTAACTTTTCAAAGTTCCTAGCACTATGCCACATTTTTAAGGTGGCTGAGTACTTTTTAATAATAGAATAACTAAAAATACAGGAACTAGACACTTAGTTCTTCCCTAGGATACATAAGTAAAGGGGAGGTCACTCATAGTGTCACTTGGCACTTGATGCTGTATCCTTTTGAGCGAAGGTCTCCCATCCTTTTGTCTCCCAAGGGATCATGTGAGATCAAGTGAAACAATTTTCTTAAACATTTCTGGAATCCATCCATTCTTCTTCTCCTCCTCAGCCCTGCCTCCAACTAGAGCTTCTATAGGCCCTACTGAACATGGATCCAGACATATTTTTTTAAGATTTTATTTAGTTATTTTAGAGACAGAGAGAGAAAAAGAGTGAGTGGGGGGAGGGGCAGAGAGAGAGGGAGAGAGAATCCCAAGCAGATTCTGCACTGAGCATGGAGTCTGATATGGGGCTCGCTCTCAGGACCCTGAGATCACCACTTGAACCAAAATCAAGAGTCAGACACTTAACTAACTGAACCACCCAGGCACCCCAAATCCAGACATTTTTAGGGACTGATGAACCAGTTGAGGATCTGATGAACTCTGTGAATCATCTCCCCAAGGATATGTGCCAATACCTACAACACAAACTGCACACAACACACACTTTGCACATATTTCCCTTGTACCAGAGGGCTACTTACGGAGTCTGCTGCCTCTGGCTTAGCCAAAACTGTTGATAACTGTGCTTACCAAGTATCTACTTTACCTTTTTGGAAATAATTTTCCAGTTGTCTCCTGCAAAGTGACCTCTTTTTTTTGCTTTTCAGTCCTTAAGCTTTGGGAGGGGCTGATCCAGTCCCTTGCTCTGTATGAGTAGTGTATTAGTCTCCTTGGGCTGTAATAACAAAATACTACAGGCTTGGTAACTTAAATAACAGAAGTTTATTTCTCACAGTTCTGGAGGCTGGAAAGTCCAAGATTAAGGTCCTGGAAGATTTTATTCCTGGTGAGGACTCTTTTCCTGCCTTCTTGCTGTCTCCTCACGGAAGGCTGTCAGCTGTCTTTTCTTAAAAGTGCACAAATCCTTTCAGATCAGTGCCATACCCTTATGACTTCATTTAATCTTAATCATTTTCTAAAGACCCTGTCTCCAAATGTAATCACGTTGGTTAGGGTTTCAATATATGAATTTGGAGGGGATACTCTATTTTTTTTTAAACATTTTATTTATTTGAGAGAGAGAGAAAGAGCAAGAATGAGGGAAAGGGGAGGATGAAAGGAGAGGGAGAAGCAGACTCCCCACTGAGCAGGGAGCTCCTGGCATGGAGCTCCATCTCAGGACTCTGAGATCATGACCTGAGCAGAAGGCAGATGCCTAACCAACTGAGCCACCCAGGCACCCCTGGAGGGGACACTATTTAGTCCAGAGCAGGCAGCCATGTGATCCAGGCTTGGGTTACAGATATATTCCCTCTCTTTACCACATGATTAGTTTAGGCATGGTCAGGTAAACCCAAATCATGTACATATGCCCCAATCTGGAGAATTTGGGAAAACTTCTGGGGAAAAGAACATTTTAAAAAATAGTATCATTTGTTATTATTATAAAAAAACAAGTTTGTACATGCTGGCACCTGCCATGTAGAATCTAGGATTAAGCTAAAGGAAAATAAGCAGAGCTAAGAAGGGGGAAGAGGGAAACGGAGGTAGGATGCCATTATTTGAGCCTCTGAATCCAGCAATGCCTAGAACAAAATTAGAACTTAATAATAGAAGCCAAGTCTCCTTTTTGTGCTTAAGCCAATTTAATTTCGATTTCCATCACTTATAACCAAGATTCCTGACCAGTGTACCAACTACTGGGGAAGAAGTGTGATTACATCCTGGGGGAATGTAATCACCAACTTCTTTATCCTGGCAAGAACCCTGTCTTGGAAAAATCATTGGATTTTCTTTTCCAAGTAGAAATGCAATACAATTCTAAATGGAAGATGGCTTTTGACTACGTAAGCTTGAAGGGGAATATGAATCTCAATATATATTAATTGATTTATATAGCCCTATTTAAAACGTTAATCTTCAGATTTCAGAATCTATTTGGGTAAGGAGAAATGAAAAATGAAGGTCATTTCATGGCTCATATTATTTTTCACTTTAAAAATGAATATGAAGATGATGATTAAATTTCTATCCAACCACTTAAAATATATAAAAATGTCCAAAACCCAGTAGGAGCTGAAGCTGATACAGTACATCTCTTTGAAAAGTCAAATGATTATACAGTTTTGAACCTCAGTTTCATGTTTTAAATATCATGGAGGGATGCCCAACCATCTTATTAAACTGTTAAGCTATGGCACATCAAAGCTAGAATATAGTGCAGGATCAAACAGCAAAATCAAATTGGCAAGCACAGAAAGTAACCTATAATTATGTTTCAGATACAAGGTGGAAGTCAAGATCTAAGATAACAGAAATTTCAGATAGAAGCCACTCAACAGAATAGAGGAAAAGAATCAGTGGGAAGCAGTATCTATAGTGGATGAGAATGCAAACTTTTAGTTACAAATAAACTTGGATTGGAACCCCAGTTTTGCCATTTATTAAATCCAAAGTTCATGACTTCTACAAGTTACTAAATATTTCTAAGTCTCAATTTCCTCATCTGGAAAGTGGAGATAATAGTACCTACTTCATAAAATTGTGAGAATTAATTGAATTACTGCCAAATGCCATATTATTATTTGAGCTTTAGACCATGAGATAATGCACACAAAATGCATAGGAAAGCACTTGATTCAGAGTTAGCACTCAGTGAACAGAAACTGCTCTTTTTATGGTAATTATTATTATAATCATTGTAATAAATCCAATCAATTACATCTTGGTTTGCACAATAATTCATTCATGACCAGCGCGATTCTTGCTCTAAAGGTCATTATACTTTCAGCATATTCAGAAGTAATATATTAGTTTTCATTCATATATTTGTAACCCAGACACATAGTGTATGAACAAAATAGCAAGCTATTCAGTAGTTATAATGACACTCGTAAACAAGGTTTTATAGTAAAAGCCTGAGTATTTATGTTGCCTTTCATGTTGTATGTGATGAGAATTTCATCTGAAATTGCTTTAAATGATAGTGATTTCTTTCTGCTATTTATATTTCTCATTATATTTTAAGATTCTCCTTCTTCAAGAATTGGCAAAGTGGGGTGCCTGGGTGGCTCAGTCATTTAAGCATCCTACTCTTTATTTCAGCTTGGGTCATGATCACAGAGAGATTGAGCCTGGCATCAGGCTCCTTGCTAAGTGTGGAGCCTGCTTAAGACTCTCTCTCTCCCTGCCCCCCCATCTCTCTCTCTCTCTCTCTCTCTCTCTGTCTCCAAAAAAAGAAAAAGAAAAAAGAATTGGCAAAATAAGAAGAATTTAACCAAAAATTGGGTTTAAGAAAGAGAAAAGTCATATTCTAGACTTCCTGCTTTTAGACATAATTTTTAGAATGATGATTTCACTTGAGGTTCTTTTCAGGTACCACTTTAAAATATGTCATTTCACAATTCATTTCTAATGCCCTAAAAGTACTTAAAAATAGTAGTTCTGATTCAAAATAGAGGAGGCCAAGATAACATTTAAATGCTAAACACTATCATTATGATTAGCATATTTGCGAACTTAATATTGCATAAATGAGAGATTACAGTGGGAGAAATGGGAATTCCATATAAAAGCAAAATGAAATATTTTGATCTGTGGTTTTAAAAGAATTTGAAAGAAATAGTAGCTATTTTTTTAAAAACAAATGAAGGTCTTTATTGGCTAAAATTGAATTAAATGATGCTTTTTAATATGTGGAAAGCAGTGTGGACTCTCTGGGGAAGGTTACAATCATATATTACCTTAGGTTAGAATGATGTTTTGACCTTGATACAAACTGACAAAAAAATTATATCAAGGCTCTGTTTGTTTGGTAATGTGTTATTATTGACATCTATACTTGGATAAAATTCCAGATGTTTCTTATTCTTGATTCTTGATTTTAGACATATGTTGTTACATAGTAGAATTAAGTTGGTGGCATCAATAGTAATTTTTAATTAGGTTATCATGTTGTAAACTTATTTTTGAAGAGTGTAACGTTCTTAGGCAACATTATTATAGTTATTCAAAGTAGGACGTATTTCAGTGGTGTTCCCAAAGATATTTCATGTAATTACATCCTGAATATTCTTAGCATACTATCTAATACAAAAATATATAGTTCTGTGTCACAGGTTGTAATGTTTTCAAAGGAAAATACTGTCTCAAGCATTAGAGACATGATAGTATTTGATTTGTTCTGCGCAATTTTTATGGAAGGAAATTGACCAAAACAGATCTATTTGGCACTTTGAGTAGTAGTCAAAACAAAATCACAGTTTAGAAAGGAGTCTAGTTTCTAAAGAAATGCTTCCAGAAGCACAGAAATGCTGATGATTAATTTGATTTACTGGAAAGAGTTTTCTTGGCAGCATCCCCTATCCATCTTCACCATTTTATTTCCCCAAAGCACTATCAGTGGTATCTTTTGTCTTTCTCTCCTTACTAGAGTGCAAGCTCCAAAAGGCAGAGATTTTGTTTGTTCTCTTTCCTTCGATAGCCTCAGTGCCTAGAATAGTACCAAGCACATGGTAGTTACTCAACTACAGGCAGGAAACTGGGTCTTCCAGTGAGTCTCTGGTGAGCAAAATTGGTTCTCAGTCTGCACATAGATTTTTCTGTCTGTGAATAATAAAAATACAAATAAATGGGGATTTGTAAATTGTTTTATACTGGAAAAAGAATTCTTTTTTTTTTTTTTTAAAGATTTTATTTATTTATTTGACAGAGAGAGACACAGCGAGAGAGGGAACACAAGCAGAGGGAGTGGGAGAGGGAGAAGCAGGCCTCCCGTAGAGCAGGGAGCCCGATGCGGGGCTCGATCCCGGGACCCTGGGATCATGACCTGAGCCGAAGGCAGACGCTTAACGACTGAGCCACCCAGGTGCCCCGAAAAAATAATTCTTAAATCCAGGAAGACTTCTAGAACATCTGTTATAAAGAATTAAATACTTGTTACCGTAATATTTTAAACATTACAGAGATGGGTGAAATTTGGCCTTGGGCAAGATAAAAGACTTATTAACAATCCCATTTTCATGGAGAAAAGCTTTAGTTTATTTGCTAGAATTAAACTCATGTGCTTTGAGAATACAGGTATTTTTTGGATAGTATTTGTTAGTAAAGAGTTCTAACATTCTTCTCCAGGGAAAATGCTGAAATTAATACACATGACATGAAATTTTAGATGCCAGTGAAAACTTAGAAACAATTTGTTTGCCTTGAAAGTCAGTTACATTGGCATAGTGCCGTTTTTCTAAATTCAGGGTTTAAGTGTGATTTTTGTTTTCAAGTGATTGTATGCAATAGCAAGTTTTTACCAAAATATTAGAAATTAAAAAAAATAATAATTCTAGAACAAAAATCTTAGTCTGCTTTAGGAAGTGTCTTCTTGAGTAAGCATATGAAACTTAGGTTTATGATTTGCTTGAATAAAATGACATCTTTCCCAGTGATCTTACAGAAGAAGGTGTGAGGATTGCTGTATCTTAATCAGTTATTATTATTGAGAAAGGAAAAACAATGATCTCTGCATTATCAATACCCCTTACTGGCAGAGCTGGTCACACATATCTCATTCCTGCATAGTCCTAGGTTGCAAACAGGCAAAATCTTAGCTTTGTAGTAGTGCAATATAGTAAGTAACTATAGGAACAATTTATTTTATTTTATTTTTTTTAAAGATTTTTTTATTTATTCATTTGACAGAGAGTGAGAGCAAGAGCACCAGCAGCGGGGAGGGTTAGAGGGAAAGGAAGAAGCAGACTCCCTGCTGAGCAGCCCTGCCCGCCGCCCCCGCCCCAAGGCAGGGCTCCATCCCAGGACCCTGAGATCATGACCTGAGCTGAAGGCAGACACTTAACCAACTGAGCCACCCAGGTGCCCCAAGTATAGGAGCAATTTAGAACAAATAATGATGAGAAAGGACCCCTCAAATATAAGGCCAAATGTTTAAAATTTAAATAAAGTTAAATAACAAAATGGTAATTGTAGTAACTGATTTAAAAATCATATTTATTCTAGAAGTTTATTTTATAATAGCAGTATTCAATTTTGTCCTTTCCTTTATCCAAATATTGAATTAATCATTTGCCCTTAAGTAATTTGGTGAAAATATGCGTTGGGTATTTTTCTAGTAAATGGAAGTTTTCAGCTGGTGTAATTACTATTTTGTTTTAGTGCTGTTGATAGTCAACCAAGTATATTTTTTTTAAACCCTTTTGCAAGGAACCAGTTTTCAATTAACTCTCTTAAAATCACAAGAACAATAAATAAATCTGTATTTTCTTTAAAAATATTAGTGTAGGTAAGATACCAATTTAAAGCAAAACCATAAGGAAATTGTAAAAACGAAGCTATTTCAGTATGTCCCTGTATACCTCCCCCTATATTATTCTTGACAACTATGAAGACTTTCCTGTGCTACAGAGTTGGGTAAACTGCATTTACCCTCCGTTTTGCCATTTGAATCCACATTACCATTCATCCTCAGGTGACCTGCCTCAGCTCCAGATCCTCTGAGCTAGCATTGAAGTCCTTCTGGGAAGATGTCAGATGTGTTATTCTCTCTCCGTGTGGAGGTTGGCTGTTCACATTGATCATGAGTTAACTTCTGGTTTGTGGGGTTTTTTGAACTAAACACCAGAGGCATAAATAAAGCTATTATGAGCTTCTTATAACCATCATCTGCCCTTCTCAGTAAGGGAATGGCATGTGTCCTTCATATGAAAGCAATAAGGCATATCCTTCTCTCTCTCTCTTTTTTTTTTTTTAAGATTTTATTTATTTATTTGACAGAGAGAGACACAGCGAGAGAGGGAACACAAGCAGAGGGAGTGGGAGAGGGAGAAGCAGGCTTCCCACGGAGCAGGGAGCCCGATGCGGGGCTCAATCCCAGGACCTTGGGATCATGACCTGGGCCGAAGGCAGACGCTTAACGACTGAGCCACCCAGGCGCCCCTCCTTCTCTTTTTGACTAGATATTTTATCTATATCTTCTTGGTGTTTCTTCTCTTATCTCCCACCCCAGTATGAAATTTGAAGAGATCCATTGTTACAAATATGCCCAATTCAAATGTAAAATCCAGTATTATAAGATGATTGATAAGAAGTATCCTTGTGCTACACTACCCTCCTTGGATATATTTTAGCTTGAGGGTTTTGCATCTGTCCTCTTGCTACACCCAGCATTTGTCCTTGAATGCCAGCATTTTTTCCTTTATCCAGTGAAGGGCCAGTATAGTTCAAAGCAGACTAAAAACAACAGTTCTAGAAGCTGATGAAATGAGGCCATTCTACTGTGAATGTTTAGAAAAGGAGATAAGTAATTCTGTCGTACTGAAACTTTTTAACTTTCCTCAGCTTTTTGGGTATTTCCTGGAATCTATGTACAGTTTCCAACTGTCTGAGGTATTTTCATTTCTATTTCCTGTGTTATTTCATGGTTGTACCTGGGAATTGCATATTTCCCCAATTTCTTAAATTCCAGAAGGAAATGAAGCACATGTACTCTTACTCTTCTCTTAACCTTCGTCTTCACTATGAGGTCTCTTGGATAGACAACGTAGGAAATAAGACTATACTATCACAGTGGTTAGTAGATTGCTCAGAGGTCAGACCATTAATTGCACTATGCTGGCGAAGATAACAATTTTTATGCTTGAACTGGGAACTATTTGGCACTTGTCCATGACAAGTAGTTCAATTTGGACATCACAACATCCTCTAATATATGTCTGTGGAAATTAGTATTTGATATGATTTATATTGCAGTGCATCTTTAGTTTTTTTGATTGTGTAATTTATAACTTAGACATGATTTTTAAATCAAATTTTAAAAATTAGCAGAAACTCAAATTTTACTGATGAGCAATATTTCTCTTCTAACCAAATTCTTAGCTAACTCTTCTGAATTAACTACCTTTATTATGTAGAAATAAATATGAAACACATTTCAGTATTCTAAATAAAATGACCTCAAAACAGCCAATTAAAAATTATATTACAAAAATATTCTATATATAATTGCTGGGAAGGGACATCATTAAGGCAGATTTTATATGACTCCAGAATTCCATTCTGATGTATATACCCAGGAAAATTAAAAACATTTGAAACATACACACAGAAATGTGAGTGTTCACAGAAGCATGATTCATAGTAGGCAAAAGTAAAAACAATTCAGCTATTTATCAGTTGATCAGTGGATAAACAAAAAGTGGTATATCCACACAATGGAATATTATTATGCCAAAAAAAAGAGAATGAAATGCTGATTGAACATGGCTAAACCCTGAAAATAGTATGCTAAGTAAAAGAAGCTAGTTACAAAAAATCATATATTGTACTGTTCTATTGATATATAATTCTAAAATAGGCAATTCTATAAAGACAGAAAATAGAATATGTGGTTTTGTAGGGTTGGAGGGTAGAAGTGGAAAGAAATGGGTACAGAGTTTGTTTAGGAGTAATGAAAATATTTAAAATTAGAATTTGTGGTTGCACAACTCTATGAATATGCTAAAAACCAATGAATTGTTCACTTTAAATGGGAAAATTATATGGTATATGATTTATATCTCTATAAAGTTGTTATTTTTAAAAAAGCAGGTTTAAATATAATTTAAAAAAATTATCAACAGCCTCTAAGAAATAGAATTCAAGTAATTATGATTTTATCAATTTGCAGATATTTCTATTTTCATTAGAGACTTTTGATGATCTCACCCTGTATGCTTAATCATGCTATTAGGAAGTAGTATTGCTTTAGAAAAGCTTCTTTTATTTTCGATATTGTGCTATAGTGCATTTATATATAAAGAATAAAGTGTTATTGTATTTGGAAAACCAGTAGTGTGTGTCATGAATCTTTTTCGATCTTGTATTCATGCTCCAATTCACACATTAGAAAAAAACGTAGCCTTGTTTTTTTTCTGGCCTGGATTAATGAGGTTCAAAAATATGTAAATGGCATGTTGAATTCCAGACTCAGTTATACCAGTTCCATCTAAAGAAAGGCATATTAAAATATTCAATCCAGGATGATCATGTTTTCTGCCATTGTGTTTAGGTATTGGGATTTATGTGACAAGGAAAAATATAGAGTATAGTTAATGGATACAAAATACTATTACTTATTCATATATTTACTGAGCATCCATAAAGTTTGTATCACAATGGAGTTACATAAAAAAATAAGAATGACTCTCTCTCTTTAAGGTGCTGTTGGACGGTAGAAGAGATAAAAGGACAGACACACACACACATACACACACACACATGCAGCCATGTGAAGTGAACACACAGAAACAGGACCACACAGCCTTACAGGCAAATATATGCCCTCTAACTTATACAGACAAATACGTAAGAATATCCACATCAAATAGGTACATGCACTGCACTTGTGCACAAACACAATGAAAAACTAACAAGAAGGGAGAGGGTTTGAGATTATTTTTCTCTAGGGGATCAGGGAAAGCTGAGTAAGTACCTTTGTGGTACACTGTTAGAGTCTGGAAGATGTATTTGGAGATTAGAAAGAGTAGAATTTACATTTGGGGAAAAAATTTTTGAGAAATCACAAATGTTTTCATAAAACTAAACCCAACAACAACTGTACATTTTGGGGGCAAGAAAGGATTCTTGACTATTAATGAAAGCACTGTGATTTTAGTAGGTTTGAGAATGGATGTGATATTCTGAGTCAAGTTTCCATAATGAGATTGGATAAATTCAATAACAGTGATTATCCAGAGTTTAAAATTGGCAAGATAGTGGTAATGTTAAATTCAAGTGCTAAATTCTTCTAAGACAGCCCTGATCACACAACGTCCAGACTGAATTGAGAGGCTAAAAAAGTTACAAGAGAAAATGATAAGACTGAACTGTGGTGTTTGTGGCGAGAGATGGGGGGATTTATCTTCTAAGGCCATATGTCGATGATACTAGTTTTGTGATCTCTCATGTATCAGGGCACTGTGCTAGGCACTTTAAGCACCTCATCTTTCCCAGCTGTTGAGCTGTATATGGTAAAGATTATTCATTAATTTTGGTGGAGAAAGTTCAAGTCCAAACAGACTAAGTGTATATTCAGAGCTAACAAGTGGCAGAGCAAGGATTCAAACTCAGGATGATGTGACCTCAAAAATCTGTCCTATTTAGAAATCCCCACAGTTTGTCTCTTGTTAGAAATATCTCAATAAACGTTAAGTCCCTTTATCTGATTTCATCGTGTCCAAAACAAGATAACAGGCCCAAAGTGGAATTACTTATGCTAAGCCACATGACACCAAACCAAGACGTGGTCAGCACTAGTGAGATAATCTGCCCCACAGAGTCCTCCTGTCTCCTAAAGGAAAGTGACCTTTTCACAACCAATCCTTTTTGCTGGTATAACTTCCCTGTCAGACTCCCTTCTCCCTATAAAAATGTTTCACTTCGTACGGCTTCTCAGATCTCCTTTTTCTTTATGCTAGATAGGATGCTGCTTGATTCATGAATGGTTGAAGAAATCCAGTAAGATCTTTAAAATTTAATCAGATAAATTTGGTTTTTTTAATAATAGTGGATTAAATTAATCTTGACATCAATTTGATTCTAATTCCTTTGTTGCCTCTTGAAACTCTTAGCATAAGACCTTTATATACCTGTGATTTCTTTATATTCTTATTATTTTTTATTCTCACATTTTCAATCTTGTTTACCTTTCTTTGGTGAGATTTTGAGGTTGTTGCACAAATAAGCCCAATGAACTATTTTTTTTTTGAAATTGAGAAATATGATCTCTTGATAATCTATAGTTCATATATATGCACAATATTTAGCTAATTAAAGCTCTTTTCTACAACTTTATTAAGAAGGTATAGATATGGGGATGAAAAAAAGAGGTGAAGCATGGACAAACACACCAAGAATAATAATAGCGAGCTCTGGAACAATAATTCATGTTTCCAGTGTTTTAACACAACCTGGCTTATTTAAGTAGGTTTTATGATCACTGTTTTACAGTTGGAGAAAACTGAACACAGTCTGTGTAACTTTCAGTGTCACACAACTGAGATTTAAGTGTTAACTTTCCAAGGTCTGAAGATATTGTGGTATATTCACTTGTTCCCTTGACTTTATAAGACTGGTTTTGAAAATTAGCACAGTGTAATAGTAAAAACAAATAAGTTGCAAGAGTTCAGAGACCTAGAAAGATCTTTTTCTTATCATGTCATTTTAATATTGAGTCAACTTTCTTATCTATTGAATGTGATTAATAATAATGTGACTAATAATAATCTTGTG
The DNA here is from genome assembly GCF_029215605.1 of Mirounga angustirostris. Taxonomy (NCBI): domain Eukaryota; kingdom Metazoa; phylum Chordata; class Mammalia; order Carnivora; family Phocidae; genus Mirounga; species Mirounga angustirostris. The sequence continues at coordinate 174,623,305 of NW_026991709.1, read as the reverse complement.
GAATTACTAATTTACAACATCTAAGCAAGCATGGAAAAGAAGGGCATTTATGAAGATCGAATTTTGTCAAATATTTGTAAGCAGACAAGATTTGAAGGGGTTTGTACTATGTGTGGAATTGAATTATCAATACTAAGGACTCATCTAAGTTTTCATTTTCCTTAATCTAAAAAAAATCACAGTTATACTTGTTGATGCTATAAGTCAAAAAAACTGCAACACTGTAGACTTGACATACAATTAGGAGTTTATAAGACATCCTTAAGATGTGATTCTAAGGTATCTATCTCAACAGAATGTTTTCACTAAATTGTGATTGCAGACCAACTATGTCAGTCACTGTGTTAGACATATGAATAAAGCCCAAGCTTTTATAAAATAATGATATATATATGATCTATTATTTAATCCCTGTGGCAGAGACCGGCTATGTGTCTACCCAATCCATTTCCTCCTCATCCTGGGCACACAACTAGAATACATTTCCCAGCTTCGCTATGGTTATAGGCAGGTGTGTGACTGAATTCTGGCCAGTGGAAGCCATTCTTGCTCTTTCCTCTTCCAGAGAGGATGCCAAGTATTAAACATGTTAAGAGTCTCAGGAAGAAGCCTGAGTCCCAAAAACTATGCCACCCATCAATCAATGGATCCATTATGGACTTTATATGAACAAGGAATAAACTTCTGTGTGTTAAGCTCCTGAGCTGCTGGGATAACATTCTCTTAACTACTATAATCTCCATTATAATAGAAGTTATATACAGAAGTTGATAGACTATTTTGCACTCCTTAGGTCAGAGAAGAGTATGAAAATAGCCCCCAAATAGGTTAAATGTATGACCAGGTAGTCCATTATTTATTTATTTATTCATTCCATTATTATTTATTTCCACTGTTTATTATAATATATGTATTAAGCTCATACTCTGTGCTAGGCATAAACTAGAGAATTATACAAGTAACATACCCTAACTCATGGAACTTGCAGTCTGTTGTGGGAGGGAAGCAGTTAAGAAGTAGAGGAATAAGTGACATAATCATTGATTAATACAATACTTTGAAGGAAACTAAAAGAGTAATATGATGGGAAATGACTGAGCGATCAAGGAAGGCCACTTCTTCTTTTTTTTTCTTAGAAAGATGGAGAGGGAAGTGGGGAGGGGCAGGAGAGAGACTCTTAAGCAGGCTCCTCACCCAATGTGGAGCTCAACAGAGGGCTGGATCTCACAATCCTGAGATCACGACCTGAGCTGAAATCAAGAGTCCTGACTGACCCACCCAGGTACCCCTTCTTTTTTTTTTTTTTTTTAATTATAGTTGACATGCAATGTTATATTTGCTTCAGGGGTTCAATATAGTAGTTTGAGAATTCTATACATCATGCAGTGCTCACCGTGATAAGTGTTCTTACCATCTATCACCTTATGAAGTTATTACAATACTAGAGAAAGTGATAGTGAGACTGAAGATATAAAAAGCCAACAGTAGAACCAGAACAGGAGACTTTCTAGAAACATGAAGCCACAAAGTTAACATCTTATTGTAGAAAACAGCTCCAACTCATTAAACTAACTGTCCTCTGACTAAACTTCCAAACTTCATTTACCAGGCCTTCAATTGTCAATAGCTTGGCACTATTGACTTTTTCCAATAATATCACGTCAAATGGAAAATTTCTATCATATATAAACACCCACAGGACTGGAAGGTGTTTGACGCCTAAAATGACTTTTCTAATTAGCATAGCTTACTATTTTTAAGCTCCTTAAATTTTACATGCTCAATGTATTCAACTGGGCTGAGACTGACAGAAAGATAAATCTATTTAGTTATTCATGATTAACTTGAATATCATCATAGTTAATATTCCTTAAAGCCGATTTAACTCCAGTGAAACTGAATTGAATAGAACTCTGGAAGTCACTTTTTGTGGAGATGATACAAATATATTCTCAAACTTACCATTAGTGTGTTTAAATTTAATAGAAAAACTGTAGGAGTAAGTTCACCACCTTTCCTAGAGGCACATGTAGGAAGACATTTATCATTCCTCTATAATGTTGGTTTCAAAAGATCATTTTAGAGAATTTGATGAAGAAGAAAGTACTAGATAGGAGATATATATATATATATATGTATGTATGTATATATATATGTATGTATATATAAAAGTTATATTAAGAAATCTCACTGAGAACCGGATGAAGTTTTTGTAAGATATAAAAATAGACTTCACATGTGCATATTTTATACAAGATGCTACAAAAGAGAACTTTTAACTTATGAATAAATGATTCTAGAATCTTCAAATTTGGGGGGCATCTGAACATGATTTGCAAATGAGGGGGTGAAGCTCAAGTTGTGAGTGTGTACGTGGGGGCAGGAATGGGAGAGATGAATGGGGTCCAGGTTCCCTGAACATACAGTCCTGGCTACTTTGCACCACACCTCCCATATCTTCCCAAGGCTTTATTTATTTACCTATTTATTCTGTCCCTGTATGCTCTCCCTGAGTAACCTTAATGCTCATTTATTTCTGACATACATTTTTGTTTAGCATAATGTCTCCAGGTATTTTGAAGATAAGAATCTCATTTGGAAATTCATACCAAAACAAAGAAGCAATAGAAATAAAAAGGAGTTTCTGAATATAATTAAAAGATATAATATTAAGGTCTACAAAAGTCAGTAGTGCACAGTATTAGTGACATAAATTCATGTAACATGTATTTCTTCATGCTTAATACTTCATACAGAGCTAGTTGATTAGAAAACTCAGAAAATCAGTGTCACTTTCTGTGGTAGTAATTAATTGTTTTAGTTGTGTAGGAGACTATGGACAGCTTTGGATTTTATTCAGAATATTTTCTCACACTGCCAGACACTGTTTCATAGCAGTTACATGTATTATTGTGTCATTTATATATCTTCTATAAGTTAATGCTCACAGTAGTCCTAGAAGTATTATAATCATTACCCATATTTTAGAGATTAGGAAACCAAGACTTAGGGAGGATAAACAAATTGTCCACAATCACATAGCTCTTATGTGAACTCTAGCCTGATTCTAGAGCCTGTACTATCAATTACTAGGTCATACAACCTTCAATATGGGTTCTCTTTTGCCTCCAGGTTTATTAACTAAATACTAATTCTTTCCACTTTGTCTCTTTTTTCACATTTTTTGCTTTATTCTTATGTATGTCCAAACAAAAAACAAGCAACGACAAATACAGTAAGAAAAAATCCAAGAAATCAAAGAGAAAACCGAAATAAGGATCAAACAGAGAAAAGGTACATAATAAATATAAAATGAACCAAAAACAAAACAGACAAACAAAAAAAACAAAACCACTTCTAGTTTTTATTACCAGAAAGATTAGGTGATAAATTTCATTAAACAAGTAAACAAACAAGCAAAAAAGCTAAGTAGATTGAAATAGAAGTAATTAGCAAACAAAAAATAGTCCTTGAAATGTAAAAATATGATTCCAAAGAAACTAGTATGGATTGAAATATAAAATTGAATATTTTATATTGAATTGAATTGAAATTGAATTGAATAAATCCCTAAGAATTAGAACAAAAGAACAAATAAAAATGAAAATGAAAAATAGAGGGTAGAACCAGAAAATAAAATACCATGTCTGATTACTTGCATTTCCTGAGGGAGAACAGAATAAATAGGGGCTAATGAAATAAGAAAGAATAATAGAAACGTTGAAGAACAGATATTAAAATGGACCACCATGTACCTAGTCACACTGAATAAAAACCTTTACTTGACAAGTCATTGTGCACTTTCAGAAACCAAAAAGGAAAGGGGACAGACACAGACAGACATTAAAAGCTTTCAGAGAGGGCGCCTAGGTGGCTCAGTTGATTAAGCAGCTGCCTTTGGCTCAGGTCATGATCTCAGGGTCCTGGAATCAAGCCCTGCATGGGGTTTCCTGCTCAGTGGGGAGTCTTCTTCTCCCTCTGCCTCTGCCCCCCCTCTTGCTTGTGCATGCTCTCGCTCTCAAATAAAAATCTTTTTTCTTAAAAAAAAAAACTTTCAGAAAGAAAAAATAAAGCACAGTCAAAGAAGTGGAAAATAGCATGAGATTCATTCCAACACACTATATGCTGGGAATCAACAGACCCACCCTTTCAAAACGTTGAGGAAGTATTTTCAGTCTTGAATTTGATACCTAGATAAACTGTCATTCAAATGTGAGGAAAAAAAAAAAAAGATTTCAGATATGCAAAGATTCAGAAGGTACCTTAAAAATTCTTTCTTTGGAAATTTTTGTAGATGTGCTTCAGCAAAATAGACAATTAACTCAAGAACCAGGAAACTTTGGAGTCCAAAAAGCACAGAAGAACAGCAAGGGGAATTTTCATGAAGAAAACTATATCACTATGTAGAACAGTCAAGAATAGAGCAGAAGTGCAAAGCCATTCAAGACAAAGACCCCATTAGAATCAAAGAGATGAATAGTATGATAGAGAAGCTGGAAAACCTTGAGGAGATAACCAGTGATTTATGAATTACACAAATGTTGAATAAATTTGAACTTTATTAAGTGCATCAAAAATTAGGGCATTATATCACCCAGCCATGAAAAAAGGATGAGATCTTGCCATTTCTGACAATATGGATGATCTAGAAGATATTATGCTGAGTGAAGTAAGTCATACTGAGAAAGAAATATGATATGATTTCACTTATATGTGGAATCTAGAAAAACCAAAATGAATAAACAAATAAAAAGGATAATCAGATCTATAAAAACAGAACAAACTGATGGTTGCCAAAGGGAAGGGGTTGGGGGAGTTGGGAAAAAATGGGTGAAAGTGTTCAGGCTTCCAGTTATGGAGTGAATAAGTCTCAGGCATAAAAGGTGCAGCATAGGGAATATATTTAGTCCTGTTGTAATAGTGTTATATGTTGACAGATGGCAGCTACACTTGTAGTGAGCCTAGCATAATGTATAGAGATGTTCAATCACTATGTTGTACACCTGAAACTAATGTAACATTGTACCAACCTCGCTCAGATAAAAAAAATTAAATAGGACATTATAAGAAGAGAGAAGGAAATGTATTCCTAGCATACTAATTGACTCTATTGTATGTATTATTTTCCTAATCCTAGTAATATAAGCAGTTTTAATGGTTTAATGGTTTTTATCTTCTAGAATCAATAGTTATGACTAAACACAGAACATGTGACAGTAACAGAAAAGAATATGAAATTTTAATCTTGATAAGACTAAAGATACACAGAAGAAAGCTAAGATGCAGAAGATGGCGAGCAGAGGAAGGGAGTGGTGAGGTTATGATGAGTGCTTATATCCTCATGTTACAAGATGGTGGAGCCAAAGGATTCTCTGTCTAGGTTAATGAAATGGAAAATTGAGTTTTAAGTATGTTTAAAGTTTGAGTTTTAAGTATGTTCAGACAGGAACTAGAGTGATATGTCAATATGTCAATATATCGTGAGTAGAGATGGTGTTGGAATATTTGAGCTAAATTTCAACTATCATAGCAGAAAGACAATGGATGATACAATGGATTGTATATTGAGACAGCTTGTATATCTTGTATAGCTGTATAAGCATAAAATTTAGACTTTTGTAAGCAACCACAGGAATAATCTAAAACCAAAGAGTCAAAAAAGTTCTGTATTTGATGTTAGTGGAGAAGGTTGTAGGAGGTACAACTATGGCAGGAGACTGTTTTCATTATAAGCCCTTCTGCAATGTTGGGCATTTTTAATTATATTCACTCACACCTTTGTTAGAAATAACAACAACAACAACAACAACAAAAATACCAGCACAAAAACAAAGGTAATCCCTCTTTTCATATATGTTTTACATGAAGGAAATTTAAATCCTTAATGAATACATCCAAAAGGTGGTGATTCACTACAAACTAATTTTAGTAAGTGATATCTTATGAAGTTTTCCTTTATTGTGGGTAAATATAGCTGAATTCTTATAATGCACTGCTAGGAGAAACATAGGCATCCAAAAATTTCAATTTGTGACTGTGAATTTAATGTTTTAAAATACTTGTATTTTGTGTTGCCTTTGTCTTAGGGTTTGCTTTAAGGCATGTAATTCAATTTAGCATGCTCATGTTTCAGGCATTGTGCATCAGGATAAAAATAAGGCCATTCTTATTCTCTAGGGTATACAGGCATATTCTGATGTCAATATGCCAAAAATGTACTTAAAAGTATTCAAAGTACTATGTTCTCAGAGAGATCTGGATTTTGTCATAAGGCACAAAGAGAATGGAATAAGAAAAATAGGTAGAAGGATATTTTTATTGAATTTTGGATGGGTACTTGCAATTAAAATGGGAATTTGCCTCAGTTCTTCCATTAAGACAGGGCCAATTTAGGGGTGTAATGAAAATGAAATAAAATAGGCAAGGTAGACATAATTTGATGTCAGCTCCTCATCCTTACCCTGCTTGAATACTCTAAAGAAAAACAAATGTATTAAGTGTTCTACTCATGATTTACAATAAAAGATATACCAGAAAATACACTTTCTCAGTGATGTTTAGGATATAGCAAAGATGTTTAGGATATAGCAAAGTAACTAAGAGTGCATTTAACGTGTAGAATTATCCTCTGAATGTCTCCATATCACTGACAATGATATGAATGCGTATATGGCGATTGTTTTGACAAACTATAATTTTATATGACATGTCTAATATTTGTTGGTTTTTTGCCTGATGGCATTTTCATATAGTTTAAACTAATGTATGGGTCTCTTAAAAGTAATTGTTATTTGAAATAACCTATTTTTAAATATTGTAAGTCATAACCATATTCTTTTTTATTAAGATTTATTTAATTGTAAGGGGAATGTAGTAAGTAGGAAGATCCCAGATAGAGACTTACAGAACACTTCAGACCATATTTTAACTTTTTTGGGGTGTTTCATTATTTTGTACTCTTTATTGCATTTCTTCAATATTCATATTCTCACCATAATTTTCAAAAGATTGAAAATATGTGTTCATATTTACACTTGTAAAACCTGTTTAGTTTTAAAGTTATAACTTAGTAGAATTTATAATTTAGCAGAAAACTAGTTTTTTAAAGAGTTCTTATTTGAAGGAGAAAATGCATAGGCTCTTGAGCTAAAAATGAATTGCATGAAACCTGTGTTAATATAACATCGGAAGCATAAAGATCTTCAAGAGGACAAATTCAATAGAATGTGAAATTCATAAGAGAAACATAATTACACAGGATGTTGGCTATCATTGCTTTCATTTTTTAAATTCACCTAGTTATCTTAGATTACATTTGTGTAAACTAAATATTTTCTGACAAGTACCCTTACCATTATGCTGATAATAACAATAGTTTAAAAACCAAACTCTGGGGGTCTATAATAACCCAAAGGGATTATGTTAATTTTGAAAGCTGCCTTTAAAATACAGTTACTCTCAAACATGCAAGTCAGATTATAATAGCACAAACGTGTGTGTGTGTGTGTGTGTGTGTTGAATACCTGCCTAGGATACATTACTTCTTCTCTACTCCTTCTTAGGGAAATAGTCCTTTGCCACTCAGTCCAAGTAGTTCTGACCAATTTAGATGGGGCTTAATCTACCCTGCCCTGACTTTTAATCCCTAGGATGTAAAGATAAACCATGTCTGGCCAATCAGCATATTCAACTTCATGAGCCACAGGAACTGGTTAAGGTATGTGCCTCATTTGGGTAGTACTAGTTAAAGGGAAATGGTCTGTTCAGTAAAACTGCTGACTGAAAGATACGATGAGCCTAAAGCTGTCAGGGGTCAACATGTGGAGAAAGAGCCAAAAAATAAAGTAAAAAATTAAACCAAGAGAAAGAACTTGAGTCTTGGGACATTGCTTAAGTTCCTGGAAATAGCTATGCCTGATGCTAGTGATTCTCCAGACTTTGCATTCTACACCACTAAATTCCCTTTATACTTCTGGCAGTATGAATATGAATAGATGAGTAAGACATGACTGAGCTTGCCTGAAGCTCAGAGTCTGATAAGAGAAAACATACAAATAAAGGACTATAATACAAAGGGATATAAATAACTTGGGGGGCACTTGCCTGGCTCAGTCAGTAGAGCATGTGACTCTCGATCTTGGGGTTGTAAGTTCGAGCCCCATGTTGGGTGTAGGGATTACTTAAAAATAAAATCTTCATTAAAAAAAAGAACTTGGGCATAATATTTACCCTATTTTATCCTTAAAAATTCTGAGGCTTAGGGATTTTAAGGTGCCATGGCAAGTGCTAGAACTTTCACATTCTCTCATGAGTCTAGCCTATTTCCCCAGCAAAATGACATTTATCTTACTGGCAAAAAGTCATCATTTTTGTCCTTGCAAAATATTTAGTCCTATCTCTTCCAATTTTCATCAATATCCTAATTGAAGACTAAAGAAATAATATTGTACCATCTTTAGTCATATGGGGAAATAGAGAGGGTGAAGTGATAATTAGAAAGTGAAAACCCTGGTGTCCTAAGATGAATTAATATTTTGTGAGCCAAGTAGAATTTAATAGGTCCCTTATTTTTGAAAGTTATTTGCACAATTACTAAAATTTAATCTATTTGGTTGCTAATTCTTTATCTTTCTTCTCTAGAGGTCAGATCATTCAACAAATCAGCAATCACTGACTTATCAAAAAGTGTATTGAGTACTGTCTTCTCAGGAGTCATGGGGAGGCATTTAGACTGTTGATGGAATATTATTTATTGTAATGCAATAGCAATCGTAAGAAGAAAAACCCATGTGTATACTGAGAATCATAAGACCTTAGATTTGGAGGGTGTCTTGTCCCATGAAAGAACCTCCTGAACTATCTTCTGATATTCCTCCATGATTTCTGCTTGAGTAAGCCTAGTATAAAAACACACTGCCTGTCACATTGTAGACACACCATATGTATTTGATGGATAAATGATGGAAATTTACCATTTCACAAGGCCAGTGTATTTCTGTTGGCCCCTAAAAGGGAGCCTCATTTCAAAAGCACAGGCCCTTATACCCCAATTATGCAGGATTACTAATAGATTTTTTTTTTATTATTTGACTCATTCTCCCCTTTCCAGATCTTGGGGTTATTTATCCCTTCCTTTTTGGATTTGCCAAAAGCAGAAGTAACAATTCCAACCACTGGTCACTTAAACAAAAAGAATAGTATTGTTAATTGGCATGCCAGTTATGTCAAAGAAAGACAAAGTTCTAGGTGCAGCAAGTTTGGGGGTGTTACAGAAAACCTCCTCTTTACTTGTCATCATAGTGTAGAGTATTCCTACTCTGTATTGCTAAAATGTCCTCGATATCGATTTTGCCTGAGAACCAGGATCAATTTTAAAAGACTGACTCCTTCATTCAAAGGAGCCAGGATAATGTTGCATTTGAAGTATGTTAAATGATAATGTAAGCCTTCTAGGGTGTGGTTACAGTGTGTATTTTGTTTTTCAAATCTGCCTTGGAGACTGCTACTGTTTTCTGATTGAACAGTTCTATTTTTGAAAAATTCTTTATATTAAGCTGTCATTTATGTCTCAGATCTTCTACCTGTAGGTCTCAGTTCAGCCTTCTGGAATCACTCAAAGTATACTGAATGCTTGCACATGCCTGTATTTATGCATTTGAAGACAGCTATCACTTTTGCAAACATCTCAAATGTATCCTTAGGTCATCTGCAGCAAATCATTTTCAAAATAGGAATTTTTGTATGATATTTTTCTATATTCTATTTTATTTGTATCCACAAAACCACTTTTACTTTATGCTTACATACATATATACTGAGCAAACGTAAATAAAAAGCATTTATTCAATGCTATAATGATAATTATTTTAGCATTAGTAGTAGGATAACCACCTGTTCTCTCTTGCCTGTCATTGAGGGGCTCCCAGAATGTGAGACTTTTAGTTTTAAAACTGAGATAGTCCTAGGTAAACCGTGCCAGGTTGCCTCAAGCTCTCCAGCTTCCTGGAGCACAGATCTTCAGTGTGACAGCCAGGAAAATCACAGGCAAACTTGGTGGAGTTAGTGTAATTAGCAGATGCCATGTATTGATTGCTCATGGTGTGGCGTATATAGGACTGCTGCCTTACATATGTGATCTCTGAGCCTTTCAGCAGCCATAAAAGGTCAAGAAGGGAAGACAGCTAGGAGTCTACCACAATTTATATAGCCAAGTCCAAAATAGAAAACTGTGGCGCAAGTGAGTACCCCCGGCCAGGCCTGTCCTTCCCAGGCTTCCTTGCTGCTGGGTGTGACCACGTGGCAGTGTGTCATAAACAGAGTCTTAGTGGAAATGGCCGGTGCTGCTCTGAGCCAAGTTTTTTAAGAATTGAGTGTGCCTTCTTCAGGATTTCTTTTCCTTCCCACTCACTGGCTGCCAAGACCATGGGTTTTACTGGAGCCACAAGACTGAAGGATCATGGGTGCATGCACTGCATGTAGGAAATCTGCCTGCCCTCCAGGAGCACCTGTCTGAATTGTTACTTAAGAGAAAAATCAACTTCTAGAGTATTAAGAAGTTGAAATGTTGAGGTTTGTTACAGTTGCTAGCATCACACTAATGAATTTAGTATTCACGTTTTATTCAGAAACTCTCTCTAGAAAGATTAAATTACATGTCCAAGGCCATGCACCTAATAAATAATAGAGCCATAGATGAGTCCAGAAAAACCTATGCTTTCCTCAGAACCACTGTCTTGCTTCTTAGAGACTGAAAGTGATGAGGTAACTTATCTACAGTGACTCAGGCCAGCTGTAATTTGGGTCTCCAGATTTATCTAACTTTACGTTCTACACACTTTCCATTAGAAATGAAGACCACCTGAACTAAATGTCTTCCTATTTGGGGATTTTCCATTTTTTAATAACAGCTCAAGTAAATTATATAATAAACTTTAAGGATATATTTTCACTGAAGCTGATAGGTTGTAACAGATAGCTTTAAATGTATTATGGTAAAAGACGTTTAATGGTTGACCTTGTGTTTTTTTTAATATTTCTTAACAACTTTTAAATATAGAATACAATATTATTAGTTATAGTCACCATGCTGTATATCGCTAGGACATATTAATTTTATAAACGGAAGTCTATTCTTTTTGACCCCCCTTCACCCATTCCACCCACCCCCACTTCTGGCAATCACCGATCTGTTCTCTGTATCTATGAGGTCACTGTTTTGTTGTTTTGCTTTTGTTTGTTTTTATAAGATTCTGCATATAAATGATCTCTTACAGGTCTCTTCCCAATTGATTTCTGTACTTTATTTATATTTTTGTTCTTATTTTCTTGTTCTTTCATATGTAATATGAGGATCCTGGAGCCATCATTTACTACCAGAAAAGTAAAAAAGTAATTGTACATTTTATGTCCATCAGAAATAACACCAGCAAAAGATTTACAACACTTCTTCATTTGAAGATTCTTAGTATTTAAACTTTTCTAAATTAATATTCAGTATATCACAGTTGTTTAAGTCAAATTAGTGTGTTTGGGGGGGCACAGTACATGAACGTGTGTGTGTGTGTGTATGTGTGTGTTTGCATGCAGTCATACCTTGCTTTATTACATTTCACTTTATTGTACTTTACAGATACTATGCTTTTTATAAATTGAGATTTGTAGCCAACCTGCATTAAGCAAGTCCATTGGTGCCATTTTTCCAATAGCATTTGCTCACTTCATGTCTCTGTGTTACATTTTGGTCATTTCTGAAATATTTTGAACTTTCTCATTATTATCATATTTCTTATGGTCGTAGGTGATCAGTGGTCTTTGATGTTACTACTGTAATTGTTTTGGGGCACCACAAGTTGTGCCCATATAAGGACGGTGAGCTTAATTGATAAATGTGTGTGTTCTTACTGCTCCACCAACTAGCCATTCCCATCTCACTTCTCTGTCTCCCTACTCCTTGAAACACAACAGTATTAAAATTAGGCCAGCTAATAACCCTGCAGGGACCTCTAACTGTTCAAGTGAAAGAAAGAGTAACATGTCTCTCACTTTATTTATTTTTTAAAGATTTTATTTTTTTAAATAATCTCTACACCTAACATGGGTCTGGAACTCACAACCCCGAGATCAAGAGTCCCATGCTTTACTGATGGAGCCAGCCATGTGCCCCACATATCTCTCACTTTAAATCAAAAGCTAGAAATGATTAAGCTTAGTGAGGAAGATGGGTCAGAGGGGAGGAAGAGACAGAAAGCTAGGCCTCTTGCACGAAATAGTTAGCCAAGCTGTGAATACAAAGGAAAAGTTCTTGAAGAAAATTAAAAGTGCTACCCCAGGGAACACATGAATAATAAGAAAGGGAAACAGCTTTGTTGCTGATATGGAGAAAGTTTTAGTGGTCTGGATAGAAGATGAAACCAACCCCAACGTTCCTTTAAACTAAAGCCTAATCCAGAGCAAGGTCTTAACTCCCTTCAATCCTGTGAAGGCTGAGAGAGGTGAACAAGCTGCAGAAGAAAAGTCTGAAGCAAGCAGAGGTGGTTCATGATCTTGAAGGAAAGAAGCTGTTTCCATAACATAAAAGTTCAAGGTAGGGCAGCAAGTGCTAATATAGAAGGTACAGTAAATTATTCAGAAGATCTAGCTAAGATAATTCATGAACGCAGCTACACTAAACAGATTTTCAGTGTAGACAAAACAGCCATATATGGGAAGAAGATGCTCCCTAGGACTTTCATAACTAGAGAGGAGAAGTCAATGCCTAGCTTCAAAGCTTCAAAGGACAGGCTGACTGTCTTCTTAGGGGCTAATGCAGAAGGGAACTTTAAGATGAAATCAGTGCTTATTTACGATTCTGAAAATCCCAGGGCTCTTAAAACTTATGCTTAATCTATTCTGCCTGTGCTCTAGAAATAGAAAAACAGAGCCTGGATGACAGCTTATTCGTTTACAAGATGGTTTACATATTTTAAGCCCATGGTTGAGAACTGCTTAGGGAAAAAAAAACCCTTTCAAAATATTACTGCTCACTGACAAGGCACCTGGTCACCCAAGAGCTCTGATGGAGATGGACAATGAGATTAATGTTGTTTTCATGCCTGCTAACACAATCCATTCTGCAGCCTATGGCTCAAAGAGTAATTTGACCTTCACAATTTTGACTTTCAAGTCATAGACAGTGATTCCTCTGATAGATCTGAGCAAAGTCAATTGAAAACCTCTGGAAAGGATTCACCATACTAGATACCATGAAGAACATTTGTGATTCATGGGGAGAGGTCAAAATACCAATGTGAACAGGAGTTTGGAAGAACTTGATTCCAAACCTTGCGGATGACTTTGAGGGGTTCAAGATGGCCTTGGAGGAAGTAACTGCAGATGTGGTGGAAATATCAGGAGAACTAGAATCAGAAGCAGAGCCTGAAGATGTGAGTGAATTGCTGCAATCTCATGATCAAATTTTAACTGATGAGAAGTTTCTTCCTATTGATAAGCAAAGGAAGTAGTTTCTTGAGAGGGAATCTAGTCCTGGTAAGGACACTGTGAAATACGCAAACAATGAATCGTGGAACACTACATCAAAAACTAATGATGTCATGTATGGTGATTAACATAACATAATAAAATAAAAAAAAAATACACTGTGAAGATTGTTGAAATGACACAAAGGGTTTAGATTATATAAACTTCGTTGGTAAAGTAGCAGTGGGGTTTGAGAGGACCGACTCCCAATTTGAAAAAGAAGTTCTACTGTAGGGAAAATGCTATCAAACAGCATCACATGCTACAAAGAAATCATTTGTGAAGGGAAGACTCAATTGATGCAGCAAACTTCATTGTTGTCTTATTTTAACAAATTGTCACAGCCACCCCAAACTTGAACAACCACAACCCTAATCAGTCAACAACCATTAACATTGAGGCAAGACCTTCTACCAGCCAAAAAGATTACAACTTCCTGAAGGCTCAGGTGATGGTTAGCAATTTTTTTCAGCAAAAAAAAGTATTTTTAAAATTACGGTATATAAGTTGTTTTTTTTAAGACATAATGCTATTGCACACTTAACAGATTATAATATAGTGTAAACAAACTTTTATATGCACTGAGAAGCCAAAACATTCATTTAGCTAATTTTATTATCATTCACTTTACTACAGCGGTCTGGAGCCAAACCCTCAGTATCTCTGAGTTATGCTCGAATATATGCCTATCTCCATATCCCTATATCCCTCTATCTTTAATTCTGTCTCTATTTCTGAATCTAATTCTGTCTATATATTCTATTTCTTTCACTTATTCATGCCATGCCATTGCTTCCAGCTGTGAGCGGCATTAAATAAAAATAACTTAACCCAGTCACACTTTCTCACAGATTTCTGGGAAAGGGTCAATGGACAGAAATACTCAGATTGTTCATTTTTCCCCCTAGCATTCGAAACTATCTTAAAAAAATTCAAACCTCATCTCATGCTTTCTTTTTACGTCATAGTACTCTGCTGATGTTCCTGTATGTTTTTCATCAATAATGTGTGATGATTTCTTAGCTCCCTTTTGTGTAATTGTTTTTCTTATTTACTGTATAGTGATAGTAACCGTTTCTGAGGGCAAAAAGCAGGTTGCATGGTAATCACTTTTAAACATCCTACAACCATCAGCTGTAGATTTTATTATCTTCATTTTGCAAATAAGTAAATTTAGGCAAAGGGAGCTTAAGGAAGGTACAAATAACCCATAGCTAGTAGCTAGTGGAGATGGGTTTTGAATTAAGATCTTTATGACTCTGAGTTTACTTTCTTACACAGAAAAATAGATCCCTTTGCTCAACTGGATGGTAAACCAATCAAGTCTACATTAACCATCTTTGAGTATCCCTTAGCTTTAGCATGGGGACTTATGGAAAGTAAATAATCAGTAAAGGTGAGTAGATGGATTGATAAATAGGAGGATGAAGGAATGAATAGGTTGTCAGTTGTCTGGATGAAATGGTCAGTGATTATATTTAGCTGGCTAAGAAAGAAAAGGAAGAGTGAAACTTTAAACTATAAAAATGATGGATAAAGGAGTATTTTATTGGAAATACATATAATAATTTAACATTATGGCACATCACTCTGTGTTGCACATAGCCCTTTGTTCTTCCTGCATTGTGGTGTTTTTCTTGATTCCCTGTGTGTAGTTCAGCTAAGGGTCAGGTGATATTCTTTTTCATATGAAGATTTAAATGAATGTTTCATGAAATACTTGTTTTTATATATCTTTGTGAAAACTGTGCTCACTTGAAAAATACCTAAATTATCGTTGTTCTAATAGCTATTAAATAAATAGCAATGGAATTCTTTTTCTGCTCAAACTCATGTACTACATACAGTATGTAGATGACCAGTTTCTTGGGTGAAATAAAGTTGATTAGAACTAGAATCAGAACTGGTTTGGCTCACACTAATAAGAATATTTCTTTTTCCTTAAACTGTTATTCCCCATGGTTATTTATGTTTCAGTATTTTGAAATAACTTTAAAAACAAACGTGAAATGCTCCCTGTATACTAAAATTTCAGTGACAATATGGAAAACATTTCTACTTATTGGTTAAAAAAAAAAAGAAAGCTCTCTGAAAAGCAAAGAGACTCACAATGCACTGAGTTTATGTTACGTACCAAATATGACAGTATCCTGCATGGAAAAAACAAACCTTGCCAAACATAGAAAAGATGAAATGCATTAAATGTGAAAGATGAGATGCTCTGGAGAATGAGGCTGATTTTAGGAAAGAAAGCTAAAGACCAAGAATTCACGTGTAGTTGAGCCAGTTTTTCCTCATACTTTTCCACAATTCTTTGATATTGAAACTATAGGTTACACAGAGAGCCTGTCCACAGGAGCCAAAAGGCCTGAAAAAGGAGGCCAATCAGTGACAAGTGGCAGATGAAATTAGAAATGTAGGCATTTTGTGATTATCACAAAACAGAATGGGAAATGAGTAGTCAGATTAGGGGTCAAGCCTGGACTGAAAAACCAAAGGCAAAGACATATCTATTGAGGATATTTGTTGACAATTTATTTTAACTATACTTGGAAACACAATAAGTCTGTGCTATTTCTCCAAAGGTTACTATATTTGTACTTAAATAAACTTTTGGTATTTAACAAAAATGTCTCATTTGGTAACAAAGAACTAGAAAACACAGGCATTGATTTTTTTCCCCCTCACCATTAACAGATTAAAAAAAAAAAAACCTGAAAATAAATTCCATCATTTGACTTTATATTAGAAAGCATCATGGCGGAAACTAACATATCAATTCAAGTACAATTTCTTTCCAGTAAATATTCCTTACCTTCATTATGTTGTTTATGAAAGTCAGAGTGTTTCGTTCATATGGGATTCATTTTTAAACTTAGAATTAACAAAGCTGTATGAGGAAACTTTTGGAGGTGATGAATATGTGTATTAATTTGATTGTGGTGATGGTATCATGGGTGTATGCATGTCCAAATTCATCAAATTGTATATATTAAATATGTGCAGCTTTTGTATATTAATTATACCTCAATCAAGCTGTTAAAAAAAAAGCTAAATAGAATGAGTTTAAACCTGGGTGACTTTTTTCTAGTTCTTATTATGGAAGGGCAAATCAGTAAATGAGCAGTAAATGATGAAACAACAGAAGCATCAAAGGTTTCACATAGTCTAAAGATGTAAGAACATCTCTAAACATGGAATATCGGTGCTCACATTTGCAGTGTATATGCTAAATATGGACTATCATATGACCTCCAGTAGGCTATGTAGTTGTTCAATTTAATATTTGATAATAGCAACATTAGGATACCTGAAATACAATTTATTATTGTCAATTATTTTGGAAAGCTGAAATTGATAACTAAATTGAGTTTAGAAGTCACTTAAAAAAGAAAAAATAAACAAAAAAGAAAACAAAAAAACCCCCTGTGTACTATTGTGTTATCCCAAGTGTTAAGCTTTTATTTTGTGTACTCTTTTTTTCTTTTTCTTTTTTTTATTAGTTTCAGGGGTAGAATTTAGTGATTTATCAGTTGTATAGGACACCCAGTGCTCATTACATCAAGTGCCCTCCTTAATGTCCATCACCCAGTTATCCCTTCCCCCCACCCACATCCCCTCACTTTTAATTGTGGAGTTTAAATATGGAAATCCATTATGGAGTAGTCATAATTTTTTTTTTTTATCTTGCAATTAGATTTGGGATTGAACCTTGAACCTTGAACCTGATATTCTCAAACTGTGT
This sequence comes from Mirounga angustirostris, assembly GCF_029215605.1. NCBI lineage: Eukaryota > Metazoa > Chordata > Mammalia > Carnivora > Phocidae > Mirounga > Mirounga angustirostris. Next base: position 174,606,045 of record NW_026991709.1, on the reverse strand, counting down.
AATATCAAAAGTGAAGGTGATGATGATGATAGAAATAATAGAGATTTAGGCATTTTGCATGCATTATTTGTGATAATCCTGAGAGAAAGATATTTTTAATTTTTGTGGGTGAAGAATCTGTAGGTTATATCAGGTTAATGATTTACAATATTTGCTCTTCTGATAAGTGCGTGGCTGGAATTAGATCCCAGTTGTATCTAGCTGAAAAATCAGAAAAAATTATTTTTCACAAATAAGGATGTCATGCCAGAGAATATGTTGTGTGGTTTCCAGATTTAACCAAAATAATTGCAAGCAAATGATCACAGTGGATGCTTTTTTGTTCTGAGTGTCTATTAACAGTTTGAGCTAATTAGTCCATTAATTTCCATGCTATCTGGAAACCATCATGAAATATTTTAATATGTTTCCTTTCTTAGAAAGTCTCTTTCATTATCCTCAAAGTAACCTTTGGTTAACTGATGGAGTTAAATGTCAGAATTGGAGCCAAACCTGTCTGATTCCAAAATCTGTTCTCTTTTGGTAGTCATGTTATAATGTCTTGTTAAATATCTGAATTATGAAGCCTGGTTGCAAAGGTCACTGTTGTTAAACTGTGGCATGAGATTCTTCATGAGGCTTTGTGCTTCCAGATGTGGAATGGTAGATGAAAACAGGCAATTCTTTTTTCTGTTTTCTATTTAGGCTTAGCATCCATAGCTTTATTTCCTCATGATTGTACATTTCATTATAGGGTATATTCATTTATTTTATTGTGTCTTTCATGTGTTTATGGAATTTTTGTTATGCAGTTAAGCAAAAATATAACAAAGCATAAATTGGCTTTAATTATTAATGAAGTATGCAGTTTGGGCATCCTTTTATTGTTTCTCTTGGGATTATAATTTAATCTTATTTTATAGAAACTATAAACAAATACAAGGTTTCCAGCAATACACAAATGGTAGGTAGTATTTTGTATCTTCCTAATCATTGGTATGTGAATTTTGTGTTGTAAAAGATATTTGTTAGTTAATTTTATTATAGAATGGACAGTAAATTTACTTTTAAAGTAAATCTTACAAGTTCCTGTTTTAGACAATGAAGGTAAATAAATCATGAGACTTTCTGTCCTGAGACATAGGGAATTGTCACGAAGTATAATTGACAAATTAATGAAGACCAAGTATGGGAAATGAGGACACAGGGAGAACTTTATGGACTGCAGAAATTGGCAGAATCAGTAACTTCTTTGCTTTCTGTGTCTTTCTTCATAAACCTCATCAAGCACACACACAAAGGAATGGAAAGAGCTCTCAAGAGTCCACTGTGGGGTAGACATGGGGAATGAGAGAACACACAGAATATACTGTATTCCCAAGTGCACATGAAAAATTCACCATACTGGGCTATAATCTGGACCATAAAACAGACTACAACAAATTTAAAATAATAGGGATCATAGCAAGTGTATTCTTGAACCATAATGAAATAAAACTAGGAATTGATAACAGAAAAATATCTGGAAAAGCCACAACCATGTGAAATTAAATGAAATTTGAAGAGAAAGTCTAAAGAGAAGTTTTAAAATATTTGAGATGAAAGAATTTTAAAAATGTATCAAAATATATGGGATGTAACTAAGGCAGTACTTAGAGAAAAAAATTCTGTCATTGAAAGCTTAATTTAGAAAAGAGTAATGATCTAAAACCAATAATCTATGCTTCTACATAGGAAATTAGAAAAGGAAGATAAAACTAAATCCAAAGAAATTAGAAGGAAAGAAATAGAGCAAAAGTCAATGAAAGTAAACATAGAAAAATAATAGAGAATATCAATGAAAATGAAACTAAAGATCAATATTTTAAAAACATGAATAAAATTGATAAATATCTAGTCAGAATGACCAAGAAAAAATAAATACACACATTACCAATGTCATTAAAGAAGGACATGTCATTATAAGACCCCATAAACAACAAAAGGATAGTAAGTGAACAAAAGGATAGTAAGTGATAGTACAAATAAGTCTATGCCCATAAATTTGAAAACATTATGAACACATAAATGAACACATTTTGAACACATTTTTGAAAGGCTGTCAAAATCACTTAAGATGAAGAGGTTATATGAATAGTCTTATCTCTATAAATTAAATTGGATTCTTAATTATAAACCCCCCCAAAAAAGAAACTTAAGACCCAGATGTTTTAAATAGTGAATTCTGCCAAACAATTCAGATATGTACAATATCAATACTACACAATTTATTTCAAAAAAACAGAAGAGAATGAAAATTTCCCAATTTATTTTCATGAGACCAGCATGAAATCTGTAATCTCAAAACCAGGCAAACACATTACTTGAAAAGAAAACTACAGATCAACATCCCTCATGAATATAGCTGCAAAAAAAATTATCCACCAAACATTAGCAAATCAAATCTAGCAATACGTTAAAAGGGATGATGCAGTCTGCCCAAGTGAGTTTTATTCCAGATATGTAAGCCTGGCTCAACTTTGGAAAATCACCCAATGTAATTCATCATAATAAATAAATTGATCTTAATAAAAAAATTTCAACAAGCTAAGAATAGAAGAAAATCCCATATACTATTCAGTTTAGAATATATAGAAAACCTAAGCTAACATCTTATTTAGCAGTGAAGGATTGAATTTTTTCCCCTCTAAGATCAGACAAAAGGCAAGGGCATCTTGTCTCATCATCCCTATTCAAAATCATTTTTTTAAGTGAAGTTCTAAGCATTACAAAATAAACAAACAAAAGGCATAGATACAGTTTGGAAAAGAACTAAAATCGCTCTTCAGATGACATGATTGTGTATATTAATCAACACAAAGATCTACAAAAATCCCCCAACTAATAAGTGAATTTTACAAGTTTGCAGGTAAGAAATAATTTATTCCTATATACTAGCAATGCACTGCAAAAATACAAAATTTAAAAATCAATATATTTTTTAAATGCACCAGAGCATGACACAATTAATATACATCTAATGGAATAGGAACAGAGTTTGTCTGCTAAGACTGAAACATGAATGAAAGAAATAAAAGAAGATCGGGCGCCTGGGTGGCTCAGTTGGTTAAGCGACTGCCTTCGGCTCAGGTCATAATCCTGGAGTCCCGGGATCGAGTCCCACATCGGGCTCCCTGCTCAGCAGGGAGTCTGCTTCTCCCTCTGACCCTCCCCCCTCTCATGTGCTCTCTCTCAAATAAATAAATAAAATCTTAAAAAAAAAAAAGAAATAAAAGAAGACCTAAATACATGCAGAGATATACCATGTTCATGAATTAGAGCACTCCATATAATCAAGATATCACTTCTGCCTAATTTGTATAGGTTCAATACAGTCTCAGTCAGAATTCTAACAGGCTTTCTTTTTTAAATTGTTGTTGATGGATATTTACAAGCCAATTCTATGGAAAGACAAAGAGACTAGAGTAGCCAAAATGATGTCAAAAATTATGTAAAACCAAGTCTAGCCTATTTTCTCAGTTATATATAGAATTGTTTTAACTCTGTTGGGATTCTATAGGCATTCAGTTATGATGCATGTTGCAATAGTTCATTTCAGAGCTCATAAAGCTACAAGAATCACCGTTGTATGGTATTGCTAAAAGAACCTACACATAAATCAGTGAAATTGAATAGAGATCCCAGAAATAATCCATGAAAATATAGTCATTTGATTTTTGACAAAGGTACAGTCCACTGGAAAAAATAAGGATATTTTAGCAAAACATATTAAATAAACTGAAAAATACTTTAAACTATGCTAGATTCATCTTAAATTCAGACAGTTTTAGTTTTAGAATCATTGACCTGGATCTAGGCTATTAAGACAGCATTTGTTTTTATTAATTTGAAATAGAAGGATAAAGAACTTATGAAAGTTAAGTCTTCTTAGGAAAAAAGAAAGATTAATATGTGCAATAAGAGCTTCCAGAATCTTAAAATTGGATTACTTATAAAGTTCCAGGATACGTAGAATGCTGCATGTACAGAAAGTGTGGAAGGATTTAGACTGGCGTGTTTTATTGCATAGATATGTAGAGGGAACTCAAAAAGTCTGCGGTGGTGGTAGTTTATGGATAGATGCACATTCCCTATAAACATCATTGCTTCTTTCAGAGTAAGGTAGAGGGAGAGAGACAGACAGACTGAAACAGAAATGAAGGGTGGGTGGGGAAAGAAGAGAGAGAGGAAAATAAATTCCTGACAGAGAAACTGATCACAAAATAAAACAGGTCCCTGCCTTTATTTCCTCCCAGTACAAATGTCACATTATTTTTTTAGAGCAGCAGAATACTAAGAAATAGGAAAAAAAATATATCTAATACATCTGATTTTCAAAAAGTCTTCAAAAGTGGCATAGATCTACAATGAGGATGTATTTGAATGACGAACCAAAATTGATCAAAATCGGTATCACGCAGATATGTTATATTCTTAGGGATTTCTTGGAATCTCCTATTAATGCAGTTGGGGCCTGATTCATGAACTCTTGTGACATTGCACTTTTGTTACCATTTCCAATAAAAATGATTAAAGAAAACTTTGGAGTTTTCTCCTGTACCACCTATCCAGATACACGTATTGGACACAGTGGATATTGTACCAGAGACTCTCCAATTTACCATGTTAGGTTCTAGAAAAGACATGTTCTCAGCAGTTTTCTGTGGAGCCCTGGGTTTCACAGAAGGGGGTATAGGAATGTCCCACATACAGCTCAGCAGGGAGGGGTAGAAGGAGATCTATTAATCTACTTCATCCAAAGAGAGTGAGTGCTAAGACTAGTGTCTTACCTGTTTTATGTCTTTAAACTATGTGTAAGATACTATGTTATGTTACATTCTATTTTAAAAATAGGAGGATGGAGGGCTCTGTGGCTAACAAATCCAGAAAATTATAGACCTTGGTACCAATGAAGTTTTATATATACAGCTTAATAACTTCTATCAAGATTGAAGGCCTGCGGGGCACCTGGGTGGCTCAGTCGTTAAGCATCTGCCTTCGGCTCAGGTCATGATCCCAGGGTCCTGGGATCAAACCCCGCATCAGGCTCCCTGCTCCGCGGGGAGTCTGCTTCTCCCTCTCCCACTCCCCCTGCTTGTGTTCCCTCTCTCGCTGTGTCTCTTGCTGTCAAATAAATCAAATCTTTAACAACAACAACAAAAAGATTGAAGGCCTGCAACTCCCATTAGAGTTAACGTAATTTTGTATATAATTCTGTATGTAATCTCAACTTACTTTTACTTACATAATGCTGAAATAAAAATTTCAGAAAGACATTTAATTTCTTTAAAAGATTTATTTATTTATTTTAGAAAGAGAGAGAGAAAGCATGAGTGGGAGGGGCAGAGCGAGAGGGAGAGAGAATCCCAAGCAGACTCCACACCAAGTGCAGAGTGTGATGCGAGACTCAATCCCATGACCCATGAGATCATGACTGAGCCAAAACCAAGAGTCAGATACTTAACTGACTGAGCCATCCAGACACCCCTCAGAAAGGCATTTTAAAGTGAAGGTAGTCAGCTGCAGCAGAATTGGATCTACCATTTAACGTTGTCAGTGACTGGCTTATTGTAACATTAACTCATATGTGATAGACATTATGTATGAATAAATAATCATACCTAGACATATTAATGGCTGTATTGTTGTCATGGGATTATTTAAACAATGTATGATAACAAATTATTTCAAACTTAAAGGTAAAATTACCTAATAGGCAGAGACAGTAACTGAAAGTCCTACTCAGCATACACATGTATAATAATTTAAAAATGCAGTTAGAGCAAAATTTCCCTGAGGACATTGCAGAAGTACACTTTTAAGGATGCTTGGAAAACAGAAAGTTAAAATAGTTATATATACAGAAGGATAAAACCTTAAATAGCCAGTGCAAATCTAGTGAAGGGATGACAAAGAACATAATCTTTTTAGAGATGTAATTTTAAAAAATCTTGTTTTCTCTCTAATTATAATGCTGCCAAACCTGATTCTAAAATTATATAAATGTGGAATATTTATAGAATTTACGTAATATACAAATTAAATATTTACTATATCAGAGGCATTTAATACAGAATATCAGGATTTATACTCTCCCTCCCCCAAGTTTGGCTTAGTATATCCTATAGGGAAAGATAGAATAAAAGTAAGTCACATTTTTTAATTTTTTCCAGATTTTTATTTGATGATTATTATTTTTTTACTCTGAAGGAGCTGCCCTGATTCTATTGGACTTGCAAGCCTGGCACAAGCCTGTGATGTTATTTGGACTTAGGTCACCCAAGTTAGAGCAGCCTTTCAGAATGGTCATTATATAGAAAATTCATTTCCCATGCTTCCTCTTTTGCTCACATACACAGTTCTATGTCCTGAAGAGCATTTATTCATGTGCTCATTCAATAAATGATTATTTATTAGACAGGTACCATTTTCCAGGCACAGCTAAGAATTTTTCCACAACATACTTAGATATTTATGTATCAGTATATTACCCGTTAGAGTCTCTTTAATTTTTAAGATTGTGTATTCTCTGATCTTGAACCAGGGTCCTTACAAAAGCTGGTAGTATAATACTCTTATTATCATTAGCTAGCAATATTTGAACACTCATTTTGTGCCCGACACTGTGGTAACCACTCTATAGTTATTATTGCTTTCATCTTGTTTGCTGCATTCTGAAGGCTTTTCTTAGGAGGGTGACAGTTGGTGGACATTTGGGTTATTAATGGGAAGAACCTGAACAGAATTAAGTTGTCATTCGTCCCTCGTGCACCTTTCCAAGCATTGTAATTAGCTGGCATTGACTTTTCAGTAAAAGTCACTGGTCATGACCACAATACCCATTGTTTTTGTATTCTAAATTAGGCTTTTATTTTCACCACTGTCAGAGATTTGTTGTAGAAAATAGCATAGTTAGTCACTGAATAAAGCTGTAAGACACAATTCAAGTCTAATGGAGAAACAATGAGATTGTTTTGAGAAAAAGAGTGAATCACTTAACTTTGAAGTTCCTAGAAACCAGTATTAATGCCTTGGTAATCTCACCTCTACCCAGAACATGGTAGATGTTATAATTAGTAGAATAATGAAATATTTGATAATTGAACAATAGCAGGACAGAGTTGATATGTCTGTAATTCAATTTGTTCCTGTAGTCGTGGTAAAATATTATGCATTGAATTAAATAATTAGTGATGCAATGTACCAGTGAGCAAAATTAATGTAAAAGTATTGTTTTAAAATGATTAGAAAACAAAACAATTTCAGGTAATTGTCCATTGATTTAGAAATTGAGAGAATATAATGAAAACATTAATTAATATAACAAAGGTCCAATTTTATGAGAAGAAAGAAAAAATCAAAGAAATACTTGTTTTTAACATCACTCTTATTATTTCCCCCCATGTTATTCTATTCTTGATCTAACTCTTCAAAATCCTTTTAATGCAGTATTAAACATTTTTATTCATAATATGAAATAACTCCTGCCTGTAAAACAAGATATTTTCTAACAGATGTGTTGACTTTGGGGATTAATGTTCTTTTAAAGATATCAGGTACAAAATTTTAAAGTCATAAGAACAGTGCATCTTAAACAAGGTAAATTTCCACTACAAACTGTTTTTAGAATAATTGTTTAAAAACTGTAATTGTGTGTGTCTCTGGGTATATGTTTGTAAATATCTGTATGTTGGATTTCATAGAGCAGTTCAGCTATTTCTCAATATTTCATTTTCTCTTTTCTTAATAACAGAAAATGCCAAACTTTAAGGAGTAGTTAGAAAATTATTATTCAGAAAATTATGAGTCCTAATTATACTTAAGAAATTGCACAAAGCAGAGGATCATAGGGGAAGAGAGAAAAAAGTGAGACAAGACAAAACCAGAGAGGGAGACAAACCATAAGAGACTCTTAATCTCAGGAAACAAAATGAGGGTTGCCGGAGTGGTGGGGGGTGGGAAGGATGATGTGGCTGAGTGATGGGCATTGGGGAGGGTATGTGTTGTGGTGAGCACTGTGTATTGTGTAAGACTGATGAATCACAGACCTGTACCCCTGAAACAAATAATACATTATATGTTAACTAAAAAAAAAAAAAGAAATTGCATGTGGTGCCTGTTATAGACTGATTTGTGTCCCCCTCAAAATTTGTATGTGAAAGCCCTAACCCCCCATGCGTGGTTTTTGGAGATGGAGCCTTTGGAGGAGCCCTCATGATGGGATTAGTGCCTTTAAAAGAAGAGACATCAGAGAGCTAGCACTCTGTTTCTCCAAATGCACACAAAGAGATGCAGTGAGCTCAAAGCAGTGTGTTGGTTGTCCATGAGCAAAGAGAAAAGGCCTCAGAATGAAACCTGCCTTGCCAGCATCTTGATCTTGGACACCCAGCCTCCACAACTCTGAGAAATAAATGTTTTAGCCACTCTATTGTATTTTGTTATAGCAACCCAATCTGACTAAGACATGTCTTTAATGCTTATGTGTGGAGACCCTGTAGGAGATAGATCGGTAGAAGCATAGTGGTTTTCAGATAGAATTCTTCATAGCTCTCAAGAAACCCACTGTTATCCTGCTCATTTACCACTGGTTTCCCAATGTCTTTCACTTTGTTCCTCTGCCGCCTTCTGCCTTCCTCACAGGCATTATCCTGCAAGTTCCCCCTGTACCCATGATGCCCATGGCCTCTGAATCACTTAAGAATGCCTGAGTTTCACATAGAATTCCTTGGCCCTATGCTCCAAAATGTTGTTTCTGTTGTTTTGTTGTTGTTTTCTCACATTGCTTGCTACTCTGTGATTTTAGTTGGGTTTTGGATGAATATCCTGAAGTCCTTATATCTGTGGTTCAACTCTTCTTCTTTGCTCAGACTTCTTTCGCCCCTTTCCTTCCTGTGTTTGTCTTTAACATCACTTGTCAGGAACTCATAGTGAGTCACTTTCATACCCTTTCTCTCCCTATAGTCCTGAATATAGCCTTTTTCTCCCTGTCTACTCTTAGCTGTTGAACACAGCAACAGTTGTATTGAACATTGACAAAAACTGTTAAACCTCCAGGATACTTACTGTGTGTAAGATTCTGTACTAGGCATTTTAACATCCATTTTCTTATTTAATACCACCAACAAGCCTGTTGGAGAGTTATAATTATACTTATTATTATCATGAGCAAATTGAGATTGAAAACATTTAAGATGTATGCCTTGGGTTTACATACACAGCTAGGAAGTATCACAACCAAAATTTGAACCACTCATTTTAATGCCCAAACCATCACCCTCACTACACATTCACTGATCCTTTCCTGTCCCTTCTGCTTCTCTCCTCATTGCCATACATCTCACAGAAGCTCAGAAAGGAGTAGGTCATGCTCTTAAAAAAAAAATATTGATTCCCATACTTACACCCAAACTCCTTGGGTAGGCATTCACTACACTTCACAATCTAATCTCATCTTCACATTCTGGTTTCACCTCCAGGCTGTTTGACATGAGTCTGAACTCTAGATTCTCTTTCAGATTCTGTTCCAATCCTAGCAAGGGCTGTTTCTCACATATGTATGTCATCATTTTATTTTATTTTTTTTAAAGATTTTATTTATTTATTTGAGAGAGAGAGACTGAGAGAGAGAGAGCATGAAAGGGGGGAGGGTCGGAGGGAGAAGCAGACTCCCTGCTGAGCAGGGAGCCCGATGCGGGACTCAATCCCGGGACTCCAAGATCATGACCTGAGCCGAAGACAGTCGCTTAACCAACTGAGCCACCCAGGCGCCCTGTATGTCATCATTTTAGCTGTTCTCTCTCCTTGTAATATTTTTCCACTCTTAGACTTCCTAGAACAATCATTGTTCTTCTTTAAGATATCAAATATTATACACAAAACAAACATATAAATAAATAACAGTAATAACATTAAATGTTCTGTGTACTTGCCCAGAACAGAGCACTCTATGCTCTATATGTATTGACTCAATGTCATTGATGTAATATATCCAGTGGCCCAGTCTTCCACCAAAAGCATTAATTATTCTTTTATTTGTTCTTCTTGTTTATGTATTCTTCTATCACAACATTTTAAAGTTAAAAGACTATTTTTTAGCAGTTTTAGGTTTACAGAGAAATAGAACAGAACAGAAAGCTCAGAGAGTTCTCTAGCCGCCCCCCCCAACACACACACCATTTCCCCTATTATGATTAACTTCCATTGGGGTGGTAAGTTTGTTGCAATTGAAGAACCAATATTGATACATTATTACTAAGTCCATCGGTTACTTTAGGATTCATGCTTTATGTTGTACAATTCTTCAGATTTTTGGGGCGCCTGGGTGGCTCAGTTGGTTGGGCGACTGCCTTCGGCTTAGGTCATGATCCTGGAGTCCCGGGATCGAGTCCTGCATCAGGCTCCCTGCTCGGCAGGGAGTCTACCTCTCCCTCTGACCTTCCTCCCTCTCATGCTCTCTGTCTCTCATTCTCTCTCTCTCAAATAAAATAAATAAATAAATAAATAAATAAATAAATAAATAAATAAGATCCTGCTTTCCTTTCTAAAAAAAAAAAAATTCTTCAGATTTTTTCCAGTGGGTAGTGTCATGTATCCACCATTCCACTTCATACCAAAAAGTTTCAGTGCCCTAAAGAAAAACACCATGCTTCAGCTATTCATCCCACCATCCCTACCCGCAAAGCCCCAAGAGCCATTTTTGTGTATTATAGTATTTTTATAGTTAATTCTACTTTCTATCCACCTCCAAATTCTTTTTATAACTAATAAAGTATGGCTGCTTCTACATAAAATGTTGCATAATTTCTCCTGGAGGGAACCATTTTACTCATTCAAAACTCTCTCACTTTATGTGTTCCCTATGGTATTGATCATTTTAATATATACCTCTACATTTTTCTATCTATGTACATACATTTGATAAGTAATCATGAATTGGTTCTCATTTTAAGATATGAGCATTACAGGTAAAACTAATTTTTTATGATGATCTCCCCCAGTTCCAGTATTTTACCCAGAGAGAACCACTGTTCTCATTTCATTTATGTCTTTCCAGACATTTTCCCTAAGCATTTCTATATATGTTATATACCCATAAATATATAATATTTATGTAGCCATATTTATTCAGCAACTTGGATTATTCATTCACACTCTGGCCATTGGAATGATTTTTTGAGCTACTTACTGCTGCTATGCTATTACATATTGTGAATAATTCATATTACTTTAGCCACTTCTCTTGATGAACATTTATATTCCCTACAATCCCTACAATTTTTTATACAAACAATGCTACATTGATCATTATTGTTACCCAATTTTGTGCACATGTGCATGTGTTATCCTTTTTTATATCTGATTCGCTTTACTGGAACGTGACTTGTTTAAGAGCAGGGTGTTTAATTGTCCACATCACTGACTGGCACTTTCTAGATAGTTGGCGCACATTGAAGTTTGAATGAGTGATGGACAAATGGATCTGTCAGTGAATAAATATCTTGTGGAACTCTTTCAGTTGGCTTGCCATGTGTTTCAAGATAATTTAAGACACTTGAAAGCACTTGACTCTTGCTGGAAATTAAAAACATTAATTCTGGGTCAGAAATGAAATAATTCAAAGCTAGTTTTATCTGCTTTCAGGTGTAATGCCCTTTTAGGTTTGCACATCTTTAAGTTGGTTACGCATCCCGATGTTAAGCATTTTCACACTAGTAAAAAGTTCTTTCATTAAAATAATTCTCTGGGATGTATTCTGAGTTCACTTTTAGTATTACTGGATTCTACATTGGTAGAGAAGAACCGACATGTGTCTTCAGTAAGCTAATCTACTAGATAATGACATGTGTTAGAGAATTAATTGTTGGAGGGGATCTTTCATCTCTTTGTCTTCCAAGTGAGTTCCTTTTAGTTTTGTTTTTCGAGAATTATGTGTTAAACATTAAGTTGACTACAGTCCATGACCACAAGAAATAAAAATAAAAATGAAATGGAACTACTGAAGTGTTTAATTCCAGCTAGTTTAACTAGATAGTCATGAAAAGTTCATTGCTCATTATTGTGTCTCTTCTTGTAGTTCCATGGAGAAATTTTACCTAGTAAAATCATTGGCCTTTTGCATAAGACCAAATGAATGTGAGTCAGTGTGCTGAAGTATAAAGTCTGGGCTGGTTTTATATACTATCTGTCTTAGAACACAAAAGCAAGGGGGAAAAAATACATTCCTTCAGTTTTCCATCACTTAGTCTGTATTTTCTATTGTTTTCCTGAAGAATGTATTATTTTTTCTTTCCTTTGCCAGTTTTGCTTTATCTTTTGAAATTGCTATTACATCTCACTAATTCAGTGAGATAATATGCTGCCTTCAGGATAATAGGTGCTTAAAAACATGTACGTGTAGGGGTGTCTGGGTGGCTCAGTCGTTAAGCGTCTGCCTTCGGCTCAGGTCATGATCCCAGGGTCCTGGGATCGAGTCCTGCATCGGGCTCCCTGCTCAGTGGAGAACCTGCTTCTCCCTCTGCCTCTGCCTGTTGCTTCTCCCCTGCTTGCTCAGTCTCTCTCCCTCTCTCTCTGACAAATAAATAACTAAATAAAGTTTTTAAAAAAATAATTAAAAAACATGTACATGTATCTTCAATTTAGCAGCTCTATATTTCTTACGCTTTATCTATAAGACGGAGCATTCATTAACTCAACAGATACTGAGTGGCTCCCGTGTGCCACCAGTTGTTTTCAACATGGGGTAACAGAGGCCCTAACCTCAAGGTAAATTCTGGTAGCTAAGTTCATATTGAAGAGAAGGTGATAGTGATGATGAAAGGAAAGATGATGATGACATTGAAGAAGAGTAGAAGAGAAGAGGAAAAAAATAACTTCATGTGAGTTGTGAGGGTTAAACATGCTCTGTCTAAATTAATATGTATTTTGGGGCACCTGGGTGGCTCAGTCAGTTAAGCGTCAGACTCTTGATTTCAGCTCAGGTCATGATCTCAGGGCTCCGTGCTCCAGGGGAGGTGTGGGGGAGGTCGGCTTGAGATTCTCTTTCCCTCTGTGCTTCCCCCTTTCCCTCTAAATTAACTAACTAAATTAATTAATTAAATTAAATAATGTGTATTCCAAGCACTATATGCTATGATGTAATGATGTAATTAACCCATGTTTTTAAAAATAATAGCTGTATTAAAAAAAATACACATGGCATGGTGGAAGGAAGAATGGACTGGGTGAGGTATCTTTAATATTGTCCTTGCTTGGTCCTGACTTGGAAGAATTTTGAGGAAATAACTTGAGTTTTGAACAATACTTGTGAGCATGCTGGCTGGACTAGAACTTTTGTTGAAGGCAGTATTAACAGATGTTATAAGAGTAAAGGATTTAATGGTTCAGTGAGTTTGAAACTTTTTTCCGTTTTTACTATAGTCACCTTTGGAGACCCATGGTGCCTGTGAGTACTTCCAAGCTCTGAGAATGGTCCTTCAGAATCAAAATATATTTCATTCTGTTTAAGCTAACATTTCACTGTGTCATTTGTCCTGAATGCCTAGTCATGGGATACCCATACATCTTGCTGAACTGGCATGATAGGGAATAGAGTTTGCAAATGCTGGACTAGAAGTCCCTTCGGCTGTAATATTTCTAAGAATATGCTTTTGCTCTTCTCATGATTAGTACTTCTTCTAATCTCAGTCAAAATACTTAGCAAGAGATGTATTCTTAAATGTCACCAACACAAAAATATGGTACCAGATCAGCTCCTGTGTATTTAAAATGTTTGGTCCCCAGTTGACATTGCTGTTTATATTCTAAATGGTGGTAAAAAAGGAAGACCATCATTTATGATTATTAGACTGGTTTGGAATGTTTGGGGCCAGGGCTCTTAACCTCACAACTACTGAAATTGTGTACTAGATAATTCTTTGTCATGAGGGATTTTCATATGCATTATAGGATATTTAGAAGCATCCCTGGTCTTCTACCCACTTGATGGATAGTACCTCTCAGTCATGACAATCAAAATGTGTCCTGACATTGCCACATGTCCTGTGGGAAGCAAAATTGCCCCCAGTTGAGAACCTACTGTGTTGGAGTCATCAATATTATGAAGCAATATGCAGTCAAAGATAAATATCTTCCTTTAGAATTGGGCCTGGTATGGTAACTAAATTCCCCAGATGGCATCCTGCCATTGGAAATTTTTGCTTCATGGTGGCATTTGTGACTATTTTGCCACCTGTGTATCCTTGCTCATAGTTGTGCTTCTGTTTGTGGGTTGAGCTGTAACATTGACATTGCTGCCAATCGGATTTAACAGGAAATGAAAAGCAGCTGCAATATTTCAAAGTGTTGAGCAGACTGGGCAGAAGGTATCTGGACAAATCCTATTAACAAATAACAGGATTTGTGCACACAGTGCCTCCCACACTGTGCCTTGGAAATCTACACCAGGCTGTTTCCATCACTGTTGTGCATAAATCACAGAAATTATAATAAATTGAGAAAAATATTCTCACACACACGAAGGCTTAACCTACATTCTGATGATGACTAAAGGCCTTTTGGATCATTTGTCAAAAAGGATATCTGATGAAACAAACCTTTAATCCAGCTTAGTTCTAAAGCAGCCAGAAGATATTAAACGTATCTGCTCTCAATTTCTGATCTTAACCTTAAAAATAATAATAATAAACTTAATATTGGGAGTTCCTATGGGAAAGAAAAAAGTTAATAATAACATCTTCTGAGCGGGCCAGATGCCATGGATGCCATGCCAAAGGTTTAAACAGATTACCTTTAAGTTGCCTTGCAAGTCTGAGTAACTCTGAATTCCCCATCTGGATTCTTGAGAGACCAAATTATTTCAAATGATTACTATCCTACTCTCTTCCATTATCAAGATGCCCTATGCTTCCAGTTATGTTTAAAGTGATGCATGTATTGTGTGAATTCAGTTCTTTTTCTTTAGTGCTGTGTTATTGCTATAGACTTAGTCTGGTGGAGGGCCTGGCATCATAACTGTATCTGCTAGATAATATATAGGTTGTGTGGTGGCAACTTGGGGTGGGACTAGTAGGTTGAATTTTCTTAGTTCTGAATATCCAAGAATAGCAACTCCATGTATTTGGTCTTTACAATCTAGTATAATGAGACAACAAAAATTATTGTTATTATTCAAGACAATGACAAGGTAGCATTAATGTAAATAGGGGGCCCTTTCATATGTGGGGTCCTGCACGACAGGAAAAAGTGCAAGTATGCTCTGGATTCAGACTGCCTGGACTCAAATTCAGGCTCTCCCTAATACTAGCTTCAGCAAATACCTTACCTTCTTAGTTTTATTCTCTTTAAAATGATAGTCTTAATGTCTAAATGAGACAATTTGGGGTGCGGTGGAAATTAGATGGATTAATATATATATATATATATATATAAAGTGCTTGATACATACTAAGCACTCAATACATTTTGCTATTAGCAATAGAATACATGTTAACTAGTATAATCATGGGTCAGCTATATTATTCATACATTTGAAGTTGTCAGGAGTGTTAAATTGCAAAAGAAAATCACTTCTCACTGACTAGTGACTGTAAACCACAAGAAGCGATTTAAATTTATTTATGACATCCCTGTATTTTTATACAACAGCTTCATCTTTTAAGTGGCCATTACTTGAAAGGTGCCCCCATATTCAATCTGTCCCGAGAGAAAAACTTAAAATGTGGTTTGGTCTGTTCTGAATCTCATATCTGTGAGAATAATTGGGATTCTGCTGCTTTCACAAAAGTGAAAGTTTGGGTATTATGGGATAGTTTTGCTATTGCCACGGAGCTGATGGCAGAAGGTGACTTAACATCCTGCAAATTGGCAGTCAGTGCTGCCCCTGAAGACTTGCCCACTAAGGTAAAAGAATGAGCTGCCCGCCGCTTTGTGCCCCTTCCCACATCCCCCTGAAAACCTACAGACTTTATTTTTTTCCCACCTATAAAACTGCTTAGCCGCCCAAGGGATAACACTTCCGGGAATTTTGACTGTGAGTGGAGAGTTCTGTGTGGTCCTTAATTGGGAGAGGACCTGTCAAAAATAATATATTCACAAGGACTCTGAACCATTATGGGCCTGGGAACACTATATAAACTGTCACACGGCTGGTGGCAGGTGGGTTGATTTTTCAGCAACACTAAAAGCTGACAGGAATGTCTTTCAGAAACCTACTCCTTTGAAGATTTCTAGTTAAGGTATTAGAAGAGGTGTGGAGGGTATGAGGGGAGACAGGACGGGAATTAGATGGCTGGGTAGCTGCTGTGAAATATTTGAACCGTGACAGCTGATTTCCATTTAATTTGAGGTAGCAACTAATTTCCTTTGAAATCAGAAGTTTTAGTAAGTTTGACTATGTCTTTGCTAGATTTGGGCTGTGGATAATTTTGGGAAAGCTAATGAGAGAAGTGGCAGGATAATCTGAAAGAGCATAGAAAGAAAAATACAGAGAATGAGTCCTTTATGTTTTTACAAAGAGACTGCTACTGTTTATGCACAGGATCATGGCTGTTTTGTGTGTCATTTCTGTTTTTGTTCATGTAGAAATCAATGTCTCATCTCCCTTCGCTTCCTGTCCTCATGATAAGTTTTGGCCACAGTGACTGCTTAGTGCTTTCCACAAAACTGCAGGTGCTTTCAAGTGAAATGTGGACAAAAATTTGAGTGAGTAAATATTTGCTGCCATTTTCAGTTGCTCCTACTTCACCCTCATTTCAAGGGTTCTTAAAAGTGTTTTGTGCCATGAGCTTTGGCAATCTGGAGAAACCTATGGATTATTTCTCAAAATGGTGTTTCTAAATGCATGAAATAAAAAGCATAAGATTATCAGAGAAACCAATTATGTTCAAATACAGTCCTCTCCTTGAATCCCTTGGAAAAGAACCCCTGCCCTAGTTCTTGCTCCTTTTTTTATGCAGATTATGCTAATCAGTGGAGAGAAAATCAGAATAGGAAATTTGAATTGTATCAAGAGTAACTCCTACAAGAGATAAGAATAAAGAGAAATACCACAAAAGAAATGGAAAAGGAAAGACCTCTTGGGATGAAGTGTATTTTGATGCGTATAGAGAAGGAGAAACATGAAGAGATGCTTCAGGGGAAGCAGAAGGGGGTAAAAAAAAAAATACAGAATGAAAAGAATGGCAGAAGTAGGTTTGAAATTGTGTACCCTTTGATGTTCTTTGAGAGATACAATTACAAGATTGGAATTACTTTCTTCTTGTTACTGGAGTCTGTTTGCTTGAAGAATGGGTCACATGAGGCTCAGAACTATATTCAGGTTATATGTGGAACTTACTCTTGTTTTCAGAGTGTAAATCCTCTCTACAACTTCTCAAGTTTTAGGAACGGTATTCGTCTTCCATGGCCAGTCTTAAATTCTAGCTCCTCTGTGGTACTTTCCTAAAACATTTCCCTTTTCTCACATTCTGGTGACTGTCTCTACTTCAGTAATTGATCTCTTTGCTTTGCATTGTAGTTACTTCTGTTGATTTCCTTCACTTACTTGTCCTCACTGCCTGATACTGCCTTGAATATTATTATGAATGAATGAATGAATGCATGCATGAATGAATGAATACATCTAATGAATGCATGATGGATACTTGTTGAAGTCTCTGCCTACATTTTTGATAGGGATGCTTATAAAAACAGAACACATTCTCATCATAGGAACCATAATCATGAACTGAGGGCCTGTTAGGGACCAAATAGCACACTAATATATCTTCATAAGTATTATTTCTTACCATCACAACAACTCTGACAGAAACACTTTATTAATCCTGTATCAATGATGAAACTAAGAGTCAGAGGTGTAGCTATTTCATATTAATCAGTGGAGATTTGGACTTGAATATACTTCCTTCTGATTTCAAAACGTATATATTTTCCTTTATAACAACCTGCCCCCCTATGATAAAATGGGAAGTTATCTCTCAGTATTATTTCATTTGTATTCTTACTGAGAATTACCCATCATAATAACAAGAAACATTTATATTTTAATAAATGGAAATAGAGTCTCAGAACCAGGATATCACATAATTCTTTCATGCTCTCAAAACAACAACAACAACAACAAACCTGTTAATATCCACCTTGATTTGCCATGTTTCAGTAAACTTTCAAAGAAGCAATCTGTTACTTTGGATGATATTAATAAGTTATCAAATTGGATTCCACTTAATCATGATTTTAAATTTAAGTTTTGTACTATCATTATTAAAAATGATTAACTTATCTGGCAGAATTATAACATTTAAAGTATCTCTTAATAATCAGTTACTGTTCCTGATGTTTATAGCTGCCACAGGATTTTGAAAATGAAAACCAGAATCAAATATTTCCAACATCAAAATCATGATGATTGTGATGATTATAAATACACTCCCAACAGGGCTATAAGGCAGATATTAGGATTCTTATATAGAGAAGTAAAATGAAGGTCATAGATGTTGCATAATCCAGTCAAGGGAACATAGCTAGAAAAAGCTAGAATAAAGATTTGAACCTATTCTTAAATAAGGACTTCAGTTTTTCTCAAGCAACTTTGTCATTTAGACAAATCAAAACTAATTAATGTCTGTCTTCAAGAATTAGGGTGATAAAATGCTACCTGTCATTGAAACATGTGAGATTTGTAATTATTTGAATGGGTGGCTAGGGGTGAATGAGGGGTAAAGAAGGAACATATAACATGAGTATCATCATAAAATTACTTTAGTAAAGAATGTTAATTTCACAGCAAATCTGTTTAAGTAGTTTTAATTCATTTATGTAAATTTTACTAAATTTTACTAGAACTAAATAATAAATTCATGGTGTAAACTAATTTTCCATTTCCATATTAACCTGTTAAGTGGATAATGTGCAAATAGAAAAAATATTTTTGTAACCTCATTAGTTTGGTTTTCTAAAATAGTCTTTTTCTTGATACTCCAATTGAATTATAAGATGAACATTTAATATATTTGTTGACAATAGCATGGTAAATATTAATAATAATTTGAAGAATAATTTGTGAGTATTCATTTTTAAATGTATTCATGAATAGTCTTTTTAATATGTACATAATTTAGCTGAAATAACAAAAGTTATAAATTCTTTTCATTATTTCAGCTTAATCAAACACAGGGTTGTTAAATACCTACTATGTGCTAAGCATTATTTTAAGAAATAAAACTTTATAAAAATACATGATTAAGGGGCTCCTGGGTGGCTCAGATGGTTAAGCGTCTGCCTTCAGCTCAGGTCATGATCTCGGGGTCCTGGGATCGAGTCCCGCATCGGGCTCTCTGCTCCTTGGGAGCCTGCTTCTCCCTCTGCCTCTCTCTCTGTCTCTGTCTCTCATGAATAAATAAAAAAAATACATGATTAAGCACTGCCAGAGTTAAAAATCTTTATTATCCCTAATGGGCATTATTAGGTTTTTAAAAATTGGACTAAATTTTTACACAGGCTTTGACTCATCAATACAGTTGATTTTTAACTAATAACGATATGAAGGGATAAGAGGCAAATAGATCATTAAAATTCACAATTAATTACAGATTTTTTAAAAAATTAAATATTCAGTTCTTTTCCTCTTTTATTTTTCCCTAGACATAATTGGACTTTTACTTTGTATTCTGGTCCTGAAACTTAGTGGTCTGCAAAGGAAAATAAAAAGCTCTGAGATCTCTGCATTTGAAACACATAATGTTGTGTATCAACTGTGCTCAAAAAATAATAAAATCGGGGCGCCTGGGTGGCTCAGTCGGTTAAGCGACTGCCTTCGGCTCAGGTCATGATCCTGGAGTCCCGGGATCGAGTCCCGCATCGGGCTCCCTGCTCGGCAGGGAGTCTGCTTCTCCCTCTGACCCTCCTCCCTCTCCTGCTCTCTCTCTCTCATTCTCTCTCTCAAATAAATAAATAAAATCTTAAAAAAATAATAATAATAATAAAATAAAAGTAAAATAAAATAAATAAGAAATATAAAAACAAAACCCCAAAAAGCTCTGAGATCTTTCTTTGTTAAAGCCAAACTAAAGTTGATAGTAAAATAGCACATAGTCAATCTGAAATGACCTAAACTTTCATTTACAGACAAAATTGAGAAACATAATAAACTAGAGAGGAAATAATGAAGTATATCCTGGTGAAATTAAATTAATATTTCAGTTTCTGAGAAGACTGTAAGACTGAAATCAATATTTGAAGAAAAAAGGTAATAGAAATTTCTACTAGTCAAACCAAGGTAAATGGGCCTGGAAAACAGTAAATTTGTTGTGTATTTAAACTTGAGGAGGAGGAAATCCAAAAATTTTAATTCAGATCCTGCAACTGTATCCTTATTCACGAGAAAAGACCACTCTAACACCTTCAGTAAAAATTTACAGGGAGAGTACAAAAGGGGCTCGCTAAAGGAGAAAATCATAGTAAGAATTATAAAAGGAAGAAAGGATCTTTCTTCTCTAATAGTAATGAGCTTGGTGCTCAAAAGGCTAGGGACAATAAGAACCAAGAGTCACATCTAGAGATGGCTCTGAGGATACAGAATATTGGTTTCACTGAAAACCCACGTATTAACCTTGAAATCCCCCAGTCTTTTGCAATGTTAACTCATAATTATTACAACAAAATATTTCGTTTTTATTTTGTTTTCCAATTTATTGATACATAATTTATAAAATTGTGAGCTGTTTAAACTGTACAATGTGATGTTTTGATATAGATATACATTGTGAAAGGAGTCCCCTCATCCAGTTTATTCACACATCTATCATCTCACATAATTACCTTTTTTTTATTAGGGGGAGGGGGTGATGAGAACATTTAAGTTCTCTCAGCAAATTTCATTTATACAATAGACTGCTGTCACTGTAGTCACAGTATTATATATTAAATCCTCATACCTGATTCATCTTACTACTCAAAGTTTGTACCCTTTTACCAACCTCTCCCTGTTTCCCCTACTGCCTAGCCCCTGGCAACTGCTTTTCTGTTCTATTTCTGAGTTTGACTGTATGTGGTATTTCTTGGTCTGACTTATCTCACTGAGCATAATGCCTTCCAGGCTGATTCATGTTGTTGCAAATGTCAGGATTTCTTTCTTTTTTAAGGCTCAATAGTATTATATTCTATGTATATATTTTTCATCAATTCATCTGTCAGTGGACACTTAGGTTGTTTCTGTACCTTGACTATTGTGAATAATGCTGCATTGAACATGGGGATACAGATATCTCTTCGAGATAATGCTTTCATTTCCTTTGGGTATATACCTATAAGTAGAACTGCCGGATCATATGGTAGCTCTATTTTTAATTTTTTGAGAAACCTTCATACTGTTTTCCATTGTGTGTATACCAGTGTAAATTCTCACCAGTGGTGCACAAAGGTTCCCCTTTTCCCCCCACATCCTTTCACATCCTTTTCAGCATTTATCTATTGTCTTTTGGATAATAGTCATCCTAACAGGTGGGAGGTGATATCTCATTGTGGTTTTGATTTTTCGTTTCCCTGATGATTAGTGATGTTGAGCACATTTTTATGTACCGGTCAGCTATTTGTATATATTCTTTGGAAAAAATGGCTATTTAGGACTTTTGCCCAGTGGGGCAAATTTTTTTTTTTTTTAATTTGGGATATTTGGGTTTTTTTCTATTAAGTTATATGAGTTCCTTGTATAGTCTGGATATTAACCCTTCTTGGATATGTGGTTTGCAAATATTTTCTCCCATTTGATAGGTTGCCTTTTCATTTTGTTGATGGTTTCTTTTGTTGCCCAGAAGCCTTTAAGTCTGATGTGATTCCCCTTGTTTATTTTTGCTTTTGTTGGCTTTGCTTTTGGTGTTAAATCTGAAAGAAATCATTGCCAAAATGAGTGTCAAGGAGCTTACCCCCTGTATTTTCTTCTAGGACTTGTACAATTCCAGGTCTTATGTTCAAGTCTTTAATCCATTTTGAGTTGATTTTTGTGTATGGTGTATATAGGAATCCAGTTTCATCCTTTTGCATGTGGCAGTCCAATTTCCAACACCATTTATTTTTTAATTTATTTTATTAATTAATGAAGTCTTTAATTTTAATTCCAGTATGTTAATATGTAGTGTTATTTTGGTTGCAGGTATACAATATAGTGATTCAACAATTTCATACATCTCCTTGTGTCCATCAGGACAAGTTCAGTCCTTAATCTGCATCACCTATTTCAAGCATCCACCCCCTTACCTCCCCTCTGGTAACCATCAGTTTGTTCTCTATACTTAAGAGTCTGTTTCTTGGTTTCTCTCTCTTTCTCTCTCATTTTTTTTCCCTTTGCTTTTTTGTTGTATTTTTCTTTCTCCATCTCATTTTGCTTAGCACAGTACTCTAGTATTATCTATGTTGTGGCAAATAAGATTTCATTCTTTTTTATGACTGAATAATATTCCACTACACACACTCATACCCCATCTTATTTTCTTATTTATCCATTCATCAATCAATGGACACTTGGGCTATTTCCATTATTTGGCTATTGTAAATAATGCTACTAAAAACATAAGAGTGCAAGTGTCACTTTGAATTAGTGTTTTTGTATTTTGGGGATAAATAGGCAGTAGTGCAATTACTGGATCATAGGGTAGTTCTATTTCTAACTTTTTGGGGAACCCCCATATGATTTCTGCAGTGGTTGCACCAGTTTGCATTCCCACCAAGAGTGCAAGACGGTTCCTTTTTCTGCACATCCTTGCCAATGTTTGTTGTTTCTTGTGTTTTTGATTTTAGTTTTCTGACAGGTGTGAGGTGATATTTCATTGTGGTTTTGATTTGTATTTCCCTGATGATAAGTGATACTGAGAATCTTTTTCATGTGTTTGTTGGCCATTTGTAAATCTTCTTTGGAGAAATGTCTGTTCATGCCTTCTGCCCATTTTTAATTGGATTATTTATTTTTGGGGGTGTTCAGTTTGATAAGTTCTTTATAGATTTTGGATACTAACCCTTTATCAGATATGTCATTTGCAAAATTTTCTCCCATTCTGTAGTTTGCCTTTTAGTTTTGTTGATTGTTTCCTTCACTGGGCAGAAGCTTTTTATTTTGATGTGGTCCCAATAGTTTATTTTTGCTTTTGTTTCCCTTGCCTCAGGAGACATATCTAGAAAAATGTTGCTAAGGCCGATGTCAGAGAAATTGCTGCCTGTGTTCTCTTCTAGGATTTTTATGGATCAAGTCTCACATTTACGTCTTTAATCCATTTTGAGTTTATTTTTGCCCAAAAGCATTTATTAAAGACTATTCTTTCCCCACTTTGTATTCTTAGATTTTTTGTGAAAAAAAATTTGACCATATATTCATTTATTTATGAGTTTTCTATTCTATTTCATTGATTTCTGTGTCTATTTCTATGCCAGTACCATACTGATTTGGCTACTATCCCATTGTAATATAATTTGAATCAGGAAATGTGTTGCCTGTGGCTTTGTTCCTTTTTTTCAAGATTGTTTTAGCTTTTTGGTGTGTTTTGTGTTTCTATACAAATCTTAGGATTTTTTTTTTTCTATTTCTGTGAAAAATGCCTTTGGAATTTTGATAGGGCCTGCACTGATTCTGTAGATTACTTTGGGTAGTATGGACATTTTACCAATATTAATATTTTCAGTCTGTGAACATGGCAGGCCTCTCCAGCTATTTGTGTCTTCTTAATTTCTTTCATCAGTCTTTTATGGTTTTCAATGTGCAGGTCTTTCACTTCTTTGGTTAGATATTCCTAAATATTTAATTGATTTTGGCACCATTGTAAGTGGGATTGTTTCCTTAATTTCTCTCTCTGATAATTCGTTGTTGGTGTATAGAAATATAATTGATTTTTGTGTATTGATTTTGTATGCTGCAACTTTCTAAAATTATTAATTCTAACAGTTTTGGTGGATTCTTTAAGGTTTTCTGTATACAGTATCATGTCATGTATAAATAAAGACCGTTTTACTTCCTCCTTTCCTATTTGGATACCTTTTATTTGTTTTGATTTTTCTTTCTTGCCTGACTGCTCTAGCTAGTTCCAATACTATGTTGAATAAAAGTGGTGAGAGTGGGCATCTTTGTTTTGTTCTTGATCTTAGAGGAAAAGCTTTCAGCTTTTTACCATTAACTATAATGCTGGCTGTGGGCTTATCATCTATGACCTTTATCATGTTGAGTACATTCTGTCTATACCCAGTTTCTTGAGAGTTTTTGCCATGAAAGAATGCTGAATTTTGTCAAATGCTTTTTCTGCACTTACTGAGATGATCATATGATTTTTATCCTCTATTTTATTAATGTGGTGTATCACATTGGTTGATTTGTAGATGTTGAACCATCCTTACATCTCTAGAATAAATCCCACTTGATCATGGCATATAATCGTTGTCATGTATTATTGAATTCAGTTTGATAATATTTTGTTGAGGATTTTTGCACCTATGGTCATCAGGGATATTGGCCTTTAATTTTTTTTTCTTGCAGTGTCCTTGTCTTGCTTTGGTATCAGGGTAATGATGACCTCAGAAATGAGTTTGGCAGTATTCTTTCCTCTTCAATTTAGAAGAGTCTGAGAAGCATTGGCATTAATTTTTTAAATGTTTGGTAGAAATCACCATCAGTGCCATCTGGTCTTGGACTTTTCTTCATTGGGAGAATTTGGGTTACTGATTCAATCTGATTCATTATTGGCCACTTCACATTTTATATTACTTCATGATTCAGTCTTGGTGGGTCATATATGTCTTAGAGTTTATCCATTTCTTCACGGTTGTCTGACTTGTTCATATATGATTGTTAATAATAGTCTCATGATTCTTTATATATCTTTGGAATTATGTGTAATATTTCTCTCTCATTTCTGGTGCTATTTATTTTTGTCCTCTCTCCTCTTTTCTTCTTAAGTTTAACTAAAGCTTTGTCTATTTTATCCCTAAAAAAAAACAGCTCTTAATTACACTAATCTTTTTTTCAAATTTTTGTTTAAATTTTAGTTAACATACAGTGCAATATTGGCTTCAGTAGAATTCACGGGTTCATCACTTATACACAATATCCAGTGCTCATCATAACAAGTGCCCTCCTTAATAGCCATCATCCATCTAGCCCATCCCCCACTCATCTTCCTCCATCATCAACCCTCAGTTTGTTCTCTATCGTTAAGAGTTCTCCCCCCCCTTTTTCCCCTCTCATATATAGATCTGTTTTGTTTCTTAAATTCCACATATGAGTGAAATCAAATGGTGTTAGTCTTTCTCTGACTGACTTCCTTCACTTAGCATAATACATTCTAGCTCTATCTACATCGTTGCAAGTGGCAAATTTCATCCTTCTGAGTAATATGTACATATATATATATATACTGCCTCTTCTTTATCCATTCATCCGTCGATGGACATTTGGGCTTTTTCCATAGTTTGGCTATTGTTGATAATTCTGCTATAAACATTGGGGTTCTTGTACCCTTTTGAATCAGTATTTCTGTATCCTGTGGGTAAAAACCTAGTAGTGCAATTGCTAGGTCGTAGGGTAGTTCTATTTTTAACTTTTTGAGGAGCCTCCACACTGTTTTCCAGAGTGGCTGCACCAGTCTGCATTCCCACCAACAGTGCAAGAGGTTTCCCCTTTTTCTGCATCCTCACCAACACCTGTTGTTTACCTGAGTTGTTAATTTTAGCTATTCTGACCAGTGTGAGTTGGTATCTCATCGTGGTTTTGATTTGTATTTCCCTGATGATGGGTGATGTTGAGAATATTTTCATGTGTCTGTTAGCCATCTGGATGTCTTCTTTAGAAAAATGTCTATTCATGTCTTCTGTCCATTTCTCAACTGGATTATTTGGTTTTGGACATTAACAATGATAAGTTCTTTATAGATTTTTAGATACTAACCCTTTATCACATATGTCATTTACAAATATCTTCTCCCATTCCATAAGCTGCCTTTTAGTTTTGTTGTTTCCTTTGCTGTGCAGAAGCTTTTAACTTGATGAAGTCCCAGTAGTTCATTTTTGTTTTTGTTTCTCTTGCCCTTGGAGACGTGTCTAGCAAGAAGTTGCTGTGACTGAGGTCAAAGAGGTTGCTGCCTGTGTTGTCCTCTAGGATTTTGATGGTCTCCTGTCTCACATTTAGGTTTTTCATTCTTTTTGAATTTATTTTTGTGTATGGTGTAAGAAAGTGGCTCAGTTTCATTCTTCCACATGTTGCTGTCCAGTTTTCCCAACACCATTTGTTGAAGAGACTGTCTTTTTTCCATTGGCTATTCTTTCCTGCTTTGTCAACAATTAGTTGACCATAGAGTTGAAGAGTTGAGGGTCCATTTCTGGATTTTCTATTCTGTTGCATTGATCTATGTGTCTGTTTGTTTTTTTTTTTTTTTGGCAGTACCATACTGTCTTGATGACTATAGCTTTGTAATATAGCTTGTAGTCTGGAATCATGATGCCTCCAAGGTTTGCCTTTTTTTTTTTTTTCAGGATTGCTTTGGCTATTTGGGGTCTTTTATGGTTCCATACAAATTTTAGGATTGTTTGTTCTAGCTCTGTGAAAAATGCTATTGGTATTTTGATAGGGATTGCTTTTTTTTTAAGATTTTATTTATTTGACAGAGAGAGACACAGTGAGAAAGGGAACACAAGCAAGGGGAATGGGAGAGGGAGAAGCAGGCTTCCCGCTGAGCAGGGAGCCCGATGTGGGGCTCCATCCCAGGACTCTGGGACCATGACCTGAGCCAAAGGCAGACACCCAACAACTGAGCCACTCAGGTGCCCGGTAGGGATTGCTTTAAATGTGTAGATTGCTTTGGGTAGTATATACATTTTAGCAATGTTTGTCCTCCCAATCCATGAGCATGGAATGTTTTTCCATTTCTTTGTGTCCTCTTCAATCTCTTTCATATGTGTTCTATAATTTTCATAGTACAGAGCTTTTACCTCTTCGGTTAGGTTTATTCCTAGGTATCTTATGGGTTTTGGCACAATTGTAAATGGGATCAATTCCATGATTTCTTTTGCTGCTGCTTCATTATTGGCATATAGAAATGCAACAGATTTCTATAGGTTGATTTTATATCCTGTGACTTTGCTGCATTCATGTATTCTAGCAATATTTTGGTGGAGTCTTTTAGGTTTTCTACATAGAGTATCATGTCGTCTGCAAATAGTGAAAGTTTGTCTTCTTCTTTGCTGATATGGATGCCTTTTATTTTGTTGTTGTTGTTGTTGTTGTCTGATAGCTGAGGCTAAGATTTCTAGTACTATGTTAAATAGTAATGGTGAGAGTGGACATCCCTGTCTTGTTCTGATCATAGAGGAAAAGCTCTCAGTTTTTCCCCATTGAGGATGATATTATCTGTGGGTCTTTCATATATGGCTTTTATAACATTGAGGTATGTTCCATCTATCCCTACTTTGTTGAGGAGTTTTATCAAGAATTGATACTGTATTTTGTCAATTGCTTTTTTTCCCTGCATCTATTGAGAGGATCATATGGTTCTTATTCTTTCTTTTATTGATGTGGTTTATCACGTTGATTGATTTGTGAACTACCCTTGCAGCCCAGGTACAAATCCCAGTTAATCTTGGTGAATAATTCTTTTAATATACTGTTGGATTCAATTTGCCTGTATCTTGTTGTTGAGAATTTTTACATCTGTGTTCATCAGGAATATTGGCTTATAATTCTCTGTTTAGTAGGGTCTTTTTCTGGTTTTGGAATCAAGGTAATGCTAGCCTTGTAGAAGGAGTTGGGAAGTTTTCCTTCCATTTCTATTTTTTGGAACAATTTGGGAATAGGTATTAATCCTTCTTTAAATGTCTGGTAGAATTTCCCTGGGAAGCTGTCCGGCCCTGGACTTTTGTTTGTTGGGAGATTTTTGATTACTGATTCAATTTCTTTGCTGGTTATGGGTCTGTTCAGATTTTCTATTTCTTCCTGTTTCAGCTTAGGTAGTTTGTATGTTTCTAAGAATTTTTCTGGTATATGGAGAGGGGCGGAGCAAGATGGCGGAGGAGTAGGAGACCTGGATTTTGTCTCCTCTCAGGAATTCAGCTGGATAGGGATCGAACCATTCTGAACACCTACAAACTCAACAGGAGATCGAAGAAAAGAAGAGCAACAACTCTCTCATCAGAAAAGCGACCACTTTCTGGAAGGTAGGACGTGCGGAGAAGTGAATCCGAGGCGATATTTGGGAGGATAGATGGCGGGGGAAGGGCCTCTGTCGGCCGCTTCTGGCAAGTGATAGAGCCGCAGAGCACAAAATCAGAACTTTTAAAAGTCTGCTCTGCCGAGGGACGTCACTCTGGTGGCTAAGCGGGGGTGGAACCCTCCGGGACAGTGTGGTCTCAGGACCCTCGGGGTCACAAAAAGACCGGGGGTGCCTGAGTGTGGCAGAGCTCCCAGGTAACGGAGCAGGGAAGCCAGCTGCAGAGGCGGAGCCCAGGCGCGGGCTCTCAGCTCGGGGTTGCCATAAACCGTGATCCGCGGCCCAGTCGGGCCCCTGCTCCTCCAGCAGGGACCCAACAAGCGGCAGATCCAGGGAGACTCACCTTCCTCCCCCGGGAGGAGCCGCGCGGGAGTGCACCACAGGGATCTGCTGGGTTTGGAGACTCCACCCGGGGTCAGGTGCCAGAGATAGAAACGCGCGGTCACAGGCCGGGTGAGCATGGAGTGGGGCTGGAGACCGGGGAGACAGGAGTGACTGACGGCTTTTCTCTGGGGCCTCACTGAGGAGCGGGGCCCCGAGTTCTCGGCTCCTCCGGGGCGGAGATTGGGAGGCCGCCATTTTCACTCTCCACCTCCAAAGCTGTACGGAAAGCTCACAGGGAACAAAAGCCCCGGAGAGCAAACCCGAGCAGATTACTTAGCCGGGAGGGGGAAAGGGCGGGGCAATTCCGCCTCCGGCAGAGACATTTGGAAACCACGGCAACAGGCCCCTCCCCAGAAGATCAGCGAGAACAGCCAGCCAAGACCAAGTTTACCGATCAATGAGAATGGCAGAACTCCAGCACTAGGGGAATACTGCACATAGAATTCATGGCTTTTTTACCATGATTTTTTAGTCTTTCAAAGTTAATTTTTTTTAACTGTCTTTTTTTCTTTTTTTTTTGAATTTTTCTTTTTCCCTTTTTCAACCAACATCTTATCAATCCCTTTTTGTAAAAAAACATTTTTATTTTTCATTTTTAGAGTCATATTCTATCCCTTCATAGTAGTTACCCATATTTTTGGCATATATATATAAGTTGCTCTCTCTTTAAAATTTTGAGGTAGTTTCCTCTAACAGATTAAAAGATACCCTAAATCTCTAGTATACGGTGTTTTCTATTCCCCTGCCTGATCACATTCTCTCCCTTTTTTTTCTTTTTCCTTTTTTTAAATCCTCTTCTTTCTTTTTTCAAACAACTTCTTATCAATTCCTTTTATAAAATTTTTTATAATTTCCATCTCTACAGTCATATTCCACCCCTTCATCATATCAACCCTTATTTTGGACATATATAAGTTTTTCTTTCTTTAAAATTTTGGGAGGCACTTTCTTCTAAAAGACCAAATACACCCCAAATTTAGTGCGTGGCACTGATCTATATACCAGCCTGATCATATTTGATCACATTCTGGGTTTTTTTGTTGTTCTTGTTGTTTTGTTTTGTTTGTTTTTGTTTGTTTTTATCTTTTTCTTTTTCTTTTTCTTTTTTCTCTCTTTCCATTTCCTTTTCCACTGCTTCAGGTCTTTTCTGATTTGTTTAGAGTATATTTTCTGAGGACATTGTTTCTCTGCTAGCATTTTGTTCTCTCATTCATCTATTCTCCTCTGCACAAAATGACAAGACGGAAAAAAATCACCTCAACAAAAAGAACAAGAGGTAGTACCGACTGCCAGGGACCTACTCAATATGGACATTAGTACGATGTCAGATCTAGAGTTCAGAATCATCACTTTAAAGATACTAGCTGGGCTTGAAAAAAATATGGAAGTTATTAGAGAAACCCTTTCTGGAGAAGTAAAAGAGCTAAAATCCAACCAAGTAGAAATCAAAAAGGCTATTAATGAGGTGCAATCAAAAATGGGGGTGCTCTGATATGAGGAAAAGACTGTTGAATCTCAGATCTGTACCTCTGAAACAAATAATGCAATATATGTTAGGAAAAAAAAAAGAAGAAGAAGAAGGTAGCGGGAGAGGAAGAATGAAGCGGGGGAAATCAGAGGGGTAGACGAACCATGAGAGACGATGGACTCTGAAAAACAAACAGGGTTCTAGAGGGGAGGAGGGTGGGAGGATGGGTTAGCCTGGTGGTGGGTATTGAGGAGGGCACATTCTGCATGGAGCACTGGGTGTTATGCACAAACAATGAATCATGGAACACTTCATCTAAAACTAATGATGTAATGTATGGGAATTAACAGAAAAATAAAAAAAAAAAAGAAAAAAAATGGAGGCTCTAACTGCTAGAATAAATGAGGCAGAAGAGAGAATCAGTGATATAGAAGACCAAATGATGGAAAATAAAGAAGCTGAGAAAAAGAGAGATAAACAACTACTGGATCACGAGGGCAGAATTCGAGAGATAAGCGATACCATAAGACAAAACAACATTAGAATAATTGGGATCCCAGAAGAAGAAGAAAGAGAGAGAGGGGCAGAAGGTATAATGGAGCAAATTATAGCAGAGAACTTCCCTAATTTGGGGAAGGAAACAGGCATGAAAATCCAGGAAGCCCAGAGAACCCCTCTCAAAATCAGTAAAAATAGGTCAACACCCCGACATCTAATAGTAAAACTTACGAGTCTCATAGACAAAGAGAAAATCCTGAAAGCAGCTCGGGAGAAGAGATATGTAACCTACAAGGGTAGAAACATTAGATTGGCAACAGACCTATCCACAGAGACCTGGCAGGCCAGAAAGGACTGGCAGGATATATTCAGAGCACTAAATGAGAAAAATATGCAGCCAAAAATACTCTATCCAGCTAGGCTGTCATTGAAAATTGAAGGAGAGATAAAAAGCTTCCAGGACAAACAAAAACTAAAGGAATTTGCAAACACAAAACCAGCCCTACAGGAAATCTTGAAAGGGGTCCTCTCAGCAAAGAGAGAGCCTAAAAGCAACATAGACCCGAAAGGAACACAGACAATATACGGTAACAGTCACCTTACAGGCAATACAATGGCACTAAATTCCTATCTTTCAGTAGTTACCCTGAATGTAAATGGGCTCAATGCCCCAATCAAAAGACACAGGCTATCAGACTGGATTAAAAAACAAGACCCATCAATATGCTGTCTGCAAGAGACTCAATTTAGAACCAAAGACACCCCCATATTGAAAGTGAGGGGGTGGAAAACCATTTACCATGCTAATGGACACCAAAAGAAAGCTGGGGTGGCAATCCTTATATCAGACAAATTAGATTTTAAACCAAAGACTGTAATAAGAGATGAGGAAGGACATTATATCCTACTTAAAGGATCTATCCAACAAGAAGATCTAACAATTGTAAATATCTATGCTCCTAACATGGGAGCAGCCAGTTATATAAGGCAATTAATAACAAAAGCAAAGAAACACATCGACAACAATACAATAATAGTGGGGGACTTTAACACCCCCCTCACTGAAATGGACAGATCGTCTAAGCAAAAGATCAACAAGGAAATAAAGACTTTAAATGACACACTAGACCAAATGGACCTCACAGACATATTCAGAACATTCCACCCCAAAGCAACGGAATACACATTCTTCTCTAGTGCCCATGGAACATTCTCCAGAATAGATCACATCCTAGGTCATAAATCAGGTCTCAACCGGTACCAAAAGATTGGGATCATTCCCTGCCTATTTTCAGACCACAATGCTTTAAAACTAGAACTCAATCCCAAGAGGAAAGTCGGAAAGAACTCAAATACATGGAGGCTAAGGAGCATCCTACTGAAGAATGAATGGGTCAACCAGGAAATTAAAGAAGAATTAAAAAAATACATGGAAACCAATGAAAATGAAAACACAACTATTCAAAATCTTTGGGTTGCAGCAAAGGCAGTCCTAAGAGGAAAGTATATAGCAATACAAGCTTTTCTCAAGAAACAAGAAAGGTCTCAAGTACACAACCTAACCCTCCACCTAAAGGAGCTGGAGAAAGAACAGCAAATAAAGCCTAAACCCAGCAGGAGAAGAGAAATAATAAAGATCAGAGCAGAAATCAATGAAATAGAAACTAAAAGAACAGTAGAACAGATCAATGAAACTAGGAACTGGTTCTTTGAAAGAATTAACAAGATTGATAAACCCCTGGCCAGACTTATCAAAAAGAGAAGAGAAATGACCCAAATCAACGAAATCATGAATGAAAGAGGAGAGATCACAACCAACACCAAAGAAATGCAAATAATTATAAGAACATATTATGAGCACCTCTATGCCAGCAAATTAGATAACCTGGAAGAGATGGAGGCATTCCTAGAGATGTATCAACTACCAAAACTGAACCAGGATGAAATAGAAAACCTGAACAGACCTATAACCACTAAGGAAATTGAAGCAGTCATCAAAAATCTCCCAACAAACAAAAGCCCAGGGCCAGATGGCTTCCCAGGGGAATTCTACCAAACATTTCAAGAAGAGTGAATACCTATTCTTCTGAAACTGTTCCAAAAAATAGAAATGGAAGGAAAACTTCCAAACTCATTTTATGAGGCCAGCATTACCTTGATCCCAAAACCAGACAAAGACCCCATCAAAAAGGAGAATTACAGACCAATATCCCTGATGAACATGGATGCAAAAATTCTCACCAAAATACTAGCCAGTAGGATCCAACAGTACATTAAAAGGATTATTCACCACGACCAAGTGGGATTTATCCCTGGGCTGCAAGGTTGGTTCAACATCCGCAAATCAATCAATGTGATACAATACATTAACAAAAGAAAGAACAAGAATCATATGATCCTCTCAATAGATGCAGAAAAAGCTTTTGACAAAGTACAGCATCCTTTCTTGATCAAAACTCTCCAGAGTATAGGGATCGAGGGTACATACCTCAATATCATAACAGCCATCTATGAAAAACCTACAGCGAATATCATTCTCAATGGGGAAAAACTGAGAGCTTTCCCCCTAAGGTCAGGAACGCGGCAGGGATGTCCACTATCACCACTGCTATTCAACATATTATTGGAAGTCCTAGCCACAGCAATCAGACAACAAAAAGAAATCAAAGGCAATCAAATTGGCAAAGAAGAAGTCAAACTCTCACTCTTTGCAGATGATAGGATACTTTATGTGGAAAACCCCAAAGACTCCACCCCAAAACTGGTAGAACTCATACAGGAATTCAGTGAAGTGGCAGGATATAAAATCAATGCACAGAAGTCAGTGGCATTCCTATACACCAACAACGAGACAGAAGAAAGAGAAATGAAGGAGTCGATCCCATTTACAATTGCACCCAAAACCATAAGATACCTAGGAATAAATCTAACCAAAGAGGCAAAGGATCTGTAGTCAGAAAACTATAAAATACTCATTAAAGAAATTGAGGAAGACACAAAGAAATGTAAACGTTCCATGCTCATGGATTGGAAGAACAATTATTGTGAA
The DNA here is from genome assembly GCF_029215605.1 of Mirounga angustirostris. Classification (NCBI taxonomy): domain Eukaryota; kingdom Metazoa; phylum Chordata; class Mammalia; order Carnivora; family Phocidae; genus Mirounga; species Mirounga angustirostris. The sequence goes on along the minus strand of NW_026991709.1, from coordinate 174,572,399 downwards.
GATGTCAATGCTACCTAGAGCAATCTACACATTCAATGCAATCCCCATCAAAATACCATCCACTTTTTTCAAAGAAATGGAACAAATCATCCTAAAATTTGTATGGAACCAGAAAAGACCCCGACTAGCCAGAGGAATGTTGAAAAAGAAAAGCAAAGCCGGCGGCATCACAATTCCGGACTTCCAGCTCTATTACAAAGCTGTCATCATCAAGACAGCATGGTACTGGCACAAAAACAGACACATAGATCAATGGAACAGACTAGAGAGCCCAGAAATGGACCCTCAACTCTATGGTCAACTCATCTTTGACAAAGCAGGAAAGGATGTCCAATGGAAAAAAGACAGTCTCTTCAACAAATGGTGTTGGGAAAATTGGATAGCCACATGTAGAAGAATGAAACTGGACCATTTCCTTACACCACACACAAAAATAGACTCCAAGTGGTTGAAAGACCTCAATGTGAGACAGGAGTCCATCCAAATCCTAAAGGAGAACACAGGCAGCAACCTCTTTGACCTCAGCCGCAGCAACTTCTTCCTAGAAACATCGCCAAAGGCAAGGGAAGCAAGGGCAAAAATGAACTATTGGGACTTCATCAAGATAAAAAGCTTTTGCAAAGCAAAGGAAACAGTCAACAAAACCAAAAGACAACCGACAGAATGGGAGAAGATATTTGCAAATGACATATCAGATAAAGGGCTAGTATCCAAAATCTATAAAGAACTCATCAAACTCAACACCCAAAGAACAAAGAATCCAATCAAGAAATGGGCAGAAGACATGAACAGACATTTTTCCAAAGAAGACATCCAAATGGCCAACAGACACATGAAAAAGTGCTCAATATCGCTCGGCATCAGGGAAATCCAAATCAAAACCTCAATGAGATACCACCTCACACCAGTCAGAATGGCTAAAATGAACAAGTCAGGAAACGACAGATGTTGGCGGGGATGCGGAGAAAGCGGAACCCTCCTACACTGTTGGTGGGAATGCAAGCTGGTGCAGCCACTCTGGAAAACAGTATGGAGGTTCCTCAAAAAGTTGAAAATAGAGTTACCATATGATCCAGCAATTGCGCTACTGGGTATTTACCCCAAAGATATAAAAGTAGGGATCCGAAAGGGTTTGTGCACCCTGATGTTTATAGCAGCAATGTCCACAATAGCCAAATTGTGGAAAGAGCCAAGATGTCCATCAACAGATGAATGGATAAAGAAGAAGTGGTATATATATACAACGGAATATTATGCAGCCATCAAAAGGAATGAGATCTTGCCCTTTGCAACAACGTGGATGGAACTGGAGGGTATTATGTTAAGTGAAATAAGTCAAACAGAGAAAGACATGTATCATATGATCTCACTGATATGAGGAATTCTTAATTGCAGGAAACAAATTGAGGGTTGCTGGAGTTGGGGGTGGGGTGGGAGGGATGGCGTGACTGGGTGATAGACACTGGGGAGGGTATGTGCTCTGGTAAGTGCTGTGAATTGTGCAAGACTGCTGAATCTCAGATCTGTACCTCTGAAACAAATAATGCAATATATGTTAAGAAAAAAAAAGAAGAAGAAGAAGGTAGCCGGAGGGGAAGAATGAAGCGGGGGAAATCGGAGGGGTAGACCACCCATGAGAGACGATGGACTCTGAAAAACAAACTGAGGGTTCTAGAGGGGAGGGGGGTGGGAGGATGGGTTAGCCTGGTGGTGGGTATTGAGGAGGGCACATTCTGCATGGAGCACTGGGTGTTATGCACAAACAATGAATCATGGAACACTTCATCTAAAATTAATGATGTGATGTATGGCGATTAACATAAGAATAAAAAGTAAAAAAAATAAAATGTTAAAAAAAAAAGAATTTTTCTATACACTTATCTTTTCTATTGTCTTTTTAATCTCTACTTCATTTATTTCCATGCTATCTTGGTTATTTCTTTCCTTTTTGCTAACTTAGAGCTTAGTTTGTTCTTGTTTTTCTAGTTCCTTGATGCTTAAGTTAGAGTGTTTATTTGATATCTTTTATTTTTCTTAATGTAGGCTTTTATTACTATGAACTTCTCTCTTAGAACTGCTTTTGTTGATTCTCAAAGGCATTAGTATGTTTTGTTTCCATTTTCATTTGTTTCAATATAGTTTTTGGTTTTTCTTGATTTCTTCCATGACACATCAGTTGTTCAGTAACATGTTGTTTAATCTGCACATATCTGTTAATTTTTAGTATTCTTGTAACTGGGTTCTAGTTTCATATCATTGTGGTTGGAAAGGATGCTTAAATATGTTTTCAATATTCTTAAATTTATTAAGACTTGTTTTGTGGCCTAACAAAAGATCTGTCCCAGAGAGTGTTCCATGTGCACTGTGGAAGAGTGTGCATTCTGCTGCTGTTGATAGAATATTCAGTATGTATCTGTTAGGCCCATCTGGTTCAATACATAATTTAATCCAATATTTCTTTATTGATTCTCTGTCTAGATTATTTTTATAATGTTGCAAGTAGGGTATTGAAGTCCCTATTATTGTATTGGTATCAACTTCTCCCTTTAGATCTTTTTAATATTTGTTTTATATATTTTAGTGCTCTTATGTCAGGTGTATAAACATTTATAAATGTTATATCATCATGTTGGATTGACCTCTTCATCATTATGTAATGACCTTCTATGTCTGTATTACAGTCTTTGCCTTGAAGTCTATTTTATGTGATATAAGTGTAGCTACTCACACTTCCTTTTGGTTTCCATTTGCACGGTTTATCTTTTTACATCTTCTCACTTTCAGTCTATGTGTTCCCTTAGAGGTGAGGTGAGCCTCTTATAGGTAATATATAGTTGGGTCCTGTTTTTTGCTTTCTGTTTGTTTTACTCAGCCATTACCCATCTTTTGGTTGCAGAATTTAGTCCATTTTACTTAAAATATTTAGTGGTAGGTATGGACATAACTATTGATATTTTGTTGCTTGTTTTATGGTTGTTTTCTAATTCCCCTGTTCTTTTTATCCTTTCTTGCTCTCTTCCTTTCAGATTTGATTATTTTATATAGTATTATGTATTGATTCCTTTTTCTTTATCTTTTGTGTATATACTGTAGATTTTTTGTTTATGGTTACCATGAGTCTTAAATAAAACACATTTATAACATTCTATTTTGAGCTGGTAATAACTTAAACTTCAGTGCATACCAAAACTCTGTCAACCCCATATTTTATGTTTTTAATGTCACCATTTGCATCTGTTTACATTATGTGTCCATTAACAAATTATTATTTATTTTAATACTTTCTATTTTGACCTTTATACTAGGGTTATAAGTGATTTACCTACCACCATTACAGCATTAACATATTCTGGATTTAACTATATAGTTACCTTTACCAGTGAGATTTAATAGTTCCATATGTTTTCACGTTTCCAATTATCTTCCTTTTGTTTCAATATGAAGAACTCCCTTCTATATTTATTGTAAGTTTGGTTTAGAATTCCTTTAGGTTTTTTTATTTGTTTGTTTTCTGTCTGGAAAACTCTTTATCTCTCCTTTACTTTGAAGGACAGCTTTGATGGGTAGAGTTTTCTTGTTTGGAAGTTTTGTCTCATTTTATTTTTCTTTTAGCACTTTGAATATGCCATTCCATTCCTTCTGGCCTGCAAGATTTCTGCTGAAAAATCTGCCTGTGGTCTTAGGAGGGTTCCCTTATGGGGAACTTATGTCCCTCAGACAGTGGCTTTTAAAGTATGCAGTAATATCTTTTTTTAAAAAAGATTTATTTATTTACTTTAGAGAGGGAGAGAATTTGTTTCTCCCAAGGATATGGGTTAGGAATTATGGGAAAGAAAATTAAAAGAACAACTTTACTTGTATACTGGGATCTATTAAACAAATAAATACAGCGTAGATGAGAGCCAGGTGTCTCGCTGTTGGAGAGAGTGGTTACAAATAAGCTAAGAGGGGATGCTAGAATAAACTCTTTGGTGTTGGATTAGAGTTGAAGGCCTGAGTGTGAATTCATATTTATTTTATCTACAGAAAGAGAGAGAGATATGTGTATGTGCCTGCATCAGTAAGTATGTACATTTCCTAACTTCCTGTTGGAGAGCCCAGCCCAGGAAACCACCCTACTATCTACAGTAACCATCCTAGGAAGCCAGCCTACTATTTATAAGTCAGACTAGTAGGAAGTCAGATTGCTGTCCCTAACAACTAGTGCAGGAAAGCTAAACAATAACCCTTGTAACAGTTGGCTCGGAATGACCAGGACTTGATTAATAACAGGTAGCTTCCCTAATTTCTGGACATGCCTTAACTTAGGACCAAGCAGAGAAAGGTAAGTATTTATCCCTAACCAATTACACAGGATGCCTTGCTTGTCGTTATCACCTACCTACAGCTTCTGCATGCCAACAGCCTTCCATCAGGGCATATCTGAAGCCTTCTGTTCCCCCCACTAAAAAGCTTTCCTTCTCTTCCGCCTGCCTTTGAGTCTCTGTCAAATTCAAGTGAGAGGGCTGACTCTATTGCTACAGCAAACCATGAATAAATAACCTTTGCTTCTTCTCATTTGGGTGGGCTTCATTGGTTTCCACAGCAGTAACACCACAGTAGCAATGAGTACACCCAGGCCCCAGATCTTGGACTCCAAAAATTATCCTCCAATAAAAGGAACCAGGATTCATTGCAGAAATGGTTGATTTCACAGCCTGAGCAGGGAAAATATTAAATGTGCTTGATGTATCTTATGATGCCAGAAAAGGAGGTGCTAAAAAAGAAGGAGGAGGAGACGAAGGAGCATGGGAGCATGTCAAATGGGCATAGCAGCCAACTTGAAAACTCTCCCATAACCAAGGCTGGAGCAATTTGAGCAACCAATTAAATAATTATAGTATTGGATTATAGCCTAAAGAATAAAATGAATATTTACAAATCCACATTGATATAAATAAGCGATTGGATAAATAAGTAAATGGGGTAGAAAAGACAACACTTACTTATGGAAGAATTATAATTAGTAAATATAGACAGAATGAGAGAAATAGAAAATTACCATTAGACCACAATAGTAATAATTGCAAGCAAGGTCCATTGGTGAACACTAAAATTAGTGGGCGAAATCTCAAGGATCATCAGGATAGGTGTATAGTCTTAAAGTATCACACTAAATATTGATTAATCACTGTGATAATGTTAACATATGTCCACAAATTCTTTGAATTTATTCCCTCCAGGAAATGTTACCTAGCTGGACTTAACAAATCACTTCTAAAGAGAATATGGAGTGGGGAAAATAGTAACTTTATGGTTGAAAACTGGCAGAAAGAGCCTGAACCAAGTGATTAAGCTTAACATTACCAGTAATAAAGTATATTGATATTATGTATCCTCTGATATAATGCCATTAAAAGGACACATTATGGTACTCTTCCCAAAATTATATAACCTCAGCTTAATTTTGAGAAAGTGTCAGATAAACCCAGTTAAGGGGTAATGTACAAAACATGTAACCAGTATTCTTTTAAAGTGTCAAATTCATGAAAAACAGGAAAAGACTGAAGAATATTCACAGATTGGAGGAGACCAAGGGGATATGACTAATGACTAAATGCAGTGTGGTTGCCTGGACTGGGGTCTGGAAGAGAAAAAAAAAAAAAAAAAAAGATGTTAGTGGAAAAACTGGGGAAATCCAAATGAAGTCTGTAGTTTAGTTAACCGAATTGTACCAATCTTAGTTTCTTATTTGTGGTAAGTGTACCAGGGTAATAACAGGATCTTAACAGTAGGAGATACTGGCTGAAGGTTGTATGAGAACTCTATACTATCTCTGCAACATTTCTATAAGTATACAATTATTTCAAAATAAACAGTTTTTAAAAGTTCACATCTACAAACAAATGTTTATTTTTAAATAAACAATGACAAATGAGTAACATCATGGCAAAAGTTGGATAGGTTATAACATTAAGAAGGAAAAGAGCTTTAACTCTTCACAAAATGGATATGGTCTAGACTTGAATATAGGATCATTCCAAAATGGCAACATTCTGTGTAACTATTTTGGTGTAAAGCATTAATATTTGTTTTAAATAAAGTCATGAACAGAGACAAAGCACATCCAGGAAATACCAGTGTGTATTTTAAAAAGTATATATGTATCTTGAAAGATTTGGCAACAATAGGCTTTAGACAAATCTAATCTTTAAAAAAAGATATTAAAATTGTAAAGAAGAAAATAATCCTTCCAAGGGATATGAAGAGTTTTAAAATACTTCAAAGCTGATAACTTTCATTTGCATATGTAAAGGGGTAGGAGACTATTAATTTATCTAACAAGTTGTGATGTTTTCCCCATATTTTAACTGTAAGCATAAATTCATTGTATTCTGATTGTATGGTTGTGCAACCTAGGTTGTAATAACTCTCGTATTCTCCTTCCTTGAAATACATTTCCATCAAAATTATTTCCGGTTCACTCCCGCTACCCACATCATATGCAAACTGCTCTCTGGGGCCTTTTATAATTACTATAGTCCTCATTCTTACTTGAGCTCTGTGTCCCATCTTTTCTCCCCTTAGTTAACATGGGTGTCTTGGTCGTAAGTTTGAGACCTAAGCATAGGCACTATTTTACACTTGTTTTTTCCCCAAAGCACCTAGCACAGTGCTGAGCCTAAATTGAGACTGAATGAATAATTGATTGCTTAATTGAACTGAATGCTTGTACCACAAGGATAATCCATTTCCTGACCCTTCAAGACAACGCAGAATTTACTGATTATCAGATACTGCCCTTATTGCTTAACATTTATTCCAGACAAAATACTAAAGCCTCAAGTGCAAAAATCATGCCAGATTAATGTTCATCCCTATATTACATGTACAAATTATTTGAGGCAGCTGCAGTATGATGACTTTTGACCTTCTTTCCATTTTAAAAATTAGATTAGGAGGGATGCTCTTTAGACATACACTGATATTTTTCTTTTCTTTGAACAGCCAAATGAATATCAGCACTATCAAAAATAAATACATAAATAAAATGAGTAAATAAAAATAAAAGCTCACCAGTTGAAAGGCCATTAAGTTCAGAATTTTTTCTTTTAAAAACCCTTTCTCTTACCTCTGGGAGAACTTTCAAGACAGTGTATTTTCATACAAAATTTGACAAAAAACTTAGGAGTTAGAAGTTGAAATGAATTGAATTTTCAGAAGACTGTTGGAAATAGGTGGGCATAAAAGTTTAATCTGAATAAAGAAGAAATGACAAATGGAAGGAATCGATAGTATGCTCCTGATACTCCTTAAAAATTGTAGCATCCTGAATTATTTTCTACTTTCCCCCAAATGGCTATGAACCCCACAATCTTCACAATCTTTTTAACATAGGAAACCTACCTCGTGATAAATGATATCACTGACACATTTGAGAATTTCAGCAAACATCCATTCTTGATAACGTGAGGTATCAACATGTTTTTGTTTGAGTTGAGTCATTAAGAACTCTGTAAAGGTCAGATTCCCACTTCAGATGAAAACACTGCTCTGGAATATAAACCCTTATAATGAGCTCACTCTAATTTTAATTAATAACTGTCATAGAAACCCTACAAAACAAATAAAAGCAATTCATTTGACAACATATGGCAAACACGATCTTTTTTTAATTTTATCTTATAATATCTATATTGTTGTTATAAGTAACTCTGGGATTTGGCCGCCAAAGAGACAATAAAATAAAGGCTGCCCTTTTAAAATATTTGTATTTCTTCTAGACAGATAAATACAGAAGTGTGCAAAATAAAGAAGGAAAACAAAGATGTTCTTATATAATTCATATGAGTTTTTATCTCATGTAGATTTTTTTGAAATTCATTTACAATTCTAAAGTCTCTGATTCATCGACTTCATTAATTTATAAAGGAGTTATTCTGCTACCGCAACTGCAAGCTATTACTAGTGTGTTTGCACAAAGACCCTATTTTAAAAACAATGGTTAGAATTAGTCATCTTTTCACTGATTCACCTGTATATTTTCAGAATGAAATGAAGTGGAACAATTTGTTATGTGTTTATCAGATGGAGCATTTATCTTGTAAAGATCTAGCTAGCTTTATAACCACATCCCTGTAAGTTTTAAACTAATTCCTTTTGACCCAGAGGCTATAATGCTCCCCATGGAAATGGATGCAATTTTTTTTTCCTTAGCCCAAAGTTGAAGTATCAGAAATACAATATGTGGCAAGCATATACTTTACTTAAAACTATTGGTAGAGAAATATTAAAAAAAATATTAAATTTCATCGCAGATTTTAAATACCGTATTTCCAGGGTTCTTTATCATTAGCCAGTGGGTTAGAATTCTGCCCATCTATTTCCTTTATTTGTCAAGAGAATGTGATACCTGGGTTACTTTATAAAAATGTTGAAAGACTTTACTCTTCCTAGGATCTTTCACTCAGTCACTCACCCATATATGCAAAAAGCATCTGTGGGCTGCCAAATGTGTGAGCTACTATGCCAGTCACAGGGGAAACGATAGTGAGGAAAACCAAAACCAAACAAACAAGCAAAACCTACAAAGGCTTGGCTTCTATGAATAGAAGAGTGGGTTCTAATTAAACTATCACAAAGATAAATGTAGCGTTACAACTTTGGCCAGTGCTGTGAAGAGAGGGACATAGTACTATTTGATCTCAAGCTAAGAGAAGGCTTCCCTAAGTTAAGGATGGAATGGGAGACAGAAAACAACAAAAGGAAGTGGCATGCATTTAGTCATTCATGTGTTCAATACTATGTATGGTTGCTGATGAAATCATAGGTGCTGTCCTAGGTCGTGGGGAAAGAGCCACAGTGAGACTTGGAAAATGGCCCTGAAGTAGAAGGTACATGGATTTTTTAGCAACTGAAAGATTGGTGAGCTTGGAGCATGGGGTGAAGGAGATATGAGTTGGAACCTCGTGGTTGGTAGAAGAAGGGGTATATGGAGCCTTGTAAGCATTGCTTTTATCCTAAAAGCATTGTGAAGCCATTGAAAGAGTCTGGGGCAGGGGGAGGGTGTGGGGATGACACAATTGAGTTATATTTCAGAAATTACCTTGGGTGCCTATTTGGAGATTTTCCTGAAAGCAAACTTTACAGCCCTTTCCAGATTCATTGCCCTTTAAGGAAGCCTCCTCTTTATTATCAGGAGAGTCTGGCATTAATGAAGCATATACAAGGTGACTCAATTCAGTCGCCATCCTTTGGAAACTACCCATAAGCCCCCCTTATAATAAATCTCATTGCCGTTCACCTGGAAAAAATGGCAGAAGCATTTAGGATTGGGAGTTGGATGATAAAGTTAGTGTGTTCTTTATCTAAACAGTGTGCTTGTGTGTGTGTGTGTGTGTAATTTTCTTTCCTATGATGAAAAAAAAATGTCCCTTTAATCTATATTCATGTCATCTGTCCATAAAGAATTTGAGCTAACTGAAAATGTACTTACCGTCTTGATTAGACTGCTATGTATTTATTCCTTTAACATATTTTAAATGGGTTTCCCCATTTACATTCAGTCAGGTTTATTTTTTAACACAGCAAGTTGGTGGTAGCATTATGTGGCTGTCAAAATGGGCTATGTTGATGTGTTTTTGTTAAAACAACAAGGAATTATTAAGCTATGCATGCATTCTGCTAGGTGCTTGTGTAGCTCTCATAGCTTTTTATCAGATGGAGCATTTATCTTGTAAAGATCTAGCTAGCTTTATAACCACATAAAGCAGCCAGTTTCCCATGCACAGTGTTTTTTTCCTCTTCTGCTTTAAAAAGAGTTCACTATGTCTCAGACAGGTGTGTAGACATTGAGGTAGATTCTTTTGTGGGAGAATCAAACATGTTACTGTGTCATTTCTCTGGATATAACTGAATTCTGTAGTATAAATGTGGGTTCACCATCATGTTTTCTATAGCAAGACCATATATATATATATATATATATATATATATATATATATATATGTGCTAGTCATTTGTAGAGCTGAGAAGTGAAGACACAGATGCTATACAAAGCAATTATCTTTGTGGAAATAAAGTGTTATAATTTCCAACTCAAGATGGAAATATTTCTCTTTACCCAGTAGCTTGGAAGGGGACCTATCTATATAAGAGGCAAAATAATGCAGGGAATTAAGTGTTGCTATGTAGACGCAGACTCGATTTCTAATCCTGTCTCCACTCTTTATCACCTGTACCTCGGCCAGGGTACTTACTCTCTCTGTGTCCCAGTTATCTGGGCTCTGAAATGGGTAGAATAGTGTGTCCACCTCATCTAGTTCTGGTGAGGATTAAGAGAAACAGAGAATGTAAAGATCTTAGAAAAGTGCCTGGCACATAGTAAGGGATTAAAAAAATATCTGATAATAGTTAAATCACATAAGTTAAGTAAACTGTAGATTAAAAGTGGTGAAAGAATTAGCTTTCTGAAATTCACACCTTGTAGAGAACATTGCTCAGTTCTCACCTATTTGCCTGCAATTCTCTGAGTGACAGCTAAAGGAAGAAAAAAAGATACAGGGAAAGATTGACTTATGAAATTCAAATAACTGTCATTTCAAACCACTGTTTCGTTCTTCATCACTGAGAAACAGCTTATTTTTGCATATTTAAAAGATGAAAGAAAATGCATACATATTAATTTTAAATTAGGCTTTCTAATGGGGGTAGAACTTTTCATGTGATTTCTAATGGTGAAAAATGAAGCATTTACACTCAGGTGAATGTTTTAGTGTTTTAGGCAAGAATAAATTAATTATGGCAATTGAGGGTACACCCAGATCTCCTCACATTTTGAAAAAGTGTGTGTGTGTGTGTGTGTGTATTCACAAATACTGGGTGGAAAATAGATATGATGACTTTACTTTTGCTTGGTAGTTTACCATCTTTTACCAGAGAAAAAGATTTCTCTGTTGTTTTTTTTCTTTTTTGTAACATTGAGATGACTGTTAATCAGGTTAATAATTTTTTCATCCAAAAGTGCTATCTAGGCGCCTGGTGGCTCAGTTGGTTAAGCAACTGCCTTCGGCTCAGGTCATGATCCTGGAGTGCCTGGATCGAGTCCCACATCAGGCTCCCTGCTCAGCAGGGAGTCTGCTTCTCCCTCTGACCCTCCTCCCTCTCATGCTCTCTGTCTCTCATTCTCTCTCTCGCAAATAAATAAAATCTTTAAAAAAAAAAAGTGCTATCTAAGTATTTCACTTAGCTGGATTCTAGCAAATACACTTAATAATTTGTATTTTCCTAAGAAGCAACCCAGGTAACAGTCTATAATAGAATATTATGTGTATTAATAACTAAGTCAGTACATATTGGTTATATGTAAGTTCAGTAAACTTCCAATTCCCGACTGCTTTAAATCCATTTGCAATGAAGTTATAGAGGGTTTTGAACAGAGCAGAAGTTGATGTTGTACTTGGTCATGATGTACTAATATGCTCAACTGGGAAGTCTTTTTTCTTTCTAGCTCTGTAAATCCAACCTATCCACCCTGGTCTGTCTCTAGTACTCCCTGTTCTATGGGACTTCCCAGCATTCTCTGATACTAATCATAGGAATCCTAATGTTTTGGCAGTTCTTATATTACTACTAATACCATTATTTCTACTATTACCCATTAACATCGCTATCATAATCATCATCTTCATGATCAGTATTTATTGAGTGCTAAAAGTGAGCAAGCTGTATGCCCATCATTTTATGTGATCACCTCAATAGCCCTCTGTGAGATACATGCTATTATCATCCTCTATTTATGGATGAAAAACTGAGGCTTGGAAAGTTTAAATACTTACTCAAGTTCACACTGCAAATAGAAGATGAACCCAGACTTTAAATTTATGCAACCTAACTCCAACAGTTACTTAATCACTGTGCTTTATTACCCAATATTATCACTGAAATATTAGATTTTTAACTTTGAACTTTTCTGTGTTTTGTCTTTGTAGTCAAGAGTTCTTTTCCCCCAAATATACTTTTCTTTCTTTTATCCTTAGAATTAGGGTCTGTAAATGTTAGCTAGACATGCGGCCATCGAGAATAAGAACCCTGTATCCTAAATTTCCCATGCATCTATGTGATCAGGTCTAATGAGGTGCTGATGAAAATTCTCCTTAAAGAGGAGAAGGGTGTGTCATCCGCTGATCCTTTCTTTACTCTCCCAGATAGCGTGGTGTCCTGGGGCTGACACTGGACCAGTCATCTCAGAATCTGATACAGAAGCAACATGCAAAGGATAGTAGAAAAGCAGTGGAAACGACCCTGGCTCCTTGACACTGTGCCTCACTCGATAGCCCTAAACCAGCTCTTTCCCGGCTTATTTTACTTCAGAGAAATACATTTCTATTGTACTCATATCTGTGTTATTTTGGGGCTTTGTTCTCTTAAATCCAACCTAATCCTACCTAATATACTTTTGGAGGGCAAAGAGTCTTTTTGTAAGTATGAATACTCCTAACATTTAAAAAGTACTTAATAGACATCAGGTTGCTTCATGGTGAATATGGATTTCCAAATATGTCCAAGGCCTAAAATCATAAAAATCACACTAAGTCTATGATACATAAATCCAAAACTGTAGTGTACTTGAAACCCTCGGATGGCTAGTTTATTAAGCCAAGGTTTATTTTGCGGTCACTTCAGGCACTTCTTTCAAGTTAACACATAGTAGAGTTGATATAAAACACTATTATACATATGTTGCTGAACACACACCCAGTGCTAACAGAAAAAGGAAAAGCTACCTTAAAGAAAGGTCCCCTTTCTGAATTTATGCCATCTCTTATTATAGCAATATTAACTGGCATTATTATAGTAAAAGAATGTGTCAGCAATTACTATACAAATCCAGATTCTAACAGTCATGCACACTCTTGTTCACTTAATTGAGATTATTGTGATACAGCATTACAAAGAGAATCTTCTGAAAGTTAGTACAAACCAACTCAAGAGGGAAGCCTATCTGACAATTGTCTTCCAACAAAAGCTATCAATGAGACAGAGCTGAAATGCCAAACAAGAGAAGAAAACGCACCATCAAGTTATTAAAGAACCAAACCTGTGCGGCTGTGTTCCTTTTGTCTTGGAAATGTTGTCTAATGCATTACTTTCTCAGAATAGATGAGAATCTTGTAAAATAAGGTGGAGAAAGTATTCCTGTTTGGTTGTTCTTTCTTTTATTTACTAACTCCATCCTTTAATAAGTATTTTCCAAGCCCTGGGGCTAGGCACTAGTCTCACCTCTGATGATACAGGAATAAACAACATTGACAAAAGTCATGCCTGCCTGGAACTTGCTTTCTTACGGAAGAAGCCAGACAATAACCAAAAGCAATTGAAAAACTAAGATGTGTAGATGATGGTTAAAATTAACAAGTTGAAAAAAAAAATTAACAAGTTGATGAGATTGAAAGTGATCGCAGACAAAGGGAGGTCAGGTCAGATCTCAGAGGATGTGTGATTTGAGCTGAGCCCTAGATGACGAGATAAGCTAGTCTCCTGGGAATTTGGGTAAAGAGCTGTCTGAGGCAGCTGAAGTAAGCCGTACACAGGCCTCGAAGCTGGAACAAGCTGCACTGAGTCAAGACACAGGAGGTAACTTCAACGTTTGTGGAGCACGGAGGAGAAGGGCAGAGTGGGGGATGCTGCCACTGGGGCAGTGGGCACGACTGGGTCATGTAAGACCTTGAAGGCCATGATCAGGTGTTTGGATTCTATTCTCAGTTCTTTCAGAAGGAGAGGCAGTGGAAGTAACAATTTTATGTTGGAGACCTATTTTTTTTGGTTGTGTATAATTTCCAACTGAAACACAGAGTTTTAGGATGTGAACTACGTGAGTTCTCATATCTGTATAATTTAAGTGACCATCATTGCCAGAAGTTGTCTGGTATTTTATAAGTGCTCATGTTAATAGAAGTATGGAGGCTGAAAGAAGTTATGTGTTCTTGGGCGCCTGGGTGGCTCAGTCGGTTAAGCGTCTGCCTTTGGCTCAGGTCATGTTCCCAGGGTCCCAGGACCAAGCCCCACTTTGGGCTCTCTGCTCAGTGGGGAGCCTGCTTCTCCCTCTCCCTCTGCCTGCCACTCCCCCCCGCTTGTGCTCTCTCTCTCTCTCTATTTGACATTTCACTTAGCATTATACCCTTTAGCTCCATCCATGTCATTGAAATGGTAAGATTTCATTCTTTTTTATGGATGAATAAAATCTTTAAAAAAAATTTTAAATAAAAAAAGAAGTTATGGGTTCTTGTGATCTATGATAAATCATGAATTTAACTCCGTTATGAGCCTCCTTTTGTCCTACTGAAAGCATACAGAAATCGTAAACTCAGCCTTACCTGTCGGTAATATATTAAGTTGATTAAATACTGATTTTTAATTGTAGATCTGTCATTCCTTATTTAATAATTTTCGGATTTGCTTTTTCCTATTTATTATTCTGTGTATCTGTTTTTTTAAAACATATCTTTGAAATGCCATAGTAAACTACTAAATACATAGATAAGAGTGGGCATGTGGAGAAAGTAACATCCAATTTTATGTTTGTGAAAACCTTATATTGTTTGCAAAGTATATATAGTCTGCTCATTGGACTTACAATATGAAATTAAGAAGCATAAGAAACAGATATTCTATTTTGTTTGCAGGATCTAAGTCAGAAACAATACATACACACTTATGTGGTCTGCTCCTACAAGGAGCAGAGACATCAGCAATCAGCTCCCTCCTGTATACAGACCCCTGCCTCACAGAATCGTTTTCATCATTATGTCCTTGGCAGCTGCTACTCCCCAATGAGTTGTCAAGAGAAACTAGCCCATCAGTTGCCTTAAACCAACAACGAATATTCCCTAAACCAACAGGAATAAAGAAGATATGCGTCTTTTCTAGGAGTGAGAATTCTCTATTCATCTTTCAAAATAGAGGATAATTTAAAAAAAACAAACAAACATGGACCCAAGGGACTTAGATAAAGGTAAATGAAATGCTTGACATATGTGAGGTATTCTCATATATGGTGTAAATTATTAGATTCCATATTTTTCCTTGAAAGTTAAATGATTCTATTTTACTCTCAAAAGTCAAAAAAGGTTTTGCTCCCAAACGGGACCCTTTCCACTCCTGTTATCAGTAGTATCTGGACTCTTATTTAAGGGAACATACAAATAGAAATACATATACACACATACACCACCCTCAAATTTATTTGTTATGATTTAAGTCAGAACTTTATTGCTTTTGTCTAAATACCTTTATAAGACTTAGAAATACTAAGAACACTGTGATCTTTAAAATAAGTTCTAACAAGAGAAGGAGGAGGTGAGAAAAAGGCCATTGGTTTAAGTGAAGAATTAAAAAAAAACCCTGATTTTAAATATGTAATATTTACACAAAATATTAGATTTTTTTTTAAATATATTAAAAATTCTAGCATAAGTCATTGGGCATAAAATGTCATCTACCCCTTGTGTGGTTTCTCTTAAAGAGAAATTAAAAATTTGGGTAAAGGGGCATCTGGGTGGCTCAGATGGTTAAGCATCTGCCTTTGGCTCAGGTCATGATCTTCAGGTCCTGGGATCCAGCCCCACATTGGGCTCCTGCCTGGTTCAGCAGGGAGTCTGCTTCTCCCTCTCCCTCTACCTCTGCCTCTCCCCCTGCTTGTGTGCTCTCTCTTTCTCTCTCTCTTAAATGAATAAATAAAATCTTTTAAAAAATTGGGTAAAAAAACTTGGGATGAGTACCCATGATAATTTCATTTTTAAAATGCTGTTTTCTAGAGATATATTCCCCTTTTAATTTGTATAACATTTTTTATGACATAAAAAAGCTTTTGGCGGGAAAAGTTCAAGCACATACAAAAGTAAACAATATAACAAACCCCCATGTATCCATCACACAACTTCAACAGCTGTCAATCTATGGAAATCTTTTTTTTTAATTACAAAGTTTTTTATTTTGGTTCCGTATAGTTAACATACAGTGTTATATTAGTTTCAGGTGTACAATACAGTGATTCAACAATTCTGTACATTGCTCAGTGCTCATCATGATAAGTATACTCTTAATCCCCATCAACTATTTCACCCATCCCCCCACCCATCTCCCCTCTGGTAACCATCAGTTTGTTCTCTGTAGTTAAGAGTCAATTTCTTGGTTTGTCTTCCTTCTCTTTTTTTTTTCTTTGCTCATTTGTTTTATTTCTTAAAATTTCACATACAAGTGAAATCACATGGTATTTATCTTTCTCTGACTGACTTATTTCACTTAGCATTATACCCTCTAGCTCCATCCATGTCATTGAAATGGTAAGATTTCATTCTTTTTTATGGATGAATAAAATCCCAGTGTGTGTGTGTGTGTGTGTGTGTGTGTGTGTGTATCACTTCTTTTTTGTCCATTTGTCTATTGGTGGACACTTGGGCTGCTGCCATAATTTGGTTATTGTAATTAATGTTGCTGTAAACATAGTGGTGCAGGTGTCCCTTTGAATTAGTGTTTTTGTATTTGGGGGATAAATACCCAGTGGTGCAATTACTGGATCCATAGGGTAGTTCTATTTCTAACTTTTTGAGGAACCTCCTTACTGTTTTCACAGTGGCTGCACCAGTTTGCATTCCCATCGAAAGTGCAAGAGAGTTCCTTTTCTCCACATCCTCACCAACACTTGCTGTTTCTTTTTTTTTTTTTTTAAAGATTTTATTTATTTATTTGAGAGAGAGAATGAGAGACAGAGAGCATGAGAGGGAGGAGGGTCAGAGGGAGAAGCAGACTCCCTGCCAAGCAGAGAGCCTGATGCGGGACTCGATCCTGGGACTCCAGGATCATGACCTGAGCCGAAGGCAGTCGCTTAACCAACTGAGCCACCCAGGCGCCCCTTGCTGTTTCTTATGTTTTTAATTTTAGCCATTCTGACAGGTGTAAGGTGATATCTCATTGTGGTTTTGATTTGCATTTCCTTGATGATAGGTGATGTTGAGCATCTTTTCATGTGTCTGTTGGCCTTCTATAGGTCTTCTTTGGAGAAATATCTGTCCATGTCTTCTGCCTATTCTTAATTAGATTATTTGTTTTTGGGGTGTTGAGTTGTATAAGTTCTTTATGTATTTTGGATATTGACTCTTTATCAGATATATCATTTGCAAATATCTTCTCCCATTCCATAGGTTGCCTTTTAGTTTTGTTGATTGTTTCCTTCACTGCACAGAAGCTTTTTATTTTGATGTAGTCCCAATAGTTTATATTTGCTTTTGTTTCTCTTACCTCAGTAGACCTATCTAGAAAAATGTTGCTATAGCTGATGTTGGAGAAGTTTCTGCCTATGTTCTCCTCAGGGATTTTGATGGATTCCTGTCTCACATTTAGGTCCTTGATCCATTTTGAGTTTATTTTTGTGTGTGATGTAAATAAGTGGTCCAGTTTCATTCTTTTGTATGTAGCTCTCCAGTTTTCCCAACACCTTTGTTGAAGAGACTATCTTTTTCCCATTGCATATTCTTAGCTCCCATGTCGAAGATTAATTGACCATATAGTTGTGGGTTTATTTTTGGGTTTTCTGTTTTGCTCTATTGATCTGTGTGTCTGTTATTGTGCCAGTACCATACCGTTTTGATGACTACAGCGTTGTAATATAACTTGAAGTCTGGAATTGTGATACTTCCAGCTTCTTTTTTTCTTTTTTTTCTTTTACGGGATTGCTTGGGGGTTTGGGGGATCTTTCATGGTTCCATACAAATTTTAAGATTGTTTGTTCTAGTTCTGTAAAAAATGTTGGTGGTATTTTGGTAGGGATTGCTTATATGTGTAGATTACTTTGGGTACTATAGACATTTTTAAAAGATTTGTTCTTCCAATCCATAAAAATGGAATGTCTTTCCATTTCTTTGTATTACCTTCAATTTCTTTCATAGTGTTTTACAGTTTTCAGAGTATAGGTATTTCACCTTTTTGGTTAAGTTTATTCCTAGGTATTTTATTATCTTTGGTGCAATTGTAAATAGGATTGTTTTCTTAATTTCTTTTTCTGCTGCTTCATTATTAGTGTATAGAAATGCAACAGATTTTTGCACATTGATTTTGTATCCTGCTACCTTAATGAATTCATTTATCAGTTCTAGTAGTTTTTTTGGTGCAGTCTTTAGGGTTTTCTCTATATAGTATCCTGTCATATGCAAATAGTGAAAGTTTTACTCCTTACTTATCCATTTGGATTCCTTTTATTTCTTTTAGTTGTCTGATTGCTGTGGCTAGAACTTCAGTGCTATGAGGAATACAAGTGGTGAGAGTGGACATCCTTGTCTTATTATTGACCTTAGGAGAAAAACTTTCAGGTTTTTCAGAAAACTGAAAGTTTTTCTCTCTTATTATGTTCACTATGGGTTTTTCATACATGGCCTTTATTATGTTGAGGTGTGTTCCCTCTAAACCTACTTTGTTTTTATCATGAACAGATGTTATGCTTTGTCAGATGCTTTTTCTGCATATATTAAAATGATCGTAAGGTTTTATCCTTTCTCTTATTGATGTGATGTATCACACTGATTGATTTGTGAATATCAAACAACCTTGCATCCCAGGAATAAATTCCACTTAATCATGGTGAATGATTTTTTTTAATGTATTGTTGGATTCAGTTTGCTAGTACTTTATTGAGGATTTTTGCATCTATGTTCATCAGAGACATTGGCCTGTAGTTCTCTTTTTTGATCATGTCTTTATCTGGTTTTGGTATCAGAGTAATATTGGTCTCGTAGAATGAATTTGGAAGTATTCCTTCCTGTTCTATTTCTTGGAATAGTTAGAGAAGAATAGGTATTAACTCTTCTTTAAATATTTGGTAGACTTTGCCTATGAAGCTGTCTTGTCTTAGACTTTGGTTTGTTGAGAGTTTCTTGATTATTGATTCAATCTTCTTGCTTGTAATCAGTCTGTTCAAATTTTCTGTTTCTTCCTGTTTCAGTTTTGGTAGGTTATTTTTCTAGGAATTCTTCCATTTCATCTAGGTTTTCTAATTTGTTGGCATATAGTTTTTCATAATATTCTCTTAAAGTTGTTTTTATTTCTGTGGTGTTGGTTGTCATTTCTCCTCTTCATTTATGATTTTGTTTGAGTCCTTTCTCTCTCTCTCTCTTTTTTTTTTAAATGAGTCTGGCTTAGAGGTTTATCAGTTTTGTTGACCTTTTCAAAGAACCAGCTCCTGATGATTTCATTGATCTGTTTTACTATTTTTATTTCTGCTCTGATCTTTATTATTTCCTTCCTTCTGCTGGTTTTGGATTTTGCTTATTCTTATTTTTGTAGCTTTGTTAGGTGTAAGGTTAGGTTATTTGAGACTTTTCTTGCCTCTTGAGGTAGGCCTGTATTGCTATAATCTTTTCTCCTAAAACTGCTTTTGCTGCGTCCCATAGATTTTGGACCATTGTATTTTTATTTTCATTTGTTTGCATGTAATTTTTATTTCTTCTTGATTTCTTGTTTGACATATTCATTGTTTGGTAACATGTTATTTAATCTCCATGTATTTGTGGTCTTTCCAGACTTTTTTTGTGATTAATTTCTTTTTTTTTTTAATTTTATTATGTTATGTTAGTGATTAATTTCTAGTTTCATAGCATTATGGTCAGAAAAGATGCATGATATGACTTTGACCTTTTTTGCATTTGTTGAGTCTTGTTTTGTGGCCTAATATGTGATTATTTTGGAGAATGTTCCATGTGCCCTTGAAAAGAATGCATATTCTCCTGCTTTAGGATGGAATGTTGTGAGTATATCTGTTAAATCTGTCAGGTCCAGTGTGTCATTCAAAGCCACCATTTCCTTGTTGATTTTCTGTTTGGATGATCTGTCCACTGATGAAAGTGGAGTGTTAAAGTCCCCTACTATTACTGTATTACTATTGATTAGTCTCTTTATGTTTGTTATTAACTGTTTTATGTATTTGGATGCTCCCATGTTGGATGCAAAAATTTGTACAATTGTTATATATTCTTGTTGGATTGTCTTCTTTACCATTATATAGTGTTTTTCTTTGTCTCTTGTTACAGTTTTTGTTTTAAAGTCTATTTTGTCCAATGTAAGTATTGCTACCCTAGCTTTCTTTTGACATCTATTTGCATAAGTGTTTCTCCATCCCCTCACTTTCAATCTGAAGGTGTCTTTAGTCTAAAATGAATCTCTTATAGGTGGTTCTTGTTTTTTTTTATCCACTCTGTCACCCTGTGTCTTTTAATTGGAGCATTTAGTCCATTTACATTCAAAGTAATTATTGATACATATGTATGTATTACCATTTTGTTATTTGTTTTGTGGTTATTTTTGTAGTTTATCTCAGATCCTTTCTTGTACTCTTTCACGGTTTCTTAGCTTTCTGTAGGGATATGCTTGTATTCTTTTCCTTTTATTCTTTGCATATCTATTACTGGTTTTTGATTTGTGGTTAACATTAGGTTTATATATAACAT
This sequence comes from Mirounga angustirostris, assembly GCF_029215605.1. Lineage (NCBI taxonomy): Eukaryota > Metazoa > Chordata > Mammalia > Carnivora > Phocidae > Mirounga > Mirounga angustirostris. The sequence goes on along the minus strand of NW_026991709.1, from coordinate 174,551,925 downwards.
CTTCTGCATATAGCAGTCTATATGAAGTTGATGGTCACTTAAGTTTGAAGCCATTCTTTATTCTTCTCCCCTGCACATTTAGGTATATGGTGTCATATTTTACATTCTTTTATTTTGTGAATCCTCTGACTGATTTTTACAGATATATTTATTTTTCTTGCTTTTGTGATTCCTACTTCTCATACTCTCACTTAAGATCTTTCCTTTCCATGCAAAGAGTGCTTTTTAATATTTCTTGTAGGGCTGGTTTAATGTTCATGAATTCCTTTAGTTTTTGTTTGTCTGAGAAACTCTTATCTCTCCTTCTATTCTGAATGATAGTTTTGCTGGATAGAATATTCCTGGCTGTATATTTTCCCTTTTAGCACTCTGTGCTGAAATATAGCAGCACTTTCTGCTGAAATATATCATGCTGCTCTCCTCTGGCCTGCAAAATTTCTGCTGAAAAATCAGCTGATAGCCTTGGGTTTTCCCTTGTAAATAACGGTCTTCTTTTCTCTTGTTGCTTTAATTTTTTTTTTTATCCCTTCTTTTTGCCATTTTAATTACTGTGTGTCTTCTGTGGACCTCTTTGGGTTGATTTTGATCCTCTGTGCCTCCTGGATCTGGATGCCTGTTTCCTTCCCCAGATTTGGGAAGTTTTCAGCTATTCTTTCTTCAAATATATTTTCTGCCCCCCTTTTCTCTTCTTCTGGGATACCTATGTTGTGAATGTTACTATGCTTGATGGAGTCACTGAGTTCCCTAAGTTTCTTCTCAATTTGTGTAACTTTTTTTTTCTCACTTGCTCAGTTTGATTGGTTTTCATTACTGTCTTCCAGGGTCATTAATTCATTCTTCTGCTTCCCTAGCCTGCTATTTAATCCATCAGGTGTATTTTTAATTTCATTTATTGTAGTCTTCATCTCTGATTGTTTCTTTTTTATCTCTTTGATAAGGGCCTCCCTGATGTCCTCCACTCTTTTCGCAAGTCCATTAAGTTTCTATATAAGCATAAGCATTACTTTAAATTCTCAATCAGGTGGGGCACCTGGGTGGCTCAGTCATTTAAGTGTCCAACTCTTGATTTTGGCTCAGGCCATGATCTCAAGATTGTGAGATCAAGCCCCGCGTTGGGCTCCACACTCAGCAGGGAGTCTGCTTGAGATTCTCTCTCTCCCTCTCCCCTCCTCCCCTCTGTGTGTGCTTCCTCTCTCTGTCTTCTGTGTGTGTGTGTACATATGTGTGTGTGTGTGTGTATATATATATATATAGTGAATATTTTTAAAAAAAATTCTCTATTAGTCATATTACTTACATTCTTTTCACTTAGATCTCTTGCTATGGTTTTACCCTGTTCTTTCAGTTGGGACATATTCCTCTGTCTCCTCATTTTGTCTAACTTCCTCTGTTTCTGTGTGTTAGGAAAGTCAGATACATCTCCTCTTGAAGGTAATGGCTACATGAAGAAGAGGTCCTATAATGCCCTGCAATGTAGTGTCCTCTGTTCCCCAGGACCTTGTGCTTCAGGGAATGTCTTCTGTGTGTGTTGCCTCTGCCATGCTGTTGTGTCCCGTCCATTTTTTTTCCTTTACTCCAGTTGTCTGCAGACACTCTCTTTGTTGTGGGCAGTGTTTGGAACTGGCCAGAGTCATTTTAACAAGGTGCACACTGCTCTGCTTGCAAAATGAGACCCACTGTCACCAGAACTAAAGCCCTGCAAAACACAGGTCAGAGATATGGTGTTGGTGGGATTTGCATTGGTCTTCTGGGGGAGGGGACCTGCAGTGCCAGGACTTAGGCAAGTGTGACTGGGAAGGGCAGGTCCCTTGAAGCATGGGGTGCAGGGCTTCGTGCAAGCAAGTTAGGTAGCAAGTGGTTAGGCATGCCCTGGTTCCTGCAGGTGGACATGTGTTTATGCTGGGGGTGAGGGAAGAAAATGGCACCTGCCAGCTTCTTTGTTTCTGGAGGGGTCTCCCTGTGATTCCTGCCTCTCCAGACTATGCCCTGAGATGAGTAAGTAAGTCTCCCTCCTACTTGCCCCAGACTTTTTCAAACTGCTGTTTTATGCTGTATCTCCATTGGCTGTTTGTCTTGTCATCTCTTTAAGGGTAGGGACTCAGCTTCCTAATGTCCTCAGGGCTCTCTCCAAATCCAGGCTGCTGATTTTTAAAATGCCAGGCTTTAAGTCCCACTGGTTATAAGAATTCACAGAATTCATCCCCTCTCACTTTCAATGCCAAATATTATGGGGATTCATCTTCCCCATGAGGGCTCCCTACAGTGATAGGCTGTTTCTTGCCCTTCTCTGCACCATGGCTCCCTCCCAACAGTAGATGCCCATGGTCCATTTTGCTTCCAAACCATAACTTCCATGTGGCCTCTTCTGTACATTTAGTTGTGGAGTTTTTTCTGCTAATCTTCAACACATTTTCTGGGTTACTTATACTGATGTGAATTTTTATCTAGTTATATCTATGGGATGAGGTGAGCTTAGGGTCCTCCTATTCCGCCATCTTCCCTGCCTCCTTCCTGATTTGTATAACTTTTTAAAAGAATCTTTGATAGTAAAGACTGAAATGAAAACAATCCTTCTTATTTATGTTTCCTGTTCCTAAGAAGTTATTATGTTACTTTATTAGAGGCTCTGGAACTTTATATTTTGTAACATCTGAAAAATACAGACTCCCAGGTGCATACTAAGAAATGTTAATTAAGAGAGTCTGTGATGGGATGAGGTAGAGGAGGGAGCTTCTGGTGGTTATTAGAATTTTCTGTTGGTTGAGAGGCATGTGGGTAATTCACATGAATTTTGTTTTTAGTCACATTGTTGCATTTGTTTTAGAATTTCAAATAACTTTATTTTATTTATTTTTTTTATATGATGACATAGAAACCACACTTCACCAAAATGAGGAATGGATTAAAAAGAAAATTAGTTTAGCACCTTGACAGGAGACAAGTTTTGAGCCATCAGTTTAGTGCTGGACACTCAATAAATGTTGAATAAATGAATAATCTGAATAAAGCGTTACCTTTTAAAAAATGAGATGACTGCTCTCCAAATGAAATATAAATGCAAAATGTACCTCCATAGATTTTAATTTCCCTATAGACTTCCAAGCTGCAACAGCTGTTTTATATAGTACAAGAATATTGCTCTTTCTCACTAACTTTGACCCTGAAAATATCTGTTACAAATAACTGAGCTCTCTAATAGTTCATAATGATCCTGCCCTCCCAGCAGAACTAATCAGTGATTTGGAATCAAATTGGCAATTTTAAAAATGAGACATTGTTCACATTGATTTCTTATGTGGTTATCATCTTTTTATTAAAGGAGACAATTGCAATATGTTAGCATCAATCAATATTATGAATAAACTTTCAAACCATGAGGTTTGATGATTATGACCTATTGTGATGTTATTTTTTTTTAAGCTTTGTTACCAGCTGTTTGCAGGGAGAAAGCTCATGTTACACTGGAAACTCATAATTTCAGTTAAATTTTTAATATTTAAGTAGTATTTTGTCTTTTACCTTCCTTTGAATTGTTTATGGTAATCTACTGAGTTTCCTATTTATATTTTCCTTTAAAATGTTATTAAGTCCAGATTACAAAATTTGCCATACTAATTGTGTCAACTGGTAGTGCATACAAAAGTCTTGAAAAGGTATTTTTAAAAGATGTTAATAATTAAAGGAAGAAATCCATATTGTTCCATAAATTGTTTGTAGAAAATTTCTAAACCTGTTAGCTTGGTCACAGAGAGCAAGGAGGTCAAGGCCATAAAATAATTCTCATGGGGGCCAGTAAGCATCACATGGAGAAAATCTCTTGACTAGTTTGTGATTTAAATCCTAAACCACTAACTCAAAGACCCAGACTGCTATTCAGAGGGATGATTAAGTTAAGGAACTTAAGTGACTTAATGCAAATTCACAATCATAAATTATAAAAAGATAATGAAGCATACAACTTTACTTTTGGGTCAAAAAAATACTGCCTTCATATTTGATAGACGTTTTTAAAGTATTATATATAGTTTAAATGATTACAAATTCTAAATCACAGATGGTCTATGTTCTAAAATAAAGTTAATGCAGTCTTTCATATTGAATATATCTATCCATGGGAAATCAATCTAGATATGTGCTACTAAACCTTGGGTACCTATTTCCCTCAGTGAAGTTTGATCTCAAATACAGGACAATTAATCTTCATCTTTCTTTACTGATAACCAAATGACTTTGAGTTAATGATCTATAACTCAATATAAATAAAAGAATAATTGTCATATTTATTCTCTGTTCAATTAAAAAAATGATTTTTCTAAAAATTCATATAAATTGTTCGGGTAAGAGCTAAATCAGTATGTATTCCCTACGTTGAAAACATCAAATTAAAGATCACCTGTTACCCATTGTAAAAATATGTTTTCAGTTATTTTTTCTTTTGAATATGTAAAATTTAAAATCTATATCTACATTTAATTTAGTATCTATTTACTGGTTACTTTTTATATTTAGGTATGTGCTTAATTTATATGTCTTTTTAACAATGCAAATAATTCTGTATCATTTGGATGTTTGTTTACTTGCTCAAGTTTTATTGTCAGTATACTTTTATTATGTTTTCATTAATTACTCTCAAGTAATATTTGAGTAATTGTATGGTAGCAACTTGCAATCCTAGCTGAGTCCCTTATAGGATTTTGGGGGGTTATCAAAATCAAACTTGAAAGAAACAGTGTTTTGGTGGAACTCTTGTCAGTTTCCATAAGCCATATCCCATAGGTCTCTCAAAGAATAGAGGAGGGACACAGAAATGTGGTCCATATCACATGTCAGTCATAGTCATTTTATGAAAATGTCCTCGTCAAAAAGTTAATATTTTACCTGGGAATATCCCTCAAAAGTATTTAGTTTTGTTTCTGAAAAGAGGAAGATGCTAGTCAACTCATGAAGGAGTTCCTTCAGTAGAACATCACCTGCAAATTTATTGACAGTAGTTGAACAGAGTTTTGAAAATACAAATTGTGTTGTGCTTGGCATTGCTCTCCAAATGCTTTTTAGCATTCAGGAATGTATGTGGCAGAAATTGTCTTGATTATATTCCATAATGAGAGTATGTCAGAGATGTTACTCAATCTTATAAATCAGTAGGTTGGAATAAGCAGTACCTGAAGTAGGCCATCTTTATTTCAAGAGGCATGTACCTATTCTGTGGATAACTGATGTTTCAGAAATTATTATCTCACATACTTTTTAGTACCACTTTTTCATTAGTACATTATAATCCATTGCAACTCAAAGGGATGAAATTTACTTTTTTAAAAATCATGATCCCTCAAAAGCACATTTCTGGCTCTACTTTTTTTTTTTTAAGATTTTATTTATTCCTTTGACAGAGAGAGGGAGAGAGGCAGGCAGAAGAAGAGGGAGAAGGAGAAGCAGACTCCCGCTGAGCAGAGAGCCCAACATGGGGCTCCCTGCCAGGGCCCTGGGATCATGACCTGAGCTGAAGGCAGACTCTTAACCCACTGAGCCATCCAGGTGCCCCTTGAAGGTTAAGCATATTGACAACAAAATCAATTATGAACATTGTGAAGATGTATAATGGAGTTATGGCAAATACATGATACTTTATCACAGAACCCATAAAAGCACAATATTTATCAAAAGTGGATGGTTTTTTGTACCAATTTGTAGTGAAGTAGGGGATAGTACTGTAGGGATGAGACAGTTGAATCAAGAAAAATGGTATCAATGGAAAAACAATATGAAGTTGATTCACAAAGTGATTTACTTTTTTTCAATCAAGTATCAATAGTATCAAATTCAGTTAGTAACATGTACAAGAGTTCCTTTGTGAACTGAGAAATATCTTTATTCAATTTGACATACCCCAGCCATTCTTAGTCAATAGCTCCCTCTTCAGACCTATAGGAGTTAACATTTATTTATGCCTCAGAAAATCAATTTGCAGGGACTTTTGTGTAGGTACACAGTTGAAATCTAATCCTTATATTCATTTTGGAAGAAATATTTCTACTTATGGAACAAATAAAACCTCTGGAAATATAAGGTTGACATGAGTTGTTAATAAAGTGCTGAAATTGGAGTAAAAATCATGTTTAAGTGTATTAACTTGGTACTTTTATATAATGATCCAATGGCAATAAAACTTAAACTTTTCAAATACTATAGTCTATTTTCAGTAGAGCAAGTTAATTACTATATCAAACTCTAAGCTTTGGGGCTTATTTTTAAATTTTGTAATGTTTTATTTGTCAGCATGTTTTTGTCTTCCTTTTGCTCTGTGTGAGCACAACTCTATGAAGTTACATTATTATGGGATTGGGTTAGCTTTTCTTGGATTCAGTGATTATAATTTTCTATCATCAACTGGAATATTCCTTATTAAAATCTGAAGCCATTATCATGTTCAGTTAATAAGGTTGCTTCTCGTTCTCTCTTCTTTAATTAACATGATTATTTCCACAAATTCAAAATCTAATAGATTTTAGAGAATTTTTAAAAATTTAACAATTGTTATAGAACTCCCAAAAGGAGATAAAACAAAAAGCATTATTCATTTTACCCCCATACAGATATAATCATATTTAATATTTAATAAGCTTCCCTTGGTCTGTTTTCTGTAATGCATATTTTTATAATATTGGTATGAAACTGAAAATATGGTTTTATATCTTTTCAAAAAGTCAATATAACAACAACAGTTATTAACAATACACTATATTCATTTCCCTCATGTAATTAAATGTCTTCTAAAAATACCATTGGAAATGTCTGAATATTTCAGAAAACAAACTAATTTAGACATTGCTGCACATTTGGGATATTGCTGCAATGTCTGTCTTTACAGCTGTAACTTTGAATGGCTTTCTGATTATTCCCTCAGATAGTTTCCTGGAAGTGAAATGCTTGAGTGGAAGGGTAAGACACTTTTGATATACTGCCAAGTATAGCTTTTTAAAGTGGCAGTACAAAGTATTACCCCTAAAAAGAGATGATGATTTGAATGATCTAAGATTGATAATTTTAAGGTAGAGTTTAGTTTACCAAGCTCTCCTCTTCACACCCATACGTACTCACACCCCTCCCCACTATAGTGAACATCTTATTGACTATATATTTATGAACACAGTACTTTAAAAGGAAGAGAAAAAAAACTCTCTCTCCTAGAAGTATACAATAGTTATCCTGGTGGCATTTAACTGAGGTGTTTCCAGTTATTATTTAATTTGCATTTTAAAAGCATTTATTATAAGTTAATGAATCAATTGATTCTCCAGGGAACATTTAATAAGATTTATTGCCTTATAAAATTTATATGGCTCTCAGCTAACTAACTGAGATTATAATTATTAGCAGTTGCATAATTACATTTGTGGTAATTCTGGAGATGACCAAAGACAGGAAATATTTATAACTTCTTACATTTTATATAGAAATGGATGGCTTTAACATGTGATTTTAAAACATATTCATAACTTCAAAGCACCTGTATTTATTTTTTTAATTTGAAAGGTATTTTAAAAATCTATTAACTAAAAAATATAAGTTGTTCATAATAGCAATAGGGCAGAGGAACTAAAAGGGCAATTAATTTAAAAATGTTAAATCTAGAGAGTTTAAAATGCCATGTTGCCCAAGTAATCTATACCTCCCCCACCTGGAAGGTAGAAGGTTCCTAACCTTGTACAACTTGTCTTTTGAATGTTTTATGAGCTGTTCTCAGGCCACTCCTGTTCATCCATTTCATTCCAGTCTGCCTGGCTCCAAGAACATAAGCAGCTCCGTCACTTAATTGAAGGCACTTTCCCTTCCCCACATGTACTCCCTCCTCTCCATTCCACCACCCCCCACCATCTGTCACTGAGACCCACCAATATCACTTCCTCCATGAAACCTTCCCCACCACTGTCTTCTCTTCTGTTACCTTCTGATCTTTAACTGCATTTAATCTTATCTAACACTTTCTTTTTCCTATTCCTTCTGCCGGAAACCCATCCCTTACTTATCTGAGAGAGGTGCAAAATGATATGGTGCCAAAGCCGTGGCCACATGACTTGTTTTGGCCACCAGTATGTTAGCAAATGTGACCTAAGCAGAAGCTTGGAAAGCACTTGCCCATTACCCCCTCTCCTGCTGCTGGAAACTCTTCCACTCCCACTCTGTCTGCTTACCGGCAGAGATGAATGACCACATGGATCAGGGATAGGCCATCCCAGCCAGTGCTCCCCATACCACCCCCCTCCCCACAACAGGCTATCAGCCAGCCAGCTGCTGACATATAAGTGACCCTGGGAGAAATAGGCACAAGACCTTTCCTGCTGAACTGGTCCAATTTGATTATGCATAGAATCGTGAGCAAATGAAATGGTGCTTGTTTAAGTCCCTAAATTTTGAAGTATTTCTTTTAACATGGCAATAGATAGTTGTTACAGTTATCTGTCTAACCTCTCAGACCTGTTTCCTCATCTATAAAATGAAGAATCAAATCCCCTGTTGATTGGTCCAAATGACATAGACACAGTATCTGATTTCAACCTTGGCTCCATCAGGTGCTAACTGGGTTTCCTTTTTCCTGTTTCTTTAACATAACATACTATTTTAACATCTTGGTGCCTCATTTTTCTTGTAAAAATGTATGCAAAAACAGTTCTGGTGTATCAGTTAGGAGTATTTTGCTGCAAGTGACAGAAAACCTGATTTAAATTAGCTTAAGGAAAATAGGAATATCACTCAGTTGATTGAAAAATCAAAGGGTAGCCTGTTGTCAGGTACTTTTGCTTTCAGGAGTTTAAACATCATTAGAGTATTGTCTCTCCCCATGTATCAACCACTCTCCTTCATGTTGCTACCACTGTCACCCTCCAGAAGTATTGAAATGGCTGAAACCCCTCAGATATACCTGTAAGAGTCTTATTAGCTCTGGTTAAGTTGGTGCCTATCACATGGACAGGAGAAACAAAATTTTAATTGTCTAGATATAAGTCATATCTTCAACCTTGGACCGAGGGTTAGGAATCAATCCCTAGAGGCAGAGAGGATAATGGTGTAGGACAAGGCAGTTACCCAGAGGAATATCAGAATATCGTTACCTAAAAAAGGAAAACTGTTAAAAACAGTGGCTACTTCTGCCATTTATCATAACCATCAAGAACAGTAAAATGAGCTACTGAATGTAAATGTCTAGTGCTGAGGGTGACATAGAGTAAGAACTCAGTAAGTATTATCTGTAAATATTAATATGAACATGCACAAAAAAAGCACTGAGTATTCTATATCTTCACTGTGGTGATGGTCACATAAATTTATATATGTGATAAAATTATACAGAACTAAATACACACATACATAAACATGAATGCATGTGTAACTAGAGAAATATGGTCTTAAAAAGATCAATGTCATTTTCTGCTTTGTATTATTGTGTTGTTATACAAGATGCTGCCATTAGCGGAACTGGGTGAAGGGTATACAATCTCTATGTATAATTGCATGTGAATTTACTATTGTCTCAAAATAAAAACTTAAAAAAAAAAAGCACCAAGCACAGAAATGGACACAAAGCTGACATACAGGGCAGTGATTATAACCATTATCTGAATCCTAAAGTAATGAACATCTTTCCTTAAGAACACAAACTTATAATCTCCTCCACAGTAGTCTTTCTGGTTTCCTCACTCAGAACCACTTTGACTTTCTGAAGTATTCCCTTTCAAAGAACCTCACTGTTGCACTAATCAGAGACAACTTAGTATCAGAGTTCTTCATTTACACCTCTGTCTCAATAGATTAACAACTCCCGAAAGCAACGGATATCTTATTTTTGCCTTAGTCATTCATTCTTCATTTGCACTTTTAATTTTCTTTTTTTTCGTATCTCTCAGCACAGGTCTTTTTCCGTGTGGGACTTTCAGAAAAATGTTAAGATTTGATATTTAGGTGAACATATTTTGTTCATGATTGTAATGGTTATCAAAGCAAGACACTAGACATATTTCTTAATTATACTTATATCAGAACTATTGTACGGTGGCTAATTTTTTTCTGAACTGGATTGTCTTTGGGAGTTTTCTTATCAGTGTTCAAAGGGACTCAGGAGATAGGAGATAGCTACAAAAAAAAGGGGGGGTTATTTTACAGGAGCCTGGGGATCGGAGATTAGCTATTGAATGATCATCGCAGTAGAGCTTCAATTCCCTTTTTATTTAGGTTTTGTGGTTTTCTGTCATAGAGATTTTAAGTAGAAAGGAGTTCATGATCTCCTCCTAAGGAGTTTGCTATTCAAGTGAATTTTTGGAAGCAGTGGGGGAAAAAAGGGCCAAGTGGGTTATTTAATAGAGGATTACTCTTCCAGAAGTCGGCTATAATTCTCATATATATAGGTTCTCTGGCCATGGCTGAGTGAACAGATAATAGCCTGTTTAGAATCGTCTGCCTTTGTTCAGTGAAGGGCATCCTGTCCTCCCACCACCCAGCCTTTTTTTGTTCATCACGCCCACCAAATAAGAGTGATGCCAAGTTCACAAATAGAAACCAAGACCATTAACATATCAAGCACTTCCAAGATCAAAATACTGCATACGGCATGTGTGTTTTAATGAAAATCTAGACTCAGAGGCAGCTGAAGTCTGCATTGTGTGAGTTTCCAAGATAAAAGTGCGATTTCAATGAGAAAAGAAACTTTTAACACTCAGAGTAAAAATCACTTCTTACATTTAGTGCCAATTAGTTTCCTATGTTACAATATATATCATTGCCAAACTACTTTCTAGAGGGAGATGGAGTGTGCATTCCTCCACCTGAATTTCCTTTTGCCTAGGGGAATCTACCTGCTGTGGTCTGGCTTATGCTATAAACTGTCTTGAAAGTTTATCATTTCATTTATGTGGAACCTATTCCTCTTGGGGACTGGTGTTTCTGACAGCCTTATCTGTTACCCCTTGGTTTTGCGTTTCTTCACTTGATGGCTTTGGATCTAATGTTATTGATCACTGTGGTAGCATGGCTCATCATCATGGGGAAAATGAGGTTGCTGACTCCATTTCCTTTTGTCTAGCATATGCTTTGATGAGCTCATATATTTCTTCCCCTTTCTTGAGAGTTTCCTTTTTTTTTTCTTTTGCTCACCTTCCTGATACCTTTCTTATAGAGGCAGAGAAATAACAATCTTCAGGCGTGAAGGGGGAGGCGATTACAAAAGAAAGGGAAATTTTGGAGGCTGGAGAATTTCATTATTTGTCCTAGCAAAAAAAGCTGTATTCATTTTCTATTGCTGTGTAACAAATTGCTACAAACTTAATGGTTTAAATCAACATGTGTTTATTATGATGTACTTTTTATTGGTGAAGAGTCCAGACATGGCTTAAGTGGATCCTCTACTCAGGGTCTCAGAAGTCTGCAATCAAAATGGGCACTGGGACAGCTGGGTGGGTCACTCTCAGCTGAGACTTTGAGGCTCCTCTTTCCGCTTCATTGAGAATATTGGCAGAAATCAATTCCTTGTGGTTGTAGGACTAAGGTCCTTAGCTGTTAAACATCGCCCTCTCCTTAGGCAGTTCACTTTGGAGCTATTTGCTTTCTTCCTTCAAGGCAAGCAGGAGACTCTTAATAGCTTCACCTTCTTTTTAAGGGCTCACCTGATTAGGTCAGGCCCAACCCTCCCTTTTGATGAATTCAGAGTCAACTGGTGAGTGATTTAATCACAAGAATCATGTCTCACCATATTTCCACATCTGACCCACTCACATGGTGAGGAGGTTATAAAAGGGCATGAGTCATCAGGGGTCATCTTAGAATTCTGCCTAGCACAGGGGCAATGCCTGTCTTATTCATCATCTCTACTTCTTAGAACCGAACCCTGGCACATAACATACAAACTATAAAAAAATTACCAAATAAATAAATAAATAAATAAATAAATAAATCACTCTCCTCATTTCCTGAACTATTACAAGAAATAAAATTTCAAGATCATTGTTACTGATTACATATCTTACAGATGACTCTTTCAATTTGTACTGACAAGCCTCCCAGATTTCTGATGATGGGTTAGTATAAATATTTGGCACTCTAACACAGAACAATTTAAACTAAGCGATGTCTGGAATGGTTACCTAGTACATTTTAAAAATCCATTTTATTGGGCGCCTGGGTGGCTCAGTTGGTTAAGCGACTGCCTTCGGCTCAGGTCATGATCCTGGAGTCCCTGGATCGAGTCCCGCATCGGGCTCCCTGCTCGGCAGGGAGTCTGCTTCTCCCTCTGACCCTCCCCCCTCTCATGTGCTCTCTCTCTCTCTCATTCTGTCTCAAATAAATAAATAAAATCTTTAAAAAAAAAATAAATAAAATAATAAAAAAAATAAAAATCCATTTTATTAAGGAGAGAAAATCAGTGGTTGCTCTTCATTCTTCAAAACTAGCCCCCAATTCCGGGTACAGATTTGCTGCTCAATCCCTAGACAAAGGGAAGTGGCTCTATGTATTCAGTTCTCTGGTTTTACATGTTTGCATGGTGGAAGCTGTCAGATACACTGTGTTTTTGAAAGCTGCCTTAATATTTTGCAGAGCCTTTTTTTTTTTTAAGGTTTATATCTCAGCATGTAGGCAGTAGATCTCTGTATTGTTGTGGACTTGGAGAGAATGATCATTCAGAAATAAAGCATTCTTTTGGTGAAAGATGCTGAGGGGACACATGCATACATATCTATTTTTCATACTCAAATATATATTTCATACTCATGTGTATAATTTATGTTATATATTCAACATGAGGACATTTCCTGTTCCTATATATTTCCATATATGTGTGTGAGTGTGTGCTCATGTGTTTTATACATGTGTTTTATACAACTTAGTAGAAGTGTGAGTCTCCCTAAAGATTTAGAGATTAAGTGTAGAACCTAGAAATCCTGGACTGGTACCTTGACTCTAAATGCAGACAGTTTGGGTTTTTTCCAGGCCACCTGGGTGAAGAAAGAGTTCACAGTAGAGTCCTAGGGCCAGCAGGGAGGTACCATCTGGACCCTGTGTGGCAGCCAGCTCTGTCTTCAAGCATCCTTCAGGGTTCCTGGGGCTGTCTGCACCTACGAGCCTACATCCTGGGCCATTCATAAATAGTTTTTTTTAGAAACAGTGTTTTTATTAAAATGTCAAATTAATGTTCTTTTAACAGCTTAGAGTAATATTTCTGAACCATCTGACACATGAGAAGGCAAGGTGGAAAATGTCAGAATTGTCTGAGTGCCTGCCTTTGTGATAGCTGCATGGCCTGGGGTCTGGTTCTGATCTCTCAGTAGAAGGCCTCTGGTGAGTAGGCCAGGGGGCTGGATTCCAGGAGCCTCACCTTCTGAGAGCTAGAGCCAGGCTCCAGGCCTGCCACTTCAGATGTCCCCTTGTTCTGTGACAGTGGGCACTGTGCCTCTCATTAGGCTGTGCACCCAGACTGATCTGAGTCCTGTGCCAGTGACTAATCAATTTGATATAAGGAGGTTTAGTAAAGTGCCATCTTGATGATCTGTCCAAAAAAAAAAAAAAAAGGTTTTAGGGAGCTATCTCAATGTTTTCAGAACATATTGCACACCTGGCTAGAGGCAATTGCAGTGTTAGGGGAAAACTGATCTAAAGTTAGGAGATGCTTGTTAGCCACCAAATTGTATGACCTTTGGAAATCACTTAGCTTCCTTACTCCCAAGATTCCCCATCTGTAAAATAAGAGACAATACTTTGCTTTCTTAAGGAAATAGTTGTGGGAATTAAGTTAGGGCACCCATACCTCTAAACTTCTTACAGCCTGACCTCTTCAAGCCTGAGAATCCCCACCTCTAGCACAGACAGAGCACTCAATTCAGAGTTTTAATTGCTTATTGCTGTTGTTATGAAAGCTCTTTGCAAATTGAAAACCCCTTTGCAAATGTCTGGACATATTCCTAAATAGCACCTTACAAGAAATATGAGCAATTTGACTTGTGTAGTATTAACATGTGCACTCTCTCTCTCTCTCTCTCTCATCTCTATCTATCTATCCATGAGAGAGAGCGAGGTTGGTGGGGTTGCAGAGAGAAAGGGAGAGAGAGAGAATCTCAAGCAGGCTCCACACCCAGTGAGGAGCCCAATGCAGGGTTAGATCTCACCATGCTGAGACCATGACCTGAACCAAAATCAAGAGTCAGATGCATAACCAACTGAGCCACCCAGGTGCCCCAACGTATTTAGTTTAAAGTGTGGATCAAAGCACTAAATGGATTCCAAGCTCCTAAAATGTCTCAAATTCACTCACATCTTTCCATGTTCATGCCCAGTACCCCTAGTCCAAGCCATGCACCATCATCTCCTGTTTTAGGGATATCATTCAGAATAGCTCACAAAGCATACTGGGAATATAAGCCCCTATTTACTCACTGAACTGGTCTGAGGCTATTTCAGTCTTTAAAGTGATAGATCTGCCTACCTGGCTTCCTTTTCACCTGGTATTCCCACCACTGCCTGCTTGAAAAAACCCTCTCTCCCACTCTCTCTCTCTCTCACATCTCCCTCCCTCTCCCACCCCCCTCTCACTTCCTCTCTCTCCCCCCTCCATCTTCCTCCCTCTCCCACCCCCTCTCTTCCTCTCTATCTTCCTCCCTACTTCCCTCTCTCTCTCTTTCTCTCTCTCTCACCACAGACACAGACACCCCCACACTCTTCATATTACCTTTTCCCCATCATCCGTTTCCACATTTCATCTTTGGGGAAGATTTTTCTAATTATTGCCCATCCTCACTACACTAGGTCTCCCGCAAATAAGCCCTTATAGGACCCAGTACTTCTGTTTTATCACACATTATAATTTTAATCAAATGTTTAATTTTACATCTGTCCCCTTTAAATTACCACCACCCTTTTTTCCAATCTCTGCCAGAGCTTTTCAAAGAGTGAGTCTAAGTGACTCACATTTGCAGAATGGCCTTACTGATTTTCTTTTGTTCTCAGCTAATTGATTTAGAGCAACTCTGTTAATCAAACATCTTTGAACCTTGGACTGAGTTATAACTATTTCTAAGTTCCCAGAGAGTAAGGGTAGCCTTTTGTGTTTTGGGTTTTTTTTTTTCACACATTAGGTTCTTAAAAATGTATTGAAATAATGAATAATAAAAAAAAAAAAAATAGCAGAGCAGATTTGATGTTAGCTTCCTTAGCTGAAGATTGAAATGAAACATTTCCCAGAATGGACCCCAAATGTTTTGCAGTCTTACTAATGGACAAGTTCTCATTTACATGTGTTTCCTGTAGCAGAATAAAAAAGGAAAAGGGAAAGTCTCTTAGAACCTTTGATCTTTTAGTTGTATATGAGTTCAAAGAAGTTCCTTAAGATGTTAAAGAGCACTGGTCTTCTCACAATAAATGCTCAATGCCAAAGAGTAAAAGTCAGAATGGGGAAATCTTTGAAATACTTGCAGTTCATAATTTTCCTAGATTGTATTTAAAATCTTGCTATGATTCAGGATGACACATTCAAAACCGGTGGTGTCTTTCTCAGGCTAGTCAACAAGGAAGCAATACACTTGAACATTTTGCCTTCTTTTAATTTGTCTGCTTCCCTACAAAACACAACACAACAAAATAAAAGCTGCATTATTTAAATCAAACTGAGAATTTCAAACTGTGTTAATGTGAAGACTAAACAGAGTTACAAAATCAGGGACTTAGAAAATCAGTGTATAGTAGAAAATCATCAGCCTCTAAGTGTTTTATTCATCATTCATGGCTCAAATGGGTACATACGTGAGTAAGCACTAAAGTACTACTTAGCTACGAGTTATTTAACTTTTCTACTCTTTAGTTTCCTCATCTGTAAAATGGGAGAGTAGTAACTGTACTTACCTAGTAGGATTTGTCAGGAGGAATCAGTAAGTTATCAGAGTTAAATAAGTTTGACAAGTACCTAGCACATGGTAAGTCCTTTCTTAATCTTAGCCTAAAACTGAGATTTAAAAAGCTAAGGGTCTGTAGTTCAGGATCCAGGAACATGTATTCTAATAAGAGTTATTTTTGTTTGTTTGTTTTTAAAGATTTTATTTACTTATTTATTTATTTGACAGAGAGCACAAGCAGAGGGAGAGGGAGAGGGAGAAGTAGGCTCCGTGCTGAGCGGGAGCCTGATGCGGGGCTTGATCCCAGGACTTCGGGATCACGACCTGAGATGAAGGCTTAACCATCTGAGCCATCCAAGCATCCCCTAATAAGAGTTGTTAATACTTTCATTTCTTTTCCAAAATCTCATTTCCAGCAGTTTTATTCAAAGTGTTGTTTGGTGTTAGCATATATATTACTGGTAATGATAAGAACATCTACTATGAATGTTAAATTGTAAGTGAAATCTAATAGAACACTTTAAATCTATTACCTGCCTGCCAGTCCCAGCTGGAAGTGTCAGGAGCAGCTGGGTTTTACATGCCCATGCATGGGTCAGAATGGTTTTGCTTCCTCCCTGAGTTAGAGTGCCTGGGAGCATGGCCTCTTGCATCATGCTCCCTCTATCTGAGCTCGGATCCTTCTCTGCTTAGCTGGCAAGTCACCTAGATTATCTCCACTTCAGGTCTCCCCATTTTAAAAATTGGTTTGATAATCAAATTGCCCACCACATAGAATTAGTAAGAAGATTTTATGTAAGTTTAATATTTGTAAAATTTAGAACAGCACCTGGTACTTAGGTACTATATAAGTATTTAATCAAACGTAATTTATAACATCTGTTTAAACAAACATTCCTGCAGACATTGGTCTCAGCTAAATCTCTCCATAAACAACTGTCTTGGTAAAAGGGAATAATTTGTGCTTCGTGCTTTCTGACATATAAAATCTAAACTTTAGAAATATGAGTGTTTGGGGCGCCTGGGTGGCTCAGTCACTTATATGTCTGACTCTTGATTTCAGCTCAGGTCATGATCTCAGGGTTCTGAGATCAAGCCCTGGATCTTAAGCATGGGGCCTGCTTAAGATTCTCTCTCTGCCCCTCTCTCCACCTTGTTCTATCTCTCCCTCTAAAAAAAGAAGAAGAAAGAAAGAAATGTGTTTGTCAAAGTGGGTGTTGATGAACCATTTTGCATATCAAAGGGCACAGTAGGACTGCCCAGGAAAGAAGATTCAAGTGGGAGCTTGAGTTGTCTCTCCTCTAAGGGTCTCTTCACCTCCAATGTGGACCCCAATAAGGAGGCTAGTAACCATGCTTTAAGGTTTGAAGGTGAAGGATTTCTAGGCAAGGAGTTGCGATTATAATATTAGAACTTATAAAACCTTCATGGAAGCCCTTCTCTCTGAGTTAGGTTGGAATGAGCTTTTCCAGAGTCTCAGGGTGTAATTTTTGTACACAACCATAAAATCTCATGTTATCTCAACCATCTGCTTCTTAATTTATAGTGCCCAGAATCCTAGGGGCCATGACTAAGAAAGGAGAAGAATGGAGTCCTGGAAATTGTGACACCCAACTCTACCAGTCCTTTCCAGTCTCCTTCTGTACCACTTCTTCTCTATTCCTTCTGATCTACTTAGTTCCCCTCACCTTGGCTGCTCTTTATGCTACAACTAATGCATTCTAAATTCTCCCTTACCTTTCCATCCCCATGAAAACCAAACAGGGAGGAGTGAAGTAGAAAAAGCATAGTGCAATAATTTCTTTTAAGCTTTCAGCTTAATTTATTTTCTTCAACTTTCCCCAAGTTAATTTAGGTTCTGCATACATTTGCCAATGCTTATTTTCAAAATACATCCGTTTTTATAAATACAAACAGAAGTATAGTCATAATTACTTTCCTTTCATTTGATCCTCAAAATAACTTTGCTTAATTTAAACGAAGAAATAAAAGAGTATTGTTGAAAAATAACTAATGAAAGGGTTCAGGTTATGAAAGGAGTACTATTCCAATTCAAAGGCATTTTATTTTTGAGAAATTGCATAGCATTTAAATTTTTGAGAATTGCTATATAAAGTAACTATCCATCTGCTGAGTATATAGAATCGTATTTTTTTAAATTTTATTTTATTATGTTATGTTAATCACCATACATTACATCATTAGTTTTTGATGTAGTGTTCCATGATTCATTGTTTGCATATAACACCCAGTGCTCCATTCAATACGTGCCCTCTTTAAGACCCGTCACCAGAGTTAAATAAGTTTGACAAGTATACCTAGCACATGATAAGTCCTTTCTCAATCTTAGCCTAAAACTGAGATTCAAAAAGCTAAGGGTCTGTAGTTCAGGATCCAGGAACATGTATTCTAATAAGAGTTATTTTTTGTTTGTTTTTAAAGATTTTATTTATTTATTTATTTGACAGAGAGCACAAGCAGAAGTAGAGGGAGAGGGAGAAGTAGGCTCCTCGCTGAGCAGGAGCCTGATGCGGGGCTTGATCCCCCCACCCCTCTCCCCTCTAGAACCCTCAGTTTGTTTCTCAGAGTCCATAGTCTCTCATGGTTCATCTCCCTCTCTGATTTCCCCCCCTTCATTTTTCCCTTCCTAGTATCTTCTTTTTTTTTTTTTTTAACATATAATGTATTATTTGTTTCAGAGGTACTGGTCTGTGATTCATCAGTCTTACACAGTTCACAGTGCTCACCATAGCACATACCCTCCCCAATGTCTATCACCCAGCCACCCCATCCCTCTCACCCCCCACCACTCCAGCCACCCTCAGTTTGTTTCCTGAGATTAAGAATTCCTCATATCAGTGAGATCATATGATACATGTCTTTCTCAGATTGACTTATTTCGCTTAGCATAATACCCTCTAGTTCCATCCACATCGTTGCAAATGGCAAGATTTTGTTTTTAACAAAACCAAAAGACAACCGACAGAATGGGAGAAGATATTTGCAAATGACATATCAGATAAAGGGCTAGTATCCAAAATCTATAAAGAACTTATCAAACTCAACGCTCAAAGAACAAATGATCCAATCAAGAAATGGGCAGAAGACATGAACAGACATTTTTCCAAAGAAGACATCCAAATGGCCAACAGACACATGAAAAAGTGCTCAACATCAGGGAAATCCAAATCAAAGCCTCAATGAGATACCACCTCACACCAGTCAGAATGGCTAAAATTAACAAGTCAGGAAAGGACAGATGTTGGCGAGGATCCGGAGAAAGGGGAACCCTTCTACACTGTTGGTGGGAATGCAAGCTGGTGCAGCCACTCTGGAAAACAGTATGGAGGTTCCTCAAAAAGTTGAAAATAGAGCTACCGTATGACCCAGAAATTGCACTGCCGGGTATTTACCCCAAAGGTACAAATGTGATCCAAAGGGGTACATGCACCCCGATGTTTATAGCAGCAATGTCCACAATAGCCAAACTATGGAAAGAGCCAAGATGTCCATCGACAGATGAATGGATAAAGAAGAGGTGGTATATATATACAATGGAATATCATGCAGCGATAGAATCGTATTTTTTTTTAAAAGGCAGGTTTAGCTGAGAGTCAGTGCCCAGTCTAGTTCACTCCTTTAGTGATTGCTTATATCTTTTAGAGCATTTACTTTTGCCAGGAACTGTTCTCTGAGCTTTCAGGTCCTCTCTTTCTGACTGTACGCCCAACTGAAGTACACAATAGGTGATATTGCTTAGGAGGACAGTGGGTCTTATTAGAAAAGAGGATTTCTAACTTAAGAATTAACTACAAGCATATTATATAAATGATACAAGATTTTTTTAAATCGAAGGTGAAATTATGTAGATACACATACACATATATGAAGATATTTTGAGTTTATGTTTACTTAATAGAAACAACATGAGTTAAATCAGTGACATGAGGTCATGGAACATTCAGAAAGATGAAAAAGCCACAAAGAAAATTAATGCCAATAATGGGTGAAACAATATTCCTGTGAGATTCACTTAGAGCACATTTAATTTTTTTTTTTTTTTTTTAGAGAGGAAGGAGAGAGAGCGTGTGCGAGCACGTGTGTGCATGAGTGTGGGGAAGGAGCAGAGGAAGAGGGAGAGAGGGAATCTCAAGCAGGCTCCACACCCAGCATGGAGCCCAACGAGGGGCTCGATCTCACCACCCTGAGATCACAACTGCAACCTGAGCTGAAATCAAGAGTCAGATACTTAACCGACTGAGCTACCCAGGCACCACCACTTGGAGCACATTTAAAAGGAGTTTGGGGGGCGCCTGGGTGGCTCAGTTGGTTAAGCAACTGCCTTCGGCTCAGGTCATGATCCTGGAGTCCCGGGATCGAGTCCCGCATCGGGCTCCCTGCTCGGCAGGGAGTCTGTTTCTCCCTCTGACCCTAACCCTTCTCATGTGCTCTCTCTCATTCTCTCTCTCTCAAATAAATAAATAAAATCTTAAAAAAAAAAAAATAAAAGGAGTTTGGGATTAGATTGCCCAGAGTAGGTGACTTAGCAAGACCTGCTATGGAAGGGCTTGGGGTGGGGGAGTAAAGGGACTTTAATAAAAACAAAATGTTGAGCGTATCTGTCCTTTCTCCTATGCTACCATGGAAACCTATGAAAGGAAACCAACAACTCATGGATGCTGCTTGTCCCACATCTTTTGCGTGTCACCATTTATGCTACCTGAAAAGAAGACTAGAATGGGAGATGGTCCTTATCTTCCTAACCTGTGTGAATTGCCCTTGGGTTGCCTGCAATTGTGACAACTTTTAATTTCATTTGATCCGTGTCCCTGATACTGCTGAAGGGGCTCAGACTGGCCCTGAGGAAGTATAATGGGAAAAAAGGTCTCAAAAGAAAGTATTAAGATTGTCTTCATTTTGAGAAGTCCAAACTTAGAGCAGTGGTTCTCAACCTTGGCTTCACGTTGGCATCACCTGGGAGCTTCACAAAATGCTATGCTTGGGACATACTTTCAAAGATTCTAAGTTAATTGTTTGGTGCATGCTGGGTGCTGGGAGTTTTTAGCACTCCCTAAGTTATTATAATGTACAGCCAAGGTTGAGAATCACTGACTTAGACATGAGACTAACTAGTGGGAGATAATCCTAGGAAGCTTGATTTCAGAGTCAGACTTGAATGTTAAAATGTGATGTGGTATCAAGCAAGGATAAAGAAGGAGGTTTGCAGTTTCTGCAATATACAGTGGTAGGGGGAGCCTTTTGTGCTGTTGCCTTAGGAGTCTGGATGAGAGTACCGTGGCAGAGTTCAGAGGTCTGGTGAAAGAACTGAGCAGGTAACTCTGAAGAGAACAAGACAGAGACATATGGAGTCTGGGCTCAAAAAAAAGAAGAAGAAGAAGAAGAAGAGGACCTGGCTGAACAGTTTCCTGAAGAAGAGGAGGAGCAGGAGTGGGAGGGGGGGAGGGGGAGGAGGAGGAGGAGGAGGAGAGGACCTGGCTGAACAGTTTCCTGCCCTGTGTGCCTCTAGTTGTCTTTATCCCCATCCTAGCAGGATAGGAAATGTGCTCTAAGCAGACCTGCCTGGGGGCTTCCCAGGAGAGCTGATGGCAAACAAATGGGAGGCATGGGTGGTGACAAGAGACTCCATGTCATCCTTATCCCAGACAATTCTTGATGGCAGGAAAACAGTGTTAGAAAAGTTTTGAAATTGTAACTTCAGGATTTGATCAGAACTGATAAATTTAATAGTCTTTTCTCATTAGGACATGTCACAATTAAAAACCAAACAGAGGTTAATATGTGAAGCAGAGAAAAACTGTTCATTAATCAAGGTCCTATTTACACATCTGCTGTGAAGGATATTTACTCATTAACTTGAGTGGGACCCTACATTCGAGAACAGCTGTGTCAGTTTGTGCCAATGTTGACTCTACCTGACTCTACCTGCTTCAAAATCTAAGACGCATGAAATGCACACATTACAAATCACTCTCCCTGTTTGTAATTTAAAAAATTAATACTCTCATTGTAAAAGTTAAACAGAAAAGGAGAAAATTAAAATCTACTTTCTGATGGCTGAGTGATTGTCTCTGTTAAAATTTGGATTTGTAACATAAGAATAAAATTTAAAAAAATTAAAAAAATAAATAAATAAAATAAAATTTGGATTTGTTTTCCTTTACATTTATTGTGTGGATGCTGTGTGTGTGTTAATGTATACGTATAGTTATAAGATTTCTAAAATAAAAAACTTAGATTTATAGTATTTGAAGTTTTGAATCCTATTTTTATTTACTTCATTATATCATGGCCAGCTCCCTACCTTGTTATATATTCCTTGTGAGGATTACCTTAAATTGCTGTTTAGAATTCCCTTTCTGACTATTCCATACTGTATGTACCCAAGCCACTTTCATTAAATATTTGGTTATGAAATTGTGCTCCCATTCATAGCTTTCCAGGGAGCAACCTTGAACATCACTAATCTCTGATTTTTTTTTTCCTTCAGCATAAATTCATAAAGGTGAAACATTTTATTTTTTTTTATTTTATTTTTTTAAAATTATTTATTTATTTGACAGAGAGAGACACAGCGAGAGAGGGAACACAAGCAGGGGCGAGTGGGAGAGGAGAAGCAGGCTTCCCACCGAGCAGGGAGCCCGATGCGGGGCTCGATCCCAGGACCCTGGGATCATGACCTGAGCCGAAGGCAGACGCTTAACGACTGAGCCACCCAGGCGCCCCTTGGTGAAACATTTTAGGACAAATTCATAGAGGTGGAACACTTTGAAGATTTTACAGATTTTAAAACTTTCCTTTTATGCACAGGGCACCTGGCTGGCTCAGTCAGTTAAGGGTCCAACTCTTGATTTTGGCTCAGGTCATGATCTCATGGTCATGGGATTGAGCTTCAAATCCGGGTCCCCCCTCTCAGCAGGAAGTCCGCTTGAGATTTTCTCTCTCCCTCTTCCCCTCCCCCCATCCACATGCTCTCTCTCTCTCTGTCTCTAAAATAAATCTTTTTTTTTTTTTGAAGATTTTATTTATTTGACAGAGAGTGAGAGAGCAAAAGAGGGAACACAAGCAGGGGGAGTGGGAGAGGGAGAAGCAGGCTTCCCGCCTAGCAGAGAGCCTGATATGGGGTTGATCCCAGGACCCTGGGATCATGACCTGAGCCGAAGGCAGATGCTTAACGACTGAGCCACCCAGGCACCCCTAAAATAAATAAGTCTTTTACAAAAAAACAACTTTTCTATTATGCACTCAAATTGCATCCCAAGAAAATTGTACCAATTTGAACTTGAGGTGTCTATGAGAATCTACAGCCATTCTGCTGAAGCAACTCCAGCACTGAGTTTTGCTCTAAGTTAAATATTTGTCAATCTGATTCAAAAAATCTACCAACAATGATAAATACGTAGCTTTTTCATATTCCAATTTTATCATTTATAAAACAATGATAATAATATCCACTCTTATAAGATTGTTGTATTAATGGTGTTAATTCATATGAAAAGTTTAAATATTTAATAAGGAATAGCTCAAATTCTTTTTTTTTAATTCTCATATTTCATAGATGAAAACATATATATATTTTTATTCTTATGTTAATCCCCTACATTACATCATTAGTTTTAGATGTAGTGTTCCATGATTCATTGTTTGTGCATAACACCCAGTGTTCCATGCAGAATGTGCCCTCCTCAATACCCACCACCAGGCTAACCCATCCTCCCACCCCCCTCCCCTCTAGAACCCTGTTTGTTTTTCAGAGTCCATCGTCTCTCATGGTTCATCACCCCTCTGATTTCCCCCGCTTCATTCTTCCCCTCCCGCTACCTTCTTCTTCTTTTTTTTTCCTTAACATATATTGCGTTATTTGTTTCAGAGGTACAGATCTGAGATTCAACAGTCTTGCACAATTCACAGCGCTTACCAGAGCACATACCCTCCCCAGTGTCTATAACTCAGTCACCCCATCCCTCCCACCCCACCCCCCACTCCAAAAACACTCAGTTTGTTTCCTGTGATTAAGAATTCCTCATATCAGTGAGATCATATGATACATGTCTTTCTCTTTTTTCTTTTTTTTTTATTCTTATGTTAATCCCCATACATTACAACATTAGTTTTAGATGAACTGTTCCATGATTCATTATTTGTGCACAACACCCAGTGCTCCATGCAGAATGTGCCCTCCTCAATACCCACCACCAGGCTAACCCATCGTCCCACCCCCCTCCCCTCTAGAACCCTGTTTGTTTTTCAGAGTCCATCGTCTCTCATGGTTCGTCTACCCCTCCGATTTCCCCCGTTTCATTCTTCCCCTCCCGCTACCTTCTTCTTCTTCTTCTTTTTTTTTTTTCTTAACATATATTGCATTATTTGTTTCAGAGGTACAGATCTGAGATTCAACAGTCTTGCACAATTCACAGTGCTTACCAGAGCACATACCCTCCCCAGTGTCTATCACCCAGTCACCCCATCCCTCCCACCCCAACCCCCACTCCAGCAACCCTCAGTTTGTTTCCTGCGATTAAGAATTCCTCATATCAGTGAGGTCATTTGATACATGTCTTTCTCTGTTTGACTTATTTCGCTCAACATAATACGCTCCAGCTCCATCCACGTCGTTGCAAATGGCAAGATCTCATTCCTTTTGATGGCTGCATAATATTCCTGTGTGTGTGTGTGTGTGTGTGTGTGTATACACGACATCTTCTTTATCCATTCATCTGTCGATGGACATCTTGGCTCTTTCCACAGTTTGGCTATTGTGGACATTGCTGCTATAAACATTGGGGTGCACGTACCCTTTCGGATCCCTACTTTTGTATCTTTGGGGTAAATAAGGAATAGCTCAAATTCTTATGGGCAACAAATGGCATCTTAAAACTTTCATCCTTTTTGTTGGTTGATAAACTTGAGGGGGTAAAGATTTTATTTATTTATTTATTTATTTATTTATTCATTTATTTTAGAGATCAAGAAAGAGAGAGAGAGTGCAAGTGAGAGGAGAGGGAAAGGGAGGGAGAGAACCCCAAGCAGGTTCATAGCTGAGCATGAAGCCTGACATGGGGCTGGATCCCACCACCGGAGCCAAAATCAAGAATCGGACGTTCAACAGACTGAGCTGCCCATGCACCCCTAAACTTGAGATTTTTTATGGGTTTAACAGCTTTGTGTATTTCTTGTTTCTTAAATCACCTGTTAAGGTCATTTGCCCTTTTTCCATTGTAATTTACCCTTTTCTATGCACTTACAAGAGCTCATTATATGTTAAAGATAATTATTTCCTGTCATGTTTCAAATCATTTCACCAAGTTCAACTTTCTGTCAACTTTCTCCACTAAATGTCAGGACATTTCAACTTTATCCTGAGAATATAGGGCAGGAATCAATGCTGGTACTCAGCAGAAATCCATGAGCAAGTCTGAAAATCTTCACGACTGTTTGTTGTAGCATATATATACAAACGCAAGCAACTGGAATAAGTGTTTATTTTCTATTAATAAAAATGAATTTTGACCAAAAAAAAAAAAAAACAGTTGAAAGTATTCCATGTGCCTTAACATACTGTGCCATCCCTTCTATTTTTAACTTTCCAAATAGCCTTGAGTTGTCTGTTTTTCCTTTAATCCAAAGTAAGACCTAAATAATCATTGTACTTTCTGAGTAGTTGGCAAGTGGTTAAAACTTTGCTGTTAATTTTTAGTGCTATTGCATTGTAATCACCACAATGTATACTTTAGTATAACTTATATTTTGGGGGAATTTACTGAGATTTCCTTTGTGGCTTAGAGTATGTTTAGTGTTTCCAAATGTTCCTTGGACATATAAAAACATTATGTATTACCCCTTTCAAAGTATTTATTGTATATTTATGAACTCAAGCATACATACTTATTCAAATTATCTATAACATTGGCTTTGAATGGTGATGGGGCAGAAGAGGGAGACCAAAGTAACAAGATGAATATGGCTAAGCTCCATGTACTTCCCATTCTCAGTTCAAGGATGGATCAAGATCTCCAGATTTATGGTGTTAGGAAAGAAGTGAGGATACACTCTTAGGTATTGTGGAAAAACCTTCAGACAAACCTACTGTTATCTCCATATCTTTCCCTGCTTCTCTGGAGAAGTATGGTGTTAGAACCCTCTTTATTTTGGTCTACTTGATCTGTCAGGAGTGCTGAGCTGAAGAGTTCATAGTAGTTGCTCACATAAACATGGACCATTTGTCTTGCAAATATCCACCCACCATCCTTTTTGTTTTTTCATCAAAAGATCTGGTTCTTCTTTTTTTTTTTTTTAAAGATTTTATTTATTTATTTATTTGACAGAGAGAGAGACAGCGAGAGCAGGAACACAAGCAGGGGGAGTGGGAGAGGGAGAAGCAGGCTTCCTGCCAAGCAGGGAGCCCGATGTGGGGCTCGATCCCAGGACCCTGGGATCATGACCTGAGCCGAAGGCAGATGCTTAACGACTGAGCCACCCAGGCGCCCAGATCTGGTTCTTCTTTACTTTGTCTGAGCGGCCTGGATTGTGTTCCACCTTCACCCTTCATGCTGCACCAGGGAACCTAAACTTGTAGTTCCATTCCCAATGCCTGCTCTTTGCCTTTGCCTTTTTACTGCTTTACCTTTACCTTGAATTCTGGATCAACTCTGCCGGACCTACTGCTGCTTAGCTGAATAAATTAAATTGATTCTTTTTTTTTTTAGGATTTTCTTTTTTTTTAATTTTATTTATTTATTTGAGAGAGAAAGAATGAGAGACAGAGAGCATGAGAGGGAAGAGGATCAGAGGGAGAAGCAGACTCCCCGCTGAGCAGGGAGCCCGATGCGGGACTCGGTCCCGGGACTCCAGGATCATGACCTGAGCTGAAGGCAGTCGCTTAACCAAGTGAGCCACCCAGGCACCCAATTAAATTGATTCTTTATTATTGAAATCAGGTGTCCGCTTCCCAGAACTGGCTTTCCTGATGCTCTAGGTTGAGTCAGGTCATGAACTAAAACATCTTTTTCTCTGGTATATCATCTAGCTTCTACATTGTGTTTAAGTGTCTGCCTGAATGTACCATGAGCAATGTAATACCATCATCTAGTACACTCCCTGGCACATACTGAATGTGCAGTTAATGTTTGCTTAAAGATTATGCTTTTCCAGGAAAAAAGGAAATTAAGAAGGTGAAAGAAAACAAAGAAAAGATGGAGATTGGTAAGACACGGATACGAAAATAAGGATGGATGGATGGGTTCTGAGCTACTCGAGGATGGTACTTTTACTTTCTTAATCAATGTGTCTCCTACTGGCAGAGTTCCTGGCACATGGAGGAATTCCATAAATATTTATAGAGGGAAAAATTGGTCTACAGATATCTAAGTAAAACCTGTCTCATACTGGGGGATGACTTGGAGAACTTTTTTTGACTTTCTTCCAGGTCTGTTTTAATGATCAAATAAAGGTATCTGCCTACTTGTTGGAAAAATAGTAATTTTCCGTGGAATTATTCTTGATATTCCAAGGCTTGGAGTTGCACATTTGTTTTCATTGCCACTTTATCATAATGGTTCTTCCAAAGCCAGAGAAGATATTCTCAGCTTCTGATGTTGCTTTCTGTTGCACACAAATCTTGATCTCCATCCCAAGCTTCAGTTTGAGTTTTATGTCAGTTCTTTGTGTGTCATGTCTTCTGTAAAATAACGTGTGCTCGAAGCAGGGAGTGTACACCATCAACAACAGGGGGCACTTTGAGGGGGGGAGGAATGCATGAAATCTTAGTATCTCCCCAACGTGAATTGCAATGATACACACGGAGTAGCCAAGAACTAAAGAGAAATGGTTAAACATGGATGTCAACACTTTTAAATGGATTGCCTTTTTTTATTGTGTGCTGCACATTTTTGTCAAGGGAATTTGATAATTATAAACTGCAACAATAATGAGGTTTTGAATATTCATAGGCAATTAAAATGCCTCTGTGAATTTTAGCAGGGCCCTGTGGAAGTGTTACTCATTTTTAGAAATAACTGGGCTGTAATAATCAAATTCCCAAATATTCTGTTAAAAATAGAGAGGGGAGAAGCCTAATTCAGTAATGTTTTATGTACTAGAAAGGTTGATACTTGACTTACTCAAGGTTCTATTATCATGCTTAATTTGTAGCATTTGGGGTCATTTTGACAGAAGATAATGCCTATATCTTTTTACATCCTTGAAGGTCACAGACAAGTCTTGGGTTTAAAAAACAAAAACAAAAAGCCCTGTCCATTTGCAGTTTTACAGACCTCCTCAACTTTGGTGTGATAGAGGAAAAGGGAATGCTTAATTTTACATGGCATGGCAGACTGGCTCTCGCCCACATCAACCTCCTCTTCTTCCTGGGGATGCATGCAGCTACACATTTCCAGCCTACTGTCCAATGAGGTAGCGCTGTGTTGAAGTTCCTAACATGATAGCATGATAGCAGGATTGAAGTGCTCCATTTCCAGCTTAGTTCATTAAAACCTCTCATTCATGGTCCCCCTTGTACTTTCCCCTTGTGGGGAAAGATGGCAAAGCCACCAAATGAGATGAGACTGGGGTCCCTGCCTACAAGAGAGCATTTAACTGAAACACCCACATTAGATTATTACAACACGAAGTAAACATTCATTGTACCTCTGAAATTTGGGAGTTTGTTTATTGCCCCCTAATAACGCATAAGGGATGGAGAGAGAGAAACTGCCAGCATGGGTCTTTTTTCAGCCATATCTGAACCAACGGATATAATTCGACTAGAGTGACTCTCAGTTCTTCTGTAATGTGATACGTTGAAGGTTTTAATTTGATGCCTTTGACAAAATTAATTTCACCTAATTTAAAAGTATATGTTTCCTTCTAAGTCATTGGCTGGTTCTCTTCGTTTTTGGTTTGCCTTAGGGTTGTAGCAAGAAACTTGAAGAGCCATTTCATTGATGCTTTTTCCCCCAATGAATTATTGTCCTGTAATCATTCCTTTATTCATTAATTTCCTTTATCATTTCACAAATATTTTTGAACAGGTCTTATGTGCCAGGACCTGTACCAGAGTAAGGAAAACAACAGCGAATAAGACAGATAGGGTCTTTGCCCTTGTGAAGCTTGCGGTCTAGTGGAAGAAACAGACGTTGCACAACTAATCATATAAATGACTTTTTATTTGGCATTATAACAAATGCTGTGAAAGAAAAATCTAGTGAACTGTGACATTATATAACGGGGAGGCCTAATCTAAGGACAGCAATGAGTGGTGTCAGGAAAGACTTTCAAAATAACTAATATTTTGACTGAGACCTGAAGGTCAAGTCACCTGCTTAGCTTGGCAAAGAAGGGGAGCAGCAAGAACGTTGCATTGCAGAAGCAACACAGACGGAAGGAACAGAATATGCAAAGGCCTTATTAAGAGCTAGCGTTTATGGCTTCCTTTGAAACCTTTGGCATTGCCCTCATTTCTTTTAATGCATGATGTCAGTTAATTTCTCACAAAAAGTGTATGTAGCACATGAATAATATTACTCTCCCTACTTGGAAAAATAAAGCTCATTATTGGAATGAGGTGCATTGTGTTGGAACAAGAGGAGAAAGAGGTGTCATGGTGGTGGAACAGGTTGGTGGAGGAAGCAGGGATGGACCATGCAGGGCCTGTAGACATGTATTAGAGCAACAGGCAAATTTTAAGCAAAAGAGCCGGACACAGAAAATATTTTTAACAGTCTTCTATCCTCTCTTGCAAAGTAGAGAAAATTAAAGGAAAAAATGATTCAAGGTAAATTAACTATTTGTTTATGTGCCCATTTGTTTGTCATTTTTAGAAGACTCCTTACTGACCCAGCATTTTCATAGGTACTTAGGGGGTGTACAATGTAAGAATAAACCTTGTCTTTGTTCTCAAGGATAAAACTCTCCCTTGCCTCCCTCTAGCAAGAATTGACTGTTACATGAGTTTAGGAACTAATAGTTAAAACCCTCTGAGTTAGTTTTCTATTACTAAATAATAGTTTACCACCAGCTTAGTGGCTTAAGACAAAACCAATTTATGAGTTTACCGTTTCTGTGAGTCTGGAGTCTGGGCACAGCTTAGCTAGACTCTTTGCTAGACTCTTCTCGGGGTCTCACAGGCTGTAATCAAGGTGTTAGCTGGCACTGTGATTACATTTCAGGTTTGGAGTCCTCAGCTCCCTGGTTGTCAGCAGAATTCAGTTCCCACAGTCGTAGCAACTGAGTCCCTTCGTTCCTAGAAGCCTTCCTTGCCTGCCCAATTCACAGTGTAGCAGTTTACTTTTTCAAGGCCAGGAGGGAAAACTATCTCCAGATCATTATAAAGGACTGAGTCTTATGTAGAGGAATGTAATCACAGGATCAACTGTCCCATAAACATAACCTAATCAAGGGAGTGACTTTCCAACCTAGTCACATGAAAGGATTAGTATATACCCTAGGGAGTGTGCACCTAATCTTGTGGGTCATCTTAGAAGTCTGCCTACTATATGTCCTGACCAGGAAGATGGGTTGGTGAGCCATGGAAGCATAGAAAAATGAACAACAATTAGTATTGTCCATACAGCCATTCAAACATTCTTCAGCAAGAGTGGGTCCCACCTTCTTCCTGGCATTTAATACCTCTGGTGACCATATGTTCTGATTTGCCTTGGACAGTCTTGGCATTTATTGTCCAGGTGTAATTTTATCAGTGTCCTTTTCAGTATCTCAAATATGTTTCAGTCTTTTATCACCAACATATTTATAGCTCTACTGTAAAAAGAGAATATCAAAGCCTGATGCCATTCAGTATTTGTGTGATTGCCTTGTTCTGATTCCAGGGCTCAGTCAGCAAACATTGCAGTTTGCATGTCTACAAAAGAAAATGCTGCTTGGACTAACATCAAAGTCAGGCCCACTCAATGCTTGTCTTTCTCATTATAAATTAATGTGCAAACTTTCTGATTTGTAAACTTCAGTCCCTTATCAGTAAGGCAATTTATCAATATTGATCAATTTCACAATACTGAGCAGACCAAGTTACAATACCCAAAATGGAGGACCATAATGTGATGGAGCAAGATGAACTTAGCAAGTGAAGTGCTTCCCTGCAAAGCCATCCATTCAAACCACTGACGGTTGGCAGATTCACCCCGATCACTCTTTATGGATCTTTATTTTAAACACCTCTAGTAGCATAGATCGTAAGACAGGAGAGGTAAGTGGATACCCAGGCTGTTAGAGAAGCCAAGGCAGGCCTCCTATTGGAGAGGTGTCATATGAACCAAACCTCCAAGATGGAGAGGGTTAGACAAATAGGCAGAAAAATCCATGAAGGTCACTTTACATTATTCAGTAATTCACAATTATTTATCAGCTGAGAGCTTCCAGTTAGCTACAATAGGGGACTAACTACATCATGAACAGTGCTTTGTTTTCCACCTGCACCACCACATTCAACCAGATGAAAAAAATCTCCCCTTCTTAGCCATGGATGTTCAGACATTGATAGAATGGAAATCAGTTTCTAGGATTCTGTGCAATAGGGCACCAATCTATTTATTTAATATATATTTAGTGAGCACTACTATGAAGCAGGTGTGTGGCTAGGTTCTGTGAATACAAGGGTGAGGAAGACCACTGCGTGCCTAGGATTCACAGCCAGCAGAGGAAGATTGTCTTAGTCTGTTCAGGCTGCTGTAGCAAAAATGCCAATAGAGTGGATGGTTTATAAACAACAGAAATTTGGGCGCCTGGGTGGCTCAGTCGTTACGCGACTGCCTTCGGCTCAGGTCATGATCCCAGGGTCCTGGGATCGAGTCCCACGTCGGGCTCCCAGCTCAGCGGGGAGCCTGCTTCTCCCTCTGACCCTCTCCTCTCTCATGCTGTTTCTCTCTCGCTCGCTCTCTAATAAATAAATAAATAAAATCTTCAAAAAAAAAAAACCAGAAATTTATTTCTCCCCGTTCTGGAGGCTGGGAAGTCTAAACGCAAGCTGATAGTCGATTCAGAGTCTGGTGAGAACCAGGTTCCTGCTTCGTTTTCAGCTGCGTTACTGCTGTGTCCTCACCTGGCAAGAGGAGTAAAGGGGCTCTCTGTGGCCTTTATGAGGGCGCTGATTTCATTCATGAGGGTTCCACCCTCCTGACCTAATTACCTCATGAAGACCCTGCCTCCAAATGCCATCACACTGGGAGAATAGATTTCAAAGTATGAATTTGGGGGGGACACAAGTGTTCTGGCTATAGCAAAGACAAATAAGAAAATGGCAAATACAGCAAGAATATGATGGGGGTTGACAGGATGCTATCACAGTGTGTAAGTGGAGATGCTTCAGAGAAGTCCAGCCAGAGGAAATGACGCCTTCATGGAAATCTGAGCAAGATTAAGAGAAAATGAGGCGAGGCATGTTCATGAAACCAAGAAAATTTACAAAAGCCCAAAAGTCAAGAAAAAAACAGAGATTTTGGGAAATTATTCAATACGCTCAGAGTGGCGAGAGCCAAGATCAGGGAAGTAAACTGAGAGCCAGGGGCATTTTAGGCCCATTCAGGAGTCTGGACCTGACCCTAAGAACAGTGGGGAGCAGTGGAAGGGCTCCTGCAGTGAAGACCCATGCCGCCACCCCACAGAACATGTCTTTGAATTTGTTTTGGGTGGTCAGGACAGTTTCATACCTATATACAGTATGATGAATTCTATGAGAACTTTCCCCTGGCCTTTGCAAAGATACTTAGGTTTTTCTTTTCTTTCTTTCTTTTTTTTTAAATATTTTATTTATTTATTTGACAGAGAGAGAAAGAGAGAGCAAGAGAGGGAACACAAGCAGGGGGAGTGGGAGAGGGAGAAGCAGACTCCCCACTGAGCAGGGAACCTGATGTGGGGCTTGATCCCAGGACCCTGGGATCATGACCTGAGCCGAAGGCAGATGCTTAACAACTGAGCCACCCAGGTGCCCCGCAAAGATACTTAGGTTTTTCAAAAGTAAATTCACACAGCACATTTTGCTTTATGACAAAAGACGTGCGATAGCATTGGAGCAAAGAACTTGGATGAAAGGAATTTCTTGGACATGGTTTCATTTTCTACCGCACAGAGGTAGTGATGGTTTTGTTTTGGTAATCTCCAGTTCCTACTCCTGCCTTCCCAGAGGGCTTTGTGTGACTCAGTAGTAGCCAACCTGTTAATTTCTGAGTGTTTTTATTTTATATTCTTTAGATGGAACTTAGATTTCCTTTGTCATCTCCCCCACTGTAAATTTGAAATCAATGTTAGGAACTTTCTGTGAGATAACAAATGAGGGAAGAATACATCCTACAGCTCTTGCTCATAACATACCTGCATTTGCTGGTCTGATGTGTTTGTCTTGGGCATTTTTCAGTCATTCACCCATGCATTCACACATACGAGAACTCCCTGTCATCTTGCTATGTGTTCTGTTTTTAAAGTCATCGCTATTTTGTATTAGAGACAGAAAGATCTTTGTAGGTCTTTCAACGGCCCCTTCCGGGATTTCTACTGGTAGTGTTAAAATAATTATAAAATTCATCCCCAAATGAAATAGCTCCTCAAATTAAATTCAAGCAGAATCTGGTCAGTGTTCAGGGAAATAACTTCGTTACAATTGATGGAGATTTGGGCCCAGAAAAATGCAAAGCATTTGAAATCTTGAAATGTTTTTCTGCAAATTCAGTGCAGTCTGGGAATGGGTGAAATCATCCCAAGAGATTTTGAATATTTACTGACGAAAAGGGCTGCCTCCCCTTAAAGCATCTAAAGCACACTGAGGAGAACAGAGTGTCTTGGGTTTTTACGCACAGGTGTTTTATGTAGGACTGGCAGCTCACTGTACCACAGTGTAACTTTCTAACCCTTCCTTGCTGTCATCATAACTAGCATAAATGATATTTTTATGGGAACTGAGCCACTGAAATTTTCATGAAGACAAGTTAAAAAGGAGACAAGTTTTCTAAGGAAATAAATCTACAAATGATAAATTCTTCAATAGTCCTTCCCTGGAAATGTTAGAGATGTGATGTACCAATTCTCCTTTAATAATTTAAAAAGCATCAAAATCAATAATAATTTAAAAAGCATCTACCCTCTCTTCACTAACTAATGCTTACCCTAGCAATTCAGGGTCCCACTGCCAGAGTACATTCTTATAAAGTGATATTTTCCTCTTGTGAAGAGGCACACAACCAGCCCCAGAAGCTCTAAGTGCAAATCAGAGGTGCCTCTCTCAGAGAAAGAGGAAATCTCTCAAGTTACCTTAAATTGGAAGAAAAAAAAAAAAAAAACCTCAAGGAAAGGACATTAAGAGGAAGTGGACTTTGCTCTGTTAACTTAATATAAATTCTGCCATTTTGGGCTTCAGTGCTTCACTGGCACCCAGACTAGATCAATAGACCAAAAACACCAGGCAACCATAAGTTAATAGGCCTTCAGTCTCAATGTAAGGAAGTTGGGTGAGAAAACAAGAAGTTATGAGCTGTTCTCAAGTCAGTAAGACCTTAACAACTGGTAAAGAAATTTCAGTGCATAATCCGATTCATATTATTTGTTCTGAGACTGAATCCTTTTTCTATTTTTGTTATGAACTTACGATGCATTCATATATAGGTAACCATTCTATATGTTTACCCTGGACATATATATTTTCTCAGTTCATCGCAAGAAGAGAATAAACCATAATACACTTACTCTTTCCTACAGCCATTTGAGACCTTATATAAGCATCCATCAAAAAGGGGAAAAATATATTATTAGATGATGTGATTATGTCTTTGGCTTAGCCTTGCCATGACTCAGTGTCCTCCTCTGTAAACTAAGAGTAATAACTAATGGTAATCGTAATGTCTTCATCAGGAATTAAATAAGTTAATACACATAAAGCATTTAGAAGACAGCATGGTACCATCTAATTGTCATATAATTGGTACGCATTTATAGCACCACTAAAACTTGCTTAATGTAATATGAAATTTAGCATAAAATGAAGTCTGACTGTTTTTCCTGTTGTTACTTCTTGACACAGTTGCTTTATAAATTTGGCAGGGCATGAAGTGGAAAGGATAAAGGACTGATAATCAAAAAGCCTTGGTTCTCATTTCGACATTCCTGCTAGCCGGCTTTTTCACCTTGTGTGACTTGCTTAATCTGTCTGGGCCTCAGTCCCCTTGTAAGCAAAATACCATTTAGATGTCTGTGGTTCTGTGGTGGCATTTATTGCCCATGATGTAACAGACGCTAAAAAAAACACATGTTGAAGGTATTCTTGTGTGACAGATCCCCTCCCCAAAAGCCTATTTTTACCAATTTTCAAATTTTACCTTGCTATGAGAAGAAAAATCCACAGTTAGAGAAAACTCAGAGCAGACACTTAGCAACTCACCAGGGATTAATTTCTTTTACATATCATGATACATTTTTTACATGACACAACGTTACATTGTTCGTGGATGTCCCAGCATGTGGCAAATGATTATAACTTCATTGCTGATGTTTGAAAGATTATGACTGATAAGGTAAGCCTTATGCTTTCATATTTCTTTTGTTTCTACTTCATTCTTCTTATAAATAATTCATAGAACAAAATTACTGTCCCAGAAAAATACAGGCTGTTTCATCAGCCCCTTCACACTTTATTGATCAGTGCATATAATTTTTAATATATATCCGTGGAATTTAGAAATCTAGTTGTTTCATTTGTTCCATGGGACTCGAGAGGCATTGCATTTCTACCCAAATATTTATATTTATAAACTCGGTATTGCAAAAGCATTGTCTCTAATTCTTTCTATTTATGTACTAAAGTTCTTTAATATCAAGGTCAGCCTTCACTCAAATGCTATAATGATTAAAAAAAATAGCTGTTATTTTTTAGGTAGTTATGAATGATCTCATTCCTTATTTTTTTTTCTCTTCATAACAATACTGTGAGGTAAGTATTATCATGTCCATTTTACAAGTTAAGAAACTAAGCTCACAAAAATAAAATAATTTGCCCAGGGAGCCTAAAGAGTCAGTGCTGGAATCTGGATTCTAATTTCGGAGCGTTCACACACCAGAGCCCACATTGTCAACCATTAGATATGGTGCCTTTCAGGATGGGCCCAGCCCCAAAGAATGGAGTCTAGATTTCAACCCATGACGCTGAACACCTGCATTTCCTTTATGCTCTTCCCTAAGAGTTGCTGGTATTTAGATTTTTACTATCTTTCCTACATGATCCAATTTTAAAGTTCTAGCAGGTAAAAGAATCCATTTTGTATTGCCCAACAAAAACTATCTATCTAGACTTTAACTTACCACGACTCTCCATCTTATTTTGACTGAGGGTATCTTTCAGGCAAAGGCTGAGGGGGGGTCGCATCCAGCGCTGAGACAACCAAGCAAGCCAACCCAACACTGCCAATCAGTGGGGAGATCGATGCTCCAGGGGAAGAATCACATCCTTGAAATAGGAAATGTCAGAATGTTGAAAAGCAGTGGGGAAAATGTCACAACAGTAGGGATGATGGAATTCAACAATTTAAGGGAGGGGGAAAAAAGGCAGAGAAATAAGAGAATCTAAGCAAAGAAGTTTGGAGCCCTGAACAGCCACAACAAAGTAAAAATCCCCTCTCCTAATGACCTCTTTAATTACTTCATCTTTAATGTTTTCGTTTCAAAGAGAGTAGGAATATTAGAATATGTCTGATATTTGAGGGTGGATTACAGATCCTCATAGAAATATTTTGGGCAGAAAGAAGACAGACTCTAGACCAATGGATATTTTACTAGCAAAGTTATTTGCAAATCTCCTGCCACTTTTTTTTAACCCTTTTCCCTTGAATTTGATGTCTAGACTCCATTTTTTATCTTAGTAAACATTTCCATACATACAATGAAATTTAACTTTTAATATAGGTTTATTAAAAATATTTAATTTAAATGAAGTCAGAAATTATTAGAGACCCCTCCAACTTTTTAAAAAAACATATCCTCAGAGAGTTTTCCAAATGCATTATGTTGGGATTTTTCTAAGTCATCACGAGACAGTAAGTAGTTAATATTTATTTAAAAGATTGTTATTTTCCTAGAAACAATATAGAAGTTAAAAAGTTAATAAATGTGCAAACTTGTTCAAAAATGGAAGTGGGATTTAATTGTTGCATAGCTATATATTACCAATGTTATCTATCAGATCCACTAATTTATAAGTAAAACTTTCTATACTAGGTAACTCAAATACTTGTTCAAACAATGAATTGATTAAATAACTTACAGATCTATTCTATCAAAATAATCTTTCAGTTTGCATTTTCTCTAATAAAATGAGACAGAATTATACAATACACTTTGTATTTCATTTTGAAGTGAACAATAGCAATTAAGATTGCACCACGCTTTTCTCAAATTTAGCTGTTTTTCCCTTTGCTTTCTTTTCAATATTTGATTAGTTCTTAGACGTGCTTCTTTGTAAGTTTTTAATACATTAGAAAGGATACTGAGGCTAATCTTCTAGAAAGCAAAATAAATGAAGATTTCATTTATATATAAGCATCACTAGATTTCTGTGTTTTTAATAAAGATTTAAACAAGTCCCAGGGAAAAACAAAGATTAGTTGTTACATGCAGTACATATTCCATATAATAAAATAACTTACTGTGTTCCAGTCACATTTTAAACCTTGGTGAATAGTCTGTTAAATTAAAAAAAAAAAAATCCCAACTTTTGCATAAGCTTGGAGACATGAAAGACAACTTTGCATCAGATTAACCTTTTAGAGAGTCACCTTCGTGTTCCATTTGTGTCCCCTTCAAGATCTGTTACTGTTAGGGTGGAGCGTGTCCATTCCTTCATGGAATTCATGCTCTACAATACTTTCTAGTTAGTTACAGAAGCTCCAAAGATTCAAACCCAGATGGAGGTTAATAGCATTGTATGAAACTGAAGGCATGCTTTTCTTTTTCTCTTCCCCTCCCCTCACCCTGGTGCTGGACATAGGGAGAGTCTGGAAAAGAGATTTCAAAGCCAGAGGCTCAAGGAAGTATCTCAAGAAGCTAAATGTCAAATAGAATCAGCCAACCAACATATCACTGCTCAGTTTATGGAAAGACTATAATTGATTCTACCAGGTCTTAATCACATTACTGACGACCACAGCTTCTCCAGTTCATGTAAAAGCTGTGATCATGATCACAGTCTTTATAATAGCAAAGTTCTAGAACATCTCTCTCTCTCTATGTGTCTGATATGTTCAGTAACATTATTTGGTAAACCAGGGCACAGCTGTTGACAATTTCACTCAGTCTCTTTTTTCCCAACTAATCCAATTATGTTGGTATTAGTATAGCCCAGGGTCCCATAGATATTTGCTTTTTGTATGATTTGATTGACTGGAAGTGAGAAGCATAGCTTATAGCAGTCTTGTTGCCCTCACTACTCAAAGTGTGGTCCACAGACCTGTAGAGCTTCTGGAAATGCAGTATCTTAGGTTGTGCCCCAGAGGGACTAAATTAAAATCCCTAGCTTAATAAGATCTCCAGGTGATTCTTACGCACTTTAAAGTTTGAGAAGCACTAAACTGGAACAACAGTGAGTCTCAGTACCAGCTATAAATTATAGTCACCTGGGGAAATTTTAGTTCACTTTTATGTCTGGGCTTCATTTTTGACCATTTAAATCCAATTTTTGGAGTTGGGTTCTGGGCATCAGATTTTTTAAAAAGCTCACTAGGTGATTCTGTTGTGCAGCCAGCGATGAAAATCGCTGCTCCTAAACAAATGGTTTTATTTGCTAAATATTCATTATGCATCTATTATGTGCCAGTTATGTGTGAAGAGGGATGCCATGGCGAATAAGAAAGAGTTCTTGGCATAATGGAACTTACAGTCTAATGAGGCCAGAGTTATTAAACACCAAAAAAGCAAACATAGAAATATTTAATGGCTTCATATTATTATGAGTACTAAGGAAAACTGGGAAACACTTAAGTTTGAGGACATCTTTACTGTATACATAGTGAGAAATAGGAGTGATGGAGGAAGATGATCAAGCTTATGGGGGACATTAACGCAGGGGAGGGGACAGCACAGATGGTTGTGTAGGAGCCCCCTGCCCCAGGGCCTCCAGTCCAAAGGCTGCACACCACCGGATACCTTACACTCTAGTGAGGGCCAGGACGCACCTAGGCTATGTGAGGCGGAACTTTTTCTCATTTCTCTTCCCAGAAGGTGTATCTTCTTTTAAATTCATCAACCCAGAGGCTAACATGATCTTTTTAATTTTCACTAAGGCATTGTATGAACTTGTAATAGCCCATGCTCTAGCCTTCCCTAGACATCCCCCACCATCCCCGACCAGTTCTCTTGTGTAGCTGTGTTGTGGAAAGTGGGTGAAAGCGGGTTGCACAAGATGAAGGTGGGCAGATCTTTTTGTAGAGCCATCAAGGCCTCATCAAAGTTTTGGATTTACCCTAAGCACAAAAGAGAACCATAAATTCATCCATGTGCACTCCAGTGATACTCTGATTGACATTCTTAAAGATCTGAGGAGTCTGTTGAGATTGGATTAGAGTAGGATGGAGTGGTAGATGAATGGATGTGGAGAACCCCCTAGGACTCAGTCACATTAATTCAGTTGAGAGAAGATGATATCCAGGCTTTGAGGGTCATAGCAGAAATAATTCAAAATGCAGTTTTAAACAGAGTGAGGTCTTATCCAAATAACAACAACAAATTCTCACTGAAACCCATCACTCTCTGATACTAGAAGAATCTGAGGGCAGAAATATGAACTCAAAATTCAGGAAGAATAAGAACCTGAAAATAGCCTCAGCCTTACTGGAAACCCTGAGCAAGAAAAGTGCACAATATATGTAATTCTACCCGCCCCCCCCCCGGAAGTATTGCGACATGTGACAAGCTTTCCTTTCCTTTCCCTTTCCTTTCCTTTCCTTTCCCTTTCCCTTTCCCTTTCCTTTCCTTTCCTTTCCTTCTTTCCTTTTTTAAATCCTCATTTGAATCAGTACCTTGACACTTTTCTTAGGAAACTTTATATGTGTAGAAAGCATAATGAAAATGTGTAATGTAAGACATCCCTCACTTCCAGCCCTGGCCAGTACAGTGCAGTGAGTGAGGGTAAATGTGTAAGATGAGGCTGACCAGATCTTCTAGAGCCTCGCCGCCTTGCTAAGTAAGGTCCCTTGGGAACCTGTTGTACAATCTAGGGAAGATGGAGCCCATGATGGGTATGTTATGGAAAATAGCACATGAAATACTGAGGGATCCACACCGGGCATCTCCATTACTCCAAATTCTAGTTACTCTTTACATCCTGAAATTAAAGCTCCAATTAAATAATCTTTTCTAGGGAGATGTAAAGAAATGTGGTGCCTTTTTTCCTCCCCACATTTCCTTGCAGTATCCACCTGCTTTCTCTGCTCATTCACAGCCACATAAGCAACAGTATCAACATAAGATTTATCTTTGTTTCCTTTCCTCACTTTTTAGAGTCCTCACTCTCCATGTAACTGATTTTCTAATCCAAAACAAATTTTGCTTATATCAACTAAAGACTTTGTGTTTCAAAAATTAGAAAGAACATGTTTACTGAATTGAATCATGGCTGGGCTTTTTTCTGTCATTTATACATTTCATTATTCCTGGAGGTCTAAAGGAAAATCTAATTGGATGTTTATTTTCCATTTAAATTTTTTGTTTGTTTCTCAACCCTCTGAAAAGCAAATTAGATTTATTGTAAAAATCATCGTTACTTGAGAATAAGAACTTTTAAAGGAAATCTCTGTGGCTTTAACCCATGGTCTGAGCTACCATAACATTCTACATTACATGGAATTAAAAACTCCTGTGGAATTATTCTACTGAAAAGGCAAACGGATGATTGTTCAAGTAAAACTGAAGCGGGAAGTGTAGATGATATGTTTTCAAGTGGATATAAAAAGACCAGTTGGCAGTTGCTTTGAAAGGACAGGCATCAGAGGAGAGTGAAACATTGTTTGTGTCAGAGCCTACTGTTAAATTTTAAGCAAGCTTTCCAGATTGCTTTTCTGTTTTCTTTACCTCCAATTTGGTCTGTAGACACTTAAGCCTCCTAGGTGAGAACCTAGACATCTGAAGTCTGGTGAAATACTTGGAATTGAGTTTTATCTTCACTGTGAGTGAAAAGGATGGGGGAATTTCTAGTCTGAAGTCTTGAGACAATTTAACAAATACACAACACATAGTGTAAAATAGGGTTAACGCATGGTTTGGAATATCTAAAGAGCTTTATTTCCTGGATGTGCTCAGATGATAAATCATAACTGTTGATTTGTTGCTACTGTTATTTCATTCTTCTTCCTTTTTAAACCAAAATACAGTAGGGCTGGTATAGTGCTTTTTTGTTTCTATCAACACTTACTTCCTGAAGGAAAAATGGGCATGGTACATAAATAAAGAACACTTTGGTTAATGTAGTTTTAGGAAACATGTAAACCTTTCTGTCCTATATTTATAGCAGGGAAGACAGGCTTTGGAGACATAAAGATCTGAGTTTAGGTCTTAAGTTCACCATTTTTTAATCCAGGTGATCTTGGCTATGTCACTTAATTTCTCTTTAATCACCTCATTTGTTCAATAAGGTTAATATGGTCATCAGGATGATTCATATATCTAATATGTGGCTACTTATCTCTATCTCTGTATTTACATGCATAAAAATGCTTAGGAAGTAGATAAATAAACTGTGCTACATCCAGACAATGGAATATTATTCAGCACTAAGAAGAAAAAAGCTATCATTTCATGAAAAATACATGGAGGAAGCTCAAATGCATATCGCTGAATGAAAGAAGCTAATCTGAAAAGGCTACATTCTATGCAATTCCAACTGCACAATACTCTGAAAAAGGCAAAACTATGGAGACAGTAAAAGGATTAGTGGCTACCAGGGGTGAGTAGGGAGAAAGAGATGAATAGGCAGAATACAAAGGATTTTTAGGGCAGTAAAACTATTCTGTATGTTTTCATGGTAGATAGGTACCATTTTGTCAAAACTCATAGAATGTACAACACCAGGAGTGAATCCAAATATAAACTGTGGACTTTGGATGATAATGATGTGTCAATGTAGGTTAGGTTTATCAGCTGCAACAAATGTACCGCTCTGGTGGGTGATGTTGATAGTGTGGAGGTTGTGAGTGTGGGGATAGGGGGGTATATGTGAATCCTTTGTATTTTCCACTCAATTTTGCTGTGAACCTAAAATTTCTCTAAAAAACTGTTTATTAATTAAAAAGAAAAATGCCTGACACATTGTAAGCACTAATATCTATTAGCTGTTATTATTATAGACTTGTAGATTAATGTGAGTGAGCAAGATCTTTGTTGAAGAATATAGCTAATAAAGGAGAGGTGATTTGTATCCTCTATGTATGTGTGTGTGTATATATATTTTTAGAGGCACAGCAAGGAGGAAATGGAAAATGGCAATGAGGCAATGTGAGAGGGGGAAAGAGAAAGATAACACAAAATTGATTCACCCCATGCTTCCCTTCCCTGAGTTTAGAAAATGCCCCAACTTGGGACCACTTTATGCTAGTAGCAATTTAGGCAACATTTAGTTGAGCAACTTGCCTTCGTTTGTACTGCAGGGCCCATTTACTCTATGAAACTGAGGCCAAAATGTATGGTATAATATAGCATCTCCGGTTCTGTGTTTCTTAGGTTTGTTGCTGCCACTGATACTTTTGTCATTGTTTTGGGTGTGGCTTCCCTATATTTCTATCTGACTTCCATGGACCTCTCTTAATTGCTTTGTCCTCCACTGTTGCCTTACATCCTTGGAGAAAGTCTTTCAAATGTTCCTGCCTTGAAAAGGTCAGGTACTGAAAACTAATAGATAATTGGTCCTTTGAGCAGGTGTATTCTATCCAGAGTAAAGGGAATGATAAAAGGAAAATCCTCTCATTGAGCTAAATGGACAAAATAGGGGCAAGGGATCAAGGAGATTTCTTATTATCTACATAAATTGGAGGGAAACTAGAAATGATATGAAAGATGGTTAATCTAAAATACTTCCATGAATGTTAAAAATCATTTACTTAAAGCTGCCTTGGGATTGGGATGTAGTTTTATGGTTTAAACATCCCTTTTTCTCTTTTACCTTAAATTTCTAAATGTGTCCTCATTACCATTCTTATTTGACTACTCCAATCAGACTAAATGTTTATCGAGCAATTACTGTGTACGAGGCTTTGTGCCTTGTGCTCTCTCTCCTTCTGAGAGATATAGGAAGTAAGATTTTATGAAGAATTGATTTTTCAAAATGAAGAGGAACTCCACCTAGCAACATTTCCTTCTAAGAACCACCAGGAAATTTAAAAGTACCGATTCAATATCTTGTTAACAGTTCCCATTTAATATCACTGCTTGATGTGATATTGACTTACTTTTTATCATATTTGAGCTCCAATTGAGAGTTTTGAAATGTTGAAATAACATCACCATATGGATAATTACTAAATGTGCTATTTTTGCAACTGTTTTGAAGAGAAATAATTGGGTGCAGTGTACCACTTGCTTATTTTATTTGTCTTTGATCTTGCTCTGTAGGTCTTATAAAAGAATTAAATGAAAATGCACTGTTAAAAAACTACAGAATAGATCATAAGTTTTTAAAGATAAGAATTCAGGAGAGTGCCATTGAACTACATCCCTGAATTAGAGGAAATAATCATTATAGTCTAGCATATTGTTAAGAATGTTAAACTCTTAAACCAGACTGACTCTCTATATCAGTGCTTTTTGCAAGGTAATTTTTCACAGCTTCTTCCATCACAGGTGGAGTCTATTTCTCCATCCATTGAACTTGGCTGGCCTTTGTGATTGGCTTTGGCCAATAGAATGTGGTAGAAGCAAAAGTGTGACACTCTGGTCTTGCATGCATCCTCTCCTTTCAGTACCCTGCTACCTAGCCATAAGAATAAGCCTGGGCTAGCCTGTTAAAGGATGGATGACCATGTGCAACAGAGATGAGCCATCCTAACTGAACCATCTTAGATCAGACAGCCCCCACTGAGCATGGCAGCTGACCATAGACATGTGAGTGAGCCTGGCCAAAATTAGCAAGACCTGAAAGAAAGAATCATTCATATGAGTGTAACCAAAATGACCAACTGATAAAATCATGAACCAAATAAATGGTCATTATTTTAAGCCATTAAGTTTTTTATGGAGGGGGGAGGTGGAGGGGGAGTAGTTGTTACTTAGCAAAATGAATACATCAGGGTTCAAATCCCAATTCCAACACTTATTACTTGTGTGACTATGGGCAGGTTAATTAACCTTCCAGTGACAGATTTCTCATTTGTAAATGGGGATAATATGGTGGTGATTAATGCTATTTCCAGATATTTGTAGTCCTCTTCCTCTGAACCCCTAGTAGAATTACACCATCTCTCTGGTCCCTTGAACTTAGATGTGGTCAGTGTGAGTTCCTTTGCCTAATGAAATGTGGGTGGAAGTCTTTAAAAGTGCTTGTGGGAGTGCCTGGGTGGCTCAGTAAGTTTAGCGTCCAACTCTTGATCTCAGCTCAGGTCTTGATCTTAGGGTTGTGAGTTCCAGCCCCACGTCAGGCTCCACGCCCAGCATGGAGCCTACTTAAAAAAAAAAGTGCTTGTGAAATTCAAAATCTTTCTTTCCTTTATAATCACAATGTTCAAGATGGAGAAAGTCTGTCATCCCATGTCCTAATGTGAGAAGATACATCTGGAACTCCATTCAAACTCACAGTGGACTTTGAAATTTTGAAATTGTTATCACTGTAAAT
Organism: Mirounga angustirostris; assembly: GCF_029215605.1. Taxonomy (NCBI): domain Eukaryota; kingdom Metazoa; phylum Chordata; class Mammalia; order Carnivora; family Phocidae; genus Mirounga; species Mirounga angustirostris. The sequence goes on along the minus strand of NW_026991709.1, from coordinate 174,507,240 downwards.
CCTAACCTTATACTGATTGGTGGAGAAATTAATAGTACTCTCCTCATAAAGTTCTTGTGTGATAATATAAATAAACTTCTAAGCACAATGCCTGGCACATCTAAAACAGATAACAAAACCAAAACCAAGAAAAAAAAATTCCTTGGGAGATAAGATATAAAGGCTTCTTTGAAAAATTATTTTCTTTAGAACTACTCTACCACCCAGCAACTGTACTACTGGATACAAAATAGTGATTCGAAGGGGCACAGGCACCCCAATGTTTATAACAGCAATAGTTATATTGCTGTTATAAGGTGTCTATCAACAGATGAATGGATAAAGAAGATGTGAGATATATATAGTTTAGATTACGTTTTATCACTGTTGCTACACTGTAGCACTCCAGAAGGATCTGGGTATGAAAGTGAATGACTATTGCACATTTATATGCATATTTGTTAAGGGAAGCCATCTATAGGCCATCCCTATTTCACAGGGTACTAATCTACATGGTGTGTAAAGCATCATTCTGTTATCTGACTTGTGGGAGACATGAACATGTTGTGTATCAATGGGCCATGATTACAAGGAAGCATATTTTAGGTCAGTAAGAAAAAGAATAAGAAAAAAACAATAAACAAATCATGGATGTGTGAAATAACATGGTGCCTGTGGAGTAACTACTATGAGGTTATAAACTGTAGAAGTCAAAAATGGAAGTCAGAGAATGAGAGAAATAATAAAGATAAACTGAGGCCAAATTTTTGCTATGTATTAGGTAGAGAGAGAGATAGATGATAGGTAAATAGATGGGTATGTGGATGGATGGATGGATGGATGACAGATTGACTGATTGTGGTGGATTCAGTCATAGTAGAAGGAACAGTGACATGATTGAAGTAGGAAACCACACTTAAGGGTTTATTATTATGCTGATAACTGAGTACTGGATTGAAGCAGGTTTATTAATAATGGAAAGAGACAGGATTTCTAGAATTACCAAGGTAGTAAAATTTGCCACTTGTAGTGGTTATTTGTCAGGAGGGGCACAATTGGGCTTCCTCTTTCCCTTTCCTTTTGTTATATACTATTTCTTTTTTTTCTCCTTATCATTTCATATTTTAAAGCAAAATAAGTTGAGGACATTATAAAAATTGAAAGTGCTCTCACATTTTCTATCAACCTGACCCAGACATATATATATATATTTTGCAAACTTCCAAAGTACTTTTTGGTCAGGAGTACTAATACACAGTTATTCCAATAGAATCACAATGCAATGAACAGTTCTTTTTATAAATAGTTATGTCCAATATGCATTTAAATTAATAAATCCACATCTGTGATATTCGTATCCCATATTTGAGTTTCTGACATTAAAAAAAGATGCTTCAACAATAAGAAAGCTTCACCTAGAGTGTGTGCAATATATTCAATTTTAGTTGAACATAAGTCTTGTGGGAAATTATCAGGCATCTCCAAAAATTTTCTTGTAGGTAATAGAAATAAAACTAGTATTCATTTTCAAATACATCAAACATTAACACATACAACGAGTCCCAGGAAGGGGTGGGCATAATGAAATAGCCAGCATACATTAACCTATGGAACACTGCCTATGATAATTAGGTATTTTCATGATAGATAAGTTTTGGGCAATGTTAAGGGTCAAGTTGAGCCCAATTAGAGCTGTACTATTTTTGCTATTTAGTAAATAGCAGCCCATTTTTATAATTGTAAATATGTTCTAAAGTATAAAATGGCAATTAAGGTACACACTTTTTCCCAGTGTTACCTAAGCCTGTAATAAGTAAGGACTCATTCCAGATACTACAAAGTTAGTTTTTATAGACTTGACAGGGAAAACCTTGAAAAGATCAAAAGATTTTCTGAGGCTTCTTTTATATTATTAATTTTCTGGCTATTTGGAGTAGTTTTAAGAAGAATACCTATGAGGGCGCCTGGGTGGCTCAGTTGGTTAGGCGACTGCCTTCGGCTCAGGTCATGATCCTGGAGTCCCGGGATCAAGTCCCGCATCGGGCTCCCTGCTCGGCGTGGGGTCTGCTTCTCCCTCCCCCTCCCCCATCTCATGCTCTCTCTCTCTGTCTCATTCTCTCTCTCAAATAAATAAATAAAATCTTAAAAAAAAAAAAAGAAGAAGAATACCTATGAGTACTACAGAAAGTATATAAAATAGAGGCTATATATAGGCATACTATATATGCTTTCTCTTTTCAGCCTCTTAAGTGTCTGGACTCAGTTTCTCCTGGTTTTATCTTTCACTTGAAATATACATTTTTTTTTTTGCTGTGATTATAATTACTTGAGATCTATACATCTGACTCATTTTAGTTATAACCAATATGATATAGTTCTGACTCTAATTACCAGACTCTAATCATTTGGCTAGCCCCCAAAATTAACTAGGCAGTGATTTTAGAATCCTACTAGTAATGTTATGACAATAGCTTTTGAAGTTTAAAAAAAAACTTTTGTCTCATAATAACTCATAAATCTGTTTCATGTGGTGAATATCATTCATTTATTCAGTAATGTTTATTGAGCATGTGTAATGTGCCATCCATATATGTTTTTCTTATAATTGATATGAAACAGATATAGAAAGATTATGATTTTAACCAGCATGATATTTTGGAGCAAAGATACTAAACAGCTGATAAAGAGCAGGGTCATTTTGATTTTCATGGACCTAACACTGTGCCACACGTAAGGGAGATTAAATACATGTATATACAATGCCTGTGATCTCAAAGAATTTAGGATTAGTTTGGGCAAGGAGGCTTAACAGATAGAATAACTAGATTATAATGTCAAGTAGTATTAAATAGTATTTAAGTGCATCCTGACTACTGAATGTCAAGAGAGAAGGCGAATTAGTGTAATGGTGGTGGGGTTCCTAGATTTTCCTGAAAATATTGCATCTCAACACTAGATCCATATTCTCTCATGGTAATTAGCTGGTTCTAATTAAGTGATGTACCCTTTCGACTAAGCATGTGCTTCTCAGATTGCCCCAGTTTGCCCCAATTCTGGTTGTCTTTCTGACCCCGAGGCTGAGCATCTGTGGGTCCTCATGACTGTGCCTCTGTTTCTCTCATATAAAGCAGATTGTTTCCTCTACTTGTGCTTCTGCTAAAAGTGAGAAGGAATTTAAGAATTTTATAGATCATTGTGTTTTAGATTAAAATGAGAGCCAGTTTCTAGGGAGAAATGAAAGAATAATCCTACATGCTTCATATAAAAAAGCATGGTATTATCTAACTTTTGTTGTCCATTTCACTCTTAGGTACCTTGTCCCTATGGACATTCAATTTTACAGCTGCTGAGGTAGGAAAAGATCCTGGGATTCCAGGTAATTGGAAAAATTTTATGTGCAGAATGTAAGCCAAGAATGACCTTGATGAATGAGGTAGGCAGGCTATGCAAAAGGCTCCAGCTATGCAGAAGAATACAGACATAGTAAAGGAGGGGACTGAACATGTGAAAGGCTTGGCACTGAAGCAACCAGTGTGGTATGCTTGTTTGCAGACTCATCTAGCACGAATAGGTGATTCATAATACATAGTAGTATCCACTATAGTTGACTTAGGGAATGTGGATAAAGGTTAGAGGGTCTCAAAGATTACAAAGTAGAGATGGAAACTGAGATTCCAGCCATTAAGAAAAGACTCAATACATCAGCAGTGAAGTGATCTGATGAGCATGGCATTTGCATAAGACCATGCTGGACCACTAATGGGATAAATTAGACAGGGACTGGCATAATAAGGGAATCCTCATAGTCTGGAGATTACTGGAGTAATTTAGATATGATGTGATAAGATTTGTGTTATCCGGGAGGAACATGTAGAGAAAGGAATTATGAGGATGAGTACAGAGCAATGCATCTGGTCAGTGCCTCAAATTTGTTAGCAGAAAAGAGGAGATCGAAAGCAAGCAAAAGAGATAGAGAATTTTGGAGAAGTAGGGAAGAAAATTAGGCCAGACTGTTGTCAAGGTAGCCAAGAGAGGAGTGAATTTTAATCAGGGGAGATGTATTCAATTAGTGTGAACATATTCAGACAGGTCAAGGGTGAAGATACAATTAAATATATCCTTGTACATTTGAAGTCACATCTTGTGGGCAATTTCTCCTAGAGGGTAAATAACCAGTGTACTGGTCAGGCTTTCTCAGAAGTGCAATAATCCTTTCAAGTTACTGAGCTAACTCTTTCTTCATTGTGTTAGTCATGGACCAAAAGAAGCCTATTAACCTAAAAGGTTAATCTGCTTTAAGAGTTCTTTCCCAGCTGCATTATATAAAGATGTAGTGATGAAAGAAAGGGGCCTTTTGGAACAGTACAGAAAATGCAAGGCAAATTAAGGAAGTGAGAGTTCACTGTGGTTTGAAATTGCCAGGGGAGGTTCACTTGAAGATGTGGCATTGGGACAGAATTTTGAAAGATGGGTACAAAATGAAAAAAGCTGTGAAAGGGTAAGGATAGTTCTCATCACCTGTGTATGACTTAAGTTCGTAGTGAGGGAAGACAATGAAAATTTTAAAACAAAGCTATTACTTTTTTTCTGATAGTATTTGCTGCTATTGGCATTTTGGTTTTATCTATAGAAGTTGAGAGCGGTTTTATTTATTCTTTTTACTTGGCTTAACTAATCATGAAATTTTATCTCCCACCGGCACGCATAGAATCTTGTGCTGACTTTTTCAGCAAGAGGAGGGTTAATTTTATCTAATGACTATCCTGTGCTTTCCATTACAATGGCCACTAGTCACATATGGTTATTAAAATTAAAATTATAAATATAATTATAGCTGTTAAAGTATACAATTCATTTCTACAGTTACACTAACCACATTTCAGGTACTTTGTAGTTCTAAGTGGCTAACAACTACTGTAATGGACATCATAGGATGGTATTAGACACATGAGCATTTCCATCATCCTTCTATTGAAGAGCACAGATAAACCAATAACAACATTGGTTGAAGATGGTTGATTTTGCTTGTGAGAACAAAATCGTAAGAAATGAGGTATGGGAATCATTTTTGTACTGAGACTCTAGCTGGTTTATATTAATAAAATTGATGTGTTTATCAACTCAACCATTATGTACTGGGAGCTCACTCTGCATCGGGCACTGTGCTTAACTTTGGGGACATAATAGCTAATCCAGAACAGATACATCCATGTCTTTCAAAGAACTTCGGGTCTAATGAGAGAGACATATTTTAATCAAGCTATCACTCAAACAAATGTGAAATTACAATTATAGTGTTAAAAGGAGAAATAAATGGAGAGGATAGCTGTCTGTCCTAAACATTTAGTCAAGAAATTCTTTCTGTGGCTATGAGATGAATTCTGAAGGTCAGGGAGCACTTGCCTAGATGTGGGGAAATGGTATAGTAGCAGGACAGGAGAGGTAAGGAGGAGACATTTTAAGCACAGAAAACAATATATATAAAGTCCTTACAGAAGAAGAGAGAAAGGCACATTAAAAAAGCTGAAAGGGGGCCTATGACTGCTTCTTTGACTTTAAATTTAATCTTATAAAAGTTTACAGTACAAATAGTTTAAATTGAGCATCCCATTCAGTTTAGTAAGAACTGTTTGATTTTAAGTCAAAATTAGGCCACTAGACATTAGAACTTTATATAACAGCAGTAACTGATAAGTAAAATAGTCATTGTTGATTCATGAATTATTTTAATAAATAGGCACTTACTAGCAACGTTCTTGATCCATAAATTATTTGAAGAAATGGACACTTCTTAGCAATTAATCACTTTCTTCACTAAGGTTTTTTCTCATTGTGTTCACCTCTTAACCATCTTGGCCCAAATCAGTCTCCCTACAAAAGATAATCCAGTTTCAAGTCCTGTTAAATTAATACCATCATCAATGAGGAAATAGCCCATGTGGAACACACTCTGATATGGAAAAACACATTTATACTAATAATACAAAAGCTGTACTGTGAAATTAGGGTATAATACCAGAATCACTGAGGTTAACCTGCTATTCTCTGTAGTGAAAAGTCATGAAGATATAGTATACTACAAACCCATCAATATAGAGCTTCCATGGTTGCTCAGGCAAATAAAATGAAGCTCTTGGTAAAGAGTAAAGGTGACATTGGGACTTGTTCAAAGCAAAAGCAAAACTGTATTGTACCAGTTGCTCACGAAACAGCCTTCTAAAGAATAAAGTGATTTTCAGATGCTCAGTCACCGGGATTCAATTAACACGACACTGTGCAATCCTCTGTGATGTGCAATGTGTCTTTTCTTGAGGTAGAAAAACCCAGTTGGCATGGTAAATTTTAAGACTGCATTGAGATTCAAATAATATAACCAACTTTTTTGTGTGTGGTGTTATTGAAGAGACCATTTTCTACTCTAGAAATGCTGAATGTCAAAACTGTAATGAACTCAAGAAACGGTCTTAAAAAATATCTCAGCTTTACCAATTTTCCCCTCTATTTCTGGATTACCCCTTAAACAGCTTCATCAGGTAGTTGTACTCTACTTGAAAACTCTATTCCCACCCTCAAGGCATCACTGTTTGGACCCTGAGTAAATAAATTAGCAAATGAGTAGACTACATATATGTAGTCTGTAACATTAGTATATAAGGAATGAGCAAAATATATCATTTGCTTTGAACATACAGTATTTTACATAAAGGAGTCTATTACATCAGTTTTAGGGTGTGCTGTCTCTCTCTTTTTTTTTTTTTTCAGTTTATCCTCCAATTCCCTATCCTCCCTCTATCCCTTTATCTGCCATGCTCTACCAGGGAAATCATGCCAACAACTTAATATGTATCATCCCGATTTAATTGTATGCATATATGGATGTGTGTGTACATTTGTGTGTATTTTTGTATATATTTATGTCTGCATGCATTGGTTATTGTTTTATATAAATGACATTATATTACACTCAATTTTTAGTGTTCTTTCTTATAACTTCCTTTTGTTGACTCTGTGGGATACAAGAAAAATTCTAATCCCTGTTTCGCTGTCACATAATAGTATTCACTGACCATGAAAATGTAGGGAATTTGTTTCATTTATACCAATATGGTGGATTATTCTTATAATATAAACATTCTTATGGTAGGTATTCTTATAAACTCTTTTTGGTACAGCACATCAAAAATACTTGATAAGATTCTATAATGGTATCTTTTTCACACATAGATAAGCTGACAACAAAATAAAGTAGATTACTCAGAGGCCAGAAATTACCTGTTTCTGGGTGACTTCAAGCCTGAATTTTAATGAGTCACATTCATAGAAGGCATAAAGTCAGAGCCTTGTGCCTGAAGAAAAGAAAGCCTGTATCACAGACTCCAGAAGAAAGTCAGGTCCCCAAGATGGTGATGTACTTATAGAGTAATGCTAGAAAAAATTTTGTCCCTCAGCAGTAGATTGTGGAAATGTATGTCATCTTGGCAATATCTTCCTGATAATTCCTAGAGAAAAGTCAGGAAGCATGTAAATTTCAGGAAATGCTTATTATTTGTGTAAACTCAAGCAAAAAAAATAGTTTTAAGTATTTATTGATTGAAAATCATGAACACTTGACAGAAACGAATTGTTTCTTAGAAAATGCACCAATAACCGAAAATTCTTCAAAAAATTTTTACAACTAGAGTTCAAAGAAATATGAATTCACAAATAAATAGATAAACAAATGACAAGGGAACACTCTGAAAGTTAGCCAAAACAATGCCTCGATCCCACAGAAAGTGTAGCTAGTTGACTTTTCAGTACAAAATATAAACTAAATGTGTTTAATCTTTTTAAAGATGTGAAAGTGGTGTGTAAGAAGGAGTAAATGTTACATTATGAAAATGACCAGAAATGTTAGATCAAAAAATAAATAAGTGACTCTTTTAATTGTTTTTAGTATGGTTTAAAAACTATAATAACTAAAACACAACTGAAGGGATGTGTTAAACATAAGATTAAACACAGTTGGAGGAAGAATTTATAAATCAGAAGATAGATCTGAATTAGCCAGGGTAGATTTTAAAGACAAAAAGATAAATATGAAAGGAGAATTGATATAGAGAGGACAGAATAACAAGTTCCAAGAGAGGTCAGTTGGAGTTCCAGAAGAAGGTAATGGAGGTAACAGCATATTCAAAAAGAAATTGTCAAGATTTAGATGAGACCTATCAATTCTATTTTAAAAATTTTTATTTAAATTCCATTTAATTAACATATAGTGTATTCTTGGTCTCAGAGGTAAAGCTTAGTGATTCATCAGTTGCATACAACACCCAGTGCTCATTATGTCACTCAGTTACCCCATCCCCCCCACGCCCCTCCCCTCCAGCAACCCTCAGTTTGTTCCCTGTATTTAAGAGTCTCTTATGGTTTGCCTCCCTCTATGTTTTTATCTTATTATATTTTTCCTTCCCTTCCCCTTATGTTCATCAGTTTTGTTTCTTAAATATGTGGATATGAGTGAAATTGTATGGTATTTGTCTTTCTCTGACTGACTGACTTCGCTTGGCATAATGCTCTATAATTCCATCCAGGTCATTGCAAATGGCAAGATTTCATCCTCTATGATGGATGAGTAATATTCCATTATATGCGCTTGCACACGCGCACACACACACACACAGAAACACATACACCATATCTTCTTTATCAATTCATCTGTTGTGGACATCTGGGGTCTTTCCATACTTTGGCTATTGTGGACACTGCTGCTATAAACATTGGGGTGCAGACACATCAATTCTTAAATTCCCCAAATTCCAAATTATTACACAGGATAAATAAAAATAAATCCATACTGAGACAAATAAGAGTGAAATTGCAGAATACTAAAGTAAAAAAAAATTTTTTAAGGATTCTGATAAAAGAGAGAAATGATGACTTAAAAGGAACAAAATGAACTGAAAATGAACTTCTTAAAAGCAAACATGAAGTGAGATGACAGTATAATACTGTCAAGGTGCTATGAGGAGATCAATGTCAACCTATAATTGTATATCCAGTGAAGGACGCCATTAGGAGCCCCTGCAAAATAAAAACGTTTTCAGAGAAATAGTGATAATAAATGTTTGTTACAAATGGAGCCTCACCCAAGGAACATTTAAAGAATACATTTCAGGAAGAAGGGAATAATCTACAGGGAAGAGTTGAGATGCATGAAGGAATGAAAACTAAAAAGGGGAGGGTATGTCTGGTTAATATAAACACACTGACATAGAACAGTAACGATACTATCAGTTTTGTGAATTTAAGAACTGAAGATTGCACTAATTGTTTGCAAACTAACTAGAGCTGACGGATAATGAAAAGACATCAAAACTTGCGATATAACTAAAGCAATATTTACCTGAAAATTTACTGTTCTAATACTAATATTAACAAAATAAAAATGAACAAAGTAGACATCCATCTGAATAGGGGAAAAAAAGAATAAAAGAACAATTGCAGTGTAATCTTAAAGATCAGAAGTTAATGAAAAATAGAAAGCAATATAGAGAAGAAATGAAAAGCTAAATGTTGCCCTTTGAAATGTTTAATACAATTGACACACTTATGAGATGTATCGAGAAAGAAAGAAAGAAAGGAACCATAAATAAACAGTATCAGAAATAATGAGAAAGGTATGTACACAAGCATCAATAATTAAAATGATAAAAATAAGAGACTGTGGCATCTTTGCATTGGAAGACAAATTGCTTATGGACCTGGCCATTTCTGCATGACTTGCAAACAAAGGAACAGAATTGGCTCCAGACTATCCTTATTTATTTATTTATTTTTATTTGACACAGAGAGAGAGTGCACGCACAAGCATAAGCAGGGGGAGCGGCAGGCAGAGAGAGGGAGAGGGAGAAGCAGTCTCCCCGCATGAAGCAGGGGGCCCGATGTGGGGCTCAATCCCAGGACCCTGAGACCATGACCTGAGCGGGAGGCAGATGCTTAACCAACTGAGCCACCCAGGCACCCTATCCTTATTTTTTTTTTTTTAGAAAAGTTTTAGTCTACAGAAAAATTAAGCAGATAGTACAGAAACTTCCTTTATGTTCCCCCTCTTCACACAGTTTTCTCTTCTTTAAACATTTTGTATGAGAGTGCTGCATTTTTTTAAAACGAAAGGTCCAATATTAATACATTGTTACCAACTGAAGTACATAGTTTATATTAAGATTCACTCTTTGTATTGTCAAGATCTAGCCTGAAGTAGATTCCACCTATGTAACATTTGATTTTGAAAATCTTTGGTATGCTCTTTCAACCAGTGCTGGATTTTCCTGTATTTCCTGAATTTACAGATCCACTTCTCCTTCTCAATGATGTCCTGATAAACTTTCCATATCTAGAAATGCATGGACATTTTCCTTAAAAACAACAGTGTCATTAACACACCTGAGAAGTAATAACAATGTTTGGACATTTTTAAAAATCTTAAAACACTGATTAGCTGTAATAGAATGGAAAAGGAACAAATCCACCAAAACATGGTAAGTACTGCTTGCCTCAGCATTACTGAATAATAGTACTTTTATGCTGAATAATACTTGTTGCCTATATATCTCTCTATTTTTTCTGTCAATTTCCCATTTTTACAGGAAACAAATTGTTTCTTTCCCTTTGGGAAATAAAATCTATTTGTCCCAAATGGCTCTCAGAATGTGTGTCATGAGAGTAGGAGTAGAGGTAGGGGAGGGAGGAAAGAGACATTGAGAATCTCCCTAGCATAAGGAAATGCCATTTAGGGTGAGGAAGGATTTTTTAAAAAAAATAGTTTGTTATATTATTGTTATATGCATCTTTTAACAATTGAAACTATGTCAATGGGTAATAGGATACAATTTTCTCTCATATCATATTTCACGTTTCATCTTTTGCCATTTACATGCTTGAAGGTCACAGACATGGTAAAGAATATTAAATGGAAATTAAAACTATTTTTCTGCAGATCATTTAAGCTAATGAAAATGCTGCTTGGATTAGTTTTGGAAGCACTGATCTATTGAAATTTGAAGCGCTTTATTACTTTGTGATTTACAGTGCATTCTTTCTACAACCATCATTGCTCATGGTTATTTACTTTGCCGGTGATAATGTTCTTGGATGAAAGATGTTTGATTCCAATCTGAATCCCTCTTCTTTCAAATTTACATACGAATCAGAAGGCTTTATTAGTATCAGGTTTAAGGGCAGCAGCCACTTTTTCTCATTATTTTTAAACTTTCATTTAAAAGTTTTTAGGTAAGTGCATTTAAATAATTTATACCCCTAATTAGAATTTTACAAATATTTTTGCAATACTTTCAATTTATTTTTACATACATGTGAATTACTTTCAACATATTACCCAAAAATTGGCCCAGAGTTTTTAAAAAAGCATTTTTTTTTTCCTGAGTTGCCATCATAAGTTTACACATCAAGTTCAAACTCTTCACAAACCGCCTTTGCATGATAAATTAATTCTTACCTTCATCCATGTTCAAGCTCTAGGTGCATGTTTCACAAAGCTTTTTAAAAGTAACCCAAATCATTTTGTAATCTATGCTGGTCTTTTTTAAAGACTGCCCTTTAATTTTGTGAACCAGTGTCTTTCAGAGTAGTCTCCTCCTCATCAGAACATGAATCATCATGTAAAATACCACCTCTCCTCCTGTCAGTGGAATCTTGAATTACAGCGATGGCTTGTGGCTGCCGCAGTTTGTTTCCTGACTGCTTCTACCAACATTCCCATGACCTTTGGAAGCAGAAAATTGAGTTTGCCACTGAGTTGCCAACATGTTCTCAGTCCCAAAGGATTGTTCCTTTCATAGAAGTCACTTAATTTTATGACTCGATTGTTGCATTAGTAATTGATTGCTAATTGATCCTTTACATCCTTTTGCCAACTTCCTCTCTCAAAGTTGAGTCTTGTCTGCTCTGGATTTTGGTTACATTCAGTTGCAATGTATCGTATCTCATTTCTCGAAATTCAAATCCTCATCCTAAAAAAATCCTGAAAATAGATAATGGCATTTGGTTTAATTCCAGAACCTCTGAATATTCAATTAATGATATTCCTTAGAAGACAGAATTTTTGCTACGTACATGAAATTTCATGATGTATTTTTTTATTCAGTTATAAAAATCCTGTTCTGGGGTTGTGAAAAAAACCATAGCGGTGAGTCCAAATTTTCTACAAAGCACATCAGTAAACCAGGTATATTGCTCCTCTTAAAATAAACTGCATGGATGTTTGAGTACTTAAATTCTTATTTCTGGTCAGCAGGGCACAAAAAATGTTGTGCTTCAGTCATGTCCTGAAGATCAAATATTAAATAAAACACCTTTTGAAAAGGCAACTTGCAACTAAATATAACTAAAGTGCAACAAGCCTTTCACTCATGTAAAAACCAGTGCAGTTACCTCTTGAGCAAACGTTTGGGCAAAAGAGAGGTTTGTTTTGTCTGAGGAAATTGGCCTACTGCCTGAGCTAGCGGACCAAGTCGCCAAGGAATTGAATACTGCCTTTGGCTGACATATCAAGCATGGAACAAAAAAAAGGAAATAGCTTAATCAACCTTAGCTGGAAAAAAAAAAAAAATTCAGCTTCTCTAGACACTAAAAAAAAAAAAAAAAATTAACTCTGCCCTCCTTGAATACTCTGAGAACTGTGCACCAATCACAGAGGCTGTGGGTTGGAATATGGACATTGAAAGGGAATTGATTTGTACCCTCAGAGTTCAAATGTATCCTTCAGGGCCTTCTACCATGTTGTTTCTGTTGCTTTTCCTTACATCCTTTCATTTTGCACATTCCTGGGATCAAACACATCTTACACTGGTCATCTTGGGTGTCCCCACAACCCCGTCATTGAGCTCCTAGCATTGTTTCTAATATCCTCAGACGTCCCTCTACCTTACCTCCAAGTAGAAAGCATGGGTAGTTAGAGCCAGGGCAAATGCTAAGCCATGTAGTCTGAATCAAGCACACTGCCTGAATTGTATGTACTTGTAGTTCATGTGTGAAGACCCAAAGTGAGTTTCAAAGCGACGCTCAATTTCTGTTAGGGAAGTCGTCAAGATCACGAATGTGGGAATGTGGAAACGTCACAATTTGGCGCTCTAAGTCTGCAATAATCCAACTCTAGATTTCTAGTATTCTGATATTATGCAATTAATTTGTCCACAATTTATCTTTCTGTTTGTTTCTTTAGCTCCCCTTTTCTTGTAGCATGATTTCATTCATCCCAAGTGTTACACTGAGAAATGGATCTGGTGCTTGGAGCTAATTGGAAGGTGTGATGGAAAGTACCAAGGAAGTTATAACCAAGTTTGTAAATCTCTCTTGAATTAGGGTAGGGATGCTGAAGTTATCAGACTTGAGTTCCTAGCCACATACAAGGTAGGAGAAGGTCCTCAGGTATCAGTTTCTGCTTCTAATTTAACCCCTCAGTATCTGCATGAGGACTGTTTACCTTGTGTATCCCTTCTGGTACCATTTCTTAAGTTTTCTTCATGTTCTGTGTATTAGTTTTCTATGGATGCTCTAACAAATTACCTTTATCTTGGTGGCTTAAAACAACACACATTTATTCTCTGAAAGTATAGGAGGTGAGAAATCCAAAATCACTTGCTCTAGGTATGAGGGTTATATGTGTCATCTTGACTGGGCCGTGCGGTGCCCAGGTATTTGGCCAACCATCATTTCTAGGTGTTTCTGTGAGGGTGTTTTAGGACGAAGTTAACATTTATCAGAAGATTTAGTAAATCAGATTGCCCTCCATAATGTGAGTGGACCTCATCCAAACAGTTAAAGACCTGAGTAGAGCAAAATGTACTGAATTTCCTGAGTGAGGGGGAATTTTTTCTGCCCGATGGCCTTTAAACTGGGATGCTGGCTTTTCTCCTACCTTTGGACTTGAATGGAAACATCAGCTCTTCCTGGGTCTTGAGCCTGCTGACCTTCGGACTGAAACTACAACATTGGCTTTCCTGCTTCTTAGACCTTTGGACTCAGACTGGAACTAAACCATCAGCTCCTGAGTCTCCAGCTTGCAATTCACCCTGCCAAGCTTGGGATGCCCGGAATGGCATGAGCTAATTCCTTATAATAAGTCACATATATGATACCATCTATGAAATAATATATATGAAATATATATCATATATGAAATATACACACACATAGAGTTGACCCATGAACAACACAGGGGTTCAGGGTGCCAACCCCAACACAGTTGAAAATCTGCATATAACTTTTGACTCTGCAGAAACTTAACTACTAATAGCCTTTCTTTGACCAGAAGTCTTACTGATAACATAAACAGTCAACTAATACATATTTTATATGTTATATATATTAGAGACTCTTTTCTTACAATAAAGTAAGCTAGAGGAAAGAAAATGCTATTAAGAAAATCTTAAGGAATAGAAAATACATTTATAGTACTGTACTGTATTTATCGGAAAAAAAATCTGCTTGTAAATCGTCCCGCACAGTTCAAACCTGTGTTGTTCAAAGGATATATATACATACCATATATGTATATATAAAAATATATCCTTATCTCTCTATCCATATCTTTATCTCTGTCACTACCTGTATCTTTACATCCTGTTGGTGGTGTTTCTCTGGAGAACACTGAGCAGTACACTGGGTTTAGGAAAGAATCTGTTTCCTTCTTTTCCCAGCTTCGGAAGCTCCATTACCTGCCTTCCTTGGCTCATAGTTTACCTTCCACCATCTCCCGCGGCTTCAGGAGGAAGCAGAGCAGTGTAGCACCTTGCTTCAGTTGTAACATTGCCTTCTTTAGTCAGAACTCCTTCTGCCTTCCTCTTATAAGTTTAGGGTCACTGGTTAATCCAAGATTATCTCCCCATCTCAAAATCCTTAATTTAATCACATCTACAAAGTCTCTTTGTCTCATAAACTGACATTCACAGCTTCATGGATTAGGACCTGAATATCTTTGGGAGCCATTATTCAACATAACACATTCTGCTGTGCTATTTTTTTTTTAAAGATTAGACTGATTACAGGTGATAGAAATCCAGTTAGAGTTTGTTTAATCAAAAAAAGGAGATTGATTATAAGGAGCTGGAAAGCCATAAGTAGCTAAATCCCTGGGAGAGAGCTGGGAATAACTGAATTCAAAGAGGTGAACAATATGAGAGCCCCTCATCTTTTCTCCTTGTTCCTTCATACACATCCATATATATTTTTAATAATTTCTCTCTCTCAGTCTCTCTCTCTCATTCTCTCTCTCCCTCTTATTCTCTCTCTTTGTGTCTCTCTCTGTGTCTCATTCTCTCTATCTCTCTGTCTTTCTGTCTCTCATTCTATGTCTCTGTCTCTCTCTCTCTGTCTCCCTCTCTGTGGAGACTTTCTCTATTCTTCTAACCCTCAGGTTACCCCTTTTCCTGATGTTGGCTGCATGATGGGGAACATGGCTGCTGACAAACTAACATACATGTCCCTGATCCCAAATTCAAAAATATAGAGAAGACATTTTTAGTTAGCTCAATCCATGTAGTAGGTCTTGGAGCAATGAACTCAAGCATCAGAATTAGGTCCCATTTAGCAAGATTCGTTCCTCTTCAGCCATTTGAATAGGCAAGGAGAACAGAAATGTCAGTGACTGGAAAAGTGACAAGGTTGTCACTGGGAAGACAATTCAGCAGGTGTCCTCTGCAATTTGTTCTTGAAAAAAAAAACTTTTTAGGGGCTGAGTTAGGGATAACACTTTGCAATAATAAGATTTCATATGAAATTATTTTTAACTATAAAACAGGTAAGCATTTTTTTATAGATGGGGATATTAAAATTCAGAAATGTTACATAACTTGTAAAAGTTGGAGAACACAGGTCTCCTAGTTTTAAGATTATTATTCCTTTGTTCAAGTAGCTGCATTCAAATTGAAATAACAGTAAACTAAGAAGGTTAGGCAGCCTGGGCTTATATTTTGTCTTTGCTATGTACTAGAAGTTATCCTGAAAAAATTTCTTAAATTCCCTCTACTTTAGTTTCCTCCCCTTTAAAATAGGGATAAAAATAGCTTATGCCTACTGCCATGTTCTGAAGTTTAAATGAGACAATTTAAGTAAGTCTTTGTAGGGGCGCCTGGGTAGCTCAGTCGTTAGGCGTCTGCCTTCAGCTCAGGTCATGATCCCAGGGTCCTGGGATCGAGCCCCGCATCGGGCTCCCTGCTCGGCGGGAAGCCTGCTTCTCCCTCCTCCACTCCCCCTGCTTGTGTTCCCTCTCTCGCTGTGTCTCTCTCTGTCAAATTAATTAATTAATTAATTAAGTAAGTAAGTAAGTAAGTAAGTCTTTGTATAGCTGGTATTAAAAAAAAGTAAATAAATGGAAGACAGTCTTTCTCTGATTATTTGATAGAGTGTGGAACTGTCCTATTTTACAAAGGATTATAGTAGAGTTTGTTACTAGCTTAGGCTAGTATTCACTGAGAATTGAAAGCAGATTAAAACTTTACGTTTGAGTGTCAGTGGATTTTAGTACTGCTACTTACTGGCAGAAGTGAGCATTTTCCAGGAACCGTTTTTCTAGGGGTTGAGGTTGGCACGGAATATCCCAAAGGACCTCAAGTTCTGGATGGAAATCCAGAGCAAACTGATTAGACTGATAAATACTTAAACTGTCTCTCAAGTGGAATTTCTTCAATGAATTTTTCTTGCCAGGAGGGAAAGGTAACCTCTCCATGTACTAGAACCATTGCAGCAATGATCTGAAAGCAAACTGGTGTACAGGGAACAAGAAGATGAGAGCCGGTGTCATAGGCATTATTATAAGAAGATGACGTGGATAGTGTTCTATCAACGGCTCCAAAATGCATGATTCTTTATTTAATAGAAAACTTTAAATGGCAGGGGGATGTTTCTCTACAAAATAGATTAATGTTAGGCACATTGCTTAGTGCTGATGTTCCCCTCTGCTCTCTTTGTGGCGTGTGCTCATTGCTAGATAAACTGAGAAGGTTAAGATAACCTTGGACGTGGGACTAGTTAATATACATTAGGTTGGGCAAGCTTGTAGGAAATATTCAATAAAATGGGAAAGATTAAAATTACTGGAAGACATGGAAGTTTATCCTCTATGGTTCATACAGTAGCACAGCTGGTAGCTTTTAAAAAGCTTTTTTATTCTGTTACGTTTCCCTTAATTTCTCCCTTATACATTTAAATAACACATTTTTTTTCTCTCGAGGGCAAAACTATAATAGTCGTTTAATTAAATATGCCATCTATGTTTTCTTGTCTCATTGATTTCAGCCAATTCAAATTATATGCATTCTGTAGAGAAAAGTAAGAAGTCTTGAAGTAAAGTTTGAAAGATTTTCTAATTAGTTAAATCATTAAATAAAAGGGAAGAGAATAAATCCAGTCAAAATTATGTGTAAAAAAATATTATCAGTAATTGTATAAGTTTTTAAAAGTTGGAACTTAAAATATGGAAACTACCTGATAGATTCATAAACTCAGAATACTGAAAAAAAATTACATTAATTCGATTCTTAAAACATCTGGTGGAAAAAATGTAAAATATATTAACATGGAAAAATCTTAATTATCTATTATTTGAGATCTTTTTTTTTTTTAAAGATTTTATTTATTTATTTGACAGAGAGAGAGCGAGAGCAGGAACACAAGCAGGGGGAGTGGGAGAGCGAGAAGCAGGCTTCCTGCCGAGCAGGGAGCCCAATGTGGGACTCGATCCCAGGACCCTGGGATCATGACCTGAGCCGAAGGCAGACGCTTAACGACTGAGCCACCCAGGCGCCCTATTTGAGATCTTAAAGATAGAATAGTTAAAGTGACTTTCTTCACTTTTCATTTAACTAGTTTGTTCTCTCGGAGCCAATAAATCTTCAGAAAATAAAAAATAAATAAATAAAAATGTCTTAATGCATTGATTCAGACAGCCATTTTACATTCTACTGGTTGAAATAGCATATACTGTGACTCATTATGTCAGCTTTTAAGAATCGCTGCTAGAACTTTTAGTCCCAGACAAGATGGAGTAAATACAAACCTGAGAAGGTTTGCTTAGAAACATTCCGAAAGGTAGCAAGAAGATGGTGGACTAGCCTTGGGACTTGAGAAATGACCAAGTGGCTTGTTCTCCAGGATTTTTGTTGTTTCCTTAATAATCATAGCTTGAGAACTTGCAGAGCCCACAACCCAGAAACACCCGTGGATGCAGACGAAAAAGGACCAAATATAACCTGTTTTCCCCTGCCAAACGAAGAGGAAAAAAGGCAGCCTGAAGGACAGGTGCCTTTTAACTACACCTGCCATCTGTTGGGCCACAGTGCCCTTCCCTCTCCACTCACTGGGTCTATGGAGAATACAGGGCAGAGCTATCTTAACTATCCTTGTCATTACCTTTCTGTTCCGTAGGGTTCAGGAAAACTTGTTCACAATACCTGTCTTCTTGTTTTAACTAAACTCTCATTTATCCATCCAATGAGATTTTTCTTTAATTAGCTATGTTTTTAATTTTTTAATAGTTCTTTATTAAAAGACCTGTACTTTTTTTTAATAATATCCTGCTTTCATTTTAAAACTTACATTTCTTCTTTTATCTGTTTGAAATCGCCAGGTAAATAGATTTAAGGTTTCTGATTTTTGTCTGTGAGCTTGTCTTCAGCAAGAATTCATTTTATGTGTTTGTGTTACACATGTGTGGGGTGTGGAAGCATACCCATGGCACTCTTCAGGGTTCCAGACCACTATTTATTTTAGCTTCCATTTCATGGCAATTTAGTTCAGGCAGATGCCCCTAGATCTAATCAAGGATTTAGCTGATTCAAGGTTGTTGGGTCTCAGTGGAAACCCTGAGACCCCTCCTCCCTGGTGGGCTCTGAAGTCCAATGTTTGTCTTCTCAGCGTGGTGAGACTGGTTACCTTACACTTTTGCTTTTGAACCATTGTTTCTCTCTCTCTCTCTCTCTCTCTCTCTCTCTCTCTCCCTCTGTCATTCTCTCTTCCTTGCTTTTGGTGAGTGTTTGCATGGCATATATTTTTATTCCTCAACCTTTCTGCATACTTATATTTAAGGTTTATGCCTTGCAAAGTGTATGGTTGGAATGTTTTCTTCAAATCAAATATGACAATCTTTATTTTTAAATTTACTACACAATATTTTATTCAAACTCACACTATATATAACATAATTAGGTTTTAAAGCAAAAATTAATACCTCTAAACCCATCCTACAGCTGAAGAATCAGAATGTTATCTAACATATTTGAAACTACTTTTACGCCCTGTCCTGATCCTATCTCTTTGCCTCCCCTCATTCTTTTATTTCAGAATAATGGCACATATAGAATATTCAGATGAGCCTGGCACTGGGAGTCACTTGTTGTTTTTTTTTTGTTTTTGTTTTTTTTGGGGGGGGGGTTTCCTTTTTTTTTAAGTTCAATTAATTAACAATATAGTGTATTATTAGTTTCAGAGATAGAGTTCAGTGATTCATCAGTTGCATACAACACCCAGTGCTCATTCCATCACGTGCCCTCCTTTATGCCCACCACCCAGTTACCTCATCCCCCCCCCCACCTCCCCTCCAGCAACCCTCAGTTTCTTTCCTATGCTTAAGAAGTCTCTTATGGTTTGTCTCCCTCGCTGGTTTCATCTTGTTTTATTCTTCCCAGGTTTTGTTTTTGTTTTTTTACTAACCAGAATCATGCTGTATGTATTGTTCTTTGATGTGCTTGGAGATGTTCTCAGCCTAGCACACTCCTTTTATCCATTCTACATTCCACAGAAATAGTTAGATGTTTGGGTTGCTTCATTCTGCTGTTATAATTATGCACAAACTTGAGCACAGGGGCTGGAATTTGAGGGGAAGAGGGTCAATTTGAGCCCTTGGCAATCTGAGGTGAAGGCGTGTTGACTTGGCATTGAGCAGGTGCCAGGCCGTGCATGCTGACCTGGGCAGGAGGGCAGTTGGACTGTGAATTTGGGACCCACAAGCTGATGGCATCGTGTGTGACAGGGACGTGGCTGGTTTTGCTTTTAATTTTTGTTTTTCTGGGAGACTTGATCTCTCCCTCTATTCTAAATGAAGCCTTGCTGGATAGAGTATTCTTGGCTGTAGATTTTTTCCTTTTAGCAGTTGGAATTTATCATGCCACTTTCTTCTGGCCTGCAGAGTTTCTGCTGAAAAACCCATTGATAGCTGTATGGGGTTTCCCTTGTATATACCTCCTTTCCTTTCTCTTGCTGCTTTTAAAATTCTCTTTATCACTACTTTTGGCCATCTTATTTACTTCGTGTCTTGGCACAGACTTCTTTGGGTTGGTTGTGTTGGGGGCTCTCTGTGCCTTCTGGATCTGCATTTCTCTTTCCTTCCCCAGATTCAGGAAGTTTTCAGCTATTATTTCTTCAGACAAATCTTCTGCCCCCTTTTCTCGCTCTTCTCCTTCTGGGATCCCTATCATGCGACTGTTACGCCTGACAGTGTTGCTGAGTTCCCTGGGTCTATTTTCATTTTGCGTATTTTTTTCCCCTCTCATCTGCTCAGCTCGATTACTTTCCATGACTCTGTCCTCCAGGTGGCTGATCCTTTCTTCTACTTCCTCTTGCTTGCTATTTATTCCGGATGGTCTATTTTTATTTCCATTTAGTGAGTCCAATAGGTCTAATTGGTTCTTTTTTATGTCTTCTATCTCTTGGTGGAGGGTCTCATGAAAGTCCTGCACTCCTTTCTCAATTCTAGCGAGTATCTTTATGAGCGTTACTTTAAATTCAATATCAGATATACTACTTATCTCCATTTTGCTTAGGTCTCCTGCTCTGATTTTGTCCTGTTCTTTGATTTGGGACATATTCCTCTGTCTCCTCATTCTGTCTCTTGCATTGTCTGTTTCTCTGTGTTAGGAAAGTCAGCTACGTGTCCCGCACTTGAAAGTAGTGGCTTTATGAAGAAGAGGTCCTGCAGTGCAATTTCTGTTCCCCAGAACCTGGTGCTCAGGGGGGTCTCCTATGTGTGTTGCTCCAGGGGTGTTCTACTGTTGTGGCTGGGATGTGTTTGCCTTCAGTCCTGTTGTCTGCAATGGCTCTCTGCCTGTTGTGGGCAGAGTCTGGTGCCCATGGTGTTAGTGGGCTGGTCCGGGGCTGCCTTGGGCTGGAGTTGAGTCAGACCAGGCGTTTGCCAGAGATGCGGGAGCACCTAACTGCAGGCACTGTCCCTGTGTCGTCCCGGAGAAGCTTTTGTTGGTGGGTGGGGCCTGCAATCAGACCCACTGCCTGCCCCCAGCCCAGTGCTGGGGTCACAGTCAGACTGGTGTGTGGTTATCTTCCCCTCTCCCTGGGGCAGGACTCACTTTGGAGTGGTGCTGACCCTTGTCTGGGCTGCACGCACACTGCCAGGCTTGTGGCACCGCTTGGATGGGATCTTGCCAAGAGCGATCGGAGCGGGTGGCTCTGCTTCACTGTGGCCTCTTGTCTGTGCCGGGCTGCGGAGAGTCTGTTCTGCCAGTTTTCGGGCTGCTTTCTGGGTTATTTATGCCGACGTGGGTGCTCTCTAGGCAGCCACGTGGCAAGAGGTGAACCCAGGGATGTCCTACTCCGCCATCTTGCCAGCAGCCTCTGCTCGGGAGTCACTTGTTTTCAAAAGAAGTCAGAGAAATGTCAATTCTCACTTAAAACAGAGTATCAATTAGCTTAATGATTCAGGTTTCCACATGAAGGCCTTCCATCTATCAAAAATTCCCTAAAGTGTTTTTGTACTTCTTACATTGTTAAGATACTATCCAATTAGCAATGAGAAGAAGAGTAAATAATCCAATGTTTCCAGATTGCTGCACGAAAAGCAGTTATTTACAAGTTCTTTAAATGGTATGTTTTAAGCAGTTCATAATATTAAGGTGAACGTAGCACATTTAAAAAGATATATATTTCAGCTTGATTAAGACACAAGTGGTATTCTCTCAGACTTTTTTTCTTTTTACTCTCGCAGTTGCTGTGGCAACGATCTGCGGGCAGGTGTAATCCAATGCTGCCACTCCCAGTTGTGCCCAGTATCTCTTGCTCTCCGCCCTAGCAGTTTTCTGTCACCTCTTACCAGGATGTCTGTAGGAAACCACTCAGCCATTCTGAAGTATTCAAAATCAGGCAGTGTGATGTCGTGAGCACCTCCTGGGTCTACCCTTGATCACTGGGGGTGAGAGCCTTGGATAAATAATACGTTATTTAGCCCTTTAGGTAAAGACCTCTGAGCTGCATTTTATATGACCCCTGCAGGTGTCCCCCGGGGGGAATGAGCCACAGTTGCCCACAACAGCTCAGGTCTGCCACCCTATATTGACTTTCACACTTTCCCAGTTTCACGTTCTCCATCTCCCCATTCCTGTTCCTTGGGGTCACTTACCCAAGCTGGTGTGTCTGTTTCTGCTTTGAAGGAGGTGGCTGTGGAACTTAGGCTAAGACACAACTCATATGAATAATTTTCACCTTCTAAATATTTTAAATATGAGGACTTTGCTTTGACAAATTTAACAGATAATTTATGGTTAGCAACTATAAGGGATGGTATGAATCTTTCCGATGAAGTAAGTTGCTGTAGCAGTTGTCTAAATAGCAATTCATCTACTTCCTGGGTGTGTGCGCACACGCACGTGTGTGTGTTAACATTGTCTTTATGCAAAGTAGTCAGCAAAATCGATATTAAATCAAATTTGTGTAAAAGAATATTTTTTTCATTGAATTAATAGTCCTCGAAAACTTACTTTCTGCTGTGCACTGTGTTTTTTTTTTTTTAAGATTTTTTTTTTTTATTTGAGAGAGAGAGAGAGAGAGTGCAAGAGGGGGTAGGGTCAGAGGGAGAAGCAGACTCCCCGCTGAGAAGGGAGCCCGATGTGGGACTCGATCCCTGGACTCCAGGATCATGACCTGAGCCGAAGGCAGTCGCTTAACCAACTGAGCCACCCAGGCGCCCCATGCTGTGCACTGTGTTAAGCACAGAGTTAAAGATATGAAAGATATTGCCATTGCCTTCAATAATTTTATAGTTTACTGGGAAAGACAGATGAATAAACCAGGGATTCTAAAGCAGTGCAATAGGTTTCCTTGTTATGGGATCACTGAGGAATTGCACACATGGGTATTAGGGTTTGTGGGAAAAAGGGATGTTTTGGTAGAGTTATGAAAAGCAATGATAACAATAAGAGCAGGTACCCATTTGGTGTGAGCTATGTATTGCTGGGTACTAATGGTTTACCTGTATTATTTGATTTACTAACCATCTGATGTAATAGAATCTAGTGACATTCCCATTTGGCAAGAAAGCAAGATTCAGAGAAGTTCAAAGGCCTACCCAAACATGAGTAAGAATTAGCCCAGTGTAGACAGAGAGTGGAATAATAGATTTTTGAAGAAACTATTCAAAGACACAAAAGTTTGAGAAAACCTGCTACTATGAGAACTGAGGCAAACTCTTCCTAAGGTCAGAATCTAGGAGGTTGGTCGGAGATGGGGGTAGACAGGAAGCCAGGAGCCAAGTCATAAAGGCTTATGTCTGTAGTGCTAAATTGCTTGAAAGCTATTCAAAGGAAATAGAAAGCTCCTGAAAGATATTAAGCAGAAGACAGACCTGCATCACCCTGTAATGAATGATAAAGGTACATGATTCCACGAGACACAGTTAATGGGTTTTTTGCTACATGCTAACCTATTTTCTCTCAGCCCCTAACCTATACTTCCATACTCTCCTTTGTGATGCTGGAAATGGGATGCTGAATGTTATACTTCTGCTTTTCCAGTGAGTTCCCTCTTACATTTGCCAGTAGAGGAAGGGAAGACTGAAAGGCATGTGGAGGTGAAAGGGGGTTTGTTCCTTCCTGCCTTGTTATTCTGGTGTTGTCATCTCAGCAAGCCCTAGCCTATAGCTTTTGCCAACACTCTCAGAACTGGGCTCATCATGATGAAAAGTGAAGTAAGGCAGAGGCAGTGAGGATACTCCATGCCAATTTTTTTTTTTTTTGGTGGAGAAATTAGATAAATATCTTTTCTTTACAGAATATTAAAAAAAAAATTGTAGAAATCCAGTAGCCACTTATGCAAACTGAAGGCAGTTTGTGATGTTTCAGTAATTGGACATAGGTGTAAGATATTTAACATGTTTGTTCACTCACTCACATACGTATTCATTTTTCAGAACTATGTATCATAGCCTTCAAGGTGCCAAAGAATATATGTTATGTGGATGCAGCCATTAACAGACAGTAAGAATTCCTTTTGTGCAGCTTCTGTTTCGGTGCAGGGAGAGAAAGAAAATAAAACCAGGGAGTAGCTTTATAAATAAAATAAGATACTCTCATATAGGGAGAACTGTTACAAAGATAATGAACAAGGACAATAGGATAAAATGTGTATTGGTTGGGCATGTATTTGGCTGCAGGTTACCCAAAAAAAGCAATTAAGCCATAAGCATGTTTATAGTTTACAAAACATTAGGAAGTAATTGGTCTCAGGGATGATCTGGCAACTCAGCAATGACATTAAGATTTAGGCTATTGCTATCAGAAAAATACAAATCAAAACAATGAGATCCCACATCACACTGGTCAGAATGGCTAAAATTAAAACTCAGGAAACAACAGATGTTGGTGAGGATGCGGAGAAAGGAGAACCCTCTTACCCTGTTGGTGGGAATGCAAACTGGCGCAGGCACTCTGGAAAACAGTATGGAGGTTCCTCAAAAAGTTAGAGCTACCCTACCACCCAGCAGTTGCACTATTAGATATTTATCCAAAGGATACAAAATAGTGATTTGAAGGGGCGCATGCACCCCAATGTTTATAGCAGCAATGTCCACAATAGCCAAACTATGGAAAGAGCCCAGATGTCCATCCAGATGAATGGATAAAGAAGATGTGGTTCATATATACAATGGAATATTACTCAGCCATTGAAAAGAATGAAATCTTGCCATTTGCAACAATGTGGATGAAACTAGAGGGTATCATGTTAAGCAAAAAGTCAGTCAGAGAAAGACAAATACCATATGATTTCACTCTAATATGGAATTTAAGAAACAAAACAGATAAACATGGGAAAGGGAAGGAAAAATAAAATAAGATGAAAATAGAGAGGGGGGCAAACCATAAGAGACTCTGAACTCTAGGAAACAAACTGAGGGTTGCTGGAGGGGCAGGTGGGTGGGGGGAAGGGGTAACTGGGTGATGGGCATTAAGGAGGGCACATGATGTAATGAGCACTGGGCGTTATATGCAGCTGATGAATCACTACATTCTACCTCTGAAACTAATGAAAAAAAAAAGATTCAGGCTATTGCTGACTTTCAGTTTTACCATTTTTTCATGAGTTGACCATTGTTTCTCATACCTGTCTACTTATGACTACAAGCTGGTTCTCACACCTGAAAACAACATATTTTCATGCCAGGGAGTGAAGCAGAAAAGAAAAGGCAGGGGCAGAAATCTAGGTGGGAGTCTTAGCTCTTAGGGGTAGAAGGAGCAGCACTAGTTGAAGGAACAAAATGGGAATTTATGTGTGTGAATTGTCCATGTGTGTGGGCATTTTGTTATACAATGAATGTGCACATAGAAATATAGTTAGAATTTCCTTTCTCAAATTACTGCATGGTTGGCATGATTTTTAGTGTTTTTTTTAACAAAGAACATTAGCTTGATACTTTTATTATTTTTTTCTCTAAAAAAATGCAACAGTTGTTGAATCATAGTTGCTAGTAGGTGTTAATAAACCTCCCAAGATGAACTACTTGCTTGAAATACTAGTGATGACATTCAGCTTTATATATATGCTGAAGAAATTGGCAAAGCCCCAAGTCTGACAATTCACTTCCATATGGGAGCTAGCCACTGGGGGAGGTATGGATATCCCAGCGAAATGACCTTCTGGTCTTGATTATCTGGATAACCTTGGTTTGTAGATTAATAGTTTTTCAGCATACTGTCTTTCTGGAAATGGCTATAATTAAACTTGTCACTCAAGGGTACTGTATGATTTAATCACTTAATATTAAGTAAAGCTCTCTGATATCCTTAAGCAGAGGATCCTAGGCTGATGCAGAATATCATTATGAAGACACAATTTTTAGTGTCTTGCTGAGCTCTGAGAAATTACACTACAGTCTTTTTCTAATACCCACAGAAAGCTGCCCTGTAAGTGTTAATGTTTATAAAGCATTTCAACATATATTAAACATATTTTAAAGGCATATAATTAGGATATAAATTGAGACATTAACAAAAATGTCTTTCAACATTTGTTTTTGACATGGATAACATTAAAACTTTCTAGACATGTAATTCATTCAGAAATAGCCTCAAACTCACCTTTTATTTAACAGTGATTCATTCCACAGTAGTATTTGAAAAATTTAGAACATGGCAAATTCCTACTTCTCCTGGAGTAAATTCATTTCCATATGCCTTTAAATAATTTATATATGTAGAGATTATAAATACATATTGGTAAGAGTCAAAATGCTTTACACATTTAAAAGCAAATGCTATAGTCTCATTTAATAAAATATTAGAATAGCCTAGCAAATATTTATTTCTTGAAGGACTTGAGAGAAATCTCACCAGGGATAGAAAAACCTTACTTAAGATCAAAGACTTTGTGGGAAAGGAAAGAAAGCAGTGGTGAGGGTAATGATTCCATATCCCTACCCTAGACCATGTTGCTTCCCTGTTTGCCAACAGCATTTGTAATGATTTCTATAGGCTTTGAAAGCTTAATAAGCAAGAGTACACACATATTTTATGCCTATGGTGAATAAGCAGCTTTATGTACACAGATGATTACAAATGTATCATTTCCAACCTCTATTTCAAGAGAAAAATATAACTTTTTCCCTGACAATTTGAAGAGCTGTGTTGTAGAGTGAATTACAATAAAAACTTGAAGTACAAAAACATATCTCTTACTAATGCTTCCATGAACCATGCTGTTTCTCAGTGAGTGTTTGACATTCATATATCTACAGTACATAGATATTCTACTAAGCTAGACACTGGGGAAAAATATACCCAGTAGGTGTTGCACATATATTCTCTATTCTGTTTATAAAGAGAAGTGACATAGTAATAATGTGTCTTACTGTTGTAATCCAAAAATCACATATTTGCATCAGAACTGTTCAGTATAATGACCATTGTTTTTGTATATCAGCCCTGACACTTTGGGTTGACATATTTATACTGGAGACTTTGATAAATGGAACAGGACATTAGTTATTATTATTTATTTAAATTTTGCTCAGTAGACATCTGTAATCACCTCATGTGCTGAGCACTGTCTAGGTGTTGGAAATTCGGCAAATTCTATACCTATAATCAGAGAACTTGCAGTCTTATGGGAAAAAAATGAAAGATATCAGGAATTTCAAGAAGGTGAAAAGGAAAAATATATATCATGACCATATCTGTGTTTGTATATTTCTTTCTTTCTTTCTTTTAGAGAGGGGAAGGGGAGGATGAGGAGGGGCAGAGGGAAAGGGAGAGAGAGAATCTTAAGCAGGCTCCATGCCCAGTGCAAAGACTGACACAGGGGCTCCATCCCAGGACCCCAAGATTACGACCTGAGCCAAAATCGGGAGCCTGACGCCAACTGACTGAGCCACCCAACCGCCCCTGTGTTTGTGTATTTCTAAGACAAAAATGCCTCTCTAGGAAAAAGGAAAAAATGGGGGACTGGAGAGATGCTTTAAATCTTATTATATGACCAAAGCTATGTTGACCTCAGAAAGTATTTCAAAGAAAAATTATAATCTTGTCAATTTGGGGGCTATTGCTTATTTTTCATATCGTACCTTGCATTATTATTATTTTTTTTTTACTATAGGCTTGCATTTGGCACATTGACACAGTTTGTTTCTTCCACGCTTTGTTGAATAGCAATTAAAGAAAAATTTAGTTGGTCACCAACAAATTTCACATAAAAATATAGCTTCCAGGGGCGCCTGGGTGGCTCAGTTGGTTAAGCGACTGCCTTCAGCTCAGGTCATGATCCTGGAGTCCCGGGATTGAGTCCCGCATTGGGCTCCCTGCTCGGCAGGGAGTCTGCTTCTCCCTCTGACCCTCCCCCCTCTCATGTGCTCTCTTTCATTCTCTCTCTCTCTCAAATAAATAAATAAAATCTTAAAAATATATATATATAGCTTCCAGCTCAACTTCTCAGGCAATCCTAAACCTGTATTTCCATTGAGTACTTGCCAGGATTATCGGCTGCCACATGTGGATGTTGAGGTAGGTCACCAGAACCCAGGACTCCCCATTATCTCTCTGACCTGATCCACTCTACTCATTTACCTTCTCCAACTGAGCCTCAGAGATGTCTGTGTTTGGGACCTCTAATTGATAGAAAACTTCCAGTTTTTTCCAGATGTTCTCTCTGTTTCATTCTACCCATGTTGAAGATGATGTTTCAATCTTCACTCAGCAACTGGGATATTCTAACAGTAGCTACCATTTATTGAGCATCATTTGTGTGAGAGGTCGGCAGGTTTTATCTAAAATAGAAGAGGTCGTAAATAATTTCGGCTTTGTGGCCCATGTGGCCTCTGTCACAACTTGTCAATTCGTAATACCTAAATGATGGGTGCAGCCCCATACCAAGAAAACTTAATCTATGGACACTGAAATTTGAATTTCATATAATTTTTATGAGTCACAATATTTGATTCTTCTTTTGATTCCTTTCCAACTATTTAAAAATGTGAAAATCATTCTTAGCTTTCAGGCCATTCAAAACAAGTGGTGCCTGTGTTTAGCTCGTGGGCTTTAGTTCGCCCCCTCCTGATCTGTGTTCCAGTTACTCTAATTTCTCTAATTTCTACTGCTGACAATTGTAGGACATAATCATTACTGTTTTTACTATTAGGAAGGTATAAGTTATCTAAAAGTGTGGATCTCGTCAATCCTGAGCCGAAATCATTGAGATGGGGGAGAGTGGGAGTGGCAATGCTGTGTCTTAGATAGCTCTGGTTCTTACAGCCAGAACACAATGGAT
Source organism: Mirounga angustirostris (assembly GCF_029215605.1). NCBI lineage: Eukaryota > Metazoa > Chordata > Mammalia > Carnivora > Phocidae > Mirounga > Mirounga angustirostris. The sequence goes on along the minus strand of NW_026991709.1, from coordinate 174,478,230 downwards.
ACTTTTAAGGATAAACGATGCAATCAATGAAATTGTTAAATATTGGTTAAAAGACAAGTATGGACTAAAAGTCCTTTCCCAAACTGTCTGGCTCTCTATTCTGTTCCATCCTCTGCCTTCTAGGCAGAGTTCCAATGTGTCTAGTTGTTTCCCAGAAGCACAGAAAGAAAGGGCTCTTTTACCTCAAGCGTTTATTTATACTCCCTCTTGGCAACCTGGGCCATATTAGAATGCTTTCCTGAAGGGCTAGTGCAGGCATGCTGCCTAGTTTGGATTCTCTGGAGGAATGACTTCTTATTATCATTATTTCAGTCCAGTTGTAACATGTGTGAGTGTATATTGTTTACATATGAGGGACTAAACCCTTCCACCTTAGTGGTTTTAGTCCACTAACATAACCTCCAAGAATTCTTCAATACTTAAATCTTTCAATACAACTCACAAACCCATGTCACACGAGGCTCGGGAAAGGCATTAAACAGAGCCAGTGCTCCTCACTATGGATACAGCATTTTGCCCTTTAAAAAGAGCCCATCAGCAATATCGTAACCAGGAAAAGGATTGTTTTCTATATTCCTTTGTCCACATTACTGCCGAGAAAGGATAATGGAAAATGAGCCCAGCTATCACTTACCACTCCAGAAGCAAAACAAGTAGCTAGTGTGTGGCAGAAAATGTATAGTTCTTTTTGAAGTTGGCTCTTTTATCATAAGTGAAGCCAGCTGTCCTGTTTAATTTTTAGAGATAATCAGAGGAAATGAATAGTCCGCTTTAGCCGTGTACGTTCAGCTGTGTTGTTTTAACAGCTACAGAGTAGGGGCTTCCCTACCTTTCCCTCTCTAAGCACAGAACACCTCCGCTTCTCATGAACCCAGAGAGCCTTCGCTAATTGCAAAATTGTCTGGCTTAGTCAGGCTTTGAAAGGAGTCACTGATTCTGCCACAAATGATTGCATTTATCTTTTAAAATCATTCTTAAAATACTTCATAAGGAATAACCAGATAACATCTTAGAGTAGCACTCCATTTGTGGATCGCTCCTGACTCAAAGAAGTAAATGGCAAACTTGCTTTCAATAAGACACTTGAAACTTATTTGCACTAAAGCGTCTGAGATTTATATTGAGTGAGGTTTGAGGGATGGAAGGCGTGATTCCATGTGAACAGAATGAACACTTGGACAGAATTTGCGGATCATTTCATAGAAATTCATCTGTTTGTTAGACATGCTATTTATCCAGGTTTGTATAATCAGACTGTTCTTCTCTTTAGCAAGCCTAACAACGTGTTGGAGAAACCCAGTTAAGACAAAGACTGCTTTCAACCTGCTCCTAATATTTTTACCTCAAATAGAAGCTTATAAATAGTGGAAGCAGAAAAGTCACTCACTAGCATCCAAAAGATCTATAGAATATCTTCACTGGCATATGTGCATAGGCCTGCACAACAGCTGGGATGGAAGTTATAAGAAATGGTGAATCGTTGTACATATTCAACAATGCAAAGTAATATATGCTCTGTTGCAGCTAGGTGAGGAAACACCATGAGGTAGAGTAAGGAAAGGCAACAGGGATGGATTGTTAAGAAAAATGAAGGTAATAAATACTTAACAACAAGATGAAGTTGAGTGTATGATGGGGTCCTGTTTTTATATGTATCCTACAAAAGTATATAGTATATGGAGTATACATAGCCTACTATATCATAGTGATAATGTATTTACTAAGTTATATAATTTTACAAATTACATAAAATATACATAAATTATATAATTACACAAGGTATTAATTATATATTTTTTATATTTGACTATAATGTATTACAAATATATTTGTTTAATTATATTACATAACTATATATTTACATATATTTGATAATATTAAGATTAGAGAGGTGCCTGGGTGGCTCAGTTGGTTGGGCAACTGCCTTCGGCTCAGGTCATGATCCTGGAGTCCCGGGATCGAGTCCCACATCGGGCTCCCTGCTTGGCAGGGAGTCTGCTTCTCCCTCTGACCCTCCCCCCTCTCATGTGCTCTCTCTCATTCTCTCTCTCTCAAATAAATAAATAAAATCTTTAAAAAAAAAAAAAAAAGAACGACACATTTCTGAGTGCCTGGGTGGCTCAGTTGGTTGGGCGACTGCCTTCGGCTCAGGTCATGATCCTGGAGTCCCAGGATAGAGTCCTGCATCGGGCTCCCTGCTCGGCGGGGGGTCTGCTTCTCCCTCTGACCCTCCTCCCTCTCATGCTCTCTGTCTCTCATTCTCTCTCGCAAATAAATAAAATCTTTAAAAAAATTAAAAAAAAAAAAGATTAGAATGAACATGTTTAATTATCCATAAATATTTATATTTACATTTTAGTATCTTATACGCATACTGTTTGCATGGAGTGTATGTTACAGTTGTTATGGGCAAATGCGAGTGGAGGTGTGTTGGTGTGAATATGTAGGGGCAGGGCTTTGGGGAAACAAGTTGGGATGATATAGTGGGGAGAGTTGGAGGCGTTTCCTTTTTTACTTTGTATGTTTATGTGTTCTTTGAATTTTTTACCTCAAATATGGATTTGTTTTGTAATAAAAAATTAAAGGGTTTAAAAATATGAACAATGGTAGCTGTTCATGTGCTGTTCTTAATAGAATTGCTAGGGTGAAAGGAAGTTCCACCTGAATCTAACCAGCTCCGGAACATCAGCTGGGGAAATTGAGAAGGAGCATTTGCCCACCATCATATAAACCCCAGAGAAATGCTCTTCATACCTAGCAGACAACTCCATTTCTAACCCATCATTTGAGAACGTGTTAAATACTTATGACATATTTTTTTAACCTCTATAGACATCCTGAGGACTATCTCCTTTTTCTAACCATTCATCTTAAATGTTCTTGGGTATACTGAGTTTCAAAAATAAAATTTCAATTCCTAATGTGTGGGGAAAATATTCAGTATATTGGGAAAACATTCATTTTTCTTCGAGTTAAATAACCTATCTGAGTTGGTTTGTTTTTCTTTGATTTTTATAGGGCTAGATAATTGTCTTCTCAATTTTGGGGCATGTGGGTATATATGGATATAAACCCATTTAAACCTGTTAACTTTGAAATTAAATATTAATGGCTTGAACAACAGTAATGGCATATTCTGACAAGGAAACATCCTTTGTGATTGTAGATTAGAATGCCGTACTTCCCTATAAATTCTAAGTCATAATCTCCCATCCCTATGGCTGTAATTGGCATAGTTTCTCTGGGCCATTAAAGGGTCTTCCAGTAATTGTTGTTAAATTACTGAATCATAGATTTCTCAGCTTGATAATTAAAAATATTTCAAATGCCAAGCTTAGTTTTGTAGATACTAAGTATTAAACCATTTGGTGTTAACTAGATCTTGCTTAGCTATTTTTAAATTTTTTTCCACTTACTCATTTTAGTTATGACTGTGAGGTGCAATTTATCAAAAGCACAATGAGAGGTTATCAAACTCTCATTTCAGTAAAAGAAAGAGGAACATTACCCTCAAGAGATAAATCTTTCATTAAACTTTACAAAGACCTTAAGCAGTGTCTACCCCATTTATCATTTCTAGTCTTTTGGAATGCACCAGCTGCCTATGTTTAGAAAGCAATACAGGGCAGACAGCCAACATCAGGGCTGATGCCTGGTAGGCCGGATGGAATTTCTGTTCCATTTTTTACATGTTCACTCACCTTAGAAAATAATTTTAAAATCAGCCATCTTTGGGGCTAAATTTTGGTAATGTACCAAACTGTTTTTTAAAAAGTGAAGAATTTTTTTGAGCTATGGTAAAAATTACTTTATCACAAAAAAAGTGTTTGAGAGGAAAAAAAATCCATAATTTCTTTTATATGCCCATAAAAAAAATCTTGTTTGATGTTAGCATTCTTGTAACATAAAAATGCCGACTTGAGGGGTGCCTGGCTGGCTCAGTTGGTGGAGCGTGCAACTCTTGATCTCAGGGTTGTGAGTTTGAGTCCCACATTGGGTGTAGAGATTACTTAAAAATAAAATCTTAAAAAAAAATACCAACTTGATCTTTCTTTTTACTTTCAATATGTGAGTAGAACCTTTTGTGTTTACAGTCAAAGTTATTTTCTTAAGAGCACTCATTACTATCTGGAATTATTCTGTTTCATATATATGTGCTTTTTTCAAACTTTTTTTATTAACATATAATGTATTACTTGTTTCAGGGGTACAGGTATGTGCTTTTTATAGCCTCTTCTCCCCTCTAGAATGTAAGCTTCTTGAGAATAGGGCCTCTGGCTGGTCTAGCTCCACTGCTCTATTCTGAACACCTAGCAGAATGCCTGACACATAGAATTCATTCAATGTGTATTTTTCTTTTTTTAAAAGATTTTATTTATTTATTTGACAGAGAGAAAGAAAGAGAGCAGCAGAGGGAGAGGGAGAAGCAGACTCCCTGCCGACCAGGGAGCCCGATGTGGGACTCAGTCCCAGGACTCCGGGATCATGACCTGAGCCAAAGGCAGAGGCTTAACTGACTGAGCCACCCAGGCACCCCAACATATATTTTTCAACATATGAATTGGATGAATGGTTGGATTGATGGATGGATGGAGGGACGGAGGGAGGAATGAATGAATGAATGAAAAAAATTAATGCGATAGATTGGACGGCTATACCTCTCAAAAGTGGAAATAATCCAAATTTTTGAAGGTTTTGTTGACTTTATATGAAGGCCCATAAGGTGAAAAAGACATTCTAGGATCAATTGGATATTAAATTACAATTTAAGTAACATTTATTCATATTATTTTTATTCCCTAAGATTACTATTGAAGTTTTAGTTTCTGTGATTTCTGTTTTTACTGTCTATTCTCATTCAGCAAGTTTATTTAATATCTAACCTTTATTTACTGACTGCATTAGGCAGTGGAGTCCAAGACTGAAAAATATAAAGTCCTTATCCTAGCAGAGGTCATAATTTTATGGAGAATATGGAAAAATAAATAAAGAGAAGATCACAAATGCATGTGATAAAACGCTCTAACAATAGTCAATGAAGTATAATATAGGACAAGAGAAGAGAGACGTGGGTAAATAGGGGTGTCAGGGATGGCTTCTTGGAAGAGGTGGTACGTAGATGAATCAGGAAGAGTGAGTGGGAATCATCTAGGTGAAGAGATGGAAGTAGAAAGACAACGACTGAAAACATAGCTCACAAAATTCAGGCAGTAAATGAGAGAATGTGAGGTAAGAATGGCAAGAGGTGAGGAGAGACATGTCATCTGGAGTGTGGAGGGCTTTGCATGCCTTTAGACTCTTTATTGAGGATCTTTAGTCCCTGAAGGATTTTAAACAGAGAGTGACAGGTATTGTTCATTTGCTTAGCCATCCAAAAAGTGGTTATTAAGCATGTGCTTTACACAAGTCACTGTGGTAGGTGATGGATATATACAAATAATGCATAGTTCTGACACTTGAGAGACTTACAGACTTGTAAAAATTGAATGCAGTACACTATTAGTTGGATATGAGAGTGTAGTGAAAAAGAGTTGGGACACAATAGAAAGTGTAGTTCAAAGGATATTTGCATTTTAGAAATGTCACCCTGAGGGCAGACTGGAGAATGATTTGAAAAACCACTGTGGCGCTATTCTAGAGATCTAGGCTTGACATAAGGGAAGGATTTAGGATGGTAAGAAGGGATTCCCACACCTGGAACTCCTCAGGTTAGTGCCAGGAGATACCCAGCTTTCACGGAAACTCTCATGTCTCAGGAAACCCCTCAGGATGGTTGATCACTTCAGTTGAATGTTGGCAGTGCAGAAGATGCTTTCTCTTTAGAATGTGCCTTGAGAGATACGTTGGATGTTGGTGGTATTTCCATCAAGTAGCAACTATTGGAGTGTCAACACATTAGTGCAAGTGGCAGGGTTAGGAGGTCAGGCTATGTTAAGTGTAGATGCTGTTGAACTAGAAATGCCCAGGAGAGAGCTAGACATGAATCCAAAGCTCAGATGACTACCTGGTTGAATGTCAATTTAGAAATCATCAACAAGAGGCCGGTTATGGAAGCCATAGGTAAGTAGAAAAGCAGGCTTATGCAGAACCCTGAGGTGTTAACAACAAACAGACCTTTCTTACTTTTCATGATGGGAGACTATATTTAAGATATATTGTTTCTCTGACTTACATTGCAGCATTAAGTATAAACCAAAATATTTTGTTTTATCAGGCTTTGCCTTGTTTTTTTTTATAATTTCTGTAATTAACAGTCTGATGTTTGCTATCAGGGTTTTTTCATTATAATAAATCATAACTTAATGTTTAGTGTCTATATAAAATATATACCAAATCTAAAACTTCCATTTTCATCTTCTGTGACTACAATTGGCTTCTCAAAATCTCTATTAAAACTTGAAAAGTTGGGGTGCCTGGCTGGCTCAGTGGGTAGAGTTTGTGGCTCTTGATCTCAGGGTTGTTAGTTCAAGTCTCATGTTGGGTGTGGAGCCTCCTTAAAAAATAAAATAAAAACCTCAAAGAATTATAATTTAAAAGGACTGCCCATGATTTGGTTAAATTTTGATTATACATGGGTAAAAATGTCAGTAGGTTTAATTACCAGTTATTCATCCTAATTCTCTAGCCATCTAGCCAAAACAGCCTAAGGAATATTCCCATTAAGGAGTGTCCTATAGCTTTTACTCAATTTTGCTGTAAACCTAAACCTGCTCCAAAAATACCTATTTAAAAAATGCAAAGGAACTAGAATAGCCAAAATAATTTTGAAAATTAAGAACAAATTTAGAGAACTTACTTTGTTCTCTAAATGTACTTTCTGACTTTTTAAAACTAAACAAAAATAAAAAAAGGATTGTCATATTTTGGGTCTCACAGGTCAGCAAAATATCTCCCAAAAAATTGGGAAAAAATCATAGGATTCTGCATGTTTAGTTTATAAAGTAAACAAATTGTAGCAACAATTGAAAAAAGCTGTTAGTAACTATCTTCATAATTTTCTGAAATAATGTGCATAATCAAGTTAAAATGAACATAATTGGAATAAAATACAACATTTTGAACTGCTCATTTGAAACTTTCTAAAATAGTAACAACTCATTGTGTTCAAATTACTGGTGACTGTTTAAAATCTTGTCAAGATCTTATTTTTTATGGATGAGTAATATTCCATTTGTGTGTGTGTGTGTGTGTGTGACATCTTCTATATCCATTCATCTACTGAGGGGCACCTAGGTTCCTTCCATATCCTGGATTGTTAATAATGCTGAAATAAACATAGGAATGCATATATCTTTTTGAATTACTGTTTTCATTTTCTTCGGGTAAACACCCAGCAGTGGAATTACTGGATTGTGTGGTATTTCTATTTTTAATTTTTGGAAGAACCTCCATACTGTTTTCCATAGTGGCTGCACCAATTTACATTCCCACCAATAATATATGAGGGTTCTTTTTTCTTTTTTCTTTTTTTTTTTTTAAAGATTTTATTTATTTATTTGACAGAGAGAGACACAGCGAGAGAGGGAACATAAGCAGGGGGAGTAGGAGAGGGAGAAGCAGGCTTCCCGAGGAGCAGGGAGCCTGATGTGGGACTCGATCCCAGGACCCTGGGATCATGACCTGAGCCGCAGGCAGATGCTTAACGACTGAGCCACCCAGGCGCCCCAAGGGTTCTGTTTTCTACACATCCTTGCCGACATTTGTTATTTCTTTCTCTTTTTGAACTAGCAGTTCTGACTGGTATCAGGTGATATATCATTGTGGTTTTGATGTGCATTTCCCTGATGATTAGTGATGTTGAACATTTTTTTATGTGTTCGTTGGCCCTCTGTGTATCTTCTTCGGAAAATGTCTATTCAGGTCCTCTGCCATTTTTAATTGGATTATTTGTTTTTTTTGGTGTTGAGTTATGTGAGCTTTTTATATATTTTGAATATGAACCCCTTATCCAGTGTATCATTTGCAAATATCTTCTCCCATTCAGTAGATTGCTTTTTCATTTTGTTGATGGTTTCCTTTGCTGTGCAAAAAACTTTTAGTTGGATGTAGTCCCAATAGTTTACTTTTGCTTTTGTTTTCCTTGCCTGAGGAGACACATCCAGATAAAAGTTGCCGACGCCAATGTCTAAGAGGTTACTGCCTATGTTTCCTTTTAGGAGTTTTATGGTTTCAGATCTTACATTTAGGGCGAAGGGGATTAAGAGGTACAAACTTCCAGTTATAAAATAAGTCACAGGGATGAAAAGTACAACAAAGGGAATATAGTCAATAATACTATATTAACCTTGGTGACAGATTATAACTACAATTACAGTGGTAAGCATTGCATAATTTATAGATTTGTCAAATCAGTATGTTGTATACCTGAAACTAATATGACATTGAATGGTAATTATACTTCAACTAAAAATAAATAAATAGATAATTTAAAAAAAAATGGAATCATAGGGGTACCTGAGTGGCTCAGTCAGTTGTGTCCAACTCTTGATTTTGGCTCAGGTCATGATCTCAGGGTTGTGAGATTGAGTCTTGCATTGGGCTCCACGTTGGCCATGGAGCCTGCTTAAGAGTCTCTCTCTCTCTCTCTCTCTCTTTCTCTCTCTCTCTCTCTCCCCCTCCCCTTTCGGCCCCTCCCCCCTCAAAAAAACAAAACAAAACAAACCAGAATCATAGAATTAAAAAACAGGGGTGCCTGGGTGGCTCAGTTGTTAAGTGTCTGCCTTCGGCTCAGATCATAATCCCAGAGTCCTGGGATCGAGTCCCACATCGGGCTCGCTGCTCGGCGGTAAGCCTGCTTCTCCCTCTCCCACTCCCCCTGCTTGTGTTCCCTCTCTCACTGTGTGTCTCTCTCTGTCAAATAAATAAAATCTTTAAAAAAAAAAAAGAATTAAAAAACAAACAAAAATAGAAAACCTTAGCATTGACCACAGTGCAGCAACTCCCAGAACAAAAACTGGGATTCACTGGGGCACCTGGGCGGCGCAGTCGGTTATGTGTCTGCCTTTGGCCCAGGTCATGATCTCAGGGTCCTGGGATTAAGCCCTGTGACTGGCTCCTTGCTCAGCGGAGTCTGCTTCTCCCTCTGCCCCTCCTCCTGCTCGTGCTCTTTCTCTCAAATAAATAAATAAAATCTTTTTTTAAAAAATTGGGATTCATTGAGTTAAGAAGCTATGAGAGAAAAGACAATTCTAATCTAAAATGGAATTTTCAAAAATAGAGAAATAAATAAAATAAAATAAAATAAAATGGAATTTTCCTGAAGGAATGACTTCAGGGCTTTGTGAACTGACTTTCCACAGTAGATACTTGGGCAATACCTTTGAAATAATGTTTAATTGGGTCCAAGTAGGATATGTGCAGGTTTTGTGTTTTTTTAGTTCAAATACTTTCTTTTGTTCTCTGTTCATTCCATGTCTGTGGGCTTTTTAACATAACTCACCCTGCTCCTGCCCTACTCAAGCATATATATATTTGAAACTAAAGTATGTATATATGAAACTAAGTATGTTTATACTTAGAACTTTTGTATATTCTAGAGCTAAGGATTTGCCTCATTTTCCACCATTTCTTCTTTCAAGTCTTTCCCCCCCACTCTCTTAGATGTTCCCTAAACAAAGTGAAGTCTATAGAAGATATGTGACCTTTACAAAGTACTTGTGTTTTATGCTTATAAACACAGTGACTCCTGAAATTTGCAATATTTCTTACAACTGCAGTAAATTACAAATATAGTAAAAGTTTGTGTATAAACCTAATAAAAAAAGTTAAGTCAATGATCAACCTCTCCCAACTCTATTCCTGGTTTGCCCCCCAATATCACCAATATTAGCACCAAAAAACTACATATAGTTATATAGACTTACATATTATATTATATAATTATATACATGTATATTCTATTACTTTTATTTTTGAAAGAGAAATTTCCCAAAATGAGACTTCTAGGTTAGAGAATCTCTATTATTTTTAACTTTAATAAATATTTCAGATTATTTTCCAGTAAGATTGTATCAATGAATGCTCTCATAAGCAATATATTAATAAAACGACCATTTCTTCTGGGAAGGAGTTTAATCCTAAAGAAAAAAAAAAGCCACATAGCCAACAATTTTCTTAACATTTGGCAACTCATAGCAAGGCTGATTCTTACCTACTGTCACTACTACTATTACTTAATAATAAAACCACTGCTTCTAAAACTACTACTATTCCTAATACTATATTGATGATATCAAAACAGGAGCTATCTTTTATTCTACAGTTTTTTATGAAACTGCCATTCTCATAGTCACTTACAGGCAGTATTTTATTTAATTCCTGACAGCAATTGAAGGTGGTAGACATTAACATCTCCATTAGTCAGGTGAAGGATCTGTGCCTCAGAATGGTTGAATAATACACAGAATGGTCACACAGCCAGTAACTCTTCCACTGGGATTTGAATCCATTTTTGCCCAACTGAATCCAAAGACAGTATTCTAAAACTCTCTGCAATAGATGACATCAAGTTTACTACTCTACCCCAGACACACACACATTTACAACAAAATGACCTAAGGAAGTCAAGTGCCTTGTGTTCTCCATTTAACATCATTTACAGAGTAGATAAGAAAGTCAGTTTCATTTATTCTATTTTAAATATTATTCCCAGATCCATTGTCTCCATTCTTTATACCAACATCACCTGATGCTCTAAATTTAGTGCTCTGTGAGCAACTTGTTCCATGTAAAGATGAAAAATACACATATTTTCTCTTCTGCAGTTGAAATATACCTTCTCATATAGAACCGTATGAGGTATACAAGTCTTTGCATCTCAGGAATTAATACCAGCCTCAGGTTGTTGAACAATCTGAGATAACACATCCAGCATAGAAGCTTGCATTTCCTAAAACCTAAACAAATACATCACTTGGTGGCCCAGTGAAGAAGCATCTGATGTAGAACCAAAACCTTTGAGTCAATGTCAGAACCTTCTTAGTTGACCCAGGTTATGTGAAGGCACATTGGAACCAAATAATCAGGAATGCTGGGTTATGTAGGGTCCAAAGAAATAGCAAAGAAAATGAACTAAGGTATAAAATCCTCACAGGGTAAAATAGGTTAGAAACAAATTAAAACACAATGTATTCCTAAATATGAGAAATAGAAAATGTCTGAAGAATGGAACCAAAAACACAGAGATGGCAGTTAGGAGGCTCCCTAGACAGAGCTGACAAATTACAGAGTTGTTTCCAGATTTGAACCAACCACGACTTTTTGCCAAGTACTATCATGGTGAAAAAAAAAATGTCCTAATGCACCATACTTGGGTGTTCCGATCTAAGGAATTTTATATTGATTTTATTGTGACTTCATCTCAGAAGCAAGGATGGCACTATAGGGTCAGAGCCTTATCACTGTTGGTCTATACTTGGAATAAGAAGGAATCCAAGACTTAAATAGAAGTTGATTTTCCCAAGTTCTTCATCAAGTTCTTAAGGGGTGTTAGGATTCCTCAAGTGCATCACTTGACAAGGCTGTGAAAATATCTTTATACAAACGAGTCATTGCAACGTAACCTGCTCTAGTTATTCTTCAACATAAAATTCTCTATGAAATTAGACTAAAATATTTCTACTTTTCTTGAATCCCCTTCGTACTTAATTTTGTGCCTCTATTTTGATGATTTTATTCCACTACATTGTATTTAAAGTGCAAAATATGAGATTTTGCTTAGCTCTCAGGTACCATTGACCACTTTTGGTGCAACATGCCATATGAGTCATTTTCCATGGTTCTGTACCCTCCTTATCCACACCTGCTCTGGTATTTTGTATACCAACAGAGGAATTTTTAAGGACAGATGGAAGATCCTGGCCTTTGCAAAATTTCTTACTCCTCCATGTCCTCAGGAGGAGAAATACAAACATCTAATCAATTTTTCCTCTTAATTATCAGTCTCCATTCCTATATTCTTCTTGGGTAACCCTGCTTGAATGAACTAGTTAAGGGTCTGTCATTGAGAGGAAAGTTGCTGAGAGCAGCCTAACCCTACATAGCTTAGAAACAAACAAATGGTAACTTTTCCCCAGGAACCAAGGATTCCCACATTTGCAAAGGTAGTAGAACCTGGTTACCTTTCTTATGAATAGAGAAAAAGAAAAAGTCTACTTACTGTTTTCTGCTGCTAAGTCTGTTCGAGTAAAAAACAACACAGTTAATTTCTGCATTAAACAATTAATGACTCCCTGGCATATAACTATGTGGATTAATCTTTTCTTGTTTAGTGGACTATAACTATCTAAGAACAGTAACTATCAAATTCTAGCATAGCAAACCCTCAGTATTTGTGCAGTGATTCCCGTTTTGCCAATTCAGTCCGATATCATTCATGGATCATATCACTGTTTCCCATAATTCCAATCACAGCTTCACAATGTTCTCAAGATAGCCCCTCAGGCAACTATAACCATTCAACTGGAGTGGCCCAGGAGATAGAATACATTTTCCACACCTGGCTCATTTGGTATCTTCTAAGTGGCCCACACATTGCTTTCGACATTATAGACATTCAGCCCTGTTTAATGAATTGCACTGAAGTGAAACAAACAAAATAAACTCAAATTGCAGAAACTTTATCATTTCAGAGGAAAGTAGATGTTCAGTGTTCAACATAACTATTTTTTCAACTTTTTTTTTTAAATGAGAAGCTCATGCTGTTTGAATATAAATTCATCGCTTGCAACCACACACTTAAATCTTGTTGAAAATATCCCATATACCACCTGAACCAAGGAAAAGAGATCAAAGTCAGCTATGTAGAGGCACAGTCAAAAGTCTAGAAGAATGAAAAAAGAATATTAGTCACACTGCCTGTGCAGTACTTAATTTAATGTTCTATTCAGAACTTGGAAGAGACCAGACTTAACACAATCAAAGCTTAAGCTCAAAGAAGCATGGAAGAGCAGCAGCTTCATTTCCTTTCTTCAAGAAAAAGAAAGTTCTGTTCTCTTTCTCTCTTCTGACTTCTGTAGGATATCCCAGCATACTGTGTGTGTGTGTGTGTGTGTGTGTGTATGCTTGAGTATTCTGAATAAAGATACAATACTCCCTCAGAAAATAATATATTATCAGCACTACAAACCCATTAGAAATAGATCTGAGCTTTCAGTCTTTTTATAGGTTTATTCTATAGTGTTGCTGTTTATGATGTTTTGCAAACCACTCTTCCACCTTGCTGTCTTTAAAATAGTATTGTTTATTTCTTTTTATATTTTAATTATTATCACTTTAATTTGTATTTCTTTTCATATATCTGTTTATTATTTTTATCAACTGCCTCCATTTATTTAGCATTTTACTTTGTCAGACAATATGAACATTTTACATGGATTTTTTTTTCATTGATGTATTAATTCATATGGGAAACTGACAGATGGTTATGAGTGGCAACGGCTCGAGATGAGTGCATCTCGGATACAATGGCAATTAAGACAGAGTAAGGGACCTGCTCTTATGGAGTTAATATTCTAGTAAGGTAATAAAAACACATAGTAGTGCAATATCTGATCAAGATAAGGGCTGTGAAGGAAATGAGCAGGAAAGATAAGGGTAGGCAGATGAGACAGGAGGTGGAGATTGCTAAGGTGTCTGGGAAAGCCTTTCTGGGCAGGAGATATTTGATCTGGAATCTGAAGGCTAACTAAGGGCCTGTGAAGAGCAGGGAGAAGGAAAGGAGTTATAGAGGGAGCAGCAGCAGGGACTGAGCTTAGTGGTTGTGAGCAGCAGAATCAGGCCAATATGATTAAGCCTCGTGAAGGAGGTGGGTGTGGAATGAGATGAAGTTGGGGAATAAACAGGGGGGAAATAACCTGGGGCCGCACAGGCCATAGTTAAATGTTTCTATTTCAATCCTTATGCAGTCTGGAGCCATTTAAAGGTAAGTTGCAAGATTTGATATTCATTTGAAAAGGGTCATTTGAGGGAACAAGGGTAGAGGTAGGGACATCAAACAAGAGGCTCTTACTGTAGTCAAGACCTAAGATGATGGTTGGGACTAAGGTTACAGGAATGAAGACAGTGAAGAGTGGTTGAATTTTTGGTTTATTTTAAAGGTAGACCTAGTAGTATTTGAGTATTAGAGGTAAAGAGAAATCAAAGAACCAATAAGATTGGAATAAGAGGTAGAGTGAAATCAGAGATGACAACAGAGATTTTGGCTTAAGCATTTAGAGGAGCAGAGGTTGCCTTTTACTGAGATGCAGAAGACAGAGAAGAAGCAAGTTTGGAGGGAAAATCAAGAGTGTGTTTTTAGGCAAGTAGGCTTTTGTGTATGTGAGTCTGAAGTTCAAGGGAAAGGTCAGGGATGGACTAATAAATTTAAGAGTATTGGTTTATTAATGTCACTTAAAACCATGGTGCTGGATGAGATCACCTAGCAAGCAGAGGAACAAAAGACAAGAGGTCAGAATGGTAAACCCAAGAGCTCTCCAATTTTTAGATGTTGGGAAAATGAGAATATCCAGCAAAGGAAACAGAGGAGCTTCAGCCAGATAAGAAGGAAATTAATCAAGAGAGGATGGGACCCAAATGCAATGGAGAGGAGAATGGTCCAAGTCAAATATGGCTAAACGGTAGTATAGGAGTAAAACGAAGAAGCCATGGGGCTTCCCACCTTCAGTGTAAAAGAGTGGTGTCAGTACAACAACAGGCACAGAAACCTACTGGAGTGCAACTAAAGCAGATTGGTGATGTGGAATTGAAATCTGTAGATACTGATAATTATTTTGAGAATTTTTGTGGTAAAGGAGAGCATCGACACGGTGTTATAGCTGGAGGGAGACAGGGAGTCAAGGAATGGTCTTTGTGTTTAACATGCAGTGATTGCAGAGTGTTTAAATATTATTGAGAATGATTTTACAGAACCAAGTCAGAGGACTTTTCCTTTAAAGAACTAGCTAGTAAATATTTTTAGCTTTGCTAGCCATACATGCCTATTGCAACTACTCGGCTTTGCTATTGTAACGTGAAAGCAACCATAGATTACACGTAAATAAATGAGCAAGGTTGTGTTTCCATAAAACTTCCTTTATTGACACCAATCTTTGAATTTCAGGTAATTTTATGTGCCATGGAATATTATCCTTTGGGTTTTTTTTCCCAATCATTTAAACATGTTAGAACCATTCTTAACTTATTTGTCTAGCAGATTTGGGCCCCTGGGCCATAGTTTGCTGACCTCTACTGTTGAAGACAAAATTGGATGGTGTAGGAAAGAGAAAGGAAGATTTCAGGAGCCAGACCTTTTCATGGAAATGAGGACAGGAATCCACAGAGCAGGTGGAAGGTTGGCTTTAGATAGGCACTTCTATAACAATACAAGAGAAGGAGAAGGTTGAATATATGGATACAGATCCAAATTAGTTGGTAGATTGGGTAGTGGAAGTGCATGGAAGTATTATTACAATCTTACATTTTCTTTTTTTAATAAGATTTTTTATTTTTGTGTAATCTCTACACCCAGTGTGGGGCTCAAACTTACAACTCCAGGAGCAAGAGTTGCATGCTCTACTGACCAATCCAGCCAGGCACCCCTCGTTTTATATTTTCTTACGGAAAATTTAAGCAGTACCTTTAGCTGAGAGAAGCAAGTGGGTGGAAGAGATTGAGAGTTTGAGGAGACAGTAAAAGGTTTCTAATAAGAGCCATGTAGAATGAGAAAGTGAATTGACTAGGGAAATATACTAAGATTGCTAAGCAAGCACTAAGAGCTCACTTGAGATTTCTGTCAAGAATTTAAAGCAAAACCTGTCAGCATGGCTGCATTTTTTTTTTCCAGAAATATTCAGCTGCTTGGATATAGGCCCTGAGTTGGCACAAGCTTGGATTTAACCAAATTTAGTATTTTGCAGGCAAGATGATGGAAGGAGAGAGACCAAGTTGAGAGTATGTGTAAGGGAGTGATTGCAGTGATTGACCATGTAATTTGAGCTGGATAAGAACAGAACTGAGGACATAACAGAGGTAATAGAAAGTGAAAAGGTGAGAAGGTCAACACATTGGAAGTTACAGTGAGAAGGAAGACTTTTTGGAGTCAAGAAGTAGAGGGACTGAAATGGAAAAACAGGGTTTTGGAGAGTACAATGTTTGAAATATTTACACAAAAATTTGAAACAGATTAATGAAGGGATTTATTTTATTATTTATTTATTGTTAATGATAAGATCAGTGGTATAACCATGGGAGTAGGTGGCAGGAGTGTGGAGTACAGGGTCATTGAAGCCATTGACACCAAGGAAGAAAGACTTTAGAGAGACTAATGCATTGACAGTCTCATTCATGAACATATTAGAATCACTGAGAGCTATACAGGAAGTGGAGGGTGGGACATGGGGAGAGCAATAAATTCTTCAAAGACTGAAGGGGGCTAAGTATTAAAGGATTTGTCACTTGCCCAGTTTAACACATAAGTGTGACAGAGTCATATGGTAAATTCAGGTTTCTAAAAATAATGCCCATCTGCTTAGGTCTTATAATATGCTGCTTCCCAGAAAGTTATGTTTGCGTGATGTAATTTACAGTAAAAGGCAGGTCATATCTATTTAATAATAATAATAATAAAACCCACACCTAATTGTTTCCATTTACTCTACCCTACTTCTGCCTCATTGTACATACTGCTTCCTACTCAAAGGAGTCTTCCTGCCTTCCTTATTTGTTCTATGGATCAAGGTTTATCTTCTTGGACTCTTGAAGCTATCTTAACAGCCTCCTTCTCCTTCTTCATTAAAATACAATCCCCTTCCTCCTTTTTCTTCCTCTTCTTCTTGCTTAATTCCTACTGCACCAAAAGTCTAAGAATATTTTCATATTTTCCAAACATCTCTTAATATGTTACTCTTCTTCTTTTTCCAACTATCCTCTAGGTTCCATGAGAGCAAGAATGTGTTTTTTACTTTCTATGTCCCATTCAAAAGCTAAAAGGCTCTAATCACATACTCAGAAGTAGAACTTTTTGATTGATTAAGCTTGTCATCAAGCAGTATCAAAGAAAAAAGCCCCTTAAATTCACCAAACTGAAACTGACACCTAAAAATCTATTAAATCAATAAATAATAAATTTCAGAAATGGCATAAAACACAGACAATATTAAAAAGGCTTTATAGCAGACATTTGGTATTTGGTAAAAATGAACTTAATCATAATTCTGTGGATTCATATTGGATGCACTATTGTACTTGCAGAAAAGTGTTCATCTTGTCATCTTTTTTATTATTTAAGGGGAAATCTTAAAGGCCAAAAAAACCTGTGAAGTTCAATAATTAAAGTCAAGTAAATGTTCTATCTTGTTATTAAAGTAATTGGAAATTGAAGGCAATTTTGTGAAATGGAACACTGGAGAAGTTTTCAGAAGCAAAAGGTAGAAATGAAGACAGAATGACAAAAGACAAGAGCTCTTCTCAAATGACTTATTTCGAACAGTTTAGAAAGCATTGAAATTTGGGTTGGTTCTTACTTATTGAACTATATCTTGCTTCATATTGTCTTTGGCAAGTGCTGCAGAGGATAGTTGAGTCTAGGGAAGTCAAAAAACAAAGAAAATTTTGTCTTCATGTCCAGTATAGATTAGTCCTTGGCTCGTGGTCTTTTCTTCAAAGAATGTGACAATAACTATGAAGTATTAAATGGACCTCCATTCCTTTCTTTCTATAGGAAAAGTCTCAAATTGTAGTTACGTGATTAATTGACTCTGTCATAAGTTATATGGAATTATATTTCTTTTTCAGATTTTACTTTTTCCCTCTATTTAATAGTCTGATTTATTTTAATGGCTGTAATGTATTCTGGCAAAATCCATTTAATTTTGCATTATCTATATTGAACGCCTCTAATAAAAGTATTAATCAAAAAAGCATGGGAGAATACCCTGAAAGTGATAAATGAGGTTTAGTGTTTGTTTTACAATTCGGCCCCATTTTAATAATTTTGCAAATTTCTTTAGTTTAGATAAGAAACCTGAGACAGTGGAATGTCCTTCGGTAAACTCACATTGGTCAAAATTACTATAAGGAGAGATATATTTCTTCCCATTTCTTGCATATGTATTTGTTCTTATTTGTGGATGCAATAAATGAATATTGGAGAATATGTTAGCTAATCTGGAAGTTTCTTATAAATAGTAGCTACCTTTCTCAAATAAAGGTAGTCAAATGTTCAAGAATATACTTCTTAACATTTTATTATATATTTTCCTTGGTTTATAATTGATAACATATGTAAATGATACATGATATCAATATATCTATATTCATTCTCTTTGCTTCTGTTTTTTGTCCTAAACAGCCTGTGACAATAGTAATAACAAAACCACAGCAGCTTTGAACAATTACATAGCACTTACTCGTGCCAGGTCCCATTCCAAGAGCTTTACATGAACACTTTCAAACAAAATGCCTTCACTAGAAGCATGAAGTACTCTAAATATAGAGAAAGGGAAAAGCAATATTCTTCTTTGATGCTTCCTACATCATTTAGTATTGAGGTTCTAACAGGATCAAGTGTTCTGTCTGTAAGGTTATCTTATAACACCCAACCCCATGGATTATAGTCAGTGTGGGAAGTTTTTATTGTCTCTAAATTTTCTTCTTTCCCTTATAATACTTAGAAAATTAATTATAGGTGAAATTATTAATAGTTACTACAGTCTTTTTGGGGATACATCAGGTTAGAAATAACTTTAGTTACCAGAAGTAATTTCTTTGATATATATGCAACACACTTAGGATTTTATCTCAGGGTTCAAAGGATTTTAAAATTTATGTAGCTCAATGACCTAACTATTTTTCAAACATCTACACCATTCTGTTTGTAATTGTATTCCTCATGTCTAGCATTTTAGGCCAGACCTAAAATAATAGACCTTCAAAAAAAAACACTTGTTGAATGAATGAAGGCAGTGGTCATTCAGAGCCCTTCAAAAGCTTCTCTGGTGATAGACAGATTATTCTTTCCAAAGGAACCATTTGCTCTTTTGATTCCTTTTACAGGATACCTAATAAGAGAAAAAAAAATCATAAAAATAATCAGTAAAGCATTTCCAAATGTCTTATTGGCATCAGTCAAAAAAGAAATTTGCATTTCATCTTAATTCCTTTCTGAGTTTGATATTAGTATTAGGTGGACAGAATCAAAAAAAAATCTTAGAAGAGGTGAGGAATAGTGTGTGTTAATATATCATGCAGAATTACTGTTTTTTTGTTTGGTTGGTTGGTTTTTGTTTTAAGGAGTAAGTTTAGTGAGTGAACTTGGTGGGCAATATAATGTAATTTTTATCATTATACAGGTATTTTGATGAATTTTCCTGGTAAGCGTGAATAAGACATAGCACACATATTTTTCTTCTTCAAAAACAAACAAAAAATATTATATCTCTACCCATTTAGGTTTGTTTTTCATCTTTTTGCCTACCTGAGGCAGTTCTTTATTTGTATGTCTATATAAGACATTGAGATAGATTTTTTCCTAGGTTTTTTCAAATTTTTACTTTTTAGGAGCACCTGGGTTGCTCAGTCAGTTAAGTGTCTGACTTTAGCTCAGGTCATGATCTCAGGGTCCTGGAGCCGGGCCCCACGTCAAGCCCTGCACTTAGCAGGGAATCTGCTTCTCCCTCTCCCTTTCCCTCTGCCCCACCTCCCACTTGTGCTCTCTCTGTCTCTGTCTCAAATAAATAAATAAAATCTTAGAAAAAAAAAGATTTTATCTTTTAGTAGGATAAAGCAGTGGCCGGTTAAATGCACAGTTTATATGGAAAACACTTCAACATACTACAAAAAATATGATCAGTTGTACACACTGGAAATAATATAATTCTTAAGAAAACTATTCTCCTATTACATTCTTTATTTTAGAGTCATCCTATTGTCTTTGGGGGAATTTTTTTTTTCTTTATATTATTGTTGTCGAATTTTAAGAGAAGCTTGGTAAATATTTTTTAGTTCATAAATATTTTTGTGGAAGTCATTCATATGGATTATAGCTAATGTCCTAGAGACAGAAAATACTAGGTCTGTATCTGATATATCACACAGTGGGGTTGTTTTGAATGATTTAGTCAAGAACCAGTTAGTTTGGTAAGATGTTAAACACTTTATTTGGGATATATAAAAGTCAAAATCCAATTGCAATGTTTGAATCCCATAAAATTGTATTTCTAGTTCAACCTACCATTTACTAATGACCCTTGGACAAATCACTGCTCAACAAACTTCAGTTGACATGCCAGATGCTATTCTGAACTCTAAGGAAACAAAAATATCAACACAATTCTCCATCTCTGTTACAGGAATTTAAGGGCAGATTTGGGTGCAGTGGTCAAGTTTTCCTTATTCTCTTCATCCGTTAGTCCAAAGCTCTCAAACTGTCATTTCTATTTCTACCAGGGTCATCAAAATAAGCTTGATGACATATGAAGACCTCATACCACATCATATGGTGGTGGGGCTCTGGCCTCAAAAAACACATAACCCTTCTAAAGGCGCAACAGTCATTCAAACTCAAAGTTGCCTTGAGGGACTACTTGCCCAGTATTCACGCATTGGAGTTTTCAAGAAAAACTAAGATTGCATACCTTTATTTTTATTTTTTTAATATTGGCAACTAATTTTTAAATTACCAAAACATTGTGTAAACCAAGGAAAATACTTCTGGAAATAAAAGTGTCCAGAAGCTCCTAATTTATTATTCTCACTGGCACTCTATTGGACAAACATATTTGATGGAATTTGCTCCATTGTCTCGCTTTGGGGGATTCCATTAGTACTATAATAACACAATCAGGAGGACTTTTCCTGAATCTGTATCTTATTTTCTTGGTTCTGTGTATAACTCCCAGTGTTTCATTACAAAGTGTTGGCTTATGCTTCAGGTTAACTTATGAGCCCAGCCTCTCTAAATATGTAAACAACAAATGTTTGCCTGAGTTGCAGAAAATTTAGACTGTTGCTCTACTGTCAGTACTTGAAATGTCTGAAGTTAATTACTTGTTCTATCTAATAGTTAAGTACCTGGGTTTTACAACTTTTTTTTTTTCTTTTTTTTTAGAAAGGGAACACAAGCAGGAGGAATGGGAGAGGGAGAAGTAGGCTTCCCGCCGAGCAGGGCTCGGCTCGATCCCAGGACCCTGGGATCATGACCTGAGCCGAAGGCAGACACTTAATGACTGAGCCACCCAGGTGCCCCGGTTTTACAACTTTTAATGGTGAGTTTTCAGACTGCACTTGAGTTATATACACATACACAAACACACACACATATAGTAGTTTACAGTCTACTTTGTATGGAGCTTAAATTAGACATTTCATTTAATTTTCAAGATTTTTTCATTGTTAGCTTGATTATCCCTGTTACTTTAAGTGGTACATGTTCAAGTTTTCAATTGTTGAATTCATTCTAGAATTATAAGGGTTTCTTGCCTTTTGTTGTTGTTGTTGAATGAAGATATAAAAATATTATTAATTCATACCCTATGGGACAAACCATGGAGTACATAAACAAATGACCACAAAAAATAAAGTATCAAAAAAGATTTTTCCAAAAATTATTGTATTTTGAATCATTTTAATTGTGTAGTGCTACTGTAGATTGGATGGCAATTACCCATATTATGCCCAAACCTATTTAATATCTATCCTACAGAGCTAGTTCCAGAAAAGTGGCAGAATCATATTCTTCATCCTTACAATAGAGACTGATGTTGACCATAATTAGACTAATTGAACAGTGAGTGGGTGCTATAAGACACAGTAAGAGATTTCCAGCTGCTTTCTTTTGTTTTCTCCTAGTATATGTTGATCTGGAACTTAATTACAATTACACGTAGATTTTATTGTGTTTTCAGTGTGTTTGAAATTACATTTCAAAATAAAGGAGTATTTTTAGCAGCATACTGGAAAACCAACATAGAAAAAGTTTGCAATTCTCTTTTATGGAACAGAAGCTGTGCAAGCTGAAATTCTTCATTCTTAGCATGTATGAGTGCTCATTTAGTGATTGAGCAAATGTGCTCTGAGTCAGAGAACCTGCATTCAAATATAATTTACTAGATCTATTGTTTTGTGTACGTAACTTAACCTCTCTAAGCCTCAGATTTAAACTGGTATAATAATGGCCTCTTCTTTGGAAAGCTGTGAGAATTAAATGAGATAATGTGGGTCAGGTGCCAAGCATTAAACCTGGCACATAGCAAATGTGAAATAAATATCGTCCATACAACCAACGATTCATCCATCTATCTCTTTTTCCTCTTCCTCCTCCTCTTCCTTCGCCCCCTCCTCCTCCTCCTCATCATCATTTGCGGGCTTGAAGAGGTAAAATAGGCATTTTTATGAAGAAAATTGTTCTTCAGGCATTACATTTCTTCTGAGAACTTCAAGTTGCCTACATTAGGTAGAGTTTCATATATATAAAGTTTTTAATTCAATATGTTTAACTAAAAAATACCATATACCTTCATTTAGCACATATAATTAAACATTTCTAAAAGGCTAAGAATTGAGCTTTTCTCTTCAAGTATATATATTTTTTAAAGGCTAAAGAAGGCTTTCTGTTATAAAGATCTTATTTTAAAAATATAGGGGTACCTTGGTGGCTCAGTCAGTTAAGCGTCGACTCTGGGTCATGGGAAAGAGCCCCATGTCAGGATCTGCACTCAGCGTGGAGTCTGCTTGTCCCTCTCCTTCTGCTCCTTCCCTGCCCCAAATAAATAAATAAAATCTTTTTTAAAAATGTGTGCTTTGAGAGATTTGGAATCATTAATTAATTCATTCTAAATAACAAATATTTATTGAGTACACATGATACACAAGGTATGGTGCTTTCTGTAGAGCTAAAAAGGGAAGTCATGATATTTCCATCTCCCAGAGAGCTCTTTTAAATGTTTTGAATTCCAAAACTGAATAGATTAATGGACATATTTAAGAAGAAAAAATGAGTCAAGCCCTCTACCTTTGGACTCTGAATTTGACCTCAATTAAAATATGATGTTCCCTTGGGAACTTGTGAGTATACAGCAAAATTGTAGTTAAGTAACTTCATATAAGTTCAAAAATCACTGAGAACCTACTAATGTTACATAAATGAGCCAAAGATAGCCTCTGTGTATTGGCCTCTTGGTTGTTTATTTCTTTACCGCAGGCTGAGACCCATTAGCTCAAAAGCCCCTTGGCACCAACTCACATTTTTACACATACAATTATTTCAAAAATAACCCAAACCAGCAGATTTTTGAGCCACTTAGGACCTGCCTGCTTTGCATATCTTACGAAAACTTTGCCCTACAGCTGTTACCCATTGATAAGACAGAGCCTTGTGGTTCCAAGACTTCCAAGCTGCTACCAGCCTTTGGAACTCTCTGACCCAAAGACTCCTTGCTGCTCCTTGCTGTGCTGCTGAGCATCATCACCTAGACAGGTAATCCCCCTCCTCAACTTCCTGTTCCCCCAGGAGTCCTCTTGTACTCCTCTCCTTCTGGATGTTCCCTCCAAAAGGTCTAACGCTGTGAGGGGGTCTTCCCCTCTTATGCATCCCTGCTCAAGGACCGCCCAATAGAGCTTGCTGTGTGTTATTGCCTCTTATAGTTATATTTTTTTCCTTGATCAGCCTCAGATCCCTTAAATCCGCTGCAACTATGTGCCAAGTACTGTGCAAGGCACTGAGGATAAAAAGTTAATGAGACATAGCCCTTGATCATAAAATAACTTATAGTCTGGCTGGGGAAACAGATTTATGAATCATTTCAATGTAATGTGGTGCTTTTTTTTGTAGAGAGTTATGCAGAGGTAAAAATGTGGAGCACAGCTCAGTCTGGGGTATGGAAGGAAAAGGCGTTTGAAGCAGATGAAATCTGAGTTGTACCTTGAATAGTGAAAATATTATCCAATGAAATGGGGAAACAAGAGGAGTTTTAGGCAAAAGGACTAACATAAGCAAAAGTATAGCATTGAGAAACAGCTCGATGCATTATCATCATCTCCTTCATTAGCATCATTGCTAAACTACCAATGATTGAAAGACTGCATCAGCACTTTACAAAAATGATCTCATTTCATTCTCATAATAAGCAATATAGGGTAAAAATATTATTTCAGTTTCAGATATGAGGAAACATACTTAGAAAGTTAATTAACTTGGCCAAGGTCACAATGATCTGCCACCGTGAGTGGTAGAGACTACACAAACTTACAGCTGTGTCTACTGAAAATACATGTTCACTGTTCCTGGGGTCATTACTGTTCTTATATTCTGGTTAACTATTCTGTAGTCATGGCATTCTTTGATCATCTCTCCAGAAATACTGTTCGCAATGCACATACATCTTACATTGTCAAGGAATTGCTATATCCCTGGTCACAAGTTACTGCTTTACCATTTAGTGTGATGTACAAAATGGTGAGAGATTATATTGGAAGGACACACACATCCTAGAGCCTTGCCCAGGTGCAGCTGAGGAGATTGATCTCTCCCGTAGGAGTATAAGAAAAATGATGTGGTTGCCCATTGATAAGACAGAGCCTTGTCTTATCTGTGTTTGTCTTTGTGTGGTAAGATGTGAGATGAACTTGGAAAGGAAAAGAGAGGACACAGAAGACCTGTTAGGAGTTTGGCGCAGGAGGTCCAAACGAAAGTATCAGGGTCTTATTTTTTTTTTTTTTTTTAAGATTTTATTTATTTATTTGACAGAGAGAGAGACAGCGAGAGAGGCAACACAAGCAGGGGGAGTGGGAGAGGGAGAAGCAGGCTTCCTGCGGAGCAGAGAACCTGATGCGGGGCTCGATCCCAGAACCCCGGGATCATGATCTGAGCCGAAAGCAGACGCTTAACGACTGAGCCACCCAGGTGCCCCAGGGTCTTATTCTTAACAGTGTTGAAAATATGGAGATGGACTCACAACAAAAAAAGGTGACACCACTTTGAAGGTGGCTGGTTGAATGGGTTGAAGTGAATGAAGAAGGGAAGGAGTCTTGTTTCTGTCAGATTTTCAGTTAGGGCCACTTGACGGGATATGTGAGATTGGAATACAGGAGGTCAGCATTGGGGTAGGGAGATGACGCATTCGCTGTTTGGGAATGGGCTGGCTTGCATGAGAAGAGCATGCAAAGTGAGTTAGACTAGAGTCCAAAAAATCAGAAATCCAGCAGTTACAACTCAGTGACTGTTAATTATTTTGAGCTTCTTTCACTTTCAAAAGTATCCTTATAGGAAAATAAAATATATTGTCTTTTGACAAAATAATGAAACCTGGAGAAGCCTCACTTTTAAACTGGTAAATCGTAGGAGGAAGAAACCATGAAAATTTTTGGAAAAAGAAAATTTCAGAGAATCAGGAAGTGGAACTCCACATAGGTGATTCTTCATAGTCAAGGATAGTTGGTGCCAGGGAAAGTTTCCTTAGAGTGAACCTACTTAAAATGAAGATGAGTATGTCATAGAAATTCTGGAGAAGTGTTATTGGAATGTTACCTTGAAAACTGAAGGTAATATTGTGAAAGTGTTTATTTTGTTTTAAAGATTTTATTTATTTATTAGAGAGAGAGCACAAGCAGGGGAAGGGGTAGAGAGAAAAGGAGAAGAAAATCTCAAGCAGACTCCCCACTGTGCGGAGCCCGACATGGGGCCCTATCCCACAACCCTGACATCATGATCCGAGCTGAAACCAAGAGTCAGACACTTAACCAACTGAGCCACCCAGGTGCTCCTATTTTCTTTTACATTTTTAAAATATGTATTCTATGTTTATATCTTTGTTTTATTTTATATGTAAATGTTTACTCTATATTTTATGTATTTTATTTTGTAAAATGTTGGTGAAACTAAAAACCGTTACCTAGAACAGGCAAGATCTGAGTTATAATTATTTTTTCCTAGAACATTTTTTTGTGAGAAAATTTTCTGATGGTGTGAAAGAACCTTCTTCACTTTTGATTTTCACAGCAAATGAAATAACACATCATATTTTGAAAAATATTCAAGTTTTTCCCTTGAGTTTTCCCAAGGGCTTCTCTGAATCTTTTTATGCATGAATCATTTTCTTTTGAAATGATAACTGTGTCATCATCCCTGACAATGATTACCTGTGTAATCATTAACTGCTCTACCGATGTTAAAATCCTATTTATAAACACTAGAGGTTTAAAGAAATTCTTCAGTATCACTTTCTTAACATCACGAAATCCTGCATTTGTTTCAAGGTTTGCAGTTGCACCTTAAAATTGCTTTGTAATGTATTTAGTTTGGATAGAAGATTCAGTGAAGACATAAACTAGTGTTAAGTGGGAGGAATATTTTAATGAAGATTAATTTTATATAATCAGGTAGTGTCTTGTCTTATAGCAATGTTCATTTTACAGCCTCATAACTATGGGGATCACTATATTGAATCCTCAGATAAATATGACCACTTGATTCTTTTAAAATTTATTTCAGTCAATTGTGAGTTTAGATAATGCTGAGAGGACTATAACTCTTGACTTCATAGTATGCTTTTGCTGGAGAGTATTATTCACTTGCTATGCTCTGAACTTATGTTCTTTGAATGGTTCCTCCAAAATCTATATCTCTTCTTATTAGTGCATTATATTTACGTTATTCATCACCACCATCAGTTTCACAACTCAAAGCCATCTAGTATTTGTAGCCTGGATTTTATGGATCACATGGGTTACAACCTATTTTTGGACTTTATATCTTTTGGTAGGAAATATATTCCCATCTGAGTCACAAAATTTTCAGTGTCTAAATATTCTTGTTAATGTATAAGCTTTTCTTTCTTGCCCTTGCTAAAATACCAGTCATGTGGACAGGAGGACATCCTGACCCAGAACAATTAACTGAGTGAGAGATCCCACTCAATCTGCCCCTTGCTAGAGGAACAGAAAATGTATGCAGGGTGTCTGGAAATATATTTGTGCTGTAAGCTTTTGATTTTGTGTCTGAGAGCCAGCATGCATTCTAGGACCTAATTGTAAGGGCAGCAATGAGGATTATAATGAAGGGGAGAGATGGCTGTCATCTTTTAGAATCAGAATTGAAAACAAGCTTCCTATGGTTTTGAAAGAAGACTTTGCTTTGTGCTTCCTTATGCTTTTAAATACATGTGGTTGATTTTTTTTTTCTTCTCCAGTAACCAGCATGTGAGCTTTAAAATGTATGCTGTGGTCAAAAGCCTACCCTCTGTGTCTAATGAATTTTCACTCTAGGGGGTGCCTTCATCTCCTCCCCCTCTCTATTCTCCATTCACCCAAAGGTGGATGGTTTGAATCTCAGAAATATAATTATCGTATTCATAATAAATGAGTGCACAGTGAATTATAAAAAGTTATGGAGAGGGTGGAAGGGAATGTCATCATAGCTGTTAAGGCAAAAATTTGCTTTCCTTCAAGGTTCACCATCTTTAGTCAGTTCCTTATTCCTTGATTGAATAATTATTTATTGACTACCAACTGCTTGCAGGCAGAACATTCATTGGGGTCCATAAAACATACCTTAGGGGGTTGGCAGTCTCATGAGAGAAAGAAGCATTAATTAAATACTCAAGTGCATAAATAAGTATTTACATTATATATATAAAGAATATATTTGGCATTTTAAAATAAGTATGTAAGTATGTACAAAGAAGAGGAAACTCTGGGAACTATGAGCAACCAATTGATATGCTTGCAAGTTCAAGAAATATCCCCAGAAATAGTGGCCTTTGGGCTGCAGTAAAATGTACAATTAATATTTAACCAAGTGAAAATTAAGGACAGCCAGAATGAGCCCCTTGATAACAATGTCTACAGTTTAGGGTCAGTTGATTACATGGGATCCAGAAACAGAAAAAAAATAATTTTCGACCTCTAAAATATTTAAATATTTACATTTTAGAGTTATTTCAATGTTTTCACGATATGTATTTAGGAAGGATAGGGTAGGCATGAGTTATTTTAAATTACTATTCATTCATGGCTGTGTTCTTCACTTTCAGGAATTTATACTTTTCCATTTATGTAAAAAGACTGTAGAAAACTAAGTTCAGAGGTGTGCAGTTTCAGATTTATTAGAGTGATATTTTAGCTTCAGTCGTAGATTGGTACCTTGGGTAGCTGCCCCCTGGCCTGCCACTTAATCAGTTCTATTTAACCTAATATATACTTCGGAAATGTCTTCTGAATTGGTTTGAGACCTGCAGACATCTCTAGGCAGAAATAGTGTGATAACACTGCTAACAGTGTTTTAGGAAACCTCTTTGTACTTCTCAAAGAAATTCTGGCCTTTCAAACCGAGAGATAAATACAAATGCTCTTAATTAGGGGGTTGGCAAATTATAGCCCATGGGCCAAATTCAGCCCACCACATTTGTGTGTGTGCCCATGAGCTAATAATGGTGTTTGCAATTTTAAGTGGTTAAAAAAAAATCACAAAACAAATAATATTTTGTGACATGTGAAAATTATGTAAAACGCAAAGTTATTCCATAAATGAAATTTTATTAGAACACGGCCATGCCCATTTGTCACATCCCATCCTTGACTACTTTTACACTACAGTGGCAGAGGTGAATAGTTGTGACAGAGGCTGCATGGTCCACAAAGACCAAAGTATTTATTGTTAGCATTCCACATGTAGTTTTGGAGCATATCTGGAGATGCGCCAGGAAAGAAGACAGGCGACGTCCCTGCATTCATGGATTTTACTTTCTATTGGGACAGATTTATAAACTCATGAATAGATGAGAGCACTTCAGGTGGTGCCAAGTGCTGGAAAGAAAATATCACAGAGTTATGGTCAGAAAATGCCTAAGGACAGAGGTTGCTGCATATTAGTGTGCAAGGTCCACTAAGCAGGACATATTTGATATTACCCCAGAATGAAGAAGAGGCAGCCATGAAAAGAGGAGGGACATTCCAGACAGAAATACAACCAAAGCAAAAGCCCTGAGCCTGGCAAGAACTTGATGATTTCTGCAGGGAGAAAGAAGCTGTGTTGTTGTGGATGGAGAGGAGAGTGATCCAAGACATGCAAGACAAAAAATGGGGGAATGCTCAAAGTCCCATCTGTGGAGACTCATCCCTAGAGATACGGATTCATTGTCTAATATGTGGGCTCAAGCTCCGCATATTTTAAATCTTTCTGGGAGATTCTACTGTGCTCCCAGGTTTTGTGAACCACAGATACTGTCTTATAGACCACGAGAAAGAGTTTGCATCTTTGTCTAGGCACCATGAGAAGCCACTGGAGAATTCTTAGCAGCAAATAATAGGACCGTATTTAAATCATAAAAAGTTCCCTTTGGCTGTTGTGAGGAAACTGGGCTATAGGAAGCAAGAGTGGAGGCAGGAAGCTGGAAGAGGCTGCTGCTGGAGTAGCCCACCAAGAGACGAGAGTTCTTTACACCGAGGTTGCAGTGATGGTGCTGAGAAGGGGACAGACTTGGGTTGCAAGTAGAGCCAAAGGACTCGCTGATGGACTGGAAGCTGGGAGTAAGTTGAAGAGAGGAATCAGAACAACTGAGTAGCTGGGCGGGTGGTGGTTCCCCTTGCAAAGATTGAAAAAGTAAGGAGAGGAGCAGGTTTGGAGTCAGGAGATGGGAATCAGCATGCTGTTATTCCTGGAAAAGTTAAATTGTAGATACTTATTGGATGGTATCATTCATTCATTCAACCACAACACAGAAAATTATTGAGGACCTGATGTATGCCAGACAGCATCCTGGGCCCTGGGAATTATATCAGTTAAACAAATACAGATAAAACACCCTGCCCTTGTGGGATGTCCCATGGGCACTGAGGTGTAGAGACTGAATCCTGGCGAGGAGAAACCTGGCTGAAATGGGTAGAGCTGCAAGTCCTCTGCTGACAGATTGTTTGCATCTGTTTTTTGACATCAGATAATCTGAACATTTTACAACATGGTGTGCGGCACTCGAACAGTAGACAACACAACTATAGACTGTTTTCTGGAGAAACGGACCGACATGGACACAGACTCCCCGGGGCTGCAGCTCTCTTTCTGTGTGCAGGAGTGGAGCCGTGCTGAACTTGAACGGACCTGGAATTAGGTGAGACAAAGTGCAAGTTGGTTTTCATCCTTGGTTCTTGTGACAGGAACTGAAGGGCATTTTTTTTTTTTTTCCATTGGTTTGAGTGCTGAGTTGACAGAGAAAAAGATCTTGCTGCCTCAACACCAGTATGGAAGAGCCAAGTACAGAGCGGTAAATGAATTTAAAGGCATCTAAAGAGTTTTACCTATTACTGCTGAGACATCAGACTTCAAGCCAGCCAGAGCAGTGGGGCCTATAAGAACCCACCAGTGCCTGAGTGTGGATAATAATGGATATAATAATACTTTGCATTTATATAGCACTTTTACACATGGATCTTCACAATAATCCAGAAAGGTAGGCCAAGCAGTTGTTGCTATCTGCATTTTACAAAAATAGCTCCCAGAGGTAGGAAGCATAAGGGGAAGGGTGAATGCATGTAAATGCAAAAAAACAAAGCCAATGAGGCTTGAAAAATGAGATAGAAAACAAGTGTGTTTAGAGAAAGAAGTTGCATGATCTTTGGTTTGTTTTTAGCTAATTTCTACTTTTATTTATTTTCTAATTAATCAGATCACATTTTTGTGTTGTTTTTTTTTTTTTCTTTTTTTAACTCATGTTGACATTATGTTTGCCTGTAAAGGGGTTTTATGCTCAAATACCTTGAAAGGCTAGGCAAGCATCCTGAATGAATGATAGGGTGCAGCTTAGGCTGTGTTCAACTGCTAAGCCCATACCCACAATAAAGTGCAATCATTACTCAGTCCACCAGGGTGCTTGGCAACGTGGGTCCAGAGTAGACAGATGTTAGGATTCTTAAAGAGAACCTGAAAAACAAATCTGTCCTATGATGTGGAATCCCTCATTTTTAGTATCTGTAACTAATTTGTTAAAATTATTTTAGCATCCAAAGGCCAAAGAAAACGTCCTTGGAGGTAGATGTGGCCCACATGCTGTCATTTCTTTCTTTTCTTTTTTTTTTTTAAGTATTTATTTATTTATTTGAGAGAGAGAGAAAGAGAGAGCGAGCATGTGCGCACTCGTGAGAGAGAGCACACAAGTAAGCAGGGGGAGGGGCAGAGGGAGAAGGAAAGAATCTCAAGCAGACTCTGCACTGAGCGTGGAGCCCTGTGCAGGACTCGATCTCATCACCCTGAGACCATGACCTGAGCCAAAAACGAAGAGTTGGACACTTAACCAACTGAGCCACCCAGGCTCCCCAGCACATGCTGCCATTTCTTAACCATTGGTCTATGCACTCAGTAATGCCTAAGGGGGGCGGCTGGGTGGCTCAGATGGTTAAGCATCTGCCTTTGGCTCAGGTCATGATCCCAGGGACCTGGGATTGAGTCCCGTATGGGGCTCCCTGCTCAGTGGGGAGCCTGCTTCTCCCTCTCCCTCTCCCATTCCCTCCACTTGTGCTCTCTGGCTCTATCTCTCTGTCAAATAAATAAATAAAATCTTAAAAAAAAAAAAAAGAAAGAAGAAAGAAATGCCTATGAATCATACACAGATGGGAAGTCCTTATAATCCATTCCCAGAAAGAATCTTTAAGTCTTCCCAGAAGACTTAACTATCATCAGTAGTGACTTTAAATTTCAATTGGGTCTCTGGAAGGATCTTTAACATTTCAAAGACTGTGAATAAAGCTTATCAAAGCCCTTTACATGACCTTCTATCAACTATAACTCATGATCTTTAACACTAAAAGCCAGATGAACCAATATCCATAGAAGATACAGACTGTTTAAATAAATATATACCCATGGCAGCAGAGTGGCATCGTCATCCACATGTCAGTAGGTTTTCCTTTAATTCTGTGGAATTGTAACTTAAAGTAGTCAAGCAATTCAAAATAGTGAATGAAATGTTACAAATATTTCTCATAAAAAGGGGGCATTTGATCTGATCTGATTTAGAAGCTGAGCTAAATCTAACATGTAGCACAACAAGTTTGCAGTGTTCTCCCTGTGTGGGAGTTCAGCATAGAGCAAGAAGTATGGATTTTGAGTTATCAATAATCCAAAATATATATACCTGCAAGCGAAGCATCAGTTGACCAGGTGATTCCTCCTGAGCCAAAATATCTCTTAGACATAGGAGTGAAATCTTAGCACAGCAACTTCATTTTACAAACAGGGAAATTAAGGCACAGAAAAATCAGGATGTGAATTTCTCAAATTGACAGGACTAATGAAATGAATGGCTCAAACAGCGTTTTTGTTACTCAGTCTCAGCCCTTTGGCAAACATAAAAATAAGCTCTGAGCCCAAAAATCTACACATACACATTTGTACACACACACACGAATACTTTGGGTAAATTAAAAAAAAAAATTAGTACCTATATGAGAATTATTCCTCTCTTCTTTCCTCTCTATTTCCTTTCTTTGATCCATCCTTCCTTCCTTCTTTCCTTCCTTTCTTTCTTTTCTCTCCTCTTTTCTGCGGTACTCTGAGTTGGAAAATAAGAGACTAAGGATGTCACTGTGGCTTCTGGCAGATGAACACTGGCTAAACCTAACAATAGAGAAGGACACAATTGGACATTGAGATAATTTGAAAGAGTCTAAAACATTTCTTAGATGAGATGCGATTTTTTTCAATTAGCAAAGAAATATTTCCTGAAGGACGATAAGCCAATAAAGGTAAAAAGGGGGAAAAAAATCAAATACCTCATTACTCAGAGAGAACTGCTATTATTGTTTCAATGTGTGATCTTGTGAACATTTATGTATGTAAAATTCATCTATCAGTCGGTTAAGTGGCCAACTCTTGATTTCAGCTCAGATCATGATCTCAGGGTCCAGGGATCGAGCCCCACATCGGGTTCCCTGCTCAGGGGAGAGTCTGCTTGAGATTCTCTTTCTCCCTCTTCCTCTGCCCCTCCCCCAGGGCTCTCTCTCTCTCTCTCTCTCAGATAAATAAATCTTTAAAAAAATTTCCCACATGGGGCGCCTGGGTGGCTCAGATGGTTAAGCGTCTGCCTTCGGCTCAGGTCATGATCCCAGGGTCCTGGGATTGAGCCTCACATCGGGCTCCTGGTTCAGCGGGGAGTCTGCTTCTCCCCCTCCCTCTGCCTCTCCCACTGCTCATGCTCTCTCTCTCTCTGTATCTCTGTGTCTCAAATGAATAAATAAAATCTTTTAAAAAAAAATTTTCCCATGAATTTTTTCCCATGAAAATTTATGAATTTAAAATTGGTTTCATATAATGTTATTCTTAGTCTCAAGGATTTTCAAACTGAGTTATGACGAATTAGTGAGTCAGAAAATCTATTTAGTGGGTAACAACCAGCATTAAAATAATTAATTTAAATAGAAGATAAAGAAACAGAGAAATAGTGTAGAGTCAGGGTGATTATTGTTGCGTGTATATATATGGGGGGGTGGGCGGGTATGTGTGTATATGTACCTGGGATCATAATGTAAAATTATTTTCTTATTGTTTGTTAAAATACTTGAAACCATAGCTGTAGCCAGCTTTTCCACTTTTTTTTTTAAGATTTTATTTATTTATTTGACAGAGACAGAGACAGCGAGAGCAGGAACACAAGCAGGGGGAGTGGGAGAGGGAGAAGCAAGCTTCCCACCAAGCAGGAAGCCCGATGTGGGACTCGATCCCAGGATCCTGGGATCATGACCTGAGCCGAAGGCAGACGCTTAACGACTGAGCCACCCAGGCGCCCAAGCTTTTCCACTTATTAATTGATTACAAAAGCTCTTCTTTTTTAACAAATATTAGCACATATAATCGTATTAAATTCTACCTGGATGTTTCACTAACCATTCCCCTATTGTTGGATAATAGATTTGTTCTCATTTTCTGTGATTATACACAACACTGCCATGAACACTTTGCATATGCTTCCAGGCATTTCACTGAACTGATGTAGCACACATCATTTCCATAAACTATGACTGTTAAAAAGTTTTCTATAAGCAGTGTGATATTACTAAAAAAGCATGCCATCTTTGATTATTGCTCTCTGCTTTGTGAGGAGGTGGGATCCTTTGCCTTGGAGCGGGTCATCCAAGTTTCAGTATTTATTCCCATTCCATTCTCATCTTGGGATCCAAGTGGAGGTTTCCTCTGGACTGATGTTTACTGATGCAAAAATTTAGCAGCAAAACACTAGGGGTTTGGGATTCCTCCAACTCAGACAGCTGATACCTTGAGATTATTTTTGTTTCATATCTTAATCATTAATGCAAGCTGATTCAGGAAAAAAGCAGTCCCTTTACATTGCTTATTATCGTATTTACTTAGGATAAATACTGTAATGGCTTCTTATATGCAGTCCTGCTTATGTCTCTGGATTCTGTAGACTTTGATTTTGAAAAGAAAAATAATTATGAGTGAAAGGCAGTGGGTTTACTTGGTATTTTCTCTTCCTTTAGTCATATATGAATCCAGTCTCATGGATCATTCCACTTTGAAGAAGATACTTTTTTTCCCCCTTCATTTGGCCTGCATCAGAGAATTAATCTAACTTCCAAGGATTAATTCACAAATTGGGTGACCACAGCTCATCCTAAATTCTGACTTTTCTAATCAAACAGCTTGTCCATCGGTTACAGCCTATCTTTTCTTGAACCAGGGTGTGGGATTAAAGTCTATGGAGAGGGTTATGGGGTTCCTAAACCTTGCTGGCATTTTAATTTCATGTTTTATGACTCATATAGTAAAGGACAATTTATAAATGTTTGCTGGAAGCAGTCTTAGGATTGTTTTATCTAAAACACACACACAGGGGCGCCTGGGTGGCTCAGTTGTTAAGCGTCTGCCTTCGGCTCAGGTCATGGTCCCAGGGTCCTGGGATCGAGCCCCGCATCGGGCTCCCTGCTCCGCGGGAAGCCTGCTTCTCCCTCTCCCACTCCCACTGCTTGTGTTCCCTCTCTCACTGCCTCTCTCTGTCAAATAAATAAATAAAATCTTTTATAAATAAAACACACACACAGACCACCTCATTATGTTAAAATTACACACTGTAACAAGTCTCTATATGCACACTTGTCAAATGAACTCTATAGAACAAAGGGGGTGAAACTAACATTCTCGTATATAAATAAAATAGACTCACAGGTGTAGCGGTTTGGATGTCTGTGCCACTCTCCTTTGTTGAGGTCATAGCTAGCTATCATGTCAAATGCAGCAAACTTTCACCAGCTATCATAAACAGGCAAGAGATTGAAAATTTAGTAAGTACAATCTCATTTCAGGAATCAAAAATAATTCAGGGTGGAGAGACCTCTAGTGGTCATTTCTGTACATATCTGATAATGGATCAGAAAAAGAAAGATAAAAGTTGCTTTAAAAATCACATTCTATATTTCTGCAATGATACCTTCTTTTTTAAATAAACTACATCTCTAGGATAGGGTGTATAACATAGCCAAAATGATCACTCCTCAAGAGAAAAAAAAATTTGAAGTCTTAATCTCAATGTATATACTCAAAACCAACTGCATTTTTTTCCTTTTAAAATACCACAGAACCAAAATATAAATGTCAGTAAAAAATTGACAAGCAGATATTTTTATCCACCTTATTTTTCTTTTACTAAAATCCCACTTAAAATTAATGAAAATATAATCCATATATAAAACTCTTATCTATTATTATCCTCAATTAAAATTTAATTGAATTGCATCATGGAAAATTTTGCAAAATGAGAAACAACCTATCAATCAAAGCTCCCTTCCATCACGCCCTTCACACAAGGTTTCCCAAGATACTATTGGGCATAATAAAATTAGTAGCCTGAGTAATTATGAAAAGCTAGGTCAAATAAATAAGTCTTTGCCCTGCCTTAGAAAGCTGGAAGGGTCTTGGAGAAAAAGCAACAAATCACAAGAGGCTGGGAGTGACGGGGGCAAAAATGTCCTTCTTCAAAGAATTTGGAGCTTTACAAGCAGTGCTAAAAAACAGAAAAATAGAGCCTAGCAAATTTTTTAAATCTGTAAACATGTTACAAAATCTAATGTATTTTTTTCCTACCAGTTCATTAAAATGCACATTTCAAATTATTTCACAGTGTAGCACAAACTCTGTTGTTAAGTACTTAATGGCTTGGTACTTACCTCTGATGGTTAATCTTTTTTTCCTCCCAACTGCAAGGTCCTTGAAAACAGAGAAGGCACTGTCTTACCTTTTTTACACCTCCTTACTAACATATTGTTCCCCCACCTATATGTTATACAATTTCCATGCTTGCTTATGTGCAACCCCTCTCCGAATGACTTCTTGAAAAGGTGATATAAGGGGCGCCTGGGTGGCTCAGTCGTTAAGCGTCTGCCTTCGGCTCAGGTCATGATCCCAGGGTCCTGGGATCGAGTCCCACATCGGGCTCCCTGCTCGGCAGGAAGCCTGCTTCTCGCTCTCCCACTCCCCCTGCTTGTGTTCCTGCTCTCGCTATCTCTCTCTCTGTCAAATAAATAAAATCTTTAAAAAAAAAAAAAAAAGAAAAGGTGATATAAGGATTCCAGAGTTCATGGGGGAGGGTCTGGGAAAAACATCCATCCCCTGCCTTAGACACGGGTTTTTATTATTATTGCTGATGTTGATAGTATTCCCCCATCCCTGGCCTTTCTCCAGTGTTCCCATTTCAGGCAGTTTTGTCTGTATATAAGAACTAACTTCTAGAGCCAATGATTAGAATAAAGTTCTTTACTTAGGTCAGTGAACTTGAATTAAGAAGGTAGAGAAAAAGAAAACAAAAGACAAAAACCCATGCATAGTAATATTAGCAGTATCTATGATGTCTTCACCAACAGAAATCATAAATACTTTCATATCCTGTTACAATAGTGGCAGATAAATCAAATATTATTTGGGCTCTATGTAATTATAGTTATTAGACCTGCCGCTAGATCGTGGCCTTAAAAAAGAAGCTCATATATTGTCTTACAAATATATTTCTTTTAATATATTGGTAATTATTTCAATATACTGATTTCCTTTTCACTCCCGTGGATTGTATCTTCTGCATTTGCACGTATTCTGAGAAGAGCTCCTGAGGCTCCATCAGGAAATATTCAGTGAGAATTTAGAACCTGATTTGTTTCCTCTTATTATTTTCCCCCTATTTTTTTCTCTGCCCCCTCGATAAGTGTGATAAAGCTATTGATATATTAAGGACCCATGCATGTTTTAAAAGGCCAAGGATAGGGCGCCTGGGTGGCTCAGTCGTTAAGCGTCTGCCTTCGGCTCAGGTCATGATCCCAGCGTCCTGGGATCGAGTCCCGCATCGGGCTCCCAGTCCCGCATCGGGCTCCCTGCTCCTTGGGAGCCTGCTTCTCCCTCTGCCTCTCTCTCTCTCTGTCTCTCTGTCTCTCATGAATAAATAAATAATAAAATCTTAAAAAAAAAAAAAGGCCAAGGATAGAAGGCACTGAGCAGACCATTAGCTCCTCTGGAGGTGCTCCCAGGTAAGAGGTACATGGAGTGTTGGCACAGGTGGAAGCTGCTTTGGAAAATGGCAGGGAAAAAGTGAATTCCTGGAGGCAAGCTTAAAAGGAGAAGGGGTAAGCGCTGTGGACATAAGGAGACCAGCCTCATGGCCTGCAGGGCTGGAGCCTGCCCCCATAGCTGAGTGGTCTTACGCTGAATGGTTGTTGAATCTGCCACACCTACTTCAAAGGCTATATGAGGAGAAACTGAAACTGAAACAGCAGATGGTGGAAGAAATTCTAACTAAAAAGAATCAAAGTTTGAGTCCTAATTCGGCTATTGTCCAGCTGGCTGGCCTGCAAGGACTTCCCCTTTATGCTTCTGGTTCCCCTTCTGTGACTGCAGAACACACAGTTGATAGTCTACAACTTTCCTTCCAACTCTATAAATTTGTGATGAATTCTCTGACATGACTTGAAACTGTGAATTGTTATCGAGGCTGGTTTACCAGAATTGGTAAAACCTAAGCCATTCCGGAACAATGCTACTGAACAACCTTTTAGTAAAAGGTGTTTTTATTTTTCAGTAGTTTTTTTTTTTCTTTTTTTTTTTTCTTGAGGTATTTTGAGGAATCCGTAAAGGAAAAATGTTCAGATACTAAATGCACAGGTTGATGAATTGATACAGAAGTACATCCCTTGGTAACCAGATCCAAGATACAGAAAATATATGGCGATGGGCTCCGCACTCAGAGCAGAGTCTGCTTCAGATTCTCTCTCCCTCTCCCTCTGCTTCTCCCCCTGCTCTCTCTCTCTCTCTCTCTCAAATAATTAAATAAATAAATGTATTAACAAATTAAATGTATACTATATAATCACACAATTTTAATCTGCTGCCTGAGAGGAGTTGTTACCTGCTAAAATATAGAGGACTTAGAACTATCAGTATTTAAGTTTCATCTGTGAGACTGTCATGAAATTGCTATCATCCTCCATTTTAATCCACCCTTTGGGTCTACAGTAGAGGCTATTGAAAATGACATCGTGCAATATTGGAAATTATTCTTCAGTTACAACTACACTGTGGCTGGGGAAAAGACGTTCTTGAAACAGTAAAAATGCCTATGTGAAGTAATTCCTTTGCTTGGATGTTTCTGGTGCTGACTCTGTCTTATAAGTGATCTACTCTCTACCAATACTGTAGATTATTTTTTGCTCTTCCCCACTGTGTCCCGAAGACCCATTTTCCCTTTCTACAGGCCATTACTGTCAAATTGATGACAGCTCACAGACCACCCATTCATTAAAATTTGAAAGTGCTCTTTTGCTCTTGCACCAACCCAGGGTACTTCCATTACTTGCTGCCAAATATTAATAGGCTTTTTAGATTTGAGAGACTAGTTCAGCTGTCAGTCAGTTAAAGTGGCTATCCAATGTGAGAAATCAGATCTAAGTTGATTTTTTTAAGTAATAGGCATTTTTTACAGATTTATTCCTATATGAATTTACAACCCCACAGAACTAAAAGAAAATCGACTGGCCTGTGCATGACAAAGCCCAATTGCTCACATGTCTATGTGTTTTTTAAAACCCACTCGTAATAGTTCAAATGTAAATTGCACATTTATATCAGTGAACAAAAGTTTCTATAATAACACAAAATTTTGATATTACATTAGTGCATTATTGTGTTTCTGAAATCATTGTTTCACTTAATGATAGCCATGCCACTATTTATCTACAGTAATTGCACTTTTACACTGAGGAGTAATCAAAACATCTTTAAAATTAGTATGTCTAATGCGTAAGACAAATATTGCATAAGACAAAATATTTTGCCTAAAATAAAATACTCTATATGTGTGGTCAAAATTTCATATATATGTGTAAAATATCCACTTTCATCTATGATACCAATTTGAATCACCATGTTATGTCCATGTTAAACACCCTCCGTTTCAATAATTCAAGGATGCATTATACAAATTATAAATTTATCTATCTAGGATGGAATTGCTAAGTGGCTTTAATGTCACTTCTTGAGACCCTAATTTTCTTGTATTTGAGGTTAGAAGGTTAGAAGGTACTGACTTGTACACTATAATATCCAAAATTAGAATTAAATTATTGCCCAAATATAAGAGTTAGAGACTTTCACATACTTTCCCACACAAATTCATATGTAATACACATACAGAAACAAGAATATCTTAGCTTCTCTAGCAAAATCAGGCTATCCCCCAAACCTGACCTTCATCCTGCCGGGCAACTATTATCCAGAGCTTAGTGGTGCTCTTTGTCTCCCGTCCTACCACCAGCAACCTCTTTTGGAGATGGAGTAACCAGAACATTCAGTTTTTCTTTCACCTACATTTTCTGCCTTGCCCTAAAGGCATTTGCAACTGATCTAGTATTATTTTCATCTTATATCTTCAGGTCTTCCTGATAGTCTGAGAAGGAGATGACAAATCACCATATTTATTTGATTACAAGATGCCTTGAGACAGACCACCCATATTAGACACAAAACTGATTTAATAACATTTATTTTTGTTAAATGATAGTTTATTCCAATCTTTGACATTTGTATCATAAAACACATCCTGATTAAAAAAAAAACTTTGAAAAAATCTTACACTTAAGAAAATTAATATTTATTCATTACTATAGAAATGAGGACATTTAAGTAGGAAAACATCTAGGTGGGTTGACTAAGGAAGTCATGCAGCTATAACTAGGAAAAAATTGCAGATCTTATGACTTCTGATTCTATGCTTTTACCAGAAACTTGCCTATATACTTGGATAGGTATTTTTTTTTCAGCTTTATTGAGGTAAAATTAACAAATAAAATTGTAAGATATTTAAAGTGTACAACCTGATGATTTGGTATGGGTATATATTGTGAAAGGAAGCCAAGAGTATGGAAACTTTTATTTTTAGAATTTGGGTTCTGGGGTGCCTGGGTGGTTCAGTCGGTTAAGCTGCTGCCTTCAGCTCAGGTCATGATCCTGGGGTCCTGGGATCGAGCCCCATGTCTGGCTCACTGCTCAGCGGAGAACCTGCTTCTCCCTCTGCCTGCCACTCTGCCTACTTGTGCTCTCTCTCTATCTCTCTGTCAAATAAATAAATAAAATCTTAAAAAAAAAAAAAGAATTTGGATTCTATAATTTGTAGGATCTTTATAATTGCCCTCAAAACATATTGGAGTTTATTTTTCAGGTCTTGAATTTAAGTCTCCAAGTAGCAGAACATTTCTCATGTATTTAATAACATAACTTTATTATAAGTACAAATATATTTTTTTAAAGATTTATTTATTTGAGAAAGAGAGAGCAAGCAGGGGAAGAGGCAGACAGAGACAGAAAGGGAGAGAGAATCTCCAACAGACTCCCCACTGAGTGCGGAGTCCTACACAGGGCTCGATCTCATGACCTTGAGACCATAACCTGAGCCAAAACCAAGAGTCAGATGCTTAACCTACTGAGCCACTCAGGTTCCCCATGACTACAAATATTTTTAAGGCACTAGTAATGACACAGGAATTGAAAATATGCCAGCTTTGGAACAAACAATCCTAAAATTCATATAGAACCAAAAAAGACCCCAAATAGCCAAAGTAATGTTGAAAAAGAAAAGCAAAGCTGGTAGCATCACAATTCCGGACTTCAAGCTCTATTACAAAGCTGTCATCATCAAGACAGTATGGTACTAGCACAAAAACAGACACATAGATCAATGGAACAGAATAGAGAGCCCAGAAATGGACCCTCAACTCTATGGTCAACTAATCTTCGACAAAGCAGGAAAGAATGTCCAGTGGAAAAAAGACGGTCTCTTCAACAAATGGTGTTGGGAAAACTGGACAGCCACATGCAGAAGAATGAAACTGGACCACTTCCTTACACCATACACAAAATAATCTCAAAATGGATGAAAGACCTAAATGTGAGACAGGAAACCATCAAAATCCTGGAGTGGAACACAGGCAGTAACCCCTTTGACCTAAGCCATAGCAACTTCTTGCTAGACACATCTCCAAAGGCAAGAGAAACAAAAGCAAAAATGAACTTCTGGGACTTCATCAAGATAAAAACCTTCTGCACAACAAAGGAAACAACAAAACTAAAAGGCAACCTACAGAATGAAAGA
This sequence comes from Mirounga angustirostris, assembly GCF_029215605.1. Lineage (NCBI taxonomy): Eukaryota > Metazoa > Chordata > Mammalia > Carnivora > Phocidae > Mirounga > Mirounga angustirostris. The sequence goes on along the minus strand of NW_026991709.1, from coordinate 174,436,633 downwards.
AGATATTTGCAAATGTCTTATCAAATAAAGGACTAGTATCCAAAATCTGTAAAGAACATATCAAACTCAACACCCCCAAAAAAAATCCAGTCAAGAAATGGGCAGAAGGCATGAACCATTTCTCCGAAGAAGACATCCAAATGGCCAACAGACAGATGGAAAAATGCTCAACATCACTCAATATCAGGGAAATACAAATCAAAGCCACAATGAGATGCCACCTCACACCAGTCAGAATGGCTAAAATTAACAACTCAGGAAACAACAGTTGTTGGCAAGGATGTGGAGAAAGGGGAACCCTCTTACACTGTTGGTGGGAATGCAAACTGGTGTAGCCACTCTGGAAAACAGTATGGAGGTTCCTCAAAAAGTTAAAAATAGAGCTACCCTATGACCTAGCAATTGCACTACTAGGTATTTATCCAAAAGATACAAACATAGTGATTCGAAGGGGCACATACACCCCAATGTTTATAGCAGCAATGTCCACAATAGCCAAAATATGAAAAGACAATTGACAGAAGAATGGATAAAGAAGATGTGATATATATAATGGAATATTACTCAGCCTTCAAAAAGAATGAAATCTTGCCATTTGCAATGACGTGGTTGGAACTAAAGAGTATAATGCTAAGCAAAAGAAGTCAGCCAAAGTCAAATACCATATGATTTTACTCTAATGTGGAATTTAAGAAACAAAACAGATGAACATAGGGGAAGGAAAGGAAAAATAAAATAAGATGAAAACAAAGAGGGAGGCAAATCATAAAAGACTCTTAACTGTAGGAAACAAACAGGGTTGTTGGAGGGGAGGCGGTTGGGTGGATGGGATAACTGGGTGATGAGCATTAAGGAGGGCACGTGATGTAATGAGCACTGGGTGTCGTATACAACTGATGAATCACTAAATTCTACCTCTGAAACTAATAATACAGAATATGTTAATTAAATTGAATTTAAATAAAAAAAATTTAAAAAAGAAAATGTGTCTTCTTTGGAGAAGTGTCTGTTCATGTTCATGTCTTCTGCCCATTTCTTGACTGGATTAATTTGTTCTTTGGGTGTTATACACAACTGATGAATCATTGAACACTACATCAAAAACTAATGATGTACTATATGTTGGCTAATTGAAAAATAAATAAATAAATAAATAAGCCAGCTTTGAATTACTAGCTTCATGTGTAATCTTCTGATATTACCAAAATGGATTCCAAAGGGAGGTGATACAAATAGCCAATATGAAGACCAACACTGAGACGTACATGGGGAGAGAGAATATATTCTATTTGTTGTGGTAAAAGTCCATCAGCCAAGGAAGTGGTGATTGGTAGAAGGAAGGATAGACAAAGAAGAGCAAACCAAACACAGGGAGCCATATGAGTTATGAAACAGGTGTAAAAGTACAGAACATAAACAGAGGCTATTACCTAGACATTGAGAAAATTCTTGATGGGAGGAGTATGAGAATTTAGTTTGGGCAAGAAGATTGCAACTAAGCTAATTTGATTCTCTCTATTGTCACAAAGTAACTTTTAAAAAGTCATACAACATATTTGGAATGGAAAAGATAATGATGTTAATATAATCAAACAATAACCATTAAGTATATTATATGAAAATCTGGTTTAAAAGAACTTGGTCCTGGGGTGCCCACGTAGCTCAGTCAGTTAAGGGTCTGACTTGACTTACATTCAGGTCATGATCTCAGGGTTGTGAGATTGAGTCCCGTGTCGGGCTCCACACTGAGTTTGGAGCCTGCTTAAGATTCTCTCTCTTTCTCTCCCTCTGACCCTCCCCCCCCAAAAAAGACCTTGATTCCAAAACAGTTATAAAATGTAAGACATTACAATGAAATACTTGTTAATAATGAATACATATGTATATGTGAGTGTGAGAGAGAATATAGCAAGAGGAGAAAGAGAATGAGGAGGAGAGGCAGGAGACAAAGTGGGAGGTGAGAAGGAGAGAGAGGGAGAGAGAGAGGAGAACACTTTCCCAGATCACTAAACTGAATCAGTGACCTCAAAATTCAGGCAGAGGGTACATCATTTGGAGAATACATACAAGTTGCCCGTCAGTATAAAGGTATGATCCATCTTATGGGAGCACCCAGACGTCTCCAGATGAGAAGAAAGCCAAGGTCTTATTACTCACAATTAAGAGCTCGAGCTTTGGAGTCAGGCAGATCTAAAATTAAATCCTAGCTCTGTTTTTTATTTACAATGTGAACCAGACATTTTTCTTAAACTTAGAGTCATCTTCACATTATTTATTTTTTTTTACATTCTTTAAATAAATTCATAATCCAGTCTCTTGTCATTCTTCCAAAGTACTCCATCCCACCACCAGTTTGCCCAAATTATTGCAGTACCTCCTACATCCCCTACCTTTTCATTTGCTTCCTTTCCATCAATTCTGCAGCTATGAGGGTGATTCTGCAAAAACTTAAGTCAAGTGATGCTATGCCTCTGCTCAAAATCTAATGGACTTCCCATTTCACTCAGTATATAACCTAAGTTCTCCCTCTGACCTAAAAGGTCATATATGATGCATACATTCACTCTCTGAATATTTCTCTGAACTTGCCCTCTGTTATCCTGCCCTGTGCTGTCACTACCTATTCCTTTTTTTTATGTTCCAATAAAACTTTATTTACAAAAACGTGGTAGGCTGGATTTAGTGTACAGGTGGTAGTTTACCAACCCCTGATTTAAACTAAATTTGTTTATTTCTTTTCTGTAAAATAAGCAGTCACATTCTAATTTATTCTTAAATAAATCTTTATGTTGTCTGCTTAAGACCCACCTGTATTTTTTTTTAATTTAATGATTCATCACTCACACATAACACTCAGTGTCACTACTTATTCTAGTTACACTATATTTCTTGCTCTTCCTTCAACAGTTCAAGCACATGCCATGTTCAGGGCCTTTGCACTTGCTGCTTTGTCTACTTAAATTATTCTTTCTCTGGTTAGCTACATGGCTGGTATTTTCAGGGCATTACTCAAAGGTCTTGTCACAGTAGGTGGTCTAACCAACCTGTGTAGAATTTCAATTTTTTTTAAAGATTTTATTCATTTACCTGACAGAGAGAGAGAGACCACAATGGGGGGAGCAGAAGAGGGAGAGGGAGAAGCAGGCTCCCCGTTGAGCAGGGAGCCTGACACGGGGCTCGATCCCAGGACTCTGGGATCATGACCTGAGTGGAAGGCAGATGCTTAACCGACTGAGCCACCCAAGCACCCCTAGAATTTCAATTCTTGCCACACTCTTCCTATCCCCTTCTTGCTTTATTTTTGGCTGTAGCATTTTTCACTAGTATGGTATATATTTTAATTGGTATATAATATATATATATATAGAGAGAGAGAGAGCATTTTTCACTAATACGGTATATATTTTAGTTGGTATATTATATACATATATATATATATATATATATATATATATATATATATATATGAATGATATATGGTTTAGTTTAGCTTGTTTATTCTCTCTTCTGCTCCCACTGGAATATGAGTGCCTTGAATGCATACCTTTGTTCACTGAGTATTGCAGATCCTATTACAGAGCCTGGTACACAGTAGCGTTCAATTAATATTTCTTGATGAGCAAATGATTCAAAGAATGAAACTTTCTCAACCCTAGAACATTTCAGGATAACCCTCTTAAGATTATTATAAAAATTACATGAGGGGCACCTGGGTGGCTCTGTCAGTTAAGCCTCTGACTCTTGATTTTGGCCCAGGTCATGATCTCAGGGTTGTGAGATCAAGCTCTGTGTCAGGCTCCAAGTTGGCTGTGGAGTCTGCTTGAGATTCTCTCTCCTTCTCTCTCTATCTCTTTCTCAAAAAAAAAAAAAAAAAAAAAAAAATTACATGAGATAATATTTGTAAAGTGTTTAGCATAGTACCCAGATATATTGGTTGAAATGAAATAGTTTGTTAAAATTGATTTCTTTTTAAAAACTTTTTTATATGTGGTTATTAAAAAATTCAAATTTTACATGTGTGGCTTGTGTTATATTTCTGTTGGACAGCGCTGATCTGGAACCTGTGAGATTCCACATGAACCTCTCTGGCAGAGACACAGATGCATCATGGCATAGTAACCAGATTGTGTGGAGAGTCAAAAAAGCTAGAACTTGATGGAAAAAGAAGGAGGAAGAATTGGAGGTATGTCACTCAGTTTGGAGCAGGAAGTGGATGGCACATTAAACCAAGATAACATAAAGATGTTTTTACAAGATTATTTACCAAGGTGTGGGCAAGAGTGTAGAGATACAATAAGGGCTTTTCAGTATATACTCAGGTCCGAAGAGTTGAAGGGAAGGAATAGTTACTAGAACCTGGAAGGAGAGAGCCACATAAAGAGACCATGTTGTTAAGAGCAGTTACCGCCTGTCAAGGCCCACAGTGAGTCCAAAGGAGACTCTAGAGAGAAGTGGGGGGACCTGGGAAATAAATACCCTGACCTCATTCTCCTCCCTCCCTCTGATCAACTCGGGGCTCTCCACTGCCTGAACCAAAAGGAAGCCAAAGGAAAAGGATTTTTTGTGGTTATCTGTACGGGCCAGCCTCACAGGACAGAAGTGTAGAAGGGTAGGGGATCTCAAGGGGTAAATAGGAATTATCTGGCAAAGACACACTGTTGTTTTGATGCAATAAGGACTCTCCCAAAAGCTACAGACTGCCTTTAATTTCCTTGTGTGTGATGTTAGCCCCTCATGCATGTCAGCACTGAACAGAAACATCCAAATACGTGCTTCTAACTTCTGAATGAACATATAACATGGGAATGTGAGTAGCCAGTAATAATAAAATCACAGTTCCATGTCGAACAAAGTTCCCATATCATCTCTTGGTATTAGACTAGTTCCTTTATATATAATAACTGTGGGGAGAACTGGGTTTATTCCATAGATAACCCCAAATGAAAATGCTCTACCCTGCTGAGTGTCTACAAGGCTCCCTGAGTGTTCATCAACAGAGGTCCAAGTGTTCTGCCAATATTAATTCTCTAGAGAGTCACAGTCGGATATTTCTGTCCCTCCTCCCAAGCTCTAGCCGAGAAACTGCTGGAGCACCAGAAGCAGTAAGTGGCCTTCACCAGGACATACTGCAAACTGCTGTCAGGGCGGTGATTAGAATTTCAAGTTTCTGACTTAAGTGTAGACAGATTGACTGCACAGGCGCCCAGAGAGAAGCCGCAGCCGGCTGGCAACCTTGGCCAAATGCAGCAGGCTCTGATTTACCCTCAGTTCCTTGAAAGATTTTTCTTGGGAATCCATGACCCTCAGAGGAGCAGGCTTTTGACTGGGCTGCTTTAGTAGACCTAGTCCAAAACACCTCATAGCAAAGAGCAGCCTTCCTGGAAGATGGTCCGGTGCTTTGTTTCATTGCACTTCTCTTCTTTCTATTTCTTTGATAAAGTCGCACACTGATCTGGGGCTATGCGCATTGCTGTTTAGGGGAAATCACAAATTAATGAAATGTGCTTCAGCGTTTATTGCTACATGGAAAATGTGTTGTACTGGCGAGCAGAAACACCACGGTGATTACAGTTAATAGAATCAGGACTCCCTGATGTTTCCCTCAAACTGTCCTTGTTCGCATGGCTTCAGAATCACTCAGCCAATTTGGAACTTCTGACGCTGGAAAGTTCAAACCAGTGATGATCCCGTAAGAGCTCATTTCCATCAGTGTCTGTCAATATCTCTTCTAAAATGTTATCAGTTTAATGATAAGGCTGGCACTTTCTTTGTGCATATGTCAAAATAATTTAAAATACGAAATGGGAAACCATATTGGGTTATTGTTCACCCGTCCCCACCTGTTAGTAGATCAAAGGTGCTGATCTGAATTTTGTGAAGGAAAAAGGACAAGCAGTTGCTACTGGGCAAACAATAAAAGCACCTTCTGATATAAATGAATAGGTTAACTTTGCTTTTGTTACGAGTTGAACCTTCCTTTTAAAGAGCAAAGTGTATTTATTTAAAGCCTCCATTGAATGGTTATTATAGCCTATGTAAGAATAAAACAAAAAAAGCTTATATGTAGTCCTGTTCTCAAGAAGTTGACAGTCTAAGGGCCCCTGGGTGGCTCAGTCAATTAAGCACCTGCCTTTGGCTCAGGTCACCATCTCAGGGTCCTGGGATCAAGCCCAGTATTAGGCTCCCTGCTCAGCAGGGAATCTGCTTCTCCCTCTCTTCACTCATGCTCTCTCTCTCTGTCTCTCTCAAATAAATAAATAAAATCATTAAAAAAAAAAAAGAAGTTGACAGTCTAGTGGGAAGGGCAATTCTTGATTTAGTCATCGGTTATACATTGAGCACCTGCGGTGTGCAAAGCTCTGCACTAGGAGCCAGAGATACAGCAGAAATGAGACCACGCTTGCCTTCAAGGTGCTGGCAGTCTAGCCATAGATGCATATGCTTTAAACTAAACAAGAAAACTTGGGACAGGTTCCCCAGCTCATATAGGAGTTTGTATGGGTAAGGTTTATTGGACAGTATGATTGGAAACAAATCCTTTATGAAAATGAAGGAAGCAGGATTGGATAAAATGAAACTGAGGCTATCGCCAGTCTTCACGCTAGAAGGGGAATGACCTTCAGAGTTGTCCCATAGTTAGGCAAGGGCCCATGCCCTGGAGAGGGGTCTGAATGGTAGATGAGGTAGCTCCCTTCATGAGGACAAAAGTCTGAGGACACAGTTGGAAGCCATCAGCAACATTCTCTGCAGCTGGTGGCATGAGCGGCTTGTCCAGAAGGCCAGAGCAGGGTGACATAGTCAGATACAACATAGTTCACCCTGTGTTGCTTAAATCCACTTGCTTCTTATAGTACATTCATTCTATCTACAAATCACTTCTTTAGGGTTGTGGTTGGACTCCTTTCCTGGTGAGAGGTAGGAGAGAAAGTTACTAGAATGAACTGCAGCTCTCCTCACCGCACCTGGTCTTGAGCTTGCAGCTGAGCCCCTGGTCACCATGCCCTTCTCAGGCTTTAGCTGCAGCACTGTGCATTTATCTGTCACAATCAGAGGGGAGGACCTAGAGTCCCCCTACCAATCACCAAATGCCAGACATACTTTTCTCCGCCCCTTTCTGTAACAGCAGCCCTATCTCCTTCTCATGATTGGGGTCAATTACCTCTACCAGTAGTTTGATTCCTTTCCTTATCCCCAGATCTCTTGGCCGGAGGGGCACAAAGTGACCAAACAGCAGCTGTGGCTGTAAGTTCAATGAGACATTTACTATTCCTGGAGCTGCTGAAACAAGAAACACAAATTCCCCAAGGGGGCTACTTGAAATGATGATATATGGGATCCCCTGTACCTTGGAACTTGTACCTAGAGAGTTTATCTACTCGGGACATTGAACCGCATCACTTTAGTCGATTTAGGGTGTATACTTCATCATGGAGGACAGCATCCTATCTTCACAAGGAATTCTGTCCCAGCTAGCTTCTGAGTGGTACAGTATGTGTTAAGACAAGGAGAGACAATGGTTAGGGGCACACTGCCATATCCCCTTTGCTGTAAAGTGGGTGACTTTTGTCCAGTGCAGTGTATGTGGGGTCCTATGTCAGTGAATCTCTTCATACTGATGATATGTCTTCCATTTTTGTTCTTCTTAAGATTGAGTTGACTATTTTTGAGTCTTCGCATTTTCATATAATTTTAAAACCAGCCTATGAATTTATACTCACACGCTGTTTATAATCTAAATAGCATTATAAGACGAACCATGAGAGACGATGGACTCTGAAAAACAAACAGGGTTCTAGAGGGGAGGGGGGTGGGAGGATGGGTTAGCCTGGTGGTGGGTATTGAGGAGGGCACATTCTGCATGGAGCACTGGGTGTTGTGCACAAACAATGAATCATGGAACACTTCATCTAAAACTAATGATGTAATGTATGGGGATTAACATGAGAATAAAAAAGAAAAAAAAAAAAGAAAAGAAAAAATAAATAAATAAATAAAATCTAAAAAATAAATAAATAAATAAATAAATAGCATTATAATGAATCTATAGATTGACTTTAGGAGAATTGACATCTTCAAAATACTGAGTCATCCAAACTTTAAACTCAGTATATTTCTTCATTTAGTTATGTCTTTAATTTCTCTCAATAATTTCTGTGTAGAGGTTGTATAAATCTTTTACTTGTTTCTGGATATTTGAAGTATTTTACATTATTTATAAGGTATCTTTTCATTTGATTATTTTTATGTACCTGCTCTGTAGAAATATAATTACTATAATTATTTCATGCTGATCAAATATTCAACAAACTTGTTAAGTTCATTCATCAAATCTAATAGTTTAATTGCAGATTCTTTTGGATTTTTTATATGCACAATTGTGTAATGTATGAATAATGACAATTTTATGTCTTTCTTTTCTACCCTTATATGATTTTCCCCTTGATTTATCCCACTGGGCTCAGATCATTAGGACAATAATGAATAGAAGTGGTGAGAATGAACATCTTTACTTTAGTCATGATCTCCAGTGAGAAGCTTTAACATTTTCACGATTCTGTATGATGTTTACTGCAAGGTTTTGTAGCTTATCTTTTATCAGATTAAGGATGTTCCCTTCTATTCCCAATTCACTAAGTGTTTTTATCATAGATGTCCATTAAATCTTATCAAGTGATTTATCACATCCTATGAGAAGATCATAGGCTTTTTCTTCTTTATTTTGTTAATGTGATAAATGAGATTTATTGATATTTTTAAATGATATAAAATCTTGGATTCCTGGAATAAACATATCTAGATGTACCTGATGACATAATTGGATGAGATTTTTCTGAGCCTTGAGATGGGTATAAGGATATTTTGTGTGTAGAAGTAACAAAGAAATGGTGACCAACAGAATAAATTAAGTGAATTCTGGGGCTATTTCTTCCTTCTCTCTACCTCCTTCCACATAGTAGTATTAGTTGTGCACTTAGTTTCCATTCTATCATTGATGTTGCAGAGTACTCACCAACTCCTGTACTTTGGACTTTGCCAGGTGGCTTTATTGAATGGGTGTTTAGTATAGTTGATATGGAAAAAAGTTTGAAATGTGCTTGCATGGTTGACTTTTCTCACTTATACTTCTGTCATTATTAAAGAATAACATAGTCTGAGTAACTGTCACCCATCCAGCCTGGACTACAGAATGAAGCAGGCAGAGTAGATCTACCCCTGCTGATGTACCCACATGCAACCTAAAACAGAACTACTCCAGCTGAGCTGCAGACCTATAACCCAGGGCAAAACCATTCCTAGCCAACTTGTAGATTGTGCAAGAAGGAAATAAATGTTCATTGTTGTATGCTGATGAGATTTTATGGTTGCTTGTTATGCAGCATAATTGTGGATATTGTTGACTGATACTCTTGGTATGAGTGAAAAATTTTTATTGAATGACATACATTGAATATGAAATAGTGTAGAAACATGGAAAAATGAGATTTCTGTCCATAGAGTTATTTATTCTCTCCTCTGACATGCAATAAGAGTACAGGCAGATTGTCTTGTTCTCATCAAGGACTGAGCTAATCTTAGGCTGAAATACAGTGTTTTGAAATTTCTCTTTACCACTGATATACTCCTACTTCTAGAATAAAGCTCTTCAGATTTCCAACTGGGAGCTTTGTGTGTTTACTATGATTCCTCCATCTTGGCCTATCATGAATTATAATTTTGCTCTCCCTAGCAGAGTGAAACTTCTGAAAACTGTTATTTTTCAGATAATTCCTGTGTAGCTCTTAGGCTTTCATACTATTTACCTAACATTCAAGAAATGCCATAAGGGGAAAAACCATGTGATGGTGGTCACATTTATGTTCACCTTATTTTCCTCCAGAATCTTAGCCACTCATGTTGACTGCCTTGGCAGACCAGAAATCCCTTTTGTCTCCCAGAACATTAAGAGTACAGAATGCCTTGCTTCCTCTTCTAACTCATAGAAGCTTTGATCTGCCTAGGTTTTTAGCCTCATGCCCTCCTCCAAAAATCGGCAAATATTCTATGAATGAAAACAACATGGAGAATATTATGCTCACTTCAGTCAACTTTTGTTATATCTGGAATGTTGACCCTTCAAATCAATGTCAGTGGCTTACCAATTCTTCAGAAATATTTTATTTTAGGGCGCCTGGGTGGCTCAGTTAGTTAAGCTACTGCCTTCAGCTCAGGTCATGATCCCTGGGATCGAGTCCCACATCAGGCTCCCTTGCTCTGCAGGGAGCCTGCTTCTCCCTCTGCCTCTGCCTGCCACTCCCCTGCTTGTGCTCTCTCTCTCTCTGTCAAATAAATAAATAAAATCTTTAAAAAAAAATTTAAAAAAATATTTTATTTTACTTTATTTTAGTTGACTTTTCTAGACTAATTTTTTAATTAGTCATTTACCATAGCTTAATATAGAAGTCATATAACTTTTTTTTTCTCCAAGATTCATTAAGATCTATTCACTTTCACTGTCATATAATATTTCATTGTGTGGATATATTTGATTTATGCATTCTTCCGTTCTTAGACATTTTTAAACTTTTTGCTGAATAAATAAAAAAAATAATAATGTCTATATGTGTATATATATGTAGTAAGTATATGAAATCACCTCTTCAGGATACATATTTAGGAATAGAATTATTGAGTTATAAGATAGGTGTATGTTCCATTTAAGAGATAATGCCAAACTGTTTTCTAAAGTGGCTATTGAAATATATACTCCTTGTCAGCAAACTGTTTTATTTTTCTTGTTAGAATTTATCTAGTCATACTCTATTATGTATTAACACACAGTTAGGGGTTTTTTTCCCTAGATTTTTGCTACTATGGACAATGATGCTTCCAATAGTTTTGTATGTGTGTCTTGATACATATGAAAGATTCTCTCCTGTGCATACGCTTCAGAAGAGAATTTCTGGGTCATAGGTTATATCAATGTTCAATATAAAAAGTAGTGCCACACTGTGGCTAAATTTTCATACCGTACTAGCAGATTCTGCTTCCTTTTATTTTTCTCTTTGTGTTTATCGCAACTCAGTATTCTTTTATATGTCTTCATACTTTTTAAATTTTCTATTCACCCATTAAAATGTAAGCTCTTTTAGGGAAAAAAAAACTTTTTTTTTTAGTCATCTTATCACTACACTTAGAAAATTAACTAACACTTAGTAACCATTCAATAAATACTTGATGAATTAATCAATGAGTGAATCAAAATAAGAAAGTCATGGGAAGGAGATTTGAGTGGTAAGATAATGTATTTGAACTTGTAGATAAAATATCATGGATGAATCCCCATGGACCTTTCCAATAGGCACTCTGACAACATGGCAAATTTGAAGCCCAGGAAATCGTTCAATATTTCTTTCAATTCACCTCTCAATCAAAATTATTCTTACTTTCTGTGTGTTTACACTACATGGGCTAGTACATTTAATCATCTTTAATTTTTTTTTAAAGATTTTATTTATTTATTTGAGAGAGAGAATGAGATAGAGAGAGAGCATGAGAGGGGGGAGGGTCAGAGGGAGAAGCAGACTCCCCGCTGAGCAGGGAGCCCGATGCGGGACTCGATCCCAGGACTCCCGGATCATAACCTGAGCCGAAGGCAGTCGCTTAACCAACTGAGCCACCCAGGCACCCCATCTTTAATTTTATTCTGCCTCTTAGATGATCATGAATGTGTATGCTTCTAGACTGTAAACGCTCTGACATCATATCTTTGTGGTGGCAGTCCACTAGTATGATTAAGATTTGTGCCAACTCTCTGGTGAGCGCTGTGAATTGTGCAAGACTGTTGACTCTCAGATCTGTACCTCTGAAACAAATAATGCAATATATGTTAAGAAAAAAAAAAAGAAGAAGAAGGTAGCAGGAGGGGAAGAATGAAGTGGGGGAAATCGGAGGGGTAGACGAACCATGAGAGACGATGGACTCTGAAAAACAAACTGAGGGTTCTAGAAGGGAGGGAGTGGGGGATGGGTTAGCCTGGTGGTGGGTATTGAGGAGGGCACGTTCTGCATGGAGCACTGGGTGTTATGCACAAACAATGATTCATGGAACACTTCATCTAAAACTAATGATGTAATGTATGGGGATTAACATAAGAATTAAAAAAAAAAAAGATTTGTGCCAACTCTTGACTCATATGCCTTGATTCAACTATTCAGTACTCTGGAATCAGGAAGGAAAATAATCACTATGAATAATATGAGAATAAGGGATATAAAGTGGGAATCATGACTTAAGCCAGTTGTACAAATGGCTACAAATTCTTCTCTTCTTTATCCATGCTCTTGGATACACTCTCTCACAGTGAGATTGGGTTTAGCCATGTGACTTGCTTTGGCCATTGGTACAATATCAGGTATGATGCAACATATTGAACAAAGGAAATTTTCCTCTCTTGTAGCGCTGTTAGATCCTGTAACTACCTTGTAAAGAAGCCCAACCTGTTCTGCTGCAGGGTGACACACCATGTGGAAGAGAACTTAGACACCTTAATAGGCAAACCTGTAAGTGCTGAACATGTAAGTGAGGCCAGTCAAGATCATCCAGCTATCAGCCAATCCATGATCTGACCCTAGATGCATAAGGAAACCTAACAGTAAGCCAAGCCAGCCCAGACAAACCCCTAAACTGCCTCCCAAAGACTTGTAAGCTAAGTAAAATGGTGTTGCTTTAATCTAGTACATTTTGGAATGGTTTTAGGGCAAAAGCTAATTGACAATGCTTACATAAATGGGTAAGAAATTGGAAGCTCTGGTTGGAGATCAGACAGTCATTAGCAATTTTAGTGGGAAGCGCTACAGTGTCTAGAAAGAGTGGAGGTGAAGGGAAATTTGTAGAAGCCACTGCATCTAGTATCAAAGTGGGCTTCTGTAGTGTGCATTTGACCTCTGCAGTGTCACCTTACCTGAAGAAACCAGCACATCAGACCACCACAACTTCCTGAAGAGAATAGCTTTTCATCAATCACCTAAAGGAGCCCAGATATCTGTGGGCTATGCCAGTAACCAGTAAGGTACCAAGTTGGACAGGTCCCTTTTTTATAGGCTCAGTGAAACCACATTTGAGTGCTATTCCCTTGTGTCTCAGAGAGGAGCAAGTTGGTGCCCCTGAACTACCAGGAGTTTGTGACTTCTCCCTCTCTTTTTTGTTTTTTTTCTATGCATCACCTGCCTGCGCAATTCTAACTGGAGCTCTCCCTGTAAAACTAATGCATGTTAACCCCATGTGTTAATACCTTCCCTTCACACCATAATTCCCATGCTTTCTATTGAGGTGGAACAGGCTTTGAACAGCTACCGCAGTGAATTCTATGGGGAGTCCACTAGAGATGAGTAATGCTTCCTTAACAGCTTTCAGTAAGCATGAATTGTCCCTTACAGAATCTTCGTGTGGATGTCACATTCCCTTTCCAGTGTCTCAGAAGAGGGAGAGGGGTCAAAATAGAGATTTAAATAAATATTGTATGCCTCTATTATTTCAAGAAATTTCTTTTCCAGCTCCATTAAGATGTAATATTTGGTATCTTATACTGACTTTTTTTCTAAATTCAAGGTTACAGTTTTCATTGAGATTTTCCAAAAATAAGAAAATGGGTAAATTCTTAGTTTAGATAATCTTTTCAGCTTTTGTAATTTCATGAATGTATGTATTATGTGCTAATTGAGGGCAGGCTATTAGTCAAAAGAAATCAAACCTATTTAAAAAAAAAAGGACAAGAATTCTCTGACTGTGGTGTCATGCATAAGACTGTCATGAATATTCAATTAAGGAAAAACTATGGAATAACTTAGTAGCTACTTCTCTGCTCTGCCCCCCTCCCCCCCAAGACTGACATTAAAGAAACTGACTCGAAGGAACTGAGAAATTGTTGAGGTACTCTTTCAACAGAGTGGTAAGGAGAAAAACTAAATTAGAAAGGAATGGAAAATATTGAGTAATGAGGAATAAAAACTACATTTTTGAGTTATGAAAAGGAAAATAGAAGAAAACATGGTGAAGAATATGATGGGGTTATGATATAAATGGAAAGCTGTCTAAGATACCTGCCTAGAGATTTTGAACAAGGCATATGAATACGTTTGAGAATTCTGAATACTGTCTCTTCAAGATGAGTCCAAGATCATGTACACAATAGAGTGCATTAATTTGGGGGTCTAGCAATCATAGAACTTAGCTGCAATCAGGTGTTTTACAGAAGTGTTGAGAAATCTTGGCCTCAGCTTTCCTGTACATTCAAGGATGGATCAAGATTTGCCTTGTATCAACAGCACAATGAGACTATTCATTTGGGGCTTTTGCCTCAGCCTTTGGAAGCCTATTTGCCTACTTTAACATCATTTCCATCATCTCTGAACTTGTGCATTGGCAATGGTCTTCTGACCCTTGCTAAGAAGTGACAAAAATACTATGGCTAGTACTTTCGTATGATATCTGCTCTGAAGATACTCATACGGTACTCCCAGGAAGATGCTGAGATTGGTAAGCAACGTAGAAACTTGGAAATGATCTTATTTTCTAGAAAACCCACATTGCTACTTTGCCAAACTTCTAGATTAAAAGTATAAGGGCAAATTTAACTCTAGGGATTGTGAAAAGCTGCAAGTACTTGAAAGATTATTACAGAAAAATATATATATAAGTGAAGAAAACAACTTGAGTCAACTGCTGAAAATATGCTAAAATTCTTTTCTTCAAGCAGTACAAATACTTCAATTTGTGGGATTGCTTCAATGAGATTTCAGTTTTACTACTGACCAAGTCTTCAAATGCAGGAATAGAAGAGGAGAAAGGGAGAAAAGTGTGGACCTTAATCTACTATATTAAGTCTATTTTATTTAGATGGAGAAAAAATGAATAATTAGCTGAAAACAGCAACATCAGCAGTATCTAGTGCCAGCAGATCTAGCCAAAAAATATATTTGCCTCCAACAATTTCAAGTGTAAATGACCTGCTATTTAATATTATAAGTGGGTAGTATAGTGATCCCAGTACTGAAAGATGTTTATTGCTGTCATCTAAAGTTGCAGGACTAAACTTTGCCAAAATACTTACTAATAAATTTTCTTAATGATCATGTTTTTAAATAAAATTTAGATTAAATTTGTATCCCAGAACTTCATTTTATGATGTGATATTTGTTTTAGACCTTAGCCTTTGTTCAATATTGATTTTATTTTATTTTTATTGTTGTTGGCTTTTTGGTGTATGGCCAAATGTATATTCAATGTAGCTTTAATGTTTCTCCTTAGATTTCAGGGGCTTAGGCCTCATTTTTTCAGCAGTGTAAATAGCTCATTTCCCTGCCCAATACATCTATGTGGACAAATCCAGTTACAAGTTCTTTGTGACCCATTGCTTTGGAATGGGGAGAAATCTCAGGACAACAGAAAGGAATAAACAGCCATCCTTCTCAGACTTTTCTTCTCTATTTCCAAGACTTCAAAACGGGATGCTATCGTTGTCCATCCTTGAATGACTATGGGTAGGAAATACTGAGATATTAATGACCCCATATGACCATTGATGTGTCAATGAATCATCTAGAGAATGTCTTGTCCAATTCTAGAATCTACCATAAAGGGGGAAATCAGAGAGTGGA
Organism: Mirounga angustirostris; assembly: GCF_029215605.1. Lineage (NCBI taxonomy): Eukaryota > Metazoa > Chordata > Mammalia > Carnivora > Phocidae > Mirounga > Mirounga angustirostris. The sequence continues at coordinate 174,420,998 of NW_026991709.1, read as the reverse complement.
ATCAGGTATCAGGGCATCATTCAGTTAAGCAGAATGTTCACCAGGCCAGTCCCAGGTCCCATCTAGAGGAAGTAAAAGAAGCAAGATGTTAAACTTCTATTTTACCTTTCTTCTTTCAAGTATTTCTTTAAAAATACTTGCAACACCATTTCCATATCTTTCTATGAAAAACAAACTGCAACAGAATTATCTATCAGTGCACAGATAAACACCTAGGAGATGGAAAAATAAATTAATCAATGGTTTTCAGGCATCAGACAATAGTCCATGCCTGACTGTGATCACTAAGAGAAGAGAATTTAATGAGATATGATTCCTGTGATTGATCCAGCTTATTGCCTAAAGGCAATTCTCAGACCACAGTGCAGGAAGGAGAACAGAGCCTGGAAATCTTGTAGAATTGAGAGAATAGAAGGTTGAATTTGGATAAAAGACAGCTGGGTGCAGGGAGGGACAGTTCTAGAGATTTGCACACAGGGTCCCTTTGAATCCTTGGCTGAGAACTGATCAGCACATGAGTGGGATGAGGTTTTCCAAGACCAGGGAAAAAACACTGAAAACATTAGACTGAACAATTCTCAGAGCTCACACAGAGCTGGGAACATTCACATCAGTGAGTCATGGAGCAAAATCGATCTCTTGCTGAACATGGCATTGGAGATCCTGAAGTAGGGAGGAAGGCAGAAATAACATTTAAGGAAAAGTAATGGTAAAAGTATTTTCAAGTCTGATGAAAACTAAAACAACAGTTCCAAAAATTGGAACCAACTGAAGACCACATAAAGACCACAAAGAACACCACATCAATATGAATAATAATCCAATCACTGGTAACAAGTGACTAAAAAAAAAAAAAAAAAAAAATCTTAAAAGCAGCCAGAGAAAAAAAGACAAAGATAAGAATGACAGAAGACTTCTCATCTGAAACCATGCAAGCCAGGAAGTAATGGGCAGACATGTTTGAAAAATTGAAGAAAAAAAAATCACCTGTCAATCTAGAGTTTTACATATGTTATGGTTAATATGTCTTTGAAAACTGAAAGTGATATAGGACATTTTCAAACAAAAGTTGGGAGGATTCATTACCAGATTATCTGCACTACTAGAAATAAAGTATTTCTTTTTAGGCAGAGGAATTCTTCTGAGGCAGAAGGAAAATGATATCCTGTGGAAATTTGATTGACACTTGACCCATACACTTCTCCCTTACCCTTTAACCAGACTTTCAGGGAAAACAGTCACAGTGCCTTAAAGATGTAATTCACTATAAGTTCATGCAATTCAGTATCCACCAGGTTTTCACTACTGTTGAACAATACTTTTTTTTTCTTTGTTCTTTGATTTTTTTGTTGTTGTTTTTTGATTTCTGAGTGTATATCTTATAGGACAATTTCTAGGAATTGTGAAACCTACTTTGCCATTTGCCATTGTGTTCTAATTCTTTCAACTGCCATGGGGGAAGTTTGAAGATGAGAGAGAGAACTAAAAACTCTACAATGGCTAAACAATCTGTGGTAGATCCAAAAACATAAAGAAACAAGCTACAGACCTATGCAACTCTCTGTGTATTACCCTCAAAACCATAATGCCAGAAATCAGGGGAAAAAAGACTTGATAATGCATAATTCCATTTATGTAAAACTTTAGAAAGACTTGATAATACATAATTCCGTTTATGTAAAACTTTAGAAAAGGCAAAACTATAGCAAAATAAGTCTACATTAGGACAGTGTGGTATTAGCACAAATAGATTAATGGAACAGAATAGAGAATCTAAAAAGAGACCCACATATATATGGCCAATTCATTTTCAACAAAGTTGTGAAGGAAATTCAGTAAGACAAGAGTAATTTAATCACAACTACTACTGGTGTGATTGGATATACATAAACAACAAAATGAAATTAGACCCTTATCACACACAACATATTTAAAAATAACAAGAAATGGACAGGAGACATAAATATAAGAGCATAATGCTAAATTTCTATATGTTAGGCAGAGATTTTTAGATATGGCACAAAAAGAATGAACCACAAATTAATGATAATTTGGGAATACATCAAAATGAAAATATTTTGCTCTTTGAAAGACAAAATGAAAAAGCAAGTTACAGATTGGGAGAAAATATTCACAAATCATATTTCTGATAAAAGACTTGTATCCAAGATACATAAAGAATTCTTAAAACTTTATACCAAGAAAATGGACAGCATGATAAACATATTGAACTAAAGATAAAAGAAGATATATGAATGGCAAACAGACACAAGAAAAAAGGTTCAACATGATTTGTCTTTTGATATATGCAGATTACAACCATAAATAGTTGTCATAACACACCCACTTTCATGACTAAGATTCAAAAGACTGACCATACCAAGTGTTGTGATGAATGTGGAGCCCTTAGATGTCTCAGACATTGTTGCTGGGAATGTAAAATTTTACAGCCACTTTGGAAAACAGCTTGGCAGTTTCTTAAAGCCATACACTTGCCCTTATGATCTGGCAACCCAATCATTGGTGTTTACCTTAGAGAAATAAGAACAAATGTCCACACAGAGATGAAACACATGTGCCAAGTAAAGCAGTGTAGACATGAATGAGCAACTCACTGTAAAGCACTGTAGTATGTCTCCATGTGTTTTCCATACACAGATCATGGTGTAAGTGTGTTAGCAGATCGTGGAATAAAGACATGGATGGGTTCCTGTTTTCATCAACCACTTAATAAAGAAAAAAAATAATAAGTAGCAAATAATTGAAGAAGCTGGGATAAAGTTTTGAGAAAACAACTACCTTGGAGTGTTCACAATAGAATAATCATGAATCGATTCTATTTAAAACCCTCTGACCCTCTTGAGTCAATAACAATATTTCATATCCCAAACCTCTTAAGAATACTCTGATGCTAGAATTAAAAACATTCAGACAGCAAGTTAAAGTTTTGACACAAATCATGTCCCATGCCATATTATTTGGGTAAAGTACTGAAATAAAAATCTTACCCACTTTTTTTGAACATGAATGTTTTCAAAAGTAAATGCATTCTGTTTGTTCTTTTTTGACTCCAATAAATCTAATAATGGAAGTGAAAGCATTCTAAGAATTATAAATGTTGATATTCATTAAACTTTAAAGGAAAGAGAATAGAGCTACGTGTTTTCATAGAGCCAATTGGCATTCAAGTAGCAATTTCAACATGATCAAAGATATTTAGATTTTTTTTATCACACTTCAATATAGTCCTATAAACTAGCTCTCCTAAGTATAGGTCCTGCAATATTTGTTCTAATCATGATGCACGTGCAGACATACATGTGCACACATGGTTGTGTGTATATGTATTTTAAGAAGTTATTGATGGCAAAGAAATAGAGTTTCATGTAACAAAACCAAGAGGGATTTAGTAGATCTCATAAAATGCTGCATCCAGTGCTGTGACAAGCCTAATAATGTCAGAGAAATGAGAGGCAATAAAGTCTTCCTTTAATTTACGATTGGCGAAGCATCTGCTAAGATGAGGTCCATAAACCACAGGGCACAAGGATGAGAATGTGTATGCCTTACCATAGATTGAAATGGAGAGGGTTATAAAGAAAACATTCCACAAAATAGGAAATTTCACATCTTCTACATTTAATTGTGCTGAGAATTATTGGCTTGTATCAAAAATGGTTTTACACAGTATTTAAAAGATTAAACAACTCCTTCCTCACTACCTAATCTTTAAGCACATATTTAGTTTCTTAACTTAATAAGCAACTCTAATAAGTGAATGTGTTAAGACTTTCTCATTTAGAGTCGATTGTTCAAAATGCATTTGCATATTTACAAAATAGAGCAAATTTTATATTCATATAAACTTTATTATTCTCCTTTTGCACCCAGCTTTCCTTCAAAGTTAGCTTTGAATTCTCAGGAATCTGATGGTTCTTTAATAAAGGCATTGAGAATGCAGGAAATTTGATTTGTTTTATTCAATATTTGTGCATGCATGAAAGTTAATTGCATGAGAATTCTCTTAAAATCCTGTAGGAATTTGGGGTAGTAACATAGTTAACTTTGCAAAACTGTTAAAAAGTATAAATGGCTTTAATATTTAAACCAGTGATACTTAGGCTACAATTAACAGCATCCCTTATAGAGCAAAACATTCCTTTATTCCCTAATAACCTCTCTTTAAATGTAGCAAAACTGTTACTGTTCTACCTTTTAAACAGATGAAACTTTAAACTACACAGAATAAAGCTAAATTTGGGGCGCCTGGGTGGTTCCATTGGTTAAACATCTGACTTTTGATTTCAGCTCAGATCATAATCTCAGGGTTGTGAGATTGAGCCCCCCATCAGACTTCAAGCTGGGTGTGGAGCCTGCTTAAGATTCTCTCTCTCCCTCACCCCCCCACTCCCCCCCACTTAAGATTCTCTCCCACTCCCCCTCTGCCCCTCCCAGCCCCTGCTCATGCTCTCTTGCTTGCTTGCTCACTCTCTCTCTCTCTCTCTTAAAAAAAAAAAAAAAAGCTAAATACAAGCTTCCACAGATGTTAAGTTGAACAGGCAGATTTGACAAGGGGCCCCTGACTCATTTTTGTGATGATATTCATTTAGGACTTACTGTAAGTAAATCACAGAGAAGTGGGTATTAGCATATTTTAATGTGCTTATAACAAGTGATTTTATTTCAGGTTTATACAGAGAGTCCAGAGTATTTTTTTTTTACCCTCAAATGAAAACAATAAGAAAGAAGAAGCCAAAGAAAATACAGTTTCCATTTATTTTTGTCAGATTCTACAAGCAGATTTAAATTTTGATTCCACTTATGTTACAGCACTCGTGCCTGCTTATTCTGCAAACTTCTATACTTATTGACATATACTTTTTTTTTTTAAGATTTTATTTATTTATTTGAGAGAGAGAGAATGAGAGAGAAAGAACACATGAGAGGGGATAGGGTCAGAGGGCGAAGCAGACTCCCTGCCGAGCCGGGAGCCCGATGCGGGACTCGATCCAGGGACTCCAGGATCATGACCTGATCCGAAGGCAGTCACTTAACCAACTGAGCCACCCAGGCACCCCAACATATACTTTTTGATGTAGGTTCCCCAAATATAAAATCTTTAAAAAGACTGTGTGTCACAAACATATATAGTAACATAACTCATTGCTGGTTCGTTGCCTGATAGACTGGTTATTCCCCCTTTTTACAGAGGGGCCCTGAGAAGTAACATTATCTGTCTGGCATTACGTAGATTATAAGTGGGGGAAAAATTCACAAATAGCTCTTCAATTTTTTTTAATGCATTAGATTTATTCTTACTGTGTTATTAGTCAAAAATATGAATAACTTTTATTTTTCATGAAATATTTTAAGCATACAGAAATCAGCTCTTTCTAGGGAAACTTTCAGCCTTGTGATGGTAATGGCTTAATGGTTCCTGGTACCTAGCTGTGCTTTAGAATCATCCAAAGGATTTTTTTTAATGGTAAATATTGTTGGGGATGAATTCCGTAATTCTGAGAAAACAGGTATGGGGTAGCCCAGCATTCTGTCTATTTAGTAAGCTTCTTGTTATTTCTGTTGCACAGCCAGGTGTGGAAATTGCTGGAGACTGAGCTGTCTGACTTAAGGTGGGACATCACTTTTTTTCCCAGGTCCTGTTGCTTTTAAACATGCACCAGTATTGGGGCGCCTGGGTGGCTCAGTCGTTAAGCGTCTGCCTTCGGCTCAGGTCATGATCCCGGGGTCCTGGGATCGAGCCCCGCATCGGGCTCCCTGCTCCGCGGGAAGCCTAAAAAAAAAAACATGCACCAGTATTTGCCCTGGTCTAAGAGAAAAGTTGTTCACACGAGGTGTGGTTTAACAGTGTCAAGGACCTTCTAGAATCAGTTAAGCCCTTGATGGAAATTAAACTAATTATTTTCCTTAAGATTGACCTATTGTTTTTTGTTTCCCTAATAAGATTTTAGTTATATGCTCTGGTCACTTACCCAAGTATTTTTGCAGTATGTATATTCTTATTATTAAATCAGAAACTATAAATATTTCAAATTTTAATGAGTTATTTTAAGCATAAAGAAACATAGAATCTAAGGTACAAACTTTAGACTTCCAGACGATTATGACCCAATGAGTCCAAATGTCAGACAAAAACACTGGCAGTGAAATTATGTCATGCAAAAGATACATAATAACATTTTTTTTTATTTTTTACACTGGCTTGCTTTGTTACTTTAATTAGAAATTTCTTGAACAGTAATTTATAATAAAGTAAAATACTGCATAGAACATAATCCTTTATATCGTACACTGTAGTTTTTAAAAAATAATCCTTTTTCCTAACATTTTTTTCGTCTCCAGATTTTCAACTCCATAGAAATGTTCAAATAGTATAACATTGCATACATTCTCTAGATTTATAGTTGTTAACCTACCCTTCTGCATGTTTGTCTATCTACTCATCCACTTTTTTTTTTTTTGGCCTACTAAACCATAAAAAAAAAACAAAAACAGTTTGCAAGAATTAAAACTGTTATCTCTAAGCATTTTGGTGTGCATATCTTAAGGAAAAGACATTCTCTCTGACCTTCATACCATTATCAAACCTAAGAAAATTAGCATTATGGGGCACCTGGCTGACTCAGTTGGTAGAGCATGCAACACTTGATCTCGGGGTCATGAGTTCAAGCCCCACACTGGGCATGGAGACTGCTTTAAAAAAAAAAAAGAAGAAGAAAATTAGCACAAATAAAATCTGATTTAAGGGTTATTTACATTTCTCCCAGTTGTTGCCAATGGTTTTTATAGCTATTTCTTTTTTAATATTTGATTCAATATCCGTCAAGTGTCATGCATGGAATTTTTTTATCTTTTAATCTAGCTAGAATGGTTTCCTTGCAGTTTTTGTTAGTTTTCCATGACATTACATTTTTAAGGGCCCGAGCCTGTTTTTGTTTGTTCATTGTTATTGTGATTTTTTTGTGGGATGTTTCTCATTCTGAATTTTCTAGTCAATTTCTCACAGTTAGTGCTAAGCTAAAGACTTCAGCTTGATACATAGATGATACTAAGTATTACTGCATCCTCTCAGGAAGCAGATCACATCCCATGATTCCACTATAAGCGTTGCTAATTTGATAACGTGATGAAGGTCAGGACCGTCAGGTCTGTCTATTGCAAGGTCCATTTTTCTCTGTCATTAAAAACTAATTTGTGGAGTGATACATTGGAACTTTATGGAAAGCTCTCCTTTTCTTCTCCTTTCTGTCCCCTCTTTTTTTACTTGTTTAAAGTCGTTGTCTAACATCGTCACACTCAATGCCTCGCCTGTGAAAAAACTGTGAAAGCATGTCCCTGAATGTAGAGCGCCCCGTTTGTACTATGTTGATGTAAATAAAGGTGGAACACACTGCCTTGTAGTGATGACGTGCTCTGCATACCTGGGCCAGGCTCAGTGAGATTTTATGCTGTAGCTGAAACAAAGTAGCTTAATGAGACTTAATAAATGTGAAGCTCTTGGCTCTGATCTCATTTTCTATCTGATAGAGCTTCCTCCATGGCAATGCTTCTGTATTTCCTAACTCTTATTTTTCTTTAGTTTTTTAACTTTTTATGTTGAAGTAAATACAGATTCTTAGGAAATTTCAAAGGAGGATCCTATGCCCCTTCATTCAGCCGATTAACATCAGTGTTAGCGTCTTGCGTAATGATAGTACAATATCGAAACCAGGAAATTGACATTGGTACAACACACAGAGCTGATCAGATTTCACCAGTTGTGTAGGCACTGGGGTATATGAGTGTGTGTGCATGAGCGGATACCTCTGTGCAATTTTATCACATGCATGCTTCGTTTAATCTTCATTAATCAAGATACTTACCTACAGCACCGTTACACAAGGCTCCTTTGTCATACCACGTTACAACCACACTGACATCCCCCTCACTCTAACTCCTGGAAACCATCAATCTGTTCTTCACCCCTATAATTATGGAATTTCATCAGTTTGATGTAAATGGAGCATTACAGTTGTTTTTTTTTACGTTGGCTTTTTTTTACTCCGCGTAACTTTTTCACGTAGATGAATAGCTTACTCGTTTTGCTGATAATTAGTATTCCATGGTATGGATATACTATAGTTCCTTTAATATTCACCCATTGAAAGACATAAGGACAGCTTCCAGTGTTTGATATTGACAAATAAAGCTTCTGTCAACATTTATATACAAGTTTTTGTGAGAAAATACGTTTTCATTTCTCTGAAAAAACGTCCAAGTGTGCAGTTGCTGGGTTGTTTGGTAAGTCTCTTCAGTTTTTAAAGATTTATTTATTTATTTGAGAGACAGAGAGAGAGAGAATGAGCAGGAGGGGCAGAGGGAGAGGGAGAGAATCTCAAGCAGACTCGGCACTGAGTGTGGAGCCTGAGACAGGGCTCCATCTCAGAACTATGAGATCATGACCTGAGCCGAAACCAAGAGTCAGGTGCTCAGCCAACTCACCATCCAGGCACTCCACTGACTCTCCACCCGGGCACTCCATAAGTCTGTTCAGTTTTTTAAAAGACTGCCGGGAGACACCTGGGTGGCTCAGTTGATTAAGCATCAACTCTTGATTTCCTCTTAGGTCATGATCTCAGGGTCTTGGGATCCAGCCCTACATCGGGCTCTGTTCTCAGCGGGGAATCAGCTTGAGATTCTCTCCTTCTGCCCCTCCCCACCATTCATGTGAGCCCCCCTTTCAAATAAATAAATAAATCTTAAAAAAAAAAATGAAAAAGAAACTGTCAAAGTATTTTCCATAGTGGCTATACCATACATTTCACCTAGCAATGAATGAACGATCCAGTTTCTTCACACCCATGTCAGCATTTGGTATCATCACCATGTTTTATTTTAGATATTCTGATCTCACTGTGGTTTTACATTGCATTTTCCTGATAACTACAGATGTTGAACATCCTTTTTCTGTATAGCTTCTTCAGTGAAATGGCTCTTCGTGTCTTGTACCCATTTTAAAAATTGGGATTTTGAATTTTGAATTTTGAGTTCTTTATATATTCTAAATATTAGTCCTTTGTCAAATGTGTGATTTACACATATTATCTCCCAGTCTAGAGCTTATAATTTTCATCTTCTTAACAGGGACTTTCACAAGGAAAAAATGTTTTTTTTTTTTTTTTAATTTTCATGAGGTCGAATTGCCAATTTTTCTTTTATGGATCATGCTTTGGGTGTCAAGTCTAAGAAGCCTTTTCCTAGTTCTATGTCCCAGTGATATTCTCTAGACATTTTATAGTTTTACATTTATATTTAACTCCATGATTCCTTTTATATAGCAAGTTAATTTTTGTATAAGATATGAGGTTTATATTGAAGTTTTTTGTTTGGTTTTGTTTTTTGTTTTGGTTTTTGGTGGGGGTTTTTTGTCCCTTTTTGGGGGGGGTAGGACAGGGGGTGCCTATGGATGTTCAGTTGCTTCTACACCATTTGTTGAAAAGACTCTCCTTCCTCTGTGGAGTTGCTTTTGCTCCTTTGTAGAACAACAGTTTGGCATATTAGGTTGGGTCTGTTCTCTACTCTATAGCTGCTGGTGCTACGGGGCGGAAGTTGATTTCCTGGGCTCCCTTGTATTTCTGTGCCATCTTCTATAGTGGGAGACAAAAGCAACTGCGTCTGGATCTCCTTGTGCCACTGAGTTGAGAGTGGAGAGAGGGACTGTGTGTGTAGATTGTTTGTCGGAGCTTTACCACCGCTGCTACTGCTGAGAGAGCAGATGGCACTGCCCATCAGGGCCCCAGACTGGAGTGGGGATTGAGTCAGCTCACCTGGGCTCTTGAAGATGCTCCTGCAGACAAATCAGCCTGCCTACTACTGCCCTGATTGTGGAACGGGGCTTACGACTTCCCACTAGGTCTCTGTTGGACTTCTTCTTTTCTTGTCTTTGGCTGAAGAAAGTAGGCAGTCTTTGTTTTCTTGTCTGTATGTTGGGAATTCTGGTGTGAAGTCTGGGAAATAAGAGCAATAAAGTGAAACTCAAAAAACTCACAACACTGCCTTTCCTGAAGTTCTGAGCACCCTAACCAGTCTGACTTCTACTTCCTAGCTCCCAGAGTCCTTTTGTTATTGTCTTTTGAGTTGTTTCCAAGGCATTCAGTTGTATTTACAGGAGAGGTACAGGGAAAAGTGAATCTCTACCATCTTGTTGTCTTTCCTTAATTTTTATTTTAAGTATCTGTAACATACATTATTTTCATTTAAATTTTTACCCAGAAGTAGAGCTATCATTTCCTAGGTGGAAAAAAAATCAACAATATTCACCTAAAATATGGAATATGTGCTGAGATGCTACAATTATTTCTTCTAATCTTAGGCTGTTTCAGAACATGCAAAATGGCTTGAAGTTTTTCAGTTGCATTAGAAATGATATATAGTTGGTATGACCATACAGTGTTAAAGAGACTTACTTTAGATTAGAATTTGAAAAATCTGAATTTCTAGTTTCTTGAACTTTGAAGCAAGTGAATATTTTCAGCTACACATAAGCCAGGTGTTAATGACTATTGACCCACAATCTCTTTTCAAGGAGATTAACATTAATCAAGACAAATGTCCTGTCAAGTTTAAAGGTGTGATGTCCCTCTACATACAAACAAATAAAAACAAAAACATCACTTATTTGTGACCTGAAATTTAGTTTGTCTAAGAAATCCATGCAGTATTAAAACTTCAAATGTCTTTAGTTGGACTAATCTAAAATTAATGGACCTCAATATTTGGGGATAATATGGTGGCTTTTTTTTAATCCTTGTCTGTTCAAGAAATACATTATAGCAAGTGTATAGGGCTGGAAGTTAAAAGGACAGAGAAGTCATAAATGAACATAGATGAGAATAAATTTACTTCTTAAATTCTCTGGTGAAAATTGAAATATACTCCTGGAATATTTTATAGATTATATACTTCAGCTATTCAAACATTTAGGCATTATTTCTCTGATACAGGCAGGGAATATGTAGAGAGGTTCAGAGAACAATACAATCAACACTCAAAGAATACTTATGACATTTCTTCGGTGTAACTACCCTCAGGGAAACTGCATTCTAGGGGAGAATAAAGGTGACAAATTTATAATGCAATTATATACAGTGAAAAATGCAATAAAAAGAAGAAGAAATGGTAAATAGCCACAAAGGTTCACATTTAGCTAGGTTTGTCAGGGAAAACCTCTCTGGGGAAATAAGACTTTAACAGAGACCTGAAGGATGAAAAGGAATCTGGAGGAAAAGTGTTTCATGCAAAAGGAACATGTTTGGTTAATTGAAGAAAAACAGGAAGACCTATTTGTCTGATGGGAGACAGGGAGGGGAGGTTGGGGGTGGGAGTTTGAGGTGTATGATAGGGAATGACAATGAAAGGTCACTGAAAGAACCTTAATTCTATTCTAGCCATAATTGGAAACCCTTAGAGAATTTTAAAGAGAAACTCAATATATTCTGTTTCTATTTTTGAGAAGCAGTCTCACTGCTGTGTGAATAATGAATACAGTGAAGGGCTGGGGTGGAAACAGGAAGGAGACAAGGCAGTAGTTCAGGGGAAAGATGATTATTGCGAGACCAGGTTGGTGGTGGTGGAAGTGCTAGGATTCTCAACCTATTTGGAGGTAAAACGACCAGACCTTGCTAATTGATTGTATGTGGAGTCTGAAGGAACACAAGGATATTAAGATAATGCCATGTTTTAGGTTTGGATGCCTAAATAATTAGCACTGACATTATTTGCAATGGAGAAAAACTGATGGGTTTGGTGTGGAAATTAATTTGGAGATGTCAGTGGAACATCCAAGCAGAGTTGTGGAAAACAGCACTTGGGTACTCAAATCGGGAGTTCCAGGTTGAAATTTTAGAATCGTTGTGTCTTAGCTTTTAAAGCCAAGATCAGGGGCGCCTGGGTGGCTCAGTCGTTAAGCGTCTGCCTTTGGCTCGGGTCATGATCGCAGGGTCCTGGGATGGAGCCCCACATCAGGCTCCCTGCTCAGCGGGAAGCCTGCTTCTCCCTCTCCCACTCCCCCTGCTTGTGTTCCTGCTCTCACTGTCTCTCTCCCTCTGTCAAATAAATAAATAAAATCTTTAAAATTAATTAATTAATTAATTAATTAACCCGAGATCAGTGATCATTTCCCTTAAAGAGGAAGTATAGATGGAGAAGATAAAATGGCTGAGGACCAAGTCTTGGATTTTTGTATCTTGTCTTTTGGTATCAAAAACAGAAGAAAGAGCCAGGAAAGAGATGGAATATACATTTACAGTTATCAGTATAATTGCTTGTGTGGGCTAAGGACAGAGGGAATGTGTACAGGGGAAAGGTGATGACAGATCACTCTGGATGAGCCATTCTGGAATGCTCTGTTGGAATAGACTGTGGTCAGCAATATCCAAAAGAGTGAGTAAAGCAAAAGGCAGAAGGGCTGGGCATCAGTAGAGAGTCTATTAAAAATAGAGGAGATATCACCATGTCTGACTACTGTGCTACCCGTGGAGCACCTTAGTCTGAGTAAGAGACATGAGATTCTCACTCTACAAAATGGGAATGGGGAGGTGATTTGGAGCAGGGGCAGAATAGCTAAAACCCTTGCAATAGTTTAAATAGCACAGAAAAGTTTTAAACTACAATTAATTATAAATGATACAGCTGAAGGGGCATGCAACACAACTAAGATAATCCCTATTGCATTTTTTTCATTTAAAAAATACACGCAGATGATTGGAAAACTCAAATTATACTGAAAGGAATAAAGTTCACTCTTTCAACTTTCCTTCATTCATCTAAGAGTTATTAAGTGTTTTTCTCTATGCCGGACTCTATTTTAGGTGTATTAAGTGCCAGGGACAGCAATCAACAAGACTTAGCTTTCAGTAGAGAACTGAAAAAAAACTCAAACAAACAAAAGCCTTCCACTTCCAATTCCCCTCCCCCAGGAAGATTAAAAAATGTTAAGTTTTGGTGTATCTCTGCAAAAAAATAAAACACACAAATGTTGTGGTGTATGTGTGTGTGTGTGTACATATAAAGTATTTATTATATATATTTTTATATTTATTATAGAGATTTTCTTTACATGGTGATGTTAGTTTATATACTCTTTTGTTCTTTAGTTTTTTTTCATTTAGTACTCTTTTTCAGAAGCTTTTTATGATTCCATGATAGATCGACTTCATTTTATCAGAAGCCTTGTTTTGTTATATGACTATACCACATTTTATTTTACTAATCTATTCGTCGTAAACATTCAACTTTTTTCTGCTAACTTTGCCATTAGAAATAATGCTGCACCTAGCATCCCAATTCATATATTAAGCATACAAATTGCAAATATATCTATTTGTGAGGTAAATTCTTAGCAGAAAGATTGTTGCACTAAATGGTTGTCTGTTTTTTTTTTTAAAGATTTTATTTATTTATTTGAAAGAGAGAATAGATAGAGAGAGAGAGCGTGAGGGGGGAGGGTCAGAGGGAGAAGCAGACTCCCTGCTGACAGCAGGGAGCCCGATGCGGGACTCGATCCTGGGACTCCAGGATCATGACCTGAGCCGAAGGCAGTCACTTAACCAACTGAGCCACCCAGGTGCCCCTGGTTGTCTGTTTTTAATTGCTCAAAAGGCATTAAAGATGCTCATATAAAAGAAAAAATAATTCTTTCTGGCAGTAACAATATGAACCAAATAGTTATCAAAAATAATTATTTAAGAATTACCCAAGATCCCAGAGAGTTTGGCTTAAAATCATTATCAAAATTAGTTCCTAGGTAGAAAACAAGCTGTTGGGACTGGCAGGGAATTATACTGAGCAAGTGCATTAGTCAGATTCTACTTATGCTCCTGTTGTAAAAATATGGCTATTTACTTGCTTTTTTTAAAAATAAATTTTATTTTGATTATATGTCACAATACATAAAAGTGAGCATGGATATTACATATTTTGATATGTAAGATAGTTGAATCTGATCCTGCTGGTAGAGCCCCTAAATTAGTGCTTGGCTAAGAGCAGGTACTCAGTAAATTAAGTTATTGAAATAATGTTATTCACAGCTCTAAACACTTAAGACCATAACTTGCGTAATTTGGAGAGCCAAAGATGTTTCAGCAAGGCTGGCTTGTTTCCTCCCCAAGACTTTCGCCTGGTTCATGGTCTTGTAGCTAGACACCTGATTGACCAGCAGAACATGGTAGTGTTGCTACCGAAGGGCAGATTCACAGTAACCAAACCTACGAAAGTGATGTGTAGAGTAAGCCTGCAAATATAGTAGCTTACAATGAGAGCTCCAACTGTTGAGATTGTTTAACACTGTCTCAGTATTGTCTACTGGCTCACAGGCTCCATTTCCCGTGACAGATTGAGATCTAAAAGTCAGTTGGTGAGTGTGGAATTGAAAAATGTGAGTTACAAGATTTCAATCTTACATAAATTTGTGATATGTATGTCTTCAAACTATAGGGATATGCCATCCATGGAGACTCAAGCTTTTATGTCCTGGATGTTTATACATATATATATATAGTGGCATTTTCCCCTCTTGGACAGTTCTTGAGGATGGTAACAGACAATTGGTGCTTTTATAATTGCTTCTTACTGCTTCTCTGCCAGTTGTATATTCTGTTACATATATTCTCTTCTTAGATATGTTAACACATCCCATCAAGTTGCAATCAAGTCCTGCTGGCATGAGGTAGATTTACATATTTTTTTCTTTGATCTTCGGAGGGTTGATTTTACAGTTTATTATGGTTTAACTCTGAGAGTCAGTTAACTTTCCTCATTTCCAACTTCCTAAGAACACCTTATTTTGGCCCAGAAAGAAATTAAAACAGTGATCAATAATGAATGAATGATGTCATAGTATTTAACAAATGTGATGTCCTGTCTGCTCTTAACTTTACAATTAGAATGAAAACAAGACCCTGATTTGATGCCTTTGTTACTTGCTATGAATATTAGAGAGATTACACGTAAAGAATACACAATATTTTAAGAGTTGTGTTTTTATATCAGGCCATTGGCATACTCAGATTCAACATACATATATGTATATATACATATATATACACAACTATACACACATGTATCTATATTTCTATATCAAATGCACACTATAAATAACCTGAATCAATTTGTTTAAAATTAGAATCACATGAAGTAGTTTTAGAATTGCTAACTGATATCAGAGTAAAAAAAATCTACAAGTTAAAGTTCACGACTTGCTTAAATTTTTTTTGTCTTTAACGTAAAGGTGTTGTAATCAAAATTCTGTGCTCACAGTTTACTTATGTTGTCTCCCTCCTGCATCCCCTTGAGTGTAGTTATGTTATTCCCTTGAAATAGTGCCAACTCTCACAATTTTTTTCCAGCTTTATGGAGATATAATTGACATGTAACATTGTGTAAGATTAAGGTGTACAATGTTGATGATTTGATACATGCATCTCTTGTGAAATGATTATCTCTCAGAAAATGTGAACATTAAGATAATGATATAAATAATAAAATAATTCTTTGAATCCATAATGATAAAAGTGAATTAATGAAGGATGTCTGAGTGGTTCAGTCGGTTAAGCATCTGCCTTCGGCTCAGGTGATGGTCCCATGGTCCTGAGATCGAGTCCCACATAGGGCTCCTTGCTCAGTGGGGAGTCTGCTTCTCCCTCTGCCTGCCACTCCCCCTGCTTGTACTTTCTCTCTCTCTGTCAAATAAATAAATAAATAAAATCTTTTTAAAAGTGAATTAATAAATGAATGAATGGGGTAGAATTCTTCCTTATAATAGACATAAACTAGTAAATATAGATGCAATGATGGAATTAGAAAATCACTATTTGGCAAACACAAGAGTATAAATCATTTGGAAAAAAAGTATAAATCATCTGGGACAAGATCATCAACTGTCAGTGAAATGACTACTGAGTAAAAATTTGATGATAAGCAGAATATTTTCTCCAAAGGATAACTATTAAACTCAAAGAGAAAAAAATAATGACTTTATAGTGACGAAATCTCACAGACACTACCTTAGCCAGGTGATCAAAGTTAAAATCACCGTTAATGGTGATGTGCCTCCTAATATGATGCACAGAGAAGCACAAAGCATCTTTTGGAAGTATTCCTGCAAAGGAAGGAAGGAGGGGAGGAAGGAAGGAAGGAAAGAAGGAGGGGGGGAAGGGAGGGAGGGGAGGGGAAGAGAAAAGAAAAGAGAAAGAAAGCAAAGAAACAACAACAAAAACACAACTGGAATCTAATCATATGGCATATTTGAAAAACTCCAACTGAGGGACAGTCTACAAACGATAAATAAATAAAGGCCCATAGTCTTCAAAAACGCTAAGGTCACAAATAAAGAAATCCTAAAGAACTGTTCCAGATTTTTAAAAAATTAAAGAGGCATGATAATAAAATGCAATGTGAACCCTTGGATGAAATCCTGCATAGGAAAAAAAAATGTATTTCTTTAGTCATAGTCAGCATTACAGAGATAATTGAGAAGTTTGAATTTTAAATTTCATTTGCATAATGCCTATAGTTTAGATACTAGTAATGTTTCAATGTTAATTTCCTATTTTTAATAATTGCACTATGGTTATATGAGAAATAGCCTAGTTTCTAAGAAATATGCATGAAAAATTTAGGAATAATGGGTCATCATGTCTATAACTTACTCCCAAACATATCAGAAAAAAGAGAGTAAATAATGTGGTAAAAGATTGATATGTTGATATTTGGGGCATCTGGGTGAAAAGCATAATGAAATTCTTTTTACTGATTGTAGTGTTTCTCTAAGTGTGAAATAATTTCAAAATACAAAGTTAAAAAATTTTTAAGTTAAGAAATAATCTAAACCAAATATTCTGGCACCTTTATTCTCAACCATACGCTATAGTATTTTCCTATTGTAGAAAAAAGATCTTTCAAAATATTTGCAGAGAATATATTGTATTGCTTTTTGAAGGTGAATTCATTGGTTTATTTTTCAGCCAATGTTAGATAAATATTCAGTAAATGAATACAATAATTTTAAAATAAAGAAAGGAGGAAGAAAGAGAATGTTTTAAAATAAAGAAAGTAGAAGAGAGGAAGAAACAGGGAATGAAAGAGGAAATGAGGGATTGGAAGGAATGGAAGAAAAGAGATTATTGCCTAAATATTAGCCTTCTCTACCAGGTGGAGGAAATGAATACTGGGGTGTGTGTTTGTGTGTGTGACATATTTTCACATTGAAAAAGTGTGTGAATATGAGAAAGTATTAAAAGTAGGCATTCTGATAATGATCCATTTCTTTTATTTATTTTTTTAAAGATTTTATTTATTTATTTGACAGAGAGAGACACAGCGAGAGAGGGAACACAAGCAGGGGGAATGGGAGAGGGAGAAGCAGGCCTCCCGCCAAGCAGGGAGCCCGATGCGGGGCTCCATCCCAGGACCCTGGGATCATGACCTGAGCCAAAGGCAGACGCTTAACGACTGAGCCACCCAGGCGCCCCTGATCCATTTCTTTTAAAAAATTATTTCCCAGGGGCACCTGTGGGGCTCAATCGGTTGAGCCTCTGACTCTTGATTTCAGCTCAGGTCATGATCTCAGGGTGGTGAGATGGAGCCTTGCATCAGGCTCTGCTCTGGGTTTGGAGCCTACTTTAGATTCTCTCTCTCTCTCTCTCTGCTCCCCCCTCCCGACTTGTACACATGTGCTCTTTCTCTCTCTAAAGAAAAAAATATATATTTCCCACCTTTTGCAAATACTAGTATTAGATTCCCTTTGACAACTTGCTGAATTTCATCTGTACATTATTTGGTGGTCCAGGACAATACATTCTATCTAGTCTTAAATTGTTTTTACTTTTCAAGTACAGTGACTCACTCAGCAAGGAATTTGTGGTGACAAGTAGTATTTAATCTCATTTTGCTCTTATTTTTCCTCCCTAGGTGAAAGGTGAGAATCATTTTAAAAGTTTAGGTCAGCTATTATGTGAGTCCTTTTTCTGTAGTGATCATAGAGATTTTTTTAAAAAATCTGGTTCTCATTTTTGTATTTCCTCCCTACTATGCAACTAAAAAAAAAAAAAATTCAAGTTGTGCTTTTACTTTGGACTAATGTTCTTCTTTTTTTTTTTTTTTTAAAGATTTTATTTATTCATTTGAGACACAGAGATACAGAGAGAGAGAGAGAGAGAGCATGAGCAGTGGGAGAGGCAGAGGGAGAGGGAGAAGCAGACTCCCAGCCGAGCCAGGAGCCCGATGCGGGGCTCGATCCCAGGACCCCGGGATCATGACCTGAGCCGAAGGCAGACGCTTAACCATCTGAGCCACCCAGGCGCCCCGGGACTAATGTTCTTCTGTTAGGGTGGTTCTAGGGCTTAGTAACACTAACGCCTTCATGACTTTAAAATGAAAAATTGTCTCAATTTTGTTTGAATTAAAAGCTTTTTTCCTTCTAGACACGACTTTGCTTCTGAAAACTACTATTAATGCCTGAACATTCTTTGTGAGAATCCAAACACAAATTCACAGTTGGTCGCTGAAGCGACTGCAAGGGGTTGAGCATCAGCCACAGATTTTTTTCTTAGAGTAGTTTCCTCTTTGTCAGGATTTATATTTTCTTGAAATTTAGTGCAATAGCATAAAACTTTTTTTATATCTGATACATAATGTATGATAGCCCATAAATCTGGACTTTGTCTGGCAATGGACATGTTCAAGCACCATGGTATAATAAATTTATTATAATGACTGACTGTAACAACCCCTCACAGTCTAAGTTCAAAGCATTAGAGCTCTTGGAATTTCCACGGACTTTCTAAGTTCGAACTCTTCTATCTCCTTCACCTGTTTAAACAGAGGTAAACTAATTGAAAAGTCAGTTAATCCATAAATGTTTGGCTCACTCAGTTCAACATAGAAGGCTAGCAATCAAAAGCCCACTGATACTGCCAAGTTTTAGAACTCCTAAATTATTTTCAAAACAATAAAACAAGTTAATATCATTTATTTCTCAGGGAACACTGAGTTAGAAGAAAAATAAGCTAAATGTTCTTTGCTGTTCTTAAGGTAGAACATAAGGTGAACTGGCTACTCAGTATTCCACCCTTCCTTTTCCCAGTGTGTGGTGGGCTGGAGCCTCCAGCTGATGGGCAAACATGGGAAGGAGCTGCCCTTCCTAAGCTGTCAGAACAATGTAACCTCTCTAGGCCATTGATTCAGTTGACCCAAGGTAAATCCAGAACCTTTGCTGGAACGCGAGGGAAAGAGGAGCCATGTCTCCTCCCTGGTATGGGGATTTGAAGATGAAAACTAACACTCCTGGACACCATCATGAAAAGACATCCGAGCTCCATCATTGAGAGGAATATATCAAGCAATGGAAAAGAACCTAGTCTTTTTCTTTTCTTTTCTTTTTTTTTTTTTTTTTTTTTTTTTGGAGAGAGACAGCACGTGAGCGGGGAGGGACAGAGAAGGAGAGACAGAATCTTAAGCGGACTCCAGGCTCAGCGCAGAGCCCACTGCGGGGCTTGATCTCAGGACCCTGAGATCATGACCTGAGCTGCATCAAAAAGTTGAATGCTTAACTAAGTAAGCCCCCAGGCATCCCATGAGAAGAACCTAGTCTTGATGACATCATTTGCTGTCCTGGATGTAGCTTTACCTGGAGATTTTCTATTGCCTGTGTTCATTTATGGAAGACAATAATTCTACCTCTCCCCCAACAGTAGCATTTCTGTTTAAGCCAGTTTGAGATGGGATTTGGTCTCTGGCATCAAAAGTGTCATGAATAATATACTTCCTAATTTTGTTGAGAAACAGATTGATACACTCAGGAAGGCTCTTAAAAGGCTGTTTATAAGCACATCAGAAACAGCTAGCAAAGAGGAGGTAGATTCTGATTCAAAATGTCAGGGAAGAGTGTCACATATATTATGACAAGACAACTTAGGTATTTTGGGTGATACTCCAGACTTGGAGTAAAAAGGTTTAAGTTTAAGCCCTTGATTCAACACTACTATACACAACCTTGAGCAAGTCATTTACTGTCCTAGGGCTTTGGTTGTAAAGTGGAAATGATAATTACCTTCTTACCTCCCTTACAAGGCTGCTATAAGAAACAAATAGGTAATGGATATGTATGAGTTTTTAAAATTGTAGAAGGACTAAAAATAGAATTAATAATAATAAGCATAATTTTCCACTTATATCAAGTAGGTTATTTCCATCTCTGCATCTATCTTTTTCCTTTAGATAATCTGTTCAGGTTTTATCATACTTTTAGAATTATTGTATTTAGAGCTAGAAAAATCTGATGGAAATGAGTAAAGCTAACAATGAATAGCAGTTTATTATGGAACACTGAAAAATATTTTCATTTGAACATTTCATTTGAGATATTTTTTCATGTCTGCACATTTTGGGAAAATATACTTAAAGATTAGGTGCAGCCACTATGGAAAATTGTGGAGATTCCTTAAAAAATTAAAAATAGAAGTACCATATGATCTAGTAGTTTCTTTTTTTAAAAATTTTTTTATTGTTATGTTAATCCCCATACATTACATCATTAGTTTTAGATGTAGTGTTCCATGATTCATTGTTTGTGCACAACACCCAGTGCTCCATGCAGAACGTGCCCTCCTCAATACCCATCACCAGGCTAACCCATCCTCCCACCCCCCTACCCTCTAGAACCCTCAGTTTGTTTTTCAGAGTCCATCATCTCTCATGGTTCGTCTACCCCTCCGATTTCCCCCCCTTCATTCTTCCCCTCCTGCTACCTTCTTCTTCTTCTTTTTTTTTTCTTAACATATATTGCATTATTTGTTTCAGAGGTACAGATCTGAGAGTCAACAGTCTTGCACAATTCACAGCGCTTACCAGAGCACATACCCTCCCCAGTGTCCATCACCCAGTCACCCCATCCCTCCCACCCCACCCCCCACTCCAGCAACCCTCAGTTTGTTTCCTGCGATTAAGAATTCCTCATATCAGTGAGGTCATATGCTCCATGTCTTTCTCTGTTTGACTTATTTCGCTCAGCACTGGTAGTTTCTTTTTTCTCTCTCAAAAATATTCACTTTTATTTAAATTCAATTAATTAACATATACTGTATTATTGGTTTCAGAGGTAGAGGTCAGTGATTCATCAGTCTTATATAATACCCAGTGCTCCTTACATCACATGCCCTCCTTAATGTCCATCACCCAGTTACCCCATCCCTCCCCCCCTGCCCCGACAACCCTCAGTTTGTTTCTTACGGTTAAGAGTCTCTTATGGTTTGTCTCCCTCTCTGGTTTTGTCTTGTTTTATTTTTTCCTCTCTTCCCCTATGATCCTCTATTTTGTTTCTCAAATTTCACATATCAATGAGATTATATGATAATTGTCTTTCTCTGATTGACTTATTTCGCTTCACATAATACCCTCTAGTTCCATCCATGTTGTTGCAAATGGCAAGATTTCATTTTTTTGATGGGTGAGTAGGATTCCATTGTGTATATATACCACATCTTATTTATCTTCATCTGTTGATGGACATCTGGGCTTTTTCCATAGTTTGGCTATTGTGGACGTTGCTGCAAAAACATTGGGGTGCAGGTGCCTCTTTGTGATCCAGTAATTACACTTCTGGGTTTTTATCCAAAGAAAATGAAAACACTAATTTAAAGAGATATATGCAAGCCTATGCCCATTGCAACATTACAATAGCCAAGATACAGAAACAACCTTAGTGTCCACTGATGGATGAATGGATAAAGAAGATGTCACACACACACACACACACACACACACACACACACACACTGGAATATTACTAAGCTATTTTTAAAAATGAAATCTTGCCATTTACAACAAATGGATGGACCTAGAGGCTATTATGCTAAGTGAAATAAGTCAAACAGAGAAAGACAAATACCATATGATTTCACTTATATGTGGTATCTAAAACAAAACAAAAAGCACAAATACAGAGAACAAAATGATGGTTGTCAGTGGGAAGAGGAATTATGAGGTGGGCAAAATGGGTGAAAGAGATGAAGACGAACAAACTTCCAGTTATAAAATAAGTAAATCATGAGGGATGTTATGTTTAGCATGGTGACCATAGTCAATAATATTGTAGACCATACTGGAAAGTTACCAAAAGAATAAATCCTGAAAGTTAACTTTGTACGGTGAGGGGTGGCAACCAGATTTATTGTGGTGATTATTTTGCAATATATACAAATATTGAATCATTATGTTGTACAACTAAAACCAGAATGACATTATATGTCAATTATACCTTAATTTTAGAAAATGTAAGATAATAAGGGGTGCCTGGGTGGCTCAGTAGGTTGAACATCCAACTCTTGATTGTGACTCAGGTCATGATCTCAAGGGTTGTGAGATTGAGCCCTGCATGGGCTTCCATGCTGGGTGTGTAGCCTGCTTAAGATTCTCCCTCTCTCTCTCTCTGTCTCCCCCACCCTCTCTAAATTTTTTTTTAATTAAGATAATAATAAATAAGAGGTGGAAAGAAACTATTTGAGGTGATGGATGGCTTAATGGCATACGTTGTGGTGATGATCTTATGGGTTTACACTTATCTCCATACTCATTAAGTTGTATACATCAAATATATACAGGTTGTTGTATGTCAAAAATAAAATCAAGTGAAATTAAATTTATTAAGACCATGAGGGGGGAACAAAAAGATTAATAGGTAGAGAGTTTCTTTTCTTGAGACCATAATAATGTTTCTATGAAACCAAATAAATTTTTTTAATTTTCAGAAATTGAGTGTAGAGCCCAGCTGTTTACTCTCAATAGTTTTTTAAAAAACATTACAGAGAACAAACCTGTGGAACTGTAATGTGATATAAATCACACTGTACATGAACAAGTCCAAATAATAGGAGCTTAAACATGAAGCAACTGGAAGTCCTCATGTGGAAACCTCCATGTAAAACAGGAATTTGTGCTGAATCACTTAGTAACCATAGTTTCAGAAGTACCTGAGGTGCTCATTAAAAATAAGGATTCCAAGGATAACCTCTGAATCCGAATTATCACTGGAGTCCACATTTTTATTAAATGAATACAGTAGTTCCTCTGTATGCCAGCTTTGAGAACTACAGTATTACATTGCAATAAAGTAAAACAAAATATAATCATAATAAAGTTACAAGAGCTTAAAATAAACATCAATAATAATAGTGATGAAATTAAGACATTAAGGGATGATACAGTCATATTTCTGTCACCCCCACCCCACCCCCATCATTAGAGGCTGCCAGCTCAGGCAGCATAACTGCCTACTTCTCTGCCTCTTTCACCACTTATAGGACACCGTGACAACAATGAAGGCAGTGCTTTGCAAACTTAATGGGCATCGGGATCCCTGGAGAGCTCATTCACAAAGCAGATTCTATGGCCCCACCATATGCCATGTCAAATAAAAGTTTCTGGCATTGGGGCATCAAAAGCTGAATTATAGACAAACACCAAGGTTGATTCTGATTTGACTGTTTGGAGGACCAGACTCTCAGAAATCTTGTAATAAGTAAGATGTTGACCTTCAACTTATCTAGAGATCCTGGAGATTAGTGGAGGCTTTTAAGAAGGCAAAGATCAAGCAAGTGCAGTAATACTATCTATAGATCAATGACTCCCAAAGACATACCTCCAAACCTGT
This sequence comes from Mirounga angustirostris, assembly GCF_029215605.1. NCBI lineage: Eukaryota > Metazoa > Chordata > Mammalia > Carnivora > Phocidae > Mirounga > Mirounga angustirostris. The sequence continues at coordinate 174,397,297 of NW_026991709.1, read as the reverse complement.
CATTTCCTAAATTCATATTCCAAGTGACTACTTGACATCTCCAAATGGATGTCAAATAGGCATAACTAACTTATCATGGACAAAATAGAGCTCTCATTTCCCCCGCCTAGGATGCTCTTTGAAATCAAATCGCTGTAAACAGTAATTGCATCCGCCTATTTGCTGAAGCCAAAAACTAGGAGTCATTGTTCATTGCTCTCTGTCCATGAGCCGTCATGGCTGAGAGCTTCCTGTTCCTCATTAGTAAGTCCTTATTGCCTCTACATCCAAGAATATAACTCATTGTCTGGAATATACATATGTGTTTGTTTAATAAAATGAAATCAACTCTAATACCACACTCATCAAGGCTACTATTCTTTCACTTTTAGGCTAATGAAAAGCATCTTAATTATTCTCCCTGTTTCCATTGCCACTCCCCCCAAAATCCATTGGCCATACAACACTCATAGGAATCTTTTAAAAGTTATAATGACATGCCTATGCTATAACATAATCTGGCACTGACTACTCCTCGCTTTCATCTCCTGCACTATATACCTCTACCTCATTCAGCCCTAGTCACACTTGCTGGCTCTGTTTCTTCACCCCATAGCTTTTGCCCAAGAGTTTTCTTAGAATACTCTTCTTCCAGAGCTCCCTGTAATGAATCCTATCTTCTTATTCAAGTTCAGTTTTAATGTCACCAACTCAGATAGCCCCCACATCCAATCACTCAGTTGAAATTAAGACCCCAGCTATTATCTATCATTGCTTTGCATTTATTGTAATCTATCTTGTAAAACATTCCCATAAGGTATTTTGTTTCCTCATTTACTTGTTTATTTACTTGTCTCTTCTACTATAATCTCATAAAAACAGAGAATTTATCAGTTTCATTCACAATTTTACTCCCAGAACCTAGAAAAGGGCCTGTTGCTAAGGAGGCCGTCAAGAAATGTTTGTTCAATGAATGAATGATGAGCGAATAGGGCCCAATGGGTAAATTCTATCTTAGAAGCTAACTTAGAAGCTCAGGCAAATTCTGCCTTTCTAGTTGAATCACTAATCAAAATTTCTGAAGTACAATTTTAGGAAAAGTCAACGCTCAACTCTTTTCATTCTCTGTTCTTCTTGTTTTTATTTTGCCCAAATACTGCCAAACGTCACTCCCAATATTTTCTCAAATTAGGTGGATACTGAGAAGTTTCAAATCTATCTTGAATTTGGTGCCAATTTAATCTCCATCATTCTGCAACTTGGATTCGGAGCCTTTGTAGTGAAATCAGATGTGCCTCTGAAACTTTTTTTTTTTTTAACTCTGAAAAGATAATTATAGTACCTGACTTTTATGAAGTATTACTGAAGCTATAATATGATTGTAATGGTGATACGGCATGAAGGTAGAAACCATTTTGTTAGCTTCACAGGACTCCTCAGGGAGTTTCTTCGATGCTAATCTATCTCCTTCCTCACGTGACAAGCTGGGTGCCATAATTATTCTTACCTTTGTTCCTTCCATCAGAGAATAGCATTTAGCACAGTTTCTGCCCTGGGCTTCTTTGTCCTTTAGTCCAAGTGGTACAAAGGTGCAACGTAGCATCCCCTTTCCACCATAGTTTCCAGTGTCGTGGAAAAAGCAGGAAAACTCAGTGGTTCACAGCAAGGGGCCCAGGCTCCTCCACTGACTCTGTCACTTACAAGTTGTACCACCCTGGGATGTATCCCACATTCAAAAAGTGGGAATAATAAGAGTGCCTGCTTCATAAAGTATGAGGTTTACCTGAGACAATTAAACAGCACTTGGCAGAATCATTGGCATCCATTAAGTACACAATAAGTACAATATTAGTTGCTTTTACTATTGGTATCTCTCTCATTATTGCTTTTGTACAGCCTCTGGCCTGCATACTTCGTGTAAATCATTGCAACACTTAGGAGACAACAGGACCAACACAAACCAGATCCATGAGTTTGACTTGACAGGAGAGCACAAGGCAGCTCTTAGTTGGCTGCAGCACAGATGACAGGGAGCCAAGAGGGCAGACAGCTGCTCTGTGTTATGTGTAGAGGTCTGATATTAGTCCACAAAACACCTTCAAGAGTAAAACTAAAGGTTGTCTGAGGCATGTGTTTCTCTTTTGTCCCTGTCCAAGAAGAGACCCGATATAATTTTATAAGGTTTTATCTCCTTTAGAGGAAAAAAGAACCAATTAGGAATTGTCTTTGCTTATTAAAACATAATAGGTATAAATATGTATAAAAATTTGGAACTCATTTGCCTGCCCCCTGCCTTTCCCCACCTTTCTTCCCATAATCATCAAACCAGTATTACTTGAACATCGAACTTTCACCTTCATTTATTTTTTTATTTTTATTTTTTTTTAAAGATTTTATTTATTTATTCATGAGAGACAGAGAGAGAGAGAGAAGTAGAGGGAGAAGCAGGCTCCCAAGGAGCAGGGAGCCCGATGTGGGACTCGATCCCAGGACCCCGGGATCATGACCTGAGCCGAAGGCAGACGCTTAACCATCTGAGCCACCCAGGCGCCCTTCACCTTCATTTAAATGAGATTGTTGAAGAACTAAGTTTGGCTCCATCCGGCTTTCCTAAATCCCTCTTGTATTTCCTTTGAAATATATGCCATCAGCGGTCAAACAAATTCCTCCCGAAACCATATGGTAATGCAGGCATATGGTAAAGGAACTTTTGAGTTTTTATCTGCCAAGCCTGACCTCAAACTTCAAGGTAACAGACTGCTATGTAATTTTTAATTAACTCTTCATCGTTACAAGGATTTGTTATTCAATAAAAATGTGGTTGACAGCATACTGTGCAATAGTCTCATTATGTTTTTAAGATAAGTATAGTTTTCCTTTGTAGTGGTTTACCAAAATGAAATTGGTACTGTTTCACTTTTTTATTTATTTACTTATTTTTAATTTATCTGACAGAGAGAGAGAGCACAAGCAGTGGGGGAGGACAGAGGAAGAAGCAGGCTACCTGCTGAGCAGGGAGCTCACCACTCTGCTGGCGGGGGGGCGGCATTCATTCCGGGACCCCAAGATCAAGACCTGAGCCGAAGGTGGACGATTAACCACTTAACCCACTGAGCCACCCAGGTGCCCATGTTTCACTTTTTTTAACTATTGGGCTTGATAAGAACTGCTCAGTGCATTCATTGTGCATCATATTTTAAAATATAAAAATGTATAAAAGCTACCTGCAGAATGAAACTAACAAAAATAAAATTTTCTGATATTGCCATCCTCTGTTCTTCCCTCTTCAGGGGAAAACATGATCCTATTGCAGCTTTGACAATATTTGTGTCATCCCATCATGTTATTCCATTATCACAACTCAGCAGACTCAGTGGAATTTGAGACCAATTTGTTGAAATGCATTTTTTTCTCTTTTGCTATTTTAAACCAAATGTAGATATGTCAGAGAAGTACAGAATTGACATTTATTAAATTATATAATGCTAGAACAAAATAGTATGCCCTATATAATTTTCTTGCATAAAACTAATTTTAAAATGAGCAGTTTGCAGTGGATAATTTTCATCCATTGAATATAATGTCTGTTGAGTATAATGTCTGGAAATAGATGGGAAGCTTGTTTCATTAGGGCTATGTTTTACAATGAGAGTTCACTCAGGATTATATTTTTAAATAGAAGATTAAAAAATAATAATTAAATTTGTAAAGAGTTTTATAATTTTCCAAAAACCTTTGTCTGTATTATCTAATTTTATCTTTAAGCTTATAACAAACCCGGGAAGCTGGTAAGGCAGTTGCGATAATTCTGCCTGTTCTGTAGAATTTATGGAATCGTGAAAAATAGAGCTGTTGCTCAGGGAAGTAACCAGATTATCTGCTTTGTGAATGTAGATTGCCTGCCATTTAATAAGAAAAAAATATCTGGTTGGTCAAGTTTGAATCCTACTTAGGAATTAAATATGTGATAAAGATGGTGCTTCACATCAGTGGGAAACACATGGTCATTTCAACACCAGTTGGCTTTCATTTGGAAAAAAATAAGGTTAAATGAACTGTACTACAAAATTCACCAAAGTATTATTGTATTTAAAGTAGTTAAAGTAAAAGGCGAAAGGTTTAGAACAAAACAGAGAAGGGTATTTGTATTATCTTGACTTAAGGATGGTGTCCTTGAACAAGATACATACCCCAGGGAAAATAGTGGAAAGTTTAATTCTGCAAAAGATATGAAGATCTCGTATGATAAAAATACATCAAAAAAGACAAGTTACACCCCAGAGAAACAATATTTGTGCAACGCACTAATAAGTTGGAGGTGCGGAAGCAACACCAAGCTACAATGGACATTCAAGAAGTAAAGTTTCAAGCCAAATGGAAAAGTTTAATGGAGATATCTCAAAACCAGTTATACAGCCCTCAGTCCCCTAACCCAAACATAAAGGGATCTGGGGGATGAGGAGGGAAGGGCCCGAAGGAGTGTTTGTAAAGCAGATATCTGAGGTGAACTATTGGAAGGCTGAAACATCTCTTCCTATTTCCCTCAGGGACAAAATGCATATTTCAGGACCAGTGAGAAGACTAATGAATCAAGGGGGAGCCTGCTAAGTGTCTGCTGCATTTAAAGGTGACAGGTGTGCCTGATTCTCACCGGAGACATGTCAAGTTTGAGAAACAGGCTTGTGATCTGTCACAGAAGTCACTGTTGCATTAGGATTCATTTGTTGTCCCAGAATGTGTCAGGATAGTGTGTCAGGATCCATGAGTGATCAGAATCCAGGTCCTATTCTGGAAATAGGCAGAGTGATGCTGCTTTAGGACCCATCCAGAAAGGCTGAACGAACCTCAGCAGAGAGGTATTAGAGCTGACTGGCATTCACACAGGTCAGAGCATAGAGATCCCAACAGGATCTATGCAAGCCCCATGGGAGAGTCTGTTTTAAATATCTGCCAGGCAGTGAAAACTCCACTTCATCTTATTGCAGTATCCATCAATTAGGACTTTTTGCACCCCCTTCCTTAACACCCTTTCTCCTCTCCCCAAAACCCAAACCCCACATAGGCCAGAAACTAAATTTAGCAAAGCTGGGAGAAGAACAAAGCTGGGAGAGTAAAAGGATGAAAAAGCCAGCCACATTATTCTTTCCTAACCGGAGGCTCCCTCTACAGTTCAAACGGAGACAGATGAGATTCAATTTTAAGCCAATTTTGGAGTTTTGCTTATCAAATGAGAAAGTGAACTTCCTAAATCTGTACTATTTGCATGCAATCTGTATATGTTTTTATTTTCTAAATCTCTACTATTTTTATATTGTTTGTTCTAAGTCTATGCTATTTGTATTACCTAAAAGCAACTAGAAATGAAGTTACACATTTTTTTAACCTGGGGCAGAAGAAGAACAAGTTTCATTAAACAAATGCAAAGAAAAAGCAAGAGAGAAAATGGTTACTTTAAAACCCCAGAGTCCTGTTTATTCAATATACTGGTTACAGTTATAGCATATGTAAGAGACAAAAATGCAAAAATCTGCAATTCTTAAAGATTGCCTGGAGAGTCAGGCTACTCATTAAGAAATACAAACGGCCAGTGGAGTTATGAAACCATGCTCAACCCAACAAGTAACCTAGGAAATGCATCTTAAAACGAAGTAAGATTTGTTTGGTTTATTAGATTAGCAAAAAATTACTCGAACTGGCAATATACAATGGTCCTTAAATTGTACAGAAACAAATGTTTTCATGTACTATTTATAGGAACACAAATTGATCTAGTCCAGTTTAGAAGAGAATTTAGCAGAAACTATCTGATTTTAAGTGGATATACCATCAGAACCAGCAATTCCCCTGTTACGGAATCCTTTTGGAGAAATCTTTGTACATGTGTACCTAGAGATATTTGGTCATTCAACCAGTGTTAACAGAGTATCCGTTCTATCTAAGGTCTGTGCTAGAAACTGGTAACATATATCAAAGAAAAAAAGACAAACACAAAATAAAGAACTCTTGTCCTCATTGAACTTACTTTCTAGTGTGGAGATAAATAAAATAAGTGTAATTTTTTTATTTTTTATTTTTTTAAAGATTTTTTATTTGAGAGAGAATGAGAGAGTGAGCACGAGAATGGGGAGGGTCACAGGGAGAAGCAGACTCCCCGCTGACCAGGGAGCCCGATGCGGGACTTGATCCCAGGACTTCCGGATCACGACCTGAGCCGAAAGCAGTCACTTAACCAACTGAGCCACCCAGGTGCCCTAAGTGTAATTTTTTTAAAAGGTGAGTGATATACCAATTTACAGGAGAATTGTTATGGGAGAAATATAGTGCAAGCTAATGAGCATCTAGCATGGTTGCATGGGAGGAGCAAATATTAATTGGGATAGTGAGGGTATGCCTGTGGAAGAAGTGAGTGGGGAACAATGTGGTAATCTAGAAAAAAGATTTCTTGGGATGCGTGGCAAGTAAATAAATAAAAATCTTTTTTAAAAAAATATTTCTTAGTAAAGTAATATCTAACGCAAAGACTGTAAGGCAGGAGTAAGGTTGGAGCATTTGAAAAATAGAAGTACATTTTGGAATCCAGAGTACAAAAGGAGCTGGGCTTCGGTGGAAAGAGGGAGAACAGTAGATACTGGAGGTAAGAAAGAATATTAGGTATAGATCCTCAAAGGTGGCTCAATACAGTGGCTGGGGGGTGGGTGAAGGTCTTCTAGTTTTCTTCTGATTGCTTTAATATCTCAGCTAGGGAAAGGAGTGAAAGACAGAAGAAGGAGTGAAATAGTCACCTGGGAGACCTGGAGAGTGATTTGAGTAAGAGACACATTATCAGAGCCAGGCAACCCGAAAGGTCTGCTTGAGGTTTGACTTCATGAATTTCAAGTAAGGCTGTTCAGTCTGGTTGTAGTCCCTCCCCAGACATGTTCAGCTGCACAGATACAGGCAGAGAATAGGTAGAGATTTGGAGTTACCCACAGTTAGTCTTTGCCAAGTGGATAAGGTGAACTGAGGAAGCACAAGGGAGATGAGAGTGAGGATGTATGCAGAAGAAATTATTTTAATGAGTGACTTTGGAGTGAAAACAGGGCAAGGGGGAAAGAGCAGACTTCAGGTGACCATGATGGAAGGATTGCAGGTCCCCATGGGGTCCACAGAAGTGTTGACCTTGGGGTAAGATAGGGAGTTAGCTGGAATGTAGAAAGCATACTAGGAGGTAGAATGTTCTTTACCACATTATTCTCAATAGTAAAAATATGTGTATACTTATATGTTACCCGTAGGGGACAGGGCAGTAAATTGGAATACATCCATAATTTAAGATGTAGATAATAATCATATAGTCAGGCTGCATATGCTGAAGTAGGGAAAAAACAAAACAAGGAATAGCACAACACAAAGGGTGGAATCCCATTTATGTGAAAACACACATAGTTAAAAAGGGCACATATGTATAAAAATGGATGTCATATATCAAATCATCACAATGTATACTTTAAATATCTCAGAAATTTATTTGTTGAGTATACATCAATGAAGCTGAAATATATGCATACACACACACACACACATACGCATACACACACACACAAAAGAAAGGATACCAAATGATATGAAAGGCTTTACACCAAACTGGTATGTGGGGAGCAGAGTGAAGAACATCCAAATTGAAAGCTCCATGAGAGGGACTCTGTCTCCATTTCCTTACCAGGACAACCATCGTTAGGTGCTGTACTTGTCAAGTACGTGGAAGCTCAGTAGTTATTGCCCAATAAATGAATTAATAATGGTTTTTGCCTTACACTGTATATTTCTCTTTAGTTAGAAATTCAAGGGGCACCTGGGTGGCTCAGTCATTAAGCGTCTGCCTTCAGCTCAGGTCATGGTCCCAGGGTCCTGGGGTCGAGCCCCACATTGGTCTCCCTGCTCAGCAGGAAGCCTGCTTCTCCCTCTCCCACTCCCCCTGCTTATGTTCCCTCTCTTGCTGTCTCTCTCGCTGTCAAATAAATAAATAAAATCTTCAAAAAAAAAATAAAGAAATTTAAGACACTGTATTTGTGTACTACTCATGCAATTAAAATCTACCAACCATGAGTGCCTGGGTGGCTCAGTCAGTTGAGCATTCGGCTCCTGATTTCAACTCAGGTATTGATCTCAGGGTCGTGGGATCAAGCCCTGTGTTGGGCTCCACACTCAGTACAGAGTCTGCTTGTCCCTCTCCCTCTGTTCCTCCCCCTGCTTTCTCTCTTTCTCTCAAAGAAATAAAATCTTTTAAAAATAAAATAAAATAAAATAAACCAACCTATTAGCCAGCCACCTAACAAATAACCAAGAAAAAAAAAAATCTCCCTAAAACTCTAGGAACAAGCATTTCTTTTAAGTAATTGCTATACCCAGTGTGGGACTCGAACTCATGATACTAAGATCAAGAGTATTATACTCTACCAACTGGCTGGCCAGGTGCCCCTAGGAATACGCATTTGGATTAAGAAAGCCTTCCAATACAAATGTAGTGATCCAAAGGGGTACATGCACCCTGATGTTTATAGCAGCAATGTCTACAATAGCCAAACTATGGAAAGAGCCAAGATGTCCATTGACAGATGAATGGATAAAGAAGTTGTGGTATATTTATACAATGGAATATTATGCAGCCATCAAAAGGAATGAGATCTTGCCATTTGCAACGACGTGGATGGAACTGGAGGGTATTATGCTGAGCAAAGTAAGTCAATCAGAGAAAGACATGTATCATATGACCTCACTGATATGAGGAATTCTTAATCTCAGGAAACAAACTGAGGGTTGCTGGAGTGGGGGGTGGGGTGGGAGGGATGGGGTGACTGGGTGATAGACACTGGGGGAGGGTATGTGCTATGGTGAGTGCTGTGAATTGTGTTTAAGACTGTTGAATCAAAGACCTGTACGTCTGAAACAAATAATACATTATATGTTAAAAAAAAAAAAAAAAGAAGAAGAAGAAGAAGAAGAAGATAGCAGGAGGGGAAGAATGAAGGGGGGAGTGGAATCAGAGGGGGAGATGAACCATGAGAGACCATGGACTCTGAGAAACAAACTGAGGGTTCTAGAGGGGAGGGGTTGGCGGATGGGTTAGCCTCGTGATGGGTATTAAAGAGGGCACGTACTGGCTGTCTACCCGAGGCCACTGCCGTGCGGAGACCCTGGGTGAAGCCACCGTCACCATGTCTGACCACGAGGCAAAACCTTCAACTGAGGATTTGGGGGATAAGAAGGAAGCAGAATACATTAAACTCAAAGTCATTGGACAGGATAGCAGTGAGATTCATTTCAAAATGAAAATGACAACACATCCCAAGAAACTCAAAGAATCATACTCTCAAAGACAGGGAGTTCCAATGAATTCACTCAGGTTTCTCTTTGAAGGTCAGAGAATTGCTGATATTCACACTCCAAAAGAACTGGGAATGGAGGAAGAAGATGTGATTGAAGTTTATCAGGAACAAACAGGGGGTCATTCAATGATTTAGATATTCTTTTTATTTTTTTCTTTACCCTCAATCCTTTTTTATTTTTAAAAATAGTTCTTTTGTGGGGTGCCTGGGTGGCTCAGTTGTTAAGTGTCTGCCTTCGGCTCAGGTCATGATCCCAGGGTCCTGGGATCAAGCCCCGCATCGGGCTCCCTGCTCCACGGGAGGCCTGCTTCTCCCTCTCCCACTCCCCCTGCTTGTGTTCCCTCTCTCGCTGTGTCTCTCTCTGTCAAATAAATAAATAAAATCTTTAAAAAAAAATAGTTCTTTTGTAATGTAGTGTTCAAAACGGAATTGAAAACTGGCATTCCATTTCTTTAAAACATCTGGTAATTTGAATTCTAGTGCCCATTACTCATTATCACTCGTTTTCATTGTGCTGATTTTTGGTGATCAAACCTCAGCCCCCTTCATATTGCCCTCTCTTTTTTAAAAATTACATGTGTGCACAGAGAGGTCACCTCTTCCAAGACTGTGCATTTTCAGGTTTGTGATAAATAAGACCGACCAATGCAAGTGTTTATGATGACTTTCCAATTGGCCGTGAAGTTCTAGCATGTGATTGCTTCACTCCTGGACTATGACTTTCAGTGGGAGATGGAAGTTTTTCAGAGAACTAAACTGTGGAAAATGACCTTTTATTAACATGAAGCTACTTTTAAAATTTGAGGGTCTGGACCAAAAGAAGAGAAATAGGCTGGAGTCGAGATGACAGAGATGGTGAGAGTAATGACTAACTCCAAAGATGACTTCACTGAAGAGAAAGCATTTTAAGATTAAAAGTCTTGTCAAAAGATCTCAGAAAAGTTCTAATTTTCATTAGCAGTTAATAAAGTTACTCATGCAGAAGTATATTCAACAGAACACTGCTCTTTTTTATTTTATTTGTACTTTTTGGTTTTAAATGGACATTGTCTGTACCAGCTTCATTAAAATACCAGCTTCATTAAAATAAAAAAAAAAAATTTGTAAAAACCAAAAAAAAAAAGGGAACGTACTGAATGGAGCACTGAGTGTTATACGCAAACAATGAATCATGGAACACTGCATCAAAAACTAATGATGTAATGTATGGTGATTAATGTAACATAATAAAATAAAATAAAAAATAAAAAAATAAAAAGAAAGAAAACCTTCCAAGATATCATCAGACTACATACTGAGTCTTAAAAGTGATTTTACTACAAATAAGTTAATTTTTTTCTTTTAAATGAGAAACACAAAGTTATGCTGTATTTTCTCTAATGTAAAGATTAGTTTAAAAGAAGTTTGTTGACTCAAAGCTTCTGGCAACTTCACACATAATTCCATAGTGTATCTCCTAGAACCATTTCTGCATAGGGTAAAACTATTGCTCACGGACATAAATACAGAACAACTACATTATGCTGATTAAAATTGAGTCATAACTTCTATGAGTTTAATGCAACTACTTGTTTAATACTGTTTTGTCTCTCCTTGTTTACTATTAATTTATGACTGATTTTCCAACTTTACTGTTTGATGCTTACTTACACATTTAAAGGAAGGAGCTTTATGGCAACATAAAATTAGACATAGGATTAGTTCATTTTTAACTAGTTTTTAAAATATGTTCCATGGAATACATTTTTACGTAGAAACAATAAACAGGTTGTTAATGGGAAAAAAATCATTATTTCTTGGTGTGTTCACATAGTTTTGTTAACTACAGAGAACTGCAAGAGAGGAAAGAATATTTAGGGACCCAGAAAAGTGTGAAAATCCCGTATTTGTTACATGCAGGAAGAGGAAGGCAGGGCTTGATAAGAACTCAATTTCATTTGGGTTTATAAAATGTAAGCAAAGAACATTCGCCCTCTGCTGGATTATTTTGGAAAGAACATAAGGAAGTATTAAAAAAAGAAAATCAAAAGAAGATGGAAGAATGGAAGGACGGAGAGACAGAAGAGAAAGGAAGGACGGAGGGAGAGAAAGCTGATGGTGAGGGAGGAAAGGATTGTATTGCACTTTATATTGCTGCTGGAAATCTGGGACTCAGTCCGTGAATGTATGACTCAAACTCTTTAATTTCTCCAATTCTGATCTGGAAATGGGCCCCAGAACAGAAGCCATTTAACTTATAACCTTTTTGTGGTACAGAATGTCACCAGACTAATAGATAATTACTACCACTTTAACAGATGACTATCATTGTCTTAGAAAAGTTAAATTTGGTTTTGAAAATTTAACAAGATATTCCCAACCTTAATTAGTTTTCATTAGTATAGTTTAAAATGATAAATGCCTTCCAATAAGTAAAATCCGTATTTAAATTTGCATTCATCATTCAAACGGTTAGAAGTTTACTGAGATTATCTACGTATCCATAGGCAACCCAAATGCAAAAGTAATAGGCAAATGTCAGAGGGGGCACCAAATTCATGGTGGTCCAGGCCAGTGACTCACAAGTCTTCTTGGGATCACAGTTAGGGGATATAGGGAAACTTCTGTCCTGCCTTCAGAGTTCTTTAATTACCCCAAAATGACTAACTGTTTCATCAATGAAGATTCCCTCCCCAATATCCTGCCTCTCAATTCAATCCCTAAAGGAATGGCACGACCATTCTCTCCCTCTCATAACTTCCCTTGTGCTCTTAAAATAGTGACTGTCCAAGGCATTGACCCAGTAATTTCCTTTTCCACCTTCCCTGGTTCAAGAGAGGCTGTGTAAGGATAAAGGTATAAATACTCAGAGAAGCCTCACAGCATCATTCTCTTCCAACTTATAACCTCACCCAGACCATTTAATTGGTCTTTTTCTCATCATGCCCTCTCCAAAGGATTCTAGTTGCTTTGGGATCACTCATCTGGGGATTCACATCGCAGCTCTGCCTCTTATCAGTAGGTGATCTTGGACAAATTAATCTACCTTTGGACCCACAGTTTACTCATCTAAAAATGGGACAAATCTATCTCATAGGTGTATTTCAAACAGTACACACACATATATGTACACATGCAAATATACACACGTACACAAACATGTACACATAAATAATTGCCATACAATTTGACTCATAGTTGTTGCTCAAAATTAACTATTATTGCTCTTTTTAGTAGATCTTATTCAAAAATTTTCTAAACAGAATACGTAAAGATGTAATAATTAACTAGAATTCAAAACAATGTGCTAAGTCTCTTGTGAATGGTTTGGAGTAAGCATTCTGAAAATTTGGAAGCTGGCAATATCTCTTCTGGTGGTAGAAAGATCTGCAAGAAGCAGCAAAGACTAGTAAATTTTTCCTTTTTTAATTTTTTATTATTTTTTTTGCTAGGTTTAGAACAGAATTAAAGAATAGCAATGCTCTCTAATGGATAGAACAATACTGTTAGGATGAAGAATCCTGCACCCATAAAATTCTGGAGACACCATTTATTTTGTGACATTATTATATTCAGTGAATGTAATCAGCTTGGGTGAAAAACATGATTGGTAAATGTAGGTTTATTCCTCTGTTAGAAACTTTTGGCAGGGGGTGCCTGGGTGGCTCAGTCAGTTAAGCATCTGCCTTCGGCTCAGGTCATGATCCCAGTGTCCTGGGATCCAGCCCTGCATCGGGCTCCCTGCTCAGCTGGAAGACAGCTTCTCCCTCTCCCACTCCCCCTGCTTGTGTTCCCTCTCTCGCTGTCTCTCTCTCTGTCAAATAAATAAATAAAATCTTAAAAAAAAAAAAAAAAACTTTTGGCAGGAAGTAAGAATTGTATCAGGTCCCCATTTTCACAGTGGATGGGATGCTCCATTGGTTTGTTCTCCTGTGTTCCTTTGATTTTACTATGCTTGGAAAATTTTCCACCTTTTCTCAGACTTATCTTGAGCTGGGATTCAGAACACTAATAAAGCCTTCCTTTGCTTTTTTTTCCCCCAACCCAGCACTCTACCTCCTCCTTGGCAACATCATCTCCCTTCTTTTAGGGTGCCTCTACTCCACTCAGGGTACTTTGATGGGACAGTTCATCACTCTCTCCCCTTTACATAGTCACAGTGATTGGCTCAGAAATGGACGCAGAGCCCAACAGACTTAATTACAATGCTTTTCAGAGACTCGGTAGGTGGCTGTATGAAGAGAGGATGCTTTTTCTTCTAGCCTCTAAACTGGAAAGATTTCAACTGCAAAAAAAAAAAAAAAAAAAAAAAAAATCAGTTTCTATGCCCACTCCTATATGGCTCATCAGTTTTACAGAAAAAGAGTATAAAAATAACATAGAAAGAAGAGATGCTTAAAGATAAAGGAATAAAGAGAGAAAGAGAAGAAAGACAACTGGCAAGGTTATTGGAGACTTTTTAAATATTTTGCTCTCTAACGCCTGAGTTTCTAGTGGTAAGTAAGGTAAGGAGTTTCTTTCATTAAGCTACTTGGAGATGAATTTCTGTCACATACAAAAGAGTTCTTAGTAATACGCATTTCTCTTTATTAATATTATTCAAATCATGCTTTTTAACAGTATATTTTTCCCTTGATAAAAATCCATTTAAAAATCCTTATTATCCCTTGCTATAGAAAAAGAGAAAATGTTTTTATTAGCTTGAACAAAACATAGCATTGAGTTAACAGATGGTAAAGTGGTCTTTTCAAATTTGAGGCTCTTTGTAGGTTATTGTAGCTCAAATCACACAGGAGAAAACTGATGTATCCTTTTATTCTGCACAAAATTTCTCCTATTGGCAAACATTCTTTGTAAGAAGAGAGTAGATTGGGACTTAATGTAAATATAACTCCTAGAAAAGTTGTATTTAGTGAAAGTAATGTCATTCTGTATCTAACCATCAAAGTGAAGGATAGCCATTTGCTTGGCTTTTCAAGAGACTGTAAGTCAAAAAAAAATTAGGACTAGGTGAAGAAGTCAAGACACCATGTGGATATGAGCTAGGAGGCAATGGGAAATTAATGCCACACTTGACATTCATCAGAGGGTCCAAAGATGGACAAAAAGACTGAGCTCTCTGGCAAACCTTCCTGACTGAAGAGGAGCAGTCATAGGAAATTCTTAAATGGCAGAAGGTCAAGCTGGATGTGCAAAGATACCCATGCAGTCAGGTGACCCTGTGCCTTCTGCCACAAGAAGAATTGATGAATCATTTGGAATCAATAGAAAAGCTGCACCCTGTCTTCTGCAGTTCTCAGTCTGTTTTTTGAGTGTATTATGATGGATGGCGTTCATGTGGATGAATACATTAGAGGAAAATGTAGTGCTACATCTTAATGTTTTCTAAGGATATCGATTAGTGGCCAAATAGAAAATACTATAACCCACTCCATTACAAAAGGATGGAGAAAGAAAGACACCTACCTGTAAGGCTTTAATCAGCCTTGAGATGACCAATAGGGACTACATGAACTCAGATTATTCTGAGGCTATGAATGCTTATTACCAGATCACAGATTGCCTAACAGAGAGGCACTCTAGCCATGGAATAGTCCCTGAACTATTACTAGTTGTGTATTATGGGCTGGGCTCAGCCTCAGTGTCCTCCATCCTTCCCAGTATGAAATCTCAGCCAGTTTTCAAGGCCAGTCCTTAAGCATGAGGTCTTGTTCCCTTCCAATTTATCTTCTTCACTAAAATGTATTATACAAAATGAACACCTGACTTCTTAGTTTAATAGCTATTATCAGTTCCCTGTAGGGTCTGGACTCGTGTCTTAGCATGACAGATGAGACTTTTCATATCCTAGTCTCTATCTGCCTCTCCAGGCTTACCTTCCACATTAGAGTTTACCCATTCAGAACACACAATTGGTCATCATGCACGGTATTACACCTTTAATGTTGGTTATTCTGTACCCTGCCTAGTGTTGGTTATTCTGTACCCTTTGTACCATTCTTCCCTTGGCCGACACCTACTCATCCTGCTGGACCCCAACTGAGGTTTTATTTTCTTGTGGAAGCCTTCTTCAGATCTTCATATTGTCATTAAGTTCTCTTTTTCTCTACCCCTAAAGTGTCCTTACACACTTACTGAAAGCATGTGGTCCTGTGTTTATTACACATCCTCCATTACCCCTTTCAGCATAAAGTCATGGTTTTATTCTTTTAGTGACCCAGCAGACATAGGCAATATCAATTTGTAAACTGAAATGAACCACAGTTACTGGTATCTTTTAAGATATTACTGTACCCCTGAGTCAACTTCCTGATGTGCCAAATAAGTTATTAGGATATTAATCTGGGTTTCATTCTTCCCAGATTTTTTTTTTTCTTTCATGCCAGTAGGTAGACCTTTGTGTTCATTTGCGTAGTTTCTTAGGGCTGCTATAACAAATGACCACAGAGTGTGCAGCTTAAAACAACAGACTTCGTTCCCTCATAGTTCTGAATGATAGAACTCTGAACTGGGAGTCACCAAGACCATACTTCCTCTGAAGGTTCTAGGGAGGAATCCCTCCTTGGCCTTTCAGATCTTCTGGGGCTGCAGGCAATCCTTGGTGCTCCTTATCTGATAGTTCATCACTCCAGTTTCTGCCTCTGTTTTCACATTGCCTTTCCCCCTCTGTCTACATAGTGTCGCCAAATCTCTCTCTCTCTCTCTCTCTCTCTCTCTTTAGAAGGACACCAGTCATTGGATTTAGGACATGTCCTACTGCAGTATGACCTCATCTTAACTTGATCATTCCCATACACCTGATTTACAAATAAGGTTGCATTCACAGGTCCTGGAGATGAAGATTTAACATTACTTTTGGGGACACCATTAAATCCAAAACCTTTGTCTTTAGTGCAGAGGACATCACAAGGTTGGAGGCAGATGTTGCCACTAGACAACATGTTTTTGTGTGTTTTTCCGACTTTTGCCATCCGAAGTGATTGTGCTTCTTATTGCCACTATTGCTGAGGGGTGCCTGGGTGGCTCAGTTGGTTAAGCATCCAACCCTTGGTTTCAGGTCATGATCTTGGTCTTGAATCAAGCCCTGCGTCGGCAGGCTCTGTGTTCAGCAGGGAGTCTGCTTGTCCCTCTCCCTCTGCCCCCCCTTCTCTCTCTCTCTCTCTCTCTCTCTCTCTCTATATATATATATATATATATATCTTTAAAATAAATAAATAAAACCTTAAAAAAGAAACTATGCTGGGAGGGTGGTTAGTGGGAAAGAGGGACTAAGGCAAAGAGAGAGAGGGAGAGGGACACACACACTCATAAAAACATAGATTCCAAGACTAGGATGAGTAGAGATAGGACAGCCCTGAAGGAACCAATGACCTTTCTTTAGCAATAGTCAGAGAGATGGGAAGACCAGAGGCAAAAATTAAACTCAGGGAATTCCCATTTTTGGTAAATATCCCCTTGCCACTGTCTTTCCTTTCACAGAGCATTGTAATGGCTTTGAACCACTAAGATATTGACCAACCACAACTATAATAGTCTAAAGAAGGAAATTTTCCCATTTTCCAAGATCCCTATAAGTCTAGTTTCACATTTGCAGGCACTCTGCTGTGGAAGTTCTGGCTGAAGGGATTGCTTATCCCTGTGTTCCTTTCAAGATGTCTTTGATTATATTCCCTATCATCTCTCTTTGTGAAAATGAAAGCCTTTCCATTTGGCTCATTGTCTATCACAGAGTACAGTGTATATAAATATTTCCAAAAATGAGCAAAATCTTATTATTCTTATCAAGTGTTAGTAGCTCAGTGTTGACTTTGCAGAGGACCAAAATGTAAGAGAGAAGCCAGAAATCTTAAGTAGCTCAAGATTGCTTTTTGTGGTAATTCAGTTTCTCTCTTCTTAAAATTGGCACTCGCTGAGGTCTGGGACTCATCTTCCCTTTTAGAGAGAGGACTGAACACTGTTCTTCTTCTAGGTTCTGGAGAAGTTAACCTTTTTTTGAAAGTAGTGGTGGATTGGGGGTGGGGGTGGGGATAAAATGGATACAGCTTAAAACAGTATAGAAGGTTGATCTATCCCTCCCTGAAAATGCATGTCCAGTAGCGACCTCAGGGAGGACAGTGTGCAGAAGGCATGCTGAGATGGCCTCACTGGAACTTTCCCTGTGCCTCTCTATCACACAAAGCTCTTGAGCTACTTCTCTTGCAAAGGATTCTTTCAGTATGCTTTAGATTTTCTATTTTTTAAGACTTCAATAATGAATTTATTTTCTCCTTCTCACTTTTATATGTATTTCCTGTCATAGTCTTTTTTGAAAGCAAATACAATATTGAGAGTAAAAATGCTGGGCAGGGTGAACAACATCAGAAAGGTACAGAGTTTTGCAGGAAACAGGTGGACAGTTGAGAACGAAGATGGATGTGAAAAAGTGAAGGTTCCAAGATAAAGAAATATCAAATTAAAAATTTTTTTGAAGTATTTAGTGCCAAACGTTATTTTGAAATCAGAATGACAGATCTGTAGAACTGAAATTTCATGTTTTCCAAGGTGCACTCCATTGCAAAATAGTCCTAAAACATTCTCAAGGGATAATAAAGTTCATTGGTGAAATATCTACTATATTTCTTCCTGACAGAGTCACAATGCATACCAGCAAATGACAAGTTCTAAGAAACCAGTGCAGAAGGGAAACCTGTTTAAATAGTAGGTCCAAATTTATTTGATCACATAGCCTCTTTCTGGGTAATACCTTTGAACTTCCCAGAACTGATAATCCAAGGAATACACTTTGGGATAATGTGGTGTGGTTCACATGAATTCATGGAAGCAGGTCAAAAGTAAAGGCAAGCGTAGGTGTCTTAATTTCTAGGCCCATCAATGTTCTTATATTACAGACTGCACTGAGGAAATTGAAATCATGTGGTTCCAGAACTCCCTAAGAAATTTCTCTCTGCCCTTAATCTGTATCCTATTATGTGGCTCAGATAAACAAGATTTGATAAAGCAGATTGGATAATTTTTTATATTATATATATATATTAATTTATTTATTTATAAGTGTAACAAAAAAAGATGGTTGCACGACAATGTGAATATGCTTAATGCTGCAGAACTGTACACTTAAAAAATGGTTAAAGTGGGGCGCCTGGGTGGCTCAGTTGGTTAAGCGACTGCCTTCAGCTCAGGTCATGATCCCAGGGTCCTGGGATCGAGTCCCGCATCAGGCTCCCTGCTCTGCGGGGAGCCTGCTTCTCCCTCTCCCACTCCCCCTGCTTGTGTTCCCTCTCTCGCTGTGTCTCTCTCTGTCAAATAAATAAATAAAATCTTAAAAAAAAAATGGTTAAAGTGGTAAATTTTGTTATGTATATTTTACCACAATTTTTTTAAAGGAAGGAAGGAAGTAGATAGAAAGGTAAGAAGGAAGGAAGGGAGGGAGGAGAAAATAGTTCTTATTATCAGTCCTGCCAAAATATTTTCAAGATGGTGCTGTCTCCTTTTGAAGTAAAGAAGCAGCCTTCCAAAATGCAATAATACATGTCCTTACTTATCAGAACAGGAAACCTATGTCTTTCCCCAATGCATGTCATGTGACATATATTTTTTTATAAATTGCATTTGCCTTCACTGGTTTTATATAATGAAGCCCAACTCTTTACCTTGTTTTTGTTTCCTTGAGAGAATTCTTTTATTTTAAAATGAGAAAAATCAATAGGTAAATTATCTTTAGCTTGTCACTGCTTTGACAAAGGGAAGGTTGCCTTTCACAGGAGAGCCATTTTCCATTTTGCCATATGCTGCAGTTGTACCAAATTAAAAGTGTAATTTTTCTAGTTATTTGTTTGTTTGTTTTTAAAGATTTTGTTTATTTTTTGACAGAGAAACAGCGAGAGAGGGAACACAAGCAGGGGGAGTGGGAGAGGGAGAAGCAGGCTTCCCCCTGAGCAAGGACCCCAGTGTGGGATCTTGACCTGAGCTGAAGGCAGACACTTAGCACCTGAGCCACCCAGGCGCCCCTTTTTGTTTGTTTTTTTAGAGAAAATTTTATAGTTTAGAGATTTTGATAAGTTGGAGGTTTTTCTTGTTTTCTACAATCCCTCTCATTTTAAGCTTGTGTTGAAAATAAGGTTGCATTTTACAGTACTTTACTACTATGAGAAGATTGAATAATTATGAGATTTCTACGCTACTGGAACTTAATGGATGTGGTTGGCATATTTGAAACCTTCCTAACTGACCTCCCTGATACCCAATTTTAGTGAGGCAGAAAGAGGGTTATAATATGTTATTAATTTGACAGAAAAGGTATATATTTCTCAAAAATGAAACTTTGAAATATAAAATCATTGAAATGTTTTAATTAAAATATAATTTACCTTGATATAATAGACATCACCTAAAATCATTATACAATCTGAGTTTGAAAGAATTGGTGTAAGCTTATTTATTTATATTTTTGAATTTTAGTTTATGAATTTATTCATAATTAGCTTTGATGGAAAGATGAAGTAAATAGTCACTAATTTAAGAAAACTTTCCTCTGTTCGGTTTGAAATATTGCTATAGTGTTTCATTCAATCTTGAATCAAAGTTTAGAACTTTGATCAAATTCCAACATCATTCCCAAGAGGACTTTCCTTCTAGCAAATAACTTCCTTGTTTTACAGCCTTATTTTTGGATGTTGCTATGCCTTAACTAAGAGCAGAGTTAATATTTTTATAATATATTCTAACCACAGCAACCCATAGAGTTTAGAGTCTTAGAGTTAGACAATTGTGAAAAGTTGGTCATGTAAACTCAACCTAAATCTCAGTTCTTTCAAACATTTGTTACGAAGTTTAATGGGAAAAAAAAAATGCCATCATGCTTAGTAGGAAGTTTAACTCTTAGAAAGTAAATGCTCTTGGAAAGCTTTAACCATTATTACTTACCATTATTATTATTTATTCATTCATTCATTCAAAAATATTTTTGAATATATGACTTGTTCTGGATGCTTAGGATGTATCAGTAAATAAGAGAAACAAAGATTCCTGTTTTCATTGAGCTTATAATTATAATACACTTTATCTTAGCCAAAAGTCTGAGAAGCAATGAGCTTATAATTATAATAGAAAATAAATTTAATAATTAAGTGAACTATGTATTATGTTAAAAAGTGATAGTGCTATAGGAATATCAAGGTAAACCATTGACTTTGGATGATTATGATATAGTAATGTAAGTTCTTCTGTTGTAACAAATATACTACTCTGGGGATGCCTGGGTGGCTCGGTCGTTTGAGTGTCCAACTCTTGGTTTCAGTTTGAGTGATGATGTCAGGGTCGTGGGATCAAGCCCCACGTCAGGCTCCTCGCTTAGTGGGGAGTCTACTGGAGATTCTCTCTCTCCCTCTCCCTTTGCCCCCCCCCCATGGGTGTTCTCTCTCTCTCAAAGAAATAAATCTTTTTTTTTTTAATTTTATTATGTTATGTTAGTCACCATACAATACATCATTGTTTTTTGATGTGGTTATCCACGATCCATTGTTTTCGTATAACACCCAGTGCTGCATGCAGTACGTGCCCTCCTTAATACCCATCACCGGGCTAACCAGTCCCCCCTCCCTCCCCCTCTAAAACACTGTTTGTTTCTCAGAGTCCATAGTCTCTCATGGTTCATCAAAGAAATAAATCTTAAAAAATCTTTCTAAAAAGAAAGAGATATACTACTCTGGTAGGGACAGTTGGGGGGCGGGGAAAGCTGTGTGTGTGTGGGAGCAGGGAATATGTAAGAAATATCTGTACTTTCACTCAATTTTGCTGTGAACCTTAAACTGCTCTAAAAAAAAATAAAGTCTTAATTTAAAAAAATGATGTCTGCTATGGAAGGGTAAGTCAAGGCTCACGTTCTGAGTATTTGTTGACTCTCATCTTTCAAATCAAGTTCAAACTATTTGGCCTGTATTTGAAGACCTTTGATAACTGGTCACTACACTCCTTACCCAAATTCATATCCGAAGTAATTTCTTACCCGAAGTAAATCCATCATCTTGTCCTTTGAGTACATATAAAGTTCATATACATCACTGAACTTATACTATGTGCCTTTACCTTGTCCACTGTGGAATATTTTTTGTTGCCCTTTCAGTTGTTTCCATTTTAACTGTGAAGATCCAGCTTAAATCCTACCTCGTTTAAAGAGCCTCTTTCCACTTCTGCGGCTTGCATTTATCTCCCTCTTCCCTAAACTGTTACAGTAATCATTGTGTTTTGCTCATTGGAAGAGTTAATGACTCATCATTTATCATGTCATCCATCCATTATATAGGTATATCTTCCCCCCCCCAGGGCAAGGAACAGTTTGAGAGCCCTCCCCAGGGTAAATGGCAGAGATTAAGATGAGGACACAATAAGTATTTGCAAATCATCATCAGTAAATATTTGCTGATCATTTTGAATATAACTCAGTCAGATGTGTGCTCTAACAACATAGGAAAGGTTTTGTACTTTGGAAATACATTCATAGAAACTATTCATTTGCAAAATGAGTAAGCAAAGTAAAAGAATGTGAGAAGTAACAGTGTAAGTCATAGCTCTGAGATCTGAAGTTTTAGCCTTCCCTTAATGCAAATATCTCAAAACCAACTTAAGCAGAGAAAATAGGAACATCGAGTGACATGGTGTGGATGAATGCATCTTTTGATTTAACTTGTCTGTTTTGCTTTATTCAATAATATATTTTCCTCCTCCTTTTCACATCATTGACTTTTAGTTTAATGGTTTTCAAAGTGTGTGATGGGGCTTCAGAAGTGAATGTAGACAGACAAAAAGTTTCTTCGTCTTTTTGTCCCATGCCTATATTTTACACAAGGTCAATAACAGGCTTCAGTGTTTTTACAATTACCAGGAGGATGGGATTTGTTATTGTGTGCAGATAAATGTGCTGATGCCTCCATTATTTATGGGATGAGATAAAAGTCAGGCAGCCTTCTGAGACAAAAGGCAGGTATATGTTTTATATCTATATTTTTGATGAGTTCTCCATAGCCCGGTGACTACCTAATCTAAATTTCAGGTGAAGTAAAGCTGTCAACATTTAGTATTTTTTATGACTTACACTTATGCAGCTAGGGAACAAAAGCTCACTTTGGAAAAAACTAGGTAGGTATAGGCAGAGTGAAATGGTTTTTTATTTAATTAAATTAATTAATTAATTAATTTATTTATTTATTTTAGTTTCTAGTATTTATGTTAGAGAAAAGTGACCCAAACTAAAGTAATTTTAAGGGCCTCTATGTGGAAGGAATATTGGACCTCAAAGATTTAAGTGTTTCTGAAATATTTTAAAATAGAAAATCTGGCTTCGTGACTTTAGAAAATAGGCAAGTTAACATTTGTTTTAAAGTAAATGGAATATGTCAGCCACCTACAAGGATAATATTCTTGACTAATTGTCAGCAGTACCTTAATCTTACTTTTTTTTCCCCTCCTTCCTGTAGTAAATTTGGATTTAGGTGTGGGTATGGGGCGAAGAAAGGTAATTGGTCCTTATGGGGGTTGGTTGGGCCTATGTCCTCCATTGTATGACTTACCCGCTAATTGACAATTACAAAGTTCTAATGTCTATGAGACTCTGTTTTCTCCTTTGAAAAATGAGAGAGTAATGCTCAGTTGTGCATTTAAGCTAAATATTTTTTCAATTTCTACAATTTTTCTTCAATTTCTATAATTTTAATGTGGGTGGACCAAAAACAGACTTTCTATAAAACCATGAAGAACTTAGGAGTTATAATTTCTACCATTTCCTTCTAAATAATAATTTAATATACTAATGACATCTCTTTTAAAAGCAACCATAAAATACACATATGATTTTTTAAAAATATTTACAGATGAACAAATTTTTCTAATAGTGATTCTAAAGGATAAAAATGGGAACATCAGGAGGTAGGAAGGGAGATTTTATTTCTCTATAATGTCTAAGCTTTTATCATGAATATGATAATGAATCATAACTTTGAAAAGCCTGTTTCATTATAAATAATGAAATGTATCTAATTTACACTTAATGTTGGCATGATTATATGGGAAAAGGCACTCAGAAAATATTGACAGTAATGTGAAATATTTTTCTGAAGAGAAATTTCCTAATATATACCAAAAAGCTTTAAAATATTTATACTGTCTGAATAATTCAACAATTAGAAATGTATTCTAAAACAATAGCTTATACTTAGTGGCAAAATTTAGAAGTACTTCCTTTGAAATCAGGAAGAAAATTATGCCTATTATATCTGCTTGCACTCTACATTGTATTATATATCCTAGACAATGCAATAAGATATGATATAGAAATGAGAGGTAGCTAAATTGGAAAGAAACAAATCTTAATTATAACTCCTATGTTTATCTCCATAAAAGTCTAAGAGAATCTTCAGCTAAACTATTAGAAAAAATAATGGATTTTAGCAGTGTTGGTAGATGTGAGAGATCTATGTTTTTTTTTAAAAAAAGCGAATCTCATGTCTTCTGCACATTTTTAAACTGGATTATTTGTTTTTTGGGTATTGAGTTTTATATATTATTGAGTTCTTTATATATTTTAGATACTAACCCTTTATCAGATGTCATTTGCAAATATCTTTTCCCATTCTGAAGGTTGCCTTTTAGTACTGTTGATTGTTTCCTTCACTGTGCAGAAGCATTTTATCTTGATGGAGTCCCAATGGTTTATTTTTGCTTTTGTTTCCCTGAAGCCTTTGGAGACATACCTAGTAAGAATTTGTTATGGCCAATGTCAAAGAGGTTAGTTACTGCCTGTGTTCTCCTCTGGGATTTTGATGGTTTCCTATCTCATATTTAGATTTTTCATCCATTTTGAATTTATTTTTGTGTATGGTGTGAGAAAGTGGCCCAGTTTCATTCTTTTGCATGTTGCTGTCCAGTTTTCCTAACACCATTTGTTAAAGAGACTATTTTTTTTTCCCCAGGATATTCTTTCCTGCTTTGTCAAAGATCGGTTGACCATAGAGCTGAGGGTCCATTTCTGGGCTCTCTATTCTGTTCCATTGATCGATGTGTCTGTTTTTGTGCCAGTACCATACTGTCTTGATGATGACAGCTTTGTAATGTAACTTGAAGTCCAGAATTGTGCTGCCCTCAGCTTTTCCTTTTTAAGATTTCTCTGGCTATTCAGTGTCTTTTGTGGCATAAAAATTTTAGGATTGTTTGTTCTAGCTCTGTGAAAAATGCTGGTGTGGTGGTATTTTGATTGGGATTGCATTAAATGTGTAGATTGCTTTGGGTAGACATTTTTCCAAAGAAGACATCCAGATGGCTAACAGACACATGAAAAGATGCTCAACATCACTCATCATCAGGGAAATACAAAACAAAACCATGATGAGATACCACCTCACACCTGTCAGTTTGGCTAAAATTAACAACACAGCAAACAACAGTTGTTGGCGAGGATACAGAGAAAGGGGAACCCTCTAACACTGTTGGTGGGAATGCAAACTGGTACAGCTACTCTGGAAGAGTATGGAGGTCCCTCAAAAAGTTAAAAATAGGGGTGCGTAGGTGGCTCAGTCATGAACTCGGTGTCCTGGGATTGAGCCCCGTGTCAGGCTCCCTGCTCAGTGGGGAGTCTGCTTCTCCCTCTGCTGCTCTCCCTCCCCCCCCCCGTTTGTGCTCACTCTCTCAAATAAATAGATAAAATGTTTTTTTAAGAAGTTAAAAATAGAACTACCCTACAATCCTGCGATTGCACTACTACGTATTTACCCAAAAGATCCAAAAACACTAATTTTAAGGGACACATGCGCCCAATGTTCACAGCAACAGCAGAGTTATCAGCAATAGTCAAACTATAGAAAGAGCCCAACTGTCCATTGGCTGACGAATGGATAAAGAAGATGCGGTGTGTGTGTGTGTGTGTTTATATTTATATAATGGAATGTTACTCAGACATCAAAAAGAATGAAATCTTGCTATTTACAATGACATGGAGCTAGAGTGTATTATGCTAAGCAAAATAAGTCAGAGAAATACAAATACCATGATTTCAATCATATGTGAAATTTAAGAAACAAAACAGATGAACAGAGGGGAAGAAAAAAGAGAGGCAAACCAGAAGACAGACTCTTAACTGTAGAGAACAAACTGAGGGTTGCTGAAGGGGAGGTGGGCAGGGGGGGATGGGTTAAATGGAAGATGGGTATTAAGGAGGGCACTTACTGTGATGAACACTGGGTGTTGTATGTAAGTGATGAATCACTAAATTCTACACCTGAAACTACTATTACACTGTATGAATAAAATTCCTAACCTCATACCTTCTCCTCTCTGTGTTGTCCTGCCCATATTTCCTGTAGTCCAAACATACCTGAAGCCAGAGGGCTAGGGAGCTGTTTTATTTGATATTCACAGATTAGCCTCAGAGAAAGGAAGCCATGTGAGAAAGATGAGACACAAATTTGGAGGGTCAAATGGATAATCCTGTACAGTCATGAAAATAGATATATTCAAAAGTGATTTACTGAATGAGGATACGTTCACTTTCCATATAGTAAAAAACAGAACAAATAATTGTCTACACAATATGATTTCCACTTCTCTCTCAAACAATCTTGAAGAAAATAAACAAACAGGTGTATTGGTTCTGCTTAGGATAGTCTTATAGGTGACTTTTGATATTTTATATGCTTCTTTTTACTTTTTATATTTTCAGTTGTTCTATAATGGATAAATACCACACTTTGAGTCAGAGCAAGAAATCACTGGTTTTTGTTAAATTACATTTCTAAACTTGTTTTTCTTTTTTTTTTTTTCTAGATATTCTATGTCTCCAAAAATTTTCCAAGGAAGTATGAGTTATTTAGTCTTTTAATTTTTTTCTAGAAAAAACAAATCATCTAAGAAATAAAAACAAAATGTAGTAAGTACCAAACTGAAACAGTATTTTCTTTTTCTCTTTTCTTTTTAGAGAGAGCATGAGCGGGAGCAGGGCAGATAGGCAGAGGGAGAAGGAGAGAGAGAATCTTAAGCGGGTTCCACGCCTAGCGTGGAGCCAGACTCAGGGTTCAATCTCACAACCCTGAGATCATGACCTGAGCTGAAATCAAGAGTCAGACGCTTAACTGACTGAGCCACCCAGGCACTCCTGAAACAGTATTTTCAAGATTGACATCGAAATCTTTGATGCTGTTCTGAAAGAATAATGAAGTTTAAAAATAATTTTATTTCTGATCCATAACAGTTTACTCCAAATCAAATAAGAGAAAGGAGAGGAAATGCCAGACAATTTTGAAGTAAATTGAGATCAGATCACAGGCATATCTTCCTGGTGGACTGACCCTTTTATCATAGGAGATGTCCCTTTTTTCATTATTAATGCTTCTTTGCTTTAATTCTACTTTGTCAGATAATAATATTGCCACATCAGCTTTCTTTTGATTGATGTTTTTATGATTTACCTTTTTGCATCTTTTTATTTTCAATGTATCTGTGTACTTATATTTAGGTAGTATATAATTTGATTTGGCAATCTTTGCAATGTAGTAGGACTGTTTATTTTGTGTAATTTAATTAATTTCTGGTATAACTGGGTGCCATGTTGCCATTGCTATTCTTCTCACTTACTGTTTTTTTACTTCTTATTTGCCTTTTTTTGGACTAGGCAAATCAAGTGATTTACTAGTCCACTTTCCCTTCTATTAGCTTATTAGTTATATTCTATTATTCTTCCTGTGGTTGTCCTAGATATTATAATATGCATATGTGACTTAGTAGAGACTAATATAAATTAGTTCTTTGACCATTTCTCAGTCAATATCAGGAAAGTAGAACATAAGAACTCTTGCCTTTAGTGTATCTGTGGTCCTTGATTTTAACTCAACATATAATTTGAACCCCTCAAGATCCCATTTTCATTGTCATCATTTTGGAAAAGCAACACTATGGATTTAACCACACATTGATATTTACATTGTTCTTCATAGCTTCCTGAATTTCTGTGTTTTAATCAGAGATCATTTCCTTTCTGCCTAAGGAAATTCATTTTTTAATTTCTTTTAGGGGGAATCCAGTGAGGACAAAATAGCGCAGACTTGGTCTCAAAATATCTATTTTTTTCAAATTTCCTTTTTGTATCTCCTCTGCATATAAAATCCTAGGTTCGCAGTTATTTCAGTACCGTACGTAATGAGATCATTGTCTCCTGGTTTGGCTTTCTCCATTTCTCTCCTCCTTTCTCCTGTGGAGAAATTAGCAGCCTTATTGTTGGTCCTGTGAAAATACTGTTTCCTTTCTCTTTTTTGTTTAACCCCTCTAGCTTTATTTAAGATTTTTCTTCTTTGTCTCTTGTTTGTGTTTTCATCCATATTATTAGGATGTGCGTAGGTGTGGTCTTATTTGATGTCTTTGTGGTTTGTAGCATTTGTTGACCTCTTTAGATTTGAAAAAGTCTTGGTGATTATGTATTCAGATACTGTTTGTTCCATTATCTCTTTTCTCTTTGGCTGTTTAATCTCCACTCCCGTTGTACTTCCATTACCCTTTATGTGTATTATGTTCCTTTCTTGCCATGCTGAAGTTAGGAACTGGAAAATGTCTCAAGGGAAATGGGCAGCCCATGTCGGACTCCCTAGTGTGCCCCTCCCTTCTTTGAAGGACTTACCCCTCCTAGTTTTTCTCCCATTTTCATTAGATTGCTAAAGCTCTACCAGTATATTGTCTATGGTGTATAATCTGTCATTTTGTGCCACTGAAGAATTGGCAGTTTTGTGCAAAACTGAGGCTTCCCTCAGTTAGCTGACTTCATTTCAGGACACTGGCTCCAGAAGTCCTGACGACGTCCAAAAATGTTTTCAGTAGTTTAAAAATATTTTTATGTTTTCTTTCATACAGGTTTTCTAGTGGGTCTTGGTGGGAGTATTGATCTGGTAGAACGCATTCCCTTATAATCAAAAATGAAAGTCTGTTGGCATCACGGTGCCTTCACGCCAAGTGAAGATTATAGTTTTCTCTAATTTTGGAATGATACATTTTAGTAATAAAAGAAATTTCAAAATATAAAATGTGGGGTGTTTTTTTGGTCTGACTGTAGCCAGCATATAGCCCGGTAAACAGAAACTACTACAAGAATTGCAAACAGAGGGGATTTGATACAGAGAAACATTTACAAAAGTGTGGGAAAGGCTTGCAGAGCAGAAAGGGAAGATGAGGCTAACTCGTTGGCTAGTAATTGTGGAAGGCCGTTCTTATTTTAGGAATGAATGTGAGGTAACCAGGAGGCCAGGATTACTGTGTCACTGGGGCTGCTGGATCACCTGTTGCTTTGGAATGACTGTTGTCCCACCTGAGACTGAGGAGCCTGCCAACTCGCTGATGCCTCTGAAGCTTTGCGGTTCAGCATCTCCCAGAGCTGTTCCGGCCATGGCCACAGCGTCACCGAGGATTCTGTGGAACCTTCACGGGACTTGCTGGGGCTACTACTGCTGGTGGGCTTGCACTGCCCGCGTCGGAGGCTAGGAGCCAAGAATTGTCTGGTGCCCCTGTCCATACTACTTCCTCCCTTCCTTCCTTCCTTCCTCCCTCCCTCCCTCGTTCCCTTCCTCCCTCCTTTCCTCCCTTCCTTCCTTCCGCCTTCCAGTTTTCTGGAAGTTGGCATAACCTAAATGAAAGCATCCCAAGAAAGTCTGGGAAGTATAGTTTTTAGACATTTGGGCCCCAAACAAACTAGAACACGCATAAGGGCAAATATGAAGCCAAAAGCCGTCTGTCAACTAATACATCTAACTGGCAATAGCACAAATCACACAGGTACTTATTTCTCTTTCCATATTATGCATTAGTTAAATGAAACCCAGATAAGTAAAATGGTTTGGTCAATATCAGTTGGTATTGACAGAAGGAGTCAGGCCTATTTTCTCTTTACTAGAATTTCAGGTCTCCCACTACAGTATAACTCTGTTTTAGACAAAGAAACCAGTCCCTACATTTAATGGTATATACACACACACACACACTGAATGTTTAAAAACAAACAAACAAAACCAACCATATCTGGATATGAACATTTTTTCACCTTCTTGTAATTTGCAGATCCAGGTCCAAATATATGTGGCAAGCTTTATTACTATAATTAGAGAGGCACTATATTAGTCTAAATAGAGGGTACTAGGTAACTTACCCTCTCTATCATGGACAGAAAAGAGCCTGTGGACAAAGAAAGACCATCCAGATCACATCTCACAACCACTTCAGTACCTGTGGTCACAGATGCTACACTGGATTGTGGCTAATGAGGCTAGAATTTCTGTTAGTGGGCTCTCCAGAGAGAAGAGAGAAGTACAACCACTGCTTCTTCAGTTTGAACTTTTATACTCAGACACTGACATGTATATCTCTAACTGGCTGAGCACAGGTCGCAGCCCTCTATCCTAGCTTTAAGAGGGGTTGACAACATCTATTTCTGGCCTTGAGAAGGGACAGATTTCTAAACTGGGAAATTAGGAAGCATAAGCAGGACGTTCAAAGCTTCTAGGCAGGGGCGCCTGGGTGGCTCAGTTGGTTAAGCATCTGCCTTCGGCTTGGGTCATGATCCTCCCCCGGGTCGGGCTCCCTGCTCAGTGGGGAGCCTGCTTCTCCCTCTCCCTCTGCCTCTCCCCTAGCTTGTGCTCTCTCTCTCTCTCTTTCTTTCTCGCTCACTCTTCTCAAATAAATAAATAAAATCTTTAAAAAAAAAAAGTCCCTTAAGAAAAAAAAACTTCTAGGCAGTCAAACAATATCAAATGGCAAAACAAACATTGAATGCCCCTTCCTCTGTGCTAGAACAAAAGTATAACTTCCATAAAAGACACACATGGCCTTCCATAAAAATTGAAACAATCTTGGAAGAAGTAACATGTATCATCTTTCCCAGTAGATTACTGCCGCACTGTATCAATTAATGACGATAAAGTGCATAGCTTTCCTTAGCAGTCTTTTTATTTAATATGCTTGGAATCTGCCTACAGCTATTAACAGGTTTTTCTTACCACAATTCCATTTAATCTGAGATGTGCTTTATCTGAGGACATCATTTCTTGTTTCTGATAATAGAATAGGGACTTTGAGCTAATGAAACACCTTTCTGATACAACAGGTACATCCACTGTGACATTGGAATAAGAAACATCTACATTTGGATTATACATTTTTTTATCAGAGGTTACTAAATAAAACATTTAAAATGGGGCACCTGGGTGGCTCAGCCGGTTAAGCGGCTGCCTTCGGCTCAGGTCATAATCCTAGAGTTCTGGGACAGAGTCCCACATCGGGCTCCCTGCTCCCGGGGAGCCTGCTTCTCCTTCTGCCTGCCACTTCCCCTGCTTGTGCTCACCCTCTCTGATTTAAAAAAACAAATAAAATATTAAAAAAAAAACATTAAAATGAAACTAATTTTCCTATAATTAATGTCCCTCAGTGTAGCATCTTCTAATAAAATTCCCCACATAAGGGTGAAGTTTCAAAATATTGTCATGCTCTATTCTTTATAGTATTTGATCTGCCCTATATTGACTCTACGTTTAAATTTCATTAGATTATATGTGTAGATTTCTTTTTTGATATTAAGTCATGTCTATATGACTTTTGGTAACAAGAGTGTTATTAATTCTGTTTCAGCTTATGTTCAGGTTTTTAGCTTACTCATTTCAGCTTGTCTTTCCAAGTAGGCCGCTCTAGCTGCCCCACAGCTCTGGCTTTCTCCTGGGGTTTCCAGTATTCCAGACATGGGGAAAGTTACTCAGAGCCCAAGCAAAGTCATACGGCCAGTTAAGCATTCCTCTTGCCAGTCAGTGAGAGAGGTTCTAGGTGCTGAGCTGGTAACATCTTCACCAGACACTTTGGGCAAATTTGGCCTATGGCAGGAAACAGGAGATAGGAAATGCATAGTCAGTGAGCCCTGGGATTTCTGCACCAAAGACTTGACTCTTACACGACAGATCACATACCCGAAATACTTCCTTCAAGTGCCCCTGGCTAGATTTCCCACTCGGCTCTTTTAGGGTATTGAACCCACTCCCTTCTTTAGCAGACTCCTTACTAGGCAGCCTCCATTTCCACCTTCTTTTGGGGGGAGGATGCTAATATTACCTGGGTACCTGACTGCTCACTGGAGACTACATTTCCCATCCTTCTTTGCAGTCAGATGTGGCCATGTAACCAAATTTGGGCCAGTGGAATGAGAACAGAATGATGTCATCAAAGCCATCTTCTAAACAAAGATAAATTGTTTTTCTTGGACTTTCTCACTTACCACTTCCTAAGGGCTGGGTCACAGACGTGGTCATGACCCAGGTTTGGCCGTGAAGACAAGAACAGCACACTCGGGGATGACAGAGCAAAGAGTTACAGTAGAACAGCCTTACCAGCCTAGAAAACTCAACCCTGGAGTTCTGTGAGAAAGACCGTCATTTTATCGTTTTGATCTACACTGTATTTTGGGATTTCATGGCAGCTTAAGTTGCAGCCTTAAGTAATATATGTGGTGTAGCTCCAAGCATCCTAGGGCATGCTTCACCTAAGTGCCCTTCTAAACCCTCCCATTACTATTTGATTCCATCTCAGTTACAAGGGGATTCTCCTTCCCACTTTTTCCTCCCTTGGTCTCTTTCTGCCTTTCATGTTCTCATATTCTCATAGTCCCCCACGACATTACCATGTTCTTTATGTCATCTCTCCAAATCCCATTCACACATTCTTTCTGTTTTTCTCTCAGACTCTTTCTTGCCCCCACCACCACCAAATTAACCTTTTTACAGCAAACCAAATTCATCAGTAACTCCAAAATTATTTTCCATTTCTTTGAGGGCAAGGAGCACTCAATCTGCAAATCATCCAAGAAATTAAGGGGAAATATTTGTAGTTATTCTTTTAGTATCAAAGAAAGGAAAATGCCAAGTGGAAATTTCCATATTCAATTTATAATCCAGGAGTTTTCTAACATCTGTAAGTTCTGGATATGTGATTTTGAGGGAATATCTTATTCATGTAAAATATACATATATTTATACAAAATACAATCACATACATCTTTTACCATTTACCATTTACTTAACAAATGCCTTTTCTTCCTCAAAATACCTTTTTTCTTCCCTCTAATTTCCACAGCATATTAGCTAGGTATAATAAAATCTAAAATATTGGGACAGAAAAGAGCTTAATGGAGCATTGTTTTAGTTTCTTTATTTCCAGGTGAGGAATCTGAGAACCAGATTGAGTAGCTGGGCATCTTACTCAAACTGATAAGACTAGCAAGTGGTGTGCTGGCACGATACCCAGCAAGCTGACTTTGGTAAATACATCTTCTACTCTCCCACCTGTTTATTGCTCTTGAAAGGTAAGCTTGTAATTGACTTTTAGTATAAAAACAATAGTGTTATAATAGCAACTGACACTTTTCAGGATTTTAAATAACCAGTAAATAAATTAACAGAGTTGAAAGGTCCCAGTTTAAAATCACTGAGTCATTCAGCACTCTGGATCTTTCTAATTTCTCTTTAAAACTGAACTCTTGCTGGGGTG
This sequence comes from Mirounga angustirostris, assembly GCF_029215605.1. Classification (NCBI taxonomy): domain Eukaryota; kingdom Metazoa; phylum Chordata; class Mammalia; order Carnivora; family Phocidae; genus Mirounga; species Mirounga angustirostris. The sequence goes on along the minus strand of NW_026991709.1, from coordinate 174,364,430 downwards.
ACTGGGTGACTCAGTCAGTTCAACATCCAACTCTTGGTTTTGGCTCAGGTCACAGTCTCAGGGTCCTGGGATCGAGCCCCACATCCAGCTCTGCACTCACTGTGGAGTCTGCTGGAGATTCTCTCTCCCTCTGCTCCTTCCCCCTACTTGCTCTCTCTAACTAAAATAAATGAAATCTGGGACGCCTGGGTGGCTCAGTCGTTAAGCGTCTGCCTTCGGCTCAGGTCATGATCCCAGGGTCCTGGGATCGAGCCCCGCATCGGGCTCCCTGCTCTGCGGGAAGCCTGTTTCTCCCTCTAACTCTCCCTCTGCTTGTGATCCTGCTCTCACTGTGTCTCTCTCTGTCAAATAAATAAATAAAATCTTTAAAATAAATAAATAAATAAAAATAAAAAAATAAAAATAAAATAAATGAAATCTTATTTAAAAAACCAAAACCAAAAAACTTACTCTTGTTGACACAAGCACAACACTAATTCACAAAATTCATTTTAATTAATGTGATTCTCAAGATTCACAGTCTAACTTTTTTCTCATTTGGTCGCTTCCTTTTATCAGCAGAATATTATTTGTTGGGAAGCTTTCTTTTCCTTTTTTTTTTTTAAGAGGGGAAAGGAGGGGCAGGGAGGAGAGCGGTAGAGGGAGAGGGAGAGAGAGAATCTTAAGCAGGCTCCACCCTCAAGCACAGAGCCCCACACCGGGCTCCATCGCACAACCCTGAGATCATGCCCTGAACAGAAATCAGAAGGCTGACACTTAACTGACTGAGCCACCCAGGTACCCCAGCTTTCTTCTCCTTTATCTAAACTACCCACTGCATGCTTCTCAGCCTTGTAACTTTCATTTTCTATAAAAAAATTGAGGGGGAGCCTGTATGGCTCAATCAGTTAAGTGTTGGACTCCTGATCTCAGCTCAGGTCTTGATCTCAGTGTCGGGAGCTCAAGCCCCACACTGGGCTCCACAAGGCATGGAGCCTACTTGAAAGAAACAAAGAAAGGGGGGGGGAGGGAGGGAGGGAGGGAGGGAGGGAGGGAGGAAAAAGAAAAAAAAAAAAGGAAAATTGAGTACAGTTTCTTTTAATTTCCTTTTAAGAAGCCTGTCAATAATAGTAGCACAGTAACCATCCTGTGGGCTATGTGCTTATGGATGGTTTTTTGTTGCTGTTGTTTTATAGTTTAAGACTACTGATTGATTGCTTGCATATTCAGTGCACTGACTTCTGCATTCAGAGCACTGTTATCTGTAATAACCAGCCCTGGGAAGCAGCTTGTTTGCCTTCCCACTGTCTAGTCTCAGCAAGAGCAAACATCATTTTGCCAATTTCATTCCTTTCTTTCCATCCCTTTCCTTTTATTTTCCCAAGCAATTAATTTTGCAGTACCCATGAGCCTCTCTAAATACCTCAAGAGCGTCATGATGTTCCCTAGTGGTAATTTGGGGGACCTGCATATCTCCTTTGCGTAGAAGTATCTGAGTTGACATCCTTCTACTTCCACAGGTGGTGTTTAATGCTATCCTGCTATCCCATTGCACTATCTTATGGCATTTCCCTCTTCTTTCCCTGGCTACAACTCCAAAACTCTGAGAGCATTGCTTGTGTCCATGCTTTATTTATGTTATCTTATCGAGGGAGATATAAAGAACATGGATAACTTGATAATCTATACAACCAGTGCCCCAATTTCCATTACCAATGCTTTATTTCAATATTTAAATTGAAGAATTAAATTAATAAGTAATTTAGTTAAATCATTAAGTAAATGAAATTACTAATCTAATGTATTTATTAAATTTTGATTTAATCATTTAAATAAATGAACAAATAAATTAATCATAGATTAAATAAAGGAGTTAAAATGCTTAACATAAAATTAAGATCTCTTGGACTACTCCCTAAATCTCATCACTTATACTCCTTCCCAGAGACAACCTTTATCAAGGGATCATTTAATATTATCCCATCTGAATTTCTATATTTTTCAAACATAAATGCATTTTTATAAACTATATATATTTTATTGGTACAAATAGGTTTCTGCTTACACAAATGGTAGCATGGGGTAACTACAATCTTACAATTTGCTGTTTTCCAATCATCATTATGTCTTTAAGATCTATCTGCTTTAAGATGTTAACAGCTGCATGTATCCTTCTATTGTGTGATTACACTCCAACTTTGTTTTGTCATTTCCCTATTGTTGTACATCCATGCTGTTTCTAATTTTTACTATTACCTCAAATGCTGTATGTTGTAGTGAATACACACTTGAGTATGTCTCCTTATTGAACACGTGATTCTCTGGTATATATGTAAAATGAATAGGTCAAAGGATGTATGGATTTCAGTTTTACAAGATACTGCCAAATGTCTTTCAAAATAGGTTATATCAATTTTAACTCTTACGAGTACTCTGAGAATATCCAATTCTCAACATCCTTCCCAATATAGAATGTAGATAGTCTTTCAGAAATGTTATCTCAGTGCTATAATTTTAATTTGCATTATCCTTATTATTTCCTAGTAGGGAAAGAAAAAGCCACATGCTGTTACTTGACATATTGTGAGTAAGGTAGCATTCTGCTTTATTTTAGTGTGTAAAATAACTTGCTTTATTCTTGCCTTAATGACACTCTTTACCTTATTTAGCCTTCTTAAGAACTCTCAATTTTAAATATATCCAGATTATATTGTGTAATGATTGTCTGGTTTTTCCAAACTCCACTTCTTGAGCTATTTTAAATGTTACAAGGTAATACAGTAAAGAGATCCTCCAGGATCCCTGACTTTTAATTCTAAGGCAGCTTGGTCTTACTTCTCCCTCTTGGGATTAGTGAAAGCTTAAATCTATCTTACAACATCTGGCTGTGTCTTGACTTTCCTGAGCTCCAGCAAAGTTCTCCATACAGTTCAGGAGTTTCAGTGGCTCTTCCAAATAGGAACGATGTTTTTCTCCATCTGTAGCTCTGCCTTACAATATTCCCCCTACTTCTCCTATCACCAGTAGCTGAATCCTGCTCCTCCATGAACCATCTGCCTCTCACAAAGTGGAGATCAGAAGCAAGATTTTCCATTGGCTTATTTCCTTCTGAAACCCGTTCAAGAGAAGCAGAAGGAAGCGAATCATTATTAGTTTAATTGCTATTTCATGTTAACACAAGGCACTAAGATGTTTTTGTCATCAGGTTCTAATGATCAGCATAAATTATTATTTTTACTTTTATTTTTTGCCATAGAATTTGCTAATCCTAAACAATCTGATTGTCTTCTTCTCTTTGTCTCTCTTTTAAAAAATGCAGTCCTCGGGGTGCCTGGGTGGCTCAGTCGGTGAAACTTCTGCCTTCTGCTCAGGTCATGATCCCCGGGTCATGGAGCCCCATGGTAGGCTTCCTGCTCAGTGGGGAGCCTGCTTCTCTCCCTCTCCCTCTGCTGCTCCCTCTTCTTGTGCTTCTCTCCCTCCCTCTGTCTGTCAAACAAATAAATAAAATCTTTTTAAAAATGCAGTCCTCAATAAATGCAAACCAAATTTTAGAAACTGTTCTAAACTCTAGGGAGCATCCAAATGTTTGTCCCTAAAGTACTCCAGTTTATAAATGTATTGCAAGCTAATCTATCAACATGTAGGTGATTTTAACTCTTAAAACCTAAGCTGAGAATTTGGCAACAAAGATCTTTCTCAAAAGCACTGTTCTGTGAACACAGAAAATAGACAAAATGTGGGAGGAAACAAAATTAGAGTGTTAACAGTAGAGGATCTGGGACACCACTTAGAGGCATGGTGCTTTATTATACATTTTCTATGCTTTTCCTAGTGTGTTTCTTCTTTAATGAGACATTGTGGTAACCAGGGCTCCAAGTCTAGCAAATTTAAGGTTAAACTGTTTATCTTCATTATCACAAGTCCTGGAGAACTTCATAAGCCTCAAGGCACATGCTGAATGGTTTCTGTCCTATATAATTGAGTGTGCTATACTTCCAACCAAGATAAAAACCTCAGGATATATTTTTAAGGTATTTCTATGAATGTTTACTGTATTTTCAGAGGGTTGATTAAGCCCAGTACTATTTTCTGAAAATGTAACATCATTTCTGATAAGCTCTCAGATTGTCCAAACCAAAAAGGAAGAATTCATTTTATTTTAAATTGAGCAATGGATTATGCAGTCATGTTTTACAAGCTGAAAACAATTTCATTGCTTTTATCTTACTAATAATCATGAGCGACATGTCTCCTTTGAATAGTGAAAATGATGAGACCAAGGTATGATCAGTTACCAGTACAATTTGTAGGTGTTTTCCCTTTAATGATGGTGAATTCTTGGAGATCCACTCCTCAGTATATGCCTGTTTCTTTCTGGGCACAGCTCTACATGTGTCAAATTGCTGATTCTTATGAAGTTATAATCTGAGACCCAGACTGAAGTTAAATGAGTTTCAGCCTGGAACCCTGTAATAGCAGATATCAGAGACGGATGTTTGCCACATGCTAAAACCCAGTTAGGCATTATTATTCCTAAACATTTTTCTCAGCCGGACGAAGCAGCTGGGTGGACTGATACCATCAGTGAGTATTTAGATTTTGAGATGATGGTTGTGGCTGAGTATCCCAGGCTTAATAAAATGAATCCAAGTTGTTGCTGATAAATGCTGTATCAAAAATCCTAAAATAGTGGGGGCATCTGCTTTGTTATCCATTCATCCATCCATCTAGCTGTCCATCTATCCATCCACCCACCCACTCACCCACTCACCCACTCACTGGTGCATTCGTTCATTAATAGATCACATATTTAGGGGCGCCTGGGTGGCTCAGATGGTTAAGCGTCTGCCTTCGGCTCAGGTCATGATCCCAGGGTCCTGGGATCGAGCCCCGCATCGAGCTCCCTGCTTGGCGGGGAGCCTGCTTCTCCCTCTCCCTCTACTGTTCCCCCGCTTGTGCTCTCTCACTCTCTGTATCAAATAAATAAATAAAATCTTTAAAAAAAAATAGATCACATATTTAGTGAGTCTTTATTGTGGTGGCAATCATACATCAGGCACTCGTCTAAGTACTCAGGCAATAATGGTACATAAACGTAGTGCTCTTGCCTTCCCGGAACTTACTGATCTCGGGGGGCAGGGGGGAGAGACAGATCAGTGTATGTAAATAAGCAGTTATAATAAATTTTGATATGCAGAGAGATAAAGGCAGGCAAAGGATGCTATGAGAGCCCCTGGAGAGGTGCTAAACTCAGATGGAAGAGGGAGATCAGGCAACATCCTGGAGAAGGTGGCATCGGAGCTGAGAACTGAAGGGAAGGGAAGTTACAAGAGTACCAGAGGAAAAGCAAATAGGAAGGTTAGGACCTGTGCAAAAGTGATACATTTTAAGGACCTGAAAGAAGTTTGGAAACACTGGGGTGTAGCGTGCAAACTAGGGAATCACAAGAGGGGGGGCGCAACAAAGCTATCTGAGGGCGACATTACCTCCCAGGTGCCTTAGGGTGTGGTTGGCTGGAAGTACTGATCACAGAGTGCGGGTGATTAAAACTCTCTGTTTTAGTTTTTGTGGTCACATTATTTTCAATTCATTATAAAAATATATCTTTTCCTTGTCTATTTATCATTGTATTTAATTTATATAATCTTTTTTTTTTGCCAAAATGGTTTAAAGTAGTTTCCAAGGCTACATAAAATACAACACAATTGTATGAACTTCATGTAGAGTGCAAGGAGACGGACAAAAGAAAACCACAATTGGGATTCAATGAGTACTCCTATAAAGGCATATTATACCGATCTATAAGCTCCATCCGAATAACATGAACAGTTGGAGTCAGGGCTTTTTGGATTCCTATGATGTGGTGGGCAGTGTTTTCAATGCTTTGCACCTGTTCCTTCATTTCATCCTTTCAGCCTTGCTGCTTAAAGTGTGGTCCACAGACCAGCTGCCTCAGCATCACCTGGAGCTTGTGGGAAATAAAAAATCTCTGGCCTCATCCCACATCACCTGAATCAGAATGTACACTTTAACAAGGCTCCAGGTGATTCCTGAGCACAGGAAAGATTGCCAAGAACTGGACTAAGAGGCACTTAGTATTACTACGTTCTCATATTAAAGATCAGAAAACAGGGTTCTGAGAGAAAAAGTAATTTGCCCAAAACCAATCACTTAGCAAATGCAAGGGAAATTTTTGAATTTTTTTCTTTCTGACTCTTGACACTTTGTGATCTCTGAGTGGCATACCCTCTCCACACATTCGTTCCTAAGCTTTACATTGGCCAGCCAAATAGGAAATATGGGCTTTTATACAAAATATGTTGTCACAAACATATCAGACCAATTGCTCAGAAGAACAGCAGGGCAACTATCATCGATGTTATCAGAAAAGTATGTTTCCCAGGAATGTACAAAGTACAGACTTTGCATGATGTGATGAATGATAACCCAAACAAAATTCTCCCATAGATTCTATCTGATAAATCAAAATGATGTGCTTCAGTGGAAAACAAACAGTAGTGAGTAATTAGCCTATTTAGTTATCTCATAAGGCAAAGACAAAGTTGATCAGACAGGGACAGTGACCTCAGATCGAAATCAGTTAGGAAGTCAAGCTAATGACATCAAAGGCCCCTTCTTCTATTATCTTGACTTCCACTGGGTCATTCATTCCACTATTAAAAATGAAAATGCCTTATAAACTTTCACAAACCCAAATGCTTACACAAGTGTTATGGACTGATTTGTGTCCCCCCAAACATATGTTGAGGCCCTAGCCCCCAATGTGACTGTATTTGGAGATGAGGTCTTTAAAAAGGTCACTTAGATTAAATAAGATTATAAGGATGGGGCCTTAATCCAATAGAACTCGTTCTTCAAAAGAGCAAGGGACACCAAGGAGGCGTGCACACACAGGAAAGGCCATATGAGGGCATGACCAGAAGCATCCATCTACAAACCAAGGACAGAGGCCTCAGGAGGAACCAAACTGCTCAACACCTTGATCCTGGACTTCCAGCCTCCATCACTATCAGACAGTGAATTTCTATTGCTTAAGTCCCCCAGGCTATGGTATTTTATGTCAGCCCTTGCTGACTAATGCAAGGAGTTGGTCAAGTAATTGAAGGAAGGGAGGTACAGGGGTTAAATGTAAATGCATGCATATGGGGAACAGTGGACAGTGCTGGGGCCATGGTTGATAGAATTGCAGAATCGGTATTGCCCAACTCCCTAACCTTTAAAGAAAGAAAAAAGAACATTCATGTAAAATCTATTCTTTTTATAAGAATATTTTTATTTATTTAAAAAGTCATAGGGGCACCTGGGTGGCTCAGTCGGTTAAGTGTCTGCCTTCAGCTCAGGTCATGATCCCAGGGTCCTGGGATCAAGTCCCACATCAGGCTCCCTGCTCAGCGGGGAGTCTGCTTCTCCCTCTCCCTCTGCCTCTCCCCCCAACTCGTGCTCTCTCTCTCTCTCTCTCAAATAAATAAACAAAATCTTTTTCTAAAAATGTCATAAAATGCTGTGTGGTCTATGCAAAACACATCTGGGGTTTACAACCTCTTTGCCCAGGCTGTTAACAATATTGTATAGTAGAAGCAGTGAAAGACTATGTGGCTATAGAATCATCTTGCTTTTATATCATATCATCCAAGTGATGCAAGTATAAGCATTTTCTCAAACTCCGTAGATGCTATAAGAGAAAGGCTGCCCTAAAATATGCAAGCTAGAACTGTCAGACCTTGACACTGCATGTATATTGAAGGCCAGAATAGCTACTGCTAAAAATGCATTTCATTGACTATTCCATCTGCAAATGTTGTGCCATGATGACAATCAATCAGGATAAATCACACAGCTACTCAACTAATTCATCCATAAAGAAAACTGGTAATTAGAGTGTTGAAGTCAGCAAGGCTGAAATCAGATGCCCATAACATCTGCATTTGTGGGAGATGAGGCCTTAACTGGTAGCCCGTCAGAAATTTTAAGAACAGTCATACCACCATTATCAAGAACTGTCCTTGTGAATAGCATCTGTCATGATTTTCAAGATCACATGGGTAGTTAAGAATGCACTTCTTGTGCATTTACAAATTGTAGGGGTTTTCTGGAAGAAGTTCTAAATAATTTCTCTGTCGTTACTTGCAGTTCTGAAAACTCTAAATTTGAAATGCCAGCTTCTTTGTTGGAAAAACAGTTTCATATTGGTGCTGGTCAGTAAGGTTTCCCAACTTGAATCTATCCCTTGGTTGCATTTTATTCATCTAGCATTGTTATCACTTTTGTTGTTTGGTTGCAGGACTCATTCCATGTTTCCTCTCTGGTAAAATTCTTTACCTCTCCCCACAGACACTATTCTCATTACCTCTTGCCTGGATTTTTGTAGTAACTACCAGTGATCCTAAGTTTTCCCAGCCTTGCCTTACTCTGCAACATGTCATTAGTATTTCTTTCTAAGGAAAAAGTTTATCACAGATTTTGGACTGAGGTTCAGACAATATAGTCTGGTATTCATGATCCTACAAGCTCTTACCCCAATCTGCCTAGGTTCCTTTTCTCTTTCATCTGCCACAACTGAAAAGAACTTATTGCTCATGGAAACACAGGTCTACCAATGCAAGTGCTCATACTGTCCACCTGTTAATTCTGGAAAAAATCTTTATAGATGCTTTGGTGGCATATGTAGAATTATAAATTTTGTCTAAGGGTTTTTCTTTTTTCTTGCTTCAAATATTTCCACTGCTATATTCTCTTTTCTTTTTGGTATTTAGATACTGTGTATGTTATACTTTTTTTTCTTTTAAAGTAATCTCTACACCCAACATGGGGCTTGAACTCACAACCCTGACATGCTCTACCCACTGAGCCAGCAAGGTACCCCTGTGTATGTTACATCTTTTGAAATTGCCCCAGTTCTTGGATGTTCTGGGTTTTTTATTCTTTTCTTTTACTTTTCATTTTATTTTGGGACATTTCCACTGATCTATCATCAGGATCTCTGATTCTTTCCTTGACTGTGTTCAGTCTGATAAGGAGTCTGTCAAAGGCATTCTTCATTTCTTTTACAGTGCTTTTGATTTCTAGCCTTTTGTTTCTTAGAGTTTGTTTCTTAGAGTTCCCATCACTCTGCTCATATTACTCATCTGTTCTCACGTGTTGTCTCTTTGTTCCATTACAACCCTTAACTCATTAATCACACTTATTTTAAATTCCCTATTTGATAATTCCAGCATCTGAGACATATCTCAGTTCTTGTTCTGATGATTATTCTGTCTCTTTAGACTATGTTTTTTTTAATTCTCTTTTGTCATGCCTTGTAATATTTTATAGAAAGCCAAACCTACAATATTTTGTAAAAAGTCAAACATGTTGTGTCAGGTAGTAGGAACTGAGGTCAATAGTCCTGTCAGGTGAGAATTTATGGGACTCTCCCTAAGAGTAAGACTGCATTTAATGTTTACCAAAGCTGCTTTGTGTCAGAGGCTTCAAATTCAGCTGATGACCTTGTTTTAGTCTCCCCTCTGGACTTGGGACTTCCCTAAGTACTTTTTTCAAAGAAAGGCTTAGTTTTGCAGCTCTTTTAGCTATAGTCCACTGTCATTATATTGGTACCTTTTTGGTGCCGGAGAAAGGGGGCATGATATAATCCTCCCATTAAATCTCAGTGTTCGGGTGCCTGGGTGGCTTAGTCAGTTAAGCATCTGCCTTCGGCTCAGGTCATGATCTCAGGGTCCTGGGATGAAGCCCCGCATCGGGGTCCCTGCTCAGTGGGAAGCTTGCTTCTGCTTCTCCCTCTCCCTCTACCCCACCCAACCGCTCATGCACTCTCTCTCTCTCAAATAAATAAATAAAATCTTTTTAAAAATTTACAAATAAGGGCACCTGGGTGGCTCAGTCGTTAAGTGTCTGCCTTCAGCTCAGGTCATGATCCCAGGGTCCTGGGATCGAGTCCCACATCGGGCTCCCTGCTCCGCGGGGAGCCTGCTTCTCCCTCTGCCTGCCGCTCTCCCCTGCTTGTGCTCACTCTTGCTCTCTCTCTCTGTCAAATAAATGAATAAAACCTTATCAATCAGTCAATCAATCTCAGTGTTTGAATGGGCCAATATCCTGGGGCCATGACCTTCTTGGTATAGCTTTTCCCCTTCCGCCCCATATCCCCCTTCCTGGCTGCAGCATTCCCAATCTATTTCGTTGATCCTTGTTGACTATGTTTTCCCCTCTTAGGAGAGACAGGAAGGCTAAAGGGAGCTTGAGTGGCAGAAATGTCCTGCCCACTTACTGAAATAAACTTTTAGCAAACTCTTTTCCTCTGGAGAGTCAGCCTCTCTTATGGATAAAGCTCTGGTCTCTTTCCAGATTACTCTTCCCTTCCTCCCGCCTGAACCATGAGGGGGTCTTTCCAGATCTTCACAGTGAGAAACAGGTGGAATTTCTAAATATAAAGCCCAGTAAAGTGTGAGGGCCCCCAGTACAGCACCACCCCCCAATCTCGTATTTTGTCAGAATTACCATCTAAGTGTTCCCAGCAGTATAGGGCTCCAGCAGCTTCTGCTCCAAATAAGCGGATCTCAGGTGTTCCTGTCTGGGTGCCCCCCCAGAGTCCCAGAAAAGTCATTGATGTTCAGTTTGTTCACCATTTCCTTGTTGTAAGCCAAATGTTGTTATCTAAGCTCTCTACATTTTGGCTTCAATGGAGCTGAGACCAGAAGCCTAAGCTTTCCTAAAAGTCAAGTTTTTTGTTTTTCTTTTTAATGTTTAGAAGCTCTAAAAAAAAAAAATTGAAATACATACCAAGAGTGCCTTGGGTAGGATGAAGGCAGCCTCCAGTCTTTTCAATTCGACTGAGGCCCCAAAGGGTAAAATAACTTCCTCAAGCAATCACAGCCTTACATAAAATTTGTGTTCCACTGATGCTTACTGTAGCTAATGGGGACAGAGTTGAGACTTGAACCTGAAGTCTGCAGTGCTGCTTCTGTTAACACAACATAATGCACGTGTATTCTTCTTTGAGCTGATAATCTAGGTAGAGGTATTCCATTTGTTACCCATTGTGAGTCTTGACAATTCCCTCCTCTACTATCCATTCTTTAAGAACAGTAGGGTCCATGTGATACAAAACAGGTATTTGGATACGGAGAGAGAAATTTTACTAACTGGCACACGGAAAGCTTAGCACTTAAAATTGTATATTGAATATCCAAACAAGCCTATGAGGATGAAATCTTATAATTCCTCCTTTCTCTCCTTGTGATGAGAGAGGGGAGTCTCAGACTGGCTAAGCAATATGCTCAGGAGGTGAATGAGCAGCGGAGTCAACGGAAGCCAGGGCTGTCTGATTCCAGAGATCATAGCAGCTCTTACAAGACAGTGACTCTCACAGTCTTGTCTTGTCTTCTCTATTTCTTTCTGCTACTCCCATCCCCTCTAGAGCCGGTATAGAGCTATAGATAGATAATCAGTTTCCTGTTACTGCTGTAACCATAAAGTACCATACACTTAGTGGCTTAAACAATACAAATGTTTTACCTTACAGTTCTGGAGGTCAGAGTCCAAAGTGGCTCTTACTGGGTGAAAATCATGGTATGTATAAAGCTGCATGCCTTCTGGAGGGTCTATCTTTCTTTCTTTCTTTTCTTCTTCTTTTCTTTTCTTTTCTTTTTAATTTTCCAGTTTTTTTTTTTTTTAAGATTTTTTATTTATTCATAAGAGACAGACAGAGAGAGAGGCAGAGGGAGAAGCAGGCTCCCCCCGAGCAGGGAGCCCGATGCGGGACTTGATCCCAGGACCCTGGGATCATGACCTGAGCCGAAGGCAGACGCTTAACCATCTGAGCCACCCAGGCACCCAATTTTCCAGTTTTTAAAGCCTGCACACAGTCCCCATCTCATGGTCTCCTTCCTGCATCTTCAAAGCCAGTGAAGTTGGACTGAATACTTCTCACACTGCCATCTCTTTGACTCTCTTTCCTCTGCTCCCCTCTCTACTTTTAAAGACCCCAGCTGATTGACACCCTCAATTATATTTTGCCCTCTAACTTAACATATTCAGTTTTCAACAATTAGGCCATGGACATCTTTGGATGTCCATTATTCTCTCTATGATAGATGATAGAGAGATAGATAGATTAGATAGATAGATAGATAGATAGATAGATAGATAGATAGATAGATAGATATTTCTCCTTTAGCACATAGTTGGGTGGTTAGATATATAAGTTGGAAGATGGAAACATTATTAGAGATAAGAAGTATAAACAATTTATTAGGTTCAAGTTGTGACCATTGGAATAAAGAGAAGTCACTGATCCAAAGAAGCTGGATTCATCCAAGAAAGTTATGTACAGTTGGGCAGTAAGTAACCGAATAGGTATTGGATGAAGCAGGAAATGACCTTCATGAAATAAAGAACATAGGAAAGAAGTCATGTACATAGAACAGCGATGGAACTAACTTTAATGGACCAAACTTCATGTTGGTAAATAGAAAAAAAGTGGCTAGGAAGAGTGCAATACAATTTGGATAATTCTTTAAAGTTAGGGAAGTTTAATGGAATGATCATTTAAAACAAATCCAAGTGCATGACACCATGCTTTATCCCTGGGTTCAGAAAACATGTGGACAATCGGCAGCGGGGGGGGGGGGGGGGGGGGGGAGGAGAGATTCGTTACAGCTATATCATCTGACATGACCATGTCTGTAATGTTAAATTATTGAAGGAGAAAGGATCAGGAGTGAAAGCTGAGGGGAAGGAGAGGCTGGTCCAGGCCTGGCTGCTGCTGAGGCTCCACCAAGGTCTCCAGGAACTGGGCTCAGTCCTCCACTCCTGCACACACCATCTTTGAGGCTCCCCTGGGCCAGTGTGGGAGAGCCTTGGGCGGAGACCCCCGCATCATGTCAGCCAAGGAGGAGTGGGCCGGGGAGATCCCTAGAGGCTTCAAACTAAATTGGATGAACCTCTGGGATGCTGAGACTGGGAAGATACTCTGGCAAGGAACAGAAGACCTGTCCGTCTCTGGAGTGGGACACGAAGCCCATATTCCCAAGAACACCCTCAAGTGTAAGGCAGTGTCTCCAAAACTGAAATTGTCTTCAGCAGAACAAATGGAAAAATTCTACCTGGAACAAAAAGTTTACTTCAAAGGGCAATGCCTAGAAGAATGGATCTTAGAGTTTGGCTTTGTGATTCCTAACGCCACAAACACCTGGCAGTCCCAGATGATGCCCTCTAGCGTGCTAAATGGGAATGTTATCACACAAGGTTTTTTGATGACAATCTTCTTGTAAGCACTTCCAGAGAGAGACTTTGCTACGTTTGAGAGAATAAAGTGTGTGCATTTCAAGAATTTGGTTTTTGAGGCAGGGCGAGAGGGAATTTTCTTTTTTCTTCCATACATTTGCTTTTTGACACTTCCACCCTTAATTCCCTCAACCGCAAATCCCACCTGTGCCTACTAAGCTACCAGTTCTGTGTAGGTAACCAGATGGTTTTTTCCTTCCCAGCAGCCATCTCCCCCTGACCAGACTAAACTCTCAAACCCAGACTAGGGCAGAGGGCAAGCCTCGACGGCTTCCCAGGGTGACACGGGGACAGACACTTACCACTGGAACCGATGCTGTTCTGTCCCCTCCCTGCCTCCTCCATGGACCACATCTTCCTTTGGCTCCTGGTCTTAGAAAAATTCAAATTCCTGGGCGCCTGGGTGGCTCAGATGGTTAAGCGTCTGCCTTCGGCTCAGGTCATGATCCCAGGGTCCTGGGATCGAGTCCCGCATCGGGCTCCCTGCTCCTTGGGAGCCTGCTTCTCCCTCTGCTTCTCTCTCTCTCTCTCTCTCTCTGTCTCTCATGAATAAATAAATAAAATCTTTAAAAAAAAAAAAGAAAAATTCAAATTCCTGACCTATGTTTAGTTTTTTCCTACCATCTATATTTCATACCTTCTCATACATTTATCTTGTGAAATAGACTGTGACATTATTATTACGTAATGAATTAAAACATGAATTTTAAAACTTGTTAAATATCAGCAATCCATTGTGGTTCACCATAGACGATTTGTGGGGGCTCATTATTAGAAAAATGGGGGAGGAGGTGGAAGATATTCACTGATCAGCAAGTTATTCTTTACAATCACCACAAGAGGGTGGTAAGGAACTATGCTTTACATCTGCACACCAACAGCGCAGTTGTCTTTTTCTTCACCCACAGACATAATTATTAAAATATAAGATGGAGCATTGGGAAATTTTTTTCTTTCTCGTTTACATTCGTTAATCATATTTAACGTAGCATTGTTGGGCATCCTCAGAGTGTGTTGGCTGATCGCTGGACATCTTCAAGGCAGAGCATACCGCTTAAAAGCACATATCTCTGTCTTCCATGTGTGCTGTCCGCACTTAAAATGCAACAGCTTCATACATAAATTATAAGCCCCTCGTCACTGTCAAACTTCTAATCTGTGATGATGATTTCAATAGAATTTTAAATGGGTAAATCTCTGTTTTAACTCCATCCCCCCTTCTTGTTTATGAAATGAAATATTGAAGTGAATTGAAGGGAGTGGTCCTGTGGTTCAGGCTTGAGTGTTCGTTAGTCAAGCTCCTACTGTTGACTGTTCCCAGTGACCTTGATCAAATTGCTCAACTCAGCTGGGAGCTCAGTTGTGTATTTAGAGGATTAAGCTGTGCTGCACGACGTTTGGGAGTCAGACACACCTACCGTAACTTGCTATGGCTTTAATACTGTGTCCCTTTTGAATGAAAATGGAAATCTCCGTTCTGCACAGGGAAGGTCTCAGGGGCTTAAAACCACGTTTACTCCATCCTTCTTGTGTTGATTTCCCTTTTCTTTCTTCATTGCTCTTCTTTAAGCCTAAAAATTTCCAAAGTTTTTAATAGACATATTTTTAATTTCTCTAGAATTTTCTTTTTTTATATCACTTTTTTTTTTTTTTAAGATTCTATTTATTGGGTGCCTGGGTGGCTCAGTTGGTTAAGCGACTGCCTTCGGCTCAGGTCATGATCCCGGAGTCCCGGGATCGAGTCCCACATCGGGCTTCCTGCTCGGCGGGGAGTCTGGTTCTCCCTCTAACCCTACCCCCTCTTGCGCTCTCTCTCTCACTCTCTCTCTCTCTCAAATAAATAAATAAAATCTTAAAAAAAAAAAGATTCTATTTATTTATTTGACAGAGACATAGCGAGAGGGAACACAAGCAGGGGGAGTGGGAGAGGGAGAAGCAGGCTTCCCGCCGAGCAGGGAGCCCGATGTGGGGCTCGATCCCAGGACCCTGGGATCATGACCTGAGCCGAAGGCAGACGCTTAACGACTGAGCCACCAGGCTCCCCTCTCTAGAATTTTCTGATCGTTGTTTTGTGCATCTGTATGTGGGTTTATGTGCATGTGTGCATGTATGTATGTGAGAATGTACGTCTGTGTGCGTGTGATGTGTATGTGGGTGCTTGTTTAACACATTTGTATACATCTGTGTTAGTGTTGTTCCCATGTGTCTGCACATGTAAATTATGTAAGTGTGTGAATGGTGCATGCATGAGCGTGTGTGCATGTGTGTGCACATGCATGGGCATGCATTGTGTGGTATGCGCCATGTACTTGCATTTATATATGTGTGCATGGAATATGCATTCGAATGAGTTCATGGGTGATGTGTGTGCCCATGGTACGTGTGTCTGTACGTATGCATGTTCTTGATGTGTACGGGCGTGTGCCTGTCTGTGTATTTGTGGCATTTTGGTGGGTAGGTAGGGAGATTTCAAGTTGTATTTGTGTGTGTGTGCACATCAAGATAAGGAACTAAACAAATTGTCTACTGCCACAAGAACACTGTTCATAGTTAGACATTTTTCTGAGCCAAGAGAAGGCAATGTGCTGTTTGCATCCATCTTTGAGTTCAGCAAGGAAAAGCTCTGAAATCTAGTGGCCTGTCACTGCGTTGCCTCTTTCTCTCTTCCCCCCATAGCCCTTCATCTTACTCTATTGTGTGAGAATCCATTTTAAGTCCCCCCAACCCTCCCCTTCATTTTCATTTCACCTGTGTGAAAGCCTCGTACTTGAAATTAAGAGCATGTTAGAGGAAGAATACAAGTGATTTATCAGAAAGCAATGATTCATGTGTTTGTTTCTATCACTTCATAGTCTGACTTCTTTTGGTATTTTACAGTTTCTGCTCTTGGGTAGTATCATAAAAGACTTTGAGTTTTTGAAGAAAAGAGAGGTGTATAAACTATTTTTTTATTTGATTTTTTCACTAATAATGACCTTTCATTAACCTCAGCAGACTCTTAAAAATAAATATTTTCAGCTAATCTTTCTAAAGCTCAGTTTATGTCTGTCTTTAATGTAAACTCAGTATTTTTTGCCCAAAATGCCAGCATTGACTTTGCAAGTTCTGTTTTCTAAGAAAGAGACAATTACTCACCTTTGAGGTTTGTCTTGACAATGTGTTCTCTGACCTCAATGCTTGGTACTTAATCATTTATTTTTTCCCTTTTCCTACCTGGTTAGATTATTTTTCTGAACCAGCGTTTCTAGTTTTAGAGTACTGTAAAAAGAGCAATGACTTTGCAGTCAGAGAAGCCCAAGCAAATCTGGGGCCAAATGCATATCAAGTTAAACTCCTGGGCTTTACAACTATTTATTCTTGATATCTTCTGAACATCTATAAAATTTTGGCCTGTACTATACAATAAAGAGTCAAATAATATACTGTTTTGCATTTTTTTGTTTTTACAGTAGTAGCTTTGGCTTCTTTTTTACCGTATCCTGCATACCACTAAGTTATGTAGCCGGTTTGCCATGTACTCATTGTCATTGAAATTTTATGAAGGAAACTTTTTAAAAACTGACAATTTTCAGACAGATTATATTTGAAACATGTTAATGTAGTTGATTTTCTTCATAAAAGCCAGAATATTTTAATTACACAAGTTCCAAAATAGAAAATTCTGTTCTTCAAAAAAAGAACACTAAAGCCTCTGACTTTAAAGTGTATAGACTACATAAAAATGTTTAGCAACATTTTTTTTATAAATAATTGTCAGTACTTACTGGCCTCGTGAGAGACAAGATTTGGGAGCTAAGATATGGCTTAACCACCAGAAGTTTCTAGAGATGGCCAAGATTCTTAAATTATTGTAATTACTCCATAGGAGCATCAAAGTTCAGGTCTTGAACCATGAGAGACGATGGACTCTGAGAAACAAACTGAAGGTTCTAGAGGGGAGGGGTTGGGGGATGGGTTAGCCTGGTGATGGGTATTAAAGAGGGCATGTATTGAATGGAGCACTGGGTGTTATATGCAAACAATGAATCATGGAACACTACATCAAAAACTAATGATGTAATGTATGGTGATTAACATAACACACACAAAAAAAAAGATGTACCTAAAAAAAAAAAAGTTCAGGTCTTCTTTGAATTCATATTTAAGAGGAATATGAGCTGTCCCTTTGAAGGAAATGCTGGCAGATTATGTTTCCTAGTTAACAATGTCAAAACCAAGAGTCAGAAATATTAATGACATGGTTAGGTCAGTTGATGAGTAGGACACCTTCATTGTGAACTGGTTTGGTTCTTCTTGATCCATGGCTACTCTCTTTGTTCCTCTGATCCCAGTTCAAGATTTATCAGTACACATTTCTTCTACCTTAGACTGATTCATCTTTGATCTCATTCCCTCATACCCCACTATGTGCCCTATAGGTAACGTGATTGGGTGAGCTCTACTACCTGAGAAGTTTAGGGGACACCTCCCGATCTATATGCATTTTTCAAATTCAGTTCAAGTCAACTGATGTTTGATCATCTTCTTATATGCAAAACACGGTTTCAGACTCTGAAGATTCACAGTGACAGTTCTCTTCCCTATACCTCATATAAGCCCTTAGGTGTAACCAGAAAAACTAAAAGATCTATAGCTTCTACCTCACCATAAGACTCGGCTGCTTAGTGTAGTACGAATGCAAAAATAAAAACAAAATATTTTTAATAAAGGAAACATTCCCTATTTATTTCACTGCTCTTGAGATTGCCCGTTCTTACTCTTTGATTATATAGGTTAGTTGATCAAAACAAGAGCCATAGTAAATTAGTCATGATGTATGTTTCTTTTGTTCATCTACCCATAACTAATTCTATGTAGTTATTACTGAGTCCAGATGGGAACAGACCTTATGTCATATTGAGTCCACTTCTTCAAGAGCCATGCAAACTTCTCTAACTCAAATTCACTCATCTACTTTAGGAATGGAAAGAACAATGAGAAATTCTATTAGAAGGTGTAAAATAAGGTTGGATAGCATTCCTGATTGCAGAATTTTGTGGGTAAGGACAGATACACTCAGTGTTACTACTAAGATACAGAGAAAGATGGGAAGAGATCCATGGCTTGTTCCTACATACAGGGGCACCTTGCCTGGACTTTTCTTCCCTTTTTCCAGACTTCAGCCTTATTCTAAAGAGAATACCATTTATCTTCAGCCAATTTTATTTAGTAAACATCTGTTGACCAACTATTAAATCCCAGAAGCTCTAAGTTTTAAGCAGCAGCTAATACAGTCTGGTGAATAATAATATGTAATAAATAGCTGAGATCAACAACTGAATAAAAAGCTACATAAAAGTTTTTCCTACATGAAGAGTCTTTCCTCCATGGAGATATTCTCCTTTTTCACTTTCACTGTTTTCTGGGTATAGTGAACATTTGTGGGCCCATAGCTGGAACTTTCACTGATGGTGCCATTCCTCCTTGTTGAGTCAGGACTCTCTCTGTCTATACAGCACTTGCTGCCAGCCCACTGTCCTCCTGCCATTTTCAACATCTCTGCTTGCCTGGAACCTTGCTATTTGCTAGCTCCCTTCTGCTTAGCTGGAATTCCATGCCAGGATCTTCCTGACCAAATGATTGTGTAGTCTCCAAAGTTATTCAGATATAGGGTACAACGTATAAGAGCTTGAACCACTCATTTATTCATTCATTCAAGAAAAACAATGAGCATCTACCAAGTTCTAGGCCATGCTACACAAAGTGGATCCCACATTCAATAAAAAGCATTTCCTACCCGGAAAATAAACAGAATGACAAAAAAAAAAACTGATAATTACCAAAAGACAGTCCAGCTTGAGCACTAAAAACCTATATTATGTAAAAACCCATTCCTAAAGTCTCCAAAATGGCCAAAGTTTGAAAGTACCCAATGCATAATTTTTGATGATGTCAGTGAGTATTTGCCAAAGACCATTCTATTTTTTAGATGGACAGAAATCTATTGTATTAAGTCAATACAAAATAAAATGCATCCAAAAAAGGATGGTATTGACTAGAATCGCAATAAAAACAAAGTGGTAGTTTATAACATAAATTAACTTAAACAAAGCTAATAGCCCTGATATGTAGTAAGCTCTAGAAGACCTGCTAAACAGGGGAGCTACTGGTTATTTTAATTAGTTTATCAGCCTTTAAAATAGTGTCTCTAAAGTGATAACACATGCTTTAAAAGAGTTTGCTTTCCTCAATTACTTTTATAGAACTCAGGTAGGTAGTGCCTTGTTAAAGGTCACTCCCGCTATTGCCACAGGATCATAAACTCCAAATGAGTGCCCTCTAAATGAATGAAATTTTACTGCAAGATAATTCTGCTCGTGTCTGCCAGGCTCCATGAATGCTTTGAAAAATTTCAGGAACCCAATGCTCATAAGCTACTCGGAACTCAACTTCATCATGCAGTTATGGTCACCAATTTTTCCTGGGAATGACATATAAAACCTCTCATCTGAGCAAAACGAGGAAGATTAATGTTGCATAAAACATATACAGTCTGGATTACAAAATCACAAAAGCTGTCTCTTGGTTAGAAAAGCCATCCCTCTTTAGATGTCTGTAATTGCAAGACAAATTTCCCCATGGCCTAATATTTCTTGCTCTTTCAAAAAGAAAATTCTACATAAGAGAAATAAACCTTGGTATAGGGAAATTTTAGTAACCTTTGCTTGCTGCCTAGGAAACATCAATAGGAGTTACCATTTTTGATGACCTCAGTTGCATATGCATATCTTATCTTCAAAACTAAGGTAAGGTTTTTCTCATAAGCTTCTCAAAATATATTGTCAAGAGACTCATGGGATGTGAAAAATTAAGATAACATCAATTTCGGCAAATAATTATTTTAAAGTGCAACGCTGAAAATGGTTGACACATTTACAGTGTAAGTGTGGAATAGCTGCTTGCTCATCACTGATCTCCCTGCCTTCTATCTCTTTGTCCACTGCTATCCATCTCCCAATCCTCTTTAAATATAGTTTTTATCCTGTCACTCCTACTAAAACTGTGTCAACTGTACTGAAGGGGCATATTCTGAGCTTCTACTTATGTGCTTAACATATCTTTCCGAAGAGAGAACTGGTCTGTATGACCAACTCTTTAGGGGTGAAAAGGCTAAGTGTAGACCGGGGTTGCATCCTATGTGGAATCCACACGTACTGACAAGCTACTGCAACCTTAGCTTTTCAATTCCCTTGTAGCAGGGAGGATAAGTGGAGGGTGTGCAGGACAATGGCAGTCAGGATGCCCTCCCCCCTCTCCACTCCATCTCTGGGGAGGTGCTAACAAGCATGTAAATGCTCCCTGCAGGCAAGAAGCTGTAGGGGGCTGAAGAGGCTGCAGAGTCTTCAAAAACCCACAAATTGGATTATCAATTCCTAAATAATCAGAAGCTGGTCACTGTAACAAACCATGCCTTGAGGCGTAGAGTTCAAATGCCACTCAAAGAGGAGGGAAGAAAGTATTCCACATGCATTTTGAGAGGCGGCAATGCGTAGGGCTGAGAACATAGGCTGCCGTACCACACTGTTTGGGTTTGAATCTCAGCTACAATGTGAACTAGGAGTTTGGCCATGGACAAGTTATTTCAATTCTCTACTTTTTAGTTTCCTCATCCTACCTCATGGTAGCTGCATCATAGTGAATATATAAAATGCTTGGAGGGGCGCCTGGGTGGCTCAGTTGGTTAAGCGACTGCCTTCAGCTCAGGTCATGATCTCAGGGTCCTGGGATCGAGCCCCGCATGGGGCTGCCTGCTTGGCAGGAAGCCTGCTTCTCCCTCTGACCCTCTCCCTGCTTGTGTTCCCTCTCTCGCTGTCTCTCTCTCTCTGTCAAATAAATAAATAAAATCTTAAAAAAAAAAAAAAAATGCTTGGAATGGAGTCTGGCGCCTAGTAAGCCGTACATAATTATTTGATATTATTGGAAAACCTTTATTCAGCACATACTTTATTACAAGCGCTGTGCTAGAAAATAGGGAGAAATTCAGATTTTCTTCCTAAAGATTCCTATTGTAATTAGGCACTTACAATACAAGATGGGAAACGCTGTGATTCTGGAGGTGGGCACAGGAAGCTCGGGGATGCTGAAAGCAGGCCTTGTGGAAGAGGAAAGCAGGAAAGGACATTTGAGTGTGACTTGAAGGGAAAGGCCAATTTGCCACGATGCTTAGTAAGCTTCGGGTCTCCAGCCCCTCCCTTGAGAAGGTCCCTAGGAGGGCTCGGGGAGTACATGTAGGGGGAAAATCCAAGAGACAATCAAGATATCATTTCCCTTTAAGCATCTAGTAAATTCTGTAAGATCTTGGAAGAGAGTGGCTTAAATCTCAAGCCTGCAGTAATTTGTTTGACTTCTCTTCTCATCCTTAATCATGGTTTACTTCCAATATACCTTTTGTATTTGTAATTTTACGTATTTTTTCTTAAAGTAAGCCCCAGTTGAAACTTCAGTCCCCACAAAATCTGTCTCCTAAATGGGATTTAGCTAAGGTAATGGGATTTAGCTAAAGTAATGGGATTTAGCTAAGGTAAGGGTCCCACGGGTTAGTTAAAGTTGGTAAATGAGCAGCAGAGGAAGAGATGCCATCTTGAGCAAAAGCTCCTAGGTGAAATAGCCCTGAACCTTGGGTAATCCCAAAGAATTCCGCAGAGCATCTGCAGTAGGGCTTTTGAAGTTCGCTTCCTTCCGTTTGTTCCCATTCAGTTGTGCAAGAACTTAATTGTGCAGAGATTTGGACCTTCCTCTTAATTAATGCTCGATTCACCATATCTTAACCTCTTTCACTTTTGGAAGACTCATACAGGAAGAGTAGGTTCCTTCTGTGGCTCTATGTTTTATGCAAGGTGGAATCTTAAATAAGCAGCACAGAGCCTTAAAGAAAGAGGGCATAAGGAGGTTTCTCCTTACACATCAACTAAACAAAAAATCCTCTCCAGCTTTTTATATTGAACACCGTAAGTAATAAATGGATATGTTTGTGTATATACAATTATATACAGCAGTGTACATATAATAATACTTCTGAGCCCAAGTAGTTTTTTAAAGAGACCAGAGTGAAATACTAGAAAAACTCATTGTTCATATGGATCATTATTTTTGTTTTGCTTGTCATTGCTTTTTAAACATGGGAGATTTGGATGCATGCATGTTAGTAATACTACCTGACATATAAAATTACTTTTTAAAGGGAACAAAGAAAAATAATATGCAAATACTAAAGTCCTTATAAGGGAGTAAACTTCAAAAGAAGAAATCCAGCATATTAAATGTGAACCCTTTCAGAACAATATGTTGTGGCCCCAGATGTTACACATTTCATTTTCCTAAGAAGGAAAAAGAAAAGGAATGAGAAAAACAAGCTAACAAATGCCATGGAATTAGAAGTCAATAAGGGTTAGTATGTTCTGTGCTTTTCAACCTCTGGTTATTCCAGTGGATTATAACATACCACTTCTTGCACTAGTGTAGCCTGAAATAGGCCACAGAGGCAGGTCAGAGTCAGGTGCATTCAGAGGCCATATACATTCTCAATCAATTATGAAGAGACCAAACAACCTCTTCCCTTTCAAATGAGCTTGAGAAAAATTGGGTTGTTTTCCCAAAATGGAGGAAATAGATGAGAATTGCTCATTCTCTGAAAAGGAATCATGTTAATGAAATGACAAAGAGAGCTTTGTTCATTTAAATACCATAAGGTCCATCAGAATTGGTAATAGACCACATAATTGTCTCTTTTATATCTCAGTCAAATCTTTGCAAAGGGGCTGGTCTTTCCAGTCCTAATGAGAAAGAAAACTGGAAGGGACTCAGTTTCATGATATTTAAAATCCTCCCCAAGGGCACTCGAGCTCCATAACAACCACAAAAATCAATTACCACATTAATATAATTCTTTGAATTGTAAAGCAAACGAACAGAAATAACAGAAATAACATATATATATCAGTCAAATATTTTGCTTCTATAAAAAAAGCGATGCTTATTTTCACTTAACTGTGGTTTTCCAATTAGTTTGCTATGACTATGTATATTAGTTGGTTAATTACTTTTTTAATGAGTGTGTTATCAGTTCATAAAATCCCATATAATGTTTGACTGTATCTATGTCAATATATATACAGAAATAGAATGAAGAATCATACTCATATTTCTGTGTATTGAAATTTTTATCTTTTCCATATTTTGTATGTTTTCCATTATATAAATGTTTTGTTTTGTAGGATAGCTCTGATTTAATTTTAAAATCCAGAACATCAGTAATACTATTTATCAAAATATATACCAGAATAAAAATCATTTTTAACGGAATATTCCTAAGCGCTGTTTCATTACATCAAACGTGGTTAACTAGATTGGCATGAGAAGGTTTACCCAGGTTATTTTTTTAATTATCGAACCACAGGGTGAATGTGGCTCATGAAAATTAATTGGGAGCACCTGTTCCTAGGTAGGTTTCTGACAGAGGAACATTAATCTTCCCATTGCATGTAATTCTTCTTCTAAAGAGACAAGAAATATCTCTTTTTGGTGAAGTCAACATAGCTGGCCATGGAACCAGGCCTTTCTTTCCAGTAGCCTCCTCTAGTGCTTCTAGCTTCATGTGACAAAGGGATGGGTCGATCAAAGTATTTTTAAATGTGAGTCAATTGGGCAGCATTGTTGAGGAAATCCATTCAGAATCTGCAGTTGTATTCCCCTGCATTTGAAGTGAGCCTGCGGGATTCAGATGTGATAATGGCAAAGTGGATAAATGACAGCTCTGGGCATCAGTTTCAAGGAAGTGCTTAGCTGAATATAGAAATCAAAAGAAAGAAAACAAATAGCACTTTGTGGATCCTCTTCTCCCAATCTTGAATTGTTCCTTGCTGTTCTATGCTTCCTGAAAGAAGGCAAAAGGTCAACTGGTAACCTTCTATTGCCCTCGGAGTTGGGTGATTTTCTTCTCAGTTTATACATACACACAGTCTCTCTCATACTATATGCACACAGCTCTACAAGGCTTGGTGATCATTCCAAAAATATCTGGTCATTTCACTGAGGCTGAATGCTTGTTTGCCACTTTGCCAATGAACAGAATTTTAAAAACGAAATACAGCTCAATTCTTTTGAAAACTGATTTGAAATCCCCGTCTGACTAATGAGCTTTAACTTCAGGTCCAGCTTACTCATTTGTAGAATGAGATCGCAGAACTAGAATCTCTCTAAAACCCTCGTCGTTCTCCCTTTTATAAGATATGTTTTTGACTAAGACGGTGTGATTATGCAAATTTTGTTAGATAGAGATGCAGTTGCCATATATATGAGGAGACAGAGAAGTGGACTCCAATTCTGACTGCACCACTTAGCTGTGTGATGGGGCAGTTTATTTAAGTTTCCTCATCTGCTAATGAAGATAGCAATTCTCATCTCATGGGGTCGTTGTCAGAATTAAATAAAATATTGTAATCTCAGCGTAAGAAAACTGCTCAATGGATAACTTATGATTTATTATTATTATTATTATTATTGTTAGACTTACCGCATCATTGATTTCTTAAGTTTGCTGAGTATCCATTTCCTTGTCTATAAAGTGAGAAAAATAGTAATTATCTCCTAGGGTTATTTGGCAATTAAATTCAATGATCTAACTCTGTATATACTAAGTACTTCAGTGATAACTGCTTTATATTATTATTGGGACTATTATTTGAAGACTTTCAAACCCGCATTTCCCAGAGTTTGCTCTATGTGCTCTCCTTTGTATATGGAAGGAAAAAGCCAGTGAATCTAAATATTAATAGTGCCATACTTATGTATATAAAATGAATAATGACTGCCAAAAGATACCGGTATAATCAACTTTTCTGTTGTAACACACTTATTAAATTAAAAGAGGTGAGTCATTTTGGACCAACAGATATAAGAAAATAATGGTTCCAGTGGGACTCCTTCTTTCATCCATCTTCCCAAGTGTCAAAGATGTACCAAGCACTGTACCATGGTCATGTTAGAGAACTCGTCTGCCTGGCTGTCGGATTTACCACCTCAAACCTGTGTCCCGGATTTCACACAATAGCACGAGAGTGTGCCAGCTGAGCTGATCATTTTATTACCACAACAGCACACACCCTGCTAACAAAGCTGAACTCGCCAGTACGTAGATTCCCGACATCATAGGCTAATAAAGATCAAAGTGAAAGAATATGACCATTATTCCTCAATTTTCTACAACCTGGTGCAATAGGGAAACAGTTATTTCAAGGCAAACAAATCCAATCCAATCAGTGTACCAGAATTGCAGATCCTACTTCCACACAAGGGAAGGTTTAGGATATTAGGGCACTTGGCCAGGGGACCCTTATGATCTTTGTCACCACGTGGCTCACTGTCTAGGGGAAAAGAAAGAGTTAAGATGAAAGAAAATGCTATCCTGATACTGGATGAGTGAGTTTTACTAAGGAAAACAATACACTGGGTAGTTACAACAGCTTTTTGCCTCAGTGAAAGGTAAACCATAGCATGCTTTTTTCATTAAAGAAACGAATTACAATTACCTATCATTATGAGAGTAAACAGGGTGGGTTTGGTTCTGCACATCATCTGTGAATAAATAGAGGAGAAATAGAGCAAAGACTTGTAGCCTTTCTCTTGCCGGCTCCTTTGTCTGAAACAGCAGAGCTCAGCACAGCTTGTCTTATGCACAATGACACAGAAGCAGAGGAGAGCTCTTACCAAAAATGCAGACTTGGGTTACAGTGTCATTTGATTTTGCTTCTCAAGATATGCTCTTTGAAAATGTACTTGCAGTTCAGCACAGCATCAGTAAAAGAAATCCTGCACACAAAAGCCAAATCTATATCCAGGCAGCTAGCTATATGTGTAGCTGTGAAAATTGCTAAATGTGTTAAAAAAAAAAAAATCTTGATGTAAATTAGCCTAAACTTCCTCCATGGATATTATCAATTATTCATGGCATAAATTATGCAACAGAGCTGACAGTACTTGATAGAATATACAGAATGAGATATATGTGTGTACATACATACACAAATATACATGCATACATATACGTGTTCGTGCACATACATTTGCGTACAGATATTCATGCATGTGTATGCATAATCGTGCATACACACACACACATACATAAATGAAGTAAGGTGATAGAGTGAAAGAGCACTGAGCTATGAGTCTGGAGACCTAGCTTTAAGCCATTTGGTATGAGTTACTCACTCCTGCTCTCAGGGCCTCCATTGCCCCAATTTGGACCAATGGCCCTTTTAATTATAAAATTGTTTCATTCTGTATCCCAAGCTCCTGTCCTACCAGATGTGGTACAGATGTCTTACTGAGGATGAGTCATGGTCGTTAAACTTGGGGACTTGTAAATGTTGATTTGGAGGACTGAAGAAAGCTGTCCCCTCAACTCATGAGCACCTGTTCACATTTCAGACCTTCTCTGGGTCATACTTGTGGCCTTTTTTTATATCTTGTTGGTGTTGTTTTCTTTCTTTCTCTTTTTTTTTTTTTTAAGATTTTATTTATTTGACAGAGAGACACACAGTGAGAGAGGGAACATAAGCAGGGGGAGTGGGAGAGGGAGAAGCAGGCTCTCTGCTGAGCAGGGAGCCCGATGTAGGGCTCAATCCCAGGACCCTGGGATCATGACCAGAGCCGAAGGCAGATGCTTAACAATTGAGCCACCCAGGCGCCCCGGTGTTATTTTCTTAAATGCTAGAGAAGTGATTATGGTTCTTTTGTGTGAATTGAGCTTCTATTTTAAGTCCCACCCAGCAGAAAATTGGCAGCTCATTTGATTTAAGTGGAAATAGAAGACCAAATAGTTAATTATTTTATGAAGTGTAAAAGAATCAAATTGTGTTTCTATTGTGCTTTTTAATTTTCACTGTATTTGAAATGTTAACAAAAGGCCTAATTGGAACTTGCCAATGGAAGTCTTCTTCTTTCTTACAGCCATTTATCTGTTATGTTTTATTTAATATTTTGGCACTATTATTATTACTTCTTTGAATAGTAATTAGTATTTACTAAAACCTGGCTTATATAAGGGAAGACAAATTTTTTTATTTAATCATCAACTGATTTTCATAACTAACCTATTATAAGTATCTCAGTTTTAGAAACAAGGAAACTTAGGCACAGACATGTTAAGTAACTTGCTGAAGGTCACACAGCTAGTGTGTGCTAGAGCTGAGATTTCAGTTGGAGAAATCTGGATCCAGACCTTGTATTAGTAGCCAATACATGATACTCCACCACTGAAACATTTGCCAGTAGGACTATGATGGGTGCCAGGGAGTTCTCTCTCTTTCTTTCTTTCTTTTCTTTTTTTTTTTTTAAAGATTTTATTTATTTGACAGAGAGAGAGAGAGACAGTGAGAGAGGGAACACAAGCAGGGGGAGTAGGAGAGGGAGAAGCAGGCTTCCCGCTGAGCAGGGAGCCCGATGCGGGACTCGATCCCAGGACCCTGGGATCACGACCTGAGCCGAAGGCAGACGCTTAACGACTGAGCCACCCAGGAGCCCAGGGAGTTCTCTCTCAAACACATATAGTATCTTCAAATGCAAAGTCCTCTTTTAATATTATATTTCTATACACTGGGACTTGTTGCCAAATATACTAGCTATGTGACCTTACACTAATTATTTATTGCTCTCTACTTTCATTTCTTCAGTCATAAATGGTTATGATAATAGTCATTTACCTCATATAACTTTGCCTACCATATAGTTAGCCCTCAATCAAGGTAAGTTAGTAGTAGTGATAGCAGTAATAGCTCAGGGAGAATTTAGATTTGGATATTAGAGAGGACTGAGTTTGAGTTCTGGATTTGTCACATATATATTTCAATTACCTCTACAGTCTTGCTGGTATAATGTTACCCGTTTTGGTGGTTATATCTATAATAGTCCTACAAAACCAATACAAAACCCTATTTTACATATATAAATAAATATGTATAAAATAACATTTTGTGTGTTTTATTATAACATTGCATATACGTACATATAATATGTGACCTTATAAAGTAGAGGAAGTTTGGACACAGAAACACAGAGAAAAAGGCAGAAGAAGAGAAAGTGATACGAAGGTGGAGATGGAGATTGGACTAACTTACCCCAAGCCAAGGAATCCCTGTAGCCACTAGAAGCTGAAGAGGCAAAGAACAGATTCTCCCCTAGAACCTCCAGAGGGAGCATGGTCTGGCTGTCTCCTTCATTTCAGCTCTGTGGAACTGATTTGGGATTTCTGGCCTTCAGAGCTCTAAGAGAGGGAGAGAGAGAAAAAAAAATCTGTTGTTTTAAGCATCCAGATGTGTGCAATTTGCTGCAGTGGCGATAAGAAACTAAAACAGACCTTTTATATCTGCTGTAATAAATTCCTAAAAATGAAGATGTGTCTTTGGAATCAGGTACTGAAGAGTGGCTAGAAGAACTTGGGGAAGTATGGGGATAACAAGTGTGTAGATTTCCCTGAACAAACTGTTGGTAGACACTTGGACATTAAAGGAAATTCTGGTAAGAGCTCAGAAGGTAGTGAGGAGCATGAAAGAGAAATCTATAGTTTCAGAAAATACACATATATTGTCATAAATAGGATGTTGTCAGAAATACGAATGCTAAAGTGAGCATCCAGAAGGAAATGAGGAACATGTTATTGGAAAATGATGGACAGAGTATCTTTGTTATACAGTGACAGAAAATTTGGCCGAATTGTGTTCTATAGTTGTATTGAAAGCAGAACTTATAAGCGATGAACCTGAATATTTAGCTGAGGAGATTTCCAAGCAAAATGTTAATGGTGCAGACTGATTTCTTCTTATTGCTCATGGCAAAAATCCAAGAGGAAGGAAACAAATTTAAAAAGGTACTATTAAGCAGGAAGGAACCAGAATTTAATAATTTCAAAAATTCACAGCTCATCCAGATTGCCAAAAAAACAAAGCAAAAATGAGGGGAGCTATTGTTAGAAAAGCATGTTTTTAAAGAAAGTGAAGGATATGGCTGGGCAACAATTTGATAAAGGGATTTGGGATGTGTGACTCATGGATGTACTCACTCAAGTCAGCAGAAGTTAGGAGGAGAGATGGGGTTATCTGGGAAAGATCAATGGAGGGCACTCTTGCCCAGTGGTGTGACAACCCATGACAAACATGGAAGACTCACAAGGTTATTGAGAATTTTATAGCAGCAGAAGCAGAAACACCGCCAGACTGGAAAAAAAGGGGCAGAGATGAGACAAAAGGCAGGAAGACTGTTCAGAGTTCTGGGATTCTACAGACAGGAAACAAGGAGAGAGCTACTCAGCTGCAAATATGTGCTACCCCTCTGTAAAAAGGAGCAATGACTCTGAGGGCAGAGACCCGGGGGCAGATGGGGCACAGAGGACAGAGCTGCAGGCCCGGAGAGCACAGTTACATGCAACATAAGATTATGATCAGGCGTTGAAACCTAATGAAATGTGCTTGCTGGATTTTAAACTTGCTTGGGATGGATGAGCCCATTATTCCTTCCATCTCCTCCCTTTCAGAATGGGAATGTCTGCAGTTGTTATCTTATGCCCATCCCACAGTTGTATTTTGGAGGCAGGTAACTTTTTTTTTTCTCCCCAGGTTTCACACGTCCACAGAGAAAGAGGAATTTTGCCCCAGGATGAATCATACCCGGAGTTTCAACTCTGCCTGATTTAGATGATGAGATACAGAGCTTTTGGGCTGATGATGTTTAGATGACATTTGGACTTGTGTTGATGCTGTAATGGGTTGAAACTTTAGGGGGTGTTGGGATGGGGAGTGTATATTTTACTTGTAGAGGCCAGAGGGCAGACTCTGCTTGCCTGAAAAATGAGCCCACTCTCCCACCCCCGCCGCCGAAAAGATATGACATGCCATGTCCTAACCCCCAGAACCTAAGGATTTCACTTTATGTGGCAAAACTGTGAATGTTAACCTCATAGGCTAATTAATTTATGTGATTAAGCTAGGAATCTTGAGAAGAGGAGCTTATCTTTTATTACCTAGGTGAACCTGAAATAGTCACATGCATTCCTATGAAAGAAAGCAAGAGGGAGTTGGAGATAGGCATACAGAAGAGAGGATGCACGTAGAAGGAAAAGCAGTGTGAAGAGCGAGACAGATTGGTGTGATGTGACTATAGGCAAAGGAATGGCAAGGACTGGTGGCAGCTACCAGAAGGTAGGAAACAGACATCAAACAGGGTCTCCCCAAGAGTCTCTGGAGGGAGCGTGGCCCTGCAACCTTGATTTCAGATTTCTGGCCTTCAGAATTGTGAGGGAATCAATTTGTGTTGTTTTAAGCCACCAAATTTGTGGTAATTTTTTAGAGTGACGTAGGAACCGAATAATAGCTGTTTTACTTCTTTTCAGTCACCAGAGAGTGGAAAAGGCATTAGCCCACGGTAAGCATAAAGTCTTTTTGATAATGTCTTTATGTCCTTATGATATAATTGATGTCTGAGGATCTTGTGTATGCTCCGTAAACACTTTTTGACTTAAACGAATGTCCCCAAAATGTGCAAATAGATTTCACAGACCTTTCCAAAACAGTCTCAAAGGCCACGTTTCAAAAGGTCACTCTTCAAATATTCTTGCAAAAGCTCATTGCAAGTAAACAATACTCCCAAAACAAGTTTTACAATGCAATTTGATTGATGGCTCAGCAGCAGCAAAGAAGCACTTTGAAAACCACATATTTACATGGTCAATACACAAATTAAACATGAGATTTCCCTGAAGTCATTCTATGAACTTGTTCAAATGAAAAGGCACTTTTACACTCCATTTCGGGGAATGAGATCACCCAGCCCCCCAAATACATCTCAGATTATTCGAGGCATGAACAAATTCTTTGTTTTGCTTAGTTAGGCTTGATTCAGAATTACTGTAAACCTCCTGCATAGTAGCAGAATGTTGACTGAAGCTCTCCGCATTCCACCTGAGGGGAGGAGAATGCCGTATCAATACCCACAAGGACTCTTTTTCTTGTTTTTAATCATCTCAAACACTGCTGACTAGTTTATCTCTTGTGAGAGCGGCCTTCTTTGTTCTCCCTGTTATGAAGTGAAGGGTAGGAGGCTGGGGAAGGGAGGGGAGCAGTCGGCTCTCAGCCAGAAGCAAATGGCAGTTTTGCAAAATAACCAGGGGAGGTGAGAGTCCTGCTTTCTTAGTTCTTTGTACAACTCGCGAAACATTGTGTCTGGGGAACGGCTCCACCCAAGGCGTGTTGCTTTCACGTTAACTCTGTGCCAACACCCTGAATAAGCCTTAATCGGTAACCCAAAACCAACTAGAGAAAATTACTGAAATCCAGGAGGAGTTGACTTATGAGGCCCAATTATGTAACCTAAATGTTGCATCCAAGTGGTGACTAAGCCAAGACTTGAAAAACATCAGCATGAATTAGAAGGGTGTGAAAGGCAAAACTGGCAAGGTATAGACAGGATGCAATGCAGATAGTCAAAATATTAAGAACAGGGCGCCTGGGTGGCTCAGTTGGTTAAGCGACTGCCTTCGGCTCAGGTCATGATCCTGGAGTCCCGGGATCGAGTCCCGCATCGGGCTCCCTGCTCAGCAGGGGGTCTGCTTCTCCCTCTGACCCTCTTCCCTCTCGTGCTCTCTGTCTCTCATTCTCTCTCAAATAAATAAATAAAAATCTTAAAAAAAAAAAATATTAAGAACAGACTTTACAGAAAGAAAGCAAATGGCAGTGGCAGAAAACCTGACTTGGTAAAACGTTAGTATCTCTTTTAAGTTAGTAGATTGGGGCTGCTAGTTTGTGGTTAAAATACATGGATAATTTACGAAGAATGCACTACCAAATTTTTAGCAAGTACTCAGTGCCAGGTAGTGCCTTAAATATTTTATATTTGTTTCTAATATCCCCACATAATGAAGTCAGATGTAGAAATTAAGACAGAGGGGAGCCTGGTGGCTCAGTCATTAAGCGTCTGCCTTTGGCTCAGGTCATGATCTCAGGGTCCTGGGATCGAGCCCCACATCGGGCTCCCTGCTTGGTGGGAAGCCTGCCTCTCCCTCTCCCACTCCCCCTGCTTGTGCTCCCTCTCTCGCTGTGTCTCTCTCTGACAAATAAATAATAAAAAATCTTTAAAAAAAAAAAAAAAGAAAGAAAAATTAAAAGGCCGCCTTCAAACCACGCAGCTCGTAACTGTGGGAGCCAAGATAGGATTCACGTCTGCCATCTCTCCGCTAGACGAAGCAGCTACTGCTCTTTAGTCAAATTCTCTGAATTCAGCTCTTCAACAAAAACTAACTCTCCCTCTTTAATGTTACAGGTATGATCATGAGACTTGTTAGCAGTACTCTTCAAATGAAATAAGGTAGCAATTAAGCAAGGTTTTATACAGGGTTTGTTTTTGTTTTTTTTTATACAGGGTTTTAAGAGAGATTCTATCAGCACCTATAATCTTTAGTTACCTCCTTCAGCTTTTTATTCCATTTTTTCCCCTTCAGTTTTTTAAGGAGGATTGTTTGTTCTGTTCACCAGAGGTCTAAATAAAGTGAAATGTTATGAATTCAAAGTATGTGGTCAATCTATTGAGAACCTGCAATATGCTTAGTTCTCTGTTGGTATGCCTTGGGAATTGCAACAGGAATATATAGATTAATAAAAGCTCTACTCTCAAAGAGCTTATTATCAAGAGGGAACGAGTAGCCCTTCATGATATTATCAAGCAGCACAACCCCAAACTCAGGTCAAGACAGACTTCCTCCTTCTGATCCTACTTTCTATTGCTTTGTAACATCTTCACTGTCACCATCTGGAGAGGAAACATGAACCGTTTCTCATCCAGTAACTGGCTCCTTGGGTTTATAAAAGCTCATTTCTCTTTATCTGCCCCGGCAGCACCCTCTCTTTGTTAGGCAACATGGCACTTGCAGAATCCTTTACTTTGTGACAGAATATCATAAATGAATTATTGACAATTAAGGAAATTTAAAAGAATACATTTCATAATGAACGAACATGGTACAGGACTTGCTGAATATAGGGAATGAAGAAGACTTAAGAGGCA
Source organism: Mirounga angustirostris (assembly GCF_029215605.1). Taxonomy (NCBI): domain Eukaryota; kingdom Metazoa; phylum Chordata; class Mammalia; order Carnivora; family Phocidae; genus Mirounga; species Mirounga angustirostris. The sequence goes on along the minus strand of NW_026991709.1, from coordinate 174,331,067 downwards.
GAGAGTCTGAGATGATGAGACCAGGCCAATGGCATTCATTCATATATTCATTCAAAACATGGGTGACATAGAGGAGGGTGCCTGGCTGGCTCAGTTTATAGAGCATGTGACTTTCAATGTTGGGGTTGTGAGTTTGAGCCCCACGTGTGGTATGGAGTTTGCATAAAACGAAAACATTGGTGACAGGGAGGCAAAAATCCCTTAATCAAAAACAGCCATTCTTCCCCTACTCCTTCCCTTGCCAGGTAAATAGAATCCTGTCCTTGGCCTTGAGGTGCTCCTCTTTTGCTGCTCCCTGTGTATTTCCTAGACTTCTATAAATTTGTGTCATGAGAGACAGAGAGGCAGGAGGGACGGGGAATGGTGGAAAAGAATAACAGTGTTTACAGGGAAGTTTAAGGTGGAGAGCTGAGAAAGAATGGGAGCTATAAGATGGCAGATTAGAAGGAAGATAATTTTATAAAGTGTTAATTTGAATTTGAATTAACAGTTTGTCTTCTCGAAGAAATGCAAGTTTGTGGATATGCTACAATTTGCACTGCTTCTGGCTCCTGGGCTGGGTACATTTGACGAGAATACTGCTCAGAAACTCTGCCACATGGGTGCCAGCTTACATTCAGCTTACATTTACTTTGCTCCTTCCGTGTGGAGGCAGCAGGCCAGGCACTAATACACATTAGTAATCAAAGCTGGCATAGCCTGCAGAACCCAAAGAACTTCCTTTCCAGTGAAAAGACAAAGACATAGAAATGATCACAATAGCAGGGCGCCTGGGTGGCTGTCGTTAAGCATCTGCCTTTGGCTCCGGTCATGATCCCAGGGTCCTGGGATCGAGTCCCACATCGGGCTCCTGCTCGACGGAAAGCCTGCTTCTCCCTCTCCCACTCCCCCTGCTTGTGTTCCCCCTCTCACTGTGTCTCTCTCTGTCAAATAAATAAATAAAATATTAAAAAAAAAAAAAAGAAATAATCACAACAGGAGTATAGTTTGTGAGGACATATGGTGTCTTTCACACACAATACTATTTCTTCAGATCAGTTCCATGAGATGGTATTATCAATCCCATCTAATTGTGAAAGAACAGAGCTCAGGGAGGCCAAGGTCTATTCAAAGGAAACATACATAACTGATAGCAGAGCTGGGATTCAAAATATAGGTTTGTCTGAATCCAAAGCCTTCACCTTGACAGTGGAAGATATCGAACGGTTAAGATGGGAGAGAACTTCCCTTGCCTTTGGCGATGTTTCTAGAAAGAAGTTGCTGAGGCTGAGGTCAAAAAAAAAAAAAAAAAAAAAAAGATGGGAGAGAACTGAGACCTTAGTACTAACCTTTGGGAGAGTCCAACAGTCATGGTTTGGAGGAGGAAAAGCTCGTGGAGAAGGACTACGTGAAGTGTTCAGGATATAAGGGAGATGCAGGACAAACTTATAATATAAGGGGGTATAGTCTTTCTGAAAGCCAAAGAATATATATAAATTGATGATATCAAGTAATAGGGAAAAATAAAGGAAAATATGTGGTCAGGAATCCATTATTTTTGGAAGTTCTAGTATTAAGGAAGTGGATTTCAGGAGGGTGTGGAAGCTCCCTGCCTACCCCCCCCCCCCAAATTTAAACTCTGCAAATGCCATGTGTTTTGGGAAAAGGGGATACAACACTGATCCTTTATTCAGTTTCAAAAATAAGATATTGCAAGAATAATCACTAGAAAAGGACAGAAATTTCTAAATACTCAAACAATGAGCTTATTGGCAAGGATTTGAAGGAGGAAAGAAAAAGCCCGTTGGGATGAAGCTATTAAACAATGCCACTTGGCAGCACAATGCTGGGTGCCTCATTCATTTTGAGTTTCAAGTTGTGCTTCAGGGCATGCCTCGTTTATAGTTCACACAATGAATGGTGCCCTCTAGAGTTGTGCAATGGGGCAACCCTGAAACTATGTTACTTTGGGAGCCATGTCCCGTAAAAGCTGGCATGGAAGAGCTTACATGGTATTTAGAAATGTCACTGTGTGTCCTTGCATAGTTTTTTAAAAATTATCTGGGCTTTGATGTATATAAAATTAAGGGATTGAACCAGGTCAGTTTTGTGATACTATCTAGGAACATTAATTCACATTTGTGTTTATAAATCTCTTTTCACAACACAACCTCATTTAGTCTTAGTAAAATATATAAAGAAGTATTATTAACTCAATCTTAGTATTTCATAATCTTTTTTTTTCTCAAATGGAAAAAAAAACCCTCTAAAGTTCAGCACATTTAACCTTCTTGTCTCTAATCAGACAACTAGTAACCAGAGGTGGCCAAAATAAAAATAATCCCCAACATCAAACCCTATGCAGAAGGGGATGGCATCTAGAAAATAGAGGATTGACGGGCATTCACATATTCTTTCCATGACCTATTTGAAGATATAGTCTAAGAACATTCCTGTTTCCTAATGTAGAGAAGTACTCTTTTGTTATTCACTATGAAGGATCTTTTTTAAAGGCCCATGAGTTATTGTTATTGAAATGTTTGCAAGCAAATTTATAATAGGATTTCTGGTGTCCCTGCATCCATAAGGAAGTTATAATGACATAAACAACAAATATATAAATGTAAAGCCTTGCTAAAGATATCAAAACAATTAAAATAGAAAAACATACCTCAAAGTGTACTTTCCACTTTTCTTTTGATATCTCAGCTTATGAATAATAAAATTTGGAAGCCATCTGAAACAGAGGCCAAGTGCTTGCAGAAGTAGGCAGTCTTACTTAGTTGAAAGATTATACGCATTTACAGCCACCATATCTTCATTTGAGTTGCTATGAAGCCCTTAAACACTTGTGGGTTTTTGTACAAGTGAATTGGCCCCTCTGTGTCTGTTTCTTCAGCCTGAATTGGAGATAATACCTATCTCATACAGTTGTGATGATTAAGTGGGATAAATGTGTGGAGTAACTAATACAGCATGGCAAATGGTGGTCTCTGATTTAAGAATAGTCCTTTTTGTTAATATTAAAGGTTCTACAAGGAGATCTTTAAACGTGTGTTCGGCTATTACATTTCAAGTGATGATTAATTTAAAACATTTCAGTTTGGCATTTATGACAATAAAGGCATGTTTCTCATGTGACTATGTATAGTGCAGACCAAGTGTTACGCGTTGCAGATTATACTTGTAAAAATATAAGACAACTCATTTAAATTCATACTATTGATTATGGATATGGGGACAAGGTTTATTAAAATTAAGTGATTGATTTGATTATATCAATTTGCGTTTAGGGACCTGTGGCCAATAAATTAGATCCACTGTTTCTTCTCTTCTATTGAGTTTTATGGGCTTTGATCAATAATTCGGAAGCCGCTTTCCTTTAACACCCCTACACTCAACATAAACGGAACTGAATGACCTGGGTATTAATAAAATGTTCCTGGCTTTCCAAGCTGTGGTTTTATTTTAAAATGAATGAACATAAGTGTCATCTCATTTGCCAAATAAGATTTAATCATGCAGTATATTATGGTTATTGAAAAATATGCATTCAAATGAGGATGATTTGGGCTTAAATCCCAGTTTTGCTATTTATTGGTTGTGTGTTCTGACATAAGTTGCATAGCCTCCAAGCTTCAGTCTGCTCATTGGGATTAACAGTCAGTAGTAACACCTAACTTGTAACTTTGTTTGGAAGATTAAATGAAATAAATAATATTTTCATTTTAAAAATATTAGCACAGTATCTGGCATGTAGTAATGCCTCAATAATTGTTAACTTTCTCTTTTTAAATATTTTTTAAGATTTTTTAAAAATTTATTTGACAGAGAGAGGGAACACAAACAGGGGGAGCATCAGGCAGAGGGAGAGGGATAAGCAGGCTCCCTGCTGAACAGAGAGCCTGATGCGGGGCTTGATCCCAGGACCCTAAGATCATGACCTGAGCCGAAGGCAGACGCTTAAACGACTGAGCCACCCAGGTGCCCCTCTTTTAAAAATTTTATTTACCTTAGAGAGAGAGAGAGAGAGAGAGCACGCAACTGAGGGGAGAGGCAGAGTGAGAGAATCTCAGACTCCACGCTGAGTGCGGAGTCCAAAGCAGTCCCAGGGCCCATAAGATCAAGACCTGAGCCCAAATTACCACTCAGATGCTTAACCAACTGAGCCACCCAGGTGCCCCAATAGTTGTTACTTTCATTATGGTTATTATTATGTGTATTGTTCCAGGAGTTGGAAATATTTAGCCAATGTCTTTAGAAAATTTCTGAAAAAATGTCTTCCACTTAAGAATTTTTATGTTCTAGATAATAAACTTTTATGTTCAACTGTATTTTTTAGAGTACATAAAATTAAAACAGTAGGTTTTGGGGGGGCGGAGCAAGATGGCGGAGGAGTAGGAGACCTGGATTTCGACTCCTCTCAGGAATTCAGCTGGATAGGGATCAAACCATTCTGAACACCTACAAACCCAACAGGAGATCGAAGAAAGGAATAGCAACAACTCTCTGAACAGAAAAGCGACCACTTTCTGAAAGGTCTTTTCTGATTTGTTTAGAGTATATTTTCTGGGGACGTTGTTACTCTGCTAGCATTTTGTTCTCTCATTAATCTATTCTCCTCTACACAAAATGACAAGACAGAAAAAATCACCTCAACAAAAAGAACAAGAGGTAGTACCGACTGCCAGGGACCTACTGAATACGGACATTAGTACGATGTCAGATCTAGAGTTCAGAATCATCACTTTAAAGATACTAGCTGGGCTTGAAAAAAATATGGAAGTTATTAGAGAAACACTTTCTGGAGAAGTAAAAGAACTAAAATCCAACCAAGTAGAAATCAAAAAGGCTATTAATGAGGTGCAATAAAAAATGGGGGCGCTAACTGCTAGAATAAATGAGGCAGAAGAGAGAATCAGTAACGTAGAAGATGAAATGATGGAAAATAAAGAAGCTGAGAAAAAGAGAGATAAACAACTACTGGATCACGAGGGCAGAATTCGAGAGATAAGCGATACCATAAGACAAAACAACATTAGAATAATTGGGATCCCAGAAGAAGAAGAAAGAGAGAGAGGGGCAGAAGGTATAATGGAGCAAATTATATCAGAGAACTTCCCTAATTTGGGGAAGGAAACAGGCATCAAAATCCAGGAAGCACAGAGAACCCCTCTCAAAATCAATAAAAATAGGTCAACACCCCGACATCTAATAGTAAAACTTACAAGTCCCAGAGACAAAGAGAAAATCCTGAAAGCAGCTTGGGAGAAGAGATATGTAACCTACAAGGGTAGAAACATTAGATTGGCAACAGACCTATCCACAGAGACCTGGCAGGCCAGAAAGGACTGGCAGGATATATTCAGAGCACTAAATGAGAAAAATATGCAGCCAAGAATACTCTATCCAGCTAGGCTGTCATTGAAAATTGAAGGAGAGATAAAAAGCTTCCAGGACAAACAAAAACTAAAGGAATTTGCAAACACAAAACCAGCCCTACAGGAAATCTTGAAAGGGGTCCTCTAAGCAAAGAGAGAGCCTAAAAGCAACATAGACCAGAAAGGAACACGGACGATATACGGTAACAGTCACCTTAGAGGCAATACAATGGCACTAAATTCCTATCTTTCAGTAGTTACCCTGAATGTAAATGGGCTAAATGCCCCAATCAAAAGACACAGGCTATCAGACTGGATTAAAAAACAAGACCCATCGATATGCTGTCTGCAAGAGACTCATTTTAGAACCAAAGACACCCCCAGATTGAAAGTGAGGGGGTGGAAAACCATTTACCATGCTAATGGACACCAAAAGAAAGCTGGGGTGGCAGTCCTTATATCAGACAAATTAGATTTTAAACCAAAGACTGTAATAAGAGATGAGGAAGGACATTATATCCTACTTAAAGGATCTATCCAACAAGAAGATCTAACAATTGTAAATATCTATGCCCCTAACATGGGAGCAGCCAATTATATAAGGCAATTAATAACAAAAGCAAAGAAACACATCGACAACAGTACAATAATAGTGGGGGACTTTAACACCCCCCTCACTGAAATGGACAGATCATCTAAGCAAAAGATCAACAAGGAAATTAAGACTTTAAATGACACACTGGACCAAATGGACTTCACAGACATATTCAGAACACTCCACCCCAAAGCAACGGAATACACATTCTTCTCTAGTGCCCATGGAACATTCTCCAGAATCGATCACATCCTAGGTCATAAATCAGGTCTCAACTGGTACCAAAAGATTGGGATCATTCCCTGCCTATTTTCAGACCACAATGCTTTGAAACTAGAACTCAATCACAAGAGGAAAGTCGGAAAGAACTCAAATACAGGGAGGCTAAAGAGCATCCTACTGAAGAATGAATGGGTCAACCAGGAAATTAAAGAAGAATTAAAAAAATACATGGAAACCAATGAAAATGAGAACACAACTATTCAAAATCTTTGGGATGCAGCAAAGGCAGTCCTAAGAGGAAAGTATATAGCAATACAAGCCTTTCTCAAGAAACAAGAAAGGTCTCAAGTACACAACCTAACCCTCCACCTAAAGGAGCTGGAGAAAGAACAGCAAATAAAGCCTAAACCCAGCAGGAGAAGAGAAATCATAAAGATCAGAGCAGAAATCAATGAAATAGAAACTAAAAGAACAGTAGAACAGATCAACGAAACTAGGAGCTGGTTCTTTGAAAGAATTAACAAGATTGATAAACCCCTGGCCAGACTTATCAAAAAGAGAAGAGAAATGACCCAAATCAACAAAATCATGAATGAAAGAGGAGCGATCACAACCAACACCAAAGAAATACAAACAATTATAAGAACATATTATGAGCAACTCTATGCCAGCAAATTAGATAACCTGGAAGAAATGGAGGCATTCCTAGAGATGTATCAACTACCAAAACTGAACCAGGATGAAATAGAAAACCTGAACAGACCTATAACCACTAAGGAAATGGAAGCAGTCATCAAAAATCTCCCAAAAAACAAAAACCCAGGGCCAGATGGCTTCCCAGGGGAATTCTACCAAACATTTCAAGAAGAATTAATACCTATTCTTCTGAAACTATTCCAAAAAATAGAAATGGAAGGAAAACTTCCAAACTCATTTTATGAGGCCAGCATTACCTTGATCCCAAAACCAGACAAAGACCCCATCAAAAAGGAGAATTATCCCTGAGGAACATGGATGCCAAAATTCTCACCAAAATACTAGCCAATAGGATCCAACAGTACATTAAAAGGATTAATCACCACGACCAAGTGGGATTTATCCCTGGGCTGCAAGGTTGGTTCAACATCCGCAAATCAATCAACGTGATACAATACATTAACAAAAGAAAGAACAAGAATCATATGATCCTCTCAATAGATGCAGAAAAAGCTTTTGACAAAGTACAGCATCCTTTCTTGATCAAAACTCTTCAGAGTATAGGGATCGAGGGTACATACCTCAATATCATAAAAGCCATCTATGAAAAACCTACAGTGAATATCATTCTCAATGGGGAAAAACTGAGAGCTTTCCCCCTAAGGTCAGGAACACAGCAGGGATGTCCACTATCACCACTGCTGTTCAACATAGTATTGGAAGTCCTAGCCACAACCATCAGACAACAAAAAGAAATCAAAGGCATCCAAATTGGCAAAGAAGAAGTCAAACTCTCACTCTTTGCAGATGATATGATACTTTATGTGGAAAACCCAAAAGACTCCACCCCAAAACTGCTAGAACTCATACAGGAATTCAGTGAAGTGGCAGGATATAAAATCAATGCACAGAAGTCAGTGGCATTCCTATACACGAACAACAAGACAGAAGAAAGAGAAATGAAGGAGTTGATCCCATTTACAATTGCACCCAAAACCATAAGATACCTAGGAATAAATCTAACCAAAGAGACAAAGGATCTGTACTCAGAAAACTATAAAATACTCATGAAAGAAATTGAGGAAGACCCAAAGAAATGGAAAAACGTTCCATGCTCATGGATTGGAAGAACAAATATGGTGAAGATGTCAATGCTACCTAGAGCAATCTACACATTCAATGCAATCCCCATCAAAATACCATCCACTTTTTTCAAAGAAATGGAACAAATAATCCTAAAATTTGTATGGAACCAGAAAAGACCCCGCATAGCCAGAGGAATGTTGAAAAAGAAAAGCAAAGCTGGCGACATCACAATTCCGGACTTCCAGCTCTATTACAAAGCTGTCATCATCAAGACAGCATGGTACTGGCACAAAAACAGACACATAGATCAATGGAATAGAATAGAGAGCCCAGAAATGGACCCTCAACTCTATGGTCAACTCATCTTTGACAAAGCAGGAAAGAATGTCCAATGGAACAAAGACAGTCTCTTCAACAAATGGTGTTGGGAAAATTGGATAGCCACATGCAGAAGAATGAAACTGGACCATTTCCTCACACCACACACAAAAATAGACTCCAAATGGTTGAAAGACCTCAATGTGAGACAGGAGTCCATCCAAATCCTAAAGGAGAACACAGGCAGCAACCTCTTTGACCTCAGCTGAAGCAACTTCTTCCTAGAAACATCGCCAAAGGCAAGGGAAGCAAGGGTAAAAATGAACTCTTGGGACTTCATCAAGATAAAAAACTTTTGCAAAGCAAAGGAAACAGTCAACAAAACCAAAAGACAACCGACAGAATGGGAGAAGATATTTGCAAATGACATATCAGATAAAGGACTAGTATCCAAAATCTATAAAGAACTCATCAAACTCAACACCCAAAGAACAAAGAATCCAATCAAGAAATGGGCAGAAGACATGAACAGACATTTTTCCAAAGAAGACATCCAAATGGCCAACAGACACATGAAAAAGTGTTCAATATCGCTCGACATCAGGGAAATCCAAATCAAAACCTCAATGAGATACCACCTCACACCAGTCAGAATGGCTAAAATTAACAAGTCAGGAAACGACAGATGTTGGCAGGGATGCGGAGAAAGGGGAACCCTCCTACACTGTTGATGGGAATGCAAGCTGGTGCAGCCACTCTGGAAAACTGTATGGAGGTTCCTCAAAAAGTTGAAAATAGAGCTACCATATGATCCAGCAATTGCACTACTGGGTATTTATCCCAAAGATACAAAAGTAGGGATCCAAAAGGGTACGTGCACCCCGATGTTTATAGCAGCAATGTCCACAATAGCCAAAATGTGGAAAGAGCCAAGATGTCCATCGACAGATGAATGGATAAAGAAGAAGTGGTATATATATATATACAATGGAATATTATGCAGCCATCAAAAGGAATGAGATCTTGCCATTTGCAATGACGTGGATGGAACTGGAGGGTATTATGTTGAGTGAAATAAGTCAAACAGAGAAAGACATGTATCATATGATCTCACTGATATGAGGAATTCTTAATTGCAGGAAACAAACTGAGGGTTGCTGGAGTGGGGGGTGGGGTGGGAGGGATGGGGTGACTGGGTGATAGACACTGGGGAGGGTATGTGCTCTGGTAAGCACTGTGAATTGTGCAAGACTGTTGAATCTCAGATCTGTACCTCTGAAACAAATAATGCAATATATGTTAGGAAAAAAAAAAAGAAGAAGAAGAAGAAAGTTGCGGGAGGGGAAGAATGAAATGGGGGAAATTGGAGGGGTAGATGAACCATGAGAGACGATGGACTCTGAAAAACAAACTGAGGGTTCTAGAGGGGAGGGGGGTGGGAGGATGGGTTAGCCTGGTGGTGGGTATTGAGGAGGGCACATTCTGCATGGAGCACTGGGTGTTATGCACAAACAATGAATCATGGAACACTTCATCTAAAACTAATGATGTAATGTATGGGGATTAACATAATAAAAAAAAAAGAGTAGGTTTTCGTTTCTTCTTTTTAGCTTAGGACACTACCAAAAACAGCAAACAGAATAATCAAAGCCAAAGTAGTACCATAAATTCAGAAAAATAGGTGTCACATTCTTTAAAACATTTTATTGAAATAAGATATTGGTAGCAAATCATTATGAAGACATTGGTAAAGCCATCGGGCAGGAAAAAAAAAAAATAGAAGTGCTGTGCAAACTACTGCTTCCCCAATTAATAGAGGAAAACTAGAGTTTTCTAAGAGCAGAAAGTTGAGGCATGTCATGTTGCTGACATGACTCAGGTTGGCAGCTTTTGGGTCACAAAATGCTTCTCGTTTCCTTGGCTGAGTGGAGAGTATTATGAGGCAAGAGTGCATTGAAATTATGAAATTAGAGTTTTTCATTCAAATATAAGGAATTTGCTGAGGGCAAGTAAGGCGAAGGCCAGTTCCAACTGTGCCAATCCCCTGGCCACCCAGCTTCAACAAATAGGAACAAGCAAAAGCATAGGAAGTCATTTCTCTAGTGCAAGGATAATTGCACTGAAAGGAACTTGTGTTTTCAGCAGTTCATGCCAGTGGCTCTGAGCGTAAACAGAATCAATAATACTAGCAACATAGTAAGTGCTAAATGAGCACTTAATGAATTGAAAACAGACTAGAAAGCCATCAAGACATAGTTGAGAACCAGGGAGGGAAGGAGAAAAAGTCCTATCACCAATGAAGCACAAGTTGCTATTATATTTCTTTAGTTGGCTTGACATCCAATGTATTTTTAAAATTATAATGCAGTCTATTTCCACAGTGTGAAATTGGAAAATGCAGAAAAGAAAAAAAAGATTTAAAAGATAGTAGTATATAATTTTTCACCATAAAAAAATGATTCAAAAGGTAGTAGTATGTAATTTCTCACTTGGCAAGGACATTTTCTAGCCTTGTGACCTCAAGTGACTTAATTAAGCCTTCTTAAGCCTCCGTTTACTCATGTGTACAATTATAACTCCTTCTTGTTAGTGTTTTGATGGGGATAAATGAGATGCTATATAGGCTTAACACAGCACCTGAAACATAATAATGGAGTATTAAAACTGGTAGCTTTAATATTGAAATATTATATTTTACAAATGTGCATCTAGTCTTTTTTTCCATTGTGTGGGTGACAGCAGGTTTCAGAACTTATTTCTTGGGTATAAACTTCTATATCCTGCTTTTCCCATGTTTTTTTTTTTTTAATTTTTTTTAAATTTTATTTATTTATTTGAGACAGAGAGAATGAGAGACAGAGAGCATGAGAGGGAGGAGGGTCAGAGGGAGAAGCAGACTCCCTGCCGAGCAGGGAGCCCGATGCGGGACTCGATCCCGGGACTCCAGGATCATGACCTGAGCCGAAGGCAGTCGCTTAACCAACTGAGCCACCCAGGCGGCCCTTCCCATGTTTTTCATAAGCACTTTCAAACATCCATAAAACCTCTTCATATATATCATACTGAATGGCCACATAATATCCCATCATAAGAATTTACTAACTTTTTGGGGCACCTGGGTGGCTCAGTTGGTTAAGCGACTGCCTTTGGCTCAGGTCATGATCCTGGAGTCCCGGGATCGAGTCCCGCATCGGGCTCCCTGCTCAGCGGGGAGCCTGCTTCTCCCTCTGACCCTCCCCCTTCTCATGTGCTCTCTCTCATTCTCTCTCTCTCTCAAATAAATAAATAAAATCTTTAAAAAAAAAAAAAGAATTTACTAACTTTTCATGAATTATCTATTGATGAAAATTTAGGTTGTTTCTTCTCACTCTCTCATAAATAAGGCTACATGAAGATTTGTCCATCAACTTTCCATTAATGATTCTTCTAATACCCTAAACCTTGCCCCCTCAACTTCCTCTGCTCTCTTCACCTCTATCCTTTCCATTTTAGCCACATGTCATGGCTTTAAATACTTTACTGGGGAGGGGTAGGGCATGGTAGATTCAGTTTTTAGTCATGCCTCTAAATGTTCTTTGACCTCACTTGGCCCTGATATTTCCTCTGTAAAATGAGGGACCAGGTGATCTCTAAGTCACTCCCAAGCTACCATTCCGCTAATTTTATGTTTTGAAATTTTTCTATAAAGGAACAGGTAAAATAAAAGATCTTTAGCTTTCAGGTCACCAATTCCACTTCTTACTGCCCCTCATTCATGTGACTAGATGACAATACTTTGACCAGATGGCATTCTGAGAGTCACTTACCCCTTTATTCCCATCAATGTGCCCTGTTGACTCATTGGGATCCTTACCCTACCCCCGCCATATGTCGTGTGAAATTCCAAGGCTGACCGTCATCCAGATGCTAGTCCCACTGAAACACAGCTTACAGCCTGGAGTATTCTGGTCCCTGCTTTCATTTCTGACTTCTGCTCAAGCTGCCCTCCTCCAGCTAAGCACACTCTAACCACATTGCTCCTTTGGGGGGCTTTTGTTAGGACAACTCCTTTCTTATCACAGGACTTTTTATATCTCCTTCCTGTGTCATTCTCCCCCAACTTTTCTTTTTAAGATTTATTTATTTATTTTGAGAGGGAGGGAGAGAGGGAGGGAGGATGCGCATGTGCAGTGGGGAGGGGCAGAGGGAAATGGAGAGAGAGTCCTATGCAATCTCCTCGGGCTCCCCTTTCTGTAACTTAGCCTCTTATTGGTTCAGTCACTTCATAACAATGATCACAGTTTGAATTTATTTTCTCTCTCTCTCTTTCTTTCTTTCTTTTTTTCTTTCTTTCTTCCTTTCCTCTCCCACTGGAATGCAAGCTCCACGAGGGTAGGGTCTACAGCTGTCTTATTCACAATTGTATCACTAGCCTCTATTATCCCCTATGTCTGGTACATTTTTTTGCCCTCAATAAATATTTTTTAAATAAATGAAGAAATATTAGTTGGCCAGATTTCTATGTGAAGCTCTGCAAAGAACACAATAAACAAGAAAACAAAATGAGAAAACACCCCATCTCAGCCTTGTTCAAACCTGAATAAAATAAGAAATATCGAGAGTGTTTTAATACTCATGAAATGGTAGTTTCCTTCCTACACAGCCCTCACCATCTTGCTTATGGCCAGAACACCTAGCAAATCAGCCTTCTGCTTGATAGAGGATGAACTATAGGGAATGGATTTCAACAGAGATGAAGTAAGGATGATCACAGCAATCTTCAGAGTACTGAGGTGATTTATAGGTACAGACTTCTTCTAGATTACCTGCCACCCAATTTCAAGTGGGCCTCTTACAATATTCCTGCCTGAGAAAAACATCACAGTTCTGGATGCATTGTCAATATTGAATTCCATGCAGAAATGTGGCTTTGAAAAATGCACACATCTTCAACATTAATGATTCGGGTAGCTATATCAAGAGAATTGCCTTTTTGCACTCACTCCTGCTTTTCTTGAATAAAACACAACTGTTGTAAGTTTACATTGGGACTCTCCTTTTCTCTTTTTCCCCCAAAATTTAGGTTTAGCTTGTCTCATCCAAAGAATGACTTTTTGCAAGTTGCAATATTGCATTGGTTTTGATTTGTTTTATTCTGTTATTAATAGTAACTTAAAAGAGACAGAAATAATTATTGAACATTGGCCATTGCCAAACTGCCGTACATTGTCCACCTCATTAAAATCAGACCACAGAGACTATAATGAACTCTAGCTTCAGGAGTTTACCGTCAGGAAAGGAAGTGCTTTTGTTCGAGGTCAAAAAATTTCATTCATGCTGCAAATCACTCTGCTTCCAGCCACTGTGTAAAAGGCTGTGTATGTTTATCGAGGATTTTTGGAAGGCTCCTGCTATCTGTGTATATGCCAGAATCTTTGAAGAGAGCATTGTTCTTGTGCAGTGAATTCCAGTTCAGGAGAGAGAACATTCCTTCTCAAAGCAGCCGCTTTAGAACCAAGCCTCTGGTTACTATTCTTACACCGAGGTTGAGCTTTTCTCTGCACTTGTGTGTGTGTGTGTGTGTGTCATCTTCCTCAAGTTTTGCCACTCAGTCCCCAGGAGAACTGTTCCATTGCTCATGGGTGAAAATGTGTCCAAAAACTGTTGTTGTTTCAAAGCTTCCCCATCTTTCTCAGATAGTGTTTTCTTCCCGTTCCCCCTCTCTGTTGTTTTCATCCAGAGTGCCTCAAGCTGGGTGCCAATTCAAACGGAGAGGACATTATAAGGTTCAGAGAGGCAACCATTTTCACCACCTTTGTAAACACATGTCATTTTCGTTGTACATGGAAAAGCTCAGAGGCCATTTTCCACTGGACCATCCAGAAGGGGCTGTCTGGCTTCCTCAGCCATGGATTTTACCAGTTGCTACCAATAAGGAATCATTTTGTGATGTCTCCAGAATTTGAAACTCTCTGCCACTTTGAATCCGGCTTTTAAATCTCCTTTTGCAATGCTTGCCAAGAGCGAATTTGTGTTTAGAGAGCCAGTGTTTCATTTGCAATTGAAAGAGACAACCCAATCATTGAATGTGGTCTTTAAGGGAAGCGAAAGAGCAAAAGGATCGGGCAAAAGTTGGAAAGGAAGAAACTCAAGGAAGAGTCAGTCCCTTTAGCTTTGACTATATACTGTGAATGGCTTTTCTTGGAATTGCTACTGCCCCTTAATTCTCGGCTTAGTGCCTGTCATGGACCACTTGGCTTATGATTGTGGGTGGCTGGAAGTCAAAGTTGTAAACCAGGTCACTTAAACTCAGAATTTAGCCAGTGGCTCTTTCACATTTGTAAGCAAGAATATCACTAGCCTCTCCACTGAGCCAGCATGAGGATTGACCTTTCATGGATCACAGGAAGGAAGTCTGGCTTCTCAAAGGAGAAGTCAGACTGGTTTTGACATAAAAGACTTTGCCAACAAAACTCTGGGCAGAAGCAGGAATACTCAACGGCAGGAGAAAGCAGAGTGCATGCCAATGGTAGAAATACAAAGAACTTGAAGGTAGGAGAGGGGACTGTGGGGTGGCGAGGTACAGGATAGGGGAAGGAACATAAGAAGCCAGACTAAGGAAATCAAAGTATAGGTCAGATGGATTGCCCTCCATCAGAAGCAACATGTGGTCTTTCCCCAAATGTTTAAGTAAGAAGGGTGAGGCTTTTCCAACAATTTTTAAGGTTATATATTTTTAGGGCTTTAACCATCATAAAAGGATATTAAGTAAGAAGGGGGACAGTAAGATGTGTACAGAAGGTAATGCAGGGAAGCACTTTTTTTTTTTTAAAGCAGTTTAATCACCACCAACCAGAGAAGTAGGTGCCTGTTTGGCCCTGCCCCTACTTACCGTGATGTTAGAACCTGATTGTTAAGGGAGGTGGTCCATTTAGGTAATGGGCTAAGGAGGCAGGTGGACGCCTGCAGAGGGTGACTGCCAGGTTCACCCTCAGGGCCTTGGGATCTTTGCCTCCTGAGAAGTGTGGTATAGTGGAAAGAAAGCTTTGAGCTTCCTTCCAACTATAAGCCAGACCAACTGGATTAACGTCCTGACTCATATGCTCAACAGCTGTGTGATCACAGGTGGATATTTCAACTCTCCGAACCCAATTTCCTCCTCTTCGGAGGAAGATAATAAATGTCTGCTGTACAGGAATGGGTGGGACGAATTAAAAAGGAATTTATAGTGTCTGGCACAAGGTGGGGGCTAAGTAAATCATAGTTATTATCTGGCTAATGAGGGGCTGAATGACTTCTGTGATTCTTTCAAGCCCCTAGAACTTTCTCACTTCCTGGATCATTGTAAATGATTTTAGCTTTTTGAATATGTGCATATTTACTACAATTATATAGCACATACTTACTCATATCTTTAGTAAAACTGTTTCCTTTTCGTTTTTTTCACCGGTTTATTTCAAAAAGAGAGAAAGAACAGAATCATTGGGCCACGTTAAAATAATTTGCCAAGACAGAAGTTATTTCTCTAATGGGAACTTTCCAGAATATTTTCCCTGTGTGTTTGCATCTTCACAAATGATCTAAGGTAAAATGCTTTGTCTCCTTCTTGGGATGTGACTACAATCCCATGATTTCTGCTGTCAGGACTTTGCTTTACTTCTAGTCAAAATTTAATTTCAGCTGTGCCATGCTAAAGAATTTACTCTTCTCTTTGATTCATTTGGTATATGAATGCACATATACGAAGCATGCTTTCATTCTTCTGTCTCTCTATGGGTGCGACCCATTGAAGGCGCTTCTTGAATCAATAGCTTCCTTACCAGAAATATACATGTGCTTTTCTTTTCAGCCTTTGTTATGCTCCTTTGCCACTGAGAATGTATGGATTAACTAGATGCAACTAACGCAATCCTCACTCAACTGAAATCTGTGAATTTTAGGCTTTGAGGAAAGAAACAAAAAGTAATAAAAATCTGAGCTACGAGGAGATATTTTGAAAGAGAGTATTTTAATAAATGTCTCCTTCCCTCTTTCAAATATACAAGAATAGCACAGCATCATATTTCAAAAGGATATTTTAAAAGGACAAAGTACACCTAGGTATCAGTAAAGCCACAGTATCTACATAGTCCCTGGTGGCTCAGCGCAGGACCACTTCTGTCCACTTTTATAAAAGATACTCTAAGATCCTGCAAGGTCCGGAAAAAACATAATCAATACATAAGGAGTAAACCACATTTACTCTACTGGGACTCTCAGTATTGAAAGAAGGCTAATACAATTTGGGAAAAACTTTTAAAACCAGGGTAGCAATTAAAGTACTTTGTTGTTTTGATTTTCCTGGTTGCTTTCCAGTTAACTGACATGACTTTTTTCCTGAATACTTAATTTTTTACCATTTTGGCTTTTCTAGATGTATCCGTTAGGGTTCTTCTGATTCCAGTAACAACTGAAAAAGGAATAAAAGATAAGAACAATTATGATTTTATACAATAGGAAGTTGAGAGATGGGACAGGCTTGGTGGGGCAAATGACTCAACAGCGTCCTCAAAGACTTTAGTTTTTAACATCTCCCTGTGTTGGTTAGATGTTCTGAAGCAGTTCAAGGCATCCCATCCCCAAAAAGGCAATGTCAAGAAGAAAAAGGGAGGTTATCTTTCTTAGCAGCAAGTAGATTTTCACAGAAAATTTGTGAAGCCTCATTGACCTGAGCTGAGTCCTGTGACTGGTTCTGAACCAATAACCAGTGATGGACGTAGAAGTTCCTTAAAACCAATCAGACTCAGATCTGTTTGTGTCCCTGTGGGGGAGGGGTGGACAACTTAACTGTGCTATCGTTGTGTCAAGAGAAGACTGGGAAATGTATCCTGGGTGGACATCCAACAGCGTCTGATATAATAGGATTCTTTGAATTTTAACTTGATACCCTCACCAAAAACATAAAAATAAATAATGCTTTGTGTATTCCAAACCAATACCCATGCCCTGTGGATGTCCTAATTATTTGGGAGCATTCTGGTTTGTGAAGTAGCTAGTACTTTTCTTGCTCTTGTTGTCATTGCTGAGTTTTTTATTTATTGCTCTTTTTCTGTTTTCTTTCTTTTTTTAAACTAGAGTTCACTAAGCTTATCACTTAAAAAGTTCTCCAACATCTTTTTTTTTTTTGACAGAGAGAGAGAGAGAGATCACGAGTAGGCAGACAGGCAGGCAGGCAGAGGGAGAGGGAGAAGCCGGCTCCCCGCCGAGCAGGGAGCCCGATGCGGGGCTCCATCCCAGGACCCTGGGATGACCTGAGCCAAAGGCAGACGCTTAACTGACTGAGTCACGCCAAAGGCAGACGTTTAACTGACTGAGCCACCCAGGTACCCCTCCACCATCTTCTGATGCAAGCAGAGTGTCAGGGGTGTACTTCTGCAGTAAGTCAGAGCACCTGGAATGTGGGCTTGGTGACAGTTTATATAAAAAGAAATTCCTTCAAGAAGTGTTATGGAAAGGACAGGGCACAGACACAGAAATACACAGAGCACCCTAGGTTCTGTGCTCCAGCATCATGTTTAGACAGTTGTGGTTTCACTTCATTCCCTGAAATAAGATACTTATGATTTGGGAGAGTGTAGACACAGGACATGACAATGTATACCTGGGGGAGGGATTTGGGTAAGCTTTCCTCTCTCCTGGGGAAGGGTTTATATTTTCCTTCTCATAGAAATATCAGCGGTTAGGGACACCTGGGTGGTTCATTTGGTTGAGCGACTGATTCTTGGTTTCTGCTCAGGTCATGATCTGAGGGTTGTGAGATCGAGTGCTGCAGAGGTCTGTGCTCAGCAGGGAGTCTGCTTGAGATTTCCTCCCTCTCTCTCTACCCCTCGCCCCACTGGCATGTGTTCCTGCTCTCTCTCAAATAAAAAATGAACAAAGTCTTTAAAAAATATATCAGAGGATATTCATTGCTACATCATCACTGCCTTTTCCTCGGTTCAATGTATATATTGGTATTGCCAGGCAATGAGAAATCTGTTAGAAGGTTCTAGAAAAACTATTGCTTTCCTGATGTAAGCCTTTTCTCTTCTAGCTCCTTTTATGTCCGTTTACCCTCCCCCATTTGTGACAGAATTGTCTTAAATGTTTCCTCTGTATACATTTAGAATTATATCAGGTAATGTCATAACTATTCTTTCAACCATCAAACATACTTTAGGAAACCTAGGAGGGGATCAAAGACTATTGTATCCATCCATATTTTTGCTGATCATGTTTTTCTTCCTTTGTGATGCTCCAAGTTTCATTCAGTAATTGTTTCCTTTGTATTTAAGAAATTTCCTTTAGCCACCCTTATAGGGTAGGTATGATGGACAAATTTTCTTAGTTTTCCTTCATCTGAGAATATCTTTATTTCCTCTTCCTTCCTGAAGGACATTTTTACTGGCTATCAGATTCTGGATTGACAATTCTTTTCTTTAAATCCTAGCAAACTATTTTAACTTTTTTTTTTTTTCCTAGCATTTGGATTTCTGATGAGAAATTGTCCTCCAAATGTTTTCCTCTGTAAATAAAAGTGTCTCTGGATCTCTGGCTATTTTCAAGATTGTTTTCCTGCCTTCAGTTTTCAGACGTTAATTATATTATTTTGGGGCATGAATGTCCTTGGGCTTATCCTGTTCAGCATCTGATCAGCTTCTTGAGTCTGTAGGTTTGATGTCTCTTGCCTTTCTACTATTGAGCCCATCCACAGAACATTTTATTTGTTAGTCAATTCTTCAATTCTAAAGTTTCCATTTGGCTCTTCTTCATAACTTTTATTTCTTTGCCAAGACTTTCTATTTTTCATTTATTTCATGCATGTGCATGATTACTCACTGAAACATTTTTATCATGGCACCTTGAAAAAACATTTTTTAATATTTTATTTATTTGACAGGGAGAGAGAGAGAGAGGGAGAGCACAAGCAGGGGGGGAGCGGCAAGCAGAGGGAGAGGGAGAAGCAGGTTCCCCACTGAGCAGGAAGCCCAATGCGGGCTTAATCCCAGGACCCTGGGATCACAACCCAAGCCAAAGGCAGACCCTTAACCAACTGTGCCACCTAGGTGCCCCAAGTTAGAAAATTTTTGATAATTCTAGTATCTCTTCTCCTCTTGGGATTGGCATCAATTTTTTTTTTCATTTAGTTTGAGCTCTTCCTAGTTCTTGCTACAATGAGAAAAAATTTTTTAAATGGAAACCTGGGCATTTTTACAGTATATTATAAGACCCTGGATCTTATTTAAACCCTCTGTTTTAGCTGACTTCCTCTGACATCACTCTGGCATGTCCTAGAAGAAGAGGACATTGTCCCATGACAGTCGAGTGGAGGCAGAAGTTCAAACTTCCTGCTCAGTTTCTGTTGACACCAAAGGGGTAGAGCTCGCCATTACTAGATTAGGATGGGAGATCTGATTTCTCTTGTACTTTCCACTGATGCTGTAGAGGCAGGAACCTCATTACTTGCCTATGGGGATGAAAGTCCCAGATCCCTAGTTATCCTTTTTTGACATTGCCCAGCAGATGTGGCAGGGGGCTTCATTATAGCCTTGTGTGGGTGGAAGCCTAGTTTCCTCTCTTGGCTCTTGCTGTTGGGGATGGGGCTACAGTTTTTGTGATGTTTAGCTTGAGTGGAGTGGGGATTGTATGAAGTTTTCTATCTTGCTAGGCTGGCCCTTTACTGGAACTTTGGCTAAAGCAAATAAGCTTTTGTTGCTTTGTTGTGGTGGTGGTTTGTGGTTTTTGTTTTTGTTTTTTTGTCTACGATCATTGGTATTTCTAGGTTGCCCGCTTCTTTAGCTCTAGGTGTCAGGTATATGAGGAACCCCAAGAAGTTCACAAGTGGGTCATCCTTGGGTCTTGAAGTACCTAGGCAATCTGTATTCTTCTCTCCATCCTTCAGTTTTCCCACATTTGATTCATATATAATGTCCATGCTTTTTAGTTGTACTTAGTAGGAGAGCTAGGGAAAAGTATTTCTACTCTATATTCCTAGAAGCAGGAATTGCTCAAGAATGTACATTTTTAATAAGCATCTCAGGTGATTCTGAGGCAGGTGTCTATGGGCCACATTTTGAGGAACATTTTATAGATAATGAAACTGAGCCCAGAGAGACTAACCCAAAGGTGCAGATGTCAGATGTCACAACACAAAGTCTAAACTAGGACCCATGTGTCCTGGCTTCCCTTTCAATGTCATTTTCTCCTCTTGACACTAAACAAGACTACTAAAAATACCAAAACAGATTAAAATACCAATTTTACTGCTATTGGTACTAAGATCAGTTTGCCTAAAGGTAATGCATGGGCTTAAAGAAAAGTAGAGGCAGAGTCTTTCTAATTCACTTGCTTCCCACAATCTACAGTGCAATATCTACTGAGGAGGATTCCAGGCAATTGTTCCAAGACGAGGCATTGTCTGCACATGAAAGAGTTGTTCTTGGAAATGAAAGTCTCTATAGTCTATTGAGGGTGCTGCGCACAGCCTGGATAGTCTGACTCATACATGGTGAAGCTTTTCCAGTTATGTTAATACTCATTTGGCAGCTGCCTCTATAATTGCCTAAGTCAGTTGGTAGACATGAAGGAAATGTTAATTCTCTGCAAATATAGTTATTCATAACTTGGTGTCAATCGTATCACCCTCAATAGAGACGGCTCTTCAGATGTCACTGGCATTGGGGATGGGAGGTCTATATTTAGTCAGCTTTGGGGAGCCCTCGAACTCCCTAAAGGGAAATCTGGAGTGACAGGAAATGGCGTGAGACTGAAGGCAGCATACAAATATATCTAATGAAATATGGGCATCCTTCAGTGGCTGCCTTTCATTTGACTAGCCCCATGCACAGGTTGTACCAGATGGCACTCTCATGGTTTCCATCAATGTGGAAATGTGATGAAGAAAGGGAGGAAAAAAATGGATGAGAAAAAGAACACCAATCTGCACAGCTGAAAATAATTATGATTACGTAGCTAATGACCCAGGGAATTAGACAAAGCCAAACTCATTGGAACTCAGGCCACATGCAGGCAGATGTCACAACTTAATGACAAAAGATGAATTGCTTTATCTCCTACACAGTAACTCACAATGAGGAGTTGTGCTTCTCTTTTTTTAATTGAAATATAATTGACATGTAATATCCTATTAGTTTCAGGTGTATATCATAGTATCATTTTTGGTATTTTTGTGCACTATGAAATGATCACCACAATGTCAGTTATCATCTGTCACCATATAAGGTTATTAAAAAATTATTGACATTATTCCCCATGCTGTACATTTCATCCCCATGACTTATTTATTTTATAACTGGAAGTGTGCATCTCTTAATCCCTTTTACCTACTTTGCCTGCTCCCCAGTCCTTCTGTACCTTGGCTATTGTAAATAATGCTGCAGTAAACATAGGGGTGCATATATCTCTTCCAATTTATGTTTTCATTTTCTTTGGGTAAACACCCTGAAGTGGAATTGCTGAATCATATGGTAGTTCTGTTTTTAATTTTTTGAGGAACCTCCATACTGTTTTCCAGAGTGGCTGCACCAGTACGCATTTTCACAGACTGTGTACAAGGCTTCCTTTTCCTCCACATCTTTGCCAACACTTGTTATTTTTTGTCTTTTTGATAATAGCCAATCTGACAGGTGTGAAGTGATACTTCATTGTGGCTTTGATTTGCATTTCCCTGACGATTAGTGACGTTGGACATCTTTTCATCTGTCCATTGGCCATCTGTATATCTTCTTGGGAAAAATATCTATTCAAGTCTTCTGCCCATTTTTTAATCTGGTGTGGGGCTTGTTTGTTTGTTTGTTTTTGATACTAAGTTGTGGAAGTTCTATATATATTTTGGATACTAACCCTTCATTAAGTGTATGATTTGCAAATATATTCTCCCATTCACTAGCTTGCCTTTTTCATTTTGTTGATGTTTTCTTTTGTTGTGCAAGAGCGTGGTATTTTCATATAATCCCATTTGCTTATTTTAGCTTTTGTTGTCCTTGTGTGAGGAGACTGCTCCAAAAAGTACTGCTAAGAATGATGTCAAAGAGTTTACTGCCTATGTTTTCTTATAGGAGTTTTATGGTTTCAGGTCTTACATTCAAGTCTTTAAGCCATTTTGAATTTATTTTTAGATATGGTATCAAAGAGTGGTCCAGTTACATTCTTTTGCATGTAGCTGTCCAGTTTTCCCCACACTGCTTATTGAAGAGACTGTCTTTTCCTCACTGTATATTCTTGCTCCTTTGTCATAGATTAATTGGCCATATATATGCATGGGTTTATTTCTGGGCTTTTTATTTTATTCCATTGATCTATGTGTCTGTTTTCATAGTACTATATTGTTATGATTACTGTAGCTTGTGATATGTCCAGCTTTGTTTTTCTTCCTCAAGATTGCTTTGGGTAGGGCGCCTGGGTGGCTCAGTTGGTTAAGCGACTGCCTTCGGCTCAGGTCGTGATCCTGGAGTCCCAGGATCGAGTCCCGCATCGGGCTCCCTGCTCGGCGGGGAGCCTGCTTCTCCCTCTGACCCTCCCCCCTCTCATGCTCTCTCTCTCTCATTCTCTCTCTGTCAAATAATAAAATAGAATCTTTAAAAAAAAAAAAGATTGCTTCGGGTATTTGGGGTCTGTTGTGGTTTCATACAAATTTTAGGATTCTTATCTACTTCTGTGAAAAATGCCATTGCTATTTTGATGGAAGCTGCACTGAATCTGTAGATTGCTTTGGATAGTATGGACGTTTTAACAGTATTAATTCTTCCAATCCACGAGCATGGAATATCCTTGCCGTTTATTTGCATTGTCTTCTATTTCTTTCATCAATGTCTTACAGTTTTCAGACTACATGTCTTTCAACTCCTTGGTTAAATTTATTCCTAGATATTTTATTCTTTTTGATGCAAAGAAACTGTGGTTCCTCTTTCCAAATCCCTATCTTAGAATAAAATCATAAGGAGACCCATGTCATGAATATCTTTTCATTTTGAAACGGAATTTAAATGGGGCTCCCGGGTGGCTCAGTCAGCTAAGCATCTGCCTTCAGCTCAGGTCATGATCCCAGGGTCCTGGGATTGAGTCCCACATCGGGTTCCCTGCTCAGCGGGAAGCCTGCTTCTCCCTCTCTCTCTGCCCCCCTCACCTACCACTTGTGCTCTCTCTCTCTCAAATAAATAAATAAAATCTTAAAAAAAAAAAGTAAAGGAATTATCTAGCAACAGTTTTGGACTCAATAAAAGTCAAGAAATTTTAGTCAGTATTATATTGGTATTTATTTTGACCTACAGGAGTAGTAAGCAGCAACCCACAGGATGTTGGAGACAGTCTTTCTGCCACCAAAACATAGATTGTGCATTCCTCGGAGGAAAGGGTCAAATCTTACACTTTTTTTGTGGCCACTTAAAAGCATT
The DNA here is from genome assembly GCF_029215605.1 of Mirounga angustirostris. Taxonomy (NCBI): domain Eukaryota; kingdom Metazoa; phylum Chordata; class Mammalia; order Carnivora; family Phocidae; genus Mirounga; species Mirounga angustirostris. The sequence goes on along the minus strand of NW_026991709.1, from coordinate 174,307,380 downwards.
TTTGAGATTCTGCCATGCATGTGCCCCTGCTTAACAACTTGTATTGGAAAGATGAAAAAGATACTACCCTTGCTCCCCTGCTGGAGTTTTGCTCATAGTAGTATACACTTTGTAAATATTGATTCACGGAGGATGACTGGTTGCTATTCCCTACGTATACCCTGCCGAGGTTACTGAAATTCTCACTGCCTTCCATTAAAGCTGTGACAACTAATATGCAGATGCTGGCAGTTGGAGTATTAATTCTTTAATTCACTTACTCAGTCTTTCAGCAAATCTCTGTCGAATACCTAGTATGTTCCAGGCATGGGTTTGGACCTAGGTTTAAATTGGTGAACACAATTTTAATATTAATATATCATATATAAGTGTATGATATATTAAGCCATGATCTGTTTAAAAAAAATTAATGGTGCTGGGGCACCTGGGTGGCTCAGTTGGTTAAGCATCTGCCTTCGGCTCAGGTCATGATCTCAGGGTCCTGGGATTGAGCCCTGCATCAGGCTCCCTGTTCAGTGGGGAGCCTGCTTCTCCCTCTCCCCCTGCTCTCTCTCTCTCAAATAAATAAAATTTTAAAAAAATTAATGGTGCAAGAAGAGTAACAGTCTTATTGTTTAGAAATCGTTGGTGGAATTATTGATGGTTAAAAAGATTTATGAGAAAGGGATAGTAGTACGAGTGTCTCAACTAATGTATCAGCCAGTTAGGGGGAAAATGTAAAGCAGATGCCATTAATATAGTGAGTCTTAAAAATTACATTTATAAAAAATGTATTTGGGGAGCAGATAGCTCAGAAGTTTGGCAATGAAAGACCAAACATTTTAAATCCATGTAATTGGTTGAAATCCAGCCAAAACTGATAACAAATGCAACTCTTCCCCATCTGCTGGTTTATGTTAATGAGTTGGTGATCTCATTTAGTTTGCTAGGAGACAGGTGTCTATATTGCTAAAGCAGCTACTCACTTGGCACCTAGCCCTAGTCTTAGGCAAAGTCTTGAATTTAACTGTGGGGTAGGACTCAGCTTACAATATGGTCCTAAGAATCCCAGGACAAGAGAGTAAGGTTAGAATTGAAAATCACTGTAGGTCTGTATCCAGTCTGTCTGAGGAGATCAGATTCCAATCTGCTGTGTGTACATTCTCTACCTGACTCCTGCAGAGTTGAAGATCTGCCAAGCAGAGAGCTCTGATAGAAATTTTTCCTAGATACTATCAAATCCAGATACCAATACCAAGCCTGATTGGATTGTACCTTATTTCCTTCTGGAAATTTCATGATTTTCCAGAAAACAGGAGAATGCAAGTATTTTTTTCTAAACACTTGTAGGAATAAAATATCACAGGTAGAATATCACAGGAAAAACCCTAACCTTTAATGTACATCTGTTATTGGTAAATAGAGAAGTGGAGAAGAGTATAGACTATGAAATTGGAGAAGAGCTTCGGTTCAAATCCTCTCATGGTCACTTATTTTTGTAACTCTAGGAAAGTTCCTTAGCCTTTCTGGTTCTCATTTCTTCCATCCATAAAATGGAGATAATAGAATTACCAAGTTCATGGAAAATGGTTATGAGGATTGAGTTAATGTGTGTAATATATTTAGAACAATACCTGGCATATAGTAAGGGTTTTGCACAAGGTATCCCATCCTACTGTGTAACAAGAACTGTGCTAATTCAATGGGGAAAAAATCCTCACATTATTGAATTCTGACAGCAAGTGTTATGTGCTGCCACTTTACAGATGAGGACACTAAACTTCAGAATGGTGAATGGTAGGGACGAATTAAGGTGGCTTAATGAGTCTTTCTAATGCCAGACCAAGATCTTTCTACTGTAGTTAGTTGCTTAAGATCGCATAGCAAGTAAGAGGAGAACAGGGATTGTAATCCGAGATTCCTGGTTCTCAGTTAATTGAATATACCTTTCATGCATTAGGTGAACCATAATTAGAGAAATATAGTAATTTCCAATTTCTTATTTTGTTAGTATAAGGGAAAAATATGTACAATTTAGTAAGGAATGTCTAATTTTATGATTTTTTAAAAGATTTTATTTATTTGAGAGAGAGAGAGAGCACAGAGCAAGAGAGAGAGAGCATGCACAAGTGAGGGGGGGCACTGGGGCAGAGCAGAGGAAGAGGGAGAAGCAGGTTCCCTGCTGAGCGGGGCTGGATCCCAGGACCCTGGGATCATGACCAACCTGAGCCCACGGCAGATGCTTAACTGACTGAGCCACCCAGGTGCCCCTAATTTTATGATTTTTATTAAAAATAATGATTAAGGGCCAAGGAAGCTTAATTTTTTTAAAAAAATTATTAATTGCTACTACACAGCAAGTATTATGCTTAATTTGGGGGTCATAGGGATAAACAGTGCAATAAGATGATTCCTGGAAAATGTCTAATAAATTCCAATTACTCAGATTAATTTTTTCTTTCAGCACATTCTTTCACAATTTTTACCAAATCGAAAACCTGGTTCTGATTCTCTAGGCTTTTACTTATAAACAAAAATATTATACTTGCCCATAACAATTTGATAGCAACTATAACCATAAGCTGTAAAAAATTATCATCAGGCAATTAAAGAAAGAGATTGTTCTTAATTATTTTTCTACTGGACTTGGCTCATTAAGATCTGTACATGTTCATGATCCACTCAAATGAGTGGACTACCTAGTGGTGCTAGGAAGATATCTCCATGACTTTAAGAGCTTCCAGAAGAGGTAGACCATAATGAAGGCATTCATTAGAGGTCTACGAACCAGGGAGGTGGCACACATCGAAGTTTCCACATCATCATTCATACTGATCTGATTAACTCTCCCAGTCTCATTTCCAGAGTGCAAGGATCAGGAATTTTGGCAACCATCTGGGTAACAGAAGTCTCTCCCCAAGGATCTTGTAAATTTCTGCCCATATGTTCCCTGTAAAATTGCATTGCTCACGGCTTTCTTCCCACAGCTCATGTCTACTAAGATGACCAACCAACCAGATCTTGTGACAGGGCCCTTCAGTCTTTCAGGAATATGCCAATGTTTTCATTCCTCACTTGGACATATACATGACTTTTATTGAAAATGGGAGCACTGAGAATAGCAGCAAATACATTAGACATGGGAAGACATTGTCTGACACTAAACTTACAACACGTAGAGCCATTATAAAAGGACTTTATATATAAGATGCACCAAAATCTAGTGTCCCTTCTTAAAGTACAACACCTGAGAAGCAACCTTTAGGAACATGAAGTCTGATGTAGTTCTCTCCAATTGGGGAACCTCCAGGGAGAGAGATGGAACACTGATTTATTTGGATTATCCTACAAATGCCATTTTTAACAACTTCAAACTAAGGCTTGATTCATAGAATTACGGTTATTAAAATGATAGCAATCTTGGACAGGGTTTCCCTTATCTGATTTCCCTAAATCCCAAGACAGCCCTTGGTAGAAATGTCTTATACTTATCAGCAGCTTTCATCAACTGAATAATAAATGAGAGTTTCCTCTTCTGAATAACTCAAAGGAGCATGTGCTTAGAGATTCTACATGCTCCCCTTTTCTCCCGTTTTCAGTCTGAGCTAGAATATTTATCTCCCTGCATTCATCAGAAGATACCTATTTGAAGGATGTCGATCATGGCAGTAAACATTGAATATTTAGTTCATTTTTGAGAGCTGAAGGAAAAGATACAGACTTCTCTCTGACTAAGAATATTCCTATTCTTCTTAAGATTTCATTTATAGCCCTGCTGTTGAAAGGGAAAACCACACAAATATTAGTTTTATCAGGGGTAGAGCTGTTAAAATCTGCCTCCTGTTCTCAGACTACCAGAAACCCAGGTGTAACAAGGCGAGAATGGGCAAAACTTGACCTTCCAACATCTTGATCCCTTGATAAGAAAACATGTCAGAAAAACTAGATTGTGTCTGCTGAAGCTCTACCTGTCCTAAACTATTGAAATTCCCCTCCAAATATTATCTAAAACTACTCTGAGGAATGCATAGATACCAGGTTGTGTGATTTTCACATCGGGGCCCTAGGCCCAACCACACTCTTGTGGGGTGGGTGGGGCATACTTAAAAAGAAATAATTGGTTTCATTAGCAATCAACCCATAGAGATGTGGGTCAGAGGGCAGGACATAAACTCATTCAACTTTAGAAATTCATGAGTTACAATCTTCTCTACTTTGTGGGGTTATGGGTTATTGTGGCCCAGCCTCAGTGCCAGGGATAAACAGAGTGATTCCAATGATGGGTATAAACTACATCTTGATAAATAGGCATGTTGGAATTAAGCAAGACTGTGGCTGGGTAAGGGATCCTGAAGTTCTGTTTCAGTCTATGCACAAACTGTGCACAAACTCTGTCAATCAAACTCCACTTAATTAATTTATCAGCTTTACCAATGCTCTGCTATGAAGAATAGTCACTAACACCCACAGGGTGAGCAACCAACATGGTTTGCCTAAATCTATCCTGGTTTTAGCACTGAAAGTCCTGAATGCCAGGAAACCATCAGTGCTAGGAAATCCCAGATAGTTGGTCACCTTATTCCTTATCTTTGGATACCTAAAAGAAACTCTGTAGTGACTCATGCACTTTTGTTCCCTGTTTAATTGAATGTTTACCAAGAATCTGTTATGCCACTTGTTCCCAGACCTGTTTATTTACTTGTTGTTATAATTACATAATTTAATTAAATATAATATAAACTGATGAAATATCTGTGTGAAAATAAAGTGTTGTGTTGCTATGGCAACTAATTTGAATGTTTCAGAAAGACCCAATAAAGAAAAATTGCTAGAGAAATTTTGTTCCATTGTATGTGATGAGACAACTGTAAATGATTCAGAAAAAGATATATATCATAAATATCTTTAAGTTCTCATTCCTTGTTATAGGAATTGAAAATGGAAATTATAGATAATCCATTATGAGTGTGGTTTATATAAGGGAGATGACAGGGAACGCTGAGCAGATGATCTGTGCATAAAGAAAAGACCTTGGCCTTACACCAAAAGATTGTATTGCATTTTCTATGTTCCAAACTAAAAATCAAATGTGTCAGGCATGTATAATTCAATTTTTTTTTATTCCCTGCTCTAACAAACTTCTATTAGCTGACCACTTGTCTTATAAGTTAAAAAAAAAAAAAAAAGGTTTTCTATGGCATTTGTAATTATTCCCCATGATCATGAGTTGTGCTTTTCTTTGATTGTGCCCAGACTTTCAATAAGATCCTATGAACTCATCACTCCCCCTCAGTCACTGTATGTTGATGCCTGGCATCGTATAACAGATGTAAGAGGAACAGAGACCCATGAATACAAGTTGTAAGCTTTGTCTGCCAATGACCAGGTGGCATAAAACAGTTTATTCCCTATTGCCAAGCACCTTGACTGCTACCAGGAAAATACTGAGCTCCCTGTATGAAGAATGTTTGATAAATGAACAATCAGTGAATGAATGAATGGACATCTTTGAAGAACCCTAAAGTTGACCTGGGAGAATTAAATGTTAAATTATTAAAAGTTAAAATATGTATTATTTATTTAATCATTCTGTCTCTTTTCCTTAGAAAAACAATAAGCAGGCATCTGATTATGGTACTTTTCTAAGTATTGGAAAGATTATAAAGATGGATAAATGACATAATATAAAAAAAGATAAGCACACATATATTCAGAATTTAATGATGGATTCAGCATTGGCATAGACCAATCAGAGCAGAGGCCTGGACGGTCAGAAAGGATATCATTATCATCCAGTAGTGGTAATTGCGGACTGAGTAATTGGACCTGAGTTTAAGGAAGAAAGTAACCAATGCTGAGTTGGCCTTAGAGTTCAGTTACTATGAGTACAGGCTTTGGAATCAAACAGACCTGAATTATGATCGGATTCTCACACTTAGAACTGTTTATTTAACTCCTCTCAGCTTCAGTTTTCTCATCTGTACAATGGGCATAATGATGCTTAAGGATGCACAAGGATGAAATGCAGTAACATATTTACATACATTACACTTATGCACAGTTTCTGACCCATGGCAAGCACTTTGCACCTGTAAGCTATTATTAAGAGAAATAGGTTGTAAAAATTTGAGATTTCAAGATGAAACTAGCCTTTGAGCTTCTAAAATCATGGTAAGTTTGGATATGGGCAGGAAGGGGTGTAGGGAGGACAGAGAATACAAGAGAAAGGGGTTTCAGGCCCAAGAATAGCAGGAGCCGTATAGGATTCAGGGAATGCTTATGGTAAATGGACAAGAAGAACAAGAAGGTTGGAGCATCAGAAGAAAGGGGAGTGGTTACCTAAATTTGAACACACTGGAATTGCTTTAGAAGTTTTGGGAACAAAACACTTACTGCAGCCCGGAATATTTAGCCAGTGTGTTGCAGAGGGTGAAAGCCTAAATTAAAGAGAAAGAGACCCAGTATCAGGCGGTCTGTCCCTTGGAAGGGTAAGAGCCCTTTGAAAATTGCTTATGCAACCATGGGAAGAGTGGAAAAAGGAGAAAGGGCAGCCACACAAGTGATCCAATCCCACATCTTTCTACTTTCAGGAGCGTTAGTGAACCGTCTACACGTGCCTACATTATGACTTGGGCAAGAGAAAATTTCCTCATCTCTTCTTTTGATTCTGGTATAGAGTTTGCAGGACTTAAGTAATTTGATTTGAAATGGTCTTTCTTCCTCATGTGATGTGCTTTCAGCCACCTCATTAATTTTGATTTTATAGTCAATAAAGTTTCTGTTATTTCTGCAAATTTCATATCTGGTTAGTCTCCAGGATTTCTTGCCTTTTTTATCTTGTTTTCACAAGTACCGATCCTTGTGTCAGTGTTCACCCATTTCCTCCTTCAACTGGAGTCTTATTTTTCCTGCAGAATATCTTTCCTGCCCAGGCCAACCTATGTATTTTTCGTGTTCTGATCTATGGACCTTATTAACCATGTTTGTCACTGACCTTTATATCACATACAATAATTCTTAGATTTTAGGTGAATAAATGTATCATGTACCTTTCTATTCCACTAAATCATAATCTCCCTCTCCCCACCATGTTCTTTATTCTACAGATATAAACTGAGCATGTCCTTTGTATAAGACACTACACTGGGGATATGGATAGACCAGTAAACAGCCATACTCCCTGCTATCATAGACCTAGGTGTAATAAGAAAGATGACAGAAATGAGATGTAACTAAATGAAATGATTTCTGATAATGGTAAGTCCTCAAAGAAATTAACCAGATGATGTGTTAGCAGGAGATTGCTGGGATGAAGCAGGGCATATGAGAGAATTCGGGAAAATCTTTTTGTTGAGATTGTGTTTGGAATGAGACCGGAATCACAAGAGTAGACACCACAGTGATCTAGGAGCAGATTCTTTTGGACAGAACAAGTACAAAAGCCCCCGAGGCAAGGCCAGGTTGACCTCTTTGAGGAACACAAAAATGGTACGTAAGGCTGGAACCTAGTAAGCAAGCAGGCAGTGGTGCAGAGGCAGAAGGGAGCTAGACCATGTAGGTCAAGGCGATGCAGACAGCGTTTGGATTTTCCTATAAGGGAAATGGAAAGTCAGAGGAAACTTTCAAGCAGAAGATACACGTAATCAGACTTGAATTTTTAAAAGATTCCATTAGCCACCCCAAAAAATCCTATTAGCTATTGGATGGCTAATTGTTTGGAGCAGGGTCAAAAAATAAATTTGTGAAGATGTCATTGCTGAAATCCAGCTGAGAATTGATTTTACCTTGCACGAGGATTGCAGCCCTAGTGTCAGAGGGAAGTGCGTGGATGCACAACACCTGTTGAAAGTAATAGAGGTGGCCATTCAGGATTTGCTAATGAAGTGAATGTCAGAGTAAGAGACAAATTAAGAATGAATCCTCCTTTTTTGTCCCAAGCATTTGAGTGGATTGTGGTGCCATTGCTGAAAAGCCAGAGATTTTTTTTTTTTTAATTTTAATGTAGTGATGTATTTTCATTTAAGAAAATGTTTTCTCATTGAAACTAATGATAGTCCTTTTTAAAAAGGTAACTTTTTTTTTTTAAGATTTTATTTATTATTTGACAGAGAGAGAATGAGAGAGAGCGAGTACATGAGAGGGGGGAGGGTCAGAGGCTGAAGCAGGCTCCCTGCCGAGCAGGGAGCCCGATGCGGGACTCGATCCCGGGACTCCGGGATCATGACCTGAGCCGAAGGCAGTTGCTCAACCGACTGAGCCACCCAGGCGCCCCTAAAAAGGTAAGTTCTTAAACAACTTTTCCAAGTTATGCTGATGGCTCTACAATATCTCCCCAGCTTACTTTTTTTTTTTTTAATTCCTATATGTTAGAAGGTAGCAAACTTTTTCTGCAAAGTTAGTAAATAGTTCAGGCCTTGTGGGCCACACTGTCTTCAGCCATAGGCATCTTATAGGTGAATGAGTGTGGCTGTATTCCAATACTGATTTATTTACAAAAAAACAGGTGTGGGCTGTAGTTTGCCTACCCCTCTTATATATATATGGTCATAGAATGATAATTCTCACTGCTCTTCAAAAATATATTCAATTTAGGAATGGAGGCTTCAAAAGAACACAAAATTAGACTTATATTTTCCTAAGAGCCATTTTACTTTCCTTATTAAGAATTCCAGTAAGCGTCTATGTTCAAATACTTACCCGAAATGTGCAAGGTATAGAAACTGGAAATCTGATAAGAGCACTTAGATTAAAGGATCTCTCTGTTTTCAAACCTCAGTAGAGAAATGGAGGTTAAAAGGCCTTTTAAAATTGAGCGGCAGAGGTGGAATATTTATTGTTATTTTTAATTCAGTTCAATTATTCCAAGCAGCTTTTCATTCTTCTAATTTATTTTTTAAAGTACCCGTCCTTGAAAGGTGTCATCTGAATTCCACAATTACTTCCCTTTTGTAGGGGTCAGAGCTAGTTACTGTCTGTATCTTATAGAAAAATACAGCCCCTATGTTCTAAAGGTTATTAATATTTACTCCAAATTGTGATGTATTGAAGTCGCAGCTTTTATCTCGCCTCTGAGGTCCTGATAACAAAAAAGACAGGAAGATCAATAGCCACATGATGGGTAACTAATTGCTTTTGCTTCAACCTGCAACCTTCCATCCTTCTCAGAGCTCATTGCAAAGTCCATTTGACAATCTCGGATATTGTTTTCAACCTTGGCTCTTAATAGTTTGGATTCCAAACTGAGTCAGAAAAATACATGAAAACCTTTCCAATCGACAGTGCTCTCCACATACGTGCTCCTCAGTACTATCCATACAAGAAAATTTATTAGAGACAATTAGTAAGATGATTATCAAGAAATGGAACTTCTCTTTGCTGAGAGTGATTATCTACTAAGTGGTATTTAATTATTTTTTGTTATATTTGTAATGGTTCAGTCACTATTGCAAAGTCAAACTTCTCATTCAAAAATCATTTATTTAGTGCTTATTTTGTACCACCGTTTTAGCTCACACATTTTCATCAATAACTAGAGGCCACATTCTCATCTAAAGGCTTAACAAAATTAACTTCTTGGATCTTTACAGCACCAAAAAGTAGGTTCTCCTGTTTTCTAAATTGAGACACAGAAGTGTCTCTAGCTTTATAGTAAACAAAGTTCTGGATTTCCTGCTTGTGAAATTTGTTACCTTGGGCAAATTCATTACTCTCTTTGTGCCTTTGTTTTCTCATCTATAGATTGGGAATAACAATAATGCCTTCCTGTTGGGTTATAAAGTAAGTTAATATTTTAAAGCACTTCGTAGCATTCCTGGCACATGTTAAGGATTTTTAACTAATAAGATAAAGCTAACTTGTCCAAAGTCACAAAGCTAGTAATGGCAGGGCCCTTATTTACAAGGTGCGATGAAGAATACAGAGATGAATCAACAAACTGGAAGATCTGGCATGCATATATCCTAACGGATAAGAACATTTTAATGGCATTCAGTCTGGTTTTTCCTTTTAGCATCATATTTTTATTTTACTGAGAAGGAAATAAATCTCCACCCACGCAAAGTGAGAGAGAAATTGTACTTTTGCCCATCAATTTATATCTACTGGTAGGAAATGCTCATCTTTGAGCTAAAAGACAATTAAACTGAATACAGGAGGCCCCCCTTATCCAAGGTTTCACTTTCTGCAGATTCAGTTACCCTCAGTCACCGTGGTCTGGAAGCAGGTAATCCTTCTGATGTATGTCAGAAGTTCAGTACTAACCTAACACCACATTGCAACGCCAACATCATTCACCTCACTTCATCTTCTCACACAGGCATTTTATCCTCTTGCATCATCACAAGAAGGGTGAGGACAGCACAATAAGAGATTTTGAGAGAGAGAGAGACTGCATTCCCATAACTTTTTTTAGAATAGGCTAGAATTATTCAATTTTATTACTAGTTATTGTTGTTAAACTTTAACTGTGACTAATTTATAAATTAAAGTTTATCATAGGTATGAATATACAGGAAAAAAACATAGTATTTGTATGGTTTGGTACTATCTGTGGTTTCAGGCATCCACTGGGGGTCTTGGAAGGTATCCCGTGTAGGTAAGGAGGGTACTGTATATGCGTTCATTCTTGTTTATGTTGTTTTCAATGTTTGCATTGATTCACACCTACAGTTATACCTTCCTTTTGAGAATTTGCTGGGTGGAACAATTGTAGGGAGTAGTTTTTCTAATAAATCAAATACTTATCATTTTTCTATTAAAACACTGTTATTTTTTTGTTATTAACTTCTAAAATTATAATAATTTCTTACCAAACACTGAACATTAACCGTATGGTTATTCATAATTAAGAGTTTTTGAAGGTCATTTCCATTTCTGTGGTTATAGATATATTTCTTCCTGACCCACATCCTCCAATACTGTGCATTTTGATGAGTGATTAATTTTAAAGATGACTGAGATAACTTTTGCAAGACTGTACATTCATTCTTTTCCGCTCATCTTGCTCAGTGACTGCCCTCAATTTTGATCAAAGATAACCTTCTCACTTTTTCTTCTAAACTAGTAGTGTTTTAATATTTCATCACCTTAATTTAAACACTTGATTTATTCACTTTCAGTGTGAGCCCAAAGTTATTTCTTAGCCAGATGAGAAATTTTATTTTATTTTATTTTATTTTAAAGATTTTATTTATTTATTTGACAGAGAGAGACACAGCAAGAGAGGGAACACAAGCAGGGGGAGTGGGAGAGGGAGAAGCAGGCTTCCCGCCGAGCAGGGAGCCCAATGCGGGGCTTGATCCCAGGACCCTGGGATCATGACCTGAGCCGAAGGCAGACGCTTAACGACTGAGCCACCCAGGCGCCCCACCAGATGAGAAATTTTAAAAAGAGATAAAAGAAAAGTTTGCAAAATACTCAGATCTCTTTCCTCTTCCTCTTGATATATCAGTTGTATTGAGAGAGAAACCCAGCCAATCTGATGAATGAAGCAAGAAGTGTTGAGTTCGCATCTGTTTTAGGAATGAATCTTCTTTGGTTGATTAGCCTTCTATGCCTAGGCTGCAGTGCTATGCTACTTGAAAATGTTTCTTTACCAAAGTACTAACACATAAAACCAACTAAAAGCCTCTTAAAGATTTCTTGCTTATGTCCATAAAATCCCATCCTCAAATGTGGACAAATTGATGGGGGTGGTGTTGGAAGTGCAGCCTAAGAGATTTAGTTAAGGCAGGAAACACTTTCCATAGAATGACATGGCCCATATATTGAGAACCAAGTATTTGATGTAGCCATTGCCTTAGAATCATTCCCTTGGTGTTGCAAGTCCTTTAAAAGCTTTCCTGAATAAAGCTGATTTGCTTTCTTAGAGTCTTGTACTTTTAATGGGCTTCATGCTGTTACAAATACTCAGACAGGACTTCCCTTTCAATTCCCTGAAATGTTAGAATGAGACAATTAAATTCCCTTTGTGAACCTTTTGGAAGTAATCTTGAACCACGGCAGTGGGGAAATAATTGCTATAGATCAGTGGGTCTGTAAGTGTAGTCTCCTAACCAGAAGCATTAGTATCACCTACTAATTGTTAGAAATACGAATTTTGCAGCCGGACCCCGGCCCTACTAAATCTGAAATGCATGGAGGTGGGGCCCAGCAGTCTGATGCACTCGGGTCATAAACAGAAATACATGCTTTTCTATAAAGTCTGTGAAAATGCCGTTATTCGTGGTTCTGATTTTTGACTCTTTAGCATGTTTCCAGAGTGAATCATTATTTTAATAAGTATTAATCTTTCCAAGCCAATCATCCTCTCAGCATAAAGCCTGCCTGGCATTGTCATACATTATTTTCTAATGTGGTATGACCACTACTTATGTACCTACCAAATTATACCAGTGATTGTCTCTCTCACTTTCATCAAACTATAACCCCTGTTTCATATCTCCTTACAACATTCATAAATATTCTCAGTGCTTCATTCATTCTTTTTTTTAAAGATTTTATTTATTTATTTATTTATTTATTTATTTATTTATTTATTTATTTATTTACTGGGTGGGGGTGCGAGGAGCAGGGGGAGGGGGCAGAGGCAGAGGGAGAGAGAGAATCCCAAGTAGACTCCGTACTGAGCTCAGAGCCTGACGCGGGTTCAGTCTTACGACCCTGAGATCATGACCTGAGTCAAAATCAAGAGACAGGCGCTTAACCTACTGAGCCACCCAGGTGCCCCAATGTTTCATTCTTTCCGATATGTTGTTGTAAATTCTGTTTCTCCCATTAGGTAGAGAGTTTATGGATTTGTTGGTGTATTCAGTCAAGAAACATGTATTCCTCTCGTGTGTTCAAGTTGAGTGGATGGGCTATATTTTTTTCCCATCCCTGCTCTGCAGGGCAAGTACATTAAGCCCTCTGGGCTTCATTTTTATTATCTCTAAAGTGGAGATGCTAATTCCTGCTGTTTAGCACTTGCATATTGTTTATTATATGTCAGACACGAATATGCCTTTATATGGACTAATTAACAAATTATCATCACAGCCCTATAAGATACACATCATTTTTATCCCCATTTTGCAGATGAGAAAACTGAGGCAGAGAAACAATAACTCACCCAAAGTCCTGGTACTATATATGATGAAGCTGATAACCCAGCAGTCTGGGTCCCAGTATGAGGCACTGAACCCCGGCGCCCATTGTTCTGTAATCTGATGCTATAGGTATTGCATATACTTGGACAGGGCCTGACATGGACACCTTTGATATAGGGTTGCTACTTTTTTTTTTTTATTCTTATGTTAATCCCCTACATTACATCATTAGTTTTAGATGTAGTGTTCCATGATTCATTGTTTGTGCATAACACCCAGTGCTCCATGCAGAATGTGCCCTCCTCAATACCCACCACCAGGCTAACCCATCCTCCCACCCCCCTCCCCTCTAGAACCCTCAGTTTGTTTTTCAGAGTCCATCATCTCTCATGGTTCGTCTACCCCTCCGATTTCCCCCGCTTCATTCTTCCCCTCCCGCTACCTTCTTCTTCTTCTTTTTTTTTCTTAACATATATTGCATTATTTGTTTCAGAGGTGCAGATCTGAGATTCAACAGTCTTGCACAATTCACAGCGCTTACCAGAGCACATACCCTCCCCAATGTCTATCACCCAGTCACCCCATCCCTCCCACCCCACCCCCCACTCCAGCAACCCTCAGTTTGTTTCCTGAGATTAAGAATTCCTCATATCAGTGAGATCATATGATACATGTCTTTCTCTGTTTGACTTATTTCACTCAACATAATACCCTCCAGTTCCATCCACGTCGTTGCAAATGGCAAGATCTCATTCCTTTTGATGGCTGCATAATATTCCATTGTATATATATATATATATAGGGTTGCTACTTTTAACTACCTTAAGAAACATGCAGTTCTGTGGAAGGAGAAAGACATGGAAATGAAATCAATAAAAGGTTATGGCAGTATATTGGTTTCCTATTGCTAATATAACAAATTACCACACACTTGCTGGCTTAAAATAACACAAATTTATTATCTTGCCATTCTGGACGTCAGAAATCTGAAATAGGTCTCAACGGGTTAAATACAAGGTTTTAACAGGGTTGCATTCCCTCTGGAAGCTTCAGGGGAAAAACTGTTTCTCTGCTTTTTCCCATTTCTAGATGCTACCTGCTTTCCTTGACTATTGCCCCCCCACCCCACATCCTCAAAGCCAGCAATGACATCACTTCAACCTCTTCTTCCATTGTCACACCTTCTCTAACTCCAACACTCCTACCACCCCCCTCCACTTTTAAGGACCCTCACAATTACCTTGGGTAATCCAGGATAATTTCCCCATTTTAAGATTTGCAACTTAATCATATCTGCAAAGATCCTTTAACAATGCAAGAGAACACATTCTCGGGTTCTGGGGCTAAGGATGTAAACATCTTTGGGGAGCCTTTATTATGCCTACCACAATGCATTTTACTGAAGTATGTGCACATACACATGCACATGCAAGCACACACATGCACACATAAGTTACAGAAGATAGGGTGTAGAAAATCCGGAAAGCTTTCTGAAGCAGTCATGCTTGAATGTAATGCTTAATTATGAATAGTTTTTTCATTAGTCAGTCGAGGAGGAAGGCAAGGCATTTCCAAGACCCTCCAATCCTGAAACAGTCATGGTGCAGTCAGGTTGCAGGTGTAGTTCTAGTGATTGGAGGATTGCGTTCCAGGGGTAGCAGTGTGTGGAGTTGAAGCCAAAATGGTAAGTAGAGGTCAGATAATTGATGTCATTGAATGACAAGCTAAGTAAGGCATTTGGCTTTTATTGGCTGACAGTGGGCATTTTTTTCCTGTGAGACCCAGTAAGGTACACATGGTAAATACTCAGTAAATACCATTGATTCACAAACTATGCAGTTGAATAAATGCAGAGGTTATTACAAAGTTTGGTCAGGAAAAATAAACCTACTGATAACTTCTCTCTTCTGAAAGCAATATCTGATTTAAGCATTTCATTGATCTCCCTTCTGTTCCACTGGGAAGTAGAAGGGCGTTATTTGCCCATGAGCCGCTGTAGGCAGCCTTCATTACACACTGTGATTAGAAAACCACTTTGGGGCGCCTGGGTGGCTCAGTTGGTTAAGCGACTGCCTTCGGCTCAGGTCATGATCCTGGAGTCCCTGGATTGAGTCCCGCATTGGGCTCCCTGCTCGGCAGGGAGTCTGCTTCTCCCTCTGGCCCTCCCCCCTCTCATGTGCTCTCTTTCATTCTCTCTCTCTCAAATAAATAAATAAAATCTTTAAAAAAAAAAAAAAAAGAAAAGAAAACCACTTTGATTTAGAGGAGGGCTTGCTCTCCCAGGCCAAAATGGGCTGTCTGTTGGTGGGGTACAATAGTCAGTTTGGGATTCAGCGTAGATGATGCACATTTCACCTCACACCTTCATTCACATTCCCAGAATAATGTAAGTTAGTCTTCTATCCAAAAGTAGGCGGGACTTTGTGAGACTGAGAAGAGGGTGTTCACGAACCCAGGGGGGTGTGTTCTCAGGTCTCACTCAGTATTAAAATCACACTCTATCACCTCTCTCTGTTGATATGCTTGTCTGAGCGCAAGCTCTGCCCTATAGCCACAGAAGTAATAAGCAAAATCATTGATTTTGTAGCTTCTTCCTACAACAGTCTCCAAGTTCTGCACTTGTCTCATCATTGCAGCTTGGAGCCTCGGGAGAGAGATGGACAGGCGTTATCAATCATGCCCCAAAGAAAGGGAAGAGGACACATGAGGCAAAGCTGTGACTTCTCCAGGAATTCCCTCCTATCTCTCAGTTCATTGTGTTTGCTTTCCCCACTCAAGAATGTCCCAACACATCAGTGTTCTTGTATTTTGTCTCTTGTCCATAATTCTTCCCCTTGGTAGAATCCAGGGATATAGGGGAATTTCTAAAGTTGAACAATCCTAGTTTCAGGTTTCTGCCTTAGTCTCTATAAATAAAGCAGAGAAAGGGGCTCCCCTTTTCAAAGAAAATAGCCATTCTCTCTTCATTTCTTTATTCACTGGCAACATATTAGCTGAGTTCCTACTATAGAGCTGGCACTTTGCAAGGTACCATTAATATTGCAAGGCCCAAGATAGAAGTGCTCTGCCTGCTTTCATGGAATATATCCAGTTAATGGGAAAGGCAGACCTTGGCAAAATAAATAAATGGATAAAATAGTGACTGCTCATTGAGTGCTAACTCAGAATGCTTTACTCTCTGTAGATCCCCACAGCTCGTTGGGGTATAGACGATACTGTCCTATTTCAACTTAATTGTCAAAAGTCATGGAGTTCCTAAGTGCTGGAGCCTGGATCCTGCTCCTGTGGCTTACCCTCTTATGATCAGTGCTCAGAAGAAAAGCACTGGGGGCCCAGGGAGCCTGCCATCAATTAAAATTGGACACTTCCCCAGAAAACCACAAACCCACAGCCAAAATCATGGCAACTGATTCCACAGCCAGGCTGCATGTTGCATCTCATCACCATGGTAATGAGATGCATTTCTCACTAACCTCTCCCTAGACCTCCCGAGATCTCCCATCCTCAGGGGAGCTCCTTGAAGATCATTTATGAAAATCAGCAGTAAGCACCAGTGGCCTTTCAAAACCTCTCAGTGAGTGCTTAATGCAGTAATTGTTTACTCTGATTTGTAATGAGAGAGAATAACGTGGTGATGTTAGTGACTGATTAATTTTCCTGTATGTATTCCAGAGCAGAAGGCCCTTGAAGAGCAAGACTCATTCTCTCCCCCTGCGGATTACCCTGTCTTGATTCATGCAGCCATACCCTACCCCACGGGCACACCTCAAAGCACAGCTTGCCTTGGATTTGTGTAAATGTGAAATTGCTAAGCTACATTACTGCCACACGTAGGATCCGTGATCACTTTCTTACCTCCGGAATGGGTGAAAATGTTGCCACGGAACCACTAATAGAAAGGAGGTAGTCCATGGGTTGCTAGTTCATTCAGAGTTTGTACAGTTTTATGTCTCTGCACTTGTCTGCACAGACACACAGCAAGCAGCTAGAATTGACGGGGCTCAGAGTGGCCATTTTGAAATTGCTAAGAAAGAGTATAAACACCGAACGGACCTCGCAGCTCATTGGATAAATAAGACAGTGATGCGTCTATGAACCAAAGCAAGTGTGTTCGGGTAAAGAGGAATTTCTCAGATGTGCATATGTGTCTTCATACTTGGAAACGGCTTGTTGACTCTGATTGGGCCTTTGTAACAGAGCTGCTTTGTGTTGCTGGGGAACTGAGGCCTTGTAAATTGCCCCTGACCAGCTGCTTTGTCTTGTCTTCTAAATTGCTTGAAAACCTATTAAGATATATGACCCACATAAAAGTAGGACCAGAGGGTTTCTGTAGCATGACCCCTGGGGATCAGATTTTACTTTATCGCCCATTAATGCAGAAGGGATTTCATCAGTCGGCTTACCCTTCGCCCACCCCCAGGGGTTATAAGAATCCCACAGATTAGCCTCTCTAGGACATTAGCGAAGATGTGAATACCCAGACAGCTGTTTGATGGACAGATACGCAAGGATTTAAGGGATAGACGAAGCGTGTGAGTCATGGGGTAGACATACACTAAGTTTGTGGAGAGTTGGTTGGCAAGGGAGGGCCTCAAAATATTAGACAATTAGCCTTATAATTAGAAAGATACAGACAGGGCGCCTGGGTGGCTCAGTTGGTTAAGCGACTGCCTTCGGCTCAGGTCATGATCCTGGAGTCCCGGGATCGAGTCCCGCATCGGGCTCCCTGCTCGGCAGGAAGTCTGCTTCTCCCTCTGACCCTCCCCCCTCTCATGCTCTCTGTCTCTCATTCTCTCTGTCTCAAATAAATAAATAAAATCTTAAAAAAAAAAAAAAAAAGAAAGATACAGACAGATCTTTGTTATTGACTCTCTAATGAGGTGGCCAGCCCTTTGCTTTTCTTACAAAGAAAGAAGAGGGCCCCACGTCCTCTGGGCATCCTCCCCAAGGCATCCTTGCTTCCCATCCTGGCTTCTGTGGCCTGGATCACCTTGCTGTCACAGCCTTTTTCTTTTCTTTTCTTTTCTTTTTTAAGATTTTATTTACTTATTTGTCAAGTATGAGTGTGTCAAGTAGGGGGAGTGGGAGAGGGAGAAGCAGGCTGCCCACAAAGTAGGTACGCGGGGCTCAATCCCAGGACCCTGGGATCATGACCTGAGCTGAAGGCAGCCGCTTAACTGACTGAGCCACCCAGGCGTCCCTGCAGTCACAGCTTCTTAACCAAGTTTACAAGTTGTGTGTTCAGAATGAACCACAGTGCCATCATGCTTCACTCACTCAGCTTCGAAGCTGAATCTTGCCATATCTATTCAGGCAGGAGAATGGAGAGGTTTGAACCGTGAGTGGGTGTATTTAATTAACCAAGCCAAGTGGCACAAAATGCTGGCCTCTTGGCTGGATTGGACATAAAACATGCTTTGTTGGCTTGCACTATCTTTTAAAACTATTCAATTTCCAGTGTATATAAATTGGGAGATTCCACCAAAAAGAACCAGTGTAGTAAGTGCTCTTGAGTGTAGTCTTCACTGTTCCCTGTGATTATACACCCTTCCTGTATGTTACTTCCTGGCACCAGTGAACATTTCAGTGTTTTATACCACAGTGTGCCAACTGCCTCATTTCAGCTTTTTCTCCCCCCGTCATGTGTGAAAACTGGTGCTGGGTCTGTCAGTCCTCTGTTTCACTCTTAGCTACCTCACTGGGACCCCCGTCACCCCCATCCCCAGGCTTCCTTGTGCCTCAGTATCCCAATTTCTACTGCAGTCCTGGTCTCACGTCTTTTCCCAAGGACACCACAGAGACTTAATAGAAAGGGTTTGTAAGATGCTCTAAACTCGCAGGGACAAATGCATCACTCAGGCCAAACGCACTGTGCTGTTTTTCTGTTTGTATGGGCGGTTTTCATCTTGCCTCTGAGAGCTGGTCTGGGGCTTCCTCCTGCTCTGGCTGTGTTGTACGCCATGGGATCAGAAGAGATGCAAAGCACCATCACTACCTTCACCCCCTTCTTTTCCCCCTTCACACAAGATTGGCAGTCCTGTCTCGGCAGCCTTGCATTTATTAGTTGGGAATTGACTGCCCTCCCTTTATCTGTGACTGGGCTTTGCTTAAAGAGGGTGGCTTCCTGCCAAAATGAGATGCATGCCTAATGAACTCGAATGCTCAGAAGCCCCGGTCTCCCAGAATCCCTCCACGTTAGCCTGCAGCCAGTGGAAAAATGGAGAAGATTTCAGAAGGTTAATATTGATTGAGTTACCCTCTTGAATTAATTTTCCGTGCACATAACTCCACTCACCGAGTTGCAGATTCTTATTTTATTTTCTAAAACTTCTGCACTAGGAATTAAAATGGCTGCTTGCTCATCTCCCCTTTTCTAGTAGAATTACAGTTTTCGTTTTTTGATTCTTTTTTTTTTTCCTGGGGGGGAAAAAAGACAAGTATGAGTGTGTGTAGAAATGTGGCAGCAGTGAGGAAGAGTGTTACATTCACATATAATCTTGAAGCCGTTCTTCTTTTGTAAAGGAGGGAAATGAAGCTATTTGAGCTTCTAATCTGAAAGCGGATGCTGGGTTCAGAGTCCACAGTTGTGCCTGTATCAAAGTAGGGAATTGGAAAAACAGACAAATAATGACTGCATAGATTTCTGAACTCACCTTGGCTTCCCAGTCCCATGGAAGATTAGGTGGTGGGAGCAGAGTGAGTCCTAAGATCGAGTGATTTCAGGCTGTGTAATACCATGTTCTGGGCTTTGTGGAAACACAACTGATGGTTTGCAAAATACAGTGGCTGCTAAACCCAAGTGTCGGAAAGATGACAGATCGCAGCGCCCCCCCCCCCCCCCGCCCCAGCCCCATTGTTAACTCTTTGATTTACATGTGGGAGGCTTGGGCTCCTCTCACTGGCAATAAAGTCGTGACAATGTGGTCCCTGACCTCCCCGGCACACCCAGTAAGCCCCCTCCGCCCCCCCCGCCCCCCCCCCCCCCCCAGTGCATTAGCCACACACCACGAGGAAAATTAGTGCGCTGAAGCAGGGATTTGCCAAATGTGCTCCCTGGGGAGTAGAAAGAGTTAATGCAATTTTCCAACCTGCCTAATTTACGCCAAGAGGGTATTATGTCCTCCGAGAGAGAATCCCAGTCAATGTGTGCCTGCAGAGAAAGGGGGGGGGGAGCAAAATTAGGGAAAATACATAAATGACACCCACCACTTTCCCAGTATCACATTACAATGCATTTGCATATAACTTTTCTTAGCCTACCAGTGCTTTGACATTCCAACAGTCTTTCAAAATAGATTCAGTGTTGTCGTTGTTGTTGTTTTCCCTTTTCTATTTGCAACTGCCTGTGGGGTATAAAAGGAAGAGCGCTGAGAACCTGCACACCCTGGTTTCAGTCTTAGCCATGCTTGTCTTGCTGTCCCTGAGCCGGTCCCTTCTAGCTTTTTCAACTGTCACATAAACAGTTTGAGTCAGATGTTTTCTGAGGGTCATTATGCTTTATGATTTAGTGGTTGAGATGTTTGCAAATATTAATGCTTAGAGCACCTCTTTATCACAACACTTTTAAAATTCACGTAGCATCTTTTCTCCTCATTACTCAAGGCACTACCTCAAACAAATGTATGCGTTCCTCCCTCATAGAACACTTAAGAACAAATGAAGCTGGTGGGGCTGCCAGGTCGCCCTTCCCAGCAGCACACACAGCATAATTGCTGCCACCTTTAACTGCCACCCGTGGGGGACCTCTGAGGGAGGTTTGCAGACCGTGGACCTGGCCACTTGTGACTTTCTAACTCTTTTCACCTCCCACCCTATTCTGATTAGTGACCCCAGTGCCTGTCAGAAATCCTTGGAACTTAAGTATTTCCAGGCAGGCAGGTAGGATCTTTAAGGCCTGGCTATAAAAAAAAGGGGGGGGAAGGGGGAGATTGGCGTGGGGCGGTGGCTATCATTGTCGCAAACAACGCTGTCTCTCAGAAATGGAAAATTCCACAAGCATTTCCAGTTTTGTGGGTGAGAGCAGGATAAACAAGGGACCAACAAAAGGAGAAATTTATTTTGTTTTGCAAAAAATGAGTAGTATTTTCTGAACATTTTGTTCTGCATCCAAGATCCAGTTTCTGTCCTCTAGTTGATCCTTAAACTGCGGTGATATAGTGGCCGCGTGTGGGCATTCAAATTTAAGTGAATTAGATTTATATAAATTTAAAATCTCATTAAAATGAGAACATATTTCAAGTTCTCGATAGTCACATGTGGCTAGCGGCTACCCTATGGGACAGTGCAAATAGATAGATATAATTCCCACATCACAGAAAGTGATACACAGTTCTGAAAGAAAGTGGATGAAGGTTTAAAACTTCAGGAGCTGTTTGTTATGTTTTTGTTTTTATTTTTCCCATTCAATGGTTCCTTCAAAATATATTAGTTTAAAGGCAGTGTGCTAGATGCCAAAAAAAAAAAAAAAATTATCCCCCTTCTGAATGTTTATTGTAGATTAGGTTTTATGCAACGTCCTTCCAATATATTACCTGGATTTATCCCTTTGAAGTAGGTACATTGTATCTATTTTGCAGAAGAGAAATCTGAGGCACAGGGTCACACAGTTGGTCAGTGCAGAGCTGGGATGCATAAACAGTCTTTCAGATTCCAAAGCCTGTGTTGATCTGAGATAAAAATGGTTTCTGGAATATTTTCTATAAAAAATGGAATTTCTGGACTAAATCAGCAACACCAGCAGCGTTCGTGAGAAGTGATCGAGATTTCATTTTTTATAATTTTGGAAAAGATTTTCTTTTATACCAAGAACCTAGGATTTTAATGTATGGATCACTCAAAGTCACATTAAGACAGAGCAGGAAAAAAGGGGAAAAAAAAAATAAAAAAATAAAATAAAATAAAATAAGAGGCCAGCACACCTAAGTAACTCAAACATTGGTATTTTAGTTGTGTATTTAGGATCATTTTGTTTGGAGCTGCTGTAGACCCCAGTTCAGTCCCCCTGAGCAGGCAGCATCTTTCCAGGCCTCCCAGGTAGAAATAAGTGTTAGGTACTTGTGATGCAGTGTGTTCCTTCCCTGTGAAGCAATTCAGCTGAGAAGCAAGGAATTGCACTTCAGACTTTATATGTTTTATCCCCTGGCAACCCACAGCAGTGATATTACAAACACCGTGACTGTTAGACTAATGGGAGTAAATATTGTAAAAACTGTGAAAGATGCTGTAAAATATTCACTCATTCGTGTTAGAACCATTTCCTGATCACCCATTCTGTGCTAGGCACTGTGCTATGGACAAGCTCTGAAAAAAAAAAAAAAAAAGATGTCGTTATAATATAGTCTCTTCACTTGAGGAGCTCACAATTAAGTGTGACGTGGACTGTTATATCAGTAACTCTCAAATAATATAACACGATCAGTAGTGTTGGTAAACGTTTAACCAGATCTTCAAGAAAAATAACCTCATTTGTGTCATTTGCAATGGCCATGGTGTAGACGAATACTCGTACCATGACCTATGCTAAGTTCCCAACATGATGTCATAGAATCTGGAGTTGGGAAGAGATGGGTTATTGCAAGAAGGACGAGTCAGCCCCAACTGACCATAAATTGCATTGTATTATATTGTTATGTTAATACATTATAGCATATCATAGCTCATGTTAGTATACATGCATGCATATATAAATATATGTATACAATATACATATAAAATGTAATAAATGCAAAATAATATAAAATCATCTAAGATAATGCCATGTTAAGGTGATATAAGCTATGAGTTAAAAGTTTAGGTTTTAGGATAGGACCAATGTGACCTTAAATTTCAGCTTAACTACTTATTAGTTGTGTGCTTTTAGTAAATGACTTCACCCCTCTCTGCCTCAGTGTTTTCATCTATTTAATGGGAGAAACACTAGTACCCATCACAAAAGGCTGTGGTGAGGAAAAGCGTAGAAATCCTTAGCCAGTCCCTGATCTGCAGTAGGTCCTCAGTAAGCTTGTACTTAATGCATGAGGGAGTGAATGACAATTAGCACATCACTGTGTAGGAAGTAAATGGCCCTAAGGATCTAGAGAAAGGAGAAATTCAGGTCATTGTCCATCAGCCAAGGCAGCACAAGAAAATGAAGTGTTTTGAAATGGGCCTTGAAGGCTAAGTAGGATCTTGCCAGGCACAGAAAGAAAAGAAGCTCAGCCCAGACAGATGTGGCAAGAGCAATTCCACTTGTGGTGGTGGTGGTGGTTCTGTCAGATGGATATTGGGCTTTGGGCGGATAGGCCTTCTTCCCCCCCCACACACACAAGTAGGAGCTGTAGCACATCTGCGTCTGCTGTTACCCCAGGAGCTCCAGCTTCCTCACAACCCACTGAGCCACTGCGGATGACGGCCAGAGGTTGCCAGTCCTTCCTGAGGACTCTGGGAGTTCTCCAAGAATAGCTCGCACTGTTTTGCCGATAGCCTTTGTTTACTGACGCCCCAGAAACTGGCAAGGGAGACGTATTAATGATGGGGTCTAGTTTCTATTGTATTTTACGGAAATTCCATTTCAGCTGCAGAAATGCTGCACGCCTGCCAGTGAAACACAATGTCTCGAAGTCCCACGTATTAAAGGACATCGTATTTCATCTCGCCCTGCCTGTGGTTTTATCCAAACAAAGGAAATGGGTTGTTACCAAGGAAAGCATAACTCAAAATTCTAATTATGACTGTTAAATCACATGTGAAATTACTTTTAATAATTAAAAATAACTCTCGCCACTCTGCCGTTCTAGCTCGATATTAGGTCTGGTGCCGTTTTAAGGAAAGCTAATAATCCCTAGGAAATCCCGATGACCTTAATTGTCTTCCTATCCACCCTTCAGTGACCTTTATTGCTTAGATGGTTAAAATCTAAAATAAATGATACTAATATATCTGATGTGCAACTGCATCATGTTCATTTATTTCATGCATTTGTTATGTTTCCATGACACTATTTCTCTGACGAGGTGAACATGCTTTGTAGAGAGTATTTACTATGTCTATTTCTTAAATTCAAATTTTAAAGTGGAGAGAGGAAAATGTCAATGAGGAAACGGTCATCTGGGGAAGAAGTTAAAACCCTGCAAGGAAAAGAGACTGCAAAGGAATGGAATTTAGAGAAAAGAGTCAGTCATTATAAACTCCACTGGCAAAATGCAGATGTTGCATAAAAAAGCATAAGAGAGCAGCAAAAGCTGTTTCCCGAAGCAACAAATGAATGTAAATATTTGCATCTTGTGGAATAATTCCTTTTACAAAAGACTCTGAGAGCCTGTAGGTAGCATCGAGACCAGAATACCTCTTGGCTATTTATCATGAGTCAGCTTTTCTATCTGCATCTCATATCTAGGAATATTCTTAGAGTCAAATCCATAACCGGTTCTCTAGAGATTTGCGCATGCAGCGTAGGCATCACCAATTTCCCGTGTTCCATACTTCAGATAACTGACGTCACTTTCATACCACTGTGGTCTACGTTTCTGCCATTTTGCAGAACACTGCAAAAGCTGCTCTTCTCTTATATTTATTCATTTAATCAGTCAGTCATTTATTCATTCAACAAGCGTTTCCTGAGCATATACTATATCCTGGGACTGTATTTGTTTTTTCTGGGGGGGGGGGTTTGCTTTAAGCTGCTAAGTTTGAGAATCACTTGGCATTCAGCAGCAGATAGATAGCTAATATCCATGCTTACCAACTGTTCTTAAGAAAGAACCTTATACGCAAACAATGAATCATGGAACACTACATCAAAAACTAATGATGTAATGTATGGTGATTAACATAACATAATAAAATAAAATAAAAAAGAACGTCTCACGTAGCAGGCAATCAACATTTGTTGGATATGTTAGCAGATGGAAGGGTAGTTGAAAATTCCTCAATTGCATTTAAGTCCATTTACAACTAAGAGTAACTATAGTCTCACTGCAAGGTTAAGAACAGAGCCAATTATTGAAAAGTTTACTTTGCGAAATGTGGTGATGATGCAATTGGTATCACATACTTGAATACTCGATTCAGGCTATGCCTTCTTTTCTATGGAAGTCCCAAGTTTCTTTGGCTTAGCAAAGTAAATGAGCAGGAGGGCATTTGTCTCATTCTCTCTTAAAGATCTTTAACTCCTATTTGCAGGTGTTTTTGCCTTCTGTTCTTTCCCTAGCTTTTGTCACCATAACAGATGTATGTTTTGTATTCTTTCAAATTTTGGTGAAGAAGGAAAAAGATTTAAATCAAACTGCAGTTCATTTGTGGGACTCTCCACAGACATTTATAACTGACAACTGAATGCATCAGTTGCTTTAAATAGCCTGACTCTATAGTCATTCATAACAAAAACAAAGGGGCTGACTGATGAACAGTTCTCTGGAGTGCAGGAAGGTTGGAATACTTTAGATTTCCAATTTAAAGTTTCACAGAAATCTCTGAAACATGTTTGTATTATAGATCCCGGTTCAAATTTTAGAACAGAGGGCAACACCTTTTGGCCCAGGGGTTGAATAGGACTTCTTTTCAATATGTTTTCCCCCTGTGAACATCCTTGTTAACATTTCAAACACTTGCTTCTGTCTCTACCAAGGGCTCATTTTTATGAGCAGTGATAAGTAGCCTCCATTTTATCTGTATGAATTTTATGAAAGACAAAGAGAGACACAGCAAATCTTGTTTGAAATTTGTTTCAAGGTTGGAAGAATTTACTTCATCCTTGTAACTGTGTGGGCCTTTAGCTGCCAATTTAAAATAGACACTTTGAAAAGCATAAGTTATTTTGTTTTAATCATATTTTATACTCATGATTCTCATTTTTGTGCTGATAAAATAAGGCATCATTAAGAGCTGCACCGTTGTGATATCTTGCAGTGTTAAATTCTCTGAGCAGGAGATGTTTAAGCCACTGTAGTTTTTGACCATGAATTCACATTTTGAAAGAAAAGACATTCAGGGTTAGGAAAACACCAGGTGCAAAGGGAGTTATAACTATCTCTTTTTACTCTTAGGTGGAAAAATAAAATTGGCAGCAATAGACTTGTTCATCTTCTGCACTTCTATTCTTAATGATAATTACATGACCAAACGATACACATTAGCAACGGCAGTTGGGATATCAAATTATACAGCATTATTGGCACCATCCCACAAATAGAAAGCAGAACTCGAAAAAGAGGCATTAGAGTTATTTATCATTGACGAGATGTAACAATGTGAGAGGAGCATTTTGCAATGCACAGTGATATTCAAGTCTAATCTAACACAGGGTTTCTCAACAGTGGCACTATTGGTATTTTGGGCCAGATGAGTCTTTGCTGCGGGGACCCGTCCTGTGCATTGTAGGAGGTACGTGTAGCAGTATCTCTGGGCTCTACCCACTAGATGCTAGTGGCAACACCCCGGTCCTGACAATCAAAACTGTCTCCAGTCCTTGCCAGGTGTCCTTCTGACGGCAAAATAGCCCTTGTCCCCTGCCCTAAAAACCACTGCTTCAGAGTATCATACGAGTAAAAGCGCAGGATATGGAGAAGCTTAAGACCTACGCTATCTGTACCAGAAATTTCCCCATGAAAGGGTAACCAGCAACTTGACCAGATAGAAGCAGAGGCTCACACAGCTGGAAGAGGCTTTGGGTGATACGCAAGCCATCTTTATTTCTTGAACTGGACCCTGAGACTCCAGGAGGTTGTACCTTAGCTCAAAGCCACACAGCTGGTTTGGGACAGGCCTGAAACTTAATGTTTTCTTCGTGTATGCTGTCTTTTCTTCTTATCTGAAGTACACTCAACCTCTGTAAAGCTTGGATTTGAATCTTAATTTGGGGTTTACATTTTACTAAACTGTGCTTGCATTTTCTTAGCCCATGGGAATGGCCAATGGTGCTGCAAAGAAAAAAATACCACTCCTACCTTGAAGAATCGTCTACCCCTTCACTAGAGTGCATAATGAGGGATCCTGATGTGGAATTTTGTATTTTCTGTGTTAGATTATTCCTGTAACTATGTTAATGACACGAGTTTAAAGACTAAAACTTTGAAGTGCAGCATGTTCAATATGAGTACACAGAATCCAGCTTTATTGCCTGGGCTCAAATTTTGGCTCAATCACTTACTACCTATGCGCCCATGGACCGATTTGATAACTTCTCTAAGCCTGGGTTTTCATATTTGGGCAGGGGGTGGTGGAGGGGATAATGGAACCTACCTCATAAGGTTGACACGGAGAAGAAATTGAGTGATGCATGTGAAGTAGTTGAGCACAATTCCTAAAACAGAGAAAGCACTGCCTAAATATAAGTGTTGTTATTGTTGCTATTGTTATTAGTAGTAGTACTATTGTTAAATCAAATGATTTCCAAATGGGCTAACTGCGTGTGGAGAGATATCAGTACTCTTCTTTGTAAAACACATATCAAAAAGACTAATTGAGGGCGCCTGGGTGGCTCAGTTGGTTAAGCGACTGCCTTCGGCTCAGGTCATGATCCTGGAGTCCCGGGATCGAGTCCCGCATCGGGCTCCCTGCTCAGCAGGGGGTCTGCTTCTCCCTCTGACCGTCTTCCCTCTTGTGCTGTCTCTCATTCTCTCTCTCAAATAAATAAAATCTTTAAAAAAAAAAAAAGACTAATTGAGAAGTAAAGATGTATGAGTTAATAGGAAGAGTGCCTGATCCTGGCTAGGACTGAGAAAAACTATGTGGAAATGTCCAAGAAATCACATTCTGAGAAAAGAGTTTTAAGGTACAATATACCTACAGAATTATCACAGTTTAAAATGGAATTTCAGAGGTTTTAATTTGATGCTGAAATAAGACAAGTTAATGTATATACAAGTTAACATGCATACATGAGTCTGTATGTATGAACATGACTTTGTATGGTTTTGTTTTTTTTAATGTTATCTATCGAATGACTCCTAAATGCCAGGCATTCTCCTCTCCATGGCTCGCAGTCTTCCCCAAGTTGA
Source organism: Mirounga angustirostris (assembly GCF_029215605.1). NCBI lineage: Eukaryota > Metazoa > Chordata > Mammalia > Carnivora > Phocidae > Mirounga > Mirounga angustirostris. The sequence continues at coordinate 174,279,341 of NW_026991709.1, read as the reverse complement.
GTTGGTAATGAGACTCAAATACATGCAAATCGCCTGATATCTTTGCCCTCACCAATTCAACAATCGTGGGACTCTGAACCATTAATAAAATATAATAAAGGATTCCAACATGAATTGTAGTTGGAAAAGAGGTGGGAAAATGTCATGTCTTCTCTGTGAATACTTTGAAATGAAAAAGTAAGTGGTACAGATTCGGAATAATTTCAGAAGTTTCTTGTTACATCAGACCATTTTTGATCCTTAAAAAAGATAATATTGTTGGTTCCATTTTGTCTGTTGGCACTGTATTTGTGGGGATATCTAGGCATGTAATTTGATTTCCTTACTTATTAGGCTTAATCGGTATCCATTTAAGAGTTCTTGGCTTTTTGTGCAAAGTTTTGGTTTTTTGTGCAAAATATAGACCCAGTGTTTTCATTTTGGTTCCTCAGCAGGTCTTAAGGATGCCCTGACACTTTATTGTAAGCAGCTAAAATTCTCCACTGCACTTCTATATGCAACAATGAGCAATGCATTATTTAATACTATTTTTAATTTTTTTTTAAAAAGAAAAAGATATAAATTCACCATGGTATTGAAATGAGCAACAAGTGAAATCCTGCTATTCACTAAGCAAAATGCCCTGCTGCTCTGCATAATAAATAGCAAATCCTCATTGTTTGTCATCTGGTTGCTCATTGTCCTGATAACTTCTCATGTGGAAATAAATTTATCCATGCCCCCTTTAAAGGAAACAGTAGAATGAAATAGAAAGAGCATTGGCTTGAAGTTAAAAGAGCCTGATCTAACCCACTTAGTGGCTGTGTGAACTTGGATAAGACCGTGTTTGCGAGTGTAAAATGGAGTTAAATCTATCTGTCCTGGCTCTGTCTGAGAGTCACGTTGAGAATCAGATGAGATAACATAGGTGAACTGCTCTGTGCAATGAGCAGCACGGTGCAAAGGTGAAGCATTAGCAGGGGGGCGAGGGACATGGAAACTGTGCCTATCACCAGGGCTCAGGCTTGTCTGAGCATGGTTTCTGAATGGGGGGGCCGTTCTCCCAGGAGTCTGTGTAGGAGACCTGGCGCCTGCTTGCAGAGAAGTCATAATAAGAGGAGACTGGGGCGGGCATGGTATTCTGGAGCCAGTTAAAAACAAAAACAAAACATCAACCAAAAAAACAGTTTTGCTCACTTGAGAAAGCAAATGATTGTGAAACCAGTGCAGGGGCTTGTCCTTAGATTTCTCTTCTGGCCCCACCTCTTGGACCGCTGGCGTGAGTCACATGGGAGGAGGGAAGGGGAGCTCTCAGGAAAAACTCTTAGATCCTCCAGGATGTTTAGAGAAGCAGCAGCTCTTGGAGACAGTTTATACAGAGTGAAACTCTCAAAGTAGGGAGAGGCATTCTTCCCACATGCCGTAACAGAACATCATTTACCTTTGACAACTCAGATGCTACAATTCATCATTGACATGCAGTATCTGGCATTGCAGAGATTCCGAGGTCATTACTAAAATAGTGGTGAGCATCTGTGCAAGACCCTGGCAGCCACCAACCCTATTTGATGTAACACAGTTCCCACTCGGGGCGGGAGGGGGGGGTTGGTGACCAAGTAACTTGGTTTATGTAGAATAGCCCTGACACCCACGTCGGGGTTATCTGTGGCTATGTCTCGGCTGTAGGAGCCTTCCTTCTTGTGGTCTGTTACCTAGGTGTGCTCTCTGATTCAGGCAGATGGTAAGATTGGCTTTACTTTAAAATTAAATTTAACCTAATGTAAAATATTGAAGAGACAGATTGAAAGTCACCAAAGCTTCCTCACGCAATTAATCTGGGTTCTAGAGAGAGTCCAGAGACTTGGTCCTGAAATTCTCTGGATATGCTTCCATTCTTGCTCTTACTGAAGCTGCTTTGTTCGGTGATTTCTTTTGATTCTCAAAACAATGTTATTACTCTTTTAATAAATCCCATCGAAAAGAACTAATTTCTGCTGATGCAAACCAAAAGAAGCTTAACTAATAACTGGGGAAAGAAGACTTCAGAGGTGATAGGGCTTGGACTTTAGCAAGTGAGGGGAAAAGTTAGTGTCTTATGAGTTATTTGGTCAAACATTATGCTGGATGCTTCTGTGAAGGTGATTTTTGGATGAGATTAACATTTAAAATGGTGAACTTTGGGTAAAGCAAACTGCCCTCCTTAATGTGAGTGGGCCTTGTCCAATCAGTGGAAGGCCTGAATAGAACTAAGACTGACCTCCTCGAGCAAAAAGGAATTCTGCTAGCCGAGCACCTTTGGACTCGGACTGTGGCTCTTTCCTGGGTCCAGGTGCTAACCTATCCCACAGACTTTGGACTTGGAACCCCATGATCACATAAGCCAATTCCTTAAAATAAAACTGTCTTTATACACATCTTGTTGATTCTGTTTCTTTGGAGAACGCTGATTCATATATGCACTGTTACCTAACCGGTTGGCAAGGATACCAGGACCCTCTGAATTAACAGTTCCCAGTCTCACTGCTGTGGGATAGGTGAGGATCAGCTGACAACAAAGGAGTGAGAGTATTAGAAAATCAGTTGGAAATTTCATAAAACCCTCAGCCTCTCTTATCTATACAGCAGACTGAGATGCGAATTCTTTATCAATGGATGTACGCCTATATTAGTTTCCTGTTTTTGCTTTAACAAATCACCTCAAATTTATTGCTTTAAAACAATACAAATGTACTATCTTACTGCCCTGGAGGTCAGAATTCTAAAATGGGTTGGCAGGGCTGTGTTTCTTGAAGCTCTAGGGGAGAATCTGTTTTCCTTGTCTTTCAAGCTTCTAGAGGCTGCCTGCATCCCTTGCTTCATGGCTTCTTTCTGGAATCACTCCAAACGTACCTTTGTCATCACATCTCCTTTTTTGATACCTACCCTCCAGCCTGCCTCTTACAAGGACCCTGTGATTACATTATGGACTCACATGGATAATCCAAGCCACTCTCCTCAGCTCCAGATCTTTAACTTCCACATGTTTGCCAAGTCCCTTGTGCCATGTAAGATAACATTCACAGGTACTGGGTATTGGGACATGGCCAACTTTGGCGGGGAGAAGGGTATTGTTTGGCTTTCCATAGTGCCACATGTGGGAATGTGGTCCTACAAGAGTGTTAGGGCTCAGAGAAAGATTGAGAACAATTTTTCTGGAAGCCAAAATAGAGGCAATCCATTGATTTCTTTGTCTATATTGTCTCCAAAAGTCGGATCCAAAAGCTTCTTCTCCCCAACTTGGGATAGGAGAAGTAGTAAAATCAATCAAAAGAGAGAAGATATGTCACCAAGAGCCTAAGAATGCTTATGATTACTGGGAATAGGTGCATAAACATAAGAGATAGAGTCCTTATTCATGTGGAAATTAAATTCTTTGTGAAGGAGAGAAATCATAAGCATACAACAAATTGGGATACATTTTGACAGTGGAACTGACTGAATTTGCTGGGAAATTAGACATGGGGAGTGAGAGGAAGAGAGAAATCAAGACACAAGCCTTACTCGAACATCTGCTGAGTGGATGGCATAACATTAGGCACTGTAGAGACTGTGATGACAAGGTAGAGACCAGATCCTCCCTCAATGATCAAAGTTTAGTAAAAGAATAAACTCAGAAGACCAAGAACAGACAAGAAGTAGGGTCTTGTTACATACAAGAAGGAACAAACCAGTGGCCAGTACACATTTGTAAAGATGCTTAAATCAGTGCTCACCAGAGAAGTGTAAATTAGCTTTATGACTTTTTTCACAAAACTGGAAAAAATTAGAAGATTGGCAGTAAAAATTAACAATGTGGTGAAGCTACCTGAAAGACTATCTCAGTCATTAACTGCCTGAAAAAGAGACATCAAACCTTATATTGGCAGAGCTGTAGGGAAGCAGGTACTTTCCTTTTTTTTTTTTTTTTTAAGATTTTATTATTTATTCGACAGAGAGAGACACAGCGAGAGAGGGAACACAAGCAGGGGGAGTGGGAGAGGGAGAAGCAGGCTTCCCGCAGAGCAGGGAGCCCGATGCGGGGCTCGATCCCAGGACCCTGGGATCATGACCTGAGCCGAAGGCAGACGCTTAATGACTGAGCCACCCAGGCACCCTACTTTCCATTTTTGTTGGGGGGTTGAAAATTGGTATTACTCCTCAGGAAAAAAAAAAAGTGTTTATCTCCTAAAATTAAAAATGTGCCATTAGCGTGGCCCAGCAATGACACATTTAAATGTAAAGGAAAATTACAGAGATGTACAAAGAGATAAATTCAAAAGGTTCACTGCAGTATTGTTTATAATAATGGAAACAAATCAGATGAAATTTAAATGCCTCTTAACAAACTATTCGTTAAATGGACTATCCATATCCAAATAACAAATATTCCTAATGAGAAACAGTAGGTAGATTTATATGTACTGACATACACAAATGTTAAAAACACATTAGTAACTGAAAATGCATTGCAAAGATTTATGCAGATAATATAATGTAATTCTGAAATCTCTACAAACAAAACTATATAGTCCTTACGTACATATATAAGTAGGACAGCATAACTACTCCATTGGTGGGGGAGTCAAAGAGGGCATTCACTTTACCTGTATTGTTTGATTATTGTAAAATGATATTAATGCAACATTTGTATAATTAAAAAATTAAAATAATGACAAAAATAAAAAGGAGTCAGCTCAGTAAACAGGAGGACTTACTGTGTTATATGGCTGTACATTCTCATCAAACTTTATTCACTGGATAAGCCCCAAATTCTCTTGATCATTTAGTGCTTTTCATATTGACGTGAAATCAGGTATTTTTTTCAGACAAAAGGCAGTAGAACATCTTTGAAATGCAAAGCAACAGAAGAGTGCAATACTTAAGGGTCTTATTCAACTGCAAGGTCAATATAAATCAACACTATGCTAAGGCTTCCTGCAAAGCTATCTCCATCATTAACTGCATTGAAAGAAACATGGAATCTTGAACAAGGGAAGAAACAGCCCATCTCTTCTCTATGCTGCTCACATCTACCTGGAGTGTTACACTCAGGTGTGTATGCCACATTTTCAGCCTGTGCAAAGAAAGAAAGCATAACTGGGGGGCGCCTGGGTGGCTCAGTCCTAAGCGTCTGCCTTTGGCTCAAGTCATGATCCCAGGGTCCTGGAATCGAGCCCCGCATCAGGCTCCCTGCTCGGCGCGAAGCCTGCTTCTCCCTCTCTCACTCCCCCTGCTTGTGTTCCCTCTCTCGCTGTCTCTCTATCTGTCAAATAAATAAATAAAATCTTTGAAAAAAAAAACCATAACTGGTAAAGAGCTTGAAAAGATGTCTTGTGGGGAATAGTAGGATGAATGGGGAATTATTGAACCAGGAGAAAAGGATAATCAAATGACAGATGATGGTTGGCTTTAAACATTTTAAGACTGCTACACAGAGGACAAAAGGAGCTCATTCTGTTTTTAAGCAAAGTACAGAAAATAATAATTGCTATTTTACAGAACACCAATATGTATCTGTCTTCTCAACCCTGTGAGTTATTACTGTCCTATTTGACTGCTGTGGCAGGTAACCATAAAGTTCGTGTTTCCCTTTTCTAAGAAGTGACTGCCAGTCAGGGGCTACATTTCCTAGCTGTAGCCGAAGTTAAATGTGGCCCTATGACTGGGCTCTCTAGCCAATGGAACATTAGTGAAAGAACCGGAAGCCACTTCTACACGTCACACACACACACACACACACACACACACACACATCTCCTATGTGCAAGCTTCTGTGTGCTTTTCCCCAGGCCACCTCATTCTGAACCCACAGCTTTTTGTCTTGTACCATTCTGCCAGGCAACTGCACCAGGATGAATGTTATAAATGAAAGGGACAGAGATTACAGCTCAAGATAGAAGACTTCAGTAACAGACCTATTCTTACATTTCTTCAAGAGGTAGTAGGTACTCCATCTCAGGAGGTGTTCAAAAGGGAACATTAGAGAAACAAATCAAGCCATGATGAGTGTCAGAGCTACATGATTTAATGTTTTTTACAACCTGAGATTCCATGATTCAGTGCACATTTGAAGCATTCAAATGATATTTATTATACAAACACTATGCACTCAGCAGCAATTTGGGAGCCCTGTGGTCTCCTTAACAAGGTATAATGTGAATGCGAGGAACTGAGCCAGAAAGAAAAAGTGAATAAGAACTTTAACTGGAATAAGTTCCGACAAATTTTTCATTTGGAAAAGTTTGTAAGATTGAGAGTAATAAATTCATTATAATCATATGGATAATTCTTTGAACAAGTGAAGTTCTTGGATAATTTGTTGATAATAGAAGAGTTTACACAAATGTAAAAACCCATGCTTCTGACATTTGTCCTTCTTACTGGGATGAGGGTCATAGAGAACCATGAGTGAGGGGTAAAATATTAGAGCAGATGTCTTTGGTTGATACTGGTGAGGATGATACAGGGATCAGGGCTTTAAGAAGCAGATGATGATTTCAAGTCTGAGTAGCTTTACTGTAAAAATATCAACAGGTTCTTTGTAACACCTACAGGGTTGCTTTGAAGCAAATTCATTTGTGCATACAACCTCCCGACCCTCAGCAAAGCTGAATATGGCAGCTACTTCGTGTCCACCATTTTTGTTCTCTAGGGGGAAAAAAAAAGGAATAAAAGAGAAATCAAGGAGGGTATTCAAGTTAGCATGAGATAAACTTGGTGATGTCCGGGTGACAATCTTAACTTTTGTCCTTAACACCTTATTGGCATTTGTCTAGAACTCCCCCAGTAAAGAGATAGATGCAAAAAAGAAGTTATTTATCTCACTGTTTATTACATAAAACTCAAGGTGAGTTGTTCATTCGTCAAATACTTTTCAGTCTTCTACAATATGCCAGACAGTGATCTAAGTACTGGGGAAGCAATAAACAAAAAACAACAATCACTACCCTTATAGAACTTACATTCCAGTAGAAGAGAAAGACAATAAATTAAATAAAAGATGTGTGATAGTGCTAAGTGCACAAGAAGAGCTTAAATCAGGACATGCTGGAGGAAATTTTAGTAAAGGTAGTCATGAAATGCTTTAATGAAACTGGGAATTTTGAGCAAATTGAGAAAGAAGTGAGGGATTGAGCCAAACAGTTTGTTCATGAAGCTAATTCCAAGTTAGAGGAGACAGGTGCCAAGGTCCTAAGCTGCCCCTGGCATCAAAGAGCTGACATGGTTGGAATAGAAGGCAGTACAGAGAAAGGATGAGGCAATGACATTAGAAAGATAACAAGGATCAGAGCAAGTAGAACCTTGAGATCATAGCAAGAACTTTTAGTCTAGTTGCAATGAGAACTCTGGAGGAGCTTAAGCAAAGGGTTGATAGAATCTGACTTACTTTTTTAATGAGATCATTCTAGCTACTGTGCCAAACAGATTTGGCCAAGGTGGAAGCAGGGAGATCCATTAGATTATTGCAAGAGTCTAGGCGTAGTGGTTTAGTTCAGGATGGTGGTTGTAGGAGCAATGAAAATGGGATCAATTCTGAATATGTTCTGAAGTTAAAATTGAGAGCATTTGCTGATTAGATAGAATATGGGGTGTAAGACAAAGAGAAGAGTTAAGGAAGATACCAAAGTTTGGGGCCTGAAATAAAAGAATAGATATTAACCAAGAGGAAAAAAACCCTGTCAAAAAGAACTTTTGACAGAGGAAAAGGGAACTTGAAAAGAAGACATAATGAGCTCAGTTTTAGTTACATTCATATCGGGGTCACCTTTTAAACATTCAAGTGGGGGTGACAAATAGGTAGTGGGAGGTACAAACACAGATTTCAGATGAGAGGTTGTGAAGAAGATAGAAATTGAGAGGACATCAGCACAGAGACAAATATTCAAAGGGATGTTACGGCTGAGATTACCTAGGAGTGACTGTAGACTGCAGAGACAGAAGAGGCGCTAGGATTGCATGCTGGGTTCTTCCAAAATGCAGAAGTTGGAAATGAAGAAGAGCCAGTCTAAGAGACTGAGTGATTAGAAAGGTAGGAGGCAAGTTAGAAAAGTGAGATGTCTTGAAACGTTTCAAGGAGAGAGATCGATTGTGGCAAATAATAGGTAGACAGAGAGGTGACCTTGGATTTAGTAACTGTGAGGTCATTGTTAGCATTCAGAGGCCAGTTACAGTGGAGTGGTGAAGTGAAAAACTGATTATAGTAGTGGCAAGAGAGATGGATGTAGATTAATTGGTCACATGGCATATAGCTTTCTTTTCAAGGGAGGAAAATAAATTAGGTGATAGTTTTAGGGGAGGAGGGAGGTCCAGGGAGAGAAGTTTCTTTAATATGGGATAAATGGCAACATATCTGTATGATTGAGGGAATGTTCCAATAGATATTTTAGAAATGTTTTAAAACTGAGAGGGGAGAATTGCCAGAGTGACCTGAGAGAGCAGAATAGAAAGCAAGAGGTCTAGATTTAGTGTATGAGGTAGAGAGTTTAACATCGGTGAGAGCCCTGAATAGTCCATCCTTACTAATAGGACATAAGGTAAGTGCATGACCTCAATTGCAGGAATGTGGGAAAGTATGATGGGTACTGCTTATAGAATTTCTACTGCAATTGCTTCGATTTTCTAGTAAAGTAGGAAGCAAGGTCAATGGTTGAGAGTGATGATGGGAAAAACATAATGGAATTTTGAGAAAGGAAAGAAGGATTTGTAATTTTCATTGGGCCCTTCCTTCTTAATGTACCAGCAGCATTATTATCTAGAAATGGAGAATCTCAGGTTCCACTAAACACCTAAAAAATTAGAATGGACATCTTAACAAGAATCTCCAGGTGATTTTATTTTTGCCCATTAAAGTTTGATAGGCACTGACTAGAGGATAAGAAAGAAGGGACTAAGGGTATATACTATGCTTCACTGGCAGCAATAAGGGCCACCTTAAGATTACTGATGAATTTAAAATGAGAGCAATCAGAATATTTTGTGTATTCTCCAGCCAAGTTCAGCAGACCTAGTGGAAGCTTTGAGTACATAAAGAGATGAATTTAACCAGCGGTGTGGTTTTGCCAAGATAGTAGAGAAGGGTGATGTATTTGCAAGAGAATGATTATAATAATAGATTAATTGTAAAAGGTAATAGTAACCAACCATGAAATTTGAGTGGAATATAGCAGGAAAAGAAGACTTGGGGAGGCAGGGAAGAATAGTGTTAAATTGGTGGACTGATGTATTAGATATTCTGGAGGGGTTGAAGTATTATTGGAGCTTAGGTACTACAAGGAGGGAACTGAAAAATAGAATGGAATGTCATGCCATTATTAGTAAGTAACATGGCCAAGCATATGGCAGTAATATAGAGTGCCTGAGATAGAGTGTAGGACAAAATCACTAGAGCAGGGAAGGTCAAGAAATTGAGAGGAGGGCATTGGAAAGATCATTTGTGTGGCTGCAGAAATCATCTAGAATTAATATTATTAGTAGTGTCAAAGAAAGTAAAGTGTGCCAGGAGAAAATTTTCCAAAGAAAGAGGGAGGACAATCTAATGGTGGATGGAAAATAAGAAGGAATGTTCAGGAAAGAATGGTCTGGAAGTGGCATTGCAGAGTAGTAAGACATCCATTGTGCCTCCAGAGGCCTTGATAAGAAAATTGTAGGAGAAAAATAAACCACTCCTTGAAAGTGTTTCGGGGAAAGTAGTGCCATCGGAGGAGAGCAGATTTTGAGCAAGAAGAAGCAAAAATTTGCTGATAAGACTGAGAACATGTGCTTACTGATGACTGACCTAGAGCTTCATGAAAGTGTCTTAGGAGATGGGGTGAAAGGAATAAGAGTCACAGCAATGGGGACAGAGTCTGGAGGATGAGCAACAATGTGAAAATCTTGAACATCCCATAATGGTAAACTTAAACCCAGCAAGGGGCATGATGATTAGTCCCAGTGGTCCCAAGGCAGAGGGAAAAAGAAATTGCTAGCATTGAAGAGAAAGAGTGATAAAGGGGGCCATTGCCAGAAGGAAGAATTCTGGAGTTCCCACTTGATTCATGCTGTTGGAGGCAAGATATCCTAATGAAGGATAGTCTTCCTCTGAGGTTGTGGGCACCTGCTTGGCCCCTACTGAGTGGAGCCCTGCAGAGAGTGGACCCTCTTTGGACCTACGCATGTAGCAGCCTGCAAGGACCATGCTTATAGCAATAGCATATTTGACTCAGGTATAACAAGCTGGTAGAAGACCAGGAAGAAAATGGAATATCAAAAAGAGATATACCAAAATAAACTCATTACAATAAGAAAAAATTGCTGTAGTTGACAAGCCTGTTGGTCAGTATGCTAGGAAGGAGCAGAACAATCCATTATAACAGTTTGTTATACCCTGCCAGCTGCCTTGTTTTTGCCATTTGTTTAGCCTTAGTTTTGACACCTGCCTTGTTAATTAGTTGTTGTGACACTATTGATTCTGATAGCAAAATGGACCTAAACTTTATGATTAAAGCTAAGCCTCATGGGATTTTTTTTCTTTGCCTCTTAGTCAATCTCAGACAGAAGTCTCAGTTTCCTGGACATTCTCAGGAAAGCTTTAGAGTTCTCAGGATGCTATGGAGGAAAAAAAAACATGATGAGGGCTACCCTCTGATGGAGGAGCAAAATAGACTGTGAAAATCTTTCTCCTTATTCTGTTCTTCTGAGACCTGAAACACTATCTTCATGACCTTAAATATGATCTTATAGGTCAAAAAGCTCTCTACCTCCTTCAAATTATGCTTTCGTCAAACTGTCAGAACTTCTGTGGATATCTAGAATTCAAACCCCCCAATAAAACTAGCAAATAATTCCATCATCTATGTTTAAATCTCAGTGGGACTTTATAGCTCCTTCCATGGGAGCACAGTTCATGTTTTTAAAGTTCAACTTACATTTCATGTTGAAAAATTGGAACAAACACAATGCAGTTTTTTACGACCATATAAAATTGAACGACCAAAGAGATCAGTGTACATTTCAAAGTGTTTGATACAGTGTTTGATCATAACCTGAGGGAATCAATGCACCTTTACAAAACTCTTGGGGCTCCTCATGCAGCAAATTCAATCATTTCATAATCTACTCATCACAGTTCTATTGTACATTTACCATGTACTGTACTCATATGAAGGAACTTAACCAGCTCTTGAAGAGTGGTCTGGAGGAGTAAAACCTATTCTGTCTGGGAAAGTCAGTATAAAAAAATAATATAACTTATGAACTCTGTGTCTCCCAGGTTTCTTTAAGGACATCATTATCAAGTTAAAAAAGATAGAGTTATTAATCGTACATCAAAATAGTAATGCCATAAAATGAGATGAAGAGATTCTCAACTGTCGTGGAAAATTTAGCAGAATACAGTATTAGAATTATTGCTTAGGTATTATGAGGAATTCTGCCCAAACCTAGTTTAAGTGAAAATAATAATAATAAAAAGTAAAAGACTATATTGGCTCATGGAAGTGAGAAGTTCAGGAATAGTACAGCTTTAGGCATAGCTTGATGCCAAAACTGAGGGCTCTTTTTCTCTTCTTTAGCTTCTCAAACAATCTTCACTGTTGCCTTATCCTGATTCTCCCTAACCACAGGTGGGTTTCTCCCAAGAGACCTCAGAGGAGAGCTCTGGGAGCTCCTGGCTTGTATCATTACAATGAAGCAACACTAAGGAAAAGAAAGAACCTCCCTTTCCCTTCAACTCATCCCTAACATCTACATACCATTCTCTGGAAGGGCTCTGATTTTACCTGTATGAGGTATATTCTCAATATTAGGCAAATTGCTTTTTCCAAGAGATACAATATTGGTTAATCCAAGGTCCCTGTAGCCAGGGATGGGCAATGGACGGTGACTGACATGTCTCCAGAATGAATGGAGTGGTAGTGCCCTCAAATAGGCGATGCTGGGGAGGACAGAAAACAACTCATGTCCACTATAAGCAACATGGCAAGAAGGACTGAAGCAACCTAGTTCTCCACCGTATAAATTCATTACAGTAGAGCTAAACCACAAAGCCCTACGCAGATATTAGAATCACGTTGTCTAGAAAATATTCACAATGGATGGTTATATTGAAAAGGTAGTTTATTGAACAGTAGATATAATATGATCCCATTTGGATAACATTTTGGTCTTACGTGATGAAAAAGGTGTATTTTATGTGTCCAGAGAAACAACACTATCAGGAAATATACTGAAATGATAACCGACCATCTTTGGGAGACAAGGTTATAGGGATATTATATTATTTTCACATAATTGTATTGGTTGCTTTTTCATAACAAAATGCTTTACTTATGAACTTAAAGGAAAAAAAGAACTATCATTGTTAAAATGCAAACCTAGGAGTTTGGGCTTATTTCCAAAAGAAAATGTTACTCTGATAGAACTCTTGCAACAATTTTTCACGGATGCACAAGATGAGTACATGTCAGGTCCTCCTGAGGCCAAATCACAATTCGTTCATAGGCTCTGATCTGAGCCCTGAGAAATCTTATTTTGATTCCCCCATATTTCAGAAATGGCAGGATGAGACAAAAGGAGGATTAGAGGCATATCTAAAAATTGGCTTTACTCGGGCAAGTTAGACCTTTTTACATTGTAATTCTCATTTTGAACTGCAAGACATTTTGGGGAGAATTCCTTAAACACAAAAACAAAGATGTTTTTATTGTCACATTATAGTCCCAATTTCAGCAAAATGCAATACATTTATTGCATACAATTAAAAAATAGATGGAGAAGACAAAACAAGAAAAATATTCAGAGTAGATCTAGCACTGATTAAGTCTGAATATTTTGTCTGGGGGTCTGAAATCATCTTTTCAGAGAAAATAGTTGTCAGGACAGGTGATATAAAATCATGTATTCTTTTTTATTTTATAAATTTTAAAGTTTCATTATTGTGGCATGATGCTGAAAATCTCCAAGAGGGTTTAATAGATGTATATATATTAGTCCTGATTTGGTACAGATTTGTTATAAAGGAGAAGAATATTATCATTCACTTGACACATAGTTATTGGCTGCATACAAAAAGACATACTCATCTAGCCACCAAAATTACAATAGTGACCAAGAAGCAAAATCACTCTCCTCTTGGAGCTTATACAATGAACACACCAAACAAATAACTCAATAAATATATAATATAACATGATTTAGTGATAAATGCTATAAAGACCAAAAAAAGTAGTCAATGGGAATAGAGAGTGAAAGAAGGTAGATCTTAAATGGAGCAAGCAGGAAAGGATACTCTGAGGATATGACATATAGGTAGAGACTTGATTTAAATAAGGGAGTGGACTATGAGAACATCTGGAGGAAAAGCAGTCTAGGCAGAAGAACATCAAGTCTAAAGGCTCTGAGGCATGGCCAAGCTTTCCATGCTTGAGGAGGGCCAAGAATGCCAGGATGAGGGAAAAGAATAATGAAGGAGTATATTCAGAGAGAAGTCAGAGACAGAACATGTAGGGCTTTGTCCCTCAATGGTAAGGACTTTGGGTTCTATTCTGAGTGTGTTGGGAAGATATTAGATGATACTGTGCAAGGGAGTGCTGTGATAAAAATCTATTTCTAAAAGATTCAGGGAGTTGAGGTGATATAAATCATGGTAGTTTAGTGTAGAATAGTAGCAGTGAAGATGTTGAGTAATAAAACTAAAGATAGACTTGAGAGAACTTGCTTATATACTCCATGTGGAGTATGAGGGAAAGTGAGGGTCAGTGATAACTACCAGAATCTGAGTCCACAACCAGTGTTCTAAGTGCTCTACATATATTGATAAATACAATCATCATCACAACCTTATGAGATGTTATTACTATGATCTTCATTCCTATTGGACAAATGAGGAATGTAAGGCAGAGAGAGGTTAATAACTTGCTGAGGCCACACTGCTAGCACTTAGGAAAGGTAGGATTCAAAGCCAGGTGCCTGGCTCCAGAATCATCATCTTGTCTGCAACCCTATTCTGAGATGCCTATTCAGGATCAAGTAGCATATAAGTTGCATATAAGAATGCAAAGTGCAGGAAAGAAGTCAAGATGAATGACAGAAACTTATGACTCATTAGAATATAGGTAATAATCAAAGCCATAGGACAGGATGAAATTTCCTAGAGCAGAGGTTAGCAAACACATTCTGTAAGGGACCAGATAGCAAATATTTTAGACTTTGCTGGCCAGACTGCCTCTGTCACAAGTACTCACTCTACTATTGTAGCTTGGTAGCAGTCAGACAACAGAAAATGAATGGGTGTGGCTGTGTTCCGGTATAACTCTCTCTGCAGAAACAGGTAGCAAAGGCAGATCTGGCCTCTGGTCTTAGTGTGTCCCCCTGGTCCCCCGAGAGAGTGATTAAAGGAGTGAAAGGACTTGCCCCATTACTGAGAAGAGGAGCCTGCAAAGAAATCAGCAAAGGAGACCGAGGAGGGGAGGTGACAGAGTGGGAAGAAAACATGGAGGAACAGATGGGGAAGTTCCCTGAGAGCCAAAAGGAGAAAGGACATTGATTACAAGAGGCCAAAAGAGTGTGACTGGAGGGTTGAATCACAGACTCAGAGAGGCGGAAAGACTTTGGTTATTCACTCAAAGATCCTAATTTTTTTAAAGGAGAAAACTGAAGCTCAATGGCAGAGGGGAATGATGTGTTCAAAGTCACTTATAGATTACAATACATTTCCTAAGGCATCCACTTCAAGAGATACTATGGAGTTTAGCTTCAGATAAAACAAAAATTTTGCCAACAACAGTACCACCCTGTATGAGCACCCCAGCTTGGTTCAACAAATATTTGTTGTGCACCTACTATGCGTCTATAAGTGTGCCTGGGCCTGGAGCCACAGAACTAAAAGATTCAGGGCCTGCCCTCAAGTCACTTGTATTCTAAAAGCACAAGTAGAAAAGGGAACATATATGCAGTAACTTAAGGTAAGATTTCTTGGGGAGGTTAGCCAGGTGCTATGGACTGATTTGTGTCCCCCCAAAATTCACTGTGTTGAAGCCCTACCCCCCAGTGTGATGATATTTGCAGATGGCGCCTTTGATAATTAGGTTAGATGAAGTCATGAGGATGATGAGATTAGTGGCTTTATAAAAAGACAGAGAGAGATCAGATCTCTCTCTCTCACCCATGTGAAGACGCAGGGAGATGGTGGCTATCTGCAAGAGAAGAAGAGGGTTCTCCCCAGGAAACAGCTGGAGCCTTGAACTTAGACCTCCTGCCTCCAGAACTTTGAGAAATAAATATCTGTTGTGTAAGCCACCCAGTCTGTGGTAATTTTATACTGTAGCCCAAGCTGAATAATATACCAGGTATGCTCTGAGACAGGATAGGAAAACCTGATCTTATCTGGGCATCAGGGACATTTCCTAGAGGAGGGGATATCTGAAATGCCTCCTCCAGACTGTATTAGTGTCCCTCAAATATGTTTATATATTCTCTAGTCATTTCTTCATCACACACATACGCTCCTCTAGTTAAGTGACCATGGTTATGTATTTATCCATCCCCCAACGCCATCTTCCCACAAGTTCCTTAAAGCCAGAGTGCCATATTGTTTGTAGTCACCTTTTTTTGAGTCATTATTCAATAAATTATAGCTCAATAAAGGAATGAAGGCGTGAACAAATGACTCAATGATGAAATGGAGCATTGATTGGAGATAATCAAAGAAAGAGGAATTTTAATACAGGTGAAGGAAACAGTTCAAGGAAAGGCATGAACATAGGATACAACATGGCACATGTAGGAAGTGACAGGTAGACATGAATGTCTAAGGTGCAAAGTTGGGGTCTGAGAAATATTTACAGAGTCATTATGTATCAAGCAGTATTCTAAGTTATTTACTATATTAACTTCTTTAACTCCATAACAACCTTTTAAAAATAAGCAATATTATAATCCCATTTTACAGAAGAGGAAACTGAAGCACAAAGATGTTGAGAAATTTGCTCAAGGCTACATGACCAGTGAGTAGCAAAGTGGGATAGGAACCCATCAGCCTCCTGAGTCCACTCTATATAGATGGGGCTTGAGAGAAAGGCAGTGACCACACTCCTCAGGCCCTATAAGATCATGCCAAGGAACTTGAATTTAATTTTTATTTAATATTTATTTATTTATTTATTTATTTATTTTAGAGCGAGAACATGAGTGGGGGGGAGGGGGGGGAGAAGCAGAGGGAGAGGAGCAAGCAGACTCCCTGCTGAGCATGGAGCCCAGCACCTGGCTTGATCCCAGGACCCTGAATCATGACCTGAACAGAAATCAAGAGTCAGACACTTAACCGACTAAGCCACCCAGGTGCCCCAGGAACTTAAATTTTAGAACGTAGAATACTGGAAGCTGTTCAGTTGTGAGAGCCAGTTGGTCAGCTTTCAATTCATTAAAGAGAGTTTTGAACAGTGTAAAACTTAAGGTGCAATACTTCTTTTGAGAAATGTTGGGAAGCTAGGAATTATAAATGAAGAAACAGATTTCAGAAATACTTATGGGATCAAAGTGACAGGGCTTTGTGCCCAAGGAGAGTGAAGAGTGTGGAAATAGAATGAATCCAGGATGATACGGGGAATGATAACTTAAGTGACTGGGTGGATGATGATGCCGTTAACTGAGACAAGGAAGCTAGAAAGAAAAGGTAGTAAGAGGAATATGATACATTTAGCTTTGCCTATGTTAATTTGGAGTTGCCTTGGGGCATTCTCATGCAGGTGGCCAAAAGGCAGTTGAATGTAGAAGTTTGAGACTCACAGAAGAGGTCTCTGTTAGAATTAAAAGTTTTTAAAAAAAAAAAAGAGTCAGCAGCACGTAGGTGATACTTAAACCATGAGAGCAATGAGATTGTTATTGTCAAATTTATGTGCATGAATATTACCTGTCAGTGCACACACAACTTCGGAAGCCCAACAATTAAAAGCCTCCTTCCACGGGGGCCTGCTCAGTTAGCTGAATCTGCAAAACATGCCAAAGTAGCTCTATTGCTTTCAGCCTCTCAATGGGTCTTCAAAGACCTCAACAGGGTCTAAATAAGAGTCTCTATAAATGCCCCCAGAAATTTTTTTTAAAATTAAATAATTAAATTTAAATTAAAATAAAACAGCAATCCCTACTGCTCTTCCAAACATTCATGATGTCCAGATAGAGGTTGAATTCTGATACATTTCCAGTACTCTACTGTAGGGTTTTTTTTTTCCTACCATATATGAATATAGGTTGTTTCAGTTTGCCTCAACTCTATATCTTTCATTGTCCCTTATAAAACCTTTATGTTGGAATTGGCAATAGGAGAGAGCCTTGAGGAATTTCTTCTAAGGGTGGACTTAATGTTTCCAGCCGTATGGGACTGTCCAAGCTCCAGGTGGTGAGGACGGATTTACTAACCAGGAAGCTAGGCTTCTTCATCATTTCAAACTTAACAGCTCTTCATCACAGCTCAGGAAAGGGTTAAATTTGGGGTGTTTAAAGTTTTTACCACTGTACCACGACTCACTTGTTTCTCAGCCATTTGCAAAATTAAGTGTTCCAATCAATTCCTGTATAGTATGCTTAGAACAAGACACGTGTGTACTCACAGAGATGGGGCACGGAACGTGGAAAGGAGGGTGTGGGAATTTGCATTCTACATGTTGATCACATGGCTTTACTCTACTCCAGGGGCAAGAGGGCTGAGGCAGCAGAGAGGCTGAATCACAATAATAGATGTCCACTCTGAGGTTTAATACACTTTAAAAATCATCATTCTCAGTTCTAGAAGGTCTTCTCAGAGTAAAAGAACATGGGGCTTTGAAATCAAGAGGCGTGTTTAAAGCCATTGGAATGCTGAATTACAAGTGATTTTGAGTAAGCCATTTAACCATTCGCAATCTCTGTACTGATTTTAGGAAACCATGAACAGCACAACGCTCCAGCCTTACATGCTATAGAATCACTTAGCTATTGCTGCATAGCAAATCACGCCCAAATTCAGGGGCTTAGAAAAACAGTTATTTATTATTGTAGTTCATGTAGTTGCAGGTCAGCTGAGGTTTCTGTTTAGATTTGGCTTGGTTGGGAGAGCTTTGTGGGACATTTCTGCTCCATGTGTCCCTCATCCATCTCCTAGAACCAACAGGCTAGTCTAGGAATGTCCTCTGCATGGTGGTAGCTGAAGCCTAAGGGCAGAAGCAAAAACCTATAAGATATCCCGAGGTCTAGGCACAGATTATGGATATGTGCACTCCAGCCTGATTCTTTTGGCCAAAGGAAGCCACATGGCCCAAGTCAGAACCACTGTAGGGCCACATGGCAAAAAGCAATCAGACCGGCATGCATACCAGAAGGGGTGGAGAATCTACCAGATTTAGGATAACAGTTAAAATATAAAAGTACTTTGCTAGGTTTGAAAGACTGTGTGAATATTATATACTATGAGTGACCCAATTTCGAAGAAGTATAATTAATCAGATTTGTATACTTATCTTTTACCCAAACTTTCAGCAAACAAAAAATATTCTAATTTTTAAAATCTATATTGTGTGCTTATCTGTTCATAACTATTTCAGAAGCAGAATAAATGTTCTTTCATCATCATTATCATAACACCTTGAATTTATATAAAACAACAACAAAATCCTTGGTATTAAACAAAACAATGTCAATATCTTCTGTGTCTATTTGTAAATTATCTTGCTGGCTAAAGAAATATCACCTTTCTTATTTTATCCACATTTTAAAGGGAGAGGATGACTGATACTTTTTTCCCCCACTCTAATCACAGATGTGACAGGTGAAATTCTCTCCACTTTGACATTCCTGGATCATTCCAGAGACAGGCATGCTTATGTGATCAGCCTGGTTAAACACCACTCAGAAACCAGTACACTTGCCCATAGCCTTTAGCTGCAAGCAGAGTTCTCTCTCTGTGCACAAATTCTGGTGAAAGAATAGGGTGTCATAGACAAAAACAGGTTGGGCATTTCTAAAGATAGCTAGAGAGAGATTAAGTAGCAAATTCAAATTTCTATTGCTATTTGCAGCTTCATAGTTATAGCTTCATAGTTAACTAAATGTTGTGTGGGTTTTTTTCATTAGAGAAACAAACAATGATTTGATCAGAGAATTTCTTTACTTTGGATTTTTTTTTTTAATTCTCTTCCTGTTCTCTCAGCTTGCCTTCCTGAGGGCTAAGGGATAGATATGGGCAGTTTAGCCACCCCCATACCATCCAATTCCAATTGAGGGTGGCCTTGGAAACCAGCCAGATTGCATTGTTATCCTTCTGTCAATTACAAATGTGCCAGACACCCAAAGCATTGGGGAGGAAGTGCAATTATTAGTAGCTACCCAAGAGAATATGCCCAATGTCATCCCTGACTTGCCAGGCGACCTTTAGAAAATCAGATGTGTAAAAGAGGGATGATAGATTGTTCTGTAGGCCAATCATGCAAATGAGTAGAAACACCAAAGATGGAAAGAATTTAGGGCAAAAAGAATTCCAAGGAAACCATTTTTTTGTTCATAAAAGAATTGTCATCTAATACAAAAGGAATCTAATCCAAATAATGGCTAAAGTCCTTCCCCAGATACTGGTAATAATTTACCACCCTAACCCTATTCATGTTTGTTAATCCCAAATGCCTTTCTCCTGCCAAATACCCATGTCTCTAACACCCAGTCTTTCATTTTTTAGTGAAGCACTAATGGTTTCATGAAATAAGTTCTAAAATCCCTGATCCCATTGCCAGAAAAAAAATAAATAGAAAAAAACCAAAAAAACCCATTTGTTTTCCTTTGGATGTAGGGCTGTGGGGACCAGAATGAGAACAGAAAGGAGAGTGCAGACAAATCCATTTATAGTATATGTCTATGGTGATAACTCTTCTGATCTGATTAGGGTCCTCCACTGAGGGTAATATGTTTTCAGAACAGGTATTAAAAAGGGGATTTTTTTCATCACTAGAGGATTTACTTTCTCAAAGTCTGTGCTAGTAAGAAATGCTTTGGAAAAAAAAGAGAGAGAGAGATGTTTTGAGCTATCAAAAGAGTTGGGCAATAAGAAAGCCAACATGGATAGACCACTGAATATGTAGAGAACACTTCCTTAGGTACCTTATATATGTATTATTTAGTAAGTACCAAAATCACTTAATTATTAAATTCAAATAAGAAGTAAAAGGCACTGGTTATAAATCTCTACCATGGACAGAGCCAATCTGGGATTCATTGTACCTTGTTCTCAAAGAGTATTGAACAACTTTTTTAAAAAAGTATGTGAGGGGCGCCTGGGTGGCTCAGTCGTTAAGCATGTGAAATATTGGGCATTATAAACAAGGCATTATCTTAAAATTACATTTATATACATATATCATTACGGCACCAGACCTTTATCCTTCATATATGTATACTGGAATACTGCAATTCATTCTGAAAATAACCAATAGGAGTTAGCATCAGACTACCACATGTTGAAAGGCATGGTCCCCAATCAGACTGCCTTCCAATTGAAGATGCCAGCAGTGAAGTTGGAGGTTCCCAGGACACTGCCTGTGATCAACTGGCTGCAGAACTGGGAAGTTCCCACGACCTCCACTCATGTTCAATAATTCACTAGAATGACTCACAGAACTCAGGAAAGTATTTCCAATTACAGTTTCATTATAAAGAATACAAATCAGGACCAGCCAACTGAAGCCAACTGACACATAGGGTGAGGTCTGGAAGGATCCCAAATGCAGGCTTCCGTTCCCTCTTCCCATGGAATCAGGGCACATCACTCTCAGTGCATTGATGTGTTCATCAGCCAAGAAGCTCCCCCAAGCCTTTGTGTCCAGGACTCTTATTGGGGCTGCATTACATAGGGTTGATACAATCATTGGCCATCTAGGTGAACTCATACTGCAACCCCCCACTTTCACCCCTCCCCGGAGGTCAAGCTGGCTCCAAGCCCCAAGCTCCAATCCTCTAAGCACAAGCCTGGTATTTGTGGTGACCAGACTCCATCTGGAGTTATGTTCTTGGCATAAACTGAGGTGTGATCCAAATGTCATGCATAACAAAAACACATATTATTTGGGAAATTCCAAGGATTTTAAGTCTTACTCCCAGTAACCAAGGACAAAAGCCAGTCTAATTATTATGCAACATATACTCAAGTATAAGTTTACATATATAAATAAGTATAAATCTGTGTGCTTGTATGTGTGTGTGTGTGTTTATCTCCTTTATAAATTTATATATAAAACTAGACCACAGTGGTATTATCAGGAAAGATTATGAAGAAAGCAGTGGTTACCAAATGAGAATCAAGATCAATTAACAAACAGATTAAAATCACTATAGTATGTCTATCAGCTGAAACAAACAGTAGGCAGCATTTCAATGGTGTTACTTGAACTCAAGTTCAGTGATTGGGTTAAAAGACCCAGAAAACCCAGTACCAGGTTATAGTCCTGGCTAAAATTTATTATAGCAAACTCTACAGAGTAAAAGCAGCAGGAAAAAAAGATATGCATCAGATGGAGTCCAGATATATCAGGTTTTGGAGTCCTTCCCAATCATGGCTTCAGCTTCTCTTCGAGACATGCAAGAAACAAGCAACCGACATTTTCTGCATTAACTCCTCAAAGGCAGTTACCACAGTCGAGGTCTGTGAACATATGAATGGCATGGATGACCCCAAAATTTTAAAATTCTAAGAAGATGGGATTAAAAATGTAGCTGGGGGTCGCCTGGGTGGCTCAGTCTGTTTAGTGTCTGCCTTCGGCTCAGGTCATGATCATAAGGTCCTGGGATTGAGCCCCACATCGGGCTCACTGCTCAGTGTGGAGCCTGCTTCTCCCTCTCCCTCTGCAGCTCCCCCTACTTGTGCTCTCTCTCTCAAATAAATAAATAAAAATAAATCTTTTTTTTTAAAGATTTTATTTATTTATTTGAGAGAGAGGATGAGAGGCGAGAGAGAGCACATGAGAGGGGGGAGGGTCAGAGGGAGAAGCGGACTCCCCGCTGAGCAGGGAGCCCGATATGGGACTCAATCCCGGGACTCCAGGATCATGACCTGAGCCGAAGGCAGTTGCTTAACCAACTGAGCCACCCAGGTGCCCTAAATAAGAATAAATCTTAAAAAAAAAAAAAAGAAAGAAAGAAATGCAGTTGGGTTTGGGCAAGGTGTGAAGGTAAAAGTTTCGTATCATTAATAAGAGAATTGTAAAAACTTAGTGATAAATTAGTTTCTAAGTAGGAAGACATGAAGAACGATCAACTTGTGGATCTTCTGTTAACTTATGAATGAATGGCATGCTGTCCCATCCAGCTCAGTAGATGTATTTGCACATGTTATTCTAAAGAATTACATAGCCAGCTATCTTGCTACCTTACTTAAAACCCTTCAACGGCCTCCATTTTACTTAGAATCAATCCAAATCTGCCATTAAATGCATGATTTCCCTCTAGCGTACTTGTTCTCTCCCCGGATTGCACCGTCACGCTATCTTCTCTTGGTTCCCTGTTGGTGCCAAGCTTGTTTCCCACCAAGTGGCCTACACACTGAATATTTCCTTCTCTCTTCCTTGTGATGATTCTTGCCTGATTTCTTCCTGTCTAAAAAATTGCAACTCAAATGCCCATTTCCCCTGAGAAGGCGTCCCTGAACACTCATTCAAAAATAGCCACCCCCCCAAGTCCCATTACTTCACACAGTTTTATTTCTTTCTTTGCACTTATAGTCACTGACATTTTCTTTCTTTCTTTGTATCTATTCTTTCTTTGTATCTATTTGTTTTCCTGATTAAAAATGTAAGCTCTGTGTGAGCAGATACTTTATTTCTTCTGCTCTCGGTTTGATCTCTATTGCCAGCCAGCATCTGGTTCCTAATAGGTGCTCAGTAAATATATGTTGAAATCATAAACTAGAAAGTCCTATAAAGCCTGATTTTAAAATTGACTGTAGATTCCTTATCCTTGGGCTGTTAAGAACATTCAGATCATGTAACAGTCCTATCCCACCCTATCGGAGTCACTCCAACTACCATCTTAAAATAATTGAATAATGCAGCTCAAAATGTGGTCCACAGATCACTTGCACTGAAATTACCTGGTTATCTTGGTAAGTGTATTGCTTAATGAATCTACTCCCTGAAATTCTTGTTCAGTAGACTGAACTGGAGCTCAGAACATTTCATTTCAACATGTTTTTCAGCAATTTGTATATCCACAAAAACAGAAGTTCTGCCTTAAATCCCATATTGGTAATTGTCGGTAGAAACAGTGGCACAAAAACTAGATTGCTCAGGTTGGAGAAAATCTGAATATGCAACAGTTATTGATACCAAAACAGAATAGGCATGAATACGGTCATTTTATTAAAGGGCATTACTTCAGTTAGGAAGGTCATAGACCACTGAGTGATGCTGCCTCTGACTCTTACTAGATGTAAAATGTTGAGTTGTTAAGCATTCTGAACCCTAATTTCATCTTCTGTATATTAGGAATAGAAATGCCTAATTTACAGAATATTTTTTAAAATTAATGACAGGGGCACCTGGCTGGCTCAGTTGGTAGAACATGTGACTCTTGATCTCAGGGTCGTGAGTTCAAGCCCCACATTGGGCATGGAGCTTACTTAACTAAAAATAAGTAAATAAAAATAAGATAAAAATCAATAAGCTGATGTATGTATAACACTTAGTACAGTGTCTAATAAAAAGTAGCTTGGGAAGTGTAAGAGTTTGATAGCGAGATTTCAGACACATAGAACACAAAGCCAGCAGACTGTGACTTCAGACCAAAAGAATAAACTAAAGTCAGAAGGTATCTCATCACTTTTCAAGAATTTATTTATTTATTTATTTAACTTTTTTTTAGAGCAACATTGCCAGTAAACGCTTTATTTTAGAAAGTACTCATCTGTGGCAAACAATGATGTTTTAACCTTCACATCCATTAAGAGCTAAATTTTTAAAAGGAAAGAATTTAGCATGCCTGCAGGAAATCACCTGAGGACTTTTATCCTTAGAGTATCATAACAATTCAGCCTTCCTGTCTGTCTTTCCGTTTTATTAGACTCCTCTCATATTATTTTATGTTCATTCCCTATGAATATTAGCATCACCTGGGTCATAGGTCACATCTTGGTACTTCACATTTTATAGTACTTACCACACTGTACTGCAAAATCGCTTCCTTTCAGCTACTCTCACTGAGCTTCCTGAGAAAGAGACATTGTCTCTTCATGTTTAAATCTTCAGCACATATTACAGTGTTTGACATATAGTAGATACATAATAAATATGTATTAAATGAATGACTAAACTAAGAATGAAGGATGCTCTCAGGGAAATCCAAATCAAAACCTCAATGAGATACCACCTCACACCAGTCAGAATGGCTAAAATTAACAAGTCAGGAAACGACAGATGTTGGCGGGGATGCAGAGGAAGGGGAACCCTCCTACGCTGTTGGTGGGAATGCAAGCTGGTGCAACCACTCTGGAAAACAGTATGGAGGTTCCGCAAAAGTTGAAAATAGAGCTACCATATGATCCAGCAATTGCACTACTGGGTATTTACCCCAAAGATACAAATGTAGGGATTCGAAGGGGTACGTGCACCCCGATGTTTATAGCATCAATGTCCACAATAGCCAAACTGTGGAAAGAGCCAAGATGTCCATCGACAGATGAATGGATAAAGAAGAAGTGGTATATATATATACAATGGAATATTATGCAGCCATCAAAAGGAATGCGATCTTGCCATTTGCAATGACGTGGATGGAACTGGAGGGTGTTATGCTGAGCAAAATAAGTCAAAAAGAGAAAGACACGTATCATATGACCACACTGATATGAGGAATTCTTAATCTCAGGAAACCAACTGAGGGTTGCTGCAGTGGGGGGTGGGGTGGGAGGGATGGGGTGGCTGGGTGATAGACATTGGGGAGGGTATGTGCTATGGTGAGCACTGTGAATTGTGCAAGACTGTTGAATCACAGATCTGTACCTCTGAAACAAATAATGCAATATATGTTAAGAAAAAAAAGAAGAAGAAGAGAGCAGGAGGGGAAGAATGAAGGGGGGGAAATTGGAGGGGGAGATGAACCATGAGAGATGATGGACTCTGAAAAACAAACTGAGGGTTCTAGAGGGGAGGGGGGTGGGAGGATGGGTTAGCCTGGTGATGGGTATTAAAGAGGGCACGTTCTGCATGGAGCACTGGGTGTTATATGCAAACAATGAATCATGGAACACTACATCAAAAACTAATGATGTAATGTATGGTGATTAACATAACAATAAAAAATTTTTTTAAAAAAGGTATGAAGGATGCTCTAAGAAACATTTGGTCTGCACTGTGTTCTGACCTGACGAGGGGACTCAATTAGAAAGCTGTATTTTCAGAGAAAGTAGGAGTAAGAGAAGTTTTCCTTTTTCATCTTGTGAGATTTCATCCTCCCAGAATTAACCTTCTTCCAATAAGCCCACAGTGAGAACTTGATATAATTCACTTTTTTTCTACCCTAGGAATTAGCACTTTTAAATTCAGAAATCTGCCAAGCATTTTTGCATGTGTTGTTAATTCAAAGGTAGTGAACTAGATGGACAAAAATCACTCCCCTCCTGGTTCTATCAATGTAGAAACAAAGGAACAAAAATACCAACATTGTATTCTTATAACCTGCTCAGCCTTCTCTCTGCCTTAATCCCAACCTCTCTCTCTCTCTCTGTTTTTACTGGTAGTTAAAAACACCGATATGGGGGATAACTTTGTGTCTGCTAGTCATTCTCAATATCTGGACCTTGTACATAAAAAGCAAGTGAAGAAATAATCAGCACCAGAAGAGAAAATATTGAGTAGCCTTTGTTTAAATCTGCACGAAAGCCTCAGGTTTTGCTGTAATATAAAAGCCACTGATATAATGCTTGTTTGATTTGCTTAGCAGGAAGACCACATGAAAATTTCTTGAGCAGGGAATACAGCTGGTTTGCCAAATTTGCACATTTGGCTGTGCAATGGGCTCTATCGGTAGCTTCAGGGTATCAGTATTTTTTCCTGACAATTTACATGCTGCTCCAGCCCAAGGTGTCTGAAATGAAGTCTTTGCATATACACAGTTCGAAAAAAAACTTGGCTCGTAACCCTGGTTGGAACTCTGCTTTGAAAAGGAAAGTCACACTGATCCATGGTAATATGATAAGGTTGTGCCTTTCAGCACAGATTTGCTATGCAAAGCACATTGTTTTCTCTGGCATTATGTAAAATACAGTGTCGATAATCCATATTGTTTGTCTTAATACCGTTATTCAACTTACGGTATCATGCCTACCTTAGCCTCTTGGTAATCTGGAACCCAACACACACATTAAGACAGAGATAACTGTGGAGGAACACGGTTTCATACAAATTGTGCTGTGCTGGCATGGAGTTGCCTCTCTGCTTCTCTCAGACAAAGAATTTTAATTCCCCAGGTTGTGTTTTCTTTCTTTCTTTTCTTTTTTTTTTAAAGAAAAAAAAAAAGATCATTTTCTTGGATTTCCAAATTTCCAACTGCTTAAAAGGCAGATTTCATCGAACTAATTAAAATTTCTTTGTGGCTAATCACTTTGGGGGCTCAGTTAACTTCTGGAGAATACTTAAATAGAATTTTAATTTTATCTGATTTCACTCTAAAATGGAATTAAATACGCACATTTGAAACCAAATATGAGAACAATATATGCTGTCATAGGGTCACATTCCATTTTGTTAAACAATTGATTTTCCATATTATCCTTAGGTCCCGGGGTACAATGTATAAATACATGTCAGTGAGATACAAACTGAGCTAGAAAATAATTGAATTTTATAGAAATTCTCTAGGGTGGTAAAAATCTATGACATCCATTAAAATTCAGAGATTGTAAAAGCAATCAGAATGATTATAACTATCTTTAAATTGGGAGAAAAACATATCTTGCTGTGAGAGACTCGTACAAAAGATCTTATCATTTTTTAAAAAAAAATTGAAAGAACCGGGCACCTGGGTGGCTCAGTCCTTAAGCGTCTGCCTTCGGCTCAGGTCGTGATCCCAGGTCCTGGAATCAAGCCCTGCATCGGGCTCCCTGCTCCGCGGGAAGCCTGCTTCTCCCTCTCCCACTCCCCCTGCTTGTGTTCCCTCTCTCGCTGTGTCTCTCTCTGTCAAATAAATAAATAAAATCTTTAAAAAAAATAAAAAATAAAAAAAAATTGAAAGAACCACAGACTTACAGAAAAATTGTGAATACAGTAACAGAGAACTTTTTCTGAATCACTTGAGAATAAATAAATTGCAGGGGCTATGCCATAGTATTACCTAGTAATGTAGAAACAAAGACATTCCCGGGCGCCTGGGTGGCTCAGTTGGTTAAGCGACTGCCTTCGGCTCAGGTCATGATCCTGGAGTCCCGGGATCGAGTCCCGCATCGGGCTCCCTGCTCGGCGGGGAGTCTGCTTCTCCCTCTGACCCTCCTCCCTCTCATGCTCTCTCCCATTCTCTCTCTCTCAAATAAATAAATTAAAAAAAAAAAAACAAAAAAAAAAAACAAAGACATTCCCTTACATCACCACAATACACTCATCAAGGGCAGGAAATTAGATCCAATCACTACGTAAAAATTAAAATATCTGGAAAAAAAAAAGGCAGGAAATCAGAATTGATACATTGCTGCCATCTCATCCTCAGATCCCATTCAAATTTCACCAACTGTTTAATTCATGTCCTTTATAGCCACAAATCCAGTTCAGAATCACAAGCCACATTTGCATGTGACTTAGATGCTCTTGAGTTTGGAGCAGTCTGTCTGTATTTCCTTCAGTTCATGACCTTGAAACTTTTGAAGCTCACAGGCCAGGTAGTTTATAAACTGTCTCTCAGTTTGAGTTTGTGTGATGTTCCTCATGATTAGATTTAGGTGATGCATCTTTAGCAGAGTATCAGCAGAGCGAAGCCGTGTTTTTTTCACTGCATCCATACAAAGCACATGATTTCTGTTTGTCTCATTCTATTTGTTCATTTTAAACACTTGATTAAGATGATGTCTGCTAGGGCGCCTGGGTGGCTCAGTTGGTTAAGCGATTGCCTTCGGCTCAGGTCATGATCCCAGGGTCCTGGGATCGAGTCCTGCATTGGGTTCCCTGGTCAGTGGGGAGTCTGCTTCTCCCTCTGCCTGCCACTCCCCCTGCTTGTGTTCCCTCTCTTGCTGTGTCTTTCTCTGTCAAATAAATAAATAAAATCTTAAAAAAAAAAAAAAAAAGATGATGTCTGCTAGATTTCTCTAATGTAAAGATATACTTCTCTTTGTAATTAATAGTTATTTTTACTGGGAGGTACTTAGAAATTGTATAAATACCTGTACCTCATAAAACTTGCAATTAATTAATTCATTTGTTTATATCTGTAAAAGGGACTCATGGTTTTCTATTTTATTCAGCAGCTTACAATTCATTGTTATGTTTATTTATTTTGATGTGCTATTGTTTCATTTGGCCAGTGAGAATTCCTTCTAGCTGACTTCCACACCCTCTGGACATTTTTTTTTTCAGTGCCTTCATGTTTTCTGGCATAACAAGATATTCCATGGTCATGTTGTATTTTATTTCCATCCTTCAGTGCCGGAGTCCAGCTCCAGCTGGGGTGGGTCTCTCGTAGGAAAGGACGGCGTCCGCGAATGAGGAGACACAGACACAGGGTCAGGTTGCAAGCATCTCCTCCTGACAGCCTCAGAGGAACTTTATTTATATGTTAGGATATTTTTGTTTTTCCAAATTTTAGATCATTTTCTGGATTACAGCCATGCCTTCTTTCATTTTTCCTTTGTAATGATTAACATGACCTTTATTGATTTCCGCTTATTGGCTTTCGCTAAAACTAAAAAACAGTACGCAAAGAGAAAGGTGCTAGACAGAGCGTGACCGTTTTGTTGTTTTGTTCTATAGAAACTAATTCTTTGTGGAATTAGTTTCATTATGATTGCTTAGATAGGCATAACTGAGTAGTCACTTTATCATGAAACCCCAGAATTATTCCCACAATTACAAAGATTGCCATAAATAAAATGAAAAAGAATAGCAAGAGCCAGCCCAGAAATATTCCCACAATTATAAAGATTGCCATAAACAAAATGAAAGAGAATAGCAGGAGCCAGCTGTGGAGTCTCCTGTTTTCAGGATCGTCCCCCATACTTGGATTTTGTCAAACAGCATGAGTAGCTTGGTTCGCACCACTTCAGCCATGAAATCAGACATTTTTCTAAGGAACCCCAGAATGGTATTTAGAAGCTAACATCTGGGTGCTCAGAGTGCTCATTGCTATTGGTGAGTCACTATTTCCAGGACCTCTACTGAACAGAACCAGGCAGCATACATATGTATACACACGGTACATTCACAATTATATTTATATTTATTTCCGTATCCATCATATATACATTGAAAACCATGAGTTCATACTTGCAGTTTTAATCTAACACCAAAGAGTTCAGTCTAGTTCTCCTTTTTTTTCCTTATTTATATCTCCCCTTCTCTGATGGTGAGAAATCTAGCTCCTGTTGTTTTAAATTTATTTACTTATTTGATCAATCCCCCTGTATATAACTAATATCCTGTCCCAGCCATCACCCTGTCCCCCAGATGAATGCTCTCCTCCATCCACTAGGACTGAGACACCCAGGCATGGCATCCTTTATGTGAACATCCTCATTACCTCAAGTGGGCCCCAGTATCCCCGCCAGCCTACCCTACTGCACTGATGTCTTCCTTACCCCAATAAGGCTCCAATGTGCTCTACGGAGTAACCCTCCTAGTGGATATTCTACTTTCCTTGACATCCTCTGCTGGGTCGCTGTGGTCCCCTATCAGTTTTGGTACACACACTTTGTTGTACTCTACCAAAGCCTTTAAGATTGAATTGTTCTAGAGAGAGAGGAAGAAAGGGGGAGGGAAGAGAAGGACAAGAGAAAGAGGAAGAGTTGAAACATCTTTTGAAATTCCAATTTATCTCTGTTGTTATGTGTTCACAATATACAACACAATGTCAGCTTGTATTCACGTACAAAACGTGTCATGTATAAAACTTCTATAATCTCATATTTTTCCATATGTTCCTGAAAAAAATCAAATATGTGTTTTTCTTGAACATGTGACACTAATGAGTGTGGAACTTACTCAGATTGCTCTTATTTTGCCAGCTCAGTGTCAAAAAGTCATTCAGATAGTAGAGAGAGAGGCACATTTTAATAATGATAATATGTTGAAGGGCACTAGAGTAAGGCTCAGCTTATCTAGAGATGTGACAATTTCCATAGTTCACATTGATATCTATCTCACAAGTATTAGGAAACAAGTCTTCATTTTTCAACATTGGCTGGTTGTCATATGTCAAGAATAAGTTATAATAAAATAATAAATAATAATTTAAGGAATAATAAATAATAATTTAAGGAATAATAAATAATAAACAAATAATAATAAAAGGAAAGAGATGTAGCCATAATTTACAGCAAACTGAGTTATTTTTCACACACAATAGCAATTTATCACATCAAAAAAAGCTATAACATTACAGAGCAGGTCATACAGTACATTATATTATGGGAATTTACTTATTAGAGCTTTGAAACTATTAACTCTTCTCAGTCAGCACTTCTATTTTTGCAAAGATCTTTGGGGTGTATGTGTATGTGTGTGTGTGTGTGTTTCCAGTGAAGTGAATCTATTTCAATGTTTAATCACTGTCAGAATTTAGCAGGTATAGAAGATTTATGATCTTATCTCATTTCTTTATATTTACAGAGTTGTTTTTTTTTTCTTTCATGAGTGCCCAGGCTAAACAAAATGGAAGAATAATAAAATCCAAAAAGGAGAGGTACTATCTTTTTTAAATTTTCCTAGAGTTAGCTTGTTTTAGGAGGAAATTAGATTCTAATATGATTGGTGTCAAGTTCATACCACTTCAAAAAGTGTTTATTATGTATCAATTATAACTATTCCTCACACAGTTGAGCTTTTGATTTATAACTTCATTTTCTTGGGTTTGGAGACCCTTACCGAACGTGCAATTAGAAGACCGAAGCTCAAATCCCTAGACCTTCTTACTAATGTTTTCATTCCAATTTAAACTCAGCACACAAAAGATCTCTGTTCTTCCACAAACAAGGAGAAATAATGACTTAAGATGAGTGTATTGAAAATGTGTTCATAGAATTAAAATGCTGGCAAGGTTTTCCTCCCTTTCAATGCACTCTGGCAAGTTTAAAGAATTCCCCAGTCATTGAGCGCATTCAGTCACCTCTGGGCCTGTGCTGTCCCTCTCACAGCTCCCCGAGTTGCTTGTGGATTCATCAGCCACATCTCACTATAACCCCTAGGAGGCCAGAGTATCACTAAAGAAGTGGCAAAGTAATATTTGGCAAACATCAATATTTCTCCCAAACCACTTAAACAATACTCTCTATTTATGCACATTTCCTGTATACCACCTCATTATTGTTCCAATTTGAAGCATTATCATTTTAAAACTAAAGACTTAAAAGTGTTTTGTTTCCTCTTCATTCTCCCGCAAATCTTCTGAACTCATGCAAAAAATTTAGCCACACTGCAGACTTCATTTAGATTTGTATTCTTGGTATTATTGGTGTCTAAGATATGAAACATTATCAGAGAAAGTGCAGTAAAACATGAGGGTTTTGCTAATCTGCAACAGTGGGGAGGATTTAAGGTGAGGAAGATTGGGTGTTCTGTACTCGGTGGACGTAAAATTATGGTCACTTTCAGCTGGGACATCCCAGGTCCTGATTCTCCTAGCAACGTTCCCCTCTTCCCATTTCAGTGCTCTCTCAGGACCTAGGGAGGAATTGAGCCTTATTTGCAATCTTTCTTGTCTCTTCCACCAAACACTTGTTGAAATTCATGAGTCCTATGACCCATTTTCTTTGGATGCAGTTTTCTAAAGCTATGGACGGGTATTCCCTGAGGATGTGTTAATGGATGTTAATGGATGAATGAATGGTACTGTATTAATGGGGTTAGGTGCAAAGTGACCCTGCCTTAAACGTAAGAAAGGACACAAATGGTGGGCATTTCAGGCCAGGTAGACTTAGAAGGCCAGCACTTAGAAAACAAGATAATTCTGATAGACTCAACTACTCTGCTAGCAATGAAAGCCAGTCCAAGCAGAAAATACTTCTTTACCCAAAAACTAACCATTTTTATGTGTTTTTTTAATTGTGATAAAATACACATACATAGAACTTATGATCTTAGCCATTTTTATGTGTACAGTTCAGGGTTACTAAGTACATTCATAATGTTGTGCAACCACGGCCATCCACCTCCAAAACTCTTTTATCTTGCAAAGCTAACACTCAAAAACTAAGTCTTCTTGTTGAACAGAACATATAGCCGTGTGTCCAGCTGAGGCAGGAGAGCCAGACTTCCGGGGTTCAAGTCCTGGCTCCTCACTTTTCCTAGCCGATTGACTTTGAACAAATAACTCATGCGTTTTTTGCCTCAGTTTCCACACCCACAAGATGCGGAATCACCAGACAAGTTGTATCAGGAGAATGTCAGAAACTATTATTTTTAGTGGCACAACAATGCATTCAACAAAGAAGGGAGACGGTAAAGGGGATGCTGGAACAAGACTGCCTGGATTTAAATTCTGGTCCATCCTCTACAATAAGTAAGGTGTGGGTAAAGCTACTTACCTCTGCACTGCTTCAGTTTCTTCATCTGTAAAATTAGAATTATTATAACACCTACTTCATAGATTTACTAGGAGATTAAGAACATATATATAAAAATACTTGACATCAGGATACCTGGGCAGCTCAGTTGGTTAAGCATCTGACTCCTGATTTTGGTTCAGGTCATGATCTCAGGGTCGTGTTCACGTGCTCTCTCTCTGTCTCTCTCTCTAAGAAAACACTTGACATCATCTGCCCCATAGTAGGAGCTCAATGAACGTTAGCTATAACAATAGAAACACCTATAATCAAATAATAATAGTATACTTCATTAATCAGTGTTCCCAAGCAGATATAAGAGAGAGAAATAATAGTAAATTATGTCTATCTAATGTGTTACTTTGTTTTTGGCTCATGTTTGTCAGTGTCTTTATTTTTTAAAGCAAAAAGAAATCAAGCAAATAACTTTTTTAAATGTAAAAGTTCATTACAACAAGAGCAATGTTAATGAAGAAAAATACATGCGAAATCCTTCCAAATGCATTAATTTCAGAATTGGTTCTGAAAGGGCCAATTGTAAGTCGTTTTTCTACATGTGTTGTGTTCACAGGTGGTAAATGTGGCTTTAATCAAAAAGGACCACATGCGAAGCACTATGGATTCTCTGCCAGAATGAGTTTGTATGACCGTAGTAATAGCTTTAAATTTGATTAAAGTATTTAAATAAGGAGGTCATTACAGTAAGGTGGCTTTAATGCTTTGCTAACCTATGTAAGCTAACCAAAACCTAAGCCAGAGTCAGTGCAATGGAATCCGAGAAAACAGAACTTAAGAGCAGCAAATCAGAAAAATGTCAATTCAAATAAGGCAAATTATTTGCCAACAACAATCAAATAATTGCTTTGCTTTCCTTTAGTGTCTTCTCTATAAAAACCTTGCCCCTCACTTCTGTTGGTGGAGCATTCCAAATCACCTTTGGTTTGGTACTGTCCCTATTTGAACTATATATGCTCAAGGAAACTCTTGAAAATTTAAATGTGCCTCAGTGTACCTTTCAACAGTTCTCATACCTTGTTCAAAAGCAATGTTTCTCACAGTTGATGGGCCAAAGGATATTGTTTCCTGAAAGTAAATTATGACCCCAAAAATAGGACTTTCAATGAAATATTTGCCATTGACATGAACCAAAATTTTATTTTTTAAGTTAATTTGAGTGGTAGGATAGAGAAAGGCAGAGTCTTGCAATTTTAAGAATTTTGTATTTATATATAAATTATCCTGTTGGACTCAGGAAAGTAAAAGGTAGTCCTATTGCATATGCTACTACTCTATTACAACCATTCAAATTTCTTCTACCTAGTATTCATTACTCATTTATAATGAACTAGATACTGTGTTAGGCACTTCACTCATATTAACTCATTTAATTATCTTAACAACTCTGTGATGTAGAATCCATTACTATTCCCATTTTACAGATGAGAAAACTAAGGAATCAAAATCTAAGCATTGAATAACTTGCCTAAGGGCCCCCATAAAACAAAATCAGACAGTCTGTACCCAGAGTATTCTTAGGCTATATTACTTCTCTATATTCAAGTTGGGACATGTTAAGAAAAGAAATTTTCTATTGTCCTTCATGACTTTTCTTCTCTTATTTTTCCTAGCTCGACAAACACACTGTTCCTTCAAGAGTTATGTGCATGTGCGTATGTGTATAAAATTTATAGCTTGTGACAATAATGTTGTCTATTTGCTGTTCAATGGTATGTGAAATCAGCTGGTTGTCTTGGTCTAGTAACTGAGACACAGGTGCTCACATTACAAATAAATAGGGGGCACAGATTTAATGGGCATTTAAGTTAGCAGGCACAGGGAAGAGGTGAGAGGGGAGGAAAAGTGGGGACACTATAAATTGAATACTTTCACCCTTAGCAGAGGTCTCTGTTGTCTGGAATAATGGATTAGTGGAATAAGGCTCCTCTTCTTTTTGCTTTATGAACGATTGCCTTTGTATCTTTCTTCTTTTTTAAATACTTGATTTTAAGAAATTTCTTAGGTTTACACCAAAATTAAGAGGAAGGTACAGAGATATCCCATATGTCTCCTATCTTCACACATGCATGACCTCCCCATTTCAACATCCCCCACCAGAATGGTCCTTTTTTTTTTGAACCAAAGATGAACTTACAATGAAACATCATAATCAGTCAAAGTCAGTAGTTTCCCTGAGAGTTCACTCTTGGTGTTTATATTTTATGGGTATAGACAAATTTATGACACATATCCATTACTATCCTATAGTACAGAGTATTTTCACTGCCCTAAAAATCTGTGCTCTGTCTATTCACATCTCCTCTCCCTCCCCCAACTCCTGGCAACTGCTGATCTTTTTATTATCTCCATAGTTTTGCCTTTTCCAGAATGTCATATAGTTGGAATCATATATTATTTAGCCTCCAAACTGGCTTCTCTTTCACTTGGTAATATGTACTTAAAAGTTCCTCTAGGTCTTTTCACGGCTTGGTACATCATTTCATTTTAGTGTTGAATAATATTCCATTGTCTGGATGTACCACAGTTATGTATCCATTCACCTACTGAAGGATATTTTGGTTGCTTCCAAGTTTTGGTAATTATGAATAATGCTGCTATAAACATCCATGTGCAGGTTTGTAGGTGAACATAAGTTTTCAACTCCTTTAAGTAAATACTAAGGAGTGTGATTGCTGGAGCATATGATAAGACTATGTTAAGTTGGGTAAGAAACCTCCAAATTGTTTTCCATTCTGTATCTTTCCTGATGTATAATTGTAATTATGCAAAATTATGTCCCTATCTGAGAAAAAGAATAGCAAGTTAGAGATGGAGGATAGAATAGCATCTCTTAGAAACGATTAATGTCCGATTAGTTCTGAACAGAAGTATTTGTGAGGTTCATCCCACAGGTGTTCAATATCTGTCTACAGCCTCATGGTAATTGTATGACTTCAACAGATTAAACATAAACGCCTTCTGTTTGACAAGGAAACTAGAGATGGTGAAGGCATACGGGCAAGCTACACTGCTTCAGTCTATGGGTTAATTCTGAAACTCTCTTGCCATCAATGTAAATTTTTTTCTTCTGTAAATCCCCATATACAAAGAAAGGGGAAAGGGAAGGAAACAGCCTCCATAGAGTAATTTCTTAGCATTGCTCAAGTCTGTGCAAGAATGTAAACTATCACTTTTGTGAAATGTCTTCTAATATATTCAAATGAGTTCTTCCAAATCCTCATGTTCTTTCTGAGCTTATTTAGTTGCACATTGCTCCTGGGAAAAAACCAGGAGGAGGGTTTGTGAACCACATACGTCTGTAATCCAAATGATAGCAATTTAGTGTGAAATGTTTGACAAATATTGGCAGGCTGATTATTTACCAAAAGCTATTACTGCTTTTGGATCAAAAGGGGACAATTTATTAATTGGAAGACAAAGGCTTCATTACCCTGTTATTATTAAAATGTGAGAAACCACCTGTTTTCTTGCATTTTAATCTCCTCCAAGGTTCTCATTAAGAATAACAAAAGCATTGTAATCAAGCTATGACAAAAGGGAATTGGCTAATTCTATATGTGCCCTATAAATTATCAAATACTTGATATAATAGAAGTGTGAAGGTTTAATTCATGATGCTATTTACATACTTACATGCAAGAGTTCATTGGTTAAAAAAACTATTTAATTTTCAAAAGCCATCCTTTGTCTCTATTTTTAATCCATTGACCAGATAGTATTATGAAAAGAGCCAATACTTATTAATAAGCACAAAGGACATGCCATGTAAAAGCTTGACAGGAATAAATTCATTTAATCCTCAAACAACTGTATTTGAGGAGTAATACTATTACCCCCACTTTTACAGATGATGACACTGAGGTACATGGTAATTAAGTAACTTGCCCCAGGTCAGAAAAGGGTTTAGAACCAGTCTTACTCTAAGCCTCACTCTTTCTTTTTTTTCCTAAGTAAATTTAGTTAGTTTGTTTTAATTTGAATATAGTTGACACACAATATTACACTAGTTTCAGGTGTACATTATAATGATTCTACTTTTCTGTGTATTATGCTATGCTCACCACAAGGGTAGCCACCCCCTGTCACCATACAATGCTATTACAGTATTATTGACTAATCTCTATACTGTGTCTTCCATTCCTGTGACTTATTCATTCCGTAACTGGAAGCCTCTATCTCCCCCACCCCTTCACCCATTTTGCCCATCCCCTTCCCTCTGGCAACCATCAGTTTGTTCTCTGTATTTATAGGTTTGATTCTGCTTTTCATTTGTTTGTTTATTCATTTGTTTTTGTTTTTTGTTTTTCTTTTTGTTTGTTTTAGAGTCCACATATGAGTGAAATCATATGGTATTTGTCTTTCTCAATAAGTCTGACTTATTTCACTTAGCATAATACCCTCTAGGTCCATCCATGTTGTCACAAACGGCGTGATCTAATCCTTTTTTGAGGCTGCATAATATATATAAAACACATCTTCCTTATCCATTCATCTATTGATGGATACTTAGGTTGCTTCCATAGCTTGGCTATTGTAAATAATGCTGCGATTAGTATTTTTGGTTTCTTTGGAAACCAGTAGTGGAGTTATTGGATTATATGGTATTTCTATTTTAATTTTTTGAGGAAACTCCATACTGTTTTCCCCAGTGGCTGCACTAATTTACATTTTTTACCAACAAGCAGGAGGGTTTCTTTTTCTCCAAATCCTCACCAATAATTATTACTTCTTGTCTTTTTGATTTTAGCCATTCTGACGGGCGTGAGGTGATATCTCATCATGGCTTTGATTTGCATTTCCCTCATGATGGTGATGTTGAACATCTTTTCATGTGTCTGTTGGCCATCTGCATATCTTCATTGGGAAATGTCTATTCAGATCTTCTGCCTATTTTTTTAATCAGACTATTTCTTTTTTGAGTTGTGTAAGTTCTTTACATATTTTGGATTTTAACCCCTTGTCAGATATATCATTTGCAAATATCTTCTCCCATTCAGTGGGTTACCTTTTTGTTTTGTTGATGGATTCTTTCACTGTGCAAAAGCTTTTTATTTTGATGTAGTTCCAATAGTTTATGTTTGCTTCTGTTTCCCTTGCGTTAGAAGACATATGTAGAAAGAGATTGCAACCACTGAGATCACAGAAATTACTGCTTGTGCTCTCTTCTAGCATTTGTATTGTTTCAGGTCTCACATTTAGGTCTTTAATCCATTTTGAATTTATTTTTGTATGTGATGTTGGAAAGTAGTTGTCCAGTTTTCCCAGTACCATTAGTTGGGGAAACTGTCTTTTCCCCAATGTATATTCTTGCCTTGTTCGTCTTAGATTAATTGACCATATAATTGTGGGTTTATTTCTTGGCTCTGTATTCTATTTTTGTGCCAGTACCATGCTGTTTTGATAACTGCAACTTTGTAGTATATCTTGAAGTCTGGTATAGTGATACCTCCAGCTTCGTTTTTACTTTCTTAGGATTGTTTTGGCTATTTGGGATTCTATGCTTTCACTCTTGACTTCAAGCAGAATGTGTTATGCATTCAACAAATATTTAATAAGCTCAATTACTATTTTCTGAACATGGAATGGGGACTGGTAGTCATTAAATTCATTATTTAGGACTCTGTTTAGACTTCTTCTGTCAACAGAATAATTTGCTTTTTAAAACCATATAACTATATTTTATTAGGTTATTTCTTATTCAATGACTTCTCAGAGACATAACAGGGAAAACAATTGAATTTTATAAGAATATTTAAGTTTCGGGGCACCCGGGTGGCTCAGTCGTTAAGCGTCTGCCTTCGGCTCAGGTCATGATCCCAGGGTCCTGGGATCGAGCCCCGCATCGGGCTCCCTGCTCGGCGGGAAGCCTGCTTCTCCCTCTCCCACTCCCCCTGCTTGTGTTCCCTCTCCCGCTGTGTCTCTCTCTGTCAAATAAATAAAATCTTAAAAAAAAAAAAAAAGAATATTTAAGTTTCACAGATGTTTGGGGATAGTGGAGTGTAGATATTGGGCTAGCCCATCTTATTCTTTTTTCCCCCTGAACCCCCATTTCTTGAGAAGACATTGGTCTCCTTTAAGCAAACAATTAGAACGTGATTCAAGAAAAATAATAGTGAAGTACTATCAGCAATATTCTAAAGAAACCATATCATATTGGGGAGATACCTTGGAAATGAGCTCTTTAACATTTTTCTCATGCTACATTTAATCTCTAATATCTTTGACAAACTCATCTAGTCAATGCGAACACTTCCGCATAGGATAGCCATTCCTTCTTTGAATAGTTATAATTGTTTTTAAATATCCCTTAAATGAAGCCAAATACCCCTACAGTTTCTACCTGTAGTGGAAAAACTCTAAGATGGTCTCCATGATCCCATATTCATATTCATATCCTTGTGTAATTTCTCCCCTCCAGTGTGGGTGGAACCTATAACCTCTAACCAGAAGAATCCAGCAAAGGTGATGGGATGACCTTCTGTAGTTATGTTATTTAGGATTGTAACATCTTTCTTGCTAGTACACTCTCTTCCATATTGACTTTGAGAAGCAAGCTGCCATATTGTGGGCTGCCCTATGGAAAGGGCCACATGGTGGCCTTTATCAATAGCCCAAAAGAAACAGAAGGCTGAAAGGAACCCAATTTTGCCAACAAACACATGAGCATGGAAGCAGATCCTTCTCTTTTGAGCTTGAAATGAGATCCTAATCCTGGCCAGCAACCTCACTGTAGATTGTAAGAGACCCTGAAGCAGAGGGTCCTGTTAAGCTGTGCCCTGATTCTCACAGAATGTGTGAGACAATAAATGTGTGTTGTTTTTAGCAACTAAATTTGTAGTAATATTGTTATGCAGCAATAAATAACTAATAAACTACACAGCCTGGTTTGAATGATAATCCTCCTTAAGAAGCTTCATGAAAAGTAATAAAAGTAAATTAACATTATTAGTTTTACGACAATAAGTACAGAGACTGCCCTTTATTGATTACCTACTATGTGCCAGACACATTCACTTTACTAGGTTCGTTACATAAATTATCTCATTCATCTTCATAACAACCTTACAAGAAAGGCATTATTATTTTTAGTTTAAGACTCTGAGGCTGAGGGGCACCTGAGTGGCTCAGTCGGTTAAGTGGCTGCCTTCAGCTTGGGTCATGATCCCAGGGTCCTGGGATCGAGCCCTGTGTTGGGCTCCAGGCTCAGTGGGGAGTCTACTTTTCCCTCTCAGTCTGTCCCTACCCCTGCTTGTGGTCTCTCTCTCTCTCTCTCTCAAATAAATAAATAAAATCTTTAAAAAAAATAAAATAAAAAGACTCTGAGTCTCAGAAGACATAGAAACTTGCCCAATATCACACAGCTAGTATGTAAGAGACTGCAGTCAAAGCCAAGGTGTATTGACTTTCACTGTGGCATCCCTCTTCCTATTTCATTTGGTAAGACAACAACAACAAACAGTTAATAATGTTTGTTAACATTTTTCTCTATGGTAGACATGGTTCTAGGACCCAGATGGCTACAACCATATCACAGTCACGAGATAATACAATGTATTTGGATTTGGATGGTTTCTTTTTCACCTTTCCCATTCCCTCACCTAGTCTTATCAACTATATACTAAGCATTCATAAGTCTTCACCCACTTTTACTACTTTACATACAACGTGGTTTTGAATTATTTTTACTTTCCTTTGCCTTCTCAGTGTTTTCAAGTTTTGATTTTTTTATATCCCATTTGTAATGTGGAATCTTAACGAACACATAAAATGGAAATACTGCTTGACAAACTAATAGAAATAAAAGGACTTGACCAAACACAATGAAACTCATTTCCCTTTTAAAAAAATTGACATATCAAGTTGACAAAATAAATAAGTAAAAAAAGTGAATATGAAAAATATGATTGACAAGCTTCATAGCTAGATTTTTTTTAACTCTAAAAAAGAGGCATAACACATATTTTTAAACACATGAACCATTAGCTAAGAAATGCTCTTGTATTAGGTCAAAAGTAAAAATCTCAATTTAGTCTCCAAAGCAGAAATTATATAGTCTAGGTAATTGAATCAAGAGGTAATAAAAATGAACAGTTAAGAAGTAAAGAATAGCCAAACATCATGCCTTGAAGGATTATAACAAGTATACACATCTAAATAAATCTTAAAAAGAGAAGATTAAATATATATATACATACACACACACATATATATATATGTTCAACAAAGTAGGAGAACAGCAAAGAAAGACTGAATAAGAGTGAGGAGGCATTAATAAATGTAAAAGCATAAATTAATTACACTAAATAAGATGGGATACCCCAAAAAGAATATGAGAGAGACACCAGCTGCACATTGACAAGAACAAATATCTCTATCTACCTACTGAATTTGCTGGCACCACTGGTCATATTTTTGTGAGATGTCAGGGTATTGCTAGCCTATATCTTGTACACAGAAGCAAGCACAGTGACCACTCAACTACTATTTCTTGCCATATTTTAATATCAGTATATGAGGAAAGCTTAGAAAACAAGTGTTCTTTGTGTTAATGACTTTTAAACCCTAGGGATTTCACTTGTTAAAGACCTTTCTTCATTATCAGCCATGAAAATTAGCATTCAGAAAGAGTTTTGAAAACCAATTATTCTTAACTTTGATAATTACAAATTGGAAAATGAATTTTTAAAAATCACTGTTCTAAAGATGTTTCCACAAAATACACTGGTGATATTAAATACTTTCATGGTTCTGTTTCCTTTCTCAAAATGTCTTCCTTTGAGTCTTTTTCTTCCTAAAGAGACATTTTACTTTAGTATGAAAGTCATATTGTGTCTCATCTAGAATATTTGCCAATGACTGTCTTCATTTATCAGGAAGCACATATTTAAATAGTTTGCAGTATTTCAGTTTTCCTTGTGAAGCAGGAATATTCATCATACTAGTTAAGGTTTATATTACCCTGTAGCAAAGTAATTTATCATATCCCTACATCAGCAACTTCTTTGATTATTAAAATTCTCTTGCAGAGGTACACTTAGGAGCACAGCAAGCTGCTGCCTAATGAATTTTCTTTATTATTTGACCTGAAGTGCAGGAAAAGGATATATTAAGACATATGATTTGAAAACAGTGATGGAGGATGCAGAAGCAGATTAATTAAGTTAGTATCTGGAAATAGCTTACCAGAATTTAACACACTGCATATGTCATGCAGACAACCCTCAGGAAGCACTTGCTAGTGAATCATTTTCCCTCCTTTAGAAATGATTTTTATTTCCCCAATTCGGCCTGCTCTAACATGGTAATTTTGTGAAGCTCCAGAACCATCAGTTCAATTTTGAATAGTAATTATAATTAAGGGGATGTGTAATTGACTCAAGTTACTAATGACCACTTTCTTCCAAGTTGTTCACCCATATTCCCATGAATATTTACTAAGCATTCTTCTGTTTGTCTAACATTGCTAGTTCCTTTCAGAGATGTCAAAGAAGTTTGTACAATGCTTCTGGCTTCGAGGAGTTTGCAATCTACCTGGAGAGGGAAGATTTGCCCTTATAATCCAGAAGATAACCATACAAGAAATAAAGGAATTAAATAGCAAAATGTAACCTATTGGGAAGTCAAGAAAAGAATTACCAGAGAATGCAAAATATCCTCTGCCCACAGAGGCCCTGACAAGTAACCTAAACAATGAATCAGAAGCAGCAGTAATAGGGAAGTGGCAGGAGGGGAAGGGGCAGGATGTATGGGCATTTGTTAAAAAAGGGCTATAAGGGGTGCCTGGGTGGCTCAGTTGGTTAAGTGTCTGATTCTTGATCTTGGCTCAGATCTTGATCTCATGGTCACGAGTTTGAGCCCCGAACTCCACTGGGCATGGAGACTACTTAAAATGGGAGGAGAAAGGGGGAGCTGTAAGTGTGTGTAAGGCTAGCCCCTGGCCAGTGGAGCTTTACCTCTGTTTTCACTATCCT
Source organism: Mirounga angustirostris (assembly GCF_029215605.1). Lineage (NCBI taxonomy): Eukaryota > Metazoa > Chordata > Mammalia > Carnivora > Phocidae > Mirounga > Mirounga angustirostris. Next base: position 174,236,636 of record NW_026991709.1, on the reverse strand, counting down.
TTGTACCCATGGTGCCTCTACAACTAAGTGATTGTACAAATGATTGTGTATTTCCATATCAACAAAAATGTCTTATCATTTAAGAGCAGTGGTCTTCAATTTATGCTGCATACTAGAATCACCTGGGAAGTTTTTAAAAATTCTAATGACTAGGATATAACCCTTATCAATCATATAAGAAACTTTGGGGGTGAGGCCCGGCTATCAGTTTTGAAAGCCTGAAGATGATTCCAGTATACAACCAAGTGGAAGAACAGATAATTTAGACCAGAGGTACTCGAACTGTGCTATGCATTAAAATCACCTGGAGAGCTTTTAAAATTCCCAAATGCTCAGGTCACGCCCTGTGTCAGTATTTATTGCTGCATAACAACCTATTCTATAACTTACTGTCTTAAAATGAAAACCATATTTATTTGCTGTTTGAACTGGGCTCACCCAGCTGGTTCTTCTGCTTCTCTCATCTGGGGTCACTCATGTAGTCATCTGGCTGAATGACTGTATATGGCCTCATTAACATGCCCGGTGGTTGGCAAATCATCAGAAAAGCACACCTCATTCCCCCTGCCTGTGGCCTCTCTCATAGCCTAGTTTGGATTTGTTCACAGTATGATCTCAGGTTTCTGAAAGGAGCCAAAAAGAGCAAGAACAAAGGTGCGAGTCTTTCCAAGTCACTGCTCGTAGCATGTTTCCTAATAACCTATTGGACAAAAGAAGTCACATGATAAAGTCTGGATTTTAAGGGTGAAAGAATAAATGCTACCTCTTCATGTGTGGAGTGGCAAATGGTCTTGCACTGGGGGTTGGGAGAATATTGCAGCATCTTTGAGAACAATCTACTATACCTCCTATTCCAATTGAATTAGAATTTCTGGGTGTGGAGCGTGGACAGTAATATTTTAAGAACCATTTTGGGTAACTCCAATTTGCAACTAAGTTGAGGATCAGTGATTTTGACGAGTGCTTCTCAAATTTCACTGTGCATCAGAATCACTTGAAAGACTTGGTAACTACAAATCTGTGAACCACATTCCCAAAGATACTGACTGAGTACCTCTGGAGTGGGGGCCAAGCAGTTTTATTTATGTATGTATGTATGTATGTATGTATGTATGTATGTATGTATGTATGTATTTGAGACAGAGAGAATGAGAGAGAGAGAGAGCACATGAGAGGGGGGAGGGTCAGAGGGAGAAGCAGGTTCCTTGCTGAGCAGGGAGCCTGATGAGGGACTCGATCCAGGGACTCCAGGATCATGACCTGAGCCGAAGGCAGTTGCTTAACCGACTGAGCCACCCAGGCGCCCCCAAGCAGTTTTAATAAGCTCCCACACAGCGCTGATGGTCCTGTGTCTACAATGAGAGTAGCATTAATTCAAATAGTGGTGAAAATTAACTCTGTATGTGTGTGTATATATACTAGTTTGTGCATGTGTGTGCGTGTGTCTAAAGTGGTTTTTACTCATTTGGTTGGATCCATGTTCTCAGTTTGTCAATTCTGCTGTAAGTTGGAACAGTTGAACTTCCCCCACCATACACTGGGACCAATCTTGCCCAATGGTAAGGGGAAGAATAAGAAGTCCAAAGTCAGTAGCTCAAAGCTGAGCATCATGTAATCCTCGATACCATTCCTACTATAACCTCTTGTCTGTTGCTTATAACTCACTGCCCAAGCCCCTTCCCCTTTATCTCACCATTTTGGATCCTGCGCTGAGGATTTCTTATTCTTGGTACACCCGATCCTTATCTCTGTCCCCAACCTGGGAATTGGGATCTTGCCTTGTTCCCCAAGTTCATTCAAAGAACTAAGCCTTCCCAGTTACTTTTGGAATTCTTCCTTCTTTCTGCTACTAAATTCATACATGCAAACTTCATATTATACAAACTTCATATTGCATTTGTACTCTGGATTTCTTCCATGCTTGTTGATTGTCTCTCTCTGCTCTGGTTATTTTCCGTTGGCTGTCTCCAGACTCATACTCATCTCTCTGCTCTGTGCCTGTCTGAGGAAGATGATTGCTTATGCAGTGCAGCACCTGGGCTCTCTTGCTAGCTGGCTTCTTGTACACCCCCGTCCTCAGAGTAGGATCCTTACTGCAGCAGCATCACCGTTACCTGGGAACTTTTTGGTTACCACTGAAAGTTTTAGGGCCACACTCAGAGGCAGGTAAATCAGAACTCTAGAGGTGGGGCCTAGCCATCTGTATTTCAACAAGCCTTTCAGATGATTCTGATGCATGTTAACATTTGAGAATTACTGCCGTACGGTTTGGCCAGTGGTCAGTACTGTCAGGAAACCTGTATACAGACAGAGTGGTAGGCTTTTTGCTTTCTACATTCGCTTCTTTCCCTGAACTGCGTTTTTCAACAAAGGCTGCATGCCTCTGTAATTACAGTGCTCATCTTGTCTGGTGTTGCTGCATGGTTGATCCCAGTCTGTTCTCCAACAATGTCATTTCCTTCTCTTCCTACTTCAGACCTACGTGTGCTAATGGCTTGTTGCTGTTGCTAGGCTTTAGGTCTGAGCATCCAGTGTCCTTTCCAGTAATCTCATCTGTGCATTGGTAAATAGTTCCTTCCTTAAATCATCTGATTGGCTTCTGTTTCCCACTGGGATCCCCATGGAATGCTGCCTGTAGATTTCTCCTTCCTAGCCTTCCACACCTGAAGCCATCCCACTAAAGCCCTAGACCAGACCTCGATGGGTAATGGAGTTGGAGTAGATACTACTTACATGAAGTTTTGGTTTCAAACAGAGTCAATATCAAGAGCAGAAAGGCATTGCAGGGTTGTGATATCAGGAAGACAGGGCCCTTCCTAGAGTTCCTGAAATTAAATGCACAGGCAACTTCTCACCTAGTATATACACACACAATTATATACATATGTCTGTGTATGCATGAAGCATGTGCAGTGTGTAGATGTACATGCCAAAGGGGGGACAAAAGCTCTTCTGGCAAAATGAGAAATGAAACCCTGAAAATCTTCAGGCAGCTGCTTCAGATGTCAGAATACATTTGTCAGAGAAACAATAGAATCTGGTTTGGAGAGCAATTCTGTTTGGGGTGGGAGAAAAGGTGAGATTTAGCAAGAATGTGAACTAGATCATCAACCCAACTCAATGTTAATGCAGATGGTCTGCTTCCGAGTTCAGTGGTCTTGCCTAGTCAGCATTGATGTGCTTGGTTATTTGCTTGTGTCTTAGCCCATTCAGGCTGCTATAACAAAAGTCCACAAACTGGGGAGCTTATAAATAAGAAAAAATTATTTCTCACAGTTCTAGGAGCTAGACGTCTGAGATTAGGGTGCCAGCATAGTCAGGTGGGGGCCTGCTTCTGGTCACAGACTTTCTGTTGTATCCTCATGTAGTAGAAGGGGCGAGCTCTCTGGTGTCTCTTTTATAAGGGCACTAATCCCATTCCTGAGGATGCCAACCTCATGACCTCAACACTTCCCAAAGGTCCCACTTCCTAATACCACCACCTTGGGCGTTAGGTTTTCAACATATGGATTTTAGGGAGACCCAAATATTCAATGTATAGTAGTTTATTTTGCTTTTAATCTCTTCTGTATGAAAGCACTCAGAGCTGGTTAAATGTAATAATAAGCATTCACACAGCAGATTATCTCTCCCAAGGTGGGTCATCAGTGAGCAGCAAAACTTGGCACCATAGGTAGAGAATAGGCTTATACATACTCAAACTATGAACCTGACCCTAGCTTAGATCAAAGTAAGGAAGTGCTATAGGTACAGAAGCAGTGTCTTGTAAAGTCTCTATCATGAAAGCAGATAGGACATTTTTCGCCCAAAAGCACCAGCAATACTTGTCATGATAGAGACCTGTCTCCTAAGAATATGGGACAAATTTGTTGCAAGTATGAATCTCAGGTATGAATCTCATTTCACTGATGAGGAATCTGAGAGCAGACAAGGGAAGTCCTAGTAGCAAACATTTAGCAGAAAATACACAGAAAAAAATTAGTATCAGTCTATTAAGGAATCTTATCTCTGATAGGCTTGCCTATATTTTTCTGGAACAATCAGTATGTTTTTATTTTTGGTTTAATTTACCAGTGTCTTTATTTTAGTTTTACTCTGCAAATGTTTCTTATGACAATGTTCTTTTTAAAAAAAAATTTTTTTATTGTGTAGAAAACACGATATAAAATTTACCATTTTAACCATTTTAACTGTATGTTCAGTAATGTTAAGTATATTAACATTGTTCTACAATCAATTTCCAGAACAATTTTATCTTACAAAACTGAAACTCTATGCCCAGCAAACAATTCTCCTCCCCCACTGTGTTTTTAAGCACATATTTTAATTCATATTATTTTTAATTCATATTTTATGTTCTTAAATAACCCCCCAAAATTAGAGTTGATTTTTAAGTAAATATTTCTCTCTACTAAGATACATTTACTTTATAAATATTTTTTCAACTTCAACTCTGTGAGACACCATGTCTACAATGGTGAGCAAAGCAGATGCATTGCATTCTTTCCCATGACAGGGCAAAATCTGTGCAGCAGTGATGATAAGAACATAAAAAATGATAATTATATTGACTGACATAACAGTATAAATAATAATGAGAAATAACAATACCATAAATCCCAGGGTTTATTTTCCTCAAGGGGTGTTATGAAATTTTGCCTCTTAAATGCTGAAACTTGTAATTGAATGTATCAAGGGCAGATTTTGCCCATCTATTTTAAGAGCTCTCACCTGCTCTAGAGACCTGATCCCGCATGACTCCCTGATCTGCACAATCACCTCCTGCCTTTGGCAGTTCCACTTTGCAAAGCTATGGAATTTAGCCTGTAACTGGGGCTGGCCAGAGTTGAATTGCAGGCAGACATCATCTCTGCACAGGTATCTGATGGAGTCCAAGAATGTCAACACGATCCTGAAATGACTCATCCATTTACTACCAAAGGCCTCTAGAGCTTCTCATATCACCTTGAATAATGATTACCTTGCTTCTCCAGCCTACACCTCATCTACCAATTCAAAACAAAATAAAACAAAACAAAACATGAAGAGCAAGAAAACCCAGCCTTGAGATGTGTAAGAGCATAAGATACTGGAGTGAGACAGGTTGCCATGTAGCTCTCACACTTACTCACTGTGGGACAGCAGACAAGTTGTTTAACCTGTTTCCCAAACTAGACTTAAGCTAGTTCATAGATATGAAGATCCTCAAATAATTCCTGGAGCACTACCTAAGTCCTGTAAGCATTATATAGGTATTTGCTACTAGAGGCTCAGTGATTTGGTGAACTAGACAGTACTTTGTAGCTGGTGCCCAGCTATAATTCACCATATTCACAAATTCCAGTGCATGCCTACTTACACGCTCTTCAAATGCCTAAGTTTATACAGCTTTTCATTCCACCTAGATGAAATGGCACTGAGTAGAAAGAAAAAGCTGTTAGCCAGTAAAAATATCCTTGAGACCAAAAAGTTCTAAGCAGAGAAGCCCAGATGCCCCCTTAAAGCCAGATCACTATCACAGAAAGGGCTTTGGAGGGACAACCTAGTTACCAAGCTCACAATATTTTCATATCTGTTCTTCTTCTAGTTATCCCAGGTACCTAGCAAGAAAGTTCTTGTGCTTTGCCACTCATATCACTTTCCAGAGCTTTGTTCACTGCATGACTGCGGTTACCAATTTCTTCTGGACCCAGACATATTGTTCATGATTCTCATCTACCATGGATGATCTCCAACCTTTCTTCCAATTAAAATTCCTTTAATTTTAGTAATTCTTTGTGCAGGAAAAGACTGTCACAACACCTGTGACTTTTGTATCTACATGTTAACAGCATTTTTATCTTTGGATCTGAGTGTAAAAGCCATATCCTCCAGAAAGCCTATGCTAACTCTGCCCCCAATTTGGCTAGGCTTGGTTATTATGCTTTTCTCCAGCTAGCACTCTATGCCTCTTCATGGTTACAATGAACTGTAACCAGGTTACAGTGAACATGGTTACACTGAACATTGCATTATTTATTCTACTCTGTCTTCTCCATTAGACTCTAAGTTTCACGAAGATATCAAATTTGCTGTTTTTATTGATCTTCTCTGTGCTGAGACAACTCTAATTTTGGTCATATTTGCCAGGAACTAAAGCTTACCTTAATTTTTATAAAATGTCGGCATTTTCGGGCGCCTGGGTGGCTCAGTTGGTTAAGCGACTGCCTTCGGCTCAGGTCATGATCCTGGAGTCCCGGGATCGAGTCCCACATTGGGCTCCCTGCTCAGCAGGGGGTCTGCTTCTCCCTCTGACCCTCTTCCCTCTCTTGCTATCTGTCTCTCATTCTCTCTCTCTCAAATAAATAAATAAAATCTTAAAAAAAATATATATATATAAAATGTCGGCATTTTCAATATTCTTCCAATTATTTTTTCTTGTGATTTTTATTACCTCTTAATGTTCATAACCCTGATCTCTAGATTAATTATGTAAGACAGTCCAGACTGTGGTTAATTTTTGAAGAAATATGAACTGAATTCAGGCAACTCTTACAGAAAGTTACCTGTAAAATCTCCAGTGGTTTTGCTATTACACTGTAATCTCTCTTAAGCATCTTACTCTCCATTATAGGAAATTTGCTTTGGCAGAATCCAAACAGAATGAAACATAAATCCTAATGAAATATGTTCATGGGACTCATTAGTCCAGCTCCCTTGCCTCACTTAAATATCTAGTACCTGTTAATTCCTACTAGGTTCTTTCACAGTTTTAAAGGTATCTGCGGACTCTTACCTTAAACTATGTACCATATTCGTTGTACCATCTTCAAGATTCTTTAAAGTTTATGCCCCAGATTTGAACAGAACGTTTTTACAAGGCAATAATTTCTACAAAGACATGATTTTTTTTTAAAGATTTTATTTATTTATTTGAGAGAGAGAATGAGAGAGAGAGAGCACATGAGGGGGGGAGGGTTAGAGGGAGAAGCAGACTCCCTGCCGAGCAGGGAGCCCGATGCGGGACTCGATCCAGGGACTCCAGGATCATGACCTGAGCCGAAGGCAGTCGCTTAACCAACTGAGCCACCCAGGCGCTCCCAAAGACATGATTTTTAAAAACATTTTCCCCCTCTCTTAAGAGATTTCCAGAAAATTAGAAGAGGATTATTATTGTTGTTGTCTCTGGTGAGTTATCCATAGCATTATATTTTATGAAATTATTCTCTTCTTTTATTAAAAATAAAAACACTGATGATCGCAACTGCAATCAGCATTTCCTGAGCACTGATTAAATGTCCTGGCTTTATTTGAGTTTTATAAATATTTTTTTAAAGATTTATTTATTTATTTATTTATTTTAGAGAGAGAGAGAGAGAGAGCACGAACAGGAGGGGCAGAGCGCGTGCGCGCGAGAGAATCCCAAGCTGATTCTGTGCTGAGCGCAGAGCCTGATGTGGGATCAATCTTAGGACTCTGAGATCAAGACCCGAGCTGAAACCAGAAGCTGGATGCTCAACTGACTGCGCCATTCAGGTACCCCAGAGTTTTATATTTTTTATGTTTGAATCTCACAATAATCCTAAGTACATATTATTGTTATTATTTATACATGAAGAAATTGAGCTGCATACAAGAAGAATTCACTTGATATGAATTAGTTGGTAAATGAACAAAGGAGAATTCAAAACCAGTTCCTTCTGGGTCCATGGTTCATGTACTTGCACTAAGCGCAGCCTCAAGTGTGTAATCTTTATTTCAAGTTAGAAAACAAACTTTGCCTGAGTACTTTGTAAATCTTCACGAATCAGAAAACCATAGTGACTTGACGTTAACTGAGAAAGGGCAGAATCCATCTGAGCACAGAATTGGGACTAACCATCCAGATGTGGCTTCAGTGGTATCTTTTTACAGAATGGAAGAAGACAAAGTCAGGGGTTTTATACTGTCATTATGCAGTGCCCAATATAGTCTTATAACTTGACATTTCATTCTATCCCTATTCTAAACTTTAGAAGGATAAGAACAAAAAGAAAAAGAAAGAAAAAAAGAAAGAAGGAAAGAAAAAGAAAGAAAGAAAGAAAGAAAGAAAGAAAGAAAGAAAGAAAGAAAGAAAGAAAGAAAGAAAGAAAAGAACATAGACCAACATAGCTGTTATGAGAAGAGAACAGGTTCTCTCCTCTTAAAAACTGATGTATTAAGATGAATAATAGGTGAAGAAAAGCACAATCCTTACTTATAATGAGATAAGGTAACAACCAAGCATAAGTTAAGCATTTTGCTAAATGAAAAGGAAGAATGAGAAATAAATTAAGAAATGATGCCTAACAAAATATTTAATTATATACTTAATGTTAGACGTCATAATAAGATATTACTGAGTTTACTTGAGTTGTAATGGTTAGGAATCCATTGAGCTGCAAGAAGCAGAAAACCAACCACAAATAGCTTGAAACAGTTGTTCTAAAACATGGCTGATTTTAGAATTACCCAGATAGCATTGAAAATGACTGAATATTGGGCTCCAGTTCTTTCTGTTTCTGGTGAAACTGGTCTCTTTCAGGGCCACTTATAGGTATTTTTAAAAGTTCCCTTAGGCATTCTAATATCAGCCTCTGTATCAGTTATCTATTGCTGCATAATGAATTACCCCCAAATTTAGCAACTTAAAACAAATATTATTATCTTGCATGTTTCAGTCATGAATCTAGGTAGAGCCGAGCTGGTTTCTGGCTTGGCCTTTGTCCCAAGACTCTAATCAGGGTGTCAGTTTGGGCTGCAATCATCTCCAGCTTCAGCTGGGGAAGATCTGCTTCTGGGCCCACTCACATGGTTGTTGGGTAGCCTTGGTCCCTGTGGATTTTTGGCCAAAGATGGCAGGGTTTTGCCATGTGAGCCTCCTCAAAGAGCAGCTCACGATACGGCAGCTGGTTTCCCTTAGAGTAGGTGACCACGAGAGCAAGAAAGAGTACCCCATATGAAAGCCACAGTCATGTGTAACCTAATCTTGGAAGTGACATCCCATCACTTTTAACATATTCTGTTCTTGAGAAGCAAACCACTAGGTCTAACTTACTCTCAAGGGAAGGAGATTACAGAAGCATTTGAATACCATGAAGTGGAGATCATTGAGGGGCACCTTAGAGATGGCCTACCATAGCCAGAAATGAGAATTGGCTTAAATAAAGAGAGCTTTTTCTTTTTCACATAACAAGAGGCCAGAGAGAGGTTCAGTAGCTGAAAATTTTCAGGGCTGCCAAGAAAGCTGAATGCCAGTCATCTACTGGCATTTTATTGGAACAAGGGGACAGAGGAAGAAGGAAGTTTATGCCAGATATGTGTCTCCTTTTTATTAGGGAAGCAAATATCTTCTCATGTCTTCCTAGAAGACACTTGTTTGCATCACTTGGGCTCCCCTAAATAGAGATGCAAGTGGGTGGTGGATATTTACCGTCAACCTTGGTGTAAGAACAGCGAGAGAACCTGGGGTTGTGAATAACTTTTGAATACCTGTCAATAGTGTGTACATGCAGTGTATATGTATCTTTGTATGTTACTCTTACTGTACATGCAGTGTATATGTATCTTTGTATGTTACTCTTCACTGCATCTTGATTTAAGTTTGCAAACTGAAGTATGAATTAATGCTAGTACGATAAATGTAATATAAAAAAGAATCTGGAGTTCATTATTTCCCATAGCTTCAAATGTACCACAATATACTCTTGCACCAGAAAGTAGCAAACACCTTTGAGCAGCTGAAAGAGCTCTAATCAAGTTCATGTCCCTTAATTTACAGGAAATCCCTCAGACCCTCATTTTAACTTTTATTTATGACTTTTTCATTCACGATCCTAACAGATTTTGATTAACTCATTCCACAACTTAAAAAACACATTCGTCTCAGTTTTTGCCCAAAGGGTAATCTCAATATTTTAGCATTTTATAAAAGGGCCTTCCTAATCTGGTCACAGCCTTTGTCTATGGCCTTACTCCTCACTGTTTCTCCTATACTCTTTCTCTCTGGCAACACATGTGTTCTGAGCATAACAACTTCTTCTCGACCTTCCTGTTCCCTCTCTGCCTGCAGTGTCCTTCTGACTCATCTTTCAAGGTCTACATCACATCAAACGATCTCAGATGCCTACAAGGACAGGAAACCATGTAAATGAGAGGAGCATGCTGGTGGATGCATATTAAACACATAGAAATAACACTTGCAACAAGAGATATGCTCCATCTGCCTTTTTAATATTTTCTCTATTCTTGGTTATTCTTTTAGACAAAAGAATTTTTTTTTAAGATTTTATTTATTTATTCATGAGAGAGAGAGAGAGAGGGGGGCAGAGGGAGAAGCAGGCTTCCCACGGAGCAGGGAGCCCGATGCGGGACTCGATCCCAGGACCCTGGAATCGTGACCTGAGCCGAAGGCAGACGCTTAACCATCTGAGCCACCCAGGCGCCCTAGACAAAAGAATTTTGATAGAAACATAATGATCAGCCTAGGTTCATCACTGCCATGTGGGATATGGCTACAGTACTGCCATAGCTTCTATTTCCTTTTTAAATTTTTATCAGGAGTAATGAGAAATCCATAGTTTAATATGAAGCATCCCATTTTGAAATCTGGGTGTATGAATATACATATTGATTCATTTAATTATTTCAGTGGAGAAAGAGAACATTCTACATGCCGCATTAAATACATCTGCAGTCTGGAGTCAGCTGCTAACTACTAGTCTGCAAGCCTATATCAAAATAACTTCCTTTTTGGAGTCTTTCCTAGATGCCCAAACTAGTTTCTTCCTGCACTCCAGGAGTGGCAGGCTGACCTCCAAAATAACACTTTGTATACTATTCTACACCTATAGTCTATAGGTAAGTCTTTACCAGGACTGTGATATTTGAGGGCTGAATATGCACATTTTGATTGAATTCCCAGCATAGGACATGGAGTTAATCTCATAGTTGACACCTTGTAAATGCTTGATGCAGTAATGCATCTCGAATGAATAAATGAATCTAATAAAGAAATGCAATTGATGTGGAGAGGACATGATCTAGTTAGAGAACAAATAGGCTTTGATTTAACCACAAAATACTTGAAGGAGAAATTTCCTGGTTGGACTCCTTGGACAGAAACATTGGATAGTGGCCCAAGATTCATGCATTTCACATGTATGTGTTGAAAACCCATGATTCATCAAGCACTCTTCTTATTCACTGGGAATTCAGAAAACAACAACACAGAAGAAAAGAAATCTTAGTGGGAAGGGACAGATAAGAAATAAAAGTAAAAGATAAAGCAAGTCATGTTTTCAATTGTCATCATGTGTTTTGGGTGGGGGGGGGAGGGGATGAAACCAGGATGGAGGGATATGCTAGCAAGAACCTGATGAATGAGATTGTGTACAGATTTAAATAGGCTACTCAGGTTCAGTCTCTTTGATAAGGGGAACATTTGAGTGAAAACCTGAAAGAAATAAGAGAGCCATGCAAGTGGATATCTGGGAGAAGAGTGATCCAGCAGATGGAACATCAAGTTCAAATCCTGAGTCAAGAGTATACCTATTCAAAGAACAGCAAGGTGGCTGGGATAGGGGTGGCAGGAAGAGAAGAAAGTGAAGGAAATATGGAGGAAATGATATTAGACACATTAACAGCAGGATAGGAGTGAAAGTCTCTTAGAACATTATAAGCATTTCGTGACAACTTTAACTTTTACTCCAAGGTAGATGGAACCACTGGAAGAACACAAGGGTAACATGATCTAACATATTTTAATGGGATCCTTCTGGTGGTTCTATTGAGATTGGACTGAATGGGAACAAGAGAGGAGAAGGATGGCCACTTAGACATTGAGGTAATGCAGGCAAAGAAGATGAAAGCTTGAACCAGTGCTGTGGTCACAGAGGTAAAGAGGCTGATAGACAACTTGGTTTCCAACCTCCTCAGGTTATTCACATAAGACTACACTCCTTGTAGAGCGATTGGGTCACAACATAACCTACCAGCTCAGTCCAAGTATATCTTCTCTGGGATCCTTCTAATTTCAACACAACCAAAATGAGAGTGAAATTGCCTAATTACCATTTATTCCCCCAATATTTAGCACAATGTCTCACATACATATATTAGGTGGATGGATGGATGCATGCATGCATAATCCGATTGACTTAGAATTTAAGCATTACTCATCTTGCTATTTCTCACCATTCAGTGCAATTTGTATTCTTGGAGGCATGAATAGAGAACAATCGCAAGTGCTGATTGTTGCAAATGTGGTGCTGTAAAGCTGGGCTACAAAGACAGCCATTTTGTCCTGTCTGGTGATCAATAGGCATAGTTTGAGTAATGGCAATTAGAGCCAGAATTCAACTGGTGAGTCACAGCGAACACCACTTGAGTGAACTGATGGATTGTAATCATGACTATTCCTCATTTGGAAGCCTGGGGACTTAATGCTTTTGTTTGCCTGTTTTCTCCCTGGCACAGTCTGCGAGCCTAGCATGAAAAGATTATTATCTTTAACCAACAGCTCATATTCTTTGACTTTCATTGAGCTTTTCACATTTTCATATCAGGAAAGCTGAAAATGATTTATATATATCTAAGAGTAACTCCCTGACATTTTTGCAATGTTGCCTTAAAAAAATAATATACAGATCTTTTTTAAAAAAAGTAATCTCGTAATAACTTCATAAAGCAAGAATGCATTAGTTCTTTCTCTTCCAAAAATAAATTGAAGCCAGTGTCCCTATTTTGATGAAAATGATATTATATGCACTCAAATACAATGTTTTCTAAGAGGGGCTAAAACAAAATTCTACCATAAATCTTGAAACTTTATAAATTCTGTCAATATTGGATCACCCAATTGAAGAACAATGTCTTTTTTAGGCATGCCTCATAAATTTTATCTCTTAATTTTCCTATAAACAGGTTGGTGTGTTTTGCTATCAAGCAACTTAAATGTATATTTTTATAGGTCTTGGGGTCATTATTACAATTAGGCTAACAAACAGCAAAAGCAGTTGATGTGGATAAACCTTAGAAGAATAAATATAAGAACAAAGGGAGAAGGAAATAATGTGCATCTGCTGAAAGGAAAGATACTGCTGAATACTGATTAGGAAAGTGGGCTGGGAGTTGTTGGAGAAAACCTCTAAAGCATGCAGCTTAATGTACAGCTGCATTGAAAGGGCAGGGAGAATGCTAGATCATATGGCTGGGGAGAGACAATATAAATCAGATTTGGCATCGTTAATCTAAGCTCAAGTGCTAATGTCGCCTAAAGAATTGTTCCCTACTTTGCTCCTGGTCAAGAGAGGTGCAAAACAATGCATTTGCTGCTGAAGTGGTGTGGTAAAGAGGCAGCTAATGGAATTTAGTGGTCTGAGGTTGGCAAGTAGGGAAAAAAAAGAGGATTCACAGCCCCGCTGGTAACTGCAAACTAAGATGGGTGTCGCTGCCCTTTCTCTGCAGATGGGCCATTGGGAGTTAAATAAACAAAAGATATCATTGAGTTCATATTAAACTGAACCCCAAGCCACTTGAGCCAAACTCAACGGAGACTTCCACATTCCCCAAAACCCTCAGATTCCTACCCTTTCCAGTTTATCCAGTCTTTCCCCAGAGGATACTTTGCTGCCTCCCTTGACAAGTAGTTCTCTCTGGTTTTCTTTCTTTCTTCTTTGATTTATTTGCCTCTTCTCTTATTGGTTTGTTATGAGAACTGAACAAGACAATAAGTATTTTAAAAATTAACACAATTCCTGGTACATATTAAATGCACAATTATATGCATTATTCTTCAAACCACTACCCATTCTTACCTTTTCTTTATCTCATTTCAGTCCATTTTAGTCTAGCCATTCTTCCAGTGTCTTGTAGTACAGAAACAGAATTTCAGAGCTGAAAGCCTCTACTGATAACATGACTTACAGATGTAAAAATTGAGTCTCAAGGAAAAACATAATGAGCCCAAAATCTCAGTTGATGCTTCTATGAGAACTTCTCTCCCATTTTCTGTAATGCCAACTTGAATCCTTAGTTTAGGTTTTGTATATAGGGGATAAAGACACCAGTTTCTCTCAATTCTGTCTTTGAAGTATTTTTTCCAATCCATCATGCCATCATGTCCTCCATCCCCATCCTGCTGCCACAGCAACATCATGCTTGGATCATTGCAGTATCTTCCTAGCTCATTTCTTGGCTCTTCTCTCTCTTCGAATCTATCTTACTCATCATGGAAGGTCATACTTTTGGAGCTATGCCACTTCCTCTGTTACTCCAGTCCTTCATGAGTGCCCACCCTAACATTCATATAAATGCAAATTCCTTTGCCTCATTCTGAATACTCATCACCACTGACTGCCTCTCTTCCTGCTATCACTCTTCAACACATCCCTCAATGTCAGCTGACCCACTGTTCTCAGTGTATAATAAATAAGCTACAATTGTGCTCATTTAATTCAGTGTTCCCACTACTGAATTATGTTATATTTAGTATAGTATAGTATAGTATAGTATAGTATACCACACTATGTTATATGTATTATTATATTTCTTTCTTATCTTTTTTGTTTATTCACCTTCAATCCAAGGTAACATAGAATTGAAAAACTGAGTGAAAGTTCCAGAAAACTCCAGGAAGTTGTTATGTGTCTATATATATAAGCATATATGTGCTTGTAAACAAACATACTAGCGTTTTTTTTCTCTGAATTATTCCAAAAGTAATAATCCTTAACCATTTTGTAAGTAAAAACTTCATATGAGGGTAGGTTCAAAACAAAACAAAAATCAAAGGAATTCTTATCTCTGAAATTTCCCTACTTGCAGGATCTGTTCTTTGATAGTAAAAAAAAAATGGATTTACTTAGCTTGATACATAAGAGTTGGCTCTTACTAATACCTGATATCCTCCCTGTGCTTGCAAATTGATTTTTTAACGAATTGATGCAAAATTTCTTTGAATCTTTCTGGTAACATTACCCTTTTCACCTTTGCAAATCGGAGTTTAGAGTGCTACAGAATGCTGCAGACAAGAGGATGCAGAGTAAAAGCTACAGCCCTTGGACTGGTTGTCCTATCCATACAGAGCCAGAACCAGATATCTCCCCTTCTGGGAACTTTTGGCACATAAGTGCTTCCTAGTGTTTTCAGATACTATGCAAAATATCACAGTGCTAGATATACTCAGAGGATGCATTAGATATCAATGTACCCAACACATGTAGGCAAATTTAAAATGATCTTTAAAATATTGATAATATTGGCGGGTGGGATGGCAGTTAGGTGAGGCGTGCCATGAGCCTCCGGGCCTCTGCCGCCAAACTTGAGCAAGCCTTTGGTGCGGGGCGGATTGGTGCGGTGCTCTGACTGTAGGTGCGTCCGCAGGTTATGATGCTGTCTCCTACCAACCTGGTTACCGGAATCCCCAGTAGTAAAGTGAAATACTTAAGGCTCTCCAGGGCAGATGATGGCTACGTTGACCTTGGGTTTAAGATAAACCCTCCTAAGATCCCATTTGAGGTCACTGCTGTTGTGGATGGGCGCCTTTCTCATCATAGACTCCCTCCTGCTGGCTGGCTATATCGACAAAGCGGGGCTGGGGGCGGGTGAGGCGTGGAGGGCAGGGGGCATGGCAGATGGGGCCATTCCACCCTGATCATTACCATCCTGGTGTTCCTGCCAGAATTTTACCACCTGCGCATCTCCTATTATGCATCCAAAGGCTACTGGGGTTACTCCTACCAATGACATTCCAGATTTTGATGACTAGCACCCACCCCTACCCTCAACCCTGAGGAGATGAGTCACAGATGGGACTGAGTCCAGCTTTAAGATATTGAGCAGAAACTGTGGCAAAGGGCTAAAGAATTCTGCAGTTTGCAGATGTTAAACAAATTGGCCAGATTTTATGGGTCCATCCCCAAGATGTCGACTGAGCTTACAGTCACAAATTAACTAATCAGGACATGCTCTATTTTTCATCTCCTAGCCCTGGAAAAGCTGACAAGTTTTTCCACATGCTTATGTATCTTGGAAGAGTAGCAGTGTTAATGGTAAGGGAAAGCCAGAGGTCATTCTGTAGTGGAAAGTGTTATTGCTACCACCCTTTTTATAGTTGAGCATTTCTTTTATTTTTATTTATTTATTTATTTTTAAGATTTTATTTATTTTTTTTGACAGAGAGAGACACAGCGAGAGAGGGAACACAAGCAGGGGAAGTGGGAGAGGGAGAAGCAGGATTCCTGCAAAGCAGGGAGCCCGATATGGGGCTCAATCCCAGGACCCTGGGACCATGAGCTGAGCCAAAGGCAGACGCTTAACGACTGAGCCACCCAGGTGCCCCAAATAAATAAAATCTTAAAAAAAAATCTAAGTACAAATTATATTCCTAATTTTTTATGCCTTTCTTGCAATGTTTTAGTGATGACAGTCAGTGATTTATTGAATTCAAGTTTAGCCATTGAAATTTAGATGTGGATCATGATGCGATTCAATTGTTAACCTGTAAAGGATTGGTAGTTTTAGCACATTTTCCTCTTTTGAAAATATTGCACATTTTCCCTGGTCAGAAGGGTAGAATTTGAACTGGGCTGGGCCGTTGTATAAAATCTGCCTTAGATATAAATTGTGTCAGGAATTTAGGAAAACCAGGTCAATTAGAGATTTCCCAAATTTTCTAATGGACTTAGCAAAAAAATATTTTTTCTTCCCTAATCTGTAAAATATGAAGAATAATAAACCTCTTCGTAACATTCTTCTGATTAGGAATGAATATTAAACAACTTAAAAATGTCTTGGCATAAAGAAAGTTTTCAGTGAGTATAGCTGAATACTAGCTATTATTACTGTTGTTATAACTATTGGTTTCACCTTTATCCAGGATTGCTAAGATGGTAGGTTATGCATCTGTAGCTTCAGAGACCATTTTGCTCATCACATAGGGAATGTCTGAACAAGAAAGTAAAGCCAAGCAAAATAAATTCTTAAGGGATGAAGAAAGAGATAGTGGCCAAAGCTTACTGCTTGAGTCCATAGATCCAACCATGCCTGAATGCCAGGATATTCTATTGGAATTCTGAAATAAATGAGCCAATAAATTTCCTTTAAAAAAATAATGTAAGCTTTGTCTTTTCTCATTGTCATCAAAAGGATATTAAATGATCTTTCCACTAAACCACATAGCCATCAAATGAGCAATTTTCTGGCAAATTTGATTAATTTGAAAGACAAACTTGATATTCAAGATTGGATCTCTCTCTCTCTCTCACACACACACACACACACACAAGCACATATGCAAGATATCTTCTGCCTGCATTATCCAGATAATCTCTTCAGTTAAATACTTGACTCTATCTGCATAGCCATAATGAATTAAGAATGGAAATGATGCTGAAATAGATGAAAATTTAGGATCATTACCATTGTTCCACCTAATTAGGAGACCCAGAATGACCAATGAGGATCTGCAGTTACTATCATCGTGACTTGATATTCTGGATGTTCTCATTCAGTATAAACAAAGAAAACAAGCTCCTTAAAACAAACAAACAAACAAAAACATATGGGACTTAGAGAGATAAAGAATTATAAATCTTGGGGCACCTGGTTGGCTCAATCTGTAGAGCATGTGAGTTGATCTCAGGGTTGTGGATTGTGAGTTTGAGCCCCATGGTGGGCATGGAGTCTACTTAAAAAAAAAAGAATTACAAACCTTACTATTCCTAGTCCTAGTTTAAGCATGAGGAAGTAAGTGGTCTTGGGCATAAAATGGTGATTTGTGTCTTCTGCATATTGCATAACTTGGGTCATTAAACAACTAAAAATAAACCTTCATTTTTCCATTGGTTACTTGGAAATTTCATAATTAATTAAGCTCAAGTAAGCTATGTTCAGAAGTTTCCTAAGTCAACAATTTTCTTAATAATTTCTACATGAATGCTGCTATATTTTAATTTGCATTTATTTGGATTTATGGCCACTCAAGGTAAAAACAGATGATTTGCCATTAGGTAATTTCAATGTTAACAATGCCCATATTTTTGATTAGCCTACATATACCTTACAGATCTTTAATTCAAAGCTAATTTTACCAGATAAAGATCTTTAAATAAGAATATTTCTATTCTGTACCTTTTCTCAATAACATTTTACCATACATATTTATGTAATGCCAAAAATTTCTTTGCCAGACATGTCTCTATATAATACTTCATGATAGTCTGTAATCTGCTACAATAATAATCTGCTACATTGTAATCTGTAATAGTCGATACTGTAAAAAAGCTAACCCTTCTCAGAACATATCAGCTAATTTTTCCCCAAAATTACAAACAATTTTAAAAGTTAGTATTATAGGGACGCCTGGGTGGCTCAGTCGGTTAAGCATCTGCCTTCGGCTCAGGTCATGATCCCAGGGTCCTGGGATCAAGTCCCACATCTGGCTCCCTGCTCAGCGGGGAGCCTGCTTCTCCCTCTGCCTGCCACTCCCCCTGCTTCTGCTCTCTCTCTCTGTGACATAGAAATAAATAAAATCATAAAAAAAAGTTAGTATTATAAATTGACATATGAAGTAAATAGCTGCTTTGTCCTAGTGAGTCTTATTTTATATATATGGGCCCTATACACACACGTGACTAGAATCATTTGAAAGGCGGTATGAAATATCACCTTGAATTAATTCTTTCACATATTCACCAAACAGCATGAAAAATGTTTCCAATTATTTGTGAAAAACTAGTCTATCTTTAGCTTGTGGATGCCAGGCTAGCGTATTTCCCAAAACATGCAGGAGCTTTTGTTTTTCATTGCTTTCTTCCACTGATTCCCCTCTGTTTCCTTTTTATGCTATTCTCATTCATTTCTGCTTTTTTCCTCGGGTTGCTTCTCTCTCTTTTTCTCTCGCACTATATCATTTTCTCTTAACACAGTTGGTGGCATTTGAAGACAGGATTTAACTATTAGCGCAATCTTGCCTTTGCATGACCACCTTTCCCCCAAGGAACTGGCTTTTCTTTGAAATTGGCTTTAGATCTGACAAGGCTTCTGCAGTTTCACATTACTGCTAGCCCAATAGAGAAAATGAAGGCAAGAAATTTGATCAGGTTATCCTAGGGCAAAAGAAAAGGTGGGTTTGGGGAAATGCTTAATTTCTATGATCCAGCACGGATTTATAAGCTGATTCTCCTGAGGAAATCAGAATTTGGTTTTCCATTTATCCATCCAGCTTTTCCGAATTACCAGCTCTAGGTGGTTTTAAAGATAAGGAATTGGAATAGATTCTGAATGTCGAATTCAATTCCTGATATGAGGTTATCTTAAAACATGGGTCAGAGCAGCAAGCCCCCTCACCTCACCACCTCCCCCCACCTCAGCTACCACCACCAAACAATCTGTATCTTTCTGAGGTTTTTAGTAGATTTCCTCTAGAAAAATTCTGGAAGTAACTTAAACGCTTCCGAGTAAGAGACTATGTTAACCAAAGGTCAAGAAGAAAACACTAGATTAATTGAGAAAGGACTTTCAAAATTTTATTTTCTATCTTGTCCTTTTATTTGTTTTCTTGTTTCATAAGAGGAATGTTGAACAACAGGCTGTTTCTTTAAGCAATAAGGAGAAAATAAATCTGCACCTTTCCTTACATCATTAAGCATAAGATGAACTAATATGCATAGACTCTTGGGGGCTGTTACTGCCTTTGAAAATGATCAACATTCACCACCATGATTTTTCTGCTGTGTGTTTTTAATGTTATATTTCTAATGAGTAATAGATTCAAGAGTAAATAATTGAATTTTTTAAAGGAATTAGATGTGTTATGTTGTGTCCATTGTCTAGCATTCTTATGACCTTTTAATACAAATTTGAGTTACACGTGGAAAATTGGAAGCAACATCTCTTTCTTCATTTGCACAGAACCAATTTAAATTTGTCATTCTCGTGTCCTCAGTGCAGTGAGGGAGCTTGCCTTTTGCATTACTCAGACTGTAAAGGCAAATGTGGGGGGTGTCACGCCAAATGCAGGTGAAGAGGAGGATGCTAATTAAGAACCATCATTCAATGTCATTTCTACATTAGATTAAGAAAAATCCA
This sequence comes from Mirounga angustirostris, assembly GCF_029215605.1. Classification (NCBI taxonomy): domain Eukaryota; kingdom Metazoa; phylum Chordata; class Mammalia; order Carnivora; family Phocidae; genus Mirounga; species Mirounga angustirostris. The sequence goes on along the minus strand of NW_026991709.1, from coordinate 174,216,548 downwards.
TTAGAACACCCTATCTTATTTTTCTGGAGAGGTCATGATCCAAGCTACTAACCTCATCAAAACAAACAGCCATAATCACTCTTTATCCACTTCGCCACCATTCAAGCTAAATTTAGGTCTCATTTGCCTTTCGCCGACATGTTTTCTAAATGCAGTGTAAGCATTTCTTCATTTTGAAGAACTTACCACAACAGCCCTATACATCTTCGCCCATGTGCATTTTTGTCAAACTAAGACAGTTCTTTAGAAATGTAAGGATTTTCTCTTTGGGCCCAGAGACTAATTTTCCTTGTATAGACTGCCCAAAATACACCGGAGGAAAAGAAGTTTTATGGATGGAGTCTTTAGCTCTTGTTCACTTGCTAAGATCACCATGGAAAAAGTGAGATTCAACTGTATTTATGCAGATCTAATTTTGTTGCTTCAACTAAATCAGTTTGGATAACCATTTGGATTTTTTTTGTTACTACATTGATCATAAAATTAGTCTTTCAACAGAGCCAACCCCTTAAGCACATGGTCACCACCTCACTGTTTAATTTTCTACTGAACTCAGAAAATATATTACTAATTAATGATCCAGACTTAATAGTAATATTGATTTAGAAATAATGCTATTTCTACACAAGTAAAGTGAAGTTCAGAGTACAATTAACAGGATCATTTAGAAAGGAAAACTGTTTGAATATTGTGTGCTAAAACTTGGTATGAATTATTTAGATGACTACCTCTGTTATTTACTTTACTTGGTGTAGATACGGTTTAAATCATGGCATTAAAAGGGATGGCCAGGATCTTTTTAAATGAATAAATAAATGTATAATTCTTCAGGTACTTAGTTTAGATAACTTCAAATTCCTAATTTTATATATATATAGTTTCTAATTATATATATATATGTATTTATATGTGTGTACATATATATATGTATACATATAGTCAAACAATCATGAATAGGTAATTTGTATAATTGGTGGCTATAGGACTTTATTTAATCTGTTCACTCTGTAAAAAAAGAAGCAAAACATATTTTGATAGTTATATGTCTGACATCCGATGCAAGAAGAGAAAAATGATTAAGAGTGAAATATATATACACACACACACACATATATATATATATATATATATCTCAAGAGTGAAAATATAACACAAACTTTAATTTTGGATAATTTTTCCTTTCTTTTTTCAGTAAATGGCTATTCATCTTAGTATGTGAGCATGATAGTCTTCTTGGATAAAGCTGGTAATAGTCACCATTTCTCCATTTGATTTGTGCATCATTTTGTTTGATATATATAAATGCAACACACACTAGGTAGTAGACATTATGTGTGTTACAAAGGGGACTGAAACATGATTCTGTCATCAGTTGAAGATGAGCTGGATGCTGACAACATGCAGAGACTAAGGTGAAACTGCATCACATACTATCTGTTGGTAGCTGGCAGAATTGATGTGCTTCTGTTTTGTGAAATGGCTTTGACTACATCCATGAAGTCCAGAAGTGAGAAGGGCTTTTTTTTCTTTTTAAGATTTTATTTACTTATTTGCCAGAGAGAGAGAGAGAAAGCACAAGCAGGGAAAGCTCCAGGCAGAGGGAGAAGCAGTCTCCCCGCTGTGCAGGAAGCCCAATGGGGAACTTGATCCCAGGACCCTGGAATCATGGCTCCGGGCCGAAGGCAGACGCCTAACTGACTGAGCCACCCAGGCGTCCGCATAAGTGAGATGTTCACAGAGAGACAAATTTCTATGCAAATATGCAGAGGTTATATACTGTATGTTTAAAATCCCTAGAATCAGCAGACAGACTCAGATTCAAGTGTGTGCTTTCCGCTTTTTAGCTGTTGACTGTGAGGAAGATATGCAACTCTGTAAGATTTTTTTTTTTTTTTTGCATCTGTAAAACAAGGTAAGTATTTGTAGGTATTAGGGATGAATTTGAAGATTAAATGAGGTAACACGTCACACATTTAGCACAGTACCTAACATAATAATTATTATAATCATGACAATACAAAATAGAATACGACTAGTATAAATGAAACCCAAGTTGCTGTGGAAGTTCAGAGGGGAATTTCTATGCAACACCTTGGGAGATGAGAAGCATTCTAGTGGAGAGTTAAAAGGTACACTGACTAAAGATTAATCAATATGACAGCACAGGTGTTCCAGAAGCAGTGAGTGGAGAGATTAAATGCTGACTGTTAGGAAAACCAGATGTGATTTGGGGGACTAAACGTGGTCAAATTTGAATGAAAGCAAGTATTAGGATAGAGGACTAGAAACATGAGTTTACAACACAATCTCCTAGGCTCTTGAATGACAGGCATAAAGGTATGATTTTTATTTTATAGGACAGTTGAAAGACTGTTGATTTTCAAAAAATTGGTGGGATGGATTGGAGATGAAGAGAAGTAGATACAGGAGGACAATTTAGAAGACAGTTACTAAAGACTCAATGAGGTCATGGACTAGGTGGCAGTAGAAAGGGATGAAGGGACAGAAATGAAAGATAATTCTGGAATAAATGTAATCAGACTTGGCAAATATGTGAGGCAATGCAAAGGAAAGCATCAAGGGTCAAAGACTGGATGATTCCTGGTGCCGGTTATGGGCTGAATTCATATTTTGAAGCTTTAATTCCAATACCACAGAATGTGACTATATTTGGAGGTAGGACCTTTAAAGAGGTTGTTAGGTTAAAATGAGGCCACTATGGTGGGCCCCCATCCAATTTGACTAGTGTCCTTCGGAGAAAAGGAAAGTTGGCTACACAGAAATACTGGGAATGCACACGCACAGAAGAAAATCATGTGTGAATCCAGCAAGAAGGCAGCTGTCTGCAAGCCAAGGAGAGAGGCTACAAAAGAAACCAAACTCTCAACACATTGATTTAGGACTTCCAGCCTCCAGGACTGTGAGACAACAAATTTCTGTTGTTTAAGTCACCCAGTCTGTGGTGTTTTGCTACGGCAGCCTTGGCAAATTAATACATCACTCACAGAAATAGAGAAAATAGAAGTAGAGCATATTTAGATAGATGTAGATAATTACTATAAGCAGAGGCATCTCGACATGACTCAGGCTTTACATATTAAGATATTTAATGACTATCTTTTTACGATCTGATGGTTATATTATAAAGGTTAAAAATATAATGCTACCATTTTTTGGAGGGGAAAGAATGCTTATCTTATAGACAGAATTAGTCAGAGTAATTAATGCTAGCTAATATAACAAAACTTTCTTCTCCCAATAGCTTCACAGAATAAAAATCTATTCCTTGTTCACATAAAATCACTATAAATGTTCCAGGTTGGATTTCTTTTATCTAAGAGTAAATCCAGAGACTGTAGCCCCTTCCCTCTTATCCCACTGATGTTTTCTCCTTTCCTTCCAGTTGTCTCTGTCTTATGGCCTACCAAACTTTTAGTTTGGAGAATTATGTATAATGGGGAGAGGGAAAGAGTAGCCAATTTGATATAGGATACATTTCTGTCAGGGTAATTCAGGAGACCATCTGGACTTGGGGATTTACTCTTAACAATGTAAATATTTGCTGGCAACCTCAAAACTCCAGGACAGGAGTTGAGAAACTTTTTCTGTATGAAGCCAGATAGCAAATATTTCAGGCCCTGAGTACCATATAGTTTCTGTTGAAATTACTTAAATCTGTCACTGTAGCATTAAAACAGGCATAGAAAACATGTAAATTAATGTACATGACTATGTTCCAACAAAACTTTATTTATAAAACAAGTAGCAGAACAGATTTGGCCTGCGAGCCATGGTTTGTGAACTCTTCATGCAGCAAATTAAGTAATCTGTCATTTGCAAGAATTTCAGTCTACACTCAGCTAATTGTATATAGGCAGTGAGCCTAGCTGACTGCTCAGCAGTAACATCAAAATGGGTTTTGTTGTGCTTTAATTTACCTGCACAAAGCTCATGGGGTATCACCTGTACAGTAATAAGAACAAAGATACTCTTTGAAAAGTGGCCTCCATATCAAAGGTAACTACTTGAATTCGTTATGAAAGTAAAGAGAAAGTAACAGGCCCAAGGCAGTGATGGAATATAGCTAGAAGATGCTATATTTAATTTCTATTTCTTTGATTTGTCTTAGAGGCAGTGCTATTCTTTAAAAAAGATTTTATTTATTTATTTGACAGAGAGAAAGAACCCACACAAGCAAGGGGAGCAGCAGGCAGAGGGAGAAGCAGGCTCCCCACTGAGCAAGGAGCCCGATGCAGGACTTGATCCCAGGACCTTGGGATCATGACCTGAGCTGAAGGCAGACGCTTAACTGACTGAGCCACCCAGGCATCCCAGGGCTATTCTTTTTTCATTTCACTATTTCTTCAATCCCAAAGAATCTCATATTCACCCTTGTTTTCAGCTATCATTTCTACTTTGTCCATCTCTATTGGCCTATCTCCTTCATACTGCACATGCCATCTGGGGGTATTGCTGTCTCTTCCAGTACATTTTTCAGATCTGCCAAATCGTATACTGAAGCATGTGTGAATCAGATGCAAGTTCCAGTCCCTAATCTTTCACTCTGTAGCCATATGCCTCAGCATTTCACTTTGCCTCCCAGAGGCCCGGCTTCTTCATTCTTAAAGCTGGAATAATCACAGTATCAAACTCAGGGTTTTGTTTTTGTTTTGTTTTCTGTGTAGATTCAAAGAGTTAATCTGTATAGACTACAAAAGTCACTGTTTGGTACTTGGTAAGAGCTCGAAAATAGTTGATTAACATTTTAATTTCCTTCAGTAACCCCATCCATAATGCAATATGATTTCTAAAACCATAATTCTCCCAAAATTTCACCAAAGTCAACAATTACCTTTTTTGGGGGGAGGGGGGTTCTAAAGCCTTTTATTTGATATTGTTAAACATCATTTTCCTCACATACTTCACTTCTATAGTTCATGGCATTGTACTTTTCTGTTTATCTCTTACTTTTTGATACTTTACTCTTCATATAATTTGATGGTTTTCCTCCTCTGCCTCCTAAAATGTGATGGTAGATGTGTCTTATTCCTGTCCCTCGTCGCCCCACATTCATAACCTTGAGGATCTTTTCATAGCGGCAACTCTCTACGACCCCCAGAAAAACATAAAACAAAATCATTCATTTCAGCGTTTTAAAATCCCACATTTGCAGCTTTGTGAATATCTGATATTTTCATGAGCAAATCTCAGCCATATCACAGCATGTCCAAACCCATTATATGGTCTAGAACTTGACTCATGTTTCTTACTTGCCGCCATTTCTTCAGCTTCCCAGGCTTCACATTTTAAGTCATTTTCTACTCTCCTGCTTCTTCTTCTCTCATATTTACTCAGTTCTCAGGTCTAGCCCTTCTCTCAAAGTATCCTCTCTTTCCCATTTCCTTTAGAAAAATCTCAGATCTTATCCCTGAATTCATTTGTGCCCTTAGTGTCTCTCCATTTCTTCTTCCATTTGCCTATCCATTTATTTATTCAACAATCATTAAGGCCCTACTATGGCACCAAGTAGTTTTTGGTCTTTGCTCTGAGGTATACACAAAATACCAGTCCCCTCCTAGTTTTTTAGAATGTATGCTCTTTGGGGGACACTAGGACAATAATCATGTATGTATCCTATGGAATCAAACTGTCTTATGTTAAAATCTTGAATCCATCACTTCCTGTAACTTTAGACAATTTACTCAATCTCTCTATGGCTCATTTTCTCATGTGTAAAATTGGATGATACTAGTACATACTTAATTGATGCTTTGTGAGTATAAATTAAGTGGTGTACATGCAAGTCTTAACGTTGCACAAAACATATAATAAACCTTTAATAAATGTTAGCCTTTATTATTGTCACTATTGTTATTAATAAAAACTGAAAGGAAAATTGCTGTAACAAAGCTTCACATGCTTAGAGCCAAGATGAGTCATCTAGAGTTATAGTGATTCAGGGAAATTGGACTGAGTCATCTAGAGTTACAATGACTCAGGAAAACTGGGCTTTTCCAGAGCCAGCCTATTGAATACCCCAGTGCAAACACAAGCCTCATGGCTGTGAGTGTTGCTGGTAAGACTGAATATGGTAGGTAATGGCCTCTAATAATAAGCTAAGACACGTGGAATTCCTCCTGTTTACAATATGGAGACATTTTAGCCTTTTTAAAAAAGAAATAAATAATATGGTGGAATCAGTGTTTTATTTTATTTTATTTTATTTATTTTTTTGAATCAGTGTTTTAAAACAACTTGAAGTGTTATAATGATCCCCTCCTTCCTGTATCCATGTCTAACCTGACCTCTATGAAGGCCAATTATGTAATTTTTCCCATTTATATAGTGCATTTTCCCAAGTGAAATAAGAATGAACTATGTCTTATTTCAGGGTTCTTATTTTTGGTATATAATAAGTATTCAGCAAATACTTGATCATTTATTGAAATATAACTTTCCTAATCAAAGCAAATTGATTTAGAAATTTCCAGATCACTTAATTTTATGAAGATATATTCATGTCCTCACTTTATTCCACGGCAACATTCTGTACCATTAAATCAAGGCTAATTTAAACTCCATGTGCTGCTTTGTCATAAGACAACAAAACTATAGATATCAGTCAAGTCATCTCCATTACTGTAAAATTAAAGTACAAAATCAGGGCACCTGGGTGGCTCAGTTGGTTAAGCGACTGCCTTTGGCTCAGGTCATGATCCTGGAGTCCCGGGATTGAGTCCCACATCGGGCTCCCTGCTCAGCAGGGAGTCTGTTTCTCCCTCTGGCCCTCCCCCCTCTCATGTGCTCTCTCTCATTCTCTCTCTCTCAAATAAATAAATAAAATCTTTAAAAAAAAATTAAAGTACAAAATCAACTGATTAAGATTCTGAGATAACAGTCTTCATGATGATTAAGAACTTGATTATTCTACCGGATTCTGCTTTTATATCAACATCACTACTGTGTTTTCCATTGTGAGAATAAATCATTGAATTTAAATGAAAATATCTTCTTTGGCTCTACTTTGGTGGTTTTGCTGTTTTGATCAAATACTATGTTTATAAAGGCCAAGGAGCTATTTAGAATTGTTTACCTCTCAGAATAAATATTTGTTTCATAACTTGGCTAGCTACTAAGCCAAGTCCATATTTACACTGGGCCTTAATGAAATGGCTATTCATAAAGAATTGGACTGTAAGTGCACTGATGCATGAGGGACAACAAATCAGCTTTAGGGGTTGCATTTGACTGGCATGAGTTGTATGTTCCAGTAATAGGAAAGCTCCCTTTGTCTTTGACACCTTGGCATTGGCCTGGCGGAGTGGTAAGGATCCTGCCTGTGCTTTCCTCAGAGCAGGATGTTACACTTCTATTCATTTTCTGAGTGTCCTGCAAGCAGTCCTGTTATCAGAGCTACATTTGAGATGAAAAGGATCCTTATTAGGGCCCATTTTGAAAATCTCCACTGGATTCCACTCTGGCAAGGATTAGGCTGTTATGAAGGCATTGAATCATTCCAACTTGAGCTATAGAAAGGAAGTATTGCTTCCTTATGGTATTCAAGATGGTCTTTGCTATTCTCAACCTTACTGCTTTCATCACCGAGAACATTCCGAAACATATTAAAGTTCCATTTATTCCAAGTATTGGAAAATTAATTATACTCGTTCAAGGAGAGGTGCCATGTTTCATGTTTATCATATGCAGATTCTGTGTGTATATACATATATATGTATGTATTGGATGATGATTCAGGTGGCATTACAGGCTACCCCTTTCTCCTAAGATAATTTATGTGAATAGTGGTATCATTAATACAATTTCACCTGATTCTTGCAGGGCCCAGGAAATGCTTGTAATTTCTGAGGTTCACAAAATTCATCTGGTTGTCAATTGCCTATGTGTGTATATTTTCCAATTCCCTTTTAAACTCTTAATGATCTTTTTCAGTTGACCACTTTGACCCCAGAATACCACAGATTTTTATTGACAGGGCTATTTATTTCTCAGGGAATGTGTAATAAAGGTATAAAAATTTGTTTTCTGGATGAAGCCTTCTTTAGTATGCATTATGTGATTTTTTTTTTTTTTCCTTTTCTCTCTCTCCATTACATCTGTCTATTTAGGGAAGTAATGCTTGCTCATGTTTTAGTCTTGTTATTTTTCTGACTTTATTATGCACTTTTCTTACTTTAATATGCACCATAGTTGCCCGGTTCAATGACACTTTCTGTATCCTTTTACTGAAGTTCAATCTCTTGGGAATCAAGAGGAAAAAGAGAGTCATCCATCTTCAACAAACATGCAAGATTATACCTACTGATAGTAGTAAGTACAAAATTGGTGATGCTCTCCACGAGTAGAATTCCATTTAACTACCAATTCCCAAGGAGGCCAAGAGTGTGAACAAAACCACAGTCACTATTTCAGAGAATGTACTGCATTTTCCTTCTTTGAGATAATTCTAACGAAGGGCTGTTTCCCCTTACATCTTAGATCACACGATGGTGAGAAAACTCTATAACTTAAAGGATAGGAGTTTATTACGGTAAGAATGAAATAGAACAAAACGGTTGGGCTTCTACAGCATTTTACGGGAAAACCTCGTCTGACCCTTCTATAAACAAATCCCTTTGGTAAAGTCCCCATTTATGTTGGTTTGCTCTGTCATTGGTGTAGAGTTATAGCTTGAATAAATTCTTCTTGAGGGTTTGAAGGTTGGCATGGGAATGCCTTTCTTTTCTAGATCTTATAATGGATGTGTGTAATTTGTCAAGTGTGGAAACATATGCCTTGCTTTATTCACAAACTTTTAGAGAAGTTAATTGCCAGCTATCACCTTCAAAATCTGGCACCAGATTTTGATATTTAAATCAGTTGAGGAAGAATTAGTCAGGAAACCTTTGCATTTTATTCCTAGTAAATACATTAATTTATTATCAAAATGAAATTTGTTTCAATAGCATTTTAAGTTTTTCAAGGCTTATTATTATGCTTCATTAAATATCTTGGTAAGCATTTTAGATTTTCACTATATCTAAATTTTGGAGTGGATGTGTGAATTAAAGACAAAACAAGGCTGCCAGATAATATCAGTTTATAAAAACTTGATTTGCATTTTATTTAGTAGCATTTAATGGAAAATTGTTTTCTGTATGTACATTAGATTTGTGGTATTTTTTTTTTAAGATTTTTATTTATTTGACAGGAGAGACACAGTGAGAGAGGGAACACAAGCAGGGGGAGTGGGAGAGGGAGAAGCAGGCTTCCCGCCAAGCAGGGAGCCCGATGCGGGGCTCGATCCCAGAACCCTGGGATCATGACCTGAGCCAAAGGCAGATGCTTAACAACTGAGCCACCCAGGCGCCCCAGATCCATGGTATTTTTGTGTATGTTAAAAAGCTTACTGTCCTCCAAATGTTTACTTCATAAAGAAAAAAGTTTGGGACTATAAAACAAACTCACTTTTATTTGTTCTGTCTTACTCTGTCTTTTAACTGGACTGTTGACACTTGTCAATGCCTTAAAAACTTACCAAAATGCATTGTGCATTCTTCTTTTATGATTTCTGGTTATTAGGTCATTATGAAAAATTAAAAATATCATCTTTCTTCTGTTCATGATATCCAACTGTTGCATAAAAGAACAGATATGATATTAGATGAAATACTATAAGATAAACCTTTTCTTGGTTCATAGTAATTGTTTCTGGTACTCATATAATCATTAGTCTCATTTTGAGAATCAAAAATGAGCTGTCTTCAAATGTATTTTTCATTGGATAAAGCGAAGAAAACATGTTTGATGTACGAGAGTTATTGTTAATTACCTTGTGTGTAAGATATTTATCAGTTAATCAGTCCTAGCTGTTTCCACCAAAAACAGTTTTCCTCTGGGCACACATAATAGAAAAACCCTATTATGCTGGGCAGAGAGGTGTTTTGTACTTCACCTTAAGCAATTCATTCAAATTTAGATCAATTTTAAGTTTTTTTTAATTTTTAAGTGGACTAGCTATATTTATTCCACTTTGTTTTCAGATGCAAATGGTTAACTATTCTGCATTCTAATCAGTAAAGAGCCTGGTGACTAAATCATAATTTAATGATCTCTTCCTAGAGAGATAATGATGCAAAATTTAGATCTGAAAAGAGGATTCTCATTTTTATCTAATTGGGCTGATCCTTCTGCAAATTCTCTGCAGGCTTCTGTAGTTGTGCTAATAATAAAACACTGGATGAAACTGACATAATGAAAGATGCTATATTTTACTCCGGAAATATAGATTATTAAAGCATGTCTTCATATATAGGATGACATTTTTGTGCATGCGGTAATGTTCATTTTCTATTGAATTAGGGGAATTGTCAGTTTTACTGGATGCAAGAGCTAGGTCTTTTGGGTTTAAACAGTCATATACTTTGAGTAAATCAAAAGAAAAATAATTTTTTATATTTACCCACCTATTTACCATTTCTAGTGCTCTTTCTTTCTTTCTAAAGATCTGAGTTTCATCTGGTATCATTTCCCCTTGGCTTTAAGAACTACTTTTAGCATTTCTTGTAGTGCAGCTCTGATGGCAATACCCTCTTTAGTTTCTTTTATCTGGAACTATGCTTATTTTGCCTTCGAACTTGAAGAATATTTTTACTGAACCTGGAATTCTAGGTTGATTTCTTTTTTTCTTTCAGCATTTTAAACTTGCTCTTCACCTGTATGCAATGTGCTGCTTTACTCTCTGTCTTCTTTCCAGGTTTTCCGTTTATCTTTGTCTTTTTAACAGCTTGATTATTGTGCACCTAGGTGGGGTTCACTTTGTATTTATCTTGCTGAAAGTTTGCTGAGATCCTTGAATCTATAAGTTTCTGGTTTTCACCACATTTGGTAAATTTTCTGGCATTATGTCTTCAAATATATATTTTTATGTCCCATATCTCTCTTCTATTGAGACACCAATTACACAAATACTAACTGTTTTGAGGCTGTATTCATTTTTCTGCCTCTCTTTCTCTCATGCTGGAAAATTTATATTGATCTAGCTTCAAGTCCACTGACTCTTTTCTCTGTCATCTCTAGACTGCTATTAAGCAAATTGAGATTTTGAAAATTATTTTTGATCTTGTATTTTTTTCAAATCTAGAATTTCCATTTGGTTCTTTTTTTAGAGATTCTATTTCTCTGCTTTGGTTTCCTAATTTTATATTCAGTGTGATAATATTTTATTTCCATGAGCATAATTATGCTTTAAATTCCTTAACAATTATGTCCAATGTGTGGATCATCTCAGGGTTGATCTCCATTGGCTTCTCTTTGAGTGCGGATCACATATATTTTATCATATGTTGAGACATCTCGATTGTTTTCTTGGTATTGTAGAGATTCTGGATTCTGTTATATTCTCCAAGTAATATCATTTTTTTTTCTTATCAGGCAATAAATATAGTTAGATCAAACTACAGTCTCCTTTGTAGTGGATTGTTGACATCTCAATTCAGTTCTTTTGGAACCTCAGCAGAGCTGTTTGGAGACTGTCCTATTAATACATATTTCAGATAGCTGAAGATTGAGCATCATTAAAACATAGAATCTGGGGCTCCCTCTCCCTGGCTCTCTCCTCTATGGGATTCCCCCTCTTACTTTTCAGTTGGTCTGGTTGTGCAAAAATCTGTTCTCACGTGAATCCACTTCCCACTGGCTATGAAGACGAATAAAGAGAACCTGGACCTAACTACCCAGTGGGGACCACAGCACTAGTTTGGGCCATGACTCTGCACACAGACCAGAAAAGTATATGGGACCTTAAGCTCACCTTCCTTACTTGTATCAAATGATGACCAGTATACTGATCTTCCATCCCTTTGCTATGTCAGGAGATGGCTTAAATAAATAACTTAGATTGGTCCATGGGAAACAAAAAAGAAAAACAAACAAAAAACACCAAAGAACTACCTGAGTGAGAAACTGGCAGAAGATAGAGGATCTAACGTCTATAAGATAAGGCAAATATTTCTTGTCAATACAAACAGGAGATTTGTTTTGACCCCTTGTTGTGGGCTTATTGTATTGTGGTATGGAGTTTAAATGCTCCATAGTCAAGATGTATTTCAGTTTCAGCTTTTAATAAACAAGAAGCTTTCATCTAGGGGCGCCTGGGTGGCTCAGTTGGTTGAGTGACTGCCTTCGGCTCCGGTCATGGTCTCAGGGTCCTGGGATCGAGCCCCACATTGGGCTCCCTGCTCAGCGGGAAGCCTGCTTCTCCCTCTCCCACTCCCCCTGCTTGTGTTCCCTCTCTCACTGTCTCTCTCTCTATCAAATAAATAAATATAATCTTTAAAAAATTAAAAAAAATAAAAGCAGCTTTCATCTCTTTGAAGACCTAAGTCTTCAAGTAAGTGTCAAGTGTCTGTGTTCTTTTCTTTTCCCTGTGGTGGTTTTGTTCTCAGGCATGCTTTGTCTAAGTGGTGCTAAGCAGCCCCCTTCTACCTTACATCATGCCTCCTGAGTAATCCTATGTTTTTTCCTCATGGTTCGAGCATACATCCCGGATGGGTCTTTCATTAACTTCTTTTGATCTGTTGCTTTTCATTGCTCTAATCACCATAGACAGAGGGATAGGGAATATGGATTCTCTACCTGTGTCACATATCTGGACCAGTGGTAGATAAGAAGTATTGGCATCAGCCTCAACTCAGCCACATAAACGTAGGAGATGTTATTTCCTAGGATTGGTTGCTGTATGGATGTCTATCAATGCTGGGCAAGCACAAAACAATGGATACCTACTATATCATCCATTCTTCTTTTTCTTGACTATTCTGAAATTGTTCTGATGACAGAGATTATAACTGTATTAATTAGGGAAAAGACTAAATAGTTATAATAAAGAAACCTCAAAAGACACTGGCTCAAATAGGGAACTTCAGTTCTTCATGGTAGTATGTGGGCTCTAATTCCTAGAGTCCTGAGGGACTCAGGATAATGGGGTTCTTTTGTCATCCTCACATGACTATTTCACTATTGTAGGCTAGCTAGAAGGAAAAAGAAGAGTGAATCTAGATTACCTTTAAGAAGATGACCTGGTAGATGCCAACAGTATTTCTCCTCATGTCCCTTTGGTGAGAAACTAGCCATGGGGCCACAATTGGTCACAAGGGTGAATGTGAAATGTAGTGTTTAGGTAGGTGGCTGTGTGGCCAGGAGAGGGGGGGAGACAGATTGCAGGGTGAGGGGTCAGGGCAAGGAGAGAAGCAACCAGCAGCCTGCCACAAGCTCTTATATTAAGGAGACCTACTGGGTCTCTCCCTTTTCTCTAATAAGTTTCCTTTATTCTGAGAATGGGAAAACAATTTCCAAAATCAACTGGACAAAATAGAAGAAAAGGATCAACTAAGACCTTCATTTTGGCTATTTGTTTCTGTAAAGATCAGCCCTTATTCTCCTGGTATCGTTCACCATCTCACTATTCAGCATTTATCTTGTTTGCTGTAGCAAAACTGGAATAAATACAATTACGTTTCAAGATGACAGTAGCCTGTCATATTCTCAAATCATACAAGAGTAAGAATATCTATATATTAATTATTAACAAGATTAAGTATACATATATTTAATATATATATTTATATATAGAGAGAGAGAATTTAGTATATATATTGAATTCTAGACCACCAACCTGTTGTACAATCTTGAGAAAACTTCTGAACCTTGCCCTCCTCAAGTATAAAAGGAAGCTATAAGAGAATATGCTATCTGAGGTACTTTTCCAGATTGAAAAGATTTTGTATTATGTTGGATATAGAGAGATTTAAATGAAATTCCCATCCTCCAAAACTAGGAAGACTTTTCCCAACAAATGAATTCATACTATAAACCTGTTCTCAGGCCTTCGAGATAAGACTTCACTGCACAGGACTTTGGAGCAAACATCAGTAGGAGAGTAAGGTGGTCATAATGGGCATTTGAGCATTTCTGACTGAAGGACAAGAAATCTTTCTTATCTTTACAAGTAATCAACAAATGCCTTAAAGCATGAGATTTGATAACACTTAGCATGATCATAACTACATAAGTATAATGTTATTAATGGCTGTGAAATTACCTAGCCCTTAAAAAAATCCAGTGAAAATATCTGGTTCCATGACCTCTTAAGGCTGAATCTCACATATTAATGATCCATGGCATGACAAAACGTTACCTTTTTATTTGTTCCAGAATGATTGCCCTTTGATTTTTAATACATGTCTTTTTGTTCTTGTATTAAAGGACAAGTTAAAGGAGTATCGACACTGTCAGTTTAACTCTGCAGAATTAATATGATCTTTTTAGCTTTCTTAATATCTAAGCTGAAGGTAGCTGCTTTGAACTTCCAAGGTTGCCTTTGAGGAGCTACCCCTCAGTGGAACATCCTGCCTTCCTTTAGGACAGTAGTTGGCCAGAAAAATCCCTGTGGATCTGTGACTATTCAGAACTGCTAGACTGAAATGCCATTTCAAAAACTACAGCTCTTCCGCTAAACAATTTTTCTAGGAACATTGCCATATCACTAGCTACTTGGCTTTGCCAAAAAGCAATACTCCTCCAATGGTCCTGGCTCTGGGAATGATACCAAATGATGGTTCAAGCTGGGGATAGGTAGTAAATCAGCAGTAAAAGCTGAAAAATACCCCGGCTCTTAATACCTTTTCTCTTTTTTCCAGATGACTGGCCTATCTCTCTCACTTTCTGCTTCTATTCATGAAAGACCTCCTTTCTCGCCTTCATTCGTGGTTTGATAGTCGTATTTTTATTTTACATGGCCTTCCTCAATTGTGAGAGATAAATTCACACCTTTCAAAGCTAATGCAACCCAATTTCCATGTGACTTGTAAGAAATCTAGTCTTTCTTTAGCACTCACGTGCAATTGTGTGATGCCTGATAGATGAGGATTGTTTGTTGAGTGAGAACTGGTCTGAACAAAGTGTCAGACAGAGGATGGGAGCCAAGAGAGGGTTTCAAAGCAGCAGCAGAAGGTAGCTTCACCAAATATCCACTCTGGTTAAAGGCTGCCTTCTGGTCTCGGGTTCCAGCCTTTCCGGAATCTGAGGCAGTGAGCTGTTTTAAGTTCTTTGGGTCAGAAAAACCTACATTTGTGGCCTGCCTTTGGAAATGTATCAAAAAAAAAAAAAAAAAAAAAAAGAACCTATCCTTGGAGATAACATCTATGAGGTATTTTTTGGATGTGGAAATTTAAGTCATCTGCTTCTATTTTGCATTTCTTTAAAAAGTTTTATTTAGCTGGCTAAAATTCTTTCTTTTAAATTCTTTTTTCCTTTTTTGGTGAATCATTGTCTTCCCTCTTCCCTTTCTCTTTCCTTTCTTCCCTTTTTCCTTATGTACTTTTCCTTCCTCCTCACTTCAAATTTATTTGCCTGGGGTAGAGTATATTGTATATATACAGACTTAATGGCTGTCCCTAGTAAGCTTTGGGCTTACTATTGGGCTATTAGTTTCTCATTTATACGCAGTGTCAGAGACTCAGAAGTATGCTATTTCCCTCTCAAGAAAACTCATTTTTAAGAACTGACCCTTCATCTTTTTGTTTCAGGTATTATGCCTTGGTATTCTTTAATATATTTTTGGATATTTGACTTAAAAAGAAGCAGCTAGCCTTGTCTATTGTGTTTTCCACTGTACCCTAGCACCTTGAACAATGACTGATAAATACTAGGATCTCTCTCCCTCTCTCTTTTTATATATCTTTTCATAATGATCCTAATGTCAAACAAACAAATCATAGAGAAAAGAAGAGCTGTATGTTGAAGAGTATTCTGTTGGTCTGGCCAGGATTGAATTTTGAGTCTTCTGGTCAGAGAATGCTTATCCAGAAGGTGGTCAGCTTCTGAGTTCAACTCAGCTTTGTGTCTCCTTGACCTTGGAAATGTTTTCCTATGTTTTCCCTCTTGAAATTTCATTCAATATTCTATCTTTGTTTCTACTTTAGAAAACATGCCATGTGAATAATGATGCCTCGGGCAAAGAAATTACTCTAGCAGTACAATTTAAACTCAGGACAAATCCTGCCCTCACTTGCATTTGCAGTTTGCAATGCAGTCAGTAAGAATTGGGCCCACACATGAACTGACAGAATCAGGGCTCCAAGGTTAGCAATTATTAAAGTTTAAAAGTCCATTAATTCATTTTCAAAATATTTTATTCAGTTGCTTCTGAAGCAGAATTCTGAATTGCCTTCCCTCTAGCTGCTACTATAGTGGTAACCCACTCTGAGGGGAGCTCACAGCTCTAAATGTCCTCATTGTTCAATGTACAAGATGAGAACAAAACCAGACTGTAAAGTTAATCTTACTGCTTTAGTGGAGTAAAAATTAGAAGTCAATGATTCTCCTGCCATCAGAGAGAACTTAAACAGAATTTTTTTAAGTGGCATTGTGTGAAAAATTTGGAAAATATGATCATGGAGTGAAAAAAAAATGAAAGGGGTGTATAAATAACTGCAAAAGCCTGTAACTTTCCCAAATTAATTTTGGAATCCTAAAATAAAATTTACATGTTTTGGTGTAATTGATAAGGCATCAGAAATGGCCTTTTGCAGTGGAAATAAGCACACAGGGCTTTCTTCTACCCTCTAATAGCGAATTAATACAGAATAAATAGGAAAAACTTTACAGAACAATGTGGTAAAATTAGACTGTAAGTGTTAAAACAAAAATTAAAAAAATGTTTAACAGTGAAAGGTGCCCAAATTTATGTATGTAATCATTTGTTAGCTTATCGTAGTAGCATCTTTTGTAAATTAAGTAGGCAACCTCATCACACCCATAAATAAGGAAGGAAAGCAAAAAGAATATTTTTAATAGGTACATGGCACCACACCCTTCCAACATGCAGCAATGAAGGAAATCCAGACCGGCGACCCGTGTCTGGAATATGTACTGAGTGAAACCATCGGGAGGGGGAGGGTTTTTTTTTTTTTTTTTTAATTCGTTTTTGCAGATAAAAGGGACAGCGATCCTACCTCTTTTGACCATAGATGTTGAAAATGACGAGCGAAGTTTTGGCTTCGTCCCTTGCTTTTTCACCATGAAATAAAAGTCTTAAGCCTGTAGCTCTCCCTGTCCTTAAGGGAGCGTGCAAAGGGAGGGAAAATAAGCGGCGTGGGTGAGGGGTGGCGGAGCGCAGCCGAGGAAGAGAGGAGAGGCGCTAGCCAGCCTCCGCCCGGAGGGCGTGGATCCGAGCGCAAGCCAGAACAGGTCCAGCGCTCTCGCGGCCGCGGCCACGGCCAGCGGCGGGAGGGGCCCGGCGGGATCTCAGCCGGCAGACCCGCGTGTGGATCAGCTGCAAGCGGCCGGCAAGAAACTCCCCTGGATCCGCTCGGAGCTGCTGGGCACCGCGCGTCCCTCTCCCGCAGCAAGCCAGCTAGGGGGAGAAGTTTCCCTGAGGGAAGGTACGGAACAGATCTAAAGCCAAAGACGGCTCAGGTGTGTCTGGGTGGGGGTTAATTTGCATCTGTTTTGCTAGCCCTACGGCTTCTCCCAGTTCGCCCCGTAGCCAACTCTTTGGGCGCGATGGAAGGCGGATTAAGGGTTTGCTGCTGGGAGGGGTCAACTCAGCGTGGATAGGAAATGGTGCGCAATCAGGGCTCCATCCTTGCCTAAAGCCCTAACCCGGGAAGAGACACCCCCTTTCCCCGCCCCGCCCCCTGGTGGCTGAGGGTGGATTCAAACACAGCTCCGTGTCAGTCGGACAGAGTGAACCCGCTACACGAATGCTCCAGCTCCCACTTCCTCCGCGTGGTTACGGGTACGTTAACCCTCTGTCTTTCCTCCAGCCTCCCCCCACCCCCCACTGCCCCCGACCCTCTGGCGAGCATTCCAGACCCTCCTGGAGATTGCAGCCCTCTCCCCAGTAGGGGGTCGGAGGTCTGCCTGGGTTTGGGGTCAGTCCTGGTCGCACTCCTCCCTGCCCCTGACCATCTCTTGTGTCGTAGGGCAATGTTCTCTCCCGCACCCCACCCCACCCCTATCTTGCTCCCATTCTCAGGGGAGGATTCCAGGTACTGGTTGGGGTTCGGTGTAGCCGCCAGCTTGAAAGGGGAGATCTGTGCACAGCAGGGTTGGAGGGCGGCGTGAAAACGGGAAGGTTAAGGAGTTCCACCGTGGGGGCTAGAGGCCAGGCCGGGGGCGTGGTTGCCATGGCTCCTTGGTAGCCGAGCTGGTGGAGCTAGAGATGCCAGTCACGGATGGTCCCTTCTTCTTTGTGCCTCTCTCTCTTTCTCTCTCTCTTTTTTTTTTTTTTTTTGAGTAAGAGTGTGCGTGGGGAGAGAGAAAGTGATTAATTTGGAGAGCAGGGATTGGAGCCTGGAGGCTGGGAGGCTGGGGAACGCTGGCCCCTTGATTCTCACTCCTCTTGCACGCTGTGTGAGGCGCACTTTCTCAGTCAGGGGCAGGGCTGAGGAATTCCTGCGAAAGCCCAGGGGCCGAAGAAGCCGCTGTCGCGCGGGCCCAGGTACCCACGTCCGGAGCCGCGCCTTGGGGCGAGCGCGGGGTGGGTGGTCCGGCTGTCAGCCGGGAAGGCGGGCTGGGGAGCGGGTAGAAGGCGAGAGGCGAAGGGCAGGTGTCTAGTGGCACAGCAGGGCGGCGCGGCGGGGAGGGAGCCCGCGGCTTAGCCTTCCTTATGCGACGGTCGCTGGGGTTCGGCCCCGCCCTGGAGAACCGCGGAGGAGCCTCCAGGCCCCGCAAGCGGCCACCTGGGCACGCGCGTGCGCGACGACGAGCTCTCCGGAACGCCCGTGGGGGCGGGGGGCATGTGCGCGTGCGCGCGGAGGGGGGCAACTGGTGAGCCGCCTGGGCTCGCGCCGGGCGGTCTCTCGAGGCGCCCAGCCGGGTTCCAGCTCCAGCTCCGGCGTCTCTGTGATGTGGGATTTTGGGCGAGCCACTTAACTACTCCGTGCCTCGGTTTCCCCTTCTAAATAATAGAGATAATATCGATACCTTGCTTATTAGGTTTTTGCAGGACTGTAATGAGATAATCCGAGAAGACAGTTTAGCTTCGTGTTTATGCTTAATAAACACCCTCAGTTAGTTATGGTTGCTGATGGCGTTACTGTTATTACTGATTAATCCTCAATTTAATTAGATATGGGCCCTTCTCAATTCTCCGCATCTTTATAGAAGGCAAAATACTGTGTTTTCTAATTTTGGAGAGTGTCAATGGATATTAAGTATTACTGCCCCGTACAACTCCTACATAGCTCTGGATGGCAGCAGATTGGAAGATAGAAACTGACCAACTGCTGGTCACGCTGGCTTGTCAGTACATTGACGGAGAGAGAAGCTTAGACAGCTATTTGGGGAAACTTAGTGATAAGGGGGAAAAAGGACTTTATTCTACAGCTGTGTGTGTAAGACTCTATTTCCTCTTTCACAGGCTGATGTTGCAGTTGTGACATCAACATCACAAGAGGCTGAAATTAATTTCAGTCTTAATTTCAGTCTTAATTTCAGTCTCTTGTGATGAACCACCCTATGGCTTTCATAATTTAACTTGGTTCTAGGGCGTAGTGTATAACCCAGCTTTCCATTTTATGGCCTTAAGTGCTGTGGTGGATTTACCTCTAGTAAAGGCAGAGAGCATAGTGTATCTGGATGGCAGCAGATTGGAAGATATAAACTGACCAACTGCTGGTCACGCTGGCTTGTCAGTACATTGACGGAGAGAGAAGCTTAGACAGCTATTTGGGGAAACTTAGTGATAAGGGGGAAAAAGGACTTTATTCTACAGCTGTGTGTGTAAGACTCTATTTCCTCTTTCACAGGCTGATGTTGCAGTTGTGACATCAACATCACAAGAGGCTGAAATTAATTTCAGTCTTAATTTCAGTCTTAATTTCAGTCTCTTGTGATGAACCACCCTATGGCTTTCATAATTTAACTTGGTTCTAGGGCGTAGTGTATAACCCAGCTTTCCATTTTATGGCCTTAAGTGCTGTGGTGGATTTACCTCTAGTAAAGGCAGAGAGCATAGTGTATCTGGATGGCAGCAGATTGGAAGATATAAACTGACCAACTGCTGGTCACGCTGGCTTGTCAGTACATTGACGGAGAGAGAAGCTTAGACAGCTATTTGGGGAAACTTAGTGATAAGGGGGAAAAAGGACTTTATTCTACAGCTGTGTGTGTAAGACTCTATTTCCTCTTTCACAGGCTGATGTTGCAGTTGTGACATCAACATCACAAGAGGCTGAAATTAATTTCAGTCTTAATTTCAGTCTTAATTTCAGTCTCTTGTGATGAACCACCCTATGGCTTTCATAATTTAACTTGGTTCTAGGGCGTAGTGTATAACCCAGCTTTCCATTTTATGGCCTTAAGTGCTGTGGTGGATTTACCTCTAGTAAAGGCAGAGAGCATAGTGTATCTGGATGGCAGCAGATTGGAAGATATAAACTGACCAACTGCTGGTCACGCTGGCTTGTCAGTACATTGACGGAGAGAGAAGCTTAGACAGCTATTTGGGGAAACTTAGTGATAAGGGGGAAAAAGGACTTTATTCTACAGCTGTGTGTGTAAGACTCTATTTCCTCTTTCACAGGCTGATGTTGCAGTTGTGACATCAACATCACAAGAGGCTGAAATTAATTTCAGTCTTAATTTCAGTCTTAATTTCAGTCTCTTGTGATGAACCACCCTATGGCTTTCATAATTTAACTTGGTTCTAGGGCGTAGTGTATAACCCAGCTTTCCATTTTATGGCCTTAAGTGCTGTGGTGGATTTACCTCTAGTAAAGGCAGAGAGCATAGTGTATCTGGATGGCAGCAGATTGGAAGATATAAACTGACCAACTGCTGGTCACGTTGGCTTGTCAGTACATTGACGGAGAGAGAAGCTTAGACAGCTATTTGGGGAAACTTAGTGATAAGGGGGAAAAAGGACTTTATTCTACAGCTGTGTGTGTAAGACTCTATTTCCTCTTTCACAGGCTGATGTTGCAGTTGTGACATCAACATCACAAGAGGCTGAAATTAATTTCAGTCTTAATTTCAGTCTTAATTTCAGTCTCTTGTGATGAACCACCCTATGGCTTTCATAATTTAACTTGGTTCTAGGGCGTAGTGTATAACCCAGCTTTCCATTTTATGGCCTTAAGTGCTGTGGTGGATTTACCTCTAGTAAAGGCAGAGAGCATAGTGTATCTGGATGGCAGCAGATTGGAAGATATAAACTGACCAACTGCTGGTCACGCTGGCTTGTCAGTACATTGACGGAGAGAGAAGCTTAGACAGCTATTTGGGGAAACTTAGTGATAAGGGGGAAAAAGGACTTTATTCTACAGCTGTGTGTGTAAGACTCTATTTCCTCTTTCACAGGCTGATGTTGCAGTTGTGACATCAACATCACAAGAGGCTGAAATTAATTTCAGTCTTAATTTCAGTCTTAATTTCAGTCTCTTGTGATGAACCACCCTATGGCTTTCATAATTTAACTTGGTTCTAGGGCGTAGTGTATAACCCAGCTTTCCATTTTATGGCCTTAAGTGCTGTGGTGGATTTACCTCTAGTAAAGGCAGAGAGCATAGTGTATCTGGATGGCAGCAGATTGGAAGATATAAACTGACCAACTGCTGGTCACGCTGGCTTGTCAGTACATTGACGGAGAGAGAAGCTTAGACAGCTATTTGGGGAAACTTAGTGATAAGGGGGAAAAAGGACTTTATTCTACAGCTGTGTGTGTAAGACTCTATTTCCTCTTTCACAGGCTGATGTTGCAGTTGTGACATCAACATCACAAGAGGCTGAAATTAATTTCAGTCTTAATTTCAGTCTTAATTTCAGTCTCTTGTGATGAACCACCCTATGGCTTTCATAATTTAACTTGGTTCTAGGGCGTAGTGTATAACCCAGCTTTCCATTTTATGGCCTTAAGTGCTGTGGTGGATTTACCTCTAGTAAAGGCAGAGAGCATAGTGTATCTGGATGGCAGCAGATTGGAAGATATAAACTGACCAACTGCTGGTCACGCTGGCTTGTCAGTACATTGACGGAGAGAGAAGCTTAGACAGCTATTTGGGGAAACTTAGTGATAAGGGGGAAAAAGGACTTTATTCTACAGCTGTGTGTGTAAGACTCTATTTCCTCTTTCACAGGCTGATGTTGCAGTTGTGACATCAACATCACAAGAGGCTGAAATTAATTTCAGTCTTAATTTCAGTCTTAATTTCAGTCTCTTGTGATGAACCACCCTATGGCTTTCATAATTTAACTTGGTTCTAGGGCGTAGTGTATAACCCAGCTTTCCATTTTATGGCCTTAAGTGCTGTGGTGGATTTACCTCTAGTAAAGGCAGAGAGCATAGTGTATCTGGATGGCAGCAGATTGGAAGATAGAAACTGACCAACTGCTGGTCACGTTGGCTTGTCAGTACATTGACGGAGAGAGAAGCTTAGACAGCTATTTGGGGAAACTTAGTGATAAGGGGGAAAAAGGACTTTATTCTACAGCTGTGTGTGTAAGACTCTATTTCCTCTTTCACAGGCTGATGTTGCAGTTGTGACATCAACATCACAAGAGGCTGAAATTAATTTCAGTCTTAATTTCAGTCTTAATTTCAGTCTCTTGTGATGAACCACCCTATGGCTTTCATAATTTAACTTGGTTCTAGGGCGTAGTGTATAACCCAGCTTTCCATTTTATGGCCTTAAGTGCTGTGGTGGATTTACCTCTAGTAAAGGCAGAGAGCATAGTGTATCTGGATGGCAGCAGATTGGAAGATATAAACTGACCAACTGCTGGTCACGCTGGCTTGTCAGTACATTGACGGAGAGAGAAGCTTAGACAGCTATTTGGGGAAACTTAGTGATAAGGGGGAAAAAGGACTTTATTCTACAGCTGTGTGTGTAAGACTCTATTTCCTCTTTCACAGGCTGATGTTGCAGTTGTGACATCAACATCACAAGAGGCTGAAATTAATTTCAGTCTTAATTTCAGTCTCTTGTGATGAACCACCCTATGGCTTTCATAATTTAACTTGGTTCTAGGGCGTAGTGTATAACCCAGCTTTCCATTTTATGGCCTTAAGTGCTGTGGTGGATTTACCTCTAGTAAAGGCAGAGAGCATAGTGTATAATCATTCCTCCCAAGCTCCTGAATATTGTCAGTGAATAAATGGAGACAAATAGTTATTTCTTGGCAAGTGTGAGTACTGGCTATGGCAGTTCATTAAAAATCTCTTTCTGGGCATGTTTTTACCCACATTACTGCAGAAGAGTAGGACTGTGATGATTAATACATGTTTTTTAGATTGTTCTCTGTTGCATCTATACTTATGGGTCCTTTAAAGAAAAGACTGCAGATGTTTATTGCTACCTCATGGCTTTATTATGTGCTCCAACTTACCTGATGATGAGCAAAAAAACATCCCATGGACCTAACTGTAAGAATGACAGGATTTGATATTGCACATAATGTATTTATTACCTTTAAATTAATTAATCCCATTTACTGGATTGGTTTTAAATACAGTTTAAAAATATCATTTGCTTATTAAAATATAGTTGTGTCCTGGTGGATCTGAAGCAAGTAAAACTGGACATACGTTCCCATCACAAAGTTCCTTAAGACTTTCACAAAATAGACCTGACTTTGGAAAATATTTGCTGGATTAAATATAGTTTACTTTTGAAAATTCTGAAGATAGGTTGTTTGACCCAAAATTGCTTTGTGGAAATAATTAGTCTGGTTCATTTTTTTTTTTTTAAATGGAGAATTAAATAAGGTTAATGATCAAGACTGATTTATGATTCTGCTAGGTTTTGTTGTTGCTGTTTTTAATTTCATAAAGGAAAATTAAGTAATAGAGGGGGCTGGATGGCATTAGATTTGAAGGAATGAGTGTCAGGAAGCCCTGTGAATATCAATTCAGATAGTAGAGTATTGCTTTAAGTTTGACTTTTGCATGACAACACCCCCTTCTTCACAGTGAATATGTCATCTTTAAAAGGTACCTTGAGGAATTGGTGTGACAGCTTGCCTGAAATTCATGTGATCATTTACATATTGTTTCCCAGGAGCATTGGCATTAAATGTTTCATTTGTTGGAAATTATTTCGCCCTTTGATTTATGACACCCAACAGTGCCATGGTGTCTAATACATTTTAGAAACAAAAATTTAGCTTTTCACTCTTTTGTATTTTCCCCTGAAAATCTAAGCAGTAGTGCACATGGAAAGCTTAAGTTAGGCCAAAGACAAAGGGTGACATAGAAAACGGTGACAGATCTGGAATTTGGGGAGCTAATTGACATGCAAAGGTATAAGCTAGAGGAGGAAGTTGTCTCTATACTAAGGCTGTTTTCAATGATGTGCTGTATTATCTGATTCAATCAGTGTTGCTTGTGATTTTTTCAAACCGAGACCGAGAATACTATATTTTCAATTATGAGCATTTTGATTACAGCTTCATTGTAACTAATTCAGTCTGAAGAGAATGCAATTATTATGGTGATTTACATACAATATGCTAAGTTAACACAGCTAATGAGTGAAAGCATAATATTCTTTCTATTCATTCCTGGAAAAATATTGTGCTAAGCATTCTTTCAAAGAAAAGATTACATTATTAGCCAGCATTTTATGTCTACCTACAGGTAGAATTGGCTTTGAGCCATTTTCTCTGCTATTGAAGTGAAATCTCTCACATTTTGGCGACCATGACTCTCCCCCTCTTTGGGGTGCGAGGGAAGAATGGAAACAATTCCCAATTTAATTAGATATGGTGCTTTCTCATTTCTCCACATCTTTATTGGAGGAAAGATTCTGTACTTTCTAATTTTGGAGGCTGGTTAACACCTTAAACATTACTAATTACTGCAGTTTATTTTATGTGTGTCGCAATAGTGTAGTTAGTTAATTATAGCTTTCTCATTAGCACCATGTAGAGAATAATGAATTAACACATCCCTTTGATCGAAAGAACATCTAAGTTTATCTTCTGAGAATAAAAGTGTTATTGTGTTACCGAAAGTCACTATAATTTTCCCAAGAAACAAATTGGTTGGAATTCTCTAGCACTGGGATTGGAAGCTTGATGAATGAGTTGGATTGATCACAAACAAGAGGGAGTAGAGCTGTGGTTGCTTGGCAACCTAACATTATTCTGCAATTTTTTCTGGTATATTTATCCAGTAAACTAGAAAATTCTGTTTTGTTAACGAATGTTTTTAGTCAGTGCACAAATAGACCATAACTGATTGAGATTTTATGTATTGTGGATAAAAAATGATCCTGCTTACCTTCCTATTGTGTTTAGATAAAAATACAAAGAGAATGCATATTCTGTTTTCAGTTTTTAAAATTTTCTGTGAAAAAAATGTTATTTTCATTTCATAATAGCTTGTTCCTACCAAGAGGTTACAATTTGTTTATCTCTTTGGAAATCAAATTGTTAGGAATATGTATGTGTCTATGTGTATATTTATACATAATAAGAATCAGAGAGTTTGAACTGAGATGAATTCTTCAAAAATTGTGGTTTGCTGGTTGAACTGACAATTTAGGTAAATTTAAGAAGGCATAAATATCCAATCCAAATGATGCTGGCAGATGATGGAATAATATATGTATTAAATATGGCAACTGTATAAATGTATGCTCTTCTTTAAACAGGGTTTCTTTTCCTGGTGGTTTTAATTGTTCTCCCTTCTGACGTTTGGGTGCATCTCATTTTCCCCAATAGTTGCAAAGTAGGAGCTAAGCAAAACCATCAGCTGCCCATCTTCTAATCCAACTCTCCTTAACTCCAGGGACTACAGCGTACCACTTTCCCATTCAGCCTGTGAATTTTAGTGCGCATCAAAATTCCCTTCTCATATCTTTTTTTAATTAAAAAAAAAATTTTTTTTTTTAAAGATTTTATTTATTTTTCAACAGAGAGAGAGAGACAGTGAGAGAGGGAACACCAGCAGGGGGAGTGGGAGAGGGAGAAGCAGGCTTCCCACTGAGCAGGGAGCCCGATGTGGGACTCGATGCCAGGACCCTGGGATCATGACCTGAGCTGAAGGCAGACGCTTAACGACTGAGCCACCCAGGCGCCCTCCCTTCTCATATCTTAACATTCTTGAGCACACGTTCCATTTTATGCATCTCATAAACCTTATATTGTCTGGCACCGTGAGAAGCAAACTGGTGCACTAGCTAGAGTAATCAGGCTGCCTGGGTTCCAAATCAAAGTCCGCTAACTCCTTGGTGTGTGACCTTGGCTAAGTCATTTTAATCTAACACTGATTTCTTCTATGGAGTGGAGGTTAATATCCATGCCCAGCCTGTGTGCATTATTGTGAACATTATAGGGAACAATCTTTATAGACAGCTTAGTAGAACTTACTAAGCACTCAATTAATTCTGGCTTTTAATTATAATAATTATCCATCTATTCCACATTCAGTCTATGAATGGATAGAGAGATGTGCTTCTGCATGTGTGTGTGTGTGTGTGTATCCCTTTGCATGTGAATAAGTGTGAACCGTCATCATGGCACAATCAAATGGAAAATTGTTGATACCTACGTCAGTTATGCATGCATATAGTAGTAGTGATTGTTCAACGTATTTGAAAGATCCCAAGAGTACTGGTTCTCAGTTTGAACTGAAAGGAGAACCACCTGTAGAGCTTTTTAAAAACTACCAACCCAGATGAATTCCATCAGAATCCCTGGGGATGGTAACTAAGACTTGTGGATTTTTGAAAGCTCCTGGTGAGAGTAATGTACCTGGAGGGTTGAGTACCACCGACTTAGATTGGGGTAGATGTTCTTGAAGATCATGTTGGCCTGATGCATTGATTTGCAGTTACCTCGGTGTCATGAAACGTGGTTGGAAAAGAAAGAAAAAAAAAAGCTTTGGCAAACCTCTGAGGTTTTTCTTACTAATTCCTTTGGTTTAAACAGCATTTTATTCTCTGAAGAGCTCAAATGCACTTTTCATTTACTGTGTATTATTTCATTTCTCAGCCAAATGTCTCTATGAAGATGGTAGGAAAGAAGTCATTATCTTGATTTTGCAGATGAACGGAATGAGCCATACTGAAATTAAGTGATTTGATTAGATTCATACATTTAGAACAGACCCAGATACCAAGATTCCTGTGACTTTGAGTCTGAATGTTTCTCTTTTGCTTTGAGATTTCAAGTGAGATAGAGAGAGAATTATTTTTTTAGGACTAAATAGTTGTGTAAGAAAAAGTTGTATAGATGTGAATTTCCACCTTTCTTGTAAGTATGCATTGCAACAAAAAGCAGAACTTTTTTTTTTTTCCTGAAGAAGAGGCACCATAGTCTATTTAGGATCCAAACTAATGTCCTTTAGACTGAACCTAGCCTACATATGTGTTTTATTTGGCCCAAGGAGTGTTTAAGAAGTATTTCAGCCAACATTTAAAACCCAGGGACTTCACATAAAAATTCATACTTCTGACTTATCTTTAAAAATGTGATGTCCTCACAGTATTGAACCTGAGTGTCCGGAGAGTTCCATTGGCTGGAAGTGGGTAGCGTGTCCCCTTGACAGTTTTAAAGGACCCAGAGTTTTATGTTTTCTCTGAGTAAGATTTGGTCTCCTTTTGCTTTTACTTTTATTTTTTCTTATGTAAAAGCATACTCCGAGAGGCAATTGAAGGGAGTTTCAAGAAGGGACCACATCTTTTTGGACAGGCTTGAGGGAAACCAACAAGGGCTGCCAAAGAGCCATTATTGCCCCTCATCCAGTGGGACAGTGCCAAGAGAAGTTACTAAGGAGGTGAGAGCAGTAGGCCTGGGAAAGGCTGCCAGCCAGGACCTGTAAAGAAACAGCCACAGTCAAGTGGCAGATGCAGACCACCTGCTCCTTCCTCGGAGTGGCCAAACTTGACCAGGAGTCAGATGGCAGGGGAACCTGGTTGAAGTGGTCTGCGGAGATGGTTCCCTCTGCACAGAGTAGGATGGAAGAAGGTGGAGAACGGATCGGAACCTGAGGTTAATGGAGAATATCCAGCACACCTTAAGCCTTAAAATTTATAGAATGCAGGTAATGGGGAAGGAGAAAGTCTGAATTGCCAAAAGTAGAACAAAATGGAAAATCATTAAATTTGTGTTCAGAGCCATCTTCCTCTACTTTCCTTTGTCATTCTGTGCCCTTCGTTCATTGCCCTAGATGGGCATGCTCCCATTTAGAGGTGGGTTTCTGCTGCAGTCTCCAAACCTCCAGACAGTTCTGTCCATTCTCCTGTATAATCTCTTTCCAAGATGAGAGCTGAGACAGCAGAGAGACTGATGCAAAAGGCATATTATAGCTTCTATGGTAAAAGGTTTGCATTTTTAGCAGAGGTTCTTCCCTAACAAAAGCTTTTGCTGCAAGTGGTAAATTTGATGCTAAGGATTGCAGGTGTTAATGCCTGTAAAGTGGAAATACCCTCAAATAACAGTCTGACAGCTTAAAGTCACTGTAATCTGGACATTTGAATCTCCGGAGGGGTATCCCTCTTCTTTGGCATAGTGGTATCGGGGTGAAGAGGATGAAGCAATAATCAGGGATGCATTGGTAGCATACTGATATGAGGCATTTGTGTTCCCTGGGGCTAAGGGATGTAATTCACAGTGTAATGGAAGGCAAGTAGGTAAGAAAAATGTGGTGATTTTTGATCATTTGATGCAGTTGGAGTTGATTGTGAATTCAGTTCATTACTGCATCAAAGACCTTTGCTAAAGAATGTAAAGTGACAGAATATCAGCTTATTATGGGATGTTTTGTGTACTGATGTGTTCAAAGGAAATAACACATCTCATGAAAAATTTCAAGGGGAAGACCTTTTCTGACACACTCAACACTACATTTCCATCCATTCAGAAGATTACTTTTGAAGATTTCTATTGAAAAATTATAATGTCTTGCAATATTTAGACGCTTTCAGCATTTTAGAGATTTTTTTTCCTTATCATCTTGCTTGACTTTTACAGTTACATGATGAACAAAAAGGGACAAGTTGTTAGCCCATTTTATAGATGAAAAAACAAGCAGGGTCTGATAACTGGTTAGGCAGTGTTTGTGAAACCAGAATTAAGGCTCAGATATCCTGAATTGTGATCCAGTTCATAGCCCACACTACTGCTTTTAGATGTTCTTATTTACTTATTTTTGAGATTTATTTATTTATTTGAGAGAGAGAAAGCAGATAGGGGGAGGAGTAGAGAGAGAGAGAGTCCCAAACTGACTCCCGTGCTAAGCGCGGAGCCCAGAGTGGGGCTCGATCTTACGACCCTGAGATCATAACCTGAGCCAAAACTCAGAGTCAGTTGCCTAACTGACTGCACCACCCAGGCGCCCCTAGATTTTATTTGAAACAAAAGAGAAATGTGTTATAGCTGATGAATTAAAAAAAAAAAAAAAATCAGAGTTAATGTATAAACTGAAGGATGTAATGAGTCTAGGGGAAATATTGAAAACATTACCAGTTATATTTCCAAGGCTGAATGTAGCCCTGCCCAAAGATAAGGAAATTTGATTTTCCATAGCTTCTTTAATTCTATGATATATTGATTGACTGATTGACTGATTGATTGATCGTAGGTCCTATGATATACTGACAAGTCATTTAAAAAGCTTTTATTGAATAATTGTTTTATACTAGAGACAGGACTAAGGCTGTGCCAGGCTGATGTTTAAATAGCTACCACTTACTGCATGTTTATAATAATATTTTGCATTCTCTGCATCAGTGATTTGTGTAAAGTACTATTATTATAATACCCATTTTAAGCTGGATGACATAGACTTAGTGGGCTTTTTTTCCAAGGTCATCCTGTATGGCTTAGAAGTGGCAGAGCCAGGACTCACCGGGACTCAAACTCAGAAGTATCTGAGTCCCAGCCCCAAGCCCCTAACTGCCACCCTGTGTTCCCTTTGAGTCTCTCATACACTTTCTGCACCCTGTGTCAGTTCAGGGTGCTATAACAAAGTACCATAGCAGAGTGGCTTATAAACAACAGAAATTTATTCCCTATAGTTCTGGAGACTGGAAGTCTGAGACCAGGGTGCCAGCATGGTCTTCTTGTGAGGACCTTCTTCCGGGCTGACTTCTCTCTGTATCTGCCCCACAAGAATGGCAGGAACACAAGAGAGCTCTCTGGATCTTTTATCAGGGAATTAATCCCACTCATGAGGGCTTCACCTCATGAACTAATTACCTACCAGAGGCCATAGTTCCAAATATCATCACATTGGAATTTGGGTCTCAACATATGAATTTTGGGGGAAGCTCAAACATTTAGTCCTTTGCATGTCCTTTCTCTTCTCTCTTGGACTCCATTCCCCAGGTGTGCAGTGTCCATCGGTGCCCCCCTGAGGAGCAGGATTCTCTCGCTATAGTCTTCATCAAGAGCTAGCACCCGTCTCTGTTGTTTATCCAAATTTACCTGTTCTGTGTTACACTATCTCAGTTAAACATGTGGAAAAATAGATACAAAGGATTCCTCTTAAGGTATTTCCCGAAAATGCATACTTATCCCAGGAATGGCAGCATTTAAAAAGACTATTTAAAAGCTTTAATGCAAATAATTCATTGTGAGGGACTTCCATGTGGGAGATACATTGGGAGAGGAGGACATTTGTGTTCTCTCCAAAATTTTGTCATGAAAGCATTTGATGCCTGATTCTTTCTATAACAGTCCCTGGACACCAGTATATGTAAAATTCAACCTTTACCCTCCCCAAAGTTTGCTTGCCCTTATTACCATTTCTTGTTTCTTGGCAGAAATGTTTCTGTTGCTCTGTCATATCAATATGCATGGATTTCCCTCACGTCTGGATGTTATATATAACCAATTGCATTACACGGTTGGCATTTCCACAAAGGTGTGAGTATCTGCCACTCCAGATTAATATAGAAATCGTTGGCAATGGCAGATGTCATATACCAGCCTGACTGTTCTTGAAAATGACACCTATCAATATGATGGCACTATCTTTATTAACAGCTGTCAATTAAGATAAGGATTTGAAGGAAAAAAAAAATTCAGTGCTATTCTAGGCATGGTCAATGTATTTGGGATTTTGAGAGGTAGTTGGTGTTTTGGTTTGGAGTGTTTAGAAGCAAATGCTATTATTATCTTTTAATGTGCAAAATATAAGTAGCATTCTCAGATGCTGAGGAATTCCAACTCCTTTTTCTATAATAGAGGCAAAAATGTTTGCTTTCTGCTTTGGCTAGACAGCCAGTCCCATTTCTTTGGACTTGATGGAATGGATTTGCTATAGGACTTTTGTCTGACCCACGTCTCCTTCTCTAGAGCACAGTACTTGGCGGCTTCTCAAGAAATACATCTGTTTTTGTGTTATAAATCCAGAGACTTTCTAAACTTGTTCTGTAAAATGCATCTGATGACTTAATGGAGAATTCATTTATTAGATTAAAATATTTAAGGCATTGTACAATGGCAAGAAATTGAAAACATTGCCCACAGTGGTAAGCAAACAAACAAAAATAATAACAATTTTAACATCTATAGAGTACATCAGAATGAATAATAGGCTCTTTGGATTATTTACTATTGTTCACTAATTTGAGATGTATACTATTTTCCATAAAGGAGATCTGAGTGAATGAATAAAAATAGAAAGCCCAAATAAAGATGTTTAAGTGTGACCTTGATTCCATTTTGCTTTGTAATCTCTAGCAATTAATTCTCAGTGGGGCTAGATTTCTCAACAGACCACTTTTTCCATGTATAGAAGCTTCTGCATGAAATTGATTTGGGCTGAATTTTTTCACACAGTTGACTTGCTTGAAATAATACTAAAGGACCACCATTGAGCAATTTGGATACAACTAATGTGTGCTTTTGTAAATCAGGTTCAAATAAACTGGATTTGACCTTAACCACTAACCCCTCAAAAAAGGCTGGCAGTCATCACAGTGAATGCCATCCAATTATGTATAAAAATTGATATGAGTCCTCTCTTCCTGTGGAGATGGCAGCCATCACCTACTTGGCATCATGGCTACTCTCAGACCTCTGATGAAGCCCAAGATCATTAAAAAAGGACCAAGAGGGGCACCTGGGTGGCTCAGGTCCTTGGATCGAGCCCCGACTCAGGCTCCCTGCTCAGTGGGGAGGGGAGTATGCTTCTCTCTTTCTCTCTCCCTCTACCCCCTACTCGTTCTCTCTCTCTCTCTTTTTCTCTCTACCTCTCAATTAAATAAATAAAATCTTTAAAAAAATAAAAATAAGAAATAAAAAAGGACCAAGAAATTCATCCAGCACCCGTCAGACCGATACGTCAAAATTAAGAGCGACTGGTGGAAGCCCAAAGACACTGACAATAGGGTGCGCAGAAGATTCAAGGGCCAGATCTTGATGCTCAGCATTGGTTATGGGAGCAACAAGAAAACAAAGCATGTGCTGCCCAGTGGCTTCTGGAAGTTCCTAGTCCACACTGCCAAGGAGCTTGAAGGGCTGCTGAGGTGCAACAGATCCTACCGAGCAGAGATTGCTCACAATGTCTCCTCCAAGAACCACAGACCCATTGTGGAAAGAGCAGCCCAGCTGGCCAACGGAGTCACCAATCCCAATGCCAGGCTGTGCAGCAAAGAAAATGAATAGTTGGATAGTTTATGTGCACATTGTAGTTGTGTTAATAAAATCAGAAAACTAAAAAAAAAAAAAAAAAAAAAAAAGGATAGGAGTTGTTTGAATTGGAAATTGACTTCTATACCCAAAACCTGCTTTTGAAAACTTGGTTACTACCTCTGTTTTCCTGTTTCACCAGCTGTAAACGGAGGATAGAAACAGTTACCACTGCCTCCCAGTGGCAGCTGGAGGATTAATGAGCTAATATTTGTAAAATGCTTTGAAGACAAAAGTGCCAGCTATTATTATTACTAATAAACCATTTTTCTCCAGTGTAATGTTGGACAGCGGCCATTAAAAACTCATTACTGTATTTAACAGTAAAACAATCTGCTACAGCCTTGTATTTACTGCCTCAATTAAGCATGCATTCCACTTCCTTTGCCCCTCGAAATTCAGAGCTGATGAGGAGGGACAAAAAGGTGTGTGTCATCATTTCCCAAGTTCATTTAAATAATGGGGTTAACAGACTGGATGCTTAGAGTGGAGAGTAGTTGGATTGTTTCTACTGAAAACTAGACTGTGTCCTTAATGGGAGGCTAATTTGGCTACACATTTGCTTCTGTGCTCTATGAAGGGAATGGAATGCCCAGTTCTAGGTTTTTATTCAACTGGATTTACTTCACATCTACTGCTGTTGAAGATTGTATTCCAGTGTCTTGGTGGTTCAGACTGGTTCCATGAATGACACAGTTTATGTGGGCGGTTGTATGGTGTGTGTGTGCATGGTGGAGCAGGGGTGGGTGTGCTCTATTTAGAACTCATGCCAAACATGAAGTAGAAAACTGAAGTAATTATTTCAGCTGCTTCCAGTCCACAAATATTAAAAAATAAAACTGGAGGTCTTGAATTATACAGAGTAGTTCATTAATCTGTAATTGATGTGTTGCATTAAATCCCTTCGATACAAATTTATTTGGATCTACGTGAATGTTCTTAAATACTGCATGATACAGGTAGTGGAAGCATTTCTCACCTATTGCCAGAACAATGCTCATTTTCCCCATGCTGTTTTACTACTGCAAATAAGAGTAAAAGATATAAAATAAATCAATGACTGTAATCACAACAAGTAAATCTGAAGTCTATTCACTAGCTACCTCCAGTCTCTAAATCCTAAACCAATATCTAAAGGTTGAACAAAAGAGGCCTCATAGCAGCATAAATTCACTGAATTCACTGCTAGCATTTTGGTATGGAAAGACCTTCCTCACTCAGTGACTACTCACTCTTAATTTAGAACCATTCTAATAAGCATAACTGTTTTATTTTAGTGGATGACAGAGTATAAACTGCAAGTTAGAACAGATGATGGAAATTTTGCAGATTCGTTCACAGACAAAAGAAATTATAGTTAGCATCTCTTCAGCAAGGGAGGAGTATGGAAAGGCTAGAAAGAGGCAACTCAGAAATCATCATGGCCTTATGAGTGGTCCCTGAGTCATTAAGAAATTATGAAATAGTTTAAACTAAAAAAAAAAAAAAAATTGACATATCACCTATATGAGTATAGATCATTAATCTGAAAATCAAGTGAAATCATCTTTGCTAGTGATCTACCTGTTTTAAGAATGTTACATGCAAATACAAAACAGCAGTATTAAAATTCCCCAAACCTTTTACAAGATGTCCTTCTAATAGCAATGCACTAATAACTATCCAAGGTACTATTGTTTGCAGATGAGATTTTGCACTGCAAGTGTATCACAGTATATTTTTTTATTACTATCAGTTAAGGAGGCCATGCCTTGTAAATACTATCACCATTCCATTGACTTCTGAAATGGAGCTCATGCTATTTTCATCATTTATTTTGTTGAATTGTGCATGGGGAATTCACCATATGGCTTTAAACTGTTTAAGACCTCAGTAGGAATGTGTTTTGCATATCAGATTCTTGGGGGAAATACACAAGTTGCTTATCATTTGGAAGAAAAGTACCTGGAGACTTATGTGTAGTGAAGAGGGGAAATGATGAAAAATTAATTTTAATTGTGACTATGTAGCAATTTATGTAAAATGTGAAGGGGTACTGTTCGGTTACCTATTGCCACATTACTAACCCATAACTGAAACAACAACCATTTTATGAAATCTCATGCTTTTGTGTGTCAGGGACTCAGGCAGGGCTAAGATGCGTGATTTCTTCAGCCCCACCTGGTGACAGCTGGGGTGACATGGTAGGTTCAGATGGTGGCCGGGTTGGCTAGTGGCCCCAGGATAGCTTCACTTGCATGTATGGTGCTGTACACGTGCAAGGGGGCGCTGAACTCAGCTGTGCCCCTCTTTGGCCTCTGGTTATTTTCATGTAGCACATGGTCTCTCCATGTAGGTCAATGGAGACCTCTCAAGTAGGTCATTGGACTTCTTACGTGATGGCTCAGTGGTCCAAGAGTCCAGTTTAGAAGATCATCAGTTCTGGTAAAGACTGGGCCTGGAACAGGTTCAGCATCCCTTCCACTCTGGTCCAAACCATAAAACACCAGTCCATATGCAAAGGGAGCACTCATGCAGCTACCCTGCTGTGCTGGAGGGTTCTACCAGACAGGGTAGGAAGAACTTGAAAGACATGCTAATCAAGAGAATTATTATACCCCCCCTTGATACCATTTACTCACTCCATGACTGATTACAAAGTGGAAGAAAACTTGGAAGACGTAGAAGAACCCTGTGCCCCAAAGGGACTCCTTTCCCTTCCTCCTTCCTAGATCTCTTATGCCCAGGAGCACACACGACTTAGAGAAGGGAGTGTGACAGGAGAGTGAACTTTGGCTAGCCAGAGGCACCCATGTCTGGAGAGGGAGGCTAGATGTGAGAGGATGGGCAGCTGAGGACACTCAGGCTGAGATGCCTTAGCAGGATGGGCTTTGCTGATGCTCTGTACCTCCCAGCCATTTGCATTTATCCTTACTCTTCCATTTAGCTCGGAAGTGGCTTGGCCTTGGCAGCACTAGGACTCCCCCAGTGAAACTCAAATGCCTGGAAACATGGAGTTGACCACTCAGATCGCACAGGCACTGGGCTTGAGGAGGGACGGAAAAGAGCCTCTCCGTGTCCTTCTGTTTATCTTTTACAGCCACAAACGAGAAAGGAGGCAGGCTTCTTGCACCGAAATGATAATTGTGCATTTGGCTTCCATCTTTCTTTACCTGTAACTTTCAGAAACAGGATTGTAACGGAAAGGGGATTCATGGGTGGTGAGTACCAACATCATTCTCATATCTTCTTGCAGCGCTGTGCGAGCGCAGAGCAAGAAGCAGGTCAAGAATGTACAGCAAGGGAGCTGTCTTG
This sequence comes from Mirounga angustirostris, assembly GCF_029215605.1. Taxonomy (NCBI): domain Eukaryota; kingdom Metazoa; phylum Chordata; class Mammalia; order Carnivora; family Phocidae; genus Mirounga; species Mirounga angustirostris. The sequence goes on along the minus strand of NW_026991709.1, from coordinate 174,180,611 downwards.
GGCTGTTTCTTTTCTCTTCAAATGCTCCCTGATAATGGATGAAGAATAACCGCCGCCATGTCTAATATGGGTTCAGTTTGTGTTCTCATCGCCTCTACTTCTGTATTTCCTCACACCTTCCCATCATCTTCTTCCTTCTGTGGCATGCCGATTTTTCTCTCAGTGCTTGGGAGCCACGCATGCTATCATTCTCATACCTCTGTTACATTATCCCACTCTTCTGATAAACACGGATGTTTTTCTCCTGCAGTCTTGCCAAAAGCATGTTCGGAGTATTGCACTATATTTTTCATATCTCAGAAACTAATTCAGCAGGTAAAATGCAATATATGTAACCCTAAAATGCTCTGTTATGGTGAATTTAATTCTATAATGGTAATGCTGGAAATTGCCTTTAAGTAAGGGACACAAACATATATCATTTAATGGGATTCTTATAAAAATTAGGTGTTAAATAAATGAATACATAAATAAAAACAAGGTAGGTATTAATCCTATTCAGAGAGGTTAAGGGAACTCCTGGCACCATTTCTGTAAGAGGGGAACTGGAAATCAGGTTGTCTGATTTTGTCTTAAGTCATTTTCACGACAAACCACTTAGCTGTTGATAAAATGTCCCCTTGTTCAGAAAACTTAGTGTTTTCTGGACAGGTTCATTTTTAGATGATACAACCTATAAAGCCGTATTAAAAAGTCTTGGGACTGTTGAAACACAAGCAATGCTCGGATTTTTTCCTGTGGTTTCGTTTGTTATAGCAAAATACATTTTTACTACAGCAGAGAGCACCTTCTGGCCAGTCTTGCTTTAGCACTTGTCCATCTTCTGTCCTCTGCATCCTTTCTCTACTCTTACATGACCACAAAGCCTGCTTCAACTTTCTCTTTGACACACGAGATTTATTTCTCATGAGCCATTCTGGATAATTCCATGTTCAGTCTTTTAATCACTAGACCACTGTAACCTTCCCCTCGCTGGATTTCTGCCCTTTGTCATCATTCTTCTCCACGAAGGTCTAAATGTCCCTGAGAAAATCCCCCTTTCTCGCTTGTCACTTTGACCATGATGTCACTTACTTCCCGAAAATTTCCCCTGGCTCCCCACTGCTTTGCAGGCCAAGTAACTGTCACACTTGGTTTCCACATTCAGCCGGATTCAGCCTTCATTATTTCCTTCTACTTTCCTGTATCCTTAGAGACCCTCTCCTTTTACCCAACAGCTCGCTGTTCCAGCCTTTTTAGAGCTCCTGTCTTCTCAGACACTTTCTTTTTTTAAATTTTTTTTAAAGATTTTATTTAATTTATTTGACAGAGAGAGACAGGGCAAGAGAGGGAACACAAGCAGGGGGAGTGGGAGAGGGAGAAGCAGGCTACCTGCTGAGCAGGGAGCCCGATGCGGGGCTTGATCCCAGGACCCTGGGACCATGACCGGAGCCGAAGGCAGATGCTTAATGACTGAGCCACACAGGCACCCCTCCTGCTGTTCTTTCTTCTTAAAATAACTGGTCACTCGATCATCTATTCTCTAAGACTCCCCCAAATACACCGTCTTCATTATTTTTGTCATAAGGTACTTAACATTTTCAACAGCACATTAAAAGAAAGAAGTGTTGCTTTAAAACTGAGGTTTTATTTCATTACTGTAAATGAAACACCAGTGTAGTGGGAAACAATGAAAGGTAATTACAAATGTTAACACAATGAAAACAGTCCAAGGTCATTAATGATAGCTGGTTACAAATTACCCACCTACCTGCCAAAGGCTCTGGGTTGAAGTTCTGCTCCCTCTCTCCCACTATAAAATAGCAAGATTAGTAAAGTTAAAGTGTTGTTAGTGATATATTAGGACCTACCTGAGACTTCACTTTTTTTTTTTTTTTACAGTCAGAAAGACTGCAAGACAATTCAAAGGGGATATTCGCTCAGGTCATGCCCAAAAGGGCTTCCTAAGATGATCGCAGTACTGAGAATAGTGCTCTAGAATATGCAGCCCAGCTCAAAGAGGGTGAAGACATCCCTTAGAAAAATTCATCACACTTCTCTGCCTTTATCTTAGTATGTGCCTGCATTTAATCATGAAATGAAAATTTGTGAAGTTCTTGCTGTGTGAAAATCACTATGCTGGGTGAATAAACTCCAAGGTGAATTAGACACAGTACCTGGCCTGAAGATGCTTACAGTTACCACCAAATATACACCTATAAAATAGTATTAATATGAACATATATGCATTTTCTGGGGTCTGACACTCCTGAAATGTTGTAAACCTCCAGTCTAATTAAGGATATATACTCAAATAAGAACAATGTAGAGGACCAAAAATGCCATAGGAGAATGTATAGACAATATATGATGAGAATAGGAAAGATTATTTCCAGTTTGTGCACTATTAAAAGTGTCAGGGGGCACCTGGGTTGCTCAGTCAGTTAAGCATCTGCCTGCATCGGGCTCCCTGCTCAATGGGGAGTCTGCTTCTCCCTCTCTCTCTGCCCCTCCCCACCACTGTGTGCTCTCTCTCTCAAGTAAATAAATAAAATCTTTTAAAAAATAAGATGAACGTGTCAGAAAAGAGGTAGAATTTGAAAGGCAAAGAAGAAATTTCATTGCAATTACCATTTCTCGGAAGCAAAATAAATGTGCAAGCCCTACTTAATGAGCAATTAATTTTTAGCAGTATTTATCACACCAGTCTAGTGCCATTAGAGAAAACCTTCTTGTGATAAAATGTGATTTGATTACCTTTCTCAAGTTCCAAAAGGCTTTTCCATGTATTATAAAACAGGATCCCTCCCCAATTTGGCATAGACTTAGAGAAAGCCAAACCTGGGTGGAAGATGGCGAGCCAACCTAAAGCCTATTTGATTGACAAGTCAGGGGGTGTGGATATCAAGAGCCATCATAAGGATGTTTGAGTTCTATGACCTTGGAGGGTGCTTTCCAATTCTGAGATGACCAGGAAATCAGATGTTCCCAGCAGAAAAACACAGTGCCTTCCGTGTTTTCTAGGTGGGTTTTTTTCTCCTTTATGTCTCAGAGTATTGCTGACTCTGTGTTCTGTAGTCCCTTCTAGGACCTGGTTCTCAGTCATAGAAGCTCAGATAATGCAGATAAGGCTATTGTGTATTTAGTTCTCTATACTTAGTATGCTTGTGAAATGGGAAGAAGGAAAAAAACAAAGGATAGTAATGATAAAGTCATCTAATACTAAGAGCTGACTGTGAAACACTAGGATTTTCTTTATTGTTGTTTATATTTGTGTAATTTTCATATATTTTTCAAGTGAAAATATTTTGTGCCTTTTTTTTCTTAGAAACACTGAGGTCACATGCTACATTATCAATGTCACTTTTTTTTTTTAATTTTATCTTTTTTATTTATTTAAAAAAATTAAGTTTTATTTATTTAGATAATATCTATACCCAATGTGGGACTTGAACTCATAACCCAAGATCAGGAGTTGCATGCTCTTCCAGTTGAGCCATCTAGGCGCCCCCCCCCCTTTTTTTTTTTAATATCACTTTCTTATTGGCCATACTAACACTTACATAATTGACTTGTTGAGTCTTCTGTACATTGGATTTTAATTACATCAGTAATTTCACTTTTTTTTTTTTTTTGAGATTTTATTTATTTATCGGAGAGAGAGAGAGCACAAGCAGGGGCAGCGGCAGGCAGAGGGAGAAGCAGACATCCCGCTGAGCAGGAAGCCCAATGCGGGACTCGATCCCAGGACCCTGGGATCATGACCTGAGCTGAAGGCAGGTGCTTAACCAACTGAGCCATCCAGGCGTCTCCAGTAATTTCACTTTTAAAAAAAAAAGTAGGGAAATGAATATCCACAATACTGATTAGTGATGGATATTCTTGATTTTGCTAGCACCTTGAATAATGCATCCCTCTTTTTGATTACTGTGGATATTTCATTAATACAGAAAATACAACTTTTTAAAGTTCAAAGGGAAGAAGCACTTGTGTGTTAGTAGAGTTGATAAAGCAATAGTGCAGTGATGTGAAATATTCTAGCTTTATCTTCTGAAGTTATTCTTTGCAAATATTAATCATGTGCACCTAATAAGTAACAGTGACAAGGCATAATTTAGAGACTATGAAATTGAGAATTTGAACACACAGCATGTGCAGGCATACACATACATAGACAGAACTGCTCTTTGGTAAATCTATATAACCTCACTTATGCTGAACTCACTCAGGATCTGCTTTCTCATCAAGTATTTATCATCAAAATGAAAACTTCTTAAAATTGTCATGGATTTGCTTATACTACTATATGTTAAGTGTAAAAAGTAACATTTATTTCTTGGCCTCATACTAGGTGACTAATTATAAAACTGTTCTGTGCATTGAAGTACATCTCTCAAAAGCTTTACAATCTGATTTTTGACGAATGATGCAATAGTGAAATTTGAATGATGCCATCTATTGAATGATGCAATAGTGAAATTTACTTGAGGTGACCATTTCATGAATTCAGAATTTTTTTTTACTTTCAGCATTTCTGCTCATTATTTATTGGCTGAGTTTCATCAAATTTGTCAACTGCCAGCCTAAAGCTTTGGAAATTGGTATGATGAAAATTCTGAGTGGGAATAAATGTCTTTAGAGATATTTTAAACCCAAGAATGTGGGATCTGAGACCTACCTGTCCAGATATGGCAGAAAATGTAGACAAAAAATGGTGTTTAAAAAAATACTACCATATTTTAGAGGAACAGTACTAATCAGATAATATTTAAAAACTCAGGGGCGCCTGGCTGGCTCAGTCAGTGGAGCATGTGACTCTTGATCTTGGGGTTGTGAGTTCGAGACTCATGCTGGGTGTAGAGATTACTTAAAAATTTTTTAAATAAGTAAATAAAAACTCATGACTGGTGGTACAATTTTGAATTGAGGTATTATGGGGAAAACATCATTACTGGAGTTTGAAGTTTTGGCTTTTTGATGTTGTTTGGCAGAATAATTCTAAATACTACAGTTTTTTTTTTTCTTTTTGATTTCCTGTGAATTCAGAGCTGACTTTCTTATATGACAGTTGAAAAGAATCTTCTTATTTCTTGTGTATTCTTTTTAATGTGGCCAGGAGAAAGATTAAAGTGAATACTCTCTTTCATAAAGCGGTTGAGAGTTGATTCTGAAATAATGTACCAGACAGTGCTTTTAGAGTGAAAGAATAGCCTCAGAACCCTAAGATAGTCAACATATACCAGACCCGTCTATAAAAAAACATAAAATAGTTTGTGTTTATTGATGCCTTGTGTAAGATGTGGATTTACCAGAAGCATTTGAATTCCATATTTCCCTATGACTGCTAACTGACCGATGGTATTGGTAATATATTTAGAAAGTTTATTTCCTCCTTAAGCATAAGATGCCCATCGGACATTCAAGGAACATTGCTGGAGGCGACTTTGACATTGACAAAGTGGAACACACATTTGGGAAAGGGCTGCTAAAGATGGCCATTCATACCCAGAGAACTAGCATTTTCCCATTTGCTAGGATTTTCCTAATTTGGCAGTGGTTCCTGGATGCCACACCTAGACTTTCTTTCTTTAGCAATGTTGATTTATGGAAATGCTTTGATAGAGGCTCAAAAGCTAACACCAAATTCAGCCGTGCAGAAAGACTCCAAATCATATTCTTCTTTTTTGTCAATATTTTCACTAGGGCAATGTGAGATATTAAATCACCTGGAATTAGTTATGTGCCATTTCAGCAACCTTTTGTGCTCCATCTGCCACAAGCTGTTTGTGCTGATTAGCAGTTTAAAAGTCTGCAGAGGAAGGAAATTTTCAGTAGCTTTTTTCTTTTTTTCTTTTTCTTTTTTTTTTCTCTTCAGTCCTGTGTGCACTGGGGTAGGAATTACCCTTGTGTAACTTCTGAATAATTTGGTTGAACAGATTCATGCTGGAAAAGAACAGTATCAGAAAAAATTTACCTATCTGTCTATAGCTATGCTCCCAGGTACAAAAGAGGAGAAGAACCAGTGACTCCAAGTGAAGTAAGTGTGTGTGTGTGTGTGTGTGTGTGTGTGTGTGTGTGGCTCTGATTCCAAGGAGTCATTCATTCATTCATCAAATATTTATTGAGCTGTTTATAAATTCCAGGCACCGTGCTAAGCATTAAGATGAAGACAAATTCTCTGCCTTCCAGGGTTGACCATTACTAAGAATGTCAGCCAATAAATAAGTAAACAAATAAAATCATTATAGGAAAGAAAAAAAGGGCGATGGTAGAGAAAAATGAAAGGAGGAACTTATTACAGAAAGGGTTTTCTGAGAAGATGACTTTCTAGCCAAGCCAGAAAGGGAGGAAGGCTCACGGAAAGAGCCAGAAAGGCAGGGTTCCAGGCAGAGGGGCAGCAAGCGGAAAGGCACCGTGGAAGACAAGAATTTGGCATGGTCTGGAGCTGACAGAAGGCTAGAACCTGGAGCGTAGGGAGCTTGGGCGCAATTGGCACAGGAAAGGTTAGGGCAGATCTTGTGAGCCCTTACAGGTCATGGATGAGAATATGAATTTAAAGCACCGTATAGGAACTTCAAAGGAATCCAAGCAGTTAAAGCAAGTGGATCTGATTTATGTTTATAAAAAAAAAAAAAATCACTTTAGCTGTTGCGTGAAGAGTGGATTGCAACAGGGAGCAGGATCCGTTGGTGTTCCACATGGGGAATGAGAACAACTCGGACTTGAGCTAGGGTGCGATAAAGGGGATTTGTGAGACTGTTTATTGTACTTTTAATAAGATGATATGGGTGGTTTGGGGATTGTTGTGAGAAATAGCACACAGCCCCTGCAAGCAGAAACCTACATGGGAAACAAGTACAGAATATGTAGTTGTGAGACAAGGAGGTTTAAGATACGTGTCGTCGCCATGCTGCCTTCCTGCAGAGGGATTTGGATGAGCCCCAGGAGGGCTGAGTGACATTTAGTGAGCTTCTGGACTGAAAGAGGGCATGCACTCCTGAAAGAATGTGCTACACTGCACTGGAGGAACCTGCTCATTAATTCTTACAGCACTTTTGTGTTGGGTATGGAAGATGAAAGACATTTTCCATTCAATTATTGATCATAAGCATGATATGTGTTGATCAAAGTGGCAAGATAATTTGTATCAAATAGAATTCGGTTATCCTTTTTTCCCTTGCTATATTTTAATATATATTTAAGTTTCCCCAAGTGAGTAGAGAACACAGTACCCACCCACCCCTAAGGAAAGAACCATTCTATTGTTAAAAGTGTTACTGAATAGCAAGTAAATTATGTTGACTTTAACCCAAATGCCCACCCTATTTTTTGGTATATACATTAGTAATGTGAAATGCTTCTAAATGTGTCCTTCTAGGAAGATTAAAGTTTAGACTTTGGATGTTTATTTTCATATTTATGTGAAAAAGATACAATTTATTAGTTATATAGATAATGACAAAGAACAAAGAATAAGTTTTAAATTCATAAGAAAAAAACAACACAATGGAGAAATGGGCAAAGAGAAAGAACACATTTTAGAAAAAAGAAACTCAATTGGTCAAAAATAATGTAAAAATACTGGACCTCACAATAATCAGGGCAATGCAAATTAAAATCTCAGTGAAAACAAATTCTAGCTCATCCATATCATGGAATATTACTCAGCAATCACAAAGAATGGACCTATGCAATAACATGAATGACTCTCAAAAGCATCGTGCTGAGTGAAAGAAGCCAGACACAAAAGGTTAAATACTGTATGTTTCCATTTATAGGATATTCTGGAAAAGGTAAAACTAGAGGGACAAATAAAATCAGTGATTTCAGGGACTGGTGGGTGGGGTTGGGAGTTGAGGTGATGGAAATATTTTATATCTTGATTGTAGTCATGTTTAAACAACTGTATACTTTGTCAATACTGAATTGTGCATTTAAAACTTGTTACTTTTACTCTAGGTAAATTATACCTTAGTAAAGCTGATTAAAAAAAAAGCAATGAGGATCTGTGTTACATTTATTGGGCTATAACAGTGAAAATATCTAAACTGAATGTTGTGAAGATATCAGGAAATGGGAGCATTCATGCTCTGCTGATGTGAGTAAAAAGTGACAGAACCCCCTTTGGGAGGAGGAATTCACAATAGCTAGGAAGGTTGAAAATATTTATACCCTAGGATGCCCCAGCCATTCTGTAGCTGCATGATTACCCAAGAGAAGTGCTCACACATGTGCTCAAGGGGGACTATACAGTCAGGGAAGAAGAATTTCCTCTGCTATTCAACGTCCTTCTAGCTGGACTAAGAATCAAATTGACATAAGACAGATTAATGGGAGAAAATCAAATTTAATTTCATACACATGAGAAATCCACACAAACATGGAAATTCCAAAGACAGGCAAAGTGAGGTATATATGTCCTTCTGACTAAGAAGAAGGGGGTAGGGGTCTGGGACTTCAAAGGGAATGAATGCAGTCCTCCGGAAGATGAAAAAGAGTAAATGCTTGGTAAAGAAATGTTTCTGGGCCACTCAGAAACAATGGACATAGAGGACTCTGATCAAACAGACCTTGCTAGTTTTCCCCTTATCTACTGTAGTAATTCATATCATAATGTAGTTATCTATGATGATAGCTCTCTTCTTGGAGCAGGACCTCTATCTGTATTATTATTAGGTAGTTGAGGAAGGAAGTAAAGAACTTTTCCTGAATCTGCTGGGTTTTGGTTGCTTTTAACTCAAAATAATCTTTATACCAAAGTGGCCCATCTTGGGACAGCCTGCCTTTATCCCCTACAATACAAACTATGTTCTGTGCAATCATTTGTTTTGTTTTGTTTTGTTTGGTAGGCTCTATGCCCAACGTAGACCCCAAGATCAAGAGTTGCATGCTCTCCTGACTGAGCAAGCCAGGTGCCCCTTCATGCAACCATTTGTAAGAGTAAAAAATGGAAACAACCTACATGTCTATCAAAAGGGGTTAAGTAGCTTGAAATATATAAAATATTTAGTATATGCATGTTGACTTCTATAGAACAGTTCAAATGAATGAACTAAATATAAATGTAGATTTTGAAAATAATTTATGTGAAAATAAGCAAGTGTCAGAGTGATACCTTGTGTATGATAGTGTGTTAAAAAATAAAACTCAACTGAGTAAAATTTTAAAATCTTATGGGCTTTATTCAATGATTCTTGAATCAGGCAGTATCCCATCTAGCAGATAGAAAGGAGCCTTGAGTAGCTGTTCAAAATGAAAGACTTCTAGGGGCAGAAGGCAGCACATACAAGGATTAGTAGCAAAAAGTGAATTGTTTCAGACAAGGTGACTTTCCTTTAGAAGGCAGCAGGGGGTCTGTTGGGCCTATTACCTCCTAGTGCTGACCAGGGATTCTTAATTGACTGGTGTAAGATTCCATTCCTGGGACATGGTGAAACTGTAACTAAGTTAAGGCTTGTTGTGGTTAGGCTCAACATAAGCAACTCTATTTGGGGCCTCTTGTCTCATTGTCAACAATACCAATTATGTGAATTAAAAATACTCATGCAACATTTTATTTATAGAATAGTATAAAAAATGTGTTGCTTGCACATCAAATTAAATATGTTGGTTCTTTCTAGGAGTAAACAGAGATGGAATTTAGAAGAGAAATTAAGGGACTTTCAACTTAATTTCTTGTATTTTATTTATTTAAATAGTGATTTCTGGGGGCACCTGGCTGGCTCAGTTGGTAAAGCATGTGACTCTTGAACTCTGTGTTGGGACTTTGAGCCCCATGTTGGGTTTGGAGCCTACTTAAAAAATACATAAATAAAAATAAAAAGTGAGTTCTGAGGCAAATATGACAAAATGTTAATATTTAAAAATTTAGATGGCAATTATGTAGGAATCTTTAAATTCTATTTCCTGTATCTAAATTTCTTCATAAAATAAAAACATGTAAGCTACATTGCAAAATCGCCAATATAGAATTTGTGTTTTTTGGTCAAGTAGAAACATTATCACCAAAGACTGATAATGAACTGTTTCAGCTCTTGATTACAATGTAGATCTATCAGAATGTTTATATGTAACAGACCCTAAACTCATTCAGAGATTAACTTGCTTAGATCTAAGAGAAATCTCATGCCTTTCCATTTTTAATTTCATGGTAGTTGTCAAAAACTAGACAAAAAGTCAACTCAATCTCCTCTTCAGAAGAGTAGAGGTAAACCACATAGTCATACTCCAGTACTTTTTTTTTTTTTAAAGATTTTATTTATTTATTTGACAGAGAGACAGTGAGAGCAGGAACACAAGCGGGGTGGGTGGGAGAGGGAGAAGCAGGCTTCCCGCTGAGCAGGGAGCCCGATGCGGGGCTCCATCCCAGGACCGTGGGATCATGACCTGAGCTGAAGGCAGACACTTAACAACTGAGCCACCCAGGTGCCCCAGTCACACTCCAGTACTTAACATCTGTACAAAGACTTATATATACATGAGTAGTACTTAGTATTTCAGGTAATCTTCCTGATGTTTATGTTGGTTCTGTAAGTGTTCTTGCTGTTAGAATATAGATGAGCAAACACTGAAGAAGGAGTTTAAATTACGTGTTTAATATTAAGTTCATGAGACTGTAGATACTGTACTTATGCAAGATATTACTCTATTGTATCTTAATATTTATTGACTTAATTTATAGAAATATTTTATGTGCTCAAAAATGATATGACTACATATGTGACAAATCTTACTTAAAAATTTAGGTTTCTATAAGAAGCAGCATAATTTTAACTTAGGCTTATGGATATAATATTATTTCATCTCCTTGCAAAATAATTGAAGGCAGCATATATTTTGTATCAACCTAAAGAAGTACCAAAAACTGGCTCCTGAAATCAAAATCTAGGTTCTTATCTACATATATCTGTGTTACTTGACCTATATTCAATTCCTATTGTAAACAATTACCACCAGATTAGTGGCTTAAAAAGACACAGATTTGTTCTCTAGAAATTCTGGAGTTTAGACGGCCCCAAATCAAAGTGTCAGCAGAACTATTTTCCTTTAGAGCCTCTAGGGGAGAATCTGTTTCTTTGCTTTTTCTAGCTTCTAGAATCCACCTGCATTCCTTGGCTTACGGCCCCATCCTTCATCTTCAAAGCCAACAGTGTAGCATCTTCCAATTTGTCTCTCTCTGCTCTGCCCTGTGTCACCTGTTCTGACTCTCACCTTCTGCCTTCTTCCTATAAGGAACCTGTGCTTATATTAGACCCATTCACGTATTCACGTAATCTAGGATAATCTCTCTATCTCACAGTCCTTAATGTAATCACATCTGCTAAGTCCCATTTACCATGTAAGGCAACATTCTCGCAGGTTCTAGGGATTAGGATGTAGGTATCCTGTGATGTCTTTATTCAAACAACCACACCACCCTTCAAACTATTTTCTGGTTGAAATATCCATGAAATTAAGTGAACTTTTGGTGAAAACATTTTGGTCCATCACTATCACTATATGATATAAAATAGTGATACTTAAGTGAAGTGTTATGGGAACACAAATCTGCATTGCAAAGTTAATATTAGAAGGTAAAGGCTCTCTAAGTATTGACCTATAGAGTTAAAATAACTTTTGTGTGGGCAGTATACCATCTTTTGTTTTTAAAGGAGTAATCTGTTCAGAATGTGGTATTTTTGTACTGTAACTACATTGTATCATGGGTAAAGAATAGGACATATCTCAGAAGATTGTTGCAATTACTAAATGAAATATTTTTAAAACTGTTACAGTGGTGACTGGCATGTAGCTTTTGCTAAATACCTGCTTGTTGCATTTGTTAATATTACTAGATTCACTGAATTACCAAAAACCATATTGACTACATTAAGTAACAGAATTTAGTGGAAGAGAAAATGCAAAAAATTGATTTTAACTCAAAAGGAAAAAAATATTTTGAGAAAATAAAATAAAAGGACTGTGTCAGGTACTAATTGACTAGAGGATTAAGCTCATAAATCCTTTATTCATTCAATAGGTAGTATTGAACACTTAGGATACCATGTTGTCTATTAAGTTCAGGAACAATGCTGAGCAACTGGAATGCTACCTACACTTACAGAGCCTACAGTCTAACTCAGGAAGACTGTTAATAGAGGAATAATAAGCGTTGGGATGGAAGTTGTACAGGGTATCAGATTGTCTTATATTTGATTCTTAGAGTTAAGCCAAATTTAACATCTCTGAAGTCTGAAAATGAATATAGAGATTCATCCAGTAAAATGGAGTCTATATTAATTCTTAAAACATCTTTTTTTTTTTCCCCCTTTATAAGACAGCTCATAAAGCCAAAGTGAAAGCTGGGTCAAACATGAAACAATTCAGTTTCTTTCTTTCTTTCTTTTTCTTTCTTTCTTTCTTTCTTTCTTTCTTTCTTTCTTTCTTTCTTTCTTTCTTTCTTTCTTTCTCTCTTTTTTTTTTTTTAAGATTTTATTAATTTGACAGAGAGAGACACAGCAAGAGAGGGAACACAAGTAGGGAGAGTGGGAGAGGGAGAAGCAGGCTACCTGCTGAGCAGGGAGCCCGATGCTGGGCTGGATCCCAGGACCCTGGGATCATGATGTGAGCCCAAGGCAGACGCTTGATGACTGAGCCACCCAGGCACCCCAGCAATTCAGTTTCTTATGCCCATGCACCTACTGATAGTCCCACACTCACACAAACATACATACTCACCACCACCATTGTCTAGGAACTTAACAGTGATTGTGCTTCTCTAGGTTTCTAAAATCAAGAGAGTGATTGTGAAATAGGTAATGAAGGAGATAATTAGTACTCTTCTGCCTTTTCTTAAAGTGGAAATATTTCTATGACTGTTAGAGAAAAAAATTACCTTATATTTTTTATCTTTCCCGTCATTTTCCAAAATGCTTCCTCCTCTCCCCAATGTTTAGTAGACAATCCACTACAAGTAGATACTTTCTGATAGACTACACATAGGAGAGTTTTGAAAACATAACAAGAAGGGTGTCTTAGTCCTTGTCAAAATATTTTCATGTTGAAACCAGGGAAAATTTTGGGTGAAAGCTGAAATGCATGTTAGTTTAATTCATGCCTATTATTTCAGGTAAATAATTTCACCAGGAGTTCTTCATTGGTAAAATCAGTGTTTATGTCATGTAAGAAAGTAGCAGGTAGTTATTACCAGGGTTGAAAATGTATAAATGTTATCCACCTCCTCCCACCCATGTCTTACTTTTACTTTAATAACCACCACCTATGAATGCCCATCTATTAAAACTAAGCAGGAAGTTGTCTTGTAAATCATTTTTAAAAATATTTTTCTGCTTCACTTTTTATAGAAAATATATGAGAAGAAACATGGGAAGACAGGAAATGATCTCTTAGTCCCATAAAGGTAGACCTGAAGTTGGGGCCTAGACTAGCATTGTGTATTTGTGCAACACTAAGCGATGCTCCTTAGGACTGATGGGGAGAATATTATGCTTCTGAGCTAAATGAGAAAAACAAACAAAAACCCTGTCTTTTCTCTAGCATTCTTAATTGCTTTCTATGGAAATAAGGGCTAAAAGGTTCATAACACTTTGAAATACAGTAGGTGATATATGTTTGGAGAGAGGAAACAAAAGGCATAGAATAGAAATCAAAAGCTTTCAGAAATAGAGCAAATTCTGGAGAAAATAGCATGTGTGGACACCAACTACAGTTTTAGTGCGGGAGAGTTACAGCAGAAATGTCGGCTTTTTTTAGTGCTTAGGGGTTTTCCAGCCTTTTAGACAAATTGCTCTCCTCTGTGCATCTACATTGTTTTCTCCTCTGGGATCTTCTTTTTTGTCTCACTTCTCTTTTTACTATCTGTCCCCTCCTGGAGATACCTGCACTCATTACTTTGGGTCTCCCATTAGTGATTTTGTTACAGTATCTGCAGTCTGCTATGATTTGCTTCCAGCAGTGAGCCAACAGGAAGGGAAGCAGCCCAGTGCTCTTCAGGAGAGGTTATTGGTTCAGGCTGAGCTCCTTCAGCAATTCACACTGGCTCAAGGAAGATGAGTGACAGGACTTCTCATTTTCTCTCTTACATTTATCACAGCTAATGCCCTGATGTATCTATCCATCTACCAACTGATAGATGGATCCATCCATGCACCTATTTATTTTGGCATACAGCTTTGCAGTTGAGACAAACAATACCTGAATGGATTTGATCTATCACAAGACTGCTGTTGAGATTAAAGAATCAGGATTCAGAAGAAGTTGAGACCAAGTTTAATGATGTTTTTGGAATGTGTGGTTTTAATAATGATATGTTTTCTTCAAGGGAATTTCAATTCAGTTAAGTATGTAATGAAAACACAGGGGAGTGTTTGAAGAATCATTTAGTCTCTGTCCAGGTGGCATGCTTTTGGATGGAATTACATACAATTTAAGAATTGAAAAAAAAAAAAAAAGGCCCTTATAGGATTACCCCAATCACATAGTGATTGGGGTAATCCTATATATAATCCTATATATTGTAGTTAAAAAGAGCTGGTAAGGGGGGAGGGCAGAGGAAGAGGGAGAGAGAATCTTAAGCAGTATCCACGCTCAGCGCTTAGCCCATCACGGGGCTTGATCTCATGTCCCTGAGATCATGACCTGAACTGAAATCAAGAGTTAGGCGCTTAACCAACTGAGCCACGCAGGCGCCCCGCCAGAAAAATATTTAAACCGTGTTTCTGCTTAAACTGTGCAAAAATGTCTATTTAGGTGTTAAATATTAAGTGGGATACCTACACATGACTAAGACATTTTTATATATACTCAGTTATGCATGTGTAATAGGGACAGTATTTTTAAAATGATCATACCTAAATAGTCACTTTATTTCTATTTATTTTTTGTAGTGGAATTAAGCAGATTATAATTTTCATAGACTGAATGCACATGGGACTCCATATCTTCGCATAGTAAGTATATTGGTGGTAATACAATTTTAGAATGGCTCATTAGCCCTTGTGAGGTCCAGTGACATAGGATAGCAATAGATTGCTATCAAAGCCAAGAAGAAGGAGCGCCTGGGTGGCTCAGTTGGTTAAGCGACTGCCTTTGGCTCAGGTCATGATCCTGGAGTCCCTGGATCGAGTCCCGCCTCGGGCTCCCTGCTCAACAGGGAGTCTGCTTCTCCCTCTGACCCTAACCCCTCTCATGTGCTCTCTCTCATTCTCTCTCTCTCAAATAAATAAAGAAAATCTTTAAAAAAAAAAAAAAGCCAAGAAGAAGATAAGGCAGCATCTTTTTCATGTAGAGCTCTAAATCCTCTATTGCTTTGAAATCACCTCGGTAGTATATTTTAAACTCAAGATAAGCTGTGTTTCTGGTTCCTGATGATTGTTTTAATGGTGGATTTGACCATATGTATATCAGATATGGAAAGTAATGTCCATTAAATGAGGTAAAAATGTTCTTTTAGAGAGAAAAAAAGTGATTTAAATTTTTAGATTCTCATGGGACCTCATTAAAGTTCTCTTTCTTTAAATAGATTGTGCAGCCTAATAGTTATCAGGAATCCTGCAGTGCACATGGCTGATAGGTTAGTTTACACAGGATTAATTGTGTACTTTTGCAGGCAACCAGCACAGTGAACATTGATTTTTGCATTAGCCCCGTGTGTTGTTTGTAAGAGAGATTCTGCTTTCTATTTTAAGGTGGTGTAACATTTCACTTTTTATTAATTACAATTTCTCCCAACATGTTTTATGCCTGACATAATTTATTATAAGTTTTTCCTAATGTTTTTTTTCTAATTGCTATGTCCTTCGGAAACTTCATTAATTTTGAGCACTGATGTGTAAAAAAGTGACAGGAGAAAATGCCTTTCACAAAACATTCTCTGACTGGCCGGTTTCCCCATGCCTCCATCGATAAGTTGCCCAAATCTTTTCTTAGAATACAGAAGCAATGCAGTTGCATCTACTCCAGCTATACTGTGAATAATTAATGCAAGAAATAACCTGAGAATATTGCATTTCTTAAAGCCAAAAATGTGAATGTCCAAAGGAGAGCAAGCTACTCAGAACAGAGTCTAGTTTCTAGACTATGTAAATCTCTAGAGCCTCATATTTCCTGAAATAATGTCCATATGGAAGGAATAGAGAAAAGGGTTTTTTGCTTGAATTTTCCAGATAATTAGTTCAGCTCTCAACTACTACAGTGTGTCCACTCTCTGTGGGTATAAAATGCCTATTGGGATTTCAGTGGGATCATTATAGCTGGGTTCAGAATATACTTTGTTATATTCTATGTGCTTTTGAGAAAACAGAAAATGATGGTGATTGCATGCAATTTAGGCCTAATCTTTACACTTTTCTTGTCTTGAACTTGCAAATCAATTACTTGCCTGTGTCCCTCTTACTTTCCCCATTTGAGGCTCCATTAGGTAAAATTTTCCTCCCTTCATATCATTGTGGTTCTTCCAGTAAAAGGAGTTGACCACCTCTTAGTTTTTGCTGCTTTTGTTTTGTTTTGCTTTGCTTTAAGTGGATCCTCCCTCACCCTTTTCCCCCACCATGAGTGTCTGCAGCATTTTAAAGAGCCAATAAGGAGCTGTACAAAGTGAGTATTTAAAATGTGTACTGAGTGACCAACTGGCCCCTCCTGGAAGAACCCTCTTAAACACTTGGTTACCACAACTTCAAAAAGGAGCTTGCTTCTGAAGGATCAAAGGATCTCTTGTATAAAAATTTGGAGCATTCATGATAAAATGAAGAGAATAACATGTCTTTTAAGCTCCTGTATGACGCCTGGATTATGTGGAGAGACTAAGGAAGTGGTGGTTCTCTCAGGCTTTTGTGTCATGTTAAACAGAAATAGATGAAAGCAAAAGCTTAAAACTGACAAAATCCCAAGTAGGGAAGCTCTGGTCCACAGCTCATTCACTGGGTCATAACAAACCACCAACTGATGATTTGAAGAAAAAAAAAAAAAAAAAGGGAAAGAAAAAAGAAAAGCCAAGCAAGGAAGAAGAGATTTCCTTTTATAGTGAAGGACTAAATTTGTTTTGTGTCATTTTAAACTGCGCACCTTCACAAAGTATGTACACCACTTGTTTTTCTGATATAGAAATTGGGTCATGACATTGTTGAGAAAGGACTGGAATTGGAATCCCAATACTGGGTTTTACACTTGACCTTTGTCACTTGCTACCTGTGATATTAAAGAAGTAACTTAACCCTCTGCATTTCATTTTTCCTCATTTTTAAATGAATCTAACAAATTAACACAAACTTGTTTTAAGGGATTAAATGAAAAAAAATCTTTGTGAGAGTGTTATAAAATGTAAGGTTTTATATTGTTATAATATAGGTAGTTTGCAATAAAATTTGATTAAACAATTACAACAGATTTTCGTTCTCTGTTTTGAGGCCGAATATTTACTTTTTACATTGAACTTTGTCTTGAGTAGTTTGCATAATTTTTGAAATCACTGGAATTGTGTTCAATACAGTGTATGCATGAACATATGTGTATGCTTCTGGAGAGAGTCCTTAGCTTTCTGCAGATTTTCAAATGCATCTGTGACCTTCATGGAGTTAAGAACCTCTTAACTAGATAAATCATCACCAATTTCCATTTCACATTAATTGGTAGTACTGGTACTATAGAACTGGGTACCTGAAGAGTGAGTTTAATATATTGGTTTATATTTACTAAGAGTTTTTGTCTAATGGAAATTCTACTGGGGGAGAATATCAGTGCAGATTGGAGATCTGAATAACTTTCCCCAGTATTTCTTAAAAAAAATTTTTTTTTGGTTACTTCCCATAATTATGGCAGGTTCTTTTCTTTCTTTCTTTCCTCACCACCAAAATTACCACCACCATCTATTCCTCTTTTGCTTGAAATATGTAGATAATTACAGATGCACAATTTTATGGAAAACTAAAACAGACCTGGCCCACAGGTGAACTTCCACATTTTGTAAAATAGGACTGCATTAAATATAGTATTTTTCTAAACGTTGTCTTTTAATATCTAAAAATGTTTATCTTAATTGCAATTTTCAACTGACAGTGTATCTCTAGATTTTATTTCTTACTCTCTATCACCCCAAATGTATCTCACTGTAAATGTGTTGGTGTGATCCTCAACTATACTTCCAACTTACCTAGCCCAGTACCAATTTTGTTGTAATAGATGCTTTTCAAAGTATCCCTAATGATATTCTACTTTTAACATTGTCAAAAATCTTTGGATCACCTTATATTTCTGATTGATTTGCTGATCACTTTTTGGTTGGAGTGAAAGACATGGTAACCCCTACTGGTTGACTACAATGTTATGCTTAGAATTCATTTATTCATCTCTTTCACTGAGAGTAGTTTCGCATCTACCATGTATTGAACTCATTGTGGAGGCACTGGGGAATCATGGTCTTGGCCCACGTACGTTCAGGTTGTTTCAAATTATTAATTTGGTCTCTTGAGTAACACCGTTATGTTTGCTTATCATTCTGCTTGCACACAGTTTCCTGGAGCTCTTCATATATAGTCATTTTTATTTGATCCACATTAAAGTTATTTTGAGAATTGTCATTGAATTTGTATATTCTGTTCTGCATTATAATTAATAGGAATTATCATTTTATTATGATGAATTAGAGGTTAAATAGTCTACTTAGACTATTTAGACTATTACACTCTAAATGTCTAAATGCCCTTCAGTTTTTAGACATCTTATGACATCTCTTTGTAGCAGTTTTTAAAGTTTATTATTTTTTTATTTTTTATTTTTTTATTTATTTGAGTGAGAGAGAATGAGAGATAGCACGAGAGGTAAGAGGGTTAGAGGGAGAAGCAGACTCCCTGCTGAGCAGGGAGCCTGATGTGGGACTCGATCCCAGGACTCCAGGATCATGACCTGAGCCGAAGGCAGTCGCTTAACCAACTGAGCCACCCAGGCGCCCTAAAGTTTATTTATTTTTTAATCATTTCTACACCCAATGTGGGGCTCGAACTCACAACCCTGAGATCAAGAATTGCATACTCTTCCAAATGAGGCGCCAGATGCCTTTAGATTTTTTTTTAGTTATCGAATAACTTATTCATGCTCTGCTGATTAGCTATTTACTTTCACAGTTTTATAAGTTAGGTTTTGCTCTTATTTTTTACACAACAAACTTTCCATTTGCTATTGAGTATATATAAAATAATAATTATGTTATGTTAGACTATCTATTTTTAATTGAAACATCGTTTTTTCTTAGCTTTATTGCGGTATAACTGACACATAAAAATTGTGTATATTTAAAGTGTGCAGGGACACCTGGGTGGCAGTCAGTTAAGCATCTGCCTTCAGCTCAGGTCATGAACCCAGAGTCCTGGAATCAAATCCCGCATGGGGCTCCTTGCTCAGTGGGAGCACTTGGGCTCCCACTCTCTGCTTGGGCTCACGCTCTCTCTCTCTCTCTCTCTTCTCTGACAAATAAATAAATAAAATCTTTAAAAAAAAATAAAGTGTGCAACATGATTTTATATACATATACACTGCCAAATGATTACCACAATCAAGCTAATGAACACATCCACCACCTCATATAGTTACCTTGTGTGTGTGTGTGGGGGGTGGTATTTAGGATCTACTCTCTTAGCAAATTTCAAGTACACAATAAAGTATTATTAACTCTAGTCACCCTGCTGTCCATTAGCTCCCCAGAACTTAATCATTTTATAACTGAAAATTTGTACCCTTTGACTAACCCCCACCCAAGTCCCTGGCAGCCAGCACTCTGTGCTTCTATAAGCTTGACTTTTTCAGATTACACACACATAAATGAGATCATACAGTATTTTTCCTTTAGTGTCTGACTTATTTCAATAGCATAATGTCCTCTGGGTTTATCCATGTTGTTGCAAATGGCAGGACTTCCTTCTTTTTTATGGCTGAATCATATTTCAGTGTGTGTATGTGTGTGTGTGTCACTATTTCTTTATCCATTC
Source organism: Mirounga angustirostris (assembly GCF_029215605.1). NCBI lineage: Eukaryota > Metazoa > Chordata > Mammalia > Carnivora > Phocidae > Mirounga > Mirounga angustirostris. Next base: position 174,160,656 of record NW_026991709.1, on the reverse strand, counting down.
ATCCATCAGCAGACACCTAAGTTGTTTATAGGTTGGTTATTGTGAATAATGCCTCAGTTAACACAGGAATGTACATATTGCTTTGGCATACTGACTTCATTGACATTATCTCTGTTACGTGGTTTATCATTTATAAAATCTTATTTCCACTCAGGGTGGTGAGGCAGATTTTTGTTGGCTCCAATTTAAAAAAAGGAGGATGAAGAAGATCATGGTGGTTGTGACCTACTTAAGGGTACAGGTAATGAGTATCTATACCCTTGCTGTTTGTTGTGGCTGTTTGTGTTCCCCATCATTTAACTTTACATCATATCTAGAATTTTCTAAGCTGCTTTGCTCCCTTCTCTGCTCAAAGACCTTCTCTGAAAGGAACCAAGGAGCACTTAAAATTCTTCCTCTAAGGTAAGGGCTGAACTCAACATCTTAGACAAAATCAATTCAGTTGCTTCTTTTCTTCCCTTGTTCTTTACTTCCCAATGAATCAAGACATCCAACATCCTTGGAACCTTGAATTTATCTGAGAATACAAAGATATGAACTAGAATAATCATCCTGATACATAAATTTGAACTTGTCATTTTCTACTAAAAACATACAATGGTCTTCTGTTCCAAGATGAAGTTTAATTATCTAAGCATGACACCCAGGGCTCTTCACACCTTCACTGCAATCCAGCTTTCCAGCATCACATCTATTTTATCTACTCTTTGCCCTAGTCTTCAGCCTCTCAAACTTCATCTGTCTTGTTGACTATGCCCTGATTTCCTAGGCTTCTTAGTTTCCTCTCCTGCTATCCCGTAGCCAGCACCACCCCCACCCGAATGCCATTCTTTTCTTTATAGCTTCATAAACTGAGCCATTTACTTACCTAGCTCAAATGACTATGCAGCTTTGGAGGGAAAAAAAAAAAAAGTTTTGATTTCCTCTCTTGTTTATTTTGATACAAAAGATAATTCATGATCATTAAAAAAGTATTTATTAAATTAGATCATCTTCAATCTCTCCTCATCTCTTCCAGTGTTACTTCCCATGAAGCTATAGAATCATACCTTTTTTTTTTTTTTGGCAAAATTGAACTCATACTTCATATGAAATTTTGTAGTGCTTTATTTCATCTAATTTTATAACGTAAGAAATTTCTCTCAGCATTCAATATTCTTTGGAAACACATTTTTTTTAAACTACAAAGTTGTCTAATACACAGTCTATTCTAGGTACTTATTATTTCTCTATTACTGAGCATTTAGGTTGTTACCAAAATTTTATTGTTATAAATTACACTGACTAAATACGATTTTACATTAATGTTTGAACATATATCAGTGTGTTTAAACTCAAGCTAGTTTTCTATTTATGCGAAGATTGGCTTAAGCTAAAGAACATAAAATGGTGTGTTAGATTATTCTATAAGGTAAAGTGTTTATAATGTTAATGTAGAGATACACAGAATATTTTTTACATATTTGTATGTATATATACATCTGTGTATGTGTATAGCATTAGTTGAATATTGATATATTAACTGGGAAAGGAAATGCACTTAGTAGTTTTTACCTTTGACAGATGATTTTATTATATATATATGCATATGTATATGTGCATATATTTACATATACAGATATATTCACATACATATGTGTATATGTATGTGTATACATAACTATTTGTATTTTACCAGATCTCTACAGTGGACATTTAATACTCATAATAAAGCAAAAAAAAAAAGAAAAAGAGACTTCAGCTGCAGCAACTTCTTCCTAGAAACATCGCCAAAGGCAAGGGAAGCAAGGGCAAAAATGAACTATTGGGACTTGATCAAGATAAAAAGCTTTTGCAAAGCAAAGGAAACAGTCAACAAAACCAAAAGACAACCAACAGAATGGGAGAAGATATTTGCAAATGGCATATCAGATAAAGGGCTAGTATCCAAAATCTATAAAGAACTTATTAAACTTAACACCCAAAGAACAAATGATCCAATCAAGAAATGGGCAGAAGACATGAACAGACATTTTTCCAAAGAAGACATCCAAATGGCCAACAGACACATGAAAAAGTGCTCAATATCGCTCGGCATCAGGGAAATCCAAATCAAAACCTCAATGAGATACCACCTCACACCAGTCAGAATGGCTAAAATTAACAAGTCAGGAAATGACAGATGTTGGCAGGGATGCGGAGAAAGGGGAACCCTCCTACACTGTTGGTGGGAATGCAAGCTGGTGCAGCCACTCTGGAAAACAGTATGGAGCTTCCTCAAAAAGTTGAAAATAGAGCTACCCTACGATCCAGCAATTGTACTACTGGGTATTTACCCCAAAGATACAAAAGTAGGGATCTGAAAGGGTTTGTGCACCCCAATGTTTATAGCAGCAATGTCCACAATAGCCAAACTGTGGAAAGAGCCAAGATGTGCATCAACAGATGAATAGATAAAGAAGATGTGGTATATAGATATATATACAATGGAATATTATGCAGCCATCAAAAGGAATGAGATCTTGCCATTTGCAACGACGTGGATGGAACTGGAGGGTATTATGCTGAGCGAAATAAGTCAAACAGAGAAAGACATGTATCATATGACCTCACTGATATGAGGAATTCTTAATCTCAGGAAACAAACTGAGGGTTGCTTGAGTGGGGGGTGGGGTGGGAGGGATGTGGTGACTGGGTGATGGACACTGGGGAGGGTGTGTGCTCTGGTAAGCGCTGTGAATTGTGCGAGACTGTTGAATCTCAGATTTGTACCTCTGAAACAAATAATGCAATATATGTTAAGAAAAAAAAAAAAAGAAGAAGATAGCAGGAGGGGAAGAATGAAGGGGGAGAAATCGGAGGGGTAGACGAACCATGAGAGACGATGGACTCTGAAAAACAAACTGAGGATTCTAGAGGGGAGGGGTGTGGGAGGATGGGTTAGCCTGGTGATGGGTATTAAAGAGGGCATGTTCTGCATGGAGCACTGGGTGTTATGCACAAACAATGAATCATGGAACACTACATCTAAAACTAATGATGTAATGTATGGAGATTAACATAACAATAAAAAAATTTTTTAAAAAAAGAAAAAACCAAAACCAAAAATATAACCCACAAGTTATCCACCTTAACCAATTGCCATCTCCTTCAAAGCCTTTCTAACATGACATCATAGGTAAAAAAAATGAGTTCCTCATGGGTGAAATAGTAAAACCACTTGAAAATTATTTGTCTCCGAAGGTTCACTGTGGTATGAGACAATCACCACCACAGTATTGTTACTGTAGCTATCAATACTAAAATACAGACAGGACTGAAAAATATTGGGAATGTGGACAGAGTACTGAAACTTAATCTTCTCTTGAGGAAGAGTTAGAGAGCGTAGCCCTAGGTATGCTTTGGGGAAGATGAGAGGGAAGCAGAGGTCCTAAGGTCCATAGGCCAATGGAGCAACAACAGTGGAGGCTGGTCAGGGGTTGAAAGCTGTTTGAGCAAATACTCTGACCAAAGCAGCAGGTGGAATGGCTCAAGCAGGAAATTGGGAATAATATCCTGGGATTGGATTTGTTTAGACAAGTTCTTATTTCAGGGACATAGGGCTCTCCATTCATGGGCAGGCCTTTGCCACAGTGCCAGACATAGAGTAGTCAAGTAATAAATACTTGAATGAATGAACAAAGATCCCTTGTACGATGCCTTCAGACAGAAAGTCCTAATAGTGATATTAACTTGTTTTCATACCTAAATGTGCCTGAAAGACTTTCATGCAGTTTTCATATGTACTTTAGTATGACTTTTAATGACTTGGAATTCCATTCTTTAATCGTGATTGAAAATATGTGTGGTCACTAAGTTTGCAGCCCTAAAGAACACGAGTCTGGCTTAAAAATGTTCTGATGCTGTGACAGTGCCTTTGGTAGTATATAAGACTGTCACAATTACAAAGCTGTATCCCAGAGAAATGGTTTTGTAATCCTAGGCAATATGTAAATTCTTCGTGCCTCAGTTGCCTTATCTTTAAAATGAGGAACTTAAAAACAAAAAGTGTCTACCTCATAGCTTGTAAGGATAAAATGAATTCATAAAATAAAAAAGAGAGCAGTGCCTGGCATACAGCAAGCCCCACGTAAATGTATCCTATTATCTCATTACTGAATGAGCCTGACTTTGGTATTAACTTGTCCACAACCACCTGATTTGATCAGGCTTTAATCAAAGGAGAGCTTTGCTTTTCTGATATATGAGATGATCATCGCATACATTTTGGATCATATACAAAAGCAAAGTGATCCTCAGTCAGTTGTGTTCAGAATTGCAGATTTGCTATGGACATTGGTACTTCCTGGGGAGACAATCTACAGTTGCATTAGAAAGTAATATAAAATCAGAGCTAGATCCTGTTTGAGATCTAAAAGATTATCTATTCAATTTATTCTTAACATAAAACATTGACATTTTTACTTATTACTTTCAAAACCATTTCAAACACGATTTCATTTGATACCGTACAATCAGCAGAATTGAGAAAATGAAGAATGTTCCTGCCCATCACACAACAAGGTGATAAACGGGATGGGCAGGTCCATAAGAGGGACTCTGGCCTCTGGTAGGTGAGACTTTTACGTTGTATGATTTGGAAAAACAACAGCTTCTCCCTTGTTGTCATAGGGCTCTAGGTCCAAGCTTTGTGATTTGAATAGGTAATGTGGCTGAATCTTGCCCCTCTGGGGTTGTTCTCATTATTCATGGTTGGAAGACCACAGATGGTGCCATGAGGGGCCTGTGCCTTGTAGATGTGGCCTGTGGCCTCAGGACCTACTCTACCACTCTGGTATTCTGCTACAACAAATTCCCTTAAACTCTTTATGAGAAAACTTCCTCTCTGAGAGGAATTCCTGTAGGGGATCAGTCATGTTGATCCTCACCTCTCAGATAGCAACAGAATAAATCCTGTCCACAGTTGATTGCAGAGGAAATGAGGAGTTGCATAATTTTCCCAAGGTGACACAGCTAGGAAGTGGCAGAACTCATTCATTCAAACAAATATTTCTTGATCACCTGCTGTGTGCTACATGCTGGGACTGGCTCAAAACTCCAAAGTTCCTGAGTGTAGTTGGTAGCATTGGTCAGATCCAGTTCCTTCTAGGTCAGCCATCCATAGAGAAGGGAAGGGTTCTTGAGAGGTATATTGGTTCTCTGCAATGTTCTCAAATGGTAAATACTCTTAAAGTAGGGTATAAACCCTGCTTTCTATTAATAAACTGTGAGTGCACTTGCCAAAAATAGCTCTCAACCTTTCTGGAAGCTAGGTACTTCTTTGACATTTATGACCTGTCATGGTAATAGAATTCTGTTGTATATGATTTCCTCTCTATTTCTGAGGGAATCTTTACTCTTTCAAGTTATAAAAGTCCAAGATTATAGAAAACATAATTATATTCACCTCTCCTATATCTTTCAAGATTTTATCCATTTTAATCTATCTGTTCTGTGTATTCATCTTTCCACAGTTTCTTTTTTTTTTTAAGATTTTATTTATTTATTTGAGAGAGAGAGAGAGCACAAGACGGGGGAGCGGGAGAGGGAGAAGCAGACTTCCCTGCTGAGCAGGGAGCCCGATGCGGGACTTGATCCAGGGACTCCAGGATCATGACCTGAGCCGAAGGCAGTCGCTTAACCAACTGAGCCACCCAGGCGCCCCCCAGTTTAGATTTCTAATCATTTAATCTTCCCTTGTGTAAAAGTTCATACCCCAGCCTCTCTAATATTATATATAATTTGCCCTTCTCTTTCTTATTCAGCTCCATTATCAGAACAATTTTTCCTATAATCATCTCTTTCAGCTCCATTATCAGAGCAATTTTTCCTGTAGTCATAAGCTTTTTTTTTTTTTTAAAGATTTATTTATTTGAGAGAGAGAGAGCGAGCTGGAGCACATGTGAGCAGGGGAGGGGTAGGGGGAGAGGGAGAATCTCAAGCAGACTCCCTGATTAGCATGGAGCCCAACACAGGACTCCATCCCAGGACCCTGAGATCACTACGTGGGCCAAAATCAAGAGTTGGCCTCTTAACCGACTGAGCCACCCAGGCACCCCTTTCCTGTAATCGTAAACTTTTAAGGCAAAAAGAAACTGTAAAAAATAGTTGTTAGCATTCTCATGTTGTAAATGAGGCTACTGAGACCTAACTTGGTTAAGAAACTTGCTGTTAATAAGCATTGTTAATGATAAAGCTAGCAATAAAATTCACATGGTCTTCTGACTTGCCCTAGAGTATTCTTCTATTAGCCTCCTTACAACAGTTGGATGTATGACTTTAAAGAATAGTAGGAGATAGAGAAATGACTACCATGTAATCCTTTTCACAAACTCAAGGTATATTACATGAATGATGGAATAAGGAAGTCAGGCTAGTGTAGATAAAGCCATGAGCTTCTAGTTACATGGACAGATTCCCATCACGGCTGTGCCACTCACTTTCACCGTGATGTTGTACAGCCTCCCTAATCTATTTGAATTCATTACATCTTCTATAAAATTAGGGTCAGTCATACCTAATTTAGAGGGCACTTGTGAATAACAGATAAATTACTTAGTACAACGTGCAGCACAAAGTATGTCTTCAATTAATGTTAGAAGAAAAATCCCGTATGACCCTTAGGAGGGGGTCAGTAATTGTTTTTGAGTAAACACATGCTGCAACTAGTGATCAGAAATGGGGACTATTTTCTTTCACAGTATTCCTTCAAATGTATTCATAGGAACAAACTCAGTATTTTTCCCCAATTTTTTATTTAAATTCTAGTTAGTTAACATATAGTGCAAAATTCATCATTTTCATATTTCTTGTATGTGGTTTTGCTTATAAATAATTTCCCAAAGCAACTTTTGGTGTTGATCATAGTTTTCCTAATTCTCATTTTATTGTGCGTCATTTTATGTTAAGCATATTGAAGAATTTCTGTTGTGTGCTCATTTTTATTGTACTACCAGCTTATATTCTAGGGAATATTATTTGCATCATGTATCAGTTTCTTTTTAAAAGAAACTATATTCATTCAAAAAAATCGAATTGAGTATCTTGGTACACATTTTGAGCAAATGGACTTCAGTGATTTGAATCAAGAGCCCATTCCTGCCAGGCAAATGCTAGTTGATGAGAGAAAAAGAGGTGTTTTCAATCCCAACTTTTTAAGAATATTGACCCAAATATTGACAGAAAGCTGAGGTGCTCTCAGTCTGTTTTTAAAATCACTAAAACATCCCCAGTGTTTGAGATTAATTGAGATTAGGTATATTTTTAAAATAAAGTAAAATAAAAACAAAAAAAATAGCCACTCTTGATTCCAAATACATACATACACTGCACACATACACACATGTAAACACACAACACAGACATATAGAATAGGTATTTTCATTCAATGTACATTTATTAAGCAACCAGCATCTGACAATATGACAGTCACTGTTCTTGAGTACTAGGGAGGCAAAAATTAAAGAGGTTTTTTTTTTTTTTTTTCCCCTGGCCTTAAGGAAAACTCACAAGCTTGAAAAACATTATTAAAGAAATCCTCTTCTGTCTTGTGAGAATAAGACCTGTAACTTCACACATGTGGCTTATAGAGCATTTGTCAAGGCTCGGGTGTCACCATTTGGGGTGGTGTGGTTTCGTCCCGTTGGCTGAGTTTCAGTGATATCTGATCAAGTGCTCCTCCCAGCCTCATTGACTGCCTCTGGGTGTTAAAGGGGATCTGTGCTGCCCCTCAGGTTACTGAACACCTTTTAGATCCCAGCCCTGAGCTAAGCATTTTATACAAGTTAGTCCTTATCCTTCACACCTATCCTGCAAGATAGATACCATTATCCCTTATTTACCAATGGGACCATTGGCGTTCCAAAAGGTTATGTCACACGGGGAGTGAGGACACACTTTATTTTCAGCTCCTCTGTCTCTTTTTTCTCTGTGTTACAGTGTCCCTTTGCTAGGCACAGTGGTGGTAAGGTGGTGACTCCTACTCTAACGATGTGTGACATTCACGCCTATGACTGTCAGATTGAGTAACTGTGAGGTACTGCTATTTTTCTGGTATGTGTAGCTTGCAGACATTCAACTACATCCAAAATGTATTTATTAAGCTTCGTTATGGGGCCAGACAGTGACACTGGGGTAACAGTAACAATCGAAATATGCCCTTACTGAACTCAAGATTCACTGTATAAAATACAGAGTGAAACCTAGCAAGAGTATTATGACAGCCATTTGGTCTTTAGTTAATTTTGTCCAGGATGCAGTTGCAATTTACCTATGATATGTTGTAAATTCAGTAAGTAAAGAGAATTCACCTTAAAAATATGCTAGGAATGTGCCATGTAGAAAAGTGATATATTATCTCTAAATAATTCTTAGGCAGCCAACTTTTCCTCCAGGATTGGAAGAGATCACCACTTCTTTTGCTAAGCACCCGATGAAGTCATTGGTTTGCTTTTAGGGCCCACATTGTGTGGAAAATACTATTTTCAGATACTAAATAACCAGAGCAGTAAGATGTCCATATTAGGAAGGCCTGACGACCTGAGTTTACCTGATTCAAAGCTGCTGCCACAGGTATGCTGTTCACTGAGTGGACCAGCCTCATCCACCTTTCCACCTTTAATGCCTTTTGCTTTGGAGGAAGTTCCATTTCTCCCTCTAGCGCGCTTTCTCTCTCTTTCCGTGTTTTGTTCCCTTAAGTGAGTACAGTTTAATTTGATGTACCTAAACTATGTATTTATATATTTTTTTCACTCAAGCTTTTATCTTTCCCCAGTAAAAACCAACCAAAGGCCCATTTTGCTTTAATATACTTCAGGATTCTTTAGATTTTCCCATCAGTTTTTCTATTTATTCCCCTCTTTGCATTTGGTAGGTATATTTATTTAAATCTCTTAAGTAGAGGAAACTTAAGGACTTTGGAAAAAGAAACAACTATTTGCTAAGAATAGAAAATAAGATATTGGTATCTATATCAATGATGGTGGGAGAAAGGATAAAGTCTTGTAGATTAAATAAATTCAAAGAATTATATATCCTGATAAATATCATAAAAGTAAAATGAGAAAGACATTTTCTTGGACTACAGTATTGTTGTGTGTGTGTGTGCATACCCTTATCATTAAAAATGTTTGAGCCTCTATGTCCAATATATGCTTATCTGAGTTGTCCAGATACATAGTGTGCTAAATATTACTGTAAGAAAACAGAAAAGGAAACGAGAATTAGAAAGAATGAGATAAAATGATTTTAAAATAGCATGTATACTCACATATGTATATATAGATATTTTAATATCAACATAAAGGTTTTAATATGTGTTATAATCTCAAATACATATATAATTGTTGCATTCTAAAGGATTGTCTGTGTACCCCATTTTGGAGCTCATATACCTACAACATGAAGTAATGAAAGACCTAATAAGAGATAATCCTTTATATTCACCAATGCCACACACACACACACACACACACACAAACACACACACGGTGACTGGATTAGTTGCAAAGAACTTCTATCCATGATTAACGGCAATGGTTTCTCAACCCAAGTTGAATGAAGCAGATGAGAGCTCAGCAGGCATATGCTGCTGCTGTGAGCATACAAATAAGTTTGATCAGTAGCTACAGTCCTCATGCCTAATGCCAAACAATAGTCTTGAAAATGCTAAGCGAGAGTGTGGATAATTCAACACGGGCACTGATCCCTGTTGTCATGGGTGTCCCTGAGAGTGTTAAGAAGGTGGGAGCCATTGGGAAGAGCCCCTTGTAGTAGCTATATGACATGGATGGGTTTTGGAAAGATGTCTCAGGGAGATTTAATATTAGAACTATAAAAGTGGCTCCCTGGTTGTAGAATATACCTGATTTGTGACATTCTTTATCACTGGGATAGATCGAGGACATCCTATATCACATCATTTAAGTTCAGCCTCATTCAATGGGGCAGGACATCAGCAGATCCCGTTTGGAATCAACATGTGCAAATATTTCATTTCTTCTTTTCCCTGTTGAATGACTTGTAACACATAGAAGATGCTGGACGCACCAAAATGATGGCGATTTTCTGTGCTCCTCTAGTTAGGTCAAACTCTTCTATTAGCCTGTAGAACTCAGTAAACACAGTAATTCTCTAACAATGTGTGCCATAGACCCATGGACGAGGAGCCATATTAAATGTTGTTCTATGCATTGTTAGTCTTCCATAAACAATTCTGTGTGTTATAATAATGCAAATAATGGGCGCCTGGGTGGCTCAGTTGGTTAAGCGACTGCCTTCAGCTCAGGTCATGATCCTGGAGTCCTGGGATCGAGTCCTGCATCGGGCTCCCTGCTCGGCAGGGAGTCTGCTTCTCCCTCTCCCACTCCCCGTTTGTGTTCCCTCTCTCGCTGTGTCTTTCTCTGTCAAATAAATAAATAAAATCTTTAAAAAAAAAAATAATAATGCAAATAATAATGGTGTTAGAAGTAGGCCTAAAGGGTTTGAAATGAGGTCACTAAACAAAAGTAGACAGGGCACAGGCTGTGCAGTGTGTCACTTGGTCAATTGGACAGCAGTAGGGACTATTCTTATACTTGCCAGGGTAGAATTTGTTTTTCAGTGTATTGGTGTGAAGTTCTCTGTGAAGGCATTGCAATCTGTTTATAACTTTTTGGCAGCAGCTTTTGAAATAAGGCCAAAGATACTGTCAAATAATGCAGAGAAAGGGGATTGAGTTGCTTGGATATTTTAACCGTTCTTCTCTTTTTGTCAGGCCAAAAATATTGTAGTTTTATAACTATCTTTAATTAGTAATTTCTACCAGAATGAGTTAGAGTTACTAGATGGAATTTAGCTCTTCTGAATGATGCTCATTAAGTTATGACAACTGGTATGCAAAACCAGTTCTTTGACTTTTTTGACTATCCTTATGCTCAACAGAAAGTCTTAGCTTTTTAAAGGTATACTCGTGGGACAGCATCTGAAAAAAGGCTCATAAGCAATCTTTTAGGGATTGGAAGCCAAGCCTCAAATTATCTGGGAATTAGCAGTAAAAGGATTGTATGTATTGGTTGAAACACTTCCTTTATTCCTTATGTTGATTTTTAAAAAGATGGGAGCCTTGGAATTAGCACACCTGGGTGAGAGCTGGTCTCTTGAAGGCTTGTGTAATTCATAGAGTTCTGGTCTTGGAGAGTGCTTCCTGAGAGAGCTCTCATCACTTTAGTCTCTACTGTTTTATGTTGACACATTGGTCACAGCCTCAGACAAAAGTAAGTGGCTACTATGAAGAACAGTTTATGGAGGACTGCCAAGTAGAAATTCCTGTATACTGTGGTCTCTTGCAAAATCCTTGAATTTGTGAGAGAAGACATGTCAATAATTTTTTCAATGAGAAGTATAATTACGTGGCTGTTTTCTGCATGTCTGCCCTCTCTGCTTCATTTATTCATAGATAGGAATCTATAGGATGTCTTTTTATAGCAATAGAACAGTGTTATTGTTTAGGCATTTGGGAATTTTGGGGGGAGGAGAGGGAGAGAGAGAATCCTCAAGCAGACTTCCAGCTGAGCACAGACCCCTATGCAGGGCTTCATCCCAGGACCCTGAGATCATGACCTGAGCCAATATCAAGAGTCAGCTACTTAACTGACTGAGCCACCCAGGAGCCCCTAAAAGTGTTTGGGTTTTTTTTTTTAGATAAAAATTATCTCCATAATTATAACTTTCAAATCTATCTCTAGGTGCTATAAACTGCAAACAATGACCCCATCTTAATACTGCAGACATACCATAGTGAAACTAAGGGGAACTTAACTTCCTGGTAAGAATATTTTTCTTAATCATTTGCCTTATGCAGTTTTGAATGCATTTAATTATTGCAATGCATGGTAGAAGAGTGTAGCCAGAGGGAGTGACACAGGGTATGGGCCAGGTATATAACATGTGAGGGTCGTGGTGGTTGTTGTTACTTTTCATTAAAATGCTGGCTTATTTTTGAAAGGGCAAAATCCTTAATTAAAAGTTATTTTTCTGTGAGCTCACCTCTTGGCATATTTGAAGGTTGAATCCTGGTATTTATCTGAACATCATTTTTTTATAGAAAATGAATTTCACCATTATGATCTGAGAAGTTCGGCTTCTTAGGAGGCTTGAAGTTTTAGGGGGGAAAACCTGTATTTTCATCAAACAGAGCTCACCCCTTCATGGTCTGGAGGACTTTCAGCTTCAGTAACTGTCCCTTGGATTTGGATCAATGTGAAATCTGACCTGAATCCTCCTTTGGAGTTTTTTCAAGTTCTTTGTGCAGTACCAGGCTGAATTGTAACTAATTTCAGAGAGTTTGGAGGAGTGAGAAAAATCCACTTTCTAGGGCCAGACACACAGGGATGTGGTTATGGGGAAGCTGTTTCAGCCCTTTTATTTATTTTTTTAAAGGTTTTATTTGAGAGAGAGAGACAGCCAGAGAGGGAACACAAGCAGGGGGGAGTAGGGGAGAAAGAAGCAGGCTTCCCATGGAGCAAGGAGCCCGATGCGGGGCTTGATCCCAGGACCCTGAGATCATGACCTGAGCCAAAGGCAGATGCTTAATGACTGAGCCACCCAGTTGCCCCTCAGCCCTTTAAACCTCTGTTTCCTAATTTATAAAATTGAAATAATAATAGTTGTAATTGCCTATAGGTACAGGTTAAGTTGGATTCTTTTGGTAACACTTAGTAGCACTGTGGTTAGTCCATAATATTGTTTGGTAAATGTCAACAATTAGTATCATTATGACTTTTTATTTTTTTTTATTTTTTTTTAGATTTTATTTATTTATTTGAGAGAGAGAGAATGAGAGAGAGCACATGAGAGGGGGAAGGGTCAGAGGGAGAAGCCGACTCCCTGCTGAGCAGGGAGCCCGATGCGGGACTCGATCCCGGGACTCCAGGATCATGACCTGAGCCGAAGGCAGTCGCTTAACCAACTGAGCCACCCAGGCGCCCCACTATTTTATTGAAATCTGTTCATTTTCTTGTGTTTTTCTTGATGACTGATCAAATTATTACTTAGTTCTACAAAATCAGTTCTCTTGCCATCAGTTTTCACTGTGGTGCTTGAGAAATTCAGCTTTTGTATCTTCCAGGAAGCGTGTATGGAATCCTAGTCCTTGGATATCACCCCCTCCCACCCCCCACACACATTCAAGCATCAATTTTCTTTTGAAAAATTTTCTCCCTTCCAAAGAGGCTCTCAAATTAAAAAAAAAAAAAAAAAAAGGAGTGAAATGATTCCCAAGGCTCTGATTAGACTGTAATATATATGAATACTAATTTTGCTCTTTTTGCTGTTTTTCAACACCCAGATTTATCTGAACTTGTTCACAGCACAGTCTACAATTTAAGTGTTAGAAATTTTATGAGTTTGAGTTTGTGCATAGCAGATTGATATAAGTTCACCTATACATTTCAGTTGTAATCATATCTATGTATAATTTATCCAAAGATATTACCCATACATCTTAACAGAAGGCTTAAGTAGTTGAATGACAGAGACTATATTTTTGTAACAGAAGGTCACTCAAAAAATATGGGCTTTGTTAAATATGGTGTGTCACCTTGGGTCACCTGCTGAGACTGGTTGATGGTGCTTATCTCTACACACTGCTCTTCCCACTGATTTATGGACTCGGGTGGGGTGGGTTCTATTATATCAGAGACTAGGCTGCATGCCCTAGGAGGTAAGAGAGAGTAGTGTTTTAATTTGTCTTAGCAAAGTGCTATTATGTGAGAGAAGATTATAGCTGCCTCCCCTTGCTGGCCTGTGAAGTTTTCATAAAGGTGTTGATTATTTCGCAGTGACATCCAGATCCACTGTCAGACACCACTCACATGTTTAGTTATGTCAGGGCTTGGCTCCTATACTCTAGAGAGGACAAGATATAACAACCTTTCGTTTTTGAAATGTTCTCAGTGCAATGTGCTGTATTTACTGCATATGGTGATGAATTTTCTGTCAGCTTGACGGGGGCTAGGGGATGCCCAGACAGCTGGTAAAACATTATTTCTGGGTGTGTCTGTGAGTCTGTTTCCGCAGGACATTAACATTTGAATTGTAGACTGAATAAAGAAGATCTCCCTCACCAGTTTGAGTGGGCATCATCCAATTCATTGAGGACCTGAACAGAACAAAAAGGCAGAAGAAGTGTGAGTTTGTTCTCTGTTTGAGCTGGGATACCCATCTTCTGTCCTATCTTGGTTCTTGAGCCTTTGGAATCATACTGAATTGCACCACGGGCTTTGCTTGTTCTCCAGCTTGTAGACAGCAGATCCTGGGATTTCTCAGCTTCCATGTCATGTGAGCCAACTCCTATATATAATAAATTTCTTTATATCTATCTGAATATCCTATTTGTTGTATTTCTCTGGAGAACCCTATCACCCTGCACAAATGCAACTTACTTGGCTGATCCTACCTCTGTCTTGTTTTAATTGTGTTTGTATGCCCTCAACTCAATTGCAATTAACTGTTTATATATTTGTCTTCTGAATATGTCTTTGAGAGCAATGTCCAGTTCAAATACATATTTGCTTTGTTAACCCTGAGTGTTGAACCTAGCACATACTAGATGCTTTATAAAGATGGGGGCAGAAAGAAGGGAAAGGAAGAATGAAGGGAGGGGAACATTATCCTGATAGATTGTTCCTGGGACACCTTCTTTTTTTTCAATTTCTTTTTTAAAAAATTTTATTTATTTTTTACATTTTATTTTATTTACATTCACTTAATTAACATATATGTATTATTAGTTTCAGAGGTAGAGTCCAGTGATTCACCAGTTGTACATAATACCCAGTGCTCATTTCATCACGTGTCCTCCTTAATGCCCATTACCCAGTTACCCTATTCCCCTACCCCTGTCCCCTCCAGCAACCCTCAGTTTGTTTCTTATAGTTAAGAGTCTCTTAAGGTTTGTCTCCCTCTCTGATTTCATCTTGTTTTATTTTTCCCTCCCTTCCTCTATGATCCTGTTTTGTTTCTTAAATTCTACATATGAGTGAAATCATATGATAATTATCTTTCTCTGATTGACTTATTTCACTTAGCATAATACCCTCTAGTTCCATCCACGTCATTGCAAATGCCAAGATTTCATTTTTTTTGAAGGCTGAGCAATATTCCATTGTGTGTGTGTGTGTGTATACCACTTATATGGTATACCACATATACCACTTCTTTATCCATTCGTCTGTTGATGGACATCTGGGCTCTTTCCATAGTTTGGCTATTGTAGACATTGCTGCTATAAACATTGGGGTGCAGGTGCTCTTTTGGTTCACTACCTTTATATCTTTGGGGTAAATACCTAGTAGTGCAATTGCTGGGTCACAGGGTAGCTCTCTTTTCAACTTTTTGAGGAACCTCCATACTGTTTTCCAGAGTGGCTGCACCGGCTTGCATTCCCACCAGCAGTGTAGGAGGGTTCCCCTTTCTCTGCATCCTCACCAACATTAATTGTTTCCTGTCTTGTTAATTTTAGCCATTCTGACTAGTGTGAGGTGGTATCTCATTGTGGTTTTGATTAGTATTTCCCTGATGCCGAGTGATGTTGAACATTTTTTCATGTGTCTGTTGTCGATTTGGATGTCTTCTTTGGAGAAATGTTTGTCCATGTCTTATGCCCATTTCTTGACTGGATTATTTGCCCTTCGGGTGTTGAGTTTGATAAATTCTTTATAGATTTTGGATACTAACCCTTTATCTGATAACACATTTACAAATATCTTCTCCCATTCTGTTGGTTGTCTGTTGGTTTTGTCGACCGTTTCCTCACTGTGCGAAAGCTTTTTATCTTAATGAAGTCATAATAGCTCATTTTTGCTTTTGTTTCTGTTGCGTCTAGCCAGAAGTTGCTGTGGCTCAGGTCAAAGAGGTTGCTGCCACTTCTAGGATTTTGATGGATTCCTGTCTCATGTTTAGGTCTTTCATCCATTTTGAGTTTATTTCTGTGTATGGTGTAAGAAAATGGTCCAGTTTCATTCTTCTGCATGTGGCTGCCTTGGGCACCTTCTATGCTAAATTCCAGGATTGCTTTTCTAGATTCTGTAATCTAGACAATCTTCTCAGGAGTTTCTAGTCTCAAACTTGGTTTCCGATAAATTTTAATATTCCCTTAACTCTCCTCTCCCTCATTTCCCTACCTGGCTAAGTGGGACCTGGTCTCATCATTGGCATATGACTAATTCACTTCAGGACCACTAGGAAGTAGAAGCATGTGGTATTCCCAATGAATATTCTGCAAAATGGAAGTCTCTCTCAAGAAAGCCTAAGTGGTGGGGCGCCTGGGCAGCTCAGTTGGTTAAGCATCTGACTCTTGATTTCCGCACAGGTCATGATCTCAGGGTTATGAGATCAAGCCCCAATTCAGGCGCCTGAGTGTGACTGAGATCCTCTCTCTCCCTCTCCTCCTCCCCCCACCCCCGCTCACACTCTCTCAAAGTAATTAATTAATTATATCTTTAAAAAAAAGAGAAAGCCTAAGTGGAAAATAAGTAAAGTTGACTTCCTCAGAAAAAAGTTCTCTTCTTTTGCATAATTAAGTGTTAATTTTTCAGCATCTTTTGAAATGGGATATTCAAAAGTGATAAGATTCCATTAGATGCTAGGATATTTTGCATAAATAATTAGTTTCATGTTTCAAAATGACGATACTAAACAGTATCCTCTTTCTTTTCTTTTTTTTCCTCCTTTCTTTTCAATGATATAATCAGAACTAACTCTGTACCCTTGTCCAGAATTAATCATCCCTATCCATATTTGATGTTTACACCTTTTAAATATTTATGAGCTGTTATGTTCCTTTATTGTTGTTTACCCACTCTGGGACATTTAGAAGCCTTACATTTCTTCCTTAGCCAAGCACTCCATTCCCTTCATCATTCTCTTGGCTGTTCTTTGGACTACCTCCAATTTGCATACATAATTTCGGTATTGAGGTGCCAAAAATACGTTTGTTTCAACTGGAGTCTTACTGGATTTGCTTTCACTCAAATCATGTACACAAATAAATGTGATCTCCAAGGGATGAAAACTCAGTGAGGGCTCCAAAGGGAAGCTAGGATATATAGATAGGCTGTTAAAATGCTGTGGGAAGATTTTAAGTCACTAGGGAAATGGCATCTCAAAATCAAATGATCATAGAATGAGCAGTGTGCGGAAAATTCTGTTTGTAAGCTCAGGTCTGTGATCATTTTGAAGGTTTTTGTTGTAACTGCGGGTCTGTTGTTTTTTAAGATTTTGATGGGGTTGGGTTCAGTCTTACAACCATTTCCTAATTTTTAAATTTATTTTTTCTTTCTTGGTAATTGCAGAAGGCAGAGTCCTTTATCAGTAGGAAAACCGTTACTCTTTCATTACAGAGGGAAGACTGAAGTAAAATGACCATTAAAATATTACAAAGAGACGCTGAAACCCAGGAAAACTTGCGTGATCTTTTTAATAAATGGACACTTTGGATCTTATATTTTTATTTAAAAGGACTTTTCAAGTAGCAACATGACACACTGCACAAATAAGATATCCGTGAAATTATGTAGCACAACCAAACAAATGACTTACAGTGAAATCCACTGAGGAGAGAAAATTGTGTTTTCTCAACAAAATGCCGTTTTTGCCCTAAGGCAATTCATGTTGGGGAAAGAGATCATGTATAACATTGACACAAATCATAGGCATCTTCCCTAAACAGCATTTTTTTATTGAACTGCACACATGTGCAAATATTTGAGGCCTCAGAGAAGAAACAAACCAATGAAATATATCACTGCTATCACCAACTGAACTGGGGAGGGCAGTGGGAGCAGACACATTTCAGAGCCTAGTGATGAAGCAGAGAATTAGGAAGTAAATCAAAGCTTCTGATTAAAGGCTGATTTAGTCTGTCATAAATGGTCCTACAGTGGAAGAAAGCCTCATGCACAAAGATCAAAGATTAATACTTCTACATACACCACAACACTCTCTGCAAGGAGGCAAGAGAAAGCAGGAGAAGGAAGGGGAAAGAAGAAATGCATCACAGCATCCTAAGCATCCTGTGCAATATAATCTCCTTTTCTTAGTACAGCATGCACTGCTGCTATGAACAGTGGGGTCCAGGTGCCCCTTCGGATCCCTACATTTGTATCTTTGGGGTAAATACCCAGTAGTGCAATTGCTGGATCATATGGTAGCTCTATTTTCAACTTTTTGAGGAACCTCCATACAGTTTTCCAGAGTGGCTGCACCAGCTTGCATTCCCACCAACAGTGGAGGAGGGTTCCCCTTTCTCCACATCCCCGCCAACATCTGTCGTTTCCTGACTTGTTAATTTTAGCCATTTTGACCGGTGTGAGGTGGTATCTCATGGTGGTTTTAATTTGTATAGGAGAAGTGGACTTGGAAAAAAACCACAATTCCACTTCTTAGCAACTTTACTTACATTTCTTTAATCCACACTTTAGAAGTTTCTATTATTTTAGATTAAATGCTATAGCACACATTTCTTCTGCTAAAAGGCCTTTAAAGTGTTTCGGTGGGACATTTAATTTCCCATTATGGCTGGTTTCTCAAATCATTCCCTTTGTAATTGTCACATTTTTACAGTCCTATTTAAAGTGAATTTAGTTTTCCAACTAAAAATATCAAGCTGAGTTGGAAATTGAAATCTAAGGACTGTAAAATAAAATGATGAAAAATGAGGCTTCAAGCTGAAGTTTTCAACTATTACATCTAGAAAGGCCACGAGTAAAGTGTTTTCTTTTTCTCTTATTAAATACGTAAGAATACTTCTAAAGTTATTTTGGTCAAAATAAAATTTTATAACATTTCTAAATCTAGAAAAGGGAAAATGATTTATTTTATACCTTGTTAGTTATTTAAATGTGTAAATATTTGGTTTGATTGGGGCATCTTCTTTATGCTTCACTTAAATTACAGCTGCAGCTTTACAAAGTTTACTTTTGACCATATTTTGTTAAACCTTTAATCTTTTCTGTAGCGTCACAGATATAAGAAAGAATACAGATACGTATTTTTTTTCTATTTGGTATTTTAAAACCTCACTGCTATGTTTTGCTTGATAAACAGTCTAAATGCTTTCATGTTTATCTTTACCCTTAAGGGATACATCTTAAATGCATTAACTAGGTAGCCCAGGTGCTACTATCTCTACATTACAGGTTAGTTACTGAGATGTTGACCTACTGAAGGTCAATTGCGTATTTAATTGGAATTACATTTTCTGCCTCCCAACTTTTGGACTAGTACACACTTCACAGTGCCTCACTGATTTTCAAATGTACTCTAGACCCCACTCAACTGAATGGAAGCATGCAAATCCCAACATGAATTAGATCTGGTTAAATTGGTCAATCATTATCTGATTGGTCTCAATGATTATAGCATTAAATAGTATTTCACATTGATTTCCCTTGCTATTTTTTCTTACAATATTTCCCATTTAGTCAGCCTCTGTATGGATATGCTTTTCATTTGTGAGTACCCAATTATCATGCCTTCATGTTGGATGGAAGACCGATTAGCATGGATTAATTAAGGTAATGAAATAATTATACTTATTATGATATAACTATATAGTAACCACCGTTAGTATGGCCTAATTATCTAGTAGTTATGAGTGTGTGGTTTGGAGATCTGATTTAAGTGGGCTTGAATTTGACCTTCAGTATATACTATTAATGTGTGTGCTCTTGCAAGTTAATCTCCTCGAGCCTTAGTTTTTTCATCAGTAAAGAGGAGATGATAGTACTTAGAGTTTGTTTTTTAATAGATAAATTATTTAACTGTATTATATTTTATACATGGTAAAAGTTCCATAGTTATTACTAACGTTACTTTTATTGCCCTAGCCATAAGGGTGTATAGATATCAAATTTTGAAACAGTCATGTTCCCATAACACCATAGTTCTGGAGGTGGGACAGGTAATGCAAATTTGGTCATAACAAGTTCTTCACTGGGAATTTATTAAACTCAAGCTGGAGTAAGAGGCTGGTCACAGCAAATGATGCTGCAAACAAGCAAGACAGAAACAACAGTACAGCAAGATAGCATTGATGGTGTTTGGGTTCCAGAATCCAGAGTTCCCTGGGGCTAGTTCTCCCTCTGCCTTTTCTCTAGTTTTTGTTTGTAGGTCAATAAATTCCTCTTAATTAGTTTGTTTTGGATTTTTGTGACCCACTAATGGAATCCAATAATATAGTATCTTAAGAAACACATTTCATCCTTCAGTTAACATTTAATACTCCCAACAGTGTCTTATTACTTATTTATTTACATGCTTATTTTTCTCTTCCCTTTACTAAAATGTAAGCTCTATTTGGACAAGAATTTGTAACACTTTTCCTCAGGTATTAGAAAATCCCTACCGCCTAGTAGGCACTCAGTAAATATTGGGTGAGTGAATGGATGAAGGGAGAAAGGAAGGAATAGTCTTTTAAAAAAAAAGTGCTCTCTGATCAAAGGATATACATCTATATCCTTTCTTGAATAGATTAGGTATAGATGCAAATTTAACATATATTGAGAACTTTACATTGAGCCAGTCATCATGTTAGATATTGTACACCTTTTAAGACTGTTAGTATCATCCCCATTTTACAAATGAGAAAATGGAGGGATAGTGAGGTAAAGTCACGGTGGTGGATTCTGTAATGTCCTGTCCCGATCAGCCTTTGAGAATCAGTTGCTCCCTATTCTGCTTGGAGTGCTGTCAGCAATTGGCCCTCACATGTCACTTCCCAACCCATTAGGTTGCCTCCACTGAAGAGAGTACTCCCTTGCTCAAGGTCATGTCTCCTTTCCAGGGCAACCCACATCTAAGGCCTGATGTGGAGGGATAAAGGCCCAACTCAGGACAGCTCTAAGGATCATACCCACCCCAGAACTCCCTGTAAGGTAGGCTGAGGCCTCTCCTGACGCTGTATTACCACTCCACTTCTCCCTTTTGTCCAGTTCACCTTCCTTCCTATCCTTTCCCCATGTTTTGATCTCCACTCCCTCATTAATAGACCAGAGTCTGCTTCTCAGGGAAAGCAGCGTGCTGTGGTGACTTGAGAAGATCCCTGCCCCAGCTCATGAGGAGGCCTCTCTGAGGACATAAAGTGGGCTGAGAGCTGTCAGAGCTGGGAGAAGTTGAGCTCTGAAGTCTGAGTGGAGGAAGGGCTAGGCCTTCTCTAGGGTCTTGAAGATGACAACTGTAGCTGGAATACAAGGAGCTGGAAGGAAAGAGGCTTGAGAAGGTGGTGGGCACCAGGCCATGCAGGGCTCTGTAAACCATGCCAAGAAGTTAGACTTGTATTTTTAATTGTTTCTGCCCTTCTTTCTGCTCACGCACCAGGATCTGCCTACTGCTGTCTCTAGCTATAATTGGTCTGCCCTTTGGGGCCCATTTCTGCCCTATGAAATTTTACTAGAATTTATATTTTCCTTTCAGAATGCTATTCATAGACCCTTTCATTCTTAACCTTCTCACTGGCTTCCTACTATAATTACAGTCTCAAAAAGCAGTTGTTTTCTGGGAAAAAGAATGTTTTGAGCTACTTGTTGTGACTTAGTTAATTGTGTATCATTTAAAAATTTTTTATCCACTGAAAAGACTAGAGTTCCGGTTGTTATGATTCAAAGGCAAGAGGGAAGACTTCCTAGAGTTTCGTGTGATTATGAAAACCTTTTCAGACATTTTCAGTGATCGTGGTTTATATATACCACATTGATTTGCAATGTGGGTCAGTCAGGTGACCCTTGGAATTCAGTAACTTCTAGGTCACAGAGAAGCACAGATGAGCACCATAGCATCTTTGTGTTTGGTAACCGGTGGGGTGTGTATGTGTGTGTCTGTGTGCGTGTGTATGTGTGTGTGTATACCCCCCCCCACCCCCCCAACTATCTTGGTATCCTGTCTGGAAGAAGTCTAAATGCTAAGGGTTTTCACCTATTTGGGGCAAGTATCAATGTGTGGTGGAAGCAACGTGGTATCTGCAATCTGGAAGATGCAGAGATAAATGGATCATACACGTGCTGCAGGCCTTATTTTCCTGCATGATTTTTCCCCAGCGTTTCTCAACAACTTAGAACAATAGTTCTCACGTTTGACTGCCTGTGATAATAAATACCTGTGGCACTTTTTAGATCGAAGGTTCTCTGGGAAGATCTTCTAAAACTCTAGCTGGAGCCCAGATAGCTATTTTGTGGTGGTGGTGGTGGTGGTGATAGTGGTTGATCTTTTCAGCTTATACCTGTGATTTTTTGGACTGCCAGGGGTGAGAAGCATTAGTCTGTTCTAATGTCTAAAAAGAAGGTGTCTGTGGATCAAGGATATTTCTTCCTTTGTCTACTGACACACTCACAACTTTCAAAATTCCTGAGATTGATGTTCTCATTTCCAGAAGAATGGCAAACTATCTATAATTATACAGCAACCAGTCCTCAGTCATCAATAATGCTTTTGCCTCATTGCTTTCTTTGGGCTGCTGCTTAGAAGTAAAGGCATGCCAAACAAAGAGGGTTCCAGACCTCTGTATGTGTCTGTGTGTGCATGACAGAGAGAAGAAGAGACAAAAAAGAAGCAGTATTCATGAACGCAATTTAAAAATGCACCAGAACTTTGATAGGTAGGTATTCTCTATCCTAGTTTTTTACTAAACTTCCAAATCGATGTATCTCCCCACCAGAGCGTGTAATTCCACCCACAGCACAGTAAAGCAGAGCTGCTCCTTTTGAGTGATGTACAGTTGCACAACTCTGAGGGATAACTTCACACAGAATTACGATGAATGTTACTCCTTCGAGCTGTGCAGTGCAGCACTCTTGATTTGGATGTAGGGAAGAAGGCCTCGGAGCAGTGGTTTTCAGCCAAGGGCGATTCCGTCCTTCAGGGGACATTCAGTAATATCTAGAGAACATTTCTGGTTGTCACAACTGGGTGGGAGTGGGACTGTTGCTACTGATAATCTAGTGATTAGGGTCCTGTTCTCAGTGCACAGGACAGCCTCTTACAAAAAAGGAATTATCCTTCCCAAAATGTCCATCATGCTTAGGTTGAGAAACCCTGGCTTGTTTGTATTAGCTTTCTTGCCCCCATGATCCCATGTAAATATGGAGGTAAGGGCAGGAACCTTGTCTGTTTTTTTGGTTTTGTGTTTCCAGTATCTAGAACAGTACATGGTACACAGTCGTTACTGAGTATATTTTTTGGATGATTGAGTGAACTGTTTGAACTGGGCAACTTTCTAGGTGAATGGGAACTGCATTAGGAGCCAGAAGTGAGTCCTGCCTATCTCTGTGGTTGCCCTTACATGGGAATTCCAGTTCAAGGGGGGCTTAATATGTAGGTGACTAAAGATGTCTCATTGGAGAGGCGCCTGTGTAGCTCAGTCGTTAAGTGTCTGCCTTTGGCTCAGGTCATGATCCCAGGGTCCTGGGATCAAGCCCTTCATCGGGCTTCCTGCTCAGTAGGGAGCCTGCTTCTTCCTCTCCCGCTCCCCCTGCTTGTGTTCCCTCTCTTGCTAGCTCTCTCTCTGTCAAATAAATAAATAAAATCTTAAAAAAAAAAAAAAAAAAAGATGTCTCTGTGGGTTTTCCGTGGTGCCTGCCATGTTCTAGTTTATTTTTCCTTGACATTTTGCCCACCTGGGTAACTTCAGTGCCTTGAGGCTTCATGTCATTCCTAAGACGGGGACATTAGCTTTGCTCAGTTCAGTATATCCCATATTATGGGATAGATACCACTGATGGGATATAAGGATCAGAGGTAATCTAAGATTAAATATAATTAAATAATAGACTTAATGTAAAGCAAACATTTGTTCCTTTAATTTTTTTTCCCTGATACTTCAGGGTAAGTCAAAGGCTAGTTTTGTGCTAGCATGATTTTATACATTTTTAACACTTTCCTCCATCTCTTTTTCATAAAAAGAGTCCAGACCTCAAAATCCAGGAGTCTGCTAGTCACAATGTCTCTTTAGAACTTAATTGGTTAGGTTTCATTGTGTTTATTTTCATGTAAAATGATGCTGATTTCCCATTTATAGTTGTGAGAGAACACATTATCGTAAGATATTTTAATTTAAATAGGAAAGCCAATTAAAAATACACACAAGTAATGCATGCTTACAAAACACATCATGAACATATCATTTGAAGGGATTGAGAAACATTGAAGTTGTTGATTTCAATAATTCTGACATCTCATCTTGAAAAAGATAGAATCTTGGGGAACACCTGCCTGGTGGCTCTGAAAGAGGCAGCTTGTTCTGGGGATGTGTGAACAGATCGGTGGGGGCTACTTGGGAGATGACTAAGGATGCTAGAAAGAGGGCAGCCCCCCAGGAGGGAGCAAGTGCCGAAAGGCCACGTAGGGCCCTTGGAAAGGTCACCTGCCTCTGGTCATAGTGTTCCCTTCTTCCCACGTGGCTGACTGTCCAGACAGCACCAACGTCACTTCTGATTCGAGAGGCCTGGGAGAGTGAGAGGGAGTATTGTTTCATGGGAGCAAGCAGTCATGCTATTATGCGTCACAGAACATGAATCATGCATCACAGTTTCTCTTAGCAGACCTCCGTGGTCTTTTAATGCCACCATGCATTTGGGTCTTGAAGACCTTTGCATTGCCACCCAGTGTGTGGTCACCAGCCTCTATTTCTTCTTCTCTAATAAGGGGCCTTCCTCTTGAGGCTTTTGAGTCCATGTTTGTATAATTGCAAACCTGGGGTTAGGAATTTGCATCTGTTTCTCTCACTTCTGCCTTAGGGGACCACAGACAACAAAATCTCATCCTTTCCCTATGACCTTCAGATGTTTGAAGAGAGGTTTTATGTCTCACTTGCATCATCTGTTTTCCAGGAAGACAGAAACATCCCTAGGTCTTTCAACTTTTCCTTCCATGAGACAGTGCTAATCTCCCCTCCCATCTTGGGAGCTTGCCTCTGAATAAGCTCACTTGGTCTGAATCAATTTTAAATCTAAGCACTTAGACCTGGATATAACTTATGAGGGATTTCCTGAGTGGAATAAAAGTGTAACAATCAAATCCTGTATTCCAAGTACCATACTTCTTTTACCTAGGATCACCAACTTTTTGGCAATTTCATCACATGGCTTATTAACAAACTCTTTCTTTTTCATACTACAGTTATGCCAAACCTTTATTTTAAGCATTTGGCAACAGCTTTCTAATAAAAATATGTGTGATTGTGTTGTGTGTGTGGTGGGGGTCGGGGGAGGCGGTGGGGGTAGGAATTGCAGGGACATAGGAGCGAACTGGTAAGTACCAAGAGAAGTGGGAAATTTGAAAACATGAAATATCTGACACCAAGTTCGAGCTTGGCACAGATTGTATTTTTCCTTAGCCTGTTTAAAGGGAGTATTTCTCCAGGTTTGGTGTCTGAGTCACTTACATCAGCAGCATCTTATCTGGGAGGCCCTGCCTGAATACCAAACCCACCCCCCACCCCGCACAGTCTCTCATCCACCTTTGCTTGTCATTGCTCTCCCCTATTAGATTTCTATTCCTAGCTCTTATCACTACCTACATTTTATGTATTTTTATTTATGGATTAAAACAATTTATAAAAGCAGGGACTTTGTTTTTTCACCACTATATCTGTAAGACTTAACACATAATATTTGTCACAATGAATTTGTTAAATGAATAACTGAATAAATAAGTAAAAGAATGATTTGGGATGTTAATTACATATGCAGATTCCTGGACCCCCCACTGTACCTGCTGAATTAGAATTTCTGACAGTGGGGCCCAGGACTGTAGGGATTCATTGTATGCTAAAATTGTAGCATGGCTCTTTTTGCATAAGTACGCACAACATTCATGAAGCACACCCAAACCAAAAACAAAGTATAAAGAGCACATTTTTGAAATATTGAAAAATGGCCATCTACCTTTACATTCTTAAAAGAAGACATGTCTGTATCAAGGCATTAGTATATGACCATTTAGATCTTTAATTTTAAGCCCTTTGCACATTACTGACCACTTGAGGATCACTACCTCCCAACCATAACATTTGCTATAATGTAGGTCTGTTAAAGAGATGGAAGGAACTTAGAGTAAAATCCTGTTTTGACTATGATGCCACCATAGCTTGAGCGTTCACTCCCACTTCCTAAATCCCATTCCATTGCAAGTATGACAGCAAAGATCTGTACATACATGGGTACCAGCTGACTACTGTAGCTTACCAAACAAGTCCCAGGTAGATCATTTTAAAAAGTCACCTTACTGACATAGCTGGGCTGTCGTTTGTGAAACTCGTTCAAAATGCTGATCTCAGAAATCCAATGCATAGTGGGATGAAAAAAATCTGCATAAAGCCTTTCCATGGAAGGAGAAATTCTTATTTTCCTATAAACTTCATTACTAATAAAATAAGGGAGAAGAGCAATAAGAAACAAATAAGATTAGGAAAGCCAGAATGGTTTTTAAATTAAGTTATTCTTCTCAGATTTTTCTATGAGACATCGGCAGCTCGGCAACCACCAGTTTATTGGAAGTTAGTCTGGTTTTTGAGTTTGAGACAGTTTGAGAAGCCTTTCTGTCTGCCCCATTTTTTACTTATTAAATTAATTATACTTAATTTGTTTTTCAGAAGTAAATGAGAATCATCTGAATGACGAGCTAAGCTGTTAAATCCCACAATGGTTTGGTCACTTAGTTCTGCCTCCTAGCTAGCTGGACAAGGGTACACTCCATGTTTTTACCTTTGATCGTTGTACAAAAAGAAAGTCCGATATTGCATAATATAAGCATAATGAAGAAAAAATTGTCTACACAATTGCTCAGTGCAGCTGTCCACTGAAACACTATCTGTCTAGCATGATGTTTATATAATTTTTACCCTCAGGTAAACTATTGGGTCTTAAAAGAAGAAAGTAAGGAGGAAGGGAAGCAGGGAGAAAGACAGAGGAAGGAGAGGGATGTAAGTAGGGAGGGAAAAAGAAAAGAGAGGGAGAGAAGGGAGAGGGAAGGAGGTAAAGAGAAAGATGAGGAAGAATGCTATATTATTTTTCCTTCATGAAACATCATGTGATAGGAAAGGCCAGTTACTACTAAAATTAAGCTTTGAACTGAGGTTAAAAAATCATATTGCATCCTTGAATTTCATATTCACTACATGTGTGCCCTCAAAAGGTCACAAATTTATTGATTTCTTGTAAAATATATGATTTGGAGCTAAATGATATTGAAGAAACAGTCCAGCCTTAGAACTGTATGGCTCTTTGATTTTTAATATATCTGTTAAATTTGAAACATGACAAAAAGAATATTTAAAAATATAAGCCACGGGCGCCTGGGTGGCTCAGTTGGTTAAGCGACTGCCTTCGGCTCAGGTCATGATCCTGGAGTCCCGGGATCGAGTCCCGCATCGGGCTCCCTGCTCAGCGGGGAGTCTGCCTCTCCCTCTGACTCTCCCCCTCTCATGCTCTCTCTCTATCACTATCTCTCTCAATAAATAAATAAAAATCTTAAAAAAAAAAAATAAGCCGCAAAGTTAAGGGTTGGCTATAAAGGAGTTAAATAGTATATATAAGGAGAAATAAACTTTGAATAAAATGATAATAATTGTGAAGTACAATAAAATGATAATAATTGGACTAATTCAATCTTCAGTATTTTAATAAGAAATTAAGCAATAGGGGCGCCTGGGTGGCTCAGTCGTTAAGCGTCTGCCTTCGGCTCAGGTCATGATCCCAGGGTCCTGGGATCGAGCCCCGCATCGGGCTCCCTGCTTGGCGGGAAGCCTGCTTCTCCCTCTCCCACTCCCCCAGCTTGTGTTCCCTCTCTCACTGCCTCTCTCTCTCTGTCAAATAAATAAATAAAATCTTTAAAAAAAAAAAAAAAAGAAAGAAATTAAGCAATATATGTTATTAATAAATTCTTTAAGTCAGTAATTTAGTTTTAGGGTTTTAACAGCTTGAGTATATTCACAGCCAAGATCTATGATAGATATGGGGCTGGTATCACATG
Organism: Mirounga angustirostris; assembly: GCF_029215605.1. Classification (NCBI taxonomy): domain Eukaryota; kingdom Metazoa; phylum Chordata; class Mammalia; order Carnivora; family Phocidae; genus Mirounga; species Mirounga angustirostris. The sequence goes on along the minus strand of NW_026991709.1, from coordinate 174,132,639 downwards.
TTTAAATGCAAAGGAAGGAGGCATCAGGAGAGGTACAAGACAATAAGGAGTGCTGGAGACTGGAGCACTGGAGAAAACGGCCTATTCTAAAACTGGAATGTTCTGCTCAGCTCTGGAAGATCATTGCCATGTGCCAAAGCAGGACTTGTCCTGTCAGACTTGCTACATATTTTTAATAAAAAGGACAGAAATCTGTATTTTATTGTTAAAACTCCTAATGGTTAAGAAAAGGAAGCTGGGGTGCCTGGGTGGCTTAGTCAGTTAAGCGTCCAACTCTTGATTTCAGCTCAGGTCATGATCTCAGGGTCATGGGAATCAAGCCCCTATTTTGGGCTCTTTGCTGAAGGGGGAACCTGCTTGAGATTCTCTCTCTCTCCCTCTGCCCCTCCCCCTGCTTGCACTCTCTCTGTCTCTGTCTGTCTCTCTCAAGAAAGAAAGAAAAGGAAAGAAAGAAATGGAAGCTAATGGGGCGCTTGGCTGGCTCAGTCAGAAGAGCATGCAACTCAGGGCACCTGGGTTAAGCGCCTGCCTTCGGCTCAGGTCATGATCCCAGGGTCCCGGGATCGAGCCCCGCTTCGGGCTCCCTGCTCCGCTGGAAGCCTGCTTCTCCCTCTCCCACTCCCTCTGCTTCTGTTCCCTCTCTCTCTGTGTCTCTCTCTGTCAAATAAATAAATAAACAAACAAACAAACAAACATATATAAAAAGAAGAGCATGCGACTCTTGATCTCGCTGTCATGAGTCCAAACCCCATATTGGGTGTATAGATTACTTAAAATAAATAAATAAATAAACTTTAAAAAAGGAATGAAGGGAAAGGGAAGGGGAAGGGAACTAATTTAAGCCTCCACAAAAGCCACTGTGCGAGCTAAACAAAATGCACCTATGAGCATTTTGCCGCCTTTGATTCTAGGGTCTTTAAAGGTGCCTTCTACTCATTCAACTACCAGGTGAACTACTATCAGTTGTCAAAGTTTAGTGACAGCTTTTTAATGATCTCGTTTAGATATTTAAAGATTGGTTGTCCCTGCAGAATTCCAAATGGCTGAAACATGAAGACAATATAAATGCCATGCAAAGTGAAGGAAGTTTGGAGAGTAGATTTTTTTTTTTTTTTTGTAGATTTCTCTGCTGTTCCCAAGCAGAGTTGCTCCCAAGCAGAATCCAGAAGCTCTGGCACCTAAAAGCTCCTTAGAACAGAAATGAGCTGCTCCATTAACCTGCTTCTGTCCACTCTAGTGCCCTGAGACTAATGGTAATTCATCAAATGAACTCTTAGCCATCTGAAAGAGCTAATTCAGACTCATCCCCAGGGTGGTATTGATGCATTAAGAGGTTATGGCTCTTGGAGTAGTTAATAAAAAAAAATAAAAAAAAAAATGCAATAAACTTGCTGAATAGTTAACTGAAAATTTCTCATTTATACCATGATGGCTCTGAATTTTGCTAGCGACTTCTTTGTACCACTGTGTCAGTTTCTTGTTTGTTATTTTGTTTTCTCTTAAGGAAGAATAATGTTAGAGAAAGGAAATGTTCATTTGTTACTAGAAACTTCCAATTATAAGATGTACTACACAGGACATCATAAGAGTCCCTTGTTTCCAACTTGCATTTGTCACTTCTCCAAATCACTCACATACCCATATATTTGTTTTTCTATCTAGCTAAGATTTATTCACATAATTGGTTTATTGAGTCCATTTTCTCAAAGATGAGAATTATATTACATTTTTGATTTATGCATGTATTTGCTTTTCTGCGTCTTTTAAATTTTTACAGTTCTTGGAACATAGAGAACATGCACCCCATTTGTGTTGGCTTAGTGGATGTTGAAAGAGTGATTTTAATGATGCCACATATTTTTTACTTTGTTCGTAGCTACACACAAATGTGTAAGGTACACCTTTTGAATGGATCCATGTGCAGTGCCAGATGGGGTAACACAAAGTGCTAATACTGATTTTAAAAGAAGGAGATTTTCTTATGTGTTCCTTTCCAGCAATCAGCTTATCTAAGATAGATGGTATCAATAGGCTGCACTATCACTGTCTTAGGACAGACTTGCAAAAATGCCCCACAGTTTTTTATTTTAGTTTTTCTCCCTTGGGTGCTTTGCTCTAACTCTGTCATACAGACCTTACTATAAGGATAACCAATTAGTAGTTAAATGAGTTGAATGAGTCTTTTTATGTACTCTATTCAAATGGCACTAAATTCATTGCCACATGAGTAGGACAAGTGAATTACCTCTTTATGCCCTTTTAAAACAAGCCCACACAGTACATGATACCGTTCATAACCCTTGCCTTTATTGCTCTTCACTATACCTTGAGAATCATTCTGAAAATGAACTTGTAGAGCTCCTATTTGTATTGCAGTAGAAAAAAGAACTCAGTAGTAGTAAGAATGTATAGTTTTTTGAAGAAATAGAAAGGGAGAAGTAGTTTTGAAACCAATGCTTGATAGAACAACAATGAGAATACTTACTGGCAGTTTACACCTTTAATAACGCAGGACTATCAAACTAACAAAATGTTCCTGTCCTGTATCATTTCTGCATGGCACAGATGTATGTTGTGGACCTACTACATGCCATACATTAAGATTGCCAAGGTAAATTCTCACTTCCTGTCTTTGAGATACTCAGACTTGGGGGCTATTTGGGAAACTCGATGCTCATTATTTGACTCTCAGAATGAATGATCCTTAGTCTTTTAACAAAGGACATTCTGATTAATAACAGTCTTGGGGTTGTAGGGAAAATGTGTCATTCTGGAAAACAAAGACCTTCTGTCTCTTTTCAAACAGGACCATTTGCATAAAAGAGCAGAGCGCTAAGTGAATTACACATCTACAACTCTATGTAAACATTCCTTTCCAGTCATTGCTTCCTGGTCAGCAATCCTGAGCACTTTGAAAGGTCTTTAGTTTGGGTTTTAGGAAAGAACTACAAGGGAGATACAGCCTTCAGTAGTTGTTACGTAGTAAATTTGTTACTAATGACATTATGGCGTGTAATGGAAGCATCTTACCTAATGTTTACTACGACTACTACGTACTACATTTACCTTGTGCCAGGAACTGTGTTTATCTCTTATTTGCATAATACACAATTATTTAACTGACTGGTGGTTTTGCCAAAGTAGCTAAGAGAGTGGCCTGCTGAAGTTTATGTTCTGGCTCCCATACTTGCTAGTTATGTGATGAACTTGGCCAAATTGCTTAACATTTCTGTGTCTCACTAACCTCATCTATAAAATTGAGACAGTGGCAATATTTACCTGATAATTCTTTATGAGATTAAATCAGATGATACCCATTAAGTGCTTGCAACACATCGTAAGCATTCAATAAAAGTTTGCTATAACATTTTCATATCACTCAATATTTGCTATGATATTTTTACATCACTTACTGGTCACCAAAGAATTGTCCTTTTTTGTTCTTCTCATTCTCTAGATAAGGAACTGGGCTTCACCTTACTTCTTTCATCAAAATTACTGCATTTCTGAGTTGAAATGCAAATCTGACTGATCTGATGCAAGCCCAGAAGAATGATGTTATGTGGTGGGAAGAGGATAGGCCTGTGCCTGGATGTTTCTAGAATTCCATACAATAATATATTATCCTCACACTCAGTCAAAACCTGTGGGGAGAGGTATGGGAAATGTAATGCCAGAATCTTGTAAGTATTCATAGTGAAGCAGAAGGTTAAATGAGGTGGGATTGTAAGGTTTTTAAAACTTGATGGTTGCTACAAGGTAGGAATGGAATGGAATGGATGATAGGTGGTAAATTTGGATAAGCATTCTAGGAGTCTTCTAGAATGGAAGAGATTTCTCAGTATTCAAGGTCCTTGAAACTTCTTGAAACTTGGTCAAAATAATATGCCTTCTAAGAAAAACAATTTCATGCAGAGAAAAAGAAATGAAACCAGTAGGTATCTGAAGTGGGGGGTGGTAGTTCTGGGTCTGTGCAGCTTGTCTACTAGGGGCAGATCATATTCTTAGGGGCAGTTGCGAAGAAAAGATCTATAAGATCTGGTAAGGTTAGTAATCGTGGCCAACTGTGATGTGCAGTATCCTTGGTTAAGTATAAATGCTTAGGGAAAGATTCTTCTTTCTTTCACTTTGAAGAATTACGTAGCTTAGCCAGGGCCTGGTACCAAGAGCTGTGTCAGCAGTAGGAAAGCAGGTTCTCCTCAAGCCTCTGTCCCTTTGAACCTATAGGCGGCTCTCATGGGCACCTTTAACAATGACACCAGTGAATGGCAAATGGAACTCTGTCTTTACCAAGGGCAGCTTTGGAATTTGTACATGGGGAGAGTTGAGTGTCAGCAATCTAATGAGGAGGGGGCTAGTGGCTGATCTTGAAGCTCTATCTGCCCAGCAGGAATTCTATTTTTACTTAGATTGTAAATTTCTTTGGGATGCTTGGTGGTTAATGGTGGTTGTGGAACTAACCTTCTTCAAGGTACAGGTTGGCATTGCAACTGATTTTTCTTTATTTGTAAAAAACATTAAGCTCTGGCTTTGGTGCCAGCAGCCTCAGGACGGAAGCTTGCTTTGTGGTGTAGGAGCTGAAAACTTCTCCTTTCTTTCCTTCTAGGTTCTTTGGCTGGTCTAATAATTAAGTTGAGCTAAGACAGATTAACAGAAGAAAAACAGATTTAATTTCATACATATGGGATCCCCATGGACAAATATGAGACTCACAGACAGTCAGGGAATTGAGGCTTGTATATCATTCTGAGTTGAGAAGGGATTAGGGTTCTGGCTTCAAAGGGGAGGAAGACAATTCACAGGAAGATGAGAAGAGCAAATGTTTGGTAAATAGATGTTTGCCCTGCCATGCAGGTAAGTCTTTCTGATATTAAGAGTTTCTCTGATAATAGCTCTCTCTTCCTGGTAGAGACCCTCTATCTAAATTCTTTTAGGCATGTGGAGCCTGGGTGGCTCAGTTGGTTAAGCATCTGCCTTTGGCTCAGGTTATGATCTCAGGGTCCTGGGATTGAGCCCTGCATCGGGCTCCCTGCTCAGCTGAGAGTCTGCTTCTCCTCTCCCTCTGCCCGTCCCCCCCAGTTGTGCTCTTTCTCACTCACTCAAATAAATAAATAAAATTAAAAAAATAAATAAATTATTTTAGGCAGTTAAGGGAGAAGCAAAAAACTTTTCCTGAGGCTGTTAGGTATTCATGGTGTTTAGCTCAAAATAATCCACATGCCGACATGGTACATTTTGGGGTGGTATGCCCTCAGCGGCAACCTATCTGGTAGAGACTGTGTGGTTTTCTTGCATCAAGGTTAGGATGGGATCAAGTTTTATTTTCATTTAGAACAGGCGAGGTAAGAGCAAATGGGATAGTCTTCAAACACGTGTGAGCCAGATGTGGATTCTTTAACCTTTCAGAGGTGGGCATGGAGGTGCTCTAAATCAGCAAGGCAACACCTCCAGAGTTTTAATTTAGGTCATGCTAACACACAGTTATTTACTCCTATCATAACAACAATAGGTATTAAAACAATAGTTATTAATCAGAGTTGTTCCCTGATTATCTTAGGATCCAGTGGTATAGAATGAATATTTGTGGCCCCCCCCTACCAAATTCATATGTTGAAGTTTATCCCCAGTGTGATAGTATTTGGAGGTGGAGACTTTGGGAGGTGATTAAGTTCTAAGAGGGGAGCCCCTATGAATGAGATTAATATCTTCACAAGAAAGACATCAGAGAGCTTCCTCATCCCTTTGGCCAGGGGAGGACCCCAGCAAAAAGACACCTATCCGTGAACCAGGAAGCCAGTTCTCGCCAGACACTTCATCTGCTTGTGCCTTGATCTTGGGCTGCCCAGCCTCCAGAACTGTGAGAAGTAAATTTCTGTTGCTTATAAGCCACCCACTCTATGGTTCTCTGGTATAGCAGCCTTCCTGACTAAGACATCTAGGAGAGGATCTCACCCTTCCCCTATTTGAAATGGTAGGAACTGAGTCTACTGGGAGCTGGCTGATCACAGAGCACGTGAGAGCATCCTTATAGCATTTTTGTCCTCATTCCTTTTCATATTGGCGCATCTGGGTCCTTGCATTCATTCATCTGTTACTTCCAGTATATATCTCATATTTCACAGTGGTAAGGACCCTGTGCTCTCTTTATTTTGTGCTCCTTCGCTGTATATGGCAGAATTCAAAGAAATGCCTATTGACGAACTGAACAGCTAAGTGATACCATTTTTGTTAAGGCAGTTTTACTTGGCAGTAAGATCTCTTTTTGAAATTATGCTGAGAAGGACTATCTTGCTATTATTTCCCTGGTGATCTCTGGGCACCGAATATAATGAGAATTTGTTTCCTTGCCCTGGTAGCAACTTCCTTTGCATACGATCTAAATTACCACTGGGAGGTGATTTAGGCCTTAGGGTGGGTTGGGATTATTCATTTTCCTCTATTTTATGTTCATATTTTAGTTCCTACTTACTTCTCCTTAATATTGCATTGCACTTCTTAAGAAATTTTTTAGTATTGAGATGTTTCTAGTGGCTCATGTTACCTTAAAATTATGAGGATTTTTTTGTTATTATTTTGCAAGAAGAAAATTAAAACTAAAAGCATGATCTGTAAAATCTTTTCTGTTGATGGTCAATTCTGAAATGATACATCTTTCCTATGAAAAACCTTGCTTTAGTTTTATATCACAGCTGGTAGCTGGTAGCTTATTCAATTCATATTTGTTGTCTTATAACATTGTGTGTTTACTCCTGCTTTGAATGTGTTTTGCCCCAACATATGTTCTGTAGATAAACAGTCTTTTGCATGAAGAAGGCAGTAGGTTTCTCAAGCTTCTATATTATATTAATATCAAACAGTGAGGAAAATAATTCAGAATAATAAAGTATAAGATTTTATAGAAGATCTAGTGGTGACATGGAAAATATATTAAGAAATGATGACTAGGGGCACCTGGGTGGCTCAGTCAGTTAAGCGTCTGCCTTCGGCTCAGGTCATGATCCCGGGGTCCTGGGATCGAGCCCCGCCTCAGGTTTCCTGCTCAGTGGGGAGCCTGCTTCTCTCTCTCCCTCTGCCTGCCACTCCCCCTGTTTGTGTGCGCTCTCTCTCTCTGTCAAATAAATAAATACAACCAACCAATCAATCAGTAAGATAAAAGGATGTTGAGTGGGATTTCGTATTTTTGTTGTTGTTGTAGATCCCAAATTGATAATTAGAGTTCACAGCTGAAAACACAGATTAGCCCAGTTAATCTTTAGTAAGAGATAATCAAAAATCTTAGTAAAGAGAGCAATAAAATCTCAGGGCTAGAATCTTCCTCGGAGGCGTCCTGAGAGCCGAAAGAAGCCGGAGTTCCTCAATATTACCAGCTGCCCTACTTGTGTAAGGAGAGATTTGGAGGCCGGAAGACGAGAGTGGCTCTCTGAAATTGTTGGTGCAAATCGTGCATTGTTTGTGCTAAGAGGGGCTCCCTCTGTAGCACTTTTCCTTAATGCGAAGCCACATGAAGGGGTCTGATATAATCCTTTGAACAGATTGATGTGCCTGAGAGATGGGAACCTGACAACGTGTCCCCTGTTGGGTTACCTGAATCACTGGTGGACTTCCTGGTCTGTGCCTGGGCTGATGTGGGCAGGACAGGAGACACTTCGGGGGAGGTCATAGGATGGGCCAGTTGAGCAGCTCGTACCTTTACCTCTGGGTCCAGCAGGGGTGCATGAATGTCTTGTAGATCAAATAGAGCCGGTAGAAAGTGGCTGGGTGTGAGCTGTCTTGCGGGTACCTCACCTAAGGGGGTTGCTAAGAGGACTTTGACACCAGCTGCGGGACGCTCTGGGATCATTCTGGGATCAGGAGTGAGGGGTAGAGATGGGTGGGGGGTGGAGGTGTAAGTGCATGGGGCTGGTGCAGGGGCTGACCCAACAGACAGGCTAGAAGTGACAGTTATAATTCCAAGATGCTACAGAAAGAGGAAGAATAAAATAGGAGACTGCATGCCTCTCCTCATTTAATAAATTCCATCCAGCCTTAGTTCTGGCCAGAAATGAGGAAGGAAGGAGCATTTTGAATCAGCCTGAACTTTAGTGATAGGAAGTGACATGAGGGTTATGGAATGACAAGATATCACAGAGTGATGGGAAAGGCGAATTTGGCAAAATAGTGTTCGAAAGCCACGTTTGAGGGAAAAAGTGGAATCATTTCAGGCTAATGCTCTACCTGAGCTGAGGATCCTTGATCAACCAATTTCAGCTGTATTGGAGAACTCCATGAGGCCTCCTATTTCATTTTCCCTGAACGTCGACCCTCGTGCCCACTGATTATTTCTAGCCAGTCCTAGGCAGAGAGGTTGTCAGGGACATTACAGAAACCTGCTTGATACATTTACCACACGGGGAAATTCTCATGAGATGAAATGAAGGGAATTTGTGAGGGTGGAGAAAACCTGTCAAAAATTTTTAATTTTGAATGGACATTGGCATCAACTGAAGCCGGGGATGCAGAGCTGCAAAAGCTGATATATTCATGCTAAGCTGTGGAAATCAGGAAACGTGCGATATGGTTATCTGACAAATAAATTCAGAGGAGCAGCGGAGAGAGGAAAGGGAAATCAAAGTGAACATTGATGAATGTGGGGAGGAGTATTGTGTGTCGAGCATGCATCCTGGTTCTTCCTTTTAATACGCATGCTGTGTTTGAAGCTGTCTTATGAAAAGTCATCTTTCATGTTAAGTGGAGATCATGTTTTTGTGACATTTCTATTTGGTAATCATATCTCGAGCTATTAAAAATAACATTGTGATAAAACACTGTTTGGATATGTGCTGACTGAAGTCATATGGTAGACGCTTTCTGCAATCTAGCAGGATTTCAACAGAATTGGGGAAAATGAAATTTTCATACTCCTAAAAGCATGCATATGAATAATTTTACCAATACGAATACAGGGAGTTCTTATATCCATCAATTATTTTAAAATTTTCATTGTTTTTATGCTTTATCATAATATTTCTACTGTTATTTAAAACATGTTTCACATATACAAGCACATGTAAGCAATGCCAAATATATTGGGGGAATTACTTATCCTTTTGAAAGTCTCAGAGTATGTCTACATTTCTGTTATAGTTGTTGCTGTAATTCTTATTACCTTGTTCTTTGCAGAATTTGCACAGACTCTTTTGTACTCTTCCAAGTCTTAGGGGTACTGACAGACAAATTTCCAATTCATAATTTTGTTTGTTTTTATTCTTATCAACACACTGTTCTTTGTCATTTCTGAATGGACTTTCTATGATCTTCCAAGTCTTAGGTTTCGTAACGCGTGTATTTCTCATTCATAGATTTCAAGCCTTCTTTCATAATCCTTTTCCTCTTTCCTCTCAGAAACATTTCAAGAGCACAGGCTTCTTTTGTTACAAGGCACTATTTTTTTGGTTCTGTGGAAAAATGGAAGATGAATTGGACATAGATTCTTCCCTCATGTAGCTTATGTAGTAAGTTAGTACATTAGCCATGACACTTTCAATGTCAAGTAGCCCTAAGCAAAAGAGAATTTTAGGTCTCATAACTAGAAGACTACGGAGTTGTTTACATTGTGGAAACAAATTACAAGATCAGGTAAGAGTTTATAGCGAAATAGTTCAAAGCAGTAATCAGCACATTTTGTGCCATAAGTTCCAAAGATGTCTGAGTGCTGGACTCCTACTCCCAACTTGATCCGTCCTATCATTTGTTCAGTCATTCTCACACCTATTACTTTTTGAACTCCAGTAATTGCCAGGCGTTGGGTGCTGGGGATATAGAGATGAGTAAGACAAAGTTCTGTCTTTAGAGGAGTTATAGTCTTTTTTTTTTTTTTAAAGATTTTATTTATTTATTTGAGAGAGAGAATGAGAGACAGAGAGCACGAGAGGGAAGAGGGTCAGAGGGAGAAGCAGACCCCCCACTGAGCAGGGAGCCTGATGTGGGACTCGATCCCGGGACTCCAGGATCATGACCTGAGCCGAAGGCAGTCGCTTAACCAACTGAGCCACCCAGGCACCCTAGAGGAGTTATAGTCTTAATATTGGGAGGTAACAAACAGCCAAGCCAATAAAGAGGTAATAAAGTGTCAGGTGATGATACTTCCTATTAAAAGTGAGGACATGGGGCCACTGTTAGATGGGCTAGCCAAGGAAAGCCTCACTGAAGTGGTGACATTGGACCAGAGATTTGACTGAAGGGTAGCTCTGTGAATATCTGGGAAGGAGCCACTCAAGTGAAGGCAGCAGCAGGTGCAAAAACTGTAGGAAAGCAGGAACTTAGCAAATATTCTAGCGACAGTGAGGCGTTCATAGTTTGTTTTCTGTTAGTTTTTGTATTTGTTTTTTTACTGGATATAAAATAGCTAGAATTTGCTCAGTGGATTTTTTGTGGCCAAAAAAAAAAAAAAAAAAAAAGAATGTGCCCCTCCTGTGACCATATTACTGCACCCTCTGAAAGTGGTTACTTTGCACCACCCTGACCAATGGAGAGTTTCTTGTCTAGGAACCTGAATCAGTGTGTTTTAGTTTAGCTGTCTTTTACATAGGTATTTAAGCTCTTTAATTCCTTAGAGATAATTATCATTCCCAAACTTAATTATTTCCCCCTTAGCCTCTGTTATCTCCTTTTTAAAAAAAAATATTTTATTTATTTATTTATTTGAGAGGGGATGGGAGGGAGAGGAAGAGGGAAAGAATCCCAAGCAGATTCCGTGCTGAGTGAGGAGACGCGGAGCTCCTTCTCACAACCCTGAGATTATGACCTGACCCGAAACCAAGAGTTGGACACTTAATGGACTGAGCCACCCGGATGCCCCTGTTATCTCCTTTAATGTTACTAGGAGCTGGGTTCTCTAGACCTTTATTGTTTTACCATTAAGTCTCATCAGTATTGGCTTGGAGCTAAATTCAGCATATTCACATTCTTCCCTGTTTATTCCTTCTCCTATTGCTTCTGTGGATAGAAAAGAAAAAAAAAAAAACAAACACATATGTTATGAAATTATCATATCCGTAAGTTTGAGGTCAGGTTTGTTTTCTCTTGTAATAACTCCTTTAAAAATTTAGCCATATTAATATGGATGCTTTTTCTTGTTAAGTTATAATCTGCCTGCCTCTATTTAAACTAGAGGTGACAGGTGGAGAGATGGTCATATGCATGGATGTGTCTCCTAACTACTCTTTGCTACTCTTGCCCATATGGTAGTTCTACATACTGTACCCAGAGATTCTTTTTGCAATACAAATTTGACCATAGCACCTTTCTGCTTAAAATTACTTTCCTTTTCTTTTTGGGTAAAGACAAGCTCTTTACGTGGTTTACAAAGTGTCAATAATATGGACCAGGCTCAACTTTGACTAATTTTCCCCTCTCTTTAACCAGTTCCCATACACTGACCTTTTTTCCCTCACATTCTTCAGGCCCTCCTTACCACAGAGCCTTTGCACGTGATCATCTATCTGTTCACTACACTTTCTTCCCTCTTTGCTGAACCAACTCCTGCACATTCTTTATTTCATGTCAATGGTAACTTCACTAGAGTCCTCTTTCCTAGGTAGATCAGTCTTCTTCCTCTAAAATTACACCCCTTGCCTCTGCTTCTTAGCATTGTTAATATTTTCAGTTTTAACTTTATTTCCATGAACATTTAGTTAGTGTCTATTTATCCCATATGAATGTAAGTTTCATGGGAAGTGGAATAATATCTATATTTGGTTATCATTTTGTCCCATGGCTTAGCCCAGGGCTTGGCATGTGGTAGGTACTTAATAAAAGTAATAAAAGAAACAAAAATAAGTGAATAAAAATGAATGTATAAATGAATGTCCACACCAGATCTACTCAATACTTTATTCAATGATGGAAATGTCCTGTATCTGCATTGTCCAGTATGTGCATCTCTAGCCGTAAGTGGCTATTGAGTACTTTCCATGTGATTAGTGTGACTGAGAAAATAAATTTTTAATTATCTTTCATTTTAACTAATTTAAATTTAAATAACTATATGTGGCTAGAGGCTACTATATCGTAAAGGGCAAATCTAGAAAGAGTATGATATCACATGCAATTTCTAATCCCTGTAAAACATTGTGCATTCACACACACACACACATTTAATATTCAAACATATTACTATTTCAATATAAATATGTTTGCCTAAGATAAACCATCCTCAAATTAGAGCATTCAAAACTATTAAGCCAACTAAGGCTGTCTTTAGTTAAACAGAATAAATATGCCCACTATTCAGATAATTTAAATGAAAAAAGATTTGACTTTCAAGTTAATCTACCTACAGTCTTCTAATCCAAGATACTGCCCTAGAATTTCCTGGTATATTGTTTGGTACAATTTTTTACTCTAGTGTGAGGTGGATTGACATTTATGTTACCAATAGTTCCCTTTCATTGTAAGCAGCACATTGTTTGGTTTCTCCCAACATGATTTTCATAATTTTAATAGGCTAATTTTGACCATTTTCAGGAACATTTAAGACATCTGCAGTTGGAATATTGCTTCCCACAGTTTGTGAAGTACGAGGTATATTCTGCCTTAATCAATGCACAATTTTTTCTTTGTTTCTTTTATTTGTATGAGGATTTACCCAATTGATAATGTGCAAGAAATATTAGTAATGCTATATTGAATTCTTATGCTTTCCATATATGAACCACTGTGATCTTTGCAGTGTCTTCATTTATCATTCTGGTGGACCATTTTGCTTATCCTTAGCATTTTTATGAGATAAGAAGTCATATCTTCCTTTTCTAATTAAGCAATGTAGACAGTGAATTCTGTTAGCATGGACTCTAGTCTAGTTTGGTTCACCACTGTATCTTCAGTGCCTAGTGCCACTAGGCATATAATAGGTGCTTAATTCTTGCAACAACCTGTGGGTTGGAATTATTCTACCTACTCACTAATGATGAAACTGCCCCTTAGATTGGAGAGTGTGGGAATCAATGACTGCCCCAGTTTACATAGCCATTGAGTGGTAGGGCTGGGCCAAGCTCTTACTCATTGTGTGACTCATCATCTAGTATCATACCAACATCTTATGGATATATTTTTCTATATCAAAATGATTTGTTACTTAAACTTTCTATTTATTGGTCAGATTTCCATTGTCAGGTTGAAAAAATAAATCTATAATCTATAGGACAGAAGCAAATAATCGATTTATTTTCCAGTTATATAGATGCTTTTAACTTCAATATTATTTCTATTGATGTGTATTGATGGCAGCAGTGGTTTATGAAAAAATCTTATCTCTGTGAAAACAACATATTTTATAAATTGTTTTAGTTGCTATGTAGAATGACAAAATTTTGCCCATCATAGTGAAATATTTAGTACTTTACTACAGAGAGAGTTAGCAGATGGTTTCTATGATGTCACAGACAGGGAACAGTGGACACTTAAGGACCAGGTGTTTGCCTTTTTCCAGTAGTCTAACTTTTTTATGTATTCATAACAATATTGAATGAAAATTTGATAAACTTACTATTGTTCTGTAATGAAGAACCTTTATTTGTTGTAATTGAAAAAAAGGCCATTACTATTATTCAAAAGCATAGTTCTTAGTCTGAAAAGAACACTAGTGTAAAGATAAACTTATGTAAAAGGAAGGGTGTATAAAATATAAACACTGTGAGCAATTGTAAAAATACTATTAATTGAATGTATATATTGTATGCCAGGCAATTTTCTAAGTATTTTATATGTTAACTCATTTAATCCTTAAAACACTGTTACTCCTTTCTAGTAGATTTTTTTTTTTAATGAGAATTTAAAAGTTTAAGAAAGTCATTCATGTTCTAAAAACTAGTAATCAGAAGAGTTGGGGCTAAAGACTTACTGGACTTCAAAGTCTAAATCACTGATTTATACCATTCTTTTAAAAATTATTTAAAATAAATAATCACATATTCATTGACATGATTACTTTTATCATATCTTTTCCCCACCAGTCTAAAGTGTTGTGAAAGTAAAGATTATGTATGTTTAATTCACCACTCTTTTCAACATATGTAATATAAATGATGTGTATACTTCATAGATACTCAAGAAAATAGGTTGAATGAAACATCTTGAGTTCTGAAGGCTGATGTCATCAAAATATTAACATTGTTACAGCCTTTCTTCAGAGACTTTCTGGGAGGTTGGGGATGGGGAAGGGTGGAGTTTAGCTTGCTTAGAAGACAGTTGGGTTTTATACAGTTGGCAGTGTAGTTAAAACTAATGGAATCCAGTGACTCCATTTTCTTTGACCATAAGTTTTAAATAAGAGGTGACAGCAAGAAGAATGGGAGTCCCAAGGGAAATCTCATGCCTGGAAGGGTTGTTGTACAATGATCTGGAAAGGACTTCCACAGCATCATGGAGGTTAAAGATGATGGACTCTGGTCCAATTCCAGAGTATCCCACTTATCAGCTATAAACTTGTTAACTTTATCTTCTCTGTACTGGCATTATCTCATCTGAAAGTTGGAGATTTATTAATAGTACGTATCTTATGGGGTTGTTATTATTATTATTATTTTTTTGGGTTGTTATTATTAAGATTAAATGAATTACTTGTAAAGTTCCTAGAACAGTGCTTGGCACATAGTATTTGTTATATAGTGTTTGTTACATATATAGTCATTTTAGGAAATCACTTACTATATATGCTAACTGCTTACTAATCTTAAAGAATGTATTGAATATCTGTTTGGAAATTGAAGGGTATTATTTGGTGATTAAGGTATTCACAGCCCTAGAATTAAATGATAATGTCCCCATGCTGGGGTCCTAAAGGAATTCTCGAGAAAATTTATATTGAAAAAAAGCAAAATAAAGAACCAGGAGTTAGCCTCTAGTGCCCAGATTGTGAAACCAGAGTTAATGGTCTATATCTGTATACACACATAACATTAATACACTTAATTTGTCTGTTGGCAGAAGAACGTAGCTTTGAATCCCATGTAATTTCTGGTTGCCTACCACATTTATAGTCACATGTTCCTTTTATCCTTTTCAGGACTAACAATTGCTTGCATTTCAAGCTGTAATCACTGTACTTGTGATTTCTCTTACCTTATACCATGAAAATTATGCAAAAAAGCGGCATTCATAACTTGCATGTTGTTTTTATATTAGAAATTCAAAGAAAATAAATACCTTGTTTATGTGACTTTATTTCTAAATGCTAAATTTGCCTATTCTTCCTTTTCCCTATTTACTCATTTCCTTATATTATCTTTGAAGTGACATTTGGAATTGATATAGAAAAGGCAATTAACTCAGAAGTCAGTAAAGTAAGCCTGTGACACATTTATTTATTACATGATGCAAATGCTTTGCTTTGCTCTTTTAGCACCTATCTTTTCTATAACAAAGGGTTTTACAGTTACTGTTTCCAGATTTTACATTTTTGCATGTAACATAATTATAAGATTTAGTTACAGTGTGGGCATTTAGTGTTTTATTTTGCATGGTACAGCCACTTTGTGTGTGTGTGTGTGTGTGCGTGCGCGCGTGTGTGCAAAAAAGCATGGTTGCTCCAGTACTTCCTCAGCTCATGACTGAAACCCTTGTTCTAATTCAAGGAAGAAATAAAGAGCTCTTCAAAATTATAATAATGGATACTTCATTCATCTTCCCTGTGGAGATTAGTCCAGGAAGCAAATTAAAGTGACAAGAGTATCCAAAACAGAATTATTTTTGCTTAACTGCTACGTATTTGAGCCCCACCTTCTATAATTTTAACTTTCTCCACATTTTCTCGGGGGATGGTTTTTCTTATGGCCCTTAGG
This sequence comes from Mirounga angustirostris, assembly GCF_029215605.1. Taxonomy (NCBI): domain Eukaryota; kingdom Metazoa; phylum Chordata; class Mammalia; order Carnivora; family Phocidae; genus Mirounga; species Mirounga angustirostris. The sequence continues at coordinate 174,116,821 of NW_026991709.1, read as the reverse complement.
AGATCCCACTGAAATCACTTACGAGATGTCTCAGTTCCTCCCACAATCCCCACTGTGCTAAATGGCAACTACTCTGGAAGCTGTCATGTTTGGAAAATACCATGATACCACGAGTTAATTTCATACCTGTCATGAGATCTTTGCATGAGATCCCAGGGGGCCTTTCAGTGTGTCACAGCACTGCAAGCCATTCGTTAGTTCCTTTCAAAGCAATGACCCATGGCCAAGAGATCTTGTCGCAACACATGGCAACACCTGTCACCAGGTTTTGTGATTGGCATAAAATTAACCTGTTTTCCTCTTTGATTTGCTGCTTTTTTATAATATCCATAAAAAGGATGAGAAGAAATTGTATTTGGAAGCAATTTATTGTCACTTTCAAGAAGCATAATGGTAGATTTGGGATACCGGAGTTAATGAATAGACACACCATTTCCTTGCAGAGGTACACACACAGTTATTCAATCAAGGTAATATTCTGTGAAGTTCTGAATGGCAGTCTGCAAATTTCAGACAGGAAACTGTTTCAGTATTTGAACTTCATCAAGGATTGGAACAAAGCAAGAAATGATGTTATTTTGAATCTTGTTGTGGAAGAAAAATCCAGGAAGCTTGGGTTTCAGATATGGGCTTGCCCTTGGTTTTCATGGTTTCAAGCAACTTGAGATTCCTCTGATTTCTCTCTATATTTCTCATGCCCAGATATTACTATTATTATGGAGGCATGCATAAAAATGAACCTATAGAATAACAATATTTAGAATTATGACAGATACCTGAAAAAATAGTTTAATGGTGTTTAGCCTTTAGATTCTTAATAATTTGTCAGTTACTTTTAAGAATAAGACAGAGAAGAAAATAGGCAACCACTTATCTGTGCCTTTCCACCTCAATGAAACAGTAAAACCCTTTTGATCAAATTATTTTTCTATGGAGAAAGTATCTGGTTCTGTGCATTACCGTATTCTTTGATCTTATACATCTTTAACTTCTTAAAATGTATAGCTGTTGTCTTTCCCTCTTCTTAAGTGCTTCTTAGATTCTGGGAGTTTTAATATCCAAGTACAATAAAGAACAACGATGGATTTTAGTCATTTTCTTTTTTTCCTTTGTTTCTCTCTACCAGTTCTCAGGACTAAATGGCATTGTTCTCCAATCTGGACTGGTTGCTCTGTATTCTGGAATAATCCATTTTTCCTGGCATTTCTTAAATGGTCTTTATTATTCAGTGAATTCCCTTTGAAAGTATAAATATTAGTCCTCGTTTTATGGCCTTACACATTAATGGCTGCTCTTCTCAAAGGATGGTAGACTTGGGATGATTGAAAGTGCAGAGCAAAGAGCTCAGCTAAAACAATGGAATCAGGGGAAGATGGTACCAGAGACAAAAACAGAAGAGGACAGCAATTGTGAAATAATCTGAAGCAGGGATTGGGGATTTAAAGCCTGCTTAGACTTGATTAATAGATGCTGTAAAAATGAAATGCTGAGCCAAGGGGAAAAAATGCATTTGAAAAGTCCCTTGAAAATGTGTTAATGCACTTTACTTGGCAAGCATTTTTTTTCATACGAGTGCAAAACCATTGCATGAAAATATAGATTTTTTCCCCACATTGTCCAGTGGTTTTTTGTTGTTGTTGTTGTTAAGTGCTGATTATGGTTATGTTGGGATAAAATCAGGTTTCTACTAGAGAAAAAGAAAACAAAAAAGAAAAAAATATATACTGATACTGTATTGATCTTAAGGCATATCTTTGCTAAGTCAGGATCAAGATAAAATGTAAAAATAAAACACGTGTTTAAAAATGTTATTGGTAAACTAAAGGTATTTATTTTAAAGCCAGAAACAGCGATGGCAGTTTGTACCTAAAAGAGTGGGAGATTTTGCAGGGGATGTTCAAGAGACTGCGGTGTTGGCATGGCTTGTATCTAAACCATTTTCCAACAAAATATGTCAAGAAAGTTGAAAAGCATTCTTCTTAAAAAAAGAAAACAATTTGTGGCAAATCATCTTATTATTAAGAGCAAACTGAGAACCTGCGAAATTAATTTAGGTAAGCATTAAAATGCTGAAACATTTTTATTACTGTTAAAGCTGATTCGTAACTGCTTCTGGTATTTTGACTACATGTGAGCAGGATCTGACAAAGACGCCTGAATCCGTTTAAAGGCAAGCATTTAAGAATGAGCACTAGGGTAAAGACTGAGGAGTTTCCACTACTATAAACCATCACCTTGACTACAATCAAGTCAATCACTTTTTTTATATGAGGAGAGAGTGAAGGGTAAAGAGATGAACTAGAACTTCTGTTTGTTGGTTGGATGTTTAGTTCAATAAATAAGTTTAATGAATACTCTTGTACTTATGAGTACTAGAAAGGAAACCTTTCCTCCCGGGTTTTAAGAGTTAGCTGTTAGCAAGTGCCCTTGTTAACACACACACACACACAACACACACACACACAAATATAATTGGCTAGATAACTTTCCAATTAACAATATCACAATCTCTAACCCAGCTGGGTTGCTTTTGTGCCCTGCCCCCCTGAACACCTGATAATGTATAGAGATATTTTTGATTGTCATGACTTGGGGGATGGGGTACCACTGGCCTTTCCTGGATAGAGGTCAGTGCTCCCCGCAAAAATCCTACAAGGCACAGGAGATCCTCTCACAACAAAAATTTATTCAGTCTAAAATTTGAATAATGTTCATGGGGAGAAACTCTGCAACCCTTTCAACTAACTTAATCTCCCTAGTTTCTCAGTGTTTCAGAATTATTCCTTTTTTCACTTATATACCCCAAGAAATTGCCTAGGAGCTTGGGAAGGTACATGAATCAAGAGTGCAGTACAAAGGGACTCCTATATAAGTATTCAGTCTTATGCTAGCTTGTAGTTCCTTGCTTTCCTTCAGGACAATGCTTTGCCATTAGCATTTAATTTCAGTCGCCCACTTATGACCACCACCTCTTGTAAATTATGAGACTGGTACAGTTGTGATCAGGCTGGTTCTCCTGGACTACCATGGTCCGAAAACCCTCCCTTTTTTATTGTCCACCTCAAGTCTTGCTCATGCTGTTAGGTGTCTCTGAGTCTTGGCAACATCGTCTATTCAACTCATCACTGGAGTCCTGTGATGGTTAATTTTATGTGTCAACTGGTGTGGGCCACGGTGTCCAGATATTTTGTCAAGCATTATTCTATGTGTTTCTGTGAAGATATTTTTTGGATGAGATTAACTTTTAGATTACTGGACTTTGAGTAAAGCAAATCTCCTTCTATGATATGGGTGGGTCCCATCCAATCAGCTGAGGCCCTAAGAGAATAGTCTAACCTTCCCAGAGGAAGAAGAAATATTCCAAGCAGACGGCCTTTGGAATCAAATTGTCATTCTTCACTGATTCTCTAGGCTGCTAGGCTACCCTGCTGATTTTGGATTTAACAAGTCTCCACAATTGTGTGGGATGATCCCTTAAAAGAAACAAGAAACCACTTTCTCTCTCTTTCTCTCATTCTCTCTTGAGTGTGTGTGTGTGCGTGTTTATATACAGATAGATATAGATACACACACACACACACACACACACACACCCTGTTGTTTCTGTGGAGAATTCTTACTAATAAAGGTCTGTTTCATCTTGGTGCAGTGGCCCTGTGGCTTTTATCTTCAGCAATTCCTGTGCTCTCCCACAGAAGTCTATGGAAACTTCTGGACCTTTCCAAGCCTTCCACTTCCTTCTTGATCTTCTGCATAGTTGTTCTATCCATTATTGAAAATGAGGTATTGGTCTTCAACTATTATTGTTGAATTGTCTACCTCTCCAATTTTGTCAGTTTTTATCTTGTATATTTGGGGGCTATGTTTTTAGGTAAATTTATGTTTGTAATTGTTGTATCTTCCCAACTGACTTTTTATCATTATAAAATGTCCCCTGTTGTCTCTAATAACATTTTTTTTTCTTAAAGTCTATTTTGTCTAATGGTAGTATAGCCACCCAAGATCTGTTTTGGTTACTTTTTCCAAGGTGTACATATTTTTTTCCATCTTTTTACATTCATCCTATAAACAACTTTTAACCATAAGTTTTTCACTTCTAGGCAGCATCTAGTTGGATCATTTTATTTAAACTACTCTGGCAATCTCTCTTTTTATTAGAGTATTAAATCCATTTACATTTAATGAAATTATTGATATGATGGAATTGACATCTTTTATTTTGCTTTTTTCCCTATATGTCTACATTTTTGTTTTTCTGTTGCTGTCTTCTTTCATTTTAAATATTTTTCTAGTGTATATTTTATATCTCTTGTTTCTTTTTCTGTATTTAATTTTTTTTTTCTTAGTGGTTACCCTGAGGATTACAATTGGCATCTTACCTAAAACAATCTAGTTCATATAAATACTAACTTAATTGAATAGTGTATAGAAACTTTGTTCCAGTATATCCTTTACCTCCTCTGTCCTTTGGCTGTTATTGTCATACAAATTTCATCTTTATGCCATTGTTTTTTAATCATGTAGGAGAAGAAGACAGTTACAAGAAATACATATAATGTCTTTTATATTTTTGTTTACTAGTGTTCTTTATTTTTTGTGTTTGTAGATGTCAGGTGAATGTCTAGTTTCCTCTCATTTCAGGTTGAAGGATTTACTTTAATGTTTTTTGTAGGGCAGATATGCTAGCAACAAATTCCCTCGGTTTTTGCTTATCTGGGAATGTATTAATTTCTCCTTAATTTTAAAGGATAGTTTTGCTAGACATAGAATTCTCAGTTGACCGTTAGCACTTTGAGTATGTTATCCCACTGAAAAATATAGAAGACTTTATGGATTTGCATGTCATCCTTATATAGGGGCCATGGTATTCTCTACATCATTCCAATTTTAGTATATGTGCTAGTAAAGCAAGCACTTTGGATCCCTCCATACTACAATAGAAATGAGGAAGACTTGGAGGAAGCAACCTCTGTCCTTCTCTTAATATAAATCTTGCCTTTGCTACTTCTCACCTATTTCATGGAACATGCTGCATGCATAGAATGCAGCACCTCTTCTAGGAAACAAAAAATTTTTATTTTCCATCCAGTAATCTAAGTATAAGGCCCACTATTTGGACCTCTGATTGTTTTCTAACTGCCTCTGCTCGAAATCTTTCTTTGGATTTCAGTTTTCTTTTTCCTCACATACTACAGAACCATTCCTTCCACATAGTTAATACAGATCTCACCTGACACAATGATTTTCATTTATGGGAAGGAGACATATGCCTTTCATTTGAAGGAAGGCGTTATTATATTTATTTCATAGCACACTTATGTATGTATGTATGCATATATCCATCTATGAAGTATCCATTCATCTATCCTTCCATCTATCAGTCTAGCCAGCCAACCATCTATTAGTCAATCTGTTTGTAATATGTTTATAACATGTCTTTTTCCTCACAGAAATTCAGTATTAGCATGTGGTAGTTGTGTAATAAATATGTGTTAAATTAAATATGTATGAGGAGTAAAAAATAGTAGAAAGCATTGGCATTATAAAATGTTGGCCTGGATGATTCCTTTTCTTTAGGAGTCTATCCTGTGCAATGTTGGATCCTTAGCAGCAGCATCCCTGACCTCCCAGTGGATGCCTGTCTTACTTTCTCAGCTGTGACAACCACAAAACCTCTCCAGACATTGTGAAATGCCCTGTGGAGGGAAAATCCCTCCCTCCCTCATCCAGATGAGAATTACTGGTAGAAAAGCATTTTTTTCCCTTCTTTTATAATAATGTGCATATTCATGAAAATCACTGTTTAACAATGACTAATGATAGGGCTAATTATTTGATGAATTAATGTATTTACATCTCTGTTTTCCAGGTATTCACTCTCTCACTCATTGATTCATCTACTCATATCATTCAGTTAGCATTTATTGTATACCTATTATGTGCCAGATACTGTACTAGGAGTGGGGATACATTAGGGAAATATAAGTCCCTGTCCTTATGGGGCTTACCAACTTTGGAAATAACCAGAGGGGGTGGGGGAAGAACAAATAACTAAACAAAAGATATCACTGACAAGTGTTTTGTTGATAATCACGCACGAAGTTGTAAGGGAATGATGGGTTACACTGGATTAGTGGACTGGCAAGGACTCTGAGATGGCATTTCATGTGAGCACTGAGTAGTAAGAGGACATCAAAGCAAAGAAGTGAATGAATTATTTATTCATGTTGACTTATTTTTTACGGCACACAAACGTTGTCATGAGTGTAAAGAGATGAGCATTGTCTGGTATATTGATGTACTTATCTACCACCTGTATGTGAACAACACTGAAGTGTTTGTGTGGAAATCGTTAGGAATTGTTCCAAACTAATTGCGAAGTCCGGCAAATTTTTAACGAGAGTATATAATCCTACTAATATAATGCTGTTCACTGCTTTAAGGATACCATGAAAAGTGGACCATAAAAACCAAATGTGAGATATGCAGGCCTTTAAATATCCCATGTGTCAAGAACTAGGAGTTATTAAGAGAACACAACAAATATCATTTCTACCTTCATAACATATCACCGAGGAGATGGGCATGACCAGAGAAAGCTACTCAAAGGAAAATCCTGAACCTGATATATTTAAAAGAAAGAGGAGAAATGATGTTTATCTTAAAGAATGGCTCCACTCAGGGCACCTGGGTGGCTCAGTCAGTTAAGTGTCCAACTCTTGGTTTGGCTCAGATCATGATGTCATAGGTCTTGGGATCAAGCCCCACTTCAGGTTCCATGCTCAGCTCAGAGTATGGTTAAGATTCTCTCCCTCTGTCCCTCTCCCCGCCCCCACTCACACATGTGCACACTTTCTCACTCTCTCTCAAATAAATTAAAAAAAAAAAAAAGTCTCCTCTCTCTAACTTCAGTAGATTCAAAGACATTACTCAGAACTTTCTAATTTTTCAATAAATTTGAATTGGATTGAGATACCCATTTTAAGGTGGGCATAACAATGGATAAGCTGATTTGTAATATGGATAATTATATGCATTTGTGGTAATGGGGGAAAAACCCTATAAACTTCTGAGTATGTAGATTCATTTATAATTTCATTGGTAGTAGATAATGAAATTAAATATAAAATATTGCAGGACCTATGCTGTCATTCTTTGACCAATCACAATAATATAGTTTGCTTTTTATGCTCACGAATGTTTTCTGTATAAACAGAAATCCTGAGTAAACCATTTGGCATATACTTGCATTTTATTTTATTTTATTTTTTTATGTTTTTTTAAATTATGTTATGTTAATCACCATACATTACATCATTCGTTTTTTTTTTTTTTTAAAGATTTTATTTATTTATTTGACAGAGACACAGCTAGAGAGGGAACACAGCAGGGGGAGTGGGAGAGGGAGAAGCAGGCTTCCCGCCGAGCAGAGAGCCCGATGTGGGGCTCGATCCCAGGACTCTGGGATCATAACCTGAGCCGAAGGCAGACACTTAACGACTGAGCCACCCAGGCACCCCACATCATTAGTTTTTGATGTAGTGTTCCATGATTCATTGTTTGCATATAACACCCAGTGCTCCATTCAGTACGTGCCCTCTTTAATACCCATCACCAGGCTAACCCATTCCCCCACCCTCCTCCCCTCTAGAACTGCACTTGCATTTTATTTTATTTTTTTTAAAGATTTTATTTATTTATATGACAGAGAGAGACAGTGAGAACAGGAACACAAGCAGGGGGAGTGGGAGAGGGAGAAGCAGGCTTCCCGCTGAGCAGGGAGCCCGATGTGGGACCCGATCCCAGGACCCTGGGATCATGACCTGAGCCGAAGGCTGACGCTTAACGACTGAGCCACCCAGGCGCCCTGCACTTGCATTTTAAAAGCAGATTTACCTACTGGAAGTAACAGGCTATTTACAAGCATGATTGAAATATTAATTAGAACAAGGGTTTCATTATCAGGTCTTCACCTTTTATGCTAGATTCTGGAACAAGTCAAAACTGCAGCTGCAAGTCACACATCTTGATGAAAGGCAGAGTTCTATAAAAGGAAAGATGAATTACAAAATAAGGTAGTTCTCATTGGATGAAGACATCATTACAGCTGCATGACTTGGGCATTTCAGTGAACTTTGAAGAAGTCCCACCATTTTCTCTACAAATATCATTGGCCTTTAAAAAGTAGTGTCACCAGAGAAGCCAAAGTAGATTTTTATACTGCTATTAATTAACTGGAGTACAAAATTCAGTACAGTGAGATGAATACAGGGAGCCAGAGAATGTAATGATATCAATTATCTCCTTAATATTCCTTTCTAACATAGTTGAAAATCTCAAAGGTCCAACTGTACTCTGGGGTGCAAGCCTGACTCCTCCACAGCTATGTAATCTTGGACAGGTTATTTACACTCTACCTCAGTTTACCTCAGCTGTAAAATGTGGATAATAACCCTTGTCTTCTATGGTTGTTTTGAGGATTAAATGTAACATACATATAACAGAGCCATTGCTTGATAAATAATGGCTTTATTATTAGCAATGTTTATTTCCTCCAGTAGTAGCTTAAAAACCATTACAACAACAAAAACCCCAGGATTTTCCCTTGCTTCTGTGGTCACTGCTAATTATGAACAAATTGTGACTCTGCATTGATGTTTGAGGTAGGAAAGGAAAACAGTTATAGTGAGAGGGGAGCCCTGTTTCCAGTCTTGTGATGCTTTCATTAAGTTTTCCCCAGTATGATTGTCTCTGGTAGGTTTTTCCCCCCACGTTCATAACTGAACGTAATTAGAATAAACAACAACATTCATAGTGAAGATAATTTATAGAGTTCATCACCTCCTTTTTCATAATTCTGGTTCCAACTTAGATATTTCCATCTAAGGAAGGCCTTCCTGAGTCCCCTTTCTGAGATAGTCACACACGCCCGATGTTGGATTGTAGCACCCAGTTGGTCTTCCGCTTGGCACCTACCACAACCATCTTTTTTAATTTGTCTTTTCTTTTCCCCATCATTGAAGTGTAAATTTTAATAGGTCAGTGACAAAGTCTATCTTGTTCATCACTTTGGCTCTGGACACATATAGACACTCAGTGTATAGTAGATGTTGATGATCTTTCCCTTCAGACCATAATTCTCCCCTGGCAGATTTACTTTCATCTTGGATTGTCTTCTCATGTTCTCTTGTATATACTTGTGCAAGCTACTAAAGGCATATGTTGTGGTAGTAATTTGTTGCAATGGGAATGTTCTTCGGGAAAGATGAAAAAGCCATCCTTTGTGATCTTAAAATCAATCCTAAAATTTCATCTACAGAGACTGTAAGTGCCAATCTTTTATTTGATATAATTAAGCCTTTAGATTACGTTTATAACACATGGAACTAACTGGATTTAATAAGAATCTTTACTGGTATCCTTTAGCTAGCTTTTTTTTTTTTTTAACTTAGATTCTGACTGAATTATTTCCTCCTCAGTATACAGAACAAAACTAACTAAATTAAGGTGCCCAAGTCAATACATTTAATACAATTTAGTGTATTTTCCACCAGAAAGTTGGTTACTACTTCACTTTCCATTGGAGGGTGATGGTTTATCTAGTGTCTCCTTTCCCTGAGTCCAATCTTCATGTTAGATTCTTGGAAATTTGTAAACATGTAGAATTTACATACACAATTTATATACATACACACATACCCAGTTTATGTACACACATATGCAGCTTACAATACAGCCATAAGGTAATTAGCAATTGGTTACAGTTTGCTGCTAATGAGGTCAAGGGTACAGATTTACTGTTCCTTCGAGTCTATTTTTTGGCCCAGTTCCATTTCTACAGATTTTACCCTGACCCCTGGGCTGCTGTTTCACAAATGCTGTTTGTCACTGGAGGGGGCCATGTAGGGATGGGAGTGGTTCCCTGCCAGCCCCGCACCTCCACTGCTCAAGGCTCTCAGCATTTTCCTGACAAAGGGCATGTGTGTGGTTTGTTTTATCTTCCTGTTCTCTTCATGTCAGCCTTTGTCTGCAGGGATGGACATTAAAAGTTTTTAAATCAACAAGACCAGGAACCTCATCTTTATAGAGAGAAAACAGCTTATAGAGAGAAAACAACATAGTTTGAGACAAGCTTGACTGTGAAACTGAGGAGTATTTAATAATTATGTTTCCTATATTACATCCTTTTGAAAACCTTGAATCAATCTCTCTTCCATCAGAGAATAGATCAAATGACACAGTGAAGTGTGGTCTTGGGAAAATGGTGAATTAGAAGACTTGGATTCAAGAAAAAACAAACAAACAAACAAAAAACACAGACAAATCATTCATAGATAAACAGACAGACATCATTTATTTTTGCTTTAATTTCTTGGTCTTCCTTAAGAAAACACTGTTGTTCATTTAAAAGGGAGTTGTGGAAGAAATGTATATATAATACCTTGGGGATTAAAAATGCACTTGCTGCAAAGTTTATTTCTTTTTTTTCCCTAAAGACGTGAAAACTCAGTATCCTATTTAATTCTGTAAATGTGGGGCGCCTGGGTGGCTCAGTTGGTTAAGCGACTGCCTTCGGCTCAGGTCATGATCCTGGAGTCCCTGGATCGAGTCCCGCATCGGGCTCCCTGCTCGGCAGGGAGTCTGCTTCTCCCTCTGACCCTCCCCCCTCTCATGTGCTTGCTCTCTCTCATTCTCTCTCTCTCAAATAAATAAATAAAATCTTTAAAAAAAAATAATTCTGTAAATGTATGCATTAATAATGTTATTTAATCTTTGAATTTTTTTGCTTAGTCATCTATGGATTAAGATAAATGGTTTTATTCTGAAACTCAGAAATATGAGAGATGTTATCAAATCTAAAAACAAAAACATTTACAGCTGATTCTCATTATTCATGGTAGTTGTATTCTATAAAGTTGTCACAAATACTAAGTGAATGCTGAACCTTGGCTCCTAGGGGAATACAGGGTTAGGTTTCTGTTAGCTTCCGGTCACAACATTTAGTCGACTGATCAATCCATAACCTTGTTTTAAGTATGTTTTTGTTTAAATGACACCTTATTTAATGTATATTGTTTTATTCATGAATATTGGACTCAGGGCCAACAGCACTCTAACTCCTTCCTGAATGAAACTTACTACAACTGTTTTCCCCACAAGACATATCAGAGCCTTCTTGCACTTAAGAATACCAGGCAGTGTTTCACCAATTCGCTTTTAAACGGCAAGCTATTTTAAATAGCAAAATCACCAATGAAAAGCATAAAAATGAGAAAAATGAAATAGACTGCTGAAAGGACACTCACATGCAGTATGAGAATTCAAAGAAGAAGGTAGACGATTGCCGTGTTTAACATCAGCTGAAACAGGTGTGTTAGGCAACTCAAATTTTCCCATGCTTTCTACATTCTAAGTACCAAATCAGCCCCCAAGGACTGATTTGGGGGGAGGGGAACAAGTTAACTTCAGCAGCTAGGTAAATTTATACATATGGCGTCTGCAAATAATGAGGACCATCTGTATAAGCGTTTTAGGTTAGAAAAGAGAAGACTAGTTGCTCTTAGTCACTTAATGAATCAATTAAACACCTTGGTTTAGTATATCCTTTCTTCTCTTGATTTCTTACTGGTTTATTTCAGTGTCAAATTCTAATTACTAATTAGTTATTCCTGACTAATACAATTTGGGAAGGAGCGAGGCCTTCCTCACTCTCTACTTCCAACCCCTGGCCTATACCTGGAATATAGTAGGCATTCAATTAAATCTTTTCAGGGATTGTATGCACCCCTTCCCTCATTTGTAAGAGGAATTTTGCGGAATCATTGTGAACATCAAATGCCATTAAGATGAGTACGGCTGTAAGCACACACAAAAATGTTAGCTATGATGATAGTTGTAATTATTTTTGATAATACAGTAATTCTCATTTGTATTAATTTATAAATGATATTGTATGGTTTCATGCATTAATACAGGACCTTTTGTAAAAGGGGGATTGCTTGTTTAATACATGTTTGAAATATAATAATGAACAGGACAAAAGATTTGCTAACAAATGAAACAGTTAATTTTGCAGTTAACAAAGAAGAATGACTTTTAAATATTTTCATCCCCTGGAAATATAAAATGTAAACTTCTAACTATCAGACACATCAGCCTACTTCTGTTTCCTAATTTTTATAGATATATTTAGCTGCATCTTTTCATTTTTGTGGTCAGTTGCAAAAGAAATTGAAGAAGTAAACTGTAGTTTTCCTCATGTTGATTTTGGTTTTGTTTTTTTATTCTTTGTTCTTCAGAGGGAATTAAACATCCAGCAGTGGGAAGAAGCCCTACTACCCTGGCCATACACGTGGTTTTCTTGTAATAGCGGTTTTAGGACCATCAGTATAAACTTACAATATAAATATTGTGGTTCATATAAGCAGTCATGTAAGAAAAAAATTCTGAAAATTGATAAATGCAATTACTAATATATAATTACTCTTCAAATAGGAGATTTTTAAAGGACACTTTTTTCTTCTTTCTGAAATATTGGCTGATCCATATTTGCACTGGCTGCCTTGGAAGTGTTTGGTCTGTGCTTTTTCAAAATGATTGTCAGCAAGCATAATGATCCTTGGATCCATCCGGGAGCTTTGCTAACGTATGTCTGCAGAAGGATTTTTAACATCCTGCTGACTGTGCTGGTCCTGTCGAGCCTCACAGCAGGAAAATTGTCTTTTGCAGCTCAGCTTATGAATATAACCTTTGCATGTTTGGAAATACTCCTTCTGAGGCAGGATTTATACTTACGCCTCGAATCCAAGTGCTTATTTTGATATCAGTGTTAAACAGGAGAAAGAGGACCTGACAGTGGTTCACATTGCACCTTTCATTATGTTAAAACTATCTGTTATCAGTATCTCATTCTCTGTTGCATTTACTACTTTGTATAAGCTCTGGAAATAATGGTGTTCCTTACAAATTCACATTCCAGAAATGCTGACTCTGTCTTTTAAGTACTGTAAACATATCTAAGTGGCAGACATACCATTTTCATTAAAAATGCTTTAAGTCAGGACCATAAAGGTTGTGTTGTTACCCCAAACAGGGTCACTCTTGCTTGAATGGGGGTCTAATCTTTTAGGCACTGAGGGGGCTATCTATGGTAAGTGCACGTATTTAATCACAAAGTTTTGCTTGCCTCTACCATAGACTTATTTAATTTGCTATTTTACTTATGGTAATCAAGAGTCAGTTTGTATAGGCATTTAGTATATGCTTTTAAAATAATTATTTTCTAAATATAAAAGTATTATATTAGAAACACTGTCTACAGCACCACAGTGGAAATTAGTTTTCCACTAGTAATTAGTAAGTTTGATTCCCCAGACCCCAAGAGGTAAATCTTGTTAGGGGGAAAAATTGATGTTCTTACCTAAATGAAGTACCAATGCTTTTTAATGATCATTATCAACCTGATTTATGGGCTTATGGTAAGACCAAATGTTTATTGATTGAGTTTGGATATAAATACATAGACACAGCACAGTGCTTTAGGTTAGTTTAGAAAATAAATATTATATTTACTTTAAGTAATGAACTATTATGCAATTATTAAGGTTTAGAAATGCTGAGGTAGAAACTATAAGAAAACTTGCTTAGCTGGGAAAGAAATAGATTAGTTTCTCAACCAGCTGGATACTTCCCTGTTTTTTCTGAAAAAATAAGCAAATGTAAAACCAAAACCAAAAACCAAAAAACAAAACAAAAAAAAAGCACCAACCAATAAATATGGAATATTTGTTCAGAAATCAAAGGTCAAGCAGAATATGTTCTAATGTTTGTTGAGATGCTGGTGAATGTCCCACATCTTTCATCCCTGTGCTCCTGTAAAGATTCCAAATGATGATTCTGGGACACTGACTTGAAGATGTCATTGAATACATTTGTGTGTGTTATATTGTGCTTCCTCATGCTATTATGTGGAAAGGCTATGAAAGATTTTTAACAATAAAGGTTAGAATCAAGCAGGTTATTTTTGAGTCTTTTTTTTTTTTTAAGATTTTATTTATTTATTTGACAGAGAGAAACACAGCGAGAGAGGGAACACAATCAGAGGGAGTGGGAGAGGGAGAAGCAGGCCTCCTGCGGAGCAGGAAGCCCGATGCGGGGCTCGATCCCAGGACCCTGGGGTCATGACCTGAGCCAAAGGCAGATGCTTAACGACTGAGCCACCCAGGCTCCCCTATTTTTAAATCTTAGCTAGAAAATTAAATTAATCAGAACTCATATTACTCATGTAATATTGAATTGCATGTGCTTAGAAAAACAAACTAGGGTTACATTTTGAGTGGTATTTGAAAAACAGTGACCATATACAAAAGAGAATTTATTGTTGAAAATGGCACATTTTCATTCTTTTTTATAGCTGGATAATATTCCGGCATGTGTGCACGTGTGTGTGTGTGTATGTGTGTGTGTATCACAATTTCTTTATCCATTTGTTCATTGATACATACTTGGGTTGTTTCTGTGTCTTGGCTATTGTAAATATTACTGCATGAACATGGGGGTGCATATATTCTTCTTTTTCTGAAAATGAAATTATTATATTAGCAAAAGTAGACCACGGTGAAAACTAATATAGTTAACATAATTAATAAGTTGGATTCCCCACATCCCAGGATGGAATGTATTTTTACCTTCAGAAGTGAAGTTAACCAGAATTCAGCTTTCAGACTACTCACTGTGAAAATGCAGGATAATATATGCCTAATTGGCATAAAATTACAGGTCATTAATTTATTCCTTTTTACTGATTTAATAAACATTTATGGAATGCTTGCTGTGTGCCAGACACTGTCATGCCATTCTAAGATATCTTAGATTACTTATTATTGTAATTATACTTACTAAAATGATAATTTATAGATGGAACTTTGGCTTTTTTTCTCCTTCCTTCTCTCTCCCTCCCTCCCTCCTTCCTTCTCTCTCCCTCCCTTTTTGTTTCCTTCCTCTTTCTTTTCTCTTTCTTTCTTTCTTTCTTTCTTTCTTTCTTTCTTTTTTTCTTTCTTTCTTTCTTTTTCTTTCTTCCCTTTTCTTTTATGTTTACCATAAATATGATGCCATCAATTCATTTCTGTTTATAAGACACAATTTGCCTTCCAATCCCCATTCTACATCTAACGGAGTGTAGAGACAAAGCTGGACTTCACATATTTGGGGAGGAGCTATTAGAATAATAGGGAGCTAAAGTTCCATGCAGAATTACTTTCCCTACATAAACAATTACCATACCAAAAAGGTTAGGGTAGAAGTCAAAGAGCAAACAGCATTTAATTTGTGAGAGTTTCTAGTGCTCCAAAAGCACAGAAGGAGCAGCTGCTTAAACATTACTTGCCCTTTGACTAATGGGCAAAGGCACTGAATGGGACTTACATGGGTAAGACTTAAACAAAAGTAATACCACCACCACTACCACTACCACCAAAAAACATTAAAAAGTAGCTTGAAGTTATAATAAGAAAGAGATCATGGATGCAGAATTATCCATTGTTTTGTTCTTTGAAACTGTGGATGTGGAAAAATAATTTTCCCTCTACTCTTATAGGTTCTTGACTGTAGTAAAAGACAGATTAACGGGAGAAAAAACAAACATAAGTTTAATAACATGTGTACCTTCTGTATATATGGGAGATACTCAGGAAAACTGAGTAACTCTCCAAATGGTCCAAGCCATCATCTTAAAGACCATCTTTCCGCTAAAGCAAGAGAAGACGTTGGGGGAAAGGGGAGGCCTAATATGGAAGGTTACCAGGAAAAGCACAGTAAACAAAGGTCAGGTTTTTATATAGATTTAAATTGTTGCCTTCTTATTGATAAGAGCTTCTAGATTTAAAGTCATTTCCCCCTCTATTCCTGGGACAGCCTGGAAGACACCCTTACAAATGGAGATTTCCCTTATAAATGTAAATGTCTTTTACAAAAGGATAACTCCAAGTTTCTCATGTGCCTGCTATTTCTTAAAGATAATAAGCCTAAAATAATGCTTTTGCTACTGAGGCATATTTTAGCTGGCAAATTCTACTTCTCTTCAAAAGTAACTCTTTTTTTTTTTTTTTTTTTCCTTCTGTTCTGAATCATCCACTTCTACCAGGGTCCCTAAATAAAAATGTAAAGGGAAATGTTAGGCCTAAAAACAGTGAAAAATAAATTATCTGCCATTGGGTATGCAATTTGAATTGGAAGTATTATAATGTCAATGAAGCACAATTTGCTAAGCAAATGAAAAAGGTTGATAAAGCAAAGCAATGACTTTGGCTTTTCTTTTGTACTTCCTTTACTATTAACTATTTACTACTTACCAAATGTCAGGCCACTTATCTAGTGAAAAAGTATGCTCTGTTCCACTGATCCCAGGCTTATGGTTTAAGAAATGATTGTAAGTGGGTTTATAAAATCATCACTAACTCTTAATTCTCTCTTATTTGATATGAGTTTGGAAGATAGAGCCATAGCATGTCTCCTTCCTGGGGGAGGGTGGGAATCAGAATCATAGCACAACTCTCCCCAAGGAAATACTCTTCTAATTTCATTTCAACGTTTCAACATTTCATCTTTTTTTTTTTTTTTTTAAATCTTTGATATGGTAAGGAGTTTCACCTCTTGGGGTGAATGCTGCGTTTTATGTAGCATACTATTTAGAATAGTTTTTTGTTGTCTCAGCTGAAACTTCTGTTTCAACATCCCATTATGTGCTTAATTACTTAATTGATAAATACTTACTTGTTTTTTCTCCAAATTGGAAATTATTCCTGGCCTATCACTGGGCCTATCACTGGGTTAAGATCTGTTCTCAAATATATAGATTTTTGTATCTTTTATAGATACTGCAAGTGACAAAAACTTAACTCAAGCTGCTTAATACTAAATACAGAATTCATTACATCATATATGAAAACTATGTGAAAATATGGGTGAACCTTATTTGTTCCTTAGAGATACCTGGTACTAGGACTCAAATCTCATACCCATCTCTGCTTCTCTTTGTGTGACTGGGGCCCAAGGGTGTAAGAGCACCTGGCTTCAGAGGTCCCAATCAGACAAGCTCGGCCATGCACCACTGACAAAATCCAAAAGCAGGGAGATAAGTGATGGTGAAGCAAGAAATGGATTACTTCCAACGGAAGATAGTTGGACTAGTGTCTCAAAGGCTGTCTCCAAATGAGAAGAGGTGGGAGGCAAACATATAATAGTTGTCTGTCCTACCAAGAACAGAATACTGTAAGGGGGAAAATACAGACTCAAATTAGAGCAGAGCAGTTAAGCCAAGGTACATGAGGTTTTTTGTTTGTTTGTTTGTTTAGGTTTCTTGAAGTATATATGCATTTAATTACAACAGTAGAGTTGATAGTGAATTCAGGGGAATAGGGTGAAATGATAGGAAGTGTAAAGAGGAGAGACTGCATTAGAGAAGAATTAAAAGAAATGTAGGAGATCTGGAAATTAATATGTGAGTAGGGCATAGATTGGAAAGGTCTCAAGTGAAAGGACTAAAACAGAGTCATAGTTAGAGGATAGGGAAATAAATATGGGGTAGAGAATCAGAGATAATGAGAGAAAAGGATCAAAGAGTGACATGGGTACAAGAATAGAGGAAGAGAAGGGACAGGAAAAGTGTAATTTGTGGCAAGAAAATTAAGGTGATATTGTTATCGTTATGAATAATAATGTTATCTTTGCATTTGCTCTTTGTTTTTTTTTTTTTTGCCAAGTAGAACATTCTGGCTTTATAAGAAGGCATATTGTAATTTGAGAATTGTGAGTAAAATTAATTTTATATTTAAAAGTGCCTTTCAATGTGTTATGAACAAATATAATAACAATTCTCAACAAATAGTGCTATTTTCAGTCAATGGAAGGTAGAACATCATATATTTTAAAACCATACAATACCTCAAACATTGTGGAGAGAGAACAAAGCTGTCTCCAATAATGCATGAATGATCTGTATTATGGAAGTACTTGTTCTGATAGAACACTTCAAATACAATTTGGCTGTCAGTTCTCCCTGGTTTGCTTTGTATCCCATGGAGATGATCTGACCTTAAGCTTTTGTTAGCTTCAAAGAGAGCTCCATTCTTACCTCATCTCTGTGGGACTGAAGAAACAGACCCTTGGTTAACAACAGGAACCAAATTGATTTTAATATTGTGAAATCTTTACTCTGATGCAGGAAATTTTATCTGGGCCATCTCTGTGGTCTAGTGATTATAGGGTTGGATTAGAGTTCAAAATTCAAATCAACTCTGTAGATCTGGTATAGCTATAAGGGCCAGAGGTAGAGTGTATTAGGTGGCCCTCTTGACAGTCATCTGTGACTATGTTAATAAACCTCCTACGTGGATTTGTTACTTCCATCTCAGTGTATACAATCAGTCTTCTTCACCATTTTTCAGTGGTTATAATTCTGGAAAAGGAGATTATATCAATAACATAATTATCAATCTATAATTCTGGAAAGGTACAATGTATGAATGTTCATCAGATATATCCAATGAGATCTCACTCAGAATTTCAGCCCATTATGTTAAATAGATATAAAAATGTGTTCTTTTGGGAGATACCTATTAGAAGCTAAGATAAAGAATGGGTCAGATTATTACAGACTCCTTTGAATTATGGATCTGACCAAATATCTAGCTTTACTAAAATTTTAATCATGAGGCACAGGATGCCCTGTATAAAACTGGTCTCAATGCATGGTCTAATTCAAGAAAAGACCTGGGAACTTCATTCACTGGAGGTTAAGAACTTCTTCCTGTTTTTCCTGTGCCTTATGATTACCTAAGGGAGAAGTCCTTGAATTCCAGTGAATGAAGCTTCCAGGTTCTTTCTTGCCCCAGCAGAGCATGTGCTGGGCCCACTTTTACAGAGGAGATCTGTAAGTGATATGTGACATTTTCATTGTTTGCACAAATGGAGTATAGGTTGTAAAAATCTCAATTTTACATTCAGATAATTGCATAGCTTTTTCCAAAACACCATGCCCCATAAGCCATAGATTCCAGGTTTGTTTGCCATAGGCAAAGTTAGACAGTCAACAATTTATAGATAAGGGCTCTCCCATCAGTCAGTGCCATTACCTTACATTCTAGGAGGGGTGTTGCCTTGGTAAAGGGATAGAATGAATGGCAGACCTGCCGCATAACCATATTTTTTCTGCTTGCTTTCTTGGTGATGAGGATACAGAGATGAGTAAAACATCCCTTGCCCTCAAATATTATTATAGTCTAAGGAGAGGAACACAAAACCAATACCACAGATAATGAATCTGAAACCCTGAACATGGTACATGGCATATAATAAGTCTCTCAATAGATGGTAATATTTTAAAAGATAGTATTATCAAGGCAATAGTGAAGCTATAACATGGTTTAATATTATGAGAAAGGTAAAGTCTTAGTGGATAGTGCAATTGGCATAAGTTTCAAGTTTACCCATTCTGCTGACAGTTACCAAACAATTTTTCATGTGCCAGATGCTATATGAGGTTAAATAGAGAACATTCCTGGGTCCTGTGAGTTTTCAGTCTTGGAGGAGACACAGCCAGGTAAACAAATAATACACAATGGCATTATGTTAAGTGAAATAAGTCAGACAGAGAAAGACAAATACTGTTCCAACTTATGTGTGTATATTCTCACTGGTATGTGGAACCGAAAAAAGCCTGAACTCAGAGATACAATAGAATGGTGGTTACCAGGGGTGGGGGATGGAGGAAATGGGGAGATGTTGGTCAAGTGTTCCAAACTTGGAAAAAACAAATAATATAACCATAACCCAGTGACACTGGAAAGCTTTTTAAGAAAGTAAAGCTAGGTTGAGACCTGAAAGATAAAAAATTGTCTAAGCAAAAAGTGAAGGAAGTGAAGAGTGCTCTAAATTGAGGGAAATCATGTGGCAAGAGATAGTAAAGAGTTTGAGAGCAGTTATGAGCAAGGGGGAATGAGTGAGAGATGTGTGCAGGGCCAAGACCATTTTGACTTTGTGGAACATGATAAGGCTTTTGATCTGTATCCTAAAAGTAATGAGATGCTGTCAAGGAGGAAAAATCGCCTTTTCCCTTTAAGGCCCTTCTAGCTGGACTAAGAATCAGATTGACATGAGACAGATTAATAGGGCAAAGTCCAATTTAATTTTGTGTGTACCGGGAATCCACACAAATGTGGAAATTCCAAACAAAGTCGGGCAAAATGAGGTATACACATTATTCCGAACTAGGAAGGGGTAGGGGTCTGGGACTTCAAAGGGAACGAATGCAATCCTCAGGAAGATGAAAAAGAGTAAATGTTTGGGAAAGAAATGTTTGTGGGCCACTCAGAAACAATGGGACATAGAGGACTTTGATCAAACAGGCCTTGCTAGGTTCTTCCCTGTCTACCATACCAACTTCATATCATAACGTAGTTATCTATGGTGATAGCTCTCTTCTTGGAGTAGGACCTCTATCTAAATCATTTTTAGGTAGTTGAGGGGGGAGGTAAAGAGCTTTTCCTGAATCTACTGGGTTTTGATTGCTTTTTAACTCAAAATAATCTTCATTCCAAAGTGGCCCATCTTAGGTGTGCCCTTGGTCCTTACAATGCCATTGAAGGTTTTCGTTTTTAAGAGATTATTAACTTAGATCTTCTTTACTTTTGTTAACCTTAAAAATAAAACCTTAACATGAAACAGCAAAAGATGGGGTTATTCAGGAACAGCAGAGAATGGCCCTCCTGGTCAGCCAAGCTATGGCAAAACCGTAGTCTGAGGAACAGAGGAAAGGAAGGCTCTTTTATACAGGAAAGGGGGAGCTGGGAAGGCTGTTATAACCAAAATGTCCATTGGAGTAAACTGGGAGTTTGAGGTATAGTGGTTTTTCATAGGTTAATTTATGACTGTTTCTCATTGGCTGGGCTGTTGTGGGGAGAGGAGGGGAGCCTTCCTTCTTCTTGCTGAGATAATAAAGTACTATCCAAGTGTACAAGATCTGTCTCTTCCTGTTGGGTCTGCAATTGACAAAAAGTGATAGGACATGAGAGTTCCCCCTGCCAAACCTCTTGACTTCATTCTAGTGGGGCTTCCCTTTATTAATTTTCATACCTGTATAATACAGCCCAGATAGGGAGTGCTGAGGAACCAGATCACAAACCAGATCACAAATAGGAGGAAGCAGATCATCATCTTCCCAGAGGATGTGTGTTAGGAATGGGCTGAGCCTCATGAAGCTGTCTGCACAGTTTTTTCTTCATGCACAAATAGGCCTGGCTTGCTTAGTCTGCAGACCACTTTTTTTTTTGGTATCACCTAGTGCATAAGATGGCAGATGACCCACCTCTGGAGAAACTAGATTGTTCCAGCCGTATTAAAAAAAAAAAATCAGGAGAATGCAAATAACCACTATTTTTCCTGCTTAAGAGAATTCATAGCCAACCTCTTACTGGGCAATTCTAATCTGATAAACAAGCAGAAGTGACTTGTTAGAGCCAGCAGTTATCTTTTGAGTACCATTATCCTCCCCTGAGGGACTCAGCACTTAACGGAGGTGATTTTTGGTTGCTCAGAAGAGATTCTTCTGCAATTATATAGCACTTTGCTGAGACTCAGCATTGTCTAGTTAAAAGTGTAAGGAGCAAAATGCAGAATTCTTGCTGTGAAAATCATTTCTTCTAAAGAAATGCTTCATTGCCATATAATAGTTGTCATTGTTGTACTTTTACTTTATGGAAATTGCCTTCCTGCCTAGAGCTCTTCTTCCAAAAAGAAGTCCCTTTGGGTGACTGGGTGACAATTTTTTATTTATCAATTATTCTATAATAAATTACACTGTAATTATACCTGATCATGGATACATTTTACTTCTTTTTTGACTCTGTTGGCTATATTGAATTCAAATTGCATGCAAACCACAATATTTATGAAAACAGACTATTTCTACGGCTGTCATTTATTAATGATATGTTAGTAGCAAAGAATGATAGTTTGAGTCCTCTCATTCAAGGGAAAGACCTCTAGAACAAGGAAGAAGTACCAAGTGGCTAAAAAGTCACATTTAGTTCACATGAAGTTTGATCCACTTATCTAACACCTTTTTTTGTCACTGTCAGTGGTTAGTGATTTGGGATATATCAATGAATATAGTAGTGTCTTCGGAATTGCAAAATATAATGTGAAAGAAAATTGTTCTAGAGTGAATGTTCTCTGTACTCAGGGACAACTAATTGTTAAGAAAACAGAATTCAGTTGAGTAAAATTTAAAGATCAAACTGGCTTTATATAATCATTCATGAATTGGGCAGCATCCCATCCAGCAAACCGACAGGCACTCTGAAATGCCATACAAAATGGGAGACTTACAGGCAGAAGAGCGCAGAAACAAGGAAAAAGTGGATTTACCTCATCTATGTGGGATAGATTGGGTCTATCAGGCTGATTTCCTCACTACTGCTGAGCAGGAAATTCCAAACTAACTGCTTTAAGATTACACTCCTGGGAGAGGTTGAATTACACTCCTGGGAGAGCTTTGTTAGGTATTAAGTCTTATTTTGTTGATGTGAGGCTTAGAACAAGTGACTTCATTTTGGTCCTTTAAAAAAAAACAAAAAACACAATAAATGAATTAATGGTGAAATGTTAAACTTAAGAGCATTCATAACACTGGCAGTGATCTCTATCCTAATTATAAATTTATAGCCAGGTCAGTTTGAAATCTTTCAGTTTTCCTTCAATTATTATTTTCCTCAACTGAAATTAGAATAACCAATAACTTCTGACTTTCCCAGGAAGAGCCCCATGACCCTTACAAGTTAGTTCAGTGAATATCACTTTATAACTTGCCTTTTTTACTTAACAGAATATCATAGATATATGATAGCATTTATGTAACAAAGGATAAATTATATATGGTATTATGTCTCATATATATTTCTATAGAAAAGTTTCTGTAGAAAAGTTATTCAGGAGTAGGAAGGAAGAGGGGAAATGTGTAATCTTTAATCTAATTATTGTTATTAATTAACAAGCTAATTATTATATTTAATGTTTTATATAGTAATAAGTTTCATTATTTTCTTTTGGACTTTTATAGGGATGTATTTTTATTATAAAATAAATAGAAACTAATTTAAAATGGTATGTGATAAAAACTTAGTACAATTTAAAAAAATAAGTATTGGAATCAAAAGTCATAGGCCTATTTTATATTGTTAACATATGAATTTAGGTAAACTGTATAATTTTACCCTGGAAAATTGTATCTAACTGGTTATCATACAAATAAAAGAAGGCTGTCAGTTCAGAACGACATATAAAGCTGATCTTGTTCTTATTTCTTATTCGTGGAAAACCAGTACAAGATATGAATGGTGTAGGGATCTAGGTCATTGGTCCAGGATTCTACATTAATTCATCTCATAAAAGTACAAGGGATGGTCAATCAACTTTGTCAGCTCTAATGCCATCATCAGAGTGATGATGAGCTAAAGGAAATTATAAGCTATTTATAGATTTCTCTTTACTACCTAGAAATATCACTTTGTATTTTATGACTTTAAAAGAATAGGATTGTTGGGACACCTGGGTGGCTCAGTTAAGTGTCTGCTCGGTTAAGTGTCTGCCTTCGGCTCAGGTCATGATCCCAAGGTCCCGGGATCAAGTCCCACTTTGGGTTCCTTGTTCAGTGGGGGAGCCTGCTTCTCCCTTTCCCTCTGCCTGCTGCTTCCCCTGCTTGTGCTTTCGCTCTCTCTCTGACAAATAAATGAATAAAATCTTTTAAAAAATTAAAAGAATAGGATTGCTTTTTAGGATTTGTATAATGGCAAGCTAAAAATTTCTAACATACCTCGGTATTCATGCATCTATTAGACTGTTTGTAACAAAACTGCTTTATGCCTTTTTTATGAATCTGAGTAAAGACATACCACTTGGACAACACCTAGACTGCGATTATGTGTAAATGTTATTTAATATGCCCTATATCTCATTGATTACAGGTGATTTCCTTCATTATGTTCCACCCGTAAGTTGAGATATTTTTATGAACTCCAAATTTCAAGGGGAAAAAAAAGTCTGAAATTTAGTATACGGCCTTTAGCATTTTTAACTGATAAATTGCTTTGGATTTTGCCTCGGAGAATGGAAAAGAAAATGTGGGGATGAAACAGAAGAGCTGAAAAAATTGTAAATGGTTATAAAATAGTATAAGGACAGAAAATCAAAAATGAGATACCCCAAGCTATGAACTGGTTATCTTCATAATACAGCCTTGTCCTCCCTAAAGGAATATATCAGCGTCTCCGGGTCATGTGTTTAATATTCACTAGAAGTTGTTAATGATGGTGGCCCTCCCAGTCATGATAAGATCCTTAAGTGCCTTTGACGATTAAAGAAAAATAAGACCATATTCAAGTACCATCAAGTACCAGTTGTTGATTCATTCTTTAAAACCTGCAAAATGACCTTAGGTTTTTGTTTTGTTTTGTTTTGTTTTCTGAGAGAGTGAGAGAGAGCTCGCATGCACGCACACGTGTGGAGTTGGGGAGGGGCAGAGGGAGAGGGAGAGAACGAATTCCCTGAGCTAAGCATGGAGCCCATCGCAGGGCTCAATCTCAGCATGCTAAGATCATGACCTGAGCCAAAATCAAGAGTCAGACACTTAAGGACTAAGCCCCCCAGGGGCCCCAGTGACCTTAGATTTAAGGTTAATGGTGTTTAACTTTTTCAAATTTATAACAGTATCTTTTTTGAGACAATGCCTCCAATAGGAGGTTTATAGCATGTGATGATTTCTTGATGTTTCTTGCATCCTGACCTAATCTAATTTGTTCATTTTTCCATCATTAGGTTCTTTTCGTAGATATTGGTACTTTCCAAGACTCAGAGGAAGATGACTATTTTAGGCTACCGGGTGTTACATGACAAGCGCAGTGTTAGGCTGACATTCCCCAGATGAACAAAAATTTGGTAGCTATCAAATCTACATATGTAGGTGCACACACATGCAGACAGTACACACGTAGTTATACCCTCTGTTCTTTTCGCTCAACTTTGAGGAACTGTGATAGAACTCTGTACGAAAGCTTCCCTAGTGGCAGATGTGATGTTCTAGCTGTAGGATTCACCTATCCTTCCAACTGGAGTCAGGAAAAAAACTCTCATTGCATGAGTGAGTGGAATCGTAAGCCTGGAATGCAATCAGAGTGTCTGTAGGTATAGGGCTTGCTTGATTATTATACCCTATTCATGAAAGGGTGTTTGTGTCTGGACATGTATTTTTAGTGAATCCACCTATATCCTGAATACCGCTGTTTTTAGTGTGAAACATTCTTCTAACATTAACAAGCCACCTGATATTTTGAATCATAAAGATAGCTGAAGCACTTGAGGTAGCCATTTCTGCTATATTTGATTAGAAGTTTAACAAAGTCTTGATTAAAACCTTACAAATATTACCCAACCTTACTATAGGGTGGAATAAAATTCAGTCACACCTACATAACTCACACAGTGTATGATATAAGTATTTTAAGTAAATTTTAGAAAATGCAATGCTTTGCTTCTGTTGGCACTGGTCAGAACCATTAAAACCTATGAATATAGTTGGCTCCAAGTAGACACTGATAAAATTAATGAGATTTATTGAAAGTTCTATTTCTGTTACCGTTTATTATTGCAACAAGCCTAGCAATATTCAGATCAATGTTTTACATATTCAACCCACATTTCCTTTAATAAGTAATGCAGAAAATTTAATTTCTGAGTTGTCTTTGGGTGAACGAGGGGAAAAATGGTATTTAAGGTTTTATTGACATTCTACATTTAGTATGCTGAGTATATTCTTTTGTGGGCATATGTATGAAATTTATTTATTCAGAAAAATTTAACAAGTGTCTCCTGTATTTTAGGGAGGCACAATAAAGGTAAGTAGGATCTGGATCCTGCCTCAGGAAGTGGGCAGTCTCTTACAAATATGTGTACAAGGCAGGCGCAAAAACAACCCTTTAGCCCTCGGTTTAGTGCTATAATTATTGTGTGCTCATTAAAAGCATTTGATTAATAGAGGAAAGTGGAAAACCCCATTAAAATCATCCAAAACTGAGGTATATTTTAAAAATCAGTTTTCTATTTTTTAAATGTAATTGTTAGTTGTAATCAAACATTATATATAAATAAATTCATTATGCTTTTTTAAAAAAAATTCCAAATTTCTTGCTTATGGTTGATTTTTATCATTGATTTCCAGACTCATTGAAACCTATTTTCACGTGTTTGTGTTTTTGGTCTATTAATAAGGAATAAAGAAAAGAGCTTTTAATTTATCTGGAAGTACTCCATTTCTTTTTTGAAATTTTTTTCTTGATACTGAGCCAATTTGAAATATATAAGGAATAAATAAAGAGGAAGTACATAGAGGGAATAGTATTTAATGACAGGAGAAAAGTAGAGAATGAGAAAAGAAATTCTACAAATTGAGCTTTGATCTAATTGCCAGCTGGATATCAATAGCTTATTTGTTAAAAGCTGTTGACAATCTTCTGTAATTATAGGTATTGTGAAGTGGGGCTGGGAGCTGGAAAAAGAAAAAGGATCTAAGAGGATGACTTCTTTAACTTAAGAACTCATTTCCTGGAGTTAATCTTTGGTTATAGTTCAAAAATCTCTTATAGTTTCTTACCCCCATGTATTGCAGTTCTTAAATTTTAGGAAATTTGTTGTTTGATCATTTTAGATGAGAATATAATCCATGAATGCTTTCATTCAGATTAGAAGTGATGGGACCTTCTTGGTTGAGACAATTTTGAATGGTAAAGTTTTAGATTATCTAGTTGCAGCTATTTTTTTTCCCCTGACTATAATGTTCCATTTTTAGCCCATTTTCCTGGGAAATACTAGTTAAAATCTGATGAAATTCATCAGTAGGAAATTTTCCATAGTTGCTTCATAAATTTCTTTTTTGACTAATTTGATGTGTTACAGTTTAATCTGATAGTCATAAATATCTTTAAATCTTGAAGATTATTTTTTTTCCCTGAATAGTTGTAGTTATAATAATTAGGAACAGTGGTTCCAGAAACAGCTTCCATTGTTTTTAGATTGAGTTCCATTCCATTTAAGTTCAACTCAACATTTTATTTGGAAGACTTTGGGCATTTTGTGTTTCAGTTTCCCTATATTTAAGTGGATGTTACTGTTATGATATTATTATATCTACATCATGAAGATGTGAGAACTAAACAAGTTGTTCAAATGGAAAAGCAATTTATGGCACGTAGAAATTGCTCAATAAAGGTTAAAGGCTGATAGCTATTATTATTGGTATTTCAGTTATTATTTGTTGATGATGACTCATAAAGCGGTTTCTTCCACATGTGAATTTTGGTAAAAAGTACACACACACACACATACACACCACAGATTTTCATAGTCAAATAAGTTTGTGAAACCCGGAATTAGGTGAAGTAAATTTCTCTGCCTTTATATGTTAGCATGCATTGAAGAAGTTTCAAAGCTGCATGTAGTAGTGTATAGCCTATCTCTGGTTTATTGATGACACAACCTTCCTTTCACTGAGCATGATAAACATCAGTCTAGCTCACAGTGGAGACCTGGAGACTTCAAGTAGGGCACTTCTCAACTGTGCAGGTGCAGGGCTGTGCTGAGCACTATAGGTCATTTAGGGTCTATGGTTCCTGCATTCCTGCATACTAAATGCCAGTAGCAGTCCCCAGACATTAAGACAACCCACACTGTCCCCACATAATCCAAACATCAGCTGTGGGGAGAGATGCCACCCTGGTTGGGATCCAGTAGTTTGGGGGAATGCAAACAAGTTTTGCTTTCGTACGAACTAGTCATCTGGAGTCCTCTAGGAATGAGACTGGTGGAATGTTTTTGTGACCAAAACTCCATAAAAGGTTCAAGAAGTGGTTAAACAGATATATATATATATATATATATATATACATACATATAAATATATATACACACAAAAATTCACTGAGCTGTACACCTAAATTTTGTGTATTTTTACGTCTTTACATCTGTGTTATTCCTCAATTTTTAAAAAATTCCCTGGATGACCGTCACTGGCATATAAGGTGTGTTGTGAGAAATGATTCAAAATTTGACTTATATGTTGGGATGTGAGATCATTTTCTCCATCCCTGCAAGTCAAATGATCTTGAATTTTGATGGGTTTTTTTTTTCTTTCTTTCGCTCCATTATGAAAGAATTCAAATTAGATGTCATTGCACCGTGCTACTTAGTAAGGATTTAGGATGCATAGGTAAATGAAGGCAAAACAAACACACGAAAATATTGATTATATTCAGTTATATTCCTGTCAAGCTCAACCACATTATATTGTGCTATTTAGTTAAATAAATGGTATTATTAATAATATTAATTTATCCCATATAATTATTAATTAAAGCTGACATTTTTCCAATAAAATCAATTTGCTTATAATACAAATCTACATTTCTTTGATCTTCTTCAGGGAGGATGAATTAACACTCTAAGCAGTTCTTTTGTCTTGTCACTTCAGTGACATGAAACAGAGTTTTAATGGATATGGCCTTAATGTACAATATTTCCTTTGTTTTCAGAGCAGAAAAGCCATTAACAGTTATTTCAGGATTACTGTGTTTATGACACTTATAAATTGATTTGTGGTATTAGCCAAGCAGATGATTGAACAAAAGCCTTTGAATTTCTTTGTGTTTATCCTTTTGCAGTTTCAAGGTGTTGAGTGATTCAGATCACACTTCAGGCTTATGGAAATGTGCTGGACTTCCTCCCCAGAAGACCTAATTCCTGAATCAAGAGAATAGTTTACCCTAGCCTGACAGTTGCATGAAAAGGAGTTTTATAAAGGGACAGCTGAGGTCAGAGGGAAGTGAAGGTGACATCTATCCCATCATGAAAATGTCAAATGGCCCTTATATAAAACACTTGCTTGTTGCAGCTCAGCGATTCTTAAGTCCTTTTAGTGTGAAGAGAAAATAAAATTTAAACAATTCCGGGTTATAGCACCGTCCCAGACTATTACACAAATCCATTGAGTTATTTTTAAAACTACAATTTGGATATCAGTGTCATAATATATCCTTTCCTGCTGACTATAATAAAAGTTGCTGATCTATTTCAAGCTTTCCAAGTAGAAAAATGTTGTTTAATGGTTTAGCATGCGTGAAGTTAATTCTGATCTCTAGAATTCATGGTGGCTGAAACAACTTCATGCTGTTTCTTAGTGAACAGGAATGTCAACACAGCACTTTTTGGGGGGCTGTTTACATTCTATGCCTTCTTTAGAAATGGCAGATGGACTGTCGCTGACATGACTATTTGTGTAAGCTGCTACCATAGAAATTAGAGTTTTAAAAATAGTGATCCTAAGAGTTGCTTTTTTTTTTTCCTTTGGACTTGCTTTGTTATGTTTTCTCTTGAGAAATTTGACTTGAACATGTTTGTGAATAATTACTGACAGAAGATGCGAAGGATGTGAAAAATATCACCAAGGTGAAATTTACTATCCCAAACTATCTACCTTTTTTAAGCTGCTTTTGGTCCATTCACTACACTATCAGATTTTATTCTTTTTACAGTAAAGTAGGAATCTCTTTATTTTGGAATTCATGAGTATAAATTTGTGGCATATTATTTGCTTAAAGGAAAAAAAAAGATTTATAATACAGTGGGACCATTAGAAAACCATAGTGTCAAAGGTTTTTAGTAAAGATGACACCATTACTGTCAAGTGTAAAAAACAAGTGGTCATTAGGATTGATCATTATTCAGAATATATTAACAATAGCTGGAGACCTTTACACTTAACTTTAAAATAATTTGTGCTTTCTGTTCAGTTTAGAGACATGGCATATACACAGAAATATAAGTAATAGTCCAAAGTGACTGTGTATTCTTACCATATTTTCTTCCTTTTTCCCTTTCTATACTTTATTAATGGAATTTAACAGAATCTAAAGGGAAACAGTGTATAAAATCAGTGAATTAAGAAGTAAAGCATGATATCCAGAGGATGTACTAATAGCCACCCAGATTTAAATAATTACTATAAGTTGGGCTCATATTTCCTTTAGTTGGACCATGACATTCCAAACACATAAAGCAATAAGGAACAGGTATTGTGTTTAATTATGGACTTGCGCTGGATATGCAGAACACGTACACTTACATTCAAAGGGACCTCAACTTTTCTGAGTGTAGTTCAAACAGAAGAGGTCTGATATCATGGTAGCCTTAAGAGAGACTTTCCGGCTCTTTTCTGTTTTTGTATTAAAAATATGCTAGTAGAGGTTGTTCTCCTTTTGCTAAAGGAATCTCCTTGTTGCACTGGAATATTTTAGGCTTATTTCTGATTTCAACAGACTGAATGGCTACATTATAAATGTGTTTATTATAGAAATGTTAAAACATACCAGAAAATAGAGACCGTAGTATAAAGAACCTCCGTATGTATCTATTACACAGCTTTCACAATTATCAGTATGGTAGGAATTCTTGTATTCTTCTCTCCCCATATCACTTAGCTATTTCTGCTTTACAAGCCATGCTGAAGCAGATTGATTTAACACAAGAAACATTTACTGTTGTTCCTACCTATACTGTCTTTGGGTACATAGAGAAGGAAAAATATATTTTTTCCTTCTACCCTTCTAGGTTCTTGGCTGGGTCTCTATAGCAAAAGATAGAATAACAAGAGAAAAGCATATAAATTTATTTAATGTAAGTTTATGTGACACAGAAGTCTTCAGAAGGAAATGAGGACCTGAAGAAGCAATTTTATGCTAGATTTTATGAAGAGCAGAAAGTTGTGGAAAATGTGATAGAACAAAAGGAGTCTGGGCTAAGTGTAGTCAGCTGTGGAAACCGTAGCCAGACCTGCTCATTCAGATTCATCTCAGTGTCCCTCCATCTTCAGAGATAAGAATGTTCCTTTTCTTCCAGGTATAGGGAGCACATCACCTAGAAGGGTAGAAGGAAGGAGCGCATCTTTCACAGGAGGGTTTTAGACCTACTTCAGGGGAAGGTCAGAGTCCTTGCACCTTCCATTTCTAAAATTTCTTCAGCTTAAAATATCCCATATGCCAAAGCTCCGTGTTTGGAGGTGGCATATCCTGACACTTGTCAGATAGTTCTGCTGATCTTAACCAGTCTGGACTGACACTGACTGGGCTGGCTCTTGAAGCTGTGTTCAGCTGGCAGGTCACCTGGGACTGGCTCATCTAGGGTGGCTGCCCTTTGCCATTTGGTGGCTGCTTGCCTGTTGGCCAGGATTACAGAGGGTAATGGAGTAATGTCTCTCATCTTTCAGCAGGCTTGCTGAGTGCAGACTGAGCAGGGTTCTAGAAAGAGACAGAGAGCAAGAATGTGCAATTCTTCTTGAGGCCTAAGCTCAGAGCTCATTCTATTGATCAAAGGCCAGCCAGGTTCAAGAAGTGAGGAAATAGCTTCTTGGTGGGAGAACCTGTAAAGTTAGAGGCAACGCATGTGGAGACAGGGAGGGGAGAAGAACTGAAGACTTTTTGTCATCAATCTACCCCATCCCCCACCTTAAAAGAAGTTTTAGAGTATTTTAAATCAATATCATTTCACCACTAAGTACTTTAGTGAACAGGGTTTTATTTTTTTAAGTCGTTGGATTTTGTAACTATAGTAGAAGCCGTACAGATTAACCATAGTCTTTGGATCAGAATATTATTATCTACTTATTTATTAGTAACAACAAAATTGTTATCGCTGTCACTACTAGTAGTAAATTTCCTTTCTTATTCTGTGCGAAACATACATTACCGCACTTAACCCTCCTAAGTGCGTTATAGGGCTGAAACTCTTCTATTCATTTGTAGAGATGAGTAAGAGAGGTTGGATAAACTGCCCAAGGCCACATGGTAGTAAGTGATGGCTTTGAACTTACGCTATTCTGACACTATTTTTCATGTTCTTATGCACTATATATCACTGTCTTCTGTTAGCTGACCCGTGGGCACTAGTATCTTTGCATGTACTTGGAATAGACGGGTAGAAGGGGCAAAAGATAAGCCAACTCTCTTTTCCATTTCTTAAAGCAGAAGATGAATTTAAGTTAAGGGAGTAAATTGTTTCTAGATTTACCATAGCAGAGCTATTTTAAAAACATTAGAGGGGGGACGCCTGGGTGGCTCAGTCAGTTAAGGGTCTGCCTTCTGCTCAGGTCATGATCCCAGGGTCCTGGGATTGAGCCCCACATCGGGCTCCCTGGTCGGCAGGGAGCCTGCTTCTCTCTCTCCCTCTGCAGCTCCGCCTGCTTGTGCTCTCTCTCTCTCTGACAAATAAATAAGATCTTTTAAAAAAAATAAAAGAAAATAAAAACATGAGAGGATCTTTGAGGTCATTTTATAATATGAGTGATGTATGTATATTACAGGCTATTATCTGGGAGGAACAAAGAGCTTTATTTCCTTATTGTTGTATTAGAACTAGGTCTGTGCAGTATGCATGCCTGTCCATGTTTCTGTTTTGTCTCAGAACCAATGTGTTCTTAATCCTTATCACGCTATCATGCTGGACAAGCTAAAGCAGTCAGGAAGGGTCAATTGTATATGACATCTGTTTTCTTTTGAGTTAGATGTCAGAGATGGTTTTCTTCTTTCTGAGGATGAGCTAGGATTAAATATATGAAAATTCATTGATTCTTTTTTGGATCTGAGTTAATGTCATTAACATAAGCAATCAGACATCAGCTTTATGTGACTAGGCCTCAAAATATTTTAGTGTTATTTTGTTCTTGTCTTACTGTCATTTCCATCCTAAGTTCCAATAATTGCTTTTATCTTTGAGGTCTGGTATGCGACATTAAATTCATTTTCTTTGAAGAAAGATAAATGGGAATATAATTTTATTGCTACCTTACTGTTACAAAACATAATTACTAAACAGTATGCCCTTTTGCATTCTGACAGTGAAATTATGACTGACATTCCCTTTTTAATATGAAAGCTATTTTGGGGCTATCATCATTAACTAATGAGTCTTACTTGCAAGGAGTCACATTTTAACTTCCAATGACTTTTATGTAACAGCCTCTTAACATATAAGTCTCAGGTAAATTGAAGCTAATCCCTGCAGGAGAATAGGTCAGATGTAGAATTAACCATTCCATATTCTGGAAACTGTTGGTGTCGTTAATGTTATGTCTCTTATTTATAGCCTTATTTTAAGCCGGGGGTTCAATGTGGCATCCTTTTATGAGAGAGAATTTCTCTCTTCAAGACCATTTAGTTAAAACCATTAAAATTCCAAAGTCAGATCATCCCTATTGAACAATTAGTGTCTGCAGGCTATTTTACTATGACAGTTAGAGACCACTGGGCTCACTAGCCTAAATTGGGAGATTAATTGAAATTGAGTCTGTGGTCACTTATTGGGCTATCTAGTGTTTTTATTTTCTATGACACTATAGCTTGATGTATGAATCTGGAAATATGGTCTCCTAAAAGTACTATGGTTTTGAAAGCATTTCTCCTAACAAATAGAAGACAGGATCATTAAACAAATACATGAAATGCCCTTAAAGAAGTCAGCATTGAATATTAATGGGACAGAGTATTAAGTAATAGATTGCAGGTAAAGAGTGGCATATAACTATAAATAATGAATTGAGAGGGACTATTATCAAAGTTTTTCAAGAAGAGAGAAGCGGGGAGCTGGGTGGCCCAGTTGATTAAGCGTCTGCTTTTGGCTCAGCTCATGATCTCAGGGTCCTGGGATCAAGCCCCTTGTCGGCCTCCCTACTCAGGAAGATGTCTGCTTCTCCCCCGCCTCTCCCTGTGATCGTGATTTCTTTCTTTCTCTCAAATAAATAAAATCTTAAAAAAAAAAGAGAGAAGGAAAATGAAAATTCAGAGAATAAGGTATTAATATTATCTTCTAATTTTTCATCTTAGAAATCGCTGTATGGTTCAGTATCTCCCAACTTTGTATAAATGTGCAGAATTCAGTTTTTATAGTTAAACAATGTTCTGATTTTTATAAATAATTTTTCCACATTTGATTAGAATAATTCATTTTATCAAGAAAGTATGTGTCAATGCAATGGTACATTTGAAAATATTTTTAATTACCAATATAAGTTATTTTTCATTTGGGGAAATTTTCTGAGCCACATAATGATAATTTTTTTTCCCAATTCCCATTTTTACAGATGAGTCAGTTGAGATCAGAGAAAGCAGAATAAAGCCATTACTCTAATTCAACATTTTTTTTGGTGGGGAGGGGATGGGTGGGATAGGAGTATTTTCCTTTATGATCCATATATAATTTTTCTCAAATTATAATATAAATGGGATTTTTGTCTCTTTGCATTCTCAAAGTTATAAATAAAACAGCAGAACAGCAGCCTTGGTTACTGTTTTAAATGTAAAGCATTTTATACATATATGAAAGATGCCAGTGCATAATCTCTTCAGATAAAAGTTGAGATGACATTTTTTAAAAAACCTAAATACTTGGAATTAAATATAAATTTGAGAGAGTCCAAGATGGTGGAGGAGTAGTAGACCTTAGTTTTGTCTGGTCCTAAGAATTCTGCTACATAGCTATCAAATCATTTTGAACACCTGAGAACACAACCAGAGATCTAAGAAAAGAATAGCTGCACCTCTACAAATAGAAAAGCAACCACTTTCTGCAAGGTAGGAGGTGCAGAGAAGGGAATCCGAGGTGATATATGGGAGGAAAAATGGCGGGGGAGAGGGAACCTCCGTAAACCAGCCACTGGAAAGTGATAGAGCAATGAAGCACCAAATCAGAACTTTTAGTCTGCTCCAGTGAGGGATGTCCCTGCCTGAAAGGCGCTCAGGCAGTGAAGCAGGGGCAGAACCCTAGATGGGACAGTGTGGTCTCAGGATCCTAGGGTCACAGGAAGACTGGGGTAGCTTGAGTGTGGCAGAGCTCCCAGGCATCAGAGTGGGGAAGCTGTCTACAATCAGAGAGCCCAGAAGTGGGCTCTCAGCTCGGGATTGCTATAAACTGCCAACCCCAGCATGGTCAGGTCGACTGCTCTCTGAGCAGGAGCCCAGCAAGCAGCAGAAATGGCAAGACCCCCACTCCACGTTCCTCCCCCTGGAGATGGGGCATGGGTGCATGTTGCAGGAGTCTGCAGGGTTTGGAGACTTAAAAAGTGGTCCCATGCGTGAGATACAAATGCTCAGTCACAAGCTGGGTGAGCACAAGCACGGAGTAAAGCAGGAGACCAGGGAGACAGGAGTGATTGACTGCTTTTCCCTGAGGGTGCAATGAGGAATGGGGCCCTGAGATCTTGGCTCCAGGGCTGGAGATTGGGAGGCTGCCATTTTCATTCTCATCCTCTAAAGCTTCGTGAAAGCTTTCAGGGAAAAAAAGTCACATAGAGCAGTCCAGCAGAGGGTGCCTGGGTGGCTCAGTTGGTTAAGCATCTGCCTTTGGCTCAGGTCATGATCCCGGGGTCCTGAGATCGAGCCCCACATGAGACTCCCTGCTCAGTGGGGAGTCTGTTTCTCCTTCTCCCTCTGCCTCTCTCCCCAGCTTATACTTTCTCTCTCAAATAAATAAATAAAAATTGTAAAAAAAAAAAAAAAAAAATCAGCAGATTACTTAGCTTGGTCCCCTGGCAAGGGTGGTGCAATTCAGCCTGGGGCAAAGACACTTGAGAATCAATGCAACAGGCCCCTCCCCAGAAGATGCAAGAAGATCCAACCAAGACCAAGATTACCAATCATTGAGAACTGCAAAACTCCAGTGCTAGGGGAATACAGCATATAGAATTCATGGGGCTTTGGGACACCTGGGTGGCTCAGTCGGTTAAGTGTCTGCCTTCAGCTCAGGTCATGATCCCAGAGTCCTGGGATCGAGTCCTGCATCAGGCTCCTGGCTCAGCGGGGAGCCTGCTTCTCACCCTGCCTGCCACTCCCTCTGCTTGTACTCTCTCTCTCTGATAAATAAATAAAATCTTAAAAAAAAAAAAATTCATGGGGTTTGCCCCAAAATTCTTTAGTCTTTCAATTTTAATTTTTTTCAACCAATTTCTTATTTTATCTACTCCTTTTTAAAAATCTTTTTTAATTTTCATTTTTAAAATTTACATTCTATCCTTTCATTGTATTTAATTTTGTTTTTGTAAATACATACTTTTTCTTTCTTTACAATTTTGGGGTGCAGTTTCTTCTAATAAACCAAAATACACCCAGAATCTAGTGTATGGCTCTGTTCTCCTCACCTGTCTGATCATTCATGGTGCTAAATGAGAAAAATATGCAGTCAAGAATACTTTATCCAGCTAGGATGTTATTCAAAATAGAAGGAGAGATTAAAAAGCTTCCAGGACAAACAGAAACTAAAAGAATTTTGATCACCAAACCAGCCCTACAGGAAATATTAAAAGGGATCCTTTAAGCAAAGAGACAGCCCAAAAGTAACATAGGGCAGAAAGGAACAGAGACAATATACAGAAACAGTGACAGTACAGGTAATACAATGACACTAAATTCATATCTTTCAATAGGTACTCTAAATGTAAACAGGCTAAATGCCCCAATCAAAAGACACAGGGTATCAGACTGGATAAAATGCAAGACCCATTGATATGCTGTCTGCAAGAGACTCATTTTATACCCAAAGAAACCCCCAGATTTAAAGTGAGGGGATGGAAAACGATTTATCATGCTAATGGACATCAAAAGAAAGCTGGGGTGGGGCGCCTGGGTGGCTCAGTCGGTTAAGCGGTTAAGCGTCTGCCTTCGGCTCAGGTCATGATCCCAGCGTCCTAGGATTGAGCCCCGCATCGGGCTCCCTGCTCAGTGGGAAGCCTGCTTCTCCCTCTCCCCCTGCTTGTGTTCCCTCTCTCACTGTCTCTCTCTCTGTCAAATAAATAAATAAAATCTTAAAAAAAAAAAAAAAGCTGGGGTGCCAATCATTATATCAGAAAAAAAAGATTTTAAACCAAAGACTGTAATAAGAGATGAGAGACAGACACTGTATCATAATTAAAGAGATGAGGGACAGACACTATATCATAATTAAAGAGATGAGGGATGGACACTATATCATAATCTTGTCTATCCAACAAGAAGATCTAAGAATTGTAAATATTTATGCCCCTAACATGGGAGCAACCAATTATATAAGCCAATTAATAACAGAATTAAAGAAACACATTGATAATAATACAATAATAGTAGGGGACTTTTAACACCCCACTCACTGCAATGGACAGATCATCTAAGCAGATCAACAAGAAACAAGGGCTTTGAATGGCACACTGGACCAGATGGACTTTATAGATATATTCAGAACATTCCATCCTAAAGCAACAGAATACACATTCTTCTCAAGTGCACATGGAACATTCTCCAGAATAGATCACATATTGGGTCACAAATCAGGTCTCAACCAGTACCAAAAGATTGGGATCATTCCCTGAATATTTTTGGACCACAGTGCTTTGAAACTGGAACTCAATCACAAGATGAAAGTTGGAAAGAACTCAAAAACATGGAGGCTAAAGAGCATCCTACTAAAGAATGAATGGGTCAACCGGGAAATTAAAGAAGAATTTAAAAAATTCATGAAAACAAGTGAAAATGAAAACACAACTATTCAAAACTTTGGGATGCAACAAAGGTGGTCCTAAGAGGGAAGTATAGAGCAATAAAACCTTTCTCAAGAAACAAAAAAAGCCTCAAATACACAACCTAACCTTACACCTAGAGGAGCTGGAGAAAGAATAACCAAAAAAGCCTAAACCCAGCAGAAGAGAAATAATAAAGATTAAAGCAGAAATGAATGAAATAGAAACCAAAGACAGTAGAACAGATCAACGAAACTAGGAGCTGGTTCTTTGAAAGAATTAGTAAGATTGATAAACCCCTGGCCAGATTTATCAAAAAGAAAAGAGAAAGGACCCAAATAAATAAAATCCTCAATGAACGAGGCAAATATATGCCAACAAATTAGACAATCTGGAAGAAATGCATGCATTCCTAGAGATGTATAAACTACCAAAACTGAATCAGGAAGAAATAGAAAACCTGAACAGACCCATAAATAGCAAGGAAATTGAAGCAGTAACACAAATCTTCAACAAACCAGAGTCCAGGGCTGGATGGCTTCCCAGGGGAATTCTACCAAACATTTAAAGAAGAATTAATACCTATTCTTCTGAAGCTGTTTCACAAAATAGAAATGGAAGGAAAACTTCCAAACTCTTTCTATGAAGCCAGCATTACCTTGATCCCAAAACCAACACCCCACCAAAAAGGTGAATTACAGACCAGTATCCCTAATGAACATGGATGCAAAAATTCTCACCAAAATACTAGCCAGGAGTATCCAACAGTACATTAAAAGGATTATCCAACATGACCAAGTTGGATTTATCCCTGAGCTGCAAGGGTGGATCAACATCTGCAAATCAATCAATGTGATAAACTACATAAATAAAAGATAAGAACCCTAGGATCCTCTCAATAGATGCAGAAAAAGTATTTGACAAAGTACAGCATCCTTTCTTGATTAAAACTCTTCCCAGTGTAGGGATAGAGGGAACATACCTCAATATCATAAAAGCGATCTATGAAAAGCCCACGGCGAACATCATTCTCAATGGGGAAGAGCTGAGAGCTTTCCCCCTAAGGTCAGGAACACGACAGGGTTGTCCACTATCACCACTGCTATTCAACATAGTACTAGAAGTCCTAGCGTCAGCAATCAGACAACAAAAAGAAATAGAAGGCATCCAAAGTGGCAAGGAAGAAGTTAAACTCTCACTCTTTGCAGATGACATGATACTCTATGTGGAAAACCCAAACGACTCCACCCCAAAATTGCTAGAACCTATATAGGAATTCAGCAAAGTAGCAAGATATAAAATCAGTGCACAGAAATCAGTTGCATTTCTATACACTAACAATGGGAGAGAAGAAAGAGAAATTAAGGAGTCAATCCCATTTACAATTGCACCCAAAACCATAAGATACCTAGGAATAAAATTCACCAAAGAGGCAAAGGATCTGTACACAGAAAACTATAGAACACTCATGAAAGAAATTGAGGAAGACACAGAGAAATGGAAAAACATTCCATGCTCATGGATTGGAAGAATAAATATTGTTAAACTGTCTATGCTACCTAGAGCAATCTACACATTCAATGCAATCCATATCAAAATACCATCAATTTTTTTTTCACAGTGCTGGAACAAATAATCCTAAAATTTTTATGGAACCAGAAAAGACCCCAAATAGCCAGAGGAATGTTGAAGAACAAAGGCAAAGCTGGTGGCTTCACAATTCCGGACTTCAAGCTCTATTATAAAGCTATAATCATCAAGACAGTATGGCACTGGCCACAAAAACAGACACATCGATCAATCCCAGCCCAGAAATGGACCCTCAACTCTATGGTCAACTAATCTTCAACAAAACAGGAAAGAATATCCAATGGAAAAAAGACAGTCTCTTCAACAAATGGTGTTGGGAAAATTGGACAGCCACATACTGGACCATTTCCTTACACCATACACAAAAACAGACTCAAAATCGATGAAAGACCTAAATGTGAGACAGGAATCCATCAAAATCCTAGAGAACACAGACAGCAACCTCTGTGGCCTTTGCCACAGCAAAATCTAGCTAGGCATATCTCCAAAGGCAAGGGAAACAAAGGCAAAAAATGAACTATTGGGACTTAATCAAGATAAAATGCTTTTGTGTTTTGCACAGCAAAAGAAACAGTTGACAAAACCAAAAGACAACTGACAGAATGGGAGAAGATATTTGTAAATGTCTTATCAGTTAAAGGGCTAGTATCCAAAATCTATAAAGAACTTATCAAACTCAACACCCAAAGAGCAAAGAATCCAATCAAGAAATGGGCAGAAGACATGAACAGACATTTCTCCAAAGAAGACATATAAATATCCAACAGACACATGAAAAGATGCTCCACATCACTTGATATCAGGGAAATACAAATCAAAAACACAATGAGATATCACCTCACACCAGTTAGAATGGCTAAAATTAACAAGTTAGGAAACTACAGATGTTGGCAAGGATGCGGAGAAAGGGAACCCTCTTACCCTGTTGGTGGGAATGCAAGCTGGTGCAGCCGCCCTGGAAAACAGTATGGAGTTTCGTAAAAAAGTTGAAAATAGAGCTACCCTATGACCCAGCAATTGCACTACTGGGTATTTACCGCAGAGATACAAATGTAGTGATCTGAAGGGGCACCTGTACCCCAATGTTTATAGCAGCAATGTCCACAATAGCCAAACTGTGGAAAGAGTCCAGATGTCCATCGACAGCTGAATGGATAACGAAGATGTGGTATATATGCACAATGGAATACTACTCAGCCATCAAAAAAACCCGAAATCTTGCCATTTGCAACAATGTGGATGGAACTAGAGGGTATTATGCTAAGCACAGTAAGTCAGTCAGAGAAAGACAATAATCATATGATCTCAGTGATATGTGGAATTTAAGAAACAAAACAGAAGATTATAGGGGAAGAGAGGAAAAAAGGATGAAATCAGAGAGGGAGACAAACCATAAGACACTCTTAACCATAGAAAACAAACTGAGGGTTGCTAGAGGGAGTGGGGTAGGTGGATGGGGTAACTAGGTGATGGACATTAAGGAGGGCATGTGATGTAATGAGCACTGGGTGTTATATAAGACTGATGAATCACTGACCTCTACCTCTGAAACCAGTAATACATTATATGTTAATTAATTGAATTTAAAGAATGTATAAATTTTGATGACTTGTCTGACACTATATTCATTAATTTTTTTGTACCAGTTGTAAGGGAATAGAGTAACTGATTTTTATGGGAAAAGAAAATTCGGTACCTAAAAAACTATCACATTTTGAGCAAATTTATTTTTAAACATACGTTATAAACGATGTTTAGATGTCTATTATCACAGTGTTTCATTATAAAATTGAAATGGTATGAGTTCTCATAAGGAAAATCTCAGTTCTCTTAAGGAAAATTGACATTTTATTTTATTATTTATTTTTAAGATCTTATTTATTTATTTGACACAGAGAGAGAAATAGTGAGTGAGAGAGCACAAGCAGGGGGAGTGGCAGGCAGGCAGAGGGAGAGGGAAAAGCAGGCTCCCGCTGAGCAAGGGGCCCGATGTGGGGCTTGATCCTAGGTCCCTGGGATCATGACCTGAGCTGAAGGAAGATGCTTAACTGACTGAGCCACCCCGGCACCTGGAAAATTGACATTTCAATTTTTATTTCTGTACAATATCAAGTGAATGAATATTCTGCTTAAGTGTAAAGTAACTAAAGATAATTATTTTCTGCTTGAACAAAACCGAAATTTATAAATATTAGTGTGGCTGATCCTTATCCATTTGTCCTTCATTCTTCCACTCCTCTATCTTGCTGTTCACTTTCTATTATTGTCATAACTTTGAACATGAAAAGTTATTTTGCCAGAAAAATCAGTGGTTAGATTTGTGATGCTTCATAAATGACTCAAGTGGGGTTAGATGCCTGATACAAAGAATTATTTGAAATAGAGCCACATTTTGAACAAAATGGGTTAAATGAACTTATTCTTATAGCACTGACACCCACATCTGATAGAGTGTACTAGAGTGCCTTGAAGTAAAAACTCATCTGGCCAAAAAATATAATTCATTGGAATGGGTCATCATTTGCACTATAGTATATATCAACTGTCCTTTGATAAAACATATAGAAAGATTAATTATATTTATGTAGAGTTACTAGTAAAGT
This sequence comes from Mirounga angustirostris, assembly GCF_029215605.1. NCBI lineage: Eukaryota > Metazoa > Chordata > Mammalia > Carnivora > Phocidae > Mirounga > Mirounga angustirostris. The sequence continues at coordinate 174,074,998 of NW_026991709.1, read as the reverse complement.
GTTTCATCAAGTGGAAAATTATTGCAATGGAAACATTTATTTAAATTTTGTTGTCAGGGGTTGGGTGCCTGGGTGGCTCAGTTCGTTAAGTGACTGCCTTCGGCTCAGGTCATGATCCTGGAGTCCCTAGATCGAGTCCCGCATCGGGCTCCCTGCTTGGCAGGGAGTCTGCTTCTCCCTCTGACCCTAACCCCTCTCATGTGCTCTCTCTCATTCTCTCTCTCTCAAATAAATAAAATCTTAAAAAAAAAAAAAAAGAAAAAAAATAAATTTTGTTGTCACGGGTTCCTGGGTGTCTTGGTAGGTTAAGTGTCTGCCTTCAGCTCAGGTCATGATCTCAGGGTCCTGGGATGGAGCCCTGGTCTTGCTCCCTGCTTAGTGGGTAGTCTGCTTCTGCTACTCTCCCCCCACTCCCCTCTACCACCTCTGCTCATGCTCTCTCTCTCTCATAATAAATAATATCTTTTAAAAAATTATGTTGTCATTTCAGAGTATATGAACTTAAAATATATGTCATTTTGTTTGTTTTTTTGAATTCCCAGGTGAACTACATTCTTTTCAGCTTTAAACCAAAAGTAAAAAGACGCATTACGGTTTTCATTCTTCCTGAGTTGCCTCCATCCTGAAGAGCAATGGAGATGCTGTTAGGTGGAAGAGGATTAATTGTATCTCTAATTTGTTTCCTGTTAAAATTCTCTACAGCCATGGAAATACCACTTTCAGGTAAAATGACAGCATTCAATACCTACTTCATGGAATTTCATATTTGCATTTTCATTTTTAAGTAGAATACTTGTAGGTTGAGGAAATTCTTCTACCATATTTCTGTTTATTTTCCAGCAGTCTGTCATCAGAATGCATCATTCCCTTTTTAAAAAATTGGATGTCTTGGATTTGGCTGCTTGCTCTAATTATTTTGCAGCTCAGGCTTTTTGTCTTCTTATAAAACTTGGCATATAACAAGAAACATGACCTATAGATCAGGTGTTTTGCCATATAAGATATTCTTCAATATTACCAATGGTTGTTACTTTTATATACTTCATTAGTTTATTTGAGGGAGTGTTGTGATTCAGAAATTAGTGGTATTCAACCAATTATGATAAAAAGGAAAGGAATACATTTTGTACCTTTTTTTTCAAAATGATTGTATATTTAAGAATGAAAACAATGAATTAAGAAAATATTAAAAAGCCATTATTATACAACTAAAAATATAAGATGATACCGACTCTGAAAATCTAGAGCATTCTATACTGTGAATTCATATCCACAGGTTAGTCATTGGTTTTATGGAAATATATATCTTGACATACATAAGAAATAACACACAAAAAATAATACATTTACAAACAGTTTATGTAATACTGTATCATCTATGTAACAGAGATCTGGGGAATTTGCCTTGTGTTATAAGGACAGGGGATATAAAAGACCCTTGAGAAATTATTTAGATATTTTTATCCATATGCTTCCTGTATTATCCCTCCTGTCTTTTTTTTTTAGAAATTTTATTTATTTATTTGACAGAGAGAGAGCACAAGCAGGGGGAGGAGCAGGGAGGGAGAGGGAGAAGCAGGCTCCCCGCTGAGCGGGGAGCCCAGCTGGGCTCCATCCCAGGACCCCGGGATCATGACCTGAGCCAAAGGCAGATGGTTAACAACTGAGCCACCCAGTTGCCCCTCTTCCTGTCTTTTCCATATGTAATTTGGAGATTTATAATGCAAGAGGCAATGCTTGTTTATTTGAATCTTAGCCTTGGAAATTACCTTTGCACAAAATCTAAGCTCTAGACAATTAAACTTGAGCTCAGCAAGTTGAATAAACATTAAGAGACTTGCTAACTCTGAACTGAAACTTTTCTTCTGAAGTACTCAATCTGAATGTGAATAGAAAAGGAAGTTAGTCTCTGACTATATAATGTGTTTCTTTTTTTTTTTTTGAAGATTTTATTTATTTATTTGACAGAGAGAGACACAGCTAGAGAGGGAACACAAGCAGGGGGAGTGGGAGAGGGAGAAGCAGGCTTCCCGCCGAGCAGGGAGCCCGATGCGGGGCTCAATCCCAGCACCCTGGGATCATGACCTGAGCTGAAGGCAGACGCTTAACGACTGAGCCACCCACGCACCCCTATATAATGTGTTTTTGAACCATTTTTCTGATGGCCACCTTAAGTTACTTCACATAGGAGTTTCACATCATACACTTTGGGCAGCCCTGCCCTTTTAATTCACCCCTAAGTGAGAATTCCTTCTCCATTGTCCTTGACAGATGGTGGAGTCTCTCTTTGAATATTCTTTCTTCTTAAGGAATTCCAACTACCTGTCCTATAGATGTACAGATTTAAAGTTCTCTTTAAATCAAGCTGAAATCTCTTAGCCTACACACAAAATATATCAGCCTAGTTGTAGATATTCAGGTCAAGAACTGGAAATTATTCATCTTTAGTACATTCTTTTGGTTTGAGTGTGCAGTGCCAGATTAAGAGCAAAGTTCTTGGTGATCCTTGTGGGAAAGAGGTTAATAATCTTACATCTTTTCCCCAGTAGCAACAAAGAGGCAATGGGATTCCTGTTCAGATTCCTGACCATATTCTCTTGGAATATACATTTTCTTTTCCTCTTTTCTCATTTAGTTCATCAGTGGTAAAGAATTTGAAAGTTTATATTAATCCATAGCACACATTTTTTATTCTGGTTGTCTCAGTTACTTACGCATTTTCATTCTGTAAATGTCCTTAGACAACAATTGTTATAAAATATTAATGACATGTTTTCAGAATAACTGAATATTATCCATTTATTTCAGTACTCTAGAGCACTCACTAGCAAATGCAACTAAGGCAGGTATCCAGTTTGAATGTCAACGAGCCTGGTATCTCTGTATTTGGCCTAATTATGGAGGAAAGGATTTATAATGTAGAATATATATTCTTATAAACACTCAAAGGTTATTAGTTCCATTCCCTGAGTAATTAGTTATTGCTGAGACTTTATAACCTTAGCAAATTTAAGGAAGAATAATGTTCTAATAAACAAGTTGTTCACAAGTTATTAGCTGATATCTTAGGGACTGTTGCTATTGTGCATCATCCCTCACCTTTTATAACTGTAATAAAATTTAAATAATGTGAATTTACAATAAGCTCAAAACTTGTTCTACTTAGAAGCAGTAGCAATCAGAAACAAGGTAAATGCCCATGAAGGTATGAATGTTTTTTGCATGTTGTTAAAATATTTATGAATAGCCAATGGAAAAAGACTGAACTTCGGCTCACGTACCTAAACTAGTAAAACTCAATTGACAGATTCATTAAATAAAAAAAAAATTTTAGAATTGGAAATAGCTTTGAGTTATTATTCTAGGCTGGTCATCAATGTTTAAAATGTGACCCATGGATCTCTCAGGGTCCATGAAACAGTATTTTTTTTTTTTTCTGAATGGTTATTGCATAATGTTACAAAATTCTACATGGTTAAAAAGAAGCCATGGATGGGGCACCTATCTGGCTCAGTTGGTGGAGCAAGCAACTCTTGATATCGGGGTTGTGAGTTTGAGCCCCACACTGGGCGTAAAGATTACTTAAAAAAATAAAATCTTAAAAAGAAACAACTCATGGGTAAAACATGTTATTATAATAGAATATGAAAAGTTCACTGATATGATTTCAGATTCCATATTGTAGTAAATGTTTAAGAAACTACCACTTGTTGAGTTTTGGTGTACTATTTAAGAAGAATGTTCACAATCATCAGAGAGGATGATAAAATATCTCACCCTTTTTCAAGTACATATCTATGTAGAGCTGGATTTTCTTCATATATTTAAGCAGAACAACTTTTGTGACAGATTGAATGTAGAAGTAGATGTGAGAATCCAGCTGCTTTCTATGAAGATATTAAAGGGATTTGTGATAATGTGAAAACAATGCCACTGTTCTCTTTGTATTTCATGTTCTTGATAAAATAGATATTTATTTTAACATACAAGATTATTTAAGATGGATTAATAAATAAATTTTTATTTATTTATTTTTTATTTGAGAGAGAGCACAAGAGAGGGGGGAGCAGGAGAGGGAGAAGCAGACTCCCTGCTGAACAGGGAGCCCGATGCGGGACTCGATCCCGGGACTCCAGGATCATGACCCGAGCTGAAGGCAGTCGCTTAACCAACTGAGCCACCCAGGCGCCCCTAATAAATACATTTTTAAAAGGTTTCTCAGCTTTAATTTCTAATATGGTAAAATATTGTTAGATATAAACCAAATGAACAAAAGCCCCTTGGGACTTCCTCTAATTTTTAAGAATGTAAAGAGATCCCGAGACCAAAAAGTCTAAGAACAATTTATTTATCCTGAATTCCTAACCTTACAAATGAGAAAATAGAGTGGTTCAGGGCCTGGGTTTGTAACTGGATTTAGGGCCCTATTTGTAACTCCACTGCGGAATATTACTTACCTAAATCAGATCAGTGCCTTTCTGCAAATTGCTTTTCTCAAAACATATTTGCTGAAGTCAGGTTCCTGCTGCTGAATCGCTTACACTTCCTTATGAATTCAGTGCTGTCCCTTTCCTTACTAGAGGTTGTGAGAATGATAATAAAGTGGTAATGTATCAATTTGAAAACTTGAGTGCTCACTGACAGTAGATCTTTACCTATTATCTGTGTCCCATTTCAAAACCTAACCCATGTTTGTATCTTCAGAATTAGTACACTTACTTTATAAACACAATTCTCTAATGCCATCCAGCTGCTTCACTTAGTGAGAGACAAAGTCACCCACCTACTTTTTAAGTTTGTCTTGAACATTATTTAACTTGAGAGACACTAAAAAAGTTTATCACAAGATGAGGAGATATTTGAATATGTAGAATACATTTAAAAATACCATTATTTATTTTTATTGCTGATTGTTAGTGTTAAATTCTAAGGGGAAGAAAACTAACCCAAGCCCCCAACAACAGTGAAAGGATAATTTATAAATGGGGAATGACAAATAATAAACAAGTTTAGGGAAAAATGTTTATTAATAAAAGCAATAAGTAGAAATAAAAATAGAAAAAAAATAGAATGAGGATGTTATAATTTCCTTTGTAATAATTAGCAAAATATTTTTTATCATTTTTAAATGTCGGTGTTCATTTGTGGCAAGGATGTTGGAAACTGCTATATTCATATGTTGTTTATAGTAAATATCCTCTTGTGCAATTATATCATCATTTATCCACAGTAAATACTATTTGTGTCTATACCTGTAAATTTATCATAAGTCACTAATTCAATAAAGGAAAAACTTACATGCTTGAAAAATTTATATGGCTATGGAAGTACATGTTACCTGGAAAGAGAAAAATGAAAAAAATCAAATGTCCAATAAGAAGAACATTATCCAAGAAGTGATCACAAAACAATGAGAATAAATAATGTAAAATTGGTAAATTAATTATAATGTCTTAGAAAACTATAAATTAAAAAAAACTGTTAAAAATGACTGAACTAAATAAAAATTTATATACACACATCAACAGACTAAATGTCAATAATTTAAAAATAGAGATTTTAAAGTTGTAATGATATGGCAGTTTTTATTCTGCTCTAAGTGGTTCCTTTATTCTAGGTTTAAATAAAATGAACACCTTTGGTAACATGAAATGAAATGATATCAGTGAAGTATATTCTTTAAAATTAAGTACATTTTTCATAATCCAATTAAAAATGGGCAGAAGACATGAGCAGACATTTCTCCAAAGACTTACAGATGGCAACAGACACACCAAAAGATGCTCAACATCATTAATCATCAGCAAATTAAAACCACAATGAGATATCACCTCATACCCGTCAGAATGGCTAAACTCCAAAACACAAGAAACAACAAGTGTTTGATGTGGAGAAAAAAGAACGCCCATACACTGTTGGTGGGAATGCAACCTTGTGCAGCTGCTGTGGAAAACAGTATGGGGATACCTCAAAAAAGTTAAAAATAGAATTACCATATCATCCAGCAACTCCACTATTGGGTATTTACCCAAAGAATACAAAAACACTAATTTGCAAAGATATACGCACCCCTGTGTTTATTGCAGCATTATTTAAGTAGCCAGATTAGGGAAGCCCCCCAAGTGTCCATTGATAGGTGAATGAAGAAGAGGTATATATATACAACGGAATATTATTCAGCCAAAAAAAGAATGAAACCTTGCCATTTGCAGTGACATGGATGAATCTAGAGGATATAGGCTAAGTGAAAGAAGTCAGTCACAGAAAAACAAATGCCATATGATTTCACTCATATGTGGAATTTAAGAAGGAAAACAAACAAACAAGGAAAAAAGAAACAGGCCAAAAAACAGACTCTTAACCATAGAGAACAAACGGATGGTTACCAGATGGGCAATGGGTGAGGGGATGGGTAAAATAGATGAAGGGGATTAAGAGTATACTTATCACGATGAACACTGAGTAATGCATACAATTGTTGAATCACTGTATTGTACACCTGAAACTAATATCATACTGTGTTGACTACACTGGAATTAAAAAAAAAAAAAAATGACCCAAGGGCAAACCTAAAACAATTAATAAAATATATTTTTCAAAGAGGAAGTCAGATTTGTTCTGTAATTTTCACTTTTTTTTATAGTTCTCTTACTTTTATAGTTCTCTTACTTATCTCTTACTTATCAATATAGAAAGCATGTTTCAAGTGTTTCTGTTATAGCTAAATTCACCCGACCTAGTATTTGAGGACCACGTTCTTTAAATACATATTTTGATATTTAGTTCAACAGGTTCCAACAATCATAAAACAGTCAAAAGTGCAAGTTGCCTTTCCGTTTGATGAATATTTTCAAATTGAATGTGAAGCTAAAGGAAATCCAGAACCAACGTGAGTATTCTTGCAAATGAAGTAATTGTTTATATGTATATAATCTTTTTTTTTAAATTTCTTTGTACTCTGACCATTATAAGGTTGTTGGACTATAAATCTACATATGATTAAAGATAAGAGTTGCCAAAAGAATAATAGCTATTTTTATGAAAATAAAGTTTGGTTATTTTACATATGTTCTCCTGGAAGTTGAAATTATTTTTACCATAAATAAATTGCCTTATGTTAAATACTTAGCGTAGGTTTTGGCACCATGGAAATATTCAGTAATTCCTTACAAGTGAACAAGGTAGTCAAAGCCCAGAAGATCCTTTATTCTAAAGGTAGCATTTGTTAAGCTGAAAGTTAATATATTGATAAATGACATTCTATATATAATTATTATTGCATGTCTTTAAATGTAACATATCTTTTTTTTTTAAGTGACACATATTCAGCGAGTAGGTTGTTACTTGATATTTTTTAAGTTATCATAGAAATATTTAATCATCCTGAATGCTATCTGCATGGTATATTGTTATCTAGTGTTTTCTTTATTAAATAATTGTTACTGTAGGTGATCATAATCAGTGATGAAGTTTTTTCAAAATACCTCCTATACTTTGGAAGGGAGAAAGAAATGTGTGTGTGTGTTGGGAATGAGAAAGGAGAAGTTGTAGAGAGAATTCTAGATTTTAATGTAGGTGATTTGAAGATGGGCAACAAAGCTACATACTTGTACTGATTTGCTTAATTCATTTATATCCACTAAAGATACATATTTAAGGAAAATTAATTATTTGAAATTGTATTGTGACTAACATTATTATTGCCTGAAAAGTTGATGTTTTAAAAATCATTCTTAATCATTGACATGTTGAATTATCATTATTATCTATATTTTACCAAATGGAATATATTCAATTAGTATATGTAAATATGGATAGAATTATATGAAGAAGAATTTAGTCAGTCATTGTGGCTGGATCAATATGGATTAATCAGTATTATGATATATATTAATAGTAATGAACTGAATTATTGTATCAAAAGATAAAACCCTATAATCACCAGAGATGATTAATGATCAAATTTATCTATTATGTCTATAACCAGTATGAATTTAATTATGAAATACTACTAGCATTTACAATAAATTCAGAAATAAAAATAGAATGTTTGGTATCATTATTACTTATTTTCCTAGAGCCATGTCTAATATAATTAAGCAAAAAAATAAAATCTATACATATGAGGCAATATGATTAATATTATTATTATTATTATATAATTTGTTATTCTATCTATTCGCTAAACAAAAACAAGCTTTTATAAATACAAAGGGTTACACTGAAGTGGTCAATTATAAAATGATTTAAAAATTAAAAATAAATTTTAAAAAGCTTAATTGATGTCCATACAAGGCAGTTAGAAAATAATTGGGAAACAAGAAGGAAAAAATAATCCCATCACAATAGCAAAAGGAAAAAAATCCAGCAGTCTTAACTGTTAGTGGTAATAACATAAACAAAAACAATATCAAATACTATGTAACAAGAACTATGTGGGATTTAAATTGGGGGCAGTGTCTATAAAATTCTACCTAGGATCAGGAAAGAAGATTTGAATGAATGAAAAGACGTAACACATTTCCAAGTGGAAATGTTTAATTCTGTATAGGTGAAGTGATCCCATTCAACATAGTGGAATTTAAAAGAATAGATTCTTTGTGTTCTTTGTAAGTAAAGCCAATAAAACATAAAACAGAGAGAGAAGACGTAAAAGAACTGGGGTTGGGGGAGAAGGCAGGCCTGCTCCTAACAAAAATATGTGTCCCATGAAGGTTTGTTATTCCTGGCGAAAGAATAAAGATAGTTTAGTGTAAGAAAATGGTGTCCTGAAACATTCCACAATTTGCATGGATAATTCATATATGAAATACTGAATAAAATCAAATTGGGAATTCATTATGAGATTGATAAGATTTTTTTAAAAGGCTTTTTTTTTTTTTAAAGATTTTATTTATTTATTTGACAGAGAGAGAGACAGCGAGAGCAGGAACACAAGCAGGGGGAGTGGGAGAGGGAGAAGCAGGCCTCCTGTGGAGCAGGGAGCCCGATGCGGGGCTCGATCCTAGGACCCTGGGATCATGACCTGAGCTGAAGGCAGACGCTTAACGACTGAGCCATCCAGGCGGCCCCTAAAAGGCTTTTTATAGCCTCATCCACAGAAACTACACACTGGGGTGGGAATTTAACTATGTATATTTTTTTCTGGAATACAATTCTGCAACATTTATCAACAGTTTCTATAAAAATTTTCTTGTTATTGGTCTATCATTCTTACTTTGAAGAGATTGGTCTAATGAAATATTTGGATAAGTGCCAAAAAATAAATTATGTTAAGGTTGTTTACCACAATTTGTTTGTAAAAGGGGAAAAATGCAAATCATTAAGTAACTTAAATAGTAATCATATGACAGAAGATAAAGTTGTCATAGAAACTGGCTTTAGTAGCATTGTAATAATTGGAAAAACTTAGTTTGCAAAATTTTATATTTTTTGTGGTCTCAAATATGTTACTAATATGTCTAAAAATCTAGATAGGAAATGTGACCACATTCAATAGTACTTGTTTGTTTTTTTAAATTTTGAGTGAGCGCTTCACACACACACACGTGATGCCATTTTATATGTTTTTAGATTTAGTAGTCTTCAAGTATTAGTAAAATACCTTTCTAATTGAAAAAATTAAAAAATAACTTTAAAAAGAACAGAACAAAACCTATCTTGAATTTCTGTTTTCTCAGTTGTTAGAGCTTTTTTATGGCTTGGTCTTACTTCAGCGTGCTATAATAAAAATGCCACAGACTGGGTGCCATAAACAACAAATGTACATTTGTCACATGGTTCTGGAGGCTGGGCAGACCAAGATCAAGGCCTTCCCTGATTTGGTGCCTGATGAGGACCTGCTTTCTGGTTCATAGACAGCTGTTTTCTTGCTGTAACTTCACATGGCAGAAGAGAGCAAAAATGCTCTCTGGGGCCTCCTTCATAAGGATGCAGATCCCATTCATGAGAACTCCACCCTCATGACCTGATCACCCCACCAATCCTCTACCTCCAGACACTCCTACATTAGGGATTAGGCTTCAACATATGAATTTGGGGGAGACATAAACATTCAGTCTATAGCAACTTACAAGATTTCTCAGATTCTTCTGAGACTTTTTTTGTATTCTGTTACATAGTCCATTAAAAATACTTTTTTTACCATAAAATGTTTTCGTTTTGTCATTTCTGTGCATTTGTTTATTACCACTTTAAAATTAGGAAGTATGTTTTGACTTTTCAGGATTGTTTACTTTAGTTTTATCTTACAGATTTATGTGGACTAAGGATGACAAGCCTTTTGATCTCTCTGACTCTCGGATCATTGTATCCAACAACTCAGGAACCTTTAAGATCCCAAATGAGGGGCACATATCTCACTTTCAAGGGAAATACCGCTGCTTTGCTTCTAATAAACTGGGAGTTGCTATGTCAGAAGAAATAGAATTTATAGTTCCAAGTAAGTGTTACAATGGAGATTTCACTTTACAAATGTTTTAGTGTTGAGTAAAATAATGACACATTCTTAATTTAATTACCAGCTTATATATGCCCTATATTTCTTTTTTTTCCTTTTGTTAATTTAAATCCAATTGATTAACATATAGGGCATTATTAGTTTCAGAGGTAGAGTTCAGTAATTCATCAGTCTTATATAATACCCAGGGCTCATTACATCATGTGCCCTCCTTAATGCCCATCACCCTGTTACCCCATACTCCCACCCCCCAACGAAACCTGTATTTCATTTCTTTTTTTTTTTTTTTTAAGATTTTATTTATTTATTTGAGACAGAGAGAATGAGAGACAGAGAGCATGAGAGGGAGGAGGGTCAGAGGGAGAAGCAGACTCCCCGCCGAGCAGGGAGCCCGATGCGGGACTTGATCCCGGGACTCCAGGATCATGACCTGAGCCGAAGGCAGTCGCTTAACCAACTGAGCCACCCAGGCGCCCACCTGTATTTCATTTCTAAGTGAAACTATCCTCTAGGTCTTGATACTTAAAAGTGGATGATCTTTTTTTTTTTTTTTTAAGATTTATTTATTTGTTTTAGAGAGAGAGAGGGAGCAAGAACGAGTGGGGGGAGGGGCTGAGGGAGAGAATCTCAAGCAGACTCCACACTGAGTGTGGAACCCAACTTGGGGTTCCATCTCATGACACTGAGATTATGACCTGAGCCAAAACCAAGAGTTGGACACTGAACTGAGCCACCCAGGTGCCCCAAAAGTGGATGATCTTTGAAAGCAATATAAATTTGCTGTGTTTCAGTATTCTTATATCTAACATGGGGGAAAAAATAGTGTCTGCTTTGCCTCATAGGATGAGAATTAAGTTAAATACATTGGTTGGATGTGGCTTAATGATACTGCAGTAACAAGTACTCTCCAGGCCCCTGTGTTTATTCCCTGATTATGCAGGTGGCTGTGGGCCTTGTAGCTCTTCAGGGCATTTGTTCTCCATGAAGCCTCTTGGAGGTCCAAGCTGATAGAGATGGCATCATTCTGTGGCTGTACCATGTGAAAACTTAATGCCACTTTGGTTAAAGAGTCTGGGGCAGAGAGCATGAAAAATTACTTCCAACAAGAAATTGTGCAGGCAACTTCTTGTAGTTTGTTAGGGCTATGGCATATCCCATGGCCCTGCTTAACTTCAGTAATATGAGTGCCCATTAGGGGAGGAGAACGAGCAATCAGTATATATTAATGTTTTCCATAAATAATACTCATGGAAAACGGTAAACTCCTTTACTGTTAAGGGTGATACTTATCAGTAACTATGATGAAGATTAAGTGACATCCTCATTACCATATTTTTGCCTGTGCAGCATGGGATCACTGGTGACCAGCTTCCACTTTTGGTCTCTTGTTTTCCCTAATCTTAAGGTATCCAACATTATATGGTTCTAACTGAAATCTTTGCAAAGTAAATTCTTATGTAGAAAACTTTCGACAGCTTCCATTTGGCAATTTCTTCTTGCAGACTTGTAGATACTGAAGAGTTTCAGATTCATAGACCTTCCAGGATGTGGACACTTTATCTTGGGGGCAAAGGGGGCGGGTGAGAATGTATACAATCCTCAGAAAAACAAATACTGAAAAACATGTGTGCCTTATCCTAAAAATTGGGACAGGCGACTGGATTTAAATTATTCTAAAGTCCTTGTATAATTCTAGAGGAGAGAAGATAAATCAGATTTAGAGTCTTACAAGTAAAGTATGCATCTTAAGATTTATAAAGCAATTACATTAAAAGTATAGAGTAAAATATGAATGATTAAGAGCCTATGTTTGAGGGAGAAAAAGAAAAAGGTAAGAAATATGTGAAAAAGAAAAAACTACGCAAATAAATCCAAATATATGATTAATTGAAGATGAAAGTAAATAGATTAAATGCTTCAAGTTTTTGTTGTTGTTGTTGTTTTTAAGAAAGATAAAAATTGTTTACTGCATAACACATCTAAGTCATAAGGGTGCAGAATTGCTGAAACTAAAAAATAGAAAAAATGTTCCAGATAAATGCTATTCAAAACAAAGCAGGAATGGCTGAATTATCAGTCAAAACAGAATTTATTTCTAAAAGGCTTCCTGAAGATTAATTCACTAGGCGTATATAATGTTAAAATATATGAAACAAAAATAGATTACAATTGGAAATGGGCACATCTATCATAATAATGAGAGGTATTAACATATGTATTTTATTTTTTGGTAGCTCAAGCAGAGAAAACATCAGTAAGCCTGCGGAAGATTTAAAGAACCCAAATATAAGGTCCATCTAATGAACACATAGAGAACATTGTACCTAAAACTGCAGAATGCATTTTTTTCAAAATTTGATGACATATTAGCTATGAAGTAAATATGACCAAAATGCAATTAAGTTAGAAATCAATAATAAAAACAAAATTAGAGAAGTCTTATATCTTTGAAAATTAATAAATGGAAGTCTAAGTAACTCATAGGTCAAATAGGAAATGGCAAAAGAAAATAGAACATAGTTTGAAGTGACAGTAGTAGAAATTCTACATAACAAAGCATGCTTTAACTAAAGCATTATTTAGAGGGATGTTTTTCATCTTAGAAACATACATTAGAAAATAAGAAGATATGAAAATTAATAATTAATAATAATTAATAATAATTAATAATAAAATTGATAATCTAAGCTTAAGGTAGCTAAGGTAGCATAATTTTAAGATGAAAATGCATGAGCTAATTTAAGGTAACATAATAAACTCAAAAGAGATTGAAGGGATAAAATAATACAGAAGCAGAACATAAATCCAACAAGCAGGGGTGCCTGGGTGGCTCAGTCGTTAAGTGTCTGCCTTCGGCTCAGGTCATGATCTCAGAGTCCTGAGATGGAGCCCCGCATTGGCATCAGGCTTCCCTGATAAGCAGGGAGTCTGCTTCTCCCTCTGCCCCTACCCCCCTGCTCATGCTCTCTCTCTTGCTCTCTCTCTCTGAAATAAATAAATATCTAAAAAAAATAAATAAATCCAACAAGGGAGTGTGAAACCTTTATAGTTGAAAAGTATGCACAATTATTGAAAAATATTTTTAAAAGATCCAGATACATAGAAAAAATATACCTTTTTCATGGATTTGAAGACTCAGTAAAGCTAAAATGTCAACTCTCCGTGACTTGATATATAGAATAATTGAAATCCAAATCTCTAGTTTGGTTTTGACATGTTTGTGGAATGTGACCAAGTGATTCACAATATATTTGAGGAGCAAAGGGCAGAATTTGGTAGAAACTCTTGAAGAATAAGAACAATTCAAAAGGACTTGGCCTTATTTGATAACAAGGCTCAATGTAAAACTTTAGTGATTAAGCCAGTATGGCTGTGAATGGAATTAGATAGATGGAACAGCATAGAGAACCCAGAAACAAACCCTTGTACATGTGAAAGCACTATGAAAACACTAGCGTGGATTCCTTCCCTCCCTCCCTCCCTCCTTCCCTCCCTCCCTCCCTCCCTCCCTCCCCTCCCTCCCTCCCTCCCTCCCTCCCTCCCTCCCTCCCTCCCTCCCTCCCTTCCTTCCTCCCTCCCTCCCTCCCTCCCTCCCTCCCTCCCTCCCCTCCTTCCCTCCTTCCCTCCCTCCTAACTTAATGGGGTGGAACGACTGATTGTCCATGTAGAGATACATTTATTTGGAGTCTTACCTCACATTATATAAAAAATCCATTCCAGGTAGATTAAAGCCTAAACTTCGAAAGGGAAAAAAATATTTTTAAAAATTAAAAAAATGATTCGGAGAGTGTATTTATGATTTCAGGGTAGGGAAGTTTTCTTAAATAAGACGCATTGAAGTTCCGTTAAGGAAATCACTAAGGATTATTTGACTACATTTGATTTTTAGAACCCCTTTTTAAAATCAGAAGACCTCAGGAAGAAAGTGAAATGATAAGCCACAACCCAGGGGAAAAGAAATCATTGCCAATGACTATAACTAAAAATAATGTTATGTATTTATAAATAATTTTAAAAGAAAATTATAAAAAATAATTTTATAAGGAAAAAGAAGTGAAGTGGCCAAAGACATAGACTTGTACCTCAGACTGGAATGGCCAATGAGAATGTGCTCAACATCGTTAGTAATCAGAAATAGATTAACCATAACCCAAATAATAAAAGCATTTGTTCCCACAGAATTGGGAAATATTACGAAGTCTGAGAGTAACAATTTGAGGTGGGAACATGCAGCTACTGTAATATGTATCTACCACTTTTGCAGGTATACTTTTCTACCTGGTCTGTGGAAAATACTTGTCCTTGACTCCTTAATTGAAGATGCTCTTACCTGTAACCTCGCTATTCCATGTCCTTCGTCACACATGTGTGTGTCATCCATGTCCATTGGGCCTATTTGTGGTACCATTGCTTGAATTAAAAATACATTGGAAAAAACATGAGTCTACCGATGATAAGAATGAATAAATCTATTGTGGTATAGTCATACAAAAAATACTACTCAGCAGTGAAAATTGATGAATCTTAGGAATATGCTGCACAATAAAAGTGAATCTTGGAAGAATACATACAATATGATTTTTTTTTAAAGATTTTTATTTATTTATTTGAGAGAGAATGAGAGACAGAGAGCACGAGTGGGAAGAGGGTCAGAGGGAGAAGCAGACCCCCCGCTGAGCAGGGAGCCCGATGTGGGACTCGATCCCAGGACTCCAGGATCATGACCTGAGCTGAAGGCAGTCGCTTAACCAACTGAGCCACCCAGGCGCCCCACAATATTATTTTATTATTATAAATTCAAAATATGTAAAGATAAAATATTGTTTAGGGGTATGGTTGTATGTGGTAAAATTGTAATGAAAAACAAGAGAATGATGAAAAAAAGACTCAGGATAATAGTTACCTCAAAGGGAATGGGGGAGGGGATGGATTCTGCAGCAGACAGGAAGGTAAAGGTATTTTTTGTATGTTGGGTGATGGATAAAAGAGTGTTGTATTTCTCTGTTTCATTTTTTTTCTATATAAATGGAATTTTTGTAAATGCATAGTTAATCAGTAGCATGCTTATTTGTCTGAATTAGATATACTGGGTTATTAAGTAAGATATGATAGCATAGTAATGGACAAAGTACTGACAGTAAACTTGAAAACTGGCCTCAGGAGTTTAGGTTTGAAGTGACATTCAATAGGAGATGTTCATGAATTCTGGATCAGAAAGTATTACCATGATATTTGTGATCGTGGTCATAAAACTAGACAGATACATTGTCTCTAGGTATATAACTGTAGTCATATTATAGTTTATATTATAAAACTACATATTGGAGTCTAACTATAACCATATAATCTACCTATCTAATTACCTGAAATAACTGAAATAAGATACGTGTGCAAGAGAGAGGTATTAAAAATCTGTTGTAGGAGGCAAGGCATTAGCGTGATCCCTAACCTGAACTCTGATGGTTGCCATGGAGACACAAAGGAAAAGGCAGTAGCTAGATCTATTGCAGAGAAGCAAATGGTACATGTTAGTATAAGATTCAGCAATTAAAGGGTTTTAAAAAATATTTTCTCTCATTATCTAAGCAGACCAAGTGAAGGGGTGAACAATGTGAGGATAATTCTGGCCTGAATCTGCTAGCATTGAAATGAAGAGATGAGAGTCGCATGTGAGCCATGTAGTGGGTAATTACCCTGTTTTTCTGCTGCTGTTGAAAAGAGCAAAATAAATTAGGTTTCTTATGCATCATTTCCAGTCTCTCCGGAAATTACTTCATCGTCTAACAGCGTTCTGCAATCATTTCTATGTTGAGTAGGACCGCTACCCCAATTCCTAGGGGTTTATAAATCAGAGACCATTTAAAGCTTCCTACAACCTTTATCAATTGATTCTTTTCTTAAGCTGTAGAGAATCAATTCTATAACTATATCGGTAGAAACGGGATTTGAATTTTAGAGTTTCATCTGATTTCTTAAAGTTTTCATTAGACTAACCTTAAAGGCTTTAGCTACCTAAGTTTTCACATGAGGACAGTAACTGAAAATCCCGTTATTACTTTCTACAAACAGAAACCTTTATACCCAATGTTAAGTTTTCTGCTTTCAGTAACACTGCAGTTGAGTTTGCTAGGGAATGAAAGAGTAAAAGAAAAACCAGCCAACCAAACACAACGCACTGTTTTCAAACATGGAAAAAAATCATTTAACTAAATGGATTTTCCACAATATGGCTTGGAGAGTTAGTCAGTGAATTATTCAACAAATCTTTATTAAGCTCCCCTCATGTGCCAGTCACTTTTCTAGGAATTTGAGAGATAGCAGTGAACAAAACAAAGACTGTCCTCAAGAAATTTCTATCCTGGGCGCCTGGGTGGCTCAGTTGGTTGAGCGACTGCCTTCAGCTCAGGTCATGATCCTGGAGTCCCTGGATTGAGTCCCGCATCGGGCTCCCTGCTCGGCGGGGAGTCTGCTTCTCCCTCTGACCCTAACCCCTCTCATGTGCTCTCTCTCATTCTCTCTCTCTCAAATATATAAATAAAATTAAAAAAAAAAAAAAGAAATTTCTATCCTATGAATATGGTGAGTGAGTTTGGGGAGAAGGTAAGGTTCTTTCTAGCCTTCATTTTGACAACCACCAGTGCAGTTAAAATGATATAAATGATTCCATTTGGGCTATTCAGTACTGCCTGTCATTCAGAGAACAGATCAGTCTTTTCCAGTTAGCATCCCTCCTCTGTCTCAGCCTCTAATGATTCTTCTGATTTTTTAAAATTTATTTTTATTTTTTTAAAGATTGTATTTATTTATTTAAGAAACAGAGAGACAGAGGAGGGGAAGGGCAGAGGGAGAGGGAGAAGCAGACCCCTGCTGAGCAGGGAGCCCAAGGGGGGCTTGATCCCAGGACCCTGAGATCATGACCTGAGCCAAAGACAGATGCCTAACCAACTGAGCCACCCAGGCACCCCCTTTCTGATTTTTTCAAAGATTTTATTTATTTATTTGAGAGCGAGAGTGTGTGTGTGAGCAAGAGAGCACAAGCATGGGGAGCAGCAGAGGGAGAGGGAGAAGCAAACTCCCCGCTGAGCAGGGAGCCGGATATGGGGCCTAATCCCAGGACCCTGAAATCATGACCCAAGCCGAAAGCAGATGCTTAACCAACTGAGCCACCCAGGTGCTCCCACTTTCTGATTTTTTTAAAACAACTTTCTGAGGCATCATTTATATATCACAAATTTTATCAGTTTTGAATGCAAAATCAGTGAGTTTTTAAAATAAAATTTTAGTACAATCATCATCATAATCTAGTACTAGAACATTTTCATCATTCCCCAAGGATTCCTTATGCCCATTTGTAGATACTCTCTCTTCCTACCCCTAACTCTAGGCAGTCACTAATCTGCTTTCTGCCTCAGTAAATTTTTTTTCTGAACATTTCACATAAATGGAATCATACCATACCTGATTTTTTCCATCTAGTTCCTTCCACCTAGCGTGTTTTGTGATTTATTCACATTTTAGCATATATTAGTAGTTTGCTCCTTCTTCTGGCTAAATAACATTACATTGTATGGATGTACCACTATTTGTTTATCCCTTCACCAGTTGATATCCATTTGGATTGTTTCCAAATTTTGGCTATTACAAATAGTGCTGTTAGGAAATCCACATGTAAATTCTCTGGAGTTTTTGAAGCATTTAGTTATATACTATTTGGGAGTCTTTTGGTTGTCATGTGTACTAACTGGGATACTTAAAAATGGTAAAGATGTCATGCTATGCTGTTCTTCTTTTGCATGCTTCCAGATGCTGCTTGAATGCATATTATCAGTTTCTGATTTATTGTTTCATAGGCTGAAGAATAAAAGAATGAATAAGAGTACTAAAGCAATTTCCACACACTATTAAAATAATCTAGGAAATGGCAGGCTTAAAGATGCAATCCACTATATACTGTTTTAATGGAAACCAATTAGAATTTCTGGTCTGCTGGGTTCTACATTTGTATAGCTTCCTCAGATTCCTCAGGACATTTCCCTTAAGACATACTTTGGCTATTTACTGCTCAGATTTGGGAGGGGCAGGGTAGCAAAAGCAGGGTCTGGTAGCATATGCTAATTTCTTTTACTGATGTATGCAAACCAACTAAAGAAGATCAATTTGTTAAGTTGAGAGTGCAACTTTGAGTTTTACAGGTTTTAATTAAGATCGAGGATTTTCCTCTCATCTATCAGATTGTGTGAATGACTAGAATGAAATGGGCTGGTTTGGGTGTCCTTCCTTAGCGTGAATTCATTACGAGCTCATAGACTGAAAGGCAGTGTTATTTCTCTGTAGTCCTAAATGGATTAATGGGGTACTCTATAGGAAATGGGAATCAATTAAATTTCTCTACAGATGGAAACTAGACTTAGGGTTGATACAGCATGTGAGCTCAGTGGCATGCATTCATGATAATGATGTCAGACTGTAAGCAATTCGCCAAACACATTCAATGGAAATGTAAGAAACTCAAAAAGCTCACCAGTCCAGTCCTGTAAATAGAGAGATAAGTCAAGATAGATAAAGTTCTATGGCCATAGGAAGGTTTGCCCAGTAATGGGGAGGAGTATCTTTAAACCATAGGTTCTACATGAAATACATACTGTTTCTTCCCTCTGGCCCCCTCCCTACCTCCTCTGTAAAAGCTAATTGCAAATATTTGCATACAATTACAGAAGTTGTTACAACGTAGGCTATAGGGAAAATCAGAAGGCACAACAGAAGAAAAGTTCTATGTCCCTTTGCCCATCTCATTTCATACAGTATGGCAGGGTGTACCGTACGAAGTGAAAATACTTGAATAATAGCCAACATATATTGAGTGATTTTCAAGTGCCCCGTGCTATTTAATTGATTTATATAAAATGGTTTATTTAAACGTTGATACAAATCAGTAAATGAGGTGTCATTGCAGGTTGAGTGAGGAAACGGAAGCACAGTAAGTAACAGGTCAGATCACATAGTAAGTGAGGAAGCCAGGAATCAGCCCCAAGCAGCTGGCTCTAGTTTATGTGTATAACCCCGGTGCCATACAGTGCTGCCTACACTTTGATCATTCAGGTAACACATCCTCTAGATGAGCTGAAATAAGTTATACTTTTTTGTTGGAAATACCTTGGCAGTCAAGTGTCAGACTCATGGAGAGATAGGAGTGTAAGAAGACTTGATGTGATTTCTTGAGTATAAGAGAAAGATTATCTCTAGTTACATAACTTCATAGTGGTTAAGTCGCTTGTACCTTTTTCATTTAAGTGGCTTAGTTAGCACAATTTGTATCAAGTTAAATTATCCTGATGCTATCTCATTATTTTTACTATTAAGCATGTTGGCATGGTGAGACTGTACAACTTAAATTTTATAATATCCTTGCCCTTAAGAAACTTCTAGTCTAGTAGAGAGGTGATTTCAAAGGACTCTAGGATCCCAGAGAAAAATAAATGGGGGCACAGAAGGGTAAAAATACTGGTCTGAAGCTACATGGCTAGTTAGTTTGAGTGCCTGGGCCAGAACCCAGTTTATACATAATATACTATAAACACAAAATATATTTTTTAGAAGTCATCTGCATTTCAAGTACAAAGATGCTACTTTTTCAGTATCTTAGGTTGAAAGAATTGAAATGATGAGTTTCAAAACTCATCATCACCATCTGAATTTGTAGAGGTCCTAGAAATTTTGTATTTGCTGGTTTGCTTTATATTGATAGTTCCAGTAAGAAGACTGCTGTCCACCTATCTAGTTTCTAGAAGAGTTCTTCATGCTAGATTCTGGCTGGGTTTTTAGGAAACTGTACCATTGGAGTTGTTACTAGAAATTTGTCTGCAACACTGAATAATAACTGTGCGAGCCCATTGGAGAACAGTAAACAAAGATGGGTGCTATCAACTGCTTGACTTCCTGATGCAGATAGACTGGTAGGGACATTATATATAAAGGAAACTGACTTCATGTAGACTTGGTTATTATGGGATTTTCAAACATTCTTAAACTTCTGCTTAGGTAGATGCTGATGTACAAGTAGATTTTGATTCCTTTATAGAAAGGCCATTCCATGGTCAAGTCCAGTGTTAGTGAAACATAATTAAATGATTGTGTTTTTGCTGTTGATGGGGAACTCATTTTTAAAAATGTTGGCAAGCTAAAGCAACATAGTTGCTTTACACAAAAGAAAAATGATTGTTTACAATTCACTTTTAAAAGTATCGCATCTGTCCAAACTCAACAATGCTAATGTTTATCACCAGAGAAATACAATTAACCAAAGTCATTGGTTGGGGTTATTTTTAAATGGAGTCATTTCTTTATTTGAATTAAGATAAAATTCATGCCTGCTGTTGAGTTACAGTAATTAAATTCCACATTTATCTGTGGCCATTAAAATGTTCACTTTCTAGCATGGACTCATACTTACTAAATAGTTTCAGAGTCGAAGAAGAAGACCATAAAAAAAATACTGACAAATTAATGTCTTTTATATTATCTATTCTCAGACCTTAAATGATTAAATATATAAATATTCTCTCCTTGTTTCCTGATATTAATTTCATCTTTGGTCAAAAACTGTTGTGAAGATTTATGGTATGTGATAAAGTGTTTGATAGACTTATAAATTTTATTTTCTTTATTTTTATTATTGATGCCTTGGAAGCCAGTTGAATTACATATTTACATCTTTGGAATTAGAATTTTATAATCTAGATTTAATTAATGCATGGATGCTAGTGCTTAATTGGCAGTTTGAATCATTAGAATTTTCTGAATACTCCTAAGGGGAGCTCTGCAATTAAAGCTTTATATATCTTATTAATTAGCTACTTTACAATAGATATCACCCAGGGAACTGTGTATTCCTGTAAAGCATTGTAGAGTTTGCTTGTTATGAAACAGGATTATAGGCTCTTTCCATTGTCTATGTTTCTCTTCCTCTATTGCCCCTGTATCTGAGTATAAACAGATTCAATAGCTATCTGATAGCACTGTTAACTTCAATACCAAAGAACACAGGGCTTCAGTTACAGCAAGTTACGCTAAACAAGTGATGTGAATTTGGAGCTTTGGGCATATAATAGTTTTGTAAGTTTCTACACATTACTTGCATAAGGTATACTTTCTACAAAATGATTTGTATAGCATTTGCTTTCAGTCAAAGCTAAGGCATTACCAAGTAGGTGGCATTGATATTTTATTTACAAGATCTTACCATTGTGAATGTCCCAAACATGCTTCCCTGTCTTCTGGTGGAAATTTCATGCTACCAAAGCAAAAAAAGGATTCCAAGATAGTTGCCATTTCAAACATGTTTCCAGCCTTGCCAAGAGAAATCTGCTACAATGGGTTGACCAAGAGGGAATCGAGGATTGTCACATGATTGAAGCTTGCCCTCCAAATTGGCAAAGGCCCTGTATATAGCCCACTGCCCCTGAAGTGCTATGCCTTGAAGGGTCCTTGAATTTAGACAAAAAGCAATTCATTGTAACTAGCTGGTGCACTGATAAGAGAAATGTCAGCAAATTCCTTCAACCACTCAGGAGTTGGGGTCAGGGTTGAGGGCAAGAGAACAAATACGTAGGAAATGCACAAAGCTTCTCAAGAAGAATTTTATAATAAATGAGTATATCTTTAGACTTCCAAGAATAATGATAATCTTTTGTGAACCACCATTTAAGAATGAAATACAGAGATGGAATACCCCCTGATAAATTCCATCAAGCCAACAATGTTATAAATACCTTAAGGTCCTTATCTTCCATAACAGCCTGAGTAATTCTATCATTCAAAGCCCCTCATAAAATCTAAAGGTATCAATATAGTGTTCAAGCAGAATACATTTTGAGTATTCTTAAAACTACCTTATAAATAATTTCATAAAAATAATCACACATTCATGCTGGATTTCCAATTCTGCATAGTTGTGACTTTTATTCCCATTGTAATTGTGTTGCTCTTTTAGGAAAGTGCCTCCAGCATGGGAAAGAAACAATATGTTAAATTATTGCGAAGTCTCCTTTCCTACATCAGTTCCATTTCATTTGAAATTTCATTTTCTGGGAGTGATTCCAACGTGGACGGTTCTCTTAGCAACTTAAAGTGGTCATGTTTGTCTTTTCATTGTTATTTGTACCATTTTTCCCATGTGGTCTTTGAATTTTTAATTTAGTTTGGTTATACTTTGAATAGAATATTTGCCCATCACATTCAAGGGCTTCACCATAAAGCCAGAGACAGAGAATATGTACTTGCCTAGAAAATAAATCACAGTGTTTGAAGAAAAAAAGTACGATATCTATCAGAATTTAAACTCAGTGAATCCTGTGACTCACAACTTGTATCTCTGTGCAGAGAAATATGCACAAGCATATTGTTGCCAGTTGATGTCACATAGCAAAAATATTTGTTGTCTACACTTGTAAAATGTAGCAGCATTTTTAAAGTTATATAAGGTTGCACCCCAGATTCTTAACAGTATTTTCTTCTGCAGGGGAGATAGGAGAACCAAGATTTGGGGCATTGAGTTTGTTAAAAATACTCTATTTTTTAAAAAGAAGGTTTTAATATATTTCTTATAACATTAAAAGTTAATTTTAACATAATGTCTTAAATGATTTTTTTTTTACAAGATGTACCAAAATTCCCAAAAGAAAAAATTGACCCTCTTGAAGTGGAGGAGGGAGATCCAATCGTCCTCCCATGCAACCCTCCCAGAGGCCTTCCACCGCTACACATCTATTGGATGAATATTGGTAAGTAACATTCTGTACCATCCATAGGATTTTAATTTCATGCATCATGTCAAATAACATAGGGAAACAAAGATTAAAAAATAATCTAAGATTATCAACATGGGGGAAAAAAAGGAAAAAAACATTATCATTATGGAATGAAATAGATTTTCAAAAAATTATATCCATCTATATAGTGTGTTCCAAGTTTTAACTATTCTATTAAGGATATATGTGAAAACACTAGAAAGCCCCTAAATATTTCTCTTGGTTTTATCATATCTGAGAGAGTAGAAGCTATTGATATGGTAAAGTATGTCTATGAAGAAAATACTTTCTGTATTCCAAACAACTTACTCACCTTTGGAATATTATCCATGTTAAAGTTGAAGATGCTTGGGTCTGTGTTGCTAGTGTTAGATTTCTATTTTAATAATGTTCTACCACTATAGACAGTGACCCACAGAGAAATTAGTCTTAACCTTTGTGTTTAATTTGCCAAAAAAAAATTGTATTAACACTCGAGTTGAAATTACAGCGTCTTGTAAAATCCTTCTGGCATGTGCCTTCACAATGTGCCCTAAATGTTTTCTCATTGTGGTCCCAAGAGAAAAATGACAATATTTATATAGTCCTCGGAAGAAAGTGAGAGAAACTATTCTTGGCTGCAGCCAAACGTTCCAGACTCCAATCACCCTGGAACATTCCAGACTGCATCCAGGAAAGACAGATTAATATCTCTCTCAGACACAACTTTTGGGGAGATCTGTTTGATTGGACCAATTGAACCAGTTTTCAGATAAGCCAGTACAGAAGTAGAGGCTTAGATGGAAAAGAGAGGTGGAATCTACAGACTGGTTGTGCACCAAGGGGCTTCTTTGGTTAATGGTCGAAAGCATGCTCCCAGAGGGTTGTTTTTTGTTTGTTTGTTTGTTTTTTACTTCTCATTGTTCTTTTTGTAAGACGAGACTTACAAGGAATAGGAAGAACAAGCATGAAAAGAAAACAAAATGAAATAATAGGAAAGAAAGGAAAATGAAGAAGGGGGATGAGGCACAATAAAGGACAGTTGCCCCTATTAATGACAAGGTGTTTCTTTCCAGAATTAGAACACATTGAACAAGATGAAAGAGTATACATGAGTCAAAAGGGAGATCTGTACTTTGCAAACGTGGAAGAAAAAGACAGCCGGAATGATTACTGTTGCTTTGCCGCATTCCCGAGATTGAGGACTATTGTGCAGAAAATGCCAATGAAACTAACAGTTAACAGTTGTAAGTCCAAATAATTTATCGTTCCATCATGAATGCTGAATACAAATGTGCCTGTAATTTCATTCTGGCTGAAGCCAGTTAAAGCTGGGTTGATATTTTCCGCCATTGTTTAGCTCAACTCTGGAGACTTCATCCAGATGAAAGAGACATCTGCAGCTGCAGACCTACAGTAGCTCTGTCTCTCAGAGCCAGAAAATCAAATCTCAATTCACAGTACAAGTATATTTCATTTGACATCTGCAGGATCTGGTCCTTTGCAGTGGGTGAAATACACAGCAATCTTCCAGGGTTTCTGAAGCAAGTCTCAGGCTTTGATGCATTGTGATCTTGAGTAACCAGCAGGCTGCAAATGTGAGAGAAAACAAGAGTCAAAAATAAAAAGAATGAATATTATAATTTTTATCACATCAAGCTTTGTTGTCCTTCCCAAATTGGCAAAGTTATGTGGGTTGCTTCTCTTCCCTACTTGATTCTGCAGATGCCAGTCTGGGTTCCCAAATGGGAAAAAGTCATTAGTGGGAGAAAGAACCAAAAAATAATCCCTGACAGTTCACTGACTGAATATTTGGCTCTGGTAGAGTCGCAAGTTGGCATTACCATTCCATTGTCTGATTTGGTTCATGGTTTTTTCCATCTTCTGTGTAGATACACTATGCCAGGCCTTCACTATAGCATACCTTTTGGCAGCCCCAATTCCCTTCAACGGAGCTGTAATTTGTGTCCACTCGACCTGGATTCAGCTGTGGTAGTTTAAGATTAAACTCATTATAGTATTTTTTTTCCAATATATCCCCAAAGATGATGTTCTAGTGAAGCATGGTTGTATCTCATTTTGTAATCTTTCTAAGAGAAGACTATGACTTTTCATTCATTATTGATATCAGCATCTACCATTATGTTTGTGAGTTTTTTCTTTCATTTTTTTTTATTTCAGTAAGGCATGCTAATGACTCAAGTTCATCCACAGAAATTGGTTCCAAGGGTAAGTCGATCACATGAAGAATGTTGGCATTTATTTTTACCTTTTGTAGCTCATTGTCATCTCAGAATTTAAATTTTTCCTTCAATATCTTCATGAGTATATTAAAATACTAATATTTTTATAAAGGAAAATGCCTGAGCATAGAGGTTTCTATTACCCCCTCCTTCCTTAAATATGTGTGAAGGAGTGATATTTATAAATTCATCACTTTGTAAAAGTATATATGTAATACAATTCATATAGACAAAAACACATACACTCACACACATATATATATGCATATTTTTTAATGGAGTAATTATTTTGCGTCTCCTAAAATGTCTGCCATGGTTGAGTGACATTTTGGTTGGTAGCTGTTACATGCGTAAAGGAAAAAGAAATGGTTGAGTATCAACAGAAGTAGAGAAACACTAGATTTAAGAAAGTTAAATGGTTATTTTTCTAGTAAGACTTCTCAGAATACTTAACATGGGACTGTCTATTGTAACTCTGAGAAAGAATATAGTCTGCAACATTTTGCAGACTCATTTGTCTGTGAAATATTTCATTTTTACCCCCCACAGAACATCTAATAGAGCTAGTGTTTTTTGGAAGATGCCTGAGTAAATCTGAATTCTATAGTAAGCTAGTTTTTTTTTTTTAAAGATTTTATTTATTTATTTGAGAGAGAGAGAATGAGAGACAGAGAGCATGAGAGGGAGGAGGGTCAGAGGGAGAAGCAGACTCCCCGCTGAGCAGGGAGCCTGATGGGGGACTCGATGCCGGGACTCCAGGATCATGACCTGAGCCGAAGGCAGTCGCTTAACCAACTGAGCCACCCAGGCGCCCCTATAGTAAGCTAGTTTTCCACAACGAGAAGAATCCTTTACTTGAATGCAACACAGGTTCTTTATACCATTGGAACCAGTGTCTTAGCCTACATATCTGATACACTGGCAACATCACAAGGGCTGGATGAGGGCTCTTTTTGGTGCACCCTCAGTTTGACAGTGGACTGATTAGCACACATCCCCACCTTCATGATCATTGAGGTCAATAACCCAGTCATGTATATTGTATCTTTATAGCACTCAGTGAAAAATAATTGCATGAAATGTGTGTTCAACAATTATTTTTCCATAAATACTTACAAGGAACTGTCTCATGTAAACATTGGTACCAGTGCCCTTCATTTCTCTACTCTGAATGTCAGCTGTTGATACTTCCCACGTCATGTCAAATCACAGTGACATTGGATGGGGGAAAAAAACAATTTCTGTAAACATTTGGAAATGCTGTTAAAATTTACATTGAAAATGGAAGTCCTCATTTGCCATTGTATTTGAAAAGTACTCTTTTTTTTTTTAAAACATGGTATTTTTTTTTTTTAAAGATTTTATTTATTTATTTGATAGAGAAAGACACAGCGAGAGAGGGGACACAAGCAGGGGGAGTGGGAGAGGGAGAAGCAGACTCCCTGCCGAGCAGGGAGCCCGATGCGGGACTCGATCCAGGGACTCCAGGATCATGACCTGAGCCGAAGGCAGTCGCTTAACCAACTGAGCCACCCAGGCACCCCTGAAAAGTACTCTTGAGAAGTAACAAATGGAACGGTTCCATATGTATTTAGTGAGAGTGCTTGCTAATCCTTCCCTATAACCGTGTTTCTCTTTGAGGGGCTGAGACTGTAAACAGAGTCATCTTAAAGAGCTTGATAGGGCGCCTGGGTGGCTCAGTTGGTTAAGCGACTGCCTTCAGCTCAGGTCATGATCCTGGAGTCCCTGGATCGAGTCCCGCATCGGGCTCCCTGCTCGGCAGGGAGTCTGCTTCTCCCTCTGACCCTCCCGACCCTCCCCCCTCTCATGTGCTCTCTCTCTCAGTCTCTCCCTCTCAAATAAATAAATAAAATCTTTAAAAAAAAAAAAAAGAGCTTGATAACTTCATAGATGCATGGGGTCCACCACAGACTTCCTGAATCAGAATTTCTAGGAGCAAGGCCTAGGGAGCTGTATTATAACAAGAATCTTATCAAATACTTAGGTACATTACATTAAATAAAAATATTTTCATTTTTACACAGCCATCAAACATGGCCAGGTATGATTAAAGTGTAGGATATAAAATCATAGACTATCAGTTAGCTCCTAAGGGCTTTCATCAAGAAACTAATTATCTGGAACTTCTGGAATTTGAAGATGTGGTTTCAATCACAACCTTCTTAAAACCTGGTACTTCGCTAAGTTAATGCGTCTGAAGGACAATCCATGCTTTATGGTAAGAATGGAGTCTATTTAAATGGTGATATATTAAAAATGTGTCTATGTATATATATACATAGATACATATAGGTATATACGTGTAAGGATGTTTTAAGAAAGATTTAGTGCCATGGGATTTTAACACTCTTAGTCTGGAAAAAATTTGTGACTTTTTGTATTATAGCAAATTCGATCAAGCAAAGGAAACCCAGACTGCTGTTGCCTCCTACTGAACGGGGCAGTGAGTCTTCAGTTACTATCCTCAAAGGGGACACCCTGCTGCTGGAGTGTTTTGCGGAAGGCCTGTGAGTAACTTGACCTCTGTTTATCACTTTGTCCATCCATTTCTGTAGAGAATAATGCTTCAGTTAAGCAGTTAATCCTAGACACACATTTTTAAATTATTTCTTTAAAAAAAACTCTGTTACTACATTTCTGGAGGAAGTAATTTGCACTTCACTCTACAGATTTCAGGCTGTGACTGAGATTGATTTATAATTAGATTGTTCTGTCAGTTTGTGATAGTGTGAATGGAGGTGACAATGACAACATTCTCCTTACCTAAGTCAGTGGGGAGATGCCATCCTTAGAGCTCGAGGTTCTTAGCTGTCAGCCTCTTACTGTTGCTGCTGGGTTTTTGTCTCTCTGCTATTCCATTTTGTCCTATTCCTTCTCGTTATGCAATGAGCTCTGATTCCTTTGCAGGTTCCAAGGAGCCTAATGTATCTATTATTTCACCCTGTTGACCTTTGCATACAAGGAGGTCCAGACCATGTAATTTTAGAGAGCTTCACCTGATAATATAATTAAGTCAAATTTTCATATCTGAAAAATCAGTGCACATTTCCAAATCCTCCAAAAAATGCCTTAAGGAAATTTCACTTGGTCATCTCTTAAAATCGTTACATTTGTTGAGTAAGTATCCCGAGTCTATGCAAATAGGGACCATCTTATTTAATTCTGAGTCATGGAAGTTTGCCTTTTTCCTGCCACCATCCCTCTATGCTTACCACCACACGTCCATTGCTACCATTGGGAATACCATGGGAAAATACATCCCACCATCCCAATACCCTGAGTTTACATAATTAGCTTGTAAGCTCAGGCCTTCTTTTGGCTGGGCACCTGGTTAGTGAAGTAGAATTTGAAATTTTAAAAATTGTAGTCATTCATAGTTCAGTATATATTCTGAATGGGTAGTTTTAAATTGGTTTTTGAAGAAAAAGAGTCAATTTTAAAGGTTTTGCAACCCCTAAGTTTTGCAAATGTCTCTTCCATCCAGCAAAGACATGCAGGTTGCCGGGCACCTGGGTAGTTCAGTCGGTTAAGTGTCTGACTCAAGGTTTCGGCTCAGGTCATGATCTCAGGGTCATGAGATTGAGCCCCCAGTGGGGCTCCATGCTCAGCGGGGAGTTGGCTTGGGATTCTCGCTCTCTCCCTCTCCCTCTGCCCCTCCCCCCCATGTGCACTCTCTCTCAAATAATAAATAAATAAATCTTTTGAAAAAGAGAGATCCACAGCTTATGTGTTTGAGATTGCCATAGTGTATTTGATGTAACTAGTTAGATGTGCCTTGTGACATGACCTCTGTTCCAAAAGTTTGGTCTCTGTATTATGTGAGAAGGTGAAAGCCTCAGGTTCAGTTTGAATCATGATGGTAACCACCTGCTCTGTTGTTCTTATTCATAGATGTTTACAGTGGTAGCAACTCAGTTCTTTCAGGATTCATCACTATTCTTGGTTGACTCTTTGGGCAGGGTGAACATTTCAGGAATTTTTTTTTCTTATTTCCCACAAATGCCATAATTTACCTCTTGAGTTGGCTGGGAACTGCATGGATTTTCAAAATAACACAAATGCTCTCATGTGCTTTTTGGAAAATGCAATGTCATGAAGCAATATATAGAAAGAAAATGGACATAAATATCTGTGTCCTTGGGACGGGATGATTCCTGATGGATTGTCAAAGAGTTTTCACCTACACTGGCTTCCTCCTACTCATGTTGGGTTTGTGTTGGATAATCTATCTTGCCTGGTCCTCTTTCAGATTTTGTATTGTAAAATTTTTAGAGTCCTTTAAAAATTGTTTTCTGAGAAGTTTTTAAACCATGAATGTTCTGTAGAGACAAATCATTATAACTTGGACGTTGTACTCTTTATTATGTGTCAGACACTCTATTTTACACTATACACGCATTAGCTCATTTTATCCTTGCCACATTTCAGGGCTATCATTATTCCCATTTGCAGGTTAGGTAAATGAAGCCCAGAGGCTGGAATTCATGTCTTCAAGCTCAGTGAAAAGTGGAGCTGGAACCCCATCCTTTCTGCCTCCAGACCCTAAACTACCTCTACATTTAACGTATTTCCGTATATTTCAACCAAATGAACTGTTCTCTTCAGCTAAGGGGACGGGGTGGGGTGGGGAAACCAAGCATGGCATTGTTTCTGAATCGGAAGAAGTGGCCTATAGTAGATATTTCTGTAAATGGTTAGTCATAATGAAAATGTTGATACCATTAATTAAAACAGGAAAAACTAAACAGGGTTTCAAGTCTACAGATTCTGTGAAGAAGGCAGAAATTTTGAATAGTAGAAATGACACTGTGAATCTCCTTCAGAAGAAGAGGCAGTGAGTGGAAAGTACACATTCATGTGCTAGTTCACACTCACTCCCACCCTGGAAAAGCTGCTTTAGGATTAGAGGGGGATATTGTTGTTTCCCTCTGTTGATCATTGGGCTCACACTGTTTCTTCTCTCTTGCCTCTCTGTTTTGTAAATTCATGAGCTAGGTGTGATTGTGTTGCAAGATGCTACATTGTAAAAATGTAGGAACTATAAGGAAGTATACAAACAAAAATTGGCTGGACAAGGACCTGAACAAAAATTTAAGATTATGAGATAGTGCATGTTTGTATAGTAAAAGGGATTAAGGATTAAGCAGTATATTTTCATTCAAAATTTCATTGCTCAAATACTGTTAGTATTTACTAACAGTACCTTAAATTTAAAAAAAAAAGAGAAGAAAAAAAATTGAGAAGAATATAACTGGACATCCTTGGAATGGGATAGATATGTCCCTAGATAAATGAGGTCTCATGTTCACCTGATACTTATAGGTAATCTTTTTATTCTCTTCTTTTAAGGGATAGGTATAGAGGATTAGACTAGTTTTTGAGGACTAGCAAAAAAAAAAAGTCCTGCAGAAAGTGAGATGCTTGCACTATTAAAACCTGGACTCATGGAAAAACTGCTTTGGAGGAACCGAGGTCCAGAGCAGCCTGTAATTTGGCAAACTGCCATTTTAACAGATGGCTTGGAAAGCAAGCAGTTAAGAGACTTGAGTTCGGCCTCCTGTTAGGTGGTGTGCTCAGGAAGCCGGCAGCTAATACCCTCTCACAGCTGCCTGTCTGAGCATCACTGCTGTTCCCCACAGAAGTATGCCCCGTGCTCTCAGCCTGGGCAGATATAAAGTAGTGGTTCCAGCTCTGTACAGCTTGTAAGCACTTGAGCCTTGAATGGAGGAGGGGAAGAGAGTAAATGTGCGTAAATTAAAGGACCTACATCTTTACCTCCAATATATATTTTTGCATAATAATGGAATTATTTTAACTGATCAATACAGTCTTAGATAATTGACAGAGACTATATGAGATAATTGTTCAGTTATCAACTAGTAGCTAATTAATTTGGCTACAAGCACACATTCCAAGAATATACAGTTAGGAAGTAAAAGGGGATGGAAAAAGCACAAATATAATAGAACACAGTGGTAGAAAGGACAAGTTTAGTGTTGGACAGACTTAAGTTCTAACATGTCATTTATTACCCCAGTAACTTTAAGCAAGTTAATTAACTTCTTAGAGCTTCAGAATCCTCACTGGTAAAGTGATGATAATAAATGCCCATCTTTAGAACATATCAATATCTTGTAGCTATTAATAATAAAAATAGAGTGAGGAAGGAAAAGCAGCATCATTAAAAATAGCAAAATAGGGGCACCTGGGTGGCTCAGTTGGTTAAACGTCTGCCTTTGGCTCAGGTCATGATCCCAGAGTCCTGGAATCGAGTCCAGCATCTGGCTCCTTGCTCAGTAGGGAGCCTGCTTCTGCCCCTCCCTCAGCCTGCCATTCCCTAACCCCCTTGTGCTCTCTCTCTCCCTTTCAAATAAATAAATAAAATCTTTTTAAAAAAATAGCAAAATAAAGTTTATTCCATTCATGTAGCCCAACTGGAGAGGAGAAATAAAATATTATCAGTTAAAATCGGCCATCAATGCTTTCCACATAATTCTTTTTATTTATTTATTTATTTATATATTTTTTTCCACATAATTTTTTGAAAAGATTTTATTTATTTTAGAGAGAGAGAAAGAGCGACAGTGCAAGTGGTGGGAGGGGTAGAGGGAGAGAGAGAATCTCAAGCAGACTCCCTGCGGACAGGGGACTCCATCCCACAACCCTGAGATCATGACCTGAGCTGAAACCAAGAGTCAGCTGCTTAACCGACTCAGCCACCCAGACACCCCTCTTTTAAATCACAAGAGTCATAGATGGCACCCATCCTCCACTCGTCTAGTTTTTGTGAGCTGGGATTTTTCTTAAACCCAGCTGGCTTGATTCTCCACTCCTGTTTCCCACCCTAAGGTGGAGAAAGTTATCCTCTTGATATGTGACAAGTTATCAGTTTGGTTTTAGTTTTGTTTTGTTTTTACTGTTTTTTTGTTTGTTTTGATTGGGTGATCTCATCTTTTCAAGCAAGGGAGATGTGGTTCATTCCCCCTTCCCTCTGTTCCCTAACAGAGGGAGAAAGCCATGTCTGCTTACTCTTGGGTCCTACTTTATCTTGTTTTTCAAACTCTTACAGGGAATGGGGCAGTTATTATTAGCCACATCAAATCACTTGCAAGGAGATTTCACACTTGAAATATATCTTGTAAATATTGAAAGTTTGAAAAATATCTTATGGTATTTCTGCGGGTCCAATTATCCACCCTTTTATCTAGCCACACCTATTCAGCTATTATAAGTAGTCAACCCTCTTAATAGAAGAAACTTGATTTCCGTAGAAGCAGACTATTCAAGGAGCTTTCAGTAAAGGAGATCTGATCCAATCTGACATTCACCATCGAAGGTGGTGTGCAGGTCTGTGCACAGGGAAGGCTAATTTTTATTTACTGGAGCTCTGAGTGCATACATAAAAGCATCATGTTAAGGGATGTGACCTGGGAGGCTCTTTCAATTTAATTGTGCACTTTAAAAAATGTTTATCACTCATTTATTGTGTTGCAGACCAACTCCACAGGTTGATTGGAACAAAATAGGTGGCGACTTACCAAAAGGAAGAGAAACAAGAGAAAATTATGGCAAGACTTTGAAGATAGAGAATGTCTCCTACGGGGACAGAGGGAATTATCGTTGCACAGCCAACAATTTCTTAGGATCAACCACTCATGATTTTCATGTTATAGTAGAAGGTACATTCCCCATGTTGATTTATTTTTCTTCTATTAAAAAAGAAAAGGTGAATTGCTATATGTAGTGGACCTACACTTCTAAAGCATATATGTTAAAACAGGTAAGCCATTTAAACTTTTAATTTGAGAGTGGGTACTAGATTCTATTATACTCCAATTAACCAGATTTGTCATTTACCCCACGATACCTTATAAAAGGGACAAATGGCAAGAAAAGATCTCATGTTAAGGATTAAACACAGATAACTTCCACATAATTTTTATTATAATAAACATATGATGCTGCATAATATTAAATCATAGAAGAAGTAAGCATTACAAAGGAAGGATTTATTATGATGAGTATCATGATGAGCTTGTTTCCCAGGCCTATGGTTAACTTGCTATGTCCTTGATCAATTTGCTTCACCTTTCTGTACATCAGTTTCTTCCTCAAAGAAATGAGGGTATCAGACAAATTATCTTAGTTCTTTCCTAGATACATTATTTTTCTGTCCATATCTTGGGTTCACATGACATTTAATATGTTACTTATGAGGAAAGGGTAGACTGGATGCTAGAAATACTAATTTTCTATCAGATGATGCAAAATACACATTATATTCAAGTCATCTCTGTAAACCCAAGCCTTTTAATCAATAGAGGCTTAGCTATTGTTTCTTATATTCACAGAAATAAGTGGGCCATGATGTCATCATTTTAAAAAAAATCTACATATCACACCATGTAGATATTGGAGCTGTGTCTACCCTGCAAGTAAAGGTTATCTAGGCATCTTGGGAATCTGATTGATGCAGACTGTTTTCTGTGGGTCTGATTACATTGAGGTCTCCTATCTATAGTTTGGTTGACTGTATTGATCAAATTGATGGATTGATTACTGCATCTGTACTTATTTAGTACTGTGTAGGTTTAACTACTGAAAGGAATTATCTCTTTCAGGATCCTATTTAGTGAACCAATGCTCTAGGGTTTCCATTTGTATTCCAATAAAGTTTACTGCTTAAGCCTTCAGTTTGTGCAGGGAACACCTAAGTAAAAGGCTGACTGTTTTAATTAATGGGGGAAAAAAAATGAAGACTCAGACACACATTCCACTTACAAGTAAATGTTAGGATAATTGTTTTAGTTGTCTGCTGTTTGGAATGACACTGCGTTTCCAAGACCTAGCCCACAGTGTATATGATTAAGTTAGGGAAGAGCGGAAAGCCAAATGAGAATATCATTTTCCTTGATTCAAAAAAAGCAAAACCTATATAGGAGAAATATTACTCATATTACCAATATTACGCATAAATATCATTAGCTGCCAACAGTGATACATTCCTCTGATTTTAAATTAGTCACAAAGAAATTCAGAGAGGAAGAGTTTGAGAGGTTTGTATATATATTTTTAGTCATCATTAGATGCTCCCATATAATTCAGCTACACCATGCTACAGGGATATTTTCCTGTAACCCTTTACCCCTGCCCAGAGCAAACACATACCCACAAACCAGACATGTCTAATTGTTAACTGCTCCTACTCCAAGTTGCTGACTATTAGAAATCCTTCCAGATGGCTGGAACATTGCTACGGTAGCTGAATATTTTAACAATCTGGCCACGGTTTTCTTGACTGTAAGACTGAAGCTTTCAAAAGCATTGCAAGGGTTGCAAAAAAAAAAAAAAAAAGAAAAAGAAAAAGGATGTAAACTTAATTACGCAATTTAAAATGTTGACTATAGGACTCCAAAAGAATCTAGGTTTCCTGAACGAATTGTCCTCACTATTCATAAAACAGCTATTAGCACTATTGAGATGTAAATTATGTTTTTATTAGGAACATTTAATCTTTTCTCCTTAATGAGAAGCTACTAAATGTGCCCTCAGTTGTATGTTTTAGTAGTTTCTCTTCACACATGCAAGTGAAAGGCAAACTGGGCTCAAGAAGTCGGTTTTTCTTTTTTTTAAATGTGAAAGCAGTAAATATAAGCCTCATTAATCATAAGCACGGATGAGCTTATTCTATTCAATTGTCTTCTGCTTTCCTGCACTTTCTTTCCCTTTTTTGTCTCTTGTTTAGAAACTCAAATGAAATAACAAGGATTACCATAGGATCACAGAACAATGCTACTGTGAACTTTGAAAATCGAGTCCATTCTGAAAACACCCATTTGTGCTTAAATAAAAGCATGTGTTATATTGTATTCTCTATGTGATGTTTCTTCTTTATTACTAAACACAATCAAATTCTGTAATTGAAGTTGCAACATTCTAAATATGAAAACCATATGCATTTTCAAATTCTGTCATACATGTAAGCAAAAACATCCTTGTCTTGACAAGGCACAGGTATCCTTTCTAGGTATCTATGATATAAATATTTTACATTCAATAAGGAGAGATGTTAAAATGGCATCTAAGATACTCTAAATCCGGGAATCAGAATATGACCACAATCACATTTTAACTAATTATTTAAAAATAAACTCCCACCAACAGCATTCATGTAGTAAACTTTGGAATCATTTAAGACTTTTGAATTTTAGTGTAAAAGGAAAGTATTTATATGTAATTATATACTCATAATTGTCTTAAAAAGATATCATGAACTCAAATGCAATTCATTGATATACTTAAGAAAGCCTCATTTTCAAATAATCTGTTATTTCTAAAGAGTTACAATTAAATCCAAGTTTGATGAACCTAACAATTTTGATTTAATAGAATATAGATATTTAGTAGGAATCCGTTACTAAGAAAATAGCTTCCTTGTTGTTTTATAGGTACCAAATTTCCTATTTTATTTCATTTCATTTTCCTTCCAGTGATAAATGTCTCTAATTAACTTGCTTATTATATTCTAAATGTTCAGTCATTTGCATCTCAGTTTTTAACAGCATACAGAAATTATCATCTTTTTTTATTTACAATTTGACAAATTGAGTAAAGTTTCAACGTAAGTAGTTTTCATCAGTTACCATGTATCTTAGGATAATAGGTAAAAGCATGAGATTCAGTGATGATGTTGTCTCTCAGAATTTTCCATTTTAGCCTTTTTTTTTCCTCCCCCTTTTTCTTGAGCTTTTTTTCATCCTTTCCACTAGATCTTACCCTTCAGGAATAGAGTTACATGTTCTAAGCTTTGGAAAACATCTGTTTGTTCTCTGTTCCTGCATGTCCTTAGCCTAACTTCACTCACCAAAAATAACCTGACCCATGGCCAGTGTCCTCAGGCTCACTATGCGTTCTTTTGTGAACAAAGTAGTACCTAGCTAAATATGTTCAACCAAGACATGAAATTATGAGACTGAGAAGTCAGTGATTCCCTCCTATCTAAGGGTCCTTCTTTCCTCCCAATGCCTTTCTCACTGGGGTCTTTAGGGATCAGTCATTTCAATTTAACTCATAATTACTCCATATGTGTCAGTTCTCATTGTGCTAAGCAGAGGAGACACAAGAAAGACTAAGATTCCACCCTGGCTCTTTATTTATTTGAGAAGCATAAAAACAAATGTCCAAGCATTTATAAAAAAAAAAAAAAAAAAGCTTATCCAAAAGGGGGATGATACCTAGTGAATATACGAAATCTTGCTATCAACCTCCAGTGGATAGATGTTGGAGGAGCTTGGATTTGGAAGCACAAGGGAAAGTTGGTAAAGCCATATAGCCTTGGTTTCTATCAGTGGTCCAAATTAATAAAATAGTAATTAACTAGGAATAACATCACATTTACATTGGAGTCTCAATGCTGCTCAGTTTATAGGTCTGCAGATCCATGGAGTGGCAAGAACACAGAATGGGGCTTCTTTTCTTGGTGACACTGAGCAAGTTAGAGAGCATCTCCAAGGCTCAGCCCTTGGTCTGCGAGGAGAGTTGGAGAGGGTGATAACATCAGCTTAATGCAGACACCTAGAGGTTAATGAAATTTGTAGGATGAGAACAGAAATAAAATCCTGATTTTATTATGCATGTATATTTAAAGAAATGTTATCATTACATGATCTCCTTTATTTTATTATTTGGCAGATTATTATTATTATTTTATCATTGCCAGATAACATTAATTTCAGGTGTACAACACAATGGTTCGATATTTGTATATATTATAAAATGATCACCAGATTAAGTCTAGTTAACATTCATGGCTACATAATGACAACAATTTTTTTTTTTCTTGTGATGAGAACTTTTAAGATCTACTCTTAGCAACTTTCAAATATGCAATACAGTATGATTGACTACAGTCAACATGCTGTACATTACATCCCTATGATTTATGTTTCTACATTCAGTTTTTGCTCTGAAAGCAATAGTCTTAGTTTGCTGTTGTAAACATGGAAATTTTCATGTTCATGGAACTTTTTTCTCTAACTCAAATGTTTTATTTTATTGTGGTTGTGTGAAAAGACAAAAGGAACAATAACATCAAAAATGTGCATAGCCACGCACATACACACCCATCTCAGAGGGTCATAAGCAGTTTATAATTTGGGACGATTGCATTTTAACCTAAATGACTAAATATTTACAGATTATGAATACACATTTTGAATTTAAGATTTAGTAACTAAGCCCACACCCTATGGAATAATTACTAGGGCATGTCTCGTGCTCGGACTTGAATTTGCCAGGGTTATTTGTATATTTTTGTTTTTCTTGGTGAATTTATAGGCATTTTCTTTTCACATAATCCCTTTGTTTCCCCTTTACTTAAAAAAAAGCAGTTTAAGTGACATTTTTTTCATTTTACACATATATGTACCTTTAAAAGAGTTTTCTTTTTGACAAAAATGGAAATCCAAAAATGTCTTGGGGGAAATAACCAAGCTACACTTGATGGGAATTACTCCCTGCAGGTATTGTGCAATTTTCTCTGGAATCAAATTATCCAAACCATCCACACTTTAATCTAAATCTTTTATTCACTCCTGACATAGTAATATACTTAAGGTGACAAGGTATGGCAGTAATATTTGCACTAAAGACAAATGTCTCATTCTGTCCTGAAACACCACTTAGAATTACACTATTGGAGCATTAGGGCATGAGAAGATGCAAGTAATTTAAATACATCTTTTCCTCCATTGTTTTGAGGACAGTAAGCTAAGTGTTGGTTTTAGGCTTCCTTCTGCCTGCCTTACAAAAAATAATCTCTAGAAAAATAATGTTTCCCAAATTTTTAAGATAGATAAGTAGATATAGATATGGATATAGATGCTACAGTCATTAAGAAATATTTAAAATAAATGCTGAACATTTTAGTTTCATTAAAAAATTCTCAAAATACGTTTATCGAGTATCAGCCTTTTTAGATGCCTTGCTGCAGCTTGAAAATAAGCTGTAGCCAGCGCTAAATAAACTTAACCATCTGCTTATCCCTCCATTTTCCGTTAATGAGATAGGTACTTGTGTTGCTGAATAAAGTGATTGTCTATATGTTGATTTTATTATACATGCTAAGAGTCCAAATTAGATCACACACGCACACATACACACACCCTATAACAAAAACGGTGCCCATCTTGCCTTCCAGAGCAAGGATCAAAAAGAGCTAGTGTGAAACACTTTATTGTGCCTGCCATCTGCTGGTGCATTAGAGAAATGCAGGCCTTAACGTTTTTGGACCTTCTGACGTGGATAAACTCACTCATGATCTCTTCACTTTACTTCCAGAGCCTCCTCGCTGGGCAAAGAAACCTCAGAGTGGTGTGTACAGCACTGGGAGCAGCGGTATCTTGTTATGTGAGGCAGAAGGAGAGCCTGAACCTACAATCAAGTGGAGAGTGAATGGCTCCCCAATTGACAGTGAGTGAAAACCCCACTTGTGATGCAGTGCCGAAGGCAATGGTGTGCGGGGAAGGTTGATAATCCGACACCCTGCTTATGTGTAAAATGCAGCTGGGAAGTGGCTGGACCATCAGGACAGATCCAGCCAGGAAATCCAAAAATTGCATCTTTCTAAGCAGTTTGATTTATGCTTAGATTTATGGAAAAGCCATAAATAATATTTGTATTCGTTGAGTCATTACATTAATTGTATATAAAAATATGGTTACAAAAATAAAACAAAGGGCGCCTGGGTGGCTCAGTCGGTTAAGCGTCTGCCTTTGGTTCAGGTCATGTTCCCAGGGTCCTGGGATGGAGCCCCACATCAGCTTCTTGCTCAGCAGGGGGCCTGCTTCTCCCTCTCCCTCTGCCTGCCCCTCCCCCCTGCTTGTGCGCGCTCTCTCTCTCTCTCTCTCACTCTGGCAAATAAATAAATAAAATCTTTAAACAAAAATAAAAAAAACAAGTGAATGAGAAAGAGAATCCAAGGAGGAAAGCCCAGCGCTCTCCTTCTCCCTGAGAAGAAATAGGTGCAGGGACCTAGTGGTTGAGAGCATGGGTTGGAAGTCAGGACTTACCATAGACCCAGGCAACAGCAACCCTGCCCTGGGTTCTGCTCTTTACAAGCACCTGCCCTGGCCATCCTTTGGTCATGCCTGCCTCCTCTATTATTTGAGAAATTCACAGGGCCAGTGAGAACTACAGAGCTTGGACACAGGCACCCTACCCCTGGCTCCCTACATGTTCTCGATGGAGCTCCAGTAGTACCCAAGACCAGAAAAATCCCTGTCCAGTCAACTCTGAGCCCTCCCACAAGGCCTGGACATGGGAGGATGGGGATGCACAAAGGCTGAAGGCTGATTCTCCCTACTCTACCATTTCCAGCATAGAACTCTGAGAACTCCAGAAATCTTCAGTTTGAACCTAGAGGTCTGGTCAGTTTGAGTGTCTTTGTGAAAGTAGGATAGAACAAATTTTGTCAACTGATTAGCTTAATTTCAAGTGTTTACATTATTATCTGTTGCTTTTATAAGTTCCTTTTGTTCTGGACCCACTCATGTCAAGGGTAGACATCCTGGTGGTCCACAGACCTGAGGTCCCATCTAGGCTGTGCACCTTCCCAGGTGTATGATCTTGAGCTGTTTACTGAATCTCCCAAAGCTTTAGTTTTAGGTTTTTTTTTTTTTAAGATTTTATTTATTTATTTGACAGAGAGAGACACAGCGAGAGAGGGATCACAAGCAGGGGGAGTGGGAGAGGGAGAAGCAGGCTCCTGGCTGAGCAGGGAGCCCGATGTGGGGCTCGATCCCAGGGTCCTGGGATCATGACCTGAGCCGAAGGCAGACGCTTAACAACTGAGCCACCCAGGTGCCCCGAAGCTTTAGTTTTTTAACAGCACAACATAGCTAATGGTAGTTGGTTGTGATTGAATGAGGTAAATGTGGTCAACCACCTAGGATAGTGGCTTTTTTGTAGAACATTTTGGTAGTTTATAAATTCTGGGATCAGAATGCCTCTGTTTGCATCTAGGCTCTACCATTTACTAGTTGTATGATTGGGCCTATTACTGACTCTCTTAAAACCTGCTTCCTCATCAGTAAAATGGGCGTGAAAATTGCACCAACTCTTGGGTTGTTGTGTGGATTAAAGAAAACACCATGCAGAGAATGCTCGGGACAGGGACACTCCTAAACTTTTGTTTACTATTATTGTTGTCACATAGCAAGCACTCAGGAAACCTTAGCCCTCATTATTAATATCCTCAAATTTGAGATTTTTTTTTTCATCTCTCTAGAGAGCAGACTAAGAAATGAATCCAAGGGAAATGAAAACAATTGTTGTTTATAAAGAATGTTAAGGAT
Organism: Mirounga angustirostris; assembly: GCF_029215605.1. NCBI lineage: Eukaryota > Metazoa > Chordata > Mammalia > Carnivora > Phocidae > Mirounga > Mirounga angustirostris. The sequence goes on along the minus strand of NW_026991709.1, from coordinate 174,034,137 downwards.
GCTAAAATAAGGAATGCAGATTCTCTGGAACATAAAATTATAAAATTTATATCTGAATGGCACTTGACTGTTTATGGATAGATATTCACATATTGCTTTGAATCCCCAAGTGAACATTTTTAATGGAGGTACGATTATTCATATTTAACCAATTGATTCCTTCATTCAATAATATTTATTGAACGCATTCTTTGTGCCAGGCGCCGACTGGCATTATTGCCTGGGAGGTAGCCGTGAATAAAATGAACCTAGTGGGGAGAGTCAATCAGTAGACGAATAAGCACGTAAATGTGTGCTGTAGTGTGGTGAATAAAAAATAGCTGAGTAAGGGCTGGGTGTAAGAGAAGTTCAGGACTTCGAGTTGCTATTTTATTTTAAGATAATACTAGTAAGTATTTTACCTTTTGAGGTAATTCACCTTTAAGTAGAAAGCCTGAAGGAGGTGAGGGAGGCAGCCATGTAAATACATGGGGAGGAGCTTTCAGGGTAGAGAGGTCAGGGAGTGCAAAGACCCTGAGGTATGTTTGAAGTGTTGATGTCAAGCAAGGAGTCCGGGGTGGTTGAAGCTGAGTGAGTGGGAAGGGCTGGGACACGAGATCAGTCAGCTGGTGGTACCGGAGCCTCATCATGTGTATAAAGGTGAAAGCCCGACTGGAGACTTGGGATTTTATTGTAAATCAGATGGGCAGCACTCAGAGGTTCTTGAGCAGGAGAATGACGTGATCTGATCTATTAACAAAGGATTGTTCTGACCTCTGAATGGAGAAGCAGCCGTCTGAGTGCTCCAGCTGGAAGCAGCCTGAAAGACCCTAGAGCCGAGGGCTAGGTTGGTTGTAGTAATGGTTATGTTCTGGATGTATTCTCAAAGTAGAGCCAATAGGTTTGTTCCTGATGAGGAGGTCAGGGCTGAAATTAACTTACACGAGACAGCATAGCTGAATAATGGCTGGTGTAGAGCCAAAGCCACATCCTTGTAGCCTAAGCTCGGTGTTCCTTCCACAGCTCTCCTTGCTCCCCCGCAAATGGGCTGTAGCCATTTATAGGTTGGGGTGCTTGATCATGGTGGGCTGACTAAATCTCTCTGAGCTTACAGTTCTAGCAATTCTATATCCTTTATATGTGGTATTTCCAAATTAAATGAAACTGGTTACTAGTATTGGTAACAGGCCTAACCTTTTTCAAATGCTTTGCCTCCAGTATCTGTGAGCTTCCTAACAAGCCCTGCAGAAGAGAATTTTTTTTTTTTTTTAATTTTTTATTCTCCAGTTTGCACATGTGGCAACTGAAGTTCAGGGAGGTCACGTTACTTAATTGAAGACACAACCCCAGTCTATTTAGAGCCAGACACGGAACCCAGAAATGATGAAGTCTCAGAGCTGAAGTTTCTCCCACTATATTTATTGCATTATCACCCACTGAGCTGACCAAAGACATCTTATGACAGAACTAGTGTGTTTTGGTGGATATTGATAGAGAACTGGCTTTCTTGAATCCCAGGAGCTCCTGTTAGCCTTGGCCCATATGCAGCAACACTCTGCAGTTTCCATACCTCTCCCGAAAGGCAGCCTCGAGCCATGCTTAGCTCTTTGTCATCTCGAATCTGTGGCTACAGTTTCATGTTTTCTTTTTGTAATGCTGTGTTTGAGTCAGGGTTTACCATGGGCAGATGAAACAAGGAGTCTAAAGATAACGATGGGGAGAGCTCTGAAAGTTTTAGAGCTGGGTGTCGGGTGTGGGAATGCAGAATCAGATCAGAGGTTCCAGTCCTTTAAAGCCTTAAAGAACTTTAAAGAACAACTCATCCTGAGCATTCTCAAGAGATGAACTGCCCTGCAGGATTGTACCGCTTTTCTACTCTTGCTATATAAATGATCACTAGCTTAGTGGCTTAAGACAGTATACATGTATTATTTTACAATTCTGTAGGTTAGAAGTCCAGTAAGCCTCCCTGGGCTGCAATGAAGGTGTCAGCCATAGTGTGTTCCCTTCTGGAGGGACTAGGAGAGAACCCCTTTCCTTGTCTTTTCCAGTTCCTGGAGAGAGCCCACATTCCTTGGCACAAGACTCTCCATCTCCAGTCAGCATCATTGCATATCTGACCATGTTTTCATAGCCTCATCACCCTTTCCACTGGCCACAGCCAGGGAAGCTTCTCTGATTTTAAGGAACCTTGTAATTATGTTGGGCCCACTTAGATAATCCAGGATAATCCTTCCATCTCAAGGCCCTTAACCTTAATCACCTCTGCAAGTCCCTTTTGCCATGGAAGGTATAATATGTTCTAGTGGTAGAGATTAGAATGTGGGTATCTGTTGGGGGCTATTACTCTGCCTACCACAGAGACCTTCTAGGAATAAAATGCCATCCAACATAAATGGTTTTCCATCATTTCAGGAAATATTTACTGACTGCCTCCACTCTGCACTGGGGACACTGTGTACAACACACAGACAAGATCCTACCTATGTGGAGCTCACAGTCAAGTGTAAAATTATATTCATTTTTTTTTAAAGATTTTATCTATTTATTTGACAGAGAGAGAGAGACAGTGAGAGGGAACACAAGCAGGGGAGTGGGAGAGGAAGAAGCAGGCTTCCCGCTAAGCAGGGAGCCCGATGCGGGGCTCGATCCCAGGACCCTGGGATCATGACCTGAGCCGAAGGCAGACAGTTAATGACTGAGCCACCCAGGTGCCCCAAATTATGTTCATTTTTGACTCTCAAATGTATAAGGATACTCTTCTATTTTAATAAGCAATATTCTATGTTTTCTATAAACCAAAACTTAGTATAGTCACTATTTTGTATAATAGAGACACAATAAGTCCTAGCAGGGAGGGGCAGAGGGAGAAGGAGAGAGAATCTTAAGCAGGCTCCACGCTCAGCACAGAGCCTGACTTGGAGTTTGATCTCATGACCCTGAGATCATGACCCTAGCCAAAATCGAGAGTCAGACGCTCAACTGACTGAGCCACCCAGGCGCCCCTTGTAATGTCATTTAAACTAAAAATTTTAACATCTGTGCCCCTCATTCGACATTCGTGGCTAATATGTTTCCTCTTTAATGAAACAACACATGTGGTACTTCCAACAGAGTTCTTTGGCCCTTAATAAATGTACCGGAAATATTAGATTTTCTCATTTCCCAAAGACATTTCCAGAATTATACCTGGATCAGGAGGAAGGTTGGATTTATTGCCAAAAAGTAGAAACTTTAGCCCCTGATCTCAAGAAGTTGTTTACTCTTACTGTGAAAACAAAATATATGAGCTGTGTATCCAACGTGGTTAAATAGGAAAGCAAGACAATTGAAATGAATGGTATAGATCAGAAAATGGCACAGGGAAGAAAAATCAAATGGAGGAACAGAAGTGTCAAATGGCGAACAAAGGAGCCAGTGTTGGTGGACTGGTTGGATCACTCCATGCTGATCATGTGATTTGTTTTGGCAGTATTGGAACCTAAATTTATAAGAATAAGTGAGGTTTAGTTATAGTGGGATTTGAATGCTGAACAGAAAATCTGAAATTTTATTTATGGGTATGAATAGGGAGAGGCAATGAGCTAGAGATCAACAAATATTTTAGAAATCAGTAGTAATCTGAAGGAAGATTGAAATTGGAGAAGGGTCTGGAAAGAAAAGCCCATGGTTGATGCAAAGAAATTCTACAAATTGGCTTCAGTGAACTATTATTCACCCTAAACTGGTCTTAAAATATAAATACTGTGTGACACATTTAATAAATGGCGTGTAAATATTTTATGTCCTATTTTTTATCAAACTGACATTCTTTAATCTCTTGCAGAAAATCCATTTGCTGGTGATGTTGTCTCCCCCGGGGAAATCAGTTTTACCAACCTGCAACCGAATCACACTGCTGTGTACCAGTGTGAAGCCTCAAATGTCCATGGCACCATCCTTGCCAATGCCAATATCGATGTTGTAGGTAAGCAGACTGTTTACCTGCTGTTTTCTAAGGGAAGATGTTCAAGGTCGTGCACACAAGTCAATTGAATTCCAGACACATAAAACATGGGGGGGGGGGGGAGAATATCATCAAAGTACCTTTCATCTAACATTTGGGTATTAGCCTTCAAACTAAAATTATACTTTCTTTTTTATTTTTTCTTTTTTTTTTTTAGAGAGACAGTGTGTGTGCACAGGAGTGGGGGTGAAGGGGCAAGAGAGAAAGAGAGAATCTTAAGCAGGCTCCACACTCAGCACAGAGCCTGATGCGGGGTTCGATCACACGACCCCGAGATCATGACCTGAGCCAAAATCAATAGTCACTTAACCGACTGAGCCACCCAGGCGCCCCTAAAATTACACTTTCAAAAATGTATTGAATTTGGATATTTTTCTAATTCAGGAACATATATTGCAATATTCGGCTGTCTCCCCGTTCTGTTAATATGACTAGGATATAGAAAAATCTAATGTGTGCACATTATTTCTTACATGAACATTGACAACTGTATTTATGTCATTTTCAAACAGATGTCCGTCCACTGATACAAACTGAAGATGAAGAGAATTATGCTACGGTGGTTGGTTACAGTGCTTTCTTACACTGCGAGTTCTTTGCTTCACCTGAAGCAACAGTGTCCTGGTAAGCTGGTACAAAGTTTTCTTAAGAGAATGTCAGTGGTAGATTTCACCTTGTGTCTTCATCCATCATTTGATGGGCTGTTGTTACAATGTAGCCAATGCCTCTGAGAAATAAGGTAGCAAACTTAATTACCTACCTCTCCCGGAACTGTTGACTAGATGTGCAGGATTTTTCTCTCATGGGGAGATTAGGGAGAGCCATTTCTGCTTACAAAGGAAAGCAAAGAATTAAAGTTATTACTAAGACAATTTTACAGATAGATTTGGTTTTTCATTATGGGTATATCAAAAGTCATATATTACAGCTGACCCTTGGACATTGTGGAGGTTGGGGCTGATCCCCCATGCAATTGAAAATCTATGTATAACTTTTGTCTCCCTCAAAACTTAACTGCTAATAGCCTACAGTTGACCAGAAGCCTCACCCATAACATAAATAGTTGATTAACACACATTTAGGATGTTATATGTATCACATGCTTTATTTTTGTAATAATAGCTATCTTTTTCTTAAATGTTTTTCCTATTTCTAGGCTACACAGTTTGTGAGTTCTTTTAAGTTGTTGCATATTTCCAAAAATTTCTCCAATATATTTATTGAAAACAATTCATATACAAGTGAACCCGGGCAGTTCACACCCATGTTGTTCAGACTTAACTGTACTTTTTTTTGTTGTTTTGGGTCTTTGCTAAATAATTATCTAAGCATGCATTTGATTCCAAATACATGCTTAAAACTTTTCCAACATGTATTTTGAATTTAATTTCAATATATCTATTGGTGTAATAAGTCCAGACACCTTGTGTGGATCTGCCACATTTGTTACTTCACCAGAAAAGCTTGGATGAACTGTTCTTAAATAAGTCTGCCATGCCTCTGCAGGGCTGAGATTAGAGTGAGGAGGGGGAGGCAGGGTCAGGCAAGGGCAGGGTCAGATCCTGTCTTTATTTAAAAATTGGATATTTTGCTCATTGTGGATTTTTTTGTGTGTTTTTTATTTTCAAAAATAACTCCATTAAAATATTATTTATCTTGAGTCCTGAGATTTTTTGGCAATCCTTACATTTTACCCCTGAGGCAAGTGCCTCACTGGCCTTGCCCTAGTCCCGAGCTCTAGAAAGTACCATGTGAATGGCAGCCAGAGTTTACCCTTTGAATTTTTTTTTTTGTTCCAGCAGAGCCTCTTATTGTGAAATGTACTGGGTAAATCAAGCTTTGGCAGCAAATGCTCAGAAAATGGATGAATGTAGGAGAAAATGACTCTGGGTTGATAAGGGCAAATGTAATCCATGTCCACGGGACAGGAACTACTTCCTGGCCTATAATATTTCTGAATGACCAATGTTCCCCCAGGACGGCAGGAGGTTCAGAAGGTTCATTATCTCTTTCAATTACTAGCTTTCCCATTTAGTACCCTGAAGCGATCATTAACTAAAGAGTTCACCATCAATACACCAGAAAATATTTATTAAGCTGTGAGGACAGATGCAAAAATGGTCCTTATAGCTACGAGAAATGCAGCAGAAGCATAGAGCATGGGCCCGGATTTCCTCTAATCACAGTCTATCTGGGCAGATCAGATATACACCTCGGCTAGGACCCGTTCTCGGAAAAACGTAAACCCCAATGGAACATTTCATAAGGTCTGCAGAGCTCCTGAAGAAAGGGTAAGCTTGAATGACATCAGGAGCCAGTTTCAGGAAGTGTCTACAGTTCTGTCACGTCTAAAATTGATTTATGTTTTCTGTGTTCATAGGCAGAAGGTGGAAGAGGCGAAACCTCTTGAAGGTAGACGGTACCATGTCCATGAAAATGGCACATTGCAGATCAACAAAACCACAGAAGATGATGCTGGCTCATACTCTTGTTGGGTAGAAAATGCTAAAGGAAAAACCGCAGTCACGGCCAACTTGGATATTAGAAGTATTTTTATTTTGGTTTTACTTTGCATGAATTCTCACATGCGTTTAGTTTGTCTTCATTTTTCAAAATGAAACAATATGATTTATTGAGTGCCTGTTAAAGTTCTTAGACTGTATTTCTAAGCTCCCAGATTGTGTTTTATCGAAAAGACTGTCACAGAAATTATAGGATGTGCTGATGATGTGTTCATGGCTTTTTACAATTTTAAGAGGGACTTAGGTATTTGGGGGATGACTGGCAATAATTTAAAATGCTCTATTTTGGGATATTTCTGTGACTGTGTTTTATTTCAGTAACCAACTCAACATAAGGTCATCAGCAATCAACTCTTGGAGCTAAAAATTTCACAAACCCATAAAAGTTCAGCTTCATAAAGACTGGGGCATGACAGGACGGAAGATTTTTTTGTCCTCTTTTTGCATCATAAACCGCTTTGCATTTTTTTCTCTCTTCGGAACAAAGTCCTGGGTTTCACTAGTATTTTGGTTTTAAAATTGCTCCGAAAGTCCTTTTCAGGAAAACATAATAGAGAAATCCTACAGTGATTGTAGGGAGAATCTATATTGCTTGTGACATGTCATTATCGTAGCCTACACTGCTGCTACTTAGATGACAGGTGTATCTGTTGAATCATCGTTTTCATGGAGATCCTGATATTTCTGTCTCTCTTCACACACATACCCTCCCTTCCTTGTTTTTCTTCTGTCTTATATTCTTTTACAGTATTTGGGTTTTTTTGTACCCTAAGTCCAACATGCCAACCCCATGTACTGTATTTTTTTTTTTTAATTGTATTTTATTATGTTATGTGGACTGTATTTTTAAGCACATAGATATTCTCTTCACATGTCTGCTTAACTCACGTCTGCCTGGGTGTTTATGTGTCATGGACAATTTTCAAAATGCCCTTCTGAAGTCTGTGAAGATGATTCTTTTTATTCTTTATACAACCGACCTATATCAAAGTTTGCAACTCAGTCAGATTCAAAGTCAAAGAGAGGGAAGCCCGGAATCCGAATGAACCTTCACCTTCCTATTGCCCTACACCGCGCTTGGCCCAGAGTGGACCTCAGAACTGTAATTGACAAAGGGATGGACAGGGTCATGAACTTTTCATCTGTTCTAAACACCCACTTTATATGTAGGGCATATATAGGAATCTTATGAGTGAAGGATAAAAACACAATTTTTGCATATAAAAAAAATTTCTGGAGTGGAATTGGGTAAGAGGCTATATCGCATAGTGTTTGAAAGCAAACTTGGTTCTCTGCCAAACTTAGGTTCAGATTCCAGCTCAGCCCCTTACCAGTTGGGAAACTATGGTGTTACTTAATTTCATTTTAGCCTTATGTTCTCTGTAAGGTGAAAATATTAATATTTGTAGAATTATTATAATTATAAACTGTTATGTGACCATGAACTTCTTAGCAGAGGTCCTGGTCAATAGGATAAGGGCTTTATTAAATGGTATCTATTATTAGTAAGCGGATTTCTGGCTTTAAGTTTAGAAATAGGAGTAGATGCTTAATAATTCACTCACAATTAATTCAATTAAATAATCTCTTCAAGTTTCATGCTTAGGATACCGAACGATCTTTTTTTTTTTTATCACTTTCAAATTTTTTAAATTTTTTTAAGATTTTGTTTATTTATTTGACAGAGAGAGACGTAGCGAGAGAGGGAACACAAGGAGGGGGAGAGGGAGAAGCAGACTCCCCGCTGAGCAGGGAGTCGGACACAGGGCTCGATCCCAGGACCCTGGCTGGGATCATGACCTGAGCCGAAGGCAGACGCTCAATGACTGAGCCACCCAGACGCCCCTATCACTTTCAATTTTTAATCAGTTCATGTAGTAACATGTAGATAGTGAATATTAAAACGTATTGTGGAATTGGAGGTCAGCTCATGAGATTTGGCCTCTGAGAGGGTCACCAAGTGGTACAGGGGGGTAAAGTACATCTACCCTTAATATGGCCTCTAAGAGTAAGGATCCTATATTTTGAAACAACCATAATGAGCAGACATTTTAAAGACAGCCAAATGTAATTCTTTTTAATTCATTTGATTTGAAATTGAATTTAATTTATTTGATATGTTTGAATTTGAAGCTAAATTTTTGAGCTTCATATTATGGGTACCACTAATTTACTTTTAAAATATCACTCATTATACCTCATTCAACAAGAATTTCAGCAAATATGTGTTAAGTGCTTGCTGTATACAGGGTCCCTTCTGGGCTGTGCAGATACTTCATGTAACAAAACAGACACAGCCTCTTCTTCACCAGGCTTAAGTTCTAATTTCCCACCTTCATGTTGATAGATCACCTTGCATGGGCTTTACCATTTAACCCCCAGTTTCTGAATTATTAATAAACACATTAATAGAAAATCAATTCATTTCCTTTTTTTCCCCCCTTACGGGGGTGTGATCACATGACCAGAAGCACTAGAAAGGGAAATTATATTTTTTCAACCTCTAAAGACATTTGTTGGCTCCCACTCTGCCTACTCCTTTTGCCCAAGAGGTAGTAAGGGGAACTTCTAAGATAGTAATTAGTACTTCCACCCTAATTTCTCAGAGGTCCAGGCCTGATAGAAAGAAAATAGTAATGAAACATGATGTCAGGAAATTACAGTGTGACAAACACTGCATGAAGATAAGACTGTTCCGTCGACAATTGGGGTTGATTAAATTGCAGGCACCTGATTGCAAAATAAGCTGGGATGTAAGCGTCTCACTAGTCTCTTTGTTTGCTTAAAAACAGATGCTACAAAACTTCAAGTTGCTCCTAAGAATCCTCGCGTCCCCAGACTGCACGTGCTTGAATTACATTGTGAGAGCACGTGTGACCCACATTTGAGGCAGAGTTTGAAGTTGTCCTGGAGTAAGAATGGAGAAGCCTTTGAAATTAATGCCACAGAGGATGGCAGGTAGGGAAGGGGTTACGCTTTGTCGTCGTCCTGGCTTGGGATCAACACTGAGCACTTGAAAAAAAATAGTTGTAAACGTGTTCACATGGAAGTAAAATACGAAAAGTGATTAATACATTTCAGTCTTCTCGGCAGGATTTAAAAGGTAATGCAGTGCAGGGTTTCACTTTTCTCTCCCATGGTTAGCTGCTGCTTTTTGCTGCTGACTTTTTATAGAATGTGTGCCCTTCTGTTAGCGCATGAAACAGAGCCCACTCCAGGTGTGTGAGGCGTATCTGCTCACATGGCCCCAGAGGGGACCCTGCCTGTCACCCATTTCTATCCCAAACTCTGATGAGTCTATCTCATGCATGGGCAGAACCTGAGTCATACCTCCAGTCCTTCTAGTTAGAAAGTATGGACAAATACACTGTTAAGCCTCCTAATCTCCGTATGGAGAATACAGAAAAAAACATAGAAGAGAGAATGTGGAAGGAAGTGTGAAAAGATACTGACTAACATTAGACAGTATTAAGTGTATCAGAGAAAGAGAAAAGAATATTTACTGAATGCCTATGCTATCTTTTGAAAGCATACAGAGGTTAACTCTCCTGTCTTTTGGATTGTGACTAAGTAGGGGTTAGAAATAGACCAAATCTCACCTGCAGTTTTATGTTGTTATTCGTCATTCTGAAAAAATAAATCTGAAGGTAGAACATGCATTCCTTTGGTGACACTGTGGCAGGGTGGTAATTAAGAGCATGGACTTGAGTCCAGTGGCCTGGATTTAAATCTCACTTTGGTCACTTCTTATGTCTATGACTTTAGACCAGCTGCATAACTTCTCTATGCCTTAATTTTACACTCTAAGATACCTTCATGGGGTTATTGATGAGTTAACATACTTAGCACTTAGAAAACACAAAGTACTCAGTCCAGTTTAGCTCTCATGATTTGTACTGATGTCTGCAGACATTTAATGGCTTCTCTCATTTCTCGTACCTGCTTGGCCCCTATTGTGTATGTGTGCAAACATGTGCTTGCACCACCTCCGTGCAGGGGCTTTGGTCTCGGCTGGGTACTTAATTGATTCCATCTCATCCCTCCTGTATACATAAGAGTTTGTGGAAAGGAGTGGATGTATTAACAACTAGTTGTCACTGAGACAAGAGGAGATTAATTATGGACCTAAAAGACTACACATTGCAACGGAGATCTTCACCCTTAGGTTAGGTCTTGAGTCGATCTATCAACTGCTGGGATCTCTCCATATTCTCCCTCTTTTGTCACTACTGCCTAGCTGCCTGGGGTCTTGAGTATGACCTCTGGGCTATAGCTAAAAAGGGAATCAGAGACTGGTGCCTAGCTGGTGATGGGACCTGCATATTTAGGCCCTGATCCCAGAAACTCCAAACATCCTCTGTGTGGCCCTGTTGAATAGTTTCTGTAGGCTCCTGGGGCTGACACTCAAATGAACCTCTGACCATCTCAGTGAACTAGGCAAGTGACACAGATGTTCTGCGAGTTTTCCCTAGGGTAGGGGTGAAGAACAGTAATCTTAACTAGAATCTCTTAGAAGAGATCTCTGGATTGGGGAAGGCTGGGAGTAACACTTGCTGCTGGGGTTGACTGGGGCCCAGAGCGGGCATGGAATTCTAGCAGGGAGCTGAGATCACAGGTATCTGCTAAATTTCTAGGGAACAATTAGTAAGCTCCTGTCTTTCACATTCTGCTGGGACAACTTCTTATTGGTAGATAGTCAGGGGGCTAGAGGCTTTTACCTAGGAAGAGGTTAAGTGAGTTTTACATCAGAAATGTCAATCATATAAGTCCCTTTCCGCAAGGACATTATTTATTTCAACTATATAGCAAACTGTTGTAAATATATGCTTACTAATGGTTCCCTAGAAATTTAGCAGATACCTGTGATCTCAGCTCCCTGCTAGAATTCCATGCCCGCTCTGGGACCCAGTCAACCCCAGCAGCAAGTGTTACTCCCAGCCTTCCCCAATCCACTTAATTTTTCTAAAAGTGCTTAAATAGTTAAGTTGACAGTACATAGGTATAGGGTAAAAGGTATAATTTATAGTAAAGAAATTTTCATGTCCTAAACTGGATTGCAAATTGGCAAAATAGAACAAATGATAAAAAGCTAGTGGCCAATGATTTGCAAAAAAGCGGTACTAGTCTGCCCTCTACTGTTCAAATAAATCACAGTGCAATTGTTACCGGATTTATCAGATGGTCATTCTACATGTGAAATAGAGGGGTGGAGAAAAAGGACTCTTGTCAAAAACACAGATTACCAGACTCCAGGTCAGTCTGGCTCTGTAGATGTGGGGCGTGATTCAGGAATGTGCCTTTGTAAGAAGCACCCCAGTTGATCCTATGTAGGTGATTCCCTTAACAAACCTTAAGAATTATACAAATGTATCTTAACTATTCTAACATAGTACAGTCATTAGAAACACCAGGCAACACAGTTCTGTCACTGACCCATGCATCACAGATGGCTGGACTTGGTAATTAAAACAAAACAAAACCAACTGATAGCTTTCATGGCTGTGTAGACAGTTGTTCAAGTGACATTTCATCTCCAGTTTCAACTGTAGCACCAATAAAATTTGCATCACGTGAAGCTGTGTTTTGTTTTGTTTTTTTGACTCTTGAATTTTTTATTCTATGGGGAATATATATTTTTGCATATATGTTTCTGTTGTTTTCATCCTCATTGTGTACTCAATTTTTTTACTGGTAGGATAATTATCGATGGAGCTAATTTGACAATATCTAATGTCACCTTAGAGGATCAAGGTATTTACTCCTGTTCAGCTCAAACTGCTCTGGATAGCGTTACTGATGTAACTCAAGTAACTGTCCTCGGTAAGTGCACTAACGAGAAATCACTGTTCATTTCTTCCCCATCACTGATTAAATTCCATTGTTCTTAGGCTGTTAAATCAACAGTTATTTGAGCTCCTGCACATATACTGTTCGTTCGAATTTTTCATTTAAATAGTCATTCCACTTTCAAATGCTTTCTCCTCTTCTGGCTTTAAAGAAATTAATTAATGCTTAATTTCTTTTCACTGCATGGGTAATGTTGCCAATAGCCGTGGGAGGTAGGTGATGTTATCAGCAGAAAGAAAACTGAAGCATGCTTGAGTTGTCAGGGCGCTTGAGCTGCCCTTTCCTAGCATGCAGAGAAATAGAGCTGAGGAATGGAGATGCGTTAGGCTGGGGGGATCAGGCTGGACCTCCCGTGGTGGTGGTGGCTCAGTGGTCACGCTCTAGACCAGAGACTCGGACTGAGTTCTCAGTGTTCCTGGAAGGGAGCGGAGGAACTTCAAGAGTTCTGCAAAGGAATGCCGTTGATTTTTTTTTTTTTTTATGATAATGCTAATTAGGAAATGCTTTGCATAATTCACTAGTGTAATCAACACAATTAGCCCTGCAATCACCCAAACCTCTTAGACCAGCCTGGAGCATCTCTTAGACCACCATTAGCTCTGAAAGCATCTCCTAGACCATCTCTCCTTCAGGTCCCTTGCCAGATTCACTCTCCACAACCTCTCTGATATGGAAACCTGAGTGATGCGGACAACACCAACAAACCACTCACCCTCAAACTTCCATTTGGTTCCGCCAGTGAGGAGCCCTGGAAATAGAGGAGGGAGGGTGGGTGGGTGTGTTTATTCTCCAGATTCCCTCCCTGCAGGCTGTGTCCAAAGTCATTGATTTCTCCCAGGGAGGATCTCTTCACAAAATCCTGATAAGATTCTGTTAACTGCTCCCTCCACCCCCACCCCAGGTATTCTGCCAATGATCTTTTGAAAGAGTTAAACAACAACAACAACAACTCTTGGTACTATCCAAATTGTGTGAACTATTTAATTTCTGCTGGGACCCCGGTTGATAGAGACATTTTTTTTTATAGTTTTCTCTTATAATTTTGTTCCGCGGGCCCCATTTAGTCTTTCTTTAGTTTTCTGATATTCTTTGAAAGTGTTTGATTTTGCCTAAACTCCTTTATTAGATGTGTAGATTAATCATTATTATTAACAGGTATTTGTATCTTTAGCTCTCTGGTTGCTGGGATCCACAGGTAGGTTGCTAACGGAAGTACAGGCTGAGAGGAAATAATTCAGTTTCTTTGGAGGTTGGATGTGAAAAATGAGTAAAGAGGATGGAGCTCTTCAAGTGAAGCAAATGGTCATCAGACTGGGTTCTATACACAGACACACACACACACACACACACACGGAGTGCCCAGGTAGTAGAATGGGCTTGGCTGGATAGAATTGTACCTTTAGGTGAGATGTTTGGCCATAGGAATTCAGCTACTTAGGGGACTACAAACAGAAAGTTTCCACCCTGTAGGAATTATTTCACTAGTAAGTCATCAGATAAAATAGTGGATCTTCAGGTAACACTGGAGTTTATTCCAGGCCACCACAAGTGTAGGGGTAGGTCTCAGGATCCATAGACTTTGTCCCTCAATATTTTGAGCTGTGGAGCCAGCAAAGGGATTGGGCTCCCTACTGCTTGGTTCATGCTGTCAAATTGCCTTGTAAAATTTAATATTTCAGTCTTGTGATTAGGCTACCATCTTCCAGAACCATTAAATTTTGATAATTTTAAATAAATAGTTGCTATGATTATTTACACTATTAACTACATAAGAAGTTTTTTTTTTTTTACCAATTTTTTAAGAATAAAAGTAAATTAATTAAAAAAATATTCTATGACACATTTCATTTTCTTAACCACTTCTTGGAGTTTGCCTTCTAATTTTTTAGACCAATTCCTGGTCTTAGGAAGCGCATCTCACTAATGGACAGTAACAACTAGATCCCTGTGTAGTTTCTATAAAAACCCCTTTACCTGAGAAAACAATTTTTGCAAACATATGCTTGACCCATTTCAATTAGAAGTAACTGTCCTTTAAGAGTATCAGTCTTTTAAGTATCAATGCAGCCCATCAGCTTAGTTCCATATTCTGGGAAAAAGCACATTTCATTTTTTTTTTTTAAAGATTTTATTTATTTGAGAGAGAGAATGAGAGAGAGAGCACATGAGAGGGGGGAGGGTCAGAGGGAGAAGCAGACCCCCTGCTGAGCAAGGAGCCCGATGCGGGACTCAATCCTGGGACTCCAGGATCATGACCTGAGCCAAAGGCAGTCGCTTAACCAACTGAGCCACCCAGGCGACCTGGGAAAAAGCACATTTAATGTCAGATGCTACAGGCTGTATTGGTTCCTTCAGGTAACTTTAAAAATGCGTGAGCTCTTCAGTGCTGAAGACAAACATAAATTCTGAGTTCACAGATCTGAGAACTGTTGAGGAAATAATTTCTTTTTTATTTTTTAAAAGATTTTATTTATTTATTTGAGAGAGAGAGAATGAGAGACAGAGAGCCTGAGAGGGAGGAGGGTCAGAGGGAGAAGCAGACCCCCTGCTGAGCAGGGAGCCCGATGCGGGACTCGATCCCAGGACTCCAGGATCATGACCTGAGCCGAAAGCAGTGGCTTAACCAACTGAGCCACCCAGGCACCCCAAGGAAATAATTTCTTATTTAAGGCCCTAAGGTTTATGCGCAGCCAGTGACCACATTTTAAAACAATGTATTTTTTCCCAATGTAAATTTCCAGCAGTCGGCAAGTACTCAGCATGGGTGATAGATGTTGCTTCCCACTTGGAGAATAAAGAGCCCATGGGAAGCCCCTGTGAGATATTACTTAATTATCTCCTCTGAGAAAAGATAAATGTCCCTGAATACAAGAGAGCATTGAAACCAAATTTTGGAAGTAAAGACCATTAGGGATAAGTTTTCTTTGTTTGTTTGTTTTGTTTTACAGTTGCTTTTATTTTAATAAAAATTTCCATGGACACTGTTAACACTCTTAAAGTCATCACCTACTTAGAATGCAAAATATATAAAGAACTTTTAAAACTCAACACCCCAAAACTGAATAATCCAGTTAAAAAATGGGCAGAAGACATAAATATACATTTTTCCAAAGAAGACATACAGATGGCCAATAGACACATGAAAGGATGCTCAACATCATTCATCATCAGGGAAATGCAAATCAAAACTACAATGAGATATCACCTCACACCTGTCAGAATGGCTAAAACCGACAACACAAGACACAACAGATGTTGGCAAGGATATGGAGAAAGGGGAACTCTCTTGCTCTGTTAGTGGGAATACAAACTGGTACAGCCACTGTGGAAAACAGTATGGAGATTCCTCAAAAAACTAAAAATAGAGCTATCCTACAATCCAGCAATCACACTAGTAGGTATTTACCCAAAGAATACAAAAATACTAAATTAAAAGGATATACACACCCCAAGTGTCCATCAACTGATCAATGGGTAAAAAGGAAGTAGTGTGTGTGTGTGTGTATATACATATACATACATATAATTACTCAGCCATAAAAAGGAATGAAATCTTGCCATTTGCAGCAACATGGGTGGGCTAGAGAGTATTATGTTAAGCAAAATAAGTCAGAGAAAGACATACTATACCTTTTCATTCATATGTGGAATTTAAGAAACAAAACAAATGAGCAAAGGGGGAAAAAAAGAGAGCGAGGCAAACCAAGAAACAGACTTTTAACTATAGAGGACAAACTGATGGTTACCAGAAGGGAGGTGGGTGGGTGGAATGGGTCAAATAGGTGAAGGGGATTAAGGAGGGCATTGGTTGTGATGTATAAGAGTATTGAGTCACTATTTTGTACACCTGAAACTAATATTACATTGTATGTTAGCTAAGTGCAATTTAAATAATAAAAACTTAAAAAAAGTCATCACCTACTCAGTTTTCTAGTTTCTGAGACAATATTTATCAGTGCCAAATTTTTCTCGTCCAATATAAACTGCCTTCCTACTCTTTCAAAACTCTAGGCCAAGAGAGTATAAAAGTTGCTATAATGTACTGAGAATTCATTGTTAGAAATTACAATAAAAGTCCAGAGCATGCAGAAAAGAAAGCCTGAGTTCATGTTCTTTATCTTATTTTCCTATAGTCACAGGACCTAATTTTATTGCTCTAATATGGTAATTACATGCATGATTGAAGTGATAATATACTTTTCACTTATTCATTTAGTCACAAAACATTTATATGCAAAGCACTGTTGGTGATGCAAATATTAATAAAATGCAGTCCCTACTCTTGAAGATCTGTCATATACAGGAAATGAATCAGGCATATAAATAAGCATATGAGCTGAAAGACACTGATCCACTTGAGGTAGATCATGTTTCTCAAAATTGTGCATAATTATAACCCAGGGCAGTTGTTTAGAAATGCAGATTCCTGGGCCCAGCTCCTTTAGTATGCCAGAGAGATATAGGGTCCAGAAATAAATCTTCATTTGTTTTTATTTTTATTTATTTTTTATTTTTTTTAAGATTTTATTTATTTGTTTGATAGAGAGAGACACAGCGAGAGAGGGAACACTGCAGGGGAGTGGAAGAGGGAGAAGCAGGCTCCCAAAGAGTAGGGAGCCCAATGCGGGGCTTGATCCCAGGACCCTGGGATCATGACCTGAGCCGAAGGCAGACACTTAACGACTGAGCCACCCAGTCGCCCCAATCTTCATTTATTTTTAAAGATTTATTTATTTATATTTGAGAAAGAGAGAGAGAGAGCAGGGCGAGGGGCAGAAGGAGAGGGAAAGAGAAACTTAAGTGGACTCCCTGCTGAGCACGGGCCAGAGCTCAATCTCATGACCCTGAGATCACGACCTGAGCTGAAACCAAGAGTCGGTTGTCCAACCAAATGCACCACCTAGGTTCCCCAAATCTTCATTGCTAATAACTACTCCTAAAAGAACTTTGATACCCATGGTCAAGGATGCCCTTTGAGAACTGGAATCAGAGTAGAGGGTGAGAATATTACAGAAGGGAGTAGATGTGCAGGAAGCTGCATTTGAAATAGAGCCAGAAGGGTTGGGGCACCTGGGTGGCTCAGCTGGTTGGGTGTCTGCCTTTGGCTTGGGTCATGATCCTTGGGTCCTGGGATCGAGCCCTGTGTTGGTCTCCCTGCTTCGTGTGGAGCTGGTTTCTCTCTCTCTCTCTCTCTGCCTCTCCCCTAGCTTGTGCTCTCTCTCTCTCTAATAAATAAATAAAATCTTAAAAAAAAAAAAAAGAGCCAGAAGCTCTGCTGAGAAGTGGATGATTGGGCCTGGAGACCAGGGCCCAGAGAGAAAGGGGGGTAGCAATGTGCCTTGGTGAGGAAATGGGGTAGACAAAGGCATGGTCTGCATTCTCCTTACTTTTATTTTTATTATTAATTAGATGCTCCAGATCCACCAGAAAACCTACAATTGTCTGAAAGACAGAACAGGAGTGTTCGGCTGACATGGGAAGCTGGAGATGACCACAATAGCCATATTAGCGGTACGGAGGACTTGGGATAACTATGCTCCTTAAACTCCTGAGTCAAAATTAATATTCAAGCCATTTCTTTTTTTTTACCACAGTTGCTAGATTATCCTTCTTAAAACATCCTTTAAAACTTTTATACTGTGTGTAAATGTTAGTGTAACTTAAAAATACTAAATCCTTTCTAATGTTTTTGATTTTTTTTCCCTATGCTTCTACTTTCTACTGCCAGAGTATATTGTTGAATTTGAAGGAAATAAAGAAGAACCTGGTCGATGGGAGGAATTGGCTAGAGTCCAGGGCAAAGAAACGATAGTCACACTATCTTTGGCTCCATACGTCAGATACCAGTTCAGGGTCATAGCCGTGAATGAAGTAGGGAGAAGCCAACCCAGCCAGCCGTCAGACCATCATGAAACACCTCCAGCAGGTATGTGGCTTCTCATATTTTCTGAGAAAATATTTTAGTTTTCTCCATATTTCAACATCTTTAGAAAAAGACTGATAGTGTGGTATAAGGTTGTATTTTTTTATTTTTTAAAGATTTTATATATTTATCTGAGAGAGAGAGAGAGCGGGAGAGAGATCATGAGCAGGGGGGAGGCGTAGAGGGAGAAGCAAACTCCCCACTGAGCAGGGATCCCGACGCAGGACTGCATCCCAGGATCCTGGGATCATGAACCGAGCCAAAGGCAGACGCTTAACTGACTGAGGCGCCCAGGCGCTGAAGGTGTAGGGTTTTAGATTTCTCCTCCTAGAGAGCTTGAAAAGTTCTGTGAACTGACAGCACACAAATATTCAAAGTACATCAGATTCATAAGCAGTATATATGTTTGATAGAGAGCAGGAGATTACAGGGAGGTATATGGGCAAACATTACTCTTGAGTTATTTGTGATAGATAAGTATCATGTTAAAATCAGATATCAAGTATGTTATAAACTGAGGTTCAGTATATAGAAAGTCAGCTTTCTCCCTTTTTCTTTTTATTCAACTTTCTTTTTTTTATGATTTTTTTTTTATTTTATTATGTTATGTTAGTCATCATTAGTTTTTGATGTGGTGATCCACGATCCATTGTTTTCGTATAACACCCAGTGCTCCATGCAGTAAGTGCCCTCCTTAATACCCATCACCAGGCTAACCAATCCCCCTCCCCCCTCCCCTCTAAAACCCTGTTTGTTTCTCAGAGTCCATAGTCTCTCATGGTTCATCTCTCCCTCCGATTTCCACCCCCTTCATTTTTCCCTTCCTTCTCCTGATGTCCTCCATGCTATTCTTATGTTCCACAAATAAGTGAAACCATATGATAATTGACTTTCTCTGCTTGATTTATTTCACTTAGCATAATCTCCTCCAGTCCCATCCATGTTGATGTAAAAGTTGGGTATTCGTCCTTTCTGATGGCGGAGTAATATTCCATTGTATATATGGACCACATCTTCTTTATCCATTCATCTGTTGAAGGGCATCTCGGCTCTTTCCACAGTTTGGCTATTGCGGACATTGCTGCTATGAACATTGGGGTGCATATGGCCCTTCTTTTCACTACATCTGTGTCTTTGGGGTAAATACCCAGTAGTGCAATTGCTGGGTCATAGGGTAGCTCTATTTTTAAATTTTTGAGGAACCTCCACACTGTTTTCCAAAGTGGCTGTACCAACTTGCTATTCCCACCAACAGTGTAAGAGGGTTCCCCTTTCTCCACAACCTCTCCAACATTTGTTGTTTCTTTCCTTGTCCATTTTTCCCATTCTAACTGGTGTAAGGTGGTATCTCAGTGTGGTTTTGATTTGAATTTCCCTGATGGCTAATGATGTTGAACATTTTTTCATGTGTTTGTTAGCCATTTGTATGTCTTCTTCAGAGAAGTGTCTTTTCATATCTTCTGACTACTTTTTGACTTGATTATTTTTTGGGGGGGTATTGAGTTTGAGAAGTTCTTTATAGATCTTGGATACCAGCCCTTTATCTGTAGTGTCATTTGCAAATATCTTCTCCCATTCTGTGGGTTGCCTCTTTGTTTTGTTGACTGTTTCCTTTGCTGTGCCGAAGCTTTTTATCATTTTTTTTTTATTCTTATGTTAATCCCCATACATTACATCATGAGTTTTAGATGAAGTGTTCCATGATTCATTGTTTGTGCATAACACCCAGTGCTCCATGCAGAATGTGCCCTCCTCAATACCCACCACCAGGCTAACCCATCCTCCCAACCCCCTCCCCTCTAGAACCCTGTTTGTTTTTCAGAGTCCATCGTCTCTCATGGTTTGTCTACCCCTCTGATTTCCCCCGCTTCATTCTTCCCCTCCCGCTACCTTCTTCTTCTTCTTTTTTTTTTCTTAACATATATTGCATTATTTGTTTCAGAGGTACAGATCTGAGATTCAACAGTCTTGCACAATTCACAGCGCTTACCAGAGCACATACCCTCCCCAGTGTCTATCACCCAGTCACCCCATCCCTCCCAGCCCACCCCCCACTCCAACAACACTCAGTTTGTTTCCTGCGATTAAGAATTCCTCATATCAGTGAGATCATATGATACATGTCTTTCTCTGTTTGACTTATTTCACTCAACATAATACCCTCCAGTTCCATCCACGTCATTGCAAAGGGCAAGATCTCATTCCTTTTGATGGCTGCATAATATTCCATTGTATATATATACCACCTCTTCTTTATCCATTCATCTGTTGATGTACATCTTGGCTCTTTCCACAGTTTGGCTATTGTGGACATTGCTGCTATAAACATCGGGGTGCACGTACCCCTTCGGATCCCTACTTTTGTATCTTTGGGGTAAATACCCAGTAGTGCAATTGCTGGATCATATGGTAGCTCTATTTTCAACTTTTTGAGGAACCTCCATACAGTTTTCCAGAGTGGCTGCACCAGCTTGCATTCCCACCAACCGTGTAGGAGGGTTCCCCTTTCTCCGCATCTCCGAAACATCTGTCGTTTCCTGAATTGTTAATTTTAGCCATTCTGACTGGTGTGAGGTGGTATTTCATTGAGGTTTTGATTTGGATTTCCCTGATGCTGAGCGATATTGAGCACTTTTTCATGTGTCTGTTGGCCATTTGGATGTCTTCTTTGGAAAAATGTCTGTTCATGTCTTCTGCCCATTTCTTGATTGGATTCTTTGTTCTTTGGGTGTTGAGTTTGATGAGTTCTTTATAGATTTGGGATACTAGCCCTTTATCTGGTATGTCATTTGCAAATATCTTCTCTCATTCTGTCGGTTGTCTTTTGGTTTTGTTGACTGTTTCCTTTGCTTTGCAAAAGCTTTTTATCTTGATGAAGTCCCAATAGTTCATTTTTGCTTTTGTTTCACTAGCTTTTGGAGATGTATCTTGAAAGAAGTTGCTGTGGGCGATGTCAAAGAGGTTACTGCCTATGTTCTCCTCTAGGATTTTGATAGATTCCTGTCTCACATTGAGGTCTTTCATCCACTTTGAGTTTATCTTTGTGAATGGTGTTAGAGAATGGTCGAGTTTCATTCTTCTGCATGTGGCTGTCCAATTTTCCCAGCATCATTTATTGAAGAGACTGTCTTTTTTCCATTGCATGTTTTTTCCTGCTTTGTCAAAGATTGTTTGACCATAGTGTTGAGGGTCCATATCTGGGTTCTCTATTCTGTTCCATTGGTCTATATGTCTGTTTTTGTGCCAGTACCATGCTGTCTTGGTGATCACAGCTTTGTAATATAGCTTGAAATCGGGCAACGTGATGCCCCCAGCTTTGTTTTTCTTTTTCAACATTTCCTTGGTGATTTGGGGTCTTTTCTGATTCCATACAAATTTTAGGATTGTTTGTTCCAGCACTTTGAAACATGTCATTGGAATTTTGATCGGGATGGCATTGAAGGTGTAGATTGCTCTGGGTAGCATAGACATTTTAACAATGTTTATTCTTCCGATCCATGAGCATGGAATATTTTTCCATCTTTTTGTGTATTCTTCAATTTCTTTCATGAGTGTTCTGTAGTTCCTAGAGTATAGATCCTTTACCTCTTTGGTTAAGTTTATTCCGAGGTATCTTAGGGTTTTTGGTGCTATTGTAAATGGAATCGTTTCTTTAATTTCTCTTTCTACAGTTGTGTTGTTAGTGTTTAAGAAAGCAACTGATTTCTGTGCATTGATTTTGTATCCTGCCACATTACTGAATTGCTGTATGAGTTCTAGTAATTTGGGGGTGGAGTCTTTTGGGTTTTCCACATAAAGTATCATGTCGTCTGCGAAAAGAGAGAGTTTGACTTCTTCTTTGCCAATTTGAATACCTTTTATTTCTTTTTGTTTTCTGATTGCTGTTGCTAGGACTTCTAGTAGTATGTTGAACAATAGTGGCGAGAGTGGGCATCCTTGACGTGTTCCTGATCTTAAGGGAAATGCTCTCAGCTTTTCCCCGTTGAGGATGATATTCATTGTGGGTTTTTCATAGATGGATTTTATGAACTTGAAGAATGTTCCCTCTATCCCTATACTCTGAAGAGTTTTAATCAGGAAAGGATGTTGTATTTTGTCAAATGCTTTTTCTGCACCAATTGAGAGGACCATGTGGTTCTTCTCCCTCCTCTTATTAATGTGTTCTATCACATTGATTGATTTGCGAATGTTGAACCACCCTTGCATCCCAGGGATAAATCCCACTTGGTCGTGGTGGATGATCCTTTTAATGTATTGTTGGATCCTATTAGCTAGGATTTTGTTGAGGATTTTGGAATCCATATTCATCAGGGATATCGGTCTGAAATTCTCCTTTTTGATGGGGTCTTTGCCTGGTTTGGGGATTAAGGTAATGCTGGCCTCATAGAATGAGTTTGGAAGTTTTCCTTCTGTTTCTATTTTTTGAAACAGCTTCAGTAGAATAGGTATTATTTCTTCTTTGAATGTTTGGTAGAATTCCCCAGGGAATCCATCAGGCCCTGGACTCTTGTTTTTTGGGAGGTTTTTGATCACTGCTTCAATCTCGTTACTGGTTATTGGCCTATTCAGGTTGTCAATTTCTTCCTGTTTCAGTCTTGGAAGCTTATAGGTTTCCTGGAAGGCATCCATTTCATCCAGATTGCTCAGTTTATTGGCATATAGTTGTTGACAATAATTTCTAATAATTGTTTCTATTTCCTTGATGTTAGTCGTGATCTCTGCCCTTTCATTCATAATTTTATTAATTTGGGTCCTTTCTCTTTTCTTTTGGATAAGTCTGGCCAGTGGTTTATCAATCTTATTAATTCTTTCAAAGAACCAACTTCTAGTTTCGTTGATCTGATCTACTGTGTTTCTGGTTTCTAATACATTGATCTCTGCTTTAATGATTTCTCTTCTAAGGCGTGGCTTAGGCATCGTTTGTTGCTTTTTCTCTAGTTCCTGATTTGTGACCCAGTATGTGGTCTATTCTGGAGAAAGTTCCATGTGCACTCGAGAAGAATGAGTATTCTGTTGTTTTAGGGTTGAATGTTCTGTAAATATCTATGACGTCCATCTGGTCCAATGTATCATTCAGAGCTCTTGTTTCCTTGTTGATTTTCTGCTTAGATGATCTGTCCATTTCTGAGAGTGGAGTATTGAGGTCTCCTACAATTAATGTATTGTTATCAATAGGACTCTTTATTTTGGTTAACAGTTGGCTTATGTAGATGGCTGCTCCCATGTTGGGGGCATAGATATTTACAATTGTTAGATCTTCTTGTTGGATAGACCCTTTAAGAATGATATAGTGTCCTTCTGTGTCTCTAATTACAGACTATAGTTTAAAATCTAATTTGTCTGATATAAGAATTGCTACCCCAGCTTTCTTTTGAGGTTCGCTGGCATGGAAGATGGATCTCCATCCCTTAACTTTCAGTCTGGATGTATCTTTAGGTTCAAAATGAGTCTCTTGTAGGCAGCATATGGATGGGTCCTGTCTTTTTATCCAATCTGCAACCCTGTGCTGTTTTATGGGAGCATTTAGGCCATTGACGTTGAGAGTGATTATTGAAAGATATGAATTAATTGTCATCATGTTGCCTGTGAAGACATTGTGTTTATAGATTGTCCCTGTAAATTTCTGTTGTATATCACTCTTGGGGGCTTTCTCCTTTTATAGAACCCCCCTTAATATTTCTTGCAGGGCCGGCTTAGTGGTCACATATTCTTTCAGTTTCTGCCAGTCTTGGAAGCTCTGAATCTCTCCATCCATTCTAAATGACAGCCTTGCCAGATAAAGTATTCTTGGCTGCATGTTCTCATTTAGTACTCTGAATATGTCTTGCCAGGCCTTTCTGGCTTGCCAGGTCTCTGTGGATAGGTCTGACGTTATTCTGATGTTCCTCCCTCTGTACGTAAGGAATCTCTTCCCCCAACTGCCCTTAAGATGGTTTCCTTGGTTCTAAGATTTGCAAGTTTTACTATTACATGCCGGGTGTTGGCCTGTTTTCCTTGATCTTGGGAGGTGTCCTCTCTGCCTCTGGGATGGGATTGTTTGTTTCATTCCCCAGATTAGGGAAGTTCTCAGCTACGATTTGCTCAAATACATCTTCTAGCCCTCTCTCTCTCTCTCCATTCCCTCCGGGATTCCAATGATTCTGACATTGGAACGCCTCATGGTGTCACTTATTTCTCTGATTCTATTTTCATGGATTCTGAGTTGTTTTTCCCTGACCTCCTCTTTTCCCTTTTTATCTATTATATTGTCTTCCAGGTCGCTTATTCGTTCTTCTGCCTCACTTACTCTAGCTGTTAGATTATCTAGATTGGATTGGATCTCACTGATAGCATTTTTAAGTTCTGCCAATTCAGCTTTCATTTCTGCCCTTAGAGATCTATGTTGCTATTAATTGTCTTCACAATTGCTAGCCTGAATTCCATCTCCGACATCTTGGTTATATCTGCATCCATTTGTAAATCTGCAGCATAAGTCATAATCTCTGAGTCTTTTCTATTTTGGGGGCTCCTCCTCCTAGTCATTCTGTTGATGGGTGTTTGAGGGAATGTATAGAGTCCAAATTATTGACCAGAACCCAAGCAAGATGCACCTGTTTTCTTGGGACCTTAGGGTTGCTGGCCTCTTGTTTTCCCAGCCTGTCTTCTGCGGGAGGGGCCTGCCCTGCTGTTACTCAGGCAACCCTGTTTGGGCGGAGTTGCCCTGCACCCCTGTGGCGGGGGATGGGCTCAGTGGGAATCAGTCTTTGGGGCTTTTGTTCTCTGGTGCCTTTCCCTGGCAGCTTTCCACGTCTCTTCCGCGAGTCAGAGCAGAAGAGACCGTTTCCAACCCTCTGCCTCAGAGCAGAGAGACCTCAGTCTGTTCTTCAGTGAGCTCTGCAGGCCACACTGTCTCCGTTTCTGTCGGTGCTGCTATAAACTGCAGCGTCCTGGGTTGTGCGCCCCTCCGCAGCGCTCCCAGTCCTGCCTCCAGGTCGGGGCACGTCTCTGCCCTTTGTGCTTCTAAAACCGCCAGCCACTCCCAGTTCACACGCATGACTGGCCACTCTGGGTTTCCACCCCCAGGGCTGCCCTAAAGTCCTTTCCCCACTGCTACTGGTCTTCAAGTCTGTGCCCGCTCACAGTGCACGAGGCTGTCGCTCACTGGTGGTGCAGGATCCCCACAGCCAGGCTCCCTCACGCTGCCATTTATCCTCCGAAAATCATGGCTCCCCGCTTTGTACCTCAAAACCAACTGCCTGCGATATTCTGTTTGTGGAGATCCAGATCTTCTTACATCTCAGGCTGGTTTCGTGGGTGCTCAGAGTGGTCTGTAGATATCCAGCTCAATTCCGGGGACCAGTTGAAATAGGCTCCCCTACTCCTCCGCCATCTTTCCTTCTCTCCTTTATTCAACTTTCTGAAATAAAACATTTTACTCATTGTAGGCACCTTAATTATTTCATATCATTACTTTTATACATTTACTGTATTTATTGTTTCTCAATATCTAAATAGATATCTGATATCTATCTAAATTTCCAGGATTTTTTTTTAAATCTCAAGAATGATTAATACTAAAATTTGTGTTACTTAATTGTCATTGGTCAACAATGTGATCATAGCATGGTATTATTGTTTTTTTCCCTGGGGCAAAATAAATAAGCTAGGGTATAATTTCCATTTTTGATTGAGGAAAAAGCAAGAAGAGATAGTGACTGAATCAGATACTTGTGTGATTGACATGTAAGTTGCATTTGGCACTAAAACTACACTTAGCCCTTTCTTATTAAATGGATCCATTTGAATATATTTCATGGGCACATTATCTGCTGTTACCTTTTTGTTGTCCCTAACAGTTGGCTGTTGAAATTAATACATGATGATGTTTAATTTTATTAGCTTAGAGGCAGATATTCACAACACACATTTCTAACAATAATTCTAATAGAAAAAGGAAAGCAGGTTTAAGATTAAAACGTATATTTAAAAAGTAGGTTTAGGGGGCACCTGGGTGGCTCAGTCGTTAAGCGTCTGCCTTCAGCTCAGGTCATGATCCCAGGGTCCTGGGATCGAGCCCTGCATCCGGCTCTCTGCTCAACCAGGAGCCTGCTTCTCCCTCTTCCACTCCCCCTGCTTATGTTTCCTCTCTCATTGTGTGTCTCTCTCTCTCTGTCAAATAAATAAATAAAATCTTAAAAAAAAAAAAAAAGGATAAAAAAGTAGGTTTAGGATTATTTTTAAAAAAGCAGGTTGAAAAACTTAAAGAGCAGTTTTAAAATGAAGATATCTAAAGTAAATCTTCTACTTCCCATTGAATAATAATAATATCACTTCATGCATATGATTTTACTCCTTTAAATAAAATATATATTTAAAAGCCGCCTTTGTGAGGCCATGGATGTGTTAACTAGCCTTATGGTGGTAATCATTTTACAATATATACACATAAATATAAAATGTCTATCTATAGATTGAAGATATATATATATATATGTACACACACAGATCTATAAACACACACACGTATATGAAACTATTACATTGTATACCTTAAACTTACACAGTGTTTTATGTCAGTTGTCTCTCAATAAAGCTGGTGAAAAGTCTTTACAAACTGGGCCAGATAGAAATAAATGAATACGATCAAAGTTATTTAAAAATCTGATTTAGGGGGAGGTGGGATGATATGCTGATTTATCTATGGACCATAAAATTGCAAAAAGTAATTTTAATACTTACAATTTTTCAGCTCCAGACAAGAATCCACAAAACATAAGGGTTCAAGCCTCTCAACCCAAGGAAATGATTATAAAATGGGAGGTGTGTATTCTCTAATGTGTTATACACTACTTTGTGTTCTTTTTTTCTTTCTTTTAGGTCTGCATGCTAAGTGTAATTATAGAAAAATATTTTTTCAGAACAAAGATATAAGATTTGTATGTTTTATAAATATATTTCATTTGTATATTTTACAGATCATTGTGATTAGAATGTTATGAGATATAGTTAAACAGTGGTAAATAATGTAAGGAAGGTTATATAGGTTGATTTAATTGTAATCCATTATCAAAAGTTTCAGATTCCTAGTATTTTTACAACCAATATTCTAAATCGTCTCTTGTTCAAAAAATACTGAAAAACTTTCCTAAATTTTAGTACATGGTCTAATAAATATTATGCATATCAGAAGGATATCTGAGAAATAAATAACCACTCCTTTTAAGCACTATTAAGCATTTTGTGTGCTCTTTTCTGAGAACAGCTTTGTCATTAATGCCTTTTTCTAGATATAGGAACTGAGGTCAGGGTGGTAGGCCGTCTTGCCTGTCACCATACCACTAGAAATCAACAAACCTACCATAGGTGTCTTTGGACTTCAAATTGCACTTTTCACCCCTTTACATATTTCTATTAAAGGTTATGAAATAGACTTTTGTCTTTGAATTTGGTGTAAAATTTTATATCTGTTCAGAGAATTTTAATTGTTTTGAGTGTCATTTCTAAATTCCTTCTGTAACAATGGGTAAGTTTCTCCGCCTCTCTGTGGACATATTCATGAGCAAATAATTTAACCTACTTTAATATAGATTACCATTCAGACATTCTGATTAATAATAGACTTCCAACCTTAAATTCATTGAATTTTACATATTATTTATTTGACAGAGAGAGAGACAGCGAGAGAGGGAACACAAGCAGGGGGAGTAGGGGAGGGAGAAGCAGGCTCCCCGCTGAGCAGGGAGCCTGATGTGGGGCTCGATCCCAGGACCCTGGGATCATGACCTGAGCTGAAGGTAGACGCCTAATTACTGAGCCACCCAGGCGCCCCAAATGTAGAACATTTTTGAATTTATGTGGGAATATACTAATTTATTTCTAAACCTCTTTCCAGATACGATTTTGGGAAGAATTTTAGGATGTATAAAGTTTAGTCTGATTTTTTTTTCACTCAGTATTTTTATATCAACACTAACCCACTTTTCCCACTTCAGTGAAATTAAGTTTTGCAAATTTAAAATTGGAAAAAAATTGGTAATACACAGAATCTAAGTATATTCAAGAATATAATTTCTTTCCTTGAATTTGTGGCCACACATATTTGCTACCACACTGTCTTCATAATTGCTTAATTTATAATCTGAAATTATGTTAATATCTCATTCTTGTAGAGTGTCTGTCTTTTTCTCTCTTAAGTTCCCTAGCAATTTCCATAAGATAGATGATATAACTGGTTAGCTGAAAATAATAGTATGTAATTATCAGGTCAGTTCCTCAGAGAAGCACACCATGTTCCACCAACATCAGCTCATTAATCCTCAGCACTCCTTCAGAAGGGAGACAGGAGCTGGATGGTATCGGCCTTACATTTCATAGAGAGATGCTGGGACTCTCATTTTAATGACCTTCCCCAGATGCACTCAGTCAGTGATGAAAAGAAGACCCCCACTCCCACCTGTGCTTTGGCTCCTCTGGTCTGCTATCTTTGTTGGGGGCCTGTTTAAGAATTTGCTGTGATTTTGTTGCCCGTTGTCTGAAAGCAAATACAAAATTCTCCTGCTGTTTCTTCCGGAGTCTGGGCACCAAAGGGCCTGGTAATTTAGATAAGATTTTTCTTAAAAGTGTTAGTTATGGTGGCAGTTTTATTTTAAAATTTACAGGAGAATTTTATTAAATGTAGCTCCTTTCCTTGGAACAAAACATGTGTAAATTGAATAATTTTATTTGTACTCATTTATTGTTGGTGGAGACTGAAGAAATTTGTAATTCCAGATTGCAGTATGAAACTAAAAGCTTGTGGCCGGATTCATCTGGGCACTGCTAAAGCCCCTGGTGGATTTATATCTGTATGGTAGTGAAAATTATCTTGGTGCAAAACTTAGAATGCAAAGTATAAATAATGATGTGAAATTTCAGAAAGGTTTTGTTTTGATTTTTTTTCTCGTAGCTAATTTAAATATTCACCTTGGAGTTAGCATAGACTTGAAATTGTTTTCCTGGTACAGCATTACTTTCAACCTAATTCCAACCAGTCCATCTAAAAATATTTTAGTAACTTAGATTGAGTCAAGAAGCATTGCAAATTCTGTAAGAAAACATTGTATATGACATTATTTTTTTTTGACATTATTTTATTTTATTTATTTTATTTATTTCATTTCATTTCATTTCATTTTATTATTTTGAGAGAGAGAGCAAGCAGTAGGAGGAGGGCCAGAGGGAGAGAGAGAATCTTAAGCAGGCTCCACACCCCCAGTGCAGGGCCTGGGGCGGGGCTGCATCTCACGACCCTGAAAACATGACCTGAGTGGAAATCATGAGTCTGATGCTTAACCGACTAAGTCACCCAGGCTCCCCGATATATATGATATTATTGAATTACTCATATATATATATAGACAAAATTACTGTTTATATAAGTGAACCTTATAATCTAGGACTTAAGTCACATTTTTTTATGTAGTCTTTATATGATTCATTGGAATGCATATTCCCATTTTTGAAATGAAACAGGTGATTTAAATCACATTAATTTTTTTAATTAAAATATTGCTTAATTTAAAAAACTAAAGTGGAAATAACCAATTCCCTATACTAGAAATTCCTTCATTAAATTTTCAGCAAAAGAAAGTGGAAGTGGGGATGGGGTTAGGGAGTGGGGAGGACTCTCTCTTAAAGAAATAGTCAAGAAGCTGGGGAATTATTTTATTAGAGAGAGGAGCTATATCTTCTAGGCACTAATGTATAACATGCGTATTATCCAGAAATAAAGATTTACTCAATCTCTCTCTTCTCTTGGAAGGCAGATGGAGAAGGATGGATGGAGTCAGGTAGAAAGAGTTCTGACTGAAAAGTCACGGGAAATCTCTTTCACAACCATACAATTCATGATCATGTCCTTTCTGTATCTTCCAGTTCTTTGGGAGTAAAAAAGTAGAGTATAGAGGAAAGCATAGACAAAAGCAAAAATCCTCTGTGGAATTTCTTAGTAAATTCTTTCATATATGAACAGTGAGATTTAATCACAAGGGCATAATCAAGGCATCTAAATTGTGGGCTTCTTACTGCTTAGGGAGGTGAGGGACTAACTTTCAAACCTAAACTTACAGAAAGACAAAAATTTTCACAAGTGTTTCTAAACCAAAGAGGGGGATTTAAAATCTTCCAAGACAGGATCCCTCTATTGTGGTGTTTCTTATTGCCATTTGGAGTGGCTTGCCACCGTCTCTGACTCAGCCTATCTGTGATCACACTACATGAGTCTTGCCTTCTGTCTTAGCCTTTGAAATCCATGGAGCAGAATGGACCAGGGCTGGAGTACAGAGTGACCTGGAAGCCACAGGGAGCCCCCGTGGAGTGGGAAGAAGAAACAGTCACAAACCACACCTTGCGGGTGATGACGCCTACTGTCTATGCTCCTTATGATGTCCAAGTCCAAGCCATCAATCACCTTGGCTCCGGCCCTGAGCCTCAGTCAGTGATTCTCTATTCTGGAGAAGACTGTAAGTGATGTGCCTGAAACTGCTAAGCACTTCAAGAGCAATTTCTTTCAAGTATATTGCATTTCTGTTGATGACCATTTTTGAGCAACTACTGCATGCAAAGAGAATGTACTAGCTGTGGGAGATATAAGAAATTTAAGGTTGACTGCAGGATAGCCAATCATTATAGAGTGGTAAGGAATTATGTTAAAAGTTTTAATTTTATTCTATTTCTCAGTAAAGCTATTTCTATATGAAAAATCAAAGACCAGTACTCATCACTACAAATAGTTAAGCAGCATAACTGTCATGTTTCCAGTTACATTTGTCCTTACTTGTCAGAGACTTTCTAACAGCCACCTGATGTCATCCCTGGCCTCAGTTATATTTTGGGAACCTTCCTAATGCAGATGAGATACAGACTGAGATCTGTCTATAGAATTACAAACATACACGTACACGCTGTGCATGCACGCACACACACACACAGACACACACACACACTGTTTTGAAGTATTAGTGATATGCTCAATATTAAATTCTTATACTATAATAACTGCCACAAATAGATTAAAAAAAGGAAAGATGGTGTATTCCATGTCACTACACAGGAGTTATTCTCATTGTTTTTCCAGTATCCAAGGTAGTATTTTGATCCAAGAATGGAAACAGGTTGAGAATGTGAAATTACTAACTCCTTATATACCTGCTATCTAAATCCTTCTACCCAAATAAAATTACACTGGGCATATCCCTGTGAGCTAAGATATTATTAGTCTTGGCTGCTCTGCATTTGGTTTATTCCTCTGTAGTTAGTTCCCCTATAGAATGGGGATAATAATACCACTTTATAGGGTTGTTCTAAGGATTATGTGAGCCAGTCCAGTGAGCCAGTTGCTCAGAACAGTGCCTACACATAGCATATGCTCAGTTAATGTTAGCTGTTGTTATTAATAGACTGATCAAGCTCTCAAGTAATTTTGGTTATATTGTTTAGTTCATCTGCTTCTAAAGGCAAGATGCCCACAGAATATTTCACTGGCCACTGGTTCCAGTTACACTGCCCACACTGTATCTATCCACCTGGAAACCTGCATTTCTCAGTGTGGTATAAGCTATCTTCTCCTAGAAACCTATTTGGGCTCTGAAACTCCTCTGTCATGAGAAACTCTCTTGGTTCTATTTAGAATTGATTTCATAAGAGTGCTGTGCTCAGATTAAGCAATATGAAAAATCACCTTTTGAAAAGGATCCTAATAATCACATTTGAGGGTATTGAAAGCTCATCATTCTTATGTGCTTAACAGATCCTGATACAGCTCCAGTGATCCATGGGGTGGATGTTATAAACAGCACATTAGTTAAAGTTACCTGGTCAACAATTCCAAAGGACAGAGTACATGGACATCTGAAAGGATATCAGGTTTTTATCATAGATTTTCTTGTTGCTGAATTAATATGTTAAATACAAATAAGAACTGATCTTAGAAGAAGCTAGAAGAGAATCTGCCACCATGGTTGGTGTGTTAAAGGGTTCCTATTTCCATTGCAGGTAAATTGGTGGAAAACAAAAAGTCTGTTGGATGGAAGAGCACATCCCAAAGAAGTAAACACTCTGAGATTTTCAGGACAAAGAAACTATGGAATGGTTCCTTCTCTAGATGCCTTTAGTGAATTTCACTTAACAGTCTTAGCCTATAATTCCAAAGGAGCTGGTCCAGAGAGTGAGCCTTATATATTTCAAACACCAGAAGGAGGTAAGAATAACAGTGAAGAATAATGCCAACAATGGGAATTATCCAATGGCCAAATTAAACATTTACCTCCTTATTAGTAGTTAATAAATATGTACTTCATATGAGTTAGCTTCTCAATTTCTTTGGAAAACTGGAATCTAATGGAGCTTTTTTTTTTTTAAAGAAATTTACCAATTATCTTCTTGGTCTTATGTTTTCTAGTACCTGAACAACCAGCTTTTCTCAAGGTCATCAAAGTTGATAAAGACACTGCCACTTTAACCTGGGGACTACCTAAGAAATTGAATGGAAACTTAACTGGCTATCTATTACAGTATCAGATAAGTAAGTAGATATCTGAATTGTATCCACCTATTTTTTAAAAAGATTTATTTATTTATTTATTTATTTATTTATTTATTTATTTATTTATTTACTTATTTGAGAGAGAGAACATTGAGCAGGAGGGGCAGAGGGAGGGAGAGAGAATCCCAAGTAGACTCCATGCAGAGTGCAGAGCCCCATACAGGGCTGGATCCCATGACCCATGAGATTATGACCTGAGCTGAAACCAAGAGTCGGATGCTTAACCAGCTGAGCCACCCAGGTGCCCCTGGATTCACCTGTTAATACTTCATTTTTGGTTGAGTATTTGTTTTGCTCTGCTGAGATTCTAATGATCACGGTTTGTAAGCTGGCATACTTCCTTACAACAAAGGGGTCTGTAAATCGGCTTGCAGACCAAATCCAGCCTGTGGCCTGTTTTCATAAATAGGCCATACATGTCATTTACATTTGTCTGTAGCTGCCTTCTCACTACAGTGGCCCAAGCTGAGTAGCTGAGACAGAGATGGTGTGGCTCACCAAGGCTGAAATATTCAGTCTAGTTCTTTTCAGGAAGGCTTGGCAATCCCTGTTTTAGAAGAAGAGTCAGTAGGTACCAGAAGACGTATATTTAATACTTACATATGAGTCGCCTTGAGAATTAAGAAACATGCCAAAGAAAAGAGTAAGTAAATGATGTCACGGAAATTCAAAGCTCACATAATTTCCACACTGCACTGCCTCTTTGTGTCTGACACGTGCTCTGGTCTCAACCCTAAATGTACTGTTTGTGGAATCCTCTGTGAGTAGCCCGCTGGTGTAGGCAGGTTGTGTTAAGAACATTAAAGAGTTATCTTTGGACCACTACTCAGAATAGACTCTGCTCTTGTGCGGCTGTGCCATTTGGGTGAAAACAGCATGTTTAGAGGAAATCAAGTCATTTT
Source organism: Mirounga angustirostris (assembly GCF_029215605.1). NCBI lineage: Eukaryota > Metazoa > Chordata > Mammalia > Carnivora > Phocidae > Mirounga > Mirounga angustirostris. The sequence goes on along the minus strand of NW_026991709.1, from coordinate 174,000,398 downwards.
TAATCATGGTGCCTTCCATGTCCAACAGTTCTTCACATCTAAGCATCATCTCACAATGGAAATTAGGGAACTGAAATCACAGAGAGTTTTAGACTTTGAGGACATGAATTCCAAACACAGAATCAAAAATAAGGGACAACAGAACGTGAATTGTTAAGGCTGTGAAATCTGAGGCACTGTTGTTCCTGTTTATTTCTTTAGTAAATGACACCTATGAACTTGGAGAACTGAATGATATCAACATTACAACTCCATTGAAGCCCAGCTGGCGTCTCTCAAACCTCAATGCAACTACCAAGTACAAATTCTACTTGAGGGCTTGTACTTCAAAGGGCTGCGGAAAACCAGTCACAGAGGAAAGCTCCACGTTAGGAGAAGGGGGTAAGTGCAGGAGGCTTCTGTATGCTGTTTTTTAAACTGCTCTGAAGGGAGTGTACCAAGCTAGTCATTGTAAATTAGAAATGATTGTGATCTCAATCTGTCTGACCTTTTGTTTTTCACTGATATAGATACAGAATTTATTTCTCTTGTTTGTAAAGTTCACATTGACTCAATTTATGGATTTCTACACAACAGCAGTGAAACTATAGCCTCGGTGTATGTAAGGTCAGGAACTATAATTTTACTTAATTAAAATAGGAGTACATAAGGTCATGAAGTTATTCATAAGGTTACTAGAGGGATATTTTTCTTTTGGAAGTGTTTACATACAGAAAGATATTTGCCTCTTGCCCTGGTGGACGTTTTGTAACAATGATCTAATACATTCCTCTTCCATGTCTTGGCTTATATATATATATACATATATATATATATATATATTTATGTAGCAGTTTTATTTTACTGTCTACCGGTTGATGCCAAATACTGGCTTGGAAATGGCCCATCAACCTCTGATTTAATTTGTAGAATTCTCCAAATTCAATTGCACTTTTCGGTTTGGTTTTGTTTTTTTCCAACCCAGACCCGTTTCCCTTCCCAAATTATTTCGACAATTATGATTTTAGCAATGTTCTTGCTGAACTTAAAAGGAGAAAAATTAAGAAGGCAGAGCATAAAAAGGAAATGAATCAGAGGAACTGCTGCACATACTCCTAAGTTAAAAAAGAGGGCTTTGTGTTGGATTCAAGTGGATCAGACCTAGAAGGATATTTGATGGAGGGAACAAGGAAAAGGAGATGGCAGGAAGGCAGATAGAATCATTTGCTTATCGTGTACTATGTGTCAGACGCTGCCCTGGATGGGTTTCTAAATTTTAGATTAGAAAAAAAAAAGATTGAGTCAATCAATGGAAAAAGAAAATAGTAATGAAAAAAACTAAGTTGTCACTTATAAAATATGTATATTATTATAAAATGTATTCAAGTGTATGTGAATCACTGTCAAAGCAGGGTTTGTGTGTGAATGGTTATGCTCTGACCTTTACTGTCTGTTTCTCCTTCTTATTGTCCCTACTGTGTCTACCTAATGAAGGACTTACGTTTTCCTTAGATACCCGAAGTATTCAAAACTCCCCTTTATGGGAAAAGTATGTATACTCAAAGAGTTTCTTCCAAGAAACCCGCACATTGTTCCCAAGGACAAATGAGACACCAAGTGAAATGAAGAACTCATTTACCTACTCAAAAGAGAGATTTAAAGATGATGATTGAAAACGTTTTAGTAACTAAAAGGATCTTATTTCTCAAGAGTTCAAAGTGGCATCAGGTGTTCAATACAGAGAAAAGAAGTCAGAAGAGTAGTAATCTAAATATGCGACTTCTGTATTTTTCAAAACAGGGTTTAAGGAATGGAGAGGGTTGCTATTTTGTTAGAACCAAAACCATAATATGCATGAGATATGCTAATCCCATTATTGCTAATTTGCAGCAGGTAAGAAAAAAAATTCATAAAATTCTCTTACAATAGTTATAGTTACCATATGCATATATGGAAGTATTTAGAAAATCTCAGTTTGGTCGCCTTCATGTTGGAAAAACTGTTTTTATCAGATGGAAAATGCTGTTTGTGTTGTTTTATAAATGATGCTGCATCTCCATTGCAAATTAAAGATGCAGCTAATGTGCTTGAGTGTCTTACAGCCTAGTTCTTCACTGCCCTATGTCTCAGGAATTTGAAAATGTTCCTTACTAGTATGTTTGTGCTCTTTTTCAGAATTCTGCATTTTCAGCTACTGCCCCTTTGCCCGTTGACACTGCTTTCTCTTCTGTAGGCATATCTCGCCATATTTGCAGGAAAGAAACTATAATAATCTCTTTTGCCACTGGATTTCAGCATGATCTTTGGAAAAGGAAAAATACATATTTTCACTGAGGAGATAAATTTTGATATCACTAAACACTCTAAAAATAACTTTTGTGCAAATTGGAATCTGTTTCTGCGTATCTTTCTTCTTCTTGCTCTGCCTAGATAGCACATTTTAAGGTCATCTGACATTTATTCAGAAAATAGGATTTGATACACAGCATTTATTTTATTTTATTTTATTATTTTCTGGTTGTCACTCTGATTTTGAGGTGGCTCACATTCCATAGTCTAAGAGGGGGAAGATGATGGAGCTAATCAGAAATATTTGTGTCATTGCTGGTTTGAACAGAACACTTGCTTTGCACTGTTTTTCAAAAGCTTGCACTATTTAATGTTATACTAATATTTCTGTTTTCCAAAGTCAAAATTAATTGTGTTCTATTTCAGTGGTGCTCAATCTTAAAGGCTTTGTTCAACTAATATAATTGGCCTTATTTCTCCCATGGTGACATTTTTTAATGAAGCCCTTTTGTTATCAGTAACTATATCATCAATTTCTATTCTATGGTTAAAAGTTATAACCAGATTTTAATGTGTGGTATATACCCATTTGAAACAGGGTTTCATAACTTTTAATATTCTCAACATGGCATATATTATTTTCAGTGTAATTATTTACATTTATTATGTTGAATTGATTCTCAGCAAAACTATGGATCAAATACAAAAATATTTTACATGTTTTGTTGCAACATCAGAAGTTAAATGTATATTTAAATACACTCAACTCATTTTTATCTGCTACTATGAGATTCTACAGTTAATATATTGATATAGTCATCTTTCTTTTTTAAAAGTATTAATGTCTCATAATATTTAAAAAATCTCAGTGCATTTCATTTAAAGGTACTTATAAACCTGTACTTTATGTACCTATAAACCTGCTTATGTTTCTACAAATTTCAAGTATTTAATATATGACCTTGTTATGATACTATTCCATTAATATTTATAGAGAAGACCAAGACAAAAAAGTAATAGATATTTAAAATTATAATGTCATTTGCTTTCAAAAATAAGCCAGAATGGTCATGTTTAGTTTCCTGCTAGGTCTGTGAAAATTCAAATTGCACAAAATGACACTGTATAATTTTTTTGAAGTCTGTGTTTGGTTTTGAACCATTCATGTAATCAGGCAGATTTATAGTACCATTTCATCAACAAGTACGTCATCTTTAAAGGACATGAATTAAATTCATTTCATTTCCTCCATTTCAGTATATTAAGAAAGGAAATCTTGAAATGTTGGTTTTCTTGATCTCCCCAGTAATTCAAAAGCTATCTGAGAAAAAAAATGCTGCAAATGGCTCTCTTCTCAAATAACAGTGTTTTGTTTGTTTGTTTGTTTGTTTTCTTTTCATGTCCTGCTTTTCAATGATTACGATTTATATGATTTAACTGTGTACATTTCTTAGGTAAAAGTATCGGGAAGATACCAGAAGGAGTCAATCTTACTCAAAAGACTCACCCAGTAGAGGTATTTGAGCCGGGAGCTGAACATATAGTTCGCCTATTGACTAAGAATTGGGTTGATAACAATAGCATTTTTGAAGATGTAATTGAGACAAGAGGGAGAGGTGAGATGTGAGATTGTATTTGGGGCATTCTTAGACAATAAATCTGTCTTGTAGATTATTTAATTTTACATACTTCCTGTATTAAAGATAAAAATATGGAGTACATTAGTTAAGAGATAACAGTTTCAGTTTGTTATGGCATAGCATTTTTTTATTATTGTTATGTTCAGTTTAGCCAGCGTATAGTACATCATTAGTTTTTGATGTAGTGTTCAACGATTCATGAGTTGCATATAACACCCAGTGCTCATCATAGCATTTTAAAATTATCAAAATGAAAAATGTTCCACAAAGATCCAACATATTCCTTATTGTTTTTGCCAGAGTAGTTGACTAAAAAAAATATCGCCTGCCAATTAACACATGTTAATAACAAAACTAAACAGAAAACCAAAACAGAGTAAAACCCGCAGAAACTCCATGGCGATCTGCATATAACCAAGGCAGCTTATGCTTTTGCTTGCTTGCGCTGCTTCTGTGTTTCACTCAGTCTGCCTCCACTATCCCTTTTTGGTTTTCATCCTCAGAGTCAAATGCAACTTGAGAGGGCCCTTTCTAAATACAGAATGAACGATTTATCAGTATTCTTCCAATGAAATGTCCTTTAAATCACATTCCCTCTAGGGTCACTGAAAGGAAAAATAAAACGGATGCTATTTTGTTCGTTTAAAAATGATGTTTCATTTTCCCAAAGGGGGTATAATCCCAAAGACGGTCTCTAGCATTCAACGTGTGACTTCTCTTTGTACAACAGAATACGCCGGTTTATACGATGACATCTCCACTCAAGGCTGGTTTATTGGATTGATGTGTGCAATTGCTCTTCTCACACTAATACTGTTAACTGTTTGCTTTGTGAAGAGGAACAGAGGTGGAAAGTACTCAGGTAAAGCTGTTTCTTAATATAGTAATATACTTTCAGTTTATTAAATAGTATTTTCTAGGAGGCATTCTTCAGAGACATCTTTTATTTTTTAAATTACACATTTAAGTCAAATTTATGGTAGCACAATAGATATGCAATGTACTGAGAGGGAAAAAAAAAATCCTGTATTAACTAACCAAAGGATGTAAGGTCTAGAATATTATTTTCAGGTGGTTACTAGTGTCTAACGAGGCATATAATACTTCCAGCCTTCTATTTTCTGCCTGTAAAATATCAGAGATGTTAAACACTGATCACTAAACCACACACACATATTTTAAGAGGAAGGACCTATTTACAGCATGCCTTGTCATGTTATTTGTGACCCAGAGAATGTTTTCACTAGTACCTTCTAATAGTACTGTCTCCACTAGTCAGCTTTACTAGAGTTAATCATTGCTGGGAATGCATTTTTTATTATCATGACATATATCAGATACACTGCCTCCTGAATTAATGTACATAAAATGTAAATAAAAACCATCAGAGTTAATATAACAGTTGGCTTTAATTTAATTCAACTTCCAAATTTATCTTTTAGATATACATATTATGTTGTTGCTATTATTATTATTGTTATTGTTATTGCTTAGTGTTCAAGATGCTTTTATATAAGGGGAAAGATATAGATCCCACTGTTATTAGTTTGATGATGTTCAGATTAGTGAGAAGTTCTTTTATTGGCTTATTATTCATTTAACAAATATTTATTGGGAACCTATATGTATATTGAACAATCGAAGAAGAGCATAATTTTTAAATTTTTACAACATCTAATGCAATTTATGCATGGAAATTTATGCAATCATAGATCTCTTTTTTTTCCTATGAGGGCTGAATTATTATGAATTAGATTTTCAGTGATTAAACATCCTAGTTAATTGGAAAATTTAAAGACATATAGCATTCCTTTTTGAGGATCCCCAACAAATAGTCACTTGTGAAGTGTGACCCTCTCCAAATTCTAATGATGGTGACTAACATAACATAATAAAAAAAGAAAAAGAAAAGAAAAGAAAAGAAAAAGTCAGCATTTCACATTATAGGACAACTAAAAGAATCCCTTAGGTCTCTGCAAGTAATAGTAAAAGATGCCATGAAGAAGGATCATTACAGGGTTGCTGGGTTTGTCTCACAGAGTCAAAGAATGAATCTTACAGACACAAATGGGTGAAGTGAAGTGAAAGTTTATTAAGTGAAGGTGAGAGCAGAAAGGAAAGAAAAAAGCTCTCAAAGTGAGAGGGGTCCCGACAGGGTTGCCACTGAGGACTTTTAGGGGCAGGCTTTTATTGAGAACGGACTGGGAAGCCCGTGGCCTTGAGAGTCTTCTGCCATCTTGGTTTGTTCCCTTATCTCTTGTTCCGCTCTGTCTCAGCATCTCCACCTGCCAGGCATAGTTTCCAAGCCTGGTCAGGGGAGTCAGGGGCCTCCTATCTCTCCTGCCTAGACCTTAACCCTTTCCCTGCTCATGGGACAGGACCTGTGGGCAGAAATTGCTATACTGGGATTGTGAGCAGTGACTGATTGTATACTTTTTAATTTGTGGGGATGAGGGATAGCACAAATCTCCAAGGAATCTGGAAGCAAGGCTTTCAGGGCCTCGAGGGGCCAGCTGCTGCCAAGATAAGGTTCCTTTTAAACGTTAAGGCTCTAAAGCAGCCACGAGTGCCTTGAGGAAGGTCATGTTCTCCATGTTTCAGGTATCTATCAGTGGACTGTAAGCTCTAAGGAGACTTTAATGTAAGCTACATTTCTTTTGCCTTTGTTTCCCACATCAGGAATTTTTTTTTAATTTTATTTATTTTGAGAGAGAGAGCGAGTGAGCGAGAGAGTACAAGCAGGGGGAGGGGCAAAGGGAGAGAGAGAGGGAGAAGCAGACTCCCTGTTGAAGCAGGGAGCCCGATGTGGGGCTCGATCCCAGGACCCTGGGATCATGACCTGAGCTGAACGCAGATGCTTAACCGACTGACCAGCCAGGCGCCTCTCACATCAGGATTTTTGTTTGAGTTTTCCTAGTAAAGTTAAACAAGAACCCCCTTGCCCTGTGTCCCACTATTAGGAATAAATCAAATTTAAAATGTCACTATAGACCTGAATGTTCTGATTTTTGAGGCAATTATGAGTAAGAGAGAGAGGAGAACAACTAAATGGTTGACTTTTAATCACTTTAGCTTAGTGACATAGATCTGGTAGGAGCCTATGACATCATCAAAAAGTTTTGGATAGTAAAATGTGTATCTAGTAATTTGGTCTCCACTAAGAAACCATAACTAAGTTTGACTCTTCCAGTAAGACTTGTTGCCCACATAATACTGAATAGCCACATGAAGATCTGCAACATGCTGTAATTCTGATTACAAATCAGGAGAATCCAGGAGATCATTTTCCCTTTTTTGCATAAACAAGGAGGTAACTAATGGATTGTAGATACAACCACAAAGAAAAAAACTTGACTTACTAGTATCAAAAAATTGGAGCAATGCTGTTCTCATTGATTATCCATCTTTAACAACACAGTTAGTGTGTCTTTAAAAATTATTTGTGTTACTTTCCCCTCTTTGTTTTTTAGTGAAAGAAAAGGAAGATCTGCATCCAGATCCAGAAGTTCAGTCAGTAAAAGATGAAACCTTTGGTGAATACAGGTAGACAGTGTTCCATTTTAAAATGTATTAAAACATGTACTGATCAGGTTATAAGCTTAAAAATACAAAAACGAACAAGTATTTATTCTTAAAATAAAGGTTACACTACTATATTGTAATGCCTTTTTAAAGAATAGTTTGCAAAAACAGGACCTGCTTAAGAGAGAGCAGCCGACCTCTAGGTGCAGGGGTGTGTGTAGCCACACTCTAGGTAGACGTGTGTGCTGGGAGACTTTTCTTAAAGCTCTGTGTGCTATGCAAAAGGACACTATTTCACTATTTTTATTTAGAGTGAATATCTATTTGGAGTATTAAAACATCTTGAAGTCTTCAGCATGGCCCAAGTTGTATCCAATTTATATCCGTAAACATGTATTCTGTGCACCTACTGTCTAGATTTACAAAGGTGAATGAGTTACAGATCCTAGTCTGCAGAGGGAAAAAACCTATCCCTGCAAATCACTGTAATTAGGTAAAGAGAGTTAAGAGTGCAAAAAGGGGAGCAGCTCTGTCTGCCTTGAAGGGATGCTGATAATGGATCATCCAAAGAGATAAGATAGGCTGTAAAGAATGAAATGGATTGTGTTACTGTAAACTACTGGGTGGAGCATGACCAAACTTAAGGTGGAGAAGAATGTCATACCTGGGAGGAATTGCCTGGTATCTGGAGGAGTGGGGTAGCGCTTGAGGATGCATTCAACTTCCCATTCTCTTGTTGTTGCTCACCATCTTACCCCTTCCACCACCATCTCTGTTTCTTAGCCACTCCTGTTTGGGACATCCTTGTTTTCCGTCAGGTCCTCTGTATATTGCAGGCAAGAGAGCTTGCAACGCTCGGGCTTATACAGCCTTTAGCACACAGGAGGCCAAATTCATATCACAAAAGAGACCTGATTGACTCTAACTGGCCCATCCCTGGATCCATTACTATAATCAATGACATAGAGCATTATGATGAGCTGTTCTGGGTTAACCGATGTACACCTGAGCCTCATTATAGGCTCTACTTTGCTCTATACTAATTCTTATTTTTTCCACTTAATCAAAGCTCTTTATATTTTTATATTTCTTGATTAATCACTTCAAGTTCTTTCAGAATAAGGATCATTAGAGGAAGAAGAAGGAAGGAAAGAGGGGAGAGAAGGAGGGAGAGAAGGAAAAAGGAAGGGAAGAAGAGAGACTGAAAGAAAGAACTTTACAAATTTACAAATTGTGGCTCAAATTCCATGAAGCAAGAATCATTAGGGGCCTATGGCAACTGTTCAAAATATATTTGAAAGACAAATATTAATAGTTCAATTTTATAGGCAAGAAAACTATGATAATGCCTTGTTCAAAAACTCATTCCCTACACCCTGCTGCCTCTTTAAAAAGATGCCATCTCACACTAGTCAGAATGGCTACAATTAACAAGTCAGGAAACGACAGATGTTGGCGAGGATGTAGAGAAAGGGGAACCCTCCTACACTGTTGGTGGGAATGCAAGCTGGTGCAGCCACTCTGGAAAACAGTATGGAGGTTCCTCACAAAGTTGAAAATAGAGCTACTCTATGACCCAACAATTGCACTACTGGGTATTTACCCCAAAGATACAAATGTACTGATCCGAAGGGGCACCTGCACCCCAATGTTTATAGCAGCAATGTCCACAATAGCCAAACTATGGAAAGAGCCTAGATGTCCATCAACAGATGAATGGATAAAGAAGATGTTGTGTGTGTGTGTGTGTATATATATATATATATATATACACAATGGAATATTATGCAGCCATCAGAAAATGAAATCTTGCCATTTGCAACAATGTGGATGGAACTAGAGGGTATTATGCTAAGCGAAATAAGTCAATCAGAGAAAGACAAGTATCATGTGATCTCACAGATATGAGGAATTTGAGAAACAAGACAGAAGATCATAGGGGAAGAGAGGATAAAATGAAACAAGACGAAACTGGAGAGGGAGACAAACCATAAGAGACTCTTAATCTCAGGAAGCAAACTGAGGGTTGCTGGAGTGGAGGGGGGTGGGAGGGATGGGGTGGCTGGGTGATGGACATTGGGGAGGGTATGTGCTATGGTGGGCGCTGTGAATTGTGTAAGACTGATGAATCACAGACCTGTACCTCTGAAACAAATAATACATTATATTTTAATTTAAAAAAACTGGCGTTGCACACAAAAAGAAAGATAAAATCACCCCCTGCACTATTTCACCTGGCATCCCGTTAATATAATTATTTATTAATAATTTAATTAAATCTCTTTAATCCCTTAATGTTTCCCATCGTCTTTTCCCAAAACTGCATGTTCATCCAGAAAATGATCTAATCTCCAAGTTATCCCAGGAGACAGTTTTACTGGATGCTGTTCTCGCTCATGACATGAATTGTCATCCTTCCAGCTTCTGGTAATAGTTTCTTCACTACTTGTTGCCTGGTCCCTAAGCTAATGCCATATTTTTGTTTTTGTTTTGTGTTTCTGTACCTATAAGCATCCCATGTCAGGAGCCAATTACTCTACGAGTCAGGATAGCCTGGGTTATGCTGCTGTCAAAAACAACTCCAAAATCATTTTCTTTCTCAAGTTATGTATCCCACACAGATGGCTCCGTTCATCTTGAGCCCTGAGGAGCGCTAGCTGGGAGATGAGCATCCAGGAGCACCACAGCGGGAGAAATAGAACAGAGCAAATTGAGCATGGGCTCCAGAGTGACACATGCCCCTTTTGCTCACTTTTCTTGCACCAAAGCAAGTCACATGACAATGTATAACTCGGGAAAGACAGAGAAATGCCACCCTGCCCTGTTCCCAGGAGGCTGAGAGATGGGTCTATCTGATGAACAACATTGATTACCTAAAATTGCACAGTGCTAATCACATTCTAATTATATATATATATTTTTTGGCCAAATTCATCCTTGTTAAAATTTTATGAATCATTTAATTGGATGTACACATTTAGAGTTTGATAGTAGTTAGTACTTAAAAACAAATCTTTTAATTTTACTTTTTTTTTTATTCTTATGTTAATCCCCATACATTACATCATTAGTTTTAGATGAAGTGTTCCATGATTCATTGTTTGTGCACAACACCCAGTGCTCCATGCAGAATGTGCCCTCCTCAATACCCACCACCAGGCTAACCCATCCTCCCACCCCCCTCCCCTCTAGAGCCCTGTTTGTTTTTCAGAGTCCATCGTCTCTCATGGTTCGTCTACCCCTCCGATTTCCCCTGCTTCATTCTTCCCCTCCCGCTACCTTCTTCTTCTTCTTCTTCTTTTTTTTTCTTAACATATATTGCATTATTTGTTTCAGAGGTACAGATCTGAGATTCAACAGTCTTGCACAATTCACAGCGCTTACCAGAGCACATACCCTCCCCAGTGTCTATCACCCAGTCACCCCATCCCTCCCAGCCCACCCCCCACTCCAACAACCCTCAGTTTGATTCCTGCGATTAAGAATTCCTCATATCAGTGAGATCATATGATACATGTCTTTCTCTTTCTTAAAAACAAATCTTGATCCAGAAATTTAGATGACCATATCATTTTATAGACATTTTACTAACTCAAGAGTTATTTTTGTTGAAGAATAAAACCCAAACCATAAATTTAGGATACTTGCAGTATTTAGGTTCTAAAAATGCCAGCCATCTTTAAAAAATTTCAATAAACTTGAGTTTATAAACTATATCAAAGAAAGTTCTTTGGTTACCAGAAACAGAATTTGACTGATTACCCTAATCAAAAGAGAAATTTGGGGAAGGATTTAGGGGTATGTACAGAATCAAAGGTAAAGACAAAAGATCAAGACTTGATGACTGGGAGTTCCAAAAGTTCATGAACTCAGAGGGAATAACATTATCCTCTATGTAGGTCGGCAGACTGAATGTCTGCATGTCTCAAACCTCCCAATTTTAAAGGGAAGCAGAAGTATTGTGAATAATAGAAAACAGTTTCTCAATTACTCAGTGTGACGCAAATTGGTTATGACTTTTTAAGCATTTATTTGTGAAGGGGTCATTTAGGGTTTATGTGTCTGCAATGCTAATGTGAATGTCTTGAAAATTTTAAGACCTATTAGCACCACTGCATGAGTCTTGCTTTATGTGAATATCTCAGATTTTGTTGAACGATTCTTTGTTTTGTAGTGACAGTGATGAAAAACCTCTCAAAGGAAGCCTTCGATCCCTTACCAGGGATATGCAGGCCACAGAAAGTGCCGACAGCTTAGTCCAGTATGGAGAAGGCGACCACGGTCTGTTCAATGAAGATGGATCATTTATCGGTGCTTATGCTGGATCTAAGGAGAAAGGATCTGTTGAAAGCAATGGAAGTTCTACAGCAACATTTCCACTCCGAGCATAAATGTATCCCATGTAAACAACATCAGTGGTTCATACCAACCTTCCATATTTATCTGTTCAAGGGAGCAAGAACTTTCACGTAGGAATAGAAACGTATTGGCAAAAGATTTCATCCAGAATTTGAACATCTTGCAATTATGTTGAGAAAAATAGCGCTGCCTTGAAAAAATAAAATACCAAGCACTATAGGCCTATATTGTTTTGTTTTTCAGGTGCTGAAAATTCAGAACACAAAACATATCCTGTATTTAGATTCACCTCAACTGAACCCAAAGTATCAATTCAGTGTACTCCATTTTTGCCTGGATTTACTGTTCACTGTGTTTGCATAGTTGTTGCTACCTTGTGGGTTTTTCTCTGTGTGCACATTTGTATTCAGTCTCTGAGAACTGTCTTAGCGACTTTGCTTCACTACAGGTAAAAAGATGGTAAGCAAACTGGTTATTTAAAATGTAAAGAGGAATATGAATGTCTTATTAAAGCAGTTCATTGAATATATACAGTCTAAATCTATTATTTAAATTGTTAGTAGCAGGAGTCTTAGGTGAACAATCAACTCGTATTTATTGAGCGCCTGTTTGCCCACAGATGGTCATGTTAAAATAGAATGCTAACTTTTTCAGTTTCAACATGAATTTTTTTTATGTCTATCAGTTCTGACATCTAGAACCATCTTCTCTTTTTTCTTTTTTGGTTTTTTCCTTGGACTAAATTCAGCTGCAAAGAAGTGGTGGTCAGAAGGTTATCTTATGAAAGAACAGGCCAAGCTATCCATGATGCTAGAGCCTAATAGCTAAACCTAGTTAATATCTCCATTTCTAAATTGACTGCTTTTACCCTTTTTCTGTGTTTATATAATGGTATGCTCGCATATACTTCATGAATGCATTGTACATATTATGTTAATATTTACACAATTTAAAATATGGATGTGTTTTATTTTGAAGTGAGAAAAAGAACATTAACAGGCATGTCTGTACAGCTAGAGTATATAGTGAGATAACATGCCAATAGCATGAAGCTCCAAAACTGAAGACTTTGTATAGAGCATTTGGATTTTGTTCTTATATTGCTTTCGGCGACAGTCTCAAAATAAAATATCATATAAATATTGGAAATGTTTTCCTATTTTTCAAAATAAGTTTTTATTGTTGAGTACATTCTTACCCTGGCCCCCAAAAGGAAAAAGAACTGTTTACGGTAGAAATTTCCATACATATGTTTGCCTTTCACATTTTAAACATCTTCAGGGTGGGCTCTCTTTGCTCTTCTGTCAAAGTCAGTACAAATTCAGGGAATTAATTTCCTGGCGTGTGGGCTATTAGTCCTTCTAAAATTGTACATGAAAATGGTTTAAAAATATTATGAAGGACTGTGCATGAATGCCAGTAAAATTCAGTGTTCAACTTCTCACTTTATGGAAACATTTGTTAACCCTACCATGAAATTCTTAATTATGTTTAAGTGAAAGTGACTCACAGATTTTCCTTTATTTTTTGAACTGTAGCTGTGGCCATATATTGTTAAATCCTGACTTTGATTTATGCAGCCCACTGTATTTCTTGTGGACCAAGATTAGGGATGTTTTTATAATGGTCAATGCAGGAATCCACATGGAGTATCTAATTGTCATTTTAAACCTTGTGTGTCCTCCAAAATATATAGGCAGCAAAAGAATGATTTAAAACAATGTGTCATGGGCTCAGGATTTGACCAAACTCCCCGAAGAAAGGGTTTCCAAAGGGGAAGGTATCTTGGTCCTCATCCTATGTATGAGGATCCACACATCCAGCAGTGCACCTTGAGCTTCATCCCCATCTGATTTCTAAAGCACTTTTCTGGAGGAAGAATCATCATGTTTTGACTTATCTGGGAGGAATTCCTGGTACTCAGCTACTGATGAGGCCAAGGTTAGGACTTCTGAGTGTAGTTCTGCTGTTTTTCTAGTTCCTCTTCTTTGTCATCAACCAAAAAGGTTTTAAGAAAATCATGCAGGTTGGAAATAATCTCCAAAAAGCATTAGGGTGTAGATTTATTATAAATTTGATAATCTTTAAGTTAGAAGTTAATGCAAGTACTGAAGTGTTTCATTTTCCTAGACTTCAATGTTTCCCTTTAGCAGTCTGAGTAATAGGAATGTTCCTGCTCATATTTTCTCAATGACCAAAACTCACAGATAGGATAAATGACATTGCATTATCACTGCCTTTTGCTATTATTCTTCGTACCTTTTCTTAATATCATTTGGCTTCTACTGGGAATCTTCAGTGCAGAAGGAATTGGTTCGTAACTAACTTTCTCTGTTAACTGTCAATGTTATTTTAATGTAATAGATTGTATATAATCTCAAGGATTGTTGGTGGGAATGAGTTCCTAGAGAATTGTCCAAGGGTTGGGAAAATCCAAGTTCTCTTCCTGGTTCCAGCACTGATTTTGTACATAAACCTTAGGCACGTTGCTTGACCCCTTTGCTTCATACTGTCTCAACTATAAAGTGCTAATGATTATCTCAGTTACCTTATCTTTGTCACAGGGTGTTCTTTTTTATGAAGAAAAATTTGAAAACGATAAAAGCTAAGATGCCTTTTAACTTCATAAACAAACCTTTAATCTAACGATGTATCAAAAGCCACCCCACACATACCAACTCAACTTCTTTCCTGTGAGCACATAAATATATTTTTATAGAAAAACAAATCTGCAGGAAATAAAATCTACTGTTCAGCGAGCAGTATGATTTGCACATGCCATCAAAATTATTAATCAGAAAACAATTAAGCAGGGTCTTTGCTATACAAAAGTGTTTTTCACTGATTTTGCATGTGTATTTGTAGAAAATGTGAATTTGGTGGATTATTCTATTAGTATAAAGGCATCTGATATTTTAGATGTACCCATGTTTATAAAAGTGTAAAGCACAATGAAATTATGCTGGAAGTCTCAAATAATATTTTTTTCCTATTTTGTATTCATGGAAGAGATGAGATAAAGAGAGAACAATAATGAGAAATGTTGGTGTGTTTTTCTAAGCATTTAAAACATAATTGCCAATTGAAGCCCTAAATATGTTTACATGCCATTAAGATATGATTCTTGTAACAATTTTAAATTGATTATAAAGGGATTGGGTTTGTAATCTGTGGTAGTATATATCCTAGTGTTCCCATAGTGAAATAAGTAGGGTTGAGCCAAAGCTTACTTTGTTTTGTGTCTTAAATTGTTTGATTACATCATCAAAAGAGATAAAAGGTATGTAGAACTGGTTCACCCGATTACTTTTCTTTTTTTGGCTTAGATTAATACAATAGAACTTTATTAAAATGTGTTTGTATTGTAGGTGGTGTTTGTATTATGCTTATGAATATGTATGGTTTAAAAATATTTTCATTATACAAGAAATTCAACTTTCCAAATAAAAGTTCAACTTCATGTACTCTAAAAATGTTTGTGTTCTTTTCTATCCAGACAAGAAGAATCAGAATTTATAAATCAGCCTTACCTCCAGTTGCTGATCCTGGAATATCTATAAATTAAGCATCCTGGAATATCTATAAATTAAGCATAAATTAATAAAGTATAAATGACATATAAATAAAGTATTTTTATTTGAATCACTATACTTACAAATAGACCATTTAATAGCAACAGCTACAAAATGTAATTTGCCAATAAATTCAGTGCTTAATGATAAATGTAAAATTAAGATGAATGTGTATTCATTTGATTGTTTTTAGAACAATGTAGAAATGTCAATTTTCAAGAAAATGTCCAATATACTATAGTTTCAAATAAGGCCAGCGAGTAATTGGGACACCCAATCTATTAAAAATTGTGATTTTTGCAAAGTGTTTTATGTGTATTAAGCACTTTACATACATTATCACATTTACCTCTGAAACTCAATCTTCTGTTTGTAGAATTAAGGCACAACATGGTTAAATAATGGGGTGAGTGTAACCAGCATGGGCTAGAGCTGGAAATTAAACCCAGTGCTGTCTGGCTCTAAAACTCAGACTCAGAATCTATATTAGTATATTAGAATATTAGTATATTAGAATATATATTAGTATATGCTTTTTTATTCTCTCACTCCACATTATCTTAGAAATGCTAAAGAAAGGTAAGTTTGAGATCATGTTTAGAAACTTTAAGATATGTGATCAAAACATACAATAGGGGGAAACAATATTATATGTATAAAACAATTGAATATGTGTAAACTAAAAAGCAGTAATTGAAATAAATTGAAAATCTGCTGCCTTACAATTCTGTCAAGAGGAAAATATGGCATCCGAACTTGTTGGACTCTGGAGTTGTCTGCAGACTCAATCTTAGGTTTCTGTCCCTCTCTACTGTCCCTCAAATGTGTCTTACACGTCAGGCTTGATTGTTATGTGCAGACACATGACCTCAAGGTATTTTTAGCCCAGAATTCTCCATATATCTGATGCTTTTTATTTATGACTTCCTACTTGACATCTCCTCTCCTAATGTTTGAAGGATATTTCAAACTCAGTGTTTCAAAAGTGAATAAGTTTCCCCTTCCCAATCTGTCCAACACCCTGCCCCACTCCTCAACTGTACCTACAGTTAAGTGATTTTCAGCAATAGTAGCCATCCAAGTACTCAGGCCAAAAACCTAACTTTTTCGCTTTCCCCATGCTCAATCCATGACTAAATTCTGTTGATACGATTGCCTATGTATCTCCTGGATCTACCCACTGCTCTGTACTGTGATCATTTGGCTCGGCCACTTTCATGCTAACTGGTCTTTCTGTGTCCATTGGCTCCCTCTCCAAACTTTTGACCACTATACAGGCAGGATGATATTTGAAGTGCATATCTGTTCATACTGTTTCCCTATGATGACCACCCTCCCCAACCCCCACCAATGACTTTCCTTTGCTCTTAAGATAATGACAAAAATCTTCAATTAGTCTTCAATGTTCTGCATGGTCAGACCCCTACTACGCTCCCAATCCCATCATTCACCATTCTCCCATTCCTCTCTCCAATCCTGTCATAAAGATTGTATCAAATACCTCAGATTCTCTAGGCCTAGTCCATCTGGTACCAGCCACTGGTGGCATGAGCAGCTCCACTCTATAGACTACAACAGACTAACTGCAGATGGGAATTAACAGTAGTGCTCATGATGCACCTCTTGCTGAGGGGCTTTTCCCTGAACACTATGGCATGAGGTGCCGGGAGACCCTGCCTGGTGCCTATTCAGGTTCAGTATGGAAACATGGAGAAATGAACACCATATGGAGCAAATGTTTATCCAATGGGAGAAGGGAGCTGGTGGATAAATTCTAGCCCTCTCTCATGGCCCCTCTCCACTCCCTTATCCTGAATGGTCCCACAGATTAGAGCAATCATCTGCATTTAATAGTGGCCAACCCAATAATGCACCTTCTGTTGGGTCTTCCTCTTTGCCTGACTCTCTTTTTTCCTCATGCCTAATCTTAACTTATTAGGATTGCACTCCCTAATAAATTAATAGCCCATATACTGATTGCTGTAGACTCCTAATCTTTTATCAGGTCTAAATATTTGGCAAATTTCTTCCTGTTACGAGCCCCTTAAGTTTCTTCTTCACAGAATCACTGATTTGCTATCAAGTTTAATGTTTCTTTAGGGAAATCTCCTAAGACTTAAATAACTAGGTCAAATCACTCTATTTTAGTGTATCATAATATTATGTACCTTTCATTTTTGGGGGCTAAACACTGTTGCAATTTTGCACTTTTTTGTATGGCTACTTGATTACTGTCTTTATTTCTCCAATTAGTCTAGAAGTTCTATAGGGGCAAGGGATGATCTTCATTTTTACTGGAAATACCAGCCATCTAGCATAGTGTCTGGCACTTGATGAACAGTTATTAAATATTTGTTAAATAAAAGAATGAGAGTCATGAAAAGGAGATATTCCAAATAATGAATGCATTTAAGAAAATTGTAGTCCAGATACTGAAAGAAGTCTTCATTTGTATCCCTAAACAAATTTTTATCCAGTGTTCTCCATCTTAATAAATGACCCACTATCCACTCAATTACTTAAGCCAAATCACTTAGAATCATTCTTGGATACATTTTTTCCCTCATTTTTTTTGGTCAGAGAGAGAGAGCACAAGCAGGGGGAGCAGCAGATTCCCTCCCCACCGAGCACGTACCCCAATGTGGGACTTGATCTCAGGACCCTGGGATCATGACCCGAGCCAAAGGCAGACATCCAACTGACTGAGCCATCCAGGCGTCCCTTCCCTCATTGTTCTACATCACCTCCTATTAGTCCTAACTCCAAAATATATATTTACATTTATTTATATTTCTCCTTTTTTTTGCCCTCCTCTCCAATCTATAAAACAATCATGGGGGTGGGGGGCGCGACAGCTGGGTGGCTCAGTCGGTTAAGCGTCTGCCTTCAGCTCAGGTCATAATCCTAGCATCCTGGGATCGAGTCCCACATCGGGCTCCCTGCTCAGTGGGGAGCCTGCTTCTCCCTCTGCCTGCCGCTCCCCCTGGTTGTGAGCTCGCTCTCTTTCTCTGACAAACAAATAAATAAAACCTTTAAAGAAAAATAAAATAATAGGGAACTGGGTAACATATAAATCAGATTATACCAATAGTTTCTCAATAAATTTAGGTAAAATCCCTAATTCCTAGCCACATGACCATCTATGAGTGAGCCCTGCTACCTTACTGACTGTATCCCATACAGTGTTCCTCCCAAAGTTATGCTTTGGCCATTCTGACCATCTGTTTCTAGAGCCCACTGAAGCTTATTCCTGCCTAAAAGACATTTGCAATTGCTGTTCTTTCTGTCTGGAATGTTCTCCTGAATCTCGTATAAATTGGCTTCTGTTGTGATTAAATGTCACTTTTTCAGGGAAGATGTTTGTGATTGTCAGCTGTAAAGTAGTCAGGTGCTATTTATGCTATTCCTTTATATCAGTCATTACTGTATATTTTATATTCTTATGTGATTTTTTTTCCATCCTTTCTCCCACTAGTGTAAGTTCCATGAGAACAGCAACTTCGTCTCTCTTGTTCATTGCTCTGACTCCCAGAATTGGCCCCAGTATATAATACATTCCAAATAAGTGTTTGTTGGGTAAATGAATGAGCTAAAGCACCAAATGTGAAACAATGCAACAATTAAAATACAGGAAAACTAATCTCCTTATCAAAACATAGTGAGCTGAGTTTTATATTTTAAAAATATTCATATATTTAGAATATACTAGACTTATTGGGCTGTTCATTTTGAAATATATGGAAATATCAAATCATTTATATGTTGTACACCTGAAACTAACAGAATGTTATATGTCAGTTATACCTAAAAAAAAAAACCACCACCACCATGTCAACGAGAACACAAAACTGTATACAGAAGGTCTGATCATAGAAGAAAACAATTTTTTTCCAAAGCTGATACCAAGCCCTCCTTTCTTCTGCTTTTAGGAAAAGAAGTTTTTAATGTTTTGTAAAACAATTATGTAACTCAGTAATTAACTTAGTAATAAGAATCAGTACAAATTTACTTTTGGGTAAACTTCAGTAAATTACATATCAAGAAACTAACTGCAGTACAATATATATTAGAGTAATTATGATGATTAAAATGTTTATAATGTATGTTTGTAATTCCATGGGGAAAATGTTTATATTATGAAACAGTAAATTGCTATGTAGAGTATGAAAATTAACTATGTTTTAAGATGAATTTACAAAATAATTATACATGCCTTTTCCATGAAATTAAACAGTGGAAGCATCTTATAGTAATTGTACTGCTCTAATAAAATCTGTAATTAAAAGACTCAACCACTAGATGGAAGTGTTTCAAAGTAACATAAACTGTACCGAAAGCACCCTATCGCCAAGGCGTTTTCTATCTTGGCAGTTTTCAAGATTTAAACATGTATTACGTGTGTATTACTTAGGGATTTTACACTTCATCCTTCATTTTTAAATTGTGATCTCATTATAATTATTACTGGCCTTCATTAATTCAAGTTTTGTGAATTATACAAGTCTTAATTTTGAAAGGATCAGTATTTTTCAAATCTTAACAAAGTGTGATAAATTATACTTAGGACATTAAAAAAATACTTTCTTAGTTTAACTTTTTCCTTCTGGTAGAATCTGATAAAAGTGATCTCTAAATGATTTATATTATTATCTATTTCTAAACAAATTGATATTTCACAGTTCTTTAATATATGAATAACCCAAGCATGATGAATGATAAAATAATTTGTGATGAGTATATGTATAGCTAAATATTAATAGTAATACCCATATCATAGGACTACTGTAAAGATAAAAATATGCAAATAATTCAGCTCCGTGAAATGTGCTAATTACACATTATGATGTAGTAATTAAATACTTTTTTTTAAAGATTTTATTTATTTATTTATTTGAGAGAGAGAGAGAGAGAGAGAGAGAAACAGCATGAGAGGGAATAGGGTCAGAGGGAGAAGCAGGCTCCCCGCTGAGCCGGGAGCCCGATGCGGGACTCGATCCCGGGACTCCAGGATCATGACCTGAGCCGAAGGCAGTCGCTTAACCAACTGAGCCACCCAGGTGCCCTACTTTTATAAGACTATCTATTAACTGAGGAGGTATAGTTATATTCATGTTGATAATTCTGCAGGAAAGAATGTCATTTGAAATAAACTATTTTGTCCAGAAAGGTCATTAGGTGAAATCTGAGTTGACATATAACCAAATGAAGCATTAATATCAAAGTCAACTTGAATGTCAGTACATAAAAGTTAAATACCTTTACATAATCGGCAGCTCTCAAATTAATAGTCCCAAACTTCAGCAGGCATCAGCATCCCCTGCCCAGCTTGTTAAAGCGTGAGTGCTAAATTCCATCCCCAGAGTCTGTGGTTCTGTAGATTTGGGATGGGGCCCAAGACTTTGCATTTTTAAAAAGTTCCCAGATGTGTTGTTTCTCCCGCCGGTTCAGAGATGGCAACTTGAGAACCACTGACCTACAACAATGCATAGATTTGAAAACAGTTAAACTTGAGAAAAATTCAAACAGAATGAAATGTTCCATCAGCTTTCTGGATATTCTTTTCCTAGAAGTAGTACATTGACTTTCAGAATGAAAAGTAATAGCATACTCCCTTCATGATTTATGGAC
This sequence comes from Mirounga angustirostris, assembly GCF_029215605.1. NCBI lineage: Eukaryota > Metazoa > Chordata > Mammalia > Carnivora > Phocidae > Mirounga > Mirounga angustirostris. Next base: position 173,979,409 of record NW_026991709.1, on the reverse strand, counting down.
TAAAATCCACAACACAGTCGTATCTATTTTCAATATTTTGTAATATCTGACAGATGTTTTATTTTTTACCCCAAGAAATGCTGATCCAGGAAAAGTTGCTCAACTCCCTGTTGTATTAGATTTTTTTTTTTAATTAAGCAAATGAAATATCTCATCTTGATGGACTCTGAGAAGTGATAAAATGGTTGGAAAATTGCTTCAGCAACCATTTTGGTTTTGTGGCAGAGCAATCTCATATTTGCTCCTGGTTCTCTCCCAATCTGAGCAGAAAGTCCCTCTGCACTGGGATAAGCAGCACAGAACTTCCTTAAATCCTTCAATACCCTTAATCAGCTCCTACCCCACTCCATCTGCTATTTCTTTATCCCCCCAGCAGCTGTTGAAGTGCATGCCTAAAACGTAAACCTCTTTGAAATTATCCTACTTCCCAGGATTCTCCAAGCTTCTCTGTTTCACAAATATTTAGAATGTTTTTGTGTCCACGGTAAGATAAACAAAACGTGCAAACTACAGTGCAAAATGGACTAGCATAGAACTTTGCTCTTTAGAGAGAAAGCACCTATATTAGTACTTCTTCCTGAAACTATAACTTATCAGAGGTAATATTCATCATTCTCTGGTTTTTCCGTGATGTTAGAAAAATATACAACCAAGTTGTAGGTGTGGCAAGTTCAAATCTGAAACATGTAAGCCCAGGGCAATAATGTAATAGTAAAATTAAAATTTAAAGAAACAGAGCACTATTAGTCTTCATAGAATTGGCAAAAATAAAAAATGATCATAATGTTTAAGGTTGGCAAGGAAAGTAGTAAACTGTTCATAACTCCTGCTGGTAGCACAAATTCGTAAAAAAAAAATTAAAAAGCTATTTGGTGATATGTATCAAAATGTATAGGAAGCCCCCAAAATATACTCTAGGAATATAATTAAGTATTAGAATATAATTAAGAACATTGTATTTCCTACAATTTATATTAAACTACAAGGGGAAAAATATCAATATAATGCAAATTTTAAAAATGGTATTTTTGAAATAACACCTGTTATGAAGATAGCATTTTATAGTGATGGAATGTCATAACAGAAACCTCTGGAGTTCATAATCAAGGAGTCAATACTCTGGCATATATATATATATATATATATATACACACACACACACACACACACACACACACACACACACATATAGAGAGAGAGAGAGTCCATCTATGTGCACATGCATATTTTCTGGGAAAAATGCATAATAACTTTAATATGATTCTCAAAGCTGCTCATATGCACAGTTTGGCATTTAAAAAGAGGTCTGGGAAGGGCGCCTGGGTGGCTCAGTTGGTTAAGCAACTGCCTTCGGCTCGGGTCATGATCCTGGAGTCCCTGGATCGAGTCCCGCATCGGGCTCCCTGCTCGGTGGGGAGTCTGCTTCTCCCTCTGACCCTCCCCCCTCTCATGTGCTCTCTGTCTCTCTCATTCTCTCTGTCTCAAATAAATAAATAAAATCTTAAAAAAAAAAAAAAAGAGGTCTGGGAAATTCTCTGAAGCCCAGTTTATTCACCATTCTTAAATTGGTTAACTAGTAAATCCCACATTTAATACAAGAGGAAACTGGAGTATAAAAAAATAAGTTTCTCAAAGGCACTGTGCTATTTATAATGTATGGTAAAGTGTATGGATACAGCAAAGTTCCCTATCTTCTATTTATATCCATATATTGATATATCTCTCTATATTAAAATATATATATAAAACCTCCATAACACATTTTGATGTTTGTGCTTTTATATTTGTCATTGTTCAAATTAAAATCCCTTTTCAAAAAAAAATGGGGTATCTAGTTTAATATCATTATTTTATAGAATGAGCCCAGTAAAAGGGATGTGCCCAAAGTCACATTGCTTATCTGTAGTGATGAAAGCCAAAAGGTAGGTATCCTCTGATTTTTTAGGTAGACTTTCATCCAATATTCCAGATTTCAAAGCCTGGCTCCCCAACTTTTTAGTAGTCTGACCTAACAAGCCTCTTAAAATTCAGTTTTCTCATCTGTAATAATAGCTAACTTTCAGGTTTGTGGGAAGGAATGATTGAAAAAATTATAACCAAAATAACAATGTACAAAATAGTCTCTTACCAAATGGTTGATGGACACTGTAAAACAAAGATAAATACTTATAAGATATAATGATTGTCATGTGTGAAAGCAAGTAAGATAATGACTGTGATGGTTAAAATGGAGCCTTCCATAACTGGTTGTAAAAAATATAAATCCCTTATAATTTATGTTATGGATATTTACAAAATATCTTAACCACATCTGTACCACAAGTTACAGGAAAACAGTTTTTCGGTAGGAACTATTGAGTCTTCAATCCCCCCAGAAGTCACACATCTTTCTACTCCACTGCTAGAAGTAAAGCTTCTCTAATAGCCCCTGCCACTTCCCCAAAATAGCGCCTCCACCCGCCCCCCACCCCATCCCCAGGGGATATGTTCCAATACCGCCAAGGGGGTGCCTGAAGCTGCAAATAGTACCAAACCCTGTATATACCATGTCTTTTCCTATACATACTTATGATAAAGTTTAATTTGTAAATTAGCACAGTAAGAGGTTGACAACAATAACTAATAATAAAACAGAATTATAACAGTATATTGTAGTAAAAGTTAGGTAAATGCGGTCTCTCTCTCCCTCTCTCTCGCACAATTCCTTATTATACTCTACTCACCTTTCTTCTTCCTGGATTGATGTAAGATGCTAAGACACCTACGTGATGAGATGAAGTGAAGTGAATGAACGTAGGCATTGTGATGTAATGTTAGGCTACTACTGACCTTTTGATTATACCTCAAAAGGAGGATCATCTGCTTCTGGACCTCAGCTCACTGCCAGTAACTGAAACCTGGAAAAGCAAGACCACGGGGGACTACTGTACTCCAACTGAAATCATGATGTCAAAAGTGATCACTGCCTGCAGCCTTTCTCAGAAAAATGTCTGGGAATCATTATAACTGAAACAAGTGGTAGAGGACGGACTTCTAATGGTAGCCCACTTCTGGGCTTCCCTTGAGTGAGTAGTTCTCCATCTTTATAGTTTAAGTGATGATTTTCAGAAACTAATGAAACACAGGAGATCTTAATCTTCTTTAAGGATTTCAGGGCCCTTATACTTTCTTTGGGACTATGGGCATAACATTATAGCATTTATGATCCCATCCGTTAACAGCATATATTTTTCTTTATTCTTTTCCTTACAAAATTATTTCTTTCTCTGCCAGCCTTGGTGAAATCAGAGGACACAAAGAATGCAACTAATTGCTTGTACAATTCCCTACTGTATAGTTAAGTTCATTGGGATACACATTATACTGGAATACTGCAGATGGTTAGACACATGGTACCTAAAATGTTATTTATACTTTGGAACTACTCAAAATGACTACACTTGCCTAAATAATTAAAAATGCATACTCCATATCAAACAAAGTATGTGATCATCACTCTCATGCTGCATGCATTGCAGTACCAAATTAATAATCATTCACTTCATTTCCTACTTGTCAACAACTAAAATATGTATATAAATAGCAATATATGATATTAACAGTGACAGGGTGACAATAATCAAGGTTAAAATATAAGCTATTTTTTCCCCTCAAAGTATGTCTTAATGCTTTAGAGTATGAATTGTGAAGTCAGTACAGTTAAGGAAAGAATGGAACTCATTTTACATGCCAACTCCAATCACATAGTCATGGCTGTCCGGAAAGGGAGGTACATTGATGTAGGCCAACAAAGAGTGCCACGATCAATTAGCAATGTCTGCCATGGACAAAGGACTAGACAGTGGCAGCACGTACACAGTGCATTTACCTTTCCTGGGTTTGTGGTAACTAAACATAGGTTTTAAGAGCCAGAGATTCCTGGATGTAAATCCTGGCATCACCACTTGCAAGCTAGATAACTAAACGATCTTGAGAGAGTTCTTTTTTTTTTTTTTTTTAGAAGGGGAGTGGGAGAGGGAGAAGCAGGCTTCCTGCTGAGCAGGGAGCCTGATATGGGGCTCAATCCCAGGACCCCGGGATCATGACCTGAACCGAAGGCAGACGCTTAACGACTGAGCCACCCAGGTGCCCCGAGAGAGTTCTTTAATCTCTCAAAGCCTATAGCACACATTTTCATCAACCTGTAATTGAGGAAACTCTCTCCTTCGCTTGTCTTTATGCTTATGACTATGAAATGCATGTAAAGTGGAGCTGGTGTATAGTCGAACATTCAATACAGTCAGGTAGTACTATTACTACTGCTGCCAAGGATAGTATAAAGAAAGGACAATTATTCAGGTTCATCACACATTGAAGAAGTAACTAGTGGGCAGCGACATTAAGAATTCACAGCAATCCCTTATTCTCTTAACTCCCAGAAGTCATCCCGTTCACGCGGGTCCAAAACTAAATACCTGAAAGCATAACCTTTGCAGGAGATGCTGTGGCATAGTGGAAGGTGTGCTGACCTTTGAAACGTGGAGCCTGAAGAGGAACCCAGGCTCTGCCATTTCAGCCGCTCCTCTTGGGCCATTTGCAGGGCTGGGTTTTATATACTTACTTCTTCCCCACTAGCTTGTCTTAAGATTTAGTCATGACACAGCAAGCAAAGGTAATGTCTAACTTAAAAAGCACTATACGTATGTAAAGATAGACTTTTAATGTCCTTAAAATTTTCAGAAAGCTCAAAGAATACCATACACTGATTTACACAATATCTGAGATTACTAATATTAATATCTTGTCACATCTGTTTAAGATTATTTTATTAATTATTAAAACAGAACTTCTTAAAGAGGTAATCCCCTGGGCTGGAATCCCTTAGATTCAGTGGGAAAGAATTCATGCTGTCAGAAGTCTCAGCAACTATTTCCATGAAGAATTAAGAACAGATTTGAAAGGTGATGGTTGTAGTGTTTGCTGAAATTGGGGGGTCACCCACAAAGATCAGGAATGGCCAAGTGACTTGAGAACTAGCTTATAAGGGTCATGGCATAAGGCTGTTCAGTCTCCGAGCTGTCAACATGAGCTCTAGATGGGTGACAATTTTGTTGGGCTCAGCCATGTGGAAGGAGGGTCTGAGAGTAAAGTAAAGCTGGGAATCCAGCTTCTGTGAAAGGGATCTTAAGGGCACCATTTTCCACAGCAAAATGGGTAGCTTCCTTCTACCCGAAGACTTATCTCCTATTCTTCCAACGCAAAATGAGATTAATATCACTCCTTTAACACTTTGGGATGTAAAATAATAAATAAATGAGAAAACACTGTAACATTCTCCTTGCTAACATCTGTTCTTCTCTGGTTTTTACTAAAAGAAGCTGCATATTGTAGCCACAAGTGCCCTCCTACTGTTTATGCTCCATTTACAGATGGCAGAAGGAAGTTTATCTGTAGTGTACAGTCTGTGCATATCATTAGGATGAGTTATTTCAGCTGGGAAATCAGTATCTAAAAAAGACCGTGACTTCTGCTGCCAAAAATAAGCATTTATCACTTAAAATTTCAAAGAGAAGCCAAAGTCTTGCCATCCGTTTCAGGGTACACACATCAGATGGTTAGGTTGAATGTGAAAGCTTATTATGCAGTGTTCCTACTGATGAAACATCTGACTTGGACACTTTCCTTCTCACCAGAAAACCGTTTTGATTTTTCTTCTTTAGATGAAAACACCCGTACAATTCTGACTTTTCTTTCTTTCCTAATAATCACACTTCACATTGATTTAACTAGAGCAGTGACCACCTATGACCACCTAGACTGCCATTTCTCACAGAAGCGTCCCGGGAGCCCTGACAACCCACTCTGTATTATTTGGTCCTTCTGAGGGTTGGATGGATGGAGGGGACAAAAGCTTTCTGTGATCAAAGGAATGTGAGTCCACTGTAAACGAAGTTCCTTCTTAGAGAGTCAAGATCACGTTAAAGATTAGGAAAGTAATAGGATGGAAGTCTGTCCAATCCAGTGTTTCACATACTTGGTTGTTCTTGGAGCTCTTTCATAGAATCTCTATCAACATCATGCAAGACATTGTAAAAATTAGTCATTTCCTCTCCAACTCTTAGGTATACTGCTTAACTGCTTGCTTTCTCTCCATAATTTTAGATCTATTTAGTTTGGGCATTTAAAACTCATGCATTGGGGGCGGAGCAAGATGGCGGAGGAGTAGGAGACCTTGATTTCGTCTCCTCTCAGGAATTCAGCTGGATAGGGATCAAACCATTCTGAACACCTACAAACTCAACAGGAGATCGAAGAAAAGAAGAGCAACAACTCTCTCATCAGAAAAGCGACCACTTTCTGGAAGGTAGGACGTGCGGAGAAGTGAATCCGAGGTGATATTCGGGAGGATAGACGGCGGGGGAGGGGCCTCCGTCAGCCGCTTCTGGCAAGTGATAGAGCCGCGGACCACAAAATCGGAACTTTTAAAAGTCTGCTCCGCTGAGGGACGTCACTCTGGTGGCTAAGCGGGGGGTGGAACCCTCCGGGAGAGTGTGGTCTCAGGACCCTCGGGGTCACAGAAAGACCGGGGGTGCCTGAGGGCGGCAGAGCTCCCAGGAAATAGAGCAGGGAAGCCAGCTGCAGAGACGGAGCCCAGGCGCGGGCTCTCAGCTCGGGGTGGCCATAAACCCTGATCCGCGGCCCACTCGGGCCCCTGCTCCTCCAGCAGGGACCCAACAAGCGGCAGATCCGGGGAGACTCACCTTCCTCCCCGGGAGGAGCCGCGCGGGAGTGCACCGCAGGGATCTGCTGGGTTTGGAGACTCCAGTGCCAGAGATAGAAACGCGCGGTCACAGGCCGGGCGAGCACGGAGTGCGGCCGGAGACCGGGGAGACGGGAGTGACTGACGGCTTTTCTCTGGGGCACACTGAGGAGCGGGGCCCCGAGTTCTCGGCTCCTCCGGGGCGGAGATTGGGAGGCTGCCATTTTCACTCTCCGCCTCCAAAGCTGTACGCAAAGCTCGCAGGGAACAAAAGCCCCGGAGAGCAAACCCGAGCAGATGACTTAGCCGGGAGGGGGCAAGGGCGGGGCAATTCCGCCTCCGGCAGAGACATTTGGGAACCACGGCAACAGGCCCCTCCCCAGAAGATCAGCGAGAACAGCCGGCCAAGACCAAGTTTACCGATCAATGAGAACGGCAGAACTCCAGCGCCAGGGGACTACTGCACATAGAATTCATGGCTTTTTTACCATGATTCTTTAGTCCTTCAAAGTTAATTTTTAACTGTCTTTTTTCCTTTTGTTTTTTTTGAATTTTTCTTTTTCCCTTTTTCAACCAACATCTTATCAATCCCTTTTTTAAAAAAAAAACATTTTTATTTTTCATTTTTAGAGTCATATTCTATCCTTTCATAGTAGTTACCCCTATTTTTGGCATATATATATAAGTTGTTCTCTCTTTAAAATTTTGAGATAGTTTCTTCTAACAGATTAAAATATACCCTAAATCTCTAGTATATGGTGTTTTCTATTCCCCTGCCTGATCACATCCTCTCCCTTTTTTTTTTTCTTTTTCTTTTTTTTTTAAATCCTCTTCTTTCTTTTTTCAAACAACTTCTTATCAATTCCTTTTATAAAATTTTTTATAATTTCCATTTTTACAGTCATTTTCCATCCCTTCATCATATCAACCCTTATTTTTGTACATATATAAGTTTTTCTTTCTTTAAAATTTTGGGAGACACTTTCTTCTAAAAGACCAAAATACACCCCAAATCTAGTGTGTGGCACTGATCTATATACCATATAGATCATATTTGATCACATTCTGGTTTTTCTTTTGTTGTTGTTGTTTTGTTTTGTTTGTTTTTGTTTTTATCTTTATCTTTTTCTTTTTTTTTTTCTTTTTCTTTTTTCTCTCTTTCCCCTTCTTATCCCACTGCTTCAGGTCTTTTCTGATTTGTTTAGAGTATATTTTCTGGGGACGTGGTTACTCTGCTAGCATTTTGTTCTCTCATTAATCTATTCTCCTCTGCACAAGATGACAAGACGGAAAAAATCACCTCAACAAAAAGAACAAGAGGTAGTACCGACTGCCAGGGACCTACTGAATACGGACATTAGTACGATGTCAGATCTAGAGTTCAGAATCATCACTTTAAAGATACTAGCTGGGCTTGAAAAAAATATGGAAGTTATTAGAGAAACTCTTTCTGGAGAAGTAAAAGAGCTAAAATCCAACCAAGTAGAAATCAAAAAGGCTATTAATGAGGTGCAATCAAAAATGGGGGCGCTAACTGCTAGAATAAATGAGGCAGAAGAGAGAATCAGTAATATAGAAGATGAAATGATGGAAAATAAAGAAGCTGAGAAAAAGAGAGATAAACAACTACTGGATCATGAGGGCAGAATTCGAGAGATAAGCGATACCATAAGACGAAACAACATTAGAATAATTGGGATCCCAGAAGAAGAAGAAAGAGAGAGAGGGCCAGAAGGTATAATGGAGCAAATTATAGCAGAGAACTTCCCTAATTTGGGGAAAGAAACAGGCATGAAAATCCAGGAAGCACAGAGAACCCCTCTCAAAATCAATAAAAACAGGTCAACACCCCGACATCTAATAGTAAAACTTACGAGTCTCAGAGACAAAGAGAAAATCCTGAAAGCAGCTCGGGAGAAGAGATATGTAACCTACAAGGGTAGAAACATTAGATTGGCAACAGACCTATCCACAGAGACCTGGCAGGCCAGAAAGGACTGGCAGGATATATTCAGAGCACTTAATGAGAAAAATATGCAGCCAAGAATACTCTATCCAGCTAGGCTGTCATTGAAAATTGAAGGAGAGATAAAAAGCTTCCAGGACAAACAAAAACTAAAGGAATTTGCAAACACAAAACCAGCCCTACAGGAAATCTTGAAAGGGGTCCTCTAAGCAAAGAGAGACCCTAAAAGCAACATAGACCAGAAAGGAACACAGACAATATACAGTAACAGTCACCTTACAGGCAATACAATGGCACTAAATTCCTATCTTTCAATAGTTACCTTGAATGTAAATGGGCTAAATGCCCCAATCAAAAGACACAGGCTAACAGACTGGATTAAAAAACAAGATCCATCGATATGCTGTCTGCAAGAGACTCATTTTAGACCCAAAGACACCCCCAGGTTGAAAGTGAGGGGGTGGAAAACCATTTACCATGCTAATGGACACCAAAAGAAAGCTGGGGTGGCAATCCTTATATCAGACAAATTAGATTTTAAGCCAAAGACTGTAATAAGAGATGAGGAAGGACACTATATCGTACTTAAAGGATCTATCCAACAAGAAGATCTAACAATTGTAAATATCTATGCCCCTAACATGGGAGCAGCCAATTATATAAGGCAATTAATAACAAAAGCAAAGAAACACATTGACAACAATACAATAATAGTGGGGGACTTTAACATCCCCCTCACTGAAATGGACAGATCGTCTAAGCAAAAGATCAACAAGGAAATAAAGACTTTAAATGACACACTGGACCAAATGGACTTCACAGACATATTCAGAACATTCCACCCCAAAGCAACGGAATACACATTCTTCTCTAGTGCCCATGGAACATTCTCCAGAATAGATCACATCCTAGGTCATAAATCAGGTCTCAACCGGTACCAAAAGATTGGGATCATTCCCTGCCTATTTTCAGACCACAATGCTTTGAAACTAGAACTCAATCACAAGAGGAAAGTCGGAAAGAACTCAAATACATGGAGGCTAAAGAGCATCCTACTGAAGAATGAATGGGTCAACCAGGAAATTAAAGAAGAATTAAAAAAATACATGGAAACCAATGAAAATGAAAACACAACTGTTCAAAATCTTTGGGATGCAGCAAAGGCAGTCCTAAGAGGAAAGTATATAGCAATACAAGCCTTTCTCAAGAAACAAGAAAGGTCTCAAGTACACAACCTAACCCTACACCTAAAGGAGTTGGAGAAAGAACAGCAAGTAAAGCCTAAACCCAGCAGGAGAAGAGAAATCATAAAGATCAGAGCAGAAATCAATGAAATAGAAACTAAAAGAACAGTAGAACAGATCAACGAAACTAGGAGCTGGTTCTTTGAAAGAATTAACAAGATTGATAAACCCCTGGCCAGACTTATCAAAAAGAGAACAGAAATGACCCAAATCAACAAAATCATGAATGAAAGAGGAGAGATCACAACCAACACCAAAGAAATACAAACAATTATAAGAACATATTATGAGCAACTCTATGCCAGCAAATTAGATAACCTGGAAGAGATGGATGCATTCCTAGAGATGTATCAACTACCAAAACTGAACCAGGATGAAATAGAAAACCTGAACAGACCTATAACCACTAAGGAAATTGAAGCAGTCATCAAAAATCTCCCAAAAAACAAAAGCCCAGGGCCAGATGGCTTCCCAGGAGAATTCTACCAAACATTTCAAGAAGAATTAATACCTATTCTTCTGAAACTGTTCCAAAAAATAGAAACGGAAGGAAAACTTCCAAACTCATTTTATGAGGCCAGCATTACCTTGATCCCAAAACCAGACAAAGACCCCATCAAAAAGGAGAATTACAGACCAATATCCTTGATGAACATGGATGCAAAAATTCTCACCAAAATCCTAGCCAATAGGATCCAACAGTACATTAAAAGGATTATTCACCCTGACCAAGTGGGATTTATCCCTGGGCTGCAAGGTTGGTTCAACATCCGCAAATCAATCAATGTGATACAATACATTAACAAAAGAAAGAACGAGAATCATATGATCCTCTCAATAGATGCAGAAAAAGCTTTTGACAAAGTACAGCATCCTTTCTTGATCAAAACTCTTCAGAGCATAGGGATAGAGGGTACATACCTCAATATCATAAAAGCCATCTATGAAAAACCTACAGCAAATATTATTCTCAATGGGGAAAAACTGAGAGCTTTCCCCCTCAGGTCAGGAACGCGGCAGGGATGTCCACTATCACCACTGCTATTCAACATAGTATTGGAAGTCCTAGCCACAGCAATCAGACAACAAAAAGAAATCAAAGGCATCCAAATTGGCAAAGAAGAAGTCAAACTCTCACTCTTTGCAGATGATATGATACTTTATGTGGAAAACCCAAAAGACTCCACCCCAAAACTGCTAGAACTCATACAGGAATTCAGTAAAGTGGCAGGATATAAAATCAATGCACAGAAGTCAGTGGCATTCCTATACACCAACAACAAGACAGAAGAAAGAGAAATTAAGGAGTCGATCCCATTTACAATTGCACCCAAAACCATAAGATACCTAGGAATAAATCTAACCAAAGAGACAAAGGATCTGTACTCAGAAAACTATAAAATACTCATGAAAGAAATTGAGGAAGACACAAAGAAATGGAAAAACGTTCCATGCTCATGGATTGGAAGAACAAATATTGTGAAGATGTCAATGCTACCTAGAGCAATCTACATATTCAATGCAATCCCCATCAAAATACCATCCACTTTTTTCAAAGAAATGGAACAAATCATCTTAAAATTTGTATGGAACCAGAAAAGACCCCGCATAGCCAGAGGAATATTGAAAAAGAAAAGCAAAGCCGGTGGCATCACAATTCCGGACTTCAAGCTCTATTACAAAGCTGTTATCATTAAGACAGCATGGTACTGGCACAAAAATAGACACATAGATCAATGGAACAGAATAGAGAGCCCAGAAATGGACCCTCAACTCTATGGTCAACTCATCTTCGACAAAGCAGGAAAGAATGTCCAATGGAACAAAGACAGTCTCTTCAACAAATGGTGTTGGGAAAATTGGATAGCCACATGCAGAAGAATGAAACTGGACCATTTCCTTACACCACACACAAAAATAGACTCCAAATGGTTGAAAGACCTCAATGTGAGACAGGAGTCCATCAAAATCCTAAAGGAGAACACAGGCAGCAACCTCTTTGACCTCAGCCGAAGCAAGTTCTTCCTAGAAACATCGCCAAAGGCAAGGGAAGCAAGGGCAAAAATGAACTATTGGGACTTCATCAAGATAAAAAGCTTTTGCAAAGCAAAGGAAACAGTTAACCAAACCAAAAGACAACCGACAGAATGGGAGAAGATATTTGCAAATGACATATCAGATAAAGGGCTAGTATCCAAAATCTATAAAGAACTCATCAAACTCAACACCCAAAGAACAAAGAATCCAATCAAGAAATGGGCAGAAGACATGAACAGACATTTTTCCAAAGAAGACATCCAAATGGCCAACAGACACATGAAAAAGTGCTCAATATCGCTCGGCATCAGGGAAATCCAAATCAAAACCTCAATGAGATACCACCTCACACCAGTCAGAATGGCTAAAATTAACAAGACAGGAAATGACAGATGTTGGCGGGGATGCGGAGAAAGGGGAACCCTCCTACACTGTTGGTGGGAATGCAAACTGGTGCAGCCACTCTGGAAAACTGTATGGAGGTTCCTCAAAAAGTTGAAAATAGAGCTACCCTACGATGCAGCAATTGCACTACTGGGTATTTACCCCAAAGATACAAAAGTAGGGATCCGAAGGGGTACGTGCACCCCGATGTTTATAGCAGCAATGTCCACAATAGCCAAACTGTGGAAAGAGCCAAGATGTCCATCAACAGATGAATGGATAAAGAAGATGTGGTATATATATACAATGGAATATTATGCAGCCATCAAAAGGAATGAGATCTTGCCATTTGCAACGACGTGGATGGAACTGGAGGGTATTATGTTGAGTGAAATAAGTCAAAAAGAGAAGGACATGTATCATATGATCTCACTGATATGAGGAATTCTTAATCGCAGGAAACAAACTGAGTGTTGTTGGAGTGGGGGGTGGGGTGGAGGGATGGGGGGACTGGGCGATAGACACTGGGGAGGGTATGTGCTCTGATAAGCGCTGTGAATTGTGCAAGACTGTTGAATCTCAGATCTGTACCTCTGAAACAAATAATGCAATATATGTTAAGAAAAAAAAAAAAGAAGAAGAAGAAGAAGAAGAAGGTAGCGGGAGGGGAAGAATGAAGCAGGGGAAATCGGAGGGGTAGACGAACAATGAGAGATGATGGACTCTGAAGGGCAGGCAGGGTTCTAGAGGGGAGGGGGGTGGGAGGACGGGTTAGCCTGGTGGTGGGTATTGAGGAGGGCACGTTCTGCATGGAGCACTGGGTGTTATGCACAAACAATGAATCATGGAACACTTCATTTAAAACTAATGTTGTAATGTATGGGGATTAACATAAGAATAAAAAAAAAAAAACTCATGCATTGCATAATCTCTAACACTCTAGTTAATGGTAGGTTGTCTGGTTCTCCTCAGAGAAGTAGAAAATTATTTTCTATAGTTTATATTCACAAAATGCACCTTTTGAACCCATGACCAAATTATTGGTTTTGATTTTGATTGTGTCCCTGGTGGACCATGTGGAAAATTTAAAGAGAATCTTGTTCTCTAAACTAGTAAATGACTTGATTCTTCTCCAGCCAAACTAAAGAAAAAGTATTGAATAAACTCTCAGGACATGTTTGCCTCCTCACAGATCAAGTGTATCCATGGCATGAAAGAGACAGCAGACCTTGGACAAGTTTTCTACAAAACCTAAGAGAGGGTCTGGAATAACATCAACAGTGCAGTGTTTAAGAGCTTAGGTTATAGACCCAGATAGATCTGGTATCAATTCAGTACCTCTGTTTGTTAATTATGTGTTCTTGGACAGATTATTAAATTCTTCTGGCATTCTAAATGGCATAAGGATTAAATGAGATAATGAATATAAAAGTGTTAGCACAATGCCTGCTAATAAATTGTATTCTAATAGTTGCTACTATTTTTATTCTACCAGTGAGGATATAAATTGAGAAGGAAGCAAAAATGTCCACTATAAAGCTGGTACCACCCACTTCACTGATGCTCATGCTACTGATGTTGGTCTGAAATTTATGCTGAGAGTTAAAACTCACCCTTATGCTTTCTTATTTACTTACTTTCCCTTCTGGGCCTTTTGGGAGTTCCCTAAGTCATCTGACAGAACCCTTTCTGCTGCTGAGCTCATGTTAATTGCGCAAATAACCAATGTATTAAGTATAAAGCAGGCTTTATATTTACTGAGCTGAATAGCTTTAAGAAACCAATAATAATGGAAAAGCATATTAAAATAGGCTCAAATCTATCAGTTATCAGATGGCAGATATCTAAGAGTATTGTAAAAAATCTTACCTGATAGAACTTTCAAACTTAAGGTGGTCAAGAACCAGTTAGATGTCTCTAAAGCAGTTCACCAACATTGAGCGTAAGAATTGTGGACCATCGTGTATCCTCTGAGTCCCACCTTGCCTATTCCTCCCCAAAGGGAAGGGCCATAAGTGCTTCTCCATTTGCTTCTGGAGGAAATAACTTCAAGAGAATCACAAAGAGACCTTGAAAAGGTCGCCTGAGTTTGAAAGAACACAAGAGGGTGCCTGGGTGGCTCAGTTGGTTAAGCGACTGCCTTCGGCTCAGGTCATGATCCTGGAGTCCCGGGATCGAGTCCCGCATCAGGCTCCCTGCTCGGCAGGGAGTCTGCTTCTCCCTCTGACCTTCCTCCCTCTCATGCTCTCTGTCTCTCATTCTCTCTCTCTCAAATAAATAAATAAATAAAAATCTTAAAAAAAAAAAAAGAAAGAACACAAGAGACCAATGCCTAACTTCTATCTGAAAAATCTAAAAAGTGAGGGATGAACAATTTAGGGCAGATAAATCAGAAGAAACCTGCTTTGGAATCATTTGTATTCTAAGTCTACTGAGGCCACAGGATGAGCAAATGTTTTCGGTAGTCCTCATGAGGGTCATGAGGGAGTAAGAAGCAGCATGGGATGGAAGGTCAGTCGTCGTCAAATCTTGTCCAAGAAGACTCTCCTGGAGGAGAAATAACATCAAAAGATAAAAGCTGGCAGTGGACTTCTGGGTTCTTTTTTTTTTTTTTAAGATTTTATTTATTTATTCATGAGAGACAGAGAGAGAGAGAGGCAGAGGCAGAGGGAGAAGCAGGCTCCCCGCAGAGCAGGGAGCCCCACGTGGGACTCGATCCCAGGAGCCCGGGATCATGACCCAAGCCAAAGGCAGACGCCCAATCGACTGAGCCACCCAGGTGTCCCTGGACTTCTGGGTTCTAAAGGTATTACTATAGAAGTAAGTGACCAGCAGAAATGAAATCTATTCGCTATAGTCAGCAGAGCTGGAGGAGAGCATTCCCCAGAAATAGAAGGGGTTTGCTCTCCAAAGGACCAACAAAACCCTCCATGAGAGGAAGAATCTGCAACAAACACCTGCCAGAATGAGAGATGGAGAAACAGAAAAACCAGACATTGCACACATATTCTGACACCCCATCCAGATCCCATATGTTGGTGTTGGGGAGGAATAATTTTACTCTACCCTTCAGCATACTTCTAGCTGGTATAAAAATTAAATTGACATGACACCAGTTAACAGGAGAAAAAAAATTTAATTAGGTGCACATGGAGGC
The DNA here is from genome assembly GCF_029215605.1 of Mirounga angustirostris. NCBI lineage: Eukaryota > Metazoa > Chordata > Mammalia > Carnivora > Phocidae > Mirounga > Mirounga angustirostris. The sequence goes on along the minus strand of NW_026991709.1, from coordinate 173,963,882 downwards.
CCCATAATGAAATTGAGATCTAAAGAAATGACCATGGCATCTCGTTTGTATACATTTTAAACAAAGAAACAATCTGTGAGGAGTTGACAAGACAAAGAAAACTTATGTTTGGGAGCTTTAATTAGCAAGGAATTCTAAAAAGAAATTAAACTGGGGCAGTAAATTAGTAAAGTAACAAGGTTTGTTTATGCAGCCTTCTCAGCTCTCAATCACTTATATCTGGTGATTAGGATGTCTCTCTCCTTCTGGGTACAGGGAGTACACCTTTCACATTAGAGATTTATTTCCTGCTTTCTGGAGACAAAGGAGGGGATCAGAGTGTTCTTTTTGCACTGGCTGCTTTCTTAAGTAACTTTTAATTCAAAATAATCAATTTGCCAAAGTGGCACATTTTTCAGCAGCCTGCCCTTGGCCCCTACATTGCTTACTTTAAAATCAATATTATCTGGATTTTGACATTCTAGTTTCCAAACCCGTGATGTGTTTTGTAACTCATACTGACAAAGCACTTTGAAATTCTTTATATTGACCAGAAAAGTCCTAGGACTGCCTAACTTTTCATCCAAAGACAGGGAGAAACCTTCTTCCATTGAGCAAAGGGGCAGAAGAAAACTGAATAAAGTTACTTATTAATCATAATAGTATTTCTTTATTAAACCTGCCCCAGGCACTGTGCTAAGCACTTTGCCCACATTCAATGTTCCCAATTACCATGAGAGAGAAGCGTTGTTATTTCAATTTTCAGGTGACACAAAAAAGTCCCTAAGTCACTTGGCCACTACATTATAACAAACTGAAATTGGGGCACAAACCTGCATGACTCTAAACCACAGTTCTCACAGGTCATGACAAATCCAAGTCCAACTTATGTCTAAGTAGAACATACTGCTCTAGAGAGAATTCCAACCATTTTAATATGCAAACCTTTCATCAGAATATCATGGGACTATATAATCACGTCTGTTGCTCTTTAGAGTAAAGGTGGTTTAAATTGTTTCATGTACCTTATGTATCTTATAGATTCGCCCTGAAACTGATTTGGTAAAACAGCTCAGTTTTCAGCTCTGCAAAAGACACTGAATAACAGGAAACTTTATTAACATACTTAGAATTGGGTCAGATAGTAAAAATTCTGATGGAGATCTTCCTAATTGGAGGCTAAAACTCCCTAGCTTGATCATGCATTACTTTATTTTACCCATCAATTTGCAATTATAGTAGCAGAAACCAAAACAGTGGCTGTCTCTAGGAAAGAAGCGAGAACAGTCTGAAGAGCCAATTAATCTAAGACTCCCAGACAATTTTGACGAATTTTTATTTCATTCAGATTTCCTTTGTCAAACTAAAAATAAATCAGGACTTAGGTACAGAGAAACTGTTCTAAGAGATTATAATTTTTTTTAAATTTTTTATTGTTATGTTAATCACCATACATTACAACATTAGTTTTTGATGTAGTGTTCCATGATTCATTGTTTGTGCATAACACCCAGTGCTCCATGCAGAACGTGCCCTCTTTAAGACCCATCACGAGGCTAACCCATCCTCCCACGCCCCTCCTCCCTAGAACCCTCAGTTTGTTTTTCAGAGTCCATCCTCTCTCATGGTTCATCTCCCCCTCCAATTTCCCCCCCTTCATTCTTCCCTTCCTGCTATCTTCTTTTATTTTTTTTTTTCTTAACATATATTGCATTATTTGTTTCAGAGGTACAGATCTGTGATTCAACAGTCTTGCACAATTCACAGCGCTCACCATAGCACATACCCTCCTCAGTGTCTATCACCCAGCCACCCCACCCCTCCCACCCCCCACCACTCCAGCAACCCTCAGTTGGTTTCCTGAGATTAAAAATTCCTCATATCAGTGAGGTCATATGATACATGTCTTTCTCTGATTGACTTAATTTGCTCAGCATAACACCCTCCAGTTCCATCCACGTCGTTGCAAATGGCAAGCTCTCATTCCTTTTGATGGCTGCATAATATTCCATTTGTATATATATACTACATCTTTATCCATTCATCTGTCGATGCACATCTTGGCTCTTTCCAGAGTTTGGCTATTGTAGACATTGCTGCTATAAACATCGGGGTGCACATACCCCTTTAGATCACTACATTTGTATCTTCGGGGTAAATACTCAGTAGTGCAATTGCTGGGTCATAGAGTAGCTCTATTTTCAACATTTTGAGGAACCTCCATACTGTTTTCCAGAGTGGCTGCACCAGCTTGCATTCCCAGCAACAGTGTAGGAGGGTTCCCCTTTCTCTACATCCTCGCCAACATCTGTCATTTCCTGACTTGTTAATTTTAGGCATTCTGACTGGTGTGAGGTGGTATCTCATTGAGGTTTTGATTTGGATTTCCCTGATGCCGAGTGATGTTGAGCACTTTTTCATCTGTCTGTTGTCGATTTGGATGTCTTCTTTGGAGAAATGTCTGTTCATGTCTTCTGCCCATTTCTTGATTGGATTCTTTGTTCTTTGGGTGTTGAGTTTGATAAGTTCATTATAGATTTTGGATACTAGCCCTTTATCTGATATGTCATTTGCAAATATCTTCTTCCATTCTGTTGGTTGTCTTTTGGTTTTGTTGACTGTTTCCGTTGCTGTGCAAAAGCTTTTTATCTTGATGAAGTCCCAATAGTTCATTTTTGCCCTTGCTTCCCTTGCCTTTGGCGATGTCTCTAGGAAGAAGTTGCTGTGGCTGAGGTCGAAGAGGTTGCTGCCTGTGTTCTCTAGGATTTTGATGGACTCCTATCTCACATTTAGGTCTTTCAACCATTTGGAGTCTATTTTTGTGTGTGGTATATGGAAATGGCCCAATTTCATTCTTCTGCATGTGGCTGTCCAATTTTCCCAACACCATTTGTTGAAGAGACTGTCTTTTTGCTATTGAACATTCTTTCCTGCTTTGTTGAAGATTAGGTGACCACAGAGTTGAGGGTCCATTTCTGGGCTTTCTATCCTGTTGCATTGATCTATGTGTCTGTTTTTGTGCCAGTACCATGCTGTCTTGATGATGACAGCTTTGTAATAGAGCTGGAAGTCCAGAACTGTGATGCTGCCAGCTTTGCTTTTCTTTTTCAACATTCCTCTGGCTATTCGGGGTCTTTTCTGGTTCCATACAAATTTTAGGATTATTTGTTCCATTTCTTTGAAAAAAGTGGATGGTATTTTGATAGGGATTGCACTGAATGTATAGATTGCTCTAGGTAGCATTGACATCTTCACCATATTTGTTCTTCCAATCCATGAGCATGGAACGTTTTTCCATTTCTTTGTGTCTTCCTCAACTTCTTTCATGAGTATTTTATACTTTTCTGAGTAGAGATCCTTTGCCTCTTTGGTTAGATTTATTCCTAGGTATCTTATGGTTTTGGGTGCAATTGTAAATGGGATCGACTCCTTAATTTCTCTTTCCTCTGTCTTGTTGTTGGTGTATAGGGATGCCACTGATTTCTGTGCACTGATTTTATATCCTGCCACTTTTTCTGAATTCCTGTATGAGTTCTAGCAGTTTTGGGGTGGAGTCTTTTGGGTTTTCCACATAAAGTATCATATCATCTGCAAAGAGTGAGAGTTTGACTTCTTCTTTGCCGATTTGGATGCCTTGTATTTCTTTTTGTTGTCTGATTGCTGTGGCTAGGACTTCTAATACAATGTTGAAAAGCAGTGGTGATAGTGGACATCCCTGCCGTGTTCCTGACCTTAGGGGGAAAGCTCTCAGTTTTTCCCCATTGAGAATGATATTCGCTGTAGGTTTTTCATAGATAGCTTTTATGATATTGAGGTATATACCCTCTATCCCTATACTCTGAAGAGTTTTGACCAAGAAAGGATGCTGTACTTTGTCAAATGCTTTTTCTGCATCTATTGAGAGGATCATATGATTCTTGTTCTTTCTTTTGTTAATGTATTGTATCACGTTGATTGATTTGCGGATGTTGAACCAACCTTGCAGCCAGGGATAAATCCCACTTGGTCATAGTGAATAATCCTTTTAATGTACTGTTGGATCCTATTGGCTAGTATTTTGGTGAGAATTTTTGCATCCATGCTCATCAAGGATATTGGTCTGTAATTCTCCTTTTTGATGGGGTCTTTGTCTGGTTTGTGGATCAAGGTAATGGTGGCCTCATAAAATGAGTTTGGAAGTTTTCCTTCCATTTCTATTTTTTGGAACAGTTTCACAAGAATAGGTATTAATTCTTTAAATGTTTGGTAGAATTCCCCTGGGAAGCCATCTGGCTTTTGTTTGTTGGGAGATTTTTGATGACTGCTTCCATTTCCTTAGTGGTTATAGGTCTGTTCAAGTTTTCTGTTTCTTCCTGGTTCAGTTTTGGTAGTTGATACATCTCTCGGAATGCATCCATCTCTTCCAGGTTATCTAATTTGCTGGCATAGAGTTGCTCATAATATGTTCTTATAATTGTTTGCAGTTCTTTGGTGTTGGTTGTGATCTCTCCTCTTTCATTCATGATTTTGTTGATTTGGGTCATTTCTCTTTTCTTTTTGATAAGTCTGGCCAGGGGTTTATCAATCTTGTTAATTCTTTCAAAGAACCAACTCCTAGTTTCATTGATCTGTTCTACTGTTCTTTTGGTTTCTATTTCATTGATTTCTACTCGGATCTTTATTATTTCTCTTCTCCTGCTGGGTTTAGGCTTTATTTGCTGTTCTTTCTCCAGCTTCTTGAGGTGTAGGGTTAGGTTGTGTATTTGAGACAAACCTGGGAAAAATATACCTTGAGAAAGGCTTGTACTGCTATATACTTTCCTCTTAGGACTGCCTTTGCTGCATCCCAAAGATTTTGAATAGTTGTGTTTTCAATTTCATTGGTTTCCATGAATTTTTAAAAATCTTCTTTAATTTCCTGGTTGACCCATTCATTCTTTAGTAGGATGATCTTTAGCCTCCATGTATTTGAGTTCTTTCCGACTTTCCTCTTGTGATTGAGTTCTAGTGTCAAAGCACTGTGGTCTGAAAATAGGCAGGGAATGATCCCAATCTTTGGTACCAGTTGAGACCTGATTTATGACCTAGAATGTGATCTACTCTGGAGAATGTTCCATGGGCACTAGAGAAGAATGTGTATTCCGTTGCTTTGGGATGGAATGTTCTGAATATGTCTCTGAAGTCTATTTGGTCCAGTGTGTCATTTAAAGTCTTTATTTCCTTGCTGATCTTTTGCTTAGATGATCTGTCCATTTCAGTGAGGGGGGTGTTAAAGTCCCCCACTATTACTGTATTGTTGTCGATGTGTTTTTTTGCTTTTGTTATCAATTACCTTATATAATTGGCTGCTCCCATGTTAGGGGCATAGATATTTATAATTGTTAGATCTTCTTGTTGGATAGACCCTTTAAGTAGGATATAGTGTCCTTCCTCATCTCTTATTACAGTCTTTGGTTTAAAATCTAATTTGTCTGATATAAGCATTGCCACCCCAGCTTTCTTTTGGTGTCCATTAGCATGGTAAATGGTTTTCCACCCCCTCACTTTCAATCTGGGGGTGTCTTTGGTTCTAAAATAAGTCTCTTGCAGACAGCATATCGATGGGTCTTGTTTTTTAATCCAGTCTGATAGCCTGTGTCTTTTGATTGGGGCATTTAGCCCATTTACATTCCGGGTAATTACTGAAAGATAGGAATTTAGTGCCATCGTATTACCTATAAGGTGACTGTTACTGTATATTGTCTGTGTTCCTTTCTGGTCTATGTTGCTTTTAGGCTCTCTCTTTGCTTAGAGGACCCCCTTCAAGATTTCTTGTAGGGCTGGTTTTGTGTTTGCAAATTCCTTTAGTTTTTGTTTGTCCTGGAAGCTTTTTATCTCTCCTTCAATTTTCAATGACAGCCTAGCTGGATATAGTATTCTTGGCTGCATATTTTTCTCATTTAGTGCTCTGAATATATCCTGCCAGTCCTTTCTGGCCTGCCAGGTCTCTGTGGATAGGTCTGTTGCCAATCTAATGTTTCTACCCTTGTAGGTTACATATCTCTTCTCCCGCGCTGCTTTCAGGATTTTCTTTGTCTCTGAGACTTGTAAGTTTTGCTATTAGATGTCGGGGTGTCAACCTATTTTTATTGATTTTGAGAGGGGTTCTCTGTGCCTCCTGGATTTTGATGCCTGTTTCCTCCCCCAAATTAGGGAAGTTCTCTGCTATAATTTGCTCCAGTATACCTTCTGCCCCTCTCTCTCTTTCTTTTTCTTCTGGGATCCCAATTATTCTAATGTTGTTTCATCTTACGGTATCGCTTATCTCTCGAATTCTGCCCTCGTGATCCAGTAGTTGTTTATCTCTCTTTATCTCAGCTTCTTTATTTTCCATCATTTGGTCTTCTATATTACTGATTCTCTCTTCTGCCTCATTTATTCTAGCAGTTAGCACCCCCATTTTTGATTGCACCTCATTAATAGCCTTTTTGATTTCAACTTGGTTAGATTTTAGTTCTTTTACTTCTCCAGAAAGGGTTTCTCTAATAACTTCCATGCTTTTCTCAAGCCCAGCTAGTATCTTTAAAGTCATGATTCTGAACTCTAGATCTGACATTGTACTAATGTCCGTATTGAGTAGGTCCCTGGCAGTCGGTACTACCTCTTGTTCTTTTTGTTGAGGTGATTTTTTCCATCTTGTCATTTTGTCCAGAGGAGAACAGATTAACGAGAGAACAAAATGCTAACAGGGTAGTAACGTCCCCAGAAAATATACTCTAAACAAATCAGAAAAGACCTGAAGCTGGGGGAAATGAAAGGGAAAGAATGAAAAAAAGAAAAAGAAAAAAAGAAAAGAAAAAGATAAAAACAAACAAAAACAGAACAAAACAAAAAAACCCAGAATGTGATCAAATATGATCAGGCTGGTGCATAGATCCGTTCCACACACTAGATTTTGGGTGTGTTTTGGTCTGTTAGAAGAAAGTGCCTCCTAAAATTTTAAAGAAAGAAAAACTTATATATGTACAAAAATAAGGGTTGATATGATGAAGGGATGGAATATGATTGTAAAGATGAAAATTATAAAAAATTTTATAAAAGGAATTGATAAGAAGTTGTTTGAAAAAAGAAAGAAGAGGATTTAAAAAAAAAGAGAAAAAAAAATGGAGAGAATGTGATCAGGCAGGAGAGTATAAAAAAATCATACACTAGAGATTTAGGGTATATTTTGATCTGTTAGAAGAAACTATCTCAAAATTTTTTTTTTTTAAGATTTTATTTATTTATTTGACAGAGAGAGAGAGACAGCTAGAGAGGAAACACAAGCAGGGGGAGTGGGAGAGGGAGAAGCAGGCTTCCCACCGAGCAGGGAGCCCGATGCGGGGATCGATCCCAGGACCCTGGAATCATGACCTGAGCCGAAGGCAGGTGCTTAACGACTGAGCCACCCAGGCGCCCTGAAACTATCTCAAAATTTTAAAGGGAGAACAACTTATATATATATGCCAAAAATACAGGTAACTACTATGAAGGGATAGAATATGACTCTAAAAATGAAAAATAAAAATGTTTTTTAAAAAAGGGATTGATAGATGTTGGTTGAAAAAGGGAAAAAGAAAAATTCAAAAAAAAAAAAGTTAAAAAATTAACTTTGAAAGACTAAAGAATCATGGTAAAAAAGCCATGAGTTCTATGTTCAGTATTCCCCTAGCGCTGGAGTTCTGCCGTTCTCATTGATCGGTAAACTTGGTCTTGGCTGGCTGTTCTCACTGATCTTCTGGGGAGGGGCCTGTTGCCGTGGTTTCCAAATGTCTCTGCCGGAGGCGGAATTGCCCCGCCCTTGCCCCCTCCCGGCTAAGGAATCTGCTCGGGTTTGCTCTCCGGGGCTTTTGTTCCCTGCGAGCTTTCTGTACAGCTTTGGAGGCGGAGAGTGAAAATGGCGGCCTCCCAATCTCCGCCCTGGAGGAGCCGAGAACTCGGGGCCCCGCTCCTCAGTGAGCCCCCAGAGAAAAGCCGCCAGTCACTCCCGTCTCCCCGGTCTGCGGTCACACTCCGTGCTCACCCGGCCTGTGACCGCGCGTTTCTGTCTCTGGCACCCGACCCCGTGTGGAGTCTCCAAACCCAGCAGATCCCTGCAGTGCACTCCCGCACGGCTCCTCCTGGGGGAGGAAGGTGAGTCTCCCCAGATATGCCGCTTGTTGGGTCCCTGCTGGAGGAGCAGTGGCCCACCTGTGCCATGGATCAGTTTATGGCAACCCCGAGCTGAAAGCACGAACCTCGGCTCCGTCTCTGCAGCCGGCTTCCCTGCTCCGATACCTGGGAGCTCTGCCGCACTCAGGCACCCCCGGTCTTTCTGTGACCCCGAGGGTCCTGAGACCACACTGTCCCACGAAGGTTCCACCCCCCGCTTAGCCACCAGAGTGACGTCCCTCAGCGGAGCAGACTTTTAAAAGTTCCGATTTTGTGCTCCGCGGCTCTATCACTTGCTGGTAGCAGCTGACGGAGGCCCCCTCCCCCGCCGTCTATCCTCCCGAATATTGCCTCGGATTCACTTCTCGGCATGTCCTACCTTCCAGAAAGTGGTCGTTTTTCTGTTCAGAGAGTTGTTGCTATTCTTTCCTTCGATCTCCTGTTGAGTTTGTAGGTGTTCAGAATGGTTTGATCCCTATCCAGCTGAATTCCTGAGACCAGACGAAATGTAGGTCTCCTACTCCTCCACCATCTTGGTCCCTGTTCTAAGAGATTATTAAAAGTGGTGAATTAGACTAATGCAATTGGGAGAGTTTCTCTGACTGTGGATCAGCAAGTGTTCCAAAGCTTAGGGAAAAGTGGTTTTTCCTTTTTCTTTTTGAAAGACGGGTGAACAGGCTAGGAAGTACCTGGTGTGGGGGAGGTGCCATGAGGGAGAAGAATGTTCTGCCTTAATGATAGCTTATTTCCTAAGGGGCCTAATTAAGCACAGCTGTGTCCTGGCTCAAGCAGAGGATGGGTCAAAATTCAGAGGCCTGAGGGGAGGAGACGATTAACAAGTTTGGTCAAGAAATACTTGGTTACAACGATGGCAGAGACAAAATGATTCAGCTAATCCCTAAAGAGGTAAAGAATGGGAATGTGGAGGGTCGGTGTAGCCTTGTCTTAGGTAAACCAGGGAGTGTGCCATGACTCATTATTTAAGTTGCACTGGGAAAGGTATTTCTTTGCCGTAAGTCATTTCCCAGAAGACAAAGGGGTGAGAGGAGTTCTCAATCTTGGCTGTTTTCCAGGGGCATAGGGCTCAGGCAAAATTCAGCACGTCACCTTAAATGCCTGTATGTAGATAAGTGCCAATCTGTATTACAGAATCAAAAGCGATTTTATTTTAGAGAATATCTAAGACTAATTTTCAAAAATCACTGCTACATTTCAACAATATTAATGTGGGGCTTCACCTATATTAAGTGGTCCACTCATGTTTTCTGAATATTAGTAGATACAATACTAATAATTGTTTTCATTTACTAATTTTTTTCATGCCAAACACTGTTTATCTTCTTTAATTTCACAGCCTCAGTAAGTTTCAGTTACGATTATCAGCAACCATTTTCAAATATGGAAAAATACACTTAGGCCCGAAGTCTCACAACCAGTTTTGTAACCTAAAACCACTGAGTCCAAAACCCTGCCCTAATCCAGAGGGAGAGTGGCAGGCCTTTGTCTCTTGGGTTCTCTATCCTATAAAAGAGCACTATGTTAGATTCTTGACAATGGGTATGTCTTAGTTGGCTTGGGCTGCTCTAACAAAATACAACAGATGGAGTGACTTAAACAACAGAACTGTGTTTATCATGGTTCTGGAGACTGGGAAGTCCAAATTCAGGGTGTGAGCTGATTTGGTTCCTGATGAGAACTCTCTTCCTGGCTTGTAGATGGCTGCCTTCTAGCTCTGTCCACACAAGGTGGAGAGAGAGAGAGACAACAAGCTCTTTGATGTCTCTTTTTAGAAACACTAATCTTACAGAATCAGCGACACACCCTTATGACCTTGCTTAACCGTGATTACCTTCTTATAGGCTCTATCTCTAAATACAATCACATTGGGGGTTAGCGTTTCAACATAGGAATTATCAAGGGACATACACATTCAGTCCATAACAGGATGCAAACTGTGGAGGACAATAGATCAATAACAACCGGGTTAGCTTTCTTAGAATAACTGAAAAGGCTAAATTATTTATGGTAAATTTAGTATACAAAATTTTAATCTTACATCCACAAAATGTCTTTGAATAAAATTACCAGCTAGAACACATTATGGAACCCTCTCTCATTTCAGATCCTAGCACCCACAAAGTTAGTCCGCCTAAATCCAACAGTCCAACAATCTCAAAATCATGGATCTGTGACTTTTACCAATATTTCCATTGTATATACCTTCCTAGGGAAAAAAAAAGTTTTATTCATATTTGATAAAAATTGTAGGGAGTGATTAAAATTGAGAGACCTCTCTAATAACCATTTTGGCTTTCTAATTAAAATTTTTCTCTTTCTCTGTATGATTTCATAGACACTGTTGAGGCACAGGTCTCTAGGCTAAAAACCAGGATTCCCAAACACAAAGGCAGTTCAAAAAAAAAGAAAGCTCTTAGACAATCATTTGTTGTACATTATTTGGTTAAAGGGAAATACTTGCCTTAAAAAAGGAAGAAATGGAAAAAGAAATAATGGTCAAAGGAATCCCAAATCATAAGGGTAGAAAAGGGAAGTGAAAACCAAAGCAATATCCAAACGCTGTGAAATAAACAGGTAAGTGTGAGAGGAAGATAACATTTAACTTTAGTCTGAATAAAATAAACACAATATAAACTGGAGTCGACCATAAAATTCTTGATCAGACAAAGTATTAACTGATGTTCATCATACCTATCTCTTCTCCACCCACAATCTCTATTTCCCATTCTGGACAATTTGACAAGACTATGCTGATTTCTTGTGTTCTCATTATCAAGATAATAACCAGTAAAATTATTTGATATATTTGCCACAATGGAAAATACAGATTAATTTTTGCCGTAATAATTGAGTCTTTATTGTCAGTAATTGCCCACAATTATCCTGTATCAGCTGTCAAATGTATTTTAAGTGAGTGCACAGTCCTAGAACTACAGACACAAACTTGGTTATTGGTTCGATTAACAATAAAGCATAGTTTCTTCCCTTCCGTGATATTTTAGTTTTTCCAGGTAGTTAGGGGAAGGTACAAGATTACTCATTGCTATGGAGCGTGTGTTCTTAATTATCTGAGTTCCTTTGGGCTCAGGAGTTTTTATAGAGCTAATAGTTTTTCAGACTTCTTGAGATATTTCCCCTATCTTTACTTACTCACATTCTGAAACTCCATCTAATACACTCTGATTTTCAGGGGGCTCCACTTTATGCCAGAGGGTATTCTTAAAGGCCCACTATAATTCAAAACTTGCATAATTCCAGACTGATCCTGATAAACTGGGTTGTATATTTATCGGCTAAAGAAGGTAATACCAGTTAACAAAAGCATAAACACAGTTTCCAATTTTCATAAGCAGCTATGAAATCAAATTGAATTTGAACATAATTTTGGGGGAGAGAAAGGTGTTGCACAAATTAGGATTTTTTTTAATGGTTTACCTCACACTATTCCGAATATAGATAAGTCACATTTATATAAAATATGAACATATTAATTATATAATTATGTTATGTAAAAGGTTTGTAGTAAGCCACACAAGTCAGATACATAAACAAGTTTAAGAGAAAGATGTAGAATGAATTATACAAAACTCACTGAACACTAGTGATTAGGTCAGAGAATAAAAGACAACTGACTTACCAATGCAACACTGAACAATGTCCTTTACTCCAAACATAAGTCCAACAAGCTTCAGTGGGAATAGTGGAAAATCTCCTTTTGTTTCCACCATTCTCCAGAAATTTTTGTTTGCAACAGTGAATAATGGTTGCATCTCCTTTTCCCTTTCCTTTCATTTGACTTTATTTACCTTTCTTTTGTATTTCTACAATTTGATGCTCAAGATATAAATACCTACCTAAACTTCTGCCCCTTTCTGAGACCCAGAACCACTGCTAAATGAAGTTACATTCCTGAATGCACTGATGATCTTGCTCCCAAACTAAACATTACCAGTCAACTAAGTCACGCCAAAGGTAATGCTTATCAGAAAATCCCTATACCATGGTGGGAGACTAGAATCAATGCCTGCCTCAGATCTGAGCTACAGCTAATAATATGGCTGTGAAAATTTAGATTGACAAATGGAGTCTTCAAGATTCAGAGGTAGCATTGAAGTTAAGTCTCCTATGATTGGTAAGTCATGTTAACCATGGGTGGATGGGCATTCTGTCACATACATCATTTTAATTAATGACTCATGCCACATACTGAGCATCCTTGACTTGAGTGTTAAGTAGACCTTAACTTAATGCATAAAGATTGGGATATTTGCTGAAGCCTTGGGCAACTGCCTAATAGATACTTGGAGATCAACTTCTAACTGTTAACCATCAAGATATAGAAGGCTGTGCTAGAGACTCGGGCCACCAACTCAAACCCTTGCACTACTCAGCACTCTCCCAATATCTGGTCAGCATTGGCTGACTATCTGGAGCCTTATCTCTCTCACTTCCCCAAATCTAGGTATTTTCCTGGAAATTCTATGAAAAAAACTAAAAGGTCACTCATTCTACAGGACCTATGGAAAATTCTTTCTACAAAGAGAGCAGAGTGATGTGGTGGAAATGGCACTGGACAGTCAGGACATCTGAGTTCCAGTCCCAGCTTTGCTACTACATAGGTTTGTGAATCTTGGGCAAGTCATTCAACCTTTATGAGCACTGTATTTTCACACATAAAATGTCAGTAATAATGACAGACAAATCTATTCTATATTGTTGCAAGGCCAATTCAAGTCAGGTAAGGAGGCTGGTTACAGTTATGAAGGAATGACTACAAAGAGGAGATAGTACAAAATATATAATTTTTACTGAATTGCTATCAGGATTTGGAATTCCACTGCTGTTTCAATGTATCACCACATAATTTCCTAGTTAAAACATGCAATTATGAATTTCATCATATTTCCCATCAGTCATCAATAATTTGCTAACAAAAGGCAAATTAATAACTGAATTTAAAATTACAAAATGATTTGCATTACAGAACATCAATTGTACTTCCATACTTATTACTATAAATTTATTATTCTATTTAAGCTGCTATGAAATAGCATTGACATAGATGCATATTTAAATCTTTTAGTCATTTGAGAGCCTGAGTTCAACAAACCAATGCTCCTGGGCCAAGTCAGGCCCCTCCTGTTTTGCAAAGTTTTATTGAAATACAGCTATACCCATTTACATATTGCCTTTGACTATTTTCACATTACAACTGCAAAGCTGAGTCATTATGACAGAGGACATGGCCCACAAAGCCCCAAATATTTACTGTTTGGCCCTTTACAGAAAAAGTTTGCTAATCCTATCTTGATTCTATATTATCAACATCAATAAAATACCTTCAGCTTTTTGTAGTTCCAAAATGCTAGAATGACCACCAAGAGGAAATAAAAAATAGTCTACAGTGAAAGAAAAATGGTCACAGTGTTAAAACAACCAACACACTGATGGAAATTAAAGACCATGATTGCAGGAAAAATTGTAAGTAAGCAAGAAGGTTATTTTTTTTTTTTTTAAAGCCAAAGGAACTATTTTTTTGCCTAGGAATACTGTGTGTGTAGTATTTAATGTATATGAAGAATTTGCTGCTTTTAAGCACTCACATATTTGGCTGTGAGTTGATGAGAAAGGAGTAAAATTTTTTTTGTCTATTCCTATAAATGAAAGGAATACAAATTAGCCCATAACCTAAAACAATTATCTAAATTAAAATCATGATTTTAAGGTGATTCTTAGAAGTGAAAAATTTTTTTGTATGGTAAAGAAATTTTAAAAACCAGTTCTCAGTCTACATTACCCAGGGAATGTGGTTAAATTTTCTTTACTTAACTCAGGCTAGAAGTTCTTCCTTAATGTTGCTTTTTAAAAATTCAGCTTTTCTTATTTGTGACCTGGGCTGGAAGGTTAGAGGTGGTCTTTAAAATGATGAGATATCTGCTAAGACATCACTTATGGTCTAATGGCCTCCTGTGTTAGCTAACTTCAGTGAGGTCCTCAGCGGGGAAATTTGATTGGGATATTATGTTTGATTTCTCCACATGAGAACAGAATCACAATGCCTTCCTTGTCAGATACTAAAGGAGAAAGAATGTGAGTCGTTTTCTTCTGGCTCCCTGATCCTTCACTCTGATGAGTCTCTATCTCAAGCTTGCCTTTCTGTCTCTGGTTCTATGAGGAGGAAAATAAAGTGACTCCAACCTAAAGTCACCGTGTCCCCAGATTATACCAGTTTTTCCTTACTTGTTGGTTTCTTAGTTTTCTTTTAAGTTGGTTCCTGCCCGCTTTCTTACCTCTGTTGCCATTTTGAGTGTCATTTAAAAAAATTGTATAACTGGGGCGCCTGGGTGGCTCAGATGGTTAAGCGTCTGCCTTCGGCTCAGGTCATGATCCCAGGGTCCTGGGATCAAGTCCCGCATCGGGCTCTCTGCTCCTTGGGAGCCTGCTTCTCCCTCTGCCTCTCTCTCTCTGTCTCTCATGAATAAATAAAAATAAAAATCTTAAAAAAAAAAATTGTATAACTACATATGTAAACTTGCTTAATTCTTCATGTTTCTATTTCCTTGTATTTCAGTTTTCATTTATAATTGAGTGATACTTTTTTGAGTGAGGTTTGGAAGATCTGTGCAAGATTTCCCTCCCAGGTTTACACAGCAGACTGTTCAACACTGTAGGAGAACTTTCCATATGCATTATTTTTTAGGCATCATTCCACTTATCTCCTGAGAGACAGTTTAGCAGAGTGGTTAAGAACTCTGACTCCCAATGAGGGTTCAAATCCTGGCTAAGAACACTTACTCACTGTGTGCTTATTTATTTTCTTCGTTTTTCAATATCCACATCAGTGAGGTGGGAATAATTACAGTACCTACCTAATAGCACTATTTTAAGGAGTAATTTAGTTAGTATTTTTAAAAGCCTTCAAAAAAATGCTTGCCTACATGTAAGTCCTTATAACTACTAGGACTTACTCTTAAGGTCAGTGATGCAGACTCTGGTCATTATTTTTCCTGAAGTCACTTGGCCTCTTTTCTGTGTTGGTGTAGGGGGGGGCATACTGATGTTGTGGGGTGGGGGTGGGGTTAAGGCAAACCCCTTTCCTGGTATTGAAAATGTTGCCTAGTTCTACCCAAGGATATGTAAGGGGATATAAATTGGATGAAATCTGGGGGGGGGGAATCCTTCCCTTTTTCAAGGGGGGAGCTTAAGGAGAAATGCTCTGCTCAGTACCATCTCTCACCTCACGCCTTTATTTTTTTTAAAAGATGTTATTTATTTATTTGTCAGGGAGAGCACAAGGTGGGGGGCAGCAGGCAGAAGAGGCAGAGGGAGAAGCAGGATCCCCGCTGAGCAGGGAGCCCGATGCGGGATTGGATTCCAGGACCCTGGGATCATGACCTGGGCTTAAGGCAGATGCTTAATTGACTAAGCCACCCAGGTGCCCTAAAAATACCATTTTCAAAATTGCTCAGGAGGGAAAATGTAGCAAAAGGTGATGGGAAGACACTCTGAGATTAGGCTACAAAAGCCTATGACTTCCATGTTGATAGCAGAATTTCTTTATTGCCTTCCTGACTTTTATGCTTTGATGAAGTCAGCTGCCATGTTGGAGCTATACTTGAGCACAGCTTCCGGCTGACTGCCAGTGAGGATGTCAGGCTCTTGGTCCAACAAGCTGTGACAAACTGAATTCTGCTAGCAACCCCTTGAGCTTGCAAGTGGATCCTTCCCCAGTTGAGCCTTGAGATGAGATTATAGCCCTGGCCAATACCTTGATTCTAGCCTTGTCATAGACTGGGAAGCAGAGGACCAACCTAGGTCATGTCCAAGTTCTTAGTCCACAGAAACTGATATAATAAATGTGTACTATTTTAAGCCACTAAGTTTTGGGGTAATTTATTACTCAGAATAGAATATAATTGGTTTGTTCTTCTCATGTAGGTATTAAAGTAATTATAAATCATCAAAAATGCTGTCCTAGACAACCCAACCTAAAATTACTGCCCAACCCTCAGTAATAAATCACTCAGTTTGCTTTCTATATATTTTATCACTATCTTATTCCAAAACTGCTAGTTATCACCAGGTATGTGTTCTTTCTTGCTTCCTCGTTACTGGAAGTTCTGGTCATGTGAATATTCAGAAGAAAAGAAAAACACTAATTTCCAGCTTTCCTTGCAGTTAATCATGACCATACGATTAGGTTCTGGCTAGTAAGATTAAGTGAACATTGTATGTACAAATTCCAACATACATGCTTCTTCCCACCTTTGATGCTCTCCTGCATGTGGATACGATGACTCTAGCTCCATGTTGGACCCTAAGGATGAAGGTTACTCCTGGGGATGGGAGAGCAGACAGCTGGAAGTAACTGGGCCTCATATGACTATAGTCAGCAAATTGGCCCTGCACCTCCTATCTAGAATTGACATAAGAAAGAAACAAACTCCCTTGTTCAAACCACTGTTATACCAAGCCAAACCTAAATCTAAATGATATATATTTACTAGCTTTTGTGAGCTTATTATTTTGCTTATGGGTCCTCCTTATCCTCCCCAACTATTATATAAACTCCATCTGTATAAACTCCATGATGGACAATCAGTAAGTTATCTCCATTTTTCATTGGTCTTTCTCCTGTGACTAGAACTATATAACTGACACTCCATATACACTTGTGAAATAAATGATATGGATGGTTATTTAGGCTGATTTAAATTTTTTGCTCTAACAAATATGTGGAAATAAGTGCACATCTTCGTGCACTGATGAGTAGTTGTTGTAAAAGGGATACCAAGAGGTAGGATTGTTGGAAACAAGACTATGTACATTTATTAAATATAACTGCCAAATTGCCTTCCAAAAATTTTCTTCCATTTTATGTTTTCATTCAGTTTATTCTAGAAACTGTTTCTCTATTCTTTTGCCAAAAGAGGATATTACAAATCATTTTTGGTTTTAGGAATCTGATGAGTGAAATAGGTCTCCTTGTGATCTGCATTTTGCTACAAAAAGATTACCTTTCTGCAAGTCTACTCAGATTCTTAGTTTGTAATGTGCATTGAGGTTCTCCAGAAGGGATACACAAGATGCGATGTTTCCCAAACGCCTTTTTTTTTTTTCTTTCTTAAAACCTCTTATGGTACAAAAATTCAGAACAGTGATCTTTTCTGAGAAATGTTAGCCTGAGCTAAAGCAGTGGCTGGCATGTGGTATGTAGTTTCTCTCTAAGCTTCCTAGAAGCTAAGTTGAATGCATTTGGGGGATTTTCATCAGAGGAATTCACTGAGAGAGGAGATGGTAGTAAAAGTAGCTTATCTTCATATTTTAATTTAGTAGGAATGACCTTGAGTTCTTAACTAAGCAATTATATTAAGTTGTGTGACTCTTGATTAAGATAATGGACTTCTGAGGCACCTGGGTGGCTCAGTCAGTTGAGCGTCTGCCTTTGGCTCAGGTCATGATCCGAGGGTCCTGGGATTGAGCCCCGCATTGGGCTCCCTGCTCAGCAGAGAGCCTGCTTTTCTCTCTCCCTCTGCTGCTCCCCCTGCTTATGCTCCCTCTCTTTCTCATTCTCTCTCTCTCAAATAAATAAATAAAATCTTAAAAAAAAAAAGATAATGGACTTCTCTGAGGAAGAGAAACTCTCTTCTCATCAGAGGAAAACCTTGCTCCTGTTAAATTTGCACACTTGAAGAGTTCCAGGTAGGGTGACCAACTGCCACTGTTTACCTTGGAGTGAGGGATTTCCTGGGCCCTTAAACTTTAAGTGCTAAAACCAGAAAGTCCTGGGAATACCTGGTTGAACTGGTCACTCTTAGTTCAGACTTCATTTTCTGAGCTGGCCATTTCTTGTAAAGTCATGTTATTTTAAGAGTATTTGCTTCAGAAACACATCACACCTTCATATACCACCTTTTCAACTCTCATGCTGCTTGTGTTAAAACATCGCTGATCCAATTACCTGTTCCTCCATTACAAAGTAGCCCAAAACTCTGTGGCTGAAAACTAAGTTTCATATAGTTTCATAATTTTGGGGGGTCAGAAATTGGGTAGGGCTTACCTGAGTGATTATTCTTTTCCAACCTGTCTTAATTCAAACCTTTTAAGAAGCAGATGTAAAATGGTGTAGAAGAAACCTTCAAGCAGATGTAAAATAGGTTTTATTTATCTTTTTTTTTTTAAGATTTTATTTATTTATTTGACAGAGAGAGAGAGACACAGCGAGAGGAGGAACACAAGCAGGGGGAGTGGGAGAGGGAGAAGCAGGCTTCCTGCTGAGCAGGGAGCCCAATGTGGGGCTTGAACCTAGGACCCCGGCAGATGCTTAATGACTGAGGCCCCATAAAATAGGGTTTAGACATGCACAGGATTACTGGGGGAAATGCCTGTGAAGGATAAAGGGAGGAAGTGGGAATAGGCAGGAAAAACCTCAGACTGTCATGCAGGTCTCACACATATAAAAGAGAGGGAGGAGTAGTGAGGATTGGGTAGGAAGACTCTTTTTTTTTTTTTTTTTTTATTCTTATGTTAATCCCCATACATTACATCATTAGTTTTAGATGTAGTGTTCCATGATTCATTGTTTGTGCATAACACCCAGTACTCCATGCAGAATGTGCCCTCCTTAATACCCACCACCAGGCTAACCCATCCTCTTACCCCCTCCCCTCTAGAACCCTCAGTTTGTTTTTCAGAGTCTATCGTCTCTCATGGTTCGTCTACCCCTCCGATTACCCCCGCTTCATTCTTCCCCTCCTGCTACCTTCTTCTTCTTCTTCTTCTTTTTTTTCCTTAACATATATTGCATTATTTGTTTCAGAGGTACAGATCTGAGATTTAACAGTCTTGCACAATTCACAGCGCTTACCAGAGTACATACCCTCCCCAGTGTCTATCACCCAGTCACCCCATCCCTCCCACCCCATCCCCCACTCCAGCAACCCTCAGTTGGTTTCCTGAGATTAAGAATTCCTCATATCAGTGAGATCATATGATACATATCTTTCTCTGTTTGACTTATTTCGCTCAACATAATATCCTCCAGTTCCAACCACGTTGTTGCAAATGGCAAGATCTCATTCCTTTTGATGGTTGCATAATATTCCATTGTATATATATACCACCTCTTCTTTATCCATTCATCTGTCGATGCACATCTTAGCTCTTTCCACAGTTTGGCTATTGTGGACATTGCTGCTATAAACATCAGGGTGCACGTACCCTTTCCGATCCCTACATTTGTACCTTTGGGGTAAATACCCAGTAGTGCAATTGCTGCATCGTAGGGTAGCTCTATTTTCAACTTTTTGAGGAACCTCCATACTGTTTTCCAGAGTGGCTGCACCAGGTTGCATTCCCACCAACAGTGTAGGAGGGTTCCCCTTTCTCCGCATCCCCGCCAACATCTGTCGTTTCCTGACTTGTTAATTTTAGCCATTCTGACTGGTGTGAGGTGGTATCTCATTGAGGTTTTGATTTGGATTTCCCTGATGCCGAGCGATATTGAGCACTTTTTCATGTGTCTGTTGGCCATTTGGATGTCTTCTTTGGAAAAATGTCTGTTGATGTCTTCTGCCCATTTCTTGATTGGATTCTTTGTTCTTTGGGTGTTGAGTTTGATGAGTTCTTTATAGATTTTGGATACTAGCCCTTTATCTGATATGTCATTTGCAAATACCTTCTCCCATTCTGTCGGTTGTCTTTTGGTTTTGTTGACTGTTTCCTTTACTGTGCAAAAGCTTTTTATCTTGATGAAGTCCCAATAGTTCATTTTTGCCCTTGCTTCCCTTGCCTTTGGTGATGTTTTTAAGAAGTTGCTTCAGCTGAGGTCAAAGAGGTTGCTACCTGTGTTCTCCTTTAGGATTTTGATGGACTCCTGTCTCAAATTGAGGTCTTTCAACCATTTGGAGTCTATTTTTGTGTGTGGTGTAAGGAAATGGTCCAGTTTCATTCTTCTGCATGTGGCTATCCAATTTTCCCAACACCATTTGTTGAAGAGACTATCTTTTTTCTATTGGACATTCTTTCCTGCTTTGTCAAAAATGAGTTGACCATAGAGTTGAGGGTCCATTTCTGGGCTCTCTATTCTGTTCCATTGATCTATGTGTCTGTTTTTGTGCCAGTACCAGACTGTCTTGATGATGACAGCTTTGTAATAGAGCTGGAAGTCTGGAATTGTGATGCTGCCAGCTTTGCTTTTCTTTTTCAACATTCCTCTGGCTATTCGGGGTCTTTTCTGGTTCCATACAAATTTTAGGATTATTTGTTCCATTTCTTTGAAAAAAGTGGATGGTATTTTGATAGGGATTGCATTGAATGTGTAGATTGCTCTAGATAGCATTGACATCTTCACCATATTTGTTCTTCCAATCCATGAGCATGGAACGTTTTTCCATTTCTTTGTGTCTTCCTCAATTTCTTTCATGAGTATTTTATAGTTTTCTGAGTACAGATCCTTTGCCTCTTTGGTTAGATTTATTCCTAGGTATCTTATGGTTTTGGGTGCATTGTAAATGGGATCGATTCCTTAATATCTCTTTCTTCTGTCTTGGTGGTGGTGTATAGGAATGCCACTGTTTTCTGTGCATTGATTTTATATCGTGCCACTTGACTGAATTCCTGTATGAGTTCTAGCAGTTTTGGGGTGGAGTCTTTTGGGTTTTCCACATAAAGTATCATATCATCTGCAAAGAGTGAGAGTTTGACTTCTTCTTTGCCGATTTGGATGCCTTGTATTTCTTTTTGTTGTCTGATTGCTGTGGCTAGGACTTCCAGTACTATGTTGAATAGCAGTGGTGATAGTGGACATCCCTGCCATGTTCCTGACCTTAGGGGGAAAGCTCTCAGTTTTTCCCCATTGAGAATGATATTTGCTGTAGGTTTTTCATAGATAGCTTTTATGATATTGAGGTATGTACCTTCTATGCCTATACTCTGAAGAGTTTTGATCAAGAAAGGATGCTGTACTTTGTCAAAAGCTTTTTCTGCATCTATTGAGAGGATCATATGAATCTTGTTCTTTCTTTTGTTAATGTATTGTATTGCACTGATTGATTTGTGGATGGTGAACCAACGTTACAGCCCAGGGATAAATTCCACTTGGTCGTGGTGAATAATCCTTTTAATGTACTGTTGGATCCTATTGGGTAGTATTTTGGTGAGAATTTTTGCATCCATGCTCATCAGGGATATTGGTCTGTAATTCTCCTTTTTGATGGGGTCTTTGTCTGGTTTTGGGATCAAGGTAATGCTGGCCTCATAAAATGAGTTTGGAAGTTTTCCTTCCATTTCTATTTTTTGGAACAGTTTCAGAAGAATAGGTATTAATTCTTCTTGAAATGTTTGGTAGAATTCCCCTGGGAGCCATCTAGCTTTTGTTTTTTGGGAGATTTTTGATGACTGCTTCAATTTCCTTAGTGGTTATAGGTCTGTTCAGGTTTTCTGTTTCTTCCTGGTTCAGTTTTGGTAGTTGATACATCTCTAGGAATGCCTCCATTTCTTCAGGTTATCTAATTTGCTGGCATAGAGTTGCTCATAATATGTTCTTATAATTGTTTGTATTTCTTTGGTGTTGGTTGTGATCTCTCCTCTTTCATTCATGATTTTGTTGATTTGGGTCATTTCTCTTTTCTTTTTGATAAGTCTGGCCAGGGGTTTCTCAATCTTGTTAATTCTTTCAAAGAACCACCTCCTAGTTTTGTTGATCTGTTCTACTGTTCTTTTAGTTTCTATTTCATTGATTTCTGCTCTGATCTTTATTATTTCTCTTCTCCTGCTGGGTTTAGGCTTTATTTGCTGTTCTTTCTCCAGCTCCTTTAGGTGGAGGGTTAGGTTGTGTACTTGAGACCTTTCTTGTTTCTTGAGAAAGGCTTGATTGCTATATACTTTCCTCTTAGGACTGCCTTTGCTGCATCCCAAAGATTTTGAACAGTTGTGTTTTCATTTTCATTGGTTTCCATGTATTTTTTTAATTCTTCTTTAATTTCCTGGTTGACCCATTCATTCTTCAGTAGGATGCTCTTTAGCCTCCATGTATTTGAGTTCTTTCCGACTTTCCTCTTGTGATTGAGTTCTAGTTTCAAAGCATTGTGGTCTGAAAATAGGCAGGGAATGATCCCAATCTTTTGGTACCGGTTGAGACCTGATTTATGACCTAGGATGTGATCTATTCTGGAGAATGTTCCATGGGCACTAGAGAAGAATGTGTATTCCGTTGCTTTGGGGTGGAATGTTCTGAATATGTCTGTGAAGTCCATTTGGTCCAGTGTGTCATTTAAAGTCTTTATTTCCTTGTTGATCTTTTGCTTAGACGATCTGTCCATTTCAGTGAGGGGGGTGTTAAAGTCCCCCACTATTATTGTATTGTTGTCGATGTGTTTCTTTGCTTTTGTTATCAATTGCCTTATATAATTGGCTGCTCCCATGTTAGGGGCATAGATATTTACAATTGTTAGATCTTCTTGTTGGATAGACCCTTTAAGTAGGATATAGTGTCCTTCCTCATCTCTTATTACAGTCTTTGGTTTAAAATCTAATTTGTCTGATATAAGCATTGCCACCCCAGCTTTTTTTGGTGTCCATTAGCATGGTAAATGGTTTTCCACCCCCTCACTTTCAATCTGGGGGTGTCTTTGGGTCCAAAATGAGTCTCTTGCAGACAGCATATCGATGGGTCTTGTTTTTTAATCCAGTCTGATAGCCTGTGTCTTTTGATTGGGGCATTGAGCCCATTTACATTCAGGGTAACTATTGAAAGATAGGAATTTAGTGCCATCGTATTGCCTGTAAGGTGACTGTTATCGTATATTGTCTGTGTTCCTTTCTGGTCTATGTTGCTTTTAGGCTCTCTCTTTGCTTAGAGGACCCCTTTCAAGATTTCTTGTAGGGCTGGTTTTGTGTTTGCAAATTCCTTTAGTTTTTGTTTGTCCTGGAAGCTTTTTATCTCTCCTTCAATTTTCAATGACAGCCTAGCTGGATATAGTATTCTTGGCTGCATATTTTTCTCATTTAGTGCTCTGAATATATCCTGCCAGTCCTTTCTCGCCTGCCAGGTCTCTGTGGATAGGTCTGTTGTCAATCTAATGTTTCTACCCTTGTAGGTTACATATCTCTTCTCCCGAGCTGCTTTCAGGATTTTCTCTTTGTCTCTGAAACTTGTAAGTTTTACTATTAGGTGTCAGGTTGTTGACCTATTTTTATTGATTTTGAGAGGGATTCTCTGTGCCTCCTGGATTTTGATGCCTGTTTCCTTCCCCAAATTAGGGAAATTCTCTGCTATAATTTGCTCCAGTATACCTTCTGCCCCTCTCTCTCTTTCCTCTTCTTCTGGGATCCCAATTATTCTAATGTTGTTTCGTCTTACGGTATCACTTATCTCTCGAATTCTGCCCTCGTGATCCAGTAGTTGTTTATCTCTCTTTTTCTCAGCTTCTTTATTTTCCATCATTTGGTCTTCTATATTACTGATTCTCTCTTCTGCCTCATTTATCCTAGCAGTCAGCGCCCCCATATTTGATTGCACCTCATTAATAGCCTTTTTGATTTTCACTTGGTTAGATTTTTGTTCTTTTACTTCTCCAGAAAGGGTTTCTCTAATAACTTCCATATTTTTTTCAAGCCCAGCTAGTATCTTTAAAGTGATGATTCTGAACTCTAGATCTGACATCGTACTAATGTCCGTATTAAGTAGGTCCCTGGCAGTCGGTACTACCTCTTGTTCTTTTTGTTGAGGTGATTTTTTCCATCTTGTCATTTTGTCCAGAGGAGAATAGATTAATGAGAGAACAAGATGCTAGCAGAGTAACAACGTCCCCAGAAAATATACTCTAAACAAATCAGAAAAGACCTGAAGCAGTGGAAAAAGAAAGGGAAAGAGAGAAGAAAAAAAAAGAAAAAGAAAAAGATAAAGATAAAGGTAAAGATAAAAACAAACAAAAACAAACAAAACAAAACAACAACAACAAAAAAACCCAGAATGTGATCAAATATGATCAGGCTGGTATATAGATCAGTGCCACACACTAGATTTGGGGTGTATTTTGGTCTGTTAGAAGAAAGTGCCTCCCAAAATTTTAAAGAAAGAAAAACTTACATATGTACAAAAATAAGGGTTGCTATGATGAAGGGATGGAATATGAGTATAAAGATGGAAATTATAAAAATTTTCATAAAAGGAATTGATAAGAAGTTGTTTGAAAAAAGATAGAAGAGGATTTAAAAAAAGAAAAAAGAAAAAAAAGGGAATGGATGTGATCAGGCAGGGGAGTAGAAAAAAGTATATACTAGAGATTTAGGGTATATTTTGATCTGTTAGGAGAAACTATCTCAAAATTTTAAAGAGAGAACATCTTATATATATATGCCAAAAATACAGGTAACTACTATGTAGGGATTGAATATGACTCTAAAAATGAAAAATAAAAATGTTTTTTTTAAAAAGGGATTGAGAAGATGTTGGTTGAAAAAGGGAAAAAGAAAAATTCAAAAAAATGAAAAAAAGACAGTTAAAAAAAATTAACTTTGAAAGACTAAAGAATCATGGTAAAAAAGCCATGAATTCTATGTGCAGTATTCCCCTGGCGCTGGAGTTCTGCTGTTCTCATTGATCAGTAAATTGGTCTTGGCTGGCTGTTCTCGCTGATTTTCTGGGGAGGGGCCTGTTGCCGTGGTTCCCAAATGTCTCTGCCGGAGGTGGAAGTGCCCTGCCCTTGCCCTCTCCTGGCTAAGTAATCTGCTTGGGTTGTTCTCCAGAGTTTTGTTCCCTGCGAGCTTTCCGTACAGCTTTGGAGGCGGAGAGTGAAAATGGCGGCCTCCCAATCTCTGCCCCGGAGGAGCTGAGAACTCGGGGCCCGGCTCCTCAGTGAACCCCCAGAGAAAAGCCATCAGTCACTCCTGGCTCCCCGGTCTCCGGCCGCACTCCGTGCTCACCCAGCCTGTGACCGCGCATTTCTACCCCTGGCACCCGACCCCGGGTGGAGTCTCCAAACCCAGCAGATCCCTGCGGTGCACTCCCGCGCGGCTCCTCCCGGGGGAGGAAGGTGAGTCTCCCCGGATCTGCCGCTTGTTGGGTCCCTGCTGGAGGAGCAGGGGCCCGACTGTGCCGCGGATCACGGTTTATGGCCACCCCGAGCTGAGAGCCTGCGCCTGGGCTCCGCCTCTGCAGCCGGCTTCCCTGCTCCGATACCTGGGAGCTCTGCCACACTCAGGGACCCCCGGTCTTTCTGTGACCCCGAGGGTCCTGAGACCACACTGTCCCGGAGGGTTCCACCCCCCGCTTAGCCACCAGAGTGACGTCCCTCGGCGGAGCAGACTTTTAAAAGTTCCGATTTTGTGCTCCGCGGCTCTATCACTTGCCAGAAGCAGCCGACGGAGGCCCCTCCCCTGCCGTCTATCCTCCTGAATATTGCCTCGGATTCACTTCTCCGCACGTCCTACTTTCCAGAAAGTGGTCGCTTTTCTGATGAGAGAGTTGTTGCTATTCTTTTCTTCGATCTCCTGTTCAGTTTGTAGGTGCTCAGAATGGTTTGATCCCTATCCAGCTGAATTCCCGAGAGGAGACGAAATCCAGGTCTCCTTCTCCTCCGCCATCTTGCTCCGCCCCCGGGTAGGAAGACTCTTAGATGGCAGTGTTGGTTTAAGAAATGTTCAGGGAAGTTGCAAATTACCTGTTAAAAGAATTGTGTGTCCTACAGGAATGGACTTCTACTAGCAGCCTCATGGTTCTCAGTCACTGGATGGGAGGAGTCCAGGTGGCCTAGGAACAAGTATTGGGGGGATCAAGAGGGGCTGTCAGTCATATATAGCCCTGCCCCCCCGCCCCCACAACAGTTATCTTGAAGATCTGAGTAGTGCATTTTCAAGGCTGTCACAGATGTGATGTTATGGTATTTAGCAGGTGGATGGGTTGATCTCAACTGTCCAAGATGGCTCTGTACACATGACTGGCAGCTTGAGGGGATGTCTGGGCTGTCTACTGGAATACCTTTCCAGACCAATGGTCTCTGCTAATGTGAATTCTTACATGCTAGCTCAGGGAGTGTGTTCCAATGAACAAGGCAGAGCTGCACAGCCTTTTACGACAGCACAGGAAGATAGATAGAGTCACTCCAGCTATGTTATACTGGTTTAAACATACATAGCACCACCTAGGTTCAAGGGGAGGGGCCATAGACCCCTCTTCTCATGGGAGAAGCATGGGAAGCATTTGCAGCCATGTTTTAAGGAGCCACATGGTCTACATCCCTTTATCTTTCAGCTGGCCACCTTCTACCCCATTCTTATTGTCTCTAAGAAGGTATTAATTTAGCTGTCAATTGAAATGAGATTAATGTGAAAGTGAATCCAAGTTCTGTGACTTTAGGCTAGTTTTCCCCTGCTTTTCCATAAACTTCCAAATAAAATGAATTCATAGTATATAACATACAAAGTTATTGGGAAGGCTAATGAAATGATGCATGAATGTTTGCTGGCACATAGTAAGCATTCAGTAAATGTTTTCTATCACTTATGTATTTTTCCCATTATTTATGCTGTAGCATTGCCAATCTCATTGTTTAAGGGCAAATAATTTTGAGTCTCTCCTGCTGCCAGAGATCTATCTTTGTGGATAGGATTCATTTACTAGACCATAGGGTTCCAGTCTTTGAGATCAAGAAAGGACAGATAACAAATCAAAGTTAATATATAACCCATATTTTGTGAGTACCTACTCTTGACTTGGCTTAGGAGTTAGATCAAGATTCCAAATGGAAGAGAAAAATGAATTACAAAGATACGCATTTTGTAATACTGTACATGGGCTTAATGGTGGCAGCATGCCCCCCTGCCCCCAACCCTTAGCCTAGGCTGTCAGCAGTAGGCGGACAGTGCTTCCCAAGCCCACGTGTACCAGGCTGTTTGACAGTGACCACACCGTCCATGTCCCCTGATCAGGCTCCCTATGGATGGGGGCCAGGAGGGCCGAGTATGGTGCTGATAGCAGCTGAGCACCTCACACAGGGAGTTGCGCTGGCTTGCAGGAAAAAAGAGGTCTGGCCAGGCTCTGTAACCAGATGGTTGGCCACTGGCCCAGCTGTTTTCTTTTTTCCATCCAGTTTCTGGGCTGGATGTTATGTTCCCAGGGGTGACCTGGGACTGTAAATTTTAAGCCTTGTTGATAAGTTCTGCAAAATACTGTGTAAATAGATCTTATGAAATGTACTGTGCTCTGAAGTCCCAGACACCAAGTTAACGCTTTATCACATTATCTCATTTAATCCTCACAACACACTTCTGAGGTTGGTACGATGACATCTACGTTACAAATGAGGAAACTGAGGTTCAGGGATATGGAAGGAAAATTAGAAAATCAGGGTTTGAACATTTTAAATGGCAACAATGGCAACAACATGAATGTTTCTTAATAGAGAATAATTCAAGTACTTGTTTTTTTGGTCATTGTTGTTCTTAGCATTTACTTGGTAA
The DNA here is from genome assembly GCF_029215605.1 of Mirounga angustirostris. NCBI lineage: Eukaryota > Metazoa > Chordata > Mammalia > Carnivora > Phocidae > Mirounga > Mirounga angustirostris. The sequence continues at coordinate 173,936,276 of NW_026991709.1, read as the reverse complement.
AGTATACAGAAGAAACCCAATCTGACATAATTGGCATTGATATTTGATCACTCATAAAAATACCACCTAACATGTGGGATCATATGGTAGATCACACATGACCAGTTTTAGTATAGAAATATCAACGTTCTTTTATTTTTCCATCGTTTGATGCACAGTCAAGGCTCTTTGTTTATTGAGTATGGGCCCATTGACAGAAGATCCCCGCTGAATGAATTCATGAAAAACACTTCTCATGGTGCATTACCTAAGATTTCCATCATTAGTTTTCTTGCTCTGTAAGGTCTTTTGTTTTCATGATTATTTTCCCTGATTATTTAAAACTATTTATATATCTAATTCTACAATCATTGTTGAGCAAGATGCCCTTTCTGACTTATTTCATTGGACATGCATGTTTCTTCAGTTTCTAACTACTTAAATAAAACTTAAAGCTTAACACGTATTCAACTGGAATACATGGTTTGGGTACGAATGCAGCCAACCCTTAAGCACATAACAAGAGTGCACCAGTGCACTCAAGGGTAGGTAGTCAGGGGAAGGGCAGGCGGTGGCTTATCTGTAACGTTCATTAAACATAGGAGGCTGGAGCAGAAGGGTCTACCTATGACTACTTTCTACTTATCTTGAAGATCACCTTTATTTCCATTAACATTGGTACCATTTGATACTGTTTTGACTTTTTTTCATCATTATGTTCCTAGGATGTCCCTTTGCCAATGATTCCCATATCCACTGGCTTGCAGAAATGAGTGGAGCTACTTTTGTAGTGGGAACGAAACACAAAATGAACTTCTTGTAAAAAAAAAAAAATCACTACACACAAAGATGTGTTTAGATTTCTCTGCGTAATTTAAAAATGTAAGGAGTAATCTCTCTGTATTAGGGTTGTCCAATAGAACATTCTGTGAGGATGGAAATGTTCATTATAGGCCTTTTTTTTTTCCTGTTGGTTTGCTTTTTTCTTATTGATTTGTATGATTGCTTTATATATTCTGTAGCTATATGGTCCAATGTGCAGTCATTAACTACAAGGGACTATGGAACACTTTATTTTTTAAATAAACCAATAATATTTTTTTTAATTTAAATTCAATTAATTAACATTATGGAACAGTTTAAATATGACTAATACAACTGAGAAGCTGAAGTTTTTATTTAAATTAAATTAAATTAATATAAATTTATAAATATATAATTGTAAATTAATATAAATGTGGTTTGTAGCAATCACATTGATCAGTACAGATCTATATCCAATACTGCAGTATTTATTCAAATACAGGGCTAACATATATGACTTTTTCCAAAATACATGAAGAGATGGTAAAGGTAAATTATCAGAATGTTTTAATGTTACCCTGGGAGATTTCCTCTTAGTTTGATGGAAAGAGAAGGTAAGAGGCAAGTACATGTCCGCACACAGGTATATGCTAACTGTATAATAAATTATTCCCCACATCTCTAGATAATTTTTTTTTTTTTGGCTTTGTTTAGTTAGAACCTCATTTATGAGTGTGTGAAGAAAGTTAGAGGGCAAATGCCTTGCCATCAGGGTATAAGCTAATTTTTTGCAAGGAATGACATACAAACCTATGTAAATATCCTTAGTCCTACCAATGTTCACAAAATGAGTTTATGATAAAATAAATACACAAAATAATACAAATATGAAGGCAGATCAGCTTGTGATCACTTTCCAAATATAATGATCACTGCAAAGCTACTTTGGATTTAGGAAAGTTACTCAAATCATGTTTACTAATAAATTATTAGTCTGTCAGGTCAGCCTTCTCTGGTGCTGGGAATTGGAACTCTCACTAGCCTATGAATTATATCAGTCCAATTTGGAAATCAGATGTTTTTATAGACCACTGCATATCCTAATTTATATCAGCATCTTCCAATAAGTACAGGTACAATGGGCTGTAAGTTTTAAGGTAGGAATAACCTATTGATATTTGTAACATTCAAAAATGGAAATAAGATCAAACAGAATATACTGAAAACATTGAACTACTTTACTGCTACTATGGTATTAGTGTTTTGGAGGCCATTTAAAATGTCTGCTTTTGGGGACACCTGGGTGGCTCAGTCCGTTAAGTGTCTGCCTTCGGCTCAGGTCATGATCTCAAGGTCCTGGAATTAAACCCCACTTTGAGCCTCACCTTGGGGCTCCCTTCTCAGTGGCCAGTGGGTAGTCTGCTTCTCCCTCTCTCTCTGCTCCCAGCCCCTCTGCCACTTGTACGTGCTCTCTCTCTCAAATAAATAAATAAAAATCTTAAGAAAACATAATAAATAAATAAAATTTTTAAATGTCTGCTTTTAATTCAACTAAAATATTTTAAATCCACATTAATGGTGAAATATATTTCACAACACATTTTAGTCATGTTTTCTCCCAATTTTTAATGAATATAATTTTGCAGTCTTAGTTTATACTTTATATAAATTATATAAAATCTATATTTTTAATTATATTAAAGAACACCTTCAGATACCATTTGGGTGATGGGGAGGGATGGTATAATGTGACTGATCGGCATTAGGAAAATGCTTTTCTATGTAAATCATAAGATTATATGTTGTCAACACTATGTAGTTGCTATGAGAGTGGGAGAATAATTCTAATGAATACAAAGATTACAAAGATTAGATATTAATGTTTAAAGCTATCATGCACTGGACATCTTATAAAATTGTCCAGGCTTGCATCCTGTGAAAAATGCTTAATGGAGGATTACATATTGGATCTTTTTTTTTTTTTTAATCTTTTGTGTTCTATTGACTGGCTACTCAATTTGATGGATTTTACTGTTACGTTCAGCTAATTAATACCACACAAGAGAATAAACCACTTAAATTCAGTATCTTCCCATTTATGGAAACTTCACTGAAGAAATGTTTTTCACTGAAAAGTCAGGAATAGTAATTTCTACACAAGAGCAGAACTACACTGTGCATTAAAGTAACATAAAATAAAACGCTTTGCCACGGAAACACTGAGCATGTGGTCTGTTAGATTGATGAACATGCTGAAATTGGAATTGGGATGTAGATTTATGCATCACAGTTCCCAGAGGAAGAACCTTGTAGGGGAGCCTCTTTGCTCAAGAGACATCAACGAGTGTTTGGATTAATTTGTCTTGACAGACTCCTGCCACTAACAACTCTTCATTGGAATAAAACACAGCTGAACTTTGCCAAGCATTTGTGTCCCTCTCTTGCACCCCCACCCTTTTTATTTATTTACTTTTTTATAGAGGTAAAATTGGTGTATAACATTATATTAGTTTCAGGTGTACAACACTGTAACCATCCACATGAACTATATTGTGGCCAATTATATGAACTGCAAAGCAATTACCACTAAGTCTAGTGGTAACATCCATCACCATGCAAGTGACCCCCTTCACTCAATTTACCCCCTCCCACTCCCTTTCCCCTCATGTAACCACCAATGTGTTCTTTGTATCTAAGAGCTTGTTTCTGTTTTGTGTTGTCTTGTTTTTTAGACTTAGATGTATGAGTGAAATCATACATTATTTGTCTTTCCCCATCAGACGTATTCCCTTAGCATAATAACTCCAAGGTTCACCTATATTGTTGCAAATGACATTCCATTCTCTTTTATAGCTGAGTAATGTTCCGTTGTGTGTATGTGTGTGTGTGTGTGTATGTATGTATGTGTATCATATCTTCTTTATCCATTCATCTACTGATGGACACTTAGGTTATTTCCAAATTTTGGCTATTATAAATAATGCTACAATGAACATAGGGATGGATATATCTTTTTGAATTAGTGTTTTCATATTCTTTGGATAAATAGGCAGAAGTGGAATACCTGGATTGTGTAGTGCTCTATTCTTAATTTTTTGAGGAGTCTCCATACTGTTTTCCACAGTGGCTATACCCCAGTAACAGTGTAGGAGGGTTCCCTTTTTTCTACATCCTCTCCAACACCTGTTATTTCTTGTCTTGTTGATAACAGCCATTTTAACTGGTGTGAAGTGATATCTCCTTGTGGTCTTGGTTTGCATTTCCTTAATAATTACTGTTGTGAAACATCTTTTCATGTGCCTCTTGGCCATCTGCATGTCTTCTTTTGAAATACGTCTATTCAAAACTTTTGCCTATCTTTTTATTTTGGTTGTTTCGTTGTTGTTGTTGAGTTTTGTGAACTTTTTATATATTTAGGATATTAATTCCTTGTGGATATATGATTTGCAAAGATCTTATCCCACTTAGAAGGTGGTCATTTTGATGATGGTCTCATACTGTGCAGGAGCTTTTTATTCTGATGTAATTCCATTTATTTATTTTTGCTTTTGTTTCCCTGGCCTTTGGAGTCAGATACACAAAAATATTGTTAAAACTGATGTTGAGGAGGTAACTGTCTATGTTTTCCTCTAGGAATCTTATAGTTTCAGGTCTTACATTTAAGTCTTTAGTCCATTTTGAGTTAATTTTTGTGTATGGTGTAAGATACTGGTTTAGTTTATTTCTTTCGCATGTGACTGTCCCGCTTTTCCAACACCATTTATTGAAGAGACTATTCCTTCTCCGTTGTATATTCTTGGCTTTTTTGTTGTAAATTAATTGTCCATGGAAGTGTGGATTTAATTCTGGGCCCTCAGTTCTGTTCCACTGATCGATGTATAGTATATTCTTAGCTTTGTAGTATAGTTTGAAATCGGGAGCATGAAATTTCCAGCTTTGTTCTTCTTTCTCAGTACTGATTTGCCTATTCAGGATCTTTTGTGGTTTCATACAAATTTTAGAATTATTTGTTCTAGTTCTGTGAAAAATACCACTGGAATTTTAATAGGAATTGCATTAAATCTATAGATTGCTTTGGGTAGTGTGGCATTTTAGCAATATTAATACTTACAATCCAAGAGCACAAAATATTTTCCAACTTACTTGTGTCCTTTTCAATTTATTTCATCAATGCCTTATAGTTTTCCATGTACAGGTCTTTCACCTCCTTGGTTAAATTTATTCCTAGGTATTTTATTCTTTTTGATGCAATTTTAAATGGAATTTTTTTCTTAGTTTCTCTTTTTGATAATTTCTTATTGGTGTATAGAAACATCACAGATTCCTATGTGTTTATTTTATATCCTGCTACTTACTGAGTTCATTTATTAGCTCTACCAGGTTTTTTGGGTAGAGTCTTCTGGGTTTTCTATATATAGTAGCATGTCGTTTGTAAATAGTGACAATTTTACTCCTTCCCAGATGATTTAGATGTCTTTTATTTCTTTTTCTTGTCTAATTACTATGGCTAGAACTTTCAGTACTATGTTGGATAAAGTATCAAGAGTGGTTATCCTTGTCTTGATCCTGATCTTAGAAGAAAATCTTTCAGTTTTTCACCATTGAGTATGATGTTAACAGTGATTTTGTTACAGATGGCCTTTATGATATGTGGGTACTGTTCCCTCTATACCCGCTCTATGCCCACTTTGTTGAGAGTTTTATCTATTGTGTGTTTTCCAGTTCAGCTATTGTATTCTTTAGCTGTATAACTTCTGTTTGGAATTTTCTTATTTTTTATCTCTGTTTTGATGATCTCACTATGTGCATTCATCATTCTGTCAAGTTCAGTGAGCGTCTTTACAACTATTACTTTGAACTCCTTATCAGCATAGATTGTTTATTTCTATTTCATTAAGATTTTTTTCTGATGTTTTACCTCGTTCTTTCATTTGGAAAATACTCCTCTCTTTCTTCATTTTGCTTGACTCTCTGTGTTTGTTTCTATGATTAGACAGATCAACTACCTCTCCCAGTCTTGAAGGAGATTCTTGGTAGGACATGTCACATGGAGCTCAGACCAGCTCTACTCTGGCCAGTAGAGCTAGAGCTCCCGTTAGGGCTGCATGCATTATCTGCTATGGTAAGGCTACGTCTGCAGCGTAACAAAAGATTTTCAATCTCTTTTCAGCCAACAGTTTTACTAAATTGTAATTACCAATGCACAAAACAATTCTACACACACATCTATAAATTTATTAGAATTGCACAGAAACTTCATAACTATCTGCATCAATTTTCAACTCTTCTTAAAAGTCAATGTCAGAAAAAATTTCCAATAACAGTGAAATGACCAAAGAGCAAATGATAAAAAAAAAAAAAAAGGAAAAGGCTAAAACCTAGATTTTTTCACATATTCTATAATGAGCCAAAGATAAATCTAGAATTATCTTGATATTTCATCCTGGCAAATATGGCACATACCAGGTTAAAACAAAACAATATACAAAATGAAATTAAGCAAGAGACAAAAATCTCTAATATTATTTTCCAGAATATTTTGGCTGCAAATAATAGAAAAACTACCACTCAAATGATGTAAACAACAAAGGGATGTGTTATCTTAAAATTGTATACTTACCCAAGTACATATGTAGGGCAATTCTAGGCATGGTGCTCCTTCTTTTTTCCTTTGGATTTTTCTTAAATATGTCCTCCTTCCTGTTCTCATTTCATCTTCAGGTTGATATCAAGATGACCACACCTTTTCTAGGGATAATCACCTAGAGGGAGAATACTATAAAAAGTTAGAAAAAGCTATGTTGTCTAGTTGTTTGTTTGTGGAAAGACAATATACATGAGCCATGCAGTGGAATTTATCACCTACCTCACTGTCCAGAATCAGGCCACATGCTCACTCTTGAACCAATCATTACCAAAACTTGGGTTACAATAATCGCTTAAAAAATTCAGGAGGGATCCTTGACCTGAAGATATTGTCATGCTCACACGGAGAAGGAGAATGTAAAGAAAGAGAGTGAAAATGCAAGAAAAAGAAAAAAAAGAAAAGAAAAGAAAAAAAGAATGTAATTATTTTAAGGAGGAAATACTTGGGAGGATTGAAATTTTAAGTAGATAATACTAGGGTTTGATGTACTATTTTTATTAACATATAAAATGTACTATTTTTTTTTAAAGATTTTATTTATTTATTTGAGAGAGAGTGAGAGAGAGAGAGAGCACAAGAGGGGGGGAGCGGGAGAGGGAGAAGCAGACTCCCCGCCGAGCAGGGAGCCCAATGCGGGACTCGATCCGGGGACTCCAGGATCATGACCTGAGCCGAAGGCAGTCGCTTAACCAACTGAGCCACCCAGGCGCCCCTAAAATGTACTATTTTTTTTTTATTCTTATGTTAATCCCCATACATTACATCATTAGTTTAAGATGAAGTGTTCCATGATTCATTGTTTGTGCATAAAACCCAGTGCTCCATGCAGAATGTGCCCCCCTCAATACCCACCACCAGGCTAACCCATCCTCCCACCCCCCTCCCCTCTAGAACCCTGTCAGTTTTTCAGAGTCCATCGTCTCTCATGGTTCGTCTACCCCTCCGATTTCCCCCGCTTCATTCTTCCCCTCCCGCTACCTTCTTCTTCTTCTTCTTCTTCTTTTTTTTTTAACATATATTGCATTATTTGTTTCAGAGGTACGGATCTGAGATTCAACAGTCTTGCACAATTCACAGCGCTTACCAGAGTACATACCCTCCCCAGTGTCTAACACCCAGTCACCCCATCCCTCCCACCGCACCCCCCACCCCAACAACTCAGTTTGTTTCCTGCGATTAAGAATTCCTCATATCAGTGAGATCATATGATACATGTCTTTCTCTGTTTGACTTATTTCACTCAACATAATACCCTCCAGTTCCATCCACGTCGTTGCAAATGGCAAGATCTCATTCCTTTTAATGGCTGCATAATAATCCATTGTATATATAGACCACATCTTCTTTATCCATTCATCTGTCGATGGACATCTTGGCTCTTTCCACAGTTTGGCTATTGTGGACATTGCTGCTATAAACATCGGGGTGCATGTACCCCTTCGGATCCCTCTACTTTTGTATCTTTGGGGTAAATACCCAGTAGTGCAATTGCTGCATCGTAGGGTAGCTCTATTTTCAACTTTTTGAGGAACCTCCATACTGTTTTCCAGAGTGGCTGTACCAGCTTGCATTCCCACCAACAGTGTAGGAGGGTTCCCCTTTCTCCGCATCCCTGCCAACATCTGTCGTTTCCTGACTTGTTAATTTTAGCCATTCTGACTGGTGTGAGGTGGTATCTCATTGAGGTTTTGATTTGGATTTCCCTGATGCCGAGCGATGTTGAGCACTTTTTCATGTGTCTGTTGGCCATTTGGATGTCTTCTTTGGAAAAATGTCTGTTGATGTCTTCTGCCCATTTCTTGATTGGATTCTTTGTTCTTTGGGTGTTGAGTTTGATGAGTTCTTTATAGATTTTGGATACTAGCCCTTTATCTGATATGTCATTTGCAAATATCTTCTCCCATTCTGTCGGCTGTCTTTTGGTTTTGTTGACTGTTTCCTTTGCTTTGCAAAAGCTTTTTATCTTGATGAAGTCCCAAAAGTTCATTTTTGCCCTTGCTTCCCTTGCCTTTGGCGATGTTTCTAGGAAGAAGTTGCTGTGGCTGAGGCCAAAGAGGTTGCTGCCTGTGTTCTTCTTTAGGATTTGGATGGACTCCTGTCTCACATTTAGGTCGTAAAACCATTTTGAGTCTATTTTTGTGTATGGTGTAAGGAAATGGTCCAGTTTCATTCTTCTGCATGTGGCTATCCAATTTTCCCAACACCATTTGTTGAAGAGACTGTCTTTGTTCCACTGGACATTCTTTCCTGCTTTTTCGAAGATTAGTTGACCATAGAGTTGAGGGTCCATTTCTGGGCTCTATTCTGTTCCATTGATCTATGTGTCTGTTTTTGTGCCAGTACCATGCTGTCTTGATGATGACAGCTTTGTAATAGAGCTTGAAGTCCGGAATTGTGATGCCACCGGCGTTGCTTTTCTTTTTCAACATTCCTCTGGCTATGTGGGGTCTTTTCTGGTTCCATACAAATTTTAGGATTATTTGTTCCATTTCTTTGAAAAAAGTGGATGGTATTTTGATGGGGATTGCATTGAATGTGTAGATTGCTCTAGGTAGCATTGACATCTTCACCATATTTGTTCTTCCAATCCATGAGCATGGAACGTTTTTCCATTTCTTTGTGTCTTCCTCAATTTCTTTCATGAGTATTTTATAGTATTCTGAGTACGGATCCTTTGTCTCTTTGGTTAGATTTATTCCTAGGTATCTTATGGTTTTGGGTGCAATTGTAAATGGGATCGAGTCCTTAATTTCTCTTTCTTCTGTCTTGTTGTTGGTAAATAGGAATGCCACTGACTTCTGTGAATTGATTTTATTCCTGCCACTTTACTGAATTCCTGTATGAGTTCTAGCAGGTTTGGGATGGAGTCTTTTGGGTTTTCCACACAAAGTTTCATAACATCTGCAAAGAGTGAGAATTTGACTTCTTCTTTGCCAATTTGTATGCCTTGTATTTCTTTTTGTTGTCTGATTGCTGTGGCTAGGACTTCCAATACTATGTTGAATAAAAGTGGTGATAGTGGACATCCCTGCCGCGTCCTGACCTTAGGGGGAAAGCTCTCAGTTTTTCCCCATTGAGAATAATATTCGCTGTAGGTTTTTCATAGATGGCTTTTATGATATTGAGGTATGTACCTTCTATGCCTATACTCTGAAGAGTTTTGATCAAGAAAGGATGCTGTACTTTGTCAAAAGCTTTTTCTGCATCTATTGAGAGGATCATACGATTCTCGTTCTTTCTTTTGTTAATGTATTGTATCACATTGATTGATTTGCGGATGTTGAACCAACCTTGCAGCCCAGGGATAAATCCCACTTGGTCATGGTGGATAATCCTTTTAATGTACTGTTGGATCCTATTGGCTAGTATTTTGGTGAGAATTTTTGCATCCATGTTCATCAGGGATATTGGTCTGTAATTCTCCTTTTTGATGGGGTCTTTGTCTGGTTTTGGGATCAAGGTAATGCTGGCCTCATAAAATGAGTTTGGAAGTTTTCCTTCCGTTTCTATTTTTTGGAACAGTTCCAGAAGAATAGGTATTAATTCTTCTTGAAATGTTTGGTAGAATTCCCCTGGGAAGCCATCTGGCCCTAGGCTTGTTTTTTGGGAGATTTTTGATGACTGCTTCAATTTCCTTAGTGGTTATAGGTCTGTTCAGGTTTTCTATTTTATCCTGGTTCAGTTTTGGTAGTTGATACATCTCTAGGAATGCCTCCATCTCTTCCAGGTTATCCAATTTGCTGGCATAGAGTTGCTCATAATATGTTTTTATAATTGTTTGTATTTCTTTGGTGTTGGTTGTGATCTCTCCTCTTTCATTCATGATTTTGTTGATTTGGGTCATTTCTCTTTTCTTTTTGATAAGTCTGGCCAGGGGTTTATCAATCTTGTTAATTCTTTCAAAGAACCACCTCCTAGTTTCGTTGATCTGTTCTACTGTTCTTTTGGTTTCTATTTCATTGATTTCTGCTCTGATCTTTATTATTTCTCTTCTCCTGCTGGGTTTAGGCTTTATTTGCTGTTCTTTCTCCAGCTCCTTTAGGTGGAGGGTTAGGTTGTGTACTTGAGACCTTTCTTGTTTCTTGAGAAAGGCTTGATTGCTATATACTTTCCTCTTAGGACTGCCTTTGCTGCATCCCAAAGATTTTGAATAGTTGTGTTTTCATTTTCATTGGTTTCCATGTATTTTTTTAATTCTTCTTTAATTTCCTGGTTGACCCATTCATTCTTCAGTAGGATGCTCTTTAGCCTCCATGTATTTGAGTTCTTTCCGACTTTCCTCTTGTGATTGAGTTCTAGTTTCAAAGCATTGTGGTCTGAAAATAGGCAGGGAATGATCCCAATCTTTTGGTACCGGTTGAGACCTGATTTATGACCTAGGATGTGATCTATTCTGGAGAATGTTCCATGGGCACTAGAGAAGAATGTGTATTCCGTTGCTTTGGGGTGGAATGTTCTGAATATGTCTGTGAAGTCCATTTGGTCCAGTGTGTCATTTAAAGTCTTTATTTCCTTGTTGATCTTTTGCTTAGACGATCTGTCCATTTCAGTGAGGGGGGTGTTAAAGTCCCCCACTATTATTGTATTGTTGTCGATGTGTTTCTTTGCTTTTGTTATCAATTGCCTTATATAATTGGCTGCTCCCATGTTAGGGGCATAGATATTTACAATTGTTAGATCTTCTTGTTGGATAGATCCTTTAAGTAGGATATAGTGTCCTTCCTCATCTCTTATTACAGTCTTTGGTTTAAAATCTAATTTGTCTGATATAAGGATTGCCACCCCAACTTTCTTTTGGTGTCCATTAGCATGGTAAATGGTTTTCCACCCCCTCACTTTCAATCTGGGGGTGTCTTTGGTTCTAAAAGGAGTCTCTTTCAGACAGCATATTGATGGGTCTTGTTTTTTAATCCAGTCTGATAGCCTGTGTCTTTTGATTGGGGCATTTAGTCCATTTACATGCAGGGTAACTATTGAAAGATAGGAATTTAGTGCCATTGTATTGTCTGTAAGGTGAGTGTTACCGTATATTGTCTGTGTTCCTTTCTGGTCTGTGTTGCTTTTAGGCTCTCTCTTTGCTTAGAGGACCCCTTTCAAGATTTCCTGTAGGGCTGGTTTTGTGTTTGCAAATTCCTTTAGTTTTTGTTTGTCCTGGAAGCTTTTTATCTCTCCTTCAATTTTCAATGACAGCCTAGCTGGATATAGTATTTTTGGCTGCATATTATTCTCATTTAGTGCTCTGAATATATCCTGCCAGTCCTTTCTGGCCTGCCAGGTCTCTGTGGATAGGTCTGTTGCCAATCTAATGTTTCTACCCTTGTAGGTTACATCTCTCTTCTCCTGAGCTGCTTTCAGGATTTTCTCTTTGTCTATGAGACTCGTAAGTTTTACTATTAGATGTTGGGGTGTTGACCTATTTTTATTGATTTTGAGAGGGATTCTCTGTGCCTCCTGGATTTTCATGCCTGTTTCTTTCCCCAAATTAGGGAAGTTCTCTGCTATAATTTGCTCCAGTATACCTTCTGCCCCTCTCTCTCTTTCTTCTTCTTCTGGGATCCCAATTATTCTAATGTTGTTTCGTCTTATGGTATCGCTTATCTCTCGAATTCTGCCCTTGTGATCCAGTAGTTGTTTATCTCTCTTTTTCTCAGCTTCTTTATTTTCCATCATTTCATCTCCTATATTACTGATTCTCTCTTCTGCCTCATTTATTCTAGCAATTAGCGCCCCCATTTTTGATTGCACCTCATTAATAGCCTTTTTGATTTCTACTTGGTTGGATTTTAGCTCTTTTACTTCTCCAGAAAGGGTTTCTCTAATAGTTTCCATATTTTTTTCAAGCCCAGCTCGTATCTTTAAAGTGATGATTCTGAACTCTAGATCTGACATCGTACTAATGTCCGTATCGAGTAGGTCCCTGGCAGTCAGTACTACCTCTTGTTCTTTTTGTTGAGGTGATTTTTTCCGTCTTGTCATTTTGTGCAGAGGAGAATAGATTAATGAGAGAACAAAATGCTAGCAGAGTAACGACGTCCCCAGAAAATATACTCTAAACAAATCAGAAAAGACCTGAAGCAGTGGGATAAGAAAGGGAAAGAGAGAAACAAGAAAAAGAAAAAAAAAGAAAAAGATAAAGATAAAAACAAAAACAAAACAAAACAACAACAACAACAACAACAAAAACTAGAATGTGATCAAATATGATCAGGCTGGTATATAGATCAGTGCCACACACTAGATTTGGGGTGTATTTTGGTCTATTAGAAGAAAGTGCCTCCCAAAATTTTAAAGAAAGAAAAACTTATATATGTACAAAAATAAGGGTTGATATGATGAAGGGATGGATGTAAAAATGGAAATTATAAAATATTTTATAAAAGGAGTGATAAGAAGTTGTTTGAAAAAAGAAATAAGAGGATTTAAAAAAAGAAAAAAGAAAAAGAAAAAAAAGGGAGAGGATGTGATCAGGCAGGGGAATAGAAAACACCATATACTAGAGATTTAGGGTATATTTTAATCTGTTAGAAGAAACTATCTCAAAATTTTAAAGAGAGAACAACTTATATATATAAGCCAAAAATATGGGTAACTACTATGAAGGGATAGAATATGACTCTAAAAATGAAAAATAAAAATGTTTTTTTTTTTTAAAAGGGATTGATAAGATGTTGGTTGAAAAAGGGAAAAAGAAAAATTCAGAAAGAAATAAAAGACAGAAAGACAGTTAAAAAAAAAATTAACTTTAAAAGACTAAAGAGTCATGGTAAAAAAGCCGTGAATTCTATGTGCAGTATTCCCCTAGCGCTGGAGTTCTGCCGTTCTCATTGATCGGTAAACTTGGTCTTGGCCGGCTGTTCTCGCTGATCTTCTGGGGAGGGGCCTGTTGCCGTGGTTTCCAAATGTCTCTGCCGGAGGCGGAATTGCCCCGCCCTTGCCCCCTCCCGGCTAAGGAATCTGCTCGGGTTTGCTCTCCGGGGCTTTTGTTCCCTGCGAGCTTTCCGTACAGCTTTGGAGGCGGAGAGTGAAAATGGCGGCCTCCCAATCTCCGCCCCGGAGGAGCCGAGAACTCGGGGCCCCGCTCCTCAGTGAGCCCCCAGAGAAAAGCCGTCAGTCACTCCCGGCTCCCCGGTCTCCGGCCGCAGTCCGTGCTCGCCTGGCCTGTGACCACGCGTTTCTATCTCTGGCACCCGACCCCGGGCGGAGTCTCCAAACCCAGCAGATCCCTGCGGTGCACTCCCGCGCGGCTCCTCCCGGGGGAGGAAGGGGAGTCTCCCCGGATCTGCCGCTTGTTGGGTCCCTGCTGGAAGAGCAGGGGCCCGACTGTGCCCCATATCACTGTTTATGGCAACCCTGAGCTGAGGGCCCGCGCCTGGGCTCCGCCTCTGCAGCCGGCTTCCCCGCTCAGATACCTGGGAGCTCTGCCGCCCTCAGGCACCCCCGGTCTTTCTGTGACCCCGAGGGTCCTGAGACCACACTGTCCCGGAGGGTTCCACCCCCCGCTTAGCCACCAGAGTGACGTCCCTCGGCGGAGCAGACTTCTAAAAGTTCCGACTTTGTGCTCCGTGGCTCTATCACTTGCCAGAAGTGGCGGACAGAGACCCCTTCCCCGCCGTCTATCCTCCCGAATATCGCCTCGGATTCGCATGTCCTACCTTCCAGAAAGTGGTCGCTTTTCTGATGAGAGAGTTGTTGCTCTTCTTTTCTTCAATCTCCTGTTGAGTTTGTAGGTGTTCAGAATGGTTTGATCCCTATCCAGCTGAATTCCTGAGACCAGACGAAATCCAGGTCTCCTACTCCTCCGCCATCTTGTTCCGCCCCCCTAAAATGTACTGTTTTATAACATATCTTCACAACCTGGGTTTACATGGACTGATACTGATCTCTCCAATAGAAATGCAATATAAGTCTTGTATGTTCTTGCCATGATTTAATTGCAGGCTTTCCAATATCCTTTTCTTTTTTATGTATCAGGGAAAATGTAAGCAATTGGGTTAGAGGAGAGTCCAGTCCACAAGAACTTAACTCCAAAAGATTAACTAGTTTCTCAAAATTCTATTGTTATATGAGAAAAACTGGTTGTACTAAGTTAGCCTGTTTATGACCTTCAGAATTTCTTTAGAACTACCCTCTTATGTAGTTATGGAATCAATTTTCTCATTCTCCAAAATTGCCATCAGTTATTGACTTTTAAAGACTCTCTTCAGCAATTTTAGCATCAATGATCATAAAACAAAGATTTGTACATTTGAAGGATAATTATTGTGGGAGGATGGAAAAGGCAGGGATATAGGGGAGCCTCAATGAGATGGGGAGATATTATAAACCTTCTCGTACAGAAAAAAATACATTACATTTTATATTATATATTATAGTATTATAGTTTGGATATGGTTCCCTGGGACAAAGCCTACCTAGGCTAGTATTTTTGTATTGCCTTTATGTCAGAAGAAAATACATGCTTCACTAAGATGATAAATCTCATTATTCAGGTTGTAATTTAATGCCATCATCCTGGTCCACATTATGAAATAGTGTAAAATGGTAGCTGTTTAGAATTGGCTCATTTGTGTTGTAGATATTTATTTTCATTCAATAAATACCAGTTGAAATACATTAAAATTTTTATAAATAAAAAATGAACCAATCAATAGAAAATAATAAAGCATCATCATATGTACTAGTCAGAATTGACTAATGATAGATAAAAGTTTGTCCTATTTGTTTTGTTTTTAAATAAAAATAATGAAACATTACAGTTATCATTGGATCCCCTTTTGTGTGTTATTACCATTCCTCTGTTTTTGGAAAGAATCCACTATTATGACTTTGGTGTGTATCCTTCCTGTTTATTAAAAAAAATATTCACTAAAAAATGTTTCACACACATAAATTTCTCCATGAACAGTATTTGGTATAGTTGGTGTTCATTTGGTTTTGATTATGGCACAGCCGTTGTGAGAATGTGTCTCAGAAACCTCTTTCTGAGGGGAGAGTCCCAACTGCTACACTTTGAAATCTATTGTAGTGTTTGTGCTGAGGCCACATCTTCCATAGGCTGCTCCCCACCAAAGACTGAGTGCTTAAGGGATACAAGGTTGACCTGGTCTGAGACACATCACTGACTTTGGCTCAAGGACTCCCTGTTGGCTTTGTTGAACCTTCCTTGGACAGTGAGGCAGTATAGGTCTTTTTCACACAAGCTTCTTTCTCTGTCCTTCACTCAGTGTCAGACTAGCATGGCAGTCTGTTGGCGCTCCCAGTCTTTCCTAGCATACTTCCATGGATGTTCTGTCTTCTCTTGTGACTGCTTCTTAGAGAATCCAGATTAACAGAGATGATTTCATACTTTGTAATACATTCTACCTTAGCTTACATGATTTAGTATTATGCTTTTCCTATCTAGCCATTTTTATATAGATCTAGTTCATTATTTTAAACTGATCTATATGAATCAGTCTTATGAATATATTACATCTTATTTATTCTTTTATTGATGGTTATATTGTTTCCTTTTTTCTTGCTATTATAAAATGTGCTTCAATGAACATTGTGTACCTGTCGTAATGTGCATATATGCAAGAATAATTTTTAGTTTATGAACTTAGAACTAAAATTATCGGATTGGAGTATGTATGCCTTATCAATTTTCCTATGTTACAACCTTCTTTCTTTTTTTTTTTTTTTAAAGATTTTATTTATTCATTTGAGACACAGAGATAGAGAGAGAGAGAGAGAAAGCATGAGCAGGGAGAGAGGCAGAGGCAGAGGGAGAAGCAGGCTCCTCGCTGAGCCAGAAGCCCGACGTGGGGCTCGATCCCAAGACCCTGGGATCATGACCTGAGCCGAAGGCAGACGCTTAACCATCTGAGCCACCCAGGCGCCCCACAACCTTATATCTTAACATAAGAAAATTGATAGGAATTAATTTATATTCCACCAGTGGAGAATAACCTTTCCTGTTTCTTTCTATTCTTGCCAACATTTAATGCTGTATGATTATTTAATATTCTTCTCATTAATGCTTTGCTTACATTTCTCTGATCCTAATGAGGCTGAACATCTTATACATTTATTGGAATCTGTTCAGTTTTTCTCATATACCATACATTGTATTGTTTATGGTGGTCTTTTTGAATCAAAGAATCTATGGATCTAACAGTAATCTGGCTCAATCTCCAGTCCATAGTAGAATCCATTTTATATAACCACAGGAGAAAAATCAGTCAACATCTATTTAAATACTTGTAGTTAAATAATTTTTACTAGCACCCCATGAATATCTTTTAATATTGAAGAATTCTTAGCACTAAGAAGCAGTCCAGTGAACTGTTTTTCTTTTTTAGTAGTCCCCAATGTTTAAAATCTCTATATTCATTTTCATAATTACATGTTGGTAAGCTTTTTCAAGCAATTTGTTTTCTTATAGTTTAAATATACTTTTCAATGTGCTTTCAATGTGTATATTTAATATTCTTATTCTAAATTTGATGCCACCAAGGAAGTTTAGGAAGTTTCCATTTGCTCAAAAGCAGGACTGCTACAGAGATGGCTTCTTCCCATATTTATTATATCTTATTTTTGTTATAACTTCCAAATAACATATTAAAGAAAGAAACTATCTGGTGCTTAGTTGCAAGCAGACTATACACATACATATGTTGGTATATCAGTTGGCACACTTTTAGTTATATACAACAAAGCTTACTTGAGCCAGTGTAAAGAAAACGAGGGAAATGTGGTATTCATTTTATGTATCACATAAACACATATAATGACAGGAATGCATCAGAAATGTAGAAGTGAACTGAAATAAAGGATTCAAATACTGAAAGAACATTCATCCTGTCTTTTGTATCTGCTCCTTTTCTTAAATCTACCTCATTTTTCTTCCTGGTAACATACTGTCATTCTCTGTTTCCCAGGCCACATGTTAGAAATTTAGCTTCTATGATATCCTGAGTTTTCCTATTATTGGTCCAACTACCTGGAGAATAACTGGATTGACTCTTTCCATCTTCTAGCTCCCAGGTAAGAGATTTCATGAGTTTTTCTTGGGTTAGCTACCTATTCCAAGTCAACAGACTGTATTCAATATGGTAGAGATTTATAATATAGCCATGGTTGCTTTGGCT
This sequence comes from Mirounga angustirostris, assembly GCF_029215605.1. Classification (NCBI taxonomy): domain Eukaryota; kingdom Metazoa; phylum Chordata; class Mammalia; order Carnivora; family Phocidae; genus Mirounga; species Mirounga angustirostris. Next base: position 173,918,714 of record NW_026991709.1, on the reverse strand, counting down.
GTACCGACATAATTTGAGGAATAGGAGTCACAGAAACTAGAGGGGGAACTGTCTCTGAACATGAGGTTGAGCTTGATAATCAGGTTAATACTTGCTCAGTACAGCTGATGAGTGTTTGGTAGTATTTTATTAAACACTTAATTTGCATTCAACATTGGGCTTGACTTTTGGGTAAGAGGACTGAAATGTGAGGCCATTTATACTTCCAGCACTTGGAAGGAAAGTATCATTATATAGTTTCTTTTATATTCCAGACAATATGGCAGACTGTTTACATGTTATTTTATTTAATGCAACAGTCCTACAAGGTTAGCATTGTGATACTCTGGCAGTTGGGCAAGTGCGCTGTTCAGACTGCCCTTCAACAGAACCAGTTTCAGGGAGCACTGCTGATTGACAGTTTCTAGATGTCACCTTTTTGAGTGTGCCCCAGTGTTCAACCAGGCCATGCTTTCCCTGGGCAGCTTGCTTCTATACAAAGACTAAGCCCAGAGGGGGCACTAGAACTCGGCCATTTCCGCTCTCTGCAGGATTCTTCTAGTGGATAAATTTGGCTCCAGGACTCTTCAACAGCCATAAGACTTTTTTTCGCACTGTGCTGTGGTCTACTTCTTCTTCATACTCAATTCCTTTCCCGTTCTCCTTTCATAAGTGCCATACCTGCTTTGCAGTCTCAAGTCCTGCCTACTTGGGCTCCATTCCTTTATCCTTCACACATGTTTTCCCTAATACATCCCTGTCTTGATGTCTGTTTCTTAGAGCACTCAAACTCACACTTCCCCATTTTACAGATTAGAAAACAAACTCAGAGAGAGGCCAACTATCTTTCCCAATGTCACATGCATATTGCTAGTAAAAGGAAAGTGCCAGAACCAAACATAAATCTTTATCACCTGAAAACCCGTATATTTTCCACTATATCATTTACATTCCCCTGTGGACTTCAAGTTTTGTAAGAGCATAATCATTAACTTAATGTGTGAGACATTTAGAATAATATATGGTATATAAAAAGCAATGAATGTGTAACTGTTATTATTCTTCTGATTTTTGCCTGTTTATGTATTGTAAGAAATTTGGAAAGCAGTTCAGCATAGCAACTTCTAGATAACCAGTGTGGCATATTGTAAAAATGGCCATATGTTCTTCCTGTTCTGCATCCACACCTTTGTAATGTGACACTGTATATCCTTTCATTAAGAAGTGGAGACAATTTTCTACCCCTTTAATCAGAACTGGCTTTGTGACTTTCTTTGGACAATGAGACATTAGTAAACATTATGCAAACAGAGACTTAGAAAAGCACTTGTACATTGGAGATTGCCTTTTTGTGGCTCTGGGAAATCTTTTCACCACCATATGAACAAGTCCAGGCTAGCCTTCTGGAAGATAAAAAAAAACATGGAATAGAGCAAAGCTGTTACAGCTAAGAACCTCTCCTAGACCAAACAGCTCCTAGCTTAACCAGCAGCTTCCTGCAGATGCATGAGTGAGAACAGTTGAGACCAGCAGAAAAACTACGCATCTGAGCCTCACTCAAAATGGCTGACTCACAGAATTAGGAGTAAAATAAATGTTTTGTAGTGGTTTATTGCAGCAAAATTTAACTGCTACCCAACCATCGCTACAGAAGGGAAAATATCTGTAGTGGGCACTCTTGGTTGTGGTCTGTGCAATGGCCATTCCCTCCCTCTTTCTTGTTATCACTACACTAACGGTCTTCAGGAATTAGGTACATGTAAGTTTCATAAGCCTCTCCTCAGTGCCAGCTGGGTAAATGTTAATTAGTGTAAGCTAATCACAGTAATGCCATTTATTTTGCTAGTGACTGGGCAGCAGATAAAACACTCACAAACAAGTTGCCTGGGAATTCTATCAGAGAGACATTTCCAGATACAAGGCAGAGACGTGCTACATCCTGCCTTTGGATATTATTGTGTGATAATGTGATACTTGGGGCTCTGGCAGCTACCTTGAGGGCATGAGGTGAAAGTCAAGTTAGATAAGTTGGCATGGATAACTGATTTCACTGAGCCACAGAATTAACCAACCCTCAAACCTCCTGTTCAAGACACTGTTATATGAGATAATGTATTTCCTACTGTTTAACACATGAGTTAGATTTTTCTATAACTTGTAGCTGATGGCATCCTATTTAATACAGTAGTTAAATTTAAGCTTCATAGAAATTCAATACAAACTTTTGAAATGAACACATGAATATTCATGCAGGGAGATGAAGTCTAACCACTAATAAACTTCACCTTTCAGATTTTCTATTCCCTTCTCTACTCCTCTTCTCCAAACCTACACAGAGCTTTATAAAAACACTAAACAAGAAAAGCAGCACTGTGGGTTCACACCAAGATAATGTTCTCCAATTTTCCGAAGTATTGTTACATATTTCCATTTTAAAAACATGGCTGATTCCTTTAAAATAAATTCATTTAAGCTGGAGGCTTATATGCTACAAAATCAAATTAACAGACTAGAGCCTAACATTAGTATATTTTATCTGTGAGAGGATGACTGAGAACCTTTCAGAGAAGGTCAGTAACCATGGGCTAAAAATACCATTTTCTAATTTTTTTTTTTTAAGATTTTATTTATTTATTTGACAGAGAGAGAGAGACAGCGAGAGAGGGAACACAAACAGGGTGAGTGGGAGAGGGAGAAGCAGGCTTCCCGCTGAGCAGGGAGCCCAATGTGGGGCTCTATCCCAATGTGGGGCTTGGCCCTGCTGGCTCTATCCCTGGGATCATGACCTGAGCCGAAGGCAGATGCTTAATGACTGAGCCACCCAGGCGCCCTAAAAATACCATTTTCAAAATTGCTCATGAGGTTAGCCATCTAGGTAGGAATATTAAAAGAAAAAAAATATTAAAGTCTAGTGTAAATCTCTATCTACTAGGATGCACTCTTGCCTCATAACTTTCCAATAAAATCTCTTGTTTCCAAAGTGTGTTCATAAAATTGTCCCTGCCAGATCTGGAATGCCTCATCTCACTTCTTCATGCATGTTGCTGTTTCCTTATTTCAGTGCAACCCAGAAAGTATCTTGCTATAAGATAGAAAAGGATGTTGAAAAGCAACTGGCATGAGAATAAGTTTGATTACTGGCAACATTCTAATGTCTGATGAGTGTACACTACCGTCCAATTATTCATATCTCCAAGGGGATACCTGATTTCCAAAATGGCATCCATCAACCAAGGCAGCCAGGGTGTTGCAGGGATGTTTCTAAATTGTGAATCTGAAGGGTGGCAGTCTGAACGTGATGCTAATGGAGCTTTGTGCCCTGGCAAGCACTGACAGGAGGCATTTAGACACCCTACGATTTCTCCCTGGGAATGATGGGGTCAGTTATGGACTCCTCAGGCAATCTCATTTGGCAGACGATATACAGGCAGTGGGAGGGGATGCTGACTCAGAAAGGAGATGGTTTATCAGTCTGTCAGCAAATAACCATTCAGTGCCTGCAGTACAGTAGGGTCTGAATCTTCATCATCAGAACTCTTACCAGAGATAAGTGGGTCATAAAGGGCAGGCTTTGATGAGGATAGAACAGGGTCTCTTCTGCACAACCGCTGGTACCCATGGTGTCATGAAATACACTCAAGGACATGGACTTCAATTTGGATATATATATAAAAAATATATATATAAATTTATATATATATAAAAAATATATATTTTTTTAATTTAGTAAATTAAATGAAACCTAGGTAATAGACAATGATAAAAAGGCTAGCATGGTCTCAACCCTGAGAAAATTAGAAAATCTGAGAAATAACTCTTATGGCCAAATCACAGATCATGTTGGCCCTGCTGGCTGTAATGTTCTCAACAGTTAACACATTTTACCATCCGCTTACATAAGGTCTTTCCAGCCACATCTCCCAAGACTAAATTCGTGCCACGTATATCAGCTTTATGCTTCACTCTTTAAATACTCCTCACGTACAGACACACACACACACACACACACACACACACACACACACACACCCCCTCTGTCATCCAAGCTTCTTCTTTAACCCTTGCAATTTGCCATTTTCCTGCTGTCTTCTTGGCTTGGAATAAACTTTGCCTTTTCTCCTCTAATTATGCTTATTAATCTTTTTTATTTCCATAATAAACATGATTTCATCTATAAAGCTGTGTTTACTTGTCAGAATTCATTTTATTTCCTAGGATTTGGTAAGATATAGATGCAGATATAGTTCTTGTATATGAAAAAAAAGTAGATGCTCAATAAACATGAGCTATTTGTAGTTTGTTTTACCTTTTCTTTTCTGTTTTGTATCATGCATCCTTGGTTATATAGCTCTCCTATATACCATGACAGATTGTTTGTAAAAGTGATTCCCAAACTTCTCATCCTTGAATGCCCGGCTACTTCTTCCATCAAGTAGGTCTATTTCCCCCCCACCGCCCCTTAAGCATTCACTGGCCCCAGGACTTGACCAATAGAAAGTGGCCATAGTACTGTTGTCAGACTTCCAGGTGGACGCTAGCAGCTTTGACTTTTATGTTCTTGGGATAGAGCTACCATGTTAAAAACTTGGCAAATTATTACAGACATGAAGAGAGAGAGAGAAATAGCACCGTCCACTCCACCTGAGACACCCAACATGTGAGTGAACCATCTCAGATGTTCCAGACTCAGCCAAGCTTCCAGCTAAATGCAGCTGCATAAGTAACCCAAGTCAACTCAATCTCTGTAGAGAGGATGCATCCCCAGTAAGCCTGGCATAAATTGTGGACTTGGGAGCCAACAAATGGTAATTGCTTTTTAAAGCCCCACTAAGAGCTGGGGTGGCTAGATATACAACAATAGATAATTAAAATATCTACAATGCACAACATGCAGACATTCTGAAGTAGAGCAGCATGCCTTACCCATTTGTAAAACCCAATGTCCACATCAACCTCATGCCAATAGTCATCATTAAGTTAACATCTCAAATTGAACCAAAAATGCTCATTGACTACCTACAGCTCTTGCTCACCCTGTGTCATTTAGGTGATCTCTTTAAACCTGAATGATTGTATTACAGATTGTTGGCAGTTCTGCTTAGCTGGTATCTCACATTGTACACTGTTGAAATTTGCTCTGAAATGCATATTTTCTAACCTGATTTCAAGCCCAGTGTTCATTATTCTGTCCCAAGGGTGTTCTGCTGGACACCTCCATTATGCTGATGCAAAAGTGTGGCCTCACTTCATACAGTCTTTTAAGTTTCTAAGGAAATATGTAACTATCTGTACTATGGACAAATACTCTTTCAACAATCAGAAAATAAATAAATATGGAAATCCTTATCCTTACATATCCCCTGCCCCTATTACATTGTAAGTTCCAGCCTTGGTGACATTAACGATTTCCAACTGACGTTGAGTCTTTTTTCTAGATACATGATCTCCTTCTGGACACTCTGAGGTTCCTCAGTATCTTGCTGTTCACCAGCTTCAGCGCTAGAACCAGCTGCCGAACTTTTTCTGGGTTTTAGTGTACAACCATGAAATATGAGGATGATGGCATTTGATTGTACTTGAGATCACTTCCTTCCTCCTCAGATGAAGCTTTCACCCTGAATAGTCATCTGTATCCTAGTGCCCCACAAAGGGAAGGGACATGGGGAAGCAGCGCACTGGTTCTGTGGGGTCGGAGCCCTATTCTGGGAAGACTGAGGAGACATACTCTTACAAACATCTTGGGGGCATCCTCCCATGTATACATACACAGAGAATCTGTTCTCTTTTCCCCCAACCCTCTTTTTTTTTTTTTTAATATGAATTGTGTTTCAAATCAAAAACTTTTTTCTGTTTGTTCATAAAGTAGACAAAAATATAGGTCTCCCCATTTCCATCTGTAACCTGCTGAAATAGCATGAAACCATGTGTCTGTGACAACTAAACTTTTTTGAGAAAAAGCACGAAGGCATGCACAAAAGGATAGTTTATGGGAATGAACCAAGGAGCTATAGCTTTGCATAATAATGGGGTTCTGAATAGATTAGGAGGGATTTGGAAGTTTGCCTGTGTGCTAAACAAATGAAAGGGTATATTCTTGTCCATGTCCATCCATTAGCTTTCTGACTAGGCAGCAGTCTACATAACCTGCTTCCATGGTACAGTTGATTGGAAAATTGGTTGTCTCTTATCCCTCTCATATAGAGTATTTGAGAATCCTGGAGCAAAGCTGACTAGGAGCTTGGCTGCCATAACTGGAGGGCCATGTTGATGCTCGTCTTGGGGCTGCCATTTTAGAGAATAATAGGCAGTGGAAGAAGTCCTAAAAAGATTAGAGTGAGAGGAAAAAAAGAGAAGAAAGTAAAAATTGAGTAAATGTCTGGTGAAGCACAAACATGCAATATCCCTGTGGCAGAAGCAGACTCATGCCTAGACCTTAGAGCTTCCTGCATTTCTGCCTTCATAAGACTGACTGCTGAGGCACTCTTGAGTTCCCATATACAGACCTTCTTTGAAAGCCTCTCCATTTTCCTGAGGTTCTTTGATCAAGTCTCTGTTCCCTAAAACCAAAATTACATGACAGGTACAATATTTGGGGGAGAAAACATAACACATAAGGAAGACTAACACAAAGGAAAAGCTCATGAACCTGGTAGAACCTACCACAGAAGGAGATAAAAGTATGGATGTATTTAGTCACCAAAAAAAAAGATAAAGGTAGAAGAACTTTATTTGGAAGCCGAAATCAGCAAAAATGAATCAAAACAAGGTGGACATACTTTAAGGGAAATGAGAAAGGATAATGCAGTGGGTAAAGACAGTTTAGGATGGAGTGAAAATACTGTAAAGGAAGTGCCCAAGAAGGTTACATGTTCATAGATCTTCTCCCTTATAGATTCTTCAAATCCAACATTCTTACATCTCCTTTCTTGTACAAAAATCATGGGAAAAGATAGCTTTGCTTTTTTTGCAACATGTTTTGTATTAACCTTTCCTAATTAAAATTTGAACTTTTGTTTTATTTATAAGAGATACTTAAAATGTTATTGCTACAGTGTACACTATTTCCCCTCTTTAATAATTTGCAAGTAACATGATTCCTTAATATTTTTATGGAAAGGTCAGGGAGGCCACAGAGCACGTCTAGCTGACAACACTGGGAGTTTCTGCCTTTGAAAACATGTCCAGCAATTTCCAAGTCCATCTATTTCTTGTTTATTTGGAACTTTATTTTGTGAACTGTAAATGTCACTTTTTATTTGTCGATTTACTTATTTGCCTTCCCCGTGAGTCATGATGGGCTTACTTACACTGCTTACTTACACTGCTACTTAATTTTTAATGTGGTTCCTAACAGAAATCACCCTGAAAGGTTTGAATTATGAAAAAAAGAGTATCTTCATTTGGAGGTTTTGCTTAGTGTAGATCTAAAGGTCTTGATGCAAAAAACCAAACCAAACCAAACCAAACCCCAAAAGTCTTTGTCGGGGAGATGCTTTAGGGTTATTTGAAACATATAGTCCATCATTAGAAACCAGCAATTAGCAGTCCTTGGCAATAACACCATATGCACAGACTGAGCCAACAAGCTAACTTGTACACAAACACTGTAGCTGCCAGGTGTACCGATTCTCTTTGCCTCAGTGGTTCTCAATGTGGTCCAAGCCAGAGTTGCCTGCAGAGCTTTTTCAAATTACACATGATATATATCTGTATGTATGTGTAGGTGCACATTTATCTTTACATATCCATTTGCATATACATAATACATGCACAGATTCATTTCTGTGGATAAGAATGCTTCAGTAGATTGTGCTGATCAAATGTCTGTTGGCAGTTATATCCATTCCTTATAAGGGAGGGTAAGGGAGCAGAGAAAGGACAATATGTATGCTCAGTCCCTCTCACTTCTTTCTGCTACAGATCTCACCACAGCAGAAACTCACCATAAACTCCTGCACCCATTGACTAGGGTGGATCCAGACATTTCAAGGCTGATACCATATCACATAAGGATCTTGAAGGTATGGGTAGTTGCAGGCATCTGCTATTTCTGTAACCTAACTAGTGAAGAAGAGGCCCAGGACAACAAAATGAATCTTAGTGTTTTCATGGGATGGGGACTGTTCTGGTAATATGGGTAGAACAATTGAAAGGAAATGTAGGCAGAGTATGTACTCTGTATGCTTAGAGAAAATGCTAGTGGGTGACATCAGGGAAATAAAATCTCCTATACTTTTTTGTGAGACAAAAAGACTTGATTCTGGCTTTCCACACTATTAAGGGACCCCCAGAAGGCCCAGCTACAAGATGGGGGGCATGTGACTTGGAATTTATTATAATGATAGGAAAAATCTTTTATTATATGAAAATCAAAGTAAAATTGCATTCCAGTGAAACAACTAGATTATCCTTCTGCTTTTTTCTGTAGTCAGGCACAGTTTTCTCAACTCTAAAATGAGGGTCATAGTAGCATTACCCTCATTGATTATTGGAGAGGATAAATGAGATCAGAACTATATAGTATTTGGAGTATTAAGAGCCACCAAAGTGCTGAATACGTGTTAGCTAATAGTACTAGTATTATAATTGGTCTTGGGTAATATAATTTCTGATTTAAGGAATCATTCAAGAAAGTTGAGGTTTGAATTGTGTATTATCTGCGGACAGTTTAGGAGTTTAATACAGCACCTTGACTTTCTTTCTGAAACAAGAGATTATGTCCAGTTTCCAATTGGCATAATGAAATACCCAGATACAATTACATTTTGTATTTGAGAAATCTAAGCTACAGGCTTAGATTTACAAGGAGGCATAGCTTCTGAAAGCATAGTCAGGACTCAAGCTCAGGTCTTCTGACAGTTATAAAATAAGATAAACTATGATGAGTCCTAAAGAAGTGTGGATAAGTCCTATTATGGTTCAGATAAAGAAGTGGGGGATGTGTTATTGGAAGCTAGGATAAGGAAAGAGCATCTGTTTGAAATTCTGTTTATTTGCTTAAATTCTGTCTGAATGTTTCCATAGATTGCACTGAATTAGTCAACCGTATTGCTCTGGAGTTCCAAATGACCATAGCATTTGGCCCTATAGACATTTCTTCCTAATCCAGTTAGAATTGGCTTTACTCTTTTCACTTATATGACAGATCAGGCTCAAGCCTTGCCCTCTACTTGAAAGGTGGTTGGGAATGAGTTCTAAATCAGAATAAGACCATTTGCACTGCTTGTGGACAGCCCATTTGTGACTCTGCCTTGGCTGCCAAACTAATTCTGGGTGTTTCAGGGTATGACTTACTGGACTTAAAATCCTAGATCAGCCAAGTTTTATTAAAATCCTTTTGCCCTTTCTTTGGAATCAGGAACTATGTGTCAAAGACAAAGTACTTGGCAATTCGAGATTGTTACCCTGGATGTCTTTTTCCAAACACTAGTCCCACGTGCTCCATGCAGAAAAGAGTTCTGTGATCATTCCAATTAATAAAATGTTATAGGCTTGCTAATTCATAATGAACATCTCAGGACTAGGACCAGGGTGAGGAGAGTGAGGCCTCCATTTTGGGGCTAAAACTTTGCCCAAAATTTCAGTAATAAAGATAAAAAATATTTAATGCAATATTAATTAAAAATCAAATTTCATGCAGGAAACCCATGATGAATATAATATCAAAATTTCAAATGAAGACAGGATTCAATATTGCATTTGATGGCCCTTCCTTCCTCATCTCACCCTGGTTCCAATAAAATTTCATCTGTAAAAACAGACAGCCAGTCTGTGGGCTGTAGTTTGCCAATTTTCTAAATTACATTAAAATATTTCTGTCAATTACTGAGTTTTTTGGTGTCTGCTGAAATTTTGCTCAAGAGACAATTACCTCACTCGCCTCACCATGGTCCCAAATTAGGTTCTGAATAATCTTGTAGTCAAGATGCCTAGTTAAGTAGTTCTAACACATTGTCTACCACACTAATTTGCTCACATAACAATGCATTTTGCATAATAACTCATAAAACCCATCTTCCAAAAAAGTGTTGGTGTAGAAAATTCCAGAGAATAAAGAATAATGGTGCCTATTCATTTCACGCTCACAACAACCTTATGAAGTTGGCACTTCTATTATGATCCCCACCTAATGGATGAGAAAGATGAAGCAATAGTGATTAAATATAATTTGCCCAGGATGAGAGTGAGTAAGCAAGAAGCTGAGTTTCAGACTCAGGCAGGCTGACTTAATAGCCCATCCCCTTGGCTCCTACAGGAAGTGGCCTATGTTTAGCAGGAGGCAAGAATGAGAGCCCAAGCAGTCACAGAAAGAAAGCAAAGAGCCATGGGATGTGCGAAGAGTGTTTCCTATGGTCATTCTGGTTCCTGGTTCTGTCCTACATGAGGCAAGCTACATTCCTGTTCTTGGATTCCATGAGATCCCCAGGTATCTTCTTAAAAAATTCTTATCATAAACTCTACTAGCTAAGGTAGATTTCTGCTTGCTACCAAGAATGTTCAATTAAAAAAAAATGCCTTGGGTTAAGATTGTTTCTTTCAAAACTCTATACTCTGACAATACTCATCTTTCTCATTTTGATAACTCCACTCATTTTCATCATTCCAACTATTCCATTTTTATGAAATGTTTATAATTTTGTTGATAAGTCATTATATAACTGCTCTTATTTTTAAAAATAAATGTTTATATAGGCACTCATATATGCTTCCCCCTGCTCCACAGCTGGACTGTAGTTCTATTGCACTAGCTTTCTGCTCCCATGGTATCCAGTTGTGTGTGTATACAGCTGTCACACAATCAATATTTTAGAAAGAATAAAATCCACCTAATGGCCCATTTTTATTTTTACCTAGATACAAGGCCAAACATCATCTCCAACACTTTTAATACGCAGCATATATTTTAAGCATAAAAAGATGTTCACTTTCTGTGCTGTTAACCCTGGAATAAACAAGTCTGAATTATGAGATGCTGTAATTCTTCACAGAGCCATGGATGACAACAGAAAACATGAGTGCAAAGCTCAAATGGTTTGTGTGCTCACCAGAAACTCAATTTGAAATTATGGCTCAATAATTCAACTTTCACAGGGCGCCTGGGTGGCTCAGTTGGTTAAGCGACTGCCTTCGGCTCAGGTCATCATCCTGGAGTCCCTGGATCGAATCCCACATTGGGCTCCCTGCTTGGCAGGGAGTTTGCTTCTCCCTCTGACCCTCCCCCCTCTCATGTGCTCTCTCTCTCAAATAAATAAATAAAATCTTTAAAAAAAAAATAAATAAATAAATAAAATAATTCAACTTTCTCCCTATGAGATTGTTTTAATTTTAATGTTATATCCAACCTAGATTAGAGTACCAAGCACATAATATACATAGGCAAAATCAAACAGGCCCTGGGGGAAAACAATAAGTATTTGTAAATCTATTATAAGTGAGTAGTATGGGAAATTATTTTATGATCATAATCTGTACAATGCTGTGTGTGTAAGCATTGGTGTTGGATGGCATTTCCTGAAGTTGTCCTTTGAGGCAAGTGATGGACATGGACTGAAAATACCAATGCATGTTTCCAAACCTGCTTTATGAATTTCTATACCCTCAAGGTTATACACCTCTGTAATAAGCATATTGAGGCCCACCCAGCAAAACACAGAATCTTAGAAAGAGGTACAGGTAATTCTAATGCAGATCTTAACAGTTAGGCATCACTGCATGGCCCATGCTTGATAAAATAGATAAAATTACTACACTGAGACTTAGAGCCTAGGAAGAATTCTATTCTCTCTCTCTTTATTTCGATGTAAAGTCCCAGGTGAAGGCTTAGCTGTCCCTCTCTGATATCACCCTTAAAAGGTCAGAAATACGTCCCTAAAGAGTCTAGAATACCTCCATTAAATTTCTGCACCCCCATTTCCTCTTCTGTAAATTGGCAATGTGAATACATATTCCAAAAGATTATTGTGAGGATTTAATCAGTTAATGTATTAAGGTGTATTGCCTGTGTTATAAACATATAATATGTCTGTTTTAATTATTTGTTACAGTTTTATGCTTAGAGTTTATCTCCTTACCATTAACTTAACTAAATCTTCTTTGAAACTATATTATGAAACTCTATTTAAAACTTATAACATCTGGGCCCCTGGGTGGCTCAGTTGGTTAAGCGACTGCCTTCGGCTCAGGTCATGATCCTGGAGTCCCGGGATCGAGTCCCGCATCGGGCTCCCTGCTCAGCAGGGAGTCTGCTTCTCTCTCTGACCTTCCTCCTTCTCATGCTCTCTGTCTCTCATTCTCTCTCTCTCAAATAAATAAATAAAATCTTAAAAAAAAAAACTTATAACATTTTTGGGGTTAACCAAAATATTCTCGAGTTTTTTACTCACTATATAAGGAAGACTTGGTTCAAAAATTAGCCTGTCTAATTTCTGAAGGTACATTTTACTTGCTGTGTACTAATGTCTGGCAAGGATGAACTCTGTTCTCCTCCATCAGTGTTTTGTCTTGACTGAGATTTCCCAGGTCATGCTGCACTTGTGTATCTCTCTGGAAATACGTTTTCTTTGGCTTGACTACTGGAGTCCTCACTTTTCCTTCAAGATGGAATGCAAGCATCAGTTGCCTAATTGGAAAGACATTTTGGAATACCCTGCCATCTAACTAAGGAATGTCTGTCTTTTTTGTCTTATTTTCACTTTGCACTTTTCTGACCTTCCAACTAGAATATAAGTCCCTTGCAGGTTGTACCCTTTTATTGAGTTTTGTATCTCTTAGTCTAGATCAATGTCTGGATAATACAAGGTATTAAACATATTTTGAATGAATCAATGAAAAATGTGTAAGATATGTTTAAAAATTTAATATAGTACTTAGTTTTCATAGTCAGCTAGCTACTTACTTCTATAAAATAAACCATCCTGAAAGATTTCATTATGCAGACATTCATCACTTAGTGACTCTACTTGCCAAGAAGATCCTGACTGCCTAAAATAGTGAATATGAAACTCAGAGGTGCCAGTGGAATTCTGGGTACTGGGAGGATCCAACTTAGCCCTGTTATCAATAATAACAACAACTGTGGGAATAAAGTGTGAACAGAATCATTTAATATTGTCAATTTCTAAAAAATAAGCAGATGACAAAATCCTTCTAGGTGTTTATTGATTCTGTTTTGTTGTAAAGAATTCAGATATGTTTCAAGTGGGTATGTTCAGCAATTACGGATATTGGCTAAATGTTATAATGACAGATAGCATGTGAATGGGTTTGATACACATTCTTATTTCAACCAGTAGCTGTTCAGTTTATGTAAAATTAAAGAAATTTTTCATCCATGTTAGGGAACTCTATCAAAGTGAAAAGATAACCTATGAAATCTCAGTATGTAATGCACAAATATTTTCCTAGAATCTTTTTTATCAACTTTTCATAGACATAGATCATTTTGCCTAAAACAAATTAAAAATGTAAAGGCTGTAAGCATTGGAAATTCTGGTCCTGTGTGTAACATCTGTAGATATTAACAAGATAGAGCAGCCTTATATTTATTTCTAATCTAATTTGTTATGTTTGCATAGACATAACCTATGCAAAAAGTATGTAATTAAAATGCTAAAACTGTGCTGACTATATTTAATTCTAATGTTATTTAAAATGCATCCTTCTTGATCAAACATGAGAGTTTACCAAAATAAAAGAACCAACTGCAGGATCTTCTTTCTTGATGTATTTTGGGCATGTGTTTATGATATTAATTATTGGAGACATCATGGACCAAATGCCTAATAAATAACATGCCAAATTCATAGGAATTCAAAAAACAAAATTTCCAAAGGATAAGGTGATAGCTTTGAACACAGCATCGTTTGCCATTATTTGTACCTAATTGTGGTTTATACCTCTCTCTCCTATTATCTAATATTCTGCCAATGACAACTCAAAATCATTTGGACCTTTGATATGTAGAGAACACTTCTGGATAGTGTTATATCTACTTACTAAGCTAATTCGAGGAATACTTTTTTTTTTCCTGCACATATAATCAACTACCTAGTGGTTCTAGAGAAATGTTACTATTGTATTTTAAAAGTTTGAGTATCTGAAATTAGAAAGTGGCCAAGTTGCTGCCCAACAGAGTCTCAAAAAAGCACTCAAACGGGGAGTATCAAATCTGAAATAAGGTAGTTTGTGCTTCTTCATGAATCATAATCATAATCATCTAACTAAGTTGGGGGTTCAGGAATTAAGTGTAATTCTAAAAGTTAGGAGCATAGAAGTAAGCTCTGAATGATTTTCAAACATTCCCATGACCATGAATTTGTAGAATGGAAATGCTATTTTTCATGAAAACAATCCCCAGTTAGTCAGTCCCAGTGATGCTGATCTGTGAGGAAAAAGATGCCCCATTTAGAACTCAAAACAACTTCCAGAGGGAAATTTAGTAGTATCAGCATAAGCTTAATCAGCAAATCCCCAGTCACAAATAAGTAATTGTCATTTAATATCTTGAAAGTGAAATCATCACCCAGAACATTTCACTTCCCATTGTCCATCTGCATTCCTCATCCAGCCCAAGTTACAGGATTTGAGTGTGAGCATTTTTAAAGTCCACGTTCTGTAGTTCATTGTAGCAGAACATTTTTGTGTTTCTCTAAAGATTATGTACACAATCTTTAAAAGCATTTTAGAAAGAACAGGAACCTCAAACTCACATGTATTTTTCATTACTTTCCAGCTGCTATTTCTTAGATTGTCAGAATTGGGATAATAACCTGCAGACTATCACTTTGTGCTTTGCTGAAAGGGAAGATTGGGTTGCCACCAAATCCCTAATTGAGACTGAATTAGAATAAACGGTTGTTAAGCTCTCCAGCCTAATTGTGAATGGTGTGTATTTGACATTCACTAAGATATAAATTAAAATAAAAAGAGCATTTTCAGAGGCATTGGAGTAGCTTTGCATTAATGATGGCCTCCTTTGCGCTGCTGACAGTTTGCATTATTCATAATGTCATTATCAGGACTATTCAGTGCTGAATGATTTGTTCACCCAAGAAATTGTACAGCCTGACCAGATAAGTAATATCTGTAGTTTGTATTTATTCTTATGACTGCTTACTCGGGTATGGCTTCTTTTATCTCGGTTGTGAGCTTACTTACTGCTGCTCAGCGGGATGTACCATCAGTGACATAAGCTTTATTCATTTGTAGATGCAGAGCACTGCATCAAAGTATTAAATCCTGCAAATGTGGGGAAAACTCAAAGGCTTTAATCCTTGGACTGGCAATTGTCATTGTACTGCTGCCATATGTCAGCACTGAAGTTAACTTTCGGGTCTGTGCGTTTAGGGAAGGCATGTAGCCATGTGCCACCGGCTTGTTTGTTTAAGATAGAGTCTTCCCCGCCCTGCAATAACTTTGCCATTCAAACCCCTTTCATCCGCACAGAATGGAGTAACCAGTCACACAATGAAATGCCAACGTGTCCTTTCAGAACTGATTGGTCTATTTTATGACTTCTTTCTTATTCTAATTAAACTAGCTTAGGAGAGGACTATGTTTTACCATCTTGGGCTTCTGAATGACAAGAGAAGGCAAGGGAGAAGCAGAGCATTTAGAAAGCTCTCTGCTGTGAAAGCAAGGTTTAAGGGTCTAGAGGTTTTCTTTCTTTCTTTCTTCCCCCCACCCCCCAGCAAAGAGATCATCTTTTGAAATCTTCTCCATCAGCTCCCTTCTACACATACCAATTTCAGTTTTATAACACCCCTTGCTGTGCATCTCTTGGCAGGAAACTTGCCCATCTTGCAGAGTCTTGCATGAATAATTCATTTAAATGTCATGCTGACTCTCAAAAGCCTGGATTACTGCTTTGGAGGAAATGTTTAATAGGATTCTTCCAAACAACCCAAAATATAGCTCCGAGTTCTGTGGGTCCTATCTTTTAGCAGGTCTGAGTGCAGTGAAAGAATTAATGTGCCAAAAGCCCAAACACACTTGAGGCCCTTCAACCTGTGTCTAGCTGGGCTGCAACCTTATAAAGAAGGTTCGTATTATAAATTAGGGTCACTGGTTTACAGAGACATGATTCTTAAGTACAGGGCTTGAGTTCAAGACATTGGCACAATCACTTTTTGTTAGACTTGGGATTTTGGCCTCTCTTAGGTAATACCAAAGGACCTCAGAGACCCTGGCAGATAAGCAACTGGGAGAAGTACTGAGTTGGATGTAGGCAAACAAACCCTACAGTATAGCAGCCATTGTAACCACCTGCTGTTACTCACTGACCTTGTTCTTCAAACAACAGTCCTGCTGTTGATCAAACCTGAATATTCAAAAGCCTTCTTTAGACTCAGAAACTTAATCCTTGTAATCCTTGCCTGATGATTTTACTGTATCTCTTTACCTGTACCTCCTCCTCCATTCTCCACAAGGCCTCCTTTGCCATCCCATCAAAGCCTTTACATCCTAAAAATGTATTCGACGGCTTAAATTTTAAGCCACTCTCATTCTCCCAGGATGATTTGCATTTTAAATCAAGAAGAGTTAAACTTAAAAGAATCTTTCTGATGTGGTTTTTGGAATATAGGTGAGGCTTGGTGGGGTGAGGTTCGGAGCCGAAGGCCAAGAAAGAATTCTTGAGATGTGTTTGGTGCAAAAAGGTATGTGTGTGTGTGTGTGTGTGTGTGTGTGTGTTAATTGTGTTCAATTAGCCAGCATATAGTACATCATTAGTTTTTGATGTAGTGTTCAATGATTCATTAGTTATGTATAACACCCAGTGCTCATCACCACACATGCCCTCCTTAATACCCATCACCCAGTTACCCCATCCTCCCACCCCCTCTCCCTTCTGTAATCCTCAGTTTGTTTCCCAGGGTCCAGAGTCTCTCATGGTTTGTCTCCCTCTCTGATTTCTTCCCATTCAGTTTTCCCTCCCTTCCCCTGTGGTCCTCCGCGCTATTCCTTATATTCCACATATGAGTGAAACCATATGATAATTGTCTTTCTCTGCTTGACTTATTTCACTTAGCATAATACCCTCCAGTTCCATCCATGTTGATGCAAATGGTGGGTATTCATCCTTTCTGATGGCTGAGTAATATTCCATTATATATATGAACCACATCTTCTTTATCCATTCATCTGTTGAAGGACATCTTGGCTCCTTCCACAGTTTGGCTATTGTGGACATTGCTGCTATGAACAATGGGGTGCATGTGCCCCTTCTTTTTACTACGTCTGAATCTTTGGGGTAAATACCTAGTGGTGCAATTGCTGGGTCGTAGGGTAGCTCTATTTTTAATGTCTTGAGGAACCTCCATACTGTTTTCCAGAGTGGCTGCACCAGCTTGCATTCCCACCAACAGTGTAAGAGGGTTCCCCTTTCTCCACATCCTTACCGACACTTGTTATTTCCTGTCTTGTTAATTTTTGCCACTCTAACTGGTATAAGGTGGTATCTCAATGTGGTTTTGATTTGTATTTCCCTGATGGCGAGTGATGTTGAACATTTTTTCATGCGTCTGTTAGCCATTTGTATGTCTTCTTTGAAGAAGTGTCTGCTCATGTCTTCTGCCCTTTTATTGACTGGATTATTTGTTTTTTGGGTGTTGAGTTTGAGTAGTTCTTTATAGATCTTGGATGCTAGCTCTTTATCTGAAATGCCATTTACAAATATCTTCTCCCATTCTATGGGTTGTTTCTTAGTTTTGCTCTTTCCTTTGCTGTGCAAAAGCTTTTTATCTTGATAAAGTCCCAAAAGTTCATTTTTGCTTTTGCTTCCCTTGCCTCTAGAGACATGTCTTGAAAGATGTCGCTGTGGCCAATGTTGAAGAGGTTATTACCTATGTTCTCCTCTAGGATTTTGATGGATTCCTATCTCACATTAAGATCTTTCACCCATTTTGAGTTTATCTTTGTGTATGGTGTAAGAGTATGGTCCAGTTTCATTCTTCTGCATGTGGGTGTCCAATTTTCCCAACACCATTTGTTGAAGAGACTGTCTTTTTTCCATTGGACATTCTTTCCTGCTTTGTCAAAGATTAGTTGACCATAGAGTTGAGGGTCCATTTCTGGGCTCTCTATTCTGTTCCACTGATTTATGTGTCTGTTTTTGTGCCAGTACCATGCTGTCTTGATGATCACAGCTTTGTAATATAGCTTGAAGTCAGGCATTGTGATGCTCCCAGCTTTGCTTTTCTTTTTCAACAATCCCCTGGCAATTCGGGGAAAAATTGAGAGCTTTTCTCTTAAGGTCAGGAATACGACAGGGATGCCCACTCTCACCACTTTTGTTCAAAAGAGTACTAGAAGTCCTAGCCTCAGCAATCAGACAGCAAAAAGAAATAAAAGACATCCAAATTGGCAAAGAAGAAGTCGAACTCTCTCTTCACAGATGACATGATACTTTATGTGGAACACCCAAAAGACTCCACCCCCAAATTACTAGAACTCATACAGCCATTCCGCAACATGGCAGGATACAAAATCAATGCACAGAAATCAGCTGCATTTCTATACACACTAACAATGTGACTGAAGAAAGAGGAATTAAGGAATTGATTTCATTTACAATAGCACCAAAAACCATAAGACACCTAGGAATAAATCTAACCAAAGAGGTAAAGGATCTATACTCCAGAAACTACAGAACACTTATGAAAGAAATTGAGGAAGACACAGAGAGATGAAAAAACATTCCATGCTCATGGATCAGAAGAATAAACATTGTTAAAATGTCTATGCTGCCCAGAGCAATCTAACTTTCAGTGCCATCCCTATCAAAATACCATCGACATTTTTCACAGAGCTGGAACAAACAATCCTAAAATTTGTATGGAACCAAAAAGGTGGTTTTATTAAAGCAGAGGGCCAGGACCCATGGGCAGAAAGAGCTGCACTGGGGTTGTGAGGAGCAATTGATTATATACTATGGAGTTGGGGAAGGTAAGGAAATAAGGAGGTTTTCAAAAGAACTTTCATATATTAAAGAGGACCTACAAGATACCAGAGAGGCCTTGCCATTGTCAAATTAAGGTTGTTTTTCCCTCTAGTAAAGCATTAACATTAAGACAGTTGGGAGCTTCCCTGAAAGAATATCATACTTGTCCCACCCACAAGTCTGGGGGGGTTGGTTTGCAGGTTGTCAGCTTGTGCTTTGTCCTTAGCTAGCCTTCTGTTCCCTCATCATTTCATTTCATTTTTTTTTTTTTGACAATTTACAGATCTTTATTCTCAAGTTAAAGAAAATTAAAAAGAAAAATGGTATTTTGAACCAGACAAATAGAAACAACCAATACCAGCCTAAAGGACAAGGTATTTAAACATTTTGATTATATTTATTTAATCAAATAAATATATTTAGCATCAAAGGCTTAAAAATTCTTTGCTGTATATAGATATAGATGCATGATAAATTTATATTTTTATCAACTATAGAGATATATATTTAATTTAGTGAGAACTTTTCAGGTGCTGCTTATTTTCTGAATTTGAATAAATTGGTTGCCGCTTAAGGATATTCATCTAATCTCAGAGAACATTTTCCTCTGGATTTTGGGTGTTTCCTGAAACCAAAGTGCAGGAATGCAGCCAGAGTCCTAAAAAAGCACCAGAACTCACAAGTCTCCAGGTTTTCTTTCTGTGTGTCTTTGATGCTTCTGTCTGTAAACGTTGTATGCTCCTCTTTGTAAACCAGGCTTCTCCACTGCTCATCCCCAAGGCAGAAGAATGTTGTGCTCTCAGGGTTTTTCATATCTCCTCCATGTAATAGAGAAGCTCAGTCTTCAACTAGACCCTCTTATTATGGATTCATATGTCCAGGGAAAGGCTCTCACTGCCTCAATTAATTCAAGTGAGGTTTCACTCATCACTCTGGTAAATAGTGATACAAATGTGACTGCTGGACCCAACCCAATGGTCCTACTACAGCCTTTAGTTGGTGGTCTAGGGGAAGTACATAAATAAGAACGTATCTAGAGAAGGAAAAATGTGAATAAGACCCACACTGCCAAAGGTATGCAGTATAAGGGGTATGGAGGACTTTAGAGAGCTGTCACAGAAGGTGGTCTTCTTATCCACACTCCCCTTCCCACCCCAACAGAGTCTTGGCCATACTTCTGGAAGGAAGAGGGTTATGAACAATAGGTCATTTTTATGCAAAAATTAAAATATACATGAGAAGTGAACACATAGCAGCACTCTTGGTAATGAATGTGATGATTGTGGCAACCTAAGGTATGTGGTTGTGTGTGTGTGTGTGTGTGTGTGTGTGGTGTGGTGGGAGGCAGCAGCTGGCTGTGCTGGTCCTCAGTCAGATGATCTCAGTGTGGTAGCAGCATGGTCTACTACCACATAGGAAGTAGTTATGAGCCTTCATGGGTGACATCAATGAAAGTGATTGTTTAAGTGGAGGGAAAGAGAAGTGTCAGATGCCATGTGGCTGCAGATGGGACATCAAGAAGACCTGAAACTAACTCTCACAGACCCTCTGAAATCACCTGGAAATCTTGGGATAGTTGCGGATGTGGAAGACATGGCCATTCTGTAATTGTGGGGTACAGTGAGGTGCAGAACACTTAGATGACTCCAGATGAAGCTTGGCACGATCTTCTTCTCTGTTCAGCTTGAATTTGGGAAACTGGCTATCATGGCACATTCCAGTTCTCTGGTCATTTTTTTTTTTTTTTATGTTATGTTAATCACCATACATTACATCATTAGTTTTTGATGTAGTGTTCCATGATTCATTGTTTGCATATAATACCCAGTGCTCCATTCACTACGTGCCCTCTTTAATACCCATCACCAGGCTAACCTATCCTCCCACCATCCTCCCCTCTAGAACCCTCAGTTTGTTTTTCAGAGTCCATAGTTTCTCATGGCTTGTCTCCCCCTCTGATTTCCCCCCCTCTTCATTTTTCCCTTCCTACTATCTTCTTCTTCTTGTTTTTTTAAACATATAATGTATTATTTGTTTCAGAGGTACAGGTCTGTGATTTATCAGTCTTACACAATTCACAGTGCTAACCATAGCACATACTCTCCCCAATGTCTATGACCCAGCCACCCCATCCCTCCCACCCCCCACCACTCCAGCAACCCTCAGTTGGTTTCCTGAGATTAAGAATTCCTCTTATCAGTGAGATCATATGATACATGTTTTTCTCTGATTGACTTATTACGCTCAGCATAATACCCTCCAGTTCTATCCACGTCATTGTAAATGGCAAGATTTCATTCTTTTTGATGGCTGCATAATATTCCATTTGTATACATACACCACATCTTTATCCATTCATCTGTTGATGGACATCTTGGCTCTTTCCACAGTTTGGCTATTGTGGACATTGCTGCTATAAACATCGGGGTGCACGTACCCCTTCGGATCACTACGTTTGTATCTTTGGGGTAAATACTCAGTAGTGCAATTGCTGGATCTTATGGTAGCTCTATTTTCAACTTTTTGAGGAACCTCCATACTGTTTTCCAGAGTGGCTGCACCAGCTTGCATTCCCACCAACAGTGTAGGAGGGTTCCCCTTTCT
This sequence comes from Mirounga angustirostris, assembly GCF_029215605.1. Taxonomy (NCBI): domain Eukaryota; kingdom Metazoa; phylum Chordata; class Mammalia; order Carnivora; family Phocidae; genus Mirounga; species Mirounga angustirostris. Next base: position 173,897,194 of record NW_026991709.1, on the reverse strand, counting down.
CCGCATTCCTGCCAACATCTGTCCTTTCCTGACTTTTTAATTTTAGCCATTCTAACTGGTGTGAGGTCGTATCTCATTGAGGTTTTGATTTGGATTTCCCTGATGCCGAGTGATGTTGAGCACTTTTTCATGTGTCTGTTGTCGATTTGGATGTCTTCTTTGGAAAAATATCTGTTCATGTCTTTTGCCCATTTCTTGATTGGATCATTTGTTCTTTGGGTGTTGAGTTTGGTAAGTTCATTATAGATTTTGGATACTAGCCCTTTATCTGATATGTCATTTGCAAATATCTTCTCCCATTCTGTCGGTTGTCTTTTGGTTTTGTTGACTGTTTCTTTTGCTGTGCAAAAGCTTTTTATCTTGATGAAGTCCCAATAGTTCATTTTTGCCCTTGCTTCCCTTGCCTTTGGCGATGTGTCTAGGAAGAAGTTGCTTCGGCTGAGGTCGAAGAGGTTGCTGCCTGTGTTCTCCTTTAGGATTTTGATGGACTCCTGTCTCACATTTAGGTCGTAAAACCATTTTGAGTCTATTTTTGTGTATGGTGTAAGGAAATGGTCCAGTTTCATTCTTCTGCATGTGGCTATCCAATTTTCCCAACACCATCTGTTGAAAAGATTGTCTTTTTTCCATTGGACATTCTTTCCTGCTTTGTTGAAGATTAGTTGACCATAGAGTTGAGGGTCCATTTCTGGGCTCTCTATTCTGTTCCATTGATCGATGTGTCTGTTTTTGTGCCAGTACCATACTGTCTTGATGATGACAGCTTTGTAATAGAGCTGGAAGTCCGGAATTGTGATGCCGCCAGCTTTGCTTTTCTTTTTCAACATTCCTCTGGCTATTCGGGGTCTTTTCTGGTTCCATACAAATCTTAGGATTATTTGTTCCATTTCTTTGAAAAAAGTGGATGGTATTTTGATAGGGATTGCATTGAATGTGTAGATTGCTCTAGGTAGCATTGACATCTTCACAATATTTGTTCTTCCAATCCATGAGCATGGAACGTTTTTCCATTTCTTTGTGTCTTCCTCAATTTCTTTCATGAGTATTTTATAGTTTTCTGAGTACAGATCCTTTGCCTCTTTGGTTAGATTTATTCCTAGGTATCTTATGGTTTTGGGTGCAATTGTAAATGGGATCGATTCCTTAATATCTCTTTCTTCTGTCTTGTTGTTGGTGTATAGGAATGCCACTGATTTCTGTGCACTGATTTTATATCCTGCCACTTTACTGAATTCCTGTATGAGTTCTAGCAGTTATGGGGTGGAGTCTTTGGGGTTTTCCACATAAAGTATCATATCATCTGCAAAGAGTGAGAGTTTGACTTCTTCTTTGCCAATTCGGATGCCTTTTATTTCTTTTTGTTGTCTGATTGCTGTGGCTAGGACTTCTAGTACTATGTTGAATAGCAGTGGTGATAGTGGACATCCCTGCCATGTTCTTGACCTTAGGAGGAAAGCTCTCAGTTTTTCCCCATTGAGAATGATATTTGCTGTGGGTTTTTCATAGATGGCTTTTATGATATTGAGGTATGTACCCTCTATGCCTATACTCTGAAGAGTTTTGATCAAGAAAGGATGCTGTACTTTGTCAAATGTGTTTTCTGCATCTATTGAGAGGATCATATTGTTCTTGTTCTTTCTTTTTTTAATGTATTGTATCACATTGATTGATTTCTATCGAGGCTTGTTTTTTCTTAATGACTTTGAGAATGACACAAGTAATACTTGCTCACTATAGAAAAACAAAATAAAGGTACAAGAAAGAAGAAAATTTTAAATGATAATTGCCAATAATATCTTGACATTATAGTATGTTAATCCACATTCACATTTTATATCCATATATTGATCTATCTAGAGGTCTGTAGATCCACATATCCATGTATATAACTTTACAAAGATGAGATGATCCACAGCAGAATTCCAAACAGTAGTGGAATTCCAGAGAATGTCTTTTCCATAGGTGTGTCCTATTTAGATCAGTGGGTTTTAGATTGTCTTTCACAGAGCCCTGATGATTAGTTGAAGGGTTTTGAGTTGGTATCTCCCCTCCCCTTCCAGAGCTATGATACCTTTTTCTACTCTTCTGTGCTTCTTGATGCTAATCTGAATGGATTCTATTAATAGGCACCTTTACCCTCTGGCTTCCCATTGGGTTCATCCAGTGAGAGAATCATCAGAAGGAAAATAGTGAGATGAGGGTATTTATTCTTCTCATTTCCTCTCTTAGGAGGGAGAGTTAATAGCACAAACCTCTTTAGGTTTCTTGGGTTTTAGTAACCAAAAGTTTCCCTCTCTCCTTCAGGCCTAAGGGTAGTGATAACTTCTCAATTTAGTCATTGTTGCTGCAAAGCGGACCATCCCCGAACACAGTGATTTAAAAGTACAACTATGTATTTGCTACAAGATTCTGCAATATTTGCAAGGCAATATTTCCAACAAAGATATAATGAGGCTGGTTCTGCAGGTGCTGAAACATGTGTAGAACAGAAACACAGCTGCTTCCAGGGTGAAAAATAGCTAAGGTGATGGGCACAAGAACAGGAGGCCCACATCAAACAAGTAAGAAGGAGCAGGTCCCTTTTCCTCCTCCAGCCTTCCATTACTCTCTATTGTCTCTGTTGGAAAAGCCTAACAGTGAGCCTCCTGCAAAGATGAAAAAGGGTTTGTAGAGTTCCAGCTTCAGCATTGCAAAGCTAAGCAGACATGAATGGGTTTGGGCAACAGCTTAATAATTGGCAAAATCATTTGTTATAAAAATCAGTGCCTATATTAGTTAGTTATTTCTGCATAAAAATCACCCCAGAACTTAGCAACTTACAAAAAAACCCAAACTTATATTATTAGCTCAGTTATTGTGAGTCAGGAATCCAGGTGTAACTTAGCTGGTTGTACCTGCCTTGGCATCTCTCATTGGGCTGCAATTCAGATGTCAACTCTGGCTGCAGTCAGCGCCAGGCTCATCAGGCAGGTCATCTTCCAAGCTGTTCTTAGGGCTGTTGGCAGGCCTCAGAAGACCCACTTCCAAACTCACTCACATGGGTGCTGGAAGACTTCATGTCCTTGCTGGCTCTTGGTTGAAGACTGTCTTGTTGAAGACTTCCCACTGGGGATGTATTTCTGTCCTGGTATCTCTAATTTTGATATGAATGTAGATCCAGGTAGTGGACGTTCTGATACAGAAGATGGGTATACCAGTTCTACCCTCCTTGCTCTAGTACCTGCCAAAGAAATGACCAAACCAAAGCTCACCGAAGCTCAGCAATGACATGCTGGTGCCTTTTAAGTTGGATCGTGAGTACAAGAAAAAGGGATAAGAGGGAATGATGCAGATAACTCATTGCAGTGTTGACTGTGGCAAGGCAATGTCCCGACTGTCCTCCCTAATTCCTTCACAGCCTCCAGAAATCCCACGGCTACTACTAGGTTCAGTGAGCAACATCTCTTGCCCAACTCACTCCTAGAGATACTCTTCTATTAGAAATTAATAATTTTCAGTATTTGTGCTCATTAAAAACCCTGAATAATAAACCAGGGCATAATTTTATTCTTTATATTTTTCTCCAGTGAGATTAATTGCTGCTAGGGCAGAGAGCATCATTACAACAAGGTTTTTTTTTTTTTTTCCTTTGAGAATTTCATCATCTATACGTTGTTTTATGTGTCTTGGAGTATATGTAATATTGATACAGAAATCTTTAATTAAGACTATTCAATTCTTGGTAAACCATGTAAATTATTTTCCCTATTCATTTTAGAAGAGTAAATTCAGTAATTAAATATCTAGAGAAAAACTGCCTGAATTCTTATTTATTGGTAGCTTATTACATTTATTATACAATAGGAGTATAATGTAGCTTAGTCTCTGTGTTATGTATAGATATGATATATATGAAATATGTTTTATATATATATATATATATATATATATATATATCCTCTACATGTTCTTTCTTTTTTTTAAGATTTTCATTTATTTATTTGAGAGAAAGAGAGAACATGAGCAAGGGGGAGAGGCAAAGGGAGAAGCAGACTCCCCGCTGAGCAGGGAGATGGATGCCAGCCTCAATCCCAGGACCCTGAGTTCATGACCTAAGCTGAAGGCAGATGCTTAAGTGACTGAGCCACCCGGGCATCCCTATATATTCTTTCTATCTATGTATCTATGTATCCATCATCCATCCATCCATCCATCCATACATACATACATCATCCACCTATATATCTCATTTCTGTGATGCTGGCAGCTAGATAGCTCAGGACTTTCTGTTGAGCATTCTTAGTTTGGGCTGCCATAACAAATTACCATTGATTAAGTGGCTTATAAACAACAGAAATTTATTCTCATATTTCTGGAGGCTAGAAGTCTGGGATCAGGGTGCCAGCATGGTTGGGTTCTGGTGAGAGCTCTCTTCACCATTGTAGACAATCATCTTCAAGCTGTGTCTTTACATGGCAGGAGAACTAGTTACCTCTTTGGCCTCTTCTTAAAAGGGCACTAATGCCATTCATGAAGGCTTTGTCCTCATGACCTAATTGTCTTCCAAATGCCCTATGTACAAATACCATTGCTTTGAGATTAGGCTTTCAAAATATGAATTTTGGAGGAAGACACAAACATTCAGCCCATAACACATTTCCTTAAGCTTTCTTTCCTAGTAATTTCTATAATAGGGAGCAATATGAGTTTTGACTTACTTGGCAGGCTTGCAAGTTCTTCCATAAATAGCCTTTTCATTCTGCCAAAATTCAGATAAAAAGGAGATAGGGAAAAGTTGCATTTATTGAGCATTTACTATGTACCAGCCCACTTAGCTTGACATTTTCAAAAGTTATGTCATACGATTCTTGCCATAATCCAATTACATAGATAATATTGTTATTTCTCACTTTACTATCACAAAAACTGGCATTATAAAACTTATCCAAAGATGCACAGAAAATAAATGAGGTAGACAGGATTTGAAGCTAAAAAATCCTTGAAAAGGTTTATATCCTCTGCCCCCCCCCAACACTGGTACCATTCCTAGCCCACTTGGTGTCTCTGTATTTATTAGGAAGAGATGCCTCCTCCATGTGGACAAATCCTCATAGATACTTGTCTTGGCAGAAGAATTAAGCCTTAGTGTGAACTAGAGAAAGGTACCTCTTCTTCTGGATAGGTGCAACTCTGAGCTAGGTCACACATCTTAGAGAATAGAGCATGGGTTTGATTTTCACCTCCGTTCACATCTGTGGTTGGGTCTCTCTTATGTGGAGTACAACCTATAGAACTGAATGTGATGATCTTTCCTCAACACTACCTCTGCCAAAAGATTCTTGTTTAAGATCTCTCCTTTATTGAGATTTCAGCTTTAAGAACTGCATACCTTTATGTCCTAATGTGTTTTTCCCCCCTTATCTTTCTCTTATCTTCCTGCATAACAAATTATTCTAAAACTTAAAGCCTGAAATAACAAAATTATCTCACATAGAGTCTGAGGGTCAGGAATCCAGCAGCAGCTTAGCTGGGTGGTTCTGGCTTAGCATCTCTCATGAGAGTGTAATCATGCTGTTAGGGTATCAGTCGTCTGAAGTTTTACTCAGACTGGAGAATCTGCCTCTAAGCCCGCTCAGATGGCTATTGTCAGGGGCTTTATTTCCTCACCGCAGGGGCCTTTCCATGGGCTACTTGTAACATGGCTTCCCCCAGAGTGAGTGACAAATGAGAAAAAGGATGATAGCAATCAAGATGGAAGCTGCAGTGACTTTTAAAATGTAACCTCAGAAAGAATTTATGTACCATTCCTTCTGCTGTATTCTTTCTATTGGTCACACAGACTAATCCTGGTAAAAAGTATCAATCTTTGGGGGTCATGTAAGACCATGGCTATCACATACAGCTAAGATTTATGGTCTCATTCATTATGTGTGCCAAAAATCTGATGAGATTAAAATGGCTGAAATTCAGTCAATAATCAGTGGTACGTGCATTGGTTGGCATTTATTTCGAACAAATGTATGTTGGTTCTGATTTTTCTAGGCTTGTGCCCAACCAGTTGTTAAATATTTTGAACACCATTCCTGGAAATAGGTATTATTCTTATCCTCATTTCACAGATGTTAAACGTGAAGCTGTTAGACCTCAATTTCTTCTTCACATAGATGCTGTAACTGGGCTTGGAACCCAAAAACTTTCAATTACCATACCATTACCTGTAGTATATTCAAGTTTTACTTCAATCCATCACTTCTGGAAGTAAGTTGGCACCACACCAATATCAAACATGTTTCTACATGGATAAGTTTCAGTAACATATAAAATATAAAAGGCCCTTTTAAAGCTAACTTGATGTAAAAAATCAAAAAAAAAAAAGAGAGAGAGAGATTTTTATCATTAGATAGGTCAGAGGCTCATTTCACCCTTATGATCAAAGAGCAGAGCCCACACTTCAGACAAAGAGCTTATCTCTTTTTGAAGAGGACATTCTACATTACTGTTTTCCTTCTGGCTTACATAACATTTGAATTTAAGTGTTAAGGGGATAACCCTGTCACCAGATATTTACCTCATAAATGTGAATTCCATAGGAGTGCATTGAAGGTGATGGGGGTTGGAAATATCCATACATTTGTATACCCCTCCAAGAGCAAAAAGACTCAGTTCTATTTATTAAAATTGTCAGTTAAAACTGGTTGACACACACAAAAAAGGCAACTGGGCTGAAACTTTCTATTTTCAAACACATACTAAGCATGTTATATAAGGGCCACCTGAAGGCTGGGTTTGGGTTTATAAAAAATGGTAAATAACAACAAATATACTGTGTAAGAAAATAATTAGTGAATGTTATTTCTTTATTTTTAAAATATGAACAAATATGTAAGAAGAACAGATGCAAGTTATTAATAGCCCTTTTATCTAGTCTCTGATTCAAGCAGCATGTACAAAGGCCAAGAGAAACTGAAGCTGAAGTGGGTACCTAGATATGAGCTCAGGATGAACCACCAATACTTTGCTGTTGTCTGTTAGAGTGAAACAGTCCCAGCACCCCGGTATGTCAGGGGCTCTTTGGCTCTAGAGTAATGTGAATTAAGACAAAACCTATCTGGTTTGCATAAGCTTTGGATATTTTATTAACCGTGTGGCATCCCTCCAGCTATGGAAATCAAGCTCTGTCCAGGGCCAGGTCTGACTAAGAAAAATAGGCTATCACACAATTTTAATAAGCTCACACATTTTAATATCATCTCAAATCCGCTTTCACTTTTTCCATTTCCTGCCTAATTACCACTCCCATACTAAAAAGTATGGGGCTTGGGGGCCAAAACCTTCTTTTTTTCCAGGAGAAATCTTATCTTACTCAATTAGGCCATAAATAACACTATGGCCCATGCCATACCTTAAAAAGCCTAAACAAACATCCATTATATTTTTCACATTTCCACCTATGCCTTTCTTTCAGTGCCTTTCCTGGATGCATGGTCCAAGAGGCTTACTGATTCACAAAGGTATTCTAATTCAATTATTTGTGAAGGAAAATAGCAAGGGAGAGGCATCGTGGAGATGTCTGGCCTCTCAAGATCATGCCACCTTGCGAAGCTCATGTTTGAAGTGTAGAAGCTGATGGGGTGCCTGAGCATCTGACTCTTGATTTCAGCTCAGGTCATAAGCTCAGGACATGATCTCAGGGCCATGAGATCGAGCCCCATGGCGGGTACTCAGTGTGGAGTCTGCTTGTCCCTCTCCCTCTACCTCTCCTCTAACTCTCGTGCATGTGCTTGCTCTCTCAAATAAATAAATAATAATTTTTTAAAAAAGGAAGAAGTGTAGAAGCTGAAGCTTTCTGTCTGAATTCCATTTCAATTAGATTTTAATGTCAGACCCCCCTCTGATTATTAATGTTACATCACATGATTAATTTGCCCTGGGCTACTGTTGCTGGTTCTGTGCTTCCATCACTACTTTTGTCTTCGCCCTGCCTTCCCTATTGTCTTTGTGAACAAGTTCTCAGTCAAAATCTTACTCTACTCTTGGAAGTGTGGCATTCCTCAACTAAAGCTTTAGAAATCAGCTTCTTCTTAACATCAATGGTTTAAAGGCTAATGTGTTCTCAGAATGAAGAAAGGGAAGGGAGGCTTGCAGATTTTAATAGCTCTCCCTTTCCTTCTTCTAATGAAGATTTAAGATTGTATGCTACTTAATGAGACAGTTGTCTATCGACTTGACTTCTGTGAAATATCTTCTGGATAACACATAAAGTGGACCACTCTAGGGTAAAGAGGAGGTTGTTTTTATAATTAAATCAGCACATGACATTAAGAAAAAAAAAATGAATTTACACACCACAAGTAGAAGAACTCTGATACACATCTACTTGCCACTTAAGTTTTTATTATCTTTATGGCAATTGAATCAACCCTGTCTCTTTTCTCTTTTAAAGCAAATAGGTTTGATTTTCCCCCAACATCAGTTGCCAGTAGCCCCCAATCATTCTGTAATAAGGATTTTGACTGTGAAGTTAGTGGAAAGATTATCATGACCAACTAATGACATCCATCATGAATTTGAGAGGGAGGGTGGTCCCATGTATTTGTAAAACATTTTGCATTCCTGGTGTATGTAAGGTTAAAGAGCAAAACTGACTAAATTTTCCTATTATTTAACTTTTGTGCTTTAGGTGAATGTTTCCAGTACTTACAGAATTAGAACTGTCAATGCTGGGGTTTGGAAATGTAAACTTTCAAAAAGTTTCCCAAGTGATTCCAATGAAGAGCCAAGTTTGGGAAAACATTAAGGACCAGACTTAATATCAAACATCTTTTGCAGCTCCAAGGTAAGTGGTAAACAGTGAGTATATTCGTGTATGTGGCGGTTTGAAGAGGGTGGTAAGTAAACTAACCAAATTCTTGTTTCATAATAGAGGCAAAGGATTACTTTTGTCCTTTGCAATTTTTTTTTTTTTTTGCATGTGCATGTTTTTGTTAGCCTGGAGACAAATTTGGGAAAATAAAAGGTAGACACAGACTTGTCAGGAAAACAAGAATGAGATGGAATATAATCTCCATCAGGGTCTTAGGTCCCTCTTGTTTCTAATTTGGAATGGTTCACCTGCTTTATAGAAAGTGGGAGTGGAGAACTGTGGCAATTATTTTGAAATTCATTGAATTACCTGATAATTGTTTCAAGTTTCCATTTCAGTCAGACTGTAGAGACCTAACCATAATTTACTTCCTGGTTGAGTGATCCTAACAATACTTGCACTGTTCTCTTCTAATAAGGTACAATTTTATCACAGGCCACAGCATCTTATAAAGAAATACATGAAATCCCTTACCTCTTCCCATACACTTAGAGTTTCTTTGCTTTTAAAACCATGGAGCAATGAATATCTGAATTTTTTCAGGAACATGTTTGTCCATCTATCTTTCTGTTCTCTCTCCCTCTCTCTTACACACATACTACGTAGCTATTTATGTTAATGCATTCTAATAAAGGAAAACTTTGAAAAAGTCCACAGAAATTAAAGTTTCTCAGTATGAATCATGAGCTAATGATTAAAAATAACAATGTTTTGTAACATGAAAATTACAACATATTGCAAAAGATAATTGAAATTCCTGCATATGCCTAGGATATTAATATTTTTCCCTGCTTTTTTGTAATTAGATTGATGTGAGTATTTAAAAGTCTGCTCCCCACATGTGCTTACGGATGCCAGGTTTTTCCTGAGTCATTTTGCCAATTCAGACACTGTGTTTGAATGCATCTTCTATTTCAGTGGTAGTATACACATCACTGGAATGCACTGGTATGCTGGGAATATCAGCACAGATGTAAAAATACACTATCATTATGAGATGATTGACAACAGTGATCTTTATAATCTGGTCTGATTTATGTCCTCATTTACCATTTATCTGCCAAAACTGAGAGGCTTCTGGAATGTAGAAAAGTTATGAAGTGTTGCTATAGACTGAATGTTTGTGTCCCCTTCCCGCCAATTTTGTATGTTAAAATTTAACCCTAATGTGATGATATATGGAAATAGGGACTTTGGGAGGTGCTTAGGTCATGAGGGTGGAGTCTTCATGAATGGGATCAGTGCCCTTATGAAAGAGGCTCAGAAAGCTCCTTCTCCCCTTCCACCATCTGAAAGACACAGCAACCAGATGGCCGTCTATGAGCCAGGAGGTGGGCCCTCCCCAGGTACTGAATCTGCTGGCACCTTGATGTTGAACTTCTCAGCCTCCTGTACTGTAAAAAATAAATTTCTGTTGTTTAACTCACCCAGTCCATGGTATTCTGTTATAGCAGCTAGAACAGATGAAGACAAATATAGACCTTACTTTAGACCAGTTATCTGGAAGCAGAATCTGACCCAGATCTGATTGCACTTGACTTATTGAAGGAGTGCACCCAGGAGGAAAGGATTGAGGGAAGCAAGACAGGAAGAAGATGGATCAGCAAGAGTTGTTCTACTTTGAGACAAGAGGGTCAGCATTTCCTACCCCCAGTTTATTAGTTTGCCAGAACTGCCTTACCAAAATAGCACAGATTGGGTGGCTTAAATGACAGAAATGTATTGTCTCACAGTTCTGGAGGCTGTCAGTCAAAGATCAAGGTGCAGCAGGGTTGATTTCCTCTGAGGGCCACAGGGAAGGATCTGTTCCAGACTCTCTCCTTGGCTTGCAGATGGCCACTGTCTTGCTGCCTCTTCACATGGTCTTTTTGCACTAGAGTCATTGGGATCTCTTTTTTCTGTCCAAATATCCTCTTCTTATAAGGACACCCATCAGATTGGGTTTGAGCCCTCCCTAAGGGCCTCATTTTAATTTGATCACCTCTATAAAGGAGCTGTCTCCAAATACAGCCTCAATCTGAGACACTGGAGGTTAGGGCTTCAATGTATGAATGTGGGTGGGGGCACAATTCAGCTCATAACATCCTGTCACTGTCATTCAGTGGCTGTAGGCCACCTCTGTGGAGGGGGTATGAGTAACCTTCCAGGTGTCTCTGAAAAAGCACTTAGAACAGCTAGGGCATGGACAGATGTACTGGCTAGGAAAGGGAATTTAGGCAGAGCACCCTATAGTGTCCACTGCAGAAATGATCAAAAATAGCAATAGCTAGTATTTCCTGAGCCTTACTAACATATTTTATCAAATTTAGGACCCCATTGATTGTAAAATGCACTATTATTTTAAGTACTATAAAGAAAGAAAAAAATGCCCAAGATGGGGATCTAATAGGAAACCTCCACATAAAACTAGGACACCCAAGAGCTAAATCCTTAGTGTCAGAACAAATGAGTAATAAAATCACCATGCAGAAAAGAGCAATAAGGAACTTTCATGTTTCAACCTTGGCACAGGATAGAAGGAAGAAAAAGACAACTCCCCTAAGAATTAGGACCACAAGCTCTTATTAACATGGATTTCTGATATGTATTCTCATTACCAGAGAGGTTCAAAAACCTTAAGTAGACAATTTAAAGTGCTATCAGGTATGTGGTGCTCCAGATAACTGGCAGAAGCAAATACAAATCTGGCTGAGAGTGAAGTAAGATGCCTCTGATGAAAAAGCATTTCCTCCAGAAATGTGAAATAATGAGAATAACAGATAACGATATTAATAAAATAGATAATAATTAATGATAAGGACAGATAAAATTTGGTATGTTCCTGAGCTTGTTCTCTAGGTGTTGGCCCAATGTTGTCTTGTTTTGTCCCTTCTCCATCTATTTTCCATACCCTGATACACCCTTCTAAAAGATCATGCTGCCTCTTGCTTAAAGCCCTGTTTCCCCATTGCCTACAAGATAAAGTCAGCACAGTTCTCAACTCCAACTGTACACTGCAATCTCCTGAGGAGCTTTAAAAATCTATAGATGTCAGAATCCCAATGCCCAGAGAGTCAGAATTAAATGGTCTGGTGTGAGGCTCAGAATGGCTATTTTTTAAAAGCTCCCCAGGTGATTCTGGTGGGCAGCTATGAGTGAGAATCGCTGTCACAAGCCCATTTGCCCATTGCTTGCATCTCCAGTTTATCTCTCAACCTCATCTCACTCTTAGTCCATAGCTTGTCCTTCAGCAATGTGGCAAGAATGATAAATTCTCAAATATGTCAATCTATTCCAAGCCCCTCCAGCTTTCACTTACGCTATTCTGTGGCTGCATTGCTCACCTTTCCTCCTCACTGTTGCCTGACTTCTCACCTTAAGGAGAACAGACTTTGGCCTCCATGCCGTCAGGTACTTCCCCATATTGTAGGGCATCTATCACTTCACTGCACTTGTTCTTTACCTATCTATCTTCCCCCAAAAGAAATAATGTCCCGAGTTGAGGGATCAGGTCTAATTTCATTCCTAGTGTTATCCCAGAACCTTACATCTGCAACAGAGGTTCCCAACTGTATTACTATTAGTATTTCAGAGTAAATAATCCTCTGTAGTAATGGGCTGATCGACACACTGTGAGAAGGTTAGCAGCATCCCTGGTCTCTATCCTCTAGATGCTAGGAGTATTCCTCTTCCCACTGTCCTAATCAAAAATGTGTTCTCTGAGTGGAAGTAAGGGGCAGTATCAGCTGTGGATGAGGACAGCGGAGATGCTAATGCTCACTGGAGGAGGGAAGTCATTTAAGGTATGGCAGACTTCTACATTCATGGTCCCTGTGAGTCAAGCCTCCCATATGTTCATACCCGTGGAGTCCCCTCCCATTCTGACTCAGGGATTGACCATGTAACTTGCTTTGGCCAATTGTCATCAACAAGCATGATGCCCATGCCACTTATAAAGTGCTTGCTGCACTGGGGATTGCTCTCTTGGAATTTAGATACTCTGTGTGAAGCCCAGGGTAGTGTCCTTGAGGATGAACAACCACAAGGAAAGAGAAGCATCCAGATGATTAAGAGAAAGAAGCCCAGCTCTCAGCTTACCTATCACAAGAATATGCCCAGGTGAGACCAGAGTCAGAACTTCCCAACGAAACCACAGAATCATGAGACATAATGAATCACAGTTTTAAGCCACTAAGTTGTGGGGTGGCTTCTTATGCAGCAATACAAAACATGGAGGTTATTGTAAAAATCCAGGGGAAGAAACTGAGAGTCTGAGCCAGGATAGCATTAGTGGGAATGGACAGTTTTGTGGGAGTTAGTTTTCTCTGCTAGGCAATCTACTATATTTCCTAAAGGATTTGAACTTATAAATCATTGATGATTTATACTTGGACATCTCTTTAAGGATTCAAAACCCCTTACATATCTTAGTAGGTTTTAAATGAAGTGTACGCCATGCATTGGCACTTTGCAAGCATATTTCATTGAACTCTCAATAACAACATTATGAGGCAAGGCATGGTATCATCCCATTTCATAGATGAAGGGGCTAAGGCTCACAGAGTTAAGAACTTGGTTCCTATCAAATATCTAGTAAATGGTGGAACCAGGCTCCAGAGTGAGCTTCATGTGACTCCCAAGACATTACTTTTAAACACTCTACTACATTTTTCAAAAAAGTCTTTTGTGTAATTTAAAGATCTTCTTTATTTGACCTTAGTGGCAGGAAAGAAAAGCAGTGTACCATTTCTTCATTTTCAACAACTTCTTTCCCTGGTACATCCATGGTATGTCTTCCCTTTCTGAACAATGAAAGCTACAGAAGAATAAATGTGGACATGGACTTCCAGCCTATCTTAGCAACCACGACAGATTATTTGCTGTTAATTAATCAACCCCTCAGTTCTCTTCCCTTTGTCCAAATCTAAGGGAATTCTGTCTTTGCCAGCTGATCCTAGGGCTTTTTGTGAAGCATCATCGGGACCTTGGTTAGACAGATAGTCAACGTGCGAGGACAGAAGCCAAAGGTGTGCTTGTACTGAAGGCAAGGATTTAAGGGAGAGAAAGAATGGATGGGCTCCAAGAGGGGACAAATTCACTATGAAGGATATACATTCCTTTGGTGGTTCTATTCACAACCTTCCTGAATGTTGCTCATGCCATCTGAAGCCACTTAACCAAGGACTATAAACTTTCTTGAGGAACAACTCAAGAAAACTAAACTTTTCCCCAAACTTGGAAAAATATAGGAACATGCTTAGTCACCCTAATAGTTTTTGCAGCAGTGGGAGCCTTCTGCTGAAATTCGTTCCTCCCCACCACCAAGAGCAGTGTCAGGAAATTCCACCTGAGAAGCTACTGTTTATTAGCCATCATGTGAAACTTACATTTTGAGATTCCAAATTAAATTAACAGCAGCCTGCAGTCTTGACTGCTTCCAGAGACAAAGTTGCATAAAATGTCTGTCTAGTCATCTGGTCTAAAAATTTCTTATCATGTTTAAATTTCCTACTGCCACATTGACATTAGTGGTGTCCATTTGGATTTGCTGAATGAGAAGTAGTCGTGTTCATTTGTTTCCTCCAAATTTTAGTTGCACCACTGGCTCAACAAGGTGAGCGAGAACTAACATTTTTTTTTTTTTTTAAGATTTTATTTATTTATTTGACAGAGAGAGATAGCAAGAGCAGGAACACAAGCAGGGAGGAGAGGGAGAAGCAGGCTTCCCACAGAGCAGGACCCAGGACCCTGGGATCACAACCTGAGCTGAAGACAGATGCTTAACGGACGGAGCCATCCAGGCGCCCCACTAACATTCTTTTGACAGTGTGACATATGGTAATAGTTGAGCGCTGATTAACTGTCTGTATACATCTAAGTTGATAGTTCTCTGGAAAATAAGATAAAATAAATTTTATTTGGTGCTCCAATCTAGGCCATTGCAGACTGGGACAGAATTTTTCTTTCCTATTTCATCTGGCACATGACCAGCAGGGGGCACTGATCAAACATCACTGCTTTTTAAGTTTTTCGGTGATACTAGATTTTTTTTTTCTCTTCAGGCCATTTTCTAAGTGGAAGCAAAGTTCTGAAAATTATGTGTATACAGGCCTTGGTAAATGGTTTTTGAATTTAAAATAATCATTTTCAACACAACTTCAAACCGAATTTTATACCAGGACTATCCAACTCAATAGCCATTTGCTAAGTGTGGCTATTGAGCACATGAAACATGGTTATTTTTAATTGACATGCACATGCACTCTTAAGTATAAAACACAGATTTTGAAGGCTTAGTACCAAAAAATAATGTTATAATGTTGCTTTCCCTCAGTGTTTCTCATCTTTTCAGATGAATAGAGAAATTACAAGGCCCAAATGGTATAGTGGCATTATGGGAATTACTTGAAAACTGCTTTTAAAAAGTCTAACGCAACCTCAGAGCTTTTGTCGTCACTCTGGGAGAGAGTCTTGAACTCAGAGGAGTCCTCTGAACCCAACAGTGTGTAACAACAAACAGGAAAGATTTGTTTGATTAAAAAAAAAAAAATGTGTTCTTGGTTAAATGATAAAGCTTTGGAACCATAGCTTCATGTTAAACAAAAATTCACCAAGCTTCTACTTTATGCCAGAGGCTTTCACATAATTTCCTCATTTAATTCTCACGAAAGTTCAGCAAGAGTCAGAATTATTCCCATGCTATAGATGAGAAATTGAGACCTAGAGAAGTTAAGCAGCTTTGCTGAGACCACACAGCAGGTAAGTGGCAGAATTGACCTTGGAACCTGCATTTGTTCAGTCTGTTGGATCTAGATGTCACTAGCAGATGAACATTCTGGGTCTGGGGTTGGTGACTGACTGGCAATCAGTGAGTGGGCTCTCAGGTGGTCATTAGCTCTATCAGTGAAAAAGCAGGGAGCTGATGGCTTGGGAGCAGGGACATCACGTTGGGACAGCCATGAGATGCTGAATCACAGTTGCTGTGCTCAGAGAAAGAGAACACAAGTAACAGAAAACAGCCTCTTCTTTTGTGATCTTAATAGGAGGAATGTTTCATTGTTCTCACCTCTGGTTGGGGCCTATTTTCAGCAACAAAATATCTGCTTTTGAACTATAAATATTCTGCTGATTAGACAAATTGGGTTCATTAGAAAAGATCAAGCCAAAAAGAAAAGTTAGAGAGAAAGCAGAATTTATCCGCATGGTTCAGACACTTGGGCTTACCGCAGTGTCATTTTCTGCACAACTGGATTCCGGAGAACAGCAAAGCTCTCTCTTTTGTCATCACCCCTACTGTTATCTAGTGTGGAAACCACGGAAGTGTCACCGTAATTGTGTTCATGGCTTCTTTGTAATTTTCTAGGCTTTAAATGAGCCTGCCTTAAAACAGTGCAGATCAAGCTGGTTTAGGCAAAGTGAAACTCATCCTGCCAAGAAGAAGTAATGGCCTAGTCAAGGCTGAGGTGATCGTTATAGCTAATATTTATTGAGCATTGACAATCGGTTGAGTGGTCATAGACACTATTTCACTTAATCCTAATTCATGTTAAAAGAGCAACACAGAAAAACTTCTGCACAGCAAAGGAAACCATCAACAAGAAAAAAAAAGCAACCTACTAAATGGGAGGAGATATTTGTAAATGATAATATCCAATAATGGGCCAATACCCAAAATATATAAAGAACTCACACAACTCAATAGCAACAACAACAACAACAACAAAGATTAAAAATGGGCAGAGCATCTGAGTAGACCTTTTTCCCAAAGACTTACAAATGGCCAATAGGCATATGGAAAGATGCCTGACATTGCTGATCATTAGGGAAATGCAAACCCAAACCACAGTGAGGTATCATCTCAGATCTGTCACAATGGCTAGAATCAAAAAGACAAGAAATGACAAGTTCTGGTGAGGACGTTGAGAAAAAAGAAGCCCTGTGCACGGTTGGTGGGAATATAAACTGGCACAGCCACAATGGAAAACAGTATGGGGGTCCCTCAAAAAGTTCAAAAAACTACCATATGATCCAGTTATTTGATTTCTGGGTATTTATTCAAAGAAAATGCAAACACTAATTTGAAGAGACACATGCACCCTTATCTTCATGGCAGCATTATTTACCCAAGATATGTAAACAACCTAAGTGTCTATCAGTGGATGAATGGATAAAGATGTATGTGTATGTGTGCACACACACACACACACACAGTAGAGTACTTACTACTCAGCCATTTAAAAAAAGGAAATCCTGCCATTTGTGACAATAGGGGGAAACCTAGAGGGTATTATGCTAAGTGAAATAAGACAGAGAAAAACAAATTATACTGTATGATTTCAGTCTTGTGGAATCTAAAAAAACCCAAAAAAACAAAGACCACAAACAAATGAGCAAACAACAAAACAGATACAGAGAACAGATGAGTGGTTATCAGAGGGGAAGGGTTTGGGGATTGGGGGGAAAAGGGAGAAGGAGGGGCAATTATATGGTGATGAATGGGAATTAGAATTATTGTGGTGATCACTTTATAGTGTATGAAAACACTGAATTATTATATTGCATACCTGAAACTAATATAATGTTACTTACCAATTTTTACCTCAACTAAAAAAAAAAGAGAGAGAGAGAAAGTGAGAAGCATGTAATTAGCCCTGTTTTACTGAAAATAACACAGGCTGAGAAAGTTTATGGCTGTTCAAACTTACAGAGCTCTCTAGAGTTAGGATTTCAATCACTGCTTCACCATTACACTATCCTGTGTTTCTTCGAGAATGTCTTACTAGCGTGAAAAAAGTTACATTTTCTTTCTCTGGCCCATTTCTTGAAAATAATGCAAAAATCTATATTGAAGGTACTTGCAATACACTGGATGCTTTTATCTATTTTCATTCTCTTACTAACAAAAAATTGATACCAAATGTAAGTCCATGTATTTATGAAGGCAGTTCCTTCCTGCTCACCTCATTTTGCTGTTTGCTTTTACTGGAAGAAAGGAATAACTGAGAGCAACCTTTACTGCCGTAATTGGATTTTGCCATCAGGTATGGCTTGGTACAATTGTATTGTAGAAGAAACAATATACATTTTGGGCTTAGTTTTATAGAATCTATTTTCCGTAACCTTAAAGGTCTTAAATTTTATCTAAGAATGCATTATATTCAATACTTTCAACTTGCTTGTCACCCGCTAGGGGAAAAAAAGGCTAATTTAAGAAGATCTTTCTAATCTTGTCTTCCAACCTTCACAGCGAACATACCCATCTGAAATTTACATTTTTAGTAATCGTGAACTTTGCATAAAACTTCTAAAAATGCTCTTATCTACAAACTGCAGGAACCTGAAGGATAATTTGGTCTCCAAAATCATTACTGAAGCACTTTGGTGTCCTTTGTGTTGTGTAAAGATTTTGTCATTTCTTTTAGTATGCGGTCTTTAAAAATCTTTGTTTAAGGCCTGAAATGTCATGCAGATGGGATTAGATGAAATGTTAAGGTTTGGGGGAACTATTAATATTATTATTTTGTTATTAACAGCTTGGAGCTTGCATTTTAAGGAAAACTATTGAGTAGGTCACAGCTGTGGAATTAAGAGCTTTCAACTCTGTTGGATCAGCAAAGAGGCTGTTAAGTAAGAGTCTGAGAGTTGAAACAAGGAAGGGTCATAAGGTATTTTCCGGGTAGCCTATTGCTTCCTAGTGAAAATTCCTAACTGGAAATTTAACAGAGTTATCTGGGGCCTTATAAAATTATACTGGCTCCATTGTAAGAAATGACCTAAAACAGAAAATGCAATTCAAGATAGCAATTCTGAATATACTTTTTCAGGAAAACTTAAAGTCCTTAAAAACAGGAGTGACAGATAATCCCCAGAAGGAATTATAGTAGATTCTTCTAGTAATAGTGGTACTTCTATTACTAGGTATCAAACAATAATTCTGTGGATTTGTATTATCTATCTCAAGAGTTTGAAAAAAAAGTCTATTTTCTTTCTTTCTTTTTTTTTTAGTTGTCCAGTCCTGACCAATCCCCTTAGAGTCAGACTTGAAGAACCGACTTGTTACTTGACATATCCTTGTGTCTAAACAGTGTTTCCAAACTTTAATCTGTACATGTATCACCTGAGCATATTGTCAAAATGCAGATTCTGATTTAACTGGACTGGAAGTGAACCTGGGATTCAGCATTTCTAACAAGCTCCCATGATGTCCATGCTGCTGGCCAGGAAGCTGCCCTTTGTGTAGGAAGGTGGGGAGCCCTGCCGCATCCAGCTTTACTATGTCTATGGTCTCATTCAGTCCATCTGCAATTTGGTATTTGTCTTTCTCTGATTTACTTCACTTAGCATAATGCTCTCAAGGTCCATCCACATTGTTGCAAGTGGCAGGATTAACTTCTTTTTAATGGCTGAATAATATTCCATCATGTATGTGTGTGTGTGTGTGTATCATGTATATGTGTGTGTATGTGTGTGTAGTATAATAATATAATATAATATAATATAATATAATATAATATAATATAATATAATATAATATAATCACATTTCTTTATTTCATCCATTGATGGACACTTGGATACTTAGATCGCTTCCATGCCTTGGCTATCATAAATAAGGCTGCAAACAACATCTCTCTGTGATTCTAGCTCTTGCTTCAGTATGTTCTTCATACAGATGGCAGAGAAATCTTTTTAAAACATGTATAAAATCATAGCAAACTTACTCCTAATTATCCTCCAATTAATAACAAAATAACCTACTAATAACAAAATCTAAACTCTTTTCCAACTGTAAGACCCTCCATTAACTGGCCCTATTTCCTTTTCCACATTATCTATTATTTTTCTCTGCCTTTTACTCCACTCCAGCCATACAAATTGTCTTGTTATTCCTTTAAAGCACCAAGTGCTTCCTCATCTCAGGGCCTTTGCACTTGCTGTTCTCGCTTCATTGAAAGGTTGTCTTCCATATCTTTGAATGACTCGTTAATTTACATTATTCAGGTCTCTGTTTCAGTATCTGCTCCTCAAAAAACCTTCCCCATCCCTGTGTAATATGCCTTCTGTTCCAATTATTATGGCTGCATAACTAATCACCAAAAAGTTTAATGGCTTAAAAAAAAACCCATTTGTATTGTTCTCACATCTACAGTCTGAACAGGGCTTGGTGAAAACAGTTTACTTCTGTTCTACTCAGTTTGGCTGAGGTGGCCAAAAGGATGGGCACTGGTATCATCTGAGGGCTCATTCATATACATGCCTGACCCCTGGACTGAGAAGACTCAACAGCTGGGCTCAGGCATCTGTCTTTGTCTCTTGTGATACTACCACGTGGTCTCTTTATCACAGTTGCTTCAGGTTAGCCAGACTCCAAAAGCACAGGGGAGGGGGAAAGCCAGGTGGAAGCCAAATGGCTATTTGTGACCTAGCTTTGGAATTTACTCATGCACTGTGGTTTCTGCTTTATTCATGTCTGTCAAATTCTATTTACTGGAAACAAGTCACAAAGGATGGCCCATATTCAAGGGGTGGGGGCGTTAAACTTCCCCCTTTTGGAGGAAGAATGTCAAAGATTTTGCAAATATTTTGTGAAAAAAATCACATCTTCCAACTATTCACCCAGTATCCTGCCTAATTTTTCTTCCTAACACTACTTACTGTACAAAGTCACACTCTTTGTGCCTTCTAGACTTAGTCTTCTTTACTGCTGCAACGCCAGGGACTCAAAAACTGCTGGACAAAGAGTAAGCATTTACAAGTACTTGTTGGGTTGATTTGTTTATTGAATAAACCTATTTTCTCTGCAGAACTCAGTTGAATTCCATTTAATGCTATTATTAATTAATTGATTTAATATATGAAATCTGCTTAGAGTAGTGCAGCCCACATGGTTTATGCTTAGTCAATACTAGATGTCATTCCGAATAATAGCTCACATTGATGGTGTTCTTAATACACACCAAATACTTCATATGGAGTATCATTTAATCTCCCAAGAAATATACCAGATGATATTGTTATTATGTCCTTATTTTACACAGCTTCTTAGTGGCAGAACTGGAATTTAAAACTAATCCTGCCTGATTCCAAAGCACAAGCAGCTCTCATTGTGTATTTTAATCATTTATGTCGGCAAAGTGGCAAGAAGACGGTTTTGGATTGAGAGAACACAGTGCCTTCTCCTGATTCCTCTATTTTACTTCTTTGAGCCTAATTTTCCCCATTAGTAAAAGGGGGGTGATAATACCTATCTGAGAGGGGTACTGTAAGCTTCAAATGAGCTATCTATGAGAGTGGCTTGCCAAAAGTTTACTGCTAATGGAATATCATATAATTCTTAATATCTTCATATGTGTCTGGATCATAGCAATAGATATTTATGTGCATATTTTATACTAATTTATAAATTTTTGTTCCCAGGACATGACTGACCATATTTGTCTATCCCATAGTGCTTTAGACAGCCTAAGAGTTTGATAAACTTTTGAAATTAATGAGTGGGGTCCAAAAATCCTGATGTAAAGAATAATCTTAAAATATGTATATTCTTTATATTTATTTGGCACTCAAATGCCTCAAATTTTTCAGAAATAGATAGGGTAATTGTCATATAATGACCACTTGGCTTATTTTGCATAGAACCATGAAAGTGGAAAGACAGAAAGAGTGGTTCAAAATTCTGATGTACCTCTTAGTAGAGTGGGCAAATTCCTAAATGTCTCTGTTTTAAGCTTCCACTCCCTCCTCTATAAAATGAAGATCATAATATTAACCTGATGGAGTTGACTAAATGGTATAATGTAAATAGAAGTGCTTTGTAATATATATTAGAAGGAGTCATTGTCTACTCCTTCTAAGTATAAACTAATTTCTACTCATCTTAGAATGAGTGGTATATATTGCTGATTCTTAAAAAATCAAAGTCCTAAATATCCTTTTATTTATGTTTTATTGAGCCTTAATTGATATGTATTGTGTAAGTTTCAGGTGTACAACACTGGTGTGATAAATTTATATACTGCAATGTGATTACTACTATAGTGTTAGCTAACATCTCTATCAAGTCGCATAATTATCACTTTTTTTGTGAGAACAGTTAAGATCTGGGCTCAGCACCTTTGAAATTTATAATATGGTATTACTTATTATAATCACTAGGCTGTGCATCAGAACTCCACAACTTATTTACCTATAGGTTGCAAGTAGGTACACTTAAAACACATCACCCCAACTCTCCCACCCACCCCCCAAGACTCTGATAACTACCAATCTACTCTCTGTTTTATGAGTCCAAATTTTTTTAGATTTCACAGATAAGTGATATCATACAGTATATATTTTTCTCTGTCTGACTTCTCTCACTTAGCGTAATGCCCTCAAGGTCCATCCATATTGTTACACATGGCAGAATTCCCTTCTTTCTTATGGCTAAATAATATTCCATTGTGTATATATGCCATAACTACTTTATCCCTTCATTCATTGATGGATATTTGGGTTGTTTCCCTGTCCTGGCTATTGTGAATCATGCTGCAATAAACATAGGAGTGCAGCTATCTCTTTGATGTCCTGTTTTCATTTCCTTTGAATAAATACCCTGAAGTGGGATTGTTGGATCATGTGTTAGTTCTATTAATTTTTAAAGGGATCTCCACACTATTTTCCACAGTGGCAGAATGAATTTACATTCTAACTAACAGTGCACAAGGGTTCTTTACATCCTCACCAACACTTGTTACCTTTTGTCTTCTTGATAGCCATTTTAACAGGTGTAAGGTGATATCTCATAGTTTTGACTTGCCTTTCCCCAGTGATTAGTGATGTAGAGTATCTTTTTGTGTACCTGTTGGTCCTTTTAGAGATTACTAAAAGCATGTATTTTTAAATTACCAAAAAAAAAAAAAAATGAAATCATGAGGTTTATTATGGAACACAGATTTTTCTTCATATTATATAGAAAATTGTTTCTGTGTTTGGACATTACCCACAAATGTTGCAATGGATGCATTCCAAATCCTTGATTATTGTTACCAGGTAGAAATAGGGCCTGCCCTGTGATGAATCCTTTGTTTCCCAAGTATCACTCTCCAATTGCTTCCTTACTAACAGGTGTTTGATTTTGTTTGGAGTGGCAATGTGACCAGCCTCAGGGGGAAATTCATAATGGATTTTAGCCCATGGTATCTTTGTTATTATTATTATTATTATTATTAATTTTTTTTGCTAGATGTCTGCTTTTCCCAGTTCATGTTTAGCTAAAACTGACCATGTAATAAAATTATAGTCAATAAAGTATAAGTGGAAGTCCATACCAGGGCTTCTAGGGAGGAGGTGCTTTCTGATAAGAACCATGTATAAGAGGCAATCCCACAGCTACATTCCTTTCCATTCCTTCCTGTGTGAGGCATTGATGACTTCCTCATATTTGCAGCCATGAGAAATAGGCTAATAAATTTGAAATATGCTCTTATCTCATAGAATCCTGATATAATTGAGGCTCTCAATAACCCTTGCATGGTCTACCTACAGACTTCTTAAGTGAACAATAAAAATTCTATGATTAAAGCCATTCTTCATTTGGTTATTGGTGTGGTTACTTGGAGATGAATGCATCCTAACTGACATATACTATCTCAAGAATCCAGGAAATAATGGTCATAAAGTAGAGGCTTTACTTACTATATTGAAACAATAGCATCTTGAAAGAAGTCATTTTGATTTCAGGAAAAATAGGAACAATGAAAAACAACTATGTTCATAAAAAAACCCCACTAATTCTAATTCTCTCAGTTTTCGGGGAGCCTAACAACATCCAGAACGTATCCTTCTCATAAAAGACACCTGGTAAGGTTTCACTGATTACATTTGGCGTGACCAAGTGAGAATAAGAACAATGAAAAGAAGAATTTTTAGATTACTGTTCATCAGTCCTACTGACTTAGAAATTTTGTACTCTGTTCAATGTTACTTAGGAATCCCTTATTTTGTATACATTTGCTATTTCAAGTTCTGCAAAGGAACTGAAATCGTTGTAAAAGAACTGAAAGTTCAAGCCATCCAGATCCAAGAGAGTGAAAAGCAGACAGTAAAGTGACCCAGTAGAAATGAAAAGTAAGAGTAAGACCACATGAGGCCAACCTGGAGTTAGCCCTCTGTCGTAGAAGCAATAAGGTGCAACTGCAGCATCTTATTCATGGAGGGACCAAATGAGATGTACATTTTAAAGAAACCATTCTGACTACAGCATAAATAAGATGGCAGAGCTTGGGGGGAAGTGACCACTCACTTGTCATAATTTAGGCAGAAATAATGGTAATCTAAACGTGGGGCTGGTAAGAAGTGATGATGCTGGAAGACAATTAAAGAATGTATATATGAACAGACAGGGGTTTGTGTTGGATATAGATATGCAGAGAATCAGTAGTTACAATGAGAAAAGCATGTGAATTTCCAATTTAAGAATACCACACAAAAGACAGAGGGACTGTTTGCTGGGATTGGCAAACTAGCCCAAATACTTCAAGGAAATAACATTCAAAGAGGGAGAAAGGTATAGAACACATTGGTGAATATGGTCAACATGGGGGAAGCCTAATGATTGTGGACTGAAGAGGGAGTAGTAGTGAATTCTCAGAGTGACGGTACGTAAATCTTGAAGGGATAGAAAAGAAAGGAATTAACTGGAGGAAAATGGAAATGTAAGGTTGAGGAGAAAAAACATTTTTTTTGAATAGGAGAGAGCTGAGCAAGTTTCATGGATCCAACCTGAACAGTGATTATTTTTCAGATCCTATACTACACATCATACACTACAACAAACACAACTTTTGTTGTTTTCCTTTTCTTAGACTCATTTGGTGCCATTGCAGACAATACAAAAAAAAAGATGGTCAAAAACTACGAGAATTTAACCCCAGAGGTAGCACTGTCACTCAGAAACCCAACGGGACCATTTTTGATTTGGAAAATGAGAGTGCAACCCCACTGGGATTATAATGCTCCTAGTCACCTCTTCCTTAGCAGACATTCCCCAGAGGCTGCTGCTTGCTACCTGCCTTCCCCTTTGACCAAAGATGCTCCAGGAGGAAAGAGAAATCTCTAGAGTGCAGCATTCCTTCTCAAGGGGCCTTTGTTTATTTCCTACTCTCACAGAAACCATTTTAGTTTTTGTTTCGCTGGCTTGTGTTGAAGATAGGGCCCTTTTCTACAAATAAGGAATCAAATAGCTCATGGGTAGAATTGTGTATCTGACTTGTAAAACTGACTATATTTGTGGTAGATTGGCTATGTGTTCACAACATCGGTTTCCTTTCTTCCTAAGTACTTAAGCTGGACTACATCCCCCAGCCTCTCTTGCTGTAAGGTGAGGTCATGTGGAATACAGAATGTGGGCCGAAATGGTACATCTGACTTAAAACCTTTAAATGTTTTCCCATATTCTTTTTCCTTTCAGCTGGCTGGAATGGATACAATGCCTATATGGCAGACTTGGAAGTTACTTGTTGAAGATTCCTATCACAGGATAGGAATGTGTGTCCCTGATTCACCATCTGGAGGAGAGCCATCTGACAATCCGAAATTTTTATCAGTAAGAAATAAATTTCTATTGTTTTAGGTCTCTGAAATTTTAAGGTTATCTATAAAACAATTAGCCAAAATAGTAACAAATATATTATTCATCATAACAAATGTACATTTATCATGGTACTAACATGTGTTATATATTGATTTATTGAATAGCACTCACAATATAACTATGTTATTATTTGATTCTCTTATCAACTCCATGAAGTAGATATTATGCCCATTTTGCCAATGGGGGAGGCTAGGTTTCAGAGTCATTACCAAACTGGGTCCTAACATTCTACAACAACTCTCCAAAGGCCATATGGAAACTGTAGTGTCTTCACCTAAGACACTATTATGAAACAAAGTCCAGAAAGGTTTGCCTCTTCTCTGTGATTTCAACTTCAATGCAAAAGTAAGTTCTTTTTTTTTTAAAGATTTTATTTATTTATTTGACAGAGAGAGACACAGCGAGAGAGGGAACACAAGCAGAGGGAGTGGGAGAGGGAGAAGCAGGCTTCCCGCCAAGCAGGGAGCCCAATGCGGGGCTCGATCCCAGGACTCTGGGATCATGACCTGAGCTAAAGGCAGACGCTTTACCGACTGAGCCACCCAGGCGCCCCCAAAAGTAAGTTCTTAATTCCTTTCTAAATGTATGTATAAACCAACTGAAGCAGGTATATCTAATATATAATAATTCACAGTATTATAATTCATAATAGCATTTTGATTACCTAAAAAATTAGATGTTCTAGCATGTATAAGAAAGGTCAAACAGTAGAATCTCTTTGAAAATAATAAAAAGGAGAAAGGTTCTCTCATGTTAAAATACGTCTAAGATACAGGGGTATATCACCTAATAAAAACTTTCCAGACTATACTTTTTCTTTGTGTAACCTATTTAAAATGAACAGCTCAAAACCAGCCTTGCTTGACCTAAGAGTATATGCTTGAGTATTGTACAATCCTGAATATTCACATTACGGTTCATTGAAAAGGCAATGGGCTTTGCAACAAGACTGACAACAAAAGGAAAAATGATGAGGAAAATTGCCTTACTTATCTGCTACAGTACTCTTGATTGCCAACTGTAATTTTACGGTTCATTATAAGAGGGGAAAAAAGTTTGACCATTAACTTGAATACTTGTATATCGTACTGATACAAAGAATAAGTTGCTTGAAACGCTCTCTAATGAAGCCACTGTAATTGTGTGTTTTTAAAGCATCATCAGTTTTCATCAGTTTTACCCCTGATGTAATTATATGGGGGTAAAATATTTAAAGGTCATCAGACCCTGTAGGATGTGAACCAACTGTAGAAAAGTGAGGATGTTAAAATTACATGGAGTGACACAAGCTATTTTCTGAGTTATCGCTTGATATAGCATGAGATTTGACTGGGTAATTGAGGCAAATGGCATTGCTGTTATAGATGTCATACAGATCAGATTGGGTCAGAAAACAACAACTTTAATCACCCCTTAACATAAGAGAACACCAGCCTAAGGTACTGTGGAGATGCCCCATTTAAAATCATATTTCCTCCTTCTACTAATAGTCCTAAACTTCAGGTCTCCAAGGGACACTTCCCTGTGCAAAGCACTTGAGTAGCTTCTTGTTATTCAGAACTGGGGTATTCAAAACTATAAAACTACAGCCACTAGCCACATGTGATTATTCAATTTAAATACGTTCAGCCACATTTCAAGCATCCAAATGCTTTTATTTTATTTTTTTTAAGATTTTATTTATTTATTTGACACAGAGAGAGAGAGAGAGAGAGCACAAGCAGGGGGAGTGGCAGGCAGAGGCAGAGGGAGAAGGCAGAGGGAGAAGGGCAGGGAGCCCAGTGTAGGGCTCCATCCCAGGACCCTGGGATCACGACCTGAGCCAAAGGCAGTCGCTTAACCAACTGAATAAGTAAAATTTAAGTGATGTAGTGTTTTGATTGGCTCAGGACAAAGAAGGGCTGTTTGCAAAGGGTTTAACCTCAAGGCTGAGGTTAAAGCAAACGTTTATATTAGCTTTGCAAACTATGAAGTCATGATAAATGCAGAATGTATTAAAAAAAAAACAAAAAAAACCTTCATTGAAATTCTGCAACCAGGTTGGAAATTGAGGCTGCTTCTTTGGGACAAGGTGACTCAGTCCAGTTAAGTGTGGGATGTTCCATTCTTATTAATATGATTCTTTAATGTTTTTATCCCTTTGTTAATTACAAAAACAGTTTTTACAAGCTCATAGTAGAACAAAGTTCATATTTCTTGACCTAACATTAAAATCCACCTAGGTCTGACTCTGTCATTCCCAGTAATATCTCTTATTATATTCTTCATCATATATGTTATAATTATGCAAAAATGTTCTCAGAATAGGACCTGTTCTTGCCATTGCTTTGATTTGCACGTATACAAATAATTATTTGCACAAATAATCCCCTCTCCCTAGAATGTCTGTCCCACTCCTTCTTTTGAAATCCTTCAAAGCTGAGTTCAAATATCACAGCTTCTTCTAAAGGCTTTCCAGATTTTACTTGCTATAGTTAAGCAAGCATTAAACAAATATCCCAGAACACTTGATCTTGATCTTAACTGGGCAAATGATGGACACACTTTCCACTTTGTGTTACACTCATTTGGACATGTGCCCTCTTTACCCCGTACTTGGCCAGCTCCTGGAAAGGAAGGGCCATGCTCTGACTTTATAATTCATTTAAAACAGTCCATTTCAGGATGCCTGGGTGGCTCAGGTCATGATCCCCGGGTCGTGGCGATCAAGCCCCACACCAGGCTCCTTGCTCAGCAGGGAGCCTGCTTCTCCCTCTGCCTGTAGCTCCCCCTGCTTGTTTTCTCTCTCTCTCTCTCTCTCTGACAAATAAATAAATAAAATCTTAAAAAAATAAAGAATAAAACAGTCCGTTTCACTTGGCAAGCTTGCAAAAAAATCTGATGGATGAATATTCTTCTATAATGAAAAAATGTAATCATGTTAGTAATGAAAAAACAAAACAAAACATTCTGCATAGGTTAGGCTGAGAGAGATACTGGGATCTGATGATTTTAAATCCGGCTCTGTCTTCACTTCAATGCCTTTAGTTGTCTGGGTGCCTCACATTCATGCTTTAGTTTGCCTGCGTAGAATACACACATACACACACACACACACACAGTCTAAATCTGTGCATGCTCGGGAGAGGGAGAGGAAGAAACGTATGACTATTGCTTTAGGGAGTTAGTGCAGAATCAAAACATCTGCATGGCTCCTACTAAACCACTCTATGTCTAATTTGGTAACAGCATCCGGGAACCAGCATCCGTACTAACATCAGATTGACTTGGAAGAAGTCTCCTCTGCATCCGTCCATCCATCTGTCCGTTCATTCACTCATTTTCAACACACATAATTCATGCCAGACATTGCTAGGCAATGGATATATATAATGGAAAATTATTAAACACATTTTGTAGGCCATATATAACCATGAATTGGGAAGGCAGATCAGTAGATCCTTTGAGGAGCTATTGTAAAATCATCTATCTTACTACTACCCTGTTATAGTATCAGAAACACTAATTTTTCTAAGCAATAATAAAATATATCTTACATAGGAAATGCTACCATAATACCATAAGGAAACCAAAAATCAAGATTTGGAAAATATTACTTTCTCATTTAATTTTTTTTTAAATACCGAGGTACCAGGAACACAAAGACATTTTGTGCTTATTTTTCCCTTAGTTCAAAAAGAAAAAAAAAAAAAGGAGTAAGAAATACAGCATTGTTTTCCAAACTCTCCTAATAAGAATCACACACAAAAAAAGGTTTTCAGGTCAGATCCTAGGGATTACGATTCAGTGGGTTTAGAGAAAGGTCTATAAACCTATAGGGTTTTGTTTTTATAAAAGGTCCTGGTGATTATAAGGAAAGTTTGAGAAATTCTCTCTGATTTAGATCTACCTTCACACTTCAAAGTGTATAACAATCACTGGGAGGCTTGTTAAAAAATTCAAATTGTAGGGTCTCACCTCTAATGCTTCTGATTCAGCAGATCTGAGGTCTGGCCCAGGAATCCGAAATTTTAATGAGCATTTCCAGGTAATTCTGATGCAGGTATACAGACCAAAATTTGAGAGCTATAGATCTCAGTCATGAATTATGTGAGTTTAGAGGTCATCGAGTTGATGGCTAGAATTCCAGCAACCAGAACAGAATGGGAGCTCAGTAACTATGCTGAATCCAATGAAAGTGTCCTAGGATGTGTGTTGTAATTATTTTTTAAATCTAGATAAAGGCATTGTTTATTTGGGTATAGTAAATGAACTGACTTACTAATAAAATCACAAAGGTTAATTTATGCCAAAACTATCTCAGTCTCTTCAGTACTTTGATGTTCCCATTCATTTATTCACTTACTCCGCGAATACTTCTTGAGCTCCTACTATAGGCCAGGGCCTCTGTAAGGAACTGGGGATACAGCAGTGAACAAACAAACATGTTTCCTATCCTCCTGGAAGCCATGGCCTAGGTGGGTTTTCTGCTTATCTATTAATAGGTAATGAACCATTCCAAAACTCCTGGGCTAAAACCCAACAGTCACTTATTCTGCTCACAAATTTATACTTTGAATAGGGGCAGTAGGGCAGTTTGTCTCTGTTTCTTTTTTTTTTAAAGATTTTATTTATTTGCCAGAGAGAGACACAGCGAGAGAGGGAACACAAGCAGGGGGAGTGGGAGAGGGAGAAGCAGGTTTCCCACTGAGCAGGGAGCCCGATGAGGGACTCGATCCCAGGACCCTGGGATCATGACCTGAGCCGAAGGCAGACGCTTAATGACTGAGCCACCCCAGGTGCCCCAATTTGTCTCTGTTTCAACATATGGCATCATCTTGGGTAACTAACTGTCGCTGGGAAATCCAGTGTCAAGAGGCTGGTTGGTGCTTGGTGCTGTCCACTGGGTGCTCAGTCGGGCTTTCAACTGAGGGCCTGGTCCCTCCCTGTGTGGCTGCTTGGGTTCCACACAGCGTGGAAGTACCAGGGTAGTGGACTTTTTACATGGGCGCCGGCTTTCCTCAAAAACAGTGTTCAGCAGGACAAGGCGTGGGCTAGCATGCTCTGAGTTAGCCTCTGAAGTCACAGAATACCACTTCCATTAAATTCTATCGGTCAATCAAATCACAGAGGCTGTCCCAGATTCATAAGGTGGGGACTTCTCCTCCAACTCTCAGTGGGCAGAGTAGTAAAGAATTTTCAGCCATCTTTAATTTACCACAGGGTGAGACAGATATTTAACAATGAACTAAATACACTTGTAATAAGTACCACTAAGAAAAAGTATCTGGTGCTGTGAGAACATAAAACAGAGGGAGGTAATTAGGAAAGGACCCCCTAAGGAAGTAATATTAAAGATGAGACAGACTCCATGTCTCAGTGCCACATAAAATGCAAGGAGGTAGTAATTAGAAAGCAGGTAGAATAATTAGGCAAAAGAAATGAGGGTAAAAATAATAAGGGCTAGTCTTAATTATGTGCTTTTCCCTGTGCCAGACACCGTTTCCAGACTTTGCATGCATTACCTCATTTAACCCTCACAAAGTTCCTAGGTTATAAGTAATCATATTCCCATTTTATGCAAGCTGAGAAATAAAGAATTCTCCAAGATTACACAGCTAGTGAGTGGCAGAACCAGGGTTTTAGTGCCTTATTGTATTGCAGAAATCTGAGAGTATGGGTAGCCTGGTATCAAGGCCTCTCACAGTGAGGGGCCATGAATAGCTTGCAAATTCCAATGGGGGAGCTGGAGCCTGAAGAGAAAGTTAGGCTGAAAGAGTGAGCAAACGCCAAAGACGAACTTCATCTCCTGCACCCCTGGCTCTGGTGGAGGGTTGTAATTTTCTCTCACAGCAGAGTTTTAGAAGGAGATTGAAAAATAACAGCTGGACTCCTATTTTTAAGCAGGGAAGGGGAGTCATTTCCTTTGATCTGGTTCCATTTTCCCACTCAGATTTTCTTAAAGCCCAGAAAGACCCTAACTGCCTCTCTCCCCAGGGACAGTGGAAATGGATACTCTTCTTCGGAACTGGACAAGATTTGCTAAGTAAGTGATACTCCTTCAAATAAACCTCAAAAGGTCTAAGTCACTTGTGTCGGTTTCCACAGGCCTGGTGACAGTTCAGTGAATGTATCCCCTAGTGATGTGGTTCTTAGGATCTACAGATGTAATACTTCATCTGGGCCAGTGTGATATACTATCAGGTCTGTGTTGCTCTGATGATGTATTACTTGGTAGAATAAGGTTAGCTGTCAAAAACTCATTCCAGGGAACTGAAAGTTTGGCTGGGGGAGAAAAATTCATTTCAGGCTTTAAAAAAATACATTTTTCATTTAAGTGCAGGGAGAGATGACATGGCTAGAGTCAAAAAGCTTGAGGGCCTTGTGCACCCTGATGGAAAACACATCTTTCAATACAGACAACTCAGGGGAAAGGTAAGGGCCAAATCAATGAAGCCAGAGACTTCCTTTTGTGGGAGCCAGTCATGTACAATTGTGGAATGGTGCAACATGGGGGACTTTTTTTTAACTTCCCACTGCTCTGTCCTTAAGACAGAATAGGCTGGAAACACTATTTAAGTAGGTATTTCCAGAGACTAAGTTTTCATAATAAACATCTGGAATTAGGGATTTGTACATGGGCTAGAGAAGCCTTATTATTTAGCATATCCCTATTTATGGATGCTTTAACAACTGTTGTTTTACAGAGGGTGATAATATATTCTAAAATGATCTTTAATACTGATATTTCAAAATCTGTTCTTAAATATGTGTGTGTCATCTGAAATTAAAAAAAAAAAAAACTGTCTTTCAACATTTTACTTGCTTTCAGATGTGCTGACTAATCTTGGGACTTAATTTATACTTATCACTAAATTCAGCTTTGAAACCCACCTACTTTTAACTTCTACCTGAGCTTAATATTTTCATGACAATGTGAAACTTAAATAATAAGGTTTCAGAGAAAATAAGTACCTAAAAAAATAAAACAAAAACCACAAACAAATAAAACAAAATAAAACCCCTGAGGGAACCAAATGGAAGAACTATTTCTTTTAAAGCTTTTTTTTTTTTTTTTTTTAAGATTTTATTTATTCATTTGAGACAGAGAGAATGAGAGACAGAGAGCATGAGAGGGAGGAGGGTCAGAGGGAGAAGCAGACTCCCCGCCGAGCAGGGAGCCCGATGCGGGACTCGATCCCGGGACTCCAGGACCATGACCTGAGCCGAAGGCAGTCGCTTAACCAACTGAGCCACCCAGGCGCCCAAGAACTATTTCTTTTAGGTAAAAAAAAAAAAGCAGGTTGTTAAGAAGTTCTAAAGTTTTAGAGTTAGGGTCTGAATTTGGTAACAGACTTTTTTACTTGTCTAGAAGATAGAAGAGAAGAAAAGATCATCTATTGATCACTGAGGTGAATGTTACTTCCTGATACTAAGACTAAGAATCATTCAATAAAAGACTGTCGGACTAAAGCAAAAGAGCCAAACAGTGATTGTAAACCAAAATATTTATATTTATTCTTTGTTTTCTCTTTTTAAAATACAATAGAGATAAGAAATAGAATGTTATTTCATTTTCCAACATTAGAGAATAATCAAAGTGTTTTTAAATTTTGTCTGCAACAATCTGTTCTAATTAATACCCGCATGGCCCCAATATATCTTGGTATGGGGATGGAGTGGGTTAAGGTGTGTTGGAAAGAATGATCCAATTAATTATCTAAAAATGGATATAAAAAAAGTCATATAAATTCACTAGTTATTTTGTGATAAGTTCATGTATTAACATTAGTTTAGGCCTCAGAGTAACTTTTCAACTAACGAGCCCATAAACAGTAATTTTATTGTCAAATAAAAATTGCAATTGTTCAAATAAAAATTGCAATTGCTCATAGAGCCTTTCACCACTTCTTTGCCAAAAGAAAATATAGCCTTGGGAGAAGAAGACTTTTAAATATATCAACTGGTATATACTTCTAAAATTCCTTTTTAATTTAAATACACTCTTACTTTATTTAAAATTCCTAGGATTTTTCTAAAGTGTTTTTGAAGGAAAGACCCCAGAGAGTTTATTATACCATATCACATTTTCTTAAAAATGTCAATGTGATGGGTATTTTAATTATTTAGTATTTTTTGATGAGTTTAGAACTGGTGATTTGTTACCTGAAAAACTGACAGTGATGGATTAAACTCGATTTATATTGATGATGAGGATGATGATGATGGTGGTGGTGGTGATGGTAACAAAAATAATAATCTGGTATTGTTAAAAAAAATCTGTTTGTGTTTAAATGCCCAAAACAAATCACGCAAAGCTGAGATAAAGGAAATGCAGGATGGATGGTGGATAGATAGATTCTTTATTTAAAGGAGGAGAGAATGTGGGAATTTAAAGCATCAGAAGTCTTATAATTAAATACAAATGTAGTGAGGTTGTAGGGAAATATTTTTAAATTTAAAAATATAGAAAAATTAAAGGAGCATTTTGAATGAACTGGAGACCCCAGTATGTGGAAGTACAGGAGTCTGGAAAGAGACTGTCATAGATGACATGAGAAACTCTGGGACATCCTCTCATCTGAGAAATGAATTTTGAGTGACTTGAGAAAGAGAGGAATAAATAAGTCAGAGTGGCTTACATTGAACTGGTAGGGGCTATCTGAGTGGAATTTTTACAGAATGGCATAGGAAAGTATTTAAAATTGCAGACCTAAAGCTGGACCTGTGTATTGCCCAACAGAGCAGAGTACGTGTGTTTAACTCTTCATCTAAGACTAATGTGACCGAGGGTGTCAGAATGGAGATCTGTCACCATCACCTTACCAGGTGCCTGGAGGACCTGGCACAAGGTTAGACTGCATTGTTAAATGTGAGGACAGTACAGGAAGTTATAGGCACTTGATGATAAAATAATATTGAGTATACTTCAAAGAGCCATTTGCCTGTCCTATGGCACCTTTACCAATTTGATGGTTACTTTAAAGGAGAAAGTTTCAAATGCACATTCTTTTCTTACATGCCTCACTGTTTCGCAGCATACTCCTGGGAGTATTAAGAATGATTTCAGGTGCTATGCCGGAGACATCTATTTTTAAGCTGACTTGTTTTTCAAATATATTAGAAAAATATATGACCAGATCATGAAACTCATGATTTCACAAGAATCATTGCTTAAAACAAGGTCAAATCAATATTTAAATAAATTTAGAAAAAATAGTGAGTTTGCATTCATTAAAAATGTTTAGGTAGTTCACAGGTGTAGAAAAAAAATAGTCAAGAGGTTGTTAAGTGAAAGACAGAGAATGGAGAACCCCTAGTTCCATATCTTTCTTTTGTCCTATAGCCTTTGATGTCTCTGATACATTCTAGATTTCATGATTCTGTTCCCATTCTCTCTCACCACTTACCACATAATTTGAGACCCAGTGAAAAATGGAAATCCAAGGTTCCCTGTATAAAAATTATATAGAGTTCCAAGGGGGTGCCAGGAGAGCATTAAATCAAGGGTGGGGTTCTGAGCACAAGGCCCAGTGCAACCGCAGAGGTCACGCACCCATGAAGGGGGCTCTACTCCCTCTCCGTGTGAAGAGACAGGGTAAGCTGGGATCTGCCGAAATTAGATGTTAGTCTTTGCCATAGGAAATCTGAGATGCAGAGTCAGAAAATCTGTGGAGGCGTGTGTGTGTATATGTGCGTGTGTTTGGTGGGGGGAGGAAACAATACCTCCCATTGTTTCCCATGGAAAGTTGGAGCAAATATAACACAACTCTGAAAAACCCAAACATCAAAACTTCCTCTCTTGTTGCATATGTAATTCTGTGAATTACAGAAACTGAGGTCCAAATGGTGTTCTTTGGAAGATCTCAAGGCTGCATATTGCTCTTTCCTGTGAAATCTCCTATTCCATATGGATAAACAAATTTCCCAAGTTACTTTTTTCTACGTTAACTTGGGACTCTCAGGTCATCACTGCTAGGAAAAATGGCATTTCAGCCTCAGTGCATAAAATGGGAGATAATATAACAATTGTTTTCTTCTCCAGGCTCATTTAACCTTAAATCCCATCAAACCTGCAGAAATCGGAATGTTCTCTCAATCTCTCTCTCTCTCTCTCTCTCTCTCTCTCTCACACACACACACACACTCTCTCTCTCTCTCTCACACACACACACACCTATCCCTACCCCTCATTTCATGTTCTACCTTCAGGTCTCAGCTTAAAGGACATCTCCTCATTTTGCATTTCTGAAGCCCAAGGGTGTTGGTCCTGCTCTGTGTGCCTTGCTACTTTGTCCTCCTCTGTGATCTTCCCTAGAAAAACACTTGCCGTGTCGAAGTTGCTGGCTTGCTTTGTCTGTTTTCCACCATATAATGAGATGTGTGAAGGCAGGACTATATCTAGTTGACTGCTTGTTCTCTATATTCTGTCAAAGTTCCTGGCATATTACACATACTCCATACATAATGGTGAATGAATGATTGAATATTTAATGCATCGTTTAAAATATATGTGAGAGGTGAGAGCATTAAGAATGTCTATAAAAAGACACAAATCAAATGACCATATTTTTAGTGCTTATGACTTTTACATTATGGTTCCATATTAATTCCATATTAATGTTTAGACATTTATAAGTATCTTCATCCTTATACTCTGGATTCATACTGTACCTTTCATATAAGGATTGCTTTTTAAGATATTTTCAATATTCTTTAATGTCTAGTTTCAAAACAGATTTCATATTGAACATCTGTGCACACCAAACCAATAATTTTATTGAAATTTTCACAATATATGTGTATTTATTATAGTTCTTAAGTAACATTTAAAAAAAGTCACCAATATTTGCCTTTTAAATTTATAAACCATGTTTGTGGTCCATTGTTGTCTTATGTAAACTTACTCTTCTGCCCCATGTAAACAACAGTTTTATTTTGTGTAACATTTTCTTGTAATAATGGTGACATATGGTAATTCATGTGATAATTTGATTGCTTAAATATAAGTCACAATGAACTTCAAAAATGCAATCTTTTTGACCTTCTAGCTCTAGAGTTTATTGCCTTGATGTTAGATGCCTTTGGGTGTTATAAAAATATCCATTCCTGAGACTCTTAATTCCATAAACTCTGGACTTGGATTCAAGTATTAGCTATAGATCAACAAATTAATAATCCAATGGGTCTTCCTGCTTATGCATATAACATTCATGGATTGTCTATGATTATATTATTGGGTTCATGTGGAAAACTAAATACATTTTCAACTGTCTTAGAGAAGTATTCAATCATTAAGAAATTTTGCAATAAGGGGTGCCTGGGTGGCTCTCAGTTAGTTAAGCAGTCTGACTCTTGATTTCGGCTCAGGTCATAATCTCAGGGTCCTGAGATCGAGTCCTAGTTCGGGCTCCGCTCTCAGCAGGGAGTCTGCTGAAGATTCTCTCCCTCTCCCTCTATCCCTCCCCCTGCTCGCATGCACTCTCTCTCTCTCAAATAAATAAACAAAAATTAAAAAAAAAATTGCAATAATAATATGGTATAATGGCTTAAGAAATCTATGAGCTATATGCAAATCAGGTGGATAAATTAAGCTTTGCAGAAAAATATTTCTGCCAGTGAGGTATCCTGTCAAAAGGCTTTGGAAGATCTGACAAGGGGATGGACAATCTGAATCTTTTGGTGAAAAAAATGTTTAAAAATAACCGAGATTCATCACAAATGTTCTCTGCCTTTCTCCATGGAAAGTAAGGGGCTGAAATTGCTGTAATAAAAATAAAAGTGGGTTCTGTTCTTAAATGGGGATAAATAGGGACTTATAGTAGGTGATGTCTGACTTCCTTGGGATCTGCACAATTCATTTCTTACATCTTTTCTACATCAATAGTCATACTTCATTAGAGATAAAATACTTAACCTTAGTAAACATATTTTCTTTGCCATTTCCTCTCCTCTCCAGTGTTGGTATTGAACACAAAATGTATTTCCTCAAAGACCATCCTTTACATAACAAGGGCGAACATAAGGACCCTTTAAAAAACAAACAAACAAAAAGATTTTATTTATCTGTTTGTTTGTTTGTTTATTTATTTATGAGAGAGAGCATGAGCATGTACATGAGCAGGTGGAGGGGCAGAAGGAGAAGGAGAGAGAGAATCTCAAGTGGATTCTGCCCTGAGCGCAGATCCCTATGACCCTGAGATCACAACCTGAGCTGAAACCATGAGTTGGATGCTTAACCAACTGAGCCACCCAGGCGCCCCCATAGTGGGGACCTTTTGACTTTCAGCAAAGAGAAGCACAGAGTTACAAATCTAGTGCCTTGATATCAGAAAACCTTTTTCACATGCTGGCACCATCATGATCAAACTCTAAGACCTTCATCAGTAACTTCACTTCCATTTTTTTTTTAAGAATTCATTTTTTAAAGTAGTTTTAGTTTTACAACAAAATTAAGAGGAATGTACAGAGATTTCCCATATATCCCTTGCCCCAACAGATGCATAGCCCCCATTATCAATATCACTTACTAAAAAGGTAGCTGCTGCTGCTTCTTTTTTTTTTTTAACCAAGGATGAACTTATATTGACATATCATAATCACCGAAAGTCTGTAATTTACCTTAAGGGTTCACTCCTTGTGTTGTTATGTCTTTTGGGGTTAGACAAATTATAATGACATATGTCCATAACTATAATACCATACAGAGTATTTTTACTGCTCTAAAAATTTCCTGTGCTCTCCCTATTCAACCCTTCTCCACCTCTACCCCTGGCAACCTCTGCTCTTTCTATTATTTCCGTATTTTGCCTTTGCCAGAATGTCATCTAGTTGAAATCACTTAGTATGTAGACTTTTCAGGTTGGTCCTTTCACTTAGTAATAAGAATTTAAGATTCACCATGTCTTTTCATAAATTGACAGCTCATTTTTTTTTTTTTTTTTTGGTGCCGAGTAACATTATATTGTCTGGATGTACCACAGTTTATTTACCCATTTACCTACTGAAAGACATGTTGATTGCTTCCAAATTCTGGCAATTATGAATAAAGCTGCTATAAACTTTGATGTGCAGGTTTATATATGGACATACTTTTTTTAAATTTTGTATTTAAATTCCAGTTAGTTTAATTCATTTGTGTAAATACCAAAGAGTAAAATTGTTAAATCATATGATAAAAGTGTGTTTAGTTTTCTAAGAAACTGCCAAATTGTCTTTCAAAGTGGCTGTACCATTTTGCATTCCCAATAGCAATGTATGAGAGTTCTTGTTGGTCCACATCCTCACCAGAATTTGGTGTTGTCATTGTTCCAGCTTTTCGCCATTCTAATATGTTTGCAGTGGTATCTCGTTGTTGTAATCTGTATTTCCCTGATGATCTATGATGTGGGGCATCTTTTCATATGCTTACTTGACATCTATTTATCTTTTTTGTTGAGGTGTCTGTTAAGGTCTTTGGTCCATTTGTTAATCGGGTTGTGTTCTTATTGTTGAGTTGTACAAGTTCTTTGTACATTTTGGATGAGTCTTTTCTCAGATGTGTCTTTTAGCAAATATTTTCTCCCAGTCTGTGGCTTGTCTCCTAACTCTTTTTGTCTTCCGCAGAGCAGAAATTTCTAATTTTTACAAAGCCCAGCCTTTTAATTATTTCTTTTGTGAATCGTGTCTTTGGTGTTGTATCTAAAAAGGTATCACCATACCCAAGGTCATCTAGGTCTTCTCCTTTGTTATCTTTTAGAAGTTTTATTGTTTTGCATTTTACACTTAGGTCTGCGATCCATTTTACGTTAATATTTGTGAAGGGAATAAGATCTGTGTCTAGGTTCATTTTCTGCATTTGGATATCCAGTCATTCAGACACCATTTATTCAAGAGACTATCTTTGCTCCCTTGTGTTGTCTTTGCTTTTTTCCCCAAAGATCAGTTGGCTATATTTTGAGGATCTATTTTGGGCTCTCTTTTCAGTTTCAGTGATCTTTTTCTATTCTTTTGCCAGTATCACACTGTCTTGATGACTGTAGCTTTATAGTAAGTCTTGAAGTTGGACAGCATCAGTCTTCCAACCTTGCTCTTCTCCTTCAATATAATGTTAGCTATTCTGGGTCTTTTGCTTTTCCCTATTGCATTATTATATCAAATAATACTTCCAACTTTATGAAGAAGTGTTACTGTGATTCTCAGAAAACTAGGGCTTAAGCCATTAAATAACTTGCCTAAGGTCACAAAGGTAATATGTTTTGAAATGAAAATTCACTTGTGGGTATTCTGATTCTGAAATCCATTTGCATTTTTAATGCTTGTTTAAAGATCAGCACTAGTATTTCAAAATTGAGGCACTGGAAGGAAATACATTTATTTATGTTTGTGTTTATGTATTGCCATGAAGAAAATGAGGATTTAAAATAAGCTTTTAGAAGAAATCTAATAACAAAGAGTAGGTCAAAGGATCAACAGTAGAAGATTGTTTCATCCGTAATTCCTCTACATTTCTGTCATTTTGGAATCATACTAACATTAAGAAATTAGTTCAAAGATGAATTTATCTGAATGGACTATATATAACCTTTCCTATCACTCCCACCCAACTTTCCTGTTCAATACAGACACATATGTCATATATTATATGTAAAAAAATAATTCTATTTTATAAACTTAGAATTCCTGAAAGAAGGTGTATACTGAAAAGAATTGAGCTTGCCGGGCGCCTGGGTGGCTCAGATGGTTAAGCGTCTGCCTTTGGCTCAGGTCATGATTGCCTAAAATTTATATAACTGTCACAACCAATAAAATACTTACTGGTATGACTTACAAACCTATGGAAAATAAAGATTAAAAATTAAAAGTTCAAATTCAAGTATGATGAATATGAATGTCAGGAAATGTGCACAGTTAATATTGGGCAATACCTTAACATTGGATTGGAATCTTTTGCTTCTTTTTCCTCACAGGTTCATGTGATTTTTTTTTTTTTAAGATTTATTTTTATTTTTATTTATTTGAGAGAGAGCAAGAGCAAGAGCGAGAGAGAGAATGAGCAGGGAGAAGGGCAAAGGGACAAGGAGAGGCAGACTCCCCGCTGAACAGGGAGCGTGATGCGGGGCTCAATTCCCGACTCTGACATCATGACTTGAGCTGAAGGCAGACACTTAACTGACTGAGCCACCCAGGCGCCTGTCATGTGATTTTTGAAAGAACAACTTCTTATTCAGGAAAAGAGGCTGACAGACTTGAGCTATAGCCTCTAGTAAAGTTTGGTTGCCAACTACCATTAACTACATTAATGTCACAAATTCTTGAGAAACAAAGCCCACAAGTCTCTGATTGGACATTTGGAGTGTCTAAAATAATTGGTAGTGATATTTACTAGTTAAAAGCTTGGGCTTTAGAGTCAAACAGACAGATCCATGATTTGGATCTGAGGTATATTCTTTATTAGCTGTGTGATTTTTAACTAACCTCAGTGACCTTATCTGTAACATGTGATTAAAAAGCTTCTCTTGCATGGTGATTTGATGAATTAGAAGGAGATAATTCAGGTGAAGTGAATATGTTCATAATGCAGCATATAGTAAGCACATGAAGCATACTGGGTATTCTAATTATCTGTTGTTATAATAAAAATGGTTTAAAATGAGTGTTGTCTCAAAGCTGATTATCAGGGCTTATGTATTGTAGTAAGAAGCTAAAAAGTATTACAGCATCTTGTACACTTATTTTAGCATTTTAATTTTTGAAAACATTATATCCTATTTAAAAACTGTCTAGATTGTCAATGGCCAACTTGAAGAACAGTTTTTAAAACTAAACTGTCAGAGATAGTATAGGCTATTTAGAAACTTTTCCAACCTCTCTTCATTCTATTTAATACATTAGTATAACCTGTATGGGTTGATCTAAGGACTAAGGACACTCAAACTACCTTTACATTTACCAACAATACAGTCAGAGTTTGCTCTCTCAAGGCCAATGTGTGAAGGAATTCAGTGTGAAGGGAGGGACAGTGGAACTTTTGATCAAACCATTGATTCTTTTCTATGACAACATATATGTGGCCTATAATTTTTCACTTCCTCATTTGACTGTGAGACATTGGAAATTGTGAGGAAATTTATCCTCTGTCTTCTTTAGCCAGATGTATCTACTTATTTCTGTGGGCAATCCTAGTTAACAGGCACTCTGAGATTAAATTATGTCCTCTGAAAAATATGAATGAGAAGCCATGCCTCAGACTTAACTTTCCCACTTAAGCTATTGTGGGTCCCATGTATTGATTGCTTTGAATTATTGCCAAGTCATCAAGGGATATATTAACATTTGAAAATACGTGAGACATGAGTTATTTTAAAACTATCAGATTAACAAAAGAAAGTCCAGATGGTTTCTACTCAATATTGGTGAGAGTATTTTAAGGAAAGTGGCCACACACTGCATTACCTATTTACCCTTTGGCCAGTAGGCTGGCTTTCTGCTGATTTTTCTTAAGAGTGAGGTAGCATCTGGGACGCCTGGGTGGCTCAGTCAGTTAAGTGTCTACCTTCGGCTCAGGTTATGATCCCAGGGTCCTGGGATCGAGTCCCGCATCGGGCTCCCTGCTCTTCAGGGAGCCTGCTTCTCCCTCTGCCTCTGCCTCTCTTGTCTCTCATGAATAAATAAAATCTTAAAAAAAAAAAAAAGAGTGAGGTAGCATCTCTTCCAAACAGCCCCAGAAAATTTCTCCTCTTATCTTATTGACCCACATTTTCTAAGAACCTCCATTCCTTAACCAGTAATTGGCAAGGGGAATAGAATTGTGATAATTTAAGCACAACAAAGTCCTCTTGGAACTGAGGTCAATCCAACCCAAATGATATGGGAGGTGGTTGAAAAGATGCTGGGGGTCAACTCTACAATATCCACCACTTATAGTAGACAGTGTTTTGGTGTTTGTCTACCTCTTTCTTTCTGAGTGTTATCAAACCTGTTCTCATCCACGCGTTATTGAGTAACTGAGGGTAGATGTGTTGACCAAATTGCCTAGCCACAGTTAATTGATTTAGAAATGGACTACTTTATACCTGCTTAAGCACTCAAAATCCCTTCCTTTCAAATTGGGACGGAAGATAAAGAGGCTATTCTCTCTCTTGGATGCTTGCGTGAAGAAGTCAGATAAAAATTTAGCAGCTGAAGCCAGTGGCCACTCTCTCAACTAGGTAGCAGAGAAAGCTACTATTCAGTAAGACAAAAGAATAAATCATGTAGAAAGA
Source organism: Mirounga angustirostris (assembly GCF_029215605.1). Classification (NCBI taxonomy): domain Eukaryota; kingdom Metazoa; phylum Chordata; class Mammalia; order Carnivora; family Phocidae; genus Mirounga; species Mirounga angustirostris. The sequence goes on along the minus strand of NW_026991709.1, from coordinate 173,854,519 downwards.
AATAAAATAGAAAGTACACAAAAAATAACAAAAATACACAAAATTCCATGATTCTTTATAGCACTCCAGTCCCTTACTGTAGTCATTTCTAAGCCCAACCCAATATCCTTATTCTAAATCTCCCTTCTTGATTAAACTAAACTCAGATGAGTTTTCATTGTTTGATACCAAAAGAATGCTAAGGAAAACAGACATCCTTCGCTTAGATAACAGACCTCCTTTTCTTTCCTACAAATTACACTTTTTCTACACACACACACACACACACACACAAATATGTTCAAAGTATATGGGAAGTAATTTATTACCAGGGCTAGAAAGCTTAGAATTTAAGATATGAATTACTGACTTGAGGGTTTTATTTTCCTTGGGATGATGTAGAGAATACAGGACCCAATAAGGCAAAAGCCTTAATTTTTTTAATATTCATAATGAGATATAGTTTGGTATGATCATAAGAGGAGATGGATTTTGGAGAAAGCAGACAGTGATATTAAAGTAAGAACTTGTGGTTCATCTATAAAATCTTTATAAAAACTTACCTTCAGAGTGAGACATATTTTCTTTCTGCCCCTATCCTGAAGTCAGACTTAGCTCCTGGGTTTGCTATGCAGAAGAATTTGTGGCTTCTCAACATCATTCAATTCTTCTAGAAGTGTCGCAACAACCAGGAGAGGAGGGTGAGAGTTACTGACGTTCCAGGCCCCTGATACATAATCAGCAATATGTTGTGAGTGAATGGTTAAAGCAAATCAAGTTGAAAAATACCATAAATTTCATATTTTGACTTTGATGTCATAGGAGATTTTTTCTTATGCTTTTAAGTACCAGTCTATACTTTTATTTATAGAACATAAAATCACCATATTTAAACTTAGAATCATTTACACTGGAATCTTTTAGATCTTTGCTACTCAAAGTGTGATCCAGAAATCAGCAGCAATTGCATCATCTGGGGGTTTATGGAAATACAGAATCTCTCTACCCTTACCAGTTAAATAAGAATCTATATTTTAACGAAATCCCCAAGTGTTCTAATGCACATTAAGGCTCAGGAAGCATTGGGTTACATGATATGTTTTTTTGATGTGGTTTTGACACTATGAAATAGAATAAGCCTAGCCTTGATAAAATGTAATATTTTCCACTTACACTGCATCATTTATTTCTTGTCACAGATATTTATAACTAATTTGCTATGCTAAATCACAGAAATTGGTAATCAAATGAGATAGGCTCTAAACCGAAACATCGATGAAAGTGATATTTAAAAACATAATAAAGATTTTTAAAGAGATAATGCTCAACTATGGGATGTCAGATAGTTTTATGTTATGGTATTTATGTGCAGGAAAAGCATGATTCTTATACTAAATGAATTATAGAGATCTATAAAACTACCAGATGTATTGATTATTATGTTTGTTGGTGTTTGTGTATAGCACTGGCATTCTTCAGGGCATATCAGTTGGTTTAGAAGATTTTAAGATGTATTCTTTTAATATTAATGATATCATATTATCTCTTGATACTAACTGGAATTAAATCCAGAAAAATCACCAACTGTATTAGCAGTTGTGCATGAGTATCTCAGAATGTGCTATTATTTCAATTCTGGGAGTCCTCATAAGATCATTTTCCTTCAGAATTAAAATTGTATATTGTGCCACATGGCTATTTATAGCTTTAAGGGGGAACAGCTGTTTATCAATCATTTAATTACAATGAATTAAAATGTATAAATAATCATCTACACTCTATTAAAGTTGAATATATTGATAGGAAATTATAGGTGAATATTAGTCTTAGCACCAGACAAACCAGGCTCTGGTTACATAGATCTCACATTTCATCCTTCTGTTGCACCCAATTAACTCATTCTACTAAATTCTCCAAAGGCTACATGAAGTAAAAATTCTTCCAATAACCAAATCTAAGGGGAATTTTACCATATTCTATTTGTTTTGTTTTTTTTTAAGCATGAATATATTATTTTAATTTGAATTAGTTCTCTCAACAAATATTTGTTTAGCCCCTATGTGAAGAACATAGTCTGAGTACTGGGACAATGGGAAAGCAAATTACAAAGAAACAACTTCAGAGCATAAGCAGAATATGTGTATGCCCATCTTTGTGTGTGTGACCATCATTGAAAAAAAAGGCTAATCATTCTATATAATTGCTATTGTCTATATATTTCAGGCACTAGATAATAATGTAAATAAGTATTACTAGTAACAATAGGCCTTACTAAGCACTGATACGATGTCCGTAACTTTATTAAGCATTTCTATTTCACTATCTTCTCGAACTTACTAAAAATCCTATGAATTAGATAATATATGCTATTTCTTTTTGCACACCAAAAAACGGAGGCTCAGAAAGGTTTTGGATATCTTATTCAAGATTACAGAGATAATAAGGGCTGGATCCAGAAATCACAGCCAATGTGCAGGGTGTGTGTGTGTGTGTGTGTGTGTGTGTATTAAAAAACTGTGAGCAAGCAGCAAATAAAGGCCTCAAAAAGAATATAGAAAAGCTCATTCTAGCAGCACCACCCTTGACCAAGTAGTGTACCCCTTCTAGCAAAGAGGTATAAGAGACAAGATTGAACCTTAGTGTTTTTCAACATGCACAGGTTCTGTCTTTTGGCCTCCTTTCAAGAAGAGGATGATATTTTATCATAGGCAATACCTGTCCACTAGTATAAGTTTCTATCCTGTGACAGTATAAAAATTAGTTTTCCTAAAAGGTAGAGAAGGAAAAGAAAGTTTGAGTATGCTTATAATGTCTGCAAGAATGCAACCATTGCCACTTTACTTCATTCTCTTCTTCCTGGACTTTTTTTCCACAGGATGCCTCTGAGCGTTACTTTCTGACTTGATGATTTTCCTTGAAAAAATAATAATACCCTTGTAGGCCAAAGATGGAGAGGGCTGACTGACAGTAGTCAATGGTGCTAGATACTCATGTTTTTCATTGTTCCACAGCTAAACTTTTAAAGCAGAAAACATAAGGCAGGCAACCTTGTATGTCCTCTGAGGGCCTTTAAAGTGACTCACGTATACTTTGTTTTGCAATCACATGGGTCCTGTTAAAGCAGAGGAGTGACTATTTTTATCTAACTGGGTTAGAGTTGGACTCCCCATAGAGACATAAAGAATGGGAATCTAGACCATCATTTTGGAGGTACTTTCAACTGAAAGAACATTAATGCTGGAGGCTTGAACAGGAGTCTTCTTGGTATGGGTTCTCCTGTATGGTTCTGCATGAAAGACTCACTGCCACCTGTTGTTGTTAAATAATACAAGGACCACTGATTTTCTCCTTTCTTTCTTTCTTTCTTTCTTTCTTTCTTTCTTTCTTTCTTTCTTTCTTTCTTTCTTTCTTTCTTTCTTTCTTTCTATTGTGGTATAATGAAGTTATGCTTGTTTTGCAATTTTATGAGTGGTCTCTACATTTTGCATGGTTTAATATGTTATATATTAAGATTCAATTGTCATTCTCTACTGCCTACTTCTAGCACATTTGTAATTGGGAGGAACTAGTTCATTTAAGCCAAATTAATCACACTCTGCCTGAATTAATATTTGTTGGCATGATTTATACTAATGGCTACTTCACATTTTTGGTCCCTTCCCTTCCCTTTTTCCCTGCTATCATTAAGCCCAGTTGTACCTTATTATAAGAAGACAAAAGAAAGAAAAAGGAAAAAAAAAAAACAAAACTGGGCCCAGAGCTAAGTGTTGGAGATAATGACAGCAAAGAAAGAAAGTAGAATAATGGGCACTTTTCTTAAACAGAGTCTTTATAATCTGACAGGTTTATTTAACATCTGAGTGCCAATGAATTGATCAAAACAGTACTGCAATTAATAAAGTATAACATTTGAAAATAGCCAGATGCACCTAAAGGCCAGTTAGGTGTTTAGGGTTTAATTTAATGAACAGGTATAATGAATACAGTTACCATCTAGTGATGTGCTAGAGATAGCTTGTACATTATTTGTATCTCTGTCCAAATCCATGTTCAATGATGTCACATTGTTGATAGGGAATAGGTCATTGTAGGAGTATTTATACCATGGGAATAAAAAAATGGTACAAATCAGGGCTTCCATGCTTTCTTTTGCACCCACAGAGAACCTCTTGTTGAGCATTTGCTAGAATGCCACTCCATGTGACCATGCAATTCTTTCTGGCCTGTATCATCACACTAGTCGTTCCTTTACAAATGCATGCCATTATCTACAAGGCTAACCACATATCAAAGTGTATCAACTGCAAATTAATTGGAAAACATTGCCCCCAAAGCTCACATATTATATTTCCTGGCTACCTTTGACACAGATTAGGACCTCAATCAATATTTTCTGAGTGAATAAATCACTATGTGTAATTAAATAAAAGTCTATGAAGTTCTTTCCATAAACAGGTGCATTTAATGTAGACTTGCTCTTGTTCGAAATCATATTATACTAATTTATAATCATCAAGGGGAAGTCTCACATGACAAAAGAGAAAAAAAATATTAAAGAGATAGAATTGGATTCAAATTCCACCAAAGCTACTTGCTAACTTTGGAATCTTAGACCAGTTACTCAAATACTATAGACTTTAGTTTCTTGTTTGAAAATACAGACATTAAGATCAACCAATCTTTATTGTAAAGATTCTAGTAATAGGGGCGCCTGGGTGGCTCAGTCGTTAAGCGTCTGCCTTCGGCTCAGGTCATGATCCCAGGGTCCTGGGATCAAGTCCCACATCGGGCTCCCTGCTCGGCAGGAAGCCTGCTTCTCCCTCTCCCACTCCCCCTGCTTGTGTTCCTGCTCTCGCTGTCTCTCTCTCTGTCAAGTGAATAAATAAAATCTTAAAAAAAAAAAAAGATTCTAGTAATAGAAAGTGTCTGGCATGTAATATGTACTTAAAAATGGCAATAGGTATTGGCAATATAACAAGAACATTAACAATTATTTTTTTACTATTATTGTTATTTTACTGTAATCAACTAAGGATAATTGACTTTTCTAAAAATCATGTGGTTGGGATAAAAAATATCATATATGATTTTCCAGTTAGGGAGACATTGGTAACTTATTTAACTGCACTGAAAATAAATCTCTGTGAGTGGGATCCTATAAGAAGAATCAGAATTCAAGAAGATCTGGCCTAAGCAGTTTCCTTACCAAATAATAAGATTCATTTTCAATTGTCCAGCTAAAAGTTGCAATTACATTTGTCTAAATAAGAGATTTAAGTTAACAGTAAATTTCTAAGACCAGAGAGAAGCAATTCCCCAAACATCTAGGAACTGGAACATAGACACTTCCTGGACTTTATTTTCCTTAGGAAAATAGAAACATAAATAATTATGCAACAATTTCATTCGAAATCAGTGGTTCTCAAACATCGGTATATAGAAAAGCCACCAGAGAAGTTTGTAGAAATAATGATTATTGACACCCCATTCACTAACTTCCTACCCAGGGGGGAAGGATAAAGAGGGAAGAAGAAGAGAAGAGAGAGGGAGAGAAAGGAGAGAGGGAGAGAAGAGAAAGGAATGAATGGTAGAAGGAGAGTAGGAGAGAATGGGGGAGGAAGCAGAGGAGTCCAGGAGGGGAGAGAGAAGAATATTTTTTGGAAAAGATTCATGTTTACTTCTGAATGTCTTCTGGTATTCTAAAGTCTCAACACTGGGCGTTCTATTTTTTTTTTCCCCCCAGAGTTTTGACATTTGAAAAAGATTGGAATTTATATTGATGTGATTTAGGTAGATTTATATCTCAAGGTAAGTCATCCAGGAAATGTTCCTGTAAGTCAAAATTATATTAAGTCATAACTGATTCTCTCAATGAAGCAATGGTACAGTCCACAGCTATATCCCAGGCCACATCATAAAATCAGAATAAGCATCATCTTTAATCAAATGCAAGTGATACACCTATACAACACAGAGCTTTCTCAAAAGATGTAAATTGGCTAAGCTTGCTTCAGAGTCACCAATGACAACAAGTTGCACTTGATACCATACAGCATCCCAGTGTACTCTGTAAAGTTATTATGCTCTTCATAATCCATGTCCTATTTTTAATACAACAGGCATAAGTAAAAGAAAGCCATTGGTATCCTGGATATCAGAAGGATTCCATTCCTTAAAAAAATGTGTTATAAGCATTTTTTGTTGTTGTTGTTAACTATGGGAGAATAAAAATTCCCCAGTAGTTATTTTGACTCACAGATGCCTTTCTTGATCTCTTTTTTCTTACTAAAAAATTTTATGGACCTAGCTATCAGCACTAAAGGTAAATTTGTTGCTCTTTCTGCTAAACTGTAAACAAGTGTTTTTTGCTTTCTTATAAATAACATATCAACACTAATAATGTAACAACATTAGCAGATATACACTACTTACCTTGGATGGGTACTAGCTGCCTTGAAAGTGCACATACTGACACTTATTAACCATTGCCCCAAAGTTTTCAGTCTTTGATTTTTTTTTTTACAAATTTTTTTGTATAAATTATTTTGTATAAATAAAATTTTATAAAATTTTGAGATTAAAATTTTAAGCTTGCATGGTGCTCAGATTTAAAAACACTTTGCAGGGGGTGCCTGGATGGCTCAGTCAGTTAAGTGTCCAACTCTTGGTTTCGGCTCAGGTCATGATCTCATGGGTCGCGAGATCAAGCCCCGCTTGGGTCGCCATGATCATTGAGGAGTCTGAGGATTCTCTTTCCCTCTTCCTCTGCCCCTCCCCCTGTGTACACATGCCTTCTTTCTCTCTCTCTCTCTCTCTCTCTCTCTCAAATAAATAAATAAATAAATCTTTAAAAAAAATAAAAACACTTTGGACTGAGTTTTGTCTCAACTTCATAGAATCAAATATTCTCTCTTAAAAGGACCACATTTAAAAAATAATAATCTAATCCCAGATTCCAAATCACATTAGTATTCTATCTTTCAATGTATTAAAATTTCAATATACTATTTGAATACAGATTCACGTAATTGATATTATAGAAACAAGCACATTAGAATCATGTATCAGGCAGGATCCAGCCAGGAGACAGAAATCATTAAATAGATAATTCAATACAGGGATTTGATGACCAGGCAACATAAAAGATTACAAAGTCAAGAAGAGAATGGGGATGCAACATAGAGATTAACAACAGCTGACTCAGTTACTGTGCCTGGATCTTGAGAGAAGGAAGAAAAGGACTGGATCAGACCCCAGAGGGCTGTCCAGCAGATACCCAGTGGAGAACTTCAACCACAAAGAAGTACAGCCATTGCCCACAGACATGCCTAAGGCAGAGCAAGGGAGGAAAAAAGATCCTAATTTTTACCTGCCCTAGAAATGTACTTTGCTGAAGAGTGGAATGCACCTGATAATTAAATAGGTAAGGAATAGCACAGATACATATCTACATATACGTGGCTCTTTAAAGTTGTCCTCATGAAAGACTCCATACTCACCCAAATGATGATGCTATTGCACAGTATATTTTTATAGCTCCATTTTTAGTTTTTACTACTCACAGAAGAAAATGTGTCTTTCCCAGAGCCCATGAATAGCTCATAAATTCATTGATACCTTGGCTTACTGTTATAATTACTGCACATGACAACATGCTTGCAATTTGCCTGTGATGTAAAGTGTGAATCATCTGATGTTGATTGTCAGATGAGATCTGTCTGTGCTAGCAAGTTTCAAGAGCTTTCCCATCAGGGAAGTGAAGGGTGATGTAGTTTTGACTATATTTATTATCACAAAGTTCAAATTTTATTTAGGCAAGTAGAAATTCCTAACACTTTTATTTTTAAACTACTAACCTTGAATGGGTCTATACACCAGAAATTTAAGGCTAATCAATGGTGGAAATGAGAGAGTTAAGATTTACTGAGTACCTACTATGAGCTGGGCACTATGTAGGTACTCTGCCTACATTACCTTATAGCATTATGCAATAGATATTCTGTTTAAGGTGATCTAATATCCATTTTCTGTTCACTACAAAAATAAAGCATAAATATTTTAAACTAAACTTACTTGTGGCTTTAAATGACCTAAACTTATTTGTCTCGTGTTACCACTTATTTTCAGTTTCATTCACTTGTATTTTTTATGAGCAATCTTTAAATCTGGAGGAAATGAGACAGGCTCTAAATAAATAAATACCATTCTGCTTGAAACATAATTATGGAGTATATATTAGATTGTGATTTTTTCTTTAGGACAGAGACTATCTTATTAGTTCCCCCAATACCAACTGCCAGAGACTGATTTTGGGATATTTGTGTGTGTGTGTGTGTGTGTTTCTTTAATTAAGCTTATTTGAATTTCTATGTCCAATTTTATGCCATGAAGACATTTCTATGGTGGTAACCATTTTTTTAATACTTCCTAGTCCTCCTTATAAGTATGCATGCCTGTTAAAAAAGAGTATATTTTTCCAACTTGCTTTTTTTCTGGGTCCTCTCTTAAGAATGATGTTTCACTGGGGCACCTGGGTGGCTCAGTCATTAAGCGTCTGCCTTCGGCTCAGGTCATGATCTCCAGGTCCTGGGATCGAGCCCCGCATCAGGCTCCCTGCTCAAGGGGGAGTTTGCTTCTCCCTCTCCCCACTGCTCCTACTCTCTCTCTCTCTGTATCTCTGTCTCAAATGAATAATAAAAAAAAAAGAATGATGTTTCACAGACTTCAGTATTATATTTTCTCAATTCACTGTGACATATTTAGTTTAAAAAGACTTTCCAATTACTAAAGAAGGATAAACATTTTTTATTTTTACTTTTTTTTGTTTTGCTATAACTTTTTTTGCATTTCTATAGCATCAGTCAGTCTATAAGACAACAAATATACAATGTAGAGATAATGTGGTCTTTTGAATGCCACTGGGATGTTTCATACTGTAGAAGTCTGACAATTCTCACAATTTCCCTCCCATATTTTTAAATAAGGTGGATCTCTAATGTTAGAGTAATTTTTCTTCATTTTTGAAGAATAAGTTTGTGAGTAACATCAGCATGGTCTCTCAACAATTCTTGTCAGTGGAAAATGTGTTTATGTGTTGCTAGTAACACTGTAAATCTCTCAGTGGGTAGCTATACAGATGACAATGAGGTTTATTGCCTAAGAGTCTTACGGTATTTTACATAACTTGGCTTGGGAACGTGCTAAGGAACAAACAACTTCTAGGAGCTATTTTGTTTTGGTAATTTTGTAGGCAGGCAGCTCTGTAGACTATGGAACAATGAGATAGCATATATAAAGCAGAGCTGGTATCTTGAGGTAATTCTCCTTTGCAAACTAAAAAGATACTCAGTAATCAGTTATAGCTAATGTGTCTCCAGGATAATATATTCTTGTCTTGAACACAGCAATTTTTTTTTTCTTGCTAACATATTCCTTTCAGCACTTATGTCTTTATCTACCACTCAATTATATATACATGGGTTCATCGTTTCACATTGTGTGTTTTATTCACGCCTTCCTCTACACTTGAAACACTTAATCCAACAGTGTATTATTTATCTTTGCTGAGCATTGTGTTCATACAGGTACAGGCTTATCCAAGAACTTCCTAAATGCCACATAATTACAGGGCAACAAATCCACTCGTTTTGTATGCATTTAACAAAACAAGCACTTGTTTTTAAAAAAGGAAATGTCCAAAAAAGCAGCTTTTCAAAAATTTCATTGACTTTTCCATTGACATTGGTCAAAATACCACTTGATGAAAAGTTATTTTGGAAGACAAATATAGTCCATTGGGTGAAGCTCCTCTTCTGCAATTCTAAGAGAAAGGGAAGAGTCTGGTATATCTTACTGACTGAGGTCTTATTTGATGATTTGTCAACTCTACTTACTAATAAACTTATACATGAATATCCATCACAGTGACATCTTTATGAGCGAAGGGTTTCTTTTACTTTCTCCTGCACGCTTACGACATTGGTCTTGTCACTGTAAAGCTGGGATACTACAGCTTCAAAATGGACTCCATGGTTACTCTGACACATGCCACTCACTTGCTTTTCCTTGAACCTGGAAACCCTCACAAATATTTACTAACTCTTCCTCTCTTTTGACAGATATTGCACTGGCAACACATGTTGGTTCTTAATAGTTCTTGGAGCTTACATCTTTTGAACATCATGAAAGTAAAATTTCTGAAAGAATAAAACCCTGATATATCACCAAAATTGGAAAAGGAAGAAGATAACTTCTCTATGTAATTCAATAGTATTCTTTTTCTTTTTAGTAGGGGATTAAAAGTTCTGTAACCTTCTTAAACGTTTGTTACCTTTCTAATTTAAAGTGACAAGTTAAATGCTAATGCAACTGATAGGGGTGAGCAACTGGTCAATGACCAGCCTGATCAGACTACATAATGTAGCTGAAATTGTTAAAATATGCAGGCCCATTGTAAATTTGACAGAAAACAGTTTCCTGCAGAGCTTTATATCTCCCTCGGTGATATTAAAAGCCAGGAATGTTGTTAAGTACCACATTTCTTTCTACTAAAGTTGGGAAATCTTAGCAACCTAAACTCAAGTTAAAAAAAAAAAAAATATATATATATGTATATGCACACACACATATATAGGTATATGTATATATAATTTTGAGTATCTTGAAATTTTATCTGTGTCTATTTTGAATGGGAAATTTGATGGTAAATTACGTTAAAAACACGACAACAGTCCCAGAATAGATTTGTTCATGCTAAGCTCCATATCACCATACTGAGATTTAACCATAGTTTCATCCCTCTCAGAAATGGAATCTTAAACCAGTCCATCAGGAATCACCTGGTTGGCACTGGTGAGGTAATCTGCCGGATAGACTCCTGCCATCCCTCAAATGAAGGTAACTTTCTAATAACCAAATTGCTTTTTGCCTCATCCAAGTTCCTTGTTCTGTTCCCTTCTGCCTATAAAGCCATTTTGTGCAGCCCCTCAGAGCTCCTTTCTATCTGCTAGATTGGGTGTTACCCAATTTGATCTGATTTTTGCTCAGATAAACCCTTAAAATTTTTAATATGCCTCAGTTTACCTTTCAACAATTCTGTTGTCAGAAGAGGGATCCAAAGGAGACACCCCTAAGACTCCCAGGAGGTAGGAGCAACCCAGTTTAGTTACCTGTCAAGTTCCTTGAGCTTGCTGCTTTCTTACTGCCTCTGGAGGTGGTACTTAAGTTCCTCCGGGATGCTAGCTCTGCAGTTTCTGCATTATGAGCTTTCAGACTTTGAGCATTTCTTTTTCTGTACTGGGTCCCACTTAGAAACTGGATGGGGTGAAGTCCGGACTAGGTCCAAGTGGGACGGCGCCGGATTTAGAAACTTGGTTGGTGAAGCACAGGAGTGAGTATGACTTAGGAAACAGATGGGTGCGGGCCTGGGCTAGGTGACTTAAAACACTGGAGAGAATCCGGGGTTGCCCTGGGCCCCACTTAGAAAGCAGACCGGATTCAGGGTTGGACTCGGTGTGGGTCCGGGGTCAGAATGGGTCCAACTGAGAAATCAGGCCTGTCTCTAGCTGGCTGGGTAAGAACTAGAACCTGGGCGGTATCCGGCATTGCACTGGGTCTGACTTAGAAACTGGACTGGACTTCACTTAGAAACTGGACTGGACTTCACTTAGAAACTGGACTGGACTTCACTTAGAAACTGGACTGGACTCAACTTAGAAACTGGACTGGATCCGGGGCTGAACTGGGTCCCACTTAGAAACTGTGTGGGCAGGACTGGGTCTGGGGTCAAACTGGGACTGATTTAGAAACCAGGCCAGGTCCAGTGTTGAACTGGGTCCCATTTAGAAGGCAGACCTGATACTGGGTTGGACGAGGGGCGGGTCCAGGGCCAGAGTGGGTCCGACTTAGAAACCGGGGCTCGGGCACCTGGTTGGCTCAGTCGATAAGCCAGGTCATGATCCCAGGGGCCTGGGCTCCAGCCCTGCCTGGGCTCCCTGCTCCACGGAAAGCCTGCTTCTCCCTCTCCCACCCCCCCTGCTTGCATTCCCTCTCTCACTACGGCTTTCTCTGGCAAATAAATAAATAAAATCTTAAAAAAAAGAAAGAAAGAAGGAAACCGGGGCTGTCTCTCGCTGGGCTGGGTAGGAACCAGAATCTGGGTGGGATCTGGAGTTGGACTGGGTCTGATTTAGAAACTGAGCTGGATTTGGGGTTGATCTGGGTGAAGCAGGACTGGGGACCAACTTAGAAACCAGGCCGGGTCTAGACTTGGACTGGGTACCCACTTAGAAACCGGAAGTGGAGCCGGCGGGAGCGGGACTGGTGTCACAATGCGTCCGGTTTAGAAACCCGTCCGGGTGAGAGGTGAGTCTGCGTAGAAACCGGATTTGGGGGCGCCTGGGTGGCCCAGGCGGTTGGGTGTCTGCCTCTGGCTTCCGTCACTCCCTCTGCCTCTCCCCAGCTTGTGTTCTCTCTAACTCTAATAAATGAATAAAATCCTAAAAGAAGGAAAGAAAGAAAAGAAACCGGATTTGATGAGGTCGGACTTGGTCTGTGCTCGGACTGGGTCCAATTTAGAAACCGGAAGGGGTGAGAGGTGGGGTTCGGTAGCACTTAGAATCCGGACTTGGTGCTGGCCGTACTGAATCTGGGCTGGAACTAGGTCCAACTTAGAAACCAGACCAAGTGTGAGGCTGGTCTCACTTGGAAACCAGAACTGGTCCAGCGGGGACTGGATATGACCAGAACCGGACCAGACTGCGCCCAACTTAAGCTGGCCTGGGTCTAATGTGAGGCGTCAGTTGAGTAAAGTTTTGTTTTTAAGGCTGAACAAGTAGATTAACCCTACCAGAGATCATTTTGAATTAAAGTTGCTACAGTGGAGAATTTTTAATCCAGATTAATTTATCCATTTTTGAGGTGCCCTAGAGAAAAAGGGGTCTCAGCCAAGCGCTCACTATAATGCAGAGAGGGAAAATTATTTCTCGTCCTTTACAGTTCCTGTTGACCATTATGAGACCACCAGGACATTCCACTTTCTCCAGACTCTGCAAACAAGATCCTGGGAAAACGAAGCGACCAGCACAGGGTAAGAATTCTTATCAGTCAGCTGTGCCAGATCTCTGTGTTGTCTGGTTAGGAGAAAAAAGGTACAATTTCGTGCTGTCCCTTCCTGTCTGATTGGCAGGCAAGAAACATTTGTGAGAATTAGACCTTTGAATTGTTACTTGTGAATTTGCTTTCGGGTACGCATTGGTTGTCAATACTCTGCTCTCCCAGGCTGTTGTCCTCTTGTTTGTCTTGTGTCGCAAGAACTTGACTTGGCTTTTTGCCTGACTGCAGCATTCAGGTTCTCGTGTGTGCAGACAGTTCAATCTTCTTAGGTTGGAGGCCCCCAAAATGTGGCTGGACAGAAATGTGGGTTGCACTCTTTGTGTGGCTAGGGTCCTACCAACTGTTGCCAGCTCTCAAGGGAATTGTCTAAGTCAGTTCTTTTTGGGGGTGACTCTGGATGGTGGGAGGGTAGTATCTTTTGCACCCTCTTTGGGGTTGTATTCAAGGGGTTGTTCAGTACCGCTAGGAAGATATACTGTTTGTCCTGCCTGAAACCTGACAAGGTATTTGAAATGATTTTTTTTTTTTTTTAAAGTAGTTCTGTGGTCCGAAGTTGGTCAAATTGAAAGCTGATATTCAGAGCCTGATAGGAACTTTTCTTAAAGGCCCTCTCTGCTAAGGTAAAAGGAAACCATGTACCCAGAGCGAAAGAAAAACCTGAAGCCTTTGTGGAAGTATTTACTAATACTACATTACAAAGTCACTCAGCCTTAAATCTGGAACATAGGATTCTTAAAATGTCAACATTTTAGTTGAAGATCTTCTTCCTGACATAAAGCAGGAAACCGAAGATAATATAGTTGGATGTGTGGGTAACCTCTTGATATCATTCAGGTTGCAATTCAATTATTTGAGGAATTAAAAGCAACTACAAAATCTGGTTTCTACAAGAACAGAAATGTGGCTCTGGAAACAGTTCAAAGACCACATACCTTTTTTTTTTTTAAACCCAATCCTAAAACCTCCCTTATTCATTACTAAAGGCTTGCAGGTATTGTAGAAGATCTGGACTTGGGGAACAGTCAGCCTTGGTGGATTTGATTAGTTTCTATGATCTAGGATAATCTTCAGTAAATAAAAGCTAGTTTAAAACTGTTGGTTTAATTAAAACAGGTATGTCTTTAGAATTGTCAGCATTAAATATAATACTTTTATTCTACCTAAGTTTACTAAAATTCCAATAAGCTTATGTTATCTCTGCTACAGAATTTGTCAGCAAAAAAACTTCGTATGATGGTTAGTTCTTTAATGTCTCATGAAATTTTCATGAGTAATCCAAACGTCATTGTTAAGAACAAGTAAATTAAATAGATGTAAACAAGATGAAAGTATATATGAGCTTTTCAACAATAATTATGCTTTGTGGCTTATCTACTTAAAAAATAGTTTCCAAAATTTTTGGTAACTTGAAAACTTAAAGTTAAATGGAGATAAGTTAAACGATACATATTCAATGACTATCTAGATCATTTCCAAATAAAATAAAATACTGAAACATTAATTACTAAATGCAGATTTACCTACTTTTGGCTTCCTACTAGTACACATGTTTGGTGCCACATTGAAAAAGTTACTTCTGAGAATTATGAAATGTATTTATAAATTTGGCAGCCCACAGAATGCTAGTGAAACAGTCCACAATTGCTTACTTCTTACTTTTCATTAGCAATTAAGAATTCAAAGGGTTAAGAATTCTAATCAATGTGTGTAGTTAAGACTACTTAGAAATAATAAGGGTGAAAGGAGACAACTGTGTATGAAAAGAAAGCAAGGAGTGTAAAATGATTGTTGTTCCAGAATGAGAAAGAGGAAAAAAAAAATAGGATAAAATCTGAATGGATGTACAAAAGTCGTAGAAGTTTTGTGCAGAGAGAATCTTGGGAAAGGAATTTTACGTGTGGTCAAGCTGGCTAAGATAGGAATGGATTTATTTAAGTTTTTAAAGAATTAATTTTCATATCAAAAGTACACTGGTACAAAATTAGAATTTGATTTTCTTATCGTTGAAAGGATAGTTTTCTTGGCCTAGTGGTCTGCTCTTGTGAAAGTTTGTGTTGTTGTTTTGCTTTTGTTTTACCTTTTAGGTAATCTACCTGGAAAACAAAGATTTTGTGTCTTATCAAAATTGTTTAGTGTGCTTCATGTTGTCTTTGATTATTTGATTATTTAAGGTCTTTGATTATTTAAGAAAACCCAGTCTTCTCAATATTAAAAGAGCTAAGTTTTCAGGGTGCTTGGGTGGCTCAGATGGTTAAAGCGTCTGACTCTTGGTTTTGGCTCAGGTGGTGATCTTGGGGTCATGAGATCCAGCCCCGTGTTGGGCTCTGTGGTCAACATGGATTCTGCTTGGGACTCTCTCTCCCTCTCCTTCTGCGCCTCCCACTGCTCTCTCTCTCTCTCTCATAAATAAATCTTTAAAAAAAAAAGAGCTAAGTTTTGTTCACAACTGTGTAATCTTCCATATTTAAAATCTTCTGTCAAAAATCTGTCATTTTGGCTAAATATGTAATTGGGTATTATTTCATAATGATCTGTGATGTTTTTTAAGATTATTTATTTATTTATTTGAGAGAGAGAGAACACAAGTGAAGGGAGGGGTGGAGGGAGGGTCAGAGGGGGAGAGAGAGGGAGAAGCAGGCTCCCCGCTGAGCGAGGTGCCAGATGATGCAGGCTGACTCCCAGGACCCTGGGATCATGACCTGAATTAAGGCAGACGCTTAACCATCTGAGCCACCCAGGCACCCATGATCTGTGATCTCCTTTAATCACATGTTCAAACCTTTTGACGTTTTCTCAAAATCAAATTTATTTTTTAAAAAATTTTTATGAGAAAACATATTACTCATTTTAATAAGTACAGTGTCTTTTATCTTAATAGCTAAATTTCTAATTGGATGTTATAAACAGATATAAAAGTACAGTGAATAATATAACTAATATCCATTATGTTTAGAAATACAATAGAATATTACAGATTTAATTGAAGGTCCTGTATTGCTCTTACTGGTCCTGTTCTTTTGTCTCTTACCCTTTCCAGAAGGGGCCTCTATCCTAAGGTTGGTTTGTTTCTTTCTTATGCATGATTTTGTATTTTCGCTATATGCATACATTTCCATAAATATAATGGCATAATATTTTTATTTATTTTTCTTTTTTCACTATAGGTATATTTCAATGTATTTATTTTAATTTTTTTCTCAATTTTGCACAATTGCAAGAACTTGTAAAATGGGCATTTTTGTGCATGTCTGCTTGTGCATATGAATGCAAATTCTTCTAGGTTCCATACCTAGAAATGAAATTGCTTGGTCAAAGCTCATCTTTATCCAGTCAACTTTACTGTGTCTCAAAGATCTTCCAATATGTTACCTTCTAAAAGCTTTGAAGTTCAGGGGCCGCCTGGGTGGCTTAGTTGGTTAAGCTTCTGCCTTTGGCTCAGCTCATGATCTCAGGATCCTGGGAGCCAGCCTGCATCATTGGGCACCTTGCTCAGCGGGAAGCCTGCTTCTCCCTCTGCCTGCCGCCCCCCCTGCTTGTGCGCTCGCTCTCTCTCTCTAACAAATAAATAAAATCTTAAAAAAAAATTAAAAAAAATAAAAATTGTGAAATTCACTTGGCACATTTTGGTTTTTCATCAATCTAAAATTAATTTTCTGTATCATGTGAGGCAGGGATCACTATTGTTCAACATGGAAAATCATTTGTCTTAGAAAAAGTTACTGATTTTATCTTTTCTCCACTGATTTTACCCACTTCTGTAGTATACCAAGTTTCCATGTTTCTGGGTTCTCTGTTCTGTTCCACTTCTGTGCCAATTTCATATAGTCTTAATTATTCTAGTTATATAATAAGTTTTAGTAGCTGATCAGCAACTTCTTCAAAATTATCTTAGTTATTCTTGGTCCTTTATTATTTTATATGAACTTTTTAACATCATTTGAAGTTTTGCACATATTCCTCTTAAGATTTTTATTGGATTTCCATTGAATTAAAGATCAATTTTAGGAGAATCATTACCCATCTATGTAGGTAGCTTCCTGTCTATGTAGGACTACTTTTATGTCTTTCAACATTATTTTATTATATCTTGCATAGTAGATTTTTGGATTTTATTTTTGTGTACTCAAGGTTATTTTGTTATTGTCACTGTTTTCCCCCATCACTAGAATTTATTTTACTGTTCAATAGTACTGGATAAGCCCTTTTCTTTCTTTCTTTTTTTTTTTTTTAAGATTTTATTTATTTGTTTGATAAAGAGAGAGCACAAGCAGGGGGAGCAGGAGAGGGAGAAGCAGGCTCCCCGCTGAGCAGGGAGTCCGATGAGGGGCTCAATCCCAGGACTCTGGGATCATGACCTGAGCTGAAGACAGATGCTTAACTGACTGAGCCACCCAGGCACCCAGGATAAGCCCCTTTCAATCTGAGTCCTATGCCTTTATTTAATCTAGAGAAAATTTTTATTTTTTTCAAAATCAAATTTTAAATGGAGTTGTTGGCCTCAAACTAATCTTGAGATTTCCCACAGGGTCTCTGGAAAATCTCAAATGATTTGTCTCTCACCTTGTAAAGGAGACATGATAAACTCATTAGGCTTATTTGGTATTTTAAATTACGTGGGAATTAAGTGATGATAAACCTTTTTAGGCTATATGTATATGGATGTATGTTACTAATACAAGTATTCCTGAAATTCACAATTCTAGAAATATGTCATTACTCTCATTGTCCAATTATTATCCTAAATTATTATTATTATTTTTTAAGATTTTATTTATTTATTTGAGACAGAGAGAATGAGATACAGAGAGCATGAGAGGGAGGAGGGTCAGAGGGAGAAGCAGACTCCCTGCCGAGCAGGGAGCCCAATGCGGGACTCGATCCCGGGACTCCAGGATCATGACCTGAGCCGAAGGCAGTCGCTTAACCAACTGAGCCACCCAGGCGCCCTATCCTAAATTATTATATGCCACCGAAATAACTACATTTCCTTATCAAATGAACTTTCACCAAATCTTTAACCATCAGCACTGGTTAGGTAATCTACCTGAGTGACCCCTGCCATCCCCTAAGGAAAGTAACTTTGCAATAACTAACCTGCTTTTTTTCCTCATATAAGTTCCTCATTCCACTCCCCTCTGCCTATAAAAGTCTTTCATTTTGTACATCTTCTCAGAGCTCCATTCTCTCTGCTGGATTGGATGCTGCCTGATTCAGATCCATTTTTGCTAAAATAAACCTCATAGTTTTAAATATGCCTCAGTTTATCTTTTAACAAGTATAATACTGCAGTTTAAAGACCCTTGTCCATTTTGGTCCCACAATCAAATTACAAATTATGGTAGATAAGAACCTGCTTTTCCACTTAGCCCTACATCCTCTAAGGCAAAATAAATTGGACATTTTGAGCAGCTATTTAGTAATATAGTAGTAGGCAATGGGAACGGGGAAAGATTATGTGCAAATTAGTGTGGATAATTTAATGACCCAAGTTAACATTTCGGTAACTTTGGTGGGGCCTAGAATGTCTATAAATGGCTATCATGATGAATATGCATCTGTCAGTGTCTGTTTTCCAAAAGCAGCTCATTTCTTTTGACTATATCCGTTTCATTTCTGTTAGATGCTCCTCATTTTTGTACTCCACATATAGATTGCTGTTAGCCCATATTGTAGCTTTGTACAAAAAAGAAAAAAACACACTATTTCTGGATACATTCAGCACCATACCAGGGCTCATGGCAAGACTATGTATTTTGTGGGGCCCATTGTAAAATGAAAATGTGAGGCTCTTTGTTAAAATCTTGGGGAGCCTGGGTGGCTTAGTCAGTTAAGCATCGGACTCGGTTTTGGATCAGGTCATGATCTCAGAGTCCTGAGATCGAGCCCCAGGTGGGCCTCCGTGTTCAGCGCAGAGTCTGCTTCTCCCTCTCCCTCTGTGCCTCCTCCCACGCTCTGCCTCTCTTTCTCCCTCTGTCTCTCAAATAAATAAATAAAATCTTAAAAAAGAAAAAAGAAAGTCTTAATAATTTTAAGATAACAATAATAGAGCATTAAACAAGTGCAAAAAACCTTCTAAGTTTGGACCTGTGTGACTGCATAGGCTACATGCCCATGGACATGGCCCTGGTTCATGGTTTGGTCAATGGAGCAAAAGCTGGATTTTTGAACCACATTTGCCCTCTCAGAGCCAAATACTCTCACTCAGGAACAGTGTAAGTCCTAGTTAACCAGGCTGCGATGGATTCCAGCATCGACAAGAATTAAATGCATTTTAAGATGGTATTAACTCCAATTCGTATGTTGCTAGAGTATTTTTCTGGATTTTCACCCTGGATTTCTGAGCATGCCTGGTTCCCCAGAGCACTCCCATATATAGGTTGGTAAGTGGTAAATGGGGCGCTGAGTAAATTTTCTTGCTGACCTAGCTGAGCATCCAGTCAAAATTGTGGATGGTTTATTCATTTGTGATTCATTTTCATTGCTTAGTCATTGGGGTAGGAGGTAGTGTACTATAGTAGATTAGACTTGGAAGTTAGATCTGAATGAGAATCGAGGCTACATTACTTCTTGGTTGGGACTTAAATCATTAAGTCCCTAATCTGCAAAATAGGGAAAATATTTATAACAGAATAAGGTAGATGCACCTCTATGATAAGCATTCACTAAATAATATTTCTGATTGTGGAAAAGTAAACTCAGGTTATTTCTCTAAATAGCAAAGAATCTATTAATAACCAATAGCTTTGGTGAAGAATGTCTCAAATTATTACAAATGATGCCTTGCAAATCTGAAATAGAATTTCTAAAGTAAATTAAGACCTTTTGTAAGGAAAGAAGGGGTTATGAAATCAAGAATGAGATAATATCAAATGTAAAATGACACAAAGATTTTCTTCAATAATGCTGTAATAGAAGCTTAAATGAGGATTTTAGTCATTTTCTGTGTCTATATGTGTGTATGTTTGTGTGTTTTTTGGGAAGAAGTTTTTCTTGTTATAACTGTGCTTTCATTTGCCAAGACCAGTTATTTAAAGATACATCAGCACAGATATTAAGAGACTTACCATGGATGAACAATACAAAGGTAAATAACTAATATTCTATGGAGAGAAAGCAGAGAATTTAATTTGGAAAACCTTGAGTCTTAGCCAGTTAAAATATTTGCATTGTGCAAAATGATTTCCATAGCAATGGGAATTTGGAAGTCTCAAACCAATTTAATTCTAACATTTCATCTCATTTCCTAACATATTTCATCTTGGTGAGAGGCCAGAAAATCCTGTGATATCAAATGATATAAATATCAGTGGATAAATTTTTGCCAGGAAAACACATTTTAAGTATAGAAAACATAGTATATTGGATATAGTATAGGATTTGGATTCAAACAGACCTTGTTCAAATTCCAGCTCACAATATTAAATAATATTTTTGTAATTTGGCAAGTCATTTCACCTCTCTGACCCTAAATTCTTCATTCTTAAAATTAATAATGCCCATTTTATAAAAATTGAATTAAGAATGGAGCATAATGCATACAAGTGATCTTCCAACCTAGTTCTTGCTTAAGAAGTGATAACTGTTGGTATTTATTAACATTAAATTTAGAACATATTTCACTTTCATATTTTCATTTTATCTTCCCAAATAGATTATTAGTTCTTTGTGGGTAAGTGTCATAGCAAGACTCTTTTGGGGCTCCTGGGTGGCTCAGTCATTGGGCGTTTGCCTTTGGCTCAGGTCATGATCCCGGGGTCCTGGGATCGAGCCCTGTATCAGGCTCCCTGCTCCGCAGGAAGCCTGCTTCTCCCTCTCTCTCTCCCACTCCCCCCTGCTTGTGTACCATCTCTCGCTATGTCTCTCTCTGTCAAATAAATAAATAAAATCTTTAAAAAAAACCCCAAAAACCTCTTTGTTTCCTCCAAAAGCCTTAACACAACTTTGACCAGCTAACAGCTACTTAATAAAGGACTGCTGGAAAAAGACATGATTTCATTCAGCAATAAAGCATTCTCTCTAGGACAGGTATGGAAAATCGAAATGCCTAAAGCACATGAGAGAAGATGGCCTGGAACGTTTTCTTATGCAATATTAAGCTGTGCTCTTTTCATCCAGACACATATTGTTTGCAAGTAAATCTCAAACAAATATTTTCTATTTCACCAAGATATATTCTTTCCTGTTTTTGTAAATTCAGAGTCTTCTCAGTCCTTGATGTTCTATATTTAATAGATTCATAGATTCAGGAATATTTTATTTTCCTCTCAATCCTAAGATTAAACAAATACATAAATATAATGATAAATAATACCTTATGGTCTATCCCAATGTCAGGGAGCAATGTGAAGTGGCAAGGACTATGGCAAATGGGGGAGCTTATTCCCCCTCCAAAAGGACAGCTACACTTCGTCCTTAGCTAATTACTTTTTTTAAAGATTTATGTATTTATTTTGGTGGGAGGAGGGGCAGAGGGAAAGGGAGAGAGAATCCAAGCAGACTCCTTGTTGAGCACAGAGCCCTATCGGGGCTGGATCTCAGGAGCCTAAGATCATGACCTGAGCCAAAACCAAGAGTTAGACACTTAACCTATTGTGCCACCTAGGTGCCAATTATTAATAGTGAGATGTAGGCCCAGTATTGCCAGATAATATTTTTCAAATAAATATGAAAATTCAATATTTTGTTATAATTT
Source organism: Mirounga angustirostris (assembly GCF_029215605.1). Taxonomy (NCBI): domain Eukaryota; kingdom Metazoa; phylum Chordata; class Mammalia; order Carnivora; family Phocidae; genus Mirounga; species Mirounga angustirostris. Next base: position 173,832,735 of record NW_026991709.1, on the reverse strand, counting down.
TCTTAATTGGAAATTAATTTTTAAAATTTTAATATGACTTTCAGTATGTGTGTACAAAGCCAAACATTTTTTGAATCGATTCCACCCAGTAGGCCAACATATCACAGCATCTGATTTAAGGATTAGTAGATCTTAGAAGAATCTACAGACCTCTTTTTTTTTTTTTTTTTAGCATATGACTCTTTTTTTTTTTTTTTAAAGATTTTATTTATTTATTCATGAGAGGCAGAGAGAGAGAGGCAGAGGGAGAAGCAGGCTCCCAAAAAGCAGGGAGCCCGATGTGGGACTCGATCCCAGGACCCTGGGATCATGACCTGAGCCGAAGGCAGACGCTTAACCATCTGAGCCACCCAGGTGCCCGAATCTACAGACCTCTTGAAGACATGACTTCATGGCCAGCTGACCAGGTGGTGGTCTACCAACTCTTCCTGCCTAGAATGTAGTGGCAGTGAAAAATTCAGTACACACATTATTATTACTAGATATAAACCCTAGCATGAATAAATGTCAATTTCCAACTGTAACTATAAAAATACTTTATGAGACTTGTTGCCTATGTATCACCCTTCCTATTGCCAACCACTCTTTTCTCTTCATTACAACTACTCTGTTTGCTACCCCATTTTCAAAATTAGAAGTAGGTGAAAAAAGAGAAGAAGAATAGGTGAAAAGAGAGAAATAGGTGAGAAAAAGAGAGAAATAGAAATAGGTAGAAAGAGAGAAGAAGAAGAAGGAGAAGGAGAAGGACAAGAAGATAGCACAAATTAAATTCTGGCAATAATTTTGACCCGTATTCCTAATTAGTCCAAGTGTCAGGTTATCTTTGATTTCTATTGACTGGTTAAAATTAGTCAAAATAGTAGTAATTAATGCATTCTTCAGGCCCTTCCTAATCACAAGGAATTAAAGAAGAATTCTTGCTGTATTCCTGTCAAATGGAGGTGTCTTGTAAAGGTACGTACTGAGGTAAAAAAGACAGGAATGAACCTCAGCAGCTAGAGTAGGGTTTCATAGAGGAATAGAATGCTGTTCTTCTGGTTCAGAAAGAAGTTTCTGTTGGCACCTGAGGTGATGCAGCATCTCTTCCAGCATTGCCTCCTGAAACGAGCATTCATTTCTCCCTAATACAATTATGCTAACCCTGCTACTTTCTCTGCTTTACTTTCAGAACGTTTGTATGCTACCATTAAAGTTTTCTATGCTCTGCATTCTATCTCATAATTGCTACTATGTTGTTGACTTCCATAACTGCTACTTGTCTCATGGTTTTTACTGCTTGCCCATCAGCTCAAGCTCCTACAGAGGGAAGATCTTACTGGGTCTGTTAGTCACCATTCAGTTTATAGGGGATTGTTCTTGACAGAGTTTCAGGGCAGCCACTGCTTAGCCTGGGGCCTACCAATCCATGGACAGGTACCTTGAGGTCAGGTGCCCATTTTGGTCCAACCAGTTATGGCCAAGGCTGATGGAATCCATGGTCTGAAGTACAAATACTTAATCATCAGGGGCGCCTGGGTGGCTCAGTCATTAAGCGTCTGCCTTCGGCTCAGGTCATGATCCCAGGGTCCTGGGATCGAGCCCCGCGTCGGGCTCCCTGCTCGGCGGGGAGCCTGCTTCTCCCTCTGCCACTCCCCCTGCTTGTGTTCCCTCTCTCGCTGTGACTCTCTCTGTCAAATAAATAAATAAAATCTTTAAAAAAAAAAACCCCAAAACAAATACTCAATCATCAGAAATTTCTTCCAGGAGGGATGAGATAACGGCAGAAACTCTGAGGCTCCTCAGAAGGAAATATTCTAGTTTAGAGTGCATTGAGTGGCCAGTACAAATAATAATGTTTCCCTGTACCCTCAGCTTGACTATAGATTGCCCAAATTCCCGATGATTCACACTTACAACTCAGTAAAACAATGCATTATTCAGTGTTTAGTTCATTTGTCCTGTGGCTTCTGAACTTAGAGGGGTTCCCCAATGTTTCTTCTGTCCTGATATGGTCAAGACTTTTTGATACTAAAATTCTATTAAGAGTTTGTAAAGTTTTAAAATAGAATTAAAAAAATTTCCATGTTGCTCTCCCTAAAGCTCACATGCGTGAAAGCTCAGTGACAATGTGAAGTGGAGCTGCTTGTGGTGTGTCACTCTGGACAGAGGTTTAGTAAAATAGCAAATCAATTACTGGGAGAGATTTATACCAAGTTTAATTTCTAATAGGCAACTAAAGTATCTGTCCGGAATGTGTGACTTCTAATTAGCTGTGAAGTTTTAGAACTAGGGAATTATGCACAGACTCAGACAAGAGGGAATCCTTTGACAGACAATGAAACTCTAGGATGAATAATGCCCTTGAAGTACTTATTTTTCCGTTTTGAATGTCAGTATCTATCATTTCTGATTCCACTCCAAGTGAAGTAGGGTTAGGTTTCTGAACAAATATTAACTTTTAATTCTGAAACTTCATATTTGTGAAGCCATCTTACCTATTGTTCAAATCCAGAATTAGAATGCTGTATTGGTAATGAAGTCCATTCTCTCCTTCAGAAGGATGTTTGGCTGCTTCTTACATACTTAGGACATGTGCATGTGTATACACCAGGAGAAGTGGAAAATTGAAATACGTGTTTTATGTAAAACTCAGACCACAAAAAGAAGTTTCTCTATTGATTTTTGCCTTTTTAAAAATTTGTTGTAATGAACATATAGCTTGAAATCTACCCTCGAAACAAATTTTTAAATGTACAGTATCGTATTATAAACTATAAGCATAATGTTATACAATGGATGTCTAGAAATTTTTTGTTTTGCCTGACTGAAACTTTATAAGCATTGAGGAGGAACTCCCTATTTTCCTCTCTTTCAGTTCCTGACAACCATCATTCTACTCTGCTTTGATGATTTTGACTACTTTAAATACCTTGTGTAAGTGGAATCATGTAGTATTTGCCCTTCTGTGACTGGCTTATTTCACTTAGCACGTCTTCAAGCTTCATCCATGTTGCAGCATATGATAAGAATTCCTTCTTTTGTGGTCAAATAGTATTCCATTGTATGTATATATCACATTTTTAAAATCTGTTCATCTACTGAGGGACATTTAGGTTGTTTCAACCTTTTGGCTATTGTGAACAGTGTTGCAATGAACATGGGGGTGCAGATATCTCTTTTGAGATCCTAATTTCAATATTTTTGGATAAACACTCAGAAATAGGGTTGCTGGATCATCTGATGATTCTGTTTTTAATTTTTTGAGGAGCGTCCATATTGTTCTTCACACTGGCTGCCCTATTTTATGTTCCTAATAACAGTGCACAAGAGTTCCAGTATCTCCACATCCTTACCAATGCTTATTATTTTGCTATTTATTTATTTATTTAATAATGGCCATCTTAATGGGTATGAGGTGATATCTCGTTGTGGTTTTGATTTGCATTTCCCTGATGATTGGTGATATTGATCATCTTTTCTTGTGTTTGTTGGCCATTTGGATGACTTCTTTGGAAAAAAAAAAAAAAGAAAAGAAAACCTATCTCAGTCTTTTGCCCATTTTTAAATTGGGGCATTTATTTTTTTGCTATTGAGTTGTAGGAATTCTTTATATAAGTTGTATAGCAAATATTTTCTTTTATTCTGCAGGCTACCTTTTCACTCTGCTGATTATTTCCCTTGCTGTGCAGAAGCTTTTTAGTTTGATGTAACCCCACTTGTCTATTTTTGCTTTCATTGCTTGTACTTTTAGTGTTATGTAAAAGAAATCATTTCCAAGCCAAATGTCAATGGTTTTCCCCCTGCATTTTCTTCTAGGAGTTTTTTAGTTTCAGGTATTACATTTAAGTCATTAATCCACTTTGATTTGATTTTTTGTTTATGGTGTAAGATAAGGATCCAACTTCATTCTTTTGCATGCGAATATTCCAGTTTTCCAAATGCTCTTAACAAGACTTTCCTTTCCCCGTTGTGTATTTCTGACACTGTTGTCAAAGATCATTTGACTGTATATGTGGGTTTGTTTCTAGACTCTGTATTCTGTTCTATTGGTCTATGTCTGTCTTTGTGCTAGTACCACATTGTTTTGATCACTGTAGCTTTGTAATATATTTTGAAGTCAAGATGTGTGAGGCTTCCCTCCATGTCTTATTTCTCAGGATGAGGCAAATAGAGCAGAGCTGAGTCATCTAAGGCCCAGCCTGGAGCAAAATTCTCAGATGAGCCTGAACTACATCAGCTAAGTGACTTAGATATATGAGAAATAAATGCTTATTGTGATAGGCCAAAAACATTTTGTTGCGGTTTTTACATGGCAAAAATCACCAATGTAATTATAGTGTGTTATTAATCTCCAATTTACAAATGAGATAGAGGCTTGAAAAACTAAGGATCTGGTCCATAAAATTTAACTAGCTAGTAAATAGAAGAACAAGGATAAAATTGACAGTGACTGCCGAAAAGTGCATGGGCTCCCACTATTCTATGTGAAATCTAATATAGCAATATTTGTGTATGTTCAGTGTAGGGATGGGATCTAGTATTTTATGATTCAAATTATTTTCTTTTACTCTGAATCCAAACATCTCCCCTCTTATTTGTACTATAAGTCTGATATTGACTCATTCTTTATTAAACTATCTGATACTGACCCACTCTTTATCAAACATAATTTTTAATCTTGTTTTTAAGATTATAGATCAGTTAGGAGGACTTGATATATCACTGAACATCACTGCTACAAATAGCATGGTGTTTGGAATAAACAGTGCCACCATGGAGACAGTTATCTGCTTATAGAGATAGATAGCAAGGTAGAGATAAATTTTTCTCCCACAGGAAAATACAGCTCATAATTTTACCACCTTGGAAATCTAAGAGCAGAGGAAAGGGGGTTTTAAAAAATCAACCGATATTAAAAGGTAAAATAAACTAATGAATAAAAGCTTCCCCTACCCAAATCCCTCTCTGTAAAGATAACTGTTAACATTTTATTTTATTTTATTATTTTATTTTATTTTATTTATTTTTTTATTTAAGAGAGAGAGAGAGTGTGCAAGCATGGGGGGGGGGGGGCGGCGGGCAGAAGGAGAAGCAGATTCCCCCTGAGCAGGGAGCCAGACTGAGGACCCAGGATCATGACCTGAGCTGAAGGCAGTTTCTTAATTGACTGAGCCAGTCAGGCGCCCAAACATTTTATTTTTGATATAACATGTACATGCATATTTTCCCCCATCGATTATTTTCCCTTAGTGAAGAGCTTATAGGTTATTTCTTTTGGGGAAAAAAAAAAGCCTCTTACAAATATATCTTTGAGTACTTATGTAATGCTTTATCTCCAGGTAAAGCTGAGTTAATAAGTATGTGCAAAATTTTGTTAAGTAATGTCCTTTTGATTCCTAGAAATTTGCCCCAATTTGTGCTCCCACACACACAGACAGACAAATACTATCTCAGCATTTATAAAAAAATTCCTCATCTTTGCTATGCTTAGTAATTTGATAGGTTTAAAAAAGAAAGATTTTGGTTAAATTTCAGCTCTTAGCATAGTAACAGGTGCCTACCCCAATCCTACAGTTTTGTGGTAGGTAGCTATGCATGCATTCCAAGAGAAGCTTATATCTTACTTATGGGAGTCAGGGTGGGCAAAAAGGACACTTTGGTCCAAATATCGGGGATCTGTGCTCTGAATGCTGATTGCTGCTTGTGATCACAGAGGTGCAGACAAAGAGATGGACAGTCATTGTTGCACCTCTCTGCATTATTGCAAGACCATGCCCCTCCAGATGAAGTGACTTCTGGGGATTTAAAGAGCCAGTGGCTCCCACCCCCTCTTCATTTTTCTCTTTTCTTCCTTTTAGGAATTGGACATTAAAGGCTAGGACATCCAAAAGCAGCTGCACATACAGCAGAAATTGGAAAGTTGTTGTGCATGCACAGGGAAAGGCAGAGTAGAAGACATGAATATGTCTTAAGTTTATACCTTAGGCTGATCCTTAGCACAGAACAGTCTACAAAAATCAAAACGAAACAAACCCTGGGGAAGAAGAAGAATCTGACTTCCTTAGTTACATTATTAGATTCAAATGTCCAGTTTTCAACAAAAAAATCACAAGGCATGTAAAGCAATAGGATATGAGAAATAGTATGACTCATTCAAAAGAAAAAATAAACAAAGAATTATCCCTGAAAACCACCTGATAGCAGGTCTCCTAAACAAAACTTTAAAATAGTTGTTGAAAAGATGCTCAAAGAACTGAAGAAAATGTAGAAAAATTCAAGAAAATGATATATAACAAAATGGAAATATCAATAAGGAGGAAATATAGAAAGAAGACAAAATTATGGAGCTGAAAAGTACAATAATTGAAATGAAAAGTTTGCTAGAGGGAGTCAAAGACAGATTTGAGTAGGCAGAAGAATGAATTAGCAAACTTGAAGTTAAGGTGATGAACATCATTGAGTCTGAGGAAAAGAAGGGAAAAACATTGAAGAAAAGTGAACAGAGTCTAACAGAGTCTTTAAAAAATAAAAACAGCTTACAAGAGACAAAGGACATTATATATTAGCAAAGGTTCAATAGGGTAAGAAGATACAATAATTATGAATATTTATGCACCCAATAACAGATAACCGAAACATATGAAGTAAAACTTGACAGAATCAAAGGAAGGAATAGACAATTCCATAATAATAGTTGGAGCCTCCAATACCCCACACTCTATAATGGACAGAACAACCAGATAGAATATAAGTAAAGAAATGAAGGACTTGAACAACACAATAATCTAAGTAGATCTTACAGACATATGTAGAACACTCTACCCACCAACAGCATACACATTTTTTCTAAGTTCACATAGGTTATTTTTCAGGATAGTTCTGTATGTTACGTCACAAATTAAGTTTCAATAGATTTTTAAAAGATAGATGTAATACAAAGTGGTATATTCTCTAACAAAAACCAAATGAAGTTAGAATTCAGTAACAAAAAGAAAACTAGAACATTTACACATTTGTAGAAATTGAACAATGCAGTTTAAAATCCAGTGGCTCAAAGAGGAAACCACAAGGGGAGTAATATCCTTAGGTATGCATGAAAATATAGAAACGTAACATGTCAAAACTTAGGAGACACAGCAAAGAAATGCTAAGAAAGGAATTTATAGCTATAATTGTTTTCATTAAAAAAGAAGGGAGATTTCAAATCAGCAACCAGCTTTACATTTCAAGGAACCAGAAATAGTAGAAAGTAAGCCCAAAATTAGCAGAAGGAAAGAAATAATGAAAATTAGAGCAGAGATAAATAAAATACAGAATAGAGGAACAATAGAAAATATCCATAAAACCAAAAGTTGGTTCTTTGAAAAGAGCAACAAAACTGACGAACTCATAGGCAGGTGGATTAAGGAGAGATGGAGAGGAACAGAGAAGTCTCGTTTTACTAAAATCAAAAATAAGAGCGGAGACATTACTACTGATTCTACAGAAATAAAGAGAATTATAAGAGTACTCTGAACAATTGTATGTCAACAAATTGGATAACTATATGAAATGTAGAAAATCCTAGAAATATAACACCTATCAAAATGGGGCACCTAGGTGGCTCGGTTGGGCTGCTGCCTTCGGCTTGGGTCACAATCCCAGGGTCCTGGGACCGAGCCCCACATCGGGCTTCTTGCTCAGTGGAGAGCCTGCTTCTCCCTCTCCCTCTGCCTGCCGCTCCCCCTGCTTGTGCTCTCTATCTCTCTCTCTGTGTCAAATAAGTAAAATCTTAAACAAACAAACAAACAAACAAAAAAACAAAGACCTACCAAAATGAATTATGAACAAATAGAAACTCTGAACAGACCTATAACAAGTTAGGAGATTGAATCTATAATCCAAATCTTCCAACAAAGAAAAGCCGTGGACCTGATAAACTCACTAATGAATTCTACCAAACATTTAAAGAATTAAAACCAAGATTGGTTTTCCAAAAAATTTTCCAAAAATTTAAGAGGAAGGAACACTTCCAAAATCACTTTATGAGGCCAGCATTACCCTGATACCAAAGCCAAAGAAACTACAAAAAATGAAACTACAGATTGATATTCCTTGTGAATATTGATGCAAAAATCCTTAACACAGTACTGGAAAACAGACCTCCATAGCATATTAAAAGGATTACACTTATAAGCCTACTTAAAAATATATATATAGTTAAAATGTCAGTACTATCCAAAGTGATCTATAGATTCAATACAATCCCTATCCTAATGATTTTTTTTTTCCAGAAATAGCAACACCTATTCTAAAATTCTTATGGAATCTGTAGGACCCTGAATAGTCAAAAACAATCTTAAAAATGACCAACAAACCTGGAGGACTCACACCTTATAAATTCGACACTCTTACAAAGCTAAATAATATGATATTGTTATTAAGACAAACATACAGACCAATGGAATAGGATAGAGAGCCAAGAAATAAATCCTCACATATATGGTCAAATGATTTTTTAAAAAGATTTTAAAGTATTCTCTACACCCAACTTGGGGCTCAAACTCATAATCCCCAGATCAAGAGTCACATGCTCTACTGACAGAGCCAACCAGGTGCCTGTATGGGCAAATGATTTTTACCAAGCGTACTAAGACCATTTAATGAGGAAAGGACAGTCTTCAATAATTAGTGCTGGAAAAACTGCATATCTACAGGCGAAAGAATGAATCTAGGACCTTACCTGACACCACTTACCAAAATTACATCAAAATGGACCAAAGACTAAATGTATGAACTAAACCATAAAACTCCTAGAAGAAACATGGGGCAAAAGCTTCCTGACTGGATTTGATAATGATGTCTTGGACATAACATCAAAGATGCAGGCAACAAAATAATAAGTAGATACATTGGACTTTATGAAATAAAAACATTTGTCATCAAAAGATAATTTCAGTACAGTAGAAGGCAACCCACAGGATGGGAGAAAATATTTGTAAATCATATATCTGATAAGAGATTAATATCCAGAACATATATAGTACTTCTAAACTCAACAACAACAAAAAACTAATGACCCAATTAAAAAAAGGGCAAAGACTTCAATAACATTTCTCTGCGAAGACATTAAAATGGCAGTAAGAGTGTTCCTGGATGGCTTAGTTGGTTAAGCGTCTGCCTTCAGCTCAGGTCATGATCCCAGGGTCCTGGGATCCAGCCCCACATTGGGCTCCCTGCTTGGCAAGGAGCCTGCATCTCCCTCTCCCATTCCCCCTGCTTGTGCTCTTTCTTTCTCTGTGTCAAATAAATAATTGAAGTCTTTAAAAAATAAATAAATAAAATGGCAGTAAACCTATAAATAGATGCTCGATGTCACTAATCATTAGGAAAATGCAAATCAACATTATAGTGAGATATTTCTGCACACCCATTAGGGTGGCTACTATCAAAAAAATAGAAAATAACAAGTGCTGGCGAGGATGTAGAAAAATTGGAATGCTGGTGCAATGTTAGTGGGAACATTAACTGGTACAACCATTTTGGGAAACAGTATGAAGGTTCCTTAAAAATTTAAAAATAGAACTACCATAAGATCCAGCAATTCCATCTCCTGGTATATACTCAAAAGAATTGAAAGCAAGGTCTCAAAGAGACCCATTTTCATCTGAACATTATTCATAATAGCGAAAATGTAGAAGCAAATCAAAAGTCTATGAACAGATGAATGAATAAGCAAGATGTGATACATACATTAAATCGAGTATTATTCAGCCTTAAAAAGAAAGGAAATTCTGACACTTGCTATGACATAGATAAACTTTGAGGACATTATGTTAAGTGAAATAAGGCCGTCGCAAAAAGACAAATACTGTATGATTTGACTTATATGAAATGCTTATAGTAGTCAAACTCATAGAGACAAAGTAGAACAGTGGTGGCCAGGGGCTAGAGGTAAGGGGGGAATAAGGATTGTTTCAGAGATAGAGATTTTCAATCTTGCAAGATGATTTCTGGTGATGGATGGTGGTTATGGTTGCATAACAATGCAAGTGTACTTAATACTACTGAACTGTACGCTTAAAAATTTACAGTGGTAAATTTTGTTATATGTATTTTATCACATTTAAAATATTGGAAAAGTGATACCACTTCTCTTTGTTATTTCTTTGAGAGGTTCAAATCCATTTCATATATTTATTGGCTCTTTGTACTTCATTTTCTGTGAATTACCTGTTCATATCATTTGTCCACTTTTAAAAAGTTTTTTTTTCTTATTGATTTGAATGAAGTGCCCTTAAAATTAAAATAGTCCTCTTCTGACATGTTTATAGAAACCTTTAAAGCAAAAGATTTGATAATTATCTGGGAAGTTAGGATAACAAAGAGTTAGTCTGAGATGTGAAACAGTTGAGGCCTAACAACACAGATAGTGGTGGGCTACTTGTATTTCACTGAGATGATATTATTCTTTCAAATCGACTTTCAAGAATAAAGCATTTCTATATCCCTAGGAATTGAAGTCCCAATAAGGCTTTTAAAGTTTTGTTTTTCCATAAATTACATTTGTTATGGTATGTTTGGCTTTTATTCTGGGAGATGTTTTATTTCTAAAACGTGTTATAAAAATAAATGAGTTGATTTATTAAAAAAGCTATGCATATTTTTTATTTTTGTTCTCGTAATACTCATTTTCTGTCAATTCTTAAGTGAGTAATGTGTTGGACTAATTCTTCACATACACCATTTTGATTTTAATTTGTTGAAAAACATTATCCATAAATAGTAAAACAAATAATTGCATGTTAGAAAGCTGATTCAAAAATGCATCTAATCTTCAGCCTATTTTGGTGTTTGTCATCTAGAATATTTGATCTTCCAAACACTCGTATATATTTTGGAGACCTTGCAACATTTCTGTTATTTTGCCCAAAACAATATGTTAAAATAGAGGACTTAAACTATCCATTAAATTATCTTCACTAAACACATTTAAATTAACACATTTAAACTCTCAAAATTTAAATGAAGTTTTAGCTGCTATTATTTAGAATATGAAGGACCAGGTGTGATGGTGTTGCATAAAACTGATACTTGACACTGAAAATAATTAAAAGACTTCAAATGGACCAAAAGGGGCACCTAGGTGGCTTAGTCAGTTAAGCATCCAACTCTTGGTTTCGGCTCAGATCATGATCTCGGGGTCCTGAGATCATGCCACATGTCGGGCTCGGCAGTGAGTGTGGAGTCTGCTTGTCTCTCTCCCTCTGTTCCTCCTCCTGCTCTCTCTCTCTTTCCCTCTCTCTCTCATGAATAAATAAAACTTAAAAACAAAACAAAACAAAACAAAATTGACCAAAAGCTGTTGCTTCGCTTATGGATTTTTAAAGCCAATTACTTTTTAATATTCAGCAGTAAGAGATGTCTACTCTAAAACATTTCCTTTCCACTTCAAAGGATGCCCTGTTGGTGTTCACATCATTCCTTGTATGGAAGTTGAAAAAGAAACCATATATATAAAACTCAATATTGAATATATAAATATATGAGTATGGTATGAGAAGTCAGGAGATCTAGAGGTTATTCTCAGTCCTACCTCTGACTTAGTGAGTGAGAACATGGTCAACATTCTTAGCATTTTTTGACCTCTATTATTCATCCTCATAAAAGATGGTGGAAATCACAGAGGAATTTGTGTAAGGCTTATGAAGTTTAAGCTTCAGGGACTCTTGCACAAGTCACTTCCAAGACTCTGGGTTACCTGAGTATTTCTATATTCATATTCTTAAAATATTTTTTTTCTTAGGAGAGTCCTCCCAGATGGAATGCATTCCCATATTTGGGACTTGGTATCTCTCTACCATTAACACTTGGAGTAATCTATGTACAGACCTCCCTTACACTATAAGGGGTTGCCAAATGAAGGTAAAAGGGTAAAGCAGAGAGAAAAGGTCTGGTTTGCACTCCCGAGCCTTTCTGAGTTTATGTGCAGTAGACTGAGTTGAGAACTGCTATTTGCCTGATGGAAGTCAGGATGTCCCCACAGCAGGGCACACAGGTACTAAGTGTGGGTTGGGATCTGTCTGGAATGACCAGTAGAAGCTTCAAGGGCTCTGACATGTTTTGATACTGCAAGAAGAGGCAATTTTAGAATGTTGTTATAGTTAGACCAGTCCCACTTCATCATATGTTCCCTCTCTCCTGGAAGCTCCTGAGAAACAGCTACAGAATACATTTTGGAAACGTGATCTCTACTGTGAGAAGTGATCAGCATTAAAACTTAAAGAACCAAGCAGGTATTTACAGAGAACTTTTTACCACCCTGTAACATCTGTGATAGTTTGCTTGAATAAGGGTGCCTGCCAGATAGGGAAGCAAAAAGAAAAAACAAAGACATATGAAAATTATTTGCCAATAACCAAAATTGTTCTGCTGTGGTCCAGTTTTGTGATCCATTGCTGGGATTCCATGCAGGTCTTGGAGGACATAATCACATGTTCTATGTGATTAGCAGGGATATAAGCAAGTGGGAATGTGTGTGTATATGTGTGTGTCACAGACAAAAGCATACTTCATCTGACCTGGTGTATTTGTTGCACAATTGAAATGTTTATACTGCCTTAACAGTTCAGGTTGTTTATCCTATTCAATAGCCATGCTTTTTTTTCTGTTCACTTAAAAATGTAGACTTGCCCCCCAAATTCTGTGGAAATGGAAGTTCCTATAACTAGTTGAAAACTATACTTTAAGTTTTTGGTGTTCTTTCTTTTTTCTTTTTTCTTTATTTTCAATTACCAGAGAGTATAACATGGTTGAAGAAAGAATATAAAGGAATTTTAGCAAAAAGTATAAAGGAACATTTAGGGGGTGGGATGGGAGAATTTTCAAAATAACTTTTGTGAAAAAAATGCTTTAAAGAAACGAGAAGGCAAATCCATTCAACTGTTTCTAGAATTTGAGTTCTAATATCAAAAAGAACTGCTAGGAAAATATTAAATTTGAATGCTCAAATGAATTTCCATTAATTAGTTATCATGTGTATTCATGGTGCTTATAATCTTCCTTTTAATAGCTCAGCCAACAACTGTAGTCTTTATGGCCACATTTAAAGACAAAATGGATCTATTAATGTGAGACTTGGCATTGACCATCATATCTAGTGGATAGTTCTTTGTGATCAAAACTATCCTTACATTCTTTATCTCAGACTTGGTGGTGCTCTTATTGAAGATACTGCATGTTCAACAAAAATAAATAAGATCAGTATGTGGAAGTCAGGCCATCTATTTATAGGAACTATTTATAAACATGCTGTTGAAATTCTGCCCTTTATTTCAGCTTGGTTTTCTTTATGTCAATGTTAACATTTACCCATATTTTATTGACAAGTGTTTTGTTTTATGAAGATACAAAGTAATGCACACAGAATGACAAATGCTATTATCATAGACTCTCTTAAATGATAGCTTTGAAATTTGAGGACATTCCTTCAGGATGTCTGTCAGAAAGGAAAATGAGCCTTAGGAAAGAGGCTAACTTGGTTTATAAAATTATTTGAGGGGAATCATCTTGGGAAGTTGCTTCTGTGAGAACTTTCTGTTGCTCGAGGGTCATTCATTATCTCTAAGTTTGGCAGATTAATTAGTTGTGTTGTCTTTGATAACTTGGCAAAAATAAGCTGAAACTTAGGAGGTCAGTTCTGATACTAAAGAATTAGTTTCAGGGCGCCTGGGTGGCTCAGTCAGGTCATGATCTCAGGGGTGTGAGATTGAGCTCTGTCAGCCTCTGTGCTGGGCATGGAGTCTGCTTGAGATTCTCTCTCTCTCCCTTGGCCCCTCCTCCCCCTCCCATCCCCAGGCAAAAAAAAAAGGGGGGGGCTTACATTGTTGCATTGTTGAGCTCAGCCAGAACCCCAGGAGCTATTTGATAATTCTGGGGTGTTTATCACAAATCCATTTTCACTACCAGAATATGCTTTTGTCTACATGTCAGTGGTTCCAATGACTAATGCTGGGCATACAGCAAAACACAGCATAGCTTTCATAAGAAATTCTTAGTCATTTTGAAAAACAACATAATTCTTAAAATTTTTAAGGAAGTAATGCACAATCTAATTAAACAAATGATTTCCAAATTATATCATGATCCTTACCAACTCCCCTCTCCCCTCAAATTGAATGTCTGTCCAGTTTTTCATCCTACATCTTTTCCCAGGGATTTGAATTCCTTCTAGCCAACACTTTTTAAGCTTAAGATTTTTTCAATGAAGTATCAGTATTATTACCAAGTATTTATTTGTCCCTATGCATTTCTAGCTTGCCTCTTCAAAGACAAATATTATCCCTGCTTGTCAGCGCTATTGTTCTTAGTGATGCAGATGACTTGCCGTTTGATTAACATGGCTGTATGAGAGCAAAAGCTAGTGGTGACTGAACCTTCTAGCTTGTATCTGTTATGCTACAGTATGCTCATTTCCTGTATATAAAAAGTAGCATTTTTACTTAGTACTGACTTCTCTCATGCCTGAGAAAGTATTAAATTCTCCAAGAGAGGAATAAAGTAACATAGTTACATATCTCTATAGAAACAGGAAAACAAATAAAAACTATACATTTGGATACTTGTTAAATGGCTGAGGAGTATATTTGGTGCTGCGATAGCTATCAATTGCATTTTAACATCCATAATAATTGAGAATAGTAGCAAAGCAATCATTATGAATAGTGAAACAAACATAAACTAAAAAGAAATTGCTATCCATTATGTTTTGTGGCTTTTTCTAGTGCCAGAGAGTTCTTCCCCACTGTGATAATGGTATAAAACATCAATGTAAGCTGTAAAATATGAAGCGATTTTAAAAATATTTTCATAATTATTTCATTATGTACACTCTCATTTTCAAAAAGTATCTCAAAATAAGATAAATCTGTAGTTCATGAAACTAGACCTTCCAAGAAGGAGATTGCACTGTATTTCATAAAACAATTCTTTCGGTAATATTTATTGTGGACTTACTGTGTGCAAAGCTCGTCACTAAGTTTAGGGATACCAAGATTAGTGAAACATGTGTCTTGTTTCAAGAGGGTATGAACTAATGATAGAGATAAAAACATTAATAGAGATACATACAAGGAACCATTGAGAGCACCGTAGAGGAAGATGACCCATGATTACTTGGGAGGAGACAAAAAAATACATTAGACTTCCCCTCCGCTACCAACTGCAAGTAACGTAAACTTCAGTTGTCAAAAATATGACACTTCCCCTCCAAATGCTTACCATTTATTTCTTTTCCCTTCCTCTTAGACTCTTTGAGGAATGAGTTTAAAAAGGAAGAGTGCATATCACATATGTATATAAGATTTTCTCCATTGGATCATGTAAAAGTGATCAATTTTCCAATAATGTGCCAAGAAAATAGTGACTTCCTTGGTTTAATTTATGGCATGATAGTGTAAGTTTTGTGGCAGAAAAAAAAAACTTTATATTTAGTATGCAGAACTCATTGTCTATAGTAAAACAGGATAGATTCACAGTGAGACCTGCCTGCATTTGGGATAGGGTAATTGAGTCCATAGATCTGTACTCTATGATCTGCTAGGCTAGCAGTTTTCTGGTGCATCAATAAATTTCAAAATTAACATTCATAAGGACTCAAGGAAAACTAGCTAGTCTAAGAGATTTAAGCTTTGTCTACATTTGTCTCCTACATGAAACAATTGTATAGGATACCCAAGTGTCCTAAAATATGGTAACATAGAAGCATCTCACAATTAAAATTCTTTAGCTGGTTTTTGGGTATTTTGAATGAGGACATTAGATCATTCTCTGTATTTATGACTACACAGCAGAAGTAACATCTGGGAAGGAAATAAGTCGTTCAAAATGGGTATAGACATCTGTTTCCTAGTAGAAAAACTGCTCCTATCCTGTAAAATATTTTATCATAATAAGGGATAATAGTGTTTTTGTTTGTTTGCTTATCTTTCTGTTCTTGTTTGTTTGCTTTTAACTTGAGGCCACAGAATTTTCCTGAATAATTCTTCCCTTTTTAAGAGCATTTTATCTGGTGGTAAGTTCTAGTCTCTGTAATGATAATGACAACTAATAAGTGTGGCTAGTGTGGCTCTGGTGTCAGAAAGACATTAATTCAAATCTCAACATATGTAAATGGAGACTCCTTTAAATTCCCTCTGGGATCCTATCCCTTTATCTATCCTTCACCGAGGAGAGGAAAATCAGTCAAGCTCTTCTTAAACCCTACTCAATAATTTAACTAGGGACTAATGAAAAGAAAGTCAAGTTTTTTCTCTGGCAGCCAACAGCCCTCAAGTGAAAAAAGGGAGAATGAGAATGGTTTCAAGTGGGAAAAGTTGACTACAGCATTATGGTAAGCAGATGATCTACACAGAAGACATTCGGTGATGATTATGCAGCTTCCACACACTAGATACATCCCACGTCAGGTTAGGTCCCTCTAATCGCAGAACCTGTTTCTTACATGTGTCTCTGTGTGTACTTTACAGTCACTTGAAGTGATTTGAAGACCATTGCATCCTTAACTAATAATAGAAGCTAAGTAGCTTTGTGCCCAAGTTATTATACTAAAACATGCAGAGATTTTTGTCAAGCCTATAACTAATCATTAAAACATAGAAGTGTGATTTTTTTCCACCATCATAAAGCATCAAAAGGCATTTTTAACATGATGCTATAATTAATGATCAGTAAAAATTTTCCAGTATGTAGGAAGCTGAATTACGCTTTCAAAAATGAAATTGGTACTCTACTCCCATTAATAAGTGTTTTAAAATATGTATGGAAATAGTTCTCCTCATTTTCAATAATTCTTCTTGTTCATTACAGCATTTAAAGGGGTGGAGGGTGGGGAGTAAAAATACCATTCTGCAAGCGCAAAAAATTTAACTAGCAGCAGATGGTGAGACTGTAAAGAAATTGCTCCTCACATCAAGCTTATGGAAATTAGTCTCTTTCTGCTATAGTCACACATCATTTAGTTCTAGAAACAGGGGTCAGGGCAATACTTGCCATATGCTAACCCTAGTATATCTACTTCTTGATGATATAGGTGCTACATTTTGAGGAATTTGATTTGAGTCAAAGCATGCTATAATTTTTATAATAACAAGCCATGACCTTTGATGTATTTTACCACTGTCTGATAATAAATTCTCTGGAAAGCTTGAATCTTTTTTTTTTAATTATTATTTGAAATAAAGCTTAATATTATTTAAGAGCTTTGTGGAACAAAAAAACATACTTTCTTTTTACATGAAACCTAGGCTTTCTTTCTGAGAACAGAAGAAAATTGTGAAGATGTATGTATGTGTGTGTGTGTGTGTGTTGATGTGGGGGTAAGGAAGTCATGGAGGGAAAGGTAGGCTAGAAGTTTGCAGGAAAGGAAGGATTCTTTACAGTCTCTCTGTGGTAATTAAAAATATAAGCTCATAAATTCTTGTTCGTCTTCCCTTCCAAAGTTGGAGACTAATTCCCCTTCCTTTGAATGTAGAGTAGATTTTCTGACTTGCTAACTAATGAATGGAATGAGGTGAATATGATGCTGTGTAATTTCCAACAGCAGGTCATAAAAACAACAGCCTTTCTCAGGCTCTTTGTTGGATCGTTTGCCTTGGGGAAAGACAGCTGCCGTTTTGGAGGTAACTCAGGTAGCTCTATGTAGTATTCTGTGTGAGAAGGACCGAGGCCTCCCGCCAATAACCAGCACTGACTTGCCAGCCATGCCAGTGAGTCAGTGGAGAGCAGAACCTTCAGCTCCAGTCAAGGCTTTAGATCACTGCAGCTCTTAGACACATAACTAAACCTCATGAGAAACTCTAAGCCAGATGTGCCCAGCTAAGCCACTCTTGCATTCCTGACTCATTGTCATTGTGAGCATTTATAGAAGTTTGTTGTTATTTTTAAGGCACTAATTTTTGCAGAAATTTGTTACTCAGAAATAAATAACTAATGTGCTCAAGTTGTTTATGTTCATTATCTTATTTTATCATCATAACAATAAGATATTATTATCATGTTTTATTTTCTTAGATGAGAAACTGAAGCTTTGAGAGTTTAAGCAACTAAATTACTACATTGCTCATGATGTCTATATGTCAGTAAGAATTAAATTCAGCTGCAAATAATAAAAAAATGAAAGAAAAATAATAAGGCAAATACATATTCTTGCATATAAGCATTCTTCCTAAGCATTGTGCTTTAGGAAGATGAGGGCTGGTTCTCTTGCTGATGGAATATACAGTCTGTCCTAGCTCCTTCTATTTTGTTCACTGTTATGTTTTTTATACTCATGTTCACTTGATGGCTGCTGCACCACCAACTATTGCAACTATATTCGGGGGAGGAATAAGGACCAAGGGCAGAGGTCAACAGTCTTTCCTTTGACTAGTTTTGCCTATTTATATCAGGAAGAAAAACCCTCTCCATGACTCTTTCCTATGTCACAGTGGCCATGGTTATGTTGGATAGCCTCTCTTAGCTGCAAGGGAGGCTCAGCTCATTGCTCTCTGGGAAAAATTCAGGATTCCTTTGGGAACTAAGGGATGAAAAACTGGATATTTCTAGGTAAAAAGGTACAGTTGTCATCATTTACTCTTAGGTTATCCTGTATTCAGATAAATCCTCTTCCCTCTTTTAATGTGTACACATGTTCATCACATAGGATATAACCTCCATGTCTCACCCAGTTGTTGACTTTAGCTCAAAGTCTGAGAACACTGGGTGGTATACAGATCAATTTATCTGTATACTAAGAACTAAGAATAAAAGTAAAAACCTATGCCATAGAATCCTGCTATTTCATGGCTAGAAAAGAGATGGGTCTTTATACTTATTACCAGCTAAGAAATCATTAAAATTCCTCAAACAATTAATAGTAATAGTTCACATTTCCATAATATTAACGTGAACAAATCATTCCAGATATGAAATTATTCTTGCTCCAACTTTCAAGTTATGGTTTGATATAAATAAATCAAATGATTTGTTCCAAATTTTTGTTATCTCTTTAGATTTTCCTATTCACCAGTTCTTAAGTCAAGCTGGTGGCTGTAACTGAAAATTACTTTAGCCCACTCCTCATGTGATTAATAAATTTAGAATTCATTAAAATGCATACTTTATTTAAGAACCAATTATGCACAAGCACTGTAAAATTTTGTCAAACTTGTATAAAATTTCCTTAGTTTAATTAAATTAAAATTATTAATTAAATAATATGAATATGTGTACTTTTTCCAAATAAGACAGTTAATCTGCTGAGATCACTTACAAGTATGTTTTCCATTAAAATAGTCTATTATAGATGGCGGAGCAAGGTGGTAGAGGAGTAGGAGACCTGGATTTTGTCTGGTGTCAGGAATTCAGCTGGGTAGGGATCAAACCATTCTGAACACCTACAAACTCAACAGGAGATCGAAGAAAAGAATAGCAACAACTCTCTCATCAGAAAAGTGACCACTTTCTGGGCGCCTAGGTGGCTCAGTTGGTTGAGCGACTGCCTTCGGCTCAGGTCATGATCCTGGAGTCCCTGGATCGAGTCCCACATCGGGCTCCCTGCTTGGCAGGGAGTCTGCTTCTCCCTCTCCTGCTCCCCCCTCTTGTGCTCTCTCTTTCTCTCACTCTCTCTTTCAAATACATAAAATCTTTAAAAAAAAAAAAGAAAAGCGACCACTTTCTGGAAGGTAGGACGTGCGGAGAAGTGAATCCGAGGCAATATTCAGGAGGATAGACAGCAGGGGAGGGGCCACTGCTGGCCGCTTCTGGCAAGTAATAGAGCCACGGAGCACAAAATAGGAACTTTTAGAAGTCTGTTCCGCTGAGGGACGTCGCTCTGGTGGCTAAGCTGGGGGTGGAACCCTCGCGGGACAGTGTGGTCTCAGGACCCTCGGGGTCACAGGAAGACTGGGGGTGCCTGAGTGCGGCAGAGCTCCCAGGGATTGAGGCGGGGAAGCCGGCTGCAGAGATGGAGCAGAGGCGCGGGCTCTCAGCTCAGGGTTGCCATAAACCATGATCCAGGGCACAGTCGGGCCACTGCTCCTCCAGCAGGGACCCAACAAGCGGCAGATCCAGGGAGACTCCCCTTCCTCCCCCGGAAGGGGTGGCACAGGAACGTGCTGTAGGGATCTGCTGGGTTTGGAGACTCCACACGGGGTCGGTGCCAGAGATAGAAACGCTCAGTCACAGGCCGGGTGAGCACGGAGTGCAGCCGGAGACCGGGGAGACGGGAGTGACTGACTGCTTTTCTCTGGGGGCTCACCGAGGAGTGGGGCCCTGAGTTCTCAGCTCCTCCGGGGCGGAGATTGGGAGGCCGCCATTTCCACATTCATCCTCGAAAGCTGTACGGAAAGCTTGCAGGTGATAAAATCTCCAGGGAGCAAACCCGAGCAGATTACTTAGCCCGGCCTGGCAAGGGCGGGGCAATTCCACCTCCGGCAAAGACTTTTGGGAACCATGGCAACAGGCTCCTCCCCCAGAAGATCAGCGAGAACAGCCAGCCAAGACAAAGTTTACCGATCAATGAGAACGGCAGAACTCTAGCACTAGGGGAATACTGCACATAGAATCCATGGCTTTTTTACCATGATTCTTTAGTCTTTCAAAGCTATTTTTTTTAACTGCCTTTTTTTTTTCTTGAATTTTTATTTTTCCCTTTTTCAACCAACATCTTATCAATCCCTTTTTTAAAAAACATTTTTATTTTTCATTTTTAGAGTCATATTCTATCCCTTCATAATAGTTACCGTATTTTTGGCATATATATATAAGTTGTTCTCTCTTTAAAATTTTGAGATAGTTTCTTCTAACAGATCAAAATATACCCTAAATCTCTAGTGTATGTTTTTTTCCTACTCTCCTGCCTGATCACATTCTCTCCCTTTTTTTCCCTTTTTTCTTTTTTTAAATCCTCTTCTTTCTTTTTTCAAACAACTTCTTATCAATTCCTTTTATAAAATTTTTTATAATTTTCATCTTTACAGTCATATTGCATCCCTTCATCATATCAACCCTTATTTATGTACATATATAAGTTTTTCTTTCTTTAAAATTTTGGGAGACCCTTTCTTCTAACAGACCAAAATACACCCAAAATTTAGTGTGTGGCACTGATTATGTACCAGCCTGATCATATTTGATCACATTGGTTTTTTTTTTTTGTTTTGTTCTGTTTTTGTTTGTTTTTATCTTTCTTTTTTTCTTTTTTTTCCTTTTTCTTTTTTCTCTCTTTCACTTCATTTTCCCCCTGCTTCAAGTCTTTTCTGGTTTGTTTAGAGTATATTTTCTGGGGACGTTGTTACCCTGTTAGTATTTTGTTCTCTCATTAATCTGTTCTCCTCTGGACAAAATGACAAGATGGAAAAAATCACCTCAACAAAAAGAACAAGAGGTAGTACCGACTGCCAGAGTCCTACTCAATATGGACATTAGTACGATGTCGGATCTAGAGTTCAGAATCATCACTTTAAAGATACTAGCTGGGCTTGAAAAAGCATGGAAGTTATTAGAGAAACCCTTTCTGGAGAAGTAAAAGAACTAAAATCTAAACAAGTTGAAATCAAAAAGGCTATTAATGAGGTGCGATCAAAAATGGGGCGCTAACTGCTAGGATAAATGAGGCAGAAGAGAGAATCAGTGATATAGAAGACCAAATGATGGAAAATAAAGAAGCTGAGAAAAAGAGAGAGAAACAACTACTGGATCATGAGTGCAGAATTCGAGAGATAATCGATACCATAAGACAAAACAACATTAGAATAATTGGGATCCCAGAAGAAGAAGAAAGAGAGAGAGGGGCAGAGGTATATTGGAGCAAATTATAGCAGAGAACTTCCCTAATTTGGGGGAGGAAACAGGCATCAAAATCCAGGAAGCCCAGAGAACCCCTCTCAAAATCAATAAAAATAGGTCAACACCCCGACATCTGATAGTAAAACTTACGAGTCTCAGAGACAAAGAGAAAATCCTGAAAGCAGCTTGGGAGAAGAGATATGTAACCTACAATGGTAGAAACATTAGCTTGGCAACAGACCTATCCACAGAGACCTGGCAGGCCAGAAAGGACTGGCAGGATATATTCAGAGCACTAAATGAGAAAAATATGCAGCCAAGAATACTCTATCCAGCTAGGCTATCACTGAAAATTGAAGGAGAGATAAAAACCTTCCAGGACAAACAAAAACTAAAGGAATTTGCAAACACAAAACCAGCCCTACAGGAAATCTTGAAAGGGGTCCTCTAAGCAAAGAGAGTCCCTAAAAGCAACATAGACCAGAAAGGAACACAGACAATATATGCTAACAGTCACCTTACAGGCAATACAATGGCACTAAATTCCTATCTTTCAATAGTTACCCTGAATGTAAATGGGCTAAATGCCCCAATCAAAAGACACAGGCTATCAGGCTGGATTAAAAAACAAGACCCATTGATATGCTGTCTGCAAGAGACTCATTTTAGAACCAAAGACACTCCCAGATTGAAAGTGAGGGGGTGGAAAATCATTTACCATGCTAATGGACACCAAAAGAAAGCTGGGGTGGCAATCCTTATATCAGACAAATTAGATTTTAAACCAAAGACTGTAATAAGAGATGAGGAAGGACACTATATCCTACTTAAAGGGTCTATCCAACAAGAAGATCTAACAATTGTAAATATCTATGCCCCTAACATGGGAGCAGCCAATTATATAAGGCAATTAATAACAAAAGGAAAGAAACACATCGACAACAATACAATAATAGTGGGGGACTTTAACACCCCCCTCACTGAAATGGACAGATCGTCTAAGCAAAAGATCAACAAGGAAATAAAGACTTTAAATGACACACTGGACCAAATGGACTTCACAGACATATTCAGAACATTCCATCCCAAAGCAACGGAAAACACATTCTTCTCTAGTGCCCATGGAACATTCTTCATAATTGATCACATCCTAGGTCATAAATCAGGTTCAACTGGTACCAAAGATTGGGATCATTTCCTGCCTATTTTCAGACCACAGTGCTTTGAAACTAGAACTCAATGACAAGAGGAAAGTCGGAAAGAACTCAGATACATGGAGGCTAAAGAGCATCCTACTAAAGAATGAATGGGTCAACCAGGAAATTAAAGAAGAATTAAAAAAATTCATGGAAACCAATGAAAATGAAAACACATAGTATTAGCAGTCCTAGCCACAGCAATCAGACAACAAAAAGAAATAAAAGGCATCCAAATCGGTAAAGAAGAAGTCAAACTCTCACTCTTTGCAGATGATATGATACTTTATGTGGAAAACCCCAAAGACTCCACTCCAAAACTTCTGGGACTCATACAGGAATTCAGTAAAGTGGCAGGATATAAAATCAATGCACAGAAATCAGTGGCATTCCTATACACCAACAACAACACAGAAGAAAGAGAAATAAAGGCGTTGATCTCATTTACAATTGCACCCAAAACCATAAGATACCTAGGAATATATCTAACCAAAGAGGCAAAGGATCTGTACTCAGAAAACTATAAAATACTCATGAAAGAAATTAAGGAAGACACAAAGAAATGGAAAAACGTTCCATGCTCATGGATTGGAAGAACAAATATTGTGAAGCTGTCTAGGTAGATTGCTACCTAGAGCAATCTACACATTCAGTGCAATCCCCATCAAAATGCCATCCACTTTTTTCAAAGAAATGGAACAAATAATCCTAAAATTTGTATGGAACCAGAAAAGACCCCGAATAGCCAGAGGAATGTTGAAAAAGAATAGCAAAGCTGGCAACATCACAATTCCGGACTTCCAGCTCTATTACAAAGCTGTCATCATCAAGACAGTATGGTACTGGCACAAAAACAGACACATCGATCAATGGAACAGAATAGAGAGCCCAGAAATGGACCCTCAACTCTATGGTCAACTAATCTTTGACAAAGCAGGAAAGAATGTCCAATGGAAAAAAGACAGTCTCTTCAATAAATGGTGTTGGTAAAATTGGATAGCCACATGCAGAAGAATGAAACTGGACCATTTCCTTACACCACACACAAAAATAGACTCAAAATGGTTGAAAGACCTCAATGTGAGACAGGAGTCCATCCAAATCCTAAAGGAGAACAGAGGCAGCAACCTCTTCGACCTCAGCCACAGCAACTTCTTCCTAGAAACATCGCCAAAGGCAAGGGAAGCATGGGCAAAAATGAACTATTGGGACTTCATCAAGATAAAAAGCTTTTGCAAAGCAAAAGCAACAGTCAACAAAACCAAAAGACAACCGACAGAATGGGAGAAGGTATTTGCAAATGACATATTAGATAAAGGGCTAGTATCCAAAATCTATAAAGAAGTTATCAAACTCAACACCCAAAGAACAAAGAATCCAATCAAGAAATGGGCAGAAGACATGAACAGACATTTTTCCAAGGAAGACATTCAAATGGCCAACAGACACATGAAAAAGTGCTCAACATCACTTGGCATCAGGGAAATCCAAATCAAAACCTCAATGAGATACCACCTCACACCAGTCAGAATGGCTAAAATTAACAAGTCAGGAAATGACAGATGTTGGCGGGGATGCGGAGAAAGGGGAACCCTCCTACACTGTTGGTGGGAATGCAAGCTGGTGCAGCCACTCTGGAAAACAGCATGGAGGTTCCTCAAAAAGTTGAAGATAGAGCTACCATATGATCCAGCAATTGCACTACTGGGTATTTACTCCAAAGATACAAATGTAGGGATCCGAAGGGGTTCGTGCACCCCGAAGTTTATAGCAGCAATGTCCATAATAGCCAAACTGTGGAAAGAGCCAAGATGTCCGTCGACAGATGAATGGATAAAGAAGATGTGGTGTATGTATACAGTGGAATATTATGCAGCCATCAAAAGGAATGAGATCTTGCCATTTGTAACAAGGTGGATGGAACTGGAGGGTTTTATGCTGAGCGAAATAAGTCAAACAGAGAAAGACATGTATCATATGACCTCACTGATATGAGGAATTCTTTTTTTTTTTTTTTAAAGATTTTATTTATTTGACAGAGAGAGACACAGCGAGAGAGGGAACACAAGCAGGGGGAGTGGGAGAGAGAGAGGCACGCTTCCCGCTGAGCGGGGAGCCCGATGTGGGGCTCGATCCCAGGACCTTGGGATCATGACCTGAGCTGAAGGCAGACGCTTAACGACTGAGCCACCCAGGCGCCCTGATATGAGGAATTCTTAATCGCAGGAAACAAACTGAGGGTTGCTGGAGTGGGTGGTGGGGTGGGAGGGATGGGATGACTGGGTGATAGACACTGGGGAGGGTATGTGCTCTGGTAAGTGCTGTGAATTGTGCAAGACTGTTGACTCTCAGATCTGTACCTCTGAAACAAATAATGGAATATATGTTAAGAAAAAAAAAAAAGAGAAGAAGGTAGCGGGAGGGGAAGAATGAAGCGGGGGAAATCGGAGGGGTAGACGAACCATGAGAGATGATGGACTCTGAAAAACAAACTGAGGGTTCTAGAGGGGAGGGGGGTGAGAGGATGGGTTAGCCTGGTGGTGGGTATTGAGGAGGGCACATTCTGCATGGAGCACTGGGTGTTATGCACAAACAATGAATCATGGAACTCTTCTATCTAAAACTAATGATGTAATGTAGGGGATTAACATAAGAATAAAAATAAATAAATAAATAAAAATACATTTCTTTGTTTAAACCACCCAGTCTGTGGTACTTTGTTATGGCAGCCCTAACGGACTAATATTAGAAGTATCATACTCAGACGAATGGAATGAGGATGTGTGACGTTATTTGAGTGAGGTTACTGTGTCGTCTTCATAAAGAGAAAGAAATCGGTCTTGGCAAAACTCAATAAATAAAGAGAAAATGGTATAAACATATAATTTAGAAAATTGGTGGTGAACCTGAGAGGAGTTAAAATGATCAAAAATGATTCCTTCTTAGAGGCAGCACTAGAAAGAATAGATGAGAGACACTTAGTTGTTTAAAATAATTCTGTTCTGTTGGGTTTTTTGTTTTTGTTTTTTGTCCATGTTTTTGTTTTTTCTTTTTATCAAAACGAAGTAGATATAATTAATTACTTAGTTTTAAACTATTTGTGGATAATTACCATAGACTTGCGGCTTCTGTATCACTTTTTTTTTTTTCTTAGTGTGTTTTTATTTCATGAGACAGTCTGGTTTATGGGATATAAAAAAGAAAAGAAAATAGCTATGAGAACTAATTTATTCTCTGGTTTCCTAAAATGGAGACTACATTGGTGACAACACACAAGGGAAAAGTCTGATGTAAGGGACAGACTTCAAAGGAGTTGTTACCGGAAGCAGACTAGGAGTGAGATATAATGTAGGGAACGTTTATAAATTATAACACAGCCATTGAAACAGATGGAGTAACAGGTGGTGAGACAACAATGAAATACAGAATACTTATGGAGAAGAGGCGGGAGAAGTGACCAGATTCAACTTTCTGGAAGGGCTTCAATTCAACACAGTGTCTTTCAGAAAGTTGATGGCATTTGACACAACTGAGCGACAATTCTGTTGTACCACTGTCCAAGCCATCAACATCAAATGTGTCTAGTAATTCAACTCCTAAAATTATTGGAAAATAATTAATTTAAATTTGATTAGTTTGCAGCTAGTAAGCTCTTTTAGATGAAATTGAGAGTCATAATCAACAATAGAAAACACAATGATCATTGTGAGACTAGAGGTCTGAATTAAAGTATTTACTAATACATGTTCAGGGAAGGGATAACTGGGGTCAAAAATTAAAATAAAAGATTATAGAGTTTTCATAAGTTCTTATAGTGCAGGAGAGATGTCTTTCATGAAGAAAAACACATTTTTTTTTCATGTATGCTGCTACATCATTTTATTACTCAGTTTAAATGAGATGGAATTTGGAAATTGTGAGCAGATTGAAATAATTGTATGTGGAGAAATTTAGTACAACTACATAGTCTCAGATGAAAATCATTCAGAATGAATTTTTTACTTTTGTTTTTAATTGACCAGAAAAAAATTATTTTTTTTGTACCTATAGTAAAAAAAAGTCACTCTCAAATGACTGGCCATGACAGAGTTCCCATCATGTATATCACTTGCATTTTCAGTGTAGCCAAATCCATGATAAGATATTCTATACTTTTGATAGTCCATTCAGGTTGCTATAATAAAATACAACAGACTTGATGGCTTATAAACAAAATAAGTTTATTTCTTACAGTTCTGGAGACTGGGAAGTCTGAAATTAGGGTGCCAGCATGGTCAGGTAAGGACCCTTCTCCAGGTTGCAGACTCATGGTTGTATTCTCATATGTCAGAAGGGGCTGCCTCAAAATTTCTTGTATGAGGCCACTAATCTTGTGCATGGGAGCTCCACCGTTATGACTTTATCACCTCCCAAAGGCCCCACATCCTAAAATCATCACACTCAGCACCGGGATTTCTAAATATGAATTTTGGGAAGACACAAACATACAAACCATAGCAATACTTGTTCACTCTACTTCTTCATGTCCCTATCACTCTTCAACCCCTCAAAGCTGGCTCTGACTCCCCCAGTATGACTAAAGTAGTTAAGAGTATTATCTTTTTACAAGTCTATTCTCCACATTGTAGACAAAACAATATTTTTAAAAAGTGAATCATACAAACACATACATATGTATAAATTATGTGTATGCATATATATGTATATAATATGCATGTATACTATGCGTATGTGTGTGTGTGTATGTGTGTGTGTGTGTGTGTGATTCCACAGCCTTTTAAAACTCCTTGGTTCCTCTCAGGATAAAATTCCAAATTACTTATTCTAGCTTATAAAAAGCCTATGCAGTTTTGGCTATCTCTACTTGTTATTTCTGTTTACTTATTCAACCCCATTTCAACCCTGAATTTTACAACCTACCCATATTGAACTATTTGGAGTTCCAGAATAATGATGACATGTTTTCTTCTTCCTTCAGTTTTTTTTTTTTTTTAATAATCACGGTAACAGTGTATGTTTCAGGTATACAGCATTATAATTTGCCATCTATGCACACTATGCACAGTATTTTCACCACTAAAAGTCTAGTTACCATCCATCACCATACAATTAACCCCTTTTACCCATTTTGTACCCCCCCGATAACGCCCAGTATGTTCTCTGTATCTGTGAATTTGTTTTTGTTTTATTTGTTCATTTGTTTTGTTTTGTTTTAAATTCTACTTATGAATGAAATCATATATTTGTCTTTCTCCATCTGATTTATTTCACTTAGCATTTATATCCTCTAGGTCCATCCAAGTTGTTGCAAATGGCAAGATTTCCATCTTGTTTTATGGCTAAGTAGAATTCCATTGTGTTTATATACCACTTTTTCTTCATCCATTCATCATCGATGGACATTTAGCTTGTTTCCATAACTTGGCTATTATAAATATTGGTGCACTGAACATTAAGAGTGGATATATCTTTTCAAATCAGCATTATTGTATTCTTTGGGTAAATACTCAGAAGTGAAATAGCTGGATTATATGGTAGTTCCATTCTTAAATTTTTAAAGGAATCTTTATACTGTTTTACACAGTGGCTGCACCAATTTACATTTCCACTAACAGTGTATGAGGGTTTCCTTTTCTCTACATCCCCTCTGATACTTATTTTCTTTTAGATGATAGCTATTCTAACTGGTGTCAGGTGATATCTCATTGTGGTTTTGATTTTCATTTCCCTAGCAGTGATGTTGAGTATCTTTTCATGTGTCTGTTGGTCATCTCTATGTCTTCTCTGGAAAAATGTCTATTCAGAACCTTTGTCTGTTTTTTAATTGGGGTGTTTGTTGTTGTTCAGTTGTATGAATTCTTTGTATATTAATTCTTTTTTTTTTAAGATTTTATTTATTTGTCAGAGAGAGAGAGAGCATGCACAAGCAGGGGGGGTGGCAGGCAGAGGGAGAAGCAGGCTCCCCACTGAGCACGGAGCCGATACGGCACTCCATTCCAGGACCCTGGGATCATGAGCTGAAGGCAGATGATTAACCAACTGAGCCACCCGGGCGTTCCTTGGATATTAATTCTTTGTTAGATATAACTTTTTGCAAAAATCTCCCATTCAGTAGGTTGCCTTTTCGTTTTGATGAGTTTTTTGTTTTGTTTTATTTTTCTGTGTGGAAGCTTTTTAGTTTTCTGTAATCTCATTTGTTTATTTTTGCTTTTATTTTTCTTACCTTTGAAGTCAGATCCACAAAAATATCACTAAGATTGATGCTGAGGAATTTACCATCTATTTTATCTTCTAGGAATTTTATAGCTTCAAGTCTTACATTCAAGTCTTTAACCCATTCTGGTTAATTTTTGTGTATGATGTAACATAGCGGTCCAGTTTCCTTCTTTTGCATGTGTCCATGCAGTTTTCTCAGCATCATTTATTGAAGAGACTGTCTTTTTTTTCATTGTACATTCTTAGCTCCTTTGGTTATATTTAATCCTCTGTGGCTAAATTTATTCCCAGGTATTTTATTCTTTATGAATAAAATTTTTTATAAATGGGATTTTCTTTTTAAAAAATTTTATTTATTAATTAAAAAATTCCAGTATAATTAACATATAGTGTTATATTAGTTTAGGTGTACAACATAGTGATTCAGCAATTCTGTACATTACTCAGTGCTCACCATGGTAAGTGTACTTTTAATCCCCTTCACCTATTTCACACATCACCCCACCTACCTCCCCACTAGCAACTGCCAGTTTGCTCTCTATATTTAAGAGTCTGGTTTTTGTTTGTCTCCCTTTTCTTTGTTTTGTGTCTCAAATTCCATGTATGAGTGAAATCATATGGTTTTTATCTTTCTCTGACTGACTTATTTCACTTAGCGTTTTACCCTGTAGATCCATACATGTTGCAAACGGGAAGATTTCATTCTTTTTTATGGCTGAGTAAGAGTCCATTATATACATATATATAAATATACATCTATATACATACATATCACTTCTTCTTTATCCATTCATCTATGGATGGATACTTGGGTTGTTTCCATTTTTCGGCTATTGTAAATAATGCTGCAATAAACAAAAGGGTGCATATATCTTTTTGAATTAGTTTTTGTTTTCACTGGGTAAATACCCAGTAGTGGAATTATTGGATCGTATGGTAATGCTGTTTTTAATTTTTTGAGAAATCTCTGTACTGTTTTCCACAATGGCTGCACCAGTTTGCATCCCCACCAAAAATATATGATGGTTCCCTTTTCTCCACATCCTCACCAACACTTGTTTCTTCTGTTTTTGATTATAGCCATTCTGACAGTAATCTCTCTCTTTTTTAAAAGATTTTATTTATTTATTTGAGAGAGAGAGTGCACAAGAGGGGGAAGAGTCAGAGGGAGAAGCAGACTCCCCGCTGAGCAGGGAGCCTGATGTGGGGCTGATCCTGGGACCTTGGGATCATGACCTGAGCTGAAGGCAGACACTTAACTGACTGAGCCACCCAGGTGCTCAGCGAAATATCTTTGACATCAGCCATAGAAAGATTTTTCTAGATATGTGTCCTTTGGTAGAGAAACAAAAGCAAAATTAGACTTTTGGGACTACACCAAAATAAAAAGCTTTTGCACAGTGGAGGAAACCTTCAACAAAAGCAAAAGACAACCCACCAAATAGGAGAAGATATTTGCAAATGATATATCTGATAAAGGGTTAATATCTGAAAAATATACAGAACTTATACAAATGAACACCAAAAAAACCCCCCAAATAACCAAATTAAAAATGGGCAGAAGACATGAACAGATATTTTTCCAAAGAAGATATACAGATGACCAACAGACGCATGAAAAAGATGCTCAACATAATTCATCTTCAGGGAAATGCAAATCAAAGCCACAATGATGTATCACCTCACAAATGAGATTTTTTTCCTAATTTCTTTTCCTGATGATTCATTATTCATGTACAGAAATGCCACAGATTTCTCTATGTTGATTTTGTATCCTGCTACTTTACTGAATTCATTTATTAATTCTAGGAGATTTTAGGTGGATTCTTTTAGGTTTTGTATATATAATATCATGTCATCTCCAAATAGTGATGGTTTTACTTCTTCTTTTTCAATTTGGATGTCTTTTATTTATTTTTCTTGCTTGATTGCTGTGGCCAGGTCTTCCAGGAATATGTTGAATAAAAGTTGCAAGAGTTGGCATCCTTGTCTTTTTCCTGATTATAGAAGATATGCTTTTAGCTTTTCACCATTGAAAATAATGTTAGCTACAAATTTGTCATATCTGGCCTTTATTATGTTTGGATATGTTCCCTCCTTATCCACTCTACATCTACTTTCTTGTGAGTTTCATCATAAATGGATATTGAATTTTGTCTTTTTTTTTGCATTTAGTATATTTTCAGTTCACTTACTATATTCTTCAGCTCTGTAGCTTATGTATGAAACTTTCCTATATTTTCTCTCTCTTTGTTGAAGATCTCACTGTTCATCCATTCTTTTCACAATTTTGGTGAGCATCTTTATGACCACTACTTTGAACTCCTTATCAGGTAGATTGTTTATCTTTGTTTTATTAACATATTTTCTGACGTTTTGTTGTATTTTTGTTTGTTTAGAATGTGTTCTTCTGTTTCCTGATTTTGACTCTCTGTGTTTGTCTCTGTGTATTAGGCAAATCAAATACCTCTCCCAGTCTTGAAGAAGCAGCCTTGTGTTGGAGATATCACATGGGGCCCAGAAGCACAAGGCCTCCTACCACCAAAGACAGGCACTCAAGATGAAACTCCTGTGTGGGCTGCATGTACCCATCTGCTGTGGCAAGGTCATGTCTATAGTGTAGCGTGGGTGAGGGCTTGTGCCCAATCTGCCTGAAACTCCTGGCTGTGCTGCAGCATTGGGATGGATAGGGATGGTTTTTGGCTTGGCTCTGAGGTTTGGTTGCCCTGCAGGGTTCTTAGCTGGCTGTGCCCACTGGCTTTAGCAGGTTAAATGGATAGTTCGAAAATGGTACTGGCAGGCACCAACGTTAGCAAGGTAAGATGAGGTTGCAAATATGGCACCTACAAGTGTCTCCATCCATGGAGAATTTTCCAGTGTTTTCCTGGCTCTCCTCCAGGTGCTTTAAAATTAGTAAATGATCTCCTTCACATATGGTCTAGGCACTTTTCAAATTGGTGTTTTTGCACTGGTTCCCCAGGGCAACTGAGGGTATGCATGAGCCCTTTAAGAGGGGGTGAGGGGGTTCTCTGTTTTCTACAGCTGTATGGTTTTCCTGGAAGTAAGCCCCATATGGTTTTCAAAGCTTGTCATTTAGTTGACTCATCTCTCTCAGGCAGGATCTAAGGGTTGGGGTGCCAGATGTGGAGTACGAACCCCTTACTACTCAGGGAAAAATTTCATATTTTTGCGATATCTCCCAGTTATGGATTGCTGTGCCTGGGTGATGGTCTTCTTTTTCTTTTTTTTTAAAAGATTTTATTTATTTATTTGACAGAGAGACAGCGAGAGAGGGAACACAAGTAGGGAGAGTGGGAGAGGAAGAAGCACGCTTCCCGCTGAGCAGGGAGCCCAATGCGGGGCTCGATCCCAAGCGCCTGGGATCATGACCTGAGCCGAAGGGAGCCGCTTAACCAACTGAGCTACCCAGGCACCCCAGGGTGGTGTTTTTCTTGCAAGATGGTGTCTCTGCTTCTCTTACCCATCTCAGTGCTGTCCTTTTTGTCCTTTATTGTGTAGGCTCTCTTCATCCAGTTTTCTGGTCTTTTTCACAGGAAATTATTTCATATATAGTTGTATATTTGTTTTATCTGTGGGAGGGAGTGAGTGCAGAATCTTCCTATGCCAACATCTTGAACCCAGTTCTTCTGCCAAGTCTTCCTTTAGGGTTTTTAAGCATGATTTTCCTTCTATTTCCAAGTTACTTTTTTTTTTTCCTCAAACTGTGTTCCCCTTCATTTCCACTCTTACTTCTGGATACCTCTATGGGTGAAAAAGCTGGTTCTGTAACTTCTGTAGCCTCCTGAACACCTAAGGGTTGCTCATGGTCAATTATTCTTATGCCATCAACTGAAGGAGCTGCTGGGAATATACCTATATTGTGTCAAAATAAGTGAGATTCTAGCTGGGGATAATAAGACTGGCCGAAGCACCTGTTTTTTGAGTAGTATTGGTAAGATGCAGCTACCCTAGAGTGTGAGGGAAAGTTACATATCCTTGAGTGACTGCCTAAAAAACTAAGTATAAAAGATGGACTGAGCTCAGAGCTGGCATTTCAAAGTTGAAGTTCTGCATATACTTAGCTTGTCTCTGATGATAATGTTTCTTTTGAGTGTGGAATGTCAAAGAAAGTGTGCCTGGGAGTCATAACAACTCTACAATGTTGTTGTACATGCCTAGTTGTTACTTTTCTGCCTTTTCTTTTTCAAAGATTCATTTATTTAAGAGAGAGAAAGAAGATGGGGTGGTAGAGAGGGAGAGAGACAATCTTAAGCAGACTCCACACTCAGCATGGAGCCTGACATGGGGCTTGATCTCATGACCCTGAGATCATGACCTGAGCCGAAATTTATAGTTGGACACTTAACTGACTGAGCCACCCAGGCGCCCCTCTGCCATTTCTTAAAGATCAGTCAACCTGGTGCTAGTTGAAGTGTGTTGTGTGTTCATAAGTTAGATTGTCAATGCAAACTCAAGACCACTGTTGCCAGTAGAACAGAGAGGCAGCTGTATCTCTATTCATTCTTTAAACTTAGCTAATAAGTCATTTCCTCCAGGAAGTATTCCCTGACTGATCAGCTAAGTCAAGAATTGAAAATCCTAACGTGCTCATGTTCAATTCTCTCCTCAATATTTATCAAGCTATATTCTAATTATTTCTTATCTTTATCCCTCACTAAAATTCATGGACAATATATGATTGGGGATTATATATCCCCAATATATAATATAATACCTGGCACTTAGTAAGTTTTTAATGAAAATTCTGAATAATTCAATGGCTAAAGGACATAAATCTATCTGTGCCATGGGAAATAGGGAAAAGGTTAACAAGGTTGAGTTCACTAAAGCTGTTTTCTCTTTATTCTCTCACTATATCAAGTTATTCTTGCTGTGCTATGAACCTTAAAAACTCAGTGAGTTAAGACTGTAATAATACTTTATTCTTGTTCATGTGTCTGCAGGCTGCCTGGGATGTGGCTTATTAAGGCTAGGCTTAGTTAGGACATGCCGCTTTAGGCTGCAGTGACTGGTTGGCTCTTTTTCTCAGTGCAAGTCTATAGGTTGGGTAGGGCTGCTCTACAACACACATCTCTCATGGTTCTTGGACCACGCTTTCTATATGGTGGCAGTGGAAATTCAAAAGAGGAAGTGTAAGCATGCCAGTCCTCTTCCAGCACAGCCATGGCACTGGCAAGCTTTTACTTCTGCCCATATAGCACTGAGCAAAGCGAGTTTATAGCCACATCCAAAGTCAAGGGCAAGGAAGATATATTTCACGCACAGTGAGTCGTGGCAGCACAAGTGAAGCACTGATGTGAAAAGTTTTAACCATGTAAGGCAAAGCATGTGTTAATGAACCTTATTATGGTAATCATTTTGCAATATATACATATATCAAATCATTACTTTGTACACCTTAAACTTACACAATGTTATGTGTCAGTTATATCTCAATAAAGTTGGAGGAAAAAAAGTTAAATTTTATACTACCTCAGATTTCTACTTTTAATTCCAACTTGTCCAGGAGAAATTTTAGGCAATATGAAATTGAACTTAATAATATGGGTTTCTTGGGGCGCCTGGGTGGCTGTTGGTTAAGCAACCAACTCTTGATTTTGGCTCAGGTCATGATCTCAGGCTCCTGGGATCGACCCTGCATCGGGCTCTGTGCTCAGCAGTGAGTCTGCTTTGGGATTCTCTCTCCCCCTCTGCCCCTCACCCTGCTAAAATAAATAACTAAATCTTAAAAAAAAATAAATGAATTTCGTTAAGTTAGCTGGCCCAGTTTTTTTCCCATTGATTATAGAAAAGCAGCTCTCTCTCTCTCTCTCTCTCTATATATATATATATACACTTATGACCAAGTTGATTTCTTCTGAAGTGAAGACTGGTAACTTAAATGTAGAATTTCAGCTACTCGATTCTTTAGGGTCAAAGTATTGCTTTTGTTGTTTTTGCTTGAATTATGTGGATAATTTTCTTGATCATTAACTGGTCTTATCCTAAAAATATCTGACTAAAGTTGTATTGCCTTCTAGTAAACAGTTGAGATAGTCATTAGCATTACTGAACATGTTTTTACCTTTTTGTAATTTATTTTAGTCAAAGGGAAGATCAATTACATTTTGAAAATACTGTTCACGTTGTTAGAATCCTTCCAATCAATTCAAGCTGGGAAGATGTAGATTCATTATTTTATAATCTAGGTAGCATCTAAAGTAATGATAAATGCTTTCCTCAGAATAAAAACACACATTTATTTCTTTTCTAACCTACAAATTACTTGTATAACTCAATATTTTGCTCTACTTCCAATATTTAAAAAGTAGATGATTTAAGGTGAATCAGTGAATTCATTCCTCTTGACTTTAAATGTGTCTCCATTATATGTATTCCAAAGAAAAATTATTACCTAATCTACAAAGATATATTTTAATCACTAAATAATATGCTGAATGCATTTACAACTGTAATTTTGTGCATGTGAAGCACTTAATTGCTCAGTGTTAACTCTGATGCTTTGCAAACAGAATCAGGGTGCAAAACTATTCAGAATATAGACTGACTGCAGACAAACAAATGCACTCAGGGACAGAAAGAACTTGGCAGTATTTTAAAGGCAGTCAGTTTCCTAATACTGAAAGTACAGCCTTAATGCTGGTTATAAAGGTGGTTAAGATAGTGAAGGGGGAGGAGCACCTGGGTGGCTCAGTCGGTTAAGTGCCTGCCTTCGGCTCAGGTCTTGATCCCTGGGTCTGGGATCCAGCACCATGTCAGGCTCTCTGCTCAGCCAAGAGCCTGCTTCTCCCTCTCCCTCTGCCAGCTGCTCTTGCACCTGTGCTCGCTTGTGCTCTCTCACTCTCTCTTTCTCTGTCAAATAAATAAAATCTTAAAAAAAAAAAAAGATAGTGAAGGGGGAGACTATATTTGTGTGGAGGGTGTTATAAAATGTGAAGTTTTCATATTTCTTCTGTTACTTTAATTTTTTTTTTCTTGGTGGTAGTTATACTAGGATGGAAACTATTGCAATCTGAGCCAGTTTGTCAGAATAGCATGAAGAAAGTTGAGAAGTAATAGGAGCTCAATAAATATGCCAATGTGTCACTATTATAGACTGAATGCACCCCCCCAGCCCCCCATTCATCAGTTGAAAACCTAACTCCCAAGGTGATGGTGTTAAGAGGTGGGCCTTTGGGAGGTGATTATGTCATGAGGGTGGAGCCCTCGTAAGTGGGATTAGTGATTCTGTAAAGGAGGCCTCAGAGAGCTCTCTTGCCCCCTCTTCATGTGAAGACATTGAAAAATTAGCTGTCTATGAACCAGGAAGAGGACTCTCACCAGATACCAAATCTGCAGGGACCTTAATCTTAAACTTTCCAGCCTCCAGAAGCATGAGGAAAAAAATTCTGTTGTTTATGAAACACCTAGTCTACTGTATTCTGTTATCTGAACTAGAGATAGAGATCCCGGATCCAAGTCAGAGAGGGTCTCCTGATAAGACCCGAATTTTGTGGATTCTTATTATTTATCAAAAACTGTATAATGCAATTTATATGAAATATTCATTTCCCGCAACAGCCCTGGCATAGGTGTTCTTTTATGAGCC
The DNA here is from genome assembly GCF_029215605.1 of Mirounga angustirostris. Lineage (NCBI taxonomy): Eukaryota > Metazoa > Chordata > Mammalia > Carnivora > Phocidae > Mirounga > Mirounga angustirostris. Next base: position 173,795,931 of record NW_026991709.1, on the reverse strand, counting down.
GTCTTTTGCAAAGGAAGAATTGAAATAGTGAGAGGTTTGAGTAATCTACCTTGGGAATGGGGAAAGTCAAGATAGGAACCCAGGCAGTGACTGTGAACACATGTTCTTAACCACTGGAAGGGTCCCTGGAGAAAGAAGGGACTTAGGGTTATGGCTCCTCACCATTCAGATGGAGTTTGGAACACACTGTGCGATGAGACGGGTGGGTGGAAATGCCCCGATGATACATAAGCCTGCCAGAAAGCCAACGCTTCCATCAGCGAGTCTCAGCAGGTGTAAAAACAATAGCACCATCTGTGTGGGTACAGATTCCCAAGGTGTCAGGAGAGATGGCCTTGCACATTCTTCACTATGAAGCTAGGTGGGTACAGTGCTGACTGTGGTCAGGACTGCACATCAGGACATGATGGCATCAAGGCCAGACTGACATTCAGTGGTTGGAGCTGCCTAGGTGGGGTGGAGGGGGATCTCACTAACTCTTTTAAAACACAGCTAAATGCTGGTTACACCCTTAACATTTCAGAGGGCATTGGTGCCTAGATTTAAACTGCTGAATTTAATCATTTTGCATTGTCCAGCTTTATAACAAAGGTTTATAAGTTTTAACTACTTTAGGGGACAGTCTGATGACCACAGAAAGAAAATTTCTTTTCAACATGTTATTTGCTTGAGAGGGTTCTAGCCCTCAAGAGGATTATGCTAGGTGCTCGAAGACAATAAAATAAATTGAAATAGAGACACCCAATACTGTTAAGCTATACTTGGTTACTATTAGACGGCTCTGCGGTAAAGCACTGAATGTGGAATCACACATTGAATTCTATCACAATGGCTATTAACTGTAAAATAAATGTAGTATGTTTCTTACAGTTTGAGACTTTTTGAAGAACATTTATTGTATTTTTTCAGATTATTTGTAACTGGACTCATTGTTTTAAATGTAGAGGTACCCTCCTGAACAAGATATCTGAAAACACAATGAACATATTACTTCAAAATGCAATTAATATCCCTTTACAAAGAATTTATCTTATATTTTCTAGCTTTTCTGATACACTGATATATATAGAGAGTAAGTGCTCAATAAATTGTAACTGTTACGCTTTCCATATCCGACTTTTAAAAAACTGGCTTGTGATTTAATTTGCTAAGCTGTTGTATGCTATACTAATAGAATACCTTTGTTCTCCAAATCCCTTGATGAGTGTGTATCATAAAGCGCACTGAGGAATAAGCCTGAGTTTCTAGGCCTTTTATCCCAAGAAATAACTGTTATCTAAACTGGAGCATCTCTTTATTTCCTTGGTCAGTAGAATGAATATAGATATGAGAGGGGAGAATCCTTCCTGATAGTTTTATCAGACCTAAGGATCTTTTGACTTTTTATAAATGTATTGGTAAACCTGTGGGAGATGTTTGAAATAGAATGCTAGAGTTTGAGATTTACATAGCAGACAAAGAGAAGAAGGTTTTGTAGATGAGTGTGGCTATTTTATGTATGCATGCATGTACTTACTTGGTTTACTCAGCATTCTATCCTATCTGCCTTCTACAGGTAGCATAGTCCCCTTTCCTTTGAGAATATCCCCCTGTATTCCACATGATCCTGATGGGGATAGAAAAGCCATACACTGTTGTGGTAAGAGTGCAAGATTCACATCTAGGTTTTTATACTTGCTGTATGACCTTGCACAAGTTACTTAACCTCTCTGTGCATCAGTAGCTTCATCTTAAAATTAGGTTAATTCATATTAGGCCATTGTAAATTAGGACTTTGTATAGTCTGGGTTCCTCTTTAAAGCAGATCTTAAATAAGGAATTGGATGCAGGAATTGTTCTGTGAAGTGATCCCAAAGGGGTGGATCTAGGAAGAATATAACAGTGAAAAAGTAAAAGCTAATCCAAAGTTAGGTTATTTACCTGGTCACTCCAGTGGGCACGGAGGCTCAACCCTGCTGCAAGTCCTTTGTGCTGACTATCCCATTGAAATGTCTATCACAAGATTGAGGAAGAGAATATTTCTCTAAGACCACCATTCCTCTCTTGGCCAACATCTATGCTGTGGGTTACTAACTATTACACACTTAACAGGTTTGCACACATGTATCAGAATAGTTCCACAGGAATCTGTCCCAGGGCAGAAATTGGGAGGTTTGCTGGGACACCTAGGCAAGCCACTGTCAGATTATACCTGGTGGCTGGCACCAACCAGGTGAAGTAAAAATGAGGACTAGGGGGCGCCTGGGTGGCTCAGTTGTTAAGCGTCTGCCTTAGGCTCAGGTCATGGTCCCAGGGTCCTGGGGTCAAGTCCCACATCGGGCTCCCTGCTCAGTGGGAAGCCTGTTTCTCCCTCTCCCACTCCCCCTGCTTGTGTTCCCTCTCTTGCCGTGTCTCTCTCTTCAAATAAATAAAAAAAAAAATCTTAAAAAAATTAAAAAAACCATGAGGACTAGGAAATATGACAAGGGAAATATTGATATGGGATTAAATGAAAGAATGTGTGCAAAACGTCTAGCCCATTATCCGGCTCATAGTAACCACTCAATACATGTTAACTAACAGATTTATATGATTTTCTAGGCAGAAATAAATAAAAATTTTATAGAAAATATTGTCTGTATATTTCCTTCCCCCCCTTTTTGTGTAGAAAGCATATTTCTATTTATTTTTTAAATTTTCTTTTAAATTCAATTAGGCAACATATAGTACATCATTAGATTCAGATGTAGTATTCAATAATTCATCAGTTGCATATAGCTCCCAGTGCTCATCACATCATGTACCCTCCTTTATGCCCATCATCCAATTACCCCATCTTCCCCCCCCTTCCCCTCCAGCAACCCTCAGTTTGTTTCCCATAGTTAAGAGTCTCTCATGGTTTGTCTCCCTCTCTGATTTCTTCCCATTCAATTTTCCCTCCCTTCCCGTATGATTCTCTGCACTGTTTCTTATATTCCATATGAGTGAAACCGTATGATAACTGTCTTTCTCCAATTGACTTATTTCACTTAGCATGATACCCTCCAGTTCCATCCACGTCGATGTAAATGCTAAGTATTCATCCTTTCTGATGGCTGAGTAATATTCCATTGTATATATATACCACATCTTCTTAATCTATTCATTTATCAGTGGACATCTCAGCTCTTTCCACAGTTTGGCTATTGTGGACATTGCTGCTATAAACGTTCGGGTGCAGGTGTCCCTTCAAATCAATACCTTTGTATTTTTGTGGTAAATACCTGTATTTCCTTCCCTTCTTTTAACATGTATACATTGTGTCTGAATAATATGGTCAGAACTTCACTGTACCATGTTCCAGGAACAGTCATGACTATTCTTCACCTCCATCTCTTCCCAGGAACAGGAAGAATTAATTGTAACTTGACCAATGTCCAGAGAGTCCCCAGACTTGCAAGCATCCAGGGGCTGGGAAGGTTAACAGATTCCTGCAGGCCCAAAGATGCCTGAACAGTATATGTGCCTAAACAGGATATCTTCACATTCTCAGTGCTTGTGCACACAAATACCGAATTGAGCTAAGTGAGAATACCTAGGAGTATGATCTGTTTCTCAAAAGTTTTAGATCTGTTTTAACCCACAAATGAGGCAAGCAATTTGGGCTGACATTTGGACTTACTTATTTTCTTAATTCCCAGTTGCTTCACTGGTAACATTGAACTTTTCCAAATCATTGTGGATAATGAGTTAGCAAGCTTAGCTATAGATCATTCATAACTTTTTTCTTAATCCATAATTGAGAAAGTGCTTCCTTTTGTCTTTTTTTCCTTTGATGCTTCTTCATAATACTTAAATTTTTATTTCTTATGCTAAAATATTTAGAAGCACATAGGTAGAGTGTTCAGCAAGATATGTAAGTGAAGACCTTTTTCAAATCTTTCTTAGAAAAGATAGGGAAATTGTATATATTATCTGAAGAGGTAGGTAAACATAATGAAAATAGTATTTTTTATTAAAAAGTAGAAAGGGCCGCTGAGAAGAAATGTAAAAATGCAAATGATCACCAACCTTTTTGCTCACACACACACACACACAAAAAATGTTCATGCAGTCAGATGACATTTTAAATATTTTAAATTTATTTTAAAAATTTTCAGTTATTTATACATTCTTCTGGAATATCTGTTTGGTATGTGGTACACATGCTTTGCAATATTATCAAAAGCCAAACTATCAGTATACTTTTTGACAGATCCTTTTTGGTTAATTAAATAAAACATTTTGACTCTTTTGTGCATGACCTTAAAAATGAGCACACTTCCTCGATTTTTAAAAATCTCAAATGTAATGAGATTGGTCCCCAGAAGAAGTGTTGTGGGTCGGGAAAGTGATGGGTAAGGGAAAATTAAGCTTGTCAAGTCATTTCATAAAAGAATGTAGTGAGGGAGAGTTAGGTAGAAGGAGTACCCGGACTTGATTAAAATCACCTGAAGCATCTGTCAAGCCAGTTTGGATGAACATGTTTGTGGTCCTGCTTGCTATTTCACAGAAAATGCTAAAGAGATCAGGCACGTACCCCATAATGAATTTACCTTGGCTTCTCACAACACATTTAACTACATTAGTGATAATGAATGGTCACAAATCTAGGCATAAATTTAAGACTTGGGAAGTTTGGGTCTGATGTTAAGAGTGCCTTACTATAGGGGCGCCTGGGTGGCTCAGTTGGTTAAGCGACTGCCTTCGGCTCGGGTCATGGTCCTGGAGTCCCGGGATCGAGTCCCACATCGGGGTCCCTGCTCAGCGGGGAGTCTGCTTCTCCCTTTGACCCTCCTCCCTCTCCTGTTCTCTGTCTCTCATTCTCTCTCTCAAATAAATAAATAAAATCTTTAAAAAAAAAAAAAAAGAGTGCCTTACTATAAATAAGGACTGGCCGCCCTTGAACATTTTTAGAGCATGTGTGAATCTGATATTAAAACTAGCAAAATTCATTGCCCGTTTTTCCTTTGCCAGTGGAAAAATTTACAGTATCTCTCCTGGGTCTCTTGAGCTATGTGGGGATACACAAATTTCCTTTTTAGTGAGAGCCATACACTGACTTTATTAGTCTTATGGGAACCAGAATCAGCTACATTGACTGGAGATTTGCTCATTTTAGAAAATTACATGGACTTTTGTATTTAGGATACTCTATATTATCTTTTTTTTTTTTTAAAGATTTTATTTATTTATTTGAGACAGAGAGAATGAGAGACAGAGAGCATGAGAGGGAGGAGGGTCAGAGGGAGAAGCAGACTCCCTGCTGAGCAGGGAGCCCAATGCGGGACTCGATCCCGGGACTCCAGGATCATGACCTGAGCCGAAGGCAGTCGCTTAACCAACTGAGCCACTCAGGCGCCCCAGGATACTCTATATTATCTTAATTGTGACTCTTTTAACACAGTTATTGCTTAATGTACAGCTTTTCTTTGCAGTTTTTATCACCTTAACTCTGTTGCTTGAAGTTGAAGATTATAGCAATTAGGACAAGATGACTGACCCTCCCCAGGGTTAGCATGGAGAGCCTGTGCTGACCAGGGAAATATTTGGATTCTATTAGGACAACGTTGATCTAGATTATTTAAGGTAGTAATGAAAATAACAAATAGAAAGTTAGGAAAATGGTTTGTTGCCTGATTTCTCATTTTATAGAAAGTGGTATTTTCCAGTGGATTTTATACACTAACATATTCAACTTATAATTATCCATATTCATTGCCTGAATGCTGTAGGCAAGAAACTGGAAAAGAAATCAACTAGAGACATTGCCCTAAAGATGCTTATAGCTTGATATGGGCAAGAGGCAGTATAAAAACAACTATATACCCCAAAGAAATGCATACATATGCTCATATATGAATTAAATATATATGTTTACATATTAATTAAAATATCGATAGCAACACTATCATGAAGAACCTGGAAATTACCCAAGTGTCCATCAATAGGAAAGTGAATTACTAAGCTGTCTCATAGTTGCATGATATAATATAATACAGCCATGAGAATGAGTAAGTTACAACTACATGTAGCAACATGGATGGTGTCATAAACATAATCTTAGGGATGCCTGAGTGGCTCAGTTGGTTAAGCGGCTGCCTTCGGCTCAGGTCATGATCCCAGGGTCCTGGGATCGAGTCCCATGTCGGGCTCCCCGCTCAGCGAGGAACCTGCTTCTCCCTCTGTCTCCTGGCTTGTGCTATCACTCTCTCTCTGTCAAATAAATAAATAAAATATTAAAAAAAACAAAAACAAAAACATAATCTTGAATGGGAGAAGCCAGACACAAAAGAGTTTATGCTACATGATTCTATTTATGAAAAGTATAAACAGACATGTATCTGTGCCATTAGAAGTCAGGAGAGTTACCATTGAGAGGCATAGTGATTTGGAAGAGGACCAGAAGGGACCCTCTGGGATGCTGGTACCATTTGTCTTTGAGCTATATGCTAGGTGTTTAGTTTATGAAAATTCATACACTGTACATGTATGAGGTATGTGGTTTTTTGTATAGACATTCTTTAGTTAAGTTTTAAAATGAGCAGTATATTTAAGTAGAGGAAAATGGATGGAAGAATGTGGAAGAAGTCTTTTGTAAGAGCCTGGGCTATATCTGCCAGGTGTCATTGCCTTAGTTTTCTTGATAAATCAGGAAGGCTTGGAAGTCTGGAGATAAAACATTCTTGAAAGAAGGAATAATACAAGCAAATCAAAGAGGTGGAAGAGTATGAGGCAACAGATTAAATGAACTTCCAAGTACTTGAGAGAAGTTGGAAAAGTACAAAGGGGAAAGTACTAAGTTAGGTTTGGGCCAGACAATGAAAAAATTAAAAATATTATAAACAAGCTTATCATTTTTTCTTTAAGCTTCAGGAGTCTTTGGAAATTTTTGAGCTATAGAATGGCCTAATTATGCTTTTGAAGTCTGGAAATTGAGCTTTGGAGGGTGGAAGAACTGAAGGGGAAAAGATCTGACCACTCCTGTGGTATTAAAAGGGACCTTCCCACAGATCTGCACTGGTCGACGGGCAGCAGTGGGATGGTGACCGGCACATAATTGGTGCTCAGTATTTACTCAGTGAATACCAACATGAGCAATAAATGCAAGAATAGGATTTTGCATTAGACTGTGTCAATTGGCATTCTTGAGGAATGAGTTTGCTCTTTTGGTGGTTTATCTTTCCAAAGCAGAATCTATTTTTTGTTAAGTAATGCCATTTGAAATTGGGTCTGGAGCATGTGGTAAACTCTCCCACAATCTCAGGTGATATTCCAATCACTGAATCTTAACTACATGAGGTCCAAATTGTATATAGAACACAAGAGTGGGCCAGATGCATTATCTTTCTGCTAATTTTGTCAAAATGCGTTTTGAGGTAAAATACAAACTTCCCTCACATGGAATATTGTATCTCTTTCTTGTTAATTATCTTGTATAGAAAATCAACAATCACAGCATACTTTGGGTTATTTGGTTAGGAATTGTTTACACTGCAATTCTTTAGTAGTTCTTTTCCTGAAGGTCAATAATTCCAGCATTTTGAGAAAAAAGATCAATGGTAGTAAGTGCTACCTCTGTATTTTCCCTTAGAATTGTAACCACAGTTGTACTTACTAGGTTTTGTGTCAGTTTTCAAGGAAAGGGTATAGGTTTGTGTTGAATTACATTGTCTAATTTAGTCTTGCTTGTGAATACTGGAAAGAACTTTGAGACATTTGGTGACAATTGGCTATGGCCATTTGTATATAAAGAGGTTAGGAGGGATGGTACATCTCCCAGATCCAAGCAGAGATGCATGGCAGGTGGAACATGGAGACAATTTATCAGAAAAACTCACTGGGTGAAAAGGATGTCTGAATCATCTAATTCTTTCCAGTTAGTGTTTGCTGAACTGAATCTACTAGACAATTGTCTTCATTTTCTCTTTTCACTCCTTGACATAGTTTAATTGTAGAGGAATGAAACAGACATCAAGCTGATCCGTTGTATATTAGTGAACAATTTCAATTCTAGTTTGTTATTTCTAAACCCTTCCTACTTCTTTCTGCTATTGCTTATCTACTTTGAATCCATATTTCACATTCTCATTAATGTTATCCTTTTTAAAAGATTTATTTACTTATTTCTGAGAGAGAGAGAAGGAGTGCACGAGTGCGGGGGTGGAGAGGCAGAGAGAGAAGGAGAGAGAGTCGTAAGCCAACTCACCACTGAGCACTGAGCTTGACACTGGGCTTGATCTCAGGACTCTGAGATCAGGACCTGAGCCGAAATCAAGAGGTGGACGCTTAACCAACTGCGCCACTCAGGAGCCCCATTAATGTTATCTTTAAATTTTTTTTTATTTGATTATGCCACATCTCTGCTAAAAAAGCTTGATGTGACATTTTAGGAGCTATTAACTACTTCCACTGGCTCTTAGTAGTTGTCTGTTGGATCAACACTCATTGAGAAAAAGAGAAAATCTATCCTTGAAGGCATGCTCAGAGATAATATGACCCTAAAACAATTTTAGCTTAGTTTTGTTTTGCTTTGCTGATTATATATTAAACTATCCACTCTATGTCAAGGTAGCAATAATAAATTAATTAGCTCTGGAACATGTCCTGGAGTCCATTGTAAGTAAAAATTGTTGAAATTTAAATTCTGATTTAGGAATACTTATTTGAGGTTACAAAATGTTTTTATAAAGTAATGCTGTTTTTATGTGGAGGAAAAAAAAAAACTTTGAATTTAAATTTACATGAGAGCTGAAAAATTTACTCCCTGCCCAAGAAAATATATTCAGAATTTATAAAGGGAACATAATGATTAGAAGAAATATCGAGTTTAGTGCAGGTTAATTATGAAAGGGATCAGATAACTTTACTTACCAAATCATATGTATTTCTCAAATCTAAGATGACTATTATGTGCCAACATGCCATATTTTTAATGGAAATTCTTATAACATTTTAAAGAAACATTCAACACACACATCTCATACAATCCATAAACCTGTAAACATGGAACTATTTTAATGTGCCATTATTTAAAGTTTTAAAATTACAAATGACTACATCTGAAATAAAGTTTTACTTGTTCTTTATTGTAATATAGAACCGAGACACAACTCTAGGAGATGATAAATGCCAGATGTGAATTGGGATGTTGAGTCAAAGACTGTTCTTAGCTTTTTCACTAATGTTTCTAATATATGATTTCTCTTATAAAAATAGTATATTCTGAATTCATATTTTTGATCTTTCAAGGTGAATTTTGCCCTTTCTGTTGGCATTGATCTTTTCTTTGCAGTGTGATAGACAAAAAATCATTTGTAAGTCATGGTTTTGTAAGACATGATTATAAGAAGATAAGCAATGCAAACCCAATGTATCTTGTTTTCTTTACCTTTTTAAAAATTTTCTTTTGCCTCCCCAGATTCACTTTCTTACATTCCATCTAAAAATATTTTTTGTTTAAGAAGGAAAAAAAGTGCCTTGTGGCAATTTGCATAATATGTTAATGCGGATATGCATCTAGACATCTGGATGGCATTTTAATATCTCATTCTCATTCAAGGAACTAGACCTTAACACAGATGGCAGAAACAATTTTAAGAGCATTGTTGTAAACAAATAAGGCAGCCAGGAAACCAAACACACTCCAAGTTAGGGTTTGCCGCCAAAGAAGCTTTTTAGTGAGATGTTTTGACTACAAGATTGTACAGCCCTTATCAGTCTCTGACAAAAGCAGAGGTACCAGTAGGCAGTTTTCCTATGCAAAGAAAAGGGGAAAAAACCCACATACCAGCATGCATTTTCAGGTTTGAATATTTGAAAGACTAAATGTATTTTTTTACACGTATACAGAATATATGGGTGCATATATATACACACATACATATGTTCACATAGCATATATATATGTACACATATATAGATTTTAATAAAGTGGGCATATACAATTTAACAATAAGTCCATCTCTTTCTTCCTTCTCTCCCTAGAAATACCTTCAGTCAAATTTTTGCCTGTTAAAAGCATGGGACTCTGGAATCACACTGCTTGCACTTAAACACTGAGTTTAAATTCATAATTAACTGGGTTTGTTATCTGACCAAGTGACTTAGTCTCTTGTTGCATCTGTTTTGTCATCTGGGATAATAATGGTCCCTGTTTCACAGGGTCACTAAGAGCATTAAATGCATCAAATACATAACATATGCCCATATGTAGCAAGCATTCAATAAATGTTAGCAGTTATCATCATTGTTTTAATTAATTTTATTTATTTTTTTAAAGATTTATTTATTTATTTGAGGGAGAGAGAAAGAGCACGTGGGAGGGAGAGGGAGAGAGAGTCTGGAGCAGACCCTATGCTGAGTCCAGAGCCTGACGCAGGGCCCGATCCCACGAGCTCGAGATCATGACCTGAGCCAAAACCAAGAGTCAGACACTCAACCAACTGAGCCACTCAGGAGCCCCTTAATTTATTTTTTTATTATACTCTATTTTTTAATCTGGCTTTCTTTCTTTCTTTCTTTCTTTCTTTCTTTCTTTCTTTCTTTCTTTCTTTCTTTCTTCTTTCTTTCTTTCTTTCTTATTTTTGGCCATCTTTAATACAAAAGCATTTGACTTGTTCTCTTATGTAGTAAGAATGGGTTTCTGGGTCTACTGGGCTATGTAAGAAGGCTCAGGCTCTGGAATCAGACAGATTGTGTTATACCTGAGTCTTTCGCTTACTAAATGGACTGTCATTAGAACTCTGTTGCAATCAGCTACATTATGTAGTAGGTGGGGACAATTCCTAACTCACTGGATTGTTTTGCCCATGTGAAAATGTCTATAAAGTAAATGTTTTTAGGGACACCTATGCAGGTCACATGCTTTGTTACTGAGGTTTGCATGGATACTGCTATCTAAAGGAAAGGACATTCAGCTGATATTTCTCCTTATTTTAGCTTTCTGGTAATCACTTATTAATTTGGATTAATTTGGGCCCATTTGGATTTGAGACTGAGTGGCTTGTGAGTCTAGGTTTAGCTTTTAAAATAATAATGATTCATTTGAGGGGCTATGTATCTGTCATGTTTGCCCTTGGTTATAACAAAAGAAGTAATAGTTTTTCAGTAGAGACAACTGGAAAAGGATAGAGATAGAGATGTGAAAGCCCATCTAGAAGAGAGAGAAGACACTCAGGGTGAAATTGAGAGGTAAGAGAAAACAGAGTGTGTATGAGAGATTTCTTTCACTGGTAACTAAAGTATCCATGATTAAGATGACAAGCAATTTGCTTTTCACTATTAGATCATCTGTGGGGCTACAAGGTCATCTAGTCTATCTTGTCTACAGAACACAAATGAGCCTTTGCAGATTCCATACTTTAAATCCATTATGGAGACCACATGTATTGTGAAATTTAGAAATAGACTGGTAACACCAGGGAAGAGAAAGAACAGTCATGGCAAATCTTTGGTATGACTGCTGGCAGTTCCTTATGTTATACCCTTGAAAGACATTACTAATCAATCAAAACCTCTCTCCCATTGAATACAGATGCAGTCTTAGAATGCTTTTCATTGGATGACTTTGGCAAGTTTTTAGGGTGGGATGTGATACCAGAAATAGGTCAAAGCAAATGGTGTAGGACTGATCCCAGGAACAGCATTCTAAGTGGGCTGTGTATTCCATGCCATATGTGGGGCAAGTGTAGTGTCTTAAAGGAAATGGGAGAGGATGGGCATACAGGATGAACAGTCTATCACATGATTTATATCTTAAAGAGACAAAATGAGTTCCCAGTGTTAAAGCAAGTACAACAAAACAAAATAGTACTTATACTACTAAAGGCCAAATAAACAGAACTTATAATAAGAGCAGTAGGAGGCCATAAACCCTGATGGTTGAGGAGATTTGCCAGAGAGGATAAGAAGGTTATTTATGGGCACTAATAAGCAAGTCAAGTTTTCTGAAATGGATGTTCATGTCAGGAAACAATGGGAAGTAGAATTGACAGGCCAAGCAGGAAATGAGTTGTGGAAGGCATTGAATGCCATGCCAAGAAATGCGAGTTCATTCGTAGGCAAAGGAGATCATTTGGAGGCTTTGAATAAGAGATTGTAAATGTCGGAACTGAGAAGGATCTTAGGCCATCAGTTGGCCTAGCCCTCTACATTAATGCATGAGGGTTTTTACGTATTGGATAGTAGCAGCTGATTATTTATGCTCAGAAGATTAAGTGCTCTACATATATAGCTGATTATGTACTTCCAGGTTTAAAAAAAATGGAGGGAATTTTCCACAGTGAAGGGGAGATAAGATGACTTGGGCCATGCTCTCAAGGACACTGATTGGAGTCCATATGCTCCTCTTAGCATTTTATAGTTTATTGCATGCACAGCATCAGTTTCCACTCAGAGAAGGGTTTCTTAATCTCAGCACTATTGATATTTTGGACAAGATAATTCGTTACTAGGTGGGGGGAATCCAGGGCATTGTAGGATGTTTAGCAGCTTCCCTGGCCTCTATCCCTAGATGCCAGTAGAACCCCACTCTCCTTGTTATGACAACCAAAAATTTCCCCCAGACATCAAATGTCTCTTTGTGGGTTAAAATCATCCCTGGTTGAGAACCACTAGCTTAGAGCATCAGTTGCTGTTTATAACTCCAAAAGAGAATTAATTTGCTTAGAGTTCAAAATACAGTCTTTACATATAATCAGGCAGTGGTTTGCAGGATACATTAGAGGAAGTAGAGATGGGAGACCATGAGAGTATGCAGCGATGACCATGTCAGTCTAGCAGCTGGATGGATGAGATTATTAACTAGAACTGTGGGCCTGGGATTAAGAAGAAACAGAGGGGCTGGTAGGAGGAGGAGTAGCAGCAACAGTAATAAGAGGAGTAGAAGCAGGATTTATTGTGCACTCATAATATTACTCCTCAAAAGAGCCCTTTGAAATCATTGCCCCCATCATTATCCACATTTTTTTTTTAAGATTTTATTTATTAATTGACAGAGAGAGACATAGCGAGAGAGGGAACACAAGCAGGGGGAGTGGGAGAGGGAGAAGCAGGCCTCCCGCGGAGCAGGAGCCCGATGTGGGGCTCGATCCCAGGACCCTGGGATCATGACCTGAGCCGAAGGCAGACGCTTAACGGCTGCGCCACCCAGGCTCCCAATCATTGTCCACATTTTATAGATGAGAAAACTGAGGTTTAGTGGTTTCCCAAGGTAGAATCAAGACTCCACTCTACATTTGTCTTACTTCAACACTCTCTACTGTGTCACTCCTTAAAACAGTGAGGCTTTGCCGTGCAAATGGTCAATCGGAAAAGGCCCTCGGAATGATCACACTCTCTGTTAAATTATGCCCTCATTCCCCGAATTCCACTCACTTCATTTAAATAAGTAAACAAAAATGGTTCCCCTTAAGAATAGAATGGTCTGGGGCAAGACTCAGAGCCCCATCTAGATGAGTTGGATGCTGCCACATCGTGTTTATTAAGAAAGAACATCCACAACACTTAATGTGCCCATTTTCCATGGGTATATTTTGCATGTCTTTTCATTCAAAATTCATTACAAAGAGTTTGATTATCATATAACAAATATAGCCAAATTATGGCACAAAAGAGCTTTTTAAAAATGTAGACAAAAGTAGTTATAAGATTTTAGGCATTATAAACCTAGTTTTTTTACTGTTAGTATGGTAAACATTTTTATTCTATCTTGAAGACTTTTTATAGATAGTATTTTATGCCCCTAACTCAGTTTCACAATTTGAACGTGTTCGTGAATATAGCAAACTTCCATTTTGCTCTGTAACTAATTAACTTTTTTGTGGACTCCCCAAGGTGGTCACATCTCTCCTTTTATTTGGATATACAAAAACTTTTGCTTATTTCTCAGTAACACAGAAACACCTACATTAAGCCCACAAAGGAGAAATATAAGCAGAAAAATTCCAGAAATCACCTTTGGAGCAGGTTGTAAAATTGTCTGGATGGAATCATAATGTTGGAAAAATATAGATGCCTGTCTTGGAATCAGCAAATAAATTATGCTCATGATAAAATTCCAAATTTCACACCTTAAGAGTTTTATTATACATGTCCATCAATGTATGAGTGCAAGAATAGGGGATCAAAAGCAGGGTTCAAATATGAATCCTGTTTATTTAGTTTTTCTTAGTTTTAGTTTCTCCATTTGTGAAGTGGGAATAAATTATAAACCTGACAGGCTGTTAAAAGAGAAATGAGATAATGTATTTAAGATGCTTACACAGTGTCTAGCGTAAAGCATATCAAACACGGTCACTTTCCTATAGTAACAGAACTATTTACCAGTTTCTGCAGTTGCTGTAATGGGATTGTAGCAGAATTGGACATAAAAGGCTGATGTTATTTCAGTCCGATACTCAATATTTATGGAAACACCATTACTTCAGCTTTTCTGTGTTTGGCATTTTTTTTTCTCTCCCAATCACCTTTTTAGGTGATCTTTATTTAACCACTAAGTGAGTCAGTAACCTCCCTTCTATTGCAAAATTCAGTGTTATCAGGAAAGGATATATATTTACACACATAAGAAATTTAGGCATGCGACTCTTCAATTTGCAATCATAAATGGGCTGTGTGAATGTTATCACATTCTAGCGTCACCATTGAGATCCTGGGTTAACTCTAGATTCTAAATCCTAAGTTAGTGTTCTTTGAAAATTCACTAGGCAAAATATATTTCAAATGCACTTTCCATTTTTATTATTAGTCTCCCAAATTTTAATTATGCATAGTATAAATGATAAGAATAACACAGCATGAGACAAAGTGCAGTATTTATGCATATTCCTTATGAAAAACAGAACTGAAAGGTTATGAATAGAGTTGACACCCATTTAAAAAATTGTCTGAATCTGTCTGGTATAGTTAAAACTGTTACTGGGGGGGAGCGCCTGGGTGGCTCAGTCGTTAAGCGTCTGCCTTCGGCTCAGGTCATGATCCCAGGGTCCTGGAATCGAGTCCCACATCGGGCTCCCTGCCCTGCGGGGGGCCTGCTTCTCCCTCTCCCACTCCCCCTGCTTGTGTTGCTTCTCTCGCTGTGTCTCTCTCTGTCAAACAAATAAATAAAATCTTAAAAAAAAAAAACTTACTGAGGGAAGAAATCATGCTCACTTATACTTCTGGTTTGTTTTGTTTCTAATAGAAAAAAAACACACATATCAAAAACATGCTACATTTATCATTCTCTCTGTGTAGATGAGGCTTCCACGCCTCCTTTTCTATTTTTTAAATTTTTTTGAAAATGCCAATGAACACTTTGGAGAAGTGTATGCTGTATTAGCAATTAGATTTCATCAAATGGCATTGTTTTGTTATGAATTTTGTTTCCAAAAAGGAGACCTGAGGGATATTCCATATTAAAGGCTTTATTCCCTTTTGGTAGAAACATGCAAATCATTTGCTTTTGCTAAAAAACATCTATGAAACATTTCTTCTCTTATTATTTCCCTTGGGAGTAACAGTTCTCTATTATTCATAATTGTAAATGCGATTGACATTTTGAAGTTTATGTTCATGGGAATAAGATATTTTTGGACATTTTCAGGATACGAAGTCCAGGAAAATCTAGTTTTTCTTTGTAACTCGTATGTATATACGAATATACATACGTATATGTATATTGGGTAACATAAATGGCCATTTCAAATTTGGCTGCATTATTCATGTTTTGGGGGGACAAAGAAGGTTGGGAAGTGAATTTAATGAGCAGAACAATTGACTCTTCGTTGAAATTATGATACTGTTGGGGAATAAAGACACCTATGCATGAAGAAACAATTTGTGAAGTAAAATGCCATTAAATGGAATCTATTGGCATTGTAGAGTAGAAAATGTTTGAAACAAGGAAGGTGTATGCTTTGAGTTAAAGTGGCCATAAAAAGACAACAGAAACGCAGGACACTCCAAGGCAAGGCTGGCTGCTTCTGTAATGTCCCGCTCTTTATTCATCTGCTGTATAGTCAGCCAGTGATATCACTGCTGTACTATACCTGAAACACTGGAAGAGCACCTTTGAATCTATTCCAGTCTACCATGTGATGCTAGTACCAGCACATCTGCTCTCCCTAGTAAAACTCCCTAACATTTCACTGGCGAAAAAAATCCTCTCCATGTGGAGTAGAGATGTGAATCAGACAACTGCTAAAGTACATGACTTAACTGCCTCTAAATAATTGGTTAACTTAGGCCACCTGCATTTATAAGCCTGGAGGTGTTCTGTGCCACTACACAGTCTCCACAAGGAACCACTGCCTGGAGTTGCCAGGAGACTAACTGCACCACGGTGAGACCCTGCTCTTTGAGCTCTGCCAAGGTAAGGGATAAAAAATGAGGAATGTCAGTGAAAAGTAAGTGAAGACTGCATTATAATATGAATTCCATCTTGGAATTCATTCTGACCAGCAGAATTGGCATATAACGGATGGGCTGACACTATTTTCAATGCTTATTTCCCTAAGCTCATTTTCCCTCGGACCTCAACACATACCCTGGGCAGATAGACACACAGCTGTATGTGCTTGGCAACCAGCTACCCATTTCATTGTTCAGTGCTTCTGGAAGGACATCGAATGCAATTCTAGCCTGGAAGCATTTGGAAAAATAATACTGTTCCTGATATCTTTGTTTCTTCCTGAGTGACAGTTGAAGGTGACTTTCCCTTGTACAATCCTGCCTGCCGTTAGCAATTTTCCAAAATTAAATACCATATTTTTGTGTTTGATAGGCACAGCTGTGTCTTACCAAGGGCAAACCCACCTGCACAGCACTCTGTGCTCATTTATATACTGAGAACTTTATTTAGAACCTAGTTTTATGGGGGAAAAAAAAGTCAAATTGTGAGAACCAATTTTGAGAGCAGTGAATTCTTGAATTCCACATTGAGTTGTGAAAAGGGCAAATTCATTTGCTTCTAATAGAAGTATTATAAGCCTAGTCAAAATCTTCACAGTGAAGCAAATGGGATGGCCATCTACCTGTGTGAACTATGTGTGTATTTGTTTCTGAATCTAGTTTTAAAAACTTCACAGTGTTCTACACTTGATAAATACAAGTGGAAAGTGGCAAGACCAAGTTTAGAGATTGGTATGAAAGTACTACCTCTGGTATTTGGCCAGATAACTCCATTTCTGAAAGGCTCCATTATATTGTCTGCCAGTGTACTGTCTGAGTAGTTGAATGTTCACAGTCATTTGGAGCTCTAAAGAATTCTACAATTTGGGATTTGGGGAGGTGGACTGTATGAACCGTTTCAATTAAAATAGCACTCTCCAGGCAAAATTAATTTGATACTTGAGGTAACATTGGTTAACTCTTGATATTTATGAGGGTCCACCATTTTCCAAAGTGTCACTCAAGGGACATTTCCTAGTCTTGACGTGTTTTTTAAGAACAGAGATTCTGTAGTAACTACATTTGAGTCATAACTGACATTGGCATTTCAAGGCTCTGAGAAATCCTGCGGAATAGAAAATTGTTTCTCAAACTTAGTTGACCTTATGCATCAGATATCTTTCCTCTGCCCCTCCAGATTTATTTTTCCACCTTCTGTATTCATGGAGCTTCCCTGTACAGTTTATAATATTGGATTTCCTTTCACTGACCTCTAGTTTTGCAGCAATGACGAGCACTTTCTGGAGAAAGGAGGGAGGGAGAAGGATCTGAAGGCAAGTGAAGTCAAGGTTATTATTTCTCTGGCTTCCTTCTCACATGCTGACTGTATCCTTCTATCAAAGATCACACTTCCTACCAGGTGGGCCTCTCCACACAGCTGACCCTCCAGGTTCCTGTAAACTCTTCTCTCCCTGCACCCTTTCATTCCTAGCCAGTTAACACACTGCCTTTTGGGTCCTGGCTCCCCTTCTGATTTTCCTACAACTTGCCCACACCTTTTAAAATAGTTCCTGTTTTTAGATTCTTCTCAAATTACCCATTTTGAGTATGTCTTCTGTTTTCTGCAAGAACCCTGAGTGATACACATAATATCCTTTTCACCTTGCTGCTTCATGATATTTTGATGGAAATAAAAACTACTTTCCCCCCCCTTTTTTTTTTCTTTTTTCTTTTTTTTAATTAACATATAATGTACTCTTTGTTTCAGGGGTACAGGTCTGTGATTCATCAGTCTTACACAATTCACCGTGCTCACTGTAGCACATACCCTCCCCAATGTCCGTCACCCAGCCACCCCATCCCTCCCACCCCCTCCACTCCAGCAACCCTCAGTTTGTTTCCTGAGATTAAGAGTCTCTTATGGTTTGTCTCCCTCTCTGGTTTCATCTTGTTTCAAAAAATTGCTACATTTAAAGTGAGGAAAATTATTGTGGTATCAAAGTATCTAGAACATTGTTAATTGATACAATTTATAGACCTACCTAAATATAATTAGACACCTCTCCCTGTGTAGACATATTCTCTGGCAGTAAAATCGGATACTTCTGAATTTTATCTGAGTTTGTTTCACCATTGTCACCTTTCCTTTTGCTCTTTTAATTTTTTTTCTTTTTTTAGTATAGTTGACACACAGCCCTGTTGCTCTTAATGGGTTTTACTATTATCCAAGAGTGACAACAATTTAGATAGTCAAACATCAGTAAGCCATGCCATTTATCTGTTTAGTCAATGAATATTTATTAAGCAAATATTTTTGTGTGTCTAGCATTGTACAAGGTTCTTGAAAAACAAAAGGTGGAGAAAAATTAACATGATCATGGCTCATCCCAAAGCAACCTGCATTCCCACCACCACAGTAATAATAAAATACCAATACCAATACTAAACTTAATAATAGCTAACATTTACATAGCTCTAAGTGCAATGAAGCATTTATGTATTTTGAGTGTTTTTCCTGTATTAACTCATTCAGTCTTTCCAACAACCCTATTTTAAAAAGTATTAATATTATCCTTATTTTACAAATAAGAAGATTGTGGCAAAGGCAGATTAAATTACTCTGTCTGGGGTTACACTACAAGCTGGATGGAGCTGGATTTTGAGTGGATGCAGTCTGAGTGCAGAGAAGACATAATTGATGAATGAAGAGAGGGCAGTAGGAGGACTTGACTAAATTGAGATCCAAAGGATGAAAAGATGAAGAGAAAAGAGTGTTTCAAAAGGGAAGAACTTGGGGCGCCTGGGGTGGCTCAGTTGGTTAAGCAACTGCCTTCGGCTCAGGTCATGATCCTGGAGTCCCGGGATCGAGTCCCGCATCGGACTCCCTGCTCAGCGGGGAGTCTGCTTCTCCCTCTGATCCTCCCCCTCTCATGCTCTCTCTCTCTGTCTTATTCTCTCTCTCAAATAAATAAATAAAATCTTAAAAAAAAAAAGGGAAGAACTTGTGCACATGTCCTTAAAACCTTAAAAATAGAACTACTGTATGACTTCGCAAACCTACTTGTGGGTATTGATATTAAAGAATTGAGGTCAGGATCTTGAAGAGATATTAGCATTCCCATGTTCATTGCAGCACTATTCACAATAGCCAAGATGTGAGAATAACCAAATGTCCCAGATCAATGAATAAAGAAAATTAGGTGTATACATACAACAGAATACAATTCTGCAATATGTGACCACATGAATGAGACTGGAGGACATTATGTTAATGAATGTGAAATAAGCCAGTCTCAGAAAGACAAAATACTACATGATTCCACTTGTATGAGGTATCTAAAATAGTCAAATTCATAGAATCAAAGAGCAGAATGGTGGTTGCCAAGGACTAGGGGAGAGGGAATGAGGAGTTACTAATCAACAGGCATAAAGTCTTATTCAAGCAATATAAATAAGTTCTAGAAATCCACTGTACAACACAGTACCTATAGTCAACAGTAATGTATTGTACATTTCTAAAAAGAGGTTAGATCCCATGTTAAGTGTTCTTACCACAATAAGATAAAATTTAAAAAATTGGCATGACACCGAATCATCCAGAGCAGAAGTTACATTTTTGCACATATCTGCGTTGATAGTTCTACTTGAAATTGGCTACCTTAATGAAGGTCAAAATTTGGGAGCCCATTTGTAAAATGACTTAGTGTAATGTACTGTTGATCACTTAAGAGCTGCTGGTCTATGGTTTTCTAGGAGGAAAAAAGAATATTGCTTATCGGTGTAAAACTCAATGTAAGAAATTTCACTCAGACACGAATGCTAAAACAACTGCCCACCCCTTAAGAAACAGACTTCTTTCTTTCTTTTTTTTTTTGTATAGTTTATATTTAATGTCATTTTCAATTAATCTTCAGTATTTCAGAAAATGTGCCTACCATACTATTTTACACACTGTATATAAAATATACATATTTAAAAAAATATTTGACCAACTAAATTTTTAATATTTATGAGCTATTTATAAGTCATGAATATACAAATATTTTGTCAGATTTATAAAAGGATTGCATATTCTTTTTTTTTTTGTAAACAAAGATGGAAATTTCTTTTAGTCCACATATGACCATAAAGACTTACTTCTTTTATGTTTAGTAAAATTCTCTCTTTTCCTGAGCTATTAGGAAGTGTCAGTCTTGGCTTACTTTATACTGACTCACAGCTACTGTTAGGCTTAGCATATTTGCCTTCTTAAAATTGCAACAACTTCTTCATATTTTGTGTTATCTTTTTAAAAGATTTTTTATTTATTTGAGAGTGAGAGCAAGAGAGAGAAGTGCGAGCATGGGGAGGGGGAGGGAGAGGCAACACCACCCCCCCCCCCCCGCCCCATCCACGGTGAGCAGGGAACCCAACACAGGGCTTGACCCCAGGACCCTGAGATCATGACCTGAGCAGAAGGCAGATGGCAGACGCTTAAGGACTGAGCCACCCAGGTGCCCCTATTTTGTGTTATTTTTTTTATCTCTGTTTCGCATTCTCTCTCTCTCAATCAGTTTTATCAAATCAAAATCTTTTTTAGAAGTGTTGATGTCTAAATAAATTTAACAGTGTTTTTTAGATATACGTCATTTGTTCTTAATTTGTTCATTTCTTCTATTATAAATACAATTTGGAAAAAGATCGATGTAGGTAAAAGTTACACATTTATATATATTGATTATACAGTTATATAGTCGTATATATATACATATATGAAACTTTAATCATATATATGATTATATGCACACACATGGGACTTTGAGTAATTTTTTTTTTTTACTTTTATTTTTAAATGTGAGCGAAAAGAGCTGGTGATGATGGTACCTGAATCTGTTGTCCCAATTATAATCTCACAACTCAGAGCTCCACAACACAGTTGGAAATACCATTTATCTGCAGAAATCTTCTGCTGGTGTTTTGCTCCCAGAGAAGCTGAGAAAATAAAGAGCTGACTGCCTTTAATGTTTCAGCTTTTTATGTCCATCATAGTGTTCTGCTTTTAGCAAAGACCCCCACACATGAAAAGTTTGCTTCATATTTAACCTTAGGAATTTCCTTTGGTAGGCTGGTCGTAAAAACTTGCCCCAGAATTATACAAATGCTGTTAAAATATCTATTTGTGCTTTGCTTTTCTTTCTTTTTCTTTTTCTTTTTTTTCTATTTCAACTGGAAGTATACTTAAAGTGCACATTTGCAATAGGCATATATTACTAATGGCAGAAATAAATTTCAATGCAAATTCATATTGTTCTTGTACATAGTGAAGTGACAGCTTTTTGGAAATCATGTGCACAAGGCTCTCCAGGACATCTCAGATCTATTATCGATTTCATGCATTGTGAGACTTTTATTTTGATGTCCCCCACCCCTTGGTTTTAGGTGAATTTTTTTGCCTCTCAGTATTATCCATGCTCTTTGGATCACCCAGGAGTTTGTCTAAGACCCCTCCTAAGAAGATGACATACTAATATGTGACTATGTAATTGAATTTTTGACATATGCAAAAATAGTTGTAAAGTCGATAAGAGAGAAAGTACTGTAAATAGATACTTAAAAGAAGGGAACAGATGGCCTCTTTGTGAAGATGTTCAGATAAAGCCGAAAAATCACAAACAGATGGTTTATACGTATGGGGTAGGTTGATGAGGGAACCTGAAGCTGGTGGGGTGGAATGGACAGAGCTCCAACATTTCCTAAAAAAATGAAGTTTGGATTGTCAGAGGAAAGCGTTATAGACTACATGAAAACACAAGCAAGCTATTAAAAATGTGGCATACTCCATTTCATCTTCCTGGAAACCTCCATTTACATTTCATTGTTCCATCAGTAAATACATAACCAACACTAAACTGTTGAGGAGGAACATTTTAAATGTGCGGATGATAGGGCAGATAAAATACAAATATTGCAACATGTACACAACTAAATTAATGCTGACTTAAGTTTAATTTCTTTTCAATATTGGCTTAGCTTTATTTACTTTACAAATAAAATCTTAAGAATATTCAAAATATACCAGCTCATTTTCACACATATACCTATTTCTAGTTGTGGAGACTATATGGAGTTTTTAGGAGAATAAGTATTCCATGAGCTCTTTTCTCTCTCAGGCAGCACTTTCTATGTGAGACAATTATCAGAACAAAGAGGCAAACTTGTGTTTTTGTTTTGTTTCGTTTTTTAACAATTACACAGGCAATGCTTGAATGATATAGCTGAAATATTGTAGAATTATGTAGATTTAATTTAAAAGTATCTCTCACCCCCAGTGTTCCCTTCTTCCTATTTTAAATCTGTATTCTGATCTTTAGTGGCAACCACTGTTAACCGTTTTAGTACATATTTTCTTCTATCATTTTGTGTGAATTTGAATGTATATATATGTCCAAATGCACATATATGGATTTTATTTAAACCTTTATTCCACAGTTTCTATTCACAAGCTCTTTTTTCCCTATTAATAATGTCTTAGAGCTTTACACAGAAATCCAGCTCATTTTGATGAAGGACTGCATTGTATTGCCTATCATCTATTTGTGGAATATTTGGCATATTTCCATTTTAAGCAATCTATTACCAAACATGCTTCATTGAACAAATATGAACAGATGTATTTATAATCATGTGTGGAAAAATGAAAGGAGAATTGCTAGGTGAATACCAAAATCATAACCATTAAAATTTTTTTGATAGATGGTGCCAAATTGCATTTAACAAATTACATTTCCCTCAAGATTGTATGAGAGCACCATAACTCAAGTAAGTCCCTGTCGAAAGTGGATAGTGATTTTTAACCTGATTTTACAAGTATTAGTTGGTGAAATATGTTAGAATTATTTTTTAATGAGAACTAACTATAATTTGAACAGTTAGAAAAATTTTCCCCTCACATCTGAGCTGAAATTGTCCTTTAACACTGATCCGTTCATCCTGGTTCTACTGTTAGGAATCACAGAGAAAATGCTTCTACTCTGTCTGTATAATAACGTCCTCACATCTTAGAGACAACCACGATGTCTCTCTGAAATGTTGTCCTCCATAGACTAAGTATCTGGACCTAGTTCCTTTAATCATTTCTAATTAGATTGGCTTTTTATCATTTCACTCTCTCTCCTCTATATGCATTCTGGCTTTTTGGTGTAACATACAAAAGTAATATTCAGAAACAGACTAGCCACATGGAAAAAAAACTAGTAGTTTACAGAGTCCTACCTAAAGAGCAGCTACCATATTACCCATGTTTTCTAGTCTTATATTTACTCGTAACAAGAATTTGAATAATATGGAACAGATTTTAGGGAGTCACACTTCTTTTTCTTGAGAACTGATCTATATATTCATGCATGTTACTTGTACAATTTGGGCAAGAAGATTGATAGTCAGGGCTGTGCTCTATCTACCCCTACAATATATCCCCCTGGAAACCCGCTGTATTAGTTATACACATTGATTAAGATCACCAGGTTTTACTTCAATTCTACTTTACTTGATCTTTAGAGACATAACTTTCTTCCTACCCATCCTTTTTTGCTTCCTCCAAGCTACTGCTACTTCCTTCCCATATTTTTTTCTATTAAGCTCCATATTCTTCATGGTCTTTATCATGACAATCCACTGTAATTAATTTCTCTGGGTTCTAAGAATAGATTTATCTTGTTTCATTTAGATGTACTTTGTCCCTGAGTAACACAACCTTTGAAAAAATAGATTTGGTTGATTTATTTGGAAATGAGATTCATAATTCTTTGCAGCAAATATACCTGATTCCAATTTTTAAAACTTTTATTTCAGAAGATTCCAATTATATTTTAAAGCAGATTTAGGTTCAACAGACATTTTAAGGAGCGTCTGCTTTGAGTCAAGCATAGTACTAGGAACTTTTACTATGCATTGTTTTGTTAGCAAAACTTATTAAGTACATGGAAGTGAAACTTTGAAATTAGAGCCACGTTTTATATCAGAGGAAGAAGAAACAACTCTTATTTTAAGTCTAAATCTATAAAAAAGAATACCAGTATTTTATGTGTGCATGTTTTCCAATTTCAAACCACTTAGATATATTAGTTGAAGTGATACCGCAATATGGTGGAATACTAATATTTTCATTTTTAAAGAAGAGAAAATTGTGTTTGTTGCAGATGCTGATGTCCTTGCCACTGTTCCACAGTTACCTGGGCTAGGTCTTTAGTGTTTTTCTTTCTCTCTGGCTTCCAACAGGGTGCCAAATTATTTCTTAGTTTTAATTGCCTTACTCCAGGAGTCTCTGTAATCAAAAGAGGCAGCATCTCTTCCTTAGTTATTGGTGTGCATAGGTTCATATTATTTTTTAAATGAGTTGTTTTACTGAGCTTTCCAACTTCTTTTTATTTTTCCAGTGAATGAGGAAAGAAGGCATGCATGCCATTTTTGCTCAACATAATCCTATATTTCCATGAAGTTGGCTTATTTTCAGTGTTTACTTTGTTTACAACACATTTTATAAATCTTTATTAAATGAATGAATATAGGACTTATGTGGTATTTAAGTCACGGTGTACATGGCCCTTAATTGGCCTATGTATCTATTTTCAGCACCTCAAGCTCCACTAATTTGATAGCACTTACTGAAATATTCATTTGATTATAGCAACTATTTTTGAATAAATATTTTGATTTAAAACTTTGTACATAGGGAGAGAAAAATGAATGTGCTTAAATAGCAACCATTTTATTTCTTCCGATACTTCTTTATCTACATTGATATAGACCATACTCTTATATATTCTAATAGCTACATACATTTACATTCTATTGAAAAACTATCTTTTGCTTAAAACTTTTGCACTTGTAGAACTTCGTAGTTGATTTTTTAGAACAAGGAACTTCCCTAAGTTTTGCATTTCCATTATAGTTAAAGAGTGGTACATACTTTTCCTCTTTACATATATGTAGTTCCATAGATGTACATTTGTTATTCATATAACAACAGACTTGTTTGTGATTAAAGTATGTTTTTTACAAATTTTGAACAGTGGTACTTTTAGGACAGAGGACAGTTTTTTTCCTTAGTACTTTAACCACCCCCCTTTTTATTTCTAATTTTAAGCATATTTCAAAAATTTTAAACTTATTGGTAAATAGGTCTAAAGGCACTTGTTGATTTTTTTTGTAATACCACTGGTGAATGGTGCTGTGGCCATTTTCAAAGAGCTGGGCCTCCCATTCAGTTAGCATATTTGTCCTCAGTTTTTTCCTTAATTATGGTTTCTACACTGACAGAATTTCTTATTTCTTCTAATACCTTCATTAAGCACCAGTTGAGTCATTCTGTTTTTGAGGTCTATCAGTTTCTTTTGCATGAATAAACTACATAGTTAATTAAGCCATTTGCTCTCCTAATATACTTTGCATAGCAGAGTATTTTTTCCTTGCCACATCAATTTTGACTTTTGCAAGTACCAGTGATATTTTTCTCTGCAATTTCTTAGTTTACCATAGGGTTTATTTATTATTTCATATTCTATTTTTAGTGGTCATTTTTAAATTTTATTTATTTACTCATGGGTTTTTGTTTTGTTTCATGGTTCTTCTTATTTTTTGTATTTTATTTTTTAAAGATTTATTTATTTATTTATTTATTTATTTATTTATTTATTTGACAGAGAGAGACAGTGAGGGAGGGAACACAAGCAGGTGGAGTGAGAGAGGGAGAAGCAGGCTCTCCGCTGAGCAGAGAGCCTGATGCGGGGCTCAATCCCAGGACCCTTGGATCATGACCTGAGCCGAAGGCAGACTGAGCCACCCAGGCGCCCCTCATGGTTCTTTTTAAAAATAGTTCCTTCAGTGTGAATATCTTTGGCAGGCTTTGATCATTTCATTTTTTTTTTTTTTGTATTTTTGTTGTTGTTGTTGTTGTTATTTGAATCCAACATTTCCCTTCCTACTTTGTCAATAATTTTTGAACATTCTCACTGTTATTTACTATTTTCCCTCACTATATAATTATTTTCATATTATTTTCTTGAGTTCTTTTAGGAAGTGGCAAAATGTACTCCATTTATATGAATATTACATGTCTTTCAACTTCAGTAGAATTTATACTTATTAATAGTTTTCCTTTTTGTTTTAAAAGATTTTATTTATTTATTCATTTACTTGAGAGAGAGCGAAAGCGTGGGGAGAGGGACAAAAAGAGAGGGAAAGCAGACTCCCCACTGAGCAGGGTGCCTGATGTGGGGCTCGATCCCAGGATCCTGGGATCATGACCTGAGCTGAAGGCAGACGCTTAACCACTTAGCCTACTGAGACACCCAGGTGCCCAGTAGTTTTCCTTTCCTATATCACTGGTAATGGAATGAAACCAGACATCTGTTTCTTTGCACTATCAGCATACTTAGGAATTGGCAGGATGGTTTGATTGAAAAAATATTTTTGTTTTAAAGATTTTATTTATTTGTCAGAGAGAGAGAGCATACAAGCTGAGCAAGGAGCCTGATGCGGGACTCGATCCCAGGACCCTGGGATCATGATCTGAGCCAAAGACAGATGCTTAACTGACTGAGCCACCCAGGCATCCCTGATTGAAAAATTTCTAAATGTGATCACAGTACTTTATACATTTTCATCTTCTTCTTCTTTTTTTTTTTTTGTAACAGCGTATATGTAGATTTGCCCTTTGATCATGTGTTTGTGGTTCAGGTAGATTTACCAGGACTTAGACGGTTCTGAGGAAAGATTCCAGTTCTCAGTCTAAGAGAAAAGAAAGGAGAGCAAATGATAGTTAGGAAAACAATGTCTCCCATATACAATGTCATGTGCTTTCCATTGTTTCTGGTTTCAAGGATTTTTTTTTTTAAATCTTTAAAATGGAGATATTATTACTTTTTCCTCCAGGCTACAACATAGGGTGGCTGGGAGCATCAGTTGAAATAATATGTAAAACATTTTACTTCATGGCTAGTCTACTATTTGTATTCTGCTGATCTTCTTAAATATATATTATTATGCAATCGAATTTTACTGAAGTATATAATATAAATAATAAGATCAACATAAGACTAATAGTAGATAAGCCATGGTGTGATATAAATATATATATAAATATATATATATAAATATATATATATATATATATATATGATACACAACCATTATCTTACATTGAAAAAACAAAGATGTTGTGGTAGCAACAGTTTTTGAGGTGTGATTTGCTAAGTTTGTGGTCTTAAATGATTCCTCTAATTATGAAAAGAACACATGGGTGGAAATGCAAATGTCATCTATTCTTTTAATAGAGTAGCCAGGCTTCTATAACTTCAGGAAAACTCTCCAAAAATTATTGGCTTTCTAATTCCCCTTCAAGGTAGCAATATATTAGGCTATTAGTGTATTACAGTTTTCTCCCTAAGATTGGTTCATATCAGCTCCTAAACCAAAATGGCCTCTGATTTTTGTCTTGCTTTCAGTGTGAACTGGTCTTGGGTCAGAGATAAATTGTCAACAATGTTGCTAAAAAAGTTATGATTTTAAGCAAAATATCCCACTTAATACAATAGGTCTTTGCTCTTTGTGATACCAAATTCCATTTGGAATAATGTTTCTCCCTGCTCAGTTAGCCAAATATTTCAGTATGCTCTATAGATACCTCAGTTTTAATATGGCCCAAAAGTGTCTCCAAACTGCTCTCTCTTCTCTCCCCAAACTGTTTTCTCTCCTTATTTTTAATTTTGGTTACTATATTTGTATCTACTCACTATTTCAAGCTTAAAACGAGTTACCATCGCCTCCTTTTGTTATTCATTCCCACAAATCTTTTTGAGTCTGCTTTCAAATACTTTTCAAATCTGGTCTTTTCTCCCTTTGCCTTTTGTAAATGCTTTATTTTTGGTTAACTTTATCTTTTATCTGAACTATATCTGATCATCCTGACTTATCTCCCCATCCTTAGTTCTTCTTTAGTCTTCCATCCCTGGATGTTTCATTCTATTCTGTACATAGTTCTCCAAGTTACTTTTCCTTTATATTATGACATCACATTTGTACATTAAAGTCATCTAATACAAGCTCACTAGCTATAAGGTAGATGCAAATTAAAGTCACAATAACATACCATTACACATTTATTAGAATGGGAAGACATCCTGGCAATACCAAGTGCTGGCAAGGATGTGAAACAATGGAATCTCCCCTACATTGCTGGTGGGAATGTAAATTTACACATCCATTCTGAAAAATAGTTTGGTAGTCTTCTATAAAGTTAATAATACATTGACCAGTGACACAACAATTATACTCTTGGGTATTTATCTCAATGACTTACATTCTGACAAAAACCTGTACGCAAAAATTCATAGCAGCCCCAAACTGGAACAACACAATTTGCTTTCAGTGGGTGAATGGATAAGCAAACTGTGGTACCTCATGACAACAGAATACTACTCAACAATAAAAAGGAACTATTGAAACACACTGTGACTTGGGTATATCTCAAGGCATCATGCAAAGTGAAAAAAAAAAAGCCAGTCTGAAAAGCTTACTTACTGTATGATTCCATTTATATAAGAGTCAAAGTGAAAACTGTAGTGATGGAGAACCTATCAGTGATCGCTAGGTATTAATGGTTTGGTGAAGGAGAGGTGTGATTATTAAGGGGTAACACTGGGAAGTTTCTTTATGATAATGGAACAGTTCTGTATACGGATGGTGGTGACTACCTGTTTTTTATGAATCCATATGTGTGATAGAATTTCATAGAACTACACACTGAGGGAGGAAAAAGTTCCTGTAAAAGCTGATGAAATCTGAATAAGGTCTGCAGTCTAGTTAATAGTATTGTACGAATGTTAATTTTCTGTTTTGGACAAGGTGTTTCAGTTACACAGGTACATGGCAATTCTGTATTATTTCAAAACTTGTTCATCTTTAGCTATTTCAAAGTAAACTATTAAAAAAAAAAGGATTAGGGAGACTTCTGATTCCTCAAGGCAAAGATAGGTAAACTCCAAACTCTTACCAAAGTATACGTTGTACATGCAAATTATTTTTAACCTCCTTAAACATCATTCCTCTTCATTCTTGCAAGTAGTTTATATTTTAGCTATTCTGAAATCCTCAGAAGAAATGCGTGGAATTCCTTATTCCACCAGTACCGGAGCCAAACTCCTCTTCCCTATTGTCTTTTTCAAACCTGAAGTGCTGTTCCTACTCTTTGCTTCTATCACACTCTGTTATACTTCTACTTGAGAACTTATCAATTCTGCTTTTTTTTTCCCCTCTGTTTGTGCCTTGGCCCTCCCTTAGACTGTGAACTCAGGTGGTACTTGCTACTCCAGGTTTAGTCCGGAGGAGACTCAATGTTAGTCTAATGAATTTATAAACACGGTGTGTAACTGATTTCATTATTTGCCCAATATAAATGAATGTTTCCTGTTTTTTTTTTTTTTTAATCAAACTGTTACCCTTAGACTTTGTTAATAAAAATATTTTTATTCACTCCCACCCATGATGAGTTTCTACTTTGCATTGTTGTTTCTGACCTCCTGATTTCTGGCCATATTAGCAGAACTTCAGTGTTTTTCAGATATATTTTTAAAAGCAACTTTCATGGATCTAATAAACACTAATACCATCTGTGCTTTTTTATAGCCCAGGGAAATTCTATCTACAGTTACAGTACATTTTTGAATAGAGTTAGAAATATCTACAGTTCCCTTGGAGTCCATAACATTTTATTTGCCAGATATTACGTCCATGGCATCTAATGCCTGCTGTTATGTGCCATTATAGCCAAAATTTAAAAAACATTTGTTTTATATATAAGCTCTTAGGTCAAGATCTCAGGAAGTCATTTTAGATTATGTTGTTTTTATATGATAGAATCATTTTCTAGAAATGACAATAGTGACAACATCAATGACAATAGTACTTGGCTGTAGAAAACAAAAGCAGATGAAAGAAATATTGCATGAAGCAAATTACATATTAAGTTGGATGCCATGATTAGTAATTATTATGTTGACGCTTACTAATTCCAAAGTTTACTTAACCTAGTTCCCAAATATTTTCTCATATTCCTCCTATCATCAGAGAGCCAAGGTCTGTCCGCCCTTCTGTAATAACTTTTTTACTTAACTATGGACAGAACAGTGTAACTACTACAAGAGTTTTAATCACGACAAAATGATTCATAGATCTTCCAGTACCATCTCAGCCAAATTCTATACCCTCTATTACAGAGTTCTGTGTGAAGACTTCTGCTTTCCAACCGCCTTATTCATCCTCCTTGCTTGTTACCCTTCAGATTCACTGATCTTTTTGTTCCTCCAACGGTCCAAGTTTGTATTGGCTTTGGGACTTTATACTAGCTGTTTTCTCTGCTCAGAATATGGCTTATGTAGTTCTCCACACATGATTTTTTTCTGGTTATTCAGACCTTAGTTTAAATGTCATTTTCCCAGAAAGACCTATTCAACTTAACAGAGCCTTATCGTGGTATGCTAGAGCTCACTAGAGCTGAGGGTAGACATCTCTTTCCAACTCTGTATTCAGCGATGTCGTATTGTAGCTTGAAATCAGCCATGCTGGGATTATTTACATAACAGAGAATGGCAAACACTACAACCAAGTGTTTTTTTTTTTTTTCTTTTTGAGAATTGATTTTTGAACGTTTCCCAACATACCATTGCCTATACCACCTAAGTATATATAATTCTTTTAATTCT
Organism: Mirounga angustirostris; assembly: GCF_029215605.1. NCBI lineage: Eukaryota > Metazoa > Chordata > Mammalia > Carnivora > Phocidae > Mirounga > Mirounga angustirostris. The sequence goes on along the minus strand of NW_026991709.1, from coordinate 173,764,825 downwards.
CTTTGTACTATTTATTATAATTATTTATCTTTTACAAAAATCTGTATTTATATATGTCTATTTCTTCTAGAATACAAGAGTTGTGAGAACTGAATCACTGCTCTCTTCCTAATGCCTAGACTAGCACTTTCCACATGACAGGTGTATAGCAAATATTTATTGAATGAAGGAATCATTAGACTAGATTTTTCTGTTGTTTAGTAATGGTGATTTTACTAATAATTAACATCAGTTACTTGATGTTTTTCATATAAAACATATATTCCTCCATGAATGATTTGCTCAACTAATGTTGTACATATCATATGTGTACATGCTGTATTATTCGTTTCTTTCAATTAAAGTCAAACACCCATTTCAGGATGGCTAGTTAGATCTGCTTTATCCTTGCATATGAACTTAACTCAGAAGAGAGAACTTTTAAGTCCTTAAAACATCTAAGATATCTCTCCAATTCTTTCATGTCAAGGTTAATAATTAAATGTTTAATACCTCTTTAAGCTATTAAGCTAGTAATAAAAATGCAATATTTTAACCCAATTTACTCGATTAAAGAACAATCCCAGATGTTATTTAACATGAAGAATTGCAGTGATCTGCATTTCATTAAAATCTGAGCATTAGAAAGATAATTTTATTTATTTATTTATTTAAAAAAGGATTTTATTTATTTATTTATTTATTTTTAATTTTTTTAAATTCTTATGTTAATCCCCAGACATTACATCATTAGTTTTAGATGTAGTGTTCCATGATTCATTGTTTGTGCATAACACCCAGTGCTCCATGCAGAATGTGCCCTCCTCAATACCCACCACCAGGCTAACTCATCCTCCCACCCCCCTCCCCTCTAGAACCCTCAGTTTGTTTTTCAGAGTCCATCGTCTCTCATGGTTCGTCTACCCCTCCGATTTCGCCCCCTTCATTCTTCCCCGCCTGCTACCTTCTTCTTCTTCTTCTTTTTTTTTCTTAACATATATTGCATTATTTGTTTCAGAGGTACAGATCTGAGATTCAACAGTCTTGCACAATTCACAGTGCTTACCAGAGCACATACCCTCCCCAGTGTCTATCACCCAGTCACCCCAACCCTCCCACCCCTCCCCCCACTCCAGCAACCCTCAGTTTGTTTCCTGCAATTAAGAATTCCTCCTAGGGGCGCCTGGGTGGCTCAGTTGGTTAAGCGACTGCCTTCGGCTCAGGTCATGATCCTAGGGTCCCTGGATCGAGTCCCACATCGGGCTCCCTGCTCGGCGGGGAGTCTGCTTCTCCCTCTGACCCTCCCCCCTCTCATAAGCTCTCTCCCATTCTCTCTCTCTCAAATAAATAAATAAAATCTTAAAAAAAAAAAAAAAAGAATTCCTCCTATCAGTGAGGTCATATGCTCCATGTCTTTCTCTGTTTGACTTATTTCGCTCAACATAATACCCGCCCGTTCCATCCACGTTGTTGCAAATGGCAAGATCTCATTCCTTTTGATGGCTGCATAATATTCCATTGTATATATATACCACCTCTTCTTTATCCATTCATCTGTCGATGGACATCTTGACTCTTTCCACAGTTTGGCTATTGTGGACATTGCTGCTATAAACATCGGGGTGCATATACACTTTCGGATCCCTACTTTTGTATCTTTGGGGTAAATACCCAGTAGTGCAATTGCTGGATCATATGGTAGCTCTATTTTCAACTTTTTGAGGAACCTCCATACTGTTTTCCAGAGTGGCTGCACCAGCTTGCATTCCCACCAACAGTGTAGGAGGGTTCCCCTTTCTCCGCATCCCCACCAACATCTGTCGTTTCCTGACTTGTTAATTTTAGCCATTCTGACTGGTGTGAGGTGGTATCTCATTGAGGTTTTGATTTGGATTTCCCTGATGCTGAGCGATATTGAGCACTTTTTCATGTGTCTGTTGGCCATTTGGATGTCTTCTTTGGAAAAATGTCTGTTCATGTCTTCTGCCCATTTCTTGATTGGATTCTTTGTTCTTTGGGTGTTGAGTTTGATGAGTTCTTTATAGATTTTGGATACTAGCCCTTTATCTGATATGTCATTTGCAAATATCTTCTCCCATTCTGTCGGTTGTCTTTTGGTTTTGTTGACTGTTTCCTTTGCTTTGCAAAAGCTTTTTATCTTGATGAAGTCCCAATAGTTCATTTTTGCCCTTGCTTCCCTTGCCTTTGGCGATGTTTCTAGGAAGAAGTTGCTTCGGCTGAGGTCAAAGAGGTTGCTGCCTGTGTTCTCCTTTAGGATTTTGATGGACTCCTGTCTCACATTGAGGTCTTTCAACCATTTGGAGTCTATTTTTCTGTGTGGTGTAAGGAAATGGTCCAATTTCATTCTTCTGTAGGTAGCTATCCAATTTTCCCAACACCATTTGTTGAAGAGACTGTCTTTTTTCCATTGGACATTCTTTCCTGCTTTGTCAAAGATTAGTTGACCATAGAGTTGAGGGTCCATTTCTGGCCTCCCTATTCTGTTGCATTGATCTATGTGCCTGTTTTTGTGCCAGTACCATACTGTCTTGATGATGACAGCTTTGTATTAGAGCTGAAAGTCCGGAATTGTGATGCCGCCAGCTTTGCTTTTCTTTTTCAACATTCCTCTGGCTATGCGGGGTCTTTTCTGGTTCCATACAAATTTTAGGATTATTTGTTCCATTTCTTTGAGAAAAGTGGATGGTATTTTGATGGGGATTGCATTGAATGTGTAGATTGCTCTAGGTAGCATTGACATCTTCACCATATTTGTTCTTCCAATCCATGAGCATGGAACGTTTTTCCATTTCTTTGTGTCTTCCTCAATTTCTTTCATGAGTATTTTATAGTATTCTGAGTACGGATCCTTTGTCTCTTTGGTTAGATTTATTCCTAGGTATCTTATGGTTTTGGGTGCAATTGTAAATGGGATCGACACCTTAATTTCTCTTTCTTCTGTCTTGTTGTTGTTGTATAGGAATGCCACTGATTTCTGTGCATTGATTTTATATCCTGCCACTTTACTGAATTCCTGTATGAGTTCTAGCAGTTATGGGGTGGAGTCTTTGGGGTTTTCCACATAAAGTATCATATCATTTGCAAAGAGTGAGAGTTTGACTACTTCTTTGCCGATTTGGATGCCTTGTATTTCTTTTTGTTGTTTGATTGCTGTGGCTAGGACTTCCAATACTATGTTGAATAGCAGTGGTTATAGTGGACATCCCTGCTGTGTTCCTGACCTTAGGGGGAAAGCTCTCAGTTTTTCCCCATTGAGAATGATATTTGCTATAGGTTTTTGATAGATGGCGTTTATGATATTGAGGTATGTACCCTCTATGCCTATACTCTGAAGAGTTTTGATCAAGAAAGGATGCTGTACTTTGTCAAATGCTTTTTCTGCATCTATGGAGAGGATCATATGATTCTTGTTCTTTCTTTTGTTAATGTATTGTATCACGTTGATTGATTTGTGGATGTTGAACCAACCTTGCAGCCCAGGGATAAATCCCACTTGGTCGTGGTGTATAATCCTTTTAATGTACTGTTGGATCCTATTGGGTAGTATTTTGGTGAGAATTTTTGCATCCATGTTCATCAGGGATATTGGTCTGTAATTCTCCTTTTTGATGGGGTCTTTGTCTGGTTTTGGGATCAAGGTAATGCTGGCCTCATAAAATGAGTTTGGAAGTTTTCCTTCCATTTCTATTTTTTGGAACAGTTTCAGAAGAATAGGTATTAATTCCTCTTGAAATGTTTGGTAGAATTCCCCTGGGAAGCCATCTGGCCCTGGGCTTTTGTTTGTTGGGAGATTTTTGATGACTGCTTCAATTTCTTTAGTGGTTATAGGTCTGTTCAGGTTTTCTATTTCTTCCTGGTTCAGTTTTGGTAGTTGATACATCTCTAGGAATGCATCCATTTCTTCCAGGTTATCTAATTTGCTGGCATAGAGTTGCTCATATGTTCTTATAATTGTTTGTATTTCTTTGGTGTTGGTTGTGATCTCTCCTCTTTCATTCATGATTTTGTTGATTTGGGTCATTTCTCTTTTCTTTTTGGTAAGTCAGGCCAGGGGTTTATCAATCTTGTTAATTCTTTCAAAGAACCAGCTCCTAGTTTCGTTGATCTGTTCTACTGTTCTTTTAGTTTCTATTTCATTGATTTCTGCTCTGATCATTATTATTTCTCTTCTCCTGCTGGGTTTAGGCTTTATTTGCTGTTCTTTCTCCAGCTCCTTGAGGTGTAGGGTTAGGTTGTGTACGTGAGACCTTTCTTGTTTCTTGAGAAAGGCTTTCATTGCTATATACTTTCCTCTTAGGACTGCCTTTGCTGCATCCCAAAGATTTTGAATAGTTGTGTTTTCATTTTCATTGGTTTCCATGAATTTTTTTAATTCTTCTTTAATTTCCTGGTTGACCCATTCATTCTTCAGTAGGATGCTCTTTAGCCTCCATGTATTTGAGTTCTTTCCAAGTTTCCTCTTGTGATTGAGTTCTAGTTTCAAAGCATTGTGGTCTGAAAATAGGCAGGGAATGATCCCAATCTTTTGGTACCGGTTTAACCTGATTTATGACCTAGGATGTGATCTATTCTGGAGAATGTTCCATGGCCACTAGAGAAGAATGTGTATTCCGTTGCTTTGGGATGGAATGTTCTGAATATGTCTATGAAGTCCATTTGGTCCAGTGTGTCATTTAAAGTCTTTATTTCCTTGTTGATCTTTTGCTTAGACGTTCTGTCCATTTCAGTGAGGGGGGTGTTAAAGTCCCCCACTATTATTGTATTGTTGTCGGTGTGTTTCTTTGCTTTTGTTATTAATTGGCTTATATAATTGGCTGCTCCCATGTTAGGGACATAGATATTTATAATTGTAAGATCTTCTTGTTGGATAGACCCTTTAAGTAGGATATAGTGTCCTTCCTCATCTCTTATTACAGTCTTTGGTTTAAATCTAATTTGTCTGATATAAGGATTGCCACCCCAGCTTTCTTTTGGTGTCCCTTAGCATGGCAAATGGTTTTCCACCCCCTCACTTTCAATCTGAGGGTGTCTTTGGTTCTAAAATGAGTCTTTTGCAGACAGCATATCAATGGGTCTTGTTTTTTAATCCAATCTGATAGCCTGTGTCTTTTGATTGGGGCATTTAGCCCCCTACATTCAGGGTAACTATTGAAAGATAGGAATTTAGTGCCATTGTATTGCCTGTAAGTTGACTGTTACTGTATATTGTCTGTATTCCTTTCTGGTCTATGTTGCTTTTAGGGACTCTTTGCTTAGAGGACCCCTTTCAAGATTTCCTGTAGGGCTGGTTTTGTGTTTGCAAATTCCTTTAGTTTTTGTTTGTCCTGGAAGGTTTTTATCTCTCCTTCAATTTTCAATGACAGCCTAGCTGGATATAGTACTCTTGGCTGCATATTTTTCTCATTTATTGCTCTGAATATATCCTGCCAGTCCTTTCTGACCTGCCACATCTCTGTGGATAGGTCTGTTGCCAATCTAATGTTTCTACCATTGTAGGTTACATATCTCTTCTCCCAAGCTGCTTTCAGGATTTTCTCTTTGTCTCTGAGACTCGTAAGTTTTACTATTAGATGTCGGGGTGTTGACTTATTTTTATTGATTTTGAGAGGGGTTCTCTGTGCTTCCTAGATTTTGATGCCTGTTTCCTTCCCCAAATTAGGGAAGTTCTCTGCTATAATTTGCTCCATTATACCTTCTGCCCCTCTCTCTCTTTCCTCTTCTTCTGGGATCCCAATTATTCTAATGTTGTTTCATCTTATGGTATCGCTTATCTCTCGAATTCTGCCCTCATGATCCAGTAGTTGTTTATCTCTCTTTTTCTCAGCTTCTTTATTTTCCATCATTTGGTCTTCTATATCACTGATTCTCTCTTCTGCCTCATTTATCCTAGCAGTTAGTGCCCCCATATTTGATTGCACCTCATTAATAGCCTTTTTGATTTCAACTTGTTTAGATTTTAGTTCTTTTACTTCTCCAGAAAGGGTTTCTCTAATAACTTCCATGCTTTTCTCAAGCCCAGCTAGTATCTTTAAAGTGATGATTCTGAACTCTAGATCTGACATCATACTAATGTCCTTATTGAGTAGGTCCCTGGCAGTCGGTACTACCTCTTGTTCTTTTTGTTGAGGTGATTTTTTCCATCTTGTCATTTTGTGCAGAGGAGAATAGATTAATGAGAAAACAAAATGCTAGCAGAGTAACAATGTCCCCAGAAAATATACTCTAAACAAATCAGAAAAGACCTGAAACAGTGGGAAAAGAAAGGGAAAGAGAGAAAAAAGAAAAAGAAAAAAAAGAAAAAGAAAAAGATAAAGATAAAAACAAACAAAAACAGAACAAAACAAAACAACAACAACAAAAAAACCAGAATGAGATCAAATATGATCAGGCTGGTACATAATCAGTGCCACACACTAGATTTTGGGTGTATTTTGGTCTGTTAGAAGAAAGTGCCTCCCGGGCGCCTGGGTGGCTCAGATAGTTAAGCGTCTGCCTTCGGCTCAGGTCATGATCCCAGGGTCCTGGGATCGAGTCCCGTGTCGGGCTCTCTGCTCCTTGGGAGCCTGCTTCTCCCTCTGCCTCTCTCTCTCTCTGTCTCTCATGAATAAATAAATAAAACTTTAAAAAAAAAAAAAAGAATGTGCCTCCCAAAATTTTAAAGAAAGAAAAACTTATATATGTACAAACATAAGGGTTGATATGATGAAGGGATGGAATATGACTGTAAAGATGGAAATTATAAAAAATTTTATAAAAGGAATTGATAAGAAGTTGTTTGAAAAAAGAAAGAAGAGGATTTAAAAAAAGAAAAAAGAAAAAAAAGGGAGAGAATGTGATCATGCAGGGGAGTAGAAAAAAACCATATACTAGAGATTTAGGGTATATTTTGATCTGTTAGAAGAAACTATCTCAAAATTTTAAAGAGAGAACAACTTATATATATATATGCCAAAAATATGGGTAACTACTATGAAGGGATAGAATATGACTCTAAAAATGAAAAATAAAAATGTTTTTTTTTTTAAAAAGCCATTGATAAGATGTTGGTTGAAAAAGGAAAAAAGAAAAATTAAAAAAAAAAAAAGAAAAAAAGACAGTTAAAAAAAAAATTAACTTTGAAAGATTAAAGAATCTTGGTAAAAAAGCCATGAATTCTATGTGCAGTATTCCCCTAGTGCTGGAGTTCTGCCGTTCTCATTGATCGGTAAACTTGGTCTTGGCTGGCTGTTCTCGCTGATCTTCTGGGGGAGGGGCCTATTGCCATGGTTCCCAAATGTCTTTGCCGGAGGCGGAATTGCCCTGCCCTTGCCCGGTCCGGGCTAAGTAATCTGCTCGGGTTTGCTCTCGGGAGCTTTTGTTCCCTGCGAGCTTTCCATACAGCTTTGGAGGCGGAGAGTGAAAATGGCGGCCTCCCAATCTCCGCCCCAGGGGAGCCAAGAACTCGGGGCCCCTCTCCTCAGTGAACCCCCAGAGAAAAGCTGGCAGTCACTTCTGTCTCCCCGGTCTCCGGCCACACTCCGTGCTCACCGGGCCTGTGACCAAGCGTTTCTATCTCTGGCACCCGACCCCGGGTGGAGTCTCCAAACCCAGCAGATCCCTATGGTGCACTGCTGCACCACTTCTCCTGGGGAAGCGGAGTCTCCCCGGATCTGCCGCTTGTTGGGTCCCTGCTGGAGGAGCAGTGTCCGGACTGAGCCGCGGATCACGGTTTATGACAGCCCCGAGCTGAGAGCCCGCGCTTGGGTTCTGCCTCTGCAGCCGGCTTCCCTGCTCCGTTATCTGGGAGCTCTGCCACACTCAGGCACCCCCGGCCTTCCTGTGACCCCGAGGGTCCTGAGACCACAGTGTCCCACGAGGGTTCCACCCCCCGCTTAGCCACCGGAGTGATGTCCCTCAGCGGAGCAGACTTTTAAATGTTCCGATTTTGTGCTCCGTGGCTCTATCACTTGCCAGAAGCGGCTGACAGAGGCCCCTCCCCCGCCGTCTATCCTCCCGAATATCACCTCTGATTCACTTCTCCGCACGTCCTACCTTCCAGAAAGTGGTCGCTTTTCTGATGAGAGAGTTGCTATTCTTTTCTTTGATCTCTTGTTGAGTTTGTAGGTGTTCAGAATGGTTTGATCCCAATCCAGCTGAATTCCTGAGACCAGACGAAATCCAGGTCTCCTACTCCTCCGCCATCTTGCTCCGCCCCCAAAAGATTTTATTTATTTTTGACAGAGAGAGAGAGTGTACAAGCAGGGGAAGCAGCAGGCAGAGGGAGAGGGAGAAGCAGGCTCCCTGCTCAAGCAGGGAGCCTGACGTGGGGCTCCATCCCAGGACGGTGGGATCACGACCCGAGCCAAAGGCAGACGCTAAACTGTCTGAGCCACCCAGGAGTGCCGAGAATTTTAAACATATTAGGTGAAGAAGTTCATTTAACTCTTTTCTTTTTTTTTAATTACTTTTTAAAGATTATTTATTTATTTATTTGACAGAGAGAGAGTGAGAGCACAAGCTGGGAGACAGAACGAGAGGGAGAAGCAGGCTCCCCACTGAGCCGGGAGCCTGATTTGGGGCTCCGTCCCAGGACCCTGGGAACATGACCTGAGCTGAAAGCAGCTGCTTAACTGAGCCACTCAGGTGCCCCCATCTAACTCTTTTCAATAAGGGAATATTATCTTCATTTTCCAGAAAGCATGTTGATTATCATTAGATGCTGTATATATGTTCTATGAATCATTGCCCTTTTTTTCTGCATAACATAGTTATTAAATAGCCCATTATCAACTAAAATTTAATTGCAGATTCTCTTCTTTTTTTGACTGGATTTTTTAAAAATTTATTAACTTTGTTTTTGTCAAAATAATCAGTGCCTTGGTGTTAAAATTAATGACTTACACAGAAAATTCATTTGGAATGTTATGGGTATATATGAGTTCTGAAAATTTATGTTTAAATTAATTACAAACCTGTAAAATATTATTCTTTATCATAGCTCTCTTAAAATTTTACTGAAAGGATATGTGAGCATGATAAATAATGTACCAAAGGCCAACATTTTCTTTAAGTGTATTGCTAAGACCTCCCAGTGTCTTCTTCTCTCATTATAGGCAGAGTTAATGTATCATTTTTATCTAAAAGTTTTTGAATAATAAAATCATTTGATCATTTTAGAATTATAGAGAAAAAAATATTGGAAATCAAACCTAGATTGAGCTTCTACCCTCTTAAACAGCTAATTCACCTCTTACATTGTTAAGTACCTCCAAAGTATGGTATCGTTAAAATGAACACAGATGATATTATTTCCTGTTATTTAGTGTACACAGAACCAGAGCTGCAATATAGTGTTAAAACCGCCTTTGGTTTCTAAGACCTAGGTTAGCTGAAAAAGTAAGACCACGACTAAGTGGCATTCAATTTTGTTGTTAGGTTTCTGATGAAGTTGTTTACCTTTCCTTTTTAGGTCCACAATTGCTAAAATATATTTCTTACCTCAGGTGCTAGGAGCAATGAATGTCGCTAGGAAACCATTGTTCCTTATGGCAAAGTAACCACAGCATAAATCTGCAAATATTTACTGAGTCTTTGTTCAATAACGTACTCTGATAGAAGTTGTGGAGAATTCAAATATAAGTATAAGTATAACCGCCTTGCTTAGAGGTTAAAATGTACATGGATAAAAAAGAAGGAAAGAAGGAGAAGATGAGCGTTAAGTAGAAAGTATAAAACAGTAAGGAATATTTAGAGGACAATTATATGAATACACTGCAAACAGGGATTCCTACAAAGGAAGAGAGAAAAATGTGACAGAAGCATTTTTCGAATGGAGATTACAACTTTGTTTTAAAGCAAAGTGAGCCTGGATTCTAACTTCAACTGTAAAGGTAGGAGTAAAGGAGTGAGTACCTTTCATGGAATGTATTCATGGACTATATTCCTTAATAAACCACTAGCCTCTGTGTGCGGAGGACCAGAAAGGAGAGAACCTGCTGACTGGAAGCCCATTAAAGGATGTTTGGGATGTGACAAGGGAGTGATGGGTATGGGAGATGTTATCGAGGAATGAAGCAAGAATCTTCAATTTCATTGAAAAATATGATGGGTTACCCAGAGCAGAACAAGAGCCAGCATAGTTTTAAGGATTCATTACTAGGAGATTAGGACTGATATTAAAATGACACTAAAATACAAAATGAAAAACTTAGGTGGATGATGAGATGTTCTTCACAGATATATTGAATTTAAGTTTGTGAAGGTACACTCCAGTGTCATATTTTTCCCATGTCATTGTTTTTCAGATTTTGGAGTCATCTATATTCATTTGTACTTAGATATACTGATTTTTCTATAAAATTGTGGATTGTGCTATAGGACTACACAATTCCAACCTTATACGGATTATTATAACCCTTAGGTTATTTACTATTTTGGGATGAGTAATTTGTCAATGGTTTCCAAAATTTTTATCACATACATACCCTTGTTAGTAATAAAATTTGAGCTTGTGAACTCTAATACTGTACTCGTTTATAATGATATATATGGATATTATTTTCCAATAAAATATGCAATTTAAAAAAATATGTACTAAAAATTTGACAAGATAAATAGATATAAACAGAATTTTTAATATAGAATTTCCACCCCTGTGGATTATTTGGAGACACTGAATTTTATCTGGCATTATTTAAATAGGTCCTATTTATTCATTTGATTGTCACAAAAGGCCAGGAAATATAAATACATAGGTTCCAGCACACCCTCAAAGAAATGTTTATCTATGCAAAAACACTGATTATTTCTTGTATTAATGAGATATTACCCAGTTTCATTTTGTATGAGTGAGTTTAGGTATCCATTATAATAAGTCATTGCAGGCTAGCATTTTTAAACATTGATAGTGTAGTAGATGTTTGCCATTTTTTTCTTTGAATAATTATCATTCTGTCCTCTGGCTAACTATTCCATTTCCATTCTGTGTGATTCTGATGAGGCTGTCAATCATAGTGATGTGGGAAACAAAGGCAGAAAATAATTATTAAACTTCCTTACTACTTAAAGCCCACTGACAAGTCCTTGAAACAGGCAGAGTGACATTCCTCTAGGAGCTCAGCTGCCTCGATGTTAGTACTTTGCTAAGGGCAAGGACTAAGATTGCCCAACCCCCAGGATCCTGTAAGTCTACTTTAACATATAAAAATTTCTTTGGAAACTTTATCGCACCCCAAGCATATGACCCACCGATATACATCTGAAAGGTCTCATGACTAAGGTTTTTATTAGATGGTAATAAATGACCTTTACCAACAATAGCTAGCCTTTGGGGAAACCTTGCTTCCAAATTCCTTAGAGATTTATGCTATCCCTAAGCCCCTCCCAACTTGAAAGCATATAATGGGCCACTCCTCATGACCTGGATGCAGTTCTTTCTGCCCACGGGTCCCGTCCCTGTGCTTTAATAAAACCACCTTTTTTGCACCAAAGACATCTCAAGAATTCTTTCTTGGCCGTCGGCTTCAAAACCTGACAGTTTTCCTACATCAGTAAGACCCTGCCCTTCCAGCTTAGTATGATTTTTGGCACAAACTATGTGTTCAATAAATGATAGAAATTATTACTATTGTTGTGGTTACAGTTACTTACTAGGATGTATTGAGAGTCCCATATTCAGTCTTTGGAATAATAAACCAGGGTTCAACAAACCATTTCTATAAAGGGGCACATAGTCTGTATTTTAGTTTTGATTATGTTATGTTCTCTGTCACAACCAGTTAATTCTGCAGATGTAGCACACAAGCAACCATAGACAATACAGAAATGAATGAGTGTGGTTGTGTTCTAATAAAACTTCATTTGTGAAAACAGGAGGTGGATTGGATTTGATAGGCCATATACTCCCAATCCATAGAATAAAGTATATAAATTTTACTGAATGTCAATATGTACAAGTACATAGTGTGTGAATACATAAATATGCATACATACTTGAAACTATTAGTAACTTTGCATATAAATAGTGTTTGTTTTCTGTTATTTCAGTCCCACCCTCACAGGCTAAGGCATAGAAGAATAAGTAAATATCTGGTTTTGTCTGGTGCCTCCTCTGCTTTCATTGCTTGGTTCATTATGATTCACTGATTGTGTTTTGTGCTTCATATTATAGATATATGTGTGAACATATTATCTGGTACATATTGTAAAGATTTTATTTATTTATTTAAGAGAGAGTGAGAAAATTTGCGGGTTCATGAGCTGGATGTGACAGAGGGAGAGGGAAAGAGAGAATCTCAAGCAGATTCCAAGCTGACTGGGGAGCCTGACATGGGGCTTCATTTCACAACCCTGAGATCATGACCTGAGCTGAAATCAAGAGTCAGACACTTATCACCTGAGCCACCCAGGTGCCCCTGGTGTATATTTTAGAATATTTACTTTTCTTAACTACAATGGTACCATAGGTTCTATAAAATTTCTTTTTTTTTTAAGTTTTTATTTAAATTCCAGTTAGCTAACATAAAGCATAAATTAGTTTAAAATTCCCTTACTTAAGAATAAAACCCCTTTTTGGGTTCTAGAGGGGAGGGTAGTGGGGGTGGGTTAGCCTGATCATGGGTATTAAAGATGTCACGTACTGAATGGAGCACTGAGTGTTATATGCAAACAATGAATCATGGAACACTACATCAAAAACTAATGATGTAATGTGTGGTGATTAACATAACATAATAATAAAAAAAGAATAAAACCCCTCTTTCAGGTAGAGGGTCTCCTAGTTCACTCACCCACTACCGGTGTTTTCCCTAAGGGTCTATAAAGGTACTCATCTCATTTCTCATGTCTCTCTTTTCAACCTTATCCCCCAAATTGTCAAAACAACTTGAATTGCCTTGTGATCTCTTAGGGTCTTTCTGAGAAATGATTTATTACCCACCACTTTTATTTATAGAATGTAATGCTTTATTTTAATTTCTATTTTAATAAAAAGTTAAAAAGATTATACCATGTTTTTATACTTAAAAATATATTGCTTCTATGTACATTTTTCTCCATTTATCCTTCCTTGTTTCAAGAGTATTCAAGGCATTTATTTCATTATGCATACAGACCTATGTTATAACAAAATCCTTTCCCAGACCTTGAAATAAATGCTTAGCCAGATATTCTTCAGTTGTATTAGGAGGAGTAGCTATCTGCTTTCTGTCATCATAGACCAATCACAGGTCTTATTCCAACTTCATTTATTAATATTGAATCATGGATGCAGCTCAGAATCCTTTGTCTGCAATTTTGTCTCCAAAAATTTGTGTTTAATTGTCTATTAAAAAAAAGGTGATGTATTTTGTAGCTAAAGGTAAACTCATTGATTCTCATCTCAGAAAACAATTATAGAGTTGGTTTGTTTCCTTGATAAATTGTTTCTTATATGTATAGTAATCAAGAACAAGGACACAAATGAAAATGTAATTGTTACTACTCTGTGGTGTATTATGCAATTTTCTCTTCTTCTATTAATTGTCAGATCAAACATTACGTCAAATGAGGGAAATGGCATTAATGGGGGTACAGATTAAATTGTGGGAAACTAATGATGGCAGCAACTTCTTTCTCACTCTTTCTGTGGAAAGATGTAATTTATTTCCTCTCTCCTTGAATTTGAGTTGGCCTTGTGGCTTTGTAACTAGTATAATATAGTAGAAGTGACACTGTGCCAATTCTGAAAGGACTATCAGGTCCCATTTCATCTTGCTTGGAATGTTTGCTCTAGAGTGAGTCAACTGCCATGTAAGAAGTGAATACCCTAAAGTCACCAGGCTATGAGGAAGCCCAGTCTAGCCACATCCTTATAGCACTTAAACATTATGCATTTTAAATTGAGTAGGTTATTCATCCAGATTTTACCTTAAACAAAGAACAAATTAACATTTCTTTTCATTAATTTTTATAGCAAACATTTATTGAGTGCAGTTAAGGATATAGAGATCAAAGGTAGAAGAAATCCCTGTTATGATTACAATCTGGGAGACAGAAGTGAGCGCACAAAAGTAATATTATAGGTAATATAACAGAAAAATGTACAGTGTACAAGTTGGAACACTAAGCAAGAAATGCTAATTCTATCCAGAGGTATGGTATCTAGCATACTCTTTGCATATTATTACTATTATTATTATTATGTTTTATGTGTATTGTTATTAATAAGAAAAGCAACTCCCATATAATGAGCACAGTTCTGATGCCAGATATTATGTAAGTGGTATACTACACTGCTTCTACCTGAGAAAGGAATAAGGAATTATGAATGATATACTTCTAAAAATTTTCATCCCAAACTGATTATCTCAAAGTAGTATGACACTTAAATAGTTCAATTTCTCAGGGAAAGGAAATGACTAGATTATAAAATGGGATAGCTCTTCAAAAAGCAAACTTATTGATGATAGTTTCCTAGATTGTTATATAGTTAGAAATATTTAAGTTTCATCGTTGACCTCTAGATGCTAAACATCAGAAAGGACAACATTGTCTTCCAACAGAAATCCCTATTATTCTTCTTACTGATAGAAATTTGTATTGAATGAACTTGTCTCATTAAGGCAGTTCTTATAATAACATATAGCAAATGCTAACAATGTCTCTGAATAAAGTCTCTCTTCTGAATAGCCTTGCTGAAGGGGATAATTTGTAAAATCAATTTAATTGTGTGAAGATGAGAGTACTGGAAATGTAACTTTTAAAATACTTGAAAATAATCTGAATGTTTTAGTTTTTGAGATTTCACTTCAAATTTGCTTTTTTTACTTTGTCGTATAAATCTTTAGCCTAACACTTTCGGCAGTTATTTCAAAGTTGGAATAAAAAGTCTGAATTCAATGTGTCTTGCTTAAATTAATTAGTTTCTTTCATAGGGTTAAGTTCCAGATCCACCACTTTTGAGGAATGTGATCTTTTTTTTTTAATTTTTTTTTTAAGATTTTATTTATTTGTGAGAGAGAGAATGAGAGACAGAGAACATGAGAGGGAGGAGGGTCAGAGGGAGAAGCAGACTCCCTGCTGAGCAGGGAGCCTGATGTGGGACTCGATCCCGGGACTCCAGGATCATGACCTGAGCCGAAGGCAGTCGCTTAACCAACTGAGCCACCCAGGCGCCTGAGGAATGTGATCTTATGCCAGTCACTTGCCTTTCTTGCATGCACCTCATTGCAGATCAAAGGATATAGTACATACTTTTGGTTTTCAAAGCCATTTTGGCAAGGACACTCATTCTTTAAATCACTGTTTACTCAGAAGCCAGAAATGTAAAGCATATAACCTTAGGGATACTTGAAGGAGTTCTAATCAGTACAGTTTTATATTTTAATGTATAATAAGAGACTTTGCAATAATATAAAAATTACTTTTTTCTTGGTACATAACAAAGAAGAAACTTTCAGTTTGGCTATACTTGCTTTTCATCCTTTCTTCCCACAATACTGGCTAACTTCAATTCCTACATATGGAAAGGATTTCAAAATTCTCTCTTAAATAGATGTCTAATTAAAAATTTTAAATTTAAAAACCATCCCATTGAAAGGAGAAGCATGTGGATGTAGGATAAAATGAACAGATGAACATGAATGTGTTAGATAGCGTATCAGTTGTAGATGTTACACAAAGGAAGAGCCTCATTGCCAAGTAAGTTTGAGAGATACTCAGTGATTAGGAAGTCAAATAGGTTTCTTTATTGCAGGACTTCTCAGAGCCTTGGATATTGATGTACATTGTGTTACTTTGGTTAAAGATTTGTGGTATTCTCCAAAGTTAGCCAGCAAACCACTGAACTTGGGGAAAGATGGAAATGTGTTCTATTCATCATTTTATCCTCAGTGCCTCCTATAATATCTGCCACTTAATTGATACTCAATACGTAAGAGTTGATTAAATTGAAATAATATCTGAGTTTTAATCCCTTTGGCACAACTAAGTAGCTTTTTCACTAACCTCTTTTCTCTGGTACTATTTCTGTTATATAAGAGACTTTAAAAAAAGACAAAATCAAAACAAGCATGAAATAAACAAATAAAAGCCTGAGGTTGTAGGCAATTGAATTTCTGAAAATTTTGATCTGAACTTTCCTTGTATTCTAAGATCTAGAGAGGAGTTTCATGCTCAAGTGGGCAAGTTGTGTCCCATTTAGGAAGAAAAATATGTTTAACTCTCAGTGTCTCACCCCATCTGTTTTCTTATTTCTTACTACTTTCTATGTAAGTTATGCTTAAAATACACTTGTCCATTTTTAATGGACTTCATTCTGGAAAGGATATTATGTTGAATTTCATTTTTAAGCTTATTCCGAGTAAATTACATTTTTTTCTCTGTAAGTTCATTACAATTAAAAGTTAATATAGGAAAAAATTCTGTTTACTGTTATTGACACTTATGTACCAGGTGCTATTCTAAATATAGTACATTTATCATAATATCTAATTTTATTTTATTCTCCCAATATTGCAAGAGATAGAGATTACTGTCTTTATTTTCTTGATGAGGATAAAATTTGAAGATCAGAAACATTAAGGAAATTTTCCAAAGATGCATAGCTAGAGATTTATAGAGTTGAGATGTAGATTCACTTTTATACTGACTCAAAAGTCACACACCCTTAAATAATAAATAATTAGAAATTTGAAGTACAGAAATCAAAATTCCTCTCCCCTCCTGGCTTCGTCAGGACTTCATTACTCTGAGACATCATTGGAAAGAAGAAAATGCCTTCTATAATAAAACCCCTCACCTCATCATGAATTTGTACACTATTCCAGTTTTACCTCCAAAGTGATAGATGAGTTCAAACAGACAGAAGGTGAGGGATTGGAATATTAATATCTAAGGTCTCAAATGATTTTCTCCCTCCTATGACAATATTGAATGAGCTTAAACTAATGTTAGCATGAAGATGTTCAAAACATCATTCATTGTGGGGAAAAGGGAATCAATACTAACTTTAGGATCTTCCCTCTTACTTAAAGCTTTAATTCACTTCTCTGTACAACTTACATAGCTCAAACAGCTAATAAATTTCATTTAGTAATATTGCCTATGAATTTTACATATCCATCTTTATTGTTCCCATCAGTCATTACATTCATGCCTCCATTCATTCACCAAATATTTATTGAGGACCTATCATGTGCTGGCACTCTGAGATGCATCAGTGAAGAGAAAGGACAAAAATCCATGACCTAATGGAACTCAAGTTTTGATGGAGTACAGACACACCATAAATAAAATGAATCCAGGGCGCCTGGGTGGCTCAGTCATTAAGCGTCTGCCTTCGGCTCAGGTCATGATCTCAGGGTCCTGGGATCGAGTCCCGCATCGGGCTCCCTGCTCAGCAGGAAGCCTGCTTCTCCCTCTCCCACTCCCCCTGCTTGTGTTCCTGCTCTCGCTATCAATCTCTCTGTCAAATAAATAAATTAAAAAATCTTAAAAAAAAAAATAAAATGAATCTGCTAATTTTATAGCACATGAAAATATGGTAAGTTTTATGGGAGAAGATAACTCAGAGAAGGCAGATAAGGAATTTTGGAGAATAAGTGTGAATTTTATATTGAATATTCAGATAAGAACTTGCTGGAAAGGTGACAATTGAACAAATACATGAAAGAGGTGAAGAAATGAGCCAGTTGGATATCTGAAGGAAGAACATTCCAGGTGGAGGGAACAGCAAGGTGGCGACTAAAAGCATATCATGAAGAAAAGAGTACTAGAGAGATGGAAAAACCATAATTGCAGTGCAAAAGCCATCACAGACACAGTGTGTAAGAGGTAGCTCTCCATCTAACTTTGGACTTGGCTGAGCTTCTGTCTTCTTTGATCAATGAAATCTGGTGGAAATGATGCTGTGTCACTTATGAAACTAGATCACAAAAGTCATACAACCTCCACCATTCTCTTGGGAACCTCATGATAGGGAAAGCCAACTGCCATGTAAGAAATCTGACTGCCCAGAGGCTGCTGTATTGGAGAAACCACATGGAAAGATCTGATAAGTGAGACAGAGAGATACCTGATGAGCCCCAGTGGTTCCAGTCTCCAGATATTCTTGTTATCCCAGCTCAGGCATTAAATCTGTGAGTGAGGAAGGCTTCAAGATGACATCAGCCCCAGCCTCCATCTGGCTGCAATCATGTGGGAAATCTCAAGCCCAAACAACCTGTTCCCAGGACTTTGAGAAGCAGTTAAAATGATTATTATTTTTTTAAGTCTTACTGTTTTGGAATTGTTACATAATAACTGAAATGAGTAGCTTTTGAGTATTTTGAGCAAAAGACGATAAAACATTATTTGTGTTTTAACAAGATTTCTCTGGCTTTGTGAGGGGCAAGAGGGAATCAGGGGATTACTTTAATTATCCAGGCAAAAGATGTTAGTGGCTTGGATCAGAATGTAGCAGCAACAGTTTTCAGAAGGAATGTAATTTGAAGGTACATGCAAAAGCTTTACCTCATAGATTGGATGTAGGGTGTAAGATAAACGGTTGAATAAAAGTTGTCTCCAAGAATTTTGAGCATCTGACACAATGTAGCTCTCATTTACTGAGTTGTGGGAAGAATATAGGATTGGCTGGTTTAAAGGTGAAAAATCAGGACCTGAGTTTTGGACTTGTTAAGTTTTACATGTCTCTTCAACATCAAAGTGGAAGAAACAAGGAAAGAGATACATGTATGAGCCTAACATTCCTAGGAGAGGTCCTATCTGGAGATATAAATGTGGAAGTTGCCAGTGTATAGAAAACATTGAGCCAGGAAACTTGATGAAAGCAAAAAGGTAGAAAAAGAAGACCAAGAACTCAGGCACTTCAATTTTAAAAAGACAGCAAGATGAGCTGGGTCGGTCCAGCAAGGGTGTTTAAAAGAAAAGGACCCAAGAGGTCAGAGAAGAACTAAGAGAGAATGATGTTCAAGGAAACCAAGTAGAAGTAGTAGTGATGCATGAACCAAGACTAGCAGTCATTATGACACTGAATACCCAGAAAACAATGTGAAGATTTAGAATTGATTTTGTTGGGCACCTGGGTGGCTCAGTTGGTTAAGCGACTGCCTTCGGCTCAGGTCATGATCCTGGAGTCCCGGGATCGAGTCCCACATCAGGCTCCCTGCTTGACAGGGAGTCTGCTTCTCCCTCTGACCCTCCCCTCTCTCATGCTCTCTCTCTCTCATTCTCTCTCTCAAATAAATAAATAAAATCTTAAAAAAAGGGGGGGGGGCGCCTGGCTGGCTCAGTTGGTTGGGCGACTGCCTTTGGCTCAGGTCATGATCCTGGAGTCCCTGGATCGAGTCCCGCATCAGGCTCCCTGCTCAGCGAAGAGCCTGTTTCTCCCTCTAACCCTCCCCCCTCTCGTGTACTCTCTCTCTCTCTCTCTCTCATTCTCGCTCTCTCAAATAAATAAATAAATAAAATCTTAAAAAAAATAAAAAATAAAATTGATTTTGTCTTCATTCAAGAATGGTGACAACCAATACTGGCATCTTGAATCCATTCTATGTGTAGGTGCCAGAATAACAGATATTCTCAATTATAACTGTAATTTCAGAAATTGGTGGAGGCTTGGCAGGAACTTGGAACATTTTGCTAGGGATGATAAATAAATAAGAGGAAGGTTAGGAAAGGATGTTTTGCATTCTCCTCTGTTGGTTGAGTGTTGGGGGGCATCCACTACCATAATATCTATTCTGTTTTAAGTGGGGACTTTTATGTAGGGCACTGAGGTTGTATCAATCTTTACTGTTTGTATTGACAGCTCACATGATCATTAAGGATACTATATTTGTCTCACATGCTACATGTGGTCATACATTTCAGTATATAAGCTGCAGAAATAAATTAGTTCAACCATCCTATAAAGTGGGCTTTACTTTATAAGTGGAACAATTACACTTCATTTTGCCTATTTTTCTCTGCTGTGTTGCCTCATGTGTTTATTTTAATCAGCATGGGTTGTCACAGTCCTGTTATTTTACCCCTAAAGGGTGTTGGTGTTAAATATAATGTAAAATCTGAAAAAATAACACACAATAATACACACATAAAACTGGTTTTGAAAGACGCTCCCTAAGGATTGTATTTGCTATTAAATGTTCTCTTTTCAAATGAACAGCTAATTAATATGCCTCATGGTTAGAATGTAAAACTTGCTTCATTAAGAAGAGACTTTGGGAATTAAAACCATCCTTTTCTCTTCCAATTATAAAAGATAAATTTAAAATTTACATTCCATGTTTTACTCGTTATTAAGAATTGATAATGTACACAACACATGTGAAAGCCAATTATCTAAGAGCAGTTTTAGGTTCACAGCAAATTGAGATGAAGGTGTATACATTTATTATATAGCTCCTGACCCCATGCATGCATTACCTCCTCCGTTATCAACATCCCCTCCCAGGTGGTACATTTGTTATAATTACTAAACCTTCACCGACACATCATCATCACCTACAATCCATGGCTTACCTTAAGGCTCACTCTTGGCATTCCACATTCTCTGCATTTGGACAAATGTATAATGACATGTATCCTTCATTATAGTATTATACAGAGTATTTTCACTGCCCTAAAAATCCTCTGTGCTCTGCCTGTTTATGCCCTTCATTTTTAAAGGATAATTTTGCAAGGTTAAGAATCCTAGGTTAGTGGGTTTTAAATATTCCACTTAACTCTCTTCCTGCTTGCATAGTTTCTGAGGAGAAGTTAGATGTAGTTCTTATTTTTGCTCCTGTATAGGGAAGGTTTCCCCCCAACCCCCATCCCCCACCCTCTGGCTTCTTTCTTTCCTTTAGCTTTATTTTCTGCATTTTGACTAGGTGTAGATGTTTATCATTTATCCTGCTTGATGTTCCTGAGCTTCCTGGATCTGGAGTTTGGTATGTGAGATTAATTTGGGGAGATTCTTATATATTATTACATCAAATACTTCTGTTGCTTCCTGTCTTTCTTCTTCTGGTATTCCTGTTGCATATGTGTTAAACATTTTGCAATATTCTGCTCTTCTTGTTCTGTTTTTCTTTCTTAAAAATCTATTTTTCTCTCTTTTTTTCAGTCTTGGCAGTTTCTACAAAGGTATCCTTATGCTCAGAGATTCTTTCTTCAACCATGTCCAATTTTCTAATGAGCCCATCAAAGGCATTTTCATTTCTGTTTTGGTGTTTTTGATATCTAGCATTTCCTTTTAGTTCTTCCTTTGGGATTTCCACCTCTCCGTTATATCGTCCATTTGTTCTTGCATACTGTCTACTTTATCATTTAGATCCCTTAGCATATTATTAGCAATTGTGGTAAATTCTCAGTCTGACCATTCTAACACCCCTGACATATCTGAGTCTGTTTCTAATGCTTGCTCTGTCTCTTCATTTTCTGCCTTTCAGGATGTCTTGTAATTTTTTCTTCAAAGACAGTCATGATGTACCGGGTAAAAGGAACTGATGTAAATAGGTGGTGAAGTGTGAGGAGGGAAGCATTCTATATTCCTGTGATTCAGTCTTTCAGTCTTTAAGTGAGCCTGTGCTCCTGGACTATGATCTTAATATGTACTTCTCAGTTATTGTCTTCTCCCATCCCCCACATGGGGCAGGAGGGCTAAGAGTGGCCTGGAGTTGTGTATTTCCTTTCTTCTATGAGAAAGGTTATAGGAGGTTGGAATTGAGCATTTCCCTTCCTCCATATGCAAGGCTAGAGTGGTTGAAATTGGGTATTTTTCTTTCCCCAGATTGATTAGGCTCTGAAAACAAACAAACAAACAAATAATAGTTTAGATTCTGGTAAAATAGTTTCTCTTGAGGGCAGATAATGTTACAAAGAAAAGAATGTTCTGGCATACTTCACAATAGTGCCTTCTCCTCTCACTCTGCCAGAAGTACCAGGGGATTTTTCTCTATATTAACTGTGAGACTCTAGTCCAGGTCTCATAGGTAAAATTCACAGAAGTAGGTGGGCCACCCATTGACTGGGCCCATTGGGGTTGTTAACTCTGAGAGTTAAACATCCTGAGCCTCCAACAATTCATTGATTATAGTTTAGGCTTTCCTGTTCTGCTAAACTATTACTAAATAGTTATAGTTACTAAATAATAGTTACTAAAAAATTATGCTGCATTAAGTTTTGTTGACAGAAATGGTTATGTTTAGTATGGAAAACAGAAAATCTAAGTGGGAGCGAGGGCAGAAATGATAGTGTCAAATACCTAAAGTACCTATGGAAATAGATTTATATTTTTTCTATGTGGCCCCATGGGCCATGAAAGAAAAATCTAAGGATATAAAATTCAAGTCAAGTCAGGGTATTTCTTTTTCTAACTCCCAGATATTTTTTTATTTTTATTTTTTTTATTAACATATAATGTATTATTTGTTTCAGAGGTACGGGTCTGTGATTCATCAGTCTTACACAATTCACAGTGCTCACCATAGCATATACCCTCCCAAAAGTCCATCACCCAGCCACTCCATCCCTCCCATTGCCCTCCACTCCAGCAACCCTCAGTATGTTTTCTATGGTTAAGAGTCTTTTATGGTTTGTCTCCCTCTCTGGTTTTGTCTTGTTTCATTTTTCCCTCCCTTTATGATCCTCTGTCTTGTTTCTCAAGTTCTTCATATCAGTGAGATCATATCATACATGTCTTTCTCTGATTGACTTATGTTGCTGAGCATAATTACCTCTAGTTCCATTCACGTCATTGCAAATGGCAAGATGTCATTTTTTTTGATGGCTGCATAATACTCCAGTGTGTGTGTGTGTGTGTGTGTGTGTGTGTGTGTACACACACCACATCTTCTTTATCCATTCATCTGTTGATGGACATCTTGGCTGTTTCCATAGTTTGGCTATTGTGGACATTGCTGATATAAATGTTAGGGTGCATGTTCCCCTTCGGATCACTACATTTGTATCTTTGGGGTAAATACCCAGTAGTGCAATTGCTGGGTCATAGGGTAGCCTATTTTCAACTTTTTGAGGAACCTCCATACTGTTTTCCAGAGTGGCTGCACCAGCTTGCATTCCCACCAACAGTGTAGGAGGGTTCCCCTTTCTCCGCATCCCTGCCAACATTTGTCATTTACTGAGTTGTTAATTTTAGCCATTCTCACTGGTGTGAGGTGGTATCTCATTGAGGTTTTGATTTGGATTTCCCTGATGTCGAGCAATATTGAGCACTTTTTCATATGTCTGTTGGCCATTTGGATGTCTTTTTTTGGAAAAATGTCTGTTCGTGTCTTCTGCCCATTTCTTGATTGGATTCTTTGTTCTTTGGGTGTTGAGTTTGATAAATTCTTTATAGATGATATGACACTTTATGTGTAAAACCCAAAGACTCCACCCCAAAACTGCTAGAACTCATACAGGAATTCAGTAAAATGGCAGGATATAAAATCAATGCACAGAAATCAGTTGCATTTTTATACAAAAACAACAAGACAGAAGAAAGAGAAATTAAGGAGTTGATCCCCTTTACAATTACACCCCAAACCATAAAATACCTAGGAATAAATCTAACCAAAAAGGCAAAGAATCTGTACTCAAAAAACTATAAACGACTCATGAAAGAAATTGAGGAAGACACAAAGAAATAGAAAAACATTCCATGCTCATGGATTGGAAGAACAAATACTGTGAAAATGTCTATGCTGCCTAGAGCAATCTACACATTTAATTCAATCCTTATCAATTTTTTCACAGAAATGGAATAAATAATCCTAAAATTTGTATAGGACCAGAAAGGACCCCAAATAGCCAGAGGAATGTTGAGAAAGAAAAGCAAAGCTGGTGGCATCACAATTCAGGAGTTCAAGCTCTATTACAAAGCTGTAATCATCAAGACAGTACGGTACTGGCACAAAAACAGAAACATAGATCAATGGAACAGAATAGAGAGCCCAGAAATGGACCCTCAACTCTATGGTCAAATAATCTTTGACAAAGCAGATAAGAACATCCAATGGAAAAAAGTCTCTTCAACAAATGGTGTTGGGAAAATTGGACAGCCACATGCAAAAGAATGAAACTGGACCATTTCTTACCACACACAAAAATAGACTCAAAGTTGTTGAAAGACCTAAATGTGAGACAGGAATCCATCAGAATCCTAAAGGAGAACACAGGCAGCAACCTCTTCGACCTCAGCCACAGCAACCTCTTCCTAGAAACATCGCCAAAGGCAAGGGAAGCAAGGGCAAAAATGAACTATTGGGACTTCATCAAGATAAAAAGCTTTTGCAAAGCAAAGGAAACAGTCAACAAAACCAAAAGACAACCGACAGAATGGGAGCAGATATTTGCAAATGACATATCAGATAAAGGGCTAGTATCCAAAATCTATAATGAACTTGCCAAACTCAACACCCAAAGAACAAAGAATCCAATCAAGAAATGGGCAGAAGACATCAACAGACATATCTGTTGGGCAGATATTTGCAAATGACATATCAGATAAAGGGCTAGTATCCAAAATCTATAATGAACTTGCCAAACTCAACACCCAAAGAACAAAGAATCCAATCAAGAAATGGGCAGAAGACATCCAAATGGCCAACAGACACATGAAAAAGTGCTCAACATCGCTTGGCATCAGGGAAATCCAAATCAAAACCTCAATGAGATACCATCTCACACTAGTCAGAATGGCTGAAATTAACAAGTCAGGAAATGACAGATATTGGTGAGGATGCGGAGAAAGGGGAACCCTCCTACACTGTTGGTGGGAATGCAAGCTGGTGCAGCCACTCTGGAAAACAGTATGGAGATTCCTCAAAAAGTTGAAAATAGAGCTACCCTACAACCCAGCAATTGCACTACTGGGAATTTACCCCAAAGATACAAATGTAGGAATCCGAAGGGGTACGTGCACCCCAATATTTATAGCAGCAATGTCCACAATAGCCAAACTATGGAAAGAGCCAAGATGTCCATTGGCAGATGAATGGATAAAGAAGAAGTGGTATATATATACAATGGAATATTATGCAGCCATCAAAAATGAAATCTTGCCATTGGAACGATGTGGATGGAAGTAGAGGGTATTATGCTAAACAAAATAAGACAATCAGAGAAAGACATGGATCATATGATCTCACTGATATGGGGAATTCTTAATCTCAGGAAACAAACTGAGGGTTGCTGGAGTGGTGGGGGTGGGAGGGATGGGGTGGCTGGGTGATAGACATTGCGGAGGGTATGTGCTATGGTGAGTGCTGTGGATTGTGTAAGACTGATGAATCACAGACCTGTTCCTCTGAAACAAATAATACATTATATGTTAAAAAAAAAAAAAAGGAAGAAGAAGATAATAGGAAGGGAAAAATGAAGGGAGGGAAATTGGAGGGGGAGACGAACCATGAGAGACTATGGACTCTGAGAAACAAACTGAGGATTCTAGAGGGGAGGAGTGTGGGGGAGAAGGTTAGCCTGGTGATGGGTATTAAAGAGGGCACGTATATGCAAACAATAAATCATGGAACACTACATCAAAAACTAATGATGTAATGTATGGTGATTAACAAAACATAATAAAGTAGAATTAAATTAAAATAGACTCAAAATGGATGAAAGACCTAAATGTGAGACAAGAATCCATCAAAATCCTTGAGGAGAACACAGGCAGTAACCTCTTCGACCTCGGCCGCAGCAACCTCTTCCTAGACACATCGCCAAAGGCAAGGGAAGCAAGGGCAAAAATGAACTATTGGGACTTCATCAAGATAAAAAGCTTTTGCACAGCAAAAGAAACAGTCAACAAA
The DNA here is from genome assembly GCF_029215605.1 of Mirounga angustirostris. Taxonomy (NCBI): domain Eukaryota; kingdom Metazoa; phylum Chordata; class Mammalia; order Carnivora; family Phocidae; genus Mirounga; species Mirounga angustirostris. The sequence goes on along the minus strand of NW_026991709.1, from coordinate 173,739,071 downwards.
ACCAAAAGACAACCGACAGAATGGGAGAAGATATTTGCAAATGACATATGGATAAAGGGTTAATATCCAAAATCTATAGCTCCCAGATATTATCAGAATGAATGGATAATTTTGGGAAGTATTTAACATTTACTTTTTGTGCTACTCAAGCAGTCTGGTAAACCACTCAGTGAAGACACTGTCAAATGGATTTAAGCATTGAATGAGAATATATTCTGGAGCAGTCATTCTTATTTTTATGTTAAAGAGTAAATTTTTCACATTAGGATTATTGGCAGAGATGGAAGGACTCAAAATTGCATTAACTGTATTATCTATTGATAAACAATAGTGGAATCACCACTAGAGAATGACACAGTGTTTGGAAAGTATCCACAGTTACAACTGGCCTCGTTTTTTGACTCTTTATCGTTGGGATACCATTTGAGTAGAACTGTTTATTTTCCTGGATGCACTTTCTCAGACATTCAGGTTGGATAAATATAACGTTTTCAGAACCATCTTGAAATTTTACTAAGTACTTACAACAAGAGTTATTTCAGTATCTGTTTGACAATGTTCTCAACATTCTGTGTAACAGGCATTGCTGGTAACAAAATATATCTCTGGGAGAACAAGACAATATCCACATCAGTCAAAAATTTTTAACTGCAGGTGCATTACTTCCCAGGTAGTAATATCACTTTGGTTGTAATATCTGACCTTTGACCTCAGTGTATTTTTAATTGTATAATAAATTCACATATAGTAAAGGAGATACTGCTTCAAAATGGCAGCCGTGTATTTGCTATTTAAACTTTTAAAAAGTTTTATTATTTCAAAATTAAAAAATCCCTAATAGTTCCAAAGTAGAATAATATTAGACATATTTAGAACTATTTTAGATTAATATTTAGAACAGGATTAGCCAAATATAATGCTGTCTGTGTTGGTAGGATGTCTGATATGCTTCTAGGTAGACTTGATCCATATGTTCTGGAAAATTTACATGAGTTCTTTGTACTGAATATATGTTACTTTTTTCTGAAAGGATTAAGGTGAAGATAAACAGGTGTATGAGTTGCTCAAAATGCATAAAAACTAATAGTGATAATTTTTTTACATCTCATTATGTCGTTAACATCTTGGGATTTCCTCTTTACTACAAATAATCTATTTCAATATGTACTTGCTTTATTGTAATATATGTTTTAAAATACATACGCATAACTTAAATATTTATAAGTTCAAATAGATATTTTAGTGTTATAACCCTCAAGGAAACTGGGGTTTCTTCCCTGGAGTGTGGCAAAATCAGAGTTAGCAATTATTGTTTTTAAGTTTCTGTATTTTAGTCATACAATCTGGCAGATTGCAAGCATACTGTTTTTCTGTTGGAAATGGAAAAATGCTCATGACGTTGTCTTAGGCAAGGCTTCCAGCCTAAAAGGGCAGGATACATCTGAGCTGCTAATTTCGCCAGTTCAGACTTTATCCTCTTTGTGGAGAAAATCAGAGGGATATTGCCAATTATAGAAATGTTATAGTTGATGCCCGTGCCAATTATAGAAATGTTATAGTTGATGCCTTTGGAAGTCTTATGTTAATTTGACACTTCATTAGTTGGAAATTTTCCCCCTTGTTTCCAGCTTCCACCTTCCCAGTTTAAATCTAGAAAACAACCACAGTAACAGCATCTTTGTCAGCTACTTCACATTTGGAGAACTGAACACTGTAACTCAGCTTGGGGGAAGGTGATAACATTGGACTGATTCATCTTCTGAGCCTTTTGTTGAGGGTAGTTACTAGTAATTGGACTACTTCTATGTGCAGAATCCGTGGGTTAGCTTCCCCCTCTGATGGAAAAAACCTGGAGTTTGCTGGCTAGCTAGCAAATGCAAAATTAAGCAATTTTGCTGGGAGCTAAATATATACAGTTAAGTGTATGTGACTATTACACAGCTACAGAAAGATCCACATGCCAGTTTATTTGCTTATGGTGTTTTGGAAAATGGAATCCTTTAGAGAGAGAGAAAGAGAAAGCACAGACTTTCAACTCCATTGATTTTAATTAAGACTACCAAACACTGTAAAATCCATGAATCTGATGAGACAGAAGAGATCACACAATAGGTACAGGGACCAGTGGCTAGTCCTTAATTACCAGAAATTGACAAGACAATGACCTGTCAAGTTAATGGAAATTATTTTTCATAAAGCGGGGATGGTATGGCAGCATGATATTAAAGTTTAGAGGAAAAAGAAGCCTGGACTAAAAAAAAAGTTCCTTGTCATTATTAATGAGTATGTATGAAAAGATAGAGACATAGAAAATGCTGATGATGTATTAAGTGGAAAAAAGAGGAGGTAGAAAATAGTGTAATCTGTGTGTTTCCGTATTAGTGAATTTTTTAAAATTGAAGTGTAGTTGACATACATCATTACATTAGTTTCAGGTGTACAGCAAAGTGATTCAGCAACTTTATATATTATGCTATGCTCACCACAAGTGTTGCTCCCTGTCACCATACAACGTTATTACAATAACATTGACTATATTCCCTGTGCTGTACCTTTCATCCCTATGGCTTATTCCATAACTGGAACTTTGTACCTCCTACTCCCCTTCACCCAGTTGCCCACTTCCCAACCCCTCTCTTCCCTGGCAACCATCAGTTTGTTTTCTGTATTTATGGGTCTGTTTCTGCTTCTTGTTGTTGTTGGTTAGTTGATTTATAATCATTTGTTTTGTTTTTAGATTCCACATGTAAGTGGAACTATTTGGTATTTATCTTTGTCTGACTTACTTCACTTAGCATAATACCCTCTAGGTCCATCCATGTTGTTGCAAATGGCAACCCTTCATTCCTTTTTATGACTGGGTAATATTCCATTCTATATATCTATTTTGGTGAAATTTAGATACACAGAACCATTTTGATATGTTCCACTAATGCAGGATGTATGTATATAGTCACTTATCTTTTATTTAGTGGTTTTTTTTTTTTTCAGGTAATCATTAGATTGCCCTATCTGCTGTGCTAGAAAAGAATCTGGTATTGCTTCTCTGCCATTTTGCCAAACACAGAAAGATCTGTGTCTGAACAGTGCACCAGTGCCATTCTTTTTCAATGCACCCAGTGTTACTGTCAAAGGCTGGTCATGTAAAGCTTCACACTTGTCTACTGCTACTGGGTTAATGTTGCTGGTTGAAGCCCCAGGCAGAGTGGTGCCCATAAAGCATCAGTAATAGAGTCCCATGTTCTATCCTTACTCTACAACACACAATGATGGAGTTAGTAAGACTGGGTTTGGAGGAGTTTTAGCAAGAGAACTCTGCTGGCTCAGCCACCACAAATTCTTGTTCTTCTGAGCTGGTCCCAAGTCACTGGGTTAAGCCATCATGGATTATATCAGTATGTATCTCTAATTTCACATCCAGGGTGTAGTGACTGGAATTTAAGTCCCTCTTCTCTTCTGTTGCTAATAGCCTGCTTTCTCCCTGTATTGCCCACATTTTGCTTTCTAATCAGTTAAGTCTAATTTCAGGATAATGAATGGCCAACAGTCTTAAATTCACATATCACAGAGGACAAAAGTTAGCACTTAAAATATAAGTAAAAATCAGCATCTCTGATTTAAAAACAAAACAGAAGCAAACAAGCCCCTGAAAATCATAAATTATCTATTGATTCAGTGATCTAAGTTTCTGTCTTCATATGTACATGCACTTAAAAAATATCAAGATACTAAACTGATAAGAACAGATACTACACTTGATCTTAGCCAAAAGGCCGAGAAGCGATTAAGAACCATATGATCCTCTCAGTAGATGCAGAAAAAGCATTTGACAAAGTGCAGCACCCTTTCTTGATCAAAACTCTTCAGAGTATAGGGATAGAGGGTACATACCTCAATATCATAAAAGCCATCTATGAAAAACCCACAGCAAATATCATTCTTGATGGGGAAAGACTGAGAGCTTTCCCCCTAAGGTCAGGAACGTGGCAGGGATGTCCCTATCACCACTGCTATTCAGCATAGTATTAGACGTCCTAGCCACAGCAATCAGACAACAAAAAGAAAAATAAAAGGCATCCAAATCGGCAAAGAAGTAGTCAAACTCTCACTCTTTGCAGATGATATGATACTTTATGTGTAAACCCCAAAGACTTCACCCCAAAACTGCTAGAACTCCTACAGGAATTTATTAAAGTGGCAGGATATAAAATCAATGCACGGAAATCAGTGACATTCCTATACACCAACAACAAGACAGAAAAAAGAGAAATTAAGGCGTTGATCTCATTTACAATTGCACCCAAAACCATAAGATACCGAGGAATAAATCTAACCAAAGAGGCAAAGAATCTGTACTCAGAAAACTATAAAATACTCATGAAAGAAATTGAGGAAGACACAAAGATGGAAAAACGTTCCATGCTCATGGATTGGAAGAACAAATATTGTGAAGATGTCAATGCTACCTAGAGCAATCTACACATTCAAAGCAATCCCCATCAAAATACCATCCACTTTTTTCAAAGAAATGGAACAAATAATCCTAAAATTTGTATGGAACCAGAAAAGACCCCGCATAGCCAGAGGAATGTTGAAAAAGAAAAGCAAAGCTGGCGGCATCACAATTCCGGACTTCCAGTTCTACTACAATGCTGTCATCATCAAGACAGTGTGGTACTGGCGCAAAAACAGACACATAGATCAATGGAACAGAATAGAGAGCCCAGAAATGGACCCTCAACTCTATGGTCAACTAATCTTTGACAAAGCAGGTAAGAACATCCAATGGAAAAAAGACAGTCTCTTCAACAAATGGTGTTGGGAAAATTGGACAGCCACATGCAAAAGAATGAAACTGGACCATTTCCTTACACCACACACAAAAATAGACTCCAAATGGTTGAAAGACCTCAATGTGAGACAGGAGTCCATCCAAATCCTTGAGGAGAACACAGGCAGCAACCTCTTCGACCTCAGCCACAGCAACTTCTTCCTAGAAACATCACCAAAGGCAAAGGAAGCAAGGGCAAAAATGAACTATTGGGACCTCATCAAGATAAAAAGCTTTTGCACAGCAAAGGAAACAGTCAACAAAACCAAAAGACAACCGACAGAATGGGAGAAGATATTTGCAAATGACATATCAGATAAAGGGCTAGTATCCAAAATCTATAAAGAACTCATCAAACTCAACACCCAAAGAACAAAGAATCCAATCAAGAAATGGGCAGAAGACATGAACAGACATTTTTCCAAAGAAGACATCCAAATGGCCAACAGACACATGAAAAAGTGCTCAATATCGCTCAGCGTCAGGGAAATCCAAATCAAAACCTCAATGAGATACCACCTCACACCAGTCAGAATGGCTAAAATTAACAAGTCAGGAAAGGACAGATATTGGCGAGGATGCGGAGAAAGGGGAACCCTCCTACACTGTTGGTGGGAATGCAAGCTGGTGCAGCCACTCTGGAAAACAGTATGGAGGTTCCTCAAAAAGTTGAAAATAAAGCTACCCTACAACCCAGCAATTGCACTACTGGGAATTTACCCCAAAGATACAAATGTAGTGATCCGAAGGGGTACATGCACCCTGATGTTTATAGCAGCAATGTCCACAATAGTCAAACTGTGGAAAGAGCCAAGATGTGCATCGACAGATGAATGGATAAAGAAGAAGTGGTATATATATACAGTGGAATATTATGCAGCCATCAAAAGGAATGAAATCTTGCCATTTGCAACAATGTGAATGGAACTGGAGGGTATTATGCTGAGCGAAATAAGTCAATCAGAGAAAGACATGTATCATATGTCTTTCATATGTCTTACATATATCATATCATATTCCTCACTGATATGAGGAATTCTTAATCTCAGGAAACAAACTGAGGGGTGCTAGAGTAGTGGAGGGTGGGAGGGATGGGGTGACTGGGGGATAGACATTGGGGAGGGTATGTGCTATGGTGAGCGCTATGAATTGTGTAAGACTGTTGAATCACAGATCTGTACCTCTGAAACAAATAATTCATTATATGTTAAAAAAATAAAAGAAGATAGCAGGAAGGGAAGAATGAAGGGGGGGAATTGGAGGGGGAGACGAACCATGAGAGATGATGGATTCTGAAAAACAAACTGAGGGTTCTAGAGGGGAGGGGGGTGGGAGGATGGGTTATCCTGGTGATGGGTATTAAAGAGGGCATGTTCTGCATGGAACACTGGGTGTTATATGCAAACAATGAATCATGGAACACTACATCAAAAACTAATGATGTAATGTATGGTGATTTACATAACATAATAATAAAAAAAATGTGAAAAAAATGCCAAGATACTAATTCTAATTGGCAATTTTCATTTCTTTTTCTTGTAATGTTTGCTGATTCCTTTTTTTTAGTTTACTAAAGGAGCATGCATTATTTGAAATTATAAGAAAATTGCCATTTTTATATCTCATATATGTCAAATATTTTCATTTCTCAGCTTCAATAAAGAAACTTTTTACTCTAATATGGGATCCTTGAAAACATACAAAGTAGACACTTTGTAATGAGAAAAATTGTTGTAGGGAACCACAGGGATTCATGAGTGAGAGTCACAGTTTACTAAATTTCCCTTCTTGTCCTATTTCTCCAGATTTATAAAAGTTAGTACTAGAGTATCTCTGCATGGACGCCCGAGTAAGTTTCTCTTAAAATATCTGGCAGAGGGGCACCTGGGTGGCTCAGTTGGTTGATCATCCAACTCTTGGTTTCAGCTCAGGTCATGATCTCAGGGTCCTGGGATCAAGCCTTATGGTGGTATCGCTCAGTGGGTTGTCTGCTTAAGGATTCTCTCTCCCTCTGCCTCTGCCCCTCCCCCTGCTCTCATTATATCTCTCTCAAATAAATAAATAAATAAGTCTTAAAAAAATATCTGGCATACTTGGGGTGCCTGGGTGGCTCAGTCGTTAAGCGTCTGCCTTCGGTTCAGGTCATGGTCCCGGGGTCCTGGGATCAAGCCCCACATTGGGCTCCCTCTCGGCGGGAAGCCTCCTTCTCCCTCTCCCCCTCCCCCTGCTTGTGTTCCCTCTCTCGCTATGTCTCTCTCTGTCAAATAAATAAATAAAATCTTAAAAAAAAAATATCTGGCATAGGTGATTGTACCAAATTATCATCTATCTACATCAATAATACATGCAGTTTAGGAAGGTGAGAAGTTGAGATAATTGGATAATACTTTCCAAAATACTTTTCTCTAAAATATTTCTAAGCATTTTAAGACCAAAAATGTCTATGACTTCAGTTATCTAGAAGATTGCTTTTATGATGTGCTCAAACATGTTATTTGGCCCATTCCAGAATTCCCTTACAAAATGAATGTATGAAAAGCAAACAGGATGTCATTTAAGTAAACTTAAAAATAATAACCATTTTATTTCAGTACCTGAGTCTCCAGGGCAACGATCCTGAGAAAGTTGGTGCCTTTGTGCTTCTATTTTTTTTTTTTTTTTTCTCTCTCTCTAACTGACAATGAGCTCTCTGGACATTCAGTAACAAGTATATGAGGAATAAAGGAAATGTAATTGAAAAAAGTTAATTCTAATGTTAATTACACATGAAATTTCTTGTTAAGGCATGTGCCATCACACCTACTTACATAAAGCAACTTATTATCTGACTCTTGGGTACATAGGTCAAATAATGCATACAGTAAATTTGAGCACATTTACTTAAATATATAATGGAGATTTATCTTAATTTTAGGTTCATCCTAAGTGGTAAAATTAGACTTCCTGGTAAAAAACTAACTAATTAACTAAATTTTGAAAAGCTGTCTCTATCATCTTGACACATCTTGAAGTCCATCTTTCTATTTTTAAAATGTCACTTATGTTTGATAAATATAAATAAACTTTTTTTATGCTTTCACTTTAAATGCTTTGGAAAGTGCTTTTATTTCATTTCATTTCGTCTGGTGGTGTTTGTATCTTTCATGCTTAGCTTATCTTTAGGAAGTGTCTGTCCAACTAGAGCTCTGCCAAGATGTTTTGCAAGGACATCTTCTGCTCTCAGGTATACAAGTGAGTCAATCACCATTATTATTTTTACCCTTCAGGAAAAACCTTCCGTGAAAATCCTGATTGCATTTCCTTTTATAAGACTCCCTCTCATATTTATTAACTGAAAGGTTTGGGTCACATCAGCCACATGTACTCTCTGTAGTTTATCAGCAGAGGGATTCTTTGAAAGATTAAACTGCACAGGGCTGACTTCTAAAGTGCCACGGGGGAAGAAAGTTGTCTAGTAAAAATGCTAAAACTGTTATTTTCTTGGGAAATGTTGTAAAATTTTAGCAAATTAAATATATTACATTTAAACCCATTCATACTTGAGACTGAATTGTTTATAGATGCTTGAAAGGACTGTCATTTGTGTGTTGAGATAAGGAAATTGAAGAATCATAATTACCCATAACTGTGTTATTTCCTGGCATTTTAAAATAGTCAAAAAATATCAGTGAAATCAAGCATGGAGAAAATATTGCATTATTAATAGTATATTTAAAAGTAAATAAGATCTTGAATGTCTTTATAAATCATTTTTAGTCAACATAATCCTTCAAGCGTCAATTCACTGAATTTTAAAATGCACGTTCATTATCTCTGTATGTGATTTTTCCACATCTCTCATTTTTCTTCTGTACATGTCTGTTTGGGGAAGAATGTGGAATGATAAAGGACCTTTCAGAAATACCTGTCTCCCCTCCCGTAGACAAAAATCACATTTTATGGTGTAGGAATGACTTGCAGCTTCTAATTTCTCTCCCATTAGCCTTTTTGACTCCAATTGCTTTAAATCTCAATGGTTAAGAGAGCCATCCAGATCATCCTTCATCTGCGGACCCCAGAAATCTCACTTTCACCTTCTCTTCCTCCCTTTTCCACCTCATAGCACTCAAAGTCCTTGATTCTACTTAAAACTTTCTGAATAGGTTTACAACCTCTCTGTCCCCAGTGCCACCCCCTTAGTTCTTGTTCTTATCACCCCCACCCCACCCCTTGAATTTATTCCAGTGGCCTCCTAACTTTTCTCCATTCTTTTGTCTCATCTCTCTCCTAGCAATAATAACAAGATCTCCCTTTAATTTACATGTATTCTCAGCTAGGCCCTGTACAAAGACTTTACACTCTTGCATTTAAACCTTACAGCAAGCAACCATGGGCATGGCTATAATTGTCTGATTTTTCACATAACCACACTGAAGGTTACTTAGGGTTTACAGTTTTAAAGTAAGGCTGTAGTCTGGATCCAGTTCTATCTATCTTTAGAGCATGAGTTCTTGAACATTTACTATATGCCCCTGCCCTCTGCATTGTTGTCACAGTAACCTTTTTTTAAAAATCATGATGTTGAACATTTTCCATTATCCTGCTCACAACTCTTTAGTGGATCCCAACATATGTAGGGTTAAGTAAAAATCTCTTAGCACGATATCAATGTCCTTAATTATCTGATTCTCTCCTGCATTTCTGGCCTATTCTATTTTCAACCACTTTCCCAGTTGCCACCTTATATTTTGGGTTAATCAGGAATATGTATAAGTTTGTAGTTCCTGCCTAACAACATATCTCTCTGTCTCTGCCTATGCTAGCCTCTGCCTGGAAACCCTTCTACCTAACACCTGTCTTCTTATCCTATACCCTCAGCTATGAAGATTTTTCTAACATCCGGGGAATGCTGGGCCCTCCCTCCTCGGGGCCCCTTCACACCTGTACTAGACAGTGAACTCCTCATGGGAAGGCCTATGTGTTTTTATTTTTATATTCTCTAGGATCTAACATACAGATCCTATGCAAGTGGGATTAAACAGATATTTTCCAAAAATGGATGTAAGCACACCTATTTCCACAGGAAATTTCAAGTCATTGGTTCCCTGAATAGCCCTAATCTCTTATTTTGGAGAGGTTGATACAGTTTTCCAAAATGATCCTATTTGACCAAGATAAGCAGTTAATTTAGTTGAAACATTTGGACTGCCTTCTCTTACTTAAGAAACATACTTTTGCCCATGCAGAAAGCTTAGTACCTGTCCTCCTCTATGGAACAATGCCAAAAGCTGGCTACAAGACCATTGAATCTTCTTTATCAAAGCCACCCTTTGACTTATTGCCAATATTATTTTTCTTAGTTACCCACACTTGATTCTTTATGTGTACATTCCTTGCCCTTGGCCACGTTTAAAATTGAATTGCTTGTGTATCTTACCTTGACTTCTCTTTTAAAGCTATTTCATTTGGTTCATTTTTTCTTAGACACTTATTTGAAAATTTCTGGCTGTAACACTTTCTTATAATTTCTATTTCTATCCCAGGTTTTTGCTTAAGCTTAACATTGCATTAATAAGGCTGGGCAAAGTTTCAACAGCATTTAATCTTACATTTTTAATTATTCCTCACATTTTACTGTCTTGACACATTTACTGTAATAAAGAGAAATGATTAATTCACTTAGAAATATGTGTGTGAAAACTATAGTTTTGATTTTGATTAATTTCCATATTCATCATTACTTTGCTCTTAATTTACTATGCATTCAAGAGAATGAGGATGAAGAACAAGATTTTTCCCCCTTTGTTCAAAAAGAACTGTCTTAGAAATCAAATTGGGCTAAACATTTATTTGCATTTTGGCTGTCAAAGGTGAGGAGAATACTTCTTCTTCAAGGTGTTTTCTGGTCTCAACCTCATGTTTCTTTTCCACATAAATACCCATACCCTACTCTATCTTCCTTTAAAAAAAAAAATCATAGGCTGGGTGGCTTATAAACAACAGAACTTTATTTTTTACAGTTCAGGAGTCTGGGAAATCCAAGATCAAGTCACCAGTAGATTCTGTGTTGGGAGGGCCTGCTCCCAGCTCAGCGATGGCAGCTTTACATTGTGTCCTCACATGGCGAAAGGGGAGAAAGAGATCTCTAGGGTCTCTTTTATAAGGACACAATTTCTGCTCATGAGGGCTCCACCTTCATGATCTAATCACTTCTCAAAGGCCCCACCTCCTAAGACCATCAAACTGGGAATTAGGTTTCAACATAGGAATTTTGGGGGGACACAAACATTCAGTCTATAGCATTGCCATAGCCACTGTCATATCAATTTCTGAAAGAGCTTCTTGTCCTTCATGAAAAGAGAAGAAATCTTGAGGGGCACTGGGTGGCTCAGTCATTAAGCGTCTGCCTTCAGCTCAGGTCATGATCCCACGGTCCTGGGATCGAGCCCCGCATCAGGCTCCCTGCTCCGCGGGAAGCCTGCTTCCCCCTCTCCCTCTCCCGCTGCTTGTGTTCCCTCTCTCGCTGTCTCTCTCTGTCAAATAAATAAATAAAATCTTAAAAAAAAAAGAGAGAAGAAATCTTGATTTCCCTTTGAATTAAGGAAGACAATTACCTAAATTAAACTTCTACAAAGCATGCTTCAACTTAAACATTTTTTGAATGGTACCTCTGTAAGAAAACAAGAATCATACTGGGTATAGAGGTCAAATATCTTATCCAAGGTTAGCAGCATGCAATGGAGTCCTGGAATAACTTGAAGGTTTTTAATCATGTTTGGCATTTTCTCTTCTGTGGACATAGTTAATTGGTAGTAAAGTGGTAGTGGATACTAAAACTAATGAAAAGGGATTTACTGGTTTTGTACAGATGATAGAAATAACCAAGCAGGGAAGATACCAAATTATAGTTGTAAATGAGAGCCAACATGTAAAACAGATAATAGCTAAAATTTATAGATCACTGTACATACCATACACTATTCTAAGCCCTTTTCATAAATCAATAAATAAAGTCTTCAAAATGATTCAGTGGAGATTTCTATTGTTTACATTTTATGGAGGCGAAAAATGAAGCCCACATAGGTTAAATAATGCCCCCAGTTTATTTCTAATAAGTTGAGGGACCTGAGATTTAAATCCAGGCAAGCTGGCTCTAGAGCCCACATTTTTAACCTCAACACAGTTCTGCTAGATACTAAATAAAATAAAACCTGGGCAATCTGTAAAGTTCCTCTGGCTCCAGACTTGACTTAAAGAGGACCCTTTCTCCATCTGTCCACATTGCGTAGGAGTAGGGGATGGAAGATTGTAATGGTTTTAAATGTGGCCTTTGTCTTGGGACTCTTCCTGGGTTTGAATTCTAGTTGTGTCCTTTACCAGAGCTGTGGCAAGTGGCCACAGATGGTCACACATCTGTTGCTTTTCTCTAAATGGGCATGAGAACATTGGATTCAAAGGATTAGGGGTGGGGAACGGTTGAATAAGAGGTGATGTGTATATAAATAACACAGTACCTGGGCTATACTCAGCCTTCAATAAATAATTATCAGCTTACAGCATCCTATATAGTAACCCTCAGTGGAAGAGGAAAATAAAAACATACTTCAGCGTTACAGAGAGCATAATCCCAAACTCAAATCCCCAAGCAAAATTTTTATTGTTTTACTGTATATATAAATTGGAACTTATTTTTTAAGTGCGATATCTATTTCTTTGGCTAATGGTCATGATTATATAGCAGTGAATCTATATCCATTTTGAAAAATTGGGTTGTAGCATGCACAATAGAATTGTACTGATTTTCTCATATATAGATATAATAGAGCTTTAAGGTAGCAAACATCGCTAGCATTTATTAAGCTTTTTCTGTGTGATGGGCACAGCTGGTATCACACACAAATCACCTTTACTTAAAGTGGGTGGTAATAATTCACAGCAGTCTGGCTGGTAGGCTTTGCTCCCCACTTGCTTCCCACCCATATGCTCGAGGGCAGTGACTCACCTGCATGGCTTTGCCCCTAGTTGACGCTAACTGTGGTGCTAAGCTTTCTTCCGCTTGTCCCTGTGACTAGACTGAGGCTAGTCAACCCTGCATTTATCCTGTTTCCTTCATTCTCAGTCTCTGGAGAGTGACTTCCCTCCCCACCCCAAAACCAAAATAAAAAAAAAATCTCTTGAACCAGAATCTTCCACTCAGGCTGTGGTTCTAGTGAGGCCAACCAAAGACATACAGACTTAATATTCAAATAGAATGTTGTAAACTTTGCAAAACAAAGGGGAAACATTTAGAGGTCAAACATTTTAAGACAGAAGGATTTAAATCCTCATTTTTCTATTATTTATTTATTTATTTTGAGTGTTATCTATCTTGGTGTTTCAAAATGTACTACTGTATGACTGGTGGTGTATGAAATGGTCTTAAGTGGCAGATTGTTCCCTTTTGATTACTATTGTTTTATGTTTATGTTAATACCCGTTAGATAAAATATATATACAGCTAGCACACCAAATATGCAATTTCATATTTACGATTGCTTTAGAGAAGGAAAAGTTGGAATTTATATTTCAATTTGATTTTTAAAACACTAATTACAGGTTGAATATGGCAAATACATTAAAGGTAAAAACTGATGGATAAAATGTTAGAGAACACCTCTGGTCCCTTCAGTTCTTCTTGTCTATAGCCACCTCTCTCCTAAAGAATTAGGATCTGTTTTTCAATCTTGAGTAAATGAAGCAGACTGCAGTATAGTGAGAATTTACTTGGACTGCCACGAGACAGTGCTATCCAGGCGTGGTAGCGTCCAGCAAATGATCAGAGTAAATTCCAGCTGATGGCCTCTCAGAAGTTGCATAGTGCCATGATCCCGTTCCTGGCTAGGTTGTTTCCATCACTGGCCTCTGAAGGGCTTTTCATCACTGCCTGTTTTGTGAGCTGACCCTGTTGCTCCTGTCACTGAGTCTAAAAACTTCTAATTTAGTCCCTCCACTCTACATGGGAGAGCCAGAGCCGGTTTCTGCATCTTGAAATCATGAATCCTAACTGTTGTAACCCAAGCTCCTATTTTAGAGAAGGTACACTTTGATCTATTTTAGAAAGTTATACATATTGTTTTAGTTCAGTTCTGGTAAAGCTTTCCCACATACCACATACACATTAAAAACCTGAGAATGTTCCAAGTGGATCTGCTGCTGATGCCTACAGTTCTGTCATTGGAGATTCTTAATTTAAGACTATTTTTTTTTATTTAGATATCCAAATCCTAAGGTGTGGTAATGTACTATTGATAAAATCTGTAAACATGACAAAGAAGTTTTTTTTAAAAAAGCATGAAGTGTTGGAATGATAAGTGGGTCCAATATAAAGGCCAAAGATAAGTGTAGAAATGTTGTAAGTATCAAGTGTTGCAAGGTTGGCAAAGGCTTGGTGGTCTGCTTATGTCATGGGTACTTGGCCTAGTAAGTTATAGGTTTCCCCGCTCTCCAAAAGTCAAGGGTTCTTATGAAATCATTTATCAGCTGTGAGGGCAGAAAGCAAAGAAGCAGTTACCATTAACTTATAGGGAAAAAATTTTGAGCACTTCCAAAATCAAAAGATAACTTCTCTCAGGCTTTTCTGCTACCATAAGACACCCCTTGCTAATAGATGCACAGAATAACTCGAGATAAAGCCTGATGCCCACAGACACAGTTCAAAGCTATGGCTGCTTGATGCTGAGATTCTGTGCAGGTCCTGGGGAAGGAGCTTAGTGGGGCCTCTCTCACTGCTCAGGGTGCATGCTGCCTCTGTACTGGCTTGCTGTAAAACAGACAATGCTATTTTTGCTTTTTGCCTTTTTTGGTAAAAGCGAAAATCCTCTTTGGATTTCTTCTGGATAGTGAAAATAGGTACCAATGTCGGCCTTTTGTAAATCAAAGTCATGTAATTCAAACTTTCCAAAAGTGAGGGATACCTGGATTTGGAATGACTTGTAGTGCACTCTACCACCCCCCCAAAATAGGAGCGTATATTTTCCCATCCCCTCCCTTTAGACATGACTCATTAGGGGGAAAAATAATCCTGTATCAGATTGCAGGAGCTAAAACATGATCTTTTGTCATTTAGATCAGGGGCACTAGCTAGGGCCTCATGGTGTCTTTGAATCCAGTGAATTCCTATACAGAACTGTTTACATATGTGTATTTGTGAGTTTTGTGGAAAGGGGTCTATAAATGACAGTAGGTTCTAAAGATTTTCCTGATCACCAAAAGGTCAAGAACTACTGGAAAGCATGGAAAACGTGTGAAACAGAAGATGTAGAGAGGGACTCCTGGGTGGCTCAGTCAGTTAAGCATCTGCCTTCGGCTCAGGTCATGATCCCAGGGAACTGGGATGGAGTCCCACATCAGGCTTCCTACTCGGTGGGGAGCCTCCTTCTCCCTCTGCCTGCCACTCCCCCTGCTTGTGTGCTCTCTCAATCTCTCTGGAAAATAAATAAATAAATAAAATCTTAAAAAAAAAGAAGATGTAAAGTATATAATCTGAAAAATAAAATGGATTTTAGGTTAATATTAAGTTTGTATTGATAATTCTGACATTTTTTTTAACCTCACTAAACTTTCTCTTAACCAAAACCATTATCTTACAAGCACGTTTGTTAAACACAGCTTTTGTCCACTGTCTTCTAAAACATTAAAATTTAAAGAAAATTATTGTGGGGGCACCTGGTGGTGCAGCAGGTTAAGCGTCTGACTCTTGGTTTTGGTGGTGATCTTAGGGTCATGAGATCAAATCCTGCGTTGGGCTCTGTGCTCAGTGCAGACTCTGCTTAAGACTCTCTCTCCCTCCCTCTGCCCCTACCTCCTGCGCATGTGCTCTCTCTCTCTAAAATAAAATAAATAAATCTTTAAAATAAAAAAAAAATTACAGCTATAAAATATATATGGCATAAAATTGACCACTTTAGCCATTTTAAGTCTACTGTTCAGTGGCATTAAGCACATTTGCATTGCTGTGCAACCATCACGACCATCCAACTTTTTTGTTATCCCAAATTGAAACTCTGTACCCATTCAACACTAACTCCCCATACCTCCCTTAACCCGAGTCCTGTTAACCTCTGTGCTACTTACTGTCTCCAAGAATTTGACTGTTCTAGCTAGCTCATATAGGTGAAATCATACAATATTTGTCCTTTTACATCTGGCTAACGCATAATAATTTTCATTACATTCCTTAGGGTCCAGGATGACAAGAATTATTCTTGTCGGTCAACATAATTTAGTTCATAATTTTTTAGTACACTCCCTTTGTCTCTTGTAAATTTTGAGAGTTCAAAAGCAGTATGGCGTGGAGGTTGAGAGCAGTCTTTGGATTCAGGCATGCATTAGTTCTAACCCCAACAAATCCACCAACTGGTTAGACTCAGTTACCTTCTATTAAAGATGAGGAACAAAATGGATCTAGCTCAAAAGTTGGTTTGAGAATTAAGTGAGGTAATACTTCTATCCATAAATACTTTCAAATGCTTATTATAAGCCAGACAATACTTTAGGTATTGGGTGGCTATATGGTGAATAATACAGAAAAAGCCCATGCCTTCAGGGAGTTCACAGTACCTTGCAGTAGTAAATGCTCAATAAATGTTAGTTGTTATTATTTTCCCCCAGTATTTGAGCCCTAGTTAAAGA
The DNA here is from genome assembly GCF_029215605.1 of Mirounga angustirostris. Classification (NCBI taxonomy): domain Eukaryota; kingdom Metazoa; phylum Chordata; class Mammalia; order Carnivora; family Phocidae; genus Mirounga; species Mirounga angustirostris. The sequence goes on along the minus strand of NW_026991709.1, from coordinate 173,722,591 downwards.
AAGATAAGCCTGCTTTATCATATCCACCCACATGTTTAAAAATTTCAAGCGTTTTATCCAGTCCTTAAATACAGTATGCAAGTCAGAATATTAAAAAAACATATAAATGTCGATAATTGCCTTTTTAACCAGGGTAGAACTTTGTGTAACAGCAGACACTGCTGAGTGACAATATTGAACAATAAGAGGGTAAAAGGGCATCAGGGTGAGTCCCTTTATTGAGAGGTTCTGAAAAACAAAAACACAATACTGAAGTGTTTGGGTGACCCAGAGAAGCTACATTCCACTTAGAAGTGTTGGAAATTCTTTACAAATTGGTTTATATTTGAGAACTTGAATGAGTCTAAGATAGCCTTCATCTTCTAGAAAAGGACAAATATGAAATAAGACCAATATTATTTCTTTAGGTCTTACTGAAATTTATTTTTTGCAAGAGGATGTGAGTTTTCTATAACATCATCATACCTCGCATTGGATCACTAGGTAGTTATAGGATAATCTAGGGCTGAGGGAGAGATTTTTATGACAAACTTTATAATAAAATTCCAGTGTTTTTCAGGAAGAAAATCCCACTGAGGATAGAAAGTTTGTATTTTTCTTTTGACTATAACACATCACAATAAAGATGATATTCTGCTAATATTTAAGATTCATGTTTTCTGCAAAAAAGCTTTAACTGTTTTGTTCTATATGACAGTGATACTGTCTATGAATGCTAAGGCAAAGAGACAACTGGCATTTAAACAATATTTACACAAATAAGAAAAAAATTAAGCCTATGATCCAGAAAGTAACTGGTTATTATTTTTTAAGTTTTTATTTAAACTCCAGTAAGTTAATATACAGTGTAATATTAGTTTCAGGGGCACAATATAGTGACTCAACACTTCCATACAACACCCAGTACTCATCATACAAGTGCACTCCTTAATCCCCATCACCTATTTCACCCATCTCCCCACTCACCTCGCTTCTGCTAACCGTCAATTCTCTATAGTTGAGATTGTTTTTTGGTTTGTCTCTCTCTTTCTCTCTCTCTTTTTTGCCCTACATTCGTCTGTTTTGTTTTTTAAATTCCCCCTATGGGTGGTATTTATCTTTCTCTGACTGACATATTTTGCTTAGCATTATACACTTTAGCTCCATCCATGTCCTTGCAAATGGTAAGATTTTATTTTGTTATGACTAATATTCTGTTGTATATATACACCATTTCTTCTTTATCGGTTCATCAATCAAAGGACACTTGGGCTGTTTCCATTAATTTGGCTATTGTAGATAATGCTGCTGTCACATCAGGGTGCATGTATCCCTTTGAATCAGTATTTTTGTATTCTTTGGGTAAATACCTAGTAGGGAGATTGCTAGATTGTAGAGTAGTTCTATTTTTAACTTTTTGAGGAGCCTCCATACTGTTTTCCAGAATGGTTGCATCAGCTTGCATTCCCACCAACAGTGCAAGAGGGTTCCTCTGTCTCCACATTCTCACCAACACCTCATTTCTTGCGTTGACTTTAGCCATTCTGACAGATGTGAAGTGATAATCTCATTGTAGTTTTGATTTGCATTTCCCTGATGATGTGTGATATTGAGCATCTTTCATGTGTCTTATTCATAAGAATGAGAGATCTGTATGTCTTATTTGTACAAAATGTCTATTCATGTCTTCTGCCCATTTTTAATTGGATTATTCACTTTTTGGGTGTTGAGTTTTAGAATTTCTTTATATATTTTGAGTACTAACTCTTCACTGGATATGTCACTTGCAGATATCTTCTCCCACTCCAAAGGGATGATAGCCTGTTAGTTTTGTTGATTATTTCCTTTGCTGTGCAAAGTTTTTGATTTTGATGTAATCCCAATAGTTTATTTTTACTTTTGTTTCCCTTGCCTCAGGACAAATGTTACTATTAGAGAAATTACTGCCTGTGTTCTCCTTTAGGATTTTTGTGGTTTCAGGTCTCATATTTAGGTCTTTAATCCATTTTGAATTTATTTTTGTGTATGGTGTAAGAAAGTTTCAGTCTTTTTCATGTTGCTGTCCAGTTTTCCCAACACCTTTTGTTGAAAAGACAGTCTTTTTCCCATTGGATATTCTTTCCAGCTTTGTCAAAGAAATTGGTAATTATTAACCAGTGATTTTTTTCCCCCTGAGTCTTTTCAGTTTTACATAATTTTGGCACTGTTTACAAGGTTATCTTACTTTGGGGGTGCCTGGGTGGCTCAGTCATTAAGCGTCTGCTTTCAGCTCAGGTCATGATCCCAGGGTCCTGGGATCGAGCCCCACATCGGGCTCCCTGCTCAGCCAGGAGCCTGCTTCTCCCTCTCCCACTTGCCCTGCTTATGTTCCCTGTCTAGCTGTCTCTCTCTCTCTGTGTCAAATAAATAAATAAAATCTTTTTAAAAAATGATTTTACTTTGTATTTCCTTCTATTTTGATTTGAATTAAAAATATTTTAGACTAACTATGGATTACCTAAAATTCACAAACCTAATTCTTTGAGGAAATTGTGTTTGCTTTTTGTTATCCATAGTCTATCTTTCTGTGATAGTTAATTTCATGTCAACTTGTCTAGGCCATGGTACCCAGATACTTAGTCAAACACTAGGCTGAATGTTACTGTGAAGGTGTTTTTTAGATGACAGTAACACTGAAATCAGTAAACTTTGAGTAAAACATATTACTTTCCATAATGTAGGTGGGGCCTCATTCAATCAGTTGAAACCCTAAATAGAAAAAGAGACAGATCTCCCTAGAGGAAGAGGAAATTCTTTTATTATTATTATTATTATGTTCAGTTAGCAAACATACAGTACATCATTAGTTTTTGATGTAGTGTTCAACGATTCATTAGTTGCTTATAACACCCAGTGCTCATCACAACACATTCCCTCCTTAATGCCCATCACCCAGTTACTCCATACTTCCCAGCCCCCTCTTTTCTGTAACCCTCAGTTTGTTTCCCGGAATCCAGAGTCTCTCATGGTTTGTCTCCCTCTGATTTCTTCCCATTCAGTTCTCCCTCCCTTCCCCTGTGGTTCTCTGCCGCTATTCCTTATATTCCACATATGAGTGAAACCATATGATAATTGTCTTTCTCTGCTTGACTTATTTCACTTAGCATAATACCCTCCAGTTCCATCCATGTCGATGCAAATGATGGGTATTTATCCTTTCTGATGGCTGAGTAATATTCCATTGTATATATGAACCACATCTTCTTTATCCATTCATCTGTTGAAGGACATCTCAGCTCCTGAGGAAGAGGAAGTTCTGATAGCAGACTGTCTTGGACTTGAGCAGCAACATTAACTCTTCCCTGGGTGCCCATCCTGCCTGCTGATGCCGCAGATTTTGGACTTGTCAGCCTCCACAGTCACATGCATCAATTCCTTAAAATAAGTCTCTCTTCCTCCCTCCTTGTCTCCCCCAACCAAACAAATATACATACATATTGTTGTTTCTTTCTTTCTGAAGAACCTTGAATAATTTACTTTGTATGCATGAGTTACTCTTGAAACCGAAATTTCTGCCTAGGCTTTCACTTTGGACAATTGACTGGAAACTGTTTTTGCTAGGGCTATCCCAGACATAGTTCAGGTATATTTGGAAGGCTGGATGTAAAAAAAAAAATAATATATTTATCAGATTAGCAAATAGAGCTATGTTATCTATCATAATTTATTCTAATGTTTCTGATTTTACCTGAAATTATCGGATTAATTTTTTCCTCCTTCCCCTCCACATCATTTTCCTATAGTTGACATCTGATAACATAATAAAATGTAGTTTTTAATATTTCTTGCAATCAGGTAAAAACAGATACTCTTTTATGCTAGCAAAAATTCAATCTCAATATTAAAATTCTAATTGTCTTTTAGAATCTTCAACATGAGGGCAGCTAAGGGGTCCCAAAGAATTCTGTGGGGGAAGAGAGATTATGAGAGCATAAAATAGTTTACCCCACCAAAAAAAAAAAAAAGTTTTTTGTTGGTCTACAGGGATAGCCATTGGAAGGGAGTATAAACCAAATAAGCTAATCCTTACTGGATTTCTGTCATTCTGGAGACAGAGTTTGGAGTATTAAGATTAAACTTAAAATAAAGAAATTATGTAAAAATCACCCCCTAGATTCCAGTTAGTCATGACCAACTAAAAAACAAGGCCATTGGTTGTAGATGCTATCACTTACCCCTTTTGTGATGCCCAGTTGGAATCATGCAACCCAAAATACGTGCTAGATACTGGAGGCACAATGGTGACGAAATCAGTGTTGGCTTTCAAGGTCCTTACAGACTTGTGACATCTTCTGTTAATTGTCATTTGCATCCATTGCCTTTTTTGTAGTATTCACTCACTGCAGTCTAGGGACAATGGGTTATATATATTCATACAACTCACAATGTCAGTCACACATATATATACACACAAACACATAGTTGTTTGAATTTGTTCTTGCCACAAAATAATGCACAGCAAGTCTCCTCAAATTCATTAGCTTAAAACAAAAATCATTTATTATTTCTCATGTGTCTCTGAGTTGCCTGTGGGTTGGTTGGTCTGTGGGCTCTGCTGGCTAGCTCTGCTGATCTATGCTGGGCTTGGCTGGGTAGTTTGGTTCTCATTTATATGCTTTTCTTACTCGCAAAAGGATAGCTTGGAATGCTCGCATCAAGAGGAGAGGTAGAGTAGGACAATCCCAATCATACAAGTATTTCAAGTCACTTACTGTGTCACATCTATCAGCTTCACATAGGTCAAAGCAACTCACAAAGTTATATCCAGGCTCAAAGGGGATGAACAATGTTGCAAAGTTACAGGACACGGTTTGGATATATAATTCTATTACTGGGGGAGGGAGAGGTGAAAATTTGAAGAATCTACCACAAACACAATTAAGGATAAACACAACTAAGTGTATGCGTGTGTCTCCAAACTGTATATATGTCTGTGCATTTTTTTTTTTTTTTTAGATTTTATTTATTTATTTGACAGAGAGAGACACAGCGAGAGAGGGAACACAAGCAGGGGGAGTGGGTGAGGGAGAAGCAGGCTTCCCGCGGAACAGGGAGCCCAACGCGGGGCTCGATCCCAGGACCCCAGGATCAGGATCTGAGCCAAAGGCAGACGCTTAACGACTGAGCCACCCAGGCGCCCTATGTCTATGCAGTCTTTTTTTTTTTTTTTTAAGATTTTATTTATTTGACAGAGAGAGACACAGCGAGAGGGGGAACACAAGCAGGGGGAGTGGGAGAGGGAGAAGCAGGCTTCCCATCGAGCAGGGAGCCCGATGCGGGGCTCGATCCCAGGACCCTGGGACCATGACCTGAGCCGAAGGCAGACGCCTAATGACTGAGCCACCCAGGCGCCCCTGTCTATGCATTCTTAAGAATAAAAAGTAAAAGTTAAAAAAAAAAAAGTAAAAGTTTTGGTCTTATTGAGTATGCTGATATGCAGAGATTCAAAAATATCTCCCAATATAGGAACCATTTAGCATATTTTAATGAAAATGCAAAGCAGTACATAGTAGTCTATAAAAGGTGGGACAACTTTTGCAGGCTGCTGTAATTCAGAGCTGTGTGGAGAGTGATAAAATTGTTCTTATGCCCCTCCTAGTATGTGTTAGGATTTTCCTTGTTGTGAAACTTTTCAGAGTAAATGCAGATTGAGACAGACTCTTCTCATACTCCTTAGTGGACTGTACTAAGAAAATTCACTTTTTATGTGCAATAACTCGATTTTACATCTCACTTTGTGAACTATGTATCTTGCAAGAGCAGCCAGTATGACTTAGGAATGTAAAGGACCTAAAAAAAATTTTTTTAATGTCATCTGGGAGTGAATTTTGATTCCTAAAAGGTAAATAAAATTGTGTTCTTTTTGCATAATAGCACCTTACATGCATTAAAATATTTCACAAAGTATTTTCACATGTCTGCTTGTATATTCATATAATATTATTAATACAGACAAGAGATTTGTATCTTCATTGCCATATGAAGAAATTAAAGTTCAAGTCAATGAAATTAAGACCTCATTTTAGTCATTGTAGTAGTTAAGGATACATTTGAGAGCAAATAAAGATAATCCATGCAAAATGGTTTGAACAATAAAATGGATTAACTGGTGCATGTAAACGGAAGCCCAGAGGTAGATTAAGATAACCCCTGGTTTAGTAAGAGCTTGACTTTTCTGTGATTGCTGTGGGTCTTTCTCCATATACTGGTTTTATATTTTGACGCTATTCATGAGATGGTTGCCAGCAGAACTGAGGCCATGTGTTTTCTGATTTAAATTTACCAAGAGTACTGAGCTTTCTGCTCACTGAACCATCCCTGAATCAAATTTGAGGCCCTGGAATACTATATAGTGATTGGCCAGTGCCTGGATTACACGGACCAAACCCTGTGGCCATAAATTGGAGGTTATACCAAGCTCATGGAGCTTGTTTTAATTGAGATTTATCTCTTGTGCTTGAGAAGAAGATACTCACCCACAATTGAATGAATAGTATATGCAAAAGAAATATGGGGAGGGTAAAGGAAGAGGTTTAAAGCTAATGAATAGCAGATATAAGATTAAAATCTGTCCTTCAGACACCTTCTTCAGTGATCTTTTCATTCTAAAATAATGTATCTTTTATTGATTAACACACATTTTGCAATGGTTTGTCTTATAAATCTTTCTTTTATCTATTGTGTGACTGGAAGGTGGAACACATTTATTATTATAGTAAGGTGATAACTCTGGTAATATTTTTATTTCTTGACCATTTGTTGAGATTTCCTATCAAATCCAAGTTAGGGCAAAAGCTTGGCTACTTCTGAAATACTGTATTTCAATATTATCATATACTCTGATATTATTGTTTGTCTTTTTTTTTCTTTCTGATAAAATCCTTCATTACAGTGAATGGGCATTTATTTGATTGACTCATGTGGACAATTTTTTTTTTTTTTTAAGTAAGCTCTACACCCAACGCGGGCCTTGAATCCACAACCCCAAGATCAAGAGTTGCATGCTTCACCAACTAAGTCAGCTAGCCCCTGGCCAAATCTTTTATATTTAATGGCAGCCTGATTTGGAAGACATACCAAATCATACATTACAGAGCCATTTCCTCTGAAGATTGCTCTTTCATGTCAGCAAATGCACATTTTCTTGGGAATAAATCACCAAAATGTTTATGGCTACAAATACATTTTATATGAAACATTGTTAATGGCTGCCATCTTTGCGCCAACATGGTGTTATGCTGGACAATTTAAGGACAGTTTCCAGTCCAAAGCCTTTGGTCATTTTTCAGAGGCTCCATTAAATTTTCCAGGCTACTTAGAATACCATTTAGTAAATTACTGCCTCAGGGCACTAGATGATGATATTATGGTTTAAAAAGTTAATATACTTAAATCGCCTGACTTAACTAAAATGCCTAATTACTCACACACACACACACATGCACACACACACACAGAAACATAGCCTTACCATAACTTCAGCCACTAAATTTTACTGTGATAACAAAAGTTTCTGGGCTTCTCAGGACATGTTAGAGTGATAATAATGTAGTTTTCTACACTAGAGAGACTCCAGAGACCATGGTATCAACTTTCTTCATGTTAAAGAAGAGAAAATGGAATCAGAGGATTTATGTGACTATTTGATACTCTAGTATTTTGGAAGGATATAACCCTCAGAACTCCAAAAATATACATAAACTGAGGAGTAATTATTTCTTTTCTTCTTCCTCTCCTCCCACCCCCCTCCTTTTTTTCCTCCTCCTTCTCCTTCTTTTTTGCAAAAAATAAAATGTTCCCAAATTATGTTTGAGGTTGGAAGAATAATGAACCATGGGCCAACATCAATAGTCTAAAATTGATCATTGCTGTGAAAGAATAACAGCACTTCACAGATCTCAGTATCTTTTTTAAAAATCTCTTTTAATTTCCCCCCAAAAGATGTGGTTATTGCACAGGTTATAGTTCTCAAGGCAAAAAAAAATCCAAATGTCTTCCAAAAAGATCCATTAAGAAGTAACTGTGTTGGGCTGTAACTGGGCTGATCAAGCTTTGATTTAATATTACTCCTTGCCCATAGCATCCAATCTTGCTGTCTCTAGGCATTGTCCTTTCCTTTCACAGATTTCACATTTTCTCTTGACCTTAACTTCTTAATGTTCCTTTATTTTCTAAATGCTTCATTTTTCATATGTTCAAAAATGAAGTCTTTAAATAAGGACACCTGTCATGCTGTCAGTTCATAGTAAAATCAGCACTGTAACCCAGACATCACGCTTCCCTGTCTGGTTACAATCACTTTGTATAATAAGATTTAAAACAATAAAGTTAGTGTTGTCCCAAGAATCCCAAAACCCAATTTTTCAGCTTCTTCCATTATACACACTCTTATTCTTTTTAACCTATAACATTCTTATCTGTCCTATCACTAAAAATACGTAAATAAAAATCTTTCTTCTTTGAGTACCTATCTAGCTACATCCTTTTCTACTTCCTTTATATGCTACATTCTTTACGAAATAGTCATGTTCTCTGCCTTTATTGCAATCCATTTATTTCCCTACCAATCCACTAAACCTGGCCTCATTGAGTTAATAATGACCTTCTATTTCTCAGATCAAATGGATACTTTTCTATCCTTACGTTGTTTTGTCTCACTAGAGCAAATGACTCTGTCCTGAAATTCTTTCACCTTTAAAAAGAAAACATTTTCTTGGTCTCTCCCCTACTTTTTAAATCAGATTTAGCGTCCCCCATCCCCTGCTGTGCATACTCTATTGATTTTTTTTTTTACTATCTCACAATTTAATTCTTTATATGCTTAACGTTCTCACTGGTTTAATGCCCACCTATACACATCTTTCACATCTGTAGACTTTTAGGCCAACAGTGTGGAGAGTGGGCTTCTGTTCTGAATGTTCTTCTGAGACTATATTGGAATCTTTTGGCATCACCCAGACTCAAATCCTCTGGTTGCTAATAATAGTGCTTGTGTTTTAGATGGTCAAAAAATTAATCAAAGTCTTAAAGAATCAATGTAAGATTTGAAGGTAAAGACTTCCTTATATGTAGAAGGATATTTTCTGATCTGAAGGTATATCACTTAGAAACCTGAGGTGATTTTTTTTTCCTCAGCCCTCCCCTTTCCCTGTCATGTATGTCCCTATATTAAGTCTATTGATTGGTGCACTTCACTGCTATTTAATTCCTTCATTGCAGCCTTTGGGGCTTCTAGGAACATGTGTGCATCAGAGCATCAGTGCAATGTGGTAGAGTGGAAGGAATCCTTGTCTAGGGAGCTGAGTACCTTCTGTTTCAACTCTGATTCTGATACCGAGTAGCCATTCTTAGGCTAAGTCTGCATTTCCCCATTTTTTTTTTTTTTTTTAACAGAGAAGGTTAGAGCACACTAATACTGAGCTTTTTTTTGAGGCATACTGAGGTCTCATTGAGCTCTGGGGAAAGGAGTCAAATTATGAACATGGAAATAGCATGAAGCAATAGGGACGCCAACTTTTTTTCCATATCTGACCTGGAGTTTGTCAATTGTATAGTACAAACAAATCTTACTACTGTATAGAAAATGTTAAATGTTCTTAAAGAGAAATAGATAAAATGCCTTTAGATACAGATAAAATGGAGAGAGGAAGGCCTAATGTGAATACTCTGAGCCCAATCTAAATACTTTAATTCAGTCTTCAAAACCAGCCTGTGAGAAATGTATTGTTATTCCTATTTACTAATGAGGAGGTAAAATTTCAAAGATAGTGAATAGCTTCCTTAAAATAACTTATTGTAATAGTTGGTGAATTTTTCTTTAAATCTAAGCCTGTCTGACTCAAAGTCTACATTTTTTCCAGTAATATGTATCAGTCTGGGAACAATTATTAAGTGAATTTGACTGAGGATTTGAAGGTATGTAAGGGAGTAGTAATATGATAATAGCAAGGTTGGTAAGATGGATAAGACTGAGCAATGGTAGACTCTGAATGCCAGAATAAGAATTTAGATTTTTTTTTAATTTTATGCCTTTGTGTGTATGTATTTGTGAATACATACCCTATTAGTAGTAGAAAATATTGATGAGAAAAGGTCAACCTGTTTTAATAAAAATACTTGAAATGAATTCACAGAAAACAGGCAGCAACCTCTGTGACCTCAGCCACAGCAACTTCTAGCTAGACATGTCTCTGGAGGCAAGGGTAACAAAAGCAAAAATGAGCTATTGGGACCTCATCAAGATAAAAAGCTTCTGCACAGTGAAGGAAACAATCAACAAAACTAAAAGGCAATCGACAGAATGGGACAAGATATTTGCAAATGGCATATCAGATAAAGGGCTAGTATCCAAAATCTATAAACTGATCAAACTCAACACTCAAAAAAATAAATAATCCAGTTAAGACACGAATAAACACAAATAAACATTTCTCCAAAGAAGACATACAAATGACTAACAGACACATGAAAAAATGCTCAACATCACTCATCTTCAGGGAAGTACAAATCAAAACCACAATGAGATACCACCTCACAACAGTCAGAATGGCCAAAATTAACTCAGGAAACAACAGAAGTTCATAAAGATGTGGAGAAAGGGGAACCCTCTTATACTCTTGGTGGGAATGCAAACTGGTAGGGAGGAAGACAGCATGGAGGTTTCCTAAAAAGTTAAAAATAGTGCTACCGTATGACCCAGCAATTGCACTACTAGGTATTTACCCAAAGGATACAAAAATGATGATTCAAGGGGCACATGCACCCCAATATTTATAGCAGCACTATCTACAATAGCCAAACTATGAATAGATAAGAAGACGTACACACACACACACACACGCACACACACACACACACACACCCTGGAATATTACTCAGCTATCAAAAAGAGTGAAATCTTGCCATTTGCAACAACGTGGATGGAAGTAGAATGTATTATGCTAAGTGAAATAAGTCAGAGAAAGACAGATACCATATTATTTCACTCATATGTGGAATATAAGAAACAAAACATGAACATAGGGGAAGGGAAGGAAAAACAAAACAATATAAAAACAGAGGGAGGCAAACCATAAGAGACTTTTAACTATAGAGAATGAACTGAGGGTTGCTTGTGGGGGGGCATGGGTAAGGGGATGGGCTAAATGGGTGATGGGCATTAAAGAGGGCACTTGTTGGGATGAGCACTGGGTGTTATATGTAAGTGATGAATCACTAAATTCTACTCCTGAAACCAATATTATACTATATGTTAACTAACTTGAATTTAAATAAAAAAAGAAAGAAAAAAAACCACTTGAAATGAATTCAAAGAAATATATATACATATACTTATGTGTACACATATGCATATATTTCTGTATGCATATATATATATTGACTTTTGTTTTTAGACAATGGCATTTGGGTGGGAAGATGACAATATAAGAAGCTCATTACATGAAGATTGTTCTGGCTACACTATATGATACAGATTTGAGGGATAAAGATTTGAGACTGGGGCACCTGTTAAAGGACTCTTGAAATAGCTCAGGCCAAGAAATAACAAGAGTCTAAACCAGGGTACTAGCCTTGGGAGTGGAGAGGAGGGAATGGATGGGAGACATTATGAGCCATAATGGTAGTTCATGTAATCAACTTCTTTGGACAGTTTCCAAATCAGACTTACTTTAGTGAAACCTCAGAACATTATTCTTAAGCACTCATGCACCTTCTCAGTATAACTAACCAGGTTCTTCTGTAGGTACTGAAAGACTATAATTAAACTAATTTGACTTGTAAAAAAAAGTAAGGGTTAAAGAGGCAACTTAATTGGGCCACCAGAGAGCTATCCATTTATGGTCAGAACTTCCCATTTAAAGGAAAGCACGTCCAATGGCGATGCTTGTAATACCTTTGGAAATATGAATCTTTGGACAAGGTTATTCTAATTTCACTAATTGGCTGCCACCACCTGCATTAATGGATATACTGCCATCTTTTCCTTTCTAGTCCCAGACATATGTGGCCACATTGCACGAAGTGCACAAATTGCCCACTAAAGTCAATGAAATTTATGGCCCCTGCCTACTTGGTAGCTGGATTATTATTATTATTGATCCACTCGGCTGCATCTTGTCACTCTGTCACACCTGGCTTGCAGGACTAGGGAAGAACTATTAGATATGCAGAATCTTGAAAGCTAAGGGGAAAAGTGAGAAAACCCCCTGATACTAACCACTCAATACCCTGCTGTGCTTTGGTTTGGGACAGATGCTGGTGGGGAAGTTGAATTCATAGTTTGGCAGAGGGTACCGGCACCAGAGAAAAAAATTTTATTTAAATTTTAATGAATGGTGGATAAGTGTTTTAGATTATGTGAACATTCAATTTATAAGTTAATTTTGGTATGCCTACCCCAGAAATCACATAATCTAAAATCATTCTAATAAGAGTTTGGCCTTGACTAAATTCACAGTTAAAAGAGAGACGTTACTCTAAATTTAGTCTCATTTTTGGATCATGAAAATTCTTAGACTGGGTCATACACACCATGGTGCCAAGTAGTGCTTAATTAACTTAATGGGCCAAGACTTCATTTTGCATGATCTTTATGGGATTCCTGAAAATATTGGTAGTGGAGAGAGCAGGAGCCAAAGTCAAGAACATGCCACCAGGTGGCGCTTAAGTACTTTCTTTCTTCACCTGCCACTCAGTCAAGTCAGGATCTATTGATGTCCAGAGGAAGCATAACATTAGCTATTCATCTCCAGAAGGGTAACATTAAACTTTTTAAAACATATTAAAAATAACGCACTGGTCCCAATTACAGGATTTAGCCTGTTTAGTGAACCAGACCACACTACACACGCATAAAGGGGACAAATGTTATCAAATCACAGTGATAATATCAATATCAAAATATTATTGAGTACTCCACCGTAAGGCACAGAGTTCAATAACACATTTCATTATCTCAATTCTCACACTATCTCATGTTAATTATCTCAGTCCTCACAACAGTCTTATGAGGTAGGTACTATTGTTACTACTTTTGTAGAGAGGAAGTGGAAACTCTGAGAGGTGAATCAGGGTTACATAATTGGTTAGTCACAGGGCTAATATTGTAATCCAGCTATCTACTCCAAAGACTTAATGATTAACCAATGTGTCATCTGCCTCTGAGATCAGCGCCTTTATTATTGGCTAAAGTCCAGAGATTGGTTTCAGTTTCAAACAACTGGTATTTAAAATTTAGGGGAAATTTTAAAGTTTTAGGTAACACTGAAGTTGTCTTGAATTTCCCTCCTGGTAAAAGAAGTGACAAAAAGTAATGGACAAGTACATGCAGTAATAGGCACAGAAAGACTATAATGGTAAGTATAATACACTTGGGCTGCCTTTGTGAATTAATTTAAAAATGGTTGCATGCCTGGAATTGCTTAATATGAACTTCCCAATAGAAGAATCTCTGACTTAGCCTTTCTTGTTAATAGGATTGTCACTTTTTTTTCTCTCCAACTCTGAACAACAGATAACACTGTATAATAATTGTCCCAGTCGAGGCTCCAAATCAGCAGAGGATGGAAAATACACACTCTTATTCAGAGGCCCATTTTCTTTGTTTTGTAAAAACCTGTTGGGAAAGAGGTTAATCACAAACAGAGATGTAATTCAGCATGGGGAAGAGTTCCTTCCCCATTCTGACAATAACCTTAATCTTAATTACTTGATTCACTCCAAGGAGGAGTCAGATTAATGTACCTGTTAGAACACCACCCAGGTTGTCTAATTAATGTAAATTGTAAAGTGTTCTGGAGGTGTTAGGAAGCAAAATGTGGTTTGTTCCTATAACTCGAAGGCATCCTAATTAAGATGTATTCTTAGAGAATGGGTTCCTTGTGTACCACCTCTAGGAGAAACAGGAAGATTGTCAAGAAAAAACAAAAAGCTTGGGCTGAAGTCACACTGGAGATGCATTGCTTTTCTGAACAAAGACATATGAAATAGTGTAGTCCATGACTGTGTGCTGGTGTCAGATTGGGTCAACTCCTCTGAATTGTCTAAGGGTCATACAACACAGAAGTGCAACTCAGGTCTTTGAAAATTCTACCCCTTCTCTGATCTGTCCTATCATCACCACTACCCAACACCAGCACTGTCGTCGTCAACAAAGTAATTTCACACCTGTTTAAGGTGCTATAAAAGTAAGAATGAAATAAACATTGTCCCTCTCATCTAAGGGTTTAATATTTAAATATATAAAATAAAGAGAGGTATTTATTTTAATGAACATTTTGAAAACATGAGTTTTATTGGTGTCTGGTATAATATTGTGTAAGGTAGTCCATACAGAAATACTGTCGGAGGAGAAAGGAACTTTCTCTTCTAAATGACATTATTCATTTATTTAAGATATATTTATTGAGTATTGGCTATGTTCTAAAAGACACTTTGCTAGGTACAAAGGACACCAAAATGGACAAACCAGTGATGTCCAGGAACATTGGATTTAATGGACAAGACAGGTAGGAAATCAGGAAAGACTAACATTTGTGAAATACATTATGTTAGGGTTGAGCATGGATAGCCATGGAAATATATGAGAGGTCCCCAACTTTTTTTTCTAAAAGTGTTTGTGAAGAAAGATACCAGGAAGAGGTGATTTATAAGTCAAGGTCAACAGGAAGTGTAAGTTAACTGGGCAAGGGGAAACAATGAGAGGTAAGAGGGTAAAGAGATTGTCCAGGGGTTGAGGATTAGCTTTACAGGGTTGGAGTTCAGAGGGAGGAGGGAGAGATGGTAAGAGATGAGGCTGGAAAGGTAACCTGGGGCCAAATCCTAAAACGCCTTCTTTTGCTGTGAGAAGTGCAGACTTTGTCCTGTGAGTGTTCAGAAGACATTAAACAGTTTAAATAAAAGGCCTTTGAACTTTAGGAAGATTACTGCAGATGTTGTGTGGAGGAGGAATGGATAAGAAGAAAGAGAGGAGTCAAGGAAATCAGGTGGTGGGATGTTGGTAGTTTGGGGCAGAGATAGTAACATACTCCCTGAGGTAACAACAGTGGGATGACAAAGTTGGAGAGTATCAAGAGATACTCCAGAAATAATCTTAGCTGGGTTAGTGATTGATACATGGGGGTAAGGGAGGTATACAATAGGATTTCTTTGAAATCTAATATTTGATTATTGATGACAGACTAATAGTTTCATATGCACAAGTTCAAAGAAAAATTAATATGGCTACCTAAAGATGCTGGTAAGAAATCTGGGAATTCTAGAAGTGTTACACTACTAATTGAAATAATATCAATTTATTTCTGTTTCTCTTATCTGAGGATCACTTCTTCAACAACTTCAAAAATTATGAACATGCTCAATAAATGACAGGCAAACAAAAAATAACTTGGAATTTTCTAAAGGATTGAACTTTGTTTCTTGCACTTCACTTGGGGAGATGGTTATTTCTGCTTACTTAGTAGTTCTGTTGGCTTCTATCTTAGACGGTTATAACATAATTACTTAGCTGGGTTTCCAGCTTGAAGGAAATTAGAGGCACCATAAGTGAGTAGGATGGTGAGAAGCAGGCATACTGACAGCAGGCACAAGAAGAAATGGGGGCTGGTATTTATTCTTTCATGGAGTCTTTGTTCAGCACTTTTTAGGTGCCTGGCACTGGGGTATCTGCTATCTGGGGAATCAGGAGTTGGGGATTCAGTTGGCAAAGAAGGAAGAGAAAAACCATATAACACAGGTGCAAAATCTCAAAAGAGCATCACAATTGGAGTCATTTAGCATTGTTTATCCTAATTCTGTATTTTAAAACCCACACAGTCAACCAGCAATGTTCTTGGTGACAACAAGTCTTTAAGAATAGAATGAGGTATGCTAGATTTCACTTTAGAAGGAGAAGGGCGCATAAGATGTTTTCTAAAGCATTCCATCAAAATGGCTGGTCTCTAAATAGGTGAAATAGGTGATGAAAGTTTTAATTTTTCTTAAACATTTTATTTAGGTTAGGGAGGAGTAGCTACACTAATTTAAGTGGGAAAAGAGCAATGTTCATTTTTCCTTAACTTCTTCTTTTTAAAAAATCTACAAGTACAAATTCTCAGTTGTAACAAGATTCATTTTTATGGAGTCGAGGAATGTTGAGAAACACGTTTCAGCTCAGTTTCTTGAGGATGGCATGGGATATTTGGTGGGCATTTTCTGGTGGTCAGTTTTATGGGGGCTGTGTTCCTATGGAAACCAGTGGCCCATAGCACTTCTCATATGAAATAGCAGAATTTCCAGAAAAGATTATAACTTTTCCCATTTAATGGCCAAACTTCTCCCCCTTCGAAAACAAACAAACAAAAGAAAACAAAAAGCATCTACTTACTGTCTTGATTTCTTCATTTTTTTATTCACTCTTCAGCCTTTCATAATCTGGCTCCAGTGCTGGGGCACCCCTGGAGCAGCTCTGTCTCTAAAATCTCAGATGATTGCTAGAAGGTAAGGACCACATGATTTGGCCTCTTGGCAGCATTCAACACCCTTTAATCATGTTTTCTTCAAACACTGGTAGCTCTCTACTTTTTTCTCATAGTATTTATTATAGCCTTATTAACGGAATGTTTATGTCATAATTCGGTCAAGTCTGCCTCCTCCATTATGCCATAAACATGATAAGAGAAGGGGCCTTGTCTATTTTGCCTACCACTGTATCATTAGTGCCTAGTGGTTGCCACGTAGAAAGAGTTCCATAAGTAGTTATTGATGATATGAATAAATAAAAGGTTCACTTTAGGCCAGCTTTAGGAATATGGGACTGTAGAAAAGAGAATTTTCTACCCCCCTAAAATTAGAAGCCATCTGAGTATCAACTTGCTATGGACTGAATTGTGTCCCCCCCCATATTCATGTGTTGAGCCCTAACCCTCAATTGTGGATGTATTAGGAGACAGGGTCTTCAGGAGGTAATTAAGGTTAAATGAGGTCATAAGAATGGGGTCCAAACTGGTAGGATTAGTGGCCTTATAAGAAGAGGAAGAGAGACATCTTTCTGTCTCTCCCCATGCATGCTCAGAGGAAACTGTCCTCAAGCCAAAAAGAGCGCTTTTATCAGAAACAACCCAGTAGAACCTTGATGAAGCTACCACAATCTCTCCTTTTTTCTCCTCTTTGCCACAGTTGTCAAAGAGTCATGCAACCTGACACACTTCTCCTGAATATAGGTGTTCAGTGAGTTTCAGTTGGAGTATCAGTTGTTCCTCTTAAAGCATAGCTCAGCCATGCAGGTTCCCATCTGTCCCTCTATGAGAAAGCCAGAGGTTAAAGCTGGGGTTTGAGGTACCACATCAACAGTATCAAGGCCAACTTATGCATGCATATGTGTGTGTGTGTGTGTGTGTGTGTGTTATGGAGGAAGAGCTTATCTCTCAATATACTGTTTTATTGTAAGATCCAGTCAAAAGAAGGGAGATTCTAATTATAACAAGCTGGGGTATTTTCTCTTATTTAGGTGAGCATTCCAAGGAATCAAAACATTCTTCTGAGAGAATGCTCTTAACCAGTAAAAGTTACATTTTGATTTCTTTCTTTTGAGGAACAATTAGCTCCCTTTCTAAACTCTGAGTAGTAGTATGGCCTTGGTTTCTCTCTCTCTCTCTCCCTCTTTCTCTGTCTCTCTCTCCAAGAAAAGTTAGAAGACAGAGACACAATAGATGCCAATATATCTGATAATGCGCACCAAATATTCAGTTGTCTTGTCATTGTCTAGTTTTTCTTGCAGAGGGGTTTGGAGCGTGTGACTAGTTCTGTAAACAAAACTGACATCAACACTCAGGGCCAGAGGTGCTCAATTTCCCGTATGCTCTGCCATCACCATCTTTCCTTCCTGTTGTGATCTTGGAACCACACCTTCCATCCGATGCCTGACCCCACATCAGACCTGGAGAGGGGAAAACACACACACACACACACACACACACACCCCAAATAACTATGTTATACCTCTAAGATTTCAGGGTTTGTCTGTTTCAGAAGCCAGTACTCACTATCCAGACAAATTGAGGGAGGGCATCTTTTGTAATAAAAATGCCATAGAGAAGCCGGAATCCATTTTGCCTTTTTCATCTCAGACCCCTGGTGAGGTCAATAAAAACAGAATTTAAGAAATATCCACTCTTATATCCTGGAAATTGTATATAATACTCTATGTGTATATGCTTTTCTTTCCCCTGGAGAAAGGATAAATAACCTATGTTGGAGACTCCAAAAGGTCTAGTGTCCAAAGAGGGTTAAGGACTACCAGATGAAAAGGTGCCTTTAGTTTAGGGGATTTTGAGCTTCTGTGTAATTCTCAAATCATAGAGGCAGTTACCAAAAGGCAAGAAGCCTGCTTAAATCTGAGCAATCCTCTTAGGGCTGTTGCCCTTCAGGCACTCGGAAACCTGGCATTTGGGATCTGGTTTGCAAGAAGAAGGCATGTGGCAGGTGATGGGAGCACCGGTGATTAGGATGAATAGTCTGGAGCCAAGAGGCCTGTTCAATAATGCAACAAAAAAGGATTAAAAGAAAAGAGGAAAAGCAAGCACTCAGCAGTTAGTCTTTGTGGTGGAAGTCTTTTGTTTCTTTCTAATCTCCTTAAACATGATTGCGATGACGAAGGCTCTTATATTTAATAGACTCTCAAGTTACTTTGGAGATGAAACATATTTTACACTTCCATAAAACACACTTTATACTGAAACGCAGATGCTACAGTTGGTACCCTGCACTCCAAGAAAGCATTTCAAAAAGGGTCCCCAAAGATTTTGGGACCGCCTTTGCGACATATAAAAGAATGATTACAATAATACTAAACTCCAAGATTAACGTAACAGAAATAGAAGCACAGAAGATGGGTCTATTTATTACTTTCCCTCTTGGGGAGTATCAGCAAAAACTGTTTTTTAAAAATGCACTTAACCCTGGCAAGGATGACTGCTCCAGGTTTTCAGTAACTGCTCAAGTTGTCAATACATTGCACTCACTGCTCAGTAGGTGCCCCTAAGTTGTGAATTTTGTTAATGAAGAATTGTCAAGAAGTTATTGGCTTCATTTAGAAAGCAATATTCTTCTCAGTAGCCTCAGTCTTATTTTAGGAAATCCACAGGGGATACAGAACATAAAAGTTCAGAGTAGAAGGCATCATGTTATTATTCCCCAAATCTTTGCAAGTGTCCCCCAAAGCAGAAAAGATTAAATTATAAAGTTCTGATTTCTCTACTGTTTCGAAGCACAAACCTATGAAAGGGGAAATTGATACTCTTTTTGAAGGACATGAAACCACCTTTAACTTACATGAAATGCTTTGAATTGGTAAAATTTGCTCCTCAGATCACAAAGTACTTTGTCATATTTCATTGAACTTGACTCTTTCCTTTGGGCAAGAAAGACTGACAAAAAGAAAATATCTTGCACTGTTGGCTTTCTCAAGCCACTCTTGGAGGAAAAGGAGACACAGCATGTCTTTTTGGCCTTGTCATGCTTAGCAGGGACCATTTCCTATGCATTCCTTTTATGGAAATAAGTAGGAGTGGTCTGTACATTCCCAGAGGATGGAAAGTGGTACGATTTTGAAATGAGAATTATGCCTTCTCCAAATCTACCCTTCCAGTCCAAAACAGAGTCTGAAATCTATGATTCAAAAAAGGTCGAGGACTATCATGCTAAAAGTTGTCTATTTTAGAGAATTATGAGGTTCTAATGGTGTTTACAAAACATGGAGGCACTTACTAAAAAGTATTAGCAGCACTTTACCCAGGTGTTCTCTGAAATGGTAACTGTGGATAATAAAAAGTTACTACCTCGTCCATGTATTTTGAAGATTAAATAAGATGAAACTCATAAAGATCTTAACATAGGGCCTAGCACAGGGTAAACTCGGTAAATAACAGGCCATACTGATCGTATGGTAGTTGTAAAAGACATTAGTTTCACCCTCTAACCTATTTGTACCTGTTGCCGTATCTATAGAGTTTAATGTATGAAGTCTGAAAGTTAGTAGACTATTTTCTCACTTCTACCTTTCTTTTTTTTTTCTTTGATTCCTTACATTATTCAGTTCATCCAATCAGTAATATTTAGTGAGTACCTATTTATAGACATTTTGGATAATATAAAGATCAAGCTAAACACAATCATTGAAACATGGAATTTATTATTTTGGAGGACACAGGCAGATATTTAACCCAAATTTTCACAAATGATTAATGCCAACTGCTGTATGTTCAGTGCGAGAGATAGCAAAAGAGACGTTAACAGACTGTAACCTGGCATCTATCCAAAAGAAGGTAGACTAGTTTATTAATTTCACAAACTCGTACATAACTTTTGTATGAAGCTCTAATTGGATTATTTTCTAAATTCATTGCTAAGGAATAGGCGTACAATAGGAGAAAAAGCAAACAAGTCTTTTCCCTCATGGTGTTCTAGTTTTAGTTTTAACATCCTGCTCTAAGAAATTCTAAGGGTGTCACAAATGTTTTCAGGTGTCACCAGACCATGCTAGGGAGAGAGCATGCACTGAGGCCACACAGCTGCTACACTGAGTTCAATTAGAGTACAGGCAGTCCTCACTTTGACAGCACCCTATTAACACAGATGTGTGAATATGTGTATATAGGAACTGAGTCCTTGCTTTGCACAGTTCTCACATACTTTTTTTTTAAAGTTTATTTATTTAAGCAATCTCTATACTCAATGTGGGCCTTGACCTCACAACCCTGAGATCAAAAGCCACTGGTCTACCGACTAAGCCAGCCAGGTTCCCCCACGTACTTCTGATATGCACTGATTTCAGTTTATTTGTGCGAAGTGAGGATTGACTGTACGTCCTTTTATGTACACTTGACAAAGCGTATACTGCTAAAAGGAAATAATTGGCAACCATTAGCTAAGTTCTTGTCTAGAATGTGATTTTCCAGTTCAAGAATCCTTACAAGAATTTATACCTCCAAAGAACTATCCTAATCCATCTATACTTCCTAAGCGAAATATTCCATTCTCTAGATTTTTTTTTTCATAAGATTCAGCTGAATTACTCTTACTACCCTGGTAACTCCTTTGTACATACTCGTTTGCCAATATTGCACTTAATGCCTGGGACTCAAAACTGAATATCAAGTACATTTTGCCAGGGTTGCCAGGGACTATGAACCTGTATCACCCTCTAGACTGTATATGGTCTATCAGGTAGGTAACCTTGGTATCCTAGAATAGCATCTGGTATTTAATACTTAATAATTATTTCACTGATAAGTATTCCAAGTGTGGTAGGATCGCTCCATAGTATGGATGCCTAGTATTACAATTATATCATATTAGTTTTGCTGTAGCCATCCAACACAGTTGACTTTGTGTTTGATTTTGTTTGACAGATGATTTTGTGTTTTGCCTCAATTTATCAGATTAGCTACTTTTCATTTATGAAGCTCCTGTGGTAGCTGACATGAAATAGGTAAATTTTGTTGGAGAGGAATTATGAGAACAAAAGAACAGAGTCAGATCTGAGTGGGATTCTAACTTGGAAAGGAAGCTTTTAGGAATGTTGTGACCTCTTTCCCATAAAACTTTGTGCTAAGAGACTAGAAAGAACAAGGAAATCAGAAATAAAACTTTCACATCATTCTGGAAATGCCAAGGCATAATGCAGAAATTTTATGGGTTTATATTTTAAAGGTTCTGCATTATAGTATTGATTTGAATGATTTGAAATTTCATAGAAAATTTCATTACCTTTTAACTTGATGAAATTCACTGAAGAAAGAAATGTTACAGAAATGGGCTATACCATAATGACTTTCATATTCATGTGAGATTGTCAGTGCAGACAATTGGGACTTCAACCGGTATGGGAGAGAAAGTGCTCTTGAATACCAAATCTGGGCAAAGCAACTTGGCACTTAAATGACCAAGCTTAAAAAATTTACACTCAAATTAGAAATTATACTTCTGGGACTCTATCCTGAAGGAATAATGAGAGGAGAGTCAAAGATTTATGTACAAAATACTTTATTACAGCATTCTTCCTAATAGTGGGGAAAAAAAGCCTTAATGCTTATTAATATAGGACCAATGAAACAAAATTATAGTTAAATCTGTATTATGGAATACTAAACAATTACACTCCGGGAAAGATGCAGAACAGAATGGATATTAAGTCATCTTTCAGCAACAAAAACAACTAAGGAAAGGTAAAATAAAAAATGATAGTAATGGCGAGCTACAGGAGGAAGGAAGAAAGAAATAAGATAAAAGAAACAGTTTTGATTGTTTTAGTTCTGAATTTAGAAGCAAGCGACAGTTTTATATAATAATATAAAATTGGGAAAAAAATCCTGAAGTCCAAAGGAAAATGAAACAAAAGAACCTGTGTGTAAAGTTGGTGGCTTAACAATATGAAGAAGAATTACTTCAAGAAACTTTGAATTCTAATAATTTGTACAAGCTTTGTGGAATATATCTTAATGACAAAGATATGCCAAAAAAGTCTTAAAATGTTTCATACTGATATTGTTATTTTTGAGTTTTAACCCACATATTTTGGGATACTATTTGGGGATAAAGCAAATATTTTTTATATCATTAGAAAATAGGATTTTATTTGTTAAAAGAAAAGAAATGCAAATATAAATTCAAAGAAGTTAAGCAAAAGCATTTCATCCAACATTTGAATTGAATTTATCAGAATGAACTGAAAATGTATTTTATCTTAACACCATATTTTTGGGTCTGTCCATGAAAAGGTCTGGAGACAATGACCATCCCAGTATTAGTGAATAATCCCCACATACAGATGGTGGTCTCTAGTTGCCTTTTCCTAATAAAAGGAATCAGGACACTTTGAAGAGATGGCTGAGTCCAGGTTTGTGGCAGAAAATGTATGAGCCTGGAACATCTTGAACCCCCAAACAGGGAAGCCTGTGCTTACATTAAAAAGAAATTATGGTTATTTTTAAGGGCACAATCCCATCCCAGAGAAGATGGGCATGTGAACATTAAAAGTAGTGATAAGGGCATTGGATTGAAATGTACCAAAATGTAAAATATGTGAGCACATAATGATATAAAAAATGGTAAATAAAGAAAGGAATCACACACGTTTCTTACCTTTCTGTGCAAACTGAACCTTAATATAGGCAGAGTGCTTTATATAGAAGAGTTTCTAATAATAAATGTAGAAGAAATGATAAAATTATATTACCACTTTGTATCTACTAATAAATAAAAAAAGATAATTAAGAGCTATTAAGACCAAAATCAAATATAAAAAAACTGGTAAGAAGCTCTATAATGGATAGATCAGATTGTAAACACCTTTCAGGTTTAGCAGCATGCAGACAAACATACACACACCAGAAAGAGATGTGTTTACTGATAAGATACAATAGAAATTATTCAGCATCACCTATACTGATAAATTATCCCTGCCAAAGCTTCGAGATCTACTTACAAGTTTTTAGGACACACATACAGGAGAGAACAGTATGTTGAAAAACACCACAGAGAAACAGCAAAATTCAGAATGTGAAAGCCTCTTCAGGACAATGACTGACTTCTTCAACAAATTAATGACATGAACAACAAATAAAGAAAGGAAAGGGACCAATAGATTGAGACTTAAGAAATGTCAGCCAAATGATATGTATTGGACATTGTTTAAAAAAATCCCATCTATATAAACAAAATAGTAAAAAGATGGAACATTGACTAGGTGATATGGAAAACATTTTAAAGCACATGAAGTGTGATAATGGTATTATGATTAGGTTAGAAAATAGACTCATAATCTTTTAGAGACATTGAATTATATATGGAGAAAATTATGCGATATCTTGGGTTTGATTTAAAATATGCCAGTGGAGTGAGAGAATAATGGGTGGTAGTAGATGAATCAAGATTGCCCAGATACTGGTAACTGTCTAAGTTAGGTGAAGAGTATGTTTTATTTTTTTTTTTTAAAGGCTTTTTCTTTTTTTTCTTTTTTAAGATTTTATTTATTTATTTGACACAGAGAGAGAGACAGCTAGAGAGGGAACACAAGCAGCGGGAGTGGGAGAGGGAGAAGCAGGCTCCTGGCTGAGCAGGGAGCCCGATGTGGGGCTCGATCCCAGGACCCTGGGATCATGACCTGAGCCGAAGGCAGATGCTTAACAACTGAGCCACCCAGGCGCCCCAGAAGAGTATGTTTTAATATAATAATCTCTCTTGTTTTATGTATACTTGAAAATTTTCATAATAAAAAATTAAAAGTAATGTTTTAAAATGGTAATAACACAGTTAGCTCTGGGTTATAGAATTTATGAAACTTTTATTGTTTTACTTTATTATAAAAAAATCTCTTGGTAAGATGTATGATTTTCAGGATCATAAACAAAGGTAGATAAATTTTAAGTGAACTCATGACCAAATATGGGGTGATATATCCTGGAACAAATCCCCTGACACTTGTCAAGTATCGCCGTATGAGTTTTCAGGGGCTGCGGTAGTGAAGTTCCGCAAACCAGGTGGCTTACAACAGAAATTTCTCCTCCCACAGTTCTGGCAGCTAGAAGTCCCAAATCGTGGTGTCAGTTGGGCCATGTTTTCTCCGAAACCTGTATGGGAGAATCCTTTCTTGCCTCTTTCTAGCTTCTGGTGATGGCTGTCAGTCCTTGGCTTACAGCCATGTCACTTCAGTCTCTCCTGTTGTCACTTACTATTATCGTGCATGTCTATTTGTGTCTCATTTCCTCTTATAAGGAGACCAGTCATATTGGATTAAGGGTGCATCCTACTCCAGTATGACATCATCTTCTAACCATATAATAACTATAATTATATAACTAATTATATCTGCAATGATCTTATTTCCAAACATGTCATATTTGAGGAACTAGGATTAGGATTTCAGTATAGCTTTTGGAGGGACACCATTCAACTCACAGCAATCACTAATGCCATCCATGAACCCGGAAATAGCTGTGATGTACCAGGCAGATATCTGATGTCAAGCTGACCAGAGTTTAAATCTCAAGTAAGCCCTTTATTAGTTGTGTGACCTCAGGTTTAATTTCTTGAATCATGACCTGAGCCCAAACTAAAAGTTGGATGCTTAACTGACGGAGCCACCCAGGTGCCCCATGAATTTTCTGCTTCTATGCACTGCCTGGTTTGAGTCAGGCAGTGTATATATGGTCATTACTGTTTATCTGTGGGAAACATATCCCAATATTCAAAGAGCTTAAAATAAAAATAATGTAAAATTAAGAGGATAGCATGAATTTGAGGAGGGATCAAAGTATGTTTAATTGAGAAAAATTTAAAGCCACTATGATTTAAACTTAGTCACTGAAGTATTTGTAGCTGAAAGACAGCTGACTCCACAAAATAATATGAGCATGAAGAAAAGAGTATCTTATATTAAAATTTTAGTCTTTGAACTATCACAAACAAGAGTTCAGACTTCGCCCAACACACTTTTATTTCATTTTACTTTTTGTGCATGTGGTAAAACAAACAACTCCTTTTCATCTACCTCCCCTTCTCCATTTTCCCTTCCCACTTCCACCCCCCATTAGCCCCCATCCTCCTTAATACTTCTTGTAGTTAAAGTTTGGGCTTTGGGAGAAAAAAAAAGACTTAAAAATTCAAATACCAGCTTTATAACTCAGAAGCTAAGTGCAAATTGTTTAACCTTTTAAGCCTTGGTTTCCTCAATTTTAACAAAGTATTGAAAGGATTAAATGAAGTAACACTCATAAAATGCTTAGCACTTGCTGTGCATCGACAGTGTCCAAACTTTATCCCCACTGTCACAGCCTTGCATGTCTTCCTCATCTCTCAAGAGATGATGTTGTGACAGCTGCCTGCCTCATACACCCCTACCCAACCCCCCCACCCACTGAATTTCTCTCTTTACTTTCTCCTTACATCATAACCTGATGTTTTCAAAGGCAGCTCTTTTCATTTCACTCCCTTCCTTAAATTTCTTTAGCAGTTCCTCATTAATGAAAGATAAACAGCAAATTCCCAAGTTTGTCCTCACCTCATGCAGCTTTATCATCCAGCTTCCACTGTCTTCCTAGTAGCCACAAGCACATCATTTCTCATATGCACTAGGTTGGCTCTCTCTCCTAGACTTTTATACCTACAACGTCCTTCCTTCCATGGCACATAGCTAATTTCTCTGTCATTCAGGCCTTAGTTGATGTTGTTCTTCAAACTAAAAGGCTTCTGTAGAGCAAAAGAAACCATCAAAAAAATGAAAATGCAGTTTACGGAATGAGAGAAAATATTTGCAAACCATATATTGGATAAGGGGTTAATATCAAAAATATACAGGGAACATATATAACTTAATAGCAAAAAAAAAAAAAACAAAACCCAATTACAAAATGGGCAAAGGACCTGATTAGATATTTTTCCAAAGAAGACATACAGATGACCAACAGACACATGAAAGGATACTCAGCAGCACTAATCATCAGTGAAATGCAAATCAAAACCACAATGAGATATTACTTCATACTTGTTAGTGTGTCTGTTATGAAAAAGATAAGAAAACAAATGTTCACAAGAATGTGGAGAAAAGGGGAACCTTGTACACTGTTGGTGGGAATGTAAATAAGTGCAATCAATATGGGAAAAAATGTAGAAGTTCCTTAAGAAATTAAAAATAGAAATACCATATGATCCAACCATCCCTATTCTGACTATATTTCTAAAGGAAATGAAATCAATGTCTTGATCAGATATCTGTCTTCCCATGTCTGTTGCAGCAATTTTCATGACAGTCAAGATATGGAGACAACCTAAGTGTTCATCAACTGATGAATAGGTAAAGAAAATATGGTGAATATACACAAAAATGGAATATTATTCAGCCTTAAAAAAGAAAGGAAGCCTGCCATTTGTGGCAACATAGATGAGCCTGGAGGGCATTATACTAAGTGAAATAACCCAGACAGAAAAAAATAAATACTGCATGGTATTACTCATAAAATATAAAGTCAAATCATAGAAATAATGAGCCAAGCTCATTCTATAAAGTCACTCATAGGGAAAAAAAGAAGTCAAACTCAGAAACAGAGAATAAAATGATGGCTGCCAGGGTTTGAGGTTTGGGGAAATGTGGAGAGGTTGGTAAAAGGGTATAAACTTTTGAGGATAAGATGAATAAGTTCTGGGGATCTAATGTATAGAATGGTGACTCTAATTGATAATACTGTATTATATAACTAACATTTGCTAAGGGAGTAGTTCTTAAGCATTCATACCCCCAACCACACCTCCCCCCCCAAATAAGGCAATTGTGAGGTAGTGAGTTATTAATGAACTTGACTGAGGAAATCCTTTTACAATGTATACATTTATCAAACTATCATGTTATATATTTTAAATATATTATATGTATTTTTTTAAATTATAACTCCAAAAAAAAAAGTAAAAAATTGTAAACCTAGATGTAAGGTGTACTTTCTTTGGTATTTTTCCTGGATCTGTGGTTTGGTGCCTGAGATGAATTTGGGGGAAATTCTCAATCATTATGGTTTCAAATATTTCTTTGGTTCCATTCTCTCTTTCTTCTCCTTCTGGTATTCCCATTATATGTATGTTACACCTGCTGTAGTTGTCCCGCTGTCCTTGGATAATTCGTTCTGTGTTTTTTTCCCCCCACTCTTTGTTCTCTTTGCTTGTCAGTTTTCAAAGATTCTACTGATACATCCTTTAGTTCAGTAAATCTGTTCTCAGCCACGTCCAGTCTACCAAAAAAAAAAAAAAAAAAAAAATCCCATCAAAGGCATTTTTCGTTTCCATTACAGCATTTTTATCTCCAGCATTTCTTTTTGGTTCTTTCTTAGGATTTCCATTTTTATGCTTTCATTTCCCATCTGTTCTTACTTGATGTCTCCTTTATTCATTAGAGCCCTTAGCATATTCATCACAGTTGTTTTATATTCCCAGTATAATTCCAACATCCCTGGCATGTCTGGATTTGATGCCTGTTCTATCTCTTCAAATTTCATTTTTTGCCTTTCGGTGTGCCTTGTAATTTTTTCTTGTTAGCCAGACATGATGTCGTGGGTACACAGAATTGCTGTAAATAGGCCTTAGTAATGTGGTGTTGAGGTGTAGGGGGAGGGGAAGCATTCTGTAGTCCTAAAATTAGGTTTGTGACTTTTCATGAGCTTATACCTCTGGAATGTGAGCTTCATAAGGGTTTCTGTTTCTCTCCCTCAGGTCAGTTAGATGCTGATAATACTTCATCACCTTAGTGCGTGATAACTAGTTCCCACTGAGGGCAGGCCTTATAAGAAGAACAGAGTACTCTGGTGTTTTCCACAGTGGTTCCTTTTCCCCTTCTCCTCTCCCAGGAGCTAAAGGGGACTTTTTTCTCTGATATTTACTGTGGGGACCTGGAGGTAAATCTCAAAAAATTGTGGAGGCCTCCTGATGGCTGTGTCGCCTTAGAGGTTTTAACTCTCAGAGTTGTCCACAATGAGCCTCCAGCAATTTGCCAGTTACAGTCCAGGGTTTCCTGTGCTGGCTCTGGTTCCTTGGGCATTTTCTGCTGGTGAATTCCTACTCCTGTAAGCTATGACTCCCTGTATTCCCCGGTCTGTCTCCACAGTCTTTGGGGCAGTGGTTTACCCTGTGCCTTCTCTACTCTTACAGATCCAAGAAGAGTTGTTGATTCTTCAGTCTGTTAGGCTTTTTACTTGTTGTTAAGACAGAGTGGTGACTTGGGGCGCCTTGGTGGCTCAGTCGTTAAGCGTCTGCCTTAGGTTCAGGTCATGATCTCAGGGTCCTGGGATCGAGCCCCGCATCAGGCTCCCTGCTCGGCGGGAAGCCTGCTTCTCCCTCTCCCACTGCCCCCTGCTTGTGTTCCCTCTCTTGCTGTCTCTCTCTCTGTCAAATAAATAAATAAATAAAATCTTAAAAAAAGACAGAGTGGTGGCTTTCAAGTCCCTTACATGCAGAACCAAAAACTAGAAATCCACAGTCATATGATGCTATGCATTCTTTCTCAAAGCCAAGTTCTCCTAAGACAGAGGATGACTGTGTAAGAGAATCCCACCCTATCTGAAATCTATTTCTGAGGCATTAATCCAACGTTTCCAATTTACATCAAGTAAATCATATATGTAGTAGAGTCACCCAGATACTTTCTAGTCGATTCTTGAAGTATCAATTCTGAATAATTATCTTAGAAGCCACGTTCTTAGGAATGTTTCTCCTGCCCTTGAATATTGCATAGCAATGACAACTGAATTCAGGCATGTTGTATTTTTTTTTTCTGTTTGTATTTTGAAACTTTTTGAATGCATAATGCCCTTTTGAAGATACCACATCTCTTCTATTTAAATGACATCTTAGAAAGGATTAGTGATTTGGGGGTTTTAACCCATTCTAAGTGACTCTATTAAGAATGTTACCACCTCCACACCTTAACCCAGCCTTCAGTCAAGTGCTTCTATAATTACACTGTAAGTAGCTAATTAAGAAGGTGCTTAATGTACTATAGTGAGAGTGCTTTCCATTCAGGGAATTAGTTCTACTCCTTATTAGGAGTTGCAAATAAGCAATTCAATATTCTGAATCCACTCCAAACAAAATGCTAACCGGGTATCTTTATGAAAACGTAACTCCAGCCAGAATAAGTATGTGTGGGAATTTCTTTTTCTTCCTACTTCTTCATATTATTGTTTTCCAGCTCTACAAGATAAGAAGCACAACATCTGCATTTCTCAGATTACCCATCTCTCTATCCCATGTTGGTAGAATGACACTTATTTTTGCTGGTAGCATGGCTGCCACCATCACAGCAGGATCTCTATTTCTTTTTCAAATAAATAAAATTAAAGGTGCTCAGCATGGTACAGTTCAGCTGTATATCTCCAAGTTGCACACAAATTGAAGGTGCTTTTAACTTTTATTTTTAAACTTCCTTGCCAGCCTGCAATGACAAAAATAAAGTCAGACAATGTGGTTCAGTTACCTGCCTGCTTTCCTTCTAAATATATAGCAGGTAGTTGTGTTACTAGAGCAATTTTATGGCGAAGAACTTTTTCATAAAAGATATTAGAAAAATGTGGAGTAAAAGACAGATTCTGTTTTCATTTAACAAATTTATCATGTTGAGATAATTTACTGAAATGAGATGAATAGATCTTGGGGGACTGGAGGAAAGTATGGATTTATTGCAACATATGTAGTGCATTTTTTTTGTTTTTGCAGCCGTAGCCTTCATTTTGATAAGGGAATTACACTTTAGAAAACACCAACAACCCAACTGCATGGAAGTTTTTGAAACATGTGATCCAAACTTGGCTCTCCTGAAATTTTCTTCCAGGATTTTGAACCTCAAATACAGTCCTGTAAGACAGAGAAATGGTTGGAGCTGATTCACTCTTGCAATGAGGAGACTTTCTGTTGTGTATTGAATTATTTACCACTTAAAAATATATTAAAGTCCTAACTCACAGTAGCTGTGAAATACGACCTTATTTGGAAATAGGATCCTTGCAGATATAGTCAAGGCGAGGTCATACTGAATTAGAGTGGGCTCTAATCCAGTATAAGTGGACACTGGCACAGAGGTAAGACAGCTATGTGGAGAGAGACACAGACATTGTTGTTATGCTACCACAAACCAAGGAATGCCTGGGCAACCAGAGGCTGGAAGAGGTAAGAAAGGATTTTTCCCCTAGAGACTTTGGGAAGAGTATGGCCCTTGTCAGTACCTTGATTTCAGACTCTTAGATGGCAGGACTGTGAGAAAGTAAGTTTCTGTTGCTTTAAGCCACCCAATTTGTGGTCATTTGTTGCATTAGCCTAGGAAAATAATATACCGTCTTTTTGCTTCTTCTGCTTTGATCAGCTGTTTCTGGTTCCTTTCCAAGCTTAACTCACCAGTTTCTCCTTTATTGTTTGAGTTATCCCACAATCTTTCTAATAAATTCCCTTTAAACTTAAGGTACCCTAAGTGGAATTCTGTTGCTTGTATCATACTGTCCTAACGAGCAAACATTTCTTACTGTCATTCTAGGTGTCAGTTGTTTTTGGAAGCTGGTCAGGCACAAAGTGTAAGAAAGATAAACCAAACTTGGAAGGTAGGCTAAGGGAGAACAGCATGTACTCTTACAGAAATATTAGATTAAAGCGTTGTTTAACAGATCCACCCAAGGACTGTTTAATTATCTACACTTGAGGAATGTATCATTGTTTGACTTAATATTTACTGTGAATTAAAAACCCAGGATTCTGTGAATTTACGTGTTAATTAACTTCTAGGTTTTGTCTGGCAGAGAGGCAAATCATTACTTTCCTCAAAGTTTATGATTTTCTTGCCCTGTAGAACATTAACCAGTCTTATATCTAATCTAGCAATCTTATGTACACATTGTTTTCTTCAATGCCTGTATCACCCTTGTTTTAATAATTCTTGTTCAAATCAACTTTGCCTTCCTGCTGATTACCTCAGGAGGAAAAGCAGTTTTACTCTATGTGTATTAAAATCATATTTTTACCTTTTTACAATTATACTTTGATATGCACAGAAAAGTTATTTGAGAATACTAATAGTTACAGATTAGCTGAATGACTATTTGTGACTACATCCATAAGGCAGAAGTTAGAATGTTGACATTAAATGACAAATATGAAAGGATTTGAGTGTGCTGAGAGAAAAGAATGACTATCTTCTTTAAGATGGAAAAAAAGGAATTTCCTACATATATACACAGACACGTAATTTATAATTTACATATATAACATGCATATGTACATATATTACGTGTATACATGCATAAATATATAATTTTGGGAAGTCTATTTACTCAAAAATATTGATTAATGACTATTCAGTATCTCTTAAAGTCTAAGATAACTTTCACTGAAGATCTCATCTTTGGGTAAAACTAAATCTGGACACAGAGGTGTAAGAATTTTAAATAAACTCTGGAATCGCCTAAAGCAGCTGAAAACCAATTGTAAGTTACATAATCTGATAAAAAATTAGGTAATTTCCCATAATAAGATAGTAAGATAAGACTTTAGTTTTCCCTGCATTATTGAAACATCAATATAAAAATAAAAACAACAAAGAATGAGTACAACCAAATCCCATAACAAGCATAATGTAGGACCAATATGACATTATTGAAAAGATTCAGACATATCCCTGCTGGAAGGGGAACGTGTGTGTGTATGATAAAAGTTTTGCAAGAATAATGGGTGAGAAAGGAAAAGGATACTACCATCTCCTGAGTGTTATTATATGTCCAGCTCTAGAAGTCTTTTTAAAAATTAAAATTTTTAATCCTTGTCATATGTTATTATCATTCCCATTTATAGAGGAAGCTCAGAGAAGTTAATTGTCTTTCCTAGGGTCATGCAAAGCTCATGCAGACCCAAGACTCAATTTTATTTCTAACTCCAATGTTCCTTTTTTGGGTTTTCTATTAAAGGACATTGCCTCTCAAAATAAGATTGACCTTTTCAGTGGATATCTGGAAATCTAGTTGATTGCACAAGTCATAGGTAGAAACTATGACCTTTCTGGAATGGCACATGGTTGATGGAAAAAGTATAGGTAAGGACAACAGAATATTTATTTCTCGTACCATATTGCCCTTAAAATACAATGGGACCGTGGGGATGCTACTTTTTTTTTTTTCACCTTTGTCTGGCCTCAGTTTCCAAATCTTTAAGTTGAGATTATAAATTTATGACTGTGGTTCATAGTATGGTAGTAAAATAATTCATTATTCTTTCAATCAAGAAAATTTATTGAGGCATATAATGTAAGTAAATCTGAGATGCTATTATTTAAAAGATAACCATTATTTTATATGCCATTGGGCAAGAATAAAAAGTCACAACTTAAATTGATACAATGCTTTATTACCAGTTATTATTTTATTTTATATTTATTAGAAACGCTTTTTAAAACTTATTTAGAAACATTTTTATCATCTATCATAAAAAGAAAAATAAAAGAAAAATAAATTTATGTAAGTTTTTTCTAAATTTTTTGACATTCAGTATCCAATTTTTCCAGATAACTTTTAGACCTAGAGTTGTATAGTTTTTTCCATATACCACTACTAATCAACATCTACCAGTGCTTCAAAACTAACGGTAATAAAGCATTTCTTAAGCACCTGACAGTTTGCTGTACCTGAGGTTTTCTTCAAAGCCAATGATACATTTTATTTAAATGTGATGCTAGTAAATATACAAATATGTATCTGTGTGTTTTTGCCTGTGTGTGTGTGTGTGTGTATATGTGCATACTTACATAATTAAACATGTGAATTTGGGATATACATATATATTCTATAAAACCTCCAGTTTATAAATACCTAAGGAGGATCACTTGGATATTATTCACCTTGATATTCTCCAACATGCACTGTATTGTCTTTTACAAAATAGGAACTCAAAAAATATTTATTGACATGAAGCTGACCTGAAATATTCCACTCTGATTTTTACAGT
The DNA here is from genome assembly GCF_029215605.1 of Mirounga angustirostris. Taxonomy (NCBI): domain Eukaryota; kingdom Metazoa; phylum Chordata; class Mammalia; order Carnivora; family Phocidae; genus Mirounga; species Mirounga angustirostris. The sequence goes on along the minus strand of NW_026991709.1, from coordinate 173,689,081 downwards.
TTTCAAATTATTTGACTTCATATGTAATGAATAAATCCATTACCCCGACTGAGTTTTCTAGATATGCTACAACTATATTTCTAATGTTTGCCATTTATTAGCAATAGAAAAACAGGGTAATAAATCTCAAAACATATCAGTGAAGGCAAATTTTTTCCTTAGAAAAGATAATTTAAAATTATAGTATTTTATGGGGTTCTGCAGTGTTATTTGTTGATTTCTGCCTAATTAAATGCAGATGATAAGGCAAACATCTGCTAGGCTCATTCCCACCGATCAGTTGGGTAACTAAAGGTAACAAAATTGGTATGTTTGGTTTTCCATCTAACACAGTATTTGTTTTATTATCAGCATTTTAAAATTGAATTTTTATTACCCCTTTATGTGCCTTGTAATTTGTACATTAAAAAAAACTGTCAAAAGCAATGATTATTTTGCATTTTGTTCAACAGAAATGTACAATATGAAATCTTGCTTTGACTGATACTAAGTTAGAGTCCAAATTTTTATGTGCCCAATCTACCAGCCGGTCTTTCCAAATAACTCATGTGTAATTTTGAGTTACATTTGAAATAATTTACTTAAACATGTCATAAAAATAAGTTTGTATGTTCTAGAACAAGCTGTTCTAATAGTAGTACTTCAACATATCAAGCAAATTATTTCTGTAAGCTGCTGGTTTATAACCACAAAACTAGAATTGGTCCTTTAGCTGAAGTGCCTGCTGTCCTTACTCCCTCCAATTTTAAGAATTTTGCAGTCATTCTTCTGATCTGAATTCTAGCCACACACATACACTGTTTTGTTTTAAGAAACTGTGTAACATAAGAATTCAATGCTCTGAATAACATAACATAGTAAGAGTACAGACTTCGGAGTGAATTTCTGGGTTCGAATCCTATCTCAAGGATTTACTGGCTTAGAGTCTTTGGAAAGTGACTTAACCTTTGGCCCTCAGTTTCCTCAACTGTAAAGCAGGCTAATTAATAAATAGTACCAAGGAGTGCTTTGAGGGAAAACCATTTTCATATTTCTAAAGCACTTGTAATTCTACCCGCCAAATATTAAATGTCACATAAGTGTTTGTTAAATTAAAAGACATGAAAGTATGTTTATATCAGTAGTCACATCACATGCTGGAAGATTTTGTAAGTCTTTGAAAATGAGGTGGACTATCCACATATTTTTGTTAATTACCGCTTCTCTTGCCTCACCATGAATAAATCTTTTTGCTGCTTGCTGTGACTCTCTCAAAGACTTTATTATAATGAATTACTGTATATGAAATTCCCAACTAGTTGGTTAATTCAATGAAACATAAAACTAGCTCAAGCCCTACCTTCCACACTCTCCCCCCATATCCCCCCCTCCCAAAATGATCAAACTCTGTTCTTTGCTGGGAACAAGTAGAATTGGGTGGATTTCACCAAGCAAGGTTTAAAAATTTTAATAAAGCCAACGCTATAGAAAGCTTCTCGCTCACATTCTCCTACCGAGAAGTTTTTGTGGAAGGCCGCAGGAATGAAAATATTTACAAAGTTTAAAAGTGATGCCAATGACAGTCCAGCCTTACTGGTCACTGATCCAATCCAAATTCACCATCTTCACTTACTGAATTTCATTGGACATCAATAAGGAGCATTGTCTTTGACTCTGAGGCATGAAAGGAATTTACAGTAAACTTCTACAGATGTTCCATACTCAGTAGGATCCAATTAAAAGTCCTATACTCTGTCTGTTCTTCTGTGCATTTGAAATGGAAGATTGAAATAGTTCTTTACATTGCCTAGGGAACCTGAGACTTGTTTCCTCTTGCAGACAGAGTTTATGTTATACAAATATGATTTTCATCTGTCTTTGTTCCCTTTAATTATCTTATATTAAACAGGAATAGTATTCCCATAAGAGTTGTACTCATTGTTAGAATGCAAAGACAATTTATTATTTAATAGGTTAGGCTACTGGGTATCTTCTTCTCATTGACCTCAGATTGTCTGATTACCTCCCCTTAGACTTCATCCTAGTTAAAGTAATGGAAATAATGCAAATAGATTTCATTGGGCAGCTCTGCCTGCAAAATTTTAGCTGTCCCATTTTATTATTGTTCTATTTACATATAAGGTATGCATTAACTTTTACAATAGTTTGTATTTCACACATTGTGTCTGCTAGAATACTACTAGTTTTGTGTAATGTTCAGAAGTGTTGTGAGAAAAAATTTTGCAGCCAAATTTATTATTAAATCAAGAGAAATGGGTTTCTTTACTGTAGGACTTCTCAAACCATATTAATATGCATGCTCAGTCTTCAAGAGAGAGATACAGTATGCTGTATCTTCCTAATATTTTCACCACTTCTTTTTTTGACTTAGACTATTTCTCAAAACTAGTGTTCTGGGATACAGTGTTTGGGACTGGCTTCTTGGTACATTTCTTATTTCTGAGGACTGAGACTAAATAATAATTTGTTTATAAGCACTCGAAAATTCTTTTATCAGTTAATCCTTCTTCATATTTGTAGATAGTAGAGGGTTAAGTACAGCAGTGCAGTTGTGAATAACAGTGAGAAACAAATATATACCACTTAGCTCATTCCTACCCTGGGAAGTGAAAGTACAGCTTCGAAATTTACTATTTCTGTCACCAATGTAGAAATTGATAGTATTGAGCATATTTATAAAGAAAAGCTATTAGCAAGATCAGCTAGGACTGCCACTGGCACTAGTGAACCTCCAGCTGTTTTCCCCAGGCTAATGCCAAGCCATGGCTAGCGTACCTCCTGAGTAGTAGTGGAAACAAAATGAACACTTCCCATTAGAAATCAGATGAGGATCAGTGAGTAGGTATTTGAAGCCAGCTTTTGGATTGATACGAGGGAAAATGTGCTATTACAGAAGAGCAACATGGTACAAGAAGTACTGAGTAAATTATGTGCCATGATTATATGACTCAAGGGCATTCAGCCATATCCATGGACTTAGAAAATGTCCCACTTGGAGGAGAACTTAGAGAAACAATAGGTAGATTTCAGTTCCTGTACTGTCTTAGTCCCTTTGGCCTGCTACAACAGAGTACCTATAGACTGGGTGGCGTATAAACAACAGAGATTTATTTCTTACAGTTCTGGATACCAGGAAGTCTCAAGATCAAGGTGTTGACTGATTTGATGTCCAGCGAGGGCCTGCTTCCCTCACAAATGGCTGACGGCTATCTGGTTGCTGTGTTCTCACATGGCAGAGGACAGGGAGAGGAAGCTCTCTTGGGCCTCTTTTATAAGGGCACTAATTCCATTCGTAAGAGCTCCACCCTCATGACCTAATCATCTACAAAGATCTCACCCCCATATATCATCACATTGGGGGTTAGGAATTTCAACTTGGGATGGGGTGAACATTCAGTCTATACCACATACCAACTTCAGTTGACTTGCACTGGCTTTCAGAGCACTATGTGGAAGATTCAAATCTCAGTGGTAAAGTGTAACGTGAGCAATTAGCAAAAGATCATATTTTTTAGGAATTGTAGTTTTGACAGTGTATGGGTCTCCTACTTGCCATTCTTGATTTAAGTCAACTGTGCACTTTGGAGATAGGTTGTTGTGATTCACAGAAGTTGAGTACTTTGTTCAAAGTTATACAACTAGTTAAGGAGTGAGCTGGAATTTGAACCAGGTGTTTGTATCGCTGTCATTTTTTAGAATAGTCTTTGCTGATTTTTTACCCCCTGAAACAGCAGTCATTACCCTCTTTGCCATTTAAAATCTTAAACAAGACATTCAATTACACATCATTAGTATTCACTCATCACAGTTAGGACTGTTGAGAAGTTCCTCTTGAAACCCGAACAGTTTTTCACACAAAGCATTTAAATCTGCAAGTCTTCACAGACCTATAGCCTGAATAAAAGGAGAAAGGTCATTCCAATTTGTAGAGCAAACCAAGATGGAAATCGGGCATGTTATTATATTTGGTAAGGGAGGCAAGTGGTGAAGGACAGAGAATGTCCTTGTGTAGCAAAAGTGAATTTAAATATAGTTTTGCTTTTACCTTCGTGCCATCTTTAAAGTCTTTGTCTTTTGACTACACAATAAAAAATGAACTCTATACACCTTACAGAGTCAATGTACACATACAAGAGTTATTCAGAAATATGTGATAGAAAGCTTTCTTTGTAGTGTTTCTTTCCCCCTTTCCTTTTATCTTTGTCTTCATATTTAAATAGAATGTCAATCATCTATTTATTTTTATGGAAATTATTGAGAATTGGGCATTTGGTAGAAGATGGTGACAGAATTCTAGGCTTTCACCACAAAGAGTGGGAAATGTGGAAAATAATGTGTTCTAAGATATAGATGTCTTACATATAAAAATATAGTGATTACTAAACATTAATAAACATGCTTTGAGTTTTCCAATTAATAGTATCTTTTCTGGATTCTACATAACGAGGATCTTGAATGTTCACAATGACTGGGATTGTTTTTGGTTGTGGAATTCTAACTGTGGTCTTAACCTCATTAATTCTCTGGCCAGCCTTTTACTAATAGGATAAAGCATGGTAAAAGGAAAACAGAAATATATCACATTAGAATCAGGACCTAATTCATAAAATTAGAGAAATTTAGAGCTGCAACGGATTCTTGTAGACTAATTTGATCTTCTCTTTTCCAAATGAGGAAACAGAGACCCCAAGAGGTATAGTGATGCCTCCTAAGCCTTTAGTTTAGTGGTAGGGACAAAGCTGAAATTCAGACTCTAAGATTATATAATTTCACTGTCCTTCCAATTTACTCAGTGGAATTGATTTTAAAATGACAAAATCATGAAATGGTATAAACAAATTCCATTCTCATTGGGCATTTACAATGGCGATAATTTGGAAGGTCAGAACATTTTTTTTTCTTTTTCATTACTCTGCAGTGAATGTGCACTGACACAGTTTGAAAATCTTATAGAATGTAGGCTTTCTATTACAATTGCCAAAATAGTAGAGCATTCAGATTATTAATTTTTGAAGACACAGCTATTTCCGAACTGTTTTATTTTTGTTATGTTTTATCACTTACTTTTTTACACATCATGAAGATTAAGGTCTTTGTAATTTAAAAATTATACAACAGCTGCTACAAACTGCTTCTTACACTAGAACATGAAATTTATATTGGGAAGATACCTATTACTAGCTATAAAATACGTATGAGGCTCTGTAGCCAAGTTTGTAAAATGGAATTTCTCCTCTCAGCAAAATGGAATGGTTACTTTGCTTGGGGGATTCACTATTAAAGGAGAATTGTATTGATATGTGTTAAGTATTGTTCTACTACATGAATAATGCAACCATCCATTGTGATAGTTAGTATTTTGGAATTATTTCTATACCATTTTATTATTTAGACACTTACTTATATGCTGCCTTTTGCAGCTCAACTTATTTTATCTGATAGAATTTGCATAATTATTTAGATATAGATGGTAAATGTATATTCATAATTAATTTTGGTCCATGTATTTCCACAGTTAATTAGACAGATATGCTTTATATACTATACACACAATCCACATCAACAGAAAAAATCATAATACTTTGGGGGTGTTTTATTTTTATGACAAATGGCAAGAAGCAAGCTATCAGAGATTTACTTTAAAAGATGTTTCCCAGGGGTACCTGGGTAGCTCAGTGGGTTGAGTCTGACTCTTGATTTCAGCTCCGGTCATGATCTCAGGGTCTTGAGATCAAGCCCTGAATTGGGTTCCAGTCTCTGTGCTGGGCATGGAGCCTGCTTAAGATACTCTCTCTTTCTCTTCCTCTATCCTCCCTCCCTCTCCCAACTCTTAAAAAAAAAAAAAAAAAAAAAGACTCCCAGAGCATTTCACAAAAATAGGAAAAAAAAAAAAAAAGAGTTTTTAAAATCATGTTTTATCCTAACTCTTAACCATATAAGTTGCATGGTTATTATCCCTGTTTTCAAAATCAAGTGTTGGTTAAACAATTTGATCACCTCCTGCTAGTGTTATCACCCAAACAGCCAAATTAATCTTAAGTATTTCTCTTCAAATATTACCAATTCACTGTAAAATGTTCAGTGTCTCTTCTGACAGTCTGCTGAGTGCAGTACAAGTAGCAGAGCTCATCTTCATGTTTAAAGTTCTTGAGAAAAGCATCACACTAACTTTGCAACCCTTTCCAGCCCTATTCTCCAAATACCTTACAATCCACACCCCCAGCCAGACCTTTATTCTTTTCTTCTTTGTTCCTTTGCCCAGCCCTCTCCAAAATACCCAATTTTATAGTTCTTCTCATCATTTCAAATACAATGCATGAAATGCCCTTATTATTTGGCAGTCTGATTTCCTCTCACTTCATGTGAGTAGATATTTTTTTTGGAGGGTGGGAGTGGTGGCCTGGTGCTCCTGATAATCTTTCTTCATCCCTGAATTCCAGTGAAATGTACTGGTCAGTATGCTGGGAGTAGAGCTGTACTGTCTGGGTCTAAATACCAAACGCACTATTTACTAGTTGTGTGATTTAGAGTAGGTTACTAATAAAGAACTACTCTATTAACCCTTTGGGGCTACTCTAACAAAATAACAGGCTAGGTAACTTATAAATAACAAGCATTTATTTCTCACAATTCTGGAGTTTGAGGAATCCAAGATCAAGGCACCAGCAGAGCTGAATAAGGCCCTCTTCTTAGTTCATAGCTAGAGATTTTTTCCTGTGTTCTTACTTGGTGGAAAGGGTTATGGAGCTCTATGGGATTTCTTTTATAAGAACACTAATCCCGTTCATGAGGGCTCCACCCCTACGACCTAATCACCTACAAAATGTACCACCCATTAATATAATCACCCTTGGGGGTTAGAATTTTAACATATAAATGTTGGGGATACAAACATTCAGGCCATAGCAATACCTCAGTTCTGATGTAGACAAAGAGGATAATAAGGGTATCTACTGACAAATTTTAAACACATGCAATTGTAGCGCCTTGCATATAGTCAATGATCCGTTAATGTTAGGTATTATTATGGAAGAATAAAATTGATACTTAATATATATTAATAAGAATTTACTATGCTTTACTTCCTGCCTGATTTTAACACATAAAAATATTTATATATCTTTCACTAAGCAGCATTTATACACTATTTGTATTTCTATATATCCAACTGCTAATACAAATTTAGCACTTTAAGTAGGTATTGTCACATGCCAGATGTGAAAAAAAAAATCTTAAAATCAAAGCCAAATTCTTGATCTCATGTGAAAATTGAGAAAACCTTTCTGACTTTTGACCACATTTGATCTCTATCATTTTCCCTTCATAATGTGCATTGAAGACTATGTCATTAATCGAAATTTGAGAATTTCCAAGAGTTTAGTAAGGGGCACATGCAGAAATGTATATATGTAAGAAATATATGGGCATCTTTCGTATTTAGTGATGTGCTTTCAGTTTTAAAATAAAATATTATACCCATACAAAAGCTTGATATCTTCCTCAGAAAAGGTGATGTGCTATAGTCAGTCACTGAATTCCACCTACAGTTGGTTTTTTGATGCTGGATTATGGATTCCAAATGGTGCAAAGAGTTATATTCTTTTTTTTTTAAGATTTTATTTATTTATTTCACAGAGAGATAGCGAGAGCAGGAACACAAGCAGGGGGAATGGGAGAGGGAGAAGCAGGCTTCCTGCCAAGCAGGGAGGCCGATGCAGGGCTCGATCCCAGGACCCTGGGATCATGACCTGAACCTAAGGCAGACGCTTAACGACGGAGCCACCCAGGCACTCTGAGTTATATTCTTCACTTGGCAGGTGGTCATTGGGTTTTGGAGTAGCCCATTCAATATGCCACCTGTAGTCTAGTTGGACAAAACATTCTATATTTTCTGGAAATGTGTTCAATTGGCCCTACTGCTCATTAACAAGTTTTGAATATGCTAGAAAATTCAATGACAGTATAGTAAAGCATTATGATTGGGCATAATTTTTGCTTGACTTCATAATTTGGAAAATTAATAATGACACAACTAAAAATTAAATCACAAACAGTAAGAAAGAATTACCCATAATTGCCCATAATTCTAATTCTAATTGCCCATGCTTCTTTCCAAAAACTTCTAAGTGAGTTTAGGCTTAATTGTAAAAGGTATTTAATGAAGGGGTGCAAATGTGCAAAATGATCCCACCACTTAATTAGTGGAAGTTCATATAAATAATGGTGATTCAGTAAAATGTATATTAAGTATAAAAATATAAACAGACCATTATGAATTTAATTGATTTTTATTCATTTGCTAGAACATATTCAAATCTGTTAACCAGATTCCCAATATCTCTAGTTGGACAAGTAGTGAGATAATTCAAACCCCTAAATATTTTAAATGTAGTACATACTCTTTACTGTTTCGGCCTTCTTATTACTTTTTAAAAAATTTCTTTATTATACTTTGAGTACACCTTAACTTCTGCTCTACTGATATAAATTGTTGCACTAATTTTAAATATGTGCTCATTTGATCAGAAATTGGAAATAAGGTGTTTTTAGCAGCAAAACATTGCTTGGTAATAATTAGTACCAAGATTCAAGTGCAAATTTAATCTTCTTAACACAGTTTGTGTGGAATTTTGAAGCATATTTTACCATCAATGCAGTTAATAATTCAGTTTAGTCTGGTATTTTCTATTTCTATGTAACATTTTTATAGGTTTACCAAAATGGAGTTTCAACTGGACCATGCTTTTTTTCTTACTTACAGTTACTGTTTTGGGGTTTTTTTTTAAAGATTTTATTTATTTATTTGTCAGAGAGAGAGAGAAAGAGAAAGCACAAGCAGGGGGAGTGGCAGGCAAAGGGAGAAGCAGGCTCCCCACTGAGCAAGGAGCCTGATGCAGGATTTGATCCCGGGACCCTAGGATCATGACCTGAGCCAAAAGCAGATGCTTAACTGACTGAGCCACCCGGGCATCCCAATTATTGTGTATTCCTGAAGATACCTTTGCTGTCTGAGTTCAGTAATGAAGACTATTAATTATTTCAGTCTGACCTTCTTTGCAATGAGTGCAAGTTAGTGAGATTAAAATGAGGTTGCTTATCTCTGTTCTCTTGGTTTACATGCAACTTTTACCACACTTCATTAACTAGATAGTTCAGTGCAAAGGATTGCTGTTTTGTTCATTTTCAGTGAAAATCTGGCTCTGTTAGCTAGGCTTGGTAGATATTTTCAGCTTTAACAATAATTTAAAAGTAAAACTTGGCATCTATAAAAATTCCTAGTTGGTATTTATTAAATTTCTATTGTCCATATAGAACTTAACTCAATACTTTATTCTTTCCTTTTTTATTCAATTTAAGAATAAATTGGGTTAAAATATGATGTGTCAGTCAGCATAGCCTGGTTTATGTTGCAGGAAAAAAAAATAATTCCCACGATCTCAGTAGTTTTTTTTTTTTTTTTTTAGATTTTTTATTTATTTGACGGACAGAGACACAGCGAGAGAGGGAACACAAGCAGGGGGAGTAGGAGAGGGAGAAGCAAGCTTCCTGCAGAGCAGAGAGCCCAATGCGGGGCTCGATCCCAGGACCCTGGGATCATGACCTGAGCCGAAGGCAGACGCTTAACAACTGAGCCACCCAGGCGCCCCAAGATCTCAGTAGTTTGAAACCCCAATATTTTTTCCTTTTTTGAACTCCACATCTGAGAAGGGTTGGCAAGTTAGTCTATTCTTACTGCACACATTCAAGGATCCAAGTGCTGAAAACTCTTTTTCCACAATCACTATGGCAGGAAAAAGAAAACATGGTTAACCAATACTGACTTTATGTCTTGTACCTGAAAAAATGACACACCTAACTTTTGCTTCTATTGCAATGGCCAGAGTCATGCCTAATTTCAAGGAGGCCAAATAAGCACAATCCCACCATGTGCTTGGAAGGAAAAAAACTGGAATATTTCTGATTATCCCTGATGACTACCAAAGTCTGCCCTTTTGGTCACCACACGTTGGATATACTCCCCTTTCCCTTCTACATAAACAACATCAACAACAACATTCACCTGGTCTCTGAAGGAAATAACTCTCAAGTCACACAGTCATAGCATCAAATTAATGTTTAGGATACCTGAATGAGGGGCTGGAGTTCTAGAACGTGCTGGATATGCTCTTCCTTATTCTGAGATCTCTGAAATAAAAAACTAATTATCTACTCCTACTCACACAAAGTATAAACATACCTTGGAGATATTGTCAGTTTGTTTCCAGACCCCTGCAAAAAGCTAATATTTCAATAAAGCGAGTCAAATGAATTTTTTTGTTTCCCAGTGCATATAAAAGTTATATTTACACTATACTGTAGTCTATTACATGTGCAATAGTACTGTGTCTAAAAAAAGAACGTACATACCTTAATTAAAAATACTTTACTGTTAAAAAATGCTAACCATCATCTGAGCTTTCAGTGTGTCATAATCTTTTTGCTGGTGGAGGGTCTTGGATGTTGATGGCTGCTGACTGATCAGAGTGGTAATTGCTGAAGGATGTGGCAATTTTTTAAAGTTAGACAACAATGCAGTTTGCTGCATCAATTGACACCATAAAGATATAATTATAATAAAAAAATTTGAAATATTGTGAGAATCACCAAAATGTGACACAGAGACATGAAGTGAGAAACTGCTTTTGGAAAAATGGCACAGGTAGACTTGCTTGATGCAGGATTGCCACAAACCTTCAATTTATAAAAAGCACAGTATCTGCAAAGTGCAATAATGAGGTATGCATATACATTGTGGTAGAACTTGTTAGCATATAAATCTAGCAATACATAGAAAGAACTATATACAGTGACCAAGTGAGATTTATTCTAGGTAGACAAGACTGGTTTAACATTGATAATCAATCAATATAATCCATCATATCAACAAGTTGAGTGAGAAGAATCATGTAATTATATCAACTGATGCAAAAAATATTTGACAAGATCCAACCCATCCATGATAAAAACATCCAGCAAACTAGTAATAGAAGGAAAATATTCCAGAATAATAAACTGCAAATAAACTTTAAAAAATACATTTAATGGTAAAACACTGAATGCTTTCAGCCCAAGATTGGGAACAAGGCAAGGATTGTCCACTCTTAGCATTTTTATTCAACATAGTGATGGAAGCTATAGCTATGGCAATAAGGAAAAAAATAATAATGATAAAAAAGAAAAGGTATACAGATTGCAAAGAAGAAATACACTTATTCCAATTCATAGTTGACATGATCATCCATGTAGATCCTAATGAAGCTTTATAAAATAAGCTCCTAAAATTACTTTGTGAATTTAGAAAGATTAGGAAACACAAGATCGATACAACAATAATTAGCATGCAGAGATCGAAATTAAAAACAAAACCATTTGTAAAACAGAAAATAAAAATGAAAAATATGATATCATTGTTTTACAATTGATCCAAGAGAAGTGAAATACTTAGATATAACTCAACCAAAACATTTTCAAGATCTATATGTTGAAAATTATAAATTGGTGATGAAAGAAATCAATGAACACCTAAATAAATGGAGAGATATACTATGTTCATGGTTTGGATGACTAAACATGCAAAAATGTCAATTTTGCCAAATTAGCTTTTTAGGCATTTATTTGTGTTTAGAAAGGCTGTGTGTATCACTGATATTTTATATAATTCCTATCAAAATCCCAGCAAGCTTTTTTTTTTTAATAGACATAGAAATACTGATTCTAAAATTTATATGGCAAGGGACAAGACTAGAACATCTAAAACAATCCTGAAAAAAAAAAGAAGTGAGATGAATTACTCTATCTGAAAACACATCTACTCTATAGCTGCAGTAATCCAGATAATGTGGTACTGACAAAGGTGTAGACACATGGATAAATAGAACCCAGAATTAGATTCAGAAGTTCAACTGGTTTTTGGCAAATGTGCTAAAGCAACTCAATGGAAAGATGCCTTTTCAACAAATAGTGATTGAAAATCAGGAATAAAAATTGAGTCTTGACCTAAGCCTTATATAAAAATTAACTCAAAATGTATCATAGACTTAAATATAAGAAGAAAAATTATAAAACTTAAACATACACACATAGGTAAAAATCTTCAGGATCTAGAGATAGGCAAAAATTCTTCGACTGATATCAAAACATAGTCCATAAAAGAAAAGATTGAGAAGCTGGATCACATCAAAGTTAAAAAGTGGTGTTCTGTGAATGATCCTGTTAAAAGATAAAAAGACAAGATACAGCCTGAGAGAAAATGTTTGTAAACCACATATTAGAAAGAAGACTGGTATCTAAAATATAAAAGAACTTTCCAAATTCAACAGACAAATGAATAATCCAATTAGAAAATGGGCAGGAGATATAAAGAGATATTTCACCAAATATAATGTACAGATGATTAATACACACATGAAAAATGTTCAACATCATTTAGCCATTAGATAGATGCAGATTAAAAACATGGTGAGATATTGCTACACATATACCAAAATGGCTAAAATAAAAAAATAGTAACAATACCATACAAAATTGAGGTTGTAAAGAAATTGGGTCATCTATACATTTTGGGAATGTAAAATGTTATAGCGAGACTGGAGAAGAGATTGGCAATTTGCTGTAAAAGCATACATGCAATAATAATACAATACAGCATTTGTACCCTGAAACTGAAATGTGCATTAACACAAACATCTGTACACAAATGATCATATTAGCTTTATTAATAATAGCCCTAAACTGGAGATAATATAGTTATCTTTTAATTAGGGAATGAATAGGTATGTCATAAAATAGTATTCAACAATAGAAACAAACTGTTGATATATGCAGTGATTTGTATGTATCTCCAAAGAATTATGCTGAGTGAAAAAAAGGACAGTCCAAAAGAAGGGTTCATACTGTATAAATCTATTTATGTTATATTTTGAAAAGACAAAATTTTAGAACTGGAGAACAGATTAGTGGTTGCCAGGGCTTTAGGGCAGAAGAGGTGACAAGGAGAGGGGTGGATATGGATATGGGTATGAATAAAACAACATGAGGGATCCTTGTAGAGATGTAACTGTTCTGTATCCTGACTGTGGTGGTGAATACACAAACCTACATGTGTGATAAAATTGTATGAAACTAAATACACATATTTGTACATACTTGCTCGTAGAGTGTGGTCTGTGCAGTAGATATTAGCCCTTTTGGCATTTAGGCCTTACTTTGTATTAATTCTTAAATTTTTAATTCCTAGTACCTTCTGAAGAGAAAGGAGTAAATTAATATTAATAAATGAAGACTATGCATAACACACATGTATGAAAGAAAGAAGACTAAGGATACTCAATAGAGTATAAAGAAATATTTCTTTTAATCCCCACTGTGGGTGGTTTCATTGTTTTGCAAATTTTGTCTCTTCAAAAAATCAAAACTCCTGTTATGGGAAACAGTAACAGTAACAACAACAACAACAACAACAACTCTCAAACTAACTCATGGTGACCTAATTACCCAAAGTATATGAAAAATACAACCTGACCTCTTTATCATTAATTTTATTTAAAATAAGTAATCCTACATATCCTCCTGTTATATATGATGCCAGACAATGAGGATTATTATGTATAAAGGAAACACTGGTGCTCTTCTGGTAGTTTTGAAGTTGGTCTTGCTTGGCTCACGGTAGAGACTGGGCAGTAGATTAAAACTTGCATGTTAAGTCACAGTTCTAAAGGACATTTTAGTTGTTTGACATGTCATGGTATTCCTCCTTAACAATTTCTCATTTAACTTGCTTCTTCAACATATGCACTCATCTTAATTATTCATTCATCCTTGAAGTAGCCAAATTTAAATGCCATGTGTTTTTATTCACAAAGCATGGAATCAATCTCATTATACTCTTGAATGCACAGCTTTTACTAGGAGGTCCTCCTTCTAAGCCAAAAAATCAATTTATGTTTAACTGGAGGAATGATATCTTTTTCTGTGTGTTGGCAAAATGAGAAAGATGATAGAAGGAACAACTCCCTTTGTTATATGTTATAATGTCTCTCCATGGGTACCTCCCATATGCAGGGTGGATCTGGCAGCTAATTTACCTTGTCAAATCTTGTTAATCTCACCTTCAAATTCATTTGTTCTTTCTAGATAATGGAACTGAAATAGATGTTCTGCAACAGAAGATGCATGATCACATTAAATGCATTGATGTGTTAATGTATTACAACATAGTATGATGTAGCAGTTGTCCAGGATTCATTATGACTCTCAGGAATTAATTCACTTTAAAGACAAAGAAGAATTGCTTTGTGATTACTAACACAGGAGATAATAATTCTACAAGATTAGGGAATAGTATGGTGGGAATGACTCAGAAAATACAGAGTTTACATTCACAGCTTCATGGCGAGTTTATATACAGTTAGATCTTTTCAAGATTCACAAACGCATTCCCTCTGAGATCTCTCTTGCATCATTGTGTTGTAGATCAGAGAGCATGCAAGTTAAGTTTTGGTGCTTCACATAATGCCATATCCAAACATGTTAGTACAATTCTTTACAGTTACAGAATACTTCCACATATTTTTTTATTTGATTTAGTTGATGCTAGTAAAAGCCTGTAATTAGGCAGACCAGTTACTAACTCCAGGGAGGTTAAAGAACTTAATCAAGATCACACAGTTGGAAAAAAGGCAGAGTGAGATAATAACTCTACCTATTGGTGGAATGAATGCATGCATAAATAAAGGAATGAAGGGCAAAATAACTAACTCATCTTACAAGTGGTACATCACTGTACCCACTAGTTCATATGGTGTATACCGTTTAACATTCCATGTTGTCCCTAGTTGTTAAAAAGCAATGACATTTAGATGTATAGTCAGCAGGCAGTAGGAATTCTGTTGTCAGATCCACATTATTACTGTTTATAGTGATACTATCAAATGATATGAAGCAACATTCTCATTCTTATCATTATGGAGTATAGGTCTCTGAAAAATTTTTTCAAAACAACCATTGCAAATTTGCAATTATCCATATGCATTCATTTCCTGAATCTAGTATCATCAACATGAATTCTGTATCATGCTGATGTCAATTTTTACTAACTACCACATCAGTGAGTAATTGAAGTATACTTTAATTTATTAATTAATAATTAACATTAATTAATTAATAATTTAATTAAAGAATATGATTCTCTGCTTATCTTAATAAACATTTTATCACTTCTAGCACATATGCTATTTCATTAAATTAATGGTTTTTAGAAACATTGATTTAGTTGGCAGTTTGCAATACCATGAAGAAAAGGGATGAATAAGTGCATGTACATTTTATGTTTTACAAACTGTGAAATACAGGTTCATGAGTCTTTTGTGCCAACAACTTTCATTAGTTAATGGTATTCTCGTTAGTTATATTGTACACATACCATGGCAAAACAAATAATGAAAGTTTTTGCATCAAGAAAGAACAAATTGTAAGTCATGAATTGTTCTCTTCTCATTGCAAGCAAAACTTGAGTATAGGTGCTGCTAACCAATAGTTGATCTTGCACAAGTTCCAGGTTATAATCAACTCTTATCATAGATACTCTGAAAGGCTCCTAGTTAAAATACCTGCACCAACTCTGCCTAGTCTCATATTTCATCTGCAGTCTGTAGCCAGAGGAATGTTTTTCCAAAACCAACCATAATGACATCTATTCCATAGTTTAAAAACCTTTAATGGCTTAGAATTTCTCTTAGAATAAATATTGTAGTAGGTAGTAAAAGAGTAGCTACTGTAACACATAGATCCCAAATTTTATTGGCTTAACACAATTTTTCATTAACACACCAGAACAAAACAGATGTTTCTGGTAGGCAAGATTCAGCCTAATTATGATATAAGAACCCAGGTTCCATCCCTTCAGGATTCATACTTCTCTGCATTCTGACGGAAAAGTAAAGGAAGGGTAAAGAAGTCACATTGCTTCTTAAACATGTTATCCCAGATATGCACATCAATTTGAATATAGTCCACTGGCCAGAAATACTCTGATATCTTACTGAATTTTGTCTGGGGATATGTTCCTTCAATGCAAAGCCACTTCCAGCAACAGTTTTCCATTATAAATGGTTAGACACAGTTTTAAATGGACAGCTACAAACCCATTCCTTAAGATGTCATGTAAGATCTGCATTTGTGGCCTTCTTAAGCACCTTGCTCTCCTTTGGCTCCACCGGTGTTCCTTCTATCTCTATAAAGCCACATGTTTCCTTTTAATATGAAGTTTTTGTATATATATATATTTTTTGCTTTTGGATCTTAACATAAATGTTATTTGTTTGTCAAATTCTGACCCAGCCTCTCTGAGTCCATTTCTTTTGTTACGTATTCTCATAGTTATACCTTACCGTGGACCTCTACTCTGTAGCATTTGTGTCTATTATTATTTTTACATTTGGTTGTCTTATTAAGTAAAATACTTAGAACATAAGCTTCACGAGGGTGGATATTGTGTTTGGTTTCATTCATTCTTTTATTTCTAGCCTCTAATGCAGTGCTTAGCATTTGGTAGAAATTCAATAAGTACTAAATGAGTTAATTAATTAATAACCTCAGCCAAGTACTTTTCAAAACCTTTTTAAACTTATTTCATGGCGTCCTAAATTAAAACGTTCATCAAAAGTGTTTTCCTCCATTTTGATAAGTCAGTGCTTAACCTGGTTCCTTCAGAAGCAGACCCTAATTTGAATATCCAAGTGAAAGTAGTTTATTACTAGATATGGGGAAAGTGATACAGAGAAGGGTAGGTAGCCAATAATTTGTTACTAAACCACAGTTGGTGGCTGAAGCTTAATCCCATTAGGAAGATTGGAAAACAACGTAAAAAAAAATGAGAAATATCCCCACTTGATTGTCAGTGGACTTGGGGTATTTATATACTTCTCCTCATCATTAGTTTAAGATTAATGTGGAAGTGTTTTCTAGCAGAGAGACATCAAGCAGAGTGGCCTTCTGAGAAAAGACTATGGACAAAGACATGCAGATATTGGCAGCTGGAGGTCCTCTGGTGCATGTAAAAATAATAAATATAAGGGATAAGGGCAAGACATACCATCTGCTATAGTTTACCTGAGGCTAGTACTACTGTAATTGTGTAGCTCAAGTGTTGTTGTTTTTTTTTTTTTTTGTCTCTCACCTTTGACTAGTAGTTGTTTTACTGGCCATCAGTCTATGCTCTTCCCCAGTCCATCTAGAATACCACTGACAGATGAGTATTCTTTTTTTTTTTTTTAAGATTTATTTATTTATTTATTTTGAGAGAGAGAGAGAGAGAGAGAGGGAGGAAAGAGAGGAGCAGTGGGAAAGAGAGAATCTCCAGCAGACGCCCTCCTGAGCATGGAGCAAGACTCAGGGCTTGATCTCACAACCCTGAGATCATGACCTGAGCCAAAATTGAGTCGGATGCCTAACCGACTGAGCCACCCAGGCGCCCCGTGACAGATGAGTATTCTTAAGGCACGTCTCCCTCATGTTATGTACATTCTCAACAGTCCTCAATGAGTATTCTCTTTTTTCTGTTTTTATTTAAATTCCAGTTAGTTAACATACAGTGTAATCTTAGTTTCAAGTGTACAATACAGTGTTTCAATAATTCCATACATCATCCATTGTTAATCACAAGTGCACTCCTTGATTCCCATCACCTGACTCCTTTACGGTAACACCAGTTGGTTCTCTATAGTTAAGAGTCTGTTCTTAGTTTGCTTCTATCTCTCTCTCTTTTTTCACTTTGCTTCTTTGCTTTGCTTCTTAATCATATGGTATTTGTCTTTCTCTGACTGACTTATTTCGTTTAGCACAGTACTCTCTAGCTCCATCCACATCATTGCAAATGGCAAGATTTTATTCTTTTTATGGTTGAGTAATATTCCATTGTATATATATATATATATATATACCACTTCTTCTTTATCCATTCATCAGTTGATGGACACGTGGGCTATTTCCAAAATTTAGCTATTGTAATTAATGATGCTATAAACATCAAGGAGCATGTATCCCTTTGAATTAGTATTTTTGTATTCTTTGGGTAAATACATAGTAGTGTGATTGCTGGATCATAGGGTACTTCTATTTTCAACTTTTTTCCAGAGTGGCTGCACCAGTTTGCATTCTCACCAACAGTGCAAGAGGGTTCCCCTTTTTCACATCCTGGCCAACACCTGTTGTTTCTTGTGTTGTTGATTTTAGCTGTTCTGACAGGTGTGAGGTGGTATCTCATTGTATTTTTGATTTGCATTTACCTGATGATCAGTGATGTTGAGCATCTTTTTAGGTATCTGTTGGCCATCTGTATGTCTTCTTTGGAAAAATTTCTATTCATGTCTTCTGCCCATGTTTTAATTGGATTTTTTTCACTTTTTGGGTGTTGAGTTTTAAGAGTTCTTTATATATTTTGGATACTAACCCTTTGTCAGATATCTTATTTTCAAATATCTTCTCCCATTTCATAGGTTGCCTTTAAGTTTTGTTGATTATTTCCTTTGCTGTGCAGAAGCTTTTGATTTTTTGTTTTGTTTTGTTTTTAATTTGGCTCCATCGTGGGTGTGAACCACAAGGTGCTTGAATTCATGACCCTGAGATGTAGACCTGAGCTGAGATCAAGCGTTGGACATTTAACTGACTGAGCCACCCAGGCATCCTCAGAAGCTTTTTGATTTTGATTTTAGCCCCAATAGTTTATTTTTATTTTTGTTTCCCTTGCCTTAGGAGACATATCTAGAAAGAAGTTGCTATGGCTGATGTCAAAGAAGTTAGTGCTTGTGTACTCTTCTAAGATTTTTATGGTTCATGTCAAACGCTTAGGTCTTTGATCCATTTTGAATTTATTTTTGTGTTTGCTATAATAAGGTGGTCCAGTTTCATTCCTTCGCATGCTGCTGTCCAGTTTTCCCAATATCACTTCTTGGGTACTCTCTTTTTCCCATTGGATATTCTTTCCTGTTTTGTCAAAGATTAATTGACCACATAGTTGGGGATTCATTTCTAGATTTTCTACTCTGTTCTGTTGATCTGTGTATCTATTTTTGTGCCAGTACCATACTGCTTTAATTACTACAGCTTTCTAATATAACTTGAAGTCCAGAACTGTGCTGCCTCCAGCTTTGTTTTTTGTTTTTGTTTTTTTTTTTTCCAGGATTGCTTTGGCTATTCAGGGTCTTTTGTGGTTCCATACAAATTTTAGGATTGTTTGTTCTACTTCTGTGAAAAATGCTGTTGGTATTTTGATAGGTATTGCATTTAGTGTGTAGATTGCTTTGGGTAGCATAGACATTTTAACAATATTTGTTCTTCTAATCCATTAGCATGGAATGTCTTTTCATTTCTTTATGTCATCTTCAATTTCTTTCATCAGTGTTTTATAGTTTTCAGAGTACAGGTCTTTCACATTTTTGGTTAGGTTTATTTCTACGTATCTTACTATTTTTGGTGCAATTGTCAGTGGGATTGATTTCTTAATTTCTCCTTCTGTTGCTTCATTATTGGTGTATAGAAATGCCACAGATTTCTGTATGTTGATTTTTTTTATCCTGAGACCTTACTGAATTCGTTTATCAGTTCTAGCAGTTTTTTGGTGGAATCTTTGGGGTTTTCTTTTTAAAAATTTTTTTTAACATATTGTTTGTTTCAGGGGTACAGATCTGTGATTCATCGGTCTTACACAATTCACAGCTCTCACCATAGCACATACCTTCCCCAATGTCCATCACCCAGCCACCCGTTCCCTCCCAACCCCCACCACTCCAGCAACCCTCAGTTTGTTTCCTGAGATGAAGAGTCTCTTATGGTTTGTCTCCCTCTCTGGTTTTGTCTTGTTTCATTTTTCCCTCCTTTCCCCTATGATCCTCTGTCTTGTTTCTCAAATTCCTCATATCAGTGAGATCATATGATATTTGTCTTTCTCTGATTGACTTATTTCGCTTAGCATAATACCCTCTAGTTCCATCCACGTCATTGCAAATGGCAAGATTTCATTTTTTTTTTTGATGGCTGCATAATATTCCTTTGTATATATATACCACATCTTCTTTATCCATTCATCTGTTGATGGACATCTTGGTTCTTTCCACAGTTTGGCTATTGTGGACATTGCTGCTATAAACATTGGGGTGCACGTACCCCTTCGGGTCCCTACATTTGTATCTTTGGGGTAAATACCCAGTAGTGCAATCACTGGGTTGTACGGTAGCTCTATTTTCAACTTTTTGAGGAACCTCCATACTGTTTTCCAGAGTGGCTGCACCAGCTTGCATTCTCACCAACAGTGCAAGAGGGTTCCCCTCTCTCCCCATCTCCTCGCCAACATCTGTCGTTTCCTGACTTGTTAATTTTAGCCATTCTGACTGGTGTGAGGTGGTATCTCATTGAGGTTTTGATTTGGATTTCCCTGATGCCGAGTGATGTTGAGCACTTTTTCATGTGTCTGTGGGCCATTTGGATGTCTTCTTTGCAGAAATGTCTGTTCATGTAATACAGCATTCATATGTAAGCTTCATTATTAGAACATTTAATCTCAGAGCTGTCCAAATGGACTACCTTAGGAGGTGATTAGTTTGCCATTCCTGTATGTTTTTTTTTTTTAATTTTACTTATTTATTTGAGAGAGAGAGAGAGAAAATGAGCATGAGCAGGGGGAGGGGCAGAGGCAGAGTGAGAAGCAGACGCTTGATCCAAGGACCCTCAGGTCATGACCTGAGCTGAAGGCAGATGTTTAACTGACTGAGCCACTCAAGCACCGCCCCCCCCCCATTCCTGTATGATTTAAGTGAAAGTTTGTCAAAAATGTAGTGTGGTTATCCAGGGGAGACTGGATGAGTAATGTATTAGATATTAAAATTTCCCAATGACTTCTTGTCTGTGATTCTATAAACTCCTTTGTAATAAGTTCAGCTAGTATTGATCATATTATGAAATGCCTGTGATGTACAAAGTTTTAACTAGGATTTTAGAACGAATCACATTTTTAAAAATTTTTTTATTTAAATTCAATTAGCCAAGGTATAGTGCATCATTAGTTTTTGATATAATGTTCAATGATTCATTAGTTGAATATAACACCCAGTGCTCATCATATCATGTGCCCTAATTCCTGTCACTCAGTTATCCCATCCGCCCACTCACCTCTCTTTCTGCAACCCTCAGTTTGTTTCCTAGAATCAAGAATCTCTATGGTTTGTCTCCTTCTCTGATTTCTTCCCATTCAGTTTTCCCTCCCTTCCCCTATTGTCCTCTGCACTATTCCTTATGTTCCATATGATAATTGTGTTTCTCTGATTTAATCACATGCATTTATATATTCTATGGCAATTTTATACATTTGTTTCTCATCTATCTGCTAGATGATAAATTCTCAGAGGGAAGAGATGTAACATAATTCAATCTATATCTTAGAGTGCCAGTATTTAGAACTAAAAGTATCTAAAACAAGTCAATACATTTTTCAGTGACCTTCATGAAGTGCCATTTTCCTTTCTTTATCCTAGCCACCAACTAGCATGTACTGAGTATGTGATGAACCTAGCTCATTGACCTTAAACATAGGCAGTATGGCATTGCATAGCTCTACTTTCAGAGTGAATATTTCCCTCAGAAAATACATATAAAAACTCACTTGATTATCTTATTTCTAGAAATCATATGTTAGAAGTTTCAGTGTTGATGAATAAGTACCAATGTACCTTTTCTTTGGGTTAATTATGCAGGTGAGCTGGAAATGGCTACATTCACATTATGGGAATTTTAACAGAGTTTTTGCAGTCCTCATGCATGGTCATTATCTGATAGTTATCCCCCCTCCAAGGGCTAGATCCTGTGGATGTGTCTGCATTATGTGTTTCTATCCATCCCAGTTTTTACTGATTGGGCCTGGGGTATATATTTGCAGAACAGAGAGGAAAATATCTAATTTTTCTGCTATCATATATATGTTGAGTGCAAAAATAAGAGTGTTTAACCATACAGAGAAAAGTATAATATAAAATCTAATAGCTTATTAATGAGTAGAAACTCACTTTTAACAGTTCCTCTTTTGCCCTTTGAAATAGACTATATTTTCTCAATTAATATAGAGATTTAAATTTTCTTTCTCACCCTTTCTAGCGTGCATTCACCCACTATTACCTTGCCACGATCTCATCCTGTTTCTCAGTTCATTATTAAGATTAAGCATTGCAGTGATAAATTAAATGCCCTACTTTAATAATGAGAAAATATATTGTAAATTTTTCTTGTATCAGGTGTGCTTATTTCTAATTTTATTCACAAAGCTAGTTAATTTTTTGTGATTCCTCCTTCCATCACCATCACTACCCCACATACAAGGGGGAAGAAAGGCAACCCTAAAAGTATTAACTAAGCCAAAGACCAACCCATTCTGGATCTGGCTCAACAGCAGTTTTTTTGTTTGTTTGTTTGTTTTTTAAGGTAAGAAATAGGCTAGAATCTTGAAAGTCAAAGTTTGGTTCTTTGACAATTAACACTGGTACCTATTGGGGGCTTGTTAGTAGCATAACCCCAGACTATCCCAGACCTAATAAATCACAATCCACTTCTTACCAAGTTCCTTAAGTGCTTTATATATGCAAGTTTTGGTCATATGGAACATGGACATTATTGTAGTAAGGATGGCTACATATCTACCAATATCTTTTTCTTTAGTAGTAGAATTTCTTAGTTTTAGCTGGTTACCAAGTTAATAAAAGAATACATTTCTCAGCTTTCCTTGCACCATAGTATCGCTATGGGACAAAGTTCTGGCCAGTGGAATGTGCTTAGAATGTTGTCTGCGATTTCTAGGTTATGCCTGGAAAGTGAGTGCAAGTGAACCCTGGTCCTTTTCCACATGCCTCTTCCTGGTAGTTGGTGATAATTTGAGCATCTAAATTGGAACCAAAAAAGGAAGCCATATATTAGGGATGAGTAAAACAACTTTGAACTGCTAAACTATGAACTGCTCTGTAAGGAAAAAAAAAAGATAAGAATCTTTTTAAAGCTACCTCTGTTGTCTTTTTATTATAACTGCAGTTGTATGCCTAATATCCAAAAGTTGACTGCATTTTCACGATTTTATTTATTTATTTATTTATTATTTTTTAAGTGTTTTAGATTTATTTATTTTTCAAATTTACATTGAATAATCAGGACAGATGATATAGTAACCAAGCTTTAACCTTTCCTTGGTCATGGATACTTTTTTTTAATTAACATATAATGTATTATTTGTTTCAGGGGTACAGGTCTCTGATTCATCAATCTTACACAATTCACAGTGTTCACGATTTTATTTAAGCCATATGTGTAACAACACAAAATAAGATATAGTCAATTGTATTTATAAACTCCCATCATGACTTTTTTGATAGCTGAATCATCTCAATGTAGCCCAATGATTAATTCAAGTCAATGACCATTTTTATCTCTTTGACAACTTCCAAATTCACACTGTTTAGTAGCTTTTGAATTAAGGGTACGTCACTCTTTCCAGCAGGTAAAACAAAATATTACCAGAAAAGAAAGTCATAAAACAAGCCCTAGAGCATACAGCATAATTAAACAATTATTTATCTTTCTGATTTTGAATGTTAATTTTGGTTTTATATCTTAAATCCCACATAATTGCATTTTTTTCTGATTATACAGTTTTATACTTGGCAAAACAAACAGTATTTAACTGAGGGACTTATCTTTCTACAACAGGATCCCCTAGAGTTTTAAGACATAGCCCTAGCACGTTACTGTGCATAGAGAATACTTTTATTTACAGACTCCCAACTTCCAGTTTTGGTTTGAGCAGATACTATTTTTAACACTATTTTTTAGAATATTTTTAGATTTACAGAAAAATTACAAGGCTAGTACAGAGAGTTTCCATATATCTCACTCCCAGTTTTCCCTATTATTAATATTTTGCATTAGGCTGGTATATTTGATAATTAATGATTCACTATTGATACATTATTATTAACTATTATTCCATAGTTTTTTCTTTTACCTTCATTTTTACTTAACGCCCTTTTTCTGTTCCAGGATCTCAATTAGTTTTATTTAGTTTAGTTAAGTGGTTTCTGTGTATTATTTAAATGATATTAAACTCACTGTATTCTAAGGATGCACATATTATTATTAATCTACCACTGGGCCTTGGGGAATTAAATAATTTTCCCAACTTTTCAAGATTATTAAGTAATGAGTCAGGAAATTTAGTCCATCTTCATTCAAGTAAGATTTTCTGATAACTACGATTGATATTATGTATTCAAATGTTATGTTAAGTATCAAGCAGTTTATTCAGTGAAACTTAGAACACCTATCATCTGAAAATTTCAACTGTGAAGGATTTTTATTTCAGGTTTTATATAATAACAGTTGTATGGTTCAATGTTATCATCCCAGACCATTCAAAGTTCAAATGCTGAGCCACTCACATATCATTGGTCATCTGAGAATATAAAAAATTCCTTTTGGCCGCGTCAAGGCCTCTATGAGAAAAAAAAAGTTTGTCTCCTCAGTATATCCTCTAAAAGGATTTTAGCAATTCATAATTGAGGATGATAAAAGGTAGGTAAGGTTTTTTTATTTTGTTTTTTGTTGTTGTTGTTGATGGAATGTGAACAGAATTTCATATATGATTAAAAGCTTTCCGTTTGTGATCTGTTGGAATATACGCGTTTCCTATTTTCATTGTGCTAATTTACTAGGATATAATTGCATATCAAAATTCACAAGCAATTGGAAAGTTTTACAATGATATGGCAGGCATAGAATCCTGGAAGCACTTTTGTCTATATGATTTTAACAGCCATAAAATTTTTACTCTGAATTAAATGTACTTATAACTGGCAGTTGAAGAATTAACAAGACACCAGTCATTTGTACAAGTTTCTAAACACAGTGACACTAATTAAAAATACCCTTGCCTCAGAGACAGCAAACAGAAGGACTTGTAAGATTCCACTTTAATGGAAACTGTAATGATGCATTTGATAGGTGTTGCATATAGAAAATAAATTAAGGGCCATTCTGCCATTATTTCATTTTTTATAAGAATAGTGCCCTTTGGCTAAATTTCATGTTAAGAGTGGTTCTCATTTACTTCACTCTTGCAATTTCCGTTGCTCTAAAATAAAACTGAGATAAATTCATTGGACTGCCTACTTTGACACACATATTTTAAGCCCAAAAATTCTGGAGAAATTTAAATGGCTTTAAATAACTTTTTTTCAGCTATGTTATGACCACATTCTTTTATTGTTTAAAAAGATCAGTGTTAGATAACAGGTTAAAAGTTAAGGTATTTAACATGTATCTTTTCAACTGAGTTGACCGATATGGATCTCAACAGTAGTTTGTCGAGGTTTTTTTAAGCGTAGGACCTAATATTTCTCTAATATGACTGTTAAAAAGAGAAATAAATGGCATCTGTAATGTATAACACAATCCCCATGAAATACAAAATAAGATAGCTGTTTCCCTTAATATGACACCAACATTTAGTTCATGAAGTGTATGACTTTTGTGTTGCAAATTCTCTCACATTTTTTTCTTTGCTGTCGAAACCATCATTTGAGATTGAATTAGCTTCAGTTTGGTTTTATATATACTATGTCAGGCATGTTATCCTTTTAGTGAATTTATGTTTCTAAAGATTATGATACCATAGCTGTCAGATTTCACATTCAAAATCTGATCCCAAACTACCAAATTTAAAGAGTTGAGGCCGTGATTATAAAATTGACTGAATTTGACTTCTAAATTTCACCCTTAGTAAAACAAATGAAAAGTGAAAATTTTATATACCTAATTGTTTAAAAAACAGGCATCGATTAAATAGCCATGGCATATCTAATCAATAAAATACCATGTAACCATGAAGAGTTTGCTGTAATAGAATAATATGAAATCACATAGAAAAATATTCATAGAAAAATATAGAATCACATGGAAAATGTTCATAATGTATTTTAGGTGAGAATGGAGTCTGTTAAAATTTAAGATCCTAATTAAAAAAATAGTTGAAAATATGAGTAGATATATAAACAAGCAGATAGGTAAAAAGGTGGAGCAAGGGAGGAAGAGAAAGAAAAGAGTTGAAGGAAACAGAAATGATAACAATGATATAATCCTTGATTTATTACTTTGTGTTTTTTGTATTTTTTTTTTAAAATTCATAATAAATCCTATTGGTAGATATTAAGAACAAAAAATGCTCTAGATATTAAAACTGTCAGGAATTTTAAGTCATCTCATGTTCACCCCCTTTTATTTGAAAGACCCTGAAGGCTAGAGGTCAATGGCAAACACAAAAGATGATATTGTGAGAAGGCAGCAGAAACCAGAAACCAGGGATTTTATCTTCTGGTCGAGGGCTGACTTGATTAGACCTCAATGCCTGTCTCCTTCCCCTGCCAACTTACTGGCAGTTCTTTATTAGGCACCTTGGGCTTAGATACTTTATAAGCAAAGTTGTCGTGAAATGATTTTATATAGAAGGTAAAATAATTTTCAAATTCCCTGAGAGTTTGAGAAGAAATAGAGAAATGGTAAGAGACCTCCATCATTAAGGGTAGGCTACCCTGGAGCTGTATATATGCAGAATAATATATACACTGAACTACCCAATAATTAAGAGTTATTAGAGTGGATGCAACAAAGGCCCATTTTGTGTGACACACAAAGATTACAGTAATGTGTTTAAATTCCATTAAATTCCATTTTGCTCAATTAAAGTGATAGGGCATTTTAAGGACTTTGCTGATTTATGAAAAGTCAAGCCTATCATATTAATAGTATGTAATATATGGGGATGGTGTTATTTATTACTAATTGTGGTGCAGAAATTAGGAAGAGGTAGGCAGGAATTTTGATGAATACTCTGTTTCCTCATCTCTTATTACTTTTCTTGGATCAATAGCTGGGTAAGATAGAATAAAACAAATATTTTTATGTCAGACTGAACTGGGTACAAACTTGACTTCATCACTTGTTATATCTATGACTTGGTCAGATTACTTAAATTCTCTGATTTGAAGATTAGTTGCTTTCTTTTTTTTTAAATTTTTTTATTCTTATGTTAATCCCCATACATTACATCATTAGTTTTAGATGAAGTGTTCCATGATTCATTGTTTGTGCATATCACCCAGTGCTCCATGCAGAATGTGCCCTCCTCAATACCCACCACCAGGCTAACCCATCCTCCCACCCCCCTCCCCTCTAGAACCCTCAGTTTGTTTTTCAGAGTCCATCGTCTCTCATGGTTCATCTACCCCTCCAATTTCCCCCGCTTCATTCTTCCCCTCCCGCTACCTTCTTCTTCTTCTTTTTTCTTAACATATATTGCATTGTTTCAGAGGTACAGATCTGAGATTCAACAGTCTTGCACAATTCACAGCGCTTACCAGAGCGCATACCCTCCCCAGTGGAAGATTAGTTGCTTTCTATTAGTTACCTTGTCCATGTTATATTGGGCAAGTTAATTAAAATTTCAGTGCCTTAGTTTCTGTTTATATAAATCTGGTCTACTACTAGTACCTACCTCAAAGCTTATTATGTGGATTAAAGTGATAATACACATAAAGCACTTAGTATAGTGTCTGGTAAAAAAGATAAATACTCAAATGTTATCCTTTATTATTTTACTGCACTGTTCAATATGGCAGCTGCTAGGCATTGTGGCTATTTAGAAACTAAAAGAATTTTATATATATTTTATTTTGAACTGGTGTTAGACAGACAAAAGAGTGGCAAAAAATAGAAGAGTAATACAAAGAGTTTCCTTATATACCTTGTAATGCTTTCCTTAATATCAACCCACATAACCATATGATTATCAAGAACAGGAAATTAACATTGGTACAATATTATTAACTAAAAGCACATATATTTTTCCCATGCAGTTTTCTTTTTTTTTTTCTTTAATATATTTTTTCTATTCCAGAATTCTACCTGACATCCTACCTTGTATTTAGTTGTCACACTTATTTGGTCTCTTTTGGTGTATGATAATTCCTGTTTTCCCTTACCTTTATGACCTTGACACTTTTGAAGATTACTGATCAGTTGTTATATATTTTTTTAATTGCTTATAGACTGTCCCTCTGGGTTGGTGTGATGTTTTCTCATGATTGAAAGGAGGTTATGTGTTTTGTTTTGTTTTGTTTTCAAGAATAGAAGAGAAATATTTTGTGTCCTTTTCAATGCAACGTATCAAAGGTTCATGATGTTGATATGTCTTTTACTTGTTATGTTTACCTTGAGTGCTTATGATGGGATCTGCAGGGTGTCTCCACTATAAAGTTATTATATTTTCCTTTGTAGTTGTTAAGTATCTTGGAAGAGATAACATGAGAAAATCAATTTTTTTTTCTTCAAATATTGTTTACCAATTTTATCATCCTTTTGTGGATCATATCTATATTTATTATTGCTATGTTTTGCTAATGATTAATTTCTAATTATCTTTTTCTTTCTACATTTATTAATAGAGTTCTATTGTGAGGAAGAATTATTTATTCTCTTTATTTTAGTATGGATTCATGGGTACTTATTTTATTCTATATATTAATATTCAGTATTATCATCATTTATTTTGTTGCTCCAAATACTCAGCTCTGGCCATTAAGAGCTGCTTCAGCTTGGCTGCTGATATTTATTCAACAAGCTGCCGTCTTTTTTTTTTTTTTTTTTTTTGAGTATTTATTTACTTTTGACACCACAGTATATTCTAGGCTCATTCTGAATATTCCTTATTGCAGCACTGGCATCAACCCCTTCTCTTAGGAGCTAGGGTTTCTTTTACTGGAGCATAGTATTTAGAAAATGGGTATGGGTGTTGGATGTCTTCATTGTTATTAGGGATGTATGTGTAGTAGCCCATGCATACATATGTATCTCTATTTCTGAATCTGTATTTCTGTACTTGTATATAAAACCATGAGCTTATACTGATGCCTTTGATTCCAACATAACAACACAGGGTTTATTCTAGCCTTTCCTGTTTATTTATAAATGAGAAATCCAGCTCTCATTTCCAACAATCTATTTGCATATTTTTTGAAGTCTAGTATACATACAGAGTAGTTTCAGAATTGTTAACCCATATCCCTGTGGCAAACACTTCTACTAACCAGACTGCAACATTTATGTCAAGTTCCTTTGACCCTTAGCCTTACAGCATGTGGTCACAGTGTTCAGTGTAATACAGTTTACTTGCTAGTGTTTGTTTTCCATTAGAGTTCCTTGTCCCCTCACATTCTGGTTGGTTTTAATTATTTATTTGGGATGTGTGTAAAAGGTATGTGAAACATCACTATAGTTTTAAGAGTTATGCAAGAAGATATGCTTAAAGAAGTGTGACTGTCTCACATCCTTGCTTATTTACTCTTATTCCTTCCTTCTTGGACACCCTTCTCTCCCTTTTCCACCTATTCTGTACATAAGCAATCTCTCCATACAAATGAGAAGATACTTGTGTATTTTTTAAAATCCTCTTTTTTTTTCTTACCTGAAGGATAGTATGCTATAGATGCTTTGGAGGCTTTAATTTTTTCACCTAACAATATTTCCTGAAAGTTTTTCAATAGTGGTTCAAAGCCATCTTCCTTATTACATTTTTTAAAGCTATATAGTACTCTATTGTGTGTATGCACCATAGTTTATTTAACCATTCTCTTGTGTATGGGTATTTAGGTGTTTATAATGTTTTCAATTATAAAAATCAATTCAAATTATTACCTTATGTATATGTACTTAGGTTTTGTAAGGGGGGGAACCCACAGGGTAGAGTCCTAGGAGGGGTATTGCTAGGTAAATGCATATATAATTTTGTTGGGTATTGTCAAACTTCCCTCCAGAAGGGGTATACAAATTGTATTCACAGTTTTACCTATAGAATATGTTGTTGTGTATAATTTGCCTGTATGGTAGATGAGAATTGGTATTTCAGTGTGGCTTTAATTTATAGTTATTTAATCATATGTCAGTTTTACATTTTTTGATGGGATTTTTTATATGCTGAGAGCCATTTTTATATCTTTTCATGTGAATTGTCATTCATATGTTTTCCCATTTTTATTTATTATTTTGCCCATCAGTTTTTAATTTAATGTTATATATGCATAAAGTTAATATTTAATATAACAAATATTACAATACAGGTGTTGGTGTCCTGACTCCCTAGGTAGTAATATATCTGCATGTATTATTGACTCTCCCAAAACTTAACTCGTAGCCTATAATTGACCAGCAGCCTTACTGATAACGCAGCCAATTAATGCATATTTTGTATATGTATTATATACTGTATTCTTACAGTAAAATAAGCTAGAGAAGAGAAAATGGTATTAAGAAAATCATAACAGAGAATATACACAAAGAAAAGAGAGAAAATACATGTACAGTACTATACTGTAAAAAATTCACATGTAAATGGACCCGCACAGTTCAAACCTGTGTTGTTCAAGGGTCAACTGTATATATCACTAGTCCTTTGTCTATGGTATGTGTTGTAAATATTTTCTGCCATTTTGTCAGTCGTTTTTTTTTACTTTGTTTATATTGGATTTTTTTCTGCAGAAATAAAAAATATATACAGTCAAATTTTATTAAATTTTTCCTTTTATTTCCTATGAATTTGAGTAATAGAAAGTCTTCCCCTATACCAAGGTAAAAGAGAAATTTACTCATGTTTTCAAGTACTTGTTTGGTTTCATTCATTAGACTTCCAATTTTGTTTGGTGATTATTCTTGCATGTGGTGTGAGATGTGGATCTAAGTTTATCTTTTTCCAATGGCTTTGCAGCTGTTTCAATACCTGTTATTAACATGTGCATTTTTATCTCAGTGATTTGAAGTGCCGCTATTGTCATATATGAAATTCCCATATGTATTTAAGTTTAATTCTGGACATTTTATTCTGTTGGTCTATTTGTCTATTCATATGCTAGCACCACATTTGTTTGTTTTTATTGAAGTATAGCTGACATACAATGTCACATTAGTTATAGATATAGGTACCCTACTGTTTTAAATAGAGAGACTTTGTAGTATCTTCTAATGTCTACTAAGGCTAGTAGTTCCACGTATTTCTTCTTTTACAGAGTTTTCCTGGGTAGTCTTCCATCTGGACTTTAATATCATTTTTATCTAACTTTATGATTTTTTGGTATAATTAGGTTTACATATAAATCAACTTATGGAGAACTTGACATTCTTACAACGTTTAATTGTTTTCTTCAAGAACAGAGGGTGTCTTTACATTTGTTCAGGTCTTCCTTAGTGTCTTTCAGGAGTGTTAAAATTTTCCTTATACACTTATACAACCTTTAAATTAAATTTATTCCTAAATCTTTAGTATTGGTGTTGCTATTGTAAATGAGTTTTCTCTACTCTTAAGTTCTCTAACTGTTCATTGTTAGAGAGTATATAGAGCCTCTAGGATTTTCCAGGTATAATACTTAAACAACAGCAAATAGAGATAGTTTTACTTTACTTTATCTATGTTTTATATTTCCTATTGATTTCTCTTATCTGAGTTGGGCAACACTGTGGAATAATGTGTGAAGTAGTAGTGTGACAATGGGTATTCTTACTTTGTCCTAATCTTACTGGAAATGCCTCCAGTATTTCCTCATCAAATAAGATACTAACTTGAAGACTAAGGTAAGTATATTTTTATCAGGTTAAGAAAGAATTTCTTTTTTTTTTTTAAGATTTTATTTATTTATTTGAGGGAGAGAAAGCATGAGAGGTGGGAGGGTCAGAGGGAGAAGCAGACTCCCCGCTGAGTAGGGAGCCTGATGCGGGACTCGATCCCAGGACCCTGGGATCATGACCTGAGCCGAAGGCAGTCGCTTAACCAACTGAGCCACCCAGGCACCCAAGAAAGAATTTCTTAATTCTGATTTCCTTGAGTGCTTTTATCATGAATTAGTGTTGTTTTTGTGAAAGGTTTTCTTAGCATCTATAGAAATAATTTTTGTAGTACTATATATGGTTGGCCATATACACATTTTCCATAAATTTGCCTAAGTATTTTATTGGAGTCTGTCACATTTATGTTAATTTGTTTAAACTATATTTGTACTTATTTAAATGATTGCCCCAACAACCCCTTTACAACAGTCCCTCAACAATGCTGTGTACAATCCTTACTGTTACCTTAAATGCATTCTTTTTTTTTCTTTTTTAATTAAGTTTTTAAATTTTAATTCCAGTATAGTTAACATACAGTGTTATATTAGTTTCAGGTACTATATAGTGATTCAATAATTCTACACATTACTCAATGCTCATCATGATAAGTGTACTCTATTCTTAACTACTTATTAAATGGTCCTCAGTTCAAAATGATTGATTGCTAAATAAAAAGTAGGAGACTACCAATATTAACTGCGTAGGATCAACTACCCATGTCCTTCAAGTGGTTGTCACAGCTCAGAGCCATGGACTCTATACTACATTTTAAGTAAGTAGGAGTCATATGACATTGTAGACTGTGGAGGATAATTGCTATTTTTTTAAGGCTTACCATCTGTACCATCTCCTATGTTTGGATAGTTACTACTTTAAGAGTCTCAGTAGAAGAGTCTCAGTAGAAGGTAGAGATTCTTTCTTTCTTTAAAAGTTGAAAACAGGGGCGCCTGGGTGGCTCAGTCGTTAAACATCCACCTTCGGCTCAGGTCATGATCCCAGGGTTCTGGGATTGAGCCCCGCATCGGGCTCCCTGCTCAGCGGGAAGCCTGCTTGTCCCTCTCCCTCTCCCCCTGCTTGTGTTCCCCCTCTCTCTGTCTCTCTCTCTGTCAAATAAATAAATAAAATCTCAAAAAAGAAAAAGAAAATTAAATAAATAAATAAATAAATAAATAAATAAATAAATAAAAGTTGAAAACACCATGTATCAACTCTTTCATCCACCACCAATCAATGAAATGCTTCCAACCAATTCTTAAAATTGGAAGGTAATGATGCAAAAATAAAAATAAATAAATAAATATATTGAGACTGGCTGAGAGTTTAGTGTAGAGGCAGCATAAATATGTGACTGTCAGGGGCAACAGAGTAAGTGGCTTATGACTGAGAGCTCTCACTAGTGCAGCAACACTCCCTTGGCACAATTAGTGGGTGTGCGGTATATTTGCTTCTTATCTTTTTCTTCCCTTTTCTAACTAGTTAAGAAATATTTGTTTAGCCTTTCATATATATCTTTTCCCTTTATGTCATAATTCTAAGTCTCTTCTGAATCATCACTGGAACCTCTTTGTGTCTCTTCAATAGTGGAGGGAAAGCACTCAGTACTTGGTAGAGCCTGGTGGTTTAAAATCAGATAAAGATACAAATTTAAAGCCTACCTCTACTATTTAGTAGTAGAGTGACTTTTAGTAAATCAGTGAACCATTATTTTCCATGGTAAATCTGTAAATTAGGGACATTATTACTAATTTTATGGGAGTGTTATAAGAATTAAATGAGGTAATGTTAGCAAAGACCATAACATAATATTCACCCTGTTTACAGTAGATATTTAGTACAGTGTGTAGTAATCATTAGTAATTATATAGTCTCAGTATTGCCTATGATCTTACAAGTATTATTTGTATTCACTATGTGAGATACCAATCTCTACAGTCACATTTCAGCTTGACTTTTAATTTTTCTTGCTTTTATTTTCTCAAAAGTATGCCTGTTTACTTAGTTCTCACCTTTAAAATGATATTCACCCAGGCCTTAACATCTAGTGATTAAAATTGTGAGAGAATATGGATCTTTAAAAACTGCCAGAGTGTGTTAGGATGGTACTAAGTCAAGTTCTAAGAGTTTTATGATTAAATAAATAAATAACATTTTATGCTGTTTGTGTAAGTAGGATTTTATGTTCTTAAGATTGTAGTCTGTAGGCAACTAATAAGAGGGAACGAGTTACTTCGAAGAAAAACTAGCTGCTGCAAACTGCCAGCACCTCATGAATCAGAAGGTCATGTGGGGGCACAAATAGGTGAACCCAGCCAAGTGTGATATAGGGCAGATTTCTCAAATTTTGTTTCTTGGGACATTAGTACCATTCAAAATATCAACAGTATTTTTTGAACTAAAAGGGCTTGGTGATATTGTATGTCAGAATCCTTACTTACCAGGACTGCCTCTTGAGTTTTTACCATGCAAAATTAGTATAGTAGAGATTCTGAAAACTAAAGTTACCAGAGTAAATAAATTGGTCTCATTTTTATAAAACCTTTATTTTTCCCAGCCTACTGGAACATTTCTTTAGTTTCTTTTGATTTGTTTTTAACCATTTTGAGATGATCCAAGGAATACAGTTGATATGATTCAGTAATGACAAATTAAACTGAAAAGGTAGGCCTGACCAATTGTGAAAACTCATGAAAAACAGTCTAAATATTTGAAGCTTTACCCTGTAGGCACTGGAGAGCTATTAAATATTTTTGAGGTAGAACAAAAAGGAATTGGTGAGTTAGAAAGATTAATTGACAATACGTACATTTTATTTAAAAAGGGGGAGATGGAGGCAGCTATTGTTGATATCACAACTATTGTGATATCAAAATTTTGAGAAATTAATTAAGAATTAGAATGAAGGCACTGAATGTAGAATGGAAGCCATCAGTAGAAGAGATTAAATCACAGGATACGGTGACTAATGGATATGGATGGGAAAAGAGAAACGATGTTGAGTAAAAGTAGTTTAAACTGGCAGAAGGGTCCAAGCTTGAGGACTGGAAAAAATGTTATATGAAGTAATCCTTGAACTAATCAAATCAAGAGGATGGGGCTATTTGTGGAGGAATTATTACAAATATTTTAGGAACTTAAAAATTGGGGGATTATTCTGATGTCTCCACTTAAGCTGTCTGGAGTCAGAATTTGCAAGCTCTCTGTCTTGCATTTTCTAAAATGGTAAAGAGAGCTAAAAGATGATAAACACTTCTTTTGACACAGATTGTGTCATCTTTTTTTTTCTTTAAAGATTTTTATTTATTTATTTGACAGAGAGAGACACAGTGAGAGAGGGAACACAAGCAGGGGGAGTGGGAGAGGGAGAAGCAGGAGAGGGAGAAGCAGGCTTCCCGCAGAGCAGGGAGCCCGATGCGGGGCTTGATCCCAGGACTCTGGGATCATGACCTGAGCCAAAGGCAGATGCTTAATGACTGAGCCACCCAGGCGCCCCCAGATTGTATCATCTTTTACCTACTTGTTATGTAGAAGTATGCCTTAGTATGTGTCTGATCCATTGATGATTGGCATAGAAGAATGATTCAACAAAATCATCAGTGGATCCTTTAGTGCTTTTTGATATAACATGACATACTGTGAGGGCACAATGAAAGAAATTAGGGTTCTTCCAAGGACAAACATTCCTGAATGATGGGCAAAAATAATCTAAGGCAAAACAATTTTTCTCAACCTTATCGAAATGTCCCCATTCACTCCCTGTGTTATACTTTGGGATGTTATGATCCTTGAAAGGAATTGTGGAAGGGAAGGAGGGAATATTAAAGTGTTTGTACTAAATAAATCTTTGAGTTAGACATTCATGTTGCTCTAGACTGAATTCTATCAATCTTTTCTAGGAGTTTAAACTTCAGTGTCTTGTCTTATTTTTAAGTTACTGTAACCCCAGTTCCAAAGAGCCGCAGCTATGAAACTGAGGTCTTGGCAACAAATATGGTAAATTTAACAGGACTGCAGAATAACTAAGTGAAATTATCCACTAAAATTTAGAAGATATAGGGCTGAGTTGAGAGAGAGAGAGAGAGAAGGGAGGGAGGGAGAGAGGGAGAAGAGAGTTACCAGTGCTAAAAGTGTACATTTTGGAATCATCAGCATAGAGTAAAAATTATATCTTTACATGAAAAATAGAGAATTTCTCAAAAAGTGGGAATATAAGCTATAGAAAACTTCACGCAACACACCACAATGGAGTTCCAAAAAATAAAATCAGCAATGGAGACTGAGATAGAACAATGTAAGAATAAAGTAGGATATATCCAGTAGAGATTTTTAAGGGAAAGGAAGTCAATTGAGGTCACAAAAGTATAAGAGGAAAAGAAGAAAGGTCATTAAATTTAGTGATAGGAAATTGTAGTATGCAGAATAATGGGGCCCCAGAGATGCCCTGTCCTAATCTTTGGAACCTGTGAATGTGATATGTTACATGGCAAGGGGGAATCAAGGTTGGAGATGGAAATAGGGTTGCTACTCAGCTGACCTTAAGATAAGGAGATTTTTCTGAATTATTCAAGTAAGACCAATGTATCACAAGGCTCTCATATATGGATTAGGGAAGCAGAAGAGTTAGTATCAGAGTGGTATAATGTGAAAAAGACTCATCTGACTATTCCTGGCTTTGAGGTTGAAAAGAGACCATAAGCCAAGGAATGCAGTTATCCTCTAGAGGTTGGAAGAAGAAATGAATTCTCCAGAAAGTAACAGGGCCCTTCTGACACCTTGATTTTAGCTTAATGAGACCCATTTTGGCATTCTCATCTCCAGATAACAAATTTGAGATGTTTTAAGTCACTAGGTTTGTACCAGTTTGTTATAGTAGCAATTGGAAACTAATACAGATGACTATTATTTACATGGATATAGAGTTTTAGTAAAAAATACAGCAATCTATTATAGAGTGTTACAAATGAGAAATAGAAGCAGCAGGTGTAGCACATATTTTCAGCAAATTAGGCAGTGGAATAAAGAAGAGAAGTAAGATGACAAGGTCTGAGAAATTGTTAATTGGAGAAAAATTCAAATAGATCTAATTAAATAGGAATAGTATTGCTTGAGAAAATGCTCTATTATATTTAGTTCTTTCTTTGCAAGTAGTCAGAACATTTCTTAAGAAGATCATATGAGCATTATTGTCAAAGCAAACAAACGAAAATCTTCTAAATTAATGGATGCAATAAGTGAGATCTAGAAACTCACAGAAAGCTGTTTCATTTACTATAAAGAGTATTAAAAAAATCTCTAAATTATATGAAATACTGCCAATTATGAGTGAGATGAAAATAGACACTTAAAAAATTCTGGCAACTTCATAAAAATGTCAAATTTACATATTAAAAAGAAAAAATATAATGTTGACATGTTAAGTGCATTTATAGAGAAAACAAAGAAAAATTTGCTAAATCAAAGCATATGCAGAGCAAAATAGAAGACTGGGAAATTGTCAACAGAATCCGTGTATATGGAAAGTCAATGTGGCTTTTCACAGAAGTTTGTATTAGAAAGTCTAGGAACATGTAAGAAGAAAAGGTAACTATGCCAGACAAATGCTGCTATGGACAATGCTGAATTAAGAGGATCATTTTTATGCAAAAGTACTTCCATATAAAAACACAAAAATGTTGAAAGAAACCCTCAAATCTTCATACTGATTTTACCAAAATTAAGTTTAATGCTAATAATGCAGTTTTAAAATAAACCTTTTTAAATCTCAATAAATGAACTCATTAAGTGATTGAATGTTAATTAAATATAAATGAATGATTTAGACCAAATGACCTACCAGTTTCTGTCTAAAATATTGTACCAGGAATTCTAGTGCTGGAGATGCAAGCATTTCTTGTAAAAAATATCCTGTAACCAAATGTTTGGTAAATATCTCATTAAACTTTGCTTTATGACTTCACAAACCCTTAACACATGAATCTCTAAGAAATATTCTAAATGTAGCATTTTCCCAGGTATTTTTTTTTGATAACTGAAAATATATTCCCCTGAGAATCACATAATACCAGTATGTAAATATCAGTATTTGCTCAAATACCACATGTATCTCCCAAATCACAAATACCAGTATACTATTATCCATAGTGAAATCAGAATCCTAAAACAAAAATGAAAACTAAAAAGAATAATTTTGACTTATTTTTTAAACCCCCACTTTCAGTAGAGTTTTTGGGTTATATTGCACTATTAAATCCATCTATTTCCTACTGAATTCACCACCTGATTATTTAGTTATCAACATTCAATTATTTTCTATTTGAGAAAGTCCTCTGTGCATTGTTGGTTCTGTCAACTGAAAGAAAATCATCCTCAGAGTAGATTACTGAATGCTTTATTTGTTAGTAAATGCTTTATTTGTCTTCCTGAGAAATACAGCCTGGGAATGTCTTTCAGATTGCTCTGAAGAATTGCTCCAAAGCTTGTTAGCTACAGGGATTTTATATATACAAAGAGGGGAAAGGGGTTTATGGGCTTGCAAGCAGTTCTCGGAATGTTTGTGTGTCACAAACATTTGTTAAAATTAAGGTTTTTTAAGGTTTTTAAGGTATATTTGTTAAAATTAAGGTTTACTGATTTACACATAGACATCAGAAAGACCCTTATGTCATCTTAATACATTGTTTCTGCCAAATCTGATTGTTTAAAATTATTGCTTGCATGCCCCTGTATTAATTTCCTGTTTTTGACTCCTTGAGTTCACTTGAGATGGTCACAGAATGCTGACATCAGTCACCTATTTTAATGCACTGCATTGTTTGTGCCCAGATCTTTGGGCATTAAGAGCTCCCGTTTACTCCATATTCTCAATCACTCATTTGCCAAGTTATTTTCTACATGCTTGGTCACCCTGTGGCTGTTTTCTTAAAAAACTATCAAAACTCCTACAGTTTTTTTTTTCTTATTTTAGTACTAACTCTACCAATAATTTGCTAAGCACCTAAGATGCCTTGCAGTTTTGTGTCTTATCTCAATAGTCACAACAACTTTGTGGCAGGTGCTCATCTTTTATTTTGCAGATGAGAAAACAAAGGAACAAAGACTCCACAGCTGGTTCTTGGTAGAGGCAAGATTTGAACCTAGGTTTGCTTGTCTCCAAAACTTGTATCTTAATACTGTTGTCTTGTGACCAGTTTTCTTTCCCTCTCTGTTACCCCTCATGAAACCCTCATTAACTATCTAAGACTTTAGCCAGATTTCCGTGAATTGACCTGACCCTAAGGATCTGGGAGATGAAGAGGATATTACTTAGAATACAGGTCAAGGACTAGAAACCTGAGGACAACTTCTGAGGGTCATTACCAAACCCAATATCAGAGCTGACAGCCTCTGAATTCACTCATGCCTCAGGGTACCTCTTGCTTCCAGAACCCATATTTAGGCCTTGCAAAATGAGCATGCATTTCCCTTGGAGGCACTCACCTCTACTGCTTCGTTTTTCCCAGCTACCCCTCTGGGAAGCCTGCCCCTTCCAGGAGGAACCTGGACTCTCACCTGTGAGTAATTTCTTGCCTTGATTTTAAGTGCGTGCCTTCAATCAACAGCCTTTCTTCCTCTCTTGCCACTGATCTTTCCAGAGGTCCAAAAAAGTCCATTTCTTTTTTAGTAAAGAAAGGCTTTTTTGTTCTGTGCCATTGCTCCCTGATGTTCTTTTCTGATCCCAGAAGGATGCTTCATGTTAGTACTTCAAAGCAAGAAACTGAGGTAACTGGTGACCTTTTGGTTCTGCTGTATTAAAAGTATATTCCTTTCAACATTCCTCTGGCTATTTAGCATCTTTTCTGGTTCCATACAAATTTTAGGGTTATTTGTTCCATTTCTGTGGGAAAAGTTGATGGTATTTTGAGAGGGATTGCATTGAATGTGTAGATTGCTCTAGGTAGCATAGACATTTTAACAATATTTTTCTTTCAATCCATGAGCATGGAATGTTTTTCCATTTCTTTGTGTCTTACTCAGTTTCCTTCATGAGTATTCTACAGTTTTCTGAGTACAGATCCTTTGCCTCTTTGGTTAGATTTATTCCTAGTTATCTTACGGTTTTTGGTGCAATTGTAAATGGGATTTACTCCTTAATTTCTTTTTTTCTGTCTCGTTTGTGTATAGAAATGCAACGGATTTCTGTGCATTGATATTGTATCCCGCCACTTTATTGAATTCCTATATGAGTTCTAGCAGTTTTGGGGTGGAGTCTTTTGGGTTTTCCACATAAAGTATCATATCATCTGCAAAGAGTGAGAGTTTGACTTTT
Organism: Mirounga angustirostris; assembly: GCF_029215605.1. Taxonomy (NCBI): domain Eukaryota; kingdom Metazoa; phylum Chordata; class Mammalia; order Carnivora; family Phocidae; genus Mirounga; species Mirounga angustirostris. Next base: position 173,649,009 of record NW_026991709.1, on the reverse strand, counting down.
TTGCCGATTCAGAAACCAAAACTGGTGGCATCACAATTCCGGACTTCAAGATCTATTACAAAGCTGTAATCATCAAGACAGTCTGGTACTGGCACAAAAACAGACACATAGATCAATGGAACAGAATAGAGAGCCCAGAAATGGACCCTCAACTCTATGGTCAACTAATCTTTGACAAAGCAGGAAAGAATGTCCAGTGGAAAAAAGACAGTCTCTTCAACAAATGGTGTTGGGAAAACTGGACAGCCACATGCAGAAGAATGAAACTGGACCATTTCCTTACACCACACACAAAAATAGACTCAAAGTGGATGAAAGACCTCAATGTGAGACAGGAATCCATCAAAATCCTAAAGGAGAACACAAGCAGCAACCTCTTCGACCTCAGCCACAGCAACTTCTTCCTAGATACATCGCCAAAGGCAAGGGAAGCAAGAGCAAAAATGAACTATTGGGACTTCATCAAGATAAAAAGCTTTTGCACAGCAAAGGAAACAGTCAACAAAACCAAAAGACAACCGACAGAATGGGAGAAGATATTTATGCAAATGATATATCAGATAAAGGGCTAGTATCCAAAAATCTATAAAGAACTTACCAAACTCAACACCCAAAGAACAAAGAATCCAATCAAGAAATGGGCAGAAGACATCAACAGACATATCTGCAAAGAAGACATCCAAATGGCCAACAGACACATGAAAAAGTGCTCAACATCACTCGGCATCAGGGAAATCCAAATCAAAACCTCAATGAGATACGACCTCACACCAGTCAGAATGGCTAAAATTAACAAGTCATCAGGGATGCGGAGAAAGGGGAACCCTCTTACACTGTTGGTGGGAATGCAAGCTGGCACAGCCACTTTGGAAAACAGTATGGAGGTTCCTCAAAAAGTTGAAAATAGAGCTACCATATGATCCAGCAATTGCACTACTGGGTATTTACCCCAAAGATACAAATGCAGTGATTCAAAGGGGCACATGCACCCTGATGTTTATAGCAGCAATGTCCACAATAGTCAAACTATGGAAAGAGCCCAGAGGTCCATCAACAGATGAATGGATAGAGAAGATGTGGTATATATATACAATGGAATATTATGCAGCCATCAAAAAAAGAAATCTTACCATTTGCAATGACGTGGATGGAACTAGAGGGTATTATGCTAAGTGAAATAAGTCAGTCAGAGAAAGACAATTATCATATAATCTCACTAATACGTGGAATTTGAGAAATAAGGCAGAGGATCATAGGGGAAGAGAAGAAAAAAATGGAACAAGATGAAACCAGAGATGGAGACAAACCGTAAGAGACTCTTAATCTCAGGAAACAAACTGAGGGTTGCTGGAGTGGAGGGGGGTGGGAGGGAGGGAGTGCCTGGGTGATGGACATTGGAGAGGGTATGTGTTGTGATGAGCACCGTGTATTGTGTAAAACTGATGAATCATAGACCTGTATCCCGGAAACAAATAATACATTATATGTTAATAATAAAAAAAATTTAAAAAAATAAAAAATAAATAAAATAACAACAAAAAAAATAAAAGTATATTCTGATTTACAGAGAGTCCAAGAGTTTTCAGGAGCCCTTGCTATGACTGGGCATTTAGTGTTCTTGGTGTTTCAGAGATTTTCTATTCTAATAGAAGTGTAGTAGTATCTCATAGTTGTTTTAATTTGCAAATTTCTAATGACATGGATGTAGAATATATTTTTCTGTATTTTCTTTTAAATTGAAGTATACTTGACACATATTGTTATATTAGTTTCAGGTGTACAACATAGTGTTTGGACAAGTTTATATGTTATGCTCTGTTTACTGTCACCATACCACGCTGTTACTAAACCATCGATTATATTTCCTTTGCTGTACCTTTTATTATCATGACTTACTCATTCCATAACTAAAGGCCTGTATCTCCCACTCTCCTTCATCCATTTTGCCCATCCCCCTACCACTACCCCCCTCTCATCTGGCAAACATCAGATGTTGTTCTCTGTATTTATAGGCCTATTTGTACTTTTTGGTTTATTTGTGGAACATCTTTTCATATGTTTATGGTCATCCATATATTTGCTTTGGTCAGATGTCTATTCAGGGTTTTTGCCCATTTTTTAATTAGGTTCATTTTCTTATTGTTGAGTGTAGAGAGGGTTTTTCTTTTGTTTTTGTTTTTGCCTCTTGATTTTATTTTGGATAACAGTCCTTTATCAGATAGGTCTTTTGCAAATATTTTCTCCCAGTCTGACGCTTGTCTTCTCATTCTCTTGACAGTGTCTTTTGCAGAGCCGAATATTTTAATTTTAATGAAGTTCCACTTATCAATTCTTTCTTTCATGAATTGATCTGAATCTCACAGAAACTTCATGATGCAGACTGTAGAAAATCTAATAATTTAGACAGATGAAATGACTTTACCCTCCCTGATGTTATATCGGTAGAATAATGAAGGCAGTGTAAGAATATGTGCCTTTTAACTCCAAATCTGATATATGTTCTACTCTTTCACTTAATGTAGATTAAATAAGGACCATTTGTCTGCTGTGCATTTTTAAAGACCTGTGCAAACTACCATGCTTTAGAACAAAAGCAAAATAAATGTTCACATCTTTTGAGGTTGATGGAAATGTCTTATTGCATGCCTTGGCAACCCTTTCTGAAGCTTAAAACATATTAAAAAGTCCCATCTCTTCCATTTCTAATGGTAAAACTACCCTGGCTGGCTCCATAACTCCTGTGTTACTTATCTCTTATTTATCGTATTCAAATCTGCAATCTTGATGCTATTTTCGTGATCGTAATTCATACTCAACAATCTGTTTCCATTCTCAACTCAGTGAGCTGGCAATCAATTTCTTAGTGCTCTCTGGGAAGAAAGCAAAATCTAAAAATGAAGCCATTAATATATTACAAATAAGTACTAAATCTGTTAGGTAGGGGCTGACAGGTCACATTAGAATGGGTGCCCTGCGGCACTGTGAGGCACGAGAAAGGACTTGTGATGCATGATACCATTATTGACCTTTGAGTTACCCAATTTATCAGAAAGGAAAAAATAGTTTCTTTTGTGTGGATAAAAACTGCTAAGTGAGCCCTTTACCCTAGATTTCCAAGAGAAGCAAATTGGTCATTGAAAAGTTCACTAATTAGGCTCTTTATTCCCTCAAATTGAAACAGGATTGTTACAACTTAATCAACATGCGTTTAGCATTAGTTCTTAGCTTAATATTATATCAGAAGCCAGGGTAAAAAATAGACTGTATTTTGAGAACTATTGGAAGTGTTTGGCCTGCCCTTTATTGATCTCCGTTATATACACTCATACTACTATAAACATAAAATTACATTGTAATAAACATAATGGTGCTCTACTACTAACAGAGTACCTCCTCCAATTTATGCATGATAGTTAGCTCTAAATTTGATTTATCTTGTTGAATCCTTAAAATACTTATAATAATCATAACATATGACTGTTATTATTCTCATTATGCTGATGTGAAAATTGAGTGGTGAGTGAGATGAGTTGCTCAGATTTGCACAGCTAGTAAGTGGCAGAATTGGAATTCAAATCTCAGGTGGATTAACTCCAGCATCCTATACTAAAGTATTACTCTGTATTTCAGTGCATTTAATACAAGTTGATAGCACCTGAAATTAGTCCCTGACATCTAAATCTATATGCAATGTATTTTAAATCAGTTAAAAGTTCTTAAATCTAATCACTGACATTGTGCCTCCAGATAATGCAACAGAGTTACATCTTTTTCTTGTTCATCTTTGCTATTTAAAGAAAGACATGCTCTGAGGTTTACCATTTTCACAGATTTCCTGACAGCCATAAGCCAGGGAACATTTTTCAAAGTTAAGTTTATTAAGTAAGATATACATACATACAGTAAATTTCTTTTTTTAAATTATTATGTTATGTTAATCACAATACATTACATCATTAGTTTTTGATGTAGTGTTCCATGACTGTTTGCATATAACACCCAGTGCTCCATGCAGTACGTGCCCTCTTTAATACACATCACCAGGCTAACCCATCCCCCCACACCCCTCCCCTCTAGAACCCTCAGTTTGTTTCTCAGAGTCCATAGTCTCTCATGGTTCGTTTCCCCCTCCGATTTCCCCCTCTTCATTCCTCCCTTCCTGCTGCTATCTTCTTCTTCTTCTTCTTCTTCTTCTTCTTCTTCTTCTTCTTCTTCTTCTTCTTCTTCTTCTTCTTCTTCTTCTTCTTCTCATATAATGTATTATTTATTTCAGAGGTAACAGGTCTGTGATTCAACAGTCTTACACAATTCACAGCGCACAGTAAATTTCACCTTTTTCATGCATACAGTTCTGACACGGTTGTGTTATAACACCATTAAGGTCAAACAGAGAACATTTTTGCCACCTGAAAGAGTGTTGTCAGTATATTTGTTAAATAAACTTTTAACTTAGAATACTTTAATATTTACAGAAATTTTGTGATTGTAGTACAGAGAGTTCTCAGATAGCCTGCACCCAGTTTCCCCTATTGTTAGCCTCTTGAGTTACTATGGGCATTTGTCATCGTTTTCTGCTCCAGCATCCCATCCAGGATCCACATTACATTTAGTCATCATGTCTCCTTCAGGCTCCTTTAGACTATGTCAGATTCTTAGACATTTCTTTCCTTGGTTTTGATGATCTTGACAGTTTTGAGGGCTATTGGTCAGATATTTTGTTGACTGTTCAAGCGGGATTTGTCTGATGTTTTTCTCATGATTAGATTGGAGTTATGGGTTTTTAGGAGAAAGAATACAGAGTTAAAGTGCCATTCTCACATCACATCAAGAGCACATGCTATCAACATGACTTATCACTGTTGACACTGACTTTTATCACCTCACTGACATAGTGTTTTTCAGGTTTCTCCACTGTAAAGTTATTCTTTTCTCCACTTTCCATAGTGCACTCTTTAGAAGAAAGTCATTATATAAACCTTAAGGAGTGGGAAGTTATGCTCTACCTCTTTAAGTGGATCAGTATCTATATAAATTATTTGGGATTCTTTTGTACAGATTGCCTATTCCCTTCCATTTATTTATTTATTCAATCATTGATTTGTATAACTATGGACTCAGATATTTATTTTAAATGTGAAGTTATAATCTATACTGCATTTTCAAATTTTGTTGCTCATATTGTTCTAGTTGTGGCTATTAGGAGCTCTTTCATTTGACTCCTGTGTCCCTTTGACATATCCCCATACTGTTGTTTTATTTGTTTGGGTTTGTTTTTATTTTTAGCAAATTTGGTTTAGAGTTTTTTCCTGTTTGTTTTTTCTTTCTGGCACTACAGGACATTCCAGGATAATCTTATATATTCCCTGTCCACCAAGCCCTAGAATCAACCATTTCTCCAAGGAGTTATGGTTCCTTTTGTTGGAGCACCAAGATCTGGGTGCAGGGTGTGCTTGTTGCTATTGGAGTGTGGTTGCTTCCTCCTCTTGGAGGAGGAAAAATAAATATATGTGTGTATACTAATCCATGTGTATACACCTATCTGTAGATAATTCTAGATGTATCCATCTGTATCTATATTATACTAAGTGTGAATTCATACTGATGTTTTTAACTGTAATTCTTTACAACATTGATCATTCTAATCTCCCCCCTTGCTTGTCTAGAATCCTCCACACCAACGGTTAGAAATCTGGCTCCCAATATCCACCATCCATTTGCTTAATTGTTCAGTTCCAGTATACCTGAATAGGGGTTTCTGAATTGTTAATGTTTACCACAATTGGAAACAACTTTACCAACTAGAGTACAGTAGGTATTTGTAATTCATTTGCCTTTGTTCTTATAACCTCTGTTCATTTCCAAAGTTAATTAGGCAACATATGCTGATCTTTTTACAAGGAAATGTTTAAACTCAAGATAAAATAATGAAAGTTTTATTTAATGTATAACTACATTATGAAGAGTTTAAAATCCCCAAATTGCTTGTAATCGTGGATGTACAGTCATGTAAGTTATGGATCTATAGTGTTATTTGAATATTCTAATATTAAAGTAGCTGCTTTTTAAATTTATTTTTCTTAGTTTCTTTTATGTTTTTGGTTTCCTGGTTTCATTCTAGACTATGCATCATTAAAAGTAGAATTCTATAGCACAGAGTTTGATATTAAGATAATGTCTAAAAATACCTCCTATAGACTTTTCTTTTTTTATGGACTTAAAAGGTATTAAATATATCTTTAAACATTTTAAACTGGACTCCAAATATCAATTAAGAAACTGACTATAAAAATGTGACTTTAAAAAATGCCTTTTTAATGGAAATTAAATAATTGTCTGTGTTTTTAGTAACAAAAAGGCATTCTTTTAAAAATAATAAGCTACTGTGTTGTCACTTGAAATAGAAAACCCCAGCAAATTCAGTGCTGTCTTCTATCAGAGGAATCTTATAAGACCATATAACCCACTTGAACTTAAAAGAGAAATCTCATCTCAAAGTATCCTTTCTGAAACTGTCTTTTGGAAGTCAAAGGAGGTGTTTTGAACATAGTTCAGAAACAATGTAAATTAAAAACAAAATAATTAAAATGATCAGGCTGCTGTATTTTCTACAAAAGTCAGGCTGGATGCTGGGTAGGACTCTTAAGTTCTACAAAATCAATTATATACACATGCTGGAATGGCATCTGAGATTAAGGCAAATAGAATGAGCAGGGCATCAAGGATAACGCATCCAAAAAGAGCAAACCTTTCACTGAATATCGGATATAAAACATTTAGGAGCCTACACTGAAGAAATCTTTTGATTAAAAATTAATGATTTTTATTTATAAAATGACTAGCTTTGAGGTTTTATATATTCATAACTTCATTTCTCATATATTTCAAGTACATTCAAGCTTTTGTAATGAAGATTCATTTTAAATTAATGATTTATTACTTCCAGAAACATTTTAAAGTAGTTTGTAGTATGATGTTGGGCTCCAAAGAGAAACAATTGCCTCAAGAACTCTGTCAGGTAGGCCTTCTCTGTCTTAACAGGATTCAAAGGAAATGGTGGAGGCAAACCACAATGATTGAGAACTCTGTGTGTAAGTCTTAGTATGCAAACATTAATACATGTGTAATGGTACTTTTTCTTAAAAACATGATTTGATGGCATGGTTAAAACTGCAGAGGTGACCATGGATTTGATTTTGAACCAAACTGCAATAGCTGTAGCTTTTGTGACTTTCTCTTTTCTAGTTGAATAAGCATTTTGCTGAAGGATTTATTATTTGCTTTCATACATTTGTTGAATTGAGTTTTCAAGACTACTCTTAAGTCGCACAAATCGAAACCCAATATGGACAGAAGGTAATTTTTTTTAGAAAGCAAAAACCAAACAGGCTGCCCATTCTCCCATCTTCTCTACTTCTTTCTTTTCTTACTTCCTTATGCTTGAGCGAGACAGGGTTTACCACAAGACTAGTCATTTCTTCAATAGCAAGTATTTTCTCAATCTCCTTGTTCTCAATGGTTCTAAGATTTAATAAAGGGAATTAGAAAAGTGCACAAAAGTACATGACAGGTAGATAAAATTAAGTGCCTCTTAAAAGTACCAACCTAATGGTATGGATATTCAAGTGAAGGAGACAAAATAATTTAAGGGGATTAGGAAAACTTTGTGCATTTATTGAATGATAATGCTTTTAAAAAGCAAAGGCAGGATAGAATTTAAATGGATAAGGACTAGTAATAGAGGGTTCTAACATGTCAAAGGGAGAAGGGCTGGTGGAGGATACTACATGCCTAAAAGAGACATAGAGGAAGGAAATATTATTAAAGGTAATACATGTCAGGATGAATAATTTGTATGTAATCTTGAAGGATCAAATGAACTGCATCTTAAAATCTAAGAAATTAATAGAGAAGGATTGTGCATAGATTGATACGGGAAAGACAGGAGGCACGGACATCAATTTAAGATTTGTTATTATAATCCAGGTGAGAAGAAACATGGATTAAATATTTGAATATTGTGGAAATTGGAAGGGAGGGAGTCATGAGCTAAATGTTGTGATTTTGTGACCAGTAGAATTTGGTGACATTTATATAGTGTTGAAATAAGAAATCAGGAATGAATTAGAAATTCTGACTCCAAATGCCTGGGAGAATGGGTATGCCCTTTAGATTAAAATAAATAAATAAATAAACAAATAAATAAATAAACAGTGAATTTGAATAAATAAATACAAATAAAAAATTGGCTTCTAGAAATGTGTCTAAGGAAGGGTGCAAGAGGGCCACCCTTATTTTTTGAACATTGCTATTCCTCGCCCCCCAATATTTGGACATAAATCATGGTTCCCACTTGTGATGGTATTTCTAGTAGAGGTTTCTAGATATGAAATTATGGTTTCAAAGATTTTTGTTTTCTCTAGACATATATTGCCATATTCTTCTCCAAAAGATCTGGTAATTTCTAGCAATGTATGTGACTGGATGAGACAAGAGCTTCAACCGAGTCATGACGATGGAAGTTAGGAACACTTAAAAAAAAAGAATTGGTTAGTATTGAGGAGGAGGAGATTACACTAAATTACACAATGGAAAGAAGGATGGGCTGTGAATTGAGAGGGAGTCTGAGTTTTAGAAAGGATAATTTGGGGGGACAAAGAAAAATCAGAACAGTCACTGACATGAAAAGATAAAATGAGAGGGAATGAGAGGAAAGAATTGACGGTGAAGAAAACTTTACAGGGTTTGTGGGTTGTTTTGTTCGTTTAAGTTTTATTTTCTTTGTTTCCTTCCCTTATTTCTTCCCTTCCTTCTCCTTAGTTCTTTCTCCAGTGGAATTCTGGCCTGAATTTTGATCCATGGAGATATAACACTAAATCTAATGCAAAAGAAAACACTAACACTTTTCTTATATGTAGAGAGGATTTTCCCTGTTTTCTAGAACAGTTGTAAAGAGTGAATTTGTCCCCAAACTGGTTTGCATCCCTTATATAAAGATGCTAAATGTAAACAAAGCTTTGTTATTAGAATGATGAATGTGAAACTCCCCATGCACTTTGGCAGAAAAATGTTATATAAATGGAAAGTGTTGCATATATTTTAAAAGAACACATGAATTTATTCCTCAAGGGGAATTGTTAATTTATGTACTGTTCTTGTTCTAAAGGTATGTGCATGATTCATAAGTTAGTTTATAAGTAATTTTATATTGTAGAAAGAAAGCTAAGAGGATACTTAACTGTTTCCAAGTATTTGAAATATTTATTGTATGATAATCAACTGTTCACCAGTTTATTGTAGAGAAAGAAATCAATTTAAATTCCACCTGTAAAAGTTTACGTAAGATACAAATCTTACCTAAGCATCGTGATTTGTGGTGGACTCTTGGAACAGGAAAAGTAAATATTTATTTTGTTTTCCTAGTTCTTATGACCTTATATTCTGTTCTTCACATCTACACTCCTGAATTTTACCAAATGATTGAAAGAACATTGACCAGTCCCCTGCAGTCAGCCCTTCCTCATATTAGTCTTTTTAACCCCACCAAATAGCCAATTGGTTTTATTTATTTTTATCTGCACCTTTATCACATCTGCCTATTCTGGTGTTTAAATATATATCATGCCATGACAATCATAGTTAATCACAAATTTACTTGAAAGTAATACCTTCTATCTGTGTATACCTCTACAGCATTTCAAAGAACAGCCATTTAAAATATCCTATGTGTAACTACTAATGGGAATAAAGTTGACGATTTTCAGTTTTTGCTCTTTAAGTTTTGAGTCAGCAATATTAGTCTTAAACAGGCAAATGATTTAATTGAAAAACAAAGAAACATGTAGAATACATAGATTATTTTGGAGATTATCACTGCCATGTCATACTTGCATGATTCTCATTGCTTTCTTCTTCTTTTTGATGTGCTAAAAAAATCCTAAGTGTTACAGTCTTCAAGAAGCAAGGTCATCATTTTTTATTCCAAGGTAATGATCTCTTTCATACCGCCTTCACTCTACCCTTGCAGCCATTAGTTCATTATGCAAATAGAAGCAGTCTGACGAGGCATATTGCAAGAGTTAATGACCAGCTAATTGTTACCACCATCACCACCCCCTCCCATGAAAACACAGGTACTGTGAATTGATGACTAGCATTTCCATATGCTTAATGGGAAACAAACAGGAGGCTCAGTTGTACCACTGACAAAACATGAGGGAAAAAATAATTTCCATCACACGCCCCTGATTTAAAAGTGCTCCAGGCCATCTTTGTTCCACAGCTAGAAGCATAATAAATTCAGAAAAAGTAGTATATGGCTGAGATGAAATCCTGCGGGATATGTGAGTAAACTAACAGGTAGAGAATTTGAGGGGAAAAATATAGATAGTCTTGGGTAGATAATATAAGAAGCAAAGAAACAAGATGCCATGATGTTGCACTAATAAGCTAATAATTTACAGCTGTGATATACAATGCTCTAGATCTTTCTCTTGTATATTATATTTCAAGAGTTTCTGCAACCATGTAAAGGCATGATAAAGCTGGACTTGAGCTATATATGGAAAAGTATATGTCCCTAATTAGGGAGCAGTTTATAGAGAAGCAACAGGAATGCTGGAAGAAACACAACAAAGAAGGAAAAAGAGAAGTGGGGACAAGAAATAATATTTACTAAGAGCAGGCACTAGGCATATGATATTCATTTATAATCCTTTTATTTTCCCTATAAGGAAAATCTATAATTTTTCATTGAAAATAAGGAAACTTATGTTCAGACATTAAAATATTTGCTGACTTTGTTGACTCATTTGTTCATCCATTTGACAAATATTTTTATTTGGGCACAGCTTCTGGATGTTAAGAAAAAACATCCCTTGTAATAAGAGAAAATGTGGATAACATATTTTTCAATATTGTCATATTTATATCTGTATCTCTCTATATGCTACACACATATAACTCACCCAAGTATTAAGTAATGCATTTTGTTTAACTCACTTTATTATTAAATATAGGCCTGTACTTAGTGAATTGACATGTTAAATTGTAAATGTTTGTTTGGTGGAGATACACATAACTATGGCCAGTGGTAAATCTAGAAGGTTACCTTTTATTGCTCTGTTGGGCCCTAATTAGGCCTGTATTTAACCAAGTATTTTTATCTTAACATTTTTTTATTAAGTTGTCTATAAATACTCATGTCTTCAAATGTTCTTGGAACCAGTGTTAACATCTTACTTGTTTCCTCATTAATTAGTGGATTGAATAATATCTTTGAGCCATTTCATATTTGCAAGAGAGTTAAAATGAATACAAAGCCAAATAATGCATAATAAGATAAATGGCACAAACTCCTTGCCCTTGAGTACTTGACAGGAAAAACTAATACTTATATGACTAACTGCAAAAACAAATTTTATGGGTTCTAAGAACAGAGTAGGAATAGTTAACACAAAGTTATTATAAGTTAAACTTGAGAAGAAGCTTGAAAGCTGAGAAGGCAGAGTTTGTGGTTTGGAAAGGCATTCTAAATAGAGATGAAAAATACCCTAAGTGACAGAGGGAGGACTTAAGCCTATATCTGCCTGATTCCCAGGCACGTGATTTTTTTTTTCCCATCATGCTATGCTCATCCTTATCCTTTTCAGAAGACTTGAATTTCTACTAAACATATTTAGTTTCTCTGGCCGTGATCTCCCTCATTTAAGAAACAGGGTTGTAGGATGAAGGAACACAACATATTTACAATCATTAAGAGTTCTCATTATAATGTTCTAGTAATTAAAAAGTCAGAATAATTAGCTTTTGTCTGTTACCTTCAACATTTAAAAATATTGCAAAGAAATTACTGCTATATTTTTTCTTGATCTGTATGTAGATGCACAACAGAAAACTTATCTCCAGTGATGTGTAAACTTGAACTGACTTCTCCAATTAAAAGAAGTCAATGAATATATGAAAGTTCAACTTTAAATTATTATGCCTTTTGAGTTTTGGTTCAAGTCTGAAACTAGTAGGAATAGATTTTTATGTTAATTTAAATGTTGTTAAAGGGCTCCTTATCTTCTGCTTCTCCTCATGTACCTTCAAGCCCATCATCTTTTTTATTCTATATATTTAAATCTGAATACTGGGAAATTTATTTTCATGAAGACAGAAAAGAGAGAAGGTAGTAGTAGCACATTTATTTTGTCCTGTTTGTTAAATGCCACCAAATCATGAGATCTTCTCTACCATATCCAGTTGTGAGGTGCTTAAGAAGGGACAAGAAGGATGGTGGGTCACATTATATTGAGAATATGTCAAGTTTATCAGCTTTATACTGTTAAAGCATCACTTATCCCTCTTGATATATATGGAAATTAAATTTTTTCATTCACATACATGGTTGTCTGATTCAGATCTAGCTCCTTAAGAACACCATAAGTTCTTTGGGGACAGGAAGTAAATGATAAGCATATATTAGGCACACAAAGAATATTTGAATCAATTAGTAAATGAATGAATAATGAATTAAAGAAAATATCCAGGGGGGAGAGAGAGAGAGAGAGAGAGTGTGTGTGTGTGTATGTGTGTGTATGTTTAGGAAATTTAAAATGAAACAAAATTCTTGTAAGTGATTCAGTCTTAGGGAGGAAGACCTTCTTCTGCCATATGGTCCTTCTAGCTGGACTTAAAATAAAATTCACATGAGACAGCATAACAAGAGAAAATAAAATTTAATAGATGTATGTACAGGGAATCCACGCAGGCATGAAATTCCAAATATAGTGAAACAACAGGAAACATATATGAGCTAAGGAGAGGGGTAGGGTCTCAGGATACAAAGGGAAAACGCTCATTAACAAGGTGAGAAGAGATGTTCGGGAAAACAAGGTTGCCCTGTTACACAGATTCCTTTGGTATAGGGGAGTGTCTGTTAATAGCTGTCTTCCTGGTGCAGACTCTCCAGAAATCTTGCCATTTGCAACGACGTGGATGGAACTGGAGCGTATTATGCTAAGCGAAATAAGTCAATCAGAGAAAGACATGTATCATATGACCTCACTGATATGAGGAATTCTTAATCTCAGGAAACAAACTGAGGTTTGCTGGAGTGGGGAGTGGGGTGGGAGGGATGGGGTGGCTGGGTGATGGCCATTGGGGAGGGTATGTGCTATGGTGAGTGCTGTGAAGTGTGTAGGACTGTTGAATCACAGACCTATACCTCTGAAACAAATAATACATTATATGTTAAGAAAAAAAAAGAAGATAGTAGGAAGGGAGAAATGAAGGGGGGGAATCAGTGGGGGGAGACGAACCATGAGAGACTATGGACTCTGAGAAACAAACTGAGGGTTCTAGAGGGGAGGGGCGTGGGGGGGATGGGTTAGCCTGGTGATGGGTATTAAAGAGGGCACATACTGCATGGAGCACTGGGTGTTATATGCAAACAATGAATCATGGAACACTACATCAAAAACTAATGATGTAATGTATGGTGATTAACATAACATAATAAAAGAAAAAAATAAAATGTGCAGAAAAAAATTAAAAAATAAATTTAGGCAATTGAGTGGGGAGTGCTTTTCCTGCATCTCCTGTGTTTTTATTACTTTTAACTCAATCTTATGGAGCAGCCTGCCCTGGTCCTCTACAAATTATCTTTCCCATTTCTTGTTCTCTGAATTTAGCTGGTATATTTTAATATTTTAGCATTGTTTTATATATTAAGGGTTCTAGAGGCTTTTTGAAACCTATCCATTATTTTCTTTGCATTCTACTATTGCAAACAAACTTGGGTTAACATTTTTTTACATAAATTGGGTATTAAAATTAAAATTTAAAAAAATCTGTTTAACTTTTAACATCAATCTAATTGTACTATCTATGGTATATATCTTCCTTAACTTTAACGAATCTTCTCTTTGTGCCTGGTATCAATTATCACATATCACATGCTTCTACTCACCTTCTCCTTCCCTAATTATTCAAGTCTCATAGTATTTTAGTATTCACAGAACATTACTTATTTTTCACAAGCTTTTCTTCACTTAATAATTCACTCATTCGTCTCTCATTGAATAAAACACACAGAAAGTTGTGTGTGACATTGTGCCAAACATTGACAAGGTTCTAGAAATAAATTAGATAGAACTTGATTTATAGAACTTTATAAATATATAGTTACAATAAGATAAAATATATAATAAAGATTAGATTTGATATTCAGATTACAGTTTTACATTTATCTGATTTATGGGATGTGATTAAATGTGCTTTTTTATAGCACAATTTTTTCCTCTGAACATTATGCTGTATGGACACTTTATATAGATGGTATATGAGTATAAATGAAATAATACATTTCTAAATTTAAATGGCCTGGAGACTTTTTGAAATACAATCAGAGTTCTCTACCAAATGAACTTAAAATCACGTAGTTCTCTCCAATCAAATGCATGTATTCAATAAGATGGAAAAAGTATATGCTAGAGGGCTGAAGTCTTTGAACTTAAAATGGTATACTTTCCTAGTATAAGACTGCTTGGACAAATAAGTACCAACATTTTCCTTTATTGCTAATATTATCCCACAAAGGATGTAGAGTGCTGTTTATGGCTAGTTATTAACCTTTGCCTCTACAGAAAAGAAATGGTTTCTATCATGATACAGTTTAAAGAAAGTTCTTACTGTAAATATGATTATTTTGGAGTCTGTAGAGCAATCAATTAATCCTACAGATTATTTTTTAAAATGTGTTGTGATTAGGGAAGACGTCACTTGTATATGAATGGAGAAACAGAGCCATACATGCAGCATTAGATAATAGCAACCAGTATGATGCTCTATCTTAAATTAGACATAATGAAAATATAATTGGCAGATTCTATCTAAAATCCATTAAGTAATAAGGCCTTCTAGAAAACATAAAAGAATGATTTTCCTAGACTGTTGAATCATATTCCAGATGATGACACGCTGAACTTTCACTTGTTAAAGTAAAAAGAAAGATTTTAATAAAATGTACACTGGATGAAGAACAAAAAGTAATCATTTACATGCTATGTGTACTTGAGCAAGTTTATTCACCTCTCCATGCTGTAGTTTCTTAGGAGTATATGGGTAATGTTAATTGTCTTTCTAGTGCTTAAGGGTGTCTTGAGGCTTACTGAAATAAGTGTGTGTAAAGAGCTTGGAGTCCTTTTGATGAAAAGTGCTACCTCAGTACTAAGTATTTTTGTTGTCTATGAGGTGAATGGTAGATTAATTGCACTGATTTTTCACATACCAGGATTCAAAACCTGGCAAGAGAAAGTGAGTTGGTAATCTCGGTTTAACCCTACCACTGGGCATGCTACAGAATTATTACTTTATCAGATTCGACTTTGTGGCTAAGAAATGTCTACTAAGGAGCATCTGGGTGGCTCAGTCAGTTAAGCATCCAACTCTTGGTTTTGGCTCAGGTCGTGATCTCGTGGTCATGGGATCGAGTCCTGTGTCAGGCTCTGTGCTGAGCGTGGAGTCTGATTCAGATTCTCTCTCTCTCCCTCCCACTCTCTCTCTCAAACAAACAAACAAACAAACAAATAAATAAATAAAATGTCTGCTAAGGTGATTTGAGGGTAGTATAAAGACAATTAGGTTTAATAAATATTTTTATTCCTCTCAGATGTAGTTCTACCTAAAATCGTTGTATTTATATCAGATTGATATGTATGTACATTTTAGTGTTATAAAGCTGATGCATGAACTCTAACTATGCATTCTCACTGGAGGGAAATGTGCATTTCCGGGTATTGCAGAATGAGGTGGGTGGGCTTGGGCTATAGAAGCTGTTACGCTCCCTTGTGTGGGAGAGCAAGAGTGGCTCAATGATATTAATGTAATCTGAGAATAGTAATTGGCAAACTAACATTGTCAGAAGGAGTTCCAAAATTTTTGTGATATTATGAAGTGGTTTAGAGAGGAATTTGTATTTTGTTTTGAAAGGAATGCAAAATGTGAGTCAGGGAATAAGAGACTAGATAAGGTGAAGGTGGGTTCGAGGAACAGAAGATGACATGACCTAGTGTCGTTCCTGCTTGTGTATTTATTTTAATGAGGGAAGAGTCCCTGATGTGGGATGAGGTTTATTAAAAAAAGAAAGAAAATATTAAGGTAGTATTTTTCAACTTTGGTTGTACATTAGAGTCTCTGGGAGAGCTTTTAAAAAGGTTCATGCTCAAGCCTCAGCTCGAGATGAAATAAATCAGAATCTCTGGAGGTTGAGACCCAGGCATCAGTATTCTTAAAATCTTTCTCAGTCATTCCAAAATTCAGCCAAGGGGCACATGGTGACCTAAATACTCCTAGATTCTCATTGCCATCTCCCATCTGTCCCTGTGCAAAACACACACACCTCCAACTGGGTTTTTATCAGTCTACACAGATATCCCATCTGAATGGAGATTTTATTTTCTTATTTTTAAAGTAACATTGTAACTTTGTTTTAATAAGTAATTCAAGTTATCCAGAAATATAGATGAACCATAAGCAAAAACACTATACATGCACCATGTAGAAATAACTACTACTGATTTAAAACATAGATTTAAACAAAATGAGATTTTACTATCTATATTTTAATGTGCTTTTTATCTTTAATATAATGAATATGTCTTCATGTCTCCATGTATTTCTGTAACACTGTTTTCAATGGGTGGGTACACCATAGTTGTGTTTTTTTGTTGTTGTTTTAAGCAACCACTGTCTTTTGGATGTTGACTTCCTTTTCAGTTTCTCAGTATTCTTTTCTTTTTTTTTAAGTTCAATTGACAATTTAGAGGATGGAGACACTATAAAACATTTAAACTAAAATAATTTATCCAATTTATGCTCATCTTATATGTGTACATTCTTATGTATTTCGTGTAGCTCTGAAGCTTGAGTCTCAGAGTCAAATCTTTCTCTCCCTTCTGTTTTTGTCCCTTCCCTTCCTTTTTCTCTGCCAGCTTCCCATTCCATCTCTCTTTTTCCCTGTCTGGCTTTTTGTCATTGTCTCTTTTGCTCGCTCTCTCTCTCTCATAAAAAACACTGGGGTATGAGGACTTTCAGTATACATGAGATGAGGCAAATATTCAGGAAGTGGCAGTTAAATATGTGTGAATATGGATATTTTCTCAGGGACTTAAAAGTTATAGATTTTTCATTAAAATAATAGACCTCTCAAGAGTGATATTAGACTTGATTATGATCCCCTTAACATGGTGTTTTGAGGTTTTTTGTGATCTCTAGGTAATTTTAAAGTAAAAAATGTAATTAATAAAATTTTCAAAAAGAAATTAAAAAAAAAACCACATCCATATATTTTTCTAAGCCTGTGAGATGGGTGATGCTCCATCATAGATGTTTCTCTGCTGTATGTTACATATGTATGAAATCTTCCTTGTTTCAACACATCCCCAAAAACTTCTATACTGAAGTGTAGTATAGCTAGCTACATTAAATGAAGTTTGGATTTAAATTCTATCTACTGAGTGTCAATTGTGAGAACCCTAATAAAACATTGGTTCATATTCTGAAAGTATTCAGATAGTTTTACTATTAGAAACAAATGACTGAGGGGCACAATTGTAGTTTTGTATGTGTGTGTCATCATCTCATTGTTTGGAGCTTACCCTAGATCCTTTCTTTAAAAGAGTTTGAGCCTTATTTCATTTATTTTACTATATAATACATGTATATCATGATATCGTGACAGTATAGGTTTGATTTCAGTAGAAGCTTAAAAATATAAAGGTTTTCTTCTTAATTTTAAAGTAATATAGGCTTCAAACAATTCAAACAATACAGAGGTATATAAAGAGAATAAAATAGAATATACTTTCCTTCTTTGTTCCAGACCTAAATTTCTTAAAATAACCGGTGTTAGCAGGTAGGCAGATGTGCTGCCAGTTTTTTCTCTGTGTTTCTAATAACGCAAATGCATTTTCCTGTCTTTTAAATTTTTGTACATATAAATATGAATATTCTAAGATTATCACTCTGCAACTTGTTTTTATTTTTTAGCTTATCACTTTATTACAGTCAGTTTTCCAGATCAGTACATATGAATCTAACTTATGAAAAGCATAATTAGTTTATATTCAATGAGAAATATGTGCTATAATTTGCTCAGCCATTTCTTGCTCAAAAACATTCAAATTATTACCAATTTCTTTTCTATAACAGAAACACTATAGCAAACACACTTTACAAACACTGGTGGCCTTCGGGCATGCACATTTAATTTTTATTAAATAAAAATATATAGCTATCTATAATATCTATAATTGGCTAGTATATAAACAGAAAAGAGTAGCTGGCTTTTGGGGAATGTTAAGTTATTTTGTCTGCCCTGAAATCTTTCTTTTCTCTGTCTTGCTCTCTTTCACTCTTGCTCTCTTCCTTCCTTCCTTCCTTCCTTTATTCCTTCTATTTTTCTTTGCATTATTCCTACATTTTTCTTTTGGGATTTCTTATGTTTTTTGTAGCTTCAAGCCTGTATTATAGTTACAAAGAAAATTAGTTTTCAAAATTAGGAAAAATCTCAGATCCTCTGTTGCTTTTAGACCAGAGAACGGGAAAGAACTTGAACATAATTTATTTGTTTACTATGAATTTTTAACCATTAAACTGCTAAAAAACAAGATGTGAGATTGCAGAAAGTGGTAAAATTACCCTTGAGATGGTAATTATAAAACTGGAAACAAGACCCGCTGGTATTTTGACCAGCTATGGAAACTTGGGCTTCTTGAAGTAGTGGAAAAATTGTCTTTAGCATCCAAACACCTGACTTCACAAGGTGGCTCCAGTTCATATAAGTTGTATAATCAACAACTAATTTAATTTCTCTTATCTTCAATTTCCCCACTGTAAAAGAGAAGAACATGGTCTTCACGGTAATACTGTCAGGTTAAATTTAGATAATACAAGTTATAATGCATATAAGGTATATTAAATATTGGCCTACATTTATTTATGGCTGTCAGTAAACAAATGAGGAGAAAGACTATCAGAAAACTGTCTATTATTGCATAAAAGGTAAATAAAGAAAGGCTTTAATATTTACCCTGATTTTTTAAAAAGAATATTTATGAAGCCGAAATACAGAACATCTCTTTTAAAGGGTTTTATTGTTTTATCTTTGGTTATGTCTTAAATGAATATCATTTACATTATCATTTGAGCAGTACAGATGCAAATCTTTATGATTGTTTTTGATGACACCTTTTTATTTCTTAATTTGGGCAAGATTATTGGGCTCACATAAGCATAAATAGAATGGTTTCCCAATTATATGTACTAGAAGGAATTCTGTGACAAAAGAAACACATAGTACATTATTCCTGACTGGTTTTTACAATACACATATTAAGGTTGTCTTCATTTACTCATTCGTTCACTGATAACTCTTTACTGAGTTCTATTATGTAGTAAATCATATACGGAGTATACAGTACTAAGCCAAGTGGATAGGAGGTCTGGCTTCATGGGCTGATAGTTTAGGAGAAGAAATCGAGGTTATCAATGTGACATATAAATGTATATTTAACCAATGGTTTTGATTGTTCAACAACAAAAAATGCAGCAACTTTGCCCCATAATAAAATTCTGTTATAGTGAAGAGACTGGTACTACTCACAGAAAAGTACTGGAACAAATGTAATCTCTACTGAAATCTTTCAAAGTACCCAGGGGACATTCCATTCAGAACACGTAGAAAACTACAAAGAAAAAGTAGCAGACTGAATTGTATTGTTTGATTAAACCATTTGTTTGTATCTCCATTTTCTATCTGATGAATAGTAATACCTAGACATAATTCTGTAAATGAAAACCATCTTTATCTGCCTCAGAATCACCAAGAGGATTAATCAAGAAGAAAGTCTTATAAATTCCAACAGTAGTGGCCCAATAACCAAGTTCATTTGATTATATACATTACATAATGTGACATTAATGGGCAGCACTAATCCTTAGGTGTGATGGGTTTTCCTGTCCTTGATGAGAACTCAGAATTTGAAGAACTGTAAAAAATAATCCAAACCCAACATTCTCCCTGTTGTGACATATTAGGTGCTGGGAGATGGGCTTTCATTGTTTTTGTGAACTTATTGAGCATAAGAAAATCTGTTTACTGTTTTCCTGCCCGACATTGTAGTAAATCACTCCATAACTCTGTGAAGTGACTTGTACATTGAGAAGTTCTATATTATCAGTTTGTTCAGCAATCATTTGAGGAATTGAAACAAATCAGATCCACCAGAGACTATCTCAAAAATACAGAATGGCAGTTGATATAAATTTGGAGATATATGTGGCCTATGATCCAGAACTATTTGTCTTCATGGGACATAACCTTTTTGGTGAGAAAATCCATTCAGTTTATCAAATTATAGACCAGAATTTTGTTTTGTGATCAAAGAGATTTGGGGAGTTTAAGGGATATTTCTTTGTTAGCTGGTGAGTTAAACTTTTTACTCAGGATATTTCTTCTGAAAGAAGTAGAACTCACTTTCTAAGATCTATGCAGTCTTTTTCACTGAATGCTACCATAAAACCCTTACTGAATATTTTACTATTTCTTAGGTGCTAGAAATTTTTTTTTTTTAATGTGGCCAATGACAAAAATACTGAAACCGCCCTGTGCCATGAACTTTTAATTTCCACTACACTACATCAAAGAAACTATTGGACACAATAATGGTTATTGGTTTCTGGGAGATGCCCAATTTGAGCCAAAACCATGTCAATGACTCGTCTTTGCTCTTTGCTTCTGAGAAGCAAAGATGTACTGTGAGTTCTTGATTCTCAAAACTAAGACTGATTGCTATGAATGGCAAACTGGAAACGTCACTTGGATTCTACCCTCAGATTTATCACTAATGAGCATATCACTTAGTTTCCTGAATCCTAGTTTCCTCACATGTAAAATGAGAGGATTGAGTGTGAGTTCTAGTCAATCATGGGGCTGATACTATTTAACATTCCTTATAGTTTAGGATAGTTTCTTCCTAATAGGGAGACGACTTTGTGCATTTAACCTCATCATGAAATTTTATTATTTTTGGAGTGAAATGACCTTTTTTTTTTTACTAAAAAATATATAGATTTAGGAATAACTCAGGATATTTCTTGCTTTGTGGGCTACAAATTAGCCACAGTAATCAGAAATGGTCCTAAATAACTGATAAAGTGAAGAATTGTAAAATTTAATTAAGGATTTTATCTTTAATAATTAATTTCAAAATATTGGTTACTATAAATAATAATACTGCTACTATTATCTTCTATAATAGGAAGAACTTTGGTAGCACTGATGAAGTAACTATAAAGTAGACAGCACAAATATTTGAAAGAACAAAAGCCCACAATAGTAAATTTTGGAATGTTTGAATGAAAACGCATTGTACAATTTAAACTGTTACTGTGTCTTTCCCTAAGCCAGCAAAATCCCACCTGTTCACAATTTTACATGTTCACAATGGAACCTCTGCACACAGGCAGGTGGAAATTAGAGGTCATAGCCCCAGCTGAAGTGATCCGTCTCTGCTAATTTAGAGACAACATAGGGCATGTAATAGAAATATTACATCAAAAACAAATTGTGCTTGCCCTGACAAGTTGCATTTATAAACCCTGGAGAGATGGGATCCTCTCTGTTGACTCTGCTTTTATGAAGCTTTGTAATTTAGTGTTAACCCACTCAGTGGTAAGTGTTGGCCCACCCCTAGCCTCATTATTTAGCAGAGAATGATTCAACAATTTGGCTTATTTCATTGGTGAATACTTTAGTGTTTTGTTTTGTTTTGTTTCCCCTTGATAGTATATTTTTAAGTATTTGGAATAAATTACAAACTGTTCAAGAATTTTCTCCTTTCCCATCAGTTTTATGGTTATCAGGATAATTGGATATTTCATTTTTAACCGCAGCATTTATTGTATTGCTTTCCAAAGCTGTTGAATTTTAGCCTTTGGCTGTGTGACTTTAACCAGAGGTGTTTGTGATTTACACAGCACCGTAGCATATTTATTTTTGTAATTCATTATAGTAGTCAGCCCTTGGAAATAATGATAGTAAAAAGTTTATAATTTTTATAAATAAAAAATAGTTTGTTACCCCATATTCAAAGGAAAATAAATAGTGACCTCCCTGGTGAAATAGATCATCATTGTATGAAACAATGCTTGTTAAAATACTATTTATTTTTAATGACAGGTGCTTCTTACACTTTCTCTATCAGCAGTCCTCAAAGTGTTATCCATAGATTACCTGCATAATAAGTTGGAGAATGTCTTAAAAAGGTAGATCTTTTTTAACCAGTTGAACTGCTGATTTAGAATTTTTGTCTTTCTTTTTCTAGCTTTATTGAGATATAATGAACATATGACATTGTATAAGTTTAAGGTATACAACATGATGATAAGAAATATGTATATATTGCAGAATGATTACCACAATAGCTTGAGTTAACACATCTGTCACCTCACATAGTTTCATTTTGTTGATGTTGTTATGATGAGAACTTTTGAGATCTCTCTTAACAACTTTAAAGTATACAATACAGTGTTAAGTATGGTGACCATGCTGTACATGAGCTTATTCATCTTGTAACTGGAAGTTTGCACCCTTTGACTACTTTCACCCATTCCTTCCTACCTTTCTGCCCCTGGCAACTAACAGTCTACTCTGTTTCTCTGAGTTCAGTTTTTTGTTTTTTAGATTTAACATACAAGTGGAATACATGATATTTGTCTTTCTCTGTCTGACTTATTTCACTTAGCATAATGCCCTCAACTTTCATCCATGTTTTTGCAAATGGCAGTATTTCCTTCTTTTTTTATGACTGAAAAATATTCCTCTGTGTGTGTGTGTTTGTACACTTTTTTTTATCCATTCATCTATTGATGGACACTGAGGTTGTTTCCATGTGTTAGCAATTTTGGATAATGCTGCAATGGAAATGAGAGCAAAGATATTTTTGGGGATAGTGATTTCATTTAAAGGCAGATTTCTTGACACTATCCAGAATTACCAAATAAGAACCTTTGGTGAGTGGAATCCAAGGCTCTGCATTTTTTAAAAACTCTCCAAGTAATTCTCAGGAACAATAAAATTTGAAGACCATTTTTCTATTTAAAATGTCTGTTTTTTATATAAAGAAATTATCATCCTGAGAAGATATATAATCCCCCCCATTCTATAGCTAGTTAACAGCATAACTTGAGTCAGAATTTAGATTTCTTTATTCCCAAGATAATTTCTGGAGAGCATATGAACTTCATCTCTATATTTTATCCTGCATATTTGGTGGAAAAATGAATTTTATAAATAATCTTTTATATAGTTAGGATAAAACTAGCATTTTTCAAAAATTTTTCCCCTTAGGTTTGTGTCTCACCTCTTTTTTACAAACTTTCTCCCAGTAAAATCAGTCTGCTTTCTTTCTTTTTCTTTCTTCCTTTCTTTCTTCCTCTTTCTTTCTTTCTTTCTTTCTTTCTTTCTTTCTTTCTTTCTTTCTTTCTCTTTCTTTCTTTCTTTCTTTCTTTCCTTCCTTCCTTCCTTCCTTCCTTCCTTCCTTCCTTCCTTTCTTTTTTTTTTAGAGAGAGAAAGAGAGAAGTGGGGGGAGGTGCAGAGGGAAAGGGAGAGACTCCTGAGCAGGCTCCATGCCCAGCATGGAACCCACCATGGGGTACGATCTCAAAACCCTGAGTCATGACCTGAGCTGAAATCAAGGGACCAGATGCTTAACTGACTGAGCCACCCAGGTGCCCGTCTGTTTTTTTTTGTTTTTAGATTGTTTTTTATTCGTGAGTTCCAATTGGCTATGCCAATCTTAAGATTACTTGTTTTGTTCTTATTTGTGTCTTCTCCATTTGTATGAATCAAGATATGCCAGCTCATGCTGCAGTAACAAATGAACATGCCAAGGTCACAATGGTGTATCACGATAAAAGTTTAATTTTTCACTCATGCTACACGTCCACATTGGTTCAGCAGCCCTGCTTTATTCTGCTATTAGTCCTATTCAGCAAATATTTCTAGTCCTTCCCTCTCAAGAACAGGGTAAGATTATATTTACAGGCTTTTTTGTGATTGTGTTGGAAAATTGGCTAGTTTATTTATCATAATTTGTAAGCAGAAGTTGTGGGCATTACACTGAAACATTTAATTGCTGAATTAAACCTCCACACTTCTCTGACATTGCAAGTAGCAATGTAGATGATAATGACTGGCTCCTTGGCATGCCTCTCTGTGGCACTGTGAGGAAGAAAGCTTTGCTAGAGATCCACAGAAGATATATTGCACAAGAGAAAATAAACTTTTGTTGTTTTAGCCTCTGAGATTGTAGGAGTTGTTTGTTACCTTAGCATAACATGGACTGCCTTGACTATCCCCTTTTAGCCTATTGGTCAGAGCTAGTCATAGGACTCCAAAACACTACAATAAGGCTAGTAAGTTTTTAATTTTTTGAGAGTGGGAAAAGACCTAGATATTAGTAAGAAGTAGTAATGTGGTAGACGTCATTGTGTAAACCTGATATTTTTGCTCTTTGGGAGTTTTTCCATGATGTAAAACTTTGACATAACAGAACAACTTTCTACACTTGACATAAAGTCAAGGAATCAAGATGAAATAGATAAATATGCCTATGATAAAATGAAAGCTACTAACAGAAACAAAATCACAAATACATTATTTTAAAAGCCTGGCAAATAAATTTGCAGAAATTATGACAAGAGTTAATGTCTTTAGTTTATTAAGAACTCTTAAAAATCAATTTTTTTAAGCTCAACACATGAATAAGATTCTTTAATAGATTATAAAGGGAAGCAAGTGACAATTATGTTATATCCATTCCTTTTGGAAGTAGAAGTCACAAAAAACAATTATGCCCCCTTCAAAGCTATTGTCACAGGCAGCCTTTTAGGCCAAAAGGGCCACTGGCATTTTGTAGGTTCTCCAGGTAGAGTTGTCTCTTCTTGTCCTCACTCTACAAGGTGTTGTGACTATAGATCATGCTGTATTTTAAGAATAGCTAAACACACATACATATAAGTTTGCTAACAGTTATTTAGAACCAGAAAAGGATGGCGGGGGGAGGGGGTATGTTTCCACATAGCCAGAATAGACATCATAAAGTCCATATACCAACCCTCATAGTTTACTCATAAGATTCTTCAAGCCTTTGTATAAACCTAATTGCTATTATTAAAAATCAATTTTTAAAAAGTGTAAATGCCATGATATAAAACCCAGGAAAAAGATGGCCAATTCACATCCTGAACACACAGCACTGATAAACCTCTGAGGAAAATATTTACTCACATTCTCCTCAAGGAAATTTTAAAAATCAAGTGTATATCCTGCCCACCAAATTGTCAGAAAATGTTTTAAAAGATGATAAAAAGCTAACTGGGGCTTAGTGGAGTAGGTGGACTTGAATGGAGTTGATTTAAGTCAAATATTTTGAAGATTAATTTGAAAACATTTATGAAAATTAAAAAAAGAAAATATATCCTGGGGAAATATTCAGAAAGTATACAAAGATACATGTTTGAAGATAGTCACTGTAGTATCCTTTGTAAAACTAAAAAAAAAAAAAAGATATATTGCTAGGGAATAGTTTTAATAAATTATGGTGTACACATACAATCAAGATCTGTTACAGAAAGAAAACAGGGTATGTACGAGATCTCCCAGTAGGAGAATGTTGGATATACACAAGAAATAAATGTTGTTAAGGCTGCGAAAGAGTTAGCTAGAGGGAAGATGATAGAAGGTAAGATAATGTAAGCCAAATCATAGATGGCTTGTAGGCCACTGTAAGAACTAAGACTTTAACTCTGACTGAGATTCAAAGCCCATTTGATGAAGTGATCAAAGAAGTGACATGACACAAATAACCAGTTAAAAGGGTCACTTTCTCCATTACATAGTGAATTGACTAAAACAACAAGATTGGAGGCAAGAAGATTCATTAGGTGTTGATCACTTGGAGCAGAATGATAATGGTGAAAGATCTGGAATGATTTAAAGATAGAATATTTAAGATGGGTACTGTGAGTGAGAGAAAGAAAGAAGTCGACAGCTGAAGCTAAGTCTCTAACCTGACCAAGTGAAAGCATGCATGGAAAAGACTGAGGAAAGAATAGGATTATGAGAAAATCAGAAATTTAATTTGGGATATGTTAAGACTTGATTATTTTGCATGAAAAGGATATGCCAGTTAGGCAGCTGGATATCAAGTGTTACTAAAAATAGATATTCTGAAGTCATTAGTGCATACATGGCATTGAAGTCTTCTTAAAGTAGTGACTGCATGAGCATCTAGAGAGTATACAGATGGAAAAAGAAGTATCCAAGGACTGTATCCTGGAGTACTCCTAGATGTAGAGCTTGCTGAGATGAGCAGAACCAGCAAATCATAAAGAAAAGGAACAACTGTGAGATTGGAAGAGAACTGAGTGAATGGCACCCAAATCCCACAACAGTGGGTATTTTGATGGGAATTCGTGAAAAACTGTCTGAAATACAGATTATAGTCAAATAAGATGGCTAAAAGTTGACAACTTCATTTGACAATCTGGAGATTATTGGTGGCAGTTGTATGAGCATTTAGCATTGTGGTAAAAATGAAAGATTATTTGCAATATTTTAAGAAAAGTTTTTCTATAAAGGAGCAGAGTAGGAACAATGGATAGCAGGGTATGTGGGGTGAAGGAAGGATTTTGTTTTTGCTTTTACATGAGAGATAATATGCTTATATGCTGACGGTGATAATGCAATAGAGGGGGAAAATTAAGTATACTTAGGATAGAAGAAACAATGATTGGGAGAGCATGAAAGGAGATGAGTTCCTTTGCAGAAGCAAAGAATTTGGTCTTTATTGGGAATACAAACAAATAATCCATAATGATAGTAGAATTGAATATAGGATATTCAAGTTGCAGATAGAGGAAAATTGATAGTTATGGTTGTTAGTGCAAGTGGAGTAGTCTTCTACATGATTCTATTTTCTCAATAAAATAGAAAGCAAGGCTATTAGCTGAGGATGAAGAAACGGGTTGGACAGAAAAGAGAAAGAAGGATCGATAAAAGAGTTGAGGATTGATGCAAAGGAGGGATTGTTGTTTCACCTTGTAACAATAAAAATCACTAGGAACAATATATAATAAATCCTATGGGGTTGAAAGTGTTGCAGCTGGACAGATAAAGAGTTGAAGGCTGGAAATGAAATGATTGAAATAAAGATTATAGATGAGGCATAGGTATTAGAGATGAAAACCTCTGGATATGAACATGAGAGTGGGTGGCTTGACGATAATAATGACAAGATTATTGAAGGGTAGAGGGCCAAGGAATTGAGAAGCCAGCATTCTGGAAATATTGTTCATATTATTATTAAAATTACCAAGGATTATGACTGAAGTTGGGTTGGACAGAGTAATAGTGGTCCATGTGCTAAAATCTTCAGGAATGTGGAAGAGGGAATCCAAGGGGGTGTCACTGCCTAGAACATAGATAGGAGGCAGATGGTAGAATATTATGACATTAGCTACAAATCTGGGCATTTCAGGGAGCAGAGAGAAATCATAATCTGAAAGAGGCTTCAGAGAGCCAAGGGGATATATATCCTACCACCAGGCCTAGAGTTACAAGGGGGCATGGGAGAGAAAACTGTTACAATTTGAAGAGGATCACGGGGGAAGCCATGGAAGGGAAGATCCAGGACCAATTAAAGCTAAAAGGTTAAGAGGATGCTCAGAGAACAGGCTGAATATCTGAATTAATTTACTGGAGCCATGAAGTCCACAGGGCTGAGCAAAAGCAGAACAGCTTTAGGATTCAGGGATTCAGGGTAAGTAGGAGATGGAGTCAGATTGAGATCTCTAGTGCCTTACAGAGAAAAGAGCCCTACTGGTAAAGGCTTCTTGGAGTCACTAAGATAAATAGACATGTGAGACATAACTGTATGAGTTCTAGTCTGTGAACCAGATTGTAGTGGAATGGCAAATGTGTATTATAGGAGAAGGAGGATGGTGTTACTGGGAGACCACGATGCTGTCCTTTTCTCACATCTGCCTAAGATGTGTAAAAGCTTTGGGAAGAGATAGTGTTACTGAAACAGGGAACTATGTGCATATTCTCTCAAAATACTAACCATCATTATTGGTATGGTGGCATTATGCATAATATTTTCTCATTTCACTTAAAATTTTTAAATAATTACTTTTAATGATATTTATTATGGGATATACATATGTACTTGTATTATGGAACAATGTGTGGGGTGAAGGAAGATTTTTGTTTTTGCTTTTATATTAGAGATATAGCATGCTTATATGCTGATAGAAATAATACAATAGGGAGGTATGACAATAGAGTATGCGTTGATAATATCCCATAGGTATATATGTATATCTCATATATTTGTGTATGTATCCCATAATATATATTTGTGTGTGTGAATATATATGTATGTGTGTATATATATGTGTGTGTATACACATAAACATACATGCATATACCTATATATTCTCATTTTTAAACTTAAGTCAAAAGTATTGGCCTAGAAGAGAGACATGTCTCAAAAAAAATTTTTTTTTCTAGGAATAAGTCCTTTTAGCACTATTTTATTTCAGCTGTATTTTTCAAATTACTTGGCTAATACTAAACCCATGTTCATAGAGAAAATTATCAGATTTCACCTAAAGTTATTGAAATCTGAGACTGAATGGAGCTTAACAGTCATATTTATTGATGTGTCATTTGTTAAACACTGAACAGGTGTCTTACTTAGCTTCTCTACAATAATGTCTGGGTAGTTTTAGGAAGATTTCTAATAATTTGGAAGCTATATAGAGATTTCCTCCCGATACTGGTCTCTACATCAGAGTTTTTATTTCTTAGATGTTTCTTACATCTCTTAATTCCTCTAATCTGGAAACTTTTCAGTACTTCTTATTTCTTT
Organism: Mirounga angustirostris; assembly: GCF_029215605.1. Classification (NCBI taxonomy): domain Eukaryota; kingdom Metazoa; phylum Chordata; class Mammalia; order Carnivora; family Phocidae; genus Mirounga; species Mirounga angustirostris. Next base: position 173,620,030 of record NW_026991709.1, on the reverse strand, counting down.
CCTAGTCTTCAAGGTTATTGGGAGGATTATAAGCATGAGCTCTGGAATTACTCTTATAGTTTTTGAATCCCACTGATGCCTAAAACATGATTTTTGCCCCCAAGGGATTTACAATGTAATCATCAAAGAGAGACATGTTCTTACAACACAAACTAGAAGTAAGTAAGTTAAAAATAAAATTGGCTGAAGTGATAGAAAAATATCATGGAGTGAGTGACATTTGAGTGGGAATTTTATAAATAGTGTTTCAGGGATAAGTAGAAGGGAATTTCAAGCAGAGAAATGACTTTAGTGAAGATATGAAAATGATAGATTGCTTTAATGTTTAAGGAAGAGTCTAAGATAGTGGGAGTATTCACTGAGTTGGGGGGAATTGAGAGATGTGGTTAAAAATATCTTGTTGGGACATGAATACCAGCCTAATAATTGTGATTTGCTTTGCTATCCATTTAACTTTATGAGTCATTAAAAAGAATTTAGTATAAACGCTGATAGCTGGTATAGCTCATTCTAAGGTTGTTTCTGCACATGAGAGGTACCAGTAAAACATTTTCATTCAACCATTTATTTTACTACATGGTCCCAGACAAACGGTTTTTTCTTGATTTATTTTTAATCTTTAAAATCTATTGGCTAGTTAAAAAGGAATTAATTTACTGGTTTGAAACAAGTATAAATGTACTTATTGTATTAGAGTGTATACGTCCATACTAGGGACAAATATCAAAGTAATAAAATTTGAGCCAAAGATGTTCTCTATCTGGCAGTTTTTGTTGGAAGAACATCCCTCTGTAATTAGGGAGGGAATTAATATTTTAGAAGTAGTGTTAGCAAACTTGTTCTGTAAAAGGGTCAGGTAATAAATATTTTGGTCTTTGCAAGCCAAATAGTCTCTGTCACAACTACTCTACTCTGCCTTTGTAGAGCCAAAGCAGCTCTTGATAGTATCCAAGTGAATGGTCATGGACACCTTCCATTTAAACTTTATGAAGTCAGACAGTGGGCTAGGTTTGGCCCCTGTGCTATGGTTTGCTGAGCTGGTTCAAGAAGATTATTAGGAAAATGTGTGAGTAAAATTGAAGAAAACTATTACATCACTAAGACATGTTTACCAAATGTTTACTCTAAACCATCAACAGGAATCCATGCAGGGACCAGAACTGTCTGTGGTACCAATAATTCCAACTCAGGGCTGAATTCATAGTAAGCAAAAATTCTATTTTTATACATCTTTCATATTGCAGGGCAAAGAGAAAAATCCATTTAACTTCATAAAATACTTAAGTAAAAGATGGATACAGTTTAATGATGATAGGAACAAGCCCAGAAACTACCATAGAGCTGAGTTTCATGAAAAATAAAATTTTAAGTAAGCAATGAGGATAGTACCAGGTACTTTTCTCATTTCCTTTATGGATGATCTTTTTTCCTTCAGAAAATCCTTATGAGAATGAAATTCCTAGGGATAAATTTAATCAAGGAGAAGAAAGATCTGAATAATGAAAACTATAAGACATTGGTGAAAGAAATTGAAGAAAACACATGTAAATGGAAAGGTATTCCATACTTGTGAATTGGAAGAATTGATATTGTTAAAATGTCCAAGGGCACCTGGTTGGCTCAGGTCATGATCTCAGGGTCCTGGGATCAAGCCCATGTTTGTCTCCCTGCTCATCAGGGAGCCTGCTTCTCCCACTCCCCTGCCCCTGATCATGCTCTTTCTCACTGCCCCTCTCTCTCTCAAATAAATAAATAAAATCTTAAAAACAAAAAGAATCCTACTCACATAAAGTTTTAAAAAATATTGTTAAAATGTCCATTCTACCCAAAGCAATCTACAGTTTTAAGGCAATCCCTATCTAAATTCCAGTGGCATTTTTCACAGAAATAGAGCAAAAAAAAAATTTTTTTTTTTTATGGAACCACAAAAGACTCAAAATAGCCAAAGCAAAGCAGTCTTGAGAAAGGACAAAACTTCCTGATTTCAAACTCTACTACAAATCTATAGTAATCAAAGCACTATGATACTGGCATGAAAATAGATGCATAGGTCAATGGAACAGAATAGACAGCCCAGAAATAAACCCACACATATATGGTTAATTAATTTACTTCAAAGGAGCCAAGAGTATATAATGGGAAAAGGATGGTCTCTTCAATAAATGGTGGTGTGGGAAAAAAAAAAAGAATGAGAAAGCCTATGAGGTGAATAGTTACATCATCCCAATCTTACAAATAAAGAAACTGAGGCACAAACAGTTGAAGAATTTTCCCTGGCCACATAGCTAGAGAATGGTAGAGCCATATTTTTAATCCAGCCAGTTCATTTCAGGAGCCAATACTCTTAAATAGTGCCTTAGACTGCCCTTAGGTTTAAGTCACTGCACTTTTTGAAATTTGAGCTTGTCTGTGAAAACAAGTAAGATTTACTTAATCATGATAGGTAATGTTTGCTGATCACTTAATATATGCCAAAGCCTCTTACAATTTATCTCTAATATTCCTGACCCTACTTTGTGGATGAAAATGAAGACATGGAATCAAACCAAAGTGACATAAGCAGCAATTAGTAGTGTCAGGATTCTAGCCTGGAGAGTCTGACTGTAGAGTCTATACTATTTAGGGCAGGAGATCTAGTCTGAACAGAGACAGTAAAGGATGTGCAGAGACCAGGCTGTCAATTAGAGAAGGAAGGTATTAATTGGGAAAGAGCAAGAGACTGATTTTCCAGGTAGAGTAGTTCCCAGATTATTGAGCCAGATGATGGAGGCCAGATTTTTTATTTGTTTTTTGTTTTGTTTTGTTTTTTAAAGAATGTAATTGAGAAGCACTGAAGGGTTGTGAATCAAAGAATGCAAGATAAAGTTGTATTCAGAGAGACTGGTTTGATGGCAGTAAGTAGAGGAGACTGGAAAGGAACATGAAAGATAGGGGATCAACAAGAAATTATGAGTTTGTGTTCCCTGTAAAAGAGTGGGAGGTATAAAAATTGGGAAAAAGGAATTATTCTGAGTCAAATTTCAAAGGAAAATATGACTTGAGATTGGCCAAAGCAGTTAAAGAAATGGGTTAAGTCAAGATTAATAAAATGATGAGTTTGGGATACTTGACAAATGATGTCACAAAAAACTTGAAAAATTTTAGTTAAAGAAGTTAATTTGAATTGAAGGTAATAAGTTTGGTGAATTAGTCACAGTGGTAGTAAACAAGGGGATGTTTCTTTTGGCAATTCAAAATCTACAGATGGAATAAAATCCCAAAGGGATGAGGAATGAATAAATTTGTTTGCATATGACAACACAGTCAGTTATCTCGGTAAGTGATGTGAATTGAAGGCCGTTTTTAGGAGAAAATAAGATGTTGGTTTGAAACAAACAAACAAACAAAAGTCCGAGTCTGGAAATTCAAATTCAAGGAATGTTCAATATGATGTGATCAGTGAAATACTAGGAGTACTTGATTCTTCAAAGAGAGGGAGGTGAGCATGAGAACTGAGGCCAGTGAGAAAGACGGCCTTCATTTGGAAGTGAGAGAAATAAGACATGTGAGGGAGAGTGTAGGAGGATTGTCAGAAATGTGGGAAACAGAACAGCAATGGCATGGGGGAACTGAAAGGTAAGAAAGGCAAAGCTCAATGCACCAGTGTGTGGTTAACAGTATCAAATACTATAGTCCAAGAAGATGGGACCTGAGAAGGACTACTAGACTTTGTAAAACATTTGCTTCTGGTTACCTTCAAAGAAAAAGACAACTGATATAGCCATCAACAGGTAAAAGGCAAAACAAACTGTGGTATATCCACATGATGGAATATTACTCTACAACAAAGAGGAATGAACTAACCAAACTTTGATCCATGAAACTACTGGATTGATCTCAAAATAATTGTGCTGGAATATACCAGACTATAAAAACCTTCACTTTATGGTTCAATTTATAAAGTATTCTATAAAGCTAACTAATCTCTATTGACTGAAAGCAGATCAATGATTGCCTAGAGAGAGTAGGATAGATTATAACAGGGCACGAAAACTGTTGGAGTGGTGGTTATGTTCATTATATTAATTGTGGTTTCATGGGTATATACATATGTCAAAACTCATTGAATAATATGTGCACTTTATTGTATGTCAGTTATACCTCGACAAAGCTATGAGAGTTTAGAATAATAGTGTTCAAGTTAGATTCCAAGGGGTTATGTAAATGGCAAATGGATGTATATTTTGCAGGTATCCTAGACCACATAGTGCACATTTTAGAATGTTGTCCATAAAAAAAAAAAGGAAACTTCGATTACTAGGGAAAATGACAGTTTTTGTCTTTTTTAAAGATGGCAAAGACCTAGTTTTTCCTCATCTTCTATTTACTTTCCCCCTGTGACTCCAAGGTAAAATGTGTGTGTCATTTGTTTTCTAGTATTATTTTTCCCCAGAAGCAGAATAAGTTATGGAAGAGTTATGTTTTAATTATTTATTGAAAATGTAAACTGCTTCAAGCAATATAACACCATAAATAAAAGTGGCTAATTTTGAAAGCATGAGCGTATACACAGACTTAATACATTCAATTCTCCATCAACTCGAACTAGCAACATGAGAGCATTCCATACAATCTACAGCCTCCTTATCATAAATTTGCCCTGAGGGGAGAAATTTGGGGGGAAGCTTGATGGAGAATTCTGCCTGTCTTGGGTGGGGAAAAATGCATTATGTGTATAATATCAAGATGCAAATTTAATTATGATTTTTGTGAAATGTTTGCAGCTTAACTAAAAATACAACTTTTTGTGGATTGCTGCAATGTAGTTTTTCATGATGATATCTTTTTTTTTTTTTTATGTACGGAACTATTTTCAAACTATTCTAATGCCATTGTTTTCATTTTCACCCCCCACACAATAAGACACCACTGTCTGCTGATGATCATTTCTCTTGCATAGAGTAAGCTTTAATTTTACTGATCATTGCTTCTAATGTGTGCCTGAAGGTACAGATCAGGCTTCCCTATCCATTCTCTATTTCCTCTTCAGGTTAATAGGTTCCCCTTTCTCAATCATTAAGTATTGCTCATAAGAACAGAGAGATAAATGCTTATCGAGAGACTAAACTTTAACTGATGGATTTTTCCTATAATATAAGGGGTTTCAATAGATGTTTCTTACATGCACACATTTATTGCATATTTTAAAATCTCAATAATATTTCTCCTGTGACCTAATGGCCTGAATACATCTGTCCATTTAGCAAGATGGAGGGGGGGCAGCGGAAGGCAGTATATTTTATTCCATATATGTTGGACTTTAGTACTTCGTAACTAGAAACAGTAGACAGTCTCATACAGAATTAGATATTCATATATGGTTTTGATGTAAGTAGATTGCACTCCATTATTATATAAAATTTTGATGTAAAGATGAAATGAGGTAGTGGATTTAAAACTATTGATAAATTGCATAATACATAAAAACCACTCAGTGGGTGTTAGATTACATTTTGTACATGAAAGGTAGAAATAAGGATGTATATTCATATTTGTGTGTTTTTGTCTAAAGGAACTCTGGAATTAAATAGTGGACACTGATCATAGTTTTTCTTTTTTTTCTTTTTAAACACACAGTATAAACATTCATTAATATAGATCTCAATCAGGGCAATAAAACAATCTTAAGTAAATGTAAAAGAATGGAGATTATACAAAGTATTTTCTTTGCAAGAGAATTAAAATAGATAATAATCAAAGAAAGATCTCTGGAATATCCCCCAAATACATCCAAACTAAACTGCACACACATGGACAAAGAAGAAATCAACATGGAAATTGGAAAGTATTTTGAACAGAATACGAATAAAAACAATATATCAAATTTAATGGGATGTCACTAATGAGGTACACAGAAGGAAACTGTATACAATGTCTATATAAAAAAGAATGACTAAGTGACTCAGTGACCTGACCTTAATAAACTGGAAAAAGAGTAAATTGAACTAAAAGTAAGCAAGAAAAAGAAAACAAACATCAGACCAGAAAAGATCAATGAAATTGATAACATAAAATGATAAAGAAAATGAATGAAACCAAAATATAGATCTTTGAGCAGACCAATAAAATTGAAAAACCTATAGGGTCACCTGGGTGGCTCAGTTGGTTAAGTGTCCAACTCTTGATTTTGGCTCAGGTCATGACCCCAGGGTCATGAGATCAAGCCCCGTGTTGGGCTCCATGCTGGGCTTGGAGTTTGCTTAACATTCTCTTTCTCCCTCTCCCTCTGCCCCTTACCCCTTACACTCACGTGCATGCATATGCTCTCTCTCTCTCTCTCTCTCTCTCAAAAAAAAAAAAAATTGATAAACTTCTATCTAGGCTGAAAAGGAAAGAGAAAGAGAAAGCGAGACAATATCACAAATGAGAAAGGTGATATCACCAGAGATTATATAGATACAGAACAAATGATAACTGAGTTCATTTTATTTTTTTTAAGTTCAGTTAATTAACATATAGTGTATTACTAGTTTCAGAGATAGAGTTCAGTGATTCATCAGTTGTATATATCACCCAGGGCTCCTTACATTACGCATCCTATTTAATGTCTATCACCCAGTTACTCCATCCACCTACGCCCCCACCCCCCCCAGCTACCCTCGGTTTGTTTCCTATGATTAAGAGTCTCTTTTGGTTTGTATCCCTCTCTGATTTCATCTCGTTTTATTTTTCCCTCCCTTCTCATATGATCCTCTGTTTTGTTTCTTAAGTCCACATATGAAATCATATAATTGTGTTTCTCTGATTGACTCATTTTGCATAGCATAATACCTTCTAGTTCTATCCACGTTGTTGCAAATGGTAAGATTTCTTTTTTTGATGGTTGCATAATATTCCATGTATATATACATATACCACTTCTTTGTCCATTCATCTGTTGATGGACATCTGGGCTCTTTCCATAGTTTGGCTATTGTAGACGTTGCTGCTATAAACATTGGGGTGCATGTGCCCCTTCAGATCACTACATTTGTATCTTTGGGGTAAATACCCAGTAGTGCAATTGCTGGGTTGTAGGGTAGCTCTATTTTCAACTTTCTGTGGAACATCCATACTGTTTTCCAGAGTGGCTGCACCAGCTGGCATTCCCATCAACAGTGTAGGAGAGTTCCCCTTTCTCCACATCCTCACCAATATCTGTCGTTTCCTGACTTGTTAGTTTTGGCCATTCTGACTGGTGTGAGGTGGTATCTCATTGTGGTTTTGATTTGGATTTCCCTGATGCCGAGTGATGTTGAGCACTTTTTCATGTGTCTTTTGGCCATTCAGGTCTTTCTTTGCAGATATGTCTGTTCATGTCTTCTGCCCATTTCTTGATTGGATTATTTGTTCTTTGGGTGTTGAGTTTGATAAATTCCTTATAGATTTTGGGTACTAGCCATTTATCTGATAAAACATTTGCAAATACCTTCTCCCATTCTGTCAGTTGTCTTTTGGTTTTGTTGACTGTTTCCTTTGCTGTGCAAAAACTTTTTATCTTGGTTGAGTCACAATAGTTCATTTTTGCCTTTGTTAACCTTGCCTTCAGAGACGTGTCTAGTAAGAAGTTGATGTGGCCAAGGTCAAAGAGGTTACTGCCTATGTTCTCCTCTAGGATTTTGATGGCTTCCTATCTCACATTGAGGTCTTTCATCTATTTTGAGTCTATTTTTGTGTAAGGAAATGGTCCAGTTTCATTCTTCTGCATGTGGCTGTCCAATTTTCCCAACACCATTTGTTGAAGAGACTGTCTTTTTTCCATTGAATATTTTTTCCTGCTTTGTTGAAGATTAGTTGACCATAGAGTTGAGGGTCCATTTCTGGGTTCTGTATTCTATTCCATTGATCTATGTGTCTGTTTGAGTGCCAGTACCATACTGTCTTCATGATTACAGCTTTGTAATAAAGCTTGAAGTCCAGCATTGTGATGCCACCAGCTTTATTTTTCTTTTTCAAGAGTAACTGTGGCTTTTCAGGGTCTTTTCTGGTTCCATACAACTTTTAGGATTATTTGTCCCAGCTCTGTGAAAAAAGTTGATGGTATTTTAATAGGGATTGCATTGAATGTATAGATTGCTCAAGGTAGCATAAGCATTTTAACAATATTTGTTCTTCCAATCCATGAGCATGGAACACTTTTCCATTTCTTTCTGTCTTCCTCAATTTCTTTCATGTGTGTTTTATACTTTTCTGAGTACAGATCCTTTGCCACTTTGGTTAGGTTTATTCCTAGGTATCTTATGGTTTTGGGTGCAATTGTAAATGGGATTGACTCCTTAATTTTTCTTTTTTCTGTCTCATTGTTAATGTTAGAAATGCAACTGATTTCTGGCATTGATTTTATATCTTGCCACTTTGCTGAATTCCTATATAGGTTCTAGCAATTTTGGGGTGGAGTCTTTTAGATTTTCCACATAGAGTAGCATGTCACCTGCAAAGAGTGAGAATTTGACTTCTTCTTTGCCAATTCAGATGCCTTTTATTTCTTTTTGTTGTCTGATTTCTGAGGCTAGGACTGCATCCCAAAAGGTTTGAATAGTTGTGTTTTCATTTTCATTTGTTTCCATACTTTGTTGAACAATAGTAGTGATAGTGGACATCTCTGTTGTGTTCCTGACCTTAGGGGAAAAGTTCTCAGTTTTCCCTTATTGAGAATGATATTCGCTGTGGACTTTTCATATATGGCATTTATGATATTGAGGTATGTTCCCTCCATCCCTACACTGTGAAGAGTTTTAATCAAGAAAGGATGCTGTACTTTGTCAAATGCTTTTTCTACATCTATTGAGAGGATCATAGGGTTCTTGTCATATCTTTTATTAATGTAGTGTGTCACATTGATTGATTTATGGATGTTGAATTACCATTGTAGACCAGGAATAAATCCTACTTGGTCGTGGTGAATAATCCTTTTATTACATTTTTGGATCCAATTGGTTAGTATCTTGGTGTGAATTTTGGCATCCATGTTCATCCAGGATATTGGTCTGTAATTCTCCTTTTTGGTAGGATCTTTGGTTTTGGGATCAGAGTGATGCTGGCCTCATAGAAAGAGTTTGGGAGTTTTCCTTCCACTTCTATTTTTTGAAATATCTTCAGAAGAATAGGTAGTAATTCTTTTTTAAATGTTTGGTAAAATTCCTCTCTGAAGCCATCAGCCATGGACCCTTGTTTGTTGGGATATTTTTGATTATTGCTTCAACTTCCTTGCTGGTTATTGGTCTGTTCAGGTTTTCTATTTCTTCCTGGTTCAGTTTTGGTAGTTTATACAACTCTAGGAATGCATCCATTTCTTCCAGATTGCCTAATTTGTTGGTATATATTTGCTCAAAATATATTCTTATAATTGTATTTCTTCAGTGTTGGTTGTGATCGCTCCTCTTTCATTCATGATTTTATTTATTTGGGTCCTTTCTCTCTCTCTCTCTCTCTCTCTTTTGATAAGTCTGGCTAGGGGTTTATCAATATTATTAATTCTTTTAAAGAACCAGCTCCTAGTTTTATTGATCTCTTCTACTGTTCTTTTGGTTTCTATTTCAGTGATTTTTGCTCTATTCTTTATTCATTCTCTTCTTCTGCTGGGTTTAGGCTTTATTTGCTGATCTTTCTCCCACTCCTTTACGTGTAAGGTTAGGTTGTGTATTTAAGACCTTTCTTGTTCCTTGAGAAAAGCTTGTATTATGGTATACTTCCATCTTAGGACTGCCTTTGCTGCATCCCAAAAGGTTGGACTAGTTGTGTTTTCATTTTCATTTGTTTCCATAATTTTTTTTAATTCTTTAATTTTCTGGTTGACCCATTCATTCTTTAGTAGGATTATTCTCTTTAACCTCCATGTATTTAGGTTCTTTCCAAATTTCCTCATGTGATTGAGTTCTAGTTTCAAAGCACTGTGGTCCGAAAATATGCAGGGAATGATCCCAGTCTTTTGGTACCATTTGAGACCTGATTTGGGACCAGTATATGATCTGTTCTGGAGAATGTACTTGAGAGGAATGTGTATTCTGTTGCTTTAGAATGGAATGCTCTGAATATAGCTGTGAAATCCATCTGGTCCAGTGTGTCATTCAAAGCCCTTGTTTCCTTGTTAACCTTCTGCTTAGGTGATCTGTCCATTGACATGAGTGGGGTGTTAAAATCCCCTACTATTATTGTGTTATTATTGATGTATTTAATTAATTTTTTTTTATTAATTGGTTTCTATAATTGGCTGCTCCCATGTTAGGGACATAAATATTTACAATTGTTAGATCTTCCTGTTGTATAAACCCTTTAATTATGATACAGTGTTATTTCTCATCTCTTATATTACAGTCTTTGTTTTAAAATATAATTTGTCTGATAAAGGATTGCCACCCCAGCTTTCTTTTGATGTTCATTAGCATGATAAATGGTTTTGTCCCCTCTTACTTTCAATTTGGAAGTATCTTTGGGCCTTAAATGAGTTGTTTGTAGAAAGCATATTTCTGGGTCTTGCTTTTTTTATTTTAATCCAGTCTGATGCCCTTTGTCTTTTGATTAGAGCATTTAGACCATTTACCTTCAGAGTAACTATTGAAAGTTATGAATTTAATGCCATTGTATTACTTGTAAAGTCACTATTTCTGTATATTGTCTCTGTTCCTTTTTAGTTGATGTTACTTTTGGGCTCTCTCTTTGCTTAAAGGATCCCCTTTAATATTTCTTGCAGGGCTGGTATAGTGATCACAGATTCTTTTAGTTTCTGTTTGTCCTGGAAGCTCTTTATCTCTCCTTCTATTCTGAATGACACCCTAGCTGGATAAAGTATTCTTGGCTGCATATTTTTCTCATTTAGCTCCCTGAATATATCATGCCTGTCCTTTCTGGCCTGCCAGGTCTCTGTGGATAGATTTCTGCCATGTTTCACCTTTGTAGGTTAAGGACCTCTTGTTCTGAGCTGCTTTCAGAATTTTCTCTTTGTCTCTGAAATTTGCAAACTTCATTATTATATGTTGAGGTGTTGACCTATTTTTGTTGATTTTGAGGGGGGATTCTTTGTGCCTCCAGGACTTAAATACCTGTTTCATTCCCCAGATTAGGGAAATTCTCAGCTATAATTTGCTCAAATATACCTTCTGCCTCTCTCTCTCTTTCCTCTTGTTCTGGGATCCCAATTATTCTAATATTGTTTCACTTTTTGGTATCACTTATATCTCAAATTCTCCCCTTGTGATCCAGTAGTTGTTTATCTTTCTTATTCTCAGCTTCTTTATTTTGAATCACTTTGTCTTCTGTGTCACTAATTTTCTCTTCTGCCTCATTTATCCTAGCAGTTAGAGCTTCCATTTTTATTGCCTCTCATTCATAGCCTTTTTGATTTCAACTCGATTAGATTTTATTTCTTTTATTTCTCCAGAAAGGGATTCTCTAGTGTCTTCTATTCTTTTTTCAAGCCCAGCTAGTATCTTTATAATTGTTATTCTGAACTCAAGTTCTGACATCTTACTTATATCCATACCAATTAGGTCCCTGGTTGTCAGTACTTCCTCTTGTTCGTTTTTTTTGAGGTTAATTTTTCCCTCTTGTAATTCTATCCAGAGAAGAATAGATGAAAGAGATAACAAAATACTAAAATACCAACAATAACCCCAAAGAAATATACACTAAACAAATCAGAAGAGACCAGTTACAGAGTGACTTCTTACAGGATATACTCTGAACAGAACAATGTGTTTCCAGAACAAATGTTAAGTATTACAGTGCCCAGAAGTACTCATCACAAAACAAAAGTTGGCTAATTTCTGTATTTTCCTCAGATTTGTTCATTGGCTGCTTTCCACACCTGATACACCAGCAGTACTTACAAACACTGCCATCTTAGGTCTTTGGTAGTAGTTTTCCCTAGCATGGTGGAAACTGTGCAGATGGAGGACAAGGATAGGGGAAATTTTTCTGTGTATAACTTTGTTATATTTGTAGATTTTGATTCATGTGACTATATATTCTACCTAGAAAGTTAAATATAAAGTCTTATGATTTTTTTGTTGTTATTTTGGCATTCTTTCTTTAAATCTGAAATTCTTTGCTTTAAATCTGAAAATGCTTCTTCATTGTCCTGTCTCTCACAGTTTTTCTGAAGAGCATATGCTTTTGTGTTGAGTTGGGGTTTTTCAGATTCTGAAATCACAAAGAACAGGCGGGAAGCAGCACCTTGTTTGTCAATTAGTTTCATGAGCAGATGGGCCTAATATATGTTTTTCAGCAAAGGTTAAAAGTAAGTATGAAAAATTGAAATAATGTCACTTCTGGCCTAGATGTGGGCACTGCCAGTTTTTTTTTTTTTAAGATTTTATTTATTTATTTGACAGAGAGAGAGATAGCGAGAGCAGGAACACAAGCAGGGGGAGTGGGAGAGGGAGAAGCAGGCTTCCTGCCAAGCAGAGAGCCCGATGCGGACTCAATCCCAGGACCCTGGGACCATGACCTGAGCCGAAGGCAGATGCTTAACGACTGAGCCACCCAGGCGCCCGTGGGCACTGCCAGTTTTTAAATAATAGATCAAAGAGGAATCCATTCTGTGTTCCTCTGAAGGAAAATCTTATTTTATTGACCCCATTCAATTGCAGTTTTCTGGATCTAACCTAAAACTTGTGACTGTGAAAGTATTTAATGAGGCCTTTGTTCCTTTTTTTTTTCAACTTTATCACATATCAGTCCCCATTCTAAGACAAACCTTTTCTGTGTTGAAGTCCAGGCTTAAATAGATTATGTGTTATTAGTAATTATGAAATATAATACTTAATCTAGTAGGATTATTAGAGGACGATTGAGAGCTGACTTACCAATAATATTAATTTCTCATAATTACAGCCAGCATTTCTTAAGAGTCTACAGGGCAAAGTACTTTAAGTGTATTATTGTCTTATTTCATTGCCCCTGGCAACCCTGTATGAGTTGGTACTAGCCCAGTAGATTGGTAAACTGACAATTAAGCACTTAGAATATTTGCCGGAAATCACATAGTTGGTAAATGGTGTCAGATTAAGGTCTTTTAAATGCTAAAGCCCATACTTTTGACCATCATACTACTGTGTGTAAACAGTTCTCATATATATATATATATATAAATGCATATATATATGCATTTAAATTTATTTAGCAGACATTCATGGAATAATTACTAATTCTTTCACTTTGTATGGAATTAGGGTTTCAAAGATGGCAGAAATATGACTTGTAATTCATATCATGTACAGATGGCATGAATCATCCAATTAATCATCTCAAATAATGATTTCTCACTCTCATGAGAAACTTACTGATGCTTTTCTGTAGTATTGCTATCCACACAATCCACAATCACAAACAGAAATAATAATAACACAAAAATAGATTTTTGCTTTCTGGCTATATTGGATTTTACCTGTATTCTTGGTTGCTTACTATTTGTAAAATATGTAATTTTCAATAGAATCATTTTCAATAGAATGTGTATATATTTGTGTGTGTATATATATATATATACAAAAGTTGTATTTGCATAATGCCAAAAGAAACTGATGATTTGACTTTTAAAAAAATGTAATGTTAAAAAGTCATTTCGTGGGTGCCTGGGTGGCTCAGTCATTAAGCATCTGCCTTCAGCTCAGGTCATGATCCCAGGGTCCTGGGATCGAGTCCCACATCAGGCTCCCTCCTCGGCGAGAAGCCTGCTCTCCCTCTCCCACTCCCGCTTCTTGTGTTCCTGCTCTCTCTATCTCTGTCTCTGTCAAATAAATAAATAAAATCTTTAAACAACAACAACAACAAAAAGTCATTTCGTTTCAGTAGGGGGGAGAAAACCATGTAAGTTGACTATTTTTGTTTTTCATTTATGGCATCATGTGAAGAGAGCTGAAGATTTGCTCTCTTATAATTTTAATATGTAGATTATAGCTAGTGTATAAATATGATCATTCAGAAAATAACACTTTAAAGACCTTTGTGTATTATTTTATTACATGCAGCTCTGTAGCTGTAATCCTAATAGAGCCCATGTTGTTCTATGACACTATGCAATCTTTATTGCATTAGTCTAGGTTTTTTGGGTAAAATGTTCAATGTGAGTAAAAGGTATTATCATCCTCCTCCCCATATCATTGTCATGTGAATATATTTAATTGTGTGTCTGTGAACTGTTTAATTACATTTGTGAGTCTCTCATGAAACTGCCATCAGCAGAAATGAAAATGCCAAACTTGTAAATTATATTTTTTATATGTGCTAAAGCCTTGGCTTCTATGTTTTGCTAAAGAAATTGCTCTATTAAAAAATAACAACATGTATCCTTAGAGCAGAGGGTGTATGATTTACAGGAGTGGAAGGCTTGCCTAGAGATGGGATGCCTGCAGTATCTTTACCCTGTTTATTTGTTCTAGGTGATTATTGACTTCTCAAGTTGCTGGCGGTGTAACGTGAATACAAGTTGAAACTTATAATTGTTATGTTTCTAAACTTGCTAAAGTAATGTTTTTCTCCTGCTCTAAATATTTGAAGATGTCTTTGGATAGATCAGTCTCTTTTCATCCATCTTTAAAGCACACATCCATCTCTGTAAATTGTTTTGAGCTTCTCCTTTAATAGGATGGAGATGAGTGAGACTTACTTTCCCATTTCTGACATGCTTGAGCGAGAAAACAAAGCTACTCCACCCTCCCCCAAATAGGAAAACCTCACTATGCTAGATGGGTTTTGAAAAGTAAAAACACAAATCAAAACCTTCTAACAGCACATCTGTTTTTATTTACAGGAATTAGATGATACAAGCCACAGCTCAGAATCAGAGGTAAGCATTACATTTAATCCATCATGCCTGCAGGTTTTTATGGAGTTCAAACGTTTTAAAAGGTTTGGCTTGATAAAACTCCCTCATTACGTTTCTTGAGGTAGCACTGTCATCTGTGTCCAGTATCTTACTAACAACATTTCCAGTTCAGTAGGAGCAGACATTGTTCATTGCATTTTATTTAATCCCAGGCTATTTAATACTGGAAGATGTTGTGTGCATACTGTTTGTTCCTTTAGAACTTTAAACCATTGGGTTAAAGGCATTTTATTTAATCCCAGGCTATTTAATACTGGAAGATGTTGTGTGCATACTGTTTGTTCCTTTAGAACTTTAACCATTGGGTTAAACCCAATTATGTTATATCTTTAAGCAACTTGAAAGTGTAGATATGTATAGAAATCTGCCACTGAACTATGCTTAAAAGAAGTTAAAGTTGTGAAACACACTGACAAAAGATACGAAATTCAAAGTTAGAAGTGACATTTTGCCTTCCCTTGTGCAGCAGGAAGTTGAGGAGAATACAAGATAAACTCAAGGATATTGGGGATTTTACTTTTTTTTAAAGGATTTTTATTTATTTATTTAACAGAGAGAGAGAGAGAGCACAAGTAGGAAGAGTGGCAGACAGAGGGAGAGGGAGAAGCAGGCTCTCCTCTGAGCAGGGAGCCCAATACGGGGCTCGATCCCAGGACCCTGGGATCATGACCTGAGCCGAAGGCAGTCACTTAACTGACTGAGCCACCCAGGCGCCCCGGGGATTTTGCTTTTTTAACGCCGTTATAGATGCATCATATACAAGATAATAATAACTAGTTTTAAAAATGCTTTTAAAATTTAAAAAGTTTCATTTGAACTTCAAAATAGTCCTGTTGTACACATGGAATAGGTATTACTCTGTTTTACCCCAAAGAGGACTTGGAAAATCTAATAGTACTTTCTTCACATTTGCAAGACAAATGGAAATGTAAGTGCATGTCGGGCCCAGTTCTTCAGATATCATGGTTGGTACTCTCTATATATTGGCAGTTTCAGTATTGCCAATAAAGTACATCATACATCAGTACATTTATGTGTGCACATACACATACTAGTGGACATCAAGAGAAAGAAAAAAGGAATCAGAGATCAAACAATGTATATTTTTTGGATGAATGAAAATGTTCTCTGTCCTGTACAATTCAACTCTCAGTGGTTTAAACATTTAAGGAGATTTGTTGGCCGATCTAAACATAAAGTCCAGGGCCCTTGTTGTTGTGAGTCTCCTACATTTGTCCTCAGGTGTGCCAGATTTACTTGTAGACATCCCTCATGTTTGCTAAAGGTCAATGGCAGTTTTGGGAAATCTGTGACCTAGAGTCCCCAGTGTAAATCCTGACTTTCTTGTGCATTGGATCAGCTATTAAACTATCTTTGTAGCCAAGGGTAGGACAGTTAGACTTGGATTAGCTACAGTGATCATCATGACAAAGATGAATCAGAATATCCTGTTTGGAATTAGCCAGTTATGTCCTATCCCTTCTACTGGAGGATGGTCAATTCTATCTAACTACCAAGATGTGTCAGTCAAGAAGAGGCTGTAAAGAAAAGAAAAGCATTTATTTGGTGCTTTAAAGCACCAAATTGCAGTCTGGAAGACCTATAGTGGACCAATATTGAAAGTGTGCTCAGAATTGTGAGTTGGTAGTGCAGGTTTATAAAGGCAAAACCCACAAGGTTACATAAATTGCTTTTGAAAGAGTTATGATTGGTACTGGCAGAATTTAAACTAACTATCTAATACATGGTTTGCTATTTGGCTAACAGGTGTTATATTATCTCAGTCCTAAGTAGGAGGTTGTATTTTTGGAGGTGGTAGGGTTACAGTTGACAGACTATAATAGACAAAATTCAAAAGTTCTTGGTGTTCTGAGAATTGAAACAGGAGTTGTACACATGCCCTACTTCCTGAATGTCTTTTTGGCTCTATTTCGAGTGACTCTCTTAACAATGCTCACTTTGTTTTGAATCTTCTTTCACAGAGGTTATACAGTGGGGGAGGGTACCATCAATTCTGTGGAGACATTCACCATATATACTACAACGAAGTTTTAGTGTGTAACTTCTCTGTGTTAGGTATGTAGAATTCTAATTATTTGACTGCAGGTATAGATGGATGAAATTAATGTACTACTAAGTACATGCAAGCTTACTTTTATGTGATAAATAAATAACACCAATTAATTCATTCACGTTTATCCCTATACCTCACTTTCTATTATCTCTCCCCTAACAAAGCAAAACAGAGTCTTTAATGCATTTGATAGGTACCTGTTTGTTAATGTCTGTTTCACAACATTTGTTCTGTTGTTTTACATTTGCATAATTAGTGTACTATTGATCATATTCTATTTCTTATTTTTGAACTTAATGATATATTTCTATGAGATATCTATATTGGTACAGGTATAACCAGTTCATTTCTTCTTAATGCTGTGCAATTCTCTAAAACGAGCATATTTCACCTCTTATTTAATCACTTCCTTAGTAATAGATGTTCATTTTGCTTCTAGTTTTACACCATCACCAGTATCATTGCATCAAATTTCTGCCAACATGTTCTTGCAGACTTGTGTGAGCATGTATTTGGTTTATAAACCCAGGACCTGAAGTAGTTGGAATGTGGTATTTATATACTGAATTTGACTAGGGACTGAGGAGTGCCTGTCCAGATGGCCCTACACTAAGAATCATGAGGTTCCCCTGACCTCACATCTAACAAAGTCATCATTATCCAGTGGTTTCGGTCAGGTTCTAATGCAGGAATGGAAATTCTTTTACGTATTTTATTTATTTTTAAAAATTTTTTAAGTAGGCATCACCCAACACATTGTGGGGCTTGGACTCATAACCTGAGATAAAGTAGCATGCTATATCAACTGAGTCAGCCAGGCACCTCTCATTTATGTATTTAAAAGAGAAAGGGGTTTTGAAAAGGTAATTATTATGTTCTTTCAATAATTCATTGGGTGGATGCAGAAACAAGTCTAAGATGGGGTTCCTGGAATGACACCAGAACTTTTTTTATTGTTATGTTAATCACTATACATCACATCATTAGTTTTTGATGTAGTGTTCCATGATTCATTGTTTGTGCATAACACCCAGTGCTCCATGCAGAACGTGCCCTCTTTTTTTTTTTTTTTTAAGATTTTATTTATTTATTTGAGACAGAGAGAATGAGAGACAGAGAGCATGAGAGGGAGGAGGGTCAGAGGGAGAAGCAGACTCCCTGCCGAGGAGGGAGCCCGATGCAGGACTCGATCCTGGGACTCCAGGATCATGACCTGAGCCGAAGGCAGTCGCTTAACCAACTGAGCCACCCAGGCGCCCCAGAACATGCCCTCTTTAATACCCATCACCAGGATAACTGATCCTCCCACCCCTCTCCCCTCTAGAACCCTCAGTTTGTATTTCAGAATCCATCGTCTCTCCTGGTTCGTCTCCCCCTCCAATTTCCCACCCTTCATTCTTCCCCTCCTGCTATCTTCTTCTTTTTTTTTTTTCTTAACATATATTGCATTATTTTTTCAGAGGTACAGATCTGTGATTCAACAGTCTTGCACAATTCACAGCGCTCACCATAGCACATACCCTCCCCAGTGTCTATCACCCAGCCACCCCATCCCTCCCACCCCACTCCAGCAACCCTCAGTTTGTTTCCTGAGATTAAGAATTCCTCATATCAGTGAGGTCATATGATACATGTCTTTCTCTGATTGACTTACTTCGCTCAGCGTAACACCCTCCAGTTCCATTCACATCATTGCAAATGGCCATATCTCATTCTCTTTGATGGCTGCATAATATTCCATTGTATATATATATATATACCACATCTTCTTTATCCATTCATCTGTCGATGGACATCTTGGCTCTTTCCACAGTTTGGCTATTGTGGACATTGCTGATATAAACATTGGAGTGCATGTACACCTTTGGATCCCTACATTTGTATCTTTGGGGTAAATACCCAGCTCTATCTTCAACTTTTTGAGGAACCTCCATACTGTTTTCCAGAGTGGTTGCACCAGCTTGCATTCCCACCAACAGTGTAGGAGGGTTCCCCTTTCTCCACATCCCCGCCAACGTCTGTCATTTCCTGACTTGTTAATTTTAGCCATTCTGACTGGTGTGAGGTCGTATCTCATTGAGATTTTGATTTGGATTTCCCTGATGCCAAGCGATGTTGAGCACTTTTTCATGTGTCTGTTGTCGATTTGGATGTCTTCTTTGGAAAGATGTCTGTTCATGTCTTCTGCCCATATCTTGATTGGATTCTTTGTTCTTTGGGTGTTGAGTTTGGTAAGTTCTTTACAGATTTTGGATACTAGCCCTTTATCTGATATGTCATTTGCAAATACCTTCTCCCATTCTGTCGGTTGTCTTTTGGTTTTGTTGACTGTTTCTTTTGCTGTGCAAAAGCTTTTTATCTTGATGAAGTACCAATAGTCCATTTTTGCCCTTGCTTCCCTTGCCTTTGGCGATGTTTCTAGGAAGAAGTTGCTGCAGCTGAGGTTGAAGGGGTTGCTTCCTGTGTTTTCCTTTAGGATTTTGATGGACTCCTGTCTCACATTGAGGTCTTTCAACCATTTGGAGTCTATTATTGTGTGTGGTGTAAGGAAATGGTCTAGTTTCATTCTTCTGCATGTGGCTGTCCAATTTTCCCAACACCATTTTTTGAAGAGACTGTCTTTTTTCCACTGGACATTCTTTCCTGCTTTGTCAAAGATTAGTTGACCATAGAGTTGAGGGTCCATTTCTGGGCTCTCTATTCTGTTCCATTGATCTGTGTGTCTGTTTTTGTGCCAGTACCACACTGTCTTGATGATGACAGCATTGTAGTAGAGCTGGAAGTCCGGAATTGTGATGCCGCCGGCTTTGCTTTTCTTTTTCAACATTCCTCTGGCTATGCGGGGTCTTTTCTGGTTCCATACAGATTTTAGGATTATTTGTTCCATTTCTTTGAAAAAAGTGGATGGTATTTTGATGGGGATTGCATTGAATGTGTAGATTGCTCTAGGTAGCATTGACATCTTCACAATATTTGTTCTTCCAATCCATGAGCATGGAACATTTTTCCATTTCTTTGTATCTTCCTCAATTTCTTTCATGAGTATTTTATAGTTTTCTGAGTACAGATTCTTTGCCTCTTTGGTTAGATTTATTCCTAGATATCTTATGGGTATGGGTGCAATTGTAAATGGGATCGACGCCTTAATTTCTCTTTCTTCTGTCTTGTTGTTGGTGTATAGGAGTGCCACTGATTTCTGTGCACTGATTTTATATCCTGCCACTTTACTGAATTCCTGTATGAGGTCTAGCAGTTTTGGGATGGATTCTTTTGGGTTTTCCACATAAAGTATCATCTGCAAAGAGTGAGATTTTGACTTCTTCTTTGCCGATTTGGATGCCTTTTATTTCTTTTTGTTGTCTGATTGCTGTGGCTAGGACTTCTCATACTATGTTGAATAGCAGTGGTGATAGTGGACATCCCTGCTGTGTTCCTGACCTTAGGAGGAAAGCTCTCAGTTTTCCCCCATTGAGAATGATATTTGCTGTAGGTTTTTCATAGATGGCTTTTATGATATTGAGGTATGTTCCCTGTATCCCTATACTCTGAAGAGTTTTGATCAAGAAAGGATGCTGTACTTTGTCAAATGCTTTTTCTGCATCTATGGAGAGGATCATATGATTCTTGTTCTTTCTTTTGTTAATGTATTGTATCACATTGATTGATTTGCGGATGTTGAACCAACCTTGCAGCCCAGGGATAAATCCCACTTGGTCGTGGTGAATAATCCTTTTAATGTATGGTTGGATCCTATTGGCTAGTATTTTGGTGAGAATTTTTGCATCCATATTCATCAGGGATATTGGTCTGTAATTCTCCTTTTTGATGGGGTCTTTGTCTGGTTTGGGGATCAAGGTAATGCTGGCCTCATAAAATGAGTTTGGAAGTTTTCCTTCCATTTCTATTTTTTGGAACAGTTTCAGAAGAATAGGTATTAATTCTTGAAATGTTTGGTAGAATTCCCCTGAGAAGCCATCTGGCCCTGGGCTTTTGTTTGTTGGGAGATTTTTGATGACTGCTTCAATTTCCTTAGTGGTTATAGGTCTGTTCAGGTTTTCTATTTTTTCCTGGTTCAGTTTTGGTAGTTGATACATCTCTAGGAATGCATCCATTTCTTCCAGGTTATCTAATTTGCTGGCATAGAGTTGCTCATAATATGTTCTTATAATTGTTTGTATTTCTTTGGTGTTGGTTGTGATCTCTCCTCTTTCATTCATGATTTTGTTGATTTGGGTCATTTTTCTTTTCTTTTTGGTAAGTCAGGCCAGGGCTTTATCAATCTTGTTAATTCTTTCAAAGAACCAGCTCCTAGTTTCTTTGATCTGTTCTACTGTTCTTTTGGTTTCTATTTCATTGATTTCTGCTCTGATCTTTATTATTTCTCTTCTCCTGCTGGGTTTAGGCTTTATTTGCTGTTCTTTCTCCAGCTCCTTTAGGTGTAGGGTTAGGTTGTGTACTTGAGACCTTTCTTCAGAACAACTTTTTTATTCAAATACTTCAAAAATGTACCTATAACCTCTGAAGCTACCCTGAAACTATGAAGCTTAAGAACACAGTGCTGTACCTGCTGTTGTATTGTATTGTAAGTTGTGTAGATGTGCTGTTGGATTAATTTGGCTATTACTTTACTGTTGATTTTTGCATTTTTATCAATAAGCAAAATGTGGCTAAAAGTTTCTTATATAATATTTTCTTATTTAATCATACATATTTTTTTATTTTTGAATTAAAATTATATTAGATTCATAAAATAATCTTGGTAGCTTTCATTCTTTTACTTAATTTCCCAGAAAAAATATAAAACGCATGTGTTCTGGGTTATATTGTAACCCCCCCCTTCCCCACAAAAATAATTATATATATATATATCCTATACCTAGTACCTGTGAATGTAACTTTATTTGGAAATAGGGTCTTTGTAGATGTAATCAAATTAAGATGAGGTCATTAGGATGGTCCCTAATCCAATATAACTGGTGACCTTATAAGAAGAAGAAAAGGACACAGACACAAATAGAAAAAGGGGAATGCTATGTGAAGACACAGACACACAAAAGGATGGTTGCCATGTGACAACAGAGGAAGAAATTGAAGTTAGGTATTTGTAAGCCAAAATACACCAAGGATTGCAACCACTAGAATCTAGAGAAGAGAGCATGTGGCCTTTCCCACATCTTGATTTTGAATTTCAAATTCCCAGAACTATGAGAGAATAAATGTGTTGTTTTAAGCCACTCAATATGTGGTAGTTTATTGTAGCAGCCATAGGAAACCATTAAAGATTTTGGTACTGGAAAATGCACACTGCTGCAACAAATAACAAAAAAATTTGAAAGTGGCTTTGGAATTGGGTAATTGGTAGAGGCTGGAAGAATTTTTGAGGTGCATGTTAGAAAAAGTTTAGTTTGCCTTGAAGAGGCTGTTGGTAAAAATATGAATTAAAGGTACTTCTGGCGGGATCTCGAATGGAAATGAAGAACATGATTTTGGACAATGAATGAAAGGTGGTCCTTGTTATAAAGTGGCAGGGAGCTTGATGATTTGGAAAATTTTCAGCCTATCCATATTTCAAAAGATCAAGAAGTGTGCCCTCAGGAAAAAAATACAAAGATGTGCCTGGTTATGTTTTTGCTACAAGGATTAGGTGTGACTTAGGGATCTAACAGCTGTCAGCAGAAATGTTTCCACTTGGACTGAAGAGGACAGAGATGGAAAGAAATGAAGGAAGGTGCTGGACTTCTGGAATACTATGCATAGGAATTGGGCAGCCAAAGCTACTCAGCTGCAAATATGTGTTATCCTTCAAGAAAAGAGAAGAAAGACTCAAAGAGTGGCTCAGAGGCAGAGAGACTGGAATGGATACTGCTGCCATGGACTCATAGAGCAGAGATGCGCCATGGAGGACTGAAAGTGTGGGGCTGCCCTGATTGATAGGGCCCAAAGGACAGAGCCATAGAGGATTATTCTCAGGTCTGGAAATCTAATGGAATTTGCTGTGACAGGTTTTAGGCTTGCTTGGGACCTGTGGACTTTTTTTTTTCTTCAAATTTCTTCCTTTTGAATGTGAATGTATCTTATGCTTAGACCACCATTGCATTTTAGAAACTGATAACTTGTTTTCTATGTTTTAAATGTCCAGACATGGAGAGGACATCTCACCCATACATAGTTTAGATGCTTTAGATGATGAGATTTGGGACTTTTTAATTATGTTTAGGTGAAATCTTAGATTTAGAGGTAATAATAGAAAGGGTTAAGGCTTTGAGAGATGTTGGAATGGGATAAATGTAGAGTATAGATGGGGGGAAAGGTAGATGGTTATGAGTCGGTTTGTGTCACCTCAAAAGTTCACCAGCACATGGAACATTCAGAAACAGAACACATCTTAACAAATTTGAAAGAATAGAAATCACACAGTGTCTCCTCTCAGACCACAATGGAATTGAGCTAGAAATCAATAACAGAATGAAAACTGGAGAATCCCCAAATATGCAAAGATTAAATAACACACTTATAAATAACACGTGGGTCAAAGAAGAAATTATAAGAGCAATTTTAAAATATTTTGAGCTAAATGAAAATGAAAACATAGCTTTTCAAAATTTGTGAGATGCAGTGAAAGCAGTGCTTAAAGGGAAATTTTTAGCATCAGATGTACATAATAGAAAACAAGAAAGATGAGAAATAAGTAATCTAAGCTTCCACCTTAGGAAAGTAGTTTTCTAAAATAGAAGAAAATGAGTAGTAAAAGCTTGAGCAGATATCAATGAAGTTAAAAACAAAAAATCAATAGAAAAAGTAAACAATACCAAAACCTGTTTCTTTGAAAAGATTAACAATTTTGATAAGATCCTAGCCAGGCAAGTTAAGAAAAAAAGAGAGGGAAAACAAACTGTTACTATCAGAGATGAAGGAGACAGCAACACTGCATATTCCATGGACATTAAAAAGGTAATAAAAGAATACTGTGAACAATTCTATGGCCAAAAACTTGATATTCCTATGAGAAGGACCAATTCCTTCAAAGATAAAATTTACCAAAAGTCACAGAAAAAATAATATACAATGTAAATAGGGCTATATAATTATTAAAGAATCTGAAATAATAACTAATAATCTTGCAAAACAAAAAGCACCAGGCTCAGATGGGTTCACCGGTAAATTCTGCCAAACATTTAAGAAAAACATATGAATTTTCTGTAATCTCTTTCAGAGGATAGAATCAGAGGACATACTTCCTAACTCATTTTATATGGATGGTATTACTCAAACACCAAAGCCAGACAAAGATGTTACAAGAAAACTATAGACCAATATCTCTGATGAATATAGATGTAAAAATACACAATGAAATGTTAGCAAATCATATCCAACAATCTTTAAGAATTATACACCATCAACAACTGGGATTTATCCCAGGAGTACAAGGCCATTTCAACATTTGAAAATTAATGTAATCCATCGCATCACAGGCCAAAGAAGAAAAATAACATGATCATATCAATAGATGAAGAAAAAGCATTTGCCAAAATCCAAGACTCCCTCATGTTTAAAAACTCTGAGTAAACTTGGAATAGAAGAGAACTTCCTCAACTCGATTAAAAAAAACCTATTTTTTAAAAAAGCAAAATCCCTACAGCTAGTATCATACTTAATTATGATAAACTTGAAAGTAAGATAAGGAACAAGGTAAGGATGGTCCCTCTCACCACTGCTTTTCAATATTATAATTAGAAGTCCTACCTAATGCAGTAAGACAAAAAAAAAAAAAAGGCAAGTAAAATGTATACAGGATTTAAAGGAAGGAATAAAGCTGTGTTTCTTTGCAAATAACATGATCATCTATGTAGAAAATCCAAAAAAATAAGTAGAAAATCTCCTGGGATAATAAGTAATTATAACACGGTTGCAGAATAGAAGGTTAATATACAAAAGTTAATTGCTTTCCTACAAAATGGCAATGAACAAGTGATTTTTGAAATTAAAAATATATAATTTATATTAATGTACAAAAAAATGAAATAATTTGGTATAAATCTAACAAAATACATACAAGGTTAATATGAGGAAAACTGCAAAACTCTGATAAAAGATATCAAAGAAGAACTAAATAAATAGAGAGATAGTCTGTGTTCGTGGATGCCATTACTTCCCAACTTGCTCTGTAGTTCAATACATTTTCACTCAAAATTCTAGCAAGTTATTTGGTGGATATTGATGATTTAATACTGAAGTTTATATGAAGAGGAAGAAGAGCCAGAATAGCCAACACAGTAATGAAAGAGAAGAACAAAGTTGGAATACTGATACTGTCCAATTTCAAGATTTACTCTAAGCTATAGTAATCAAGGCAGTGTGATGTTGGCAAAATAAAAAATAAATAATCAATGGAACAGAATAGAGAGCCCAAAAGTAGACCCACATAAATAAGATTCAACTGATCTTTGACAAGGAACCAAGAGAAGACGATAGAGCAAGGATTGTCTTTTTAATCCTGGAACAACTAGTCATCCAAATGCAAAACATGAATCTAGACACAGACTTAACACCTTTCACAACTTTTTAAAATATCAGTATTGGTTTAATTATAACCCAGTGGTAGAATTTAGTAATTTGAGGAGAACATAAGTACCGTCATTATAAATAGACAAATACTTTAAATTATGACAGCATTTTTGAACACAAAATCAGGAAACTACACACTAAGAAAATTATTTAACTCGTATACATACACCTGCTTATCAAACACTGAAGTAAAAGAACTAAACCATTTCGCAGTCTTCAGAGGTGTTTGGTGTTTTACTCCATTCTGATAAAAGTACTTTTAATGTTTTCATAGAGATATAAAACTTACTATTTAACTTAAAATTGGTTACACATCTGTATTTTTTGAAAATTGGATTAAAATTTCTTCTTCTCTGATAGTTTAGCAGAATCTGACTTTAGGGCAGGAAAAACTTGATAATATAGATTTTTGTGGGTTGTTGCTGTACTGTAAAGCTTGTATAAGGGCTGAGTCTCACAAGGCTGCACCTACCTGATCTATTACAGCATCCAGCTCTTGGTATTCTCCAGGGTACCCAATGTATGCCCAGGAACACAGGGTGATAAGGGTCAATTCCATTATCATATTGCATAGTCGAGCTATAATGTCCAAACCAATGAATCTAGTTACACCAGCAATCACTTACGTGGTAAAGATTACAAAAAACTGTGTGACAGGGGTATAAGCTGCATGGAAGATATTTTTGCTATTATTGTGCTTGGTATCCTGTTCATCTATTTTACTCCCCAACTGCTGCTGATAACACTAGCCAAATTTTTATCCATGTATCTTTGTCACCCCTCAGAATAGCTTTACAAATTCTTCCCTAAGCTCCAGCTATTTGGCCTCCAAGACATTTGGGACTAGAAGTGGTTTGTTACAACCACAGATCTTTTTCATCTTTTTGTTGCATGTGTCTTTAACAGTTGCTATGGCCTCTAAATTGTTACCTTCTGCTGTGGGCTGTACATGGATTGGGGATGTGGTAACTCTTTACCGTGATAGATTTTTATATAAGTATTGAAGTAGTCCACCAGACTTTGACAAGTGATTTTATTTCCTTTGATTTCTTTATTATCTAGGCTCTCAGGACTAAGGCATCCAAGAAATCAGTATTTTCAACTTTTGATGAATTCATCATCTATTTCTTTAAATTTTCCATCAGAGTATGGATTGGTAGCTACTTTTAAGCCAGGATGAGGTAGCAGAAAACAGTATATTTTGGTGAAACAGGAATAGATGTGTTTCAAACATTCTGTAGTTCTTCATGTTGGTTCTCTGAAAACTTTAGGAAGTTTCCCAAAAATTGGGTGCCACCATCAGCTTCCCCAAATTCATGTGGGTAACTTCAGTTCTCAGTGAAAAAATGTCAGGCTTTGAAATGGCTTCCAGAATATTTCCCTC
The DNA here is from genome assembly GCF_029215605.1 of Mirounga angustirostris. Taxonomy (NCBI): domain Eukaryota; kingdom Metazoa; phylum Chordata; class Mammalia; order Carnivora; family Phocidae; genus Mirounga; species Mirounga angustirostris. Next base: position 173,593,165 of record NW_026991709.1, on the reverse strand, counting down.
CTGCCAGCTAGCCATACTCAGCAAAAAGCTGAAGATTCTGAAGATCATCCTCTTGGACATTTTGGGATAGGTTATATACCTTCATTAAGCTTATCATTATGCCAAGGACAAATATTGTGGCTGAATCTCTCAAATTGACTGTCAAATGTTCTCTGAGTGTCCATCAATAACACCACAACCATTTTACCATAGGCTTATTGAAAAGGAATTGATTACTGCATGTCTGAATTGTTGTGCTCTCTCATTGAGACCTCTCTGTGAGAAACTAGGTAGTGATCCTTATCATGTCCAATCCAATCAACTGATTCCTGGTTGTACATGTATTTTAACATGAACTCTTTCAGAAATGATTTTCCTTTAATAAATGCTCCAGCAACAGATACAGCACTGATCTCCTTGACCCTGAAAGCCTCTAAGGAAAGCACTTGATTTAGTGTGATCTCATCTGTCTCAGAGGAATGGCCATCTGTGACAGTGAGGACCTGGACTGGTCCTACAGTGATAGAACTTGACTGCCACCAGTCTCCATACCACCATAACCAATAATTGTAGGGACTGAAACAGCTCAGATGGATTTTCATGAAAACACCAACCAAACAAACATATGAATGGGTCTCAGAAGAGGAGGAGCCAGTGGAAAAGGCAGGACTTTTCACAAAAATTAATTCAAAATGGATTAAAGACCTAAGTATAAAATACAGAACCATAAAAATCCTAGAAGATAACATGCAAGAAAATGTAGATGACCTTGAGTTAGACAATGACTTTTTAAACAGAAGACTAAAAGCATAATCCATGAAAGAAAAAATTGATAAGCTGGAATTCAATGAAATTAAAAATTTCTGCTCTGCAAAATACATTGTTAAGAGAGTAAAAAGACACATTACAGACTGGGAGAAAATATTTCCAAAGGGTGTGTCTAATAAAGGATCATTATCCAAAATACACAAAAGCTCTTGAAACTCAACAATAAGAAAATAAACAGCTTGATATAAAAATATACCAGAGACCTTAACAGTTCTCTCACCAAAAGAGATATATGGATGGCAAATAAGCGTAAGAAAAGATGTTCCATATTATCATTAAGAAATGCAAGCTAAAACACCAACGAGATACCACTACATACCTATTAGAATGGCCAAAATCCAGAACTCTGACAACACCAAAAAGTGGCAAGGTTATGAAGTAATAGGAACTCAGATTCATCACTTTTGGGAATGCAAAATGACACAGCCACTATGGAAGACAATTTGGTGGTTTCTTACAAAACTAAACATATGGTTACCATAACATCCAGCAGTCCTACTGCTTGGTATTTATCAAAAGAAGTTGAAAATGTATGTCCACACAAAAACCTGCATGTGGATGTTTATGTCATTTCTATTCATAATTGCCAAACTTGTAAGCAACCTTGACATCCCTTTGTAGGTGAATGGATAAATAAATAGGTACAACTAGACAATGGAATATTATTCAGCACTAAAAGAAGTGAGCTATCAAGCCATGAAGAAACATGGAAGCAAGTTAAATGTATATTACTACGTAAAAGAAACCAATCTTAAAAGACTACATACTGTGTGATACTAACTGTATGACATTCTGGGTAAGGCAAAACTATGGAGGCAGTAAAATGATCAGTAGTTGCCAGGAGTTAGGGAAGAGCGAAGGATAAATAGACAAAGATTATTAAAACTTTAGTGAAACTACTCTGTATAATATCATAATGGTGGATACATGTCATGTGTATTTGTCTGAGCCCATAGAATGCCCAACACCAGAAGTGAACCCTAATGTAAACTATGGACTTTGGATGATAATGATGTATGAACGTAGGTTCATCAGTTGTAATAAATGCCCCTTTCTGGTGGGGCTGCTGATAATGGGAAAGGCTATATATGTTTGGGGGCAGGGAGTTTATAAGAAATCTCTGTACCTTCCACTCAGTTTTGCTATGAACTGAAAACTGCTCTAAATAGGTCTGTTAAGAAAAAAAAAAAATCTTCCAGAAGCTAGAAGAGGAGCATGGCCTTGTCAACATCTTGATGTTGGCCTTCTAGCTCTAGAACTTGGAAAGGATAAATTTCTGTTGTTTTGAGCCACCTATTTTGTGGTATTTCATTATAGTAGCCTTAGGAAGAATAAGCACAGCATAAGTTATCCTGGAGGGTTTGGTAATTTTCACCTATAAATCTAACTGGAATTATTATTTTTCCTTTAGTGGTATGGGGGAGGGGCAGAGGGAGAAGGAGAGAGATTATTTTAAGCAGGTTCCATGCCCAGCATGGAGCCCGATGTGGGGCTCGATCTCATTACCCTGAGATCATGACCTGAGCTGAGATCATGACCTGACCGAAATCAAGAGTCAGACACTTAACCAACTGAGCCAGCATGCGCCCCTATTATTATTATTTTTTAATGTAGGGTAGAGTGAAATGCTGCAATCAAAAACATGTTTTTAACTACCATTTCAATTTACTCTGTGTTAATCTGTTCAAAGTTTCTATATTTTGAATATTTTAATGAAATTGTCATGTCATCTCTTCATTACATATTTATTAATACAATATTATTAGCAATAATGATCTCTTTACATTTAACAATTTTTCCTTTAATCTTCACTTTATTTTCTTGTATATTTTCTTATATATTTTTATATGAGAAATTTTCTCCTTATATTTTCTCATATACAGCAAGGAGAAACCAAAGGACACTTTAATACTTGGGATGGAAAATCTTTAGGTAAAATCAGCCAGTTCTTTAAGCACATTTTTTTGTCTTATACACTACTACAGGCAACCATATTGCTAAGCTCGATTTTTCTCTAAGATTTTCTTCATTTTCGTTCAAGTCCTTGTGTTCCAGGCACTTGAAGCTTTTACCAGCACTCTTCTCAGTTCCAAAATCATTCTCCAATTCTAGAATTGTGTTATTGTAGCATCCCATTTCTTAAGTGCTGAAATCTGAATTTAGTTACCTATTACTGCATAAAAAATGATCATAAATAAACAACAAACATTTATTACTTTGCTGCATTTGGATAACTCACTTCCTTGCAATATAGTCCTCTCTATAGTCTCAGAGTATCCTCACAACATGGCAGTTGGCTTCCCTCAGGAAGAATGATCCAAGAGAAGGAACCCAACTTAATTTTACAAATGACATTCTATCACCTATGCTATATTTTACAGTCACATAGACCAAGCCTGGTACAGTGTGAGAAATGACTCCATAAGGGTCTGGAAGCAAGAGGTGGGGATCATGGATGGTAGGGCAGGGGAATCTTGGAGGAGTTATTAAAGCATGATCTCCATCAACACCATAACAACTGGGCTTTGTCAAGAGTATCAACATAAAGTCTGCTTTATCTTCTTCTAATAATGGTCAATTGAAATGGATATATTGAGATTTATTATATCATAGAGCTTTCTATGATTTGATTAAATAGCTAATTGGTACTTGTAATCAAAACTAACAGACAGATGATTTAAAAATGTGTATCAGTATGAGGTTTCACCTATAATATATTCCCACTATTGTGACCCTTGAGGACAATATTATAATGAAGATCATTTTTATAAGTGGCATTGTCTTAATCTTGGTTTCAAAAGAAGCATAAATGGGAGTGAAGTGCTTATTTGGACTAATGGTGCAGTCCAGTTATTTCAATTAGAGTCACCCAGCTACTAGTGAGCTGACTGTATTATTGGAAAAGTTCCTTTAAACTACTGACCAAGTCTTGCCAGACTCAGCAGGCAACATCTAATGTGATTACCCCCTAATGTGTTACAGCAGTTAGGAAGTCTATAAAACAATTTTAACAGGACTTAGAAATACCACTTCTATAAAATGGGCAGACATAAAGTTAATTCTTTAATGCATTACATTAAGAGAAAAGTGTTTACTTTCCTCTCTGCGAACAATCCACTCATTAATCTGGAAAGTATCACCTGAGAATGCTACTGAAGTCGATCAGATCAAATAGAATAATGACAGGTATTGTGATGGGAGCTCAACAAATTCTATTCCAAAATATATTCCCCCATTAGAACTTCTATAAACTATACTTGGATTTAGCCATCTTGGTAGAAGATTTAAAAGAAAAGACACATTCACAGCCATGCAATTAGAGGAGAATCACACCAGCAATTAGTTGTAGAGTAGGTGTTACTTCTATGTTAGCATCTATTTTCAGTTATTTATGCTTTGGCTTTTTTTCTTTGGTTCTTTCTGTGAGAGTTTGCAGGCAAACAGTACATTATGAGCTCATCTTTGATAAAATCCCAGAATGCTTGTGTTAGGAGGAATTTTAACCTGACCTTGCCAATTCCTGCTGAGGCTTTTTTCCCTTGGAATCAGGTGATTTCTACTTCTGGAACTTGATGCCTCCTCCGAACTTTAATAGCTTGAGTGGTAGAACTCATTACCTTCTGAGGGAATACTTTTTATAACAAATCAACTTGTTCAGTTATTCCTCATATGGGGAGACTCAGTTTATCCACCTGAGTTTCTAAATGTTGACATAAACTCTTGCCTTGTTAACATTTAGCCTGAGTCTCTTTCCTATTGCACAAGACAATCCTTTAAATATTTATGATAGACCATTTTGTATGTTTTTGTAAGTGGAGTCACCTCATGAAGCTGAAGAATACTATTTTATTTTGACTTGCTTAGCGTCAGGTTATGATTGATTTTCTTAAGGTGGGATTGTGCTTGTTTTTTTTTTTGTTTTTTTTTTATTCTTTGTGCCCTTACAACATCAAGAAGGTGCTTGATTGCTGTGTATTTACATATTATGAGAGATTTGGTCCTGCTGCCCACTGACATGGAAGGTGTAGCTTTAGTGAAAAAAATTTGGTAGTCCTCTGCAATAGTATACTTCTTGGCCCACACTGACACATGGGGATGGCTGAATGAAATAATCTTGACAGTCTGCATGGTAATGTAAAACTGATGAGGGCAGATGTTGATCCGTAGGCTCATAAAATATAAGGTCAGAGGAAAGTCAAATCACATGTGAGGAATGTATCTTCTTAAGGAACTGACATACCCACACTGATAGCAAATTGAGACAGGAAATTAAGATGGGGATTCTGTAAGTTAAGTAGTATGTATGCATGTATATTGGGCATTCAAAAGCATTTACTAATTGCTACAGTTATGAGAATCTGAGTTATACTCTCTTCCAGTATGTTGGGGACATTTTGGGGACAGTTCCTAAGTACCAGAATGAGAACCTCGGAGGTGGGGTAACAGTACATGTTTAATTCATTCAACATTCTATCAACAGGCATTTATTGATCCCTTGTTTTGAGTCAGGTCATGTTTTGGGTACACTGTGCACAATTTTAGGCAGTAGAATAATCACAAGCTTACCCTATTAAAGTAGTACAATGACCATAAATAAGGCACGATATGCTGATTTTGAAGTTCGAAAAATTTTGTATCTAGACTATTTTATTGATTTGAAAATGTTTTTTACAATAATGATTATAGAAGTTTTATGAGATTGTTTTATTGTGTACAATTTTTATAGCTTTAAAAATACCAATGACATGTTGCATTTGCCAGCTTTTCTAGGGTTTGAATCCAATGACTAGACCCCAATTTATATTTTACTTGTTCTGATTGGTTCTCATCCAGATTCTTTGCTCTGTGTGAAATTTTAGATGTCAATGGAAGGGAAATGGGTGAGAATGTCATAGAAATGTAGAGCTTTTCATGTAATCCAACTCAGTGTAACCAGGCTAATGCTGTCCATGAGCTTTGTAAACACAAGCTGGTGTATACTAAATTTCTCAGGGACTGTAGTAGTGAGGTGAGGTTCCTAGATTCATACTTTAGAACTGAAAGCAAAGGGGCACCTGGGTGGCTCAGTTGTTAAGCGTCTGCCTTTGGCTCAGGTCATGATCCCAGGGTCCTGGGATTGAGCCCCGCATTAGACTCCCTGCTCCGCAGGAAGCCTGTTTCTCCCTCTCCCATTCCCCCTGCTTGTGTTCCCTCTCTCGCTGTGTCTCTCTCTGTCAAATAAATAAATACATAAAATCTTAAAAAAAAAAAAAAGAACTGAAAGCAAAGCACTGAAAAGGATTACATTTTATAAGTCCCAGGTGTTATCCACCAGCAGATGATAATATATTTTTTAATGAAAGAAACCCCAACTTGTTTATGAAGAAAGATATTTTTATTAGAGCTAGTAGACATTACAAGAGTTGCTAAATGATATTCTAGAATCTTCTTTTAAAAATCATATTCTAACAGACTTTCATTTCCAGAAGAATGGAATTGACATACTTTCCCATCTTTCTTCCTACTAAGTAAAGCCAAAACCCTGGACATTTTATACAAAATGAATATAAGACTCTAAAGTTGGAGGGAAGAAGGCATACTGGCTGAAAATCTTGGGACTAAGGGAGAACATGATGATGAATTCCTTGGGTTTTCTTTTTGAATCTTACAGCCCAGACATAGAGGTAAAGAAGCCAGCAATCCAGGAATGTCAATGGGTGAAGACAAAAATGGTTTAACAAAAGCCTGCTCTGTCTAGCCAAAGGAGTGGAAAAAGAAAGTCTAACAAGAAAGAAAACTTTTGGATAATACTGCTTTACTCTAGCCAAACACCGCTGAAAAGACTGTCTGTAGTCCCACACCCACCAGCAAAAGCCAAATGGGGAACCTAGACCACACTTACTAGGTAGTAATGAGGTGTTCTAACCTCTCACCAGGGTGGTGTCGGAGAAGGCAAAATAGGAAACTGAATCTCTCATCCATGTCAGGCAGTAAGGAGCTCCCTTCTCTTACTGCAGAGTCTGTGGAGACTACCCATGGAACCTCGACTTCCACCCCAACCCCGTGGTTTAAAAAAAAAAGAACAGACTGGAGCAGATGCTCAGTTCTTTGTTTTCCTTCCACACTTTGATCATAAAGCTCTCCTGTTTTAATTTTAATTAATTAATTAAGCCAACTTTTAAAACATCAAGCAATTTTAAATTAAAAAAAATAAATATTATACTCTTGACAAAATCAGTAGATCTGGAAACTCTAGGCCCAAATTCAGCTGCAGCTTAAGAGCATTTGCCCCTTCACATGGTTGTGTATTCTCTAGTTAAACACAATCCTCGATACTCCTTGTGACCTCCACACAAAGTATAAGTGTCAGTTGCCGTTTGACATTGAGCTTGCACTTTTTTTTCTTATTTATAGTGAAAAAATATCTCTTACCCATTGCTCAATCAAGAATGGAAAAACTAAGCAATAATCTAAGAGAGATTATGTTATTTTTCTTATACCTGCCCAACTTCCCACGGATATAACTTTTAGGCTCTTGTAGGTATATAAATTTATAGTCCTCAATATTGCCTCTAGATCATTGGTTTCAATGTTGGCTATACAGATGAATATTGTGGAGAAATTTAAAAAATTTTAAAAATCTCAGTGCCCAGGCTGCTCCAGATTAATTATCAAACTATCTGCGGCTGGAACCCAGGTGTGAGTATTTATACCTTACCAGGGGATTTTGATGCACAACTAAGGTTGAGAACCACTGCTTAGATATTCTCTAAAATCTCTCCTGTTTCATAAATTCTAGGACTTAAAATTCTGAAGTCAGTTGTCCTAACGTTTGGTGAGGATCAATATATTGTGTGTAAGCTATATATTGGGGACCTGGGATTGGGAACATTAGTTGTGGACCTCTGCTTGCCGAGCTGAACAATTCATACCAACTCTTTAGTTTAGATGTGCAGCCCAATCTAACAGAGAGCATTCACACCCAGAAAAAAGGTATTGTAGATTAATCTTAGTTCTAGGGTCAATGTTCTGTGTAACCCAGAAAAGTCATTTTCTCATCCTGGATCTCATTTTCTTTTTCCATTTATGACTGAACAGCATATACATACATTGCTGTACTCATGTCATATAGTTGTGGTAAAGACAATACAGGAAAATCAAAATAAAAGTACACAAAAATATAAACCTACTATAAAAAAACTTATAAAAGGGCTTATTTCAAACCTGCTGACTTATATTTCAAATTCAGAAAGGTAAACACAAATTTGAAATTCCTATTGCAATGCTTAGGTAAGAAACTTTCACCCCTGGTCACCCTCCAAGGTCCAGATTACATGTCTCTGGTGAATCACAAGGCTGATAACTGAGTTTTATGGGTTCAGTAATCAGCTATGAAAAGGCCTACAATGATCAGGAGCCAATGGCAGAGCTCAGAGCCCAACAGTTTCTGTTATTTGTGTTCATACTTGTTCATTCTCTAGAGAAGGTCAGAATATTCCATACAAAACTGTGTTCAGTTCTCAAGTGTGAAACTTCCATGACTGGAAACACATCAAGGCTTTTTGACAGCAGATAACTTTTTACCTCCTCTCTGAGGGGCTCCTGTTCAGAACAAAAATGTAATAGAGCTCAGAGTGTTATCAGAGCCATTATAAAAAGCACTTGAGCATTTTGAGATTCATGCTTAATGCCTTTCTATAATCTGTGAGAATGTGTGCAGAGGCCTTCTAGCATGCTAATGACAGTGTATTATGCCGCTGTGTAGCACCACAGTTCCAACTTATGTAAGGATAAAGCTATGATGTTGAAGGCAAAGATGAAGACTAGAATTGAAAGTTAAAAAACAAGGTTTTATCGAGGCCATTGATGCGTTGGGGATAGAGTAGTGGATAAAAACTAAAACTAATAAAAACATCTAAGTCTTTCTTAAAATGAAACCCAAGTGGCTTGTTAAGGCAAGCTTAAAAGAAAACTAACCATTGCATGAGGTGTTTATTTACTTTCTCTAAGGAAAGGTATTGAAATAAGTCTATATATTCTAAAAAGTGGAATGTCTACTAAAATAGGCAGCCTAAATTAGAACATCACCAATCTTCCACATGTGTGTGTTTTCCTTCCTAAAAAATATTACCTTTATAAGCTAGAAACACCTTTACCTGAAACAAACTTCTTCTATCAAAAGGACTTCAATTTTATAACTTGACACTGAAGAATGAAATCAGACCGAAGTAGTCACTTTTGTTTGTGACGTTGTCCCAAATTTATTTAAATTCAGTCATGCCACTTGGAGTTCAATAAAGGCAGGCCATGAATCTATATGTATTCCAGTAATAGATTGATATACTGATAATGAGAATCAGTCCTAAATTAAAAGTAATTTCAGATGGACAGTAAATATGCTATTTTCTGATGTTCCTGAAGCACTGCTTCTTTCATAGAAGTAATGATGAGAATGGCAGGGTTATGTGAAGAATAGAATGCAGAATAAGAGTAAATCTTCATCTATTTCATAAACAAAAACCAGGGCTGATGATAAGTAAATCAAGGTATTTGAGTTTACCTTTGAAAGGAATATAAAATGTTACAGATATCTCAGGAATTCATGCAGACACTCAGTAGGACTTGAGAGAGAAATAATAATTATACAAAATAGTGTTTTATTGGGTAAATGTTTCTTTGTTTGTTTGTTTTTTTTAAGATTTTATTCATTTATTTGACAGAGAGACACAGCGAGAGAGGGAACATAAGCAGGGGAGCGGGGGTGAGAGAAGCAGGCTTCCTGCCAAACAGGGAGCCCGATGCGGGGCTCGATCCCAGGATCCTGGGATTGTGACCTGAGCCGAAGGCAGACGCTTAACGACTGAGCCACCCAGGTGCCCAAATGTTTCTTTGTTGAGCTGAGTGAGAAATAGTGGCACCTGTTTTGTTTATATCCATTATTGTCTATTTTGAGGTGGCATCGTGCCAGCACATCGTAGGGAAAACCTGATGATTATTCTCTAAACTGCATCCATTATATTATGAAATCACCTTTTCTACTACATTTTATGAATGACTAACTATGGAAATTTCAAGGTTTTAAAAATGATTTATATAATCTAATCATTCATGTATAATTAATTCTAATAATTTGCATGAGTGTTTCAGGTCATTTTGGAATAATTAGCCATTGTTGAGGATTTTTTTCCCCCATCAATTAAACTAATTGCTTTTCACATAGGTGTAAATTGGATATTGATCCCCATTTTTTAAAACTCACTTGCATAAGCAAATTATGCCTAATTGCTAGCTTACCACATCATTACACAGTTATCATCATTTGTACAAAAATATGCTCTACTAGACTAATGAATTCTTTGTCGTGTTTTGAAGGGCTTTTTAATTGTGATTCTTGAAACAATGTTGTCATTAAAAAAAAATCAAACACCATGTTTAAACCCATAGCACAATAAAGCACATTATTGGTTAACAAATGTACCAGCTCCTGCCTAGGTAGTCATTAATCTTGGAATATAGAGAATTCCTTGAAGCACATTGAAAGAACCTCATTATTGTTATCAAATATAGTGAATACACACAAGCAAATATTAGACTGTGTTGGTTCTAATGTTTTTTTAGCGTAATCCTTTCCGTTTCCTCTCTTTCTTTTCTACCTGATGAAAAAATCTCTGAGAGGATCTGAAGAGGTTGGAAATGTAAAAGAATCACCGATAGAGAACAGAACAACAATTTTAAAAAGTCAGGATATAAAAGAACTCTATTCATCATTCATTCCATGCAATGAATTATTGTCTTCTGGTGGTTTTGCTGGGTTTTTTGCTCCGCTATTTTCTAGATTAGATCCTTAAAAAACCCAAACAAACAAACATGAAAAGACATGAAAATAAATAGTGCCAAAATTCTCCTTGTAGATTTCTACACCATATGATGTAATCGTTACACATTAGCCCTTCACAGAGATTGGAAGTAAAACCTAAAGGATATATTAAAGTTCTTTTTATATGTGGGAGGATGGTCTCAGTATGAAAGCCTTATTTTAATTCTTAGATATCCCACTAATAAAAGCATATGAATATGGGCCACTTTTTTATTGGTGCTCACTTCATGGAGGTCAGAATTCTCTCAGTTGGATGTCATGTTGAGCAATTTATGTTTCTTAAGGCTGTGTCTACACCCACAAAGAGAAGCAGAAGATAAGCAAAGCTTCTGAATGATTCTCTTGCTTAAAATTGCTAGACAATGGTTCTTGGATTCCCTCTGGGCATTGTGAGAATCAGTTTTTTATTTGCTCTATGGACCTAACTTTTTCTTTTCCTTTTCCATGGAGGTGGAGGAGGGAAAGAGGAAGACAAGTAAATGCTGCTTTACTCTTTGGTGTCTTTCTGATACCAAAATGGGATGACGTTTAAGAAAGCATTAAGTTTGATCCAAAGGGGCACCTGCACCCCAATGTTTATAGCAGCAATGTCCACAATAGCCAAACTATGGAAAGAGCCTAGATGCCCATCAACAGATGAATGGATAAAGAAGATGTGGTGTGTATATATGATGGAATATTATGCAGCCATCAAAAATGAAATCTTGCCATTTGCAATGACGTGGATAGAACTAGAGGGTATTATGCTAAGCGAAATGAATCAATCAGAGAAAGGCAATTATCATATGATCTCACTGATATGAGGAATTTGAGAAACAAGACAAACGATCATAGGGGAAGGGAGGGAAAAATGAAACAAGATGAAACCAGAGAGGGAGACAAACCATAAGGGACTCAATCTCAGGAAACAAACTGAGGGTTGCTGGAGTGGAAGGGGGTTGGGAGGGATAGGGTGACTGGGTGATGGAAAATGGGGAGGGTATGTGCTATGGTGAGCGCTGTGAATTGTGTGAGACTGTTGAATCATAGACCTGTACCCCTGAAAAAAATAATACATTATATGTTAATTTAAAAAAAGCATTGTTTTAATCAATTTAATGAAATTTGGCCATTGTCTTAAATTGGTTGGGGTTTTTTTGAAAGAAAATGGATGGGCCTCAAGGGCATTATGCTAAATAAAATAAGTCAGAAAGTGAAAGACAAATACTGTATGTTTTCACACATGTGGAATCTAAAAGAGCCAAGCTTATAGAAACAGAGTAGAATGGTGGTTACCAGGAGCTGGGTGGGGGGAGAAGGATGGGGGGAAGTTGGTTAACAGATACAAATTTTCTGGTATAAGATAAGTAAGATCTGGGGATCTAGTGCACAGTGTGGTGGTTATGATTTATAATACTGTATTATATACTTGGAGGTTTTTAAGAGTATAGATGAATCTTAAATTTGTTATCACATACACATGCACAATTATAATTGTGTGACAGGTTGGAGATGTGAACTAACCTTACTGTGGTAATCATTTTGCAATATATACATGTATCTCTTCATCACATTGTACACTTTGAATTTACATGTGCTCTATGTCAGTATCTCATTGAATCTGGGGAAAATATTAAAAATAGCAAAAAAAAAATTATATATATGTACACAGTATGCCAGGAACTATCTTAGATTTAAGTGTGTACTGTTAAATGAAACAAATATGTTTCCTTCCCTCAAAGTGTTAATAAGTGAAACAGACATCAATGAAATAAATACAGCTTATGGTAGATCTTAGTACTACTTAATGGTAGATCTTAAAAATTCTCATTTTAAGAAAGAAATTTTTACTACATCAGGTGATGGATCTTACCTAAACTTACTGTGGTAATCCTTTCACAAACTATACATATATCAAATCATTATGTTGTGTACCTTATATACCTAATACAATGCTATATATCAATTATAACTCAATAAAACTGGAAAAAAATTTAAAATTCCACCATATATCTTAGACTCAGTTTATAAAAACCAAGACATCAGAGGTAGAAAACTCCTTGAAAATCATATATTTCATTGCCATCCAATATCTACTTGAATACCTGGAGTGACAAGGGCTTATTTATTACCTGCTGAGGTAGCACAGAGCATTTTCAGAGAGCTTTAATCATCACAAGATTCTTAGATCCATTCATTCCCAGTTCTGCAACTCCTCTGGCACCTGGAATGAATCTAATCTCTTCTTGCAGGTTTTAGTTTTGAAGATAACTCATCCCTTGCTATCCTTTTCCCTTTTCTATTGTTGACCAAACATTCTCAAATTTCTGTACAACTTGTATAGTGTCAGACCTTTCAAAAGATTGCTCTCTGGGTTTCTTCAATGTGTACTTCATTTTCTGATGGTATTTAAAGTTTGTATAAAGGAAAGTCATTTATGGAAATCATGAAAACAAAACAAACCCCCAAACAAGCAAAAATCTATTATTTTCCCTTTTGCATAATTTGAAGAGTGATCCAAATAGAAAATTAAAAAGTCACCTTATATAAAATATATGTATTAAGAACATTGGTACAGAATAATATGTAAATAGCCCTACAATTTGTGGTATTGTTATTTCTTAAAATTTGTGTTGTACTGAATTACTATTGTTTTTGGCAAAAAATCTTGGGATATTTAAAATCTTTGATCAAAGTAGCCCTGCCAAACTATTGATTTGTGATAAGGTTATAATTTTTTTTTAAAGATTTTATTTATTTATTTGACAGAGAGAGATAGCGAGAGCAGGAACACAAGCAGGGGGAATGGGAGAGGGAGAAGCAGGCTTCTTGCCGAGCAGGGAGCCCGATGTGGGGCTCGATCCCAGGACCCTGGGATCATGACCTGAGCTGAAGGCAGACGCTTAACGACTGAGCCACCCAGGCGCCCAAGGTTATAATTTTTGAAATAAATATTATTTAGTCTAAAGATTGCTAACTAGTGATGAAAAATAACATTTAAGGTTAAATATTATTTGACACTCTTTGTGATTTTTGGTTGATTTTAAACCATGGCTTCAGTGATGACAGCAGTATAAAACTGATCTAAGCTTAGGTGAATCCAAGATGGACTAAAATATTTTCTGTATAAAAAAACTCTTTATTGTGTTCAACACAATAACATTCTTACTTTCATTCCAAAGGATTAAAAAATTGACAACCTTTATTCACAAACTGTATTTGTGCTTAATGTTATTATTCCTTCCTAATGGTTATTGAATACCATCCTTGTTGTTTATAATAACAGCATATTCATATTTCTGACGGTTGACTCAAGACCTTCTTACATTAACTTGAAATAAAATTGAAAATAACACAGGCCAGGCCTGAAAGTACTCAGCGGACGCATATAAAGAGTAAATTTAAAACTCTACACAACAGAAACCACACACTCTTGCTTTAATTGCTTCCGAGAGGTCACAAAACAGGGGTAAAAAAATGTGCTTTTATAATAGGCTGATGCTATTGCAAAATAGAAAACAAACTAAGGTCAGCCCTTCTTCCCCAACTTGCTTACTTTTGGTTACACCATGGAAATGATTTCAAAGCAGATTTCAAAGGGCAACACCTGTTGTTGGAACCACGCATAAAGAATTTTATAGAGAGCTAAGTTTATAGATAGCTAAAGAATTTAGAAAAGCATGGGGAGATGCTAAAGAGATTATAAGAGTGAATTTGGAAGAAATGTACTGAACTCATTCTCTACTTGCATAAATAATTTTGTCAATAGGATGGAACTAAAGACAGAGATTCATGTCTCCAGCATGTCCTCTTTCAGTATGCTGGGAAGGATTTCATTCAAGACATCCCAGTAATAAGAAAGAAAATGACAAATTTAGAGTTCTTTTGATATTAACCACAGAGATATATCTTTTGTTAAGAAATTGGAACAGGGGTGCCTGGGTGGCTCAGTCGTTAAGCGTCTGCCTTCGGCTCAGGTCATGATCCCACGGTCCTGGGATCGAACCCCACATCGGGTTCCCTGCTCCGCGGGAAACCTGCTTCTCCCTTTCCCGCCCTCCGCTTGTGTTCCCTCTCTCGCTGTCTCTCTTTCTCTCTCTGTCAAAATAAATAAATAAAATCTTTTAAAAAATAAAGAAATTGGAATCAAATTTTTTACATAGTGTTAGGTCTAGTGGGATATTTTGAAAATATTTCTGAACATTAGCATATAGCCCCAGTATTTTATACTTTTTTATCACCATAGAATTCTAACTAATGCCTAAAGCAATTAAGTGTGGACTTTAAACTTTAAAGATACTTCTATTTCAAAATGTGCAAACAACTGGATGCTCTGATGTTTATTTATGAATGGTGAGATGTATGTGTAATAGCATAGTTTTAGAGCCCAAGACATGGTACCCTACTTGGCCCTGTTTATTTGGTGACTATCAAGTGATATTTTAAGATGCATGTATTTCATTATTATGTTAAAAAGTCAAGTTGAAATATGAAAACACCTTCATGATGTTTTTCTTCTTATTTGCTTTACAGACTAGAAAGCAATTTCAGGTTAAAAAAAAAATCTTTGAAGATTGACCATATGTTTTTTGTTTAGGAACTATGAAAAGTAGAATTGCAGAGCTAAACCATGAGAGAAAATATGTCATGTTTGTAATAAATTACCTGCTGTGTCTAATAAGATGTCCTTTTTTGTAAGCCGAAATTAAAATTATATATATACTTACATATGTATGCATACCCACATTTTTTTTTTCCAAAGTATAAATGAATTAATTAATGCAAAACCACCTCATAAATTCTCATGAACAAACCTAACTTTGAATTACAGGGAAGTTTCTTAGAAACCGAATGTCAAATATTAAAGAATTTCACTCATCTACAAAGTGTATTAGTACAAGAATATGTAATAATCTGGGCTAGAAAATCATGGAGTGAGAAAGAATGGGACAGGGAGGAGACAGGAAGACAGGTTAATCAGACATTTGTAAAAAGCACTTCATTAGTTTAACTGGACAATTTCTCCCCTGTAAAGCAACAAAGAAAATATCACACCTAGTAACAGTAAATAGTTCCCCCCCCCCAAAAAAAATCTGCATCATGTCAGCATGTTCTTTTAACAAGTGCTAAATAAAGTCATTATGGCACCTACATATTCCATTTTAATTTCTATTTGTCTTTCCCTTTCATTAAATTTTCCTTTAAGACACTCTTTTTTTTTTTTAAGATTTTATTTATTTGAGAGAGAATGAGATAGAGAGCATGAGAGGGGGGAGGGTCAGAGGGAGAAGCAGACTCCATGCTAAGCAGGGAGCCTGATGCGGGACTTGATCCTGGGACTCCAGGATCATGACCTGAGCCGAAGGCAGTCGCTTAACCAACTGAGCCACCCAGGCGCCCCAAGACACAACTCTTTATCTCCAGAATCTTATACAGTACCCAACATATAGATGAAAACCAAATAAAAATTCTTGTTGTTTTTAACCTTAAATTTTAATCATCATACCTAGAACTCTTATTTGCATAATTACACAATTAAAATAACTAATTGGTGTGAAATGCTTTCCGTATGCCAAAAAATATTTTAAGGCATTTCTGTATTAACTCATTCATTCATTTCAACAACCCTGTGAGGTAGGCACTTTTATTTATCCACATTATACAAAGGTGGAAACAAAGGCGCAGGCGAGAAAGGTTATTTGCCCAAAGTGAATGAGTAGCACGTCAGCATTTGAACTCAGACCAGTTGACTCAAGAGTCAAAACCCATAACCATTACAATGTACCATCTTTATTACCAAAATCAAACAATGCCTTGGGGTCAAGGTAATTTTCCATAGTTGCAGTATGGAGTATTAGCATTATGGTTATGATAAACACATTATCATTTAACCAAAAAAATTGAATCCAGAAGTGGCAAAAGTTAGCAGCTGAAAGTGGAGGCATGTTCAGAATTAATGTGGCTGATTACCAAGGTAAGCAATCTATTTTGAGACTACAAACCATTGAGTTATGGACAGTCAGAGATATCCAGATAATGCTGAGAATATGAAGGGAGGAAAAAGAGGCCAAAATGGAAGGAGTGAAAGATGTCGCAGAGGTCAAACTTGCCTGACCTGATCATGTAGACTAGGGCTGGTCCTGCCATGTTTAATATGCACTGATCATAGTTTCATCTCACGTACCAATTTCAGGTAATTGGGAATGGCTGCCTATAATGTGGTATCAAGATAGAGTGTGAGGTTCAGTCTGGTCTGTGTTGGAGTATATTCTGCTCTCCCTTATCAAGGTGTGTGATGAGCTTGGAGGTAGACTATAATGGTCTACAGAACCCACATTTGTGTTATCCCTGCATTAGATGAACATTTCCATGACTTGATGCTTGACTCTTAATATCATAGAATCACTGATTAGTCCTGTGACAGAAAAAAAACATGGCTTGACTCTGTACTGTTTGATACTTGAACCAGGAATATATATAACCTTAAAAATTTAGGCAGTGTTGTCTATATATTCACTAGTGTTGACATTAGGAAAGTCAAATATGGCTGTATTCAGAGAAACTATCTTGAACGCTGGCTCCTGAGTTATTATTGATCAACACGGCATCATAAAGGCTGTAGGTATATATTATGTAGGAATGCTTGAAGCTTTGAATCCAATCCCAGCTATTTTTCAATTCACTTTTACACCAAGAATTTCCAATGTGTTCTGAGTTTAGTTGTTTCCCTCCAAAAAGATAGGTTGAGGAGCGCCTGGAAGCCTCCAACTTCAGCTCAAGTCATAATCTCAGGGCCCTGGGATCTATCCCTGCATTGGGCTCCCCACTCAGCAGGGAATCTACTTCTCCTTCTCCCTTTTCCCCTCCCCCTGCTCATTCTCTCTCTCCCTCTCAAGTAAATAAAAGCTTAAAAAAAAGATATATTGAAGTCCTGGCATATATCAGAAGCTAGAAAAGGCAAAGGATGCTACTCTAGGACTGTTAGAGGGAGTATGGTTCATAAGACACTTTGATTTTGGACTTCTAGCTTCCAGAACTGTTAGTTAATAAATTTGTTTTAAGCCAGCCAATTTTTTGTTCAATTTGAACATTTTATAAATGAAAACATGAATATATATTTTATTTTCTGAGCTATGTTTTCATTTTCACTGCTATATTCTATTATATAAATTACTGTACTTTTAAAAATCCATTCAACTACTGATGAATCTTTGGATTTTGTCAGTTTGGGGCTATTACAAATCATACTACCATGAATTTTTTTTTGGTGCATGTCTTTTGATGCACACACATACATATTTCTTTTCATTAAGTATAGAATTGCTGGGTCATAGGGTAAAAAAAAGGCAAACATTCTAAAATCATGAGATTATTTTACTCTATTTCCATTATGAGGCTGACATTTTCTCTAGAGTCTTGCTAAAACTTGATGATGTTAGTCTTTTTAATTTTAATTTTAACTTATTTTTTTTTTAAGGTTTTATTTATTTGTCAGAGAGAGAGAGTGCACAAGAAGGGAAGTAGCAGGCAGAGGGAGAAGCGGGCTCCCTGCTGAGCAAGGAGCAGGATGCAGGACTCAATCCCAGGACCCTGGGATCATGACCTGAGCCAAAGGCAGATGCTTAAACCACTGAGCCACCCAGGCGTCCCAAGTCTTTTTAATTTTTAAATTGATATCCTATTACTGTAGCGGAGATATAGTGCTATCTCATTATACTTTCTAAGATCTCTTTAACTTAGATTCTATATTATGTGATTATGTTTTGAAATGATTCGTCAGCTTATTTTGGACTCAAGTATTAATTTATTTTTGGTGATGATCATCTTCTAATTAGGAGAATGGAAAATTTATTTTCTTGTAGCTCAAAGGATAAAATGTCCCAACACTAGAACTGATCAGCAAAATGATATTTTTCACTGTGGAGAAATTTGCTGTTAGCTCTTCACTGTCCATCTTTATGGTCATAAAGAATCATGTTAATTTTTTTTTCTTTTTAAAGATTTTATTTATTTATTTTTTTGAGGGAGGGAAAATCTGAAGCCAACCCCACACTGAGTGCAGAGCCCAACGTGGGGCTTGATCCCATGACTGTGAGATCATGACCTGAGCCAAAACCAAGAATTGGCCGCTTAACTAACTAAGCCACCCAGGCACCCCAAGAATTATGTTAATTCTAACTGCTATATATTCCCCGTCCCATCAAGTTGACATTAGATAAAAATTGACCTCCAGCTTGATACCTCTGCTAACTCTGGACTAGCTTCATACTGCAATAGGTCATGGGAGATTTGGAGATTTATAGCCTTTTTAAACATGATTTTTGTATATTGTAAAGAAGATCTTTACCCCTTAAACTGGTTACTGTAAACATTTCCTTTCTTCACTCTTGTCTTGCTTGAGAGGCTTTTCTTTTCCTCCTAAAATCATAGATTCACTGCAACATGAACTGAGAGTAAGTGCAGATGTTAAATAGCACCACAAATTGAATGATATCAGTTTTAAACATGTCATAAATATAATTTGGAATTTTCTAGGACATTGGTTTTTCTACATCTTGTACCACAGTTGTAAAAATAGCGACACTCTCCAAGACTGCCTCTCAGTCTACTCTGAGAGCGTTCCTCCATCACTGGAAAATATTTGGTTAAGGAAAACATGGGTGTGAGGTGTTGGGACTTAGTGGCCTGACCTTAAGGAACAAACTGTATTTTCTCCCTTTCAGGTACTTGATTTGGTTTCTCCCTATTTGAAATTATATCCTGAATTTGAAAAGGTTACTTAAGCCCTAATTCTGAAATCCTTTGCAAAGAAGCTGAAGAATAATAATAAAAAAAAAATCATAAGAAGAAATCACCAGCTTTCTGTTATCATGGCACTGACTTGCTTTAACCTAAGAGGTGATTAGGAGGAGACTTCCGTTTTATCAGTGATTTCCAAGCAAAATTCATTTTCTTATTGACTATGGTTAAGAATACTAATAAGTAACTGAAACCATGTAGCACACTCTCAAGGTAGCTTCACACATTTCTAGGTGTGAAGAAAGGCATTAGAACATTAAGGAGCTGTGACTATAATATCCCCCAAATGAGACTAGCTTTCTTTCAGCTCCTTTAATTTCAACTGAAAGTGAAAAATGTTTATCAGCTTATCAGCTGAGGTCAGGCTCTGGAAATGAGTAACAAATGTAAAACATAAGCAGCAGAGAATTGTTCCACATCTAATCCTGTGGGCGCTTATTTGTTCAGTAACTCCAAGGGTGTACTTTAACTTTTCAGAATAACTGAACGGTACAGAAAAGATGGAAAAATGATGAACTCTTGCAAAAATTTCCCAGCCACCTTTTAAAGAAGAACTGTAAATGGAAATTTGCTATAAAGACTAAAAAAACTTGTAACAATATTAACAAGGGGACTTGCTTTAGGCTTTATTGTGTGGGAAAAAAAATTCCCTTCCTCATTAGTACAACTTGAGCAAAGCTTGGTATACTCTCAGCCATTTGGAAAGAAAGAAAAGCTTTTGTTTGTGCCTGATGATAAGGGATTTTTTTTATCATGTGTAATCATTTTGTGATGATTTAGAATAAGTTCATGTCATTTCAGTACATGTACTGTGGAAATGAACAATTTTTAGAAATAGCGAATCAAGTATTATTAGTTGTTACCGTGATTAGTATGCCTCCAAAGAATTTCAACAGTTCTTAGCTCATAGTGAGGACTTAGAAAATTTTTGTTTCTTTCAATATCAGTCATATTTTTTTATTTGTGACCAACCAAAATATGCTCTAACTGATTTAGGTGGAAAGGAATTTATTATATAGATATAGGTACTTCTCAGAATTATTGGGAAGCCTGGAGAATGTGGCTCAGGGAACTGGCAGTGAACTGGTATATCATATTTTTAGCTCAGTGAACTCAGCTTTTTTTCCAAGTCTTTAAAAACTTTTGGTGATCCTCCAACACAGAAAGAGAGAATACACTTTTTGTTGGGGTGACAAAAAAATGAGGAAGTTGGTATCCAGCAACAACAAGACCTAATAAATATCCATTAAAATAGTGAGGGTATGATTATATGGTTTATATAATTTGACTGGTTAACGATTAATTTGGTTGGTATAAATAGCCAATCTGGGAACTCAAAACCTTCTGTTTATCAAAACAGTGAGCTCTTTATCTATTGAACCCTTTGGGCATCAGATCATTGTTAGATCCCCTTCTGCTGTATGAGCAACTTTCTAGGGGTGGAAAGCAAACTAAAGGGAAGTCACTGACAACAGAGGAAAAATGAAATATCCTCTACCTGGTAAAGGGAGAGGGTAGTTAACAAGCTCAATGAATCTATTTTTGAAAGACAGTAGAAATGCTTTTGTTTTATAGAAATGTTATATCCATGGGCCCACTTCACTTTAACTTGCGTACAACTTACCTATAATGTTTTAGGAATTTCAACGAAATAATAATTATTTCCTGTCACTAATTAACCACACAGTATTGCAGGGTTAATAAGGGGATCAGAGATGTTTTCTATCAAAGTAAAATGAGATTTATCATTCATATAATAACATGTATATTTTTCTAATTACTTTCCATATGTTACCCTATTTAATCCTCATGATAACTAGATGTGGTAGGTATTATACTTACCTTTATTTTGTAGACAAAGAATCAGAACAGTTACAATATTTAGCCAAGGTCACACAGTTGTAAGCAGTATATATTTTATGTGTATTAAGATGCATGGTATACAGGGCGCCTGGGTGGCTCAGATGATTAAGCGTCTGCCTTCGGCTCAGGTCATGATCCCAGGGTCCTGGGATCGAGTCCCGCATCGGGCTCCCTGCTCAGCGGGGAGCCTGCTTCTCCCTCTGCCTCTCTCTCTGTCTCTTATGAACAAATAAATAAAATCTTAAAAAAAAAAGATACATGGTATACATTTTATTAATGTGTATGTATTATATATATGTAATATTCATGTGTATATTAATAATGTATATATGTCATTGAAGAAAATAATTTAGGGAGCTCAATGAAATTTTATTAATAGATTTTAATCTTTAAAAATTCACTAAATACAACTTTTTCCCTACTTCATTAATGTCAGATCCTCAGGTTGTTTTCATAATGCAATTATATGTTTCACAGTGTTTAACCCATCTTAGTTTCCTACCTCAAATAAGTGATGAATCTGTACACTGTTCCCTTTGTCTGGATAGAGCCTGGCATCCTAACCATTCTCCTACAAGAAAAATATTCTCCAGAGAGGATTCCTCTGCTGAAACCAAAGCTGATGGACAGGTCCTGCTTTCTTTTTAAAGATCTATTTTAAATCAGATGCATTTTCAGTCCCGGGAGAAGCACATGTTCTTTTCCTTCCCCATTTCTTTAACACATATACACTTACTTCAGCTCTGCCCTTCTTTAAAATTATTGTTGCTTCCTCAGCTGCAGCTTCTGCATAATGATGTCATTTTTTACTGTCATTATCACCATAATGTTTTTATGCAGGAAGTTAGGGAAGAAAAAATTGGGTAACATTATTCTGGCATCTTGTTTTTTCTTGTTCTGGCTTTTTCTCTTGACCTTGTGTCTACCTGACCACATATGTGACATGAAAATCCTGTCACAGGTTTCTTTGAATCTGTTGCATTTGAGTTGGGTGAGCCACCAATTCAGTAAGAATGGGCTGTTTCTCAGGGCAGAATTAATACTGAATTAGCAATGTTGAACCACATGTTTCATTTACACAGTGTCACAGTTGGCCAAGAAAAGCTTCCATTAATTTTAAGACTTGTATACTAGATCTTCCACCATAGGTTCTGGATATTTTTACATATCCTCAATCTAAATAGATCATTACATTTTTTCCAACAGTTTCTTAGGAACTGACTCTGGTTTTCTTAAGCAGAATAAATAAGTAAGTTTATTGACATAAAAAGTGTAGCTCAGAAAATTGAAGAAATATTTGAAGAATAAGGCTGGTGATGAACAAAACAGAGACAGGTCCAGGGGTCTGGAGAGCAGGAAATTTTGATCAACTTTTTCAGGGCATTACTTACTCCTGGAATGAATCAGTTAAAACTACTTTCAGTTTTTTGATCACCATGCTCAAGGTTGAGATTCTCTAGAGAGTGGGATAGGACAAATGTGAATTATGTGTCTATCCTTGCAGGATACCATGATGGACATTGCACTAAATAACCAGCCCATCAGTGTAAAATGGGGAGTTGTTATCAGAATACAGGAAAATTGATGTAGATTGGCAAAAGCAACACATTTCTATTATAAAGGTTAACAATTTAAAAATAGTTTATTACAAAGGTTATTTAGTCCACGACACAGTTACAGTCTAAGTTAGATCAACATTTCCAGCCCCCCCCTCCCCACCGCAACCTTTTAAAAAATCAGAATATGATATCCATTCCTACTTTAGGAAGTTAATCAGCTTAAGACAATGCCTTTATTGTGGCAGAATAAAGGTTAATCTGAGATTTTAAGCAATTTCAAGTAGAAGAGAGAAGTTAGTTGATCTTTGCAGAATGTATTTGAAAGGTGAGTGAAAACATCAGCTCTATACAAAATCATAAATTGGTGCGCGAGTGAAACGTTAATGAGTACACAGTATCTCAACCTTCTCCTGGCATGGGGAACAGGTCGCAATCCTTCAGACACCTCCTCAGACTTCCAGGGCACAAGTACTGAAATACTGAGGAGTATGAGGGCCTTGTTGCTCATACGAGAGAGAGGCTACCGCAGTATCTCAAGTTGTAAACATGCAAACACATGCTGTCTTCTTCAGAGCGGCCTCCCTGATGTCTCTCTTTGGCAGCAGAAAGCAGAGCAGAGCTGTGAATCTTGTACAGCAATCTGGAAATGATGGCAGGGCAGCCTCGTGTGGGAGTCCTACATCTGACACTCTGGCCTGTCATTGCTGGCCTCACTGCATTTGCAGCTCATCCCGCGTGTGGGAAAGGGAACAGAAACAGGGACCGGCTGATTGGTGTTCCTGGCCTCTAAGCACGTGGTTACATCCTGTTGTGCTTTCCTATTCCTGTCTTTTCAAGAGAGCCATCCGCTAAGTTTACACTTCTCTGTCAAGGGAGAGAGTCCATATTTTGTACGCTTGGACTTAATCTAATCTTAAGTTTTTGTGGAAAAGTCATGTATTTGAGGTATACAGAGGTTTTGTTTGTTGTGTTTTAAGGGCTTTCTTGTTTCATTTTCAGTGAGGAAGGATTACCAAGCCAAAATCACCCATTATCATTTTAAGTAAGATCTGCGAAATGTTCATGGTCTTATGTGGAAAAATACTGAGTAAAAAAAAAAAGTTCTCTTCCTAATTATAAACCATTTCAGCCTTCCTAGGCTAGAAAGAACTGTCTCTGTCTGGTCCATGATCTAGCAGGGCTCAATTTACATCCCTGTTAATATTCCCATTAAAAATACTATAAGCTTCCAATTCAAGATGGATAGCTTTAGTATAATTACGCCTCTTGTCCTTTCTGAGAACTGCCTGAAATAAAAATATTGAAGGAAAAGCAGCGCTTACAGACTGTAGTACATTGACTGAACCATTTAAAACTGCTGGGTTTTTTTTAGTCAAAAATGGTTAAACATGGGTTATTTCCTATGTTTCAAATTATGAAATGATTCTATACTAACAAGAAGGATAAGTGGAGGTGATTAATAACTGAATAAGAGCTAAAAATCACGTGGGAGTGGGTTATGGATGAGTATGAAGAAAGCTACACATCCCAGAATGTGGAAGGCTGAGGATTTGGGGAGCCAACCTGTTCTGTGGGTCCCAGAGGCTATGGAGTCAGAGACAGTAACCACAGTCAAGGGCAAAGGGCAAACGGGAGCCTGAATGGTCATAGCGCAGAACTAAACCAAGTAGCATTCCTATGCCTAATCTTAGACCATGGGCATCCAATAGTTACCTGAGATAAAACCCCACGTGGGGTTTTTCTGCCAAGCAACAGTTTGAGGAAGTTAAGGCTCCAAATGTGTCTGTCAGTGTTAATAACAAGATCATGGGCATTTGGGCATTTGGTGGAGGAAGCTCAGTGGCCAGCCAGCTAACAGGTCAGACCTTATTCTACCCCATGTAGACGTTCTGGTCAAAGTTCCAAATCAGTGGGCAAAATCAAAAGGAAACTGTACTGATGATCAGACACAAAGGAAGAACACATTACCCACATCACTATTTCTTAAATTTAAACCACGCTTCTGAGGAGAGCTAGCAGAATCAAGAAGAAAAATAAAGAAACTCAGATATAAAATCTATTCTAAGAGCAAATATAAGTAACTCAGAGAACAGAACTTAAAATAACCCAGTTTATAATTAAAGATTTGAAACAATCTTTCCATGGTACTTTTTGGATAACCAAAACATATTTATATAATCATAAAATGTGAAACTATTTTTTAACATCAACCTAAGGACCATGTGTGATAAACTTGGTTGAAGGTGCAATATAAAAATGTCAACAATGTTAAAATTAAAGCATAACTTACAGAAGGTAATACATTAACCTGGTAGAGAGAGTGGACAAAGAAAAGTGGAAGAGAGAGTAAGGGAACTAAAATTCTAATCTTAAAATGTCAGAAAATACTGCTGAATGTTAATGGAACAAGAAATTGAGGTTTAAGCATATTATTTAAGGTTGAAAATATAATCAATAGAAGAATTATAGTGCAGTATTGAAGGAGAAAATAAAGAGTGCAGTATAAGTAGTTTTAGTTTAATCTTTATTATTCACATTGGGGAGTCAATAGATATTTTCTGTAGTTGATAGGTCAAGAAATAGTTGCAGATTTATATTATCTAAAGGCTAGGAGTTTTCCTTAACAAGTGGAACAGGTTTGAAGAAGAGTGGAACTATAGATTATGGCATTTTTATACTGTGTTTTTCTGTACAATTTGATTAGTTATGAGGGGCATGTATTACTCCAGTAATTATTCAAATAGGGAAAATTTGATAGAATATGTAAGAATCACTTTGGTCTTTATTGTATTTTCTTGATTTTACTTTTTATTTTTAAAACATTTGGTATAATGTATATGTATGTTTAAATCTCAGAAGTACTCATAAATAATTAAAATAATTTGCCATTCATTGAGCGTCTACAATGTGCCCATGATACTCTGCTAAAAATTTTATGTGCGCTTAATTGTTCTGAAAAATGGTTTATCTATTATCATTTGTTTTTATGTATAAATAAACTGAGTCTCATTGTAATTTATTAACTAACAGAAGTTTATATCAGGTTGGGTTATGCTTTAAGTCTAGGTTTTGGCTTCCCCAAATGAACCTATTTATATCACCCAACATTCTCTTCAAAAGCTTATTATATATTTATATAAAAAATGTGGCATATGATCTTGAAATATAGGAACCTGAGAGATTTAATTCAGATTCCCTAAATGGAAACTTAAGACCCAGTATACACAATGAGATGACAAAGAATAGTTTTTGCAATAAATTAACACAGATACACAAGTCAGCTTTAAAAAATCTGGCCCCACTGATCCAATTGGTTTCTGCACACTTAATTATTATTGCAGGTGGACATTCTACAGAGTTTTGGCTGCCTGTCTGTGGTTCTGTATTGTATTGATCCTACCATTGTTTAGAGTTTGGATTCTCTATCAGACTGCTTAGCTTCCAATTCCTCTTTTCCCCATTTACCATCTGTGAGAGACTGTTATTCTCCTTTTGGTGCCCTCATTCCTCAAGCATAAAATAGAAATTAAAAAGGTACTGCAAAAAGTATGGATGAAGGGGAGTGAAAGGTACAAATGTCCAGTTATAAAATAAATAACTAGTGTACAACATGGTGACTACAGTTTATAACACAGGATTGCATATTTGAAAGTTGATAAATGAGTAGATCCAGAAGTTTTCATCGGAAAATAAAATTATAACTTACTGTGACAATCATTATATACAAATATTGAGTCATGATGTAATACACCTGAAACTAATATAGTGTTATATGTCAATCATAAAATCATAAAATAAAAAAATAAAAAGAGGGGAAAGTACTGCAGCTGGCAATATCATTTGTCTTCCAAACATTTATTCTTCCCTTTTTCATTGCCAATAGAACCCCATTTTGAGGTCTGGAAATATTTCCAGCTAAAAACTTTATCTAGTTCCCTTAAGCTAAGGGTTGCCACATAACAGTTCTAGCTAAGATGATGTAAGCAGAAGCTGACTGTGGGTTGTGAAGAAAGCATGTTCTTTCTTGATGGGGAAAGAAAAGAGATCTGAGTTCTGGACATTCCCACCTTCCTCTGTTTTACTTGCCTCTAACAGAGACATAGTGCATGGAGCTGGGTATGGAATCTTGTGAACATGTGAGGAAAAGCCAAGAGAATTTCTTTCAGAAGTTCTAATTTTGACATCAACAAGACATCAGCTGCCTAAGCTTAGAATGTATGTGTGTGTGTGTGTGTGTGTGTGTGAAGTGAATAAATTAATGGATCTAAGTCAGTGTAAGTGGTTTTCTGCCACTTGTGGCCACATCAATTCTCAACTGATACTAATGTCTTTCTCTAGGGTTATCATAAAGATTAGATGAAATAATGTATATAAAGAATTAAGATTAGAAACCAGTACACAGTAAGCAATAATTATTGGTTACATTGGGAGAGAGGAGAAAATTTTAAAGAAGCATAGGATTTTACAGCTTGAAATCCAGTCTTTTTATCTCATTGCTGAGAGAAAAAAAGATTCAAAGCATTAAATGACTTATTCAATATAACTCATATAATTTTTATTTCTCTTCACAATTTGCTATAGTAAAATATGATGCTTATTAAGCACCTCCTAGGTAACAGGTGTCTGTAAGGCTCTGGGTACAGAGTAATGCCCCCATAAAGCATACTTCCAGTGAAACATATTCTGGGAGTAAAACTAGAATCCCAGCCATTTAGAGTTAAACTGCATCAAATTATAAAGAGCTTTCTTATTGAAGTTTATACCTTAGCAGTGAGGAGGTGGGCTAATTAACCACAAACTCTCTCTGCTGTTCATACCAATTAAGTTTATTGTAAATCTACATTTATCACAGAATCAAGGAAATGGCTGGGGTACCATAGTTGAGAGAGAAACAATGGCTATTCCAATCACCCTGCTACCAGGATTCCATCTTACCTGAATATTGACACTAGAATGTATCAACTTCAATTATTTTTTCATTCTTGTGTTCCTCTACTTGACTCACAGACCAGCAGGAGATGGAGAGAATGTTGGATTGACCTACTGTGCATCACATATTCACTCCTTGGCTAAGAAAAGTGCATCACTTGGCCTGACAGTTCCCCCATATTGCTTACAATGGAAGAGTAGTAATTCTTTAACAAGGAATTACTGTGCTGTCACCAAAAAAAGGCAGAATGAATGTGGAATGACAAAACAAATCACCCATCCACTTACTTAAGCCAGGGCTCTACCTTTTTTCAGTATATCTTACCAATTCTCTTTTACATTCTAAGAAGTTCTTACCTGGACTATATAATAGAGTGTTGTTTCTCTTCATGCTTATAGAGACTTCTTTTTTAAAAGTTTATGAAATAAAGTGGTTGCTCAATCATAGACAACTGGGCCAGGCATCCAATTAGCATATCTCTCTTGCTAGCAGGACTATGAAGATGATTAAGGAGTTTTCCCTCTAGCAGAGGAAAAAGTCCGCCAAGCTGGGAATCCGTTTGATGCACCAGTCTTCCGTTGATCCCCATCAGTTCTGTTTCCTTATACCCTTGACTTCTAAGGAAATTTACTTCCACTGTTATTTATATCCTCTTTGGTTGTTGCTGTTGAAATTGATAATGTTTTGATTTCTCCTTTGTATTTTAATCCTTTATCTTCTAATCCATACTTAAAACTCAGGCCAATTGCCAATATTACTTGGACAATTCATTGATGTGTAACTCTTTTACTTTTAGCAGTTAGCCCCAGAATTATAAGTATGGATTAGAAGAATTAAAACACAAAGGAGGAATAGATCATTATTAGAGATAAAACACTATTTACGTGATGAATGCCATAAGACCTTTTGGTGCACTGCCCAGACTCTTTCTTCTCATCTCTCATTTCCGAGTGGACCTCCTCCAGCTACAGTGTACCTTTGATTTCAATCTCCTCCACTTGCAAGTCTTATTTGGCAGACTCTACTAGGGCTGTTGCAGACACTTTTCTTGTAGACATGGAGAGCCAGAGTGCTTGAGAGTTGACGTCCCCTGTCACCTGAGACCCTTAACCAGTGGTTGATAGTAGTGGGAGTATGAAGTCCTTGCCTGTGAGATCAGGGTGAAACTGTCTTCAATAGGCCTTGATCTGGAACGGCACTCTTGCTGGTTTCTTCTCTGTTAGCATCGTGTGCAAAGTCCTTAGGCAAGAACTGGCTGTTTTTTTCCAAGAACCTGAGAGAACACTGGCAGACAGAGTTTGAATAAGAGGAAAAGTGGTATAAAATGAAGGTGGAGAGAGAGCACTAAGGGTCAGGCCACGTAGTCTTACAAGGAGTCTGGATATTATTCAAAGTACACTTCACACCTGCAGTCTCTTCCTCCCTCATAAGCAAGACTATAATCTAAGAGGGTAGCCACAGGGGTGGCTGCCATGATGATGAGGGAACTTAGCTGATGTTTACTATATTGTCATTGCTGGCAAAGGAAGCATGGGCCATACAACTAATTTTCTACTGGGATTGGGACAATTGTTAGCCAGGTCATACCAAAGGAATTTCCCTATTCTCCAACACAATCCTTAATCAAAAGTTGGGAATCAAGAATCCAGAAGCATTGTACTAATACCCGAGAGTTTTTATAAGTTTTAAGATTAGTTGGATATTGCAAAGTCATGGTTTAGTTTATATGGACCCATCTAAGCTGGAACTCTCAGTTGAACACATCAGTAATGGGGTTTCTACAAATTGCACAATCAGCAGAGACCTAGAATATAGAGCATCCCAAATACAACCTATGGCAGAGAAGTCAGATTGATCAATTTCTGATCAATTGATCAATCAATAAAGTAGTCTTCATTTTCTTCTGTTATAATTCTGCTTTCTAGCAAAGAGATGAAACTTTGTAACTCATCCTAGGCTGGGATTTGAACAATGATTATAGTCTACTTATATTAGCTTACCACCACTTTTTAAATTTGCTAAATTCTGGGGCGCCTGGGTGGCTCAGTCATTAAGCATCTGCCTTCGGCTCAGGTCATGATCCCAGGGTCCTGGGATTGAGCCTCTCATCGGGCTCCCTGCTCAGCAGGAAGTCTGCTTCTCCCTCTCCCACTCCCCCTGCTTGTGTTCCCTCTCTTGCTGTGTCTCTCTCTGTCAAATAAATAAATAAAACCTTTAAAAACTTTTGCTAAATTTTTTGAAAATTATCCATAGACAGAAGTTTTTATTTCAAATCATGTAATTTTCATCACACTAGGAAGCACATATTAAAAATAATCTAAAATTTTTTGACATAAACATAATTTTCCCAAGATTTAGAGTTTACATCATGGTTTCTTTCAGTGCTGACTAGACCTTCATGCTTACTAAAGCACAGGTAATTTGACTAGCTAATCACAATATAGAACATGAGTATTAGATGAGATATGTTTTAAAAGCCCGTTCATCTGTAATACAAGAGAAAACAAATTAACAAGCATATGGAGATCAACTCTTTCATTGATCTATTTAATTTTAAATATCACATTTGACACATAGGATTACTGTTTAGCAGATCAGATTTTATTTTAACTTATGATGTATTAGTAATAATAATATATATGATTTTATATTTTTTATGTGAAAATCTCAAGTATGACTTAAGATAAGTGCCATATCCTGCAACTTCTCACTTAAAAGTGATAGATGAAAATCATATATATTTTTTCTGCTTACTTGAAGATACTTAATACCAGTAAAAGGTTAAGAAAAAGAAACACTCTCCATATGTATATACACGTTTTTATGAGGGAAAGGAAGGATGGAAGGTAGGATGGAAGGAAGGAAGGTAGGAAGGAAGGCAGGCAAGCAAGCAGGTGGGAGGAAAGGAGGGAGGAGAGGAACGAAGGAGTTCTGGCAAAGTGCTATTTGTAACTGTTTCTAAATTTAATTTAATGATGTTTTTAAAAAGTTTTGCAGTAGTACCTAAGGTAACAGCTGTGAGGCCTCAGATAAATAGAATCTAAAAGGATTTAAAATAAAACTAAGGATTGGAAAATGAACAGAACCTGAAGTAACTAAATCTTTATCTTCCCAATTGTTTTTGCATTCATACAGAGAAATTAACCTAGTTGTCCATAATCTGTATGACATCATACAGGGAAGCTGCTAAAGGAGCATGATAGAACCTCTGGCCTTGAGGAGCTTTTAGGAGAGGATTTTGAAATCTTTTATGCATTGAGCTACTTTAGTTTAAGTTGCTTAATGGTATTATCTTATTTACTCCTAACAACAACTATCTATATACATTAGATATTATTATTTCTACTTCACAACGTATTGAAGAAATTAATGACTTACCCAACACAACACAACTGTTCATCAACAAACACAGGTTTAAAATCTGAATCCAAGTCCCTAAACCCCAAAGTTACAATATCTCCTCTAGCACTAGCCTAATAATTGTGATTTATGTGCTTCATAAGAAATCAAATCTATTTACAAAAACAATATGCTAAATAATCACATAATTTAAGCATTAAGTCCGTAATATCTGGTCTGAAGTATCCTTCTGCTTTTGCATAGCCACTGAAATAGCACTGTGGCGAGAGCAGAGCACAGGAGACCCACAGAAAGAGGAGTGCTTTTCAGAATCCATTTTGTGTGCTTCGGAAAGAAAAAACAAACTGTTAACAAGGAGATAGGCTAATTCACTAAATAATTCATATTGACTATCACTGATTTATTCTAAGTAGAAGAATTCACCCTGAACCAAAATGTTATACTTGTAAGAGAATGTCTTCGAGCATGGCTTTCCTGTCTAATACAGTTCACCAAACATATGCATGGTGATTCTTAGGCAACATTGATTTGTCACATTACTACTCTGTGAAATTTATCTAGATAATTGCCAAAATACTACTTTTTTTTTAAACTGACTTTAAATCAAATCATCACATATATGGTGAGTTATACCAGAAAACAAATTAAGATTGCATATTATTAATTTACTAAGAAGTCATGTGTCAGGAGCATCTTTTCAAGTTCCAGAAAACTGATCAGACATTTCAATTGTAATTCAGTAGTTTTCCCATTTATTGATAGAAGATTATATTTATAACTACCAAGAAACAATAATAGGATTAAGAGGAGCCTCTTTGACTTAGCACAAGAGGATGAGAGATACTTGTGCTTGCCTGGTAGAATGCTTTGTAGTTTGGGACCAAACAAATCCTCATTATTAACACCTCTGTTTCTCCAACTTCTCTTTCTCTTTCTGTTTGCATCAATCTTATAGGGTTTGTTTCTCTCTTGTTCCATTTAAGGATCTTTGCTCTAATAAAAACCAAAATTTAAGAAGTTTTCTCATTCTGGATATACTTTTTACTGCCCAAAGTATAGCACAGAGAATTAAGTTTTCAAAATCCAAGTGATAAAAAAGAAAGGAAAAGAGATTAAAGAACATGAAAGTGCTACAAAGATAGACTCAATAAAAAATGTGGGTTTTTTAAACTCTGAATTTTCTTCTTTTGAGGACAACCACATTCTTTACAAAGTACATTTATCTTGATCACTTCTCCTATTTATATCAATTCTCCATTAAGTTATTGATACATATTTTAAGCAGCACAGAACTCCTCTTTTATTTCTTTATACAAAATAGAGATAAAACGCCCTTTCCACAGATATTATTCTCCCAATACACAGGATATGAAATCTTTGTAGAAAAGTACAAAATAGAAAGGAAAGCTGTTGAGCCAGTAATGGCACTTAGGAGAAAAGTTTGGACAAAGTTACAGGCATACAACTCATCTTCCTTCTCTTCAGACAAAAATAATATTAATGGCAAAAGGAAATACAAAAGTGCACTAGCCCCTCAGTATCCACAAACAATCAGAGGAAGCATAGATAATAATGGACTCTTCTATTTCCTCTAACACATATCAGTAAAAAACAACTAAATTCCATCACAGCCTTATAACAAAAAGCCTCATTAAGAAAACTTAATGTACGTAACTTAACATCTACCATAATTTGCAATAGTTGGTATTCGAATATAAAACAAGGCACAGTAATCTGTCTATGGATCCTCTTCCTTAGTTTCTTTAATGAAGTCCACCAAATAAATTTACAAGGCAATATCAGTGTCTCAGAAATATCATTGCCACTTGTCCTTTATCGTTGCAAAATTTGTCAATAATGATCTAAATTTCAAATATTAGATTCATCTACTGGTAATACAAATTTGTTTAAATCGTGCTCCTCTTTGACCATCTTAATGGAAATGGCAGAAACTGGGGATTCAACTGTACAAGACATAACAGTATGCAGCTAAAAATAATATGGTAGGGGAAAATGGTCATTTTATTTTGCTAAATGGAAAAAGCAAGTTACATAATTATATATCTGATAAGCCCTGATTTTATGGAAATGTACAGATGCATAAAAAGACCAGAAGTTCATATACCAAAATACGAATACTGATTATTACTACATGGTGGGTTTCCAGATGTCCCATATGGTTGATGTTCACTTCTTTTGATTTCAGCCAAAGTAGTTGAATTGTTTTCTTCTAAAAACATACTGTACTTTTTCTTCCCCTGTGCTATTTCTTTCTGTGTAAATCTTAATTCTTTCAAACAATTCAGATTTTGTTGCCTTCATGCCTAAAAAGTTAATCTCTCCCTCCTCACAATTCTTTTTTTTTTAAAGATTTTATTTATTCATTTGTCAGAGAGAGAGAGCACAAACAGGGGGAGTGGCAGGCAGAGGGAGAAGCAGGCTTCCTGCTGAGCAAGAAGCCCGATGTGGGACTGGATCCCAGGACCCTGGGATCATGACCTGGGCTGAAGGCAGATGCTTAACTGACTGAGCCATCCAGGCGTCCCAGTCTCCTCACAATTCTTGAAACCAAATCTAGGGTCCTTGAGGACAGGATCCATATCTTATAGCACTTTATATTTCTCACAGTGTATAAAAGTGGTTTGGTAAATAGTCACAGGTTTAAAAAGGAAGTCTCCAGAACATATTCAAATGTATGCATTTTCACATGTGCACGCACATACACACAAACATATGCACACACACAAGCTTTTAAGTGGAGGCTCTTCTGTCCTATTTATTTCACCCAAGCATCATCAAATCCCAACTGAAAGCAGTCTAGAGAATTCTTGTTTTGTGTTGAATCTCCTCATAAAGTAAATGAACCTAAGTCATCTTGCCTGATTTGCAGCAAAGCCAATCACTGAGACGTCAGGTTTGCAGCAAGGAAAGGGTTTACTAAGGAGGCAGCCAAAGGCAGAGATGGGAGGACAAGCCTCAAATCTGCCTACCCAAAGGGGGAGAGAACAAGTTTTTATAATCATAGGGATTGAGATCACATAGATATTGATACAAAGGGCAGGGGAACTTATTCATGAGGAAAGATGGAGCATACATATTGTACAAACATATATGTAACATACATCCCATGTTCATTTTGGGGTGGAGACTTAACACCAGAACAAGACAAAATTTAGCCCCTGATGTCAAGAAGTTATCTTAGGACAAGAAGAAGGGGCTATGGGTAGGCTCTGAGAGCCGGTACAAACTGGATGGGGTCTTGGGCTCCTTATATTTATCTTGGGTGAGGAATGTCAGGCCTTGCTTGTTCATAGGCTAGAACCTTTCAGTGAACCCTTGAGTCCAGGCTTCTGCAGAAGAGGTTAGTGGATTTGTTAGTGAGGTCTGAAAAGACACAACAGCTGATTAGGGGGAAACAATTCTCTGAAAAACAAGCTTTAACCTTTCTCCTCGTTTCAACCTCATTAACCCTAGGGGGCACATTTTCAATAATAGCCATTCTACATCTAACTGGGCTTGAATATCTCCAGCCACAAAGAATTTATTAAATATATGGGGCTCATTCTATTGCTACATATGTTTTAAACATGGTATATTTTTTTTAATTTTTTTTATTCTTATGTTAATCCCCATACATTACATCATTAGTTTTAGATGAAGTGTTCCATGATTCATTGTTTGTGCATAACACCCAGTGCTCCATGCAGAATGTGCCCTCCTCAATACCCACCACCAGGCTAACCCATCCTCCCACCCCCCTCCCCTCTAGAACCCTGTTTGTTTTTCAGAGTCCATCGTCTCTCATGGTTCGTCTACCCCTCCGATTTCCCCCGCTTCATTCTTCCCCTCCCGCTACCTTCTTCTTCTTCTTCTTCTTCTTCTTTTTTTTTTCTTAACATATATTGCATTATTTGTTAAACATGGTATATTTAATGCTTAGGCAAAACAGACGCTTAAATAAAAAAAAATCCTGTACCATCCACTAGATATTAATACTTTAAAATATAATATGATTTTAAGGTAAAAAAAAAAAGAAACACATAGAATTTCCTACTTTTTTAAAATGTTGGTAACTTTTGTTACATTCGGTATCTACCTTAACTATTTAAAGTATTTTATTTAAAATTTTCTGATTATAGAAAATAACATGACTATAATTCATGCTTTTCTTAGATACGTAATGAAATTTGTGTAATTCACTCCATCACTTGAATCTTAGTCCTTATGTCCTGATCTTTCAAAGGTTAAGCTTATATAGATAAAGGCTGAAGTTACATTTTCATTATGAGAGACAATATGAAAAATAAATTTATGGAGACAGGGATAGCAATATTTTTTTTTTCAGTGAAAGGCCAGACAGTAAGTATTTTCAACTCTGTGGACTATATGGTCTTTATTGCAGCTATTCAACTCGAGTGCTATAGAGTGAAAATCAACCACAGACAACATATAAAAAATGGGTATAAATGTGTGGCTATTCCAATAAATCTGTATTTATAAAAACAAGCAAGATCTGGATTTGGCTTGATGTGACCATGGCTTGCTGGACCCTGTATATAATTGGAGGACTACTCATGCCACTATCCTAATGAACTGCATAATGTAGGTCACTATCCCATCAATGGGGCTATGCAGGTCAGTATTTATTCAATTGAGTATGTATTCATTAAGCCCGTCATGTGAGCTTAGCATTGGATCAATCAGGCTTTAAAACAATATAATTTAAACATTGTCTAAGAAAATGAATTTAAGATTATGCAACAAATTGAGTCAGCGAGGCAGCAGAATCAAGTGATTCAGCACAAAATATTTTGGGATATGAAGTAACAACTGTGCATGCA
Organism: Mirounga angustirostris; assembly: GCF_029215605.1. NCBI lineage: Eukaryota > Metazoa > Chordata > Mammalia > Carnivora > Phocidae > Mirounga > Mirounga angustirostris. Next base: position 173,557,171 of record NW_026991709.1, on the reverse strand, counting down.
TGTATGTACAGACTCAAACATGTTCCATTTCTCTTAGTTCCTACCCCACTCCCCAGGGAGATATAGATAACCTATGTAAAAAGCTTATTGAGAGCAGAAGATATACCATATTATTTCATTTCCTCATTCTTAAATTTTCCAGAAGAAATAATAGTAGTAGTTTCCAAATGGCTTTCTGTGAGAAATCCTGGCTTTGACTGCCACCCCTCCCCCCAAATCTTCCAACATGTCTCCAAAACATGGATAGGGGGAGAGTAAAAGTTGACATGAAGTCTAATAGTGGACACACTTTCTCATCTTTAAAGATTAAAGAGTCCACAATTATGCCTTAGCAGATTACTGGTTTAAGTCATAGGTTTAACACATACAGTCATTGTTTCCCAGCAGTGATCAAAGACTTACTAAACTCAGATAATTTTGAAGATTCAAATTTTGCAGTTGTTATGTATGATTAACACTTTGAAAAACACTAACAGTATAAATTAAAGGGAACATGTTTTTGGTCTATTTTTTAAAAAATTAAAAACTTTTTAAAAGCAGTTTTAGGTTTACAACAATATTGTGGAAAGTACAGAAATTTCCCATGTTATCTCTTGCCCCTGCACACACAGTCTCCCTCGTTATAGACATCACTCACCAAAATGGTACATTTTTTACCAAGAATGAACCTACATTGACACATCATAGTCACCCAAACTGTAGTTTGAATTCGTATTCTTTCTTGGTGTTTTACATTCAGTGCAGTTGGACAAATGTATAATCATTATAGATATCATATATATCAATCATTATAATATCATGCAGAATATTTTCATTGCCCTGAAAATCCTCTGTGTTCTCCCTGTTCATCTTCCTCCCCACCCCACTGATCTTTTTCCTGTTTCCATAATTTTGCCTTTTCTGGAATGTCATATAGTTGGAATAATACAGTATGTAGCCTTTTAGATTTGCTTCTTGCACTTAGTATATGAATTTAAAGTTTCTTCATGTCTTTTCATGACATGATAGCTCATTTATTTTCAGTGCTGAAAAATATTCATTGTCTGAATGTACCACAGTTTATCCATTCACCTACTGAAGAACATCTTGGTTGCTTTCAAGTTTGCGCAATTATGAAAAAATCTGCCACAAAATATGGTGTACAGATTTTTTGTGTGTGTGGACATAAATTTTTAACAACTTTGAGCAGATATCAAGGAGCATGATTGCTAGGTTATATAGTAAGAGTATGTTTTATTTTATAAGGAACTGTCAGACTGTCTTCTAAAGTAACTATCATTTCATGGTCTCACCAGCAATAAATGAGAATCCCTGTTGTTTGAAATCCTCACTAGCATTTGATGTTGTCAGTGTTCTGGATTTTGGCCATTTTGATAGGTGTGTAGTGGTATCCCATTGTTGTTTTAATTTGCATTTCCCTGATGACGTATAATGTGGAACATATTTTCATATGCATGTATGCCCTCTGTGTATCTTCTTTTGGTGAGGTGTCTAGCCTACTTTTTCTAATTGTCAAGTTTGCAAAGGGAAGCTATTCTTTCTCTGTACAAGTTTTTAAATACATTAGGCAACTAAGCCATTTAAATCACATATTCTATCTTTTCATTTATTACATATAAGCATGTGGTTATTGATTGATGGGTTTTATTGAAAATTTTAGAAAATATAGAGAATTTTAGAGTGGGAAAGGTCCTGGATGATTGTCTGGTCCAAAACTATAAATTTGGACTTTTGGCTATGAATGATAAATATGTATGTATGTATGATACATATGTATGTACGCATGATATATATATCTCCTCATGTAACTTCACAATTCATAGGTAAAATGTCTTCAGGGATGGCTGGTTTTGGGGGCTTAAAAATGTCATCATGACCTAGTTTTTATTGTGTCTGAGTCAATTTTCCTCTATGTTGTCTTAATTTCAATGTTCCAAGTAATGGGAGATGGCTACCCGTAGCCTATCCAGCTTAGTGTAATAGACTTTACATCTCACTTTCAGGAGTCTTGGAAAAAATTTTATTATTTATCTTGTTGACTAGAAGGGCCACATGCTCATCCCTGAAATTATCACTAGGGACATGTGGTCATGCTTAGATTGCCTGGGCCAAAGTTTTGAGTCCAGCTGCACATACAGTACAGGTATATTAAGAATAGGAGGTGAGTGTTTTCCTGAAGGAAATTTGTAAAAATACTAGAAGAAGGAATATTGTAAGCTGAAAGGCTAATTCCAGTAACACTGCAACATAGCCAGTATTCTCACTGTAGAGATGAGACAGCTGATAAAGAGATTGGTGAAATCATTTTTTAGGGCCAAAATTTGGATGTGGCAGAAGTGATATTAGCACCAAAATCTCTGGATTGTTAGTAATTTCCCAAACCCTAGCAGCTACAGATTTTGTTCAGTTTCTGTTTAAAGGAAACATCTGCCTAGTTCATCCATATATATATATATATAACTTTTTTAATTGAAGTATAGTTGATATACATTGTTACATGGGTTTCAGGTGTACAATATAGTGATTTGACAACTCTGTGTGTTATGCTATGCTCACCACAAGGATAGCTACCATCTGTCAGCATATAGTGCTATTACAACACCAATGACTATATTCCTTACACCATACCTTTCATCCCCATGACTTACTCATTCCATAACTGGAAGCCCGTATCTCCCACTCCTCTTCACCCATTTTGCCCATCCCCCTCCTCTATGGCAACCATCACCATGTTCTCTATTTATGGGTCTGTTTCTGCTTTTGTTGTTTTGTTTTGTTTTAGATTGCACATAAAAGTGAAATCATATGGTATTTGTCTTTCTCTGACTTATTTCAATTAGCATAATATCTTCTAGGTCCATCCATGTTGTAGCAAATGGCAAGATCTCATTCTTTTTTATGACTGAGAAATATCCCATTGTATATATACCACACCTTCTTTATCCATTCATCTGTCAATAGACAGGTTGCTTCCATATCTTGGCTATTGTAAATAATGCTGCAGTAAATATAGGGGCGCATATATCTTTTTAAATTAGTGATTTTGTTTTCTTTGGGTAAATACCCAGCAGGGAAATTACTGGATTATATGGTATTTCTAATTTTAATTTTTTGAGGAACCTCCATATAGTTTTCCATAGTGTTGCACCAGCTACATTTCCATCAACAGTGCAGGTAAGTTCCTTATTCTCCACATCTTTGCCAACACTTGGTATTTCTTGTCTTTTTCATATTATCCATTCTGAAATATCTGTAAAGTGATATCTCATTGTGGTTTGGATATGTATTTCTTTGATGATTAGTGGTGCTGAGCATCTTTTCATGTGTCTGTTGGCCATCTGGATATCTTCTTTGGAAAAATGTCTGGTTGGGTCCTCTGTCCATTTTTTAATCAGATTAGTTGGGGTTTTTTGGTGTTGAGCTGTATAAATTCTTCATGTATTTTAAATATTTACCACTTATTGGATATACCATTTGTAGATATCTATAAGTTACACTGTAAGTTAATGTATTAAAATCAAGATGTAAGATGTAATCCCTAAAAATATGGAATATAGTATGTAGACTTCAATTACAAGTTTCTTTTTTGCATTTAATTGAGTCAAATATGTGATTTTTGAGAATACATAATAGGATTAAACCATGTCGGTTGTCCTGGTTAGCAAAGAGGGCTAGGAAATGGGGTAAGAACTGACATATAATGAGTAATATATGATAAATAGTATATTGAGTAGTTTCTACATGTAGCTCTCTATTGATATACATATATATTTAGTATATAATAATTATTCTCACCACACTGGTTTGTTTTGTGGATGAGACAAACCCATGGGATGGAAATTTATTAACATTATTATCATTATTAATTTATTTAGAAGATAGTACAAATAAGCTACATATAGTTACATGAGGTCAATCAATAGTACACAACAGAGCTCTTATTTAACCTCTCATTTTGCTCCATTGCCCATAATTTGTCCAATAAGTCATGTTACCTCCCACCAAGACCTGAATTCTTAAAATGTCTATTAGGTGGTTTTATTTCTAGGTAAGTAAAGGTAATAATAATAATAATAATAATATACTGTAGTATTACATTTTAAAATTTATAGAGTAATTAAAAGTATAAATAATAAAAATAAAATAATGTTCCTTCCTTATTTGCTAAATTGCAAATGGTACAAACTAAAATAGATAGTTGATAGATAGATCCATTCCTTGATGAATACAGCTTTGTGTCTTCCAGAACAGAAAAGTAAATAGGTTTATCAGTCATGGTGTTTCCTTAGCAACAGCACCACAGGAAAATTATAATAGACATTCCCTCTAATCTATGGAATGACCCATCCTACATACTTCAAACAGAGAAACCATTACTCAGCACATCTCTACTCACGTAACTCCTCCTCATATCTGCCAAGTGGTTCCCCAGAACTTCCAAAATAAAAATCAAAACAGGTTTTGCTGTTTCTCAAACTCCTCAACAACTCATTTCTCAATCACTTTTTATTTTAATTGGTTATTTCAGGTATAATTTATGTAACCACTGCTACAATCAGGATATTGCCATCACCTAAGTGTCCCCTGCGCCTCTTGTAACCAGTCACTTTCTCATTGTAGCCACTGGTAGCCACTGATCTGGCTTTTTTGTCCCCTTAATTTTGACTGTCCCAGAAGTGCATGGAAATGGAGTCATATATGATGTGGCCTTTTTTTTTTTAAAAGATTTTATTTATTTATTTGAGAGAGAGAGAGAATGAGAGAGAGCACATGAGAAGGGGGAGGGTCAGAGGGAGAAGCAGACTCCCTGCCGAGCAGAGAGCCCCATGCGGGACTCAATTCAGGGACTCCAGGATCATGACCTGAGCCGAAGGCAGTAGCTTAACCAACTGAGCCACCCAGGCGCCCGATGTGGCCTTTTGAGTATGCATTTTTTCAACTGATCATAATGCATTTGAAGTTTATCCATGTTTCTCCTGTTCAGTAGTTTGAGCTTTTTAATTTTTGTTGTTGAGTAATATCATTTTGTACGGGTGGACCATAGTTTCTTTATCCATTCACTCATTAAAGACTAAGGTTTTTCCAGATTTTGATGATTATGAATAAAGCTCATACAAAAAGTTAGTGGGCAGGGTTTTTTTGTAAATATAAGTTTCCATTTCCCTCGAGAAAATACCTAAGTGTGTGATTTGTGGAATGTATAGTTAATGTATACTTACTAAGACATTGCCAAACTGGTTTCTAAAGCATTTTGCCATTTTTTTGTTTCCATTCAACAGTGTTTGAGATTTCCAGGTGCTCCACATCTTCACCAGAATTTGGTATCATAAAACCACATGCACACACACACACACACCCCCTATGTAAATGTATGTATATATGTGTGTATGTGTGTGTATATATGTGTAAGTGTGTGTGTGTGTGTGTGTGTAAAACCTTTCCAAGAGATCTATAAAGGTATCTCCTACATCCCAGTGTTTTCTATGCTTCTTTATCCAAATATATGTATTGGGTGTAGTGTATATTCCAGTATTTTGCCCATTTTTAAAAGGGTTATTTATGTTTTTGTTATTGAGTTTTAAAAATTCTTTGAATATGCCTGATAGAAGTCTTTTATCAGCTGTGAATTTTCTTTATAGAAATATATAGTTTTCTTTTGTGGCTTGTCATCTTTTCTTTTTTAACAGTATCTTTTAAAAGATGAAAGTTTAGGGGCCCCTGGGTGTCTTAGTCGATTAGGCAACTGACTCTTAATTTCAGCTCAGGTTGTGATCTCAGGGTTGTGAGACTGAGTCATACCTCAGGCTCTGCACTCAGCAGGGAGTCTGCTTGAGATTCTCTCCCTCTGTCCTTCCCATCCCCCCTGTGTCCTCTCTCTATCTCTAAAATAAATAAATAAATATTTTTAAATAATGAAAGTTTAAATTTTAATAAAGAAAAAGAACATTTTTCTTTTATAAAGCATATTCTTCATGTAATGTTTAAGAATTATTTGCCACAATGAGGTCACAAAGATTTTTCTTTAAGTTTTCTCCTAGAAGTTATGTAATTTTTGCCTTTACATTTAAGTATATAATCTATTTGACTTAATTTTGGCATATAATGTGAGATATAGAGCAAGTTCCTTTCTTTTTCTTTTCTTCTTTCTTTTTTCTTTCCTCTCTTCAGTTCTTCCCTTTTTTTTTGCATCTGGGTGAACAGTTGTTTCAGCACCAAATGTTGATGACTGTCCTTTCTCCGCTGATTTTTCTTTGTATCTTTGTCAAATTCATTATAAAAGGATGGGCCTATTCCTGAGGTCTCTATTTAGTACCACTAATACCCTTGACTGCACTTTTGATAGTCAGTCTTGAAATAATTTAGTGTGAACCCTCCAGTTTGATTCTTCTTTTTCTATTTTTTTCTATAGTAATTAAATTTGTACTCATCTAACAACAGAGCTTTCCAGTTCATGATGCAAAAACTGATGGAACTAAAAGGAGAAATATATAAATACGCAGTTATTCTTGGGAACTGCAGCCATTTCTTCTCATTAATTGATAGAACAAACAAATGGAAAAATCAGCAAAAACATAGAAGTCCTAACACTATCAATCAACTTGACCTAAATGATATTTATAGAACCCTCCACCTAGAAATACATACACTTTTTAATCACATATGCAGTACTCACCAAATAGGCTACATTCTGGGGCAAGCAAAGCTGATTCAACTTTTAAAAATCAATGTAATCGATTGCATTAGCAGATTAAATAAGAAAAGGAAAACATAAAATATAATTATATCAGTAAGTGAAGAAAAGGCATTAGACAAAATCAACATCATTCATGATTAAAAAAAAAACTCAGCAAACTAGGAATAGAAGGTAACACTCTCAGTCTTGAAAAGAATCTATTAAAAATATGCTAACATCGGGGCTCCTGTTTGGCTCAGTCATTAGGCATCTGCCTTCAGGTCAGATCATGATCCCAGGGTCCTGGGATTGAGTCCCTCGTTGCTTCTCCCTCCCCCACTCCCCCTGCTTGTATTCCCTCTCTTGCTGTGTCTCTCTCTGTCAAATAAATAAATAAAAAATCTTTAAAAAAATGCTAACATCATACTTATTGGGCAAATACTGAATGACTTACCCCTATTAGAACAAGGATATGCACTCCTACTACATTTTTTCAATATCATACTGCTTTTAATTCTAGCAAGTGTATGAAGGCAAGGAAAATATATAAATGACATAGGATTTCAAAAGCAAAAAATAAAAATATCCCTAGTGATAGACAAGATGTGTCTATGTAGAAAATCTCAAGGAATCTATAAAACATTCTTAGAGCTAATTTAGCATGTCTGTAGGATGCAAGATTAACATAGAAAAATGTTTTTTTCTATATATCAACAATGAAAAATTAAAAACTAAAATTTTAAAAGATACCATTTATCATAGTCCCTCAAAAATGAAATATTTAAATGTCAATATAACAAATTCTGTATAAGATCTGTATGACAAGAGTCACAAAATGCTGATGAAAGAATTCAAAGGAAACCTAAACCAATGAAGAGATAGACCATATTTTTGAATTGAAAGACTCAATATAGTTAAGATGCAATTTTCTCCAAATTTGTTTTTGGATTTAATGTAATTCCAATACTTAGCAGTTTTCTGTGTAGGTTTGGACAACATGACAAAGGTAAAACTATTAGGAATAGAAAACAGACTGATGGTTGCCTGTGGTTAGATTTGGATAGAGTATCTGACCTTAGTATCTGAACTTAGGGAGGGGTAGCATCTGCAAATCCCCTGGGGTGTTGGAATTGTTCTTTATCCTCTTACTGGTGCTGGTCATAAGAATCTATGTGTGTGCATCTGGATACCATCAGAAAATGAATGTTATTTTATGTATGTTAAAATACAGTAATAATAAATGATAAAAAGCCACTTGTGACATAAAGGCCATTTAAGAAAAGTAATCAATGTCTAATAAACTAAATGTTAATACAGTTTAACATTATGATCCTGAGGTACTCAGTAATCCCATTCTCTTCAACATGAGTAATTTCTCAAAAGGTCATGCAAAAGTATAATTTACCTTTTAAAAGTGAAAAGTGTTTCTAGTTTTCTCTTGTTCCTCTAGGAGAAAAAAAACTGTGTGTGTCCACCTCAGAGCCAAGGTCACTGAAGTGAATGAATGTCACTATCATTAAAATTTTCTGCTTTACATCTGCAATGACATGGATGGAGCTAGAGAGTATAATGCTAAACAAAATAAGTCAGTCAGAGAAAGACAAATATGTGATTTCATTCATATGGGAATTTAAGAAACAAAACAAATGAGCAAAGGGGGAAAAAAAAGAAAGAGAAAGATAAACCAAGAAATAGACTCTTAATTGTAGTGAACAAACTGATGGTTACCAGAAGGGCGGTGGGTGGGGGAGGGGTGAAATAGGTGATGGGGATTAAGAAGTACATTTGCTGTGATGAGCACTGGGTGTTGTATGGAAGTGTTGAATCACTATATTGTACACCTGAAACTAATATTACACTGTATTTTAACTAATTGAAATATAGATAAAAACTTAGAAATTTCTGCTTTAAATAAACATTAATGTCTTTTTATTATGCACTCAAGGAACACTATGTTTAAACATTATTTAAATTAGATTGATTTTAATTGATGTCATCATTCAATTTACCTGTAATTCATCTCTTGAAAATATGTAACATATGTAACTTTACATGTAGGAAAATAAAGGAAATACCAGCAACTTTACAAATTGTGCCAAACTTCCTCAATAATGGACAGTGTTATTAGCCATTCAAATAATCTACATATAAAGAAAAACATTTAGCTGAATACTTTCTTTGCAGAGCTTCAGTTATTCAATTTTGTTTGAATTACGATTGACTACTAGTGAGTTGTCATTATAGATATTAATACCTTTCTTTTACTTACATGTTGGCCAAGTTCCTGGATGATTTTGTTTTCTCCAGAGGCTTTAGATACTTAATTACCTAAGTATCTCTAATGTGTTAACATGAGCTTATTAAAACATCTATCGTTTCTGGTAATTGAGGGGAAGTACTTTTTCAGATTTGTTGCTCTCTTTGGATTCCTCATTATTATTATAATCTTTTTTGATTTAAAAAAATAATCTGGATTACAGAATGGTTAATTCTGCCATGAAAGAGAACTAAGGACTAACTCTGTTTTCTGTAGATTTATAACAGATTTTATGCCTTTGTTAAATCCTAAATCAGAGTAACTACTAAAAAGCTGTGGTCTATTTTTCGTTGTTGTTATTGCTAAAATAAAAATACACCAGAAATACCTTTTTGAGGTCTCTGGATTGAGTATTTAGTAGTTAACTCTGAGGGAGTAGTAGGTGAGTAAGTAGAGGTATAATCTAAGACATAATATTTCTATGAAAATCTAACATCTGAGACTTGGTGTTGCTTTCTTCTTCCTCTGTGAAACCTCCCTAATACCATGAATGTAGCCCATAAGAGCCTATAAAATTGTCTATTTATTACAATAAAAATAATTTAGAATCCAGACTATAAAATACTGATTTTTGTCCTATCAGGGAAATTAGGGTAAGATACATATGATATTTTATCACACTTTATTAAATACTGTTTTAATTTCTAATTGGAATTTTTGTTTTCAATATTACACGTATGTTTAAAATTTATCTGATTAACTCAAGGCAGATTCTCTGTGGCACAACTTCTTACTAATAAGTGCTACTAATAAGTGCTAACTTCAGAATTTGCATTAAATACTTCTATCCAGTTCAATCCAACAAATATTTTTGAATATCCAACATCCATTCTGGACCAGACATATGCTACCATATGGAGCATAAAGATGAGTAGGAAAATTGCTATCCTGAAGTTTATAATCTCAAACCAGAGATGTGTCTATTATGATAATTAATATAATGTAAAGCAGACACTGTTCTGAAAGCACTAAGTGAGAGTAAAGCATTGAAACACTTAAAGGAAAAAAAAATGATTCTAATTAGGGTGATTAATAAAAATTTCAGGGGGGAGGTAACAGTGGCAATGGTCCATTGAGGAAGAGTTAAACTTTGGTGGATTTGAATGCAAAGTGAAGGAGATAGGAATAGGGAGTACTTTTTATTTTTTAATCTTTTTTTTTATTCTTATGTTAATCCCCATACATTACATCATTAGTTTTAGATGAAGTGTTCCATGATTCATTGTTTGTGCATAACACCCAGTGGGGAGTACTTTTGTTTAAAGGATGGAGTACAATTCTGAGAATAGGAGGTGATGAGAGAAAGTGAATTGTGGAGCCTAGACCTTAAATATCAAGTTTTATGTTCTTGTAAGACAATAAAATTGTCAACAACAGGTTTTAGAAAGAAATAGATATATTTTCAGGAAAAAAATGCACACATACAGACACACACACACATATATATATACTCATATACATATAGAATACATATATCATATGCATATATATACATATGTAGCGTACTATTAATTTAAATGAGAGGAAACTATTTAGGCTATAGTTGGTAAGTTTGGAGAAATTGGTTCCTTGAATCTTTAGTTGTAATATAAGTATAAAATTATATTTATGGCAAGTGTAGCCACCAAAGTAACACTTGGAACATTCATGTAAATATAGTATAATTACATAATGTCAGAGTTTATGCTATTATAGTATAATGTATCTATATTATTAGTATGTAGTATACTGGCAGGCTGAAAATATGGCTAGTACTGTTGCCTACATTTTTTTTTTAATTTATTTATTTTAGAGAGAGAGAGAGAGTGCCAGTGGGGGATGGGGCAGAGGGAGAGGGAGAGAAGCAGACTCCCTGCTGAGCGCAGAGCCCAAGGCAGGTCAGTTTCACAATCCTGAGATCATGACCCAAGCCGAAAGGATGCTTAACTGACTGAGCCACCCAGGCGCCTCTATTGCCTACATTTCTGAAAAACTGGCTAAGATACTGGAAACAGAATTCATGCAAATTAGACAATTGTCAAAAACATTGCTACCTGTCTTTATATCCAATGTAATAATTTAAAAAAAAAAAAGATAAACATTACTATTGGGTTATTTAATGCCTTCACACTTTCCACACAATATAGGTGGAACCAACTGATTTTATGTCAACATGTAGACCAGTCAGAGAAGGTATTTCTGTAAATGTAAGTTTGGTGGAACTTAAATTTTTCACAGAATCATTGAATAGGACCTTCTCATCTTCCCTTGTAAATTGCTAAATATATAAAGGCCTATTTATAATGGATTTGGTCTATGGGATACACATCCAGAGAATGACCATAATGGCTTCCAAGTAATATTTTGTTGTTGATGCACTTCTAATAATTTTCTATGTTTAACAGTAATCATACTGTTTGTCATGTATTATAGGTACTTATAAAATATTTTGCATTTTCCAGTTTATATTCTATTGCAATGAACATTATGTTCATTATGTATCTTCAGACAAATATATTGAAGTAAGAAAAATGGGAAAGGAAGAGATCCTAGAAATCATGTGTTTTTATTTGTGAGAGATGATTTTAATCTGTTTCTAGGAAAGAGAGGAATAGACTAAGTGATTTACAAATATTTAATATCTGGCTAAATGATTGACAAATATTTAATATCCAGCAAAATGATTCAGTATTCATTTTTTTACAAAACTATTCAATTCAAATGGATAAATATTATCAAGAACTAGCATGAGTTTATGTATAATACATAGTTTCTGGGCTCAAAGATTTCTAGCCCAATAGATTATTATAAATATAACAAAACTTAAGTACCACTTATTTATTTAAAAACCATTTATTTAGGACATGCCATGTACTAGACAGGCTGCTGTAACCCTTGTCCTAAGATTTCTGTGAAAATTTCTATGAGTAAAGAACAAGTCTACCTCAAGAAGTGTATGGACATCTACGAGGGAGTGGACATATGAACTTAAGTTTTAAAATTAGACAGCAGAAGCTTTTCCAAGTAGGGATAGGGGCAAGACACGATAGAAAGAGTAATGAAAATATCAGGGAGTCATAGTGTATATACCATTTGTTGTGGGTTGAATTGTGTCCACCTCACTCTCAAATATATTGACACTTAACTCCAAGTACCTGGAATATGACCTATGAAAGGGAGAGAGAGGGGTGCCTGGGTGGCTCAGTCGTTAAGCGTCTGCCTTCGGCTCAGGTCATGATCCCAGGGTCCTGGGATCGAGCCCCGCATCGGGCTGCCTGCTCCGCGGGAAGCCTGCTTCTCCCTCTCCCCCTCCCCCTGCTTGTGTTCCCTCTCTCGCTGTCTCTCTCTCTGTCAAAAAATAAATAAAATCTTAAAAAAAAAAAAAGAAAGGGAAAGAAAGACAGAGACAGAAAGAACACACAAAGAACCACATGTAGACACACACACCAAGAAAGGAGATGGTCATGTGATGATGGAGGTGGAGACTGCTTCCATAAGCCAAGCAACATTAGAGATTGCCAGCACATACCAGAAGCTAAGAGAGACATGGACCAGATGCTCACTTATTGCCCCCAAGAAGGAGCCAACCCTGCTGACACCTAGATTTTGGACTTCAAGCCTCCCAAGTTTTGAGGTAATAAATCTCTGTTGTTTTAAGCAACCCAGTTTGTGGTAATTTGCTACAGTAGCCCTAAGAAGCAAATACACCATGCTTACGAAAGGGTATTTTATAGTTGTCAATGATAGAACACCTGGTTATAAAAACCCTGATAAGGAGGAAAGACAATGTCAGATTAAAAAGGCCCTTATGTTTGTAAGCGAAGGAGTAGAGGATCCTAGCATTCAGTGATATGGTGGGGTTTATTATTATTCAAGGCAGTTACATTCTTATATTTGTTTATGAGGGAGAGCATGAGTTGTGGGGAAGATGATAATTTTGAAGGGTGAAAAGCTATAGCTATGTAGACCAGAGAAAAGACTATTTCAATTTTGTAGTTAAGGGATAATGATGGCTTATACTATTTATTGTTAAACATGCAATGCCCTTTGTGGATGAACATGCTATTTTGGACCCAGCCTAGAGAGCAGTCTTTGTTATTTTTTTTCCATTAATGGTGGAGGGTTTCACTGATCTTTCCAAATTTTCCTTTTCTATTTCTCTGGCAGTTAAGGCCCTCATTAAAAAGATGGCCAGTGTGGGAAATATCTTGGTAATGGCATGGACAACGTCTTTGATGAATGGGCTCTTAAGAATGAGGTAATTTAAATTCACAGTACAGAATCTTAAGGCAAACAACAAAACCTGCATAGATTGAAAACCAGGATTTTGGCCTCACTAGTACCAGCGGGAAAATCTACCCTTGAATGGTAATTAATTCTTAAGCTAGATCAGTTTTATCTACACATTTCATAACCCAAGAGATTACTTTTTCAGGCAGGCTGAATCTTTTCAATCACAGGTGAATTTGAGTGATTATTAATTCACTTTAAATAGTTAGCCGAAGTAACATCATCTGATTAGAGGAAACAGGAGGGACACATACAAGTTGGTAAATACTTTGTACCTTTTTTCCTACAACAGTACATTTTAATTATTTTTCCTATGATATATAATAATATTAGGAGCAATTATAGACATTTTGTTGGCTATAAATGCTTGGATTAAACTCAAAATTACATTTGTAAAGATCTGTATGTTTTGGTGTCAATATGATAATATGCATCATATTTTTATGTCTTTGGACCACTATAAAAGTATAAAATATCTGAAATCTCATTGTATTTAACTTTGCAGTTTTTAAGTTTCTAATAAAATCACCAAAATTAGTGTAAATAATTTGAATAGAATTATGTCATTTGTGAATAAAATGACACTATGGCTGCAAAGCTGGTTGTTAGCAGCCAGAATAGTTTGGGCCATCTGAAAAACATTTGCAGCCCCCCAGGAAAATGTAGACCACACTCCTTCAGTGTAAAAGATGCAAAAGGCGTCAGTAGTCGTGATATTTCCTTACCCATCTCCCTTCCCTTTTCTATCCTCTCTTGTGTTATGATATTAGGATCAGTCTTGTTATCAATTAAGTGACATTCCTTGTACTCACAATGAGGGCAGCTGCATCAAGCAAACCTTTCCCCTTAGTGAAAATGTCCACAGCATTTTTTGCTTTTATTACTCAGTTTTTGATAGTCTTAATTAAATCCCCAAGAACAAGTGGCTATAATTTAGAAGGCAATTCAGCTCTGTGGACTTGTACAGATGCCACAGAAAATCATCCTTGAAAGATAGTTTCAGAATCAGTGAAGGCACTATTAGCTAGAGTAGCTTGTTGAAGCACAAGTAAAAGCCACTGTTACTTTGACAGTTTCTGAATTAAATAGAGGTTGCACGTAAAGCCTGCACATCACTGTTACCTTTATCAGTATTCAAAATATAGACTTCCTGGAGAACTGCAATGTTTGCTTTGGTTTTATTGAAATGATGAACATGAATATGTCAGCCGCCTGCCTTGGTGAACAAAATGCCATGGAATTTCAATGTAAGAAGAACATGTGGGTTAAAGAGAAAATCCGTTTGTGTGTTTGATTGTTTTCAACAAGGATCTAGGGAACAGTTAGTATGATTCTTATGAATGTGTCCCTTTATTCAAAATCAGTAATTCTGATTAATAAATAGAATATTCAAAGGGATATTTTAAGAGGAACTAATAGAAAGTTTAGTGAAAATATAAAAATACAGGCACAAAATACCCTATGCTTTCCATATAAATATATAGAAAGATAGGTAGCAGGTTAAATAGATACAGAGAGTAGGGATTAAGATTGATTGATTCTAGGTCTATAGCATATTAAAATGGAGAAAAAACATTTCTCAGTTTACTGTTGGGTCAAATTGCTTGCTCTCATAGTTAATTATCAAGTAAAAGGGACAGAGGTAATAAAGAAAAAGGAAAATAGACTATTCATACATGTGTGTTCACAATTAATAGTTTTGTGATGGTGTTTGTCAGTTTCCTTGCGCATATGCAATATAATGAAATTTAAACTTTCTTTAGGCAGAATTGAGACCTGTAGAAGAAAAATGAAGCAGAGTCTTGAAGTTTTGTCAAGAAAAGAATTCTTGAACATATTTACTTTTAAAAACATCTTTATTGGGGCACCTGGGTGGCTCAGTCATTAAGCGTCTGCCTTCGGTGCAGGTCATGATCCCAGGGTCCTGGGATGGAGCCCCGCGTGGGCTCCGTGCTCAGCCTGTCCCATTCCCCCTGCTTGTGTTCCCTCTCTCACTGTGTCTCTCTCTGTCAAATAAATAAATAAAAATCTTTAAAAAAAATCTTTATGGCCTCATCATTTTCATTCCAAAATTGCCCAAATCCTACATATTCATTTTGATGAGTTATAACAAAGTATATATCCATGTAACCAAGAATCTAGGCAAGACATAAAAGATTTTCGTCACCCTAAAGAGTTCCCTCATATGCCTTTCTATTCAATTTCTACTTAAAAGTGGCAGCCACTTTCTGATTTCCACTAAAACCAGTTTGTTTTGCCTATTCTTGGATTCTTTTTTTTCTTAAGATTTTATTTGACAGAGAGAGAGAACACAAGCGGAGGTGTTG
The DNA here is from genome assembly GCF_029215605.1 of Mirounga angustirostris. NCBI lineage: Eukaryota > Metazoa > Chordata > Mammalia > Carnivora > Phocidae > Mirounga > Mirounga angustirostris. The sequence continues at coordinate 173,541,585 of NW_026991709.1, read as the reverse complement.
CAGCAAGCAGGGGGAGAAGCAGGCAGGGGGAGAAGCAGGTTCACGACTGAGCAGGGAGCCTGATGCGGGACTCGATCCCAAGACTCTGGCATCATGACCTGAGCCGAAGGCAGACGCTTAACCGACTGAGCCACCCAGGCACCCCTGTTCTTGGATTCTTATAAATGGAATCATACAATGTATAGTCTTATGCCCAGCTTCTTTCACTCAATGTAATGTTTTTAAGATCCATGCATATTGTTTCATGTATCATTAGTTTGTTCATTTTTATTACTTAATAATATACCATTTTAGGAATATACCAAAATGTATTTATCTATTCATTGTGATTAATACAGATTTTGAGTTGCTTCCAGTTTTTGTCTGCTAAAATTAAGGCTGTTATGAACATTCTTATGTAAGCCTATTTGTGGACATATGTTTTATTTTTATTGGGGTAAATAACCTGGACTGGAATTTCTGGTCATAAAGTTTAGCCATATATGGTTAACTGTGTTTAACTGTAAGAAATTGCCAACCTATTCTTCATAAGGTTGTACCTTATTGTTACTTCAGTAAGGTTGTACTCATGTTACTACGATGAGTTTTTGAGACTTCCAAGTTGCTCTGTGTTGTAAGCAAGATAATGGCCCCCCAAAGATGCCCTAATCCCCAAAACCTACAAATATGTTACCTTACATGACAAAAGGACTTTGCTATCTTAATTTAAGGATCTTGAGATAGAAGCTTATCCTGGATTATCTAGTAGATCAGGTATAATCACAGCGTCCTTGTAGGAGGGAGGCAGGAAGGTGGGAGTCAGAGAAGGAGATATGATGGTGGATTCAGAGATGGTGATGAGAGAGACACAGAGAGAAAGAGAGAAAGAAGGAATCTTATATTGCTGGTTTGAAAATGGGTAAAGAGGCTATGAACCAAAGAAGGCAAGGAGCCTCTAAAATATGGGAAAGACAAAGAAATATATGTTCAAGCTTTCAAAATAAATACAACCCTTCCAATACCTTGATTTTAGGACTTTTGACCTCCAGAACTACAAGATAAAAAACTTGTCTTGTTTTAAGCCACTAAGTGTGTGGTAGTTTCTTATAGCAGCAATAGAAACGAATATAGTCTGCATCCTTGCCAACTTTTAATGTTGCCAGTCTTTTAAATTTTTGCCATTCTAGTGAATGTGAAATGATTTAGCATTTTCATTTGAATTTGTATTTCCCCAATGACATAACATTGAACACATTTTCATATGCATTTTGGCCTTTTGTATATCTTATTCTGTAAATTTTTTTTCAAGTCTTTTGACTGTCATCCTATTGCTTTCCTTCTGTTGTTGATTTATATATTTTTGAGGATAGTTCTCTGTAAGGTATATGTGTTACAGATATTTTTCCAGTTTATGGCTTACTTATTCATTTTCTTAATATTGTCTTTTGATGAGCTGTAATTTTGGGCTTGGGTAAATTTTAAATAGATATTAATTTCTTTTAGGAATAGTGTTTTATATCTTATGAAATCGTGCCTACCTCAATGTCAGTAAGCTATTCCTTTATGTTTTCTTTTAGAAGGTTTATGATTCAAATTTTTACATGTTGATTTGACCCAAATTTATTTTTGTCTATTGAGTGAGGTAAGTCAAGATTCATTATTTTCTAATACAGTTATCCAGGTGTTTCAAAGCCATTTATTAAATACTTTCCTTTATTCAATGAATTGACATGACACCAAAAAATATTGATTCTTGATCAAAATACTTGGTCTAAAAGTAGGCAGGCACACAAATAATGTTTTTACTTTATAGCAGTATAAGTATTGCAAAGTTCACACAAAGACTTGGGAGAAGCTACTGAGCACAAGTCATATTTGCATACATACCAACAGATCTATCGTAACTATTTACAAAATAGGAAGTTGTTTGTTTTAGTTCAACATATAGATTAGGACAGAGAAAGCATATGGAAGAATGAACTTTATCTTTTTGACCAGGCGGTGCTTTATAGGCCATCCTGATAAAGAGTTAAAGATAAGTTGCAAACATGAAAACTTAATGAAAAATTATTCATGATGGTGGGGATATCTTCATTTCTGAGTCACTTTTAAATGATGAAATGAGACCTCAAAATCCATTTCTTATCAAAAGTTATAAGTTTTTAGCATTACTTAGAATCAACCTCATTTAGTATGTCTGGAGTGTTTCGTCAAGTGCAGAGGTGCTCAGATGGCTAGGATTCAATACATTGAGCTGTCATGCTACACATTCTTGGAGTACAAGCTTTTGGGCATTTCCCCACCTGTGCAAGTCCTCTGTTTTTACTTTTCTAGGTTCATATTTCTCAAACTGCTTTAATTATGGTTTTTATGGTTGACCTCAGACAGAAGAAGTTTAATGTCTCCATGAACAGCACATTACTGAACTATTATTCCTGGGGAATTCCAATTCAGGGAAATCACATAGATAGGTTTTGGCCCTAACACTACTCAGCTGTCTAGGCTGTACATGTTTCAGCTCCTTGACTCTCTCTATTTCTCCTTGCAGGGAACTGTATTTTTTCTAGATTTTTCTAATGATCCTCTGCAGCTTTCTTCCTAGCTAGTAAATAATTCTTCAGAACCCTCAGTACCTTATTATTCTGCTTTTTTGTGTCAAAATTAGATAGTTTCATCTATCGGATAGAGAGACAAAAAGAGAGAGAGAGAGAGAGAGAGAGAAATTATGATTATGCAACTCAGATAGTTAAATGATCTGCTGACCCATGTTAATCATCACTTTAAATATGTTTTGTTAACTCACACAGGTTCCTAATGGTTGCAAATAAAACTTGTTGCCTGAGTTACCTGGATAGTGATCTCAATAATCCCCTTTCATTTTATGTGTGGAGATGTAGACAAAAGAAATTATATTATGTGGATCATCCAATACCTATATGAAACTATAGCAGACTTGTCAAATCATGTATGATCTTTTACTTTTTGACTGGAAGAGATTTAGTTTGCTGCCCAGAGAGGCCAGTGGGGAGCAAAGAAAAGCAAACAAATAAACTTATGTGGGGTCAAAGGTCTCAAGGAAAAACTTACTTCCTATAAAAGGCAGACAATGTCAGGGCTCATAGATTTTCCTGGGGCTAAAGTCAGAGGCAGTTGCCTCCTATCTTCAAAGGGCTCATTCATCGTGCCAGTTGAAGCATCATAGACCTTGCCAAAGTATCTGTGACTCAAATGTGCCCCATTCAAGCCCGGAAGGAAGACAAAAGCCAACAAAATAAATACATGTGACCCAATAATGGTTGGCTAAAATTATTAAACAGTTATTGTTATTTTTATTGTAAGAAACAAAATAAGTGGTTGTCTTCATAGTCTTTCTGTTCTAGACATGTTTTACTTATGCCACTTCAATAATATATAAATTATGTATGTACAATTTATTTTATATCATATATTAATCTGTATTATATAGGTATATATATATATATATATATATATATATATATATATATAACCTAAATCCCTTAATATAGAACAAAATAGATATTAAAATCATTATTGGAGAGAGGCGCCTGGGTGGTTCAGTCTGTTAAGCGTCTGCCTTAGGCTCAGGTCATGATTTCAGGGATCGAGCCCCGCGTCTGGCTCCCTGCTCAGTGGGGAGTCTGCTTCTTCCTCTGTGTCTGCTCCTCACCCCCTACCCCCCCCCACTCGTGTTCTCTCTCTCTCTCTCAAATAAATAAATAAAATCTTAAAAATAAAAAATAAAATAAAACAATTATTGGAAACGATTGCTGGAGGGGAGGGGGCTGGAGGGGAGGGGCTGCTTGAGGGGAAGGGGCTTGGGGGATGGAGTAACTGGGTGAAGGACATTAAAGTGCGTGATGTAATGAGCACTGGGTATTATATAAGACTGATGAATCACTGAACTCTACCTCTGAAACTAATAATACACTATATGTTAATGAATTTAAATTTTAAAAAATTTTAAATAAGTAAAAAATAAAATAATTACTGGAATGGTATAAGTGAAATAAAACAAAACATAAACATGATTAAAATGATTAAATCATAGAGAAGTATTCTGTGCATTTTAGACAAACTGAAGCTTGGGTTTTCATTTACAATTTACTCTGGATGACCTTTTTTTAAAGATTTTTTAAAATTTATTTGACAGAGAGAGAGAGCACAGGTAGGGGGAGCAGCAGAGGGAGAGGGAGAAGTAGGCTCTCCGCTGAGCAGGGAGCCCAATGTGTGGGGCTCAATCCCAGGACCCTGAAATCATGATCTGAGCCCAAGGCAGACACTTAACTGAACTGAGCCACCCAGGTGCCCCTACTGGATGACCTTTAAACAATTACCTAAATTTTTAATGCTTTGATTCCAATGATTCAATAAATTATAGGATGAAAGTGTTTAGAATAGAACATAGCACATTAGCATTAGTTAATAAAAATTGCATTTATTTTATTATTAATATTAACAACAAAAAGAATGCTTGTATAACTCTTCACTATGCTTAAATATGTGGTATACTGCATTGAATCCAGTATAAAACTCAATTAGATATTTATGTTTAGGTATATTAGGTGAAATCTGTGAATATAGGTTTTTTTTATTATTTATTTATTTATTTGAGAGAGAGAGAATGAGAGAGAGAGAACACATGAGAGGGGATAGGGTCAGAGGACGAAGCAGACTCCCCGCTGAGGAGGGAGCCCGATGCGGGACTCGATCCCAGGACTCCAGGATCATGACCTGAGCGGAAGGCAGTCGCTCAACCAACTGAGCCACCCAGGCGCCCTCTGTGAATATAGTTTTAAGAAATAATTTTACATTGAGCCAAGTTGTATTTTGATACCACATCAGTCCTATACTTAGTATCATTTATTTTTATTTTTATTCAGAGTCATGGATATAAAGAATTATAAGGACCAGCTCTTCTATGTATTTCTTGCCAACTGTTATCTTGCTGTTTTTTAAATTCCTCTAACTTAAAAAAAAATCAAGCAAACTTGGGGTGCCTGGGTGGCTCAGTTGGTTAAGTGTTTGACTCTTGATTTCTGCTCAGAGCATGATATCAAGGTGTTGATATCAAGCCCTGCACTGGGCTCCACGTGGGGTCTGCTTGAGATTCTCTCTCTGTCTCCATCTGCCCCTTCCTCTGCTCATGTTCTCTCTCTCTCTCAAATAAATTAATAAAATGAAAAAAAAAAAGCAAACTTCATATATTCCAGAGAAGTCTATGATATCTTTGTGCAGTACCCACATTTTTATAGAGGACTGAAAGTTCCTCATGCATACTTCCAGTATTTGGCACAGTTGCATTCTTTAGTGCTATATACATTAGTGGTATATAGTACAGAGTTAAATATAGTCTAGGTTAAACACTGAGTTCCTTCAGGAATCGCTAACATATCATGGCTCTGAATCCTCTTGTATTCCTTATCACCATGAAAGAAATTCCATTTTGTCTTTATCTCTTTAAAATCATCATGCTTAAAATTGATATGAATAATCTAGGTACTTATGACTCTATTATTTCTTTATATAGTACTACATTTTTCAAGACACTTGAATTTCAATAATCAGTTTCTTTAGCTTGCACTGCTATGAAAACAAAAACAAAAACAAATAACCCTGAATAATCTCACTACCTAAGTGATGAGTCCAGCTAAACTAAGTCCAAATAGACACTATCCCATTGTTAACAAACTCAGGATTAATCCCCAACCCAAAACGTGTTTAAATGTCTATTGCTTTATTCATATCATATGCATCTTTGAGTACAATCCATTTTTATTTTTTTCCAGAGATAGAAACTTAAGAATTTTCTTAGATGTAATAATTCTCAGTATTCCTGAATCACTGAGGCATGATTAATTTCAAAATAAATTTGAGAATTCAGATGTCAGTGACAAACATTAACATGTTTGTGAATTCATGTCATAATATAATTCTTTTACAATTTAGCAGTTTTTTCAATAGGGAACATTATAACAATAATGGTAAATCTATAATAAAATGGATACTTGTGTTTTTTAATTTCTGCTTTTCTGAGAGTATGTAATATTTGACTTATTTTATTTGTTAAACATAGATTATCTTTTAATTGAAAAATGACCCCTAGTACGTATAGAAAACTTGGGAGTTTTAGTGCTCGAATTAACTAATTTTGAGGCAACAGTAAAGGAATCCTACTTTGCTTTATTAAAATAGTGCTGTACTTTTTTGTGTTAAACTACTAAAACAACAAATAGGGAACTTTGTTCTTTGAATTAATGAGCATCTTGAGGATGGAATAAATGCTGCTCCCACTGGACTTTTAAAAGGATATTATTTAAAGAAACACTTCTGGCTAGCAAAAAAAGAAAAATTTTTTTCATTCTTTGTATATGCTGTACCTTTATCTCCAGGAGATAAACTAATGTTACATGAAAGGACTTTAATTTTTTCACTCCAAACAGTCACGTTGACATAAAAATTTAATAAATAGGCCCTTCTCGAAACCTGTCGTACATTACATCATAGGGCTAAGACAAACATATCTTTATCTTCTTCATCCTCTATAATAGGATGAGCTTTCCTGGCCTTGGCATTTATCATGCATGTCAGTGACCAATTAGAGAATCACAATTAGGAATGAAAATATTTCCAAATTCTGAACCTAAAAAGAAAGTGAGAGTATAAGGCAGATTGAATTAAGTGGCGTAAATTAGGACTGCTTTAGCTGGTGGATTCCAAATTAGCTCTAGAACCATTTCCTTCTTTAGAACACGGGAGTGTTGGTTCAGCCATCTCTCCTACAATTCATATTGATTCTCTCATTGGAAAAGCTAATATATTCATTATCCTAAAAATCCTATCATTATTCTAGTAATATCAGATTTGCAAAACTGGAACTAACTGAAGACTTGTGCAGCTGCATTCAGATTTCTTAAAAGAAATACCAAGTTTTATATCACATCCTCTGTGACTCTAATAATTCTGTTTTTTCTATTATATGTCATTTAAAAATTAATACAATGCTACCAATGCCTTTATTAGACAGTAATTGTTAGAATAAAATCCCTAAATTATATCAGTAAGATCGAACATTAAACATAAACTTTAAAACTTACCTAGAACATAAGTTCTTTTTAAAAAGTTTGTGGTTGGTTTCCAAAATGAAATAGTATTTACTATAGTGAACAAATCTCTGTTATCTTCCTAAAACCATCCTTTTAATACTTCACAAAATTTAGTGGTCTACATGGGTTGGTGCAACTATCTTTCTGAGATGGTATAGGCTTGTAAGCCCCTTGCAAACCAGGGTCATTTGAGGACTGCACTGAGGTTAAGGTCGGCCAGGCAGGCCTAGGCCAGGAGGAGAAAATGTTCTCTTCCCCTTACCTCATGTTGCAAGGCCTAAATGCCTGGATCAGCAGGAAGTGGCTCTTGCCTCGCTTAAAGTGTGTCTTTCTAATCAGAAGTGTTCTTTCTAAAGACCAAGAACATGTTGTCTCCAAAGGAAGGATGGCTAAGAGAATTCTTTATTCTGCAAGCATAAACAGGATGTATTTTGTTCTTATTGAATTTCGTGTATATTTCACTTCACGGATGTTGGCTTGATACTTTAAGTATACATTGTTATGTTTATCTGATCACTGCGAGTATATAGCTATGTGAGTAATAAACGGCAGTATGCAGTTGCAAGTGCTGCCTTTGCTCTGCATCCCCTGTGTCCTGGTGATTTCGTAGACCCTTACCCAGGGACCCCAACGCACTAGACGTTGACATCTTTCTTTATCATAAAATGTGAAATTTACTTTAAAATTTTTTTAAAAAGAGCCAAATGTATCCATGTCCTCTGTGTATTTAGTTCCAGTTTTGCAAATGAAACTGAATGAGGAAAAGAGCAGGAAATAAGCAACAACAACAACAACAGAGAGAGAGAAAGAAATATGTAATGTCTAAGTAAACTAAAGTGAGAGACTCAGATGAGTTTTTCCATTGGGGAATAGATGAAAGAATTGATTAATTTGTCTCTAGGTTTGGACTTTCTCAGAGTTCTTCATAAATCATTCATATCCTGATATAATCTGTCAGTTATGTTCACTTTGGTTGCCATTCCAGATAAATATCTCTTTCTTTTGTGTGTGCTTATTTTTATTCTTACTTTTTTGAAAATGTACCTCTGATGTTGTATGGAAACCTTGAACTGTGTAAGCCTCTAGTAGAAATGGCCTCTCCTCTCTTTTCCTTGACTGTTCTTTCCTGTTTTGCCTTTAATCTCTCTCCCTGGTTAATTGATTATGATTTCTAAAATCAAGAAACTTGACCTCCTGGTTATTAGTAAAAAAAATTCTCTATTGTTCTGTCATCATATTACCTCTCACATTCCATGGCAACACTATTTTACACCAGTCAATTCCGATAGCATTTGGATTCAGGAATGAAATTCTTTGCCTCTTTCATTGATAATTTTCTCCAAAGCAGTATAAAATGAAGTTTGGTATACATGCAGAATCACTGTTTCTTACACATATTCATATGGACACATATTATGATGTACTCACGTCTTTACATTGTACAAACAACTTTGTAATGAACCTTCTACTATTTAGTTACATTTCCTTCCACTTGAATATTCTACTTATTTATTAGTGTAATGCTCTCAATTCAAATAAAGCACTAGTCAGAATTTAGGCCAACTAGTCTTTATAACATTTTTGAAAATGTTTAATGTTATAAGTGATTTTGTTTTTATTTAATCTTCTTGCGTTTTATACATTTAAATTCCATTTATTTTACTGTGTCAAGCAAAAGATGTGTTCATGTTTATCATTTCAGAAAACTAAAGCAAATACTAAAGGTCTTCAGGAGAGCCCCATTGTGAATGCTGATCAAGTTAACCACAGTCTATATCCTCTCTTTATATGCTATAGTGCCTCCTAGAACCTTGGGAGATATTACTAATGTATCTAATTTTTATGCTCATGAATGGTAACAACATGTACTACATTCTTTTTTAATCTCCAGTTACTGGAACTAAAACATAGAAAGCACCAGATAAATTTTAGATGTATGTATCGATGGATGATTTTAAACCTCAAAATTCAGTTTTATAAGTTTATGTCTTCAACTAGGCCTTTGTTTTTTGTTTTTTTTTTTCAAGTATACTGTGTGTCTTAGTTCTCTATATTTAGGAATGAATAGCTGAACAAATTTAAGAAGCTATTGTGGGTTTTCTCTTTACATACTGTCCTCTACCACTACCAAGAAGGAAGATTGTCAACACTGACTAGCAATTGCTCTTTTTAGGGGTATAAGTGGAGAATAAACAGTCACGTTCCTCCCTTACTCAATGTAAAAATGATATTGGTTCTATTCCATGTTACAACACCCACTCTAGGAGTCCCTACCTCAGATTTGTATATCAGTTTCTTTGGAATATGTTATTACTCTGGCCTTAGCGAATGAGAGAAAATCTCCACTACAAAGTACAGCTGGGGAGGCAGCATGGTGTAGCTAACTTACATACCTACTTCCTCCGATCTCTGATCTTCCTAACTACCATCTACCAACTCCCAAGGGCTCTTTTGTGAGTAACTCTTATCTCTACTGTGTTGTTTTCTGCTGGTTTTCTGAGCATTCTGGTTCTTTCATAAATGTGGTCTAATTTGTCTTCCTACTATTGAGAATGTGTCAGTCTTTTCTCCTGATAACTTCCTTTCCTCCCTTTCCTCATCGGCTTAGCGTCCGCATTCGCCCATAGGAAGCACTCCTTACCTTTGTATCCCATTACAGTCTTCACTTTGCATTTTATATTTCTACCTCTTGTACTTGTGCATATATGTTCTGTTCCTAGCAGGCAAACCATTCCCTTAGGTTAACAGCAACGTATAACCATCTCTTCAGTTTCAATCAAAAATAAATTCCATTGCACTTACATATGACTAATGATGGAAACATCTGCTTACTAAAGGTATTTCTTTTTTTTTAATTTTATTGTGTTATGTTAATCACCATACATTACATCATTAGTTTTTGATGTAGTGTTCCATGATTAATTGTTTGCGTATAACACCCAGTGCTCTATTCAATACGTGCCCTCTTTAATACCCATCACCAGGCTAACCCATCCCCTCACCACCCTCCCCTCTAGAACCCTCAGTTTGTTTCTCAGAGTCCATAGTCTCTCATGGTTCATCTCCCCCTACGATTTCCCCCCTTCATTTTTCCTTTCCTACTATCTTCTTTTTTTTTTAACATATAATGTATTATTTGTTTCAGAGGTATAGGTCTGTGATTCATCAATCTTACACAATTCACAGTGCTCACCATAGCACATACCCTCCCCAGTGTCTATCACTCAGCCACCCCATCCCTCCCACCCCCCACCACTCCAGCAACCCTCAGTTTGTTTCCTGAGATTAAGAATTCCTCATATCAGTGAGAGCATATGATACTTGTCTTTCTCTGATTAACTTATTTCTCTTAGCATAATACCCTCTAGTTCCATCCACGCCATTGCAAATGGCAAGATTTTTTTTTGATGGCGTCATAATATTCCATTGTATATATATATATCACATCTTCTTTATCCATTCATCTGTTGATGCACATCTTGGCTCTTTCCATAGTTTGGCTATTGTGGACATTGCTGTTATAGACACTGGGGTGCAGGTGCCCCTTCGGATCACTACATTTGTATCTTTGGGGTAAATACCCAGTAGTGCAATTACTGGGTCGTAGGGTAGCTCTATTTTCAACTTTTTGAGGAACTTCCATGTCAAAGAGATACACTGTGTATCTAAAGATTCCTACTTCTAGAAAGGCTTATACATGGACCTCACCCTCAGCCCTTCATATAAATTTGTGTTTTTTTTAAGATTTTATTTATTAATTTGACAGAGAGAGAGCAGGAGAGCACAGGCAGGGAGAGAGGGAGAGGGAGAAGCAGGCCCCCAGCTGAGCAGGGACCACGATCCTGCGGGGCTCTATCCCAGGACCCTGGGATCGTGACCTGAGCCGAATGCAGTCGCTTAACCCACTGAGCCACCCAGGCGCCCCCTTCATATAAATTTCTTTATTTAAATTTGCTTTCATAGGCCTGACTCCCTTTAGCTGCTTGTTTTATAATAAAAGATATCACTAACATTTCCTGTGTTTATGCATGCATTCTAATATACCTTTCTGAAATCCTTTAAACACTATTAATTTCCTTTATTAAATAGAACTTTTTCCATATATCGAACACTAGTTAGTTGTTAATGTGAATATAAGGGTCACAGTTAAATATTAAATATTTTTCAACTCCCTTTAGAATACAATTTTTTTAAAGAGGTAAGTGAGCTTTTTTAATGCAGTTCCTTAAACAGATGAAAATGTTGGTCTTGCCTTTGGGAAAATATTTTAAAATATTTTCATCACAATTCTTGAGAAAATTGTAGAATCATTTGTAAGAAATAATACAAATCCTGTAAATATTTCACCTAGTTCTCAATGGTAGTATTTTGTAAAACTGTTGTATAATATCACAATTGGGACATTGACATTGACAATCCATTGATGATCCTTCATCTTATTCAGATTAGTTCACTTTGATTTGTACTCTGTGTATTCAATTCTGTACATTTTTGTCACCTGTATAGGTTTGTGTATCTACCATCATGATAATATATAGAAAAGTTCCATAAACACAGGGTCTCTGATCTTGTTCTTTTATAACCATGTGATAGCATTTTTATTTATTTTATTTATTTTTTTAAAATATTTTATTTATTTATTTGACAGAGAGAGAGAGAGATAGCAAGAGCAGGAACATAAGCAGGGGGAGTGTGAGAGGGAGAAGCAGGCTTCCTGCTGAGCAGGGAGCCTGATGCAGGGCTCGATCCCAGCACCCTGGGATCATGACCTGAGTCGAAGGCAGATGCTTAACGACTGAGCCACCCAGGTGCCCCATGTGATAGCATTTTTAATATAACTGTTTTTTACATTTTACATTTAGGGAAGGGTCAAAACTCTTTTTGTCAGCCCAGTTCATGTCCAGATAATTTAAATTAATCGTCTCCCTGTTCTTCCACGGAGGGCATCACTACTTGAATTATAGACTCCAGGGTGCTCTCCTCTTGCTTTTTCAGCATTGTGATAGATTGCATGTCCGTACATCATCAAAGCAAATTGCCTCTTCAATGATGTGTAAGTATAATACATCATCAAAATGGGATGCAGTGATAATGCATTACCCAGAAAAAAAAAAGTGTCTATCATACTTGACAGACAAGGTCAAGGAGCAAATTCAGACAGTTTAAGCACAGTTCATCCAGAGCGTTCTGGGCCTGGAAGTGAGTTTGTTTGCTTAAAATAATCCACTTGAAATGTGGACAAGGCTAAAGATGAACGAGTGCTCTGGGTTGATTCCTTTGGTAAATTGAAAATGAGGTGGTTGAACTTACACTAAAATGACATGTGGATGACATGTGAATGGGTTTTCTGTCCACAGGGTGTTTTGAATCATGTGTATTTCCCTCTCATTAGCAGCAAATTGTTTTTTAGAGGAAGCTCTTCAACAAGATTGCAAACACTTTCAGGGTAGTAACTGTCTTATATTTCCTTTGTTTCTGCCATGGTGTCTAAAACATTACCAAGCACATGGAAGACACTCAATAAATACTTGTGTAATGGAATTGAATTTGTACGCACCAGAGACTCATGCTTCTTCTCAACATAGCTTGACAGTTGGCTGTCCAGAATCTTTGTATGCTAGGTAGTAAGGTTACAGTGCTAGAATGCAGTTGGCTTACTATCCCATTTGCTGCCTGCCTTTTTTTTTTTTTTTTTTTTTAAGTAGAGCTTTTTGGCCAGGAGCTATTTTTATAAAGGATTTCATTCTAGCTGGTGTGGGATTAAACTTTTAAGTTTGGCTTTGGGATGTGAGAAGAGGATAAATCATGAAGGTTGTTCTGCACTGCAAAAAGCATAGGATTTCAGGAAGGGCTGTTTTTGACATTGGCAAAGCAGTGTTTCCCCCCAGTTGCTGCCAAATTTGCTTCTTTAAAACATACTGTATTTATTTCTCTACTCCTTGGTTCATAGTAGTTTTATTTCAATGTCACCAGTGAAGGAGAGCACAACAATATTTTGTCTAAGAATGGGATCTAAAAATGAATCCTCTGAGGATACATTAGAAGCAATATATGTATTATATGCTGGAAAAAATAGATCGTTCCCTTATATTTCTGTAGGACACATATGTCTCAAAAATATACATACTACAATACAGCAAATATATAACTCACTTTAGCCAGCTCTAAAAATAACCAAGCCAAATTTCTTACAATTGATTCTGACAGTGGGTGTTAAAGTGGGAATATATCATACTTGTCCTCTTGGCCAGGTGATGAAATAAAGAGGAAGCCAATATTTTATTTCATGTGCCAGTTCTGATTGCTCAGGGACAGTTATATCAATACTTTGTTGATAAAAGCTATGAGTCAGGAATCAGTTAGCAATGTCTGCTAGGGAACCAAGTGGAGACATGGTATATGCTGCCTTGTGGAGGGGAAAGATGTAAAATAATAAGGCCTGAGTCTAATAAAGGTATCAAACCTGGTAAAATTTGGGGCCATGGGTAAATCACTTAATAAAAATATATCACTGGATATTTTGAAATCACATTGTAAGTTGCATAATGTATAATATGTTTTTTATTATACTGCTCATTGTATATGGATTACAAAATGAAAACAATCACTAAATATTTAGAAACAAAAGGAACAACAACAGCAAAAAACTTAAGTAAAAACTATAATCTCAGCTATCCAGAGGCAACAATTTATTGAGATTCTTTTACATACCTTTGTGTATATTATCAACTTATATGTCACCATATGTATTATTTAATATCTTCTTTTCCTCTTGTGTGTCATGGATATTTTACAAGTCAGAAGATAAGTTTTACAATGCTATTTTAATATTTGCATGACAGTCAATTATAAAAGTTTACCATAATTTATTAAACCAAATAATTGTTTATACATTAAATGAGAGTCTAACTTTTGTATATTTAAATTATACTAACACTAATAGCTAGCTAGCTATCTAGATAGATAGAAGTACTGTTGACACACAATGTTGCATTAAATTCAAGTGTACAACATAGTGATTCAACAACTCTACACCTTATGCTATGCTCACTACAAGTGTAGCTATCATCTATCACCATACAACACTATTACTATACCTTTGACTACATTCCCTATGTTGTAACTTTCATCCCCATGACTTACTCACTGCAAAACTGGGAGTCTTATCTCCACTCCCCTTCACCCATTTTGCCCATTTACCCCCGCCATGGAACCATCAATTTGTTCTCCGTGTTTATGGGTCTGTTTCTGCTTCTTTGTTTGTTCATTTTTTAAAAATTTCACATATAAGTGGAATCATATGGTATTTATCTGTCTGACTCATTTCACCTAGCATAATACCTCTATATGCATCCATACTGTTGCAAATGATAAAATCTCATTCTTTTTTATGGCTAAAAATTATCCCATTGTATACATATATATGCCACACCCTCTTTATCCATTCATCTATTGATGGATACTTATGTTGCTTCCATATCTTGACTATTGTAAATAATGCTGCAGTAAACATAGGGATGAATATATCTTTTCAAATTAGAGTTTTCATTTTCTTTGGGTGAATACCGAGTGGGATTACTGGATGGTATGGTATTTCAATTTTTAATTTTTTGAGGAACTTCTACACTGTTTTCCACAATGGCTGCACCAATTTACATTTTCACCAACAGTGCAAGAGTATTCCTTTTTCTCCACATCCTCACCAGCACTTGTTATTTCTTGTCTTTTTGATACTAGCCATTCCGACAAGGATAAGGTGATATCTCATTGTGGTTTTGATTTGCATTTCCCTGATGATTAGTGATGTTGAACATCTTTTTATATGTCTGTTGTCCATCTGCATATCTTCTTTGGAAAAATGTCTGTTCAGATCCTCTGCCCATTTATAATCAGATTGGTTTTGGGGGGTTTGAGTTGTATAAGTTCTTTATATATTTCAGATACTAGCCCCTTACCAGATATATCATTTGCAAATATCTTTTCCCATTCAATACGTTGCCTTTTGTTTTGTTGATGGTTTCCTTCATGGTGCAAAAGCTTTTTATTTTGGTGTAGTTTCAGTAGTTTATTTCTGCTTTTGTTTCTTAATGATTTCAGGTCTCACATTTCCATTTTGAGTTTACTGTTGTATATGGTGTAAGAAAGTGGTCTAGTTTCATTGTTTTGCATAACTGTCTAGTTTTCCCAGCACCATTTATTGAAGAGACTGTCTTTTCTGCATTACATATTCTTGTCTACTTTGCCATAGATTAATTGATCATATAAGCATAAATTTATTTCTGGGCTCTCTATTGTATTCTCTTGATATTTGTGTCTGTTTTTGTGCTAGTACCATACTGATTTCATTATTATAGCTTCATAGTATGTCTTGAAATTTGGGATTGTGATACCTCCAGCTTTGTTCTTCTTTTTCAAGGTTGCTTTGACAATTTGGGGTCCTTTGTGGTTCCATATAAATTTTAGGATTATTTGTTCTGGTTCTGTTAAAAAAATGCTATCAGTATTTTGATAGGGATTGCACTGAATCTTTAGATTACTTTGGGTCATAGAGACACTGTAATAATATTAATTCTTCCAATCCATAAGCATAATATGCCTTTCCATTTGTTTGTCACAACTAAATATATTTGAAATAAGTTGTTTCTAACTCTTTCATGAAGTTTCAAAAATTAATATGTTGGATCAAATGAAATACAGATTTTGTGGGGTTTATTTGATTTTTTTTTTAATAGAGAGAGAGAGAGAGCATGAGGGGGTTGTGAAGGGAGAGGGAGAGAAAGAATCTTAAGCCAGCTCCACACCCAGCATGGAGACCCATGCAAGGCTTGATCTCACAACCCTGAGATTGTGACCTGAGCCGAAATCAAGAGTGGGACACTTAACTGACTGACCCACCTGGGTGCCCCTAAAAGGAATTGTTTTAAATTACACTACAGAATGTCTATGACAGGTTAGGTCTTTGCAAAGAAACGTATCTGATTATGAAAAGTAGGTGTAGTCTGTTCTGCTAAACCGCTTATTTTGAAGAAGTGAATTTGTTTTAATACTACCAATATGTTAACGGACAATTTGAGCATAACATAAATTCCACGTTTGCCTATGTGCTACTTTTACTTTGTCTTTGAGAAACACTAGATGGATGTACAAAACAGCATCTGATTGAATGAAGATCTATGGGAATATACACAACATAAATATGTGCATACCTCAAACATCTGCCAGCTACCTCAGTTCAGCACATGTGTTATGAGCTTGCCTATACATATCTAGGGTTTCAACTTTCTACTCTTTTCAGATCATCCTTTTCCCACCATTTCATAGTTCCTCACAAGCTGAAACCCTCTGACACTCACAAGCAAACTTCAGGGTTTTTTTGAAGGTGAAGTACATATTTATTTTTGTAATTATATATTTCTTAACCATTTAACATGCATAAGTATGCTAACATTTTTGTTAGTTTCCTATCTCACAAAGTTTATAAGTATTTTGTCAAAAATCAATGTTTCCCATAAACTGTGTAGTTTCTATGTCATAACTTTGTATAGTTAACAGCAATTTTTAGGAACATATATGCCATATTATAACAGATCTGTTATTTGTGTGTGTGGGGGGGGACTTTCTGAAAGATTCCCTAATTCAAAACTTGTATCATTCAAGGCTAATGTTGATAAAGAATGGTACCTGTTACTTTTCATTCATTAAGGAGCCAGAGCTATGTAGCAATTACATTAAAACCATTTATAATTTACTCAGTCCAGGAGCTTTGAAGTTCTGTGATCCTTAATGCACTTTTGATAGAGGAGTCTTGTATTAACTTCCACTGTATGTTTATAAAGTGTAATTTTATTTAAAATTATTTTATTTTCAAATTCACAAAATTCAAATT
This sequence comes from Mirounga angustirostris, assembly GCF_029215605.1. NCBI lineage: Eukaryota > Metazoa > Chordata > Mammalia > Carnivora > Phocidae > Mirounga > Mirounga angustirostris. Next base: position 173,524,596 of record NW_026991709.1, on the reverse strand, counting down.
ATCATAAAATATGTGCCATGCATTAAACTAGACAGTATCATTTTCTCTCTTCCCTATTTACTTTTAAATATTCCCAAATTTTCCAATTTCATAGAAAAAACAAATAAACCTCCACCCCCACCCCCCCACCCCCCAAAAAACATAGTGCTAACTAGGACTAACAATTCTATATATGGTTAATTTACCACTTGTGTTTCTTTTACTGTGAATTGCTTAGGTCATAAATAACCCTCTTTTCCCCTTTGAATAGACATGTATATAGACATTTAATTTTTTATTGATTTGCATGAGCCCTTTGTATACAGTATTACAGAGCAATTCTCAATTGGTTAAATAATTAGTCCTTGGACAAATGAAATAAATATTTCCCCAACTATTCTAATAATACCATTAATAATATTTTTATAAATACACATATATACTAAGGAAACTTAAGCAGGATAAACCCAAAAAATTCATGCCGAGAGACATAACACTTAGCATACTGATAACTAAAGATAAGGAAAAGGATCTTGGAAGCATCCAGAGAAAAACAACACCTTGCTTTGAGGAAGAAAGCAGTACAAATGACAACAGATTTCTTATTAGAAACCACAGGAGCCAGAAAGAAGTGACACAGTAATTTAAAGTACTGAAAGAAAAGGCCTTTCAACCAAGAAATTTATAACTTTTGAAAATATCCTTAATGACTAAAGGGGAAATCAAGACTTTCTCAGATAAAGTAAAATTATTTTGTTGCTTGCAGACCAACCATGAAAGAATGGCTAATAGAAGTTAATCTCTAAACAAAAAGGAAGTGATAAAACAAGGAAACTTGGGACATTAGGAAAACAGAAAGGATATAATAAGCAAAATTATTTTAAACACATAGGATTTCTTTCTCCTCTGTGTTTTCTAAACTATGTTTAACAGTTGAAGGAAAAAATTATAAATTTGTCTGATGTGATTCTAAATGTATGTAAAGAAAATATTTGAGACAAGTATTTATAAACATGAGAAAGTAAAGGGGCAAAAAGCAGGGAAAGTTTCTGTACTTCACTCAAACTGGTAAGATTACAATTGTAGACTAAGATAAATATGTATAAATAACATAAAACCCAGAGCTACATCTACTATAGGTAGGTATAAATAAATACCTACTATAGGAAGGTATAAAATAAATTGAGAAACAAAACACACAGAAAAAGTAGACAAGAAAAAATAAACTGGCAGACATAAGCCCTAAAGTATCAATAATGGCATTAAATGTAAATGGTTTAAATATGCCAATTAACAGGCAGAGAATAGCAAAGTCAATTTTAAAACATCAGCTAACTGTGTGCTCTCTAGAAGAAAATCACTTAAAATGTAATATAAGTAAATTGAAATTAAAAGGATGGAGTATTAAATACCATACAAACACTGATCAAAGGAAAGCAAGAGTGGCTAAATTAATATCAGACAAAATAGATTTCAGAGAAAAGAAAATTATTAGAAAGGGTGATATATGTGTCAATCCACAGAAAAGTTCTGGCAACCCAAAAGGTGTATGTACCAAACAGAGCTGCAAAATATATAACTCAAAAACCAATAGAGCTAAAAGGAAAAGTAGATAAATCTGCATAATAACTAGAGACATCAATTTCCTTTTCTCAGCAATTGAAAGAACTATCAAAGGGAGAATCAATAAGGGTATAGGAGAACTCAGCAAAAATCTCAACCAACCAGATCTGTATGAAATACTCAACCCAACAACAGCATATCATGTATAGTTTCTTTACAAGTGTCCATAGAACATATACCATAAACCATATGGTGGGCCATATAACAAACCTCAACAAATAGAAAAGAATTAAAATCATAGAGAATGATCTCTGACAAAAAATGAAATCCAAATAGAAATCCGTAACAGAAAGGTAAAAGAAAAATCTCTTAACACATGAGAAGTAAACAACACACTTCTAAATAATCCATAGATCAAAGAGGAAATTGCAAAGAAAATTGAAAAAACAAAGCAAAACAATGAACTAAATATTAAAATACAATATATCAAAATTTGTTGGCATAACACTAATGCGTTTAGAGAATAAAAGTCTCATATCAATAATCTAAGATCACAAACACAAGAACCTAAAAAAAGAAAAGCAAAATTAAACCAAAGCAAGCAGAAGGAAGGAAATAATAAAGAGAAGAAAATAACGATATGAAATTGAAAACAGAAAAACAATAGTGAAAGAATCGATTATTTGAAAGGAATAAAAAATTACCAAGGAAAGGAAAGAACACATGCACACCAAAATTAGAAGTTTAATATTTACATATATTAAAAAATTAAATATTAGGTGTAAATCTGATGAAACATATATAGGACTTTTATGTGAAAACTACACGATGCTGATTAAAGTAACCAAAGACAATCTAAGTAAGTGGAGAAACATTGTGTTGATAGATTGAAAGAGTCAACATAGGAAAAACTGCAATTTGCCCCAAAATGATATGTCACTTAACAGAATTCCTATCAAAATCCCAGCAAGACTGTAAATACAGACATTATTTTAAAATTTACATGGAAAGACAAATGAATAAAACAATTCTGTAAAAGAAGAATATAGAGGCGCCTGGGTGGCTCAGTCGGTTAAGCGTCTGCCTTCCGCTCAGGTCATGATCCTGGAGTCCCGGGATCGAGTCCCGCATCGGGCTCCCTGCTCGGCAGGGAGTCTGCTTCGTCCTCTGACCCTATCCCCTCTCCTGTGTTCTCTCTCTCTCATTCTCTCTCTCTCAAAGAAATAAAATAAAATCTTTAAAAAAAAAAAAGAAGAATATAAAGGAGGAATCAGTTTACTCAATTTCAGGACTGATTAATCAAGATGGCTTTGTATTTGCAGAGCAACAGACACATAGATCAATGGAACCAGACAGAAAACCCTGACTCTGATTCACCTTCACACATCCAATTGATCTTATACAAATGTGCAAAGCAGTTCAAAGGAGAAAAGACAGCCTTTTCAGCAAATGATGCCAGAGAAATAGGACATTCATAAACAAAATTAAAAAAAAAAAAAAAGAATACCTAAGTCTCACACTCTATAAAAATTAACTCAGAATGGATCATGGACTTCAATGTAAATGTAAATTGATAAAACTTTTAGAAGACAGGTAGGAGAAATTCTTGGGGATCTAGAACTAAGCAGAGTTCTTAGACTTGACACCAAAATTTTGATCTATAAAAGGTAAAATAAATTTAAAAACTTTTCTTTGCAAAAGTTGTTATTAAGAAGATAGAAAAGTTACAGATGGAAAGAAAATATTTGCAAATCATGTATCAATGGACTACTATATAGATAATATAGAGAATACTCAAGACTCAACTTTCAAATAGCAAATAATCCAATTAAAAATGAGTGAAAGATACTGGGTGCCTGGGTGGCTCAGTCGGTTAAGACTCTAACTCTTGATTTCGGCTCAGGTCATGATCTCAGAGTTGTGATATTGAGCCTTGTGTTGGGCTCCATGCTGTGCATGGAGCCTACTTAAGATCCTCTCTCTTCCTCTCCTCTGCCCCTCTCCCCTCTCTAAAGAAAATAAAATAATTAACCCCCTCCAACATACATCTCTATATAACTGATTCCTAAGTTTCAAAAGCCATTTTTTTAGCGGATTTGTAGTACATTTTCTGACCTTCCACAATAAAATATGATTACTTTTCATTTTTTTCCCTTCTAAACAGTTTGCTTATTGTGCAAGGATTTATGAAAAAGTAAAAGGTACTATTCAGATTAGAGTTTTTGCAAAATGTACCATACCTATTTATCATACCATGAAGGATCATCATAAATTATAAAAATGTGGTTGTTAGGAAAATGAAAAAGAAATGTAGTCCAAAAAGAAGATTGCATTTGCATAATTTTCAAAGGTCAACATAATACAACATGAACCCTGAACTTTAAAAATTTGGCCAAAATGCAGGCACTGAACTTTGCTAAGATAACAGTTTTCTTTCTTCCTTTCTCTCCTCTTTGTTCTCCCTCCTTCCTCTCTATCTCCTCTACTCCCCCTTTTGTATGCCTTTCATTCTTTTATAGTATCAGTGTCACATATGTTTATATATTCTAGAAAAAAGCCTGTGATCCAGGTTATTGTACCCTGTGCTTCATACTTAGGGAAGTAAAATATAGAGAAGTCACATTGCATTTTTATTAAACATTCTATTACATTTGAATAAGTCTTTGAGTAAGAGATGTTATATTCTTTAAAAACTTTTAAATGCCCCCTTACCAAAAATTGTTTGTAGAATCCAGTTTTTGTGCAGAACAGGGGTATTTGGGGAGAAGGGTAGATGAGTTATAAAGATTAAAATCTTTTAAATGCTGTTCGTGTTGTTTGATGATTTTCACTACATTTTACTACATTACATTTTGGTGGTTTATTAAACTGTTTAATTATTCAGGATTGTGTAGTTTCCAAGTGATTCCAACTCTCCTTAACTAGCTTAGTGATTCTTACCCTGGTTGCATATTTGAATTACTAGAGGAGATTCCCAAGTCACAATGTAAAGCAATCATTGATTTAGCTTTAGAAATTTAATTGTATTTTGTTCCATAATGACTAAAATATTCAGTTATATGTCCAGTTGGTTTCAGGCCTAACTAGATCTCGTACTTCAATCATGATGCCCGAATGTTTTATCTTCCTTTATGACTCATTTCTGTCCACATGTTGACTACATTCTCTTTTATAAATAATTTTTTGCATGTATTTGGAGGTGACTGCAGTTGTCTCTACCTCATTAGTGGTTCTTTGTCTAAGAATGCTCATGTCTTGTAAAGTCAAATTAGGTGACATGACTGTATGTGGGGCAGAGCTAATGTGAATTACATGAAATGGGGCAGAGGAGATATTTCCAAAGACAAGAGCCCTGGGCATATCTATTCATTTATTCCATTGATCAGTAGGTAGTCAGTTGGTCAACATTAGAAGTAGATTCTATTAAGAGAAATTAATGAACCCACATTTTAAAGACTGTGCTATAGAGAAAGTAAAAGCTGTTTCTTAATTTTTTTTTACTATTCTTTTTTGCATTCTTCTCCCAGTTATATTTTGAACAGAAAGTTTGCTTTTCTTAAATTGATTTTTTTAATACTTAAAAAGTGCAGGCCTTTCAAATCTTCAGACATATCTCTCTGGCTAATTATGTTTCACATGTGAAAAAAATAATTACGAATATAAAGTAGGCAATTTTCTATTGAGAGTTAGTGTCAGGTTCTTTGCTTAACACTCTGAAAGCATTATCTCATTTAACTGTATATTTGGGTTCTTAGGATTGGTATAACAAAGTACCACAAACTGGACCACTTAAAACAAGAGAAATTTATTTTATCATGTTTCTGGAAGCTTTAAGTACAAAATCAAGGTGTCAGTGGGACAAAGGTCCCTCTGAAATCCTTTGGGGAATGTTTCTTTGGTTCTTTAGGGCTTTGAATGAAGCTATGTAATTCTTGGCATTTCTTAAAGCTGTGTAACTCTAGTCTCTACCATCAGCATCTCCTGGAGTTCTGTTTGTGTGTATCTGTCTCCTTATAGCCATCTTTTTACAAGGACACTAGTCATTTGGGGTTAGGGGCCCACCGTACTCCAGTATGACCTCATCTTAACTAATTATATCTGCAACAACCCTATTTCCAAATAAGGTAGTACTCTGGGTTAGGACGTCAACATATCTTTTTTGGAAGGACACAATTCAGCCCACAAAACTGTATGAAACTGTTATTACTCACATTTTTCAACCATGTATATGTTGAGTCATTTGCATAGTATTACAAGTAACAGAACCAGGTTTTCAACAAAATTCCATTTCCGGAATACCAAACAAAGATGAGTTATTCACCTCACTTCTTGCAGCTGATAAAGTTTTCCATTGCCTGAGTGTGGTGTCACTGTCTAATATGAGTGCAAGAAAACCTACCAAACAAGAGTCCATAGCAAAGGAGATTAGAGCTGTATAGAATCTCTCACACTGCATTTGACAGAGCAGATAATAGGCATTCATTGAATGAATGTTAGCCAACTGGAAAATAAAATGTGATGTAGAAATTTCCACCATATATTTCCACCACTGATTGATGACCATCCACAATTCATTTGCCCATATAAAATATGATCAAGATTTATAAAAATTATCCTAAAAATATAGAACTGTGAGGAATCTTTCATATTGCCTTACTTTATAAAATTATTAAGATGAGTCTGATATAGCTTCATTTAAGAGATAAATGTTCTTGTGTCAGAAATTATAAATAGGAAAGAACATTACTGTTATTTGACTAATTGTCAAAATAAAGTGGAACTTGCTAACCTTAAGTATATATTGGCTAATTTATCCATATGTGGATGAAAAGAGAGATAAACTGAAAAAATACCATCTATTTTAAAATATTTCAGAAGTTTATTTTGCCCTATATTTTAGATATATGAAGTTTTTTTAAAGATTTATTTTATTTTAGTGAGAGAGAGAGTATGAGCATGAGGGGCAAAGGGAGAGGGAGAATCTCAAGCAGACTCCCTGCTGAGTGCAGAGCCCAATGGGGGCTTGATCCCAGGCCCCCGAGATCACAACCCTAGCCAAAAACAAATCTGTTGCTCAACTGACTGCACCACCCAGGTACCCCAGAATAATTGTAACTATGTGTTTTCATTTTAAATTAACAGCAACAACAACAAAACCACTAAATTATCACATTTTGTATCAGGTGTTCAGTTTACCACTGAAAAGTTACCATGTCGCTAGGAGCAAATTGCTGAAAAGAATATACATTTATGCTGAAAAGTAGTTAAAACTAAAATCTCTAGGGTGCATTGTGTTAGGACAGCAAATGCCATTCAGCAGATGTGCTGGTGTTTACTCCAGGTCTTTACTGAGACCAGCTCTAGAAGAGGGATGCAACTTAATATACCTTACAATCAATTCAGGTAATATACATGAGTGAATTGGATGGGGGAGTAGAAATGTGGGAATGTGAGAAAGTGGGACATATGGGAAAAAACTAGGATGATCTAAAGAGTAAGTTCCTTCTCATGGCATTCAAAGCTTTTTTTTTTTCTTTTCCTAACCTCTAAAATATTGTGCTAGCCAATCAAAGCAACTGTGAGGTCCTACTTAGATTCCATCAGCAGGCAGTGTGAGCTCTCAGCATTAGAGGAACTGCTGCAATATGTAATTACAGAAACAAAATAACTCAACGTTAAGCACACATAAGAAGAGTTAGTTGACTAAATTGCAGGACCTGAAACACCATCATCAAACAGCATCATATCCAACAATAGATTAGTGAATTTATTTATAAAGTTAATATGCAGATTTGGTAGCATTTTTATTTGAAACCAATTTTCCAGGTAAAAAGGCACCAACGCAAAGTGATTTATCTGTATGCTTACATTCACAATGCAGAACAAGCAGGTGTTCTGCAATCCATTCTATAGGTGGGATCTTTTCATTATTTAAATAACTTCCCTAAAGAACCACTTATAACAATGGAAATAAGACCAAAATAGCTATGATTGGCAATTTTCTTTTACTATTCATGAGTAGTAGATGCATGAAAGCAGACTTCACAAAATAGTGAGGTTTCTCATTCTGTCTTTACACCCTATGAGGGAGATTATATCTCATTATTCAGAATATAGAAATGTATATTCTCAATATGATTTCAAATCTTTCATACCATAAACTCATGAACAATAGGAATAGGTCGTTAGGAATAGGATATTTCTTATCCTTCACTTATACTTGCTTATTCTCATTTGCAAAAGCAAAATAATTTAAATGTTTCTTTGTTAAAATAATTTTATGGAAATTACTCATTTATTTTTAGAGTAAAACTTGTGTATCTCTTCTCACCTACTTCTTTATACCTATACATTCACAACTACCAGTGATTTAATTTTTTAATGTTAAACAAAAAAAATTTTTTTAACTTACCTAGTCACCTATTTATAAATGCTTTCTAGAAAGTGTGTGTGTGAGTGTGTGTGTGTGTGTGTGTGTGTGTAGTCCTCAGTTATTTACCATGTCCGTGTTGCTCTGATAGCCATTCTAGTAATTGGGGGAAGGGAAAATTAGGAATGGCACCTGCCAATGTTAGGCTCATGGAAGGATGCTTTGTAATACAGACCTAATATTAGGTAGAAGATAGATACAGTTTTAACACAATCAACTACTGAAATTATACTAAGGTTGGGGGTAGAGAAAGAGAAAAGACATTTAGCTTTTGAATAAATCTGGAGAGGGCTACTGGAAAAAGCTGAAATTCATATGCTAACGTGTCTAAACATATATATTCAATCTGTTTAAAGAAATTCAACTGAGTAAATCTGAGGATCTAACTAGCTTTATTAAGTGATTCATGGAATCAGCATCCTATGTAGCAAATAGAGGGGAGCTCCAAGGAGCTGTACAAAACAGAAGGTTATTCTAGAAAGGAAGATAAGGCAAGACGTTAGTGAAAGAAAAGAAAGGATTGTTTCAGATAAGGTCACCTTTCCCTAGGGAGAAGACAATAGGGTGTCTTACCAAGCAAATTACCTCATTTTCCTTTGGGGGATAGAGAAAGCCTATGAGACAGATTTACCTCATTGGTGCAGAACAGAAATTCCAGATTGATTGGCGTAAAGTTCCACTCACTGAAATTAAGTTAGGTTTGCTGGCCTAAGGGCAAGTGATTCCACTTTGGGCCTTTAGTTACCTTTTTAACAAGTCAAAGGAAATGAAAGCCCTCTTCTAAGATAAAAGGGGAAGCTAGGGATATGTTAACTGCTAAGGATATGTGAAGAGAAAGCAGCATTGAGGAGAGAAGGATTTAAAAAAAAATGATGGACTGGGAGAAGAGAGAAGGTTCACATTAAAAAAAATACTATTGTCTAAGTGTGGTAGAGAAGACAAGTTGTCCGCGAGCGATGCCAAGCCTTGACCATTGTTTGATGCATAGAAGTATGTTATCCAGACCCTTGCCACCCAAAGTGTGATTTGTAAGCCATCAGCACTGGTGCCACCTTGGAGCTTGTTAGAAATGCAGACTCTCAGGCCCCATCCCATGCTTATTGAATTGGAACCTGCATTTTAAGGAGATACCAGGTGATCACTATGCACATTAAATTGGAGAAGCCTTGAACTAGGCTACAGAAAGCTAACCCACAGGGTCTATGTATAGACTGTTTGGCCCAAGACACAGTACTGCTGACTCTCCTCACCATTTTATTCTCTGTCAATATATTGACTGTGGACAGAACCCTGAAATCTGGTTTATAGCAGCTTTACATAAACAAACAGCACACTGAAGGGAGCTAGTACAGAGGAAAGGAAAATTGGCAGCTCTTAAACTTTTACTAAACTCTTTTCAAAATTCTTAAAAATTTAGAGAGCTGTCCTTTAAGACACATTTTCTCTCTGGCAGTTTAATCTTTGTAGTCCAACTTGTGAGAGGATCTCAAAGACTCCCTCCTGCATGATTGAGCTGTGCTGGTTGACAGGCTATGAGCCCTGCCATCCCAGCCCACCTCTTTGCTGGCCTGTTCCCCCCATCTCCTTTATCAGAGGGGCCTCAAAACTGTGCAAAACAGCTAGTGACTTGACACTGACCAGCAAATCCTTAGAGATACTCAATTTACTATTACACTTACACACGGAATTTGCATTTCTAAAGGAGGGCAAGGACAGCACTGAATAAAACCAAGACTTTTCTTCCCAGAAGCAAAAGTATATTCTGAAAACATGTTAGGAGGCTGTACCTATTTCTTGAGATCATAATATTTTGTGCCATTATCTGCCCTGTTGAATACATTTTTAAATCTCTGGGGATTTTGTTTTTATCTTCTGTCCAGAGTTTCCACTAAAAAGCAAAAAATACATTTGAGCTCACTTTCCTGTCCCCTTTACATGGGTTAATTTAATAATCAATTGAATGACATGGACATGTATCTCTTCTAAATCTACGTAGGCAGAAAGTACAATTGGGCAGGGCTAATCTTTTGAAAGCAAAATGAAGTTTTCAGTTTGGAATTGATTAGATTGTTAGGGGATTAAGCCCTCTGTTGGTAATGCTCTGTGGCTTGGGGCAGTTAGAAGGAAAGGGATTTGGGTTTCTGCTTTGTAAATAAATCTGTAAAGTTTTAAAAAGGATTTGCTCTTTCTTTGGGGAGTTGCCATTGTACCTGGTGATTGTCAAGATCTGGCATTTTTCTGCTTGGGAGGAAAGCAAGATGGACCTCAGATCCTTTCCTCAGATTATCAACATCTTTTGAAAGATGAATTGATGCTTTGGCTTTAGTGGCACCTAATGACTAAAGGAAATCAAGAAAAAGGACAATGAAGAGTAAAGCAAGAATGAAAATTTAGTGTTATGTAGGATACTAGGCAGGCATAAGAGTGTAAGGAGGATGTGTAGATGGTTGCACAAAAGAAATATCCAATATTTAATTTTTTTAAATTTTGGAAGAGTTTTAGATTTATAGACAAATTACAAAGATCGTACAGAGACTTCTTCTCCCACCCAATGTCCCCTGTTATTAGCATCTTACATTAGGATGATTCCTTTGTTTCAATTAATATAATAGTATCGATACATTATTAGTAATTTAAGTCTGTATTTTATGCAGACTTCCTTAGTTTTAATCTGGAGTCCTTTTTCTGTTTCAAGATATGTTACATTTTGTTGTTGTTAGGGAGTAAGAATTCCTGTCCCCTCAAAGGTCCTTCTAGCTGGACTAAGGATCAAATTGTCATGAGACAGATTAACAGGAAAAATTCAAATTTAATAGGCATACGTATGGGAAATCCACATAAACATGGAAATTCCAAAGATAGGCAAAATGAGGTATATATGTCATTCTGAACTAAGGAGAAGGTGGTCGGGGTCTGGGACTTCAGAGGAAAGGAATGTACTTTACAGGGTGATAAAAAGAACAGATGTTTGGTAATTAGATGTGAGCCCTGCCATATAGATGTGTCACTCATAAAATTTATCTTTCTTAATAATCCTTATTCTGGGAAAGACCGCCAATTTAGATTCTTCTGTGTTGTTAAGGGAGGGACAGAAGTTCCTCTTGAGCCAAAGGGTCTCAAGTGCTTTCAGCTTAAAATAATGCACATGCCAAAGTGACACAATCTGGAGGTGGATGTCCTGAACCCCTTCACTGTCATGTTTTCTTAAGCTCCTCTTGACTGTGTTTCTCAGACTTCCCTATATTTTATGACCTTAACATTTTTGAGTAACAGTCATTAAGTATTTTGTAGAATATCACTCATTTGAGGTATATGTAATGTTTTCCACATGATTAGAGTGAACTCCAGGTTTTTGAGATAGATAAAAATGCCATTCTCATCACATCATCCCAAGGATAAATGCTATCAACATGACATCTCTGTTTATGTTGACCTTGATCACTTGACTGAGGTGGTATCTGTCAGGTTCCTCCACCTGAAGCTACGTTTTTCCCCTTTATACACTGTACACTTTGAAAGGAAGTTACTATACACAGTCCACATTTAAGGAGTAGGGCATTATGCTCCACCTTCTTGAGAAGAGTGTAGGGAAGTGTAGGGAGAAGAGTATCTACATAAATTTTCTGACATTCTTCTACACAGGAAATGTGTTTATTCTCCTTATTGATTGATTGATTATCTATTAAATATAATTAAATCACCACTTCATGTGTTTCATTATGGACTCAAGAATGTTTGTTATAATTTGGGTTATAATGTTAGATTTTTCTGGGGATGCCTGGGTGGCTCAGTCAATTAAGCATCTGCCTTTGGCTCAGATCATAATCCCAGAGTCAGAGTCCCACATTGGGCTCCTTGCTCAGAGAGGAGCCTGCTTCTCCCTTTTCCTGCCACTCCCCCTGCTTGTACTCTCTCTCTCTGACAAATAAGTAAATAAAACCTTTAAAAAAATGTGATTATTCTGGCTTTGGCCACTGGGGATATTAAAGATGGCTCCTGGAAAAGACCATTCTTAAAAGCACAGTGAAATGGGCGCCTGAATGGCTCAGTCCTTAAGCGTCTGCCTTCAGCTCAGGTCATGATCCTGGGGTCCTGGGAGCAAGCCCCGCATCAGGTTCCCTGCTCGGTGGGAAGCCTGCTTCTTCCTCTCCCACTCCCCCTGCTTGTGTTCCCTCTCTCCTTGTGTCTCTCTGTGTCAGATAAATAAATAAAATCATAAAAAACAAAAACAAACAAACAAAAAAACACACAGTGAAACGAGATCAGAAACCAGAAGGCTGGAAAGCCGTAGTTTCTAAGGTACAATGTGTAGCCTAGCATCTACAGACAAAAGTCTAGAGTTTCTGGTTGACTAAGCTTTGTCGACCACCAGCAGTAGAATCATGCTTCATGTTACTTGTGTGTACACTAGGAATACTATTAAGGCCTGCTGTACTCAAAACTAAAATTAAAGAGTACTTCACCCTTTGTTAAAATACAAAATGAGTCATTGTTAAAACACACTAAGTGGGAATTCACTACGCAAATGTGATATTTTATATTGATATCCAATGAGTAGTAAGCATGATTTACCAAGAATTGACTACAAATATCAACATTGCTTTTCCATAAGATTGCTGATAGAAATGCAACAAAAGGAATAAGAATTGAATAAGTCAATGGACAGTCTTTCAGATATCTCAGAATTGTGGTAGGCATGGGGAGAAGCAGGTCAGATTAGCGAAGTTCAAAAGATCCCACTAACAGATCTGTATAGCAAAACTTCATACTCTAAAAAGCAAGAGTTGCTAGGAACTTTTGATGTGAAGAACACTATAACGAGGGGAAAAATAAAAATAAAATTTAAAATGCCTTGGGGGAAGCTTTTATGGATTCATGGTATTCCTCATGGAGCATGGGTGGGTGAGTGAAAGGTTATAAATCCTTGTTATATATTTATTAGAATTCAACAGAAGAATTTCTTATTTTAGTTTATGAAAATCAGAAATGTATTAGACTGTAACATTGTTAAATTCAGTGTTTAATTTGGAATTGAATTGTACTAAACAGTCAGGTGCCATATTGTATAGCAAATGTTTTTCATGAGTTGAGTCATTGCTTATTAAACATGAAATTAATCAGCAAGTCATCATCACTGAAACTTTTAGTCTCTACCAATGTTAACTTGGAGTTGGACATGATGAGCACCCAAATGAAGCTACAGCACTTCTTAAGGCATTTTGTGAATGTTATTTATGCAAGCTTGGAACCAGTTTTCACCCCAGTAAACTTACAGTTACTCTAGAAAAGATGTTCAGGTTACCATTTGCCCCAGACTGCCTGATTTCTACTTTATTGCCACCTTTGTTATAAGCCAGGACTCATTAGTTCTTGGCAGATAAGGATAGGAGAGTAAATAACATTCAAATCAGTGATACAATGATTTAGCTTTCCTTTGCATGTACCAGAAATCCATATTTAATTCTCTTTATCATTTCTTATGCATACACAACCTCTGCATCTGCAATTTATCTCTAGTGGTAGTAGAGTGACAATAAAAAGAATAATAATTATTAATCACATACCTTACTTCAGGTACTGTTCTAATTACATCCAGTATACCCATGTAATCATAGTTTTAATGAGTAACTTTTGCTCAGTAGCAATTTGCAGTTTATAAAGATCTTTCACATGTTTTGAAGATGTGAATCTCAGCCCATGTACACTGATGTGCAAAAGTAAACAAACAAAACAATGACATACTTTTTTAATACTATTTGTATCTAAATGCCACCAAGAATTTGGAAAATTTAACCTCAGTTTTCTTCAGGGTTTCTCCAAACTTAAAACATGCTGTGGGTATATATGGAATCTTAAATAGTGCCAAGATGAACCATGGGCTCTGGTCAGTGGGTCATCTGCACCAGTTAATAATGAGACAGAACATCAGGGCTTGTGGTTCTCTGAGTTATCTATGGCTTCTGCCTTTATCCATCTCTATTCACTATTTACACTTTTTTTCAGGTCTTCATGCCTTTTCTGAATCACTGCCCTGGACCTACTACTATCTGTTTTCAACATTTCCCATCATTTTTGCTATGTCTCTATTTTTGAGACAAGCACTTCGTTTATGCCCAGTTATCACCTCTGTCCAGCAAGGCTTAGAAAGAGCTGGGAAGCCATTTTGTCTCTTTCAAGTTTGTTCTCAGCTATATCCATCTACTAAGCCAACAAGCACAAGCTCACTGGGTGGACAAATGCAATATACAGAGAGAGAAAAATAAGATATATATCTGAAAATATAATCCCACTATAAATCACTTTATTTGACTTACACAGTGGAATGCAAATTAGGTCTTCCCCCCCCTTTACAGAAAAATACATTTGGAATTGATGAAACCCACACAGCCTATTAGTATCAGCATCAGACTTGGAAACACATTCCTCTGGGACTATATTTTATACAGTCCTTTCTATTTTATCATCCTACATCTTTTACTTCTGAAGTAAATTCTTTCAATATTCCACAAATGTTTATAAAAGCCTACTATATTATAAGTATGATGTTAGGCACTGTGGACTAGAAATAGGATCATGTGGTTATTTTGATGAAGCACCTTCATTTTATAGATGGGATATTGGGATTTAGAATCATTAAGGGTTTTAACTATGAGCATAAAGATAGTGAGTGACAGTCAGGATTCATAGTCTAGCACAGAACTCATTAAACTCTATCTGGCTTCTTTCAGTCTGAACAAAGCATACTTCTGAACTTAAAGGAAATTTGATGATGGTTTAAAGAGATGAACAATTGTTAGTAATACCTACAAGATTTTACTGTCTGTGATATATCTTCTGTGAGTGACAAGATGTAAGGGTGAAGATGAGTGACAAATCCCTTCAGCTGGAGGGATCAAGGGCACAGTCAAAGAGGAAGTGAAATTTGATTTGGGACTGATGAGTGTTTGGGATTTCAACAAGTGGGAATCTCAGTTAAAGACACTCAAAGCAGAAGAAAGGGTGCAGCAAGAAATTCCACAAAATCATTCTGATGACTGGATGAGTCTGGTTATCATAAATGGAATAGAGAAGGAAATGAAGTGCTTCAGTTCTGGGTGAACATCTGAAAGAAAAGTGATATTAAGGCTAGTGGTTATGATGAGGCACATGTAGCCTCAAGGCCTCAAGGATAAGGAGCTGTCATGGTCTCTAGGTATTTACAACAGTTCCGTGTTGTTTTCCAGTTGAATTTGGGTATCTGGAGTAAATACTTTGTCTTGCCTTTTTCTTGTTAGACCTACTTTCCTTTATCTCTTTAGGGCTCTCTGTTTACCTCCTTTCCTCCTGACATTCTCGTCATCTTCTCAAAGCTTTGCTACACATTTTTCCATCTCTGAGTACAGTGGAAAGAAACACAAGGAGAGGATTTCTCATGAATTACTTTTCTCTCTGGAGATGGAAGGGGAGACTTTGGACTGATGACATCTTTCAGAGAAATTATGTAGTCCCAAGTATATTTCTTCTTTTGGGAGGAAAAACCTGAATGTGTTCTTCAAGTAAAATCAGAAACTGAGATTCTTTTTTTGCTAACCTAATTAATGCTGTGTTTCAAAAATACAAATGAGATGTACTTAGTTTTTGAACACGGGCTACTTTTACACCCCCCCTGTTTGTTTTTCCTCCTTTTTTGTTTTTGTTCTTTTGCAAAACCAAAATTACTAGAATTTGGCACCTCAATGAGGGAAGGTACTTTATCTACTTTGTTCACTGCTGTATCCTGGGGGCCAAAATACGCATTGCACACAGTTCAGATAATTAAGCTGGTTGTTTTTAGCTCAGTCTGCATTGCATTTAATGCTCCTTTTCGAAGGTCTAAGTCTGATTGTGTAATCAATTGTTTAGACAAGAGATGCATAAATTAATTGAATTAGATAATCCCAATGGCCTATCCAAGATTAAATAACAAAACTATAATTGTACTCCATTAGACATACTTTTATATAACAACAGCATATTAAAACATGTTTGTTTAGATTGTTATCAGTGAGTCTGGAAGTCAGTTAAATGAGGAAGCAAAACATGGCATTTGATGGCTGTACAAGTCCTTTCATTGTTTCAAATACATTCCGACACCAGGCACATCATTTAGATTTTATGACAAGATGCAATAACCAGCCACCTGTGAAGATAAAATATATTTTTCCAGATAAAATTTCTTTCCAGCAAGCTTTATTTTGCATATTTCATTTGTGGTGTGGTCATACTAGCCATGGGTGTCACACGTCAGGCATGATGAAGAGAATATCTTTAGGATAGAGTTTTGCGAGGGAAACTGTATCCCAAAGAAGGATTTATGCCAAACCAGAAAATGATTTATTATGAACCAGACTACTCTGAATCTTTTACAACAGAACTGGGATTAGAGACAACTAGGAGAGAGTAACACAAATGACCCATCAGAATTCGTCTACATTTTATAAATAAGAGTCAAAATAAGTTGTTTCTGTTGGACTGAAAATTTTCAGGTAAAGTTTTAATTTTAATTAAATTAAATTAATTTTAATCACATTAATTGAATGATTAATCTCCTTAAGTCAAGGTACATTTCACACTGGTACAAATTCGGTGGTTGCAATGGGGTCAATAATAAAATGACATTCCTGGTATCTACAATCTCTCTCCCACCCATTTTTCCCCCCAGAAACAAAGTCTTCTGATTTTAGTTTTTATGAATGTTACCTCTATAAAAGAGCAGTCAAACAGGAGATTATTTTCTTTGTACTTGCGTGTCTGAAAATGTCTTTTCTTTCCTTCTTTGCTCCCTTCCTTGCTCTCTCATTTCCTTCTCAGTCCTCCTAAATGTAGTTATCTGTCCATTGCCTTTGTGCATACAGAATAGATGATGAGCAATTTAATAAACATTCTTTTCATTAGTAGTAAACTTTGATTTTCTTCTCTCAGGATACTGAGAGAAGAGTATACTGGGAGTATCTTCCTATTTTTAGTGTACAAAAATTTCAGGAGCACCTGGGTGGCTCATTTGGTTAAGTGTCTGCCTTTTGCTCAGGTCATGATCCCAGGGTCCTGGAATCGAGCCCCACGTCAGACTCCCGGCTCAGCGGGGAACCTGCTTCTCCCTCTCCCTCTCCCCCTCCCCCTGCTTGTGCTCTCTCTCTCTGTCAAATAAATAAAATCTTAAAAAAAAAAAAAAGAAATTTCAAAACAATATGTCTGGGTTCATTATCTTCTTTTATTCTTTATTTGTTGTATTCTCTCTGAGATATTGGACCTTCTGAGTTTGTCTTTTTTAAAGATGATTTTGTTTTCTTCATGGTTTAAGAGAATCATTTAATTTTATTTAAAAGTCTTATAATTAATTTTTGACAATTATGTTTTTATTCTGTAGGAGATATTTCTTGGTTTTATATTTTTTATAGCATACTATTCTTTTTAATGGTTGTAATAGGATTTTGAATCTTTCTGTATAGATTATAACTGCAAGGTGAGTGGATGAGAGAAAAGGACTATAATGTAATGTCTGCAGACATATTTAATCGTGGCAACTGTGATGAGAATGCCATGGGAATTAAGTAGGTAGAAGCCAGAGATGCTGCTAAACATCTCATAATATACAAGACAGCCCCCAACCAAAACAAACAAACAAATTTAACTGGCCCCAAATGTCAATAGTGCCAAGTTTTAGAAGTCCTGTTTTAGAAACATTGATTTCTATTCCTCTATAATCTTTAAGCCCCATGTTGATTGATGAAAAAGAAGAATGTTCGAAACACTGGAAAAGAATAAAGGTTGAATAGAGGATTACATGCTATTAGTGTTGAGAAAAGCAAGAGAGCGATCAAGTAGAAGTCAGGTCGTGAAGAACCTTACAGTCATGCTTAGTGGTATGAATTTAAAGCAGAAAAATAAAACTAAGTGGTATATGAGAGAATTTCTTAGAAACCTCAAATTCTTCAAATGTAATAATCACAAAGATAATAAGACTTAGTGAGAAGAAAATAGTTTTTTTGTGTGAATAAACATTTTGGGAGAGAGGGTCAGAAGAAGCTAAAACGTTTGTAATCCCAAAAGGTCTTTGAGGTACAGATAGCTGTTGCCTAATAATGGTTTTGTCTTGCCTTTTTCCTCTCGGCTCCTTAAATACACACAAATTTATTCTAGGTGACCTTATATCCACTGCTGATGTCCATTTGGGTTAAATAGAATGTTAAACATCCTCGCAAAAAGCTTGAAGGGGACGGTGTTGCCCTTCTCAGTCTAGTGATGTATTTTTATTTATGAATATAGAGTCATTCTGCATGAGGTTTTATCTGGACTTGGATACTAGATTATGACACAGGTGCCAGCAAATGTAACGTTCCATGTCTCAGGTAGAAATGCAATCTGTCACCCTCCCTACCATCCACAATTTCTCAGTCCCTTTGTATGTGCAGATGCATGTGCCCATATGCACATAACTCAAATTAAATTTTATTCTTTTTCCTTCTTACTTTGCTGATTAGGTATATAATTTGATTAGCAGACATGACTGATGTTTTCTTTCTTTTTTTTTTTTTTTTAAGATTTTATTCATTTACTTGACAGAGAGAGAGGGAACACAAGCAGGGGGAGTGTGAGAGGGAGAAGCAGGCTTCCTGCAGCGCAAGGAGCCCGATGTGGGGCTCGATCCCAGGACCCTGGGATCATGACCTGAGCCAAAGGCAGACACTTAACGACTGAGCCATCCAGGCGCCCCATGACTGATGTTTTCTTTTTCCCGTCAGTTGTTATAGATTTCTTTTTGAGAGAACTTTGAGCAGATATTTAGAGACTAGAGTTTTCTTTCTCCTCTTTTTCATTGTGTCTTCTTTCACCCCTTAATATTTCAAAATTGCATTATATTAAGCTACCTGTTTCATGAGTACAAATGATTTGGACAAAGGTGTGTGTGCACGTGTGTGTGTGTGCATGTGTATTCAGTTGTTGAATTACTCAACTAGTTAATTAAAACAATTTTGTTTAACACATAGCTATTTCCAAACCAAAATAATCTAGTTTCTGACATCTATCCCCTATCTGTGCATCTGGAAAGGGTTCCATTATACTGTATTCTTCGGACTCTTGCAACATTTGCCTGCTAGCAATGGGAGGGTCTCTATAACATCTGATCCTGCAGTATTTTTCACTCATAAACCAGAAACAACTTGAGCCCTATGAAGTGTGGAGGTTTAAAGCAAACCTTTATTTAACATTTTGTGTGTCAACATTTCTCCAACTTGACCTGCCAAGTGGATTTCATAGCAGATGACTCTGGAACATGAACAAGTGTTTGCTCTTATATGTCAGCCATTAGTGTTGAATTAAAGACTTCAAGGTTTGGATCACATAGCAGACTTCAGTGCCTTATGCTGCTGATGCTGGCCAAGAACAGGAGCATCTGAATATGTATATGTTTGTTCCTGTGGAATACTAAGAAATCTTTGGACAGTTGACAAATACGTGCCTATACCAAATGTAAGGGAACATCCAAGGCACTTACAAGTAGCTTTTCATGGATGGGAAAACTGTTGATTCTAAAAAGATGTCAGATGAACTGTTTAAAAATAACTATCCTGGAACTCACTTTCTATGAAAATTATCCTCTCAACTAAAGTTTATGGCAAAATATAAGATTTGTCTATGGAGCGGTGAGAACAGTGAGAGGATGCATAATCATTTCTGTGTATTTCCCACGAGTGTAGATTATAGCAGGGTCTTTACATGTATTACTTCATTTTGATCTCATAATCATGCATTAAAGTGATACTGAGTACTAACTTCATCTGGAACCTTCACTCTAGTCTGTCCACTCATGTGTTTTCATATGGTTATTCAATGTCCATAGTTTTATTCTGCCTTAAAAATAAACTTCAAAGATGTCTATTATTTCCCATCTCTACCAACAGTTGTTTATTTTAAATCAGTTTATCATCACTTTTTCCTTGGCTATCAGAATAGGCAATTAATTGTTTTCTCTATTTCCAGATTTGTCTCCTCCTCAACATATTCTCCATATTTAAACTTAAATGGCTTCTTATTAAATCTAGAAACAGAATGGCATCTGAACTCCTTACCATGTTCTACAAAGCTCTACAAGATATCTCAGGTTGTCATATAATATGTATACTTATATACAATGCTATAAAATTGTATATTTTATACATTTATGAATTCTAAATATGTAATATATGCATATATAAATATATATTACACACACATATATATGTAAATATATATAACACACACATGTA
Organism: Mirounga angustirostris; assembly: GCF_029215605.1. Classification (NCBI taxonomy): domain Eukaryota; kingdom Metazoa; phylum Chordata; class Mammalia; order Carnivora; family Phocidae; genus Mirounga; species Mirounga angustirostris. Next base: position 173,504,358 of record NW_026991709.1, on the reverse strand, counting down.
TCTATAAAGTCCACTTGTATATATGCATACATATATATTGGTGTGTATATATATATATATATATATATATATATATATATATATATATAACCAACTGAGCCACCCAGGCGCCCCTCAATTAAGTTTTTAGGATAAATATATCTCAAGAAATATTTGGGACATACTTTATCTGAAATTCAGTGGATTTTTCTATATTTTATTAGGGAACACTTTCTGAGAGCTTTTACATCTCCAACCTTACCATGCTTCACTGTCTGTATTGATTGATTACTTCAAGCTCATTTTCTTCTTCTTTTAGTTTTTTAAGATTTTTTATTTATTCATTTGAGAGAGAGAAAGAGAGAGAGCGCATGAGCACGAGCAGGGGGAGAGTCAGAGGCAGAGGGAGAATCAGACTCTCCACTGAGCAAGGTGCCTGATGATGCAGGCTGGCTCCCAGGACCCTGAGATCATGACCTGAGCCAAAAGCAGACGCTTAACCGACTGAGCCACCGAGGCACCGAAGCTCATTTTCTTCTTTACACTTCTCTGCAATGTCAAGATTTTCCCTTCTTGGAGCCTCTCACTGAGGCCTGACCTCATTTTCAGGCTCTTCTCATACCTAATTTTTTGTCTTTTCCAAATCTTTGCTGATTTCCCATGTATTCCTCTGTCCTATTCAATTTAATTTCCATATGCCATTATTACAATTTATAATTGTTTTATTAATGTGTATTTTCTTATTTTTGACCTGCCTCCCTAAAAGGCTGCTTCCTCCAAAAACCAGATTTATTTTCAACTTATTATGTAAGCCATATAAAAAGTATATATTGATATATTTTAAAAGTATATATTGAAGAATGAATGGTGTAAATAACAAATGGAAAAGGCATGAGGATTTATAGAACAGAATCCTTAGATACATATCTGAACCTGGCCTACTCATTCTCAAAATATTTCCCAAGCACCTTGAGCAGAGGCAACTGTGCTAGTTTCTAGAAATGAAGCGAAAAAATAAGGACAAGGTCCATGTTCCCATGAGCTTACACTTTGCTGGGGCAGACACAAGGGAGACAAAAATTCATTTATAGCTTACAACATTGCCATGAAGCAAACAAGCACAGAAATTACATGGACAATACCTGGGGAAGTCATCATGCATAGAATGACCAAGATTTCAAATCTTTTGTTAGGGCCAAAAGAGATTTCTGTTTAATAAACGTTTGAACAAGTGTCCTAACTTTCTAAAGCATGTTCTAAGGAGTTTCTCTGCTTGGCTTAATAAGTTAGTGTGTGGTGAGACAAGACAATGAATAAAACACTGACATTTGACAGCCCCTCCCCAACCACGCTGAAACCACTGTTTCAGAGTGTGCTGAACAAATTACACACACGTGCACACACACATATATGCATATGTACTCAGTTAATTTTCACTAGTTTATATGCAGAGAACTAGCAGTGTAAATGGCAATCAGTGACCTAAGAAAGCAATTAAATTCAAAATTATAAGTATCTTAATAGTGTCACTTTTTCAAAGGATTTTTAGAGCCAGATTTTAATTTATTTCATGGAACACAAATGTATTGAGCACCAACATTTATTTCAAGTCAGACATTGTTACAGGCATTGAGAGTACAGCAACAAACAAAAGCAGACAAATCTTAAATTTGATTTCAGGGACGTGAAAGGTCCTAAACAAATTCCCATCTTAGAGTGTCTGATTTGCAGCACCAAGAACATGATGTATTGACATGTTAGCACCCTTTATCCTCACTGTATTTGTGTAGCTTTACCTAATTAATCCTCATGATACTAAGCAGTGGATAAAGCTTATGTATTAAACATTGCATGTTCTTTTTAAAGAAATGACAGTCCTTGTAAGTGATGTGTCCGTTGCCAGAAATCCACATAAGTATTTTGGTTTTAAACTCCCTAAAGCTAAGAGAACTGCAGTCTACTGCTGAAAGTTGACTTTTTCTCTGTTGCTTGGGACTTACGTATTTTGACAGGGTTTCAGAAAGTGTTTCGTTATTTTTAAACCATGAGGTGTTCATTCTCTTCTCAGAGTTTATTTTGGATATTTCTACCAGGCTAGGCAGGGAAACCTGGATGAGTGTGAATAAACGGCCTTGTCCCTTTAGCACGTTACTGAAAGCTCTCTGCATCTGTTCATGCTCTAGTCCACCAGCTATCCTAATACCTCTCCTGCCTATCCAATAGCAGTGTTGAGGATCACATAAAATAATGACACCATTCTCCCTGGAAACCATGTACTGATTTCCCACTGAACCTAGAATAAAATGTGCACTCCTTACCATATCCAGCACTTTCTTTCTTCTGGCCCCTGACAGCCTTTCCAAATTCTCTTCCTGACAACCTCCCCCTCTTGCTTTCCATTCTTGTCACAAGGGACAACTTCTGGTTTTTCAGATGTACCAGACCCTCTCCTTGTCACAAATTCTCTCTGCCTGGAATGTTTTTTCACCCACTTTTCACATACTTGACTCTGTATTTTTCAGGTCTCTGCTTAAATTTCAGAGTAACCTGCCTTTTTTTTTTTTTTTTTTTGCCACCTCAAATTAAGACCTACTCCTCTTCATTGTCTAAGAGCACCCTGGTCACTTTTAAATGACATTTATTTTAAATGTTTTGTTGTTTTTTGGATGTTTCTTTACTTTTCTTTTTTTGCTTTCTCTCAGGCTAACTAGGCTCTATGTCCCAATATGGGAAGGACCATTTGTGTTTTATTCACCACTGTATACTCAGTATTAGCTCAGAATGGATCCAAGATAGATCTCAATCATTTCTTAAGTATTAACTGGAGGAATAAATAAAAGTCAGTGTAAGTGCTTGGAATCTCTGAATACTAGCTTAAGGAAAGAAAAGAGCAGTAATAACAGGTTGAGGAGACCTGCCTTCTTTTGGTTTTGCCATTATTTGTCTCTGTTCGGCTTAAGCCAAGTTTTTCTACATCTCTGGATATCATCCCTCACTTGTAAAATACAAATAATGGAAATGTAATGCATGTGAACATATATTGTATAATACAAGTCAGCAAGTCATGTACAAACATCAAGTGTCATGATTCATAATGACCAATTACATTTTTTAAAAAATAGGTAATTACCTAGATCCTCACATTTCTTTTTAGATGCTCGCATTTTGTAATAGCCTTCTAGTCCTTCACCAAGAGAGTACACAAGATAGAATCAATGAAAATAAATACAATCTTTGCGATCTGTTTTGATTTTCTTCTTTCCATCTCAGCTTGGTGATGCCCTTCTTGCCATTCCTCCTAATTATCACATTTCTCCAATAGTTTAAATAACATGAAATTGCAACATAAACCTGGCATACTTAGTTAATGAGAAAACTTATGCAAAGAGTAAAAATAAAATTAATGAAAACAGGGTATTTCCACGCTCATTTCTTTTGCCACGTTGAAGACTACTGTTAGTTATTAGAGTGATATAATTAATCCTGGGGTAAGGAAATTTTATTCATTGTCCAGTCACAATGTCTGACCAATGGAATCATTAATGCATAATAGTAATTACTTATATTTGCATTGCAGGTATTTCTTTTATCCAAAATTGAAAGATCCTTAGGAAAAAAGAGATAAAATATCTGTCTTCTCAAATTGCAGTATTCTCTATTTCAACCAGGGATTTAGTGAGGATGAAATCTTATGGAAATCTATTAAAAATTAGAGGAATGATGCTCTTTCAGGAAAATTAATTTACCTCTCCTATTTCTCCCCACTACCCTATTAGAAGTATAATTGACTTGATACACAGGTCATGCCAACCTCATTAAACCTGTTAACCCATAATGTGTAGGATCACAGATCTAAATGTCTTCTTTTAAGCTCCCTTATTCCACATACTTGGATACTACAGAGTCTTGCCTGTGGTGGGATGTGCTTCTTGAAAGAGGCTTGGAGGCCATCTGTTTATTCTGGCGTGAGTTTCATTTACAAAGTTTGAAGACTTGGTAGCAATTTGGTTTTAGTTTGTTTTCCAGTAATTAATAATAAAAATGAGCTTCCTTTTCTGTTTGTCTCACATATATTCCATTATTTCCATTTGTAAACCAGAAGCTTTCTGGAGTAATTGTGTCTCGAACACCGTTGATACAGGTTGAGTCTTTGCCATTTTGGGCCCCTCTAACAAAAATACCAAAATCTGGGTGGCTTAACACACATTTATTTGTAACATTTCTGAAACCTGGGAAGTTCATAATGAAGGTTCTGAGAGATCCATTTTCTGTCAAGGACACTCTTCCTGTTTTGTAGACAACCAGTCTTCTCTTGATATCCTTGCATGACAAAGAGCAGAGATTAGAAGCAAGCTCTTTTGTATCTCTTCTTAGAAGGACACTAATCCCATTCATGAGAGCTCTACTCTCATGACCTAATTAGCTCCCAAAGGCCCTTCTTCCTTGTACCCTCATATTGGGTGTTAGGATTTCTACATAAGAATTTTAGAGAGATACACATATTCAGTCCATAACATGTTATCAGCATCAGGGTGAGAATTGCAAAGTCCAATTAGAGATGAAAACAGGGATTACTTGTTGGGAAAAGATGATCAGGCTGCCCAAACTTCACTGAGGAAACCAAGTGGGGGTACAGTCAAGGAAGGGGTCAGCATCAGCAACCAATTGGAAGTGTCATATTTGAACAACAGAAGCAGGGAACCTAGTATCCATGAACCAATTGCAGGTCATAAGACCATGTACTGAGGAAGAATAAGATTGCCATGAGAGTAGGCATTTGATTCATTCTCGTTCTAGACAGATTTTTATAGTTCATACTTTTTTTTTAAGGTTCAAGGTCTCCTTTATATTAAAACATTCCAATTAACCCTGAACAGTCAGTGATCCAAGACCTACTTCTTGTGTTGGTTTCAGAGCTTCCTTCTGTACCATTTTCCAGCAGTAGCCCACAGTGGTTGGATAGTGGGATTTTGACACAGAAACTTTAGTATTAAGACATCTTGAAGGGATTCCTATAACAGTTTCTGGGTATTATAATAACATCAGGCCACCAGCAGTTATACAACACCTCAGAATCTTAAAAAAAAAAAAAGTCCTAATTTGAAGGATTTGCCTATTTCTCTGTAGTAAATACAGCATGGCCAATTTAAAGTTATCAAAAGTTAAAATTCCTTAATATTTCACATTGGTGCTTTCTAGCTGATTCAAGTGGGCTCCAGCAATTGCCTGTTATATAAAGCTTCCAGAAAAAGGAAGTAAAATGATTTATCCCAAATCTCCAGATTGTGAGACAAAGTTACCCCCCAATGCTTTATGTTCTAGATTTGAGCCCATCTTCCCTTGTTGGAGAATTTATTCTTACATGTACGTACCCTCTTTTTCTTCTACCTGCATTGGTTCTTCTCTCTCTGCTGACTCATTCTCAACAAGTAATAAACATTTTCTTACCGTCATTCATTCTTAAATAATAAAAAACTTTCCTTTAGCCCCACATTTTGCCATGACCCCAATTTTTTTTTTTTAAGATTTTATTTATTTATCTGACAGAGACACAGCAAGAGCAGGAACACAAGCAGGGGGAATGGGAGAGGGAGAAGCAAGCCTCCCGCAGATCAGGGAGCCCAATGTGGGACTCGATCCCAGGACCCTGGGATCATGACCTGAGCTGAAGGCAGACACCCAACGACTGAGCCACCCAGGCGCCTGCCATGACCCAAATTTTGTACTTCCTTTCCTAGCCAAACTTTGTAAAAGAATTGTCTTTTATTGTTGTATCCACTTCTCACATTCCAGAGATTCAAATATTAGTCATCAGTATCCTCTACACTGCCAAAATGAGTAGTCTCATCTTTATTCTTATCTTACTTAAACTTTTAGCAGCTTTCAGGATGGCCAGCTACACTATCTTCTGGAAATTCCTTCTTCCCTTCATTTAATGGAAGCTAAACTTAAAGATGGCTTTCTTCCTATCTCTATGATCTCTTCTTCTTGACTTCACCATTCCAAATATTGGAGGGCTTTGATTATCCTTGAGTCTCTCTCTCTCTTTCTTTTTTTTCTTTATCTGCATGTTCACTATTGGGTCTCTTATTCAGTACAACTGAAATACTGCTAAATCCCAATATTTGGCCTCAATTCTTGACCTAGTCTCAGAACTCTAGAGTTGTATATCCAACGTGGCACTTCCATTTGGATATCTGATAGGCATTTCAAACTTAACATGACCTAAACAAAATTTTTTTGTGTATATCAGGTGTTGGCAAACTACAATTGTAATTATAATCTGAACCTCAAATAATTCTAAATAAAAATTTTTGGAACATGACCACCCCATTTGTTTATATTTTGTCTATAGGTGATTTTACACTGCAATGTAGAGTTAATAGTTGCAACCAAGACTGTATGATCTGCAAATACTAAAATATTTACTGTCTGGCCCTTTACAGAAAGTTTGTCAACGGCTGGTCTATATACCCAACCTGTTCTTTTCTAAGTAATTCCTTATCTGGTTGGGTAATACCACCTTCTGTTTCATTTCTCAAGCGAAATTCTCATAGCTATACTTAATTTCTTTTTTTTTCTTACCTACTACATTCAGTGCATCAGCAGTTCCTATGGACTTTATTTACATTTAAAATAAATCCCAAATATTTCTATTTTTAAAATTCCCACTGCAATCACTATCATATGTTGCCTGAAGCACCAAAACAACTTCTTCATGGTTTCCTTGCTACTTCGTTGCCCTTTGTAATACCCCTCTATTTTTAACCCCCTTTGCAATCCTAATAGTCTTCTTAAATTATGGAAAAGTCTTCTTAAATAACATATCAGGTAGTCCTTTCTCTGCTTAAAAACGTTTGGAGGTGATGCATTTCACTTGGACGAAATCTCTACTCCCAACCTTATATTACTTTTATATCAGTTAGATTCTTCCTCCTTCTGCAGCCAGATCTCTTCTCCCTCCTTGCCCAGTGCATTCTAGCCTCACTAGCTGTTGCTACAACATGCTATTTCTACTTCCAGGCCTTTGCACTAGCTTCTTCCTGGGTCTGGTATTCTCTGCCCCCAGGAGTGCCTCCCACTGATAGCTCCTTCTCATCAATCAACTTTCATTTTAAATGTGACTTCCTTCAAGAGACTTTCTTCTTAATCACTCAATCTAAAACAACCACCAATGCCCATGATTTTACACCACCAATGACCTATTTTAAAATTTTCTGCAAAGTATTGTTTACTAAAGGTAGTTCTTCTTATTTATATATTTATTTATTTGCTAGTTCATTGTCTATCTCTCCAAAATAGAACATAATTTCCTCAAGAATAGGAATCTTTTATGTCTTGTTCAATTAAGCATCCTTAGTATTTAGAACAGTGCTGAATAGTGCTGGTTGAATGGATAAATACTCAACTTTAGTATTCGTCAGTTGTTTCACAAGGCCATTTTGAAGGATGTAGGCCAGGTTGGCTTCCTTAGACTAAATATGAAGGCAGAAGGCAGAGAAATGCATTGTATTAATTTAAGTGACATATGTATCCCTATTAAAGAATTTGTTTTTACTATGTATCTTCTTAAATATTTTTAAGCATAAAATTGGTTATAAATTCCTGTATTTACTACTCATGTAAAACAAATAGTTGTTTAATGTAATTAAGATATTTACTTGTCGGATTATTTTTGCTCATTTCTATCCAACTCAAGATCTTTGAGGGCAGGATCCATGTACAAATTTGCTTACTAATGCATCATCTGTGCTTATACATTGCATGGGACACAGATGGAACATGGGAACTATCTGTTGTAAATTAGTGTTGGAAAGTAAATAAAGGCATGGTTCATGCCGTCAAGGGAGTTGTCTAGTAGGATAGGCTTAACGATGCAAATCGGCTATCCATCCATTCTCTGGAAAGCTCTTCTAATGAACTCTGAGCTTCCATATTAATAGTGAACATCTGATGGTACTAACCATGCCACACTCCTGAACACATTACAGTAACTCATTTAACCCTTAAAACAAACTTAAGAAGTATATGCTATTATTATTTTCTTATTAAGAGATGAGGATAAAGAGGAATAGAGTGATTTTCTGGCCAAAGCTAATGAGTAGCAAGGGCTGGAATTTGAAGTCAGTCTGATGGTATCTAGAGTCTGAGTTCCATTGACTTCAGTTAATCAATGAGTGAATGATCCTTTGTCATTAGCAGCCTCAGGGTCTCAGAATCACAGTTATATCCCCTGAGAGTAGAACAGATTTTACTTATTAAGGTTACATTTTTAATTTTTTTTTTTAAGAAAGAGAGCGTGCTTGCCTGCATGCCTGAGCAGGGGGGAGCAGAGGGGAAGAGGGAGAGGAGGGAGAGAGTGAATCTTAAGAAGACTTCACGCCCTCCACACTCACCACGGAGCCTGACTGGGGACTTGGGGCTTGAACTCACAATCCTGAGATCATGACCTGAGCCAAAATCAAGAGTCAGAAACTTAATCCACTGAGCCACCCAGGGGCCCCTAAGGTTGCATTTTTAACAAGAGAATCTATTCCTACTACCGGATGCAGTGGCTTTAGACAGGTTTTTTTTTGTTGTTGTTGTTGTTTGTTTTTAATCTAAGTTATTTACAGAACATTGAAGGTAAAAGGAACTTTAGCAATACTCTTGGTCTTCATTTTCATTTTCAACTGAAATGAAAATCTTTTTTTTTAAGATTTTATTTATTTGTCAGAGAGAGAGAGAGCACAAGCAGGGGGAATGGCAAGCAGAGGGAGAAGCAGGCTCTCCCTTGAGCAGGGAGCCTGATGTGGGATTTGATTCCAGGACCATGGGATCATGACCTGAGCTGAAGGCAGATGCTTAATCGACTGAGCCACCCAGGCACGCCTCAACTGAGGAATTCAAAACTTCATTTTCAACTGAGGAATCCAGAACTCTGAGGAGATTGAAATGACATGGCTATGTAGTGTCAAAACCAGGAGAAGGAGCTCTCCAAATTCTGCTTGCATTTAATGCCAGGGAAAATTTGTTTTTCCTTTCCTGTAGCAGAAAAGAAAAGCAGATAACCTAAACATTTTTGTGGTTGTTGTTCTACTTTTCTTTACCTTTAGAATTATTGCCAGAATATGACAATCTGCTTGTTAGTTCTTAAAAATATAATCCTTCTGTATCTTTTAGATGATCCAGAATGTTTTTAATTTATGCATGCATACATCCACTCACCTTTCATTTATTATTTATTTATTTATTTATTTATTTATTTATTTATTTATTTATCAAGCATTACTTGTATACTATGTGTAAAGCACTATACTAGGTAAGTGAGAAAGAAAGAATAATTCATTGTGATTTTATTCATATTGAGTCTATCTTCTCTTATGTTTTATTTTGTAACTTGTCTAAAGCCCTTTCAAAGGTAGGCAGGTTATATTTCCTAAATGAAATAAATATAAAACACACCCAAGAAAACTTACAGCATCAATATGAAAATTTGCTGTTGTCTGTAGCACCTAGCTATCACTGTGTTAAAATTACTTTGTTTCTACTTCTCTCAATATTATTAGCTAACATTATTGAGTATCTAATATATAGCAAGCATTCTATTAAATGTTCCATGTATATTACCTAATTTAATCCTCTCAAGAATTCCATGAACAAATGTTCTATTATCCATATTTACAGTTTTAGATCACATTCTTAATAAATGGTAAAGCCAGGATTTAAATCAAACAAATTTTCTCTAAAGAGTTTATGCTTAATTGCATCATCAAACTGTAAGTTGTTAGCTTATATGGAATATATCCCAAAACTTTGGCAGAGACTGTGTAGGAGTCTGTGAGTTATTTTACACTAAAACTAAGAAAACACGTTTCTTCTTATTTGCTTTTAATAAATATACCTTCAACTCCCCTTTGTAGTATTTTCCACAAAATTCTGTCCAATTAGTGATACAGACATGATTTTATTTAATCCACTAATAAACAATGATACCACATTTGGAAACCTTAGGGGACACTTACATACTGTAAAATTTTTTTTTTCTCCTTAAATGTAGTCCTGTTTTAGAAAATAGTGTTGCAAGGTTGTGCTTATTCAGGTTCCGTACTACTTTTCAGAGTTGTATTTTGTAAGGGCCTTAACACCTCGAGAAATGTTATTAGTAAAAATGGCTTTTCTCGGGGCGCCTGAGTGGCTCAGTCGGTGAAGCAACTCCCTTTGGCTCAGGTCATGATCCCAGGGTCCTGAGATCGAGCCCCACATCGGGCTCCCTCCTCAGCAGGAAGCCTGTTTCTCCTTCTCCCACTCCCCCTGCTGTGTTCCCTCTCTCGCTGCCTCTTTCTCTGTCGAATAAATAAATAAAATCTTTAAAAAAAAAATGGGTATTCTCTTCAGCTTGTCAGAAGATTGGAGAAGGCATAAATAGCTGTCTACTCCCCTGATTTATTCTGAACTCTGGCACAACTGAGGCCCAAATATATTAGAAAGTGGTTGGCTCCAGTGGTGTTATTAAATTCTTTGTAGGATGCAAGCATTGCTCATTGGGTATTCTTGTGTTTGAGTTTCATTTCAATGGCACAAAAATATATATATTTATATATAATTTCAACCTCATGAATAGGCCTGGAACAAACAACTCCCATTATACCTAATAGACATAGTCTGTGAGGTAAGTTAGATCTACACTGCTCATCAAAGTATTGGTGAATTAACCTACATTTTTTAAGCCAAAAAATATAAACTTCATTGTATTGTCAGGAGACATATACTGTCAGTTATCCGTGCATTTCTCAGTGTTAAGTAGTTGTATTATGGAAGATGAGTGATTCTATAAATATAAGATAGATGTGACTATATTTGGACTTTCTAAAAGAATTATGGGCAATGCATGCTCAGAAACCACCTGCTGCTTTGGAAATACACTTTGGAGTTGATAGTTCAAGTTGCACATTTTTTCTAAAACAACATAGAAGTAACAAGGATTTGGCTCAGGTTAAGGACATTTTCCTATACTGCCACCAACTGCATTCTAAAAACTTATTATTCTTAAATGCAGTATTCATACAATATGTTAGAAACAATGTGGTGCTGTTTTATTTACTTGTGTATTTAATGTGAACTCACAAATGAGACACATCTAAACTCCATAACCTCCCCACTTACTGGTTAAAGAGTCAGAGTTGAGAAGATTCATGGGATTCTTTTTTTTTTTTTAAAGATTTTATTTATTTATTTGAGACAGAATGAGAGAGAGAGAGAGCACATGAGAGGGGGGAGGGTCAGAGGGAAAAGCAGGCTTCCTGCCGAGCAGGGAGCCCGATGAGGGACTCGATCCTGGGACTCCAGGATCATGACCTGAGCCGAAGGCAGTCGCTTAACCAACTGAGCCACCCAGGCGCCCCAATTTATGGGATTCTTGATCTTATTTTCATTCTTGTGTTTCATTAACTTCTGGCCTTCAGTTCCTTATTTGCATAGACAGTTCCTTATAATCAATCAACATGTTGTACATTCTATAATGACCATGTAATTAGCATCCCCTCTGCATTATTTCTGACCCCTTACAGAGAGCATAGAGTTGTTGATCACTTTGAACATGAGACACGTGACTTCGGGAGTTATAAGGCAAACTGAAAAATTGTAATCTATACTGGTTTCTACATTTATTGTTTCTGTTTTAGGAAAGAAAAACTTAATTTCCTGTTAGTTGTTGAAATATTCACTTATTTTTCAAAGCTCTTTGAAATTAGAAAGATATTTAGTTGTTTACTAAATCTTACCGAATTATTTTTTTTTTCCTGGAGGGAAAGTAGTATGATTTGAAATCCATTAAATAATACTTGATTTATTCTTTTATCTGAATGTAGGATTAAATGTCACTTTTAGTTTTTATCCATGTTTATCCTATTTTAGAGCAATGTTTTCTCAAATATGCCAGTTACCTTCAGATAAGCTACTTTCTAAGGAATACGCATTAACTCCTTTAAAATCAGGGATATCATGTGGTAGCTGCCTTAAGGGCATCTCTGAAGCACCTAATATTTTGTGAAGATTGATTTAGATGAAGCAAAATATATAAAATACTGATATTGACTAATTATTCCTTGCTTTAGGACATAGACGTTTGCCATGACATACCCTTGTTCCCTTCATTGCCAGAGGTATTGCCATAGACAGTAAAATAAGTGAAATCAGAATTTGTTTCTACTGCCAAGTTCCATCATCTGTCATCTAAAGTGCACTTGTTTTTTTGTCATGTTTTGCTAAGAAATTATTAGTGCTGGTTTGACTGAATTAAAATATGTCATTTGTATCTGAAATAGCAAAATGAAATCCTGGAGGAATGATGAGTTGCTGGAAAGATAATTGAAATGAATGGGCTATCTTAATTTATCATATTAAGAAATTTATTTCTGTGCTTTCAATCTCTATTCATATTTACTGGCTCCAAATGTAATGACATATGGACCCCTAGCATTAGATCTCTTTCAAGAGAATGTGTTCTCATAGGACTCTTGTTTTATGACTAAAGGAAGAATAAAAAATATATATATGTATTTACAGTAACCAAAATTAAGCATAAGGTCAGTTCAAGAACATCCTCCGTGCTTATATGATTCATTCTAAATGATATGTGTATATAAAATGGGGACCATTTATGGTATTTAGAATTCTAAAGATGTCCCCCAAGATTTATTTCCTGTTTATTCAATCAAACACTAATCTAGCTATGCTGTATAGAGATTTTGCAAATGCAATTAAGATTAGTGATCAACTCATCTCAATTTAGGGAGGTTATTTTAGATTATGAGGGTGGGTCCCCCGTAACCACAGGCGTCCCAAAAAGCAAAAGACCAAGGCAGATTATTCAGGCAGAAGAGATGGGGTAGAGTCATGAGGCAGAGAGAAAAGAATCAGAGTGATTTGAAGACTCACCACTGTTGGCTTTTTTTTTTTTTAAGATTTTATTTATTTATTTGAGAGAGAGAGCGTGCACACATGCACAAGCGGGGGGAGGGGCAGGCAGAGGGAGAAGCAGGCTTCCCTGCTGAGCAGGGAGCCAGATGTGGGGCTCAATCCTCGGACTCCAGGATCATGACCTGAGCCAAAGGCAGACGCTTAGCCAACTGAGCCACCCAGGTGCCCCATCACAATTTTTGGCTTTGAAGGCAGTAGTAAGTAGCCTGGAAATGGGCCTTCAGAAAATGACCCAGGTCAGACAGCCAGCAATGAAATGGGGACCTCATTCCTGTGACTGTGAGGCACTAATGAAATCAGCCCAGCCACACTTTACCTGGACTTGGGACCCTATAGAACTGTGAGTTCATAAATTTCTATCATTCTAAGCCATTAACTTTGTGGTAATTTGTTTTGATAACAATGGGAAAATAATACACTATGTTTACCTGCAGCTGAGATTCTTAAGTAGGTAAACCTCACATATCTAACCCTCTTTAGAGAAGTTGCACCTCTTTGCCTTTTTAACACTGTTCTACCTCTTTAGGGATGTGTCAGGCAGTGAACTGACTTACGGAAAAGAACAAAAAAATACCAAGTAGACTCTAAACGGCCACTTTTATTTACTGTCAAGAGCAAGTCTTTTCAGTATTTTTAGCAAGTGTACTGTAGCCACAGTGACCTTTTCAGAATCCGCATCCCATCCAAGGTCCCATCTTCCCCACTGTCCCTCTTCCTTAAACCCTTTCAGTGGCTTCCTTTCACTCTTAGGAAAATAGGACACTTTTTTTTTTTTTTTTAATAGGACACTTTCTTAAAAAAAAGTCCCTTCCTGGTTTGGCTTTTACCTCTCCAGGTTCATATTCACTTCTCTATGATTTCTCCACATGCATGTTTTCTTTTTATCTGCACCCCTTTACCTACTTGATATAAAAGCACTATAAATAATTAATAGGATGGGCTCTGGAGTTATATTCTCCTAAAATTAAGTCCTAGATTTGAATTGCTACTTCTAGCTCTATAACCTCAAGCAAAATACTTAACTTCTCTGTGTCTCAATTTTCTCATCAATATAATGGGGAAGATTATAGAACCAACTGTATTAGCCTGCTCGGGCTGCCATAATAAAATACCAGACTGAGTGACTACAACAGAGATTTCTTTCTCAGTTCTGGAAGCTGGAAGTGCAAGATCAAGATGTCCACTGATTTGGTTCCTGGTGAGAACTCTCTTTTAGGCTTGCCGACAGCCACCTTCTTGCTGTGTTCTCACAGAGCTTTCCTTGGTGGGTATGTGTGATAAGAGAGAGATCACCTACTCATTTTTTTTTTCCTTGTAGGGCACCAATCTTATGGAATTACCACCCTACCTTTATTACCTCATTTAACCTTGATTGTCTCCTCAAAGCCCTATCTCCAAATACCATTACATAGGAAGTTTGGGCTTCAATATGTGAATTTTAGAGGGACACAATTTAGTCCATAACACCTGCTTTAGAGGGTTCTCATTCACAGAATTTACTTATTTGTGTCACTCCCATTTTCTGCTTGCTGTACGTTTTTTCGCTGACTCATATTTAATGAGTATTTGTGCCCTTAAATAAGCATCTATGGAGAGTTCTGATTCCAGACATAAGCATTCTTTAGATATTTAGATATTTTTCTTCTCATTGGGCCGAGTAACTGTACACCTACAGCTATAAACATAAAGTAGTCATAGCTATTTTTTTAATTTAACAAACATTTATTAGGTACTTACTGTATTTCAGAAACCAAGAATATATACACAAACAAAATATATTTGCTTCTCTATTCTAATATTACTAATATGTTTGATTAGATTCAGCAGTAAATGTAAATTTGGCCAAATGTCCATTTATTGATAAACTAGTTATTGGAATTATTTTAACCAGTAGAGTTAGGTGGACTTAACTGGAATTTAAGCAAACCTTTATACTAGAAGAGTGTTTTGTTTCATTTTAACACAATTAGTTTTGAGTGTTTATTATAAGCTAGGCATATTAAAGAATTATAAGAAAAAATGCATATAAAGCACTGTGCACAGTGCATGGCATATAATGAGTGTTTTTTGGTTTTGTTGTTCTGTTTTTAGTTTTTTTTTTTTTTAATGAGTGTTTGACTCCTATAAGGTGCTAATCATCTTTCTAGGAAACAGGACATATCAGAAACATGACAAGATTCAGTTCTAATAGAAGAAAGAGATGTTGAATAAATAAAAAGCACATAGTTTAATATCAACCAGGATGGCTGCTATTAAGAATGGAAAGTGAGAAAACAGAAAGTGGTAGAAACAAGTAGGGTTGCTGAGCTACTTTTGGCAGGGGGTCAGGGGGAGATCTAGGAAAGGGGACAATTAGTTTATCTCCTAGGGCACAGAGGTTGAAAAAGAGCTTGCCTAAAGCCAGGGTCTTCAGCTTAGTGATTTGTCCTTTTTTATCCAAAAAACATCTTTCTCTCTGCAATCATTGTAGTTTTCTTTCTTAATTGAAGATAGGTCAGAAAACTGGACTTAATAATTTGGTTCAGCAGTAGGTATACCAAAGTGATGAATTAGTATTATAAATATTTATGTTATTTTGTTCTTATTTCCACTAAAAAGGACAATTTAAAAATTTCTCCCTGGTTGTGGTGATATCACACAAAAAACAGAATCTCAGTGTGTACTTCTGTACTTCTACTTTCTTTTGCATTAATTGCCTATTTACTGTAAAACTCTAGTTAAGTTTCACTGTACAAAATTTTGCAAGTGTTGTTTTATGTCTTTAATTACATCAATTAATTATTTGCATGATTTAACAGCCCATAGGCTACCAAAGAAATGATCATTTTAAAAGCTTCATGTTGCTGACTACTTCTGAAGCAAAATTGGAAAAGATTCAACTTGGAGAATGATTGATTTCTTAGTGATATCTTTCTGTCATAAACCCAAGATATTTGAGAAAGACATGCTATAATTTTTCCACAGCATAGTGAACTGCCAGATACCAACATTTTAAAAAACTTGAAGGTATTAAAAGGAGAATTGTGTACCAACAGTAAAACTCCACAAATGTCCTACAATTTGTATTTTAAATAAAATAACTTTTGAATGTCCTAACAGTCGATGGGAATTCAGAGCTATTTTATTCAGTGATTCAGACAACTGGAGAAAGCGTCATTTAAATTGTAGGCACACTATGTTTATGAAAAAGGTTCTTCAAGTAATGTTAATTGTAGTGAGCATTCTAATGATGGGTATGCAAATATTAAACAGCCTCTACAATTCTGTTTCTGTTTTCTTTTCAATATTGAATGTTTACATTCTTAAAGCATCCCTGATCCATAGCTTTTATTGACTTTGTTTTCTTCTTTCTCAGCTGTTCCTTTACTTGTTTTGCTTTATGCATTTCTTCACGTGGTGTTTTATTTATTTATTTATTTATTTCATTGTTGATGTGGGGGGAAAGGTTGCCCTCTTTTTATTAACAGCTTGAATTATCAGCAGGCACTGAAGCTTAGCGCCAAGCAAGGAACACACAGACAAGCTTATTTTTTCCAGTACCACTTTCAACCTTGAATACAGACCTTTGGGTAATGTCACACTGGATTCTTGCTGAATATTTGCTGAGGGCTTCTTTTATGCTTGTCTCAGCATTGGTTTAAAACAAGATCAGGACTAGGAAGAGCCAAGCTGCTTTCAAAAAGGTCTTTTCTCATTTGCCCTTTCTCTCCCAGACTTTTCAGCAACTCTGGCTTTCATGAATACTGAGCTGTGTCTTGACTCTCTAGACTCCCTGTGTGTACAGACTTGGTGATTTTAAAATTTTAAACATGACACATAAATTCAGTATGAGTATATTCAACCCATAATCTCTATGCACAAGTCTCCAAACCTGGTTTCCCTAGTTTAATCTTATCGGTAAAAGACAAGAACACCACCATCCATTCCTTGTACTAGCCAGAAAACCAGGAGTCATCCTTGACATCCTCCCTTTCTTCCACTGTGCAGGTCAACAAAAAATTCTGTTGCTCTTCATTCTTAAACATCCTACATGCATACCCAGTTCTCTCCATTCCCCATGGCCATCACCACTACTTTAGACCAAACATTTACTATCTCTTGTCTGGAGGGGGAAGCTTCCTAACTGGTTAATCCACAGCCACTTTTGTGTCTCTTTTAATTGCCTTCCACTGCATTTATCTGAATAAGTATGTAATGATATCACCTGCTTCATCCCATACATGAAACACTTCCGTGGATCCTCATTACAACTAATATGACCTATAAAATCCTATATGTTTTAGCTCCTTTTTACAGTCTCACTTCAACCTATATGTCCCAACCACATGTTTGGTTTCTAAATTAGACCATGTCCCTTCTATTATAAGACCTTAGCTCATACTGTTCCTTCTACCAAACATTCTCCCATTCAGCTGTACATTCAGGCACACACACATATACACATGCATAAAATAAATTTTTGCAAAATTAATTCCGTCTTATTTATTCATGTTTTAGATTTGGGTTACAATGGTTTCTTCCCTGGAAAACACTTCCCAGCCTTACTAATTAGATCAATTTTTCTCCTATGTAACACATCACACTTTTAATTTTACATTTATTTCTAGGATTTATTAGGTTCTGGGCTTAAATTTCTATGAAGGTAGACTCCATATTTGTTTTCTTTTAGTATCTGATCCTTGACATCTGGCTTATTGTCTGACATAATATCTATTCCATAAATATATATGGAATAAATTAATAGACTTTCTTTAGTACATGTAAAAGAAGTATAACTCCTTTTCTACCTAACACTTCTTCATATATTTGAGGAGAGCCATCATGCTTCCCATTCTGACTTGGACCTTCTTCAGGAATAATGACCTTCATTTATTCAATCAGTCTTTATATTGAATGCTTTTGTGGCCCCTTATAATCTTGATCATCCCTCCCTGAGTATGCTTTTCATTGTCTAGGTAAATATAGATAGCTCTAAAAGTGACGTGTCCAGAAATGAACCCAATACGCTAGGTAACATTTTTTTTTTCCTGTACATATGTCTCTCGACTTCCCTGTTCATTCAATTTTGTAGAGAATAGAAGATAGCTTATAAAATAGCCATCCTGGAACCATTATTAGACTAGCCACCCTAATCTGTTTTACCAGGCAACTTGTTGAACTTTTCTGACATAATTCCCAATTTGTTTTAGCATACAATAGTTCTATCTTATCCACTTTGCTTAGTTTCAGCTACAGTGAACTTAGAATCATAAATCTTATCACAGAATATCTGAATGTAAAGATCTTTTATTTTGGTCACTTTGTTTTTGAGATGAGGAAATGGAGTCCCAAGAAACCAAAATTATGTGCCTAAAGCTCTGGGAAACATCAAAGTTAGAACTGAAATACAGCTCTCCTGACTCCTCGTCCAGAAAAAGTTTAAAGATGTACCAAAGATGACTAATGGTTAGAATAAAATCTAGGAAGAGTTTTAAAAAAACTATTTCATTTTTTGCATTATTTTGTACCTATTTTATACCCACTATTCAGGATTCTGTTTCATTTTATCTGAGTTAGAATCTGGCTATCAGTAGGAAGAAAAAAAATCCCATAGTGATTCTTTTAATCCTCCAATTGATGGAACTACTGTACTAAACAACTAATATTTTAGTAAGCTGCTATTATAGTAGCTATTTAAAATAATGATGGTGATGATGTTAATAATTAGATGCAAGAGAGGAAAGTCACTCAATACTTATATAAAAGTGAAAACATTTCTAATTTTTTAAAAAAATTTAAATATGTAGCACTATGTGAACATTTAGGAAAACTGTGTTTCTCTTTAAGCTGGGATCCCTCTGTATTAATACCCCCTTCAATTTCCAGTATTTTTGTTGTTTCTCTGATTAAGAGAAGTCAAACCTCCCCATTCTATTTCTGATCCTCCCAGCCACCAATTGTGAAAATGTATGCCACACCACCCATATGTTCGTCTCCAGATGGCTAGCCTGCTTCTCTCAGTTCCCCCACCTGCCTGGGCCAAAGGCATGCTGTGCTCAGAACCCGGTGTATAACATGGAAGATGCTGGTGCTTGCTGTCATCCACACACTCTCATGTCCACAGCTTCGCAAGAGAAACAGGGAGGAGAAAAAGGAAGAGAGGAAAGGGTGAAGGGAAGCAAAAAGAGAGTTAAAGGAGGAGGAGGAGATGCGTGGAAAGAACAAAAGGCCGTGAAGAAGGGAGGAAAATATTACAATTCAATAAGAAAAGTGTGGATATTTTATGATGGCCCATTGTTTTTTTGACAATTTAAGGAAATTAATACTGTGTACTCAAATATAAAATCAATGTCTCTTAAATATTGTCACATGAAACAAAACACAAATTCTTTCTTGTCCTGACATCAGAACTGATGCTGTATTGAACTGGCCCTGGAAGAGAATGATGGTGGATAAAAAGCTTCAAAGAGTTTTCTTTTGTTTTCTATAGAGGACACTCCATGCATTTGTGTGAAGTGTCTCATATACATTGCTAAGAAATAACATCCAAGATATAAAACATATGTTGCTGACGTATAGAGGCATCATGTGTTTGAATTGCAACTCAGGCAGAAACTCTAGGGTAAAGGAAAAATGACAAAAATCACAAAGGAGATTTCCTCTCTTTCTCCCACTGCTTTTAAGCCCACTGTTTCTGCAGGTACTGTCTTCAAATAACCTACATCAGAATCACCTTGGACAGTCAAAAAGAACCATGCAATAACTATTTAATCTGGGCCATTGTAAAAGCTTGTCATAATGCCCCAAAGCCTCTCTTTCTCAAGTAGAGTAAAAGTCAAATACCATTATATAGAGAAGAGCCTGAAGAGGAGTAAAGAGAATGAAGGGAAACTAGTTAGAAGGCAATTGCAATAATCCAGGGGAGAGATAATGGAGGACTGGACTAGGGTAGTAATGATGGAGTTGGGAAGATGTGGGTACATTCTTTTTTTTTTTTTTTAAAGATTTTATTTATTTATTTGAGAGAGAGAGACTGAGAGAGAGAGAGCATGAAAGGGGGGAGGGTCGGAGGGAGAAGCAGACTCCCCGCCGAGCAGGGAGCCCGATGCGGGACTCGATCCAGGGACTCCAGGATCATGACCTGAGCCGAAGGCAGTCGCTTAACCAACTGAGCCACCCAGGCACCCGATGTGGGTACATTCTTGATGTAGTTTGAAGGTAGGATTTATAGAATTTTCCTATCAGTAGGACCTGGAATGAGGCAGCAAGAGATAAGTCAAGGTTAACTCAAATTGACTTGGCCTAAATAACTGGACAAATGGACCTGCCTTTACTTGGGATGTGAGGGAGTGTGGTTGTAGGTTTTGTGGAGTGTGGAGCGGGGACAGATCGGGAGTTTGTTTGAGTATGGTGATTATGAGTTCCTGGTGGAGATTTCCATTAGGCTGTGGTTGGAAGGAAAAGCCTGGGCTGTTGTCATCATCGATATTATTTGAAGAAATTAGATAGGATGATATCCCACAGGGAATGGGTATCCTAATAAGAAATGAGGAGATAAAGTACTGTGCAGTGAATGAGACACTACTACTCAGAGGAGATGAAATGAAGCCATCAAAGCAGGTTGAGAAGGAGTAGCCTGTCAGTGAAAAAAAAAAAAAAATAGCCGGTGTCCTGGAAGGCAAGTTAAAAAGCTATTTCAGGGATGTCAGGGTGATAAGTAAGTTCAGAGATTAGTGGAGAGAGCATACAATTAGACCTACTATTAATAAAATGAAAAATATTATTAATAAAAAGAATAGTTAAGCCCAGTATTATGAACAATTAATAACTATACAAATGAATGTAAAATATAAAACTAAGATAAATGTTACAAGAGAAAAGATCATATTTTAAAACAATAAATAATAACAATAATGATAGTGGAAGACATAGGGCCAGGAATGCTTCTCTAAGGAAATGATCTTGAGATGAAAAATGAAATATTTATGCAATTTAACTCCTGAAGGTAGATGGGAAGGGGTTGAGATGTTCTAACCAGAATGGATGGTATTTTCAGTGGCTGAGTGTAGAAGAAAGCACAGTATGTGCAAATAAAAGGAAGGGTATGACTTGAAGTGTATGCATGTATATACACACACACGCACACACAGTAAATTAATGTGGTAACTTAAAGGATTACGTATGTTTAGGAGATTTCTTGAGAAGCACCCTAGATGAGAAGTACATGCCATTGTATTGGGATGCTTTTGGATGCAAGTAAGAAAATATCTGAATAAAAACATGACTGAAAGAATAGGAGTTTACTAATAAATCTCAAAAAGAAGTACAGACAGAGGATGTTTTTAGTGACTTTAATGATATCAGAGCTCCAGATACCTTCTCTATGACTCTCTTAATCTTCCCCTCATAGGCACTAGGCAGCTGCTGCAGCTCAGAGCATCAAGTGCTACAAAAATGTCTATGGCAACAAAGAAGAAGCAGGGACTTTCTCTTCACCTGTTTCTTCCTTTCTATCAATTAAGAAAATGTTTCTCAGAGGCCTTCCACCAAGTTCACTTTAGCGTAACTGAGCAGAACCAGGATCAATGGCTATCCCTAGCTGCAATGGGAATTGGAAACACAAGTTTCTGATGATTTTAGATTCAGTTTTGAAGGCAAAATCGTGGTATGTTGGTAAATATTTAACAACTGGCTATTGAGAGGGACCCACATATTTGTCCACTTATAGGGATATTATAAATTTCATTGCTATAAAGGATGTGTAGTTAATAAGAGTACATGCAGTATTCTTTATTATAAATTCCATATATCTAATTGATTCAGACAGAATATATTCACCAATTGTTTTCCAAACTTTACAGCTGTGTTTTTATATCAGACTGTTGTGGTAGCTCATGAGCATATTTCAGCATGAATGTTAGTTGATAATTGCATTCTAGTTAATGAGTGATACAAAAGTAAAATAACAGTGAAGATGTATATCAGATTTTCTCCTATTTATCATTAATGTGAGGACATCTTAGCTAGATCTTTTTTACACACAACTTGTGTGTGCTTTAAAAAATGCTGTTGCTTTATTAACTACCAGCAGGACTGCCCTGCACGGGGTGGTGGACACTCAGGGTATGTGTAGGATGCGAGGATGAGGTGATGATTGGGATGCTGCTTTGAAGGAAAGGCGATGGTCTGGAGGCCAGGCACAAGAGCCCCTCAGATTTACTTCTGTAAATAGGTAGACCTTGTAAAGGAGTCATAGCAAACCATGGCCATACCGCCAGTAAGATTAAGAAGTTCTTGGAAATTTAGCTGCCTGTCAGAGTTGAGGTCCAGTTTCTTCATCATGTGGTCAAGGACACCAGGTCCTCGTGGTTCTTTGTGAAGGCAGCCAGTTCTGTATTCATGAAGGTAAGGAACCCTGTCTTGGAGAGTGTGTAGTTGTTACCCTCCTTTCTAGCAAACTTCTGGAAAACAGCAATCAGAGACCCGATGCACCACTCAGCCTCAGTAGGGCTGGATATTTTTGCCACGTCTGTGTGGAGCAGGCACAGAGGCTGTTACCGGTTGGCAGTGGTGCTACTTTGCTGGATCTTTGAATACCCGAAAAATATTGCATCAATGTGTGTTCTTTTCATAACCTAACAGCTTTGATATGACATACTTTTAAACTTAACCCACATTATTAACATATTTACATTACTCCTTTAAGTCTGGATAATCAACAAAGCAATGCATCATGTTTTGATTTGCAGCATTTGCCTATTTTTATGGCGGAAATAATCGCACCATTGCCAGTTTCATGCTACCAACATAACGCCACTGCATGTAGAGTTGAGAAGAGGTGTGGTAGTGTACTGTTATGTAGAATTTCCACCCTACAGATGCAATGAATGTAAATCAACCTAAGAACATAAATAATAGTACTCAGTAGTAAGATACTTAGAAATTTTTGCGTTTTTACTACCTTGTTTTTAATGTAATTAATTGTGAGTTTATGCAATTTGATTTTTGATAATGTCTGTGTTAAAAACCAGTTTGCAAGATTCCTGGAAATTGAACAATTGGCTCTCACAGGCGTCTTTGGGTCAGGTCCACCAACAAGACATAACATCAGCAAGGAAGGAGGAAAGGGATGCTGTCGAGTTTGCAGACTTCAAACATTTTGAGTAAAGTACAACGGTAGGAGTGTATTCACTCCCAATTATGTATATTAAATAAAGATCTGTTACTTAGATGGTCCCCTCAGTATTTTTTAGATTCATTAAGGAAAAGGACATCTTTGAATCTTTTTCTTTTTCTCACCAACTTTTCCTACCACTTCCTTACTTCCATAGATTAAGAGCAAATATAATCTTGATTTCCACCACAGACAAAATGTCCAATGAAAGGCAAAATAAAACTGGAGTCAATTGATTTCTCTTTTTAATGCCTGATTGATTTTAAGACCCCTAGTTAATGAATAGAATAAAAAAAAATTAAAGCTGTCCTGAAAAGAGATAATTCAGTCCATGCCCCTCATTTTGTATACATGAAAATGGAGATACCTCATGTTTGGATATCGTGCCTCAAGTTACCAGGTAGTGGCAGAGAAAAGAAAAGAACTCTAGGCTCCTGACTGGGAGGTCATGCCTTTTGCATCACTCTACACGAAACCTTAATCTCTGGACCATCTTTGTCAGGGGAGTCTTTGGCACATTCCATGGGTGTGAAAGGAAAGGGCTGTCCCACCAATCAGGTCTCCCTGCCTGGCTTGTTGAACCCACCCCCGGCACAAGCACAGTGAGGTTCTCTCCCAGCTCATCGTGCTAGAAATAACGGAGGTCTCATAGCAGCCATTGTAGTCTAATTATATTTGACAGCCAACCTGACAGGTTGTGTTTATTTGCTTGTTTATTCTTCTAGTGCTTATGGCTTGAAAAAAAATGAATCACACTGTCAAAACCATCTTACCCTTCAGGAGTTCTTTCTTTGCTTCATTTAAAAGTCTACAAAAGCATCTATTTCTAACATGCCTGGTGAAATAATACAGGAAACGGTTTCATTGAGAAGTCTGTATAAGAATGCCTAACTTGTGTGACACCCAGTGATGGCGAGCTGCCTCTGATACCGTATGGTACACTGGAGAAGGGCATAAGAATCCTGACCCTCATATAGGAAATCACATACGAAGCTTTATGTGCGTATGTGAGGTATGATGTTATTTTTAATCCTCTAAGCAGGAGGCAACAAATGTGTCTAGAAAATTTGGGCAACATTAGACATAAAACTGTAAGAGGTTCACAATGGCACTATCACTAGTGGATGATTAACAGATTATATTTGACCTTCCCTTGAATTATCTTTCTCTAGATCACTCACCTTTCTAGAAATAGCAACAGCATATATTCCAATGTGATGTGACAAATAGAAATTGATCACTTTCAAATAGAGTTGCTAGCTAAAGATCTCTGCTTTTCTTCCTGTCTAATTCTAATTTTACCAACTTTGCTAAGACTATTGATCTGTCCTAAATGGTTCAAAACAAAGTAATAAAAACTTTGTTGAGATCCAGTTCCATATCAGCATGTTGAAATGATAATTGATCCTAGTAAAATAAAGTACAAAAAAATAATCCAGGAAGGAGAAAATAGAATCAAATAGTGATAGTAATCTGTGTGAGAAATGACTTTAGTTGGCTGCAAGTTCTTCATGAGTCATCGTTGGGACAAGATTGTAAAGAGCGTGAGTGTGAACATTTTGAATCTTGCCTTCCTCTGAGAAGTAGAGGTGAGAGGTTCTATTAGCCCCACTCCAGTCCAGACTGGAGAGTTTGTACCTGGAGTGTCAGCTTGAGCAATACATGTTTTCATTTTCTATGGCTTTCTATAAATTAAGCTTCACCTGGATAACACTGTGACTCAGTCTTGAGTCTTGCACTTGCTCATTCATCATATGCTTATAGTGTTCTCTCTTAGTTATGGTTCTTACTTTCTTATCTTATCGATAATTGGTTATGCTGCTGTTTCTGACAATGTGAAAAGTAGAGAAATACATTTTATACGTGTTCCCTTTTACACACACACACACACACACACACACACATATATATAGCTATTTCCAGAACTAAAACTTTCCAGCTTAATGAAAGTGGACTGTACTGTGCTTAGCTATAGGGAAGACATAAGTGAAATACATAAAAATTGAGTATACTTGAGTGAAAATCCCCAGGTAGACTTTGGAGACTTTGTAAATCACTGTGATATATAGTGGGGGGGGGCGGACGGGGAGGAGAACTATTTATGTGTGAGAAAAGAGAAAAATTCATGGGTACTTCCTAACTGGAATAATTACTCATAAAAAGAATTATACTTTAGTGAAATTCATTTTATTTTTGTGACTCAGTGGATGGGAATTGTGAAAATAATTACTCATAAAAAGAATTGTTATACTTTAGTGAAATTCATTTTATTTTTGTGACTCAGTGGATGGGAATTGTGAAAATAATTACTCATAAAAAGAATTGTTATACTTTAGTGAAATTCATTTTATTTTTGTGACTCAGTGGATGGGAATTGTGAGTTCACAGATTCTGGTCAGCTTTAGAAAAATGTTTCTAACAAATGGAATTATTCAAAGATGGACTATGCTGTTTTATAATCAATATCCTGCTGCAAGAGGTTTTCAAAAGGTACTGAAAAATAAATATATTAACAGTTTTGTAA
The DNA here is from genome assembly GCF_029215605.1 of Mirounga angustirostris. NCBI lineage: Eukaryota > Metazoa > Chordata > Mammalia > Carnivora > Phocidae > Mirounga > Mirounga angustirostris. The sequence continues at coordinate 173,478,742 of NW_026991709.1, read as the reverse complement.
ATGGAAGTGATTTATCACAAATAGGGTTCCAATAAGTAGGTTTCCCTAAGATTTCTTTCAACTCACAGAATCTGTGATTCAGTGGTACATCATTGCTGACTTCAACATTTATATCCCCAAGCACCTGACTGTATATAACTTTATTCAAGATAATGAAGAGAGGATGTCATGACCTTCATTTAGCTTTCTATTAATTTGTAATTGCTCATCTAAAACACAACGATGATTGGCAAGTTTTGCTCAGATACTATCTCTATCACTTGTTAACATAAATCACTCAACCTAGAAGAATAAGTAGTGGCTATTTACAAACCTATACCTGATTTTTTATCTTAATTTTCTTATCTAGGTTTTCTTACATTTAATTAGCTTATAGACAATTCATTTATTGAATCATAAAACTTAGGTATAGATTTAATATAGCCTAGTCTTTACATAGAAATGTTTAATAATGTAGAATGATGTGTAATCAACATGTTGAATGTGAAACCAATTCATAATTTGAAAGGTCAACAATAAAGGGCCATCATCCATCATGATTTAATCAGTCACATTTTATTAAGAGCTACTCAAAAACAAGTGAGAACATTCACAAAAGGATTAGTTCATAATTTTTAAGCTTTTATTCTTAGCCCATCACTACCCATAGTATTCATGATATTAATTACATAGAAGTATGCCATTTTCTAAAGGAGCAACAAAACTCCTTAAATATTAACAACACTAAGATTAGGCTTTAGAAATGTAAAATCAAATGCAAGTGTCTATGAGGTCCAAACTTCTTTATGAGAATGTCAACATAATAGGAAAAAGCCCCTTCCCAAAGATAGATATTATGTTAGATAGAAATTATATTATTCCTTCCTCCAAAGGAAATATCTCAGATCATAAATGCATTACCACATTTCATTATCCTGAAGTAAAGCAATTAATATTTCTCTTTTTCAAATAGTGTTGACTGCCAAAGAAAACTTGTGAAGGTGCCCCTTAAGCCAAAATATGTTTGTCATCCTATATCATTGTTTCAATCACCGCTGTGTCTATTCTGCCATTCTGCGTGTTTCTGTAACTCAAATTAGCTCATCCATGATTGTTAAGTAGGGGTCTGATGTCAGTATTATGCAAAATTTCACTGGTTCACATGTGATTTTCTCAAGCAAGACAAGTGTTAATAGATTATAACTTTCAGCAAGAAAGAGGAAAAGCCATCATTTCAGCTACTGTCCTGGCAGCAGGAGCCCTTCCAGAACATTCCAGTGGAATGCAAGCAGACAGGGCTTCCTCTCCAGACAGGCTCACCATCAGCTTTGTTCAATTAGTAGCAAATTACACTTCCTTCCAAGTCCATTTTATACCATCAGCTTTGCTGTCTGAGATCTCTATTTCTATCTATGTTTCTTCAGTACCTGCCAGATCTCTTTAATTAAAGTGTTTTTTTTTTGCGGGGGAGGCATTACTAAAAAAATATGTGGCAACATTTAGCTACACTAATCTAACTGCTTCGGCAGTCCAAGTTAAACTCCACAGGTAATTGGTACTGTTTCTCTTTGTAATTCAGTGAAAAAACTTAAGATTTGCTTTGTCATCTCCCGCTACTATGTGGTATATGAAGATTTTCAGTAACACATATTATGGAGAAATATCTCTTCTATGATAGGCACAGGACATTTAGAATTGAATAATACACAGTCTCTGCTTTCATGCTGCTCAATGTTTGGTGAGAAGAGCATGTAAACTATGAGTTTTAATACAATGTGATGAGTGCTATTTCCATACTAGATAATATGAGCTTTCAGAGGTTAAAAGGCCCAAATATGATGAGGTTACTTTCAAGTGGCTCATTCCATGGTAAGAAAGTTATGATCATCAGAAGCTTATTATATATAACAAGAATTCTCTTTCATTTATTCAATCAGTAAAAAAATTAGTAGAAACTTTTCTGGGCAACTAGAATTGAATCAACAAAATACACAAAGGAAAAAAATGAATCTGTAAATAATTAAAATAATTTCAGATGCTAACAAGTTCCCTGAAGTTAAACAGGGTGTTGCAGAGAGTGTCTCTGCAGGTTGGAGGAGAGGTAAATACTCTACAGGCTAGTAATGAATGCTCTCCTTTGGTGGCGTATGGGCTTCAGCCAATGGAAGAAAGGAGGGGAGAGCTTTGCAGGCTGAAGAAACTAAATACAGAAAGCCTCTAAGGGAACAGTATATTGGGGGGATAGAAATGGGAACACAGAGGCTGGTTGGGAAGGTAAGCAGAGGTCAGGCAATATACTGGTCCTTAGTAGTTTGAATTTGATTCTGGGTGAGATAGGAAGCCCCTGGAATCCTTTAAGCAAGGAAGGGATATGAGACAATTTATGTTCTGAAAATGTTAGTTTAACTTGCAACTGTTGGATTGCAAGAAGAGAAGAAAAGAGACAAGTTAGGAGACAATTAAAGGGGATTCAGTGAGGCTTGGTAGTGGTTTGGCGAGGATTGAGGGCACCATGAGCAATGGAGATGAAGTAGATAGACCAGGATACAGTTTGGTGGTGGGATATGAGGAGCTTGCTAATGGATGGCATGTGTTGGAGATGAATCAACAGCAATCAGAGAAGTCCATCATATCAGCATCAATAGTTTTCCACATTTCTACTACTCCATTTTGTTCCTTCACTTTTCATTACTGGAGGCTTTCAACATAAAGTTAGGTGACAACCTTTTGTGGCTATTACAGAAGTTTTCCTGCCTTTGTCTGTTTGTATATTGGAGCGGTATCACCTCCAAAGAAACATCCATCAAATGATTTGTAGACAGGATTTTTTAGGGAATATTATTCATTTAACAGCATGAACTATTAGGGAAGAAATGGTGTCAAATGACATACTTTCTGTAATCTATAAGACCAAGTCAAAAGCCTTCCATTATACCTCTCTACACCTTCATATTCCCTTTCCCAAACACATATCTCATACTTATATATGTATACTCTTCAACCTTCAACCTCCCTCCAGAAAAATAAAATCAGTAAGCACTCTAATTCAAAAGTAATAGGCATGAAAAAAATATTGATTATACTAAATCCCCAAATGCAAATGTGGTGTGAGAGGAAAGAACGTTTGGTTAGAGCTACAGTATTATAAGATAAATGATTTGCTAGTCATTGAAGGCTCTTGTCCATGTAAGTGAGTAGAAATATATAGTATTTGCTTATTATCTCCAGCCCAAGTAGTAAATTATCACTGAAATGGCAAAGACTGAAGTGGACATAAATTTGGGGTTTGCTGTGCTGAGGGGTTTGGAGCTTGGTATATATTTCAAAAGCCTTTGGAGGATACTGATCATCATGATATGCAGCCCAATGCTGCAGATAAAGTATAAAGGTGATTTCTAGTTTGAAACTTAACCAAGGTTCCCCTGGCTTACAGTTAGAAAATTTGTTTTCTCTGCTACAGTGTTTGCTGATTTCCTTTTATTTCTTTTCAGCTTCAGATCTGTTGCTAAAATACCAAACTCTTCATGTTTCATTATCCTCTGGGAAATAATTTTAGAAATTAACCTCTCCACCATTTATTTTTCTTTTGATTACAGATTGATTCATTCAACAATTATCTATTAAGTTGTACCCTATAGCAGACAGTCTTCTAGGCACTATAGAGTGGTGAACAAAGGAGATGTAGATTCTGCCTTCAGAGTTTATCATCTAGTTAGAAAGAGCATGGAAAAGTAAATACATATATAATAAATTAATTGTAACAGGAGTAATAACAGAGGAGAATAATGAGACCTGCTTTGCATGAATGTAAGTTTGCTTAAGGTAAAGTACGTATGTATATTTGGGTTATGAATTAGCTTACTCTATTAGGTGCCTGATTTTAAAGAGAATACAGTTGTGAATTTAATCTTTGGATGGTCCAGTTAACATTTTACCTGGTGGTGGCTATTGTTTTGCAAATAATTGTTGTTTAGCACGAGGAAGATGGGATACAGGGTATACATGGCTGAGTCCAGTCCTATCACTGCTTCCGGTAAGAAAATACAAGTACATGACCTACTGTTAATGGCTTAGTAGTGTCATCTTAGCAAGCAAAACAAGTTTCATTTTCTTCCATTGTTATTATATTATAGATTCAGCGCTGTGTGTTTGCAGTCTTCTATCAAGGCTACTCTATTTACGTTTCATGGGGAAGGTATTTTATCTTAATGTTAGCGGTAGTTAATGGCTTTTCCATCGTGGCAATGCCATAGGATGCCGTTTTCTTGTCTTGCTTCCTCTTACCCCAAATGGAGTTTCTCATAAAGCAGACTAAGGAAGCTAGGTCCAGCAGTATCACAGAGGCATGATACTCTAAGACAGTCTAAGGCACACGGGAGGGAAATATGACTGGAAACTATATTCTCTGGTTACTTTTAAGAGCCTCACTCAGTTTTCAGTGTCTTTTGGTGATATTACAGAGCTTTTATGGATCAGTTCTATTTCTCTTCTATAGTACCCTTCCAATGGGAGAGGGAAGAAAACCTTGATTTTTTAAAATAAACTTTTGCTGAAATATAGTATAGTTTATCTGTGTTGGCTATGAATTACCTTTTATGATTTTCTGAATAGCTTAACCCATTTACATGTGTATCATGTCATTCATTTAGGAGTATGTATGTTTTCTTTAGTGTTCTAATTTTCACTCTAGGGAACAAATTGCAGATCCTTTGTATTTTAATCATCAGTTATCCTACTCAATTGTTTTAAGTACTCTGTAAACTAAACCTGTTATGTGTCTTGCCCAGTTTAATTATTGAGGAGTTTTTGAAAGCACCAGGATTTCATTAGTGCTCAATATAATATGGATTGGGCCAGTCTTCAACCACTTTGTGTTCATTATTAAAGCCTTAGTTTCCAATGCTAAGTTGGAACCCGAGAACTGATGATGCTGGTTAAACAAATGCCTAATGAGTCAAGTGGAAACTGCCTCTGGGCTCTGAAAAATCCAAGTGGCCCCAGTGACAGAGTATCACACTGGGCACTGTTACTGTCTATCTGATGACTATTTCAAGCTGAGTTGAGAAGCATAAATAACATGTAGTGAATTGCATGAAACATGGAATTTTTAGTATTATAGGTAATTATGCTTATCAACCATTAAAATTCTGTGTCTCAATCCTACTGCATTGATCCATTTCATAAAACAAACATCAGAGGCAACAGCAATCTTGAGCAAAGAAATCATTCATAGAGTGTGAAAATTGTGATATTCAATAATAATTGACCTGAAATTCCATCAGAAATAGATTGACACTCCAAAACCATTGAAACAGTGACAAGGGATCTGGGAGACAAAACTCTCCTAGGAAAAGATACTCTTTAACATTTTCATCAATATGGATAGAGGGTGTAGCGTCCTATGTATCACTGGAGTTAGGTCAAGGATCAGGTCAGTTGGTTTTTACTGGTTGTAGAACTCTTAGGGAGCCGATGGCCATTTTGGTCTAGTATCAATGAGTGATGCAGAAATTACACTTTGTCAGGGAGAAATATATCAGCATAAGTAATCTCATCTCTTTTAAAGGAAATAGCTTGATCAGTGCCCTTCATTAAGGGCAGATATTATGAATGTCTTTATAAGTTTTCTGCTACTGGAGCTATCATATCAGATATATCCCTGATAAGTGGTTATATGTGTAGAGAGTTACATAATCTTTCTGTATATGTTTCGTGATTTCTAAAATGGACAAGAGACCTGGTGAGAATTAGGATTCTTTTGTGTTCTCAAAGTTCATGAGTCTAAGAGTCCATGGCAAAATAGTTTTTATTACATTTTGAGATATGATAGCCCTTCTTCAACACAGAAACAAAGGGCTTGTGCTATAACCAGGTCTGAGTTTGTTAGAAACGTAATTCTAGTAGCCTTTTTGGATTCTTTGTTGGCTGCTACTGAAGTTGATTTGCACAGTACTGTTAGGTTTGGGGGCGTCTCTCTTGCCCAACCACTCTAGTTAGATTGAATAGATGTGGAGAAGACAAAAAAAAGAAGAAATGGGTATGGGCATGTGTTTTCCATTTTCAATAATTTGAAGTCTCTTAAGCTGTATGAGAATATTTCCCCAATAGCCCTACAATTAGATGATGTATAAATAGAATTTTGAGTATCCAGAAAAATGAAGCTAACAAGCTAAACACAACAATACGTCCTTGATCTAGAAAAAAAATACACATCAATAAAATTCAGTTTCATACATGTTTACTTACCTACTAACAGTAAGGGATTAATGTTGCTAGATTCTGTTGCTAGACTGAATGCTAGATTCTGTTGGAAAGACTAACCTAAATATAAGTACCTACCCCAAGAGGCTTTTAACCACATGGAATGTACAGAAATGCATTAGAAGATAATGTAGACCAAGAGGGGAAAAAAACATTAAGTGGAAGAGATTAATTGCAAATGGAAGAATTGGGCAGAATTTAAGGAAAGAAAGTATTTGAGTAGGTATTAAAAATGTATAGAATTTCAGTAAGAGAGTAATAAGCACAAAAGGAAACAACTTTTCATTAATGTATACATAGAGCTCAGCTTAAATAATTGAGTGCCTATAATAATTTATGCTTAGAAACTCATCTATGTCACCAAAAATGTAGTAGGAATAGGAAAGTTGGGGTTTTTTTTTTTTTTCAACTAGTGGTTTTGATCTTTTTTTTTTTTTTTTTAAGATTTTATTTATTTATTTGAGACAGAGAGAATGAGAGAGAGAGAGCACATGAGAGGGGGGAGGGTCAGAGGGAGAAGCAGGCTTCCCGCCGAGCAGGGAGCCCGATGCGGGACTCGATCCCGGGACTCCAGGATCATGACCTGAGCCGAAGGCAGTCGCTTAACCAACTGAGCCACCCAGGCGCCCGTGGTTTTGATCTTTATGCAAGTTCAGTAAATACACACACACACTTTAATAAAAAGTCTGGATGGTGGGAGGCCTAGATAAACTGTTTTGTTGGATATTCAAGCAATAGACTGATTCTAAATCAGCTTGCAACCAGGAAGTACTGATGAAGTTCTCTGAACTCTTGGGAGTAGATGTTTCAGAGGTGCATGTATGTGTGGGAAGGGGAGTATTATTTTCTATCAGCTGGCTCTTTTATTTTTTTTTATTACTGTACTTGTTTTGTTTTATTTTTTAAAACTAGGCTTGTATATGAATTTTCAGTTAGAAAGCTCTCTTTAAGAACCAAAAGTAGACACATGTTTACAGACAATGAAAAAGTCTGAGTTTATTTCAGAATTGTCCTCTCCAAGCTCTAACACAGAAGGAAAAGGGGGCATCCAAATTCCAAATTCCCCTGGTCCAAATCACAGGACAGATTTGTGATTGGCTGGTAGCAGAGAGAATTTGATGAATTCCTAGCTCCTTTCCTTTGATTTAAGCCTTCTGGAAGAAAGTCTGCCTTAACCAGGCCTTGTCTCACCACTCATTCAAGTTTTAACCCTTTATCCCCAACCTTATTCTCCTCAGTCACTAGGAAGCATGAAACCTATTGAGTTTCCCCACTTCCTTAGTTCGTGAGACATGGCATTCTGTTTTCTCCTTTTACTAATAAGGATGATAGTTACCATCTATTAATCAGGTGCACAGTTTAGTGAGAACTTTATATGGATTATTTCATTTCATCCTCTTAACTTACCAAAGGAGTGGACCCTTTTGTAATCTGCATTTTACAAAAGACACTACATCAAAAACTAATGATGTACTGTATGGTGACTAACATAACATAATAAAATAAAATTTAAAAAATCTATCCCAGATTCTACTCCAAACACACACACACACACACACACACACAGACCACCAAACCAAACAAAAATAGACAAACTGGGGTTTGGAGAGGTTACATCATGTTCCCTACCTTCTCTGATTTTTTCCCTAAAAATTCATGGTTTCCTCAGTTTCCTTATTTTTATTTACTTATTTTTAAGTTCTTGCCTCTTCTCTGATTTTACCTATTCTCAAAACCTTAAGTAGTAATCATGGGCAAATAATTTCTAAATTCATATCTCTAATCCTCCAAATGCCTAATAACTTCTAAGAATGCCAGCCAAGCTCAGATTTCCAAAAGTTTCATATCATTAAATCAGCTAGAATAGTGTTTTTTGTTTTTGTTTCTCCTTTGGTAGTCAGTATGCATTCCCTCACCTTTAGGCAAAATAGCTTCAGCTTGGGGTAAACTAATTCTGTCTCTGATGCTTATAGTCTGGCAGGATGTCAGTCAAGGTAGCCAGCCCTGTTGCTGCCAGATGGTTGCTGCAAGACCCTGATTAGTTCATTTTGATCTGATTGACACATAGATTAGAAATAGTAGGAGCTGATTCCTTCCAGATACTTTATCTGAAAGAGATAGTCTAGCAAGACCTACAGACCCCTTGAGCTGCACTAGCCTGTCTTTTCTAAGCCTCTTCTTTCTGTCTCCCCTCTGAGTCTGCAGACTCTTCTGTATTCTTCCAATTAATCTTTTTATTCTTATGCCATCCAGAGTGTTTATGTTCCTTGCAAACAAATGCACATACACATACATGCACACACAACTAATATCCTCAACTATTGTTTATTTAATATCTACCATGCAAGAGGCACTCTGTTAGACATAGGGGTATAAAAATGAATACTTTAGAGTACTATGAATAAGCAACTGGCATTTTAGTGAGGAGATAGATATAAATAAAAGATATCATTATAATACAATGTGTTGTTGCCAGACCCTGCAGGCAACTGTGAAGCATCTTTCTAAAACTTACACTTCCTAAATTGCTATCTGAAATTTAATCCAAAACTTAAGAGACAATAGCACAGATAAGCAACCATGTATGATAGATAAAGGACACCTTCCATGCCATGACATAACAAAACCTAAAAAAACATGCATTTCTCAGAAGATGTGTTGATCAGTGTTGAAAGAGTAGACACATAAAAGAAGAAATTGGAAGTTTCCACATCAGTGAGCTTCCAATAGCATGAGGTGGTAAGACTGAGGAATCTGAAGTCAGATACTACTGGCTCAAATTCTGAAGAATTGGCTTAACCTTTCCAGATGTTAATTTCTTTAGATCTAATATGGAGATAGCAGCATTAATTTCACTAGCTTACTGTGGGGATTAGATAAAATAATTCATTTTACATAAAATGCCTCTTGCACATGATTTAATATAAAATATTAATATTTTTTACAATTATTTCTACTACTACCAAATTGGTGTTCTTATCTCTATTATGGGAAAAGATGATCAGGCCACCCTAGCCCAGTGCCATCTACCTAACATTTGAATTATCTCATTCTCTTAACTTCTGATGCTTTGTTCATGAAGCAACATTGTACATAGGCCTGCCTTGAGGTAAGAATTGCTGTGTTCAGGCCAATTAATATCTAGGGAAATTGTATTCTCACACACAAACTGAATATTTGCTTTTTATACATAAAACTTAGGATTTTGGCAAGTGAATGTCAGCCTTTCCCCCAAACTCCGAGATGTAGGACATGCTGTGATAGACATCAACCTCGGGCCTTGCAGAGGTATTTGTGTAGCCTAAGCATGAAGTTTGCAAGACTGTTGAATCACAGATCTGTACCTCTGAAGCAAATAATACATTATATGTTAAAAAAAAAAAAGAAGAAGAAGAAGAAGATAGCAGGAGGGGAAGAATGAAGGGGGGAAATCGGAGGGGGAGATGAACCATGAGAGACTGTGGACTCTGAGAAACAAACTGAGGGTTCTAGAGGGGAGGGTGGTGGGAGGATGGGTTAGCCTGGTGATGGGTATTAAAGAGGGCACGTTCTGCATGGAGCACTGGGTGTTATGCACAAACAATGAATCATGGAACACTACGTCAAAAACTAATGATGTGATGTATGGTGATTAACATAACATAATAAAAAAAAAAAGAAAATCTTCTTAGGAATCCATAGGAGTTAAGCAGATCAAGGGATGATGAAGGACTGATTGCTAAACAGTGAAGGGCAGACAGAAAATTCAATCATGTCAGGCTATGAAAACAGAAGGTGATGGGATATGAGTGTTGTGTATCGGGACTGCGAGTACTTCAGGATTGCTAGAGAGAGAGGTAAAGGTGGGAAATTGTGAGAGTCTAAGCAAGGCCAGTGGTATGGGTTGAATCATGTCCCCCCAGAATTCAGATATTAAAGTCCTAACCTCTAGAATCTCCGAATGTGAAAGTGTGACTTTGACTAGGGTGGTCTTAAGTTAAAATGAGGTCATTAGGGTGGGCTCAAGTCCAGTATGACTGGTGTCCTTATAAGAGGGGAAGTTTGGACACAGAGCAGACACTCATAGAGAGAGGTTGATACGAAGACACAGGGAGAAAAGTGCCATCTACAAGGCAAATAAAGGAACCTAGAACAGATCCTTTGCTCACAGCACTCAGAAGGAATCAACTCTTTCAATTTCTCTCCTTTCAATACTCTGATTTTGGACATCTAGTCTCTGGACTGTGAGCCAATAAATTTCTGTTTTTTAAACCATCCAGTCTGTGGTTCCTTGTTATGGCAGCTCTAGCAAACTAATGCAGCTGGATTTTAGACATCATTATGTCTAAAAGGAGTTTATACTTTCTCTTTTCCATAATAGGGAGGCATTGAAGAAAGGTGTGATATGACCTGACTTGGTATATGTGTGCTTATAGATCATTATGATAGCTCTGTGGAGGAAGGATTCAATGAGATGGAATACTCAAGTGAAGGACTTGAGTTAGGAAGCTATTATGTTACTTCAAATGAGTCATTGTTATTTGCAGTAGACTAAGATATTTTTAATATGAGAACAATTAATTGTCTGCAAAGGTAGTTGAGTAAAGTGCAAATGGGGGAACATTGGAGCCAGACTCTCAGGGTGTATATTATACTTCTGCCACTGGATAGCTGTGTGACCTTGGGCAAGATAAACTACTCTGATCCCAGTTTCATTTCTTTGAAGTAGTCAGTAGTCAACAAAGTTTCTAAAACATAAACCAGACTTCTATTTCCCTTTCCCTGCTTAAAATATCTTTCACTGAAATCTGCCCTTAAGGAGCCCACAAGCTGGAAGGGCTTCTCTTTCTGTTTTTTTACATATATAAAGCTCAAAACCTCAGCCCAATTCTCCTTTCATCCCTGACTATGAGTTTCCAATTATGATAGCTTGTACTTTAAAAGCATCTTTTTCTTCCCCCAGCTTTATTAGGGTATAATTGACAAATAAAAATTGTATATTTTTGAGGTATAAGATGTGATGTTTGAGATATATATATGTATATATATATATATAATGTATAATAATACATACATATATATATGTACTGTGTATATATATTATATATATTATGTATATATATAATAATTATCCACAATTAAGTTAATTAACAAGGGTCTTTATTGATTTCTTCTCTTTTGTATTGCCATCTATATGATCAATCTGTTCTTAGTCATAGAATACCAGTTAACTTGTCTCCCACTCACCCACTTTGTATTCCATCTGTGCCATTCAAATTGGGATTTTCTCACCATTGCCTGATCCTGCCCTGTTCTCTCCCAATTCATGTTCTCTTTCTCCATTTCCTTCTGTTAGTCTACCCAGACAATAAAGCCTTTCAAAAAGCCATTTCCAAACTGAAATACTCTTTTTGTTTTTGTTTTTTTTAGTTGTGTATAACAAAAATTTACTCAAACAGACTTGCATGAAATTCATTTATTGACTTAAATAATTGGGAATTCTAGGAGTTATTTTCAGTTTTCTCTGAGTGGTAGAGAAAATGTCTCCCTTTACCTCTCCATCCAGGAAAGGGAGGAAAGAAGGAAGGAAGGAAGGAAGGAAGGAAGGAAGGAAGGAAGGAAGGAAGGAAGGAAGGAAGGAAGGGTGAGGAAAGGAGAGCAGGAAAGAGAGAAGGAGAGAGGGAAGGAGAGAGAGAGAGAAAGGAAGGGAAGGAGGGAAGGAAGGAGGGAAGGAAGGAGGGAGTGGGAGGGAGGAAGGGAGGGAGGGAGGGAAGAGGAAATCTGGTGCTGCATAGTCAATGCTAGAAGCAGACACAGTGGTCAGAATATGCCATATAAGTATGTGCTGGATTATTTACTGGTCAAATATGTATTGCATTCCTACATGGATGCCCTCTTATAGTGTGACTTTACTGAGCCTCCATTAAAAGGAATTGTCCACCTTTTTGAGTCTGGGCTGCATTTGTGACTCACTTTGAACAACAGTGTGCCAGAACTGACAATGTGTGAGCCCTGTAGATTGTCTTTGAGTTCCTAGGTGGTTGCCCTGGCCCTGCCGTACTGTTGAGTGAAGGACTACATAGGGAGAGAGATCCAGCTCTCCAGTTAGCCCAGTAGTCCAGTTGAGCCCAGGCAACCCACCTGCTGAATGCTACTCATCCGCAAGCACAGGTGAAGCCAGCAGAAGAACCATTCAGCCAACTCACAGAATCATGAGAAATGATAACCAGTTATATTTTAGACTACTAAGTTTCAGGATGGGTTTTAACATAGCAATAGAGAACTGATGTGTAGAGCAAGACCAAGCTCACTTTCCCAGGTGAGCACCAAGGAGTGTTCTCTAAAACATTCTAGTTACCAGTGTTACCAGTATGCTGTAGAAATAAATCGAAATTAAGACAAGCAAAGGCTATCTATTCAGAGTTTGCTATATATAGCAAAGGAGTCAGCTATCATCACTTGCATTTAGCTGAGTCTCAAAGGCAGGCAGAAGAGTGGGAAAGATTTCAATAGTGGCAAAAAGAGAAGGCTTCAGATGTGCCCTGATTGGAAGCTGTAGTCAGGCTAACTAGAAGCAGAGCATCCTATGTGATTGGTTAGTGGTGAATATTTGGCTTTCTGTTTCTGCTGGATATGGGGTCAAAAATTAGGGAAGTTGTCAATTCTTAAAAATTTACAGAACTTTTGAGCCCGTTGTTAAAGAGGTTATTTTTTTGGCTTCCTGGATTGGTTACTATAGATGGTCAGTTGGCTTCTACAATTATGTTGGGCTGGTCACAGCAGACTGTGGGACAGAGTTCTATTTTTATAAATGGTCTCATTATTGTCTATTTGAATATTCCATTTCTGAACGGTTTCCTTTTTTATAAAGAAAATACTTCTCCAAATTGTTCAGAACATGAGGCCCAGTCTGGGTTTAACTAAGATAAACTAAACTGTGGGAAGAAGGCCTCTGTGAAGTGTCCATGAAGAAGAAAAGATATGGGTCAGCAGAGCTTGGGGTTTGAATCCTTGAGGGCAAAGGGGTCCTGGCATTACATGGGCAAAACAGTAAAGGCAAACCCCCTAAGCTGAATATCATATAGAATCAGCAGGGGAAGAGAAAAATGTATTTCTATCCATGTTATAAAAGCTGCCAGAGCTCCAAGGCAGTGCCACCAAGAAGCCTCTTTCTAAATGCAGACACCTGAAGTGAGAACAAAACATTAACTCATTAACCTGCATTATCGTAAACCTTTTTATTAATTTTTTAATGAAAGAATTTCAGTGAGGAGCCGAAACTTACAGTAAGTTTTGATTAGTTCAGCAGAATTGAAAAAATGAAATACTTCTCTAAATTCACTTACCAAAACCGTACTGAGCACCTGCCACACGTATATCACTATCAGTGAGAAGGCAAAGTGGGTAAGGCAAGGATCTTCTCAAGGAATTAGTAGTCTGGCAGGCTCAGGGACACTAACACATGCATATAAAACCCTAGGATATGCTGTAAAAAGTGCTAAGTGTGAAAACAGGCAGTAGGCCGTGGGAGTATGAAAGACCAGAAGGTTCTTGTCTCCAGTCAAAAAGATGGGAAACGATGTCATAGAGAATGTACTGGTAAAGATGAGGCTTGAAGAATAACATCCAAGCTCTAAAAAAATTAAATTCTAGGCAAGTTCAGGAGCAAGAAAGGGCCTTCGGGATCCCAAAGACAAGTTAGTAAAATTACAGGATAAAGAGTATTTGTCTGGAGTGTAGGGTTTGATTAAAGAACAAAAAAAAAAAAAAAAAAGAGAGAGAGAGAGAGAGAGAAAAAAACGAAGTGAGGAAGGAAACTCAAGGAGAAAAAAAAAAAATTCAGCGTCACCCAGATGGTGGAGGACCCTGACTGCTTAGATAAGAAGTTTTACTTTTATTCTATAGGAAAAGTTTCATGAAACTTTCAGGCAGTTGAAGGACCTATTCAGAGCATTGCTCTAAAAATGAATCTTTTAACAGTGGCTTTTACAATGGAGAAGCGTGAGTTTATATACCAGAAGAGTACCAGATAGGGAAACCATTGCAAGGTCTAATTGGTGCATCAGAAAGTGAGGGGACGTAATACTTGCCTCCAAATTTATAAGTATCTGACTAAATGGGGGCTGGGAACTGAAGAAAAGGAAAGGACAAATATAACATTAGAATATTAAAAGTTTGCCTGTCCCCCCCCACCCAGGGGGAGATGAACCATGAGACACTATGGACTCTGAGAAGCAAACTGAGGGTTCTAGAGGGGAGGGGGTTGGGGGACGGGTGAGCCTAGTGATGGGTATTAAGGAGGGCATGTATTGCATGGAGCACTGGGTGTTATACGCAACATGGGACATTACATCAAAAACTAATGATGTATGGGCGCCTGGGTGGCTCAGTTGGTTAAGCGACTGCCTTCGGCTCAGGTCATGATCCTGGAGTCCCTGGATCGAGTCCCGCATCGGGCTCCCTGCTCGGCAGGGAGTCTGCTTCTCCCTCTGACCCTCCCCCTTCTCATGTGCTCTCTCTCATTCTCTCTCTCAAATAAATAAATAAATCTTAAAAAAAAAAAAAACTAAAGATGTACTGTATGGTGACTAACATAACATAATAAAAAAAATTTTTTTTAATAAATAGAAGTTTGCCTGTTGCTATTCCTGCATAAAGAGCCCAAGTTAATTACTGCAATTTCAAATGCCTGCTCTACCCTGTGAAATCATAAAGAGATACATGGAAATAAATTTTGAAAGGACATATGGCCATATGATTCATCATCATACCTGGAAATTAGGACTCAATTATTATTTCCTCTTTGTTGCTATTTCTTTGAATAGCTTCCTATAACCCACATGTTCTCTCAATTTCTCAATGTATTTATGAAGTGGTGATAATGATTTTGGCCACCCTCTTGTGACTTTAGAGAAGAAACAAATTGAATTCATTTCTGCAATGCACATTGAGAATTTCAGAGGTTTTCTTTTATTTCAAGAAAGATACAAGCTTCTAAAATACTCATAACAGCCAAGGTTGGGCACTGAAGTTGCCTTCTGCTCTGTGGAGACCACATAATATGAGCTGGAAAAAAAAAATGATCCTGAAACACGAGGTTTCATATCAACAATGGAAAAAAAAATCTAGAACATAAATTGTAGTTTTCTTGCAGAATATATAACAGCTCACTTGTACTGTTCCTGTCTCTTGCTGAACAGGGCCAATGGAAAACATTTCTCGATTCAGCATTTTGTTTGATCCCTTACTACACAGTGATTGATCATAGCAATTTCTTTCACATAAACAGAATCCTCCAGATAAGCTTGTTGGAGACACTCAGGGCTATGAATACACCACAGACCCAAAACTAATATTTTGCTTGTAGTGTTTAAACTCAGTGCCAATAGGGCTCAAACTACTTGTATCTTAAAAGCAAAACTCTTTTAAGCATCCTGATTTAATCAGGTTCTGGGAAAAGGGCATAGCCTAAACATGTTTCTCCTGTAGTGAGGTATCTTTCTTTTATTAGAGCCCCAACCTACAAGCAACAAAACGTATGGTGTAACACGAGCGGCATCTTTAATCATTAGGAAACGATCCAGCAACTACTCAGCTATCTCCTTTTGGAGAGCAGAGAGCTGTGTCGGAAGGGAAGAGAAATGGAGGACAGCATTTCCTGCGATCCTGAACATTTTCTCATATTGATGATGGTCATTTCTGCCCCTGGAGTAGCTGGAATCATAATTTGAGAGGAGTGTCATTTTCTGCAGACACAGGCCTTGTGTAATCCTCCCATTTAAATGACATGATCCTGCAAGCTGATGATTTCATAGCCCTCAATCTGTCATTTCTCCGTTGCCTGAGAGTGAAACAGTAACTAAACAACAATCAATAGACTGATCTTATTATGCCTGCATGTTCACCTTATTTGAACAAATTTTTAGTTTGTTCATTATGTCTTAATATGCCACCAAAGGGAGGGGTGATTATGATTTTTCAACAGAAGGAAAAAGATCATCAAATGAGGAGAAGGGAGTTTAACTGGGATGGCTTACAGAAAATCTATAAAACTGTCCCCCGACCAGTGGCATAAAGTCTATAGGGGAAATAGTCTATTTACATTTTTAAAATCTTTTGAGTTCAACTGATGGGTTTATTTTCCTTATTACAGGTTAGTTTTTATTTTTCACCAATATTTAAATGATTATAATAATATAAATACCTACAAATATGTTTTTAAGAATATATTTTGTGCTTTGGACATGGATAAATAATTTTGTTGCGATATGGAGCAAACGGACATTAGCTCTTGATTCAAGTGTTGGAAGTCATGCCTGATTAAGATTTTTTTGTTTAGGGGCGCCTGGGTGGCTCAGTCATTAAGCGTCTGCCTTCGGCTCAGGTCATGATCCCAGAGTCCTGGGATCGAGCCCCACATCGGGCTCCCTGCTCGGTGGGAAGCCTGCTTCTCCCTCTCCCTCTCCCCCTACTTGTGTTCCCTCTCTCACTGTCTCTCTCTCTGTCAAACAAATAAATAAAATCTTTAAAAAAAAAAAAAGATTTTTTTGTTTAGTAATGTTCAAGTAGCTTTGGATAGAAGGATCTTAGGGTTAATATAAAAACATATTAGTGAAATCTTGGGACCTATGAATTGAATGACATTTTCAGGATGTAGCAATGATGTAAATCAGGGTATGGATGACTGGGAGTCTCCTTGAGTGAATATTGCTTTTAGTCTTGAATCCTCCAATGTATACAATAGTACTACACAGTGGCCTTGGAAGATAGATTTACTATGATGTGTCCTCTTTGAAACTTTTTCTCTCCTCCTCTTGGTGTCTGGACTACAATATCTTTAGGGTGATCCCAATATTCATCATCCAAACTGCAAGTCTTTTGAGAAAGAAAGGAGTATTATTAATAAGTATGCTGGGAATATTGATGCAGTAGGGCTATCCCTGGCAAACTGGGATGCATGGTCACCCTAAATATCTGGAATCTGGACTACTATGTGGTGTGCCATGAAAATACCACCCCCCACCATATCTCTCTCTCTCTCTATATATATATGCATATATGTATATATGAGAATTATGTAATTGGTGGAAATAATGTTTTTATATATAGCATGGGTGGGGAGAGGTGGGGCATGAAAAAGAGAAGGTAGAGAAAGTAGCACACAAAATCATTTTCATAAAAATGCTATCTAGATTTTATCACCCATGAAGATAACATAATAATAATTTACTGAAACTGAATAAATTAATCACCCTTAGTAGAGAACCCTCCTCTCCTAATTGTTGGTTCTGTGCACCATTTTCCTAGAATATTTATGAATTTCTTTCTAATTTGCAAATGATGAAATGAGGCACATGTTTGACTTTGGCCCACCCAGTTATTGGGATTCTTGGTGGAGGTTTAGACATTGGGTTGTTTTGTGCCTCCGCCCATCCCCCCCCCCCACCACTACCGAGTGGTTCTACCTCTGGATCCAATACAAATGCTAATTAAATAATTTGAATATCTTATTTTGTTACCTGAAGAGGGACAACCAATCTGTAATTGAGCTGAAAAAGCAAGATTGACTATGCCCTCAACTAAGAATCAGAGATAATGGATTCTAGGTAGGCTTTGATTAGCTCTGGGACTAGAAAGAGAGCTCTTTTTGTTCTATGGGTTCCTTCTGAGGGAGGTGATTACTGGCTATCTGTGGCCCCCTATTTACAGAAAACTGCTTCTATAAAATTAAAAAAAAATACATCAGCAAAATGGGTCAGAACAAGCACCCCTGGCCTTATTTAAGCCATCCATTTTATGTTTATTTTTTATGTATAATTAAAGCTATTTTTTTCTTCTGTTGAAGAAGTTCTTACTATTAAAAACTCTAAATTCATTGTCACAGTTTAAGCTATAAAAGGTTAAAGAAGTACTCATGGAGAAAGAACATTCTCATTATGTTACTATTTCCTTAAAATGGTTTAAACCTTATATAAGATACACTCATTTTTCCTCTCCACCCCCACCCTTTTTTTTTTTTTCCTTTTTGGATAAGAACTATTGTACTTGCTTCCATCCTTTCTTCTCTTATTCTTCCCTTCACTCTACAAATATTTATACAGAATTTACTATATCCCAGGCACCATTCTTGGCACTTGGGATGTATTAGCGAATAAAACTAAGATAAATCTCTGTCCTTGAGGAGCTGATATGCTAGTGGAAGGAGAAAATATAAAGAGTAAATAAGTAGTACAGGTTAGGAAATAAGTGTTGTAGAAAAAAATGGAACAGATTGGGAATTTTTTAAGTACTGGGTCAAGATGGTGGAGTACAGATATCAATTTTATTTTATTTTTTATTCTTTCCAAGATCTTATTTATTTATTTTAGAGAGAGAGAGAGCAGGGGGAAGAGCAGAGGGGGAAGGACAAGCAGACTCCATGCTGAGCAAGGAGCCCAGTGCGGGGCTCAGTCCCAGGACCCTGAGATTATGACCTGTGCCCAAACCAACAGTCAGACGCTTAACCGACTGAGCCACACAGGTGCCCCAGGTAACAATTTTAAATAAGATAAGCCTCATCGGAGAAGTGACATTTGAGCTACGTGGCATTGTGCAGACCAAACCGAAAGTTATTTTTATTTTTCAGTCAGCTATATTATTTCACATAGAGTAAACTGTAGATTAAACTTGATAGTACTTTGTTATGCTTGAGATAATAAAATAATAAAACAAAAAGTATAGTACTGGATGTTCTGATAATGACTTTCGTTTAACCTTCATGACAACGATGCAGTAGGCTCTGCTATTATCTCTCCTTGAGGAAAGTAAGACCAACAACGATCATTTTGTCCTGGATCACACAACTAGTAGGTAGTGATGCTGGCATTTATATCTGGGTAGTTCTAGACTCCATGACCTTAACTACTAGTCATATTATCCTGAATTCTTTCACACCAAGGAAAATGTATTCTGAACATACCCACAACAGTCTCAATAATGATTTTGCAGCTTGTAGGGTGATTGAGAAAGTGGAGGACATTCACTAATTTTCCAAAAAAAAATGTTGGTGTTCAAATTTGCTGAAATGAAAGAAAGAGTTAGGCCTGAGGAATAAAAAAGGTATGAGACTCCTTCTTCCCACTAAAAATGGTTTATGCGTGATTACATGATTCTTGCCCACTCTTGAGAGAAACAACAAGCTTGGTTAGTATGAATGGATGTCTAGTGTATATATCAAAGGGAGAAAACATCTCCTTGAATTTTAAAGATAGCAAATAAATATAATTTAATCTGTTACACATGATTCATATTAGCAATAACTACTACAAAACTAATGTCAGCTAATGTTAAGATTAGTGGATGACATCTCTTCAGTTTTGCTGTAGGCCATTCTCATAGAGACCCATTAATGCCTTTATGGCTAATTTCCTGAAGCTTGTTTTTTGGTCTTTCCTGATGAAATATTAAGCTCTTTTTAAATTAAAAAAAAATTTTTTTTTTAAAGATTTTTATTTATTTGACAGAGAGACAGCAAGAGCAGGAACACAAGCAGGGGGAGTGGGAGAGGAAGAAGCAGGCTTCCTGGCAAGCAGGGAGCCCGATGCGGGGCTCGATCCCAGGACCCTGGGATCATGACCTGAGCTGAGGCAGACGCTTAACAACTGAGCCACCCAGGCGCCCCTATTAAGCTCTTTTTAAAAAGAGACTTTTTTGAAAAGAGGAAAAGCAAAGCCTTGTACAACCCGTTACATAGATTTTTCTTTAAGAAAGGCTGAGGCATTGCCAAACATTGGAAAGACGGCAGAGGCTTGGTTAACATTGAAGATCTGTGGACCCTTTTTTTTTTTTCTCTTGAACTTGACCTCTTCCTGTTCAGTGCACTCTAAGTAAAGGATGTTAATATCATCTACAGAATGTGTTTTATTGCTTTAAATATTGAGAAGACTGAATCTTCTACTTAGAAAATCTCAGAAGACAGGAAATAATTGGAGAATTTAGCACTCAACAATATTAAGCTCTAATTTAACTACTCATCCTTTTCTGATATTAGGGGTTATTTCAAAATTAAAGATTAGAGGTTTTAAAAAGTGAAGTGTCTTGTGCTGTGGTTATTCTTTCTTCCTTTCTCTGAAAGATGCCAGTTTTCTTTAAGGAGCAATACAGAAACATCTTCTTTAACTTTTCTTTGCTTTTGGTAACATCATTTACTTTTCTAGTCAACACTTGACTACTTACCCTGAAATGGTGTTCAATGAGATTTTTAATCACTCAAAGAATCTCTCAGCTTTCCTCATCTCCTCTTCCAAAGTCCTCAGGCCTTCCGTCATCCTCTTCTGTCATCACTGTCTGAGGAGGAAATGCCCATCCTCACTGCCAAGGCCAACATGTTCTGCCCTAGGAGCATCTTCCCAGGCAGCATGTGCTTCTGGCTTCCTCTGGGATATTGCTCCCTCCAGGAACCGGTTTCTTATTTGAATATTTTATCTCTCAATCTCTAATGACTCAAATTAGCTGTCAGATGTGATCAACCTCCCTAATCCCCAAGACACCATCCTTTTAAAGTATTTTTAAACCCTAGGACTCTCTCTCTCCCGTTCTCTACTCTCTCCTACTCTCGTCTCCTCTTCTTGCCTTCTCTTTTCTCCCTTTCTCTGTTCCCTGTCTCCACATTCCTTCCCTTCTCTTCATTTTATTGCCAGACTTCTTGAAAGGGTAAACTTCCTCCACTTTCTTATCACCCTGGCGTGTGAAAAGGCCATGGTCCAGAAGATAGAGAGATTGGGATTCCTTTCCTCGTTCTGTCTTCTGGTGTGTAGCCTTTGATAAGTGACCTCAACTTTCTGGCCCTCAGCTATCATGCGATATCTCTCTCTCACATTTGTAGTGAGGTTTCCACAAAGCAGTATGGCAGATAGCAAACTCTAAGTAAATAATAACTCACTTAAGTTTTCTCCAAGGTCCGTCTCACCCTTTACTTCTAAGATAGGTAAATTTTAAAACTTTAAAAAGTGTGGTCTGGAAAGGAGAGGGAGTAGTACTAAGGAGTAAGTAAACATCAACATAGAATTATGTAGTATGCATAATGGGTCTAACAAAGCATCCGTGCAAGGATTCAGGTCATGGAAGAGATCAGAAACTCTATTTGTCTTCTCCAACAGGTATAATGCTATGAAAATACAAGGAGGAAAGGCACAGTTTCGAGACAGAACTAAAACCAAATAGAATGGGGAATGTGGCTCCTGTCAGCTGTACTATTGTGATAATCTAGAAGGATGGTAACTATTATTTTCTTTAATGTCAGACCGATGTATATATCAAAAATGGAGTCTTCCTCCCCTCCTCTCAGTCTAGATTGGACTGGTGATTTGCTGTAACCAATAGAATGCAGCAAAAGTGACAGTTCCAGCCCTTACCTTTTAAAGGATCAGGGCTTCAGCGTCTTCCCTCTTGGCAGCCAGATACCATGTTGCGAGGAAGTGCAGGCTGGCCACACACAAGGTGAAGTAGAAAAGAAGTGATTGACAATCCCCTGGTGGTTCCACCCATCCTGGCTGAGGTACCACATATATGAATGAAGAAGCATCTCGAACATTCCAGGCTCAGAAGATATAAAGTAAGCAGAAGCATTGTTCCATGAATTAGCACTGACTGCCCAATTATGAGATATAACAGAGTGTGGTTGATTCAATCCATGAAGTTTTGAGGTGGATTTTTGAAAGCCTTAGATTAACAGACGCAGCTGCTAATATGTTTAGGCAAATCACCTCAACTGGGTGAACCGATTCTAATTTTTTAAATGAAGCAGTTGAATTTGTTTATTGCACAGACTTCCTGCAAAATTCTAACCATCCATGACTTTTGTATATGCAAGTATTCTCACTGATCAAAGTAAGAACATGAGTTCAACAAGTCTGGGTACCTCTACTCTTATTTCCTTTGTGACTCTTTTCCTCTATTACTGGTATTTCTGCTTTAATTAAACAAGTTATTGCATATAAACTAGAATAAATGAGGTCATCTGTGTAAAACATGATTCTAGAACATAATAAGTACACCATCAGTGTTAGCTTTTATTATTAATGGGACAATTGGTAGAGCCCACAGCCTGACTCCAGAGTTATCCACTCTGATCCTCATCAATACTGGGAGAGAAAGTGCATTGTATGAGTTCTGAAGATAATTTTTGTAGATGTTTTTGAACATGTAAAAAATTCTGTTTCCCACCTTAAAAACCCGATAATTAATAATCTTCACACTTCTTTGCAAAACTTAATAAAAAGTAATGTACTGAGGCATCACATCCCTATTCCTTCTTAAATTATCTTTACTAGAAAGTCAGAGCAGAGTAGCTTGAGTAATTAAAATTAAACTCTGCCTGAAAACATGTTAATAAAAATTATGATTGTGGATTATAAGTATTGTTCATCAAAAATTTTTAGGACTATACAGAAAGCAAAGGACAGAAGAGAGTTAAAAAATAAAACAGAAAGAAGAAAGAAAAGCATGTCTACATATAAATTGAACAAAAAGAAAAACGACATATGGTTCTGTAGCCTGTCACCAGTTTGAAAAATTCATTTCTTCTTGTAGATACAATGTGTTATGTGGTGAAACCTGACCAAGTGTTCTTTATATCCAGAGTCACTTAATTTAAAAAAATAATAATAATGTGAATTCCAAAGGAAGAAGATAATGTTCCTGACCTCAAGGTGACCTCAGTTGGATATTACTATTCGGCCATAAACTAGTCAAATTCATGGCTTAGATATACCTTTTTGTAGGCCCCAAGGTTAAGCATTAAAAGCAGAACTCCAATTGTAGTGTTATTTGGACTTTTAGATCTTACATAATCTGGAACACTTTCTAGATTAAGAAAAGGATCTGATCATTAAGGTAAAGATTATGACTTGCATCACCAAAGCAACAAAATAACAAATCACATAAAATCAACTGATGTTTTCTCATTTATCCGGCAGAGATTTGTTTTTGCAGATCATATATAAGGCAGTCTGTTAAAAACTAGTAGAGATAAAAGACAAAAAAAAAAAAAAAAAAAAAAAAACAAACTTTGATCCTAAGCTCAGGAAGCTAATAAGTTAAAAAGGGAGCTAAAACATATTCAAATATCTATGGCAGTAGGTAGAATTTAAAGAATTCTGGAGGAGGGATGAGCATAACAGGAGGCCGGTGTTTAAGGGAGGAGAAACTCCTAGTTTTAAGGATGGTTAAGACTCGTAATTACTTTTGTAAAACCTCTGACATTTGCGTTTGACTTTGACACAGGCACACTGGTACTCACACATTCATTTATTTACA
The DNA here is from genome assembly GCF_029215605.1 of Mirounga angustirostris. Taxonomy (NCBI): domain Eukaryota; kingdom Metazoa; phylum Chordata; class Mammalia; order Carnivora; family Phocidae; genus Mirounga; species Mirounga angustirostris. The sequence continues at coordinate 173,455,228 of NW_026991709.1, read as the reverse complement.
TCGCTTGGGAGATATTTGTACACATGTACCTAGCTTCCAGATACTGATAAGGCAGTCACTATCCTCAAGTGGCATACTATTTGGGGAGAAAAGGCACAGATGCTTTATTTAAATTACAATAAACGTATAAGGTTATTTACAAAACATCAAATGAGCAGGGCATAAGGGACGGATGAGTTAGGAAGCAGAATAGAATAGCTGCTAGTAGAGACCTGGGAGTCAGGGTGCATGCGTTTGAATCCTTATCTACCACTTACTGGTAAAGGGGAACAGAATTTGCCCCCCCCCAAAAAATATGCCTTTTTTTGTTATACAGATTATTTTAGGCTGATTATTTTTAAGAAATGACAAACATAGAAAAAAGCTCTGAAAACAGTTTAGGTTACCATTTTATAAGACATTTACATTTATAAGGGAAATCTCCATTTATTAGGGTGTCTCTCTGTACCAGGAAGAGGAGGAGGACTAAATCTCTAGAAACTCTTATCCATGGAAAAGGCATTGACACATCTGCATACCCTTGTTTGTTGTGTTTTTCCTGGAAACCTCTCATAACCCCTCCAACATCTCACTTTGTCTCTAGCTGGAGGTGGTGTTTAAGGTGATGGCTTGTGCCATTTCTGAGAGTTACTCAGTTTTCCTGGGTATCTCTCTCACGTAGGAGAGGTATACATGTTATTAAACGTGTTTGCTTCTTTCCTGTTAATCTGTTTTTTACTGGGGGGGAGGGTGTCTGCCAAGACCCTAGAAGAGTAGAGGGAAAATCATTTTTTTTCCTCTCCTGCACTGTACAAGGTCAATCTTCTCACCTATGAAATAGGGATAATAAAATTAATAGTTCCTTTCCTAGGATTGCTGTTAGAATCAGATAATATATTGCCTGGAGCATAGTAAACACTCAATGCTTGCTAACATTATCTAGATCAGCCTGAAAACTATGTAGGACTGGGGGGCTTGGTAGTGCTTCAGGGAAAGGGAAAGATTTGAACTAAGCTCAGAATAACCTATAGGACTTGAGTGGTCATAAAGGAAAAAATTTATTCCCAGCAAAGCATAGTATTGAAGCAGGCAAATCAATAAAGCTTTGAGATTTTGTTACTAGAACCATTATGTTCTCACTCATTGGAATACCCCTGGGATTTACCTACATGGGCATTGTATCCATCTTTCTCTTATCAGAAATTGTCTTGGAGAGCTTCAGAATTTCATGTAAATCAGAAAGGAAGCCAGCTTTCTAATCTCAACATTTACTGTCTTAATCCAACTAAGGAAATGTCATTTCAGTTCTAGTTTAGGAGGTAGATCCCAGTCTAAATGATCTCATTTCTGAATACACCGCGCTTAACTAGTTCTGTCACTACGTGACAAAAATAAGAAAGAAAAAGAAGCAAAATAAAATAAATGGTGGTTTCTGGCCTTTAATTTCCCCACAGATAAAACATAGCTAAAAATGATCTGTTTCTCCGTATTTCTAAGAACTTTTGATATAAGTACGAGCCATGAAACTTTAAGTAAAAATTTGAAAGAATAAATGATCTAATGAGTTCTTCCAAGGAAAGATGTTATATAAATATGATGTATTTCCATTATTAATAGCAATAAACTGTGAGTCCCTGAGAGGAAGAGGTCCCTAAGCAATTCTGCTATCCTTCAATGGCTCTGTAAAGGTGTGTCTGGTCATCACATTCGCTGTCATACAAGCAATTAAAACATCAACATGTTTAGAAGTTAAATGAGTGGTAATTAGAAAAGGAGATGTCAGGGACTGATTTAGTAAATCATGTCTAAGGTATCATTCTTATGCTATATTCGATCCTTTGGTCTTACATATTCTATTTTCTAGTATGTTATACTAAATATTCATTATTTCACCTCACCCAAAATAATTTGTACCCTCAGATATTAAACTCAAGTAAGTCTAGATTTAAGGTTTAATGTATTTTTTAAGCTTCCAAGTATTTGAAATTTTCTAATCCACATTTTAAGCATGTGTGACTCTCAGTTAACCAATATATTCAGTTACCTGAAACATCCCAAATTATTATATATGTGTATTTATTATTTTAGAAATAGTGCATGCCTGAGAAAGAAAGGTGGATCATGGTTATAGAGGTAGTTATGTTTAGTTTAGTATTTGAACTCAAATAATATTATGACTGGAAAAAACCCAATTGATTATCTGGTGCAGGGTTGGCTTTTTTTGTTTTTTTGTTTTTTTTCTACAAAGGCCAGATAGTAAATACTTTAGGCTTTGTGGGCTACATAGTCTCTGTTGTCACTACTCAACTCTTCCATTGTAGTGCAAAAATAGCCATAGACCATGCACAATGAATAAGCATGACATATTCCAATAACAAAAACAGGCAGCCTACCAAATTTGGCCCTAGAGCTCTCATTTGCCAGCCTCTGATCTAGTACAACCGACCTATTTCATATGTGAGGAAATCAAGGCATAGAAAAGTTAAATGCCATTATTAGCCATTATTAATTGAATTTCCATGGAAGAAAATTATGGATTTTTATTTTACTTTGTTTGTCAACCTTAAAAATAAAATAGCCAGTTATTTTTACTAGCAAAACAAGTTTACTTGGGAGTAGTGGAGGAATTGCAGTTGGGGACATAGAGGTTGGCAGGTCCAAGGAGACCAGCCAGCTTTTATTAAGTTTCAGGAAGAGATTGGAGAGGACTTTTTTTTTTTTTTTAAGATTTTATTTATTTACTTGACACAGAGAGAGAGAGAGAGAGAGCACACAAGCGGGAGGAAGGGTAGAGGGAGAAGCGGGCTCCTGAGCCCCATGTGGGACTGGATCCCAGGGTCCTGGGATCATGCCCTGAGCCAAAGGCAGACGCTTAACCGACTGAGACACCTAGGTGCCCCTGGGGAGGACTGTTTTGAACAAAAGTTCGCTGCAGGAAAACAGAGGAGTTCTTCCCTTGAGGTTGTTGTAGTGGTTTCTCATTACCTGCAAGCATAGTTAGTACCTTGTTGCTAAGGCCAGAAAGGATCTTCCTTCTTCTTGATAAAAGTAGGAGATGAAATTCCTATGTGATCAATGTCCTCCCTTGTAAAGATAACCCCCATCTTTCTTCTTTCTGCTGGTTGTTCTGGCTTCCATGAGTGGTATGTGCATGACAGCAACCCCTTCCTAACTTCCCGGCTCCATTTTAAATGAGGTTTCCTTTCTTTATTTCCATATATCCGTGAATCCACCCTTCACTAGGCCTGCTGGAATGATCTTCTGAGATGCAGGACAAGATATGCTTTCTTTGTGTTTAAATTCCCTCAACAGATCCCTTTGACTCCAGTGTGAAATGTAATTTTCTGGTCTAGCTTTTAGGGTCTGCATTCATGAGGTTTCCGCACACCTGTACCCATTCCACATTCTCCTCCATTTTCCAGGCATACTCCACTTGTCCCCCTACATGTGAAAAGTTGCATGATAACAGAAACCAGGTCTGTTTTGCCCATTTCTCTGTCTCCTGTGCCTAGCATAGTGCTTGACACGCAGCAGCAGTCCCCTACAAAGGTGGCTGTGGAAAGAAAGGATAAATGGCGAGCTCATATCTGAAGAGATTGTTGAGGAAAATTTGACAGAATACGTCTTAGCCTGGTCCCCACTGAAGTTTCAGGTCTCACCAAGTGCACCTGGCAAATGAAACTCCCCCTCCAGTGACCTTCACTCAGGCTCTACTTGATCAGTCTGTCTCACTCATAACCATCTCTGTATTAATATCTAGCCCCTCAGAGAGCCCCCATCCATACTGCTAACTTGCAAAACTATTCCACACACAAGCTTTATATAGGGAGTTGCTATTTTATTACTCAGCATGATTTTCATCAGGTAGTCACATTTCCTTTTGCTTCTTCGAATTCTGAAAGAAATTGGATTCTCCAAATGTACAATTTGGTGTGAGTTAACGCAAGCTGGGGATGTAACTTGTGTTTCTAAGGGCATTATGCCGACTCACAGTAGGGGGACATTTGAACACCTATATCACTGAACCCACTGGAATGCTAATATATTTTTCAGTGTAATGTGTGGAATTATCATCAGAAGGGAGTGCTCCCCAAGGCAGCATTGCCCTACTCCACTGAAGATGCTGATTTGTTATCACTGTAACTCTGCACCAGCGGTATTTCTTCAGGGAACATCTCAGAGTTGTGGTCAAGAAGAATGTGCTCTGATGTTCATGACTCACACTTGTTTTGCTAAGATAGGCAACATTTCTTTTTCTGTAATAGTCTCTCAAATAACCAATATGAGGACTGTGCATCCTTCTACTTTTAAAAGCATGACTTTGAACTGTCCCCACTCTAGCCGTTAGATTAACTAATTAAATATATTTATCTGTCAAATACTTCCAAAATTGTCAGTTTGATGCAGAGAATATTGGGGAGAAAATGCTTTTCCTCTACCCTCTCTTATAATTGGTTATGGTTTGGGGGGGGGGTTGCTTGCAAATTAAACTGACAAAGGACAGATTAGCAAGAGAAAAGACAAAGTTTATTCACTTAGGTGCACCTCTCAAGAAGAACACAAACTCTAACTCATAGAAGCAGTTTGAATTTGGGTCTTATATACCAGCTTAACAAGGGGAGAGGGTTAGGATTTCAAGGGAAAATAAATGGCAGAGAATGACTGAGAAATATACAGGGGGAACTAATGGAAGGCAGTCTTGTTTTAATAAAGTCTGTTTATGCAGTGTCTCATCCCCAGTGACAGGAGTCACTCTTTTTCCTTGGTATGGGAATCCTTCCTTAAGGGAGGTTTTATTTATGACAGTTGAATTTTTCTATAAGTCTCTGCTTTTAGGCAGATAAGGTGAGTACACGGAAGCCTCTTCCTATATCTGTTGAATCTCTAATGCCTTCAGCTCAAAATAATCCTTAGGCCACAGTGGCGTATTCTGGACCCCTTCAAGAACAAATACATACCATAAAGTAGAAAATCAAAGCAAAGTACCAGATAGTTCTGGGAAATAAATTTCTGCCTAAAGTATCCAAATAAAATGGTAGATGTATTTGAAGGCCCTAAGTTAACGTAACTAAGTATCCACTTTGTTTTTCACTTAAGCAGAGCCATGATATTAAAAGTCGAAACTCTGAACACTCTAATTGAATGTCTCCTCCCAGAAGATTAAATATTTCATATTAATGTTTCATCTCTAAATGAATCAAGTAAATACTCAACCTGTGCATTTTTAAATATAGAATTTGGTAAATTTATTACCCAATTTAGTAGAGCTGAACTCTTCAAAAAGAAAGGGGTCTTTGTTGGTATGCAGCAGCATCCATACAATAAATTAGAACCTCAGAATATAAGGGTTTAAAAGATATCTTAGTAAGCTTACTACCTGAACCCTTGCTTCATAGGAGAAAAACAGAGGCCCAGAGCAGTTAAATAGTTTGCTCAAGGTCACCTAGCTAGTTAGTGCCTTAACAGGGATTTGAATCCTGGCCTCAGTCCCATTGAAATACTTGGAAAGGAAATAATGTAATGACTTATAGATTAATGAATTGATTGTATATTTGTTAGATTAATTCAGAAAAGCCCTGGATATTGAGAAAACACAAGATGACTTAGACCTAATTAAATACAGAAATTAAAAAATGAGGCTTAAGACAATTTTAATAATTTCAGGTCAACATCTTACCTTGAGTCTCTCCAAGTACCCTGCGCTTTCCTCTATCACAGCATATGGTCACTCTGTAGTTATTATGTTATATGCTGAATTGTGCCCCACCCCCACAACTTATATATTGAAGCCCTAACCCCCTGTATGTCCGAGTGTGACCTTGTTTGGAAGGTAGTCTTTTAGAGGTAAATAAGTTAAGAGGTTATTAGGATGGACCCCAATATGACTAGTGCCCTTGTAAAAATGGGGAAATTTGGACAGAGACACATCTAGAAGGAAGGCAATTTAATGTGACATGGAGGAAAAACAACCATCTAAGAAGAAGGGCCTGGAAGAGATCTTACCCTCACAGCCTCAGAAAGAACCAGCCTCGATGATACCCTGACCTCAAACTTCTATCCTCCAGAACTGTGAGAAAATAAGTTCCTGTTGTTTAAGCCAGTTTGTGGTGCTTTGTTAAATAAGCTTCAGAAAATGAATGCATGTTATTGACTAATTGCCCCCACCCCGGGGCCAACCCCCACCCCACACTGTTGCCCACCGCCAACAGGGATTGGGCCAACTCATCTTTATCCTCTCAAAACCTTAGAGCATCTGGCCTGTAACATGGGTGCTCAGTTAATATTTGTAACTGAATTACTTTACACAAATAGAGTTTTTGTACCTATGTTAACTCAACTGCTATTCACAGCAACTCAGTGATTTGGGTTGAGTGCATATTATTCTTATTTATCACATGATTCTCAAATAAGATAGTGGTTTTGTCATGGAAGGTCACAGCATTATAAAAGAGAGAGACAGGATTTCATGCAAATGCTTTTCAACTGTAAAAATACACTTAAAATCCCAGTTCCTTTCTGTTGCTTTTCAAATTGCCTTTAATCCACCACATGCAACTTGAGGGGTCTTTTCAACTAAAATTGTTTACATCAAAAACAAAACCAGACAAAATAAAAGACCTCAAAACTCAGCTTAATGAAACAAAACAAAACAGAAAATTCCCTAATTAAAACAGGAGCTGCAACACTGAATTCAATTTAAAAAAAACTGACAAGTTTGATCCTATTATGTTTATTGGCAAACTACTTAAACTAGGGGGTCTTTATGAAGTTTTACAGAGCTCTTTGTCTTTGGAAGTCTTGGAATAGACACACTAATTTAGGGTTGTTTCTCAGGAGTGTATATATTGACTGATTATTAATAATAATAAACTAATCATTTCATCATTTTATATATTATTTTGTTACACATAAAAAGTCAATATTTCCTGAATGCTGGCTATGTGACAGGCACTGTATTAAATGCTTTACGCATCAATCAACACTGGCAGAAAAAAAGATGGCTTAATTAAAAGGGCTTAATTGAAGAGAATTTAAAAATGAACATTTTTACAGAGTGTGGGAAGGGTTATGGGAATCATTAGCAGTTGGTGAAGTATTGAAAGTCTAACAAAAATAAAAAATGAGAAGCTGATACCACTCAGGCCTGAAGGGGTGGGGAGTCCAGTTGAAGATTGTAAAAAAGGGGTACCAGGCAGAGCCTGGAGCCATAGAGAAACACTGCTACTGTCAGGGAAGTGGTAAGGGAGGGGCAGCTCAGGTGTGAGTGGAGAGAAACCCTCCCGTGTCCTGCCAAACCCACCCAGAAGCCTGTGGGCCAGGGAGCCCAGCTGAAGCTTTTGACAGAGCTCAGTCCCAGGTCAGAGTTAGACGCTGGATGGGAGGAGCAGCGGCAAAGGAGAACCATCCGAATCCTACCTAATGTAATCATCCCCAAGCGCCATGATATATTTTACCAATTGAGAAGAAGCTCAGAAGAGTTAAAAACCTATAAAGTGCATTTTTTTCCTGAGCAAGTAAGTAGAGGAGGGAGGAGAGGCAAGAAAAATTCTTGCCTTGTTTTGGGTCTAATGAAGGAGGAGAAAAGAAAAAAAAGATATGTTCTTAAATAAAAGGTTTCTTTTACTTATTTATTTTACAAAAGGGCTCTTTTAATGAAGGAAGAGGGGAAAGGGCATTATGTAAAGCTGTCAAGGAAATTGTAGATAAGTTTTATTTTAAAGCCAGTGGCGTTTGGTTCAGAGCATGGGTTGATTTTGTGTGGAAGGGGAGCAGGGCTGCTTGGGCATGAGGATGGAGAAGAAGCCACATTAGAGATGAACCAGTGGGCACGTGTTTGTGGTGATGATCAAATGTGAAGAAATGTAGGAGACAGGACGTTAAATATGATAACTACCTCCTGCAGAGAACTAGTAATTTAGTAAACATGTTAATTTATTTCATTTGGCTCAGTACCCAAAATATTTTTGAGATAAATTACAATTATTTTTCTTGGTGCTGTTAGTGTGATTTTTTTTTTTTTCATTCTACAGATAAAGAAACAAGCTCAAAGAAGTTAAATGGTTTGTCCAAAATTACACAGTGAGTGGTTAGATGGAACTTGAATGCTGGCCTGAGGATTCTGTCTTGTGAATCAAGAATAGTTCCTTCTTTAGAGAGGTCTGGGAGCAGTCTGTGATGTAGAATGGCACCAAACTAATGTACCTCCATGAGTACTGAAGTGACAATTTGGTTTTCTTTAGATATTTCTCTAATCAAATCTCTATGACTAATCATGGAATGCTAGAAATTCCCACATTCTAAGGCCATTTTTTTCTTTTTTCTCTTTTAGACTAGACCCCCTGTGTCCCGGTAAGAAAGCTAATAAACCTGAGTGGAGCATGGTGCTCTGATAATTTTTAACAGCTCTTTAGTTAATCTAACACGTCCTATCTGCCAAATACATCTGATTAACAACTCCACTCCATAAGCATTTTCCAATACATGGCAACTGTTGTCTCTAGAGATTAATTGCCAAGCTTTTATATCCAACTAACAGTGGGTTGACATTTAACATCTTGGATTTATAGATTTCCTGGTATGTTATTGGACTGTTTTCTTTGGATAGCGTCCCCAAGTATTTGAAATTGGATTTCTCCAAGGACAGGTCTATATAAGTGAGGAACTTATCACATCATTTCACTTCAGACTCTTCTCAGAGAACTTGGTTTATTACAGTCTTGAAAACTCTTGGGATGTTTCTCTGACTCTGAATGTGACTGAAGGCACCAGTTAAAATCATGACTACTGTGACCCCATACATTCACTGTCTTATCTTCTCATTCTCCATAGATACTTGTATGTTGTGCATCACAATACTAGAGAAAGGTACTGCCAGGAATTTCACCCCCATTTACAAGCTCAAGGACATCTTATTAACCTTCCTATTCTCACTATTAGAGCCTTATACATATTACATATATTATACATACATATTAAATAAAATTTGATGACATGACTTAACTAACTTTAAAGAACACTATCGTAATTATTTATTTAGTATTTCAATGCACGTGTACTTCAGGTAAAGTGCACGACTGGCCATTAAGAAGAAGGTAAGTTTTGAAGCCTAATTATTTGAGTTGTAGTCTAGTTGAAATCTTTTAGTTTCAAATGATAAAAGCCTTTCAAACTTGGTTTAGATGAACATACCTCAGCCCCAAAATGTTTCTGCGGTACAGAGGATGTCCACTCTGACAGGATTCAGGAACCAGTTTTCCTTACCTCACCTCGTCCCCCACAAACAATCTTTTATTTAACTCTGACCTTAGGCTGTTAAACTCTCAAGCCAGCCAAAATGGTGACATGCTTTTAACAACAGCTTGATTCTCTTGGAAAGATTTATCTCAGGAACACTGCCGGGGGGGGGGGGGAGTAAATCCTAGCTGTTTCGTTTCTAAGTACAGGGAGCCTAAACTGTATTATTATTTAGATACCAGCATTTCTGAACTGACCCTGAGTGAAAGAGTCAACTACATCATTTCTATGGGATTTTATAACACAGTGGCAATTTTTAGAGGTGAAGGTTTGAGGAGATTGTTCTTTTTTTCTATAAGAAGATGGGGAAGAATAGGGTGAGACATTTCTGTATTTGCACAGCAAGATATCTTTAGTGAATCTCTTCTCCATTCCTCAGCTAAAGACATTTTAACTTTTTCTCTACAGCAGAATCATCACAGTTAAGATATCATGCTAAGCCCTCAACCTTTTTCCAGCAAATACGGGTGGCAATAAAATAGAGGTCAGATGAACCAGAAATTCCATTTAGGAAACAGTTAGAAAAATCTATCTGTTAATGAGCATGCTGTGTAGTTCACTCTCTCCCCCCACCCCCCATTTGTCTTCCTCAAAATAGAATCTAAATAATAAAGCCATCAAATCTAGTTAATACTTTGTGCCTTTAGGGGAACTACAACATAAAGTCACTGAGGGGAAAATGTCATATGACAAGCTTCCCTTGGTTTACAAGGACTCGAGGTGAAGTAGTTTCTTCTGTTACGGTTTTAAAATATTTACTTCAGAAGTTGTCAAATCAGCCTTGCATGGTCCTTGTTACAAGTAAATAGGTTCCGGGCACCTGGGTGGCTCAGTTGGTTAAGCAACTGCCTTCGGCTCAGGTCATGATCCTGGAGTCCCGGGATCGAGTCCCGCATCGGGCTCCCTGCTCGGCGGGGAGTCTGCTTCTCCCTCTGACCCTCCCCCCTCTCATGTTCTTTTTCTCTCTCAAATAAATAAATAAAATCTTTTAAAAAAATTTTAAAAAGACAATAACAAATAAATAGGTTCCTTCTGTCAAGGCACTAGCAATCAGCTTTCTCAGGGATTAGGTGCTGATATCCCAAGGCCTGCCCTTTTCCCAATTGAATTTATCTATTTGTGTATCTGTACACTTAGGCAGACAATGTAATACATCTATTTATCGTCACCACCAGTGTCCCCGTCTAAAGCTATATCCAAAGGCATGTGTTCTCATAAAGTGAGTGAGGCACATTAGTTGGCTTTGATGCGGCAGTCACAGGCTTTATCTTGTGAGTTATCCGAAGATAGGGGCGTGATTGTTGTCAGACAGCACAGTCATTAGTATGTGACTGCGAGGGGCTGACAACTCACCTGGGTAAAACTCCCAGCAGGCAACATAGTGACAGAAGGAGAAGCCCTGGGGCGCCTGGGTGGCTCAGTTGGCTGAGCATCTGACTTTAAGCTCCAGTCATGGTCCCAGGGTCCTGGGATTGAGCCCCATGCTCCACGGGGAGGCTGCTTCTCCCTCTCCCTCTGCCGTTCCTTCTGCTTGTGCTCGCCCTCTCTCTCTGTCAAATAAATCAATAACATCTTTAAAACCAAACCAAACAAAAAAGAAGTAGGGGCTCTGATTCTCTCTTAATTACAAAGTAAACTCTTTTCCATTGGACCATGAGTTCTTTGCAGTCAGTGATTGGGACTTTATATTCATGATTTAAAAGAAACCAACAAACAGCGTAGAATGTGATAAATGTTTATGAGCAAATAGATGCATGGATGCATGGACAGATGGATGGGCAGATAGCATGCACGGATGCACGATGAATAGATAAATGCATGCACGGGTGCATGAATGGATGTAGGGATGCATGGGTGGATGAGCTACACCACCTCTTTTCAGAGCTTTCTGAGTAATGTAGAGTGCTAGGTTTTTACAAACGCATGACTTTTAAGTAACCTCCAATCTGAGCCCTGCCTATCTCTCTGACTTCCTGTAACCCGCCCTCCTTGCCCACCAAGTCCTAGTTACATGGGTAACTTCTTTCTTTCTGCCTGGACACTGCACAATCTGTCCACCTTGCCTGACCAGCTTTTCTTCATAATCTTCACACATCTGCTTCTTTCCTGATATTCAGATGTATCTTATGTGGTATATTATTAGAAAGGCTTCTTCTAGCCACTCCACCTGCAACCGCAAGCTGACTGTTCTGCAGCATGGCTCCATTTCATTTGTCTCCTTAGCATTTGTTATTCTTTTATGTGTCTTTTTGACGGTTTTATTTTTTTGTGTGTGTTTGCCTTTATTTACCTTTGTCCTCCCAACGAAATCTAAGTTTCATGAGCATTTCCCAGCTTATTTAGGACTATATTGTTTGCATCAGTATTCAATTATCTTTAGAGTGACTGACCGACCTGAGTGACTGACTAAATGAATGGGAACAACATCAAATGATTTCCCTTAATGTTAATTACTCGACCTTTTCTGTATATAATACACTCTTGTAATACATTTAGAATAATGTTAATTATACAATTTAGACATCTATGGCCTTTAAAAGGATTAAATTTCCTATTTTTAAAAAAGTGATTATGTTGACTTGTTTATCCACCAGCCTTGGAAATGTATCAAAGGATTAAAAAAAGTGTTACTTCTTGAACTGTTTCTGGAGTGAGGTGCGGTATATATACACATACACACACATCCCTGTATTTCAGGGATTTATTGGTTTAGACTAATGAAAGGCATACATTGTTGCACACAGACCATTGTTGTACCTATTCTTTACAATGATTTAGACTTCTAAAATTTTTCCAAGCAAGAAAGAATCTTCTATCTATCTAGAAATATCTTCTAGTGCAGTGCTTTTCATTGGGGCAGGATGGTTTTCTAGGCAGAATTTTGGAATTTGGTGGAAATGGGTTGGTCATTACAATGACTGGGGTTACTAATGGCATTTGGTAGCCAGCATTACTATAGATCACAGGGCATGGAAAAGTCTTACACAATGAAAAGAGCTTTTCATATCTCACACGCTTTCAAAAATCTGTTCATAATCACCTGAGCTTTTTATATAATTCTGCTTTACTTTTAAACACAAAATATTTTGCATTCAAACCTGCCAATTAGACTCTAGCCCCAAGTGCTAAGCTCTGGGATAGGAACTGTGTGGCCTATTGTATTTTACTCCTCTTTTCCTGAAAATTCATTAAAATTCAGTTATGAAGGATGCTTTTAACAATGTCAGAAGAGGCCTATGAAAAATGACCACAGTGTGAGGTCCTTTCAAGGACAGTTATCTTCCCTAGCCACATATCTTTCTGAATTTCTAGAACTGTGTCAAAAAAAAAATTCAGACTTAGGTAAAGAGAGAGCTTTTATTTGAAAAGACTATTGTAATAGGAGGAGGAGGATTATTGCAAATCTCAAAAATCAGGCAGAATGGCCCTTATTTTATAAAGAGGAGTAAATGAAGCTGGAAGAAGCTAGGAGAGGGGGAGTGGAATGAGCAGGTGGTATGATAGAGCAGTTAATCAGGGAGTGTTTCCCTGGAGATCACTGGATTTGGGGGAGGTATCTTGAAGGAGGGTTTTTTCCCTGTTCCTATCCTTGCTTAAATGCAAGGGTGACTCAAAGTCCAGGGGCCTGTAGGTGGCAGAGAGAAGCACGACTAAGGTTTGGTCCAGTCAGTTTAATATGTTTTTTTGTCTGAATTGTTCAAGTTATATCATCTCAATAAATCAATTTGCTTTCCTCATAATTTCACTAAGGGTTGTTTACAATTTGGGATTGAAATCACATCACTAATACATAAGCCTCCAAAGCAACTACTTGCCTGCATTTGTGGCTACAAAATTCATGGTAATTCTGGTGGATTAGTTGGAAACAGGTTGACTGTTGTATTTTATCATCTAGTGTAGTCATACTAATGCAATTACACAATGGTAAATATATTATTTCATCAATTGATTTCCTTTTGTTTCTTCATTATATCAATGTAGAGCATTATATAACTTTTCCATTTTCCCAGATTTTGTGTAGAGATAGACAAATATTGTGTATGGATTTAATTTCAGGATAATAAAGGAGGCATTATGAAGTATCTTTTTCTCTAAAAGGGCTGAAGGTCCTTTAGAATTGAGAACTGCTATTCTGCTACCAGATTATTATTTATGGATAATGACTCTGCAACTAATAGAAGTTGAGAAATTTGCCCAAAGCTACAGAGAATATTGATAAAATTACACACATACATACTCTCAAATTGTTAAATATTTTTAGCATAACAAATGTGGGGCTGGGAATACAGATGCATAAAACAGCCTCTATTCTTTGTAATAGGAGGAAAAGATGTTTACAAATAAATGATAAAGACCAAATAAAAAGTGATTAGTTTAGCAAACAAAAATTTCTGGTAAATGTCATTTCTGATAAGTACACTAATAAAGTCTCCCTGTTTTCCTGGCAACTGGCTGTATTTGGGACACACAGGTAAGTGGGAAGAAATTCTCTGAGGATCTATTTCTTAATCAGTAAAACGAGGGTAGAAGTGTTTACCTAATGGCATGGTGAGACTTCAACAGAGTAAGTGATGAGATCCCTGATTAACACTCTTATAAATTACCTGAGGATCTTACTTATTTTTTATTTTTTTAAGATTTTATTCATTTATTTGACAGAGAGAGAGACAGCAAGAGAGGGAACACAAGCAGGGGGAGTGGGAGAGGGAGAAGCAGTCTTCCTGCGGATCAGGGAGCCAGATGCGGAGCTCAGTCCCAGAAACCTGGGATCATGACCTGAGCGGAAGGCAGATGCTTAAGGACTGAGCCACCCAGGAGCCCGCCCCGAGGATCTTATTTAAATATTGACTCTGATGCAGTAGGGGCTCAGTGGGGCTTGAGATTCTGCATTTTTAACAACAGCTCTAGTAGTTGTCAGTGATACTGTTTGGAGACCACGTTAAGGGGCAAGGATATAAGTCCCCTGGTACATCAGAAAGGAGCAGTTCTGGTTGTGTCTCTTTCTCTGCCCTCCCCCACTATAGCTCTTTTTGAAGCTTCTAATAGGAAGCATTGGTTTTGTTTTCTTGGGGACTCTTTGCTTTTTGTATTTTTATATCACTGCTATTTCATTCATGTAGGATTTTTTGAAAGAAGGGAATTGATAAGAGGTAGATCGTTTGGGGCAATAGGAATTAATGCTCAATTGAAAGAAATTTTTGAATTTTCTTCATCCCATAATCTAAACTTAATGTACTTAATGTTACTTTGCCCAAGTTCAAGGCATCCCCACTGTATCAATACAGCTGGTAGTAGAAAGGGGAGGGAGGTATTGTTATTATGTCATTTTGCAGTAGCATCTCTATTTACTGTAAAAATATATATCCATTTATCTAAGACAGCCTCACATTTGTAACTTATTTTGCAAAAACAATTTTACCATTCCTTAACCATGACTTAAAAGAGTACAAATTTTTTTTCAATGAGAAGAAATGATAAAATGAGACACAAAACAACCTGTTAGCCTCATAATCCCACAGTCGCTTCTTCGGTAGATCTTATAAGAATGATAAACAGTTTTTTTTTTTTTTAAAGAAATCCAATTCTAGGTTATCTTGTATTTTTCAGTTTCACCAATAGATGACACTAGTGATTTCTGCAATCTCTCTCTCTTGCTCTTTTTTTTAATAGCATATCAACAAAATTCTTCATTGCTTCAGTTTGAGGGATAAAAGCCAAAGCTAAAGAAACTATTAACTCTGAAATGATAACATATTAAAATTATTGTTTTATAAAGTTTTATTGTTTTTGTTGTTATTTTCACACAATTTGCAAAAGCATAATCGAAGATTGTTCTTGTGGCAAATGACTGAACATCTCAATTCTTTTCATCAACACACGAATTGTAACAGTAATTCTGAAATAAGAAAATATCTGAGGTGTTTTTATAAAAAGGATATACGATACATATTTCATAATGTAAAAATTGTATGTCTTTTCCTTCATTTGTAAAATAAAATAATCTGAATGTTTCTCAGGCATCTTTCGTCCTTTCATTGAAAGCACTGAATGCAGTAGCAAGAATATGCAGCATAGGGAGACAGGATGCTGTCTGAAAGAATAACCAAATCAAGTCATCCAGTAAAACTAGTTTTGTAATCACTGGGGCTGAAGTGCCTCAGCAGTGACATGGGAGTTTCCAAGGGATGTCATACCTTTCAGGTAGGAGGGAGCACAGTTTGTAACCTGTACAACAATGTTAAAGTGAATTGTTCTTCCCTTTGATATCCCCCAAAGTGGTTCACCCTCTTGATACCATTCTGGAATTCGAGATGTTTAGTTCTGGGCACTTGAAACCTACACAGTTCTATGCACATTCCTTCCTTTTTGGTTGTTCCTATACTGGTGCAATCTGATTATTCTTATCCTAATTGTAAATTGAAAACTAATCAGATGTTTTCTAGAATTCCCTCATCCCCAAGTAACTCCATATTGGACACAGACATTAATTGGTTTGTGGCATTAAATTTATAAAAAAGGAGATACAAAAAAGCAACAGGTGTGTGGTATGACTTGTTGTGATGTGCATTAAAAGAAAGACACCATGGATCAAAAAAGAGTTGTAAGCACCAGCAGAATATGTTTTTCAAAGGACACATTTAGAAAAATCCCATATGAGGTTGCTTGTCAAGAAGACTTTCCATTTTATCAGCTACTTAAGAATTTTATGAAGACATGCTTTTCTTTTAGATTCATTTATGAATAACGTATTTATTAATAAAAATATAATGCATGATTACTACTACCCAGGTGTGAAGCAAAAATTACATAAACCGTTATCATTCTTTTTTTTATTATTATGTTATGTCAGTCACCATACATCATTAGTTTTTGATGTAGTGTTCCATGATTCATTGTTTGCGTATAACACCCAGTGCTCCATGCAGAACGTGCCCTCCTCAATACCCATCACCAGGCTAACCCATCCCCCCACCCCCCTCCCCTCTAGAACCCTCAGTTTGTTTTTCAGAATCCATAGTCTCTCATGGTTCATCTCCTCCTCCGATTTCCCCCCTTCATTCTTCCCCTCCTGCTATCTTCTTCTTCTTCTTCTTTTTTTTTTTTAACATATAATGTATTATTTGTTTCAGGGGTACAGGTCTGTGATTCAACAGTCTTGCACAATTTACAGCACTCACCATAGCACATACCCTCCCCAATGTCTATCACCCAGGCACTGCATCCCCCCCACCCAACCATTATCATTCTTGATGAAACACCGAATAGTGAATACTGCTAGTCATTATTTCATTCTTTTGAAAATGAGTAAAAATGAGTGGCTAATGAGAAGCCTAACCATTTGCACTGAAAACACAGCATTCCATTTTTATTGTTTTATTTTTTAACAAAAAGTTTTGTAGTTTTATTTTAATAGCAAGTTAAACTTCCTGCTAAGCCTTTCATCAGTACAAAATAATAATGAAAACTCATAAACACATTTAGTTTCCTCAGTATCGGAGGCCACATGATATATCTTCAGAGACAGAAGAAAATTGAGATCTAAGTTTAAGAAAAACATATATATTTGGTTTAAGCACAGTGGTTATTTTATTTTATTTTTTAAAAGATTTTATTTATTTGAGAGAGAGAGAGAGAGCAAGCACAAGCAGGGGGAGGGACAGAGGTAGAGGGAGAAGCAGACTTGTCGCTGAGTACAGAGCCCTATATGGGCTTAATCCCAGGACCCTGAGATCATAATCTGAGCCAACGTCAGACATTTAACCAACTGAGCCACCTAGGCATATCTGGTTTAAGCACAGTGGTTATTTTAAATGATTCCATTCTCCTAGGCAATTGCCTTCAATAGTTTGTGTAGATAAATAGAGCATAATACTTTTACACATTTTTAAAACAAAATATTTTTTCTTGAAATTGTCATAGCAATATTCATGTACAAAATATGGAGATTGGAGGAACAATACTGCAAGATGCTCAAACATACATTTGCGGGGAAAAAAATGTGTTAATTGTGTAGAACCTGCTTCTCCTCTTTTGAAACTGAATTGATTCACTTAAAATAGTTGTGACATGGAAAATAGTATTTATAAACATTCATATGTATATGTATCTGCATAAAGTATATATAAATTATGAAATGTATTAATAAAATAAACATCACCACCTTACTTGAAAAAAATCTATATATTAAAATCTTAGATAAGATTAAAAAGATTTATTGGTGAAGAATCTTTAGTACATCTACTCTTAAATATTTGTCTTTGATATTTCTTATTTTCAAAAATTATGTTTTTCCTCCTTTTACTTAAGAGTAGAGATTCTCACTGTGTACACACGGGCATGCACACACACAAATGATATACATGACTTTAGATATGATATATAGAGAAAACATCTCTATATATTTGTTCAGCAGTCAGCATATAGAATTGTTTTAAAATCTCAAAATATTCCCTCTACTCAATATCATTTTAAAATGTACTTTTGAGTGCTGTTAATTCCCTGAATTTTTATTGTTTTATGTGTTTTGTCATTTTTGTGCCATATAAAGTAACTTTTTGAAATTTTGCTAGGTATAATATTTGCCTTTAAAATAAGCATTAACTTATACATTTTATTCTGTCCTTCATTACAAAAATAATTTGAGGAAATGGGCAAGATTAGCAGCATTTCCTATAAATAATCAGGAAAACATAAAATTATTTCCAAGTTTTTGGTGAAAAAACTTCCTCATTACTCCTTATTTAAAAAAAAGAGAGAATTTTAGAACATTTAGTTGAATTCCTCACATTCTCTTTGAAGTTCGTAGTTTAAAAATGCTATATTTAATTTCAACAAAGGTACATATTTTTGAGAAAATGCTTTAAAGCTTTAACATATTTTGAAAGAAACCTGTCCAGTAAATAGCTATCATTTCCATTTTATGAATAATAAAATAAATACATCAGTACAATCCACCCAAATCCATTTAGGAATCAAGTGGTAAAGAAATAACCCATTCAATTTAGAATTCTTTGCAACAAATGTAGGTTATGAGCATGGGGGTCTGAATTACACTGCCAGGGTTTGAATGTTGTTATCAGCACTTCCCTAGCTGTGTATCGTGTACTCTCTAAGCCTCAGTTTATTTGTAGTATGGGAATGATAAACATAACTGTCAGATTAGCCTACAGGTAGCATAGGTCTAACATAGGTGACTCAGTAGGTTTTGGGGGAACACTGTTATCCCCAGACATTAACAGAGTGCTAAATGTTTACTGAACTAAAATTTGAATATCCTTTCTTGTGGTCAAAAATGTTGAGGTATAATTTATAAAACAAAATCACATAAGGTAGACAGATATGTATACTTGTGTAACCAACAATAAGATATGGAACATGACCATTTTTTCGTAGGCTCCATGAAGCACACCACCACCATCATCCCATCCCTCAAGCAAAACTGAGGGAATCTTCATCACTATATATTACTTATGCCTACTCAGAATTCCATATAAATGGATTCCTGCAGTATAGACTTTTCTGTGCCAATTTCGTTGATTTCACATCAAGTCATTGTTATGAACTGAATTGTGCCCCTCACCCCAAATTCATATGTTGAAGTCCTAATTCCCAGTACTTCATAATATGACTGTATTTGAGGTTAGAGCCTTTAAGAAGATAACTAAGGTTAAATGAGGTCATATGGGTGGGCCTTATTCCAAAATGACTGGAGTTCTTATACAAAAAGGAAATTAAAATATAGCCAACACACAGTGCTTACCAGAGCACATACCCTCCCCAGTGTCTATCACCCAGTCACCCCATCCCTCCCACCCCACCCCCCACTCCAACAACACTCAGTTTGTTTCCTGCGATTAAGAATTCCTCATATCAGTGAGGTCATATGATAGAAGAAGAAGGTAGCAGGAGGGGAAGAATGAAGGGGGGGAATCGGAGGGGTAGACGAACCATGAGAGACGATGGACTCTGAAAAACAAACTGAGGGTTCTAGAGGGGAGGGGGGTGGGAGAATGGGTTAGCCTGGTGATGGGTATTGAGGAGGGCACGTTCTGCATGGAGCACTGTGTCTAACAGTTGTTTGTGTTTATGCACAAACAATGAATCATGGAACACTACATCAAAAACTAATGATGTAATGTATGGGGATTAACATAAGAATAAACAAATAAAAATTAAAAAAAAAATAAAATAACTTCGTGGAAGAATGAAAAAAAAATATATAGACAACACAGACCAAAGGGGAACAGTATGAAGACACACAGAGAAGACAGCCATTTGCAAGCTGAGGAAAGAGGCCTGAGAAGACACCAACTCTAAGGATATCTTGATCTTGATATCAGCATTTGTGTATAAGTCTTTATAGGTTTCCTGCACCATCTCGAAGTATGTAGAACATTGCTTTGAAAAAGCCTTGCTTTGAAAACTTTCATAAATCTAAATGGTATAAAGTAAAGAAGCAATTACCATTAAGTTATATGGAAAATTTTTTGAGTATTCCCAGACCCCCAAAATAACCGCTCTCAGACTTTTCTGATATGTTAGGGCACATCTTGCTAATGAATGCAAAAAAATAAATCCAGGTAAAGAACAGATGCTCACAGACACAGTTCAAAGCTATGCCAGCTTGTTGCAGAGATGCTAAGTTTAGTTCCTATGGAAGGAGCGTGGTGGCGCCACTCTTGCTGCTCAGGATACTCACTGCCTCTAAACAGCCAAACAAACACCAAACACTATTTTTGTTTTTTGCCTCTTTTCATAAAAGCTAAAATCCTCTTTGGATTTCTTTCAGTTAGCAAAAACAGGTACTAATGTAAGTCTTTAATAAATGGGTGGTGGCATAGCATGAACTTTTGAGCACTGGAGGATACCTGTATGTGGACATGCATTTTCATCTCTCGGGTAAATACTTAGGTATGAAATTGGTGAATCATACAGGCAATGTGTACCTAAGAAACTACCAAACTGCCATTCAAAGTTGTCATATCACATTGCCATTTCTGCAGCTATATATGGGAATTCCAGTTGGTCTACTCCACATTGTCACCAACAGTTATCCATTGAGTCCTCCTCACAGCCCAGTTCCTCCAGGTGTAAAGTGGTATGTCATTGTAGTTTTAATTTGAATTTCCTTGATGACCACTAATATTGATCCTCTTTCTATGGGCTTGTTTTCATGTGCATATGACTTGTAAGAAATTATTAAATATTTTATAGACCATTCCTTTGTAAACATATGTTACAATATTTTTTTTTTCTAGTATGTGGCTTGTCTTTAAAATTTCTTGTTGGTGTCTTTTGAGATCAGAAGATTTTTATTCTCTTGAAGGCCAACTTATCATTTTTTTCTTTCATGTTTTAAGCTTTTTTTGTGTACCTCCTATGAAAACTTTGCTGGTCCAAGATCATAAAGATGTTCTCTTATGTTCTATCCTCCTTGGATTTTTAATAATTTTAGCTTTTACTTTTAGATCTATAATTCATTTCTAATTAATTTTGGTGCATGGTTTGAGACTGGGGCTGTAGTGAGTTTAATTGTGGCCCCAGAAAGATACGTCCTAGTCCTAATCTTCTGTACTGTAGATGTGACATAATTTTAAAAGAGAGTTTTTGCCGATAATTAAGAATCTTGAGATGAGGTCATCCTGGAATTAGGGAAGGACCCAAATCCAATAACTAGTGTCCTTATAAGAGAAAGAAGATTTAAGACCTGGACACACACAGGGGAAGGACATGTGAAAGCACAGACAGAGTCTGCAGTTCTGCTGCCAACAAGCTACAAGAGACATGGAGTGGATTCTCCCTCAGGGAACTCCAGAATGAACTAACCCTGTTGACATCTGGACGTCAGACTCAGGCCTCCGAAATTACAAGTGTATAAACTTCTACCAGTTTAAGTCACTACTTTATGGTAAACTTTTGCACCAGCCCTAGGAAACTAATAGAGGTCAAGGTTTATATATTTTCCCCTATGTATATCTATCTGTTCCAGGACCATGTGTTCAATAGATTATCGTGTCATTGTTAATTTATCTTGGTGCATTTGTTCAAAATCAATTAATCACCTAAGTGCAGGTCATTTCTGGATTCTTTAGTTTTGTTCCGGGGATCTGTCTTTGTGCCAGTACCACATTGTACTTTATGTTTTCCTTTATGTCATACTCTACTGTCTTGATAAGAATAGGCTTATAGTATCTCTTGAAATCAGATAAGATAGATCCTTTAATTTTATTCTTCCTTTTCAAATAAGTTTTTGCTATTCTAGGTGCTTTGCATTTCTGTATATTTGAGAATCAACTTCTCAGTTAAAAAACAAAAAGTTTAGAATTTTATTTGGGATGTGTTTAAGTTTATAGATCAATTTGAGGAGTATGAAATTTTATTTTATTTTATTTTTTATTTTTTAAAGGAATGAAAATTTTAAAAATAGGAAATCTTTTGAAACCTGAAGATGATTTAACTGCCCATTTATTTAATGTGAGGATTTTTTTTTTAAGATTTTATTTATTTATTTGAGAGAGAGAATGAGAGAGAGCAAGCACATGAGAGGGGGGAGGGTCAGAGGGAGAAGCAGGCTCCCTGCCGAGCAGGGAGCCTGATGCGGGACTCGATCCAGGGACTCCAGGATCATGACCTGAGCCGAAGGCAGTCGCTTAACCAACTGAGCCACCCAGGCACCCTTTTTTTTTTTTAAGATTTTATTTATTTATTTGAGAGAGAGAGAGAGAGAAAGCACATGAGAGGGGGTAGGGTCAGAGGGAGAAGCAGACCCCCTGCCGAGCAGGGAGCCCGATGTGGGACTCGATCCAGGGACTCCAGGATCATGACCTGAGCTGAAGGCAGTCGCTTAACCAACTGAGCCACCCAGGCGCCCTAATGTGAGGATTTTTTAAAAGAATTTCTCAACTATATTTCCCAGTTTATACTGAAAAGTTATTCATACCTTTTATTAAATTGATTTCTAATTATTATAATTTTTATGCTGTGATAAATAATATTTTTAAAACTCATTTATCCAGTAATTTTGGTGCTAGTTTATAGAAATACAGTTGACCTCTATATGTTAACCTCATACTCTAGAACTTGAAATTCACTTCTTAGTTCCCACAAGAAATTTTGATACAAATCTTAAGATTTTATAATGTGAGCTATCATGTAATCTCTGAATAAGGACAATTTTATTACCTCTTTTTCTATCTTTGTGCATTTATTATTATTGCCTTATTGCACTAAATATGATATTTGGCACTATGTAGAATAAAATTGATGAAAGCAGATCTTTCCTAGATTGTTGGTCTTAAGGAGAAAACATTTGATTTTTCATCACTATATGTGATGCCAGTTGTAGGTTTTCAAAGATGTGCTTTGAAAGTCAGATTTACTGTTATTCATAGTTTGCTATGAGTTTTCATCAAAAATAGATGTTGAATTTTTAAATGCTTTGTCTGCATCTACTAATATAAAATTTGTATCTTCTTAAAATTTTTATCCTTTATCCTTAAAATTTAGAAGTTTTATTGATTTTTGAATATGGAACCAATCTTGTATTCCTGAAATTTAAAAAGTCCACCTTGGTCGAGATGCATTTTTCCTTTCTTCTTTTGATGGATATGATTTCTTAATATTCCATTGAAAATTTTTGTGTCCATGATCATGTGGAATACTGCAGGCTAATTTGTTTTCTCAAATGGCTTCATCAGCTTTTGATATCAGAGACCTATTGTTCTTTTAGCATTGGTTGGGAAGTGTTACCTCTTTTATTTTCTAAAAGAGTTTATGTATTATTGCTATAAATTCTTTATTTAATACTTGCATAATTTGTCAATGATAGCACCAATGTCTGGTATTTTTCTCATAAGAAGCTTTGTTGTTGTTTTTTTTCTTTTTTAAAATTTGAATTGAATTTCTTTAACAAATATGTGGCTGTTCAGATTTTCTAATCCTTTGTCAGTCAATTTTGATATATTGTGTTTTTACCAAATTTTCCATTTCATCTAACTTTTCATTTTCTTGGCATAATTTTTTTTCACTAGTTTTCCTTATGTTTGTATCAGCATTTGTAGGTTCTGAAGGGTTATATGCATTTTCAGTTCTGATGTCAGCAGTTTGCATTTCCTGTCATTTGTTTTATTAGTCCTGATAGGAGTTTATCAATAATACTGATCTTTTCAAAGAAACAACTTTTGCCTTCTTGATTTTCTTTCTTTCTCTTTCTCTTTCTTTCCTTTCCTTTCTTTCTTTCTTTCTTTCTTTCTTTCTTTCTTTCTTTCTTTCTTTCTTTCTCCTTCCTTCTTTCCTCCCTCCCTCCCTCTGTGCTTCTCTCCCTCCTTTCCTTCCTTTCTTTCCTGTTCTTCTCTTTATTACTCCTATATACTTAGTAATTTGTTCAACTTTTCTAGGTTTTATTGGTAAAAATTTAGATCATTAATTTTAAGTCTTTCCCTGCACCCCTTTCTAGTTAAAGCTCTAAATTTCCTTCTAAGCATTTTTGGTTGTAAAATTTTACTCTAAACATCATTAGTGATATTTTTGATATTTTGGTATTTATGCATTTTATACATAGTTTTAATTTTCATTCCTCAGAGCATTTTCTTATTTCCTTTCATTGATGTATGGATTATTGAGAAATGTGTAAATTTAATTTCCAAATGTGTGGGAGGTTTTCTCGTTATACTTATTATTGTTGATTTGTATTTTAATTCTGTTGTGTTCAGATAATGTACTCTGTGAGATTTCAAGCTTTTGACATCTATTGAGACATTTTATAGCTCAGTGCATGATCTATCTTGGTTAGTGTTTCCTGGGAATTTGAAAATGATGTATACTTCACAGTCATTGGGTATAGAGTTCTGTATATGCCAATTAGGTCAAGTGATTTGATTGTGCTAGGATCTTCTATACACCTATTATTTCGTCTCCTTATCCAATTACTAAAAGAAGGCTGTTAATAATCTCTGACTATAATTGTGTGTTTGTCTATTTTCCCTCTTCTGATAGTTTTTGCATCATACATTTTAATTCCTATTATTAGGTATATGCATTTTTGTAATTATTATGCCTTCCTGTTAAATTGCTTCATCTTAGGGAATGTATTGACCCTTATTATCTCTTGTAATACTTTTAGCCATAAGATACATATTAATATAGGTATGTAAACTTTTTAATGTTTATTATTTGCATGAGATGTCTTTGCTTCATTTTTATCCAGTCTACCAAATTTCTGACTATTAATTGGGACTGTTTAGTATATTTATACTTAATGTAATTATTGATCTCTTTAGTTTAAGTGTATCATTTTACTATTTGTTTGCCATTTGCCACTTTAGTGTTTTATTTCTCTTTTGTACTATTCTTTCTTTTAAATTATTATCTATTTTATCATTCCATTTTATTTCCTTTATTGACCTTATAGCTACTCCTCATTTTATTTTTTTAATTGGTTCTCTATGGTGAACAATGTACATCCTTACCTTGTCAAAGTCTACATAGAGAATTTCTTCACATTATCTGATAAACGTTTGGAAGTCCTACTCCATATTTGTATAGCCCAGTCCTAAGCCAGAGACTCCTCACATGAATTTAGGAAACCCCCATTCTGCTCTGCTCTTCTTTCTGTTCTTCAGTCCTACAGAGTCTAACTGCTTTTGCTGCCTAAACTCCCTTGTCCGCCTTTTCAGCTCAGTTGGACACCCAAGCTATGCTTGGATTACAGCTCTCTGAAATGTAGTTATGAAATTATACTCAGGCAGAGAATGGATTATCATAATGCTCACCCTCTGAGTTTCCTCTCTCAGGTAGTTCAGTCTTGTGCTGCCTGTTGCCCACTGCCTGAAAGCAGTTGCTTCATATATTTTGCCAGATTTTAAAGTTTTGTATAGTGGAAGGGCTAATTTAGTAACAGTTATTAAATTATGACCAGAAGTAGAAGTCTAAATTGAAAGCACTTTCTTGGGAAGAAAGAAGTAAACTGACAAATATAGCAAGAGCAAACTCAGAGGATGGAGAGAAACCACCATACATTTATGAAGGCAAACAGTTGTAAGTATTTTATTTATTTATTTATTTATTTATTTATTTATTTATTTATTTATTTATTTATTTTGCATGTGAGGGGATACCACAGAAAGTAACATGATTTCTGTGTGAGCAAGCATGTCCCTGTGTCTCATTTTCATTAAATACCTGTAATTTAAGATGGAGTTAAAATCATTTTTTCTTGAGTTAGGCAAAGCTCAATTTGAATCACACCTCTGCTCTGTATGAGTTGCATGAAAATTTCTCTTTAAATACCAGTTATACACACATACACACAATTATACACATACACATATATAGACACTTACTGTCTGTAATGAAGTATTCTACTCAGTTGAAAGACAGAATATAGTAAGAACTCAGTAAGTGTAAGTTATCAGCAGGAGCATCATTATCATGCCCTCATCATTAAGACATTCTTTGTGCTTTATTATAATTACATAGTAATCTACAGATATATTTGTATAAGCTTTGAAGTAAATCCATAGAGAAGAACTAGGCCATATAGCTCACTGAATCTATACAAAGGTTTAGATATAACATGAATCAGTCCATTTGCCCTGAAATCCAACTCTGTATTTCCTATGTGGGCATTTATATTCTGATAGTACCTTTGAACTACACACCAACATTATCCAGATGTTTTAAAAGACAACAATGTAAATGTGAGTCATCATTTAGTTATGATTTTTTTTTTTAGCTAATTCTTAAGATCTCTCTCAGAAATACATTGAAGTCTGACTTTGACCTACAAATCAGTTAAATGAAGATTAGGTTATTGAACTTTAATTGTTTGGGTTTTTTTTCTTCCTTCCTCAACTGAACTGTCTTTAGTTCTCTCTGAAGTGTAAGAAAATTTTCAGCTGGACTTGCCCATTTAAGAAAAAAATCATACATTATCAGGAGATAATGAAATTCTATTTTCAGATTTCTAGGTGAATAATTCATTGTTGTACTCAGCATCCCAAATTGTGACAAGTTAAAACTTTACTCAAAAAGGACAACAAAGGAGACAGTACACATTCTTATCTATCACATTGGTCTAGTGGGAAATGGAAAGAGCTGATATCAGAGGTCTTTATGGCCCCAGATAGGTATTATACAGAGGTCTGATTGCTTATATATAAGATTGAAATGGAAATAGTTGGAAAACAGCTGTTTTATCTTGTCAGATCCTTTCAGAGGACTTACAGTTCACACTAGCATAACCTGAGCAATATTTGCAAGGAATTGCTAAGTAATGAAAATGTACCCTACAGTGCCAACCAGAAATGAAAGTATCATGTCAGCACAATACCTGTCAGATGGTCTTTAGATAAAGATTCTGGGCTTTTAACTTCATTTAATGAAAAAAACCTGGGTAATCAGTCTTGTAGTGTGATGGAACTTTTATCTCACTGTGTAAGTAAATTATGGATAGAGTTACACACTTAGGAAGTGACCTACATAGTATATTCAAAAGACAAAATTAAGAATGGTATTCAACCTTGAAACAAATTTTGCACCTTTTCTGAAAAATTAGGGAGATGGGCTTGATGAAGTACTAAATGCAAACATATCCAAAAATAGTCATGGTATTTTATTCCCAGGAGACACACCTTAAGTGAGTAGAGAGTAAATCAGAAACTGCTTGAAATACCTTAATCAATAGCTGTGGTTGAGCCCATGACTTCCAGAGTCAGCAAGACAGTATCAAATATCAGCTTAGACATTTACTTTCTTTGTGACCTCAGGTGATTTGCCTAAGTTTTCTGAACCTCAGTTATCTTGTATATAAAATATTACTAGTGCTTGCCTAGCAGTGTTAATTTGACAAATTGGTAAAATGATTAAAAAGAAATGGTGTGCTTGTGCTTGACACATTTTGAGTATTGAAAGGTAGAGCTCTGTTAATGATGTTCATTGTAGATGGGTGAACTTAAATAAGTTATTAAACCTCTTTATGTTCCCTGTTTTCCAACTTTAAAAGGAGGATATACAATTATCTTATAAAGTTGTAAGAAATTGGGGCACCTGGGTGGCTCTATCAGTTAAGTGTCTGCCTTTGGCTCAGGTCATGATCCCAAGGTCCTGGGATGGAACCCTGTGTGGGGCTTCTTGCTCAGCGGGGAGTCTGCTTCTCCCTCTCCCTCTGCCCATTCTCCTGCTCATGCTCTCTCTCTTTCTCCCTCTCTCTAATGCTCTCTCTCTCTCTCAAATAGATAAATAAAATCTTTAAAAAAATAAAGTCGTAAGAATTAAACAAGTTGCATACAAATGTATGCAAAATGAGGGAAACAGTGATTGTCACATTGTGTCTCATAAGCATTACGTTTTGTTATTTGAAGTGAGAGTATCAGATAGTGTTTAAGAACACATGCTCTAGAAACTTACAGGAGGGATATGAACACCAATTCTACTACTTACTTAATCTCTTTGTACTTCAGTTTCCTCATCTCTAAAATTTGTGTTTGACAATAGCCTCTGTCACACATTGTGCTTATGAGGGTTAATTGGGCAATACATATAATGACCTTAGAATAGTGCTTGGCATTAGTAAATGCATAATAAATGGTTTGACTGTGTGTGTGTGTGCCTTTAAAAAATACAAAAAATTATAAAGATTCATATAACAAGCATCCATATACTCTGTACCAAAAAGTAGTAAGTACTAACAACGTTGTATCTTTCTAACAAAATAAAATGTTTCAATATTTTTTTTTAAATATTTTATTTATTTATTTGACAGAGAGAGAGAGAGCACAGATAGTCAGAGTGGCAGGCAGAGGGAGAAGCAGGCTCTCTGCTGAGCAGGGAGCCCGATACGGAGCTCAATCCCAGGGCCCTGGGACCATGACCTGAGCTGAAGGCAGACCCCCAACCGACTGAGCCACCCAGGTGCCCCTCAATACCTTTTTTATACTAAGTGAAATTTTCTTTTTTCATTTTCTTTTTTTCTTTTTGGTAATCCTGTGGCACTGAATTTTAAAATGTGACAATACTAGATATTGTTAAAGAACATGTGTCCTTAGAATCAGATTTCCTGGGCGCCTGGGTGGCTCAGTTGGTTAAGCGACTGCCTTCGGCTCAGATCATGATCCTGGAGTCCCTGGATCGAGTCCCGCATCGGGCTCCCTGTTCGGCAGGGAGTCTGCTTCTCCCTCTGACCCTCCCCCCTCTCATGTACTCGCTCTCTCTCATTCTCTCTCTCAAATAAATAAAATCTTTAAAAAAAAAAAAAAAAGAATCAGATTTCCTATTCTCCAGTTCTACTGACCACTATTTGATCCTGGCTAAATTTCTTAACTTTCTTATAACACCGTTTCCTCATTGGTAAAATGCTGCTAATAATACTTTACTTACAAGTCTTTCACAAAGGAAAAAAAAAAAATGTAGAAAAAGTGCTGAGCACAGAACTTGCCATATAGCAAATGCTCAATTTACTGAAAAACAATTTCTTGAGATATTTTCTTAACGTCATGGGGGTAGGACAGGATTGGAAAAATCAGTTAATCTACTTCCCTTCCTATGCAACTTTAGTGTCTTGAATTTAGGTTCTAGAAGGGCAATATTTTTGTCAGTTTAGATTATTTTGTATATATTTGTATATCTCCAATGCCACATAGTAAGGATTCAGTAAATATTTATTGAACATTAAATGAATGGAAAAAAGATTGTATCAGACAAACAAATGGTTATTTTTTTAACAACATAAATTTTAGTTATTTCATGACTAACTTTTCCTTCTGACCTCAGTCCCACTCACACAGATTTATGTGTATAGATTAGAATAGCTAACATTTCTTTTGCTTTTTGTATGTGTTAATTACTATTCTAAGCACTTTGCCTATATTAGCTCATTTATTCCTCATCCCAATTCTATGAGGAGGGTATTATTAGCCCATTTTAAAAATGGAAGCTGGGGTACAAAGAACCAAGTCATTCTCCCAGGATCATGTAGCCAATAAATATTTAGAGTCAATACCCAAATTTAAATTCAAACCTTGGATATAAAACTTTTGTTTCTGACCAGAGTCCATGTCAGCCTTTGTTTGTTTTTATTTTAAAGATTTATTTATTTATTTTAGAGAGAGAGTGTGTGCAAGCTAGTGGGGGGGAGGGGCAGAGGGAAAGAGAGAATCCTCAAGCAGACTCCCCACTGAGTGTGGAGCTCATTGTGGGGCTCAATCCCAGAATACTGGATCATGATCTGGGCTGAAATCAAGAGTCTGCCGCTTAAGCAACTGAGCTACCAGACGCCCTGTTTTTATTTTAAAGACAAAAAAAAGGGTACTTTAAAAATTGGTCATCCTTGTCAGAGAAAAAGAGAAAATGGTGGCAGATCCAGTTCTCCTAAAATTTAGCCAGCTGACATATCTTTTTCATCATTGAATCCTGTATCTCTGAGAGGACAAAAGAAGGGATATACTCTTCCCTATTCAGGGTAAAAAAAAATGGGAGCATCATTTGAGATAGTCTTTTTTTTTTTTTTTAACTGAAGTTTTTATTTTATATTGGACTGATTTTTTTTAATTAAAAATTTTCCCAGCCTTATTGAGATGTAATTATGGACTGGGCTTTTTATTTATTTTATTTTATTTTTTGACAATTCATCACTTTTTCTTTTCTTTTCTTTTTGTTTCTTTTTCAAATTTTTATTTAAATTCTAGTTAGTTAACATATAGTGTAATACTGTTTTCAGGAGTGGAATTTAGTGATTCATCACTTATATATAACATCCAGTGCTCAACAGGACAAGTGCCCTACTTAATATCCATCACCCATCTAGCCCATTCCCCACCCACCTCCCTCCATCAACCCTCAGTTTGTTCTCTATCCTTAAGAGTCCCTTATGGTATGTTTCCCTCTCTCTCTCCCCCACCCTCCCATATGTTCATCTGTTTTGTTTCTTAAACTCCACATATGAGTGAAATCATGTGGTGTTTGTCTTTCTCTGAATGACTCATTTCACTTAACATAATACACTCTTGCTCCATCTACATCATTGCAAATGTCAAGATTTCATTCTTTTTGATGGCTGAGTAATATTCCATTGCATATATGTACCACATCTTTATCCATTCATCAGTCAATGGACCTTCAGGCTCTTTCCATAGTTTCGCTATTATTGATAAGGCTGCTATAAATATTGGTGTGCATTTACCCCTTTGAATCTGTATTTTTGTATCTTTTGGGTAAATACCTAGTAGTGTAATTGCTGGGTCAAATGGTAGTTCAATTTTGACTTTTTGAGGAACCCCCCATACTATTTTCCAGAGTGGCAGCACCTGTTTGCATTCCCACCAATGGTGCAAGAGGGTTGCTCTTTCTTCACATCCTCACCAACACCTGCTTTTCTTGTGTTGTCAATTTTAGCCATTCTGACAGGTGTGAAGTGGTATCTCATCATGGTTTTGATTTGTATTTTCCTGTTGATGCTGATATTGAACATCTTTTCATGTGTCTGGTAGCAATCTGGATGGCTTCTTTGAAAAATGTTCGTTCATGTCTTCTGCCCATTTCTTAACTAGATTATGTGTTTTTTGGTTGTTGAGTT
The DNA here is from genome assembly GCF_029215605.1 of Mirounga angustirostris. Lineage (NCBI taxonomy): Eukaryota > Metazoa > Chordata > Mammalia > Carnivora > Phocidae > Mirounga > Mirounga angustirostris. The sequence goes on along the minus strand of NW_026991709.1, from coordinate 173,424,387 downwards.
TGATAAGTTCTTTATAGATTTTGGATACTAACCTTTTATCCAATATGTCATTTGCAAATATCTTCTCCCATTTCTTTGGCTGCCTTTTAGTTTTGTTGATTATTTCCTTTGTTGTGTAGAAGATTTTTATCTTGATGAAGTCCCCGTAGTTCATTTTCCCTTTTATTTCCCTTGCCTTCAGAGATGTGTCTAGTAAGAATTTGCTACAGCTGAGGTTAAAGAGGTTGCTGCCTGTGTTGTCCTCTAGGATTTTGATGGTTTCCTGTATCACTTTTAGGTCATTCATCCATTTTAAATTTATTTTTGTTGTGTATGAAAGTGGTGCAGTTTCATTCTTCTGCATGTTACTATCCAGTTTTCCCAACACCATTTGTTGAAGAGACTTTTTTTCCATTGGATCTTCTCTCCTGCTTTGTCGAAGATTAAATTGACCACATAGTTGTGGGTCCATTTCTGGGTTTTCTTTCTGTTCCATTGATCTATGTGTCTGTTTTTGTGCCAGTACACTACTGTCATGATGACTACAGCTAGATTTTAAACCAAAGAGTGTAATACAAGATGAAGAAGGGCATTACATCATAATTAAGGGGTCCATCCATCAAGAAGATCTAACAATTGTAAATATTTATCCCCCAACTTGGGAGCACCCAAAAATATAATCAATTAATAACAAACATAAAGAAACTCATTGATAATAATACAATGATAGTAGGGGACTTTAACACCCCACTTACACCAATGGACAGATCATCTAAGCAGAAAATCAGCAAGGAAACAATGGCTTTGAATGACACACTGGACCAGATGGACTTAACAGATACATTCAGAACATTTCATCCTAAAGCAGCAGAATACACATTCTTTTCCAGTGCACATGGAACATTCTCTCAAATAGATCACATACTGGGTCACAAATCAGCTCTCAACATGTACAAAAAGATTGAGATCATATGATGCATATTTTCACACCATAATGCTATGAAATTTGAAGTCACCCACAAGAAAACATTTGGAAAGACAATAAATACATGGAGGTTAAAAAACATCCTACTAAAGAATGATTGGCTTAACCAGGAAATTAAAAAAGAAATTAAAAAGTACATGGAAGCAAATGAAAATGGAAACATGACAGTCCAAAACCTTTGGGGTGTGGCAAAGGCATTCCTAAGAGGGAAGTATATTGCAATACAGGCCTAACCTCAAGAAGCAAGAAAAGTCTCAAATACACAACCTAACCTTACACCTAAAGCAGCTAGAAAAGAAAGAGCAAATAAAGCCTAAAGCCAGCAGAAAAATGGAAATAATAAAGATTAGAGCAAAAATAAATGATATAGAAACAAAAAACCCAGTAGAACAGATCAATGAAACTAAGAGCTAGTTTTTTGAAAGAATTAATAAATTTGAAAAACCCCTCACCAGACTTATCAAAAAGAAAAGAGAAATGACCCCCCAAAAATAAAATCATAATGAAAGAGGAGAGATCACAACCAATACCACAGAAATACAAATAATTATAAGAGAATAATTATGAAAAATTATATGCTAACAAACCGGGCAATCTGGAAGACATGGACAAATTCCTAAAAACATGCAAACTACCAAAACTGAAACAGGAAGGAATAGATAATTTTTTTTAAAGATTTTATTTATTTATTTGACAGAGAGAGACACAGTGAGAGAGGGAACACAAGCAGGGGGAGTGGGAGAGGGAGAAGCAGGCTTCCCGCGGAGCAGGGAGCCCAATGTGGCACTCGATCCCAGGACCCTGGGATCATGACCTGAGCCAAAGGCAGTCGCTTAACCAACTGAGCCACCCAGGCGCCCAGGAATAGATAATTTTAACAGACCCATAACCAGCAAAGAAATTAAATCAATAATCAAAAATCTCCCAACAAACAAAAATCCAGGGACAAATGACTTCTCAGGGGAATTCTATCAGACATTTAAAGAAGAATGAATACCTATTCTTCTCAAACTGTTCCAAAAAATAGAAATGGAAGGAAAACTTCCACACTCGTTCTATGAGGCTGACATTACTTTGTTTCAAAACAAAAAAGACAAAGACCCCACTAAAAAGGAGAATTGCAGGCCAATATCCCTGATGAACATGGATGCAAAAATTCTTAACAAGATTATTAGCAAATTGAAGCCAACAGTACATTAAAAGAATTATTCACCATGGTCAAGTGGGATTTATTCCTGGGCTGTAGGGTGACCACATTAATAAAAGAAAGGATAAGAACCATTGATCCTCTCAGTAGATGCAGAAAAAGCAATTGACAAATTACAGCATCCATTCTTGATATAAACCCTCAACAAAGTAGGGATAGAAGCAACATATCTCAACATCATAAAGGCCATATATGAAAGACCCACAGCTAATATCATCCTCAACGGGAAAAAACAGAGCCTTTCCTCTATGAATCAGGAACAAGATAGGAATGTCCACTCTCACAATTACTATTTAACACAGTACTGGAAGTCTTAGCCTCAGCAATCAGGCAACAAAAAGAAATAAAACGGATCCAATCAGCAAGGAAGAAGTCAAACTTTCACTGTTTGCAAACAACATGATACTCTATGCAGAAAACCTCAAAAACTCCACTAAAAAATTGTTAGAACTAAAACGTGAATTCAGCAGTCACAGGATATAAAATCAACATACAGAAATCTGTTCAATTTCTATGCACCAATAATGAAACAGCAGCAATAGAAATCAGGGAATCAATCCCATTTACAATTGCACCAAAAACCTTAAGATACCTAGGAATAAACTTAACCAAAGAGGTAAAAGATCTGTACTCTGAAAAACTATAGGAAACTTATGAAGGAAATTGAACAGGACACAAAGAAATGGAAAAACATTCCATGCTCATGTTTGGAAGAGCAAACATTGTTAAAATGTCTATACTACCCAAAACAGTCTACATATTTAATGCACCTTATCAAAATGCCACCACCATTTTTCACAGAGCTAGAAGAAATAATCCTAAAATTTGTATGGAACCACAAAAGACCCCAAATAGCCATAGCAATCCTGAAAAAAGAAAAGGAAAGCTGGAGACAACATAATCCTGGACTTTAAGTTATATTATGAAGATAGTCTTTATTTATTTGGAACGAAGTGTATAAAAAAGCACTGTATGTGAGATAGTGGGTTGGTTCTCAGTGCTACTGGACACCACAAGTAAATAGAACAGACCAACTGGGGCCTGATTTGTTTTTCCTGAAAGTCTTTCCTTATGTATAAAACTGTCCCTGGACCTGCCACCATCTTAACACCCTAAGCATATTACCTAATTTGTGGTGATCTTCTTTACCTACTTAGTAATGGTGATGTTATATAGATACAGGTCTGCCTCTTCCACTGTTTATGAAATTCTCAAGAGTGGGTTCTTTTCTCAATCACTTTTATATCTTAGCCTTTAGCATAGTCCAACACTTCACAGACATTCAATAAATATTTGGTTAACCAGTGAATGAAGGATGAGAATGATTTTAAGAAGCAGAAATGTTCTACAGTCTCACAGGTATTTTACTATTCTACACCTGCAGAGGTAGGCTGACAATCAGAGGAAACTGTATTCTTTTTTAAACCATAGGTTTAAGCTCTTAAATGAGTAACAAGTGAAGACCTTTACCCACATTGAAGGAGGCTATTTCATTATTATTATTAAAATGCATTAACACATTGTAGCACTTGATTGAGGTATTCTTTACAGAGATGGCCACTGAAGCCTTTAAGCTTGGAACTGCTAAATTGTGAAAGGAAACACAAAAGATAAAGGTTTATATTTTCTTTGATCTACTCAGGATGCCTGAATGAGTTTTTACTTTCTTTAAAAATTGTATCAGATTGAACCTTAGAAAAGAGCAATAGGAGACACCAGTGTTTTAGAGGTTTTCATGTTACTTTACAGAAGTAAGGTGATGATAGGGCCCTGCATACTAAACTAAAATGTGTTTTGAATTTTTGAATTCAAATTACCTGGGGATACCATTTCCCCTTCACTGCAGCATTACACACCACATACATACACGCACATATACACAGAAACATACATCCTCTTTCTTTCTCCCACTTCCTCATTTTATGTTCCTCTTAGTATGCTGTACTTACGTTTTTATTAATATGCTGTTACCTTACCATATAACAGTGGCACAATCAGGGAGTGAAGTCTCCCAAGGGGGAGAAATGTTTTCTGTATATATTTGCCATGTCTATCCCCAGAGTTTTCACTTGGGTTTTCTAATATATGCCTTTCTGTAGATTAAGCAATTGAAGTTCAGACAAATTAAGTGAATTACTTCAGAGATGCACAGATCATAAGTTTCATTGCTGGAACCATAAAATTAACTGTCATACAGTTTGCTATCGGTGTAAACTGGGAATAGTTCATTTTAAACCCGGTGACTTGTGTAGAATCAGGCTGTGTCTAACAGTATACCTGTCAAACCCGTTTCAGTGTTGGATTCAACTGACTATTGATAAATCCGTATAGTTGTGATATCAAAAAGGAAAGATACATGAGTCATCTTGTGCTGGGATAATTTTACTTTTAAAAATATTCCCCATGTATATTGACTAAAGAAAAATTGTGATGGGAACAGCATAAATTAGTTTTAGGAAACCTAACTGAAAGCTGCTATCATTATTTCTATTGCTTTATACATCTACAGACCAAATATCTTATTCATGGTATTTAAGGGACTCGACAGTTTTTTTGGTTTTTGATTTTATTTTTGTTTTTCTTTTTTGCCTGAGCAAAAGCTTTTTTTTTTTAATTTTATTGTTATGTTAATCACCATACGTTACATCATTAGTTTTTGATGTAGTGTTCCATGATTCATTGTTTATGCATAACACCCACTGCTCCACACAGAGGATGCCCTCTTTAATACCCATCACCAGGCTATCCTATCCTCCCACCCCCCTCCCCTCTAGAACCCTCAGTTTGTCTTTCAGAGTCCAGCATCTCTCATGGTTCGTCTCCCCCTACGATTTCCCCCCCTTCATTCTTCCCCTCCTGCTATCTACTTCTTTTTTTTTTCTTAACATATATTTCATTATTTGTTTTAGAGGTACAGATCTGTGATTCAACAGTCTTGCACAATTCACAGCATTCACCATAGCACATACCCTAACCAATGTCTATCACCCAGCCTCCCCATCCCTCCCACCCACCCCCCTCTCCAGCAACCCTCAGTTTGTTTCCTGAGATTAAGAATTCCTCATATCAGTGAGGTCATATGATACATGTCTTTCTCTGATTGACTTATTTCGCTCAGCATAATACCCTCCAGTTCCATCCACGTTGTTGCAAATGGTAAGATCTCACTCCTTTTGATGGCTGCATAATATTCCATTGTATATATATACCACTTCTTCTTTATCCATTCATCTGTCGATGGACATCTTGGCTCTTTCCGCAGTTTGGCTATTGTGGACATTGCTGCTATAAACATCAGGGTGCACGTACCCCTTCGGATCACTACATCTGTATCTTTGGGATATACACCCAGTAGTGCAATTGCTGGATCGTATGGTAGCTCTATCTTCAACTTTTTGAGGAACCTCCATACATACTGTTTTCCGGAGAGGCTGCACCAGCTTGCATTCCCACCAACAGTGTAGGAGGGTTCCCCTTTCTCCGCATCCCCGCCAACATATGTCATTTCCTGACTTGTTAATTTTAGCCATTCTGACTGGTGTGAGGTCGTATCTCATTGAGGGTTTGATTTGGATTTCCCTGCTGCTGAGCGATGTTGAGCACTTTTTCATGTGTCTGTTGGCCATTTGGATGTCTTCTTTGGAAAAATGTCTGTTCATGTCTTCTGCCCATTTCTTGATTAGATCGTTTGTTCTTTGGGTGTTGAGTTTGATAAGTTCTTTATAGATTTTGGATACTAGCCCTTTATCTGATATGTCATTTGCAAATATCTTCTCCCATTCTGTCGGTTGTCTTTTGGTTTTGTTGACTGTTTCCTTTGCTGTGCAAAAGCTTTTTATCTTGATGAAGTCCCAATAGTTCATTTTTGCCCTTGCTTCCTTGCCTTTGACGATGTTTCTAGGAAGAAGTTGCTGCGGCTGAGGTCGAAGAGGTTGCTGCCTGTGTTCTCCTTTAGGATTTGGATGGACTCCTGTCTCACATTGAGGTCTTTCAACCATTTGGAGTCTATTTTTGTATGTGGTGTAAGGAAATGGTCCAGTTTCATTCTTCTGCATGTGGCTGTCCAATTTTCCCAACACCATTTGGTGAAGAGACTCTCTTTTTTCCATTGGACATTCTTTCCTGCTTTGTCAAAGATGAGTTGACCATAGAGTTGAGGGTCCATTTCTGGGCTCTCTATTCTGTTCCATTGATCTATGTGTCTGTTTTTGTGCCAGTACCATACTGTCTTGATGATGACAGCTTTGTAATAGAGCTTGAAGTCTGGAATTGTGATGCCGCCGGCTATGCTTTTCTTTTTCAACATTCCTCTGGCTATTTGGGGTCTTTTCTGGTTCCATACAAATTTTAGGATTATTTGTTCCATTTCTTTGAAAAAAGTGGATGGTATTTTGATGGGGATTGCATTGAATGTGTAGATTGCTCTAGGTAGCATTGACATCTTCACAATATTTGTTTTTCCAATCCATGAGCATGGAACGTTTTTCCATTTCTTCCATGTCTTCCTCAATTTCAATTTCCTCAATTTCTTTCATGAGTATTTTATAGTTTTCTGAGTACAGATCCTTCCTTTGCCTCTTTGGTTAGATTTATGCCTAGGTATCTTATGGGTTTGGGTGCAATTGTAAATGGGATCGACTCCTTAATTTCTCTTTCTTCTGTCTTGTTGTTGGTGTATAGGGATACCACTGATTTCTGTACACTGATTTTATATCCTGCCACTTGACTGAATTCCTGTATGAGTTCTAGCAGTTTTGGGGTGGAGTCTTTGGGGTTTTCCACATAAAGTATCATATCATCTGCAAAGAGTGAGAGTTTGACTTCTTCTTTGCCGATTTGGATGCCTTTTATATCTTTTTGTTGTCTGATTGCTGCGGCTAGGACTTCTAAAACTATGTTGAATAGCAGTGGTGATAGTGGACATCCCAACTGCGTTCCTGACCTTAGAGGAATTAACACAAGCTCCTAGTTTCGTTGATCTGTTCTACTATTCTTTTGGTTTCTATTTCATTGATTTCTGCTCTGATCTTTATTATTTCTCTTCTCCTGCTGGGTTTAGGCTTTATTTGCTGTTCTTTCTCCAGCTCCTTTAGGTGTAGGGTTAGGTTGTGTATTTGAAACCTTTCTTGTTGCTTGAGAAAGGCTTGTATTGCTATATACTTTCCTCTTAGGACTGCCTTTGCTGCATCCCACAGATTTTGAACAGTTGTGTTTTCATTTTCATTGGTTTCCATGAATTTTTTTAATTCTTTAATTTCCTGGTTGACCCATTCATTCTTTACTAGGATGCTCTTTAACCTCCATGTATTTGAGTTCTTTCCGACTTTCCTCTTGTGACTGAGTTCTAGTTTCAAAGCATTGTGGTCTGAAAATAGGCAGGGAATGATCCCAATCTTTTGGTACTGGTTGAGACCTGATTTATGACCTAGGATGTGATCTATTCTGGAGAATGTTCCATGGGCACTAGAGAAGAATGTGTATTCTGTTGCTTTGGGGTAGAATGTTCTGAATATGTCTGTGAAGTCCATTTGGTCCAGTGTGTCATTTAAAGTCTTTATTTCCTTACTGATCTTTTGCTTAGATGATCTGTCCATTTCAGTGAGGGGGGTGTTAAAGTCCCCCACTATTATTGTATTGTTGTCAATGTGTTTCTTTGCTTTTGTTATTAATTGCCTTATATAATTGGCTGCTCCCATGATAGGGGCATAGATATTTACAATTGTTAGATCTTCTTGTTGGATAGACCCTTTAAGTAGGATATAGTGTCCTTCCTCATCTCTTATTACAGTCTTTGGTTTAAAAATCTAATTTTTCTGGTATAAGGATTGGCACCCCAGCTTTCTTTTGGTGTCCATTACCATGGTAAGTGGTTTTCCACCCCCTCACTTTCAATCTGGGGGTGTCTTTGGGTCTAAAATGAGTCTCTTGCAGACAGCATATCAATGGGTCATGTTTTTTTATCCCATCTGATAGCCTGTGTCTTTTGATTGGGGCATTTAGCCCATTTACATTCAGGGTAACTATTGAAAGATAGGAATTTAGTGCCATTGTATTACCTGTAAGGTGACTGTTACTGTATATTGTCTGTGTTCCTTTCTGGTCTATGTTGCTTTTAGGCTCTCTCTTTGCTTAGAGGACCCCTTTCAAGATTTCCTGTAGGGCTGGTTTTGTGTTTGCAAATTCCTTTAGTTTCTGTTTGTCCTGGAAGGTTTTTATCTCTCCTTCAATTTTCAATGACAGCCTAGCTGGATATAGTATTCTTGGCTGCATATTTTTCTCATTTAGTGCTCTGAATATATCCTGCCAGTCCTTTCTGGCCTGCCAGGTCTCTGTGGATAGGTCTGTTGCCAATCTAATGTTTCTACACTTGTAGGTTACATATCTCTTCTCCCAAGCTGCTTTCAGGATTTTCTCTTTGTCTCTAAGACTCGTAAGTTTTACTATTAGATGTCGGGGTGTTGACCTATTTTTATTGATTTTGAGAGGGGTTCTCTGTGCTTCCTGGATTTTCATGCCTGTTTCCTTCCCCAAATTAGGGAAGTTCTCTGCTATAATTTGCTCCAGAATACCTTCTGCCCCTCTCTCTCTTTCTTCTTCTTCTGGGATCCCAATTATTCTAATGTTGTTTCTTATGGTATCGCTTATCTCTCGAATTCTGCCCTCATGATCCAGTAGTTGTTTATCTCTCTTTTTCTCAGCTTCTTTATTTTCCATCATTTGGTCTTCTATATCACTGATTTTCTCTTCTGCCTCATTGATCCTAGCAGTTAGTGCCCCCATTTTTGATTGCACCTCTTTAATAGCCTTTTTCAACTTGGTTAGATTTTAGTTCTTTTATTTCTCCAGAAAGGGGGTGTATTTGAGACCTTTCTTGTTTCTTGAGAAATAACTTCCATGCTTTTTTCAAGCCCAGCTAGTATCTTTAAAATCATGATTCTGAACTCTAGGTCCAACATCGTACTAATGTCCGTATTGAGTAGGTCCCTGGCAGTCAGTACTACCTCTTGTTCTTTTTGTTGAGGTGATTTTTTCTGTCTTGTCATTTTGTCCAGATGAATGAGAGAACAAAATGCTAACAGGGTAACAACATCCCCAGAAAATATACTCTAAACAAATCAGAAAAGACCTGAAGCTGGGGTAAAAGAAAGGGAAAGAAAGAAAAAGATAAAGAAAAAGAAAAAGATAAAAACAAACAAAAACAGAACAAAACAAAAAACCAGAATATGATCAAATATGATCAGGCTGGTGCATAGATCAGTGCCACACACTAGATTTTGGGTGTATTTTGGTCTGTTAGAAGAAAATGCCTCCCAAAATTTTAAATAAAGAAAAACTTATATATGTACAAAAATAAGGGTTGATACGACGAAGGGATGGAATATGATTATAAAGGTGAAAATTATAATAAGTTTTATAAAAGGAATTGATAAGATAAGAAGTTGTTTGAAAAAAGAAAGAAGAGGATTTAAAAAAGAAAAAAATGGGAGAGAATGTGATCAGGCAGGAGACTAGAACAAAGCCATACATTAGAGATTTAGGCTATATTTTGATCTGTTAGAAGAAACTGTATCTCAAAATTTTAAAGAGAGAACAACTTATATATATGCCAAAAATAAGGGTAACTACTATAAAGGGATAGAATATGACTCTAGAAATGAAAAATAAAAATGTTTTTTTAAAAAAGGGATTGATAAGATGTTGGTTGAAAAAGGGAAAAAAAATTCAAAGAAAAAGAAGACAGTTAAAAAAAAATTAAGTTTGAAAGACTAAAAAATCATGGTAAAAAAGCCACGGATTCTATGTGCAGTATTCCCCTAGCGCTGGAGTTCTGCCATTCTCATTGATCTGTAAACTTGGTCTTGGCTGCCTGTTCTTGCTGATCTTCTGGGGGAGGGGCCTGTTGCAGTGCTTCCGAAATGTCTTTGCCAGAGACAGAATTGCCCCGCCCTTGCCAGTCTGGACTAAATAATCTGCTCGGGTTTGCTCTCAGGAGCTTTTGTTAACCTGCAAGCTCTCTGTTGGGCTTTGGAGGATGAGAGTGAAAATGGCAACCTCCCAATCTCCACCCTGGAGGAGCCAAGAACTTGGGGCCCCACTCCTCAGTGTGCCCCCAGAGAAAAGCAGTCAATCACTCCCGTCTCCCCGGTCTCCGTCCGCACTCCATGCTCACCCGGCCTGTGACAGAGCGTTTCTATCTCTGGCACCCAACTTGGTGTGGAGTCTCCAAACCCAGCAGATCCCTGCCTTGTGCTCCTGCGCAGCTCCTCCCCAGGGAGGAAGGGGAGTCTCCCCAGATCTGCCGCTTGTTGGGTCCCTGCTGGAGGAGCAGTGGCCCGACTGTCTCACGGATTACAGTTTATGCCAACCCCGAGCTGAGAGCCTGCTCCTCGGCTCCGTCTCTGCAGCTGGCTTCCCCGCTCCAATACCCGGGAGCTCTGCCATGCCCAGGCACCCCCGGTCTTTCTGTGACCCCGAGGGTCCTGAGACCACACTCTCCCGGAGGGTTCCACCCCCCACTTAGCCACTGGAGTGATTTCCCTCAGTGGAGCAGACTTCTAAAAGTTCCGATTTTGTGCTCCATGGCTCTATCACTTGCCAGAAGCGGCCAGCGGAGGCCCCCTCCCCCGCTATCTAGCCTCCCGTATATCGCCTCGGATTCACTTCTCCACACGTCCTACCTTCCAGAAAGTGTTCGCTTTTCTGTTCACAAAGTTGTTGCTATTCTTTTCTTCCATCTCCTATTGAGTTCGTAGGTGTTCAGAATGGTTTGATCCCTATCCAGCTGAATTCCTGAGACCAGATGAAATCCAGGTCTCCTACTCTTCTGCCATCTTGCTCCGCCCCCCAACAATTTGTTTTTAATGAAGGGATTTTTAAGCAGCAACAACCTCTTCCTAGAAAAATCGCCAAAGGCAAGGAAGCAAGGGCAAAAATGAACTATTGGGACTTCATCAAGATAAAAAGCTTTTGCACAGCAAAGGAAACAGTCAACAAAACCAAAAGACAACCGACAGAATGGGAGAAGATATTTGCAAATGACATATCAGATAAAGGGCTAGTATCCAAAATCTATAAAGAACTTATCAAACTCAACACCCAAAGAACAAACGATCTAATCAAGAAATGGGCAGAAGACATGAACAGACATTTTTCCAAAGAAGACATCCAAATGGCCAACAGACACATGAAAAAGTGCTCAACATCGCTCGGCAGCAGGGAAATCCAAATCAAACCCTCAATGAGATACGACCTCACACCAGTCAGAATGGCTAAAATTAACAAGTCAGGAAATGACATATGTTGGCGGGGATGCGGAGAAAGGGGAACCCTCCTACACTGTTGGTGGGAATGCAAGCTGGTGCAGCCACTCTGGAAGACAGTATGGAGGTTCCTCAAAAAGTTGAAGATAGAGCTACCCTACGATCCAGCAATTGCACTACTGGGTGTATATCCCAAAGATACAAATGTAGTGATCCGAAGGGGTACGTGCACCCTGATGTTTATAGCAGCAATGTCCACAATAGCCAAACTGCGGAAAGAGCCAAGATGTCCATCGACAGATGAATGGATAAAGAAGAAGTGGTATATATATACAATGGAATATTATGCAGCCATCAAAAGAATGAGATCTTACCATTTGCAACAATGTGAATGGAACTGGAAAGTATTATGCTGAGTGAAATAAGTCAAACAGAGAAAGACATGTATCATATGACCTCATTGATATGAGGAATTCTTAATCTCAGGAAACAAACTGAGGGTTGCTGGAGAGGGGGGTGGGGTGGGAGGGATGGGGTGGCTGGGTGATAGACATTGGTTTAGGGTATGTGCTATGGTGAGTGCTGTGAATTGTGCAAGACTGTTGAATCACAGATCTGTACCTCTGAAACAAATAATGCAATATATGTTAAGAAAAAAAAAAAAAGAAGAAGATAGCAGGAGGGGAAGAATGAAGGGGGGGAAATCGTAGGGGGAGATGAACCATGAGAGATGCTGGATTCTGAAAGACAAACTGAGGGTTCTAGAGGGGATGGGGGTGGGAGGATGGGTTAGCCTGGTGATGGGTATTAAAGAGGGCATCCTCTGTGTGGAGCACTGGGTGTTATGCATAAACAATGAATCATGGAACACTACATCAAAAACTAATGATGTAACGTATGGTGATTAACATAACAATAAAAATTTTTTTAAAAAAGAGGAGGATGGGGAAATGGACATCTGATTTGACAACTCTGAGATCATTTGTGACCTTGACAAGCATATTTCAGTGGCGTGGAGAGAATGAAAGCCTGATTTGTGTGTGTTTATGAGAGAACGGGTGGAGAGGACTTGGGAACAGCTAGTACAGAAATTTTTATTTATGTGCTCATGGCTTCTCCACTCTAGCATGGAAGAGCCAGAAGGGTTGGGACCTGTGAGTATCCCATTTGTTTCTGTAACCCAGTGCCCAGTGTTGTATTTGTTAAAATCATGTTAAATATTGTACTAGGATCTCTTTCAAATGTGGAACTCTGTAATTTTCCAGTTTGGTCAAAGCAACAAAGAGTAGAGGGGATCGATAGGGCTGGACTAGATTTTTCTGCTTCTTTCCAGCTCTAAAATTCTATGATTGTGTGACCTGTTCTATCAACCAGCCTTGTGTTAATACAGCTAGGAATCTAAAAAAAAAAAAAAAAAAAGAAAAGAAAAGAAAAAAATCAGATTAGGAGTCAGAAGTTTGGTGATTTGAACTCCAACACTGCTATACCATGTAAGCTTTAGGAAATAACTTCTTTGAGCCTCTGTTTCTTCATCCCTAAAATGGCATGCATAACACCATCATTGCCTGTTTAAAAGTTATATATATATCAAATGGAATTATAATATAAAATGCTTTGCAGAAAGTTAGACACTGTTTAAATATAAAGTATGTTTATTGTGCTGTAAGTTTACAATTATAATTTCACTGATAGATTTCAATAGATACAGGGCACCTGGTTGGCTCAGTCGGTTAAGCATCTGCCTTCAGCTCCGGTCATGATCCCAGGTTCCTGAGATCAAGCCCCACATCGGGCTCCCTGATCAGCGGGGAGCCTGCTTCTCTCTCTCCTTCCTGCTTGTGCTCTCTGACGCTATCTCTGTCTCTCTTTCTCAAATAAATAAATAAAATCTTGAAAAAAAAAGATTTGAATGGATACACAAAGAGTATAGTTTCAACTAAACTTTTTAGAATAAAAATGGTAATATGTCAGGATGCCTGGGTGGCTCAGTCAGTTAAGCATCTGCCTTTGGCTCAGGTCATAATCCCAGGGTCCTGGGATGGAGTCCTGCATTGGGCTCCCTGCTCAGTGGGGAGCCTGCTTCTCCTTTTGCCTGCCACTCCCCCTCTTGTGTTCTCTCTCTGTCAAATAAATAAATAAAATCTTTAAAGAAAATGGTAATATGTCTAGCCAATTATGTCTTAGACAATAAAGCAGTTTTATTCAAAAAACTTGCAATTATGATATGCATAGTGGCAGAGAATTTTGGATTTGTCATTTTTTTTAAATGTATTTCTCCTAGAGAAGCTAGTTGAAAAATTACCAAATTCTGTGTATTTGTAAACATAACAAAAAAAAGATTGAGTAGATATATTAAAGTCACCTGAGACATTTACTTTTTTTCCTCTTTGAGTGATTACTATAAAAAAATCAAATTCACATTTCAAAGAAAGAGCAATATAGTCTCTCCATAAATGTACATATTATATAACCTAATATTCAGTCTGGAGGATAAATTCAAGGTATTGGTCATATAAAAATAATTGGTTTATGGGGCGCCTGGGTGGCTCAGTTGGTTAAGCGACTGCCTTCGGCTCAGGTCATGATCCTGGAGTCCTGGGATCGAGTCCCGCATCGGGCTCCCTGCTCGGCAGGGAGTCTGCTTCTCCCTCTGACCCTCCTCCCTCTCATGCTCTCTGTCTCTCGTTCTCTCTCTCTCAAATAAAAAAAATAATAAAATAAAATAAAATAATTGGTTTACTATCATGTTTTCATCAGGGAATAGTTATTTTTGAAGCAACTAATATCTTCATTAATTCTGATTTTTCTCTCACCTATGTCCACAAAACACCTTTGCTATATGGGGGCTGTAGGAAGGGACTCATAATTTATAGTTCATTAAGAAATATTTATAATGTGTTAAAGTAGTCACTTAAAGGGAATTGAAGCCTTTTATTCCAGAATAATGTGACTATTGTTATAAGTAGAAAAAATAGAACAAGTTTTCTATATATTCCAAGTTTAATAAATTTGAAGTAGAATATAATTTCATGAGGACATGGACTCTGTCAACTCACTTTACTACCGCATTCCAGCATCCAGAAGAATGGTTGACATATAAAAAGTACTTTCCAGATTTTTTTTTCTTAATAAGATCCTGAATTGATAGTGCCCTGGTGCCTGAGAGAAGCAAATAAATATCTTTTCTGGAAGAAGATAACATCATCCAAGTTCACAAATTATTTTTACAAATATTATTTCAAGTACATTCCAGTGCAAAATGGAAGATACCCAGATAGATGAAGAAACTGGTAACATAACAGATAGAAGAAACCAAAGCACAAGTACTCCAGATATTGGAAATAAAAAAAAAATAGTTATAATAACAGATATAAGACACAGTTAAGAGAATGAAAAGACTAGGCATAGATTGGAAGAAAATATTGGCAAAATATGTGTATGATCAAGAACTATTTCCTAAAATATACAAAGTAATCTTAAAATTTAACAAAAAAGAAAACAAACAATCCAATTGAAAAATGGGACAAAGACATTCTCCACATCATACATCATTAGGGATGTGTAAATTAAAACAACAAAAGGATATCAGTACATACCTATGAGAATGGCCAAAACCTAGTAACACTGACAGCACCCAATACTGGTGAGGATATGGAGCAGCAAGAACTCTAGTTCATTGCTAGTGGGGATGGAAAATGGTACCACCATTTTGGAAGATAATTTGGTGTTTTCTAACAAAACTAAACATAATTTTCCCATATGACTCAGCAACTATGCTCCTTAGTATTTACCCAAAGGGGTTAAAAATTTTGTCTACACCAAAACCTGTACACAAATGTTTATAGAAGCTTTATTCACAATTGACAAAACTTGGAAGCAACCAAGATGCCCTTCAGCAGATGAAGGGATAAATAAAGTGTGAGACATCCAAAAAATGGAATATTATTCAGCACTAAAAATACTGTGTGATTTCAACTATATAACATCTGGAAAAAGCAAAACTATGGAGATAGTAAGCAGGTCATTGGTAGCTAGAGATTGGAGGAGGGAGGGATAAATAGGGACAGAGGACTATAGGACAGTGAAACTGCTCACTGTGACACAGTGATGGTAGATACATGTTGTTATACACTTGTCCAAACCCACAGAATGTACAACACCAGAATGAATTCTTAACAGTGATAATATGTGTCACTGTACATTCAACTGTAATAACTCTACTACTCTGGTGGGTGTTTGATAATGGAGAGGCTGTGCATGTGTGGGAGCAGCATATTTGGGAAATATCTGTACCTTCCTTTCAATTTTTCTGTGAACCTAGAACTGCTTTAAAAAATAAAGCCTATTTTTAAGAAACAGGTAATTTCGCAAATTTCTAGTGAATAGGAAACCATAAAATATAATGTTACGTATCTAAAAAATAACCAAATAAAATTCTGTGATAGACTTTTACTGTCATAAACAATATTTTTACAATGTCCAATAATGGCATTGACTAATAATTTTCTTTTCATAGAATATACCATTTGGTTTATTATAGCATGCTTGGGTCTTCAGTGTCCATTTTATGGTCAGGTTAAGACCAAACTTATATTCCTGAAGCATAAATGTTAACATGATTTCTCAAATAGGTAGCACTTCACTTATTAATATAAGATGTCATTAAAAGACACATCATTTTTTTGTAAATTAAAAAAAAACTGCTTCAGAATCAACTATGACACAATGGTCTCTATTATTTCATTATATCTTCTCACTAAAATCTGTACTTATTAAGCTCATTTATTTATTTTTAGTTTTTAAAGATTTATTTATTTTATTTTTTTATTTATTCGAGAGAGCGAGACAGAGAGAGCAGAAGCAGGGGGAGAGCCAGAAGCAGACATCCTGCTGAGCTGGGAGCCCAACGCAGGACTCTATCCCAGGACTTGGAGATCATAACCTGAGCTGAAGGCAGATGCTTAACCATCTGAGCCATCCAGGCGCCCCAGTAAGATCATTTAGAAGCTCTTCAGATAATTAAAAAAAAATAACTCCTGTGTATGTGTGAATGCAAAAAGGGAAACAACTTTGAAAACACTTAAGTTACTCCTAAGATGTCTTAACATTAAAATCCAATACTTTTTTTTTAATTAACATATAATGTATTATTTGTTCCAGGGGTACAGGTCTGTGATTCATCAGTCTTACATAATTCACAGCTCTCACCATAGCACATACCCTCCCCAGTGTCCATCACCCAGCCACCCCATCACTTCCATCCCCCTCTGAAAATCCAGTACTTTTTAATCATTTTTCAACTCAAGAGTTGTTAATGTCAGTGGCTTTCCATACCATATTGTCTTCTGTACTACCCAAGGCATTGGGATAGGGGACAGTATTTCTTAAAAAGTGCTTCACTGCTACCTCCAGCATTCTTTTATAAGCTTTGACACTGGTTATTCAAGTTTTATTGCTTTCCTAACTTTTCACCTGCTAACCAGGTGATAGCAATAGAAGATTTTCAGACAATGTCTAGAATTCATAGTTCTCCATTGATCTCAAATAGTTTAATTAATTAATTATTTATTTATTTATAAAAGATGTTATTTATTTATTTGACACAGAGAGAGAAACAGCAAGAGAGGGAGCATAAGCAGGGGGAGTGGGAGAGAGAGAAGCAGGCTTCCTGCGGAGCAGGGAGCCTGATGTGGGGCTCCATCCCAGGACCCTGGGGTCATGACCTGAGCCGAAGGCAGACACTTAATGACTGAGCCACCCAGGCACCCCTCAGATAGTTTAATAATTTAGATGTCAAAGGATTTCTGGTATCCAGGGATGGCCACCAAAAAACAAACCAAAAAAACTGTTATATCTTTAAGCAACCATCTCATGAATGCTGTCTGGCCAGCAGTAATTTTAAGATGTTTCTGATTTTGATGCATCTCTATTTTAGAGATGTTAAGTTATAAAAAATATGCATACTAGAATCAATGAAACATGGTATTACTTGTAAAACTGTATCTCAATTATCAACATATACTGTTGTAGACCCAGAGTAATTTAGTAAGTACATTTTGGTTTCTCAATGGATGCAAGGCTTACATCCAGTAGAGCGCTACAAGTCAATTAGATTTTTCTCCTATCTAAGGCAATCTTGAAGTCATGTTAGAGTCTCTAAATGAAAGAATTAGACCCTGCCTACCTAGAGTGAATGAATTCAATGAGAATTACAAACGAAACTAGTTCGTTACTCTTGTTGCCTAAGCCCTAAATAATATGAATGAAAATTCATACCATGCCAGTGCTCCTTAGGTTAACACAGCTTTGAAAAGCCACCTATGTAGTATGAGGAATGTATAAAATTTTTTTTTTAAGATTTTATTTATTTATTTGAGAGAGAGCACATAAGAGGGGGGAGGGTCAGAGGGAGAAGCAGACCCCCCGCTGAGCAGGGAGCCTGATGCGGGACTCGATCCAGGGACTCCAGGATCATGACCTGAGCCGAAGGCAGTCGCTTAACCAACTGAGCCACCCAGGCGCCCGAATGTATAAAATTTTTAAATGTATATGTGTTCAACAAGCTGAATTGATGGAATCAAACAAGTCTAATAATTGTTAAGTATCTTTCACAGGTTTCTAATAATTTTGTAAACTCATTTGTATATCTATAGTCCATATTTCCTGAAGAATAAACACAAGAGCTCCCATTGAATGGTAGACCCCCATGTATTCCAACTGACCACTGTTTAAACATGTACTCTATTCATAGACACTTCTCCAAACCTGGCTAATTACCCTGGTTTCAAACCAACTGCAATGTTGCAAAAATCACGTACTCCAGAATTGTGAGAGCCAAACATTTGCTTTAAAATTTTTGTTTAGCTAATATTAGGGCATGAAAGTGCTTTTCTTGCTAAGAGATTTATAATCCAGTTCTATCAATAACTCACTGTTTATGAAATATATCATTTGTATCTGCAATCTGCTATTTAGATCCAACTGTATGTATATGATTATTTGCAATCTGCAAATAGTTATAATTAAATGAAGCCAAGCAAAAGCATGATGAGATTTGTGACACCTGTAAATTTCTCTCAAAACCAAGTATAATCACTACTGATTAGATAGTTATCAGGTGATTTTTTGCTACTTGTTTTATATCAGTACGTTTAATATCAACATATGCATATTTCAGACATCCTCAGAATAGTATGTTTCTTTCAGTTAAAGTCTATTATGGTTGTAAGCCTTTGGATGGAAGTAGTGAGTGAAATTACCCAGGTATATAAGCACATCTTTAACAAGAGAGGAAACAATTATTTTACCATTTGCCTAGGTGTGCAAATAATATATTAATATTATTTATACTCCTTACCAAAAAAAAATCTGTTTATTTACATTTTATCCTCTTCAACATATTGGCAAAGGCAAGAGCTGCTGGGAAAAAAGACAATTTGAAATGCTAATGTGGTACAAAGTGATAGAGATGTCCAAGAGAGTTAGGAGTGAGTAAGCCTTTCAAATCTGGGCCCATGATGTAAAATGGAAAATAAAAATGCATGTTCCTTGGCTTTGTCATCAAAGCAGAAGGATAGTGTCCGGATGCTATTCTCTCTAAAACATGGTGTAGGGACTAATGCTCTGCGCTTAAAATTTTAGAAGGTTCAGAGAGGTTAAGAAGCTTTCCCCAGGTCACTTACGTGAAACAAGCTGTACTAGCCGTTAGCCTGATGGATGCTTATTCCATAATTCTTTCCTTTACCCTGTGAAGTCTCTTATAGGTACTTTATGGAGGATTAAAAATATGAAAAAATAAAGTGTTTAACAAGAACTACAACATGGCTCTGCTCTTCCTTCTCCTCCTCCTCCCTCCTCCTCCTCTTGCCACTCTGCTGCATCTACACATGGCTCTTCTTATATTGTGTTTAAAGTACTTTGAGTATTCAAGATATACTAAAATGATCAGAGATTAAAATCACATGTAAGAAATGTTAATTGCAAGGAAGGAGGGATGTGTGCTTGGCATCAACAAAGGAAGGTCTATCATATATTATTGTATAAAAAACCATCCTTAATGTTAGTAGTTTAAATTAATATGTATATATCATTGCTCTTATATCTGTGGGTAAGCTGGGTGGTTCTACTGATCTGGGCCAGGCTGGGATCATCTTCGCAGGGTCCACTAATGCATCTGTGCTCAGATGGCATATGAACTGGGGGCTAGGTGTCCTAGGATGGACCTCATTCATGTCTGATGCTTGGCTGTCAGTCATCTGGCACAATGACTAGGCCCTGTGTCTTTCATTATTCAGCAGATTATCCAGAGCTTGTTTTCATGGTAATAGCAGCATATCAAGAGAGCAAACAGTAGCATGCAGGGCCTTGGAATTGGCACAGTTTCACATACATTGCATTTATTTGACAAAACAATTCACACACCTTCCTGGATCCAAGGAGTAGAAAAACATATTCTACTCAGCATAGGAAGAGCTATAAAGTCACATTGCAGAGGGCTTGGATATAGAAAGAGATGATGAATTGGGGACTTTTTTTTAATTGAAGTATAGTTGACATACAATGTTATGTTAGTTTCAGGCGTACAAGATAGTGAATCAACAATTTTATACATTGTATATTGCTCACCAGGATGAATGTAGTTACCATCTGTCACCATAGAATGTTATTACAATATTATTGACTATATTCTGTATTGTATACTTTTCTTTTTTTTTTTTTTTAAGATTTTATTTATTTATTTGACAGAGAGAGAGAGAGAGACAGTGAGAGGGAACACAAGCAGGGGGATTGGGAGAGGGAGAAGCAGGCTTCCCGCGGAGCAGGGAGCCCGATGCGGGGCTCGATCCCAGGACCCTGGGATCATGACCTGAGCCGAAGGCAGACGATTAACGACTGAGCCACCCAGGCACCCCAATGTATTGTATACTTTTAATCCCCATGATTTATTTATTCTGTAACTGGAAGTTTGTACCTCTTAATCCCCTTCATCTATTTTGCACATCTCCCTACCCCATCCCTTCTGGCAACCACCAGTTTGTCTTCTGTATTTATGAATCTGTTTTGTTTGTTCATTTTTAAAATTCTACATTATAAGTGAATTCATATGGTATTTGTCTTTCTCTGTGTGACATTTCAGTTAGCATGATACCCTCTAGATCCATCCATGTTGTTGCAAATGGCAAGATTTCAGTCTTTTTTATGGCTGAGTAGTATTCCATTGTATATATACCACATCTTTTTTTTTTTAATTTTTTTTTTAAGATTTTATTTATTTATTTCAGAGAGAGAGAATGAGAGAGAGCACATGAGAGGGGGGAGGGGCAGAGGGAGAAGCAGACTCTCTGCCGAGCAGGGAGCCCGATGCGGGACTCGATCCTGGGACTCCAGGATCATGACCTGAGCCGAAGGCAGTCGCTTAACCAACTGAGCCACCCAGGCACCCTATATACCACATCTTATTTAACCATTCATCTGTTAGGTTGCTTCTATATGTTGGCTATTGTAAATAGTGCTGCAATAAACATAGGGGTGCATATATCTTTTTGAATTAGCATTTTCATTTTTGGGGGGGTGAATACCCAAAAGTGGAATTACTGGATTGAATGGTATTTCTATTTTTAATTTTTTTGAGGAACTTCCACACTGTGTTCCATACTGGCTTGACCAATTTACATTCCCACCAACAGTGTATGAGGGTTTCCTTTTCTCCACATCCTTACCAACACTTGTTATTTCTTACTAGCCATTCTGACTGGTGTGAGGTGATAACTCATTGTGGTTTTGATTTGCATCTCCCTGATGATTAGTGATGTTGAGCATCCCTTCATATGTTTGTTGGCTATCTGTATTATTCCTTGGAAAAACTTATATTCAGCCCATTTTTGAATCAGATTATGTTTTTTGTTGTTGAGTTGTATGAGTTCTTTATATATTTTGGATATTAGCACCTTATCAAATATATCATTTGCGGGCACCTGGGTGGCTTGGTCGTTGAGCATCTGCCTTCGGCTCAGGTAATGATCCCAGGGTCCTGGGATTGAGCCCCACATCGGGCTCCCTGCTCTGTGGGAGGCCTGCTTCTCCCTCTCCCACTCCCCTTGTGTTCCCTCTCTTGCTGTGTCTCTCTCTGTCAAATAAATAAATAAAATCTTTAAAAAAATTTTTAAAAATATATCATTTGCAAGTATTTTCTTCCATGCAGTAGATTGCCTTTTCATTTTGTTGATAGTTTCCTTCACTGTGCTGAAATTTTTTAGTTTGAAGTAGTCCCAATAGTTAACTTTTGTTTCTGTTTCCCTTGCCTGAGACGATATCCAGAAAAATTTTCTAAGGTTGATGTCTGAGAGATTACTGCCTATGTTTCCTCTTAAGAGTTGTATCATTTCAGGTACTACATTTAGGTCTTTAATCCATTTTGAGTTTCTTTTTATTTGTGGTATAAGAAAGTGGTCCAGTTTCACTGTTTTGCATGTAGTTGTCCAATTTTCCCAGCATCATTTGTTGAAGGGTTTATCTTCTCCACAATGTATACACTTTCCTCTTTGTAATATATTAATTGACCATATAAACTTGGGTTTATTTCTCAGCTCTCTTTTTCCATTGATTTATTTTTGTGCCAGTGCCATACTGTTCTGATTACTATAACTTTATAGTATAGCTTGAAATCTGGAATTGTGATACCGCCAACTTTGTTCTTTTTTAAGATTACTTCGGTTATCTGGGGTATTATGTAGTTTCACACAAATTTTAGGGTTATTTGTTCTAGATCTGTAAAAAGTGCTGTTGGTATTTTGATAGGGATTGCATTCAGTCTGTAGCTTGCTTTGAGTAGTATGACATTTTAACAGTATTAATTCTTCCAGTTCATGAGCATGAAATTATCTTTCCATCTATTTGTGTCCTTTTCAATTTCTTTCATCATTGTCTTATAATTTTCAGTGTACAGGTCTTTCACCTCCTTGGCTAAATTTATTCCTAGGTATTTTATTCTTTTTTTAAAGATTTATTTATTTATTTTAGACAGAGAGAGAGCACACATGGAAGTGCACACACACAAGTGGGGGGAGGGGCAGGGGGAGAGAGAGGATCCTGAAGCAGACTCCCCACTGAGCACAGAGCCCTGTGCACCACTGGATTCCAGGACCCTGAGGTCATGACCAGAGCCAAAATCAAGTGTCTGATGCTTAACCAACTGAACCACCCAGGTGCCTGTATTTTATTTTTTTTTAATATAATCGTAAATGGGATTGCTTTCTCAAGTTCTCTTTCTGCTGCTTTGTTATTGGTGTATAGAAATACAACAGATTTATGTATAGTATTTTGTATCCTGCAGCCTTACTGAATTTATTTATTAGTTCTAACAGTTTTTGGTCAAATCTATAGGCAGTATCATGTCATCTGCAAATAGTGGTGATTTTACTTCTTTACCAACTTCGATGCCTTTTATTTCTTTTTTCTTGTCTGATGGCTGTGCCTAGTACTTCCAGTACTATAATGAATAAAACAGTGAATAAGAGTGGACGTCCTTGTCTTGTTATTGATCTTAGAGAAAGATCTTTCAAGTTTTCACCATTAAGTTTGATGTTAGCTGAGGGTTTGTCCTATATGTCCTTTATTTTGTTGAGGTAAGTTCCCTCTAAACAATTGAGGGCATATTTTTAATAGACTACCAGAGCAGAAATTAGAATGTTTTGGAGGTATCAGGGGAAAATCCCTCAGAAAAGTTCACAGTTGATCTACGAGTTAGATAAATGTTATAGATTCAACAATTACAAAAAAATGAATGGTGTGGGACATGTGGAGATAAAGGGATAGAGTGCTAATACTGTAAGTAATTGAAGCTTTATTATATTAATTTTATAAAGAAAAATATCCTGATTTTAATTTATATTAAATGTTAATGATTGAAAAAAATGAGGTAGGGCGCCTAGTGGCTCAGTCGTTAGGCATTTGCCTTCCACTTGGGTCATGATCCCAGGGTCCTAGGATTGAGCCCCGCATTGGGCTCCCTGCTTGGCGGGAAGCCTGCTTCTCTCTCTCCCACTGCCCCTGCTGTGTTCCCTCTCTCACTGTCTCTCTCTGTCAAATAAATAAATAAAATCTTAAAAAAATAAAAGGAAAAGGAAAAAAATGAGGTAAAGAAGAAATTATACTTACTAATTGAATTGATTAAGTTTAAAATGTAATTTTAATGTTTATCTTCTGCTTGTAAAATTTCCATATTTAGCTAAAACTGAGCCCAAATGATTCAAATGTAGATTCAACCTAAAAGGTTTTACAAGTATCAGACACAACTAGGAATGTAACAGAATATATTATCATACTGTAGTATATTGTACTTTAAAAAAATAGTAATTGTCAATGCAACCACTTGTTTAATTTTTTCTCACTAAAAAATTTTAACAGTGATAGAAGTTGTTAACATCCTAATACATAATAACAAAAATAACTGATAATGATATCAATACAAAATAAAAACAAATGGCCACGAACTTTGACATAGAATTATTCAATAAACTTAGGAAAATATAAAGATCATTTGGCTGTTTTGAAAGAATATGAAGGGCCATCTGGTTCCTCTTTCTGATTTTAAATGGACTATTCCTTTCATTAGAGTTCTATATTTAACAACATTTTTAGACTATGTATACAAAACAGCAAGAGACTAGTCATTCGAAATAATAGAGGTTAAAAGAAGAGACCTTAAGAGAGTACAATTGATGCTGCCCTTCCCAATTGAACTCTACCTGTATCTACAGACAAGTATCACCAGTCTTTTGAATGCGTCATAGCCTCTGACTACAAGGGCAAGTCACTTAACTTCATTGTCCAATGAGCATTGTCCCCTTATGAGCATTTTCTACTTCCATGAGCAGGAGACTTATAAACTTAAAATTCAATGCTATATGTGCTTATACATAAGAGCTAATATATTATAAATGTTAAGTGTGGATTTTGCAATCAGTCCCATTGGCCTTCAAATCTTTGTTTGGTGCTCTAGGTTTGTGCTCCCTGGCAAATCCTTGAGTTGTCTTAGTCTTGATTTCTTCATATGCAGAATGCAGATAATATTACCTAGTTTAGTTCCTATAAAGATTAAATGGGAAAATGCATTAAGTGAATCCCTCACACATGTTCAGTACATAGTAAGTGATTCCATATTAACCATCAAATGAATGAATGGATGGTTAGATACCTCATTTTTTCCTAAATGATTTGAAATAACTGATAAACTAAATATGATTACAGAAAGATGAAAGAGCATGGTACTAAGCTCTGAGCTGAACTAAGGATCACTTGCCTGAGCAGTTTTTGATTGCAAATCTTATGAGCTTATTACAGTCAAAACTGATGTACAATGGCCTTGATATTATTCAATAATTACAAAGTACACTATACAAGATCTCTTTAGAAGTATTTTTGATAGATTATTTTAGTGTTTTGTTTATTGTAATAATTAATTGATAATGAATTTTAATGACTTTCCAATTGATTTCTTTCTTTCCTGACTCTTAAGAACACTGGAATCTCTTTTTTACTTTTATCTCTCAACTTTACTCCAAATGAGAAAACAGTCCAATCTATCCTTATTCTAAATCTTTCCTTACAACTCTTTTTTTGTTATTTTAACTCAGAACATACAGATTGAACTGTAGCATAATTTATATTTGTTTGAAAATAACTAAAAATGTAGAAAACCACTGCATTAATGTTTCCCTATGCTCAGAATGTAATTATTTCCTTCCTATTTGGAAGAATTTGCTCATACTCATTTCGTTTTCGTACATTAAAAAAAATACCAGTAAAATAAGTTTCTTAAAGCAGAATTTTGAGTGTTTTGTCTGTCAGAGTGGAAGTAAAACATGGAACACTAAATTGATTTCAAGAGGCAGCAGGCTTTTTGCGGCCAAGCATGTATGCATACCTGAGGAGGTAATGAAGTTATTTACTTGATTCACCTCCTGCACAAGGGAAATTGTGATAAAAGGCTAGTAAAGACATAGATCAATTTTTCGGCCTGTAAAAAGCCTGAGACTATCTCTAGTCTAATCCCTTTATTATATAATTGAGGAAACTGAGGCACAAAGAAAATAAGTGATTGCCCAAGGTCATGAAACTATGGCAAATTCTGGATAAGAATGGAGGCCTGCTGACTTCCTAATCCAGTACTTTTTTTTTTTCTCTACAGCATGTGATGAAGGCAAGAGAGGGAGAGCAATGGAAAGCTGTGGCTCCTCTGGTTAATGCAGCCAAGCATCTGGTGATAGACCTGGGGCCACTGTGGTCAATAGACCACCAGTTGGGAAAAGTAGTAGACTCAGAGTGGATGACAGAAAGAGATTACCTAAGGACTGCATCAGAGTAGGATACGCTATAGAAAGCTATTACTTTCTATAGTCACAATTTCACTTGGACCATCCAAGTCTCACATGAGTTCCTCGTTTGGCCAAATTTAACCTGTAACCATCTAGCGAAGGGGATTCTGGGAAATAGAGTTTCAAACTTAACTGTTCTGTCACAATAAAGCCTCTCCAAATGGTATTCTTTGACCCACCCTAAATGTAAAATTTTTCAAGCATTACTCTACTAAGTTATTTTTAAAGCAGCAAAGTTCTAAGATGAATAGAGTGAAATAAAGTTTTCTGAGCATTTTTTGTAATGTCCATGTTAAGATTATTATGAGCCTCAGTGAACCTCAGTTGTTTTCTTCAAAATCTCACATCAACCTTACCTTTTTAAAATATGCAATGTTCCTTACTGTGAATATGTTCATAAAACAACTATTCGAGGGCGCCTGCGTGGCTCAGTCGTTAAGCGTCTGCCTTCGGCTCAGGTCATGATCCCCAGGTCCTGGGATAGAGCCCCTCATCGGGCTCCCTGCTCCATGGGAAGCCTGCTTCTCCCTCTCCCACTTCCCCTGCTTGCGTTCCCTCTCTCGCTATGTCTCTCTCTGTCAAATAAATAAATAAAATCTTTAAAAAAAAAAAAAAACAACTATTCGAATCGTTCTGTTTTTCTCTCCATAGCTATCTACCTTGGATGGATGAATGGAAGGATGGATAAATAGATAATTTCAAACTTCTTCAATATATAAGATACTGAAGTTTTCCTACTAGTTTTTTTTTTTTAAATAAATTATAAAAGTACTCAAACTTTTGTTTTACTTGATTCAAATTTTTGGTTCTGTCTTGGCAGCTAAAACAGCATTTCTCCTGGAAGGGTAGTAGCTGATATCATACATTCTTTTCCACTTGATTTTTCTATATTTTTAGTTATGCTCTTAGGAGTTGAACCTTCCAGTAGATGAAATGAATTCCCAAAGGCACTGTTTGCACTGCCACCAACAGAGGAGTTTCCTTCCACTAAACACTAATGTTTCTCAAACCAGCTCAGCACCC
Organism: Mirounga angustirostris; assembly: GCF_029215605.1. Taxonomy (NCBI): domain Eukaryota; kingdom Metazoa; phylum Chordata; class Mammalia; order Carnivora; family Phocidae; genus Mirounga; species Mirounga angustirostris. Next base: position 173,397,558 of record NW_026991709.1, on the reverse strand, counting down.
CCCAAAAATGGATGGGGACATGGAAACAATTATCCCAGTCATCCGAGAAAGTACCCACTGGATACTTCAGGCTAAAGCATGTTTTGGCCTGAACTACTCCAATAATTGTCTCCTAGCTCCACGGTGGACATGGTTTAAATGTCCATTTATGTTAATGTCTCTCTTCACTTTTCCCTCTTCCAAATACAATACTGAGATCATCCCCAGATGATATTTTATTATACTCTATTTTGGGTCTTTTAGGGAGTCCACTCCTGGTGGAACCAAGGGGCACCTGTCAGGGCAAAGGAGGCCTCTGCTTCCAATTATTTCTGCCCTGCAGGCACTTCTCATGAAGGAGCTTTCTTTGCCAAGTTCTAGTTATTATTTCCTGAGGCTTTTTTTTTTTTTTTTCCTTTCCAAGATATCTCTTGAGACTAAAACTTCTTTTAGTCTCAAGAGATATGCAACTTTGTGACACTAGATATTACAAGAATCTTTCATTATTTTGTCTTTTTAACTTCATGACTTTTTATACACTTATAATTGCATGCTTTGCAGTCTTTCCATTTAGATTAAAACAGTATTCTTTAAGATATTTTTTCTTTTATCTATACAGTTATTGTTGAAAACAGAGGTTTCCAGTAACCGTGTTGAAAGTATCAATGTGTCTTGTTCATTTTTACTTTTTTTTTATTCTTATGTTAATCCCCATACATTACATCATTACTTTTAGATGAAGTGTTCCATGATTCATTGTTTGTACATAACACCCAGTGCTCCATGCAGAACGTACCCTCCTCAATACCCACCACTAGGCTAACCCATCTTCCCACCCCCCCTCCCCTCTAGAACCCTCAGGTTGTTTTTCAGAGTCCATCGTCTCTCATGGTTCATTTACCCCTCCAATTTCCCCCGCTTCATTCTTCCCCTCCCGCTACCTTCTTCTTCTTCTTCTTTTTTTTTCCTTAACATATATTGCATTATTTGTTTCAGAGGTACAGATCTGAGATTCAACAGTCCTGCACAATTCACAGCGCTTACCAGAGCACATACCCTCCCCAGTGTCTATCACCCAGTCACCCCATCCCTCCTAGCCCACCCCTCCACTCCAGCAACCCTCAGTTTGTTTCCTAGAATTAAGAATTCCTCATATCAGTGAGATCATATGATACATGTCTTTCTCTGTTTGACTTATTTCACTCAACATAATACCCTCCAGTTCCATCCACGTCGTTGGAAATGGCAAGATCTCACTCCTTTTGATGGCTGCATAATATTCCATTGTATATATATACCACCTCTTCTTTATCCATTCATCTGTCGATGCACATCTTGGCTCTTTCCACAGTTTGGCTATTATGGACATTGCTGCTATAAACATCGGGGTGCACGTACCCCTTGGGATCCCTACTTTTGTATCTTTGGGGTAAATACCCAGTAGTGCAATTGCTGGGTTGTATGGTAGCTCTATCTTCAACTTTTTGAGGAACCTCCATACTGTTTTCCAGAGTGGCTGCACCAGCTTGCATTCCCACCAACAGTGTAGGAGGGTTCCCCTTTCTCCGCATCTCCGCCAACATCTGTCGTTTCCTGATTTGTTAATTTTAGCCATTCTGACTGGTGTGAGGTGGTATCTCATTGAGGTTTTGATTTGGATTTCCCTGATGCCGAGCGATATTGAGCACTTTTTCATGTGTCTGTTGGCCATTTGGATGTCTTCTTTGCAAAAATGTCTGTTCATGTCTTCTGCCCATTTCTTGATTGGATTCTTTGTTCTTTGGGTGTTGAGTTTGATGAGTTCTTTATAGATTTTGGATACTAGCCCTTTATCTGATATGTCATTTGCAAATATCTTCTCCCATCCTGTCAATTGTCTTTTGGTTTTGTTGACTGTTTCCTTTGCTTTGCAAAACCTTTTTATCTTGAGGAAGTCCCAATAGTTCATTTTTGCCCTTGCTTCCCTTGCCTTTGGCGATGTTTCTAGGAAGAAGTTGCTTCGGCTGAGGTCAAAGAGGTTGCTGCCTGTGTTCTCCTTTAGGATTTTGATGGACTCCTGTCTCACATTGAGGTCTTTCAACCATTTGGAGTCTATTTTTGTGTGTGGTGTAAGGAAATGGTCCAGTTTCATTCTTCTGCATGTGGCTGTCCAATTTTCCTAACACCATTTGTTGAAGAGACTGTCTTTGTTCCATTGGACATTCTTTCCTGCTTTGTCAAAGATTAGTTGACCATAGAGTTGAGGATCCATTTCTGGGCTCTCTATTCTGTTCCATTGATTGATGTGTCTGTTTTTGTGCCAGTACCATGCTGTCTTGATGATGACAGCTTTGTAATAGAGCTGGAAGTCCGGAATTTTGATGCTGCCGGCTTTGCTTTTCTTTTTCAACATTCCTCTGGCTATTTGGGGTCTTTTCTGGTTCCATACAAATTTTAGGATTATTTGTTCCATTTCTTTGAAAAAAGTGGATCGTATTTTGATGGGGATTGCACTGAATGTGTAGATTGCTCTAGGTAGCATTGACATCTTCACAATATTTGTTCTTCTAATCCATGAGAAATGGAACCTTTTTCCATTTCTTTGTGTCTTCCTCAATTTCTTTCATGAGTATTTTATAGTTTTCTGAGTACAGATCCTTTGTCTCTTTGTTTAGATTTATTCCTAGGTATCTTATGGTTTTGGGTGCAATTGTAAATGGGATTAACTCCTTAATTTCTCTTTCTTCTGTCTTGTTGTTGGTCTATAGGAATGCCACGGACTTCTGTGCATTGATTTTATATCCTGCCACTTTACTGAACTCCTATATGAGTTCTAGCAGTTTTGGGGTGGAGTCTTTTGGGTTTTCCACATAAAGTATCATATCATCTGCAAAGAGTGAGAGTTTGACTTCTTCTTTGCCAATTTGGATGCCTTTGATTTCTTTTTGTTGTCTGATTGCTGTGGCTAGGACTTCCAATACTATGTTGAATAGCAGTGGTGATAGTGGACATCCCTGCCGCGTTCCTGACCTTAGGGGGAAAGCTGTCAGTTTTTCCCCATTGAGAATGATATTCGCTGTAGGTTTTTCATAGATGGCTTTTATGATATTGAGGTATGTTCCCTGTATCCCTATACTCTGAAGAGTTTTGATCAAGAAAGGATGCTGTACTTTGTCAAAAGCTTTTTCTGCATCTATTGAGAGGATCATATGATTCTTGTTCTTTCTTTTGTTAATGTATTGTATCACATTGATTGATTTGCGGATGTTGAACCAACCTTGTAGCCCAGGGATAAATCCCACTTGGTCATGTTGAATAATCCTTTTAATGTACTGTTGGATCCTATTGGCTAGTATTTTGGTGAGAATTTTTGCATCCATGTTCATCAGGGATATTGGTCTGTAATTCTCCTTTTTGATGGGGTGTTTGTCTGGTTTGGGGATCAAGGTAATGCTGGCCTCATAAAATGAGTTTGGAAGTTTTCCTTCCATTTCTATTTTTTGGAACAGTTTCAGAAGAATAGGTATTAATTCTTCTTGAAATGTTTGGTAGAATTCCCCTGGGAAGCCATCTGGCCCTGGGCTTTTGTTTGTTGGGAGATTTTTGATGACTGCTTCAATTTCCTTAGTGGTTATAGGTCTGTTCAGGTTTTCTATTTCTTCCTGGTTCAGTTTTGGTAGTTGATACATCTCTAGGAATGCATTCATTTCTTCCAGGTTATCTAATTTGCTGGCATAGAGTTGCTCATAATATGTTCTTATCATTGTTTGTATTTCTTTGGTGTTGGTTGTGATCTCTCCTCTTTCATTCATGATTTTGTTGATTTGCGTCATTTCTCTTCTCTTTTTGATAAGTCTGGCCAGGGGTTTATCAATCTTGTTAATTCTTTCAAAGAACCAGCTCCTAGTTTCGTTGATCTGTTCTACTGTTCTTTTAGCTTCTATTTCATTGATTTCTGCTCTGATCTTTATGATTTCTCTTCTCCTGCTGGGTTTAGGCTTTATTTGCTGTTCTTTCTCTAGCTCCTTTAGGTGTAGGGTTAGGTTGTGTATTTGAGACCTTTCTTGTTTCTTGAGAAAGGCTTGTATTGCTATATACTTTCCTCTTAGGACTGCCTTTGCTGCATCCCAAAGATTTTGAATAGTTGTGTTTTCATTTTCATTGGTTTCCATGTATTTTTTTAATTCTTCTTTAATTTCCTGTTGACCCATTCTTTCGTCAGTAGGATGCTCTTTAGCCTCCATGTATTTGAGTTCTTTCCGACTTTCCTCTTGTGACTGAGTTCTAGTTTCAAAGCATTGTGGTCTGAAAATAGGCAGGGAATGATCCCAATCTTTTGGTACCGCTTGAGACCTGATTTATGACCTAGGATGTGATCTCTTCTGGAGAATGTTCCATGGGCACTAGAGAAGAATGTGTATTCCGTTGCTTTGGGGTGGAATGTTCTGAATATGTCTGTGAAGTCCATTTGGTCCAGTGTGTCATTTAAAGTCTTTATTTCCTTGTTGATCTTTTGCTTAGACGATCTGTCCATTTCAGTGAGAGGGGTGTTAAAGTCCCCCACTATTATTGTATTGTTGTCGATGTGTTTCTTTGCTTTTGTTATTAATTGCCTTATATAATTGGCTGCTCCCATGTTAGGGGCATAGATATTTACAATTGTTAGAGCTTCTTGTTGGATAGACCCTTTAAGTAGGATATAATGTCCTTCCTCATCTCTTATTACAGTCTTTGGTTTAAAATCTAATTTTTCTGATATAAGGATTGGCACCCCAGCTTTCTTTTGGTGTCCATTAGCATGGTAAATGGTTTTCCACCCCCTCACTTTCAATCTGGGGGTGTCTTTGGGTCTAAAATGAGTCTCTTGCAGACAGCATATTGATGGATCTTGTTTTTTAATCCAATCCTTGTGTCTTTTGATTGGGGCATTTAGCCCATTTACATTCAGGGTAATTATTGAAAGATAGGAATTTAGTGCCATTGTATTGCCTGTAAGGTGACTATTACCGTATATTGTCCGTGTTCCTTTCTGGTCTATGTTGCTTTTAGGCTCTCTCTTTGCTTAGAGGACCCCTTTCAAGATTTCCTGTAGGGCTGGTTTTGTGTTTGCAAATTCCTTTAGTTTCTGTTTGTCCTGGAAGGTTTTTATCTCTCCTTCAATTTTCAATGACAGCCTAGCTGGATATAGTATTCTTGGCTGCATATTTTTCTCATTTAGTGCTCTGAATATATCCTGCCAGTCCTTTCTGGCCTGCCAGGTCTCTGTGGATAGGTCTGTTGCCAATCTAATGTTTCTACCCTTGTAGGCTACATATCTCTTCTACCAAGCTGCTTTCAGGATTTTCTCTTTGTCTGTGAGACTCGTAAGTTTTACTATTAGATGTCGGGGTGTTGACCTACTTTTATTGATTTTGAGAGGGGTTCTCTGTGCTTCCTGGATTTTCATGCCTGTTTCCTTCCCCAAATTAGGGAAGTTCTCTGCTATAATTTGCTCCAGTATACCTTCTGCCCCTCTCTCTCTTTCTTCTTCTTCTGGGATCCCAATTATTCTAATGTTGTTTCGTCTTATGGTATCACTTATCTCTCGAATTCTGCCCTCATGATCCAGTAGTTGTTTATCTCTCTTTTTCTCGGCTTCTTTATTTTCCATCATTTGGTCTTCTATATTACTGATTCTCTCTTCTGCCTCATTTATTCTAGCAGTTAGCGCCCCCATTTTTTATTGCACCTCATTAATAGCCTTTTTGATTTCTACTTGATTGGATTTTAGCTCTTTTACTTCTCCAGAAAGGGTTTCTCTAATAACTTCCATATCTTTTTCAAGCCCAGCTAGTATCTTTAAAGTGATGATTCTGAACTCTAGATCTGACATCGTACTAATGTCCGTATTGAGTAGGTCCCTGGCAGCCGGTACTACCTCTTGTTCTTTTTGTTGAGGTGATTTTTTCCGTCTTGTCATTTTGTGCAGAGGAGAATAGATTAATGAGAGAACAAAATGCTAGCAGAGTAACAATGTCCCCAGAAAATATACTCTAAACAAATCAGAAAAGACTTGAAGCAGTGGAAAAAGAAATGGAAAGAGAGAAAAAAGAAAAAGAAAAAAAAGAGAAAGAAAAAGATAAATATAAAAACAAACAAAACAAAACAACAACAACAACAAAAAACCAGAATGTGATCAAATATGATCAGGCTCGTATATAGATCAGTGCCACACACTAGATTTGGGGTGTATTTTGGTCTTTTAGAAGAAAGTGCCTCCCAAAATTTTAAAGAACGAAAAACTTATATATGTACAAAAATAAGGGTTGATATGATGAAGGGATGGAATATGATTGTAAAGATGGAAATTATAAAAAATTTTATAAAAGGAATTGATAAGAAGTTGTTTGAAAAAAGAAAGAAGAGGATTTAAAAAAAGAGAAAAAAAAAGGGAGAGAATGTGATCAGGCAGGGGAATAGAAAACACCATATACTAGAGATTTAGGGTATATTTTAATCTGTTAGAAGAAACTATTTCAAAATTTTGAAGAGAGAACAACTTATATATATATGCCAAAAATACGGGTAACTGCTATGAAGGGATAGAATATGACTCTAAAAATGAAAAATAAAAATGTTTTTTTAAAAAAAGGGATTGATAAGATGTTGGTTGAAAAAGGGAAAAAGAAAAATTCAAAAAAAAAGAAAAAAAGACAGTTAAAAAAAATTAACTTCGAAAGACTAAAGAATCATGGTAAAAAAGCCATGAATTCTATGTGCAGTATTCCCCTAGCACTGGAGTCCTGCCGTTCTCATTGATCGGTAAACTTGGTCTTGGCTGGCTGTTCTCGCTGATCTTCTGGGGAGGGGCCTGTTGCCGTGGTTTGCAAATGTCTCTGCTGGAGGCGGAATTGCCCCGCCCTTGCCCCCTCCCGGCTAAGTAATCTGCTCGGGTTTGCTCTCCGGAGCTTTTGTTCCCTGGGAGCTTTCCGTACAGCTTTGGAGGCGGAGAGTGAAAATGGCGGCCTCCCAATCTCCGCCCCGGAGGAGCCGAGAACTCGGGGCCCCACTCCTCAGTGAGCCCCCAGAGAAAAGCTGTCAGTCACTCCCGTCTCCCCGGTCTCCGGCCGCACCCCGTGCTAGCCCGGCCTGTGACCGCGCGCCTCTATCTCTGGCACCCGACCCCGGGTGGAGTCTCCAAACCCAGCAGATCCCTGCGGTGCGCTCCCGCGCGGCTCCTCCCGGGGGAGGAAGGTGAGTCTCCCCGGATCTGCCGCTTGTTGGGTCCCTGCTGGAGGAGCAGTGGCCTGACTGTGTGGCGGATCACGGTTTATGGCGACCCCGAGCTGAGAGCCCGCGCCTGGGCTCCGCCTCTGCAGCCGGCTTCCCTGCTCCGTTACCTGGGAGCTCGGCCACACTCAGGCACCCCCGGTCTTTCTGTGACCCCGAGGGTCCTGAGACCACACTGTCCCGGAGGGTTCCACCCCCCACTTAGCCACCAGAGTGACGTCCCTCGGCGGAGCAGACTTTTAAAAGTTCCGATTTTGTGCTCCGTGGCTCTATCACTTGCCAGAAGCGGCCGACGGAGGCCCCTCCCCCGCTATCTATCCTCCCGAATATCGCCTCAGATTCACTTCTCCGCACGTCCTACCTTCCAGAAAGTGGTCGCTTTTCTGATGAGAGAGTTGTTGCTCTTCTTTTCTTCAATCTCCTGTTGAGTTTGTAGGTGTTCCGAATGGTTTGATCCCTATCCAGCTGAATTCCTGAGAGGAGACGAAATCCAGGTCTCCTACTCCTCCGCCATCTTGCTCCACCCTCTTGTTCATTTTTAATGTCTTAAATTCAGTCTTTTTTCTTTCAGTTTGCTATGTTCTGAATGTCATACAGGTTTCTTTGAATGATACGATGGCAAGACTCTCACCCTCTTTGCACGTTTATAGACGGTTGCACTTAAAGGGAAACTTTCCAGGGATGATAGCGTGGGTGTGGAATCACACTTTGTCTGTTCTTACTTGTATGTCTAAACAAAGTAAGAAATATTGCTTAGAAAGAGAATGTTCAAAGGAATATAAGTTCCAGATATGCCAACATTTTGCATGATTCTTAAAATACTTTCCAGTTGTATCTTTCAGTCAGATCAATCAAAAGCTTAATCATCTTGCAACATAATCAGTGAATCTAATATTTCTTTCTCTTGGGTCATATAAAAGGAGTATATATCTGATTTGTATGTCAGTTAGAATCTGATTAGTTCTGAGATTTTCTTTTTGATTGAGAAGCTCCGTAATCCTAAGAATATTTTGTAGGTCTAGTCTGCTAAAGTTTAGGCCAGTAGAATTTGTGTATGACTTAAAATTATCCCTTTGAAAGTACAGATCTGTCTAACTTGGATTCCATAGTAATGTGTGTCTGCATGCATACATTTTTGCAATCAGAGATCATCTAATTACAAAATAAACTAAAATTTGACAATTTTAATTATACATAAATAAATTTTAGATAATTGTACAACTTCAAGTCAATTGAAAAGGCCCATTAGGACATTAATAATTAAAAGCTTGGATTTGGAAGCTTTAAACACTATTTACGCTACATAAATATTATTTTCTTTTAACTTTAAATAAAGGGAAAATTGATTTAAAAACAAAATGGAACTGTTGTTGTTAACTAACATTATCTATTATTGTGAGCCAGATTTTTCTAACGTAATTTCTTTGAGGAGACATTGTGTGATGGAGATCAAAGGGAAAACTTAAAGAAGCCTGCCAAAGCAAGATAATTTTGCAGTTAGAAATCAGAGAAATCTTGTTTGAAACAAGAATTATCTCACAAAAGCCCTCAGATCCCCCAAACATACACACCCCAATAAGTCACTTTGAAAACAACTCTAAGATTACAGAGTGTATATAGACATTATCTTGTGTTAGATTTTTAATCTTGCAAATGTTAATTTGCTTTTGAATCCTATATTCCATTTGTAAATTAGACAAAATCGCTGAGTTATTTAGCTTACTTTGGCATAGATATCCAAGGATTCCACTTATATACATTCCACAATATACATTCAAAAACTTACTAAAACACAAGGCAGTTAACCTATAACCATCTAGCTAAGGGGATTCTGGGAAATAGAGTTTCAAACTTAACTGTTCTGTCACAGTAAAGTCTCTCCAAATGGTACCCTTTGGATCAGCAGGACATCAGTAGTACATAGTAAAATAGTACGGTCTTTGGAAGCACAACCACCAGCATTCAGAGTGTGGCTCTGTCATAATTTAGATAAGTAACAAATTCCAGCTGAGCCTTAGTTTCCATATTTCACCCCTCTGATATGACAAATGAGGTAATACATGACTTAACCAGAATCACATTTCTGGAATGTTGTGGAATGATTGATACTCAGTGTGGATTTTCTTATTCTTTCTTACCAAGGAGATTGGAGAAAAAAATATTACAGTTTTAGAGAAATATCTCTTATGGTACATATGTAATGTAAAACATGTTTCTAGACACACGAGAAATGAACCATAGAGATGCGGGATACCTGAAGCTTTCCATTTCTGACTAATTAAGCTTGATTGAGTAGGACCATCCCTGTTAGTGGTTTAAAATAGCTATTTTTAGTGCCTTTGTCTTTTGGCTAAAATGGCATAAGTGGTATCAACTAGCAGTTGGCAGAATGATATACCATTTTATGTTCTTAGCTTCAAATCCCCACCAAAGATACCTCCTCATAACCAGAAGATTCAGTGCATAGATGGCCAATTTTCAGTTTTGTGGCTCAAACTAGATAAGTTCTGTTATATTAAAAAATGTCCCACATCATCCTTGATAGATAGGATTCAACTGCTGCACTTACATTGCCATTTGACCAGAGTTAGATCTAATAGATACAGACCATAACTAACAGCCAGTCTGCCAACAAATAATTCAGAAATGCTATATGGAGAATTTTTTCTCTTTAGTAAAATCAATATCACCTCAGCTGCCTGCTGAATGATATTACTTGAAGCATTATAAATACCATGATCAAGAAATTCAGCTGTAACCTTTTCTATCAGGATTGCTAACAACCTTTCTCATGGCTTGAAGCTGAACTGAATAGAAGCAGAATGTATAAAACAAGGATCTTCAGGCATTGATGCTTAGGTAGGGGATTCAACCTTCTTTTTATATGAATATAACAGTCTTCCTTGGCTGTAGGTAAAGAATGAAGTAAGCAAAATTGTTTTCATCCCACCCAGTTCAAGATCTGGCAATGTCATTGGCTAGCCAGCTCTTTGATCTTGATCATATGATGTCAGTACCTTGGAATTGAGAAAGGAGGAAGTCAAACTAAATTATTTTAAAATTCCCATTGATCTAGGTTTCTAAGATTGTCCTTTTCCATTCCCAATGTGGGAACACAAATATCTCAGATTTCCACTCACAACACAATAGTAAAGTTCTTTTTGTTTTATTTTGCTGGTTTAATTCAGTTTTTCAAGAACCCTGCATTGGACACCTATCATATGCCAGGCATTGTACAAAATTTGGAGGATAAAACAATAGTCTATAATATTAAGAACTTAAATACTAGCAATGACCCAAGCTCTGAATCTCTGTGATATTCCTTGTTTTATGCAGGCCCCTGGGCTCAGTTTCCTAAGGTAACAATTATCTGGATGACAAATCCATGGTAATGAAGTCTACTTACTCTGGCCCTTTGTTCTTTATGAAATGAAATTCTTGACAGTAGTAATAGGGTGGGGCAGGCTTTTTTTTTATTATTAAAAAAATTACTTTTTAATACTGAAACACAAATCTTACCTAAAATATCAAGTTTCATGTGCTTTGGGATAAAATTCTTTGATGTTCCAATAACTATTATATACTAATCACAATGTCTGAATTTTAGCTACACAGAACTTCAGTGAATAAAATATTGGAAGTGTATTAATAATTAGTTGATAAATTATAGTTTATATGGTAGGATATATGAAAACATGGGACCCATAATAGAATTGTATTATGATTGAAGAAGATGACTTTTAAAGTCCTTTTAAACTTTAAAATGTTAAGATTCTTTATACCTCTATAAATTTTAGAGTTAAATATTACAACTTTCAGTTCTTAAATCCATATATTGCCACACATTTCATATATGATCCAAAGCTAGTTTGTTTTAATTTTTATTTTTTTAGATTTAAGAAATAGCATAGTAAAAAAAAAGCCTTGGAACTAAATGCAAAAGAAATAATCCAATACTAGAGCCCATGTAACACTGAAATAATCAAATCACACATTATATAGAACTACAGCAAAATAATTAATCACTTTCTTAAAAAGCCCCATGAAACTTAAGACTGCAATTCCAAATGGAACTCAGTCCAAGAAGCAGCCAAAATGCTGCCATAAAACTCTTTAATATTCAAATTAAACTTGAAGTATTTTGTACCATACTGAAACAACTGTAATTAAAAAAAAAAAGTGGGGATAGAATTACTAATAAGATTCAAATGCTGATTTATATAGCACTAAATAACTCTAAAGTGTCCAGGTATTAATTTTAGCTACAAAGAATATTACAGAAGTAATACATTGGTTCCCAGGGGAGCATAAACCGAAAATTTTCTGCTTTTTCTCTTTTAATGTAATATCATAGATTCATTGATGGTTTGCAACTGTATCTTACAGATTTATTTAATCAAATGAATAAACCAGGCCCTGAAAAAGCTATTTAAAGTATTACTAAACATGGGGGGGGGCATAGTTGAATGATATGTGTATATTTATAACCCAATTATCTGAGACTAAAACAAAAATTAATATACCAGTAAAATCCTGGCTGGAAATTGTTATATTTTCTAGGGAAATTCTAATTTATAGGTTACCACATCATATTTGTTTTGGCTATATTCAAAAGTGGTGTTTAAATAAATAGACTAGAAAATTGTCTGCTGAAAACTTGCAACAATGGAAATAATAGAAAACAGATTCTGAAACCATCTAAATGTTATAAGCTGGGGCAAAATAAATTCTACAAAAATGAACAGAATTAATGTCTTTCTGAGAAACTTTGGCAGAATGGTAAGATTTCATAGCAAAAAGGAGATTTAGGGCTCTAGCTTATAAAATAAGTATTAAAACTATTTAGTATTCACTTGTTTTTGGATATCCTTTTCTGCTGCCTAGATAAGCAGGTCCTTTAGAGGTACTCAAAGAAGTTGGATGGTTAAGATGTATGAAAATCCAGGATCAATAAATGATTTTTCCTAGAACAAGAGAAACATATAAAATTAAGACCTACTGCTATTGCTTTTTTTTATAAGTATTTATTTGGAATGCAGGAATTCCTAAAGAAGTATTAAAGTTTCTCCTGGAATATTAGAAGGAAAATAACAAGATACATTGTAGAAAACAGGAAACTCAAACATAAAAAGCCTGGATTAGTATACTAATTTCAAAATGTTCCTAGAGATCATCATTCCAGTGCATTGTCCTCACTTTATATAAAAGGAGATTGAGATCCAAGCATAACGGTTAATACAAAAGAAGATGAGTAACCTTGCAACAATAAAAGGTAGATTAAAAGGAGCATTTAAAAATAGTTATGGGGGGCGCCTCGGTGGCTCAGTCATTAAGTGTCTGCCTTTGGCTCAGGTCCTGATCTCAGGGTCCTGGGATTGAGCCCTGCATCAGGCTCCCTGCTCCATGCGAAACCTGCTTCTCCCTCTCCCACTCCCCCTGCTTGTGTTCCCTCTCTCGCTGTGTCTCTCTCTGTCAAATAAATAAACAAAATCTTTTTTTTAAAAAAAGAAATAAGGGCGCGTGGGTGGCTCAGTTGGTTAGGTGACTGCCTTCGGCTCAGGTCATGATCCTGGAGTCCCTGGATCGAGTTCCGCATCGGGCTCCCTGCTCGGCAGGGAGTCTGTTTCTCCCTCTGACCCTCCCCCCTCTCATGTGCTCTCTGTCTCTCTCATTCTCTCTGTCTCAAATAAATAAATAAAATCTTTAAAAAAATAAAAATAAAAAAATAAAAAAATAAATAAAATCTTAGAATAAAAATAAAAATAGTTATGGTCTTTGCTGTCAGTCACGTTCATGGTTACAAAGAACACATTTGATTAACATTTGAAAGTAGCAGTTTTTCTAATTTAATTACATCACTTTTTTTCAAAACCTTTTAACACAATGTGTCTTGAAATTATGTGTAGGAATAGTTCTGAATATATATCTGTTTATTTACTCATTCCTACATTCAGTGCCTATTTCTTGAACATCTTCCAGGTTTAAAGAGTTTAAGAGTTGGAGATAACAGAAGGAAACTAGATTACACAGTTACTGCCCTCAGAAAACTTACAGGATGGTGGAAGAAAGAAGTTAAACATGTAACTCCAATAGAGTGTAATATACATTATGATCAGATAAAAATATATGTCCTAACCCAATTTAAGGGGTCATAGAAGTTTCCCAAAATGAAGTAATGTTTAAGCTAAGTTCTGAAGGACAAATGTTTATTAATTAGAAACCAAAAGGTAATGATTGAGGGTAATTGAGAACATTGAACTCAGTGAAATATTAGCATGTCCAAGTGCCACTCCCATTTGACCTACTGTGTTTTCTGAACTCTTGAACTTCTGAAAGTCAATCAAAATTGGTCCTTTAACATAATTGTTTTCAAAGCTTAAGGGCAACTATTGACATTTCCACATATTGATGATTTTCAGAAAGTGCTTTATGTTGAAATGAAAATGTATTCAATTATATAAAAATAAATCACATTTCACAAGAAAACATATTACATAACTAAATGAAAACACTTGTGTACCCTTAAATGGGATTGTGAAGTTTCTTTCTTTTTTCTTACTTTTTAAAAGATTTTTAAAATTTAAATTCAAATAATTAATATACAATGTATTATTAGTTTTAGAGGTAGAGGTCAGTGTCTACCTTCAGCTCAGGTCATGATCCTGGGTCCTGGGATTAAGCCCCACATTGGGGGGCTACCTGCTCAGCAGAGTCTGCTTCTCCCTCCCCCAATCCCTCCCCCCCAGCTCATTCTCTCTCTCTCACTTGCTCTCTCTCAAATAAATGAATAAAATCTTTTTAAAAATTACATGCTGAATTATAAGTGACTAAGGATAGTCAAAGTACCATGAAAAATAGCTTTCCCTGCTTATTTTAAAATCTTCTAATTTAAGTAGAATAGATTAAATTTATCATGCAATCTAGTTACAATGAAAAAAAAAGTTGATCTAGCTATAAACACATCTATTCCCCAATATGAATGCAAACCTAAGCTCCATGATAATATATAAATACAAATGAGCTTTTAGTAATATGGCAGCTGAACTGATGTGGAATGATCCTCCCTTCCCTAACAGTACCTAGAAATTCTAAAATATAACAAAAACAAATAGGTAGTGTCATTGACCATCTAAAAAGGATAAGGAAGAGAAGGGAAGGGAGAGGATAAGGGAAGGAAGAAGGAAAGGAAGAAAGGCAATCTCAAGATCTAGCAACAAAGAAATTATTCCAAGTGGTAAAATGTTGCTGATGCTCTGGCACTCCCAGGGGGTTAGGTGGGGAAGAACCCACTAAAGATGAACTTACTCTGAAAATTAAAACCAAAATTGTCATCCATTATGAGAAATAAATAGCAGAATAAAGAAGTAGGAGATTTAGGGGTGCCTGGGTGGCTCAGTCGTTAAGCATCTGCCTTTAGCTCAGGTCATGATCCCAGGGTCCTGAGATCGAGCCCCACATTGGGCTCCCTACTCCGCGGAAGCCTGCTTCTCCCTCTCCCACTCCCCCTGCTTGTGTTCCTTCTCTCGCCGTGTCTCTGTCAAATAAATAAATAAAATCTTAAAAAAAAAAAAGTAGGAGATTTAGCATCACCACCCCAAAAGTGACAGGCAGAAAAACATAAAAATGATACATGTCAAAGGTTATGGAAATATAGGAAATTTTATCACTTACAATTACAAAGTAATAAAATATTAGGTTAAAAGGGGCAATAGTTTTGGGGAAGAAACTCTAAACCAGAAGGACAAAATGAAGTGAATAAATCCTTACAGGTAGCAAAGGATAGTTCCAAAACTGTTTTCCCCAGTTTTGACAATATTCTGTCCCAATGTTAAGACAGAGTTCCAAATACTTTCTTTCTTTTGGGAGTTTCTGTTTTCACTGCCTTGATAGTATTATTGGAACCACAAAATTTTTAAAATATTTTTTAATGAATTCCTATTTATATATATTTTCTTCCTATGGTTGCTCATGACTTAGGTGTAATATCTAAGAATCCTTTACCAAATCCAGGGTTAAAGAGCTTTAGTCTTTTTTTTTCCCCCCAGGAGTTGTATAATGCCTACATTTGGGTCTATTTTTTATTCATATTTTTTATTCATATTCATCCAATTTCACTTTTGCATGAAAATATATAGTTTTCCGGCACAATTTTTTTTTTGAAAAGGCTATTCTTTCTTCATTGAATGGTCTTGACATCCTTGCTGAAAATCGATTGGCCATAGATGTATGAGTTTTTTGGTGTGTTTTTCTTTTCTATAGACATTTGAATGTTATGATGCCGTAACTATAGATATATAAATTCTCCTCCTTCCTCAGTTCGGTGTTTTATTTTGCTTTGTTTTTTAAAATTGCTGATGTTTATAGTAGTCCGTTTACTGATTTTTCCCAAACTATATTTGAAATAACTATATTCCTTGTTGTGTGTGATCACTATAGTCTCTTTTTCTTAGGATGTGTTCAGGTGTTTTGGCAGTGGTTGCGTTAAATGCCAAAACAAATATTGTTTAAATTGTCTTAAGTGCCAAAACAAACAAAAGATCAAAATGCCTGTTTTAGTCTTTGCATCTTTGTTCTCTGCCAAGGTACTCTCTCATCACTTAGCCAGGCTTGCACTTAGCCTATAGTTCAGCTTAATGTAGAAGTTTAAGGTCTTCTCTAATCTTTTCTGAGCATCCATCTTACCCTTGGAAAACTTTAAAAATTGGCTTTCTAAACTTTCCATGCATGCAACTTCCTAATTTCCCAAAGGCATTCTCCTCAGCTTTTTCTTCTGGACTTTAGGTAGGCTATTGTATGTTTTGACTGTAATCATTTCTCCCAGATACCTGTGGTTTGTTAGTTCACCTTTCAGTGTTGTTGTTTTTTTTTTTTTTCCCGAATCCCGACAACCTTTCCAGCCTAACTTTTGAGCTAGGTTAAACAAAGATTAATGCCTTGCATCAGTCATTCAGATAGCCCATAGATAGCTTAGAGCAGACATATATGAGGATTTGTGATTCAGGACTTCTCTACTCTTACCAGATGAGGGATCAGTTCCACACTGGGAATGTAGGTTTCCCTCTAAAAGAGTGATGCATGCCCATGAGGGCATGGAACAAATACAAGTAAAAATACCACAAAGCTTTTCTATCATTTTAACATTGACTTTCTTGATTCAGTGTTTGCTTGGGTGCTATAAACCTTTGACTCCTTTGCAGGGTTCTGACAAAGTTGCTTCTGACAGTTTTCCTTGGATTTCAGTGTTCCAGTTAGAGAAGTGAGGCCTGGGGGTATCATTTTGCTGATGCCACAACTCCCTCTCTATTCTTTTTTTTTTTATTATTATTTATTCATGAGAGACAGAGAGAGAGAGAGAGAGGCAGAGGGAGAAGCAGGCTCCCAAGGAGCAGGGAGCCCGATGTGGGACTCGATCCCAGGACCCTGGGATCATGACCTGAGCCGAAGGCAGACGCTTAACCATCTGAGCCACCCAGGCGCCCCTCCCTCTCTATTCTTTGGCCTAAAGGGCATCATAGTAATAGAGAAAAATCAGAATGTATCTGTTAGAGATTGGGATAAGGCCATCCAATCCAAAAGCACGTTGTTTTAAGGAGAAGTATAACTGAAACCGCCTGTGCACCATTACTTAGTTTTGTATCCAGGAAGATTTGTCCAGGAAAGAAAAGAATTTAGACCACTTAGGTTAAGATGCCTTAGTTGTGTTTTTCAGAAAAACTTTGCCTAAGAAATGTAAAACTACATACAAATATTATTTTATTCAGGAAGTTCTTGAAAATCAATTTATCTGAGACAAAAGTTTATTTACCTGAGCAAACTGTTCACTTATTGAATAAGAGTTTACTTAGCAAGAATCCTTTAAAGGGCCTTGCCTAGATATGTCCAAGTCTTAACTATTATCTTAAAATTTTGCCTTATCCCAATCATTTTCCTACCCTGAAGAACTTCCCCTAAGACATTTGAATTCAGACCGAAGGTATTTGTAAATACCTAACTTATGACTTTCTCCTTCTAAGAAACTGGTGAGATTCTGTCAAGATAGTGTTCTCATTTACTATGTGTTCTAAAAAGGTAGTTTTGACTTATTAACAGGCAATCTGGTGATATTTTAGAGAATTCAACGTTAAATGATCAATTATGTACATTACAATGTTAAATAGTTATCGTAGAAGCTACTGAAGTTTTAAAACATTGAAGAGCATGTTTGAGCTCTGTAGGTGTCTATGAAGTTTTAACTTCTGCTTAATTTGGACTCTGTCCAAACCTGAGTAGTTCCTAAACATTCTGTTCATATTATAGTTTTCTTGTGCTAATTATTGTTTTATGTAATCAATTATAAAAATCAAATTGTTTTATATAATCAATTATAAAGTCTTTTACTTTTTTCATAATATTTTACTTTAATAGTATTCCACATAAAATTATCATAGGTACCCTATCTTTCTCAAACTTTAAGAAACTTAACACAAAATACTGTTATGAGGAGCCAGTCAATCAGCAATTGTGGCCAGTTAGCAAATACCATTGCTTGAGTCACCCAAATTTTTCAAGTAAATTCCTGAGACTGTGCTGTAGAGTGTAAAGCAACATTTTTACATTTATAGATATAATCATTTATTCACTGAAGATAGTGGACTAAGCAGTGGCATCTCCTTACATTCTGAATAACTAGATGGATAAACTTAGGGGAAATGGCTGAGATACTTAAGAATAATGGCTAAGCTCTTAGATATATTTAAATTTAAGTACTATGTTTACTTAGCCATCAATTTCCTTTATTTAAAATTACTCCCAGTGGAGTTTTCCATACTTGCTGGTCAATTTCAGCATCTTCCATAAAATTAGAAAGGAGAGAAACTATTGGAAAGGGAAAATATGATCAGGCTAATTTTACTATTTTTTTGTAACTTTATACTCAATTCCAACAAGTATTTGAGGTACATATACAATGACCAGCATACCAACAGTTCTACTGGTATTTTTAATTGTTTATTAATCTGTTTATTCATTTATAGGAGCCATCTTATAGTTAGCAGGCTTTTAGTTTAAGAGGGTAGAGAAATGTTTTTAGGCCCTTTTCCCCCTTATACTGTAAGAAGTACATGAAACAGAGATCCATACTCTGGCCTTAATGAATGTAAGATAAATCAATATCTCTAAATCACAATATAAAAAGATAAAGAGTTGAATGCATGGTAATAGAATAAACAGGGCAGAAGAAAATGTCAAATCTCCATAGTAGATGAGGGAGATGCTAACAAGGTGGAAGCTAACATACTCCACATAACTCTTGGAAGGCTGTAAATTTGAAGGCACTGATTACTGAAAAAAAGGTTACTTGAGTTTGATGGTGGATATGCTTCAAAGCGATACAGATTAAAAAGTTTATATATAGAACAAGAACCCAAGACTGCCCCTTCCATTATTCATAGTCAAGTGGATAAACCTATATCCCAGGAAATAGGAGATCCAATCTCTGAAGTAATTAAATTAAGTACTCCCAACTCTCAGATCCCAGGAAGCTGGGATTATGCTTACTGACCTATGGGGCTTGAGCTCTCTTTTTCTTCCAGGAAGGGTTTTTTTTTTTTTTTTTTTAAAGATTTTATTTATTTATTTGACAGAGAGAGACACAGCGAGAGAGGGAACACAAGCAGGGGGAGTGGGAGAGGGAGAAGCAGGCTTCCCGCGGAGCAGGGAGCCCGATGCGGGGCTCGTTCCCAGGACCCTGGGATCATGACCTGAGCTGAAGGCAGATGCTTAACGACTGAGCCACCCAGGTGCCCCAGGAAGGGTTTTTATAAAGCTGGCATAGAGGTTTGTGATCTTCAAAAAAAGATATAGGAGCATCCTTTTTTTTTTTTTTTGACTGAACTAAATCACTCCAGAGAAGAGACAGTTAAATATTGATATTAGGAAGTACCAAATGAGATATAAACAAATAGCCACAGTTGAGGAACCTCTCCAAGATGGAAGATGTTCAAATGTACAAACTAAAAAAAAACAAAAAACAAAAAACAAACAAAAAAACAACCTAACTCATGGTGAACAAGATGGCAGAAAGTAGAACACCTTAAAAAGAAAAAAATATATATATATAATTAGTAACCACAGAGAAATCTCAGAATAAGAGCAAAGGAAGCTTTACAAAAACTATACAAATTACAGTTAGAGAACAAGATCAGGATGTTAGAAATTAAAAAAAAATAATTATATAAAATTTAAAACATCTATACAATTTTGTAAGATATAAATTCTGTAATTCTCTTGGAAACCAGGGGGATAGAAAGGGACAATAGTGGGGAACATATAAGAAAATTCAGTGAGTGAGTCAGGCAGTCCAATATTCTAAATGCTGTTCCAAAAAGAGGTTACAGACAAAATAATGGGAAATTAACAAAGAAATAATATAGGAAAAAAATCCCAGAACTGAAGTAAATAAGTCTCCATCTTGAAAGGGCCCACCAAAAAAAAAAAAAAAAAGGAAATAAAAAAGATCTACTATATTAATAATAAGAAAGTTTCATATAAAGAGTTGAAAATCAGCCTGGCAAGAAACTCTTCAACATTCACACTAAAGGTAGGAGATAATTGGATCCAGTGTCTTCAAAATTCATAGAGAAATGATATTTTCTTTATTCATTTTTTATTCATTTATTCTAATAAATAGTATGACCAAATATAGATTTATAAATTGAGTAAGAAGGTAGAATAATGATGTTTTGAGATATACAGTGTCTCAAAAAATTTTCTTTCATCATTGTTTTATGGGAATCTGATGTAGGATGCTCTTCAAAAGTAATGAGAAAGCACGAAAAGGGAGACTTTGGATCTAGAGAACAGAGATTCTATCACAAAAGAATGATCAAGATAATTCCCAAGATGAGGTCAAAGAAAAACCTGTGATATCTGTACTACAGGCCTTGGTAAAAGATACTAGTGTAATTTGGGGCAGTAAGAAAGTGACTCCAGAGGAAATATCTACAACAGATTAAAAAAAAATGAAATTGACATTTTCTGATAGTTCTGATTATATGAATACTGTGTTGAGAGGATTTTCAGATCTATTGGATGGTGTGGGAAGATTCAAAAGATTCAAAGACTCTTAAGCAATAAAAATGAGCAATGCTTAAAGGATTTTAGAAGTTGGTCACATTTTTTTCAGAGCTAAGAGTGATTTTAGATTGGAAGTTGCTTAGGGATGTATGGGAAGAAATCTGGCATTAAGCACAAGGACTGTTTGAATGGATTAGTTGCTGCTCACTAAAGTCCTTCCCCTGGTCTCTAGACACGGAGGTCATTACCAAGAGATGGCTTAGGGGTGAATGAGAGCCAGGTCCCTGTGGCTGCACTGCATGAGCCACTGAATTATGGCTAATTCACCTGTTTGGGCCACTGGTTGACTGGATTTTCAACCATATAATTTGAAAATACCTACAAAAGGAACAGTGTGGCTACAAGCCTGAGCTTTAATGGAGTATACATCCTCACAGAAAAGTTGGAAATCTTTTTTGGAAAGATTGGAATCTTTGGAAATCAAAACTGAAGTCTTCACCTACTTTCAGTTCTGTCTGTGGATTTGTTCAAATACTAAAGATCCTCAGGTCCAGAATTCCCTCATTATCTATTCTTTTAAAGTAAATTTTTAAGAACTCAATTCATTGTTTCAGTACCTCCAGATCAAAGTTGGCAAATGATGGATGAGTGATTTTGAGCAGTGCGCCTTTTGGAAGCTAACGTGCAAATGCTAACTGTGTCATGGAAGCATTTTTATACCATCTTGAAATTTCAACAAACTGGCTTTCACCAGTTTATCCAGCTGTTTTTTCAAGAATAAGAGTTGGGGGTTTTCAAAAAAAAAAAAAAAAAGAGCAATGCTAATTCCAGGAAAAACAAAAGGAATAACAAGAAAGAGTTATCATAGTAAATTATGACTCAATAGTGAACAATATTCACATGTTTATGATAGTTAAAACACTGAATATGGCATTAAGCAAAGATTGTGATATAACATTTTGAGAATAAAGGTAGGAAAGGTAGACAGTAGGAGAGTTAAAGTCCTCACCTGCCAAAATACAAAATTTTATAAATATTAATCTCCAGATATCCATTGAGAGACAACAATGTAAGCATGTTATTTGGAAATATAGAAGCAAGATCCAGAAGAAAGTTTCTTCTTCCAAGATTGAGATGAGGGTAACAGGAAATTATAATGTTTATCCTAAGCAGTTAGAACTATTTAATTCTTTAAACCATATTCTTGTTTTACTTTGATAAGGTATTAATAAAAAATTACTTAGAACCATTGCATGTGCTTGGTTACTGTAATTGATGCTAAGAATGAAGCCCTGTCCTCAAGAAACTCTCAAAAGTGTTGAGAATCTTTTAGGTTTTAGTAATCTTCAGTCTTAGAGTGGTGTATAATTCACATACTAGCAAAGAATGTTACATAAAGAAATTTTCACATAAAGCTTCCTAGAACTGAATTAAGAAAATGGATAGAAAACAAGACTCTCAAACTTCTTGGATTCAAACCTTGGGTCCTATACTAGTTCTTTCTATGTGTCTGAGCATTTATCTACTTCTCTTTACTTCATATGCAAAGTTCAGATGACATTACTACATACCTTATGAATTTGTTACCCCATCTTTTTCCTATTTCTCTGGAAGGTTAAGAAGATAATATATGTAAAGTGCTGAGCATAAAGCTTACTATATAGTAACTAATGAATGGAGGAGGAGGAGGAGGATGATGATGACAATAAGGACAAAGATGATGGTGATAATACAGCTGTGTACCAAGGAAAACCTTCATTATCCCTTCAGCCTCCTCAAAGTTGAACAAAATTCCCAACCTATATAATAACCTACTTTATCCTTCGGTCTTTCATAAAATTGTACCTGATAATATCATGTTTGTAGTCATCAAAATGAAAAAGTTGGGAAGTAACCTCATAAGGACAAAAAATTGGATCATCCTAATAACTGAAATTGAAGTTACTTGGGTGTGTATATTTTCATCATTTTTCTTAATTTTGACTCAGTTTTTTAAAAGAATTTATTTGTTCATGAGAGACAGTGAGAGAGAGAGAGAGAAAAGAAGTCTCCCTATGGAGCAGGGAGCCAGGATGCGGGACTCGATTCCAGGACCCTAGGATCACGACCTGAGCCGAAGGCAGATGCTTAACCAACTGAGCCACGCAGACACCCCAATTTTGACTCAGTTTTTGTTGAATTATGTTCCCAGCCAAGTCCATAGTTTTTTGCTTGCTTTGGCTTTTTCATTTTAAAAAATTCTAATCTCTGTTTAAAGTCAAAGGAGGCTGTATGCATGAAATATATGCAAAAGTGTGAAGTTGCCGAAAAGTAAGATGCCCCAGAAGGGCAGATTGCTTGGTGAGGAGTGGTTTAGAATGAGATAGATAAATTATCTGTTACTACCATATTTTTCACAAAACATTAGAAAAGGGGCAAAAGGCTGAAAGTTAATGGTTCTTAGCCTGATGATGCCCTGCCCTTGTTATTTTGAATAGTGTTTTCTTGAAAGGTCATCACTATTTTAAGGCTGTGAATTCACAGGAAAAGTGAAGCTGATTTTTTGATGCTGAATATTGTTTTTAATTACTAAGTCCCGAGGAAGATCTGAAAAGCATAGAATGAATAGTTTTTAATTTTCTTTCCAGTTTACAGAATTTTCTTTAAAAATTAAGTTTTAATCACTTACAGAAGAGAGTTATTTTGGTGTGGTAAACAAGTGAAAAAAGAATTGTATCCCCAAGTCACAGTTTGAAATAACAGTATTTTTGACGTAACTACCTGTATTTTGAAGACTGAATAGAGAAATACTGAGTGTTTAGTATATTGTGAATTTCTGTCTATTGTTTAAGTGGAAGTTAAGAAAATTAGGCATTATCCCACAATAAGCCTGATACTTAATCAATCCATTCAATAATTCCAACTATGCCCTGACCTCCATAAGGTAACTCCAATGTTGGCACGTCTTGATACAAAGTCAGTGATGCAAAGTTATAGGCAGCTGGATAAGCGCATCACATGTAATAGAAACATCTACTTAGGTGCTTCTTCAATACTTTGACCTTGAAAAATTTCCATTTCACCAACTGGAAAATAGTTTATTTATTTATTTATTTATTTTTAAAGATTTTATTTATTTTTTAGAGAACGAGCGAGAGAGAAACAGCATGAGAGGGGAGAGGGTCAGAGGGAGAAGCAGGCTCCCCGCTGAGCCGGGAGCCCGATGTGGGACTCGATCCCAGGACCCTGGGATCATGACCTGAGCCGAAGGCAGACGCTTAACCATCTGAGCCACCCAGGCGCCCCAACTGGAAAATAGTTTAAAGATGGTCTTTTCTTGAGTATCTGACAGCTCCTAGAAATTCCTGTTTTTCTTGCTTCTCCCTAAGAATTAGAGATAGAAAGATTTTGAATTCATTTTAAACTTATGTGACAAAGTGATCACAATTCAACATAAGAGATAATAATATAGTATCTGTCATGACTCAGAAACATTTGCTGCTTTTTCCTGACCCTAATGACAGCCTTCACACTACCACATCTCTCTTTTCAATTCAGTGTGAAAGATGATGTAGAATTAGGAACATTTGTTTTTTTTAATTGATAGGCAACATTAAAAGTTTAATAATTTTATATTTAATGAGAACACTGCAGTGATCTTTTTAGGTGTATTGTCATAATCGGTGATTCCTTGTTTTGGTCATTGTTGCCACTTTACAAGAGTTGCTGGTCATCAACCTGTCCAGAAATTGTTCTCCAAAGTTACTGAGTGTCCTGAGCAAAAATTTTGCAATTCATCTCTTTTGACTGTGTTGACCTTTGGCTTCCTAATTTCAAAGACTTTTTTCTGAGAAGCAGTAAGAGAATTATAATTACATTTCAGGCACAACAAATAGTCATGTTGGCTCCCATGACTACATGATAATAAACAAGTGCTTGGGAAGAAATAACCTAGTGCATAAGGTCACAAAGGAGTTTCTCTTGAGAAAACAAGATTTTTCTCATAAAATGCTTCATTCAAGTGCCTCTTTTTAGTAGTGCTAAAGAAAGATTTCTAGCTACAGTGTTTTTAATTCCCCTAAGGAAAGCTAAACATTTTATGAAAATTGGGATTCATTTTTAGACTTTCTCTCCATTTGGCCATTTGGAAACAGGGTTATGTGTTGGATGGGTTTTCACTTGACTTCACAAAAGGGGCTCAGATAGACTTGCTGGGTGCTTTCATGAATTAGTGGTAAATAGGCAGTTGTGTTAAATGACTGAATGTAGTAAACATAAGGATTAGTGATCCACAGTGACTTGATTCAAAAAGACACCTTAAGAGAAATAGAGTTCACCCTCCCCATCTTGAGTAGTTAGGCTTCTGTCTTTCAGTTGCAAGAAAATGAAACCCAACTCTAACTAACTTAAACAAAAGAGAAATTAATTGACTCATATAGTCAAGGAGGGATATAGGATAATTCATAAAATTGAAAAGAAACAAAAGACTGATGGATTCAAAACTTAGAACCCAGGGTTTAATGGCTTCAGGATTCTTTTTGACCTCTCATTTGTTTCTTTTCATGTCCTGGAGGAGTTTCCTTTTGAACATAAATCAGCAATCACATATCAGCAACTCCATTGGAAAAGCAAGCATGTAGCGTCCCTAAAATCCATGGATTAATACCAAGGAAGGTCTCTGATTTGTCCATCCTTTGGGCCAATCACATTTGTCTGGAGAATAAGTTATACAGTTACCAAGTCTTATTGCACATCCCTATACCTAGGGGACTAGTGTCAATTATAGGAATAAGGATAAGAAAGCTAGCTGGACAGGCAGAAGAATAGCTAACACAGTCCAAGGAACTATTTCTTGCTGAAACACCTCTACAACATCATCAAAGGTGCTCCTCTAGCATCACATTAAAAAACCATTGTGCATGGTAAAGAGATTACTTGAGTGGGGAACAGGAGATCACCCATCCCGTCTCTGCTTCTAACCACTTTACGATAGTTAAAAAGCTACTTTGCAGCTCTGGACTTCAGTTACCTCATCCATCGCGTTACGTCAAGCTTGTTATTCTATCAAGTTCATTTTCAGTGAATAGAAATTACTCTGCTGGCAAGCTCCTTCTGTTGTTGGAGAACTCAGATAAAGTTATATTGAGTTGAATTTTGCCTTTTTTACAATGTAGTAAAGAGATTAAGAGCTGATTCTGATGTCGGATAGCCCTGAGTTTGAATTCTGGTGTGTGATATTGTGCAATTTACTCAATTTCTCTCTCAGTTGTCTCATTTGTAAAGTTAGGGTACATAATTTTCCTAGCTGGTAAGGTTGTTCAAAGGACTTAATTAAAACATGGATGTAAAATATTTAGCAAAGTGCCTAGGACTTACAAGTACTGAATAAATATTAGTCATTGTTGTCATTATTACTGTTTTTCTTTATTTATTTTAAAATTTTCGATGACTGATGTCCATTGTGTTCTCAAAAACTATGCAGAATTAAAGAGTCTTTCTTTCATGGGACAGGTTTTTCTTTTTTTCTGATACCCTTTCTACTTTACCATAGTTTTTTATTGTTTAGTAAATAGGTCCTTAACACTTCCTTACAGGGCACAAAAAATTTCTTTCTAGTTGTCCAAGGTTAGAGATTAACTGCCTTGTCATTTTAACTGTGCTTTGGATAATTTATAACCCAGAGTTATCTCAATATAACAAAATTTTTAAAGGTGGTGGCAAAAGGCACCAGAAGAACATGGACATATGGATTGGATTGTAGGAATGGATAATTGAGCACAGTTCAATTAAATATCTAGATCATATAAAAATACTTATTTGAGAACTGACCCAAGTCAGTCACCCATTTCTTGCATGATGAAACTACTTTTGACAATTAGTTTTCTGGCCTATGTTATTGTCGGGGAGAAGATAATAAAAGGTGAGAAAATAATTGCTATTTTAAATGATGTCCTCAGGACGCCAAAACATTCTATCAGTTGGGTCAAAAATTCAGTCAAACCAGTTCAAAATCATGTAGAAAAAGTCTGTTTATGGATTGGGCATTTTCCACTGAGTATGCCAAATATCTTGACTTCTCTCTGCTGTTTTTTTTTTTTTTTATTTTCTGTTTTGAATTTATATATTTCTATGAATAGTAATTTCTTAAATTATTTTTAACATGGAAATTTAATATGAAAATTCTTATTTCATTATTCTTACAACCTGCGAAGGTAGGTAAGGCATGTATTATAACTATTGCCTTATTTTTAATCAAAGCAACTTACTCAAAGTCACCCAACTAGTAGATGGCAGCAGAGACTTGCACATAGGTATTATAACTCTAAGTGTTCTTATTAATAGAAAACAGTTAATGTATTTGTTCCATTTTTCTAATGTTGCCTGAGGTTCCTTAGATAAATCATCAGCATTAAGATTGCTCATAAATGAATCTGAAGATCCATGGAATTAAGTTGGGACAATTCTAAAATGAAAATTCAAGTGATGACATCCCCTAGAGTTCAATTATCTGAGTTAACTGTTTGTAATAATAGATCTTGGTACACAGCTGGCATAATTCTCTGTTGTGTTTTTCCTCTTTCCATCACCTTTCTGTTTCTATTACAACACCCTTAGGGATATTGCTAATAAATTAATTATTGCAAAAGCATATATAGCCTCAAGGTTCATGTACAGTAACCATTAGCCACAATGTGGTAGAACAGATATGCCATTTCCCTGAAGAAATACCAATCAAATGGAAGTAAATGATCAATGTTCGGAGGACATGCAAAGGGAAAAAAAAAAAGGATATGTGTGCATATCCATTTAGGGTATTTTATTCCATTAAGCATGTTTACTAAAAAAGTATGAACTCATGTAAGAGTTGGAACACAGCTGGTTGGAACCATGACACTACGAAATTGAGAGTTGTTTTACAAACGTATGTTCCAGTTCAGGAGCAGCCTGTCGTAATAACAGCCTCCTTTTAATAGCAGCATCCTAGGCACTTGATCCACAGAGGGAAGTAATTAAATTTAATAGACACAATCCTCATTTTGAGGATACCCTTGATTTAAAGTAGCAGGGGAGCATAATTAAGTCTAATAAAAACTATGGCTCAAGAATGAAGATACACTAGCAAGGAAACACAGACCAAGTCTACACAGTACCAATTACCTAGTCAACCAGGGTTACAAGCTGTGTTTATTTCCAGGGATGAAAGGTGCAGCATAGGAAGTAGTCAATGATATTAGTAATAGCATTGTCTGGTGACAGATGGTAGCTACACTTGTGGTGAGCATAGGGTAACATATAAACTTGTCAAATCACTGTGTTATACATCTGAAACTAATGTAACATTATGTGTCAAGTATACTTTAAAAAAGAAGCTCCGAAAAATATATATAACAACTGTTTTTATTTCATATTACTCAATGAAAGCAAAGCTTGAGGGTTGAGATTTATTTATTTATTTAGTTTGAAATACATTCACATTTGGAAGTGAATGGATATAAACCATGATATTAACATGAGCTTAAGGTTCACACATATCCAAAACAAAGTGAAGAAGTGAAATGATTGGGTATTTCTAAATCAAAGAATATAGTCTGAAATATAGATATTTGAATTAGCAGATGTATAGCCTAAACCATCAGAATAATTACTCTTTGTCCTTCTTTCTAGTCTTATACAGTTTACTCATAGATATATTTGAAATTAAAGGAAATAACTAATTTACAGTTAGATCATAATATAGTATCTGTTGGCCTGTCTGTCATGGATAAAGTCAGCTTGGTGCAGTGGAAAGAGGAGCTGGCCTGGGAGTTGCATTCTCACTTTTAATCTTGCCTCTATTCATTTATGCTTCTATTTGTCTAATATATGTTGAGCTCACAATGTATCAGTTTAGCATGCAGAAAGTCGGGGGGAATAATTAAATGAACAAGATCCATTTCTTATCATTGAAGAGCTTGTAGAATATTAGGAGAGATAAACGTCTAAAAATAATTATGACCAAATGTATTTAATATTAGAATGGATTTTTATAGAACATATTGTAAGAGATAAGAATGGAGACATAAATATATC
This sequence comes from Mirounga angustirostris, assembly GCF_029215605.1. Classification (NCBI taxonomy): domain Eukaryota; kingdom Metazoa; phylum Chordata; class Mammalia; order Carnivora; family Phocidae; genus Mirounga; species Mirounga angustirostris. Next base: position 173,369,229 of record NW_026991709.1, on the reverse strand, counting down.
TGAATCATCTGAAAAATTGCTCATGAATGAGTTAATGTTTTCTCTGGGTCTCAAAGGATGATAATAATAAAGATTTATTTATTTATTCAAGAGAGAAAGTGCGCTTGTGGGAGTAGGGGGAGGGTCAGATGGAGAAAATCTTCAGGCAGACTCCCCGTTGAGTGAAGAGCCCCACCCATGGCTCAATCTCACACAGGACTCCATCTCACAACCCATGAGTTCATGACCCATGAGGTCATGACGTTAGCTGAAACCAAGAATTGGTCCCTTAACCAACTGAGCCACCCAGGCGCCCCTCAAAGGATGATAAAATGGCTTCAGAGGTGAAGAAAGCCATATGTACAAGGGTATGAGTAAGGACCTAATAGGTTTCTCCGAGATTTCAGTGTATATGGAGAATAGATGGTAAAATGGGAATGTAGGCAAAAGCTCTGGTTGTTCAGAGCTTTTTCAGACTTGAGGTGTAAAAGAAAAAATAAGACTAGAGAGTGGGCAACCTTATAGGATATGTTCAAGAATTTGACTTTGCTCCTTAGAAAATAACCCTTTAAACCAAGGAGTTATTCATGTTCTATCTGTATTCTTACCTAAACTGCATAATCTTTTTTTTTTTTTTTTTTCCTATCTGGTATACAGTACACTGTGTTGAGTGAATATGAATGAGAAAATAATTGGTCACAATATGTCTTCAATTTTATGTCATAGTTTTTAATTTATGACCTTAAGAGGATTTAAAGGATTATAACTTTAATAAATTTGTCATCCAGTGGCATTCCTGGAATACTTTTATACTCAGATAAAACACTAGAAATATCAGGATACAGAAATGGTACACACGTTAAAAACCAGTAACGTAAGCAGCTCTTCCTTCAGAAAAGCTGGAGCAGAGCATGCATAGTTTAAGAGAAGGCTATTTACTGGGAAGAAATAATGGAAGGAAATATTAAAGGGAATGTAATCTCTACCAATGAATTCCAGAAAACCAGATGGTAGGGAACTAGGAGAAAATGGACTGTGTGCCATCATCGTTAGGGGAGGAGTGATTTTGCACGAGTTATCATGAATAGAAAAGATCATGGATACTGGGCAGACAAAAGAAAATGTTTCTCCCCAATAATGTTTGTCTTATTTTTAAAATGATTTCTAAGGCCTTTTTGTGTTGTAAAAATTCTAGAAATAGTTAGATTATGATTTGCTGTTTCACAGTGTTTTTTTCAGGTATACTTTATTTTCTTTAACATAGAGCCCTGCCTTTTGTAAATAGAATCTCAGAACTAAAGGAAGATGGCTTTCATCTCAAAGTTAAATGGAAAAAAAAATAGTGAAAATATATTTTTTTTTTCTAAAGAAGAGGTCTTGATCGTATTTAAAGTAGTTCTATAAATAGGCATTCTGCAATGCACCACACACTTTAGGGAAAGAGCAAGGTTCAGTTCTATAGCTCATTTAAAGCTATCTTTCTGGAGCTGAGATGGCCCCAGAGAGATTTATTTTCATGGATTTATAAGCTCAGAAACTGCAGCTTGAACATGGGCTAGCTGTGAGATGTTTAATTACTGATTTTGGTCATTGTAGCAACGATGTTAGGCCTTTCGTTAAAGACAACGACAGTGTTATCAAAAACTGTAAAGCTTTATTAAAACTATCTTTGAGGATAACCTCTTTTAGGAAGCATTGTTTTTAATTAGACCCTGGGTTTGAAAGCAAGAAAGGTCAATGAAAAAAAAAATTTTTTAATCATACCCAGCTACTCAGCTACTCCTTTACAAAACTCAATTACTTCCATCCAGCGCAGCATAAGAAACATTTGGTAATTGATTAAAACAATTCTTAAAGCAAATTATAGCCCTGTCAGAAAACAAGAAATCAGAATGTCAAAACACAAGGACATTTCTATGCAAAATGTCTTGCAAGTGTCTTTGACAATTTTTATCTGCTTGTTATATTAGTTTCATTAATTCGGTCCACATCAAGAAGAAAAAAAAATAAAGTACTTCCATACATTTGCTATTTGAAATAAAAATCCTCAAATGAATAATATTCCCAAAGATAACTAAAGTAGTCATGTGGGGAAGTTTTATGCTTTAATTTTATCCAAGCTTACTCAGCACTGTAAAAATCTATGTACAGGTTTATAGCTGTAGAGACCCCAAAATAACTGCTTTTTCTTTTGGCAGTAAAGCTACATCTATAAAATCTCAGCCACTACTAATATGTAAATGCCTTTAGATATAGATTTTATTTATTGCTTTCTGGGGAGAGCCAAACATAACAATATGTTATTTGTAATATATTCGGTATATGCTTTAAAAAGTTAACTTATAAGCTACACAGATCTGATCCATGAATCCTAAAATACATTGTTATTTTCACTTCAGTTAAATGTTGTTTATACTTTGTTTATAGAAGATCACAGATTGTTCTTCTCTTCTAAAGCTAAAGAGAAACTCAAAATACATATTGCAGAAAGATGAAACCATAGGTTATTAGTGAATTAAGGTTACAAGAAATCTGGCTTCTTGTTAATAGCTTTCCTGTCCCATATCAAATGAAAGCACTGGAATCTTGTATTCAGCCTTATAAAGCTTGTTAACTGACTCCATGCTTTGCACGTATAAGAATCCTCATTTCAGTGAAGGAAAGCCTTGAGTATAGTAGTATCACAACACATTTGTTGAAGTACAGTTGATCCCTGAACAACATGGATGTTACGGGCACCCTCTTCCCCTTACACAGTCAAAAAACTATATAACTTTTTCCTCCCCCCCCAAAACTAGTAATAGCTTACTTGGATCTGAAGCTTTACTGATAACATAAACAGTAGATTAACACATACTTTTTAATGTTATATGTCTTATGTACTGTATTTTTACCATAAGCTAGAGAAAATGTTATTAGGAAAATCATAAGGAAGAGAAAATACATTTATAGCACTGTGCTGTATTTATATTTTTAAAATCCACATATAAGTGGACTTGCATAGTTCAAACCTGTGTTATTCAAGGATCAATTGTATATTGAAATAAAGAGACATGAGAGCCATCAGTCAACAAGTGTTTATTGAGCCCCTTAGAACTGTTTGACAAATAACTATATACTCAATGTTCACAGATTTTATGAGATTAGGTCTTACCTGAATTAGAGAAAGAATTTGGAAGACAGCTATGCTCACCACTATACCACCAACGCAGAGAAAGAATTTGGATCATGGAGTTTTATTATTATACCTACCATATTGGCAAGTATAATGTGCAAGTGAGATTTCTTTTAAATAATAAAACCTTAACTGAGAAGGCTTAAAGGATAGAGTCATGATGATGGATATAGACTGACAGACAAACAGATAGACCTTCTGGCTCAAGAAATAAAATTTTAGAGGGAGTTTGGCTTTGATTCAGGAACTCATATGATGTAACCTGGATTTTTTTTTTCCCTTTCTCACACACATAGATCACATAGACGCACATACACACACACACACTTTTGTCTTCTTTGGTGTTGACTTCATTCCCCAATAGCTCACTCACTCTATATAGTTGCCCCCCAAATTACAGGCTTACGTGTTTTTATCTTAGCCAGTGTCCCTAGTGAAAGAGATCATCTCTGTTTTGAATACTTACAAAATGATCCCAGAATTGAGATACTTTCTTTTAACTCACTTATTCTCTCTAACTGTGGCCCATGGAGATGAATTGGGCTGAAACATCAGTGCACTGATTCCAGAGGAAGGGTGAAAAACTGTTAACACAAGCCAATGCAGCCAATGTCCATAGATACTAAGAAACACAGTAGGGAAAAAAATAAAAGGAAAATTATACAGTATGACCTTATGCCTGGCTTATGGACTTCCTTACCATCCTGTAACTTCAATTTTGATGTCTATGAAACTCACACAATTTTTTTTTAAATTTTATTATGTTATGTTAGTCACCATACAGTACATCATTAGATTCCAATGTGGTGATCCATGATCCATTGTTTTCGTATAACACCCAGTGCTCCATGCAGTACGTGCCCTCCTTAATACCCATCACCGGGCTAACCAACCCCCCCTCCCCCCTCCCCTCTAAAATCCTGCTTGTTTCTCAGAGTCAACAGTCTCTCATGGTTCATCTCTCCCTCCGATTTCCACCCCCTTCATTTTTCTCCTCCTTCTCATAATATCCTCCATGCTATTCCTTATGTTCCACCAATAAGTGAAACCATATGATAATTGACTTTCTCTGCTTGACTTATTTCACTTAGCATAATCTCCTCCAGTCCCATCCATGTTGATGTAAAAGTTGGGTATTCATCCTTTCTGATGGTGAAACTCACACAATTTTTTAAAAGATATTATTTATTTATTTAAGAGAGAGAGCAGGGGGAGGGGCAGAGGGAGAGGGAGAGAGACAACGTCAGGCAGACTCCCCACTGAGCAGGGGGCCCAACGCGGGGCTCGATCCCAAGACCCTGAGATCATGATTGAGCTGAAACCAAAAGTCAGATGCTTAACCAACTTAGCCACCCAGGCATTCCAGCCATATACAGTTCATTAGTGGTCACTTGACTCCAGCATCCTCATCAGAATTCCTGTCTCAGACAGTAGAAGGAGGCAGGGTTTATGGTTTAGGCTGGGGTACTCAAGACTAGGTTTGGCATGAAGGAATGAAGGTAGCTTAGTGCTGTAGGTTTGGAACAATGTGAAGCTAAACATTCTCAAAATTCTAGACCCACATTGCTAACTCTCTGCCACAGAACTCTTCCTACTTCTCAGCATGCTGAATTCACCTATTCTAAAACTTAGTGCATTCAGTGTGTTCCAAGCTGAACTGACTCTCTTTCCTGCCAAGTCAGTTACCTTCCAATTTTCTATTCAGATCTTTATGGTTACTGCTTGGGAGCCTCCCCATAATGTCTTCCTCAAGATACTCCTTTTCAAAAACATTTTTTGTTTAATTTAAAATTTGACTAGATAATGAGTTTACTTATAACTGTGAAAAGTATCCCCATCTCTATATCCTAGTTCCCTAGATCCTAGTGTAGGCAAATAGTGCTTTCTTGTATGCTAACCCAATAAAGATAGAACATACATACACAAGAATGCATGTTTTTGTTAGCCTTAGATAAATTCTATTTTGGGTCCTACCTTAAATACTTTACAATATCTTCAAGAATAATTTCACGTTCCCTTAAAAAATAAAATTTTAAATGGATGCATAATGATATAGTATACATGTAACATATATATGTAACCAGTGATGAGCACATATTTACAACACTTTTGTTATTGTAAACAATACTGTAATGAATAACATTGTGCATGTGTCGTATGTCTTTTTCTTATTGAGTTTTAAGACTACTTATATTAGATTCTTATCTATAAATACTCAATGTTTTTATCCAAGTATGTAATTTGCTTTTGAATTTTTCTTGGTCACACAGAATTTATTTTTATGTAGCTAAATGTATCAGTTTTTCTTTTATGGATTTTGTATTTGATATCATAATTAGAAAGGTTTTTCCCACTCTAAGATTATTGAGAAACAAAGTAAAACTAAACTCCTGTGTTGTCTAATACTTTCATGAAAAATCTCATAGTAATGCTTTGATTCTTATATTAGAATTATCTCATTCTCCCTTTCCTCTGTTCCCTGATAGATTATAAACTACATTTTTATAGCCTCACAACATTTGTTGCCTTGTCCCTAGCACTCACTGAATAAATTTTTGTTCAATGGGAATAAATTGCAAACATTGCCCTTTTCAGATATCTACAGGAACATATCTAATGTAAGTATGAAACTATTTTATGCATATTTAATTAACTGATTTTCTTTATAAAATCATTTTTAGGTGAAAATTAATACTTGAATATAGAACTCTTCTATTAATGACTGTGAAAGATTTTTTTTTTTAAATACTAGATAGTCACACTGACCTACTTTCAAATGGAATAAAAGGATGAATAGTTTGAAAAGAAAGGAAAGGATTCTTAGAGGAGAGTATGGTTTTGATTTCAGATAAACATAGTTCTGAGTCTTGGTTCTACATATTGAAGCTGTATAAACCAGGGCCAGCTTCCATGCAATGTGCGGTTTGTGAAACTAAGAATCAGTTTCCTCATCCATGCAATGGGTTTAACAGCATTTACCCCATTTAGTTGCTGTGAGGAATAAATGAGGGGATGTAAGTAAGGCATTGATTTCTTAAAATTGAAATGATATGCTAATGTGCATCATTAGCTAGACTGAAACTCCTTTGTGATATTGGATACATACTTTATTTCACAAGACAACCACAAAGTGTCAGATAATTGCCATTGCATAGTGTTTAGGGGATCACTGTAACCCACACATTGAGGGTGAAGCCATTACAGAGTTTGAAATAAGTTGTGAAGCAACATGTATCCCAAAACAGATAAATTGTGAAAATCCCAATTGAATATTATGAATTTTTGTCAATCCTCAAGAAAAAAAGTTGATACTCTACACTTTCATGGGCAAAGTAGGAGATTTAAGGAGGTGACTAGAATACTACTAATTCTTTTGTTTGAACTTAATTTGCCCTCTAAAGTGTTTTGGCAGAATTTTGGCCTCATTCTCACTGTACCCAAACACATGTACCTACCAGGCTACTACAAGGGAACAGTAGACATGTTTTGCTTTATTAAATTGAGAGAACCATGGGCGCCTGGGTGGCTCAGTTGGTTAAGCAACTGCCTTCAGCTCAGGTCGTGATCCTGCAGTCCCAGGATTGAGTCCCACATCGGGCTCCCCGCTCAGTGGGGAGTGTGCTTCTCCCTCTGACCCTCTCCCCTCTCATGCTCTCTCTCATTCTTTCTCTCAAATAAATAAATAAAATCTTTAAAAAAAATAAAAATAAATTGAGAGAACCAGCTAAACTTGACGAATCAGGCCAAAACCTCATAATCCAGGCCATATGCATAATTAATCCATAATCCAATTATCCCTCTATTTTATCAAATTAGTTAAGAATTGCAGACTGTTTACTTCTGGTAACTTTTGGTAACAGTTTGTGCACATACTCCCTGTCTTACCTTGAACAAGGTAAGGAGATCCAGGGAATCTTATTATTTCTTGAGATCCTACTTGAAATCCCTTTAGTAAATATTGCCTTCCAACTCCTGTTTACTTACAAATGAAACAAAACAAAACCCAGAAGCTTTGCAATGTTATTCCTTTCAGAGCTCACCTTTCTGGTGGAAATAATTAGTTACTGAGGAATAAGCAGCCCCTCACCTAGGAGACAGGCGAATTAAAAGGCTAAGATGTTTGCTGGCATTTCAGGAGCAGCATAAATGCAAGAACTAGACGCACAAGGAGAAAGCCATTCCTTAAATTCAGAAAGGACACTAGGCCCCAGCATCAATAAACAACTCAATTTAATATAATCACAGGGAGAAGGAAAGTTAAAGTCACGGTGTTTGTGTGTGTATTTATCTGCAGGTTGTGTAACATTAAAGGAGAGGGGTATATATAATATACTTTTTAATTCAAAATTTAAGTGTGTGTTCCTGTTGTTTTTGTTCCTTCGCTGTGTAAGTTTCTGATTAATATTCTAGCAGATTCAGTTCAGCAGGCTTTGGAATTTGTTGAGAAAAGCCAGGAACTATATGCTGTAGGGTCAAAATGGCTGATGAATTCACTTCATGCTTTCACTGGGGTAACTAATGTGGCCATCATAACTAAGGGTTGGAATGTGTGGGGGAGGTTTTGACTCTCAAGTCATAAATCTCAGCGGTAGAAATAATCAAATGGGTGAGTTCTGTTTCCAGGGCATATCTGTATGTGCCCTCTGCCCAGTTTCCAAGTATAATGTATACCTTGGGTTTTCAAAGTCAGGCATAAAATCCATAGTTTAGGACACAAGCAGTGACGCTGATCATTACTGAATGAGGTGCTTCACTCTGTATCATACAGAAATATCAGAGAATACGTCTTTCTGTTTAACTGACACAGCATTGATTCTGTTTGGTTCTTCCATATGTCTAGGCCACTGGTTCTTGACTAGGTGTGAATTTGCTGCCCCCTTCATCCCCAGGGGACATCTGGCAATATTTGGAGACACTTTTGATTGTCGCACCTGGTATCTAATAAGTGGAGACCAGGAACGTGCCCTTACCACTCAAATGTCAACAGTATGAGGTTCAGAAATCCTGGGCCATCATTTGGGTTGAGTGCAAATTCAGATAAAATTTTAACTAAGCTTCTTGAAATAAAAACTTGGTAAAGGAAAAGCACCAATTTATTTTGAGGATACTGAGATTTTGTTACATAAAAACGTGTGGGCATGGAGTTTCTACTAGATTTAGTTTTAATTCTTTTCTGGCAAGTGGGTTTTCCAATGGGAAGGAGAATACCACTGATCTCCTCCGGGGGGCAAAAAAACTTAGTAGGTTGTTTGCATTGTAGTCACTCAATTGTGAATAATCTGTACTTTTCCATCGCCTAAAAAATGCCTTTATTTTTCTTCTTTAAAATTAAAGTGGCTATTGCCTATGCAAAACTTACCTTGGGCAAGTTCTACATATGAAACACGGATTAAAAAAAAAGATTAATCTTGGCTTACTGTTTGCTTTAGAGTAAGAATTTATAGTTTTATCAAAGTCAGTGAAAGAAAGATTCCTGTAAAAATACAAATGGTAGTACCTTTACATAGTGTGATTTTTCCCACTTTAGGAGACTCATAAATATTAATTTAAAAATTAAAAGAATTAAAATCAATTAATCAGTTGTTCACTTTCATAAAACAATCTGTTATTTTCTAACAAAAATTGCTACTCATCTTCCTCTGAGTAGATACAGTTGTTAAAGTGCATGTTTTACATCATTGTTGTGTCTGTTGAACAGGTCCCACAGAAGTGCTTTTCATCTCTACACTGTTATCATTCTTGGAAGAAATACTGCCAAAGGTAAGACTTTCTGTTTTCTTATCAATCTAAGTTTTAAGGGGTGTTAATCCAACTGAACAGGTTTATATACAATGCAGCATTACATGAGGAGTATGTTGAATATATACTGAAAATCAAAAGAAAAAAGAAGACACCATCAAATATTAATCACAAATAAAGCCCTAGCATTCATTCTCAAAATTTCTGCAAAACTCACATTTCATTAACCTATTTGTTCTTTCATTTTATCATCAATTATATATCTGGTACCTACCAGAATTTAGTGCCTGTGAGATGTATTCCAGCACCCAAGCCCTAGGGTATGGTGATGTGGCTTTTAAGCCCTTCTTTCCCTAAGCTTAAAGTGGAGGGATAAAGAGGAAGAACCACACTGACTGCTCATAGCAGAGCTATGATTAACTAGAATTTAAATCAAAACTTGATACAAAAAAAATAATAATAATAAAATAAATAAATAAAATGCCATGTCTTTCCAGGTTTTTTCTTATGGTTGATTTCTAATTTCATAGCATTGTGGCCAGAAACTGTATGTAGTATGATTTCAATCTTTTTTGCATTTCTTGAGGTCTGTTTTGTGATCTAACCTGTGATCTGTTATGGAGAATGCTCATGTGCACTTGAAAAGAATGTGTATTCTGCTGTTTTAGGAAATATCTATAGGTCCAAAAAAAAAAAAAAAAGGAAGTGCACAGAATCAATGACAACTAACTGTGCAAGGATGAGTAAGTGTGGGACAGCCTCTTAGAGAAAATAACATAGGAAAACAACCTTTGAAGATAGGAAAAAGAAAAATGACAAAGGAGCAGATAACTTCTCGGATGTCCATGGAAACTTGAACTTTACTTCATGTTATAATGCTTTTCACTTATTATACCCTTGTATTAATAAAGTCATTTGGAGACTAATGGGGGAATGATTCATTCATGATGGAACCCAGAAGCCAGACTAGAATACATACAATAAGATATTTAAAAATAACCATTACCTAAAACTATATCAATGATATAACCTGCAGAATGGCATTTTCTATTTTCTACTGATGTAGTCTACCTTTTGACCAGTTTCTAGATTTAGAGAGTAAGCCCGTAATCCATCACCTGCATAGCCTTGGTGAATTCACAAGTTCATTCTGAGTCTCAGTTTTGTCATTCTTAAATTGGACATAATAATACCTACCTTTAGAATTTTGTCCTCATAATTTAAAATTACAGAGCTTTAATTCCTAGCGCATAGTAATTTAATTTTTCTCTAAACTGCAAAAATTGGCCATCACCCTTGAAAAACACTTTTAAGAGAAAGTTTGCTTTTTTAAGATAAATGATAAATATACATATATGTAATGTGTATATTCTGTGTGAAAAGCATTATAAAATGACTTATTTTTGTGAAAGGAAAATAATTTTAAATGACAATTTTATGAAATGGACTGGCAAACCTGCATGAGGTTTTATTATTATAGCATAGAAATAAAATACTTTAATATTAAATTGTTAAGCACTTTAAAAATGAAAGATGAGTAATAAGCAAAAAATCAATGTGATATTTACATGGCATTATATGATGTGGGAAACAATCAGTTCATACTTAAATTGTAAGGTGTTGCAATAGGCTGAATAATGGGCCCCCCAAAATGTCCATGTCGTAATCCCCAGAACCTGTCAGTATGTTGGCTTGTGTGATAAAAGGGACTTTCAGATGTGATTAAAGAATCTTGAGATGGATGAGAAGATTTTCCTATATTATCTGGGTGAACCAAATGTAACCAAGGGTCCTCTTAAGGACAAGTGTCCTTATAAGAGGGAGGCAGGACGATCAGCGCTGGCAGTAAGAGGTGTGACCATGAAAACAAGAAGCTGGGGAAAGAAGACAAGGCAAGGGCCAAGAGTCAAGGAATGCAAGAAGCTGAAAAAGACAAAGAAATGGGTTCTTTCTCAAAGCTTCCAGAGGAAATGCAGCCTTCCCAACAAAACTTGATTTAGGACTTTTCGCCTCCAGAACTGTAAGTTAATAAATTCAGGTTATTTTAAACCATGCAGTTTGTGGCAATTTGTTATGGCAGCAATGGAAAACTAATAGAGGTCTAAAAATACCCAGGTATATTTACATAAAAGAAGAAGACTGAAAATGACTAATAGAATAATTGCATTAAAAGTCAAGGAATACAGGGGCACCTGGGTGGCTCTGTCAGTTAAACCTCCAACTCTTCATTTTGGCTCAGGTCCTGATCTCAGGGTTGTGGAATCGAGCCCCAGGTCAGGCTCTGTGCTCAGCAGGATGTCTGCTTGACATTCCCTCTCTCCTCTTCCTCCCCCTCAGTCCCTCCCCCACATCTAAATTAAATAAAAATCTTTTTTTAAAAAAGTCAAAGAACGTGAAAAGCCAAAATGTATTATATATTTCTATTTTTCACTGCAAAAGTAATGCACTTACTTTTTTATACATACAGAATTACTATATAAATCTCAAACTGTGTTTAATTCATTTGACTGCAGTGTGAAATGAGACTAGAGTAATGGGTATACAAATAATCTGAGACATTTGTAATACAATATGGAAACATCATAGAGATACTTTATTCCTCAGCTAGAAGCTTCTTTGTCATTTTATCAAAGTCTTTCTTCCCAGGTCAAATTTTCAGATCATTCATAAGTTAACTCTTTATTTTATATGTTTGTTTATTATTTTGGAATTAATTGTAGATGTTAATGTCTTTATGGTTAGCATGGTAAGTAAGCCTTAGAAAAACCTCAATCTGTTTGCCATATCATAGCAAAACTGGTTTCGCCGTAGAGCAAATTTCTCTTTGTGTAGTTTGTATTTCTCTACTAAGGCAATTTTGCTTTAAACTACTTACCAGAAATTGGTGTCTATCTTATTGTATATAATTAGAGAAAGAATATCTGTTAGAATTTCCTAAAACTTGTATCATTTTCTCCCTATGGTTGAGAATGCCCTCTTGTTTGATTCTACCACATGGAAATGGAACTTGTGGTTGAAATGGTACCTTAGAAGGAAACAATGCATGACAACGGAGGTTGGTCAAAGGGAAAAACAACTGCTGGAAAATCTCCATCTTATTCAATGTCCACAATGCTGATTGCTTTGGGGAAGAGATAAATTTGTGTTGGCTTAGGGGAAAATCAGTGTGTGGACCCTGCTGCTTTAGGGGGAATTTTGTTGCATTTTTAATTCCCTGACCTGGGTCGCTCCAATCAAACAAAATTTTATTCTTTTCACTTGTGCTCCAGATGGAAGAAAATGTAAACAGCTGTGCAAGTGGTAATGGAGCCTTTTCTTCCACATTCTTGCATGTCATTATGTTAGAGATTTACTTTTTCAGCAAATTGAAACCTCTAAAACCTAGTAATCAAATTTCCCCCCTCTCCCTTGCTTTGTATTCCAACTATCATCAATTGCTTACTTTCTGAAATAGTTTTCCAGAGAGGAAGCTATGATGAGTATGCATGGTCATTATCATATTTACTCTTGTCAGTACCATATAGCATTATGTTGTTTACAATAATTAGCTGCTGGAAGCAATCCTGTAAACACAACAGTGTGACAGTCTGCACATAGAAAAGCAAATCGCAGTTAGCGGAGCCAATGGGTATATGCTAAATTGGCTACTATGCTGAGGCTCTTGGGTGTGTCTACAATGGAAAGGTCTAAAAGAAACCACTTATTCAATGCTTTTTAAGATGATGGATAAATGTGAAAAAATAAGATATGAGGGAATTTGGAAGTTTTAATAAAACCAATGGGAGATGGGTCTTTTTTTTTAAGTTGATGAACTAAGTAAGTTCCCTTGAGAAGCAATGCAATGAAGTTGTATAATTAATGTATTTATATTACGCAAATTTAATTTTATGCATGGGATATGCCCCTATTTCCTCAAATTAAATAGGCAGTGGATGTAGTCACACCAAAAATAACCAATGCAAACTATCAAAATTTATGGAAAGTACGTATAAAGATTGTTTCAGAGTTTCCTGACCATTAGAAAGAGTTAAATGGGTTGTTTAAGTGATCTTTAAGTAGGTCGTGACAAATCAGCACTCTCCTTGAGGAAGAAATTGAAGAATAATTGAGAAGCATAAAAAATATTGAGTAAATGGAATTAGAAGAGCTGACACAGGAATATATACACAAAACCATATATATTTCTTAATGGGAGTTTTATAAGCTTTTCAAGGATAATTTTAATTTTATGGAGTTGTTGCTTTTCTTGCTGTCTTGATTAACTGACCACCTCATAAAATGTAATGTCACTGTCTATTCAACACACATCTATTGAGCACCTCCTATATTCAAGGCACCAGTCCATTCAGAAAACATGAAGAACCAGACACTGCTCCTTCTTGGAGCTGTCTCAGCAGTACAGATATATCAAAGAAAAAAGTGATACTTTTTAATATTGGAATCAAAAACATGCTAACAAAGCATGAAAAAGTTAGAAAGTGATGTGAGAGGAAAAACTATTTATGGTTTCTCCATTAAGATTAAGATACATCTTGGGACACCTGGGTGGCTCAGTCGTTAAGCGTCTGCCTTCGGCTCAGGTCATGATCCCAGGTCCTGGGATAGAGCCCTGCATCAGGCTCCCTGCTCTGCGGGAAGCCTGCTTCTCCCTCTCCCACTCCCCCTGCTTGTGTTCCCTCTCTCGCTGTCTCTCTCTCTGTCAAATAAATAAACAAAATCTTAAAAAAAAAAAGATTAAGATGTATCTTAATCTCCTTTGAGATATATTGGAGTTTTAGAGTTCATTTGTGTTTGCTAAATTATTAATGGAAGTCAGATGCTGAAAATTAGGGAATAGATTGGTAAAATGTATGTATTTACTAGCACATTTTAAAGAAAAGCAAATGTGTATTTCTGCATGTACTTTTTTTTATTATGTTATGTTAATTACCATACATTACATCATTAGTTTTTGATGTAGTGTTCCATGATTCATTGTTTGCATATAACACCAGTGCTCCATCTGCATGTACTTTTATGTTTTATTTTGTTTTTCTGGTAGAGGAAATGGGTTTTCAAAGTTATTTCATGGCCAGATAAAGAATAAACAAATAGTGAAACAACCAAGCCAGTTCTAATGCCAAAATTTGATATTGGATATGAGTTCAAAGGACTTTTTTTATACTAATGGTAATTTTTTGTTTTCTTGTAAATATGTATTTGCTTGTTTGTATAGGGTATTCTTCTTCCTCTAATCACCTTATAATGCTGGGTAATCCTTCTAAGTGGTTAAGTGAAAGTCTCCTTCTGTCATATGGTGATCATAACAGAGGCTTCTGTAGTGGATGGTGGTGTTACCCTATGCAGATTGCTTTTCCAGGCCAGTGCACGTACACTCCAGCCACTGTGAGACTTGGCTGCTAAGGGCTTACTGTTGCTTTTTTCCAGATAAGTGCCTTCATTTAAACTGGAGCTGTTGTGCCTGAGCGAGAGTGCTGCCCCTCACCCACACTCTTTCAAAGCCCACAGCCAAACTGACTGACTTGATGAGATAGCTGTTTTCATTGTGTGAAGTAGAATCAACTCTGTGGTGCAGGCCGTGCTCCAGAGCTTTCCACTGGGACAGGCTGGACTTAGTTTATAGCTCCTTAGCTGTTTTCTCCTGCCATATCCTGCTTTCCTCCCTCTCTTTGTCCAGAGCAATTAGCCTATAAATTACTTGAACAAGAATTCCCATCTCAGACTTTCTGCTAGGGAACCAAGTTAAAGCAGTATCTCTATATTCCAACTATCTACCTAGTCCAATACCAGACACATATCAAATTCAGATAATGATAATTGAATGAATATTGAGTGATATTTGCATTAATGGTATTAGCTATTAAGTAATACCCAGGACTACTGTGGTTTATTGGTGGATATATGTCTTTTTTCTTTTTTCTTTTTTTAATTAGAGAGAGAGAGGGACAGACAGAGAGGGAGAGAGAGAATCTTAAGCAGGCTTCACACTCAGCTCAGAGCCCAATATGGGGCTCAATCTCACAACCCTGAGATCATGACCTGAACCAAAATCAAGAGTCAGAACCTTAATCAACTGAGCTACTCAGACACCCCTGGTGGATATATGTCTTGATATATGTCTACCCTTCAGTGTTCAGAAAGGAAACAGTTTTAGTGATCATTTTGCAAACTTAAGAAGGACAACATTGCAAACCCATTGCCATTTTAGCTTTCTTTTCTTTCTTTTCTTTTCCTTTTTTAGGTTTTTCTCCCTTAGAAAGTCAATTTAAGAGGTAACCAACTTACCTGCTACTAGATTCAGTGAAGTTGCAGTAACAACAGCAACCACACACACACAAAAAAATCTGGATTTTAGAAAACAATTTGTTCTAGTATATAGATTGTTAAAAGAAAAAGTTGTGAAATACATGCTGTGAATAAATTGGAAACTGACCAGCTACAAAGCTTCTATAAAGATACGAGGACAGCTTAAGATGGTACAGTTGCATGATGGTTTATAATTTACACATGGTTATTTATCTGAAACTCTCCAGAAAAAACATAGGTTGCTTAAATGACTTCAGAGTAAACCCTTTCCCCCATTTTTCCCAAACATGTCCAATAATCTCACATCAGTCCTGACAGTGAATTGTCTTGTTAAAGAGCTTGCAATTCCATTACAGATAAGCTCCAGATATTGATTTATACCTTTTATTTCCTTGGCCTGAGATATCATGGTGGGTCTAAAAATGTTCAAATTTGTTACTGCACGGCAGGAAAGAAATGACTCCAGAGAAACGCAGATGAATATACAAAACAGTTTACTAAATTTCTACTTCACTGGACATCTTTGTGTCAGCTAGGCCTATGCTGATCCAATGGGGAAGAATGTACCAAAGTGTGAGCAATGAACGCAATCTGAGACACAGTAAGCATTCAGTAGAGACACATGGAAGGTGGTCATAAAGCAAGGTCTGTGTAGAGTGGCCTCAGAGAACCCCGCTGACACTGTGGCGGTTAGTAGGAAGGACATTGTACAAGATAGAATTCACAGTGCCTAATTTGTAGGCATGCAGATCAATGAGTTTGTTGTATAAAAGATTTAATGTGAGCTCCTCAGGGTAAAACAAACGAACATATAGACAAAAATTCCTTTTTATTTGTCTCCTTATCCTCAGAAATCTATATCACAATGAATTGCTGGAACAATGCTGATGAAATGTGTGAGTAAATGATAAATTGAGACTAATTACTATGTATTTATTTGGCATCGTAGGAGGATGCCAAATGTGGAAAGCCATTCCAGCCTCATCTGCCCACCTCTCCCCACCTCGCTGCCTCTCAGTCAGCCTTGCCTTCTTTTAATGTTTTGAATGCTCATTGCTTTCCTTCTGATACAGAACCTTTGTCCCAACTGGTCCCATTTGTTGGTCATATTTTTCTCTCCCTTTACTGCAGTTAATTCTTACCCATTCTTGAGACCTTAACTCAAACATTTTATTATTAGGGGAGTTTTCTTTGAACTTCAGGTTTTAAAATCAGTTTGTTAATTTTCTACCAATCATGTTAACTTGATTTAATTTTTTTCATTTGCTAAGAGGTTAATTTGAAATTTTCAGATTTTATCATTAATTAAATAGTATCATAACTGATAAAGTAAACATAGAATAATTGTTTAATGAATACCACCAGTGTGAGCTACTAATTTAGATAACCAATTAGAAGTAATTTATAGGGGCACCTGGGTGGCTCAGTTGGTTAAGCGACTGCCTTCAGCTCAGGTCATGATCCTGGAGTCCCGGGATCGAGTCCTGCATCGGGCTCCCTGCTCGGCAGGGAGTCTGCTTCTCCCTCTGACCCTCCCCCCTCTCATGTTCTCTCTATCTCATTGTCTCTCTCAAATAAATAAATAAAATCTTAAAAAAAAATGTTTAGAAGTAATTTGTATTTTTCCTCCAGAATAAATTCTTTTTTTTTTTTTTTAAGATTTTATTTATTTATTTGAGAGAGAGAGACAGAGGTAGCTACAGAGAGTGGGCAGGAGAGCTGAGCAAAGAGCCCGACTTGGGGCTCGATCCCAGGACCCTGGGATCATGACCTGAGCTGAAGGCAGACGCTTAACCAACTGAGCCACCCAGGCACCCCTAGAGTAAATTCTTTTAACTTATGTTTAATTTGTCCAAATGACTACATGCACTTATCTAAGAAAATAAGAATAGTATTGGATATATTGAGCAATTAAATATCATATAATTTTTCTAGGAATAATGTTTCTACTAGATAAGCAAGATATAACTATATGGGGTGTTTGACAGTTATTTTGTTCTTACTATACAATGACAGAGACATGTAGAGTTGCTGCTCTATTTCATCCATTTTTATATTTAATTAACTGATACTTTAGATAAATTCTGTAATATTATTTTTCACTAATTATAGAGGATGTATATTACACTAAAACTCGTAAGAATTGACTTAAAGGGAAGTGAAATCACGAGATCTTCTTGCTCACTGGTAAACCACTGCTCTAGTAGATTTGTTGGCAAATTATTCAGAAAGTAGGCATGATGATTATTAAACTCAACTCTCAACATATTATAGAAGGCACCTGGCATAAACAGTTTATTGTTTACCCAGTATCCATTTCCTGAGTCCCATGAATCTAGATAGAGTCAAATGATTCATTTTTATAGTGGAGAATGAACAGAATTGATGTGGCCTTCTGGTCATGACAAAAACATGTGGATGTATCTTCCTCAAGCTTTCTTTGTCCTCAGCACAGGTATAAACAAAGGAGCGTAAGGTGGCAAAGTTTTGAGATAGAAGTAGCTTAGTCTCTGAATTCCTTGTTGTAAGATAAGTAAGTGTAAGCTGCCTAACCTGCACTGGGCTCAGGTAATATTAGCAAGGGAATTTCCAGGTCTATTTATGGCCATGGCATGGCCTTGCATCACCTGACTATAGCATGTCTTAAGATTTGCCAAAGAAAAGCTATCACACATCACACTTGGTCAACAAAATCAATCCAACAAAATTCTACTTAGTGAGTACTGACCAAGTAGTATACTGCATGCTGTAATTATAGACAATAATAGTATCCTTTTTCTTTTCTCTAGGACCAAAAACTCAACAGGAGAGGTGTGGCTTTACAAATCAATAAACAGATGTTATTTGCTGTTATCATGATAAAAACAAACTAAAAAAGATAGGTATTTTGACTTAAACAACAAAAATTTGTTTTCTCACAGTTCTGGAGGCTGGAAGGCCAAGTTCAGGGTACCAGCATGGCTGGGTTCTGGTGAAGGCTCTTTTCCTGATTTACAGATAGCTGCTTTCCTGCCATGATCGCACATGGCAGAGAGAGAGAAAAAGAGCTCTCCCTCTTCTTACAGGGCCGTAGTCATATTGGATTAGGGCCTACCCTTATGACTTCATTTAATCTTAATTACCTCTTAATGACCCTGTCTCCAGATACTTTCACATTTGGGGTTAGGCTTCAACATATAAATGGGTGGGTAGAGGGAATTCAGTCCATAAAAGTATTTTTCTAGAACTAGGCATTAAGTGCTATATATATATTTAGAATCATGGAGAAAAGGAATAATGCTTCCAGAGAGGAGGTGAGGTTTCTCAACCAAGTCAAATTTTAAGCTACACTAAGAAATGAAAATCATTAAAATTGAAAATATCAAAAATTCAATTAAATATATACCCACAGACACAAAAATATTAAGTACAATACTGGAGATAAAAAACATAATTAAGATAAAAAAGAGTAAGATGTAAAAGATATGGTAAATATAGGATCGGTCAAAGAAATGCAACACAAAATCATTATAATATTTAGAAAAAAAGAGCAGAATAAAGGGAAGGGAAGACGTTATCAAGAGATAATAAAATGCCCCAGAACATGAGAGACACACATGTAGAGATAAAAATAATCTAAACTGGTAAGTGAGGGGAATTTTTAAAAATATGTACCTAAACATGCCATCATAAGACCACAGAACAGCAAGAAAAAGTGTTAAATTTCCTGGAAAAACAAAGGTAATCTATAAAATATTGAGTATCACAGTGGCGTCAGGTACTGCATCAGTAAAACCAGTTTCTAGAAGACAGTGCTTTCAAATTTATATTAACTATAAATCCTACACCAGTCAAAGAACTAATGCCAAAGTAAATATTTCTCTGACAAGAAGATTCACAGGATACATGTGGGTTTGTGCCAGAAAAATGAAGGTGAAAAACAAGAGAAGAAGTTGTGAAAAATAAGAACAAATGGAGTTAACTTACAAATACAGTGAAAATAAACTACAGGGTGATGTCCAGAAAGGCAGTTCTACGTAGATCTAAGTCGAATGTCTAAAAAAAATGGGATGGAGTCTTCAAATGAAAGAATGAATATGAAGCTAAAAAATGATTGCTAACTGGTAATTAATATTTGAAAAAGGAATTTTTTTTTTCTCTCAACAACAACAAAAAATAAAATCAATAAGAAAGTCACAAAAACACTAAGGGCATCCAAGGTTCCATTATAAAGTACAATGAAATGTAGTATGATCCTAAGCAATTGATGAGTTAAGACAATAAAGGAATTTATATGAATATGACTCCAGGAATAGTTTTTATCAAATGACTGAGAAGTAATGGACATTGGAACCACAGGGAAGAAAAATGAATCCAAAATAGTTAAAATCCTGCCAGTGGTTTTCAGTATTTCAAATCAATGGCAAAAAAACTAATAGAAGTCTTAATTACATTTACTGGAACAAAAAAAGAATCTTTGCACAATTGACAAATTGAAAGGAAAGATAGCTGGAGAAGAGAGTTGCCTGTTGTTGGAGAAGTGTGGCTAGAAGAATAGGAATGCTAATTTTTTTATATGGCATAATGTGTAGAAATACTTTATAATTTGATGAGATGATAAGAGGCTTAAGTGTTCTATTCATAGATTAAAAGGTAATTAGTAGAATATCTAAAAATAATAAGTTTACAAAAACCCTCAAGATGGAAAAAGGAGTATTAGGTGACAAATACTTGCATTATAAGAAGTCAGAAGATTCTGTCTGAAGTTATGTAACCAAACTTAGGACTATAAATACATATTTGAGAAATAAACATAGAATTTAGAAACTGAAATTCAAAATAACAGAGACCATAAAGTTAAAATTGTATCTGGGAGATATGACTGAAGGTGAGGAGGGGCAGAATACAGCCATTAACAAAATACAAAATAAGTTTCAACTAACTTTGTACATTCAAAAGTACTAAAATTACCTATTTAAAAAGTGAAACTAGGGATGCCTGGGTGGCTCCGTAACAGGGGTCCTGGGATTGAGTCCTAGGTCAGGCTCCTTGCTCAGCAGGGAGCCTGCTTCTCCCTCTCCCTCTGCCTCTCCCCCCTCTCATGCTCTCTCTCTCTCTCTGACAAAAAAATAAATAAAACCTTTTAAAAAAAAGTGAAACTAAATAATAAAAAATACAACAATTTTATTTCCATCCCTTTTATTTCTCAGATCATTATCTATCATATTGCTCCTGGACACTGCTTCAGATATTTTCAGCTTCATCTCCTGTGTCATCTGACTATGTGCAGTCTTTGACCAGATTCATGCAGGTGCTGTTTGATGGCATTTGCTTAAGTTTGTACAATATACCCTTCATCTTCTGCTCCAAGGCTTCTCTGACCCTGTGACAGTGGGACAACCCTTGGTACCTTTTCAGCGTTCACAAATGCACAAAGCATGGATGTGGAGGAGTTTATGCCCCCTATGAGACAAACTTTGAGCACTGGGGGTCAGGAGCTTATGGATAGATGATTCTGAGACTGATCTAAATCTCAAAGTCCAATGGAATGGAGGAACCAATTACCCATAGACACCTTCAGTATATTCACTCTTGTACTGAGTCCTCTTTCTTCTTTCCCCATCCTACATCTCTGCTCCAAGTTCATCTTCCTGATTTAACCAGTTGGTATAAACTAATTGTAACCACTCTGGTTCTCCTTTGAAGGGAGCCAAGGATAAGACCCAGGGCATATATAAGGGGAACAAAAATTGTCACAGGAGTACTCATCTGTGAATCCCTTCTCAGTATTCTGGGAAGGACATCTGGAATCAGTCATTAATGCTCTTTATGATAGCTCCTAGGAACTTAGACATGCTAATGTATCTAGTAAAAGAGGTTAGATTATAAAATTGTCTTGCCACTGTATTGAGGTAAGAGTCAGAAGACTCAAGAAAGTTAGAAGGTTAAAATGGACTTATAATGTAGTACAGGAAAACCCACTCTCTCTTACCATGTTTCCTTGGAGGACTAAGGGGAGAATCCTTTCACTAAGGCAATAAAGAATGCCCTAACAAAGGAGGCACTGGTCCTATGGTGGTGTCTGTCCTCTGTCAGATTTGACAATATTACATATAATAGAACAGGGCTTCTTAGTATTAATAGGAGTAATGAATTGCAGAATGGCAGTTTTATTTGGCAGCAGTTTACTTTTAAAGGCAAGTTAGATAAGATTACTATAATTGGCAGCAAGCCTGAGTGACAATCAAAATTCCTAAACTGTGGAGATGAATGACAATGTCTAATAGATTATGGCATGTCCTCAAATGTAACACATTGGCAGTCAAAAAAAGGAATTACTGGACTTTTAATATTTTTTCAAAAACCATATTTTTTATGTCAAAGATCAAAATAAAAAAACCACTGTGTTTATAAGATCTAAGTTTCCAGATATCAGTCTTACTCAAAGCCCATTGATTGAAAGTAAAGTAGGAAGAACTTGTAATGACAGTGCAATTATGCACAATATGCTTCCAATTCTTAAAGAGGACAGTGACTATTTACCAGAGTAATTGTGCTCTGGGAAGGGGAATGTCCAGAATTTTTGAGAATTGTTAGATACAAACTCTGACCTGCTACTTGGGTACATGGCAAGCCATGAAGTCCTCTAGTTAGAGTGTAGACTTTGGAAGCAGGTTAAAAAAAAAAAAAAAAAAAAAGATTGATCCAAGCCCAGTGTATATATGGACCAATTATATGGTTATTTCCCAATCTCTGAGTATAAAATTGGATAAATATATGTAACAACCAGCCAGCAGAACCTTCAAATTATCTCCCATCCTGTAGCAGAGGAGGCACAATGGTAGAAAGAACCAAGTGTAAGATCTCTATATGTTCTTTCCTATTCCTACATCATGGCAAAAATAACAAATCTAAAGAAATACCACATCCCAAGAGGAACTGTGGAAATTAGCATCACTATGAAAGACTTAAAGGATGTAGGAATGGTAGTCCAATCATATTTCCATTTAATTAACCACGTGGCTCTTTTAACAACAACAAGATAACATATAGATTAGAACGTTAGGATTTCCCAATACTTGGGACTATTTTACACATTTGCAAGTATATTGCTGAGCTAAGCTAAATGTGTTCTCTTTACTGAAACACATCAACACAGTATCTGACACTTAGAATGTTAATGTTGGTCTAGCGAACATGCTTTTCTCAATCTGCATCAGCAAAAGGAAGCAAAAGTAGATTATCTTTAGTAGTGCATATTCACTCTCTTGTTATGGGCTATGTTAATTCTCTTACATTGTTCTCATAGTCTGCAGTTACCTTGATTATCTTGCACTTATACAGAATACCACACTGGTGCACTGTACTGAAGATTATCCTGATTGATCTGGTCAAAGCAAGAAGGACAAGTAACTGAGATGTCCCAGTAAGATAAATATGCCATATGATTGTAAATAAACCTACAAAGTTTCTGAGACTGCTACACATTGACATCTTTAGGTTGTGGCATCCTGAGACATCCCTTCTAACATAAGATGATTTATTTCACCATTTACCCCCTATCATTAGTAAAGAGACACATTATTTTGTGCATGTTTTATATTTTTCAACCAACATATATTGTACCTAGAAATATTGACTAACTGAAAAAAGAGGGAAAACATACATAACAATTCAGTTGGTGTGAGAGATTGTGGTGAACCAAAAATGGACTGCTTTCTCATTATATCCATTTCAGGGTGGCTCTAAACAAAGGGGTAAATGAGAATCTTTCTGGAAGACTGATCTGTGAGCAGTTCACTGTTTTCTTGGTAGGGGATCTGGAAAGAACAAGCATAGAAAATCAGACACAAGAAACAAAGAGTAATGGTGATGGACTTAAAGGAGCAAGCATAGTATGTGTACTTGTTTGTGCCTCATATTAATGCCAAACAGAGGTTATCCATTGCAAAGAGATGCCTAACCACTAATTGAAGAGAGTAACTTGTTCTTGAATGCCAGTCACTCTCTCTCCTTGATCACACGAGTCTTAGTGCAGTGAGCCATGGATTGAGTGGCCATGGCCTCATGTATGGATTTATTTTTTAACATGAACTTCCTCAACATATAGATGACTAGCTACTGCCACTGCTGACTCCATAGTCTACTTGCAATAGAGACCAATCATGACTTCTCAATATAGCACTAATCCTCAAGAATCCAGGTACCCACTTGATGGCAAGTTGATTATAATGGACATCATCAATCCTGGGAAATAGTGATTTATTCTTATCAGAATTGAAAGCTACCCAGGATATAACTTTTCCTTCCCTGCCTGTAATTCCTATGTTGGCACTACCCTCAGAGGACTTATAGAATGCCTGATCTATCATTATGGTACCCTATATATCATTGCTTAAGCCCAGAGGATCCATTTTATGTCAAAGGATGAGTGACACTGGGTGGATGACAATGAGATTTTCAATATTCGTACCATGAGACCTTATCACTCAGAGACACCTAGTCGAATATAATGATGGAATAAACTGTTCAAGACTCAGCCAAACTGACAGTTCCAGGAACACACCTTGCAGAATTAGAGCCCGGTCACCTAGAATGTGATATATATACTAAAAGTGCATTTGCTATATGGCGGTGCCCACACTGGGTGGAATACATGGATCCAAGAAATGAAAGGGAGTAGTACAATTGGTTATTCTTACCATCATGCCCAATTATCCGTTCACAGAATTTGTGTCCCATCCCAACTTCAGATCACTTAGATTAAAGGTCCTGAATTCTAAAGGAAGAAAACTTGCATTAGGGGACACAATAAATATTCTGTGATATCTACCTGATCTCTTGAATCTTCTTATTCTCATGGACTCACACAAAAGAAAGAAGTTAATATATTGCTTGGACTAGTTAACCCTCAATATCATCAGAAGCAACATTGCTGCTATATACCGAGGTCTTAGAGGAGTATATCTGTAATGTTGACTATTCATTGGAATATCTCCTGGATTTTATATGAATATTAATAGTGAAAAGGCAAGTGCAGCAATGTAGTTTGCTAGGGCAAGGGATCTAAGGGTGTAACCTCCCCAGGGAAGAGGGTGTGGGTTACCCGAACAAACAGCCAAATTGCTAGTTGAGGATGGAGGTACAGGGTGAGATTGTGAATACAAGTTATGGTCCCAAGATGAGTTTCAGTGGGGCCTCTTGCCTTTAAGTCATTGCAGGGAGGGTTGCCTGGATGACTCATTTGGTTAAGTGTCCAACTCTTGATTTCAGCTCACGTCATGGTCTCAGGGTTGTGGGATCAAGCCCCACGTCAGGTTTGTGCTCAGTGTGGAGTCTGCTTGAGATTGTCTCTCCCTCTCCCCTTCCCCCTGCTTTCTCTCTCTCTCTAAATAAAATAAAGTTTTTTAGAAAAGCAGGAGGCACTTGGGTGGCATAGTCGGTTAAGCGCCCAACTCTCAGTTTAGGCTCAGTCCTGATCTCAGGATTGTGAGATCCAGCTCCAGGCCAGGCTCCCTGCTCACCACAGAGTCTGCTTAGAGTTTCTCTCTCCCTCTCTCTGCCCCACTCCCCAAGTAAATAAATAAATCTTAAAAAAAACCCGAAAACAAAACACAACTCATTGCAGGGAATTTGCCCAGCTGAATCCAGAAGCTGACTGTTGTCAGTTGTACTTAATGAAGGTTTGTGTTTTTTTTTTTTTTTTAAGATTTTATTTATTTATTTGATAGAGCATGAGTGCACAAGCAGGGGGAGTAGGAGAGGGAGAAGGAGGCTCCTCACTGAGCAGGGAGCCTGACACAGGGCTCAATCCCAGGACCTTGGGATCATGACCTGAGCTGAAGGCAGATGCTTAACTGATTGGGCCACCCTGGTGCCCCTTAATGAAGGTTTTTAATAGATCTGAGTGATTCAAAGTGGGAACCAAGTTTGATACCTTTTTCTGTCAACTCTATGGTCAACTAATCTTCAACAAGTCAGAAAAGAATATCCAATGGAAAAAAGACAGTCTCTTCAATAAATGGTGCTGGGAAAATTGGACAGCCACATGCAGAAGAAAGAAACTGGACCATTTCCTTACACCACAAACAAAAATAGACTCAAAATGGATGAAAGACCTAAATGTGAGACAGGAATCCATCAAAATCTTAGAGGAGAACACAGGCAGCAACCTCCTCGACCTCAGCCACAGCAACTTTTTCCTAGAAACATCACCAAAGGCAAAGGAAGCAAGGGCAAAAATGAACTATTGGGACTTTATCAAGATAAAAATCTTTTGCACAGGAAAGGAAACAGTCAACAAAACCAAAAGACAACCGACAGAATGGGAGAAGATATTTGCAAATGACATCAGATAAAGGGCTAGTATCCAAAATCTATAAAAAACTTATCAAACTCAACACCCAAAGAACAACTAATCCAATCAAGAAATGGGCAAAAGACATGAACAGACATATCTGCAAAGGAGACATCTAAATGGCCAACAGACACATGAAAAAGTGCCCAACATCGCTCGGCATCAGGGAAATCCAAATCAAAACCTCAATGAGATACCACCTTACACCAGACAGAATGGCTTAAAATTAAGAAGTCAGGAAACAACAGATGTTGGCGAGGATGTGGAGAAAGGGGAACCCTCCTACACTGTTAGTGGGAATGCAAGCTGGTGCAGCCACTCTGGAAAACAGTATGGAGGTTCCTCAAAAAGTTGAAAATAGAGCTACCCTATGACCCAGCAATTGCACTACTGGGTATTTACCCCAAAGATACAAATGTAGTGATCTGAAGGGGTACGTGCACCCTGATGTTTATAGCAGCAATGTCCACAATAGCCAAACTGTGGAAAGAGCCAAGATGTCCATTGACAGATGAATGGATAAAGAAGATGTGGTATGTATATACAATGGAATATTTTGCAGCCATCAAAAAAAAACAACCCAAAAAACAAAATATTGGCTTTTGTAACCACGTGGATAGAGTTAGAGGGTATTATGCTAAGTGAAATAAGTCAATCAGAGAAAGGCAAGTATCATGATCTCATTAATATGAGGAATTCTTAATCTCAGGAAACAAACTGAGGGTTGCTGGAGTGGTGGGTGGTGGGAGGGATGGGGTGGACATTGAGGAGGGTATGTGCTATGGTGAGCGCTGTGAATTGTGTAAGACTAATGAATCACAGACCTGTACCTCTGAAACAAATAATACATTATATGTTAAAAAAAAAAAAAAAGAAGATAGTAGGAAGGGAAAAATGAAGGGGGGAAATCAGAGGGGGAGATGAACCATGATAGACTATGGACTCTGAGAAAAAAACTGAGGGTTTTAGAGGGCAGGGGGTGGGCAGATGGGTTAGTCCTGTGATGGGTATTAAGAAAGGCACATATTGAATGGAGTTATATGCAAACAATGAATCATGGAACACTGCATCAAAAACTAATGATGTAATGTATGGTGACTAACATACCATAATAAAATAAAATTAAAAATAAAGATTTTATTTATTTATTTGATAGAGCATGTGCACACAAGCAGGGAGAGTTGGAGAGGGAGAAGCAGGCTCCCTGCTGAGGAGGGAGCCCGACGCCGGGCTCGATCCCAGGATCCTGGGATCATGACCTGAGCTGAAGGCAGATGCTTAATTGACTGAGGCACCCAAGCTCCCCCCCCTTTTTTTTTTTAAAGATTTTATTTATTTTTTAGAGAGTGAGCGAGAGAGAAACAGCATGAGAGGGGAGAGGGTCAGAGGGAGAAGCAGGCTCCCCGCTGAGCGGGGAGCCCGATGTGGGACTCGATCCCAGGACCCTGGGATCATGACCCGAGCCGAAGGCAGATGCTTAACCATCTGAGCCACCCAGGCGCCCCCAAGGTCCCCTTAATGAAGGTTTTTAATAGATCTGAGTGATTCAAAGTGAGAACAAAGTTTAATACCTTTTTCTGTCCAATTTCAAATCTTTTCAGCCTGACCAAATATCCAAGCCAATGTTTCATGTAACCTAACACAGTTATGACCTGACAGTCTTTCATCTCTATTTCATCTCATTTCTATTCAGTAGTTTCTCTGATTCCATGGCATTCAGGGCCCACACAAACTTGACTGGCACTCATGTGTGTGTGTACCATACATGTGTAGGAGAGTTAATTTCTCCCAGAACTTTCTTGCACCAATGTGTAGGGTAGCCATACATCCTCTTAGCCCAAGATAGATCTGAGTTATATCAGTTGTGCCAGCATTGCTATTAATACTTTTTCTTTTCACTGTCACAATTGTTCTGTTTTACATGAACAAGTGTCTGGTTGTCTTATCACTGGATATGAGAACCAGAAGATAAATGCTTCCCCCATGCTCTGTCTAGGTGGTTGGCCCTGAGAGGTGTTTGATATGGTAGACTCTGAGATGTCCCCATAGTACTGAACAGTCGTTCATACTTAGTGTTAGAAAACTCAGTGATGCACCCTTTATTGGTTTTTTCTGCTCCCCATGAGACTTTTTAACTCTCCCTGTCCCTCACTCACTCATAGATAACGTTTTCAAATAAATAACTCATACATGCCAAAGGACAGAAAGTCCTTATCTCAGACTCTGCTCTAAGCAGAATCCAGCCTTTGATGACTTGGCTTTAATAAGTAACAATAACTGTGTTCACTAGCTATTATTGAATGATAAATTACCCCAATGCTCAGTGGCTTAAAATACTAAAATCAATTTTATCTGTTATGTCTGCACGATAGCTGAGGTTTGTTCAGCTCATCTAGGTTGCCGTGAGCTGAGCAGCTTTCTTATTACCCAGTTGTGTGGATAGCTAAAGTGGCTCTGCTCCAAGTATCCTTCATCCTCCTTGGACTGCAAGTAGCGAAAACATGTTTTTCTATGGCAATACCAAAGGAACAAGAAGGTAAGCAGAAACACATAAGGCCACTTAAAAGCTAGGCCTATAGCCAGCCAGCAAACTGACTTCAATTCACATGCTGTTGGTCCAAGTAATTCATGTGTCAAGTTCAAAATCAAAGGGCAGGAAAGTGTATTCTATCTACAATAAAGGAATGGCAAAAGTATATATACATGGAAGGATAAAAGACTGAAGGTGATATCGATCTACAGTATGATTTTGAAAGAAATACCAGTATATTGTCGGTGAAAGAAAAGAATTTGTTCTGTATCTCTGGTAATGGTGTCAGTGGGCCAATAGGTAAATTCTATTAAATGGGAAAAAAATCTCATGAAACTCACATTCTATGTCTAACCACCATTATAACTTAATGTAATAGTTGTATATTTTAGAAATGAAGGACAAGAATAGGAAGGACAGAAATTTATTAAAGCCTAGACTAAACTCTTGATGAAAATCCAGATCTTAGAACTTATGTTGTATGATGTCTTTACTGTGTCTAAAAAATAGAATACAATAATTATTACACATGGAAAAATCTCTCAATATTTAGAGTTAAAAAGATTGGAGTAGAAGAGGAACTACATTAATGAAATACATTTATTTTTGCTAGGGCCCAAACAATTTACTTATAATTTAGAAAGATCACGATGGGTCTCACAGTAAATAATACTCCTGAAATGAGAGTCTTGCAAAGCAATTGGTGCTCATTAAAATTCAGTATTGAAAGCAGCATGTGACAGGCAGTTCCATGAAACAATTTTTCAGTGTCCTTCTATGATTGAAGCAAAACAATTCATGTCACAAGATGCCAGGTCTTACTCCCTGTTTTAAGTTATCATTGTGTAACAAATCTTCTATTTTTATATAAATATAATCAAAGAACTCAAGCTGGATTATTGCAATAGCTTTCTAAAATACACATTTGCTTAACATGTGGTAGAAGGAGAATACATGCATTTCACTGTTACCACTTTGAAAAGTAATACATTTCATGCCAAATATTTTTTTTTTTCCCAGAGGGAAGTGAATTTTTGAATATCTGTAAAATTATACATATGTGGTCTCAAGTGAAAAGAAAAATTTTTGTTGGGGCAAAAGACTAAAAAAATTGTTATCCCCATCTTCCAATGTGGTTTTTTTTTTTTCTGAGCGGAAGTAAATATGTGTCACAGATTTCCCTTCCTGACACTAATCCCTACCTCTCCCTTACCAAAAAGGAGAAGGGAGAGGAAAAAGATAATTTAGATTTCTTGGAACCATTGAATACTTCTGTCCTTTTCAAAGCTTAACTACCTAGTTAATTGTCAAAGTCTGTGTAGTAATGGCTTAAAACACTATATTCAAGAGAAACCTTTAATTATGTCTTTAAGAGGGGAAACAACCGTAAAAGAGCAAAAGTTTTGCCTTTCATTTGATATACCAATGGATATGGCAGAGAGCTCCTGGCAGAGAGGTTTAAAAGACAGATTTGTGGAGGGGCGCCTGGGTGGCTCAGCCGTTAAGCGTCTGCCTTCGGCTCGGGTCATGATCCCAGGGTCCTGCTCGGCGGGAAACCTGCTTCTCTCTCTCCCACTCCCTCTGCTTGTGTTCCCTCTTTCGCTGTGTCTCTCTCTGTCAAATAAATAAAATCTTAAAAAAAAAAAAAAAAAAAAAAAAGATTTGTGGAGTAAACGGACCTGCATTGAAATCTCTGTTTGGCCTTTTACTGTTTGTGTGATCTCGACATACTGTTCAATCTTTCCAAACCTCAGGTGCCCTAAAGCAAAGGTGCTAAGGTTGTTGTAAGGATCAAGTGAGACTTTAGAGTCAGTGTCTAGCCCACAGAAAGCACTCAGGAAATTATATAAAATTGTTTATAATTTAATAATATTAGAAGAATCACCTATGGTGGGCAGGGGAAAATATCTCATAAAATACATGTTTTAAACATGAGTTATGCAGGGATGCTTGGATGGCTCAGTTGGTTAAGCGTCTGCCTTCAGCTCAGGTCATGATCCCAGGGTCCTGGGATTGAGCCCCGCATCGGGCTCCCTGCTCAATGGGGAACCTGCTTCTCCCTCTGCCTGCAGCTCCCCCTGCTTGTGCTTTCTCTCTGACAAATAAATAAATAAAATCTTTAAAAAAATAAAATAAATAAATAAACGAGTTATTCAGAACAATTGTGTATCTGAATGAAAAATAAACCAAACAATCGAAAATAATAACACCAACCACAAAATACAGACTGTGTTGGCATATCATATAATTATTAAATGATTGTATAAGTTCAATAAAGCATTATGTGTTAATCTTCCTTTTAATTCCTTCAGAGAAAAAATATTAGAAGTATCTTCACCATAAGGCAATCATATGCAAGTAATAGTTATTAGTCATATTCTTTTCCTGTGAGAGGCAGAAGTAGTTCAAGATTTAGTGAGGTTTGAAGCTTACACAACTTGGGGCGCCCACTTCAAGAATTGGCAGGTGAGGGGATCCTAAGTATTTTATGGGGAAGTATTGGGAAGAAGACAGAAGCAGAATTTCCTGATAACAGGAAAGCAGAAGAAATAGCAGCCATGAAGGCAGATTATCCTGGAGGTCTGCAGGGGTGAAAAAAACAAACCAACCAACAAAAAAACAGTGCTTCAAAGTTCCTTGAAGTTGGTTTCACTGCTGAAGGAATTCTGTGACAGAATCCCTTGAGAGGCTCTACACCTGTCAGCTGTGCCTGATGCTGGGGTCCTGCTGAATGATGTTGTCCCACTGCACTGGGTGCAAACTGAGCTGTTGGTTTCAGCGTCTCCCAGACCAGGTGGACATATGAGGATTCCTTGCACCTAGAGAGACTCCTGACTCCATACCTCCGCAAAACTGAGAGGAAATCAGTACATTTTAATATAAATGTCAGCTGCAATACTAAATGCAAGTGCACTAAGGTACCCTATCAAAAATATGAAGTCTTATTGGGCTTAAATCATGCAACTGTATAACAATTATGAGAAATATACCTAAACCAAAGTGGCAGAAAAAATGTTTTGTTCATGTACAAGTATATCAGGAAATGCAAACCAGAAAGAAAGCAGGGATGCCAAATAAAATTCTAAGAGATGTAAACACATTTTTACAAATTCCTAAAGATTTTATAAAATCATAAAGATGCAACCATGTGTATAGTTATATATGTATATATATAATTCACTATATATTTATAAATATAATTCACTATGTATTTATATATAGTGAGATATATATATAGTTCTATATATGTATATATGCACACATATATACACAAAGCTCACTCACACCCTTAATCCACTAAGCAATGTGGTAGCAAAATATACAGTGCTAAAGCTTCTCTAAAAATTAAGATTACTTGATCTTAAAAATCTTTATAAAAAATATTTACTATGCCTCTCACAGAATTTGACATATCAAGCAGATAAAATATAAAGAATAAAATCAATATTTTTATAGATTCTTCAGCCAGACTGCCTGGGATTGATCCCTCCGCGATCTCCTGTTCGGATGCTCTTAGACAATTCAGTTAACTTCCGTGTGCTTCAGTTTCCTTGTTTGTTAGATGTGGAAAAGAATAACGTAACGCTAATCAGGTTATTGTGAGGATTATATAGATTACCAATTTAAGTACTTAAAACATTTCCTACCATATATTTTGAGCTATAGAAGTTACCGTTCAGTATCTCATCATCATCATCCCCTAGAAAAACATAAATGATTCAAATTGACCCAAACAGATCACTCATTTTTGCAGTTTGATCAGATTTTTCAGATGCATATACTCATGTTGTCACGATCAGAAACAGGATATTTTGTCACTTTAAAATATTCCCTTATATCTATTTGTACTTAATCTTCACCCACCTCAGCCTTAAGCGACCATTCTCTGTTTCTGGTCAGTATAGAATTGCTTTGACTTTTTTTCTATATATTATTTTTGGCATTTTTTTTTTAAGATTAATTCAAATAGTAGGGCACCTGGATGGCTCAGTCAGTTAAGCATCTGCCTTCAGCTCAGGTCATGATATCCAGGTCCTAGGATTGAGCCCCGCACAGGGTTTCCTGCTCAGCAGGGAGTTTGCTTCTCCCTATCCCTCTGCCCCTCCCCCGCTCATGCTCTGTCTCTCTCTCTCTCTCTCTCTCTCTCTCTCAAATAAATAAATCTTTAAAAAAGATTAATTCAAATAGTGAATATTAGGAATTCTTGTCTTTTTATTGCTGACTAGTTTTACATTTTTGAATGTATCACAATTTTTAATTTATTATCCTACAGATGGGCATTTGTGCTGTTTCCAATATTTGCCTATTATAAAAAAATTGTCACGAATTTTTATTGCAGATCTTTGTATGGACATATGCTTTCAGTTCCTTTGGGAAAATATTTAAGAGTGGTGCTTCATATTTTAAGAACTGTCAAATTGCTTTTCAAGGTAGTTTTAACACTTTATACTTCTACCAGCCAAGTGTAAGAGTTCTAGTTGCTTCACATCCTCAAAAACCCTTGGAATTTTCAGTGTTCTTAATTTTGGCCTTTCTCATGGGTGTGCAGTGGTATTTCATTGCGGTCTTAATTTATGTTTCCTTGATGAATAATGATGTTGAATACCCATTTTTATGTGTTTAAATGTCATACAGATATCTTTGGTGAAATGTTTGTTCATATATTTTTTAAATTATTTTAACTGGTTGTTTTGTTATTGAGCTGTAAAAATACCTTAATGATGTATTTCAAAGATCAGCCATTTTTCATTTTGGTGAAGCCCAGTATTTCTATTTTTTTGTCTCTTAGGTTTCATGTTTTTGTATGTGAATGTGTACGTGTGAGTGTGTGTCTTAACAAATCTTTGCCTATTCCAAGACCTTGTATATTTTCTTCTAGGAGTTTTAAAGTTTTACCTTTAGGTTTGTGATCGATTTCAAGCTATTTTTTTGTGTATATGGTCTGAGGTAATGTTGAAAGTTAATTTATTTCAAATGAATATTCATTTGTTTAGGCATCATTTCTTGAAATATGAGCTTTTATCATTGAACTGTCTTGACACTATAGTCTAATATCAATAGACCCTATAAGTGCAGTTCTATTTTTAGACCTTGTATTATATTCTTTTGACCTAAATTGCCAATACCATACTAATTTGATCAGTTTAAATTAGTAGTGAATGATAAAATCAAAGTATAAGTCTTCCAACTTTGTTATCATTTTAATTTTACTTTTCTTCATTTCCCTATATATCTTTACTTTCTTGGTTTCATTCCCATATAAATTTTAGCATCATTTGATAATTGTCCCAAGAAAATCTGCTAGGACTTTAATTGGAATTATTTCAAATCTAAAGACCTACTTGGAGATAACTGACCTCTTAAAAAATTGAGTTTTCTGGTCCATGAACATGGTATATTTCTTCATTTATTTAGGTTTTATTGTATTTATCTCACTAATTCTTTCTTTGTAGTTTTTAGTGTATAGATCTTAATTTAGAAGCCTGATGCACATCCCACTGCCCTACAGTGATTAAAGATTAAGGGAATGAGAAGATATCAGCAGAAGTTTCTGAGAAGGAGCTGCTAGTGATGTAAGGGAAGGGAGACAAAAGACCAATCAAATTGCATTCGAGATAGAATGAGAAAGAGTTATTTGGAGACAATGAGTATAGCCAATTCTTTTAAGATGCTTTAATGTAAAAAGAAGCAGGGAAATGACATGGTAGCTGGAGGAAGACGTGAAGTCAAAAGGTTCTTGATTTTTAAAATGGGCAAAATAGCAGAAAATCTCTACGCTGTAATGATACGAAGAGAAGGGAAAACTGTTAATTCTGAAGAGACAGGGATGCATACCTGGAACCAGTCTCTTGAATATGTAAGAGAGCATGGCAACTGGAGCACAATAGAGAGCTTGGTCTGAGGAAGGAGTGTGGTTTACCCAAAGCAGAAAGAGTGAAGGCAGAGTTTATGGGTACAGATGCACACATATGACTAGCTGCAGTGGTAGGAGCTACTGAAGGTCTCTTTTGATTCTTATTTTCTTATCAGTGAAATGGGTAGCAAAGCTATCAGCTGTCTTGGAATATGGGGTAGAAGTTTTGGAGATTTAACTAAAGGAGTGTCCTTTAAAGTGAATGAATTCCTCTTTAAGGAAAAAACCCACTACAAGGTGACTATTTTTCTCCTATCTCAGTAGAAAAAAATCAGTATTTTGGTGTTTTTTGTTTTGTTTTGTTTTTTTAAGATTTTATTTATTTATCCGAGAGACAGAGAGAGAGAGAGATCAGGAGCAGGGGGAAGGGGTTGAGGGAGAAGCAGGCTCCCCGCTGAGCAAGAAGCCTGATGCAGGACTCGATCCCAGGACCCTGGGATCATGACCTAAGCCGAAGGCAGACGCTTAACCAGCTGAGCCACCCAGGTGCCCAGCATTTTGGTGTTTTTATAAATAAATAATATTTTTATTTTGAAAGAGACAGAGATACTTTTAATTTAAAAAATTAGATATTCAATTAGGACAAATATCACAACTATAAAATAATTCATCCAGTTTGCCTTCTTATGAATTGGAACTCATTTTGAGTACACCTAGTGTTAAGAAACAGTAATTCCTCTCTCAAGCCTCTTATGATGGTGGTTAGACCATATGTAGAAATGAGGTATATGACTGATGTATTTACAGAAGTATGTAATCATGGAAATCCGTAGGATATAGTCAAAAAATGTAGCCATAGAAACCTTCTGGCTCATCAGATAAAAGCAAACTGAGTCTGAAAGATTATCTTTTGGTTTACTCACATTTTATTTGTGGATTTATTTTCTCAGTATCCATTTACTTTAAGATGCTGAGAGTATAATTTCTTTTCATTACAACATGAAAATAAGTCCAAGCAATTATTCTGCTCTCATGTTATAGCCATGTTTATATGTGTTGGTGTCTCCGTGTGCATGCAGCTGTTTTTCCTGTTGTTAGCTTTTTTTCAGTAAGAAGTTAGTCCCTTCCAAATCAATGACAAGACCCAAACATATTAAAAAGTTTAGTTGGAGGGCAGGGTGTGAAGCACAAACAGCATTCTTTCCCTTACAGAGTTGTTTTGCAAACACATGCACATTTGTTCTTGGCCTCTGGAGATTATAAGCACGTTACCTAGGAGAGCAGCAATACTCTTTTGGACTTGACTCCACTTTCTTTACACACTTCTCCGTCTTTTAGAAGCCTCATGCATAGATTTTAAAAATATGATTTAGAAAGGATTTAGTGACAGTGCATAAGATCCTTCAATTTTATGTCCCTTTCCTCTTCACCCTAACTAGTAGTGGGAGTTACTGGCATGCTTCAGAAAGCTTACTTCCGTTTGAATACTGTCTAAATCAGTGCAGACCCTTGCCTGACTTAATCTTCCCTTGCAAATGACAATGCAGTGAAACCAGAGGAAGAAAAAAAAAAATGACTCCCTTTCCTATTGGAAACCTACTAAGTTGTTCGCCTGACCCAGTTTTCAATAAGAGAGATTTTCTGATGACCCAACAGGAGTGACTGTCTCTAGTCAAAGAAAGGGGAGGGTGGATTTAATCTTTCATGCCCCTGGGATGGCAGCTGCTCGCAGCTCTCTCTGATTCTGTGAAGGATGGTGAAGATAGAGCTGTTTTTTCAATATAGGGAGAATTTTCCTTTTGACTGTTCCAAACGGGAGATTTGCACATGTGCCTCCAGAACTAATTGTCTAGGTTCCGTCAGGAATGCAGCAGGAGAGGAGCGGATTTCATGCCTAAGACCAGAGAAGAGCCAGGCAATACTCAGTGGATAAAAGGCTCGCAGTCCCAGCTGGGAAAAAGAGTCCCATTATCTCCCAGCTGCATAGACATTCCATACGGCTTGGTTCTGCCTGGATGCACAGCATGCCTGGCTGAGAGCTTGAAACAGAGTTCTGCAGAAAAATTGTAAAGATCCCGAGACATTTCCCTGGTAAGATCTGTAAGTACAAAATTGTGCTGTCTGCTGCAATGAGAATTTTGCTGGGCAAGCTGCAGCTTTTCTTCCTTTTCATGTCTTTGTATTAGCGTAACAGGTAAAAGCTGGGGTTGGGGGAGAAGTCACTGCTTTATTTATGCTATGTTTCTACAATGTTGATGCTTAAAATGCATTTATTCCTCGTGAGAGAAAATGTATTGAATCTTTATTCTGGGGAGCTTAGGATCAAACAAGGGAAAGAGAGACTACAGGTACATTTTACAGTGTTTCACCAGTCTTTGCTGCAGTAAAACTAATGGGCAAGACGGGATGACAGTGCTAATTCCGGTACTTTCAGATGGCTTCACGCCCTTTCTGTGATGGCAAGTGGGAAAATGTTATTGCTAATTATTTTTCATCAAAGGGTAGAGGGGTAGGGTTTTCAGTGTCGGACGGATGATTTAAAGGAATGGTTATAAAAAGTTTCCTGGGGGAGGGATTTGGTGAAGGGAGCAGTACAAGACTGGAGGTCACATGACCCCACCAAATTTTGTCTGGCATTTTGCTTCTCACCCAGCTTCCAGATATTAGCTTCTGGAGTTTCCATTTACAGTAGTTAAGCTTGTCAGTATTAAGGTACCTGTAATACTTTATGAAAAGTTTTAGAAGTTGATGACTTGGGAACAAAACTTATAAGAGCTCTGAGATTAGCCACATATAACTCATTATGTTAATGGAATACTGTCAACTTTGGGGGTTTGGGGAGAAATTGGAATTTATAGTTCTTGCTTCTCCAATTGAAAACTACTTAGGTTTAAATAATCAGCATCCTGACTACGTCCTTTGAGAAATAATCACAGAATGACTAAACAGAAGTTATACTGAGAGAAAATAGGGAGAACAGTAGAATTACACAGAATCAGTTTGGAAAATGAGGTATTCATAATCTTATCTACAGTGGCAATGTTTTTAAAAAATTTTTCTAAGAGAAAGAGCCATATGTTGAATATTGAGTTTCTAGTTTTGAACAATATTTATCTGATGGGTTTATCTTTCTTTTTGTTGTTAAAGGTTTCATCAATTTATGTGCATTGTATTTTATAAGATAAGATATTTAAGCACACTCTCCCATGCCCCACCCCCCTCTCACGCATGTGTAAACCTACACAGATTCAGAAAACAAACATACATGCACACAATACTGACATGATTTGTACAACAAACAGAAATATGGAGTCATTTCATCTTTGATGCTTCAGTGATTTTTTTTTAAAGCAATATCATGGCTATGCAATCCAGAGATTTCAAATATATAAATTTGCAATTTTTATGAGGTTATATAAATGCATAACTTATCACATCTTAGCCAAAAAGCTTGTCATTTATAAACTGCGCTGCATTACTTCCTTTGAACATTTCTAGTGAAGTGCCAGAATAGTTGGTTTAGTATTCTCCATGTAACTTTCCCTAATGAAAACAAATTCACATTGTCATTTGGGGAATTAATACATATTTGGTCTAAGCTTAGACCAAAAAAATTAAAAAATCAATTATCTTGTGAAAAGAGTGTGAGGTACATTAAGTTGTTTGCATACTTTTGTGTTTTTGACAAATGAAAATACCCAGTAATAGAAAAGTAAGTTTGTACCTTTTTTTTTTATTATTTTAGTGGAAGGAGGAGGGTTACAAAATATATTTTTTTCACTTATGTATTTAACATCATATTAATTATAATGCAACAGCATAGGCTATACTCCTTAAAAATAACTCAAGCTAAACATAAAAGTTCAAAAAAAATCTTGTCACCTGTAAAAAACAATCATAATATGTGTAGACATCCTATGCCTAAGTTCAAATAACAAAATGAGAGGGAGAGACTTCAGAAGAATTCTTTCTTATCATATGTTTTTGTTTGTTTTTGGCAAATAAGTATTTAGATAATGTGATCAGTGATAGATGATAGATAGATATTCTTTTAAAAGAATATGATCTTACTCTATTCTTTTTAAAAAAAAGTATTGAATTTATTTTAGATTTTGATTAAATAGAAAAAAAAATAGAGCTGATATGAAACTGAAGACATTGCTAAATTTCAGATATTTGTCCCCCCCCCACCCCAAGAAGATATTAGGTCCATAAAAATAACACTTGAGTTAAGAACAAAAATTAAGAAAATATTAGTAGTTCGAAGTCACCATTTTTAGGATGCATGTTTAAATATTAAACAATCTCTTGTAAGTCTGTGTTATGATAGTTAAATTAACACAAGTATTTTATGGTTATTTTCCTTACATACACCACCTAAACTTCAATTATATTATCAGTTTTACATTATTGAGATTTATAGTATTTACATTCTGGCTTAATTCACACAGTCTTGGTTAGACTTACTTGGAATTTGAAAAAAGTCAGTTGTTACCAATTACTTACTACTCAATTCATCATTCCTGTATTCCTAATTTTGAATTATTTCTTGGATTGTTGGATTTCACTGTTAAGTAGGACCCCTCCACCAAAGAAACAGTCATAGATGCTATATTTTCTATGTTTCTACATAGAACATTTTCTTCTTTTGCTTTCTTTCGACACATTAAGCTTCTTGAATCAAACATAATTTTCCCTTTAAAAACTTGTAAATATTTGTAAACAATGCTGGAGACTTCCCATACTGAATGTTGCTGTCCACTGGTTATTAGGTATGTCTGAAATTTCTATCCTTGAATATAAGTTGCTTCTTTCTGATGCATGTCCACATGATTCTTTGGGGGTTTTTTTTTGTTTGTTGGTTGGTTGGGTTTTTTTTATTTTGTTTTGTTTTTGCCATAGTATGTCCTAGAGTTAGTCTTCATCAGCTTTGCTTGAATATGGTGTACTGCATTGATTTGAGATTTTTATATTTCAATTTTGTTGTTGTTGTTACACTCTGTATTTGATTTTTTTATTGTTATTATATTGCTTGTTCCTTTTCCTCAGGATCACCACTTATGAGCATGTTGGATCTCATTTGTCTGTCTTCGCACCAATCATTTTATCCAAATTTATTTTTAGTTTTATGCTTTTTCATTTCATTTTGATTTTCTTTTAAAAATATACACAGAAAGATTATGTTTTAGAGATATTTAATCTATATAAGAGTAATTGTCTAAGCACTTCGTTCAAACTGGGCTGATTCTTCTTGAGATTTACATTTTCCAGCTGTGTTTCTCTTAATTTTTTTCCCTTTTATCTTTTTATTCAAAAATGTATGCATGAGGGATGAATAGAGAAAGCACAGAGGATTTTTAGGGCACTGAAACAATTCTGTGTGATACTGTCATGGTAGATACATATCACTATGTATTTGTCTAAACCCATAGAATATATAATACCAGGAGTGAACCCTGGTATGAACTATGGATTTTAGGTGATAATTATGTATCACTGTAGGTTCATTGATTATAACAAATTGTAAAACCATGCACACTGTAGTGGGGATATTGATAATGGGTGAAGCTGTGCACATATGGGGAAAGGGAGTATAACCTAGCAGATTTGGGGGCAATCTATATCCTCCTAAAAGTAGATAAAGGAGAAAGTACTTGTCAGCTTTCCTATATGCCTCCACCCACCCACTTCATGTAGGTCCATGTTTTTGTTTTTGTTTAGTATTTGGCAGCAGTGGAAATATGCTTCAGAATCTATGTTTTGGGTTTGTGTTTGCATGCATTTTTATTAAAGACAGAAGCCTTTTTACTTTGATTTTGTATCCCACCAACATCACTGTGTTTTTCTTTCTCTTTGTTGTTTCTGTAGAACAAGAGAGGAATTAAAATCTCTTTATTTAATGAACTTTAAGTAAAAATCTTTCAGTTTGGGAGAATTATTTTAAATAGAAATTTCATTAGAAAAGGAAATTATTCCCATTATTCATATCGACAAGAACTATTCTAGTCAAAATTTAGTATGTAGTATATATTCTAATACTTGCTGTGATGAAGGCATAACACAGAGCATACTAGGGAAGAAAAAAAAAAAGCAGAGTCAGAGTCATTGGGCATTCTTTTATTATTCTTTTATTTATTCTTTTATTATTGTATTTTCATTTTTTATTCTTTTATTCTTTCATTCTCCTATCAGTCTTTAGTAATGAAGTCTATGGCCTATTAACTATCTTGCAAGGAATCTTAGGGTAATTCAGAGTGAATTTAGGTCCCAGTAACATGAATCAAAATTAGGCATCTCAAATATTTTATGGCAGTAGGATGGGCATAAAATTTATACATAACGAGCTTTCAATTAAATGAATACATGAATGAAATTACTCAGATATTGAGATTTTTTTAAAGAAGCCACGGGAGAGTCATGTATCCTATGAAGTATAAAACAAATAATCTTGCTGGTAAAAGAAGTTCCATTTTCTCAAGTGTGTATAAAGCAACACCAAGATTCTGGAAGCAGGCCTTTTGTAATGAAGGGCCACGCATCAGCTATATACTTGCTCTTCTCTACATTTGGCACAAATAGCTTTGTGGTCTAAAGCAAGTAACTTAGCCTCTCTACACCTCCATTTCTCATCCATAATGGGAATAATAGTAGAACTGACTTCATAGTAATAACAAGAGGAATAAGTAGGTTAACATATGAAAAATACCTTCAAGAAAGCCTTGAAATTAATAAGCACTCTTTATATTAGTTATTTTTATATTACTGTTACTATTACATTTTGTCTACAAGCCTTGGGATTGATTGTGAAAAATAATATAAAACAATGAAAAAATGAAAATTTTAATCATCATCTAATCAATATAATGGGTATTTAGTAGAGAATTAAATTTGGAGGTGTAAATTATAGTTAGATATGAAAATGGAGCTCAGGGAATCTTGTGAGAAGATTCAGAGATGCTGGTCCTCAGATTCACATGGCCTAAAAATAGAAATGATAGTTCTGCATGCACCAAACAATCAGAGATGATCAAGAAAAATGGCTTATTTAATTTTCTGACTATAAAAATAATATACAGAAAAACAGAAGAAAAGAATAAGCCATAATCCCTTTCACCAAAGAA
Source organism: Mirounga angustirostris (assembly GCF_029215605.1). NCBI lineage: Eukaryota > Metazoa > Chordata > Mammalia > Carnivora > Phocidae > Mirounga > Mirounga angustirostris. The sequence continues at coordinate 173,328,189 of NW_026991709.1, read as the reverse complement.
AACCATCACAAAATACTTGTGAATTTCTTTTCTGTTGTTAATCGTTTCATTTTTTTTTTCTATTTTTTTTAGTTAAAAAAAATTTTTTTTTTAAAGATTTTATTTATTTATTTGAGAGAGAGAGAATGAGAGAGCACATGAGACGGGGGAGGGTCAGAGGGAGAAGCAGACTCCCTGCCGAGCAGGGAGCCCGATGCGGGACTTGATCCAGGGACTCCAGGATCATAACCTGAGCCGAAGGCAGTCGCTTAACCAACTGAGCCACCCAGGCGCCCTAATTAAAATTTTAATGTCCTAAAAAAGTAATGCGTGAACCCGGAAACAACAATAAAATTGGAACCTATAGGAAAAATAATAAAATAAAAATTAATATCTTCCCACATATTTCTAATCCCACTTCCCAGAGATATTTTCAACAGTTTATTTTATTGTATTTATTGTTTACTGTCTTTTATTGGATTTATTAATCATTCTCTATTCATTTTTCCAACTTTTACTATCTTAAAAATTAGATTTCTATTACATTTTAATGAACATAAGTATTTTAACATAAAATAAAACTTTATGTTTTCCAATAAAAGCTAATGTATTGGGGTGCCTGGGTGGCTCAGTTGGTTAAGCGACTGCCTTCGGCTCAGGTCATGATCCTGGAGTCCCGGGATCGAGTCCCTCATCGGGCTCCCTGCTGGGCAGGGAGTCTGCTTCTCCCTCTGACCCTCCTCCCTCTCATGCTCTCTGTCTCTCATTCTCTCTCTCAAATAAATAAATAAAATCTTAAAAAAAAAAAAAAAAAGCTAATGTATCTATCCTTTTCACAAACAGGACAAGGGCTATTTTAATTTCCTCCAAGATATTTCTGCCAATGTCCATGTTTCTACTATTTTATTTTTACTTTGTTTTTAAACTTCTCCTAATATTTTATCAATGTTTATTTAGATTTATGACATGTTTTTCAGAGTTATTGATTAACCATTTCTTCTTACTACATACATAGATCTTGTGGGTTCATTTCCTGTGTACTGAAGACCATTTGAAGATCATTATAGAAACAGTCTTAAACTCTCTTACAGTTTGTCTTTCTAAAATTTACTTACTTTACTCACATTTTAATATAATAATACAGTTGGTTACAGAACTCCATGATGACCAATAATTCTTTCTCTTGACATTTTTGCATATTTTGTTCATTGCTCTTCTGGAATATAATTTTGCTCATGAGAAGACTGCTCATAGTCTAACTATAACATCTTTGAAGATATATTTGTCTTTCATTCTGGTAGATTTTAAAAATTTCTCTTTGCAATGATGTCTTTAGGTTCATTACAATGTGTGTAGGTGTGGATTTGTTTTAAATTTATACCATTCTGGCCTCTATAAGTTCTTAACTCTGTCTAACTTCAATTTTGAAAAATTCTCAGCTACTATATATTTACTTTTATCCCTTTTCCATCTTTATATTCTCTAAGATGCTCATTAAGTATTTGAACCTTCTTCTATGCTTCTGTCTTTGTCTTATTTTATATATTTTTATATCTCCCTTTTTTGTGTTTCACTCTGGGTGATTTCCTGTCATTTGTATTTCATAAATTTATTTTTCTTTTCAGAAAATATTTTTGATTTCTGTAATTTCTATTGCTTATTTTAAAAATTATTTTAAAGTTGATCTTTGATTATTCAATTAGTTTTAGTTTATTTAGGGACAAATTATTTCATTATTTTGTCTGCTGAATCTCCCTCATGGCGGTTTATTCCTTTCGATGTTTATTATCTCCTTTTATGACAGATTCACCTTCAGCTGATGTTGATTCCCATGAGAGACCAGCATTATCACAGTTGAAGATGCTTCTCTACAGCATTGTTTCACGTTTGCCTCTAGATTTGCTCTATAATTTTCCTATTTTGTACTAGCTTCTATGTTGATTTTTGGCCTAAAATTACCTTAACATGCAGAGAGAATAAATTTAGGCCCTACAACCAAATTTGGCAAAAACTTGATTTTCAGCCTATCTCTGGAAGACCCTTTCTTTCCAGCAGATAAGCAGAATCCTTTACATTCCCCTCTTCAGTGGAGGATCCTCTTTTCTTTGGTTTATTCGAGGTAACTGAGTTTCCTCTTCATTTTGGGTCTTGACAATTTATCTTTCTCATTTACAACCTTGATTATGCATATTTTAAAGGATTTCTTATATAGCATTCTATGTGTCTATGGTAGAAATGATACCTTTCTGCATCGTATTGCATAGTATCATATACTACCATGTTGACTACAGTTTCCTCATCTGCTTTTCATCAAAAATGAGGTAATCAAATTTTCTGGTTTGCTGGTACTTTTTTCCCCCTGGTATTCTTACAATTTCATATATTTACTTTGGTGTGTTTTCTATCAGTTTAGTGCTTTGGGGTCAAGGCATAAATTCACTCCAAAGTCTTGAACCACAAGTTAATTATGGGTTAAAAATAAGATTCTTCACAGAAATCAAAGATGTCTTTCCACAATTGTTTATTCATTAGATCATCACATTAGCTTATAGAAATGGGTGAAGTCAATTGTATATGTCTTTCCATTAATTCCTCAAACGTTAGTTTAATTTACCAAAGTGCTGATTTAGTCCAAAAGCACAGTTCATTCAATGAGACAATATGCTAGGAAACACTCTAGATGTAGTTAGAAAAGCTGGCCAATTGGTTTACATATGCTCTAGGAATGGTAGCTATATTAATTTCTTATGTTTAGTGGTGTACAAATTCTTAAAATGTAGAGGAAATTATTCAAAATATTTGTCAGCACAGTAATTCCTAATAACATATTAAGCTGAGTGCTAAACAGACCATTCTTCCTTTAGATGATTTCTGTTTATTAAAAGTGAGAATTTTGGATGGATTTTTTATAAGTGTTCTTTTAAGGGTGGAAGGAGAAACTCAAATAAGACATTTTGTAAAGTTCCTAGTAATTTATCACCCTTGTATGTAAGAAGCCAATATGGACATTTTATTTTCAATGCTTTTATTTGTCCATTATTTCAAAGTTTAATTGATCTGGCTTCTCTTACATTTGTATGATAAAGGGGTTGTACATAAGGAGACTTTTGTGGTATCTTTGTAAATATCAGGAGTGTAATATACTTGTTGGAATAGAGCTCTTAGCAAAAGAACATAATTTTCCTCTCTAGCACCTGTTAAAGTCCTCCAATCAGTAAAGAGCAATAAATGAAAGAGAAGGTCAGAAATCAAACATGCTGCTAATTTTCTACCAGCTGATACAAGAGTAAATTAAAGAAAGTCCTTAAAGTTTTGTGGGGATGAAAAGGTTGCAATTACTCAAGTGTTGATAGAAGGTAGTTTTTTTTGAAGGTAATTTTTTTTTGAAGTATAACATGAAGATGTTTTTTGGGTATTTAATGTTAGCATATTCTTCAACATGCTTAATTGTGAATCTGTGGTGCTAACAGATAAGCTAATTCTGACGTTCCTATTTATAAGTTAACACAAAAGTGTGTAGTCAAAGATTGTCTTCAAATTAGCATAGTGGTTATAATATATGTATTTTTCAGAGGTGGCTACTTTATTTTAGGTTGATATTTCGTGCAAACTGTGTCTGTATGATTTGTAGACAGGAAGATGAGGACTTTATCTGCATCTTCCTGTCAAGATATAGGGCACTTTGGTGTGAAAAGCTTTATGTTTGCTGACTTCATTCTAGTTCCATCTTTTGTCATAAGATGTTCAGAATGATTATGTAGTGACAGAAACAACTTTATTATAGAAAAAGAGAGACTGGAATTTAAGAGAAAAATCACCTTTTTGCCATGTGTAGTTCAACATAGAAAGCAAGATATAAGTTTTCATACATTTATACAACACACACATCCACAACACTTGAGACAACTCCTTTTACCATGAGTGGTTTCTTTACTTAATGAGTAAAGGTCATTTTTCACAAAGAAGCATGGAACAACAGCAACAACAACAACAACAACAATAAATCATGCCACTGAAGTTTCAAGATTCATGAATATATCTTTGGATGTCCTAAAATATATTTTTTTCCATTCTCAGAGTTTTAGCCCTTGGATGTTGTTTCTTTTAGGCTTTCATTTGTACATGAAATCACCTCAGTTTATCCAAAACTTCTGGTTAATTTAGATGACTAATTTAACATACTTAATTACCAATATTAATATTATAATTAATTAAAATGTACTAATAAAGCAGTAGTAAAAGTAATTTTAAAGTTTAATTAACATCTCAGAGCACCAAAATTTGTTAATTTCATCTTTATAGATGATTGAAAAGTGTGATACATAGTGTTAGTTACCACTCCTCTTATAAACACAGTTTTAAAGGGTTTTTTTTTTTTTACTTTTAAATACTTGGTATTCACAGAAGTTTGAGTCATATATTTGGACTTGTTTTATTAACTTTGGTTGTGCTCTCTCCCAGAGTCTAAGTTCTTGAAAGCTTGGACCCTGACTGATTCTTCTTTGTGTATCCAGTGCCCATTCATAGTAGACAATGATCTTCACTAATATCTTAATTCCACAAATATTGCCTGAATACTTATTGTGTGATTGATGCCATTCCAGGCATGGGAGTGTTTAACTCTGAGTAAGATAGAGAAGAGTTCTACTATTGTGAAGTTAAAATTTTAATATGTGTTCTTGAACTCAATTAAGCATTCATCTCTACCAGTTGGGTGGCTAACATTGTTAATTTTATATCTTACTTGAGAAATGAGCATTAAAAGTTAATAAATTATCTAATTCCAAGATAATTTTTTAAAAATAAAATACTGTGATATAGTGAGAAATACCAAAAGGACTACATTAAAAGGGATATGTATTTGCTTGGAGTAATAATTATCCCTCAGTTGTGCTAGATAGTGATATAGTCTAGGTTATGCAAAGGATTCATAATCTGCCTAAAAAAGAGTGGATTAGCAAAATGTAGCATCTCGTATTATATAAATGTTCACATAATTGTCTAATCACATATCCTATTTCCTTTACCTGAATGTTATTCATTTTCATCAAGTAAATAGTACTTATGGACTTACTGAGATGACGATATCTGTTCAATATTTGCAAACTACATCAAATTCTTAAGTAACTTTAGAAAATTATATAGCAAGTAAAGAAAATAAAAGACAAATGCCATTTATTTATTTTTAATTATTTTTTATTGAAGTGGAATTAACATACAATGTTATATTAGTTTCAGGTGTATAACATATTGATTTAGTAATTACTACATTACTCAGTGCTCATCACAATAAGTATAATCACCATCTGTCATCATACAATGTCATTACAATATTATTGACTATATTCTCTAAGCTGTCCTTTACATCTCTATGACTATATTGTTGTAAACTGGAATTTTGTCCTTCTTAAGCCCCTTTATTTCACCCATCCCCCTACCCATCTCCCCTCCAGCAACTGCCAGATTGTTCTCTATATTCAAAAGTTTATTTTGTGGTTTGTTTCTTTGTTCATTTGTTTTTTAGATTCCACATATAAGTGAAACTATATGGTATTTGTCTTTCTCTATCTGACTTACTTCACTTAGCATAATACCCTCTGGGTCTATCAATGTTGTCACAAATGGCAAGATTTGATTCTTTTTTATGGCTGTGTAATATTTCAGAGAGAGAGAGAGAGAGTGTGTGTGTGTATCCCATCTTCATCCATTTAACTATTGATAGACACTTGGGTTCCTTCTTTATCTTGGCAATTGTAAATAATGCTGCTATAAAAATAGGGGTGTATGTATCTCTTCAAATTAGTGTTTTTGTTTTCTTTGGGTAAATATTCAGTAGTGGGACTAACTGGATCAAGAATATCATTTATTTTAATCTTTTTTTCAGATTATGAAACTTATATGCCTTTATTATGCAAAATTTGGAAAATGCAGAAAAATTACTGATTATCATGTCACTCAAGATATGGCATCCTTTTAGTCATCTTGTGTGTGTGTGTGTGTGTGTGTGTGTATGTAAAATACATTGTGGTGAATCTATATGTTCTGTTTTATAACTTGTTCTTGTTAATTAACATACTGTGAGCATTTTCAAATATCATAAATATTCTCTGAAATCTGAGAGATATTCACCAGATGGGTGTGCCATAAATTTTCTCAAACCAATAATGTATCATCAGATATTTAGTTTTTTAGAATTATTTACTACTTATGAAAATATTATGATGCCTACTTATATCCTTGTACCTGAATATTTTACATATATCTCTGATTACTTTTAAAAATAAATCCATAGTATTAAAATTTCAGTGTTAAATAGTATTCATTATTTTAAAGATGACAGTGTGTATATTACTAAATTGTCCTTTGGGAAGACAATTCCATCTGTACTTCTAGGCAGCTGAATTCCCATTGCCACATACTTGTAAACAGTACGTCTGTATATTGTGAGTACCCTCCAATTCAATTGGCAAAACAAACACAAATAAACTCTATTCCAATGTTGCTGTAAATCAACCTTTTTCCATAAATATGGTCTGAATATTTCATGAGTGTTCAGACCATTTGTATCTGTTCCTTTTATTAAGGTCAGCCCATATCCTTTGTCCTTTTTTCCTTTGGTATTGTACATTTTTTCTTTTGCTCAAGAAGTTCATCATACATCAAGAAGATCACACTTATTTTTCACACATTTCAAACTTTTTTCTAAGTTTATAATAAAATTGCATTTTAGGCATAAAACCTTGTAAAATGTGTGAAATAATATCTGAACCTCAGTTTCTATGTGTGTACAGTAGCCTGGCTTCCACAAAGTCAAAGAACTACATGAAAACTGAATGAGTTAATGTTTCCAAATATGTTTTTGTAACTATAAGTGATCTACAACTACTGATATACAATTACTGTTCTCAGTCATATTAAATTAAATCAGTATTTAATATGGATTGTGTATTAAGTCATAAAGTCTAAATAAATAAATTTGAAGTTTACTAAGGAGAGGGACTATGTTTTCAGCTTTATAGTTCCAGCACCTCACAGTGTCTGGCATGTGGTGGGTACTCAACAAATATTTGCTCTAATGAGTGTAGATTCTAAATATACTAAAGAAACATTAAATTAAATATATTTGTGCTTATTCCAAATATGCTGTTACAGTGTCATCTAAATCTAATGGTGTCAAAAATAAGATATATTAAAATGATAATTAATGTTAAATTTATATCTCTGCCCTTGACAACCACTATAATCCAGTCCATGATGAAGCAATCAGAAAATTTAAGTAGTTATTTATTATATAAATACAAATTGTATTTGACCCATCTTTGGAGTTGATGTATATTGTGGGCTTTCAGGGATTTGGCCTATTAAGACAATTCAGAAGTGCATATAGGTAATATAAAATAGTTTTGAGGATAAAACCTGTAATTGTAAATATCTCTGGATCTGGCAGCAATTTATAAATTTACAGAGAGACAGACTATATATGTGAGGTGTGTGATAATTTCTTTTTCAGACAGCTCAAAGAATGTAAAATTCATAATTGGCTTCTCCGGATACTCAGAAGAAGAAATTATTATTTTTGTGTTAACTTGCATTTAACTTAGTATAACTTATTATGTTCATATATGATGCTATTTCATTTTGGAGAAAAATGAGATATTTGGCTTGCCAAACAGTATTTTAAGAATAAATTTTTGTTTGATTTAGATCTGAGTATATTCATTTGTTTGGCACATTTAATAATAAGATAAAAGCCATCAAATAAACTTGTTTTATTTCTGTTAGAATCATGACATTTATAAATCAGGTTATGCTATGGTAAAATATAAGCTTTAAATCTTTCTTTTCCTTCTTTTTTTTTTTTTAACAAGAGCTCTTGCTCATTCTACTCAATGACTTATATCCAGGAAATGTCAATATAATCTACTTTAAGCAGAGAGAGCACAGACAACAAATACAAAATCAAATATTGTATGCATGTTACTGAGTGCTCTTTTTACACATTGTTTTTTGTTTTCCAGCCTTATTTAGATATAACTGACATATAACATGTTATTTTAAGGTATACAAAATAATAATATGATATATGAATATTTTGCAAAATGATTACCATAATAAAGTTAGTGAACATATACATCACTTCCCATAATCACATTTTTTTTTCTTTTTTTATAGTGAGAACTTCTAAGATCTACTCTTTTGGCAACTTTCATATATACAATACAGTATTGTTAACTATAGTCACCATGCAGGGCATTACATGCCCAGAAATTATTTATCTTATAACTGGGAGCTGGTCACTTTTGACCACTTTCCCCCATATCCCCCACTTCCACCCTCACACCCTTCCCTGGCACTGCTCATCTGGTTCTCTGTTTCTGTGAGTTTGGTTTTTAATTCCATAAGTGAGATTATACAGTATTTGTCTTTTCCTCTTTGTTTTAATTCACTTAGTATAAGGCCCTCAAAGTTCATTCATGTTGTCACCCAAATGGCAGAATTTCCTTCTTTTTTATGGCTGGAAAATATTCCAGTGTTTGTATGGGGTGTGTGTGTGTGTGTTTATACACATACCACATTTTCTTTACACATTAACCCATTGATGGACATAGGTTGTTTCCATGTCTTGGCTATCATAAATAATGCTACAGTGAATGTTGGAAAACAGATATCTCTTTAAGACAGTGATTTAACTTCCTTCAGATATATACTCAGAAGTGGAATGGCTGGATCATGTGGAAGTCCTGTTTTTAATTTTTTGAGGAATCTTCATGCTGTTTTCCATAGTGACCGTACCAATATACAATCCCACCAACAGTGTACAAGGGAAACAACCCCTAAATCTTAGGAGTTTGAATCCACAGATTTTTTTGGCGTGCGTCTCTAAGGAAACTCCCCTCCAAGAGGAAGTTCAGTGTTAAATTTCATATAAACATGTTCTTCCACTATTACAGAAAAGAGAATTTTCTTACAGTGGCAGTTAAATGCTTCCACCCAGAGGTGATACATATTACTTGAATTCCCATTTAATTGGCTGAAGCAAATCACTCAGGGGAATAAAGAACTGAAATCACTTACATACTTGAAAAGAGGAGAGTAAGAAACAATGGTGAGTAGCAGCAATACTTCCCACTTTGAATTTGCTAACAAGAAATTCTCTGCCTGGCCCTTTTGCTCACTAACTTCAGTTGTGCTAAGCAATCTCACTCAATACCTCACGTAACTTTTTCATTTTGTTTATTGAGATGCATTTTTACTCTTTGTACATATTGAGGAAGGAATATAGTTTGTAAGCAACTTTTCTTTGTCTGCTATGCACTAATCAGCCACCTCATTCATTGCATTTTCACTCACTGATTCATTCAATCAGTAACTATTTATCTGGATCATCTATCCACCATCTCCAATACTTTGTTTGGAGTATCAAGCTTAGAGAAACATGCCTTGTACTCCTGAATCATAGAGCGTTTCAAGGAGATATATTTAAATTAAATCATCACATAAAATATCACCTGTGCTAAATTTCCAGAAGAACAGCTGCATGGTGCTATAAGACCCTAAATTGATCAATAAATAAAGCCAGCAAAAATTTCCATGGGAGATTGCTGACTCTGTGTTGACTAGGTGGATGTGAGGGGAAGATGTTCATGTAGAAGGAAGAGCAGATGAGTGGAGGAGGCATGGCAGGGATGAGAGACGGAAAAATGCGGGGGTTGAGGTCTAGGTGGATCAGAGGTCCAGGTGCCAGAGGAAGCTAGAGAAGCGGACTAGAAACTAACCAAGAGTTTTTTTAGCTCATGTAAAGACTTTGAATATTCTTCCTAAGAAAATAGAGGAACTATTGAAAACTATTGAGAATGAAGTAATATCATCAGATTTAGATATTGAAATAATCATCCTGTCTACAATGTGAGAAACTTGATCGTTCATTATTCCAATGTTTGGCATCAGGTAGATATGGAAATCGGGAAGAAATGGCATAGGCAAGGGAGAGAATAGCCACCTATCTAGGGTTGTTTTCTCCTTTGACAATAAAGCAAACCTTGTTTTGAATTTCACAAATTCTGAAATTTGGTTGTTTGTTCCACATGTTAACTTTTTCTCTCACAATAGTCAATTATAACATTTGAAAAAAAAAGGAAAAGAACAGTTTACTAATTTTTAAATTTTTCTTTTTTTCAATAGGCTCCACGTCCAGTGTGGAGCCCAGTGTGGGGCCCAAACTCACAACCCTGAGATCAAGACCTGAACTGAGATGAAGAGTCAGATGCCCAATTGACTGAGCTACCCAGGCCCTCCAAGTTTACTAATTTTTTAAGTATAAGTCCAAAGTGGGAAGTTCATAAAGTATATAAAATAACAATCTGGAAAAATGAAATCATAAATAATACATCTTCTGAAAATTACTCCAGAAAATTTCCTAAACCTTTATGTTTTAAGGATAACAAGAGTTGTAATATTTTCATTCTAAGCTAAAATTGTATTAACATTTCCCGGACATGTAAGATTCTCACTGTGGTAGATAATCTTTGAGGATGGTCACCATGTATGTATATGCCATCCCTCCTTTTAAGAAGTGGTGTCTGTTTTCTTCCCTTTGACTTTGCTTTGAACTCATGACTTACTCTGACCAAAAGTGGAAGTGAAACTATGCCCATTCTTAGTCCTTGAGAGGCCAGTTTCCACTTGTTCTGTGGTGTATGAAGCCATGGTAGCTGCTGGAAAGAGCGATCCATAGAATCCTTAAATGATGAGATACTATACAAAGAGGGAGGCTGCTTGGGTGAGAAACATAGGCTCCCTAGCTAAGAATCTGTGCCAAGGCTTAGAGATCTTCCAGTCCAGTTGCAGTGTCAGTGACTCCAGGTAACACTACACAGATCCAAAGAACTATCTAGTGAACCCACAAAATTTTGAGAAATAGTGAATTTTTTGTTATGGAGCATTAAATAAGTGAAACAGTTACAATCACTTAGTTAATTTTTATAAGGCAAATAAAATGCTATGGAGTATCTTCAAGTTTCCTATTTTGTACATTGCAGACACCTAATTTATACATCCTTATTAAAATATGCCAAGAGTTGGGGCACCTGGGTGGCTCAGTTTGTTAAACGTCTGCCTTTGGCTCAGGTCATGATCTCCAGGTCCTGGGATTGAGCCCTGCTCAGCAGGGAGTCTGCTTCCCTCTCTCTCTCTCTCTCCCCCTCTGCCCCTCCTCCCTACTAGTTCTCTCTCTCTCGCTCAAATAAATAAATAAAATCTTAAAAAAATATATGCCAAGATTTCCGTGGCACAAATTTGGCTCTGAAAGCTGTGTGTGGTTAATTTTGGACTTTCAAATCTTTAAAATTATAAACTACAATATCAGCCCAGGGAAATGAAAAAATAGACAGGAAATCTCTGTTTGATTCATTTTCACCTTGATGTGTATTATATGTGCAGAGTTGGTTAGAACTTGAACCAAGACCAAAATACAAGATATGTATGCTATTTTTGGCCTTTGAGGTGGATTGGAGGGAAGAAGAGTAAAGCAGTTTCACAGATACCCATATACTTAGGTCAAGAATATGCAGAACTTTTTTTTTTTCATTCTTGGAAACCTTTATAATAATTTTCTTAAGTGATTTATTTAATACACTGTGGACTTGAGTGTTATTTTTGTATCAGGTTATAAATATTGTTGGTTAGAAGTCTGTCTAATGAACATCATATATTTCTCTGGGCTCAAAACAATTTAGAGGTAAAAATATAACCAAAAAAATCATATTTTTAAGCATAATCCTATTTTTACAATGCATGTTACCATGTGGATTTTTGTTTTGTAGCATGATTATTTTATTTTGATAATATACATTGTTGTGGTCACTAATGATGATAATAATAAAACTACACTGATTTCCTTAAGTGTTATCTTATTAGTAGGTAAGAGAAACTTTGTTGACCTGGTTAATAAACAGGTACTTTACAGATGAAAGCTAAAGAAATGACTATCATATATCTTTGTTGCTTTAAAATTGTACTCATGGCATTTCTATTTCCCTAAAATTTCCATTATTCATTTGAAAACTAAACATTAAATTGATTCGATTTTCTATATAATTATGACGTGACTGCATATTCATTCATACCAGATTCAAGAACATTCATTTGCAGTTGCCATTCATGTAGATGTCAAAAATGCCACTTTTTATTGTGTATATTGTGAGAGGGCAAAATAAATAACCTTTCCTGCTTAAAATTAGATTGCTTTTTAAGTATGTCATTAATCATATTTTAGACTTTAAAAGATCAAAATGAAATGGCCGAGAGTTTTAAATTTTCCCAAGTGATAAACACTGAGTAGTTTAGTAATGTTTGACCATGCTCCAGGTGTGTTGGTGAATTTCTGAAGATGGTGTACTTCTCTGTTCTACAGTCTTTGAGTTTTTATGTTAGGTGCTAATGTGTATAATTAGCCTGATTTCAGAGTTATGACCCCGAAGTTAGAGAAGTATTTATAAGAGTTGTAGTTAAGCCACATGAGAATAATATGAAATGGATATGGAATTAATTGAGCTGTAAAGAGTTTGCTGAACAAAGTTAGCTGCAACCTGGGTCAGGAGTTGCAAAATCGAATCACAAGAAGCTATTTAAGAGTAACTAGGGCCAGCAAAACTCTACCTCCATCTGAAGGGTTTAAACTTGATGTCTCCAGTTATTATAGTAGATACAAATATAATTAAGGTTCAGAGTGTCTGTGTGAGTGTTATGCAGAAAATCACCCAAGACATAGTTAGCTCCCTGTACCTACATTTTGTCCTCAAATTTCTGCCCCCCCACCACAAAAAAGTTTTAATTCATTTGATGTGGTAAAACTACTTAGAGGATGAAAGTCTATCTGTACGGGAAGTTTTAGAATGAAATATAGACAATGACATAAATAAAACCCATAGTATTCATACCTTTGAGTTAAACTTAGGATTTAAATTTTAGATTTAAGTCTGTGCTAATTAGAACTGTTTCTGTGTGTGTGTGTGTGTGTGTGTGTGTATAAAATGCTTGTAATACTTAAAACTCTGAAGGGGCCTTTGCCCAGTTAGACTTTGTAATTAAATAACGGACTAAAAACCTTACAGTTTAAATAAAAATATATTTTAAAAATTACTAATTTTTATTTTAAAAAGTTTGGAAATATTTAGAAGTTTGGAAATATTTAGAAGTTAAGATTTACTATTTTATGAGGGTAATATATAAGATTTAAATACTTAGAAGTATTTTCCTTGTTAAAGTCCGAAAGTTGATTGGTCAGGCATTTAAAACACAAAGGAAAACAGAATATTTCAATTTTATAAATAACATTCAAAATATTAAATAAATTGTAATAAACTAAGTTGTCAGTGAGCCTGATTGTTTATATTTCATCTATTCAACTTGAAATAATTGAATATTAATCATGGCAAAAGTGAAGTTTTTTCTTATTTTACTAACATTATAAAAAGTATGGTCATATAAATTAAGCTTAACATTTTAAGAAGAAATGAGCATTACATGAAACTCAAGTAAAGTAGATATTAATTTACAGTCTTCACTGAACACTGAGACCCTGAATTTTATGGAGGTAAAGAGACTTACCCAGGACTATGGAGCAGACACTGAGATTTAGATTTTAATATGCAAATCCAGTGGCTGTGGTTTCCATATTCATTCTCAAAAAAAAGTTAGCTTTTTGTAGATGTGGGAAAAATTTTAGAGTGAAATAATGTAATGTCCTGAAACAATCTGTAATCTTTTATTGTTAATTTTCTCATTTGAAACCTACCAAAGCCAAAAGAAAATAAATCTACAGTACATTAAAAGAAGTCATAATACTGTAAGTAAGATATTATCTGACATCGTTTTTCTCTGCCCAGTTAAAAAAGAGGTTTATCTTCTTGGATATAATTTTTTTTTTTTTTTTTTTAAAGATTTTATTTATTTATTTGCGAGAGAGAGAATGAGAGACAGAGAGCACGAGAGGGAGGAGGGTCAGAGGGAGAAGCAGACTCCCCGCCGAGCAGGGAGCCCGATGCGGGACTCGATCCCGGGACTCCAGGATCATGACCTGAGCCGAAGGCAGTCGCTTAACCAACTGAGCCACCCAGGCGCCCTCTTCTTGGATATAATTTTTAACTCTAAACAGAACCAGCAGTTCTGCTGCTGACTTTTTAAAACAGCATAACTATTTTGAGTCTATATTTACACTATATTCTTATTTAGAATGCATAATAATTCATTTTATATTATTTATTGCCTCTTGAACGGATTTGAAGAGGATCTGAGTAATATCTACAAAAATGGTATCTTTTTTATTCTCTTCCTTTTACCAAGGATCATTTTGATGATGATCCTGTGATATAAATCTAAATGGAAAGCAAACAGATCGATATTTCTATTCATATGTACACACATACTTTGTATTTGTATACAGCTGTATCAGCTTTTTGACAAAGGAACTACAAACAGATTCAAAAATTGTTAATGCCTCTTCCCACTCTTCCTTTTTATTATAATTTTTTACATATTAAATTATTTTCATATATTTCTTCTCCACACAGTTATTTTCAAGGGTTTATAGTTATTTTCAAGGGTAGGTCAATTTTAAACTACCTATGGGTGGTATTTTAAAATTTTTGTAATATATTTGAGCACTTATATTTAGCTGTTATGTCACCTTTGGATATTTTACATGGCCAAAAATGTATCGGACTAGTGTCCTTCTTCAGGAAAAGTGCTTTACATTCTCTACATCTGATATTTACATCAGAGGCATTCAAAAAGCAGTGAACAGAGTCTTATGAAAATAGATGGAAGAATCATCTTTTTAAATATTAATGTCAAAAAAGCAGAATTGCTATTTGATTTAGGATATGTAAATATTCACTTTTATTAAAAGTTTGACTTTAAAACATACACAGCTCTGCTCAACAATAGAAGAACCTTTTTTTTTAATTGAAAAAAAACACATAAACCAGGTATACTATCATGGGGAAAGTAGGTACTTTCTATATCATTGTCAAAAAACAAAAATTGCTTCTTGATTTAGGATCCCGTAAACTCATATAGAGATGTGAATGGCTGGAAGAAATCAATACCATCCATTGTTTCTTGGAAGGTGGACTATGCACATATTCAGCTTCTGTATATTTCTAAAATAGTTTTTCTCAAAGATGGCAAATTTGGGAAAAATAAATTCCTTTTATAGATGAATCCTGCAGTAAGGTGACATGTCTTATGAAGACTCCACTAAGATTTTCACTTAATATTCAGCAGCCCTGAGGATTTCTCTATCTTTTACTCTAAATCAGTACTTCAGGAAAAAATGATGAGCAGGTTGACAGGGTTGTCAGGATTGTGATTGAGATGAAGCTAGCATTGTGAGTGATGTGAATATAAGGCCTCCTGGATCCTGACCCAAACCTAAACCTGGTTTCGTGATCTCTGCTTCTTCCTTCAGTCACAAGAAGATCTGAGATTCTTAGTGTAGAGATAGAATCTGTCTTTCCCTTTTGGTACAAACGAAGAGGGAGTAGTGAAGAATTCACATTGGCAGTCAGTCATATCTAGATTTGAATACTGGTCAGGGAAGACGCTTATGAGCTGGTTGAACTGGGACAGACATTTTGACTTTTCTAGCCTCACCAGTGTTCTTACTTGTAAAACTGGGGAATAATAGTAGCCCTATCTCTTATGGTTGTTTGGAGGATTAATTGGTATTAATGAATCTAAAGGTTTAGCACAGTGCCTGACATACAGTAATTACTCAGTGTGTTTCAAATGGTATAGTTTCATTAGATTCATTATGAATAAAAAAATGTCGTAGACGGTATAAGGAAAGTGGTAGCCCACTGAGGACATACAGGGATGCCATACAGCATTTGACTCATCTCTCTTGCAAATGTGTGATACTCAGTTCAAATTAGTAATGGTAACAAGACTAGCGACCCACATTATATAGTCCCAGATACTTTCCCAAGTTCTATACATAGACTAACATTTATTTTCATAAAACCCCTAAGAGATAAGTGATATCATTGCACATTTTACAGATAAGTAAAATGAGACACAGAGGGATAAAAGAAATTATTCACCATCAAACAGCTATTAAACAGTGGAGCCAGAGTTCAAAACCAGGCATTCTCTTGCCAAAATCAGTGGGTTTTACCACCATACTCTGCATTCCTAAACTGAAAGCCAAGGCACCCCAGTATACCCCAGTGAACTCAGAGAAGCATCACAGGGCAGAATTAAAATGTTTCAGAGAAACACCCCTGATGTTCGACATCTGTCAGTTACTGCATGAACTACTACTTTGAGGTTTCTTTCAATATTATATGATATTACTTTCCTTTCACTATCATATCTTTGTTGAAGCTGGGTTTCCCGCAATTGTTTTGATAAGAAGCAAATACTGCATGACAATCAGTATAGAATAGGAAATAACACAGAGCACCCTTATTCCGAGGTTTGAGAAGTTGTGTTTTGCCTAACAGGAACACACTTGTCATAAGTAAAAGTAGTTACTCATGAATGGAATAAAAGTATTATTTTTCTTCCAATATATACATATTATGATTTTCAAACAGCCCCCTAAGTTGTTAGAACATAAATTGTTTGAACCAGACTATTTTATAAATGAGATTGTTAGATATTTATTTTGGCCTAGGGATGCCATAAGAAAATTACTGAGAGTGAGAGCAACATGATCAGAAAAAGTTGCAGAACCTCTGCACTGCATTGTTCAGCACCTCGGGGAAAACTCTATTTGAAATTTAGGGATCAGTTCAATCAAACCTTAATGCACCTGTAATTTCTCAGGTACTCAGAAATTCCTTTCTCAAGGAGCTCACGGTAAAATAGGGAAAACAGACACAAAGGTTCATAGGAGAGCGTGGGATTAAGTGTCAGAAGGACCAGATCCTCCAGGCAGGTCACATAATGATTTAGAGTGACCATGGCATTGAGAAATGGCAGGAAATTTCATTGGGTGGAAAAGCAACCATAAGAAGAGAGAAATGAACGAAAGTGGTCAAAATGTATAGCATTTATAGAATAATGAACAGTAATAATGGAGCATTTACTGATTACACTATCACTTATTAAATACTTGTTAGTTCCCAGGCAATACTTTTGGTACTGGGTTGTGAAGATGAAAGTCAGAGTGCCTTTCCTCAGGCTCTGCTATCTCTTGGGGTTCTTGACAAGAAAACTGAGTTCAAGTGAGTGGTAGGAGATGAGATTAAAAGGGAAGGATAGGGGTGGAAGTAATATATTGCTTTTAACTTCTAAAGAGGCAAGGAATGTTTAGAATAATAAATAGAGGGTCTAATTACTTTGGATTAAGTACTAACCAAATGCATTCACAAATATTGATATTATTCAAATTAGCTTCATCTTAATGAAAAAAGATGCCGAATTTTTGTACCCTCCTGCTGAATAAATGAGAGGCATATGTATATGTTTCCAGAATCATGACTTATTCAGTTTATGGTCTAATTATTGGTTGAGAAGATAAGTAAATAACAAATTATCATATGAAAAATGTGAGCCTGGGAGTAATTAATGCAATAAAATAGATTGCTCAATATGTGAACAACTTCATTGTAAATTCTAGGAAAAGGGCTTGATTTCTGAAGAAAGATCATAACATTAAAATCTTAAGATTAAATTAAGAGATAATTAAAAATATTTGCAGGATGTAGTAATCAAATTCAATAAACAAATTCACTAACTCTGGCAAAATGAGACTATTGAATCTGCATTGCCCTGTTTGTCCTAGAGGATTGACTCAGGTGGTTAGGATGCAATGATAACTCTCCTTTGTCATCTAGTTAATCCTAGATAGCGCTCTAGTGTTAACTGGAGACCTCTATGAAGCTGCAGATTATCTCAGGTTGCACACAGCAATGAATAATTACACATAATGGTATCATGTTACTAAAACACATTAGTCAAAAGCCCCCACCTACACAATGGGCTAGGAGAATCATCTCTCTAGGATATCCCTCAGTGGTATGGGCACACAGCTAGAACAATCCTCTCTTCATGTACAGTCACCATTCATTTTTTTGTCCATTCAATGGAGATTTGAATGCTCACAGCCAGACACTATGATAGCAAAAGTATTACAGAGTTCAAAAGAGCAGGAGATGATTTCCAGTTGGAAAACTCAGGAAGAGTTTAAGAAGGTAGTGGCATACAATCCATGTACTAAAGAATAGACTCTTCAGTTATGTGTGGGTGTATGAGTATTCAGTATTCTAGTCACAGACTTTGGCAGGACAGGAGGGTATAAGTAAACTAAAAGAGAGGAGAGGAATGATTGCAATGGCAGGATGAGCGATAGCATTAATTGAAGAGCTCTATATTTGTATTCACGGTGTGAGCCTCTTTCCCATCTAGCTATCACATAACTTGAATGAAGTTTGTTATTAGCTGTTGCTTTATTCACCTGATGAATCAAGCCTTGGAGATGTTGAAAGCTGAGTTTCTGTGTGTTGCAGGAAGGGAGAGATGAAAAGAAGTAATGACATCCTCTTGCTTCTTGCATTATTAATTCGATTCGACCAATGGTTATTAAGCACCTTCTATGTGCTAGGTCTTATGTGAAATTATGTGGATGTAAATTTAAGAAAAGACAAATTTCCTGTCTGATAGGTCAACAGAAACACAGGAATCAGTAAAGAATCATGATAAATGTAATCAATAAAAGAACATTAAATATAGACATAGAATGTTAGCTCAGAAGAGGTGAAGGATAATTGCTATTCATGGTCAAGAAAGAAGACTTCACAAAAGTGTTATTTTTAGTCTCAAGATGTTAAGCAAAGAGATTTCTCACCCCCTGTCCTCCCTTGAAAGACTCATAAAAGCTAGGAGAACAAGCAGCAGAAACAAAAATTCCATTGTTAATGAAACAGAGACAGTATAATTCAAAAATACAGAAACACAAAGCAGAAGAATACATGGTGAAAGGAAATGAAGAGAGGAAAAAAGTCACACCAAAGTGCCCTGACACAAAGAAAACTGCAAGAAATAAGTGAATTACCTTGCAGATTCCCCCAAAAGGATTAGGAGCAGAAGCCACCTGTAGCATGAAAGTTAGTAGTAGGAGGGGATGCTAAGACTGAAAATAGAAGGCTTATATGAAAGTCTTCCAATTGGGCTCCCAGGTGTCCACCTTCTCCCATCAGTGAACTATCTGTCTGCCTGTCTCTCTCACACACACCCCCACACATGACCTCCATAGGGAAACTGGAGGAATATTTGCAGAGAAATTGAGCTAGGGAGGCTATAAACTTTCAGCCTTAAGATAGAAAATAAAATAGCATGAGACTTCAGCTAGAAAACTGAGAGTTTAGTTGATCCTTCTTTGGAGAAATGGAAAGACTCCAATTATAGACTCATAAATATTCATGTTTAGGAATTTTTCAATGAAAAATAGTCAACCTTGATAACCTAAGAATTAATACCACCAGCCAATAAATCACATTCATAAATAGAGATACATGAATGAATAGCTAGGTTTACTAGACATTTGAGGAAGCCCTCAATATAAGAGGGTGAGGCCTACAACTAAATAACAACTTAGTACTATTAAATGGTATTATAAAGAAACAAATAAAAAAACCTCAAAAAATCACCAATTTCTTTTTTAACCAATTTAATTAATATTATAAAAGCTTTTTTTCATCCAAGAAAACAAGTTAAATAAAAGGATACAAACAATAAAAGAATTAGAAATAATATATAAGTTGTAATTTGTAAGTTGTGAGACTAAAGTTAAGAGAATTATCCAGAAAGGAAACTAGAAATAAAAATAAGTTGCTAAGAGTAGCAATAAGGTAAGAAAGTTAAAGAATTCATGTATAAAGTTCAACAACCTAGGGAATTTCTAAAACATAGACAAGATAAAAGAAAAAAAGGTGGAGGGGAAAATAACATAAAACATATTATCACAAAAATAGCCCAATTGTAAAAGGTATAGGTCTTAGGATTCAAAGGATGCCAGTGTCCAACACAATGAATGTAAAGACCCAAATCTTGGCATAGTAGGAAAAGAGAAATATCCTAAGCAAATAAGAGTGGAAACTCAAGCAAATAAGTATGGAAACTTCTCCATACTCTGAAATTAATTGAAACTTACCCCCTGTAATCAGACATTTGAGGAGATGCCCCAAAAGCCAGGGAATAGACCAATAAGGAGAGTGACTAAGGGAAGCCCCTGAATAACAGCAGTTCCACAGGCTTAGAGAAGAACAAATGCATCTTGAAGCAATGTATGAAGGACTTCAAAGAAATAACTTGAGGGAAATTAAAGGAATGGACTGATTATTTGGCAGGATTGACCAGGAGAACATTTGTAGCAAAAGGGTTTTATAGACCTCTTTAAAAGCAAAGAAGATTCATTCATAAAAGCAAAGAAGATTTATTCATACATGCTAAGACATCAAAGGACACGAAGCTATGGAGAAATTATTAACTCTTAAAGAAAATGAAGAGTTGTTTAAAAAAAGAAAATGTGGTCATATTATTTGGATCTGCAGTAGACAGTATTTGGGTAGTCATAATCATTAGAACACTGAGTATGGATTTAAAGAAAAACCAAGATAGGATTATGCTGGGGGACCTGGAGAGGGCAATAGGGATGTAAAAGAGTTATATTATCACCTGTCATAACTGGACACCAATGGAGAATTCTCTTATGGATCAAGATATTGTCATAACATGCATATTATTTAAAGATAGAGAGGTAAATGCCTGTGGAAACATTTGGAGGACTGAAAGTGGATACTTATAGAGTATAGACTAGGGAGATCTGTATTCATTTTTGTTACTGTTCTCAGACTTCTCACACTTTTTGGCTTCATAAATATATATGTGTGTGTGTTATTTTGATAAAGATATAAATAAATTTTAAAAATAAAAAGAAAGGATTTCTGATAGAGATTTGGAATACTATTTGGTGTTTTCAAGATTACCAAGGACAGAAGAACACGGTAGCCAGAGAGAGATAAAGAAGATTAAAAGCAAAGATCAGAAAAAACAAGTCCTGTCCATGGAGCTGCAATATGGCTGACAGTTAAGAGGCAGAGATGCAATGTGGCATGATGGCTAAGGTTTTAGGCCCTGGACTCTATCTTCCTGTTTTTGTATTATGGCTACACAACTTGCTGTATTTCCTTGGTCAAGTTAGTTGACCTAAGTTTCTAGGTTGATTTCCATATCAGAAAATTGAGGGGGTGCCTGGGTGGCTTAGTTGGTTAAGCATCTGACTCTTGATTTCAGCTCAGGTCATGATCTCAGGGCTGTGAGATAGAGCCCTGCATAGGTTCTGCGCTGGGTGTGGAACTGGCTTAAGATTCCCTCTCTCCCTCTCCCTCTACCCCTCCCTCTCTTGCTATCTCTCTCTCTCCAGTAAAAGAAGGAAGGAAGGAAGGAAGGAAGGAAGGAAGGAAGGAAGGAAGGAAGGAAGGAAGGAAGGAAGGAAGGAAGGAAGGAAGGAAGAGAAGGAAAGGAAAGGAAAGGAAAGGAAAGGAAGGAAGGAAGGAAGGAAGGAAGGAAGGAAGGAAGGAAGAAGAAAGAAAGAAAGAAAGAAAGAAAGAAAGAAAGAAAGAAAGAAAGAAAGAAAGAAAGAAAGAAAGAAGAAAAAGAAGGAAGAAAGAAAATTGGAGACATTAATTAGTACTGTAGGAGATTAATCCACATCCTGTCAGTATGCCTCTAAACTCACCCACAGATGGCACTGGAGAAACCCAAGCTTCCCTTCTTTAAGCTTCTGTGTTGCTCTCTGCTTCTTCTGAGAGCTTCCAGGAGTTTTTTCATCAACACATAAAGCAAACCAAAAGTACTAACCAGAAGTGCCAGTGATTTAATGTCCTCAGATGAAGTAAAGGAGTAGGTGAATAATATGCCATCTTTTCCATCCCTTCATGGAACAATCCTGAAGTGCATACTATGTGGTTCCTCAGAGGGTCTGCAGAGGAACAATGTGACACGTTATTAGGTTTTCTTCTGTCTCTGTCTCCCATTCCCCATACTCACCCCTGTGTTTCCTGTAATCACTTCCCAAATAAAAAAGTCCTTGTCTCAGGGTCTGCAGTTGAGGAAAACCAATCTAAGCAAATGCATAACCCATGTTTTCAGGAGGATTAAATGGTATAATCCATACACAGCAGAGCTATTTACACCGCTCCAGGCACATGGTAATGTTTGCTAAATATTAATTATTAATCCATTATTATCATTATTGTTAAATGCCAGAATATGAGGAAAGTCTTTTACACCTGTTACCAGCTTAGGCATTATCCTAAGGGTAAAAATAAGACTTTGGTAGAATAGAAGTTAAATCTATAAGACTTAATAACTAATTGAATATGTAGGGGGGTGGGAGGGAAAGGTTGGGGCTTTGAATGACTCCCAAATATTTGACTTGTATGATGAATGGAATAGTCATGTCAATAAACGAGAAGAGGAATGGAGAAATTGTAGTTTCATTTGAAATAAAAATCCCTCCTAAAAATAAATAAACATTTTAAAGAATGTACTGTGCTGGCTATTCTTGAGATATTTAAATATTTATTTGATAGGGGTTTCAGTGAAGAAAAATCATATTTGGTCAAAAATTGGGTGTCAGGGTCAACACTGATTCCCAAACCAAGAGATCAGGGACTTTTAAAGTCATGCTTTCATAAATGCAGAAAATAAGACCTTCTAGATAAGTGACTTTTTATCATCATTTTTCCAACTTTCTTTCTCATTTATTATCTCATCTGTTCTCTTCTTGAGGTTATGGTTGGTGGACAGGTGGTCAATATAGGTAGCATAATTGCTGAAAAGATGAATATTTATTTATTTCCCAAACCAATCCAATTCATGTTGTTTTCTTCAGTTCAAGTACTGGCCACTTTGTCTTTCATATAGTTAGGTCTCTCTAATTCATAATTTAATGGAAATGATTTTGGCAATTCCAAGAGACATCTGAGAGTTACATTTAGCATTTGTGTTATTAACGTTTTCTGCCAGACTGACGACCTTCGTGTTAATAAGATGGCTGCTTTCCAATTCTTCTATAGAAAATGTCATTTCTCTTTCCCTGTTTTCTTTTATTTACAAATGTAATCTCTGATCCATAAATTTATAAGGTGAGTGGCTAGTGTTTTATAGGAGCATGCATAAAGGGTAAAATTCACTGATCCATTTCCCATCTTTACACCCACTTAGGGAATGATTTTGAAAAGAAATCAGTCTGGCAGAAGTGAAGGAGGGAGCTGTTGGAGAGTGTGTCACAAGCTTTTTCAGATTCCCTCTTCCAAATAATTGTAATATACATTTTTAAGCTACTGTTAGTAAACTGATGATTTCAATTCTTTTTAAGTCTGTAGATACAGATCATAACATGACTGTCATTTCATTTATCTGATGATATTCTGATTTTTGCCCTTAGAACATTAATGTCTAGGCACATTTGAGAAAGAGAATGAGTAACGTTAGAAAAAAGTGTGTGTGTGTGTGTGTGTGTGTGTGTGTGTGTGTGTAAGAGAGATAGGAAATTGCAAAATCCAATGAGAATGTCCCCTTGGCACAGCTCAGCTCTTAGAACACTGCTAACTTAAACTCCATGATCACAATTATACATATTTAGATATTTATGTTATTTCTTAAAAGATCTGAAAAGTGGTTAAACTGAGGTGGCTTTACCAGGTTCTGAGAAACTTTGAAAGACAGTGTAAGTAGAACATAGTTCTAAATCTACTAGCCTAACATTTTTCAATTGAGCATTAAAAAATGTTAGGCTAGTAGCAAAAAAATAAAAGCCAACAACAAGCTTAAAAGAGAATTGCAAATGTGCATAAAGACACAAGTTCAAGTATTAGATAAGCATATTTTTCTCTTTATTTTCCTACCCTTTCCTTCACTGGAATCTCCTTCACTCCATCTTACTTCTCCCCAGAATATTGTTTTTAGTTAACTTTGTTGAGATATAATTCTTAGACAGTGCATATACACATTTTAAATTTGAGTATGAAAAATGAATATGCCCATGTAACTACCTACCCCCATCAGAATATGGAATATTTCTATCATGGACAAAAGGTCTTTCTTCATTTCTTTGGAATCAATTCTACCACATCTCCTACCCACAGCCGCTGATCAGATTTTGATCATATCTATAGATTAATTTTGTTTTTTTCCTGACTCTAGAGATTTGTTTAAATGGAATCATACAGTATGTTACTCTTTTATGCTTGACATTTAGCCCAGCATTTTTTTTTTTCAACTTTTAGAAACTTTATTTCCATCAACCTTATTTCTGTTTGGTTTGCCTTCATGGAAGAGCAGCTTAAGACCAATCAATGGGTGCTTCCACCTATTCAGTGGCCTGAGCAGTGGGAGCTGCAAATCAGTCTTCAGTGGCAGGCTGAGCACCCAGTCTTCAGTAGGGAACTGCTTAATGGCACAGAGGGCACCTGCACACCTTCAGATCAGTCTGTGGCTTCAGGTTGAGTAGCAGTGAACTCGGAAACTGGAACAGTCCATTCACCCTAAAATTCTTCCTTGGTCACAGTCTTTCAGGAGCAACCTGCTCTTCCTTTTCAGTATTTTCAGGTTCTGTGTAGAAGTTGAGATCAAGCATGACCTTCCATGGGTGTTCACAGGAAATGGTGCCACACATGTGCAGAACTTCCTGGGCCAGCATCTACCACATCAGACGCACTGAGTGATCTCTATTGTTATTGCAAGGGATGGAAATGTCCACATAGCAAAGAGGAGAGTCTGTGTTACACAGAGAAATGATAGGCAGGTTAACAGAAGACACCACTGTGAGAGGCTGGTGGTCCACCATAGGATCAGTAACCACTGGAAGTCTGGGCTCCCGGAAGGCTGCCTGGATGTGGTTAGTGAAGGTTCCAGAGTGAACCAGCAGTAGGAGTGGCTCCAGCAGCAGCTGCACACTTCAGCACAGCTCACTGGCCACTATTCCTGGATGATGTGACACTGACATCAGCCAGGTGTTCAGTGTCAACAAAGGCCTGAGCTGCCAGCAGAAGCATCTCTCAGGTTTTCTTGGGATTGATGATGCAGATGCCATTACTTTTCCTTTTGTAGATGTACTATTCCATTTGGAAGTCAAGGTTTGTGCCACCTAAGTGGATTCCTGCTGCAAGGAATTTGAGAACATCCTCCTTCACTTGCAGGACATCAAGGGCTCCAGACACTATGAAAGTTTCCTTTATGTGACAGTGGGAACCCACAGCAATGCCATATGGAACCCTTTCTGGGTAGCATAGAAAAAGCTCAGCATAATGTGTTTTTTTAAAAATTTTTTATTGTTATGTTAATCACCATACATTATATCATTACTTTTTGATGTAGTGTTCCATGATTCATTGTTTGTGCATAACACCCAGTGCTCCATGCAGAGCATGCCCTCTTTAATACCCATCACCAGGCTAACCCATCCTCCCATCCCCCTTCCCTCTAGAACCCTCAGTTTGTTTTTCAGAGTCCATCGTCTCTCATGGTTCGTCCCCCATCCGATATCCCCCCCTTCATTCTTCCCCTCCTGCTATCTTCTTGTTCTTTTTTTTTTTCTTAACATATATTGTATTATTTGTTTCACAGGTATAGATCTGTGATTCAACAGTCTTACACAATTCATAGCACTCACCATAGCACATACCCTCCCCAATGTCTATCACCCAGCCACCCCATCCCTCCCACCCCCAACCATTCCAGCAACCCTCAGTTTGTTTCCTGAGATTAAGAATTCCTCATATCAGTGAGGTCATGTGATACATGTCTTTCTCTGATTGACTTATTTCGCTCAGCATAACATCCTCCAGTTCCATCCACGTCGTTGCAAATAGCAAGATTTCATTCTCTTTGATGGCTGTATAATATTCCATTGTATATATATATACCACATCTTCTTTATCCATTCATCTGTCGATGGACATCTTGGCACTTTCCACAGTTTGGCTATTGTGGACATTGCTGCTATAAACATCGGGGTGCACGTACCCTTTCGGATCCCTACATTTGTATCTTTGGGGTAAAACCCAATAGTGCAAATACTGAATTGTATGGTAGCTCTATTTTCAACTTTTTGAAGAACCTCCATACCGTTTTCCAGAGTGGTTGCACCAGCTTGCATTCCCACCAACAGTGTAGGAGGGTTCCCCTTTCTCCGGATCCCTGCCAACATCTGTTGTTTCCTGACTTGTTAATTTTAGCCATTCTGACTGGTGTGAGGTGGTACCTCATTGACGTTTTGATTTGGATTTCCCTGATGCCGAGCGATGTTGAGCACTTTTTCATGTGTCTGTTGGCCATTTGGATGTATTCTTTGGAAAAATGACTGTTCATGTCTTCTGCCCATTTCTTGACTGGATCATTTGTTCTTTGGGTGTTCGAGTTTAAGAAGTTCTTTATAGATTTTGAATACTAGCCCTTTATCTGATATGTCATTTGCAAATATCTTCTCCAACTCTGTTGGTTGTTTTTTGGTTTTGTTGACTGTTTCTTTTGCTGTGCAAAGCTTTTTATCTTGATGAAGTACCAATAGTTCATTTTTGCCCTTGCTTCCCTTGCCTTTGCTGATGTTTCTAGGAAGAA
This sequence comes from Mirounga angustirostris, assembly GCF_029215605.1. Lineage (NCBI taxonomy): Eukaryota > Metazoa > Chordata > Mammalia > Carnivora > Phocidae > Mirounga > Mirounga angustirostris. The sequence goes on along the minus strand of NW_026991709.1, from coordinate 173,301,579 downwards.
GTTGCTGTGGCTGAGGTCGAAGAGGTCACTGCCTGTGTTCTCCTCAAGGATTTTGATGGACTCCTGTCTCACATTGAGATCTTTCAACCATTTGGAGTCTATTTTTGTGTGTGGTGTAAGGAAATGGTCCAGTTTCATTCTTCTGCATGTGGCTATCCAATTTTCCCAACACCATTTGTTGAAGAGACTGTCTTTTTGCCATTGGACATTCTTTCCTGCTTTGTCAAAGATTAGTTGACCATAGAGTTGAGGGTCCATTTCTGGGCTCTCTGTTCTGTTCCATTGATCGATGTGTCTGTTTTTGTGCCAGTACCATACTGTCTTGATGATGACAGCTTTGTAATAGAGCTTGAAGTCCAGAATTGTGATGCCGCCAGCTTTGCTGTTCTTTTTCAACATTCCTCTGGCTATTCGGGGTCTTTTCTGGTTCCATACAAATTTTAGGATTATTTGTTCCATTTCTTTGAAAAAAGTGGATGGTATTTTGATGGGGATTGCATTGAATGTGTAGATTGCTCTAGGTAGCATTGACATCTTCACAATATTTGTTCTTCTAGTCCATGAGCATGGAACGTTTTTCCATTTCTTTGTGTCTTCCTCAATTTCTTTCATGAGTATTTTATAGTTTTCTGAGTACAGATCCTTTGCCTCTTTGGTTAGATTTATGCCTAGGTATCTTATGGTTTTGGGTGCAATTGTAAATGGGATCAACTCCTTAATTTCTCTTTCTTCTGTCTTGTTGTTGGTGTATAGGAATACCACTAATTTCTGTGCATTGATTTATATCCTGCCACTTGACTGAATTCCTGTATGAGTTCTAGCAGTTTTGGAGTGGAGTCTTTTGGATTTTCCACATAAAGTATCATATCATCTGCAAAGAGTGAGAGTTTGACTTCTTCCTTGCTGATTTGGATGCCTTTTATTTCTTTTTGTTGTCTGATTGCTGTGGCTAGGACTTCTAATACTATGTTGAATAGCAGTGGTGATAGTGGACATCCCTGCTGTGTTCCTGACCTTAGGGGCAAAGCTCTCAGTTTGAGAATGATATTCGCTGTAGGTTTTTCATAGATGGATTTATGATATTGAGGTATGTACCCTCTATACCTATACTCTGAAGAGTTTTGATCAAGAAAGGATGCTGTACTTTGTCAAATGCTTTTTCTGCATCTATGGAGAGGATCGTATGATTTTTGTTCTTTCTTTTGTCAATGTATTGTATCACGTTGATTGATTTGCAGATGTTGAACCAACCTTGCAGCCCAGGGATAAATCCCACTTGGTCGTGGTGAATAATCCTTTTAATGTACTGTTGGATCCTATTGGCTAGTATTTTGGTGAGAATTTTTGCATCCATATTCATCAAGGATATTGGTCTGTAATTCTCCTTTTTGATGGGGTCTTTGTCTGGTTTGGGGATCAAGGTAATGCTGGCCTCATAAAACGAATTTGGAAGTTTTCCTTCCATTTCTATTTTTTGGAACAGTTTCAGAAGAATAGGTATTCATTCTTCTTCTTCTTCTTTTTTTTTTTTTTTTTTTTTTGGTATTCAGTCTTTAAATGTTTGGTAGAATTACCCTGGGAAGTCATCTGGCCCTGGGCTTTTGTTTGTTGGGAGATTTTTGATGAATGCTTCCATTTCCTTAGTGGTTATAGGTCTCTTCAGGTTTTCTGTATCTTCCTGGTTCAGTTTTGGTAGTTGATACATTTCCAGGAATGCATCCATTTCTTCCAGATTATCGAATTTGCTAGCATAGAGTTGTTCATAATATGTTCTTATCATTGTTTGTATTTCTTTGGTGTTGGTTGTGATCTCTCCTCTTTCATTCATGATTTTGTTGATTTGGGTCATTTCTCTTTTCTTTTTGATAAGTCTGGCCAGGGGTTTATCAATCTTGTTAATTCTTTCAAAGAACGAGCTCCTAGTTTCTTTGATCTGTTCTACTGTTCTTTTGGTTTCTATTTCATTGATTTCTGCTCTGATCTTTATGATTTCTCTTCTCCTGCTGGGTTTAGGCTTTATTTGCTGTTCTTTCTCCAGCTCCTTGAGGTGTAGGGTTAGGTTGTGTACTTGAGACCTTTCTTGTTTCTTGAGAAAGGCTTGTATTGTTATATATTTTCCTCTTAGGACTGCCTTTGCTGCATCCCAAAGATTTTGAACAGTTGTATTTTCATTTTCATTGGTTTCCATGGATTTTTTAAATTCTTCTTTAATTTTCTGGTTGACCCATTCATTCTTTAGGAGGATGCTCTTTAGCCTTCATGTATTTGAGTTCTTTCCGACTTTCCTCTTGTGATTGAGTTTTAGTCGTCAGAAAATATGCAGGGAATGATCCCAATCTTTTGGTACCGGTTGAGACCTGATTTGTGACCTAGGATGTGATCTATTCTGGAGAATGTTCTATGGGTGCTAGAGAAGAATGTTTATTTCGTTGCTTTGGATGGAAGGTTCTGAATATACCTGTGAAGTCCATTTGGTCCAGTGTGTCATTTAAAGACTTTATTTCCTTGTTGATCTTTTACTTAGATGATCTGTCCATTTCAGTGAGGGGGATGTTAAAGTCCCCCACTATTATTGTATTGTTGTCGATGTGTTTCTTTGCTTTTGTTATTAATTGCTTTCTAAAATTGGCTGCTCCCATGTTAGGGGCATAGATATTTACAATTGTTAGATCTTCTTGTTGGATAGACCCTTTAAGTAGGATATAGTGTTCTTCCTCATCTCTTATTACAGTCTTTCGTTTAAAATCTAATTTGTCTGATATAAGGATTGGCACCCCAGCTTTCTTTTGGTGTCCATTAGCATGGTAAATGTTTCCCCCCCCCACTTTCAATCTGGGGGTGTCTTTGGGTCTAAAATGAGTCTCTTGCAGACAGCATATTGATGGGTCTTGTTTTTTAATCCAGTCTGATAGCCTGTGTCTTTTGATTGGGGCATTGAGCACATTTACATTCAGGGTAACTATTGAAAGATAGGAATTTAGTGCCATTGTATTGCCTGTAAGGTGACTGTTGCTGTATATTGTCTGTGTTCCTTTCTGGTCTATGTTGCTTTTAGGGTCTCTCTTTGCTTAGAGGACCCCTTTCAAGATTTCTTGTAGGGCTGGTTTCGTGTTTGCAAATTCCTTTAGTTTTCGTTTTTCTTGGAAGCTTTTTATCTCTCCTTCTAATTTCAATGACAGCCTAGCTGGTTATCATATTCTTGGCTGCATATTTTTCTCATTTAGTGCTCTGAATATATCCTGCCAGTCCTTTCTGGCCTGCCAGGTCTCTGTGGATAGGTCTGTTGCCAATCTAATGTTTCTACCATTGTAGGTTACATATCTCTTCTCCCGAGCTGCTTTCAGGATTTTCTCTTTGTCTCTGAGACTTGTAAGTTTACTATTACATGTTGGGGTGTTGACCTATTTTTATTGATTTTGAGAGGGGTTCTCTGTGCCTCCTGGATTTTGATGCCTGTTTCCTTCCCCAAATTAGGGAAGTTCTCTGCTATAATTTGCTCCAATATACCTTCTGCCCCTCTCTCTCTTTCTTCTTCTTCCGGGATCCCAATTATTCTAATGTTGTTTCGTCTTATGGTATCACTTATCTCTGGAATTCTGCCCTCATGATCCAGTAGTTGTTTATCTCTCTTTTTCTCAGCTTCTTTATTTTCCATCATTTGGTCTTCTATATCACTGATTCCCTCTTCTGCCTCATTTATCCTAGCAGTTAGCACCCCCCTTTTTGATTGCACCTCATTAATAGCCTTTTTGATTTCGACTTGGTTAGATTTTAGTTCTTTTATTTCTCCCGAAAGGGTTTCTCTAATAATTTCCATGCTTTTTTCAAGCCCAGTTAGTATCTTTAAAGTCATCATTCTGAACTCTAGGTCTGACATCATACTAATGTCCGTATTGAGTAGGTCCCTGGCAGTTGGTACTGCCCCTTGTTCTTTTTGTTGAGGTGATTTTTTCCATCTTGTCATTTTGTCCAGAGGAGAATAGGTGAATGAGAGAACAAACTGCTGGCAGGGTAACAATGTCTCCAGAAAAATATACTCTAAACAAGCCAGAAAAGACCTGAAACTAGGGGAAAAGAAAAGGAACAAAAGAAAAAAGATAAAGATAAAGATAAAAACAAACAAACAAAAAACAGAATATGATCAAATATGATCAGGCTGGTGCATAGATCAGTGCCACACACTAGATTTTGGGTGTATTTTGGTCTGTTAGAAGAAAGTGCCTCCCAAAATTTTAAAGAAAGAAAAACTTATATATGTACAAAAATAAGGATTGATACAATGAAGGATGGAATATGACTGTAAAATGAAAATTATAAAAAATTTTATAAAAGGAATTGATAAGATAAGAAGTTGTTTGAAAAAAGAAAGAAGAGCGTTTAAAAAGAAAAAAAAAGGGAGAGAATGTGATCAGGCAGGAGACTAGAACAAAGCCATACACTAGAGATTTAGGATATATTTTGATCTGTTAGAAGAAACTGTATCTCAAAATTTAAAAGAGAGAATGACTTATATATATATGCCAAAAATAAGGGTAACTACTATGAAGGGATAGAATATGACTCTAAAAATGAAAAATAAAAATGTTTTTTTAAAAAAGGCATTGATAAGGGGCGCCTGGGTGGCTCAGTTGTTAAGCATCTGCCTTCGGCTCGGGTCATGATTCCAGGTCCTGGGATCGAGCCCCGCATCGGGCTCCCTGCTCAGCGGGAAGCCTGCTTCACCCTCTCCCATTCCCCCTGCTTGTGTTCCCTCTCTCGCTCAGTCTCTGTCTGTCAAATAAATAAATAAAATCTTAAAAAAAAAAAAAGGCATTGATAAGACGTTGGTTGAAAAAGGGAAAAAGAAAAATTAAAAAAAAAAAGAGTTAAAAAAATTACTTTGAAAGACTAAAGAATCATGGTAAAAAAGCCATGAATTCTATGTGCAGTATTCCCCTAGCTCTGCAGTTCTGCCATTCTCATTGATCAGTAAACTTGGTCTTGGCTGGCTGTTCCTGCTGATCTTCTGGGGGAGGGGTCTGTTGCGTGGTTCCCAAATGTCTTTGCCAGAGGCGGAATTGCCCCGCCCTTGCCAGTCTGGACTAAGTAATCTACTCGGGTTTGTTCTCGGGAGCTTTTGTTCCCTGCAAGCTTTCCGTACAGCTTTGGAGGAGGAGAGTGAAAATGGTGTCCTCCCAATCTCCACCCTGGAGGAGCAGAGAACTTGGGGCCCCACTTCTCAGTGAGCTCCCAGAGAAAAGCAGTCAGTCACTCCCATCTCCCCGGTCTCCAGCTGCTCTCCGTGCTCACCTGGCCTGTGACTGAGTTTTTCTATCTCTGGCACACAACCCCATGTGGAGTCTCCAAACCCAGCAGATCCCTGTGGTGCACTCCCGCACTGCTCCTCCTGGGGAGAAAGCGGAGTCTCCCCGGATCGCTTGTGGGGTCCCTGCTGGAGGAGCAGTGGCCTGACTGTACGGGGATCACAGTTTATGGCAACCACGAGCTGAGAGCCCACGCCTCGGCTCTGTCTCTGCAGCAGGCTTCCCCGCTCTGATACCTGGGAGCTCTGCCACACTCAGGCAGCCCTGGTCTTTCTGTGACCCTAAGGGTCCTGAGACCGCACTGTCCCGCGAGGATTCCACCCCCCGCTTAGCCACTGGAGCAACGTCCCTCAGCGGAGCGGACTTCTAAAAGTTCCAATTTTGTGCTCTGCGGCTCAATCACTTGCCAGAAGTGGCCAATGGAGGCCCCTCCCCCGCCGTCTATCCTCCCGAATATCACCTTGGATTCACTTCTCCGCATGTCCTACCTTCCAGAAAGTGGTCGCTTTTCTGTTCAGAGAGTTGTTGCTATTCTTTTCTTCGATCTCCTATTGAGTTTGTAGGTGTTCAGAATGGTTTGATCCCTATCCAGCTGAATTACTGAGACCAGATGAAATCCAGGTCTCCTACTCCTCCGCCATCTTGCTCCACCTCCCCAGCATAATGTTTTTTACATTCATTCATGTAATCACATGTATCACTATCTTTGTTCTTTTTTATAGCTTAGTAATATTCCACTATAGGAATATACCATTATTTGTTTATCCTTTCACCTACTGATAGATATCTGGGTTGCTTCTAGTTTAGGGCAGCTATGAATAAACTTGTCATTAACATATTTGAGCAGTTATTTTGGTAGATATGTTTTCATTTTCTTGGATAATACCTAAGATTATAATTGAAGGATTATATGCATGTTTAACTTAAACATTTTCCAAAGTAGTTGTGCCATTTTATATTTCTACCAGCAATATGTGAGAATTCCTGCTGCTGTAAAAAAAGTTATTAGAATTTTGGTAAGTATTGCTTTGAATCTGTAGATCACATTAGGTAGTTGACATTGACAAATTAACAATATTAATTTTGTCAATCCATGAACATGGGGAATTTTTTTCATTTATTTAGGCTTTCTTTAATTTCTTTCAGCAATTTTTTGTAGTTCTCAGTGTACAAGTCCTGTGCCTCTTTGGTTATTCATAAGTTTTTCTTTTGAATGCTACTGTAAATGGACTAGTTTTCTTAATTTGTTTTTTAGATTTTTTTTTTTGCTGGTGCATAGGGCACAACTGATTTTTGTGTGTTGATCTTGTATCCTGAAACTTTGCTGAATTCATTTATTAAGTTCAGTAGCTTTTTTGAGGATTCTTTGGGATTTTTTTTCCTTTTTATTTTATTATTAATTTTTTTGTGTCTAGTTTTTATTTAAATTCCAGTTAGTTAACAGATAGTGTAATATTGGTTTCAAGAATAGAATTTAGTGATTCATCACTTAATAATATCCAGTGCTCATCACAAGTACCCTCCTTAATACCCAGTTAGCCCATTCCTGCCCACCTCCCCTCCATCAACCCTCAGTTTGTTTTCTATAGTTGGGACTCTTATGGTTTGCCTCTCTCTCCTTTTTCCCCCCTCCCCCTGTGTTCATCTATTTTGTTTCTTAATATAAGATCATGCCATTTGCAAAAAGGGATGGTTTTATTTTTCACCCTCTCAATTTGTATCTTTTATTTTCTTAACTAAAGCATCTTCCAGTACAATTTGAATAACAATTGTGAAGGAGGGCATACATGTCTTGTTTCTGATCCTATTAGAAAGATTTCAGTCGGGCGCCTGGGTGGCTCAGTTGGTTAAGCAACTGCCTTCGGCTCAGGTCATGATCCTGGAGTCCCGGGATCGAGTCCCTCATCGGGCTCCCTGCTTGGCGGGGAGTCTGCTTCTCTCTCTGACCCTCCCCCTCTCATGCTCTCTCTCTCTATTTCATTCTCTCTCTCAAATAAAGAAAATCTTAAAAAAAAAAAAAGAAAGATTTCAGTCTTTCACCATTGAGTATAATATTAGCTCTAGGCTTTTCTTAAATGCTTTTTATCATTTTAAGTAAGTTCTTTTCTATCCCTAGTTTTCTGAATGTGTTTATCATGACAGGGTGTTAGATTTTGTCAAATCACTTTTATGCATCAATTAACAAAATCATATTTTTTATTCTTTTTAGTCTCTTAATGTGGTATATTTCACTGATTGATTTCTTATGTTGAACCATCCTTGCATTCCTGGAATAAATCCCAGTTGGTCATGTTATGCAATCCTTTTAATGTGCTATTGGACCAATAGTGATTTTGTCCCCTGGACAGACACTTGCAATGTTGAGATATTGATTATCATAACTTGAAGGGTGTTATGATACTGGCATCTGATGTGTGGAGGCTAGGGTGTTGGCTAAACAGTCTATAATAAAGAGGACAGCTCTCCTTCTTCCACACAACAAGGGATTAGCCACAGCAAGGTATCATTATTGTCCAGGGTGAGAAACTCTTAATTATACCAACCCTGCTAACATTCCTTTAGTGTGGACAACCATTCTCTCTCTAACCTATTACATGATCTCACTTTCTTCAGCCTCCTCAAAACACCTCACCTCCCTCCTACCTTCTTCTTTCATGCTCTAGCCATAGCAAACCTCACTAATTTTGTCTGTCAGCCAAGTTACCTTTTGCTTTCATCTTCCACATGTATATTCCCTCTGATCAGAACATCACTTTCCCTCTCTTACTCCCTAACACCATTACTAGATTTCACTTCTACTGATTCTTCAGCCCTCAATTACTTCCTCCAGGATGGTTTTCTGATTCCCCTTAGACTAAGAAAGGTACTCTTGCAGCATTTTGCCCAAATGCCAGTACTGCTTATAACATTGCAGTTGTCAGAGTTTGTTAAAATCCCATGTTAATTTCAGTAACATATTAGAGCATCATATCCAATCCTGTTTGCTCTTTTAATCAATCCTAATTGCTATAAAATCATAACACACATCTTTGCTGTTTATGTAGCTGTGTTTTGTTTTGTTTTTTAAGTTGTAAGAATAAATGAATGAGCCCATATTCATTTTCCTTTATCTGTATCATTCAGGAAGGGTGGGAGTTAAGAAATATGTTAGTGTTTTATGTGTGTACATCTCAGATATGTCTGTGAAATAGAAATAACCAATTAAAGTATTTTAATTTTAGTTATCTAAATTTTTGCTACTCTGCCTAACCCATAATTAGTTATTAATATATCTGATTTTTTTAAATTGTCAAATGGTTGATCCAGTATCTGTTCAAAGATTGAGACACGGACCCAGAGTTTTAGAGTACTAATTTTTAGAGTCGATTCTTGAATAAACTATCACATATACAAGCGAGATTTGAAAGTGGAATTTGGGGCAAAAGAAAGTTGCTCATGTCAGCCTTTTAAATCAATAGGTTTGGAGTATGGCTTTCTAGGAATTTCTGATTTCCCAGGCAGTGCCCAATTTCTGGAGGGAGAAACAAAATGTAATCTGCACACAGTCAAATGCCAGGGGCAATGTGAGTATTGTGCAAGTTCAAACCAGGTCAGAATAAAAATGACTACTAACCAGCCATCTAGCTTGTAAAATGATATAAGAACTCATTCTCACTTATTGCCCTTTACAAATATTAAAAAATAAGTCATACTGTCAGCAAGATGCCTCAGGTTTCAGTGTTGCTTTAAGGACCAGAAGTGTTTCAAATAGGAGTTGGCTATGATATGAACTTCTGTAAATCAAAGGCTACTTTTTCATTTAATCTAATCAAAGTACTGATAATATATCCTCATGGTTATTTGACAAGCCCCAGTACCCTGAGATAGTAGGAGAAAAGATTTAAGATTTAAGACAAAAGCTAACACCATGTTATTATGGTGTGCTAGATATGCTCTGCCTTTGGGGGACTGTAGTTTTCAGTTTGTTTGCTTTTATGTTTCTTAGCATTTTTCAAAAATTCTAATTTCTTCTTTTTCCATTAGCTACATACCAAAACCTCTAGAATTATAGGAGTTTTCTAAGGCATAACAATCTTCTAAATGTGTATTATGTTCCTTAGAGTATTTTTGTCTTCCTCGTATGTTTGTCCAAATATTTAAATTGAGAATTATTTGGAGAAGTTTTGGATTTCATTAACTTATTTGGCTTGCAGACTTTCTGAGCCTCCATTTCCTCAGCTGCAATGTAAAGAATTGGAGAGAAAGTTAATCAGTACTTGATATTAAAAAAAAATGCATATGCATATATATGGGTATGGACTGATTATAGTTGCTTATTAAAATAAATTTTATTATTCTGGTTAAAGTAAATCTGATCCTCAGACTCATTCCTCACTTTTGTCTTAGCATTCAGTAAGGCAAGAGTACATTTAGCTGGAAGGGTTTTCAGAGATTTGATCCTCCCTAATCAGCTTATCTAAAGTAGAGGCAATGACTTCCCATTTCATTATACCCCAGGTCACTATCTTATTATTTCATTTATTACCTTCTTCATACTTTTTTTTTTTTAAGATTTTATTTATTTATTTGACAGAGAGCACAAGCAGGGAGAGTGGCAGGCACAGGGAGAGGGAGAAGCAGGCTCCCTGCAGAGCAAGGGGGAGCCTGATATGGGACTCGATCCCAGGACCCCTGGATCATGACCTGAGCCGAAGGCAGCTGCTTAACCAACTGAGCCACCCAGGCGCCCTCCTTCTTCATACTTATTGCAATCTTTATTTATTGTGATTCTGCCTACTTTCTTTTTGTTTCTGACAACACCATCTTTAGAATAAAAGCTCCAGGAGGGCAGGGGCCGAGTTTGCCTTGTTCATTTGTTTTTTTTTTTTTAATCACTGACGTGAAGAGCACTTAGTAGAACATCAACCAATATTTGTTAAATTAATTTTTTTTTGGTTGTAGATATCACATTTTAGGGACTGAAATCAATGCCCTGGGTAAAGCCAGAAGAAGTGAGAAAGGCTTTCACAAAGATTGCATAATCTTTACATTTAGAGCTTCTTCCTGTGAATCTTCTGCATGCCTACTCCTCTTCCTAACACCAACTAGCAACTTCCCACATATCCAAAGGAAGGATAGAAGGAAAGCCATTTGGAGAAAAGTACTTTTCTCGCTGGTTCTGAAACCTCTTGTCTCCTAATAATCTGATAGGTCATCAATACATCACTGGTGGCTTAACCATTCTAAATGCTATATATTATATGTATCAGATATAGATAAACATATAATAATATAGGCTATATAAAATAATATAGAAATATATAATCCATATATAACTATTATAATATGACATAATATATATTTTACATGAATTATGATTATATACATTTCATTTATTTTATATGTACTGTATATACTTTATATATACTTTTGTAAAAGTCCTTATTATTTGCACATATAATAGAAAAGTTAAAAATGCCTCTTTTCCTTTACTAAGAGATATGGAAATGTGGTTGCTTAAAAACCCTAGCACAGTTTGATAATAATTACACAACAACCACAAAAAAGACAATTTGTCATTTATAATAACTTATTTATTAATTCATTAGAACTTAATAGAAATGTTTCTTATTATATACCAGTAATATAATTATATAATGGATAAAAAGAGGAAAACTCCTTAAGATTGATACTTTGTGTATCATAAACCAAATCCATTTTCAGTGACATAAGTTCTTTGAATTCTAAACTTTTCAAGTCAAATTTATCTGTATTGATATGTACTGTCAGAGATATATGTAAGCACATAGACCTCTCTGACTATACTTTATTCCTCTATAATCATGAGATTCAATTAGGGCCAATTATTAGATTCAACTGAGAGACCAGAGGAAATTTATCAGGATTATAAATTAGTTTCATGTCTTGTATACAAAAACAATACAATGAACTTTTCACTTTTTAATCTTTACTTTGATATCAAGTATTCTCAGCATTAAATGTATTTTTTGAATGAATTCCTGCCCACTAGGTAAGACAAACTAACGTATGAGATAATCTTTTCTGTTTTCCCAGAATTTTTTAGGGACTCCCATTAAGCTAAAGCAGTTATTGAACTGATATTCTCAGGATGTGAAACTTCCAGTATTTCAAATGGCTATTCAATTTTATGTGAGTGTATATATATATACATAAAACATAGACTGTTCAAGGAAAAAAATTGAAAAAGGTACCAAAGGGTATTTTTTTTTAATTGAGGGAGTACCCACTGTAGGGCCTAGAGGTTCAAAAATTTTATAACAGGTAATCATTGTCTAACAAGAAATATTCTAAATAAAGTATGTACCAACCATGTTTATGTAATTGCCTTCCCTTTAGCTACTGTTAGATTTTACCTTGAAATGGTTTAATCAATTTATTATTGGTTGAATTATAGAGACACTGTCCTACCTGAGTCAGTTACCTCATCATTTTGAAATTGCTATCTCTCAACTCAGAATATTTTTCATACCACAGCTTTCAACATTACTTATGCACCATAAACGTATTGTTCACATTTTGTTATATAATGCTTACTTTGTTGCATTCATGGCCACATGATGATACCTTGAAGTAAACAGGATGGCATGTGTGGCCAAGATACAGAGTGGGCCCCACCTCCACCTTGTGATTCCCCATTAATCTCGGGCCAGCTATCATGTTCCTTGTCATCAGGTCAACTTCTCTAACTCAGTCTAGTTTGACTTCCTCCAGGCTCCACAATTTGTCAGTTATAAAACTAGCATCCAAAAAAGAAAAATACATTCCTACAGTCACACAGAAAATTAGAAGACGGTACCTACAGCAGAAGTCAGGTATATAGATAAACAATTGTCCTATGGAAGCCTCAAGGAATGGAATCACTGAGTTTAGAAGTGAGGAATTTAGCTGTGCTGGTTTTTAGCTGCCGACCTAACTTTTTTCCTTTTGAATGTCAACAGCCTCCTACAGATACACATACTACTACACAGCAACATTGTGGTAGCTGTTTGTTTCTCAAGGTTTTGATCAAATGACAACATTAGAACTTCTGATTTTCCCTTTAGCCACCCAAATATATTCAAATTATAAATGGAAAGATATTGGACTTCTAATGACTCAAGCTTTAAGTGTACTATTAAGTTCTACAAAGCTATTTTCGATAGGTAGTTTTTCATTTCTTATCTTCATTTCAATATTGGAACAACTGGGTATATGCCTTCTTTTATTTGAATGGTTTTCTTTTTAGTATTTATGTAAATGGATATAAGTGAAAAATGAGTGAAATATATTCCAGGAAGGATATTAGACCACTGATACGGCTAATGCCATTCTTGGGAACCATTTAAGAAAAAATGGATTCGTTTAAAAAAGAAAGTTATAGAATATTACTAATCTTAAAAGATCAGCCGTGTGCTCTTCCAGAACTGTGACTCTGGAGAATGTATACAGAGCAGTATGAGTACCACAGACTTTAGGAGGGGCTTTTAAAATTATGTGCATATGTTAAGTGTCAGAGGGCTCAACTTTTCCTGTTTGCCTGGGATTGTCCTGATTATAGAACTCAAAATATTACATCCCAAGAAACCCTCCATTCACAGGCAGCTCAAGAAATTTGGTCCTGCTGGTCTGGCCAAAAGTTCTGAGTGAAAAAGTAGCCAGGAATGCATTGTCTTCGGGTATGTAGGCACAAGTTGGAAGAAAATTTGGGCTGATTTTTGGCTTCAACCTTTCCTAGTATTGTGACCTAAAGCAAATCACCCAACTGTTCACTCTCACTCCCCATATTTTTCCTAAAATATGAATCATACTTTCCTCACATGTATTTATGAAGTTTAAGTAAAATACGAATGCAAAATGTATTCTAACATTCATAATGCTATATATATATGTTTTTCTTAACTCTGACAAGTTTGTAGCATCAGTGTTGGTACATACAACACGTTCTATGTAATAACTGCTGGAAACATATATACTGTAACTTGAATGCTAAGTGTACATGACTTGGTTTTAGATATGAGTTTTTGTTTACTTATCAATATTGATTTCAAGTCCCAGGTCATGCTTTTGGAAACTATTTACATTAGGCAATGTTTATTTGTATAAAATAACTTTTGTCTTCTTTTTAAGCTTTTTATCATTACCTATATTAAATACTAAATTCTTTTGTATACATACATACACACACACATACATGTCTAGGTAGACATAGATATGTTTCCTTAATGTGAAGTTTAAAAAAATTGGTTTGAAAGGCCAAAACTTAATTTTTAGTGTGACTAATCTATTAAAAGTCCTGTCTTCTCTATCTTCTCTTTACTTAATGAAAAAGCCAATTTCAAAACAAGAAGATTGATTAATAGCAATAGTCTTGGTATTCTAGCAGTAAAAATCCTTGTTGAAGTCCAATCTTCATAAAAGGCACCAACTGTATTTTAAGGCTAATATCTAACAGATGGCAGAATTTAATAATTGCAGCTGATGCTGTCCATTTGCTGAGTGAATTTCCTACACCACTACCCACCCCCAAGATTGACCACTACAACCCTGATGACTAGCTAATACTGTGGAATCCTATCTCTGACTGCTTTCTCACATGGGAAACATGCTTTCCTCCATGCAGGACAAACTAGAACTGCCTGAGAGTTAATACTCCCAGAAGCAACCCTCAACCAATAATGGATGGGGAAACAATAAATAAATACCCATCTTCTGTGCCCTTCAGTTGGGATAACTGTACATTGTTCTGTACCCAGTGTACTCAGTTCCTCAGAGAGACTGAGATTCAGTCAACCACAGTGATAACAGGCCTGATAACAAATCTTTATCTTCATTTTCTGTCTGAGTAATCCATTTCTCTTCTGCTGTTTCTTGGGATCACCTCCCAAAAAATCTTCTTGAATTCAAGTCCTTAATTCATAATCTACTTTGAGGGGAACTCAAAACAAGAAAATAATGTTTGATAAAGAAATTAATCCACCTGGATGAAAAGATACACACATATACAGGTAAGCCTCTGCCTCTTTGTCTCAACATACAAATCATGTCATCTTTCTCTCAGTTGGTTTATAACAACTGTTACAGATGAAACTCAGTTAAGATTTGGGGAGAGTAAGTCCTTTCTTAATTAAGATGGAACTTATTATTTTACTCTGTCTCTAGAGATTCTTTAAATATAAGTAATAAAGCTGAAGTCATAGAATATAAAGAACAGCAAAGGAACTGAGAACTGTTCTTCTCAAATGGGAGGTTGACCCATTAACGTAAGAGGCAGACCCTAGAGATGTTCCATAAAACTAAGTTCTGCTAAACCCTGCTCCAATATCTCCTATGTGATAAAAGTTCTTGACACTTAGCAGGAGTTGATGTCTTGATATTCTACCTGTGAATGGTAAGTCTGCAGGGGATATGGAGGACTATGATATGTATCCTAGAAATTCAGCATAAGAGCTCAGAAATAGTAGAGTGTGAATTATGAGCCACTGGTCACATAAAGCCTGATGGTCATGTCTCATAGCCTATTCTGCCCTGGGATATGTGGTACACAAAGGGAGGTTCTTGTTAATGCTGGTGGGAGCTATGTGCAAGCTTCCACATGAACAGTTAGTCCTTCAGAGTCTAATCAAAGGCTGCTTAGGGGGTTGTTCTCCTTGAGTTAATGGAAGTATGAGTGTTCAATGAAGGGAAATTAGCCCCAGAAGACAGGGAAGCAAATTAAACCTTTATTTTGATTTGAATTGGGAGTGACTAAAGTGTTCACTGCTCACTAAACTCAAGTGAAGTTAACATGTGAGAATGAATGGAGACAAACTTCTCTGTGTGGCAGGGAAGACCTCAGGGCACTTTGCACCCAGGAATCTCCCCGGGCAGAGCTGAGATGGAGGTGGCCATTCATCATACTCTGGGGGTAACGGGGATTTTCAGTAAATGCTGTATCAATGTAGTTAAATCTTCCCAGAACCAATAAAAATGCCCTTGCCTTTTCTACCCTCTATTACAAGTAATTGCTATTCATCTACTTATGGATATCCGGGAAGTAGTCACAGAGTACTTGGAGTGCCTGGGGGAATGAAAAGTTTGAAGGAAAAATGTAGCTGTATATCATTGGCATTCATGAGAAAATTCACATTAGATGTTTGAAAGGCAGGTCCCCAGGAGGCAATAGAGAAATCAGGAACAATATTGTGCCAAAAATACTACTCTGGCCAGGACATCGGGGACTTTATGTCAGGTAGAGTAAAGGAAAGCGATTTGAAAAGAAAAGATGTATGTGCTTTTCTATATGCATTTAGTTTATTTATATGTTTACATCCCCTGAAAAACTAGTATGTTCTGGGAATTGACAACCAGATTGGGCCTGAAACTTGTGAAATATACAGCTGTGCTTCTATTTCTTTGACTCTAAAACCTTTGAATAACATCTTGTAACATGATCAATACATTTTCAAACTCATATCCTTTTAAAATCTGTTTGTAACCAGTAAGCCAAAAATGTCTTATACCCGGGTACCATTTTATATTTGGAAAGGCAGGTTTAAGCCACTGGGGGTCCAGATGCAGAATCTGAAGTTGTTGCCTTTTTCTGGAAGTTATGCACCTCTTCTGGGGCCTAAAGATCGATTGTCCCATTGATGTCATACTGGACACATAGGTAAAAAAAAAGATATGAAGAGGTGGGTGGGCGATACCACCCTTGCCTGGAGTCACTTTAGTGCAAAAAGAATTCTTCCTTCACTTATGTTCTCATTCTCAACTGTTCAGTCACTTGAAGGCAGGTAGTCCAGATTATTTTAAAGACCTTATTTAAAAGGCCTAGTGTATCACCTTTCAAGGAGATTGTGCTAAATTCTATCAAGATAACAAAGAGAACAGTAACTCTCAAAATTATTATTGCTTCTGAATGGCTTTTTTCCATAACACCCTGAAATACATTTAAGTTGCTCGTAAGTACCAACAAATCACCCATTCACTCAGTGATTTAATGTAACTTAACCCCTCCTGTGTACAAGGACACAGACATACACACACACACACACAACACACACAACCCTGAAAAATAGATGGTGCAAAATATATCATAAAAAAGCAGAACCACCTTAAATGCTTCATTCATTCCTTCATTAAAGATAAATTAGAAGTCGAAAGGAAAGCAAAAGCATTTCTAAATGAAGATAAAATAAAAATCTTCATGGAATAAAGGTCACTGGATCTTGGCAGAATGCTAAAATTAGAGAACTCTGGAAAGATGGCCCAACATAATCAAAGACAGAAGCATCCTTGAAAATGACCTGATCTTTTAAATTTGTTTTTTTTTTTTTGTACTTAATAATGATGATAATGATGAGAGTAATAGTAGCAACTATTATTTGTTGAGCCCTGACTTCATCTGAGATGCTCTTTTAAGCAGTTTATATGAATTAATGTGTCCTCACCCCAAACCTGGAAAGAAGCTATTATTATTATCTTCATTTTACTGAGGAGGAAACTAAGGCACAGAAGAGTTAAGTAACCTATATGTACCAAGTCTCTCCCCTAGTGAGAGGCAGAGTTTGGACTGGCATGAGCACCTTGGCTACAAAGCGTGGACTCTTACCTGCTACTGACTTCTCTTGAGGAGCCCACAGAGCCACTGCGTCAATGACGATTTTTCTTATTTCCCTTCAGACGTGGATGATCTGACAGAATCAGTGCCACCTTTGAGAGCAACACTTTGCTCTTATTCTCACTACAGCCCCTCCTTCCTTAGACTTTTCCCCCAATTACCTTCACATTTCAACCTGCCTCCTGTGTTACAAACTAATTAATACTCTTTTCAGAGTAATTCCAAACACATATATCCAGATAGCTGACAACAATCCTGTGCTTCCTATATGTAATAGGAAAAGGGCCCTTGTCTTGAAATCAAAAGATCTGGGTACAAAGTCCAGCTCAGGTACATACCATCTATGTGCTTTTGACCTAATAATACTTGAAGTAGTGTGACATTATTTGGAAGTTTCCCTCCTACTTGTCTCTGTTGAATTACCTGCTCTCTCATCTCAGTTTAGAATTCTAAGACCCAAAATGTTGCTGAACTTACTGAAATTATGTCACTGATTATAGGCAGTGGTGGACTCTCTCTGAGCCCTTTGGACTCCTGGTTCAACCCCTCCCCCCTTCCCCTCGCTAGGCCAGTCTACCCTTGGGGAAGCTCTGCAGAAGGCACTGAGTATGGTTTTCACATCCTCTCTTAACTCCCTCCCCACTGTTAATAGCTCACAAGACTCTTATCTAGATCTGGATGCAAATTAGGCTTTCAGTTTTGTCCCAAGTCACCAGAGGGTACAAAATATAAAACAGTGCTTTTAAAGGAGTATGCACACTTTATCCCGTGTGGGTCTAGGAAATTTAGTTAATCTCTGTGAGCCTTACTTTCTTTTTCTTGGTAATTTAAGAAATCAAAAAGAGACATTTTATTTCAGAAAGCACCTTTCACACTATAGATCATTTTATAAAAGTGGGTACTATTTATATGAACGTGAGTTCTAAGTATTAGAAGGCAGTTAAGTCTTGTTAGTAAGAGGACAAGAAGCAGACATGAAGTGGGAGAAAATTGTGACAATATCTTAATGCCCTCCCCTTGGGAAAGTGTCTGATCAGGTCAACAGGTGCATTTATTTTGCCTGCAACTGCTATCTCCAAAGGTGATAGAATGTGCCAAGGGCTGGGAATGAGGTCAGTCCCCCATGCCTCTTGCCACAGTCTCTCCTTTCAGGGCCCATGTATTTAACGAGAATAACACACCTTCAACAAAAAAGACTGATCCGCATTTCTGTAACTTCAAAAAGCCAAGGAACGGGGCCCTTAAGAGACTGAGGTATAATGGCATTCCCTGTTCCCAAATGAGTTATTGCTTTTCTTTTTCTCCTTTTTATGTTTATTATTTTCAAAATTCTCGCCTCTCAATAGCAGAGGAATTTCCCAGACTTTTAAAGCAACAGTGTTGACAGGCAACTGCATTTTCCTCCTGAGGCGACTCCTATTTCCGTGAGGTCAGGACTGCCAGTGGGAGCACATCAGGGGACAGGTTGATGAAAGAGAAGGCAAAAGGTCCAATTGTCCAGGGGCTGGGGACCGTGAACCTTAGCCAAAAGGAACAGAATGGAATCAGTGTACATCCTGCTGTGAGTGTTCACTATTTTTTCACCCTTTCTCCCTTAATGGATAGCCTTGGAAGAAAGTGTGTTCTTTCTCAGCAGAGAGCCTACAACTGCATAGTTTTAATGTATTCATGATAATATGACTACATAGATTTTCTTTTAATAATTCTCTTCCAGGTAGGTCAAAAAATTCACACATCCAGGCATTAAAAAAAGAAGATATGCCATTAAGTGTGGTCAGAAAATCACTGATTGGCATGAAAGCGATTAGAATCCAGCCAATTTTCCTGATCAGCTATGCAGGAGAGAGACACTTTAGTCATTTAATCCCTGATGTATATCTTGAGCTTTTTCCAATTTAGAGAGCTCTCTCAAATCCTTTATTTAGTTGATCCCTACAAAAATTAGGAGCAGTCAGTAGGACAGATATTACTGCCCCAATATTTACCGTGAGCAACCTAAGAACAGAGGTTGCAAGACTTACTCAGATTGTATCACTAGGTATTGGCAGAGATGGGACTTGGAGACCTTTGTATTTCTGGTCCAGGGCTCTTTTTCCTGGATCAGGTTTTCCCAAAGTGCTTCTTTGGAGCATTCATCCTAGGAAAAGCACTTAGAAAACAGAATCCAAGGATCCTGGAAGTCTGAGCAACACTATATACCATACCTTTCTCTTCAAATGTTATGCTATGAGTAGCAGAGACAGAGAAAAATACTGCAGGAATTTGTTCACCTTATCCAACCTTGTGTTTTGCATAGTATTTGACTGCATGCTCCTTTTTTTTTAAGCCGGAAAAGCACACGATGGAAACCCTTGCCCGTGCCTTTAGCTTTATAACAGTTCAGATTCTTCACAACGAAGGAGGAATCATCCATTTGCAACTCTAATAGGGAGGGATCTTTCTTTCTCAACGCTAAGAAATTTGAGCTGCATCTTCCAGAGCCAGCTTTGGGCAAAACTGTAAAGTCTATAAAATTGTGGTGGGAAGCACAGGCTCAGGATCTAAACAGATACTGGTCAGATTTGGGGCTTTTCTGCCACTGATTAGTTGGCTGCACTTTGTCCAATTCCTTACCCCTCCCAGCTTGAGTCCCCAGTGAGAGCGGTCATTGTACATATCTTGTAGGACTGCTGAGAAAATTAGATGCGACAGTGCACATACAATCCTTGGCATAGAGCCTGGTCTGTATTCAAAAAGTCATATTACTCTTCTTCCTGTGATCTTCCCTTTCAGCCAGCCCTCTGGTATCTCATTCTTTCTCCTCTTCCTTCTGCTTTTCTGCACTGTCGTACAATCTGAAAGGACTCTGCTTCTAGCTATCTCACCCAGGTGGTGTCAGGCAGAGATGGCAAAGACCAGGCAGGTGGTAGTAAAGAGTGAGATGGTATGGGTCTGAGATAGTCGAGGTCCCCCAGACACAGGCGAACAGTGGAAAAGGGCCAACACTCCTGAAACTGGTTGTCGTCAATGCATTTTTGTTATGTTGTTACTGTGTAGAAATGTGGACCCAGTGATGCCAAATCTGTAGATTTTTAAAAAATTCTTTATATATACACCATGTCTTCTTTATCCATTCATCTGTTGATGGTCATCTGGGCTCTTTCTGTAGTTTGGCTATTGTGGACATCGCTGCTATAAACATTGGGGTGCAGGTGTCCCTTCGGATCAGTACATTTGTATCCTTTGGGTAAATACCTAGTAGTGCAGTTGCTGGGTTATAGGGTAGCTCTATTTTTAACTTTTTGAGGAACCTCCATACTGTTTTCCAGAGTGGCTGCACCAGTTTGCATTCCCCCTCAAGTGTAAGAGGGTTCCCCCTTTCTCCACATTCTCACCAACACCTGGTGTTTCCTGAGTTGTTCATTTTAGCCATTCTGACAGGTGTGAGGTGGTATCTCTTCAGATATTTAAAGAGAAACCCAAATGTTCATTTTTATATGAGTTTCCCAGTATGTAAATACTCTGCTACAAAAATCTAGCTTTTGGACCACCACCTAATGAACCTGGTCCAGAGGATTTCTGGCTTCCTGCTCTTATATAGAATTAAAAAGCTACAAGTTTAGAAGGGCTTAAGAGGCCATCTGGTTTAACCTTCTCCTTGATGCAAAAATGCCCTCCATATTATCCAGGAAAGGTGTCATCTAGCTACTCTTATATACCCCTAGTCATAGAGAACTTGGTATCCCAAGGAGAAAACGTTTCACTTTTACTCTTTGTAGGAACAATTTCATGGAATACTCATATAAACCCCATGCGGTAGATAGTACTTTTTCCATTATAATTATCACGAAACTTAGGCTCCGAGAGGCTATTTTATTTCCTCTAAAGTCACAAAGCTATTAAATATCTGTAGGTTGTGAGATAGAAGCCCAGACTGTCTAGGTTTTAAAGCCAGTACACTTAACCACTGGCTAAACAATTCTACTTGTTAAAATGCTCTGGGCTGATACTAAGCTGAAATTTGCTGCCCTGAAATGTCTACCCTTTGGTCACAGTTCTGCTCTCCTGAGACACAAATAATAAGTCTAATCCTTCTTCCACAAGACAGCCCTTCAAATATTTGAAGATGGCTCTTCTCTGCCTGCTAAATCCTCTCTTCTCCAGGCTAAACACACTCATTTCTTTCTACTGACCCTCTCATAAGTTGCTAGGCACTTCATCATCCTCACGCTGCTCCCCAGGAGGGAGTTTCGATTTCTCAAAATTCCTCTTAAACCATGATATTTAGAAGAGAATACAACCCCCCTATGTGGTTACATAAGTGCAGGTTAAGACAGAAATAACACCTCCCTGGTTTTGATCACTATGCTTTTATTAATGCAATCTCGGTTATATCTGATTTTTGGCAACTATGTAAAAGATAGGCAAATATTAAACGTTGGCCTAGAATCACCCCATACGTGTGTGTTGTGTCCTTTTTTAACCATTGATTGGTATAAAGTCACTTTTCCCCACCCCATTCCAATTCTAAATAAGTAGATCATTTTTTTAAACCTAAATATAAGACTTAATATATATTTTTATTAAATATGATTTATCAGATTTAGGTAATATTCTGGCCTATACTGATCTGTTTTGTTTTGTTTTTCTTTAATTTGAAAAATGTAGCAAAGCAGAAATTTTTTTTAAAAAATTCTTCTAACTACTTTTTTTAGGCATAGAAAGAAGTAAAAGGTTTTTTGTTTTTTTTTCCTACTGCTCTAATACTGTTCCCCAGATTTTATACTTTCCCCAAAACAAAACATAAATACTTCACACACTTAAGTGTTTTAAAATAGGATCTTGCTATAAATATTCTTTTTTTTATTATTTTTTTTAAAGATTTTATTTATTTATTTATTTGAGAGAGAGAGAGAATGAGAGAGAACACATGAGAAAGGGGAGGGTCAGAGGGAGAAGCAGACTCCCTGCCGAGCAGGGAGCCCGATGAGGGACTCGATCCAGGGACTCCAGGATCATGACCTGAGCCGAAGGCAGTCGCTTAACCAACTGAGCCACCCAGGTGCCCTAAATATTCTTGTTTTGATTATTTTTTGGTTAATTTGTGATCAAGAGGCAAAAAAGTGAAAAGAAAAATAATCTCCTTGCTATTTAATATATATATGATGTATATATCATGTTATTATATATATGTTATACCAAATCATATATGTCATTATTATATGTATATTTTATACAGTAGCAAAGTTCAAAAATATCTGGATTAAAAGTAATGGAATAAATGCATACACTTCATTCTTTGTAATCCAGATATTTCTGAAATTTGTTATCTGATATGTTTACTATCCCTCTCAGCTTTTGTCATTCCGGAGATTAATCAAATATTCAGTAGGCTTGGGCTGAGAACTTAACCACTAGAAACTACTCTCCATGTCATTCTTAAGCCAGGGATTGGTAACCTCCAACCTTGGACTAAACTCTATCCTTGATTGTTTTTTGGTAAATAAAATTTTATTAGAACACAGCTACTCCATTTGTTACTGTCTTGTCTATGGGTGCTTTTATGCTACAATAGTCCAGTTTAAGTAGTGGTGACAAAGGCCAAATGATCTGCAAAACCGAAAGTATTTACTATCTATCTGATCCTTTACAGAAAAAGTTTCCCAACTTCTGTTTTCGCGGTTGGTTAGTAGTCCATTCATTCTATTATACTGGGAATAAAACTGGCATATCCCTATCCTTATGTTAAATGAGACTGAAAGCAAAAAAATCATTTAGTTATTTGCTTCAGGAAATATTTGCTTCTACAGGATAAAACTTACATTTCAAAACACAATCAAGAGTCTCACCTCATGGTGCCCATCAGTCTAAAGCTATTATTCCATAAGCTGTGCCCAGTCCTACTCAGGTTCTTGTCTTGCAAGAACAACTTTAAAATCACTCAGCTCCGGCCGTAAAATCCTATATATATATATCATCCATAACTTCCCCTTCTGAGGTAGTGCTAAGACTGTGTCAAGTTATATTCTCCTTTTCTGCAGTAAGTCTAATAAACTTGGATTTGGCTTAACAGATATTTCTTGTCACCCTTTTGGGAGTGGAGAGTGGACATTACAAAGCCTCCAAACTAGTACCACTCATCCTTCATTCTCTTATTCTGATTAATGTAAACACCGAGGGCATTCCTCTCTGGTATAATTACCCATATTTTACGTTTGGGAAAATGGACCCACAGAAGCCGAAGCTATTTAGACTTGGGTGGCATGCCCTGTGTCACAGATCAAGAGGAATAGCTAGTAAGGAGAACCCGCTGTCAGGGTTGTGCTGTAAGTCCCAAATCTATTCTAGGTCCTGAACTGAATTGGAATAAACATTTACCTGCTTTAGGCCTTGGTGTCCTCATCAATACAAGCAAAGGGCTGGCCTATCTTATCTATACAGTTTCTTTGAATTCTGCAATCCACTGGAAATATTATTTTTTAGCAGTTAGAAAATCAGTTTTTCCACACTAATCTGTTTCAGTGAGACTCCTCAAGCAAAAGGCATCTGAGATCAACTGTATTAAAGACTAAGTTGAGTTTTACAGTTTGGTTGCTCTGATAACAACAAGAAAAATGTACGAATGATTCTATTTTCATAACAAACATATTTGCATTTATTTCATGCTGTTAACAACTTAACATGTAATCATGCCTCCTCTAAGAAAAGAAGTCATACTTCTTCTGTGATTGCATTAAACACGCTGTGTTCTATCTTTCTACTAGTCTATCATCTATTATGACTGCCTATTTTGAGAGCTGACATAACAATTATCATAAGTGATAGCATTATATTCTGAAAACAAAGAATGTGATGGTACCATTTATCTTGCTACTTTGCCTGACTTAATGGCAGTTGGGATTTCCTAGTCCAAGACAGATTTTTTTCAGATCATAAATATTTCAGTTTTTAATTTATTATTGATTTAGTTTGATAGTAAATAACTCTATGAATGCTGAGGTTGGAAATCTGTTGTAAAAACTGTTAAGCATATTTTTTTCTGTCCATCAGTGGAATTTGATCACACTAAAATACAACAGTGAAGGTACCTGAAGAAAATGGATTTGGGATTTTTAATTTATCTGATGCAGTTAATTAACTGGTCAATTAAAAACAAAAGGGCAATTAGTGCTGAGCACGTTTGTTCTGATGACGAGTACACAATCTGAATATGGATCTTGATCTCTGCTACAAAATTCTTTAATGTCAAAGCAGTGTTGCTGTAAGCAGAAGAAGAATAAAGCCCTTAGAACTAATGCACTTTCAACAATGGTTTGTTTTTCATGCTAAAGCAACATAAGTGAGACCCAATTAGAGAGAGAAGTTGGCCAATATTTTAAGTAATATTCCTGCATGGGCCATTCTATTACCTGTATTTAGAGCCATTCCAATCACCAAGCCATTCGGTAGTAGCAGTAGTTTGTTTTGATTTTTCTATCAGAGTGAGAAAATCATTTCAGATAGTACAGAAGAGGTAAGGAATAGTTATAATTTGTAATTCACTTAGGGATTTCTATAAAGAGTATATATTAATGAACATAATTCTCCATCACCCAGACTGGTATCACCTACATATCTCTATTATTAAAGAGCATCAGATTGAGAGTTGGACAAGAATAACTTCCCATATTTTCCTCTGTCCTTCAATGTGATATATTAGGTCACCTTAAGCATTCTCTGAAGCTTGTGCGTATGGTTGGGGAGTACCCACTAGAATCCTGTATGAGCCCTTTTCAAAGGCTTGTTACAGAGCTACACATGTACATTCACCCTGAATTAAAAAAAAAAAAAAAAAAGATTTATTTATTTATTTTAAAGGGTGGGGAGCAAAGGGAGAGAATCTTTTAAGCAGATTCCCCTGAGCGCAGAGACTGATGCAGGGCCTGATCCCACACCCATGAGATCATGACCTGAGTCAAAACCAAGAGTCAGATGCCTAACTAACAGAATCACCCAGGGGTTCCACACCTTGCCCCCCTTTTTTTAAATTTTTATATTTATTTATTTATTTGACAGAGAGAGAGATAGCGAGAGCAGGAACACAAGCAGGGGGAGTGGGAGAGGGAGAAGCAGGCTTCCTGCTGAGCAGGGAGCCCGATGTGGGACTCGATCCCAGGACCCTGGGATCATGACCTGAGCCGAAGGCAGATGCTTAACGACTGAGCCACCCAGGTGCCCGCCCCCCCTTTTTTTAAAACTCCTGTCCCTAGTTCCCAGTACAAACAGAAGTTGGAAACCTCTTTTTTAAAAGAAAAAGAATTTTTCTCTTTTGATAAATCCCATGGTCTTCCATATCTGCTGGAATACCACAGTTGAACATGACAACAACCCCCCCAAAATTTCCTTGCTGCTTGAGGCTTAGCCAATACTTGACTTTCCTAATTAATTCCTTGTTTACTGGCAATTGTATGCAATTCATAGACTGAGGAATGGTTTTATAGCCAAGGAGTAGATTGAGTGATAGCTTTCCAATTCTAAAAAAGCATTTTATATTAACATATAATGTATTATTTGTTTCAGGGGTACAGGTCTGTGATTCATCAGTCTTACACAATTCACAGTGCTCACCATAGCACATACCCTCCCCAGTGTCCATCACCCAGCCACCCCATCCCTCCCACCCCCCTCCACTCCAGCAACCCTCAGTTTGCTTCCTGAGATTAAGAGTCTTTTATGGTTTGTCTCCCTCTCTGGTTTTGTCTTGTTTCATTTTCCCCTCCTTTCCCCTATGATCCTCTGCCTTGTTTGTCAAATTCCACATATCAGTGAGATCATATGATAATTGTCTTTCTCTGATTGACTTATTTTGCTTAGCATAATACCTTCTAGTTCCAGCCACATTGTTGCAAATGGCAAGATTTTGGTTTTTTGATGGCTGCATAATATTCCATGGTGTGTGTGTGTGTGTGTGTGTGTGTGTATCACATCTTCGTCTGTTGATGGCCATCTTGGCTCTTTCCATAGTTTGGTTATTGTGGACATTAAAAAAGCAATTATTCTGACCCATACAAAGAAACTGTTAGTGTTGTCTGGGTTAAGAATAATTAATGTTGGGTGTGACCTCACAGTCACAGCAATTGTTTCTGAATTCTTCTCTTACCTGCTTTCTGGGGTCAGATGCTTGTCAACAACACATGGTACAGAGGTCAATTTAAGGCAGGACACTCACTGGCTGAAGCTACTTCAAAATTCAGCACCCATTTTTTTCTGCTAAACAGATGTTATTTTTGCTGAGTGTATATACATAGGGTTAAAGAAATACAGTGCCACAATTCTTTACCTGAAAGCTTTATAGCCAAATATATTTTAGAGTTTAGAATATATTAGAATAGGGATGAGCAAAAGAACTTCCAGAAACTAAATCTGTAAAGGATCAGATAATAAATATTTTCTTGAGGGCCAGATGGTCTCATATGCTAGAGCTATTCAATTCTGCCTTTGTAGCACAAAAATAGGCATACACAGTACATAAATAAACAGGCATGTTGGGTCCCAGGGAAACTTTATTACAAAAATAGACAGGATACCAAATTTTGTCATCATTCTGTAGTTTGCTGATCCCTATTTTAGCCTTTAGAAAGACATTGTGGTATAATTTCATATATATTTAGACAACACCTCCAGTGGGCAACAGCTCTATCAACCAACATTTCTGGTTTAGCAGCAAAACATGTAAATACTTATAATAGGTTGGATAAAACAGATTGAACAACCTCACATTAATTCAGGACAGGTTTTACCACCCACGGAATTTTGCCATCCAACTTAAAAGGATATTTTAATTTTCAGAGATTTAAAAAAATATATTTTGGAATTGCAAGAAAGGAATTCTGAACCTACGCATATTCTTTTGTTGAAGTGTTTGAAATTAATACTTTTGCATTGAGAAATTCCATGAGAGAAAAAAGAAACACCATGGTCTAGAGAGGACAAAGTTTGTTCAGTAAAAATACAATAGTGATCTTAGTAATTGGGTCACGAATGAAGACACCCACTTTTCCAGGTCAAAATGATATTTAAAAGATTGCATGGCCTAAAAACCTCACCTAAAACAAAATCCTGGTGATGCATTTTTGAAACTTTTTTAGAGCTTCTGGAAATTCTTTTAAGTTTATATATTGGCTTCCTTTATTTACCTCAAGCAATCTTTAGTATTCTAGGAACCTAGAAATAATTCCTGTGGCTACTTTGTGTGTCAATGACCAGCATAAATTTTACCTACTGAATATTTCTAGGCCATTTGTCTGTGAGTAAATAACCAGACTGTTCTCATCTGGATGGCTCTCATTGAGCCAGAGTACTCTCCTTCCTCATGTAATTTAAACTTTTACAAATGACAACCGATGTATAAATAATAACTATTAACCTATCTTTATAGAGTTTTGCCAAATAAAATATCTCCTGGGCTTTTGCCCATTATAGGATGCTGGTAAATACTCAGATGGTAAAGGGAAATATTTGCTATGAAATTATACACTGGGTTGAATCAAACAATTTTAGAATATTAGAGCTGGAAGAAACATAAAGGTAATCTCTAGGTCAAACCCCTCCATTTTCATAAGAGGAAAATGTCAGTCATTGTGATTATAAATGAATCACCCAACATTACCCAGCTGGTTAAGAGTAAGAGACAACAGCAGAAGCAATGTCTCTAGGTTCCCAGTTTAGTCTTTTTCTTGGTAATACTAGATTGTTTGGCTACCAAATACAAACCAAGCACATATTATGGAATAACTATGAGCTCTACATTAAACCTACCACACCAAGTATTATGAGCAAGTATTATATATGGTGTTTATCTTCAAAGTAAGGTATGAAAATTCTGGCAATACAATGGAGCCTTTGATAAATACAAGTCTCAGAGGGCATATATCAGTCAGTTTGCTCTGGCATCTTTGAGAAATACTTCATATAAATTCAGGGTGAAGAATGTATGAACTATTCAGATGATTTTGGTTGCAAGAGATAAACGTACAACACAAACTGGATTAGGCAAATTTTCATTTTATTGGTTCACATCTGGAAATTCCAGGGGTGTAAGCATAGCAGATGGCTTCATAATTTCATGGTATCAGGTATGATTATAGGTTTTTTGAATGGCAGAATACAACACAATAACACTCAGATATACAAAACTGGGATAGATGGAGCAGAACTCTTGTTTCTTACAGATCCAGATGAGACAAGGGCCATGCAGGGGAGTGTACCCAGGGACAGGATATAAGCAAGCTAGGAGAGTAAGAAGCAGCTCATGGATATCAGGTGATGTAAGGTTAGCTAGATTTTGTGGGCTTCTGTGACATTGGGTATTTTGAATAATTATACCAGCCCAAGGAAGAAGGAACCATTCCTGAATGTTAAGTGTCTGGACACTGCTGGAAATTGGGTTTGTGTGCAATTTAACCCAGGAGTATTAGATCCTGTAAGAGAAATAGTTGGGGTGAGGACTTAGTAAACTGTCTGCCAAGGGGAATTGAGAGTTTTTAACCATGTTTACAAAATTGGGTTAAGACAGCCCTAGTGAAATATTATATTACATTGGATCAACAGATTTTTATATTAGCAACTTAATCATCTTAATAATATTGACAAAGGTCCTGGTTTTGACTGTTATTGGTTTGGCTTATGTGCCCCCTCCTTTTATAAAACACTACAGTGAGTTAAATGGATTTCTGATTGACAAGGCCCTGGTTACATCCTCATCCTTGGAGCTAGAAGGTGGAGGCAATCCCACTCCAATTATATGGACTGAGGGTGTTTAGGGAAGTGGTTCCTCAAAAGAAGGTCACAGAGCTTTTATCAAAAGAAGGGGAAGGAATTGCTGGGTTGGAAAAATAATGAATATCCATCAAATAAGTTGGTCATATAATTTATCTTGTAAATTAGGACTTTTTTGGAGGAGGAAAAAGGTACTGTTACTATTTGTGCTTTGACATTTCAAAGATTTTATTTGACAGAGAGAGAGAGACAGCGAGAGAGGGAACATAAGCAGGGGGAGTGGGAGAGGGAGAAGCAGGCTTCCCACAGAGCAAGGAGCCCGATGCGGGGCTCGATCCCAGGATCCCGGGATCATGACCTGAGCTGAAGGCAGATGCCTAACGACTGAGCCACCCAGGCGCCCCTGTGCTTTGACATTTCAATAACAGAAACTGTCAGGGAAAAATAGTGATGTATGGTCATGCTACCATTACATGGTTTTTAAGAGAGATGTATGCTCCAATGGGGAATTCTATGCAAGTCAAAGAGCATCCATACGGAGACAGTGTATGATACATATGCAGAGTAAATAGAGAGTAGATCCTTGTGCCTATACTGGAAGTATTTACTGAGTAATCTGGCTGGAAAAGAACAGATAGAAATTCACTGTATAAGACCTTGAATACCATTCCAAAAACTTTAGATGGTTATGCAGTAGAGAATGAGCAAAGGTTTCAGAATGCTGGCATAATTGAACCAAATCTTTGTTTTAGAAAGATAATTTTGCATGTAATATTCACATGTATGGAGAGGACAAGAGATTTCAGGAAGGAAGCCTATTCAGAGATCATATTATCTTTATCTTAGATTCCACTACTCTAGTCAAAACCGTCATTATCCCTTTCTTATACTGCAAAAGTAACCTCATCATTTATCTGTGTAAGTCCATGTTTCCGTCCATCCCTTCCATTCTCCACCACAGCAAACAGAGTGATGTTTGTAAGATGTAATTTAAATTGCATTGGTCCTGCTTAAAATCCTCAATTATAATTTGAAAGTATGATATCCATACTTGTTAACATGGCCTATAGGCCCTGCGTATTTGAGCTTCTTTCTCCTTTTTCAACCTTGTCTCATGCCATTGTCCTTCTGATGTCATGAACTGGTTCTTTTTCAGGACTTAGTCCTGCCTCAGGACCATGTCCTATTTTTTCCCTTTTACTTAGACTGCTAGTCTCATTCCTCATCCTTACCCATCTTAATCCCTCCAGACCTACACCCCCCCATACCATGTACACCCACTCTTTGCCTGGCTAAGAGCTACCTGTCCTTCAAGCTTCAGCTCAAAATGCTATTTGAACCCCAGCCCACAGATCTCATA
Source organism: Mirounga angustirostris (assembly GCF_029215605.1). Taxonomy (NCBI): domain Eukaryota; kingdom Metazoa; phylum Chordata; class Mammalia; order Carnivora; family Phocidae; genus Mirounga; species Mirounga angustirostris. The sequence goes on along the minus strand of NW_026991709.1, from coordinate 173,271,581 downwards.
GATTTCATTTTTTAGTTCAAAACATTACCATATTTACCATGCATAAACATTCACCAATGTATATATCTGTGTTTGATTTTGTTCTTTTGTTAAATGTCTGTGTCTCTCATAAGATGGCAGGACTGAATATTAATTATTTTACCTTGGATTTTTATTCCTTGATTAAATTTGAAAGCATTTAACTTAGATTTTGTAAAAACTTTAAGTTGAATATAGTCAGTTTTTTACTTTAGTTGAAGTAATTAGCAACAGAAAGAAAAGAGTTTTAAAATTTAAAACTATATCAGGAAACGTTCAAAATTTCATTATCTGCTAGCATCACATATAAAGTCCACATATTTCCAAAAGTATTTGAAGTTACAAGAAATATATATGTGTAAGTTAAAAATTCCCAAAGGGTCCTATCATTTGATATATATATCATTTTATCAAATGTAACCTTGTTGAGTATATTCTGAACTTATTCTCTGTATATTTTTTTGAGATCATGAGTTTTAAGAGTCTCCTTATTAGATTTCTCTTTTGAAGTGAAGAACACTAAACACTTCATCTTAATTTCATTTATCATCAGATAGCTTAACTGTCAAAATAAATTAGAGAAAATTATGATGTAACACCACAGGAAACGCATGTCTCATATTTGAAAGATAACACTTTCAGAAATTCATTTCTTGCACAAATTTTGTAGTACAATATTAGTTTTAGTTGTACAAACATTAGGAAAGATCGTGTGTCTTAATGAATATATTCTCAAAAATAGTAATAAAAAAACTTAGAAGAGTCCATGAAATTTATAAAATCACTGTTAATACATATAAGATGGAGTAATATTTCATCCTATTTCTAATAGCATAGAATAAAAAATAAGAGCAGCAACAGAATTACAGGAGTTGGTTTAATATGTTTTTAATCCTCATTAACACATCAAAAGCATTTAACTCAAAATTATATTACTGAAAGTTTTAATCTATATAATACATTCAATTGAATTGCATTCCACCCCATTATCTACTACATCAAATCTCATAGCAAATGACATGTGTATCTAAGGTATGAACTGAAATTATGGAAATATGAATTGAAATGGAAACTTTGCAAAATATATATATACATAAAAGGTAGACATTTAGGTTGCTTTATTTTGAATAACAAAAATTTGTATACATTTTTAAGTATTCATGTTTGTATTTTTGTCATTTCATGACAATTTTGTTTCTTTCAGACTCTTGAGATACTGACTGGAAGATAGACATTTTTTTTCCTGCTGATTGTATGGGAGAAATTTTGACCTTAGAAAGTGGAAATGAGGTTGCTATGGAAACTGGTAATTCTGCTGCCACTCATAAATACTTGTGCAGGTAAAGTGTTCTAATTATGAGTTTTGATTGATAATCTATTGGCATTTTATTTTTTTCAATATGTGAAGCAATTTTCAAACGCATAACACTTACGTTATTTGAATTATTAAGTGATAAACAAAAATTTTAAGGTAATTTCTATGGCTAAAATAGAATCCTTAAAAATGCATCAAGCTCTATTTTTAAACAGAACTAATATTTCAATTATAAATGGTCAAATATGAAATTTGTATTATAAAAGGATGCAATTAAATGATTTTTGCATCAATAAACAATGAAGAATAGTTATTTTTTATTTCCTGTATAGTTAAGTCTTTACAAATTAAGGTTAAAATACCTATTTTCTCTCAAATTTAAAATTTGGTTTAAAAAAAGCTATATTGAAATAGAAGAAAAAGTGATATAGAATGTTATATCAAAACTAGAAGTAACCTTTGAAATTGTTCTTTTCATTTCAATGATACATGTTCTTTTATTCAACCTAGATCTATTAATATTGGTGTGTCAGTTAGCTTTTGCTGTGTAACAAACCATCCCAAATCTAAGTAGATTAAAGCAAGAAATAACCATGTATTTAGTTGACAAGTCTGAAAGTTGGCAATTCAGGGTAGACTCACTCGGGCTGTTCTTTTAGTTTTGGCTTGGATGAATAACATCTGTGGTCAGCTCCTGGGTCTTCTGGGACTATGCTGGTCGAGAACATTCTTAGCTGAGACAAGTGGGCTGCCTCGGCCTTGGTTCAAGTGATCTCTCATCCTCTGTGGCCCTGGGCTCTTTCACATAGTGACTGCTCAGAGTGCCAAGAGAAATCAGGAGCATACAAAATATCATGATGCTGAGACTTGCAACCGGCCCAGTGTCATTTTTGCTATATCCTTTTAACCATTCTAAGTCATAAGACCAGTCCAGATTCAAGAGGTTTGGAAGTATCTTCATCTCTTGATAGAAAAACTGCAAAACTATAATATAGAGGGGCATGGAAACAGAAAAGGAAATAATAGTGGCCATTTTTTCTAAATCATCAGCCATGATCTGTTAAGATTGTAGAGTTATATTCTTAATTGTCAAGTTTACCTATTTGAGTTGTCACAGAGTCTGGACATTAGCTAGATTATCTCCCTGTCAGAGTAGCCCTTCTACCATATCATGCTGCTTCCCACCAATTGTGTGATAATGGATACTTTTGAAGTTCATATATTTGTAAAAAAAAAAACAAAAAACAGTAACATATTGGGAGAACACAGAAACTAACATAGTAATTTACAAGCCAGAAAAGCAGCAATTATAAGAGACACATATTTAATAGCAATTCCAAGAAATGGAAAGATATACTAATCTTGAAACCTATGAGAATGCTAAAATATGTAGAAATCAACTATTAGCATCAGAAAACCATATAAATAAAGGTATTTTTAACACTAGAGAATCCAGTGTTTAGAAGTGCTACAACCATATTTATTCAAAGTGATAACATTATTTTGATTCATGTCACTTCTAACTCTCTGTAACTAAGATTCAGAGGTAAATAATAATGTCTCTTTTTTGGTAATAGGTTAAAAAAGGGCAGAGCAGAATCATCAAGATGCCCCCAAATTATACATGTATAAATAAGAAATTCTCTTCCAACTTTATATTTCAGCTTCCTGTCAAAATTTAGCATTAACATTTTGCTCTTTAAATATGTATATTGAATCAGCCTAGTATCTCCAAAAGACCTTTTGTGTTAAGTTAAAATAAATTATTTGTCTCAGAATGCATATCAGATCTGAGAAATCTTCTAATTCTTCTATTAACTTTATTTATCCAAACTGGATGTAATTCAACATGTCCTTTTGCTTTAGTCTAAAGGGAAAAATAATAATATGTCCTTGGTGCACAATATCCCTGTGAAAGAACAGATTGGATTTTTTTTTTTTTTTAAGACATAGCTATTTAAATAAAATTGTCTGACCTAAACAATGCTCCAGAGGTAAGGATGTTAATAATGATATACACAACAGAACACTGCTTTAAATTTGTTTGGGTTTTTTTGTTGTTGTTTTTTATTTTTGTTTTTGTTTTTGTTTTTTTAGAGACCTCATGGTGTGTCTCCCTACTTGCAAATACTATGGTAGTTTGGAAAATTAGATTATCTGATGACGAAGTGCTATTTCTATGCATATATATAATATCTTCTTTGCTTTCCCAAAACCTACTTTTTATTAATTCTGAAAGGTTAGCCAATCTTTTACAGTTATCTGCTTTTTCCTTCCTATTTTCACAGGTATAATCTTGTGAAAATTTTGATATTTTGAATCTTCCCAGACTCTAATATTTTTTAAGATTTTATTTATTTATTTATTTGAGAGAGAGCGAGAGAAAGTAGGGGGAAGGAGCAAAGGGAGAGGGACAAGCAGACTCTGCATTGAGCGCAGAGCCGGATGTGGGGCTCCATCTCACAAACCTGAGATCATGACCTGAGCTGAAACCAAGAGTCAGTCGCTTAACCAACTGAGCCAACCAGGCACCCCCTAGATTCTAAATTAAAACAAAATTTTGCCCCCAAACTCTTCACCTGTTTTCTTTTTGTTTGTTTTCATTAAGTTTACAACTTCTTATACCACCTTTATTATAGACGTAAGCCCTTGAGCCTTTACTATAAATCATAGTCCATCTAGGCATATATTATGATTCTGGAACATTTTTTAAATTTTGAGTGTTTAAAAGTTCTATTGTTCTATCTTAGTATTTTTTCAATATTGTGAGAAAACAAAGGCCCTTTTCATTAAGATACTAACTGCTAATCATATACTTTTAAATTATTTCATTAATGTGTGAGATAGACAAAATAATGGGCCTTAAGAATATCTGGAATTGAATTTTACATTAAATAACAAAATGGAGGGCGTCTGGGTGACTCAGTTGGTTAAGCGTCTGCCTTCAGCTCAGGTCATGATCCCAGGGTCCTGGGATCAAGTTCCACATCAGGTTCCTTGCTGAGCAGGGAACCTGCTTCTCCCTCTGCCCCTCCCCTTGCTCGTGCTTGCTCTCTCTCTCCCCCTTTCTCTCTCTGTCAAATAAATAAATAAAATCTTTAAAAATAAATAAATAAATAACAAAATGGATTTTGAGGATATGATTAGTTTAAAAAGATCTTGAAATGGGTAGATTATTCTGAAAAATCCGCGTGGGAAATCACAAGTGCCCTTATAAGAAAAATGCAGAGGGGATTGGACACAGAGCAGAAGGCAATATGAAAACAGCAGAAAAAAATTTGAAGGTACTATGCTGTTGACCTTACGTATGGAGGAGGGAACTATCAGCCAATGAATGAGAGGAATGAAACTCTAGAAGCTAGAAAAGGCAAGGGAACCAAAGGATTCACCCCTTGCACATTTGGAAGGAGTGTGGCCCTGTGGATACCATGGTTTCTGCCGTGTGAAACCCATTTTGGACTCCTGACCTCCAGAATTGTGAGAAAATAAATGTGTTGTTTCAGGCCACCATGTTGTAATTTTTATAGGAGCCATAGGAAACCAAGGCAATATGTTTCTTCCTCACTAGACCTTATGTTCCAGGGGGCAGGGACTGTATCTTCCTGGCACTGGGCAGGGATTCAGTAAACATTTGTTGAATGAATGAATGAATGAATGAGATTCAGTGTTGTTGGCCCTATTTGGATTATCATCAAATAGAAAAAATTTGGTCATATCATTTCCTCTGAGAAACAACTGCTCTCGTCTATCCCAATAAGTATGTGTTATGTTATTGTCATAGGGTTTCTAGTAATATTTAGTAATATTTAAAAGTTTCAAACCATTTGAATGGAAACTCCATGAGGACAGTGATTTCTGTCCATTTCTTCATCACCTAGCAGATGGTCTAGAAATATTTATCGAAGAAACTAAAGAAAGCAGTTCCATTCAATTCAACAGATATGTGTTAGTAGCTCATATGTTCCAGGCACTGAGCTAGATGTTGCCTTTCAACAAGAGGGCCCTGGTCCCTGCCCCCTTCACCCTATAGTCTAAAAAGGGAAACAAGCAAGTAAGTCAATATATGCAATTAAGTACATGTTGCTATGTGAACAACATAGTAGCAAGTACATAACATGGAACTGTTCGAAGAGGACATCTGCTGCTTTTTTCAACCTTCAATCTACTTATGTATTTGATCTAGCAAATGTCTAGATTTTTGCTAAAATAAAATGACAGGCATTTCATTTGTGTTGTTCTAGTTAGTGGAAGGATGTGCCCATGGCCACTGTAAAGGGACAGTCCACCTAAAAATGAAATTAACACAGAAGCAGGACAATCCAAGGGAAGAAAAGCACAGTTTTTTTATTCTACCTTTGGAACTTTAAGTAAGATAAGCCAATAAAGATGTCCCTTTCTCACTTAAGGCTAATTTACACTGAGATTCTGTCCCTCGTGACAGAAAGAATCTTTTCTAGTACAGGTTAGAAAACTTGTTTTTGATGTAAATTACTGAAGATGCTAAGGTTAGGCTAAACATGTAATTCCACCTGGGATAAATGCCTACTCACTGCTGGGAATGAGGAACAGAACAAATAAAAGAATGACAAAAAGACACAGTTTTTCCTGAAAGGAAAAAAAGCATCAACAGGTTTAGTATAGACTCAGAAGTTTGATTTTTAGCCCCCAAATTACTGAGGCATGTGCATGTCTTTAGGGTAGGAAAAACATAAATATTAATGGGATAATTTGGAGACCACATTGATAAATGGAGGAAAACTCTAAGTTTCTTTTAGACAATGCACAGGAAGTTTTCACAAAGAAATATTTTGTTCTTAAGATACATATTAAACAAAGTAGCTAAAGCAAATCTATAGTGGGTGTGATGAAGAAACCGAAAAACCATGTAGGATCAGATTCTGTTGAAGATAGAATATCACAAGTGTGAGAAACCCAAGTTTCTTTAGATCTTTCACTTTACTATGAATTTTTGTAAAATTTGATAAATTATAGGCAAATTGCAAAATTCAAGTTTTCACGTTTAAAAATGTGACAATTGTAAAAAATTTTTAAACACTAAATAATAGGATAAAAGTAAAAATCAGCTGAATTGTGTGCTGTATCTGTTTTGGCTCATCTGGGTTTAGACAGTGTAATTTTAAACCCAATGCCTAATACATGCTTGGCAGTCCTTAAGAATAGTGCCAATGAAGGTTGATGGCTGGTATTATATTATAGAACATAATAACAAATAACAACCCTCACTAGTTATAAGGAATTTTATTTCCATGGCATGCAAAATTCATGTCATCTTAAGAACTTCTATTTTTAACTTTGTTATTTTAACAAAATATTATCATTTAAATGATAGTTTTTCTAAACATTCCACTTGGTTCATAAATGTAATTGGCTTATCTGTGTGCCATTTGTATTTATTTTGTTATGACTGAGCACTCTGTACATATCTTATAAAATTATGGACTTGAAAACCTATTTGGTCAGTCCTGAAGAAATACTGCTTATTCACTGCGAGACTCATTTTTGTTTCAGAGAGAAACTGAATAATTCAAGGAAGTGAACATGGAGCTAGTATATTTATTGGCAGAGTAGTATTAAAGGCTTCCTTTAGGCATTCTAACTATTGTATTATGTCATCAGGGTCTAATGAGCTGGTTTCTTCCTCTGTATTAATTACTCTTGAGAAATAAATGGAGACTGGGAATTATGTCTTTCCTGCCACCATATACATGCAGTATCTACTGACAAATATGCTTATATTATTATCAAACCTTCTCCCAAAGTAACTGATTTTTAAAATTTGAATAAAGTTGTTTTTAGGGCTTATCCCAATAAAGAAAAAAAAAAAAAAAACACCTGTGTGTCAGTATTTTTACATAGCTTGCCGTTTTGCGAATGGAGTAGCCTGAAATTGAATCTGGAAGAAAATCTACCTCCTTCTGAACACTCACAATCAGAGGACTATGATAAGGAGACATTGAAAAGTATTTGTGATTGCTTGAATTTTACTCTGTTTCAAGCATAACCTTCTATTGAATTGAGAACCAGAGTAAATGAACTACCTGTTTGAGAAAGCCACAAGAATGGAAATATGTACTGTGACCAAGATTTCTTCAAAGAAGACGATGTATCACACAGCAAATCCATGAAAATTGGCAGGTGTAATAAACCTGCTTTGCTCAAGGACCCCAGAAGCACATAATGGATATTCCTTTGGGTCAGAGTGTGATGAATATTGAGTATATCACAACCCACACTCTGCCTACGGTCTTGTTCAGATTTATTGTTAGCATAATAGCACCTTTAGCAATGGAACACCGGGCTATATTTTTAAGCCAAATGACATCTTTGCAATTTCTAATAGAGATGGCCCAATTTAGAAATGCTGAAAACACCATTTTTATGCAATGCCTACTGATAAAGGTGTTTATATGGTTATAAAATCTTCCTCCAAAGTAATTGATTCTTAGACCCTAAATGAAATTGTTTTTTAGGAATGATAACAATGTAGAACAAAATTTTCTGTTTTGTCAGTGCTAGAAGGAAGTGATTGGTATGCAGATCAGGCATTCTATAGGGAATGTTGGCCCTTAGTAGATGGGAATGTAGGACATAGTGCTTTCAACTCCAAGTCTTTGAAGGAGAGGGTCAACTTTTCTCTGGAGGTGATAACATCAGGTAATATTTTTATTTTAAGGGTACCATAAATAGCTTAACCAGTAATTGAAAATAACATGGGCATTTTTGATAGAGTTTTTCTTCTCCTATTTAAAACATCCCTGAGACTTCCAATCAACCTCCTTATGGCTAGCAAGAAACTAGTCAATCTGACTTTTTTTCAGCCTTTTTCATCTCAACTTATACTAAACTCCCCTTTGCTCACTGACCTAGAGCCATAATTCTTTCTTATGCTCCCAGAAATATCAAGATTGTTCTCTGCTCCAGGCTTCTTCTCTTCTTGTTCAGTTGCCTGGAGCACTCTTCAAATCTCTCTATGCCTGGCTCTTTCCATTGTGCCCATCTCCAATTAGTCACCTCAAAGGAATGATCTCTTAGAAACCTATCAAAAGAAGAAGAAGAAGAAAAAAAAAAAGAATAAAAGAAACTTATGGAGGTAGCCAGCACCTGGTCCCACTACTGGTCCCAGTCACTCTTATCAACCTTTTTTTACTGTCTTTAATGCACTTGTTACTATCTGGAATTAACTTATACATTTGTTGATTACTTTTCCATTTTCTGTCTACATCTAGTGGAAAACAAGCTCCATGCAGGTAAAAATATTTCCACTTATGTATGTGGCTGTATCTCTTATGCATAGTAGAATGTCTGACACATAGTAAGCACTCAATAAATAATTTTTAAATAAATTAATAAATGATTGACCTCCCAAAATAAGCCCCCAAAACTACTTAAGGGTAATCCAATATCCCGAAACACTTAGAATTTTATTGTATATTATTAGAATCTACTTTTAAAAATATGCATTTTAATCACAGTGTATCATTTGGTTTCAGGCACTTTTTTTACTCTTTAAAAAAATCCATGGTGTATACTGAACACACGTTTGCTCAGGCACACTTGACCTAGACAGGCATAATTTCAGTGTTGTTTGTTCAAGGACTAGCATACTTGACACATAGCCAGTGCTATTTTAATATTCTTGGGTAGCAGATACCCACTGATATTGTGTCACAGATAATCTGAGTATTTAAAACCTTTGAGCTGTATTTCATCTCAGGATGTATTTATCCATTCCTTCCCAGTTCCAGGGTTATCAGCCAGGTCAATCCTCTATTACCTCTCCACTAGACTTTTGTAGTAGCCTCCTATGTGTTCTCCCTATTTCGAGGTGTCCCCTATATCTTTCCGAAGACATAGCTTATTGACACAGACTCCTCTCAAAGCAAATCTTCATCAAGCACAGAGGATTTTGCCATTACTCTGTGTCAAGACCTCCACAGATCCCATTTCCTATGAAGTTCAAACTGCCTAATCAAGCATTCAAATTCAATTTCCTTCAACAAATATTGAAAGTTCTCCAATTAATTTAATTCAACCTGTGTCCTGGGCCATGTCTTCTCTTTCTCTCCTTCATGTATCCTTCATTTAAGTCAGACTGTACTATCAATGAGATCTCTGCACTTTTTCCATTCCTCATATGCGTGTCTCCACCTGCATTGCCCTTCTTCAGATCCTGTTCCTTCCAATGAAGTCAAATCCAGTCTTTCTCAACCACATTCAAATGTGACCTCCATTCTGAAAAATCCTCCAAGCAACATATAATTCGCCTTTTTTCCTAATACTTACTCCATGAAATGGATTTTATTTCCACATACTTTGTTTAAAAAGACGTCATTTTTCTCAAATATGTACTCATTCTGAGAAATATATTATATTTACTCTTGTTGAAAATAAATTTATAATGATGGAATGCTCAGTTCTAAAGGGAAAATAAAAACTAACCTTTAATATTTGAATAGTTACACTTTATACCTAGTGCTTTATAGTTTATAAAGTGTTTTATGTGCAATGTTTCATCTGTGCTTGAAAGTGAGCAGAGAAAAGATTGTTATCTTTCTTCTCTAGCTGGGAAAACTGAAATTCAGAGGTACAAGACTTATCAAGGACCAGAGGGCTAGAAAATAGCAGAGTTTATGATGAGAATCCAAAGCTCAGATGAAAATTTTGTTCAGTATTTATTCAAGACATCGCTTCTTGACACAGACTCAAATTTATGTAACAGTTGTTTTTTTTTTAAGTTGGTGTCAGTTGTGTTTAGAGGCCAGCTTCTGCTCAGAGTGTAATAAGACTTAAAGAGAAATTCTCCAAAATTTTATGACCAACAAATAAAGGAGTAGTAGTTATAAGCATATGAATCCAATGTGTGGATATTTATTTTATATACATTAAAAAACAAAATATGTATATGTTAAAATTATAGACAAAATAAACACAGAATTTCTAACATTTTCTTTCCTCACTATCAGTAGTTCACCTTGTATACTCCTTATGCCCCACTTTGGAGATTATGCATTTTATTTATTTATTTTTGTTTTAATTTTATTATGTTATGTTAGTCACCATACAATACATCATTAGTTTTTGATGTAGTGATCCACGATCCATTGTTTTCGTATAACACCCAGTGCTCCATGCAGTACGTGCCCTCCTTAATACCCATCACCGGGCTAACCAATCCCCCTCTCCCCTCCCCTCTAGAACCCTCAGATTGTTTCTCAGAGTCCATAGTCTCTCATGGTTCATCTCTCCCTCCGAATTCCACTCCCTTCATTTTTCCCTTCCTTCTCCTGATGTCCTCCATGCTATTCCTTATGTTCCACAAATAAGTGAAAACATATGATAATTGACTTTCTCTGCTTGACTTATTTCACTTAGCATAATCTCCTCCAGTCCCATCCATGTTGATGTAAAAGTTGGGTATTCATCCTTTCTGATGGCCGAGTAATAGTCCATTGTATATATGGACCACATTTTCTTTATCCATTCATCTGTTGAAGGGGATCTCGGCTCTTTCCACAGTTTGGCTATTGCAGACATTGCTGCTATGAACATTGGGGTGCATATGGCCCTTCTTTTCACTACATCTGTGTCTTTGGGGTAAAGACCCAGAAGTGCAATTGCTGGGTCATAGGGTGACTCTATTTTTAAATTTTGAGGCACCTCCACTCTGTTTTCCAAAGTGGCTGTACCAACTTGCATTCCCACCAACAGTGTAAGAGGGTTCCCCTTTCTCCACAACCTCTCCAACATTTGTTGTTTCTTGCCCTGTCCATTTTTGCCATTCTAACTGGTGTAAGGTGATATCTCAATGTGGTTTTGATTTGAATTTCCCTGATGGCTAATGATGATGAACATTTTTTCATGTGTCTATTAGCCATTTGTATGTCTTCTTCAGAGAAATGTCTGTTCAGATCTTCTGCCCATTTTTTTGACTTGATTATTTGTTTTTTGGGTGTTGAGTTTGAGAAGTTCTTTATAAATCTTGGATACCAGCCCTTTATCTGTAGTGTCATTTGCAAATATCTTCTCCCATTTCTGTGGGTTGCCTCTTTGTTTTGTTGACTCTTTCCTTTGATGTGCAGAAGCTTTTTATCTTGATAAAGTCCCAAAAGTTTATGTTTGCTTTTGTTTCACTAGCCTTTGGAGATGTATCTTGAAAGAAGTTGCTGTGGCCGATGTCAGAGAGGTTACTGCCTATGTTCCCCTCTAGGATTTTGATGGATTCCTGTCTCACATTGAGGTCTTTCATCCATTTTGAGTTTATCTTTGTGTATGGTGTTAGACAATAGTCAAGTTTCATTCTTCTGCATGTGGCTGTCCAATTTTCCCAGCACCATTTATTGAAGAGACTCTCTTTTTTCCATTGCATATTTTTTCCTGCTTTGTCGAAGATTATTTGACCATAGAGTTGAGGGTCCATATCTGGGTTCTCTATTCTGTTCCATTGGTCTATGTCTGTTTTTGTGCCAGTAACATGCTGTCTTGGTGATAACAGCTTTGTAATATAGCTTGAAATCACGCAACGTGATGCCCCCAGCTTTGTTTTTCTTTTTCAACATTTCCTTGGCGATTCAGGGACTTTTCTGATTCCACACAAATTTTAGGATTGCTTGCTCCAGCACTTTGAAAAATGTCATTGGAATTTTGATGGGGATGGCATTGAAGGCATAGATTGCTCTGGGTAGCATAGACATTTTAACAATGTTTATTCTTCCGACCCATGAGCATGGAATATTTTTCCATCTTTTTGTGTCTTCTTCAATTTCTTTCATGAGTGTTCTATAGTTCCTAGAGTATAGATCCTTTACCACTTTGGTTAGGTTTATTCCAAGGTATCTTATGGTTTTTGGTGCTATTGTAAATGGAATCGTTTCTCTAATTTCTCTTTCTACAGTTGCATCATTAGTGTATAAGAAAGCAACTGATTTCTGTGCATTGATTTTGTATCCTGCCACATTACTGAATTGCTGTATGAGTTCTAGTAATTTGGGGGTGGAGTCTTTTGGGTTTTCCACATAAAGTATCATGTCGTCTGTGAAAAGAGAGAGTTTGACTTCTTCTTTGCCAATTTGAATACCTTTTATTTCTTTTTGTTGTCTGATTGCTGTTGCTAGGACTTCTAGTACTATGTTGAACAACAGTGGTGAGAGTGGGCACCCTTGACATGTTCCTGATCTTAAGGGAAAGGCTCTCAGCTTTTCCCCATTGAGGATGATATTCACTGTGGGTTTTTCATAGATGGGTTTTATGAACTTGAGGAATGTTCCCTCTATCCCTATACTCTGGAGAATTTTAATTAGGAAAGGATGTTGTATTTTGTCAAATGCTTTTTCTGCATCAATTGAGAGGACCATATGGTTCTTCTCCGTCCTCTTATTAATGTGTTCTATCACATTGATTGATTTGTGAATGTTGAACCACCCTTGCATCCCAGGGATAAATCCCACTTGGTCGTGGTGGATGATCCTTTTAATGTATTGTTGGATCCTATTAGCTAGGATTTTGTTGAGGATTTTGGAATCCATATTCATCAGGGATATCGGTCTGAAATTCTCCTTTTTGATGGGGTCTTTGCCTGGTTTGAGGATTAAGGTAATGCTGACCTCATAGAATGAGTTTGGAAGTTTTCCTTCTGTTTCTATTTTTTGAAACAGCTTCAGTAGAATAGGTATTATTTCTTCTTTGAATGTTTGGTAGAATTCCCCAGGGAATCCATCAGGCCCTGGACTCTTGTTTTTGGGGAAGTTTTTGATCACTGCTTCAATCTCGTTAGTGGTTATTGGCCTATTCAGGTTGTCAGTTTCTTCCTGTTTCAGTCTTGGCAGCTTATAGGTTTCCAGGAAGGCCTCCATTTCATCCAGATTGCTCAGTTTATTGGCATATAGTTGTTGATAATAATTTCTAATAATTGTTTCTATTTCCTTGGTGTTAGTCATGATCTCTCCCCTTTCATTCATAATTTTATTAATTTGGGTCCTTTCTCTTTTCTTTTGGATAAGTCTGGCCAGTGGTTTATCAATCTTATTAATTCTTTCAAAGAACCAACTACTGTGTTTCTGGTTTCTAATTCATTGATTCCTCCTCTAATTTTAATGATTTCTCTTCTAATGCATGGCTTAGGCGTCATTTGTAGCTTTTTCTCTAGTTCTTTAAGGTGTAGAGTTAGTTGGTGAATTCGGGATTTTTTAAATTTTTTTGAATGAGGCTTGGATGGCTTTGTATTTCCCTCTTGGTACTGCCTTTGCAGTATCCCATGGGTTTTGGACCAATGTGTTTTCATTCACATTGATTTCCATGAATTGTTTAAGTTCTTCTTTGATTTCCTGGTTGACCCAAACATTTTTGAGCAGAGTGGTCTTTAGCTTCCAAGTGTTTGAATTTCTGCCAAATTTTTTCTTGTGATTGAATTCCAGTTTTAAAGCATTGTGGTCTGAGAATATGCAGGAAATAATCTCAATCTTTTGGTATCGGTTGAGACCTGATTTGTGACCCAGTATGTGGTCTATTCTGGAGAAAGTTCCATGTGTGCTCAAGAAGAATGAGTATTATGTTGCTTTAGGGTGGAATGTTTTGGATATATCTATGCGGTCCATCTGGTCCAGTGTATCATTCAAAGCTCTTGTTTCCTTGTTGATTTTCTGCTTAGATGATCTGTCCATTGCTGAGAGTGGAGTATTGAGGTCTCCTACAATTAACATATTATTATCAATATGACTCTTTATTTTGGTTAACAGTTGGCTTATGTAGATGGCTGCTCCCATGTTGGGGGCATAGATATTTACAATTGTTAGATCTTCTTCTTGGATAGACCCTTTAAGAATGATATAGTGTCCTTCTGTGTCTCTAACTACAGACTTTAGTTTAAAAATCTAATTTGTCTGATATAAGAATTGCTACCCCAGCTTTCTTTTGAGGTCCGCTGGCATGGAAGATGGATCTCCGTCCCTTCACTTTCAGTCTGGTTGTATCTTTAGGTTCAAAATGAGTCTCTTGTAGACAGCATATGGATGGGTCCTGTCTTTTTATCCAATCTGCAACCCTGTGCCGCTTTATGGGAGCATTTAGGCCATTCACTTAGATAGTGATTATTGAAATATATGAATTAATTGTCATCATGTTGCCTGTGAAGACGTTGTTTTTATAGATTGTCCCTGTAAATTTCTGTTGTATATCACTCTTGGGGTCTTTCTCCTTTTATAGAACCCCCCTTAATATTTCTTGCAGGGCTAGCTTAGTGGTCACATATTCTTTCAGTTTCTGCTGGTCTTGGAAGCTCTGCATTTCTCCATCCATTCTAAATGACAGCCTGGCTGGATAAAGTATTCTTGGCTCCATGTTCTTCTCGTTTAGTACCCTGAATGTCTTGCCAGGCCTTTCTGGCTTGCCAGGTCTCTGTGGATAGGTCTGACGTTATTCTGATGTTCCTCCCTCTGTACATAAGGAGTCTCTTCCCCGTAACTGCCCTTAAGATGGTTTCCTTGGTTCTAAGATTTGTGAATTTTTCTATTACATGCCGGGGTGTTGGCCTATTTTCCTTGATCTTGGGAGGGGTCCTTTCTGACTCTAGGACACGAATGTTTGTTTCATTCCCCAGATTAAGGAAGTTCTCAGCTACAATTTGCTCAAATACATCTTCTAGTCCTCTCTGTCTCTCCACTCCCTCTGGGATTCCAATTATTCTGACATTGGAACACTTCATGTTGTCACTTATTTCTCTGATTCTATTTTCATGGATTCTGAGTTGTTTTTCCCTGGCCTCCTCTTTTCCCTTTTTATCTATTATATTGTCTTCCAGGTCGCTTATTCGTTCTGCCTCACTTACCCTAGCTGTTAGATTATCTAGGTTGGATTGGATCCCATTGATAGCATTTTTAAGTTCTGCCAATTCAGCTTTCATTTCTGCCCTTAGAGACTGTATGTTGCCATTAATTGATTTCTCCATTCTAGCTATTGTCTTCACAATTGGTAGCCTGAATTCCATCTCTGATATCTTGGATATGTCTGCATCCATTTGTAAATCTGCAGCATAAGTCATAATCTCTGAGTGTCTTCTATTTTGGGGGTTCCTCCTTCTACTCATTCTGTTGATGGGTGGTTGAGGGAATGTATAGAGTCCAAATTATTGGCCAGAACCCAAGCAAGATGCACCTGTTTTCTAGGGACCTTAGGGTTGCTGGCCTCTTGTTTTCCCAGCCTGTCTTCTGGGGGAGGGGCCTGCCATGCTGTGACTCAGGCAACCCTGTTTGGGCAGAGTTGCCTTGCCCCTCTGTGGTGGGAATGGGCTCAGTGGGAATCAGCTTTTTGGGGCTCTTGTTCTCTGGCGGCTTTCCCTGGTGGCTTTCTGTGTGTCTTCTGAGAGTCAGAGCAGAAGAGACTATTTCCAACCCTCTGCTTCAGAGCAGAGAGATCGCAGTCTGTTCTTCAGTGAGCTCTCCAGGCCACACTATCTCTGTTTCTGTCTGTGCTGCTTTAAACTGCAGAGTCCTGGGTTGTGCGCACCTCCGCAGCACCCCCAGTCCTGCCTCCAGGTTAGGGCACATCTCTGCCCTTTGTGCTTCTAAAACCGCCAGCTGCTTCCAGTTCTCACACGCAACCCCACTGCTCTGGTTTCCCTCCAGGGGGCTCCCCTAAAGTCCTTTCCCTGCCACTAGGGGTCTGCGAGTCTGTGCCCTGTCCCCAGCGCACGAGGCTGTCACTCACCGGCGGTGTAGGATCCCCACGGCCAGGCTCTCTCCCGCTGCCATTTATCCTCCAATATCTGCCCGCAGAATCACGGCTCCTCGCTTCGTACCTTGAAACCAACCACCGGCGATATTCTGTTTGTAGAGATCCAGATCTTCTTACATCTCAGGCTGATTCCGTGGGTGCTCAGAGTGGTCTGGTAGATATCCAGCTCAATTCCAGGGACCAGTTGAAATAGGGTCCCCTACTCCTCTGCCATCTTTTCTTCCCTCTGAGATTATGCATTTTAAAGATAAGAAAAGGATATGTCTTATGTGGAAGAGTCACAGGGAAATAGAAAACCATCTGCACTTACAGCAATTCTCAACTCACCAGAATAATGGGGAATATTTGAGATAGAAAAGTAGTCATATTTGAAAAATTGTGATTAAAGCAAAAGTAGGTAAAATTGAGAAAATAGATTTACTATATCTGATTTCATTAAAATATTATGCAAACCTTAAGAACACACATGCAGTCCTACAGATCCATTACTTAAAATTGTAGATATATGTATCATTTGCTTATTGCTATGTAACTAATTCTGTAATTTGGCAACTTACCTGGATATTTCCTCTGCTGATTTCACTTTGTTTCTCTCTCATGTGGCTTCACTGAGTTGGAATCAGAGAAAACTAGAAGGCTGGACAGAGGTAGAGAGAGATTAAATTACCCACGGTGTTATAAGTCATGTTAAGGGGCTGGATTTTGTTCAAAAGACCTCTGAATTATATGGATTTTGTGCAGCTATATTGCCATTTGTTTCTTTTCTTTTCCTTCCTTTTATTCTCCTTTCTTTTCTTTCCTGTTTTTTTTTTTTTCCTCAAAGAAACACCTTAGTATATTTTAAAGAATCATTTGAGGACCTTTCAAAATCCTGTGCCAGAAACCCACCCCCTGCAATTCAGATTTAATCATGCTCAGTTTGGTCATCAGTTCAATAAATTTTCATAAATTGAACCCACCCAATATAACCAGCACTCCAATCAGGATGCAAAATTTTTCCAACATCCCAGAAGCCCCTCCAATTACAGTTGAGGCTCAAAAGGATAACTATTAACTGACTTCTGATCACATAGATCAGTTTTATATTTTATATGCAAAGTTTGTGTAATATTAAACTTCTCTGTGTTGTATGTATCTATAATCATGTGTATTAATATGTATGATTATAATACATACAAAATCATACTGTATGTATTTTTTCACATCTGACTTTTTAAATTTAACATTAACTCTATGAGATCCCCCCAGGTTGTTGTGTATAATAGGAGTTTGCTAATTCCCATTAGTGTATTCCATTTTATGATTCCATTGTATGAATCTTTCACAGTTTATCTTTCATTCTACTCTTGATGGGCATTGGAGGTTATATGTTTTAATTTTTTAATTTATTTTTCCAGCTTTATTGAGGTATAATTGAGAGAATTTTATATATTTAAAGAGTACAATGCGATGCTTTCATATCCTTAAATATTGTGATATGACTACTTTAATCAAGCTATTTAAGATATCCATCACCTCACATAATCAAAGGGTACAAAATATTTTGTTTACCTTACAGAATTAGTACTAATTTCAGAAACAAACAACAGATTTTGATGCTGCTCAAAAAAAAAATCTCAATCTGAAAATATACCTAATAAGTTATCAAAAAAACAGATGAAGAGAATTTCTTTCCCTTCTCATAATTAATAAATCAAACTTGCATTTCCTAAAGCTTGCACCTAACAAAAGGTGTTGTCTGCTCACTTTACCAGAAGCTCATAATGGAGAGATTTGTTACATACAGAGCTAAAACCAACATTTGAACAAAGAACAAAACCCTCCCCAAGTGCTCACCAGCTGTGTAATTGGTTCTCAACATTGAGCGAGGAAACAATGATTATTTCTATGTCAAAAGGTCAGGGAGATTTGTTTGTTTTTGTGTGTTTCACCTGTATTTGCATGCCTCAAAATTATAAAAAACACTTTATCAAAGTACACAGAAGTGCTACATTTGTGATTGGAGCTCTACGCAGCTGTAATTGTACAACTGAAAAGAAAGGGAAGTGCAAATCCCCTATCCTCTTCATAGAAGTCTTCTTCAGAATCACGTATAATTGAAGGAAGAGTGCTTTCTTGGGACAAATTATCTGAATCAACCTCATAGCCACTGTATCTCTTAATAATTGCCAATTGTTCTTTCCATTTTGTACTCTTCATGTAGTATTGCTAAACTGAATGCAAGGAGGCCATAAGTATAATTTGATATATGTAAGTTCATGGGCATACATTAATTTTGCTTACCCAGACTTTCACTCTCTCTTAAGTAAAAGTTGACAATTTGCCAAATGATTTTCTGTTGTGTGAAAAAATATCTGTTGGAGCTGGACCATGCCTTGTGTTGGAGAACATATTTCCAGAGTCCAAAGCACATGAGGATTGATGATGCAGATGTGTTTTTATTTTATTTTTTAACAGATTATTATTTGTATTGAAAAATAGTTTATTGAAATAGTGTTACAGTTTCAGTTGTACAATTTAGTGATTCCACAAGTCTGTCCATTAGGCTATGCTCACTACAACCAGCAGATGGATTTTTTTTTTTTTTTTTTTTTGGAACTGGTTCCAGAAAAATCATCTCCTATTCAATTGCTGGGTTTTTCTCTTTACCACCTACCTGGATATTCTGCCTCTTTGCATCTGCATATTGCCTTTATTTTTACAACATCAAAATCATTTCAAATGAGAACAAGAATAGAAAAAGGAAGCAGAAGCAAAGTCAGACCAGGGATAATCACCTGTGTCTGAGGACTGGCCTTTTAGCCTATTTAGTTTGTCCCTTGGTGACATTTGAGTTTGTAATCCATGTACCAGAAGATGACCACAATACTTTACAGTTTTGATATTCAGTAATTCTAAAATGAAAAGCATTACACAACTTACTGTTTGTTAATAGTTCTGATGAAAGAATGTACAAGTACAGCACTGCTTCTTTCGGCTAAAAGGCACTTTGGGACTCATCTATGAATTTCATTTATCCATCTTAGGCTATTCTCTTGGGTAATTATGAGTGAATTGCTCTGTGCTGTTCTTTCATCAAACATTTTCTGAATGTTATTTTGAAATTATTTTCAAGAGCATCACCGATGGAGTGTAGTCACACATGAGTAATGCTTTTTATTTTTAAACTCCAGTACTGTGGTCGAGTTGTCGAATGCCACAATTTCATGGCTAAGGCTGTGCTATACTCTCCTGTCCCAGCCTCCAGAGCTCATTGATTAGTCTGCCTGTCTGTCAATGTGGTCAATCAGTTAATTCAGTGGGACACCCAGACACTCCAAACAAACTATTAATGAGGGCAGACAGACTGAAATACATGTTTAACAGCTGATGTGTTAAGAAGGTAAACAGCCAATCTATAATCATTTGATTCTTCTCAATTTACATGACTGCTTCTTTTCAGTAGAAAACTGAGTGATGATCAGGAGAAATCTGAATTCAGAAAAAAGGACTGACAAACTTGGCTTAGCTAAAACTACACTTCCTAAATTTCCCTTCCTTGTATGGTTTTAAGTTAGAGTTGACCAAAAAGGAAATTTGAGTGAAATTTAGAAGGTAGAAATGACACATTTCTCTGAAAGCTACATGTAAGGAATTGTGAGAGAGACTTAGATAAACTAAGAGCTTGTGCTCGGTCCTTTTCTTCATATCCAGCTTTTGTCCCAACTGATCAACAGTGACCCCAAACCCACTCCCCGAACTTTTCACTTTATTTGACAACCCTTGGCCATTCTAAATTTCCAAATACCACCAAGATTTTGACTTTGATAAATAATCAAATACTTAGCTCTTTTGTATATTTTCTTAGAACTATCGAGTTATATATGTAGCCCAAGTTATATTTCATCTTTAATTTTTTTAGAAAAGGGTTACTTTTAATATTCTTATTAATACTATATAATTAAAATTCTTTAATTATACCATAACAATTAACAAAGATATGAAGTAGAAAGGAAAAATGTCATTCTCTCCATTATGTATAAAAAATGAGTAAAGCTATCTCCTAAGACTCTCAGTTAATAGCAGAACTGAGTCTAAAACCCAGAGTGTCTATTTAAATTGCAAACTTCCTTGGGAGGGGAAATGCTTGATCTCTAGAGCCCTTTGATTTCAAGAATTTGATATCCCAGGAAGATACAGATTGAGGTCTTAGCATAAATCAGAATAATCAAAGTGCAACTTAAAACATTTATATGAAGTTCAAAAATACTTCTTTTTTGTATTGCTTGTATTACCCAAATCTTAGCACAGGTGACATAGAGAATCAACTTCAGAGTGTCAGAAGTTACATATCCCATGGCCAACTCTTTTCTCCTTCCTTTATTCCTTCCTCAAATGCAGTGCCATGTACTTAGCATTGAACATGAACTTTGGAAAAGGACATACCAGGGTACAAATCCCATTGCTGCCCTTCAGGTAGTTGGCTACCCTAAAATTGCCTACCTTTCTCAGCATCAGTCTCTTCACCTTTATGATAGAGATAACACTACTTCATAGAGTGAGTTTGACATATTACTATTCACATTCACATTACTATAGACATATAAGAGTGCAGAATGCTTGGCACAGTGCTCAATAAATGATAGCTAGTGATCACAGTAGGAGTGGAGCTAAGAGCTATGTTAGTAGTAACAGTTGAAGTAGCAGCAGTGACCAATGTGTTCATGACTGCTAGATTGTGTTCATATCTCTAAGGGCAGATCTTTAAACTCAGTCAACTGGGAAATTTACTGTCTTCCTTCGATCCCTAGGCTTTGGCTGGCTACTTCTTAATGTTACTTCTCTGAGTCACATATCCAGTGTTAAAATGGACAAAAGGCCATGCTCCACCTCCATTATACTAACTGGTTATGATGACCACATATAAAATCCCAACCTTAAATGAAGGAATAATTATGGGTGCCAGAAAGAGATGGGAGGAATTGTGAAAATTCAGATAAAATAACCCAAAATTTTGCTTCGAAATTTCATTTCAAAATTTTGGCTACAGAATCAATCTGCTATCCATAAATCAGGTTTTCTCAGCTTCAATGCTGTTGACCTGATAATTAACCATATTTTGACCCAGATAATCCTTTGCTATATGGGACAGACCTGTGCATTGTAGAATGTTTGGCAGCATCCTGGGCCTCCAGACTGGATGCCAGTAATATCTCCCCAACTAAGTCATGATGATCAAAAATGTCTCCAGACTCAAAAAGTCCACTGGGGAGCAAAAGTGCCCCCAGTTGAAAACAACTCCTGTATGCTCTTGACTTAAGAAATCGTCCAATCTCTAAGCAACTATTAGTTATATTCTGCCTTCCAGTGAAGACATAGCCTCTGATTTCACACCATTCAAACCTACAATAGCCATTGAGTCTTCAGAAGTGGGAACTCCTACCCTGTCCTATTGGACCATCTCTGCATACAGGTTGACAGCTACTTTAGGAATATCTCCCATCAAATTCATTCCCCTTGTGCTTTCTAGAAAGAATAACTACATGAAATTCATACTTCTCTCTTTCCCAACTTTGCACTTACTTCCTCAGAGGTGCTTTAAAAAATAGTATTTTTCATTGCTCTAAACCTTACTTCACTCCTTCATCAATTTCTGAGGGTGTAGACACCCTCAGAAACAGTAGGATTACATTGGCTTCTGTAGATACTACTAGGAATAAAAATGTTTTTTAAAAAAATGGACTTTTAACATAAAACGGTGTATCAGGAAGGAAGGAAGAAGACAAAAAATTAGCGAACTCTCAATGACTGAGCACCTACTACATGCCAGCCTCTAGACTAAGTAGACTGTATATATTCTCATTTAGTTTTTACAGTGAAAACTCACATGAAGAAACAGACTGAGATAGATTAAGTTTTCAACAGTGCATTGTAAGTAATTGGCCAATCCAGATTGTTCTGCCTTACTCAGTACTCTGTGCCCACTGTAGTGTACCCTTGTAACCATGTTCAGGAATTCCTGTGAAAAGTGGCAACAGCCGGTATAACCATATTTGTGTGGTGTGTGTGTGTGTGTGTGTATCTTACAACTTAAGACTACTTTTAAAATGTTAATCGTTTCACTAAAATCTGAATCAACTATGTCCCAGAGGATCATAGAAAATAGTTGAATTTTTTGATAAGCAACTCATACACTTCAGAGTGAAGACAAGTTTCTATCTACAGACCTGTCATGAGGCAAGCTGTCTCTTTTTTAAAATGATTTAGAGGCAGCTGGGCCTCCAGTCTGCTAGTCTGTTAGTGTCTAGCTTGGCTATTCATCATCAGAGTCAGGAATCTCTGCCCATTTCATATAAGATACATGTCTTGCTACTGGAAGATCTTTCTCCAGAAGTGGATGGGTTCAGGCCAAGGTCTCATCTTGCGAAATAGAGACAGATCTCAGCACTATTTTTATCACACTTGAACTGACTCTGTGCCATTGCTCATTTAACCTACTTGTCTTCCTATCTGAAGATGTTCTTTCCCTCTGGCCTTCCTACCAGCTGTGACATCACTCCAGGCAAACCTTAAGGAGAGGACATTTTTAAGGATTACTCTATTTGTTTCATTCTAGAAAAGTTTAACATTCTTGCTATAGATATAGGGAGTGCTTGTATATATTATCTCTTTTCTTCTTTGCAGTAGGAGTTAATCAGTCCAGTTCTGCTTATTACTGACTCATCTCTGGCTTCTTCATTTGGAAATCTAGCCCTTATGCTAAATGCTTTTATATCATCTGGTAGTTTGCATAGACTTTAGTGTGAATGCTCCAATAAAAATAGCTCTCTTCATTAAGCTTTCTAACATGTGCCCAATATTGTGCTAAGTGCTTTACATGAATGATTTCATTTAATTTTCAGAAAACTATTACAGGAAATAGATATTGTTATCCCCCTTTTAGACAGAGGAAACTAATGAAGAACAGCTAAATAGCTTTTGAATTTCACATACCTAGTATCTGGCACAGTTGGGATTGGAACCCAGATTTGTCCAATCCCAAGACTCAAGTATGTTCCATTTATCACACTGCCTTCCAGTGAGTTCTGTTGGGATTATTTTTTATTACTTGATCAGTAATATTATTTTCATCTTCATTTTATTTTTTTGTTGACAAAATGAATGCCTTTGTAGAATCTTCAAAGACATAAAAATTGGATCAAAAACAAAACAGTCTCTGGAAGTTCTCCTTTCCTAATATTTTATGTGTGTGTGATAGGAGCCTAGAATAATGGACTGTACCAGTATTCCAATCTAAAATATGTCTCTCCTTGCTGACACCAGAAAAGTCATGTTGCTTCTCTAGACTTCAGTTTCTTTATTTGTAAACTAATGGTGTTGGACTTATGAATTCTTAATTCCTTTCTATCTTTGATATTCTCTGATTTTCTGATGCATAAGGTATTTCTGCCTCACAAAGGGCTTGTAAAATACACTGGAGATGACACCAGTAATAGGAAATTCTACATCCACTGCTACTTAACTTTGCTCATTCAAATATCTCCATAGTGTCTCTCTAGAGATTCCAAGCACTTACTTAATTTAATATAGTCCTTTATAAAATGGGTCTTCTCTGCAAATCTCTGCTTGAGACATTTCTCTGGCACCCACACAATACATTCACTTTTACAAAGGCTTTATTTTTTCCCCTAAGAATTTCCTGTTCATTTAGCTACAGCCAGAGGTAAAGCTAACAAATTTGTACATCTCTTCAGAGGCACCCAATTTACTAAATGTCTTTTAATTGGCATGAGAGCCTATACAATGCCCTCTGAGAGACAATGAGAAGAATTATTTCTTTAAATACACAACTATGTAGGATATGTTTTCAGATTGAATCTTTTTTTTTTTTTTTTTTTTTTTTATGCATTAGAGTAGACTCTGCCCCGAATTGAAATTATTTAGCTGCATCTCATGGACTTCCCAGGTTTCCTATCACAAAACATTCTCCTGTCAGGCTTCCTGTCATAAATGGGACCCTATAAATTGAATGATGGTAATGACAATCACTGAATCCTTCTCCTTTTTTTTTTTAATATTCCAGATTATAATTATGGTAAGAAGTTTAATTAGTAACTATTCATGTGGACTTTAGGGTCCACTGTCATCTCATAAGACCTTAATCATCCATTCAACAACTGTTAGTCACATATCTCTGACTGCTCACTTCTGAATCCCTGTGCCTAAATCAGGGAGAGGCACACAGGAGAAATGCGAATAAAATTAAATTAAGATACCAACCACTATGCTATAGATAAAGTACTGAGCAAAACTGACATGGGCCCAATCCTTACAGAACTTATAGGCCAGTAATTTTATCCTTACACACACACACACACACACACACACACACACACCTGTGATTGGTGCATGGAAAGATGCCTATCTTTAAGTGTTTTATAATAGGAAAAGCTCACTTCTTCTGGGGAATTCAATAAAACTACTTTGAGGGTTGACTTTCTGAAATCTGAATAATAATTGACCATTAATTAGATAAAGTGGAGATAAGGCATTTCAGATTGGACACAAGCAAAAATAAACAACAGAGAAACTGGGTGGAAAGATACACAGGTAGTTCAAGGCCAACAGAAAGGTAGTACAGATAATAATAGGGAGAACAGCAGATGATGCAACAAGGAGAGGCAGAAACCAAGTCATATAGGACTTTGTAGGTCCTTTTGCAAATTTGCATTTTTCCCTTTGTCCAAAACAATGTAGTCATTAAGTGATTCCCAGCTGGAAGAGGGAGGTGGGAAAGGGGAGAGAAACAACAAAGACATGATCAAATTTGTGTGTGTGTGTGTGTGTGTGTGTGTATAATATTGATATATGACTACATTGGCCACTCAATGGTGACTGTATGGAAAAACGAGAGTTAAAAGGCAATCAAGGGCAAAAAATATATATATATATCAGTGGTTTGGTATAGGAATCTGGCTGTAGCAATAGAATTATTTGAAAAGATTGAGGACTTAATCTAAAGGTTAAAAATTGGATTTGGCATTGTGTAGAGAGGTGAGAGGAAGGAGGATGTTAAGGAGGACTCCCAGGTATCTGATGAAGCATTTGGTTCCGTGGTGGTACCATTTTCTGCAGAAGGAAGATAACCAGATCTGGAGTTTGATCATGAGCTCCTTATTCCACATAAGTTTACTATTCCTGTAGAAGTATGGACTACAAAAATGGCTACCCATGGAACAAAAAAGAATAAGGCTGAGTTGGAGCCATGGTGAATTTGGGAATCATCATGTCATGGGTATGAATAAAATGTAACAGGCATAGATGAAAAAAGAGGTGCCATGACTAAATGTGAGGCAACTTGATTCAAGCTGGTTAGTTGAAGAGAGTGGCTGATAGAGAATATTTAGCAGGCGAAAGTGTCAAAGAAGTAGAAACCACAAAGATATGAAGCAAGCTAGAGAGTGTTGTATCATAGAGTATTTTCAGGTGAGGAAACAGTCTATGACCATTAATTGGTCAAGTACATGAAGAGTTAAAAGAAATATCTATAAATTCGATGACAAGTATGTCACTTGTAATCTTAGTTGAACTATATGTTTATTTAAGAAATAAGAAGTAAAGTTAAATTTAGCAAATGACAAGTAAGAAAATAGAACCAATGCATGTAGAAGCCAATTTATAGATATTAGCTTTGATGGAAGTTAAAATGTTTATAATTTATTGGGGGAATAAAATACGCTACACATAATCTCAAAATATCACCCCACAGATTATGTCTGCATTACAGAGAAAGAGACTTCCCCACTGGCAAGATATGCACATTCCACTCTAACTAAGTGATCAAACAGCATCACTAATAGAGGGACCAACTGAAATAGCATGCTTCCTAATAGAATAGGATGTATAGAACATCATCTATGTCATATTCTTGCCAAGAATGTTTAACCTGAATCTGATCATGAGGAAACCATCATAGAATTCAGGTTGGGAAACTCCATTGTGCAGGCCTTTCAAAAATCTTGATATGGTAAAAGCAGAAAACATAGAACTGTTCCAGATTAAAAGAAGCTGAAGAAATTGTATTGAAAATGCAATTTTGATGTGATCCTGAAAAACATAATCAGATATAAAGAGTAAATATTTTTGGCCAGTTGGATAAATTTAATATAGACTATAATGAAATGCTGTATTCATGTTAATTATTTCAATTGTGATAATACTAAAGATTATTGAAGGATAATAGCCTTTTATTAGAAAATAGATGTTGAGGCATTTAGAGATGAAATGTAATAGTCTGCAACTTATCGTTAGAGCAATAAATCACATTTTTACCATTTGCAGCACATTTAATTTCCTTGTTTCAAATATTGATTCAAGATTTTGTCTAGCATCACATTCCTTCCACCTGAAGAGCTTTCTTCAATATTTCTTTTAGTGCAGATCTGCTGACAATGTATTCTTTGAGTTTTTGTTTGTCTAAAGAAAATCTTTAGGGGCACCTGGGTGGCTCAGTTGTTAAGTGTCTGCCTTTGGCTCAGGTCATGATCCCAGGGTCCTGGGCTCGAGCCCTGCCTTGGGCTCCCTGCTCCGTGGGGAGCCTGCTTCTCCCTCTCCCACTGCCCCCACTTGTGTTCCCTCTCTTGCTGTGTCTCTCTCTGTCAAATAAATAAAATCTTAAAAAAAAAAAAATTCTTTATTTTCCCTTCATTGTGAAAGATACTTTCACTGGGTATACAATTGTGGGTAGACAGATTTTTCGTTCAGCCTTTTAAAGATATCCTCCATATTCTTCTGACCTGCATGATTTCTGAAGGTAATTCTGAAATTTTTGTATTTGTTTTTCTGTATGTATGTGTTATTTCTCTGTTTGTCTTTAAGATCTTTCTGTTTGTCTTGCTTCTTTTCTGTTTGAATATGACTCACTTAAATTATTTTTAGTCCTGATTAGTATTCCTTCTGCCCTGGTCTCACTTTTTTCTTATGAGAGTCTAATTACATTTGAGTTAGTTTGATATTGTCTAACAGCTTTTGGAGGCTCTGTTCTGCTTTCTTCACTGATATTCTTTCTTTATGATTTAGTTTAGGGATTCCTATTAACTTATCTTCAGTTTCATTGATTCTTTCCTCAAATGTGTCAAGTCTGCTGATGAGACTGTTGAAGGCTTTCTTTATCATTGTTTTTCATTTCTAACATATCCAATTGATTTTTCCCATCTATCTGTTTAAATTATCCTCCTGGTGTTACCTATTATCTGTGTTTTCCATTAGAGCTTTAATGCATTAATCATAGTTATTTTAAATTTTCTGTGTGATCATTCCAGTACCTGCATTATATCTGATTCTGGTTCTTTTGATTGGTTTGTCCCTTGGTAGTATTTTTTTTCCCTTGTTTTCTCCTATGCTTTATAATTTTTTGCTGAGAGCTGAACATCTTGGACAGAACAGTAGAAAGTAAATAGTTTCTATTCCTGGGAGTAGGCATGCTTTTACCTCTGGCAAGCCTCCCATGTGGGAGTTTGAGTCAATCTAGCTGAGAGAGGTACTGAATTTAGATTTGCTATGATTATCCTCAGTGTACCACTGATTTCAACTTCCTTTGGGACAGTGGTGTTTAGGGTGAGGATTGGTTTGCCAGAAATTTTTTCTCAATGTCTATTCCACTCTCCTCTTTGGGGTCTTCTCTTTGCACTGTACCTCAAACAGTGTCTTTACAGATGTTTTTGAAACTCCCCAAGTTGTGTTCCACTATTAGATGTCACTCAACTCTGTTCAACCTCAGGGTACAGTGATGGAGGGGCATTCTTGTTCTGACTAAGCTTCAGTTTTAGGCAAACACTATGTTCCTAGATTTCAGGAATGTGGCTGCACCAGTCTTCTTGTCCTCTTCCCAGTTGTAACTCTGGGAAAGATGTATAGGCTTTGATTTGTTTTATTTATGTTTCTATCTCCAGCTATAATGTGTTTTCACCACTTCCTGAAGGCACTTCTCCCTGCAGTTTGAAGCCTTCCTTCCATAGGAGAGATAGGGGTGAAGGATATGAATGGGGTTTCTTGTCTTTCTTTCAGTGGCTATTGTTCCCTCCCCTTGTCTGTATAATAAGGATTATACCACAGTAATTTTTTATGAGCTTCTGCTGAGGTCCAAAGAAGGAGCCTGTGATTGGGTACAAAGTTCCCTTATAGCTCTTGCCCCAAGAGTTTCTGTGGTGAGAGCCTGAAAATGAGAGAAAAATTTTGTGTTATTGCAGCCATCAGCTCCATGCTCTTCTTTACCAGTTTGTTATGAAGGAAGCAAACTAGCTTACCAACTCTCTCTAGGCATGTTTTCCTTTAGATCTGGAGCTATTTGATATTCTTATGATCTCAGCTCTGATTGGTTCCAGAAAAGTTGGCTCAAAAAAGTGTTGGCATAATATTTTCCAGCTTTGTTCATCCTAAGTAAAAATTGTTGGTTCCCTGCCTTTCAAATGGTTCAGGAAAAAAAAAAAAAAAAGGAAAGAAGAACACAGAAACATAAAAAAAGAAAGAGGGAGTAAAACACTGCAAATGTGGAAAGACAATAGTTAGTGAATCTAGGAGAAGTAAATATGGGTATTCATAATACCTACCTTTCCATTTCTCTGTGTTAACACATAGAAAGTGCTTAATTCATTACCATACATGTAATTAAGACATAATCTGTTGAGTGATAATATTATGATATTCTTATTAGTCACAACCAAAATGGGTGAGTCATTTTTTTTTTCCATCCTAGAGGGACATTGTAACCCAAGATACTACTACAGCTAATTCTATTTTAAAAATAGACATTTACTAAATACTTTACTTTCTTCTCTCTCAGCACAGTTTTTAATAGAATAGAAATGGTTTTGCATAGATTTATCACTTACTGAGGCAGTCAACTTACTGGAAAGAACATAAGAGTTAGAATTAGAAAAATAGGCTTAAGTACAAGCTTATTTATTTAACAAATATGTGTGGAGATCCTACAATGTTCTATTGATTGTTTTAAAGGCTTGGAAGAGAACAGTAGCTCTGATGCCAATAGTTCTTTGAACTTGCACAAATTTATACCATCTTAACCTTGGTCTCCATCTCTCTGAAGTATGGATAACAATGCCTACCTCACTTATGAGGGTTAAATTCCCTGGTATATGCTAAAGCATTCTGTGAATCATAAACAAATTACCAAAAACATATTATTACAATTCTATTCTAGTTGTTTATTTTTCTTCACTTGTTAGAATTATTCTTTTTGACTCTTTCCTCTATATTTCTATAATGTCCTTGGCCTTTCTTTCTTACTTTACTTCATTATGACTGCTTACAACGTTATAGCCATTTACAATTTCATGTTAATCAAAACCATGAATTTCAGCAAAGGCAACAATCCCTACCTAGTCTGTGACCTTTTTCCCTTTGATCCTGGCATCTGAAAGCTTTTTATACATTCTAATTCTCTTCCATTTTAATAGCTCTGTGAAGCAGTCCTATTTTCTTTGACTGATAAGATCACTGAAGGTGACCTGATTTTCTCCAGAGATGCACAATGAATAAAACACATTGCTGCACACACTTACTTACCCATACCCTCACAAAGGGGAGAAAAACTTGGAGTTTTTCTTTCTACACAGAGGTTATATTAGGAGGAACTCAATTCTCAAACATTGTGGTTATATATGCATCATGAAATTATGTGAGCTGCTTTTGTTATTATTGCAAATCTTTGTGGAGTTTTTTGAGATTTTATCTTATTTTACACACACACACACACACAAAGGAATAACAAAAGCTTTACAACAAGAAATATAGAGTTTATTTTTGTTTCTTATCTTTTAAAGTGCTCTGAAAATACAAACATCTAAACATTTGGGCTACATCTTGTTGAGACACAAACTTATCTTACTTGTAAACATTATGTGTATAGGTGTCTCTCCAAACATTATGTTTATGCAGTTTTGAGTTTGCAAGGTGACTTATTTCTAGCTAAGTGTGTGTCTTGCACACAGAGTACTTTATCCTTGTGATTTGTTTGTGCCATGTTAATGATTCATGGCTTAAACAGCTAGGTTATTCACAAGTGTGGAAAATTGATATTTGAGAGCATTTTATTCTGCTCAGTTGGGCTTATTCTTTATAAAGAATCCAACTAGTAACAACATTTACAAAAGACTGCTGAATATTCAGTATGTATCTATTGCACACATTTGTGTGCACTCCATAGCAAAACACCATCTCTGTCCACCATCAGCCTTCATCTCCAGCAACCCCACCACCATCACACTTGTCACCACAGCAATCACCCCAGAACATCTTTTCCTTCTGCTTCTCAGAGCTTTATATTATCAAAGCACGCAGGGTATATTGAATGATTTCAAGACCTGTTGACATTCACCTATTAGTATCTCCTTAATTATTTCCAGCTACTCTTCTAAGCCTTTTGTTTAGGAATGGTGACAAATCTACTCAATGTTTTATCCCAGAGAGACAAGTAAAGCTAAGCGTTTCTTTTTTTTTTCTTTAATTTTTATTTATTTATTTATTTAAAGATTTTATTTATTTATTTGAGAGAGAGAGAATGAGAGAGAGCACATGAGATGGGGGAGGGTCAGAGGGAGAAGCAGACTCCCCGCCGAGCAGGGAGCCCGATGCGGGACTCGATCCAGGGACTCCAGGATCATGACCTGAGTCGAAGACAGTCGCCCAACCAACTGAGCCACCCAGGCGCCCAAGCTTAGCGTTTCTATGCAAGAACTTTTAATGATTATATTTTCCTTCTCAGGGTTAGAGTCTGAAGATAAGCATCTTCCTTCTCCAGTTTTCAGGGAGGTACTCCAGTTAACAGACTTTTCACATAGTTTGTTTCCAGAGTCCTAGAAAGGTGAATCATGGATGTCAGGATGTTATGTTCTCTGAAGTCATTGTAGAACTATAGTTACTTGGTAGTTCATTTTCAGCAAGTCTTGTTGATTTTTTTTTCTCTTTCAAAATAGTTTCATCCTCCTGAGCAATGATCAAATATGTAGTTATAATGAGTATTCTCTTAGTTTAAACATATCATTAATCTGCAGTCTTTGTTAAAATAAAGATAAGCACTCATTTCTATTACCATTTTCTCTGGCTATTTTTTTTTTTAACCTCAAAAGTGTAACTCATATACAAAGTATGCATATATTTATATCATTTATCACACATTTCATACGGGCAAAGGAACAGAAAATTGATGAAACATGCCTGAATGCTTGTGGCTTAAAATTATATTTCAGTTCCAGCTATAAAAGTGTAATCCAATTGAAATGTTTATCATGCATCTGTGAATATTTTTTCTTGCATATGTAATGGTGTTGCTTGGACAATTTAATTTCTTTCTTTAAAAGTAATCCTGGAGAAATTCACTTTATAGCTTTTTGAAAAGATATAACTAAAGATCAGCTCTATAGGAGTCCAAGTTTAATGCGTAAAATGTATTATCTCAAATAATTATTTTATTTTTATTTTATCATTGACTTAAGTTGCTGAAAAACATTGGTGCAATTTTCACAGGCATGGTCTTTTTTTGTCCTTCATGTGTGGGTTAAAGTTGTGAATTTTAAAAAGGACAAGATGAAATATTCTATATACATGGGCATGGAATTTAAAAGGCAACATACCATGCTTCTAAGTTAATATTGAAAGTTACAGTTCTCAGAGAAATAGAATCATCCTAACAAGATTATCATCAGAAAAAAATTAATGTGGTGAAATAAAAATCAGAGTAAAGAAAGTAAAGAAAGTGAGTCTGAAGATATAATGTGTCAAATTCTTCTACTTAAAAATATTCCATTGATTCAAAGAGATACCATGGCTTAATATCTATTATTAGTCAATTAGTAATTTTAAATGTATGAAAAATATTAGTGAAAATAAATTTAAAAAGA
Source organism: Mirounga angustirostris (assembly GCF_029215605.1). Lineage (NCBI taxonomy): Eukaryota > Metazoa > Chordata > Mammalia > Carnivora > Phocidae > Mirounga > Mirounga angustirostris. The sequence continues at coordinate 173,239,607 of NW_026991709.1, read as the reverse complement.
AGTAGGTTGATCAAAAGCTGGTGTAAGCAGGTAATTGGCCATGGTCATATTTTTTCTTTCAGCATTATTTAAGTACCAAAATGTCTCACAAGGGCCAATATTCTACTAATTGTACAGTACACAATTTGATTTCATATTTTATAATCCTCAGTGTCATTTATTTTCTAGGTATTTTAGACATATTTTCATATAAAATTTCCTTACTTTTTTATAAATAACAGTACCTCCTAGAATCAAATCCCTAATTCTGTTTCTGGCAACTTTTAAAGAGAACTGGTATCTGAGTCACTATATTGATTTTCTGTTGCTGCAAAATATTACCACAGACTTGGTGGCTTAAAACAACCTGCACTTATCATGTCACAGTTTTTTGTGGGTCAGTATTCTGGGCACAACTCATCTCGGTTCTTGGCTTCAAGATCTCATATGAAAGTGGTACTCAAGGTATCAAGCATGACTAGGTTTTTATCTGAAGACTCAACTGGGAAAGGATATGCTTTCAAACACTTAGGGTTGGCAGACTCAATTCCTTGAGTATTGTTGGATTGAGGGCCTCATCTGTTAGCAGGTTTTGGCCCAGAGGCTGCCCTCCATTAGTTGCCACATGGGCCTCTTCACACAGCTGCTTACTTTAATAAAGTATACGAGTAATCAATAGAGACACTCTTCTGGCAAGATGGAAGTTACGGTCTTATGTAACTAATCATGGATGTGACACTCCATCTCCTCTGCTTTGTTTTGTTGATAAGAAGCAAGTCCCTGGGCCCATCCACAATCAAGGGCAGGGAATTACAAAAGGGTGTGAATATGAAGGAAAGATCATTGGGGATCATCTTAAAGAGTCTTCCCACCATACTTGTTCTGTTTCACAACTGGCAGTTTGACAGTTTTGCCAAGTGATTATTACAGAAGTATAACAGAAGAGATAGCATGTGTCACTGAATCTAGGTCTGACCTGGAAATTTAAGGGAAGATAATGCTCATACAGTAGGTGGAAAAGTTTCATTATTAATTATTTGCTGTGGCTGGTACCAAAAATTCTAATGCTTCATTGAGAAGAGTGTGCTTTGAATTCAGTAAATATCATAAAGATACCTTCCTTTAATGTAATGGTGGATATTTGTCCATGAAGCTAGATGTTTATTTTTATGTTAATGCCATATTTGAAGAACACAAATTCATGTTAAAGTAATAATGATAATAATAATGCCCAAATTTGGAACTAGTTGTACTACAGTACCATAATATACTGATTTCACTGGACTATAATGATGACTTTCCTTATGAATATCTGAAAATATGTAATAGTTATTGCAATGGTCCTGGGATATAATTCAAACAGCTAACTGCAAACTATATGAAACTTACAAAGCCTAGGAATTAAGCATATATGTGTACAGCAAATCTTATGAAATGATGTATTATTTATTAGAACATTTTCACTCTTGGTATTTTTCACGAGAAGTTCAAATTAGGGAATCACATGAGACTGTAAAGTTAATAGTAATATATAAGATTATGTTGTTTATGTTTATAGAATCAGGAACAACTAGTGCTTGCTTTAGCATTACATTAATATACTTCTGGTATAGATTAGATCAATAAGGAGCTCTACCAGGAATGGTTAAAAATAATACATATATATTATATATATATAGATATATATACACACTTAAAGTTATCATCATTGCATTAAAGTTAGACAGTAAAGAATCATTCCTAAAATTTGTGGAATAATCATTGCTTTTTAGATTTTTATCTAATAAGGAATTTCATATGGCTTGCTAGTTAATAGAGCGAGTCCTATGGGATACAGTACGTCAAAATACCTTCTGCTTGGGCGCCTGGGTGGCTCAGTTGGTTAAGCGACTGCCTTCGGCTCAGGTCATGATCCTGGAGTCCTGGGATGGAGTCCCACGTCGGGCTCCCTGCTCAGCAGGGAGTCTGTCTCTCTCTCTGACCCTCCCCCCTCTCATTCTCTCTCTCAAATAAATAAATAAAATCTTAAAAAAAAAAAAATACCTTCTGCTTAACATTGTTGAATTTAAGAAGCTGATCCATGATTTCCTTTTTAATTTTATATTTGCTATAGGTTTTACACTTAAGGATTCTTATCTCTTCCACAATGAAAACCATTTGTTTAAAAAGAATGTTTTTTAGCATATGTGAAGAGAAAAAGAACAGAAAAGTACAAAACACTTTGGTATCAAGAAGAGCTTTGATAGCATACTTAATCTAAAAGGCAATCAAGAACCCCAGGGGTTCTCAAGGGACATTTTGATAACCACTGCTTTAGAATAAAACCACAAAAGTATAAAATTCTGAGCCTTGTTTGATATTGCTAAAGGCCAGTTAAAGTGCTAATATATCCCATCCTGGCATATAGCCAGCTTCTTTAAACAGAACTCATGATAGAAATGAATTAGTGCCTATAAAGCACTTACAACAGACACAATAAATATAATCTGTTAGAAAAGCTATATATAGTATAGTAATTAAAAGCACAGACTGAAGACTGCATTCGTTCAAATCCTTGCTCTGCTGCTCTGTAAACTTGAATCACTTAATCTCCGTATTTCACTGTTCTTATTTGAAAAACTGAAATATTAATAATGACATCTCATGAAGTTTTATGAGGATTATATAAATTAAGAAAATAGACTTGCATAGATTAGGAACTATGTACTATTTTTTGTCCTTATTATTTTCTAGTTCCTAGAGACATAATCTTATCAATAAATTTCAGGCCTGTGTTGTTTTCATTCATTTAACAAATATTAATTTGATTCATCTGCCAACTTTAAGGCACTGTACCAAATAATAGAAGGAATATAAAAGGGAATAAGATGATTTTTGTCTTAGAAGTATTTATTATTTAATGTAGAAGATAGATATTTGTATATATGTTGGTAGTATATTGAAGGAAATGGAAGAGATTACAGATACCAAATTTTCAAGAGAAAATAAAAATTAAAATAAAAAGGAGTTATTTCTATGTATTTGTAGAAGAAATCATTTTGAGCCTCACCCAGAAGGGTGTCAGAATTGAACCACAAAGATGGTTGGTGTTCCTGAGAGAGTTACCTATCATTTGAAAAGAGATTTGCAGATGTATGTTTATATATGAAAATGTTTCATACCTTCAGACCTTCTTGTCAATACAAACCCAATTTTCACAGATGGCTTCACAAATTCCACCTACTCTATGAGAATTACTCAGGAGAGAAAATGACCTGTTTCATTTTGCTCATTTTTGGAAACTTTCACAAAGACATCTTTAATTTAGAATGACCAAAATATCGAGTCTTATGGCATAAGCAGCAAAATAAAATCCAAATGCAAGTCATTTAGCCATCCTGCTTCCCACTTAGGTGTTTTTCTTTTTTTTTAAATATTTCCTGTGAGTTAGGGTTCTTTCATCTTTTATTTGCAGCATGAAAAGCTGAATTGGTACCTCTTAACTCCTAATTTAGCTTTCTGAGTGGAAAAGACAACCTGAACTTGGCTGTGGCGAGAAGCATTGCTCAGTCTTGCTGGCGGGAGACCTTTTACAGTGTGGAGCCCCTGTTGTACTGGCTAAATGTCTGCCCCACTCAGTAGCCTTTCTGAAGTCATTCAATCTAGTCTTATTATTAAAATAAAGGAGAGGGGGGAAAGAGGTATGATAAACTGCCCTTTTCAGTGTGATTTCTCCCCCTTATTCCTGTGCCAATACACATATAAAAAAAATCTTGTCATATATAAAGGTCTTTTTCACATTGCCTAAGAGAAAAAGAAAAAGTTGAGGGGTGAAACCAATCAAGGCAGGTGAAGAGGTAAGGCCAGTGTGTCCTCATAAATGCCTCAGTGTGAGGTTTACCTACTTTATCCACATAGAATAACTTGAAAAAGCCTTTGTTGTTGTTTTTACAATTCACGGTCTTCCCCATTGATCAGTTTCAATGGTTGATTTCCCCCTAAAGTAAAAGCCTTCCACGCGGAGCTACACAAGCTCAAAAAGCTGCCTAATGTATAGTGAAGTACTTCTTTGGTAGCCAATCAGTTCTATCCACACACACAATTGTTTTTTCCTTTTCTACCATGCTTTACATTCCTTTGAGTTGTGGAAGCCAACAGAGATGAAATAATTAAAGTTTGTGTATGTTGTACAAAAATCCTTCTTCATAAAAATAATATTCACTTGATCTTTTATAGAAAATATAGTATGTTTATATACACAGTTATGGGCCATGGTGTCAGGCTATAAAGGTTTAATTTCCTCATATCAAGTCCTCATATTATTCCCCAAGTATAATTTTGTAGTTTCTTTCCTATAGCCCAGCAGCTGCCTGGTTTTACCTTTGGTCCTGTAGTTTTCATGGGGACAGCAGTAGGGAGGGTGGGGTGATCTGACAATTGGTGGTAGGGATCCAGCATTGCTCCTGCTCAGGATTGGTTGCATAATTTGGGAGGCCAAGGTAGAAATGAAAATGCAGGGTCCCTTGTTCATAAGTTATTGTATGGAGTCCTTATAAGTATGGGTCACTGTGCAGTTGCCGTATCAGTCCCTGGCCACCTAGATAGAAAGATCCAGTGTGTGGCTGTTCTTTGGAACACAAAACCTGCACAGTTGGTGAGGGCAATCTATCTCTGACCCCATGAGGTTCCTGAGGCCTCTTATGATGACCCTTACCTTAGTACTTCCAGCTATTTCCCAAATAGGAGCCCCACACTGTATGACTCCCTTGAGAGGACAACATGTATCTCTGTTGGATCCCACTGCCACCAACCTTCCTTCCTCTTCTTCCTCATCTTCCTTTACAAGTGCTCATTTATCCACAATCAGCCTACTCCCCATGCCACATACACACATGCCAAAGTCCTAATAACAACCCAATAATCCAAGGAGAATAATCCAGCAACAATCAAGAACAACTGAAAAATATTATCCCCCACCTCGAGGGTAGGAAGGAGTCAGTCTTCATGAACTCAGTAGCTGGTATGTACTTTCAGAACTGGAGGGCAATGTTTGCATTTCTTCATGTTTATCTTTCTCTTCTTCCCCAGAAAGGACTGAAAGACTTCTATAAGACACCACTTCTTACAAACTACCTCCCCCAAAATAAGATTTTATACCAAAAATATTGATGGTTCTTATATTCTGCTTATGGGATTAGCAAGAATTTTATTCCTTTAGAATTTCCAGGAGTTGATAATAACATTTTGAAAGTTTACAGTTTGATAATATTAGAAAAAATTCAAAGATTTCAGGATATACAGAATTAGCCATTCCATTGTACATTTGGTTTTTCTATGATCTCTTAGGACTAGATTTTGGTTAAAAAAACAACAAAAAAAATCAATTGAGGTTTTTAAGAATCTTTTTTTTTATTTTTTCAAAGATTTTATTAATATATTTGAGAGAAAGATCATAAGAGAGAGCAGAGAGCACAAGGTGGGAGGGGGGACAGAGGGGCAGAGGGAGAGGGAGAGGCAGACTCCCCACTGAGCAGAGCCTGAGATCAGGACCTGAGCCACAGGCAGATGCTTAACCAACTGAGCCACCCAGGCACCCCTTAAAATGCTTTCTATTTCAATGAAACTAAAAATGAAAAATGAGAAATGGCTGTACCTTATAAGAGTAAAAATTAATATTTCCAGTACCCAATATGAATATTGATCATAAATTCAATTAAAATTCTTAATTTAAATTTAGAAAAAGAGAATATTCAGTTATCTCCTGGAGAATGGTAGGCTTCCTCCCAAACTTCTGTAGAAAAATATGATGTGAAATTGTTACCAATGCTTTTCTATTAGGTATCTCAATTCAGTTTTTGTTTATGGGCCAAATTCCCTGGCATTTAGGAATAGGTTAATTTTGGTTTTGTGTTCTTTTTCTGTGCACATGTGTGATTGTATATCTGTCTAGAATAGGCTTGAGTTACTTCATTCAACTGGTATCACAAATCTGGCAGGACATGTTTGGCATGCAGGGATCTGTAGGTGATGTAGGAAGAGGCTGGAAAAGGTATTTGCAGTAAAAGGCAAGACTCAGCATGGGTTGACTGCCATGTAGCCTGGTGTAGCTAAAGTTGATATATTATACCAGAATTTATCATACCCATCTTAGGATTTTACAACAGCCTTGTGACCCAAATATATGATTTTTGATGACTTAAATAACAAAATGCAGCCAAATCACTGTCTCCTGTGAACTCTTTTGCCCCTCCCCTAACACACACACACACACACACTCACTCACTCTCACACAACCTCATTTCTAAACATCCTTCTCTGCAGTTATCACTGCCCACCTTATTTTGTAGAAAAGATGTAGAGGCATCATCACATTTGCTAACCTCTAACTCCTTTGGGTTTGTCCAGTTTATTTCAGTATCCTTGAAAGTGCCTACCACGTTGACTTGCACATTCTGAGCACACTTAGCAAGTATCTGTTTAATGAATGGATATATAAAATAATCTAAGTAACAGTTTTTGACTTTTGGAGCCAGGAAATTCAGATTATCTATACCTGAACTGGTGATATATTGTCTTCTCCAACTTAACTCCACATCAGTTAGCTGTGATTACCAACATTTTGTACTGACTGCAATGAGAATCCCTTCATGGCAAATATGAACTCAATGGGAAGGAATTCTGTGATTGAATATTAATGTCTACTAAGCTAACAGAATAGAGAGGGCTACCACCTTTGCTGTAAAATAACCCCCGAAATGTGTTCTACCCCCTCATTCTACAGATAAAACTAGGCTTCAGAGTGTTAACATATTTTATGTCACACAATCAGTGGCAAAATTATAGTAGAAACTCAGACCCTCAAACTCTTGACTATATTATATGTCTCTTCTCACACCCTGTTCACTACATCTCTTTCATTGAGACTACCTTACTTCTACTATTATAGGTAATTTTAACCTTAGTGGATTACAAACAGCCTCTAGGAATACACACAGGTCAGTTGTTAGGTTATGAACATTAAATTAAATAAAAGGTTAGAAATGCTAATATAGTACCTAACATATGGTGAACAATCAGTGCATATTCTTGAATATTATTTCTTTAATGTTACTCTTCTTCTGGTTGCTATATTTATAAAGTTACCTTCCTCTCTGGGCCTCCATTTTTTCATGAACTCTATGATTCACTTTACAAATAATGGGATTTTCCAGTGCACTTTCATCTGTTACATAAAATACAACAAGCTTATGGTAGTTCTCTATTTGCTCAAACTTAGATATGAAGGAATCAACCCTGTAAACCTCAGATTTAAGTCATCATTCAGTCTTCCCACTGCACTCATTGTAAAAAGTCACAGTATAATTAATATTCAATAAAATACAGTGATCTTGAGTGTTCAGTTCAATGAGTTTTAATAACTGTACTCACCATGAAACCACCGCTTAAAACAAGATATAAAACATTTCTATCGCCCCAGGGAATTTCTCATGTCTTTTCTCAATTAAAAAAAACCCAAAAAACAGAATGCCTCAAAAACCTGTGTCATCCTTCTGTAGGCTCTATGATAATTTTCTCTGTATCGGGCCAATTTTACTTCATTCTGTCAAAGTGGGCACTGCCCACTGCATTTCTTATTACCTCCCCTATTCCCTCAGATCCAGCAGAAATTATTAAAAAAGAGAAAAGAACAATTCATCCAGAAATCCTCTTGAGCCAATTTAAGATCAGCAAACTCTTGGTGAGCATGACCCCCCAGACTGTTTAAAAGTGGAAATTTCTGTCTTATAAGATGTCTTTATAATGTTATTGATATTTTAGAGGGAGAAGACAGGAAATCTCCTAGAGGAATGGTGGTACCCAAACAGAATATCATGGAGTTGTAGTCATTACATTTCTGTCTCATTCTCAGCTCTATGGAGTTAGATATTTGGTTTTCTTAGCACAGAGTTGATCATGTCTTTATGGATAAACACTTGCTAAGCAAATTCATAAGATATTTATATATAAATATAAAAATGATAGTTTATATTAATATAATGTATCCATATATTAATAATATATTATTATAATGGATTGTTTTATTTTTCATTTAGTACAGTATTTACATCCATTATCCAAGATACTCTATACTAGTCTTTCTCAACTTGTATTTCATTATCACTCTCCTATTTCCACAAAGATGCCCTTTTAGTGATCTACCCATGAAGTTTTAATACCATATATGCTGTATATCTGTTTATATAATATATGTGTTCTTGTGCTTTATACATAAAAAGTAACATTTTACACCCTGAAGCCAATTTTTACTTCTTTGGGGATTGTTATTGACCCCATTAAGAATGTATGCCCTATTCTTTTTTTCTTGCTACCTGGCATTATGGATTATTGTATTAATCATGGCTTCTTATTTTCTGTATCTCTGATACTTTGCCATCTTGAGTGTTGCTGGACGTGGAGAGACTGCCAAGGCTAGCCAATTCCTACAGATATTAAAGGACTCACCTTTTTTTTTTATTATTATGTTATGTTAATCACCATACATTACATCATTAGTTTTTGATGTAGTGTTCCATGATTCATTGTTTGCGTATAACACCCAGTGCTCCATGCCAAATGTGCCCTCTTTAATACTCATCACCACACTAACCCATCTTCCCAACCCCCTCCCCTCCAGAACCCTCAGTTTGTTTCTCAGAGTCCATAGTCTCTCATGGTTTGTCTCCCCCTCCGATTCCCCCCCTTCATTTTTAAAGGACTCACCTTTGAGCGGTCTTTCACGTGCAGACTAACCAATCCAGACCCCATAATTCCAACCACTCCTATATTGGGCTCTTACTTTGGCCCTATTCCCCTGCCTGGATGGCTCCAGAGCCAAGTACCAAACAATTAGGGATAGCCCCTACACTCCAGAGGCTGATGAAATTATAGAAACTAGTCCATCCTAAGACTTCTTAACCAGCCTTGCCTGTTCCTTCACTCTTACCTACATTTCCCTCTGCCTCCTGACTGGCCCCAATACTCCCCTGTGTGGCCTTGCATGATGTGGCATTTCCCCTCCTCTTGGGAACTGTCTTTTCAGTGGCAGCCATCTCCCAATCAATTGTCCTCACTATACCTAAATAATAATAAAACCCACATTTTAAAACAATTATGTATCAGGAAGTTGGTTGGTCAGCATGAAATATGGATAGTCTTTTTTTTTAAGGATATAGAAGTTTATTGAATACACCACAAGGAGGGGCAGGCGGGGCAGCAGAGGAGAGGCTGTCTGCTGAAATGCCTTGAGAGTTACTTGTTAGAGTTACGGTGAAGCCTTGTAAATTCTCCCTGTCCCTTACAAAGTACCATCCTTATTGTTCTCTATGCTGGTGGGGAGTACTGCAAAGTGATAAATGTATGATCTTAGCAGTCAGACTCTTGGGTTCAGACCTTACCTTTGCTACTTCTTAGCTATGTGATTATGAACTTCATGGATTAGCTATACGTACTAAACTGTATGTGTAATGTACTGCAAAGGTTAGGAATCCCCAAGACCATCTTCACTTCTGATACTATCTGCAAGTTCTCAAGATCCCAAGATCACCCTCAAGCTTGATCATTCCCTTGAATGATTCACAGAACACAAAGCCATCATATTCCCTGTTATGGTTTATCACAACGAAAGGATACAGATTCAAATAAGCCAAGGGCAGAGGCACATAGAGCAGAGCCCAGGAAAGGCCCAGATGCAGGGCTTCCAGCTGTACCTCCTAGCAGATTTGCAGACACTGCTTACTTCTCCCAGGGAAGATATACGGCAATATGCAGGGAAGCTCACTTGAGTCCTGATGTTGGGTTTTTTTGATGCTCAATCATGTAGATTTGGTTGATTTGCCCATGTGGTTTACCTTAGTCCCAAGCCACTCCAGAGGTCAAGCTGATACCACAAAGCCCAAACTTCCCCTTACCTTTCACACACTGCACCATAAACCACATTGCTACTGTAGACTGTGCAGTGTAGCCCAAAGCACCCACCATGGATCACGTTGTGGACACTGACTATCTGGCATGGCCCAAGGCCCCAGGTAAATAGACACTCTTATCACATACATTATCACGACATTCCAAGGAATACAGATTATATCCTTGGGCAAAGAACAAACATTCCTTTGGGCAAGTTTAATTTTTTCCTAAATAAGCGCTTAAGACTAGTTGCCACACCCATTAAATGCATAATCAGCATTAGTATTGTTATTGTCTTAGTTGTCATGCTAAAATCTCTCCTGCCTGAAGTGTACTATAAAAACACTGCCGAATTCTTACTCTTTTTGCTTTTCTTTTCTGGGTCTGTGCAGACATTTTTATGTTGTTAATGGGCTCTTTATTCATGCATGGTAACATGTACCTGATTAAGACTTAACAACCTTTGGTGAGACATACTGTAGTTCTGCCTTCTTAGTTTACCCTTTAAGTAACCCTAGGTATTCCCAGACCTTTTCAGGTACATATTTATAGACAACCCGTGGGGCTATTTTGACAGATAGTTGATCTCATTCATTATATATTGAATCTTACTATTCTCACCTTCAGCATAATATTATTTCTACATTATTAGAGGACACATCACTGTAACTTTCTATATTCTACATAAGAACCTATACCCATTGTTCAGCAGCCAAGTAAGTTTTTGTGTTTTTTTGGTTTTTTTTTAAATGAGGCAGTATTAAAGGCTTGCACAAAATTCAGGGGCAAGTAATTCCTTTTTTCCCAGCCTAGAAAGGTGCTCTCTTTGTTATAAAGCAAAAAGACACACGAAAGGTTACATTCTTATTGCTCCATCTCATTATTGTTGATGCAAAACTCCAAATTAATTTGCTTGTAGTTATGGAAATATCTCCTTTAACCTTGGTGACACAATCTGAAAAAATTTGTTTTAGCAATGGGCTTTGCTTAACAGCTTTTGGCATTTGGTCAGGCTGAACAGTCATCCAGAGAGCTTGTATCTTCTTTCTTTCTTTAGTATAGTGATCGCTGCAGAAATATTACATGGAATATGGCAGAAAACCTTTATTATGGTGGCTGGTATAGAGGCAGTATGCTCTGATTAGCAGTAGGGGCTCTCTAGGTATTTAAATCTATCCTGGAACCTAGCTCTTGATGACCTCAGACAAATAGCTTAACTGCTCTGCTCAAAAGGGGTGGTGGTAATATCACTTTCTTCTTTTTAGATCCAGGAGGAGAAAGGGTTTTTTTGTTTATTTGTTTTGTTTTCTGCTGTATGCTCTGCTTCTAAAAGTGACTGGCACAGAGGAAGGAATGAACAAAGTGTTGTGATGAAGATCAACTGACATCAGGCATGTAAAGCCCTTAGACTAGAACCTGGCACATAGTAAGTTCAAAGGAAATACTCATTTGAAAAAAATACACTTGTTGCAGGATTTCTTTTTCTTTAGTGCCTGCGGTTCTTGGTCATGCCACTCCAAAGAATGAAGAGGTAGACCAAACAAAGAGTAGTGGGCAGCAGAGCAAAGTTTTTGAGAAATAGTAAAGCAAAGCCTATTGAGCAATAGTACAAAGCTCCTGAAGAGGGAGGGGGCCCAAGAGGGTTGCCAGCAGAGTTTCTAAGTCTAGGAGTTTTTATGGGCTTGTTGGTGAGCTGTTTTAATTTGATTAACCCTCCATGCACCTGTCACCCAATCGGGTTTTTGTCCACACACTCATCTACCTATCAGGTAGTTGTTCTGTGGGAAAGGGTGGAGAGATCCTTCCAGGGTGCTGTAAAATCCTTTGAAGGGTGGTTTCTGTTAGGGCAGTCCCCTTGTCTCTGCCTGCCTTTCTTCCAACTATCCTTCATTACAAAGAAAATAGGAACAGATTAAACCCTTTTTATTCAATGAAGTGTGTGGTGATGGGTTTATAGGAAATTCATTAATTAAATTAGACTCCTAATTGTATTGTCCATTTTTTTATTCACCAAATATATATTCAATTATCACATGCACATGCACTATTGGAGGTCCTGGGAACTCAGAGTTTAACAAAAACAGTGAAATAAAGGACACTGATGAAACTTTCTGCCCACCCTAGGACAGTTCCCCCATGTCTGTCAGTGACCAATAGCTGAGGAAAAAGAAACCTGCAGGCCAGTGATGAAAACAGAGCTTTTAGACCATTAACTTTATTATTAATCTTTTGCCGTTTTTGTATCTGTCAGAGTCTCTAAAACTCTTGAGCTACAAAAGCATTTTCTCTGAGACAAGAGATTATTCAGAGGCTCCCCTCTTCATTTCCCATTTCTGCCTTAGAGAATTTTTCAACCAGTTGTTTCAGGTTATAGACATAATTGGTTATTAGTCATTTTGGTGTCATTGTTCATTGACACACATCTCCGCATCATCTCTCAGCCAGGCTTCCAGTTTCTGATTAATCTTTGTCCAGTCATTGAGGATACTGAAGCAGCTCCTGGTTAATTAGACCATTTTGTCTCTAACCTCATACATTTCTGAATGTAACAGTGATAGAGGTGTCAGCAGTTCCAAGCACGGCCCTGAAACCTTGCTAATCAGCTCCTGTGATTTGCTGGGGTACCATTGTTTCAATTGTTAAAGCCAAATTGTTGTGAGAGGTTATATGTATATGGACATCTTTATCTCCAAGTCAATTACACACACATTTAATGAAACCTAAGGAGTTCATAAAGTAAAAATAAATACATAAATAAATAAATAGCATCAACAACATTTAATGATGTAAATCCAGCATGCTTGTGTGCACACGTGCACACACACACACATACATAAACACAATGTGATAAAACAGTGAAATACGTACTTATATGGAGAGAAAGAGCATGGGCTTCTTACTACCAGCTCTGTGAAGATGGCCAAGTTTTAGCTCTCTGAATGTCATTCTCCTTATCTGTCAAATAGTAATAATATTAATACCTACAGGGTTCTTGTAAGGATTAAAACACACTAAATAATATTTTATAAGATTTTCAGTCTGCTTAATAATGTGTGCTAATTACATGATAGTTATTATTCTAGGAAACCACCTCACTCTCCCAACTCATAAAAGAAAGCAATTAACATTTTATAATAATTTTTATTAAAAAGTGATTGCTCCAGTTTTATAAGGATTGCAGAAAATCACAGTAGAAGTCAAAGACAGACAAGTTTTACTATTTCAGCTGGGTTTCTCAAGATGTGTGGCCCAGTTGTACTAGAGTTTAGGACAGAATTCCAAGAGATACTGGAAAGCAGGAAAAGAAATTAACTTCATTTTATGAACTACTTGAGGCTTGTCTTCTCCAGCATTTCCAAAGAACTGTACATAAGAAGACAAAAAACCAAAACAAAATAAATTGATGAAGTGCTACCAAAAACCAACAAAAATCTACCTTCAAAGAAGTTGGAAAAACACTGAATATTAAATTGCCCCTTGAAGAATTACAGTTCTTATTTTAGTGTTGAAGGGTTGGAGAAATTTGGAATAGCTCTAATGAAAGGAATAAAGGGACAGCCTTAAATCCTTTTATTTGGCTTATTATTTAGGTTTTTTTTTCCCCCCCAAATGTTCCACATAACCTGTGTTACCACATAAAACATCTTTCAACAAAATGCCGAGGTTAAATGTTGTGGGTTGAATAGTGTCCTCCACAAAATTCATGTCCCCCCCAGAAATTAAGAATGGGATCTTATTTGGAAATAAGGTCTTTGCAAATGTAATTAGTTAACAGCCACTGACATGAAATCATCCTGATTCTGATTGGGTTCTGAATCCAATGACTGGTGTCTTTATGAGAAGAGAGGAGGATACTCAGAGATACGGAAGTGATGTGATACGAAGATAGATCCAGACTGGAGTGATGTAGGCCCAAGACCACCAAGGACTGCTGACAACCTCCAGAAGCCGGGATAGAGGCACAGGATGGTTTCTCCCTCAGAGCCTCCAGAACAAATCAATCTTGACGACACCTTCATTTTAGACTTTAAGCCTTCTGAACTGTAAGAGAATAAATTTATTGGTTTGTGCCTCTAAGTTGGTGGTAATTTGTTACGGCAGTCCTAGGAAACTAATAAATAAAACATATATGTGGTACTCCAAAAACGGCAATTTGAAATTTGAAAAATGTCATTAACTGTATCTTGATAAGAGCTTTCTTCTCTTTTCTGCCCATTTGTTTAGGTTCCATTTTTTTGGTCATTGCAGGGACAGAGGGAGAAATTGTACATGCTACTGATAAGCAGTATGTCCAGTGCTAAGTAGTCTGATTAAGAGCTAACTCATGGCTTAAAAATGAACTCTCCATTATTATCACTTGCACTCTTGTCAGCAAAAGCACTTGGCACTTGTGAATTATTAGTGTTTGTGAAAAGTTTATAAAATAGCTTCTTCCATGCTAGCACCAAGAGAAACAAATAAAATAAATAATAAAATAAGTAATAGCCAATATATGATAGCAATGTTTGCTAAATTTAAATTAGTCTCTCTGGTTAGCTTTGGAATCAGCATGGAAAATTAAGATGAATGTCTACATTTTCAAAGATCAAGAGCTGAATAGAATTTTGTTTTCTTTTCTTTGTCTAGAAAAACAAACCACACATACTTTTAATTCAGCCATTCAGAGAGCTGCATCCACTCAGCTCTGTTTGAACTGAGTCTCAGAGTCTATGTCACACTTGATGGTGGGCTACCTGTGATTTCTCCAAAGCCCCAGAAGGAACAGCCAAGGTCATGGCTTCTGTAGAAGCCAGAGGCACTTAGACCCTTTGAGCTCTGATAGGAAAATAAAGAAAAAAGTAGTTTTGCCCTAAGTCTAGTTCCTTCTTATCTGGAGAGCACTTCCTATCAGGATTCGGTTAAGCTCCTTGAATGCAAGCCTGACCGCAACTACTTCTTTTGCATGCAGAATTTGGACATGTTTTTCAATTGAAAATGTGATCACAAGCTTAAGTCACATTTATGGCTTCCCAAAGCCCTCAAGATGAGTTCCTCATTCTTTAAGGTAGCTAAAAGTGACTTCTTGATGTCTCTTTGGATATCTATCTTTCTAGCCCCATCTCTTGTCAACTTCCTTAACAAGGATTACTCCATCTTCAAATACTTCTTGGTTTCTCTCAACTCAAGGCATTTGCATTTACTTACCTTATGCTCTTTCTAAAGAATCTCTCCATCCTAATTCCTGTAGTTTGGGGTTGTTTAAATTGTGGTTTCTGATGTTAGATTGACTAGTTTTAACCTGTGTAAACTGCGGGAGGATTAGCATTTTCCTCATAGAGTTTGTGGCAAGCCTTAGATAATAAATGCCAAATTAGTACATGTAACAGCTAGTAAATTGTCAAAAACATCATCATAAATGTTAATTATCTTTCAAATCCCAGTTGGGATAAAATTTGCACTTAAAAGCATTTCCTGATTTCACAGGATTCAATTAGATGCAAATTAACAATAATTATCAGAATACCCCAAATATTAATACTTTTAGATCCATCAATTCTAATTCTAGAAAATTATGCTAAGAAAATAATAATAAATACAGTATAGGAAAGGCATTTATTATTGCATTTATTTATTTTTTAATGATAAAAAAGCAAAACATAGACAAATGTCTGTATTTTATTTAGATATATTAGTCACATGATGGATTATTATGAAACTTTCAAAATGTATAGTTCCATTAAAACTAAAAGTTCACAAGTACTCATTATTAATAGGGAAATTGCTTATGTTATATTTTTAAGTGGGTAATGGTAGAGATTAACAATTGACAGCATAGGGTGCCTGGGTGGCTCAGTTGGTTAAGTGACTGCCTTCAGCTCAGGTCATGATCCCAGGGTCCTGGGATCGAGTCCCACATCAGGCTCCCCCTGCTCTGCGGGAAGCCTGCTTCTCCCTCTGCCTCTGCCTGCCTCTCCCCCTGCTTGTGCTCTCTCTCTCTCTGTCAAATAAATAAATAAAATCTTTAAAAAAAAAAAACAAAAAAAACAATTGACAGCATGTACAGAAAAAGATTCATGAATTATAGATACCAGTATCCAAAATTGGGTATTTTTTTTCTTTACCTTTCTGAGACTTGCAAATATTCCATAATAAGCATCTATTATTTATATAATGGCATAAAATAATAACCTTAAACTTAAAAAAATGCTGATTGAGTAAATAAAACTGTTTCCTACATGCCCATAGCAGTCCATGTCCATAAGATGTGTCATGTGTTTCTCTTGTCTAACTTTTCCCCTCTGGAGAAGTACATGGAAACAGGTTGATAAAGAATGTGAAGGGAGAACATGAATAGGAAGGTGGAGAAGGAAAAGCCTGATGTATCCTCATCTTTGTGAAATGTTTACAAAGTCAGTGTAGCATCACTGGAGAGACTGTTTATATTCAAATATTCAAGTGAGGAAAAACAGGAACAAAATTTAGAACTGTCTGAACCTTGAAAGAGTCAACAGAAAATGTCAAAGGCTTCTCTCACACAGGAAACCGACCAGTTTCCCACTCATAAAAGAGAAGAAAAAATCTTTTGTTGCTTACGAGTCTGGAAAAAAAAAAATTCGAGCTTATGTTTGTCATCTTTGTAAACTATCCTTGTCATTTAATCTTTATATTGGGAGGAAGACAATATAGCATAATGAATCAGGGGATGCCATTTCATTTTCTTATTTCATATTCGAGTTTAGTCTAGTGTAATTATGGTGTTTATGAAGTTTAAACTGATGTAGCAAGAGAGAAATAGAACAACTGCTGATCTACTCTAAGGAGCATTTCTTCATAAGAAAGATCACATTGGCAAGTAGAGGAAATGCATGAAAGATTTTTATCAACCAATAATTTAAATTTATAAGAAACTTTCATTGTGGTAAATTGGAAAACATATAAATCTATTTCTAAATAAGTTTTAAACTAAAATGAGGAAACCTTAGCAAAAATATTTCACAGAGGGAAATAGAAGCAAAACAAAAACAAAAACCAAACCCCAATCTGTGAGAAAAGAGCTGAGAAAGAACCAGGAAATTACAAATGAGCAGATCTGCCCTTGGCTGTAAGCAAGATCTCTGAGACAGTAATAAGGAATGAGGTTACCAAACATCCAGAGAGATATGAGCTGATAAAACTTAATCAGGCTAGTTTCACAAAGGGCAAATCTTTTCTGACAAATTTGGTGGCATTTTTGCATGGCAGAGAGGGCAGGAGAAGTACGTGCCTGGAATGAGAAATGGAATTCAACTTGAGAAAGTAGCAAGGCGTAGATGACATACATGGGAATGAGGTACAGTCTCAGCTTTCCAAGGAGGCCACTTGGGTGACATTTCACCCCAAACCTACAGATTTCTTTAAGATATGCTTGTTGGCAATAAGCATGAAACAGGAATGATGGATCAGCATGCTTACATGTCATACTCTGTTACCAAAATTATGTCAGTTATCATCAAGGAATGTCCATTTGAGGTATGTGTCTACCTTGGCTATTCACAGATTTTAGAGTGCCTTTCTCAGTTATTTATTTCTCCTTTTTTCCAAATGTTCTCCTTTTAGTTTTTTATTGGTATACACATGGAATCAATGCCATTTCAGGCAGACACACTCTTATCTCAGAGGGTAACCATTGGGGCCACTGTAATATCTCAATGATATCTTGGTTTTGTGGGGCTTTCTAACATCTTCACTGTGGGACATTTGAGGAAAGTGCTTTTAGGTGCTTTGTATACTTGACAGCATGCTGTTACTTTTCAGAGGTTAAGGTTGAAATGCTCTAAATTAGGGAAGTAATAGTGTCAAAGACCCAGAAGTTCAAAAGAGAGAATCTGAGTTTACCTCTCAGTTGGTCCCTTAGCATCAGCCTACAAATAAGCTTGTCTCTTTAATCCTGAAAATACAAATAATCAAAACTGAAACACACATATACAAACAGGTTCTCTAGGCCCCACTCATTTCTCTCTCTCTTTGCCACCTGGCTTCTATGTTGTTTCTATCCCATGCCATAGTTTTCTTTCAGTCTTCAGTTTACCTTAAACTTGGTTTTTTGTCTTGACTTGGTAATGTGTCTTGACTTGGTAATGAAATTTCTCCTAAAGAAACGAAAGATTTTCTGATTACCAAGTAAGGTTTTGTTGTTCTTATTTTTCACTGCTCTCTAACACATAACAACCTTAATTATGTCTTTTATTAAAAACTCTCCTTTCTTGGCCTCCCGTATGATGGATGGGATCAGCAGAATAATGGCCCCAAAGTGGTCCATGTCCTAATCCCTGGAACATGTGAATATGCTAGGTTACATGGCAAAGGGAAATTAAAGTTGCAGATGGAATAAAGGTTTCTGATCAGCTGATTTATTTATTTATTTTTAAAGATTTTATTTATTTATTTGACAGAGAGAGAGATAGTAGAGCAGGAACATAAGCAGGGGGAGTGCGAGAGGGAGAAGCAGGCTTCCCGCCAAGCAGGGAGCCTAATGTGGGGCTGGATCCCAGGACCCTGGGATCATGACCTGAGCCGAAGGCAGACGCCTAACCATCTGAGCCACCCAGACACCCCTAATCAGCTGATTTAAAAGGAAGTTTATCCTGGATTATCTGGTTGAGTCCAGTGTCATCACAAGGGTCCTTAGTAGTAGAAGAAGGAGGCAGAAGAGAATCAAAGGGAAATGTGAGTATGGAGGAGTAGTTAGAGTAATTTGAAGTAAAAGGACTCAATGTACTATTGTTGGTTTTGAAGATGGAGAAAGGAGTCCACAAGCTAAGGAATTCAGGCAGCCTCTAGAAGCTAGAAAAGGCAAGGAAAGACATTCTCAAGGAAACACATTCTATGCTGGAGCCTCTCAAGAAGGAGATGCAACTCTACCAACACCTTGATTTTAGCTCAGTGAGACCCATTCTGGAATTCTGATCTACAGAACTGTAGGATAATAAATTTGTATAGTTTTATGCTACCAAGTTTGAGATAATTTGTTATGATAGCAATCGATAACTATATAATGATTCAGGTAAAATAATCTCAATTTCTCATATAGACCTTCTTAGAATTTTTTGGCTCTTTTCTCTCTTTTGTCAATTCTAAAGATGTTGATGATCCCTGGTTTTCCATCTTCAGTTGTCCTTTTACTCAATTCCATGTTGGTACTTAACTTTACAGAGCAGTGCCCTTCAACTCTGCCTTTCTCCCCAGCCAACTCCTGCTTATAGCTAGCTACTGGTTCTACAACTATGAGTCCCACTGGCAGCTCAAATTTAATGTGTTTTAATGATATTTTTAAAATAGCAAAATAATGAATCTTAAATGAATATAAATGTGATAGCTTTTGTTTAACAAACTAATTAATGTGGGAACCAGTAAAGTGTTGCAACTTGTTCAAAGTAGAATTTAAAGAACCATGTGTGCATAGGCAGTAATAAATGATAAAATGGATTTATAAATGGATGCAAAATGGTTTTATCATGGCTAAATTTCATGGTATGCCAGTTATATCTCATGGAAGATGATACAAAAACAAAACAAAACAAAAACCTGGTTTAGCCACAAGGGAAAAAGAGAAAGAAGTATTTCATTGTATTGGGCACAATTCATTTGCATTTCAATGTTTAAGAATCATTTGCATTCTTAACAGTTTTCTCTTCCTTACATTGTTGTAAAATAGATAAAAGACATTGAAAGGCAGAGTTAACACCCAAAAATGCACTGGACAAGATACCCAGTAATCTTCTTGTGTCCATTTTGAAATCTTTCACAAATATTTACTATGATAATGGCCTCTAACATCTCTCTGCTCTGTCATGTTTTCATTCTCCTGATGCTCGTTTTATACATTGTCATCTCCTATCAAACTTCCCACACTTCCTCTCCCATCATCTGTCTCAGCTGATAATATTTCTTCCTCCTTCCTAAGAAAGTAAGGAAAATATCAGAAGATAATTTTAACATGCTTTCAACCTCACATATATCAGTGTATTTTCTACCTGTCTATATACTCTGCCTTCCCTCGTTACTGTGGAAGAAAACTTTCTTTCTAAAGCCACTCACTACAAAGGAACTGGATCCCTCCTCTGGCACTTCTTCAAGGGCATCACTCCAGATATTGTCTTCCCTCTATTGTGCATCATCTTTTTTTTATATATACAGTATTTTCCTTTTTCTTTAAGGTTTTATTTATTTATTTGAGAGAGACAGAGATAGCAACAGAGATAGTGAGAGAGAGCAGGAACAGGGAGGAGAAGGAGAAGCAGGCTCCCCACTGAGCAGGGAGCCCCATACGGGACTCAATCCCAGGACCCTGGGATGGTGACCTGAGCCGAAGACAGATGCTTAACCAACTATGCCACCCAGGTGCCCTATTGTGCATCATCTTGTTCACACTGTACTGAATCATGTCCAGAACATGCGAATGTGTTGTAATTTCTCATCTCAACAAAATGTGCTCTTGACCCTGCATCTTTCTATCCTAAATCTCTGGACCCTTTCATGGAAAAACTCCTTACAACTTTTTTTTTCATACTTATTGTTTCAATTTCCTCTCTTCACATTGCTCCTTGACCACACTCCATTCAGGATCCATACTCCAGTCAACTCTTGCTAAGTGCTCAGTGATCTCTACATTGCTAAATCAAATGGTATATTTTCCCCTCGTCTTATTTGGCCTACTATCCCTACTTGCCAAAGCTGACCACCCCCTGTTCAGATGTACCAAATAAGTGATATCTTCTTTTGTCATATTTTATAAAATAACACCCCACCTTACCCAGAATTCCCCGCTCACTTACTCTTTATTTTTCTCCATTGCACTTAATAGTATCTAATGTACCATGTGTTTACTTGTTGACTTAATTTATGCCTCCCCCAATTAGAATACAAACTCCATTAGAGCAGCAATTTTAGCAGGTTTTTTTCATTGCTATATTTTCCAGACCCAAAGATAGCTTTTGCAAATGGTAATCCCACAAATAAATGCTTGTTCAGTAAATAAATGAAAAATGAATTAAACTTGTAGCTGCTTTCTCATCTCCTTTCATCCTCAGTGCCCTCATCTTTCCCCTCCTCCTCCTTTTAACAGTTAAGGAAGTCAACAGATGTGCCTTCTTGCCTTCATCCATCAGCTAGCTCAGAGGAATCTTTAATTCTCTCTTTCCCTCATCTCTCACTTTGAATCAGTTATATCATTCTGTTGGTATTGCCTCTAAACACTTCAAAAGAGCTCTCATATTGTTCTCATTCTCTTCATTCCTACTGACAATGCCCCAATTATCTCAGTGTTTTCAAATGTTTGATAAATAATCTGCCTGACTTGTGATTCTCTTCCCCTATCCTTCCTCCAGTTAATCATAGATCTAAGCATGTCATATAGCTGCTTAAAGTTGAAAACACTTCCATGTTTTCTAACACTTAACACATCAAGTTCAAACCTCTGTAATGTCATTTAAAGGCCTTCAAAATATTCTAAATATACCATTCCATTTCTATATTTCATTATTCTCCTACCTTCCAGACTAGTTATATTTATTTTTGAGTGACAGATATTTTCATATTTTTATTCAAGCTTGTCTTAGAATTTCTTTACTACACCCTTCCCTTTCAAAGGCATTCTCATTCTCATTGTTTTACACAAAGCTCACATAATTCCTCACATAGCTCACAGAAATGCAGGGCCCTTCTAATCTTCCATAACCTCTAACCAGAATTAATCACTTCCTCTTTGCACTCCCTTAAAAGCATACTTATGTTTTTGGTATAATACTTATCCTGTAATATTTGCAGTTAGTTACTTGTTTTCATGTCTGATTCCCTTTCTGGAGTATATGTCGCAGTGACTTAGAGTGTGTGTTCTGGAGTCAGATTGCCCAGATTCAAAATTGGATTCCACCACTCTCTAACTGTTCAATATTGAGCAAGTTACCTAAGTTCTCTAAACCTTTTATGGAAAACTCTTTACACTTAAATTGGTAATATTAGAATCTACTTGTTAGAGTTCTTGTAAGGATAAAGTAAGATAATTCATGTACAAGTTCAACTTTATCTCTGACACTTACTAAATTCCCCATTTGCCCTTATTTGATTATAAGCTCCTTGAGTGCAATTCATTTATTTATTTTTATTATCAGCACCTGAAGAAGGTTCAGCAAATAATTAGAGCTAATAAAACTTGGTTGAACTTACTTATGTTAGACTTTATTATTGTGTGCTGGCAATATCTAAATAAGCAATGATGTAGAATTGTGTTTTGGTTTGGCTTTAAACTGCAGAGATCAACAAAATATAAAATGTATGGTAATGCACACTTATTACAATGATTTACTTTATGATCTGTGTACCACATCTGATGTGTCATATACTTTCCAGGCAGGTTTAAAGCTCAGCCTTCAAATCACTAGGTCCCTATAAATGTCTGACTGGACCAAAATACTGTAGATCTCCATGTACATATCTTATACTGAGTGTATACCATTATTTTTTTCTGCTAGAGTGTCTGATATAAAAATAACCAGAATGATTCTATTATGTTCAAAGTGGCTTCTCAATTAAGAACTGTCTTCTCAAATGTCTGTTGCATGAAGAAATATCAAGTATGGCCACTGTCACGTATATGTTAAACTCCTCCTCCTCATTTTTGATGTTTGCTTGAATAAGGACTCACTGATTATCCAGGTTGTAAAATGAATGCCAATTTCAAAGTATGGCTTTATTCTAGTTAAGATTTAAATTTAAGGCTATTTTGAAACTATACCTTTTTTTCCAACTTATTGAGATATAATTGAAATACAAGATTGTGTAAGTTTAAGGTTTATGATGTAATGATTTGATATATGTATATATTGTAAAATGATTACGCCATAAAGTTAGTAAGCACATCCATCACTTCACATAGTAACAATATTTTTTCTGTGTTGAGAATTTTTAAGATCTATTCTCTTAGCAATTTTCAAATATACAATATACTCTTTTTTTTTAAGATTTTATTTATTTATTTGAGAGAGAGACAGAGATAGCAATAGAGATAGCGAGAAAGAACATGAGCGGGGAGGAGAGGGAGAAGCAGGCTCCCTGCTGAGCAGGGAACCAAGGACCTGGGATCATGACCCAAGCTGAAGGCAGACATCCAACCGACCGAGCCACCCAGGCACCTCTACAATATAGTCTTGTTAACCATAGCCACCATGCTATATATTATATCCCCAAAACTTTTTTATCTTATAACAGGAAGTTGTTCCCTTTGACAACCTTCACCTATTCCCTGTCCCCCCAGTCCTCCCTACCTCTACCCTGTTCTCCCACCTTTTCTATGAGTTCATTCTTTTAAGATTCCACATATAAATGAGATCATACAGCATCTGTCTTTCTCTGTCTGGCTTATTTCACTTAGCATAATGACCTTCAGGTTTATCCATGTTGTTACAAACTACAGTATTTCCTTCTTCTTTATGGCTGAATAATATTCCATTTATGTATATACCACATTTTTTATCCATTCATTCATTGATAGACACTTAGGTTGTTTCCATATCTTTTCTAGTGTAAATAATGCTGCAGTGAACATGGGAACCTACACCTTTGAACTAATTTAATATATATTAGTAGAATAATTACCATCAAACCATGGTTAGAACAAAATTATCTTTTCGTTAGAATTTAAAGGCCAATGTTTCTAAAACTCGGTTTCTCCAACCCAGCCCTCACTATTCAGCCACAACAGTATATCTGTTTACTGGACAGCTAAACCTATGAGCCCCAAAGACTCATGAAAATGAACGTCTGCAAGTGTGAATAATATGTATTTTTTAGCTATAAAACCACCTTTATTTTTTCCTTTATTTTGAAAAACTGAACTTCTGAGCAATCCTTCATGCTTTTTCCCTCTGAACCTAAATTCCTGAGAAGACATAATTGACCATAGTCTAATTTAGGTTAAACAGGCTTAAGAGCATGGTTTGGAAGCTAACAAAGAGGCTTAGAAAGAAAACAAAGCCAGAGAAGACAGAGCTCCTTTTAGTCCTGCAAGGATGCAGAACTCCAGTGGTTATACTGTAGTATGTGCAACCCTGGACTTTGAGTCAAACCTAGATCTGAGTACTAGTGCTGGAATTTCACCTGCAGTGTGATCTTGAGCAAATCATTTAAGTTGTGTAAGCTTTAGTCAGGACCAACTACATAATTTACAGGGCATGGTGTAATCTGAAAATGTAGGGTTCTGGAGAGGCAGGCCTGGTGGTGGCAGGAGGAGGCACCAAGTGTTAGCCAAGGCACCAAGCATTCAGTGCTCACCAGACTCATCAGGCTTCACTTACAAAACTCAAATTTATGACTAACAGTATTAAGAGTGTTAAGGCAGTGCTTCAGAACATTAAACCAGAAATGCAGGGCCCTACTAAGAGCTGAGCCCTCCCTGTGCAATCACATTGGTTACCTGCCCTGGTTTTAGTTTCCTCTTTGGTAAAACCAAGTGAAGTCATCAAACTTTACTTATTTTTCATGTTGTTCTATTTTTAGTGAATTGGAAATTTTTTTTTAAGATTTTATTTATTTATTTATTTATTTATTTATTTATTTATTTGAGAGAAAGAGGTGGGGTACCTGTGCATGAACAGGAGAGAGGGGCAGAGGGAAAGGGAGAGAATCTCATGCAGTCCCATCATGGGGCTCGATCTCACGACCTTGAGACCATGACCTGAGCCAAAATCAAGAGTCAGCACTTAACCAACTGAGCTATCCAAGCACCCCAAAAATGATTTTAGAAATCGAACCTCTTTAGTAGAAGACATTTAGGGAGTGCCAGGAGCCTGGGTAAGGAACTATATTGGGAGGGATAGGACTGTGAAACAAAGATCCCAGGAACTTTCTATGTGGGTTTGATCCTGTAGATATCTAGTCTTGCCCCTCTGTGAAACCTGAAATTTGCCCAAGTCCAAACAATGAGATTCAAGTAAAACCATGGATAATACATTTTTAAATTCTATGTTCTTTTAGATATGAGGCTTCTCGTGTGCTTGAATTTGCCCCCAATAACTTCTCCTCAAAACAAATGGTTGACTACCCAGGTTATTTGTGTTTTCATAGTTCTAGAGAGAGGAAAAGCAGCACAACAGTGGTTTTGTTCTTTTGTTTATTGTTTTGAATCTGTATTTCTAAAGTCTCTCTGCAAGGAACAGAAATAGTAGAGTTGATGGCACATAGAACCCAGAGGCAGATCTCACTGAAAACTGGACTGAAAGATCAAAAAGCTCAGAGAATAAAGCCACTCTAAATTATTCTTTCTCTCCATCATTCTGCTGCTTGTCTTTTTATCTCAGTCTGTCTTTATATAGACTAGCATTCTCTAACTCTTCATGAGTTTTATGGAAAATGGATTGCTCTAATATTCCTGAATGCCTCATCTCTATTCAAGTAACAATCAATAACTACCATGTCTTAATATTATTTGCTTGTTACCAGAGAGACAAACATAGCAGCCCAGCAGGCTATATTCACTGCTATATTCACCTTTGGTCCAGTCAACCATGGCCAGAAGGGTAAAGTAAATCAAACAGGACTTTTTGCCATAAAAAAAAAAAATTGACTTTTTGCTATAAAAGATGACATGACTCTTAACATGGGTTAAGAGCTGATTTTCCATGAAAAGTTTTGTGGAACTGTTTACAAATGCCAAAATGTGACTGCCTTAGAGACAATCAAATGTTCTCAATATTCAGGGGGAGGACAATGAACTTTAGACACTGGTAGGTTTAATCCAGTATTAGATCATAGGATATATATTTTTTCATGGAAGATGAAAGAAGAAGAAAACTGGGATGGAAACCTACGTTAATTTTCAATAACTGCATGGTTTTCTTTTAATTACCATTTAAAAGTATTTTTCAGTGTACCTTTATTGCAGAGTTCTTACTTTACTGTCAAGTAAAATAATTTTATAGAGTAGCATTATAATTATAGGTGATTTTATAATACTAGGTATTATCAATACAATTATTTAATAATTGTCAACACTCTTCCTAACCCCTAGCACCTTCTTAAAGTAAAAGTACTTGAAAAAGCATTTTGGTTTCTTGGTTTTGATATCATATTGTCACAGTTTTAGCTGTTCTTGTACAGAAAACCAATGTTGTCTTTGCTTTCTGACAGTATAAACAAAGCAACAAAAGTGTACTATTATTTAATCATTCCATTACAGTCTAGGAAAAAAAAAAAACTGAAAATTTACTAAAAGAGACCAATTAGTTAACAAGCTAGGCTTTTCACTGGTATGAACTCAAGCTCTTCAAATATTGATCATAACAAATACAAATGAATACATAAGATACCAACTGATGGGGCGCCTGGGTGGCTCAGTTGGTTAAGCGACTGCCTCCGGCTCGGTCATGATCCTGGAGTCCTTGGATCGAGTCCCGCATCGGGCTCCCTGCTCGGCAGGGAGCCTGCTTCTGCCTCTGACCCTCCCCCCCTCATGTGCTCTCTCTCTCTCATTCTCTCTGTCTCAAATAAATAAATAAAAAAAAATCTTTAAAAAAAAAAGAATTTAAAGATACCAACTAATGATAATTCACTAAGACAAGCTTTTGTGACTTCTAAAATAAACCAAAGTTTGTTAGAAAATGCCTTGCTCTGTTAGTTAAAAATTCTTAATCTACCAAATGAGAATGAAAATGTGTCTCACCAAAGGTACTGCGGAGATTTAACTTATTAATTGGTGTATATAAAGGTCCTTTGAAAACCTCCAATCACTCTCCTAAATATAAGGTATTATTAAGTCAAATTATACCCCAAATTTGGATTATATTAAATTTGAACAGCACTTTTCTTGGAGTGAAGGTAAAGGAAGGTAAATAAATGAACATTTCTTGTCTGGCTCTTTTGTGCATGGCACTATGCTAGGTGGTTCATATGCATTATTTCAGGCAGGTTTTTTCTTGGGGGGCAGGAGGGTGGTTGGAAATTTCTACAAAAAGAATAGAAAAGCCATTTATATTCTACGATCAAAAATTAGATTACCACGTCAACTTATTTCTTTTCAGTTTCTTTCCTTCATTTAAAAAGAAAATCTGTTACAGTTGATCTTTGAACAATATGGGTGTTAGGGTTGCCAACTCCCTGTGCACTTGAAAATTCACGTATAACTTTGATTCCCCAAAAACTTAACTGCCAATAGCCTACTGTTGCCCAGAAGACTTACTGATAATATAAACAGTTGATTAACACATATTTTGTCTGTTATATGTGTTATATACAGTGTTCTTATAATAAAGTAAGCTAGGTATAATAAAATGTTATTAGGGCGCCTGGGTGGCTCAGTCGGTTAAGCGTCTGTCTTTGGCTCAGGTCTTGATCCTGGAGTCCTGGGATCAAGTCCCACATCCGGCTCCCTGCTTGGCAGGGAGTCTGCTTCTCCCTGTGCCCCTCACCCCACTTGTGCTCTCTCTGTCTTTCTCTCTCTCAAATAAATAAATTTTTAAAGTTTTAAAAAAATTAAAAAATAAAATGTTATTAAGGAAAATCATAAGAAACAGAAAATACATTTATAATACTGTACTATAAATAATCCACATATAAGTAGACTGTGCAATTAAAACCCATGTTGTTCAAGAGTCAGCTGTATTTTCTTTGGTATATTCTGTGTGATTTTAAACATTCAAACTATGAAAAATTATGCTAGCAAAATGAAAACCTTTATCCCAAATAAAACTCTCCCCCAAAATAAAAATTATTAAAATTTGATAAAATTGTAGCCATCTTTCTATGCCTCTAAATACAGAGCATTTAGATTAATATGTAGATAGATAAATGCATAGAACAATGCTTTTATAAAAATGGGATCATATCATAGATAGTACTTTTAACATGAGGGTTAAATTTTATTTTAGTTTAACAAAAGTAAAAATAAAATGAAGAGGATAAAGTAAAAGTAAAAATGAAGAGAATTTTGAACTTCTAATAAATTATTTGAGTCAACAAAGATATATATATTTGTATTTGTTTTTCTAAAAGATTTCTCAAAATGTACTAAATAATACTAAGAGGTTAGAGTGTTTATGCTTTTAAAAATTGTATATACATATAATACATATGTATTTTCATCATTTGACTCTTTGCTATAAAAGATATTAGCACTCACATATTTCTTTTTTTTTTTAAAGATTTATTTATTTTAGAAACAGAGAGAGAGAGAGAGCATGGGTGAGGGGCAGAGGGAAAAGGAGACAGAAATTCTCCAGCAGACTCCCTGCTGAATGAAGAGCCAGACTCAGGCTTAATCCCAGGACCCTGAGATCATGACCTGAGCTGAAATCAAAAGTTAGATGCTTAATCAGCTGAGCCACCCAGGAGCCCCAGCACTCACACATTTCTATTTATATTCCCTTATGACCCTTCATTTTTCTATTTTTATTATTATATGTACATTATCCAAGTTTATAGCTTTCATATTCTGTTCTGTAACTAAAAATAACATGTATTTTAAGTATTAGTTTTATATTTATATATATTCAAAGTGCCTCCTATTCTTCCTTCTTTCTTGAGAGTTATATATTGGTTCATTTTTAATTGGATGGATTTCATTGTTAAGTCATTTCTTTAAGAATAGTCATTTATGTTACAGTCTCCTGGAGGTTTTTTTTTTTTTTTTTTTAAGGTAAAGAATGTTGGATGCCATTATACTTGGAAGATAGCGTGGTGGGTGATAATAGACATGTTACCCTTTTATTCAGAATATTGTAGACTTTCTTGCCCACTGTCTTCTGGTATAGAAGGCTGCCATTTTAAAATCTAAATTAATTTAATATTTTCTTTCATTCTTTTAGATGATATTCTGTTTCAGCCTGGTCTTCTTAAGCTTTTCTTTAACTTTGAAGATCACTTAACTAACACATGCCTCGGTATTAAGTGCTTTCTCTTAAATGTCCTTAGAACATGGTATATTCTTTAAATATATGGGAAATTTTCTTTATGATATCTGCTGCTGATACATTTGTTTTATTCTCTATCTCAATGACATCAAAGATTTTATGTTTGTTCATCTTTATCTTTCTTGTTCATTGCCTATTTTTCAGTTGCTTTTGATCTGTGCTTTTTCAACTTCATTGATTATAATTACCTCAAAATGTCCCTTTATGTCAGTAATTTGACTTCAGTAGGTATCTGTTTTGTTTCTTACTTATTCTAATTGATTTATTAGTTCTTTAGTGATGCTTTTTGGTTTGCAATTTGTATCCTTACATTTGTAACTTCCTGATTTATCTGATTCTATTGTTTCTTTTTTCATTGCCATTGAGTTTTGTTAGCTTTTTCTGAATTCATTTTTTACTCCACAGCATGAAATAATTTTGAGAAATTTCCTAGATTGGTATTCTGTCTATCTTTGGCATGCTATGTTTTTCACTTTTATGGTTGCAATATATTTGCATAGTTACTCTTCCATTTCTTTTCATTTGCTCATACTTGAGGAAATGTGTACAGACAATTCATGTATTATTTTAGAGAGGATGTTTCTTATTTTGTCTCATCATATCAAGGACCTTTTTTTTTCCCCCTCCCCCTTAGCTCCAGTTTGGAAGCTGAATACATCACGAGTACCCACATTTTTAACTTGAGGGAATGATGGGATTGAGGAAGTTCAGTCTTTATTGGGAAACTTGGGTACTTCTCTCTGTTTTAAGGTTTTTATTTAATTATTATTTATTTATAAGTGGTGTGTAGCAACATTATTGGTGGAGGAGTCATAGGTATACTTCCCCTGGGGAGATGGATTGTTTATTAGAGTTGGACTCTAGAGGTTTTACCAAGTGAGTGTATAGGCATGAAACTATTAGTCTGTAAAATACAGTCAGCTTTACTATTCACACTTTCCTGCTTCACTTTCTGCTTACCATAAGCTCTGTCACTCCTCTTCCGGCTGAAGAGGAAAAAGATTAAAATGCATTATGTATATAACAACTTTGCTTAACTCCAGAACTGGAGGTTGTTATGAGAATTCTCAGCATTTTGTCATTTCACCAGTAAATCTCACTGGAAGTGAGGATGAGAATAAAGAGTCAAAAATTCACTTCTCTGAACAGGGCAAATTCTTCTCACTGCACCATTGTTTTTGTTGTTGTTGTTGTTTGCTTCTTTGTTTGTTTTGATTAAAGTCAGTGGCAATGGGATTTGTCCCTTGTTCAGACATTGTTCATTTCTGTTGTTTACTTGTTGTTTATTTGCATTTATAATTTCTTGACCATTTCATTAGCTGTTGGAGTAAAATGAGTCTGTATTGCACCCTCAGTCCACTCTTTCTCAACTAGCTTTTACAACAACACAAACATATAAGACTAAATATGGCTATTTTATAGCTGAAAGTTAAGTAAATTGTCCACCATTATGTAGCTAGTAACTGACAAGGCTAGAATTAAAACCTGTCTGTCTCCACTTCTAGGTTATTGATGGAGTATACTGAAATTATAATTGAAAATAAAGTTAACAAAATATTTTACCTGGGTGCAAATATTTTGGAAGACTAAAGGGAAGGAATTAGATCTGAATGGATAATGAAAACAATGAAGAAGGAATCAGGATACTCAAGTTTAATTTCTTGCTGTTTCTTAAAGCAGGTGGTGAATTTGGAAAAAAGATGATCCAACTTCCTGAGTTTCAGTTTCCTTGTCTATAATAATGGTGATGATGACAATGGTAGTGGTGATTGTCATGATATGGGACTACACATTTACTTGTACCAGAAACAATATGATGGACTTTATAAGCAGTATACCATTAAATCTCAAAACAACCATTTGATATACATATATCTATTTTACCAATGAAGATACTGAGAATTATTCAAACTCACTAAGGCTCATTTGATTCAGGGACACATACTCTCTCCCTCTCTTTCTTAAGATTTATTTATTCATTTGAGAGAGAGAAATAGAGAGGAGGGAGGGGCAGAGGAAGAGGGAGAAAGAATCCTCAAGCAGATTCCCTGCTGAGTGCAGAGCCTGATGTGGGGCTTGGCCCCAAGATCCTGAGATCATGACCTGAGCTGAAATCAAGAGTCAGACACTTAACTGACTGAACCAACCAGGCAGCCCATAGGAGCACAGACTCTCAACCACTAGCTCTATTGTCTTTCCATACCAAAAGTCTAGCCTGAATGGTCTACAAAAGACCTACCGACTTTGAAATGTAGAACTATGGTAAGCAGAGGAGATGACCATGCTCTTACATGTCTCTCAAATATAACTATTAGAGTTATGGACTCAGTGTCCTAAAATTAAGTCTTAATATGATGAGATTTATGCTTTATGTTGTTTATTTCAACTTAAAAACAAAACAAAACAACAAAACAGCATTTCTTCACCTTAAACATGAGAATTGAACTCTTCATCCTCCTTTTCCCCTTCCTTTTTTTTCTTAACAATTCCGTCTAAATGCCATGAAGGGAGTTAAGTAAGGTATGTGTCCACATGAATGTGGAAGATGAGAGTTACAGTGGCCCAGCATAAGGTCATAGAGCCTGAGAGGGATGAGAAACATATCCTTGCAGGGTAAAGTGTAGGGCAGTGGTGGTTCAGTGGCGAAGAGGCAGAGTTCAATAAAGGCAATAAGGATACCTACGGTGGGGTAGTCTGGCCCAGAATATCAGAGTCTGAGAAGGCTCAGGAGGGTTCCATTGCCAGGAGAGGGTGATGAAGGTGGAAACCTGGATTCTGGTGTTGGAACCAAGCAGAGTAAGGACAGTCTCCATAGGGAAGGGGTGTTCCAGTGTGCGTTGTTAGATCTGAAGGATGTGAGAAAATTATGCACTGTGGAATATGACCATGCACAGCGTGTCAGAGGTCAAGTGAAGTGAAAGAGAATCCACAAAGGATGGGATGCTGCACAAGGTCAGTACCTGAGGAGGTGAGAAGGGAGGGAACAGCCCAATAAGTGGTTTCAGGGCAGGTGTGGGAGTAAACTTGGGAGCACATATCAGGACCTTTACAAAGAAGGTGGTAGCAGTAACTGGAGATTAGTTATATACAGGGGAATTGAACAAATGCATAAATATGTCTATACACATATACACATGCTGAATGAGAAGGTCTCAGAACAAGAACACCTCAATAACATTGAGTACACTTAGCATCCAGATCATGGTTTCTAAATACCATTCTCTAATAAAAGAATCCAGGTTTCCTTGGTGGTCGGTGGCGGGTGGGGGGTGGAGACTACTTCCATGGCAAGGGTAGGAGATACACAAGATAATTCTGGAACACTTTCTTGTACCAAAAAGTAAGGAAAAGTTCAAAGAATGATAGGCACATGTCAAAAAGACAAACCACTTTAAATGGGCTCCTGCTGGCCAAATCATTGACAATTTGGCCATCAAAATAATATTAATGGCTTATAACTTGTTTAATAAAATAAGAACTCATGGAGTCACACTGACATAGTAGACAAGTTTGATAGAAATATATTAATAAAACACTTAAATATTCAATGAAGAACAGTATATTTGCATTGTCTCAAAAATACCTAAACACAAAATACTTACTAATTATAAAGAGGAAAAAAAGTGGACATCTGGGTGGCTCGGTTAGTTAAGCATCTACCTTTGGCTCAGATCATGATCTCAGGGTCCTGGGATCAAGCCCTGTGTCAGGCTCCCTGCTCAGCGGGGAGTCTCCTCGTCCCTCTTCCTCTGCCCTTCTCCCCTGCTTGTGCCCCCTCTCTCTCTCTTCAATGAATAAATAAAATCTTTAAAAAAAAAAGAGAGAAAGAAAGGAAGTAACTTTATAGTGAAGTCTGGCAGGCAGTACCTTAATCAGTGACCAAAGTTAACTTCAGCAGTTCTGGGGCAAATAGAAGTCCTGTACCACCTGATAGGACACAGTATAAAGCACACAGTATTCCTGAATCTAATCATACTGAAACAGCAGACACTAAGGAGCACCCAGCTGGGCAAGGGACTGGGGGACAGAGGATAAGACAATATGATCAATATACTCTGGCAGATGGAGGAGGAGTCTTCTTCAAGGTGATAATTTTTAAAAATAAGAGCCATTTTTCACTGGTTTCATTACGTTTTTTAAAGTCTTCATAGACCCTTTTATTACCTATACCCTCAACATACATCTCCTACCAGGTCCACTACCCTGTCCTTGGTAGCTGACTGCTCAGACAAACCCAAAGTGAGTGAAACTTTACCAAATTACTGCCTTGTAATCTTTGGTGATGTCAAAGTCAGAAAAATCAAGGAAAGAGTCGGGAACTGTCCCACACTGAAGAAGACTAAAAAGATACAATTAAATGAAAACTGTGATTCTTGACTGGATCCTTTTGCTATAAAAGATTTTATTAGAAAAATGCTGAAGTGGGGCCTGAGGATTAGATACTCATACTCAATGTTATTTTTTTTTTTAATTTGATGGTTTTACTGAGTTTATGTACAAGAATATACTTCTTAGGAAATATAAAAGTCTTTTGGGATGATGTGGCATTGGTTTGCAAAACTATTCTGAATGGTTCAGAAAAATAAATATTTCTTTGTACCATTCTTACAAGATTTTCTGTGTATTTGAGATTGTTTCAAAATAAAAGTTGGGGCACCTGGGTGGCTCAGCCGTTAAGCATCTGTCTTCGGCTTAGGTCATGATCCCAGGATCCTGATATCAAGCCCCGCATTGGGCTCCCCACTCAGCGGGGAGTTTGCTTCTCCCTCTCCCACTCCCCCTGCTTGTGTTCCCTCTCTAGCTGTCTCTTTCTCTCTCTCTCTGTCAAATAAAAAAAAATAAAAAAAAATAAGATAAAATAAAATAAAATAAAAGTTAAAAAAATGTATATTGACTTGATATCTAATACAGAGTTGCATTCAAACCAGGGTCAAATGTTTCACCTGGTGTTTACTCTTCTGTTTTCAGGTGCTGGTCTTTTGAGTCGTCCTATTTTTACCCAGGAGCCACAAGATGTTATTTTTCCTTTGGATTTATCAAAATCTGAAATCATCCTGAATTGTGCTGCCAGTGGTTACCCTTCACCTCATTATAGGTAAAGTCCTAGCTCTGGGCACAACACTGTTTTTTTCTTTGTCTTGGATGTAAAACATACATACAATAAAGTGCTTAGACTTACCTAATTTGAAGGGTGCAGCTCAGTCAGTGATTTTTTACATGGGTATACAGCTGAGTGCCCACCACTCAAATAAAGATACATACATTTTCAGTATCCTCAAGTGTTCCCTCATGCCACTTTCCAGGTGATAACTACCCTACCCCCAGCCCAGGACTCTGTCTTATTCATTAGATTGACTTACAAGAGTTATTCTTGAGATTGGTACCATGGAGTGCCATGTTGTGGCTAGAGTTGAGAGGAAAAAAAAAGAGAAATAAGGAAAAAGGAAGAAAGGAAAGGAAGAAAGAGAAAAGAAATGGAACAGAAAGATGGAGGGAGAGAAGGAAGAAAAAACAGACAAGTAAAAAGAAGCACAAGAAGATAGGAAGAAAGCAAGAAAGAAAGAGAAATAGAAAGGATGGGAAAAGCAAGAAAAGGAAAAGATTTGCTTCTTCAATTTGAAAGACTCTAAAGTAGAAGCTACTTTCTTCCCCCAATTTGGGGCTACAGGCTCAGTTGCCCCAGTTACAATGACTGTGAAAATGTTCCCCTAAACAATTTTAAATGAGATGCAGACTTTTTATTTTATCAGATCAATTTCTGTGACTCCACCGGCATATACCATTGCCGAAAAAGCACTGATTTTAGAAATACATGTTGAATACAGCTATGTACCCTCAAAGCAGAAAAAGATTTTTTTTTTCTGGGCAAGTAGAAAAAAATTATGTTTGTTTCTCACATATTACCTAAAAAATAACAGGAAGGAAAAGTCAGTAATGTTTTTGTTCTTACGAGGTTACAATAAAAGCAGAGGGGTGCCTGGGTGGCTCAGTCGGGTAAGTGTTGGACTCCTGATTTGCTCAGGTTCATGATCGCAGGGTCATGAGATCAATCCATGCATGGACCTCCCCACTGAACATGGAGACTGCTTAAGATTCTTTCTCCCTCCCTTTCTGCCCCTCCCCTACTCCCGAGGAAGCATGCATGTGCACGTGCTCTCTCTCCCTCTCTAAACAACAACAACAAAAAAGGCAGAATTTGATCCACACTGTGAGAGGAATTCACAAATTTAAAACTATATACATGTATATACCATGCTTGTATAAATAATAAGGATATTTTGTTGGTAAGAACTGCACATGCAATGTGAATATCAGGAAAGGCAATAAATATTAAAATGACTGTTGTAGCTTTGTCTTCTAAAAGCGTTTTTTTAAAGCCTAATTTTTAGCAGTGAAATTGAATTGACACACATGAAAAGTAACAATTTCAGTCCATTTTGGCAAAATAAACTGGTTTTGCCTACTTTTTTATGTTGCATTAGAAATACCATATTTATATGTATAATCATTTTGATCTTAAAATGTCTGGTTAATTTAATAAATGGTTTAAAAGCACAAAGTTAGAGACAACTCTCACCTTGTATTTTATTGGACTTACTTCGGCATTTTTTTTTTTTTTTTTTACAACAAAGGAACTGAAAAACTATGTCTTCTCATTACTTACTAAAGCTTCCCTATCTGTAACATACCCAAACAAATGAAGCCCATCAGTTAGGTGATCATTTACTTTATAAACTGGTTCTCTCAATTCAGGGTTTGTATGTTTGTTTGTTTTCCTTAAACAGTAGTTGGTCTTATTTAATTTAATGTACGGTTAAATATATAAAAATCTGATTAATACATTTTTCACAATTAATACTTAAAGTTGTAATTTTATTTTTGAGAGCTAATTTGATTGATCATCACCCTTGGTAGGGTTTATTAGAGGAAAAACTATACATGAATTCCTGTAAAATAAGAAATATTTGCTAAGTATAGATAAGATAAATCATCAATCATTATATAATTGGCTTGTAACAAGCAGAAAGATGTAAAGTAGTGGATCTCATGACAAGTTGCTCACTAGCTTTTACTTATGAAGAAATATTCTGAATGAAGAGACTACAGATTTCACTGTTGTTAAAGTCTTCTGTTTCTAAGAGATTTGTGAATTAGTAGGCTAAAGACAGGTAATTTAGCTTCTTATTTTCAATCCCCTTAACCTGGTTTAGCTCATCTCTAATATTATATCATAAAATACTCATAGGCAAGAGGCTTTGGAAAGAGAGTGAAAAAAGAGCTGTTTTTAATGCTTAAATGTCAGCCTCAGACCCAATTTCCATGATAATAAAGCAAAGGGCAGAGATATTTCAGATAATGCACATTAGCAACAAAATGTGAAATTTTAGCTTTAATATGACCCTTTCTAACTTAAATTTTATTAAAAAGACTAATTCATAACCTTAGATTGTGTGTGTTTGTGTGTGTGTGTGTGTGTGTGTGTGTGAACGTGCATGTGCGTAATAGAGGGAAAATCTTTATGATAGACATTCTAACATTATTTGAGATAATTTGAATATACTGTGAAGTCATGTGAAAGAGCCTTTGATTAGAATGAAGAGTTATCATTTCTAGTCACAGCTCTGATATTTAATATGTGACTTTGGAACAATCATTTCTCTGTCTTGTCATCAGCTTCCTTATCCATAAAGTGAGGGTGTGGTTGATTTTAAGACATGTTTTCCTTATTCTTTTTTTTTTTTTTTTTAATATTGAGTATGTATTTCCAGAGTTAGGAACACTTTTCTTTGACATACTACAATATCACTATCATACTTAAATATTTATCAATAATTCATTAATATTATCCAATATTCTCTAGTACTCAACCTTCCCAGATTGGTTCATACATATTTTTTCTAGTTGACTTGTTAAGATCAATTTTTAATTTTTTTTTTTAAGATTTTATTTATTTGTTTGCCAGAAAGAGAAACAAAGAGCACAAGCAGGGGGAGTGGCAAGCAGAGGGAGAAGCAGGCTCCCCGTTGAGCAAGGAGCCCAATGTGGGACTCCATCCCAGGACCCTGGGATCATGACCTGAGCCAAAGGCAGACATTTAACCGACTGAGCCACCCAGATGTCCCAAAATCAATTTTTAAATTAGGTTAGCACAATGTCCAAAAAATAGCAAGGAAGATTGTGTGACTGGAAAGAACAGAACTCAATACTAAGTTTCAGAGACTCACAGAAGGGGGCAAAAGCAGAATCAGAATCAAAACATCAGTTCAATAAATGAAAGAAGGTGATCAGTGGTTAACTGGATAAAATGAACAGTCTGCTGCTGTCTGGCAGAGATCCCTAGGCCTTTTTTTTTTCCACTTTACTTTGTTTTTATTATTTTTTCCTGCCCTCATGGAGTTTATTTTTATTTTACTTTATTTTTTAATTAACATATAATGTGTTACTGGTTTTGGAGGTGCAGGTCTGTGATTCATCAGTCTTATATAATACCCAGTGCTCATTACATCACATGACCTACTTAATGTCCACCACCCAGTTACCCCATCCCTCCACCCCACATGTTTTCCTTCTTTTAGTAATTTCTCTTTAGGAAAAGAAATCTCCTGGGGGAAAATAAGTAATATCTAAAGCATAACTTTGGAAATAGTTTAAAAGCAACTTGTCTTCCAGTCACTTCCCGTGAAGTGAACGCATGAACAAATAGGATTTCAGTGCAAGTGTGAAAGTACAGAAATGTGAGGCAAGTGTGAACAAATCTTTCCTGTAGAAAGGATCACTCTTAATTTTTTAAAGACCAGGGAACACGTGAGAATTAAAGAGGAAGCTTTGCAAAGGGAAGGAAAATGGGTTACCCAAAGTTGGTACTTGGATGGGATTGCTTATACTTAAAAGTCTAAGATAATCAGATAGCAATGAGCTTATTTCCAGCTCAGAATATTTATTTAATTTGGGAAAATGAAGCAACATACACATAAATGATTTCTATGCCAGATACACTCTATCAGAAGAAGGTCTTTGAATGTCATGGAGGATTTCTGACAGATCTCCTCTTGACCTGATCACCACAGGAAGTTCCTTTCTCTAATTTAGTCTGCTCTACCCTAGTCATGAAGACATTCTTAAGTCTGAGAAGGGTTAGGTGTCTTTGAATAAGAATCATAGCAGTAGTCACTCTGCCCTTTATTCTTTTCATTCATTTTCTCATTTCATCTTCTTAACAAACCCATGGGATAAAGCAGGATATACATTATTGTACAAATTTTATAATTGATTGATATGACTTCTGGAGAAATTAGATGACTCATCCAGGGATACACAGGAAGGGAATGTCAAAGCTAGGCCAAGGACTCTTTCCACAAGGTCAGTGGTGTCAAATTTAGTGAACATTATAATCACCCAGAGAGACTGTTACAAATTTAACTTTTGGAGTTCTCCTTCATAAGTCTAGGAATGGGCTCAGAAATAAACACTTTTAACAAGCACTCAATATAATTCTGAAACAAGGCCTAGTTCTGAAACACACACACACACACACACACACACCTATTATCTAAGGACAACAAACATAGCCCTAAGCCATTATATTCTTGATACAGGGCTTAACTACTTAATATTAAAGGATGTTCTCCAGAAAAAGGTCAAAATTTTAGTTCAAATTCATTATGTTTCCTGGAATTAATATGGTATTAATGCAGATGTTAAAAATAATCATTTAAAGCATATTTCCTACTTTGCATTGTAGGAAAATTCTCCTGGGTATGCAATCCTATCAGTAATGTGTTTATGACGATCACTTGAATTCATTAATACTATTCCTCCACTGATTTAAATATATTAATTAGGACAAAGCCCACACCAGGAGCTGAACCCCTGATCTATATGCACAGTTTAATAATCATTGTACCATGGTGATTAGAACAATTATGAGGATACTGTGAAAAATTCATTTGCTGCAGCTAAGCCAACAACTTTGAATTTTTGTTGAAAAACAATTACCAAGCTTAATTAGGAGCATGTAATGATGACAGCAGTTATTTCAGCGATTGATTCCAAAATTAAAGAGAGCTGGCAAACTAAGTGTGGTATATCCTTTGCTTTGAAAATGAAAGGGAACATGGAGGTCCAAAGATCATGCCCTGTAAGCAAATTGTGAAAGACAGTATTATAGAGCTAGTGAGAAGAATATTAGAGTCTTGGGATAGGCCTAAAAAAGAAAATGTTTCTATATTTTTTTCCTCCAAACATTGAGAACAAAAAACTGTACAGATTTCTCTAGAAAAAAAAATTTGACAAAGTTCAGGCAAATGAAACACACTGGTTTGGGCTGTTGTCTTTCAACTTCTTTTTATTAAAAGGAAGTTGAAGTACACAAGAATTGGCTAAATAATTTTAAAGTTGATTGAAAACCTCTGATTGGTTTGATATTTGGTCAATCACTTCTCATCTTTCATATGGTGGAGGATTACCTAAGTTTGTATTTCTTTTCTACTATGGTAGACATTTGGATTTTTCAAGATGTTCCTAAAGAAGTCAATGACATTTGGAAGAATACCATAAAATGTAATTTCTTTTGTATAGTTAGCCACCCTCATCAAAATATTTTTTTTAAAGATTTTTTATTTATTTATTTGAGAGAGTGAATGAGAGAGAGAGAGCATGAGAGGGGGGAGGGTCAGAGGAAGAAGCGGACTCCCCGCTGAGCAGGGAGCCTGCCGCGGGACTCGATCCCGGGACTCCAGGATCATGACCTGAGACGAAGGCAGTCGCTTAACCAACGGAGCCACGCAGGCGCCCCCCTCATCAAAATATTTTTAATATGATCTTAGCATGAAAGGGAAAATCATAACAAAGCTGGCATTCTAAATATACATGGTTTGGAAATTAGCTATGTTCCATAGGGTAAAGCCATTCCTTTGTTTTTCTACAAGTTATAGGGTGAAAGGTGGGTGAAATAGGTTTGGTTAGAGATAGTTACTGGGTATTCATTCATCTTAAAATGATCAAATGGAATTTTCTAAAACATCTTACAGTTCTTTGAAAATAAATATAACTGTAAGGCCCTTCTGCTACTTAATTCATGTACTAAAAGATTATTGACTAATAGGTAAACCAAGAAACTTTTTGCTGCCTAAAATAAAAACCTCCCAAATTGCATTTGTTTTGTTAAAGTATAATTTTAGGTTGGCATTTCTAAGTACTGTTGAAATATATTCAGTGTGATTAATTTTCCAAGTAAGAGATGAACAGAAACAATCATGTTCTAAAGTAGGCAGGTTATTAATGTTTTGTTATCAGCCTCAACTTGGCATTGGAAAATCTTTGCTGGCTTTCTTTATGCCATTTGTAATATATGCTTCTTGGATTTCTATCTCTAAATCATTTTCAATGTCCAATTTTTTAGTATCAGTTGTGGGTGTTCAGGTATGGTATATGTTATTTGAAAAGTCGCTGACAGAATAGAATGGCTAGTATCTTTGTCTGAATGTTTCAGTTTTATTTCTCATGTCAAGAGTTATGTTGCCTCTTTGGACACATGTGGGTGAATGTTTGTGATTCATAAAGAGTGGAAGATCTTTCAAATAACCTAGTTATTAATATCACTGAGCTACTGAATATAGTCATCTTTGGTGAAACTGAAGAATTGTCTCCACGTGTAATCATGTTTGTTGTTTGTTGTTGTTGTTTTAAATGGTCCTAGCAAATACATACATACATACATACATACATACATACATACATACATGCGTAAATGGTCCTAGCAGTTACAACCACATGTTGTTTAAGATTAGGAGTGGTCAACTCTGTATATTATAACATAATTTGATTTTTTTCCCTTGAAGGTGGAAGCAAAATGGCACAGATATTGATTTTACCATGAGTTATCACCACAGGTTGGATGGAGGCAATTTGGCAATCAGTAGCCCCCGTACAGATCAAGATATTGGCATGTACCAGTGCCTGGCCACCAACGCTCTGGGGACGATTCTGAGTCGGAAGGCAAAGCTCCAATTTGCATGTGAGTTTGTGGGGGACAATCTAATCCCTGTGTTTTTTTAATACAATATTTTTTATATTCATATTAGGAAAAAAATCTGGCTTTGCTAATCATCTGTTCTTTGAGAGAGATTAATTTATGGAGGTAAAAAGTTTTAACTATGCATTTTATGAATTCTCTCTTGGGGATAGTCAAAATCCTCTTTTAAAAAAGAAGAAAATATCAGTGTTATTATATTTTATAAATTATGTTTAGAAACATATCTAAAAGTTCCAGATATAAATATTAAGAAAAAGATGTATGACATATTACTATTTTTCTTTCTTTCTTTTTTTTTCTTCTTCTTCTTTTGCATTATATATTAGTGTTCAGAGCACAGGAAGAAAAAGCTGAGGGTAGAGATGTCTTTTGGAGGAGGTGGGTGTTCTCTCAGGAAAAGTGATTATGCACCCACAGTTTGATGTAGGTGGAAATAAAGTGGTTGCCAAAGGCAGGCTTTATATTAACTGTAACAATGTCCAGCTGCATCACATAAATGTCATCCAAGTAATTACCCTGGTGACATTTGAGGACATTAGCCGATGAACAATAGACATATTGCCTCTTATATCCTTTATATGTAGTGTTTCCAGAGACTGAAATGTTTCATATTGGATCCAGGAATACCCTTGATTGAAAGTAATTATATCTGTTGATGTAGATGGAAGAGGAGCCTTGAATTTCTCTCTCTCTCTCTGTCTTTTTTATTCTTTAATTTCTCTCTTTACACCTCCTCCCCTACCCCTCCTCCACCCCTGCCCACCTGAGAGGACATATCAGGAGGCCAACGAGTTAGCAGCTAATCCTTTGGGTGCTCATGGAAAAGGGATATTCTGTCTGTTACTTTGAAAAAGTAATTGTTTTGAAATTTTATTAATGAAATATATATCCAGAGCCTATCTTGCAGAACTTCTGTAGTCATCAGTAGATACACGACTTAATAATTGAGCCTGTTTCCTGTTGCAGGTCTTGTGTTCCAAAGATTCCTTGCTCATGTACAGTTCCCCTTATGTTGGCCATTTTGGGAACGGTCTTGTTTCTGAATATGTGGGTGTGTGTGTATGTGCATATGTGTTCATGTGTGTATTTAGTCATATGTATATATACACAAGCATTCTATAGGTACATACACAAACATATATGTATATATATTCATCTATACACAGACACACATATATGTACACACATACATAGCTGAATGAATCTGAATGCATTTATATGTGGAAATAGAAAAGACAGAAGTTTATGGAGCTAAGTGGAACATGAACAAAGGCTGGTGGCTATTTTGAAACTTAGGATAAAGATAATCACAATACTTGGTTTCTGCATTTTGCCCAAGATCATCATTTGGAAAAATAAAAGAGAACAAAATGCTGATCAGAAACTTATATTGTAGAAATAAATAATTGCTCCAGAGATTTTGAATGATTCTGCCACAGTAATTATTTATTTCTCCTGCTTGGATAGGATGTGACCCTAGAAGATACACATGAGTTGGATCAGATTCTGTAGGATAAATTTGACTTTCTGGTAGAGGAAATTTGACTTCCTGGGAGAGGAAAATAACTCTTTGAGTGTCTCTAGAGCTATGGATTCCATCTATTCATGACAACAACTGAATACCTATACCTAAAGTTAATGCACCGTGCTTAACAAAACTGTAGATTTCCTCTTCTTCATCCGCTTTTTAAAGAAAAATGTGTCTTTAAATTCCCTACATTATTATTTCTTATCCCTTTTCTGTTTAAAAATACATGTAACTAGGGGCACCTGGGTGGCACAGTCGGTTAAAGCGTTCAACTCTTGGTTTCGGCTGGGGTCGTGATCTCAGGGTCATGAGATCGAGACCCGCACGTTGGGCTCTGCACTCAGAATGGAGTCTGCTTGAGATTCTCTCCCCCTCTCCTCTGCCCCTCCCCCTTGTGCTCTCTCTCTCTAATAAATAAATAAGTTTTCAAAAAAAAAATTACATGTAACTAGGAGCCTCTTTAAGTTACAATATGTTTGCTAAAAAAAAAGAAAAGGTTTAAATTAAGAAGAAATTATATACTTTTATTTGGATGAGTGAGAGAAATCAAATCCGTCTTCACTGACTTTCCTGTTTCTTCATAAAATGTTCCTTTTTGGGTTGAAGGTGTATGACTGTTGATCTCTAAAAGCATTTCTTTTACTATTCATGCAGAAAGCAGGATGGCCTATATCCATTAATTGATCTTTCTTCTGAAAACTTAAAGGATTTTAGGTTCCAAGTCTGAAATTTAGGGAAACAAAAACAAGAACCACACCATCCTGTCGCTCTGTCCAGGACCTGTAGTGGTGCCATATGCCTGAAGTGTTTCCTGCTGGGTCCAGGGAGAGATTTACTTGAGTGTAATTATCTCTCTTCATTTGAACCAACCCTAAGCATAACCAGCACATTTTAGTAATTTAGAATTATTTCCCTCTATCTCCTGTGTCTCATAAGTACCCTGTGAACTCACTTCAGTCATTTGTTCAATCTGTGTAGTAAAGTACAGCTTTAAAAAAGGTGAAAATGCCAGATTTAACTTTGCCACCCACTGTTGTACAACTCTCCATGGTTTACTCAGGGTGGTTTACATGAGGATCTTAGGAATGAATCAAAAAATTGTGGGTGACTTACAGTCCAGGAACCTCTATTTACGAATCCTTTTGTCCTAATCTCATTTTAAAATATAGGATATTAATTTTGTAATATAGGTTTTCTGCAATTTCATCGAAACAAAGTACATTTGTATCTACATGTAAATCTACAGACAATTTCAGAAATGTTTATTCTTTATTTTTTTATTCTTATGTTAATCCCCATACATTACATCATTAGTTTTAGATGAAGTGTTCCATGATTCATTGTTTGTGCACAACACCCAGTGCTCCATGCAGAATGTGCCCTCCTCAATACCCACCACCAGGCTAACCCATCCTCCCACCCCCCTCCCCTCTAGAACCCTCAGTTTGTTTTTCAGAGTCCATCATCTCTCATGGTTCGTCTACCCCTCCGATTTCCCCCGCTTCATTCTTCCCCTCCCGCTACCTTCTCTTCCTCTTTTTTTTTTTTCTTAACATATATTGCATTATTTGTTTCAGAGGTACAGATCTGAGATTCAACAGTCTTGCA
The DNA here is from genome assembly GCF_029215605.1 of Mirounga angustirostris. Taxonomy (NCBI): domain Eukaryota; kingdom Metazoa; phylum Chordata; class Mammalia; order Carnivora; family Phocidae; genus Mirounga; species Mirounga angustirostris. The sequence goes on along the minus strand of NW_026991709.1, from coordinate 173,195,620 downwards.
CAATTCACAGCGCTTACCAGAGCACATACACTCCCCAGTGTCTATCACCCAGTCACCCCATCCTTCCCACCTGACCCCCCACTCCAGCAACCCTCAGTTTGTTTCCTACAATTAAGAATTCTTCATATCAGTGAGATCATATGATACATGTCTTTCTCTGTTTGACTTATTTCACTCAACATAATACCCTCCAGTTCTATCCATGTCGTTGCAAATGGCAAGATCTCATTCCTTTTGATGGCTGCATAATATTCCATTGTATATATATACCACATCTTCTTTATCCATTCATCTGTCGATGGACATCTTGGCTCTTTCCACAGTTTGGCTACTGTGGACATTGCTGCTATAAACATCGGGGTGCATGTACCCTTACAGATCCGTACTTTTGTATCTTTGGGGTAAATACCCAGTAGTTCAATTGCTGGATCATATGGTAGCTCTATTTTCAACTTTTTGAGGAACCTCCATCCTGTTTTCCAAGTGGCTGCACCAGCTTGCATTCCCACCAACAGTGTAGGAGGGTTCCCCTTTCTCCGCATCCCCGCCAACATCTGTCGTTTCCTGACTTGTTCATTTTAGCCATTCTAACTGGTATGAGATGGTATCTCATTGAGGTTTTGATTTCGATTTCCCTCATGCCGAGCGATATTGAGCACTTTTTCATGTGTCTGTTGGCCATTTGGATGTCTTCTTTGGAAAAATGTCTGTTCATGTCTTCTGCCCATTTCTTGATTGGATTCTTTGTTCTTTGGGTGTTGAGTTTGATGAGTTCTTTATAGATTTTGGATACTAGCCCTTTGTCTGATATGTCATTTGCAAATATCTTCTCCCATTCTGTTGGTTCTCTTTTGGTTTTGTTGACTGTTTCCTTTGCTTTGCAAAGGCTTTTTATCTTGATGAAGTCCCAATAGTTCATTTTTGCCCTTGCTTCCCTTGCCTTTGGCGATGTTTCTAGGAAGAAGTTGCTTCAGCTGAGGTCAAAGAGGTTGCTGCCTGTGTTCTCCTTTAGGATTTTGATGGACTCCTGTCTCACATTGAGGTCTTTCAACAATTTGGAGTCTATTTTTGTGTGTGGTGTAAGGACATGGTCCAGTTTCATTCTTCTGCATGTGGCTATCCAATTTTCCCAACACCATTTGTTGAAGAGACTGTCTTTGTTCCATTGGACATTCTTTCCTGCTTTGTCAAAGGTGAGTTGACCATAGAGTTGAGGGTCCATTTCTGGGCTCTCTATTCTGTTCCATTGATCTATGTGTCTGTTTTTGTGCCAGTACCATGCTGTCTTGATGATGACAGCTTTGTAATAGAGCTTGAAGTCCGGAATTGTGATGCCGCCGGCTTTGCTTTTCTTTTTCAACATTCCTCTGGCTATTCGGGGTCTTTTCTGGTTCCATACAAATTTTAGGGTTATTTGTTCCATTTATTTGGAAAAAGTGGATGGTATTTTGATGGGGATTGCATTGAATGTGTAGATTGCTCTAGGTAGCATTGACATCTTCACAATATTTGTTCTTCCAATCCATGAGCATGGAACGTTTTTCCATTTCTTTGTGTCTTCCTCAATTTCTTTCATGAGTATTTTATAGTTTTCTGAGTACAGATCCTTTGTCTCTTCGGTTAGATTTATTCCTAGGCATCTTATGGTTTTGGATGCAATTGTAAATGGGATCGAGACCTTAATTGCTCTTTCTTCTGTCTTGTTGTTGGTGTACAGGAAGCCCCTGACTTCTGTGCATTGATTTTATATCCTGCCAATTGACTGAATTCCTGTATGAGTTCTAGCAGTTTTGGGGTGGAGTCTTTTGGGTTTTCCACATAAAGTATCATATCATCTGCAAAGAATGAGAGTTTGACTTCTTCTTTGCCAATTTGGATGCCTTTGATTTCTTTTTGTTGTCTGATTGCTGTGGCGAGGACTTCCAATACTATGTTGAATAGCAGTGGTGATAGTGGACATCCCTGCCGCGTTCCTGACCTTAGGGGCAAAGCTCTCAGTTTTTCCCCATTGAGAATGATATTTGCTGTAGGTTTTTCATAGATGGCTTTTATGATATTGAGGTATGTACCCTCTATCCCTATACTCTGAAGAGTTTTGATCAAGAAAGGATGCTGTACTTTGTCAAAAGCTTTTTCTGCATCTATGGAGAGGATCATATGATTCTTGTTCTTTCTTTTGTTAATGTATTATATCACATTGATTGATTTGCGGATGTTGAACCAACCTTGCAGCCCAGGGGTAAATCCCACTTGGTTGTGGTGAAAAATCCTTTTAATGTACTGTTGGATCCTATTGTCTAGTATTTTGGTGAGAATTTTTGCATCCATGTTCATCAGGGATATTGGTCTTAATTCTCCTTTTTGATGGGGTCTTTGTCTGGTTTTGGGATCAAGGTAATGCTGGCCTCATAAAATGAGTTTGGAAGTTTTCCTTCCATTTCTATTTTTTGGAACAGTTTCAGAAGAATAGGTATTAATTCCTCTTGAAATGTTTGGTAGAATTCCCCTGAGAAGCCATCTGGCCCTGGGCTTTTGTTTTTTGGGAGATTTTTGATGACTGCTTCAATTTCCTTAGTGGTTATAGGTCTGTTCAGGTTTTCTGTTTCTTCCTGGTTCAGGTTTGGTAGTGGATACATCTCTAGGAATGCATCCATCTCTTCCAGGTTATCTAATTTGCTGGCATAGAGTTGCTCATAATATGTTCTTATAATTGTTTGTATTTCTTTGGTGTTGGTTGTGATCTCTCCTCTTTCATTCATGATTTTGTTGATTTGGGTCATTTCTCTTTTCTTTTTGATAAGTCTGGCCAGGGGTTTATCAATCTTGTTAATTCTTTCAAAGAACCAGCTCCTAGTTTCGTTGATCTGTTCTACTGTTCTTTTAGTTTCTATTTCATTGATTTCTGCTCTGATCTTTATGATTTCTCTTCTCCTGCTGGGTTTAGGCTTTATTTGCTGTTCTTTCTCCAGCTCCTTTAGGTGTAGGGTTAGGTTGTGTACTTGAGACCTTTCTTGTTTCTTGAGAAAGGCTTGTATTGCTATATACTTTCCTCTTAGGACTGCCTTTGCTGCATCCCAAAGATTTTGAATAGTTGTGTTTTCATTTTCATTGGTTTCCATGTATTTTTTTAATTCTTCTTTAATTTCCTGGTTGACCCATTCATTCTTCAGTAGGATGCTCTTTAGCCTCCATGTATTTGAGTTCTTTCCGACTTTCCTCTTGTGATTGAGTTCTAGTTTCAAAGCATTGTGGTCTGAAAATAGGCAGGGAATGATCCCAATCTTTTGATACTGGTTGAGACCTGATTTATGACCTAGGATGTGACCTATTCTGGAGAATGGTCCATGGGCACTAGAGAAGAATGTGTATTCCGTTGCTTTGGGATGGAATGTTCTGAATATGTCTGTGAAGTCCATTAGGTCCAGTGTGTCATTTAAAGTCTTTATTTCCTTGTTGATCTTTTGCTTAGATGATCTGTCCATTTCAGTGAGGGGGGTGTTAACGTCCCCCACTATTATTGTATGGTTGTGGATGTGTTTCTTTGCTTTTGTTATTAATTGCCTTATAAAATTGGCTGCTCCCATGTTAGGGGCATAGATATTTACAATTGTTAGATCTTCTTGTTGGATAGATCCTTTAAGTAGGATATAGTGTCCTTCCTCATCTCTTATTACAGTCTTTGGTTTAAAATCTAATTTGTCTGATATAAGGATTGCCACCCCAGCTTTCTTTTGGTGTCCATTAGCATGGTAAATGGTTTTCCACCCCCTCACTTTCAATCTGGGGGTGTCTTTGGTTCTAAAATGAGTCTCTTGCAGACAGCATATCGATGGGTCTTGTTTTTTAATCCAGTCTGGTAGCCTGTGTCTTTTGATTGGGGCATTAAGCCCATTTACATTCAGGGTAACTATTGAAAGATAGGAATTTAGTGCCATTGTATTGCCTGTAAGGTGACTGTTACCGTATATTGTCTGTGTTCCCCTTTCTGGTCTATATGGCTTTTAGGCTCTCTCTTTGCTTAGAGGACCTCTTTCAAGATTTCTTGTAGGGCTGGTTTTGTGTTTGCAAATTCCTTTAGTTTTTTTTTGTCCTGGAAGCTTTTTATCTCTCCTTCAATTTTCAAAGACAACCTAGCTGGATAAAGTATTCTTGGCTGCATATTTTTCTCATTTAGTGCTCTGAATATATCCTGCCAGTCCTTTCTGGCCTGCCAGGTCTGTGTGGATAGGTCTGTTGCCAATCTAATGTTTCTACCCTTGTAGGTTACATATCTCTTCTCCCGAGCTGCTTTCAGGATTTTCTCTTTGTCTATGAGACTCATAAGTTTTACTATTAGATGTCGGGGTTTTGACCTATTTTTATTGATTTTGAGAGGGGTTCTCTGTGCTTCCTGGATTTTGATGCCTGTTTCCTTCCCCAAATTAGGGAAGTTCTCTGCTATAATTTGCTCCATTATACCTTCTGCCCCTCTCTCTCTTTCTTCTTCTTCTGGGATCCCAATTGTTCTAATGTTTTTACATCTTATGGTATCGCTTATCTCTGGTATTCTGCCCTCGTGATCCAGTAGTTGTTTATCTCTCTTTTTCTCAGCTTCTTTATTTTCCATCATTTGGTCTTCTATATCACTGATTCTCTCTTCTGCCTCATTTATTCTAGCAGTTAGCGCCCCCATTTTTGATTGCACCTCATTAATAGTCTTTTTGATTTCTACTTGGTTGGATTATCGTTCTTTTACTTCTCCAGAAAGGGTTTCTCTAATAACTTCCATGCTTTTTTCAAGCCCAGCTAGTATCTTTAAAGTGATGATTCTGAACTCTAGATCTGACATCGTACTAATGTCCGTATTGAATAGGTCCCTGGCAGTCGGTACTACCTCTTGTTCTTTTTGTTGAGATGATTTCTTCCGTCTTGTCATTTTGTGCATAGGAGAATAGATTAATGAGAGAACAAAATGCTAGCAGAGTAACAATGTCCCCAGAAAATATACTCTAAACAAATCAGAAAAGACCTGAAGCAGTGGAAAAAGAAATGGAAAGAGAGAAAAAAGAAAAAGAAAAAAACAAAAAGATAAAGATAAAAACAAACAAAAACAAACAAAACAAAAGAACAACAACAACAAAAACCCAGAATGTGGTCAAATATGATCAGGCTGGTATATAGATCAGTGCCACACACTAGATTTGGGGTGTATTTTGATTTTTTAGAAGAAAGTGCCTCCCAGAATTTTAAAGAAAGAAAAACTTATATATGTACAAAAATAAGGGTTGATATGATGAAGGGATGGAATATGACTGTAAAGTTGGAAATTATAAAAAATTTTATAAAAGGAATTGATAAGAATTGTTTGAAAAAAGAAAGAAGAGGATTTAAAAAAAGAAAAAAGAAAAAAAAAGGGAGAGAATGTGATCAGGCAGGGGAATAGAAAACACCACATACTAGAGATTTAGGGTATATTTTAATCTGTTAGAAGAAACTATCTCAAAATTTTGAAGAGAGAACAACTTATATATATATGCCAAAAAATACGGGTAACTACTATGAAGGGATAGAATATGACTCTAAAAATGAAAAATAAAGATGTTTTTTTAAAAAAAGGGATTGATAAGATGTTGGTTGAAAAAGGGAAAAAGAAAAATTCAAAAAGAAAAAAAAAGGAAAAAAGACAGTTAAAAAAAAATTAACTTTGAAAGACTAAAGAATCATGGTAAAAAAGCCTTGAATTCTATGTGCAGTATTCCCCTCGCGCTGGAGTTCTGCCATTCTCATTGATCGGTAAACTTGGTCTTGGCTGGCTGTTCCCGCTTATCTTCTGGGGAGGGGCCTGTTGCCGTGGTTTCCAAATGTCTCTGCCGGAGGCGGAATTGCCCCGCCCTTGCCCCCTCCCGGCTAAGTAATCTGTTTGGGTTTGCTCTCCGGGGTTTTTGTTCCCTGCGAGCTTTCCCTAAGCTTTGGAGGCGGAGAGTGAAAATGGTGGCCTCCCAATCTCCGCCCCAGAGGAGCCAAGAACTCGGGGCCCTGCTCCTCAGTGAGCCCCCAGAGAAAAGCCGTCAGTCACTCCCGTCTCCCCGGTCTCCGGCCGCACTCCGTGCTCACCCGGCCTGTGACCGCGTGTTTCTATCTCTGGCACCCGACCCCGGGTGGAGTCTCCAAACCCAGCAGATCCCTGCGGTGCACTCCCATGCGGCTCCTCCTGGGGGAGGAAGGTGTGTCTCCCCGGATCTGCCGCTTGTTGGGTCCCTGCTGGAGGAGCAGGGGCCCGACTGTGCCGCGGATCATGGTTTATGGCAACCCCAAGCTGAGTGCCCGCGCCTGGGCTCCGCCTCTGCAGCCGGCTTCCCTGCTCCGTTACCTGGGAGTTCTGCCACACTCAGGCACCCCCGGTCTTTCTGTGACCCCGAGGGTCCTGAGACCACACTGTCCCGGAGGGTTCCACCCCCCGCTTAGCCACCAGAGTGACGTCCCTCAGCAGAGCAGACTTTTAAAAGTTCCGATTTTGTGCTCCATGGTTCTATCACTTGCCAGAAGCGGCCAAGGAAGGCCCCTACCCCGCCATCTATCCTCCCGAATATCGCCTCAGATTCACTTCTCTGCACGTCCTACCTTCCAGAAAGTGGTTGCTTTTCTGATGAGAGAGTTGTTGCTCTTCTTTTCTTCCATCTCCTGTTGAGTTTATAGGTGTTCAGAATGGTTTGATCCCTATCCAGCTGAATTCCTGAGAGGAGACGAAATCCAGGTCTCCTACTCCTCCGCCAACTTGCTCTTCCCCCCCCCCGAGAAATGTTTATTCTTAAAGAGAGAAAGGGAAGAGAGAGAGAGAAACAAGACAGAAAATGGCAGAAGGGGCATATTTAATCAAGAATAAATTTTCTTATGAAAACACACTCAATATCACTAATCATTATGAAAATGTAAATCAGAAGTATAAGATACGGCTTCACACCCATTAGGATGGCTGTTATTAAAACACACAGACACACACACACTGGAAAATAACAGATATTTGCAAGGATGTGGAAAAATCAGAATGCTCGTGCATTGGTGGTTTGAATGTAAAATGGTAGAGCTACTGTGAAAGACAGTATAGCAGTTCCTCAAAAAAAAATTTAACGGAATTACCACATGACACAGCAATTCCACTTATGTGTATATACCTCAAAGAATTAAAGGCAGGACTCAAACAGATATTTTTATATCCATATGCATAGCAGCATTATTCTCAATCATTAAAAGGTAGAAACAACCCAAATGTCCATCAACATAAATAAAGACGATGTAGTGTGTGTGTGTGTAGAATAGAATATTATCCTACTTTGAAAAAGGAGTAAACGCAACATCCTGCTAAATGAAATAAACCAGACCCAAAAGGACAAATATTATATGACTTCCCTTATCTGAGGTAACTAGAAAGGCAAATTGGTAGAGACAGATGGCAGAGCCGTGACTGCTAGGGACAGGGTGGAGGGAAGAATCCAGAGTTAGTGTTTAATTAATACAGAGTTTCAGTTTAAGATGTTGAAATTTTCTGGAGATTAATGGTAGTAATGATTACACAATCTGAATGTGTTCAGTTCCATTAATTTGTACACTTTAAAATGATTAAAATGGTAAATTTTATGTTATGTGTCTTTTATTACTATTTTAAAAAATAGTATCAGAACTCAGTGGAATAAAGTAATCATTTCAGCTGGATTTTTTTTCTCTGTCATAATTCTTAAAAGAAAAGAAAAAGAAAAAGTTTTTCTTATTGAGTATCTGCTCTGGTTCTTTTCACATAGCAAGTAGAATCTGAGTGCTAGTCTCCAGCCAAATGGAAAGTTCCTAAAGTGCAAGACCTGTATCTTCAGTTTAATTTGAAATCCTCACCACCACCCTCATAAATTTCCAACAATGCCCATTTTGTTAGAAAAGGCTTTTCATAGGCTGGATAATAACAGTAGTCAAACGCTAAGATTTTCGATACAGACATATCTGAGTTCAAATTCTATCTCTGTCAAAAATCTAGTGGTAAAATCAAGCCACCTCTGAACAATAGTAAGCCTCTGTTATGAAATGTATACAATGGAAATTATAGCATCGGAGGCAGGATAATGACCTGGATTGCAAACCCGGGTGCTTTATAGACATTTGTGAAATGATAGCTCTAATTCTTCTTGCTACTTTTAATTACTTCCCTCAATTTGGCCAAACATGTACATATTTCAAACTGCTGTAGTTACTCATAGAAAAATCTTCTAATTTACATTTTAAAACTTCCTCTGGACTAGTTAGTTCCTTCTCTTGTTTTTAAGACTTTTAGGTGCTTTGACATATGTTAACTTTCTTGAGCTAGGCAACCAGCATAGGAGATAGATGCTATTGTTCCTATTTTGCAGATTAGAAGCCTGAGGCTCACTGAGATGGGGGCTTTTTAAAGGTCCATTGTTAGAGAACCAACTGAAACTTGAATATAAAAGTTGAGACTCTTAAGGGCAGGATTTTCATGTCATAGTATCCTTCCCAAACACTGCCCACACAAAACCCGTGTGCTTCTTTTTTTACTTAATTTGCTGTTGGCATAGTAATTGCCTAAATATTAAGCCATATCTTCAGGACAGTTAGCTTCACAATAAGTCTGGTGGTAGATGCTTTTGAAACCCTGTCCAGATCCCACTTAATGGACAGCGTGCCCATCCTCAGCTTTTAATGACCACAGCTGCACCTGGTCTATCATTTATGCCCCAGACTCCCTTGGGATCAGGCTGAAGCCAGACAACAGCTGAGAACCAACCCCTTCTTGCTTAGCTCCTTCCCAGGCTGTCTTCTGCTTCCCTCCCTCCCTTTCTCTTGGGAATGTTCTCTCTCTAAATCATACGCACTTGAATGTCTGCCTCAGGTTCTGCTTCTAAGGGACCCAAAGTAAGACAGACACTAAACATTTAATGTAAGATATTTGATCTACTTATTGATAGAAAAATTAGGTCCAGAAGCCGTTCTCATATAAATTTCTATAGTAAGAACAAAGCTATACATCAAAATAAAATTGTATTAACAACTCTGCTTCCTATCAGTTGGCAGTCAATTGCATAGTGTCACTTTGACCTTCAGAACAATTGAACTATGAACAGCCTTTTAGAACCTAACCTGTCCCTGGGAAAGACTCTATAGGTACATACCTCTAGATAATTGATGGCTTTTGTTTGTAACTTTTATCCTGATGTTCAGCAATTCAAAAACACCCTCAGAGTTTATTTTAGGCTCAGCCTGTAACTCTTTGCCTCATCCTGATTCATCCCACCATGAAACCATGCTAAAATGCAGCCCATGTATACAAAACTATCTATTACAAAATGTACTCCTAAATCAAATCTGTCTTTAACCAGCTATGTTACCCAGACAAGACATTCATCTCTGTGGACTTATTAAAGGTATGTTTTGAATTATTTGATTACAAAAGTCCCCTACATAAGATTCTGTCATTTCAGATTATCAGGTAGATTTCCATTTTAAGCATTTCCTTCCTTCCCCCTAACCTCAACCCTAAAGCAAATTCAGCAGATGTCTAGTTACCAAAAGCTCCTGCTACCAACCTGGTGTTTTGAATGATAAAACCAGTTTGACTTTTTACAAGTTACACTTGTAGCTGCTTTGAATTTCTTTTATTTCTCAAGGACTTTGGTAGTAAAGGTTGAATGTAGACTTCTTCCTTTCATATGTACGTTAATGAATTACTCTGTACTTGTGTGAGAGAACATTGCATCTGTCATTGCTGTTTAAAATGTCAGCCTTGAGAAAAAAAGATAGGTGTTTTGAAATAAACCTATGATTTCACCGAGCTGTATTTTTTTTTTTTTTTTGAGATTCTTGTAATAATACAGCTCTACTAATGAATAGATAAACATTTGGGATAAAAGTTACTCATGAATAGGACTTTTTGGTTATGCACTGTTTAATATTTAATCACAGATACCATTTCAAATAAGGTTGTCCCATTATTGCAGATCTACACTGGAGCCTCCTAACTGGCCATTCATTTATTCATCTGCCAACCACCCAGAAAACACCTTATTTATATGCATCTAGCCCTGTGCTAGGGCCTAACGATTAAATGATAAATAAGAAACAGCTATTCCCTGTCTTTACAGAGTGAACAGCTGAAACCTTAAGCACAATTGAAAAAAAAAAAAAGGAAAGAAAGAAATTGCTAACATTTCTAGAGTACATGTTATAGAGCAGGCATTGTTCTACACTCTTTATGTAAATTAACTCCAGTGAGCCTCAGAATAACCCTATGAGGTTATTTTCAGATGAGCAGATTGAGGCATAGAAGAATTAAGTAACTCGCCCTGTATCACACAAATAGTTAAGTGGCAGAGTCAGTATTTAAACCCATGCAGTCAGAATGTAGAGTCTACATCCCTGCTGCCTACCGAACCTTCTTAAAAAAATACCAGGTGAAGTAAGAGAAGTAGACTTAACCTATAATGCAGCCCAGAGTAGGGAATAGTAAGGTTTGCCTGGATTGGGAAAAGGGCAATAGAAGTCTTCCAAAGGCAATGTGGCTTGACTTAGGCATTGAAATATCAGTTTGTGTTCCTGATACAAGTGCATGGAAGAACATTCAGGATGAAAGTCTATCCAAGAGGAAATGCAAATGTGTGAACAAGCCCAGGTAAAGAAAGTATGAGAAGATTGACAAAAGACCAGGCATGATAACAGAAATGCAAAAGGCCATCTTTATAAAATGACTAGTTTTCTAGGAAAAGGCTGGAAAATAATTTGGAGGCAGGTACATCCAAATTTTGGAGGCCCTTTATATCCAAGCCCAATCTAAACAATGGGATGATTGAGTGATACTCTGAAATGCCAAAGAAACACACAAAAATCCATCATACTGTGATGCTTTTAGGCAGAGGCACCAGAGGCAAACTGTGTTTGAAGAATATTCTCCAGTCAATGTGACATTGTGCACAAGTGTTAATTCATGCATAAAATGGGGTGTTAATATTACTCACTTCATGTAGGATTGGTATCAGGACAAATACTTATTAAATGTAGAGAAGAGGGTAAGGGTGATTGTGAGTTGTTAATGGATTGCTCAGCAGAGACCTGGCTAATCAACTATCATGTAATAGTTGGTTGGGACATCAGTATTTATTCCCAAAACAATGGAAATATTTTGAACGAAATTAAGGATTTTGAAGTTGTTTATAAAATGTAGTTTGAAAATGCCACATACTTTTCCTATAAAAATATTAGTCTGATACATTAATGATATTACTAATATTATTAAAACCTCACTACACATATTTAGGGATGCTCCAAACCTCACTTTTCACACTTGTAACATAGGGTAAAGGAATTCTTGCTCCCCTCTGACTCCACATCAGAGGGATGATTTTAGAGGGCTCAAGGTTAAAATGCAATAATAATTCATTTTAAAGGGCTATAAATAGAGGCATTTACAATCATCATAATTTTTTTCCTGAGGAATGCAAAGGATTTTATATCTGCAATGCCATTCATCTTTATTCTATACTTGTAAGCTATTCTAAACTGTGTTTTACAGATGGAGAAATTCAAGGTAGGGGAACTCTGTTACTTGCCCACGGTCACCCAAACTACAACAGACCGGAATTTCTCATATCTCCATCTCAAAATAATTTTTAAATATATATTTATTTATAGATAGAGAAAGTAAAATGGAATCCACCTGAATAAAAACCATTGTCACAGCACAACAGAAAAGGTATCCAGGTAAAAGCCATAATATAGAGGTCTTTGATCAGTTTAAAATGTCCTTAAAATTTTTTATACCTAAGAAATGCAAAAACAGTTATACATGATCCTGATGATATAGTGATAAAGTACGTTTATATCTGAAAAAGAAATTAAGACCAGGAAAAGAAGCTTTAAAAATAACACTTAAAAACTCATTTGGAAATTGTAAAGTCTCTGATAATTGTGAAGTATGTGTTAAGTGGGTAATGCATATCTAATTACAAATGAAAATGTTAGATGGCTTTTAACCTTTTTTTTTTGTATATTAGAAAAGAAATAGCTAAACAAAGTGGGAAAATACATATTTTTTCTTTAATTTCTCAAAAAAAAGTTGATAAATTAGTATTGGTTTTTCATTATCATTTGGGAAATAGCACTACACAATGTTTCAATGAAATTAATATTCTGAATTTGTCTTAACGTACTAATAACCACCAATTGATACATCAAGGAGAAAACTTCATCTTTGATTTTAAAAACAATTCATGTCTTAAGTAAGGGGACTTGGAGCAGTCACATGGTTGAATTACAGTAAACCACTATTATATTTTTAAAATCAACAGGAAAGCAGATTATCCAATATTTTAGCCTCATTTTTTCTTCACCATCACTGCTGGACATCTATTTATGTACCTTATCAGAAATGATACTCTCAAAATTCAGGCCTCCTCTCACCTCTCACCTTATATTCAGTAGGACCTAGTCTTTTGGTCCATTTGAATAAAATTGCACATTTAAGCTGCCAGACTGACAGGATAGGATAGGAGAGGGAAATGTTAAAAAGTAAGGTATTCATCCTATCAAAACTGAGAGTTTCTGATTTATAAAACTAAGAAAGAAACCCAAAGCTGAAATGTTTATTTGTTACTCTTGTTCTATTTGACAAATGGCTTTGAGGAAGTTATGCGCATAGCCCATAGAGATTTTGATTCTGAGATTTATAAAGCAGGTTGAGAATTACAACAAAATTTTTGTTTGCATTAAAGAATCAGATGAAATATTTTTTAGATTTATTGTTAATATATATCCAATGTTACCTAATAGCAAATTAGAATCAAGTATTTAAAAAAAAGTAAATACAAATATAAAGAAGTTTTGGTGCCAACTCCTGGAAATGTTTATCATATTTTAAGGTATTAATTTATACATTATATTTTCTAAGAGGTATAACCCATATAGAAAACTATAAAACACATAAATATACAGCTCAATGAAGCATGACTAAGCCAGGTCCAGAATATTGCCAACACCCCAGAATGCCCTCTCCTTTATACTCTCCCAGTTACTACTTCCTCCTTCGTCTCCACCATCTCATTTGTAAATTTATAATTGAATATTACCTTTTGAGTTTCATATGGATAAAACCATACAACATCTATTCCTTCAAGTCTGGCTTTGTAGTCAGCAGTGTTTGTGAGACTCATCCATGTTGTCGGTAGTCACTGTTCATTCATTTCCATCACTATGTAATATTTTATTGTATAAATATACTACAGGGGTGCCTGGGTGGCTTAGTCGGTTAAGCATCTGCCTTCAGCTCAGGTCATGATCTCGAGGTCCTGGGATCGAGCCCCATATTGGGCTCCCTGCTCAGCGGAGAGCCTGCTTCTCCCTCTCCCTCTGCTGTTCCCCCTGCTTCTGCTCTCTCCATCAAATAAATAAATAAAATCTTAAAATAAATAAATGAATGAATGAATGAATGAATGAATGAATGAATGAATGAATAAATAAATAAATAAATAAATGTACTACAGTCTATGAATGACATCTGCTGTTAAGGGAACTCAGGATTGTTTCAAGAGGCAAAGATGAATAATTATTTATGAATATTCTTATATATATCTTTTGGTACAATTGTGCATACATTTCACTGTTGTATATAACATAGAGTAGAATTACAGGGCATTTGGGTATGCATATTTGCAACTGTACAAGATAATGCCAGCAGTTGTCCACAGTGATTTTATTAATATAGCTTCTTACCAGCAATATTTTTTTGACAATACTTGCTATTGATGGCCTATTTTATTTTATTTTATTTTATTTTAATTCTATTTAAGATATAGTGTAATGTTGGTTTCAGGAATAGAATTTAGTGGTACATCACTTACATATAACACCCAGTGCCCATCACAACAAGTGCCCTCCTCAATACCCATCACCCAGTTAGCCCATCCCCTCCAACAACCCTCAGTTTGTTCTCTATCCTTAAGAGTCTCTTATGGTATGTTTCCCTCTCTCTTTTTTCCCCCCTTCCTCTATGTTCACCCATTTTGTTTCTTAAATTCCATTATGAGTGATACTAGCCAATAGGATCCAACAGTACATTAAAAGGATTATTCACCATGACCAAGTGGGATTTATCCCTGGGCTGCAAGGTTGGTTCAACATCCGCAAATCAATCAATGTGATACAGTACATTAACAAAAGAAAGAACAAGAATCATATGATCCTCTCCATAGATGCAGAAAAAGCTTTTGACAAAGTACAGCATCCTTTCTTGATCAAAACTCTTCAGAGTATAGGCATAGAGGGTACATACCTCAATATCATAAAAGCCATCTATGAAAAACCTACAGCAAATATCATTCTCAATGGGGAAAAACTGAGAGCTTTGCCCCTAAGGTCAGGAACGCGGCAGGGATGTCCACTATCACCACTGCTATTCAACATAGTATTGGAAGTCCTCGCCACAGCAATCAGACAACAAAAAGAAATCAAAGGCATCCAAATTGGCAAAGAAGAAGTCAAACTCTCACTCTTTGCAGATGATATGATACTTTATGTGGAAAACCCAAAAGACTCCACCCCAAAATTGCTAGAACTCATACAGGAATTCAGTAAAGTGGCAGGATATAAAATCAATGCACAGAAGTCAGTGGCATTCCTATACACCAACAACAAGACAGAAGAAAGAGAAATTAAGGAGTCGATCCCATTTACAATTGCACCCAAAACCATAAGATACCTAGGAATAAATCTAACCAAAGAGACAAAGGATCTGTACTCAGAAAACTATAAAATACTCATGAAAGAAATTGAGGAAGACACAAAGAAATGGAAAAACGTTCCATGCTCATGGATTGGAAGAACAAATATTGTGAAGATGTCAATGCTACCTAGAGCAGTCTACACATTCAATGCAATCCCCATCAAAATACGATCCACTTTTTTCAAAGAAATGGAACAAATAATCCTAAAATTTGTATGGAACCAGAAAAGACCCCGCATAGCCAGAGGAATATTGAAAAAGAAAAGCAAAGCCGGTGGCATCACAATTCCGGACTTCAAGCTCTATTACAAAGCTGTCATCATCAAGACAGCATGGTACTGGCACAAAAACAGACACATAGATCAATGGAACAGAATAGACAGCCCAGAAATGGACCCTCAACTCTATGGTCAACTCATCTTTGACAAAGCATGAAAGAATGTCCAATGGAACAAAGACAGTCTCTTCAACAAATGGTGTTGGGAAAATTGGATAGCCACATGCAGAAGAATGAAACTGGACCATTTCCTTACACCACACACAAAAATAGACTCCAAATGGTTGAAAGACCTCAATGTGAGACAGGAGTCCATCAAAATCCTAAAGGAGAACACAAGCAGCAACCTCTTTGACCTCAGCCGAAGCAACTTCTTCCTAGAAACATCGCCAAAGGGAAGGGAAGCAAGGGCAAAAATGAACTATTGGGACTTCATCAAGATAAAAAGCTTTTGCAAAGCAAAGGAAACAGTCAACAAAACCAAAAGACAACCGACAGAATGGGAGAAGATATTTGCAAATGACATATCAGATAAAGGGCTAGTATCCAAAATCTATAAAGAACTCATCAAACTCAACACCCAAAGAACAAAGAATCCAATCAAGAAATGGGCAGAAGACATGAACAGACATTTTTGCAAAGAAGACATCCAAATGGCCAACAGACACATGAAAAAGTGCTCAATATCGCTCGGCATCAGGGAAATCCAAATCAAAACCTCAATGAGATACCACCTCACACCAGTCAGAATGGCTAAAATTAACAAGTCAGGAAACAACAGATGTTGGTGGGGATGCGGAGAAAGGGGAACCCTCCTACACTGTTGGTGGGAATGCAAGCTGGTGCAGCCACTCTGGAAAACAGTATGGAGGTTCCTCAAAAAGTTGAAAATAGAGCTACCATATGATCCAGCAATTGCACTACTGGGTATTTACCCCAAAGATACAAAAGTAGGGATCCGAAGGGGTACGTGCACCCCGATGTTTATAGCAGCAATGTCCACAATAGCCAAACTGTGGAAAGAGCCAAGATGTCCATCGACAGATGACTGGATAAAGAAGATGTGGTATATATATACAATGGAATATTATGCAGCCATCAAAAGGAATGAGAACTTGCCATTTGCAACGACGTGGATGGAACTGGAGGGTATTATGTTGAGTGAAATAAGTCAAACAGAGAAAGACATGTATCATATGATCTCACTGATATGAGGAATTCTTAATCGCAGGAAACAAACTGAGGGTTGTTGGAGTGGGGGGTGGGGTGGGAGGGATGGGGGGACTGGGTGATAGACACTGGGGAGGGCATGTGCTCTGGTAAGCGCTGTGAATTGTGCAAGACTGTTGAATCTCAGATCTGTACCTCTGAAACAAATAATGCAATATATGTTAAGGAAAAAAAAAAAAGAAGAAGAAGAAGAAGGTAGCAGGAGGGGAAGAATGAAGCGAGGGAAATTGGAGGGGTAGACGAACCATGAGAGACGATGGACTCTGAAAAACAAACAGGGTTCTAGAGGGGAGGGGGGTGGGAGGATGGGTTAGCCTGGTGGTGGGTATTGAGGAGGGCACATTCTGCATGGAGCACTGTTGTGCACAAACAATGAATCATGGAACACTTCATCTAAAACTAATGTTGTAATGTATGGGAATTAACATAAGAATAAAAAAAAAAGAAAAAAAATTCCATTATGAGTGAAATCATATGGTATTTGTCTTTCTCTGACTGACTTATTTCATTTAACATAATACACTCTTAACTCAATCCCTTTGTTGCAAATGGCAATATTTCATTATTTTTGATAGCTGAGTAATATTCCATTATATCATGTCTTCTTTATCCATTCATCTGTCAGTGGATGTTTGGGCTCTTTCCATAATTTGGCTATTGTTGATAATGCTGCTATAAACATTGGGATGCATGTGCCCCTTCGAATCACCCCCTTTATATCCTTTGGGTAAATACATAGTAGTGCAATTGCTAGATTGTACGGTAGCTCTATTTTTAACTTTTTGAGGAACCTCCATACTGTTTTCCAGAGTGGTTGCACCAGTTTGCATTCCCATCAGCAGTGTAAGAGGGTTCCCCTTTCTCCACATCCTCACCAATACCTGCTGTCCCTGTGTTGTTAATTTTAGCCATTCTGACATTTGTGAGGTGGTATCTCATCATGGTTTTGATTTGTATTTCCCTGATGATGGGTTATGCTGAGCATCTTTTCATGTGTCTGTTAGCCATCTGGATGTCTCCTTTGGAAAAATGTTTGTTCATATATTCTGCCCATTTCTTAACTGGATTATTTTTTTGGGGTGCTAAGTTTAATAAGTTCTTTATAGATTTTGGATACTAACCCTTTATCTGATATGTCATTTGCAAATATCTTCTCCCATTCCATAGGTTGCCTTTTAGTTTTGTTGATTGTTTCCTTCACTGTGCAGAAGCTTTTAATCTTGATGAAGTCCCAATTGTTCATTTTTGCTTTTGTTGCCCTTACCTCCAGGATGTGTCTAGTAAGAAGTTGCTGCAGCAGAAGTCAAAGACATTGCTGCCTGTATTCTCCTCTAGGATTTTGATGGTTTCCTATCTCACATTTAGGTCTTTCATCCATTTTGAATTTATTAATTTGCCAGTCTTTTAAAAATTTTAGCATTTTGGGAGTATATGTAAGTGTATGTCATTTTGTTTTATTTTTAGATAACTAATAAAATTGAGCAACTTTTTTATGTGTATTGGCTACCTGCAACTCCCCCCAGCCCCGTTAAAAAAATTAGAATATTTTTTAAGGGTGCTGGCTGCTCAGTCAATAGAGCTTGAGACTTTTGATCTTGGGGCAGTAAGTTCTAGCCCTACACTGAGTGCAGAGATTACTTAAAAATAAAATCTTAAAACAAAATTTAAGTCATTTTTCCATTTTTCTGGAGTTTTCTTCCTTTCTCTTAGTGACTGATTCTAGATCTGAGCACTTTGTTGCTTTTATATAGGAAAACAGCTTCTCCTACTGTGTGACTTGTCTTTTTACTCTTATGTCTTTTGATGAACAGAAATTTTTAAATTCCATAAGGTCTAATTTATCAATCTTTTCCTATAAGTGATGATGCTTTTTGCAAAATTTTAAGAAATGTTCCCTTGCCCTGAATTCATGAAGGTATTTTCCAAATTATCTTCTATAATTTATTGTTTTGTCCTTTGTGTTTAGAGTTGCAATGCACCTGGAAATTATTTATTTATTTTTTTGTCTGGTGCAAGGTAAGTTCAGTATAGGTCCAGTATATATTATTTATTTTCCCTATAGGGATCCGACTGAGTCAGCAGATATATTAAAAAATGCAGTCCTTTAAAAAAAAATGCAATCTTTCTTCACTGTTCTATAATACCAAATTTGAAAGAAATCAAGTATGTATGCTTGGGACTGCTATTAGGTTCTCTATTCTCTCTTTCATTGGTATATTTTTCTACCATTTTGCAAATGCCACACTCTATTAATTACTGCAGTCTTACAATAAGTCTTTATGTCTGGTAGTTACTAGAATAGATGAGATGGATAAACTAAAAAACGAGGCTCAAACTATAAGCTAAACTCAAGGAGAATAAAACCCAAAGAGGATAAAAAGAATAACAATTAATATGATAAGGTCGTATCCAGTTACTCAAGTTGAGCTTTCTAGTGGCCAAGACAAAGAAGGGTTCATATCTTTCACGGGATAAAAACATGCCATTGTTCCGTAAGCATAATTGCTCTGACTCTAGAACCTGAGAGAAGTTTCTCCTGTGAGTGCTCATCAAGAGCAAAGTGGGTGATTCAGTAAACGACATTCCCCTCACCAACATGCTCATACACTTAACAACACTGGATTTCCCATGGTGGCTTCTTATATTTCAAAAATAAGAGCTAACATTCATTAGGTACTTCTCAGACCTTTTCCATAACATTTGTTAGGAGGCTTCCCAAACTATATGCCCAGTTTGCCATTACTGTAGCCATTATTACAATCAAGATGTGTGAATCCCACCAAACTCTTGATTTCTGGCTGTAGCCATTACAACATCAGTAGGTCCTCAGAAACACAAGCAATAAAAGTGAGTTGCTGAATTCTTCAGACTTTGAGTGAATCATGTGCTCACTCTGTTCATATATTTTGTGGCTTTTCTTGGTGGAAGGTTTACAAAGCATATCTCCCTCCAGAGTTCTTGCCTATTTCAGAAAACTGCGTTAAAATATTCTCCTTGAACATTCCTGTGTGCTTTTATGAGGCTGAGTCTCTTCCTATAAGATGGGTGCTTGGGAGGAAAGTTGTTCTGGTTCCTGAATTGGTGTTATTATATTTATGTAATCCCCTTCATTATTGTAAGAGTGAGGAAATGATAGAAATTTATAGAAATAAGGCACATAAGCCTTTCAACTTTTGCAATCTGAGGATGACTTCTATGATAGATGTTATAGACATATGTTTCTGAAAGAGGTACTAACCTTCTCAACAGTTCTTCCTAGTTAAAGAGAATAATCTGTAGTTCAATCCTCAAAACTACCATGTAAAATTATAATCCCGATTTTATAGATGAAGAAAATGAGGATCAGAGAAGTGAAATGTGTCCAGAGACGCTAGAAAACAGTGAAGCTGGGATTTGATGGCAGTCATTCTGATGGTTTAACCCACCTCCCTAATCATTTAATGAGTGCTTGTCCAATATTAATGTGCATATGAATCACTTGTGGATTTTATTAAATACAAGTATTGATTCAGTAGGCCTAAAGTGGGGCCCGATAGTTTACATTTCTAGCAAGCTACCAGGGGACACTGATGCTACCAGCCTCAATACCAGAGTAGGAAACATAGTCTCAAAATAAGATTTAGGACATTGCCTAAAGGCAATCCAGTAGCAGCATTACTATAGGGGTCACCCCAAGGTGATACAAGGAGGCAGCTCTCTTATGGTCTACATGAATCCAGGGGAAAAGCAAATATTAATCTATATTTCCAAATTCAAAGATGGCTGTTCAATGTATTCATTTATACATTCAAATAATACATATTTCTTGAGCACCTACTCTGTGCCTAACAAATGTGAGCTTTATTTGTGCCTCTGCTTAACTATAACCACGGGCTTGCCATATATGTATACAGAATACTGGAATAAAGAACAAGGTAAAAATGTGCTTGAGAATTATCCAAAGTAATAGGTTTTTGACTATAATCCCCTGTCAGAAATACTATCCCCCTAGGCAATATTTCTACTCAGGACACCAGGAAATGCAAATGAGGATGAGATTAGATCTACAGACAGGATTTCACAAGTTAACTGCAGGTTGTTTTCCCCCTTTTACAAGAATTGTGCAGTTGAGAGATCAACTTTCACATACATATTAAGAGTTGTTTTGCATAAATCAGTTCTTTCATGAATGGAGATTATGTAACCCTTGTTTAATTCCCCCAGAAATCCCATCCATAAGGGCTACTAGACTTCCTCTTACTAGTGTTCTATCCCTTGAACACAAAGGATTTAGTTTAATTATTTCATCAATTTTAAGCAAAAGTAATCAAAAAGTAAACAATTGTGCTGGAGGGCAATGCCCCCTGCCAGCCTCTTAGCTTTCTGGAAGGCTCTCTGATCTTTGTACCATTTTCAGTATTCTTTTGGAAAGTAATCCTACTGTTTTCATTTAAAAAGACATGAAATCTGGCTAAGTCAAACATCAGGATTTATGACATTCCTTTTTGGCAAGTTTGGCTGACTGAGAGGTCCTGACTATTGTTATCAATATAAATATTAGTTTTAATAAAAGCTAATATAGGGGCACCTGGGTGGCTCAGTTGGTTAAGCGGCTGCCTTCCGCTCAGGTCATGATCCTGGAGTCCCTGGATCGAGTTCCGCATCGGGCTCCCTGCTCTGGGAGGAACCTGCTTCTCCCTCTAACCCTCCCCCCTCTCATGTACTCTCTCTCTCTCTCTCTCATTCTCGCTCTCTCAAATAAATAAATAAATCTTTAAAAATTAAAAAAAAAAAAAAGCTAATATATATTCAGTAAGCCAAGCACTGGGCAAAACAGTTCCACCATGCTTATATTCCCACAATGAGTTAGTGGCAAAGGGAAGATTTTAAACCTGGCTCTGATTAGCAACAGAAGTCAGGCTTTGAACACAGTCATGGCCTTTCAAAGCATCCTTAATAGCAGGTGTTCTAAAAAAGTGTCTGTCCTGTTTGTGGTCCCAGTTATCTTACCTGCATATTCCATCACTCTGCACTTAACAGAAAGAAGTGTCAGAGTTTGTGATGCTCTGGATAAAATTGTCTCTTCCCTTCAGCTCCACATTCTCATAGCAGGAATGAAGAGGGTGTTTTGACAAGTTCTCCCATAAACACACAGCCAAACACCCATCGTTGCCCACATGTTTGCCTTGACATCATTATCTCTGATGTGTTAGGCCTTCCCTATGGTATGCCTAAGGCATTGTAATAAGCCTAGAGTTCCAAGATCAGCCCCCATTGCCCAAACACTGATCTATGCATAATTGCATGTTCTCATTTCTGAACCCATTTTGCAACCCTCCCTAACTGCTGAGATTCTTCCCTGGATTTCCTGAAACCAAAGATCAGTTACTAACTGAATCCTCCCACTTTTATCATTTGCTTTCAACTTTTTCCTCACTTCATTGCTTTGACTGAAATTTGGCTTTCATCTGAGGATACTGCTTCTTTTGTATTCCCCTGAATTGGTGACTATTTTCTCCCATACTCTCTTACTACTTGGTCTGTGAATAGGGTTAGAGTCCTCCTTTCTCCTAGATGATTCTTCCTCCCTCATATCTAATGCCTTGGGCACTACGATCATGCCATCATACTATGCTACCCATGTAGCTGTCATGTTCTTGCTTGAGATCACCCCCATAGTTCCCTGAAGACTTCTCCTAGCTCACTATTACTCTGTCCATAATATTCCTGTCATATTTTTGGTAATTTCAGCTTTCACAGAAATCAGCATTCAATATTCAATAACTTGACTTCTTAGTTCCCTCATTTCTTGTGTTCTATTGACCTTGTTCATTACCCTAATTTAGCCAAAAACCTCCCTGCCAAACTGACTCTAAGACCTTGTCAATTATCTAAAATGTCAAGTTTAACTCATATATGATTTTCAACCTTCTCAACTGTAGAACACCACTTCTGAACTGTCTAGCTCACCAACTCCAGTCCATGAACTCCAACAATACTTTGACTAACCGGATCCTACAATATATTAATTCTAACAATTACCCCCTGTCCCTCTTGTCATCATTCCCTCCTTAATGAGACTAACTTCCCTGGCTTACCTTTAAAACATCTTTCCAAGCATTCATGACTCAACTGCTCATTTCTCCCTTCATTTTATTCATCTGGTAGAAACCAAACCATGGTGAAATCCCAAACAAAATTTTCACCTAGAGAAAAATCCAACCATGACACCTGGTCTCACTTTTAATTCATAAGAACTTACATCAAATGGGACCTTAGTGCTCCCTGACATTAGGATTAGGAAGGCAAGTAATCATGAAATTCAAAGATATTGTTGTATTACCTGAGTCTTTAATATTAGAAGGTCCCCTTTGTGAGGAGAAATGTACTAGCTAGTATTTCTCTACTATATTGTTCAACTAATTCATCTCACAATATATCTCAAATAGCATTTTTTCCCACCCTTTAGTGTATTCTGTGTTACAGACTGATTGATACCTAGTCCTGACTCAGGTCTGGTTGTTCCTTCAAATTCTACTGCCTGGTCACTGGGCCAGGATGGACTTTGCCTGTACCTTCCATGTTGGGGATTTTCCAGATAATTTGGCACTCTGACCAACTAGATGAGATTCAGTTGCCTGTGTCTAGAGTCATTTCTACAAAATGAAGCCTATCAATCATTAAAATGCATAATAGAGGCAATCTCTTTCTTTTTTTCAATCTCAGATTTAATACACCAGTGGGTTTCTGTTCTGCCACAAAGTTCTAAAAGTGTTGGCCTTTTGTTTTTATCTCTCAACCTAGACCCACTTTTTAGACATCACCCAGCCTGCCTTTCCCTTTTAACAACTGTTAACACTCATTTTCTGCATTGAAATTCACTTCTTCTAAGTCTGACTGCATGCAGCCCTTCATGGACAAGCAACAAGGCATGTGTTTCTTCTTTTTGTGTGCCTTTTTCTTCCTTAGTAGTGATCAATTTTTACTACAATCATAATACTTGAAGATATATAAAAATTAGAAAGAAAGAAAAGTTATTAATAATATCACCTGCATTGGAGACAACCACTGTTGGTAGATCTTTCTGGAATTTTCTCTTATAGGAATTACACACACACACACAAATGAATATTTGTTATTTGTAGATTACTTTTTCACTTTAAAAAATAATATAATAGCACTTTAAAGCATTTTCCCTGTCAATTATTTTAGAGAAAGAAAATACCCAATAAAAATAATAAAATATGGAGAAAAATCAAAATTTCAGAATTCTCAATGTTTGATAATCATGATCTTTGTTTTAAAATTCAAATCTTCAAAGATGCTCATTTTACTCCAGAGAAATAAGCTTTTGGAGATGCAAAACTGAAGGTGAAAGATGGGCTATTCTCCACATAAAGAGAGGGCCCTTCCTGTCAATTTGTCTTGAGGAGATGGACAGATAGTGGTAAGATGCATCTCTGAGAACCTCCAAGTTAGGCAATTCTAAATCCTGTTGGTAATTCTAATCTAATTAATCTATTTCAGTCATCTCCCTTATTTTGTCAGTAGGCAAAACTCTGAAAGCATACTTAATTACCTTCCCAGATTCCCATCTTGCTTTTCATCAGAGGGCTTCATTTCCTTCAGTCTTCATATCTTACCTAGCCCAGCACTGAAACACCATACTCTTTATCCTTATATTTTTGAATGCAAGAGAAAGAATGTTTATATTTGTATTACATATTCTCTTACCTGAGTTGCCTTATTCTTCACAAAACTGGGATCTTAACAAATATTGAAGTAGACTGTCACTCTTTTTCTTGATATAAATAGAGTTATTGGTGTTTATATTCTTCCTATAATTATGGTATGTTGATAAATAGTGATATAGTAACTGCAGACTGAAAGTAAAAACCTGCTAAGGTAATTTTGTCTGCTAATTCTCAACAAATTTCTTAAGCAGTCATGCATATCAATGATACTATTTTCAACAGATTTGACCTATCAAAAATATTGAACTTTTACCTGGTTATCTAAAGGTGTGATTTTGATCTCAATCACTCTCTTTCCCCAAAATGAGCATAAGTCTATTATATTTTTTGATAACCAATTCATGCTTATTGAAGACAATTTAAGTGATATTAAGTGTGAAAAAAACCACAAGACATATCCTTCAAAAAATTGCCATCTGTGTATACATTAATCAGATGCATGCATGCACACATGCACACACATACATTTATATAAATAGGATCATTCTAAATAACCTACTTTATTTTCTTTAAAAATTTTAAATTATAAAAAATTTCAAGCATACAGAAATAGCTAGAAAAATATTATAAGCATATTTCTATTTAAATGTACGTTAATGTTTTGCCACTTTTGCTTCAGATCATTTTTTTAAAGATATGAAATGTCGTAGACACTGCCACTTTTCACTTCATTCATCCCCCACACCGTCCCAGATGGTGGTGCTTTTTTGTTGCCTTTGCTTTAAATTTGTATATAAATAAGAATGCAATTCCTTTTGCAATTTTTTCCCCTCCACATTATGGTTTCAAAATTTAACCATATTTCTACATGTTCATTTTACTTCTTTCCTGTTAACTGTTGTATAGTATTTCATTGCAAAAATAAAATGAAATTTGTTCCATTACAATGTAGAGATGGAAATACACAACACTTAATGCGGTTTTTTTCCAAGAATAATGTATTGTAAAGATATTTCCATCATATATTTATGCATTTATTTTACTTCTTTTTATTGAGCCACTATCATGTGTTAGACACTCTGTGATATATTGAGGGTATAGTGCTTGAAAAAACAACCATGTCCTCAGCCCTCATGAGTCTAAGTAGGTAGTGGAAAAGAGATCATGTAAATATATACAGCATTAAAAAATGTGAATAGTTGAAGAAACTCTAAGAGATTAAAATGCAGGGGTATTCACTGGGGACACAGGAAAATAGGACTCAAGATGGCTGAAATCTTAGAGGGATGAAAATTGGAGTTCATGCAATATCAATTACCTTTTGTGTTTTTTTTCCATTCAATTCCATAATAATGTGCAACAAACAATAAGAAAACAGTAAACTTTTTATTTTGGTCTCAAATCTTTGGGTAACTAGGTGGTTTTCCTGGTCTTTGTACTCACTTACATATTGGTGGTCAAATTAGCAGCTTTAATGATTCTGTGGGCTCTCTCCTTCCAGGCTGTGGCATCTGGCCTAACTCAATTGTTCTGCAGTTTCTTATGCTCCTCTAGGTTACTTTAAGCTTTTACCATGGTGGCTAGGTGGGGTGCCAAGAGAAAGAGAAAGACCAACAAGGTACAAAGCTATTTTGAAGCCTAGGCTCAGAATTGGCATGTTGTCACTTCCCGCTGCATTTTGTTTGCAAAGCCAGACCAGATGAAGCAGGAGTGCTGAAATAGACTATACTTGTGATGGAAGGGGCTACAAAGTCACACTGCAGGGATGTGGAGGTGGTGAGAGGTGAGGAATGGGGCTACTTTGCCATCAATCTGGTGTAAATGATGTGAGGGATGGAGTTGAAGAACATTCCATTTAGAGGGAACAACAAACATATTTAAAGGTTAACAGTCTGGAAGAAGCTAAGACATTCAAAACCTAGAAAAAAAAGTGTATTGTAGAAAGTACAGAATGGTGTGAGAGAAAGTTAGAGAGAGTGGCATGAGCCAGATCATGCTGAACACATTGCTCATGTTCTAGATTTTTGAATTATATTCTAAGAAAAATAGGACCCCATAAAATTTTAAGAAATAGATTACATGATCTCATTTTAATAGACTGCATGATCCAGTTTAATCTATTACATGGATGTAATAGATTATATAATCTATTTTTAACTGAATTTCTTTGGCTAATATGTATGATATTGAAGATTGTAATTGTTTAAGTAGTAAAAGTTTGGAAAGCTGTGCAGTCATTCAGATATTAGATGCTGAAAACATGGCTAAGAGGGTAGCAGTAGAGAATGAGAAAAGTGGAGATACTATTGAGAATTTGGGATGTTAATAACATTTGCTGCTAGATACGATATAGATTTTAAGGGAGAGGATGATAGCAAAGCTGGTCAAATGGATAGTTGATATTTATCATTCACTTTGATGAAGAAGACTTGAAGAACTACTTTGGGGAAGGAATTAAGTGTTCCATTTCAGAGATGCCATATAGTCAGATACAAGGGTATGTATTGCAGAAGAAAGATCTGGACCAACCATACAAATTTTACAATGGTTTGTGTATAAATGTTACTTGAAGCCATGGGAGTACTTGAAGTCACCAAGAGGGAAGTTCTGAAAGAAAAGAGGAGAGCCCAGAAATAAATCCAAAATAATCCCAACTATTAGACATCGAGGAATATAGATAGATATATTCATGCCTCTAAATGGCTACATAGTATCTGATTATATGACTTTACTATATTACTGTAAATTATTGGCTGTTAATGGACTTTGCTAGACTTCATTAGACAGTGCTATAATCACTCTCTATTATCTATTCCTTTACTCATTTGACCAATTATATCCTTACAGTAGATATTAAGAAGTTGAATTGCTAGGGAAAATAGGTTTTACATTTTAAATGTGAATACATCTTGATTAACAACCCTTGAAAAACAGTTATACTGAATTACACTTGGAGTAGCAATGAGTATGCTAGCTTCCTCAGTCCTTCTCAGTGTTATATATCACTTCATTTTTCATTTAGCATCGGACGAGTAACAAATTTTTGTTGTTTTAATTTGGATTTCTTGGGTTATTAATAAAATTGAGCCTTTTCATGTGCTTATTGGAAACTTGGAATTCTTTTTCAAATTTCCTACTCATGGTCTTTGTCTAGTTTTGTACTGAGGGATTCAGATTTTTCTTAAGTACTTTTTAAAAGTATATTAATATTTTTCTATTATAAATTACATAAAATGTTTCCATTTTTATTTTAATTTTGCTTTTGGTATTTTAGCCCGTAAAACTGGTTAGGTTTTTGTTTGTTTGTTTGTTTGTTTTTGTTTTGTTTTGTAATTCAATCTAAAAATTTTTTTTAATTTATTAAATTTTTGTTTTGTGACACATGTATAAAAATTTTCTTAAGCCCAAGATTATGAAACTATTCCCCTTTAGTACTCTTGTCATTTCACTTACTTTATTTAGATCTCTGATTCACCTAGAATTTATTTTTGTAATGAGTTTGAGGTAGGACACCTAGCTTTGCTTTCCCATCCTCATCCTGTAAAGTTTTATCATTTTTATTTATTAAATAGTCCAGTGTTGACAAAGCCCATTTTTCACTTAGAATCCAAGTAGTTCTTTGCTGTGGGGGCAGTCCAATGTAGTAGTTAAGAGTAAAGTCTCCAATTACCCTAAATAATTACCTACCCCTGACATATACACATCATGTCCCTCTTCACAGGATGTAACACTGCTTGGTGGACACAGTAAGCTCTTCTACAAAGCACGGAGCTGTGCTATAGGGTGCTGCTTCTCCTCTGGAGAAAGCCCATTTATCATCTAAAGACAAACTTTGAAAATGACAGCACTGTCTAGATCTTAGTAGTTTCTGGAGCTTTATTATTCCTATGAGTAGGTCAGATACAAAAGTTTCAAAGGCAGCCATTAAGACCAAATGCAGAGTCTAAATTGAAGAAAGTGACTGAAGAGTTGCCTTTGAGTCCATTCCATCAAGTTCATTTTAACCTGATTTATTTGGCTATATGTCTATCCCCCTCTGCATTTCCTATATCAGCTTTATCACAAATCAGCCCCCTGCAGGTTGTATTGGAAAAGCAATTTGTGTGATTGAGATATTGTTAACAACAAAGCATGTACTGGTCCCAGAACTGTTAGATTCTGACTGATAAAATTTAGTATTTTGAAGGGAGGGGGAAAAAAAGCTCTTTTATTTGTAGTGTGGGTGAAGTTCCTTTTCTCTCCTCTACTTTCATTATAGCAGTATGACTGAGATTCCAATAAATTATTGGATGCAATATCCAGATGTCGATGATTTTTGGTGCTGCCGCTACTTCTTAGTGGGCAAGAGAAAAGATAGTTGAGGTTCTGGAAAAAGTGTCAAAGCTTAGCAATAAAATAAGGATTTCATTGAACAGAAAGTAATGAAATCATCCAATTTATTTCCCTTTCACTGTTGTAATGCAGGTAAATCTTGCTTCATATGAGTCACAAAGCTTGAATGTGCAGTGGCCTGACTCGGGTGGTGCATGGTTTATGTGTGAGGGATTGGAAGAGTACTCATAAATACCTTTAATAAAAAAGTGTGGGTTGAAGCAGCTTAGTTTTTCAAATAAAAGAAGTTTCATTTGTGTCTGGGGATCATAGCTGTTAAAAGTCAACTTTCTCAACTTTAGCTTCTCATCGCACCCTTCTAATATCACTATCCTCCCGAGGAGTTCTATCTTCAGTTCATCTTGATGCTCTTGGGTTCAGGTTTTACCTGCTCCGTGGTGAGGTAACTTCATCTGAGGGTACCTTCAGTTTTCTTTCTCAGATCTTCTTCTTTGCTGTCGCATATCCATCAAGCAGGCTTGACTGAGATACTAGTCTCAAGGAGTGCTGTTCACGGTGTAGACCAGGAGTCGGCAAAATTTTCTGTAAAGAGCAACATAGTACGTATCTTTGATCGACAGGCCAAGGTCTCTGCTATTATAGGGTGAAAGCAACCATACATAAACAAATGTGTGTGGCTGTGTTCCAGTACAACTTTACAAAAACAGGCAGTAGGCTCGATTTAGCCCATGGGTCTTTGTAGTTTACTGAGCCCTCAGGTAGACTTAGAATATATTTTTAGATGTAGTCTGCCAATGGTGACGGCTAACATTCATTGGACATATACTTAAGTAATTTACATGGTGGTAGAAAGGCATTTGAAGTCAGGTTCACTTGGGGACCCAAGCTTCTAACCACTGTGCCATGATGCTTTTCTAATTCATCAGTAGAAACTGAAAAGCCATGAAAATCCATTTTGGTGAAATGTTTTCATGTGTGGATACCTTTTTTTTTAAACTATTAATAGAGCACCACCTATGTTCCAGCTCATTATTCACAGGATGCAAGTTGCTATTATTATTTAGTTTAACTATTTAAATTTTTATTCAAGAAAATTAACTTACTGGTAGGGAAAATATGCAGAAGCCTAAACATTAAATATGTAAAGTCAGCATGAACTTAAAAAAAGAGGAATCTGACGTTAAATGAGCTGAGTTTTTAAATTCTGTCTCTATTACTTAAAAAAAAAAAAAAATGTATGATTTTGGGCAAGTTGCATTCTGAGCCCTAATTGTGAAACTAGACATTAGAGAAACTCTAGCTGTCTAGCTATATTAGAAATTACTTTGAGGATCTATTGAGACACTAAATGGTGAAGTTTTTGTAGTGATGTTATCAATATATAATAATCATAGATATAGCATAAAATGGAATCATATATAACTATATATGTACATATACAAACATATTCACACACATATATATCAAAGTGAATGTTAAAAAGTCACTTTTTCTTTAGATGAGTAAAAAAGTCTGTGTTTAAATGATCTAAACCAAAAATGCTATGCATTTGAAGCAAAATTTTAGAAGAAATTTTTAGATTCTGAAGTATAAAGAGTTCTTGAGGGTCATCTAGTCCATTCCTCTGTCTTCAGGCAGAGATATTCTTAAGCCAATGCAGATGAGATCCTGTCTATTTCTTTTAGAGAAGCAATTTAGTGAAAGTGCCTATAAACCATTTGCTGATAGGAGAACCTCTTGAATACAAATTGACTCCCTGATTGTAAGTGACTTTGTGATGACAAGCAAGAGAACTTTTCAAAAACACAGAATATTGAAAATATTATGTTTGTTTTGGCAAGTCAATGGCCTTGTTTGCCTGTGACTTCCAGATGGGGGTTCAGGCTGAAAACCTCCAGAGGCTCCATCCACACTTACTATGCAGCACAGCACCTCTTATAGTCCAAAGGTGAGCCTTAATATTTTATACCATTAACTGTGTAGTCCCAAAGATGGATTCAGGGCAGGTATTTGATGTCACTGCATGTTTGGGTTGCTGAATACCATGGTGAGTTTCTCTGCCTCTCTTTGACATTTTAATAGTGGTAACAACAACAACGAAAAATTTCCCCTTATCACTGGTACTTTAGGTAATAATGCACTGAAAGAAAAACAGAAATTGGTTTGTCTTCATAATATATCATATTCTCTGCTTTATGAAGAAATAATTAAGGAAACAGCTCAAATTTAATGTGAAGCTTCAGAAAACTCCATGTGTGCCATGAAAAAAAATATTAGAGAAACATTGATTTCCCACAGGAGACGAATCAATTTTGTCTTCTTAGTTCATTGCTGCACTTATAGCTCCTAGAGCATTGCTTGGCAAATAGTAGCTGCTTAATAAATTGGCGGATGAGACCTGCTTTAAATGTCCATAGCACACTCTGTTTGATTTGCTTTCTTTAAAAGCAGAGTTCATGACAAAGATTTGGATTAAATAGTGCATTTGGGAAGTAATCTCAGGAAGCATGGGGGAAGAGTAAGGAAGTTTATAGGGAAGGGAGAAAACCCGGAAAAAGTAGGCTAATGAGTGGGTTATCACTGTGGACAACTGTGCCTGGTATGGCTGTTACCCCTCCTACAGACTTTAGAAAACATGCCTCATGATCGCTCCACCTTAGGGCAAGGAAGTTGGGGTATTACTGACCAACTCCCTTATTCCTTGGTTGAGGTTCACTGCTGAGGACATTAAATCACCAGCAGACATACTGGGGTCTGAGGCGTTCTGTACACATAGAATAAAGAAGTCCTCAGAAAAGTCTCAGGCAAAGGGACCAAGGTGCTGAAGGTAGCAAGCCCTCAATCATTAACTGTCCCCCAAAACGATAGGTGACTTCCTACGGGGGGCTGAGGGGTTATGGGACATTTACAATGGCTGCTACAACCATCCCTTAAAAGAACCACAACACTTTTGGTTTTCTAAGTGACAGTCCTAAATGTGAGAAAATTAAAAAAATCGGTTTGATATTTACATTTTTTACATAGTTTTAATTTAAAAAGGTCACAGATACTTCTTACCTAATAAGTAAGAGGATTTGTAAAAGTTCAAAGATGACAGTTCAGGAATTTTGCATTTCCCTCTACTTGGCTCTAGTATGTCTATTAGTAAACAGGGTATTTTTCAGTTGTTTCTACTTGGTTACTGAATAAGTGCTGGACTGAACTTATTCTATCCTTCAGATAAGCGAAATACCTAATTGAGACAGTTTGACAGTGATCTCCCTGATTAATCATTTTACTGAAGATGATAATTAATGGTCTCTGCCTGTCTTATAAAAGAGTGGGCCTAGGTTGCTAAATAAGTAACCTCTTTTCTACGGTGACAGATGTCTGACATTGAACATCTCAGAAATCTCAGATAAAAGACACAAATGAACTTCATGATAGGGTCAGGAGCTGACAGGTTTGCAGAGTGGCCAGGATAAGGCAAAATGATATGCCGGCTGAGATTTTATGGGCGCATGAACTATAAGTAAACACAGGGACACCAATCTGCAGTGAAGAGAAGAGAGCAGGTGCTCCAGGGGAAGCAGAGAGGGCACTGGCCTTGCATGGCAAAGGGAAAAAGAGAGATGGAGAGAGAACAGCTGGAGTGAACCTCACTGTTCTCAGATGTGTTTCTACTACTTGCTGGCCTGAGCTTTCTCTCCATACATCTTTAACTGCCCCCTCCTTTCCCCCAAGTGAATGTCTGTCCCTGGCGTGCAAAGAGACTCAGAAGAAACAATGAACACATGATTATTGTTTCAGCAGAAATTGGAATGAATTAGAAAATCAGCCAGTTGGTCGTTTAGGCATATGGCATTGTGGTAAAAACTGTAGGTCATACTCCTTGGGATTTGAAATTTAGCTCCAGCAACTAATTACTAGTTTAATGATTTATTGGCAGTTTTCTTAAATTTTTTTCTGTTTTAGCATTTCTTGTGTGAAGTATGCCTGATGCTAATGCATACTTCTTAGATAGCCATGTAATGTGCTATATAGCGCCCACACAGGGACAAATTTCATGAACGTTAAATGTAGATACCAATACAAAATTATAAATATAGCAGAAAAAATAACAATATAAAATAGAAATATATATAAAATTAATTCTACATGTATGTTAATGAACTATACATTTTGTGACAGTTAAGACTTACTGAGAGCTGTTTGACACGGTGTATTAAACAGGTCACATGTTCCTTGAATGTCCTTTATGTAGCAGACACTGAGCATATTAGAGAACATTGAAAACAGGTGAAAAATAAACTTCAGTGTCTAATAGTTTATAAATCCAAGAGCTAGATTCAAACACAGGCTTATCTGAACCTAAAACTCAAATAGTTTCTTTCAACTATGTGACCATTCTTTCTTTTTAGATAAATTAAGTACATTCCCTTTGCTCACGGGTTTGCCTCTCCCTCCTGGGCCACACACAGTCTTTTCTAACCAAACTTCAGCAGTGACCTGCCACCATTTCTGCCATACTCTGTTGGTTGCACAGACCAATCCTGGCACAGGGCAGTGGGAAGGGGCTAGACAAGGCACTGGATACCGCCAACAGGTTCGCAGGGGGCCGTTTTGGAGTCTGGGTCCTACATCATTTCTTAGAATAAATCCTAGCCTCTTCTCTGTGATGCAACAGAAATTGTATCCTCTTTGCAATTCCTAAAGAAAATATTGTGGACTATATACATAGTATTTTATATTCATTCACTCACTTTAGAGTTATAACTATTTCTTAATTCATTAAACATACGTTTGTTGAATACCTGCTTTTGTGTGAGCACTGACCTAGTTACTGTGGGGATAAACAAGGTCCCTATTTTCCTGAAGCTTATAGTCTGTTTAGGAAAAATTGAAATAAATTAGACCAATATTCATTTCTGACAGTGATTAGATCTCTTGGGAGAAAATAGAGGGTGATAGGTAGCTGCTACTTTAGATTGGTTGGCCAAGAGAGGGTTCCATAAAAAGGTAGCACGCAGGCTGAGATCTGAATGTCAAGGGGAATCCAGCCATGTGGGGATCTGGGAAGAAGTTTTCAAGCAGAAGAAACAATAGGGCCAAAGGCCACAAAGGGAGGAAACAGTGGGTTCTGAGAAACAGGAAAGGAAAGTATTCATTGTGTCTGGAGTTTTCTGAACAACAGGAGAAAAGGGGTGATAGAGATCATAACATGGGGTGCCTGAAATAGCTTAGTAAGCCTTTTAAAGTTATTTTTATCCCTCTGAGCTCATTAATCAAAGATTTACTGAGTATCTCCTGTGTACCAGTACTGGACTGTATACTGGGAATGCAAGACAAGCCCCTATACTCATTTTGCAAAAGGAAGTCATACAAACAATTACAGCAGTGGAGTTGAGTCCTTTACGAGATTTTCATGGTAAATGATAATTCAAACAATTTACCTTTTTTTCTTTTTTAATGTATTAAATCCACCAATACTTTTTGAGCCCCTGTCTGTGAGAGGCAGGCTGTGTGATCTGGTGCTACAAGTCTGAGACTGACAGCCCCAGTTTCACCTTTGATGGAAATAACTGTAGCTCAGGCCAATTGCACTTATATGAAACTCCTCTCAGTTGGCATTCTCTGCTCTTAAAATCTAGATAAAATCTACTCACTGTTCTCCGGGAAAATCAGTGTTCACATTCCTGCGTGCCCCAGTGAAGAGACATTCCCTCCATCCCCTCTAACTCCAACTCTACCTCTGCTGAAGTCCTGTTGCCTGCTCAGGGCTTACAGGTGTTTCTCTTTGTCCATGTTAGTCTTGATCTAAAAGAGGAACTCTTCTTAATTCTGCCCCAAATGACACACTCGCTAAAATAACTCATTCACGTAGTCTGTGCTTCGTATCGGAACATTTGTGGAAGTTTGAGGGAGGAAAGGATTACTGACACAAGAAGGACATAGAGCATTTTAAATTGAAAATACTTTTTCTAAAAGTTCTGCAGCACTCTGTAGGTTGATTTTCCTTTTGTTTTTGTTCTTTCCCTCCCCCCCCATCCCTGCTCATTGCTAACGCAGACCACTGTGGTCCTTTCAAATGTATCCTGTCTCATGATCCACCATATCCTCTGCATCCACCATTTTCCTAAGTCAGATTCCCAAATTTCAGGCATCTGTACATTACGTTTGTGGGGTTTAAAATATCCATGTACCACCTGTACTATTATATATTTTTTCCCAATCAAATTGCTTTGATTTTTTATAAGTAAATATGTTAGAAAGTACGTATTTATTACCACTGCATCAAGAAAATTAATGTAATTCATCATAAATAAATGGAAACTCTAAAAAGTACCGTGTAGCTATTAAAATTTAAAAACATGTGTTTCCATAACACTTAAGTGCGTTGCTATACAACCAATTGTACCTATCACACACATTGGTAATCCCTCTCTTGTTTATCTCTCAAGGTTACTATAAATATTAAAAAAGATGACAAAAGTGAAAAGTGCTTTGGAAAATAATGGGCTTTTATTTAAAATAGGCCCTAATGCGCTCTTTCGGTCTCTTTTTCTCTGTTTCTTCGTCTGTGTATCTTTTTCTCTCTGTCTCTCTGTCTCTCTTTGTGTGTGTCTGTCTCTCTTTTTCTCTGTCTCTAAATGACAATGTATGCAAAAATCCTTATCACTAGACCTTAATTATCCCGAGGGCTGAGCTGGAGAAATCTGCAAAGGAAATGCAGATTGCAGATGCGACTCCAAAGACCTTGCTCAGAGTAAAACAATTTGATGGAAAAATAACAGTATTTAGCAACAACCCTGGAGTCGGTCTCCCTAATTCCAGTACTGCAAGTTCCTGCAAATTGAAGTCAGGAGGATAGAAAGTCTGTCTTCTGTCTGTGGGGGGTCTTTGAAGAAGTGCTCTCATTCCACACTCCTTATAAACAGGAGTAGTAACATTTAGCCAGGGGCTCTACCCCATTACCTCAAAACCCTACCTTTTATTTTCTACATAGGTTGCAAATTTTGAAATGGAACTTTCTGATTAAACCATCACAATGAACAAAAGGGCTTATTATGGGCTGAGTCTCAAAACAACCATCGTTTGTGGGATGGCTCACATTAACTATTGCTGTCAAGGGGCCCGGAGCCTTGCTCCATGGGAATCATTCCCTTTTCTCAAATGTCCAGCACAGAAGTGGGCCCAGAGGGAGCTAGGAGTAGGATTGTTCCTGAAACGACACAAGTTCACCTCATTTGCCACCAAAACTTATATGTCTAGCCCTCTTTGCTGATGCCCTGGTACAGGACTTGTAACAACTGAGCCTGTGGCCAAACTGCCTCAGACCTCCGGGTGGCCAGTGGCCAGTTTGGGTTTTTTGCTACTACGTTAGAAAACTCAAGAACCCAGGCTAAGACTTTCTTCCCCAAGAGGCAGGACAGACTGTGCTCACTCACTGTTGGGGAAAAAAAAGAAATTCTGTTTTGTATTCCTCTTTTCCCCTTTTCTCCTTCCTCTCTTTCCCTCTTCTTCCATGGAGTGGGCAATGTTCCGAATCCCCGAAACATTCCGAAAATGTTTCTGGAGTCAGAGTTAGGGAGGAGTCCGTCTGTATCCAGCCCCCTTCTCGCTGTGTGGTTTTGAGCGAGTTCCTTAACCTTTTGTTTACAAAATGGGAACCATAGTTCCTACATGTTGGGCCACTGCGAAGATTAAAAGGTATGATGTTTATAAAGCTCCAGGAACTGGAGGGGGCTCAGCAAATAAGAATTCCCCTCCCCCTATGCTAGAAAGCCTCTCTCACTGCACTTTCCATAGCTCTTAGTTGTTCCATTCAAATGTTTAACCAAAATCTCATAAAGACCCACTGTCTTTTGGATTAGCTGGCTTGATGTCCACACTAGACTTTAGGTTTTCTCTCTGCAGGACTCCTCAGCAAAATCCTCCTGTCTTCATCTTGGTAGAAAGACATACCTTGATGACACATACAGCCCCATCTTCCACACACTGTATTGCATTCTTTATTCTTCTGAGGATTTGATCCGTTCTGGATCCTCCCCTTTTTGCATTTGAGCAATATTTGTATCATTCATTAATCCTAAGAAATACAAACAGCCCTAAGAAATCTCTTTAGAGATAACTGACTAAAAAGGTACCAGCGCTTTCCTCCCCGCAGAACAAAAGATGGGAAAAATGAACATTTGCCAAAAGGCATGGCCCAAGATCAGGAAGAAATAGGGCAGTCTAGGACTATTCTGGTGACTCAAACACCAAACCAAGAGGTTATTTCTGCCTCAAGCTGGGTTGTGGTGCTTTCTGAGCAGAGAGGTTCAATGACCCTCCATCTAACAATTCGAGTCAAGTTGGCAAAATATGCTCTGTAATAAAATGCAACGTGATGTGGCAATACTTGGAATAAAATTCACATACTTTCAACTTCAGGCCATTTAAAAAATTTTTTTTATTCACACAGCATTTGAGCTGGCCACTGGATGGGCAGAGAAGGGAGTTCTGGGCTCTGTCTTTAAGAAAATATGTTTTGTTAAATCATCAGACACTGAAATTAAAACTGAAAATAAAACCCATTTAAAAATTCTAAGCATCCAACTTTTGATGATGTGCAGGTAGATCATCAATAATATAAAGTCCCCAACATCATTTATTTTGTACTTAATACCTTTTTAAGTATGTCAAAGACATTACATCATTACTCCTGTAAGACAGGGGCTATTATTAGCTTCATCGTAAAAGTAGAGAAAACTTGACATAGAAAGAGATGAATTCAGGTGCCCTAAATCAGCAGCAAGTGTGTGGTGAAGCTAGCATTTGAATCCACGGAGTCTGACCCTAAACCTGTGCTCTAGATCATTTCATTTCATCATTAATAACCTTGTACAGAATTCATTAGTGGGTTGTCTAATTTTTGCATGCCTACTTAGATTGCTTCTTTTCTTTCCAGAAACACTGAAGATCTCCACTGCAGTGTACAATTAAGTAATCCAACATCTCAGTCTATCCTATGCTGTCAAAGTTATATCATTCCATCATCCCCTTCTGCTTCTCTTTCATTCAGCTCGTTTTAATTGTAGGGAATATGCAAACTTAGTAAGAGATAAGTTTGGGAACAGTCCATATCTAATACTTGTATTTTTTTTGTCACTGCTTTCCCAGCATTAGTCAGACAAATTAGTCCTTTAAAGAAAATCAAATTCAGTTTTACAGGTGTATTTTAATAGACCAAGTAAACATTTCATAGTTGCTTACAATGTCCTATATAATAAATGCTTATCTCTCTGAAAACCTAGATGTTCAGCTGATAGAAAAGAATATATTACCCCCTCCTCACTGCTATCCTATATATTATTTTCTTAAGCACCATAAGGAAATGGTTCTCAGTGAATTTATTATTCCAGGAAACCAAGAAACAACTTACTTGCTCTCCACTTATTTATGAAGTTTTATAAAAATCCTTTTACATCAAAAAAAAAAAAGAGGGGGGAGGAATTGTAACTTGGATTATAAATGAATTTGACACCAGAAACTCTTAAAATATCTCCTTACTTCTTGCTTAGATATTAGCATTCCAAATTTATGTTCAATATCGAGACTCAGCTACTGCCTCTTTTACAGAATTTGACAATAGCACTGTGCTTTATTAAGTTATGTCATGTTATGTTACTGAGTTATGCTAGGAAACACAATAATATCATGAACACTGTAACTGAGTATATAGCATCCTGAAAATGATGGTAAAAAATGAAATTGGTCTCAGTAGAGATATTTCTGTATGCCACTTAATAAAGGCCTGGGAAAATTAATTACAGCATCAAGAATTTCAGCTTACTCCAAACCACCCAAGAAATAGGAAATAGTAACATGAACCATTTGATATTCTCCATGAATGGTCCTCTTCAAAGGAGAAAACTGATGGACAGATGTGAATTCAGAATAACCTTACTGTAATGTCTTGATATTCTTAAGGAGTACTTTGGTTTCAAAAGTTATATATATCATGTCTAGGAGTTTTGTGAGACTAATACAGAACTAGGGAATTATTCTTGGTATCTTTCACCATTTCCCTTTTGCTGGGCAGGGTATCAGCATTTTCTCACCCGGCAAAACGTTCTTGCTGTAGGCCAAAACAAAGCACGTCATGAGAATTCGATGAAACTACTTCACTGAGTGTCTGGCACATAGTAGTTATTCTTGATATAGGACAGAAAGAAAGAAAAATAAAGATTTAAAATATTAAAATAAAATACTGCCTAGCAAGTGAATAAAGGTCCAGTTAATATTATTATTCAGATTTTGAACAGCTCAGCTATAGTATGTCCTGCTTGAAGCATGCACATTTTCTTGGTGAATATCTTTTCCTATCCCTGACTTCCTAGGCGTCCTCCTGGTCTGGGTCAATGAACCCCGGGTACCCATAGCTTTCCTCCAAGTTTATGAGAGTTGGCAAACCACTGGCCTCCTTCTGTGTCAGGGACTGGCACTGCCAAGCACATCCTCTGATTGTGATCCTCAGGCCTTGGCAGCAAATAATACAGTTTTCTCACTTTAATTAGGCTGAGATTCATTCCTACACATGGCAGCTGCAAAGATGTATTCTCCTTACAGTTAGACACTGCAATACTTAGCATTGCTTGGACTTAATTTTAAGTACATTTCGGTGGCCCTTGTCCCTCCTCTGCACCTCAGTTGCTCCCGGAGAGAGCATATGGCCCTGTAATTCTTTAAAGCTTATTTTATGGGCCATTCTCAGGCACTTCCTGCTGGCCTTTGGAACAGAGCCTTGTTTGTGACTGCATTTTTGCTTATGCTCCTGCCAAATGCTTCCTCCAAAACCAGCAATAAAACCACAGGATCCGATAAGCCATGGTCATCAGAATGGCTTAATGAGAGCAACCTCAAAAATCGGGGTCTTTAACAACAACCTGCTCTGCAGGACTTATACCTTGAGCACAAGGACAGCCTGGGCAGGTCACCTTTGTGGCTTATGGGAGTTTCTCCAAATAGTTCAGAATTTGAGACCATCTCAGGGAATGATCTCACACCAAGCTGTTTTCTCTTGAACAAAAATGGATAGGACAAAAATAGAAATTGGTGGTTCTTTCTGGCGTCTCCTCATATAAGAATAAATCTAGAGTCTTTACAGGTGTTACAGAGCAAAGAAAATCTAATTGGATGCTCAAATGGCTACCTAATTCAGTCAACCTTGCCTCAAAATATCTGAATTATATCATGTCTCTGGCTAGCAAAAAGGCACTTGAGATACAAGTTGGATACTTAAAACAGATCTTGATCAAAGCATATTCACATGAGATTGCACATAGTTTAAATAAAGCAGAA
The DNA here is from genome assembly GCF_029215605.1 of Mirounga angustirostris. Classification (NCBI taxonomy): domain Eukaryota; kingdom Metazoa; phylum Chordata; class Mammalia; order Carnivora; family Phocidae; genus Mirounga; species Mirounga angustirostris. Next base: position 173,156,037 of record NW_026991709.1, on the reverse strand, counting down.
TTATATCTTGTCTGTCATCTATGTGGCTATTAAACAGTTTTAAAATCTGAATTATTAATTAAAACCTGTGAACTAGTACCATTTTGGAATGACTGTGTTTTGATAACTAACAGGACTTGTATGACTTTTGAGAGATGTTGATTTCCTTTCATGTCAACTATTAGATACCACATTGTAATCATAAAAGGCAGGAAGAAATTATGTTGCAAGTGGATCCTATATAAGTGGAAATAAACACAGAATATATTAAAATATCAGTGGTCTTATCAACAATGTGTTATAATGGCTTCTGATAACACTGAGAACATGATTGATGTTACTGGGAGTATGGCACACTGACAATGTGACACTGAGAAAATTCAATCCAAAGCTTGTTAATTTCATAGAATCATTCAACTTCTCATTACTCCTTTGTGACAGTTTTTGTTTTTGTGACCATTAAAAAGTAATGACAGTTTAATGGGACCGTGCAGTAATGATAGTAGGAAAAACATTCTTAAATCCTTACCTTTTATTACTACTAGAAATAGAAACAATGAATACGATATATTGATTTTTGGTTTTAAAAAGAGTTTGTTAGCTTGATTCTTTTTTTTTTTTTTTAAAGATTTTATTTATTTATTTGACAGAGAAAGACACAGTGAGAGAGGGAACACAAACAGGGAGTGGGAGAGGGAGAAGCAGACTCCCCGCCGAGCAGGGAGCCCGATGCGGGACTCGATCCAGGGACTCCAGGATCACGACCTGAGCCGAAGGCAGTCGCTTAACCAACTGAGCCACCCAGGCGCCCTGTTAGCTTGATTCTTACTGAGTCACATTTAAAATTATGCCAACCCAAGTCATAAAGGACTCCCAAGTCAAGGCAATAGTTCACATCGACAGTACCAACATATGTATGTTGATTTAACGTTTCCATGGCCAAAGAAGAAAAGGCACATATTTGATTAAAAATCCTCTATAAGAAACAGACAAGGCATGCCAGGTCCTGAATTAGTGTAAAGCTAATGACTACTAATCAAGAGCAGCTGGAAGAAGATAAGGGGGTGTAGCTGAGGATAAGTAGAGCTTATCTTGGCCAAATATTTGTATTATTAAAAAGAGTACATTTAAGAGTTACTAAATTTTTGTATCAGACTTAATCCATCTATTTCATTGAACTCTTACTTTTCATGGATAGAGAGCAAATCTACAAGAAAGAATACTAATATTTGGTAAATAACATAGATAAACAGCATGGATGCTTCAAATTGAAACATCCACGTACAAAAAAATTTATTGGAACCAAAATATGCTGTTTAACTTGTGTTTACAAATTCATGTATCTGAACTTTATATCAGAGGAAAATATAGCGACATAACTTAATCAGGTGTGTCATAATCATAATAACTACCACGTATTGATCACCTCCTCTATCACACACTGTAGGTTAGATACTTTTAATTCATTATTTTATTTAATCCCCATAAAACCCTGATAAATAGGTATGTTTATTGCATTTTTTCCTTCCTCAGTGATTTACCCAACACTGCCATCCATGTCATTGAGAAATTTGAAACCACTGTGAAAATCTTTCTCCTCTAACCAGAAGATTATTCTACAGTCTATCTTGTATCAATACTTGTATCTTTTGTCTTAATTCCTCCTTCCTTACAAAGGTCAACACTTCCATACGGTCTCTGATTGCCACCTTGCTGACTTTTCAAGAACTTCACCCTAATCGGTGCCTTAGAATTATCAACCTCTTTCTTTTTATTTTTTAAATTTTTAATTGTTATGTTAATCACCATACATTACATCATTAGTTTTAGATGAAGTGTTCCATGATTCATTGTTTGTGCACAACACCCAGTGCTCCATGCAGAATGTGCCCTCCTCAATACCCACCACCAGGCTAACCCATCCTCCCACCCCCCTCCCCTCTAGAGCCCTGTTTGTTTTTCAGAGTCCATCGTCTCTCATGGTTCGTCTACCCCTCTGATTTCCCCCGCTTCATTCTTCCCCTCCTGCTCTCTTCTTCTTCTTCTTTTTTTTCTTAACATATATTGCATTATTTGTTTCAGAGGTACAGATCTGAGATTCAACAGTCTTGCACAATTCACAGCGTTTGTCTCCCCCTCTGATTTGCCCCCCTTCAGTCTTCCCCTCCTGCTATCTTCTACTTTTTTTTTTTTCTTAACATATATTACATTATTTGTTTCAGAGGTACAGATCTGAGATTCAACAGTCTTGAACAATTCACAGTGCTTACCAGAGCACGTACCCTCCCCAGTGTCTATCATCCAGTCACCCCAACCCTCCCACCCCTCCCCCCACTCCAGCAAACCTCAGTTTGTTTCCTGAGATTAAGAATTCCTCATATCAGTGAGGTCATATGATACATGTCTTTCTCTTTTTGACTTATTTCGCTCAGCATAATATCCTCCAGTTCCAACCACGTATTGCAAATGGCAAGATCTTATTCCTTTTGATGGCTGCATGATATTCCATTGTGGGTATATATATATATATATATATATATATATATATATATATATACACACACCACATCTTCTTTATCCATTCATCTGTGGATGGACATCTTGGCTCTTTCCACAGTTTGGCTATTGTGGACATTGCTGCTATAAACATCGGGGTGCACATACCCAGTAGTGCTATTGCTGGATTGTATGGTAGCTCTATTTTCAACTTTTTGAAGAACCTCCATACTGTTTTCCAGAGTAGCTGCACCAGCTTGCATTCCCACCAACAGTGTAGGAGGGTTCCCCTTTCTCCGCATCCCCGCCAACATCTGTCGTTTCCTGACTTGTTCATTTTAGCCATTCTGACTGGTGTGAGGTGGTATCTCATTGAGGTTTTGATTTGGATTTCCCTGATGCCGAGCGATATTGAGCACTTTTTCATGTGTCTGTTGGCCATTTGGATGTCTTCTTTGGAAAAATGTCTGTTCATGTCTTCTGCCCATTTCTTGATTGGATCATTTGTTCTTTGGGTGTTGAGTTTGATAAGTTCTTTATAGATTTTGGATACTAGCCCTTTATCTGATATGTCATTTGCAAATATCTTCTCCCATTCTGTCGGTTGTCTTTTGGTTTTGTTGACTGTTTCCTTTGCTTTGCAAAAGCTTTTTATCTTGATGAAGTCCCAATACTTCATTTTTGCCCTTGCTTCCCTTGCCTTTGGCGATGTTTCTAGGAAGAAGTTACTGCAGCTGAGGTCAAAGAGGTTGCTGCCTGTGTTCTCCTCTAGGATTTTGACAGACTCCTGTCTCACATTGAGGTCTTTCAACCATTTGGAGTCTATTTTTGTGTGTAGTGTAAGGAAATGGTCCAGTTTCATTCTTCTGCATGTGGCTGTCCAATTTTCCCAACACCATTTGTTGAAGAGACTCTCTTTTTGCCATTGGACATTCTTTCCTGCTTTGACCAAGATGAGTTGACCCTAGAGTTGAGGGTCCATTTCTGGGCTCTCTATTCTGTTCCATTGATCTATGTGTCTGTTTTTGTGCCAGTACCATGCTGTCTTGATGATGACAGCTTTGTAATAGTGCTGGAAGTCCGGAATTGTGATGCCGCCAGCTTTGCTTTTCTTTTTCAACATTCCTCTGGCTATTCGGGGTCTTTTCTGGTTCCATACAAATTTTAGGATTATTTGTTCCATTTCTTTGAAAAAAGTGGATGGTATTTTGATGGGGATTGCATTGCATGTGTAGATTGCTCTAGGTAGCATTGACATCTTCACAATATTTGTTCTTCCAATCCATGAGCATGGAATGTTTTTCCATTTCTTTGTGTCTTCCTCAATTTCTTTCATGAGTATTTTATAGTTTTCTGAATACAGATCCTTTGCCTCTTTGGTTAGATTTATTCCTAGGTATCTTATGGTGCAATTGTAAATGGGATCGACTCCTTAATTTCTCTTTCTTCTGTCTTGTTGTTGGTGTATAGGAATGCCACTGACTTCTGTGCATTGATTTTATATTTTATATCCTGCCACTTGACTGAATTCCTGTATGAGTTCTAGCAGTTTTGGGGTGGAGTCTTTTGGGTTTTCCACATAAAGTATCATATCATTTGAAAAGAGTGAGAGTTTGACTTCTTCTTTGCCAATTCAGATGCCTTTTTTTCTTTTTGTTGTCTGATTGCTGTGGCTAGGACTTCTCATACTATGTTGAATAGCAGTGGTGATAGTGGACATCCCTGCCGCGTTCCTGACCTTAGGGGGAAAGCTCTCAGTTATTCCCCATTGAGAATGATATTCGCTGTAGGTTTTTCATAGATGGCTTTTATGATATTGAGGTATGTACCCTCGATCCCTATACTCTGAAGAGTTTTGATCAAGAAAGGATGCTGTACTTTGTCAAAAGATTTTTCTGCATCTATGGAGAGGATCATATGATTCTTGTTCTTTCTTTTGTTAATGTATTGTGTCACGTTCATTGATTTGTGGATGTTGAACCAACCTTGCAGCCCAGGGATAAATCCCACTTGGTCTTAGTGAATAATCCTTTTAATGTACTGTTGGATCCTATTGGCTAGTATTTGGGTGAGAATTTTTGTATCCAGGTTCATCAGGGATACTGGTCTGTAATTCTCCTTTTTGATGGGGTCTTTGGTTTGTGGATCAAGGTAACGGTGGCCTCATAAAATGAGTTTGGAAGTTTTCCTTCCATTTTTATTTTTTGGAACAGTTTCAGAAGAATAGGTATTAATGCTTCTTTAAATGTTTGGTATTGGGGTGGAGCAAGATGGCGGAGGAGTAGGAGACTTGGATTTCATCTCGTCTCAGGTATTCAGCTGGATAGGGATCAAACCATTCTGAACACCTACAAACTCAACAGGAGATTGAAGAAAACAAGAGCAACAACTCTGTCATCAGAAAAGCGACCACTTTCTAGAAGGTAGGACGTGCGGAGAAGTGAATCCGAGGCGATATTCCCGAGGATAGACGGCGGGGGAGGGGCCTCCGTCGGCCGCTTCTGGCAAGTGATAGAACCACGGAGCACAAAATCGGAACTTTTAAAAGTCTGCTCTGCTGAGGGACGTCACTCTGGTGGCTAAGCGGGGGGTGGAACCCTCCGGGACAGTATGGTCTCAGGACCCTAGGGGTCACAGAAAGACCGGGGGTGCCTGAGTGTGGCAGAGCTCCCAGGTATCAGAGCAGGGAAGCCAGCTGCAGAGGCGGAGCCCAGGCGCGGGCTCTCAGCTCGGGGTTGCCATAAACAGTGATCCGCGGCACAGTCGGGCCACTGCTCCTCCAGCAGAGACCCAACAAGCGGCAGATCCGGGGAGACTCACCTTCCTCCCCCGGGAGGAGCCGCGCAGGAGTGCACGGTAGAGATCTCCTGCGTTTGGAGACTCCAGACCGGGTCGGGTGCCAGAGATAGAAATGCATGGTCACAGGCCGGGCGAGCACGGAGTGCAGCCGGAGACCGGGGAGACGGGAGTGACTGACGGCTTTTCTCTGGGGGCGCACTGAGGAGCGGGGCCCCAAGTTCTCGGCTCCTCCGGGGCGGAGATTGGGAGGCCGCCATTTTCACTCTCCGCCTCCAAAGCTGTACGGAAAGCTCGCAGGGAAAAAAAGCCCTGGAGAGCAAACCCCAGCAGATTACTTAGCCAGCAGGGGGCAAGGGCGGGGCAATTCCGCCTCCGGCAGAGACATTTGGAAACCACGGCAACAGGCCCCTCCCCAGAAGATCAGCGAGAACAGCCAGCCAAGACCAAGTTTACCGATCAATGAGAATGGCAGAACTCCAGCGCTAGGGGACTACTGCACATAGAATTCACGGCTTTTTTATCATGATTCTTTAGTCTTTAAAAGTTAATTTTTTTTAACTGTCTTTTTGTCTTTTTATTTCTTTTTGAATTTTTCTTTTTCCCTTTTTCAACCAACATCTTATCAATCACTTTTTTTAAAAAAAAATTTTTATTTTTCATTTTTAGAGTCATATTCTATCCCTTCATATTAGTTACCCATATTTTTCACTTATATATATAAGTTGTTCTCTCTTGAAAATTTTGAGATAGTTTCTTCTAACAGATTAAAATATACCGTAAATCTCTAGTATATGGTGTTTTCTATTCCCCTGCCTGATCACATCCTCTCCCTTTTTTTTTTCTTTTTCTTTTTTCTTTTTTTAAATCCTCTTCTTTCTTTTTTCAAACAATTCTTATCAATGCCTTTTATAAAATTTTTTATACTTTCCATCTTTACAGTCCTATTCCATCCCTTCATCATATCAACCCTTATTTTTGTACATATATTAGTTTTTCTTTCTTTAAAATTTTGGGAGGCACTTTCTTCTAAAAGACTAAAATACACCCCAAATCTAGTGTGTGGCACTGATCTAGATATCATATAGATCATATTTGATCACATTCTGGTTTTTTTGTTGTTGTTGTTGTTTTGTATTGTTTGTTTTTGTTTTTATCTTTACATTTTCTTTTTCTTTTTTTTTTCTTTTTCTTTTTTCCCTCTTTCCCTTTCTTATCCCACTGCTTCAGGTCTTTTCTGATGTGTTTAGAGTATATTTTCTGGGGACGTGGTTACTCTGCTAGCATTTTGTTCTCTCATTAATCTATTCTCCTCTGCACAAAATGACAAGACGGAAAAAATCACCTCAACAAAAAGAACAAGAGTTAGTACCAACTGCCAGGGACCTACTCAATACGGACATTATTACGATGTCAGATCTAGAGTTCAGAATCATCACTTTAAAGATACTAGCTGGGCTTGAAAAAAATATGGAAGTTATTAGAGAAACCCTTTCTGGAGAAGTAAAAGAGCTAAAATCCAACCAAGTTGAAATCAAAAAGGCTATTAATGAGGTACAATCAAAAATGGGGGCGCTAACTGCTAGAATAAATGAGGCAGAAGAGAGAATCAGTAATATAAAAGATGAAATGATGGAAAATAAAGAAGCTGAGAAAAAGAGAGATAAAGAACTACTGGATCACGAGGGCAGAATTCCAGAGATAAGCGATACCATAAGATGAAACAACATTAGAATAATTGGGATCCCAGAAGAAGAAGAAAGAGAGAGAGGGGCAGAAGGTATATTGGAGCAAATTATAGCAGAGAACTTCCCTAATCTGGGGAAAGAAACAGGCATGAAAATCGAGGAAGCACAGAGAACCCCTCTCAAAATCAATAAAAATAGGTCAACTCCCCGACATCTAATAGTAAAACTTATGAGTCTCATAGACAAAGAGAAAATCATGAAAGCAGCTTGGGAGAAGAGATATGTAACCTACAAGGGTTGAAACATTAGATTGGCAACAGACCTATCCACAGAGACCTGGCAGGCCAGAAAGGACTGGCAGGATATATTCACAGCACTAAATGAGAAAAATATGCAGCCAAGAATACTCTATCCAGCTAGGCTGTCATTGAAAATTGAAGGAGAGATAAAAAGCTTCCAGGACAAAAAAAAACTAAAGGAATTTGCAAACACGAAAACAGCCCTACAGGAAATCTTGAAAGGGGTCCTCTAAGCAAAGAGAGAGCCTAAAAGCAACATAGACCAGAAAGGAACACAGACAATATACGGTAACAGTCACCTTACAGGCAATACAATGGCACTAAATTCCTATTTTCAATAGTTACCCTGAATGTAAATGGGCTCAATGCCCCAATCAAAAGACACAGGCTAACATACTGGATTAAAAAACAAGACCCATCGATATGCTGTCTGCAAGAGACTCATTTTAGAACCATAGACACCCCCAGATTGAAAGTGAGGGGGTGGAAAACCATTTACCATGCTAATGGACACCAAAAGAAAGCTGGGGTGGCAATCCTTATAACAGACAAATTAGATTTTAACCAAAGACTGTAAGAAGAGCTGAAGAAGGACATTATATCCTACTTAAAGGATCTATCCAACAAGAAGATCTAACAATTGTAAATATCTATGCCCCTAACATGGGAGCAGCCAATTTTATAAGGCAATTAATAACAAAAGCAAAGAAACACATTGACAACAATACAATAATAGTGGGGAACTTTAACACCCCCCTCACTGAAATGGACAGATCGTCTAAGCAAAAGATCAACAAGAAAATAAAGACTTTAAATGACACACTGGACCAAATGGACTTCACAGACATATTCAGAACATTCCATCCCAAAGCAACGGAATACACATTCTTCTCTAGTGCCCATGGAATATTCTCCAGAATAGACCACATCCTAGGTCATAAATCAGGTCTCAACCGGTACCAAAAGATTGGGATCATTCCCTGCCTATTTTTAGACCACAATGCTTTGAAACTAGAACTCAATCACAAGAGGAAAGTCGGAAAGAACTCAAATACATGGAGGCTAAAGAGCATCCTACTGAAGAATGAATGGGTCAACCAGGAAATTAAAGAAGAATTAAAAAAATACATGGAAACCAATGAAAATGAAAACACAACTATTCAAAATCTTTGGGATGCAGCAAAGGCAGTCCTAAGAGGAAAGTATATAGCAATACAAGCCTTTCTCAAGAAACAAGAAAGGTCTCAAGTACACAACCTAACCCTACACCTAAAGGAGCTGGAGAAAGAACAGCAAATAAAGCCTAAACCCAGCAGGAGAAGAGAAATCATAAAGATCAGAGCAGAAATCAATGAAATAGAAACTAAAAGAACAGTAGAACAGATCAATGAAACTAGGAGCTGGTTCTTTGAAAGAATTAACAAGATTGATAAACCCCTGGCCAGACTTTCAAAAAGAGAAGAGAAATGACCCAAATCAACAAAATCATGAATGAAAGAGGAGAGATCACAACCAACACCAAAGAAATACAAACAATTATAAGAACATATTATGAGCAACTCTATGCCAGCAAATTAGATAACAGGAAGAGATGGAAACATTCCTAGAGATGTATCAACTACCAAAACTGAACCAGGATGAAATAGAAAACCTGAACAAACCTATAACCACTAAGGAAATTGAAGCAGTCATCAAAAATCTCCCAACAAACAAAAGCCCAGGGCCAGATGGCTTCCCAGGGGAATTCTACCAAACATTTCAAGAAGAATGAATACCTATTCTTCTGAAACTGTTCCAAAAAATAGAAACGGCAGGAAAACTTCCAAACTCATTTTATGAGGCCAGCATTACCTTGATCCCAAAACCAGACAAAGACCCCATCAAAAAGGAGAATTACAGACCAATATCCCTGATGAACCTGGATACAAAAATTCTCACCCAAATACTAGCCAATAGGATCCAACAGTACATTAAAAGGATTATTCACTAAGACCAAGTGGGATTTATCCCTGGGCTGCAAGGTTGGTTCAACATCCGCAAATCAATCAGTGTGATACAATACATTAACAAGAGAAAGAACAAGAATCATATGATCCTCTCCATAGATGCAGAAAAAGCATTTGACAAAGTACAGCATCCTTTCTTGATCAAAACTCTTCAGAGTATAGGGATAGAGGGTACATACCACAATATCATAAAAGCCATCTATGAAAAACCTACAGCGAATATCATTCTCAATGGGGAAAAACTGAGAGCTTTCCCCCTAAGGTCAGGAACGCGGCAGGGATGTCCACTATCACACTGCTATTCAACATAGTATGAGAAGTCCTAGCCACAGCAATCAGACAACAAAAAGAAAAAAAGGCATCTGAATTGGCAAAGAAGAAGTCAAACTCTCACTCTTTGCAGATGATATGATACTTTATGTGGAAAACCCAAAAGATTCCACCCCAAAACTGCTAGAACTCATACAGGAATTCAGTAAAGTGGCAGGATATAAAATCAATGCACAGAAGTCAGTGGCATTCCTATACACCAACAACAAGACAGAAGAAAGAGAAATTAAGGAGTCGATCCCATTTACAATTGCACCCAAAACCATAAGATACCTAGGAATAAATCTAACCAAAGAGGCAAAGGATCTGTACTCAGAAAACTATAAAATACTCATGAAAGAAATTGAGGAAGACACAAAGAAATGGAAAAACGTTCCATGCTCATGGATTGGAAGAACAAATATTGTGAAGATGTCAATGCTACCTAGAGCAATCTACACATGCATTGCAATCCCCATCAAAATATCATCCACTTTTTTCAAAGAAATGGAACAAATAATCCTCAAATTTGTATGGAACCAGAAAAGACCCCGAATAGCCAGAGGAATATTGAGAAAGAAAACTAAAGCCGGACGCATCACAATTCTGGACTTCCAGCTCTACTACAAAGCTGTAATCATCAAGACAGCATGGTACTGGCACAAAAACAGACACATAGATCAATGGAACACAATAGAGAGCCCAGAAATGGACCCTGAACTCTATGGTCAACTTGTCTTCGACAAAGCAGGAAAGAATGTCCTATGGCAAAAAGAGAGTCTCTTCAACAAATGGTGTTGGGAAAATTGGACAGCCACATGCAGAAGAATGAAACTGGACCATTTCCTTACACCACACACAAAAATAGACTCCAAATGCTTGAAGGACCTCAATGTGAGACAGGAGTCCATCCAAATCCTAAAGGAGAACACAGGCAGCAACCTCTTTGACCTCAGCTGAAGCAACTTCTTCCTAGAAACATCACCAAAGGCAAGGGAAACAAGGGCAAAAATAAACTATTGGGACTTCATCAAGATAAAAACTTTTGCAAAGCAAAGGAAACAGTCCACAAAACCAAAAGACAACCGACAGAATGGGAGAAGATATTTACAAATGACATATCAGATAAAGGGCTAGTATCCAAAATCTATAAAGAACTCATCAAATTCAACACCCAAAGAACAAAGAATCCAATCAAGAAATGGGCAGAAGACATGAACAGACATTTTTGCAAAGAAGACATCCAAATGGCCAACAGACACATGAAAAAGTGCTCAATATCACTCAGCATCAGGGAAATCCAAATCAAAACCTCAATGAGATACCACCTCACACCAGTCGGAATGGTTAAAATTAACAAGTCAGGAAACGACAGATGTTGGCGGGGATGTGGAGAAAGGGGAACCCTCCTACACGGTTGGTGGGAATGCAAGCTGGTGCAGCCACTCTGGAAAACTGTATGGAGGTTCCTCAAAAAGTTGAAAATAGAGCTACCATATGATCCAGCAATTGCACTACTGGGTATTTACCCCAAAGATACAAAAGTAGGGATCCGAAGGGGTACGTGCACCCCGATGTTTATAGCAGCAATGTCCACAATAGCCAAACTGTGGAAAGAGCCAAGATGTCCATCGACAGATGAATGGATAAAGAAGCTGTGGTATATATATATACAATGGAATATTATGCAGCCATCAAAAGGAATGAGATCTTGCCATTTGCAACGACATGGATGGAACTGGAGGGTATTATGTTGAGTGAAATAAGTCAAACAGAGAAAGACATGTATCATATGATCTCACTGATATGAGGAATTCTTAATCGCAGGAAACACACTGAGAGTTGTTGGAGTGGGGGGTGGGGTGGGAGGGATGGGGTGACTGGGTGATAGACACTGGGGAGGGTATGTGCTCTGGTAAGCGCTGTGAATTGTGCAAGACTGTTAAATCTCAGATCTGTACCTCTGAAACAAATAATGCAATATATGTTAAGGAAAAAAAAAGAAGAAGAAGGTAGCGGGAGGGGAAGAATGAAGCGGGGGAAATCGGAGGGGTAGACGAACCATGAGAGACGATGGACTCTGAAAAACAAACAGGCTTCTAGAGGGGAGGTGGGTGGGAGGATGGGTTAGCCTGGTGGTGGGTATTGAGGAGGGCACATTTTGCATGGAGCACTGGGTGTTGTGCACAATGAATCATGGAACACTTCATCTAAAACTAATGATGTAATATATGGGGATTAACATAAGAATAAAAAATAAATAAATAAATAATAAATAAATAAATAAATAAATAAATAAATAAATAAATAAATAAATAAATAAATAAATAAATATTTGGTAGAATTCCCCTGGGAAGCCATCAGGCCCTGGGCTTTTGTTTTTTGGGAGATTTTTGATGACTGCTTCAATTTCCTTAGTGGTTATAGGTCTGTTCAGGTTTTCTGTTTCTTCCTGGTTCAGTTTTGGTAGTTGATATATCTCTAGGAATGCATCCATTTCTTCCAGGTTATCTAATTTGCTGGCATAGAGTTGCTCATAATATGTTTTTATCATTGTTTTTATTTCTATGGTGTTGGTTGTGATCTCTCCTCTTTCATTCATGATTTTGTTGATTTGGGTCATTTCTCTTCTCTTTTTGATAAGTCTGTCCAGGGGTTTATCAATCTTGTTAATTCTTTCAAAGAACCAACTCCTAGTTTCATTGATCTGTTCTACTGTTCTTTTGGTTTCTATTTCATTGATTTCTACTCTGATCTTTATGATTTCTCTTCTCCTGCTGGATTTAGGCTTTATTTGCTGTTTTTTCTCCAGCTCCTTTAGTTGTAGGTTTAGGTTGTGTACTTGCGACCTTTCTTGTTTCTTGAGAAAGGCTTGTATTGCTATATACTTTCCTCTTAGGACTGCCTTTGCTGCATCCCAAAGATTTTGAACAGTTGTGTTTTCATTTTCATTGGTTTCCATGTATTTTTTTAATTCTTCTTTAATTTTCTGGTTGACCCATTCATTCTTTAGTAGGATGCTCTTTAGCCTCCATGTATTTGAGTTCTTTCCGACTTTCCTCTTGTGATTGAGTTCTAGTTTCAAAGCATTGTGGTCTGAAAAGAGGCAGGGAATGATCCCAATCTTTTGGTACCGGTTGAGACCTGATTTATGACCTAGGATGTGGTCTATTCTGGAGAATATTCCATGGGCACTAGAGAAGAATGTGTATTCCGTTGCTTTGGGTTGGAATGTTCTGAATATGTCCGTGAAGTCCATTTGGTCTAGTGTGTCATTTAAAGTCTTTATTTCCTTGCTGATCTTTTGCTTAGACTATCTGTCCATTTCAGTGAGGGGGGTGTTATAGTCCCCCACTATTATTTCATTGTTTTTGATGTGTTTCTTTGCTTTTGTTATCAATTGCCTTATATAATTGGCTGTTCCCATGTAAGGGGCATAGGTATTTACAATTGTTAGATCTTCTTGTTGGATAGACCCTTTAAGTAGGATATAGTGTCCTTCCTCATCTCTTATTACAGTCTTTGGTTTAAAATCTAATTTGTCTGATATAAGGATTGCCACCCCAGCTTTCTTTTGGTGTCCATTACAATGGTAAATGGCTTTCCATCCCCTCACTTTCAATCTGGGGGTGTCTTTGGTTCTAAAATGAGTCTCTTGCAGACAGCATATCGATGGGTCTTTTTTTTTTAATCCAATCTGATAGCCTGGTCTTTTGAATGGGGCATTTAGCCCATTTACATTTGGGGTAACTATTGAAAGATAGGAATTCAGTGCCATTGTATTGCCTGTAAGGTGACTGTTACCGTATATTGTCTGTGTTCCTTTCTGGTCTATGTTGCTTTTAGGCTCTCTCTTTGCTTAGAGGACCCCTTTCAAGATTTCTTGTAGGGTTGTTTTCGTGTTTGCAAATTCCTTTAGTTTTTGTTTGTCCTGGAAGCTTTTTATCTCTCCTTCTTTTTTTTTTTTTAAGATTTTTTTTATTTATTTGAGAGAGAGAGAATGAAGGACAGAGAGCATGAGAGGGAGGAGAGTCAGAGGGAGAAGCAGACTCCCTGCTGAGCAGGGAGCCCGATGCTGGACTCGATCCCGGGACTCCAGGATCATGACCTGAGCCGAAGGCAGTCGCTTAACCAACTGAGCCACCCAAGCGCCCTTATCTCTCCTTCTATTTTCAATGACAGCCTAGCTGGATATAGGATTCTTGGCTGCATATTTTTCTCATTTAGTGCTCTGAAGATATCATGCCAGTCCTTTCTGGCCTGCCAGGTCTCTGTGGATAGGTCTGTTGCCAATCTAATGTTTCTACCATTGTAGGTTACATATCTCTTCTCCCAAGCTGCTTTCAGGATTTTCTCTTCGTCTCTGAGACTTGTAAATTTTACTATTAGATGTTGGCGTGTTGACCTATTTTTATTGATTTTGAGAGGGGTTCTCTGTGCTTCCTCGATTTTCATGCCTGTTTCTTTCCCCAAATTAGGGAAGTTCTCTGCTATAATTTGCTCCAATATACCTTCTGCCCCTCTCTCTCTTTCTTCCCTTCTGGGATCCCAATTATTCTAATGTTGTTTCATCTTATGGTATCGCTTATCTCTGGAATTCTGCCCTCGTGATCCAGTAGTTCTTTATCTCTCTTTTTCTCAGCTTCTTTATTTTCCGTCATTTGGTCTTCTATATCACTGATTCTCTCTTCTGTCTCATTTATCCTAGCAGTTAGCACCCCCATTTTTGATTGTACCTCATTAATAGCCTTTTTGATTTCGACTTGGTTAGATTTTAGTTCTTTTATTTCTCCAGAAAGTGTTTCTCTAATAACTTCCATATTTTTTTCAAGCCCAGCTAGTATCTTTAAAGTGATGTTTCTGAACTCTAGATATGACATCATACTAATGTCCATATTGAGTAGGTCCCTGGTAGTCGGTACTACCTCTTGTTCTTTTTGTTGAGGTGATTTCTTCCATCTTGTCATTTTGTCCACAGGAGAATAGATTAATGAGAGAACAAAATGCTAACAGGGTAACAACGTCCCCATAAAATATACTCTAAACAAATCAGAAAAGACCTGAAGCAGGGGCAAAGAAAGGGAAAGAGAGAAAAAAGAAAAAGAAAAAGATAAAAACAGCCAAAAACAGAACAAAACACCAAAAAAAAGAGAATATGATCAAATATGATCAGGCTGGTACATAGATCAGTGCCACACAGTAGATTTTGGGTGTGTTTTGGTCTGTTAGAAGAAAGTGCCTCCCAAAATTTTAAAGAAAGAAAAACTTATATATGTACAAAAATAAGGGTTGATATGATGAAGGAATGGAATATGACTGTAAAGGTGAAAATTATAAAAAATTTTATAAAAGGAATTGATAAGAAGTTGTTTGAAAAAAGAAAGAAGAGGATTTAAAAAAAAAAAAAAAGAAAAAAAAGAGAGAATGTGATCAGGCAGGAGAGTAGAAAAAAACCATACACTAGAGATTTAGGGTATATTTTGATCTGTTAGAAGAAACTATCTCAAAATTTTAAAGAGAGAACAACTTAAATATATAAGCCAAAAATATGGGTAACTACTATGAAGTGATAGAATATGACTCTAAAAATGAAAAATAAAAATGTTTTTTAAAAAAGGGATTGATAAGATGTTGGTTGAAAAAGGGAAAAAGAAAAATTCAAAAAAAAAAAAGTTAAAAAAAATTAACTTTGAAAAGAACAAAGAATCATGGTAAAAAAGCCATGGATTCTCTGTGCATTGTTCCCCTAGTGCTTGAGTTCTGCCGTTCTCATTGATGCGTATACTTGGTCTTGGCCGGCTGTTCTTGCTGATCTTTTGAGGGAGGGGCCTGTTGCCGTGGTTACCAAATGTCTTTGCCTGAGGCGGAATTGCCCCACTCTTGCCTTGTCCAGGCTAAGTAATCTGCTCAGGTTTGCTCTCAGGAGCTTTTGTTCCCTGCAAGCTTTCTGTTGGGCTTTGGAGGCCAAGAGTGAAAATGGCAACCTCCCAATCTCCACCCCGGAGGAGCTGAGTACTCAGGGCCCCGCTCCTCAGTGTGTCCCCAGAGAAAAGCAGTCAGTCACTCCCATCTCCCCAGTCTCCGGCCACACTCCGTGCTCACCCGGCCTGTGACCGAGCATTTCTATCTCTGGCACCCGACCCCGTGCAGAGTCTCGAAACCCAGCAGATCCCTGCGGTGCGCTTCTGCACCGCTCTTCCCAGGGGAGGAAGGGGAGTCTCCCCAGATCTGCCATTTGTTGGGTCCCTGCTGGAGGAGCAGTGGCCCAACTGTGCTGCTGATCACAGTCTATGGCAACCCCGAGCTGAGGGCGCCTCGGCTCCGTCTCTGCAGCCGGCTTCCCCGCTCCGATACCTGGGAGCTCTGCCACACTCAGGTACTCCTGGTCTTTCTGTGACCCCGAGGGTCCTGAGACCACACTGTCCCGGAGGGTTCCACCCCCCGCTTAGTCACCAGAGTGATGTCCCTCAGTGGAACTGACTTCTAAAAGTTCCGATTTTGTTCTCTGTGGCTCTATCACTTGCCAAAAGTGGCCAATGGAGGCCCCTCCCCCGCCGTCTATCCTCCCGAATATCACCTCGGATTCACTTCTCCGCATGTCCTACCTTCCAGAGAGTGGTCGCTTTTCTGTTCAGAGAGTTGTTGGTATTCTTTTCTTTGATCTCCTGTTGAGTTTGTAGGTGTTCAGAATGGTTTGATCCCTATCCAGCTGAATTCCTGAGACTAGACGAAATCCACGTCTCCTACTCCTCCGTCATCTTGCTCTGCCCCCCCAACCTCTTTCTTTACCTGGTTATTTACCTCAGTACAGCACCCTTGCCCTCCAGACTTTTCCCTGTTCTCAAAATCTCACCTCCCATTCATAACCAACTTTATAGAGTTTGCACACTAGTATCCCCATGTTCTTGTCTACTATCTACTATTCACCCCTCAATTCACTTTGACCTCTTCTCCATAATTCCACTTAAACTTCTCTTGTCAAGATTACATGTGACCTTCATGTTGCCTAATGCAATGACATTTTTCTGTCCACATCTTATTCCATGTCTTAGACCCTGCTTTCTTCCTTTTTCCCCTTCTTCTCTCTGTCCCACTCTCTCCTTCCCTCCTTCCCTTTCCTTTCTCCATAATCCTCTACTTCTAAATATTGGAGACTTTTAGAGTTTGATTCTAGATGACTGTCTATAAAATTGCTCATGCCAAAAATTTAAGAGTCATCTGATGGGGATTACATACATCCCTATGGTTTTAAATACTATATATATGCTGATAAATTCTATTCTTATAAATCTGGACCTTGCCTCTCCTCTGAGTTCAGTGCTCATATGTTATATAGCATACATGATGTTGCCATTTAAATAACTCATGGATAAAGTCACACATAATATATACAAAATAGAAGTCTTCAATTTCTCTAAATCACACCAATAATTTATTGCATTTATACTCTAGTAAAGTTGTTAAAAATGAGCAAAAAAACACACAATTTATAATCTTTATAATATTTTTTTAAAGACAAAGAGAGGTATAGGTAAAGATTTAATAATCTCTACTTCCATATGTCCCATTTGCTCCCTCGAGACAACCAAGGTGAATATTAAAATATATATTCTATAATTTTCTCTATACCAGTTAAAAGAGATGCTCATATTTAGGTTTTTACTTTTTTCTTTCACAGTGGGATAATGTCATAGCAATATTTAGAACTTTTTTAACTTAATAGTATAATTCACTTTCCAAGAACTTTCCAAGTCAGTCCTTTATAATTAACATATTCTTTCTAATCACTGATGGCCTTCCATTCTGTGAATGTTGCAGATATTACTCAACTTCTGCACTGATTTATTATTCAGTTGTTTCCAGGTATTCCCTCTGTAATTTTAATATAATCCTAATGTAATATAATAGCCCCAAATGTCGATTATTGTAGTTTTTCATTGACCCTTGCCCACTATGTGCCCATTAACAGTGCTTCCTTTCAATATTGTGACACTTCCCTGTCATTTTCTACATCTAGGTTTTGAAACCTGTTCTTCTTTCTACAAGAAATATTTTCTCTGCTGCATGTCACCATTGCATGGCTGTCTCTTTCTCATCCAACAGATCTGCATTCTGTTCTTTTCCTTCACAAGATATATCAGTTGGGATAAAAGGTTAAATTGCTATAACACAGAGACCCCAAAATAAATGTCTAAAACAAGATAAGAGTTGACTTGTCTCTACTATAATGACCCAGGGTAGATGTTCCAGATCATCTGTGGTTATATTCCATGCAGTCAGTCAAGTACCCAGGTTAATGGTGGCTCTTTCATCTTCAACAAGGTCTTTCATGTCATTGGCAATCTAGGTGCTGGGGGAGACCATAAAACTGTGGAGATTTCCTTTCACACATTATATATGTAAGTTTCTCTGCTTGCCACATTAATTGCAAAGATGTCTGAGAAATGTATCCTCCAGTTAGAAAAGCATATTTGATACACAAATCTATTACTATGGAAGAAGGGAGAATACATTTTTGTAGACAATAGCAGTCTTCACCCCACAATAATTATCACAATTTGTAAATGTACATTGGTTTATTTGTTTTTTAATTTGTGTTCTAGTTTTCCTATTAGATAATAAGCACAATAAGGGCAAGGTACATGCCTGATTTATTTACCAATATGTCTTCTCTCCTTAATATACTTCCTGTAGGGGCACCTGGGTGGCTCAGTTGATTAAGCAACTGCCTTTGGCTCAGGTCATCATCCCAGGGTCCTGGGATCAAGCCCCGGGTAGCCTGCTTCTCCTTCTCCCTCTGCATGCTACTCTGCCTACTTGTGCTCTCTCTGTCAAATAAATAAAAAATCTTTAAAAAAATATATACTTCCTGTATTTTTAGTAGGGGTTCAATACAAATTTGTTAAAAGAGTAAACGAGTGTATAATGGGATTTTACAGATTAAAAAATTAAGGTTCAGAGAAATTTAACAATTACCCATTCCTGAAGGCTGAATGATGATTCCAGGAATTTGGAAAGATTTGTACTTCATGTTGATGGCTTAACGAGATAACTAGTTAGTTTTCTTCTAACAGTGAATTTCTATGAATCTCTGATGTTGTAGAAAATTACAACACTCCAAACAAGATCATGAAACTGCTTTGTGAAGTAGAATGAGAAAACTAGAAAATATACCTTCTTTCTCAATAGTTCTGTCACATAGAACTCTTTCCCTCACACCATTCCATCCTAAATTCTCACGGACTCCATCTGCACATCAAATACCATTAATCTAAAATGCTAGAGGACTGCAACAAACTTGCTGCATACTTTTTGTTTTGTTTTGTTTTGTTTTGTTTAATCACAACTTCCCTGGGCAAGGAAAGTAAATATGTGCTGGGTTTTAAAGATTTCCTCCTGGGCTACAGGCTACCTGGGAGAATAAAAGCAAACAGATAATAAGTAATGTTAATAAATGTCTTCCTCACATACTCCATTTAATTATATGAAAAGAAAGAAGAAAAGAAAACCAAGATTTTTAGAGATAATAACCATTGTAGATAAATTGATCATCAACTAAATCTTCTGGTCAGTCAAGTATGAGTGTTCATTACTTGGAATAAAAATAAGTTCAAGATTCTACTTTAAAATGTTTTTTTTTTTACTGCAAGATAATTCTAAAGCTGTTTTGTTTGTTTTCCCAGATATCGAAGACTTTGAAACCAAAACAAGAAGCGCAGTGTCCGTCCGAGAAGGTCAAGGTGTGGTGCTTCTCTGTGGCCCACCACCACACTTTGGAGGTATGGTGGGGGGGGGGTAATTTAGGTGATACCATTAATGTGGTCACTGGAGAAGTAAAGAAGGCACATTATGTCTTGAAGTCAATGGTAGCTCTTCATCAATTCAAAAGGACCTTGAAGGCTCTTCATGTTCATCCTACTGTATCTAAACAGTACTAATCTAAATCTTTTTTAAAAGAAATTTTTGTTCAAGCAGTCACTCAACAAACATGACCTTAAGGAGCTGCAACATGGCACCCATTGTGAGTGCCAGTGTACAAAGTGAAACTGACCACTGCTGCTGTCTGATGCTTTCACCCTGAATGACAAGAGACAATTTGTTTAATCTCTTTGGGCTCAGTTTCCTCTTCTGTAGAATAGAGACATTAACTGATATCTGCACTGTAGTGCTGTTGTGAATATTAAGTGAGCTAATGAATGTAACCTGATTAGTGTAATGGCTTGTATTTATTCAGAAAAGAAAGCTAAGATTATTTCATTATTATTGACCTCCATGGAAAAGCAAATTCCACCATTCCTCTTGGCAACCTCATTTTAACTATTGGAAGAGGAGAGCTACTCCATTAATTAGAAGTAAATTTTGGATGGCACAACATCAGAATATCTCTTAGCAAGGGTGAAATCATGCAATCAATGACAATCTCTAGTTTGTAAGAATCTGAATTGACTTGTGAATTAACCTGTTGCCAAGGACCTAAACCACCTATTGATTCTCACCCCTTTGGGGTTGCATTTTGTCAAATTCCAAATGATCTGGTAAAATTTGGTAGATTCTCAACCAAAGGTGAATCTGGAAGAGGCAGTATCAAAATATTCTTGGAGTCATTTCATTGGTACAGTTCAATATCACACTGATTGTATTACAGTTACCTTAATAATAATAGCAAGTTCTTTTTTTTTTTTAAGATTTATTTATTTATTATTAGAGAGAGAGAGCATGAGAGGGGGGAAGGGCAGAGGGAGAAGCAGGCTCCCCGCCAAGCAGGGAGCCCGATGTGGGACTCGATTCCAGGACTCCAGGATCATGACCTGAGCCGAAGGCAGTCGCTTAACCAACTGAGCCACCCAGGCGCTCATAATAGCAAGTTCTTACACAGTAGAGATCTAAATACTTTGTATGTACTAACTTTTAAATTTCTCACAGCAGCTTCATGAGAGAGATACTATGATTATTGTTTTACAAATGAGAACAATAAGGTAGACAGAGGTTAAGTGACCAGTCCAAGATAACACAGCTGATATGCAGCGGAGCCAAGTTTCAAATCCAGGCATTCTGGCTCCTTAGAGCAGCCCTTTTATAGTTGATTTCCACTCTGCAATGGGAAAGTTTTGAAAGAAATATAACAAATAATTAAAAATAAAATGGAAGCAACTTATTCCTGTATTAATCTTTTAAAAACTTGAAAACACTTTTCCATTACTTTTAATTTTTACACAATCTCATGAAATGCTGATACAAAAAGAAAAGGAAAAAAAAAAGAAAAGGAAACTGATTAGAAGTTAACAATATTTTATTCAGTAATATTAGAGTAGTATAGCATTATGCTCACTTGAAATATTAGGTGAGAGTTACACTGTTTTCAATGCTATCTGAGATAAAATAATATTATTCCAGAGCATTGAAAAAAATTGATGGTGCTTATTTTTAAACCATAGGGAAATTATTTTTTAGTACTATAACCTAAGATGACAAGATATACAAAGTCATGTCTGTTTGTGCTGTCAGTCTATGTCATTTTATGCTCTGACTTTGGTCAAAGAATCTTGACAGAATTGAAGATTATTTTCAACTTTGTTTACTCTAAATAAAGGTAGCAGAAATGTCAAATATTTGTAAATGAATGTCACATATTTTAAAAAGGCAGCCAATGGGGTGCCTGGGTGGCTCAGTATGTTTAGCATCCAACTCTTGGTTTCAGCTCAGGTCATGATCTCAGGGTCCTGAGATTCAGTCCCGAGTTGGGCTCTGTGCTCAGTGCAATCTGCTTGTTCCTCTCCCTCCCCCTCTTCTTCCCCCCCCCTGCTTTCTCTCTCTTTAAAATAAATAAAATCTTTAGAAAAAATAATAAAAATAAAAAAGGCAGACAAGTAGAAAGAAGCTTTCCCTTGTTACCTACCACTGTTAAAATATATGTTGATTATGTAACCCTTGTAACAGTGTCTCTCTGCTTAATGCCATGAAATTAAGCCACAGATAGACGAACACTGCCTTCAGTTAAGATCTTTTTAACTGAATAACTAATGCCTATTGCATGCAAGTCATGACAAACTTGTCTAATACCAAATCTGATTATATCATATGTAATGTTTTAGCAGGATTCCAAGGGTATTAGTCAATATTGACTTCATCCAGGTATTAATGGAATTTTCATCCCCAGAGCTCTAGGGTATGCCATGGGCTTCCTCACCTCCACAAGGGCAAAAATACTGGAATATTGTTCTTCTGTTCCTTATAGTTCTCCCAGATCAAAACTGAGGGGAATATTGACAGATACCCTTTGATCCTATTATACAAATAGTCATCAATTAATTAGAAGGAGAAAGTATTAATAATAATAACAATGGCTACCAGTTATTGAATTGTTATCATGAGCAGGCCCTATAAGGGCTTTCCATTTATTTTCTCATTCCCAGTATTCCAATAATTAAGAAGAATAATTTTAAAATGAGGAAACCAAGACTCAGACAAACTAAGTAAATCAGCTTTCAGTTAGTAAATGAAGGCAAGATTCCAATGCAGGAATTTCTGACTTCAAAAAAAATGCCTTTGGATAGAAAGCTCTGTAGTTAATGGTTAAACCTCAGATAGTTTCAACACTCTTACACCTCCTGGATTTGCTGAGAGTTCTAAGAGTGTCTTTAACTGTCTCATTTAAAACAAATCCTTATTATTCCTTTTCCTTTCTCACCTTCCTATGGTGAATTGTGCCAAGAAAGACTTCAAGAATGTAGAGAAATATACTGGTTGGATAACCTTCAAATTGTATTAGTGGACAGCGGGTTTAAATTGAGCCAACTTTACACATAGACATTTTTGTCTTTGAAATTTTTTCCTTGGTTTAGGATATATATACACATATATGTATATATGTATATGTATGTGTGTATATGTGTGTGTGTATGTATGTGTATCTATATATTTTTTTTCTTTAGTATGTAACAATCTATCTAAAACTTCCTAGCTTCAAGCAACACCCATTTATTAGGACACAGTTCTGTCAGAACTTCTGTCAGAAGCCAAAGGATGATTGTGGCTGGTCTCTCTACTCAGACTCTTACAAGGATAAAATCAAAGTCATGACCAGATGGCATTCTCTTTTGGAAAGTCTGAGGAAGAGTCCACTTCCAAGCTTACTCAAGTCGTTGGCTAAATTCGTTTCCTTGCTATTGTAGGATTAAGGTTCCCAATTCCTTGCTGGCCAGATGTCAAGGGCCACTCTCATTGTCTAGTGGATGCCCACATTTCTTACCATATGTCTTCCTCCATCTTCAAAGCCAGCAGCAAAGAATATTCCTCACATTAGTTCCTTTGGATAGTTCAAATCTCTCTAGCCAGGACAAGGGAGAAATTATATTAAACTTGATATTATCAGAACATTCTGAGTTCTTCCTATTTTCTCTTTAGTATCATAACAAAAAAATTGGAAAACATTTCTTAACCAGGCAGGCCTGCCTGTCAAATATATTTTAGTGTGTTTTACAAAACAAAAACCAAAAACCAAAAAACAAGAACTACGGATGGGAGAGTAAGAAAAATTATCAACTAGGCTGAATCCTATAAATTTACCCAGGAAAAAAACAATAGCTCTAGGAACAAAAGAAAAGAAAAAAGTGTGTAGATGGATTTCCCATATAAATGATTAGTGATAAGTCAGTGAAATAGAGTAATCAACATAAGCCAAACTGAACAGGTGCTGTTATATGGATATCCTTTTTTTTTTTTTTTTTTTCTGAATAGACCAAAGAAGACCTGACTCCAGAATAGGCTTTCTAATGGATGTTTCGTACCCAATTTTTAAGGCAACCACAAATGTGCTATTCTTCTAGAAAGAGAGGATTTACAAATACAACTTATTCTAGAGGAAAGTATCCATAGTGAAAAAGAAAAGAAACCCAGGCAATAATGCCAGAACACAAAACTGGCACATTCTGCTTTATCTCTTAGAAATGTGATATTTGGACACAAAACAGGAACTATTCCCTATACTCTGAGGAAAGAAGTATATTCGTTTCCTTAATCCTACTTCTTAACTAGAGATAAACTCCATGAATGTGATTGACTCAATGCCAACAGAGCCAGATTAAGCCCTCGTTTCCATCTTCCTAAAAAATACAATTCTAAAATATTACAGAGAAATATAAGTTGTACTGAAAGCTTTGTCTGAAGAACACAGAGAGTCCTACAATGCACATCTGACTGAAACCCCATTTTCCCTATTAAACATCACTTTCCTTTCTCCCAAATGCTCTTAATGATAGTCTATGACTTCCCTCATCTCCACACAATCTCTAAAAATCTCTTCTATTGTCTATTATAGTTATTATCCTTAATTTGGATACCCATATCAGAAAAATACAAGTCTCCTAGTTAGCCTCTTGGTGCTTGGCAAAGGTAAAATTTGGTAGTCAGCTAAATAAAGACCTTTCCTTTCCTCCACTAGGTCTATGGGGGATTCTAAGGTCTCTTCTCTACATCCAGGTTTATGTGACAGGAAGGGCAATGCACTATTTATTTTACTTATTCATTTGGGGGAGGGTCACTGAGTCTAGAGGTGGACTTTGAACTGCCATGCCGAGAGGTCTTACTACCATGGCTTTTCACTCACCTCCAGGATGAGCTTTGGGTGAGAGCATTGGTCACTTGTAACAGAGATTCTGCGTTAAGTCATTTGCAACAGCACTGAAAGCAAAATTTCAGACTCTAAATTTTTCTAATGGACATGAAACCTTTGAAGCCAAAGCTGTAGGTTGGATATGAAAATAAGCTGTCAGTAGATCTTCATGGGTACAGTGAGTTAGCTGAGCTTCACATGAGATTTTCTTTAAAAATGACAGAGTGAAGAAATGATACATGTTGTCTAAAATAATTAAGATCACCTTCACTGTGAGATAATAGTTTCACCATATCTAAAGTAAAGCAGATTCTTTCCCTTTATTGTCTCGATATAAAACTCTCAATCCTGGACTCATAAAAATCAGAGGTTTAAAATTTGTTTTAGAGGTAATATTCCATCGTCTTCAAAGATATAACTTTTAGGTTGGTAGAATAATTGAATTTATGCCAGTAGTTTGGAGTATCTATGTCTGTGGTAGGAAGATAGCACTTTATTTGAGCCTAGCATTTGTATTTCCGTCAATAAAAATGTTGACAACTCAACATAAATGGAAAATCATTCCAGCAAAAACTCAAAATTGTGTTATAGAATAAAAAGGAAAATAACACTAAGGAAAAAGTGCTCAATTTTCATAGCCCTTCTTCCCAATTAGTTGTTTTGTTTTGTTTTTTTTTCCTTCTGTTTCTAGAGTAAATGACAGTGGTGTTTTCTTTTTGTTTTTGTTTTCCTGTTGGTTTTTTTTTTTTTTTTTTGACAGTGGTGTTTTCTTAGTGAGTAGGTCAAATCAGCTGTGACAGTATTACTTTGGGGTTGCTTGAATATGTAAAAGGCAGATACGCAGAACAGCTGCCTGTTGGTATAATAGTGACAGCCATCATTATTGAACTTGTACTATATACTTACTCAACAAATATTTATTGTGTGCATACTAAGTGCCACTAATTTTAGTGAATTTTAGGGATATAATGGAGAGCAATGTGACAAAGTCTTTATCTTCATGAATCTTATAATAAATATAAAAATGTGACAGATGGTAATAAAAGCTAGGGAGAAAACTAAATGGGGTAGGGAGTGGTGGGTGTTGCTGTTGTATATTCTGAGGCCAAAGAAGGCTTTGTTGGCATTTGAGAGGAGAACTAAAGGAATGAGAGAGTGAGACATTGAGAAAAGGCAGTTTGGACAGAGGGAACAACATGTGCAAAGGACTTAGAGTAGAGCTGTGTTTGGCACATTAGAAGAATAGAAATGAAACCAGTATGGATAAAGAAAAGTGAGCAAACAGGAGCATAGATGAGATTGTAAACACTATCTTAAAGATATTACAGAGCCTTTGAATTTTACTGTGAGTTAGATTAGAATGCATTATGTGGTATTGAGCAAAAGACTGACATGCCTTCTCTGATTTCCAGTTTAAAAAGTTTATTCCAAGGAATAGACCATAAAGGGGCAATAATATAAGGAGTTAAAGGTGATTACAATGACTCAGGTGAGAAGTAATGGTGGCCTGAAGCAGGATGATAGCAGCAGACAGGTGAACAAGTATATATTTAGATGGAATAGCTGAAATAATTTCCTGAAAGATTGGATGTAGATTGTAAAGAGAAATAGAGGAGTAGTTTTTAGGCTGAGCAATTTCAAGAATAGAGTGCCATTTATTGGGATGATACCAATAAAAGGAGAACAGGTTTTGGAATGGGGGAAATCAGGAATTTGTTTTGGGGACATTTTAACGTTCAGATGTCTGTTAGATAGAACAATGAAAATTTTGACTAGGCAGCTGGATTTACCTATCTAGGGGGGAAGTTGGTTTGGAGAACTAAATTTGGTAGTTAACATTGTTAAAAAAACAAAATTTAACAGTAAATTTAAAGATCTAATTAGCTTTATTCGATGATTTATGAATTGGGCAGCATATCATCTTACAAATGGAAAAGAACCCATGGGATACCTGGGTGGCTCAGTCAGTTAAGTGTCTGCCTTCAGCTCAGGTCATGATCCCGGGGTGCTGGGATTGAGCCCTGCATCGGCTCCTTGCTCAGCGAGGAACCTGCTTCTCCCTCTGCCTGCCACCCTCCCTGCTTGTGCGTGTTCTCTTTCTCTGACAAACAAATAAATAAAATCTTTAAAAAAAATGGAAAGGAACCCTGAAGAACTATACAGAATGAAAGACTTTTATAGGCAGAAAGAGGCAGGACAAGGAAGTTGTTCCATCAAAGAGTAGATTGTTTCAGGCAAGGTCACCTTCCTCTGGAGGATAGGTAGGGTCTATCAGGTGGGTTACCTCACTAGTGCTGACCAGGTAATTCCAGATTGACTGGTTAAGGGTCATGAAGGGTAATGTTTCTGGGAG
Source organism: Mirounga angustirostris (assembly GCF_029215605.1). Classification (NCBI taxonomy): domain Eukaryota; kingdom Metazoa; phylum Chordata; class Mammalia; order Carnivora; family Phocidae; genus Mirounga; species Mirounga angustirostris. Next base: position 173,129,500 of record NW_026991709.1, on the reverse strand, counting down.
AGGCCGAAAGTAGAATTAGATTAGGTATTAAGTTTTGGTTGGCTGACGTGGGACTTAGCACAAGTGACTCCACTTGGGGACTCTTGTCTCTCTCTCTCTCTCTCTCTCTCTTTTAACACTACATGATTGGATAAGATAACAAATGCCTCCTATATCCTGGACACTCAGCTCAGCATTTTGTGTGCCTCAACTCATGTAACACTTTCAAAGAAAATTTCTCCATTCTATAAATTGAGTAATTGTGTTAAAGAAGTTAGTGTTAACTTGACCAAGAAGACATATTTTGAGTTTAAACCCTACTGCATTTATTCTGCTGCCTAATCTGGTCTGGCATAATCTGGCCCACAACATAAAATATTTGCTAAATGAAGTATAAATGGAAATAGCAAGTGTATCTGTTTTGAAGAATATGTAGAGAGTTAAATCCTAGAGAGGTAAATTGATTTGCCTAATATTAGTGGACCGTGTTAGAGCCAGAAAGATCATGTAGCTAACCAGAGTCCCAGCGTTCATTTTCTAGGCCCTGTGCTCCACATTTCCTCTGTCTACTTTCAGAATCTTATTCATTCCCAGTAAGAATGTTTTCCCTTAAAAAAAAAAAAAAAAAAAGAATGTTTTCCCTTGCTTTCCAGCACATCAAACAGAACTCTTATGTTATAGTCTGTTTCCATTTGTACAGCCCAGGGTTTCTCAACATCAGCACTATTGAGAATTTAGGGTGAGATAATTATTTGTTATGGAGTTTGTCCTGTGCATTGTGAAGATGTTTAACAACATCCCTGGCCTGTGCCCATTTAATGCAATAGCACCTCCTCTCCCAATAGCGAGAAGGAAAACAACTCCATACATTGCCAAATATCCCCTCTCAGGCAAAGTCACCCTTGGTTGAGAACCACTGGAATGACCCATCTCTTACATTCTCTGTATTTAGTTCACCCACAGATGATGGGAATTGAGACGAAAAAAGGAAGTCTAGTCCTTCTGTATTTGCCTCCCATGACTTACCCAGTCTTCCTTAAAATTGGAGGTTTCTTGGAAATTCATTCAGAAGCCGGCTGTGTTTTCATTCCTTTTCCAGATAGGATGTGCCAGCCCTAGAGTTCTTTGGAAGTCAGAAATAACGGAAACTCAGAGGGCCTTTACTTAGTGGTTGTTTGTAGGCCACAAAAGCAGTTATCGCCATGATTCTGAACAGGAGAAGTGTAAATCAAAAGGGATCTAATAAAATTTAGGTGGTTAAGCAGTAATTGTGGACCAAATGGGAACTCAAATCAGAGTGGTTGTAAAGGTGTCAGGGCAGTGTTCTGGGTTATATCATAAACTTGCTCAATACCAATATCAATGACTTCAACCCAGAAAAGGAATTATTTTTCTTGGATTAGGTCTTTGCCACTGAGCTAGCATAACCATGATTTACCACCCAACAGGCAGTCACATTTAACCCTAGAGCTCTGCACAAAGTTTGCAGTAAAGTACACTCATTCCAGAATATTCCAAAGGGGAGATTTATCCACTAAATCTGAGCACTATGCTTTGAATTCTTTATTCTTCTCATTTATTTTCTACTTCTAGAAACATGCTAACAATTTTGAAGTCTGTTTTACAGAGCCAATAGAAGTTCTCAATGTCAGTGTTTATCACTATTGGTCTCTTTCACATGGGATACTTCCCCCTAATAAAAATTACATCCCATATAATGGGTACGGTTGCATATATCTCTTGTGTTTGTACTTTAAATATTACAGTGCAAGATATAAGGCTGTAAAAGATGTCAAAACATAATCATGCTCTGGGGAAAATAGGATTTGTTGTATGCTTGAGAGAGCAGCAGATAGAGTCTTCAGTTGCTTACTGCAGATCTGCCATTTCTAATAATATTAAAATTGCAGAGGATGGTGTCAATGTGCATTGCAGGCAATGCTTCAGGAAGGACCAATTATCATTCAGTTCTAATGTTACTGCTGAATCATCATAGGGAAAATGCATCACAATCATTAATAACAGATAAAGGTCATAGATGGTGGAGAAAATATTTTAAAAATCCAATGGTTTCAAAGTAAGTGGCTCATGAATTATACATTTAATTAAGAAAAGCCAAATGGGAAGAATTTTAAACTTCCAATTTGTGAGGTAGTTTTTTTTTTCTTTCCCCATTAAAAATATACAAATTAAGCATGATAGTGGCTGATGATGGAACAAAATAGATAAAAGCCCCCACTACAGCCTATTTGGATGAATGGGAATAGGGAGCCCATGGGGAGAAGGGAGAAGGGCAGGATGAAAAATACAGTGACAGGAAGGGCTTGCAGGTTAGCATCTTCACCAATTCAGAGAGGAGAGCAAGGGGCTACCTTGATTCTAGTCACAGAGCTGCTGCCATCTTCTCCTCTGCTTACTCACCTATAAAATGAGAAGATTGGGCTGGAAGATCTTTAGGTCCCTTCCATCCCAGACATGCCATGCATCTATGAACTGAGGAACATCCTTTTCTCTAGGCTCCCACATACCACCCAAAGAGAAATATACAAGATGGTCACCATTTTATCAAACTCTGAGCCATTTCCCTTCCTGGTATGATTATACAGGGGAGATTGAGAATTACCATTATATTAGTGATTTTCAAAGTAGTGTTCTGGGACCCATCAGTATCAGCAGTTCCTGAGAATTTGTTAGTGATGTAAATTCTCTGGCTCCTCCCCAGACCTACTGAAAGAGAAACTGGGAGGGTAGAACCTAGCACTGTGTTTTCCCAAGTCCTCTAAGTGATTGTTATGCACACTAAAGTTTCAAAATCACTCCTCTAGTGAGGCCATTCTGGAGAAAAGAATTATTTCTTAATGGTTTAGCAAATGCATTTCTGTTCCCTGCTAACAGTGGCTATAAACACGTTTAAGTAATTGAAATGACAGATTGACTTTTTATTCTGTAAGATTCTGAGGAAATTGAACACAGGACAGACAGTGTTGATGGGGGGAGGGGATGAGTGGTGAGGAACTTTTGTCCTAGTTCTGAGTGGGCTTTGATATGCAGAGTTTGCAGGTTTGGAAGGAAGTCTGAGAGTAAGGAAGAATGCTCCAAGGGGATCATATTGACATAATGACATGACAAGAAGAGGATCAGTTGTAGATACATAGAAAAGAAGAAAAGTGGTATTAGGGAAAGAGCAAAGGATTGGCATCTGAAGGATCTAGGTTCAAGTACTCCTCCTTCTACACACAATGTGATTTTGGAAAATTACTTTTATATTCCCAGCTCTAGTAGCTTCTCATGTTTAATGGGCATATTAAATCAACAGCCAATTAGTGTCACAAAACAAAATTTTAGAATGATGAAACAGGTACGAAATAAAAGTACTCATTTTTTTTATTATTCTTTATGTAATCTTCCTTATTTCTGGACCATTTTCTTCTGGCAGCTTCTAAATGTTCCACTATTAAAGAAGGAATAGATCAGAGAAAGTTTTAGCAACTAAGGTAAAAATGAATTCACCAAGGGAGAAATGGAAATTGCAGTCTCAGTTCTCAAGATTATAGGGTAAAGAATTCAAAGATTTCTTGGGCATTAGTGACAACCTGTAATTTCTGTTAAGTGAGAAGGGTTAACCTTGGATTTCGGAGAGTTAGAGCTTATTCCGCTCCCCAAATCAGCACTGAATAAAGATCCCTAAACTGAGACATGGCCCTGGGAATTTGCTCAAGATTGTCTTTATTTCACAAAAGTTTCAAAAGATGAGGAGTCACTGACAACAAGGGAATCTGAACTACATTTTTTCCACTTTATATTGAAGAAAAATTTACTATCTAGATACCTCTCACTTTCAAACAAAAATCCTTTGAGCAACTCTTTGGTGGAGACAGAGTAACAGGCTTAGAAGTGAGGCAGCAAAGGACTTCAGTAAAGAAACTTAGAAGCAAGAGACCACATGAAATGATAAAAGACTCCAGTAGGGACTTGCAAAAGCAATGAAGTTTCAATACCCTGGCACAGGATGAGAATGTCAAAGCATATTTTCAAAACTAAAAAATGAGTTGCATTTATGCATACTTGATCTAAAAGCATTAGACTGTTAAGGAGATCAAAGGAATGTTGAGGGTGGAGTAGACAATCCATAGAAACATAGGTTTAACTTCCCATTCATTGAAAAAATAAATATTTTTGCAACGTTTCAAACATAGCTTATCCATTCTCTGTTTGGCCATCTCTAATGATAGAGAGCTCATTACCTCACAAATCACTTGCTGTTATAGCTCTGAAGTTTAGATTGGTCTTCATTATATTAAGGACCTTGTGTAACCCCCAAGAGCTAAAGTCCTATTTTTGCCTCCTGGGCATCAACAGAAAGGGCTTTATTTAACCCTTTATGTACATGACAGCAATTCAAATCTATGAAGACTGCTCAATTATTCTTCCCCACCCTGACCCCAGGTAAAAATTTAAGTTCTTATCATTTTCTTTTGTAATTTAACTTCTGGCCTTTGCTATGCTTGTTATCTGTCTCTTGATATACTTGAGAATTTTAATTCCCCTTTCAGTAAGGGGTGCTCTGAACATAATATTCCAGTTCAACCACATGAGCCGTTCATAGGGTGTTGAAAATACAGATTCCATGATACTTCACTCAGATACAAGGAAACCAAATTGCTAGGAATAGGATTAGCTCTCTGTATTTTAACAAGCTTACTTAGCGATTATAATAAATAAAACATAATACTCAAGTCTGAACAGTTCAGAGTAAGAATGAAAACTATTATTCGTCCTACTGTTTTACAAGTTGTAATTCATTCTAGTGTTTAGTTTTCCTGACACTATTTCATCCTGTTTTTTTCCCATTTACACAAATATTACATAGTAATTAAAAATTATAATATGACAGAAACATTATGTAGAGAGTAAAAGTCTTTTGTATTTCTTCCCTTCACCCTAAGAAAACCTCTATATACATTCCTAGGTTACTAAATTAAATAATTTGTATAAAGAAACACAGATGCATACACACACACATACATATGCACACATATACACAATGTTAAATGTCTTGATTTACAACATGATTTTCACATAACCATACATTTGGGATTATTTTTCTACCTGAACACTAGTTTTATAGATTTAATGCCACTTTGTACATTTTCACATTCTACAGCATTTTTGCTGATTGTTCTCTAACATATCATCTTCTCATGTTTTCTTTTTTTTTTTTTTTAAGATTTTATTTATTTGACAGAGAGAGACACAGCGAGAGAGGGAACACAAGCAGGGGGAGTGGGAGAGGGAGAAGCATGCTTCCCGCCGAGCAGGGAGCCCGATGCGGGGCTCGATCCCCAGGACCTGAGCCGAAGGCAGACGCTTAACGACTGAGCCACCCAGGCGCCCCGTCATGTTTTCTTCTTTCCTGAGAATTATATCAGAGTTCTGTCAGTATAGATGAATTCATTTTTACTAAAATAACTTACGAATTGTTAGAATGCAATACTTAAGCTCCTCCCCCCTTCCTATTAATGGTCGGTTGTATACTCACTCTTCCCCTCCCTCCCTTCCCCCCTTCCTTCCTTCCTTCTTTCCTTCCTTCCTTCCTTCCTTCCTTCCTTCCTTCCTTCCTTCCTTCCTTCCTTCCTTCCTTCCTTTTGTGCTTTCTAAAATCTGTTCCCTAAGTGTACTGTTAGTGCTTTATTTTTTTCCTTGTGAAAGAGATGATAAAGATGGCAACATTCCCACACTCCCACTTCCTCATATGTTTTTCTATATAGATCAAATTTAAGGTCAGACTAGCTATTGATCTGTATTGCCTCCTCATCTTAGAGAATTTAAATTCTGTAAAGTTAGTGAAAAATGCTTCAGATAGTCTGCTTCCACCTGGGGTAGATTGCTAGAACTTATCAGAAATAATTAATCATCTTTGGCTCTACCATATCTTGCTTCTGCACCTGTTTTTAATATAAGTGCAGATGACAAATATGACCCACAGCCTCTGCCTTAACAAGAGGCCCCTAGTTGCTTCAACTCTTGTTCTATGAGCTGTGATTTCCTATTATGTGATTTCTAAGTTCATCTGCAGGTGAAGATGTTTTCAAACTGTGTATTTCCCTTCTTCACCCCTAGCACCTGAGCATTTCACTTATTTTGGTGTCCCATTAGAACCAGTTATATTCTTCTATTTCCCTAGACATAAGTTCAGTTCTACCTAGTTTCCATGATACATACAATTTCTTCGTCTTCAGATAGTACCACACTTAAAAACCTTAATCCACAGGAATATTTTTCTTTGTTCAAAGATTTCTGGCTAAAATTTTTTAAAATTGACATGTTATTTGTGCAAAGATATGGAACAACTATAACTCATATATTTCTGCTGGAGAGGTCAACTGGTACAACAACTTTGGAAAGTTTTTTGTAGTTTCTTATAAAGTTAAACATACATCTGTCTACCTTATTTCTCACTCCTAGGGCCTTATTCAAGAGAAATGAAAATGTTGACAGACAGTCATTTCAACCTAATACATAATGGTCCCAACCTGGAAACTATCAAAATGCTCATCAACAAGAAAGTGGCTGAACAAATTGTGGTATATTTATAAAACGCAATATTACTCAGCAATAGAAAGCAAAGAATTCTGATAGTTGGGGCAGCTGGGTGGCTCAGTGGGTTAAGCATCTGCCTTCGGCTCAGGTCATGATCCCAGGGTCCAGGAATTGAGCCCCACATTGGGCTCCTTGCTCATGGGGAGCCTGCTTCTCCCTCTACCCCTCCCCACTGCTCACGCTCCCTCTCTCTCTCTCAAATAAATAAATAAAATCTTAAAAAAAAGAAGTACCGATAGTCACACAACATAGGTGAACATTAAAAAAATACATGTTAAAAGAATCAGACATAAAACAGTTTAGTGCAGGCATCCTTTGGACTGCATATAGAGAGACTTTTAATGTGAGCATTACTGGAGAAATTCAGTGTGCATTTTAAGCCCATAATATTTTATATATGTTACAGCTGTTCTTAATACATTCATCCACTTATTCTCTTGGCATGCCATCATTGCATCCGTAAATGCACAAAGCCACTGATGGGCAGGATGACTATAGAATATATCATCCAAATTTGAATATATATGAATATAAGGGAATATTACAATTATACCAGGACAGCAGGCATCAACTGGACAAACAGAGGCACAATTTTATTCTAATTATGGAGAAGAGGGCACAAAACTTTCAGATAAGAATGAATACAGTAAGGATAATGCTTATTTTTTTGTTTTCCAGATTTATCTTATGCATGGACCTTCAATGATAACCCCTTATATGTTCAAGAGGACAACAGGCGGTTTGTATCCCAAGAGACAGGAAACTTGTACATTGCCAAAGTGGAACCATCAGATGTGGGCAACTACACTTGCTTCATAACAAACAAGGAAGCCCAGAGAAGTGTTCAAGGACCACCTACTCCATTAGTGCAGCGCCCTGACGGTAAGATGATGAGCTATCTTGGGAATATACTTTGTCCGTCGCTTTTGAAGCCTGGGGACATCTGTTGAGCTTTCAGTTTCCCTCTGGTTCAGAGGAGCCACATCATCAATGAGTTGAGGTTCAATTTACAAATATGATGAAAATCAGATAGCATAAAAAATAAAATAGAAAATTCCGTAACTCACTCACATGGTACAGCTTATATGATTCTGGGTATATCATGCCATTTCTTCACTGGCATTGGAACAGATCCTTTCGTTGCTTAAGGAACATTTTATATAAAAAAAGTTTGGGGGAGTAGGCGTGTGTGTGTGCACGTGTGGGTGCTGCCAAACTTATTAAGTGAATAATATTGTTTTCAGTGAGCATATGATGCAGCTTCTCTTTAATGCCTCTTTCTTTTCCATATTTGTCTTTTTTGTTCACCTTTATTTACCTGGCTGGCAAAATGGGAAAAAAATTCACATCCGAGGAAAGCAAAGCAAGCAAACATTAATTATAAGCATTCCAAAGAGGAATGAAACACAAGATTCATACTAATTATATTCCTCCGAGGCACATAATTCAAATTGGTCTCTGATGAGTTTTGTAGCTTAGTCAGGACCTAGCTGGCACAAGATTTAGAGAACTAGAAAACCTAGGGAAGTCATCGAAGTAGAATAATCCTCTAGTCGACTCTTTAATTAAATATTCACAGTGGTAAATGTAAAGATAGAAAACCTGTTGATGCATTTTATGATCAGATCTGGACTTGAAATATAGTACCTCACAGAGTTTTTCTCCTCTCTGAGGGGTTTAAGAGCAAGAAAATAATGCTAATGATGGCTAACAGAATTATGGAATTAGCTCCATACAGGGAGTTCTTATGACAGAGCTTTTATAATCACTAACCACCCAAATATATTTGCATAGACTTAATTCAGAATTCAGCAACCACTAGATTTATTCATAAGTCCAATTTCTCCCCTTCAGTGAGTATACTGTTCATGACAGAAAGAGCTCATAAGCCAATAATATGCATAGAAATTCTACCATAATTTTTCTTTTTTCTGGTCTACTTTTAGTTCCTTCTTCTCCCCTTCTTAATTCCTTCATTCTTTTATCCCTTCTATTCCCTTCAGTGCATACGTGGTAAAAACAGATCAGAAGAATTATACTATATTAATGTTAATAGTATTGATATAAGAAATATCAAACCTCTTCTAAAAGTAGTCACTCAAGAAAAATCAGATGTCAAGAAAATAGAACATAGAAAATTTAACCAATTTAGTTTGCTGAACTAGTACTCTCTATCACCTCAACCATAGCTTCTTTGAATGTTTGGAATGATCAAGGTCTTAAAAATGAAGTATTTTTATTTGATATATATTTTGTACATTTCAGCTTCTGTGCAGTTGTACTGGCCACCAATAAATCATTTACCTTTGGAACATATTACTCTGGTATTTGGTACATAAGTTAAAAAAAAATAAAAATTTTTGAGGAATCTTGATTGGCCACTGATTAAATTAATTAAGTTAATGAGGATAGACTAGAAATATATTTCTGTTACACCTCTGGTAGATAGCATATTTACATACATTACAGTACTGTCCTATCCTAATCTTAGCCCATATCCACAATTCCTTATTGAAAAATTTAAAACTATAAAAACAAAAATTTTTTATAAGTTAACAGCAAACTCACTTAACAGTAAATCCTTAGTGAACTGACATGAGAATATTTATGTCTTTATCCCAATTATTATTACTTTATAGGTTTTGTTGCAGAAAAACTATTATTTTGTATAAAGAGAACTCCTACAGTGTTAACTGAAAATTTCCTTATTCCTGAACAGATCTGGCCCCAAGAGTTCCGTGAAGGGGTGATAGATCTGGATATCTCTAGAGAAGAAACATTCTTGATAATTCAGAAATATTTTAGAATTGAGGTGCATTCATTTCTTAATTGGAAGACAAATTCTTTGTAAGATTCTAACATGGAATATAGGGAAATTTGGGTTGCCTCTATTCTGATACTTTGATATATCTTAGATATTTCTTTTTAAGCAAGAAGGGAATGAACTAATTCCTTAAGTAGCATCATGTAGTTTCTTTGCCCTCTATCACTCTTTAAAGTATATGAAAATGTTTTTGATTGAAGGACAAAATAATCAGATTTTGGTTAATGAAGCATTTACTTCACAGAAAACCTCTATTCTCCAGAAATGCTGCTAGCTCTTTTGATATTTAACAGGTGTGATGGGGGAATATGAACCAAAGATTGAAGTGCGTTTTCCTGAAACTATACAAGCTGCAAAGGATTCATCTGTAAAACTGGAATGCTTTGCCCTTGGAAAGTAAGGTTTTTTGTTTTGTTTTGTTTTGTTTCTGGTTGTTTAATTTTTTTTAAACCTTTTTGTTATTCAAACATTGCTCTAAGGTAAATTACCAAATAGATTTCAAATGCTGGGCAAAAGTGGAACTTTCTGATTGGAATTTTAAACAAACATGCCTAATACTCTGAAAATGATTGGGACTGCAATTCTCCCCTAAATGTGCTGATATTTCCTGTAATTTGAGCATAATGAGTCCCATTTGGGCAGCATCTTGCAGAGGAATATGTGTACTTGTATAAGATGGTGAACAAGTCACTAAATCTGCAACATATCCTTCACTCCATCTTATCCTACATCCAGAAATATATTGCCTGGAGTGTCTTCTTGCTTAATTAATCAGCAATTCTTATAAATGAAAAAAACCTGCACTGCAGGTTTCCAAAATAAGACTAAATAAGGCCATTGTTCATAGTGGGTCATTAGAATTGAGCAAAACCTGCCCTGGAAGTGGAGGCACTTTGTTCTACTCAGATAAGTGTTTATCAGCCAACAGGTTTGGAATGCTTTTAAGTGGGCCAAATATTTGCATTTTTGCATAGAATATCCAGACATCTCTTTGTCTTTTGGTGATATTCAGACTTCATTTTTATGCCTCTAAATACTAGTACCCAAGTAACAAAGGGATAGATAGACTAGATCTGCTGTTTTTAAACAGTATGCAAATGAATTACCTGGGGACATGGTTAAATTGGGATTCTGTAGGTGTGTGGTGAGGCTTGATTTCTCCATTTCTAACATGCCTCCAGGTAATGATGTTTCTTATTTTCTATAAAACATATTTTGAATAGTAAGAGACTTGACCCTATCAAATTTGAGGGTTTACCTCTAAATACAGTCTCTTCCCAAAGTGGTCATCACATTTAGAAAAAGTAATTTATGTTCCAAAACATCAAAAACATTTTTAAAAGTTTCCATTTTGTTATTAAGTAAATATGAAGGGGAAGAGCTTGGTTCTTGTCTCAAGTAGTCGAAGAATGAATCTCACAAAGGAGCATGAGTAAAGCGAGAGTTTTATTAAGCAAGGATACATAAAAAAAAAAAAAAGAAAAAGCTCTCAGGAGTGTGTGTGTGTGGGGGGTCCCAACAGGGTTGCCACTGAGGGCTTTTAGGGTTGGTCTCATATTGAAAGCTAACCAGGGAACTTAAATCTTTTTAATTTCTCTACTGACAGCACCTTTGTGTAAGCAGGACTAGCTGTAGCATCTTTAATGGCTTACTTCTTTTCAGGGCCTATTTATTTTTTGTTGGTCACAGGTGACTGTCATAAAAAAGGCCCTTTCTCCCTTCCCCACCCCCCATGAGGGCAGGGTGGTAGGGTGTGTTCCCTTTTCTCTGGTTCCTTACACCTCCACATTTTGGGGATTTCTGTGAACCTGATCATGTAGCCCCCTACTTATCTCTCCCTACCTAGCCCCGCCTGTCCCTTTCTCAAATATACTGAGCAATCCAAATAATGCTGGTTACTAAATCTCTTTTAAGTTTCTTTCTATATATGAAATTTTGTAGATCTTTAAATTAAATTCTCGAGTTATTCATTTTTCAGGTATTTAAGAGACCATATTTTATTTGTATACAGTATTGGTTCCGTAGTATTTGTCCAATAAATAATTACTGACTGATTAAATCATGCTTAAGAAAGTGACAAATGGGGACTTTCTGTCACAGCCTTTTAAGATATGATGAACTTTCACTATTTTCAAGCTTTCTCCGAAATTAAAGTTTATAAAAAAACATAAAATGTCAGCAAAATACTTTGAGAATTAGACAATTTGCTTAAAAAGACCAATGAAAGATAACATCTGAAAAGAATATTTATAGATGATTCTATCATATTTGGCATCAGGAAATATGGATTCCTGTAATTGAAAAAATACTCTTACATAATAAATAACTGAAAATTATTGAGCCTTGTTCTCAAGAATCTCACGTAAATAAATTTCATTTGTTAAACATTTATAAGTAAGAGGTTAGATTTTACATATATATATTCTATCTACATATAATCCTTATAATTATTCAGGGTATATCATATTTTCATTATATATGAGAATAGTGAGGCTCAGACTGAATAAGTAACCTGTTCAATTTCAATTCAAAACTAGTCTCACCTGATTTTAAGTTCTGAACTTAGAAACTTTTAAATAAATGATTAAGCTAACTGCTTGTGAAACCAGTGAAGACAGATTCAATTCACAATAGTCTCAAGAGTTGTCTAATAGCAAACATGCTTCTTAACCTCTATGAATTTCTGTATACTCATCCAACAGGAGTTATAATGATACCTGCCTTTTATGTTTATTTTGAAGTATGGAGTGGTTAATACATGTAAAAAACACTTAGCACTGAGCGTGGCATTTAGGCAATGAACGTTGAATTATTCTGAACCCAAAATGCAAATTCTATTTATCTTTTTGTCTAACCAGTGTTTGAGTTAGTGGGGATGATGGAACTAGAAATAGGTATCTCAGAGGGTCTACAAATTCTCATCTCTACAGTTCATTCCTTTTCTCTCTGTCTCCTACTGATGGCAGTATAAGAGAGACCAACAAAGAGGGTCAGTTCTGGAGTAGAAAAGAGGAGGGGACAAGGAGAAAACTTGGTTGATTGTTATAGGCTTTGAATTGCTCACATATCAGATTTCCTAATTTTATTTACATTTATGTTTTATTTCTTAAAAATTCAAACCTACAGAAATGTTGAAAGAGAAATACCTGGACAATTATGTCAATTATATATGTCCTTCATCTGAACCAACTAAGTATAAGTCTTTGCCACATTCCCTTCTCTCTCTTTGTCCTTTGCTCACTCTCTCTGTCTCCCTGTCTCTGTCTTCTCCTCTCACCACACACACCCATACCCATACCCACACACATGCCGTGCATTAAAACAGTGGGTGATAAGTTATAACTTGGCCTGCATTTTTGAGAGGGATATGCCACTCAAAATACTGCTAAAGATCCACACTCCATTTTCAGCTCAGCTTGCTATGAGATGGAGGAGTGGAGGAAAGGAAAAAGGTAGAGTCAGGAAATGTTGACCATCCCACTTAGAGTTCACCATTTGACTTCACTCTTGATGGGTACATGCTGTAAGAATTCATTGAAAGTAAATGGAAGGAGAGGATTGATAATCCAAACAGGGGAACCAAAAAGCCTTAGAATATATGAGGAAAATTGTTGAAAATTCTCACATGAAATGATTTAAAAATAAATGAAATCATCTCTTTTAGATGGAAACAATCAACACATTAAAACCTGACAACTGGTAAAACTGCATATGGTAAAATTTATTATCTTAAAAACATGTGGGAGTACCTAAGCTTCTGAAATAATTTGTACTAGCAATATTTGACTCAGGAAAATTTGAGTTGGAAAAATAATAGTTAAAAAAAAAAAAACTCTTGAAACGTTAAATCTCATGGGTATGTCCAAAAAAACTGATGGATAAATTATACATTGTTAAGTTTATACATAAAAGATTTGTTGCACATGAAATAAAATGAAGAAAAATGAAAAATGATGAGAATTACTTCACAGAAAATTGCCAAGGAAACAATTGATTTAATGGAACATACTCCATAAGATTTTATGTGACAAAATCAGTCAATGTTGAGATTATGTTTATTAAATTATGTCATTAATATGGGATTGAAATTCCTTATAGTTAAAATGGAAAGTCCAAAGTATCCACTGGGTCAAAGTGATAGTGTTAAAATATCCTGTGTAAGAAACACATATTTTGTGTAATTGCAGTGGAGATACATTTCTCATTTCTTCAGATGGACAAAATGTATGTGAAAATGTTTTGTGTACTTTGGAGAATATTATACATTTGTGAGCTACTAACAAAAAGAGTTTTTATATATGCTTGCCAGCGGTTTTTAGAGAACAAATTGCATTGCATTTGAAATACTGCAAACATACTGAAAATGCTTTTTTAGTCCATTATAAAATTTGATGCTTACCAAATACTATACCAACTTTTTAAATTTGCACAATTAATAAACATAAAAAACAACACATTCTCTCCAAAATTAATTATATGATAGACATAAAATAATCTGAAAGTGTTAAAAATCAAACCTCTTGCTTTATAAATTATAAACCTATATTTGCAGTGTTTTTATAAACTCTACTAAAGTGTTTTTATAAATTCTACTAAAAGATAATTATGGATCATATTCTCCAATATCTCTTCATGATTATATTGCCATGCTGCATTTGGGCTTAGTAATTTTTTTTCCAAATATAGGAACTACTTGTATAAATCAATTTAAATCTCCTTGTTCCCTTTCTGAGGTGCCACACTTCTTTGTAAGATATTCGATAAACACAAAACTGAGCAAAGAGGAATGAAATCAAAGTTCTCTTTCTTATTAACAATGTTTCTAAACACTCTTGTTAAATAACTAATGAATACTTTTTATGCTATAAACTATATATTCATTAAGCAAGGGTTTATATATTTTAATAAGAGATAAATAGAGAAAGGGAAGGAGGAAAAGAGAGAGGGAGGAAGGGAAGATAGAAATCAGTAGGTGAATAGGTGGATATAAGGGAGAAAAAAAAAAGATAGGTCAGTGCTACATCTTATTCTTAAGTTTTTCATTTTCAGGACCTAAGACAGTTCCTAAAATACTGACTGGTTTTCATTAAATGTTTGTGGAATGCAGCACATACATACTTGCATAATTAGGTAATATAGGTAATATCCCGCTTTTTCCTGTGGAATATTCCTTCTCTTGAATGTGTAGCTTTTTTTGGCACTTGCATCATGCCTGGTGTTCTCTTATGATTTGGTAGTTGTAATTAATTTTGGAAACTTCCCAACCATCATTACTTCCACTATTTCCTCTATTCATTCTTTCCTTTGTTCTCCTTCTGGTATTTCTAATAGACACCTGTTGCACCATTTATAGTTTCCTATAGTTCTTGGATATTCTGGGTTTGTGATTTTGTTTGTTTGGTTGGTTTTCATTCTTTTTTTTTTTTTTTCTTTTCTCTTTGCATGTTAGTTGGGAAGCTTCTACTGATATTTCTTCTAGTTCACTTATTCTTTCCTCAGCCGTGTTCAGTCCACTGGTAAGCCTATCAAGGAATTCTCATTTGTATTACAATGGTTTTATTTCTAGCGTTCCCTTTTGATCATTTCTTACAACTTCTTTTTATCTGCTTACATTAATCATGTGTTTTCGTATGTTTTCTGGGTTTTTTGTTTTGTTTTGTTTTTGTTTTTGTTTTCCATTAGAGTCCTTAGCACATTAATCATAGTAGTTTAGATTTCCAGTCTGGTAATCCCAGAATATTTGCCTTATGTGAGTGTGGTTTCAATGCTTGCTTTGTCTCTGCAGACTGCTTATTAACATGCTTTGTATTGTTGTTGTTGTTGAATCCATAGATGAAGTTTATCAGTTAAAAGGAGTTGAGGTTACTAGATTTATGTGTGAGGTTTTATGTTCATCTAGCAAGGAGCGAAGTTGTGTTTACTGTTTGCCGCTTTTGTTTACTGTAGCTGTGATGTCAGAGGCTAACATTTTCTCTATTGTCTTTGTGTCTCCCCTGTTGTCTTTGGGTTTCCCTAGAGATCCTTTCTTGTGTAGAGTTTGAGTCTATGGTTCTTCAGCTATAATCCCCTGCTATTATGCAGGATCCCTGTTGATGATATGAAAGTCCTTGCTTGCTAATTCTATCACCTTTGTAATTTATGAATCTGTTTCTGTTGACTTCTTTTTCTCCTAGTCCTGATTCTCATTTTTATGCTTTTTAGATTATCTGGTAATTTTAGATTGAATTTTAAACATAACGGATGTTACATTGTTATATGCCAGGTTGTGGTATATTTATTTAAAATATTGGATTTTATTGACAGGATTTAAGTTACTATAAATCTGCTTGATCTTTCTATGGCTTATTATTAAGCTTCTGTAGACTAGATATAGAGTAGACTTTAGTCTAAGGCTAGTTAACTAGTGAGATGCATCCCCCTATTGAAGCTCCAAATGTTTACAAAATCTCTTTTCTAATAGCTCAGAGGAACTCAACAGTCTTATAGCCCTGTTTAGCTCAGAAGATTGTTCTATGTCCACTCTCATGTGACACTTATGCACTTCCTTTTCATAATTTCATCCTCTCTGATACTCTGCTCTGCACTCCCAGTCACTTAGCCTTGTGTGTCTCCTCAACTCAGTGAAACATTAATGTCCTATATAGATTCACCTTCCTTATTCTCTCCTCTGGAAAGTGCCACCTGTATATAGAAAGCCAGGATACCAAAGTCTTGCTTCATGTATTTTCCCTCCTTCAGGGATCACAGTTTTATGCCATGCATTGTTGTATTTCTGAAATCAGGTTTGTTTCCCATGTAATTGTCCAGTTTTTCATTTGTTGCCAACAGGAGGGTAAGTGTAGTCCCAGTGATTTGAACACAGTTAGAAGCCAGGTATTATTATTAATGCTAATTTTGAAGGTGGATACAGTAAAGTTTAGAGAAATTAACTGACTAAATCAACATAAATTGTAGATGTGGAATTCAAATTTAAATCTCACTGATTCTGACTTCAAAATTCACACTCATAGCCATTTGATATTTACATCAAATTATCTTTTAGGGGTGCCTGGGTGGCTCAGTCATTAAGCGTATGCCTTCAGCTTGGGTCATGGTCCCAGGGTCCTGGGATTGAGCCCCACATCGGGCTCCCTGATTGGCGGGAAGCCTGCTTCTCCCTCTCCCACTCCCCTGCTTGTGTTCCTTCTCGCTATGTCTCTATCTGTCAAATAAATAAATAAAATCTTCAAAAAAAATTATCTTTTAATATATGAATTCATTCCCTGTGTGTAGAGGCAGTTAGCCCCAATTCTATAAAAGTTTTCCTAAAAAAAGGCTTGAAAATTTTCAGTAAAATGTTTAAAAGATTTTATCTGGGGAATAGAATTATAGACATCTTTCCCATTTAGAGTCTCTGTAATTACTAACAATTCAGCAACAGTAAGTTTTATCTTTACATATTAAAAATCTAAAAAAATTCAAAAGTTAACCTTTTTAAAATCCAGGCGTTTTTTTTAATGAGAAGCAATAAGTGTTTCCAAAAACCGATCAGGGCCATTGAGGACCATACCCCTCACAGCTTTGTATGAGATGATGGCAATATCTACCATTTACAAAAATCTGGGATAGATGATTAGAGACAGAACAGAAAGCATAGTTTCAGTCACAGCAACTCACGTGGTCGGCTGCTACATTAGGCAGGCAAGGAGTCTAGAGAGTGAAGTGCAGGGAAAGCTGACTGGAATGTTTACTCA
Source organism: Mirounga angustirostris (assembly GCF_029215605.1). Lineage (NCBI taxonomy): Eukaryota > Metazoa > Chordata > Mammalia > Carnivora > Phocidae > Mirounga > Mirounga angustirostris. Next base: position 173,112,364 of record NW_026991709.1, on the reverse strand, counting down.
CAGAATTTAACCATCTTAGACCACCATAAACTAGCCTGAGTATAGAATAATGAAGACAAAACTTCAGATACCCGCTTGAACCTTAATTGCTATGACTTTGGGGATATGAAACTCACTTTCTGTGTTGGGGTTTCAGAGCTGACATGATCACAGCTTTCAACTCTCGGCTTTTCTCATTTGTTTAACATGGCAGACTCTTAATTATCTAAGCTGCAAATTAACTGTATTGTAAAACACCCTGAGAAACCCTGTGTATAGGTGCTTTGCAAATGTAGTGTGACTGACTGATAGATCTTCGTGTCTCCTGTTAGAAAAATATAGGCCTTTGCTCTTAGTGAAGAAATTAAACTGAGATCCCTCATAACTCTTCTACTGCTCTTATAAACAACCACACATATTTTCCTTCTTCTTCTTTTTTCATAATTTAGTAATTTTGCTCTTAGTGCTCAGAAATGTCAATAAAATTCGTAGCAGCACTGAATGTTCTATGTGTTCAGGAGCCTTCATACAGGACTGTATGTACTCACATATATCTTATTTATTTTTTTCTAATTTATGAAGGAAAAGGTACCTACCTTGGCTATTAATTTCAAGCAATAAATGTGAAGTTTCACCAAGATGTTTTTAGGTCTTGCAGAACTCTCAGATGAAGAGAAGCTATCTAATATTCACTTTTTTTTTTCTTACACATATGGACATCATTTCAGATTATGCCACAAAAAAGGTCACTGTGGTATCGCAGGACAACAATAGTATTTTCAAATCAAACCAAATGCATTCAGATCTTTTAGGCCTTTGACCATTAGCTTTAAACGAAATCAAAGAGGTATCTTAAACTTTTCATATTTGGATGTCTTGTAAGTAATTTGGCTTTTTTTTTTTTTTCTCATTGAATTGAGTATCTGGATAGCAGAATATTTTTCTATGTATAGTTTTTTTCCCATTTGCCCCACACTGGAACGTAATCTTTAGGTGCTTGCTAATTGTTTTATGTGTTATCAGGATGCTGTGTTGCTTGGCATAAACTGGTAAATTCTAAGGTAAACTCCATAGAATACCCCCCTCTGTTGACCGTGCATGCAAATCTGAGAACTGACAAATATTCAAACCAATCGTTGAGAAATTGAAAACATTAATCCTCAACAAACACACATACACATGCACTCCCCCTAGGACTGAATGACTTACTAGTGAATTCACTAACATTTCAAGGCAACATTGTGTTCTGGAAAGAGCATAGACCTTGAATTCAAAAAGATCAGTATTTAAATGTTAAATTTTTCTGTCAATAGCTGGGCTACTTATCTGTAAAACAAAGGCAAAATTTGATAGGTGATGGATGATAGATAGGTAGATAGTTACATAGATACATAGAGTAGAATTGTTATAAGGACTGGAAATACTATTAAACTTACCTACTTACCTACCAAAGTATCTGGCCCGTAAAAGACAATCAATAAATATTAACAATTTTTTTAATTATGGTCATTGTCAGCACTGCTTTAACTGAGGAGGTAAAAAGGAACACAAAGGAAGGGGACAAGGGATCTCTGTGTTATATTTTTGTGCTAACACAATCCTCAAGGACTTGCTCAGAATAATGGATTTACTATTTCAAAATTCTGTGGTTAATAATGTGTATAAGGATTACTGTCATCCCCTCACTCACTCATTTGGCAAATTGAGCACAAGTATTTATTAACTCAGCAAATATGCTTAGAATACCTCATTCAATCATTAATTCCTTTATTCCTTCACTTATTTAGTCAGCCAGTCAGAAGGAATTCTCCAAGCGGCAGACACCAAACTAGGCGCTGGGGAAATAAAGATTATATACAGGCCTTGGGGAGTTTGCAGGCTACTGAAAATAGGATGGATGCAACAACACGTGATAACACATTTTTCTTGGGATCTACTCTTTCCTTACAAACTTTCTGTGAAGGAAGATTCAAGGATACTCACTCTGGGAGATTTACTGATTATCTTTTCCTCAGGCTGCCCTTTGTTAAATTGAGATTAGAAGGGGTCACTCTCAATTCCTTTGGCAGAGCTAATTCTAGGCTATTATTTAAGGGGTCCTTTGTATCTCTGAGAAATAGGAGAGTCTTGCTTCTCTTTTTCTCCTTTCACCAATACTTTCTTTTAATTAATAGACTTTTTAATAACAGTTTTAGAACAGAAAAAATAAGCAGATAGAACAGTGAAATCCCATATAACCCCACATATATTCCCCTATTACTAACATTTTACATTAAGGTGGTACATTTTTTTTTAAGACTTTATTTATTTATTTGACAGAGAGAGACACAGTGAGATAGGGAACACAAGCAGGGGGTGTGGGAGAGGGAGAAGTAGGCTTCCTGCTGAGCAGGGAGCCCGATGCAGGGCTCAATCCCAGGACCCTGGGATCATGACCTGAGCCGAAGGCAGACGCTTAACGACTGAGCCACCCAGGTGCTCCAAGATGGTACATTTGTTTCAATTAATGAACCAATGTTTTTACTAGAGTCCATACTTCAAATTTCCTTGGTTTTTGTCTAACGTCCTTATTTTATTTTTTATTATTTATTTATTCCAGGATCCCATCTAGGCTCTTCTTGCCTGTAACAGTGTTTTCAATTTTCCTTGTTTACAATGACCTTGACAGTTTTGAGGAGTGCTGGTCAATGTCATTGTATAATCGCCCTCTGTTGGAATTTTTCTAATATTTTCCTCATATTTAGATTGAGGTTATGGGTTTGGGGGAAGAAGTACACAAAGGCAAAGTGCCATTTCACCACATTATATCAAGGTTACTACTCTATCAAAATGATTTATGACTCCTGATGTTGGCCCTTCATCACTCGGCTGAAGTACTTTTTGTCAAGATGCTCCTCTGTAAAATTACTGATTTTTCTCTCTTTCCATATTGATTCTTTGGAAGGAGATTAGTATGCACCCTCTTCACTTAATGAAGGGAGTTATGCTTCACCTCCTTTAAGGTACTGAATCCTTATAATTTATTTGGCATTTCTCTGCAGGAGAGATTTGTCATTTGCCCCTCCCCATTTATTCATTTATTTATATCAGTATTGATTAGTGGATATTTATTTTATACTTTGGGTTATAATCCAGTACTACTATATTTGTTGTGCTGTTCATATTGTTTCTATATATTATTTTGTAAAATGTTTTTTTAAAAAATCTTAAAACCATAAACGGTGAATGTATCTGCTGTTCCTTAAACAGTCTTCTTTACCTTCATTTGTGATGACAGGGAGACATTTGAATGTATGTTTTCAACTGGCCTCCTACTTATTTTCCCTTTATTTTGTTTCCATTTTTTGTCACCATGAATGATGATGTAATGTATACTCTTGTGGCTGATTTTACCCATGCCCATGAGAACTTCCTCAGTATATTTTTAGAAAGTTGGAATTATTGGGTAAAAGGAATCTAAAAAGCTACATTTTCTGAAATGTGTTGCCAAATTCTCTTCAAGAATGCTTGTAAAGGGGCCACTTTCACAGATCAGGGACCCAGCCTACAAATTGGGCCTCTTTGATTTTACATGCATACTCTGAATCCAGTGTCAAACATTCCTTTCATTTTTTTTCCAAAACCATAAATTGGAGTTTAACAGTGCTGTTTCTAAAATTAAACTAATTTAAAGGCTCTAAAAATCATCCAAGAAGAATATATATGCTTCTGGAAGCAACTCGTCATCCTTCCCGTCCCAGTCTATCACCACCTTTCTCAGGAGACCTACATTTCTTACTTTTTAAATAATTGGCAATTGTATGAGAGAGATTTCAAATCCAAGGTAATACTGAGCTGAAGGAAAATAAGTTACTTGCTCCTTTTTTCCAGCTGACCTTGAAACCCATCTCTAGATCCTTTATCAGAATCTGGAGGCATCTCAGTATGTTAAAAAACAAGATAAAGCAACTCTATCCTTTCATCTTCTGAACCTTGGACAAAATGAACTCTATCCACTAGTTGTAAAACACATTAGTTCATTAGATGAAGAATATATTTCTCAGCACATCCTAATACATCCTAATAGGATAACTCATTTTATATCTGATTAGTTCATGTAGGAGCAGCAAAGCATGATGGTTTAGAGCTCACTCTCTATGAAAAGACAGACTTTAGTTCAAATACTTTTTTGTTTTAAGTTCACAGTGTGATATTGGGCATGTTATCCAGCCCTTCCTAGACCCAGTCTCCTTATCTACAAAATATCAATAACAGTAATCCTGTGTCTCATAGTATTGTTACATGGTTTTACTGAGGCACTTAACACAGTGCTCAATACATATTAGATATATTAATGATAGAATGATTAAATATTAGCATACTATATGTAATATTTCCTTTACTTGTTTATCTGAAAGCATATGGTTATGAGCAGAGCTAACGTCAAGACCTATAAATTTGATGGAACACAGACCTCCAGAACCTCACATACCTTAACCAAATTATCATTTTCTTTACTTTAGAGCAGTGTAATGTTCATGTGATCGGAGAGGTATTTATTTAGGGTTAATATTATGTATTGATAAAACACTATGGACAAGCTGTTAATTAACTGCTAAATGCAGTGTCATTTACACCTTGGAATGGCGGTCTCCAGTTTATGGTTCATGTGCAAATTAGTGCTTATTTTACCTTAGTTAAAAGGAGTAGAAAATGGCAATAACATTCTTAGGGAATCTTTAGATAATAGAGTCTTCTTGTCCTGTGTGATAATAATCGTGGTAATAAGGAAATTTAGCAAACCTTATTTTTGGTTCAAACTTTCTATTTCACCATGGGTTCTCACTCCTATTTCCTTATTTGATCCTCTCAAGAACTGCCTTTTTGAACCCATCGTTATCTCTAGTTATAAAGAGAAAGCTGAGGCTCAGAGAAATTGGGCAATTTGCATTCAATCATACAGAAACCTGCCTGTGTCCTTTTACCCTACATACAAGCACCATTCTGCTACCATTGCTATTATGACTGAACCATTTGTAGCTTCTCAATTGGCTGCAGCAACTGTAGTGACAAATATACCAGATTAATACATGCGCACGCAAGTTTTTTCCCTGAGAGAAACCTGGTGTAGATACTGACCGGTAGAACAGGATCATGACTACATTTAGATCACTCAGAAAAAAATGTTTTCCCTTTTCCATAACAGTGAGATTGCTCTTCTGCAGAACTCATGAATGTATCCACATTGTATCCCCATAGGACAATCTTACATTCCAAGCTCTTTGTATGAATATTTCAAGTTGGGGAAATGAAAGCAGCTAGCTGAACAGTCTCAAAATTTAACAAAGGCACTCTTTGCTGGTTTTGTTATTCTGCTTCACTGTCTTCGATTAAAAATGGCCACTGACAGGATTTTCTGAAATGAGGTTCAAGTTAAGAATAATCCCAAATATGAGCATCTTAGGAAACTGGTTCTCTGTAGCAGTTTCTAGTTAAAAATTTAGTATGGGCTGGATTTAAGCTGTGGATAATGAGGTTTAAGGAATCCAAGGAAGATATATAAGCTTTCTCAAATAGCACTAGTAATGAAAATTCTATTTATGGGCTAATAGTATAGAATTGGAGCACAGTTTCTACTAGAGTGTGAAGAGCTTTAATTTAACTTCCAATTCAGGTTGGAACTAGGCCAGATGGTTAACAAATGTATACTCTGTCTCCAGATAAAATTAATAGGATGCTCACTCCATAAAAGCATAATGACCAGAGAAAATCGAGTAAAAGTCCTTATTTATGGCAATGCTTATTTAAGAAGCATGAAACCAGGGCGGGTGGAGGAACAAAGAAAAAGAGAGAAAACTGCTGTTACTATCTGGTAGTATTTCACAACTGTAAGGACCCACATTCCAGGAAAACTTTATTTAACAAATAGTAACAAAATCAGAAAAAGGTTTTTGCAAAGCTCCTTTTGAAATGCAAGGCTCCTGAGCGCATCTCCTATGGTCTGAGGAAACTTTGAATAAGAAAGTTGCTTTGGATTGGTTTTCTTTATTGAGATTTATATCCAAGCTCTATTCTACATTGTATTTGGGAAGACAGAAAAAGGGGGAGTGTAGGGAGGAATTGGAGCTAAAAGCAAAATGTTGCCAGAAATGGCTGATATTTGCAGTTAGGACCATTTATTTTAATGATAGCACCATTTATTTTGACTTCCCTTCTAAAACAGCACAGTTTCAAGAGATTTTTCAAGAGATTTAACAATAATCTCCATTCTGAAGAACCCTCGAAGATCCCCCTTGCTCCATGACATTCTTCATGTGTTAATATATTAACTCTGCATTTTCGATAGACCACTTATTTTAAACTAGAATGAGCTGCAAGCAAATATTGCATCACTATCATCATCAACATGGCCGAACACCCTAAAAAGAATGCTGCAGTCCCAGTAGAAGTAGTCTACTGGTGTTTATAATTGAATGGGTGGTAACTCAAAGAACTGGAAGGTGAATCACAAGAAATTAGCCTGTACTGGAACTCTGAGTGGAGGAGACTTGGCAGGTAATAACTTAGCAGAAATTACCTGTCTAAACGTGAATACCATTCCAAAAAGGTAATTAGAACTGTTCACAGCTGCCAGTTGAGTATTTAACTCAGATGACGTATGGAAGCCATCTGTCACAATGCCTGGTACATAGTAAGCACTCAATTAATGATTACTAATATTCATAAAAATGCTCAGGTGTGTTACATAGGATTTTTCTTTTCTCTTCGGAGAACTCTGTATAATTCCTTTCCTCCCTACCACCATGGTCCTAGATGATTAGCCAGGTTGAAAAACAAAGATACCTCACAGCAGAACATGTAGTATCTCACCTGAGAGAGCTCTGCTGTCATGATGAGGAACTGAGCATGACCACGATGATCAGGGGTAATATCATCTTAGCAGTCAATATGTAAAGCAGGGAGAAGCAAGAAATTTACTTCTAGAGACATATGGGGATGTTTGTGTACCCATTTCATTCACAGTGTAGAGATCTAATTTTAATTGACAAATGATTCATAAATCAATTTATGTTGAACGCATAATCATATGGAGTCCTTAACAGAGAACAGAAAACAAATAAATATCAGCTAGGATTTTTGCTTTTGAAATAATAACAATAACATAATAATGATTTTAAATTATTTTATTAATTTATCATTAACACTCCAAGGTAGTATTTAATGGGTGCTAGACAGCATTTTGCACATGGATTGTATCATTTAATCCTCACAATAATCCTGTGAATTATGTACTATTATTAATCCCTGTTCTATAAATGAGAAAATTCATGCTTATAAAGGTGGAACAAAATATAGCTGATAAGAGCTATGTCCTGCTCTGTAAAGCATAAATAGTATTCTGATAGTTTTATTATTGTAATTATAATTATTATTTACATAGGATGACATGCCTTAGAAAAATGAACTTGCGTTTAAAAACTAAAGCTGATTGGGGCTCCTGGGTGGATCAGCCTGTTGACTCTTGGTTTTGGCTCAGGTCATGATCTCATGGGTCATAGGATGGAGCCCCACATCAGGCTCCACCCTCAGCAGGGAGTCTGCTTGAAGATACTCTCCCTCTGCCCCTCCCCCCACTCATGTACTTGCTCTCTCTCAAATAAATAAATAAAAATCTTTAAAAACTAAAGCTCATTACTAAAATAATTTCATCTTTTGTAGATTCCAGTTCTTCCCACCCACTGTCCATTTGGGATGCCTTCAGAAAAGACAGAGGGTGTGAAATCTAAAGCAGTTCATTTAGTATCTTCATAAGAAGTTTCAGGACAAAATGGAAAGTTTTCATTAAAATGCATATGCATTTTTATGTAATCTGTGTTTTGCATTTATTCTGTCTGTATATATCACATTACCAGTGATAATCAGGAGGATCATGCATTCATATTTAGCAGTGACATAACAAATCTGAAAAAAAATCTCAACATTTAATTAGTAACTGTGAATTCTTATAAAACTGCTTGATTTGTCTCCTATTAGTAATTTTAACATCAAATGCAGTCACAAAATACATTTGATAAGACTTCTATTTTTTTAAACTTTCAAAATGTTTGCGTGATTTTTTTTTTGATAGTTTATTTGCCCTGAAAATTCTAGTATATGGAGTACAAAATGTAATATCCAGAGGGAATCCACCATATTGTAAAATTCAATCACATAGATAGCATTTAGACCCAGACATTCAGAACTATTTGTCAAGTCCTCTTTTTTTGGTGAGAGGATTGGTTTGAAAGCAGTGGGAAAACAACTCAAACAAGCTTAAGTCAAAAAAGAAAAAGAAAAGGATGTATGGACTTACAGAAATGTTCAAGAGAGATTGGGGGTGGTGGGCATCAGGCATGACTTGGTCTAGGCATGTGAAGAATTCCAAGTGTCTTTCCTTTGTGTTAACTTTGGCTTTCAAAGATACTCCATTTGGTGGAAAATTGTTGCCTAGAAGTTCCAAGTTTCTATTACACTGTCTGAGCAAACCACAGTGAAGAAAGATTCTCCCTTCAACAGTTCTTCCAAATGTAGTCCCAGAATTGAGTGTAGTTATTTCTTACAGGTTGCCTTGGTTCCCATAGTTGACAAATCACAGTGACTATAGTGTACCTGCTTCAAATGGCAAGATCTGAATCTTGTGCTCTCTCTTGAAGCCTGAGGTGTAGTCTTCCCAATTCAAATCAGATGAGGTAAAGATGGGAAGCATTGTTTTTTTTTTTAAAGGAAAATCAAAATACAGACAAAAAACAAACAAACATGGGTCCACTGAAGATTGAGAATTCAGTACTCTAATTCTTATACCCTTCTTCAAAATTGAAAGTTCTTATGTTAGAAGCCAGTACACTGAGTCTTATAACCTTCTTCATAATTAAATGGTTTATGGAAGAAGACTTACCACTCCAACACCAAATGAGGTAAGAAAAAAAAAAATCTAGAGCGTGTTCTTTTTAAATTGAGAAACTTACCTGTCTCTGTTCAGCCTTGTGTCTTTTCAACATTTCTTGCCTTTTGCTGTTATTCTGGTGTAATTTAGACCTTGTATTCCACAGTCATGGCTTTCCACAAGGATTCTACTGCTCAGTTTTGCTCTGGTATTCCACTGATGTTTAATACCACAGAATACCATTTCTGTCTGTCTAATGGCTCCATGAACATAACATACTGAGAATTATTTAAGGGTTCCTTACAGTTGATATTGTAATTAAAGTAGAAAAAGGGCCAGAGCATATTGGGAATTCTAAGGAATGGGTTTTCCAAGAAGCAGACCTTGAAAGGGTAATTTTTTGCAAGTGATTTGATAGAAGAGTTCCTACAAACAACCCGTAAGAGAATGGAGAAGTGGGACAGGGACCGGAGAGCAGCCAAGCAGAGTATGGCATCATGCAAAATTCAACAGAATTTAAATTTGCCTCAGTCCTGTAGGGGAGCTCTGGAGAGAGTGCAGATCACACCCTAGAGGTGTCCCACCATCAGCGGCAAGGAGCTGGACTATTTGCACCACCCCACCCAGTCAGTTGTTGATTAAGAAGAGCTGCCCTCACGGTGTGTATGTGCCTAGCTGCTTTCACCTCTTTCTTTGTGAAGGTAAAGTTAGCTACAGCAGCTTGCCGGTAGTTGTCAACAAAGAGATACAGATACTAACTGTCCAGGGTAATAGCACTTCAGAATCTGGGGTGGCTAAGGGATCAGAAGGCACACAGGTAGAGAGAGAACTGACATCTTCTGCTGCATTACTTCTACTGGAAAGGTATATCTCTATACCTCTGTATCTCTATAGGATATACCATTCATCCATTTAGGGAAAAAAGCTTATCCAGAAATACTTCAATGTTATCACTGAGTTCTTCTGGGGAAAGTCAGAATAGTTGGGATGGGTGGGATTTGTTCTTTTTGCCCCCACTTAATTTAGACACTTAAAATGGACATCTACGCTTATAAGACCACAAATACTAAAGCTATCAGAGGATTATCTTATAATAGCTGTGGAGTCTGTATTGCCTTGTGATTCAGTACATAGCTTTTTGAGGCAAGGAAACTTGGAAATAGATCCTAGCCCTGCTACCTTTACTTGTAGGAAAAGCAAATGAAATTATCTGTGCATGTTGTACACACATATAATACGGAGCACATAGTTTTTGTTTAATATGCAGTAGTTTTTTGTTGTGATATTATTACAATTATTATTAAATGTCAGACTGACTCAGATTTAGATCTTTATTGATGTTAAAAATTGACTTGTCTTCATAATCAAAATAAAGAACTTTGATATAACTATGGGAAATATACTCAGTCTTTACTGATTTTTTTTTTTGTCTGAATCCTTTAGGTTAAAAGCTTTTTTTAGTTGGTTACTTTGCATGTATTTGTCATGAATCTCAGAGATACACTGTCATAAAAAACAACAAAGGATCATGAATGTAGACAAGTATCAGAGCCTCTATTTTTCTCTTTGTAAATAAATTTTCTTAGAAATTTTTATTACACAGGTAATGCATGCTTTTGTAGGAAAATAATGGAAAATAGAGATAAGCAGAAAGAATAAAATTAAAGGCATTAATATTCTTACTACTCACAGATAATAACTCTTACTATCTTCACATATGCACTATACATATATTTTAAAAATCTGGATGATAGGGATATACTATGAAATTCACCCGACTTGGTGAAGATCTTTCTATGTGAATAAATTTTCTTCTAAAACTTCATTTTTATTTATAGTTTTGTATTCCATAATATGAACTAATAAGAAAACCAGTTATCTGAGGTTAATTGTTGGCAGGAATATGCCATTCTACTAAAATGTCAACCTAAATTTGTGGTAAGTGGCAAGGCTTTTTTAAAGGACAAAAACTAAAGTTTATCATAATAATTATTTTATTTTGTGTTTAACAAAATTCAAGTTACATTTGTAACTATATAGTAATTCTGAGAAAAATAGACCAATCACACAGTGGTTGGAGGATATGTTTTCTGACAAATACATGTGAGCATATGTATGACTCTCTGTATTGTGTATATCTTGATTCGCACAAAAGGATCATCATTATTTGCCAATAAAAAATTCCTTGGACTTCATCAGTTTTGCTTAATTTGAAGCCTCTACTGAGTCACCACCACCAATATTCTGCAGTTTACTGCTCAAACTCTGCAGATCGTTGTCAACCACTTTGCATTTGACTGGATAGTTCCTGCATTATTTTTGTTGACGTGAAAAAATCCTGTATCTTTGACAAAGTTTACAATCTGGCTTCGCAAAATGATTTACTTTTATTATTATTAATTTAAAATATATTTAGAATAGAAATATTTAAATCATCTGGAAATCTATAAGGGAGTGAAGAATGTCTTTTAACATATATATTTTTTAAGATTTTATTTATTTATTTGAGAGAGAGAGAATGAGAGAGAGCACATGAGAGGGGGGAGGATCAGAGGGAGAAACAGACTCCCTGCCGAGCAGGGAGCCCGATGTGGGACTCAGTCCAGGGACTCCAGGATCATGACCTGAGCCGAAAGCAGTCGCTCAACCAACTGAGCCACCCAGGCGCCCAAGGTTTTATTTATTTATTTGAGAGAGAGAGAGCGAGCTAGAGAGAGTGCAAGTGGAGTGAAGGGCAGAGGGAGAAGAGGACTCCCCGCTGAGCAGGGAGCCCAATGCAGGACTTGATCCCGGAACTCCAGGATCATGACCTGAGCTGAAGGCAGTCGCTCAACCAACTGAGCCACCCAGGCGCCCAAGGTTTTATTTATTTATTTGAGAGAGAGAGAGCGAGCTAGAGAGAGTGCAAGTGGAGTGAAGGGCAGAGGGAGAAGAGGACTCCCCGCTGAGCAGGGAGCCCAATGCAGGACTTGATCCTGGAACTCCAGGATCATGACCTGAGCTGAAGGCAGTCGCTTAACCAACTGAGCCACCCAGGCACCCCATGGAGTGAAGAATGTCTTGACAGTAGAAAAAGAAAGATGTTAATGTAAATAGATTGGGGATTGTTACTACAAATGATTGGTTTATTAGGAAATACTTTCCTGCTGTAACTTTAAATACAGCCTGCATTTCTTTATATCTGTAGAAGCAAGGTCTTTCTCACCATGAATTTCTAAATTCATCCCTATTGTTAGCACTTAGATTCAGATATTTTAAATATATTTTTGCTATTTTAAAAGATATTCATATTAGACTAAAGGTATTAGATATAAAAATTAAGCTAAACCTATAAATAAAGGAACTCCACAAATTCTAACAGGAATAGGGTACAAAATAAAACTATCTTTTATAGAGTTTTGTTGTTATCTTTGTTTTAGATAAGGAATAAATGAGTACATTCTTTTGAAAATCATGGAACCTATACTCCCAGTTATATAGGTCTGTTATATAGTACTAGTCCCCCTTGATAATCTAGATCACCCATCACATATGTTTTCAGTTATCTGTTAGTACCAATTTAACTATAGAGGAATCTGTGTTTTTGTCTTAGAGTCTATAAATATAGAAAAAGCTGGTCTACTCCTAAATGTCACATGCTTACAAAGAATTTCCTGACCACCATATTTACATTGATATAATCTTGTTCCTATTTCTGCACCCTATTTCCTTTGTTTCATTTACTGCAATTTACAAATGTATTATTTTTTATTATTTATTTAGTATATGTTTCTCCACTGGTCTTAAGCAACCTGAGGGCAGAAAACATGTCTATTTTATTCATCGATTTATTCCCTGATTATAGCACCATGACTTGCCATGGCAGGCACTTAATAAAATGTTATAAATTGCTGGATGAGTGAATGGTGAATGATTGCATGATCTGAAAACTAGTCACAATATAATAGATTGAAAATATTTCCTTGAGAATTATTCTTAAGGACACTCTTATTTTATCCTGCTATCATAAAGACTAAATCATCTTCTATTCTAATGAGGTATAACTGTTTAGTCCAGTCCCTGATATTAGTTGGAGGAGGTTGGATGGAAACCCGTTGCCAGGGAAAGTCAAGTACAGCAAATCCCAAGCTATTCTTGAAATCCCGAACTTTCAACAGGAAGATGAAGGCTTCTATGAGTGCATTGCAGGCAACCTTCGAGGAAGAAATCTTGCAAAGGGTCAACTCATTTTCTATGGTAAGCTAATAGAATTTCAAAAAGTACATGAAATATTTGGTAATATCCTTCATAGTAAGTAGTGAAAGTCATTAGCATGTTGTGGAAGTGTCATAGGAGAAATAAAGAAGATACATGTCTAGTTAGGATGCTTAATACAGTGATGGACAGGTGGGAATGACATTTTTTAAATATAGCTTTAATTCCATCATGGTCTTTGCATGCTATTGTTTATTATAATTGCCTTGAAAGTATCAGCAGTGTCACATTAAAGCTATAAAAGTTTAAAACACAAAGTACCATAGAATCCAATATATTTCCCACAAAACATGCGGCAACAGCCCATGACAATCTTAATTATAATTCTAAGTAGAATTCACAAAAGAAGGAGAAAATGACAGGAGAAACATAATACTGAATGGTAGTTTTCAGTATCTGTTTCTATTTTCCAGATTTTATCCTATTCATATGTAGATAATAGAAAAATAAAGTCATTACTTCACTTAAAATATGTTTGTCTCAATTACCAGAATCTCAAATGAAAGCATATATTAAAAATTGTCTTCATGTCTTCTTTTATCCAGGCCAAAATACACACTTGCATAAAATTTGCTTCTTTTTTTTACATCAAACAAACCATAAAATACACCCCAGAATTACCAGAATGTTTGGTGCTTTTAAGATATTCTTAACTTCTTTGTTAAATTTAATATATCCATACTGGAGAACTTTTTAAGACCGTATTTATACAAGACCAAAAATACTTTTCTATGTAACATGTTTCTGTGTGACATGTTTACAATCAATGATAAAGTAATTGGAGAAAATATATATTTTTTTCATAACTGGAAAAGTCTATGGTATTATAATTACCTCATAGGTATGGCAATTGAGTATCCTGTGTGGAGAACATATTGTGCCTTTGTTATATTATTTTCCATTTCCTTTAGAATTTCCTATTTTAACCTTGAATGAAAAGTACTATTTTATATATAGAATATGATATCCTGCTGATTATTCCTCTCTCTCTATATATACACACACACATATATATGTATGTATTTTTAAAGAACAGTCTTTCGAATCTAGCATCCATTGTAAATAAAATAGTAAGGATGTGACTGGAAGTATTTTAGTGGCACCAAAGTATTAAAGGCTTTGGCTTGTTTTTAATAGATACTTAATTTTTCTATTAAATAGGCAAAGGTATATCTAAATGATTATCTGAAACTGAGAGTATCTTTAAACCGGAAATCAATAATAAAGTGCCTTTTCCCACAACTCTACAGAAACTGTTAACTTACACAATGGATTTTACATATATCAATTCATGTAATTGGTAACAATAATAAGAGGTAGGAATACATGTCATTAGCCATTTAATGAGTCCAAATGGCCTTTGTGGAGTAATAATGAATAATTGGTCAATAAGACAAATATTAAGCTTCTTGCTCACCTATTAATTATTTGTCATTGTGCTCCCAAAGGAGCAATTAATTGACTCAATTACCTGAGAATTGCATAAGACCTGAAATTTTTAAGAAAAGAATCAGTTTTATTATACTGCTGTGTTTAAGTTATAATTCGGAACCCTATCCCTCTATATTGTGTCTTGATAACCTCCAAAATAAATCCTTAAAATATTAATATCATTATAGAAATGAAACATATTCAGAGAAGTTAAGTGACTTTCCACAACCCTTCAATGGGGAAAAAAAATAAAATCTAAAATCTATGCCCATATAGTTGACCTGAAATCCTAAGTCCTTTCTTTCAAGCATTTACTATGTAGTTGAAGATTTAAAACTTTGGTCTTCAGAATCCAAAACATCCAAAGAATTTACATATTAAATAAATAAATGTGTTTTAAAGTTATAATTACTGTATTAAACAACAACCCATATATATTTCAAACTTTTATAAGTTATATGAATTTTATGGATGAATACCTTCTCCCAGGTCAAACATATGTTAAGACAATTTCTAAACAATCATCTACAAATTATAAAATTTTGTTAATATTCAGAAACAATGGCTCAATTTCACCCACACACCCACTTCTTCTTAGTCTTACCTTGATTTGTCCCTTAAACCTATGATGAGCATGTTCTGTAACTGGAAGTCGTCCTGATTTCCACAGATGGTAATCCCAGGCTTGGTTTTTACTACAGTGAGACATCATGATTCCTTCTTCTCAGTGGCCAGCTCCCTAGAGGAACTTTGATCTTAAGGGGAAGCAAACGTTGCAGTGGGAACACCCGGGAAGTTGGCTGTACGTGCAGAACGTTTCAAAGACTCTCAGTCCCACTTCTTACTTCAGCCACTGCTACAGTGAGCAGCTCTATGTTTTGTAGGTATAACCTGACAGAGTCTCATCTCAGGTGCCACACGAAGTCCATCTTGTTTCCCCCTCCAGGTTTCTTTGTTCTCAAGAGCCTACTCAGTGCTTAAGCACATACAACCTGGACGTGCTAATACATACTGCCTATACCACCCTTGAACGAGTGTGGACAGGAGCCAGTGAACAAATGCTTCCTCTTCCTTTCCCTGGGGAGGCAGTTGTAAAGACCCCTTAGAGCTTCACAGAAGCTCTAAGTGGCCGATCTTGGTGGCCAACTCAATAACTGATCCCTGCATTGCCTCTTTCCTTCCCTGGTGACTATTCCTTTTCCTGACACCTTACCTGTGGGCTGGCATTCCCAAACAGACAACCTGAACACAACCCCTTGACTTAGGCTCTGCTTTCAGGGTTCAAATTTTGGCTTCTCTATTTTTTAACTATGTCTTCTTGAGCCGGTTACCTAACATCTCTGCAAAAATCCTCTACAAATAATTGGAGGGAGAATTAACTGCAATTGGACATATAAAACATCTAACCTGTAATAGCCTGCAGTTCTAAAGGAAATTTCATCTACTCTTACATATCTGAGGACAGTCCTAAATAAGAGAGGGATTAAATGACACAGCTTAGCAGTCCCGTATCATCTTTATGGAAGAAATATTAGTTTTAAAACATTTAATTTATACCCCACCTGTTTCTGTCAATGGTAGTAAGGATAATACCACCTTATACCTAAATAGCACTTTAGTATAAATGCCTCAGTACTCATTGCCTGTCAAAGGTTTTATCTAGGGTAAAAAAAAAAAAAATTGGACTGTAATCCTACTAAAATGTGATAAGGCTCCTATTTGAATTGTAATTATGTCTGATACAGATACACTTACTTTTAGAACAGTTCAGACCAAATATAATCAAGGGTCTTTTGCCCACGGTGGGTTCAGATTTGGTATACATTCTCTAACTTGACCTATATACTAATATTTACCATGAAATTATTCTCTGGCCTTGTTTTGCATTTGGACCTTTTTCCCACCTCCCAAGTTGCCATAAAGGTACATCAAAATGACAAGTGGCAAATACTTATCTTATGCCAAAGGACCACTGATATTTATATCAAGATTTCCGTTGCTCCACATTGAGGCTTCTGCATTTCCCTTCCCCCAAATCATGTGTTTGCAGCACTGTTGGACCCAGTAGGCCTTGTCCTTCTGCTTTGTACAGACCTTGGAATTTTGCACAATATTTTGGATAATTGACTTGCCAAGTAGTTGTTCTTGTCTATTTTTGAAACAGCCCCACCAGAATGGGAACAAAAAATCCAAAATACATACCTGTCTATCTATGACAGTTTGTTTTGGGAATGCAAAGCTAGTGGAAAGCCAAATCCTTGGTACACCTGGTTAAAGAATGGTGAACGCCTCAATCCAGAGGTAAGTATCTATGTTGATATTAAAAGTTCACCTATTTTCCTAGGGAAATTTTGTTACTACTACCAACAACAAATGTTTATGGAATGCTTAGGAGGTGTTAGGATATGTAGTATACTCTTCATATATACTAATTTATATAATACTTAAATAAACTCAAAGTAGCTATTAATATTATCTCCATTTTTCAAATGAGAAAAATTAAGGGTAGAGAAGACAACTTGCATAAGGTCACACACTAGTCTGTGATAGATCCACATTCACATATCATCAGCAGCATCATCATCGTCATCATCATCATCATCATTGTCATCATAATTAACATCCGCCGAACTCTTGTATGCTCCAGGTCCTGTGTAAATATTTTTCCATGCGTTATCTTATTGTATCCTCATGACAATTTTATAAGGAAGATGCTCACATTATTTCTTCTATAGATGATGAAAATCGGTTTCAGAGAGGTTAAGTCACTTGTCCAAAGTCACACAGTAGATAATGAATGTTAGAATTTATATTCTAAATGTAGTCTGATTCCAGGATCCAAGCTCTTAAACATTATCTAGTATCTTGCTTTTCTGAAAACTAATGACTCTAAACCCATAGGAAGTGGAGAATTGAGGCAGTTATCCACATTTTTCAGTCTAAATTATACTTTTGTTCTACAGTATACTGAAAATGAGAGATTTTTTTCATCAAATCATCCAAATAATTGTGTTAATTCTCCCTTTTACTTTGCACTTGTAGGCACAGCTAGGGACACCAGGAACATCTGGTGTTTAGAAGCTGAATATAATGCTGTTCTTTGTTTTGGTTTTAGTGGAATTTTCTTCCTGAATACCTTTTGCATAGAGCATTTTCTGTTTCCTCCAGCCTACTTTTATTATCTTTAAAGGATGGTAATAAGTATATTGAAATATTTTTTTAAAATTATATTTGCTCTATTAAACCATTTCATTATGTGCACTCAAAATTGTATTTCTATATTCCAAATGGGACTCTGTAACAGATTTTGGCTGTTTAAGCATACTATGGCAGGCTGCAGAAAAGAATTTAGCTTCTCCAACTTATGACTCAATTAGAACATTATCAAGTCATCACATTTCAAGTCTTTTGGAGACCTTAGGATGGAAAGCCAAAGGAATTTCAACCATTATATTCATGTCTAACGTTATTATTAACCATATTTTCTGGAATAATCGGAATGGTACAATCTTCCAAATTATTTTATATACCATATAACAGAACAGTAATATACACTCTATGCAGACAATGCCAATTTTCAAAGAAATGAGATAACATAAAATATACTAACCATTAAAATTATATGAAGGATGTTTCTTTTTTTAACTTCAAAAAGCTGCTCAGAATCTTGCAGGATATTAAGTTTCATCTTCATAAACATCAGTTTTCATACACCAAAATATCCCATCTTGTAGATAAGCACAAATGTTTAATAATGTATTCTGGTTAAGAAAATGCCTACATTAACATACTAGCACTTTTACATGATTTTTCTTTTATTAGGAAAGAATTCAAATAGAAAATGGGACACTTACCATAACTATGCTGAATGTGTCAGATTCTGGTGTCTACCAGTGTGCTGCAGAAAACAAATATCAGATAATTTATGCAAATGCAGAATTGAGAGTATTAGGTAAGTCATTCATTTATAACCAAAAAATTCAAAATGACATTTTAGCAAGCTATGATTATACATAATATGAATCCAATTTTTTCTGTAAATTAGAGATTGCTTTACCTTGAAATAATGGGAAATGTCTAAATTAACTAAAAAAATGCAGGGTGGTAATTATTATTCTACTTGAGCAGTACATTAGGGCTTCCAGAGAAGCCCACTGTTGGGTGCATCCAAACCAGAAAAAGTCTCGTCCAAAGCAGATCCTAGCACATGATGTTTTGAGTACAATTCAAAATTATCCATTAGAAATGTTTTCATCTGGGGCACCTGGGTGGCTCAGCTGGTTAAGTGTCTGCCTCCGGCTCAGGTCATGATCCTGGGGTCCTGGGATCCAGCCCGACGTCGTGCTCCCTGCTTGCAGGGAGTCTGCTTCTCCCTTTCCTCCCTGCTCATGCTCTCTCTCTCTCTCTCTCTCAAGTTAAAAAAAAAGAAAAAGAGTTTTCATCTGCCAATTAAAAAAAAATCTCAATTTATAATGATTTAAGCAGGTATTTATTTTCTCTTAACAAGAAGTTCAGGGGTGGTAGCTGAGCCATGGGACTGTGATTGATGATGTTATTCTTTATACTTTCCCCTCATGCTTATAGCCTTGAGGGGATGACTGCTATAGCTACAGAAATAAAGTCCCTACTTAAAGGAGAAGGGGAAGGTAGGGACAAAAGTGACCAAATCTATCCCTCTCATTAGAAAATGCAAAATTGCCTTGCGTCCTTACAGTAAAATCCTTTTATGCCAATGGCTAGAACTTTGCCACAATGCCACCCAGACCTGAAGGAAAGCTGGGCAGATAAGTCCCTATAGTGAAAGAAGTGATAGAAGCAGTTTGAGAATGATAATCTCAGTGGTGTCTGTTACAATAAATAACCCATTAGTGTCTTTTATCACAAAGTTTTCTTCATAGTAGGAATAAAGGAGATAAAAGAGAGGAAAGATCAAGCAAAGAGACAAAATTTCATGAGCTTATGGACAATGGCCATTGATTTGTTTGTTTATTCTTTGAATCACTACTACTATGTATTGAACATTTATGTGTACTAAGCACTAAAAATATGATTATCAATACTTAAGTGATCTTTACTTTCAGAGAACCTATAGTTTCACCGAGAAAAGAAAGCTAAATTTAAAGATATGGTTATTATGGTCAATAATTGAGTAATTGTTGTCAGACTTCATGGCAAGTTGAATATAACCCTAAATTGAGGACGTTCTCTTTAAGCTGAGATCCAAAGCAAAAGCATGCACAGGTCAGTGGAAGGGCAAAGAAACAATACTTGAAATGCCGAGAAACAAAAGAGTATGGCATATCTGAGAGAATTTCAGCTCAATTAGACTTTAGACTAGGGATGGGGATTGGATACATGGGTTCCCACATTCATGAAGCTGGAAAGACTCAGATGCATCCAGTCAGTCTAATAATTTCTCACTCTCATGAACTTATATTTGTTCAACATCTCTTGAGTGGGGACAAAGTTGAAACTGACAAAGACTTTTTTTTTTTTTTTAATTTCTGCTCAGCCTGCCTGCTTCTACAGAAGACAGAGTATTTCCATTTTGCTGGTTAAAGGCTTGTCTGAAGAAATCTGACATAGTAATAGAGTATTCCTGA
The DNA here is from genome assembly GCF_029215605.1 of Mirounga angustirostris. Lineage (NCBI taxonomy): Eukaryota > Metazoa > Chordata > Mammalia > Carnivora > Phocidae > Mirounga > Mirounga angustirostris. The sequence continues at coordinate 173,092,195 of NW_026991709.1, read as the reverse complement.
TTTAATTCAATGCTATCTTACATTTCACATTTAGGATCATTACCTTAACTGGAATAGATTTGGTGATTTCCCTAATCAGGGTTCAAATCCCTTCTTCTGTCTCTTATGGAACCATCTTCACCCTCTTTATTTTAAACACTGTTAAGAATGTGACTCTTTGTAACTGGCTTCTTCCCCCAATCCAACTGGCTTTTGTTAATCCCAATGGCTTGCACCAAAACAAAAATAAATTACATTATTGAGCACATACTTGGTGCCAGGCAGTCTGCTATACTTCTTTACAGATGTTATCTCATTTAATCTCCACAGTAAAATTCTGAGGTGGTATCTATTGTCATCTTCATTTTTCAAATTAAAACAGAACTCCAAAATGCCAAGTTGGTAACTGGCCCCAGAACAGCCTGAGCAAAATAGCTTGAAAAAGAGCTCTGGGTACAAATACTAAATTTAGTCTCATATACCACATCATCACATTACCACATGTTAATTAAGTGAGAAACTTAACAATTTTGTTTTTAATTTTGTTTTTAGCCTCAGCTCCTGATTTCTCTAAAAATCCCATTAAAAAGAATTCAGTTGTTCAAGTTGGTGGGGATATTACTATCAAATGCAAGCCAAATGCTTTTCCTAGGGCAACTATCTCCTGGAAAAGAGGAATGGAGAGCCTGAGACAAAGCAAAAGGTAAATAAATCTCTTTTTTTGTTATAGTTTGAACTATTTTATAGTACAGTATCTTCCAAATCTAAGTCTTCTAAAATTCTCTCCCTTATAGTAAACTTACGACTGGGTACTCACAGATACCAAACATTTCCACATGATAGCAAAAACTAAAGAATCTTATAAACTTAAGACCTGTTTGTATAATTTTGCTGCAATATATTTCGTGCATGCACTTATACTATATTTTTAAAAATCCTTTAAGACCTTTTTCTATATTCAACTTGAAGATTTTTCCTGACCCAGCCTGCTGAGAAATCAGTGAGAAGAGCATTACACAAAAGAGAGACACTTATACTCACACACCTGGTGTTGCGGTTTTTAAATAGTCACACAGGTGTTCACCCCATGACAAAATGAATTCACCACATGAAAAAAATGTAGAGAGGTTCCTGTAGAGAAAGAAGAGAGGTTTCCTTCTATTCTGGATGTGATGGAGAAAACCTGGATCAGCACTGGCATGTTTTCTAGGAGAGTTTAGATAGAGCAAAACAGGTGTTTCCCTCTACTTGGAATACATTTCATTGAGTTGTAGTATAGAACCTTATACACCCAGAGATGACTAGTCGGTAGTTGAGATCTACTGTAATGACCCGTGTGTGTTACTGTGTGATCAGATGTGCAATGGAATGAGCCATTGTGCTGAAGATGTGAAAATGTTTCAATGAGCACTTTGTAGGCCTCATACGTATCATTAACTCACATGCATACCTGATCAGGCAGGTAACATAAATGAACAAGACAGGCCAGGTAAAAGAAAGGACAGCTCAAGTGTGATGAGAAATGGCAGTCTGCCAGTCTTATGAGACAAGGCTGTGATGGCCTGGAGAGTGAGTTCTACACCAAAACTAGATAGTCACTCCAAATCCAGGCAGACATTGTTTTGTGGGAGGGTAGAACTTCAGACAGGGTTGTAGAACTTCCAACATTTCAAGAAAAACTAGAAATTTGGGTGTTGGCATTGAATCTTCTGAGCCAATAAAAATGCCCAAAGGCTGGAATGCAGGGACACCATCTTGTTATTTCTGCTCTAGGACTGCTTTTGTGGTCAAGGGAGAGAGAAAAGGAGGTTAAAACAGACAAATAGTGCTGATTGTAGAGAGTGCTATCAGGGTTATATCTAGTACCATGAAGAGCCTCTCCTGACATGACAAGATATATAAGAGAAAGACCTTTCTTGGGCACTCCCTTTCCTTACTGTCTTCTGTCTCCAGTGAGCCCCCTTAAACTGAAGCTTTTCCCTGGACAGGGATTTTTGTCAAATGTATCTCTACATGCCCTGTGCCTTTGGCATAGAACCCGAATTCAATAAATATCTGTGGAATGAATGACTGTGTCAAAAAAAGGCGAATATGCATGGTGTCACCAGCTTTAGAGAAAAGCTCTTCCAGAGGAGATACCTTGAGACAGAAGAACAGAAGCTTCAAAGCTAAGGAGAAAAGACAGATGAAGGGAAATCTGTTGCCCTGGTCCTGACTGGGCTTCTTCCTCTGTGTAGACAGCCTAGGAGATCATTGCAAGTATTCTCAACAGCTTTGGACATGGGATTCCTTTTAAATGTTTCCTCTTTGATTCCTGAAATCTAATTGAGGCTTGAAGACACTGCTGTAGAACTGGAAAACTCAAGAGATACCATTGTATCTCAAACACAGCAGTCTGTACTGAGAGTTGAGATAAATTGATTACTTCGTGTCCTAAAGTGACTCAAAGTCCTCACCTAAGTAGCAGGAATGACTGATGTTTACTGTCTATAACCTTTAAAGACTCAAACACAGTGTATGTGGGGAGGAGAAAGAGAAGGAAGAGGATTTGAAAAAAATAAGAAAATGAGAGGAAAAAAATTGAGAGTATGAGGGGAACTGCTTTTAAAATGGCTTTTCGGGTTTATGTTTTATTTTGCCCCATGTAGAATGAATTTGGAATCTTTTTTAGCCTCTGAAGAGTCACTAATAGCATATCAGATTCAGCACTGTCTCACTGTAATTAAAGGAGTGATCTGTGTGATTTCTATTCACAGATGCTTCTTCTGTAATTCTGTTCTCTCACTGCGATAAGACTTCATTACAGGTTTCAACAAAAGAAAATAAACAAACAAACAAAATTATCTCCTGAACACGTGTCTTAAAAAAATGGAAAAAAAAAAGTTAAGCCCTGAAGTACATGGTAATTACAGACATATATCTCTGCCAGTTATAGATTACCTTAAGCAGTAATTTGCAAAGGTCACACAGCCAGTTCTGTGAGACTTCGTGTCTCTGCACGATTTCTATCCTGTCCCCTTTTCTATTGCCTTCTGACCTGACTGGTTCCATTAAGTGTGTGGTTTCATGCTGGTTACCGGGAAATGGAACACCTATGCTTCTGTTTGTGTTGACTTAATGGCTTTTTTGTCTTCTAATCATGGGGATTTCCAAAGTTGAAGGTAAAAATTAGAGTTGTGATTAAAAAGAAAAGAAGAGAGGAAGGGAGGAAAGAAGGAAGGAATTTTATAGAACCAGATCCTAAACTCAAAGACAGAACACTGAGTGCCAATATACATTTTTAAATGCCACACCAGCCTGTTTATTTCCCTTAAATAGAAAAATAAATATAATTCCTACCCTCTCATACCTCTGTTAAAACATGACACAGTTGTATACATAGAAAGATTTAAAGCGTCACATATGGAAAACAATTTAAATATTTACAATGATTCCAAGTAGGAATAGTTTTTAGTTCTTAACCTTGGAAATGCCCATGTGGGAAAATGCACATTTTTACTTTCTGTTATAAAACTTCTATATGGTCCTGTCATTTGAAAATTTGAAATTTGATTGTCACTAACTCTTGCTTCCAATAAAGTGTAACTACCTAGAGATGGTTGAAAGGATTCTAAAGAGGCCTATTCAAAGTAATCTTACCGTATTACCTACTTATAAAAAAAATAGTGGCAATATATATATTTTGACAATTTCCTCCACTCTTATATGAATTGAGACAGCATACATCACCTAGGTAGTAAATGATAAAGCTTGGACTCTATGCCAAGTTGCCCATCTCTGTTGCTAGATCTTTTCCACTCAACGATAATGGAGAACATGCTTGATTCTCTTTTTTTTTTTCGAAGGGCTGTTTTCACATGATTTAACCTAATTTCATGTATTGGTAATTGAGATCAAGCAACAATTCTGAGATTAATTTAACATGTTTCTTATTGGTCTGTGTGCCACAATTGAAGTCTTGACTATGTTATGGTTTCTGTCTTTCATAAGTGCCTGTATTCATGGAAGGCTGTCCAAGCAGAAGAGTTTTCCTACAACTAAAAATAGGTAGATAACATTACAGAGTCCAAAGGCTGCCTGGTTTCCTGCTGGGAATGTATGGTCTTATGACATCTACCTCATTCTTTTTGGAGCTGCAAGTCATTTAGCAATAGCACCTAAAATGAATAGTAGCAAAGGTATGTTCCTATGGACAAAAATGGGGGTGTATTGCAAAGAGCCCTGCCTTGGAAATTAGAAAACAGGGATTTTGATTCCAGTTCTACCACTGATGAGTGGCCTGACCTTGGATAAAACCACTAGCATACTCTCAGTTTTTTTTTCTTTTGAGGTAGCTGTTTTCTGGATTTATTTAAACACTATCCCCATGCAGTGACTGCCAGAATAGAGATTATATATTAGAAATCAATGCAAAACATTAGTGTGCCAGGTTAAAATTGCAGCTACTATCACAGTTATAATTTTATATATATTTCACTGATTCCATCAGGTGACCAAGTGATTGAGCCAGACATGATGATTGCTGTAAATTATCAAAACAGCCAAAATGATCTGATTGGATGGATTCAGATGTTAGAGAGCCCCAGCAGCTGGACTGTAGCAAGACCATAGTGAGCACCACTCTCCTTCAGCATGATAGGCCCAGCACCCAGCTCCAACCTGGGACATAGCAGACATTCAATAAATATTTTCTGTGTTGCGAAATCAATGAAAGTTAAAATTTACTTTGCTTTGTTTGTATCCACCTGACTTAAGGCATTTTGCAGTTAAACCAAAAACTTAATATTTAATAGGCCCATGATGTGCTCATTCTATAAATATTTAATGAACACCTACTACATTCCAAATACTATACTAGGTGTTGTGAGTAAAATGTTAACCTAGTCAAAAACGTGACGCCTACTATCCTTTTGTAAGAAAGTGTTTTTCTTTGAAGTTATTGGGAGTCAGAAGATCTGGGTTTAAGTCCCAACGCTACTTCTCACGTAGTTAACTTCTAGCAAGTCCTTTAGCTTCAGTAGTCCTCAGTTAAATCACTTGAAAAATGGCGAAAATAGTACCTGTCTCTCCCATTTGGTTGTATGAGACTCAAAAGACAGCATGTGTGGAAAGACTGGGAGATCTGTATACTCTCCTGTCATTGGCTGCCTTTATTGCTGTGATCCTAATCTTTATGTAAATCCCAGTTTAACAGTCTTACCTCTACCAGCCAGGGTAAAAACCATGAGCTTGACCACAGAAAGTCAAGATGAATACAGATTAAGTTTATCTCTGGAAGGCATTCTGGGCAATTGAGGGAATCAATTCCGCATCTGCTAAGTTTGATTAATCACTTTTTTTTTTCTTTGTGGCTCCACTTAGCAAGTGAACTGACAGAAACCAAAGGCCTAGATTTACCTCCTTGTGCTCAGTGACTGCTGGCTGCCTGTTCAGGGATCACCTCCTGAATTTAATAGTAAAAGTTAACCTGCTGGACAGACAGCTCCAAGTTGTCCTCTGATGAGCAGCATTAAATACAATGCCTAAATCACCTGATATTTGGTCAGAGTGCACAAACAATGTCTGAGCAATAAAAATAAGAGATAGGGTGTTTTCCTATTATTGAAAGATAGCTGAATTAATAAGTTAATCCACCACATTTCTTCCTCATTTATCGGAAAAAGAAAAGATACACCACATCTCTCTCTCACGTCCTAAGATAAAATAAAGCAAAACAAAGTAAAATAAAATCCAGTTATATATCAGACTCATTAATAATGAAAAGATTCATTTTAAGCACCTTCTTTATGTCAAGCAGTATATCAGATAATTTATATATCTCCAAGTTAAAGGATACTTCTTTTCATATGCAGATACATTTCTGAGGAACACGTTGTCACACAGTTAAATAGGGTTATGTTTCTACCACTTTCACCTTAGTAATCTCAAAGAGGTAAATACAAAGATACTTTGAAATTCACTGAATATCAAACTGAAAAGTAGAAGTTCCGTCCCTTGGCAGTTGGTCTCAGAACATGATCATATTTCCTCAATTTGATATAAGAGGACTGCTGAACTCCCTAGAACCAATTCTATTACCCCTATCCACTTGGGGTTGCAGAGAGAAAGGGGGGTGCAGAGTTACAAACAGACCTTCTCAAATCCATGAATCTTGTGTGCTTTATCCCTTAATAATGATCCTATTAAACTCTGTGTGGCCCTGGGCCCTTGTGGCACAACGCGTGTACCTTATGGGAACATATGAACCCCTTAAGTAACATGGAATCTAGTAGTGGTGCTTATTCGATATTTTTGCCTTTGAGCCCCAAATTTAGCAGGCCCACTTCCATTTGCATGGCACTCCAACACCTTGAGACCTCCCTCCTAAACACAATAGTCAGTTGTGAGAAGGGGCTAGGGGGAGTTGAAATATGGCAGTGAATCAGTGGAGAGAGGAAGAAGAGATAAGAGAGAAGGAAGAAAAGACAAAGAAGGATGAGAGAAAGGAACAGGGCATTCTCTGTGCCAAGAAAAAATTGATGGTTACTGAGCAAGTCATTTGATCTTTATTCTCTTCATGAGTAAAAATGTACCCTTGGGAGGACCTTTTGAAATTCCTTAGCAGAGTCACACAGAAGATGAACAGAATAAAAATTAGTTTGTTTTTGTTCCACTCTTTGCTAAACGAGCTAAACAAAGTGGTTCCTTTGGTTGCATAGCCCATTGCCCAACATTGCTCCAATTCCACTTTCTCCTTGGAGCCTTTTCACGACCATCTTACCTTGTAGGGCATCAGCTAATGGGAGTCCATCTGCCTGAATGTAAGGGAGCCAGTTATATGATGTCCCCTTCCTATTTGACCTTTCTCTATATATCTTTCACTATCTGCTTTCTAAATCACCACAGTTCCTTTTTCTTTTACCTTTACCCCCAGGTTCTAAACCTTAATAAAACATCCCCTCCACACATGTCTATTCAATGCAACTTTAACCACAATGTAGCAACCGGCAAGCAAATTTCTCTATCTCTTCCTCCCCTTTGCAAAGCTTCCTAATGGTACAAGCAAATAAACCTAATTTTATTTTGTATCACCAACTACTTAATGTAATAGTGCTTAGTACATCAGGTAGCATGAGTATCAAATAGGCAAATGAACCATATGTTCCCATGTTTAAGGAAGAATGACAGTCTGCATAATGCCAGGCTTATTACAATCTCCCTTCTGTGCTGCCTCTTTGTAATAAAATTTTAAATTGTTCATACTCACCTCCTGAGAGCCTTGTTAAGGTGAGCCTTTCCAAGGGAATACATGCTGAAGATGTCAAGAGCCATCTGATACTCTTGCCTCTGTCACGCAAAGATTTAACAAGCAAAAATCCTGTGTGCTCCTGTCAGTCTTGCCCTCATTTTTCCCTCTTGCCATCCAATCCTCCATTCTTTATCCCCACTGGCCTCCACGGGTCTGGAGCACTGACCCTGTAGCACAATGCATGCAAAACCACCTGCCTGCCATGGTCGGAAAAAGGCTCCGGTTCATTAAAGATGTAAAGCCTGCCTTTAAACTCAGCCTGCCCAGCTGGGTGTGAGCTCTTTTACACCACTGCCTTGGGTTAGACTATTATTGCTGTAGTTCCCTATTTAAAGTGTTTTAATGACGGGTAATAACATCCTGTAGCTTTAAACCAAGGGCAAATATGACAAAGCGAAGAAGTTCCACAAATAAATGACATCTAATATTCTGGCACTTATTGTATCTTAAAATGAGAAATACATAAGCTTTGTTGTGGAGTTGCTGTGAATTTGTAGTCTATATCAGTAGGCTTCAAACTTGATCATGCATAAGATCCTTGTGAAAAATGCAGATCCCAGAGCCATGGCCAAGATTTTCAGTCAGTAGGTAGGAAGCAGGGCTGAGGAATCTGCTTTTTTAATATAAGTTCACGCCCTCTGCTCTCAAGAGAAGCCGAGACTTTTGAATACCCCTTAGAGAAACACTAATTTGATGCAAACATGTTACTTGAAAAATAGAAAATTCATTTTATCTCCATTCCCCCCAGAACTTTGCTTCCTATATTAAATGCTTGATTCTTCATCTTATCTCACTGACGAGGAGATATAAGCCCTCAGTTCAGTTACTCTTTGAAAATATGAATACAATTGGCCTTGGAATGATATCTACTTACTTTAGTGTTTGCTTCTAATTTCTGAGTGACATTTATATCTTCCAAAGTTTACATAAATATTCAACAGCAATAATTTTATAGACAGAAAAGGTCAGTTATTAGTGCAATTTATACAAATGACCTTTTGTTCTTAGTTTGACTTTTGAGGAGAGATCTGATTACTTGATTTGCTTAAAGTACAATGCTCCTTACTTAGAAAGAAACTGTTTGCTCTCCAGGTATGTGTTACACCTTCACCTCCTAACGGACGCTGATGGGCATATGGAAAATTAACCAATAGAAATAAATGGGAAGGATAGAATTGCTGTCTTATAGAAATTATGATCCAGTTGAAGAAATAAAATCCTAACCAACTGTGTGACAGTCAGTCTTGTTAATATCTTCACAATGAAGTCAGGTTTGTCAGAACAGTGTTTTAATCACTGGCTATTATTTACCATTTTCCTTTATCTTTTTTTCTTTTTTTCCCACTGTAGAATTGTGTTTGGGGTCGAGGGGGATGTTTTTGCTTTTGTTTTGCTTCCAAATGAAATTTATGCTAGAGCCCATTTCATAAAACAGGCTAAAACTGAACCAATCTGGCTAAGGTCCTGGAGGGAAGACCAGAGCCCCCTCGCCACGCCACGCCCACTTCCCTGGCAGCCCCGAGCTGGCTCCCTCCCCACAGCCCGTGGTGCACCCTCAGAATGCCTTAGATCTCCTGAGAGCACAGTCCGAGAAGTGCTGATTTGGAGTGACAAATCTGCTTCTCAAGTGTGACTTGTCAAACTCTTCATTTATTTATAAGCACAGTTGCAAACCAATTTGACAGGCCTTGCGAAAAAATTCTGGGTTTATAAATTTGAATGAGCTCCGAATCTCGCGGGGGAAGCAGGCAGGTCAACCAGCTCCAGGGCAGCGGGGGGGGGGGGGTGTCACCACAGACAGAAGATGGTGACGACTACTGACTCGGCTTACAGGAGTTCAGAAAGGCTTCAGCAGGTTCGACGTAACCGAGCTGGCACTTGAAGGGTAGGTAGGAAGGTGGGAAAACAAAGGTGGGAAGACCTGGTTTTTTTATGTGGCTATCTTACTGCATAGTCAGTGTCCTACGTGATGCCAGTTGAAAGGTTTGGATAGGCACTTACCTTCCTCAGTGAAGGATATGATTCCTCTAAGTACAGACACAAATCATTTTGTGAGCCATCCAATGGTTGACTCTGACGGCTTAGGGATGCTTAGAGACACATAATTATACCTATTTTTTTTAAGTATATATTTTTTTTATTCTTATGTTAATCCCCATACATTACATCATTAGTTTTAGATGAAGTGTTCCATGATTCATTGTTTGTGCATAACACCCAGTGCTCCATGCAGAATGTGCCCTCCTCAATACCCACCACCAGGCTAACCCATCCTCCCACCCCCCTCCCCTCTAGAACCCTCAGTTTGTTTTTCAGAGTCCATCATCTCTCATGGTTCGTCTACCCCTCCGATTTCCCCCGCTTCATTCTTCCCCTCCCGCTACCTTCTTCTTCTTTTTTTTCGTTCTATCTCAGATTAAATTAACTAATACAGTGAGAAATCTGTCCTTCTCATTGTTGACCCTGAATCTCATCAAATAATAATAATAATAGTAATAGTAATAATATTAACTTATAGTACCAGTGTTAAGATGTTAGATACAACATTTCATTTACTTTTTACAAGATGCCTATGAGGGGGGTATTACTTATTGGTATTTTTAGATGGTTAATACTAAGGCTTAGCAAAGTTAGACATCACATCTACAGTCACACAGCTAGTGAGTAATAGAAATGCATTCAGTTCCAGGAGGCTCTGACTCCAAAGCTCCATGTAATCTTTTTTTTTTTTTTTAAGATTTTATTTATTTTTTAATAGTGAGAGACACAGTGAAAGAGGGAACACAAGCAGGGAGAGTGGAAGAGGGAGATGCAGGCTTCCCGCTGGAGCAGGGAGCCCGATGTGGGGCTCGATCCCAGGACCCTGAGATCATGACCTGAGCCGAAGGCAGACGCTTAACGACTGAGCCACCCAGGCGCCCCTGCTCCGTGTAATCTTAAACACCACAATGTAGGCTTTCAGTTTAGTTTTCCGATGTCGTGCGGTGTCCATCTGTGAAGCTAAAAGCAGACCATCATGCCATACACATTATTTGTTCATTATTTTTTTCAGTTTAAACTACAGCTCTTATAAAAACAATGACATATACAGTCAAATTCTATTTTTACATCAATAAAAGGTATAGTATAAGTCTATATGTTGTCATAGCACTGATAGATGGAGTCTTAACTCACACCAACAAAATAAAATCAGTCCTCTTAGTGGCTTAGTTTCCTACAGCTACAATATTCAAATGACTGATTGGATTTTTAATGTAACATACAATATAATTTTTGGTGACATATAGACATAGATATACAAATTCAATAAATAAGGATAAACTCCCTAAGCTCTATGAAGGCCTTGATCTAGGTATGAAATTATGTATTATAATTAAGAAGAAGAATAATTAGAGTTAGCAGACAAGGAGTCACATCCAAGTTGGTATCCCATTCTCAGCCACATTTGTAAGCTTACTTTTGTAGACTCTGAAGAAGATACTAATTCAATAGCCAACAGGGATCCAGAATTGGAAACTCCACTCACATCTACCACCAAAACCACCTTCAAGATGGCAGGAGAAAGCATTTCCCAGATACACCATGTTCTGAAAAAACCAAAGGACAGAGGTAGAATGAAAAGGGCTAATAATCCTAAATGTTCCAGCCCAACTCCCTCACCCCCCCCCTTTTTTTTTTTTTAATACCTGAGGGAAACCAAGGACTTCAGGGATAAAGTTACTAGTTTAAGGTCACAGGGCTGTATTTGAATCTTGTCTGTCTATCTCAAAGTATGCTGCAGGTATAACTTCACATTTGCAAACTTTCAAAGTCTCAAGGAGATCACACAATAGGCTGATCATCATAAATGCAACTGAAGTGTAGCCAAAAGTCCTGACAATGTTTGAACTTCTCCATTCCTTTCTGCACAGCTCTCTCTCCCATTGTGTTTTCAATTGGTTCTCCTGTAGTTATTCTAGGAGCCTACTTTAAAAAAAAAAAAAAATGTCTTTTTAAGTCCTGTGTTACAAACTTTTTTGGTCCTTTGTCAACTTTATAATTTCCCTTTTTTTTTTTTTTTTGTATTTGCTTGGGTTGTAAGGCATGTTAGCATATGAATCTGTATTAATTCCCTTTTGTGTTTTCTCGGGCATCCCAAAATACTGCAGCAAATGGAGACACTTTTCTTTATCTTTCCTTCCCTTCTTCTACTGAACAGCTAAATACTCCTCTTAGGCCTCTTACACTGGATTAATTTAGCTAAGCTTTCCATCTGATGCTGTTTTGTTAATGTTAAATCACATTTCCTTAACATTTCATGGGCATCAGCCTAGCAGTGCACACTGGCATGCCATCAGAATAAAGACACATCATGACACCAAATAATTATGTTATTTAGCAACTGCTCTTATCTGCCATCTCCTAATTTGTGTCACAATTCAGCCAGCCAGAATCTGTGTTTGTGTTGTGTGTCAGCTACTACAAAGCTGGTGCTTAAATTATTTGGGTTTATTAAACAAGGAGTCACATTTTGATGATCTAAGGTCTGAATATTTGATGCTTGGTTTCTGCTTTGGAGTTTAGGACAGTTGAACCAAGGACTTAACTTTGAAACACTGGCTGTTCACACTGGTTAATTACACATTAGGCATAAAATACAACTGCCAAAAGCAGAAATTAAAAAAAAAAAATTAGACACTGGCATCAGTGATGTTTTTATTTCCATGTGAATTAAAAGGTGTTTGAGCCCATTGTAATCTGCAGGTAGGACTTCTATACAATCCTTTGCGAGTTAAACCCTTTCAGTTAGTTGTGTAATGACCCTCAAATCATGTTTGATTAATCAGTTCTAGGGATTAGTTATTTAATGTGTTTAAAATAGATGTTCCTCTCATTTGTAAAAGGGGCAGCATAAAGACGTCCATGCATGCCTGCTTTCCCCTAGGCACCAAAAGAAATGTGCTTTCTGACAAAACATAGCAAAACCGAATTTATTTGTGCTGCCAATTGGTGATGCCCCTTCATGTAGCTTTTCATTTTTTACTTTTCCTGCCGTACCCACCTCCCATTGCACATATAAATTTAAACACACCGTGCTTAATGTAACTCAGTTCAAGAGACCCAAGAAACACTATTATTTGTCTGGAGCTAGGACAGAGGCTAAGAAAATACTCCAGATATAATTGCTGCATTTTCTGTACATCAATTAGGAACGCCCTCTCCACCCCCAACAGGATCCCTATCAACATAATAACTTTAAAAGATTTCGTGATGGCCTTTGTTAACACTTTAGTTTCATGATTGGAATTGTACAAAAGAATGAGTAAGGTTTGCTCTACATACTCAAGTCTTACCCTTGGTAAGACTGATTTGACTGTATCTCTTCAGTTCTTGTGCTACTTTATACGGTGTCAGCAAACTAACAGAAAGTCAATTAGCCAAATAAGCAGTTTGCTTATACCCATGCCTGGCATTTATTTTTAGGCAAAGAGGTTATTTGTCTTAAGTGACTTCATGTTGGTTTGCTGAATTTACTGATAATATTAATAAATGTACCTGTAGACCTACAAAGAAAAGGCTAAGAATTTCAGAGTAAATATAGTCAGAAAGCATATTTACTAAGTACCAATGAATTGTAGATATTCTTAGAGAATACTAAGAAATCAAGAGTGATAGTTACCATTTTGGGGGCTCTCATTATCCTTAGGCTTATGCTCGATATTTTTAATAGATGTTAAAATTTAATTCCCAAACAAACCAGTGTTGTTATTATTACCATTATCCCCATTTACATGTAAATTTTACAAGGAAATCAAGCAAGTGCTTCCAATATACCACAGCCAAAAAGGGGGAGCCAGAACACAAAAAAAAGCAAGCTGACTTTAGAGTCCATTGTCTTATAACTCCTATATCACTTGCCTCAAAAAACTTAGCTTTACAGTCTATTTAGAGAATGAAAACTTGTCTAAAAAGAAAATTATGATGAAGGCACTAAGGCAATACAGTGAAGCAAAGATAGTCTTTTCAGCAAATGATGCTGAAACAATTGAACAACCACAAGCAAAAAAAATTTTTTAAATGAATCTAAACATAGACCTTACACCCTTCCCCAAAATTAATTCAAAATTAAAGGAAAAAAAAAAACTGCACTGTGAAACACAATACCCACAGAATGAGAAGTCAAGCCACAGACTAGGAGAAAATATCTGCAAAATATACATCTGATGAAGAACTGTTATCTAAAATATGCAAACGATGATTAAAACTCAAGGATAAGAAAACAACCCCAATAAAAAAATGGGTCAAAGACCTTAAGGGACACCTCACCAAACAAGATATAGAGATGGCACACATGTATTTGAAGATTCTCCACGTCATATTTCATCAGGAAAACGCAAATTAAAATGAGATGCTGCTACGTGCGTATTAGAATGGCCAAAATCTGGAATACTAACACCAAATGCTGGCTAGGATGTGGAGCAACAGGAACTCTTTTTCATTGTTAATGGGAATGCAAAATAGTATAGCCACTTTAGAAAACAGTTTCGAGGTTTCTTATAGTACTTAGCATACTTTTTCCATACAATCCAAGTATCACATTCATTAATATCTTCCCAAAGGACTTGAAACTTACGTCTATATAAAAACCTGCACACTATCACTTATAGTATCTTAATTAATAATTGCAAAAACTTGGAAACAAATAAGATATTCTTCAGTAAGTAAATGAATAAAAAATTGGGGTTCATCCAGACAGTGGAATATTAGTCAGTGCTAAGAAGAAATGAGATATCAAGCCATGAAAAGAAATGGAGAAATTTTAAATGCATATTACTAAGTGAAAGAAGCCTATCTGAAAGATTACATACTGTGTGATTGCATTATATGACATTCTGGAAAAGACAAAACTATGGAAACGGTAAAAAGATGAGTGGTTGCCAGGGATTAGAAGAGGGAGGAATAAATAGGTGGAGCACAGAGGAATTTTAGGTCAGTGAAAATGCTTTGTGTGATACTATAATGATGGATAGATGTCATTATATATTTTTCCAAACCCCAAGAATGTACAACACCAAAGGTGAATCTTAAGGTAAATTATGGACTCTGGATGATGATGATGATTATGATGTGCCAATATAGATTCCTCAGTTGTAACAAATGTACCACCAGTGGGAATGTTGATAATGTGAGAAGCTATGCATGTATGGGGGTATATGGGAAATCTGTACCTTTCTTTCAATTTTACTACAAAGCTAAAACTGCTCTAAAAAATCTTAAAAAAAAAAAAAAAAGAAAATTCAAAACACAAGGTAGCATAATAATTCAGATAATGATTCAATAGTAAAAGGACTGACTCAGGATCAGAAGTCCTGCATCCTGGCTGTGGTTAAGTAAAGTATTAAACCTCCTTGCATACCCGTTTATTGATATGCAGAAAATTACTAATCTTTAATATTTGGAGAAAGAGGAAGAGAAAGTAGTGCAGTGTGGTTGAGAAGCTGCATGTTTTAGCCAGGTTCCCTGGGAACAGCTTAGAGTGAGGCAGGTACATACAGACAACAATGCAGGATCATATTTTATTGCACTGGCTATGGACTCATTTTAAGAACAGAAACATGCAACTGGTAGTTTGGCATCAGTCAGCCACATAGACTATCTCCAGACAGAAACTATGTGGGAACAGTCTTTGGAAGGAAAGAAAAAGGGACTTATATGCTGGCTGCCATTTTATGATGGGGCTGTGTTTGGACTTTTGACAGCCAATGATACTGAGAGAACCTGAAGGAATGCCTGAGGTGGGTCTTTAACAGTGGGAATCCAGAGTAGGCTTGGGAAGATGGATGGGATTCAGATAAGCAGAATGGAGGGCAAATCCTCTACTAGGTACTTGGGAAAAACCTTTATCCGGGTTTTCATCTGGCAAGTCTGTGAAGATATACTCTTAAGAAAAATGAATCACAGACCTGTACCTCTGAAACAAATAATACATTATATGTTAAAAAAAAAAAAAAAAAGAAGATAGTAGGAAGGGGAAAACGAAGGGGGGAAATCGGAGGGGAAGATGAACCATGAGAGACCATGGACTCTGAGAAACAAACTGAGGGTTCTAGAGGGGAGGGGGGTGGGGGGATGGGTTAGCTGGGTGATGGGTATTAAAGAGGGCACGTATTGAATGGAGCACTGGGTGTTATATGCAAACAATGAATCATGGAACACTACATCAAAAACTAATGATGTAATGTATGGTGATTAACATAACATAATAAAATAAAAAAAAGAAAGATTTTCAAATTATGCACATTTGTTTTCTCTCTGGGATTTACACAACTCTTTTCTGAAAAGAATATTTGTGCTCTGTCCTGAATGGCAGAGAAGTAAAAGAGACAAATAACATATTTAATAATTTCTTCCATAAATTTTCTTAAATGTTCTAGTATATGTTTCCTCTCATTTAGAACTGACTGAAGATTATAAGTGTATTGTGCTTTACTGAAAATGATCTACACCATTTAGTAGAGAGGCTAGATTTTATTTTCTATCACCCATTCAATCATCTCTCAAGATAGCACTTCATTTTTGTTCTATGGTCATCTCGTTCTCTTTTTTGGGTGTGCATGTTATCTGTGTGTGTGTGATCTCATTCTTGTTTTTGTTTTTACTGCTCTGATGGTCTTATAAGGAATGATAAAATAAGGTTGCATTAATCCATTGATTACATCTTTAAATTTCCCTTGGCTAGAGGTGTGAGCTATTTTCTGTGTATAATTACCATTAAAGCCATTTAAAGTTATTGACTTAAAAAGATGGGAAAGAGAACCTTTACTTTGATTTAAATGAGCTAGCTTTGATATTTACTTGTTTGTAGATCATGTCAGTCATTTTTTGTAGCTTGTTAAAATAAGGAATTTTTAAGAGATAGTTTATTAAATGACAGTGAAATTGGCATAGATATTACACCTTAGCTATGATAATCAGCTGCTAAACTTATTAAAATGTAATATCAATATTTGATCTAAAGTGGATTCCAGTGGGACATTTTCCTAAAACCTAAATTGTGTAGAGTTGGAATTTATACACACTTTTCTACTTCATATCTAACTCATTTTAATCCAATTTATTTTACATTTTCTAGATATCAGTAAAATTAGACCGTCAATTAAAATTTCATGGTCTGCAGTATTATCTTTAGACAGAACTGGAAGCAATACTCCAGTTAATAATCTAACTATAAAAATAGCACTATTGCTCTAGTTTCAGCAATAAGAAATTATAATTGCTCAATGTCCTAATTTCTTTTAGTTTAAGAAATTTAGCTATTGCTAATCTTCTGCATCCTCAGACTTTGTGATGGACTATGGTTGATATCAAACAAACAAATAAAAATAGAGACTTAGTCATTTTTGAATCATGTGGATCTATGTATACAGATTTGTTTTCTGTATGTAGGTTAACCAATGATTGGATATATATTAGATTCACTGTAGTCATAACTAGATGTGGGTGCTAATCTCTATTATATTTAGGAGGTTTATAATAAACAAGTTATCACATGCAACACAGGAAAGCAAGGATAAAAACATTCCACATTAGTCTTTCTGTAGTTCCTCAGAATGACATAAAATTTGAAATACATTTCAGGTAAAAGAGTCCTATAAGTTCATTTCATTGGTAGTCCATCTTCCTGGTATTTCATTCATAATAACACATCAAGTAGAAGGCAAAGGGTATGAAATCAGGCAAATGGGTAGACTATAACTTTTGTTTTCTGTTTATGCCCCTAATATTCCCTGACAGTAGGAAGAATGAAATGTTGGATGTTCAATCACTTCATATAGTGTTCCTTCAACTTACCAGTTAACCTTGAAATGCTTACATATATTGATAGTTCAGTTTTCCACATGTTCTATTTTCTAATGTCACCATAAAATCTACCAATGTCACCTGACTGTCAGACACAGTTTGTACTAGCGAATTTCTACCTTTTTTATGCCCAGGATGCAATTAGAGGAGTAGTTTAGTACATTACAAATGCCAACTATTAATTTTTCAAAAGTTGAATGATCACGATACATCTACACATGTAAATGTCTTTAAATTCTAATTTTTACAGAACATTTTAAATGCAAATGCCTTAATTTGTGATTTAATCATCTAAATAGAATACTAAGCTCTGGTAATTTCAGGGAAATTTTTCTATTCAATAGTGCAAACAGTTGAAATATTCTAATTAAGTGAATATTTGAGAATAGAGACTGGGGAGGAAGGGTGTTTAGTGCTCATGAGAAAATATGCATATGGACTCTCTGAAGGTGAGAGTATTAGTCTCCAATATTAAAGGTTATTCTGTACAAAGCTATATACATATATAAAATAAGTAAACTGCTCAAGTTTGTGCTCTTAGTAACTATATTATTAGTGAACTATGCTTTGGAAACTGAAGTGAAAGAGCACTTGCTCAAATAGCTGCTTTCTGGTCCAAAGAGAAAGACAGGTTGGAATCTGGGCCCTACGCTACCTAGTGGGTAACTTGAGTACATTATTGCTTCTTTCCTTGTCTCAATTTCCCCATCAGGAAACTTGGGGATGATAACAATAGTGAGCCCAGAGGTTTGACTTAAGGATTCAGTGAGCTGACATTTATTATTCAATTAGTAGAGGGCCTGTGTAGAGTTGACCTGTAATAATAACCTCCTTGGATTTTGACCACTGAGTTTATTCATAGAGAAGTATGTCCTTGGTAATTATCACCCTATTTCTCTTATTTCTATTATAACATCTAACATCGTGCCTAGAACTCAGTAGGTATTAGTAAGTATTAGTAGGTATTAGTAAGTATTTGCTGAGTAAGTTTAGAAGAAAGAGTTAGCATTGTTCCATTTCCATTTATATATTTAAATTGCTATTAAATTTTCTTTTCAATTCCTTTTATCTATTTCACCCACCCTCCACCTGCCTCACCTCTGGTGACCACCAGTTTGTTCTCTGTATTTAAGATGCTTTTTTTGTTTGTCTCTTTCTTTCTTTGTTCTGTTTCTTACATTCCACATGTGAGTGAAAATCATATGGTATTTGTCTTTCTCTGAGTAGTTCACTTAGTATTATACTCTGTAGGTCCATTCCTATTCTTGCAAATGGCAAGATCTTTTTTTTTTTTTTTTTTTTTCTGGGTAATATTCCATTGCGTATATACCACACCTTCTTTATCCATTCTTCCATGGATGGACACTTGGGTTGCTTCCCTGTCTTGGCTATTAAAAGTAATGCTGCAATAAATATAAGGTTGCATGTATCTTTATGCATTTGTGTTTTTGTTTTCTTTGGTAAATACCTAGTCGTAGAATTACTGCATCATATGATAATTCTATTTTTAATTTTTTGAGGAAACTCCATACTATTTTCCACAGTGGCTGCACCAGTTTGCATTCCCAACAATACTGCATGAGTGTTTGTTTTTCTCCACATCCTCGCCAACACTTGTCATTTCTTGTCTTTTTTATTTTACCCATTCTGACAGGTATGAGGTAATGTCTCATTGTGGTTTTGATTTGTATTTCCCCAATGATTAGGGATATTGAGATCTTCTCATGTTTCTGTTGGCTATTTGTATGCCTTCTTTGGAAAAATATCTATTCAGATACTCTGTCCACTTTTATTTTTTTATTTTATTTTATTTTTTTTTAAAGATTTTATTTATTTATTTGAGAGAGAGAGAACACATGAGAGGGGATAGGGTCAGAGGACGAAGCAGACTCCCTGCCGAGCAGGGAGCCCAATGCGGGACTCGATCCAGGGACTCCAGGATCATGACCTGAGCTGAAGGCAGTCGCTTAACCAACTGAGCCATCCAGGCGCCCCCGTCCACTTTTAAATAGGATTATTTGGATTTTTTTTGGTGTTGATATGTATAAGTTCTTTATATATGTTGGGTATTAACCACTTATTGGGTTATATCATTTGCAAATATCTTCTCCCATTCAGTAGGTTGACTTGTCATTTTATTGATGGTTTCCTTTGCTGTGCAAAAGCTTTTTATTTTGGTATTGTCATTAGTCTAATTTTACTTTTGTTTCCCTTGCCAGGGTAGACATAGCGAAAAAAATGTCTCTGTGACTAATGTCATAGAAGTTACTGCATATATTTTTGTCTAGGAGTTTTATAGTTTCAAGTCTCACATTTAGGATTTTAATCCATTTTTAGTTTATTTTTGTGTATAGTGTAAGAAAGTGGTCCAGTTTCATTCTTTTGCATGTAGCTGTCCAGTTTTCCCTGCACCATTTGTTGAAGAGATTGACTTTTCCTCATTGCATATTCTTTCCCTCCTTTGTCATGGATTAACTGACCATATAATCACAGGTTTATTCCTAGGCTTTCTATTCCGTTTCTAAATTGCTATTGAATTTTTAGAAGCCTTACCACATTAAATGATGCTCACATATTTTCATTTAGGCTTTTATTGTCTATAAGCAGTATGATCTCTGTATTAGGTCCTAATATAAATATAAATATATATTATATGTAATCAATCACTTGATTGCCTTATGCTTCCCTCTCTATAACTATATTCTCTTTGCTAATTATTCACAAAAATCTTTATTTTTAATACTAGAATGTTTTCTCAAATTTTTTGAAGGTCAAGCTTATCTATATTTGTGGCTGTGTTTTGTTTTAAACACCAAAGAAGCTTATATGAAATCAAGATAGAATATTTTAATATATTTTATTAATATGTTCTTTCCGTCCCTCCAGATACCATTTTAAACTACCTTTTAGAATATTTCAAAAGAAGAATAAAAAAATTCAGTCTTTATCTTTCTCTATGAATATTACCAAAATCATGAATTAAAATGTTTCAGCTAATTTTTATAGGTGCTTTCTTCCTTACCTGAAAATGTCAGCTGTTTAGTACAGTTTGATTTTAATTGGTTCTTTCTTTCTTTTATTTTAATCATTTCTGCTAAGCCATATTTTAATATGTGACAGAACTTGAAATTCTCACTTTTTTTTTTTTTACTATTTTTTGTTTAATAATTCTGAATAAAATTAGGGCTATGATTATGTGGTTTGATTCCATCTATGTTATCATAGATTAAGTTTTCTTACTATATTTTACCATCTCTTATTAATTTAAAAAATAAATGATAAATTGAAATATTCATACTATTTATCATATTATAAATTTTCTAGTTATAGTTAAATCTCTGGCTTTTGATATCCTAGGTTGTTATGGAGAATTATTTTCCTTTAATCATCTGTTTTTAATAAGTGAGAAGTCAGTTTGGTTGCTAATTTGGTTATTTTCAGAAAATATTTGAATCTAACCTTTTTTTATCTTTTATACATTTTTGCATATTGATCTTAGGAAAACAGTATGGATTCTTGCTTAGAAATGAAGATAATCTTTACAGACTGAAGTTTAACTTATAATTAATTAATCAATGCTTCTCAGACCTTATTGTGCATACTGATCACTGGATATCTTGTTAAAATGCAGAGTTTGGCTCAGTAGGTCTGGGATGAGACCACATTGTGAAAAGCAAACACAGATGACTATTCTAAGGGCATCTAATGATGACTCAACAGGAACTTCTTGAACATCAAAATTAACATGGAGAATTAGTCTACTCAAGTAACTATGGATGGTTCTGAAAGAGGATGAGTGCTAGAGATAACATAGAGATAATATAGAGATATATAACTTTCAATTCATTCTCTAATACTTATTAACTATTTACTCTTGGACAGATTGTAATTTTTATTGGTCTGCATTTTCAGTATTTCGAACAGTACTAGGCACTTGAGAAATATTGGTTGACTGATTAAGATTTCAACAGAAATAATCAATTTCAGTGATGACAATTTCAATTTAACAAACATTATTGAACATATACCATAAGCCTGAAAAGGGTAGTAATATCAAACCACTTTTTACATGAATTGTTCTTTTCTGAAAGCTAAGTGAAAAATTATATGACATACAAACACTGGCATTACTAGCTGGGACATTTGTCTGATGGACTTTAGATATCAGCAGATATATATTTTATATCACTTAAATTGTCTTATTGGCCAAAATTTAACATTTCTATGTTGCTGAAAATTCCTAGTTTTTCCTAAATTCTAGAGATAAGTAATGCACCCAAATACTTCTCACATTGATCTCTTCTAATTAAATCAGTTACAGAATTATATTTGGCCAGGAATTTGCTGCATATTAGAATAGCTTTACTACTACTGTGTCATTAATGGTATGATTCAACTGTTAATGTAAATTGCGACCAAGAAATCTAGACATTTCAGAAAATAAATGAGATATCAAATGTCTGCTGTTGGAGAGTACTCCAAGATAATGACTTAAACAAAAATCTGATCATATGCCATGGAACATTCTAAACCCAGATGTGGCCCCAGCTTCTCACTTGATGACAGAATGTGGAACACATCATTAATAATAAACCCAACATCAGAAGCTGGCTTCATACAAATTGCAGTTGGTTGATATTCTCTTGGTTTCAAATTGGGTAATTAATTATATTAGCTACATTTTGTGTGATACACATATTAGGCACAATGATATGTTTGCAATGAAACAAATACTGTTTGGTATTGTTAATGGATATGACATGCATGGCAATTGCTATGTCTTTCTTTCTTTTAAAATTATTGTTGTGACAAATTAGTTTTCATCACTTATTTTTGTACAACCCTAACTACCTACTAGTGTTTTAAGAGCCGTGTTTTTAAAAAGTTGCTAATTATGTTTATGAGACATAAAATGGGGCACATGCTTTAATTTTTCCTTTTCCTTTTTTTTTTTTTGCCTCCGTATTAAAACATTTAATGGTGATTTTGTCAAGAAACCAATCTTGGGCTTTCCCTGATTACATCAGTGGTCTGATAATTTGCTTTTGATTACTTCTGAGTTTCAGAGAAAATGTAAGAATCATTTTATGAAAGATTAGAACTTCTTAAACAGCTATCCCTTCATTATGTGCTATGTGATTGCATGTATATTAGGACAATTTAATGCAGTCTGATTCATGAAGGCTTCATTCTCTCTATGATAGGCCATGTAACAGGATAAGCCTGGGTCCTTTGGCTATGAAACCACGTAGATGGTTCCTTCAATTCACTAGCTTTGGTAAATACTGGCATTGAGAATCTTGTTGTTTGGTGGCTGAAAGTGCTAAGTAAGAGCAGGCTTATAAAGCTAGATTAAACAATGTGAAAGTTAGCTCACATTTCTCTAATGCCAAGTTCAAAATTTTCACCAGAGAGTTGACTTTTCAAAATGCATAGTGAATAGTTGCATTTGTTATTAATCAAGCAAATGGGCATTGTAGCATCAAGCATCCCTTTTATTTTTAATAGGCTTCAAAATCAACAATAATTCAAGTGATACTATGATAATTATCAATACGGTGTCAGAATAAAAGCAAGCATCATTTATTCTACTACAGGGGTTCAGAGATTGCTCACAATCAAGAAGAGGATAAAAGGAAAGGAATATGCCCATGGTTTTAGTAATGTTTTAAAATGAAAATAAATGATCTCACTGATATGAGGAATTCTTAATCTCAGGAAACAAACTGAGGGTTGCTGGAGTGGGGGGTGGGGTGGGAGGGATGGGGTGACTGGGTGATAGACACTGGGGAGGGTATGTGCTCTGGTAAGCGCTGTGAATTATGCAAAACTGTTGAATCTCAGATCTGTACCTCTGAAGCAAATAATGCAATATATGTTAAGAAAAAAAAAAAGAAGAAGAAGAAGAAGAAGGTAGCGGGAGGGGAAGAATGAAGCGGGGGGAATCGGAGGGGGAGACGAACCATGAGAGACGATGGACTCTGAAAAACAAACTGAGGGTTCTAGAGGGGAGGGGGGTGGGAGGATGGGTTAGCCTGGTGATGGGTATTGAGGAGGGCACGTTCTGCATGGAGCACTGGGTGTTGTGCACAAACAATGAATCATGGAACACTTCATCTAAAACTCATGATGTAATGTATGGGGATTAACATAAGAATAAAATTAAAAAAATAAATAAATGGTTCAGGCTTATGTTAAGAGCCTTACTTCTGTTAATTATGCATTTTCTTTTTAGAGTGTTTCTCTCAGAGGATGGCAGCCTCAAGATATATAACGTTACTAGGTCAGATGCCGGATCATATACTTGCGTAGCTACAAATCAGTTTGGCGTTGCGAAGAACACCGGCAGCCTAGTCGTGAAAGGTATCTTATTATCTTCATTTGTGCTTGATGAACACTGGAGACATGTATGCATATCACAACCTCTATCGTAATGTCAAACCTGTATCATAGTGTATATGTGAAATATTTGATTTCACAATTTATTTAAGAGTTGTGTTCCCATATTCATATTCATTAATAGTATGTTTACTTTGCCAGTGGGATACCATGGCAGATGTGAACACTTTGGCAGTTGAAATGCTGTCAGTGGGTAATTAAACAGAATTAAAACCGGCACCTTTTTAAAACATTTGAATTTTCACCAATGCCTTAGTGTAGGGAGCTATGGACATTCTGATAAAGTCAGTTGATAATATTTTTCTTGGTTAAATTTCCTTCGGAAACTCTCATTTTGTATGAAATTTTTACCATGGATATAAGATTGCCAAGTACCTAACCAGTTCATTTATTTATATAACTCTAGTGCGTAGCTAGTGAGATGCAGACCCTCTTGCATACACTTTAGTGAGTAGTTTGTTTCAAAGAGAAAAAAAAAATTAAAATAGCTGTGTCTGTGTAAGTCATTATTATAGTCCCATCACAGTAAACCTATAAGCTCACATAATTTGTGATGATAAAACTGCACACTCTATTCTTCAGACTTTTAAGCTACTATCAATACAAATGTACCTCCATATATCACCAAGGGACATAATTAGTATTCAAGTATCTATTCCCCATCTTTGCTACTTTACTTTGTTGAATCTCAGCTCATAAAACTAGTATGTTTACTGGAAGACATGCCACTTTTATTATTTCATTGCCTCCTGGATGGTTAAAATGACAGTCTTGATAAAATAGTTTGAACAGCTAATTAAGCCCAAATAATTAAATTCAGCAATCAGTGCTTTATCAGCATTTCTATTAAAATAAGTATATTAAATAAAAAGTAGTTAGCTACTACACTTCAACTACCCTTTAAAATGTCTCAAGGAAAAAAAAATACCTACCTTTATCCCTGGAAGATATTTTTGCCAACATTGTCTTAAGCATATTACATTATGCCTGCTGACAGTTGTCTGAAACACTCAGGGGTAATGTGATTGATGTAACTTGTGTCAAAATCTTACCAGTGTGGCACATTTTGAAAAACTTTACTTCCTTAAGATTGTATTGTCATCAGATTTTTAAGACAGAGATGGACTTACCATTTCAAGGAATATGCTGTAACTATATCTAATGATAGGATATGTCTCCAGCAAATGTTTGGTACTACCCATATACTGAAAAACATAAATACTTTTCAGCATTAAGGAAAAACAAAAGAGGAGATTTATTCCCTCATTTCAAATTAAGAAGGTGCAGGTCATAGGCATTCATTTTAAAAATATGAAGAAGGTTAAAATATGGTGGAGGACATCACAGTTAATTTTTCCAAGAATGGAGAAATCCAGAGGGAATTAAAACACAAAATGTAAAGGATAGAAGTTATCGGTAGTAGAAATGTAGTTTCTCAATGAAAGTTTCCGCAGAATACTGGTGATCCAATAGGTGGACCAGTGGTTTTACTGCTAAAATACAGTGACGGGCATCCTTTTATCCCAGAGATTCTGGTGATAAAAAAGTTATTGGATACGTCGGACTGAATGAATAGTTTCTCTTCCTCAAATGTTTCAAACATTTGGCATCATGATGCTGTCCTTTAGCAAAAAATGGGAGAAAAGTAAAAGGAGGAGGCTCACATAAATATGTAACTCTGGAGAAGCTGGACCATGCTTACTTCTCAAGGTAGCAGTTGGATATTTCAGATATGTAACATAGCCATGTTTTTTGCTAGATAGGTTCCCAGTTCTTCGGATAGAAACAAGTTCATCTGTAATTTGGGGTAGTCCATAAAACACACGATCAACTCTCTCTACAAGGGAGAAAATAACTAAATAAGACTGCTCAGTTTAATACAAAATGAAACAAAGCAAAACACAAAAACTCGACGTAGTTTTATTTATTTCTAGTGTTGTTTGCTGGGGCTATTGAAACAAAATTATCGCAATCTGCATTCCTGGTCACCTTAATCTTTTCCGCTCTTCCTTCCTTGGTAGGATTTTTCATTTTCTTATATACTATATACTTCACTTATTTTTCATGTCTATGTTTTTTTCTCCCTCTTTCCCTTCCTCTAGAAAGAAGCATAAAGAAGGCAGGAATGTCACAAATGCTAGAATAGTCCTGAGAACTGTATGTGTTCAATAAATAATTATTGATTGAGTGAAATGATTTTATCTTACACTCTTAAGTTCTTAGATAATCTCCGTTCTGATTTCCTTGCTCTAAAATATGAAGGTTTTCTATTTCTCAGGGGTTAAGCTTAGGATACTTTGCAATGAAGAGCATCAAAGGAAAATAATGAACTTCTAAAATGTTTTCACTTTCCCTATTTTAGGGTTTGTAGTTATGTATTTCTAATACAAAGAGAACTCCTTACTCAGCAAGGGGGAACAAATTTGAAGCTACATGAAAATCCTACAGACTTCATGGAGAGAACTCACTGTTCCAATATTTTCAGCACAAAGAAGAGAATCATTTACATATGCAAACAGGGCATATATCAGTATGCATGAATATCAAGTAATTTTCACTCATTTATATCTAATAATGAGAAGGAAATTGTGTTTGTTATTTTTAATCTTCATGAAATACCCACATTCCATTTTAAGGGGCATCTATTTGCTTCTTTGCCATTGACAAAACCACGTTATAAAGAAACATGTACATACACAGTAACACAAAAACATACATTTAAAAATAACTACATAAACACAAAATGTGTACAGTACAAATAAAAGCATCTCTAGAAACTTGATTTTTTATTGATCTGTATTCTATGATTTTTTTATTAAACTATTGGATTGCTATGTAAATACAGGTCTAAGATAAATCTGTCATTAGCATATCCTCTTAACTGGACTTCTATTGCTAATTCTCTTTCAAGTAGGAATGTTAAAGCTATTCCTGACAAAGAATTATTATTTTACAACCTACAAATTTGAAGCTTTAATCTGAGAAAGAATTATAATAATATGCATTGATTCAACCATTTTCCTGACTATTAAGAGTGTAGTCATCTGGTTGTTTAAGATGATTTAATGTGTGTGTGTGTGTGTGTGTTTGTATTTTCTAGTCTATGATGTTCATCTGATTGTCATTACAGAGTCAAATATAATTTTGTTTCTCACACCAAAATCAGCATATAGTGACCTTACTGGAAATAAGGTGGTAAGGAACAAATGAGAAAAATTTCAGTAAAGCTGATGAAACAATCATCTCTCTTTGAATTGACTTATCAGCCTCAGTCATGCAAGAAATGTTGTTGTTAGATAACATGTAAAAAGATAATAGTTACAAGAGTAAGATATTTTCCAGCTTAGTTTTGGCTGATATGGCTTATCTGTGTTAAGAGGATTTTGAAGTTATCTGCACTGTATGTCAGAGATTTCTATTTCACTCATGCAGCAGGGATAAAGCCATTTTCCATTCAAACATCGGGAGTGCAATTAGCATCAGCCTTGCCAGAGCCTCAGAAGATGCCCAGTGTAATCTGAGGACATGTTCCATAGGCACAAACAAGAAATCGAAAAGAGAGAGAGTTTAGGTGTTTTCATTTTGGAGGACTTGCCTAAAATTACAGTGTGTACATACACTTAAGAAGTATATGAAAATCACATAAAAGGGGAAATTATTTGATCTGGCATTTGAAAAATTATTAAAAAGCAGAGTAACAGTAGGCTATAAAAATGATCTTGTTTGCAGGCAACATTTGTCTTTGTTTCCCCACTGGAGAAGTTTTGGATGTTCAATTATAGGCCTCATTGCTTCAGCATTATTTTCAACTGAAATGTCGGAACTTGGAAAAGCATATCTAATGTGCAAATTAAGTTTATTGCTGCTCATTTAGTTGTTTATTCTTTGTGATAGAAGTCTTTATTATACCAGCATGGAGAGTGGCCTATCTGTTTTCTCCAGCAGAAGAATGGTGTGCGCCATTATGGTTCTATATTTACGAAGAGAAATACCAAGATAGGTAGATAATTGGGGGCTTTCTGGCTTCAACACAGCTTAAAGGATTTGAGGTGTTGAGCCCAGCTTTATTGAGAAGCTCAGCTTTATTGAATAAACCAACATTACAATTTCACAGAAATGACAAAGCACATTGGAATACATTGGTTGTATTTTAGTGGCTGAAAAAGGCACTGCAGAGAAGTCTCCCAGTACTGCTAATATTTTCCTCGGAATGTTTAATTATGTACTCCAGTTTTCCACAAAGAATGATTTAAAGCATTTTTATAGAAAGGAAGCTTTGATTTAAAAATTATTAGTGGAAGCATTTAATTTTTCAGGTGAAAAAATACATAGTGAATTTGTATACTGGCCAGGAATTTTCTTTCCCCCACCGATATTGAAAATAATGCTGAGTGAACTCTTGACACTTGAATTCCATAATCCCTTCAAGTAAAAATGTAAAAAAGAAAGAAAAAAGATAAACAACAACAAAGAAAACCCCCAAAACATGTATTTAAGCAAATACAATATCAATGTTATTTTGGTCTTCGTAACAATTTAGTCCACAGTCTTTTAAAAATGTAGCACATACTACTCAGATAAAATTTCCAGGTATGCTGAACAGTGTTTTTTTTTTTTTATTATAATATATAATGTAAAGGAGAGAGATTAATGAACTTCAGGTTTTCACCTTTTGTTTTTTATTGTTCCAGACATTTTTCATTGAACAAATTAAACCTAAATTGGTTAAAGTTTTGTTTAGTTTTGCTTAGTCTTAATAAAAATAGGGAGTGTATAGCTAGTCTTTCAAGCTAAGTAGAGGAAGCCAGACAGATGAGTATACACCACTTAAAGTCACAAAGAGCACAGAGTTTGGAATTAAATTAACTAGCTCTATTACTAACTAGCATGAGACCTTGAAGAGTTTGTTTTTACCATTACTGGTGGTGTAGTCTTTATTACTATTATTATTAACCACCACTTATCAAATATATACTGTGTTCCAAGCACCTGTGGTAGGTGCTTTATGTGCATTATCTCAATGATCCCTCACAACACTGTGAAGCAAATATCATTATCTCTTTCACACAAGGGGAGGGGGAGACCGAGGCATAGATTGCTAAAACGACGTAAGCATGGCCCTTGTATTAGTGAGTGACAGAACTTTTTTTCATCTTCCAGTTGAATGTATGTAATAATAACTGCCTGAGACACATGCAGTTTTACATGACACTATTTCAAGTCCAGTGGAAATAAAAACAGAGTAATTTGCAAAATGTAGTACTTTTCCTAAATCAGCTTTCACTTACTAGAGTTCAGTATCTGTCTATACTCTTTTCCATTTGAGGTGAACTTTACACGTAATGAAATCTTAAGTATCTTCGCTGAATTTTGGCAAGCGCCTATATCTATGTATCCCAAACTCTACCAAATATAGAATGTTAACATCACCCTTTAGAACATTCCTTCATGCCCCTTCGTAATCCCTCAATTCCTGCTCCCACCCGACTTATAGGAGCAACTACTGTTAGGGCTCTTTTCTGCCACTAACTTCATACAAATGTCATCATAGAGTATATATGTTTTGGCTTCCTTCACTTGGCTTAAACCACTAGTATCTACTTTCTCTTTTGATTAAAAATGAATGAAACAAAACTTTAACCAACAGCAGGTTTAATCTGTGCAGTAAAAAATATCTTGAACTGTAAGTATTTTTGTCTTCAGTTTACCTGTACACGTGTGTGCCCTTCGTATTTGATTAGGAATTGGAAGTTTAGTAATATGTCCTTGATTCCATTCTGATGCGAAAAGAAACTATTAGGCTTCTCTGTTGCTTGAGCCTTCTATTTCTAAAGTGGCACGGTGGTCACTTATGTTCTAGTGCCATTTTTTAGGGATAATGTGTATCATTACAATGTACAAGACCCTCAGGTGCAAGTTCTGTTTTCAGTCTGTGGATCCTGAATACTCAAGGAAGCAGCTAGCAAATTCTTTCAAGCCCAAGTGAGGGATGGGCGTGGAGGAGGGTGGTGCTGAAAGGGAAAAGAGGAATCAGATGAATACAATTCACCGTGATTCTCATCTTCTCGCTTTTATTTTCTCATTTTGTCTTCCCTCACCTCCACATAAATGTTCAGAAGAAAGCATCCTCTTTCTGCTAGATGCTGTAGCCAGGCAAAATAAAATTTCCTCATTCCATTTCCTATAAAACTACAGAATTCTTCAACCTGATGTTTTACTATGGCCCAGCACAGAGTTACAGTCGGAGGACAGAGTGAACATTACCTATTTATAAGAAATGTAAATACGATGCCATAAATGGTCATTGCCTATTATGTATTAACAGCTTTGAAACTGAGTAGTTGGCATATCTAATTCATTAAGCAGAATCTAGAGTGCATGCTCTTTTTAAATAGATGTCAGACCCTGTTTTGATTACTTGTTAATATAGAAGATCTGTGTTTACATTTTACATTATTACTTGCTAGGGAATTTCTCAGTGTTACCTTGCATGATACTTAGACATATTTTCTCATTTAGACAATTCCAGTGTTAGACAATTACTTTCTCTAGACTGTTCTTTGTTTATTTCTTTTACTCTGGGGTTTTGGTAGTCTTCTCATATTTGTTCCAAATCATTTAAATATTGAGGTGAAAGATAAATGGGTAATGGTACCTGCAGGTAAACTGGAATATATTGGCTGTGGTTATTTTACGCATAATTGAAATTATGAAATTAAACTATACTCTGCCTGTATTGGAATGTACCACGTGCTGCATGCAGATTTTAATCTGTAGAACACATATCTGAGCAGATAAAGCTTGCATTTGACTAAGAGGATAGAAAACATCCTAGCCTTATGCAAGTATATGTACAAAGAGGAAAAGCATATTATAAAGATTAAAAACTCTTCCATTTCTGGCTTGCTAGAGGAGGAAATTAAAGACTCCATCACACTGATTTCCTTGTTTTTTTGCTATCTCTGTAAAGAGTTTATTTCAGAGATTAGCTTTGATTTTCCTCTATTTGCTTTCCCTAGAGTTAGTAATTTTCTTGTTTTGTTTGCTTAATTATCTATGGACTTGACAATAGTTCATTCCTCAATTTTGTCTCCGTTGCCTCCCTTCACTATCAACCTGTCTTTGTGTATGAGAGCCCAGTTGCCTAAACATCATGCCTTTCTCGACATGCTCCCTCATATTGGTAGAATGCATCTTTCAATGGATTTTTGAGAAAGAATTCAAGAGGAATGCAATGTTTTGGAGTTCTTTCATGTTTGAAAATGTATTTATTCTATGCTTACATTTGATTGATGGCTTAGTTGGAAACAGAATTCTGGATTAGAAATCATTATTCTTAGCAATATGGAGATGTTAATGTGTTCTGAAAGCTGAAACCATCTTGATTCCTGATCTGTTGTTTATGACATCGTTTCTGTCTGTCTGCGTGTCTCTCTCTCTCTCTCTCTCAGTTGTTTTTTCCCAGCATTCCACAATTGCTTGATGATGTGCTGTGTTGGAAATCTATTTTCAGCCTTTATACTGGGCATTCGGTGCACTTTGTCATCCTGAAAACGCATACTTCTTTATTCTGGAATGTCTTCCTGGATAATTTAATAATTTATTCCATTGCTTTGTCTATAATCCCTATTATTGAAAAAGTTAGATTTCCTAAACTGGTACTCTAGTTTATGTGTGTATGTGTATGTATATATGTATATATCTGTGTGTAGTTTATTACATTTTATATATTTATATATTTAGATAGTAGATATAGTTTTTATACATATGTATATGAATTGTGTATATATTTTTTAAAGATTTTATTTATTTATTTGAGAGAGAGACTGAGAGAGAGGGAGCATGAGACGGGGGAGGGTTGGGAGGGTCAGAGGGAGAAGCAGACTCCCTGCCGAGCAGGGAGCCCGATGCGGGACTCAATCCAGGGACTCCAGGATCATGACCTGAGCCAAAGGCAGTTGCTTAACCAACTGAGCCACCCAGGTGCCCAAATTGTGTATATTTTTGTTTGTTTCTCTCTCCTAGTATCCATTTTATATCCTTTTTGTTCTACCTCTGGGAATTTTTGACTTTGCTATTTTTTTTTAAATGGCTAAGTGTCCTTTTATTTTCTGACTGTTCCTTTATATAATACCTTGCATTTTTTCCCTCTCTCTGAAAATATTGCTCATAGTTTTTCTTTTATCTAGGTTGTTTTTTCCTGCATGGCCTCTGTGGTCCCAAACTGCTTTCTTCTCTTTCTTTGTTTTAATCCCTACCCTTTAGTAAGAGATATACCAAGACACTTTGTGAATCTTAGTTATCTGCTCACATTTAAGAATGGGGCACTAAAAATCTTATAGAAAGCTCTGATCAAGTGTATGTGTATGTGGAGGGGGGGAGCATTTAATATTGGACTTCACACTAAGATGATCTGGCCAGTATATATCCTTGGAAAACTTAAACACACTATGTTTAGGATTTTCTCTTAGGTTTATCAGAGCCCTAGGACAAGTGTCCCCCACTTCCCACCCCGCTTCCCTGCCCAGAGAGCAAAGGCCCAGCAGCCAGCACCCTCAGAGCTAAATGACATTACAAGACATGGATCTCAGCCCTTACTATATACATGTTCCTTAATTTCCCTGTTTTTAGTTAAGATTCCCTCATCTTCAACTATGCTTGCTACCAAGCAGTTCAGAGACTCTCCGTTTCATATCCTCTCAGGAGAAGAATTTGCCAGTCTTCTACTGAGACGAGAAAACACTACAGAGACCCAAATGCTTCCTATTCATAAAGTCCAAAAGGGGGTTTGACATGTTCAATGAATTTTCTTCTCTGCCTTCCTCACAGCCAGCATAGGATATTGAGCTTTATGGTAGATCAGTTAGAAATCATTTCATTTTGTTCCAGTTTCTCAAATTTTGTCTCCCCTTTTGATCTCTGTTTTGGTGGATTTAGGTCTTAGGGAAAACTTCTTTTGGCTTCATTTATTAGATGTTTATAAAAAACTGAAAATAAACACTGTTTAATCAATTATCTTCATCAGGATATTATATATCTTATATTTTATAGTGATACTATTTTTCTCTACTAACATTTACAAAAAGTCAAGCTTTAGTCATTTCTTGCTTAGACAAAATTTATCAAGAAATCAATAAAGCACAATGTGGTAGATAATGGGTCATGAACTCAAATCTTCCACTTTTGTTCTAGGTATGATTCCCTTTCGTGTTCAGGGACAATTTCCTCTCTGCCTCTCTGTCTCTGTCTACCTCAGTCTCTCTTTCATCCATATTATTTTGTGTAACACACCATCCCCACCAGAATACTTTCATATTGTTATTCTCATCATTTTTAAAAAAGACCTTTTCTGACCCTGCTTCCCTTCCAGCTACTGCCATATTTGACTATTCTCCTATCAAAACTCTTCAAAAGTTGTCTATGTGGGTGGGGTGCCTGAGTGGCTCAGTCGTTAAGCGTTTGCCTTCGGCTCAGCTCATGATCCCCTGCTCTACAGGAAGCCTGCTTCTCCCTCTCCCACTCCCTCTGCTTGTGTTCCCTCTTTCGCTGTGTCTCTCTCTGTCAAATAAATAAATAAAATCTTTAAAAAAAAAAAAAGTTGTGGGGCGCCCGGGTGGCTCAGTCGTTAAGTGTCTGCCTTCCGCTTGGGTCATGACCCCGGGGTCCTGGGATCGAGCCCCGCATCGGGCTCCCTGTTCAGCGGGAAGCCTGCTTCTCCCTCTCCCATTCCGCCTGCTTATGTTCCCTCTCTTGCTGTGTCTCTCTCTGTCAAATAAATAAATAAAATCTTAAAAAAAAAAAAAAAGTTGTCTATGTGGGCTTGCTTTTCCAGTCCTTCTGATCAACTTTGTTTTGAGTCAATGCAACCAGGCTTTTCTCCTACCATCAGCCCTGCTTTTAACAAGGTGACTAGTAACCTCCACATTGTGAAATCCAGCAGTCAGTTCCCCATCTTCATTTACTTAACCTGTCAAACTATTGATCACATCCTTCTTGAAATACATTCCTCACTTGGCTGCCTACAAGCTGCATTTGTCAGGTTTTCCTTTTATATCTTAAGTCACTCCTTTTCCATTTACTTTGCTGGTTTCTTTTAATCTTACCCATTTCCTAAACTTGAAGTGTGCCAGGGATTTGTTCTTGAATTTATTCTCTGCCATATCTACTCCCACTCATTTGGTGTCTTAATTCAGTTTCAACATGTTAAATACCATCCACAAGCTAATTCCAAAATGATACACTCAGTTCAGATACCTACCTCATTCCCCAAATCCACCCACAAATTTATCATCTTCACTTACCAATTTACAATATGCTAATATTGGCCTCCTGATTCTTACTCCCAAAACTTGCTCCTACTGCAGTCTTTCCCTCTCTTAATAATAGTCGATAGTGACGTTTGCCCTGTCAAATCCTTTTAGTCATTTTTACTCCTTGCTTTCTTTCAAACCTCATCTTCAATTGTCCAACAGATGGCCTCAGCACCAATAAATGTGCAGAATCTAACTACTTCTCACCGGTGCACTTACTAAACTTCAGTTCAACCACCACCATCTCTTTCCCAGTGTGTTGCTATAGCACAGAGGTGCTTCACCAAGTTGATTTTGCTTCCAAGAGGACATTTGGCAGTGTGTGGAGGTATTTTTGGTTGTCACAACTGAAGGATCTACTGACATCTAGTGGGAAGAGGCCAAGGATGCTGATAAATACCTTGGAATGCACAGGGCAGCCTCCTCACCTCACTCTGAATCCACCCATACATACATGCAACGAAAAATTATCTGGCTCAAAATGTTAATAACGTTGAGGTTGAGAAACCCATTCATACAACCTCACGATTTGTCTTGATTCTATCATGTCTCCCTTCTAGAAACTAGAATTTTTTTTAAATTTTATTTACTTATTTGACAGAGAGAGACACAGCAAGAGAGGGAACACAAGCAGGGGGAGTGGGAGAGGGAGAAGCAGGCTTCCCGCGGGGGCAAGGAGCCCGATGTAGGGCTCGATCCCAGGACCCTGGGATCATGACCTGAGCCGAAGGCAGAAGCTTAACAACTGAGCCACCCAGGCGCCCCTAGAAACTAGAATGTTTTGCCTCTTAGATGGAAGTCCTCTAATAGTTCCTCAGTTCAGGGTTGTTTCATTTGCTTAGTATTCATACAGATGTACACCTGGAAGGAGGTAAGGATTTGATACTAATTAAATGGTTTTGAATAAAAGATTGAATAAACAATTAGTATATATATTTTTAAAAGATTTTATTTTTTAGAGAGCGAGCGAGAGAGAAACAGCATGAGAGGGGAGAGGGTCAGAGGGAGAAGCAGGCTCCCCGCTGAGCTGGGAGCCCAATGTGGGACTCGATCCCAGGACCCTGGGATCATGACCTGAGCCGAAGGCAGACGCTTAACCATCTGAGCCACCCAGGCGCCCCAATTAGTATATTTTTATGTTAAGGGTTTCTACTTCTGTTGAAAGTAATACTCAGTTCTTTCTCCAACTGTTATTATTATCATACTGTTCAAGGTATTATCTAAAAACCTAATGATAAATGGCCTAAATATTTTCAACCCTACACACAATCTATTATTAAACATTAATAATATTTGGAGAAACTTTTGTCCTGACTAGTTGAAGTAGCTTTATCAGACCAATATCAGCCACAAATTGTTAAAACCTTTTAAAAATAAATAAAAATAGCAGTTCAAAGGAATTATGACAGTAACCAAGGGGTTTGCAACATGAAGAACAATATTCTGGAGAAAAGAAAAGCACAAAAAGAAAAGCAGAACTCTCCAGTATTTTTCTCCAGAAACTTGCCACCTCCCAAGCACTACAAATTAGGAATAAAAAGGAAAAAGAAAAAATAGCAGAAAATGCCACAAGCAGAAATTTTGGTAGCCTCACAGTGCAAGGAAGACAAAAATTGGGGCTCCGAATTAGCCAGATAAAATGAAGTCTACTACACAACTCGACCTTGAGTGGAGACACCTAAAAGACTTTGTCCTGGCGATGAAAACAGAACAAAATTGACCAGTGCTTGAAATGACCGACATTTAGACTCCATTCATATCCATTCCTGACAGCACTCTGATGTTTTTAGTTGACTGATTAAAAAAGTAAATTTTCTGGGTGCCTGGGTGGCTCAGTTGGTTAAGCGACTGCCTTCGGCTCAGGTCATGATCCTGGAGTCCCGGGATCGAGTCCCGCATCGGGCTCCCTGCTCGGCAGGGAGTCTGCTTCTCCCTCTGACCCTCCCCCCTCTCATGTGCTCTCTCTCATTCTCTCTCTCTCAAATAAATAAATAAATAAATAAATAAATAAATAAATAAAATCTTTAAAAAAAATAAAAAAATAAAAAAGTAAATTTTCTTGGAAAAAAAATGTAACAATAAAAACATTTACATTTTAATGCACAATGCTGGTATTCAGTAAAATGTTACCAGGAAGAGCTGGAACCAGGATCAAATGATCAAAACCCAGAAGAACATCAGACATTAGCAATAAGTCACAGCTGATAGGAATATGAAAGTTATTAGACAGGGGTTCTTAAATAATTGTGATTAATATGTTAAAAATAGATGACAAGATAGAAAATTTCATAAGGGAAATGGCATGTAATAAAAATCAGTTGGACAGAGAAAAACAAATACCATATGATTTCACTTATATGTGGAATCTAAAAAACAAAACAAAGGAACAAACAAACAAACAGACTCATAAATACAGAGAACAAACTGGTGGTTCCCAGAAGGGAGGGAGATGGAGGGATGGACAAAATAGGTGAAGAGGATTAAGAGGTACTAACTTCCAGTTATAAAACCAATAAGTCATGAAATTGAAAAGTACAGCATAGGGGATATAGTCAGTAATACTGTAATAACATTGTGCAGTGACAGCTGGTGACTGCATTTATTGTGGTGAGCATTGAGTAATGTATAGAATTGTTGAATCACTATGTTGTGCACCTGAAACGAATATAATATTGTGTGTCAACTCTACTGCAATAAAAAAGAATCAACTGGAAGTCTAGAACTGAAAAATATAAAAGCTAAAATTAAGAACAATATAGATTGATTTAATACCAGATCAGATATGGCAGAGAAAAGAATTAGTAAAATGGAGGATGTATGAATAGAAAAGATCCAGACTGCAACATGAAGAGAAAATGCAATGGGGAAGACAAAAAAAAAAAAAAAAAAAAACATAAAGAGTATATTGGATATGAATAGTTCCAACATATGTGAAATTCTAGTTCCAAAAGCAGTGGAGAGGGGAGAAAGAAAATGAGGGATGAGCAGTATTTGAAGAAATATTTGTCAGAGATTAAAAAAAAAAAAAAGAAAGAACTGAAAATGACAGCAGTCGTCCTAGTCAGGGAAGTATATGAGCCCTCATGATAATAAACACGAAGGAAAGTTTAAATAAGCACATAGTAGTGAAACCAAAAGAAGAAAAGGAAAGAAAAACTATCCTGATAAAAAAGATACATTATCTTCAAAAGAACAACAGTAAGACTGGCAGTTGTGATAGCAACAGAAATAAAAAAAAATCCAGAAGACTGTGGAATGGCTTTTTTCATGGGCTGAAAGACACTAGTGATAAGAATTCTCTTCCCAGCAAAAATATCCTCCTGAATGAATACAAAGTAGACATGCTGTCACACAGACAAAATCTCCGAGATTCCATCACTATCAACTCCCCACTAAGAGAAACGCTGATGATGTTCCTATAGTTAGAAAAACTATGATCCTAGATTGAAGCATGTAAATGGAAGAAGATATTAAGAACCATGGAAAGGACTAGTTTGTTAATAAGTACGTTAAATTGAGATTCTGAGGAATTAGGAAGAGGACCAAATTTAAAGTATTTATTTGTAGTCTTCACAAATTAACTAGTGAGAGAAAATATCAGAGAATTTTGTCACCTGTTTGAAGTGCTATTTATACACGAGTTTCCTTTATATTGGTATCTTAGCAACATTTCCTATAATGTCATAGAAAAATGAAGGCAGAATTCTGTTTATACAGAGTAAGAAAGGTTTGGTGATTTTTTTTTTTCCTATTTTGTCCATTGTTTGAGAGAAGTTGGTAACTTCAGAAACACCTGAGAAGTTATTATTCCGAACAGTGACACTGAAAGATTATTACTCATAGATGAAGGTTTCAACTGAGTTGAAGGTACAAAAGAAACAAATAAAAAGGGACCAAAAAGAATAAGTTCTGGATAGTCAGGAAAGGCCAATCCAATTACACATTTAATTGCCATCCCCTAGTTTCTAAAACTGTAGTTAGGGATCAAAATATGTAATAGTGCGTTTGGCCATTGATACAAGGAACAAGTCTCATTTGTGTTTAAAGAAATCATGCTAAACAATTCTGACAGAAGTTTTAATATCAGTTCTCATGTGTCCTGAGGTACTCATAACTAAAGATGTGTTCTGGAAGCATCTTTGGCTATTATGACCATGTGAATTTGAGTAAGGCTAGTCATCAAAAGCATTATATATCTTATTAAACCTTTCCTTCTACTTCTTAAGAGTAAGATTTTTTTTAAATAATTTTTGGAAGATTTTATTTATTTATTTGAGAGAGAGAGAACAAGAGAGCACAAGCAGGGCTGTGGCAGAGGGAAAAGCAGACTCACCACTGAGTGGGGTGCCAGACATGGGGCTCAATCCCAGGACACTGGGATCATGACCTGAGCCGAAAGCAGACGCTTAACCACTGAGCCACCCAGGTGCCCCAAGAATAGGATTGTTAGGTCAAGCTATTTTTATATGATTTGTATGTCACTAAAATAGATTGAAAATGGAAACATTAATATTCTGTAATTTTATGAACTCTTCACGTATGTCATTCATATTTAGAATAATCTTCAAAAAGTGACATATCCTCATCACTTTAGAAACTGAATGGGAAAGATGCCTCCTTATTTTGTATACAAAGATTTACTAATTTCATCATTTTCTGTTTTTCTTTTATTATTATTGAGAATGACAAACAGGAAAGTAGAAAAAATAGTAGAAGGAACTCCCATGCACCCTTCAGTCAGGGTTGTTAATCATCAGCTCATATCCAACTTTGTTTCATCCATACCCTCACCTACTACTTCCTCAACATCCACCCCAAATATATAGAGGCAAATCACAGACATCATAATTTCATGTATAAATATTTCATAATGTACCTTTAACAGAAAAGGGAATCTTTTTAACATAACAATAAAACTAGTTTTCTTATATTACAAAATTAATAATTATTCCAGAATTAGAGCTCAAATTTACATGATTGTCTCATAAATATGTGTTTCTATATGTATATGTGTGCTAAATAAATACACGCAGATAAGCACATATGCATGTGTATATGAATGTGTGTTAATCCTCTTCAACCATGACAGTCATATTTCCAAACATTGTTTTTCAGGATCTCTTATATCCCAAAATGTATTTCTTTTTAAAGATTTATTCATTTATTTATTTGAGAGAGAAAGAGGGATAACGCATGCATATGCATGCACGTGCATGAGTGGGGTGAAGAGCAGAGGGAGAAAGAGAGAGAGAATTTCAAGCAGACTCCCCTCTGAGTTCGGAGCCCAGCTTGGGACTTGATATCGCGACCCTGAGATCATGACCTGAGCCGAAATCAAGAGTCGGACTCTCCACCGACTGAGCCACTCAGGCACCCCTCTTATATCCTAAGATGTAATAAGAGGTGTTAAACTGTTCCATATCTGGTAAGTGTAGGGAACCTAGATTAAATACACTTTAAGAAGTTTCTTTACTCCAGAATTTCTCTGAGCTTTTAATATGCTAAAATGTACTGTGAAACTCTAAAAGCAGATACGGTATACAGAATTAATTACAGTTAAATAACCTCCAAAGTCCATTTTTGTGTATTTATTTTTGAAGCATTACCAACCAATGACATTTTACTTGATAGGACTTTTTCCTAGATCTAAAGCATTAGAGACTTTCTAACCATATATTTACATAACTTGGATTTTTTAAATAGAAATTTCAGATTCAAATTTCAAAACCTGAGGCAGTATTTCTCAAAGCATGGTCCCTGGACTAACTACATCAAAATCAACTGAAAAGACGGCCTGTTAAAAATCCATATTCTCTGTTTCCTTCACAGACTTACTGAATCAGTATTTCTGGTAGCAGTAAAGGAATTCACATTTTTAACATGTTCTCTGAGAAGCTGTTTTGCATGCTAAAATGTTTAAATTACTAGACTAGAATTTCTACAAATACTTAAGGAATTTGCAAGAAGAATGAAATGATACAGAATGAAAAGGAAACATCTATATTTTGTTTTAAGAGAAAGAGTCAAAGAATTTCAAAGTTTCACAGATTAGATAGAGTCTAGCATAGTTGACTTCTTTCCTTTTTAATTTGTTATAATTCAGGCCATAATGATCTCACTTATCCATAAAAACCAAGAAGTGCTTTCATGTTAATCATGAGCTTCATGTTATTACACCTACTCTACTGATACATATGGACTCCCAGGACGGCAGTAGAGTAGATGTATGTATATACATCCCTCTGCTCCCTGAGACTGATTTGAATGGTTTGAAAAAAAAAAAATCTCTGACCTTAGAGTTTCTTAAGAGTTTAAGTGTTTGCACAGGAGGACTTGTTAATGAACTAAAGCATAGTCCTTGTTCTTTTCCTAAAATAGCATCGAAGATTCTGTATATTTCTGCCGCACAAGAACCACTCTCCCATTCTCCACAAGTGTGATTTTTGTCTCTGTGGGGTATCCACTTCGAATTCTGAGCCCGGAGCTGTGCGTGGTTGTAGAAGAGAACGCTTTCGGGGAGCAATCAGCAGCCTTGTGGCTCTTGCTGAGCCACCTACACAGGATTAGGACAGGTCTGCATGTGGTGTGGCAAGAGGGTACAATAGTTAAAAGATGCCTTGCCCAAGCACCCACTCAGCCACACAGATACTCACAAGGAACTATGCTCAGATAATCATGTATCCCCTTCTTTTGGATAAAAAGTCGATTCTCATAGTAGCTATTTCTTTTCATGTATAGTCTATTTTCTCGCCCTACAGATACTGGTATGTCTTTGTACCATTGCCTCTGCTGCATACTTTCAGTGCTTCCCATTTTCTGTCAGCAAAAAGAACACGTTCCTTAACACGTCATCCAGGTCTGGCTACATTGGTGTGCGGCTCAGTCACAGAGGACCCCGGACTGAGAAATGCCCCCATTTTGGCATATCGCCCTGATGTCACTGTCTTGAAATCCGTAGTCCTCTTGTCTCTGAAGTTGCACTTTGTCAGTGAAGTCCGATGGGACAGCAGAGCATGCTCGTGAGCAGAGGAAATATGCTGGGTGGTAGCAGGTGCACCTGCTTCGGGTGCAGCAAGCAGGACAGGCTCAAGCCTGTTCTCCAAGCAGACCACGGCCACGCGGTAAGAGTAGGTACCATGTACACCCATGTGCCTCATGGCAGTCAGGAGCGTTGAGGCCCTGAGAAGGTGGGCACACCAGGACCTGGGCCCAGACTGGTGGAGGTGGTGCTCACAACAGCCTCAGAAGCTTCCATGGCCAGCTGCAAGGACCTCGGGAGAACAAGGGACTCAGAAAGCAGTCAGCGCTGGGATCCAGTGTGAGGGGTCCGCTTGCCCATCTGTCCCCAGAGTCTGTTCATGTGATCTGTGTGATGTTTGCAGAAATAGGAACTCTTCAACCTGAGCACCAGCACAGGAACTGCCAGGGTTCAGGCAGTAAACTTTGTCAGTAAAGACTCACAAAATAAAAGCCTGCACGTGAGCATTGCAATGAGGCGTATCACAGAGTTATTCACATTCTTCGAAGAGTTTAGCATCCCTGGTTTTAAAAAGTTGTCCAGCATTGCAAAGCTAAGATCCAGAAGCTTAGAAACAGAAATTAAATTTAATAGTTTTTCCACTCAATGGAAAAGAACACTATTTTTATACGAAGCTCCAGGTGAACCAATTATTAATGAGTGTTTCCTTGTAATTGAAGATAAGGCAATAGAATGCGTAAATGGGCATTTTGGATTATACACAAGTCATTAAGGCACTTTCAGTTTCTTGTATAGCCTTCAGAAGTTACAGGGTATGTCAGAAGAACATTAAAGTTCCATTGTTTAAATTTACATTTAAAATTTAATTCAGACTTACACAAAACGGATTTGTATGAAGAGTTAAATCTAGAAAAAATTGTTCCGTGGAATTATCAGCTCTAGATGTTCTAAGATTTATATTTCAAAATAACTTATCAGCACTATATTCCCATGTTGTCACATCCTATAAAGTACTCTTTACAGTTTGGTAACAGTTATATCAGCAGAGAAAGATCCTTAGCAAAATCAAAAATTATTGAAAAATATTTGTGATTTTACATTTGTCATGAGCGACTGATGCCAATTAAATCAATTGAAAATGAAGTTGCTTAAAACATAAATTCCAGTAAGTAAATTTACAGAAATGTGAGAAAAAGCTTAGAGCAAGCAAGATATAACTTTAATAAAGCATTACTTAATGTATTATATAAAACTAACACCAAAAATATTTTTGCAATTTGCAAGTTTATGCTGTGACTCATATATCACTATTACCCTATTACGTTTTATAAGTTATGCTACATTTCTAAAGCAAGTTGCTTTATATTTAGTATCTTTAATAGAACTTCTTTATTTTTTGACCAAGACACCCCACATTTTCATTTCACACTGTGACTCACAGATTATGTAGCTGATCCTAAAGACATCTCAATTATGTCTTTTATGTCTTTTACTGTGACTATCACCCAATTTTTATGTCTTTATTGTGACTATCACCCAGCTTCCTATTTCCCATATTCACTCCTGTATTGTACTCTGTCTAATACTAGGATTTCCAGCAAAACGACTGCTCTGCATCTACCATCCATGTTTCGTCTTCACACAGATTCTTTGTAAATGCTCCTGCCTCTTGCCAACATAGGCATCCTTCCCCCACCTGCCACCTTTACCTAGCTAATTCCTATTTGCCTTTTACCCTCAGCCAAAACAACTCTTTTTCAATAAACTGACTCCTCAGGATCCCCCGTTTTAATTTATATTTGATGTTGTTGTTTTTTTTTCCTCCTGACAGATGGCTGGAATTTGGTAGGTGCTCAGTAAATACTAGTTAATAAACGAATTAACTAGTGATGACATCTAAACATTATAAATTATAATACAAATATTTCTTATTCATGAAATGTTAGTCATTATTACTGTACTACCAATGAGCTATGTATGCAGGGAATGATTTGTCTAACTTTGCTGTTTTGTGGTGCCATAAACGGAAGGAGTTGCTGTAATTTTTAATGTTTGAAAATTACTTTAATTGCATGATCTAAAACTTTAAATCAGAGCAGTTTTGCACTACCAACACATCCAATTAGCCAACTCATCCTCCCATAAATGTAAATAAGACATTAGTGATACATTCTTTTCCAAAAAACTACAAGAAGAAAAATATTTTCTAGTTCTAAAAAGTGTTCTCGAAACCCTTACTCAGGGAGAGAAGTGAAGAAGGCTTGGAATTAGGAATGGATGTAGTCCACAAAATCATTCTTCAAACTTCTCTCCAAAAATAATTACAAAGTGTATGCATCTAATACAATAAAGGAAAGAGCATTTTTAAATTATGCAAACATAAAAAATAAATACACAAACATAAAGATCTACCTGATGTCAGTTGAGTTCGATTTTCTGCATTATATGCAGAAATATAAAATGTGCTTTTATTTTTCCACGGCTCTTTTTATCAATATGTACCTTAAAACCCAAAATTATTAGATTCTACAGGATTAAACTTTATCTCACGAATGATTTTTAGAGAAAGATTTTCTAAGTTCTCATGTCACAGTTTTGAAACTTCTTTATGTATGATATTTTTTCAGAATAATTTGAACAAACTCCTAATTCTTAAATGTAAATTCCTTAAAATATATTTTATTTTTAGTAAAATAGTGTGTATCTGAATTGAAATGTATGTGCAGGGCTTCTTTATGGTTACTGAGTTTGCCCTTTCAGTCAATTCTTAGTCCTCTAATATCGAAACTATTTATTTTGTTATTAAAAAATGTAGTCAGATGGGATCTATCACTATGAGTCTCTTTTAGTCAGAGAAATATAGGACTCTCGAGTCCAACTAGAACACTTTTGGAAATGACCTTTGAAACTTTGGTCAGTGAAATGCTAGGACTTGGAAAATCTGGATAAGAGAGGGAAAACATACGTCTTTCCCCTTCACGTTGTGTCTTTAGATAAAATACAAAATTGTTATCACAGCTATGTCAGAAATAGGATAAATATTATATTCACATTAGTAAATACACACTTATGATTATAAATCTCAATATAAACTATTGTAGTTAAGATCTTAATGCCATCGTTTTTCTCATAGTATATGAAATTAACATGGGCTAGAGCTGCAACCAGTGTGTGGACTGTAATGTTGCACGTAGATTTTCAGAATAAAAAAACAATAAAAACTGTGTGGTGCATTTTTCATGTAAGGAATACTGTCTTTTGAAGTCTACAGTTTTCAATCAGCTATTTATTTTTATATAAAATATGAATAAAACTATGTCCTTTTATTACAAGTAATAAGCTACACTGATTAATGCAGAAACATTTGAAAAGGGAATAGAATTATTAATACTGAATATAGTAGAACTCCAAGTTATATTTATACAATTTCAAGCAATCGTAAAACCATTTAAAATATGTATTTTGTTGCCATATGTCACATTTTATAAGCTTTTTATGATAATAATATTTTTTTCTCAACA
Organism: Mirounga angustirostris; assembly: GCF_029215605.1. Lineage (NCBI taxonomy): Eukaryota > Metazoa > Chordata > Mammalia > Carnivora > Phocidae > Mirounga > Mirounga angustirostris. The sequence continues at coordinate 173,047,879 of NW_026991709.1, read as the reverse complement.
GAGAGGACTGTTATTACCATTCCACCTTCCAAAATGGACGTTACAGTTGGAGAGAGTATAGTCCTACCATGCCAGGTGTCCCACGACCCCTCCGTTGAAGTTGTATTTATATGGTCTTTCAATGGAGATGTCATAGACTTAAAAAAAGGAGTGGCTCATTTTGAAAGGATTGGAGGAGTAAGTTGATGACATTTTTAAGTACTTAATAAAATAAATCAAGTCTTTCACATGAATCAACATCTTTCATAATTATTCTTCCCATACTTATTTGCATCGATAACCACTGTCCGTTTATGAAGCTGCATCTGTTTTTGTTTTATTTTGTTTTCTGTCTTTCATAGAAATGCTTGTGTTCTAGATGCAATTATAAAAGAGGGGATAGGAAAAGGGATCATATATGAGCAACAACAATGATACTAGTGTATCTCCTAATTTCAGAGGTGTCTCATATTTAATATTTATCCAGCTGTAAAAAAAAATGGGACCTGCTGGGAATTATTGTGTATCCCCCTTTCATTTTCTATCTGCAGGAATCTGTTGGGGATTTGATGATAAGGAATATTCAGTTAAATCATTCAGGAAAATATCTATGCACGGTAAAAACAACTCTAGAAAGTTTATCTGCTGTAGCTGATATCATTGTTAGAGGTAAGCATAATGATGGAAATAAATGAGCACATTATTTATTCACAGACAGAAATGTTAATAAGTAAACGGTAGATCTTTGAGTAACCAACCACATCATGATAAAGAAGTGAGATAAAAATATAGATTTTTTTTTAATTTTCTAAACTTTAAGACTCCATGGCATATGTAGTGTGGATATGGATATTGAATTGAGTAAGTTTTGTGTATTTATAAGGAATGGTCAGACTCAGTGTGTAGTGTCAGTCCCTAAAAGTTAGGCATGCCTTCTATTTATGATAAACCATTCTCATCAGAACAGGGTCAAAGTCATATATTCCTACAGTTCTCCATATAAGCTGCATTTACTTGAGTTACCTTTTGAAAAAGGAATATATGAAAGTTGTTTTCAGTTTTTGAGATTAGCTCCCTAACTGATGATAATCATCCATTCCATGATTGGAATTTTCTTTCTTTCTTTTTTAAGAGGGAGCGGCGAGGGGCAGAGGGGGAGGGAGAGACTCTTAAGCAGGCTCCCACGCCTAGCACAGAGCCCAATATGGGGCTCAGTCTCACAACCCTGAGATCATGACCTGAGCTGAAATCAAGAGTTGGTTGCTTAACCGACTGAACCACCTAGGCACCCCAGAATTTTCTAATCTTCAAAGGAAGATTTCTAAATTGGTCTCTCACCATGTAAACTGAATTAATAGGGCTTTATCTCAAATAATTTGCTAAAAGTACATTATGTTCAGTATTTTATCTTCTAAGTATAACAGATAAGAATAAACTGCCCCTATCCCAAATAATGAATTTAATAATTTTCAATGTAGTTATCAATGAACATATTTTTCAAGGTCCACCAGGTCCCCCTGAGGATGTAAGAGTGGAACACATTTCCAGTACTACTTCTCAACTAAGCTGGAGACCAGGCTCAGATAATAATAGTCCCATTCAAATATTTACTGTTCAGGCTCGGACACCATTTTCTGTGGGTTGGCAGGCTGTTTCGACTGGTAAGTGACACCAGTGTTTTCGGGTGATTTTTCTAAAACAGATGTATTTGTTTGATTGACTGATTGATGTTAAGTAGTGCCAGTTTTGATGACTGAAGTGCCTCCCTCTTTTTAGTTCCAGAAATTCTCAGTGGCAAGACCTACAATGCAACAGTGGTTGGTTTGAGTCCTTGGGTGGAATATGAATTTCGCGTCGTTGCTGGGAATAGCATTGGGATTGGAGAACCAAGTAAAGCATCAGAATTGTTAAGAACCAAAGCGTCAGGTAAGAAATTAATGTCTTCTAAACATGTGGAAGATCCCTTATGGTATAGTTCTTAAAGAAAACAAATAAGAGGTATTTTTATGGGTTTTGTCGTATTTTGGGCCCCAAATCAGAGGCAGGAAACCAGCAGCTTTCATTTTCACATTTTTATATATACAAAGCAAGGAGTATTTTCTCCTAAATACAAGTTCAATAAGAGATGATTATAGCTAAGCAGGCATGTCAAAAATAAGAGTTTTTCAGAAGCTGTCCTCTCATCTCATCAATTTTCTAGCCAAACTCCAACAGAGAATCTGTAGATTTGTACATGCAAATGAGTTACTGCTTGTTTCATTAACTGTTGTAGCCAAGAATTTATTGAGACTCTGTAGGTGCAATCAGCCACACATTTCCATCTATTTCTCAACTCTGACCTAGTTGCAGCTTCATTGAGCAATAGTATAAATTCTTTCCCATGCAAATGAGGTAAATCCTAAGCTCATTTAACAGAAGCACTAATTGAGCATCAGTTGGTTCACTGAACAGCAAAATACAAGTGGAACCTGGCTCAGAAATCACCCCTTCTTAAGCTTTTTTCAATGGATCCTCTTTGTTCTACTCCTAAACTTTACACCCAGGGTAACATTTGATCTGCTTGCTGCATGCAGTTAACAAAGTTCACATTCTTACTCAGTCATATAAATGAGGGATCACTCTGTTGTCACTGGCTTAGCTTAACAAGCATGAAGTACTTCAATTAAGTGTGCACAACTGTCAGATGTCAATAATGCTTTTTTTCAAATTAAAGATAATGTAAGTATTTTCATTATAGGATTGGGACTGAAAAAAAAAAACATATTTGACAGTACGATCTTAAATGAGATCATCCTAGAAGTTTAGAGCTGAGAGGAGAGTCCTTCATTTTACAGAAGAGGAAAAGGAAGACCAGGATCTTAGCTACTGTCTCAGAGAGTCAGGATTTGAACTCAGATCTTCAGACTTGGGCACTGGCATTCTCCATAACCATGGGTCTTAACCTAGATGAGCAAGAGATTGGCATAAGGAAATGTGTAAATATAGAAAGTCCCAGTCCTTACTGTAGACTGGCTGGAGAAGACGCTCCCAGGTGGCCTATGACTCACTGTTACCTTGAGTTTTAGATTGTTTTTTACAGCTGATTCATATCATGGTAGCTTTGGGCAGGGTTGACTCTAACTGTAAAATTTTACAGTAAAGCTTGTGCACTACCTTCTATTGACCACTAACACTCTTGTTTCAATAGCATGATGAGACCTGGTGTTCATAATAATTACCCCGAGTTTCCAAATCATACTGAAGTGTGTCCTTTTTTTTTTTTTTTGGTAGCTTCTTAAAGACACTTCTTCTCAATATGGTCTTGGGTTTAGTATGTTTCGTTTGAAAAAAGAATTTAAAAAAAAGGAATTTTATTGCCCAGAATGTTGGAAACTTTGTAGAGAGTAAATTAAAGTATAATTTAAAATAATTTCCTTATGTATCTACACTATTTAATGGTCCTGGAAAAGTGTCACTCTAAGTTGTTGAGTACCAGAAACCCTGCAACTGTAAAACCCACATGGATTTATGTGTTTTTGGCCAAAGGCCATGGAAGACTTAGAAAATAGGGTGTAAGTACAAGGCAATCTTTTAAATGCATTGTGAAGATCAAAGCAGACAAAGGGCAAATCTGAGTATGAAAATGGGTAATGTCTGATAGGTGCTATTATTAAAAAGAATAATTAGACTATTATATCACTATGTTGTTTATAAAGTTAAACATCTGTATCTAATGGCAATAATTAAGATAAGTAGTCTAAATTTGTCTGCATGGTCTCCACAGTGGGAGAAAATTTTGAAGTGGGCAATTAAATATTATGTATTTTCATTCCTGCCTACCAGTCAGCAAACCCCAGCATACCCAGGCACTTCCACCCCCCCCCACCTTTGGATCTTGATCAAAAATGACCAAATATAGAGAATTACATATAGTTCAACCTTTAAAAAAGTATATCATGCAGATATATCCATTATCACAGATTTAGGATGCATCTGCCATTATTTTGTGAAAAGGATTACATTTCAACACTTCCACATATATAAAGTAAAACCCCATTCTGATAATATACTACAACACCCACACATACAGCTCTCATCAGTTTTGTAGTTTACCTCAAACTACTTATTATTTGTCATACTAGTCCTCACAAGGGTATACGTGAAGGGCATAATTGTTTTCTAATTCATAGAAATGATCAGTGTCTGGGATGTTCTACCACAGAGCCTTAGAGTCCTAGAGTTAAACGGAGAAAATCGCCTCTGTCACATCCTTGACAGGGGGCCATCTTCTTAGCTGGCATGTGAAAGGTTAGAGGAAAATTCCTTTCTGTTCTGTACTGAGAGAATGTGATTCAAACATAGAGTTAGAATAACAAGAATTTATTTACTTAGATATTTTCAAGAATGCATTTTTAAATGTTAAACTATCTTGATTACAAAAAAAGAAAAATCATTTTAGTTTGTTTATTAAAAAAAGAATTAATTAATAGACTGCCTCAGTAACTTGTTTACAGCACAACTGTATAATTAGGCACTAAGTCAGCACTGTCACGGTTACCATCTGAATGGAACATCATTTTGCCAATTAGTAGATGATGCATAATAATGTCAAATACACGATGTTACTCGATTTTTAATTAATTTTGGAGCCAGGGTGCTCATGTATCAAACACAACTGTGTCCTCTCTCTTAGAAATTTGGATATGTGTAAACATAATTTATGTTCATTAAAAATGCAAGACTCTCACAATGTGCAGCATGAGATTTTGAAAGGTGAAATCTAAAAAGAAAATTCTTCCTGATGAAGATGTACTTTAATAATTGCCATCGCACATTTCTCTTGGTTGCTTTCAGTCCCCGTTGTGGCACCAACAAACATCAATGGAGGTGGAGGAAGTCGGTCGGAACTCGTCATTACGTGGGAGGTAATTTTCTGTCCAACTGAGTTATTTTGAAAGAAAAAGATTTAGCTGGCCAGGAAGAATACTGAAAAACAAAAAGATTTATTTGATCACTACTGAGAATATATAAAAATACATGGTATGAAAGACTCCTGATGATGAATTACTTAGAGGAGGTATTAGAAACTTTTATTTCTACTAACGTGAGAGAGTGTAACTAACTCAACACAATTCTCTCCCCGATATAAGAAAAACAACTTCAGGGTTTATTGAAGGTTTGCCAGTAGCATTTCAATTATTACTTGATGGACTAGACATTTTTGTATTTATTACTTCTGGAACTATGCTCTTGCACACAAGTTAGACTCAGTAGAATGCAGGTGGAAACAATTCTTTTCCTATCACTGTTCTTTAAACACCCCTGCGTCCAGACAAAAACTTGGGCAGATGGCATAGCTTTTATGGTTCTTATTCTTACAAATTAACATATAGGCTCATTTTATACTTATTAAAAATTTCAGCCTGGTTTATTATCATAAACTTTAGACTTTTCTCCAACCTAGTATTTCTCGTTTCCAGTAGCTTGGGCTTGCCTCAGCCTAAGGATTCCACAGTGTGAAAGGGAATGTATAGTCAGTTCTCTACCTAGTCTCCATTCTGCTGTTGAATCTCTCCTTCCCTAATCCCTATGTTACCTCTTGCTTCTCCGGAGTTGTGGTGGGTTTGGGCTGAGAGAAGAGGAAGAGTACTGAACAGGTCCTGATTGCTGGTACATTTGTAATTTGACTTTGGAGTACTCCAGAAGTGGCAAATAGCCAGACACTGTTATTTTTTTTTTATTAAGTTTTTAATTTTGATTCCAGTATGGTTAACATATAGTGTTAAATTAGTTGCGTGTACAGTGTAGTGATCCAGCAATTTATACATTACTCAGTGCTCATCATGATAAGTGTGCTCTTTAATACCCATCACCAGTTTCGCCCAACTCCCCCACTCCATCCACTTCCCCTCTGGTAACCATCAGATGCTGTTATTTTATAGGGTAGTTTTTTTTTTTTGTTTGGTTTTTTTGGTTGGGGGGTGGGGTATCCAGGAGATCCCTCACAGGGAACTTCTAGTTACAATTCCTTGGTGCAAGCCTAGCTGGCTACTGAAAAGTCTCCTCAGTTCCTGGGGTCTGGTGGTCCATGTCGAGTCCCTTCTGGTGGAGGTTGTCTTTCTCTTCTAGGTGGTCTTTGTAGATAGAGTCCCTTTCAAAGCTTCTCATGGGTCCCTTGCATGGGATCCACACTTACCCTCAGCAAACATATCTTTGTTCTATGTTCAGTGGGAGTATAGTGCATTCCTGTTTAGCCTCTCTCTTCACTCTGCTACCATGTGTTGTCCAGATCTCTCTCTCCTTTAGAAGTTTCTCAGGCATTGTCAGTTAAAAGAACCTATCAGTCCCAAATTCCGGAGAGCACATACCAAGTGGTTCTTTGTGAGGCCTCTTCACTTGCTTAGGCAAAGAATGAGAAGTGGCCCCATTACTTTCCCTTGGTAGAGGGGTAGGAATGCACAGCTTTTTCAACAACTCTCTCAGAAGAAATATTTTCCTACTATTCTTTCCCTAAAAAACCGAACACTCCTTTGATATACCGTTATCATAGAGGAGAGGCTAAATTTTGCCTATAAATGGTTTGATGTCTCTCTTTGGAATGCATATCATGTCATACCCTTGTTGTCAGCTTTGAGCCTCAGCTATAACTGATAAAAGAGCCCTGCCCTGTTTCATTGCCTGTGTACGTGTTTTTGACATTTTGATAATAACTTTCATACTGCCAAAACATCCACTTCCTCAGACATTTTAATATTATACCTAAGAGCATGATGGCCATGGATGTTTTAATTGAAAATCATCCTAGCTGATGCATACAAGGGGGTTCTCATTGGGAAGCAGGGTGATTTTATCTCTCAGTAGACATTTTACAATGTCTGAGGACAGGTTTGATGGTCACAACTAAGTTGGAAGAGAGTTGTGTTTGGGCAGAGGCCAGTGATGATGCTAAATATCCTACAAGGCACAGGACAGCCCCCACCACAAGGAATTATCTGGCCCAAATTGTCAATAGTGCTGAGGTTTAGAAACACTGCTGTTGAATCAGAGTATTCACTGTATCTATAAATGATTTTGCAGTAGTAAAAGGTCCATTTTATTCCTTACAAAATTCCATTAAAAGATAGAGAGAGAGAGAGTGGTAGTAGTAGTAAGCTCTTTTTATCTGTGAGTAAACTCAGGCACAGAGATGTTTTCTCAAGGTTGTAAATGACAGAGCCAGAAACCAGGTGTCCTTTCTTCTGGACATCTAGTTTCATGTAGACATGGTGAGCCCAGCACAGTGCCTGGAATGTGGCATGGCCTACCCGAGTACTGTTGGATGGGTGGATAGTACTGAAAGAGAAGAAGCTCTCAGAGGCCTGAGGCAGAGAGGACTACACTTGCAGAGCACTTACAGGGTTTCTGTGCTGCACTGGACATTTCATGTTATTCAGTCCTCACAGCAATGCTAGGAGGTGGGTAATCCCACTTTCAGATAAGAAAACAGAGGTTTAGAAATGTGATATGGGGGCTCCTGGGTGACTAAGTCAGTTAAGCATCTGACTCTTGATTTCAGCACAGGTCATGATCTCAGGGTCGTGGAATTGAGCCCTGCAACTGACTGCACTCAGTGTGAGCCTGCTTGAGATTCCCTCTTCCTCTCTCTCTGCCCCTCCCCGTCCCCACTCCCACTCTCTGCTCTCTAAAATAAATAAGTAAATCTTAAAAAAGATTTGGGTGGTGGGCAGTGGGAGCATTTTAACACAGGGCTCTCGCTCCATGCTCTTTTACTTTGTCCTAAATTTGAATTCCACGTATCCCTACACGGTGTCATGGTTCAGGGTGGGCAAGAGTCCCTATATATCTGCCTTAAGCAGTAAGTTAGTCAAATTATTCCTGTCCTCTGAACAGGAACATTTCCCACAAAATCAGTGACTCCCACATGAGCCTACAAGAGGTTTGCTTTAGTGTGATGGTTAAGTAGGTTATTTAGGCTTCAATATTCTTCGAAGGTCAAATAAACATTTCATCATAGTGTATAGGAAATTTTGCCTGATATCATGCATTATTTTTTCTCCTCTAAAGTCAGAAATTACTAAAGGTTGGTAAATAATTGTTTTAGCACATTCAATATGTGAGAGGAATAGGAAATCCTGTGTATACTATTCTTAAACAGAGAGGATGTGAGTTACAAATATATATATATATATATGTAATATGTATATTTCCATGATTTATAAGGTCCTTTTCTTTCAAGCAAGTTTCATCAAACCATCACCTATGGGCCAACCTTGCCCTGCTCCCTGTTTTCATACACAAATTCCCCGACCACCACACCCATCCTCTCAGGTATGAAGTGTAGTTACATTCATGCTTTCACAAGAGACCATATGTCTCCCATTGCTTAAGATAGTTACTATCTGACCTTCTACAGAAAACATTTGTTGGCCTCTATTTTAAAAAATTAAAAAAAAATTAAGTCAAAGTCATTTGCTCTGTGTGTTTTTTCTTGGGGTATCAGATATATAGATAGATGCTTGCAGAAATTACATTAATGGATGCAGTTTCCCATGTATCATTCACATTTGGCATCACATACACGCAGTTACTGAGCCAAATCCTTCTGATGCCCAAACTTCTTTAAGGAATAGGTTATGTATATTTAGAAGGCAATGCATATATTAGTTCAAGCCACCAGAAGGCATTTAGGAACTCTTTCAATTCAATGAAGAAGAGCTACTCTGTTTCAAGCAGTGGGGGTACAAAAATAAATTTTAAAAAGTTCTGAATGTTCAGAGGCCAACAGGAGGACAGTCTTAATCCAGCATGGAAGAAGGTCAGGAAAGGTACCACCCTAGTTTATCAGAACTATGTTTTGGAAAAGAAATTGGGAGTGGAGAGATGGCCAAAGTCACCGCTATTGCGGATGAAATAGTACCTGACGGGCTTTCAGAACTAATGCACAACCAATGACCATTCTAAATTCAGTGAGAATCCACCATTATGGTTTATAAGTGACAGCTTTACTGAACATCCCAGATTGCTGCTCATGTAAATACACCATAGTATAATCTGCTTGAAATAAACATCCTCCTTGTGTTTTCTCCAGTACCAAAGTAATGTGTATTTTGTGTTTGTTTATTTGTTTTGGTTTGTTTTGTTTCCAGCAACCTAGACCTGATATCTAACTTTTGGAATGTAGTAAATGCCAATTCCTTTTTAAGGTATCTTTATTCACATCTTATCATAATTTGTACTCCCAGATACTCTCAAGTTTAAGCTACTTGTGGTGAATATGTCATATAAAATATGACTATAAGGTTAGGAATATAGGATAAAGTACTATGGAGTAAAAGATAAACACCTATACCGGGAGTTGTTTTTTTTTTTTTTTTTTTGGAAAAGGGCAGGTCAGGAAAAGTATTCAGAAAGTTTTCAGCCTGTGGACCACATGGTCTCTCACAACTTCCAACCCTGCCATTGTCATCAAAAGCATCCACATACGTAGATAAATGAACAGTTGTGACTGTGTTTGTTATTTCTAAAACCAGGCTGCAGAAGATTTGGCTCTTAGGCCATAGTTTGCTGCCCTTGGTCTAAACTAAAGATTCTGTTCTTAGTCTTTACCAACTGTAATAGATTTTACTACCAGAAGGATTTCTGAATTTCTTTTTTCTACTGGACACTTCCTTTGCTTAAAGAAGGAGACTTTCATCCTGACCATCTTAAACAGCTATATATATCTTTGCAACATTTTCCCCTCTGCACATATGGGAAGAATAAAATGGAGACCCTAAATAAGTATCTTCCCCTCCCCCGTTTCTAAACTGCATCTGTTGGACTTGGATCTTTCTTGAGGGAACATCATGAGAAACACTAATTGTACTTGACTAACAAAAACTGAAGTCCTTCATTTTCTCAGATGAGCTAAACATCTTGATTAAATCTTAGATCAGAGAAGCATCAAAAAGCAAATGCTCTAGAAAGTAGCTTAAGTTCTCATAAATCTCGATTCCACTAAAAATTAACAATTTTAAATCCGATCTCCCTGTGAAAGTGCTAATACAAGGAAACATTTTCTTTCCCCAGATTTGAGAACCTATATTTTTCTTCCTCTTTTCACTTTCTGTATTTGTTAGACTGTTCCACATGGCAAGAAACAGAGACCAGCTCAGGTCATCTCAGTTAATGGGGATTTATTTTAAAGCTATGTGGGAGGTAATGAGGATGAAAGAAGTCTCAATAACCAAGCAGGCAGGTCAAATGAAGAACTGGAACATCGTTCATCACTGTTCAGAGCACGGTGGCTCTAAGTCTGCTGCAAGCTACTCTGGTAATCCAGCTCCTGCTACAGTAGTCCCTCATGCTTGCTCCTTGTTCTACCTGTTTCCTTTACTTATGACTTCCTACTTCACTAATAGCTCCATTCTATCTCTTCTCTATGTGAGTTACAGCTTCCATTTTCTCTTGGCTTCTACTGCTTCATTGTCCCTACTATATTCATTGTATGTTTTCTACTTATTGCCTACTCTAAGTTTATCTAGGATTGTCCCCTCCTGTGTTTCATATTCAAACTTTGTAGAGGAGAGGAATTGATGGGGTCTGTCAGTCACTCTAGAACGTGAAGATTTGGCACCAGGACACCTCATACATAGTGATTAAGATGGGACCATTGATTCTGGTGCCCATTTCTGGGTAAGCAGATGTGGTCCAAGTCTCAGGATTATTTGGTACGATGAATGGTTATGTATGGGTAAAGGAAACCCTCAGAAAAGGAGTTGTAGGCAGGTGGGACTCAGGCATTAATGTCCTATCAGGTATGCCTTTATTAGTCTATCAAAATATTTGAAAAAGAAAAGAAAAGAAAAACATTTTTCTTTAAAAAAAACCTAAATTTTCATAGATTTTTAAATACAACTTTCTTGTAAACAGGTGGAATATTTGTCTAAATTCAAGCATAAATTCATTTTTGTGTGTTTATTTTATGATTGTAATGTGTAATATCTGTAGAGTTCTGGGGACCTTATATCTATTTTTGTTTTGTAATTTTAATAATGATAAGTTAGGTTTTAAATGAATCTTACAGAATTTGATCTCTGTGGGAATAAACAAAGTTTTTTTTGTTATTTTTTTTTTTTTTAAATGTCAGGAAAAGTGCATGCTGATGTTACTACTAATGAAGATGTATGGTAAAAAATACTGGGGAGAATCTTACAGAATTTGATCTCTGTGGGAATAAACAAAGTTTTTTTTGTTATTTTTTTTTTTAAATGTCAGGAAAAGTGCATGCTGATGTTATTACTAATGAAGATGTATGGTAAAAAATACTGGGAGGTCTTTTATGCTTTTGTGTTTGAGTAATACTCTATATGTCTTAAAGCAAATATTATTACATAACAGTTATATTATCTGTATCTTATAAGAATTTGTTGAAAATTTTATGAAAAGAAAACATAGCTAGCCTTGAAATAGTTAATAAGTTAATTTTGTGCTGAGTTTAAAAAATTCATATCCAAATTATGTTTTAACTTATAAAATCTTGAAATCTTCTAAACCATTTTTATTACATTTTATTATTACAACTTAATGAATAATCATGGAAAGAGATATAAACATGTAAAACCTGTTTTACATTTCCATTTAAATTTTTCATTTATTTATCTGAATATCTTTAATTGGGATCATTTTCCTAGTTGGCATTCCAAATAAAAGTATTATTGGGGCGCCTGGGTGGCTCAGTCGGTTAAGCAGCTGTCTTCGGCTCAGGTCATGATCCTGGGGTCCTGGGATCGAGCCCCATGTCCGGCTCCCTGCTCTGTGGAGGGCCTGCTTCTCCCCCTCCTTCTGCCTGCTACTCTGCCTACTTGTGCTCTCTTTCTATCTATCTGTTGAATAAGTAAATAAAATCTTAAAAAAAAAAAAGTATTATTTTTTCAATGTTTCATTAAACAGGGTTAATATCCATGTTTGTCTACATTAAAAGAAATGGCAAATAATCAATAAAAATTATAACAGCTCTATAAAATATTTTTGTAAATACTCAGTAATTGATCACTTCTGCCCAAGTCAATTCCAGAAGAACTACAGAACGGAGAGGAATTTGGGTACATCATCATGTTGCGGCCAGTTGGCTCAACAGCCTGGACCAAGGAAAGAGTACCATCTGTAGAATCATCAAGGTTTGTTTACAGAAACGAAAGCATCACGCCCCTCTCTCCCTTTGAAGTCAAAGTGGGTGTATATAATAACGAAGGGGAAGGATCTCTGAGTACTGTGTCCATTGTCTACTCTGGGGAAGATGGTAAGTTGTGGTCAGCCCTGGAATGGTCATACTTAGGCATGTACGTATATTTTGCATTTATTTTCCATGAAGCACTCTGCTGAAGATGATTGTGTCTTTTTTAAATGATAGAACCTCAACTGGCCCCAAGGGGAACGTCTGTCCAGAGTTTTTCTGCTTCGGAAATGGAGGTTTCATGGAATGCTATTCCCTGGAATAGAAACACTGGAAGAGTGCTGGGCTATGAGGTAATCCACATTAATTTCACTTTCCCTTGGGACTATGCCAGTTAACCACACAGCAGTTCTTGTTCAGCAGCCCTATACTACTAACCTAGTTCTTAGCATATAACATTGTATGTCTATAGCTGTCAAGGGGAGTGAGCAGAGGGGATCTTTCTAGGTGATTTCAGGCCAGCAAATTAGCAAATGATAGCCATTTTGAAGGTGACCGAGTGATTATCTTATTTATTTATTCAAATCACAATTATATTTGTTTCTTGGGGAGTAATAAATGTCTAATCCTCAATGATCTTAAACCATAGAAGAATTTTACTGGGAAAGCTGTCTTTGAATTGGAGCATGACTTGAATAGATATAGTCATCTTGGAAAAGGCAGTTAAATGATAAGAAAAAAACCTAGATTCTCCTTAATCTGTCCTTTATAGTCTGTATAGAATGCAGTAAATCACATTTATGGGCCTTAACTCTCACAAAGTCAAGCGACGAGACTTATTAATTACTTATTACTCTTTAACTTGCAAATCCAGTGATTCCCCAAATGGATAATACATTTATTTTATTTTGGAGTTAAAAGAATAATTCTAAACTTTTTATTTTTGCTTTGTACTGTTTTTGTTGTTGTTGTTGTTGTTTTTAATGCAACTTCTGGTCCAAAAAGAAAGAAAGAAAAGAGGAAAAGAAAAAAAAAGAAAGTTCTATTCATATGATCGATCTCTCTTCCTACTGTAATCCCGAAATGCCTTACCTCTTATCTGAATCCTATTTATTTCTGAAATCTCATCTCTAGTCTCCTCTTTTCTTTGAACCCTTTTCTAATCACTCCCTGATGTTGTCTTTCTTCAAACTCCCAGAGCAATTTTTTTCCAATATCACTTCCTTGGAATGCATCCTCTGCTTTTTGTTCACCTATATATTCTAATCTCTTAATGAGATTATAAGGGAATCCTAGGCAGGCACCAAGCTTTATTCTCTTTTGTCTTTTTCTATGTGCCTAAGTTGGTGCTAATGTATAGGAAGAGCTTGATATAAGTTGAATTATTAATTAACCTGTCATTCAAAGAACTCTGGAGGAAATGTCAAGAGTAAACATCATAACCAACGTCCTTGATTGATGGTATGAATCTTGTTTTGGTCCAAGTTATTATATACCCTTTGTTTAAGCTGATAACATTTAGAGAGCTCATGAAATACTTTCTTTTGGTATTCCTTTTCTTTCTTTAAAGATTTTATTTATTTATTTTATTTGGTGGGGGAGGGGCAGAGGGAGAGGAACAGAGAAAATCCCAAGAAGACACTGCACTGAGCACAGAGCCCAGCGTGGGGTTCGATCTCATGACCCCGAGATCACGACCCAAGCCAAAATCAAGTGTCTGGCACTTAACTGACTGAGCCACCCAGGTGCCCCACTTTATTTTGGTATTCTTAAAAAACCTCTAGTTTCTCTAATTTCCATTGTGAATTTGTATTTTTAAATTTCCTCCCTATAAACATTAGACCTTGATTATTTTGTTGTTGTTGTATAACCATTATAATTAGAAAATATTCTTCTATTTATGTTCCTGTTTCTTCCCATACCCTACCATGGTTGATAGCTGCTGAGAAATAATGAATTATTTGTTCTTTGTTTTTAATGATCAGGTATTATACTGGACAGATGACTCCAAAGAATCCATGATTAGGAAAATTAGCGTCAGTGGGAATGTCACAACCAAAAACATTACAGGGCTGAAAGCCAATACCATCTACTTTGCTTCCGTGAGAGCTTACAACACTGCTGGAGCAGGGCCCTCAAGCCCCCCAGTCAATGTTACCACCAGAAAGTCTCGTAAGTATGCATCCCACAGCAAGGACCAAGACTCATCTATAAGTAGAAACATATTTGCTCAATCTCCATTTCATTCCTCCCACCTCATCATTTTACTGATTGCTTTGTTTGGCTAGTTTACCCTTTAAATATGGACAATTGTTGAAACTTTCTCATAACAATCCAAAGAAACCATTTGATCTTTTTGAAATTCCAAAAGAAAAAATATTCTGAGTATAGAGATTAAAGACAGAAGAGTGAATGTTTAAAAGCATATGTTCCGATGCCCTCCCCCAACTGGAGTTCAAAACCTGACCTCTCATCCTTGGATTGTTGGGTGGTTATTTAAACTTTCAGGGTCTCAATAGCCTCACCTGGAAAATGAGAGAAAAATAGTACCTATTTCCTCACAGGGCTCTCTTCAAGAAGGAAAGACATAAAGAAAGTATCTAGTACGTCCTTTAGTGTTTTTTAAGATTTTATTTATTTATTTGTCAGAGAGAGAAAGAGAGAGCACAAGCAGGGGAGTGGCAGGCCCAGGCAGAGGGAGAAGCAGGCTCCCCACTGAGCAAGGAGCCTGATGTGGGACTCGATCCCAGGACCCTGGGATCATGACCTGAGCCAAAGGCAGCTGCTTAACGACTGAGCCACCCAGGCGCCCTACCAGGAATATCTTATTTAAACATTATAGCAACAACCCAGTGAGGTAGAGCCTATATTGGCCCCTTCTCAGAAAAGTAACCTATCTAATTAGTGAGTGACAGGTCATAGGATCTAAGCCCATATATTCTATTTATTTTAGGGGGGGAGAGAAAGGGAGAGGGAGAGAGAGAATCCTCAAGTAGACAGGAGACTCCCTGTTGAGTGTGGACAGAGCCTGACACAAGGCTTGATCCCAAGACCTTGAGATCATGACCTGAACCAAAATCAAGAGTCAGCTGCTTAACCGACTGAGCCACCCAGGCGCCCCTCTAGTATATCCTTTAGAAAATGCTTAGTATTAGACTGTATTCCGAGGTGATCTTAGCACTGCCAGATGTCTAGATCTTTCTTTCTAGAATAGCTTATCATTGCAGTGTACTTGGAAGTCCCTCAAATTTAAGAATTAACTCTTCTGCTTCTTTTTAACTCCCTTAGTAGTCAGCCAGCTGTCTTTCACATAGGCAAGGCCTACTGAATAAAGGATGAATACTGGATTGTTGCTGTGTTTATCCTATGAGGGAGTCTGGCATCACTCAAATATTCTATAATATGAAACACAGTGATCAAATATGATGTAGTAATATCTGCCATATGTACTTTTTATGATTGTATAATATTTGTATATTCCTTACATGTTATAGATGAACATAAATTATTTGTGCTCACAGGCTTTTAAAAACACATTCTTTGGTCTCTGAATCCTGATGGAAAAAAGGATTCAAATATAGTTGCTTAATTTTGAGAAACAGTTCAAACATTATATAGTTCAAATATAGTTGCTGAATTTTGAGGAAGACTAAATGGATACACAGGAAATGTATAGCTTGCTTTTATTTATTTTTTATTTTTTAAAAGATTTTATTTATTTATTTGACAGAGAGAGGCACAGTGAGAGAGGGAACACAAGCAGGGGGAGTAGGAGAGGGAGAAGCTGGCTTCCCGCCGAGCAGCGAGCCCGATGCAGGGCTCGATCCCAGGACCCTGGGACCATGACCTGAGCCGAAGGCAGACGCTTAATGACTGAGCCACCCAGCCTCCCCTGTATAGCTTGCTTTTAAATGCAGTATTCTTTTCTCTCCTGTATATTGAAAAAGAATAAGTGCTGGGACATAGTTTGAAAATTAAGTGATATAAAGTTTTTTCCCATATACATATATTTGTCCTATCCAAAAAGAACTTAGAAACCATCTCAGCTATTAAACTTTTGATTATAGAATACACAATCCACTTCTGTCCACATCACCAGGCCAGCAGCCAAAGACCTGTGTTCTATTTCTGGATACATCTCTAACTCATGACCTGAAACAGAATAAGACATTCCATTTTTTCTTCTTTAATTTTCTTATCTACTGAGTAAAAATTCTCTCTGCCCTCACCCCTTTCCCAAATCATTGGTGAGGCACAAATGTGGTGCTGATTATAGGAGCACCTTGGAAAATACAAAGTTTCTTGCTAAGAAAAAAACAAACAGATGAACAAAAAGGCTCTGGGATCAGTCCATTTCAAGGGTAGAGTATGTGCGACCAACAATTCTTAACCCAGCTCTCTTCCAATCCACCCAGTTGGAAAGAAATTGGGTCATGAGCTATCCTCAAGAACTGACTAGCTAGAAATATAGTTCTATTCCTCTTCTTGTTTTATCCCATGCTGACCATATCAATGAAGCCATTGCCATATGCTGGTAAGAATGATTTGCTTCCGGAGTCCTTCTGGAGTCTGGCCTCTTCCAGCTAATCTGCAAATCTGTATGGAATTTCCAGTCATTCAGTGGTTTTAAGATTGCCCAGGCATTTCATTCTAGCTGACTGAGAGATGCCAAACTCACAGAACATCTTGTGTGTCATTCAGTTTCTATCTCAGGCAAAATCAAGGGTGATTAAAAATGTGTAAAGATAGCATTAAAGGGGCACCTGGGTGGCTCAGTCGGTTAAGTGGCTGCCTTCGGCTCAGGTCATGATCCCAGGGTCCTGGGATCGAGCCCCACGTCCGGCTCCCTGCTCAGCGGAGAGCCTGCTTCTCCCTCTCCCTCTGCCTGCCACTCTGACTACTTGTGCTCTCTATCTCTCTGTCAAATAAATAAATAAAATCTTAAAAAAAAAAAAAGATAGCATTAAAAAAAACCTCACAGATTTGTATTGTGATAAATGGACAGACATGATAATGCAGTTATTGAGGCAATGTTTAAGTCAGGTCATATTACATGTTACTATTGACCAGTTTAAGGTGGACTGAGACTTGAACAATAAACTACTTTAAAAAGATTGTGTATATCTTTAAAAACTTAAAAAATAATTTTTTTCTGCAACCTGAATTTGCCAGTTTGATTGTCCATACAACTTAAATCAACCATGTATTAGTTTATGCTAACCTATCCTCCATGTTTAGGTAGAAAACTCATTTTTGACATGGTGATCTCAAGTTTGTTCAGTTGACCTACTTTAAGTACTTGATACTTCAAGTGGGCTTAACTGAAATTTGGATTAAATGCCAAGAAGATTATTGGTAGTTTGTTTGAGCATTAACACATGATCATCTTCATCAAAGAGTGTGGAACATATCTTTTGAAAACAGTTTGATTAACAAGGAGTAATCTCCCCAAGATGTAATGTTAGAATACATCTGCTGAGAGAAAAGTGAGATGGGGGTCAGAAAATTTAAAACGAAGTTTAGTTATTTTAAGAATTCACCTTCGGGGCGCCTGGGTGGCTCAGTCGGTTAAGCGACTGCCTTCGGCTCAGGTCATGATCCTGGAGTCCCTGGATCGAGTCCCACATCAGGCTCCCTGCTCGGCAGGGAGCCTGCTTCTCCCTCTGACCCTCCCCCTCTCATGTGCTCTCTGTCTCTTTCATTCTCTCTGTCTCAAATAAATAAATAAAATCTTTAAAAAAAAAAAAGAATTCACCTTCTTTCTTGATTAAATCAAAAAACCTTATAATTCCTAATTTCTTTATGGCAAATTTGTTTCAATATTTCTTGAATTTGGCTTTTACCAATCTCTATGCTTCAGTGTTGTGATCAAAACAGCCAACAAGGACTTGAGAATAAGTTCTACAAGTCTCTATCTCATCATATTTGAATACAAATTAAACCTCTAATTTCATCCTGTAACATTCTGTATCATTGACATTGTGAAAATGAGATACAAAGTGTTTTAGATTCTTATTGTTGCTGTTCGGATTTCCACAACTTAGGGGTTTAAAGCAATCTGAATTTATTATCATACTTTTCTAGAGGTCAGAAGTCAGAAATGAGTTTCAGTGTTGGAAATTAAGGTGTTGGCATAGGCTGCGCTCCTTTTCGAGTGTCCAGAAAAACATGTGTTTCCTTGTGGTTTCTGGCTTTTAAAGACCACCTACACACCTTAGCTGTGACCCCTTCCTCTGTTTTCAAGGCCAGCAGCTTAGTGTCTTCAAATCTGCCCGTGATTCCAATCCTCTGCTTCCGTCATCATATCTCCTCTGACTCTGGCCCTCCTGCCTCAGTTTCGTTTGCCCTTCTAAAGATCCTTAATTTAATCTCATCTGCACAGTCCCCTTTTCCATATAAAAAATTAGGAATTACAAGGGTTTTTATTTCTTTGATTTAGTCAAGAAAAGAGGGATGATTAAAAATACTAATTCCGGGGGCTCCTGGGTGGCTCACTTGGTTAAGCGACTGCCTTCGGCTCAGGTCATGATCCTGGAGTCCCTGGATCGAGTCCCGCATCGGGCTCCCTGCTCGGCAGGAAGTCTGCTTCTCCCTCTGACCCTCCTCCCTCTCATGCTCTCTGTCTCTCATTCTCTCTCTCAAATAAATAAATAAAATCTTTAAAAAAAAAAATACTAATCCCACAAGTTCTGGGGATTAGGATATGGAACTTTTTGAGGGAGGGGGCCTAATTCTGTTTACCACAGTTACAAAATACTGAGCATGTCTATATCCCAAGCCCTGAGTTAATTTTCCAGTGCATTATTTCATTTAATTCTTACAACAAATCAAGGAATTTCATATTTTAATTCCTAGATATAAGAAAACAAATGCTTAGAAAGGTTCTTTGGGCATCTGTCAGACAGAGACACTATGAATATGGGTTCTCTGAATCTCTTCATCCCATGAACGCTGTGCTAATTTATAATCTTCATCTCTCACCATCTAAATAGTCCCTCTTTCTCCAGACTTAAATCTTCAGTCCAAACCTCAAATGGTCTTTGGATTTTTCTTCATAAAATGGAATCATGCCCTATTCTTCCAAAATTTCATTGTCTTCTCTACTCCACAGAACAAAAGCTAAGAGAATCTTTCACCATCTGTGCCAAACTCCCTTTCTCTCCTTGTCCAGCCTTGGCAGCCCCAGACTTAGTGACCTACAGTTTAACATCCCCTTGTCTAACTTAATGTATTCTCTCAGTGTGTTGTGCCCCTGCCATACCTGTCAACAGTCACATGTCCTTCTTACTGATCTATAAGTTTCCCATATTTTCCCCTTTAATGTATTTGCTGGGTGTCCCATGACGCTGGCCCATTTTGAGATAGTGTTGGAAAGAGAAAGGGACTCCTGAGTGAAAGAAGGTTGGCTGTGAGTCTCAGCTAAGCCATGTACTACCTGTGTGGCAGGTCTAATTCCCCCATAACTCAGAACCCATTTTCTCATCTGAAAAACAGAGATGATGATACTTTCCTCTGGAGTTTGCTCTGAGAACTAAAGGATATTATGAACACCAAGGTGCCCCAGAGGCTGCCGTACAGCGAGAGCTCAGTGCATGGTAACATGTATTTATACTTCTTCTATAGTGATTTCACTTTCTTTGCATTTCTTAAAGCAGGAAAGCACTTTCTACTTTCTTTCTCTTTATAAATAAATCGTTGGAGAAATTTTCTTCAAGGGTCATGAAAGGACAATCAAAGTGTAGATGAGGGATGGCTTTAATGAGACATTGAAGATAGCTCTGACTCCAAATGCTATCCCTGGATCTAACTTTGATTTTCCATGTCCTTGAGATGACATCAAGATTACCTCGGAATAGTGGTGACAGCAAAAACTCTGCATCCATCATACAGTCATACTGTCACTGTCTAGATTTTCAGTCTGTTACTTGATCATCCATTGTAAATTCCCAGAAAGCAAAGCTCACATTTACCAAAATATCTGCCCATTCTGATTGGGTAAGCTTAACAGAAGACAGAACCATTTTTTGGAAATATGATGATTCAGTCGATCACTCAAGAAAATAGTGCCTCCCATGAGCTATGCATAGGTTAGTGCCTGATGGAGATTAAAACAGCCAAGATCTCTGACTTCAGGCAATTTCTCTTTTAGTGAAGAGGCAACCTAAAAGAAAACAAAACAAAACAAAAATTAAATAATTATAGATTATGAAAGGTGGTACAAATAAATTAAGAAGCTGAGATATACATAAAAAGGAGGACCTATGAAGTGAAGGGTATATATTTTGATATGACATAAAACATGAAAAGGAGCTAGTGGGCAAAGGGATCTCCAGACAGAAAGAACAGCATATGCAAAGCTTCTGAAAACTTTGTTATTATTGTTACTGGTGATGTTGTTGCCCCCCCCCCTTTTTTTTAAAAAGTGATTATCAGTGATTTAACAGTATCACAGCTTAGTGAAAACGATCTATTTCCAAAAGACAACTGAGGGGCACTGCAAATGTATTGTGATCCACAGAGATATCACTTAAACAGAATTTAGACTTACAATCAAAAGGATAAAAATATTTACATCAATTCCAAGAAGAAAAGAAAAAAAAAAAACCCACAGCAACAACACTACTTGTATAGAAAGAAATACTCAGACCCAGCAACACAAAGTGTTTGTAAATTTTGGCTCAATTTGGCCCCTGTCATTGACTGACTAGTACTCTGTACTGGATTTTTCTTGCTGTAAATTTGCAATTAAGCTTTTATTTCATCTTGCACTTATGTTCTTTCTCTCTTGCCCAAATGTCAACCCCATGCTGTTACTTAGAAGTGTAACATAAGAAGTTGTTTTTGAATTGAGTTCACAGTGTGAACTACAGTTGAATATAAATGCCATCTACAGAAAAATTGATCACAGGGAAACCATTAGAGCTGTAGAGGGCTAGTTTAATGTTGCTCTGTCATTTGATTAATAGAAAATGATTTAGTCTTTGAAAATTGCCCAGAAAGATTTTTAAAATTAGAAAAATGCTTGTTTGTTGAGTTTCCCATTGGCCAACTTGGTACAAACATCCATGGCATGTGTTTCATATTATCCATGTGACAGTGTTTTAGATGTTCAAGGCAATAGAAATCTCAATGTCATCATAGGTATTTGAAATCCAGTTTAATCAAGTACATTAAGCTCATGAAACCAGAACAGTTAATAGTGTTCATATTAAGCAACTTTCTAAAGCAACTTTCAGGAAGTTTTTATTTAAATACTAGACAAAAGGCATTGGCATTGGAGTCATCCTCATGGACAAAGATAAGAAAGATGATAGACTATGATAATTTCCCAGATAATTGGCTAAAACTCTACCACTTTATCTGTCTTTCAAAAAGCATATAAAGAACCCAAGAAGAGCAATATTATGAAGGGCAAATCTTAAATTTACCCTAATTATATTTAAGAAGTGGATCATTTGCAAACTTTGGAATTGTATTACTACTAACAAACCACTTTGAACACAATTGAAAAATTGATTATGTCATAAGACCACACTGGAGAATTGTTACTCTCAGGAAGTAGAATTAGCAGGTACTGAGTTTTTTAGCATGTACCACTAACCAAGTGAGGAACCTTTCATATTTTAGTACAGATAAACTAAAAATCTTATAAACTAGGAGATTCTTGTCTCATTCCAAAGATGGAAAACCAGGCCTCCTGGAAGAGACTAGATACAGATTCACATCTCTCTGACTTTTAAGGCCAGCCCTTTCCACCTCCTGGATAGCAAGAGAGTAAAGCATTCTAAGTGATCTGTGCCATTGGCCATTCATGCCAAGAACTCATTCCTGATAAACCTCTTCTCATTTTATGTCCACAGAATACTTTACTTATGCTTTGGTAGATGAAGAAACAAATACAAACATTTTGGTGTTGTGGCCATAGTCATAAACTCCTTGTCCACATAGTTGATAGAAGTCAGTTCTGTCTCCCAGCCTGGAGCTTCACCAGTGGATTCATGGTGTTGAAAACAGTGCTTTTACTCTAAAAAAACAAACAAAATAGACACAGAAAGAGATGAAAACTTCAGAGTCCGTCACTGCCAGTGACATCAAAGGAGTAAATCTATATTTTCTCTGTATTGATTCTATGATGTCATTAATGTTAGTGCTTCTTTTTGAAGAACAGAAGTAAAAGAAATGTGCCACAAGAGCATACTAGATATTAAAACTATGGAATCTTGTGAGAATTTTTATATTATCTCTTTTATAACTGAGAAAAAGATTAGAGAAGGCACTCTGGGATAGTTGAGGGGGAATAGTTACAAAACAATTATTGTTGACATCTAGTCCTTCAGAAATAAATATAGTGACAAACATGCATTAAGTACTTACTAAGTGCAAAACTCTTAGGCCTTTAATTACGATTGGGCTTGTATTGTCAGGAAATGTCCTAAGGCATGTTTAATCCAATTGGCCGGTCTATCTTATAAATCATATGAATTATTGTAGGTTTGGCCACGGCAATTGATCTTGATTATAGGAAAGCATAATGAATGAATTGGCCACATTGTGTCACCTATGTGTCTGTACACAGCCCAGCACATAGTCAATATGACCTGAGAAAAACAGTCAGGACTCCTAGTGGGTTTTCCTTAGCCATCTTATTGTAGTCATTTATTCAACATATATGATTGTATGTCTCCTATATGCCAACCACTGTGCCAATAGTTGGTAATACAGAGTTGGACAAGGCGCATGACCTCAATAAATTTAAAGAAACACATGATCAAGAATAACTATAATTCAATGTGACAAATCCATTATAAAATATGAACTGAGCCCCACTGGGAGAAGAGGGGGAAACATTTATCTCTTGGCCATGTCCCAGCTGAGGTGTAAGTAACTAGGTGAACAAGAATAATGTCCCTGTGGGTTTATGGTAACAGGGGAATATATGATAATGCAATGTCAGACACCCTGAGACTTTTCCAGTGACATATAAGAGAATAAATAGCAGTTGGGTCAAAGCTCTAAAAGAAATCATTTCCATTTCCATCAGTGTTATAATGAGTTAAATATTATGCTCATTCAGCCTCACAAATTCAAATAAGATGCCAAAAACATCTTGCTGGGTAGTTTTATCTTTGCCTCTGCCTTCCAGCTGAATTATTTTTAATCTCTCCAGTTTTCTGAATCTCAAAAATAATCATGTGGACTCAAATCTTTGAGAAGCAGCATGTTGTCATGGAGGATCACCAGCTTGGAAATCAAGAGACCGGGATTCTGTTGTGACTCAGTCACCCTTTAACTGCTAGCTTTTGGATAAGTGGCCTCCCAATCTGGATTCTAGTTTTCTCATATGTAGAATTCTCCAGTTGGACTAGGTCCATTACCTTAGAGCCATTGTCCCTTTTACTTACCATCTTTCTCCGAGACAACATTAATTTCAGGGAACTAAAAACTGCATTTTGGATTTAAAGTAAATGCCTTTTGGGATGATCACCCAGTTTGTAATGGTTTTCTTTTTTCTGGGTTCCCAACAGCTCTATATTAAATGACATGCATTCTTCTCACTATCTAGCCACAATTGATTAGGCTAAGATAAACATGGCCAAATTAAGTCAATCATCATCTTTCTCCTGGGACTTCTAGACTGGACTATCTCTGAACAGAGTAGGTTTCAAATGTCAGATATGGAGAACAGTCATGATTTGTGCCACATACCCTGAGAATGACAAAATAGTGGTCTATAGGAAGATGAGCTTGCAGCAAACACTACTGTGGGAAACAGAAAGAACTTCTTGACTTTTTGACATTTTTATTTGGTCCCTCTTAAAGCTCTGCTGCATTTGGCAGGAGTTCTAAGAAATTCCCCAATATGCTTCACAATCTCTTACTATTTTGCTTATCATATCTTGAGTTGATTGTGTTACTTAAAGTCAAAGAGTCCCAACTAATATAAGATTAAAAAGGAAAAGACTACCAGGAATTAACACCTCTGTGTTGATATGTATAAAAGGTTTGCAGCCTGAATTTGCTTGACATGCTCATTGATTGATGACCAAATGGAACACTAGATAACAGAGCCCTCCATCTATTTATGTATGGTAAAGTAAACAAACTCAACAACAATGATTAATAAATTAATACTAGATATGCAACAAGCCATTATTAATTCATAAATTTGTCACAAAGACAGTCCCAAATGACCAGAATTTAAATGAATTTTCTTATTCTGATGAGAATTAATATGATATTTCAAATGACACTGAAAACATTTTTGCTTCTTCTTTGATAATCATCCAGGACTTATTTTCCCTTTTCATGTTGATGGGTCATACAGTAACCATGAGCTAATTAATATTCATTTGGATCTTTTATTATCTCCTTAAAGCTCCAAGCCAACCACCAGCTAACATTGCCTGGAAGCTGACAAACTCTAAATTATGCCTGAACTGGGAGCACGTAAAAACCATGGAAAATGAGTCTGAAGTGTTGGGCTACAAGGTGAGTATTTTGTTTTTTTCTTTACTAATATCATTTAAGTTACTAAGGAACCAAAAGTGTTACAACCAAATAAGAAACAAATTTATGCATGTGGAAATACAGGAATCTTTTTAAAAATATTTGAAAAATACTTAACATTGCTGCTTTCAAATTCTTCATTGAAAATTTTTATATTCTGAGGACAGTAATGTGTCATGGAACAACAAGAATAAAACTCAATAATACGCAACAATTTTTCTTCAAGTGACTCCCCTTGCCATCAAAATATGATGGTGTGTGTGGGTAGTAAGGTGAGATGAGAATGAAGTCCAAGAATATATTCAAGTAGAATTTCTAGAAATTAGGCTGCAGTAGGATGTGAGCTTTTAACAACATACAAAGAATCTAACAAGAGTATAGCCAAGTACCCATAGCAAATTTTTTCCATCAGTTGTAATGGACAACATCTCCTGGCAAATCCATGTATTCAGACATTTGAAATGGATCCATACTAACCAGTGACTTTTCACAGTGACCTCCAAAGATAATAGCCTCAAGCTATTTAATTAATAGAGATAAATCTATTCTCATTTCAGAAGCATTGGCCAAAGACAAAATCTCTTTTTTTTTATGATTAAATTTAAGGAAAAGGCACGGACTGGATACTCCCATTCAAGGAGTACAGCATTTATAATGATATGTCTCATAGTGTTCCATGAGAGTGTCTGGACTTTAAAAAGAGTGACTTGTCCATTTAACTTGATTCACCATTTTATTCAGATTCTGTACCGGCAAAACAGACAGAGTAAAACACATATTTTGGAAACAAACAGTACATCGGCTGAGCTTCTGGTTCCGTTTGAAGAAGACTACTTGATTGAAATAAGAACAGTTAGCGATGGTGGGGATGGAAGCAGCAGTGAGGAAATTAGAATTCCAAAAATGTCAAGTAAGTTGAATCACCATCGCTGTTGTAGATTTTGAATCTAGACAGCTGCAGCATGAGATCTAGGCTCTCTGAAGGTTGGGTGAAAAAAATAAAAGGTCTATGTTTCCATTTACAGTTGTGAACAAGAGGTGATGAGTCAAGTTTTCTTTAAATAATCCCTCAAATTTGCAACATGCTTACATATTATAAACAGTTTTATGTTTCTTCATTTGAATCTCAAAAAGGAAGCAAAAGAAAACACACACAATTGTGTGTCTTTGGTGCAGAATTCATTCTGTGGGCACAAAAATCAGAAAGTTTTTTTCTGGGTACTCATAGGCTTCTGGGAGCAGGGATAGAAAATCTATGAAACACAGGTACTCCTATTCCCATTTCTGTGGCAGGCATCTCTAATCAATCATGACATGCATACTGAGCTGAGTCACAACTCTTAAATCCTCTCAATACAGTGTTCTAAGCAAGTAACACCAATCAGTCAGATTTAGCACGTAATAATCGTTGATTATTTCTGCTTTGGAAGAATCCAACTGCCTCAACTGCCTGAAGTGGTAGCTGGGTGAAATCCTCAGCCACCACACATTGGCAAATCCTAATCTACCCTTCGGTCAGACTTGGCCAGTTTAGGCATTTTTCTTGTTCATTTTTACATTTAAAACAATTATCCTAGGACAGAAGGCTAACAACACTTGCTAAAATTAAATATAATGTAAGTGCAGCTAGTGTGCTAGCACATGTTATTAGAAGAGAAATGATAGGATGCACGAAAACTTAATCTAACAAGCAATTTTATTTTTTCTCAAGGTATTTTGTTTTGTTTTTATGTTTTGCAGGTTTGAGTTCCAGAGGAATTCCGGCCTTAGAACCTAGCGTCTCCTCCCTGTCAGTTGTCATCATTTTTTACTGTTTTACAATTCAACCATGTACACGATGAATAAAACCATAAGTCTTCGAGAATTTTTTGAAAGCAAATCATTCTGTAAATAAGCTCTCCAGCCCCCATCACAAAATACGTTATTAATACAGACTTGTTTGGAAAGGAAAAAAAAAGTGTATATTATTAAGATCTTGTAAATATCTATAGTACCTTAATAAAACAATTTTAAACATTTTTGAATTTTAAAGTTCACACATGATTACATACATTCAGAAAGTGCCAGATAATCTGTGGATTTGTAACTGCTATGGCTTTTAAGTGACTTCTATGGAAAATATAAATAGCTCCCCTTGATGACGATGATAAATATGAAATAGGTTGCAGTTATCATAGAGAAGATGTATATTTTTTACGTGCTCCAGGCAATTTACTTCAGTGTTAAAAATTTTTACCCTACTTGGAAATAAAATGTAATTATTTGTTTATAGTTGGGATTCTTTAAAAATGTAAGCTATTCCAAAGGGTGATGATGTGCTTTTACCTCTAAATGAGGTGAGGCTGGGAAATATTTGTACCCAATAATATATGTATATACGTGATGTTCTTTTCAACTCACTTTTCTAGGAGGAAAAATGGCAGGAAAAAGTGCTTTATGGCAAAGAAAGAGAAAAGGGAAATAAGCATCCATCTAAGACAATCTAACAACTCTGGTATATAATAAGCAATTTCTCACAGCAAAATTTAATTTTTTAAATCAATTTTGAATTCTCCTAAGGAAAAAGTTGCATGAACAAATCTCAGGTAATTATTACAAATTGTTAGCAATGCATGTGGCCTTGTTTCATACAATAAATAAATCTAGTAACAGAATTATTTAACCAAGTTTTTGATATTTTGGTCAATATATATATATATAGTCAATCTTCCCTGCAACTATAAAAATAATCCTACACTGTCCAAGACTTAAAAAGATGTTTGCGGGTCGACTCTTCTCTAAGGTGAGCCTATTTCAGTCAGTGGTCCTACTTCTTGGAACTGCATTCTGGAAAAATTCCGAGAGAAGGTAAGGTTAATGAGTGGGCTAATGCCATTCCATGTGGCCATCCATTTCCTTCACGAAGAGCCGTGAGGAGTTTGGCCTCCTGACAGTCTGCCCTCACTCCCAGCCAATCAGACTTGATGTCCTGGGGAGCTAGGATTGAGAAATGGTCACACTAGTTTTGCCTTCTTCACATGGTGCGACCTCTTAATTATGTTGAAAATATTTGAATTATCCTCACAACCCTCAAATCACACGGTCCTCAAAATTGGATTTTGTCCTTTCCATTTCTAATGTATTTTAGAGCTGTTTAAAATACCCAGTGTAGTCAGCAGCAGATGGACAATGACTTTTCAGTTCAGAATTTCTCCCCGCCTGAATAGTGTGTCAAGCATACAGTACAAATTAATGAGCCTTATTCTCCTCCATGCCCTAAGATATGGTTGTGTTTCAATGGAGCAAAATAAATAAGCAATAGCAAATGCTATTTGGCACACTCATGTTAACAGCTGCCTGTCCACGACACATCTGTATTGACCAGAAATACCAGGGCCACATGGTCTCAATGGTTTTCTCAACTTGGTGAGAGACAAGATTTGTATCTTCCTCCTCAAAGCAGGTATTGAGAGTTAAATATACTGTGAGATTTTTGTTTCCAATGATTAAGTGAATTAGATACATAGTCATATGTGTACAAGTCTGAAGAAGGCTAAGGCAGTTCTTATCAGTAACTCTTACAGGTTTGAAGTTGTGCTTTCATTCATGATTGTTGGAGTATTAAAAGTATGCATTATTCAATATCTAATATTTATTTTTTATCAACCCATACTAATTTTTTTGGACTCTAACTTGGCATTAATATTAAATAGCATCTGCTTTGGCTCTTGACTGATTTGAATCTCTACTCTTAGTGAGCCTTGGACACATATTTTAACATCCCCATATTGCTATTATCAGGATTAAAGGACATAACATGCACAAGTATTTAGTGTAATGCATGCGACATTGTAAGTTGTCAACAAATGGAGCTGCCATCATCTGCTGCTATGAACTAAACCCCTAATGAAAGAAGTTACTATATTTCCTTAAGTGCCTAGTAGACTATGAAAACAGATCCTGCCTATGTTTATGTCAAAATCCAAAAAAGTTACAAGAAAAATGAGTAGTGTACCTACTCTGGACACTAAATGGGACTAAAGAATGGAACCAATAATGATTCCATCAATCCATTTCAGGAAGATATTCTGTGTGATGTATGTACTTGCCTGATATTTAGGAGAGATTTCTAGTGGATCCCTTTAATGACCGAGTATATTGCTGTTAAAAACTGTTTTAAGCATGATAACTTATTTCCGTACTTCTTACAGGAAGGAAAAAAAATGTGGTTGCACCTGGAAACAGCTTAGAGGAAAAGGGAATAAATAAGGATTAGGAGACTTGACACAGCAGATTTATGACCCTGTAAAGCCATGGGCTGCCAGGTAATGTTAACTTCAAATCAGCTCCATGTCCTCTCTTCTCCTATTCTTCACACTAAAATCCTCCCAGGTCAGTGTCCCTTTTCTAACTGTACACCAGAAAGTGGTCAATAAGAGAACATGCCTGCTATCTTTAACAGCAAATACAGTGAGAGATATCTGGAATCTACTTGGACTTCAAATGCAGTAAAATAATCATTCTCTCCCATAAATGAATCTACTCTTTATAAGCCTCTAGATCTTATCAGCTAGACTCTTTGAGATGTTCACTTTTAAACACTCCCCATATGCCATAATTATT
This sequence comes from Mirounga angustirostris, assembly GCF_029215605.1. Lineage (NCBI taxonomy): Eukaryota > Metazoa > Chordata > Mammalia > Carnivora > Phocidae > Mirounga > Mirounga angustirostris. Next base: position 173,018,658 of record NW_026991709.1, on the reverse strand, counting down.
ATATTATTTGCTGTAGAATTACATATTTAATTGTTTATTGACTTCTAGTTTGTATGTCACATTAGAATTCAAGAATTTGGTAATCACATCACTGTTGAACTCAGTACTTGAATTAGTCAGGTTTCTCCTGAGAAACAGAACCAATAGGATGTGTGTTTGTGTGCAGGAGTGTGTATACACAATTGCACACATGTATAAATATATGTAAAAAGAGAGAGAAAGAGGGAGATTATAAGGAATTGATATGCAGTTATGGAGGCGAAGAATTCCAGACCAGGAGAGCCAATGGCATAGCTCCAGCCTGGATCTGGGAACCAGGAGAGCTTATGGTATAATTTTTGTTCTGAGTCTGACTATGAAAGGAGAGGATGGATGTTCTAGCATGAAGACTGTCAGGCAGAAATAATTCTTCCATAGCCTTTTATTTTATTTACTTAGGCCTTCAGTGGATTGGATGAGGTCCAGTCACATTGGAAAGGGCAGTTTTCTTCACTCTCTACTGATTCAAACTCCTCCAGAAACTCCCTCACAGACACACCCAGAATATTAACCAAATATCTGGGCCCCGTGCAGCCCAGTCACATTGACACATAAAAATAACCATTATGGTGTTGTTTTTCATGAGTTTAAATAATTCAATTCTAACCTCATCAACTTTTGAAATGGAATTATCGAAATATTCTTCACAGTTTCTTCATCTGTAAAAATGAGATGTTGGATTACAAGATCTCTGAGTTCCTTTAAAACCCTGCAATTCTTGGGGCGCCTGGGTGGCTCAGTCATTGAGCGTCTGCCTTCGGCTCGGGTCATGATCCCAGGGTCCTGGGACCGAGCCCCGCATTGGGCTCCCTGCTCAGCGGGAAGCCTGCTTCTCCCTCTTCCACTACCCTTGCTTGTGTTCCCTCTCTTGCTATGTTTCTCTCTGTCAAATAAATGAATAAAATCTTTAAAACAAAAAACAAAAAACAAAAAACAAAACCCTGCAATTGTCCATCAAGCCGCAGAGTGGACTACCTTTAGTATGAGGCAGTGTTTCATTACCTTTCACGACACACGCACACTCTGTACAGCTTTTCCAATTTATTTCTATATTTTCACTAGCCTATGTAATTGTGTTGAGCTTTCTTGAGCTTTCTTTGACTCTTAGTTAATTGAATTTTCATTACTAAAACAATGGGTATTTTAAGTATGCTTTTTCAAGCCACAAAGAACCCTCAGAAATTCTGACCCATCTCTACTCTCCACTGAGAATTGCTGGTGCGTTTCAGAGGTCCCCAAGTGCAAAGCTGTGATAAAACTTTCATTGTTCAGTGAAAAATGAGAAAAGTTCATACAGTGTGATGAGATTTTAATAATGAATAATTTGTGAACTATTTAAGAGATTACGGCTTTCTTCTGCTTTTTGTGTTAAATGTCCACTCTTTGATGACATGAAGTTGAGTATAAATACTGGTTTGCTTTACATGTCCAATTTTAAAATATTCTTACTTGGCAGAAAAAGAGTAGGTTAGTTTATATAAATCAGTTCAATTATTCTTATTTAAAGCTTTTATCTTTAGAGAAAAATCAAAAGTTTGAAAATAACTGATGGTTAGTTAATCATTTTTTACACTTACTTCTTTATCTCATCACCATCAAATTAGTGGGCTTGGTTTTGTTTATTGACTTCTAGTTTGTATGTCACAGTCTTACCCTGTGTCCCTTGAATAGCAAGGTTCTGTGTTCTATGGAATTTTTATATACATAAACCTTAGGTCTAGGAAGTCTGGTCAACCTTTTATAACAAGCTATTAATATAATCAAGATAATAATGAAAAAAGAATATCAAAATCCTGAATTTGTTCATTATTTTATTAATTAATTATTTTTCTTTTTTTGAGAGAGAGAGTGCAAGCACATGCTCTCGAGCTGCTCAGGGTTGGGGGGGAAGGGAGAGGGACACAGGGAGAGAGGGAGAATCTCAAGCAGGCTCCATGTTCCAGCGCAGAGACAGACACGGGGCTGTCTCACAACCTTGAGATCATGACCTGGACCAAAATCAAGAGTCAGACGCTTAACCAGTTGAGCCACCCAGGTGCCCCTCTTCAATGTTTTAAAATTTAGAGGTTATTTGCTTTCTACTTTTCCATATGAACATTTCTTTTCTTTATGAAAATATATATAACAGCTGTTAAGATTTCTTTCATTTCTTTACATAGCAAAATAATTTTTATAAAAAGGTAAATTTGTCTGCTCCATTATTTTTAATATTCTTCTTCTTGACAGCACTCAGTACAGTCCTGGGCAGAGAGAATGATGCTTACAACACATATTTTGCTTTCTGGACAGATTTATGCAGCCAACTGTTAGGGCAATTTGTTTTCCCCCAGTTCCCTTAGGAAAATAAGTATTTTTTTTTTATAGCCTGACTAAAATAATAAGCTGACCTAAACTCCAGATTTGGGTGGGTAAATAATTTATTCTTGAAAGAAGTGATAAATAAAAATAAAATTCGTGGAATATAATAGTTTTGAGAAAGTATCAGAATTATTTTCCTGTTTTAAAAAACATACTTTACAATCTGGTTAGGTGTGGCTTAGAAGATACTTACCTTGTCCAGAGCAAAGCTCAGGAGAGAAGCAAATTTGATGACTTTAAATAAAGGCAGTAAGGTGCAGCTCAATGAGAGAAAAAAGAAATCCTGATGTAATGATGTGTTTTGTTTCCCATCCCCGTCAAAGACTAAGAAGTATGCTAGATAAAATCTCGGCAGATGTGTCATTTATTCCTGGAACTGAATGGTGTGTTGGGTAGGTACCCATTCTTGGATGGTGATTAATTAATGTTTGTAAATCACTTTGAAGATGGAAAGCACTTCATAAATTCTAATGATTTCTATTATGATGATTTTTTCCCAGAAATATATTGACTTTTTGCAATGGCTCTTTGAAAAAGCATACATTAGTGACTGAGACCAGGTACCATGCCTAGAGGAAAACAGTAATTGGAAAGTTTGAAAGGTAATAATTTTGAGATACTGAAATTTTTGTCAAATTTTGTCATAATAGCCTGCATGGACCACATAATTTTCTTTCAAACAAAATAATCTACATCCATCCATGATGGAATTTTCAGCGTGTGAAGTAAATGTCATAGCAACAGAATTTGTTTCTCAAATGATATTTACTCATAACAAACTTCAAGTATTCTCAAGGGCTTCAGATACTAACAATAATGAGTGTAGGCAACTTTTATTACCGTTAAGTACAGTAGTTATAAAATCTCGCAACTTTGAGCAGATTAATTTCAGCCTATTTTCTGCTGACAGCAAAGCATAATGAATATATTATAGGCCTTCTAAATCAGATCTTTTTCCTTATTTGTTTAAAAGTGAAAGTGTTGTTATCCTAAATTATTGTTATATTTAGACTTGCAAACTCATATGGGGCTATTTTCATCCTTCTAAATTCTTAAGAGAGTATAAAAGTTCCTAAAGAGACTCTTAAGAGCAAAGCAGGGACATGGCTTAAATTATTTGGAGCAATGTTTGGAATCCCTTGGTATTTCGAGCTGGATGATTGCTGAAGAATGCATTGTAATGAGTTAAAGACAATTTGAATTGCCTACAACCTGTTGCTGTTAATTGACAGGAGAGGAATTAATATTTGGGGTGCCTGAGTGGCTCAGTCCGTTTAGTGATGGCCTTCGGCTCAGGTCATGATCCCTGAGATCGAGCCCCACATCGGGCTCCCTGCTCAGCAGGAGAGTCTGCTTCTCCCCCTCCCCTTGCTCATGCTCTCTCTCTCACTCACTCTCTCTTAAATAAAATCTTAAAAAAAAGAAATTAATATTCACTTCATACCTGTTGATAAAAATTAAGATCCTGGATGTATCTATCTGAAATTAATTTTCTGCACCAGAAAACTTCCTATAGTTTCTATTATTTCACATTGCCTTATGTCATATTATCTATCATATATATTATTATTTTTATATATCATACCAATTATGTTATATATTATGTTATTTATCTCTTGTCTCACTTTTCTATAAAATGAGTTCCTGAAGAGCTGGACCCTCTCTTTGTATTCCCTCTTGCATCCATCACACTCAGTAAAGTATCTGACATCTAATAGTTGCTCAAAATACATATTTTGAATGAATAAACAACCAAAAAGAAGCATAAATTGCTGTGCATACATTGTTTGCATAAATTGATAGAATCTCATTACCATTCCTACAAAAGTGGTGAAGTTTACCTTAGTAATGTTGTCTTTTAGTAAAGCTTCCATATTACAATATTGTGTGGTGTATAATTTGATGTGATATATAATGGATGTAGCTCTTTCTCCACATAAAATATTTTTTTCAAATCTTCTAAAATTAAAACAAATTTTAAGGACATTTTTTAATCAAAAACACTACAGAATTATGTAAAACTTTTTTTCCACTATAAGATTTGTACTGAACAAAATACTCAAAAGTTTGTTTGTAGAAACACGACTCAGAATTATACAATCAAGCTAGGGAGCAACATCCATAGTGTCAAGAAGCCATTTGACTCATTCCAAGGTCTGCATTGTAATTATTTTCCCTGTAGCCAAATTAACTAAAGGCTATACAGTTGACCATACACTATAATGAAATGTAATAATCTTGTCATGCTGCAATATTATATCCATATATTTAGCCAGGAGAGGTGTTTGTTTGTTTGTTTGTTTTGGCCAGAAGAGTACTTTTAGTTGGCAGATACACCACAAAGTTATGATATTCTTTTCTTAGATGCTACTTGTAAGATTTAGATAGCTTTGTTTCCAAAAGCTCTGAATACCTGATGGACTTACTGGAAATTTCAGGGGAAAAAATAATCCTTTGTCATTAAAGATGTTGCAAACTTTCAACCCAAGACACAAGCCAGCCCCAGACAGGTTAGATGTCATTAGTGTTCATTTGTTTGATAATTAAAATAGTTGTCAGTGTTCAGAAGTTAGTTTTCATGTGAATCCAGCTTTCCTTGGGTACTTCTGTATCTGCCTTCCTGCGTGGCACTAACCTAGTGAGCTATTTACTGTTTTTGATGAAATGTAGTTAGTCCTGAAGAACACCAATTGTGGTTTTCAAATTAGGTAGTGGGGATAACGTCACTTTAATTATGTTAATTTCCAGTTTTATTCTATGTTTTTGAAAGCTTAGTAATAAATATTGTCATTGCTTTTTATAACATCTTACCTTATACTTATTTACATCATCTTAGCTCTCATGAACTATGAGTATTTAATGTAAGAAAAACTAATATTTATATAAAATGAAAATATAATTATAATTATAGAATTGTATATTTTAATTATATATAATTATTTATATATGTATTTAATTTATTTATATTTTATTTATATTATATAATTATATAATTATATTTTTAAAAACTCTATATTTATGTTTATATTGAGGTTAGAAACATCACAATTACTCATCAAATAGATCTATGTTTATAAGTTATCAAATCACTCAAGAAACATTTATTAATTGTTTACCATGTTATTGTGCTTGGCTCTGCAAAAAGAAAAAAATAAGAGATATATTCGGGGGCAGGTGATCAACCAACTCCCACCCCCACCACCAAAAAAATAATAATCCCCCCCCCAAATAATCACAAATTGTGGTAAATGCTAGGAGGAAATAAAGAAGGTGCTGTGATAGAGAACACAATGGGAGGCCAACCTTGGTGTGGGTGATCAGACACATCTCCTTAGAGAAATTTCCATTTATACTGAGACCCAAAAAGGGAAGAGAAGTTGGACATGTAAAGAATGGGAGGAAAGGGTATTCCAGACAGAAAAGGAAAAAAGAAAAAGCATTTGGAAATGCCTAAGGAGAGAGGAAGAGCTCCATGTGTTCTAATTTTTCCAGGAAGGCCTGTACAGATGGAGAATGGAGCCAGAAAGGGAGTTTGCAGAGTTAAGCTGAAATTCAGTCCTCTTGGATTTTGCAGGTCATGAGGAAGAATTTGGATTTAAGTTTTGATTATGTATGTTTTAAGAAGATTGCTTTTGCTACTGTGTGGTAAATGTTTTTTTTCAGGAAGTCAAGAGTGGAAACAGAGCTCTTCATAGCAGTCCATGTGATAGATAATGGTGGCTTAGATTAGGTTAGTATATATATGTCACTTCTTTATCCATTCATCACCAATTGATAAATTTTTTTAAAGATTTTGTTTATTTGACAGAGAGAGACACAGCAAGAGAGAGAACATAAGCAGGGGAGTGGGAAAGGGACAAGTAGGCTTCCCACGGAGCAAGGAGCCCAATGCGGGGCTCAATCCCAGGACCCTAGGATCATGACCTGAGCCGTAGGCAGACAATGACTGAGCCACCCAGGCGCCCCCCAATTGATAATTCTTGACAAGTCTACAGGTATCCATTGAAAATATATATATATATAAATACAGGTATCCGTTGATATATATATCTCACTTCATATATATATACATATTATATATATATAATGGAATATATCCAGCCATAAAAAAGAATGAGATCTTGCCATGGAGCTAGAGAGTATAATGCTAAGTGAAATATGTCAGTCAGAGAAAAACAAATACCATATGATTTCACTCATATGGTATTTAAGAATTCCACTCATATGTGGAATTTAAGAAGGAAAACAAATAAACAAAGGGAAAAAATAAGAGAGAGAGAGACAAATCAAGAAACAGACTCTTGATAAAAAACAAACTGATGGTTACTAGGGGTGAAACAGGTGATGAGGATTAAGGAGTGCTCTTGTCATGATGAGCATAGGATGATGTATGGAAGTGTGCAATTACTATACTGTACACCTGAAACTAATATAACACTGTATGTTAACTGGAATTAAAATAAAACTTAAAAAAGTAGTATCAGATTGGATATAATAAAGGTAAGGGATGCCTTTAATTTTTTTTGTCATATTATCAGATGGAAAAGACTAAAGATAGAGCACACCTAGGCATACAGAAGATAGGGAGATAGCAAAGATTTAGGGGCATGGTGAGTTAGAAATGCCTATGAAAAATGTGAATGAAGATGTCAAAGGACCATATCACTGAAATTAGGGTCAAGCGATCTGGGTATCCCCGAGGGTTTCAGCTTCTTCATTAATGCGTTGTAGTGACCCTTAAGCTCTGAGGCAACTTTCAAAGTGACCTACTTCATTTTCTAAGTCTCAAATTTTTCTTCCTTATAATGTACTGTTATGTCTAGGATAATTCTAAGTAACTTGGTAGTACTCAAATGGTATAAATGATGCATGGTTGCTATTTTATAACAAGAACCCTAAACACTGCAAGATCCTGAGTCAGCCATCCAATCAGGTAAATTCAGATTACCACCTTGACTTTACTAAGTTTAAAAATGTTTTTTACCCTTAAGATACTGGGAAGAAAAAGTTAACTACAATTCAAAATAATTGGAAAAGTCCATTTGCAGAATACTTTGGGCAATTAAGATTGATTACTGATTGATTCAGAACAGGAAGATTCTTCAGGTTTAGCCAAATTCCAAAATGGGAAATAAAGAGAATGTCTACAGTTGTTTTTTGTTTTTTTGTTTATTACTTTGACTTCATTTCAAAAAGAGTTCTCAAACTCTGAATTAGTAAGTTTCGTGTAACTACATGATTTGCTATTCCCTGATATTTTATTTTGTTCCTGTAGACCTTTGCTTATGCTCTTCTTTTTTCTTGGAATGCCCTCTTTCCTTTTGACAGCATCTTCAGTAACCAGCCCTAGTGTCAGTCACTGGCACAGAGTTCCCACTCCTTCTGAGACTGTGAGTGCACTTTTCTCCTTCACTTATCCTTTGAGCTCCTCGCATACATCTCTGTCACAGCACTTGGCACTTGATCTTTCAACTGTTGGCTTACCTTCCATCTTCTTTCACATAATGGTGAACTAATTGAACACTGAATTTTCTGGCACTTAATGATTATGCTGAGCACATAGTAGGATTTTGAGAAATGTACAAGGAAGACAAGGCAGGGAGAAAATGAAAAAAGTTTTATTTCTTTGTTTGCTTGTTAACAGGTCTGAGAGTATTTTGCCAGCTGTATATTTTAGCACAAGAATAATCTAAATACAAGAATACAAAATTATAATATTAAATATTCTGTTTTGTCTGCAAAACATTTTTTATAATATCTATAAAAAGAGTTTTTTGAAATAGGAAGAAAAAAAAGCCTATTATCAACATGAATTTTTTATTAGTTTATCTCAAACAAGCTGATGGACAAACATTTTAAGATATCATGTCAAGTGACTGTACATGAATTATTTTTTTTGAAATTTGTATATAACACAACTCTCTTGGCTTTGTGACAATTAAAAAAACAGTTCTTTTCTGTAAACTTACATTTCAAGGTAAAAAAAAAAATTGCACACTATTTCCTCCATTGTCCAGAAGACAAGTTAATAACCAAAGGTAAAATGATTTAGACATCCTTATCACCAAGATCAATGTTTAATTTATTCTCCTAAATGGATTCTTCTTTCCCCTTTTGACCAGCTATACACTCTTGGCATTCAGCATGCCTAGAGAGTTAGGTGAGTTCTTGATGGGGGATAATTCTAGCTGTTTCCAAACTGTAGTCTCCAGACAGGATAAAATATGACACTTTCAAGGTATAGACAGTCACCAGCTTATGAATAAATTGTATTGTTCTAGGAAACCTGTCATTTGGTTAAGACATAATGCTCACTTTTTTTCATAGAACTATCGCTGGAAATGGTCCCTTCTGCAGCCCACTAAAGTCTTCATAATAAGTCGACATGATAGCATTGAAGGTACTCAAGAACGAAATCTTAGGATGAAACCATGGTTCTCTGAGAAAGTGCTTTTAGGATTCTTACTTGGCTTATGGGAAGCACATCTTCCTCCACCCATATCTGCAACTTCACGGTGGGAACAGGGACCCCATGACCTCCACACTTGGTATGGTATCTTTCATGGTATAGGACAAGAGCTCCAGTAATACAAGAGAGAAATAGAAACATAAGATCCAGGTTGTAGGAATTAAAGAACTGTAAGGAAAGAGCTTCCTATGAGTGAAATCTCTTTTATCAGAGAAAACACCTTCTGCTATATACTGTTTTTTCCACTCTTCTCCAGAATTTTCCTGCCTTATCTCTGTTATTTACCTTCTCTTTTAATAATCTCTTTAAACTCATCTGTTACCACTGTAGCCTTGGCTTTTGGGAGGCCAACACAACAGAACTTCATTTCCTTCCAACCATGATGAGCCCCATCTCACCATGGGACTTTTTTTTTTTTTTTAAGATTTTTTTTTTTATTTGTTTTTTGACAGAGAGAGAAACAGCGAGAGAGGGAACACAAGCAGGGGGAGTGGGAGAGGGAGAAGCAGGCTTCCCGCTGAGCAAGGAGCCTGATGTGGGTCTCGATCCCAGGACCCTGGGATCATGACCCGAGCTGAAGGCAGATGCTTAATGACTGAGCCACCCAGGTGCCCCTCACCATGGGACTTTTTTCACATGCTATTATCTCTCCCTGGAATTTCCTATTGCCTTCACTCATCTACTCGTGCTTCTTTCACCAAATTAATTGCTATTCATTCTGATTAAATAAAACTCTCCTCTTATATTCCCCCATTGAACCAATACATTCCCTCTAACATTTATCAAAACCTATAGTTTAAAAAAATCTATTTGTATTTTTTTAAATTAATTCCTATAATTTCTAATAAACTGTAAGCTCCATGAGGATAGAGACCATGTGGGTTTGGGTTGATTATTATATCCCCCGAACCTAACAGGGTTCCTGGCACATGGGAAGCTTTCAATGAATGGGATTTATTTAGAAACAAATGAGTAACAATTAATAAATTCTAATAAGTATCTAATAAAATAAACATAAGTTATTTAATTATAAGAGGTTAAATTAATGATTTAATGATCATTATATCTTTTCTAAAGGATTTTTCTCTTCACAGAACTCATCTTGGAGCATTTGCTATGCTACTAGTTCCTCAAAATTAGTAGGTAGTTCTCAGATTTCCTCATCATTCTAACAGAACAGAAAATAATAAGAAATCTGAAAAGTTTTCATTAAATTCTATTTGTAATGCTTCTTTCTCTTGTATCCACCTACACCTTTTTCCCCCTATCAAACAGTGAAATAAAGGTGGCAATATGTGGCATGTATACCCCAACTCCCTACACCCAAGGCAATCCTTCCTGCTGAACATCAGAATCCTCCTTACTACAAGTAATGCACAAATAGCAACTAACTTTATTGGCATCATGAAATGAAATTGACTTGTAATTCCTAAAGAAGTAAATAAAAACAAGCCCCATTTTTTCTGTTATCAGCAAGATAAACTTTTCTGGGCAACTATGATGAGGAGAACATACTTTCTAATTACCATGTTGCTTTAGTTCCAACAATACCTTAAGAATAGCTTTAAAAAATTTTTGTAGTTTTGTTATGAAAAGTTTTTCACACAAAAATTTTATTTCTTTCCTCTCATAATATATATTAGATATTGTCTCAGTTATTCCAGTTCTCTTAAATACAAATCCTGAAATGTGGGCCCCATCATTTAGATAATAGGATATCTTAGAACAGTCGTGTGATGGGCAGAATAAGCTTCCGCATTCCCCCATTCCGACCCCATTCCATAGCCTAATCCCCAGAACCTGTAAATATGTTACCTTATGTGGAAAAAATGGCTTTAAAGATGTGATTGAATTATTAATCTTGCAGTGAGGAGATTATCTTGGATTATCCAGATGGGCCCAGTGTAATCACAAGGGTCTTTAAAAGTGGAGGCTAAAGGCACAAGAAGAGGCAGAGTCAGAGTTATCTGGTGTGAGAAAAACTAGATGGGTCATTGCTGGCTTTGGAGATACAAGGGACCACAATCCAAAGAATACAGGCAGCCCCTAGAAACTGGGAGGGCAAGAAAAGAGATTTTCCTCCAGAGCATCCAGAAAGAATGAAGCCCTGACAAAACTTTGATCTTAGCCCATGGAGATCCATTTTGTGTTTTTGTAAGCCACTAAGTTTGTGGTACAGCAGTAATAGGAAGCAAATACAATGAAGGTTAAAACCTTGCCAAGTTCAGTGAATGGAGGGTTAGAAATAAAACCCAGATAGTCTAACAAGAAAACCCATTTTATGTAATTGGCAATGTAAAAACAAACCCCAAACTGTGTACATATACACACGCACATACACACAGAGATGGATATATAAACATAGCACATACATATATGTACAACTGTATATACGCATACATATATGTAATATATGTGTACACACACATGCATGTCGTTACCAATACTGCGCTGCTCCATTCATTTTGATTATTTGGAAATAGCATAGCTTTATGATAATGAAAGTACAGAGATAAACTTGATTTCAAAGTGCTACTCAATACTGTTGATATAGCCTGTTTTATGAGATGCTGAAGATGTACTGCACACATAACACATAAAAGAAATTATAGTTCTGCCAGCATTATCCTCAGATTGTCAACTGATTGTGGATCACGGATTTCTTTTACTCTGAGTGTGTGTGTGTCTGTATGTATCTACCTTCTTTTAAAGTATTGAGAATGTTTATAACTGTAATTGCTACTAATGATTGTTCATAAATTACTCATAGTTTAAATATGAGGAATCTTGAAATCAAAACTAATGGCACCAGGCAAAAAGTGACAACCAGGAACTGAGGAATGTGTGAAGAAACAAGAGGAGGATATGCCAGTCCAAGAACGAGCTTAGATAACACGTGTAAATGGAAAGGTGGGGAAGCTTTCCTGAAAACCAGGCTTTGAAGTAATTTACAGGCAATTTTTACAATGTTTGGAAATTCTCAGAGTGAATGTCCACTTCCTGGAGCCAGGAAGAAGAGAGATCAATTTGCAATGCCATCATTTTCCAGTTGGATGATATTGAATCATACACTTAACCTCTCTGAACTTGATTCTCCTCTCATAAAAAAAGCACATTAGTATTTACCACATGAAGCCATTGTAGTGATTAAATGAGCCAATGCATGTAAATCACCTAGGACAGTGTCAGTGTTCAACAAATATTATTTCCTTTCGTTGTCCCTGCCATCTCCATTGATACTTTGTATGCTTTAGAGCAATATATCCTTAAATTTGCTTTGTCAAATAAGCCGCTTTTAAATGACCTACCACAGGGGCGCCTGGGTGGCTCAGTTGGTTAAGCATCTGCCTTCAGTTCAGGTTATGATCTCAGGTCCTGGGATTGAGTCTCACATTGGGCTCCCTGCTCTGCGGAGAGCCTGCTTCTCCCTCTCCCTCTGCTGCTCCCCCTGCTCTTCTCTCTCTCTGTCAAATAAATAAATAAAGCTTAAATAAATAAATAAATAAATAAATAAATAAATAAATAAATGACCTACCATTTAGGGTTTCTGTCCATTTTTTAATAAACTGTGTTAAATGAATTTGATTATATTTCTTTATTGTAGGACTTTTGAGAGTCTAGTATGTACTGTGGTTCTTTGAGGGATATACATTATATAATAAGGAGCATTTCCAAATTTTATTGGACAACATAATTTTTTTCATAGAATCATAGGAGACAAATTCAATAAAAGTGTACATTTAGACAAAAAAAAAAACAGAATAAAGCTTCAGGATATAGGAACTTAGAGCTTTATCTTTGTTGTTTCATGGTTGTGTTGACTTGCAAACAAATAGTATTTAAAGAACCTTTTTCTACCTGCATGGTCCGTTTCACAGAGAGTCATGAGGATAAAATTGCACTCCATATGCAAAAGTACTATGTAGAGTTAAAAGCGCCACACAAGCGTGAGCACTTACGTTGTTGCACCATCTGACCTGCCATTTGTTCCATCATGTGAAAGGAATGTTGCTGATGGCTCCTAAAGACCTCGGTAGGTCAAAGCAAAGAAAAAGTACGCATCACTGGCCCCAGAGGCCACAAGGTGAGAGACTGGGGATGAATGAACACAACCGGATTATCTCTGTGGGAAAATAATTCAGCTCAGAACAAATGTCCTACATTTAAAGAGCTAGTAGAGTTTGGTGCATGAGGGATACAGGCTCTTTTAGAATTTTCACTGAATTTTAATCCATTAAGATAGGCTAGCATAAAATTAGTCATAAGACCATCTGTCCCATAACTCCCAACATTTTGTCAGGAAACTTCACATACGTCCCTTCTTCTCTACAGGATTCTATATTGGACATAGAGAGTGAGAGACACAGAGACGACAGAGACACACAGAAAGATTAATTAGTTTTATTTATTCTCCACCTCCCCCAACATTTTAACTGTGAAATATTGAACTGGGAGATCCTTCCCCAAAGGGAATCTTCCATGGTCAATTATATTTAGGACGTGCTGCTTTCTCCCTTCACAAGGCACTTTATCAACCTAAAAGATCCTAGAAGTTCTACAATAAAGAAATATTAACTTGATCTAATAAATTATTTCCCAAATTCTTTGATCACAATAACCACTATATACAAGACATTTACAAAAATTTCACTGAAATATCCCTATAATGTCCCCAAACCCGTGAAGGAAATGCTCCATGAGATGATATCCCAATTGCCCAAGACCTCTGTCATTCCCAGAGTATACATGGTTCCCTCAGAAGATGCAGGAATGGCTTGATGACTCTGTGTCCTCAGGACTGAGGCCTTTTTTTCTGATAGCACTATTCAACCCCACTGGAAAGTATGGTTTAGACCATTAGTGTACAGGGCCAGAGTACAGGTTGAATAGACTAGAGGGAAAAGGCTGCTTCTAGGGGACCAATTTTCACAAAGAAGTGCTTCCTCTTTCTCCATCTCACTGCACACCAATTCTTCTTGCCAGCTGGGGTGTCTGTATTTGCCACTACAGGGGAATGATGTACTCCCTTCATGTGGAGCAAAAGGCTGAGAAGAGAAATTGCTGGTAAATGACACACCTATGATATTGCATAAACAAGGTTATATAAATCCCTGGCTTACCAGCTTCTCTCACCAGGCCAGAGGATGCATCAACCTCAGCTGGAGGATGTGAGCCTTGGCAATGAGCAGCAGAGGAGGGCTCTGAAGGCTGCTGGGCTTGAAATGAACCCTGGAGTCTTCCAGTCAGGATTTGCCTACTCAGACACCGTTCAAAAGAGAAAGGAAATAATCAGAAATTGAGATCCAACCACTAAGCAATCTGTGGAAGTCACAAGAAGTAGATTTTAGCAAAGACAATATGCACTGGCTTTTTCTAACAATTATCAACACTCAAGTCTTTAGTTGCTAACCATGCATTGCCTGTTTACTGTGCTAAGTAACATATGTATAATCTCATTTATTCTTCACAGTTATCTTTCAAAGAAGGTATTCTTTTATACTGGTTTTATAACTGAAAATCTAAAGTTGATAGAGAGAAAAGTCTCCACGAATACCATGTAGGAAAATATCAGACCAGGAGTTCAAATAGGTCCAGCCAACTACAAAATCTATATTCTGTATCCATTGTGGTACACTACGTCCTTTTCCAGGCTGGATATCTTCCATTTGTTCCTCCAGACCCATTCTCCACCCTTTTCTGCCCTTTTCTTTGTTCCATGAGGATGATCTTTAAGAATTATGTGTGAATTAGTCGCTTTGTCTCTGGCTTCCAGTTAAATTTGGCCAATAGGGGACACCATAAGAAAATGGAAGAAGGTTCTTCCACCATCATTGTCTTTCTCAAGGAAACTGATTCTATGTGATTTTCTCTCTTATGATTTCTTTTCCCTTTGAGCCAAGGGTTTGTGTGTTAGATTGCTTCAGAAATTGGCTACAATATTCCTCTTGTCCTTGTATGAATACCCCTTTGCAATGTGACTTTCTCTCCTCCATTCTGTTAATCTGGTCTGAACCTGTCCCTTGCTTTGACCAAGCGAATGTGGTAAAAGTGACATTCTTAAAGTAAGTCCCAGAGCATCAACCTCAAGAGGACTTGTAGCTTCTCCCCGTCTATTCCTGGAAACCTGACAGCATCACATGTGGAAGTCTGGTTAGACTACTTGAACATGAATGGCCACAAGAAGAAGTTGACCCAACCAACAACCAGCACTGAACTTCAGAAATGTGAATGAGGTTGTCTGGGACCATCTAATCTTATTCAATCTGCCATATCATTGCACCTAAATATGTAACCCCAGGCAAGACCAGATTAGGGACTGCCTAGCTGATTCCAGTTTAAATAGCTACACAGAAATACAAACAAATAAATGGTTGTTTTAAAACACTAAGTTTTGGGTGCCTGGGTGGCTCAGTCAGTTAAGTGTCTGCCTTTGGCTCAGGTCATGATCCAGGGTCCTGGGATTGAGTCCCTCATTGGGCTCCCTGCTCTGCAGGGAGTCTGCTTCTCTCTCTCTGCTCCTCCTCCCACTCGTTCTTTCAATCTCTCTCTCTCTCTCTCTCTCCTTCTCAAATAAAGTAAAATCTTAAAAAAATACTAAGTTTTAAGGTATTTTTGTTATGCAGCAATAGCTAATACAGTAACTGACCTGCCCCATGTCTTTATCAATAGTTCATTTTTACATAAACCCTCATCAAATTATCTGTCTTTGAGTATGCCATCTGGACCCTAGTTGACTCCCCTACCATCACAGTTCAAAAATAATCAGAGACTTCTTCGGAAGAAGACTGGCTTAGGCTCTATCTCCTCATACTCCTGAATCAACAGACATAATTCTCTAGGAAATTCTAACTAAAATGGTTAATAGTTATATATAACAATTACTTGGCATCAAACATGTTGTTTACATTACTTCTAATAACTGTCACTGTGGACTGGAGTTACATATTAATAGGCCAATTTTGTAGATGAAAAAGTAGAAGTTAAAAGAGGTAGGGCAATTAATTCAGTATACTGCTAGTAAGTAGCAGGTTCAGAATTCAAACATCGGTCTCTGTTTACTCCAACACTCATGTTCTTTCCACTTTATCAATCTATCTCAGAAATCAAGATTTTAGTTCTAATAGCTAACCAACAATATTCTTGAGCACAAACTCTGTCAACTTGGGAATCTCTGGATTTCCATTCTTTTTTTTTTTTTATTTCCATTCTATGAAAGTTTTTCTGAAGCTGTAATGTCTTCTTTCTAAGAAAAAAAGGATTATGTTCACAACAGTAACATATTTCAACATTATCAGGTGGATATAACTTATTTGGCCTTCAAGAGTAGCAATTTCAGGGGCAGCTGGCTGGCTCAGTTGGTGGAGCATGCAACTCTTGATCTCAGTATCATGAGTTTGAGCCCCACATTGGCCATGCGGCCTATGTAAAAAAAAAAAAAAAAGTAGCAATTTCAAGTCATTGGTACAGCTGGATAATGAGCCATGGCCTAGGGTCTGCGAGTTTCCCAGTAAATCTGCTTTAGAAAATTCATCTTGTAGACCTCCCAGAGGTAAAAACAGATGTATACAAATAGAGAAGGGAGTAATCTATGGTTCTGGTTTATTTTAAATATTTAACATTAGATTCCTTGCAAGAGTCTCCTGAGATGGAGAATTTATGTCACATAGGTCCCTGAGGGAATAGACCACCAAAAGAGACTCTAGCAGATTCCTTGAGTGTGATAGGAATGGTACCCACTAAAGGATTTGTGCTGAAGTGGAAGGCAGCCCAGACAAGACAAAATTATATTTTTGTGTCAAAGAATGGACCACATCATTATAGGCCAGGTAATAGAGGCTAGAATAATAATAGCAGCTCATCCTTTGGGAGAACAGCATGGATATAGAATAGTACTTGAGCATGTGGGCTCAGGACTGAGATTGGCTTAGATCTGGATGCTAGTTATGAACTCTTCTCATTCTGTGGCATTGGGCAAGTGACTGAGAATCTAACTCTTGCTTTAATTCACTATGAAAAAAAAAGGATAGCAATAACCTACCTCATGAGGTGTTATGAAGATTAATGAGATAATGCATGTAAAGAACTTACTAGAATAGCTGGTTCTACTAAAAGTAAAATAAGTTTTTTAATCATTGGTGTGTCTAATACAAGTGTCATGTATGTATTATACCTTTTAATACTCCCTCATCCCTCTGAAGTAAATATACCACCCATTTTTGTGATTTTGAAAACTGAGTCAAGTTCACTATCCAAAGCTTTGCAGCCATTATGTGTCAAAGCTGGGACTTGATCTGAATTTCCTGTGACTGCACAAAGTGAATGTTTTTTTCTCCAGGTATTGTTCCTCTGTATCACCCTGCCTCTCCCAGGGTGGTGTGTGTGTGTGTGTGTGTGTGTGTGTGTGTGTGTGTACTCAGTCTCTTCTGTAGGAAAAACATAACCATCGTGCCACATACTTGGGAGTGCTCATCCAACAGTGGGGATGTATTTGTCATGATCCAGGAATGCTCTCTTAGCTTCAGTGACCCCCTGCACATTATAGCAAGGCAGCTGTTGCAGGAATCGGGTTCCATTCACAGTTGAACAGAGGGGGAGCAGAGGAGAGATAATTGGGCTATGTAGGAAGCGAGCCCATGACCTTGGCCTCATTAGCAACATGCTTTAATCATCAAAGCCAAGCAACCACAGGTGGCTGTGCCTCGTGCAAATGTTCTGCATCTCATTTCCTGAAAATGTCAATGTTTGAGAATATAAATATTACTTATAATCCTGAGATGATTGTACAGGTACTAATGGAATGTTTTTACGGTATTGATTTTCAATAGCTCATTTGGTATAATCAGCTTAACTTCATCTGCTAGAAAACGAACTTCTAATTCCAGTCTGAAATATATTACAAGAAAATGATTTTAGCCCAGTCTGCCACTACCTTGAATCCTTTATGGAAGTAGATTGGGCATAAATCTTAAATAAATAAATCAACTTTAGACTCTTCCAGATTTTCATGATCTCACAAGATTGATTTCCTTTCCTTTAATCTGTTTCTAATAAAAGGGATACCTTCCTTTGAGACACGGTCCATAATCTTTTCCATTTTTATTATCATTCTTATAGACATCCTCTTTTCCATTTTAAGAGGAGCAAGTTTCCCTCAGAGGAAGGTAACTTTAATGAACAATCAAATCTGTGCAGAAGTAGAGGAATTCTGGGGAGAAGCAGTGGTCTTTTGGGCAGGCTGGGAAGAACAATGCATAAAAGCAACCTGCCCCCTCCTCCTTGAGAGGTATGATAGCACGATTTTCTCCCTTACTACAAGGGTATTAATCTAAGGAACTGGAAAACCATTTGTCTACGAGAAAGAAAATGAACGAGAAATGGGGATGACAATTGGTGTAGCAATAGATAGAATAATAATAAAAGGCATTATTCAGAATGCAATATGCACTTTATTAAATTACTAATTACTAAACACTCCATTAAATTACTAATTATTAAACACTTTGTTAAATTACTAAACACTTTCTTAAATTACTAATTACTAAACACATATTATGGTGTTGAATTATTCCAAAACCTCGAGACTGAGGCTGTTACCATATTGCTATCTTATGGATGTGTGCAAAATTGGATAAACTTTCCCATAGTCATGCCGCTTGTGTGATGGGGTCAGGACTCAAACCATGGCAGCCACACTCCAGCCACACGCAGGAGCCCACAAGTCTGTGGGACATTGCTGCCTGTGAGAATGCTTGATGGTGCATAAGTTTTGGGATCAGTTCTAGTTTCGAATCTTGTCTCTGGGCCTTTGGGCAGAGCACTTCACAACTGTCAGCCTCAGTTGCTCTAGCTTTAAAATGGAAATAATACCTATCTCCTCCTATTGAGACAAAACCTTTGAAACACCAATTATGCTGACCAGCTCACAGTAAAAACTCAATGAATGTTAATTGAGGTTGCTTGCTATTATTTTGTTACAAGTTCTGTGACCCTAGGCAAATTTCTAAACTACTTGAACTCTGGGGACTTTATTATTTAAATGAACATAAATAAGTGTGTTGCCTTTTCTCCTTCACCTTGCTGGTGGATGGGAGGCTCAAAAGAAATAAGCACCTTGCAGGAAATACAGAGTTGAAAGGTATTTAAGGCTCCAAGTAAGGTGCATCTCTACTTACAAGAAGTGGAACAACAGATTCCTATTAATCAAACATCTCTGTCTAGCGGGCCTGGATCCAATGAGACGCTAAATAGATTACATTTAGGGGGACAAACATTGAGAGAAGGGTTGCAAGTTGCAGTTCCTACCTTGGGGGGTACCCTGTACCCATACACTCAAAGATAAATTCCTCCTTTGTAATGGTGTTATTCCTCTTTGTATTGTAGCTCAGAAGATAGGTGTGTGTGTGTGTTTCGCAGACACACACACAGAAGTTTAAATTTATCCAAAGTCAGCTGATTACTGGGGATGTCAGTTCGATCTCATAATTGTCAGACTTGAAAGCCCATAATAATAATACTTCATATTTATAAAAAACTATTATGTATTGAGCCCACTGCAAAGATATACATATCTTTCAATACTCTGGTGTCCTTATCCCCATTTTACAGATCTGGAAACAGGGACCCAAAGTAGTTAACTTGTTCAAGGTTTTACAAAAACATATGGCAGAGTCAAGGTTGAAATCTAAGACCATCTGACCAGAAAAGGTGTGCCCTTACCTATGCAGCCCATGTGAGCCTCATTGTTGCCTAGGGAAAAAAAACATTTAGTGACATGGAGAGGGATTGATGGAATTTTTTGGGAGATCTTTGAGTAGGCACAGGTGAGTGGAAGGTAGGTGAGTGGGGCAGTGGGACAATTTCTGCACAACATATGCATAATTTTGATTGTGATAACATGGCTGTACACTTATTTCAGGGAGGAATGAGAAGGAGATTCAAATTCAAATTCAAAATTATGTTCCTGAAGGTAGGTATAGTGGTTAGCATTTATAATGAATGACTCTTTATAAGCCCTTGTAACAATAGATATATTTGATAGGAACATGACCTGATCAACATGATGCATTCAGTATAGTAAAAGAAACAGATATTTAAATATATGATGTGAACTCTAGCAGGGTAATTACTAGGCCAGAGATGAGATCACCGACAGAGGAAATAACCATCTCAGTCATAGAAACTTAATTAAGGATTCTCAGAGGAGGAAACATTTGACTAAAACTTGAAAATTGTATAAGAGTTTTGCAGACAGAAGGTGTTGAATAAAGGACGGGGAAGAAAGAAAAGGAGTATGGTGCTGATTAATCAACATAAATATACATGTTTAAAAACCATAAGGAGGCTTAAAAATAAAAGGCACAGTAAAAAAAAAAAAGTGCTTTATATATATAAAGCTCCATCTATTGGGAGGGCAGGGAAAGATAATGCTTTATCTTCAAAGTGCTTTCGTTTGTATTACCTGATTCACAAAACCCTGTGTATAGAAGCATTGCTATTTGGCAAATGTTTTAGTCCATGTGGGCTGCTATAAAAAAATGCCTTAGACTAAGTAGCTTATAAACAACAGGGTTTTATTTCTCACAATTCTGGAGGCTAGGAAGTTCAAAGTCAAAGCCCCAGCAGATTTGGTATCTGGTGAGAGTTTGCTTGCTTTTAGATGGCAGCTTCTCGCTGTGTGCTCTACGGAGGAAGAGGCAAGGGGACTCTCTGGGTCTCTATTACAAGGATGCTAATCTCATTCATGAAGTTCTACCCTCATGACCTAAGCACATCCCAAAGGCGCTACCTCTTAATACCATCACATTTGGCATTAAGTTTCAACATAGGAATTGGGGGGGACACAAACACTCTGTCCATAGCACCACGGGGACTGAGACACTATTTAAGTAAGTTGTTGGTAGAACAACCAATAGCAAAGCTGAACTAGAATTCAGAACCCTTAACCCTTAAACCTCGATTCATTGTTCTCAGTAGATACAGTATAAAGAGCTACTTATACTAGGTAATACTAGTTATTTCAATACTAGGAAAGAAGTCTTTGTCCTACTTTTGGAGAAAGAAATAATGCAGTTGCAGTTCTTTAACGGTAAGGAAAAGAATTTCTTATCACATTAGATTGAGTACCTTTAAAAGCAAAGGGGTTAAAATGAGAAGTCTCTATTTCAGAAGCATCACATAATGATGATAATAGTCAAGAGATGAATAAATTATTCATTATTCTCTTTGAGAGAATATCAAAGAACTGATTTTGAAATATTAGACAATTCACAGCAGTAGACATTTGTATCTAATGTCCACCATAATAATTTACCTAATTTTTCTGTAGCCTTATACTTGGAAATATAGACTCGTGGTTATTACTAATATCAAGCTTTCTTCAGTTCCTGGAGAATTCCTGTGTTGCATTTTTGACTTTTAGTTTTCTAAGTCAATCTCAAGTTTTTCCTAAGTAATATGAATTGCATTATAAGTAATGTTCTGTAAAAAGGATTTATTAAAGTGTTATTGGACTAACATTAGATGTAATCACTTCTATTGATTTTAATGATCTAACTACTTTATTCCTCTATTGTGCATTAGCTCTGATAATACGAAGAATTAATGTTAATTGAACACTTACTATGTAATATGTCTTGTGGTAAGCATTGATTCAGACATTGTCTAATATATTCATTATAGTACTTTATTATTTTGTTATGTTTTATATCTCTCTACCAAGAAAAAATGCCAAGAAAGAGGCAGCTGTTTAGAAGCAAGAAAATCTTTGCCCCTTAATTGTGGAAACATAAGTTCAAATCCCAGCTCTGCTGCTTACCAGCTATATGGCCTTAGGAAAAACATATACTATAAATACAATATTATAAAAACATATACCATAAATACAATAAAATTGATTTTGCTAAGTATAAAATGCACATATGGTCTCTGATGAATACATGAAATAGCATGTGAATACCTCAACTAATATGGCAAAGCAGATAGCTCTGTGTCTGGAATGCTCCAGGGGCCCAATATTTTCAGCTGGGTTTATTTACCAGTACTTTAATTCACATGAATCTTAGTTTACATAATCCTGAGAATATAAATGAGGATTTCATTCTCTGCCTAATTAACAGGGTTGATGTTGTAGATCTAATGAAATAATGCACGTGAAATGGATTGTACATTGCAAAGTACTGTACAAATTTAGCTGTTATTATTTTCCCTGGAGCTTCACATAAGAAAGAGTGAAGCTATTTCCTATTTCAAAAATTCATGGTCAGGGAAAAAGGAACTCCAAGGGACCCAGGAATATATCCTATGTGTTCAAAGCATGAGAGAATTGTTGTAATTTAGCCAAGAGAAGATACTATTAAGAGGCAACAACTTGGCTATGTGAGCAATGTTTCTGAGAAGGACGCAGAACACTTTCTGTTTTATGTCCACCAAAAACCCACCTACAGCAAACAGGCTCCAGGAGAGATTTCTGTGGAATATAAAGAAGAACTTCTAGACTGTCAAGGTGATAAAACCTTGGCAGGGTTATTGAATTAAGTTGTCGAGACTCCCTCCCTGGAGAACGTCAGGTAGAGACCAGGCATCTATCTCTCTGTTCTAGAAGGCTTAGACATTTAACTGCTAGAGTGCAGATTAAAGACTTCCAGCTGGATCAGATGATTTTTCAAGGTCCCTTCCAGCTCGTTTTCTTACTAATCATTTATATTCCATCTGACAACTTTTCAGTCTTCAAAAGGGACTCCCTATAATTCTTAAAGTATACCTTATTTCTAAACTTTAAAGTCATTGCCATTGATTACATTTTATATAATCTAAATAAAAAATAGGTATAATACTCTATAGCTGGATTTAACCTATATTCTGCATTTAGCATTAACTGCTATTTAATAAGCATGGGGAGTTGGACAGGGGACTCCATCTGATGATTCGTTAAATGGAAGAATTCTATGATCTAACATCTGAAATGACAGAAATCATTGCAGTCCCACGATAATGCTTTCCTTGGGATATACTTAGTGGTTCAATTTACAAGTCATACATGATTATATTTTAGCAAGAATTTATGCTTCTTTGGGATATTTTGAATGTTAATTTTTCTTACTTGAAGAACTTGAGTCTGATTTGTTCTGAATTTTACTCCATAATGAATCATGAGAGATTCTTCTGTGTCTCTGACAGCATTTCCTCTAAAAGACACCTCAACATATGAATCAATGAACCAAAATGCCACAACCCTGAGAAGAAATTAACTCACAGTTGTTCATCTTCATAATCCATGTCTTTGGTGGTTTCCATGGTGATTCCCTGGCTAGCAGCATCCTTGCTTACCAGATGTCTTATTGTTCAACTGCTCATCTGTCTTAGGAGTTTAAAGCTTGAGAACTTAAGTCCAAGCAGAACATTTTTTTCCTAAAGATCACAGAGAAAGAAAGAAAGAAAAAAGACAGTAAATTTTTTAGAACATGTTAAGATGGAAGTGGGGATGGAAGAGGGGTATTGTCCTGACACACTCCAAATCACTTCATGAGGAATAATTCAAATTTGCATTGTATTCTCATATGTTATAATAATGAAGGAAGGTTTAATTATACTTAAAACAGAACTCCTACCCACTTAGCAGATTTTATCTCCCCCGTGGCTCCATGATGTATTAGCTAACATGATAAAACACTTACTCCTACCAAGTGCCGATGGTCACAAGGTGATGTGAAAGTTGATATTTCAAAGAAGCTTCAATTCGGAGGTGCCTTGTTTGAATAAATGAGAGTAAGTGGCTGCCAAAGAGATTCTACTTAAATATTGGCTTCCTTGTCTGAAGTTCAGATAACAGCCTGGAACACAATCACTCACCCTGTTAAATTTCAACTCAGTGCCAATTACCACAGATCAGGCTTCAACTTTGTGCTGCAGAATGAAAAACAAGCAGCAGTGGTGCCAGCCAGAGAGGTTGGAAGCAGCATCCGGCCAGGTGTGAAGGTGTGGAGAAAGGTTTCAAAGCATAGTATGATCCCAGGTCTCCCATTCAGTGCAGTGCCTGCTTTCATCTGTAACTGCAGGCTCAAAGGAGCCATATGAGGCTGGATTCACTTGTTCACATGCCTAATCTAACAGCAGAGGAAACTAAGATCCAGTGAGGCAAGTCAATTCTTCAAGGTGACAAAAAGTTAGTGTTGAGACTAAAACTGGACGTAGAAGACATTATTTCCCAGTCCATGTAGGTGGAACTAGGTAATAAACATTAAGTGGTTTGTACTATGGTACCCAGCTCTCCAGAATGTGTTTTTTAAAACTGTGCCCTTAAACTGTACTTTAAAAAAATTTTTGATAATAATCACTGGTATTGACCAAAAAGCCTCTTCCTCATCCCACCCCTATTCCCCAGTTGTCTGTTCGTTGTCCTTGGAGTAGCTGCTGGGAAATAAGTGCAGTTGAGCTTAGAAATTAGCCCATCTAATGCTGAGCCACATACCAAACATGTGAAAGGTAACAAACTACTGTGTCTAAAAGGACTAGTTTAATTTTATTGGCTTTCTTGCCAATGCTATCTTTTAAACCACACAAGAGGAATTGCCAGTCATCTACCACATGCAGGGAAAGCACTGTGCAGAGCACTAATGAGATACAGAAACAGTCCGTCACTCTCAGGAAGCTTACACTCGAGCTGGCAGAAAAGGGACCCCTGTAAAAAGATGGAGTAGCATACTATTCTCATATGATAACCTCATACTCAAAAGACAACAAAATTTGTTAAGAGTCATTCATAGCAGGTCAGAATTTTAAAAAAGATAATTTCAGCTAGGATGAGTAGAAGAGACTTCGTGGGGGAAAATGGATGGCACTGAGCTATGGAAGAGGAATTTCATTTGAGAGGAAGAGGAGGGTGCCAAATACGTGTATCTGCAAAGCTGGCATTCCCATGTCCTAGGCTTATGGTGAGGACTCATTTAGAGATTCATATCAACCACTTAGCACATTGCCTGTCATGGTAAAAGCATTTTATAGACGTCATTTTTATTATTTATCATCCATACAGAGATCAAGGGGAAAGAATATTGAAGAGAGAATCTAAAGCTCTTGGTTCTCAATCCAGTAGCTAACTGGGTAAAATGGAAAAATCATTTACTATTTCAGGAAATATTTTCTCATTGATGATATGAGAGGTTTGACCTAGGATGATCACTAGGATCCATTTTCACTCACAAATTCTGATTCTGGGACACTGAACAAATGATTTTCTCATCTGTGCTTTCCCACAATAAGCATTTTATCTCACTTAGAAGGAATTTTCTCTGAATCTTGGACTGAGGACTAGTAAAGTCGGTAACTTCTGTAACATATGAACTTCAAACAATTACGTTCAAACATCAGAACACTCTTTGTTGCCATCACCAATTGTCTTTCTCATTACCATTAAGGTTTTTAATTCATCATACAAGGACTATTAATTCATATTTCATATAAAGCTGAACAATCCAAATTGCTTAAGAAAGTAAATAATTAGGAAAATAAGGTCCATTTCTTGATGGAAAAGTTAATTTACAGTCTCAGAGAGAAAGAACTGAAAAAGAGAGTTAAAATTCCATTTAATGTATGAGAGTTTTAAAGATTAGCATCCATGCATATTGTGAAAATTAAGTATAGTATATAATGTGTGAGGTTCTCTTAGCTTTAAGGTTTTAAGTTGCATGACATTTTTTTCCTTTTTTTTTTATTCTATTGAGTAATGATCTTTATGCTTTCCTTGTACTTCTTACTGCAAATTAGAAGATTAGTGTTTAGTGTCATTGCATTAATGAAGATTATTATTTACAGCAATGGCTAGAAAGTGATTGGAGGATTAACTCCAGCAACTCTAGCATTTAAAATGCTTGTAGGTTACTTTGAGGTTTAAAAAAATACAGGTTGTTAAGAGAAACTCATCTACTCGAGATGTATAGCTACTGCCAGTGTACTGTCTTTGGGGACCCAAAACTATTTCTCATCAAAACTGCTTTCGGGAAATACTGTAATATTAACACCTTAGATACAAGAAAACGACCCCCCTCCCCTAACAACACATGGATTTCAACCTCTTTTCAGATCCTACAGTAGTGAAAACCAAGCACCTTGATAAAAGAACTCCAGACTAACTGGGGTTTATAATGAACTTCTACTGTTTTGCTCATTCACTCCTTTCTCCCTCTTTCATCTCTGTAATAGCACTTACTTTTGGGGGGAACAGCCTTCCATCTTTCAAAGTCTTCCTTTTGGGAACACCAATCTCAGTCACTTTGCTCCCCCCCCCCCCCCCACTTCCTAACCTTTGGCCAAAAGGCTGGCATTTGACTTAAACATGGATAATAACAACTTAGAAAGTTAGACCATGAGCAAAGGGGACACAGAATTTAAAAATGGGTAGAGTTATTTTGAGATTTGAGATTGCTTATGGCTTTCTGCAACCAAGACCTTCATTCTGACCTCCTGAGCTGCTTTGTTTAGTATCCTCCTATCATTCTGGTTGCTTATTTCTCTCTTCTTTTTTTTTTTTCTGTTAGTCCAGATGACTACATTGTTGAATTCACCAAATACTTAAGGAAGACATGATACTACTTTTAACTTTATTCAGACAATAAAATAAAAGTGAAAATTTCTCACCTGATTTGATAAAGGTATCACACTCAATAATAAAGAATTAAAGGAAATACATATATATATGATTCATCATATCTTATGTAATAAATAATATATGTTTATAAATACATCATAAATAATACAAATATGTATGCTATAATAAAATATAACAGATTTTTTAAAAACTACAAACCAATACAATTTATGGACATAGACACAAAATTCCTTTAAAAATATAGGCATATAGGGGCACCTGGGTGATTCTATTGGTTAAGCATCCAACTCTTGATTTCAGCTCAGGTCATGGTCTCAGGGTCCTAGGATCAAGCCCCACATTGGGTTCCGTGCTCCGCAGGGAGTCTGCTTGAGGTTCTCTCTCTCTCACTCTGCCCCTTTCCCTGCTCTTGTGCTGCCTCTCTCTCTCTAAAATAAATAAATAAACATATATACATATATGTTTTTATATCAAATCTGGTGATACATACATCAGATAATACACTATAACCAAGTAAGGAATGCAATGTTGAATTTAATATTTGAAAATTTGTCGGTGGAATTCACCACACTAATAGAATAAAGGAGAAAAACCATATCATCTCAATAGATGCTGAAAAAGCATTTGACATATTCAACACCTATTCATGCTAAATACTAATGTTCAGCAAACAAAAAATAGAACATCTTTCAAATGTAGTGCATCCCCCAAGTATCCTAAAGCATATATCATACTTAAACTTGAGAAATCAGGTATTTCCCCTCAAAAAGATCAGGAAAAGACAAAGATGTTTCCTCAAACTACTTCTATTCAACATTGTGCTGGATGTCCTGGTTAATGTAATAGAAGGAAAAAGAAATAGAAGACATAAATAATGCTAAAAGACAGTAACATGACTGTGCACATTAAAAAATCCAAAGGAATTTACCAAGAAACTAACGGAGCTAATAAGTGAATCTGGCATAGACACAGAATGCAAGGCAATGAAATACACACACACACACACAGAGACACACACACACATAGAGTTAATGAACAATTGGGAAATGAAAATTTCAAAATATCATTTACAATAACATCAAAAAAGAAACAAAAATACCAAGGATAAATGTAATGAAATATGTGCAAGAAGATATTTGTACAGAAAACTGTAAAATATTACTGATAGACAAAACAAATAGAGAGTTGAGAATCTCCCTGGACACGAATTAGAAGATACAATATTAAGATACTGATTCTCCTCAAGTTGATTTACAGAATCTATATGACCCAATAAAAATCCCCAAAGTTTTGTTTGTTTGTTTGGGTTTTTTTTTGTTTTGTTTTTTTTTTTTTAGGCAATGAACAGGTTTATTTTAGCAATTATGTGAAGGCCCAAGGAACCTGGAATATCTGACACAATCTTGAAGAGATATCATAAAGCTGAAGGACTTCCTATAACTGATTTCATGACTCACTTTGAATCTGCAATTATTAGAGAGTGTGGTGTTCACAAAAGGTTACACAAATAAATCAAAGATGTCTAATTTAAGGTGCTAAAATTGACACATACATATGGTAAACTGGTTTTTGACATGTCAATGCAATTCTACGGATAAATGAAAAGTTTTTTCAACAATTGATGCCAAAGCAACTTTTATGGGGATTGGGGGTAGAGAGAATCTTAAATCTTACTTCACAGTATGCAGAAAAATAAATTTTAGACCATAAACCTAAACATAAAAGCTAAACCTATAAAGCTTCTAGAAGAAAATATGAAAGTGTATCTTCATAACTGTAGCGTTGGCAGAGACTAAAGATTTCTGTAAACAATAACAGTGCAACATTTTTGATAGATCAGACTTCATCAAAATGAGAATCTTTGCTCAGCTCACAGTTAAGAAGATAAAAGGGTAAACCACAAACTGGGAGAAAATGTAATAGGCATTTGACAAAGGACTATAACCCAGAATACAAACCAATTATAGTAACAGAGTAACCCAACTTAAAAAGTGGGGAAAACACTTATAAATAGATCGTGGAGATTATAAAAAGCTGACAAACACTTCATATGGTGCCTGGCATTATTAGTTATAAAGGAAATATAAATTAAAACCAAAATGAGATGCTGCTTGACATCCACTAGAATGGTTAACAGTAAAAAAGTCTGACAATTAAAAGAGTTAAGGAGGATGTGAAAAACTGAACTTCTTAGATAATGAAGGTGGAGTGTAAAATAATACAATATTAGAAAACTGTTTCCATTTCTAATATAGTTAAATACACAATATCTTCCGATCCAACAATTCTCAAGAAATTTGAAAGCATATGTGCATAAAAGATTTGTACAAGAATGTTGATAGGAGATTCATTCATAAAAGCCCAACGTTTGAAACATCCCAGATTACCATCAATGTAATAGATAAATTGTTGTATGTTCATAAAGTAGGAAACTATTCAGGAAAATAGAGAAAATATTTCTCAGCCATGCAATATGGAGCAATTTTTAAAATATTGTGTGAAGCAAAAGTAACTGGGCACAAATTAGCAATACACTAATACATATTGACCAAAACTCAATGAAATACACCCTTAACTTCTGTTTTTCTGTATGTCAAATAAACACAACAGACAAATATATAAATATAAATATTTGTCCATTGTGTGTATATATATATACACACACACACAGAGACATGAAAGTAAATTTGTAGATTGTAAATTTTAGTTAATGTAGTAAACAATTGGAAACATTTTCTTGATAAATGTCTTTATTGAAGAAATACAGTAAAGGATAGAAAGTTTTCATTAGGAGGCCCTACCTAATAAAGAGCTGGTATTTCTATATATGGCTTTTCAAGAGCTGACTTATCTGGACTGTATGACATGTTTGCAAATGTTCTCAGAATAGGTTTTCAAAAAAAATAATGTTTCCTTTTTTTTTTTTTTTTATTATTCATTCAAGACACAGAGATACAGAGAGAGAGAGAGAGAGAAAGCATGAGCCAGGGGAGAAGCAGGCTTCCCGCCCAGCAGGGAGCCCGATGCAGGGCTCTATCCCATGACCCTGGGATCATGACCTGAGCCGAAGGCAAACACTTAACCATCTGAGCCACCCAGGCGCCCATAATGTTTTCATTTTTGCTGAGACTAAGATTCAGTGGTCTGGGTAACTAAGATGATATATTAGAATTAAAATGAGTAGTTCACTTATAGAAGTCAATACCAGTTATTATTAATATAATTGTGTTATTTATTATTAAAAAGATCATTTCTTGAAAATAATGATGCATAAGCTGCATACATGCAGTTCTGTAAGTGGAGAACTTAAAACACTTTATCAATCCAACATTAAGTCCACTCACTAGAAAAGCAAGATATAGAAGTAAGATGCAGATCAAAATATTTTTCCCTCAGTATCTGAAATATTAATAAATAGTAGTAAGATCCAGTTTAATTTTTTCTCCTCTCTCAATATCCTGGTAACTCAAGCAAAGCAAATTGTGGATAATTTGTGGGGTTTTTTTAGTTTTTTTTATAAAGATTTTATTTATTTGACAATGAGAGAGACACAGCGAAAGAGGGAACACAAGCAGAGGGAGTGGGAGAGGGAAAAGCAGGCTTCCCGCGGAGCAGGGAGCCTGATGCGGGGCTCGATCCCAGGACCCTGGGACCATGACCTGAGCCAAAGGCAGACACTTAATGACTGAGCCACTCAGGTGCCCCGTGGATAATTTGTTTTTGAAATCCAAGTTTATATACTCTGAGTGTAAAGACGGAAATCTCTGTTGTTGTTTTTTTTTTAAGATGAAGTACATTTCTCCTTCAGCTTGTCAGATAACTTCTTCCACTGTCCCATTTAGAATGAAAAGGCTTAGTACTTTACAACTTGAGAAATAGTTGCACTCAACACAAACACACATACACACGTGCACACACATACCTAGATCGCTACGGGCTGGCACCAAAATCATAATGAAAATAGCATTTTGAAACTTGGAATCCCAAAAGCCTTTTGTATTTACAATTCAGTGACTAGTCTCTTTACGTATTATTGCAATAATTTTTCTCTTTTTTAAAAGCCTGAAAAGGTTTCTTTGAAATCCAAAGCTTGGTCAATTACCTCATGTATCATTACACTGTATATGCCTAGTATTATTTTCTCAACCTTAAATAAGTAGAACTCTATTTAAGTTGGTGTATTTTAATGAATATTTGTAACTATAGTAAAAATCCATACAAGTGTAGAAAAGTTGGTTTGTTGTATATCCGGTGGTCCTCTTCACTCGGTGACCCGAGGAGTATATTTTGAGAAATTCGGAAGGTGGCAGGGATCCTTCTACCAAAGTTAAATTGCCAAAGTGTGATCAAAAGGAAATAAGAGACAGAACATTTCAGGGATTCGATAAGATTCCCTATTGGGTGGGATGTAAGGATTTCATTTCGTGCTGAAAATGTGCCATGTCAACTGCACCCACTGGGAATGTTTTGTTAGTTCACTGGTGAGTCTGCCTGTTTCCCTCAGGCTTGATTTCACAGCTTTTGTCACTGCTGTCCACAATCAGACAAACACAAAAGGAATCATTTAGCTGTTCTTCAGCACTGGAAATTTTTCTCTACACTGAAAAAGGCAGCAGGGATTGCCATTTGTTCTTCAGTTTATTCTGAACTATGGTAACTGAGGCAGAAGGTCCCCCGGTCTCCATTGATCTGTGTGACACAGGGGAGCAAAATTGGCTACTAACAGCCAGCTGGGGCAATCAGCACCAAGACATTGAGAGGGCTTCAATTTTCTTCCACTGTCACTTGACCCAGAAGCTACCTGCACTGCAACAGCATGAGGGCCAGGAGATAGGACTCCTTGGCTCACCATTGTAATCCCCAACATTTAGCATCCTCTCTGTCCCAAAGCAAGCATGCAATACAACTTTGCAAATGATTGAGTAAAATACCCACTTTATTATTTTGTGGTTGTTAGTGTTTACAATTATGATTCTGAGTCCAGAGTTGGTTGCTGAAGAGTCGAGAATATTTTCATTTCCTGGCTTAACACGAAATACATTGGGTACTGCCCTCAAATAAAGCCTTCTTACTGGCGTATGGCCCTATCCCAATTTTTTTCTCACCTCCCAACCAACCAACATCCAAGGTCCAGACATAATGAACAATTCGTTTTATGAAGGTGTTATGCTCTCTCTTGAGTATGAATCACACCAGTCTTTTCTCTCACTTGTAATTGTCCCACCCAATTCCACTGGGAAGCTCTCACTCAGACTTCAGATCTCAGACCCAGCATCTCTTTCTTTCTCTGGTAAGACATGATATGCCAAATCTAGGTTGGCTTTCTTTCTAAGGGCTCCCACCAAGCCCTCTGCACCCCTTTTCATCATTCTCAGTACAGCATATAATTGCATGTCTCAACCACAGTGCTATGTGTGGAAAGATGCCGGCATCCTTTCTTGGCTTTGTTACTGTTGCTGACAGTGTGTTCTCGGGACTTACCTGTTGAAAGGAAGAGTAAATGAGTGAGTGGTTAGAGCTGGTGCTCTTAAGTGTTAGTTAGTGGTAATTAGCACTGGAATTTGCTGACGGAGTCCCTCAGATGTGGAGAATGGCCAAAAAATTCTGCAGTTTCCAGCTTCGAGGTTTCCAGCATAGATTTACAAATGAAGAAATAACAAAAGTGGGTCACAGCAATTAAGTATTTTAAGTGTTTGTGTTAAATATGTTAACATACCCATAATTGACAAAATGTTTGGGAAAAAATATCAAAAATCTAGATATAGATCGCTTGAAGATTTTCTGACCCAATTCCCTTTTGTCTCCAACTCCTTAACATCTTGTTCCATGAGAAAGGTTTTCTGGGGATTCAGAAAAACACACTCCATTCAGGCAACAATGAGCCCACATTGCGTTTGAAAGCCCATAATTCCTCAACAGCAGTTTAACATTTTTTGTTCCACATGCCAAGCCCAAATAAGCCCTAAGAAACAGTGACCCTTTCTAATTGCCCTCCTCCCCATTCAACATTTCCTGGAGGAAACAAGAAGCAGCCAATAGTCATTCCCTTGTTAACAAGCCCAAGGACTTCATTGCCCTACCTGGGATGCCTCACCTGGGGATAATCTATACAGTTTTTTTTTCTTTTCTTTTTTTTTATAAAGATTTTATTTATTTATTTGACAGAGGAATAGCGAGAGCAGGAACACAAGCAGGGGGAGTGGGAGAGGGAGAAGCAGGCTTCCTGCCAAGCAGGGAGCCCGATGCGGGGCTCGATCCCAGGACTCTGGGATCATGACCTGAGCCGAAGGCAGACGCTTAACGACTGAGCCACCCAGGCGCCCATCTATACAGTTTCTATATAGGAAGAGAGCCTGGGGCACCTGGTGTGGGAGGTGCTGAGGGACCAGGGGCACCTGGGGCCCAGAGGAGACTGAGGAAGTTTTTCAGGCCTTCAGGGAACTTGAGGTACCTTGTGGGGAGCTAAGCAGCTATGAAGGAGGCTACAGGGGAAGATGATGGATTTGGAGGTGCTGTAAGTACTACGGGAGCATTGAGTCAATGGAGGGAGGGTCTGGGGAGAGTTTAAGGGATCTGGGGGACCCTGGTGGGAAGCTAAGGGGGGTTCAGGGGTTACTGAAAAAACTAGGGAAGCATGGGGGTCATGACCCCTTTTAGCAAATGATAGACTATTCGATATTATTCAGTTTCCAAATTTTGACTGACACGACTTCAAGATTGACACATTTGCAGTGTTGTGCCCAATAACGTCACCATCCAGCCTTCGGAATCCCAATGTGAACATCAGTGTCAGATAGGTCAGTGGTAGCAAGGAGGTATTTGTTTCTGTTTTTATTTTTTTCTACCTCCCAAAGCCTTCTGTTCCACCCACTATATAAGGACTGTGTTGAAACCTGTGAACTGACACTGTATTTGTGAATTATTTCAGAGATCGTTCAGCACTCTTTGTATTCAGCTACATAATTTGGGGACCCAGTGCAAAGTGAAAATGTGGGGACCCTGGTTCAAAAGTTATTAAGAATTTCAAGATGGCGACAGCAGGACATTAAACTGGTGTGGGTCCTGCACAACTGCATATGTCACACATTCATGAAGCCTCCCCGTTGATGTCCCGGGCAGGTCTCCAGCTCACCTGTGTGGGGACTGCAGGAAAATGCGGTCAGGTCTGGTTCACTTTTATACCTTCAGAAACTTTGTTTTCTTTCATCCTTAGGAAATCTACCAGGGTTTCAGTTATTCACCCATGCTTGATAATGGGATTATCCCATTACCTTTCTCTCCTTCCATCACTAGTCATCCACAGAAAAAAAAAAAGTTCAGGGACGCTCTGCAGAGCCCTGTGGCGAAAGGTGTATAATGTAGTGGTGGAGAATCCCTACTTTCAACACAAGTATATTTCAACTATTAGCAAACTTGGGGTTCTGTTTTAAATCGCTGAAAAACAACTTTGATACATGTCTTGGCCATTATTTCCCACAACTGAATCCTTTGGCCAACGCAGAATCAAGCAAAGGGCCAAATGTTAAATGAATGCCTGCTAAGTAGGACGGCTGGGAATCCAGGTTGATGATGAAAGAAGCTAACAGCAGGAAAGAAAAAAACAGAAAAGTAAGCCAAAAGGGAAAATTCAGTCCTGGCACACTTCTAGTCACCATCCCATTTGCCCCCCTACATGGCCATGGAGTCTGTAAATACACAGGTGCATAAATTAAAATCAGGCAATTAGCTGCCATGCAGACTACCTCTGCTGCCCTAGAGCTGAGGTAATGTTAACGCTAGTTAAACAACAGGAGCTGCTATCGCTGGCTAAATGTGTTCACTTCTGGAATATCTTCTTTTTTCCTTAAGTCTTTAAATAGATGGATGGCAGAGATTTGCTCTGTTTTATAACAGAAGTCTGTTAACATCCTTGAAGACCGAATTGACTACAAAACAAAGCACTGGAGGACACTAGGGTGGATAGCTGAAAGCTAATATTGCTAATATTGCTTGGGTTTTTAGAAGAGGCCATTTATATTTTAAAACCCTGGAAAATAGAATGATTTTTCTTTAATCACGGAAATTGCACAGAGACTAGATAGTTCAAGGTATTTCAAATATGCTAACACTTCAGGATAAAGACTGAGATTCTTCTCTGGTGCTCCTTTTCAAAGTAAATGATTAAAATTAGAGATGAAATTTTGTGGTTTGATGTCAATTTTATAAAATTCCTTTCAGTTCATCACTAGGCTAAAGAAATTTCTTTGACAGTGTACAGAGTTTATATTTTAGTCACTATTTTTCTGTGAAGTTTAAAGAAAGTATTTAATGTGTAGGGTTGGGGAGAAGGGATATAGGAAAATCATTAGTGATGAACTAACATTAAGATCATACAAACTTTGTACCATTAAAGTATTAAAATGACACGTTAGCTGACTTAATTTTCCATATGGAATTTCTGGTTATGGATCAATGTTACAGTGACATCTGAAGGCTTTTCATAAGACACATCGTGTTTCAGGAAAAACTGAGGTTTCAGAAAAGTCATGACTGACATGCATAGTCATGAGAGTCAAAATGTGAAGACAGGGGTATCACACATAGAGAAGTACCAACGGAGATCAAGGTGATCATCCTACATCATCTTCCAGATTGTTGTTTGAAGTTAATGGCCACCAGGAACCATGGAGAGGGGTATGTCATGTTGAGAGACAAGACCAGGGTCCTTATCCTAGTTTGCTAAGTGTGTAAACTTAGATACATGATTTAACCTTTTTCAGTCTTTGTAATTTCTAAAATGAAGATAATATATACTTGTCTTCTAGGATCCTCTGAGGAATTAAGTAAAATAATTTATGTAAAGTGCTTAGCACAGTGGTTAACACTATATGCATTATATATGTAGCTGATACAGTTCCATCTCTCTTTTTCAGGGGTTCTCCTTGACTACACAATAATACTGGGGCAGGGAGGCTTAAAAACATTGATGCCTGGGGTCTGCTCTCAGAGATTCTGATTTAATAAGTCGGGTGTGGTCTGAGCATCATGAACTTTAAAAACTCCCCAGGTGATTCTACTCTGCAGCTAAGGTTGAGAACCAGTGCTTTGGACAGTAAATATTTCACGAGTGATCACATTTATTTGCCTTCTGCAAAAAACTCAGCAACATATTCTAAGAATGGCTACTTGATCACGTCTCTCTAATGCTCATTTTTCTCTGCCTTGCCTTTTGGTGTTAAAAGTACATATGAAAAGTCAATGAGGCCAAGGGTTTCAGCTTAGAACCTAAGGGTCCTTGTAGTGTTCTACTTAATAGTAACGAGCAGAGGGATTCTTTGAAAAAAAAAAAATCTCTAATGTAGATGCTAAAATCATAAAATACAGAATAGAATACCATCATTAACAAGGCCAAATATATAATCCTCTTCCCCCACCTTCTTTATTATTTTTTTTTACTTCTTTCCGAGAGAACCTGAGATAATCCTTTATCTTTTGGTAGTCCTGGGGAATTAGAAAGCTGTACACTTCCCTAAGGAAAACGACAATCATATACTTTCTTTCTGTCTCTTTCAATCTCCCTTCCTTTCTCTCCTTTGCTCTTTCTTTCTTTCCTCTCTCTCTCCCTTCTTTTTATTTTCTTTTTCCTTTAAAAAATGTTTTCTCTCCTTTTTTTAAGATCTGACTTCTCTTCCAGGTGAAGAGAAAAGAATTTCCAAGTGAGGCCAATTAAAGTTGCCCAGATGAAGCAAAATCCCCAGGGATCAATCAGAATGCCTACATAGATGAGAAAGTAGGAGCATGTCCTTTCTTTCTCCTTGTTAGAGTTTAGTTTCTGCCGTGAGGAATACTAGTTATTTATTTTCCATCAGAGAAAAGAATGAGCCCTCAACAGAGCTTAACTCTTTCCTATTTGATAAAAAATAAAATACCTACTTAAAAAAATAAAATAGAAAATAGTCTAACGTTATAATGTTTCTTGTTGCCCTGTCTTTAGTTAATTATACAGAACACCTCGTTCATTCAGATTCTACTAATTGGAAATTAAAATACGTTCACCAGAATTAGACCCAAACTTAAAACTGCACTGGAAATGGTGTAAAAGAGATTTACTAGCTTCCACTTTAACCAGGAGATTAGATTTATAGATATCTTCCAGATTGCGTACGAGGGAACTTTAATGTTCACAAAAATAATAATAATGAGTTTTGTGCTGAAATTAATTTGGGAAATGGTGATTAATAGACAACCATTTCCTTCAAAGCCCTCTGAGCCTTCGTGCTCAGACTGTAGCTCCCAGACACTGGATCGGCATAACCTGGTCATTTGTTAAAAATGCATGATCCCAAGCCCCACCCCACACTAATTCACTTTTGCAAAATCCTCAAGTGATTCCTGTGTACACTACAGTTTAATAATCAATACCATGGAGGATCCCAATTCGTAGTAGCATGTTAGCAAAAAATAATTTTAAATTAATAATTTAAGAATCCTTTTTAACTTTGCTTATCCCATAGTTCAGTGGGATTATTTGATCATAGAAATTAACTATTTTGTTTTTGAAACAATTGTTTACATCTTGTAACCCAAAACCTTTTCATGTAAGACATTTAGGAAAAAGTGAAGTTAAATTATTTCTAAGCTTCCTGATAATTCTCATACTGTGTTATCTTAAAATGATGGTGAAAGATATGCTTACCTTCTTAGACAAGAAATAGTATGTAGGAGCACTGAGCGTCCCCTGATAATGATATTATTAATTAACAGTAAGTCTTTAGCTTCTCTTGGCTTTATCCACTATACAGCGTGCTCTGAAATGGGCAGCCATGTCTCCCTTTAGCCTCAACATTGGTATTTTCTCTCTTTCCTTCCAGGTTATACCTGGATTGTACCCCTCATCTATCTTTTCACTGGAGCCACTTAGGTATTCCCTCCATGCCTTCCAAATGCCTACAAGATTTGGGATGTGTTGGGTCTCATTCCCTTTCCATTCCCAGGCACACAGGGCCTTTTCATATCCTGCTGGAACAAAGTACTCCAGTATTTTTTCTCACTTTCAGGAATCTTTAGACCAAGAGCAGATGCCAGTCTCTGTTTCCATTTGTTGTCTCTCAAATTCAAGGACCTATGTCAAGCTGTACTAAGAACTCTTTCTCAATTATTTGTTCCAGCAAAAGCACATGGGTTCTTGTGATAGCGTATATCCAGTGGGGAACCAGGTGGTATTGTCCCTTCTTGAAAAATGGGGAAAAGATGTCCTTGTTCTTTTTTAAAAGAATGATTTCTTATATCCATATATATTATCATATAAAACCAAAGCAAAGTCTGCTTTTCAATCACCCATATTTTGATAAGCCAATAAATACTAATTTTATACTTGTATAAATAAATCCAAGAGATTTTCAGTCTCATTTTATTTTATTGACTTACAAAGGAACATAAAAATTATATATTTCAGAAAAAAGTAGATTTAAGAATGTAGGGTGTTTTCTTCAATTTATTCCTTGAAAATAATCTATTTTGGATTTCTTTTAAAGACAAGTGGACATTTGGCATTTACAACTCATAGAATTTTAAAGTTTTGTCTCTCTAGCAACAAAGCACAGTACTATATTTCTGAAAAATAAATGTATTCTTCCAGGAATTAAGAAACAAATAATCTGTAATCAATCTTAGTCTTTAGATTCACTAAGGTCACACTACTCGATCATGGTTTTAAATGTAGATTTCATTTTAAACCAACATTTTATAATGTTGTGCTTATCAGTTTTGAGAGAATTTAGATTAGGTCAATCAGAGCAGACGAAATAATAACTACCTCCTGGCTCCCTCTCAAAAATTTCCAGTGTTCAGATAAAAAACATAACATTTTTCTCAGAAATTCTAATTTTTTTAAGAGGTGAAGGTTAGACATGTTTATTTATGGCATATTCCTTCCAAAGAGTATTCTTAAGAATGCCCTTGCTGGAAAGATGTTAGGTCTGAGAAATGAAGAAGGACTTGAAATCTCACAAGAAAGCATTTTTTAAACTAGCAATGAAAGAGCTTTCTATGTTTCAAGGTCATTTCACTGCGGGAGGAAATTGATAGAGTCTAATTAGAGTAGAAATGCTATAAAGTCTGCTCAGTAGAGATGCATTTGGCTAGCACTGATAGCAGGAAGGAGTCAGAGGAAGTATATAAAATTTTCTCTTATTGATTTACATTTTGTATGGCCCAATGAATTAAATGTATGTTAATATCATCTATGTTTTACCCTTGTCAAGTTATAAAAGTACAAACTTTGGGAGTTTTCTTCTGTTTACTCATTATGAGTCATCAAACACTGACTTGTAGATTTAATTCCGAACTGCCTCCACTTAACAAAACTCCAAATCATCTACTCAGAACTTGTTATGCAAAGGGACAATTGGCCCTAAAGATATATAGGACATGCACCTCTGACTTGAAGTGCTTATAGTTATAATTGCAAATAATTATGTATCCATATTCCTTCTTTTCTTAGAAAGGAAAATTTTAAATTTAGGGTTTGCACCTGTTTTCTTTTTTCTTTATTTTTTATTTAAATTCATTTAACTTATCGTGTATTCTTAGTTTCATAGGTAGAGTTCAGTGATTCAGCAGTCTTCTATAACACCCAATGCTCATTATATCCTGTGCCCTCCTTAATTTCCAGCACCAAGTTACCCCACCCCCCCACCACCCCCCAGGAACCTTCAGTTTGTTTCCTATGATAAAGAATCTCCTATGGTTTGCCTCCCTCTCTGATTTCATCTTGTTTTATTTTTCCCTCCCTTCCCCTATGCTCCTCTGTTTTGTTTCTTAAATTCCACATATGAGTGAAATCATATAATTGTCTTTCTCTGATTGACTTACTTTGCTTAGCATGATACCCTTTAGTTCCATCCACATCACTGCAAATGGCAAGATATCATTCTTTTTGATGGCTGAGTAATATTCCATTATATATATATACCACATCTTTATCCATTTATCTGTCAATGGACACCTGGGCTCTTTCCATAGTTTGGCTATTCTTGACGTTGCTGTTATAAACATTGGGGTGCAGGTGCCCCTTCGAATCACTACATTTGTATCTTTGGGGTAAATACCTGGTATGCACCTGTTTTCTAAGTGGGATGGTATAATTCATGTTATGTCTACATATAATATAAATAATATGTTTACAAATACACATATTTTTTTTTCTCTTCCACTTCCATCAATTGATGGGAATTGGGGAAAATGATTATAATTTTGACACCTCTGCAGTGTTTTTCTGTGTCACTAATAGTGAGAATCTGAGAAGATGCCTATTATTTAACAAAGCATCTTATGTGTTTTTGGACATTCAAAAGTATAACATGAGTAATGAATGACATATTTCCAAATGTAATTTTGGTAAACTATTAAGATACTGATCTTGTGGATTTTGCTGATAAACATTGTTTTCTTAGAAGAATAGAGTTGAGTTTCCTGCCCTGACTTTGTTAGGTGTGTGTAGCACCTGCCTCATACATCTAATTCCATTTAATGACTCAGCTCTCTTTAACTGAGAAAGTCAATAAGGGAATTTATATGAGGTCTTTTAGATGCTCTGTCTCTACCCCTAAAAGAACATGAGTGAATCTGTTTCTTTGTAAAACCAGAGGATTTCCTGAGCCACAGACTATTTGGGGTCAGTTAGCCTAAAGATGGAACAAGCAATTAGTTCTATTCTTCTCTCATCTTGTTTGCTTTCTGTTTCCTCTAACAAAAACAAAAACAATTCCCTACAGAGCATTCCGTCTGTCCCTTTCCTAGAGAGGAGGAGAATAAACTTCATTTAGCATCAGTATAATTTATCAGAGGGATTCTGTTTCTATGTAGGCAAATTCTAAATGACATTAAATCCAAATTCTCCTCATTCAAGATCTGTCAGATTTACTGCCCATCCATTAATCCCACTAGATTTCATAAAGCTGTTTTATCTGCTAATAATGGTTTTATGAGATTGCCATTGCATACTAACCTTTTCTGTGGTACCTGTGCACAGGAGGCAGATTTATTGTCCTTTACACATTTCTGTTAATATCAGTTTAGACTCTGATTCCACGACCCTTTAAAGTGAGAGGCTGCCTTCCAGGAAGAGGAATTAGGTTACTCTGTAAAATGATCTGAAATTTTGTCATGTCAGGAGCCTACACTGTGTTAAGATACTTCATGAGGCGTTTGTTGCCTACAGTAGCATTTCACTTCAAAAGCACATTCTGTTAATACCATTTCCCAGTTCAAATGGACTTCACCTGATACAGCATATTAGCTGTAACAAAAGCTTTAAAAATAAAGTGTGTGATTAAAAGTGAGGGTTCTGGCAATAGATCACATAGCTTCAAAACCTGTACTTAAATGCTGTGTGATCTTTGGTGAGTTATTTGACCACTCTTTCAAGTGTTAAGTTTAACGTGGAGATAGTGATAACGTCAAGCTTGTAACTCATGAGTATTCAAGTTTATGCATGTTTTCCATGTTAAATAGCGTCTGGTACACACTGAGCCGTCCATAACGGCTTACTGCTGCTTTTGTAAATCTGGAAGAGATCATGTACCCACGCTTCACCACTCTGCAAATGGGTAAGCTGAGGCTGAAACATAAAATAACCAACTTACATGTTCTGGCTGTTAGAGTCCACTTCTACTTTCCCCTTGACTGAAGAAAGTTTGAGTATAGGGGCATTTTTGGCAGACCTGAGTTCAAGTTCCAGCTCTACCTCTCATTTCTTTTATGATTCGGTGCAAGTTCCTAAATCTTTTGGAGAGACTCCAAAAGATTGAGTCATTTATCTAAGGTCACACAACTAGGAAGCAGAACTTGGATTCAACTCAAGTAGGTCTGATTCTAAGATGAGTGTTTTGTCCGCCTATAATGTCAAGAAGTTGCTTTATGTAGCATGTCTGGACGTATTACTTTTGGTCAGTGAAGAAACAAGTTAAATGTCTCATGCCCTGTTATAACAAATTTAGGCAGAGGTGGGACTAGAACTGGAGTTGCTAAGCGAGCAGTTAAATATTCTTCGTGCTAGATCAGTGATTCTCATCCCTGGCCACACAATAGATTTACCTGGGGAGTGCATCTTGGAATACACTCACCTGCCCTCCCCCAGACTAATTATTTCTTCCTCATTCAAAGGTATCAATGCTAAGAACCACTGACCTTGACCCAAATGGTGCAAAGTGGATCATTTCACAAAAACAGCCACACTACCAGGTTGCTTCCAAATTAATTAAACTCAGATCTGTCCTGACACATATGTGGCATTGTTTCTAGCTCCCACTTCTTTCTTTTATTTTTTTAATTTAAAAAAAAAGATTTTATTTATTTGACAAAGGGAGAGAGCACAAGCAGGGGGAGCGGAAGCAGGAGAGGGAGAAGCAGGCTCTCTTCTGAGCAGGGAGCCTGATGTGGGGTTCAATCCCAGGACCCTGGGATCATGACCCAAGCCAAAGGCTGACGCTTAACTGACTGAGACACCCAGGTGCCCCTCTAGCTCCCACTTCTTTACCCAATACTTTCTAATATTTTTGGCATACTCTGTCTCAAATATACACTAGTAGCTATGAAAAAAAGAAAAAAAAACTAGAAATAATCCTCTCAAGCCTTCATTAATTCTTCACTGATTTCTTATTTCTTATCTGGCTTGTCTCCTCCTCTAAGCTATTACATTCCACTTTTAGATTAGTCTCACTGACCGCTCTGATCATGCTATTCTTGTGTTAAGAGCTTCAGTGATCCTCGCTGCCTACAGACTAAGGTTAAGTACCCTGTATCCAGAGCTACCAAGACCTCTATAACTAAGTCTGCAGCAACATTCCTAAACTTACCTCTGAC
The DNA here is from genome assembly GCF_029215605.1 of Mirounga angustirostris. NCBI lineage: Eukaryota > Metazoa > Chordata > Mammalia > Carnivora > Phocidae > Mirounga > Mirounga angustirostris. The sequence goes on along the minus strand of NW_026991709.1, from coordinate 172,976,347 downwards.
GAACCCACCCTCATTTTACATGCTTTAAAGAGACTTACAACTCCATAGTTTTCTGAAAGTTGGCTGCTTTCATCCTTTGTGGTTTTGCTTATGCCTTTCACCTCGCTATGTGGGTGTTCCATTTACTTTGTGATTAAGTCCAAGCTGTGTTCTGTTTTTCCTATCTTTGCTATTTATTCCTGAATGTAGAAATCCTACCAAGGCCATTGAAATACAATCCCCCAAAGCTTTCACTGATGCCTTTCTCCTCTCAATGTCTCCCTCCCAGATCTCCATAGCACATTTTTCTAATCTCTCTGATGGAGTTTTTCTTTTTGTAACTTACATTATGTTTAAGGGCAGGGACTATTTTGGATTCATCTTTACATCCCACACATCTCAAAACACAGTAAGTAATGGTATGAATATTTCAATGTTGCCTTCTCCCCTGAGAAAATCTGCCACCCAGTCTTAATCCACATGGTTTTAGGAGGCCTAAACCCTAAAGATGGAGCATGTGACTCCGTCTAAGTCATCCTGTGTGTCCCATTCTCTGAGCCATGGTGATTGGCTCTAGGTTGGGTGCATGACCTCAGCTGTTCATAAGCTAAATCTTAGGAATTTAGATGTAGATGTAGACCTGGTAAGCATCCTGCAATCATGACTGAAAAACTGTCTCAAGTAACACTAAGAGATGAAGAAATGTTGTATATGAGGGACATATCTGGAACCATTTTCTCCAGATTGGCTTAAAGCTAGATTTACCTCTGGACCTTCTAATTATATAATATAAGGTGATTCAAGTTAAGTCTTCTGTACCTTGAAATCCACTGAAATAACTAATATAAGACATTTACTCAATAACTGTTAACTAACCAATCATCAGAATAAACTATTCATTCAACACTATTAAGATGGGAAAGAGGTAGATTATAGAGTACATCTAACCAACTCCTTTGGTCTAGTTTGACTAAATTTTAGTTTTTCAAGTTTTGCTTCTTATCTTGTCCTAAAAGCTATAGTCTGCTAAAATTTATCTGACATGAGGCTACAGAATACACATGAGGATATAAAAGGCACGCGTGTCCCTCTGTTCCTCTATTAACCCCATGCAGGAGGGGTCTGTGTCCATTATCTAGTTTGACTTTGCAATGTAGAAAATAGTGACACTCTCCTCCAATCCACTTAATTGTATATCAGGATATTCAGTCAGGCTCAGAAAAAGATCAAAGATAAAAAAAGGAAAAAGAGAAACCATGTCCAGATCATGCCCCTTATCTTCAAGACTACTTGAAGTCCTTTCAGTTATTTGTAAAAGCAAGAGAAAAATCGATGAGAATTAAGGTCAGAGGAGAGGACCAATTAGACTAGTGCCGGTTTATCATGGTTTGGGTACAAAGTGGCTGTTGTTTACCCTGAGTCCATCATCTGTCTAGGGATGACAGCAAGTATTGTTTCCTCATTTTCACACACAGGACTGAGGTGGAGATAATGCTGCTAACACCATGATGCACTTTGAGGAGCTCAAGGGCACAAAGATCACAGGTACCGCTTATGAAATCTTAGAGAGTAGAAAGAACGGTTGGGTGGAGTGTTGCTGCAGGATCGGGGAAGGAGAGTGAGGGGTTCCACAGAACCACCAAGGAGACATATTTACCACACAGCAGAAAAAAAGGTAAAAGAAAAGGAGAAGAGGAAGGTGGTAAAAGTGAAAAAGGTAAAGAAATCTGGGATGCCCCAAGTAGTATTTTGAATAGATGACCTCATGTCAATCTGTGATAGCATGAACTACATGGATTTACAAAGGTCATGCTGAAGCTATTGTTACACACACATTTATGCACTCAGGAAGCATGTGTTTTGGCTGTACTATCCTTGTGTTGGTGATGGAGACAGATATTTGGGACATGTTAAAGAGAAAGCTGCTCTTCTATATATAGAATGATTAAGGTGGAGAACTTGAAATGCCACTTCAATTACTGTGCAAATTCTAATGGTGCCAAGAAACCCACACTCAGCTAAAGGTTCTGCAGCGTGACTGAGCTGAAATGTGGTCTTTTGAAGTTGTCAGTGAAGGAACAAATAGGTTGTTGTCCATGCATAAGGTCTAGTGTACCACTCACCAGCACCTTTCAAGGGAAACAAGTGCAGGCTCAGAAAAATGACATAGAACTGCTAAAAGGGTATGAAATAAATTATACAAATGGTGAAATATAACTCATTATTGTACTTGCTCTTTGTCACTGTTAGAAATTTACTCAATTTTCAGGGCACCTGAGTGGCTCAGTCATTTAAGTGTCCAACTCCTGATCTTGGCTCAGGTCATGATCTCAGGGTCATGAAATAGAGCCCCATGTCGGGCTCCACGCCAGCGGGGAGTCTGCTTGAGATTCTCTCTCTCCCTTTCCCTCTGCCCCTCCCCACCATACTCTCTCTCTCTAAAATAAATAAATCTTAAAAAAAATTTTTAAAGAAATTTACTCAGTTTTCAAAATTGAAATTGAAAATTAAAGAAAATCTGTAAGTGACATCTTCTACAAAGTTAATCCTCTAGCATGTCCAAAAAAAATGTGTGTTCTTTAAACAATTTAGACCATCACAAGTGGTAAGAAAGCGGTGGCCTCTCATGGTTAACAGGAAGGAAAGGTAGAAGGAGGTAAGCTGTAAACATACTAAGGTTTTGATCTGGGAGAGTAATTATTTTAGGAAACTCAGAGCAGGAATGACTGTGATTTATCCTGGCACTTGGTTACTATTGTAGGACCAGCGCTCATACTTAATGCAACTATTTTGTTGCATATGAGCTCTTTGCATTTTTAATTTTCTCCCTTAGTATTTAATTTAAAAAACAACAACTGTGTGTGTCTAGATAGATTAAATAGCTATGTAGATACATACGTACACACATATGCATATATAGATATAGACAGATATAAATATAGATATGAAAATACCAACCTATTTTAGAAAGTAGTAAGGGACAGGGCTTATTTATGGTTGGACAAGAATTTCAAAGGTTAAGTAGCATGTCCACTTGGAGGAAGTAGTGGCAGTAACCAGGAATTGAGTAAGCAGGAGTTGAGAAGTATAAGGAGAAGATGCCTCCAAAAATACAAATAAAAAGTAAGACTGATTGCTCTCTCATTCTTCAAAGTGACTGTGATTTGCCCTCTCTTGTTCACTCATCTGTTATTTCCTGCCAGAGACAAATAAATACTGCATTATTCCAGTGTGCATGTAGGTGACCCTCACTCTCCACACCCACACAGCTGGAAGTCCCCCTCCATTGGTGGTCTCGGGGATCTGGGTTTGATATAACATGGCAAGTCCCCCACATTTAACAACGTGGATGCCCAAGGTTCTGCCACCGCATGCTCTTCAACCTGGACTTGGCCAGGCAGTTTTGGCATTGACTTTTCTAACTTGCAAGACTTAGCTCTTCCTTGACTAGAATGAGCCTTCCAATCCCAATACCCTTTAATTTTTTTTTAAAGATTTTATTTATTTATTTGACAGAGAGAGAGGCTGCAAGAGAGGGAACACAAGCAGGGGGAGTGGGAGAGGGAGAAGCAGGCTTCCCGCTGAGCAGGGAGCCCGATGCGGGGCTCGATCCCAGAACCTGAGCTGAAAGCAGATGCTTAATGACTGAGCCATCCAGGTGCTCCCCCAATACCTTTTAAAATACTTCAGTTCTAACAAAACAGATGGGTAGTGGTTTTTGACGTTCATTGAGAAATTCAACTTCACTGAATTTTGAAATTTTTTATAATAAAACATTGGGAAAAAATTACCAAGTCATATCTTCTTCTTTTTCTTCCTTTTCTCCTTTTTACTAATTTTTTACATCATTCTCTCTCTGAAACAGGACAAGGAAAATGGCAAATTCTGAGCCATATCATTAAGAAAAGGAGATTATTTGACTCCTGCCAAATTGAAATACATAATAATTCTTTTACAAAACTGTGTTTTATTTACAAAACTGTAATTTATTATGATGATACTATTATTACCTCCCATTTATTAAGCTATACTATGTGCCAGTCATCTGTATGTCTTATCTAATTTAATTCTACAATCACTCTAGGAAATAGGTATTGTAGTTTTGACTTGTTTACAAATGAGCTAGCTGGGGGTGCCTAGGTGGCTCAGTCCATTAAGCGTCTGCTTCAAGCTCAGGTCATGATCCCATGGTCCTGGGGTCCTGGGATGGAGCCCCGCATCGGTCTCCCTGCTCAGCAAAGAGCCTGCTTCTCCCTCTCACTCTACCTGCCGCCCCCCTTCTCCCCTGCTTGTGCGCTCTCTCTATCAAATAAACAAATAAAATCTTAAATTAAAAAAAATGATCTAGCTCCGTGAGGCTCAAGGAGGTTAAATTAATTAACCAGTATGCTCCGGCTAACCAGGAGTCAGGTTTCAAAGTCCTTGTCCTGAGCCCAACTACTTAGGAATTGCATTATAAAAAAACTGCTTTCAAATGATTCAGTAGGTCCATATTTTCTGTATATAACATGTGAACAAAGGGCATCCAGGAATACCATTGGAACCTGCCAAGTAATGACAGAACGGCAACACTAGCAAGTATTTTAATCACTGATTGTATTTGAAATTTGCCAATACAAAATAAACATCAAAGGCAGCCGCAGCAGCCAGATGTGTTCTGTTTCTTCATCTGTGAACCTGTTCCTGCCCAAGAAGAATGGAGCAACGTCTGGACTAAAAGGCTATCTCCGTGGTCCATTCACTCATTGGCCTTTGTTCAAACATTGCCAGCAGTACATCACTTCGGATGGAGTGCAGCCGAGTTTTCTATAACAGGAACATCAATCAATTAAAACCAGAGTAAGCCGGCAAACACATTTCACTGAGATTACCAGTGAGTAATCATCACATAGATCATCAGATGCTAATGCTTTCTGACAAAAAAGAAACAGAAAACTAGACCCGCTGAGTTGGGGCAAGGCCTCGTTTTGTCCACCTGTTACCTACTGGTATACTAGAATCTTCTCTTCCTTTTGATTTCATTAGTCACATTATAACCATAACTCATAGAATGAATTTTTAAATTAATTGCTGAATGAGCGGTGAGATTTTTATCCTTTTAGCTTCTTTTACTTCAAGGTAGGATTTTTTCCCGATATTTTTAACTCTCTAGACACATTATTTGATCATTGGAACTGAAATGATTTGCCCTATACCTGTTATCTCCCAAAGTAGTCAAATCAGTAATACCTACATACTTCCAACTTGCATAGTTATAAAAACTTATATTTAGTTGACAAACCTCTGTAATATACTTAGTATAAGAACCAGTATGTCTTGAGTACTTTCTATTTGTCAGGCACTATTCAAAACTATTCATCTAACAAATAGTTCACAGAGTGGTTAAGTAACCTGCCCAATATCACACAGTAAGTAGTGGATCTGAAATGTGAATCTAGGCACTAGGACTCCAGATCCCACCTTCCGAACCTAGTAATGAGTGATAACACGACAGTTAAACGTTTGAAATACCAACGTATCTCAAACATTCATTTGGCCATTTAATAACTTTAAAAAACTGTTAACAGTTTTGAAAGCATGAATAGAATCCATTTTATATTAAGACAATATCAATGCTGCTGTGTAAAAGAACTTATTTGTTCAGGTCTAAATTTTGTGTGTGAAAAACATCACCCTAAGACCCATGAGCCTTTTTCGAAAGTAGATGAAGAAGGAAGAAAGATTTCATTGTAGTTACTCTCTTCTTTAGTATGACAGAAAATGCTGAATTTCATTACAATGGAGAATTACCTGCTCCATTTGCAAAGGTTTTCTCAATTACTGAGCAATTGTTGGTGAAATAAACTTGCTCGAAACTTTCTGCATGGGCATCTAATCCTGATCAAAAATGATAACATCTCTAAGTGCTCCAAAAATGCCCTACACCAAAGAGAAATGGAAAAGATTGGGAAGCAATTTACAGTGTCCAAAGCATCATTTCCTGCATTGAAGGGAATGGGGGCAACAAAATAGTGCTGTCAACTGGCTGAGGTTCAGAATTTAGACAGGATTATTTCATTGATGAGTGTCATAAACCCAACACAGATTATCTAACCAAAAGTAGACACCAAAAACCAAAAAAAAAAAAAAAAGGAATTTTTTTGAGTCATGTAACTAAAAATTCTGTAAGTGTCGGATTTTAGGCAATACTAGATCCAGATATTTAAAAAAAAAATGTCACTAGAAATCTCCTTCAACCGTACTTCTGTCTACATTAGTTTTATTTTCAGAACATTCTCCATGGAATCAAGGAATAACATCACCCCTAGGAAAATAATATTTTGACCAAAAGAAGGTAGGATGAAACAGCAAATGCTAGTGTGCCATGATTTTTTGACTGATGAGTTTTCTTTGGGGGATCTGTGGTTATCAGTGTTGGAGCCCCTCCCCTTCTCAGCAAACTCGCTGTAAAATAAATGCCTTTCTACCATCTTACCACTGTCACCATGGAGTTCTTTCATGCCATTGGTACTAGGATAAACATCGTCCCCCAGCTCGGAATCTTGGTGTCTTCCCTCCTTCCCACCAAGCCCCTTACTTCTTACACATTTTTCACATCAATCCATTTATCTCTGTTCCTGGTTTCTCATTTAGGTAAAAACAATGGTGTTATAATTATTCTCCCTGACTCGTGGCTTCTCCCTTTCAATCCATTCTCTATGCTCTTGTCAGTGTAATCTGTTTAAAACATAAATTCTGCCATACCACCTCCTTGTTTTAAAATCATCAAGGGTTCTTCAAATGCTGTCAGAATAATATCCAAGGGCCTTTGCCTGCTGTACATGGATAGCATGCCCTTCTCTAATTTTGCTGCATGAAATTGTAGCTACCAGCTACACGCGATAATTTAAATCGGAATTAATTAAAATTAAATAAAATTAAAAATTCATTTCTTCAGCTTGCTAACCACATTTCAAGTGCTCAGTAGCCACATGTGGCTAGTGGTTATGTGTCAGATGGTACAAATATAGAATGTTTTCATCATTGTAGAAAATTCTAATAGAACATAAAACATTGCTGTTCTGTGGTCTCGTGTCTGTTTACTATCCAACTGTTTTCTCACAATAATGCTGCATCACTTGTAGTATCTGAGTGAATCATGCATATTCATGCCTCTGTAGCTTTGCTCATTGTAATTCTTCTGCCTGGAATGCTCTTCACGTCACCCTAGATAATAACCACTACACATTCTTTAAGACCCAGCTAAGATGTTGCCTTCCTGAGAAAGGCAACTTTGAACTCTGGTGTTCAGCTGAGTGTTTTTAAGACATTCTATGCCTACTTGTACCTTACCACACAATGATACTATTACCTGGTTTGTGCCTGACTTCCTATGCGACAGTTAACTTTGAATTCAAAGGTCTGGTTCTTTGTTTTTCTCTCAGCACCGAGCACAATATGTGGCATGTAAGATGGACACTAATACATATTTGTTAAAATGTAATAAATCATGTAAAGAGTCAAGGCAATCCTCTTGACTTTGTTAAACAGAATACCCATTTCAAATTTTAAAATTAATGTAAGTAATAGGGGCGCTTGGGTGGCTCAGTCATTAAGCGTCTGCCTTCGGCTCAGATCATGATCCCGTGGTCCTGGGATCGAGCCCATCATCGGGTTCCCTGCTCAGCGGGAAGCCTGCTTCTCCCTCTCCCACTCCTCCTGCTTGTATTCCCTCTCTCACTGTGTCTCTCTCTGTCAAATAAATAAAATCTTTTAAAAAATAAATAAAATTATTGTAAGTAATAGATATATCTGATTTTGGCTAGTCTGCTTTAGTATCAACATAACATTAACTCACTTCCAACATTATCCTTCAGTCTCAGTCCATTTTCACTTTGGTTCTCCAATATTCTTACCTACTCAACACGGGGCAAGTCTACAAAATGGGTCAAGGTTCAAGGATGATCTAAGTTGAACACCTTTTCCAGGAATCATGAGGAAATTTTCATGAATTGCTGTAGGCTTCTTCAAAGTGTCATAAATGGTACATAATAATTTTACCCACATTAGAGATATTATGTCTCTTTTATATGAATCTTTGATGGGTATAGTATCCACAAAAAGAAGAAGATGATGACGATGACCCCACTCCTCTAGAGAAAGGATTATTTTTCATTTAAAATTTGTATTGTATGATGACTAATGTAACATAATAAAATAAAAATTAAAAAAATAAAACTTGATGACAGAATGGAAAGCCCAGAATTTGAACTTGGAATTGTTTTTTTTCCCTTTGTGTTGAGATGTCTCACCTGCCTTAGGGTAGATAGGTGCTCCTTCCATAAAATGATACCCAGTTATTTCTCCTTCCTCTTCCCCTTCCGGAGAAAGTTGGAAGGAAGTGGTATTCCAGAGTGACTCCGCATAGCTGTCCCATGAGCTTCTGTTAATTTTACATCATTTGGAACCTAATATCCCAGCAATACAGTTTAACATTTTGCATGTCAGTCTTTAAATTGCATCTAAATCTTTTATTCTTGACATTTAGCATTATTCTGTTCCAGTAAAGGTTGTTGCCTTTTTTTTGCAATGACTTTCTGACCTGTCTTTAAAGTCAGCACTCCAATCAGTCTCCACTGACATACAGAGAATAGTGACATATTGACTTTTATAAGAGATGAATCAAAAGGTGACACAACATGAATAGATGGAAGCTTAGCACTGAATTTTCCATATAAATGAAAGTGTCAACTAAACAAAGAAAATGCCTCCCTTTTTACATAGTCAATGAGGGTGCTCTATTCACATAATATATATTTGAGTTATAACTCTGCATAGGCCTGGTGTTCTGCTGGAAATGTGGGTATTCACTTTTTTTAAATTAAATTTTATTTTATTTAAAGACTTTATTTATTTGACACAGAGAGAGAGCGAGAGCAGGAATACAAACAGGGGGAGTGGGAGAAGGAGAAGCAGGCTTCCCACTGAGCAGGGAGCCCAATGTGGGACTCGATCCCAGGACCCTGAGATGATGACCTGAGCCAAAGGCAGATGCTTAATGACTGAGCCACCCAGGTACCCTCACTTTTTTTTTTTTTAAGATTTTATTTATTTATTCATGAGAGACAGACAGACAGACAGAGAAAGAGAGGCAGAGGGAGAAGCAGGCTCCGCAAGGAGCAGGGAGCCTGATGTGGGACTCGATCCCAGGACCCCGGGATCATGACCTGAGCCAAAAGCAATGCTTAACCATCTGAGCCACCCAGATGCCCTCCTTTTTTAATATAAAGTTGAATCTTACTCCTAACATTGGTTTACCTCAAATAACCATGTAGATGGAAAACATCTGTGAAGTGATGAATGTATTAAGACCTCAAAAATTTTTAACAAATTGCAAAATGTAGATAATTTAAGTTACTTTGTCTTTAGGGCTTGCTTTCTTCTTGAATTTTCTTTGGTGTCCTGACATTCCCATTATATATCTAGTATATCTTCAGCCCACATATCTCTAGAATTAGACCCTCATTCTATTGTAAAATTCTATTTCATGTTTTACTCTACAGAACCCCTTGACTGTTTTAAGCTTTCTCTGGATCTTCTTTTCAAAATCCAGGAGTCTTACACTAATCAATAGCTCATTAATATTAATTACAATAACTTAGAAAAATGTTAGAAAAATTTATTGGGCATTTATTTAATGTCAATCACTATGCTTTGAGATGAACCTGAATTATCTCTGGTAATTCTCAATATAATTCTATGATGAAAATACTTTATTGTATTTATCCCCATTTTAGACAGAAGAAAACTGAGACAAAGAAAGGGTACTTAAGTATCATGTCCAAGGTCACTCATCTTGCAAAGCACTCAAGCCCAGGATTGTCTAATTCCAAAATTCACTTTCCTAATCATTCCCCCTACTGATGTATTCAAGTTCAATTTTCTTCCAAATACATGAAAAATATATTTCCATATAATAATTAAGAACTTATCAACAATGTATATGATATCAGTCTTATCTTGAAAATTAGATAGTAGTATTGCCTGGTGGCTCAGTCGGTTAAGCATCTGCCTTCAGGTTAGGTCATGGTCCCAGGGTCCTGGGATTGAGCCCTGCATCAGGCTCCCTGCTCAGAGGGGGTAGTCTGCTTCTCTCTCTGCCTCTCCCCCCCTGGCTTGTGCTCTCTCTCTTGCTCACTCTCTTTCTCTCAAATTAATAAATGAAATCTTTAAAAATAAAGAAAATTAGATAGTAAAATACCACACAAATATTAGCTAATATAAAATATATTTACTTTTATTTGGTTCCCTTAATTTATTTAGTTATAAATTCTTTTATCTCTGAAAACAATGCAATAACTAAGATATATTAAGAGTCAAATATTATATGAAAGTAGGTAACTCTTTTGTAAGATTGTTAATTGCTCACTGAAAAGGAAGGGACAAGCATAATACTGAGAAGTCATATTACTCAACAGATAGAGGATTATTTTATGATAGGCTCTTTATGACCATTGAAATAATTAGTTCTAACAGTACATTTTCAGGTAACACACACAATGAAAATATCTTCATTTGGTATCACTGAAGAAAACTTTTCCAAAAGCCACAACCTATGTGAATACTTTGTGACAAACAAACCTACAAGAAGGATGGAGAAAAGAGAAAACAATGGATAAGAAATGCAAACAAATTTGTGAAAGAAAGAAAATAAATGGGAGGGTGGTACCTGAATTAGCAAGGTGAAATAAGTAACAGCCCAAAGCCTACAGGATATGGTAAAGCCAGGAGAGAATTGGTTTCAAGAGTGTTACACCAGTGATGGACCATGTGATCTTCTCCACACTCTGTGTGCCACAGGTTATGATGATCCATCTTATCTCTGCCCAACAGCAAGCAGGATGTATAGTTTCTAGAGATAACTAACAGAGACTCCTGGTCTGAGGACACAATGTACAATGGAAGTCCAGAGTGAAGTAGGGGATCAAAAGAGCAAGGATGGTAGGATCCTGAGAAATCTCAATGCCAAACTGTAGGACTCTGCTCCCAGGATACTGGAAAAAAGCTAACAGTCCTCCTCTTAATATAAGCATTAACATAATTGAAAATTACAAAATGTTTCTCTGGAAGGACTTCATAGTCTTAGAAAAACAACCTTCCTATACTATCACTGAGGGCCAGCAGATCATGCAGTAATTCAGTTGTGAAGTCCACCAAACCATAAACTCCCCTATGCACACTAACCTCCAATGTTTTAATCATGTTTTCCTTGTTTCATTCTTAAATATTCACAGGTCTACAATAATGTCCAGATAATTAATAAAAATCTCCAATGTGAAAAAGAATAGAGTTAAGGACAAACTACCAGAAAAAAAGGAGGGCAAAAACAAACATAATTACGTGAGACAAGATGTTTTCAAAAGCTAAAATTAACATCCTCACATAAGTAAGGAAAAGTCAAAATGAGATAGAGTGAGGCAGAGAAAGAAAGACAGAGTCAGAGAATAAAAAATATGAGAAAGATGAGTTCAAGAGATGCAGCATTTGAGGGACAGAAATTATAGTAGAGGAAATGAGAGAAAGGAAAGTATATATATGTAAATTTTATATATATATATAAAATAGGAATGCTCCAGAACAAAAGGACTGATTGGATTAGCCAAAAATAAGCCCACATCATGAAATTTTCATAATTCCAGGGATAAAGGAAAGATTCTAAATATTTTCTGCTATGGACTGAATTATGTACCCTCAAAATTTATATGTTAAAGTCCTAACTCCCAATTTGACTCTCTTTGGATTAAAACAATAAGTAAGGTTAAATGAGGTTCTAAGTGTGGGGTTCTGACCTCACAGGATTAGCATCCTTACAGTAAGAGTTACCAGAAAGCTCACTTTTTCTTTCTGTCTGCTATGTGAAGACACAACAAGAAGACAGCTGTCTGCAAGCCAAGAAGAAAGCTCTCACCAGAAACCACAATGGTGGGGACCTTGATTTTAGACTTTGCAGGCTGCAGAGCAGTGAGAGAGAAGTTTCTGTTGTTTATCCACTCAGCCTACAGTATTTTGTTTAGCAGCCTGAACATTCAAATACACTTTCATAGAGGGAAAAATCACATACGTAGGACCAGAATCAGAATTGCACTGGACTTTCCAAGAGTAACAATGGATGGCAGAAGACAGTAGATCAAAATGACTTTGAACCTAGAATCATATTGCCAGCTAAATTATTAATCAATTGTTTGGACATTTTACATAAATATTGCAGACATGCAAGAAGAGAAACCAGGAAAATCTCATGTGCCCATCTCCCCCTTTTAGGAAACAACTGAAAGGTGAGTGTCAGAAAAACAAAAGAATAAATCAAGAGAAGGAAGAACATGGGACACAGGAAACATGCAATCCATCATAAGAGAGAAACAAAGACAAGTCCCAAAGTAACAATTCAAGAATTGCCTCAGTGTGGAAAACTATTCAAACTGAAGCATCTATAAGTGTATATCCAGGAGGAAAGTCTCCAGAAAGGGAATGAAAACATTATTTGATTGTCTTGAATATTTGAAAAGAATTATTGATAATCATATAACATATCTTCTGGAGAATTTAGGGGTGGGAGAGTCATCAATTAATGCATAGTACATCAAGCAAAATAAAAAAAGATGTGATTATTAATTCCAGTTTAAAACAAAAATTATCAAATAAAAAACAAACATAATAATAGGTCCCTGATTTGTCCAACAGTGAATGCTAATTCTGTAGATGCAAAAATGCACTGACAGTTGAGTAGATACTTGTGATGTAAACTTAGATTGGGAAGACTGGGGAGAGAAAGCGGGCAGGCTGGTTTAAAAGTGATAAATCTTTGCCTGTGAAATAGAAGGCAAATACACTACCTTTAATATAAAATAAATCAATTTAAAAATGAACATATTAAGATGTTCACTATTTAGAAATGTGGAGAGATATATAGATAAAGATATAGATGTAGACATAGATTAGAACAAGTGGGTAGAAAGAACAAGATATTCGCCTCTGAGAAATGGCTCAGTGAAGGGAAGTTTGGGCAGGAAACCCTTGTGGTTTTTTTGTTTTGTTTTGTTTGTTTTTTTAAGATTTTATTTATTTATTTGACACAGAGAGAGAGGGAGAGAGCAAGGACAAGCAGGGGGAGCAGCAGGCAGGGAAGAAGCATACTCCCCGCTGAACAAGGAGCCTGATGTAGGACTCGATCCCAGGGCCCTGGGATCATGACCTGAGCCAAACGGAGCCAATTAACTGACTGAGCCACCCAGGGGTCCCAGGAAACCCTTGTTTTTTTATTTGTTTTATTTTTACCATTAAAAATCTTTCATAGCATTGCTCTTTTGAAGTACATGCATGCATTACTTTCATGAAGAAAATTTTAATTAAGACGTGCTTGTATAAGAAGAAATCAGTGGAAGGTTGTGGTAAAAAGTACTATTGTTTATAAATATTTGCTTCACCTCCCTGTGCTTTTGACCCTAAATTTGAGCATGATACTTGCTTTGACAGATGAATATTTCAGAACCAACATGTGGTTGCCATTCTTTCTCTTCTGTCATGACATGTAGTGATATTCTACCCTAAGGTTGCCCTATTAGCCTGGGTCCCAGAGTAAGTGGATATGAAGCAAATAAGACACCTCTATCATTTTAGGTTTAAGGTTTTGTTGCCATAGCAAAAACAAATTTATTCTGACCAATGCGGGGATGAAGTAAGAATTCATCAGGTATTAACTGAAGCAATGACTGGGGTATGACATGAATGTAAGCAAGTCATTAATTAATATTTGAGGATTTTTGTCATGTAAGTTTATGTTCTTTATAGACATTGTAACATTTCCATTTCTGGTAGAGGTTATACTATGCCTCTTCCTATTTCTATCAAATTCATACCACAGTCCACATAAAGAAATTATTTTAAGAGGTAAGTTTTAAATTGAATCAGGCACTTTGATTCTATCCCTTACTAGAGATCTGTGATCCTAATATCTGAACATCCTCAACCATTTCAAGTTTCCTGAGATTTTCAGTTAATTGCTTAATTTTTCATTGTATTACAAGATATTTCCTTTTGGATAGTGATAGGATGACTCCTACTTTCTCTTGGTGTATTTGTTTTATAGGTTCATTAAGAAACATGAGCTTACTGTCCAGCTTATCAATTTAACTATTGCTTAATTAACTGTAGTGTTAGTGTTTGAATAACATGGGGTATTGACATTTGGAGTGTTTTCAACTAATTTGTAAATGTGCTTAAGGCAAGGACTGTAAGTTTTAATTTCTGTTTTGGGTCGCACAGTTTCAAACACAATTGGTAGGAAAAAAATAGGCACTCAATGAATGTTTGTTTTATAGATTATATCTTAGTCTCCACTTTGTACATGGGAATTCATGTTCTTTACCCATAAAACACCATCTCTAACTTACCTCATTACCTGCCTTGTGAATTATTCCTAGATTGGCTCACCCTTTCTCCTAGCATAAAGCTGAATCATCTGACTTCATGTGATGTGACTTGGGAATGGAGACTGGTTTTAACACTAACCCAAACAAAATATAAATATGCAAGTAATTTCCTGTAAGTGCTACATCCCAAGGCTATATGTCAATGACTTATTATTTTCCAGGTATGTGCATTATCTCAGCCACATTCCCCTTTATTAATTTATAGATTATAAAATTTTAGTGTGAAAAGGAGCAATAGAGAGCATTTAGTCCAGTTCTTCATTTTGTAAGTGAGGTGACAGGGTTTGTCCAGAGACACATAACACCAGCAGAAGGACTGAGGCAGGAATCACCGGCCTCCAGTACATGACTATCCCACCCAAAACTATATATACAGTCTCCCGACAGGTGGATGTCATTTCTCAGGTTGATACTTTTTGTATGTCATGGCCCAGCCTAACGGTAATCATGAAACACAGCAAATAGGAAGTCATCATGTAATAACTAAAGCAATGACTAGGGGTATGTTTTGAAGGTAATAAGTCATTAATTAATATTTGCGAATTTATGTCATGTTTGCTGGACTTACCTCAGTTTATTTTATTGGACTTACTTCAGTTTATTTATTACTGGACTTACAATGTTTATTTTAAGAAAATATATATGTAGTAATTTAGTCAGGTAGCTGAATGCTCCTGTGTATAGGAAATGCTGGATGCTGGGCAGCAACATCAAGGAATTTTATTTCTAAATCTAGTTCTACCACATATCCTTTCTATTATCCCTTCCCAGTTTCTAGAAGAAGAGAATAAAGCAAAAAGGTAAACTACACTGATCACAATCAGCTGTTCAGGAAGGGGGGTGGACCCCTAAAATTACTCAAACGAACAACCGCAAGGAGGTAGTCCTTATTACTAAATGAATTTTGAGACTCATTAATTGAAGTCTTTGAATATTTAAATTTCATGAAGGTTATAAAGTATTGAACTTCATTAGCTAATTGACTTAGTATTTATGGAACACTGTTACTCATACAGAAATTCAGTATTTATCACATTTATTTTTCCTTACTGTCAAATTTTAATGAATCTCACATCCTATTATTAGACTCACTCACATTTTGAAAAGGGCGGGGGTGGGTTCCATCTTTTATTCCTTTAATTAATCTCTTTCCTGGGGTTCATTAGCTGGGAATGCTTTCCTGTTAGATCAATGGCAAAATAACAATCTGTAGTCGTTTTGCCTTGAGCAATAATCTGAACATCCCTCCTGGAAATGATCCATTGTGCCCACTGGAAACTTTGAGCAGTAGTTTTAATTGCATGTTCATTAGATTTTGTTGTTCCTGAGCCTTGTTTTGATGCCCGAGACGGTATAGAAACAATTTAGCATATGTGACATCCGCGTCTGCGGAACTGGCCGCGCTGACTGCACATTAGCGCTCGTGCTCTTTCTATGCAGGTTTAATAATCAGGAGAAGAATGTTAACTCTTTAATAACTGGACATGTGCTTCATATTTAAACAGCCTGATCCTTCCAGTTGTTAAGCTGGTATTAAAGGAGGATGGAAGCAGGCTGCAAACTGGCAACTGTGCATCTTCACAAACGCCTTTTGAAGTTCAGGAGAGCGGGCCAGAGACCGCCGAGCTCCGGCCGCAGGGCGGCACTTCCCATAACCAGACCAAAGGCGATGCAGACACGTGCTTTTGTACGAGACACCTGTATGGGAAAAACCATCGACAGTTAATGATTTTTGCCATCCCACATTTTATTGATTTTTGTCCTTCCTTGCGGCTCTCGAATGCAGAAGTGGTTTTCCTGAAAATGAAAAATACATTAGGGTACCGTTTACCTCCGATGACGTGTTGGGAATTATTTCACCTCCAGCTAACGTTCGAAATGCAAAGCAGATGATCATTTACTTAAATATTTGTAATCCCAAAGTCTTCCTTTATCGTCCTCAGTGACTCAAGAATTATTTTGAGGAGGTCGTGGCGGGGGCGGGAAGAAGGAGTTTATAGTCTGGTGGACAATGTTTGGAGCCTGAGACTTCTCATTAGCGGCCGCACCCCGCCTTCCAACTGACCTTGTAAATTCTTGCTAGTACACTAGAGATCCTCAGTTTACTCAGTCACGAGGTACTTTGTAATGTAACACTTAGTTTCACCTATTTCATGAAGAGATGTGACTACTTCTGCTGAAGCCTACTCCTAATTGAATATAAATCACAGCTTTAAAAACACCTTATATTTCTTCCTAAGATATCTGTTCGTGACATTTCCATTGTCATGTCTGTTTTTTTACAAAGACCAAGGTGACTTTTAAATTCGTTTTATTTGATTCAGGCCCTAACTCTTCCACTAAGGATTTTAGGTGACCATCATGCAACTTACAAGCTCCAGATGGCCTTGAATTTTCATAGTATGGTTTCTCTTTAATTTTGCATAAAGGAATTAAAATGACTGTTTTGTTCTTGATAGGCATTTCAAGTCAATCTTTGGGGAGAAAATACAGAATTTTAAACCTTAAAAACAAAGATAGAGGCTTGGGCTCAAACCCAGAAAACTGGATTTATTAAGTGTTGGGTAAGGTCCCATCCTATACATATGTTTATTTTTTTCCTTCAAGTGATTCTACTGTCTACCATTGTCTCAGAGCCACTGTTAACAGATTAACTGTTGGAGATTAATTTCACCTTTAATTTTTCTCTTTTTTCTTAATCATGTGGATAAGAAAATATAAAATCACGAAACAAATATTTCATGAACAGAATGAGACAGCAGAGGTCTTGAGAACGTTAACCTATCATTAAAGTCAGATAAGATAGATAAGACTTATTATGTGCTAGGGCCATGTGAGCCATGACCATTCTCTTTTCCTTCCATCTTCATTTAGGACATATTGCTCTAAAGACTGTAATGTCTGACTTTGTTTCTTGGTAATCCTTTTTAGTATTGTAGTATTTCAGGACTGCCCCATCAAGAAAGGCTTCCTTATATTTTCTCCAGATCCCTCATGTCATGATATATGCCTCTTATTTCTCTTGTCATCACTGGAGCAGGAGAAAAGCTATTTTTCACTACTAGATTTTACTTTAATGAAGTTGCACCTCCGACTTCCCTCCTAGAGACGACATACAATTTATCTGAGGATATAAGAATCCGTATATGAGATTTATTTTTTTCTGCAATCCTGAGAATACATTTATGTTTTGATACTTCTCAGGTAATCAGAATGAAAATTTCCTAGAGAAAGATCATCATTTAAGTGGCTGGAGGAGAAAATATTTTGCATCTGTGAAAATGTAGTGAGGAACATTTGATAAAATACATTCTCACTTTTCCAAGTGTTTTTCCCCCCCCCCCCCTCCTCCTGTTCTTTGCTTAAAACAGGAGACTACTGGTGCTCACTTATGTCAACTTACCAAGTGATCCTGATTCCATAACTGGTATATATTCTCCCCTTCTGCTCTGTGAACTTGATTTCTGTGAGCTCAAGGGTAAGTAAGGGTGGAATAGTGACTAGTCAACATCGCCAATAAACTTACGTAAAGGCTTATCTTTGAATATATTTATTCGCTTCTCCCTTGTAATTTAATGCCAGACTTTCCTAAATTCAGTTGGATTATCCATTGTGTACATGGAAAGAGGATTGCTAGAGCACAAATGAGAGAGAAAAATTCAGTGTTCAGCTTTCGAATTCCAAAATAGGCCCTCAAGCTCATGTGGGGGACAATCTTAGCAAAACAAAGATTTTAATTTGCCAAACCCTGGCTCTCTAAAACAAATGAATAAATATATATCTATACTGATATAGAGTAAATATATAATGTGGGGAAACCTTGTGTTCTACAGAATCACACAGCAAGATGATCTAATACTGGAAAAGAAGAAAAGGCAAAATACTAAAATCTATCTAAACTTTGTAACCAAAGTATGAATAAAAAAACAATAAAAATCCTAATATAAATATTAACATAGTTAAATCTTGACTGGCTTTGGCACCTGAGATGATAATCAATTTTTCCCAAGGCTCGTGCCTCTCCTTTCATGGTAGAGGGATATACTCCCAGTTGAGACCCGTTTGATCAAAATTAAAAATGTGATGTGCTGCGTAGACTTCTGGGTAAATCGGGTTGTTGTTTTTTTTTCCTAAATACATGGGAAATATCTTTGCAGATTCACTTGTGTTTGCAGTTTCAGCAGAGAAATTGTGGAAACCTTAGTGGTTCTCGAAGCCACTCAACCAGCCACCATAACAGAAAGCACTTATGTGGCATTTCCTATTTCCTGGTTACTTCTTTAATTCTGGGAAAGCAAATCCCAGATGCTTCAAAATATCCCCATGCTGGGAATATCAAATATACACGAATGCAATTTCCGCATCTTACTGTTATTTTTTTTCTGCTATATGCCAATTGTATGTGATCTAGCATATGTTATAGAAACATACATTGTAACGGAAAGACACATGTACACATACATAAACACATACCTACATATACAGTATACACATATGTCAGTCACACATGTCCTACAAGAAGCAGATGCCTCATTCAAGAGATTTACGGGAGAAAGGGAGAAGGAGGCAGAAAGAGTCTTTCAATCACTGAGCAGGTCTGGCTTCTGTGAAGCAGAAAGTGGAGGAAGCATTGAGTAGAAAGAGCCTCAGACCACAGCTGAGGTCTGAGACATTCTTTGCCAGAGCAATGGGGAGTCCTTAAGCAAGTTGCCTGAGAGCAGAATCTTCTGCTTAGCAGAAGTAGGCTGACACTTGAACCCTTGCCCTCCCCAGTCGCTGTCTGGCAGCAGCAACCCACCCCCAGAAGCCTAGGTGTCCGCCCTCTCTGAAGCGAGCCTCAAGCTCACAGTCTACTGTGCTCCCCACAGCGGTTCTCGTCAGAGAGATCAGAGCGGCACAATCCATGGCTTCCTCAACACACGTGCTCTTTCCCACACAACACCCCCCACACACACACTTTTGTCCAAATCGGAAAACTCTGAGGTAGCAGGACACCAAGATTATTCATAACCACTACATTGAAAAACAGATTGAAGAGAACATTTCTTGCTAGATGAATTAAGAGAAGGGGGAATATAAAGACGGTACTTGTAGGACTTCTTAGATCTGGAGAAACCAAGTTGAAACTTGAGAGAGCAAAACTGGGGTCAGTGATGACAGTGGGACCTGATCCTACTGTAAAAATCTGCCCATCACAGTTTTAGTGAATTCTATACATTGTCCCAGCAGAGGAGCTCTGTTGGCCACACCTGACCTTGGTTTCTGAGAAGGGAATCCCTGTAATAGCACCTGATTTTTTTATTTTTTAGTAAAAATGCTGCCCCTGTAGTATGTTTACAGAGTCTACAACACCAAAATATTAGGCAACCTCCCTACTCAATGACCTAGGACACTTGCAAAAAAGGACTTTAAAAAAAAAAGATTTATTTTTCTGAGGGGGGGTGCGCAGAGAGAGAGAGAGAGAATTCCAAGCAGACTCCCCACTGAGCACGGACCCTGATATGGGGCTTGATCTCCCAACCCAAGAGATCATGACCTGAGCCAAAATCGTAAGTCAGACACTTAACCAATTGAGCCACCCAGGCACCCTGCCATAAAGGACTTTAGACTCATGGGTTTGGTGTGGGGTGGGAGGAGAATTGGCATGAAAGGAAAATACATCTCCTCTGAAATAAACCCTTTACCTTGGTGGAATTGAACAAGGAATGCTTTGACATTCCTCTCTTTCATTGGTGAGTCCCTTAGAAAGTGGTAAGCCAAACCCCCAATTTCTGAATATCTGTTATACACATGTTGCCATTAGTGACCACTTGCTGTCACATAAAGACATAAGAAGCATTGTTATGAAGGAATAAAATTATTTTTATGGCAAATAGCCCCCCAGAGAACACAGTGCTATGGTCATATTCATAGAACAATAATTTTCTACAGACTCTGAGTGTATTTTTCACTAAAATCAAGCATCTGCCCAATGGTTAGCCCTCACAATCTGTGCCAGAAGTAATAAATGAATGGCCTCGGGGCCACATTCAGTCTTCAGATAGCTTTGGTTTGGCCCTCCTGGTATGTTTTTTTTTCGCTTCTTTTTCTTTCTTTCTTTCTTTTTATTATGTTATGTTAATCACCATACATTACATCATTAGTTTTTGATGTAGTGTTCCATGATTCATTGTTTGCGTATAACACCCAGTGCTCCATGCAGTATGTGCCCTCTTTAATACCCATCACCAGGCTAACCCATCCCCCCACCTCCTCCCCTCTAGAACCCTCAGTTTGTTTCTCAGAGTCCATATTCTCTCATGGTTCGTCTCCCCCTCCGACTTCCACCCCCCTCCTACTCTCTCTCTCTCTCTTTTTTTTTTTTTTTTAACATACACTGTATTATTTGTTTCAGAGGTATAGGTCTGTGAATCAACAGTCTTACACAATTCACAGCACTCACCATAGCACATACCCTGGTATGTTTTTAAGGAATGAGTCACATCAAGGAGTACTAGTAATGCTGGCCTAACATTCCCGCTAGGTGACCATGAATAGAAGTGGCAAAGGGGGCAGCCAGTGCCATTGAATTGAACACACACATCTGAGCTGGCCCATTACACTCATTTATGTTAACTGCCTTGCCTGTCCTTCTAGATATCTGTGTCCAAGAAGTAATCAAAAGTGTGTAATCCAAAAGAGGCTGCATTTTCACTTCATTTTCCCAGCAGTTTGTCCTTCATAATTATATTTGGATTGAGTTAGATATTAAAGAGTACATTCCCTGAGCACATATCCTTGCAAAAACTGGTTACAGATGCTCTGCATAGTGGAAATAGACTAATATTTAAATCTGTCTGTACACTGGAGACAATTTACATATCTCTAATTGAGTATTTATGGCATTAGACATCCTTTACAAAATTCTTAGGTTAGTGGATGAACAGGAACCAAATATTCTATTAACAAATACATTTAAAAGAATTTTCAACCTTATTCTGGTAATCTACAGAAAGAGGCAAACCCCCAAACTACCTCGTTTTTAGAAAGAAGGTTAATATTTGTTACGTATTTGTTGTTGGTTTTGTCATCAATAACCAATGAAAAATATGCTGGAAGTTTTAAGACAGTGAGGTACCCAAAAGTCAGTTAATATGCAGCTGCCATTCCTATCCCCAATTTAATTTTACCTTCATCCCCATTTAGCATCAAATCCTGGGAATCTTCAGTTCAGACACCTTTGCAGGTGCTACACATAACTAACCTTTCAATAAGATTAACTGCCAGACTGTGACATTTGATGTGTGATAAAGCAAGGCTTTGTGAATTTTAAATGATTCTGCAGATGAAGTTGAGATACAATAAAGCATTCTTAAAATATAATTTAGGGACCAGCCCTAGCACACATTAATTGCAGGAACTTTTAAAGATATAAGCATGAAAGAGTTAATCTGTGGGGGAGTCATTGATGGGGTGTCTTAAATGAAAGTCCACCCATAGATGGGATAACTTTAACTGCCATTGTTACTATGGCATGTTCCATACCGAACACCTACTGAGAAAGAGAAAATCGTACAATAATCTGCCTTTACACACTAAAAAAGTAATAATAACAGTAATCGATGTAGCAAATACTGATCGAATTATTGTTTGTATAGGTACTATCTTAAGTGCTTTATGTAGATTAATTCCATCCTCATAACTATCTAATCATCTAGATTCTTTGCAATTTTCATTTTAGAGATGAACAATCTGAGACCCAAAGACATTAAAAGGGTGGTAAAGGAGTCTCATTCAGCCTGTTCATCTGACTCCAGCGTCAATCTCTTTAATCCCTGAATAAGTTGTTTCCTAAATTTTCCTGATATAAAAAAAAAATCTTCCCCACTGATTCTGATTCAGTCATTGCGGAGTAGGCTTGGGAATCCAGATTAGCTCAGGCAACCTGGAAAGCATTGGCCACCTAGCTAATAAGTTTACTTCCGGATAGTTGATCCTAACACTCACTGCCATACCCAATCCAGATTTTCTGGGCATCAGTATTACCAGGTCAGTAGATAAACATTTCAATTTATAAAGACACAAATCATTTCTGACTGAGGTTTAAGTGATGTTTACTCCATTAAGGACTAGCCAAGTTTTTCACAGAAAAATATTTAAGAGTATCTTTTCAGATCTACAGAATATTCATTTTAGGTTTCTATCATAAATGCTGAAAAATTATAGAAGTGTCTCATATATGCATTATCTTATAAAACCTTCACAGCAGTCCAGTGTTGATATTACTTAATTACCATTTTGTAGACCAGGAGAAAGGTGTATTTGATTAATTTCAAGCAGGAATAAGAAATAATTTGCCTCACTGCCCTTTATTTCAATGTGTCAAACGGAAAGGGAAAGCCAAATGGTGCACCTCCGCCTGGCAATTTTGAAAATGCATTGTTACAATTTATGAGAATCCACCCTTGGCCCTGCCCATATCCACCCACACTTATACCTTCCACCTCCATGCACCGCATTTAGCAGAGCCTCAACCAACCAGCCAATTAAGAGTCCACTAATAAAAATAAGCAAGCGTTGCCTATTATTTTATGCAAAGCAGGAGAAATATGTTTAAAATAAACAAACAATAACCGTCGCTGAGAACTCTTGCTCTCAACTAGCACTCTGGGGAGAAGGATTGGCAGTTAGGTAAAGAATAGAATTTTTTAGGTTGTACTTTAAAAAGCAAGGCAACACTTAAGGCGGAAAAATTAGAAGGTACATTTAAGTGGAAATATAAAAGCAGACATCATGGGTAGAGGTTACAAACAGGCAGCCAATGTCATTATTGGGGTATTTCATTATTTCATGGATAGCATATGTTTCATGCACAAAAATGCTTGAGAAATTGTGTGATGTTTAATTCAAAATGTGTAAGTAAAGAGAAGGATATATTTGATTCTTAGAGGTAAAGAAAAGATATACTTCAACCAATGATCCCTTATTTTAATTTGTGCCATAGGAGAATGAATTTTTAATAAAAAATTTAGTCACATACCATAAAAGTCACCCTTTTAAAGTGTACGTTTCAGTGAAAAATATTTTTAAAGATTTTATTTTATCTATTTGAGAGAGAGAAAGTGAGCAAGAGAACACAAGAGGGGGTAGGGTCAGAGGGAGAGGCAGACTCCCTGCCAAACAGGGAGCCCGATGCAGGACTTGATCCTGGGACTCCAGGATCATGACCTGAGCCGAAGGCAGTCACTTAACCAACTGAGCTATGAGCACCTTTTTTTTTTTTTTAAAGATTTTACTTTATTGAAAAATATTTTTAAACAAAAACATTTACCTGGTTGTTTATCGGTATCTTTCCATGTTGTTACCTATGTCCTACAATATCAGTTTTAATGCTTTCATAGTATCCCACTGACTGTATTTAAATACTGTAGTTAATTCTACCTTCTAAGACATTTGTTATTTATCATGTTTTTGCTATATTTTACAATATTTAAAAGAATGTGTGCATTATCTTTCTTTAATATTCATCGTTATTTCTTTATTATACATTCTTATGTAAGGAATCACTCTCTAAAAGTATATACACTTTTAACCTAAGGAGAAAAAATGTTAAATTCTCAGATTTCATTTTCAAAATTGTCTGAGCCTTCTGAGAAAAACAAGAGAATACAAGAAGTATAAAATGGGTGAAGATGAATCAATGTTAGAACTATGAATTTATATTGGTAACTTTATAGTCTATCCAGAGTAAGTAACTTGTATGTCCAATAATACTTTAGAGCTCATTATTTAATAGTAAAGAGTATGTGTGGTGTTAAGAAGGTCTGGATAAATCTAAATTTTCGCTCTGCCACTAACTAGTCAGCTGATCTTGAACAAGGTCCTTATCTGACTAAGTTCCAATGTTCTCATGTATAATGTGAATAGCAAACAAAGCTGTTTCTGAAATGTAGGAAGCACTATAAAACTGGTAGTTTAGGAGGGTTAAATTTTAGTAATAATAATCATTATCATATTATTAATAATATTATTGAAATATATGCTTTCCAAAGACAAACTATATTCTGTAAATCTTGTTCTTACATTTAGCACTAATGATTTCTTGGAACAAACCCAACCACTCTTTTATATTCTTTTTTCATGGGCCAGTCCTTTAAGTGATAAACTTTTGTGAGTGAACTATTAAGAGTTACTATAGGAAATAAAAGAAAAATCTTAGGTAGGGCTTGATACCTTTAATATGACTGTGTTTGAGTTTTTAGAATTGACTGAGACTTTCTATGTGGTTGAGTTAAATTTAAATGCCTGCCTTTTTGTGAATGGGCCACAGTCCCTACAGGCATAATGTGTTTTCACTATTGTATGTAATGATCTCTCTCTCTCTTTCTGACTACTTATCAAGAATGGTAGCCACATATTAGCTGACATAATTTGTCATGTTAGACATACATTCTATCTTTGCATATTTCAGTCTATTTGATTTTATCAGGTTCCAAGTGGGATTCATTAAACCATTGAACTATAATTACTGATTTTGTCTTTCTCAATGTTCTTATATAATTCATTTACCTATTTGGGACAACATTGGGATAGGCACAGGAGTATGCTGGAGCCAGTTCATACTATCTCATGAGACCCAGTTGTTAATTATCAGGAATTCTGTGGGCTCCTGGGTGGCTCAGTCGTTAAGCGTCTGCCTTCGGCTCAGGTCATGATCCCCCTGCTTGTGTTCCCTCTCTTGCTGTGTCTTTCTCTGTCAAATAAATAAAATCTTTAAAAAAAAATTATCAGGAATTTTGTGAGTGGTTGAACATGATCATTACTAAATATTATATTAATTTATGAATACGTTACAGAAAAAAATGAAAGTAATTACTCAAAACTCATACTTTCTGAATATTCTACTACATTTACAAAGGAGGAAAGATACTTTTACAATTCATACATCTGGCAGACACCAACTTATTCAAATGAACAAACTTAGCATCACCAACAAGAGAACAAACCAACACTAGGTACATCTATTTAAATGAGCTGAATCTAATCACTTCCCCTGGGAGGAGACTTCTACCACTATAGATTAATTTGCCTGTTCTTGGATATCATCAAAATGGAACCATACAGCATGTACTTGTTTGTGTCTGCTTCTTTTACTCAACATAGTGGTTTTTGAGATGTATCCATGTCAGTTACATGTATCAATATATTGCTCCTTTTTATTGTTGTGTAGTGTTCTATTATGTCAATATAACATAACTTTTAATCCATTATCCTACTGTTAGACATATGTATTTACTCTAATTTTTAATTATTATAAATAAGCTGTCATGAACATTCCTCTACAAATCTTTTTATTGGCAAATATTTTCATTTCTCTTGGGTGAATACCTCAGAGTTGAATTTCTGTGTCACAGGATAGGACAGATAGATGCTTTCCATGTTAAGCTATCAAACAATGGTTTCATCCCTGCGATGCATGAGAGCCAAGTTCCTTCTCAACTTCCCCAAATATGATATTATCAGGATTTTTTTTTTGTTTTCTGTGTTTTTTTAAAATTTTTTAGCTATTCCAGTAGATATGAGGGAGTACCTTTTTGTGGTTTTACTTTGCATGTCCTTACTGACTAATGATATTGAACTCTTTTTTTGAGCTTATTGATCATTCCTGTATCTTCTCTTTTGAACTGTTCTTTTCTCATTTTTTTAAATTGAGTTGTTCTTCTTCTTTTTATTGTTATTTTGAAGGAGTTTCTTAGATATATAAATATTCCTTTGTCAGATAGATGGACTGGAGTGGAGTCCTTTGTCAGATATATGTATTAGGAACTTCTTCCCCATCTGTGGCTTTTCTATTCATTTTTGTAATGGTAACTTTTAATGAGATCTTATGTTCTCAGAACATGTCTCAATTGACCCTAAATTCAGACTCAGTGTGTAATTTCTGTGTCCAAGACACAAAACCACCACTTTCCCTAAAAGGTTTGGTTCATGCTTTCCATCCCCAGCCCCCTTCCCCTCACCACAGGGAATAACATTAGAAATCAAGTTCTGGAAACTAGGTGTCCTTATTGTTATTGAATTTCATTTCACCTAGACATTTCAGGGTAAAGATTACAAAGTACTTCTATTTTAAAAAAAACACAAATTTATATATCACAGCAAATTCAATTCTAACAGCACAGGTTTTTCTCCTCTTTCCTAATATTGAAAAAAAAAAACTGGTTCCAAAGCAAAATGATGTATTTATTCATTTGCTCTATCACTTAATTCATATAAAGTATTTTCAAAATTAATATATTCATTCTCTCTACTCACAACAAACCTCCCCCATAAAGTTCAAAATTTCTTTTCAAAGAACCTAAGGCTGTACTCTGGTGAAATGTAACTTGAAATATTCTTTTTTCCTGCATATATACTATGCATATATATACTCATTTACTTTTGTTTGTGTTCAATTTTAGGAGCTCCCTTTTTTGCATTTGTCTTGATTTTATTTTTTATTTTTTTTTTAAGATTTTATTTTATTTTATTTATTTGAGAGAGAGAGAATGAGAAGAGCACATGAGAGGGGGGAGGGTCAGAGGGAGAAGCAGACTCCCTGCCGAGCAGGGAGCCCGATGCGGGACTCGATCCAGGGACTCCAGGATCATGACCTGAGCCGAAGGCAGTCAGTCGCTCAACCAACTGAGCCACCCAGGTGCCCTTATTTTGTTTTTGAATACGTAAAACATTTACCTGATCCTAAAGTCAACACAATATAAAAAGGTAAACTCTTTAAAGCTTCATTTCCATTTCTATTCCTTCTACATTGTTCCCACTGACCCACCTAGAGGTAACTATTAAAATAGATTTTGTGTTTTCATTTCTGTGTTTCTTTATAAAATAGGTAATGGGTGTGTATAGCTACACAAACACATATAAACACACATAATAAATATGATTGTATATATGTAAAAATATATATTTATGTATTTATTATATCACACATAATATATATGTATATACGTGTGTGTGTGTGTGTATGGTCACCTTCTCTCTTTTTTCCACAGAAGGTAGCTTACTCTATATACTTCTTTGCATTTTACTCTTACTTTGTTATTTAATATTATGTAATGGGAATCACTCCTTATCAGATCATCCTTACTCTTCATTTATGGCTGCCCAATGTTCTACTGCATGTCATATCATGGCTTACTTGACCAGCTTTCAACAGAAAGGCATTTAGATTTTTCCACTATTCTACTATTAAAAATAATGCATCAATGGATAACCTTGGAGGAATGTTGTTTGCATTTAGTCCTTTATTTTTTACACTGACCAAAATCTTTATTTTAAAAAGTGGCATTATTACTGTTCTCAGGATTCCAGAATATCCTGAAAATTATCTCACTGCCATACATGCAGTCAACATCACATGTTAGAAAGAAGTAATTGGTATGTCCCTTTGAAATGTATTTAAAATAAAATTAAAATATATATTGTGGGTAAAATTGGTCATAGTACTAGAGACTGATTGTTGTTTAGGATGTTTCACATACACAGACAAACATATTCAACCATCCAGCAAGTGAGCATATTTCTTACCTATTTTACTAAGAAATTTTAAACCATGCCACTCAATTCTGTCTAAATCTCTAGCAAGATTAAACTTGATCCCATATCTGGTTCTTCAGGAAAGAATTAAAATGACATAAACTATTGCAAAGTAGTAAATACCATGCTATGACCAGCTGGGGTACAGCAAGTAAAGAGAGGGCAATAGAGGAGAGAATATGCAAGGGGAATTCAGGGAAGAAGCAGGAATTGACTTAGCCTTTATCCTGGAGAATAAAACAACCTGGATTTGTGTGTGTGTGTGTGTTTGATTATTTTTTTAAGATTGATTAAAGATACAGGAATAATTGTTATCAGATATAGCCCATAATTATACTGCAATAAGATATTTGTTATGACTATTGTACAAATGCATGTGACAACAAAACTGTTTTAAAATGAGTTCAATAATCATTTTATAAGTAAGACAGATTCACTTAATTTGAGCCCTGCTTGGGGAAAGTCAATACAGAGATTGTCAATACAGTAGCCCCTCTTTTGATACATATACCATATTTTTTTCCTATACATGCATACCTATGATAAAGTTTCATTTATAAATTAGGTACATCAAGAGATTAACAATAATAACTAATAATACAATAGAACAGCTTTAACAATATACTGTAATAATAGTTATGTAAATGTGGTCTGTCTGTCAAAATATCTTACTGTACTATACTCAACCTTCTTCCTGTGATGATGTATGAGGATAAAATGCCTATGTGATGAGATGAACTGAGGCGAAGGATGTAGCAACTGTGGTGTAGCATTAGACCACCTGGGCACCTGGGTGGCTCAGTCGGCTAAACATCTACCTTCAGCTCAGGTCATGATCCCAGAGTCCTTGGCAGGGAGCCTGCTTCTCCCTCTCCCTCTGCTTCTCCCCCTGCTTGTGCTCTTTTTCTCTGTCAAATAAATAAATGGAATTCTAAAAAAAAAAAAAGACAACTACTGCAGACCTTCTGATGATACAGCAGGAGGAGGATCATCTAATTCCAGACCAGTTTTGACCATGGTAACTGTATCTACAGGAAGCAAAACCACAGATAAGAGGGGACTACTGTAATAGAAATTATATGTTGAATGGAATTTATACAGTACATCTGAGTATAGATCTTGCTTTTCAATTTTTTTGCATACGTGCAAAGGATTACATTTCAATGAGACAATCCACACTGCAAGTCATGGGAAACATCAGCTTCTCATCGCTAACATGCTAGAGTGAAAACTAAGTAGAAAGTATTGAATGGCAATAACAGAATGAAAGGATAAAAAGGACAGTGAGAGAAAATGTTCATGTATCTACCTTGACACAATCATATTTAATGATTGAATGAATATCCCTATTAAAGAAGAAGATTCTTACCTTAAAATAACTTATTTTCATTTTTGAAATTTCCTATCAGGAAATTTTCTGTACCTTGAGAAACTCATGTCACATTTTCTTCTTCCTCTTGATAAAAGTGGGAATTCTTAGAGTCTAGTTCATATTTTAGGGGACTACTAGAAAGATAATGTATTCTTTAATGTCTAGAATGAGATATTTAAATCTCATAACTATTCATTCATTGAGGGGCACAAATTAGTACTCAATAACTGTTGGCTTGCATTCTAATTTTAGTCATTCAATAAGTGTTAATGTGTACCTGTTCTGTAGCAACTCCCATACTAAGTTTTAATTTGGAAACTATATAAAAAATGTTTGTGGGCGCCTGGGTGGCTCAGATGGTTAAGCGTCTGCCTTCGGCTCGGGTCATGATCTCAGGGTCCTGGGATCGAGTCCCGCATCGGGCTCCCTGCTCCTTGGGAGCCTGTTTCTCCCTCTGCCTTTCTCTCTCGCTCTGTCTCTCATGAATAAAAAAAAAAAAATGTTTGGAAAGCAAGAGCTGCAGTTAAATGTATTGAACTATAAAAATACGAATAAGGCACATTCTCCATTTCCAGAGTTCCGATAGCCTGAGAGAAGAAAACAAATACACAAAAAATACTTGTAATATTTTATGACATTGGAGGAGATCATGGAAACCTGTGATGCTGGGTGACCCGTGGGCAGAACCCAGTCAATCAGAGGCTCCTCACCCACTCCCCTGTCCTTATAATGTGTACACCAGTGCTTGCCCTGCGCTAGAAGTTGGCCCAGGATGCAGCTTTGCGATAGTAATGTGTTGTTGAGAACATTTGAGGTATATGTGAGTGAACCTATTCAAAGTCTCTGTATAAACTTAAAATTCAAGCAGGCAAGTACAGAGATCTACTCTTCTTTCAGCCACAAATCAAACTTCCTATGTTAAGTTCTCTTGCTTGTTAAATCTGCCACCTACAATCCAGAGTGGTCTTTTTTCTTCAGTCTCTCCCTGCCCTCTGTGTATGGGGGCCAGTTTGTTTTCACCCAGGAATCTCCCAAGGTTTCAAACCAATAAACCAGATATTCTGATAGGAATAACAATTATACTTCTGCTAATTATACTTTAATCTATATTTGGTTCCAGTTTAAGATGATGACTAGGAAGATCTTGACCTCACTTCCTCCCATAGACACATGGAATCTACAGCTATAGATGGAAAAATTTTCTCTGAAAACAGCAACACAAGAACAAAAAACTAAAAACCAGGAGAGTGACACATTCACATCATTCAAATGAGAAGAAGACCATATCAAAGTGGGCAGAAGAGGTTGGGACACAATGTCACCTTAAACACCACAACAGCATAGCAATCCACAAGTAAGAAGGAAGTCAAAACCAGGACTTATTCCCCCGAGGGCAGAAAGCATTGAACCACACATTGAGCATCATCAGCTTTTAAGAGCTGCTCCTGAGAGGAGCCTACAAAACATCTGACTTTAAAAAACAACAGGGCTGCTCCACAAGACCTGCAAGGCTGTGGCAAATTGAGAACCAGCTCATAAAGGGCTAGTGTGCAGACTCTCTCACTCACCTCAGGGCCCAGGGCAGAAACCACCCTTTGAAAAGTGCCTGATTTTATGTGAAAGAGACTCATTTGCTAATTTTAAAACACTGGTCTGGGATATTCTTCAGGACAAAGGCTGGTGGGTGCTATGTTCCTGCTATTTCTCTGCATTGCTAAAGCTGGTGAGTTTGTTTTTCTTTACTTTCTTCTTTTTTTTTTTTTCTTTTCCAGAGGGTGCCATATTTGCACTGTATGCTCTGTTGGGCTCTAGAGCACCAGTGTCTCTGGGGGAGTGTGTCAGAGGGAAGTCCTACACGCGTCTAGTGTCCTAGTTTTTATATCCGGTGACCCCGTTTTCATCTGTGCCCCCAGGGGATGTCCCTTGATTGACTGGCTCTAGTGATCGGGGGTCTTGTGTTCCTGGGTTCCATGGGACTATAACAACAGGACAGGTTGTTTGTGGCAGGCTACCGCCCTCATGTCACTGTACAGACAACAGACTGATATACACCTTCCAGTTTTTCCGAGAAAGAGGCTATTAACGTGTCCCAGAGCTCTGGCCTAAAGGGCAGGTTTCAGGTTTGGGACACATCTAAAAGCTATAGAAGGGCTCTCAAATAACATAGGCCAAGGGCCACCAAGTATAGCTCACCAATGTCTCCCAAAAGGAAACTTATACACTCATCTGGAGCCCCAAGTTTTGTGACTACTGTCCAGGGGCACCTCCAGATAGCCTGGCTCTTGTAGTCCACAGGGCTTAAACATGTAGTCCCACTGGACTCTATATATTTACATTTTTTTTAAAGCTGCTGCTTGAAAGTCTAGCTTCTAATTAGACTGAATGTAGGTGCTGACTGAGATCCTCCCCTGTGAGACTGACCAGTCTTGGCACACCCTCCACTACTGGGAGTCACTAAAAATAACCTAGGCTGCTTGGACAATCACAAAGGTTTGAGAAATAACCAAGAACTAGAGAAGGATTGAAAGTTAAGATTCATCTCCTACAGGAGGGCCATTCCTTCAAGACTGGGGGAGGTGGCTATTTCATCTAATGCATAGAAACTAAGACAAAGTCAAACAAAATGAAGAAACAGAGGAATATGTTCCAAATGAAAAAAACTAGACAAAAATCTCAGGGCAGGGAGGGTAATGAAACCGAAGTAAGGAATGTACCTGATTAAAACTTCAAAACTAATCTATATTCTCAGATGAGAAAGACAGAGGTGGAGTCAAATTAAAATGATGAACCACCCTCTTCTGTAGCACTAAAAGTTTTATTCCTAAAAATTAAATGTATGTTTCCAAAACTTTTTTTTTCCTCTTGTGGTCTTATGAGTTCACATACGGCAAAATATCACCATATTTGTTTCCCAAATGTACATGTGGTGTCAAACTTTGTAACAGTATATTCATGCAATATCTAGAAGTATTTGAAAGTTAAGAGAATTCAAGGAAACAATTAAATCTCAGGGCCTTTAAATAACAACAGATGTCTAAGAATTTAAACTCTTATCACATGAACTGTTTGTTCACTTGTCCATACATCCCCAGGTGGCATTTGTAAAGTATGTAGTTATTTAGGGCAAAAGAACTTGAAGAGTTTCCTTATTCATATTGAACATAAATGGCAAAAAAGGTCCAGAAAGGCACTGATTTTCATTATCACCATAGTAACTACAGTTGATATTTTTATATTTAGGGTTGTTGTTGTATTGCCTACAATAAATTTAAAACCAAAATACTTTTTAATAGAAAAACAGAGATAAAATATTCATATATAAAATCACAAGAGTTAGTCACTGGTCTGAAGCTTCTGGAACAGGTCTAGAAACAGCAAGGGTGTTTTATATGATCTTTCTAACTAGTGAAAACTAGCCAGAAATATGGATTTTTAAGTCAATAATTCTTAAAAATGGTACAAATAGATAGTTGTTCCCAAAGGAGAGAAATATGTGGTTGACCTGAAATCTAGATGAGCATTATTCTGCTCAGTTTGGCCCTTTTCCAGTCCAATTTAGTGAGCAATGGGTCAAAAATAAAGAGAATTCCTCTAATGAGGTGCTGTTAAGAATGTTCACTCTGGGGGCAGAGCAAGATGGCAGAGGAGTAGGAGACCTGGATTTCCTCTGGTCTCAGGAATTCAGCTGGATAGGGATCAAACCATTCTGAACACCTACAAACTCAATAGGAGATCGAAGAAAAGAATAGCAACAACTCTCTGAACAGAAAAGCGACCACTCTCTGGAAGGTAGGACGTGCGGAGAAGTGAATCGGGGCAATATTCGGGAAGATAGACGGCGGGGGAGGGGCCTCCATTGGCCGCTTCTGGCAAGTGATAGAGCCGCGGAGCACAAAATTGGAACTTTTAGAAGTCCACTCCGCTGAGGGACGTCACTCTGGTGGCTGAGTGGGGGGTGGAACCCTCGTGGGACAGTGTGGTCTCAGGACCCTCGGGGTCACAGAAAAACCAGGGGTGCCTGAGTGTGGCAGAGCTCCCAGGTATCGGAGCAGGGAAGCCGGGTGCAGAGACGGAGCCGAGGTGCAGGCTCTCAGCTCGGGGTTCTCATAAACCGTGATCTGCGGCACAGTCAGGCCACTGCTCCTCCAGCAGGGACCCAACAAGCGGCAGATCCGGGGAGACTCACCTTCCTCCCCCGGGAGGAGCCGCGCGGGAGTGCACCGCAGGGATCTGCTGGATTTGGAGACTCCACGCAGGGTCAGGTGCCAGAGATAGTAATGCTCAGTCACAGGCCGGGTGAGCATGGAGTGTGTCTGGAGACTGGGGAGACGGGAGTGACTGACTGCTTTTCTCTGGGGGTGCACTGAGGAGTGGGGCCCCGAGTTCTTGGCTCCTGGGGGGGGCGGAGATTGGGGGGCCACCATTTTCACTCTCCACCTCCAAAGCTGTACCGAAAGCTCCCAGGGAACAAAAGCTCCGGAGAGCAAACCCGAGCAGATTACTTAGCCGGGAGGGGGCAAGGGCGGGGCAATTATGCCTCCGGCAAAGACATTTGGGAACCATGGCAACAGGCCCCTCCACCAGAAGATCAGCGAAAACAGCCAGCCAAGACCAAGTTTACCCATCAATGAGAACGGCAGAACTCCAGCACTAGGGGAATAATGGACATAGAATCTATGGCTTTTTTACTGTGATTCTATAGTCTTTCAAAGTTAATTTTTTTTAACTGTTTTTTTTTTTAATTTTTCTTTTTCCCTTTTTCAACCAACATCTTATCAATCCCCCCCCTTTTTTTAAAGATTTTATTTATTTATTTATTTGAGGGAGAGAGAGAGAAAGAGAGAAACAGCATGAGAGGGGATAGGGCCAGAGGGAGAAGCAGGCTCTCCGCCGAGCCAGGAGCCCGATGTGGGACTCGATCCCAGGACTCCGGGATCATGACCTGAGCTGAAGGCAGTCGCTTAACCAACTGAGCCACCCAGGCGCCCCATCAATCCCCTTATTAAAAAAATTTTTATTTTTCATATTTAGAGTCATATTCTATCCCTTCATAGTAGTTACCCATATTTTTGGCATATATATATAAGTTGTTCTCATTTTAAATTTTAAGATAGTTCCTTCCAACAGATTGAAATATACCCTAAATTTCTAGTGTACTTTTTTTTCTACTCTCCTGCCTGATCACATTCTTTCCTTTTTTTCCTTTTTTTTAAAAATCCTCTTTTTTCTTTTTTCAAACAACTTCTTATCAATTCCTTTAAAAAAATTTTTTATAATTTTCATCTTTACAGTCATATTCCATCCCTTCATCATATCAACCTTTATTTTTGTACATATATAAGTTTTTCTTTCTTTAAAATTTTGGGAGGCACTTTCTTCTAACAGACCAAAATACACCCAAAATCTAGTGTGTGGCATTGATATATGTACCAGCCTGATCATACTTGATCATAATCTTTTTTGTTTCTTTTGTTCTGTTTTTGTTGGTTTTTATCTTTATCTTTTACTTTTTCTTTTTCTTTTTTCTCTTTCCCTTTCTTTTCCCCCTGCTTCAGGTCTTTTCTGATTTGTTTAGAGAATATTTTCTGGGGACGTTGTTACCCTGTTAGCATTTTGTTCTCTCATTAATCTATTCTCCTCTGGACAAAATGACAAGGCGGAAAAAATCACCTCAACTTTTTCTAAAGTTTAATCATGTTTGGATTTCTTAAACGAATTTAGTTATGGGTATTTTTAAAAACATTCTGCCATTTTTATTCACGCTTTATTTATCTTATAAATGCAGATCTCTGGCTTTCTTTTTTCTTCTGCCTTATCAGATTTGGGGTGTGGTTGTGCTAATTTAGTAGATGAGTACAAGAGCTTTTTCTCTTTTCTATTCTATTCACCAATTTAAATGGCACAAGAATTACCCGTTCCTCACAGATTTGATAAATTTTGCCTGTAAAACGATCAGGTAACAATTTTTCCCCATTCCTTCTAGAGGAGAGAGATACTTCTTGTGCCTACCAACCATGCTTTTAATAGGTTCTTTAGAATATTTTGTGGGATTAATATCCTGCTCACTTACCATCTTCCCTTTTAGCAAATTAGAACCATATCAACCCTCTTGGTATCTAACGAAAAAGTGGTCAACTAGAATGATCAAAATCTTTTTGTGTTGTAAATCATTTCCTAACAACCTTGATTGTATAAATAACTAATTGAAATTTACACATTGATGATTGGTTACATTTTTAATAATAATTAAAAAAAAGAACTACACTGCCTTCACATGGAAGAATAAATAACTGCAGTGAGAGTTGAGGAAGTATAAGAAGTTTTAAATGAAATGTTAAGGTAGAAAGAAAGTGTTTGGTCAGGAAAGGACTGATCAAACATAGTTTTAGGGGAAGATTGTCCTGCTTTCTACTATATAAAGATTTTAGAAGTGTTCTCAATTTTATTTTTATAGCATACCATGAATATTTTTCTCTTTGCTTATCTTGCCAAATCTGAATTGTTTCTCCCTTTCTCTCATTATTAATCGAAAATGGAATGAATGTGGGGGGAGGGGGAGTAATGAAAGCCAAAACAGAGGAAAATGCAACATAGCCACCCAAACTCTTGAAGAAAAATTGCAACAAACGAGTTAAAACAGACAAGGAAGACTTTATTCAGGTCTATTGTAATAGGGAAGGGAGATTGAATGCAACTCTGCTAAAATGAAAGGTGGGAAAACTTGTAAGCACTGGGAAGGAAGGAAGTTGGTCATTGTGATTAGGTCATCTGTGTTTGCTAAATGATGCTGACAGAAGTTGGGCTCCTATCCTCCCCTAGACTGGTTAATAGGGTCACTATCTTTCTTGATGATTACAGCTCAAAGGAAGAATGTCCAGGTCCTTGAGAAAGGCAATTATGGGGTTGAGAAGCTGGCAATAAGCTGAGAGAGGACTGATACTCAAAAGAGGAAAGAACTTACGGTTGTAAGTTCTCTTAAGTTAATGCTTTAAGAAAAAGGAGACCAAGAGTCCAGTGTCAGGAAGAAATCTGTCAAAATTTTAGTCAAGCTGGGGGACATATTAAGGCTGTCTTGGTCAAAACCACTTTATAATTTCTATGACCTATTCACTAAATGCTGCTGACCAGGGTGCCTGGGTGGCTCAGTTGATAAAGCATCTGACTCTTGATTTCAGCTTAGGTCATGATTTTAGGGCTGTGAGA
Source organism: Mirounga angustirostris (assembly GCF_029215605.1). Classification (NCBI taxonomy): domain Eukaryota; kingdom Metazoa; phylum Chordata; class Mammalia; order Carnivora; family Phocidae; genus Mirounga; species Mirounga angustirostris. The sequence goes on along the minus strand of NW_026991709.1, from coordinate 172,939,753 downwards.
TGAAGTCCCACATCAGCCTCCATGATGAGCATGGAAACTGCATAAGATTCTCTCTCCTTCTCCCTAAGCCCCTGCCCTGCACTCACATGCTCGCTCTCTCGCTCTCTCTCTCTCTCTCTCAAAAATAAAATAATAAATAGAAATAAAAAAATAAATGTTGCTGACCTACACTGACAGAACTAGGATTTGAGGGATATTTGTTTGTTTGATTTGGTTTTATTTATTTATTCATTTCCAGAAGGCATTTTCAAATTAGGCAATATTTAGCAGACCTATAAAGATCTGTAATTTTCATAAGCTCTTAATTCTCAATACATTCAAAACTGCAGATTTAATTGTGTTAAATGACTGGCTTAAAATCTGTTTTGGAAATTGAATTTATTCTTCTTTTCTCCAACTAAGAATTTTTTAATCACTGTGTTCCCACATGATATTCTTTAGTTCACCCTCTTACAATAAATGAGAAGTAAAATATTCAAGTAGTGGAGCAGGAATATAGTGGTGGAGTAGGAGGACCCTAGGCTCAGGTCATCCCGTGAATACAAACAGATAACTATCAAATCCTCCTAAATACCCCAGAAATCAACCTGAAGACTGACAGGTGTAAAGGGAGACAAGAGGCCACATCAAAGAAGGGAGGAAGTGCAGAGACATGGTTTAGGGGAGACACAAATTGCAGCTTCTGTGGAGGGGATGAAGCTGTGGTTATAGAAAAGGGTGAGAGAGGGGAACACACAGGGGACTGCCTAAGGAGAATGTTTTCCCAAAGCTATTGGCTTGGAAAAGGAAAGGGGCTGAATTTCATGAATTCTTGTTACCAGAGGGGCTTAAAGCCAGGAGTTTTATTTTTTAAAAAAAAGATTTTATTTATTTATTTGACAGAGAGAGTGTGCACATGCAAGGGGAGCAGCAGGCTGAGGGAGAGGGAGAAGCAAGCTCCCCACTGAGCAGGGAGCATGATGTGGGGCTTGATCCCAGGACTCTGGGTTCATGACCCAAGCCGAAGGCAGCCACCTAACCAGCTGAGCCACCCAAGTGCCCCTTAAAGCCAGGAGTTTTAAAGATCAGCGGGCTTGGATAGAATAGAGCCCACAGGACACTGCACTGCTCCTAGAGAGAAGGCAGGCGACCCAGGGGCAGACAGCATGGAAACAGTGATCTGAAGAGCCCCTGAGGCACACAGTGGGGAGATTATTTGCTCAGAGTGCATTTCTGACAGGCAGCATGCATGGAGACACCTCTCTGGGAACAAAGTAGCTGGCCTATGCCATTTCCCTCCCCCAACCCTCAGCATAAACACACAACCACCTGCAAGAAGCAGTGCAGTGTCTACACTGGCTGCCTAAGTTGCTTACACCAAGCCCCCTCCCCTGTGGCTGGTGGAAATGCCCTTCTCCATCATGCATGCTTCAGTCCAAGAGTGGCAGGCCCTTCCCCCAGAAGACTAGCACAAACCTCCGCCCACCCCATGTCTCCAGACCAGAGCCTCAGTTCTGGTGGAGGTGATGACAGATCTAATTTCACAAGCAGACCAGAGCACACCTAGCTAAAACTTGCCACAATCAGGCCAGGGACCAAATATTGCACACAGCAGGCAAGGAGAGCCTCTGCTGATGACTTGCCTAAAGGATAGAACAGCCAAAACACAACAGCAGAGCACATGTAGCACACACCAGAGACACTCCCTGAAGCACCAGGCTTTGGGATTACGTGATCTTTTCTTCAGAAGGCCATTAATATCAGGATCAGGAGACATAACTGGTTTTTTAACACAGAGAAGAAGGCAGAGACTCAGATGAAATGCCAAGATGGAGGAATGTATCACAAATGAAAGAACAAGATAAGGCCATGGCCAGAAATCTAAGCAAAACAGATAAAAGTACCATGTCTGATGGAGAACTTAAAAAGCAAAAATTATAAGAATACTCACTGGGCTTGAGAAAAGAATAGAAGATATCAATGAGATCCTTACCACAGAGATAAAAGAGTTAAAAAAGAATCAGAGATGAAGAGTGCAATATATGAGACTGGAAACACTCTTGATGCAATGAACAGCATGCTAGAAGAAGCATAGGAATGAATTAATGACCTAGAAGACAAAGTAATGGAAAGCAATGAAGCTGAACAAAAGAGAGAAAGAAAAATTGTGCAACATGAGAATAGACTTAGATAACTCAATGACTCCATCAAACATAATAACATTCATATTAAAGGAGTCCCAGAAGAAGAAGAGAAAGAAAATTTATTTCAAGAAATAATAGCAGAAAATTTCTCTAATCTGGGGAAGGAAACAGACATCCAGATCAAGGAGGCACAGAGAACACCCATCAAAATCAACAAAAGCAGGCCAATGCCAAGACATATTGTAATTAAATTTGCAAAATGTAGTGAGAAATGAAAAACCTTAAAAGCAGCAAGACAAAAGAAGTCCTTAACTTACAAGGGAAAACCCATAAGGCTAGCTGAAGATTTCTCAACAGAAACTTGGCAAGCCAGAAGAGAGTGGCATGATATATTCAAAGTGCTGAATGGGAAAAAAAATTGCAGCCAAGAATATTCTATCCAGCAAGGCTATTATTCAGAATAGAAGGAAAGATAAGAGTTTCCCAGACAAACAAAAACTAAAGCAGTTCGTGACCACTAAACCAGCCATGCAAGAAATATTAAAGGGGACAATTTGAGTGGAAAGGAGAGACCAAAAGTGACAGTATAAAGGTAGGAAGCACAAAAACAGTAAAAATGAGTATTTCTGTAAAAATCAGTCAATGAACTCACAAAAAAGGATATACAATATAATAACATGTACCTAAAACATGGGGAGGAGAGGAGAAAAAAATGTATTCAAACTTGAACAACCATCAATATAGACTGCTATTTGCAGAAGATGTTATATACAAATGATGGTAACCATATATCAAAAACCACTAATAAACATGCAAAGAATAAAGACAAAGAAATCCAAATATATCACTAAAGAACATCAGCATAACTTGAAAGAGAGAAGACAAGAAAGAATCAGAGAAAATCTCCAGAAACAACCACAAAACAAGTAATAAAGTGGCAATAAATACAAATCTATCAATATTTACTTTCCAATCAAAAGACAAAGGTGTCAGAATGTATAAAAAAAATAAGATGCATCTAAATACTCCCTATAAGAGACTCGTTTTAGACCTAAAGACACCTGCAGATTGAAAATGAGGGGACAGAGAAACATTTATCAGGAAAAAGGATGTCAAAAGAAAGCCAGAGTAGCAATACTTACAGTGGACAAACTAGACTTTAAAACAAAATCTAACAAGAGACAAAGAATGGCACTATATAATAGAAAGAAAGGAGACAATCCAAAAAGGAGATATAACAATTATAAATATTTATTCATCATCATGGGAGTACCTAAATATATGAAATAATAACAAACATAAAGGAACTAATTGATAGTAATACAATAATAATAGGGGACTTTAACACTCCACTCACATCAGTGGACAGATCATCTAAACAGAAAATAAGGCAACGATGGCTTTGAGTGACACATGGGACCAGATGGACTTAACAGATATATTCAGAACATTCCATCATAATACAGAAGAATACACATTCTTTTCAAATTCACATGGAACATTCTCCAGAGTAGATCACATATTAGGTCACAAAATAGGTCTCAACAAATACAAAAAGATTGAAGGCATACCACGCATCTTTTCTGACCACAAAGCTATGAAACTGGAAATCAACCACAAGAAAAAATCTGGAAAGATCACAAATATATGGAGGTTAAAGAACATGCTACTAAATAATGAATGGGTCAGAAATCAAAGAAGAAATAAAAAAATACATGGAAACAAATGAAAATGAAAACACAATGGTCCAAAACCTTTGGGATGCAGCAAAAATGGTCCTAAGAGGGAAATATACAGCAATACAGGCCTACCTCAAGAAGGAAGAAAAGTCTCAAATGCACAACCTGACCTTACACCTAAAGGGGTTCATAAAAGAACAACAAACAAAGCCTAGAGCCAGCAGAAAGATGGAAATAGTAAAGATTAGAGCAGAAATAAGTAATATAGAAACTGAAAAAAAGAATAGAACAGATCAATGAAAACAGGAGCTCGTTCTTTGAAAAAATTAATAATGAAGATGACACAAAGAAATGTAAATACATTCCATGCTCATGGATTGGATGAAAAAATAGTGTTAAAATGTCTATACAACCCAAAGTAATCTACACATTTAATGCAATCTCTATCAAAATATCCACAGCATTTTTCACAGAGCTAGAACAAACAATCCTAAAATTTGTATGGAACCACAAAGACCCCAAATAATCAAAGCAATCTTGAAAAAGAAGAGCAAAGCTGGAGGCATCACAATTCTAGACTTCAGGTTATATTACAGACCTGTAGTAATCAAAACAGTATGGTACTGGCACAAAAACAGACACATAGATCAATGGAACAGAATAGAAAACTCAGAAAAGAACCCACAATTATATGGTCAATTAATCTTTGACAAAGCAGGAAAGAAAATCCACTGAGAAAAAGGCAGTATCTTTAACAAATGATGTTGGGAAAACTGGACAGCAACATGTGAAGGAATGAAACTGGACTACGTTCTTATACCATACACAAAAGGAAATTCAAACTGGGTTAAAGACCTATATGTAAGACCTGAAAACATAAAAATCCTAGAAGAGAACACAGGCAGTAACTTCTTTGACATTGGCCTTAGCAACTTTTTTCTAGATATGTGTCCTGAGGCAAGGGAAACAAAAGCAAAAGTATTAGGACTACATCAAAATAACAGGCTTTTGCACAATGAAGGAAATAATCAGCAAAACTCATAGGCAAACTACAGAATGGGAGAAGATACTTGCAAATGATATATCTGATAAAAGATTAGTATCTTAGTTGATTAGTATTAGTATCTTTGATATATAAAGAACTCTTAAAACTCAACATCCAAAAAACAATCCATTTAAAAAAAAATGAGAAGACATGAATAGACATTTTCCCAAAGAAGACAAAGAGATGGCCAATAGACACATGAAAAATGTTCAACATCACTTATGATCAGGGAAATGCAAATCAAAACTACAATAAGATATCACTTCACACCTGTCAGAATGGCTAAAATCAACAACACAAAAAACAACAGGTGTGGGTGAAGATGTGGAGAAAGGGGAACTCTCTTATACTGCTGGTGGAAATGCAAGCTGTGTGGCCACTGTGGAAAACACTATGGAGTTTCCTCAAGAAGTTAAAAATAGAATTTTCCTGCATTCCAGCAATATTGTATTATCTACAATAGCCAAGTTATGGAAACAGCCCAAGTGTCCATTGATTGCTGAATGGATAAAGAAGATGTGAGATGTATGGTATATTCATAAAAAGAATGAAATCTTGCCATTTGCAAGAACATGGATGGAGCTAGAGAGTATAATGCTAAGCAAACTAAATCAGTCAGAGAAAGACAAATACCATATGATTTTACTCATCTGTGGAATTTAAGAAACAAAATAAATGAGAAAAGTGGAAAAAAGAGAGGCAAGCCATAGACAGGCTCTTAGCTGTAGAGAACAAACTGATGGTTACCAGAAGGGAAGTGGGCATGGTCGGGTGAAACAGATGATGGGGATGAAGGAGAGCATGTGTTGTGATGAGCACCAGGTGACATATGGAAGTGTGGAATCACTGTATTGGGCACCTGAAAAAAATATTACACTGTGTGTTAACTAACTGGAATTTAAATAAAAACTTTAAATAAAAAATAAAAGATATAACTAGTAAAAAAAAAAAATCTCTTCAAGTAGTAAAAGAAAACATTTTGACCCTAGAAATAGTCACTTTATTAACAATGAACAGGAGTTTAATAAAAAAAAAAAAATACCACCTTGCGAGTGGCTTTCTCAAAGAGACCATTGAGAAGAAGACGAGTAAAAAACTGTGAATGTTGGAGTGTTAAACCCTGAGATTCAATTATGGCACAAGATTCTAGAAACTTTTTGACTTGTACTAGCATGTAATAAGAAAAATTGAACCAGAAGTAGAAACCATAATCAATTGAAGGGGCTATGGAAGAAGTAGATTTTTTTAAGTGTTTACTGAAATGCTGTTTGCAAAAGTTTTTATTTGATGTTGTCAAGTAAAAGGTTAACAGGAAGGGAAGAAAATGGGAAGGGAAGCAACTGGCTGGCAATTCCTGAAAACTGTCACATTTGTTTCTGTTTCTCTCATATCCCACATGCTTTTGTCCCGGGCATCTCCCATTACTCTAAAACGAAAAAGAAAAGGTCTACAGAATCCAAAGAAACTCATGCGGATAACAAGACTCTAATATTGTTAAATCTGAAGTTTTTCACCTCACACTGGTGCAGATGCAGTTGACATGTCATTAATACAGTGCAGAATTTCCTTGGTAAAACTGTGTAAGTGGAATGTCTATATGGTTACATTTTTGACTGAAATGAACAACAATTTAGAAGAAAAGCTGTGATAAATGTCATATCCTTAGATCGCACCATATAGACTTTGGTCTACATGTTCTGTTTTTGCTGGTGTTTAATTACAATGATATCACACAAGGTGGTTGAAGAGAATCTTTTCATGGTGGCTTTGACAGTCCCTCAGTGAGCAGAGCATTATGTGATGGTTGAACTTTTGCAAAATTAATTGCTCAATATGATGAGCATTGGGTCTCTTGGGATACAGGCAAGGTCTTTATTTCATAATTCAAGGTGGATGTTAATAAGGAATGTTTTTTTGTGCTGTTTATGATAATTATGACTCTAGATGGAAAAAGAAAAGTTTTGTTATATAGAAAACTAAGACAATACATTAGGGCCCTTCTGTTCTGTATTAATCTATTTTAAAAACAATGTATCTTCCTAAACATGACAAAATGTCAACATAAGAATCATATCAGGTCAACCTATGGTTATAAATGCTCATAAATAATTCCATAGATCACTCGAAAACTCTTTTCCAAAGTCATTGTGATATTATTTGGCAGGATGAATTCTTTGCCTAAGGTTGTATTTAAACATGAGATGTTATGCCCCAGTGTTTATCAATCGATTCTAGTGAGGCTAGGGAAAAGGCAAGTCTGAGATTAAACATTGTTAAAGGATAATCTAAATATGGCAATAAAGACTTGATTGTTCTTCTACATGATGAGTATTGAAAAAAGCAATGTGATAAAGAAAAGTGGGAGGAGATTTTTTTCTTATATAGAGTTCTCAAGTTTTTATAGAGAAAACAACATAGCCTGGGACAGCACATGTTTGATATTGTACAATCCAATCCTGGGATGATAAATCTGTGAGGACTTTTGGAGATCACCCAGTCTAAATCTTACATTAAGAATAAAAGTAAAAAAATAAACTTTTACCCTTAATTATCACTATAGATGAGAATTGGCCTATTTAAGATGAGATTAGAACTCAAATCTCCAGGCTCTAATTGCAATCTACTTTCCATTTTACCATACCATCTGTTTCAACTTAGATTCAAAACAAGTATCTGAGTGAAATGATGGACACCTAGACTGAAGATATTTGTCCCTGTTTTATCACCTTCCCTTTGACATCCCCAGGTGAGATTAGGCCAACACATAATGAGTGCTCTAAAAGTTTCCATGATCATGTCATTATCACAATTTATTCATCAATGAGCTTCTTCCATAGGACTAGGGCTACTCCAGTTTCTAAACCAGTCATAATGGGTCAGAAAGCTTCAGCATCTCCAAAAAGTAGGGATTGGAATTATATCCTATGGGCTTCTACCTTGGTTCTCTGTCTAGCACTATGTATTTTTTAAAGAGTATAGCTGTCTCTTTGAAATCACTCCACCCTAATCCATAAACTTGTTGCATTTTAATATTGCATTTGAACAGTTTAATAGCCTTTTATTTTCATGGATGCTTGTCTTACTAATGCAGTGTATTAACCACTTCCTTCTTTTCTCCTCAAATCCCTCAAATCACAGGATTAACTTGTTGAATTAGAAATGCTTCACTTCGGTAGGAGTAGGAGACCTGGATTTCGTCTGGTCTCAGGAATTCAGCTGGATAGGGATCACACCATTCTGAACACCTACAAACTCAATAGGAGATCGAAGAAAAGAATAGCAACAACTCTCTGAACAGAAAAGCGACCACTTTCTGGAAGGTAGGATGTGCAGAGAAGTGAATCTGAGGTGATATTCGGGAGGCTAGACAGAGGGGGAGGTGGCCTCCATTGGCCGCTTCTGGCAAGTGATAGAGCCGCAGAGCACAAAATTGGAACTTTTAGAAGTCTGCTCTGCTGAGGGACGTCGCTCCAGTGGCTAAGTGGGGGGTGGAACCCTCATGGGACAGTGTGGTCTCAGGATCCTCAGGGTCACAGAAAGACAGGGGGTGCCTGAGTGCGGCAGAGCTCCCAGTTATTGGAGCAGGGAAGCCAGCTGCTCAGGGTTGCCATAAACCATGATCCATGGCACGGTAGGGCCACTGCTCCTCCAGCAGGGACCCAACAAGCAGCAGATCCGGGGAGACTCCCTTTCCTCCCCCGGGAGGAGGGGCGTGGGAGTGCTCACTGCAGGGATCTTCTGGGAGTGGAGACTCCATGTGGGGTCGGGTGCCAGAGATAGAAATGCTCGGTCACAGGCCGGGTGAGCACAGAGTGCGGCCAGAAAGCGGGGAGACGGGAGTGATTGACTGCTTTTCTCTGGGGGGTGCATGGAGGATTGGGGCCCCAAGTTCTCGGCTCCTCCGGGGGCGGAGATTGGGAGGCCGACATTTTCACTCTCAGCCTCCAAAGCTGTACCGAAAGCTTGCAGGGAACAAAAGCTCCTGAGAGCAAACCTGAGCAGATTACCTGGTCTGGACCAGCAAGGGCGGGGCAATTACACCTCCAGCAAAGACATTTGGAAACCATGGCAACAGGCCACCCCAGAAGATCAGCGAGAAAGGCCAGCCAAGACCAAGTTTACTGATCAGTGAGAAAGGCAGAACTCCAGTGCTAGGGGAATAATGCAAATAGAATCCATGGATTTTTTACCATGATTCTTTAGTCTTCCAAAGTTAATTTTTTTTAACTCTTTTTTTTTTTTAATTTTTCTTTTTCCCTTTTTCAACCAATATCTTATCAATCACTTTTTTTAAAAACATTTTTTTTAAAGATTTTGTTTATTTATTTGACAGAGGGAGATACACAACGAGAGAGAGAACACAAGCAGGGGGAGTGGGAGAGGGAGAAGCAGGCTTTCTGCAGAGCAGGGAGCCTGATGCGGGGCTCAATCCCAGGACCCTGGGATCATGACCTGAGTGGAAGGCAGACGCTTAACGACTGAGCCACACAGGCGCCACTAAAAAACATTTTATTTTTCATTTTTAGAGTCATATTCTATCCATTCATAGTAGTTACCCTTATTTTTGGCATATATATATAAGTTGTTTTCTCTTTTAAATTTTGAGATAGTTCCTTCTAACAGATCAAAATATACCCTAAATCTCTAGTGTATGGTTTTGTTCTACTCTCCTGCCTGATCACATTCTCTCCCTTTTTTTTTTCTTAAATCCTCTTCTTTCTTTTTTCAAACAACTTCTTATCAATTCCTTTTATAAAATTTTTTATAATTTTCATGTTTACAGTTATATTCCATCCCTTCATTATATCAACCCTTATTTTTGTACATATATAAGTTTTTCTTTCTTTAAAATTTTGGGAGGCACTTTCTTCTAACAGACCAAAATACACCCCAAATCTAGTGTGTGGCACAGATCTATGCACCAGCCTAATCATATTGGATCATATTCTGTTTTTTGTTTTGTTTTGTTTTGTTCTGTTTTTGTTTGTTTTTATCTTTTTCTTTTTCTTTTTTTCTTTTTTTCTCTCTTTCCCTTTCTTTTCCCCCTGCTTCAGGTCTTTTCTGATTTGTTTAGAGTATATTTTCTGGGGATGTTGTTACCCTGTTAGCATTTTGTTCTCTCATTAATCTATTCTCCTCTGGACAAAATGACAAGGTGGAAAAAATCACCTCAACCAAAAGAAGAAGAGGTAGTACCGACTGCCAGGGACCTACTCAATACGGACATTAGTACGATGTCGGATCTAGAGTTCAGAATCATCACTTTAAAGATACTAGCTGGGCTTGAAAAAGCATGGAAATTATTAGAGAAACCCTTTCTGGAGAAGTAAAAGAACTAAAATCTAACCAAGTTGAAATCAAAAAGGCTATTAATGAGGTGCAATCAAATATGGGGGCGCTAACTGCTAGGATAAATGAGGCAGAAGAGAGAATCAGTGATATAGAAGACCAAATGATGGAAAATAAAGAAGCTGAGAACAAGAGAGATAAACAACTACTGGATCACAAGGGCAGAATTCGAGAGATAAGCGATACCATAAGACGAAACAACATTAGAATAATTGGGATCCCAGAAGAAGAAGAAAGAGAGAGAGGGGCAGAAGGTATAATGGAGCAAATTATAGCAGAGAACTTCCCTAATTTGGGGAAGGAAACAGGCATCAAAATCCAGGAAGCCCAGAGAACCCCTCTCAAAATCAATAAAAATAGGTCAACACCCCGACATCTAATAGTAAAACGTACAAGTCTCAGAGACAAAGAGAAAATCCTGAAAGCAGCTTGGGAGAAGAGATATGTAACCTACAATGGTAGAAACATTAGATTGGCAACAGACCTATCCACACAGACCTGGCAGGCCAGAAAGGACCGGCAGGATATATTCAGAGCACTAAATGAGAAAAATATGCAGCCAAGAATATTATATCCAGCTAGACTGTCATTGAAAATAGAAGGGCAGATAAAAAGCTTCCAGGACAAACAAAAACTAAAGGAATTTGCAAACACAAAAACAGCCCTACAAGAAATCTTGACAGGGGTCCTCAGAGCAAAGAGAGAGCCTAAAAGCAACATAGACCAGAAAGGAACACAGACAATATACAGTAATAGTCACCTTACAGGCAATACAATGGCACTAAAGTCCTATCTTTCAATAGTTACCCTGGATGTAAATGGGTTAAATGCCCCAATCAAAAGACAGAGGGTATCAGATTGGATTAAAAAACAAGACCCATCGATATGCTGTCTGCAAGAGACTCATTTTAGACCCAAAGACACTCCCAGATTGAAAGTGAGGGGATGGAAAACCATTTCCCATGCTAATGGACACCAAAAGAAAGCTGGGGTGGCAATCCTTATATCAGACAAATTAGATTTTAAACCAAAGACTGTAATAAGAGATGAGGAAGGACACTATATTCTACTTAAAGGGTCTATCCAACAAGAAGATCTAATAATTGTAAATATCGATGCCCCTAACATGGGAGCAGCCAATTATATAAGGCAATTAATAACAAAAGCCAGGACACACATTGACAACAATACAATAATAGTGGGGAACTTTAACACCCCCCTCACTGAAATGGACAGATCATCTAAGCAAAAGATCAGCAAGGAAATAAAGACTTTAAATGACACACTGGACCAAATGGACTTCACAGACATATTCAGAACATTCCATCCCAAAACAACGGAATACACATTCTTCTCTAGTGCCCATGGAACATTCTCCAGAATCGATCACATCCTAGGTCATAATCAGGTCTCAACCGGTACCAAACAATTGGGATCATTCCCTGCCTATTTTCAGACCACAATGCTTTGAAGCTAGAACTCAGTCACAAGAGGAAAGTTGGAAAGAACTCAAATACATGGAGGCTAAAGAGCATCCTACTAAAGAATGAATGGGTCAACCAGGAAATTAAAGAAGAATTTAAAACATTCATGGAAACCAATGAAAATGAAAACACAACTGTTCAAAATCTTTGGGATGCAGCAAAGGCAGCCCTAAGAAGAAAATATATAGCAATACAAGCCTTTCTCAAGAAACAAGAAAGGTCTCAAGTACACAACCTAACCCTACACCTAAAGAAGCTGGAGAAAAAACAGCAAATAAAGCCTAAACCCAGCAGGAGAAGAGAAATAATACAGATCCATGTAGAAATCAATGAAATAGAAACTAAAAGAACAGTAGAACGGATCAACGAAACTAGGAGCTGGTTCTTTGAATGAATTAACAAGATTGATAAACCCCTGGCCAGACTTATCAAAAAGAAAAGAGAAATGACCCAAATCAACAAAATCATGAATGAAAGAGGAGAGATCACAACCAACACCAAAGAAATACAACAGTTATAAGAACATATTATGAGCACCTCTATGCCAGCAAATTAGATAACCTGGAAGAAATGGAGGCATTCCTAGAGATGTATCAACTACCAAAACTGAACCAGGAAGAAGTAGAAAACCTGAACAGACCTATAACCACTAAGGAAATTGAAGCACTCATCAAAAATCTCCCAACAAACAAAAGCCCAGGGCCAGATGGCTTCCCAGGGGAATTCTACCAAACATTTCAAGAAGCATTAATACCCATTCTTCTGAAACTGTTCCAAAAAATAGAAATGGAAGGAAAACTTCCAAACTCATTTTATGAGGCCACCAATACCTTGATCCCAAATCCAAAGACCCCATCAAAAAGGAGAATTACAGACCAATATCCTTGATGAACATGTATGCAAAAATTCTCACCAAAACACTAGCCAATAGGATCCAACAGTACATTAAAAGGATTATTCACCACGACCAAGTGGGATTTATCCCTGGGCTGCAAGGTTGGTTCAACATCCGCAAATCAATCAACGTGATACAATACATTAACAAAAGAAAGAACAAGAATCATATGATCCTCTCCATAGATGTAGAAAAAGCATTTGACAAAGTACAGCATCCTTTCTTGATCAAAACTCTTCAGAGTATAGGCATAGAGGGTACATACCTCAATATCATAAAAGCCATCTATGAAAAACCCACAGCGAATATCATTCTCAATGGGGAAAAACAGAGCTTTTCCCCTAAGGTCAGGAACGCGGCAGAGATGTCCAGTATCACCACTGCTATTCAACATAGTATTAGAAGTCCTAGCCACAGCAGTCAGACAACAAAAAAACAAACTGAGGGTTCTAGAGGAGAGGGGGGGTGGTAGGATGGGTTAGCCTGGTGATGGGTATTAAAGAGGGCACGTTCTGCATGGAGCACTGGGTGTTATGCACAAACAATGAATCATGGGAAACTACATCAAAAACTAATGATGTAATGTATGATGATTAACATAACAATAAAAAAATTAAAAAAATAGAAATGCTTCACTTCTCCTGTGAGTTGCAAAGTAGCTGCCCTGATTACATTTGGTAAACAAAATTTTAAATTGGCATTTCGGTGTTGTTTTTTGATGTCACTCATTATAACAAAATAGATCACAGTTTTGGAATATATTATATATAGCATATATCTGCAGATGGGGAGTGTTGTTATTAAGGTATAATGTGTCAGAAAATAATAGGAAAGATTGTTGAAGACAAAGTTCGATTCCAACCGATGGTTGAAATCGCTGTTCAATGTCTTTTAAAAAATTGAACTTAAATCCCTTTTTATTAGTCTGAAAAAAGGGACCTTAATTAGGAACAAAGCCCACTTACCTGGAATCTTACTTGTGTTGAGTGTTGTTAGTTCCTACTGAAAGTAGCACATAATCTGAATTTCTAGATCTCAGAGTGAGCTACTTGTTTTCCCACTTCTTCAGTGAAGGAGCTCATTCCTATCCAACAAACCGGAACTACTTTGTTCTTCAATAACAATTACCAACTTATAGTTGAAGGCAGCACAGCAGAGTAGTTAAGAAAAATGTGACCTCTGCAATTAGACCACCTGAGTATATCTCTTGAGTCTAATACACTCTACCTTTATCTTGGACATAATAACACAACTTCTCTCTGTGCCTTCCGCATTGGCTTTTTGATAGGATTAAATGAGACAATGAATGTAAATTTCTTAGAACAGCACCTGGCCTCTGGAAAACCCTCAATAATTTTATTAATAGCTATTGTTATTCTAGCCTTGGAATTCTATGATTTTTTAACAAGAGCTGATCAAAAGTAGTAGACAAAGCACAATTACAATCCTTTGAGGACTTTGTTTCCTCATGTTCTAAATTCTAGGATATAATTTATTGCAACTCCAAATTTTACTAGAAGGTCAGAGGTCACTTAGTCTATGGCATCTATAAACTGAATATAGCTCACAGAACAAATCCTGCCCACTGCTTGTTTTCATACATAAAGTTTTATTGGAACACAGAGACACTTGTTCATTTACATATTATCTGTGGCTGTTTTTGTTCTATAATAGCAGAGTTGAATAGTTTCAAAATAGTTTGGCCTGTAAAGTCTAAAATATTTATTATCTGTCCCTTTACGGAAAGAGTTTGGATAAGCCTAGTTATAGCAGTATAGTTTTGGAAGATAAGTGAATTCTAAAAATAGGTTTTGCTGGGAAGACCCTCTGCAGATTAAATGCTAAAAATAAAGACAGATTTATCTTGAAAATGGTTCATAAAGAGTAAATTATCTGAGAGGCCACACTTATTTCTATTAAAGCTTTACTGATGTGTAATTTACATACCATAAAAATCACTATTTTAAGCATGATTCAATAATACATTCACACAATTATATATAGAATTGCACAACCATCTCCACAATTAAATTTTCAAGCATTTCCATTACCCTGAAAAATTCCTTGTACTTACTTGCATTCAAACTGTAGTCCCATCCCCCAGCTTCAAGCAACTATTTATCTCCTTTTTAGTTCTATAAATTTGCCTTTTATGGACATTTCCTAAAAATGGAATCATATAATACATCACCTTTTGTATCTGGCTTCTTTTGCTTAGGATACTGCTTTTAAAGTCCATTCATGTAGAAGCATGATTAATATTTTGTTCCTTTTGATTACTAAATAGTAATTCATCATATAGGTATACAAATGTTTCATCTATTTACCAGTGAAGGACATTTGCATTGTTTTCTGTTTGGGGCTTTTATGAATAATGCTGCTGCTATTAACATTCACTAACAAGTCCTTGTGTTAACAAGATATAGTTTCACATGTCTTTTGTAGATTCCTGGGGGTGGAAATGCTTATCATGTGGTAAGTTGATGCTTAAATTTTTAAGACATTGCCTGTTTTCCAAAGTGACTGTACCATGTTGCATTCCCATGAGTGAGATGTGGTGGTTTCGGTTTTCACACTTCTACCAACACTTGTTGTTATCTGTCTTTCTATTTTAACCATTCTAGTAGATGTAAAATGGTATTTCCTTTTAATTTGTGTTTTCCTAATAATAAGGAATGATGTTTCATATGTTTAATAGCCATTTACATGTTGTCTTTGGTGAAATGTATACTCAATCCTTTGCCCATTTTTAACTGGATTTTTGTCTTTTTTAAAAAAAGATTTTATTTATTTATTTAGAGAGAGAGAGAGCATGTGCGCATGTGGAGAGGAAGAGAGAGAATCTCAAGCTGTTTCCATGCTGAGTGCCCAGACCCGAGGCAGGGCTCGATCTCACGACCCCGAGATCATGACCTCAGCTGAAATCAAGAGTGGGGCACATAACCAACTGAGTCACCCAGGCATCCCTGGATTTTTGTCTTTTTATGATATAATTATTAGAGTTCTATAAATTGTAGATTTTATCTGATATTTTATCTGATGTGTAGGCTTATTTTTTTTACCAACTTATGTCTTCAAATCACAGACAGACCAAAGTGGCATTAATCCTTCTGACCCTTGATGGCTGTAATGCCTTATAGTAGATAAGGTGTAGACTTTGTAGTCTGGCATTCCTGGGTTCAGTAACTGCTATTACTAGCTGTGTCCATGGGTGGGTTGAGGCTCAAAATTTTAACTTCTTTCTCTGTAAAATAGGATTAATAGCACAAACTTCATGTGAGAAGTGAATGAGTAGGTTTATGTCAGCAATTTTCTTTGAAGTGAATAAATAAAACCCACTCCCTGCCCTCTAATACTTTATTCTCTTTGGGAGAGAGGGTATATATGTATGTATGTATGTATGTATGTTAGTCACCATACAGTACTTCATTAGTTTTTAATGTAGTGTTCCATGATTCATTGTTTGCATATAACACCCAGTGCTCCATGCATTACGTGCCCTCCTTAATACCCATCGCCAGGCTAACCCATCCCCCCATGCCCCTCCCCTCTGAAACCCTCAATTTGTTTCCCAGAGTCCTTAGTCTCTCACGGTTCAGAGAGAGAGGTATTTAAATAGAGAATCTCATCCTATGTTAGGGGCCATTTTAGAGGTATTGACAGAGTCCTGCTGATACTAAGAGGCAAGAAAGTTGATCCAGGTGAGGCAGGGTGGTTGGGAAGTGCTTCTTTGGGGGTCTGATACTAAGCAGGGTTAAATGCTGGATAGAAGGGAACCAGGAGGAGTGTGCATTTAAAACTGATTCCACTGCATGTTTGGTTTTATGGATTTTTTAAAAAATAATATCCTCTTTGTGTTTCAGTCCTAAATAAATCTTTTAGAAGAGATTTATGAGGGAATTTTCTTAGCGAGTATTTGTTTTCCATCCACTGACAAAGAAGTGCCATTTATGTTGAGGCTATCATAGCAAATGAGGGCTAAATTCATAAGGATTGCTTGTTGGTCAGTTGCTATAAGACTGCTGAATGATTTGATAATCAGATTCAGAATCATTTCTGAAGGATTTGGAAATACTTACCTGAAAGGTTAGATTGTAATTATGTATAAAAGATGATCCAGAGTAATCCAATTCCCACTCTTTTCTATTTCATTACAAAGATATAGTGCTATAAAAATAACTGGCTTCCTTGTGCAATGAGCAAAGAAGGGGAAAACATGTTACTTTTGTTGATTTGAAAGCTGAGAGACTGGGAAAGGCATATTAACATTTTTTAGGCCACCTGACAACCACCAAATATTGTTAGTGAAGCTTCAGAGCAGTCTAGTTGTGCATGAATTTCATATTAAATTGATAGCAAAACGAAACTGTGATATTCAAGATACAGTGGGAAACACCTGATGTCATTCAGTGCCCTTTTCTTATTCTGAACTTTTATTAGGAGCCTGTCTTCAAAGTATCTTTCAGTTGGGCTTAATGTCAAGAAAATGAGGACAAATATTACACAAAATGAGGATAAAAGGATGGAGGGAATTCAAGGCCTTGGAGAAGTTGAAAAAAAAGGAGAGTGACAAAAAAGTCAGGGAGAACAGACAAAAATATCATGCAGGGTATGGAATGTCTGCACTGTTTTCTTCCAAGTTGTGACTTTTCAGGAAGTGCCAGAAGCTATTCGTATCATTTTTTTAAGATTTTATTTATCTATTTGTCAGAGAGAGAGAGAGCACAAGCAGGGGGAGTGGCAGGCAGGCAGAGGGAGAGGGAGAAGCAGACTCCTGGCTGAGCAGGGAGCCCGATGAGGGACTTGATCCCAGGACCCTGGCAGCATGACCTGAGCTGAAGGCAGATGCTTAACTTACTGGGCCACCCACGCATCCCAGCAATTCATATCTTGATCTTCCTTACTTTCTCTCAGGACAATCTCAAATGTATGTATAGAATCATGTCATCCATGGGAGCCACAGGCAATGTGAAATGTGCAGTGATGTTCAAGGGAGATTTATTATCAATCACTAATGCACACAGAAACAAAACAAAACAAAACTCACTGATAATGCTAATGTTTGAAAAACCACACACTGTCAGATGTGGAATAGAAAGAGTTCCAAATAAGTTTCATTCATGAGCTCTTTACTCCCTCCTTAGTACCAAGTAATAGTATACAAGGGCAGAAGCAGTGTTATCTTCCTGAAGCAATTTCCAAATAAGCCAAGAGCGTTAGCATGAGCCAGAAAAAGGGCTGGAATAGAGAATGAGAATCAGAAATAAGGCAAAGGGGGGAAAAATGTAGTTAGCAGTTGGAAATGAAAAAAAAGGAATTGGCTAGGGGAAAACAACTATGAAGGTCTATAGGCAACTGAGATTTCATCTTGCAATACAACATAAAGCACAGCTTTGACAACTATCAGTTTAATTTGTTCTTGAATCAAAGTATGTTTTCTTGTCACTTATTTCTATGGATCAAATGAACTGGATAATTTCTCAAGTTTCAATTTGGGGTATACAGACACAACATTTAGATTCAAGCGTGTGAGCATATTAGAAAAAAAATAATTGGTAGAAAAACTTGTATTTGAGCCATGAACGATGGATGAGGATATGAGACAAAGCAGCTACAAAACAGGTAATTTGCGTAGACAGAGGAGGCATAATAAATGCACTGTTTGTCTTTCAAGGTCCAGTTCAAAGACCTTCTCCTGATACCCTGATCAGAATTAATCATCCTTCTTCTTCACTCTCATTGTCCCTCTATTAGAGCAATTATTTTATGTTCATTTTATTATTATTTACATGCTATGTTTATAACATTTTAATTATAATGTCCTTGAGGACAGGACCTAGGTCTGACAGTTTTGTTGCTTCTACCCCCTGATCCCTACACGCACACACACACACACACACACACACACATCCACCTTTCACCTAGGATACGGGGCATAATACCATGCAGATTATAAGTAACACAGACTTTGAGCAGAGAAAGACCCAAAATTCAGAACTTAGATCATCATGTGAAAACTAGGCTCATCTTAGACAATGACTTAGGCTTTTTAATTCTGCTGCTTCTTCTATGAAATGGGAGAATAATTACAATGTAACTGGTTGCTGTAGGGTGAAATGAGATATGTGTGTCCTACCTCTGTTGGTTGGAATAGGAATATAATTTGAACCTCTTAAGCAAAAATCTATGGAGGTGGTGGAGGGTGAGCTTTGGCAAGGCGACTGGAATTAGGGCAGTTCACACATCCCTGGAGTCCAGGGAACCTCATGAGTCTTCAGGTATTTCTAAACTCATCTCCAACAGAATTGTGTCTATGGGCCTTTAATTTCTACATCTTTAAAAAAAATGACAGCTTTATTTCTTCAGTGTTTGCATATATCAGGGGAAAGGCTCCCAAAAGAAGAATCTATCTTCCCTTCAAGCTCTAGCAGAAAAATCCCAGGGAAGGACTTTATTTGTCTTTGTTTCTGTGTCATGTACCCATTTCTGACTATAATCAGAAAGTTACCAGAAAGAGAGAGGAGAGATTTTTGGCAGGCAAAAGCCAATAACTACCAGATGTACCCCATACAAAATGCTTAGCATGATACTTACACATAACAAATGCTTAATAAGTAATATATCTTTTTTTAAGATTTTTAAAATTTATTTGATAGAGTGAGTGAGCGAGAGAGAGAGCACACAAGCAGGGGCGGAGGGAGAGGGAGAAGCAGACTCCCCGCTGAGCAAGGAGCCCGAGGATCATGACCTGAGCTGAAGGCAGATGCTTAACCAACTGAGCCACCCAGATGCCCCATATATCTTTTTTTAAAAAAATAATTTTTATGAAAAACCAGTGAATTCTCTATAAAAAAAAAAATAATTCTCCTCTCTATAGTGGCTTGCTTGGTAAGAAACCGTTACATGAGTAAGTGTCTGTGGACATAAGGTGAAAAAAATAATCATTCCAATTATTATAACGTCCATCTTCCCTACATCAGTAAATTGCACAATCCACCCAAAACAGGAGTTGATTTCTCCCCAGACTAGATAATGACCCTGTCCATGTATCTCCATTTCTGAGGACATAATCCTAGACAAAACCACTGTCATCCCTCAATGGGTTGTTGAAATAACCCTCCAAATAAATTCTCTGCTTCTACTTTTGTCCTCTTAGATGCTATTTCCTCCATGGTAACTGAAGTTCTCTCTTAAAAGAGTAAATCTACCCAACAATTACTCTTCTGATTCAAGAGAGTGTTCTCAAGGCAATAAGAATCTAGTCTAGGGGCGCCTGGGTGGCTCAGTTGGTTAAGCAACTGCCTTCGGCTCAGGTCATGATCCTGGAGTCCCGGGATCGAGTCCCACATCAGGCTCCCTGCTCAGCAGGGAGTCTGCTTCTCTCTCTGACCCTCCCCCCTCTCATGCTCTCTATCTCATTCTCTCTCTCAAATAATAAAAAAAAAAAGAATCTAGTCTAAACTCCTAACCCTGCTCAACACCCTTTCTGTATCTGACCTATCCTCCCTCTGCACCCCAGTCACTTATTACATGTATGTCCTTGCATTCAGACTTCACTATGTCAGTCAGGAACCCAACATCCTCCCAGCTTAAGCTGTTGACTCTGTTTTTCCTCTCCAAAATGTTCTTCTTCCAGAATTTTGTATGATTGCCTCCCTTGCATTTCTTTAGATCTCTAATGAAATGCATCACCATAACCAAGTGCCTTCTCTAATATCCTTGGCTAATGTAGCATACTCGCACCTCATTTCCCAATTCTTCCAACTAGAATATAAACTCCAAACAGGTAAGATTTTAGCTGTCTTTTTCATTACTTTATCCCTAGGTGTTAACCTATGGAAGGAACTTAATAATTACATGCTGGTGATAGACAAAGTATGATTTGAGTACAAAACAGGAGAATTAACAGCTCAAAATTCCCATGGTGATGTTAATACTTGATTAAGGCACAGTCTCTGTAAGGACTTTGTTAAAAGGCTGAATGCTTACTTAGAGATGATATGGTATCTTGTCATTTGCACTCTACTGAGATATGAGTGATATTGTGGGCCAGGAGTATGTGGTCACCTAATAAGATCCTGAGGGAATGGAACCCAAATTAGATATTTTTGAAGAGAAGCAGAGAAATAAATGTCAGATAGATAAAGGAACCTGCTTGGGTTTCCTATCTAGGAATTTGTACAAGGAACAAATACAGTGTAAAAAACCACTAGGCTTTTGAGAAAGGGTAAGAAAGTATTTAAGGCCAACTTGCTTCTTAATTTTGCAAAGAGGCAGCCATAGGAATGGCAAAATAATGCCATGCTTTGAGTCAGTAGACCAAAAAGAGGCAGTCATCAATTTGTTGGGTTACCTTAGGCAAATCCCTCCCATCACTGAGCTCTGGTTTTCATCTCTGAAATGAGGGTTGGCTTAATGACTTGTAGAGGCTTTCCTGTTTTAACATTATATGAGCCTATAGACTTCCTCACATGAGCATTCCTCAAATGTAAGTGAAGGGTTTCCAGAGCCTTGGAGGGCTACCTTAAAGTCTGCAGGGAGAGGATACCAAGAAAAATATATCAATTGCCAAGGCAGCCTCTCCAAGATACAAACTAGGATGTATGTCACAGTAACCATTATGGGACTGTCCTACTTAACTTTGTCAGCTCTGGAGGGGGTGAATGAGGGCTATTAAGATGAAGCCAGTGTGTGTGTGTGTGTACTTGTGATTTTTTGCCCATGTACTTTTTCATTTATTTTTATATCAGTGTAATGTCCTTTGAAAATTAACAAAAAGGAAAGCCTATTTTATTTTTAAGTCTTTTAAAATAATTTTATATTGATAATAATATTATTGACATAGCTCCTAAGGATCTATTAGGATGGGGCTGCAGAATCTTTGTCTTGTTTATTGCAGGCATTACACCTTAATGTAGGTTATAGATTCTACCTCAGGCCTAAAAAGAGAAAAAAAAGCAAAAGAAGTTACATGCTTGATCCTTATTTCTTTGTTCTGATACACTTTTGGTGCACCAAAGCAGTCACTGATTTTCCAGAGTTAACCCTGATATACCCCAGCATTTAGGAGAACAGGATCTATCCATAGGATTTTAGGTTAGATTCTAAGGGCCAATGACTGAGTCTCAAAAGCAAAATTGAGATTTCCTCTTTGAGGAATAATTCCACAAAAGGAAGGATTCTGTTTTATCTATCATGGCATGAAATGAAGTTTGCTAATGGAAGCAAGTCTTCATGAAGAGTACTGACCACAAAAGTTTTGATGGTATTAGAAATGGACAAAGACAGTCTCTTCAATAAATCGTGCTGGGAAAATTGGACAGCTATATACAGAAGACTGAAACTTGACCATTCTCTCACACCATACATAAAGATGAACTCTAAATGGATGAAAGACCTCAATGTGAGACAGGAATCCATCAAAATCCTAGAGGAGAACATAGGCAGTAACCTCTGCGACATCGGCCACAGAAACTTCTTCCAAGACATGTCTCCAAAGGCAAGGGAAACAAAAGCAAAAATGAACTTTTGGGACTTCATCAAGTCCCAAAGCTTCTGCACAGCAAAGGAAACAGTCAACAAAACAAAGAGGCAACCCACAGAATGGGAGAAGATATTTGCAAATGACATTACAGATAAAGGGCTGGTATCCAAGATCTATAAAGAACTTCTCAAACTCAACAACCCCCCCGAAAAATAAGTCAAAAAATGGGCAGAAGACATGAACAGACACTTCTCCAAAGAAGATATACGAATGGCTAACAGACACATGAAAAAATGTCCAACATCATTAGCCATCAGGGAAATTCAAATCAAAACCACATTGAGATACCACCTTACACCAGTTAGAATGGCAAAAATTAACAAGGCAGGTAATAACAAATGTTGGAGAGGATGTGGAGAAAGGGGAACCCTCTTACACTGTTGGTGGGAATGCAAGTTGGCACAGCCACTTTGGAAAACATTATGGAAGTTCTCCAAAAAATTAAAAATAGAGCTACCCTATGACCCAGCAATTGCACTACTGGGCATTTACCCCAAAGATACAGATGTAGTGAAAAGAAGGGGCACATGCACCCCAATGTTCATAGCAACAATGTCCACAATAGCCAAACTGTGGAAGGAGCTAAGATTCTCTTCAACAGATAAATGGATAAAGAAGATGTGGTCCATATATACAATGGAATATTACTCGGCCATCAGAAAGGATGAATACCCACCATTTGCATCGACATGGATGGAACTGGAGGGGATTATGCTAAGTGAAATAAGTCAAGCAGAGAAAGACAATTATGATATAGTTTCACTTATTTGTGGAACATAAGGAATAGCATGGAGGACATTAGGAGAGGGAAGGGAAAAATGAAGGGGGGGGGACATCAGAGGGGGAGATGAACCATGAGAGACTATGGACTCTGGGAAACAAACTGAGGGTTTCAGAGGGGAGGGGGTTGGGGGTATGGGCTAGCCTGGTGATGGGTATTAAGGAGGGCACCTACTGCAATGAGCACTGGGTGTTATACGCAAACAATGAATCATGGAACACTACATCAAAAACTAATGAAGTACTGTATGGTGACTAGCATAACATAATACAAAAACATTTAAAAAAAGAAATGGACATTGTAAAATTCCATCTTTAATGGAAGTGTTTCATCTTCACCATCTACAGAATGGAACTGAACTAGGAAAATGCAGGGATGGTGGCCTTATCCTAATACAATTTGCAAATCTCCTTATTCTTTCACTCCTGTGTAGCCATTTTCCAAAACAAGCTCAAGACAATAGATGTGTAATGTTTCTGTGTGTACAAGTTAGAAAAGGAAAAGATGTATTTGCTTATTATCTAAAAAGATTCTGGGTGCCTGGGTGGCTCAGTCATTAAGCATCTGCCTTCAGCTCAGGTCATGATCCCGAGGTCCTGGGATCGAGCCCCACATCAGGCTCCCTGCTCAGCAGGAAACCTGCTTCTCCCTCTGCCACTCCCCCTGCTTGTGTCCCCTCTCTCTCTGTGTCTCTCTCCATCAAATAAATAAATAAAATCTTAAAAAAAAATAGATTCCTATTTTTCCTGCATACATAGGATGTATTATTTTACAGAAATATATGAAATTTTCAATCTTTTATAAAAACAATAGAAACACAAACACTCACAAATTTTATCTGGTCAGAGGAAGACAGTACCAAAGGAATGTCCTACCAAGTGAAATGCAAGGAGACTTACAGGAATATTATTGAAAGTGATGAGCATAAGGAGAGAAGAAATTCAGTCAGATTCAAATGATCTAGAAAGAGTTCTTGAAAATTTTGAGTTTGGGAAGAGATGGAAAAAGTAGGAATAAACACTTAATGTGTGGACTTTGGGTTGTGAACAGATGGAAAGGTAGGAAACCACAGGACTCTGGAAGCAAGCAAGCAGTTTGAAGTGATTAAAATATATGTACATGAAAATGTGATTTAGTTTGAAAATGGAATATGTCGGACAGAATAGACTCAGAATTATTAATTTGACTTCAAGAGTACATACCCTTTATTTCAGAATTCACTGCTTCTCCAACTCAAGGATCTATTCAAATCCTATACCTTTAATAAAGCCTTTTCTGTTATTGTAGCCCATAATGACATCTCCTTATTATGACACTCTTCTAATCTAACATAGATTTTTGCCTTAATTACAATTCATCTTGTCTCAATTTCTGACTGTTGGCTCTGGGTTCATTGTATATCTCTCAAGAAACTCAGAACACCTTGAGACCTAATATTATGTTAAAAAATAGAGTCTGTTACAGTTTTAGGTACAAAGATAGCATTTAATGAACACACTACTGATTATATACTATGAAAGAAAAAAAAAATCATACTCCCAAATTGAAACAATGACAGTCACAACCTTATAGGTTTTGCTTAACCTATAGGACAGATATTGATCTTGTCTGACCACAAGAACAGAACTTGCATAAAGGGTTTACCTTCTGAATACTTCAGTCATATTCACTTTGCTGTGCGGTCAAAAATCCATATTAGTGGAGTGCCAGCAATGCATCAAATGTGCTGTTAATTTCACTCACAGCAGAGGTGCTGAACTTTGATGAGGACCACTTAAATTTAATAGAGAAGCAAGCTCCCCTGTGCCTGTTCTAAGACCAGAAAGTGACCCAGAAGGCAGGAGACAGCTTTATGTGACATGCCCAGAATGTAAGTGTGTGCCTCTTGGCCCACAGAGTAGAATTTTGGCTAGAACTCTAGGAGGTGAAATGGCAATCCGGGGACAGGACCTCTAGGGTTAAGAACAAGATTAAGCAGGCTTGCTTCTTTCATACATAGTCCAGAAAAAAGAATGACCCTCATATTAGAAAGCCTATAAAGGTATAAAAAAAAAAAACACAATTCATCCAAGAAAGCAGCCCTATAGAGACACAAAGGCTAAGAGGGGACCTGGAGGGAATATACAGCCTGCCAAGACAATATCAGCAATGGCTGCCAGAGAGTCAGATGCTGTGGGTACAGAGATATTATCTATGGCTTGGCATTTGGAGTCTACCTTAGAAGTTCAAAGAAGAGCAGCAATGACAGAACTAACTCTCCGGGGAACACAAGAGCTATTTTATCTATAATTTATAGGACTTTAAAGACAACCTTTGATTTTGAGGGGATACACAAGGAATGATGTTTCCTCTGTAAGAGAAATTGCCTTAGAGCATGTGTGCTGTGAATTTCTCTGAAGATGAGCATAAAGATTGAAATGACAGAGGGAGCTAATCATGAACTGTCTTGATTAGGAAAATTCTGATCATATTTGAGTCAAACCATGGCAATGTAAGCATAACTCTAAAGGTAAAAAACCTAATCAGTTCAGTAGAATTATAACTTTAGCAGGATTCCCAACCACCATATCTAACTACTCCAACAATAGAATTCCCAATAGATAGCGGGGAGGCTTAGAAAGTATTTTTTTCAGAGTCTATACAGCAGCTGTTAAAATGCTTGTCCCCATATTGCAGGCAGAGTAAGGATAAATGATGATGACTGGAACTTTGTCTCAGATCAAACCTTATGAGTAGATTCTCCCAGCATTGTATTATGGTTTGTATACATATAAAATATGTGGATTTTATATATATGTGTGTGTGTGTGTGTGTATTTAATATATATTTGTATATATTGTAGACTGACTATTCAGTAAATATTGAGTGCATGCTATGTATCAGGTCTTGATCTGAGAATACAGAAATAAACAAGTTCCTGCCCTCGTTGAATTTACATTCTAGTAGAGGGAGGAAAATATAAAACTAAATAAAAAAACATATTCCAGGAGTCTTTTAAATGAAAAAAAAAATACAGAAGAAGGAAGGCAATAATGAAGGTACAGTTTTAAATGTGGTGTCCATGGAATGTCTCAATAACATGGTAACATTTGAAGGAAGACATGAAGGAGGTAAAGGAGTGAGTCATATGGGTTCCTGGGAAGAAAGAACACTCAAAGTATACAGAACAGGAAGTGTAGATGTCCTGATGATGCTGTGTGCCTGAGAGTTTCAGGGAGTAGTAAAAAGAGTAGCATCTGTTGCTGGAATAGGTGAGGGGATAAGGAATAGGAGAAAGGAGTGGAGACCTAATTAGAGGCTATGAAGATGAGAACCTTGGCTGGTACTCCAAGTAGATGAGAAACCAGTGGAAGGTTCTGTGAAAAAGAGGCACATGATCAGTTTTAGGATTATAAAACATCACTCTGGCTGCTGTAATTAAAACTGAATGGGGCAGGGGTGCCTGGGTGGCTCAGTCATTAAGCGTCTGCTTTCAGCTCAGGTCATGATCCCAGGGTCCTGGGATTGAGCCCCACATCAGGCTCCCTGCTCGCAGGAAGCCTGCTTCTTCCTCTCCCACTCCCCCTGCTTGTGTTCCCTCTCTTGCTGTGTCTCTCTCTGTCAAATAAATAAATAAAATCTTTAAAAAAAAAAAAACTGAATGGGGTAAGGACAGAATAAGGAGTCTACTTAGGAGGCACTTGAAATAATTTAGATAGGGGATGATCATGGCTTCCACCAGGGTTGGAATGGTAGACTTTTTGATATATCAGCACAGTACAATCAACTAGCTCTTATTTAGTAGTCTTTAAATCCACAGAGATTATATAAAATGAAATAAACTAATAATATTATAAGACTGATTTTTTTTTAAATATAATACAGCTAGTAGTATAATAAAGCTAGTCACTATTTATTTATTTGACAGAGAAAGACCCTGGGACCCAGGACCCTGGGATCATGACCTGAGCCAAAGGCAGACGCTTAATGACTGAGCCACCTAGGCGCCCAAAGCTAGTCATTTTAAAAAGTGACGTTTTTTCTTTTTTTTTTTTAATTTCATTTTGTTATGTTAGTCACAATACAGGACATCATGAGGTTTTTTTTTTAATTTTATTTTATTATGTTATGTTAGTCACCATACAATACATCATTAGTTTTTGATGTAATGTTCCATGATTCATTGTTTGCTTGCATTTAACACCCAGTGCTCCATGCAATATGTGCCCTCCTTACTTTTTTAAAAAATCAGCTCTTTGTGTAGATAAACTAATCAATATACTGAACAAATTGATTTTGCTAGGAACGGTCATTAACCTATAAATTACACATGTCCCTCACTTTAAGATGCAGCATTTGCAAGTTAATATGGAATCCTGATGGTGATATATAATAATGTAGCAGAAACATTGAAACACATGTATCTAAATGGTTTAGAAAGTCTTTCTAGTTAAAGGGATTGCACTCAAAATTCTTTTTTTTTTTTGCATTCAAAGTTCTTAAAACATGAATAAAGCACCTAATTTTATTTTATCTCTAAATCTTGATTTTCACAATTTTTTGAAAATACATATTATATACATTTTATATATTATATTTCATATATTATAATCTTGAAGATTTTTCAAAAGCTCTGGTAACCTACTGCAATAAAAACTGAAATGATAAATAATTTGGTTTTGATATCTTGCTCTGTTACTCACCAGTTATGTGACTTAAGCAAATTACTTAATATCTCAGGGCATTAGTTTCTTCTTCTGTAATATAGAGTTGTTTTAAAGACAATCAGATTACTGTTGTGAAAGCTGTTTGAAAGTGCTATAATCCTTATTTGTATCTTGCAAAATGTGCATGTATGTGTGTTTTTGTAAGGAGGGTAATTATAGTAATATAGCACCCACACATCTCAATGTTTAGCAGATATGTAGAACTTATTGGCCTTTAGATAAATAGCAACTGGAGAGTCTAGTTCCTATCCAGCAGGACACCTAGTCTGTAGGAGATGAGGTTGGAATGGTTACAAGCACAGCCTGCTTCTCATCACATTAGTTGCTATGATCAAGACTAAAAAGGAGGTCATAAAAAAATTAATCTTGACAGCTGTTCTGCTATGAATCCAAACATTACATCATTAATGTATTTTAAGAGTGATCAGTTATCAGCAAGAATTTGGCACAAAATTATAACTATCAATTATTTGGAGGACCACACTGTAATCATAACATATTATTTTTAGTCTGTTCAAATCATAAATGATCATTTTTTCTCATGATTTTATATACACGGAAATTGAGGTCTATAAAGGTTAGATAATTAACCCAATAAGATGCTCTTGTTAAAGAGTATCTCTGTGTAGTACACAATGCTTTCTGTGATGCAAAAATATCATCCTCCTTTGTTCCCCATTAATCTACTGACATGAGGAGAGTGGATTCTGCAGAAGAGAGGACATGCATGCTAATGGGGAATGTGACAAAGATACAAAAGATGAGATGTTTCTATGCCAAGATTCTATATAATGATATAAGTAAATGACTGTCCCTATATATATGTTTTATGATTTGCAATAGGTTTCATATATGTTTCCTTACCCGATGATCCTGTGAATTGCTCTATTGTGCATTTCACAAATGTTGAATTGGAGAGCTCAGAGAGGTTGAGTCACTTGCCTAAAGTCAAACAATCTAGTATATAGCAGAGGTGGGTCATAAGCTTGGGGTGTCTGAGTCAAAATCTAGTTCTTTTTATTACAGCACTCATCGATCCTCTGAGTATAGCTGTCCCCTTAATGTTGTCTTTGGATATTTGGTAACATACCATTTCAGATGCCACATTTAGATTGTTATAAAACCATTACCTACATAAATGTAAATATTCTTTCAATTATCTTATTACTTATTCTTATTTCTTGGCATAAATGACATCGGATATACAGGTATTTGCATTCAAAAGTATTGATAACTTCCTTTTGAAAAAAAGTGTAATTGATTCTTTCCTGTGCCTTGTTATCAATGAACAGTTGATAATATATGTCACTCCAATGTAACATCTAAATTTATTGAGCTCAGTTGAATGCTCTTGCATCATCACACTGAAATCCTGGTATTGCAGTGAGAAGAATACTGAATTGTAAGCAAATGTGATACTTTATAAAGTTCTTGCTTACGTATCTGTGGGAAATTTATTAGTTCCAACCAAATTGTGATTAACATGCCCTTTACTGTATTAGGTCTAATCTTGTCATCTTTTCCAAAGCAAAACACAATTTAACAATAATTTAGACCCAGTAACACTGTAGAATGAGATTTTTTTTTTTTTGGCTATACAATAGTGTAAACACTTTATAGGGATAAATTATGAATGCAATTATTTATGTTCAATATCCATTATCATTAGTGGAAAGATTTGCTTGTGATTCCCATTGTAGAATCTGTAAAGGATACAAATTTCTTTTTTTTTTTTTTTTTTTTTTTTTTTTTTTTTTTTTTTTTTTTTAAAGATTTTATTTATTTTTTAGAGAGCCAGCGAGAGAGAAACAGCATGAGAGGGGAGAGGGTCAGAGGGAGAAGCAGGCTCCCCGCTGAGCCGGGAGCCCGATGTGGGACTCGATCCCAGGACCCCGGGATCATGACCTGAGCCGAAGGCAGACGCTTAACCATCTGAGCCACCCAGGCGCCCCAAGGATACAAATTTAATTGCAAACAATGGCATCGGTCTATGTTTAACCGATAAACAACTGAGAAACAAAGGCATGAATGTTGGAATGTTGGATTTTCCATTCCAAGGTGTCTGTAGTCAGCATCTAAAACACAAATAATATGTGCCTATCAGAATTTATGTAGTAAACTTTAAATCTTGTGTTACTCCTTGATCTGATATATTCCATAATTTGGGATATGTCACTTTTTCCCCTTTTTGGTGTCATCTTATCCCTTTATGGTATGCCTGCCAATTTTTAAAAGAGCAGTTCTAACTTAAATGAATTATGAAAAATTCAGAGATGGCCAATATAATACATCTTTCTAGTGCCAACTCTTTTTTATAATGTAGAAATGTGAAAACTTCATTTATAAAAAAAAAAAATCCTAAGGGAAATAGCATTTTCTCAGTCTCAACACTGCTCTAGATAGAAGGATGGATAGAGCTCTTCCATTCAAATTGACTATACAACTAGGGAAGGATTATGATATTACATAAAAAAGGAGGAAAAGATATTCATTTGGGTTATGGATTTTTACTTTGAATAGTTTATACGTTAGCCATGCAAGATGTATTTAGAAATCTAAAAGTTATTAAAAAGATCTTACTACTACGTACAATCAAAATATTATTGCTAAATAAGAAGATGCCACTTATTGGGGCGCCTGGGTGGCTCAGTTGGTTAAGCGACTGCCTTCAGCTCAGGTCATGATCCTGGAGTCCCAGGATCAAGTCCCGCATCGAGCTCCCTGCTCAGCGGGGAGTCTGCTTCTCCCTCTCCCGCTCCCCTCTCTTGTGCTCTGTCTCTAAAATAAATAGATAAAATCTTTAAAAAAAAAAAAAAGATGCCACTTATTTTCCTTTCTTTTTAAAAAACTTTCAAAAGAAAAAAAAAGCAAATAAATTGAAAGAGAGCAACAATCTACAGTAAGAGTCATCACAGAGCTACTTTAATGATATACAATCTGTTAGCTATCTGAACACTGTAAACAGACTAATATTTCGAGAAGTATAGGATGAATCACCCATTTAGAAGCATTGAGGAGAAAATGAAGGAGCTATGAGTGAGTTGTGAAGCAATGAATAAGGATGTATTACACCACAGGAAGCCATCAATATTTGTTTATTATGTCAGGATGAGGAATAAATCTGTTAGCTAATTTGTATTCTCCACAGTTAATTCCAGTGTTCCTGCTTGAGCATTTTTGTTTCAGAATGAGTGTTGCACAGCTGTTTAATGGTGCCATCAAGAATTCAGAAAGTCATGGTCCCTTGGAGATGGAAAGGCATCACAAAGTATGATACCAAATCACAAATGATGAAACACCATTTCCTTCAGACACACTGTACTCCTCTTCAGCATTCACCTGTACTTTCTGTCTCTCTGTCTGTCTCTCTGTCTCTCTCACCCTCTCTTCTCCCTCCCCCATCCTCCATCTTTCTCACATATAATTTGACTTGTTAACATTTTCTCCAGTTGTAAAAATAAGTCTCCTCAGACAAAAAGCAAAGCAACTACTAGTGTAAACCGTTAGCGTAGAACATTCTTCTTTTGCAGTTGCAAGCTACTTTAAATTGTTTTTAAGTTTAGCAATGACTTTGTTAGTACAATTCAAAACAGAAAGTAAACAATTCCATGCGCAGAAAGACCTGTAGTTAAAAATTGCTCTCAGGTAACGGTATTGATATTATAGCTTATATATACACATAGCTTATATAGACACATAAAGTGGTAGTTTTCTTTTTAAAAGTGATATTTATTCCTTTAAGATAACATGTTAAATAATATTTATTACTTTCTAGGTATTAGAAGCAATACTGTTAATCTTTTTGTGTTCTGTAATGCCACATTCCTTCCCTTCTTTTCAGATTTTGCTTTCCTACAAACATGATCTAAACTTGTTACCTTCTCTAGGTCAAAGGAAAATTGAATCTTCAAGCCAGCTTGAAATTATGACAGGAAAGTCACAAAGTAAACTTGTACCTCTGAATTCTCCTTAAGTAAGGTTGAGATTTGTTCCATCCAGTGTCACAGAAGGTTCCAGGTGAGAATCCTACTCTACTGATTACAATCTCTTGCATGCCCTCATTTTAGGTTTAAAGGCTGAGATACTACAACCTTATTTGTGTGAATTCTTTTTTTTATGATAAACTAATGAATAAATTAGTGTCCATCTATCAATGGTTTCAAAGTCTTTGAAAGTTGGGAAATAAATAATATAAGGGACAATAGAATGCAAAATCATATATTCTCCTTCACCTCCAAAAACATTATTAAACAAATCAACGATATGCAACTTCAAATTAACATGGTCATATTCCTAAGCTTGCAAACCAGTCATTAAGAGTTTGTCTTATCTTTAAACATACGAAGTTCAGTGTAGGGTAATTATTTTCCTCCTCCCAAGTACATATGATGACAAAGTTTCTTCTTTCCATTAGTGATTGTTTTTATGTTGATTGTTAAATTAAATTCAATAATACTTGTAAAAAATGATTTCTCTTTGTAAAAAATGATTTTTTTCCAAATTGTATTTAACCTATATATAAGGACTTGTGTTCTTTGCACATATATGTATATAGTGTATATATAATAAGGATAGGATCACATATAGTTGTATTTATAAAATATCAAACTTACTAAAAATCAAAATTTAATCAGTCATGTTGATATTTTCTTGCTTGATTTGAACATTTGGTCATTTGACAAGATCCAGGGATGAATGGGATATATTTTTAAATTTTAAAACATGACTAGTTCCATTTGTGGAATAAGGAAAATGTAACATCATACAATAATGTGTATTCTCTAGATGTTAGATATTGCTATTCCAGGACAGAGATAATTTTTCCCATTTATAATTTACTGAAAAATATAAAGCTCATCTCTCTAGAGTTTTGTTTTGTTTTGTTTTGTTTTTTGGGAGGGGAGGTAATAAAAGGAACATTTTTCTGAATTGCTCAGTTGAGAAAACAGACAACACACTTCATTCCATAATTCTCTAAAATGTGCCAGCAACCAAATAAAAATCCCAGTTGTTTGTTCACTAGAGATTTATAAAGGTCTTCAGAGTAGAACTCATTTCAGAAGCATTCCTATGAATGTAAGAAAGGTCATAAAGGTTTTGTATTGACGCTCACTACTTGTTTTTCATTAATCATCTGGTTCTCTAATTTCTAGTTTTCAGCACTATAAAGTTAATTCCTGATTTACTTTGAGGGACTAAAGTTATGTGTCTTAGAAAACTGCACAGCTGAGGCAAATGATGAAATGTGTAATTAAAAGTGAAATAACATACTTTGCAGGAAATGTTACATGCTGTAAATTTGTTTGTCATACAGGGATTTAAGCAACTTTCTTTTCTCTAAAAACATTATTGTTAGAATTTTCCATTCTAACCACATAGGCTTAAAGAAAGGTTTATGCATTTTATTTGTTCTGAAAAAAAATCAGTATCTTCTGTCAACCAACTGTACACATCAACAACCAATTGTACCTTAAGGCTGACTAATGTAATTTGTCCATGCAGTAGCATTAGTGGTGATAGAGTTGCATAATCTGCTTTATGTTTCTTTCCCTAGAGCTACTCAGGCATGGTTTCTTTTCAGGTTTCAGTTTTGTACTGAGCAGAAGGTATAGCAGAACTCAGAGAGTACAGAGTCAAAAGCATTATAAAGACACACTATGTGTGTGTGCAATAGTAACTATCAGGAGGCAATTTTCTGAGAGTCAACATAATTCTTTGTTCTATGAACTCCGGCACCTGTTTAAGGTCCAGGAAGTGGAGAGATAGTTGCTCATTTGTAGCTTTGGAGGGGAGGAGCCTGCACTTTTCTTAGCTCTGACTTTCCAATGCAGCTCAATAGCGTATACCTTCTTAGCTAGGAGGTGGGGAAAAGAGAAAGGAAAACATGAGAAAAAAATTTAGTTTTATCAGAAGTATAGAGAACCACTTAATTGATTCTTAGTAAAGATATGTTGTGAAAGCTAACACAGTGGTTATGAAGTCAAAGAAAGTGAGAATCACTGGGAAAAGTACTGGACAAGAATTTTAAGAACCTTATATAATGGTTCTTAACATATTTACATTCACCAACAATTCTGAGGATTATTAATAGTCCTAATCAGCAAAGTGACTTCCATCTGTATTACTTAATGAGAGAAGAATGAAAGGTTTTGAAGTAGCTTTATTAGAATGTCAATTAATATTTATAATGCTATACTACTGTTGATATTTCAAATTCAGTAATTGGTGACTATTCACTGAGCCTCTCCTTCATAGTTCCACTTACTATGCTAGGGATTGGAGATACAATAATTGTACTTGTAGTCCAGCATAAGAGGTAGAATTAAATATGATCCCATGTGACATGATAAAGAAGAGAAAAATCAGTGTTGTTTAATTTTTTTTTTTATTATGGAAGCTTTCAAATGAACAGCAAATTAAACCCGAAGGTATCCAACACCCAGCTCTATCAATTATCAGTATATAGCAAACTCTCATTTTATCTTTTACCCTCTCTTCTCTCCTCAACATTATCCTAGACCCAATAGCACTTCCTCCATTAAAAAATTCAATATAGGGTCACCTGGGTGGCTCCCTTGGTTAAACATCCAACTCTTTTTGGTTTTTTTAAGATTTTATTAAATTATTTGACATAGAGAGAGTGAGAGAGCACTGCAGGCAGAGGCAGAAGCAGACTCTTCACTGAGCAGAGAGCCCAGAGGTGGGACTCGGTCCTAGAAACCAGGGATCATGACCTGAGCCAAAGGCAGATGCTTAACCGACTGAGCCACCCAGGCACCCCAAGCATCCAATTCTTGATTTCAGCTCAGGTCCTGATCTCAGTGTTGTGGGATCAAGCCCCACATCAGGCTCCATGTTTAGTAGGGAGTCTGCTTCTCTTCCTCTCTCTCTCCCCCTCTCCCTCAGCCCCTCTACCAGCTTGTTCATGCTCCCTTTCTCTCTTTTTCTCTCTCCAAAATAAATAAATCTTTTTTAAAATGTCAATATATTTGTCTAAAAGATGAATTCTTTAGAAAAAAAATCTCAAGTGGGGCACCTGGGTGGCTCAGTCCGCTGAGCACCTGACTCTTGATTTGGCTCAGGTCCTGATCTCAGGGACATGGGACTGGGCCCTGTGTTGTTCTCTGCCCTCAGCATGGAGTCTGCTTATCCCTCACCCTCTGCTCTTTCTCCCACTCGTGCTCTCTCTCTCAAATAAACAAATAAAATCTTTAAAAATAAATAAATAAAAACCACAAGAGCTATTAAATGATCATGCTTTAAAAAGCTAGTAGCATTATTTTCTTACTATTGGCTAATATACCATCAGTGTTCATATTTCCCTGGTTGGCTAAAACAATATTGTTGTAGTTAGTTTGTTCTCGTCAGGTCAAAATAAGTTCCCTACATGACATTTCTTTAATGGGATTTTCCCCAGCATTTTGCATGAAAAATTTCAAACCTACAAAGCTGATGGGAAAAAAAAAAAATGAGCAGACTTACAACTGGATTTAGCAATTAACATCTTATTAGATGTATTCTACAAAATATCTATCCAGGGATACTTCTTTTCAACCATTCTTGTTTTTTTGAAGATTTCCAAAAATATTTGACTGGAATGGAGGATGTAAGAAGGTGTTTTAGTGACAGGTGCATCTGGAAACGTAGAAGAAGACCTGAAGAAGGTGAGTGAAAACGCCATGTGGGTATCTGGAGGGTGAGGATTCCAAGAGAGGGAATAGAGAACACAGGCCCTGAAGCTAGAATAAATTGACATTTATTTTATCATTTTAATAAGGTATAATTATATAAACATTCTGAGGATATAGCAACAGGAGGAATAACAGGCAAGAATAGAATGAGAAATCACCGATAATTATGTCCTGTTGAAAGTTAAATATTTTCACATGTCTACACTTTAGTTTTTATGCATCATGTTTGCCTAAAATATGTGAGTGTGAACATATACATACATATATAGTTAATTTGGGCTGCAATTTATAAAAATTTTCTGTGTTACTCTGTAGTCTACATGGTTATTTTAATAGCTACCTATTATTCCTTGAAATGAAATACCATGAAATTTTTTACTTAGCCATTCTCTTGTTAAAGATTTAAGTTGTATATCTTTTTCTTCTTATAGAGTATCTTTATACATTTATTTTTCTTTTTAAGATACTCATTTTAGAAAAAATGAAAAATATATTTATAATATCAAAGGAATGAACATTTGAATGATTTTGCCTTCTTGAAGTGTTATGTTAAGCTGCTCTTTTAATCAACAGTATGTGGTTTTAATAGCTTCACAAATAGGAACAGCTAAGTTAAAAATTAGAGGATGTATTTTGATCATTTAAGCTATGCAGTGTAATTTTGTTTAATTTTACAATTTTTTATTAGCAAAGCTTTAATATTGTTCCATGTATTTATTTAATAATTGTTATCTGTTAACATACAGATTGAATAGCCTTACATTTTTGCAAAGCTTTAATTTTTTATTTGAAATATTTTACACAGGAAAACTAGTAGGAGAACATACCCACTGTTTGTCCTTTGCATTGCTTTTGGAAATAAAAGCAAGTGTCTATGAAATGTATCTGAAATTTAAAATAATTATTATTAAAATATTCAATAGTTTTAATTTTTCTGATTATAAAAGAAACACATTTTTAGGGTTTTTTTTTTAAACTTTGTAATTGAGGCTTAGGAAGTAAAACAATAAACATCAGCTCTCTTTGTGTATCAGAGGATGAATGGGACATACAAACTTGTCCCCTTCTCTCCCCAATCTCTTCCCTCTCCACTCTCCATTAAAAGAAAATTACATATGCTGACTGGACAATGGTATTAGAAGACATGCAGTTTTTATTAATAACTGGAAAACAAAAAATAATTTTAAACCAGAAGAATAGGATTTTGGTCAACAAAACAATATCCCTGCATTGCAGGCTCAGGAGAACACTTCTCCAAAAATAGGGACATTGTCACATGGACAAATGCTAAAAGTTCTCAAGTTGAGAATCAGTGACCCTTGAGTAAAGTGGGTTCTTGGACAATATTTAGGGGATTACATTAAATGACTCTCACTGGAATAGCTGTATCTGTTTGTTTTATGTTTGCTCAAAGAACTGACACAAAATCAATTTATTTATTTTTGGCCACCCTTCACCAGAATGCAAACCCTCAGTACCAGGACATCTGTTCTGTTCCACTGCCTAGGAAGTGTCTGGCACATAATAGGTTTTCAGTATGTGTTGTGTGAATGAACCAAATCCAGAAATCTTCCCCATAACTTTCAAATGATCAAGGTTGCTCTGTGTCTAGATAAGTATTTCAAAGGTCTCATCTTTGAATTTTTTAATTTCCTATTAAATTCCATAGGCCCTGGGTTCTTTCTGGGAATTTTTCTAGGAAGACCATCACACTATTTCCATGATTTTTTTTTTTTTGTATGTTCATCTATTCTAGAAACTTTAAAGACATTTTAGTGGGAAGTAGGAAGAAGGTTTATTGGGACTATTAACCAAGTGTAATTTTGATCCAGATATGCTTTGTTTTAATAACTTAAAATGGTATCCTTAGCCTCTATGACTGTAGTACAAGGTGTCATATTTAATTGCTTATGCCTTTTGCTTCAGTAGAGTGAGGCCTAAAGGACCTATATAAAATTCTTCATTTAGAAAAATTTCCCAACTACTTTAATGGGATGTACTTTGTGGCCTTCTGCACTTTTTTTTTTTAACAACAACAAAGTGGCAGTTTTGCTTCTGGCCACACTGTAACCATTCCTGAACATTGATCTGACTTCAAAAGCATTAAAAAGTATGCTGTGCTTTTGAAGTTTGGCAGAGAATACACGTAAACATATCCTAAGAGAGTACCATTTCTAAAAAGCCATTTGCTATTAAGCAGTTTCAAATTTTCTTTTATTTCTGTTTTCTTTCTTCTCTTTTCTTTTTTTTTAATTTGATTCCGTATTTTCTTTTGGTTTTGGTTGTACCTAGTTTATCACAAGGGGGCCTTTTGATCTTAAAGTTTTGTTTTCTACTTTTATTCTAACATTGTTTTTGTTATAAATCATGTTGCCAAAGCATTTCTGCTACTGTGTTTCTAAGAGTGGTTTTAAATGTGCAGGTCTCAGTAATGTTTATTTAACTGTTCAGTCTTCATTTAGACTCTGGAGAGCAGCCCTGCCGAAGGCCTGCTATAGAACAATAGGGAATCATGCCTCTGATTTAAGATTTTTAATAAAAGGTGAAAGTCAAAAGTAATTTGCCAATGAGGGAGAGTGCAAAGAAGAAAAGCGACCTGATGAACTTCCTGTTAGGTGAATGCAGATGCCTTATCAGAATAAAAAGGCATGAAGTGGACAGTATATCTGACACTCATTAAGTCCAGTATAGACAGACACCCAAAAGAAGAATAAGAGAATACAGCACATTGAATCTTCAAAAAAAGACACTAGGATCACAATATGAAAAGCTTTCCAGCCCTTTGATAAATGGAAACAGCTAACTTTTAATTCAAACCATTAAATCCAACATCATTTATAAATAGCTATTTAGTTTGGATTTTGGTCAATGGATATTTATTCAACATCATCTGTTTGAAAAAGTTTCTTTTAAATTTCTACATACTTCATTTCAGAGAATCCTAGCAATAATGCTAAGATGTAGAAAGTATTGCCATTTTATAGGAGAGGAACTGAAGCTCTGATATTTTAAATAACTTGAAAAATGACACAGCTAGTAGTTGTTGCAGATGAAATTTTATTTCCAGATGGTCTGA
Organism: Mirounga angustirostris; assembly: GCF_029215605.1. Taxonomy (NCBI): domain Eukaryota; kingdom Metazoa; phylum Chordata; class Mammalia; order Carnivora; family Phocidae; genus Mirounga; species Mirounga angustirostris. The sequence goes on along the minus strand of NW_026991709.1, from coordinate 172,901,380 downwards.
TTCTAAATCCAGTGTTCTTTCCATTATATGCAACTTTCCCTGTTGGACCTACAGTGGCCAAACTAAATGAAAAATAGCTAGATAGCCTTTTTGTGCTTCATTGAAATACTCTTGTAGATAAGAATCAGGATAAGTGGTGGTCATGAACAGATAAGGAAAGTCAACAAAATATTTTCTGATTTCAGAAAGGAAAAGTGTATCTCCAAACAGAATTAATACCCATCAGTGGGCTAATCCATCCCCCAACTCCCTCTCCTCTAAAACCCTCAGTTTGTTTCTGCTTTACTTTTCATGCACTTTGTGATTATGTTGTGTCATTGCCCCCATTAAGGGAGAAGGAAGACCTCCTCTTTTTGCTGTCAAAATTTCACACATCCAAAGTGCATTCAATCTAAAAGTTTTCCCTTCCTAATAGAGTTTAGTCTGCCTTCACTGTTTTAACTAAATAGTTCTCTATGTGCAGTGTTGAAATCCAGTGTATACTGAAAAATGCATCCCTGATTCTGATTCTTGATCTTACGGCATCTCTATTTTGTGCAGTTATTTATGTTCTCAGTGATTATCTGTACAGCCATTCAAATTCATTATAGATTATGAATAACTATGGATATATGATCTTTGTGGTGTAGCCATCACTGAAATCATTGAGATGGTAGAATGCATATTGTGTAGAAAGGAAATGTAAGAGTGAATGAGAATGCAAATCTGAGTCAGACTATTTGGGTCTGAATCATTGTTTTATCACTTATTAGCTCGATGAAAATCAGTGAAGCTCTCTGTCCTTGATTTCATCAATTGTGGGGTGGGCATGTGAATTGTACCTACCTACCCCTTGGGTCAATTTAGGGATTAAATGAGTAAATCTGAGTATATATAAAGCACTAAGAAGAGTACTGATATAAAAGTGTTCAACAATAATAAAATTGTTATTATTTTATTAATATTTGTTTTATTGTTTTTAGTTGGTATACTGATGATTTTCCTTGGATTTATGCAGTCTCAAATATTATGCTACATTTTACCAAATTCATGGGTTTTGGGCATGGCTTGCCAGAGTTAAACTGTTAATCTGTTGCCTCTTGGGATCTTCTCATAAAAGAGTGGTCTTAATCTAATTGGTAAACTGAGTTCAATTGGTAACTTTTCTTACTAGAGGAATCACACTATATGATTCTGAGTTAATCTTTGGCCTGAGAGGATAAGATGAGGGTGTTTGTATAAGACCAAAACAGTATCATCCTACAACTTGAATGTAAAGATACCAATTGATTTGAAACTGCTAATAAATTTAGTTTCTTTTATACCACTCATATTATTAACCAGGCAATATTTGACACTCTGTGTAAGTTGGAAAAGCAACTGCATTTTTTACAAATGGAAAGGTGAAAGAATATCAAAGGCAACTTCCATCAGTGTTCAAACAATATAGGCAATCGTTTGTTTACTGTGTGTGTTGTTTACCAGACACCTTTTTGTTAGTGTTTTTAGTAATTTGGTATAAAGGATGTGCTAATTCACTGTACACTATTGAAGAAAGTCCCCTAAATATCCAACTGTGAACTGTTGATAAGTCATGGTATTGGCATAAAGAAGCAGGTATGACTGCACAAATGTGATTTATACATCTATTTCTGTTTTCTCCTGCCATCTGTACAGTAGCAGGGAAGCTGAACCACGTGCCTCAATTTATTTAATGACCATATTTAACTTCCACATTGTTCCCAGGATGCAATAAAAGTATATTAATGATTAGAAGGAAAACATTAATAAAGAAGCAAATCAGAGAGCTTGTGTGTTCAGCCAAAATGAACTTCCTAGTCCATGCCTGCCCATGTGAATATGGATCTGATTTAGGCTAAGTTTTCATTACCTTGTTTCTCCATTTGCAAGGCTGCATGAATACTAATGAAAGCAAAGGGGTGTCAAGATGGGTAAACATGCAGAATCTAATACTGAAAGGTTTTCAGTAGTCCCACATGGAATTATAATAATTCCAATAAACACAGTGGTCGGATATTAATAATAAGTATGTAAATGATTTACTCTTAAAAATGGCTATTCTTCAAAGGTGAGGAGCATTTATTTAATTATTTTTGTTGAGTGAGTGGTTTGGAGAAATGCTGATTTCAGTGCTTATGTGCTCCTTGGGAATGAGGCCGGCTGGTTAAAATAAAAACAGAACAAATATTACAATAGTACAACTATGTAGGCTATTGAAAGTTTTTTGTTTGCTTGCATGCTGATTTACATGCCTGAGCAAAATGGAAAAAGCTGAGAGTTCAGACATTAGAACAGAGCCTTCCTTTTGCAAGTAAACCATGATTATAATATATAGTGATGTAGTGCCAGATATAGATTCTCTGAAATAAAATTAAGTCTCTTTGGGCTCATTCTCACCACTGAATTTTATGGAAGGAAGTGAATTCTCTAGTTGGACTGTTAGGCCTGTATTCTAAGGAAATAAATGAATATTTAATGAGTTGCAACCATGTGTGAGGCCTCATGTTAGGCCCTCAGGAAAATACAAAGTAAACGACGTAGTACTGATGTTCAAGGTATTGGAACAGTTAGAGATACAAACTGGTAACATGAAGTCTTAGAAACATTGTTGTCTTTGGAGTTGGGTTTGTATTTGAATCCTGGATCACCTCCGTGAATTAAGCAATTGACTAAAACTCTTTGAATTTCACTTATCTATACAATAGGAATAATGAAACCTAACTTGCAGAACTGATATAAATATAAACAATTATTTACATGGTGCCATAAGCTAAAAACTTCACTCGCAGTTTGCACACACCTATACATTTCTCCAAATGTGTAGGCTCATTATATTGTAACTGAGCCCTTGAAAATTTAAGTGAACACTGAACGGATATGACTGAAAGACCCAAAATTGCAGTGGATCCAACAGGACAAAAGTTTATTTCTCTAAAGGGGTGGTGGCAGGTAAGCAGTCTCTGCTCCAGAAAGTCATTCAGGGATCTCAGCAATGGGATGATGGGTCAGCTCTATTACTCCCTGAACCTAGTTTCAACCACTAGAATGAGGAGGATAAATAAGTTCAGGGCAGGTATTTTTATGAAGAAAAACAAACTAAATAAGTAAACCACCTAGAAGTTGGCCCCATTGATTCTATCACATTCTGTTTGTGAGGGTTTACTCATATGGTTACACTTAGATACAAGTGGGTCTGTAACACTAGTTACATGACCATATGTCCAAGCATAAGGAAACATAGATTTAGGGAGTGCATTCATTTGCCGCATTTGTTCACTGTTTCACAATAATAATGCAGTTGAATTTTGAAATTTTGTTTCTGCTTGTAGTTAACTCCTAAATTTACATCTCCAGGCTCTATCTCTCTTCTGAGCTCCATACTAATAATTTTTTCTGCCTTACTTAAAATCTCTTACTGTAGGTAGTAAAGGCATGTCACACTTAACAAGCACACATCTTATCTCTTGATCTCCTTTGTAACCCTGATCATTTTTTTGGTTGGTTCCCTATACTGGTGGAACATTCAGTCAGGCAAACCAGACACAAAAGCATTGACTTCATGAATCTCTACTCCCCCAACTCCCATAGCCAACTGAACACCAACAGCCGGAGCCTTTGACTTCTAAATACAACATATATCTGGGGTGTCTGAGTGGCTCAGTCAGTTAAGGTCTGCCTTCAGCTCATGTCCTGATCCCAGGGTCCTGGGATCGAGTCCCGCTTCGGGCTCCTTGCTCAGCAGGGAGCCTGCTTCTCCCTCTGCCTGCCACTCCCCTTGCTTGGGCTCTCTCGATCTCTTTGTCAAATGAATGAATAAAATCTTAAAAAAAAAAAAATCTACCTGCATCCCTCCCTTTCCACTACCTCCACTTTTAAGTCATGATACCATCACCTCTTACTGGATACAAGGTAATAGTTTCCTAAATAGTTATCTCAGGTCCATCTTTGCACCCCAACAGTCTATTCTCTACACCAGAGCCAGAGATGATGTGAGTGGAGTTTTGTTTCATTTGTACTTATACTCTGAAAATCTGCTATTATACCCCTACTTAAAATTTCCCAATGGCTTCCTAGTGCCCTTAGTTTAAGACCAAACAAAAACTTTTGGTGTATTGCACAGTGTTCTGTGTACTGGTTCCTGCCTATATACACAGACTCATTTCATATGTTAGTTTTCTTGCTCTTCCACTACCACCAACCTTTTGTGTATTCCCCCTAAGTCCCATGCTAGCCTCCATTATGGTATCTTTACATACGTGATTTTCTCTACCCTTGTTTTTTCCTACCATTGTCAACTAATTACTCCTATTTATTATGTAGATTTCAGTTAAATAGTTAATTCCTAAGGGAAGCTTTCTCTGGCCTTCTTGATATTGTCAAATTTCCTTCTTATGTACATTCAGAGTACTAAGAGCATATAATTCTAATGACATAATAGCAGTATTATGTTTATTTATCTGGTTATTGATTGTATCTCTACCCAGTGGATTGTATCCTGTACATGTGCACTTTAGAATATTGAGACCCAATGTAATATGTGGTTTCTAATCATTCTACAGAAATTTTTAGAATTACTAAAATATGAGTTTGATTTCAAAATTGAAATACTCTTCATTTTCTTCAGATGAATAGTAAAAATAATGTCATAAAAATTTAGAGGATGAAGGAATAATATAAAATTGAAAGGGTAAAGACTGGTCTCACCAAAAATGCATTTTTTGAGGTGGATAATAAAGACAAAAAGTTATCTAAAAGAAGAATGTGTAGAGACTTCACATAACAAGAAGGGCAATGGGGTGCCTGGCTGGCTCAGTTAGTAGAGCATGTGACTCTTGAAGTTGGGGTTGTGAGTTCAAGCACAGAGCTTACTTAAAAAAAATGGGCAAGAGCCAATATGCAACTGTAATAAATTATGGGTATTCTAGGGCGCCTGGGTGGCTCAGTTGGTTGAGCGACTGCCTTCGGCTCAGGTCATGATCCTGGAGTCCCTGGATCGAGTCCCGCATCGGGCTCCCTGCTCGGCAGGGAGCCTGCTTCTGCCTCTGACCCTCCCCCCTCTCATGTGCTCTCTCTCTCTCATTCTCTCTGTCTCAAATAAATAAATAAAATCTTAAAAAAAAATAAAAAATAAATTATGGGTATTCCAGGTAGTGGTATCTGGACCAGATTGATCAGACAGGAGAATTTTTTTTTTTAGACTAGAGAATTTTTTTTTAGGAAAATTAAAAATGTGAAGATTTGGATCAGAATCCAAAAGGTCATCTAAGTCAAGCTAATGAATGGGAAAACTAAATTCATGCAGGAAGAATTTGTTGGGAAGTATAGATGGAGGCAGAAGAATGTGGGGTGATAAGATATTTGGGCTGTTTACTGTAGTATTTGGTGCCAATTTAGATGATAAGGATAGAAATGGAAAGAGATTGGAAGGAACTGCTAAAAAGATTTCATTTTCAGAATGGAATCAAATTGAAGGTGTTTACAATAATACGGAACTATGGACTGGAACCCAGGAAAGAGGTCAGACATAGATTAAAAGTCATCTTCTTGGAGAATTCAAACCCAATAAGTGAAAGCGACCTTCACAGAAGAAAACAAAGAATGAGAGAAATTGAAGACTCAGACTGAACAGTTGCAGAGACCTGTATCAACGATGTCAGAGAAAGCAGACAATATAACAAATTTATGTAAGAGGTATATTTTGGAGATGTGTCCCTCAGCTCCTCCTCAAAAGAAGGTGTCCTATTGTGGGCAGGCAGTCCGAAGACATCCTCCAGCTATCAGCTTCTTCAAGATCTGCCTGAGCTTCAGAAAGCTGGTCCACCCAAGGTCACAACATGCCAAAAATAGCCCAAACACAGTGACTAGACAAGGTAAACATGCAGACATCTGCCATCTTGGCTATACAGGGGGTATTTGCAACAGATAATACTCATTCTAGAGCCTCCTGTACTCCATATGGTTGGCCAAGACTAGGTCAGACAGGCCTGAATTGCAATTCAGGTTCTTTGCACAATCCCACTTCCTCCTCCTTCCCTTCACAGGTATTGATTCATGAAAAAAAATGTTGCACTCCAAACTCCACTCAGCATGTGCTTCCTAAGAACCCAATCTGTGATCAGAGCTGAGAAAAAGAGGAAATGTAGCTTCAAGGAAGTATTTCATAATAATCACATAGCTCTAAATAGAACTTTACAATTTTCAGATGACATTCGCCTATTCTTTTTGATACCTGGTGCAACTTTGTAAAGTTGTCAAGTCACTGGAGGAAACTGAGGCTTTGGAAATTTGTTTCTTCCCTGAGGTTATCCAGCTCATTAGAATTATGAATCTGTAGCTCAGAAGAGGAGTCATAGATTGGGAGTCTTCCAGTTAAACTTCCTGAAAGTTATACTGCTAGGATGGTAGAAGTGGGACCACATGCAAAACCTTCTGTCTCTAACTAAGCCAAGGTTCTTTACATTTCACCATAATGCCAAAGAAAAGGAAAATTAAATAAAGTCATCACCTGTGTCAGATGTTGGTGTGGTTAAAGAAAATGCAAGAGAATAGTATAACTTATAAATTGTGGAAACTTCCTAGGGTATGCCTAGATTTTTGAATCTAAGGAGTGTGAAGGTACTGGTATACTCCAAGACTCCTGCAATGAGCCTATGCTGAGATTTATTTCCCTTTTTTCTGGAGGCTTAAAAATATATATTTGTAGTTAATGTCATTTCATCCGAGAATTCTACTTGTAAGGAATGTATCCTTCAGCAGAAATGGTAGAAGTATGTGAGATATAAGAATATTTATTGAGGACACCTGTTGTGATGAGCACTAATATTACACTGTATGTTAACTAACTGGAATTTAAATAAAAGTTTTTTTTGTTTTTGTTTTTGTTTTTAAAGATTTTATTTATTTATTCATGAGAGACAGAGAGAGAGAGAGACAGAGGCAGAGGGAGAAGCAGGCTCCCCACGGAGCAGGGAGCCCGATGCGGGACTCAATCCCAGGACCCTGGGATCATGACCTGAGCCGAAGGCAGACGCGTAACCGACTGAGCCACCCAGGCGTCACTAAATAAAAGTTTTAAAAAGAATATTTATGGAAGTATTATTAGAAATAGGAAAAAATGAAAATCTAAATGTCCAAGAAAAGAGGATCAGTTAATAAATTTTCACATCATGGAAAACTATGCAGAAATTATAGTAATTTATTATGGAAAGGTATTAATGATATATATATATATTTAATTGAAGTACAAGTGACAATGTTACATTAGTTTCAGGTGTACAACATAGTAATTTGACAAGTCTATATGTGACGCTATGCTCACCACAAGTGTAGCTACCATCTGTCACCATAATGCTATTACAATATCATTAACTATGTTTCCTATGCTGTACCTTATATCCCTATGACTTATTCAATAGCTAGAAACCTGTATCTCCCACTCCCCTTCACCCATTTTGCCCATTTCCCCACCTCCTCCTCTCTGGCAACCATCAGTTTGTTCTTTGTGTTTATGGATCTGTTTCTGCTTTTTGTTTGTTTATTCACGTTTCATTTGTTAGATTCCACATATAAGTGAAATCATATAGTATCTGTCTTTCTCTTTCTGACTTATTTCACTTAGCATAAAACTGTCTAGGTCCATCCATGCTGCAAATGGCAAAATTTCATTCTTTTTATGACTGAGTAATATTCCATTGTGTATATATATCACATCTTCTTTATCCATTCATCTACTGATGCACACTTGGGTTTCTTCATATCTTGGCTATTGTAAATAATGACACTATAAACAAAAGGGTGCAGATATCTTTCTGAAGTAGTGTTTTCATTTTCTTTGGGTAAATACCCAGTAGTGGAAGTATTGGATCACATGGTATTTCTATTTTTAATTTTTTGAGGAAACTCCATACTGTTTTCCACAGTGGCTACACCAGTTTACATTCCCACTAACAGTGCACGAGGGTTCCTTTTTCTCTACATTCTCACCATTCTGACAGGTGTGAGGTGATATTTCATTACTGTTTTAATTTACATTTCCCTGCTGATTAGTGATGTTGAGCATCTTTTCATGTATCTATTGGCCACCATTTGAGGTCTTCTTTGGAAAAATTTCTATTCAGGTCCTCTGCCAATTTTTTTTTTTAATTCTTATGTTAATCCCCATACATCATTAGTTTTAGATGAAGTGTTCCATGATTCATTGTTTGTGCATAACACCCAGTGCTCCATGCAGAATGTGCCCTCCTCAATACCCACCACCAGGCTAACCAATCCTCCCACCCCCCTCCCCTCCAGAACCCTGTTTGTTTTTCAGAGTCCATCGTCTCTCATGGTTCGTCTACCCCTCCGATTTCCCCTGCTTCATTCTTCCCCTCCCACTACCTTCTTCTTCTTCTTCTTTTTTTTTTTTTAACATATATTGCATTATTTATTTCAGAGGTACAGATCTGAGATTCAACAGTCTTGCACAATTCACAGTGCTTACCAGAGCACATACCCTCCCCAGTGTCTATCACCCAGTCACCCCATCCCTCCCACCCCACCCCCCACTCCAGCAACCCTCAGTTTGTTTCCTGAAATTAAGAATTCCTCATATCAGTGAGATCATATGATACATGTCTTTCTCTGTTTGACTTATTTCACTCAAAATAATACCCTCCAGTTCCATCCACGTTGTTGCAAATGGCAAGATCTCATTCCTTTTGATGGCTGCATAATATTCCATTGTATATATATACCACATCTTCTTTATCCAGTCATCTGTCAATGGACATCTTGGCTCTTTCCACAGTTTGGCTATTGTGGACATTGCTGCTATAAACAGCGGGGTGCATGTACCCCTTCGGATCCCTACTTTTGTATCTTTGGGGTAAATACCCAGTAGTGCAATAGCTGGGTCATAGGGTAGCTCTATTTTCAACTTTTTGAGGAACCTCCATACAGTTTTCCAGAGTGGCTGCACCAGCTTGCATTCCCACCAACAGTGTAGGAGGGTTCCCCTTTCTCCGCATCCCCGCCAACATCTGTCATTTCCTGACTTGTTAATTTTAGCCATTCTGACTGGTGTGAGGTGGTATCTCATTGAGGTTTTGATTTGGATTTCCCTGATGCTGAGCGATGTTGAGCACTTTTTCATGTGTCTGTTGGCCATTTGGATGTCTTTTTTGGAAAAATGTCTGTTCATGTCTTCTGCCCATTTCTTGATTGGATTCTTTGTTCTTTGGGTGTTGAGTTTGATGAGTTCTTTATAGATTTTGGATACTAGCCCTTTATCTGATATGTCATTTGCAAATATCTTCTCCCATCATGTCAGTTGTATTTTGGTTTTGTTGACTGTTTCCTTTGCTTTGCAAAAGCTTTTTATCTTGATGAAGTCCCAATAGTTCATTTTTGCCCTTGCTTCCCTTGCCTTTGGCGATGTTTCTAGGAAGAAGTTGCTTCAGCTGAGGTCAAAGAGGTTGCTGCCTGTGTTCTCCTTTAGGATTTTGATGGTTTCCTGTCTCACATTGAGGTTTCAAACATTTGGAGTCTATTTTTGTGTGTGGTGTAAGGAAATGGTCCAGTTTCATTCTTCTGAATGTGGCTATCCAATTTGCCCAACACCATTTGTTGAAGAGACTGTCTTTGTTCCATTGGACATTCTTTCCTGCTTTGTCGAAGATTAGTTGACCATAGAGTTGAGGGTCCATTTCTGGGCTCTCTATTCTGTTCCATTGATCTATGTGTCTGTTTTTGTGCCAGTACCATGCTGTCTTGATGATGACAGCTTTGTAATAGAGCTGGAAGTCCGGAATTGTGATGCCGCCGGCTTTACTTTTCTTTTTCAACATTCCTCTGGCTATGCGGGGTCTTTTCTGGTTCCATACAAATTTTAGGATTATTTGTTCCATTTCTTTGAAAAAAGTAGATGGTATTTTGATGGGGATTGCATTGAATGTGTAGATTGCTCTAGGTAGCATTGACATCTTCACAATATTTGTTCTTCCAATCCATGAGCATGGAACGTTTTTCCATTTCTTTGTATCTTCCTCAATTTCTTTCATGAGTATTTTATAGTTTTCTGAGTACAGATCCTTTGTCTCTTTGGTTAGATTTATGCCTAGGTATCTTATGGTTTTGGGTGCAATTGTAAATGGGATTGACTCCTTAATTTCTCTTTCTTCTGTCTTGTTGCTGGTGTATAGGAATGCCACTGACTTCTGTGCATTGATTTTATATCCTGCCACTTGACTGAATTCCTTTATGAGTTCTAGCAGTTTTGGGGTGGAGTCTTTTGCGTTTTCCACATAAAGTATCATATCATCTGCAGAGAGTGAGAGTTTGACTTCTTCTTTGCCAATTTGGATGCCTTTGATTTCTTTTTGTTGTCTGATTCCTGTGGCTAGGACTTCCAATACTATGTTGAATAGCAGTGGTGATAGTGGACATCCCTGCCGTGTTCCTGACCTTAGGGGGAAAGCTCTCAGTTTTTCCCCATTGAGAATAATATTTGCTGTAGGTTTTTCATAGATGGCTTTTATGATATTGAGGTATGTACCCTCGATCCCTATACTCTGAAGAGTTTTGATCAAGAAAGGATGCTGTACTTTGTCAAAAGCTTTTTCAGCATCTATTGAGAGGATCATATGATTCTTGTTCTTTCTTTTGTTAATGTATTGTATCACATTGATTGATTTGTGGATGTTGAACCAACCTTGCAGCCCAGATATAAATCCCACTTTGTCATGCTGAATAATCCTTTTAATGTACTGTTGGATCCTATTGGCTAGTATTTTGGTGAGAATTTTTGCATCCATGTTCATCAGGGATATTGGTCTGTAATTCTCCTTTTTGATGGGGTCTTTGTCTGGTTTTGGGATCAAGGTAATGGTGGCCTCATAAAATGAGTTTGGACGTTTTCCTTCCATTTCTATTTTTTGGAACAGTTTCAGAAGAATAGGTATTAATGCTTCTTGAAATGTTTGGTAGAATTCCCCTGGGAAGCCATCTGACCCTGGGCTTTTGTTTTTTGGGAGATTTTTGATGACTGCTTCAATTTCCTTAGTGGTTATAGGTCTGTTCAGGTTTTCTATTTCATCCTGGTTCAGTTTTGGTAGTTGATACATCTCTAGGAATGCCTCCATTTCTTCCAGGTTATCTAATTTGCTGGCATAGAGTTGCTCATAATATGTTCTTATAATTGTTTGTATTTCTTTGGTGTTGGTTGTGATCTCTCCTCTTTCATTCATGATTTTGTTGATTTGGGTCATTTCTCTTCTCTTTTTGATCAGTCTGGCCAGGGGTTTCTCAATCTTGTTAATTCTTTCAAAGAACCAACTCCTAGTTTCATTGATCTGTTCTACTGTTCTTTTGGTTTCTATTTCATTGATTTCTGCTCTGATCTTTATTATTTCTCTTCTCCTGCTGGGTTTAGGCTTTATTTGCTGTTCTTTCTCCAGCTCCTTTAGGTGTAGGGTTAGGTTGTGTACTTGAGACCTTTCTTGTTTCTTGAGAAAGGCTTGTATTGCTATATACTTTCCTCTTTGGACTGCCTTTGCTGCATCCCAAAGATTTTGAATAGTTGTGTTTTCATTTTCATTGGCTTCCATGTATCTTTTTAATTCTTCTTTAATTTCCTGGTTGACCCATTCATTCTTTAGTAGGATGCTCTTTAGCCTCCATGTATTTGAGTTCTTTCCGACTTTCCTCTTGTGACTGAGTTCTAGTTTCAAAGCATTGTGGTCTGAAAAGAGGCAGGGAATGATCCCAATCGTTTGGTACCGGTTGAGACCTGATTTATGACCTAGGATGTGATCTATTCTGGAGAATGTTCCATGGGCACTAGAGAAGAATGTGTATTCCGTTGCTTTGGGGTGGAATGTTCTGAATATGTCTGTGAAGTCCATTTGGTCCAGTGTGTCATTTAAAGTCTTTATTTCCTTGTTGATCTTTTGCTTAGACGATCTGTCCATTTCAGTGAGGGGGGTGTTAAAGTCCCCCACTATTATTGTATTGTTGTCGATGTGTTTCTTTGCTTTTGTTATCAATTGCCTTATATAATTGGCTGCTCCCATGTTAGGGGCATAGATATTTACAATTGTTAGATCTTCTTGTTGGATAGATCCTTTAAGTAGGATATAATGTCCTTCCTCATCTCTTATTACAGTCTTTGGTTTAAAATCTAATTTGTCTGATATAAGGATTGCCACCCCAGCTTTCTTTTGGTGTCCATTAGCATGGTAAATGTTTTTCCACCCTCTCACTTACAATCTGGGGGTGTCTTTGGTTCTAAAATGAGTCTCTTGCAGACAGCATATCGATGGGTCTTGCTTTTTAATCCAGTCTGATACCTTGTGTCTTTTGATTGGGGCATTTAGCCCATTTACATTCAGGGTAACTATTGAAAGATCGGAATTTAGTGCCATTGGATTGCCTGTAAGGTGACTGTTACCGTATATTGTCCATGTTCTTTTCTGGTCTATGTTGCTTTTAGCCTCTCTCTTTGCTTAGAGGACCCCTTTCAAGATTTCCTGTAGGGCTGGTTTTGTGTTTGCAAATTCCTTTAGTTTTTGTTTGTCCTGGAAGCTTTTATCTGCCCTTCTATTTTCAATGAGCCTAGCTGGATATAGTATTCTTGGCTGCATATTTTTCTCATTTAGTGCTCTGAATATATCCTGCCAGTCCTTTCTGGCCTGCCAGGTCTCTGTGGATAGGTCTGTTGCCAATCTAATGTTTCTACCCTTGTAGGTTACATATCTCTTCTCCCGAGCTGCTTTCAGGATTTTCTCTTTGTCTATGAGACTCGTAAGTTTTACTATTAGACATTGGGGTGTTGACCTATTTTTATTGATTTTGAGAGGGGTTCTCTGTGCTTCCTGGATTTTCATTCCTGTTTCCTTCCCCAAATTAGGGAAGTTCTCTGCTATAATTTGCTCCAGTATACCTTCTGCCCCTCTCTCTCTTTCTTCTTCTTCTGGGATCCCAATTATTCTAATGTTGTTTCATCTTATGGTATCGCTTATCTCTCGAATTCTGCCCTCGTGATCCAGTAGTCGTTTATCTCTCTTTTTCTCAGCTTCTTTATTTTCCATCATTTGGTCTTCTATATTAGTGATTCTCTCTTCTGCCTCATTTATTCTAGCAGTTAGCGCCCCCATATTTGATTGCACCTCATTAATAGCCTTTTTGATTTCTACTTGGTTGGATTTTAGCTCTTTTACTTCTCCAGAAAGGGTTTCTCTAATAACTTCCATATTTTTTTCAAGCCCAGCTAGTATCTTTAAAGTGATGATTCTGAACTCTAGATCCAACATTGTACTAATGTCCGTATTCAGTAGGTCCCTGGCAGTCGGTACTACCTCTTGTTCTTTTTGTTGAGGTGATTTTTTCCGTCTTGTCATTTTGTGCAGAGGAGAATAGATTAATGAGAGAACAAAATGCTAGCAGAGTAACAACGTCCCCAGAAAATATACTCTAAACAAATCAGAAAAGACCTGAAGCAGTGGGAAAAGAAAGGGAAAGAGAGAAAAAAGAAAAAGAAAAAAAAGAAAAAGAAAAAGATAAATATAAAAACAAAAACAAACAAAACAAAACAACAACAATAAAAAAAACAGAATGTGATCAAATATGATCAGGCTGGTATATAGATCAGTGCCACGCACTAGATTTGGGGTGTATTTTGGTCTTTTAGGAGAAAGTGCCTCCCAAAATTTTAAAGAAAGAAAAACTTAAATATGTACAAAAATAAGGGTTGATATGATGAAGGGATGGAATATGACTGTAAAGATGGAAATTATAAAAAATTTTATAAAAGGCATTGATAAGAAGTTGTTTGAAAAAAGAAAGAAGAGGATTTAAAAAAGAAAAAAGAAAAAAAAAGGGAGAGGATGTGATCAGGCAGGGGAATAGAAAACACCATATACTAGAGATTTAGGGTATATTTTAATCTGTTAGAAGAAACTATCTCAAAATTTTAAAGAGAGAACAACTTATATATATAAGCCGAAAATACGGGTAACTACTATGAAGGGATAGAATATGACTCTAAAAATGAAAAATAAAAATGTTTTTTTTTTTAAAAAAGGGATTGATAAGATGTTGGTTGAAAAAGGGAAAAAGAAAAATTCAAAAAGAAAAAAAAAAGACAGTTAAAAAAAATTAACTTTGAAAGACTAAAGAATCATGGTAAAAAAGCCATGAATTCTATGTGCAGTATTCCCCTAGCGCTGGAGTTCTGCCGTTTTCATTGATCGGTAAACTTGGTCTTGGCTGGCTGTTCTCGCTGATCTTCTGGGGAGGGGCCTGTTGCCATGGTTTCCAAATGTCTCTGCTGGAAGCGGAATTGCCCCGCCCTTGCCCCCTCCGGCTAAGTAATCTGCTCGGGTTTGGTCTCCGGGGCTTTTGTTCCCTGCGAGCTTTCTGTACAGCTTTGGAGGCGGAGAGTGAAAATGGCGGCCTCCCAATCTCTGCCCTGGAGGAGCCGAGAACTCGGGGCCCCGCTCCTCAGTGAGCCCCCAGAGAAAAGCCGTCAGTCACTCCTGTCTCCCCGGTCTGGGGCCGCACTCCGTGCTCACCCGGCCTGTGACCGCGCGTTTCTATCTCTGGCACCCGACCCCGGGTGGAGTCTCCAAACCCAGCAGATCCCTTCAGTGGGCTCCCACGCCGCTCCTCCCGGGGGAGGAAGGTGAGTCTCCCCGGATCTGCCGCTTGTTGGGTCCCTGCTGGAGGAGCAGTGGCCCGGCTGTGCCGCGGATCACGGTTTATGGCCACCCCGAGCTGAGGGCCCGCGCCTGGGCTCCGCCTCTGCAGCCGGCTTCCCTGCTCAGATACCTGGGAGCTCTGCCGCCCTCAGGCACCCCCGGTCTTTCTGTGACCCCGAGGGTCCTGAGACCACACTGTCCCGGAGGGTTCCACCCCCCCGCTTAGCCACCAGAGTGACGTCCCTCGGCGGAGCAGACTTTTAAAAGTTCCGATTTTGTGCTCCGCGGCTCTATCACTTGCCAGAAGCGGCCGACGGAGGCCCCTCCCCCGCCATCTATCCTCCCGAATATCGCCGCGGGTTCACTTCTCCGCACGTCGTACCTTCCAGAAAGTGGTCGCTTTTCTGATGAGAGAGTTGTTGCTCTTCTTTTCTTCGATCTCCTGTTGAGTTTGTAGGTGTTCAGAATGGTTTGATCCCTATCCAGCTGAATTCCTGAGAGGAGACGAAATCCAGGTCTCCTACTCCTACGCCATCTTGCTCCGCCCCTCGGTCCTCTGCCAATTTTTAATCAGATTATTTTTTGGTGTTGAGTTTTATGAATTCTTTATATATTTTGCATATTAACTCCTTATCAGATATGTCTTTGCAAATACCTTCTACCATTTATTAGGTTGCCTTTTCAACTTATTGCTCTTTCTTGGCTTTCAGGAAGCTTTGTCATTTTGATGTAGTCCCAATAGTTTATATTTGCTTACAAATATTTGCCTGAGAGACATATCTTTAAAAATGTTGCTGTGGCCAATGTCATAGAAATTACTTCCTATGTTTTCTTCTAGGAGTTTTATGGTCTCGTGTTTCACATTTAGGTCTTTGATCTCTTTGGAGGTTTGTGTGTGTGTGTGTGTGTGTGGTGTAAGAAAGTGGAAGTTTCATTCTTTTGCATATAGCTGTCTAGTTTTCCTAACACCATTTATTAAAGAGAATGTCTTTTTCCCATTGTATATCTTTGCCTCCTTTGTCATAGATTAATTGACCATATAAGTGTGGGTTTGTTTCCAGACTCTGTATTGGTCTATTGATCTATATGTCTATTTTTGTGAAAGTGCCATAGTGTTTTGATTACTACAACTTTGTAGTATATCTTGAAATCTGGGATTGTGATACCTCCAGCTTTGTTCTACTTTTTCAAAATTGCTTTGGCTTGAGATTTATTTCTGTTCATATACAGATAGTTCATCATATGGCATATAGACAGATAAGATTCTGAAGACTTTTTTTCAGAAATCACTTTAACTTTGACTGCTTATGTGTATTAGATAAACATTCAAATAAAGTCTTTGCTCAATCAAAAACTTGAAAGAGGGAGTGGTGATGGTTAGCTCCTAGAGATGTAACAATGTGGTCTTCTAGTGGGTGGGATATCCTAGACCATATTCCTCAGAAATTGATTATTTCTAAATAATTTTCTTGCCTGTCTCAAAACATCTGAGCAGTAGATTTCATAGTTTATACTAGTAGGCTTTAAAGAATCAGCCCAAATTAGGAGACTTAATGTTAAGCAATTGAAAGAATGTTAAGCAATTAAAAGAAAATCATTGTAAAAAATTATTTTTCAAATAGAGGTGGTTTATCACCAAAGTGTGTGTGTGTGTGTGTGTGTGTGTATGTATTTTGGAGGGTGGCAAAAGATGGTATTTTTTTACTTCAGGAGAGAGACTTACCATTTAGAATTCTTTCTACTGTGAATAACAACAAAAAATTCACAAACTCAGACTGCCTTAAAAGGTTAGGGTTGGTTAATTCAGGGCTAATGATGCTTTCTGTGTAAATACTCTGCTCTAGTTACTCTTGGCTTCATCTTAAAGCTGGTGTCTTTTGGGTTTTGAGATGACTGCCCATAGCTATTGGAGAAATACACTTCCTGGCTTATACCCAGTGGGAGACATATACACCCTACAGAAATTAATTTGAGTGAACAATTTCTCAATTTTCCCAGAAGTGATATTGCCAGTACAGTTCTTTATGAATAGGAAATATTAATTCATCACATATTACAAGGTCTTTGGAAATTAGGTCTTCTGTTGCCCCACCTGGCTAAGAAGGGTTGCCTGGAAGTGGAGGAGCTAATTGAACCAGATTAAAGCTATGTTAAGAAGGAGGATAGAGGATACATTTGGGGTAGGCAGTCATTAGAAGCCACTAGGTATAGCTCTTGTAATTGCATATCTCAAAATTCCACCACAGGATACTCCCTTTTTTGTTTATTTTTACATCTGGAAACATTGATCTTTGTTTGTCACTATTTCATTTATAGACTGGTATTTTATATCATCTGTCTTAGTTCACCCTGCTGGTCTCAGTAACAGTCCTTGAACATTATTTATCTTGGTTTGATTCACATTTGCTCAGCAATTGTCTTCTGACATGGCTCTTTCTCATTCAGTTTTCATTTATTAAGCAGCAGATATATGACATTGTTTGGTTTAGTTCTTTCCAATTCAATTCAACAGTGTTTGCCTCAAATCATCCTTCTTCATCGAGCCATCTTCATCCTCTACTGTTCTCTTCCTCTCACTTGTGTACATTAGCAATAATTGTATAATGGGATTCAATTTCTTTGATCTCGCATGCATTCAGAAGTCATCTGACATCATTTGCTTCCATCCTCTTTGGGTCCGCTCAGAGATTATTTATCTTTATTTCTTTTCTCTCACAGAGAAATTATGGCCTTAATGCCACATGCTAGTCTTTTCGGTAGGACACTATTTCTGATCAAGAAGTTGGACATTTATTCATGAACATTTTTGAGACTTCTCAGCTTCAGTTGAGCTAGCAATGCATTTTCATCACATCAGACAAATTCTACAAAAAATACCTTAATGTTGAAAATGGAAATGAAATGAAGTGACCAAGGACATCCTTGGGGTAGATTACTTAAATTATATGTTAAAAATATTGTTTCTGGATAATTCTCTACATAAGACTGCAGTGATATTTGCAGAATCTACTTTTTAATCCTCTAATTCTGAAAAGAAAACGATTAAATATTTTATGAGGTTCTACAAATTGTTTATACCTCAGTGATGGCTTTTGCCTTCATTCAAAGCATCCACAAATTCAAGGTGTATATTTGCTCTATACATAAGCATTGAAACTGTCCTGTCCACAAAATATCCCAAAAGATATCCTTTCCAATGTCAGGTAAAGTTTAATGTTGAAAGGTGTTTAGGTAGAGTGGGTGATAGCTTTATTATTACATGAAGGAAAAATTGTATTCATTTAATAGCTAATGTACATTGTCCTTTTTCAATTTTATGCCAAAACCAGTCACACTTACAGTTCATCACTGCATTCAGGGATTTATGTTTTAAAGAGTCTGTTTGGTACTATTTCAAAGGGTTTATGTATTTTTGACAAAAAGAAACCATTTGCTTAAATCTTTTTTTCTCCTGGTGTTCTACTTAAAATTCAGTTAAGTATTTAAATCATTTTTATAACTGAGTGTTATCCAATAGTAACTTCCAATTAGAACTTCTTAGAATGTTGCAGGAGAGTCTACTAAGCAACCTAGGTTTTCTGAAATAGATATATTCACACATATAAACTCTAAGATTAGGGTTTCAGATTATGTAAACCATTTGGTTTTAGATATAAGACTTTTAGCAATTCTACTTCAGACTGTTACTGATGCCATAAAGACCCATCTCTTTTAATAATTTAATGACATGTTATGATGCTTACCTGGCTAAATATGTAAACAGTGGTCATGGTATTACTAGATAATTTCTACAAGCTGTCATCAGTTTTTAGACCACTGGGATAACACTGACGTGATAAAACCTTTTCAGGTTCACAGAATCTTTGAGATTCTCCTGATTTAGTGACACCTGGGAATACATCATGAGCACAGAATATGTCCCTTTCATTGATTGATACAAAGAATTCTATAATAGAAACATCTCAATATTGCATTTGCAAAATACAGTTGACCCTTGAATAACAGGGGGGTTAGAAGCACCAACACCCCTTCCTGTGTATAACTTTTGGCTTCCCCAGAACTTAATTACTAGTAGCCTATTGTTGACTGGAAGCCTTACTAATAACATAAATAACACATATTTTGTATGTTCTCTGTACACATACTATATTCTTAGAATAAAATAAGCCAGGGAAAAGAAATTTTTTAAAGAAAATGTTACTGAGAAATCAAAAGGAAGAGAAAGTACATTTACAGTACTGTATTTTTTGAAAAAAAAATCCACGTATAAATGGACCCATGCAGTTCAAACTTGTGTTGTTCAAGGGTCAACTATATCTTCTATATATCTTCACAGCTAAGTTTTTCTTTTGCTTCTCCATCAACATTTGTCCCAGTGTTCTTAAAAAGGGGGGGTGGAGGAGGCAATATAAAGATTTCTGTTGTCTTTAGGGAAATGTATTATTTTTTAATAATCCAAATCTACCAGTTAGGTGATTTTTGTCCACATTCCAGTGTGCCCTATATTTCAAGGGGGGCGGGTTAAGTGTTGCTCAGATCCAAAACTATTGTTGACATTGTATACTCTCCATGCTCTCGGAGTTGGGGAAGCATTCACATAGAACACAATACGAAGGTGATTCCTAGAGTTGTGCCCTTTGGTGGTGCTGATTTTAAAGCCCACGTGCATTTTCACATTGCCTAATATTCATAAATCCCTGGTTAATTGTGCATCATAAATCAGGGAGTGAAAAGCCTGGTCTTCATCAAGAAGGAGGATAAGATGGATTATAGGAGAAAGAGCTCTTAAGCAGTAGAATCCCTTAAATCCAGCCCCAGTGGAGTCAGGTTTGTGGCAAAAAGAAAAATAAGGACCCTTCAGTGAAAGTTTTCCCATAGAGTTAAATTTGTTTAATTTAAAGAAGTGCCTTCAATTTTCAGATTATGTTTTTACTTGATGATTTTTTTAATGAGCAAAACTATGACAACAGCCCTGTCTTAGTCAATGCTGGCTGCTATAAGAGAATACCATTGACTGAGTGGCTTATAAACAACATTTACTTCTCACAGTTCTAGAGACTGGGATGTCCAAGATCAAGTTACAAGCAGATTTGATGTCTAGTGAGGGCCTGCTTCCTAGCTCAAAGTCCATTCTCTTGCCTTGTCCTCACATTAGGAAGGGGTGAGGGAATCCTTTGGAGCCTTTTTAATAAAGGCTTTAATCGCATTCATAAGGGCTCCACTCTCATGACCTAATCATCTCCCAAAGGCCCCACTTGCAAATACTATCACATGGGAATTTAGTTTCAATGTATGCATTTTGAGAGGACACAACATTCAGTCTGTGGAAGACCCGTTTAAAAATATTATTTTATGTTTCATCTCCCCCTCCGATTTCCCCCCCTTCATAACATAATAATAAAAAATATTATTTTATTAGTTTATGAAATACAGTTTTAGAAACTGCTGTGGTAAGACATTAAGATTTTTAAAAATTGACTATCATCCTTCATGTAAATACTAGCCCACTCAACTTCATATCGATTCCTAGTTTGAACATAGAGAGGAGACAAGTAGGGAGAGATGTGATATATTCAGTGGTCCCTGTAGTTCATTACAATTCTTTTTTCATTTTAGACCCTCACATATTTGCTCCTAGACTTTTAAAAAAGACAAATAGTAATTATACTCATTAGTGATGGTGATTTAATGCATTTCATTCAAATATTTCAAAACACATTACAGTCATAGAGTCTACTGCTGATACTGTCAGTTTTGATGGCTTCATAAAACAGTGTTTTGTGGAGGTGAATGACTTTTGTTCTATTTAATAATTCTAATCCTGAAATTCACAATTATATTTTTCTTGTTTTTTTACTGAGTGATTTATGAAGTGTATCACAAAATATAATCAAAATGCTCTTTTCAGTATGAGGTTAATAATGCTCAATTATGTGTTGTATTGTTTTATATGTGTACATCAAGACTTAGCAAGATTTTGAGTTCCCCCAAGGCAGAATTGGCCATTTTTCTTTTATGTCAAGCAATGAATCCATTTCAGGTCTGGTGGAATCACTGGAGCTCAGGAAACACTTTTTGTATTCTGTGTATTAATAAGCTTATCTTTGAAAGCTACTCTTATTTTTGAAAGATTTGGAAGCCTTAATCTAAATATCATAGAGAAATAAAAATAAAGATTTTGTAAGTGTGCATTTTTTTCTTTTTTAAAAAAGATTTATTTATTTATTTGAGAGAGAGAGAGAGAGAGAACCCGAGCAGGGGCAGAGGGAGAGAGGGAGAGAATCTCAAGCAGACCTCCTGCTGAGCACAGAGCCCCACATGCAGCTCGATCTCAGGACCCTGAGATCGAGACCTGAGCCGAAACCAAGAGATGCTTAACCAACTGAGCCACCCAGGCACCCCAGTAAGTGTGCATTTCTGTTCTGAAGACGGAAATAAAGTGCAAGAGGGTCAGGAATAGAGAAATCAGTTTCAATACAATTTTCTAATTGTCTATGGCATGTTGAACAGATATATCACAGTTTTACTGCTGAATTTTAGGGTAATAAACTGTACTATTCTTATTAATGCATTTCAACACTGGGTCAATAATATTATGACCATTTTATAGTTTAATAAATAAAAGAAATCCCTACTTTCACAATATCTAAGGAACTAACACAGTATCTAAAAACTGAAGTTTTGACCATATGTGGTATCTTAAACTGTAATATAATTAAGAAAATTTATTTTTCACTGTCTTCTTTTCATTTCAAATTCTTTTCACACAAGCCAGCCCATCCACAGGATGGCATTTAATTTTTTTTTTTTTTAATATTATGAGACTTTTACTCTTTAACCACTACAGAATTGCTCTTCAACCATCTGGAAACCTTAAAATCCAAGCTTTGAAAGGAACTCTATGCTAGTATAATATTTTTCTATAGATTTATTTCTTCTGCTTTTTTTTCTATGCTGTCTCCTTTATATTATTGTAAGAACTTTTTAAAGCATTCATTATATTACATTTTCATACCTGATTTTGAAAATAAAACATGTATTTTAACAAGTATAATGGTATTATTCCTTTGAATAACTTCCCCACATTTGGGAGTAATTTCCAAAATAATCTCAGTAGCTATTTTACATGGTCTATGAGTTTATGTCATCATGTGGTGTATGCTTTATCCATTGTGGCCAATTTTATCTATATAGGTGCAAAAAGTGTTAACACACAAAAGCCCCCTTATTCTATGATCAATAAATCTAAAGCACTATAGAATATCCTTATGGTGAGTCTGAGTATCATAAGAGTCTTTCTCTTTCCTTTCCCTGTATAAAGTTTTATAAAGTCAACTTCTCTGAGAACAGAAAACCATCTCTCTCCACCAATTTTTGTCTTCAGTATTTACAAGAGGATTTTTCCCCTTTCTTCCAAGGCCTTCCAAATTTGCCAATGACCCTGATTGGCCAGGAGGTAATACTTAATGCCTCAGAGTTTCATGAGAGGCTTTTTAAGCATTGTTTCCACATTTGAAGTACAACCAGGTCCTTTAATGGTGAGCTTGTCACAGCAGATTAGCTGAGTTTTATATTAAAATGTGACATTTCTGGTTGTGTTCACATTTACAAATTAAGTTTGTTCAATTATATCCTAGTAAGAGAATGTGTTTTTGTGGAACCTAAGAAATAACTGCATTGCCATAAAATTAAAGGGACCCAGTGAAGGCACCTTCTATAAATTCTAACCAACGTATCAAGGGATTTTGTGGATAGAATCAAAATCTGCCATTTTATGCATATAAATACTTTCAATGTTTATTTACTTTATAGCAGCAAAGAAACTGTGTTTTTTTTGTTTGTTTTTTTTTAAAGATTTTATTTCTTTGACAGAGAAAGACACAGCGAGAGAGGGAACACAAGCAGGGGGAGTGGGAGAGGGAGAAGCAGACTCCCCGCCAAGCAGGGAGCCCGATGCGGGGCTTGATCCCAGGACTCTGGGATCATGACCTGAGCCGAAGGCAGACGCTTAACGACTGAGCCACCCAGGCGCCCCAAGAAACTGTGTTTTAAAAAAAGTAAAAGCCATAGGAACTTCTTTAATTTACAACTTTAGTGCCTTTATCACTACTAAATCAGCACTTTTCATTCTATGATTTATTAAACCCTGAAAATTTACAAGCTTCTACTAATGAAATTTCTCTATACACTCTTAAATTTGTTATTTTTCTTTTCTGTTGTGAGTTATATTTCATAAAAAATTACAGTTGTCTTCTTTTATAAATTTTGGTTCACTGGTAATTTGAAATATTTCTTGACAATCAGCAATTTACTTCTTAAAGCATAAATATTCTATCTTTTTTCTTATTGAATTAGAATGTGATAGTCCATTTCAGGCAGTTTTTAAGCCTTTTACCTGAATAGATTTGCTTCCCTAGGTAGCAAGTTATCTATCTTTCTTCATAATTTTTTTAACACTTTCAGCTTGAGCAAGTATATCATTGTATCTTACATTAAGGAAATCCACTGGGGAAAACTTAAATATATAAAATAAGAAAATCCATTAGAGAAAATTGGAAATAATGTATAATTTTATTAGTACAAAAATATGCATTTCTTTATAAATATACCAATAAATAATGGAATTTCTTAGTTGATTTACTATTTACAAGTCATAGATTCACTTGAATAGATATCAGGCAATAAAGAAACTAGAAGCTAAAATGACAGACTCTGTCAGCTGAAATCAATCCAAAGTAAACACAAAACCCCTCGAAAGACATAAAATTAAAACTAAATAAGTTATGAATTAAAATTTTTAAATGATAATATTTTTAAGGAAGTCATCAAGTTTAGTGAGCTCTTCCTTGTGACTCTGTGAAATTAGTGAAATTGCAGTGATCCTGAATAATTACTTTTCCTTTGAAACTAATTCCTCTAGCCTTGAGAACTAATTTTAGTATTTTATTTTTTAAAGATTTTATTTATTTATTAGACAGAGAGAGTGTGCCCATGAGTGGGAGGTAAGACGCAGAGAGAGAGGGAGAAGCAGACACCCCACTGAGGAGGGAATCCCAACCTGAAGCAGGTTAGATCCCAGGACCCCAGGATCATGACCTGAGTAGAAGGCAAGACACTTAACCGACTGAGCCACCCTGGCACCCCTAAGAACTAATTTGAGTATTTTAGATATATTTTTTAAAATACCAGTTTATTAAATTTGTGGGATTGCCTTAAATTAGAATTAGACCTGCTTTTTAAAGAGTTTTGTAAAATGTTTTTTTTCAAATCAGTATGTGCTGACTTATTTTAATTTTTGTAGGAGGATCAGGGATTCTTAGAATTTTTACTCTAATGGACATTAGAGACCATTTAACTGAGTGATCTTTTCACAGTTGCAGTCGCTGTGGGCTACACAGTTTAAATAACCTCAGTCACACAATCAATAGCAACAGTCTGAAACTCTAGTTGTTTTTAAGCACTGATTTGTTACCAAAATGGTAGCCAAAATGGTAATCTCTGGAAGCTATATATATAAATGGAAGTTAAAAATGATAGGAAATTAAGGAGAAGGACAAGGGATTTGTTTAAATATACAAGTATCTGAGCGAAATCTCTTATATGTGTATTTAGGTTCATTTATGCTTATGTGTGCATCAGGAATATATCTTGGGGCACCTGAGTGGCTCAGTAGTTAAGCATCTGCCTTCTGCTCAGGTCACGATCCTGGGGTTCTGGGATCGAGCCCTGCATCCGCCTCCCTGCTCTGTGGGAAGCCTGCTTCTCCCTCTCCCACTCCCCCTGCTTATGTTCCCTCTCTCGCTGTCTCTCTCTCTCTCTCTGTCAAATAAATAAATAAAATCTTTTTTAAAAAAAGAATATATCTCATACATTACTCCTTAAACAATTTCTTCCAGGGCGCCTGGGTGGCTCAGTTGGTTAAGCGACTGCATTCGGCTCAGGTCATGATCCTGGAGTCCGGGGATCGAGTCCCGCATCGGGCCCCCTGCTCGGCAGGGAGCCTGCTTCTCCCTCTGACCCTCCCCCCTCTCATGTGCTCTCTCTCTCTCATTCTCTCTGTCTCAAATAAATAAATAAAATCTTAAAAAAAAAAAAAAACACACAATTTCTTCCAGACTCCTCTTCTATCCATTAATGTGTCACCTACCATCGTCTTAATTATACTATAGTTGTCCCACATGACTTTCACCTTCCCTCATACTTCTTAATCCTCAGTTTATATCTCATTATCAGATATGCTCACCATAATTGAATTTGGCCAGTGTTTCATTAATCTTTTCAAAAATAATTTTTAGTACCTTCATCTACCATACAGTATGTGGGGATACATTTATGAGTAAGACAGATTAGATTCCTTCCCTCACAGAGCTTATTATCTAGAGGAGGGCAGGGGTGCTCCATGAACTGATGCTACTCCTTGAAATGTGTAACTGCTTAATAGATTACCTCCAAAACGTACCAGACTAAAACTGCACATATTTATTATCAATTCCTACAAATCAAGAATCTGGGCATTGGTGAGCTAGGTCTTCTGTTTCAGAGTCTTTCACCAGGTTGCAATCAAAATTTCAGTCAGGGCTCCAGTCTCATCTGAAGGCTCAACTAGAGGAGCTCTGCTTCCATTCTCACTCACATGATTTTAAGCAAGATTCAGTTCCTAGTGGGTCATTGGACTGAGGACTTCAGTGCATCACTGGCTGTATTATAGAGGTTATCATCAATTCCTTGCCATGTGTATCTCTCTATAAGGAAAATCATATGATGGCATCTGGGTTTCATTGCACTGAACAAGCAAGAGAGAAAGAAAATGGTATTCAGGATGGAAGCCAGAATCTGTTTGTAACATAATCTTGGAAGTCACATCCTATCCCTTTACTATGTTCCAGTCATTAGAAAAAAATCACAATACCTGGCCCACCCTTTGGGAAGATGACACAAGAGTCAGGGATCATTGGGAATTATCTTAGAAGCTACCTACCACAGCCTTATATTTTACAAATACACCAGTATGTGACCAAAGAAAATTTTAAATGGAAAACGATATTGTGTTAAGAATTGTGAAGGGGGGGCGCCTGGGTGGCTCAGTCATTAAGCGTCTGCCTTCGGCTCAGGTCATGATCCCAGCGTCCTGGGATCGAGCCCCTCATCGGGCTCCCTGCTCCGCGGGGAGCCTGCTTCTCCCTCTCCCACTGCTTGTGTTCCCTCTCTTGCTGTGTCTCTGTCAAATAAATAAATAAAATCTTAAAAAAGAAAAAAAAGAATTGTGAAGGGATGGGGCTTTTACTCTGTGTCTGTATGCCATTTAACAGGTTAGCCTTCCATAATTTCATGGATCTGGTAAGAAGACAAAAGACTATGGGCTCAGACACTAAGACAGTTCATTACTTGTAGCAAACAATGAGAGTAGCCAGAGCATTAGCATTAGCATTTTTTTGTATTGTTTCATTGATTCAGTTCTTGCCAGATGATATGAAGAGTGTCAGATTACACTTGCACATGCTTTACAGGAATTTAGAATTCTGAATTTAGTGAACCTAAATCTTTTATAATGAACAATAAGGACACCTCTCCTTTGTTCCAAAGGGAGATGCTATTTCTGTAGTCCAGATTGTAAGCAAACTTGTGCTTTATTCCAAAAGGAGACTCTATCTTTATCCAACAAGGCTATTTACTATACAAACATCCTTGAAAAGATGGTAAATAAAGGGCTCTCTGTTCACCCATGAGACATGCTGGAACATGGCAGTCTCATAGATACTGTTTTTCAGCATCCTGATTCTTCAGCACAGGTAGTCGGAGAAGCTCTGATCCAGAAGGGGTTTTTTGAAACTCTTTTGCTCACACAAGTTATAATCTAGAGGTTTTTAGCCTCTTTTTCTTTTCTTTTCTTTAAGATTTTATTTATTTATTCGACAGAGAGAGACACAGCGAGAGAGGAACACAAGCAGGGGGAGTGGGAGAGGGAGAAGCAGGCTTCCCGCCGAGCAGAGAGCCCGATGCGGGGCTCGATCCCAGGACCCTGGGATCACGACCAGAGCCGAAGGCAGACGCTTAACGACTGAGCCACCCAGGCGCCCCTAGCCTCTTTTTCATATGATTCCAGGAACCTATCATAGTGTCTCTGAAATCATTGTAGGGATTGATAATTTTAATAGAGAATGCTAGGAAAAAATCTGTTGCTTCATGTATGTTTCATTATTTTGTTTTTAAATACTGGAGTTTGAGGATATATATATACACATTATATATATATATGAGTTTGAGATAAGATTGCATAATAGAGATCCTGATGGAATGTGGAAAAGAACTAGAGTATAACCTAAGTTGAGTGGGGTAAAGATAAGCCCTGCTTATTAGGATTAACCCCAGACAAATTCTCTTGAAATTTCTTCAAGAGAACCACAGATGACAAGAACAAAAGTCCTTGAAGACATGCTCTGGAGGATCTGCACCATGTTGTATGTTGACACCTTGGAAGAACCATGAAATAACCATCTCTTAACTTTATAGCTCATTTCATAGGAGAGATAACTTTTGTAATGTTAAGTGTGAAATCCTGTTTAGAATGGAAAGACAATGGAAAAATCTGCCTAAGAGAAGGAGAAGTCATTATGGTTAGCTTTTGGAAATAAGAGAAATCAAGTTTGTTAATTCCAGAGAAAATCTATAGGCCAAAAGAAACTTACAGAGAAGTGGAAAACACAATAAGAAGACAACCAAAACTGTCAAATAGTTTGCATCTTTTTTTTTTTAGATTTTATTTATTTATTTGAGAGCGAGAATGAGAGAGAGAGAGAGAGCGTGAGAGGGGGAGGGTCAGAGGGAGAAGCAGACCCCCTGCCGAGCAGGGAGCCTGATGCGGGACTCAATCCCGGGACTCCAGGATCATGACCTGAGCCGAATGCAGTCGCTTAACCAACTGAGCCACCCAGGTGCCCCGTTTGCATCTTTTTAATCACAAAAGTGAAAAAGACTGAGATTATAGCAGAAATCTGACCAAGCTGATTTAAATCTAAGTTAAAGCTGCACAGTGCAGATGCTAACTCATGAGCATAGACATATTGAAGATAACATCATGCATATGAAACAAACAGTAATTAGAAACACCACTGCATATAGTCTAGTTAGCTCCATCCTGAGTAAAAGTCTGGAAAGGATTTTGAAAGGGAGTTACATTCCAGAGAAGCAGGGATATCTTGAGAGAGAAGGAATTTTGTTACATGTTCAGGGGTGAAGTTAAGTCTTTGTCCTCAAAAGAGATTTCGTCAATTCTTGACTTGTTGCTTTCCCCCTTGCTGCTATTAAATCAGAGTAGGTAATGAAAGAGGAAAATGAAATCTTCACAGCGTTTCCCCTCTGCTCTTTGTTGCTATAGGAGTCCCATATTCAAGGAAAAGCTGAAAAGTTGAGTTTAATGCTCTAAATTTCCCTGGGATTGGTGCAGTAGCCAGGCAGCTTGCTACTTAGAGTGTTCTTGTTTCTGTCATCTCCCAAGAATGTTGAATGTTGATCTGTGTGTGTGTGTGTTTGTGTAAAATCCGTGTGAATATTTCAAGTAATATAGACAAAGCAATATCTACTTGACTACCACATTCCCATCCCAATATCATTTCTGCCCCCGGTACATATACTATCAATTTGTTCTGTATTTTTCCAGACCTATACATAGACATTTCTGTGTCATTTATGAAGATACAGAAATAGGATCATGTAGAAAGGGATCAGACAACTAAATCCTCTGGGTCAAATCTTGTCAGCCATCTGTTTGTTTATAGCCTGTGAGCTAAGGGTGGTTTTACATTTTTTATTTGTTACATTTTAAATAGTTATCCCCATGAAAACCTCAATTTTGTCTCTTGTTCTGCAAAGTCTTAAATATTTACTATCTGGCTCTTTAAGAAGTGGTTTGCCATCCCTTGATATAGAATGAACTGTTTTCCAAAATATCTTAATTCATATGTAAAAATATGTTTTAGAGATCTTTTTGTGAATCTATCTCGTTCTTTTTAGCTGAAAGATAATATTCCATACTATGGATTATTGTATAAACCACTTATGTTTTGATAGATATTAGGGTTTGTCTCATTTTTAACATCAAAAACAATGCCGAAGCGCCCAAATTCGGGGTGCACAAGGGCAAGTATTTGCACGTGAATGTTTTCCATTGATTTTTACAAATAATGTACTGATAATCTCTCCACAGATCTGAGTTCATTTCCTACTTTTACGATTTTTAGTAAAGTCAGATGCTCCTCCTTTATCACTTTATGAGAATTGTTAAATGCCAGTAAGAAATATAACTATCGAGTGTACCACAGTCTTACATCAGTAGGTATAATACATTTTTCCCATAGGCAATGCTGTAAAAGATGACAAAATTATAACCAGAAAAGTATTTGGCAAACATAGAAATAAAACAGGGATCATTAATTATATGAATTTAATGCTTAAAAAGCATCAGACTAATTCAGCCTAATGTATCTATCTCAAAAATAAGGATAGTGTTGTTAATAGATCAGGTTATAGGCTACTCCTTTTTTTTTTTTCAACAGACTCTGATTCTCATTTCAAATATAAAGCCCTACCTCCATATGCTAGCACATAATAGGGCACACATAACCATTGCCACATATTTGAATGGAGATACTGATATATTTTTGTTTTTGAGACTGACATTTCTGAATATATGATTATAGGAACATAGATTATACAATGTGTGAAATTTAATTCAAATAATGTATTTATTATATAAAAATAATAAAGTCACATTACCATGAATTCTTAGAAACACATATTTTAACCAAATTTAAAATACTATAGGTAATATGTAGGAAGTACAGAGTGAATCAGAGAGCATATGTGAAAAACAGTATATTTTTTAAAAACCTGTACTTTTGAAACAATATGACAAAATGTTGTACTTGTTGACTACCTTAGGAGGGTTTTACATTCATACAGGATGTCAAAGCACATATTTTAAGAACATATACTAACTATGCTCAAATAATTTAAAGGTTGTCATAGAAAATAAGAATGGCACATTGCTATGTTGTTCTAGAGCAAGTTCTAAAATTTCATCCTGTATCAGGATCACCTGGAGGGCTTGTCTGCTAGGTTCCACCCCCAGAGTTTCTGAATCATTAGACAGGCTTTGGGTGTCAGCTTGACTGTGCTAAACTGCCTCCCCCAGAATCTTTTTCGTGTATGTTTCTGGTTAGGGTTGGCTACAAGAGATAGCATGGGAAAGTGGGAGGAAGGAATGGGAGCCGCGGCTTACTTGTACCAAACATGAACACCTTACCCAGTGACTCAAACACTAATCCAGGTGCTACTGTGAAGGGGCTTTGCAGATATAATTAAAACCCTAATTAGATGACTAAATTAGGGAGATTGTTTTGGGGTGGGCCTGACCTACACAGCTGGAAGGCCTCAAAAGAGCATTTAGACCTGAGATGGAGAGAGAGCTAGGAAAAGAAAGGGAAAGACAAGGACACAGAGAGAGACACAGAGAATGAGACTCCCACTGTGGACAACTTCAGCCCATGCCCATGGGTTACCAGCCCATGTGTGATCTTCCTTTCCCAGCTACCTGCCTAAGGATGTCGGACTTGCCTAGCCAACCCCTACATTTGTGTAAACCAACTTCTTATAATAAATTTATCTCTATATATAGTATATGTAACATATAAATAAATATAAATATATGTATATGTATATATACATACAAATGTACACATGCTTCTCTGGTTGAACCCTGACTGATAATAGTCATTTGGGGTGAGACCTGAGAATTTATATCTTTAACAAGTCTCCAGGTGATACTAAGGTGGCTGGTTTGGGGATCTCGCTGTGAACTGCTTACTAAAGGATAGAACATGAGTCAACATGTATCAATTAACAGGATAAAATATTAAACACAACGTGAGACAGAGGTGTCTAACAACTGAGAATTTTCATTCATGAGTAATCTGTCTTGTGCAGAAATGAAGTTCTCTCAGACATTGCAAATGTTCAAGAAGAGTTTGGATAATAACAGTATACACTGAGTACTTTTCATATGCCTGGCAACCTTCTTAACACTTACATGTATTAACTAAATTAATCTTTTTATTATGGAAGGTGAAGAGAACACATAATTGGCCCAAGGTCATAGCAAAGATGGCAGAACTTGGATTTGAACTGAGATAGCCTGATTGAAAGCCCATGTCTCTGAATAATCAGCAATATTGTCCGCTCTCCCTCCCTCTTCCTCCCTCCCAGTCCCCATCTATATATACTCACACATACATGTATCTCAAAGGTGCTATTAGAGAAATTATTTTAGTGGGAATTATTTGGATTAGATAATCTGGAAAATATTTTTGAACTCTGATTCTATGATATAGATGAAATAGCTGGCTTGACCAGGGACTAATTCTTTCATTTTATTCTTTCTTCTCCCATTCTCAGAATTTAGCCTTTTGATTGTTTTCTTTTATAAAAAGTCTTAGTTTGATCAACATGAATTCTGGGCCCTCTCATGACTTAGATAAATGTTAATATTTTAATTTTTAGTAATATACATTCTAATTTTTCCTATCATGGGACAATTCAAGTGGAGAATTGATAATTAAATAATTTAGACCTCAGTTCCATCTTTTATATTAATGTACATGTTTTTGCAAAAACTGCTAGGATTGTGTACCATTCTGCCTAGTCTCTCCTGTATGTTACATGTTTACAAACTTCGAGGAGAGAGAAGAGAAAGGATTTCCAGGACCTAAAATGTTATTAGTGAATTATGTTATCCTTATCATTAATCATCATCTGTTATGTCATGTTTGCTCTCCATCTGGTTGGGTATCAGGTGTGATGCTGAATAGTTTCAGTACATTAATTCCCAACTAGTGACTACTGGTGGCAGGCGGATTAGGTTACTCTGTGACTATTTATTAATGTTGTTAATTGTTTGACAAATCATTATTGACTACTATTCACAGAATGACGGATGGCCAATAAGATGTTAAATAGCATTTGCTGTACTTTTGTGATCTCTTGATAGATCATACGTTTAAAAAATTAAAAAATAAAATACATTTTTTCCTTTAAGGGGGTGAAGGAGTTATGTTATAAAATCAAGGTATGAATAATTTTAGTATGAAAATGAAGCCTAATTTAAAATGGAGTAATGAAGACCAAATTAACCTTAAATGCTCACACAATTAAGGGTTGTTTTCAGAATCTTTTGCGCTTCTCTGATAATGAGTGTATTAGGAGAGTGTTCTAGTAATCAATATTATAACAGTAGGAGAGCAAACCTGGGAAAGAATCCAAAGTTAGTGGAATAGTTCACGGTACAAATGCTTTCTGGATGAAATAATGAAAGGGAGACAAGTGTGAATTCATGTTCTTTTCTGGTGCTTTTATGCATGTGAAATTTCAATAGGACCTGAGCAAGACAAATTAAATAATGGAACATGTTTAATTATTTTCACCTTTAAAGCTTCAAAAAAGGAGGTTAAACTTTAAAAATTTGCTGATTTGACTTTTAAAAAAATAAAATAAAATAAAATATAATAGGGCGCCTGGGTGGCTCAGTTGGTTAAGCAACTGCCTTCGGCTCAGGTCATGATTCTGGAGTCCCGGGATGGAGTCCCGCATCGGGGTCCCTGCTCGGCGGGGAGTCTGCTTCTCCCTCTGATCCTCCCCCTCTCATGCTTTCTGTCTCCCATTCTCTCTCAGATAAATAAATAAAGTCTTTAAAAATATATATATAATATGGAATGACCTGAATACTGGGAAACTCATCCTAAGAAATGATGACCAATATTGAGTAAGAAATCTACGATATAACCTAGAACTTTTTTCCCCACTCTTGCTCAATTCAACTTTTATCTGTCTTATTCATCAGGGCCTTCCTATATTAATTAGAGTAATACAAGCTGATGTGACAAACATCAAAATTTCTTGACACAACACAATTGAGGCTTATTTCTTGCTTGAATAACAGTTCAGATGCAGGTGTTTCTACTCAGAATATGGCTTTACTCCATCTAAAGATTTAGGGACTCAGATTTTTCTATCTTGGGACTTTCTTATTCTCTACTGTTCCAGAGTCTACTGTGCTCAAGCAAAATAAAGGGGGGAAAAGAGGGTTTTAACGTTTTAACCATGTTGTAAGTGATAAATGCCACTTTCACTCACATTCCATTGGCAAGAAATACTCATCTGACTCCATTTAAATGCAAGAGAGGCTGGGAAATGTGCTTTCTGCCTGGACAGCCAGTTCCCAGACTTTAGTCTGTGGAGGAGTAGCATAAATTTTGGTGGGTGGCTACCTGTCTGTGACAGAATTGTCTCCTAAAAGGTGTTGCATATTTATTTGTGGAGTAAATGGGTGAGGATGACATTTTTTTTTAAGCTTTTATTTATTTGAGAGAGAGAGAATGAGAGAGAGCACATGAGAGGGGGGAGGGTCAGAGGGAGAAGCAGACTCCCTGCCGAGCAGGGAGCCCGATGCGGGATTCGATCCGGGGACTCCAGGATCATGACCTGAGCCAAAGGCAGTCGCTCAACCAACTGAGCCACCCAGGCGCCCTGAGGATGACATTTGTTTGGACTACCTTCTGGGAGGGAAAAAGATTGCCAAGTTGAGGTGTCATCCATGAAAATCATGGAGTTTTCTCTCTTATGTATATGGCAACAGGTAAAAGCAAGATGGCAGCAGCCTTCCAGCTTCATCACACCTGAAAGATTCTTTCAGTTTGTTCCCTATGTCTGACAAATTTTTTTTGAAGTCTAACAATAGATTGCAAAGTTCATAAAAATGACAGGCCACTGCATAGGATATTTTCTATTTCAAATACCCCAAAATATTAATCCATGCCATGAAGTTTTCCTAGACTAAGTGAAACCATTACTCTTAAAATGTTACCTTATGTTTTCTTAAATATCTCATTCAGAATGGGGTCTTCTTAATTTCTTGTGTATTTATAATTAACCGTGGCTTTTTCTAAATTACACTTAAGATTATTTCCCTTCTAATTCCTTTCCCCACCACAATCTCTCCATTAAATAATACTTGTAAGCATACTAACAATTATCTACATGTTGCAGGGAAATGCCTCCTTAAAGAGATCCTCCAGTGAATCAAGCCCATATTTTAAAAAATTAATTAGTTAATTCCAGTATAATTAATGTACAATATTAGGTTAGTTTCAGGTGTACAATATAGTGATTCAACAATTCTATATGTTACTCAGTGCTCATCATGATAAGGGTAATCTTAATCCTCTTCATCTATTTCACCCATCCCCCCATCCACCTCTCCTGTGATAATCACCAGTTTGTTTTCTATAGCTAAGAGTCTCTTTTTTTGTCTTTTTAATTTGTTCGTTTGTTTTGTTTTCTAAATTCCACGTATGAGTGAAATCATATGGTATTTGTCTTTCTCTGACTTATTTCACTTGGCATTATAACTTGTAAATCTATCTATGTTGTTGCAAATGGCAACATTTCATTCTTTTTATGGCTGAGTAATATACCACAGTGTGTGTGTGTGTGTGTGTGTGTGTGTCTTTATCCATTCATCTATGGATGGACACTTGGATTGTCAAGCCTATATTTGAAAGGTTGTCTATATTAAAATATATCAAATGATTATCCATCCAAATGATGAACATCAAAAGTAATATGGATGAAAGCATCTTTTTCATTGCAATGTTTTGGGGCGCCTGGGTGGCTCAGTCATTAAACATCTGCCTTCGGCTCAGGTCATGATCCCAGGGTCCTGGGATGGAGCCCCGCATCAGGCTCCCTGCTCAGCTGGAAGCCTGCTTCTCCCTTTCCCACTCCCCCTGCTTGTGTTCCCTCTCTCGCTGTGTCTCTCTCTGTCAAATAAATAAATAAAATCTTTTTAAAAAAATAAATTACAATGCTTTGTTCAAATGTGTTATTAATACCTATTAGAACTGTCTCGTCATGAAACAAGCCAGTTAACCAAGTAATAGGTTATCTTTAACTTGAGCCATGATGGTTATCCACAGTCGATCTATATTAGCTGCAAGTTGGGTTGACTGCTCTCAGGGATTTCCTCAAATTGTGAGACAATCTGGTTTTATTCATTTGAATTTCCTCATTTTGCAGGCAAGAAAACAAGAGAGGTGAAGTCACTTACCCAAGTGTAAGTGCTTGAGCCATGATGCTCTTGCCTTTAATGATGACATACTTTTTCAGGAATCATGTGAGCTTTGGCCTTACCTGTATCTGGGCTACCGTTAGCACTTCAGCTCATTTTGGTTGTTGTTTTCTTGTATGTCATGGCCAGGAAATGCTCTCAATTTCATATACAATAATAACTCCACACTGTCAAGAGATCTAAATAATGAATCTATCAATATCCTGATGGCTCAGTATTCAAATGATGGCTTTACTTGGTACTCAAGTTCACTAAGTTTTCTCAGGGTAAGTTGAACTGGGTGTTGAATTGAGAGTGTTAGTATGCTCTGATTTAATACCTAAACTAGTTATGAAAGGGGAAAATATTAGAAAATTATTTTATAATAATTCACAATGTCTGACTATATAATTTGAAATCAAGGAAAACCTATCCTTACCACTGCAACATCTATAACATTAATATATTTAGAATTCTAAAGACAGATATTTTCTTGTTTCTAAGGAAATATTTTCCTTAAATAAGCATTCAGTAGATATTTTTTACTCTTTGGCTGTCTATACTATGTGAAATAATTCAGGACACTTTCCTGACCAAATTAAGTAATCTAAACTGATGATGACAGAATGGGTGAATAACTGTAGATTCAATCAATTACTGATGACTTGGTCCCTCAGTTTATCTTTATCAGTGTATACCTTAGAATGGGTCAAGTTAGTTTGTTTAAAAAAATCTGCATTGGAAACATACCTGATTTTCTTTGGTACTTTTTGGTTATCTTTACTGAGATTACCAAGTCTGTTAAATTGTAAATATCCCCTTTTCTTTACAGTCTCACCATTAAAATACTCTAGTCCTAAAACTCCCAATTTAGAGAAATTAATTGTGTCATATATAAGTATAAAGAGGAATAGATTATGTGATTTAATAGGACAGAAACATCAGAGCAGTGATATACAGTGAAATTATAATGTATTGATCTGTTTTACCTCCAAACCATAGTTGCTAATATTGAAAAATAATATAGTTCCAAATGCTATGGCTTGCATATCAGAAAAAAAAATACTTCATTTCCATAGGCTTTTTGATATTCGGTTTCCTATTCTACTGAAAACTTCATCTGGTCCTTGGAAAACACAGGAAAATCTCTCTTGATGGAATTTCATGATATATAAAAATGAGGTAACATTTTGAACTGGCTTATTACATCTCTTACATATGTGATTAACAGGTATACAAGAAATAGTGCTATCTAAATGGAAAATATTTCTTAAAGTTGCATTTGCATATAATAATATGCTTGCAAATAGCTTTATGAAATCTGAGCATTTTCTCCATCCATTGAAAGTGTTCAGCATGCTCCCTGGCATATAAAATGGCCCTTAAGTGTTAGTTATTATCACTATCTATGAAATAAGGGAGTTGAATGAGATCCACACAACATATCACAATAAGCTAAATTTATTTTCCTTTTCTGAAGTCTTTGTTCAATATATTTCAAGCTACATATCTGATTCTAGATAAGGCATATGATGTTCTCATAGGGAAATTTTAATTTTTCAAAGATTCTCTTCTTTTACTTTATTCTTGAAAAATGCGAACAGTGATTGTCACAAAACAAACCAGTTTATCTCTTTCCCTCAGAGCAGACATTCTTGTGCATGTGCATAGGTTTGGGATTAGTAACCAGGACTTTTGAGTTTGGGTCATTTGAGCTCTCTCAAGCCAATAGCAGCTAAAGAGCTTTGATTCATCTAGCCAATATGTAGACAATTCCAGGCCCACTCCAAGACATCAAAAGTGGAATTTTAATCTGTGAATTGAAGGGACTTTTGCTCCTCCAGTTTCCCATGCAGAATATTTAAGAATTATGTTTTAGAATCATTTCCCCAATAGGATGCTAGGCTTTGGAGATACAAGTAAAATATCCTTAACTTTAAGGCAATTAACATTGAGAACTCCTTATTTATAATACATTATTTAGTATAGTATCATATTATATCATCTAATAATTGGATTAGTCTGATGGGAGGTGTATGTGGTGATATAGATGTAGGGCAACATATCACAAAATAGGTGAAGAGGAAATCAGTTAGAGCTTTACAAGTTTAAATTTAAAGAATGAGTTTGAATTTGAAGATGAAGAAAATGGAAAGAGGAAGAGATGAGAGGAGATGGAAAAGCACATCTTAATCTAAAAAGATGGGAGCAAAGGCAAAGAAATAAAGTGAGAACACAGCACTTGTGGGACATCGGCAAGCAAACTCAACGGGTCAGTATAGCAGCAGCATCAATCACTGGACAGCTGGGTAATCTTTTTTATAGATTTTAGACTTCTATAGCCAAAGCCTGTAACCTACTGGAAAGCATCTGAACATCTTACCACCCAATCAACAGGGTATTTCTCTTTTTTTGAACTCTGGCAGCCACTGCTGCATATTTAGTTAGCCTATTATACATGAACTTCCCTGTCCCATTTTTAAAAATTCCTTTGTCTTAAAAATTAAGCCTTATTGCTTTACTTTTCACATACATAAACTCTTTGAGGGCAGAGTTGAAACATAATAATATATATATATGCCCTACATTACCTACGTGCTGCACATGGGGTTGATATTTGGTAGTATTTTTCATTGGACTACATACTTTGTGTGGATATTTGTTTTGCTTTATTATTTGTTTTGATTTTTATTCATTAATTTCCTCTGTTATAAGTTTTGTGTGGATATTTGTTTTGCTTTATTATTTGTTTTGATTTTGATTCATTAATTTCCCCTAAGTTTATTTGTGTCCCTCCAAACAAGATATATTGGGGTCCCAAACTCTAGTACTTACAAACGTGATCTTATTTGGAGATTGTTAAAGAAACAATCACATAGGGTGCCTGGGTGGCTCAGTCAGTTAAACGTCTGCCTTCAGCTCAGGTCATGATCCCAGGGTCCTGGGATCGAGTCCCTCTTCTCCCTCTGCCTCTCTCTCTCTCTCTCTCTCCCTGTCTCTCATGAATAAATAAGTAAAATCTTTTAAAAAGAAAAAATAAACAATCACATTAAAATGAAGTCATTAGGATAGGACCTAATCCAATATGACTGGTGTCCCTATAAAAAGAGGAAATTTGGAAATAGAGAAACACATAAAGGGAAGATGTTAGAAGACACAAGGAGAAGAAGGCCATTGACAAGCCAAGGAGAGAGTCACAGTACAGATTTTTTCACAGTGGTCAGAAGGGACTATCCTAGCCCACACCTTGATTTCAGGATGTCTGGCCTCCAGACTGTAAATTTCAGTTGTTTAAGCCACCCAGGTTGTGCTACTTTGTTATGGCAGTCCTAGTAAACTTACACAGTCTCTAAAATGACTTTACAATCCTATTGAAATACTTCCACTACATAAAACAAAACCAAGTCATATAAGGCTTAAAGTTTGTCAAATGCCCTACACTTCTGAGCACACCAGCCAATTATTCAACCTCTTTTAATTTATGTTTAAAGACCGGGACCATAGGTATGATGGTTTCTTTATATGTTAACTTGATTGACCATGGGATGCCCAGATTAAACATTATATCTGGGTGTGCTTTGACGGTGTTTCCAGATGAGATTAACGTTTAACTCAGTAAATTAGATTGTCCTTTTCAGTGTGGGTGGGCATCTTTCAACCCACTGAGGGCCTGAAGAGAACAAAAGGCAGAAGGAAGAAGAATTAGCCCCCTTTTTCCATGCATCACTACATTAGCTGGGGCATCTCATCTCATCATTTCTTACCCTGAGACTGGTATTTACACCATGGGCTCCCTTGGTTCTCAGGCCTTCAAACTTGGACTGAATTACACCATTGCCTTCCTGGGTCTTCATCTCATAGATGGCAGATCATGGGACTTCCTAGCTCCATAATCACATGAGCCAATTTCTCATAATAAATCTCTCTCTGTGTCTCTACATCTATTTTTAAATATATAGAGACACACAGACAGACAGATGGAGACAGAGACAGAGAGAGACAAAAAAGAGAGTGAGAAAGAGAGAGAAAGAGAGATCCTATCCTATCAGTTCTCTTTCTCTGGAAAACCCTGAGAAATACAATGGGTGATAAATGGGGAAAATGTCACCATGTACTTCACCATTTCAAATATGTCTCGTGCTTAAAACAGAAGTTTTATAAATACCTGCAAAGGTTATTTGTCAGTCAATTGCCAGTTGTCAATCATTTCTCAATTACTCATGTATGAATTATTCAGAACTGGTTAATCTCAGACTGATTTCTTTTTGCCTCCCAGCATACATCTGATCTCACTCTCTGTTCCAGCAATTGATATGTGCTTAGGGAATGCAGACTAATCTTAATATTAGCCTGAACAAACACTTAGAAGGCTAAATCTGTTTTCTAAAAAAAAAAAAAAAAAAAAAAATGCATTCCCCAAGACAAATATGTATCATCTCTGTATCATCAGATATTTTGGATTATGTAATGCAATGGCTCATTTACTTGATAATCAAGAGTATAATAATCTCTGTGCTTACACTGTTATAACTTGAGGTTATAAATTCTTAATTGTCACATGTTTTTCCTTTCAGTTTTCTGTGGTGCTCAGAATAGCATTACACGGACAGCTGATACAGGTTGGACAGAAGAAGTCTATCCTGCAGTTTTAGCTACTTGGGTTAGGAGACGTTAGTGTGTTCAAGTATTAGCTCTAACAACCCTGCCTCCTCAGGTCATGATCCTGGAGTCCCGGGATCGAGTCCTACACCAGGCTCCCTGATCAGCAGGGAGTCTATTTCTCCCTCTGACCCTCCCCCCTCTCATGTGCTCTCTCTCTCTCTCTCAAATAAATAAATAAAATCTTTAAAAAAAAAAAAAAAACCTGCCTCCTTGGTGATTGTGCATACCTGAGCACAAGTGGAGTCCAACCTGCCATTTCGCACAATATATCATCCATCTTCTGAGCCCTCATTTCTGATACTCATATGGATAATTAATTCAAGTTAGATGTGTTGATAATCTCTTTCCTAAACATTTTCTGAATTTGGGCTCAGTGAATAAATCCATTTTTGTACGTGCTTACATCTTATTATGTTCAGAATCTGTGAGTGACCAGACTTTCTGGCTTATGAACCAGGAAGCAGATAGGGCAGATCAATAAATATGAGAGAAAGGAAACAAATATTCAAAAAAGAAAGACTATTTGCTGAGTTTCCCAACCCTTGGTTTAGTTGCTTTCAGAAGCCCTGCTGAAATTCTGCCCTTGAGTTTTATGAGACTTCT
Organism: Mirounga angustirostris; assembly: GCF_029215605.1. NCBI lineage: Eukaryota > Metazoa > Chordata > Mammalia > Carnivora > Phocidae > Mirounga > Mirounga angustirostris. The sequence goes on along the minus strand of NW_026991709.1, from coordinate 172,861,285 downwards.
TTATGTCCTTAAAATTTTACCTGTTTGATGAAATTAAGCTAATACAGAAATCATTGGTCAAAACTCCTTATTTTATAGATGAGGATTTTGAGGTCCAGGGAAGTTAAGTTGTGGGTCCAAGTTCACAAAGAATTCATTTTGGAGCTAGGAAAAGGACACATTCCTCCAAATTCCCAGGCAATGGCTCATTTTGAGGTCATTGTTCAGTGCAGTTCTCTATCCTTTAAAATATCACAGTTGGAAACTAATAACTAGTAAATAGATCTCTTAGTAATATATTTATCATTCACTGGCTGGCTTCCTACTATGTGCTATTTGCCTTTTAGAGCCTAGAGATATAGCAGGGCCCAAGACAAATGAGGTGTCTGAACTCACAACATTTATATTGTAAAAATTATACTCTATCATTGGTGTAGTCAAGATCTTTTGAATTTTTCTGGTAGTCTGGATAGATCTGTACCAACGTATCTCTTTTGTTGGTCCTTCCTGAAATAAAGTTCATGAATATACAAAATGGCGTGCTGAAGCCACAGGTATAGTTTGGTGCCCATAGAATGCAGAGAAGCCAGCTGTCTCCCAGAAAACAACAGGAAAGGGAAATACAACATAAGGCATTGGAAAGTGTATTTACACAATGTGTGCCCCACGGCTCAGTCCTGTCTAGTATGTCAGCACACTGAGAAAGTTTAGAGAATTTTAGCCCTTCAGAGAAAATAGTGGTTATAAATACAGACTAACCTTCTTGCCTCTTTTTTCTTTGAGTCTTGTCATGAATCTGTCACTAATTGCTGTATACATCTTGGCATCAATCAACTGACATTTATGCCCTAGTATTTAGGATTCTCCATATTTTAAAACTAAATGCTACATTTACAACACAATCATTTCAATTCCTTCACCTTGAATTTAAGGTCTTCCATGATCTGACCATAGGTACAATTATACCCTCCTATGTATAAAAAGAATTAGCAACTGGTAAGTGAAAGAAAAAACAAAAATCTCATTCTGTTATTTCCCTTCAAATTACACACACTCAAATTACTACTACCCCCACCCTGCCTTTGTGGTTCCTTTCCATCTGTGCCTTCGCCTCTACAATTGGATGATTTGAGAATACCTCCTTCCTGTCTCTGAACTTTGATAGCATCGCCAACAGCTGATATTCCACCTTTGTTTTTTGGGGATAGGGCCATTTTAAAGACACTGAATATTTCAGATACATGCTGGCCTTGCCTTCTTTATTACTAGGGTATCTACCTGTGTGACCATCTTCTGGCCAACAGATCATGAGAAGTCTGCTAGGAAAGAATTTCTTCCATGGTAATATTAACATGCATAAGGAAAGTCCCTTTCCCTTCCTTACTTCTTCAGTTGTAGAACTGAGACACTGTCATATGGATTTTCTCTAGCCAACTCGCCACTCTCATGGGGTTTTTGAGGCAATCTCAGAAATGTCCATTCAGAGGCCTACCATTATTAAGCCACTCAACCAATCCAGGTGCCACCTTCTCCCAGAACTCCTATTACATAGAAAGAGTAAATCTTTATTTTAAAGTCACCTTTATCTAGGTATTTTTTTTGCTTGTCACTCCAGACAAATCCATACTGATATTAGACTAGAGTATCACTTTACTTGTACCTTTATATGTTTAGCCTTTTATATCTCATACTAAAATTACTTATAACTTACATGTACATTGTAGTTTACATAGTTAAGCAAGGTGTTGTTCTCCCCATGTTAAATAAAAACACACTGAAGCTTGAAGCATTATTCTGTCTCAAGGCACACCACTAGAGAGGGGTAATGCTGATTTTAATCTCATAGTATACTTGAGGTTTGGCTTTTCTTGGATAATTAACCAGATGCTGGTGATTTTTAACAATGCTGTATTTTCATGGGTTCCCCTTTGACAACCTTCCTTCCAGCAAGTTATGTTTATATGAATGTTTGTTGATTGGTAACTTTCTGACTTATTCTATAGCTATGCTTGGCCATGACATCCTTATGGGGTAATCCTATACATGGTTCATAGTCCATAGTATTCTCCAGAATATGTGAGAAGCAGGATAACTTAGTAGTTAGGTGTATGGGTTGGGTCACAATGTGGGATTTATACCCTGACTCCACATTAGCTGTACACCCAAGACAAGGTAACAGTAGAAATTATGTTAGAAATCAGCTTTTATTGTGGGATGTCACTTAGGCATTCGTGTCTTTCTAACCCCTGAACAAAGCCTAAAAGACCCAGGATCTTAGACACATCAGGTGCTCAAAATGTGTTTAAACGAGTGAAATGTTATAGATAAAAACCACCTAAGCTTTTTTTCATTGAGATTGGAATTTAGCAGTACAGATTTCCTGGAAAGAATATACAGAGGCAAATATCAGATACTGGGTTATGTTGGTTACTAACCCAGCCTTTCTATCAATTCTCACCTACATCTCCCAATATCACAGGAATTCTGATTAAGGCAAAATATCTTGTGTAGCCTCAAAAATGTTATAGTGCTAAAGCTTTGATAGGGTTTCCAATTCTATAAAAATGCATAATTGCCCACAGTGTGATCTCTTTTAGGTCTCAATCCCAGGGGCTCAGTCTAAGTTTTCTTGCCATGTTAAACACATAGAGCTCACCCTAACAGGTTTATCTCTCTCTCTTTTTTTTTTTCTTTTTCTCTTAATAAGCATTTTTGTGTGTGTGGCCACATTTCCTTTCAAAGTCTTATTTGCTCAATGAGACACAAGAATCCAGTTCTTTTGAGAAAAAAAAAGCAAATTAAAAAGTTATTAAAGCATGTATTGCCTCTTGACAAGCCCCTCTGGATCCATTTGAGCTTATGACCATGGTGAGTCTTCAGGAAGGTTTTTTATTCCACGAACCACTGAGCCCTTCCAAGCCACATGCTGTTTGATAATTAGGGGCTATATTATCTGTGATAGAAATCAGTACTGAAGAGAACAGCGAAAGAGACTAATAGAGACAGCCAGCTGTTGTTTTTCTGTCACTGTACTGGTAGACTTAAACTATGTCGCCATCCAAATGTATTTTGAACCAGAACCTTTCTTCACAGTAATGTGATGGCAAACAGAACACTGTTCCATCCCGGATGTATTACCATAGCAATTGCTAACATCTGTGTGGGCTTTACAATTCACAATGTCCTTTTATATTATTTATCTTATTTAATCCTTACAATATAACTGTAAAGTAGGAAAATGTGGCCTCATTTTAAAGGTGAAACAAGTATGTGTGATTTGATGTGGCTTGTCCAAGATTCAATGATGGATGTAGAACTATCTGGCTTCTGTATGGTTCTTTCTCATTGTCATCCTCATCTATGCTTATTTTAATAACTGTGGGAAACTCCAACTGGTTCTTCTTTATTTTGTGGCATGTGTTGTGCTGGAAGTTCTACTTTTGCCTAAAGTAGGAGTCATTTGAATCATACCAGCCCATGCTCTCCATTTAGCCACTCTGGATTGGGGATCATTGGCCTGTTGACCCATTGAGTAATGGGTCAGTCCAAATTAACTGGTTAATTCCAAACTGCTATCCCTACTGAGCTAACAGGAACAGAGGATCTTATGGCACTAGTCCTTAAGAGAAACTTCAAAGCAAGACAACACAGATGGCTGTTTTAGAGATTTCTCTTTTGATAATTGCCTACTCACCACAGTTTACTATCTTTGGATTTGGACAGTATTTAAGATCAAGTTTTACCAAATGAAGGGACATCTAGGAACTTTTTAGAAATTACTCATCTTGTAGTTTAATTCCTCTGCAGGAATGTTTCTCAGTTTTATTAATCTTTGCATTGCTCTGGAAGCCAATCCTGCTGGTCTAGCAGATCCTGCTTCCTGGCAGCTGGGACATATATTTATAATCATTACTTCAGTTCCTTGAAGGCAACCTTTAGACTTTATTGATTGCTTTACACCAGTTAACACCCACCTGGCATCCTTGTATTGTACCTTACAATATTGGCGAACAGTTTTAGCATCCTCATCTTTCATAGAGCACATCCACAAGTGAAGAATATATGATTATTCTAGTGGGAACACAAGTGCTGGTATCCTTACTATTCCTGATGCTTCCTTCCTGTTGATAAAGAGTATAGATAGGCTGCTGTTTTTACACCATTGTCACCTACTAGCACTTCTTGGAAATGTAATGGTAAGGTACTATGGGCAATACTGAAAGATGTATTTCAAAGTAAATTTATTCCTTTAATCCTATCCTTGATGTTTCTTCTCCTTTCTTCTTTCCTTCCTTCCTACCATCCCCTCTGGGGTTGGCTCTGATGCCCTACAGAAATTTAAGAGTGGAATTAATCCCAGAGGAACTTTGGTTTAATTAAATAATCTTTGTTCTCATTTTAAATTAATATTATACACCAGGTATAGCAAAAATGATATAAAAACAAGATTTTTTTCTCTTCCAACATATGTGGCTTTATTAATATTTCAAAGATCTGGGATCCTTTTTTTTTCTAGTTTTTCACAGTAACTTTTTGTTAAGCTTGGAATGTATGCTTTGGACAACATTATAAATGGTTGCCAAAGACACTTAGGATGGCCCTGAGAAGAAGGCCTAGTCTGCAAAATTACAGTGAAATAATTAGCATAGAATCAGTATCTTGTAGGTGTTGCTGCTAGAGTTAGAGTCACAATGACCTTCTCTCACTTTTGAAAAAAAAAAAAAAAGCCTAGCTTATTCTCCTTGCAAGCCTTAATACTTTCTAGCCTGGTACCTGGACTTTTGTTTTCCATTATCTTTGTGTGCATGATTCCTCAAACATCAGAGCTCAACTCCAATATCATCTCCTCAGAGAAGTAAAGACTCAGAGAAGTCTCCTCCTGATCATTCTAATATAGATCTCTGTTTTTCTCTATTATTGTACTGCATATGTCATTCATTTCAAGTATTTTTATTTTTACTTGCTTTTGTCTTTTTTTCCCAACAAAATATAATCTTCATGAGTCTAGAGACCTTGTAGTGGGGACTGGTACATTGCAGGAACCAATAAATATTTGTTGAATGAGCAAGTGAAGTGTTTCCTCACAATGAGTCTGAATTATTAGCATTACAGATAGGGATCTGAGATGGAGGAATACAAAGAGGTGTGACATTCTGAAGCTATTCACATATATGTTTTAAATTTTTGGTCAGATTTATTGAGTTGTGATTAATAAGTGGTTGCATATGCGAATTGTACAATTTGCCAGGTTTTGATATTTGTTTACAGACATAAATCATCACTAGAGTTAAGCTAATGAACATAACAGTTATGCTCCCCCCACTGCCACTTTGTCACTCCCTCTCCTTTGCCCCCCCCCACACACATCATCAGACAAACACTGTATGTTTTTGTCACTAAAGATTAGTTTTCATTTCTAGAATTTCCTGTAAATGGGATCATAGAATGTGTAGGGTTTATTGACCTGGCTTTTTACACTCAACATAATTATTTTGAAATCTATCCATGCTGTTGCATGTATCAATAGTTCATTCATATTTGTTGCTGAGTAAATATCCCATACCACAGTTTGTTTATCCATTTACTGTTGATGGAAATTTTGGTTGTTTCCAACCCAAATAAATAAATATTTGGATTGTTATATCATCTTATTGAATTGATTTTTCATCATAATCCAATAACCCTCTTTATCCCAGGTAACATTTTTGTTCTGAAATCTATTTGGTGTGATATCAATATAAGTCCTCCAGTTTTGTATTGATTAATGTAGGCATGATATCTATTTTTCTATCCATATACTGTCAACCAATTTGTGTATTTTAAATGGGTTTAAAATAATACTTCTACTTCCAGCTAAGGTATTTATCCTTCTCCTAAAAACAACTAGGAAACTGGACAAAATGTGAAACAACTTTTTCTGCATTTGAACATTATTCAGTGCAGATCAGCAACACCTGACAGAGTGAACAAGTGAAGTGAGTTCGAAATTGCAACAGTTGACTATATGGAGAGTGTGTGTACCTAGCAATAGAGGAGGAAGAAACTAAGACAGAGTCTGGTGGACACCCTGAGTTGAGGAAATGGAGCTGGAAGTCCAAGGATGTCAGTGAGAGATTAATAGATTGGTGAAATGTAGGTGTAGAAGTAGCCACTACTTACAAATGAAAAAGAGAAAAAGCTAAAAAGTATAGAAACATGCCATCATTGATCTTGGGAGAACTTTAAGCACCTTAAAGTATGTGTAATTGTGGTCATGAAGAAGAATGGGGAGAAAGAGCAACAGAAGAAAAATATATATCAGTGGTTGAAATTTTTAACATTTGTTAAAAACTAAAACAGATCTAAGAATCAAAACAAAACCCAAGGATGTGATATATAAAGAGAAGTACACCAATGCACATCAGAATCAAGTTGCTGGAAGACAGTGATAAAGAGAACATCTAATTAGCAGTCTGAGAAAAAAAATACACACTACATAAAGAGAAGCAAAGATAAGAATGGCAGAAGAGCTCTCAGAAGAAACAAAACAAGCCAGAAGACAGTGGAGCAACATCTAAGTACTGAAAGAAAAGTCCGTCAACCTAGAATTCTATACAGAGCAGGAATACCTTTCAATAATGAAGATGGAATAAAGACTCCTTGGGAATAAATATGAGGAAAGCATTTATCACTAGCACACATGTGTTAAAAAAAACTGTTAAAGTAAATCCTAGAGGCAGAAGGGAAATGATGCCATATAGAAATCTAGATCATTACAGAGAAATGAAAATCAATGGAAATGGGAAATTTGTATGTAAATGTATTATATTTTTTCCTATTTTTTAAAGGCTATTAAACAGATAACTGTTTAAAGCAAAAATAGTAACAATATATAGAGTGTGGTTTATAACATGTGGAAGTAAAATATGTAAACAATAGCACAGAGAGTGGTAAATAAAGTATACCACTGTATGTTTTTTATTATTATTATTCCAATTAGTTAATATGCAATGTTATATTAATTTCAGGTGTACAATATAGTGATTCCACAATTCCATACATCACACAGTGCTCATCACAAGTATACTCCTTAATCCCTATCACTTGTTTAACCCATCTCCCCACCCACCCTCCCTCAGATAACCATCAGTTTGTTCTCAATAGTTAAGAGTCTGAGTCTCTCTTTTTAAATTTTTTTCTCTTTGCTCATTTGTTTTGTTTCTTAAATTCCACATATGAGTGAAATCATACAGTATTTGTCTTTCTCTGACTGACTTATTTTGGTTAGCATAGTACTGTTTAGCTCCACCCATAACATTGCAAATGGCAAGGTATCATTTTTTTTTTATGGCTGAATAATATTGCACTATGTATATATATTTTTCCATTCTTGGCTATTGTAAATAATGCTGCTATAAACATTGGGGTGCATGTATCCCTTTGAATTAGTGTTTTTTTCATTCTTTGAGTAAATACCCAATAGTGCAATTACTGGATCATAGGGTAGTTCTGTTTTTACCTTTTTGAGGAACCTCCATACTATTTACCAGAATGGCTACACCAGTTTGCATTTCCACCAACAATGCACAAGGGTTCCTTTTTCTCCACATCCTCACCAATACCTGTTGTTTCTTGTGTTGTTGATTTTAGCCATTCTGAGAAGTGTGAGGTGATATCTCATGATAGTTTTGATTTGCATTTCCCTGATCACAAGGGATGTTGAGCACCTTTTCATTTGTCTGTTGACAATCAGTATGTTGTCTTTGGAAAAATGTCTGTTCATGCCTTCTACCATTTTTTGGGTGTTGAGTTTTATAAGTTCTTTAATATATCCATTGTATTTTTAAAATAATATGCTGAAGTGGCATAATAGTACTTAAACATAGGCTTATTATAATACAAATTTATGCTGTAATCTCCAAAACAAGGTGTTGCTAATCCATCAAAATAAATAAAATGGAATTATAAAAACTATACTTAATATAAAAGAAAGCAATAAAAGAGAAAAAAAAGTGACTTAAAAGCAGATATCACATAGGAAAAAAAAAGCAAGATATAGTATATTGAAACCAAAGCTTGTCAGTAATCATAGTAAATATAAATGAATGAAACTCCAAATTAAAAGCAATGATTGTCAAATTGTATTTAAAAAGAAGCAAGCAAGATCCAACTCTATGCTGCCTATAGCTACTTTGCTACAGCACTCCTTTTACATCTTTAAATTATACCAAACAAAAGTACTAGTTGTAGAACAAACACACACACAAATCACCAGATTGGAATTACAGATAACTCAATATAAAACTAATTAATTAAAAAGATAATAACATTTGAACACAATTTGTAAAAATAGCCTAAAAGCGTAGGCTTGAGATAAGCAACATTCTGACTCTCTACTTATCTGATTTCTAACTCCCTCATTCCTTCTGAATATACCCTCCAGTCTAATTCACACCCAGCTGTTTAAATTTTCCCTTTACCCATCCTTATCACTCCTTTGTGCCTTTGCATAGACTGTTCTATCTGCCTGGAATCCCCTTTCCACACCTCTACATCTGCATAAATTGTGTTCATCTTTCAAGATCTGGTTCAGATGGTACCTCCTGTTTGAAGACTTTCTGACTTTCTCCAGGTGTTGACTTATACTTTTTAATGATACATGGTTATTTTTTAATCAAAGCATCTTCTTTAACCATTGATATGACCCTTGAGTCAAGAATGCCTTTTTTTTTTTAACATTAAAGAAACTAGGGATGAGAAATTAAATGAATTTGGCAAACTCACATGATAACATATGCCAGAATCAGGATTTTATCACTAATCCTAGCCAATAATAATTATTAAAATTTCTTAATAATGGACAAGGATGCATATTGTCACAACATTCTTTCTCACTGAAGTAATTATACATTAAATAAGCTAATGGAAATTCTCTCCGAGCTTCTTACAAGGTTTATCATGGATGGGTAATCCATGCCAGCTCTAGGCAGTCTTCATTAAATCAGACTAAATAATATACTGTATGTATGTGTATACAAACAGTATAATACTATTCAAATGTTTTTATGAAAAAAAGAGATTCACTGCTTATAGTCCTCTATCACCTTTTCCTTATATCTAGGGGGAAAAAAAAAAGAATAAGCAATTGCAAGAATGGAGTTACAAGTGCCGGGGTCAGCCAGTAGCATTGTAGAGGAACTGACTTGAAACAACTTAGCTTTTCATGAGAAATGATATAGCTGAACTCCCAACTTACACAGAATGATACCAGACTGGACTCATCACTTTCATTTTTCTTCTTATCAGAAGTAACACTTTTGCAGTAGGGAATTTGCTCTCTACCGGGTGTCTATTATATGATATAGCTCTGATCTTGACCCCCCCAATTACAATAGGGTAGATATAGCTTGCTGAGATTTAATTCAGGATATTCCAAGAACCTCAGAAAATAGCTGGTGAGGAAAGGGAGTGATAGGCCAGAAGTGAAAGATACAACTTGGTTTTAGAATCGGTCTTTCCAGTGATGTTGACAAGCAGGCTAAGTCACAATTTCTGATTGGCAAACTTCTGTCCCATTTGAACTGGTATAGCTCTCCAAGGCATAATGATGAGATTCGTAAGACATATCAACAGAAGATTCCAGATATTGGTGATACTCTTCAAGTCATGGGCAACATCTTCATTTGTTTCAGGTTTCCATTAAACACTCTGTGATAGACAAGTTTACCAGCCATGTGTTTGGGTTGTATGAAAGCAGGATCCTAGCCAACAATCAGAAATATGAAGAGAGGCTCTAGATATGACAAGTAGTTCATCTCCAGGCATATCATAGACTTTGATTTAGGAGCTTAATTTCTTGTTAGCTTGAACTCCTAATTTTTTTTATCAGTTTTCATTTTAATTGGATTCAATGGCACAGAAACTGCTGGTTGAAGGACTTAAGTGACTACTAGTGAGTAAGTATAGTAAGGACAGGAAACAGTCAACAGTTGGTCATGTTAATTATTTCTATTTTATGGTTAAAAATAGCATGAGCTTTAGTCAAAATTTCTAAGTAAAGAGTCTCTGTCTAGCTTTCATCTTTTAAACCAACTAATAATAAAAAGGAGAAAGAAAAGAAAACAGAAAGTGAGATTTTTTTTCATAAAATAGAAATAATACACAATCAAGAGAGGGCTAAAAAACCTTTGAAAATTAAAAACTGGACAAGGGAAAAGACCAGAATTTTGTTTATGAATATTTTAGAGTTCTCCAAAACTATCTTATTATCTTCAGGAGGAAAAGAAATTCCTTTTATTGAACATCAAACTACTAATTATCTTGATAGAGCCTTCCTAACTCAACTCCTACCCTCAAACACCATAGTATGTGAGTGTCAGGGGCCAAGTGAGGAAGCATACAGATAAGGTGCCATGGCAGGAATCAGAATGTCAGTGTGGCAGAGTATCATTAAAAGTGGATGGCAATTGGGATGCCTGACTGGTTCAGTCAGTAGAGCATGTGGCTCTTGATCTCAAGGTCATGAGTTCAAGCTCCATGTTGGGCATAGAGGTTACTTAAAAAAAAAAAAAAGCTTGAAAAAATAATTTTTTAAAAAGTGGATAGCAATCAATCTAAACAAGAGGGACCTTTAACAAATGAGGTTTCATTCTGAGCAAAGCCAGAATAGAGATTGAGCACATTTTTCCTGAAAATGTATTCTAAAACAACAGATTAAGTCCCAAGATGCTGATCTACCTCACACTCCCACCTACTCCCTGACACTATTCTCTAAAAATTATCTGGTCCAGAACAAAAAGTACTCTCATTTAAAAATGAGTAACCACAACAACAAATGCAAAGAACCTATGTAAATTTCTACACAAGAAATAAAAGATGTGGAAAATAGAAGGAAGAAAAACAATTTGAATTATGAAAGCTGTGTAGCAAAGCAGATTTAAATTGAGAGTTATGAGGGGCGACTGGGTGGCTCAGTCGGGGAAGCTTCTGCTGAGGTCATGATCCTGGGGTCCTGGGATCAAGTCCCGTGTCAAGCCTCATGTCAGGATTCCTGCTCAGTGGGGAGTCTCCTTCTCCCTCTGCTGTTCCCTCCCTGCTCATGCTCTATCTCACTGTCTCTCTCTCAAATAAATAAATAAAATCTTAAAAAAAATAAAAACAAATTGAGAGTTATGAATAAATAATAAGTTTAACTTAAAATATCTGAAAAATAATGAAAATTAGAATTTCAAAGTTTCAATGAATTTAAAGAAGAGAAAAAGACACAACAGAATTAGAACATAAAAAGTAAACTGAAAGGGATTAGTGAAGCAATGGAAGAGTTAGACAATGAAAGCACAAATCACATTGAAAGAAAAAAATGGAAGGCACTCTCTAAACCAGAGCAAGGATCAATAAGGTCAGCTTCAGAAAACTGATATGAAGTTGAAGGAAAGACGTGCTTACAATGTTGTGGAAAAAAATAACAGAAGTAGAAGATAGAAGAGAGATAACATGTAAAAAATTAAATTCCCCGAGAGGAAGAAACCAAATAGAAAATGATCTATTACATGTATGGAAGAAACAAAATAGTGATAAAACCAACCAGGTGAGAATGAGGAATGGAGAGATGAATAGACATTGCATCAAACAGGGAACAGAGAAGTGGAATCACTGTGGGACAGTTTATTCTCTCTTATAGGTATGCTTGTGCTCACTCTCTCCCCGTGCTATCTAGTAGGAGATATGTTGTATGGATTTGACCTTATGCTATGCAGTTGTGAGAGCTGGTTAACATTCTATGCAAAACTGCTGCCACTATCTTTGAGGTAAATACCCAATAGTGCAATTGCTGTGTCATAGGGTAGCTCTATTTCTAATTTTTTGAGGAACCTCCACACTGTTTTCCAAAGTGGTATTTACCCCAAAGATAAAGATGTAGTGAAAAGAAGGGCCCTATGCACCCCAATGTCCATAGCAACAATGTCCACAATAGCCAAATGGTGGAAAGAGCCAAGATGCCCTTCAACAGATGAATGGATAAAGAAGATGTGGTCCATATATACAATGGAATATTATTCAGCAATCAGAAAGGATGAATACCCAACTTTTGCATCAACATGGATGGGGCTGGAGAAGATTATGCTAAGTGAAATAAGTTAAGCAGAGAAAGACAATTATCATATGGTTTCACTTATTTGTGGAACATAAGGAATAGCATGGAGGACATTAGGAGAAGGAAGGGAAAAATGAAGGGGGGGAAATTGGAGGGGGAGATGAACCATGAAACACTATGGACTCTGAGAAACAAACTGAGGGGTTTAGAGGGGAGGGGGGTGAGAGAATGGGTTATCCCGGTAATGGGTATTAAGGAGGGCATGTTCTGCATGGAGCACTGGGTGTTACATATAAACAATGAATCATGGAACACTACATCAAAAACTAATGATGTACTGTATGGTGGCTAACATAACATAATTAAAAAAAATGCTGCCTCTATGATGCTGGAATCTGAAATCCACAAGGCAGGCAGTTGAGGGGGAAAGATGGACATGATATAGGAAAGGCATGGACAAACAGGAACCTGTGAGGAATGACTAGAATGAACATAAGGCTCTCACCACCTCCAAGCCTCCAGATTTCATGAGGGGAATGTCCTGTAGGAGAAACTTGGTGCCCTTCCTCTCAGATCTAAACACAAACCTGGCCCAAGAGTCAGAGAAGCTGAAGGAGGCAATAATGCACACGCTGAAGGAACTTGAATCCTACTTCTGCCCAATGCCAAAGAAATAAGATAGAAGAAATGCAACAACCTGTGAGAGCTACAACAGTTCCAAATGCCCTGCACCAAACTTCTGTGTAGGAAAAAACATATGGCAACAAAATTATGGAGACAGTAAAAAGATCAGTGGTTGTCAAGTGTTTGTGGGAGCGGAAGGATGAATAAATGAAACACAGAGGATTTTTAGGGCAGTGAAATTTTTCTGTATGATGCTATAATGGTGTATATATGTCATTAGACATTTGTCCAAATCCATAGATGCACAACTCTAAGAGTGAACCCTGATGTTAACTGTGAACTATGGATGATAATGAAGAATCCATGCGGAGTCATCAATTTTAACAAATGTAACATTCCTGGTGCAGGATGTTGATAGTAGGGAAGGAGACTCACACATGCATATGTGGGGACAGGAGGTTTTAGCCAATCTCTGGACCTTCCACTCAGTTTCACTGTGAACATAAAACTCTTCTAAAAAATAAAGTCTGGTAATAAACACATACACACATATGCCTCAACTTTTGCCTTTCAAATCTCATGTAAAACGTCTCCTTTGTTTCATACTAATCAGATACTATACATATAAGGGATGGAAATCTGGAAAACATTGTCCCAGGTTGACTGAACTGACACAAAATAAATCCACCACAACATGTTAGAGTACTAACTGCCACATCTAAATAGATGTGTATCTTTGAAAGCTAATGATTCAAGGATTCCAGGTGTAAACACATTTTCCAAAATTTAAATTCCATATATAAAGATATCCAGATGTAGTTATAAAAAGTAAAGAAAATCTAAATATTAGGAAAAGGAAAAAATTTTTCCTCTCTCTTTCTCTCCTTTTCTCTCTCTCTCTTTCTCATATGCACACACATACACATAAACATGAAAAACTTTTAATTATGGCGATAAAATATACTGGTGAAAGCACAGTTATTAAAATAAGACTGACCAGGGTTAGAATTCCTGACTCTCCTGATTATTACTTATGGGATTTTAGGTATGTGACTTAACCTCTTTAAACTCAATTTGCACACACCTACAACATTAATAACAGTAACTTCCTCAGAATAAGAGAGTGAGTAAGCAGATATATGATGCCAAATAATTCTTTGGATCATTTTCCCCATGGAATTATTGGATATCCTTAGCAAAATTACTGAGTTGTGCAATTTGGAGAGTAGCACAAACACAGACCCAAAGCAACTGGAAAGGGATTAGTTAAGGGCTCAGTCACTGTTTCAGAGACTATTATGTTAATGAAGCCCTTGCACTACACTCTGTGACTGGCAGCTGAAATCCCAACACCTGTTTCAGACAAGAAAGAAGAATTTTGTTGGAAAAAGATGTGCCAAGACAGCTCACAGTTAGGAATCAGAAAATTGCGTTCTAGCCATTGTCATGAATCTTTCTCAGAAGTAGAAAAGCAGAGAAACAATGGTTCCCTACAGGACCACAGGATGATCTCTACTTCCTCCTTAGAAAATTGTCCTCCTCGGTCTGTATTTTAGTGCTGAGTTTTTGTTCTGATTTTAAAGCCATAGATTAATCCCCCCCATTTCTGGCACGGAATAAACCTCTACTATGCTAGTTGCAATGATGAACTTAAATGTAACAAGTCCAGGAGCTGATTTCCACATAAGCTTTAGGTTCTGGAAAGAAGCTTTACATCTGGGGAGGAGAAAATAAGTACTTATGTGGATTTAAATTCAGCTATTCCATCAAGGACTTTCTGCAATGTTGGCAGCTTGTATGAAGCAGGTTTATTTATTTATTTTTAGAATACATTTTTTTTTTTCATAGAAACAACTATATATAATGTAAGGGCAATCATAATTTACTATGGAAAGCCACATGATGCAGTAAACCACCTGAGCACTCTTTTGGCTTCTGTTATAATTTACTTTATTCAAAGCTTTTGGTGAGTTGTGTAGATAGAAGCATTATGAGTTTTTCAATATCTCACTAAATATATTTAGAATGCTTAATTGAAGCTTAACCTTTATTTTGTTGAATACATGTTATCTCTAGCTAATAGTTTTTTTGGGGGAAAAATCCCTTAGGTCAAGGTCTTATATCTAGCTGTTTCTGTTTTCCTTTAAAGCTGGAAAAATGAAGGTTCTGAAATGAATTGATATAACAGAAAATCAACAGAGTAAAGAATAATTTTGATGATTTCTTGGCATGCAATTATATCCAGTACACTTGATGATGAAATAAACAAATAGTTCAAACAAAGCCATTAATTTCCTTCCTATCTACACAATTTTAATTAGAAACATTTAATTAAACTTGGCTAAAATTTCTCAAGATGATTGCAGAATGCATATTTAAGCTATTTGTATGTAAGGAAATGTATTTTTCATCACTTAGTACAATAAATAGCTGCCATTGTAGGTATTTCATGGAGAACATGCTTGTCAAAATTATCTTTATCACAAAATTTATTAGAAGACAAAATTCTCTCAGGGATTATTAGTTATTAAGCTTTTGCTATTTTAATTGTTATAATAAATAAGATGCCCTTTTAATATATTCACCACATTTTATATGATGTCATATTTTTATGGTAAGCAATAAATGTGTTTGATGTTCCTGAGATTATTTCACCACTGGATTTTTTTTTTAACTTTCATTATCATGAGCATTTCTGACATGAATTAAAATGACATGCAAATCTCAACCTCATTTAATTGAAGCAAAATTGCTAAATCAATGAATTCATAAGCCTTTAATCTTTGGGGGCAAACTGATCATTTTCAAATAAATTTGATAGAACTCAGCCAATTGTTTTAGTAGGTCTCTATTTTTTCTGTTACTCCATTACCATTTGTGTGTAGGAAATATGCAAATATCATAGCTTCTCAACTTAATGTTTAAAATAATATTATTGACATCAGTTTCTTGAATTATCTTTATTTGAAGGCACTAAACCATGCTGCCTAGCTAAAGAAACTTTATACACTAATTATTCCTAAGAGGTAGGTCCTCATATGACTCACAAAATGTTTACTAACATATTTTTAAATTTAGCTATTTTAGGGTTTCTTTGTTTCCAATTGCATATAATAATAAAGATGACATTTTAAATTTCATCTTTAATAATCACACATCAACACTATGTTTTTATTCTCAGAGTATTGGAAAAGACATTTGGATTTAACCAGAGGGGAAGTTATTTGGACATTTGGAGGGTGCAGCTAGTTAATATTTGAATTCATGCAATTGGGTTTTAATTTTTTCTAAGTCGTTATTTGAACAAATGCCAATTTTTAAAATAAATGTTTTCTGAAATTCTAAAAGTATCTACATAATTATTAAAAATATAAATACTTTAGAAATATTAGCAAAGGTAATTTCATGCAATTCCACATTATTCTCCTCAAAGATACAGAACTTTGAATAGTTTGATCCATATTTCTCCACATTTTTACTATATGCATCTTTTATTTTCTAATAAAAATAGTGTCATGTACATATTAGTTTGCAGCTGATCCCTTTCATTTAGTAATATATTTTAGGCATGAATAAATTTGGTATTTATTGGATTTTTTAAAATACTTGGTTAGTTTGAGCACAGCCTGAGACTTACATGGCTATTCTAAATGTGAAAAAAGTCATTTCTGTTTTCTAATTTCAAGTCTTCAATTTATTCTTATAAACACCCAGAGTGAGCAACTCTTGATCTATGAAATGTATCTTGAAATGTGTGAGGCCATTGAATAAACTAATTTGCCTTTCTCTCTGTATGCTTGTTGAAATCTGCCTTAAAAATTGTCCTGGCTTTAGTTTATTGACTTTATTGTGTCAAGCTAATTGTATTGTAAATATAATAGACTGTTAGACTTTTGAATATCCCAAATTTGTAATTACCACTCTCATATAAACTTAATGACCACCTACAGTGTGCCCAGAGTATTATAGGATTTCTGCTTTTCACCCTAAAATATTCTATGAAGTGAATATTATTTTTATCCCCATATTACACCGAGGAATAAGAGGCAGAAATTTAAAATTGTCCAATGCTAATACTTCTTTTTTTTTTAAGATTTTATTTATTTATTTGAGAGAGAGGATGAGAGGAGAGAGAGAGCACATGAGAGGGGGAGGGTCAGAGGGAGAAGCAGACTCCCCGCTGAGCAGGGAGCCCGATGCGGGACTCGATCCTGGGACTCCAGGATCATGACCTGAGCGGAAGGCAGTCGCTTAACCAACTGAGCCACCCAGGCGCCCCAATGCTAATACTTCTATTCAAAGAAGCCAGGATTTGAAAAGTGGCAGTTATCATCTTACTAGTCTATATACCTAAGTGTTATGTTCCCAGTCACCCATATAACACAATCCCTTTCCACAATAAATGAGTTCTGCTAAGCTTACTTATTAGGTAAATGAATAATATGTGCATAAACACTACTCTTTCCACCTCCTTTTTTAAAACATATAATTCACCTTTATACCTAGAAACATAACAATTTTCTTAAGTCTTAAAACTTCAGGGATGTTTGCTAATGACTGCCACCCTTAAAGCTAATTCAGTAAATATTAAGAATAATCATCTACTGAGCCTTTCCTAAAGTGTGTTCCATGAATTTTTCATGAGAATATAATAGATGTTACTTACACAATCGTTATTTTGTGGAGAGAGGGACCCTGAAAATAGACATTGTGAGCCTCTAAAATGGAGTTCAACTAGGCTGATTTTCAGTTTTGGTTTTTGAAATACTTGATTACATAACCCTTTTCTTTTTCAGAAAAATTTTAAGTATTGTGTTCTGCAAAAAAGTTTTTGGAAAAATGCTTCTTCATTCTATAATCACTAGAGAACACAAATCCGAATTAAAATAACATAACATAGATTCGAATCACTATTTCATACTTTTTATGTATTTTAACTTAGTTTCAGTTTAAGCTTTTATAAAGTGGTAACAATAATATGTATTCCATAAAATTTTGTAAAATTAAAATTAGCAATGTATATGGGCAGATTTGTGGAGTACCATAAATTATTTGCTACTCTTTCCATTAATTTCAATTAGAGTTTCATGGATCTGGGCTGGAGTGTAACTAATTGCATTAACCAATAAGTTATGGTGGAAACTGTATTTCCTTCAAAAAGGCTAGCAGCTTTTGACTTGGTGTTGTGAAAGCAAGTCATCAGTCATGGTATAAAAGTACTGTGATACCCTGTAATGTAAGTCCTGACCATTGGCTTTTGTTTTGTAATACAAATGCCTCATTTCAGCTTTCACTGCTGAGGCATCCACTTCAAAGAGGCATGCACTTCAGTGAAACCTGTCTCAAATAAACATATTGTAGGCCATGAAACTAGATAAAGAGCCAGGCTGCCTTCCCTTGGAGGCTTCTTTGTTTTAGAGATCTAGCTTGATTTCCATAACTGACCATTGGGCCACTTGTTTTTCCTCTTCCCAAAGCTTCAAATTCATAGTCACTCTCTCTCCCTCTTCCTTCCCCTTCCTTTTTTCCCCTGCCCTCTTCCATCCCTGCCCTTCCTTCCCTCTCTCCCTCTCTACAGGTGTGCCCTCTGGCATGCCTTTTACACTACAGGGCTTATAAAAGATAAACTATTTTTTTTCTTCAGAGTTTCCTAGTGATTATTGCTGAAGGTCACCTTTTAATTATAATAAGAATGCCAAAGGTAGGCCCAGTCATAACACTGGTTTGGACAGGGAAGTATCTGTAGGAAGTTCACTAGGGTTCAGGTGAGTGCCCCCAGATATTTCTAGCTGATAGTGTCACTATGCTGTGGGGAGGCCAAACCATGTGGAGAGGCTCCAGAGTATGAAAAGAAGTGAAGTGGGGCACCTGGGTGGCTCAGTTGGTTAAGCGACTGCCTTTGGCTCAGGTCATGATCCTGGAGTCCCTGGATTGAGTCCCGCATTGGGCTCCCTGCTTGGCAGGGAGTCTGCTTCTCCCTCTGACCCTCCCCCCTCTCATGTGCTCTCTCTCATTCTCTCTCTCTCAAATAAATAAATAAAATCTTTAAAAAAAAGAAAAAAAGAAAAGAAAAGAAGTGAAGTATGTGAAGAAACAGATAAAAAACCCTTGGTACACTGAAGTGCCAGACCAGTAAGTGAAGAAGCCATCTTGGAAGTGGATACCCCAGACCCAACCACTCTAAATAAAGAAGCTATGTGGATTAAAACTGAACCATGCAGAGAAGTGATATCAACAGAAAAGGCAATGTATGGGCCTCCAAAACCTACTCATCTATAAACGCAATGAGAACTAGCAAAAAATGTCAAAATCTACTCTGGGAGTGAACCAAAGGCAGCAATCTGAGAAACACTGATTCAAGAAAATCTTAGTAATAGCAGTGAAATTTGTGGCATCTTAGCTCATCCTATTCTTATCCTCCACTCCCCTGCTCCATAGTACCTTTGAAAATGAGCAAACTTTTAATTACTGTAGTCATGAAAAACAGCAGTATAACAGCCACTAGAAAGAGTAAATGGTTTGACTTTCCCCAAAGCCCCATCCTCAGAAAACTGTCATGATTTGACCTATCTGGCAGTTCCCTAGAAACCCCAGTTTACAGAGCTTGTCATTATTTGACCTAAGAACTCACTGAGTGCAAACACCTTTTTCCTAGGGTCTTTGGACATTTTTATGTAAAACAATCAGTATTGCAGCTGTTAAAGGTGGTGATAACAGTTGCCACAAACATGAAGCTGACCAAAATCTTACAAGGAAAAGATGGGAAGTAATATATCCATAAAAGTCTTTGAAAACCTCCAAGATATTTGGGGATCTGGTAGGTTAAAAAAATGAGTAGAACTGTGCACATGCCCAGAAAAGACCTAAGGATGCCTAATCTCTCACTTCTGACTGACCTTGAGGCCATGTGAAAGCAAGAAGTGATAGCTAATGCAGAATTGTAAACTCCCTCCCTACAGGCATGCCCACAACAAATACTAAGAATACCTGGTAAAGAATGATAGACTTACTGGTTCCAGACATTTAAGGAAAATTCTGTCTAATCATTAGTTGACCACTTGGCTATCTAAGCAGAAATTTCAGAGATCCCATATGACAAAGATTACAGATTTATGGAATTAGTTCAAGAAAGTCACTAAATAAACCAATAGCAAGAACAAAGAAAACCCCAGTGAAGGGGCAGATTCTGATTTCCAGAGTTGCCATATCATATTATTTAAGATATCCAGGTTTCAACTAAAAATTATGAGGCATACAAAGAAATGAGAAAGTAGAGCTGACATACAACTAAAGAGGTAATCAATGGAAAGTATCCCTGACGAGCCCATCTACTGGACTTATTACAAAGACTTTAAATTTGCTATTTTAAGAACTAAGGGAAATCATGCCTACAGAGACAAAAGAAATTATGAGAATGATTCCCTACCAAACAGAATATCAACGAAGAGAGAACTATATGTATATGTGTGTGTGTATGTATGTGTGTGTGTGTGTGTGTGTATATATATATATATATATATATATATATATATATATATATACTGCAAACAGAAATTCTGGGCTTGAAAAATATACTGAGATAAAAATTTAGTAGAGTGATTCAACAGCAGACTTTTTTTTTCCTAGCAAAAGCAAGAACAACAATTTGAATATAGGTTAGGAGATGTAATCTACAAAACAGAAAAAAAATGAACAAGACCTTGGAGGCCTGTGGGTCACAATCTAGAATGCCAACATATGCATAAATGTGAGTCCCAGAAGGAGATGAAAAAGAGAAAGCTGTAGAAATAATATATGAAGAAATAATATCTAAAAATTTCCCAAATGGATGAAAAACATTAGTCTGGACAACCAGGAGCTCATTGAACTCCAAATAGGATAAATTCAAAGAGAGCCACACCTAACCACATCCTAATCAAGTTGTTAAAGCCATAGGCAAAGAGAAACCTTGAAAACAGTGAGAGAAATGGCAACAAAATTAACAACTGATATCTTCTCAGATAACACAGAGGCCAGAAGATAGTGGGATGATATAGGTAAGTACTGAAGTAAAAGATTGTGAACAAAGAATTTAATATTTGGAAAAAAAATCTTTCAAAAAGGGAAGGAGAAATTAGAGCATCTCAAACAAGCAAAAACAGAGATGATTTATTAATAATAGACTTAACCTAAAATAAGTAATAAAAGGAATACTTCAAGATGAATTGAAAAGACCCTAGACAGTAACACAAATCCACATGAAAAAATAAAAGCAATAGTAGTTATACAGATAAAAGATAGGAAATGTATGTTTGTTTCTAATCTTTCCATCCTATTTTATTTGGAAGATAACTTCATAAAGCAATAAATATAAAACTATGTTAATGAGATTAAAATGTATCTAATGTAGTTACATGAAAAAAAAAGGACAAAGGAGGAGGAGTGGGATGAAACTATATAGGAATAAGGTTTATACACTATTGAAATCAAGTTGGTAATAATCCAAACAAGAAAGTTATGAATTAAGATGTTAATTTTTAATTTTTAGGGAAACCATTAGAAAAATAACTCAAGTAAGTATAGTAAACGAAACAGTAAGAATATTTCAATAAAAACAATGAAAATCTACTTAAAATCAGGCAGCTGTTAGAGTAGCAACACTGAGAAAATTGTGAGCTGAATTTGGGATGACATCAGTGGAGATGGAAGAATGTGGACGAATTTGAGATATGTTTAGACGCTGAACAGTAGAAATATTAATACATGTTTATTTTAAGAGATCATTTTTTGTACCTTCATGAGATTATCTGGAAGTACATTTTCATTGTTGCTTTATTACTGTTGAAGACCTGTAAGTTGTCTAGCTCTACACAAAGCACAAACTTCCTAACTTATGACCAAAAGATGCACTTGAAGTACCTTGTGCAAAGTGTATGCTCAATTCAAGCCACACACTAGTTTTCCTTCAGCTTCTGTAATATCAAATAAGTTCTGCTATATGTTTTGATTTACCATGAAAGTTAAGTGTCACATTTTAGGCAAATAAAAATTATTAAAATTTGACAGCTGGTAAATTATGCTAACATCTGGGAACAAATCATTCTTGACAGTTCAATAGTAACCTTCTTACTGCATAGCTATTAATATCATAAAGAGCAAAATGCAAAAATTATAGCACTTGAATAACATATTCCCTGAAGTGATAGAAGGAATGCACTGTTTACCTTAATGTGTAAGAAATGTCATCTTTTCACATCTGAGGTTTGAAGTAGATTGGAACCGAATAACTATAAACATGGATGGCATCCCTCAGTGCCACAAGCCAAAAAGAGAATTGAAAATTTCTGAATTTGAGATAACATAATTATGTATTTATGGTATGTGGGAGGAATAGATAAAATAGTGAAAATAGATCAGAGGCAATAACAGTAACCATAAAATAACATTACATGCGTAACCATCATTCATCTAGTGTAATATCACTTTCTTGGATAAGTTGGATAATAATTATAAAGAGTACATATTCTAACTGGCACTTTAACAAGTAATTTCTAGAATCTGGATAGTTAATATCTGAATCAAGTGCCTGGTGTTGGGATATAGATGCTCTTTACTGTCACTGATCTTTTTAAAGGAGGAAGGGAATTTCGCTTCCAGTTTTTATTTCTACAGTGATGCTTTAAGTTACTTTTCATTCATTTATAAGTGTTAACCAAAAAAATCATTAAATATGTAAAAGTAAAATCTTAACCAAAACATAAACTGTATCCATAAAGATAAAAGCTGAATTGGGATATGGACATCTGGATTGTAGTTCTGTTTTGGTGTTGTGTAAGTCACTGTCCCTCCCTGGGCACAATCTCCATACTGTAAAATGAGAAAGTTGGAGAGTCTAATCATTTAAGTCATTTCTACCTCTGAAAATGCATCTGTTCTTAACTCAAACTAATTTAGTCAACCATGAATTAATTGATTTAACTGGCTAAATGATAAAATAAGCATATAGAGAAACTTTTACTCGTTTATGTTTGTGTGGGTGTTTGTGTCTATCATCAAGATCACATAATTAAGCAAAAACATTGGCATCTCTGTGGTTTTAACATGGGTGACATTTTTAAGAAATTAACAGTACCAAAGTTAACATAGATTAAGATAAGAGTTTTCTATCTTGATGAGAAGTCCCAGGTATAAAATAGCATTTCTAAAATGATATCTGAAAAACTACATTATACACAGGTATATTTTAGGAAGCTCCTGTGTTTTGTTTCATGGTTGCATGTTAGACTGTAGAGTTGAAGACTCTAAAAATAATCGAAGGCTGAGAATTCATTTGCTTTACCACACTCATAGATAATTTATGGATGATTTTGCACTTCTGTAACACCCAAGCCTCAATTCACTTTCAAATACATGAAGTGTCATTTGAAGTTTACAGTGGGCTCTTAATGAAATTCTCGAGGTCTTATCTTTTAAATGTTCCAGATTCATATTTTATACTTGGTAAGAATACCAGAGTAACCTTCATACATTTTCATAGTCTATGAGCTGAGCTAAAACTATGTGATTTAAAAAAAAAAAAAGAATTTAAGTTCAAACCATATTGCTTTATAACAACAGATACTTGTGTCCTATATCAAATGCCATATGAAAAATATTATATTTTCACTTTTTGCAATTTTAGTAAGAGATGTTCATTTGAGAGTAAATGTCATTTTGTTAGTGGTAGCTTTTCATTGTTTATACTTGTAATTCTTTCTTTTTTCTCATTTTTGAAAAATTTAAGATCTGCAGAAGATGTATTAAAAGGAAATACAGTTGACTCTTGAACCACACAAGTTTGAACTGTGCAGGTCCGCTTATACATGAATTTTTTTACAGTACAATACTGTAAAAGTAGTTTCCTTAGGATCTTCCCAATAACATTTTCTTTTCTATAGCTATATTGTTATACAAATACAGTATATAATACATACAACATACAAAATATGGTTTAATTGTTTGTTATTAGTAAGGCTCCTGGTCAACAGTAGGTTATTAGCAGTCAGGTTTTGGGGGGCTCAAAAGTTATACAGGGATTTTTGACTGAATGGGGGTCAGTGCCTTTAACCCCTGTGTTGTTCAAGGGTCAACTCTATACTATATTATTTGTTCAAAAATTAGGTTAATAGAATAATAAATATTGAAAGTTGACTACTACATACTAAAAATAAACAGCCTATGGCCTATGGCGTCAGTAAATTTAGTTTTATGTAATACGAAACACATTTAGATTGACTGAATGTTAATGTAGAATAGCATCCCGCTCTCTCCGAAAGTTCTCATCTTTGAGTTGGGAGGTCACTGAATGAAATTGCTCTCTGTTGGGAAGCCATGATGCCTCCAATATAGGTGCAATGGGCAAAGATCCCTGAAAGTGAAAAACCTCATTGTTTGCTTAGACAAGTTAGCAAGGCGGATGGAAACTTGGTTACTGCCATCCTCACACAGACTTGGGATTTTCTCTTGCTTCCCTCTGCTTTCAGCTTTGCTTCTGGCCTGATACATTAAAAAATTGGGGAGGAGGGGAAGAGGATCCCTGAGGAGCAGGGCTTCCATTGCCACTACCACTTCAATAGTGGTATTGGCCCAAATCTTCATCCTTTTCCTATATTCAAACACATTGCAATGTAACTTTTTAGTTCGTCCAAGTTAAAGATACTTATTATTCATTAGTCCCTGCCCCCTGGCGTTAGGCTTTGCCTTGTGACTTTATTGGATAAATAAAGACAGACACGATAGTGAACCAGCTTTGTATCAACACCTTAAAAGACCTCTTGTATAACCACTTGCTTGGCTTCAACTCTATCAGCTCCATGAGAAAAACATACCCAGGACTTCCTGCTGGTTGAGAAAAAGGAGTGAACGTGTGGTACAGACCCCTTCCCCCAATGAAGCTGCTGCAGCCCAAACCAGCCTATATATAATAAGCAAATGCTTATTTCTGCTTGCTGCTGAGATTTTGTGCTTATGAAATGTCCCTTTTTATCTTTAGTAACATTTCTGGTTTTATTTTTTCCTCCAAATTTTTATTTAAATTCTAATTAGTTAACATACAGTATAATATTGGTTTCAGGAGTAGAATTCAGTGGTTCATCACTTACATACAACACCCAGTGCTCACCATAGCAAGTGCCCTCCTTAATACCCTTCACCTATCTAGCCCAACACCCAACCACCCCCATCCATCAACACTCAGTTTTTTCTCTATCATTGAGTCTCTTATTGTATGTTTCCCTCTCTCTCTTCATCTGTTTTGTCCTTAAATTCTACATATGAGTGAAATCATATGGTATTTATCTTTCTCTGACTGACTTATTTCGCTCAGCTTTATACACTCTAGGTCCATCCACATCATTGCAAAAGGCAATGATTTCATTCTTTTTGATGGCTGAGTAATATTCCATTGTATGTATGCACCACCTCTTCTTTATCCATTCAACAGTTGATGGACATTTGGGCTCTTTCCATAGCTTGCTATTTTGATAATGCTGCTATAAATATCTGTGTGCATGTACCCCTTTGAATCTGTATTGTTGTATCCTTTCGGTAAATACCTAATAGTGCAAGTACTGGAATGTAGGGTAGTTCTATTTTTTTAATATTTTTTTTTATTAACATATAATGTATTATTTGTTTCTGGGTACAGGTCTGTGATTTGTCAGTCTTACACAATTCACAGCACTCACCATAACACATAGCCTCCCCAATGTCTATCACCCAGCCACCGCATCCCTCCCACCCCCCTCCACTCCAGCAACCCTCAGTTTGTTTCCTGAGATAAAGAGTCTCTTATGGTTTGTCTCCTTCTCTGGTTTCATCTTGTTTCATTTTTACCTCCCTTCCCCTATGATCCTCTGCCTTGTTTCTCAAATTCCACATATCAATGAGGTCATATTATAATTGTCTTTCTCTGATTGACTTATTTTGCTTAGCCTAATACCCTCTAGTTCCATCCACATCATTGCAAATGGCAAGATTTCATTTTTTTCGATGCCCCTCTGGATCACTACATTTGTATCTTTGGGGTAAATATCCAGTAGTGCAATTGCTAGGTAATAGGGTAGCTCTATTTTCAACTTTTTGAGGAACCTCCATACTGTTTTCCAGAGTGGCTGCACCAGCTTGCATTCCCACCAACAGTGTAGGAGGGTTCCCCTTTCTCCACATCCCCGCCAACATCTGTCGTTTCCTGACTTGTTAATTTTAGCCATTCTGACTGGTGTGAGGTGGTATCTCATTGAGGTTTTGATTTGGATTTCCCTGATGCTGAGCGATGTTGAGCACTTTTTCATGTGTCTGTTGGCCATTTGGATGTCTTCTTTGGAAAAAGGTCTGTTCATGTCTTCTGCCCATTTCTTGATTGGATTCTTTGTTCTTTGGGTGTTGAGTTTGATGAGTTCTTTATAGATTTTGGATACTAGCCCTTTATCTGATATGTCATTTGCAAATATCTTCTCCCATTCTGTCAGTTGTCTTTTGGTTTTGCCGACTTTCCTTTGCTGTGCAAAAGCTTTTTATCTTGATGAAGTCCCAATAGTTCCTTTTTGCCCTTGTTTCCCTTGCCTTTGGCAATGTTTCTAGGAAGAAGTTGCCGCGGCTGAGGTCGAAGAGGTTGCTGCTGCATGTGTTCTCCTCAAGGATTTTGATGGATTCCTGTCTCACATTTAGATCTTTCATCCATTTTGAGTCTATTTTTGTGTGTGATGTGAGGAAATGGTCCAGTTTCATTCTTCTGCATGTGGCTGTCCAATTTTCCCAACACCATTTGTTGAAGAGACTCTCTTTTTTCCATTGGACATTCTTTCCTGCTTTGTCGAAGATTAGTTGACCGTAGAGTTGAGGGTCCATTTCTGGGCTCTCTATTCTGTTCCATTGATCGATGTGCCTGTTTTTGTGCCAGTATCATACTGTCTTGATGATGACAGCTTTGTAGTAGAGCTTGAAGTCCGGAATTGTGATGCCACCAGCTTTGCTTTTCTTTTTCAACATCCCTCTGGCTATTTGGGGTCTTTTCTGGTTCCATACAGATTTTAGGATTATTTGTTCCATTTCTTTGAAAAAAGTGGATGGTATTTTGATAGGGATTGCATTAAATGTGTAGATTGCTCTAGGTAGCATTGACATCTTCACAATATTTTTTCTTCCAATCCATGAGCATGGGACCTTTTTCCATTTCTTTGTGTCTTCCTCCATTTCTTTCATGAGTATTCTATAGTTTTCTGAGTACAGATTCTTTGCCTCTCTGGTTAGATTAGGTATCTTATGGTTTTGGGTGCAATTGTAAATGGGATCAACTCCTTACTTTTTCTTCTGTCGTGTTGCTGGTGTATAGAAATGCCACTTACTTATGTGCATTGATTTTTATATCCTGCCACTTTACTGAATTCCTGTACAAGTTCTAGCATTTTGGGGTGGAGTCTTTTGGGTTTTCCACATAAATATCATATCATCTGCAAAGAGTGAGAGTTTGACTTCTTCTTTGCCAATTTGGATGCCTTTTATTTCTTTTTGTTATCTGATTGCTGAGGCGAGGACTTCTAGTACTATGTTGAATAGCAGTGGTGATAGTGGACATCCCTGCCATATTCCTGACCTTAGGGGGAAAGCTCTCAGTTTTTCCCCATTGAGAATGATATTTGCTGTGGGTTTTTCATAGATGGCTTTTATGATATTGAGGTATTTATAGGGTAGTTTTATTTTTAACTTTTTGAGGAACCTCAATAATGTTTACCAGAGTGGCTGCACCAGTTTGCATTCCCACCAACAGTGCAAGAGGGTTCCCCTTTCTCCGCATCCTCGTCAATACCTGTTGTTGCATGTGTTGTTAATTTTAGTCATTCTGACAAGTGTGAGGTGGTATCTCATCATGGCTTTGATTTGCATTTCCCTGATGATGAGTGATGTTGGGCATCTTTTCATGTATCCGTTAGCCATCTGGATGTCTTTGGGAAAATGTCTATTCATGTCTTCTGCCCATTTCTTAACTGGATTATTTGTCTTTTGGGTGTTGAATTTGATAAGTTCTTTATAGATTTTGGATGTTAACCCTTAACCAGATATGTTATTTGCAAATACCTTCTCCCATTCCGAAGTTTGCTTTTTAGTTTTGTTGATTGCTTCCTTTTCTGGGCAGAAGGTTTTATCTTGATGAAGTCTCAGTAGTTCATCTTTGCTTTTGTTTCCCTTGCCTCTAGTGACATGTCTAGTAAGAAGCTGCTACAGCCAAGGTCAAAGAGGTTGCTACCTGTGTTCTCCTCTAGGATTTTGATGGTTTCCTGTCTCACATTTAGGTCTTTCATCCATTTTGAATTTATTTTTGTGTATGGTGTAAGAAAGTGGTCTGAGTTCATTCTCCTGCATGTACCTGTCCAGTTTTCCAAGTGCCATTTGTGGAAGACACTGTCTTTTTTCCATTGGATATCCTTGCCTGTTTTGTTGAAGATTAATTGAATATATAATTGTGGGTCAATTTCTGGGTTTTCTATTCTGTTCTACTGATCCATCTGTCTGTTTTTGTGCCAGTACCATACTGTCTTGAAGACTACAGCTTTGTAATACAGCTTGAAGTCTGGAATCGTGATGCCTCCAGCTTTACTTTTCTTTTCAGGATTGCTTTGGCTGTTTGGGGTCTTTTTTGATTTTAGGATTGTTTGTTCTAGCTCTTTGAGTATTGCTGTTGGTATTTTGATAGGGATTGCATGAAATATGTGGATTGCTTTAGGTAGTACAAAAAATATAGACATTTTAACAATGTTTGTTCTTCCAGTCCATGAGCATGGAATGTTTTTCTATTTCTTTGTGTCCTCTTTATTTCTTTCATAAGTGTTTTATAGTTTTCAGAGTACAGATCTTTTACCTCTTTCATTAGGTTTATTCTTTGGTATCTTATGGTTTTTGGTGCAATTGTAAACTGGATCAATTCCTGGATTTCTTTGTCTGATGCTTCATTATTTGTGTATAGAAATGCAACATTGATTTTATATCCTGTGACTTTGCTGAATTCATGTATTAGTTCTAACAATTTTTTGGTGAAGTCTTTCAGGTTTCCTACATAGAGTATCATGTCTGCAAATAGTGAAAGTTTGACTTTTTCCTTACTGATTTGAATGTCTTTTCTTTCTTTTTCTTATCTGATTGCTGAGGCTAAGATTTCCAGTACTATGTTAAATAGTGATGGTGAGAGTGGACATCCCTGTCTTATTCCTGACCATGTAGGAAATGCTCTCAGTATTCCTCCATTGAAGATGATATTAGCTGTGGGTCTTTTGTATATGGCCTTTATGATGTTGAGGTATATTGTATCTATCCCTACTTTTTTGAGGGTTTTTATCAAGAATAGATGCTGTATTTTGTAAAATGCTTTTTCTGCATCAATTGAGAGGATCATATAGTTCTTATACTTTCTTTTATTAATGTGGTATATCACATTGATTGATTTGTTGAATATTGAACCACCCCTGCAGCCCAGGAATAAATCTCACTTGATTGTGGTAATAATTCTTTTAATGTAGTGTTGGATTCAATTTGCTAGTATCTTGTTGAGAATTTTTGCATCCATGTTCATCAAGGATATTGACCTATAATTCTCCTTTTTCATGGGGTCTTTGTCTGGTTTTGCAATCAAGGTAATGCTGGCTTTATAGAAGGAGTTTAGAAGTTTTTCCATTTCTATTTTTTGGAACAGTTTGAGAAGAATAGGTATTAAGTCTTCTTTAAATGTCTGGCAAAGCACAGCAGAAAGCCAGTACTAAGGCTCACTGCCCTTAGCCAGTGCCCCCTATCCTATGCTAGTGATCAGAGCAGCTCAATGTCACCTGCCAGGTCCCTTGATCCCAGAGAGGTCACACCTCCTCTCCCAAAGGCCCTCCAAGGAGAGGAAGTGCCTTTCCCCCTGTGACCCAGGGGATCCTCAGACCACGCTGTCTGCTCCTGACTCTTTTCCCTACTTTCCCACCAGAGCACTGCTAAGTCTGACAGGCATGACCTTGACAATGTCGCAGGCCTCTAAAACTTCAGACTCTGCACTCTACTATTTATAAAGACTTGTGATAGTCCACCCTTCTCCTTTTCCCCATCAATGGTGTTGAGGGAGAATTTTTCTTGTGCAATTCCCTGGGTGCACTTCCACTCTTTCCCTCTCTCTCTTTCTCTCTGGCTCCTCTCTCTGTGATCAGGGCTCCCTTCCCATTGCAGTACCCACAGCTCTTCTCCCCCAGATCAACTCTCCATAGTTCCTACCTTCTACGAGGTGGTGTTTTGTTGTTGTTTGTTTTTTGTTTGTTTGTTTCAGCTCTGGTTGTGCATTTTTACTCTCTCAGTCTTCAAATTCATTTCTTGTGTGTTCAAAATCATTTGATATTTATCTGTGTTCGAAGGATGAGGCAAGCCTAGGGTTTCCCTACTCCACCACCATCTTATGTGCTTTCCAGCATTTCTGGTTTTAAAGTATATTTTGTCTGATGTGAGTATCAGAGCCATTCTACTTTACTATGATGCTGCATGTATGATATGTCTTTTCTATACTTTTACTTTCATTCTATTTGTATCATTGAGTCTAAAGTATATCTCCTTTAGATGACACTAAGTTGAATCCAATCTGACAATCTTTGCTTTTTGATTAGAATGTTTAAGTATATTTAATGTTATTAATGATATAGTTGGATTTGTGTCTGCCATTTTTACTTTTTGTGTTGTACATATCTCTTTTTGTCCCTCTACTTTATTGCTTTCTTTTACATTAACTGAATATTTTCCAATATAGCATTTTAATCTTTTAATGATTTTTCACTGTATTTAAAACATTTAAATGGTGGCTCTATGATTTACCATATACATCTTAACTTATCAGAATCAACTTCATTTTATACTAGTTTACTTCCCGTGGCATATAGAAGCACCGCTTCTATATAGATCTATTCCCTTTTCCCTTTTATTGTGTGTTATGGTTAAATACATGATACCTATTAATGTTACAAACTGAAGAGTATATTGTTATATTTATTACCGAACCATCTGCAGACATTTCTTTAGCCCAATACAGCTTTGGTCCTGCCCTCCTACTTTGTACTGTTTTTTGCAAATATATTACATATTGCAATTCTGTATCATTTATATGACCAGTAATATCTTGTACACCTATTATTTGATCCAAGAGTTTTTTAAATCTGTTAAGAGATGTTTTTATACTGTCTTTCACAATTACATAATTACTTAAATAGTGCTCTTTTTTCATGTGGATTTGATTTATTATCTGGAATCACTTACTTTCAGTCCTAATAGTTTTCTTTAGTATTTATTGTAAGGTAGTTCTGGTAGCAACACATTCTCAAAGTTTTTATTTATCAGGTAAAGTCTTTATTTTACCTTCATTTTTTAAAGATAGTTTTACTGGATATAGGATTCCTGATGGACCGTTTTTATCTTTAAGTACTTTCAACATGTTATTCCACTGCCCGATAGCCTCCATTGTTTCTGCTGAGAAGTTAGGTGTTAATCTTATTGGGGTCTCCTTGTAAGTGATAAGTTATTTTTCTCTTGCTAGTTTCAACATTTTCCGCTTGTCTCTGACAGTCAGCATTTTTACTATGATGTGTTTGTTTGTCTATCTTTTTGAATTTATCCTACTTAGAGTTTGTTGAGTTTTTGTCAACAAACTCTAAGGATGTGTAGAATTGGTCATTCTTACACAGTTTGTATTGCCTGCTTTTTTTTTTTTTTCCAATGTAAAAATCATACTTCCCTATTTCTGTGCATGTCTCATAAGTTTTTCTTGGAAACTGGAATTTTTAGACAATATATTGTAGCAACTTGTTGTTGGTTCCCTCCTCCCTCCCACACCCACTCTCCATGCCAAGGTCCTTGGTTTTTTATAATATGCTTACTTATTTTTAATGACTGCCTGGATGATTTTAGTGAAGTCTAACCCTTCCACTCAAACATGTATAATTGTAAGCCTGTGTTGTATAGTTCTGGGTGTGACCACAGTCATCCTAGGATAACAGTGGTTTGGGTAGTGTTCTCTTTCCCTGACCACACCCAGCTGTTAATTTCCACTAATTGGGCAGTGGTTTGCTCTATTGTTTCAATGATTTTCTGGAATATAAATTTCTCTACAAGTGAATCTAATTAAATTGTGTCTCTTTTGAAGGAATAATTTCTGAAGTCAGTGCATTATAATTTTTCTGACCTTAGGAGGGCCCCGCTCAGTCTTATTCACTGGTTCTCCTCTGCACATTAGCCAGACTACAGTCTAGGCTGCATTATCATTAAATCTACAAATTTCTTCCTAATTTCCTTTCACCACAACCTCTAGTGTTCTTAAGAATGTCTGCATGCTTAAACTTTTCTACACTCTATTGCAAATGAAGTCTGTTCCTTTGAGAAGATAAAAACTATCTGTTTTAAGGTCTGCTTCCTTACCCAGGCAAAATCTGAGCTAGGTCTCTGAAGCCAGGGATGGGAACAATGGCAAATTTCTTCCTACTCTACACCCACACTCTAGTCACTGAGGTCCAGGAGGAGTGGTGGGAAGCAGCAGTTGAGATCTTTTTGGCTTGCTTCTCCTTGCATGGAATCTCTATCTCATGAGCCAAGACAAAGGAGATTGGGGCAGTGGTATTCTCAGTGCACCGTACTCAAGATAGAGCCTTCATTCCTTGAGTGAGAGTTTGCAAAACAAGGGAACACCCACGTCTTGTTTGTAATTCCTGAGACTTAGCCTCAGCAACAGGCACATGGGGCAGCATGAGAAATGCTGAAGTTTTGCTGAAGTTTGCTAGGAGGTGAGGGAATCCTGTGTTTTTGGCTACAGATAGAGTGGATTCCCCACATTGCTGAGCTGTTAAGGTACAAGTAACATTCTTGGTCCAAATACTCCAGATTCAACTTTCTTAATAAATTTTAATAGGTTTGCTTGAATAAATGTTTCTTCATTTGCTCTTTGTCCTTAGGGCTATTTTGAGAGGTTTTTGTTTTGTTTTGCCTCTAGTTTCACTATGGAACAGGTCAGCAATTCTCCTCTTGCTGCCATGCCAGAAGTTAATCTATCTTATTACAGACATAGATGGTTAAATATACAAATATGTATATATACACAGTTTAATATACAGACATATGTTTCCCTCTTCTGTCAGCTGAAAAAGTGTAGAAGTAATCAATCTTCTTGGGAATAGTGAGTACACCTAGCACCCATTTCTTGGTTTCTATATGATTCTCTAATGAAAGGAACCAGGGCTCCTTGGAAAAATGGGTGATTCTGGAATTGGGGCAGAATATATATAAGATGAGCCTGGGTCATCTTGTAGTCCCAGAAAGTAAAGAATTACTCAAAATGCACACGTACATGTATACATAAACATAAACAGGGAACTTATAAAAGAGATACAGGAGCCAACTGAAAGACCTCTCAATGGACAAAGCTGGAACAATTTTTTAACAAACTAAATAAAGTAGTATTGAATTATAATCCAAAGCAGAAAGTAAATATCCACGAGTCCATACTGTTATAAATAAATGATTTAACAAATAGATAAATGAGGGAGAAGAGGCAAAAATCCTGTGCAAAAGAATCTCCCATGCAAAGGATTTATGTAAATACTTGACCCTCAAGGAGGTAGAGTATAACTCCCCACTTATTAAGTGTGTACTGCATAGTGACTTCCATCTGGAGAGCACAGTATCAAATAGGGGATAAAAAAGAGTAACTTTACTGTGGGGAAATCTAAAAATTATTACCTCAGCCAGGTGATCATAGTGAACATCAATTATGATGAGTTGTGTTTAGGATATGTACCCTTGATATGATATGAAGAAAATGGCACTTTACCCCTGTGGTCTTCCACTCAAAAACCCATAACACAAATCAAATCATAAGAAAATCATCAGACAAATCCCAATAGAGGGACACCCTACACATACAAAATTCTTAGGACTATCAGGGTCATCAAAAACAAGTAATGTCTGAGGAATTGTCACAACCAAGAAGAGCCTAAGTGGACATGACAACTAAATGTACGTGGTATTGTGGATGAGATCCTAGAAAAGAAAATGGTCATTAGGTAAAAACTAAGGAAATCCAGATAAAGTATGGGTTTGAGTTAATTATACTGTATCATTAATGGTTCATTAATTGTGTCAAATATATCATACTAATGTAAGATGTTAATAATAAGAGAAAATGAGTGTGGGTATAAAGGAACTCTGTACTATCTTCACAATTTGTCTATAAATCTTAAACTATTCTAAGATATAAATTTTATTTTAAAAAGAAGTGAGGAAATGAGCCTTCAATACTGTTGATATCTGTGGGAAGGATATTCCAGTGTGATGGATTAGCCAGTACTATGATAGAAATTTGTCTTGTGTGCCTGAGGCATGAAGAAGAGAAAATTGTGGTTGGAGTGGAATGAACATGGGGAAAGTAATATTAGAAGAGGTTAGAGAGTTAACAGAGGAGGGGAGGAAACAGATTATTTTATGATTTAGAGGCTACTTCAAGGACTTGGGTTTTACTCTGACTGAAAAAAGGAGTCATTGGTGTTTATGAAAGGATTACTGGTTGTTGTGTTTGGAAAAAACTGAAAAAGGTGAAAGATGATTAAGAGTAGAAGCAGAGATAGTGGTTACACTAGTGTAATGGAGAGTTGATATTGTTAGCATGGGGAAAAATATTTGACTTTGGATATGTAGAACCAGCAGAATAATGATGTGGTGTGAGAAAAAGAGATGTATCAAGAATGACTCAATTTAAGGGGTACCTGCAAAGATTGACTTGTCATTAGCTATGATATAGTTGAAGAAGGTATTAAGGGAAAGAGTGGAAACTCAGATGTGAGTATGTTTGGCTTGAGATATATGTTAGCATCCATGAAGTATCAACTAAGCAGAGGAATGAAGAAATCTGGAATTCACCAGTGAAATCCAGGCTATACTTGTAAATTTGTTAATATTTAACATACAAATAGTGTTTAGTGCGTTCAGACTGTATGAGGTCACAAAAGGAATGGGTAGAGAAGTCCCAGAAATGATTCTTGGAGGAATCCACCATTAAGAGGTCAGGGAAAAGAGAAAAATATTTAGAAAGAGCTGTCAATGATGGGGCGCCTAGCTGGCTCAGTCAGTAGAGCATACGACTCTTGATCTCAGGGCTGTGAGTTCAAGCCCCATGTTGGGTGTGGGGCCTACTTTAAAAAAAAAAAAGAGCTGCCAATGAGGAAGAAGGTGAAGAGGAGGGGAAGAAAGAAGAGGAAGGGGTGGGGAAGAAAAGGAAGAAAGAGAGATTTAGTATGTCAAAAGAAGAAAGTATTTCTGGGAATAAGGATCTCTGCTGTGGCACATGTTGCTGCTGGATCAATAAGATGGCTTAGAGTTGACTTTGGGTTCATTAATAGGAAATCACAGCTACCATAACTAGCCAACTTTGGGTGGGGGAGAGGGTGGTAAGGGTAAGCATCTCACTGAGCCAGAATATATAAGCTATTTCAAAAAGCTGTATGACAGCAAATAAAATCGCAGTAACTAGAACAGGGGAAGCTTGTTCAGGAATAACACAATACTTATACATTTATTGGTATGATTCAATAGAGAGAAGACAGCAGCGATAATCAAAGAAGGAGAGGATTTGCTAGAGTGATGGTTTTGAGTAGATGAAAAAGATTGGCACATTGTACACATGTTGAGGATTAGTCTTAGGACTATGGACAATGTACCTTCGGTAAGAAGAATGGAAACAGAGAAGGTAGGTATAGTTGCTCCCAGGGGGGTTGGGTAGTTGTGGAGGTGAAAGTTTGTGCAAGTTCTCTTCCTCTTGCTTCCATTTTCTATTACTAGCACCATTATTATTGCCATTAATGATAACTTCCTTCCCTAGTTTAAAAAATTTTTTCAATACCCAGATAAGATTATCACTGTAAATTACCATTGAAAAAAGATTATTAAACTTCATACCACATTTTACTTGTGATAAGTCAGACAATGAATAAAGATGATCTCCGGATTGTAATATCTTCTCTAAACTGAACACTTCCTAATGGCAGGGTTCTTGTTAAATTAGCATTTTTTTTCTTTCAGCAAAACATTGTAATAAGATGACAGACTCAAAGTATTCCTTCAACTGGAACACAGATCATTAGACATAATGGCAAGACTACCCCTCTTGGAATGGTGTATCTTAATAAAATCATACCAGGGTTCTCTAGAATGTAAATAAATGATTAATTGTTTCTGGAATACGTAAGTGAAAATAAGTACAAAAATAAGTTTCTGATAAGAAACTCATTGATTGTCAGTAATGCTTGTTTGAGATCATTATTCAATGCTCAGAAACTGCTCAGAATATAGTAGGTAATTAATCAGTGGTTTGAGGGACACATGAATGGTTGGAACTAAGTCTCTATGGTTTCCCAAATAGTAACCTATAGTCAGGATTCTTTGATTTAGTTTATTGAAAAGGAGTAGGGAAAAATATGTTTATAAGAAAAAAATTATAAAGGCATTCTTAAATGAACTTTTCTCATCAAACAACAGAGGTGAAGGAGACAGAAACTTCCTAATCAATGTTAGCTCAAAAAGGAAAATGCAGAATAAAGGAGAGAAAAAGAGAGGAAAGAAGAAAAAATAAGTAACAAAAAAGAAGAAACCAGGGGCGCCTGGGTGGCTCAGATGGTTAAGCGTCTGCCTTCGGCTCAGGTCATGATCCCAGGGTTCTGGGATCGAGTCCCGCATCGGGCTCCCTGCTAGGCGGGGAGCCTGCTTCTCCCTCTGCCTCTGCCTCTCTCTCTCTCTCTCTCTGACCTTCATGAATAAATAAATAAAACATTTAAAAAAATTATTAAAAAAAAGAAGAAACCATTCAATTCCTTGCATCTGTCACATTTTTAGCCTTCCCCTTGCCGACACTTGACTTGCCTTTATCTACATGGTCCTGGGGCAGTGCTGTATTACTATCATAATCTGTGATAGCTTCCCTGGGATCTCAGTCAGATCTCCATCTGTAAAAGTTCCTAGGTTAAGAAGAATTATAATAAAATCTCCTATGTGGTATCTATATGCCCAGCTACAAACATACACATCCATGAGTACTTGATTATACTCTCACTGTTTCTTTATTTACATGCCCAGAATGTGTCAACACATGTCTGTAATAGAAGCCAAAATATTTTTAAATCCTGGAAAACCCAATGGAGGGAAAATGTATTTGAATCTCCTACCTGGTTAGAAACATGTTTAGTCAGAAGTTTCATGTTGACCTGTACCATTTGGCTGAATTATTTCTGGGGGAGTATGGAACATACTATTATAATTTAGGCAACCTGAGTGAAATCAACAACAACAAAAAAATCAGAAATTTGGAGAAGGTTAATAGGGCTGTCCCTGGCTGCTGCATGCACCCCCAGGGTCCCCAGAATCTGTTCTATGACTCTCTGCTTCTGTAGCATGTCGTGCAGCTTGCTTCTGTGGTTATTAGAGTGACAGTAGCAACTGGGTGAATGTTACTGTATTCACAGCTGCTTCCTCTAATGTCTAAAACCCCAAACCACAGAGAGGTGCCTCCCAGGGATTATAGGATGAAGAGCAACCATTCTGGTGGGTATAATTGAGAGCAGAATGTCCTTTCACATTCTGTAAAATTAAAAGCTGTGATAACAGATCCACCTTAAAATGACCTGAAAAAATGAATGCACCGACTCAGATCTGTGTGGGAAGAGAGTGGAAAAAGGACTTAAGTGAAGAGATTGAAAGAGACAAGAGAGGTAGCCTAGGGCCCAGGCTGCATCATCCTCTCTTGTTGGAAGGAAAGAATGACATAGAGGTGAGTATGTCCATTCTTAGAGGAAGGAAGGCATTTAGAGGTTTTGTAAATGAAGACCTTTCCTCTAACATTTAGTGCTGAAGGCTTGGCCTGAGGATTGTATAGGAGTTATGTAATGCACTGCACATCCTGGAACACTGGCTTCTGAGAGAGAAAAGATGGTTTGTGACCTGTTTTTGTGATCTGATAGCTGTGTAAATCATAGGCAAGTTATTTACTTCTTTAAACCTCCATCTGTAAAATGAAGCTCACAACAGCAGTTCAACCTAACTGAAGAAACATTGAGGGGCTCACTCGAAGCAATGCACAGAAAGGACTTTGCATGATGTGCTGTGATATGGTCAAATGGGAACACCATGGAATTGAATCAGGCTTCTCTTAATCTCTCTCTCTTTTTTTTTTTCATTTACTGACAATATATCCCTGGACACATTAACTTTAACCTCTCTAAGCCCCATGTTTCCAAATTGAAAAATGGGGAAGCTAATAAAGCTCCCATCACAAGATTATTGTGAGGATTAAATAAAATAATTCATCTAGAGTGTTTAGCATAATGCCTGGCATAAAACCTCAAAAAATAATAATTATTATTACTAAAAGGGAGGCATTGTTTTAATAATGCTAATGACATTTCACTTTTTGCTTAACCTGGGTGAAAAAAAAATTATAGAACATGGCTTGTTTGTAAAAAGGCAATGGCCCCTTTGGGTAATGACTCCTGCTACTGCTTCATCAGAATCATGGGAACAGTTTCAGGGGTAAGCTACTCTGTACATGCTTTTTTTCTCTATGGCTCCCAGTCTTTTTTTCCTGAATCAACAGAATCTTGCTTTCATTGTAACCTGACTGGTGTGGGGAAAACATATTCCTAATGTTAAAATCCCCAAGAATTTCAGTTTTTTTGCACTAAATTGAGCAATGGTATTTTCCTGAGCATAGGTATTACTTTAGTTTTTGTTTATAAAAAGTGTTAAGTAAATTGATTGAACCAATAGCTAACTGA
This sequence comes from Mirounga angustirostris, assembly GCF_029215605.1. Taxonomy (NCBI): domain Eukaryota; kingdom Metazoa; phylum Chordata; class Mammalia; order Carnivora; family Phocidae; genus Mirounga; species Mirounga angustirostris. Next base: position 172,822,780 of record NW_026991709.1, on the reverse strand, counting down.
GCACCTACTATGTTCCAGGGACTATGCTGGAACAAGTGTCATAAACAAACACATATGCCTTATGGCCCTAAAATCTATAACATCATCCCCATACAAATTAGGAGGTAAAATGTACAGAATATGGTTCGATTAAAACAATGAATTATTTTATAGAAAGTAGTATCAGTGAGATATTTGTAAATGGTTGAATCATGAAGAAAAGGGCTCTTTACATTTTACATCAGGAATTGCCTCAAATCTTTATTTGAGCTCCATTAACTTTCCCTCGGCTGATAGAGCAGTAGACAATAATCAGGAAGAAACATTTCCTGATGCTCACTGCCTTTTATGAACAACATCCTACCTTGCAAATGTTCAGTCTTCTTGCTCTGTGGACTAGCTACCCAGTGGGGCTGCCTGGTTGGCCCATTAACTCTGCTCTGTGCATGCTTTATCATTGCTAAAGAGCCTCAATTCCCAATTACAAGGTAATGGCATCATTAGTTTTGCCATCGTTATTTAGTCATAATGATAAGAAACAGAAAATATTGTAGAAAATTGGGGAGAATCAGTACACTTTAGAGCCCTGATTCATATGAACATATCATATGCACCTGCACACCTCAGTTCATTAATAGAAACAGAAACTCTTTTTCTGATGCTCATGGTTACTAATAAAAATCAATTGCAATTGAAGGAGAAAGGAATAGGGAATAATCATGTGACCTTTTTCCATTTCTTGTGACCCAAAACAGAAGCTACATCAAGGAAAGTTCAAATTCAAAATATTTCTTTTTCCTGACAGAATTTATCACATCCGAGAAGCATATTCTTAAGGAAAAAAAAGTATCATTTTCCAACACATTTATTTCTTAGAAAAACTTCCCTTCATCTTGCATTTCCTAGAATAATATTTTCTAAATTTGAATTACAAAGAAACACATTTTTTTGACATGTGGTCCTGACTCTAACATTAACACCCAATCAAGAAAGAAAACTGTTAAAGTTTATTTCCCCCTGCTTTGTAAGATATTTCATTTCTATTAGAATATGTTTTGGTATTTATGGCTGATAAATACATAAATAAATTCACTAACTTGGCTTTATATTTATACCACCAGCATAACTCAACTTTCCAGAGAGCGTTATATTCTATGAGGAGCCCTGCCCATCTGTGTGGCATATTTTCTTCATCATCAGCATCATCATCATCATCATCACATTTTTGTAACAGTTTGCAAATTTCAAAGCACTTTGAGATGTCTTCATATGATTCTCCCAACCACTCTGTAGTATAGACAGAGTAGATATAGTTTCCATTTTCAGATGAAGAAATGAAGCCACTTGTCTTCTTGTATCAGAGCCAAATTTTGAACTTACTCATTTAAATATCACTTTATCAGAGCTCTATCCAACCATCTCTATGTATTTGCAGTGGCAACTGTTTTAATTTTTGGAAAGTTTATTTTGAATTATTTTTGTCCTTGTTACTATTTCTTAACACATTGACTTTCTGTTTGCCTACTGAGTGCTTTTGCCAAATTCAGATATTATAGTTCTAAAATGTTTCTTTGTGCTCGGCTTAGACATCCCCTGGCCTGACTACTTTTTTGCTCCAGTTGTTATCTTTTGCTTCCTACAGCTCAATTTTGTGATATGTTTGTTCTGAGTGTTCTTCTTGTTCTTCCTCTCTCTGGCTGTGAGGGCCTGCTTGATACATGGTGGGTGTTTTTTTCTCGTGGCTTATTCGTGTACTGGCCAATGTACAGACAGCTTTCACAGTGCCAAAAAGCAGCGTCACTGAAGCGAATCAACAACTGTCTTCCAGCTCAGGGATGGAGAAGGCTTAATTTGAAACGTTGTCTCGAGCCTCTCTCTGCTATGGGGAGGTGGGGAGACCAAGGAAAATCACATCAGCCAATATGGATTTATTTTTCCAAAAATATGTTATGTCAAAATGAATGTTTTAAGTTGTTGAGGACAATTGTATGGTATTTTTCTCTTCCTTCTTGATTTTAGACTATTGATTTGACTGCCTATAGCAATAATTTTATGTCTTACAAATTTCTCTGAATCAGTACTCAAGGCATAAAGGGATCTAAGGAGGACCTGCTAAGTTTACTTAGGGTAGAGTGACCCAGCCATGACTCAGTGCAGATTTTGAGCTCACATTTTGCTGCTGTTGTTACTCTTTCTCAATAATATTTTTGACACTTCAGATTATTAATTACTTTCTGTATACATGAGAAATTACTGTAAATGAAGCATTGCTGAATGGCTGTTACGTTCAGTCTACATGCTATTATTTCTATTTTTACTCTTTTAGTTAGGGTTTAATTCAAAGAAAAAGCTACTTTAACACAATCACTGCCCCTTAAACCTTACTAAAAGTTCAACAAGAATTTCTTTTAAGAAGCAAAAAATTGCAAAAGTATTGCTCTTTCACTTTGCCCCTTATTCTATAAAGTTTCACAAAGATATTTTTATTGCATGACTAGCTTCATTCCCAGGGATGCAGAGAAACAACTAGTTTTGTCTAAAAGATGTAGAAACCTTTCTATATTTATGAATTATAATGAACTAGTTCACCTCATTGGGGAATTATAAATTATTCCTGATTTTTCATATGAGCATTGATAGAATTAAGCTTAGGAGGTAATATCTTAGGAATTGACTTTTATATCATAAAATGCCCATTTGGTTCACTTGTGAGGCTTATTTAAAGATAGGTGTCCACATTGTTACTGAGTGCCTTTTGAAAATTTATGAATTGCAGGTCTATACCTGGGGATATCTGGGTAGTATAACAAGTTCTCTTCTTTATAATATTGGCTTCCATGCTCCATTTATTCATGTTTCATTTAAAGGAGCATTATGGAACAGGGAATAACAATAATATAATAGTTAGCTGTAGTGATGAAATTTGGACAAACCTTAGTTGAAATTCTAGCTCTGCTACTTACCAGCTTTGTGCCCTGTCAGATTCATTAATCCCATCCTACCTCCCTGACAGGCTGTGGGGGTTAAATGAAGGAAATGAATGTAAAGTGCTTAGTGCCTGATGTATATTTATTGAGGGCTCCACATGTAATAAATTTCGTTATTATTTTTGTTGCTATGGTTATATTTTCAGTTATGATGCATTTAGATATCTCTGGCATAAAATAGATGGATATGTTTATCTCATGGAGATGAAATTTTAAAATTTTGAAGTCTTTCAAAAATGCACATACTTTTGAAGAGAAATTCTATTTAGAATAAAGAACATTTTATTCTATGTGATCATCTTAGTGTGCTTAATCTAAAATTCTCATAAATAGTAGAGACTGTTAGTCTTTCAGGTTTTTCCTCCTCCAACCTTGTTTCTCTTTATTTTAGCTGAACATTCTCACTAAGTGTCCAGGTACTCAGTACTCCCTGATGTACATCTTTCCTTCTTGGAGTATCTGGAAATAGAAAATGCCTCCTCCACTTGAATCATGCTCTCTCTTTAATTGACTCTAGTTCTATATCATGAAAGCCATAGAAAATAAATATATTCTGAGTTCCATCTGATGAAACTTTAGACATGATTTTGAAAACAGCTACTAAATCTCTCCCTCATGTCTTCTCTTTTTATATGACATGCTTTCTAATTTCTCATGGTTTCTAGTCAAGTCAGCATCTTAGTACCTTTCTACTGAGTGTGCTCATGTTTACAGAAGTGGGCACAATACCTAAACAGTTTGTGATAGAGGATCCCATCTTGCAGCCATCTCTCCTTCCTTTCTTCTGCTTTTCCTGGTCACAGCATACTGTCAATCACATCATGCCCTTGGCTAATAAAAAAGAGTTACATTTTCTTATCTATTTAAATTACCTTACTCAAATCATATTCCTGCCACAGTGTCAATGGTCTAATTGTTGATCTCATGCTCCAAACTGCAGAGTTATTTATTAAATTTTTTTCATTATTGCATTTGGTCGGTTGAAATCTTTCTCTGGAATTTGATTCATTCATGTAAAGTGTTTGCTATACTGGGACACATTAGCAAATCTCTAAGTGACATTACAATCTTTCCTTACATTCCATTTGAGGTCTATTATCACGTCTTTTGCATAATAATTCAAGCATCTGCAAACCCACTTGACAGAAGAGGAACGATTGACTAATGAATATGAGTCTCTACTTCCTTTCCATTGACTTCAGCCCCTATCCTCTCCCTATCTCCCATATGAGGGTTTTATCTTTGCAGATAATCTCTGGTCTTTTGGAATGCAAAATCAGGAAAAAAGATACTGAAAAGTTGAGAGGAAAAAGAGGGACTGGGAATTGGTCTGAGAATAAGGTGGTTCATAGGAGGAATAAGGATTTAGGGAGGTATATATTAAAAGAAATAGTTTTTAATTACTTATGTTAGTTACACTGAGATGCTTTCTTGTCACTCCTGCAGAGACTAATATATGTTGATTCCAAGTTGTATGATTATCCTGCACATATTATTCCATTTTACTTTTAAAAAACAATTTTTTAAAACATTTTCAAATGTGTTTTGAAGTCAACACAATCCATATCTGCTGGGATATTTTTTTCCTTGTCGACAGGTCCATGAACTTATACCAAGAAATAAGATGTCAACCTAAATATATAGTTAAATTGAGGCAAGAGTGAATTACCAGAAACTGAGTTTATTCAGGAATAGCAAAGGAATTGCAATTCGAAAAACACAGGCTGGGAGCAAGCTACAGTGAATCCACTGAGGGTTTGAAGTGAGCTGTGATTAAGGGCAAGGAGTACAAAACCAAGGAAGTCCAGCCAGAGCCCAAGCAGTAAGTTCATTAGCTTAAGGATGGACAGAGATTGTTGGCGGATGTTCACTGATCAGGAGACAAGTTTCCATCTGCTATAAATTAGGCATTTAGGAAAAATCATTCTCTCAGTTCTTAAGTTCTCTTCTTCTGAGGGTACGTGTGTGAGATTTTCCGTTTCATATCCTTTGTTTCCATTTTAGATTGAAATCCTTTCACAAAGGACATTACACACCTGAAGAATCATGGATCATTTTGTCAGTCCTTTGATCTTCAAACAAAAGTATATTTAAATTTGGACATAAACTAAATTTAGGGTATTTTATATCTTTGTCTTATCATTTTGAAATGCAAAGGAGTGTCAATAAAGTTGCAAATAGAGTTTATAGGTATATGCACTAAAAATTAAAACTTGAGACCAGAGACCACTTGAATATAAAAGTGCTTTATAGGGGCGCCTGGGTGGCTCAGTCGGTAAGCCTCTGCCTTCAGCGCAGGTCATGACCCCAGGGTCCTGGGATCCAGCCCCGCATCAGGCTCTCTGCTTGGCAGGAAGCCTGCTTCTCCCTCTCCCACTCCCCCTGCTTGTGTTCCCTCTCTCGCTGTCTCTCTCTCTGTCAATTAAATAAATAAATAAAATCTTTAAAACAAAAGTGTTTTATAAATGAATAGGTTTGAACCTCAATAGCTTATACTCAACAGTTCCAACAGCTGTAAAAAGACTTGAGTAGATACAAAATTGCAAAAATAAACCTGTTTTCCTTTTATAAAATGCTTAAATTTAAATGTTAACACAATTAAACAGATTTTACCCATGGAGCCTCCTTCATGCAGACCAACACACACATGATGCAGAATATGTCTAAAGGGCACAGTAAACTGGAAGACTGAAAACAGTGACTTCGGATTTAGTCACAATGAATGGCTTATTAAATATTGATCAGCATTCTCCTTTTCATTTGCCTATGTAGATATAGCACTAATATTACTGTTTTCTACCACATAAACACATATAGTAATATATGCATATAGTAATGAAAAAACACGATCATTATATCTTTATATATAAAATATTTTTATATATTACATAATATTTCCAATCAAGGTGACTTTCTAATTCTTTTTTAAGTTTTTATTTTTATTAGTAATCTCTACACCAAATTTGGGGTTTGAACTCACAACCCTGACATCAAAAGTTACATGTTCTCCTGTCTGAGCCAGCCAGGCACCCCTAATTCTTATCTGAAAACACTATGAGCAACTTAGTTCCCTAAAAGATGCCATATCAGCTATCATATCTGAAGCTACCCTTTTCTCCTCCTGTTTCTGTTAATATGACCCTGGGCAAGTAACTTCACATCTCAGTGTCTTCATAGCTTAAATGAGAGGATTAGTCTAAATGATCTCTTCTCATTCAATCAGTTTATGATTGGAAGATATCATAGTGAGTATCTAGTTCTTGGCAGGTGGAACATAACCAAAAGAGTTCAGGTATTTTTTTCAATGACAAAAAAATAAAATGTGGTTTCACTGCCACTTTTTTGAAGTGACATCTTGCTCTCAAGGATGAGAATTGATGATGCCAATCTGTATATGAAAAAAAAAAATCAATAGAATTCTCTGACATTAATTGACCCATTGGCTATAATAGCATCATAATTTTGTTATGGACATTTTGGAAGAATGTCAGCATAACTACCAAAGAGAAGGGGCCTAGGGCGGGATGTGACAGAGAAAAGAAACTGCTTTAATTGTGAAAGAATCAGCAGGTACAGAGGAAGAAAACCAAATTATTCCTAGCATAAGCAAGACATAGTAGAAATAAATGAGCCATAGGAAAATAAGAGGTACTTAGAGTAAATTGCTCAAAGACCTTAGAGCTATCATAACCAGCCTAACGTAATACAGAAGAAGGGGTTTGGCAATAAATCTCCTCTATTAATTTTATTGCAAGCCAATTGTAAATCTTCAGTTAAGTTTCTTAGGATGAAAATCATGTTTTGGAAATATTTCTATTTATCATCTTCCATGCTAGTATAAAGGAATAATTTTGGTGAATAGAAATTAAGAGAAGAAGATGGGGCAACATACCTACCCTTACATATGATCATGGATGTGCTAGATTTATTTATAAGAACAGCTAGAGCTAAAGTTGGGCACAATTTCAAATGAACAACACCTTTTTTATTTCCCTTATATTTGTACCTCTGTTACTTTCCACTTTCACTGAACCAGTATTTTCATGATACCTAAAGCTCTCTATGGATTCCTTGCCTGACTGAAGCTTCGCATGCCTTGTGTGAACTTCCCTCTGCTTCCAAACTTTACTGTACTGCTCAAATAATTTCATGTTATACCTTCATGCCTACAATGGTAAGATTTATTCAGACACTGGTTTTTTTTTTTTTCAGCAATTATTATTAGCTGGGCAAAGATCCAGGACCTGGATACAGAAGAGAATAGAACAGGCCATGTCCTGACGGACCTTATAGGATTAATAAGACCTTATTGGTGATAGGACTACTGACAATGTATAAATAACTATAACTATATACCATATGGCAACAGCGCTATTTGGAAACATGAAGCAGGATAAAGGGGATAGGGAATAAGGTAAGAAATACAGGTAATGTTCTCTAATGCAGAATGTTATGCATTTCAGAGGGACTTGAATGAAAACAAGATATGTGGAGAAAGAGTAATTAAGTCCAAGGGGATGATAATTTCTAAGGTTTTGAATGTCATGGAACAGCAAGGAGGCCATAAAGATGAGAGCAGAGTGGGTACAGTGAGAAGGGTGGGAAGTGAGATTGGAGACCTAAACAAGGCTAGAGCATATAGGACCTTGTATGGTGAAGAGTTTGGTTTTTTGAGTGAAGCCCCACAAGGTTTTGGATGGAATATTGACATTGTCTGGTCGTATAAAGATCTCTCCAGACAGTGTGAAGGGGACAGAGTGCCAGGGAACCAGAGCAGAAGCAGAGAGACCAATTAGGAGACTACTTCAATGATCTAGGCAAGGGATTGTGACTTGGATCAAAGTATTAACAGTGGAGTGGTTAGTGATGGTTGGATTTTGCATACATTTTAAAGTAAGAACAAATGCTGTGGTTTGTTTGTTTTGTTTATTTTTTGTTTGTTTGTTTGGAGGACAGAAGTAAGAGGAAATTGGGGACTCAAAGATATCTCTAAACTTTTGCCCTGAGCAGGTGGAAACCTGACTTTACCATTTCTTAAATTTGGCAGTAATATGCAGTCATCAAGCAGATTTAAGCAGGGATGGGAGGGGTAAAGAAAATCATGCCTCTGGGTCACTTTCAGACTTTCTCTGCTATCACTCTACTTACTTTGCTCCAACAAAACTGGCTTTCTTGCTGCTGCTTGAAGGTAATGAGCATTTTTTTCTCCTTAGAGGCTTTACATTTGTTCAGTTTGGGGAAAATTATGCTCAAGATGCCTATTAGGCATCTACATGGAGATGTTGTGTGGGCATTTGGATATCCTAGATGAGGGTTTAGGGGAGAGGTCTGGGCTGCAGGCAAACATTTAAGAGGAAACAGATAATGAGACCCCTAAGGAGCGACCAGTTACAAAAGAGGAGAATGAAGGAAGAGCAGTGACCAGGAAGCCAACAAAGGGTTTCGAAAGGGAAGGACTGATAAACAGTGTCAAATTCTTTTTTGTTTTGTTTTGTTTTGTTTTAAATTTCGTTTTAATTCAGAAGAATAATATTCTTCTTTTTTTTTTATGTAGTGTTCCATGATTCATTGTTTGTACATAACACCCAGTGCTCCATGCAGAACGTGCCCTCTTTAATACTCATCACCAGGCTAACCCATCCTCCCAGCCCCGCCCCTCTAGAACCCTCAGCTTGTTTTTCAGAGTCCATCGTCATTCATGGTTCATCTCCCCCTCCGATTCCCCCCCCTTCATTTTTCTCTTCCTACTATCTTCTCTCTCTCTTTTTTTTTTTAAACATATAATGTATTATTTGTTTCAGAGGTACAGGTCTGTGATTCAACAATCTTAACACAATTCACAGTGCTCACCATAGCACATACCTTCCCCAATGTCCATCACCCAGCCACCCCATCCCTCCCACCCCCTACCCCTCCAGCAACCCTCAGTTCGTTTCCTGAGATTAAGAATTCCTCATATTAGTGAGATCATATGATACTTGTCTTTCTCTGATTGACTTATTTCCCTTAGCATAATACCCTCTAGTTCCATCCATGTCGTTGCAAATGGCAAGATTTCGGGGGTTTTTTGATGGCTGCATAATATTCCACTCTGTGTGTGTGTGTGTGTGTGTGTGTGTGTGTGTGTGTGTGTATACCACATCTTCTTTATCTATTCATCTGTTGATGGACATCTTGGCTCTTCCATAGTTTGGCTATTGTGGACATTGCTGCTATAAACATTGGGGTGCACATACCCCTTCGGATCACTACATTTGTATCTTTGGGATAAATATCCAGTAGTGCAATTGCTGGGTCATAGGGTAGCTCTATTTTCAAATTTTTGAGGAACCTCCATACTGTTTTCCAGAGTGGCTGCACCAGCTTGCATTCCCACCAACAGTGTAGGAGGGTTCTCCTTTCTCTGCTTCCTCGCCAACATCTGTCATTTCCCGATTTGTTAATTTTAACCATTCTGACTGGTGTCTCATTGAGGTTTTGATTTGGATTTCCCTGATGCCGAGTGATGTTGAACACTTTTTCATGTGTCTGTTGGTCATTTGGATGTCTTCTTTGACATCCAAAACAGAACAGAAATGTCTGTTCATGTCTTCTGCCCACTTCTTGATTGGATTATTTGTTCCTTGGGTGTTGAGTTTGATAAGTTCTTTATAGATTTTGGATACTAGCCCTTTATCTGATATGTCATTTGCAAATATCTTCTCCCATTCTGTCGGTCATCTTTTGATTTTGTTGACTGTTTCCTTTGCTGTGCAAAAGCTTTTTATCTTGATGAAGTCCCAATAGTTCATTTTTGCCCTTGCTTCCCTTGCTTTTGGTGATGTGTCTAGGAAGAATTTGCTGTGACTGAGGTCGAAGAGGTTGCTGCCTGTGTTCTCCTCAAGGATTTTGATGGACTCCTGTCTCACATTTAGATCTTTCATCCATTTTGAGTCTATTTTTGTGTGTGGTATAAGGAAATGGTCCAGTTTCATTCTTCTGCATGTGGCTGTCCAATTTTCCCAACACCATTTGTTGGAGACTGTCTTTTTTCCATTGGACATTCTTTCCTGCTTTGTCAAAGATGAGTTGACCGTAGAGTTGAGGGTCCATTTCTTGCCTCTCTATTCTGTTCCTTTGATCTATGTGTCTGTTTTTGTGCCAGTACCATACTGTCTTGATGATTACAGCTTTGTAATAGAGCTGAAAGTCTGGAATTGTGATGCCACCAGCTTTGCTTTTCTTTTTCAACATTCCTCTGGTTATTCGGGGTCTTTTCTGGTTCCATACAAATTTTAGGATTATTTGTTCTATTTCTTTGAAAAAGATTGATGGTATTTTGATAGGGATTGCATTATGTACCATGTATTTATTATCTCACTTAATCTTCATAAAATCTCTGAGTTACATACTGTTTATTTTTCTTCCAATTTGCAGAAGAGGAAACAGAGGTTTGGAGGAATCAAATACCTTTCCAGGGTCACATGTAGAATAAGTGTGGCAGTGCCAGTATTCAAACCTGGTCAGCTGAGTCATGGAAGCCTTTTCTTTTAATCAGTACTCTGTTTTGTATCCTTGTCTATCTGAACCAAGTTTTTGTTTGTTTGTTTGTTTTCAGTTGGTTTATATGCCAATTTAGAATCCACCAGGAGGAGCCTTATAGCTTTTTGTCCATCCTTTGGGAAACACCGCTTTAAAGTCTCATTTACTATCCTGTCACAGACAGCTCATAAACAGTATTCAGTGGCCTTGAGTTCTTGCCAAAATTCTGAACTTTGCCACTGAGGGAATCCTCATTGAACTTTCCTTGACAAATAGTGACCTCTGCTTCATTTTTATCTGAAATACATAGGGATTATTGATGTATATTAAATTTTTTAAAAGGCTTAGTTTTGAGATTATTTGCTAGTGTGTGGAGCTAGACTAAAAAAAACATTTTTAATCACCATTTTATTGTCATTTCTTCAGCTTCCTGCAGCTGATCTAGTAGAGCCCATTTAGAGGGAAAAATGCAGCCATTTTTATATCTGCATGATGATTACTTTTATAATTTCCAGTAGGAAACAGAGAAGCTATTTATTGGTCTCTAGAATTTAAACATTTAAAAGGAACCTACTGCTATATTTATCATCCTTTACAGGAAATGCAAAGCTCAAGACAGACAATGAACAGACCAGTTCATAAAAGACATTGCAAATTTAATAAGCTACACTATCTTTTGCTGAGTCCTATTTACTATGCATGCAAATGGGATTTGGTTGGTTTCTCTTTTTACATTTGTAACTGGAATTTCGAGAGAAGGAATGAAGAAAAAACAGTGTGAGATCCATGTCTCAAGAAATTATATATTTAATTAATTTTTCAGCCCTTTTTAGCACTGTCTTAATAAGAATCAAATTCCTTTAGGTGTTTAAGAGAATTACCACCTTTGTAGATGAGTCAGAGAATCACATGTGTATGTGATTATACAAAAGTGAAAACAATAGTTATATCTTGAATATATAAATATATATCTATTTATATATACATCTATATGCCTTCATATATGTATGTATCTATCTGTTATACCTTTTTCCAACAAAGGAATGAAAACCACTCCACTTCCACATAAACCTCTAATTTCTGATTCAGTTTCATGTATGTGGAATCGGTCTTTCAGTACTTCTATTGCTCCCTGGTTTTTATTCGCCTTTGGAACTAGGAAATTTCAAGAGAGAAATTTGAATACAGTATGTCAGTAAGCAATTGATACCAGTGCATATTCCTTTTCTAAATATTTTATCACACAGCAATTTATTTTGTTTAATATTTCTTTTTGCATAGTCTAACAGTTTTACCAGCAAGATCCCAGAGCCTCTCCAACTTACATTCTTTTTTGTCTTGTTCATATCATGCATTCTTTATTATTAATGCATAAAACCCTGACAGATACTTATGATACAACATTTTCTTTAAATTTATTTTCTTAGTAGTTTTTTTCATTTTAAACACTTAAAATTATCAGAATCATCTTTTGTTGACTGCAACTATCACAATCACATATTTTATGAATTAATGTTGTAAAACAAAGATATCAGTTATCACTTCAAATTTTCCTAAAATTGACTGATTAAATTATTAACATTAAAAATGAGGGTCATGATAAAGTTTTAAAATTTTACAATCTTATCTGCCAATCATTTTTAGTATGGCTTCTGGGTTATAAATTATTCTAGTATCTTTCCTTTAAATACTAAAATAATACCTTAAATGTTACTCTTTTTATATAAGGATTGTGTGTGTGTGTGTGTGTGTGTGCATATATACTTTGAGGTAAAAATCTGAAAATAAATGAGGATCATATTAATCAATATGGCCAAAATGATATTTGTGTGTGTGTGTGTAAACACACAATTTAAAAATACATACTAGTATTATTAAAGAAAATTTTGATGAAAAGCAAATCATTCACCAGCCTTCTAAGTAAATTTTAGAAATAAAGTTCAATGTAATGGACAGGTTTAGATTGTGATTTCAATTTACTTTAATGGGTGACACATGGCTGAATCTCCAGTACATATTCTGAAAATTTACCCTTCCTGACTTAACAAAAGAGGCAGTGTATAATTACCACAATTACCAGCTCGTTAAACTGATTATTTCCATTTTGTTTATATGGAACTTTTATTGACTGGGCTGCTTTAGGTAAACAAGTCTTCTACAAATGGATTTAGAAATTTTTAGTAAATGGGGGGTGTAGAGCAGGTGGCAAAAAATTAAGGATTTTGTTTGGAAAAATACTTGTTTTGCTTGTTCCAGTGTGTTTTTTATTTTATTTCCATTCAAAAGGAAAGACTGCTTTAACATATTGAATTGAGGGTTTGTGAGTTTCTTTTATCTTTACTATGTAATGCAGACAAAACTTGAGCCCATGAGAATACTTTTCAATGGCAGGAACCAGCAAGTTGAATCTGAGAGTCATGGAATTGGAGACCTCCACAGAAATTTAGAGATCATTTACTCAAACTGTAGGAATACTCCAAAAATTCTCAAGGCACACACCTGCCAAACAGCCCAACATTTTGACCCACATTTCTTGATTTTTAATGTTTATTCCACAACAAAATGGACATCACTTACCATATTTGCAATGATTCATTTATGAAATAATGATGTTTGAAAATGAACATAAATCTTAAAATAGCAATCCCCAGCTTTAGTGGAATAACAAACATGGCAAAGAGCAGATTTTCTGCATCTATAATTTCTGAGCCTTCTGCAGTTATTGACAATGACTACATTCACAGTAAATTGTTTGGGGTTGAGTGAGATTGAGTTTGGAGACATCCACTTTTAGAAATAAACCTTCTGTTTAAAATCAGTGGTTAGCTGGAGGGCTTTGCTATAAAGCAACACTGACACAAAGCTCTTAACCAATGAGTAATAACACTCTTTAATAACACAAATTTCTTGTTATTGCCAACGCTGATGGTGCACAAATCATAGTGTTTAGGTACAATGAGTTATTTTATGGCCAGCATTTCAAAGCTCTGCCATTTTTTTACCTGAGAAATGTTTCATTCCTCTGACAAAAATGCTGCAAGGATCAATGATAAATCAATGATAAGATCAATGTAAAATATTTCCCATAGTATAAAAGAATTATGCCTTACAGATAGGAATCATTATTAGTAAGGCTGACTCTGCACTAATGTTAAGTCACTCTTCATAAGATAGTTAGGACTTTCCAAGACAGGCTGAGGTCATTCAGACATTTCCATGTTGGATAATGCTTTCTCCCCCTTTGATGATGGAGAATGGATGCAAGAAAGCTTAACTGATATAAAAGAAAATAGAAAATCAGTGTAATGGGGCACTCTTTGCAATAGAGCAATAGTGGCTGTATTTCCTCTTATTCCATTGATAACCAGAGTCAACCTTGCTGACATATCTATTATAACTTCAAGCATCCTTTCAATGGAATAATGCAACCCAGGGTTGATGGAAACCCTACTGAGAGGAATCCCCAACTGTATAGTGCTGCTTCCTCAGAATTCCTTCCAACTGTGAAGAGGTGTGAATTGTCTTCCCTCCCTGGGGATGTAAATGTCTAGTAGAGTTTATCATCACTCTTGACATGGTAAAGAAAGCTCACAGAGAGGAATGTAGAGAGGCATTTGAGATCAAGTTGCTTTTCTCTTTTCTTTCAAGAACTGGTAGTGTTGAGTAAATCCCATGTCTCATTTATTTTGTATTGTAATCTAAAGTAACGCTGCTTTGAAGAAAAAAAGTGGAAATCTTTTAATATTCCCACAGGAAGTGTTTACATTTCCGAAGGTCTGTTTTACTTCACAGAGCTTATTTAGTTTCTGTTTAATTTGTACAGGGATAAAACAAATTTCAAGAGTGTTGCTGTGACAATTATATGAACATCCAGAAAACAAAGCTACATTCTAAGCTTTCTCAGAAGGGAACAGAGATTGTATATTAAACTTGTACAAAGAAATCCCCTTTCATAACTAGGACTGTCACATGATTTTCAAACTAAGAAACTGAAGAAAATGGCATAAAGATGGAAATAGAAGCCATTTGGTTCTGAAGTCTAATTTTGAAAGTGTGTGATGTATTTCCCAATCCTTTTGAATGGACTTACTAATGCCTAATAATTAGAGTTTGATGGAGGAAGGCTTGAAGATGGTTGAGGTCTGTTAACCCTGGGATAGGGTATGGAAGATAAATTTAGACTCACCTTCTCCAACAGGCTTCAAAAACAGCTTAGGTGATGGTGGCAGTGGTTTTGTAAAAAGCAAGCACTAATTAGAAAACCTTTCTGGGTCCTTCTTTGATGTGTGTCCATTATTATTCTAGAGATCTGCAAATGCCAGGGGTGAAGGGGGACTCAAAGTAACTTTTAATTCTGTCCAGACATCGTTGAAGATACAAGTTCTTTTGCTGCAAATAAGGAAATACAAATATAAAATTAGCTATCGTTGGTGGTAATACTTTTAATATAATGATGTTATGTTTTATATCGACTTTATATAGGTTTAGATTTATTGCTCACAGCCACCCAATGAGGGACAGATGTTATGGTGTCCCTATTACCAATGAGGCTCAAGACTACGTTGACATCAGAAGGAAGATAACAAAGCATTGAAACCAGGTCTTCCAATTCTTAGCTCACTGCTCTTTCATTTACAACATACTATTGGCTGCATTTGTGTTTTATTTTTGAATCTCGATGAGTATTTTTGTAATCTAGGTTCTTAGTGAGGTTGCCCTCAGTTTAGGAATATTGAACAATTTAAGAATGTTGAACAGAGGCTTCCTTGTGTTTTGTGATAGTTCTGAGCCCCTTGTATTCTCATGGTTGCCTACAGCTTTGAGTTTCTGCCTCTTCTGAGCTTCATCTCACTTGGATTTTACATCCTACTTCTGCTTTCTCTCATTGTTCTAATCCAGATATGCCTGTTTCTGGAGGCGTTTCTGAAGATTTTAGGCAACTGAAACTTAAAATTGGATTACAGATATTTGTTCTTAATGTCTTACAGTCACTCCTTTGATGTCAATTCTTGACTGATCATTTTCTTCTGCAGACTCTAGATTCCCTATTGACTGGCTCCTTCTCTTTTCTCAAGACTGAACCCTTATCTCTCCCCTTCTTCATATCTCTGTTCCTCCTCTTTTACAGGAAACTCAATTTATATATCTCTTCATTTTACTATCTCCTTTCAATCGATGGCATTAAAGCTTTACCCTGCATTCCATGTCATCAACTACTTTCCTAAGGAAAAGCAGTTCCTTATCTTAGAAGAATTCTTGAACCAAAAGTTAGAATAATTTTCTAGAGTTCACACTTATGGCTATTACCTGTCTTCTCTGCCCATTCTTTATTTTGCTATATACTGAAGTCTCCTTCACTCACTGGCAGGAATCTTCCCTGTGGTTACCAGTTAAGTGCTTGTCAAGTGGATCTGCGGTTGAAAAGAGTCTATAGTTTCTTTTCCTCTTTCTTTAATTTTAACCCCACCCTGCAAGTCCCACCTCTCATCATGTAGACTATTACATTAGAGGAGGGACTGATTATTTGTCTTTTGTAAGTTTCAAATAATAACTTCCTACTGTTATTTCTGGCTAGCATTTCTGCAGTGTCTATGGAAAACTCCTTGCCTTCCATTTAAATTAATTCTTTGCATATTGATTTGTTTGCTTTCCAATGTTTCCTGAAGTCCTGGACTTACCACCTTCATTTCTCATTGATCTTCTTTCCTAACTAGCTTTAATAATGACCAGGGATCTTAGACAGCCAGTTGATTAATTATGTAAAAACACACACAAAAACAACAAAACAGATGATCCACACGGCTATTTAAAATATATCTGTAATTCATTATGAGTGCAAAAATACACTAGAGAAAAAAAATGGCAATTTTTGTAATATTTAAATTTATATAACTTACGAAACAGTAATTCCACTTCTAGGGTTTAGCCTATGAATGAATGTATATATAAACACACACAGTTGTACAAAGTTAAAAATAATGATATTATTTAATGAGAATTAGTTAAAATGGTCAGATACTAGAAATAACTTGAATGTACTTAAGTGGAACATTTATTTTTTATTACACAATGCATCCATAAAATGAAATATGCAGCTGTGTTTCAAGAAAACCCATATCAAACTTCCTCTGATAGGCCTTAAAACTCTGGAAATCAAACAAAATTGTGATAACCATAGTTCTTAATGTTGCCAAGACAGGGAGACACCATATCTCAGAAAAACAAGTTAATCATTAATGATAGTAAGGCAAATATCCAAAACTGAGGAAAAAGGTAGAAGGGATAACTTTAAGTCTTTTCTCTTGCATTCTAGGGCATTTTGTTATAAATCCACTCTCAAGATCCACCTGCCACTTTAGAGAAACAGAACTTTGCTTCCATAGTAGGTTAAGACCCAGGAAATTTATTTTTCTGTGATACTCATTAGATAGCATTTTACCAAAACATTATGGTTGGGTTTTTTTTTGCTATTTTTGCCTTGTAGATATTAACCTCATTTGTTTTTTTATAGCTTTCCCTTGAACAACCTGGCCCCAACTATAAAAATCCCATTTCTTAAATTCTCTTTTCTTATTTATTTATTTATTTAATTTTTTTTTTTAGAGAGAGAGTGAGAACATGTGAGCAGGGGGCAGGGAGGGGCAGGGGGGGAGGGAGAGAAAGAGAATGTGAAACAGGCTCCAGGCTCAGCATGTAGCCCAATGCGGGGCTCCATCTCAGGGCCCTGAGATAATGACCTGAGCCAAAATCAAGAGTCAGACGCTTAACTTACTGAGCCACCCAGGTGCCTCTCACATTCTCTTTTCTTTGAACCTGCTTGTCATCCTCTGGTTCTCTCATTAATGAGTTAAATAAAACAAGCCTCAAGTGAGGTAATAGAGGCATAATTGGGTACCAGGATTCTCTTCCATCACTGCAAAGCCCTAGGAAAACTGGACAATGATTCAAATTAACTCTCATTTTGAAACAAATCTCCCAATTGCGATTGCAAGGTAAACTTATGTGTCTATCTCCCCATAATGTTGAAAGATCAAATGTGGTATGACATTAAAAAAAAAAATCTCACTATCAATATGCAATAAAGTGAATGGTATATAATATGTGAAGTAGAGGGTAAAGTGGCAAAATAATTCCTCTTAATATCTACATGGAAGAGAGGACACATTGTTATTTAGAAAAAATATGATTTCAAACTTTATTTTCACTGATCTAAATCTGGGAAAACATATAATAAACTTAGAAAATGCACACTAAAATATGCATAGACACACATTTATACCTAATCCTGGAAGATATATACCAACTATTCCAGTGGTTATTATGAGATCAAGAATGAAATGAGATTTTTCACTTTTTATATATTTGTGTATCAGATATAAATTCTTTAGGGGGATGGAAAGTGAAGTATTTAGAATAGAGTAAGACATTAAACTTTTTAATGAAAAATAGTAGGTATTACACAGAAGATTGTCCTCTCCCCTCTCTCTCTGTCCGTCAATCCCCCATCTGTTTTTCTAGATCATGAAGAAAATATGTTTCTTTTTAAATGTAATGGCACAGCATATTCTTAGTAAGGATTATTTAATTTCTATAAGCATGTTGTGGCATTTGTACACTTAAAGCTATGGCATACAAATAGAAGACTTTGCTTTTGAATAAACTCATTCAACTTGTGTGCAAAATTTTGTTCAAATATAACCTTATTTATTTCCATGCAAGTATTACTTTCAAACTATTAAACAGTTGAAAACATGTAAAATATTATAAGATTTTTTCCTTCAAATTCAAGTTTAATTTTGCTACTTGGTCTATAAAACATAGATTAGTAGATATGTGGGAAGAGCTATCAGCCATCTGACCCAAACAAGTCTCAGTTATTAAAAACAAAACACAAAACCTAAATCCTGACTCTTAGATATACTTGGTTTTATTCATCACTTCATTCTGCCTATTTAATCACACATTAATATTGTTTTTAACATTGCTATTAATAATTTAGAGAAGTGAAGGCCGTTACATTTGCCTGAAAATCATGGGTTAAATGGTAAATTAGAATCATTACAGCAATCCGTATAGAACAAGAATGGGCTTTGGCATATTAAATAGAGTTGTGTCTATTTTACATTGAGTATCTCTTATCTGAAGTGTCACATTGATTTCGAAGAGAAGTTGAGATCCATGATCAAACATTTTGGTATAATATAAAGTGACAAAATGAGTCTTAGCAACTAAGTACAAATAGTCTTTTCTTGTTATATTTCATGAAAATTACTAAGGATAGAAAAACACCTGATTATGTAGTAAATCTAAGAGTAAATATTTCTATTTGTTTCTCTAATAAGCCTTACAGACAGTTGATAAATACTACAAGTATAGAGTAATTATCTACAAATTATCATGAGCAGAAGCAATAGTTTTTGAAAATGAATACTAGAATATCTGATTCCTGAAAACCTATGGCAAGCATGTGGGAATTTAGGAATAAAGATTTTTTTTTTTTCTTTCTGGGAAAGCCCTGGAGTTGTCTCCTTAATGAGATCACAGGGGTATCCAAGAGTTGCCCTTGAATCTTGGCCCTCTTTCCACATATTCCCTGTATTGTCCCTTTGGAACCAGAACTCACTGCACAGACCAGATTTCCTCCTGGCAAGCAGACATGCAACCAACATACCCTTACGTTATATGTGAGCTTAGGCCATTTAATATCCTGAAAGATTTTTTTTTCCCCCTCTCCTGGAACACACACTTTTTTGGTTGACTTTGAAGGCTGGTTTGAGACTTGAACACAACAACACTATTTTTCACCATGTAATAAGTTATTCCCTGGACTTTAGCTTCAAGGATATTGTTATGGGTTGAACTGTCTCTTCTAAAAACCTTATGCTGAATCCTAATCCCTAATACCACTGAATGTTACCTTATTTGGAAATTTACTTTGCAGATATAATTAGTTAAGTAAAGAAGAGAATAGGTTGGGGTGGAATAGGTTGGGTTGGGTGTCTTATAAGATAGGCATACACATGGGAAACACCCCATGACTACAAAGGCAGAGGTTGGGGACATGCAGCTGCAAGCCAAGGGACATTAACAACTGACAGCAAACAGAAGCTAGGAAGAGACAGGAAGGATTTCCTTATAAGTTTTAGAGAGAGCATGGCCTTGCTGACACCTTGATTTCAGACTTCCAGGCTCCAGAACTCTGATACAATAAATTTCTGTTGTTTTAAGCCACCCAGTTTGTGATACTTTGATATGGCAGTTCAAAGAAATGAATACAGATTTGTAACATAAGTGACTCGTTACTAGATTTAGCTCTGGTTATTATATCACAAAATTGAATTGTCTGATTCTCGTGAATAGGATCTAGATAAGCTATAAAACCAAACCAATTTCATTAATCTTTTTAAACTCTATATTATAAAAAATTATTAGTATCCATTAGCCCTGTTTTCTATTCCTTCATTTTAATCAGTGGAGCATCAGCTCTGTGCCAAGTACCAGGTATGCAATCTTGAACAAGACTTCTGCCACTGCTTCCATGGAACTTAGACTCTCAAGAGACGTAGTAGCTGATGCCTTCATTCCCCAGCCGTATTCTCTCCACACTCATTATTCTCAAGCACACTGACTCAAGTACTGCAATGATTTGCTTCAGAAATTTCTCTGGCTGTTGAAAACTACTGGAGCTGATTTCTCCCCTGTACCATCAGGGATCAGCTCTCAAACAGTGAAATGAGACTGAATACATAAATACCCCAGCTTCCTCACCCCACTCTGAGGCATGTCTACAATATCCCCCAAACTTCCTTTGTGGGACTAAGAATCATTCATCCATAATAGTGGCCTATCCAATGATGCCCATGAATTAGTTTCCGTCCTTCACATCTACATTTTCTTATTGGTGCTTTCTGGAATAATACCCAAATTAAGCTACTTAAATTCATATCCTTGACTTAGGATTTACTTCTGGGAATGCCCAAACTAAGGTAAGTGGCAAATTACTTTAAAAGAACCAAAAGTGAATGGATTAAATATTTTCCAACTGTTTTGAGAACTATAAGGTAACAAATAAAAGCCATAGAAAATGATGGTGAGAGTTGCCCTCCTTTGGGTAGGATGATCAGGGAAGCTCTAAGTTGGTGACATGGTGATAAGACCTGTGAGTAGAAAAGCAATAGTCATTTGAAGAGAAGCACAGAAGTTATTACAGGACAATTACAGTTCAGCATCTTTGAAGAATTGAAAGAAGTTGAGAGGGCGCCTGGGTGGCTCAGTTGGTTAAGCGATTGCCTTCGGCTCAGGTCATGATCCTGGAGTCCCGGGATCAAGTCCCGCATTGGGCTCCCTGCTCGGCAGGGAGTCTGCTTCTCCCTCTGACCCTCCCCCCTCTCATGTGCTCTCTCTCATTCTCTCTCTCTCAAATAAATAAATAAAATCTTTAAAAAAAAAAAAGAAAGAAGTTGAGAGTGGCATGATTTAGGAGAAGGGGCACAATATAAGGCAATAGGGCTAGCCATCAAAGGCAGGTATTTGTAGACCTTTTTGTTGTGTTTTGTTTTCCATATGGAATAGGAAGTCATAGAATAGTTTTCAGCAATGAAAGAACATGATCTAATTTATATATTGAAATCACTCTTATCCCTGGATGGAAAAATGATTGCAGATTAGACAAAGTAGAAATAGGGAGATAGAAATCAGTTACAAGAAGAAATCCTTGTTTACCTGCACTAAGATGATAGCAATCAAGATGCAAAGAAAAAAGATTTACTCATGCATTCTCTCAGATTCGAAAACTAGACATAACATTTTGAAATTAAGGATATTTCCTTAATCATATCTCTTAGACCTGTGCTTAGGTCAATCTGCGAGGATCTATGTCATTCTTTTTAACAGCTTTTATCAGATGCTTTCTGAAATCTAAATGAAGACCCGAGATGTAATTATTAAGAGGCCACAAGACTTTCTGATGGATTTAAAGGGATGCAGAGAAAAATTAAGGAATGAGGGATTATTACCAAATTTCTACCTTCTGTGGTAACTGGCCTTTGTTGTGCTGTCAGCATTAATACGAGAATAGAAAAGACAAAAGGAAAAAGAACAGATAATAGAATGTAGACACCTCAACAAAGATGATTACATAGATTTATCCACATCACCTACAATTGTAGTGTCTTATATATAGTCAATAACTTTGTGTGTGTGTGAATGAAGACAGAAACTGCACCCATGATGAGCTTAGACATATTAATAGGTAAAATAGATGCATATATAGTTAGCATTTATTGAGAGTTTATAATATGCCAGGTGCTTTAAAAAGCATTATCTTTTTTATAAACCACAAAACTATGAAATACCACTAAAATTCCTGGGTAAATTGAAGAGGACTGAGAAATCTACCTAACTAATTGTAATGTTCAATAATTACTACAATAAAGGCTTTAATAAATATTATCTTTGAAGACACAAAGGGGATAACTGTGAATCCTGACTGGGAAGTGACAGAAAGTTGTACATTTGAGTATTTAAAGATGACACTTTTTTTTTTTTAGTAGAGAAAAGGGAAGGGTTTTTGAGGGAAAGGAAATGACTTCTTCAATGGCAGAGGTATGAATACCTTAATCAGATTTATATGTAAAGGATCTTATTGTGGGTTAGCATTTGTTGCCACTAAATGATTATTTGAGTAATTTTGGCTTAATGTTTGCCCCATACTAGATGGTATGCATCACAAGTGTCTAGATTTCACCTGTGTTGTGTAACATGTAAAATAGATAAAAGTGAGTAACCATTCATTAAATGTATATGTAAGTGAATGGGTAAAAAATGAAGGAAGGAAGGAATGAGTGAAAGAACAAACTAATCAGTGAATCAACCCTGGTGAATCTGCTACAGTTGCAATAAACTATAGATGGGAGGAGAAGAGTAGAGTATGTGAAACATGAGCCATAGGCAAGACTGATTGTATGAATAGCCACCCCATTTCTTTTTTTTTAATTAAAATTTTTGTCTAGTATTTGCTTTAAAGACTATAAAACTTTTTTTAAGGTTTTTTATTTTTATTTTTATTTATTTTTTTTATTATGGTATGTTAATCACCATACATTACATCATTAGTTTTTGATGTAGTGTTCCATGATTCATTGTTTGCGTATAACACCCAGTGCTCCCTGCAGAACGTGCCCTCTTTAATACCCATCACCAGTCTAACCCATCCCTCCAACCCCTTCCCTCTAGAACGCTCAGTTTGTCTCTCAGAGTCCATAGTCTCTCATGATTCATCTCTCCCTCCAGTTTCCTCCCCTTTATTTCTCCCTTCCTACTATCTTCTTCTTCTTCTTCTTTTTTTTTTTTTTTTTTTTAACATATAATGTATTATTTGTTTCAGAGGTACAGGTCTGTGATTCAACAGTCTTAACACAATTCACAGCACTCACCATAGCACATACCCCCCCCAATGTCTATCACCCAGCTACTCCATCCCTGCCACCCCCCACCACTCCAGCAAACCTCAGTTTCTTTCCTGAGATTAAGAATTCCTCATATCAGTGAGATCATATGATACATGTCTTTCTCTGATTGACTTATTTCGCTCAGCATAATACCGTCCAGTTCTATCCACGTTGTTGTGAATAGCAAGATTTCATTCCTTTTGATGACTGTATAATATTCCATTGTATATACACACCACATCTTCTTTATCCATTCATCTGTCGATGGACATCTTGGCTCTTTCCATAGTTTGGCTATTGTGGACATTGCTATTCTACAAATCGGCGTGCACATACCCCTTCGATTCACTACATTTGTATCTTTGGGGTAAATACCCAGTAGTGCAATTGCTGGGTCATATGGTAGCTCTATTTTCAACTTTTTGAGGAACCTCAATACTGTTTTCCAGAGTGGCTGCACCAGCTTGCATTCCCACCAACAGTGTAGGAGGGTTCCCTTTCTCCGCATCCCTGCCAACATCTGTCGTTTCCTGACTTGTTAATTTTAGCCATTCTGACTGGTGTGAGGTGGTTTCTCATTGAGGTTTTCATTTGGATTTCCCTGATGCCGAGCACTGTTGAGCACTTTTTCATGTGTCTGTTGGCCATTTGGATGTCTTCTTTGGTAAAATGTCTGTTCATGTCTTCTGCCCATTTCTTGATTGGATTATTTGTTTTTTGGGTGTTGAGTGTGATAAGTTCTTTATAGATTTTGGATACTAGCCCTTTATCTAATATGTCATTTGCCAATACCTTCTCCCATTCTGTCGGTTGTCTTTGGTTTTGTTGACTGTTTCTTTTGCTGTGCAAAAGCTTTTTATCATAATGAAGTCCCAATAGTTCATTTTTGCCCTTGCTTCCCTTGCCTTTGGTGATATTTCTAGGAAGAAGTTGCTGCAGCTGAGGTCAGAGAGGTTGCTGCCTGTGTTCTCCTTTAGGATTTTGATGGACTCCTGTCTCACATTGAGGTCTTTCATCCATTTTGAGTCTATTTTTGTGTGTGGTATAAGGAAATGGTCCAGTTTCATTCTTCTGCATGTGGCTGTCCAATTTTCCCAACACCATTTGTTGGAGACTGTCTTTTTTCCATTGGACATTCTTTCCTGCTTTATCGAAGATGAGTTGACCATAGAGTTGAGGGTCCATTTCTGGGCTCTCTATTCTGTTCCATTGATTTATGTTTTTGAGCCAGTACCATACTTTCTTGATAATTACTGCTTTGTAATAGAGCTTGAAGTCTGGAATTGTGATGCCCCCAGCTTTGCTTTTCTTTTTCAACATTCCTCTGGCTATTTGGGGTCTTTTCTGGTTCCATACAAATTTTAAGATTATTTGTTCCATTTCTTTGAAAAAAGTGGATGGTATTTTGATAGGGATTGCATTAAATGTGTAGATTGCTCTAGGTAGCATTGACATCTTCACAATATTTTTTCTTCCAATCCATGAGCATGGAATGTTTTTCCATTTCTTTGTGTCTTCCTCAATTTCTTTCATGAGTATTCTATAGTTTTCTGAGTACAGATCCTTTGCCTCTTTGGTTAGATTAGGTATCTTATGGTTTTTGGTGTAATTGTAAATGGGATCGACTCCTTAATTTCTCTTTCTTCTGTCTTGTTGTTGGTGTATAGGAATGCCACTGACTTCTGTGCATTGATTTTATATCCTGCCACTTTACTGAATTCCTGTATGAGTTCTAGCAGTTTTGGGGTGGAGTCTTTTGGGTTTTCCACATAAAGTATCATATCATCTGCAGAGTGAGAGTTTGACTTCTTTGCCAATTCAGATGCCTTTTATTTCTTTTTGTTGTCTGATTGCTGTGGCTAGGACTTCTAGTACTATGTTGAATAGCAGTGGTGATAGTGGACATCCCTGCCATGTTCTTGACCTTAGAGGGATAACTCTCAGTTTTTCCCCATTGAGAATGATATTTGCTGTGGGTTTTTCATAGATGGCTTTTATGATATTGAGGTTTGTACCCTCTATACCTATACTCTGAAGAGTTTTGATCAAGAAAGGATGCTGTACTTTGCAAATGCTTTTTCTGCATCTATTGAGAGGATCATATGGTTCTTGTTCTTTCTTTTATTAATGTATCGTATCACATTGATTGATTCATGGATGTTGAATCAACCTTCCAGCCCAGAGATAAATCCCACTTGGTCGTGGTGGATAATCCTTTTAATGTACTGTTGGATCCTATTGGCTAGTATTTTGGTGAGAATTTTTGCATCCATATTCATCAGGGATATTGGTCTGTAATTCTCCTTTTTGATGGGGTCTTTGTCTGGTTTTGGGATCAAGGTAATGGTGGCCTCATAAAACAAGTTTGGAAGTTTTCCTTCCATTTCTATTTTTTGGAACAGTTTCAGAAGAACAGGTATTAATTCTTCTTGAAATGTTTGGTAGAATTCTCCTGGGAAGCCATCTGGCCCTGGGCTCTTGTTTTTGGGAGATTTTTGATTACTGCTTCAATTTCTGTACTGTTTATGGGTCTGTTCACATTTTCTATTTCATCCTGGTTCAGTTTTGGTAGTTTATACATCTCTAGGAATGCATCCATTTCTTCTAGATGGTCTAATTTGCTGGCATATAGTTGCTCATAATATGTTCTTATAATTGTATTTCTTTGGTGTTGGTTGTGATCTCTCCTTTTTCATTCATGATTTTATTTATTTGAGTCCTTTCTCTTTTCTTTTTGATAAGTCTGGCTGGGGGTTTATCAATCTTATTAATTCTTTCAAAGAACCAGCTCCTAGTTTCGTTGATCTGTTCTACTGTTCTTTTAGTTTCTATTTCATCAATTTCTGCTCTGATCTTTATGATTTCTCTTCTCCTGCTGGGTTTAGGCTTTATTTGCTGTTCTTTCTCCAGCTCCTTTAGGTGTAGGGTTAGGTTGTATATTTGAGACCTTTCTTGTTTCTTGAGAAAGGCTTGTATTGCTATATACTTTCCTCTTAGGACTGCCTTTGCTGCAACCCAAAGATTTTGAACAGTTGTGTTTTCATTTTCATTTGTTTCCATGAATTTTTTTAATTCTTTAATTTTCTGGTTGACCCATTCATTCTTTAGTAGGATGCTCTTTTGCCTCCATGTATTTGAGTTCTTTCTGACTTTCCTCTTGTGATTGAGTTCTAGTTTCAGAATATTGTGGTCTGAAAACATGCAGGGAATGATCCCAATCTTTTGATACCAGTTGAGACCTGATTTGTGACCCAGAATGGGATCTATTCTGGAGAATGTTCCATGGGGACTAGAGAAGAATGTGTATTCCGTTGCTTTGGGATAGAATGTTCTGAATATATCTGTGAAATCCATCTGGTCCAGTGTGTCATTTAAAGCCTTTATTTCCTTGCTTATCTTTTGCTTAGATGATCTGCCCATTTCAGTGAGGGGGGTGTTAAAGTCCCCTACTATTACTGTATTATTGTTGATGTATTTCTTTGATTTTGTTATTAATTGGCTTATATAATTGGCTGCTCCCATGTTAGGGGCATAGATATTTACAACTGTTAGATCTTCTTGTTGGATATATACCCATTATTTGATATTTTGTCCTTTTTCATCTCTTATTATAGTCTTTGGTTTAAAATCTAATTTGTCTGATATAAGGATTGCCACCCCACCTTTCTTTTGACATCCATTAGCATGGTAAATGGTTTTCCACCCCCTCACTTTCAATCTGGAGGTGTCTTTGGGTCTAAAATGAGTCTCTTGCAGGCAGCATATTGATGGGTCTTGTTTTTTTATCCAATTGATACCCCGTGTCTTTTGATTGGGGCATTTAGCCCATTTACATTCAGGGTAACTATTGAAAGATACAAATTTTGTGCCATTTTATTGCCTGTAAAGTGACTGTTAATGTATATTGTCTGTGTTCCTTTCTGGTCTATGTTACTTTTAGGCTCTCTCTTTGCTCTGAGGACCCCTTTCAAGATTTCTTGTAGGGCTGGATTCGTGTTTGCAAACTCTTTTAGTTTTTGTTTGTCCTGGAAGCTTTTTATCTCTCCTTCTATTTTCAATGACAGTGTAGCTGGATATAGTATTCTTGGCTGCATATTTTTCTCGTTAAGTGCTCTGAAGATATCCTGCCAGTCCTTTCTGGCCTGCCAGGTCTCTGTGGATAGATCTGCTGCCATTCTAATGTTTCTACTGTTGTAGTTTACAGACCTCTTGTCCCAAGCTGCCCCCAGGATTTTCTCTTTGTCTCTGAGACTTGTAAGTTTTACTATTAGATGTCAGGGTGTTGACCTATTTTTATTGATTTTGAGGGGGGTTCTCTGTGCCTCCTGGATTTTGATGCCTGTTTCCTTCACCAAATTAGGGAAGTTCTCCACTGTAATTTTCTCCAATATACCTTCTGCCCCTTTCTCTCTTTTTTCTTCTCCAGGGATACCAATTATTCTAACACTTTTTCATCTTATGGTATCACTTATCTCTCAGATTCTGCCCTCATGATCCAGTAGTTGTTTATGTCTTTTTCTCAGCTTCTTTATTCTCTATCATTTGGTCTTCTGTATCACTAATTCTCTCTTCTACCTCATTTATCCTAGGAGTTAGAGCCTCCATTTTTTATTGCACCTAATTAATAGCCTTTTTGATTTTGACTTGATTAGATTTTAGTTCTTTATTTCTCCAGAAAGGGATTCTCTAGTATCTTCTATGCTTTTTTCAAGCTCAGCTAGTATCTTTAAATTGTCATTCTGAATTCTAGTTCTGACATCTTACCAATGTCCATATTGATTCAGTCTCTGGCTGTCAGTAATGCCTCTTGTTCTTTTTTCGAGGTAAGGTTTTCCATCTTGTCATTTTGCCCCAAGAAGAATAGATGAATAAGAGAACAAAATGCTAAAAGGGGAACAACGACCCCAGAAAAATATACACTAAACAAATCAGAAGAGATCTGAAACCAGGGGGAAAAGAAAGGGGAAAAAAAAAAAAGAATTTGATCAGGGGTGAATAGAACAGAGCCACACACTAGATTTTGGGTGTATTTTGGTCTGTTAGAAGAAACTGCCTCCCAAAATTTTAAAGAAAGAGAAACATATATATACAAAAATAAGGGTAAATACTTGAAGGGTTGGAATATAGAAAAAGAAAAAATAAAGAAAATTTAAAAAACTAACTTTGAAAGAAAAAAGAATCATGGGGAAGAAAGCCATGAATTCTATGTGCTGTATTCCCCTAGCACTGGAGTTTTGCAGTTTTCATTGATTGGTAAACGTGGTCTTGGCTGGATGTTCTTACCGATCTTCTGGGGGAGAGGCCTTTTGCAGTGATTCTCAAATGTCTTTGCCTGAGGCAGAATTGCACTGCCCTTGCCAGGGGCCAGGCTAAGTAATCTGCTTGGGTTGTTCTCAGTAGCTTTTGTTCCCCAAAAGATTTCCAAACAGCTTTGGAGGACGAGAATGAAAATAGTGGCCTCAACAATCTCTGGCCTTGGAGGAGCCAAGAACTCGGGGCCCCACTCCTCAGTGAGCCCCCAGAGAAAAGTAGTCAATCACTCCTGTCTCCCTGGCCTCCTGCCACACTCCACGTTTCAATCTCTGGCGCATGACCCCATTTGGAGTCTCCAAACCCAACAGATTCCTGCAGTGTGCTCCATGCTGCTCCTCCCTGGGGAGGAAGGTGACCTCCCCCTGCTGTCTATCTTCCCAAATATCACCTCAGTTCACTTCTCCACATGTCCTATCTTCCAGAAAGTGGTCACTTTTCTGTTCATAGAATTGCTGCTATTCTTTTCTTCAATCTCCTGTTGATTTTGTAGGTGTTCAGAATGGTTTGGTAACTATCTAGCTAAATTCCTGGGGCTTAATCCTCCTCCATTGTGCTCCTTCCTCCTGCCTGAATTCCTGGGGCCTACTCCTCCTCCATCTTTCTCCTCCCACCTGCCTAGCTACCCCATTTCTTAATCACTGGCCAAACCTGGAAAAGTTACTTAAACTCTCTAAACTTTAATTCCTTTAAAAATAAATTAATAGGAATAATAGTACTCTCCTCATTGGATTATGTTGAGGATTAGAGGAGATAATACATTTAAGGCCTTAAATGTGTATGGCACATACTTGGAATCCAATAAATTTCAATTAAGAAGTACAGGGGAAGGGTTATCTAGATTTGAGTTACTAAATAGAATTGTGAGCTCTATGGCAAGGGCCATGAGATGACAAGGACAAGCGAGGTTAAGAAGGCTTCCCTTAGATATAATCTAATATAAGGTCTGACTAGATATGGGGTATAAGGGTGGCAGGAGAAATATGTATTCTAACTTGGAGTCCTGAGTGGGTGTGCACCATTCATTAAGATAGAGAATATAGGTTCACAAGCATGTTTTTGGGGGATAAGTAAATCCATTTGGAATATGCTAAGCTTGAGATCATCATGTAATTCATACACCAAATCTACTGCCCATTTACAATATGCCAGATACTCTGGTGCCTCTTTGGAAGGGGTATATAACAGCTTGTATAAAAGGAGCAGCTAAGTGATGGATGAAACAACTGTGTTTCACATGGTGTCTTAGTTTGGGCTGCTATAACAAATTACCATAGACTGGATAGACTGGGTGGATTAAACCAAAAGCATGTATTTCTTACATTTCTGGAGGATGGGAAGTCCGAGATAAAGGTGCAGGCAGATCTAGTATCTGGTAAGAAGGCACTTCCCTATTTGCACATGGCTGTCTTTTCTTTGTATCCTTACATGGCAGAGAGCAGAAAGAGGAAGTCAGCTCTCCCCTCTCTTCTTATAAGGGTGAATCCCACCATTGGGGCTCTACTTTCATGACATAATTATCTACCAAAGGCCCCATTTCCAGTTACCATCACTTTAAGAATTTGGATTTGAACATATGAAGTTTCCTTTTTTTTTTTTTTCTTCTTTTTTTTCCAGGAGCAGGGGCACATTCAGTCTATAGCACATGGCTTTCATTCTGGAAAGAGATAGAAAAGACATACAAATTCACTTTTAAAAGGCACATTTAGAATCCACTATGTAGCTTACCTTTTTGTCTTCTCTGACATTTCTAAATAGTCTTAATTGGTAGCCATCTGAGATTGTTTGCCAGACAGTCAAATATGTATTTCCTGACATAAATCCTTTCTATTGCTTTCCTTTGCTATTAAACCTGGAATTCTTGACCTGGCCCAACAGGCCCTGTGTGGATGATCTCCAGGGTCGTCCAGTGTAGTTTCCTGTTTCACTTCCCCAACACCACCAACTCCTGAGTTCACTCATCATGTTCCTTTTCCAGTTGCTTAAACAAGTGGTTCTCAAACATTTTTTACTCTACATGCCTATCAATAAACATTTTGAGCATAAAATCCTAATATGTGTTTATTTATACACTAATACAGCACATGTCTTATAAAAGAACATAAAAATAAACATTTTAGAGGTTGAAATAAGTAAATATAAATAGAAGTTCTAACATTTTCTTTTCACACCCAGTGAATATGCCATTTTAGAGACTACAATTTTAGCTATACTTAACTACCTCCTTCTTCTCTCAAGATTGCACATGCTGTTCCCTGCTGCCTGGAATGCTCCTGCCCTGGGACTAGGGTGGTTAATTTCTTCTCATCTTTCAGCTTAAATGTTACTTCCTCAGGTTGTTCCATCCTTCCCAGACTAGGTTAAATGCCCAATTGTATGTTATTCTAGCACATAGTGTCCACTCCTTCCCACCAGCTTTCATCATTATTATAATGGAATGTGATCTTTAGTTAATGCCTGCTCCCTATCAGACTTCAAGAGCCATTAGCTCAAGGTAAACTTCACACTATTAGATCCTGTATTTTTAAGTCTAATTCACTTTTTAAGGGGTGTTGATTATTGGAAATAATCTCATTCTCTTCATAACCTCATTACCCTCTATTCAATATTATCTTTTGTTCTCCTATGAGAAGATGTCAAAGCTTCCACAATGCAAGGAAATCATACATAAGGAATTCTTGCAGCTCTTTCTCCTGTCACAACTCAGAGTTAGAAAGTAGTTAAACAATAATCCTGTCCTACCCAAAGAATACAAAAACACCAAGCCAAAGGGATAGATGTTTATAGCAGCATTATTTACAATAGCCAAGATATGGAAGCAGCGCAAGTGTCCACCGACTGATGAATGGATAAAGAAGATGTACTAGATATATACACAGTGGAATATTATTCCACCGTAAAAAAGAATGAAATCTTGCCATTCGCAACAACATGGCTGGGGCTAGAGAGTATAATGCTAAGGGAAATAAGTCAGTCAACGACAAATACCATATGATTTCACTCATATGTGGAATTTAAGAAACAAAACAAGCAAGCAAAGGGGAAGAAAAAGAGAGAAAGAGAAAC
Organism: Mirounga angustirostris; assembly: GCF_029215605.1. Taxonomy (NCBI): domain Eukaryota; kingdom Metazoa; phylum Chordata; class Mammalia; order Carnivora; family Phocidae; genus Mirounga; species Mirounga angustirostris. Next base: position 172,791,468 of record NW_026991709.1, on the reverse strand, counting down.
TATAGACAACAAACTGATGATTCCCAGAGGGGAGGATGGTGGGGGGAATGGGTGAAAAAGGTGGTCGGCACTAAGGAATGCACTTGTTCTGATGAGCACTGGGTGATGTATGAATTGTTGAGTCACTATATTGTACGTCTGAAACTAATATTACACTGTATGTTAACTAATTAGAATTAATAATAAAAACCTTAAAAAATGATAACAGTCCTTTCCAAACATCCTAATATAATGGTTGCTTTTATAGCAGCATTGAATCCAAGGCAGTATATCACAGTACATAAGAGCAAGGACTCTGGAGTTGTGTTGCCTGGATCAGAAGCCCAGTTCCAATCTTACTAGCTAGGTGACTTTGTTTTTTTTTTTTTTTAAGATTTTATTTATTTATTTATTTATTTATTTATTTATTTATTTATTTAAGATTGTATTTATTAGACAGAGAGAAACACAGTGAGAGAGGGAACACAAGCAGGGGGAGTGGGAGAGGGAGAAGCAGGCTTCCTGCCGAGCAGGGTGCCTGATGGTGGGACTCGATCCCAGGTTCCTGAGATCATGGCACGAGCGGAAGGCAGATGCTTAATGACTCAGCCACTCAGGCACCCCTTAAGATTTTATTTATTTTATTTGAGAGAGAGAGAGTGTGAGCCAGCATAAGCAGGGGTGGGGCGGGTGCAGAGAGAGAAGCAGACTCCCTGCTGAGCAGGGAGCTGGACATGGGGCTCAATTCCAGGACCCTAAGATCGTGACCTGAACCGAAGGCAGATGCTTAACCAACTGAGCCACCCAGGCTCCCCATAGCTAGGTGACTTTGTGCAAGTCACTTAACTTCTCTCTGTTCAGTTCCCTCATTTCTATAGTTGGTATTATTGAGTTATTGTTAGTTGCAGATAAATTAATATGTCTAAAATATTCAGGGATGTGTTTAACAATAGAAAATACTTAATAAATGTTAACTGTTATTAATAACACTAAAAGGACTTTTCCATAAACATGTGGAGGTTTGATTGATTGATTGATTGATTTTAAAGATTTTATTTATTTATTTGAGAGAGAACACATGAGAGGGGGGAGGGTCAGAGGGAGAAGCAGACTCCCTGCCGAGCAGGGAGCCCGATGCGGGACTTCAGGATCATGACCTGAGCCGAAGGCAGTCGCCCAACCAACTGAGCCACCCAGGCGCCCCTGGAGGTTTGATTTAATTGTATACCCACAGTCCAATCACTTCACTTTGTGTATATAGTCACCCTCTAAATTTTCTGATCATGGATATGTAAGACACTTTAAAGGCATCCCAAAAATTAATTTAAAGAAGTTACATTATATTTACAATTCAAGAATTGGGTAGAGCATATTTGAGCTCATTGTGATTATAAGACATTCCCTAGGCTGTGACATGGGGACATTTTATTAAAAGAAGCAGGGACCTTTATTTATTGCTCATTTCTCTTCATGGTTCACAGCTTGTAATGATTTGAACCAACAAAGTATCTATTATCAGTGTGTATGCATAAGCATATAGTAAGTATGAAAGATATATATTCGAGTATTAAATTCCCCCTTTTCTTTTTTGCTAATAATTGATGCACTCTTTCTGAAGAGGAGTTTGCAGTGGTCTGAACAAAGATCATGATATAAAAATAAATTATGGTATGTATCCCTTCGTGTCTCACTCATAAATTATTTCTCTCTAGCGATGCTCTTTTATATTCAGGGGTGGATTTAAAATTTCCTTCTTGGATATTATTCACACAGGATATTGTAGTTAAGGAGCTTGCCTTTTATAGCTGTATATGTTAGTAATAGTTCAGGCTTCAGGTGAGTGAGGGGAGAATAAAAAGAGACTCTCTTCTTCCCTTCCCAGGCTACTGTCACTCATTATTTCTTTTTGATGTGACTTCTATAAACAGTGTCAATGTATGATCTAGGGAGGAAAAAAAGGGCGGGGGGATAGATAGTGAGAGAAGGATGAGGAGGCTCTCAAAGTGTTGTATTCCTGTCCCCTTAAACGGAGGGAATACAAATGTGCTCCCTGACTGCCTGTTTCATTTTTAATTCTGAAGCAATGGTCCTCAACAGAGGTTACACATTATAATTATCCAGAGACTTTTTTAAATGCCTGTGACTGAGAGGCTTGCTTGCTTGCTTATTATTTATTTATTTATTTATTTATTTATTTATTTATTTATTTATTTATTTAAATTTTTTAAATACTCCCCCATAATTCTAACCTATGGCCAGGGTTGAGAGTCAAAGTTCTAAATCATTAGTTCCATTCAGTGAACTCAAATCAATTCCATCCAACAGGGCTGTGGAATGCAGCCAGGTGTAGAAATGCAGATGCCTTGTAGAGCCCAAGTACACACACCTGGGCTTGTGGGATTCCAGTATTGGGCATAGTACAAGCCTGACAGGAGACAGGTACCCTGCAGCCAAGGCACAAGGTGCAATGGTGAAGCTAGAGAAAGGGGGTGTGCAGGAATTAGCAACTAAGCCGATGATCTGGAAAGTGTATTCATTCTGTTATCTAATTTGAACAAAAGTTTAAGTGTCACAAGAGTTAGGCAAGCAGAGGTATAAAAATGAAAAATTAAAATATAATATGAGCCAAAAACTAGGATCACAGACAGAAACCCCAAAATTCATTGGAACTGAGAAAGAAGACAAGACAGTAAGGTTAACTAATCTAGGAGGAAAGCTTTCTGAGCCAGGTAAAGACATTTTGAAGCCAAAGCTGTGCTGCTGAATCACTTATTCTCAGAGTCTGAGCAATGCAGAATTTGTAGGTTGAAGAAGGCTGGAGGGAGACTTTCCTAAAACTGTTTTCTTAAATCATTTTACAGCCAAAACATTCACGTAACTCATTATATTTTAGCCTAAATACACCAGCTGCAAATGTATGGCATTTAAGTAAATAATAAACCCATAATCAGTGCACTTGATTAATTTCTACTTGATGGATTAGAGAGCCTGTTTGGCAACTTTTCTGATGTTTCCAAGTCAGATTCTTGAAGAATGGACAATGATATCACTTAAGAATTGGTGAATGTGAGATAGGATATTTGTTCCTTGATGTTATCAACAATAAGCAGGATATAAAGAATTTAGATTATGGTTTCAGACTGTTTGTAAACGAATGGCTACTTTGAACTATAGAAAGCCACCAGTGGTATTGCAAACTTTATAACTATGTGCAGCTCCAAACAAGAGGAGCAATGTAAAGGAAGCAAAAACATTTTAGGAGAAAAAGCTTACCTTTGACAATTTTTAAGATCAGCATTATTAAATGGAGATAAAATAAAAGAATAATTGAATCAATAATAAAAAATGATTACTAAACAATGCTACCCCCCTGATGCAAGGCAAAAAAAAAGTCCCTTGTCATATCCTAGGGGTTTTATTTAGATTTTATTAAATTATTGTAACAGGTGATAGATAATAGCAGACTCCTATTTCCCCCCTTCCCAAAAATACCACCCCCACACTCCATCCCTACCACCATATCTCAGCAATCTACTCATTCCTAGAACAACAAAATCATGATTGTTCTAAGACCACCATGATGATCATGACGGTAAGTCACACTTGAACTCATGCAGGCCTGTTGCTACCAGGCTACAGATGAAGGCAGCAGATGGAGGACTGTAGAGCAAGAGAACCATGGAGCAGATGAGGTAGAGCCCTGGCTTAATTATAATCCTGAAGCTGCCACATATGTAGGGTCTTTGTCACTTAAGCAAATGAATGTTTCCTTACAAAAATGTAATATAAGGAATGGGGAATTACAAAGAAAAAAATCTAAAATATGAAATTATCTGTGTCAAGGTAATTGAAGTCCCAGTATTTACAGCTGGTATTTTAAGGATGATTGTAGATGGTTGCAAAATATTTGGTTGAATTGCCACGTCTTTTGTACTTTGGACACCAATAATTTACCCATTGAGGCTGCACAATTAAGGAAAAATGGTAGAAAAAAAATTACATTGTTGAAGTGTGTTGGTTCCTTACTGGACTGTTCAGTAAGACTCCGGAAGAAAGGGATGAGCTTAGAGTGAAAATGACCCTTATGAGAGCAGAAAAGCTGCATCATAAAGCTTTGAAAGTGAATATTTTTTTATCCTGCTCCCCCTCCCGTCAAAAAAGTTGTCTGAGAATATAATAATTTGGAGTCCTACAGAATTAAAAAGGCTGAATTTAATTGTCTACTCCAAGATAAGATCAATTTAAACAGAGATTGGTGGGTGGTTAGGAGAATATGATCAAACTAAGTAAAGAATATCAACAAACCAAAGGCCTATTACTTGATGTGATTTATAAGATAGGCAAAAACTTAACAAGTCTTTCAAGGTAAAAGAAAAGAAGGTGCAAAAAGTTATATGAAAAAGTAGGCATACATAATTACAAGAGGAATCCAAAAATCTGTGACAAAAACAATATAGGCTATTATTTATAATAAATGTGTAAACTTAGATAAAATGTTTGAGAGTATATGGTATAAGAAATGACTTGAACTCATAGAGATAACACAAATTAATCAATAGAGAATTTAAAGAAAATTAAGAAACAAAGTAACGTCTACTCCTGAAAATAATGTTAGATCTAAACAATTTATCCAAAGTAATTTATCTGTTAAAAAACAGATTAAAATCCCCATATTTTAGAAATTGCTTAGGTCATAGATGAAGATGTAATTCTCCTAAATTCATGCTGCAGAAGTGAAAGAGAAAAAAATCCACCAGTAGACAAAACTGAGCAAGGACAGCCGAGCAAATAAAAGCATAGGCCAATCTCACTAATGAACACAAATGTAAATATACTAATTAAAATATTAGCAAATAAAGCAGAGCCTGAAAATAATAATATATCATCACTAAGTTTATGTTTTCCAAGAAACGGCAAGGCTCGTTCAGCAGTAAAAATGAACCAAGTTAACTGAGTCTATTAAATGATTACAAAGGATGAAAACCATGTTTAAAGCTGTTTTATAAAATGTTCCACCAAATTCTGATTTAATAATTAATAAGTAAAACTCTTAGCAAGGTATAAATTCCTTGATTTAATAAATTTTATCTGTCAAGTAACTATAAAGCAAGTATCCCACATACTGGTAAAATATTGGAAATATTCCGTTTAAAATCAGTGACAAGAAGGGGCACCTGGGTGGCTCAGTCAGTTAAGCATCTGCCTTCGGCTCAGGTCATGATCCCAAGGTTCTGGGATTGAGCTCCGCATTGGGCTCCCTGCTTAGCGGGAAGCCTGCTTCTCCCTCTCCCACTCCCCCTGCTCGTGTTCCCTCTCTCTCTGTGTCTCTCTCTGTCAAATAAATAAATAAAATCTTAAAAAAAAATTAAAAATAAAGTAAATAAAATCAGTGACAAGAAAAGAAAGTTTACTATTATGTTGTTAGTCAACGTTTGTACCGGGGCCCCTAGTCAATCCACCAAGCCAAGAAATAAAAAATAAAAAGTATAAGTATTGAAAGAAATAAAGAGAAATATATTGTATAAATATTCAAAAGGAGGAAGAAAAAAATGCCATTATATTCAGCATATGACAGAGATGCAATTTTCTATAGCTTTCCTGTATGCGAGCAGTGATAGTATATATAATAGATGATAAGATCTGCTTCACAATAGCCACAGAACTATAAAATGCATAAAAATAACCCTAATAAAAATAAGTATAAGCCCTATATGAAGAAAACTATAAAATTTTACTGAAGCACATAAAAGAATATTTGAATAAAAGGTGAGCTAATCCATATTCTGAATGGGATGACTCAATATTGTAAAGATAAGAATACTCCTCCAAATTAACCTGTAAGTACACTGCAATGTAATAAAAAATCCTATTAGTGTTATTCATGAAGCACAAAATCCTCCTTATAAACTTCATTTAGAAGGGAAATATGCCAGCATAACCAAGGGAACACTTGAAAAAGATCAATAGGATAGGAAGAGAGAGATTTGCTTACCATATTTCAGAACTTAATATAAAAATTGAGTAATTACAGTAATGTAACATTGGCATGGAAATAAAGAAAGAGATGATGGTCCAGAGACAGACCTGTGAGAATTTAGTGAATGAAAAGGTGATTTTTTGAATTGGTGGGAAAAAGACACACTGGTAATAAACAGTGCTTTGTAAATTGTCTATCAATAGAAAGAAAAAGAAATTAAATCCCTTACCTCCTGTAACTCACAAAAATAAATTCAGGTATATAAATTTCAGTATGTAAGAAATGGAAGTGTGAATATATTAGAAGAAAATATATCATTAGTATTTACATTACAATAGGAATAAGAGAGAAACACAAACAACACAAAAGCCATATGGATTTAATTAATAAATTTAACTATAGGATATTTAAATCGTTCTATAGTAAAAGACATTAAACAATGTTAAGGGCAACAGTAGAAATATTTGCACTATATATATACAAATTGTTGTATTCGTGTGTGTTTATATGTTCATACATATATCAATGTTAATATAAAGATATTAATCTTTAATCACACAAGAATATGTTTGTATGTAGTATGTTTATTTGTATATAATTAGTATGTATTCAAACTGTATGTATATACATGCATGCACACACATAAAAGTAAAAAATAAGTAAAAATCCAAGAGTAATGGGTAAGAGATTTGAACAGACAACTTAAAGTGTCACAGAAGATGAAATAAAAATGGTCCTAAAGCAAAGAAAAAGATGCTTAACATCACTAACAGCCATAAAAATGTTAATTAAGATAGCAAAGAGATATTATGTCCATTTTTTTACCTACCAAATGGGCAAAGATGTAAGTTTGGTATATTCTGCCAAAGATACAGGGAAATGGTTCTGTTAAGAGAATGGCATTAATATTTATTAAAATTTGGGCGCCTGGTGGCTCAGTCGTTGGGCGTCTGCCTTCAGCTGGGGTCATGATCCCGGAGTCCTGGGATCGAGTTCCGGGTCGGGCTCCCTGCTTGGCTGGAGGCCTGCTTCTCCCTCTCCCACTCCCCCTGCTTGTGTTCCTGCTCTCGCTCTCTCTGTCAAATAAATAAAATCTTTAAAAAAAAAAAAACAGCAAAATCTAAAAAAAAAAATTTATTAAAATTTTAAATGTGCATTCTTTTCGACCCTGCAATTCCATTTCTTGTAAAGTACTACAGAGAAGCAGTTACACATGTGAACAAAGAAAGTGTGTGCATGTTCATGACAACACTGTTGGCAAGAGAAAAATGCTGATCACAATAAATATTGGAAAGATTTTAAACTATGAAAAGTTTCAAAAACAGAAAATTTAAGTGTGGAACAATATGTGCAGTACATTTTGTTTTATAAACATACATGTGTATATATACGCATATGTATTTACATTTATGTAAATATTCATCCATCTAAAGTAGCAGCCCTTCTTTGTCACTTTTATCAGTTTAGCCTGAGATACATTCTCCATCACATTTCCTTGAGATTTTGTGTTTTTACTTGGTAACTTATTCACTATCTCTTTTTTCTTTTTTAAGATTGTATTATTTAACAGAAAGAGACATGAAAGAGGGAACACAAGCAGGGGGAGTGGGAGAGGGAGAAGCAGGCTTCCCACTGAACAATGAGCCCCACATGGGGCTCCATCCCAGGACCCTGAGATCATGACCCAAGCGGAAGCAGATGCTTAACGACTGAGCCACCCAGGTGACCCTCACTTAACTATCTCTTTTGACCAGAATATAGATCCATGAGATGAGAGCAGGGTATCTATTTTACCATTGATGTGCCCTCAGTACCTGGAGTAGCAGTTGACTTATAATAGGTCAAGTGTTTTTCTAGAAAACAGAAATGTTATATGACATTTATTGATGAATTGATTGCATGGTTGTGGGTATTATAATTGGCAACAAGGTAATGAGATATTTGTAGTTAATGCTCAGTATAACAAATATCAGATATTAACAAGTGCCTACACTCTTTACATATGCTTATAGATCAGAATACATAAATATGTATCTCTCTATGCATCTATTCTATGCTTGTAAGTGCCTCTTTTTCCTCAAAAAAGAATGTTTTGAGAAAGAACACAGAACTGGAACAAATGTTTAGAATTATCAAAAAGTGAAAAGGTGATTATTTCTCTTTAATGAAATTCTGGAAATATATAGGGTGGTAAAACCACTCTACTCTATGTACTATTACAACTGTACTTTTTTGAAAGTTTTCAGGCACAAAAAAGACAATACCAAATTTAGATCAAATGTATCAGTAGTCCCTATAGAAGAAATGAAATATGTATTGATGACAACTACATTATAACTTTGGACAGATTGGGGGCAAAAAAATATTTCTAAAAAGGATTCAAAGAATTAACACATTTTATATGATTCCAAGATACGACTTTACACATTTCTTGCCCACTCCTACATCTGTGGATTTTGCTGATCTAAAATAAGCCACACACATACTTTTGTCTGGAATGTTTTCTATTTCTCCCTGTATTTGTTCTTGATGTCTAGAAGAAGTGCTTACACATACTTTTTCATTTTTTGTTGACCATCAAAAAAGACATATCTCTTAATGTCAAAAGTATTCTAGAGTATTACTTTAGGAAATAGTGTTACATTCTATATTTCAGTTTCTTGGGAAATCTATTTAACACATAGTATTTACCCTGGTTATAAGTAATTAGGGCCATTAAAATTATTTTAAGGTAAAACATTCAGAATAGGGTAACATGTACACCCTACACTCTTTCTTTTATTGAACTTTCTTAGAGGCTTCTTAAAACTCTTCACTTTTTGAAATTACAAGTACTTAGTAGAATTCCTTGGTCACATCTCTAGAATTTGTCCAAAGACTATTGAAAAGTGCTGATGTCATCTCAGATGAAATAATTAACAAGATGGCAAATCTTTCTTGGTGATTGCTCTTCTTATTTATTCTTCAAATAATTTTTCACTACTAGTTCACCACTTTTTAAGGGATAACATCGGATTGTGTCCTTCAATAAGCAATGCTTTTATTCTTGCTTTCTAAAATAAATAAGCGTATTTTGTTTTGATGTCCCTAACATGCCCTAATCAATTATTTGGAGAGTAAGAAGTAATCAGAGAGAAAATGTGATAATATTTTCCAAGCCTTAGTAACTCTTATGTTGACATTAATAATTTTAGCTGTCAGTTATTATACAATTACTATATACTAGGCATATAGTATTGTATTTATTATTTTATATTTATAGCATTCCTACCAGATAAGCATAGCCAATTATTATTTTGTAGATGAGAAAAATGAGGTACAGAGAGGTTAACTGACTCTCCCATGGAAGATAGTTACCAAGAGTTGGAATGAAGATATTATCCAAGTGCTGATTTTATTTTTAAAGATTTCATTTATTTGAGAGAGAGAGAGAAAGCACACACACACAGAGAAGGAGGGAGAAGCAGGTTCACTGCTGAGTGTGGAGCCTGATTCGGGGCTCAATCCCAGGACTGGGAGATCATGACCTGAGCCGAAAGCAAATGGGTAACCGACTAAGCCACCTGGGCGCCCCCTAAGTGCTGATTTTAAAGGTCAGGGCAGGCTTTTAAAGTATCTGTTATGTTCAATGTATCTCTCTATTATAGGATTGTGATGGTGTCCCTCAAAGGAAGAGATAAGAGAGATTCTGTGGTACAATAGTTCAAAGAACATGTGTTTGGGGTTCTGTGGTTGGATGGGGTTTGAGGGGCAATATGAATTTTCAAAACTAATGAAAAGCTTGTCAGTTCACAATTTCTCTGCCAACAGCTTTGTATAATCAGCTGCAAGTCTTACCTTGTCTAACTTACAGGTACACAAAATTTCCCAAAGACTGGTTAATCTTCTGTAATTATATAGGTAGTTTCCCTCACCACTTCACCATTTGGTATACACAAGAACTACAGGAAATCCTGTAATTTCTTACAACTCATTAGGAGCCAATGATGGAGTTTTATTTTATTTAATGTTATTTTCATTTAGAGCAGCGTGCACAATGCCGGTGATGCAGAAGTAAAAGCTATCCTACACTCCCAAGTAGCTTACAGTCAAGTGGGGGTGAGGAATAGACTGGTACACAAATAATGCAGGAGAATGAATAAAGTTAAGGTGAAAGTGTAGTGTGTGTGTGTGTAACTACAGGAACCGCAAATAGCTGACTAATATGGGTTCAGTATTGATTTATCATCATCTGTCTTTCAAATGGGAACACTCATGATTTGTGTGGAAGAGAAGGAGGCATTTTAACCCTTTGTTCCAAGTCCTGGACAAAAAGTGAGATCAGAGGATGACTGGATTAGGCTTTAGTCCATCAATTCATATCTTTTGATTTAGAATGTTCTCTACCAAGAAATACATAAGAGCTACAAGAAGCGGTCATATATAAATCACATTCTACTATCAGGATAATTTCATAAAGCCAATATTTTGAGGTAATTTTCTAAATATTTTTGTGGTGATATTGCTTAGTGGACTGAAGCCTAAAATGTGCAATGAAAGCTCGAGGCAGGGGTATGTGAGTCTCTGGCAGGAAAATATTTGGAGATGAATGTAATATTTATTGGTTTTGATGTTTGAAATCCATTTACTACTATGCATCTGAAATTTAATAAACCTTCCACCTGAACCATGTCTCTCTAGAATGTAATAGAAGCTTTAAAATGGAAGAACTTATTCTTTAGAAGTAGAAGACCATAAAATCTGTAATGCATCTTTAAATGTCGAGAAAGTGTTTTATTGTTAAAAAATCATGCAGTGATGGTAGTGATACTTGGAGGTGGATGTGAAATTTTGACTGAATACGCTATTCATCTTTGTCCCAGCCATTTGTTTGATATATATTTTGCTCATTGAAATAACAGGTGCACTAAACCAACCACAATGGCTGGTGATTTGGGTATTCTGTATATATATCTTCTCCCAAGTACCCACTTACTATTAGAGGTACAATCATCTAAAAAAATGGCCATGGAAAGTACATAAAACTTTGGGTAGTAGATATTCCTGATACATGTGCAAAAATACGACATTTAAAACTATGTTGGTGGATAAATCACCAGTTTTGTAAAAAATCAATGCCAAATGATAGGGAAAACAGCAGCAGGTTTGGCAGGCAGATGGAGACTGAATTGTTAGGTCTCAAACATCTCCAATTCCTATTATTATATGATTAAATATTAGTGTCCAGAAACAAGCAAGGAAAATGCCAGCTTTTGAAATACCTAGACCAGAAAACACTATGAATAAATACTTCATTTAGACAAATCCAGAAGATTAATAAGGTGGCCCAAAAAACAAGGGGTGGGGGGATAGTTAATTAGAAATTTTTCAAGAACTGGAATTGAATGAACAAGAGGAAAAAAATTTATTTGGGAAAAACAAATTTTTTTGAAATACAATTCAGTAGCTAAAAGTAATGCTTATGAACAAATATTATATCATGTCACTTATATTTTATTTATTGCTATGCTGAGATAATGTAGACCAAAGAATGATGAATGGTTAAAGAGCAACAAAAATCCCTTCTAATGAAGAGTATTATAAAATCATAGCCTCCATTCTTCTCTCTGGTGAAGAACCATTTATACCAGTAATTCTCAAGTGAGAGGACGGAAGAGGATATAAGGACCATTTGCAAGCTTTGCCAAATTACATGTATCTTCCATTTACCTTCGTAGTAGGGAGGGTCTCCCCTTCTCTCCTCCTCTCAATAACTTGTATTCTAATGGTATTAGCATGTGGTGTCCCTTAACAACTGCAATATGTGTTAAGCGTTGACCTATCAGGCACTGTGCATGACACTTTATATGTAAGGTAATTCCAGTGCTAGCTCTACAATATAGATGATATTATAAACCCAATTTTACAGATAGAGTAATTGAGGCTTATAGAGTTTTCATAACCTGACAGGTCACAGATTAAGGAAGTTTTGGAGAAACCGGAACTGGAACCGTTAACGTTCTTACCTCAAAGTCCTCAAAGTCCATGCTTTTGTATAATATCTATTAAACTATATTAAGCATGCTTGTTGCACTCTTAACTTATATATATCACACACTCACACATATACATAAACATATACCATACACACCAGTTTACTTTTTATTTGTAATTGAGAAAGTCCTGTTTTACATATGTGTGTGTGACTTTATATATTTATGTGTAGAATTTATATTTATAATCGTATTACTGTAATTTATATGTATAATTAAGTTATATTTTTATATAACTTATATAGAGATTACATATTACACATATTACACATGTAAATATAATTACATATATAATGCAATATGTAATTTATTATCTTTATATGTTATATGTCTAAATATAAACATAATTTTTGTTCAGGTTTATGAAGAACATGGCCTCTTTATAATTATTTTTTTAATTTTATTTTATTTAAATTCAATTAATTAACATAGTGTACTATTAGTTTCAGAGGTAGAGGTCAGTGATTCATCAGTTGCATATAACACCCAGTGCTCATTACATCATGTGCCTTCCTTAATGCCCATCACCCCCTCCCCCTTATAATTATTTTTAATCGTTGATATTGATACTTATTGATATGTGCCTCTGAAATGATGCTCCTGACTCTACTTGAGGACTAGACCTAAAAAGAAGGAAGTCAGTTACATTTAAAACAGAATTTTAACTACACTAACTTTTTAAAAAGTAGTTTTAGAAATTTAAAAATCATTTAAAAAGGTGACAATAACCACTAACAAAACTAGTAATGCTTAAAATCCTAGAATATTTTAATATCCCATTGTAACGGGTAAAGAAATTCTTTTGTTTCCTAATCTGTCATGTGTCTGTCATCTCTTGTCTCCAAGATTAAAAAAATATGAACTCTATCATACTTTTCCCCATTTCCCTGCACTCCAACTGCACATTTTGGGGATTTTATCTGAAATGTTAACTGGAAGTCAGCTTGCCTTGTTGTCTTTGATGCTGAGTTTGGGTTCTAGCAGGATTGAATCAATTGACTTTGTTGTCTAGTAGGTTTCTTTTTTTTTTTTTTCAGGAAGTTCTCTTAGAACACAATTCCCTGAGGTTTTTTTTTTTTAAGTTTCCAAATTTCTGTCTATGCTCTTTATCTCTGAATGACATTTTAGCCAGATAAAATATTCACAGTTGAAGCATTATTTTGGTACTATTTGGTAGACATTGTCCTTTGTTCAGATGTGGCATGAGGCTGTGGCACAGAAAGAAGCCAGCCTAATTTTTCCCCTTTTAGGTGATTTTCTGTTTTATGCTTAGATAGATTTCAAATATCTTTTTTTTAAAGCTGGATGTTGATAATTTTGCCTGCCTGATTGCCTATGCCTGACTTCTACTTTATTGTCTAATTTTTTTATTGTAGTTTATTATTACAAGGAGCATGTAAAATATTTTTGTATATGCATACTTTTTTGCATAAAGAATATAAATTAAATTTTACAAGTTGTTACTTATACAGAGTATGTGCATCATAAGTATTAACAAATATTGCAAATTGCTCTCCATTAGGTTCACCATTTTCAACTTTTACCATCAATGCATATTGTCCATGTTGCACCATGCCACACCAAAATAGTATATTAATTTTTTTTAACTTGACATAGCTGACCAGTAAAAAGCAACATCTTGCTTAATTTTCATTCTTATTATGACTGCAGTTTAGCCCTTGTTTATATTTAAGGCCACTTTACATTTCCTTTTCTAGGAATGAGGTTCATATCTTTACCTGTTTTTATTGAATGTTTTCTTTTTGATGTGTATGCATTCCTTATGGATTAAGAAAATTTGTTGTCCCTATGCTTATGATTTTTTACAAAAATATTTTCCCCAATTCTCAATTGTCTATTAACTTCCTACCTAATGTTTTGTCATATGGAAAAATTTTTTATTTTTATATTCAATTTTGTCAGTAATTTTTATAGCCTTTGAAATTTTTGTCGTGACTAAGAAACATGTATCCGTTCAGATATAACATTTTCCTATTTTTTCTTTTAAGTATCTGTATGATTTCATGTGAAGCCTTGGACAAGTTACCTAACATTTCTGTGCTTCAATTTCCTTATCTATAAAGGGGGAGATACTATACTCTATACTCTTGCAAGGCAAAATAGACCATGTGTTTCTTCAGGCTCCAGTGATATACCTTTAGTATAATGCTGAACACACCCTTGTGTAGCTATTTTTATTTGTTTAGATGATGTCATTCAATTATGAGTTGAGAGGAAGGATTTTCTTGTGTTTCTTTGTTTACCCACTGCCTATAAACTTACATTGTACATTCAGAGTAAATGTTTCTTTTTTAATTCAGATTTACTGAAGTATGACTTATATATAATAGAAATCACCCAAAAGATTTTAATTTTGATACATTCCAATTTATCAAATTTTTGTTAATGTTGTGGATTTTGTGTCCTAAGAAATCTTTGCTTAACCAAAGGTCACAGAGATTTTCTCCTTTGTTTTCTTCTAGATGTTATTTTATCTCTTATGTTTAGATCTATGATGCATTTCAAATTAATTTTAATATATGGTAACATATAAGGTCTGAGGTTAATTTTATTTTTTGCATATTGTTACCTAATTATTACAGCACGATTTTCTAAAGAGAACCTTTTCCCTAATGAATTGCCATAGTTATAATAAATAAACTAGTCATCAGTTGAATTTCTTCTTTCAGCCCTTTGTACTTTTTTGCAACACATTTTAAAACATTCAAATTGAATGACTTTAAAAATTAGATAAAATGTTTCTTAAATAAACTCAAAGTTTTCAACATTTTCTCATTGTCTTTTCAGTTATTTTAGTTCAACTACTTCCACATTTGGTAATGATTCATACACTGTCAGTGAGATGTAATGGAAAGAGTACGCACGTTGAAATCTGCAATACTTATGTTCAAATTCCCACTCTGCCATTGATTACCTGTCTTGGTTATTTATATAATAACTCTTAACCTCAGTTTCTTTAATTATAAAATGCAGATAACTCCTATTTCCTAGAGTTATATGGAAGATTACTTAAAATGGCTAATGTGGAGGCTGGGGTTACTCATTAAGCATGCATTTCCACTAGAGTTATGGAGTTATCGGCCCTCATGAAAAGGGCCCTGACATGGCTGTATGTATTTTTTACCAAAATTAGGCACTAATCCAGCTCACAATTTCCTTACCTATTTAAAGAGACTATCAATGGGAATCTGCATTTTCTCTATTCGTGAGTGGTTTAGTTTTTGCCTTGACCATAACTGATACGTATGTAGTTTTTGGTGTTCATGTACTCTAATCCGTTGCTGCTGGACATGGACAAAAGATAATAGAGATATCCTCAAACATAAGATAATTAAAGAGTCCATATCTATTTGCAAAATTTTTAGTGTATATACATAGGATCATGTAAAAAATACCAAGAGTAGAGTTACAAGGAAAAAGAAAGATTATGTCCTATTTCTCGAGATTCTATTAGTTGTGCTCAGGATCTCAGGTTTCCACGTTGTTGGGGGTAGAATTAGAAATCTTGTAGCTGGTACTGGGAGCTATTTTGAAGCTATCCAGCTGACCTGGAAGTTCAAGTGCTCTAGGATGGAGTGGATTTAAATTGATCAGCTGAGTGAATTAAAAGAGCTGTAAGCCTCTGGGGCCCAGCTTCATTTGCTCTGGGCTTCCTCTTGTCTCATCATAACACAGAGAGAAGTCCTCTTTCTCATTTTAAAAAGTAATGGAGACTGTAAAAGCACTTGGAAAATCAGAATAGTGAAGGCTATAAAAATAAGGAGCCTAAAGCCAGTGATTGTGAAATCAGAGCCTAATGGGCTTATATGAGTTTCTTTTTCCCTGCCAAGGAGGGAAAGCCATCAGGACTGATTAACACAGAGAAAGATGATTCATAAACTCATAACCATGGGAAAGGCAATAAATTTTGAGGGAAGTAAAATACTGAATTGCTACTTGGTTCTCAATGAAAGTATCTTATCCAAGCCCTCTCAAGAGTTAGGGTTCATCAGAAGGAAAATGCCTTTTAATTAATAATCAATATGCCTAGAAAAGCTTTAGCCAAACTTTAGCCAAAGTTTGGAGGAATCTGGCATAAATATTTAATGTGAACAGTCCATGTTGATCTTTAAGAGAGCAAAAACATTCTTATGATTAAGTATAATCCATAGTAATATCCATAAGAGAAAATGTATAGGGAGGAGACATTTGGAAATTACTTAAAATAATTACTATTTTAACTGAAAAATTTTGAAAATAGTTATAAATTAATATGCAATTGTAAGAAATAATACAAAGTGATCCCATGTACCTACCTCTATGACAATACTCAGCAAAATAAAAATAGAAGGGAACTTCCTTAATATAATAAAGGACATCTCAAACACCAGCTGACAGTATACTTAATGATGAAAGACTGAATGTTTATGCCTTAGACTGGGGTCAAGGCAAGGGTGTGTGCTCTCACCATTGTTATTCTGGATAGGACTGGAAGTTCTAACTACTATAATAAGACAATAAATAAAAATAAAATGCATCCAGATTAAAGAAAGAAGAAAAACTATTTCTATTAACAGATAACATAATTTTGCATATAAGAAAGCCCTAGGAATACACATACAAACACACAGAACTAATAAATGAATACAGCAGGTTGCAGGATTCGAGATCAATATGTAAAAATCAATTGTAATTCTAGACTAACAATGAAAAATCTCACAATGAAATTAAGAAACAAATTCCCATCACAAGAGTTTTTAAAAAGAACAAAATGCTTAGAAATAATTTGCCAAAATGAGATAAAAACTTATGCTCTGAAAACTACAAAACATTGTTGAAAGAAATTAAAGAAGATCTAAGTAATTGGAAAAGCATCCCATGTTCATGAATTAGAAAACTCAGCATTGTTAAGATGTTACTACCCCCCAAATGGATCTACAGATTCAGTGTGATTCCTATCAGAATTCCAGCTGACTTCTTTATGGAAATTAACAAGCTGATTCTAAATTACATAATTGCAAGGGGCCCAGAATAGCCATTACAATCTTTGAAAACTAAGAACAAAATAGAAAGACACGAACTTCCTAATATCAAAACTAACTACATGCAACATTAACCAAGACAGTGTGGTACTGGCACCAGGACAAATATATAAATCAATGGAATAGAATTGAAAATACAGAAATAAATCCACAAATCCATAGTCAATTGATTTTCAACATGGGCGCCAAGACTATCTAAAAGGGAAAGAATAAACTTTCCAGCAAATGATGCTAGGATGTGCAATAAAAATGAATTTGGATGTTTATCTCCTACTATATACAAAATTAACATGACATTGGATCAAAGAACTAAATTTTAGAGCTAAAAGCATAAAACACTTTAAAAAATTAGGCATTAATCTTTGTGACCTTGGATTAATCAGTGGCTTGTCAGCTATGACAACAAAAGGACACATTACAAATGAAAAAATAGATAAATTGGACTACATCAAAATTAAAAACTTTTGTTGTACAAAGGACACTATCAAAAACATGAAAAGAAAACCCACAGAATGGAAGAAAATATTTGCAAATCATATCTCTATTAAAGGACTTATATCCCAAATATATAAAGAACTCTTCCAACTCAACAATAAATAACAAATAATCAAATTTTAAAATGGGGAATTTGAATAGGCATTTCTTCAAAGAAGGAATATGAACAAGTACATGAAAAGATTATGAATATTATGTCATTAGAGAAATGTAAATCAAAACAACAGAGACTTCACTGTGACAACTATAATAAAAAAGATGGAAAATAATGAGGGTTGATGAAGATGTAAAGAAATTGGAATTCCAATACATCAATAGTGAAAATGTAAAATAGTGCAACCAATTTGGAAAAGAGTTTGGCAGTTCCTCAAATGTTAAACATGTAGTCACCATATGACCCAGCAATTCCATTCCCAGATATATAGCAAAGACAACTGAAAACATAGGCTCACACAAATCCTCTACATGTCTGTTCACAGCAACATTTTTTCTGAATGGTCAAAAAAGTGAAAACAACCCAAATGTCCTTCAACTGATGGATGTCAGTGAGGTATACCCATATATACCATACCAGTCATAAAAAGAAATCAAGTGCTGATACATTCTACAACATGGATAAATCATAAAAATATGCTAAGAGACTTCAGACACAAAAAAACAGATATTGTATGATTCCATCCAGAAATGATAATATTCTAAAATTGATTGTAACATATGCACAACTCTGTGAATTTATTAAAGAAAACTGAGTTGCATACTTTGTGCATTTTTTGTTACATGAATTAAATGAATCATACCTCAATAAAGCTTTATTGAAGAAATGAAATAATAAGAAATAGTTCGGTTGAACATATTGGTGCAGGAAAATACATTTTATTTTTTCATTGAAATACAATTGACATACAATATTATATTTGGGAAAATATATTTTCAATAAATGTGGTTTTATTTCTGTGATTTTCAGTCTTCTTCATTCTCTATGGTATTTATATATACAACAAGCATCTTAATATTGCCCATATTCTACTGTTGAAAAGCATTGACTTAGTTTGCTGTATAATATAAACTAAGTTAAGAAATTATCTAGCAATCATCTTACTAATATTATGCAGAAATAGCTTTTACTGCTAATGGCTAGATAATGGAAGCATATTTTTGTCTATAAATGTAAGTATAATAATTTCATGTTTCTACTTGATTTAACATCTGTATTTAATGCATCTTTTGTAAAACTATATAAATTGAGGAATTAAGGAAGATGGCAAAACAATTTTGTAGAAAGAACTTTTTTCTCAAATTTAGCATTTTAGTACATTCAGAATATGCATGCATCATGCACAAATAGAAATTCCTCTATGAACATATAGGTTCCCTAAGTGTGTAGGTATGTGTTATCCCTATGCCCATTAAGATACTATATAAGTTTCAGACATATGCATATCTATGAAAAGTTAAATTTCATAAAAGTTGTATGGATTTTGATGGCATTAGATTTGGTTCTGTTTTCTTCTTTTCTGGTTAATTGTAATTATAAACCTTGGCTTATCAGCAACTTCAGCACTTTCACTGCTTTTGTATTTATTAGGCAAGACAGGATTTGTAAGCATAAAATTAGTAGGTATAAATGAAATGAACAAATGCTACAGACTGATAAAGATGGGGAGGGCCAAGATTAGGATGACCATACACAACTATTAATGCCATCTATGAGAAGTGTTGACTTCCTTCCGCTTTGGCACTTAATGTTTCTACCTCAATAGTAGGTCAAAATATGAAAAATTCTGGAAAGACTTTCATACCTCAACTATATATTGTGCTAATAATGTTCTAGCGGGCAAAAAATAACAAACTTTCTAACTGAATCACGTTCTGAATTTCTCTTTGTCAATTAATGTTTATGTTACAAAATATAGATTTATTTAGAATAGAAAAAAATTTGCTAGATTTTTTATTTTTGTGCATGTATTTGCTGCAAAAGCCAAAGCCTAGTGCATCTGTGTGCAATTATGGATGCCATTGTGACAGCTTGTCTTTTTTTTTTTAAACATTTGGCCACTTATTGTACATCAGCTGATTTTGTAAGCCTGACCTGCTTAAAAGTGGATATAATTCCTTAGTCTAAATGCATCCTACACCATGGACCCTCACTTGGCACCATAAATTTAATTAATAACTGTCATTAAAACCGGCTATAAACTCAATTGTAAAAGCATTTTAATTTTTTTCTAGCTGGGGCCCAGAAAATTTGACAAATTCTGGATCAGTATTAAAGACATATTTGGGGCATGCCTGCCCACTAAGTGTCATTGCTGAAGGAGTAGGCTTACAGAACCAGTTGAAATCCATGGCTCCACCTCCCTGGTCACCAGTAGCCAACTGGACTGTGGTATTCACCTGATCCAAGTTAAGCCAGTCAGAGTCATCTGAGATGCTTATGGACAATGGGTAGCTGATCTAATGACAGGAGAGATTAAGGGGCTTAGGCTGCCATTTCTTGGTAAGCCATTATGGAGCATATCCAAACAGATGAGGGAGAATAAGCAGTAAATTGCACAGAGATAAAAATGAAACAGGAAGGTATGAATGGCATGGAAAAGAGATACACAGTTTTGAGAACTGAAAAATAGAAATATGCAAACCTGGTGCCTTTTTCCAATGAAGTTATCTGCATTTGATGTCTTCCATAAATTTCTGGAAGATTCTTCCATATCTTTAATTTAAGACAGCTTCAAGTGGGTTTCTGGTCCTTGCAGCTTAAAGCTATTTGTCCAGAATGGTTAGTGAAATAGTATATTAATTAAAAATTCCAGAAAGCTCTGCTATGCAAAAAAATGTATATACATTTCTATTTTCTTTTCCCCCCTGAAATCTGCAATAGATACCTTTTATCTCAGTGGGGAAACATCTTCTGTCTCTTTAGAATTCAAGCAATAACAATTCTATGGGGTAATGATTATTCTAGTTGCATTGTACCGTGTAAATTAATCTATTGCTTTGGTAGCACTGTTCCAAAAACCAGTGCTGATGCTGAGGGCACAGAATGAACAAATTAATTAGCCAGACTGCAAAATCAAATAAATCTCACAGTGGTGACCTCTGTGTAGTAGAATAAAGAAAGGCATTAAGTTCATGTAGTAACTTTGGTTGAAGCAGAACAAAGCTTAAATGGAGCTAAGTGTTCTCATTATTTATACTGGACAGTCTAGTTCAGGCCCACAAGAAACTCCTGGCAGGGAGAGGTTGATTTTAAGGGTTTGGTCAATAGCAAACAGTTGGTCTCTGACCAAAAGGCAATCTGCCCCATTAATGATCTGAGGAAAAACAAGGCTGAGAAAATAAACATTCTAATTCCTTCCCCAGTACAAATTATCTCTTGGTATTAAGGTAAGCCTAGGAACAAGAGGCAGTCATCATATTTACTTTTGGTCACAAAGAAATCAAATTAAGTAAATGTAAGCAGAAAAGAATTGTATCATAAAGACCCAGGTATACTTTATGGTATCAAGGACAAATATGGAGCCAAACTCTCGAAAGACCAAAAAATCAAATCTAGGCTTTGTTGCTTCAGCCAGGAAATGACACTTCATTCAATCTCATCTTTATTGCCCTGAACTACTCATATGCCTCTGCTTAATGGCAGGACTTTGGGAAGTGCTATCTCCAACATGCTCTATTTCTTTGGTCAGGTCCCTAAAAATAGACTCTAAGATGGAGATTTGTGCACAGGCCACATATTGAGTTCATTCAGCAGCAACACCTGTAAGTAAATGAGGCAAGCAGGGTCAGGCAGAGGGACAAGTTGAACAGCAATTTATTGACAACAGAGGTTTAAGGTGATCCCACAGGGAGATCTGGAGATAGAATGGCCTTTCAGAGTTATTTTAAATTTAGGCAAGGATATCAGGTCCTGGTATCCCCATACTAGGTAGATACTGGATGTAGACTAACCCTGGAGGGAGGACATAACTTTTGGCAAGCAGTTTCTTTTGGCTGAGGGTAATACTTGCAGAGTAACACATCTGTGAGCCATCAGGAGTCAGCACTCTTGGTAGTTGGGCAAATGAGTGCCTCAGTTCTCAGGAGGGATCTGGTTGGCACACCATGGCATCCACTACAATCTACTCTTTGTGCTACTAAGATGAATTTGCTTCTGAGTAAGTTTGTCTTCCTTGGGAGCTGTTTTTCCAGTATTCAGTATGATCTCCTTTCCTATGGAAACATACCAGAAGAAAGTAAGTGGGGTGAATTACAGCTCTCACTGCTGTGGTTCTTCTAAGCCTGCAGCTGATACCCCTCACCTTTCTCCTTTATTTCTCATTCTCTATTTCCCTCATACTCTGCGAATGCTGTTCAAGCTATTTATTTATTTATTTATTTATTTATTTATTTATTTATTTATTAAGATTTTATTTATTTATTTGACAGAGAGAGAGACAGCAAGAAAGGAAACACAAGCAGGGGGAGTGGGAGAGGGAGAAGCAGGCTTCTGGCTGAGCAGGGAGCCCAATGTGGGGCTCGATCCCAGGACCCTGGGATCATGACCTGAGCTGAAGGCAGACGCTTAACCAACTGAGCTACCCAGGTGCCCCTCATGTAAAACCTCTTCACCAAGGGATATGAGACCATGGTCACCATGTACTTCTCAGGCTGTGGCCGCTGCCCTTGTCCATTGACCATTAAACTCAGTCAACAGCATGCCAAGAGACATCCAGTGGATCACCTAAGCACCAAACTTTCTCTTCCATTGTGTCATAGCAACCCTACATCCTTTTGGTGATTAGAGTCAAATACCCCTGCCAGTGTGATGATTGCTTTCTTTCCCTGCTGATCTCTTGGCATGAGGAGCCTAAAATGAACAGATGGCAGACAAAGCCTAAACCTAAGTAGAATTCTAACCTTATCTGTTATAGAAGAAAGAGGACCTCAAGAGCCCCAGAACCTAAAGTTGTAGAGAAGAAAGCACTTCTATCTCCCCCATGGGTTCTCAGACTCATACATCCTGCATAGTGGTTACATGGTGATAGGATCCATGGACCCCCATGTTTATGTACCCACTGCCAGAGCTCCTTTGCTGTAAAATGGACCTAATGGTCTGAGAAAATATTATGCAAGATCCCATGTTGATGGATCAAATGCTTTGTAAGTTCTCAGATAGTGGTGCTGCTCCCATTCCTGCAGGCCGGAAAGGCAAACTCACCTTCAAAATATGTCAGTCTCAATCAGAATGAATTGCTGCCCCTTCAGGATAGAAGATAGATAGATGGTAGATAGATGATAGATAGATAGATAGATAGATAGATAGATAGATAGATAGATAGATGATAGATTTACTTATTTATTTATTTATTTATTTTAAGGTTTATTTATTTATTTTAGAGAGGAAGACAGAGAGCATGAGCAGGGGGAGGGGAAGAGGGAGAGGGAGAGAGAGAATCTCAAGCAGTTTCTCCACTGAGCATGGAGCCCAACTTGGGGCTCCATCTCACCCTCCTGAGATCTTGACCTGAGCCAAAATCAAGAGTCAGACACTTAACCAACTGTGCCACCCAGGCACTCCAGGATAGAGAGTTTTAATATAATCAACTTGCCATCAGAGGATTTGTTAATCTCCTTTAGAGATGGTTTAATAGAAGAGTTCCTCATAATCAGTCTCTGTGGGCAGATTGGATATTCAGCCTCAAGAGTAGCTAAATCTTAGGAAGCTCATGATGTTGGATCCATACATCCATGGATGGATGCTTTGCTACCAGGAAAGCTTTTGCTTTCAGGAGCCCATTGTACCAGCACTGAGGTGGTCTATTACAGAAGTTGACAAGGTCATTTGGCAGAGTCATCTGTCTCTGGTTGTTTACTGTCCCTTACATAGTGTGTTGTTTTGAATGGGTATTAAAATGGGATAAAATGATCTTTATAGTTTCTGCTCACTCCATAAATCCATTCACAAGTTTTTTTCCTATCCTTTTTCTTTTGATCTTTCTCATTCCAAGTTCTAAACAGGTGAGGTACTTGCCACTGTCCATGAATCTATGTATATTCTTACTTTAGGCTACTTCTTTTTCCACATAAAATGGTTGACCAGAATCTAATGAATAACTAGTCCAGAGCTCAGTTGGCTGGGAGCATTTCTCCCACTGCTATCTTTCTGCCGGCCAGAACCAAACTGCAGCAGCAGTCCAATTTGGCTGCACTCACATACTGAGCTAACTCATCCATGAGCCAAATTTCACCTTGTTCTTCCTCCATCCACTTGACACAAGAACCTCCCATGAAAGTATGGGGGTGAGCTAAGGCAGAGGCAACAGTACAATAGTGAAAAATGATATGGTGTTCTTGATAATCCACTCAGGCAATTTTCTTGTGCTCTCTGGCATTGCTCATATCCCATTTTGGATGTAACCTTTGGTTCCCTGAATCTTTTAGCTTTTATCTCCTACGCTCTGGAGAACATGTGTCTTGCTGAGACCTGCAACACATTTTCTATTTCTGCTCACTGGCCAAATTGATAGGATGCCATCAATATAATTTCAGTGACGTGCTGTTCTGTGAAACAAATCCCTATAGACTATATTATGACAGAGAGCAGAAGAGGTAATATAGCCCTTACGGTCCAAGAACTTAAAATATACTGTTGTCTGTTTCATTTGAGTACAAATTGCTTCTTATCCTTTATGATAGGGTAGAAAAGAGCACCTTTGCCAAGTTATTGGCCAGGTACCATGTACCTGAGGCTGTATTACTCTGCTCTAACAAGGATATCACTTCTGGAAGAGAAGCTACAATTGGGCCTACTTGTTTAAGTTTACTGTCACCTTTCAGTATACAACTTCCTTTTGTGAAGGAGGTCCACACAGCTGAATTAAATAAGGAAGTGATGAGAGCCACTGTTCCTCACTCCTTCAAGTGCTTAATGATAGCACTCATCTGTGGTATTGTTTTTAATTCACAGTCTTGAAGGTGGGCATTTTCAGAGGTTACCACATAGCCGTCATCACTATAATAGTTCCTACATCATAGACCCTAGAGGCCAAAGAACCAATATGAATGTTTTTCCAACTACTAAATATGTCCATTTCAATTATGCTGGAGACTGGAGAAAAGATCACTAATTAGGTTCATGGATCCAAAAATGAACTGGATCTGAGTCAAAACTCAATTTATTACATGGTCATCATTTACCACTACTCTAACATGGGGTTATGGTGACACATTTGGTCCCAGAGTATCAATGTCAACTTGGATTTTATATCCAACAAAATGTCAGGATGTTCCTTCTTCAGTGTATGCATTTCTTCAACAAATGGCTGTAGTTTGTTTGGGGAAGATATGGGGAGAATCATTAGTGTTTCTACAGTGTTGAATGGTCCTTCCTCCAGGAGCTTGGCCTCTCCTTCAATCTGTGGGTTCTTAAACTGAGAAATGACTCAGGATTGGAAACATTTACTAGGGTAGTTAACCTGAGCCTTTGATTATGTCACATTATCCTTAAGGATAAGAACATATTTCATTAACCTAACCTTAGGTTAGGTTTCATTAAACTTTCATTAAACTAACCTTAACCTAAGAACATATTTCATTAACCTACTCTGTAGCTCTTTGTCAGGTCCCCTAGCAGTCACTCTGGCTCTGTCTGATCTTGCCATTCACTAAGATAATTGTATCCATCTTACTTCCACCTGAAAACTACTAGTATGAGTTTCTATCAACCCAATAACTACTAGGTAACTCAGTTCAGTAACAGTGTCTCCTGTAGTTAGCCATGGCCTAGAGGACATCCACCACTTAGCTTCTCAATGATGCCAGTGCCCCATCAGCAATGCTTTCCTTATCATGTTGGTATAATTTTATGACTTCTTTGTTACTTTAGTAAAAAGAATGTATAACAGGCCTGTATTCCTTTGGGGGTTAGATTATTTTGTTCAGAATGCTTTTGAGATTCATCTATCATTGTGTACTCCAGTATTTTCT
Source organism: Mirounga angustirostris (assembly GCF_029215605.1). Taxonomy (NCBI): domain Eukaryota; kingdom Metazoa; phylum Chordata; class Mammalia; order Carnivora; family Phocidae; genus Mirounga; species Mirounga angustirostris. The sequence continues at coordinate 172,765,978 of NW_026991709.1, read as the reverse complement.
TCCTTTAAAAAAAAAAATACCTGACTAGTATTCAATTCTATATTTATACCATAATTTATCTGTTCACTTTTGTTTGTATCAGTGGGTTATTTCCATTTTGGAGGTATTATAATTAAGCATCTATGAATATTCTACATATATCTTCTATGTAGATAAATGTTTTTTCATTTCTCTTTAAGAAATACCAGGGAGTATATTTGTTGGTATATATATTAAGTTGTATATATTTAACTTTTTGCAAAACTTCCTTCAAAGTGAATTTACTATTATATATTACCTGCAGCAATGTATGAGTATGCTAGCTATTCCATATTCTCACCAACACTTGTACTGTCTTTAATTTTAGTTATTTTAATGAGTATGTAATGATACCTCATTGTGGTTTTAGTATGCATTTCCTTGAAGAGTAATGATATGGAGCATTGCTTCATGTGCTTATTGGCCATATGTATGTCTTCCTTTGTAAAATATTTTTTCAGATTTTTTGCCAATTGTGTGGGGACTATGTCTTTTTATTGAGTTTAAGGATTATTTATATATTAGGGAATCAAGACATTTAAGACATATGGTGCCTTTAAAGAGCAGTAGTTAATTTTGAGGATGCGTAATTTATCAACTTGTCCTTGTCTTATGTCCTATCTAAGAAAACTTTACCTAACCTAAAGTCACAAATGTTGTTCCTTATGATTTTCTAGAATTTGTAAGTTTTAGTTGTTACATTTGGAACTATAAGCCATTTTGAGTTCATTTTTGTTCATTTCATGATAAAAGTGTTGAAGTTCATTTTTTCTGTATCATGTATCATTATCCAGTTGTCCCAGCTCCATTTGTTGAAAAACCAATCCTTTCAGTACTTGCCCTCTTTAATACCCATCGTACTGCGTACTGAATGGAGCACTGGGTGTTATACGCAAACAATGAATCATGGAACACTACATCAAAAACTAATGATGTAATATACGGTGATTAACATAACATAATAAAATAAATAAATAAATAAAAAAGAAAAACCAATCCTTTCCTCCATTGAATTATGATGGCTACTTTTTAGGAAATCAATTGAATATATATGTGTGGTCTAGTTTTGGACACTATTCTGCTCCCTTTGGACACTGTTCTACTCCCTTAATCTGCATGTCTTATATCTTTTTTTTATAGCATAATAATGTTGAAATCAACTCATGATTTCATATTTCATTCTTTTTTTAAAAAAATTAAGTTGCTATAGATCCTTTGCATTCTTCATCAATTTTAGAATTAACTTCTCAATTTCTTTTAAAAAAGTAAGATCTGATACAATCTGGTACCGAAAGCACAGATCCATTTGGGGACAACTGATATCTTAACAATATTGCACCTTTCCATCTGTGATTATAGTTTGTCTCTCCATTTATTCATAGGTTTCTTTCCATTTCTCTCAGCAACATTTTTTCTTTCCAGTGTACAAGTCTTATGTATGTTATTGAATTTATCCCTAAGTATTTCATATTTTTGGTGCTGTTGTAAATGACATTGCTTTTTAAATTGAATTTCCTAAATATGTATTGCTAATATATAAAAATATAGTTATTTATATATTGATCATGTATCCTGAAACTTTTCTAAATTCACTTACTAGGTTTTTTTTTTTTTTAAGATTTTATTTATTCATTTGAGACACAGAGATACAGATACAGAGAGAGAGCATGAGCAGGGAGAGAGGCAGAGGGAGAGGGAGAAGCAGGCTCCTCGCTGAGCCAGGAGCCCGATGTGGGGCTCGATCCAGGACCCTGGGATCATGACCTGAGCTGATGGCAGATGCTTAACGGACTGAGCCACTCAGGCGCCCCCACTTACTAGTTTTAATGGCTTCTTGTGTGGGTTTCTTTTGTTCACACTCAATCATTTTGTCTTTGAAAAAGTTTTACTTCTTCCTTTCCAGTTTGTCTGCCTGTGACACTCATCCCCTGCTTTTTTCCTTAGGCACTAAGTCATCCAGTATAATCTTGTATAAAAGTGGTAGGAATAGACATATTTTTCTTATTCCCAATCTTAGTCTTTCACTGGTAAAATGATATTTCTGCCAGGTGGACTGGGGAGACCTTGGGCCTCGAGGCCTCCACCTAGCCCATCAAAAAGATACCACTGAAGGCTCTTGGTTTTGTCAGGAGAAAATTCAAAGACAGACACAACACAGCCGATGAGCAGTACAAGCAGGAAAGTTTATTAAAATGAAAGGACACTCTCAAGATATGAGAGTGGGTGAGCTCAAGGGAGAGCAGTGCCTTGTGGGGTTTGGGTTTCTGTCTTTTATGGACAGTTGTTAACAAAGGGTGGAATATTCATTACTTGAGGCAAGGATTTCTTGGAAGCTGGGTTACCTGCTTTTTCTTCCATATTTAGTCAGGGGTTTCCTGTCATGGCACCCTTATGGAGGAGATTTTAGTACGTTAATGTAGTATAATGAAGGAATAATGTGAACTTTGGCCCACTTTGTCAGCCCTGTTGGGTCTGTCTGGTTTGAGCCAGTCTCGTGTGGTTTTGTTGTGGAGTGCTGCCAGGACAGGCCTCTGACTTCCTCATATTGGGCCATGGCTTCCTCATTGCTGGCCTCCAGGCATCCTGTTAGAAACTAACTGCTTACTCTAACAATATTAGCCTTTATCAGGTTGTGAAAGTTCTTTCTACCTTTAGTTTATTGAAGATTTCTATCATGAATGGACATTGAATTCTGTCAAATAATTTGTCTGTGCTTATTGAGATGATAATATGGTTTTATCTTTTATTCTATAAATATAGTGTATTGTACTGATTGATTTTTCAGTCATTAAACCCACTTTGCAGTGCTAGGGTAAATCCCATTGGGTATCATATAATGTTTTCTTTTCTACACAATGCTAGATCTTGCTTCCTAATATTATGTTAAGGACTTTTGCATGTTTATTCTTAAGGGCTATTGGTCTGTAGTTTTCTTGTCCTTTTATTTCTTGTTTTCATATAAAAAAATTAATTCCTCAAAGGTGTCTCTCCATCATTCAATTCAAACAATTTCTTTAGAAGGAAACCTCCTTATTTTTCACTTAAGAGAGCAAATCCAAACAAAATCATCTCACAGAATTATTAGCCCTAAATGTTTTGTTCCAAGAAATTTAGAGTTTAAAATACATCTAGCCTTTATGTTTGTAATTTAGTAGTGAGAAATAAAAAATGGGGGGAAATACTGACCCCTTTCTAATTTGAATGATTTTTTAATCTAAGTATTTTTTTTTATTTTATTTATTTATTTATTTATTTATTTATTTATTTGAGAGAGAGAGAGAAAGAGAGAGCAAGCAGGGGAGGGGCAGAGAGAGAGGTAAAATCTTTTTTTTTTTTTTTTAAGATTTTATTTATTTATTTGACAGAGAGAGACACAGAGAGAGAGGGAACACAAGCAGGGGGAGTGGGAGAGGGAGAAGCAGGCTCCCTGCAGAGCAGGGAGCCCGATGTGGGGCTCGATCCCAGGACCCTGGGATCATGACCTGAGCCGAAGGCAGACGCTTAACGACTGAGCCACCCAGGCGCCCCGAGAGGGAAAAATCTTAATTAAACTCCACGCTGAGCACGGAGCCCGACAGTGGGCTTGATCTCATGACCCAGAGTTCGTGACCTGAGTGGAAACCAAGAGTCAGAAGCTCAACCGATTGAGCCACCCAGGTGCCTCCTTAATCTAAGTATTTAAGATGTTTTTCACTATGTGAATATATATATATATTCATTCTTCAATCTTCTCCAGTTGAGACTGACATCCTGGGAAAGAAAACAACACTAGCTATGTGCCCAAGAGGATACAAGAAAGTTTTCTTTCCTAGACTCTTGTGACTTGTATAAAGTATAGAAAAGCATCTAAATTGCTTACTCTCCCAAACAGACCCCTGTAACTTTTATCCATCATTGATTTCCCCTTCTCTTATTGCAGCTCCAAGTGGGAAACACATTGGTAAACCAGGGCTGGGCAGCACCGCTGTGACAGACAGCATCTTGGATACCAAATACTATGACAGGCCCTCCTTTTAAACGTATAAAGTGGAGGTCTGAACAGCAGGGACACAATTTAAACAGTCTTCCTGGTGCAACACCTTTCCAACTCTGAAAAAAGGCCCTTTTTAGGGAGGTGTGACACTCATATTAGATAAGGCTATCATAACTATAAACAGGGCATACTCTAGAGGACTGACAGTGCTTTTAAAAAATCCAATTACATGCTTTTATTTGCCGTTAGTACAAACAGAAAAATAACAAGCCAACTTGTTTCATCCCCACTGTGATTTCCTCAGGGCTAATTAAAGTGCGCTCTGCTGATGCCTAAATCGTTCAACTCCAGGCAATCCTAAGATTTAAAGGGACACACACCCAATCAATTCCTGGCTGTCAGTAAATGGTATTGTGTTTGGAAATGGGCACAATCAAGTTCTTCATTAACTTGAATGCTGCAAAGTTCCTGTGAAAAAATGGGACTAACAAATTTACTGCCATAGATTTATAGACTGGACTTCATCACTTTGCATAAAGAATTGATAAGTTAAGTGATCAATGATTCTCTACAATATATGGCATAATCAATATGAATTTGGGGAAGGGATATAAAGACATTAATAATGCACATTCTATGTACAGGTCTGTTTCTAAAGATTCAGGGCTCTCTAAATCATGCAGGAGCTGAATTATAGCTAGAACACAAAGAATTGCTGTAGTAAATGTAGTATTTAAATTTTAAAAATTGGAAAAAAGGTAACATGATTTTAAGTGGCTCTAAAAACCTGTAAAAATATTTGTGAGGTTTTATTTCAGGGTACAATTTTGGGGGATGTCTGTTGGCTGCTTTGTTCCCAAGTCATTTTGCTTATTACTTTACTAATAATTCTAAATAATTACAAAGAAATAAATTTCTGTGTCTAAGTTACCTAGAACTATTCTGAGGAAAAATAAATCCGCACCCTAGGCAAAATGTCAGGATATCATGTGTCCATTATGGAGTAGTTCTGCTTAGTCCTCTCCCTTCTCAGTACTGAGGATCAAAATTTATGGACATGCCCTTATTTGTCAAGATAATATATGTGCAATCTGTGTTTTTTGCCAGAGATGTAAACTTAATCTCACAACTCTTCTCTAAAACTTGGACATGAGAAATAAAAGAGCCTAACAGGATCTGCCATCTAGACATTACTTTATATGTTAAATGTCATCCCTACATTAGAGATACCTTTATAAAGAGGCAAATCCGCACTGTGGTTTCTATTTCTTGAGAACTGCTTTTACTGAAACAGGTTTGATATTGTGACTTTTTTTTCAGTGAAGGATAATATGTAATGATGTTCACTACATCATACATGGTCTTCTCTATGAAGGTCCATGAGAATGATTTCATTTCTCCAAGAGCAAGAAAAGCTAATTTTCTCCAGAGAAAATGGCTTATATTTGTTATAAAGACACTGTGACTGCCACAACAGATTATATTCATAGTTTATCAATAATAATGTATGAGATATTATGAAGTGAATTTCTGTGCAAATTTATCCCTTGTTTTATGCTCTTTTTACTATGCAATAATTATTCACCAATATTTTCCAATTCCTGAATTTGTAAATATTTTGTAACTTGCCTCATATTTTATTTCTGGAATGAGGCAAAGTATAATATAACTAAGTAAAAATGAGAATTTAACTTGACTTCCAGATATGAGCTATGAGTTTTTAGAAGTGTGTTTTTTTAAGTATTCAGAATTTTTTTTAAAAGATTTGTTATTCCAATACAGGGTTCATTACTAAGGTGAATTGCCAAAATCCCTCATTCAGTGGTCCTCAATGAGCTCTCAGACTTTCTTTGAAAAATAGTCTAGGGCGCCTGGGTGGCTCACTTGGTTAAGCGACTGCCTTCGGCTCAGGTCATGATCCTGGAGTCCCTGGATCGAGTCCCACATCGGGCTCCCTGCTCGGCAGGGAGTCTGCTTCTCCCTCTGACCCTCCCCCCTCTCATATGCTCTCTTTCATTCTCTCTCTCAAATAAATAAATAAAATCTTTAAAAAAAAAAAAGAAAGAAAGAAAAATAGTCTAAACTTACTGATTCAAAGTTTTTGGCTTAAAACAGCATCTGGTTGGCAATTATGAATTCAGCCTTTCTATACATTTTGTTAAAATATTTAAAATGATATAGGAAAATATGAAAGTTTAAATCCACACAAAACACATGATAATTATATAATATTATGGGAAATTTCCCACTTCTTCAGAGTTTTTAGAGCTTAATTCAACATTATAGTTGTCATCTCACTTGAGCTGTTGTTATCTGAAAGCTAATCTATTATCTGATCACACCCACTAACCAATGGCCATTAAAAAACAGTACATCTGTTATCGACTAAAATACATGGACATTTCCCCTGGTGAGTGGCCACTGGTTTTTGAGGAAAGCCAAAGTTTTCTTTCTGAGTGTGGCTAGAGATTGCTATACCTAAAAACAAAAACAAAAACAAAAACAAAAAACCACGTTGGGAAAAAAGGCAAATATGGCTGACAAGGTATAATTCCCAGAAGTAAAACCATGTATGCAGGAATGAAGATGGAGAGCCTCGATATTAGTATTTTCAGTCCTCTATCCGTACAGAGCTCCAGAGAGTGAGGTAGAGAATATGGGAGAAAAGCCTTCAGAACAGAACTGGACCAAGAGTTAAGGATGGTAGTCTCTGAGAAATGGATTCAAACAAAATTTGTGAGAGTGAAGCAAATTCATCCTTACCACCTTGGGCAAACACAGAATTTGGCTGGATTTTTCTGCATTAGACAGTGAATAAACATATTATAAATTTTGTATTTTCCTAGTGCCTCAACATCCCCATAAAATAGACTGTGAGCACCCCAACCCCACCATGCAACCAAGTGTACCAGTGTGATAAGGTGAGTCCCTGCCATAAGGTCAGCCTTCTTGCCCTCCCAACTGTCACCTAGTGACATTCAAGCATGTCAGTCGGATCCCTCATGCCTTTTGTTTATGTACTCTACCCAGACTCCCAATAAAGGCAATTACCCATAGGTGTTTCTCTCTTTCTCTCTCTCTCATTTCCCCCACATGCTTGTAGAGTCCACTCCCTAGGCACTCCTCCCATATAGCCCTAGGATGGCCCCCTGAGTGGCATGCCTTGCCTCACTCACTTTCATTTTCCTCCCTTTGATTTATTCCATGTCGTACCTGACCAGTCATCAAAAAAACCATTTTAAGCATCATAATTATTCCTTATAACACAGCAAAGAACAATAATGATAATAAAATTAACATATTCTAGTAAAAACAAGAAAGAAAATAGAAGTGCATTCTAAAGATTCATATATTATATATTCTAAGAGACCTCTGAATAGGAACCCAAAACAGAGTAACAGATAATATAGTAATTTGTTTAAGGACACAAGATTCAGAATTGGACAGACCTCTGTTAGAATCCTAGTTATATTGTATTCTAATTCAATAATATGATGTTAACCATGTTACTTAATGTTTTGTTTTGTTTTTTAAAGATTTACTTATTTATTTAGAGCACGAGAGCAGGGGGAGCGGCAAGGGAGAAGGAGAGAAAGCCTCAAGCAGACTCCTGGCTAAGCACAGAGCCCCATGCAAGGCGATCCCAGGACCCCGAGATCATGACCTGAAATCAAGAGTAGGACACTCAATGGACTGAGCCACCCAGGCACCCGTGTTTTGTTTTGTTTTCAAATGCAGGGCTTGAACTCATGACCCTGAGATCAGGGCCTGAGCTGAAATCAAGAGTTGGATGCTTAACTGATTAAGCTACCTATGTGCCCCTTACTTAATGCTTTTATACCTTAGTTTATAGCTTTGACTAGCAAGAATAACAATGAATACCTCATAATTATCATTAGGATTTAAATAAGCAATTCAGGTAAAGTTCCTTATATAGGGCCTAAATGTTTGATAAATGAACATTAATATTTTTATTTATTTTTTTAAAGACTATTTTTTTTTAAGATGCCATTCATTTATTTGATATAGAGATAGAGCGAGAACACAAGTAGGCAAAGTGGCAGGCAGAGGGAGAGAGAGAAGCAGGCTCTCTGCAGAGCAGGGAGCCCGACATGGGGCTCGATCATGACCCGAGCTGAAGGCAGACACCCAAAAAACTGAGCCACCCAGGTGCCCCTAATATTTTTATTTAAAAATTTTTATAAAACTCTTGTATCTTTATAACTTGCAGAAAACATTGCCTCTTTGAAATAGAAATAGGAAGCATTTAGTTAAAAAGAGGTTGAGATTATAAAGAGCAAAGAGTAAAAGAAGTAAATTAGGTGAGATAAGAAAAACTTAAACTAAAAATGTAATTCTAGAGTAAATCATATTAGACTGCTTCTCCTTCTGATTAGAAAGCAGAAAATGACATGTGACCAACCTCTACCATAACAATGACAACAAGCCATATAAACTACAAAATCATAGTTTTTTATTTAAAAAAAAACAACAACTGAAATTTAAGAATATAAAGAAGTTTAAGTAAGTCCAATTCTAGAAAGTGGCAAAACTGCCAAGAAGAAACCCATGGCTTTTTTTTTATCCCTGCCAGAGTGGTGAAAAATGAGATAGCCATCTCAGACTGAAGGTGAGTAAAAGAGGGAAATTAAGAAATCAGCCAATCTTTTAATAAACTTACTTTTATAGCAATATGTGGCTGGTATGAAGGAAATGTCCTGAGGAGTCCTGACCATTGAGAAAATGTCCACCACCCTGCCAATTCTCCCCAGTGATGTTAAGCATGTACCCAGGGGTAGTTTGTCAGGGCTGGAGTCAAGGAAGAAGAGTTGAGCGGGACATAAATGGTGTCTCTCTCAGGGTAGCAAGAGAAATCTTGTCATAGCCAACTGGACTTTAAGGAATACACAACCAAAAAAAAAAAAAGAATATACAGATATACAGCAAACTATGAAAGGGTAAGGACAGGGCAGCAGAGCAGAGGAAAGAGATATCCCTTTATTCTGGATAAGTCCTGGGCCTTCTGCAGGTCAATCTGGGCCTTCATTTTGTGCACTATAGTCACCCTGCAAAGACTGAGGTCAGCGCATATTAGCTGGGAAAATTTCCTTCATGGTTTGCTGGGGCTTTACTGGGAAAACTGCAGAGACTCGTCAAAGGCTGAGGACAGGACAGCAGAATAAGAAAAAAATCTCCAAAGGCACAGAAATGTGGCAGAAGGACTGAAGAGCAAAAAAGAAATCCCCAATGATCCAAAATCTGGGACCCAGCTGGAAAGAACAGAGATATATCCCACAGTTCAGAAAGGTATCAACTGGAAAGCATAAAGAGAATTCTGGAGTCTTATCAATGCTCAGATCTCAAGCTCCATTGAAGGCAAATTTATTCTTCTCATCTCAGAATATTTGAAACAAGTGGTAAAGTGAAAATAATTAAAACTACAACAAAGAACAGACCAAGTTCCCCTATAGGCTAGATTATAGTCCCCCATATTGGTATCCTGAGAAAAGAAGGCATTGCCATTTTGGTGGGATAAATATGATTTATTCAGTCTCCATATTTTTTTACATAGAATGTCTAGTAGACAATAAAAATTATATGACACATGAAAAAGTAAGAAAATACATAATGCATGGTTAAAATAGAAATAATCTATTGAAATATACTGAGAAATGGCATAGAAGTTGGAATTATCACATAAGAACATTAAAATAAATATGCTAAATATAGTAAAGGACATAGTGGAAAGAATGGCTCATTTGTGTATATAGGTGGAGAATTTCATTGGAGGGATGGAAGCTATAAAATGTGAAAGAAATATTAAAAGTAAAAACAAAAATCAATGAAATAGAAGACAAAAAAAGAACAGCAACAAAGTTAAAATGTTTGTTCTCTGGAAAAAAAAATATAAAAGCATAGCAAGAAGGACAAGGAAAGCAGAGTGAACACAAAATACGAATTTCAGGAAAAAATAAAGGAACATCATTTCATAACTAGTATTAAAATGGTGTTCCATCAACCTGATAAAGGCCATCTAAAAAATATCTACAGCGAACGTGATATTTAGTGGAGGTAGGTTGAATGATTTTGTCCTAAAAATGCTATACTGTGTCATAGCATTTACAATAATGTAAGAGGAAAAAAAAAAGCATTAAGAATATAAAAGAGAAAGTAAAAATTGCCTTTAGTTAATGAAAACATTATTGTGTTCATAATCTAAAGAAACCTACAAATGAAACTAATAAGTAAACTTATTCAAGTTATAGGATAAAGGTTAGTATGCCAAAATAAATTGTTTTCCTACAAATAAGTGTAGAAAAATTACAAAGGTTTAAAGACAACACTATTCACAAAGTACTGACACATTAAATGCCTATCACTCTGGGGTGCCTGGCTGGCTCAGCGGGAAGAGCATGTGACTCTTGATCTGGGGGTCATGAGTCTAATCTCCATGTTGGGTGTAGAACTTACTTAGAAAAATGCCTATCATTCTATCTAAGAAAAAAAAAAAGAAGAAGAGATCCCTACAGTGAAAACTACAAATAATTGATAGAATTGAAGAAGACCTTAACGAATGCAGAGGTCTAATATTGACTGAAGGAATCAATATTGTTAAGACACTCATTCCTCCTGAATGTACATGAAGATGCACTGCAATCCCTGTCAAAAACTTAGGATTTTTTTTAAAAAAAATAAGTTAGTGTTAAAATCTATATGGATGGGATGTCTTGGTGACTCAGTTGGTTAAGCATCTGCCTTCAGCTCAGGTCATGATCCCAGGGTCCTGGGAACAAGTCCCACATTGGGCTCCTTGCTCAGTGGGGAGCCTGCTTCTCCCTCTGCCCCCCACTCCCCCTGCTTGTGCTCTCTCTCTCTCTGATAAATAAATAAATATAATCTTTAAAAAAGTCTATATGGAAATTCAGAAGGATCTAGGAATGGCAAATATCTAATAGAAATAAATGTAAGCTACATATAATTTTTAATTTTCTAGTAGTCACATTAAAAAGGTAAAAAATAAACTAAAATTTTAATAATACATTTTATTCAATCCCATATAATCAAAAAATCATTTCAATATGTTGTCAGTAGTAAAAATCATTAATAAGAAATTTTACATTCTTTTTTTTTTTTAAAAGATTTTATTTATTTATTTGAGAGAGAGAATGAGATAGAGCATGAGAGTGGGGAGGGTCAGAGGGAGAAGCAGACTCCCCGCTGAGCAGGGAGCCCGATGTGGGACTTGATCCTAGGACTCCAGGATCATGACCTGAGCCGAAGGCAGTCGCTTAACCAACTGAGCCACCCAGGCGCCCGAAATTTTACATTCTTGTTTTCAAATTGTGTTTTGAAATGAGTGTACATTTTATACTTATATGACATCTCATTTAAGACTAGCTACATGTCAAGTGCTCAAAGCCATATGGAACAAGTGGCTACCATATTGAACAGCAGATCTAGAATACACAAAACAATCAAAGAAGGAGAAGGAGGAGGAGGAAGAAGAAAAGACGAAGAACAACCAAAAGAACATTTGTGGAGGTGTTACACTCCCTGATTGCAACAGTAGTATTGGCGTATGGAGAGACAAATAGATAATTGGAAGAGAATCAAGACTTCAGAAATTCTCATACATGTTGATCATTTTCAACAAAGATGATAAGGCAATTCAGTAGGAAAGGCAACCTCTATTAACAAATGATTCTGGAACAAGGGAATATTCATATGATAAAAAAAGAGTCTCAACTATCTAATTCTATACACAAGCATTGTTTTGAGTTTGATCGTAGTTGCAGATGTAAAACCTAGAAATACTGTTTTCTGAAAGAAAGCAGAAGAATCTCTTTGTGACCTTGGAATAGGCAAATATTTCCTGGCTGGGACACAAAGTAGAAGAAAAGTTGATAAATTAGACTTCATCAAAATGAAAATATTAAAATAGAAAGTACACAAGGAAATAAGGCAAACCACGGATGAGAGAAAATATTTTCAACACATTTATGTGACAAGGGATTCAGAGGTAGTGAGAGGAAAAGAAAACAAACAGGAAGGAGCTAGTCTTTTCTTTTGCCTCAGACATACACTCTCCTTCCAGCAATTCTTGAAGGGAGATACGAAAGTGAGCCAACTGGCAAAGGAGAGCGTGGTCTCAGAGTTCCAGCATCAACAGCACAGCAGAACATCAAAGGATGGGTCTGAAGACACAATAGCTTAACATCCAGCACAGATAAACATAAAATAATGGTGCATCTTCTATGTGCTGGCATCCTAGAGTCAGTGAAAAAAATCTGTGTGTAATTATATATACTGTGTTGTTATAATTACATTATAAACTGGAAATACTTATATTACTATTTTTTCCAGATTGTACATGTAATCTTTTGAAACATAATTTTAAATAAGGAAAACACTCTATTGTATTTTTTTAATTCAATATGATATAAAATGCATATTTCTGCCCTCCATTTCAAACACTGAGTATAATTTCCTGAGCTAACTGGAACCAATGCAGTATAACTCATGACCTGGTTATCTTTTTTTATGAACCCAAGAAACAAGGCACATATTGTCACTTTTGGCTGAACAACAACAATTAATTGTCCAGCCATCCCTCGTTCTTTACTTCTCATTTATGTTCCCCTCTTCATGTACCCATACTTTCTCCTCAGAAATGGAATTGGGGTGAATCAAGAGGATATATGTGGCTCCCATAGGCTGTGGGTCAATCTTGTATCAAACTGTCTAAATGTCTTTCTTTTCCCAGTAAAAACAGTGAACAGAATTCTAACAGACAAGCCCCCATGCAAATATAACTGTGAAACATCAAAATGAGTCACGAGGAAAGGTATAAACTTCGTTGGCTGAACATTTAAATCTAACAGTAAAAACAAAGAATTTTGAAAAGACTACCAGGGAAAAGCAAGGATATGATAATCCCTCTTTCTATCCTCTTTTGTCATTCTAGTCTGTGTATACCCATGTGCCTTACCCTAGTTTTGGCAGCTGATGAATGGAACTGTAGAAATTTTGGAGGTAATCCAGAAATAATGATGAAAGCATTTATTAGAGATATAAGGGAAGATGCTTAAAAATACTGATTGGAAAGATTATCTGGGATGAAAACAGACAACCCAAGACACAAGGCAGGGAATGTCATGAATGTTATTAGCAGAGTGGTAAAGTATTAAAAGATCTAGCTGACTAAACTTCATAGTGAGTTAGTGCAGTGATCCTGCTTGCTACCAGTAGCAACATAAACATATCAATGTAAGCTGAAAATATAAATGTAAATGCCATCTATTCTCATGTGGCAAACTTGCCTCATTTCTAATTTATTGTATGCCTAATAATTGAAGTGGTATTATAAATTGCAATCTTTAATGTATTTTAATAACAAGAAGACTGCAATCAAGATGGAGAATTGATTTGACATGAAAAGCCTCCACTCCCACCAGAAACATACATTTGATAAAGTATATGTCTTTCAAAATATGTAAATATAAATTTAAATTCAAAAACCATAATATGAAATATCTAGGTTCCAGAGAAGAAGGGGGTTCCTTGCATAGCAAGAGAAATTGAATCTGATGTATGTCACTGTGACCAGTCATTAAGGTCTGCCTATGTAAGCCTGGAAATTAAGGCCATGCACCTTATAGTGAGAGGAAAAGACAGAATTGTGTTTTCTTCCTAAAGGAGCCTCAGATTATGAATGGAAATAGGTATCCATGAGAATGCAGAACCCCTAGCCTGCACCATTTCCCATAAGGAAGGTCATATTCTTGCATTACCTATAAGATAAATACCTAATTTAAAAACCTTATGGGGTGCCTGGGTCACTCAGTCATTTAAGTGGCTGACTCTTGGTTTTGGCTCAGATCATGATCTCAGGGTCCTGGGATCCAGCCCAGCATCAAGTCCCACATCAGGCTCTGCACTCAGCACAGAGTCTGCTAAAGTTTCTCCTTCTCCGTCTGCCCTCCTCCCCCAGCCCTGCTCACATACTCGCTTGCTCTCTCTCTCTCTCAAAAAAATAAATTAATTAATAATAATAATTAAAAAACAACCTTTAAGAGACCCACCATTCTTTTAAAAAGGGATTTAAAAGACATTTTTATTTCTATTCCCTCCATAAAAATGCACTAAAGTGATCACCTCATACCAGTCAGAATGAATAGTAATAAAAAGACAGGAAATAGCAAGTGTTGGTGAGGGTGTGGAAAAAAGGAACTGCTGTGAACTGTTGGTGGGAATGTAAATTGGTGCAACCACTGTGGAAAACAGTATGGAAATTCCTCAAAAAATTAAAAATAGAAATATATACAATCCAGTAATTCCACTGAGTATTTATTCAAAGAATATGAAAACACTAACTTGAAAAGATATATGCATCCCTATGCTCATTGAAGCATTATTTACAATAGCCAAGATATAGAAGCAACCCAAACGTCCATTGACAGATGAATGGATAAAGAGGATGTGGTTTGTATGTGTATGTATATACACATATATGTAAATTAAAAATATGTATATATAATAAAATATTGGATATACTATATATGATATATAATTGGATATAAAAATAAAAATATTGGATATATTACATATGGATTATATATAAAATATTAGTCATAAAAAAAGAATGAGATCTTGCCATTTGCAACAACACAGATGGACCTAAAGGATATTATGCAAAGTGAAAGAAGTTAGAGAAAGGCAAATATTATATGATTTCACTTATGTGTGGAGTCTAAAAAACAAAACAAATGAAAAAACAAAAAACAGAAACAAATTGGTAGTTTTTACCAGAGAGGAGAGGGTGGAGGATGGGGGAAATAGGTGAAGGGGATTAAGAGGTATAAATTTCCAGTCATAAAATAAATAAGGGAGATGAAGTTACAGCATAGGAAAATTTTAAAATGCACTAAGGTGACTGGAAATGCATGTGTGCATGGGTGTATCCTTCATTGTCACTACATCATAAGGCACAGACTCACAAGAACAAAGAAAATAAGAAAGGGGATAATGGATGAGAGAGAGAGGGAGGGAGGGAGAGAGGGAAGGAGGGAAGGAGGGAAGGAAGGAAGGAAGGAAGGAAGGAAGGAAGGAAGGAAGGAAGGAAAGAAGGAAGAAAGAAAATTGTAGTTGGGAAGCAGAGGGAGGAAGGAAAATGAATATCAAGCTAGTTGTGGGGATAGGGTGATAACCTCATTTGTACCACAAATCCTCAAAAACACTTAGGAATTTGCCTACTTCTATGCTCAGACAAAATATTGGTGGTCTCCAAAAATATGTCTACATTATGCTTAGAATCACACCATTCTCAGTTACTGAAATACTGTAAATCAGGCAGGAGACTGGAAGATTGTCCTTTTGGGCACCTGACCAACCCAAAGAGAAAACAGAGTCCGGCTCAGCTTACTGGGGAGTCTGCTTCTCCCTCTCACTCTCCCTCTGTGCTCTCTCTCTCTCAAATAAATAAATAAAATCTTAGAAAAAATAGTCTAAAAACTGTGGATGTTCATACAGAGTCTATGAAACCACCACAAAAATTGTTGTTTTGTATCTTTTACTAATTGCGCATGGCTGGCATTAATTTGAGTATCTGAAAGTGTGCCCAAACACAACACTTGTGAGAACTTCTATTGTGAATTGAGGTTTCTCCTTACCTACCAAACAGTAGCCTAACTCCATAATTGTTATTCACGGGTTTCATACCTTGTTTCCAGTGTAAATTATGCACATTAATCCTGACTCTTATCCTACCTTCTTTTTGGCAAAACTCACTGAGTTGCTGACTGCTCCTTACTTATCTTTGTCTTAGCTCCATATTACCAAGGAAAATATTTTTGTGTAAGAAAAATACTTATTTTGTGTACATGAGTAAATGAATGTGTTGTATCAATTTAACCCAAAGTAAATCCCTGAGTTCCTACTGTCGCCTATGGAAGGGTTGATTAAAGACAATTCCTACAGAGTAGTCATTAAGTCTCCGACCATTAAATTGCTATTCTGTGCAACACATTATCTGTGTTACCCATGTTACATCAGTTCATTTGCTGTTCAGAGTAATGCTTTGAATGAAGAAGAGCAATAGAGAATTTATTACCCAGTATCAGTGCCATAAAAATGTGTTTCTAAGGAGGAGTGTCACTAAAGAAATTTAAAATATAAGCTTAGTACTCAAAACTCTTCCCTGATTCTGAAAAAGAAAAATAAATCTGCTTTAAGCTTAAAATATTGACTTACGCGTCAAAGAAAACAGAAGTGAAAAGCTAAGGATTATACTAAAACATGGAATCTGAGTATCTTAGCACTACTTTTGTGTAAATGAATATGATAAATATCATTAAAGATGTTTTACTTCAAAACAATTTAAAACCTCATCTGTATCATGGAATAATCACTCTTGAACTGTGGACAGTGGAAGTCATTTGGAATAAAATTCTTTGTAAAATTGATTTCACTCATCTATGGGACTAGGGGGAAAAGGTGCTATCTAAAATGATTCCTATCAAAATTCAACCTATGGAGATTAGATATATTCAGTTGTCTGTAAAGTGAGCCTATTCATAAAAATGGAAATTCTAAGTATCTTACACCCTTAGGATTTTTGATGTTATCAAATTTTGTTGAAATAAACACAGATTTATTCCAAGTATTTAAATATATTCATTAAAGTGCTCAGTAGGATAAAAAGAATACTGGGACTCTCCTGTGGTTTCTGTTTTCTTTAAATGTTAATACTTATCACCGTTTATATCCTGCCTACCATAAATATTAAGGTTTTCAGTCATTCTCTGGAATATCACATACCAGTGGGTCCAAGCATTCTTACTGTTTTTAGCAGAATGTAGTTCAGTCTACATATCTTTTGACCATTTTTATGAGTATATAATAATAATATGTTAATATTTATAAAAATAATTATGTTAATAGCAGATACCATTTATTGACTTCTTGCCCCATGCCAGGCATTGGACTAATCACTTCACACCTATCATGCCATTTAATCCCCACAACAACCAGACTCTTAATATCCTGAATTAGTTGATGTGTCAGTTCCCTATTGCTGCTGCTCTAATAAGTTACTGCAAACTTAGTGGCTTAAAACGGCACAGATTTATCCATGATTCTGAAGGCCAGAAGTCTGAAATGAGTCCTCACTGGGCTAAAATTAAGGTGTCAACAGAGCTGTATTTCTTTCTAAAGGATCTAGAGAAGAGTCCATTTCTTTGCCCTTCCTGGCTTCTAGAGATTGCCTGTATTCCTTGGCTCAGGGCCTTCTCCTCCATCTTCAAAGCCGGTAACAATGGGGGGGGGGTACTTCTCAAGCTGCTATCTCTTTGGTTCTCCACAGTCATATCTTTCTACAGCTCTTTAAAGGGTCCTATGATTGCACTGGGTCTGCACAGTTAATGCATGACAGTGTCCCCTTCTCATTGCCAGCAGATTACAATATTAATTCCACTTGCAACCTTATTTCACTTTGCCTAACTTAGGTTCTGGGGACTAAGCCACTGACATTTTAGGGGAGTCATAAAATCCTGTTATCACAGCAGATGGGAAAAATAACTCCTAACTCCTCGCCATAATTACCTCCAAGGCCAGTAGCAAGTAAGTGGTCATGCCAGGAATCAGACCTACGTACACCAAGTGATCAAACATGTGCCTGAATAACCAATTAAAAGGGAAGAAAAAAAGAAAAAATAGGGAATCAGTCTTTGAACAGTTAATAAATGTTTGGGAAAAATCAACTTACTTGATCATATTTTTCACTTTTCATCCAGGTATTTGATACAAATAGATCCTTTTTGCTTCTCTTCTCTATTTACAAATATTTAATCACAAGAGTGGAGGATGTGGTTCTATTGAGAAAATACATGGAGTAAGTATTTAATAAAAGTTACTTGCCATTGATGATGTACTTAGCTAGTACAAACTTTCTGCAATACTTTTTTTTAATCTATGGGTTTTCAATCTTAATATATTTTATGTAACAGTAACCTATCATACCTTTTGGTCATTGTATGTAGTAGCATTATTCTCTATTCTGACTCTGCCACTTGCTAGTCATGCGATTTGGGTGAGTGACTTTTCTAAACTTCATTTTAATAATTTTTAAAGGATTTTTATTTATTTATTTGAGAGAGAGAGTGAATGAGAGAGAGAGAGCACAAGCAGGGGGAGGGGCAGAGGGAGAAGGAGAAGCCAGACTCCCTGCTGAGCAGGGAGCTCCAAGTGGGACTCCATCCCAGGACCATGGAATCATGACCTGAGCTGAAGGGAGACGCTTAACCAACTGAGCCACCCAGGTGCCCCTAAACTTCATTTTCAAACAAGGATAAAACAAAGATCTATAAAACAAAGATCATACTGGTAATTATGTCATAAGCATTATATATACATTATATAGTTCATTGCATGTTCCCTGACAAAACATAAGTACCCAATAAATGTTACTCAAATTATTTTTGTAAATCTTTAGCAACCTATTTAGATATAATATTTTTATATATTATATATAACATAATAAATCAGACTAATATTTTTTCAGTAGCAGTGTTTACTCATCTAAACCTCACATTCTTGAATGACTTTAGCTTCAGTATTACTTCTTGCATTATTTCCAAACTTCATATAGCTTGTAAAGGAAAAGGAATATGTAAATGGGATATAAGATAGCATAATTACTTTTTCCCATTTGCTATTTAGCATCTATTGATTTTACAAATTTATTTTGAGGCATCAATCTAAATGAGTGGCATTTTTAGATATTACATGATGAAGGCTTATTTCCCCTAATGACTTGTGGACATTGTTTTCTGGCAATGTCCCATAGCCATACCTAAGCTGATGGCAAATTCATCATAAAATAACCATAAAAGTTATTACTATGATGATTCAATGAACTTATTTTCTGGATGATGGAACTCCAAATTCTGGGAGGTTGTTACCCATTTTGTGTCTGTGAAGTCCTAGGAATTTCTACAGCCTTCACTGATGTAAATTAATTATAGCTGATTTTGAGATTCCAAGTGGGATGAATCTTAGTACTCTAATCCAAAAATATTGTTATTTAGATAAGAAATGCCCTTTTTGTAGCATTATTTTGGAGGCTAGCTTCCTTTTCCATGGGCTCCTGACATCATACGGATAGTCATTGGCAAGAATAATAGACCTGGCTCGGCCCCTCATTGCATTTCTCTATTACTTCTCATGGGACAAGAAAAGACAAATGAGATGAGTGGGTTTAGAAGTACTGAGTGTATCTGGCTCTGCTCCTCCTAGGTTCCTTCCTTGGAAATCTGCCTAATGGCAGAGTGGATGTATTCTGATCTCTTCTCAGATATGCAATAAGCTTATTAGGGCAGGTTCTGCTCTTATGAGGGAAGCTGGAAGTTTTCCAGTGCTGCCTGTATTTGGGTACATCCACCTACTTGATTGAGAGATAGAGTAATAGCATGTGCATCTCCAGCTAAGAAAGCTAATGGTGGTGTCCTTTTTTTCTATTTCCTGTGTCCTATCTCTCAGTTGGCCCCAGATTGGGAAATACAGAGTGATCTCACTAAATGCATCCCTCTCCATGCACCCATTACAATAAATTTTTTTAAATTACCCCATATTAGTCTTCTATTCTAAATTGCATATAGAATTTTGCTCTGTTTCAACTCCATAGCATGGCCTATTTTTAATTCTTAAATAAAAAATATCTCCCTATTACTGATTACAACCATTGCAATAGTTTTGTTTCCATTAGGGAAATCCCGATTGTCCTCAAGAAACAGAATGTGTACAAATTATCACTGCTAATAAATTAGAAATAATTATTAATTCATGTCCAATAGGATTATATAAATATCTTAATATATGTCAATATCAACATATATATATCTTAATATAATGTGATATGTTATTTAAAATCTAAACACCAAGAGAAGGAAGAAAACTTCATTGATTTCATTTTTTACATACTATCAACTATTTTTTCTATTTTTCCTAAAGGTGTTGTTTCAGAAACAGAAGTTCTCTTACCTGAAATATTATCACTTTCCTAATTTTCACACAGTGATGCACAACATGGCCGCATTTCATATAAAAATAAAATGCGGGGGCGGAGCAAGATGGCGGAGGAGTAGGAGACCTGGATTTCGTCTCCTCTCAGGAATTCAGCTGGATAGGGATCAAACCATTCTGAACACCTACAAACCCAACAGGAGATCGAAGAAAAGAAGAGCAACAACTCTCTCATCAGAAAAGCAACCACTTTCTGGAAGGTAGGGACGTGCGGAGAAGTGAATCCGAGGCGATATTCGGGAGGATAGATGGAGGGGGAGGGGCCTCCGGCCGCCGCTTCTGGCAAGTGATAGAACCACGGAGCACAAAATCGGAACATTTAAAAGTCTGCTCCGCTGAGGGACGTCACTCTGGTGGCTAAGCGGGGGGTGGAACCCTCCGGGACAGTGTGGTCTCAGGACCCTCGGGGTCACAGAAAGACCGGGGGTGCCTGAGTGCGGCAGAGCTCCCAGGTATCTGAGCGGGGAAGCCGGCTGCAGAGGCGGAGCCCAGGCGCGGGCCCTCAGCTCGGGGTGGCCATAAACCGTGATCCGCGGCACAATCGGGGCCCCTGCTCCTCCAGCAGGGACCCAACAAGCGGCAGATCCAGGGAGACTCACCTTCTTCCCCGGGAGGAGCGGCGCGGGAGTGCACCGCAGGGATCTGCTGGGTTTGCAGACTCCACTCGGGGTCGGGTGCCAGGGATAGAAATGCGCAGTCACAGGCTGGGTGAGCACGGAGTGCGGCTGGAGACCAGGGAGCCAGGAGTGACTGATGGCTTTTCTCTGGGGGCTCACTGAGGAGCGGGGCCCCGAGTTCTCGGCTCCTCCGGGGCAGAGATTGGGAGGCCGCCATTTTCACTCTCAGCCTCCAAAGCTGTACGGAAAGCTCACAGGGAACAAAAGCTCTGGAGAGCAACCAGGCAGATTACTTAGCCTGGACCTGGCAAGGGCGGGGCAATTCCGCCTCCGGCAGAGACATTTGGAAACCACGGCAACAGGCCCCTCCCTAGAAGATCAGCAAGAACAGCCAGCCAAGACCAAGTTTACCGATCAATGAGAATAGCAGAACTCCAGCGCTAGGGGAATACCGCATATAGAATTCATGGCTTTTTTACCATGATTCTTTAGTCTTTCAAAGTTAATTTTTTTAACTTTTTTCTTTTTTTTCTTTTTTTTGAATTTTTCTTTTTCCCCTTTTCACCCAACATCTTATCAATCCCTTTTTTAAAAAAAAAATTTTATTTTTCATTTTTAGAGTCATATTCTATCCCTTCATAGTAGTTACCTGTATTTTTGGCATATATATATATAAGTTGTTCTCTCTTTAAAATTTTAAGATAGTTTCTTCTAACAGATTAAAATATACCCTAAATCTCTAGTATATAGTTTTTTCTACTCCCCTGCCTGATCACATTCTCTCCCTTTTTTTTTCTTTTATTTAAATCCTCTTCTTTCTTTTTTCAAAAAACTTCTTATCAATTCCTTTTATAAAATTTTTTATAATTTCCATCTTTACAGTCATATTCCATCCCATCATATCAACCCTTATTTTTGTACATATATAAGTTTTTCTTTCTTTAAAATTTTGGGAGGCACTTTCTTCCAACAGACCAAAATACACCCCAAATCTAGTGTGTGGCACTGATCTACATACCAGCCTGATCATATTTGATCACATTCTGTTTTTGTTGTTGTTGTTGTTGTTTTGTTTTGTTTGTTTTTGTTTGTTTTTATCTTTATCTTTTTCTTTTTCTTTTTTCTCTCTTTCCCTTTCTTTTCCCACTGCTTCAGGACTTTCCTGATTTGTTTAGAGTATATTTTCTGGGGATGTTGTTACTCTGCTAGCATTTTGTTCTCTCATTAATCTATTCTCCTCTGCACAAAATGACAAGACGGAAAAAATCACCTCAACAAAAAGAACAAGAGGTAATACCGACTGCCAGGGACCTACTCAATACGGACATTAGTACAATGTCAGATCTAGAGTTCAGAATCATCACTTTAAAGATACTAGCTGGGCTTGAAAAAAACATGGAAGTTATTAGAGAAATCCTTTCTGGAGAAGTAAAAGAACTAAAATCTAACCAAGTAGAAATCAAAAAGGCTATTAATGAGGTGCAATCAAATATGGGGGCACTAACTGCTAGGATAAATGAGGCAGAAGAGAGAATCAGTAATATCGAAGACCAAATGATGGAAAATAAAGAAGCTGAGAAAAAGAGAGATAAACAACTACTGGATCACGAGGGCAGAATTCGAGAGATAAGCGATACCATAAGACGAAACAACATTAGAATAATTGGGATCCCGGAAGAAGAAGAAAGAGAGAGAGGGGCAGAAGGTATATTGGAGCAAATTATAGCAGAGAACTTCCCTAATTTGGGGAAGGAAACAGGCATCAAAATCCAGGAGGCACAGAGAACCCCTCTCAAAATCAATAAAAATAGGTCAACACCCCAACGTCTAATAGTAAAACTTACGAGTCTCATAGGCAAAGAGAAAATCCTGAAAGCAGCTCAGGAGAAGGGATATGTAACCTACAAGGGTAGAAACATTAGATTGGCAACAGACCTATCCACTGAGACCTGGCAGGCCAGAAAGGACTGGCAGGATATATTCAGAGCACTAAATGAGAAAAATATGCAGCCAAGAATCCTATATCCAGCTAGGCTGTCATTGAAAATTGAGGGAGAGATAAAAAGCTTCCAGAACAAACAAAAACTAAAGGAATTTGCAAACACAAAACCAGCCCTACAAGAAATCTTGAAAGGGGTCCTCTAAGCAAAGAGAGATCCTAAAAGCAACATAGACCAGAAAGGAACACAGACAATATATGGTAACAGTCACCTTACAGGCAATACAATGGCACTAAATTCCTATCTTTCAATAGTTACCCTGAATGTAAATGGGCTAAATGCCCCAATCAAAAGACACAGGCTATCAGACTGGATTAAAAAGAAGACCCATCGATATGCTGTCTGCAAGAGACTCATTTTAGACCCAAAGACAACCCCAGATTGAAAGTGAGGGGGTGGAAAACCATTTACCATGCTAATGGACACCAAAAGAAAGCTGGGGTGGCAATCCTTATATCAGACAAATTAG
The DNA here is from genome assembly GCF_029215605.1 of Mirounga angustirostris. Classification (NCBI taxonomy): domain Eukaryota; kingdom Metazoa; phylum Chordata; class Mammalia; order Carnivora; family Phocidae; genus Mirounga; species Mirounga angustirostris. The sequence goes on along the minus strand of NW_026991709.1, from coordinate 172,742,824 downwards.
ATTTTAAACCAAAGACTGTAATAAGAGATGAGGAAGGACACTATATCCTACTTAAAGGGTCTATCCAACAAGAAGATCTAACAATTGTAAAAATCTATGCCCCTAACATGGGAGCAGCCAATTATATAAGGCAATTGATAACAAAAGCAAAGAAACACATCGACAACAATACAATAATAGTGGGGGACTTTAACACCCCCCTCACTGAAATGGACAGATCGTCTAAGCAAAAGATCAACAAGGAAATAAAGACTTTAAATGACACACTGGACCAAATGGACTTCATAGACATATTCAGAACATTCTATCCCAAAGCGACAGAATACACATTCTTCTCTAGTGCCCATGGAACATTCTCCAGAATAGATCACATCCTAGGTCATAAATCAGGTCTCAACCGGTACCAAAAGATTGGAATCATTCCCTGCCTATTTTCAGACCACAATGCTTTGAAACTAGAACTCAATCACAAGAGGAAAGTCGGAAAGAACTCAAATACATGGAGGCTAAAGAGCATCCTACTGAAGAATGAATGGGTCAACCAGGAAATTAAAGAAGAATTTAAAAAATACATGGAAACCAATGAAAATGAAAACACAACTATTCAAAATCTCTGGGATGCAGCAAAGGCAGTCCAAAGAGGAAAGAATATAGCAATACAAGCCTTTCTCAAGAAACAAGAAAGGTCTCAAGTACACAACCTAACCCTACACCTAAAGGAGCTGGAGAAAGAACAGCAAATAAAGCCTAAACCCAGCAGGAGAAGAGAAATAATAAAGATCAGAGCAGAAATCAATGAAATAGAAACCAAAAGAACAGTAGAACAAATCAACGAAACTAGAAGCTGGTGCTTTGAAAGAATTAACAAGATTGATAAACCCCTGGCCAGACTTATCAAAAAGAAAAGAGAAATGACCCAAATCAACAAAATCATAAATGAAAGAGGAGAGATCACAACCAACCCCAAAGAAATACAAACAATGATAAGAACATATTATGAGCAACTCTATGCCAGCAAATTAGATAACCTGGAAGAAATGGAGGCATTCCTAGAGATGTATCAACTACCAAAACTGAACCAGGAAGAAACAGAAAACCTGAACAGACCTATAACCACTAAGGAAATTGAAGCAGTCATCAAAAATCTCCCAAAAAACAAAAGCCCAGGGCCAGATGGCTTCCCAGGGGAATTCTACCCAACATTTCAAGAAGAATTAATACCTATTCTTCTGAAACTGTTCCAAAAAATAGAAATGGAAGGAAAACTTCCAAACCCATTTTATGAGGCCAGCATTACCTTGATCCCAAAACCAGACAAAGACCCCATCAAAAAGGAGAATTACAGGGGTGCCTGGGTGGCTCAGTCATTAAGCATCTGCCTTCGGCTCAAGGCATGATCCCGGGGTCCTGGGATCGAGCCCTCTATCGAGCTCCCTGCTCTGCGGGGAGCCCGCTTCTCCCTCTCCCACTGCCCCCGCTTTTTTCCCTCTCTCGCTGTCTCTCTCTCTGTCAAATAAGTAAATAAAAATCTTTAAAAAATTTAAGAAATTAAAAAAAAAGAATTACAGACCAATATCCCTGATGAATATGGATGCAAATATTCTCACCAAAATACTAGCCAATAGGATCTAACAGTACATTAAAAGGATTATTCACCACGACCAAGTGAGATTTATCCCTGGGCTGCAAGGTTGGTTCAACATCTGCAAATCAATCAATGTGATACAATACATTAACAAAAGAAAGAACAAGATTCATATGATCCTCTCAATAGATGCAGAAAAAGCTTTTGACAAAGTACAGCATCCTTTCTTGATCAAAACTCTTCAGAGTATAGGCATAGAGGGTACATACCTCAATATCATTAAAGCCATCTATGAAAAACCTACAGCAAATATCATTCTCAATGGGGAAAAACTGAGAGCTTTCCCCCTAAGGTCAGGAACACGTCAGGGATGTCCACTATCACCACTGCTATTCAACATTGTATTAGAAGTCTTAGCCACAGCAATCAGACAACAAAAAGAAATAAAAAGCATCCAAATCGGCAAAGAAGACATCAAACTCTCACTCTTTGCAGATGATATGATACTTTATGTGGAAAACCCCAAAGACTCCACCCCAAAACTGCTAGAACTCATACAGGAATTCAGTAAAGCGGCAGGATATAAAATCAATGCACAGAAATCAGTGGCATTCCTATACACCAACAACAAGACAGAAGAAAGAGAAATTAAGGAGTCGATCCCATTTATGATTGCACCCAAAACCATAAGATACCTAGGAATAAATTTAACCAAAGAGACAAAGGATCTGTACTCAGAAAACTATAAAATACTCATGAAAGAAATTGAGGAAGACACAAAGAAATGGAAAAACTTTCCATGCTCATGGATTGGAAGAACAAATATTGTGAAGATGTCATGCTACCTAGAGCAATCTACACATTCAATGCAATCCCCATCAAAATACCATCCACTTTTTTCAAAGAAATGGAACAAATATTCCTAAAATTTGTATGGCAGCAGAAAAGACCCCGAATAGCCAGAGGAATGTTGAAAAAGAAAAGCAAAGCTGGCAGCATCACAATTCCAGACTTCCAGCTCTATTACAAAGCTGTCATCATCAAGACAGTATGGTACTGGCACAAAAACAGGCACATCGATCAATGGAACAGAATAAAGAGCCCAGAAATGGACCCTCAACTCTATGGTCATCTTTGACAAAGCAGGAAAGAATGTCCAATGGAAAAAAGACAGTCTCTTCAACAAATGGTGTTGGGAAAATTGGATAGCCACATGCAGAAGAATGAAACTGGACCATTTCCTTACACCACACACAAAAATAGACTCCAAATGGTTGAAAGACCTCAATGTGAGACAGGAGTCCACCAAAATCCTAAAGGAGAACACAGGCAGCAACCTCTTTGACCTCAGCCGAAGCAACTTCTTCCTAGAAACACTGCCAAAGGCAAGGGAAGCCAGGGCAAAAATGAACTATTGGGACTTTATCAAGATAAAAAGCTTTTGCAAAGCAAAGGAAACAGTCAACAAAACCAAAAGACAAGCGACAAAATGGGAGAAGATATTTGCAAATGACATATCAGATAAAGGGCTAGTATCCAAAATCTATAAAGAACTTCTTAAACTCAACACCCAAAGAACAAAGAATCCAATCAAGAAATGGGCAGAAGACATGAACAGACATTTTTCCAAAGAAGACATCCAAATGGCCAACAGACACATGAAAAAGTGCTCAATATTGCTCGGCATCAGGGAAATCCAAATCAAAACCTCAATGAGATACCACCTCACACCAGTCAGAATGGCTAAAATTAACAAGTCAGGAAATGACAGATGTTGGCGGGGATGCGGAGAAAGGGGAACCCTCCTACACTGTTGGTGGGAATGCAAACTGGTGCAGCCACTCTGGAAAACAGTATGGAGGTTCCTCAAAAAGTTGAAAATAGAGCTACCCTATGACCCAGCAATTGCACTACTGGGTATTTACCCCAAAGATACAAAAGTAGGGATCCGAAAGGGTACGTGCACCCCGATATTTATAGCAGCAATGTCCACAATAGCCAAACTGTGGAAAGAGCCAAGATGTCCATCAACAGTTGAATGGATAAAGAAGATGTGGTGTATATACACAATGGAATATTATGCTGCCATCAAAATGAATGAGATCTTGCCATTTGCAACGATGTGGATGGAACTGGAGGGTATTATGTTGAGCGAAATAAGTCAAACAGAGAAAGACATGTATCAAATGACCTCACTGATATGAGGAATTCTTAATCTCAGGAAACAAACTGAGGGTTGCTGGAGTGGGGGGTGGGGTGGGAGGGATGGGGTGACTAGGTGATAGACACTGCGGAGGGTATGTACTCTGGTAAGCACTGTAAATTGTGCAAGACTGTTAAATCTCAGATCTGTACCTCTGAAGCAAATAATGCAATATATGTTAAGGAAAAAAAAAAGAAGAAGAGGAAGAAAGTAGCAGGAGGGGAAGAATGAAGCGGGGGAAATCGGAGGGGTAGAGGAACCATGAGAGATGATGGACTGTGAAAAACAAACTGAGGGTTCTAGAGGGGAGGGGGGTGGGAGGATGGGTTAGCCTGGTAATGGGTATTGAGGAGGGCACATTCTGCATGGAGCACTGGGTGTTATGCACAAACAATGAATCATGGAACACTTCATCTAAAACTAATGATGTAATGTATGGGGATTAACATAAGAATAAAAAATAAAAATAAAAATAAAATGCATATTAGTGACAATACCTTTTTTAATACCTCCTGAAATAGCCAGTGCAAAAATGAACCAACTATTCATTGCCACTGTTTGGTAACTAATTATTTTCCCAATAAGACAAGAATATATTGACATAATATTCTTTGGTAAACAGGTCCTGACCAATAAAAAAGCCAATTATGTGTACATTTGAAGGACTCTTAAGTATTAGAGGTGGGGAAAACTGCAGGTGGATGGCCATTTTCAAAATGTCATTGGGTCAAATGTAAAGTATGAGGTTCCTTTCATTTTCTACTATACATGCTTAGATATATTTTCTTTTTTTCTTTATTCCTATTACTTTTCCAAAGGGCATGTGATGTAATCAAGTAAAACTAAAAAATAATATATTGCATTTCACATCTAACTTGGGCTCATCTTCTGCATTGTCTTTGGACATTAGATATAAAATCCTTCAAGCTGGCTTCTCCTTGTAGTTGTTCAGTTATTCGACACAGTTTTCCTTCTTGTGTGTTACTTTTAGACCTGAATGAAACCTTAGAGACTAAGCCAAGCAGCTTACAAATGAGGAAACAGTTGCAGTGCAAGTTACTTGGCAATATTTTAGCCAAAGGCTCTGCAGAGTCAGATTTCTTGACACTGAATCTTGGCTCTACCCATTACAGAAAGTATGCACTTTGGAAAGCACTTAACTTCATTAAGCCTCAGTTTTGTCAACAATAGATTAGGAGTAATCAAAATACCATCCTCCTTTGACTTTTATGAGGACTCAATGAAGGAACCTATTTTATAGGTTTTTTTTAGATTTATTCTAAAGATTTATATCCTAAGATTTATTCTTATCTTTATTCCTTTCTAAAACTCCACTCAAAAGGTAGAAAAGTACTTTTTAAAATGCACAAGAGCAAAGATTAATATATAACAGTATTAATATATATAATATAAATATAAAATATAATATATAAACATAAAAATACAATATAAAAATATACCTCTTTTTTTGGCAAGATGGAAAGCACATAGAGGATAAATATATATATTATATTATATTATATATTATATATTATATTATAAATATATATATAATATAAATATATATAAAATATAAAAATATACCTCTTTTTTTGGCAAGAGGGAAAGCACATAGAGGAACCATAAATGACTTAACAATGAAGAATAAATTCAAGTACTTGCTATGGAGGTTGTACCCCCAGAAAAGCTCCAAAAGACACAAGCCTTGGAATGATCAGCTATCTCAGAGCAGAGGATAAGACTGCAGCCAAAATGGTGGCCAATTGTCTCAAATACCACAGAGAACATCAGGAGAAAAAGACATGAGGGTTTCCAAACTCAACATGCTGAATTGGATGGAAATGTGTATAAGGAGACAGAACCAAAGATATCCACTTCTCCTACCTATAGGTATCAATTTCCCATAGAAATGGAGGTTGGTTTCTGGAGAAATTGAGGCAAAGAGCTATGAACTTGGGGTATCAGGATCCAAAGAGGGTGGAGAATGAGGCAGTGAACTATAAAGTGTGGCATTAGGCAAAAATTTTAATACTAAACGTTGAGAGCAGGCTCTTAGAAAGTAGGCTTTTCAGGCTTATACACACCCAATTCTTCTCTTTATCTGTCAAGAAGCGTATTGAAGAACTGCTCTCCGGAGAAGATGAAGTATTCTGGGTGGGGTGGGGCGGGTGAGACCTATGGATAGACTTTTGAGGGTCTCCTAAAGGAAAAATAAAACTGGTTTATTAGATCACACAGTAGAGAAACCCATGAGAGTATAAATGCCAACTGCCCTATATACGTGGAACTTTCAGTTAGCTTTCAAGTGGTTCATGATTAAATATAAAAGAACAGCTAAAGATCACCAGGAATTTAAGAATAGTCTTTAACATGTAAGAATGTGATGTGAAGAAATAGAAAAAAAATACTAACAAAACCCTGTAAGGATGAAAGGAAACCTAAAAAACAAAACAAAACAACAACAACAACAACAAAACGGAAAAAGAAGAGACTATAATATAAATCCTCAGAAAGGAAGGTATTGTGCTCATGAAATAACAGGAGAGAGAGAGAAGAGTAAGAGAAGGAGAGAAAGAAGTTAGAGGCAAAAAAAAGCTTTAAATTTCAAAATATAATATGAAAAATGAAACTTTTAATAGGCAGAAGATTAATTGATGAAATCCTCCAAAATTTAGAACAAACTTTTGTAGATGAGCTATAAGAGGAAAGGAATTTGGATCCATCAGTTACATTTTCAGTATTTATCTTGAGGAATTAATGGAAGTACACTAACACGTCCCTGAAGTATTTATATGAATAAATTGATAGAAATAATATAAAGTACATGCCTATCAAGGGGAGTTTTGCTTCTGGCTATTATAGATGAATCAGTACCACACTATTCTCTTCATTACAAACAAGTTCAAAATTGGAAAGAATATATGAGGGAACTGTAGGCAGGAAAAACACCAAACTGCAATCTTTGAGAGAAGGAAAACTCTCAGGGTGAGTTCTTTGATCTTCTAGTGCTCAATTGCAGCTAAATTTCCCAATCAGAGGGCAGAGATGGACAGTGAACCGAGCATGGTGCCTTGCTAAGCTGCAGAGCCAGAGATCAGGGCTGCAAGAGAATTGGGATTTGTGGAATGAGGCATCTTAGGAGGAAGAATCTGTGTGGAGAGAGATTTGTGCATTTCCTCTCATGTCTATGGTTGAGGGCTAGGTGCATGTGCAGGTGGGGTAAGACTACCAGAGCCTTACCGGGGAATAGCTGCTCTGTGTTTGAGAGCAGAATAGAATTACTAGAGGAAAACCAGTAAGATGCCAGAGTTAAATAATCTTATTCATATCTCATTAATACCTCTCACATTCAGCTAAAACAGCAAAATCCATGTCTTTTGGATAAAGTACTATGCTCTGGAGTAAAGGTCAAAAAACTTGTTCTGTAAAATGTCCAGTAAATATTTTAGGCTCTGTGGACCATACAGTGTCTGTTGCAAGTACTTAAATCTATCCTTGTAGTTGGAAAGTAGCCAGAGACAATATGAAAACAAGGAATAGTGAGGATCAAGATGTAAATCAATTGGTAAACATAAAAGATTATATTTTCTTTCTGTAATTTATCTTAAAGAAATTAAAATTTGAAATTAAAGTTTAATTAACATTTTTAAATGTTTCATGTAAAAATAGTTCTATAAGTGAGGCTTATAATGTATATAGAAGTAAAAGATATGACAATCCCACAATAAATGATAGGGACACCTGGGTGACTTAGTTGGTTGAGCATCCCACTCTTATTTTCAGCTCAGGTCATGATCTCAGGGTCCTGAGATTGAGCACCCCCCATGGGCTCCATGCTTGGTGGGGAGTCCACTTGAGGTTCTCTCTCTCCCTCTGCTGCTCCCCTCACTCCATCCTGTGTGCATGCATGTTCTCTCTCTAAAATAAAGTTTTAAAAAAAGAAGATAGAGGGTCAGACTGAGAAATAAAATAATGGTAATTCAAATTTATTTTATTGGAAAATACTGATGCAGGAAGTGGGAACTGAGATGTTGAGGAGAGAAGGGGAAAGGGGAAAATATGAAAAAAATACTAAATTCCAAGTGTGGTATATGTAGAGGTGCAATCTGAATCTGAAAAGTTAAGATTTTATTCTGTTAACCCTGGAGAAACTACTATCTATCTATCATCTATCTATCTCTCTATCATCTATCTATCATTATCTATCTATCATCTATCTATCTATCTATCATCTATCTCTCTATCATCTATCTATCTATCATTATCTATCTATCTATCATCTATCTATCTATCTATCTATCATCTATCTATCTACATCTATCTATCTATCTATCTATCTATCTATCTATCTATCTATCTATCTATCTATCTATCTATCTATCATCTATATCTATCTATCTATCCAGCCAGCCACATGAGGTACTAGGGAGGATAGCTGCAGGTACCTTCCTCCAAATAGCAGAATCAATGGAGAGACCTGAAATTCTGGTGACATATATATTGTACATATGATTGTCATTTTTTCCTTTATACTTCTCTGAGTTGCTAAGCATATTATACTTCATAATAAAACAAAAACCATAAAACTACTTTTGTTTTGAAAATAAATTACTAGGTAAATGACTTTCATTAATCTTGGATCGAAGAAAATAACTACTCTTGATAAATATACTCATGTATCTAAAGTTTCATAAAATAAAACTAAAAACAACTCATATGCATGTGCTCTTGCCAAAAGCAAAGGTTACTACTTCTAGGACTCTGTGAAGTACCATGGCAAATTCTGTGTTTATTGAAAAGCACTTGTTTTATTTCATTAAAAATTCAATATACATACCCTCAAGCTGTATCTTTGTTTTATTTTCTCTAAAAATATACTCCCGAGCAATAAAATATATTTACAGTTATATTTGCCAACTTGATCTTTAGAAATTGTTTTTTTTTCTTTCCTAAAATACATTAGAGACTATAGATATTTAAAGGTAATTTTTATTCAGCTTATGTGGGTATTTCATGATGCAATAAATTACTGTACTTTTTTCACAGAGGAGTTTTAATTCTATAAGTTTACTTTGGGGTAAAGATTTATTAAGTCATGCAAGTGTGTATAAGATTTACCACAGCATTTTTTATGACAAATCGTATAATAAATTGTATTATTTCTATGATTTTTATTTTCATAAAATGAGGGATTTAATTAGAAATCTGTTCATGGACTTTATTTCACTACTGAGGTTATATTACCTACTGGAATAGGGATAAGATATATGATTTTAATTTAATTCTCTGAGCTTTTGATGGAGAATGCTTTGTAACTTTTACATGACATATATTAGATCAAAATTTACTATTTCCATTCCATTTAGTAAAGGAGCCCAAGCCATATGGTCTCTCTGTACTAGTCTGACTGCCCATGATATGCTCTTTTTTTTTCTTTTTCTTTTTGTCTTCTTTAGTACTCAAAACAAGTACATAGAAATTGTAGACTCGGGCGCCTGGGTGGCTCAGTTGGTTAAATGACGGCCTTCGGCTCAGGTCATGATCCTGGAGTCCCGGGATCGAGTCCCGCATCGGGCTCTCTGCTCAGCAGGGAGTCTGCTTCTCCCTCTGACCCTCCTCCCTCTCATGCTCTCTGTCTCTCATTCTCTCTGTCTCAAATAAATAAATAAAATCTTTAAAAAAAAAAAAAAAGAAATTGTAGACTCTAGGCATCTCCAATTTTGTATAATAAAAAGCTCACTCCTATTTTTTAAAAATGTTAAGTCAGTCTTAGAAAACAGGCTTTCAAACAATAAACCAAAAAATCATACCACATATAAAAAGAAGTCAATATTCATGTTTTCTCAAGAAGATAAGGCTAGAGGACAACTGTAATCAATTTAGTTGATTTACAAATGACTTGCACTAACTCATATATTAGACATCTTAATAAGAGTAAAGGTTTTATCGTGAAACTGTGCCAAAGTCCTAAGTCCAATATCTATCATAAGGGGATTGAAGTCTTAAGCATTACACTGTCTTCTAAATTAAGGAGGTTGTCTAGGCTCTATTTCCAGCAGTTTCTGAATGTGATTTAACTGGATATGCAGTGATTAAATATCTTGTTACTATCCATTTCTGGGACGATTAACTCCATTTAAATGAATTCTCTTTCTCAATATTTATTTCAAATAATTCCCTAGACTGTCTTGGCTTATACCTAAGTAACTCGGGAAATTATTTCATGTGGAAAATCGAGAAACTTAAACTTCAAATTTCAGTTTATTAAGCTTTTCTTCTTGAGCAATCTAATGATAGGGTGTCAGTGCTAAGACATTACCGACAACATGGGGAACACTTAGTGAATATATGAATATGAAAGATTGTACAGAGAGGACTGATGTAGAAACGCTGTGACTCTTTCTGATCTGCTTTCCTTTTATTTCCTTCCACAACAATTTCTGAAATGTGTACTTGCAAAATAACCTAGTCAAAGAGGAGTTCGAAACATCTCAATATATTGGATACATTTTATTAACAAATTGATCATTTCATCATCATTGATTAAGTTGTTAAGCAGAGAATCCAGCCACATTAGGTACTAGAGAGGATAGCTGCAGGTACCTTCCTTCAAATAGCAGAATCAATGGAGAGACGTGAAATTTTGGTGACACTCTTTTCATTATCATTATTCAGTGATTTTTTTTTTAATTCTTTAAAGGTGGTGAAATATACATAAAATGAAATTTATCATTTCACCCATTTTTAAGTGAACACTCAGTGGCATTAAGTACAATCACATTGTTGTATAATCATCACTGGCATCCAACTTCAGAGCTTTTTCATTTTCCCAAACTAAAACCTATTCCCATTATTATTTATAAGACATTTATCATATTTATTATTTATGTTATTGTTTAAGTTATTCTCATTTCCCCTTCCCTCTCACCCAGGCAACCACCATTGTAATTTCTGCCCTTATGGATCTGACTGCTCTAGATACTTCATATAAGTGGAATCATGCAATACTTGCCCTTTTACAAGTGTCTAATTTTATTTAGCAGAATGTCCTGAAGTTTCATCTGTACTATAGAATATGTCAGAATTTCTATCCTTTTTAAGGCTGAATGATATTCCTTTGTATGTATAGACCACATTTTGTTTGTCTACTAACCATTCAATGGACACCCGGTCCACTCCCCCCTTCAGCTATTGTGAATAATGCTGCTATGAACTTGGATATACAAATATCCGTTCAACTCCCTGCTTTCAGTTCTTTTGAGTGTATACCCAGAAGTGGAGTTGCTAGGTCAGATGGTAATTTTATTTTTAATTTTTTGAGGAAATGCCATAACATTTTTTACAGAGGCTGTACCATTTTATATTCCTACCAGCAAGGCACAAGTTTTTCAGTTTCCCCACAACACTTGCTATTTTCCATTTGCAGTTTTTATTTCTTTGTTTTTTTGGCTGCTGTTGTTGTTGTTTTTATAGTAGTCATCCTAGTGGGGGTAGAGTGTTATTGCCCTTTTAAGGGTAGACATCTGGAGAAGCTACTGTCAAAAAACAGTCAGCAATGGCACTATATATAAGAAATGAGTTCTCCAATTTTTATTATATGTATCATGAAAATTAGCACATAGACCTATTTACAGAAAGCCAAAGGCATTCTTCCTTTATTCTGAACCTCAGACCAGTTCATTTCTCCTTTCAATAGGGTGTATTTAGTGCTTACTATTTTCCTACCATTATTATAGACAATGGGTGCTTACAGTCTGGTAGAAGAGATGGGCAATTAAATAAATAAAACTGCTCTTTGGGAAAAGTATTTATGCTAGAGAGGCATGAAAGCAAGGTAAGCAGCCCAGTCTCAGGATGTCAGGGACAACTTTGTCCAGGAAGGAATGACTATGTCCACACTTGAGTGAATAGAAGTCAGCCAGAAGGTAGGGGAAACTAGAAAATATTCCACATGTTGGAAGTCAACTCTAAAACTGCATGTGGTCTTTCTTAGTAGATTATAGTAGCTCAGTGTTTATTTGCCACTTGGGACAATAGACCAAGGAATAAGCAGGAAAAATACCTCACTGGTTTCTCAGAAACTCACTTGTACTAATAAAGGTGATTCACAGAAATGTCCTTCATGCCACCGAGGTGGGCATTCAACCACTATTCTGGAATTTTGTGGCATATGTGTCATATGTCTATGTACAGTATTACCTGTTCTCTCCCCCAACACATGCTTGGCTAGAGTTTTCAAGTGTAGTACCGGAAAAGTTACCCTGGATCTCCCCCCTCTTCTTTCAGTAATGCAGAGATCATAAAACTTCTGAGCAGAAACATGGAGACATCTCAGGAGTGGAGCTAGGTATGTCTACACAGTAGCAATAAATGTTCTTTACTAAGTGCCCCTGAGAGATTAATGCCGACTATCACACAAGACAGAGAATAAGCACAAGGCATCACAAAGCATTCCTATACAAGTACCAGACACTGACACTGAGGAAAGAGGCTGGGTAAAACCCTTGAAATGAAAGAGAGCCTAACTCTTGAAGAGACACCCTATCCTTTTGTGTTACTTTCCTAGGGCTGTTGTAACAAAGTACCAAAACTTCGTGGCTTAAAGCAATGTACATTTATTCTCTCACAGTTCTGGAAGCTAGAAATCCAAACTCACTGCGTCAGCAGGGCCATGCTCTGAAGGCTTTAGGGAAAAACCCTTCCTTTCCTCTTCCTAATTTCTGGTGATTTCCAGGAATCCTTGGTGATACTTCATTTATGGCAGCATAACTCCAGCCTCTGCCTCCTGAGTCACACAGCCTTCTTCCCTGTGTCTCTGTGTCTCCACATGGCCTTCTTACAAGGACACCAGTAATACTGGATTTAGGGCCCACCTTAATCCAGTATCACCTCATCTTAACTAATTTCACCTGCAAATACTATACTTTCAAATAAGATTACATTCTGAGGTTCCAGGTAGACATGAATTTTGGGAAGATGCCATTCAACTTAGTACAATGTAAATATGGAATTCAGAGTGGAGAGTAGTGCAGGGGTGGGAATTGCCTCAAAATACAAGGATCAAGGGGCTCCTGGGTGGCTCCGTCGTTAAGCGTCTGCCTTCGGCTCAGGTCATGGTCCCAGTCCCGGGATCGAGCCCCGCATCGGGCTCCCTGCTCTACGGGAGGCCTGCTTCTCCCTCTCTCACTCCACCTGCTTGTGTTCCCTCCCTCGCTGTGTCCCTCTCTGTCAAATAAATAAATCTTTAAAAAAAATATATAAAGATCAAGAGAGAACAAATTGTGACAGATATTTTCTTAGTTTATTGAAAATAAACTAGAGAAGTCATTGAGTGGGTTACTATTTTGTGGTCCGTTATGAAATGATATGATTTTTCCAGCCTAAGTTTTTTCCAGGAGATTTGTCCAGCCTAAGAAGAGATTTAAATGGGGAATCTGTTGTGATAGCCATGTGTCTGATGCTATGTGAAAAGTTAATGGGAAATCTTGTTTATCCCCTTTCCATTTGAGCTTTTTGTTTTTAACAGAATGCAAACAGAACTCACCTGTAGTAACTTTGTAGTTCACTGAAAAATTTTTATTGCTAAAAATAAGGAAGGATTCAGGTTCAAGATGGTGATATAGGAGGATCTGAACCCACCCCCTCCCACAGACACAGAATCTACAGCGAGGTATGGAACTGTTTCCTCTGGAAAAAAACCTAAGAATTAGCAGAGCAACTCCTGCGTAAAGCGGAGCGATAAGAAAAAGGCTTGGAAGCAAGAAGGAAGGGCTGAGCCACAAGCCACCCCAGGGCGGGGACACACAGGTGGGGGCTCAAAACCCGGAGCTTCTCCCTGAGGAGCAAAGAATTTGAACCCCACGTGGGCACCACGACTTTTAAGAACTGCACGGGTGGAAGGAGCGCCTAAAACACCTAGCTTTCAAAACCCACCGGGGTTTTGAAAAGGCTGAAAAGGCTCCCGCACAGGCTCACTCAGGGGCCCAGCACAGGAGCTGCCTTTTAAAAAGCACCCGGACTCTTTGTGAAGAGGCTTATTTGTTAATTTAAAGTGTAGGCCTGAGGGGCAAGACATACTCTCCAGGGACAACGCTGTCAGGAGCCATTTTAGCATTCTCCCTCTGCCTTGCTAAAGCTGCAGGGTTTTGTGTTTCCTCCTCCCCCTCTTTGCCACCCCCCCGCCCAGGGGCCATCTCAACATTCCCCACGGCCTTGCTCCACCTGCGGAACGCCAACTTTGCCCTCTCCTGCTTCACTGAAGTCGTCAAGCCAAAAAGAAGGACATTTTTATCCAGGTATAGTAACAGAAATACTCTTTCTTTCTTCTCTCCTTTAATACATGTGTACTAACCTCCTGTCGTAACTCAATCAGGATACTAGGTGTTGCAGATACGATGGTGGGAAGAAAAGAATTGTCTCATAGTCAAATGGGTATTCAGTAACTTAAACACAAAAACTAAATGCATAATTACGAAAAGGGACAAGTGCTATTAAGAAAGGGTATGAGGTACTTATCAGCACATATAAAATGTAAATAGGTTACTATGTGTGGTTGGTGGTTGGTCTTATAATGGGATATTGGACAAAAAGCTTGATTCATGTTGGTGCAGATGTGGTAGACAAAATTCTAGAGATGGCCTTCTAAGACTGCTATTCCTGGTTGTTCAGACAAACACTAATGTAGTACTGTTATGAAGGGATTTTAAGTATCTAATTAAAGTCTTAAATCCATGGATCTTAATCTATACAGATTATCTGAAAGTTCCTGACCTAGGCAGGTATACTCTTTAGAAGCAGAGAGTTTTTTCTGGCTCACGCCAGAAGAGGAAATCAGATCAAAAACACCAGAAGGATTTGACACACTGTTGTTGGTTTTGAAGATGGAAGGCGACATGTGAGAAGTGCAGGCAGTTTCTAGAAGGTGAAAGCAGCCCCAGGCCAAGACCCAGCAAACTTTGGTCTTACAGCCCCTAGGAGCTGAATCCTGCTGATAGTCTGAATGAACTGGAAAGTGGATTCTTCCACAGAACCTCCAGATAAAAGCCCAGCCAGATGACGCCTTGATTTTAGCCTTATTAGATCCCAAGCAGAGAGCTCACTTAAACCAAGCTGGACTTCTGATCTATGGAAATTGTGAGATAATAAATGTGTTTTGTTTTAAGCCACTAAATTTATGATCATTTGTTATGTGACAATAGAAAAGTAATACAGTAGTGATTGGGAAAGGAAGTGAATCATGGGTAACTAATTTAAAGAATTAGTGTGTTGGGATGATTTACAGCAATAGCCCTCAGTAAGATCCCCACAAAAGGTCTTGAAGTCTCTGCTTCATTCTTGGAAAATCACTACAAACCAAAGCTCATCGATTTTAAGATGACACAACTACAGATTTCTTCCTTAGAGTGAGTTGATACCTACCTCCCTGTAGTTTTCAGTTCTGGATCTTTGATCTAAGTTGGAGGATACTGAAGGATATAATGCATAAAGAAGCTAGGGGGCTGATGTGACCTACTTCTAGCAAGAAGTAAGTTTAATTCTATATCTAAACGATGACAGGGGGTATTATGAAACCAGCATTTGCTAAACTAGTTTATGCAAGTCATGTGCCATAAAATAAGCCATTTGGTCCTTACAAGGTAAGAGTGTCCATTTTACATATCAGAAAGCAGATGTAACCCTGAGAAGGGTTAAGTAAGCCACCCAATATCAAACTGCTTTTAAGTGGTAGAAGGAGAATGTAGTGTTCCTGTGAATTGCCTTTTGCTATACATGTCCTTCTAGAAAAGGTTAGAGTTTCCTGGTTGAGTAGTCTTCAGGGAACTAGACAAAGTGGTCCATTTAATCATTGATCAGAACTCTTATATAGAGGGATCAATGTTTAAAAGGGTTTTGTTACTTTTATTAGTATTTTCATCCAGTTAAAATTTTTATTGTTATCTTAGGATGCTATGTATATTTCAGCAAAGGTTAGGTCATGTTATTGAATATTCCCCAGTCATACGAGGTCAGCAATTCCAAAATAGACATCTGGGAGCCATTTAATAAATTGATTTTTTTCAAGTGAAGAATATAATAATGCTTCCAATTTTATATATGATGCTAATCCCCTAATTACGCTCTAAATTGCTCAAGCATCAGGAGTGCAAACCTGACTGAACCTTTTGATATTTGGGGGCCATACTTTTGGCAGGTTCATTATTCTCTTTTATAATTATTTTTATTTTTTCACATTGTTTAAATTGTGTATCACACTTATCATGGAGGGCACACACCTTGTTGTGTTGTCATTTTCATCTCATTTAGGCACTGTTGGCATTGATCCATGTTTTCTGTTTTTTAAATTCTATAGCTGTAATAGTTTTGCCATTTTTTAACCAACTTTAAGAATTGTTATTTACCCAGGGATTGTGCATTTTGAAAAACTAATATTAACTCCTCATATGGAAGGATTTTAGTTAGCTTCTCAAAGTATTTAAGCAGTTATAAAATGCATATCATTTGCTTTGAAATATGTTCAGAAGATGTATGCATGTGACATGTTAATTTATTCAGTTACAGTGGAGCTGAAAGGAAAGGAAATGTCAGTTTTGTTGAAATTATAGGATCCTTTTCTTTCTTCTTTAAACATAAAGCTTATGTGTATTTGGAGCTTCCAGTGATGGTTAAGTCTATAATAAAGGGCAGAATCATGCATTCAATATTTAGTGTACTTTTGGAATGAAACCTCTTAACATGTTTAAACATATGTTTCTTTGTAAATGTTTCTCTTCTCCATTTTTCTAGCCAAGAGATAGAAAACAATTTCTATTTTGCATGCTACCTTCAATCTTTTGATTAATAGTGGCTCCCTGAATACAAATCTAAGACTAAGTCCAAGATCAAGGCCCCATTCAGAGGTAAAGAATATCATAGTTCATTATCAGGAGTTACACGGACACAGAGGGAAGTGTTGGTACACATGGTGTGTACCTTTGACCTCATCTTTTTCATCTCAGTTTCTAGAAGGAGAAAGTTAAGTATGGATGTTGTGAAAAATCCCAGCTCATCTCATGTTCGAAGTGTCATAGGCTAAGTTGGAGAGGTCCCTACCACATTATGACAAACTATAGAAATGATCCCTGAAAGTATAGTGTTGTCCCTACCACATTAAAATCTTCACATTAGCAGCCAATATGCTAAGTGCTTTACATATACTGACTGTACTGAGTCCTATACCCTCAGTCACTCCACTAAACTGAAATCACTGTTTCTCAATAAAATATTCAAAACCTTGTCATTAAAAGATGTGAAAAATAGATTGCTTTGGCTTCAGTTGCACTTTTGGTGAGGGCATCATATATGCTGTTACCTTATTTCAAAATAATACCAAACATTTCATAGAACATTCAGTTCAGTATAACCATAGGGGCCAAGTCCATCCATAGCTTTCTTCTTAATATCAGCATTACACTATTGTTGATCTTGAAGAATTAACTTAATCCTATGCAACTATATAGTGAATCCTCCACCCACAACTGCAGTATCTTTCTCATAAGAGTTACCACTTTGCTTTGGTTTATACTATATGGTTTTTTGATGATCATCATCAAAAATTGCTTATTAAGGGCCACTTGTTCTTGACATCTTTCTAAAATTAGCAGGAGAAACAGACACAGTTCTTATCTTTTTGAACCATGGATACGTTGGTTTAATTTTCACTTGAAATTCTATAAAATTCTATTTTAAAACTTTTAAAATATATTAAAATATAATGAAGGGTTTTTTTCCCCTTCATTTGAGAACTCTGTACAAAAATAGTGGCAGCTATGTGTTCAATTGGACTAGGGTTTAGTTTATTTATTTTTTTTTTTTGAGAGGATGAGAGAGAGGGGGGAGGGGCAGAGAGAGAGAGAGAAAGAATCTTAAGCAGGCTCCACACCCAGCATGGAGCCCAGTGTGCAACTCGATCTCACAACCCTGAGATCATGGTCTGAGCTGAGATTAAGAGTCAGACGCTTAAGCAACTGAGCCACCCAAGTGTCCCCTGTTACTTAGCATTTTAACAGTTCCTCAGCCCTCTACCCAAAGATGCTACTAACACTTTATCATAGTCCAGGTAAGAGTGATAACTCTCCAGCTTTTTAATTCGATAATACTGATGCTGGATTTATTCCTATGCTATAATTCTTGTTAGCTAAAAAGGACCAAGAGCGAGGTCTGCCTTAAACTTCTCTCATCTCCACATTCTATTGACTGTATGACTTATGTAGACAATTATACCTCCGAAGAATAAGGCTATCCAAACTCCAAATAGGTAAACAGAGAATTTGTTCTTATTTTCTTCCTTCTCTATCCTATCAGTGAAGGAATAGGGGAAGATTCTAGGCTTTGGAACATTTGTAAAGCTAAACATGCCAGACTTTATTGGATTATGGGGTTAGATACCTGTTCTTAAGTAAGTGTGAGCAATCACTTCCAAGATAGGAAGCCTCAATAGCAAATATTGGAAATGGGGAAATGGGGAGAGGTTTTGGAAAAATCAAACATCTTACTTCAGAATGTTCAGAAAATGAAATATGTTACTCCAAAGTAAAAAGGAATTGATTAAATTTCCATTTTTATTTAATATATGGTAACTATTTCCAACACTATTTTAATCCTGTGTTTCTAAAGCAGATGGCCCCTCTAGAGAAATATAGGTAGAAATAAATAATGGGGGCAATCCATCTATTTGAAAGTTGATAAGTATTAACAGTGACCACAAGGAGAATCCATGCCTGTCATCTTCTCAGTCAAAGAGAACTTTGTAGATATTGGACAGTTCTGGGAATATATATTCCTTGGAGGAATCAAGAAGTTCATCTTGGAAAGTACTTACGGTAGCTACTACTACCATTGCTAATGATAATACCGATACTGATGTATTGAGTAACTCTTGTGTGCCGAGGATTTTACAATAATAACCTCACCCTGTCACCCAAGAAATATGAGACAGATAATATTTCCTCTGTTTGACTCTTAGTTGAAGAAATTGAGTCATAGAGGCATCAAATAACCGGCCCAGAATCAAATAGCTAGTGAGGTTAGAGCCAAGCTTCAGACACACTGTTACTCAAAAGTTCAAACTCTAAGCCACTATTCTGTGTACTCTCTTCACCTCCATAGTTTATTCCTCTGCTTCCAAAAGAATGTTTAGGCAGAAGTGTTTAAATATCTCAGAACAGGAGTATATGGCACAAGGACTGATAACAAAATTGGACAGAGCAAAGGAAGTCTGTAAGTGGCAAGGAGAAGTTGAATATCTGGAAAACGTCAAGGCTGCTGGCAAGGAGATCAATCTGGGATGAAATAAGAAGTGACTGCAAGTCGGAGTTTAGGTACAAGATAACATGGACAGGAGCATATAGCATATGCATAGAATGGACAGGAAATTATTGTGTGACTAAAGTATAAGTTGATCTTGGCCACCAGTTCTTTTTTTAAGGGATTACTTAGAAAAGTAATGCTGGAGGGAAAAAAGTCTAAATAGGCAGGAGCCTACATGGAGAACATAAAGAACGATGAAAAATTCAGCTGAGATAAAAAATTTGTTTCTAGAGCATTGATAAGAATGTGGATTCAGCCATAAAATGAGGAAGCTGCAGAAAAAAAGTCAAGACCTCTATTTGATCTCTGAATAGATCTTTTCAACCATGGCTAGCTGTTGAGAAAATATTTAGAAGAAAATTACTCACAATGTATGGCCGTGATTTCAGAATGGAAAATAGACCTTATTCTGTTCATGAAGCTCTTTGTTTAGACTCTTCTTTCTAATCAACATACTACTCTCTCAAGAAGAGTTTCTTAATCAAGCTTCTTAATTATCTCTTGTTTTGTAGGATTCTTAGTCTGTTTTTAACAGTGCTTTCTAGAAAAGCAAACTTAAAACTAGAAAAATATATACATGCAGTAATATAAAAACACCTTTAAATGTTTGTTGAAATGTTTCCTTCTGTATCATATTTGAAAAAAATATTCGGGATATAGTAGCTTTTATTACAAATGGTAACATTTTACATATAGTACATATTTTACATGTAATATTTTATATATACTGTCCACTATTTAGCATTATACAAAATATATCTGACTCATTATTTGTGTTAGAAATCAGGGCAAAGACCTCATTTCCCATAGGCTTCTTACAATAGTTCAAACTATTTTTCAGGAAAATGAAATCATTCTGAAATCTGTTCTCTTCACTTCCCAACACATTTATCTATGTGCTGTTTTTAATTGCTGTTTTTATGTGGATTTATAAAGTTTTGAGCATTATATAAACAGTATTTGACTAGTTTATGGTCCTACAGTCAAGATAAACCTATCTTTGAACTCTTTGAGAGAAGGTTCCTATTAGTATAATTGTCAATAGCCTAACATAAAGTTGAAAAGAAAATTCAGTGCTGTGACAAGAGAGTGAGGATATAGGGAGAGAGAGAGGGAAACAGCATTTGTATTTTTTTCTAAAATGCAGTTGATTAATATAAGCAGTTTACTCAAGTGTTTCTCTTATTTTTAAAAAACAAGTTTGTAACAGACATTTTTACTCATTTAAAAATTAAATTCAAAAGAAGGGGGGAATGAGCAATGAAGATGTCACAAGGGAAAGAAAATGGAAAAGTCATTTATTAGGAAGATAATAATGCTTAAAACTTTTATGGTGCTTTACACCTGGGAATTTCAAAGCTCTTCATTAAATGTTAGCTCAAAGGGCTTCACACGTTTCATTTAGTTCTTTTCTTCTGGGACAATTATATAGAGGCATAAAATGCGATAGAAATTACTACTACAGGGGGTAAAAGCACTATGGGTGTATTATATACCAGGCCATATTCCCCCAAAGAGGGATTTAATTGTGGGCTACATATACCAGGTTGACTCTCCCCTGAAATTAGCCAGGCAGTGATGATCACTCTACCAAGTATGTGGTTGAAGATGGGAAGAGACTCAATGATGAAGGAAAAAATAAATAAATAAAACGCAGCCAAGCACTTAAAGATAATACATGGATGGGTCTGTTGAGCATCACTTCCTACTGTACATCAATTAAATATGTATGGGTGACGTGGTTTAAAGTGGGCTTTTTTGAATTCTTTCTCTGAATGCAGATACAAAAGAGGAGCTGAGGAAAAAGGGAAAAAAAGGAGCTGAGGGAGAAGTACTTCTTTTTGAAATCATTAACTCCTAGTTTAGAGGCTGGAAGAAAGTATTTACGTTTGGACTCCAAAGAGAATTAAAAAGTACATCCAATTTCCAACTCCTCCTGGGGTCATTTTGAGTGATGAAAAACTGGAGTTTTATAATGCCAATATATATTAACAAGCTTATATGCTGATAAACTTAAAAAAAAAAATCAGGGCTCTACAGAGTAGAGCTTAGATCAGTGCCCAGTGAGTTCACTTAGGAAGTTACCTTACTGATGAAGAAACCACAAGGCTAACAAATATCATGTGCTAACCAAAATAACCTAGGAACAGGCGTAGGATGCCCTACTGGTAATAACATTTCTGGGACAGTTCTTATAAGAAACTTAAACCTTGGGACGCGTGGGTGGCTCAGTCAGTTAAGCATCTGCCTTTGGCTCAGGTCATGATCCCAGGGTCCTGGGAACAAGTCCCACATCCAGGCTTCTTGCTCAGTGGGGAGCCTGCTTCTCCCTCTGCCTGCTACTCCCCCTGCTTGTGCGCGCTCTCTCTCTCTCTCTCTGGATAAATAAATAAATAAATAATAAATAAAAAACTTTTTAAAAAAGGAAATTTAAATAATGCTTCCACTCCTAATTCTTGGTCAAGGCAATCAACCATAAAAGAGGAGGAAATCCTGCCATTTGTAACAATGTGGATAGACCTTGATTAAGGGCATTATGTTAAGTGGACTAAGTCAGACAGAGAAAGGCAGATATTGTATGATCTCACTTATATGTGGAATCTAAAGAAAAAAAATTAATCCCCAAAACAACGAACAGGTTAGTGGTTATTACCAGATGTTGGGGCTGGGAAAAATGAGTGAAACTGGTCAAAAGGTACCACTCCCAGTTATAAGTAAGTTCAGGGGATAGAATGTACAGTATAGTGACTATCGTTAACAATATTGTATTATATTTTTGAATGTTGCTGAGAGAGTAGATCTTAAAAGTTCTCATCACAAGAAAAATAATTGTAACCATGCGTGGTGTTGGATGTTAACAAGACTTACTGTGGTAATCATTTTACAGTACATAAAATATATCAAATAATTATGTGTGCCTTAAATGAATAGAATGTTATATGTCAATTATATTTCAACAGAACGGGGGGAGGGGACCATTTTAAAACCTTAAAGTTGACTGATTTTGTAATCATTCTCCACTTAACTCCTCCCTGAAGCCACAACATCTTCTTTTTTTTTTTTTTTTAAGATTTTATTTATTTGACAGAGAGAGACACAGCGAGAGAGGGAACACAAGCAGGGGGAGTGGGAGAGGGAGAAGCAGACTCCCCGCCGAGCAGGGAGTCCAATGCGGGACTCGATTCCAGGACCCCAGGATCACAACCTGAGCCAAAGGCAGACGCTTAACAACTGAGCCACCCAGGTGCCCCAGCCACAACATCTTCTATGCCCTTTACTCATTTATACGTGTGGAGTCTCCCCTGAATGTAGAAGAGGGGCAGGGTCTTCTTCATCATTGATAGTTGTATACAGTCTTTTCTTTTTTTAATCATTTGGCAGAATGTAATCATTTTATGTTTTAATGGTGGGAACCTTGCTTAAAGGCAGTAAAGTTTATTGCAATCACCTCAGGTTTCCCTACTTTTATCCTTGTTCTTCTAGAGTCCATTCTCAGTCCAACAGCCAGTGTTTCCTTTCTAAAGGATGTATCCTATTTCTCTACTCAGAACCCATCAGCAGCCCATTATTTCATTCAGTGTCAAAGTCTAAATCTACAAAGGGTCTTTCAAGGGTCTACAAAGAGCTATTTGATCAGGATCCCAGATACCTTTCTAAGCTCCTCCAGTTCCATTCTCTTCTCTCACTTTTGCTGTAGCAAAGTAGCCACACTGACTTCCATATTGTTCCTTGAATGGACTGCCTTGCGTCCTTAGCTCCAACTCCTCTTTTCTGGAAAGTTATTTTTTCCAGATACTGGCTTGAGTCACTCTTTCTCTCCTTTTCATCTTGGCTGAAGCATTTTGTTCCCAAAGAAGCTTACAGTGACCACCCTGTTGAATATTTGCAATCTGTATTCCAGCACTCCTAATCCTCTTATTCTCTTCTGCTCTATCTTTTTTTTCCCATGGTATTTATCATCTTCTAACAAATAATTTACTTAGTATTATGTTTACTTTATATTTTCTACCTCTCCAGTAGAATGTAAGGTCCTCCAAGGCAAAACCTTGTCTCTTTTGTTCACTGATACATTCTAAGCTCCTAGAGCAGTTCCAGGAACATAAATACACACTAATCCACATTTGATAAATACGTGCTGAGTGAATAAGTGAATGAGAAAATGCAGCAATGAAGCAGTTTGGATTTGTGAGAGATAACTATATTATAGAAGTCATTGTTTCTGAGAGCCATCAAATTTATGTGATGATGCTTGTCTGTCTACTTCTTGGCATTGGTATTTATTTTTAATTTGTGCTTTCTTATTTGTTAATTAAAATAAAAAATGATAGGCTAAGGAAGCCATCAGATAGCAAAGGCATAATTAATTAATTTGAAAGACCCACAAGGCATAGTTCAGATGATGATGTACCTAACGACTGTGTTGCTCACATAATTTTAATTAGTCTATGATTGTGCTTACTTTTTCATAAATCTACAAAATAAAAAGAAGCATGTACCCAAGACTCCCCACTGGGGATTTCTATTGGATACTTATTTGAAACCATTGATATTATGTGATCAATAGATCTGTGGGGGGATACCTGGGTGACTCAGTCAGTTAAGCATCTGCCTTCTGCTCAGGTCATGATCTCAGGGTCCTGGGATGGCCTGTATTGGGCTCCCTGCTCAGCGGGGAGCCTGCTTTTCCCTCTCCTCCCTGCTTGTGCTCTCTGTCACCATCTTTGTCTCTCTCTCTCTCTCTCTCTCTCAAATAGGTGAATAAAATCTTTAAAAAAAATAGATTTTTTTGGTATCACATCATACTTAGGTCACCCCTACATACATGCTTTGGGTATCTGGGCAGCTGTAGATCTAGAAATCAATAAAAGTGCTAATGTTTTTCTGAGAATTGGAAAAACAGTAAGTCTTATAAACATATAAATTACTATTTTTCAAATATATTCATCCATGCTGCTTTTCATATACTGACACATACACATCCTATTGTGTCTAATAGAACAAAAATATTTTTTACATTGAAAAGTTGATTTCATAACTGTAACTCATAGTTTAGAGAATTATGGGAAATTTTTCACATAAAAAATTTATCATCAAAATGACATGTAAGTATCTTTTCATTGTTCCTATTTCAGATAATGCAGGAACCATGGACTAAGAGATTAAAAAATCATGCTGAGCAATATTTTATTTACTTTCATTAATGATTGAAATTCTTTACTTGGCTGTCTCATTGTTGTTTACATCTGGGCATGTAGAAAACCAGGCTTATTGTTTTAACTAGCAAAACTGCCCACCTTATACCCAGGCTGTGTTAAAGATTTTATTTTTTTATTTTTTTAAACATTTTATTGATTTATTTGACACAGAGCAAGAGAAAGAGCACGAGCACGAGTGGGGGGCTGTGGGCGGGCAAGATCTCTGCTGAGCAGGGAGTCAGATGTGGGGCGGGGCTTGATCCCCGGATCATGACCTGAGCCAAAGGCAGACACTTAACCAACTGAGCCACCCAGGTACCCCTCTGTTAAAGATTTTAAAGGTAAAAACCAAATCTGATTAGCCCCTAATTGGTTCTTCTTCCTACTTTATAATAATTTGTCCTCAAAGCCTGTGGATTTGAAACCTTTGCCTGCTTCCATTCTCCCAGTCTTAGTTCAGCTTCATACCTCTTGTTTTTATGAGTTCCTCCTATCTGGAATTCCTAGCCCATTCTCTGTTGATTCAACTATCACATAATCATGAAAGTTATCTTTCCAAAGCTCAAATCTGAGCATGTCCTACTCTATACATTGTACTCACTGGTGTGACTTAAAATATGTTTTCAGTGTCCAACTTACCTTTCCTCTCCTACTCAGTCAACATTACCTTTTTCCTTTTCCACAGTCTGTCATTCCCACAATGGTTTGTGATGTCTCACATCTGGGATTTTGCAGAAGCTTTTCCTTTGTCTGGAAAGCCTACCTCTCATTCATCTCCAAAGGATACTTCAAATTAAGATGTCTTAAGTCTGCCTTATTCTGCTTGCCATTCATGGGGCTTTCCTTCCTTTACTGTCCTCCCATTCTCTGCACTTCTCATATATCTTACATCTTACATTTCTTTACTAAAAACACATCATACATTGAAATTACAGTTGACCTTTGAATAACATGGGTTTGAACTGTGCAGTTTCACTTATATGCAGATTTTTTTGGATGAATACAGATAGTGCTATAAGTGTATTTTCTCTTCTCTATGATTTTCTTAACATTTTCTCTAGCTTTATTGCAAGAACACAGTATATGGTACATATAACATGCAAAGTATGTGTTAATCAAAGTGCTTCCAGTCAACAGTAGGCATTAGTAGTTAAGTTTTGGGGGACCCAAAAGTTATATGTGGATTTTTGACTGTGCATGGGGTCAGCTCCCCTAAGCCCTGTGTGGTTGAGGGTCAACTGTGTTTATACACACACACACCCCTGCATGTATGTCTATATACCTATATCTCTGCCTCTTTATCTAATCTATATATCGTCAGTCTTCATTATTAACATATTTCATGTGTGTGAATTCATCTATGTGGTAAAGTTTATTTTAATCCCCAAATCATTACTCACTGGGCTTTCATGATCATTTACAGATATGCACAGATGGATGAAAACTCTGAGTCACCCAATAGGCACATTCCCAGCTGAGGGAGAATAAGGTACTACTGTATTTTCTTGTTTCAGTTCTCATACTATAAACAAGTGTCCCTCTCAGAATATATTTAGTGCCCATTTTTCACATTTTTTGTGGTTTTTCTTGATGATTTCACTGTTTAAAATGGCCTTTGTAGGGTTGAAGTGCTATCTAATATAACTAAGCACAGGAAAGCTGTGTTGTGCTTTATGGAGAAAATGTAGATGTTAGATAAGGTGTGTTCAGGCATGAGTTATAATGCCATTGGCCGTGATTCAAATTTTATTGAATAAATATTATTTATTAAATGAAGTTTAGTGCTCGCTTCGGCAACACATATATTTATTAAATGAAGTTTAATAAGAAGCTGTGCTTAAACAGAAACACACATAAAACAAGGTTATATATTGATCATTGGTTAAGAATGTTGTGGTCAGGGGCGCCTGGGTGGCTCAGTTGGTTAAGCGACTGCCTTCGGCTCAGGTCATGATCCTGGAGTCCCGGGATCGAGTCCCGCATCGGGCTCCCTGCTCGGCAGGGAGTCTGCTTCTCCCTCTGACCCTCCTCCCTCTCATGCTCTCTGTCTCTCATTCTCTCTCTCGCAAATAAAATCTTAAAAAAAATAAATAAATAAATAAATAAAAAGAATGTTGTGGTCAGAGGTTCATTAGAGCCTAACTCTGTATTAAATCCTAAAAGCCAGGTTCAGTATTCACTAACTCAGTGTTTGTGGTGACTTGATAAAACATTATGACGAATAACAAGAATCAACTGTATGTGTATGTATATATCCTTTGAGAGCAGTTGAGCCTCACTCTTCGTTTTGTTTCTAGAGCCTAGTACAGTGCCTGATACATAGAAGGTACTGGATAAATATTTGAGAATTAAATGAACAAAGGCAAATAGGACATGAAGACATTTTTGTTGCAAATGAGAAATATTGCCCTGTTTGATATAAGCAGAAGTCATATTTATTGGAAGATTAATTGACAGCTCAGAGAAGACCCAGGAGGGTCTTGAAATGAGGCATGGAAAACTAGCAGGAGAAAATGGAGGCGAGGAAGCCCAAGGCCAGCCAATATAATGTCCCAGAAGCAGTCTAGTGAGAGCACTATGTTACCACCACCTTTGAATATGAAGCTCCACAGTTTTCCACTTCCATTACCAGAATTTAGTGCCACCACTTACATCTTTCCTGTTCTGCAGAAATGGGATTTGCCACAATCTCTGCTGCTTTGTTTCTTTATATTGAGATTTAAGCTACCAATTGAGTATGATTGAGTGCTGAGCCTGGTCAAATGCGCATATCCCAGCTGGCCTTTTTTATTTCCATAGTAGGAAGAGGGCTGCCTTCCACTAGAACTCATTCAGGAATTTCAGAAACATTAGGAAGGTACGGAGTGTTTCATGCTGGTCAGTGAAAAGAAAAATCAATATGTAACACAGAATGTTTTTATTTAAATATCATTGTATTAGTTGGGTTTGGTTTTGTTTTGTTTTTCCGAATAATACTAAATAACAAACTCTAGCACTCCAGCATGTAGTAAGCATTTATTTCTCACTCACAGTTCTGTGGATCAGCTGGGATTCTTCAGGAATTGGATGGGGTGGGGATTGAGTTCAGATTTGGTCAATGTGTCTCTCATTCTGGTGCCGGTCACTCCCTGGGGCAAAATCTCAGAATTGATGGCCCAAGCACAAAGGGCCTATCTGAATGCTCCAAGTGCACTTAAAGCTTTAGCAGCCTGCAAAGCCCACATTAGTAGGAGGCAGGACATATTCTTTGCCTACTCTGATGGAGGTGCTAGAAATTCACATGACAGAGGTATTGAATGTTTAATTCTATTTTAGGGAGGGAATTAATTGGAAAGGCTAAAACAATCTACCACTGTAGTAAGAGAAGTGTTAAAATTTAGTCTAAAACAATTGAACATTGTTATTGTTAATATTGATATTATTTTGCTTGATAACATTGTTATATTTCTATTTTCCCAAATGGCTTCCTTTTCCATCCTAATTATAGCATGTTTTTAATGACTCCTGTTTTCTAGTTTCCCCTCCCTGCTAAAAGTCAAATCCAATATTAAGGACAAGGGGATTGTGTACTTTGTAATTTGTAATGGCCTAATTCTGAGTGCTTTTTCTAAAGGGTACAGGAGATATAAAAAGAACTTAGTCATACAGGCTCCAAGTAGGAGTTACAACCAAGGCTGCACATTTGAATCACCTGGGAGAGATTTTTTTAAATGCTAATACTAAAGAAGTCTGCCCCCATACCAATTCTGTCAGACTCTCTGAGGTGAGGTTCAGGCATTTTAACAAAATCTTCAAGGATTTGTATGTACATTAAAGTTAGAGAAGCACTGCTTTAAAGTCAAATGGCTTAAGGCTGATTTGACCACCTTTATGGGCCACACACAATGTTGCTTAACATTTCTAAGCTATTTCATCATTTAAAAAACTAGGATAATCATAACACATAACTCACATACTTGTTCAGTGATTATCAAATGCAATAATGATTGTAAATCACAGTACATGAGTACTCAATAAATGATATGTCTTACTAGTACTATTATCTCAATTTTGACATTGTCTATGACCTTGGCAAATTTGAGTTTCCACCAGGGGGAATTTTTCTTTTGTAAAATGATGAATGAGTAATTCTCTCATTTTCCTTTCAGCTATAACATTCAAAGATTTTCTGGCGTCACTTCAAAATTATTATTTCATCATTACAGAAATAGGTTATCTCTTTGTATGCATGCACTATCATAAGAATTTAAAACAGTAAAGGAAATATATGACATTTCTTTCATTTGAGATATCTTTTGTGGTTGTTTTGGAATATTTGTTTATGGATTTGCCATGTTTAAATGTGGTTTGACAGAATGTCAAAGAGAAAGGAGCAGCTTCTATATTCTGGGTATATTAGTATGGGTTGTCTAGAGAAACAGAATCAATAAAGTGTGTGTGTGTGTGTGTGTGTATACATACATACATACCCACTTACATGTGTGTATATACGCATATATATACACGTATGTATATACACATATATGTATATATGTGTGTGTATATAAATAGAGAGAGAGAAAGAAAGGATATTTATGATAAGGACATAAAAAATGAAGGGTATAAAGGACATAAAAAATGAAGGGTATAAAGGACATAAAAAAATGAAAGCTCGTGCAGTTATGGAAGCTCAGAAGTTCCACGATCTGCAGTCAGCAAGCAAGGAGAGCCAATCATGTAAGGTCTAGTTCTAGTCTGAAGTCCAAAGACTGGAAAAGATCAGTATCCCAGCTTTATGGTAGTAAGGCAGAGAAAAGGAATTCTCCCTTACCCTACCTTTTTGTTCTATTCAGGCTTTGAACAGTTAGTGACCACTCACAGTGGGGAGGACAATCTGCTTTACTCAGCCTACTGATTCAAATGTTAATCTCATTGGAACATCCTCCACAGACACACCCAGAATAATGACGATCCAAATACCTGTGGCCCGTCAAGTTGATACTTAAAACTAGCCATCACACTATGTGACATCAGTAAATCAAATTTACTTCCTCTCTAAGTTTCTCAGTCTTCAAAAACCTGTCGAGTAACAATGGGGCACCTGGGTGGCTCAGCTGGTTAAGTGGCTGCCTTCGGCTCAGGTCATGATCTTGGGGTCCTGGAAACCAGCCCCGATGTGGGGCTCCCTACTCAGGGGGGAGCATGCTTCTCCCTCTCCTCTGCCTCTACCTCTCCCCCTGTTTGTGTGCTTTTTCTCTCTGTCAAATAAATAAAATCTTAAAAAAAAAAAACCAACCTGTAGAGTAACACTGCTAATTTCAAGATCTATATTTTGTCTTATGTTGCAGTTTTTTTTTTCACTTATTATCCATTTCTGAACAAATGGCTTATTGAAAATTTTTGTCCAAGAAGGTAGTTTTTAGACATTCTATTTTCATGATGTTGTATGGTTTCCATATTAGGTTTGTCATTCTCCATTACATCAACATGGAACAGATTACTAACATTAATTAGTAATATATTTTTTACATAGTTATTATCTTAGTATTTATTACTATGCTTACCATGTTATGAATACATGTTAAGCATACCATGTTATGAATAATCAAATATACACATTACATCTAGAATGCAAACTTCCTAATGGCAGGGACCTTATCTCTCTAATCCCCCAACCTTGTACCAAAGGGTCTTGTGAATAGTAGGCATTTATTATTCCTTAAATGAATGGGTGCTCTTTTTAATTTTTGCAAAACTCTATGACTAAGAGGCCATCTTAATTCTCATTTCATTAGTAAGAAATTGTATCAATTCCTTATTATTACAGTAATGCTGTATAACGTAATATCTCAATGGCATAAAATATGTGTTTATTTTTCATGTGCTTGCAAGGCAGCTGGGACAGTTCATCTAGGTTAGATGGGGTAGGGACAGCTCCGCTCCTCACATGTTGATGATGGAACTCAGGATCAAAGAGAAGCAGCTGCCTAGGATGATGTGATGACAGAATGCAAGAGAGTAAGCAGAAACACACAAGGCCTCATCAGACCTACATTCAGAAGTGGCACGTTGACCTCCACCTCCATTTCTTTGGCTAGAACCAGCTACATGGTCAAGCTCACAGTCAAGGGCAGGAGTTATACCCTCCATCCACAATTAGGCCATAACAGTAGTGTGGATATAGGGAGAACTGGAGGGAGAATTAGAACCAGGAATTTAATCTGCCTAAGAAATTGAGGCTAAGAAAGGTCATTTGATTTATCCAAAGCCATAGAGTTAGTAGGCCCTGGGGTCAAGATTTGACTCTAAATTGCTGGCTCCAATGTTTTAAAACACTTCACTGTGCTTTGGTCAAGAAGTTGTAGTTACCATTCTTGGTAACTTGGTAAATATCATACATTTTCTCTCTCTCTCTCTCTTTTGCATTGGGTTTAGTACAAAAAAATAACTAAATTAAAATACAATGCATTTATCACCTTGTTGAGTATGGGGATCATACAGCTGCAAAGGATTTAATTAAAAGTTGATGATTTAATAGGCAGCTTCCATCTATTGCTTACTCTAGAGGGTGAGATTCAATTTAAAATTGGGCTCCAAATTTCATTTTGGAACAGCATCCTTGTCATCGTCAGGCAGAAAATGTCCCAAAGGAAGCAGATACGTCCCTGAATAGACAGCACTGAATCAAGACAGCCAAGAGCAGCTCAGAAGTTAAAACACAAAGATTTTATGTAGTTTGGTTCTATGGAGGGCTAGATATTCAGTTGTAGATATATAATTGCATATTTTTTTACAAATTTGTCCCATGCCAGTTGTTCTCAATGTATATATATTTCTTCAATAGGACAAAGTTTATATTCATAATATAAAATGACTTCATTTCTACTTAATGCAATAAAACATTGGTTAATAAATATTGAGAAGCTAAAATCCTTTGTCATTTTTTTTGTCAACTACAGGTTGATAATGAGAAAGAAAGACTGGACCATTTTTTAGGGTTAAAATCTCAGAATAGCATGAGGTTAGAACCTTGAGTTGATGTGGGAAGTGCTCTTGCCTTTGAAGATGCTGTTAGTATTTCACTTAGCAGTACCTATACTTTATGGCAAATGCCCTCTGATTCATTGTCTGATACTGGTACACATTCATGAAGTTGTTATTCCAGCTGCTGGGTCTGACTGAAACTAGAGACCGTTAACAATTCCTAGTAGATGATTCTGGACCTCCTTTCTCACCATGAATGTCCTTAAATTATAGAGGGTTTGAGTATTGGGATAGAAGTTTATCAACATATGCTTCTTCTCAAAAAGCAAAAATCTCATTAAATGTATGAAATTTGTTTGCATCAGTGTTTTGTTTGTAGATGTATATTTATATACATAGCTACATTTTTAGGTATATGGGTAGAGTACTACCACTACTTTAAAATTAGGACTTTATTTTCTCTGTAATTTAGTTTTAGCAAGTGTTTTTTTATAGATTTTATTTATTAGAGAGAGAGAGAGCGCATTAGCATGCGCACAAGTGGTGGGGGGCGTTGGGCAGGGGGAGAAGCAGACTCCCCGCTGAGCAGGGAACTAGGAGCTGGGCTCATCCCAGGACTCTGGGATCATGATCTGAACGTAAGGCAGATGCTTTAACCAGCTAAGCCACCCAGGTGCCCCTAGTTTTGGCAAGTATTAAAATCAATAAGGAAAAAGTTGATTTTCTACAAACCTGAAACATAATTGTTCCCTGACAGTACCAGGGAAATGTAATATTATACTAGATGCAAAAGATAAAGACAGTGTCTTTTAAAAACAAGACAACCAGATTGTCATACCAGGCTATGTTCATTTCTGAAGGCTGCACGACCACTCACGATGGCCATGATTTGCCTCTGCTGACTGACCTCTATCATTAATGAAAACTGTTCTATGGGCCAGATCATTGCCGGCAAGGCTGAAAATCATGTTTCCGTCTTTCTATTAAGATTTAAAACCTCTAAATTTCCATCATTAGAGTGAACACTTTTAAATCTCTCAAAGAGTCCCTGAGTACATAAAATCAGAGAATCAGAAAGAGCTCTGTGATGTTGTCATTACTGAACTGGTTTTAAATTGGTGTGGCACTGCTCTTAAACTTCTGTAGTTGTTTCAAGTGTTGGGGTCTACAATTCGAGTTTGACACAGGAGCCTCAAGGCCTCCTATTGTGACCACCTCTCAAAATAGCCAAGGCAGCCTTTCAAAGCAGCCAGTTTTGCTTCCTCTTAAAAAATGCAAAAGACTCCTACTCTCACAAAAGGAATACTAATCAAGCCAATAGCTATAAAAATGTCCAGAAAGAACATATAAATAGGAATGCAGAATGAACAATGAGGCCAAATAATCCTGGATTCATTACTTGATTCTGCCACTTACAAGTGGTGGACCCGGGCGCCTGGGTGGCTCAGTCGGTTAAGTGTCTGCCTTCAGCTCAGGTCATGATCTCAGGGTCCTGAGGTCGAGTCCCGCATCGGGCTCCCTGCTCTGTGGGGAGCCTGCTTCTCCCTCTCCTCCCCACTTGTGCTCTCTCTCTCTCACTATCTCTGTCTCTCTCTCTCAAATAAATAAAAAATCTAAAAAAAAAAATGGTGGACCCTTGGGCATTGTTAGTGTTTAGTTCCTCTTCTATTAAATGCATTATGAATTCTGTAAGTTCACATTTATTGCACACTTTCTATACTGGGCTGTGTGCAGAGTTAATTGTAGGCATTTTGTTGTTTATTCTGTGCAGTAATCCTATAGGGTAGGCATTGCTACTTTCCTCACTGTTTATATGAAGAAACTGGCTTACAGAAGTTAAATAAGGTAGGATATAGCAGAGCAATAAAAACATGACAGTGCAGGGCGCCTGGGTGGCTCAGTTGGTTAGGCGACTGCCTTCGGCTCAGGTCATGATCCCGGAGTCCCGGGATCGAGTCCCGCATTGGGCTCCCTGCTCGGCGGGGAGCCTGCTTCTCCCTCTGACCCTCCCCCCTCTCATGTGCTCTCTCTCTCATTCTCTCTGTCTCAAATAAATAAATAAAATCTTTAAAAAAAAACAAAACATGACAGTGCCTAGTATAATAATTGGTTCATAGTAGCTCAATACATACTAATTTCAGAGACTGACTTCTGTTTTTCCACTCCTTAAAATTCTTCCTAATCTGCTCATATTAATGTGAATCAGTCTGGATCTTGTAAAACTATTAATTCTTCCTCAGTTAACTCACTTGTGCTTGTGGACCTTACTATTCCAGCTACTTTCAGTTCTGAAGTGTCAGGTAAAAATTGCAACAGTAGCCAGCCTGCACATTCAGATATTTATTGATCACTTAGGTATACCTATGTAAGGAAAACTCAGTGGTACAAAAGTCAGTTGAGATCTTTGCTTTCATAGAAATTAATTCCAGCAGGGAAAATAAAAAATAAAGAAAAGTGGGTAATGAGTAAAATAAGCAAGACCAAGGGAAGTAACAGGGAGAGTGCTACTGTAGATACGTAGTCAGGGAAGACCTCTCTTTGGTGTTGTGTTAATTTGCTAGAGTTGCATAAAAAGCACAAATGAGTGAAAATGAGAATTTGTTTTATCACGATTCTGGAGGCTAGAAGTCCAAGATCAAGGTGTCGGAGGGTTGGTTTCTTTTCAGGATTGTGAGGGAAAACCTGTTCCATGCCTCTCACCTAGCTTCTGGTAGCCTCAGGCATTCCTTGGCTTGTAGATAGCATTCTTCCTGTGTCTTCACATTGTCTTCCCTCTAAGCATATCTCTGGTTCAAATTTCCCCCTTTTTATAAAGACTCAGTCATATTTTATTAGGACACACCCTAATGACCTCCTCTTAACTTGACCATCCATCCACAAAGATCTAATTTTCGAATAGGGTCAAATTCACAGCTACTGGAGGTTAGAACATCAACATACTTCGGGGGAGGGGGGAGACAATCTGACCCATAACAGGGGGTGAGATTTAAAGTATGTGCTAAGGGGTAAATAACTGAACACTGAGTGGGGAACATGCCCGGTAGAAGAAGCATAAGAAGAGAATTCTCAATATTCACCAAAAATATGTAGTAAAATTGATCCCAGACCACTAATAACAACCCAAACTCAAAATTTTCCAGATGGCCGTCAACAGTAGAATGAATAGACTGTGATTTAGTCACACAGTAGAAAATGAAACCTCAGGAATTAGCAAACTATAGAGCATGGACCAAGTATAGCTCACTGCCTGTTTTTGTAGATAAAGTTTTATTGGAACACAGCTACTACATCCATTCATTTACACATTGATTATGGTTATTTTGCCTTCACAATGGCAGACTTAAGTAGTTGTGAAAGAGACCATATGGCCCACAAACCTGAAAATATTTGCTATCTGTCTTGTGTGTGTGTGTGTGTGTATGCCTGGCTCCTGCTATACAGCAATGAAAATTGGCCATTTACAAATACAATAATATAAATGAGCCCTGCAAACATAATCTTAGGCAGGAAAAGCCAAACACCAAGACTAGATAATATATGATCCCTTTTATATAAAATAAAATAAGTAAAGTAGTCGGTGTTGCTGTAATGACTGGAAAGGAGGTATTGATAAGGGGGCAAGGGGAGGGGGTAGTTCTGGGATGCCAGTAATGAATTCTAGTTCTTTATCCAGGTGCTGGTTACGGGGCGGGGATGGGGGACACGCTCAGTTTCGGTTCGTGAAAATTCATGTAGAGTGACAGTGAATACTCAATTTTCTGTCTCTCTATATAGTAAAAAGTATTAAAAAACGAATCCATGTTAAAAGAAGATTGCAAACTTTGCATATTCCTAAAACTAAAAAGAGTCAGGCTGCCCAGGTTATTTGAAACTTCAGCTATATTAAATTGAGACACTAATTTGTGATTGCCTTATTCTACCCAGGGCTGAATTAAAGGACTTTCTGCAATGATCATGTGCTCTATTCTATGCTATCCAGTTCAGTAGCCAGTAGCCATGTGTGTCTATTAAACAACTCAAATGTCATTAAAGAGACTGAGCAAATGAAGTTTTTACTTTAATTAGTTAATTCTTTAATTAGTTTAATTTTACTTAGTTTTATATTCATTTGGCTTAATTTCACAGCATGTGGACAGTGGCTACAGTGTGGAAGGGAGCAGGTCTCTACTGTATGACACAACTCTTGTTACCATCGTTCTTCCTCTCCACCCTGATCCATCCTGACGTCCTACTCAGGCTTGTGCTGTGTAGCATCTAGAAAGATAAAAATCTCCATTTCCATCCTAGTCCCAATATGTGTTCACCTAATGCTTGAAATCTAAAATTGGTTTTCTTATTTGTACCAGTTTTATTTTGGTAGGGTACAAACTGAACGGCTGGTAAAGGGTATAGATTTAATGGCTCTGCAGGATTATTAGCTGACACACTTGACTTTGAGATTGTCTTGCCTATTATGACTTTATGAAGCTTTTTAATAGGATGTTGTTTTAATGTTGTGAGCCTGAAAAGATATAGGAAACAGAAAAAAAAAATTACTTTCCAAATCAATTGTGCCCCCAGTCGCTGTAGTGTTGATTTGAGGCATCTTCTCCCTGGTACTAAGAAAATAATAGACAGTGTATATTGAAAATAAAGTTATGGTGCTCAGAATGGCAAAAGCAATAGAAAATTCTAAGCTTTAAGTGGGTAATATACCTCAAACCCACCTTTCAGGGACATGTTTTGGGTATTTTAATGACATTTTTAGATGTTTCATATTTTCAAAACACATGCAGTAATCATAAAAATAGTTCATTCAAACATCATTTCTAATACAGACACACATTTATAAAAGCAAGGGAATAGAGCTATTCAAATTTGGAAGAGCTTTGATAATCATGTTGTTAGGAGGGTTTACTACTTACTTTGAAGTTGTCACTGTGAAGATACATTCCTGATTTAGTAGTTTTTATTAAATATATAAACTTTAGAGAAATCTAATAAATTATCATTTGCCTGGAATCCAAACAAACAATACTCAAATGAAATCACCTTTGGAACATTGTCTTTTGTTTGTCAAATTAAAAACAAAATGACCAAAAAAAGCTAAAAATTACCATGAATATATTGAAATAATTAACTCTTTGCAATATCATGGTGCTTTATAAACTTGTAAAACATACAGTGAAACATAGCAATCGGTTTGGCAGTTTTTTTCTGGTACTCTACATTATTTAAATGTGCTGTAAGGAAGGAAGATTAAAATGTTGCTATGTAAAGTTTCAGTTATAGATGTATTTTATTTTGCTTAAGTTTTTAAAAATCAGCCATTTCTTTTTTGTGATGCTCATCATACCAGAGAACTGTGTGTTTTGTTGAATTAATTGCCATCTCTTGAGCATCATGCCCCAAAAGGAATGTGGTGGGAGTGTGTATGCATTCACTTGGAAATCACATGTATGCATCTATGGTTTTATGTGCATGGTGAGTACTCTTTGTATTTTTACGTATGGTGGGAGAAAATGATGAATGGTCTGTCTCCGGAAATTCTGATGTTGCTTATCTGTAGATGGAGAAGGGCTTCCCAGATGAACAGAAGCATTTTCTAGTATCAGCTTCAAATTCTCTGTCTGCATCTTCAAGCAAGCACACTTAGGTAGAAGAGATTAGGTGCAATTGGACCCCATTATGTAATCCATTAGTGATGCGAAATGGGTTAGTGGTATACTTCATTTTTTCTTTTGTGACCAATCAACTATTACAAACTGTTCGAAGAATGGTGGTGAATTTCTTAGAGCAAACATACATGTCAAATATGTATCAGAGTCCAGGGATGGTAAGAATGTGCATGCATTGGTAAGCCAATTATAGCACTGATTTTTTTTTTTTTAAACACATAGATTCCTATATTTTCCTACTGCCATCAAAGAGCACACACAGTAATGCTATATAACGTGATGATCCCTAGTTTACTCCCTTTAATTGGAAATGTCAAAATAAAATGGCAACAGTCATACCTTTGTTATATAATCCAGTATTTTTTCTTATTTTAGCAATCTGTTTCATTCAAGCATTTGGATATATGTTAAGACCTTTAGCCCAAATAAGTCAGTGAATTAAAACTTTAGGAAGATTCATTTGGGATGAGATCATTAAGAATGGGGAATTGAAATGTCCCATAAGGCAACATACTGAGAACATGCCATCTTCTGTAGAGAGCCATGTCTACTTTGTTTTCTGTATAAGCTAGTCAAAAACAGGGATGTTTTTCAGAACTGTTCCTTTCAGAGAGCAGAATTCCAAGCTTTCCTCTCTGATTGTGTCTTCACTTGGACTACTTCATACACTCCTTCCCCCTGGAATGGCTTGCCCTCTTCCCCTCACTTCTTCAAATTTTATCCACACCTCCATCTCAAGTGAATCCGACTGAAGGTGTTTTGTGGTCCTTTACCTTCTTGATCTCTTACTTGTATCATACATTTGGGGCACATAATCTATTTTGTGAATTATAGTGGATCAAGTTATTCTAGAAACATAAGATTTCTCTTGCATACTAAATCATGAAGTCTATTGAGATCTGAATATTGAAAGTGAATTTTATCTGATATGCATATGTTATTTGTTAATTTTTTTTTGCTAATCTCTATTTTATTTTTGCCCAAGAAGCTAAGTATGATCATGCAGTATTTATTTGTCCCTTTTCATAGCACCTGAGTAGTGCTAGGATCATAGTAGCAATAAGTAAAACTTCCCAGTTAGTAATATTTCCATGGAGAGAAATGTAAGTAGGATATTAGCATAAAAATGTCTCCAGGCTTAATCTGTGAGAAGCCATTGAAGCTAGCTTGACCCCGTGGGGAAATCTATAGCAAATTTGAAGTATTTGCACTGTGCAGAAAAGCCTTAGTCCTCTTCTGCTGAATGGAGTGGTGAATTATTCACATAACCATCATATAACAACTTATTGACTTCAAGATTATAAACTACCCTATTAATGTTTTAAGCATTTCCCTTTATTTTAACACAAGTAAATTATTTAGGCAATGTTAAAATGTTTTATGCTTTGACTAATGAGTAGAGAAAGTGTATATCATATCTTATTTTAATTGGCTGTTTACCTTATCCTGTGAAAAATCATACATTTATTATTTCAGACACAATTAACTAGGCATATACTCCCTGATAGATCTGTATGCCCTTTTCACACGCAATTTAGTCATTAAGACACATAGCTGTGCAGATAATTGTTACTTAGAAAATGTCACTCTTTCTTCAATAAGGAGCTACATTTCCACCTAGAGGCAAAGCCAAATTTTTACCATATCTCTTTACTCCATGTCATCCTCTTGGTGCTATCTAAACAAGCCCTGTTACCAATTTCTTAACACCTTACATTCTCAGTCAACAGATCCTGCAGGTATAAAATAGACCACCACAACCACAAGTTCATAGCAATAAACAAGTACCTCCTCAGTCAGGCTTTCTCTTTCAGAATTGTATGGACTCTCCTGGAATGAATTGACTCTAAAGCAATATCCCCATGTACCATCCTCATTATTTATTAGTCTAATCTATCCTATCACCTAAAGGAATGCCCTTTGAAAAAGTGGACCTTGACTGTCTCAGAAGTTAGGACTATTTCTCAGAGTTATGTTAATAGAGTATAAAATGAAAGGACACTTAGAACTTCTTTTATTATCTGTGTAGCACGTGAAGGTTTTATTTAGTTTATATATTCCTCACAAAATCATGAAATAGGCAGAAAATTTCTGTTTTCTGAAACAGGCCAAAACCAGGTGTTCTAATGCCACTGTCTAGCTCTTAGGAAAATATAACCAGAAAATGAATCAATTTCACCACTAAAGAGCTCTAAAGAAAAGTATTCTGCAATCTCCTGAAGACACCTAATGAAAGAGGTTTCTTTCCTAGGGATCCTCAGACTAGTTTCCCAAATTCAGAAGTGAATTAAAATAAGGATAATTTATATATACTTTTTTTTCTTAGATGAAAAATGCCTCTCTCTTGCCATAAAATAGGTAATACTCCACTAAGCTATTATAGTTAAATTTCAAATGCCCAAAGTAAGCAACATAAATGTAAGCTGGCTGGGTATAATATAATAGAGAGTGCTGACATTTACAGTAAACTAGAGAAAACAAGTCTCATGAAAAATTTTTCACAGTTAAATTTTTTTTTAAGATAACCATTCATGCATTTATTTTTTAAGAGTCTCATGCTCTACCGACTGAGCTAGCCGGGCATGCATTTATTTTTTAATTCAATTAACTAACATATAGTGTATTATTAGTTTCAGAGTTAGAGTTCAGTGATTCATCAATTGTAAATAATAACCCAGTGCTCATTACATCACATACCCTCCTTAATGCCCATCACCCTGTTACTGTTAAAAAACAAACAAACAAAAAAAAAACACTGTACAATTGTACTCCTTGTTATTTATCCAAATAAGTTGAAAATTTATGTCTAAATAAAACCTGCCCTCAGATACTTATAGTAGCTTTATTTATAATTGCCAGAATTTGGAAGCAACCAAGATATCCTTTAGTATGTGAATGGATACATAAAATATTGTACACCCAGACAATGGAATATTACTCAGTGCTAAAAAAATAAATGAGCTGTAAGGTATGAAAAGACATAAAGGAATCCTAAATGCATATTTGTGAGTGAAAGAAGCCAATCTGAAAAGGCCAGATACTATACGTTTCTAACTATATGACATTCTACATAAGGTAAAGCTATGTAGACAGAAAAAAATCGGTAATTGCCATGGATTAGGTGAGAGGGAAGGAAGAACAGGCAGAGCACAAAGTATTTTTAGGGCAGGGAAACTATTTTGTATGATACTGTTGTGGTAGATACATGTCATTAGAAATTTGTTAAAACCCAAAGAAAGTAAACCCTAAAGTAAACTATGGACTTTGGATGATTCTGGTGTGTCAGTGTAGCTTTGTCATTTGGAAAAAATGTTCCACTCTGGTCAAGGATGTTGGTAGGGGGAGAGGCTATGTATGTTGTGGGGGCAGGGAGTATTTGGGAATTCACTCTAATTTCTGATCTCTTTTGCTGTGGACCTAAAATCCTCTAAAACATAAAGTCTATTTAAGAGTTAAAAAAAAAGAATCAAAACAAAATAGAGAAACAGGAGCCACCAAAGAGAATCTGCAAACTCTCTGGCTTTCAACCACTAGCTAAAATCTAAATGAAGATTGCTTTCTGTTTTATCTCAGGATAGAAGAATCTTTCTCTTACTTCTTGTAGTTAATATGTGTAAAATTATTAAAGATATATTTTATAGAATTTTAAAAACAATCTATAGGTAAAGTTACCAGTTGGGAGTATACTAAGTGACTTTGAAAACTATAGTCATATATCTTTTTAAAATGAGGTTACCATAGATCAACATATATTTGCATATTCTCACTTTTAATTTATTTTTAACTCCTTTCTGTGTGTTCTTATGTCACCTTCTTCATCTTTGATTTGTTTTTCTCTTTTTAATTGATTAGTTTGGTCTGGAGATCATCTTCTTCTACCACTTATATACATGTTGTATTGGATCCCTTTATCCAAAATCCAGTTCTTAGATTTAACAATACTATTTTTCATTTTTTAAAAAATGTTAGTTTTTGGCTTTCTCTTTATTTTCTTTATTTTCTTTTTTTAAAAAGATTGATTTATTTGAGAGAGAGAGTGAGCACTTCTGCCTGCACCAGTAGGGGGAGGGGCAGAGGGAGAGAATCTTCAAGCAGGCTCCCTGCTGAGTGCAGAGCCAGATGAGGGCTAGATCTTAGGACCCATAAGATCATAACCTGAGCCAAAACCAAGAGCCAGATGATCAACCTACTGAACCACCCAGCACCTCTGTTTTCTTCTTGCTTTTAATTTTGTTTTCTTACTGTTTTTCTTTCCTTTTTTTTTTTTTTTTAAGATTTTATTTATTCATTTGTCAGAGTGCATGAGCATGGGGAGTGGAAGCAAAGGGAGAAGCAGGCCCTGCTGAGTGAGGAGCCCTATGTGGGACTCAGTCCCAGGACTGCGGGATCAGGACCTGAGCCAAAGGCAGATGTTCAACCAACTTAGCCACTCAGGCACCCCTTATTGTTTTTCTTCTTAAGCTGAATTCTTTATTTTTCATTCCTTTAACAATGAAAAAAATTTAAATCCAGAAGTAGTTCTCTGAATATAATTTTGGCTGCTGCTCCTATATTTTGATAATTATTGCTGTCAATATTACTATTTTTAATGATTATAATATTTAAATTTGGAACCATTTTTGTATCCTCAGTGACTTGCAGAAAGTTTATAACTTTGTAAATTTGAGAAAATGTTTGATGAATGGAGAAATTTCCAGTTTAGTTGTTGTATAAGTTCATATATAGACTTCCCAGATGTAGATGTTTCAAATAAAAATAAATAAATACATTTGATGCCAGTGGGGAAGAGGATTTTTTTTTTGCTTTTTTAAACTACAAAAAAATTTTAAAGCAGTTAAATAATTTAATATCCATTAATTCCCCATATTTATTAAATCATATACTATGTAATACTTCTTAACAAAGTATTTAACATATAACAAGAATATAAATCAATAGGAAGCCATTTACTTTTATAATATCTTATATTGAAACTACCATCTAAATAGAAACTTCCTCTAAATACCTATTTTACCTTGCAAGAAATTCTGTTTTTAATAGTAAATCTAAAAATATATATATTTTAAATGTTTCTGAACATAAAATACATGAATCTGGAATTGTTAATTTTTGCAGGTGAATGGTAAGAAAATTGATGAGAGCTTTACCAGTGAGTACCTGGGCAGCAAAAATGAGCAAAGAAAGAGACAAAGTAGGGGCCAGGGGATGGGGAGAAGAGCTAACAGAAACTCACATGAAGAGAGCTGGTCTTTAATGGTCTCTGTTTTAGATGCACTCCCATATCGTATCACATTTTATGGACCCTGAAATTCTAATGTGAAGACATCTGTTTAACAGCTAATGAATCAAACAAATGATTCCCAGAGGGCTCTAAAAGCTCAAAATTTGCCTTGCGATTTGTGTTAAATGATTTTAAGTAGATTTGTTATCTAAATGTAAGCACCTGTAAGAAGGCATGACTACTTGCATTTTGGGGGGACGTTTTTGCTCTCATGACCCCATGACCAAATTCTGTCTTCACCTCAAAGCCAACTGGACACTGGGACAACTGTAGAAAGAAAGCAAAACAGTTTTTTTTTAAAGCAGAACAGTTTTTACAATAATTTCCAAGGGCTTTTTA
This sequence comes from Mirounga angustirostris, assembly GCF_029215605.1. Lineage (NCBI taxonomy): Eukaryota > Metazoa > Chordata > Mammalia > Carnivora > Phocidae > Mirounga > Mirounga angustirostris. Next base: position 172,700,256 of record NW_026991709.1, on the reverse strand, counting down.
CTACTCATTGGTCAGTGAATATTTTCTAAAAAGGGCTAAATAAAAGTTATTGTCAGTCTTGCAAGTCATAATGGTCTCTACCACAACTACGCAGCTTTGCCTCCTACCATGAAAGCAGCCACAGACAATATGTAAACAAATAATAGTAGCTATGTTTCAATAAAAAAAAATATTTTTTTCAGTTTCTTTTTTTCTTTTTCTTTTTTTAAAATTTTATTATGTTGTGTTAGTCACCATACAGTACATCATTAGTTTTTGATGTGGTGATCCACGATCCATTGTTTTCATATAACACCCAGTGCTCTATGCAGTACGTGCCCTCCTTAATACCCATCACCGGGCTAACCAGTCCCCCCTCCCCCTCCCCTTTAAAACCCTGTTTGTCTCTCAGAGTCCGTAGTGTCTCATGGTTCATCTCTCCCTCCAATTCCCCCCCCCCATTTTTCCCTTCCTTCTCCTAATGCCCTCCATGCTATTCGTTATGTTCCACAAATAAGTGAAACCATATAATTGACTTTCTCTGCTTGACTTATTTCACTTAGCATAATCTCCTCCAGTCCCATCCATGTTGATGTAAAAGTTGGGTGTTCATCCTTTCTGATGGCTGAGTAATATTCTATTGTATATATGGACCACATCTTCTTTATCCATTCGTCTGTTGAAGGGCGTCTCGGCTCTTTCCACAGTTTGGCTATTGCGGACATTGCTGCTATGAACATTGGGGTGCATATGGCCCTTCTTTTCACTTCATCTGTGTCTTTGGGGTAAATACCCAGCAGTGCAATTGCTGGGTCATAGGGTAGCTCTATTTTTAAATTTTTGAGGAACCTCCACTCTGTTTTCCAAAGTGGCTGTACCAACTTGCATTCCCACCAACAGTGTAAGAGGGTTCCCCTTTCTCCACAACCTCTCCAATATTTGTTGTTTTTTGACTTGTCCATTTTTGCCACTCTAACTGGTGTAAGATGATATCTCAATGTGGTTTTGATTTGAATTTCCCTGATGGCTAATGATGATGAACATTTTTTCATGTGTCTGTTAGTCATTTGTATGTCTTCTTCAGAGAAGTGTTTTTTCATATCTTCTGCCCACTTTTTGACTTGATTATTTGTTTTTTGGGTGTTGAGTTTGAGAAGTTCTTTATAGATCTTGGATACCAGCCCTTTATCTGTAGTGTCATTTGCAAATATCTTCTCCCATTCTGTGGGTTGCCTCTTTGTTTTGTTGACTGTTTCCTTTGCTGTGCAGAAGCTTTTTATCTTGATGAAGTCCCAAAAGTTCATTTTTGCTTTTGTTTCACTAGCTTTTGGAGATGTATCTTGAAAGAAGTTGCTGTGGCCGATGTCAAAGAGGTTACTGCCTATGTTCTTCTCTAGGATTTGGATGGATTCCTGTCTCACATTGAGGTCTTTCATCCACTTTGAGTTTATCTTTGTGTATGGTGTTAGAGAATGGTCGAGTTTGATTCTTCTGCATGTGGCTGTCCAATTTTCCCGGCACCATTTACTGAAGAGACTATCTTTTTTCCAATGCATGTTTTTTCCTGCTTTGTCAAAGATTATTTGACCATAGAGTTGAGGGTCCATTTCTGGGCTCTCTATTCTATTCCATTGGTCTATATGCCTGTTTTTGTGCCAGTACCATGCTGTCTTGGTGATCACAGCTTTGTAATATAGCTTGAAATCACACAACATGATGCCCCCAGCTTTGTTTTTCTTTTTCAACATTTCCTTGGCAATTTGAGGTCTTTTCTGATTCCATACAAATTTTAGGATTGTTTGTTCCAGCACTTTGAAAAATGTGATTGGAATTTTGATCGGGATGGTGTTGAAGGTATAGATTGCTCTGGGTAGCATAGACATTTTAACAATGTTTATTCTTCCGATCCATGAGCATGGAATATTTTTCCATCTTTTTGTGTCTTCTTCAATTTCTTTCATGAGTGTTCTGTAGTTCCTAGAGTATAGATCCTTTACCTCTTTGGTTAGGTTTATTCTGAGGTATCTTAGGGTTTTTGGTGCTATTGTAAATGGAATTGTTTCTCTAATTTCCCTTTCTACAGTTGCATTGTTAGTGTATAAGAAAGCAACTGATTTCTGTGCATTGATTTTGTATCCTGCCACATTACTGAATTGCTGGGTGAGTTCTAGTAATTTGGGGTTGGAGTCTTTTGGGTTTTCCACATAAAGTATCATGTCGTCTGTGAAAAGAGAGAGTTTGACTTCTTCTTTGCCAATTTGAATACCTTTTATTTCTTTTTGTTGTCTGATTGCTGTTGCTAGGACTTCTAGTACTATGTTGAACAATAATGGCAGGAGTGGGCATCCTTGAAGTGTTCCTGATCTTAAGGGAAAGGCTCAGCTTTTCCCCACTGAGGATGGTATTCGCTGTGGGTTTTTCATAGATGAATTTTATGAACTTGAATGTTCCCTCTATCTCTATACTCTGAAGAGTTTAAATCAGGAAAGGATGTTGTATTTTGTCAAATGCTTTTTCTGCATCAATTCAGAGGACCATATGGTTCTTCTCCCTCCTCTTATTAATGTGTTCTATCACATTGATTGATTTGCAAACGTTGAACCACACTTGCATCCCGGGGATAAATCCCACTTGGTCATGGTGGATGATTCTTTTAATGTATCATTGGATCCCATTAGCTAGAATTTTGTTGAGGATTTTGGAATCCATATTCATCAGGGATATTGATCTGAAATTCTCCTTTTTGATGGGGTCTTTGCCTGGTTTGGGGATTAAGGTAATGCTGGCCTCATAGAATGAGTTTGGAAGTTTTCCTTCTGTTTCTATTTTTAGAAACAGCTTCAGTAGAATAGGTATTATTTCTTCTTTGAATGTTTGGTAGAATTCCCCAGGGAATCCATCAGGCCCTGGACTCCTGTTTTTTGGGAGGTTTTTGATCACTGCTTCAATCTCATTACTGGTTATTGGCCTATTCGGGTTATCAATTTCTTCCTGTTTCAGTCTTGGAAGCTTATAGGTTTCCAGGAAGGCCTCCATTTCATCCAGATTGCTCAGTTTATTGGCATATAGTTGTTGATAATGATTTCTAATAATTGTTTCTATTTCCTTGGTGTTAGTCGTGATCTCTCCCCTTTCATTCATAATTTTATTGATTTGGGTCCTTTCTCTTTTCTTTTGGATAAGTCTGGCCAGTGGTTTATCGATCTTATTAATTCTTTCAAAGAACCAACTTCTAGTTTCGTTGATCTGATCTACTGTGTTTCTGGTTTCTAATTCATTGATTTCTGCTCTAATTTTAATGATTTCTCTTCTAATGTGTGGCTTAGGCGTCATTTGTTGCTTTTTCTCTAGTTCTTTAAGGTGTAGAGTTAGTTGGTGAATTCGGGATTTTTCTATTTTTTTGAGTGAGGCTTGGATGGCTATGTATTTCCCCTTATGACCACCTTTGCAGTATCCCTTGGGTTTTGGACTGATGTGTTTTTGTTCTCATTGATTTCCATGAATTGTTTAAGTTCTTCTTTGATGTCCTGGTTGACCCAGTCATTCTTGAGCAGAGTGGTCTTTAGCTTCCAAGTGTTTGAATTTCTGCCAAAGTTTTTCTTGTGATTGAGTTCCAGTTTTAAAGCATTGTGGTCTGAGAATATGCAGGGAATAATCTCAGAGTTTTGGTATTGGTTGAGACCTGATTTGTGACCCAGTATATGGTCTATTCTGGAGAAAGTTCCATGTGCGCTCGAGAAGAATGAGTATTCTGTTGTTTTAGGGTGGAATGTTCTGTAAATATCTATGAGGTCCATCTGGTCCAATGTATCATTCAAAGCTCTTGTTTCCTTGTTGATTTTCTGCTTAGATGATCTGTCCATTGCTGAGACTGGAGTATTGAGGCCTCCTTATAATTAACATATTGTTATCAATATGACTCTTTATTTTGGTTAACAGTTGGCTTATGTAGATGGCTGCTCCCATGTTGGGGGCATAGATATTTACAATTGTTAGATCTCCTTGTTGGATAGACCCTTTAAGAATGATATAGTGTCCTTCTGTGTCTCTAATTACAGACTTTAGTTTAAAATCTAATTTGTCTGATATAAGAATTGCTACCCCAGCTTTCTTTTGAGGTCCGCTGGCATGGAAGATGGATCTCCGTCCCTTCACTTTCAGTCTGGACGTATCTTTAGGTTCAAAATGAGTCTCTTGTAGACAGCATATGGATGGGTCCTTTCTTTTTATCCAGTCTGCAACCCTGTGCCGTTTTATGGGAGCATTTAGGCCATTCACGTTGAAAGTGATTATTGAAAGATATGAATTAATTGTCATCATGTTGCCTGTGAAGACGTTGTTTTTATAGATTGTCCCTGTAAATTTCGGTTGTATATCACTCTTGGGGTCTTTCTCCTTTTATAGAACCCCCCTCAATATTCTTGCAGGGCTGGCTTAGTGGTCACATATTCTTTCAGTTTCTGCCGGTCGTGGAAGCTCTGCATCTCTCCATATACATTCTAAATGACAGTCTTGCCGGATAAAGTTTTCTTGGCTGCATGTTCTTCTCATTTAGTACTCTGAATATGTCTTGCCAGGCCTTTCTGGCTTGCCAGGTCTCTGTGGATAGGTCTGATGTTATTCTGATGTTCCTCCCTCTGTGCATAAGGAGTCTCTTCCCCCTAACTGCCCTTAAGATGGTTTCCTTGGTTCTAAAGATTTGCAAGTTTTACTATTACATGCTGGGGTGTTGGCCTGTTTTCCTTGATCTTGGGAGGGGTCCTCTCTGCCTCTAGGACGTGAATGTTTGTTTCATTCCCCAGATTAGGGAAGTTCTCAGCTACAATTTGCTCAAATACATCTCTCTCTCTCCACTCCCTCCGGGATTCCAATTATTCTGAAATTGAAATGCTTCATGTTGTCACTTATTTCTCTGATTCTATTTTCATGGATTCTGAGTTGCTTTTCCCTGGCCTCCTCTTTTCCCTTTTTATCTATTATATTGTCTTCCAGGTCGCTTATTTGTTCTTCTGCCTCACTTACCCTAGCTGTTAGATTATCTAGATTGGATTGGATCTCATTGATAATATTTTTAAATCCTGCCAATTCAGCTTTCATTTTTGCCCTTAGAGACTCTATGTTGCCATTAATTGATTTCTCCATTCTAGCCATTGTCTTCACAATTGCTAGCCTGAATTCCATCTCTGACATCTTGGTTATATCTGCATCCATTTGTAAATCTGCGCATAAGTCATGATCTCTGAGTCTTTTCTATTTTGGGGGCTCCTCCTCCTAGTCATTCTGATGATGGGTGTTTGAGGGAATGTATAGAGTCCAAATTATTAACCAGAAGCCAAGCAAGATGCACCTGTTTTCTTGGGACTTTAGGGTTGCTGGCCTCTTGTTTTCCCAGCCTGTCTTCTGGGGGAGGGGCCTGCCGCGCTGTTATTCAGGCAACCCTGTTTGGGCGGAGTTGCCCTGCCCCCCTGTGGCAGAGGATGGGCTCAGTGAGAATCACCAGAGGTGGCTTTCCGCATCTCTACCACGAGTCAGAGCAGAAGAGACCATTTCCAACCCTCTGCCTCAGAGCAGAGAGATCGCAGTCTGTTCTTCAGTGAGCTCTCCAGGCCACACTGTCTGTGTTACTGTCTGTGCTACTATAAACTGCAGCGTTCTGGGTTGTGCACCCCTCCTCAATGCCCCCAGTCCTGCCTCCAGGTCGGGGCACGTCTCTGCCCTTTGTGCTTCTAAAACCGCCAGACGCTCCCAGTTCTCCCGTGTGACCCCTGCCGCTCTGGGTTTCCACCCCAGGGGCTGCCCTAAAGTCCTTTCCCCACCCCTACCAGTCTGCAAGTCTGTGCCCCATCTGCAGCATGCAAGGCTGTCGCTCACCAGCGGTGTAGGATCCCCACAGCCAGGCACCCTCCCACTGCCGTTTATCCTCCGAAATCTGCCTGCGGAATCAGGGCTCCCCGCTTCATACCTCAAAACCAACCACCTGTGATATTGTTTGTAGAGATCCAGATCTTCTTACATCTCAGGCTGATTCCGTGGGTTCTCAGAGTGGTCTGGTAGATATCCAGCTCAATTCTGGGGACCAGTTGAAATAGGGTCCCCTACTCCTCTGCCATCTTTCACCACCCCTCAAAAAAAAATTATTTAAAAAAAAAACAAAAACCTGGCAACAGGCTGGGTATGACCTATTTTTCCCTAGTTTTAATACTGAAGATATTCAAGCATGTTAAAGCATTCTTTCTAAGATGTTTCAAGTAATTTATACAGCCCATCAGAGTTTATTTGGTCATTTTTGCTACCAATTATTTCCCACAAAAAATTGCATAATTATGTCTGTCTTAGCAAATTTCACATGTTTTTAAGAGGTAAATATGTGTGTCTTTGCAACCTATAACTATATTGGAAGCTCTGGATTGTTTTTAAACTCCCTCACTGTCATTATCTTAGCTTCTTTATCCTTGTAAACAAAGATTGTAGTTCCTTCCCACAGTAAATAAATCTTAGTACAAGCACTAAACTCATAGTTCATGGGTTCAAATACAAACTCCATCACTTAAAAGCTGTGAATTTAGGCAAGATGCTTCTCTCTCCATGCCTCAGTTTTCTTGAGTGAAAACTGGTAATCATGATAATATGCTTCATAGTGTTGTCACAGGCTTAACTGTGATAATACCTAAAGTTCTTATAACAGTACCAGGGCACATAGTAAGTACTTGATAAATTTTAGGTATTACTCTTCTTATTAATTAAAACATTTAGTTTATATAGTACAGGACAAATATTGCACATGTAAGTCAGTTTCTTTCCCCAGTTAAAAAAATCCACAGAAAGGAAACAAAAGATATCAATTAATTCGTGGAACAAACATTTATTTTCTCACTTTAACTTTTTTTCCTATGATAGGAGTTCATTGGCTCCTGTGGATAATAACTTGTGCCCTTGGCTGAGAGTACCAGCCTGCCATTCCTGACAGCCTGCCCTACAGATTTCTCACTTTCTTAGTCAGGGTCCACCATCCCACAAGCCAATTGACTGCAGCAATGTATCTCCTCCTTGTTCTGCTTTTCCAATAGAACTCTGTCTGATTTGTGATTCACTGAGGACTTAGATGTACCAGTCTGGAGTTAGAGGAAGGATCTTGGTTAGACACAGAATTTGAGACTCATGGGCATGTAGATGTTAAACACAGACCTTGAGAATGGATGCAATTTCCTGTGCAATGAGTAGAGATATGAAAAGATAAAAAGACTGAGGATGGAGCTGTGTGTGGGCGGGAAGGATGCTGAGAGGCTGAAATGAAAAAGAATAAAGGAAGGAGTCTGAAGATTAGCCAGAGACGTGGTTAAAGTGAGTCTAAAGGAAGTCAAGTCCTAGAAGCCAAATGAAAAAGTTGTTTTAAGGAAGAAGGACTAAGAAGTAAGAGTGTGGCATGAACAGGGGGAAGCAAAAGAAAGCAAGAATGTATGTGGCTGTGAAGTGAACGCTTAAGTCTCTGAAATCAGAGGCTTAAAGAGAAGGAAAGATTAAAACCTAAAAAAAAAAGAAAGATTGAGATGGTGTAGGCTTGTAGACCCCTTGCAGGCCAGGGTCATTTGAGGACTGCACTGAGGTTAAGGTCGGCCAGGCAGGCCTAGGCCAGGAGGAGAAAATGTTCTCTTCCCCTTACCTCATGTTGCAAGGCCTAAATGCCTGGATCAGCAGGAAGTGGCTCTTGCCTAGCTTAAAGTGTATCTCTCTAAACAGAAGTGTTCTTTCTAAAGACCAAGAACATGTTGTCTCCAAAGGAAGGATGGCTAAGAGAATTCTTTATTCTGCAAGCATAAGCAGGATGTATTTTGTTCTTATTGCATTTCGTGTATATTTCACTTCACAGATGTTGGCTTGATACATTGTTATGTTTATCTGATCTCTGCGAGTATATAGCTATGTGAGAAATAAACGGCAGTATGCAGTTGCAAGTGCTGCCTTTGCTCTGCATCCCCTGTGTCCTGGTGATTTCGTAGACCCTTACCCAGGGACCCCAACGCACTAGACATTGACAAAAGATCTCAGTCCACTCAAGGAAGAAGAAGTCCCCCAATATCCTTCCTGCTTATGCTTCCAATATTAACATACAGCTGAGCCCACCTGACCACATCCTGGTTGATACCAACTTTATCCACTTTTCCATTAAACACAAACATGCCTTAGTCTAGTCAGTGATGGGCCATCCATATGCCATGTGTATCCTTGCAGAAATAACTGTGTAATGGCTGTCATTGAGAAATGACAGCAGAAGTATCATGTGGCTCTAAGGATTGCCAAGGATCCAAAATTTGAGTAATTACTGTAACACACAAAGAAACAAATGCAGACGACTGCTTAGTACAGAGTAACTCAGCGCAGGTGTTATCTTGTGGTCACCAAGACCCTAAATAAAGGAAGGATCCGGAAGATCCCTGGAGTTCTCATCATATACGTTTCTAACCAGAGGTACAACATTGAGCAGATACCAGGTGATTCTGGAGCCCTTTGGTTCTAATCCTTAAAAGATAGAGAGTTCCTCTGCCTTTACCAGCTTGTTCTGTTGCCCGTTCATAGAGTAGTACATGATAGCATGAATTATTCCACTTACCCATTTGCTCTGTTATGAGCTAGCTGAGTATGGTTAGATACACCCAGTTTTTGGTGTTGTTTTGAAATTGATATTTTGTATCATTTTAAACTTTATTGTATCTTTTTATAAATCCGATGATTGCTCACATAAAAAATAAGACTGATAACCTGAAGAATGAGAAAAATAATAAATGGTAAAGGGAAATATTTATGCATTAGGTCAGATCAAAATTATGGATTTCTTTTCTACACAGGACATCATGGACAAAATTAACAGTCTGGAAGAATATATTTTCAGGATCTAAAATAAAACAAGGTATTGCTATGTGGAATATATCAACCATACCTTCAAATCACCAACAATAACAACAAGAGACATTAAACTTGGTAGAGAAAAAGGAATAAAAATGTAATTTAATAAAAGGGAAAATATATATGAAGAGAGAGTCCATGTTTTTAGTAATTAGAAAAAATGGTTATTAAAATAATTGTGTGATATATTTTTATACCATCATATTGACAAAAATTAGAAAGTGAGAGAATTTTAGCTGCTGGCCATGGGTGAAAATGGAACCATTTGGGCTTCTGCTGGTGAGATGTAAACTGGCACAGACTTTCTGGAGAGCAATCTATCAAATTTAATGAAATTAAATGTGCGTTAATCTAATATCACTGCTGGTTTTACTCCCCACCCCCCAACCTAACAGCCTGAAGGAAGACTCATGCATAGAACCATATGGTGGCAAATACAGGATGCTCTTTTTAGCATTGTTTTACACAAGCAGAGAATTGAAAGCAGTCTAGATGTCCTGTAAAGGTGATAAATAAAATAAATACAGTGGGTTCTTTCAGTGGAATATAATGCACTAGAAATAGTGAATGAGAGTTATATGCAGCTAAATGAATAAATACAAAAGGGAGAAAAAATTAAAAATGCTAGGTCAGTGTTCTCTATGTGAATTAAATCTGCATAAGAAGAACTATATTAAACTATACTATGTTTTTTTTAAGGAAACTTACCGGTCTCAGGTCAGGTACTAAGCACTTTATAGTGCCTACTTGTGTGTGGATGAAGAGGATGGGTGAGGAGATGATAATTTTTCAAAATAATGGGAAGAATATTGCAGAGATGATGGTTATGGTTCCCCATGAATTTCAGAGTATCTGAAGTTAAAAAAAAAAGTTTAAAGAGCATACCCCCATAATCACCATTCCAAAGCTTCAGTCAGCATTCTTTCTTTCTTTTTTTTTTTAAGATTCTATTTATTTATTTGACACAGAGAGACACAACCAGAGAGGGAACACAAGCAGGGGAAGTGGGGGAGGGAGAAGCAGGCTTCCCGCTGAGCAGGGAGCCCGATGTGGGACTCGATCCCAGGACCCTGGGATCATGACCTGAGCCGAAGGCAGACGCTTAACAAGTGAGCCACCCAGGTGCCCAGCATTATTTCTTTGATTACTCAGTGTTCCCTTGTTGAAAATTGCAAGCAAAATGAACTTTCATTTCTTCTTCCTTGTTGGTAAAAGATTTCTCTGTTCAGCGAAGTAAGAAAAACAGGCTTCTCAGGAACCTCCATGCTGATCTGTGTTTACTCTCTGATCATTAAATGGTGTCTTACTTTTTCTAATTAAATTTTTCCCTAAAGGAGTTGCCTTAGAGTAGATCAACTGAAGTTCCTTTGACGTGATGAAGTAGGGATAAGCACATAAGTCTTTATATTCTTTTTAAGTTGCTATTGTTCACAACCTCAAATCTTCAAATGGCAAGTTTATGCATCTCTGTTTTCTTTTTTTTTTTTTTAAGATTTTATTTATTTATTTGCGAGAGAGAGAATGAGAGACAGAGAGCATGAGAGGGAGGAGGGTCAGAGGGAGAAGCAGGCTCCCTGCCGAGCAGGGAGCCCGATGCGGGACTCGATCCCGGGACTCCAGGATCATGACCTGAGCCGAAGGCAGTCGCTTAACCAACTGAGCCACACAGGCGCCCAACATCTCTGTTTTCTTACTGAATAATTTATTATCTCAAGTATTATATGAAATTAATAAGTGAATAGGCAGCACTCTGGGGATGCAATCTCATAAAAAAATAGCGCCGATGGAGGTTCTTTTTCCAACTTATTATATTTCCAGTGTACAATAGCCTAGGCACGTTATGCTAAATTTGGCCCAAGAGGATATGTAGTTTTCAAAATATTGACCAAATCAGAGAACTGTCATGTAACATTCCTTTCCTAGTGACCTCTAAAAGTGTTTTTTCCTAAACCCATTTGATTTGTGTTATTTGAAGTGTTGCTTCCTTCTTCTGGCCTTCTCTCTTAACTTTGTGACTGTCAAGGGGGGATTTGCTTTGAATGTCCGTACAAGTTAATTGATTAATACGGTGATATAGTCTAGGTCAGAAACTGCCACACAGTCTGATGTATTGATTGCACTATCAACTGAAATACTGAAATAACATTATGTAGAAAAACTGGGCAGATTTTTTTTTTTTTTTTTTTTTATCTAGACCTATAGTATTGTGAAAGCAATGAAGGTGGAGGGGACATCTCCCTTGAACTAGCGTGTTTTACTTAATATGCAACAAAAGGAATGATACAGCTAACAGAAATTTTTATTTGATCAAGAAATATAGCCATCTGTAGGAGATTTCATAAGGCATGGCCTGAGCAGGAAATGTCTTCAGGTTCACATAAAATTAGGTCATTGTCCGATGTGCCTTCAAACAATTAGGATGTTAAAAACTAAATGTCCACTTTGGGAATCTAATTTTGGCCTTCTTATTATCCTGAAATACTGGAGGAGGGAGAATTTGTCTAGAAGAGGAAGAATGGAGCTTTCATTTGGGGGGAAAGAGAGCTATCAAGATGTCCACATTGACATACCAGTGACAGTAAGCAAAACAAGCCTTTGTTTCTGCTAGGGCTAGCCTCCATTTCTGTGGTCAAAAGTTAATACCACACTGATTTCAAAATTTGATAGAAACCTTTTTGTAAGATGCAAGAAAGTTAAACAAATTGCCTCAAAGTCAAGAATATCTTTAACCAGAAATTATAGTGTCTATGTCTACGAATCTTTCTCCTCAGTTTTGACAGGAAGCAAAGAAACTAACCAAGTGAAAAAAAACATTTCCCTTTATTACTTATTTCATAAAAGAAAACATATGGTTTGAACTCTACTCATTTCACAATGATTTAAAACTCAGAATTGGAAAGATGGCTCCCAGCTCCACACCATTCAGTTTTTGCTTTAGCAGACGAACACTTAGAGCCAAGCAAATATATCTAGGCTAGTTTTTTTTTTTTTTTTTCTTTTTTCAGATGTAGTAGAGATGGAGTCCTATGGCACAAAAGAAATATAAGACAGCAGTGAATATATGTAAAACAAAAAACCATAGAAATGCTGTGAATAAAGCAGGAAGAGATAGTCTGTAGGCTGCTCTGCTCCTTCATTCTTGTCCCTCACGCAACCTCTGCCACCCTCCCCCACACAAATGAAACCTTAAGGTTTTTCTTTACATAACATAGTTTGCAAACCACTGGTCTACATTGTGCCCCAAAATATTCATTCCTATTTTCTCAAATGCTATGCATATTTTCCCAACTTAAATCTTAAATGACATAGAATCAGGATTCTTAGATTACAGAGAAAATCAAAGACATATGGAGTTTTATTCTGCTAATCACACCACAATCATTTTTGAATAGGTCTATGGCTTATACAAACCATGACATGGTATTTTTTTAGGTTTTTTTCCCCATGATACAGCAACCTATTTTGTCTACAAATCATATTCAAGTCAGCCTCCTGCACACTGTAGTTCTTGTCACAAAAGGTATCTTAATGCTCCCTTCAGACTTGGTGCCTGCAGAAGAGGCAGTCCCTCAGTCCCATAGCAGTTGGCTACTTATCTCTCATTCCCTAAAGGGTATTATCTGTATAGATATTGTATTTAGAGTATCTACATACATCTACCTATCAATAGATTATATACACACACACATTCATTTCTGAAGTTTTCATGACTATTTTGAGTATAAGTTTGAATTCTGTGACTACAAGTTCTGACTTGGGAAGAAATACTATCCTTTATGGATATAAGAATTTTAAACTATGATATTAGGAGAGGAGGTTGTATTAGTTTCCTGTGGCTGCCACGACAAATGATCAAAAATTGGTGGCTTAAAACAATAGAAATATATTGCCTCATGATTCAGGATCCTAGAAGGGTTAAGCCCAGGTATTGGCAGAACCGTGTTTCCTCTGTGACCTCTTGGGGAGAATTTGTTCTTTGCCTCTTACAGCTACCAATAGATGGCCTGGCATTCAGCCTCACTCTGATCTCTGCCTCTATGGTCACTTTGTTTCTGCATCTTCTGTCTGTGTCTTCTCTTCTTCTGTCTCAAATCTTCCTCTATATTTCTCTTATGAGGACACTTGTCCTTGGATTTAGGGTCCACCCAGATAATCCAGATGATCTCCTCATCTCAAGATGGGTTTTTTTTTGTTTTTTTTTTAAAGATTTTATTTATTTGACAGAGAGAGATACAGCGAGAGAGGGAACACAAGCAGGGGGAGTGGGAGAGGGAGAAGCAGGCTTCCCGCCGAGCCAGGAGCCCGATGTGGGACTCGATCCCAGGACCCTGGGATCATGACCTGAGCCGAAGGCAGTCGCTTAACCAACTGAGCCACCCAGGCGCCCTGTTTTGTTTTTTTTTTAAGACTTTATTTATTTATTTGGGGATGGGGGAAGGAGCGGAGGAAGAGGGACAAGTAGACTCCATGCTGAGCACAGAGCCTGACGCGGGGCTCCTTCCCATGACCCCAAGATCATGACCTGAGCTGAAATCAAGAGTTGGAGGCTGAACCAAGTGAGCCACCTAGGTGCCCCTCATCTCAAGATTTTTAATGTAATTACATCTATAAAGGCCCTGTATCTAAGTAAGGTAATATTTATAGGTACTAGAAATTAGAACATGGATGTAACTTTTGGGTAAATTGTATTTAACTAATTTCTCACATACTTACCCTAATCTGATGGTTTTACCACCTCCCCACCTTTCTCCCAGACACATACCCAGTTTGAGGTCCCTGTCATCAGTAGTATTAATATTTTATACTTTTCCATTGACTCAGTTTAGCTAAATTATAATTAGATATTTTTATGATTATTTGATTAATGTGTGGATCATAATATTTCAGGGCAAAGACTTTGTCCCTTAGCTTGTCATTGTATCCCCAATATTCAGCAGATTGCATGCCACATACTGTAAATTCAACAAACATTTTAGGAATGAATCAATAGAATGAATGGGTAAACTGAGAACAGGTGAACAGATGATTGGTTGGCTGGAAGAAATAAGTTCTGAACAGAGACGAGGACTAGGGAAGAGAGAGAAGATTGTCCTTTGCCTTTCTTGACTACTGGCTTGAGTTGTAACTGGACAGATCAAGAGATTGGGAAGGCCGTAGGAGATTATGTAGCTGAGAAAATCTGAGTAAATTTTACTATGCTGAGGTGCGTTTGCATACCACATTTCAACTATGTCTTCTGTTGTTTGTGCTAGGCATAATAAAAATAGTTTCTCATCCTCCTTTAATTCTGAAAAACATAGTGATCTCTTCATCTTTAAGGTATTCTCTGGGACCAAAAGTAGCTACAGCTACATGAAAAAGGACTGCAGGTACTACTAATATGGAGTAAAATGCGAGATGGTCAGGTATGTTAAAGTCCTGTGTCTGTCCACAGTATGATTAACACTGTACGATTGAAGTCATTAAGTTCACAAAGCTTTGAATTTTTTATCATGCTTGATTGTGAAGAATCATGAATAGAATCAATCTTCTCATTTTTCTGTTGAGGATTCTAAAGCTCAGGGAGTTAGTACACAGAACAAGTATATGCTAAATCTGGACCTTAAATTTACATACAGGACTCTCAATCTATGTGCTCTTCAAGTATTATTACATATCTCACGCATCATGTTTCCCTGTATCTTGTTTTATGATGTAATTGGTTGAACTATATAAAATGACCATTTTTATGTGTCAAAATGGCCAAATTTGAGTAATTACATATGGTTCAGCTGATAAAAACTGGACCTTTAGAAAGTCAAGTAAACCTCATATTCATAGATAACAATGTGGAAAAATTCCACATTGTTTTTATTTTAGTAAAAAGAATAACATAGAGAAATAAAAAATATCATGAAGGTTAGGAAATGAGATGTATTTAATCATAATTAAGACTCATTATATGATGAGTTAGGCTTGATACCTCCCCCCAATTTGTGCTTATTCATTGTTCTTTTAAAACTATCTGGACCTATGCTAGTTGATATTTGAAACATAAGTATGTTACTTACCACCTGGCATATTTAGGGTACATGTGAAGTGATGCTAAAGCTGACTATTGGAAGAACCTGAAATTAAATACACAGAAAATATGTAAAATGTCATAAGTTCAAGAATTAAAAATACCCAGAAAAGAGTATTTTTTTGGAGAAGGTTAATACGGAAAACTCTTATCTTTGAATTCAATAACATGAATATTTACATCTATGTATGTGTGTTTTGTCCCAGATTTCATTATCAAAATCCTTCAGTCCATTGATCCCCAGAGATATGAGATGACCTTCTTGGGTTAGTAATTCAGGATAGTTTTATACACTCTGAATAAAAATAGAGTCCTTCAAAATACAAAAGTAAATACAGGAGTCCAAAAAATGATAGTGTTGAAAGGCAATACAATCAATAAAGTGAATTCAAGTGAAAAGAAAACCAGTCTCATTATTTCACAGGGCTATATATGAACCTATTTTCATATATTTACCAAGGTGCTGAAACTAATTATATGACTAGAGCGAACATGTATATTTACTGTTGTATTACCTAAAATGTGTATAGCCCTGTTGAATCTAAATACAAAGAATGATTTTTCCTCCTCCAATTAATATGAAATACAAAACATGCCTTCATTTTTTCTGATTGACAGCCCCAATTTTGGATATATATTCCAACTAATGGAATGAAAATTGCAATACATGAATCAATTACAGTTGTTCAATTATCTATAAAGTGAGAACAGTTTAGATTATATATGATTTCATTGTGTATGTGTCATAGTATCTTAACTGACAACACTACCATTGGTAAATTTGGTTTTAATGAGGAGCTTATCTGAATGCACACAGCCCTATCCAATTGCTCATTTCCTATCTATTGTTATTTATGGAAGAAATAGATCTTTATTAATATTCAGATTTTTTCATATTTGCATTTGACACAAGAGTTTACTTGGAATTGGATAGGGTCTTCAAACAATACCATACAGGTGGTATCTGTATGGTACTAAACAAGTGAAGTAGAGTTCTATCCCTAATATGATCTCTCCCCACCCTGAAAAAAAATTTAAAAAGAGAAAAAAAAGTAAAGCACTTTTGTTGATTCAGTGACCAATAAGATGCCTCAAATATTCCACTTCAGTCTTGTCCAAGTTCATGGACACTAGCATATTTTATATAGCAATTTTAGGGAAACTAAAGTGAGTTGACAGCTTTTAGTTCTTCCATGTGTCTAGTTGCTCAAGCCAACTGATATGAATTGGACAACCCCAAAAATAAATGCTATACTAGCGCTACCAGCCAGTTTTCAATTAATGGAATAGCAATGTAAAGGCAGCCTTGGTGTTTATCTAAGGAGTCTTACAATGCTATAATGTTGAAAGTTTTCCTATAGTCAGAGAAGCAAGGCTTGAATATTTTCACCATGATAACAGTCCTTTGCAATTTTTGCTTTTGCATTTTGAAATGTCAGTTTTGTGACATAATGAAAGAGGTGCCTTATAGAAAATAATTGAATCTTTCTGAATGATAATATTATGGAAAACTTTTTTCTTGATACTCTAGATTCCTAAATTTACCACTGTGAGTATGTGTTTACTTACTAAAAGCAGAGAAACAAAAAGTCATCTAACTAACAGCAGGAGAATGGAAATGTTAAAAAAAAAAGAGAGAAAGATTGAGAGAATGAGGAAGGAGGGGGAAAAAAAGGATTGAGAAATTTGTTGGTTAAAGTATTCTAAGTTTTTCATCTGTTAGTGATGTCTTACTACTTAGCTATATGAATTTCTGCCACTTCACCTCTTCAGAACAGTTTCCTAGTATCTAAAATGAAGAGGTCAGATATGATGATCTCCAGGATCCTTGAAGCTCTAACATTAACTTCATGTATTGGTTCAACTTTCTGCTATTTTGGTAAAGTTGATTCTTCTAATTTCTTGCATTATTATAGTGAGTACTTAGAGTCTTGAGGGACAGAAATTCTACATATTTTTCTAAGCACAATAATTGATACTATGAATTGATATTTACATAGCATTTCAGACCTAGGTAGAACCATGTGTAGTTCCATTAATAACTGACTCAGGGTTATACACATAAATATTGGCTGAAATATTCTTTCAATCCAAAACTCCTGTCACCCAGTGCTATTTTTACTATACCATGCTGCCCTTCTTTCATAATAAGAAAACAAGAACTACCAAGAACTTCCAAAATCTTATTTCTGCTTGCAAATATTGTTTTTCAAACTTGAACTTAATTAGAAAAATATTATTTTCCTTGTATAGTGCAAAAGGTTGAGCTACATTGCCATTTTAAAAAATGAAATAAAATATTTTGGGACTTACTGGTGTATATTTAGTTTTCTAGCATATAATCACAAAATCCTTATAAAATTGCTTGGGAATCCATTCCTGTATGCATGCAATTTACTGATGTGCATAGGCAAATTTATTTTTCTATATTCACAATGATACGTATTTGCTACTTTCTAACTAAGCTGCATTGTTGAATTGATATAAACAATAATCAGAAAACTCCATTGGCCACATTTGGTTTTCATAGTGCAGTACCTAAAATAAGTAACTGGATAGATCATAACTAGCAAAAATATTTGTCACCTATATAGAAAACTATTTATTTTTGAAAATTAGTATTCAACATTAAATACTCATATGGAACTATAAACCATGATGGGCCAAGAAAATACAAAGAGTCAAGAAAATATAATATAGATCACAGTTATTTAAAAATGTCAATGGGCACACACATTCTGATATAATACAAAGTCCCCAATGCATAGCAATACATCAGATCAATGTCTTTTCCTCAGCATCTCTATCCTTTGCAGCGGTCATGTAGCATGAATTCATATAGAGAAATGGAATGCCTTTGAGAATTAACCATTGTAGAAATAACTTACAAAAGCCTCTCTCTCTCATTAAATTGAATCTGGGTCTTATGTGACTTGAGCTGGAACTTTCAATTTCACTGGGATGCCTGGAAATTTAGACAGTTTTTGAATGTTTGTTTTTCAAGTTAGTCTCAGTTACTTTTCTAAAGCATGACAGAAAATGAAATTCTAATGATGGGGGCTTAAAATTCTTAAAAATATGTATTTTTATTCCCTTAGTGATTTCCAGTTTACTTCTGTTAGTGTAAATTAGCATTCAAATGTAAACTAAAAAATAGATTTATTTTGTATTGACTACTTTATTTATGATGTTAAAGTAGTGCCTGTTTGCAATCAAAACTCACTCATGTTATGCAAAGTAATTTATTAATTCAGGCAGTTACATTCACTTTTTCATTCATCCGTTTATTTGCTCAATCATTTAACATATATTTTTGAGCATCAACTATGTGCCAGATATCATAGCAATAGGAAGACAAGGGTGAACAAAACAGTCTGAATCCTTATTCTCAGGGAATTTACAATCTAGTGGGTAGAGACAGAAAATAAACAACAGTATCATGAGGTGATATATTTTGTCAATAAAAATAAAGCAGGATTAGAGTAGAGAGAGTGATTGAGTGAGAATGCCATTTTTCATA
Organism: Mirounga angustirostris; assembly: GCF_029215605.1. Taxonomy (NCBI): domain Eukaryota; kingdom Metazoa; phylum Chordata; class Mammalia; order Carnivora; family Phocidae; genus Mirounga; species Mirounga angustirostris. Next base: position 172,681,795 of record NW_026991709.1, on the reverse strand, counting down.
AGGTGGCAAAAGAAAGCTTTCCCAATATGATGACATTTGAAAAGAGCCTGTGTGAAGTGAGGGAACAAGCTATGACAAACCTATGAATAAATTCTGTGAAATGCTGCTAATCAGCATAATGTATTATCTATCTGAAATGTAAGAATTAGTAAAAAATTATTTTTTTGCAGATTGGTCAAATAGATTGGTTATTTTAAGTTTCTATGCATTGAAAAATGAAATTGAATGCTTACTTATATCACTTCCTTAATTCTTCCAGATTTTCACAATATCTACTTAATTCACATTAATGATACAATAAAAACAGAACAGAGGTCATTTTGGGTCAACATTAGGGAATCAAGCTTTGTTACAGGAATGAATGAATGAATGAGTGACTAGAGTTACATAGATGGAAGGGCCCATCAGAGATCATCTAAAAATCATGCTAACTCTTCAGTAACAGTGGTCATGCAATTTTTTTAAACATATCCAGAAACCACACATTCATATCATAGAGTAGCCCACTCATTCTTTTGACAGCTTCATTAATTAGAAAGATAATACATATATTAAACTGAAATTTATTTCTATAAAGGTAGGATGGCTGTCTGCCCTTTGGATTCATATAGATATAATTCTGGTGACCTGGCCTAAGAAGTACTCATCCTTAGGCTGGGGTGAGATTCCTAAATCTAACTGCTGTCATCAGTGTTCCGAGTCTCCTTGGGAAACGGTATGGATAGTTTGAGAAGTAGGCTGTTCGCCAAATTGAGCTGAAGCTCTGATTTGCCTCTGGTTTATATTCCATTTCCTCCTCAATAGGTCAATCCCAACTGTCCTCATTATGTGTCAAGTAGCTTTTGATGCCAACGATATCAAGCTAAAATGTTGATAGTTCAACCTAGATCATGACAGTACACTTAAAAAGGACATTTTTTACCTTGTTTTTTTCTTACCCTCTTGATCCCAATCTGAAAGGTCTAATGCCATTTTGCTCATTCATAAACATAATGTCTCTTTCATTCACCTTACAGTAACCAAGCAAATGCTTTGCAATAATGAGCCCTGGTTTGGATTTTTAAATTAATGTTGTTAGGCTTCATTTTTATTCCATCAGTGAGGAGCTGATATATATGGTAAAATATCCTAGAACACTAATGCTTTGTTCCCTAAAATATGATTATAAATGTCAACAATTTTTTATAGTTACCATTTTAAATTATAGCTCATAAATATTTCCCTTCTATCTTAAAGTGTGATGATTTCTTTGTGGAGTAACTGTTGGGGACACTTATGGAACTACTCTACCTATGAACTCCTATACTGTTTAATCCAGTTCTGCTGTCTTTTTCTGTTTTGGAGTGCCTCGAAAGATATTAAGTTCCCCATCTCCGGAGGTATTTTACAATACTTGGCAAAATCACAGTAGAAAAAAACAAGAATCAGAGGATTGAACCCAGTGACATTTAATATCACTTTATCACCTTAAGATGATAATACACTCTAATGTCAATATGTCATAGTGTTTTGTTAGGGTGGGTAGGAAGTAAGAGTTCCAGGTTTTACATAGACTTTGTGACAATCCCTGGACCCCTAAGAGACCTATTTATGTTTGAGCCTATTTTGCTTCTGTGTTCCTAAGTTTGTTGCATTAGTTTGAGACACCATATGTCTGGAACCAAATCTGTCTGCAGGTAAACAAACTGAGGGGCTCTCAGAGCTCACTCTGCTATGCCAGCACGAATCTAATACTCATTCAAAACCAATATTTTTCATTCATGATGGACACATTTATTAGCAGTTATATTTATTGATTTCACTGGCAAATAATCATTCATGTTATTGATTTTGTGGCTAACATGTTCTAACCATTATCTCTGGGAAAATGAACAGCATTGGTAGCTATCTGTCAACCCAGAATATGGAGGTTTTGATCTGTAAAATACCAGCTAACACATCCTAAAATAATTACCAGTGTTAGCACTCCTTCAGGTAGAAACTCTTAGAAACTAATTTGAAAGAAAAACAAATAATAGGATCTTTTTGCATGAGTACAAATTTCACTGTATGTTGCCATCTCCATGAAACGTGGCATTTTACAGCTTTGTTTTTAAGAAAGATTACAGAAAGCAATGAGCAAGAAATTGTTTCCAAAAATGGTCAGTAAGCATTGTTCCCACTTTGATTTTCCATGGTAATGAGTAACATAACTTTTAATCATAGATTTTCTAGCCAGTCATATTGACAAACATATCCTCTTTGTGTTCATTTCTGCAAAACAGAATATAGGCTGTTCTATATGCTAACAAGGGAGCAAAAGCAATATGAATGAGATCAAAATACAAAAAGAGAGATAAAGCCAAATTCTGGAATAAAAGTGATAAATTTGTGGTGTAAATGTCTTTGACTTGAGGACCTATGAAGCAGGGAGCAAGATAATGTGGGAAAACAGAAGTGATGGTCTGTGCACTACATGCTTTAGAATATGTTAAGAGGTATGTAGGAACATTCATCTAGTCAGTAATCCAGTCACCTCTGCTCTCCTTGAAATTATAATTCTCTTTGCCAAGTGATTTAGGCTTTCAATAATGTCTCTCTATAAATAATGGGATAATGCAACACAGAAGTCAGTTTATCCCTGGTGAACCATTGGAAGACTTAATGCTACCATATTCCAATGTCAGTGCTTTAATAATTATATGAAGCTGAGGTCTGCTGATATGCTCTATCTATCTGAGAAAAAAAATTAAAAAAAATAAGGTCCATTTGAAAGTGATCAAATAAAAGATGCTGGAGTTAAAGAAAAGAGACCTGTCTGTTCTACATCATGTTGCAAAGTATAGAAGAAAATTACTGGGAGCAATTTACCAGAGATTGCACTTACATTAGGGTCCTGAGACATGGGTTTAGTAGTGAATGTTAAGTAGAACAAGGAAGATGGGAGGTATGACTAGGTTGAGAGTGTAGACTGACTGACACTTTCTCCATTTTAGGGCAAATTGTTCAGTGATGATGTGACAGAAAAGAACCGAAAGAGCTGGAAAATAAAACTCTCCAGTGATATTTTCCTCTTTTCATGAGTCTTGGATTTTTTTTTTTTCTTAATTGTATCATTATCCTATATCTATTGATCCAGCCATTTGAGTATAAAATCTGGCCTAAAACAGAAGCTTCTCTTGGCTTTCAGTTATGGAAGTCTTTGTGTATGTATGTACATTCCTCCTAAGAAAGGAGAGAAATGTAGGAAGAGGAAATATGAGAGTACATTCAGTAATGAATAGAATTAGTCTGTCATGATATCATTGATTATATTAACCTCTTCTAAACCTTTCTCAGAAATACCTCATTTTGTTCTGGAGAAATAATTCATTGAAAACAGTAGGTGTTAACAGAGGACGCAGAGTTAAAGGTACAGAGAAACAGTGTAACTTTTAGTTACAGTGCTTTGGAGTCACCTGGCCCATATAGTTAGATATGTGTGTGGTTGGAGGCAAGTTATCGAAATTCCTGCATCTCAACTTCCCCATCTGTAAAATGGAGATAATTATCATGTTTTGCAAAAACTAAATGTGATATTTAAAGCATTTCATAAAGTGCTTGTACTTCTTAAATTCTTGATCAGTGGTAGCTGCCAGTAGTTGTAGTAGTAGTAGTAGTACCTGTTAGTAGTAACAGTAGTTGAAGGAAGAGGAGGAAGAAGTAGGGGTGTTTTTTTGCAGGACGTAGTAGAGTTCTTCAATGTTGCATTTTTAGGATCCAATATTAAAGATGGAATAACCCAGCTAAAAATACATAGGGAGGTTACAAATTATGAGGTTGGACTGAATGCTGCCAAACTGCCCAGATTCAGGGAAAGGAGAGCCACATAAATGACTGTCATGGAGCAGCCAGTACTCTAGGAAAGCCAGAGCAGTCAGTGTGTTCTGCCAAAGGTGAACCAACTCACTGGGTACCAGAAACCTCTGCCACCGCCATGTTGTAAATAGTAGGATAAGGAGTATAATTTTCATGACAGATTGGACCACAAGCACACATAATATATGAAAATTAAAGATGCTAATTTAATACTTTTTATCTGTCATCCAACAAAATAAATAAAAATGCTAGACTGTTTCTCTATAATCCACAGATTGGTCTTCAAATGTCATTACTCTCTTTTCAACCAACAACAAACAGAGGAGTTGATTTTGCGGACTTTTTTTTTTTTTTTCAGACTTCACAATCTTTCATATTTTCCTTTTTTGTTTAACAAATGTACATACCGGTTTTGACGACCTGTGCCATATTGAGTGTACTACTTTTTTTCTTCACTGCTGCAGTGAACCAAAAATCAACTCATCAGCAAAATGTACTTAGCTTTAACTTCATATATCTGTCTCATGACGATGAATATAGAAAGTGTTGCTGTTAACTGGGTTAGATACTTCCACACTAAGTCACAACTTATCTGCTTCCCCTTTAAAGAAATAGGTATGACATCCATCACTTGGAGAAAAGGGCTTGGTAAAGTAGAAAGGTGAGATAAAACTGCACTTGCTTAGTTACTTATTCAGGAAACATATGGGGATAGAGTCAAATAGACAAGCACCTTTATAATTTATATCGTTGCATAAGAGACAGGCTCAAAATTCAAGGTAGTAGAAGAAAAATAAGAAAGAGGGTGGGAGCATTTTAACCTGTCACTGAAAAATAAGTTTGTCATCTTGACAGTGATGCAATTAACCCCATTTAAAAGGTTGAAGACATATCAGTTTTTGGGAGACATGCTGAGTGAATACTTTTATGTCTAGGACACATTGCATATCAACAGTAATTGCTTCATTTGATTTACCAAGAAAAAATAACAGCTGAATCCATATATCAAAAATCACTATGATTTTCTTACTATACTTCTGTTAAACAAAATTCAGCTTCCTATAATCAAACTCTCTATACCATGTATAGATCCTTTTTCAGAACACTTCTCCCCCAAAACAATATCCAGTCTCTGAACGTCCAGTTTTGGGGGGATCATTATCTTCTGTTTTGTATAGCTCATATTTTTAGTATGTGCTCTTTTTATTAGTCCCCTGCTCCTGCTTTAACAGAGTACCACAAACTTGGTGGCTTAAAATAACACAGGTTTATAATCCTATAATTCTGGAAGTCAGAAGCCTGTGTTGGGTATCACTGGGTTAATATCAAGGTGTTGGTTGAACTTTGGAAGCCACCTGCATTGCTTGGCTCCATCTCAGCAATAGCTGGTCAAGTCTATTTCACATCACATAATTTTCACACTGATCCTCCTACCCCCTCTTCCACACTTAAAGACTGTTACCATTACATCCAGACCATCTGGAAAATCCGGGATATCCACCCCATTTTAAGGTCAGCTGATTAGCAACCTTAATTGTATCCACAAACTAAATTCCTATCCATACAACACAATGTATTCACAGGTGACAGGGATTGGGCATGGACACCTAATCATTCTACTTAAGGCAATTCCAGATATTAGGTTCCATATTTCTCCCAATTACATTTTATGGTACTGTTTATTGTACCCCATGGAACCACACAGAATAAGTCTAATTCATCTCTTACAAGACAGCCTTTGGGGAATGTGTGAAGGCCGCTATCATGCTTCTCCTGATTAAGCACATATTTATTTTAATTACTTCATAGTATAGTTTTACATATACTCCCTGTCCAGAAAAAAAATAACAAGTAACATTTACCAAGCAATGTGCCAGGTTGTGTGTATACATTTACTCATTTACATATATTTTCTCATTTAATTATTACAATAGCCTGATAAATTAGGTTCTCCTTTTTGTCTAGATTTTATAAGCTTTCTGAGACTGAGAGGGTTTATATCACTAACCCCCAAATTGCAAATAGACCAAAAATTGGAAGTACAGCTTGAGTCAGGTCAGTCTGAATGTAGTAGAAGTTGTTCATTTAACCATATGCTATACTAAAGGACATATCCTATTTTGACAGTGTTTCTCTTAGATTATGGTTCCCAGCATTGAATGTCATGTCTCAGATATTTTCTCTCCAACATATGAAACTATTTTGTCCCACTAATAGGTCCCCAAACCATTTAATGTTGAATAGCAGAAATATAGAAATGGATACTTCATCTGACCCAAAATATTTCTGCTAGAAGAAATATGTTAGAATCTCCTGTACTACTAAGGTTATTCACAGAATGGGCCAAGAGAAAAGGAAATATATCTAAAAACAGGTTCTACATTTGCTTTGAGTATGTTGAAATATAACTGTCTTTCTAACAACAATCTTATGCAAATTATTTTCATTATATCTTTTTTAAATGTGGGATTTGTTTAACATGTACCAGGCTGCAGAGCCTTATTGAAGAGTCAAATTTAATACAAATATTAGATTTTAAAATGTTAATAGTACAATTAATTTTTGTCAAAACTCATTTGCACTTAGAAGCAATTCATCCTGACTAGCTCTGCTCAGTTTCTCAATAGCAAAAATAAAACACGTATGTTCTATTCTTATCTCTGATATGTCTTGAGTATAAGTTCTTAGGCTGTCACAAACCTTGAAATTAGGAGGGAGGTTTGCCTTCTGGTCTTTCTTTAGCAGGAAGAGAATTGTGGGAATTATTTTTTTCTTTGAGGTTTGCTAGGAAAATTAAACTGAGGCAGTAAGGGGGGTAGTATTAACAGGGTGATTTGGATCTAGACATTAAAATTAAAAAGAAACAGAAATAGATCTCTGATATAGAAACCCTACAACATGGAAAGACTTGAATTAAAGCTAGTAATGACATAATTCAAGGAAAAGAAGCATATGACTCCCTAAGGTTCACTTCAAGTCTTTGCCCCTAGTGACATCTAGATAAACACTCGGCTTTTCATTCAATCATACATTTAAATATCTGTATTGAGTACCTACTATGCTCCAGTCACTATGCTAGGTACTGGGAATTCAGGGGATTTTCTTAAAACATCAAACATTTCTACCCTTCTTAAGGGTATATTCTAGTCAGTTGACAAAGAAAATAAATATGTAAAATCTATTTTATAATATATTGGATGGTAGTAAATGTTAAGGAGGAAAATGAAACCAGGAAAAAGGGAAAGAGACTGTCAAGTTTAACCTAGAAAGGCCTTCCTGGGAAGATAGCATTTGAGCAAAGACCTGAAGGGAATGAGGGAGCAAGTCATGTGAATAAGTGGGCAGAAAGAACAGCAAGTACAGATGCCATGGTGTGGGTGGGTGTTGGAGGTCCTTATGGAAGATTCATGGTTTATATTCAAATTTGGAGAGCTTAGGGAGGAAAGAAGGAAAATCAGTGAAGAACAAGAAGCACATCCATTCCAGTTTTAGGCTCAAGAATGAAGAGTATAGAAAGAAAAAAAAAAAAGACACTACTTGATAAGGCTCAGGGGAAGCAGGACCCTGGGGGCATAGGGAGCCAGGCTCACTTTGAGTAAGGGAGTAAAAAAGCAAATGTTCTGAAAGGCATTGGAGAGACAGGAGATTTTGCTAATGATTGATCTTAAGGTTTCAGGAGTGAGGAATGGGTGGAAGATGTGGTCAGAAAGTGGGATGCGCAAAGCAGCATTGAGGTTACGGGAAAAGAGGTAAGAAACAATGTGGGAGTGCTGGGCTTCTATTTGTGACTGACATACATGAGGAGAATGGCAGAAAGTCGTTATTATCTCAAAGCAGAAAGTGAGGGGGAAAGAGGTAGGGAAAAGTGGGAAAATTGTCAAGATTTGCTGTCTTGAGCTCCTTCTTGACTGTGCTACTGGAAGTGTGCCTTGGAGGCTCATCACTGCCACTTCCTGTGCTCTTGACACGGCCCTTTGTCATAAACTGTTGATTTTCTGGATTAAGAAATAACTCACTGTAGTGATGCTTGCTCTTTTAGCCAGAGAGAATTTGTAAGTTATAACAGGTTGAACATTAACCGTAAAATGTCTTAGTTAATGAGGAAGATCTTCCTCCTTCAGAAAAGTTGAATCCTTTATAAAGAGTCTCTAATTTATTTCAGGGCTCACCATATCTTAGATAAAGCTGAAACTAGAAATGTAGAGTAGTGAATAGCAAGAAAACAGCAAGGTTGAGATTCAGCAATATGGCACATTAACAGTGCAAGCTATCAGGAGAACGAAAGTTAGACAAGCAACACAAAGGTAAAACTGAGAATCCTATGTAAGTTCAAGAGGTAGTTAAGGTGTTTGGTTTAGATTTTTATTAAGAAGCATGATGAATGTTGTCAAGGTAACCAGTTAGGAATAGACATAGAACATGTAATTTCTAAATCATTGGGGGGAAGGGGTAAATTAAATAATAAAAAAATCCTATAATTATTTAACAAAATGAAGACCAAAAGAGGTATAGTAATCATGTCTTTATTTTCTGTATTTCTGATGCTTTGACATCTGAGGCCTTGCTCCCTCTGGAAGGACTGCCTCTCTCAGGATTAGCTAATTCCTAGAAATAGTAAATAATTCACCTGTAAACATACTTTTCACATGCAAACCAACCAATCCAGAGGCCATATTCTAACCTCCTCCTTTATTGGTTCTCACAGTCAGGGCCACTGTTATCTGCTTTAATCATCCCAGGGTCAGGTTCCAGACAAACAGTGACAGCCTCTATGTACCAGAGCCTGCTGAAATTATTCAAATTCATCAATCCTAAACCTGTAGAAAATAAAGATTGAGAAAAAAATCTTATGAGAAGTCAGAGAAATTTGATTGCCTATGAAGGAACAAAAATAAAAATCAAATGTGACTTCTCAGAAACCATGCAAGAAAGAGTGATGTGAAGCATTTAGTGTTGAGATGTCAAAAAAAAAAAAAAAAAAAAAAAACCCCTACCAACCTAGAATTGTGTATCCAGCGAAATTATCCTACAAAAGTGAAAGAGAAATAGATTTTCTCAGATAAGCAAAAATTGAGGGAATTTATTGCAAGTAGACCTGCCTTGCAAGAAATGTTAAAAGAAGATTTTCAGAGAGAAGGAAAATGATATAGGTAAAAAATTTGGATCTATATAAAGAGAGAGTACTAGAGAATAAATAAACACATGGAAAATAAAAATTCTTTTTCTTACTCTTTTTCTTCCTTTATTTATGTATTTATTTGTATTTTATTTTAATCACCTGGTGCTCATCGTGACAAGTGCACTCCTAATCCTCATCACCTATTTCTTCTATCCCTCCACCCACCTTTCCTCTGGTAACGAAGAGTTTGTTCTCTGTAGTTAAGGGTCTGTTTCTTGGTTTGCCTCTCTTTAAAGTAATTATTGATAGATATGTATTTATTGTCACTTTATTACTTGTTTATGATTGTTTCTAAAGATTTTCTCTGAACATTTCTTGTCTTATTTTCATAGTTGGCTTGTTTTCTTTAGTGCTATATTTGGATTTCTCTTTATTCTTTGCATATTTATTAGTCGTTTTTGATTTGTGGTTACCATTAGGTTTATATATAATGTCTTCTGCATATAGCAGTCTGTATTAAGTTGATGGTTGTTTAAGTTTGAACCCATACTTTACTCCTCTCCTCCCCATGTTTTAAGGATATAGTGTATATTTTGCATCCTTTTATTCTGTGAGTTCTTTGACTTATTTTTTACAGAAATATTCATTTTTACTGCTTTTGTTTTTCCCACCTTTATACTGTCACTCTTGGTCTTTCTTTTCCACTCAGAGTCTCCTTTAGTATTTCTTACAGGGCTGATCAATTGTCATGAACTCCTTGAGTTTTTGTTTGTCTGAGAAACTCTTTATCTCTGTTTCTGTTCTGAATGATCACCTTGCCAAGTAGGGTATTCTTGGCTGAGATTTTTCACATTCAGCACTTTGAATGTATCATGCCATTCTTGGCTGGCTTGGAAAGTTTCTGCTGAAAAATCCACTGATAGCCTTATGGGATTTCCTTTGTATGTAACTATCTTTTGTCTTGCCGCTTTTAATATTTTTATCACAATATTTTGCAAATTTAATTACAATATGTCTTGCTGTGTATCTTCTTTTGTTGATTTTGTTGGGGTTTCTCTGTGCCTCCTGCATCTGGATGTCTGTTTGCTTCCCCAGATTAGAGAAGTTTTCAGCTATTATTTCTTCAACTAAATTCTCTGCCCCCTCTTCTCTTCCTTCTTCTGGAACTCCTATAATACAAATGTTACGGGTGCCTGGGTGGCTCAGATGGTTGATCATATGCCTTCGGCTCAGGTCATGATCCCAGGGTTCTGGGATCGAGTCCTGCATCAGGCTCTCTGCTCCTTGGGAGCCTGCTTCTCCCTCTGCCTCTCTCTCTCTCTCTGTCTCTCATGAATAAATTAATAAAAATCTTTAAAAATAAATGTTACATTTGATGGAGTCACTGAGTTCCCTAAGTCTATTCTCATTTTGCATAATTCTTTTTTCTTTTTTGTTCAACTTGATTATTTTCCATTACTCTGTCTTCTAGGTCATTAATACATTCCTCTGCTTCTTCCGGCCTGCTATTCATTCCATCAAGTGTGTTTCTCATTTCATTTATTGAGCCCTTTATCTCTGCTACGTTATTCCTTATCTCTGTGTTAATGGTCTCACTGATGTCCTCCACTCTTTTCTCATGTCCAGCAAGTATTCTTATAATCATTGCTTTCAGTTCTCCATCAGGCATGTTACTTATATCTGTTTTGCTTAGATCTCCAGCTATGGCCTGGTCCTATTCTTCCATTTGGGGCAAATTCCTCTTGTCTTCTCATTTTATCTAGGTTTCTATGCCTGTTTCTGTGTGTTAGAAAAGTCAGCTATGTCTCCTGTTCTTGGGGGTAATGGCTTTATGAAGAAGAGGTCCTGTAGTGCTATGCAGTGTAGTATCCCCTGTTATTCAGGGTCTGGTGCTTCCAGGAATGTCTCCAATGTGTGCTGCATGTACATGTTGTGTTTTGGCCACTTTATTCTTCAGGTCAGTCATCTGCAGAGACTCTCTTTGCCTGTTATGGGCAGTGTTTAGTCCCTGGCCTGAATGTGACACATTTTAACTAAGTATACTCTCATCTGCTTGTGAAATGAGACCTTTCACTGCTGCCACCAGAACTGAAGCCTCACAAAACTCCCAGGTCAGGAGACATGCTGTTGGCAGGGGTTGGGGCCAGTCTTCTGGGGGAGAGGACCTACTGCACTGGGACTGAAGCAAGCTTGACAGGAAAATGCAGCTTTTCTGAAGCATGGGGGTAGGGGGAATGGGGGTTAGGGAGATAGGGCTTGGGTAAGCAAGTTAGTTAGTGAATATCTGTGCTGTGCTGATTCCTGCAGGTGGCCCTGTGCTTATGCTGAGACGCAGGGGAGGAAAATGGTGCCAGCCAGTTCCTTTGTTTCTGGAGGAGTCTCTCTGTGAATGGTGCCTCTCTGCAATACACTCTGAGATGAGAAAATAATCTCCCCACTATGTGCCCCAGGCACTCTTCACTTTGCTGTTTCTACAGTGTATGTCCACAGGCTGTTTGCCCTGACTTTTCTCCAAAAGTGGCCTAATGTCCTCCAAGTTCTCTCAGAGCTAAGCATGCTGACCTTTAAAACTCCTGGTTTTAAGCTTTGCTGGTTACAAGAACTCAGAAAACTCAGGCTCTCTTACTTTCCAAGTCAATTGCTATGAAGATTTATTTTCTCCGTGCACTCCCCTGTGTGCTAGCCTGCCTCTTGCCCTTCTCCGTGACCCTAGCTCCCTCCCCACCACAGTAGCCATGATCTGTTTCTCTCCCAAGCTGTGTCTCTGAATATCCTACCTTCTTCATTGTGGCCTCTTCTGTACCTTGAGTTGTGGAGTTTTTTCTGCCAATTCTCAATCGATTTCTGGGATATTTAGAATGAATTGATAGTTATCTAGTTGTATTCATGGGATGAGGTTAGCCTAGGGTCCTCCTACTCTGTTGCCATCTTCCCCTCTCTCTCTTTTCATTATTCTTAATTGAGCTAACAGATCAGAGTTTGTTCATGATAACAATAGCAAAACAATATATTTTATTATTATAGTTTGTATATAAATAAAATGAATGACACCAGTGATATAAGAAATGGGAGGGAAGGATTAGGAAAACTTTATTATAAAGTGTACTACCTGTGAAACAATATAGTTTTATTTGAAAGTAGACTTGGATTACTTGTAAATATATAATGCAAGCTCTAGGGTAACCACTAACATTTTTTTTATAAGAAGTAAAATTGAGGGACACCTGGGTGGCTCAGTCAGTTAAGCATCTGCCGTCAGCTCAGGTCATGATCCCAGGGTGCTGGGATCGAGTCCCACATCAGGCTCCTTGCTCCTCCCTCTGCCTGCTGCTCCCCCTGCTTGTGCGTGCTCTCTCTCTCTCTCTGACAAATTTTTAAAAAATCTAAAAAGAAGTAAAATTGATATGCTAGGAAAGGAGAGAAAATTGAATCCTATAAAATGATCAGTTAAAATCACAAAAAGCAGGAAAAAAAAAGACAAAAATAGGAACAAAGAACAAAGACAACAAAAAGCAAATAGGAAACAATATGATAGATATCAATCCAAGTTTATCAGTAATCGTACTAAATTTCTGTAGTCTAAATACACCAATTCAAAGAGATTTTCAGAATGGATTAAACAAAAGGATTCAAATATATGTTGTCTATAAGAAACCCACTTTAAATATAAAAACATATAAGTTAAAAAAAAAGAATGGAGAAAGCTATACTATGCTAACATTTATTAGCCAAAAGAAAGGTGGAGTACCTATATTGCTCTGAAAACTTCAGAGCAAGGAAAACTGTCAAGGATAATAAAGGGCATTATATATAGCAGATGCTTCTACCGATGGTGGATTCACAGCTGCCTGTGGTGAACTTTGGCTCCCTGCCCCCAGCAACACCTTCTGCGCCACCACCTCTTTCTTTGTTACCTATGGGCCCAGCTCTACAGCCCCTAGCCTGACTGTTTGGCCCCCACCTGCTCTTGTTACCGGGATGCTACCTGCACCTGCCAGACTCTTCCCCCCTAGCTGGAGGCAAGCATACCTGCACCCAGTGGAACTAAAGCCATTCCAGGATCATCATAAACTGAGCAAGGGGACCTGAGTCATCACATACTCCCCCAGCTGGAAGGTCTTTGTCTTGCCTCCATTCTTGTCTCAAGGCCCTACCTTCTACCTAAGTGGAGTCTTCTGAACCTAGCACATCAGCCTCTACCAACAGTCCTCAACACCAGATGCCCTGTGCTGGATGCTGAAGCCTTGGGAGTAGACAGGGCCAGCTTCTTGAGAGGGACCTTCCCCGACAGGCAGAGGAGCCTGGTTCCTGAGCAGACAAGTACTCTTGGTTGCTCCCACCCTGCTGAGGGAGTTCCCCTTCCCCTGGCCCCCTAGGGCTCATGTATAGATTATAAATATATAAGGGGGAAAGGGGTGGGTGGGTGGGACTGGGGCCTCACTTTCCCTCTCCTCCCTCCCTTGGTCCACTATCCCTGGGGCCATTTGTTAAAAAAGAATAATAAAAGGATTTTTAAAAATAGAAAAGAAAGAAAGAACATTACATGGTGATAAATGGATCATTTCTTCAGGAAAACATAACAATCCTTAATGCCTATGTGCCTAACAACAGAGTACCAAATTATGTGAAGTAAAAACTGGTAAAATTGCAAGGAGAAATAGATGCATCTACTATTATAGTTGGAGACTTCAACACCCACCTGTCAGAAATTAATAGATCTAGTAGGCAGAAAATCAGTAAAGAGGGGCACCTGGGTGGCTCAGGTGTTAAGCATCTGCCTTAGGCTCAGGTCATGATCCCAGGGTCCTGGGATCGAGCCCCGCATCTGGCTCCCTGCTCTGCGGGAAGCCTGCTTCTCCCTCTCCCACTCCCCCTGCTTGTGTTCCCTCTCTCGCTATGTCTCTCTCTGTTAAATAAAAAAATAAAATCTTAAAAAAAAAAAAAAGAAAATCAGTAAAGACATAGTTGAATTTAATAATACCACCAGTCAACTGGTTAAAATGGACATCTATAGATGACTTCATCCAGCAGCAGCATAATACACATTCTCCTCAACCTCACATAGAATATATGCCAAGATAAACTACATTCTGGCCCAGAAAAAAAAAAACAAAAAAACAACAAATTTAAAAGAGTGAAAATCATTCAATACACACTCTTAGATCACAATGGAATTAAACTATAAATCAAAATTTTTCCAAAGTCTTTGGAGGTTAAATAATGCACCAAAGAAGTAACCTCCAGAGAAAATTTTAAAAATATTTTGAACTAAGTAAAAATGAAATAAAATTACAAAATCTGTGGGATATACAAATTTATAGCACTGAATGCATATATTAGAGAAAAAGAAAATTCTAAAATCAATAATCGAAGCTTCTATTTTAGGAAATTAGAAAAAGAATAGCAAGTGAAATCCAAAGTAAGCAGAAGAAAAGAAATAATAAAAGTTAAAGCAGAAATCAATGAAATTGAAAATAGGAAATCAATAAAGAAAATTAATGAAACCAAAAGCTGGTTCTTTGGAAAGATCAATAAATTGGTAACTCTCTAGCCAGAGTAACTAAGCAAAATGGAGAAAAAGCAAATTACTAGTATCAGAAATGAAAGAGGGGACCGTGCTATAGATTTGATGGAAAATACCTAATAGAGGAATACCATGAACAGCTCTGTGCCCACAGTAGTTGATAATTTGGATGCGGTGGACCAATTCCTTGAAATATACAAATTGCCAAAACTCACAGAAGAAGAAAATAGACAACATGAATAGCCTGTAACTGTTAAATAAATTGAATCACTAATTAATGACATCTAAAACAAAGTGCCAGGCCCAGATGAGTTCATTGGTAAATTCTACCAAATATTTAAGAAATATACTAATTTTCTAGAAACTTTTCCAGAAGATAGAAGCAGAGAGAATACTTCCTAAGTCATTCTTTGAGGCCAGTATTACTCTGGTACCAAAGCAGACAATGACATTACAAGAAATCTTAACTATAGACAAGTATTGAACATATATGCGGAAATCTTCAAGACAATATTAGAAAAGTAAATCCAACAAAGTAGAAAGGCAGTTATTCACTACAAGCAAGTGAGATTTATCCCAGGTTGTAAGTTTGGTTCAACCTTTGAAGTTATAAATATATGAACCTTTGATAATAAATGTAATTCATCATAGTAATAGACTAAAAGAAAATCACATGATCATCTCAATAGATGCAGAAAAAGCATTTGATAAACTCCAACACTTATTCATCATAAAAATGCTCAATAAACTGGGAATAAAGGAAAACTTCTTCAACTGGATAAGTAATATTTACCAAAGTATCTACAGCTAATATAATACTGATTGGTGAGAAACTCATGTTTTCCCAGTAATTTCAGCTACAAGGTAAGGATGTCTCATCACTAAACTGATAAGCTAGACTTCATTGAAATTAAAAGCTGCTCTGTGAAAGACAATGACAACAGAATAAAAGAACAAGCTACACATTGGGAGAAAATATTTACAAAAGGCACATCTGATAAAGTACTGCTAACTGAAGTATACAAGGAACTCTTAAACCTCAACAATAAGAAGACAAACAATCCAATTAAAACATGGTGCAAAGACCTTAACAGATACTTAACCAAAAAAGATATGCACATGACAAATAAGCATATGATGCTCCATGTCATATGTCATCAGGGAATTGCAAATTAAACTACAATATCACTACACATCTATAGAATGGTCAAAATCCAGACACTGACAACAGATGCTGGTGAGGATGTGGAGTAACAAGAAATCATTGCTGGTGGGAATACAAAATGGTAAAACCATTTTGGAAAACAGTTTGGTGTCTTTTTTTTTTTTTTAATAAAACTAGATATATTCTTATCATAAAATCCAGCAATCATACTACTTGGTTATTTATTTAAAACTATTGAAAACAGCTGTACACAAAACCATACATATGTATGTTTATAACAGCTTTATTCATAATTGCCAGAAATTGTATGCCACCAACATGTCCTTCAGTAAGAGAATGGGTAAATAAACTATGGTACATGTATAGCCAGACAATGAAATATTAGTCAGTGATAAAAAGAAATGAGCCATCAAGACATGAAAAGACAAAGAGAAACCTTAAATGCATATTACTAAGTGGGAGAAGGCAGTGTAAAAGGGCTCCATAATGTAGCATTCCAACTATATGATAGAGCCAAAATGATGGAGACAGATTGAGATCAGTGGTTGTCAGGGATTAGGAACAAGGGAGCACAGATTTTTAGGGCAGTGAAACTATTCTATATGATACTTTAATGATGGGTACATTAAATGTTGATACACATTTATCAAAACCCATAGATTGCACATCAAGAGTGAACCCTAAGGTAAATTAAGGACTTTGAATGATAATGACATCAACGTAGGTTCATTGATTATAATAAATGTAACATTCTGTTGGGGAATGTTGAGAGTAGGGCACCCTGTGCATGTATGGGGACAAGGGAATATTAAAACTCCCTATACTTTCTCCTCAACTTTTCTGTGAACCTAAAAATGCTCTAAAAATAGTCTATTTTTAGGGGGCACCTGGGTGGCTCAGTCGGTTAAGCATCTGCCTTCGGCTCAGGTCATGATAGCAGGGTTCTGGTATCAAGAACCGCGTCGGGCTCCTTGCTAAGCAGGGAGTCTTCTTTTTCCCTCCCCCTTTCCCACTGCCTCTGCCCATAACTCATGATCTCTCTCACACTCTCTCTCTCAAATAAATAAATGATATCTTGAAAAAAAAAAGTCTATTTTAAAAAAAAATCTTGTGTAAGGTTTGATCAACTGCTATCAACTTTTTCCTGTATTCATATATTTCGGGTATATTAGTTATATTTGTTCAAATAACAAAAGTAAGAAATAGGAAAAGACACAGAATAATAGAACCATGAATACATTGAGTTTTGGGTCTGAGCAAAAAGATTTTTAATAATATGATGACATTAACTTATATAAATCTGATATTTGTAGTTTATAAAGGTGATCTCATTTACTTTGCCTTATTTTATTAATACTATCTGTGAAGTTCATGACCAAATGTTTCTGTTATTTCATAGTAAGAAAAATGAGGTTTATTGACTTGCCCAAAGTTGCAAAAATGGTAAGTAGTAGATACTTTTAAAGAAAAACTATGATATATTCATTACCTCTTTACTTAGCAAGATAGTAGATAAAAGACCTGTTCTTTTTTTTTATGTTATGTTAATCACCATACATCATTAGTTTTTTTTAAATTTTTTATTGTTATGTTAATCCCCATACATTACATCATTAGTTTTTGATGTAGTGTTCCATGATTCATTGTTTGCATATAACACTCAGTGCTCCATGCAGAAAGTGCCCTCTTTAATACCCATCACCAGGCTAACCCATCCTCCCACCTCCCTCCTCTCTAGAACCCTCAGTTTGTTTTTCAGAGTCCATAGTCTCTCATGGTTCATCACCCCTCCAATTTCCCCCCTTCATTCTTCCCCTCCTGCTTTCTTCTTCTTCTTTTTTTTTTTTTAACATATAATGTATTATTTGCTTCAGAGGTACAGAACTGTGATTCAACAGTCTTGCACACTTCACAGCGCTCACCATAGCACATACCCTCCTCAATGTCTATCACCCAGCCCTCCCATCCCTCTCACCCCCCACCACTCCAGCAACTAGTTTGTTTCCTGAGATTAAGAATTCCTCATATCAGTGAGGTCACATAATACATGTCTTTCTCTGATTGACTTATTTCGCTCAGCATAACACCCTCTAGTTCCATCCACGTCGTTGCAAATGGCAATATTTCATTCTTTATGATGGCTGCATAATATTCCATTGTATATATATACCATATCTTCTTTCTTTTTTTTTTTTTTAAAGATTTTATTTATTTATTTGACAGAGAGATTGACAGCGAGAGAGGGAACACAAGCAGGGGGGAGTGGTAGAGGGAGAAGCAGGCTTCCCACGGAGCAGGTAGCCCGATGTGGGGCTTGATCCAGGACCCTGGGATCATGACCTGAGCTGAAGGCAGACGCCTAACGACTGAGCCGCCCAGGGGCCCCATACCACATCTTCTTTATCCATTCATCTGTCGATGGACATCTTGGCTCTTTCCACAGTTTGGCTATTGTGGACATTGCTGCTATAAACATCGGGGTGCACGTACCCCTTCGGATCCCTACATTTCTATCTTTGGAGTAAATACCCAGTAGTGCAATTGCTGGATCATATGGTAGCTCTATTTCAACTTTTTGAAGAACCGCCATACTGTTTTCCAGAGTGGCTGCACCAGCTTGCATGCCCACCAACAGTGTAGGAGAGTTTCCCTTTCTCCGCATCCCCGCCAACATCTGTCATTTCCTGACTTGTTAATTTTAGCCATTCTGACTGGTGTGAGGTGATATCTCATTGAGGTTTTGATTTGGATTTCCCTGATGCCAAGTGACGTTGAGCACTTTTTCATGTGTCTGTTGCCCATTTGGATGTCTTCTTTGGTAAAATGTCTGTTCATGTCTTCTGCCCATTTCTTGATTGGATCATTTGTTCTTTGGGTGTTGAGTTTAAGAAGTTCTTTATAGATTTTGGATACTAGCCCTTTATCTGATATGTCATTTGCAAATATCTTCTCCCATTCTGTCGGTTATCTTTCGGTTTTGTTGACTGTTCCTTTTGCTGTGCAAAAGCTTTTTATCTTGATGAGGTCCCAATACTTCATTTTTGCCCTTGCTTCCCTTGCCTTTGGCAATGTTTCTAGGAAGAAGCTGCTGCAGCTGAGGTCGAATAGGTTGCTGCCTGTGTTCTCCTTTAGGATTTTGATGGACTCCTGTCTCACATTTAGGTCTTTCATCCATTTTGAGTCTATTTTTTGTGTGGTGTAAGGAAAAGGTCCAGTTTCATTCTTCTGCATGTGGCTGTCCAATTTTCCCAACACCATTTGTTGAAGAGACTGTCTTTTTTCCATTGGACATTCTTTCCTGCTTTGTCGAAAATTAGTTGACCATAGAGTTGAGGGTCCATTTCTGGGCTCTCTATTCTGTTCCATTGATCTATGTGTCTGTTTTTGTGCCAGTACCATGCTGTCTTGATGATGACAGCTTTGTAATAGAGCTGGAAGTCCGGAATTGTGATGCCGCCGGCTTTGCTTTTCTTTTTCAATATTCCTCTGGCTATGCGGGGTCTTTTCTGGTTCCATACAAATTTTAGGATTATTTGATCCATTTCTTTGAAAAAAGTGGTTGGTATTTTGATGGGGATTGCATTGAATGTGTAGATTGCTCTAGGTAGCATTGACATCTTCACAATATTTTTTCTTCCAATCCATGAGTATGGGACGTTTTTCCATTTCTTTGTGTCTTCCTCAATTTCTTTCATGAGTATTTTATAGTTTTCTGAGTACAGATCCTTTGCCTCTTTGGTTAGATTTATTCTTAGGTATCTTATGGTTTTGTGTGCAATTGTAAATGGGATTGACTCCTTAATTTCTCTTTATTCTGTCTTGTTGTTGGTGTATAGGAATGCCACTGATTTCTGTGCATTGAGTTTATATCCTGCCACTTCACTGAATTCCCGTAGGAGTTCTAGCAGTTTTGGGGCAGAGTCTTTTGGGTATTCCACATAAAGTATCATATCATCTGCAAACGGTGAGAGTTTGACTTCTTCTTTGCCGATTTGGATGCCTTTAATTTCTTTTTGTTGTCTGATTGCTGTGGCTGGGACTTCTAATACTATGTTGAATAGCAGTGGTGATAGTGGACATCCCTGCCGTGTTCCTGACCTTAGGGGGAAAGCTCTCAGCTTTTGCCCATTGAGAATGATATTCGCTGTGGGTTTTTCATAGATGGCTCTTATGACGTTGAGGTATGTGCCCTCTATGCCTATATTCTGAAGAGTTTTGATCAAGAAAGGATGCTGTACTTTGTCAAGTGCTTTTCCTGCATCTATTGAGAGAATCATATGGTTCTTGTTCTTTCTTTTATTAATGTGTCGTATCACGTTGATTGATTTGCAGATGTTGAACCAACCTTGCAGCCCAGGGAAAAATCCCACTTGGTCATGGTGAATAATCCTTTTAATGTACTGTTGGATCCTATTGGCTAGTATTTTGGTGAGAATTTTTGCATCCATGTTCATCAAGGATATTGGTCTGTAATTCTCCTTTTTGATGGGGTCTTTGTCTGGTTTTGGGATCAAGGTAATGGTGGCCTCATAAAACGAGTTTGGAAGTTTTCCTTCCATTTCTATTTTTTGGAACAGTTTCAGAAGAATAGGTATTAATTCTTCTTTAAATGTTTGGTAGAATTCCCCTGGGAAGACATCTGGCCCTGGGCTTTTGTTTGTTGGGAGATTTTTGATGACTGCTTCCATTTGCTTAGTGGTATAGGTCTGTTCAGGTTTTCTATTTCTTCCTGGTTCAGTTTTGGTAGTTGATACATCTCTAGGAATGCCTCCATTTCTTCCAGGTTATCTAATTTGCTGGCATAGAGTTGCTCATAATATGTTCTTTTCATTGTTTGTATTTCTTTGGGGTTGGTTGTGATCTCTCCTCTTTCATTCATGATTTTGTTGATTTGGGTCATTTCTCTTTTCTTTTTGATAAGTCTGTCCAGGGGTTTATCAATCTTGTTAATTCTTTCAAAGAACCAGCTCCTAGTTTCGTTGATTTGTTCTACTGTTCTTTTGGTTTCTATTTCATTGATTTCTACTCTGATCTTTATTATTTCTCTTCTCCTGCTGGGTTTAGGCTTTATTTGCTGTTCTCTCTCCAGCTCCTTTAGGTGTAGGGTTAGGTTGTGTACTTGAGACCTTTCTTGTTTCTTGAGAAAGGCTTGTATTGCTATATAGTTTCCTCTTAGGATCGCCTTTGCTGCATCTCAAAGATTTTGAACACTTGTGTTTTCATTTTCATTGGTTTCCATGAATTTTTTTTTTAATTTTTTTTTAAGGTTTTATTTATTTGGGAGAGAGAGAATGAGAGACAGAGAGCATGAGAGGGAGGAGGGTCAGAGGGAGAAGCAGACTCCGTGCTGAGCAGGGAGCCCGATGTGGGACTCGATCCCGTGACTCCAGGATCACGACCTGAGCCGAAGGCAGTCGCTTAACCAACTGAGCCACCCAGGTGCCCTCCACGAATTTTTTTAATTCTTCTTTAATTTCCTGGTTGCCCCATTCATTCTTTAGTAGGATGCTCTTTAGCCTCCGTGTATTTGAGTTGTTTCTGACTTTCCTCTTGTGATTGAGTTTTAGTTTCAAATCATTGTGGTCTGAAAATATGCAGGGAATGATCCCAGTCTTTTGGTACCAGTTGAGACCTGATTTGTGACTTAGGATGTTTTCTATTCTGGAGAATGTTCCATGGGAACTAGAGAAGAATGTGTATTCTTGCTTTGGGATGGAATGTTCTGAATATGTCTGTGAAGTCCATTTGGTCCAGTGTGTCATTTAAAGTCTTTATTTCCTTGCTGATCTTTTGCTTAGATGATCTGTCCATTTCAGTGAGGGGGGTGTTAAAATCCCCCACTATTACTATATTGTTGATGTGTTTCTTTGCTTTTGTTATTAATTGCCTTATATAATTGGCTGCTCCCATGTTAGGGGCATAGATATTTACAATTGTTAAGTCTTCTTGTTAGATAGATCCTTTAAGTATGATATAGTGTCCTTCCTCATCTCTTATTACAGTCTTTGGTTTAAAATCTAATTTGTCTGATACAAGGATTGCCACCCCAGCTTTTTTTTGGTGTCCATTAGCATGGTAAATGGTTTTCCACCCTCTCACTTTCAATCTGGGGGTGTCTTTGGGTCTAAAATGAGTCTCTTGCAGACAGCATATTGATGGGTCTTGTTTTTTAATCCAGTGTGATAGCCTGTGTCTTTTGATTGGGGCATTTAGCCCATTTACATTCAGGGTAACTATTGAAAGATAGGAATTTAGTGCCATTTTATTGCCTGTAAGGTGACTGTTACTGTATATTGTCTGTGTTCCTTTCAGGTCTATGTTACTTTTAGGCTCTCTCTTTGCTCTGAGGACCCCTTTCAATATTTCATGTAGGGCTGGTTTTGTGTTTGCAAATTCCTTTAGTTTTCGTTTGTCCTGGAAGCTTTTTGTCTCTCCTTCTAATTTCAATGACAGTCTAGCTGGATATCGTATTCTTGGCTGCATATTTTTCTCATTTAGTGCTCTGAATATATCCTGCCAGTCCTTTCTGGCCTGCCAGGTCTCTGTGGATAGGTCTGCTGCCAACCTAATGTTTCTACCATTTTAGGTTACAGATCTCTTGTCCCGAGCTGCCCCCTGGATTTTCTCTTTGTCTCTGAGACTCGTGAGTTTTACTATTAGATGTCGGGGTGTTGACCTGTTTTTATTGATTTTGAGAGGGGTTCTCTGTGCTTCCTGGATTTTGATGCCTGTTTCCTTCCCCAAATTAGGGAAGTTCTCTGCTATTATTTGCTCCAATAACCTTCTGCCCCTCTCTCTCTTTCTTCTTCTTCTGGGATCCCAATTATTCTAACGTTGTTTTGTCTTATGGTACCGCTTATCTCTCGAATTCTGCCCTCATGATCCAGTAGTTGTTTATCTCTCTTTTTCTCAGCTTCTTTATTTTCCATCATTTGGTCTTCTATATCACTGATTCTCTCTTCTGCCTCATTTATCCTGGCAGTTAGCGCCCCCATTTTTGATTGCACCTCTTTAATAGCCTTTTTGATTTCTACTTGGTTAGATTTTAGGTTTTTTTTTTTTCTCCAGAAAGCGTTTCTCTAATAACTTCCATGCTTTTTTCAAGCCCAGCTAGTATCTTTAAAATCATGATTCTGAACTCTAGGTCTGACATCGTACTAATATCCGTATTGAGTAGGTCCCTGGTAGTCGGTACTACCTCTTTTTCTTTTTGTTGAGGTGATTTTTTCCGTCTTGTCATTTTGTCCAGAGGAGAATAGATGGATGACAGACAAAATGCTAATAGGTTAACAACATCCCCAGAAAATATACTCTAAACAAATCAGAAAAGACCTGAAACCAGGGGAAAAGAAAGGTAAAGAAAGAACAGGGAAAAAGAAAAATAAGAGAAAAAGAAAAAGATAAAAACAAACAAAAACAGAACAAAACAAAAAAAAAAACAGAATATGATCAAATATGATCAGGTTGGTGCATAGATCAGTGCCACACACTAGATTTGGAGTGTATTTTGGTCTGTTAGAAGAAAGTGCCTCCCAAAATTTTAAAGAAAGAAAAACTTATATATGTATAAAAATAAGGGTTAATATGATGGAGGGATGGAATATGACTGTAAAGATTAAAATTATAAAAGATTTTATAAAAGGAATTGATAAGTTGTTTGAAAAAAGAAAAAAGAGGATTTAAAAAAAACAACAACAAAAGGGAGAGAATGTGATCAGGCAGGAGACTAGAACAAAGTCATACACTAGAGATTTAGGGTATATTTTGATGTGTTAGAAGAAACTGTATCTCAAAATTTTAAAGAGAACAACTTATATATATATATTTATATTTATATGCCAAAAATAAGGGTAACTACTATGAAGGGATAGAATATGACTCTAAAAATGAAAAATAAAAATGTTTTTTAAAAAAGGGATTGATAAGAGGTTGGTTGAAAAAGGGAAAAAGAAAAATTCCAAAAAAAAAAAAAAGTTAAAAAAAAATTAACTTTGAAAGACTAAAGAATCATGGTAAAAAAGCCATGAATTCTATGTGCAGTATTCCGCTAGCGCTGGAGTTCTGCTGTTCTCATTGATCAGTAAACTTGGTCTTGGCTGGCTGTTCTTTCTGATCTTGTAGGGGAGGGGTCTGTTGCCGTGGTTCCTTAATGTCTTTGCCAGAGGCGGAATTGCCCCACCCTTGCCGGGTCTGGGCTATGTAATCTGCTTGGATTTGCTCTCAGGAGCTTTTTTTCCCTGCAAGCTTTCCACTGGGCTTTGGAGGACAAGAGTGAAAATGGTGGCCTCCCAGTCTTCACCCCAGAGGAGCCGAGAACTTGGGGCCCCCTTCCTCAGTGAGCCCCCAGACTAAAGCAGTCAGTCACTCCCGTCTTCCCGGTCTCCGGCTGTACTCTCCGGCTGCACTCCGTGCTCACCCGGCCTGTGACTGAGCGTTTCTATCTCTGGCCCCCGACTCGGTGTGGAGTCTCTAAACCCGGCCGATCCCTGTGGTGCACTCCCGCACTGCTCCTCCCCGGGGGAGGAAGGGGAGTTTCCCTGGATCTGCCACCTGTTGGGTCCCTGCTGGAGGAGCAGTGGCCCAACTGTGCCGCGGATCAGAATTTATGGCAACCCCGAGCTGAGAGCCTGCGCCTCAGCTCCATCTCTGCAGCCAGCTTCTCCGCTCCCTGGGAGCTCTGCCATACTCAGGCACGCCCGGTCTTTCTGTGACCCCGAGGATCCTGAGACTGCACTGTCCCACGAGGGTTCCACCCCCTGCTTAGCCACTGGAGTGACGTCCTTCAGCAGAGCCAACTTCTAAAAATTCTGATTTTGTGCTCTGCTGCTCTATCACTTGCCAGAAGTGGCCGATCGAGGCCACCTCCCCCGCCGTCTATCCTCCCAGTTATCGCCTCGGATTCACTTCTCCACACGTCCTACCTTCCAGAAAGTGGTCACCTTTCTTTCTTTTTTTTAAAGATTTGTATTTATTTATTTGACAGAGAGACAGCGAGAGAGGGAACACAAGCAGGGGGAGTGGGAAAGGGAGAAGCAGGCTTCCCACCGAGCAGGGAGCCCGATGCAGGGCTCGATCCTAGGACCCTGAGATCATGACCTGAGCCGAAGGCAGTCGCTTAACCAGCTGAGCCACCCAGCACCCCAGTGGTCACTTTTCTTTTCAGAGTTGTTGCTATTTTTTTCATCGATCTCCTGTTGAGTTCATAGTTGTTCAGAATGGTTTGATCCCTATCCAGCTGAATTCCTGGGACCAGACAAATTCCAGGTCTCCTACTCCTCCACCATCTTGCTCCACCCCCGATAAAAAAACCTGTTCTAAAAGTAAAAGACTGCAATTATTCTTGAGATACTTTTGATACTACAAAAAATGATTTGTATAAAATAATCCATCATTTAAATAAAATCTTTCACTAAAATTATTACTAGTGATAATATTTAGTTACCATCTATAATTTGTAATGTGAAATGGTTATTTGAAAGTTCTTGGTGAGAAAAGAATAATCATGTTATAAAGTCAAGCTTGAATTTAATATTGAAATCATATAACAGGAGCAAAATGGTAGCACAAAGAGAATTTAACAGTAAGCTAAGAACTGACAGTTCCGTCTGATTCATTAATTTGCCATCTGGCATTCATTATATGCCTCAGTTTCTACTCTGTGAAATGACAAGGTTGATACTAAATGATCTCAAGCACTAAAATTCTCTGATTCTATGCTCACGTGGCACTATATTTTAAAGCACATATGCCTCTTGTAAAGTGAAATTAAAGTGAATAAGCACACATAAATGGTACAATGATTAACTTTACTGAGAGCTAAAAGTCATAGCATATTAGCCTTACATATGAAAAATTTGCCTAATGAATCAAACTTGAAGAATCTCTCAGTGCCTAGTTGTTTGACAGAGAACAAGAACTGTGAAATTGCTGATTTTATCCCAATGATTTCTTGTTCCATGGGTCACACACAGGAAAAAGGAGGGTCAGTAAGTTTCTCATTAATACGTATCAGCTTGTAAAAGAAAAAAAAAGTATCTTTTGACATTGCAATGAACTATAATAGTCTTAATGAATATTACTGCTAAAGTACCCATGCAAATTAGCATTTCCTCATATGCTTTAGCTTGAAAGAAATTAAATTTGGTCTAAGTGAATTAAAACAGTGGACCTAAGGGACATCTGATCATTTCTGTGTCTCAATTATTTTACCTTTGGTCAGATTTTCTTGGAAATTATTATTTGCTTTGAAACTCTGCTATTCTGGTTGGGTCTGTCTCTATACTGTATTATGCAGCTCAAGAAGCTGTGGAGTATGGATTCCAAGTGTGATGCCCACAATGGAACACTAAACGTTCAGAGGGATAATTTCAGAATCAGAGTTATCCTGAATGTGGATTCCTTTACCATTACTTAAAAGTGTTGTATTTCTGTTAGGTATGATGAGCAAATGTTCACTCTTTTTGTTGGTAACCTCTAGCTTTTAGGGGAATCCAGGAGTCAGTGGGAGTTGTCCAAAGATAATTTACTATAAGACAATGCTTGTTTAGGTACAATAATTAGATCAAAATTAAGATAAAATCAAATCATATATTTCATATGAGTATGTTATAAAAAATGTGTTCTGTATATGTTGTGAAATCATATGCACAGCAGAATGCTGATTATCAAAACAAATGTCAGGCTCCATGATCATGGTGAACATTTAGCAACACTGGATAGAGGTTACCAACCAAAAGAGTGAACATATGTAAAAGAAGATAGTATAAAACCAGTGTTTCTCATTCTTGGCAGTTTTGACATTTTGGGCGAGATACTTTGTTGTAAGGGGCTGACCTGTGCAATGTAGGATGTCTAGCAGCTTACCTGACCCCTATCAATTAGATAACAATAGCACTACCACATGGAAGTTGTGAAAACTAAAAATGTCAAATGTCAACATTTGGGATGTTGCCGAATGTCCCAAGATGGGCAAAGTCTGTCCCAGCTGAAGACCACTGGCATAAACAAAGATTCCAGAGAAAGGAGGTAATCATTGTAAGAGGAAGTTTCTTGCATCTTATGTTTCCTTTAGCCAGTGAGGTATTGCTGGTTTACCACTGGTGGTGTTAGTATCACTAATGACTAAGAAAGAGTCTAGTAGGATGTACTGGTGTATTTGTGCCTGTTGTTGCTTGTCCTAAGCCCTAACATTATAAATGAGAGTGGTAATTTTATTTATTTTGAATTGGTTTTTATTTTGACACCACCTATAAAAAAGCACTGTGGAAAGATTTGGAATTTCAGACCAGTAACTCACTTGCATGCCTAACTGATTGGTGCACTATATAAGATAGAGTGGTTCACTGCACACTTAAGGAAGCATAACCTATGTAGGAGGGGGGTGGGTAGAAAACATGTCAAATTGTTATTCTAAGGATAAATAGTATAAATTCTTCCTCACTGGGGTTCTCCAGTAGGAGAAATAAATGTATAGACCAAAGAAAGAGATAGCTGTCAATTACTGAGTTTTGTAAGCCCTTGGCAATGTATTAAACTCTCTTATACCTTCACAAAACACTGTTTCCCTCTACTCTGACACTAAGTGTTAGAAGGCAGGCATTTTCATGGATACACACGTTTGTAATAGAAAAAAAAGCCAACAAAGAAAAGGGATAGCTTATTAATTTTGTGGATAGAGAATTGTTTGCAGGAGGGTACCTGGAACTATATGCTGTGTTTAGACTTGTTTCACATTTTAATAAAGTAGTTCAGCTTCTCACATAATAATTGATCTAAAAGAGTATGTGCAAAATGGAATATGCAAGTTTGCAGATGATGCTCAGCTCATCTGAAGTAGTTACAAGCTGATACAGATAAGCTGTGGAAAGAACTCACAAGGATATCACAGAGAGCTCAAAAACAGGCTCTATGCCTCCAATACCGCAGTTGTTGCATGTTATATTTAAGAAGAAATCTAAATAATTTTTGTGAAATAATGGATATTAAATTAGTAGTTTTAACGCTGGAGAAGAGCTAGAAGTAACTTATTTGAATTGAAATTATTGGACTAACAATTGCGAAGACAGACAACATTAAAAAGGATGTTTTTAATAGAATAAAATATAGATAATAATAGCAATACCAAAACAAAAGACAGTGTTCTCCTAACTTCCAAATTAACTATAGTAAATCAAAACATTTAATCTTATAGTTATAACTGCCCCTCAAAGTAGACATAATGATAGTCTCAGTGGTTTTGCATCTCAGAATAAATATGATCAATAAATTTAAGAGTCACATATAAGAATAGACTGCAGGTAAGAATTATTTCCATCTGAAAAAAAAAAAGAATTATTTCCATCTGTGCAGAGGATATACTCCTCATTTATAAACTCATGGAAAATGTTATTAAGATAGATACGGACTTTTTCAACAAAGCCTACAATAAAAGAACTAAGCAGATCCCATTATAACTTGAAAGAGATAACAAAGAATGAAAACATCAGATCTTACATTATACCTAACATTTTGTAGAACCTGGAAGATGCCTGAATATAGTGTATGTCAAATCTTTATTTATTCTTTTGTTTGTTCAACTGTCAACATGTTAGTTATATTTGGACTAGCCATAAACATTGAATTTTATATCAAGGAGGACAGTTATGCCTTCCACTTAGCAAGCATGATGAGATATTTATGAGAAAACAAATGAGGTAATAGACATGATAGGCATTATAAATTGTAAAAGTAATGCAAATGGGAGCTAACTTGTGTTTGGATACAGGTCAGAACTTGATTGTGGTAGATTGTTCAGTAGCTATACGTTCTTCCTCTGCCTATATCCACAGCCTTTAGGAATTAGCTCTTACATTGACTTTGAGCCTGGTCTCGTGACTTGCTTGACCAATGGGGCAATATCATGCATGAGGCAAACAAAGACTTGAAAAGTACTTTTCACTGAGGCTGACCTTCTCTTGTTCTGCTTGGAGTCCTTCCACTTCCATGGAAGAAAGACTGAGCTAGCCTGCTGAAAGAAGGTATGTGACCTTATCATCTCCATCACACCAGCAAACAATCAACAACCATAAGACATGTGAGGGAAGCCATTCTAGATCCTCTAAACATAAAAAATGATCACAGACACATTAGCAGGTGCAGTAGAGATCAGCCAAGGTGCCCTAATTCAGAATGGCTCAGTTCACCCACACATTTATGAGCTAGATAGATTTTTTTAAGCTTTTAAGTTTTGGGTTGTTTCGTTTTACAGTAGAAGCTTATTTCTTAGCAGTTTACTTCCTAGAAGTTAGATATATTTACAGTAGATCTGGCCCTTTTGAATTTTACCTTATGAAGAGAGTTACACCTTCCCAAAAGCAAACCCCATAGGGCTTTGGTAAGAAACAGCTAAGAAGATAGACAGGAGAGTGTATTGCAAATTTTAAGAAGTATTTCAGAAGTTAAGAAGTCATAGATTGAATTTTTCCTGTTCCTTCTCTCTAAAATACTGCTAAGTACTCTAGAAATAATTTTATAGACAGTCATAAAAGGACTGAAAGCATGGAAAGAAGTTGCCCTGGCAAGGAACCTCAAGACTAGAAGAACAAAACCAGACATAATTTCCTGGATTTGCTTTTCTTTTCTTTTTTTTTTTTTTTTTAAGATTTTATTTATTTATTTGACAGAGAGAGGCAGTGAGAGAGGGAACACAAGCAGGGGGAGTGTGAGAGGGAGAAGCAGGCTTCCCGCGAAGCAGGGAGCCTGATGCGGGGCTCGATCCCAGGACCCTGAGATCATGACCTAAGCCGAAGGCAGACGCCCAACGACTGAGCCACCCAGGCGCCCCCTGGATTTGCTTTTCATATATCATATATCATAGAGTGGGCATCAGAGAGGGCTGTGACCTGAAACTGCTAATGGGCATAGAAATAAACCAAAAAAAAAGAAGAAGAAAAACATTCTCTTTCTGGCAAAGGATTGGGAAAGGGGATGCCTAACTTCCCTGCCCCAGCGGGACCGGCAGATACAGAAGAGGATATGTACTGGAGCTAGATGGTTAAAAATAGGCCAGGCAAAGTGCTCTCTCTATTGTGAGTCCAGCCTCCCTCACCCAATGGCCAGTGGAAACACCTTTCATTCCCAAGGTGACTACAGCAGAATTCAGTGGGAATTCAAACAGAATAATGAAGCAAGAGATCAGAAAACTAAATTCTCTTTGGCGTACAGCCCAGAAAAGTAGGCAATAACCTGCATATTGAACCTAAACAGAGACTTCCTGC
The DNA here is from genome assembly GCF_029215605.1 of Mirounga angustirostris. Classification (NCBI taxonomy): domain Eukaryota; kingdom Metazoa; phylum Chordata; class Mammalia; order Carnivora; family Phocidae; genus Mirounga; species Mirounga angustirostris. The sequence continues at coordinate 172,651,895 of NW_026991709.1, read as the reverse complement.
TAAAATCAAAGATGTATATAGGATCCAGGGCTTCTTAACATAATATCAAGAATGTCCAAAATACAACCAAAAATCACTTATTGTACCAGGAACCAGGAAAAGCATAGCTTGAATGAGAAAAGACTCTCACCTGATGCCAGTGCTGAGATGACTCAGATGTTGAAATTATCTGACATAAACTTTAAAGCTCCATGTTTTTAACAAGTAATTAAAAATTCCTAACACAAGTGAAGGAAAATAGAAAATTTTAGCTATGTGATTTGCTAATATCTAATCTATAAATGATTAAAAACAACAAAATGGGAATTATAGAACTGAAAAATATGACTGAAATAGAAAACTCACTGGATAGACACAAAGTAAAGTGAAGTTAAAAGACGGAATCCAGAAACTTGAGAACAGAGCAGAGGAATTTACTCAACCTGAATAACAGAGAGCAAATAAATGCTCCCCCCTCCCAAAACAAAGAATGAAAGATCTTGGGGCTGAGAAGGTATTTGAAAAAATATGGCTAAAAACTTCCTAGATTTGGGCGCCTGGGTGGCTCAGTTGGTTAAGCGACTGCCTTCAGCTCAGGTCATGATCCTGGAGTCCCAGGATCGAGTCCCACATCGGGCTCTCTGCTCAGCGGGGGGTCTGCTTCTCCCTCTGATCCTCTTCCCTCTCGTGCTCTCTGTCTCTCATTCTCTCTTTCTCAAATAAATAAATTTAAAAAAAAATCTTTAAAAACTTCCTAGATTTGGTGGAATACCTAAGCTTATAGATTCGGAAGCTTAGCACATCTGAATAGGTTAAACACAAAAGAATCCATTCCAAGACACATCATAATTAAATTTCTGAAAAGTAAAGACAAAAAAATTTTTAAAGCAGCCAAAGGGATATCAAATCAAATGACACCATTTTGTCATCTGAAACTATGGCGGCTAGAAGAAATGAGCATAACATTTTTCATGAGCAGAAAGAAAAAAACTGTCAGATGTGAATTCTATATCTAGAAGAAACTGTCTATCAGGAATGAATAAAAATAAAGACATTCTCAGATGAAGGGAAACAGAAAATTTGTTGGAAGCAGACCTACCTTTAAAGAATGTCTAAAGAAAACTCTCCAACAGAAAAGAAATGACAACAGAAGGCATAGAATTTCAGAAAGAAGAATAATGAAATGGTAAAAATAGAGGTACATATATACTATCCTGATGAACCTCTTAAGTTTTATTTCATAGTAGAAATAAAAATATAATCTGTTGGGTCATTCAATACACTGAGGAAATAATTGAAACAATCACATATATATAATGAAATAAAATGTTACATATAATATTGGGAAAGTAAACTGGCCTAAAAGGAAGTTTTTTATAGTCCACTTAAAGTGGCTAAATGAAGATACCCAACAGACCATATTTTAATGTCCAGAGCAACCACTGCAAAATGAATTGTACAAAGCAATACCCTGAAAATCAATCAAGATAGAATCCCCAAAATTGTTCAAATAACACACTTGAAGGAAAGAAATGAGAAACAGAGGAAAGAAAGAAGAAACAAACAAAAATCGTAAAATGTCAGCAATGCAAACATCATACAAATATAATCTGGAATGCAGTTGATTATGGAACAGAACCTGAATGTGGCCCACTATTTCTGAAACTCATAGACCAGACATTTGAATTAACCTCAATTGTGTTTAAATTTGGCTCTGTGATTTAAATGGGTTTTTTTGGGTAACCAAGATGTTACTCATTTTGGTAAGAACACTCCCTCATTTAGCCATGGCTGAGAGATTCTTGATGGAAAACTTCATTAAGAAAACTTAATTTACTTCCAAATATATATGGAAACAATTTGTGGCTTTCAGGTTTCAGGGTACTTACAGATGTAAGAGTGCATACTTCAGTGATTTTAGGTTTAATCTTGTGAAAAATCATAAGGACACAAGAAAATATGATAAAGTGGTAAATGGAGATTGACAATGAGATTTCATTTTTTACCCAATCAGTTGACATGCATTTAAACTGTTGATAACCAGTGTCTAAGAAAGTACTCTCTTTAACTTTGAATGAGAAAGTCAATCTATACAATAATCCTGTAGGAGAATTTAGCACTATCTATTCAAATCTGAAACCTGTAGATCCTGTGATCCAGCATTGCTACTGCTCATCTACTCTAAAATAACATTCAGTGTTCACTGATGTACAGTGTAGAATTGTTTGTAAAAACAAACATTTTGAAACAATCTAAATGTTCATGAACAAGGTGATGGCTATAGGGGCTGCCATGGGCATAGTTCCTAAGGCCAACCCATAAAAGTAGTATTAGTGAACAGTAGGTCTGCATGAGCCATCTTTTTGAAAGGAGAGAAGCTAGAAAATAGGGTATTGAGTCAAAGGACAGAACAGACCAACTGAAGCTTAAGAATAAGTGCAAGTGACAGGTTGCCAGAGAGATAGAACCTAATGGTTTAGAACAGAGAGACCATGAGACACAGATGCAGACCAGAGCCCTTTCAGGGTGACTTACAAATATGTCGTCCTGTATAGCACATTATGGGGCAGCCTCCCAACAAATTGTATAAATTAATTGTAGGCTGTAGTCCTTGTTTTTATGATTTACTTTCTCTAGAGATTATTAGGATTTTCCTTCTAACCTAGATGTTCTGATTTCAGATGTATACATATGTATTTGGAACCAATTGGTTTGGATTTGCTTTGTTTTGTTTTTTGTTTGTTTTGCTTTGCTTTGGTTTTGTAAACCCTCCTCAATACTGAGTGTGCTCTTTTGTCCGTCATACCTTTCTATCCTTATAGAAGAATTTCCTTTTTTATCTCTTTAAATATTGCCTACTCTCCATTCAAATTATTTTTCTGAAGCTCCATTTAGATGATTTTTTCTGGAACTTCTGGACCTATTTTCCAAATCTCTAAAATTTTCTTTTATGATTTCTGTTTTTTTCCTATTTTCTCTATTTTCCAAGCATTCTTGTTTACAGCCATGTCCATTTTATGCATTAGCCTATTCCAACAAGTTTCTTTTTATTTATTTATTTATTTATTTATTTATTTATTTATTTATTTACTTACTTACTTACTTACTTACTTACTTACTTACTTACGGTTGAGGGGAGGGGATAGGGGCAGAGGGAGAGAGAGAATCTTAATCGGTCTCCACACCTAGCATGGAGCTGACTCAGGGCTCGATCTCACAACCCTGAGATCATGACCTGAGCTGAAATCAAGAGTCGGAAACTCAACTGATTGAATCACCCAGGTGCCCCTAGTTTGTTTTTAATTTTATAGCTCTTGTTGGTTCTTCCTTATATTCACCTAATCTTATTATTGAATAAAATGCAGTCTCCTTTAAAAACTTTTTTTTTTAGATTTTTTTTTTAATTTATTTATTGAGAGAGATAGTGATAGAGAGAGAGCATGAGAGGGGGAGAGCCAGAGGGAGAGGCAGACTCCCCGCTGAGCAGGGAGCCCGATGCAGGACTCGATCCCGGGACTCCAGGATCATGACCTGAGCCGAAGGCAGTCGCTTAACCAACTGAGCCACCCAGGCGCCCCCATTATTTTTAATTCTTGAAAATCTTGTTCTCTTATTTTGTTTCCATATGTGTAAGTTTGTCCCAGTGTTTGTTCTCTTTAATGGCATTGATTTCCCGCAAGTGTTGAGAAGAAATTGTGTATTCATCTTAGTAGTTGAGTTTTCCTATTAGACTATATTTCTTATTCTTCGCACAACTCATCAGCTCCAACCATGGTCTTTACTTCTGCCACTTATCAGTGAGAATGGATAAGATACAGAACTAGACACTGACTGAACAGCTAGTAATCTGTAGTGCTCCTCATTCCTCTCAGGCATCCATTGCCACTAACAAGGTACTGCCCCGAGTCTCTGATGTAAACTCACTTACTCATTGCTTCATCTTGGAAACAGATACTTGGATCTTCACTGCCTGTCCTAAGAAGCATTTGACAGAGGTTAAACTGTCAGGTTGCTCCAGTGACCTAGGCTATTGTCCCTGGGCTTCCTCCTATTTTTTCATACAACCCTACAACTGTAAAATTCCTTCTGAAATAAGCGATAGTCCTTGATCTTTTGGGCTGCAATTTCCCTCTACAATTTCTACCTGTCCATGATTGCTCAAAATTCACTTGTTCCATTTATTTTTTTTTTTTGTGAGTGTGACTTTTAGGAATGGGGTGCTGTGGACTTGCCAGGTGTGCTTAGTTTGCCACCCGGAAATGAAAATCTATCATCTAATATCTATTGATGTCTAGAGATGAAGAGCTAGGGCATCAGGGGTCTCAGCTTTTAACAGTGATGACCATTTTAGGGACTTTGTTAAAAGCCCTTAAAATATGATGCATTTGTATGTATTAAAATTTCAAATAAACATAACCTTTGACTCAGGAATTTAAATTCTGGGAATTTGACCAATATTGTTAATGATACCATTAAGTTAAGATGCTTAGTTAAGGACATTTATTACAGCATATTTTGGAATAGCAAAGCACTGAAAGCCATCTGGATGTCCTTCAGAACAGTTGACTACACATTTTGGTCTATTTTACTATGGTATATTATGCAGCTCTTCCAAAAAAAAAAAAAAATGAGGAAAACATACATGTGTTGACTCACAGGCCTGACAGTGACTTACCTTTAAGTGAAAATACCAAGTTATTGAGTAGTCTATGAAAGACAATAAACGGACAATGGATAGACCATACATACACAGTTGAGCAGGGGTTGGGGTGCTGACCCGCATGTAGTTGAAAATTCCCATATAACTTTTGACTCCCCAGAAATGTAGCTACTAAGAGCCTACTGTTTTTTGTTTCATTTTGTTTTTTTTAATAGCCTGCTGTTGACCGGAAGCCTTACTGATAACATTAGCAGTCAAATAACACACATATTTTATAGCAAATTCTGAGTATTCTTTGCTTGTTATCATTTGGTTGGTCTTCATTTATTCCCACATATATAAAGTACAATATTGTTTGTAAAAATAAATAATTGTGTATGTTTAAATAAACAATAACAAAAAAGGCTACACATGATTTTAAGAGTGATTACATCAGGTATATGGGATAGCATGTATTAGTTTTATAATTCAAATGACTAAAAAAAAAGATACCATGACACATTAACCCACCCATTTATCCACATAGCTTATTTCATATAGCAAATAAATTCTGATGATCATATTAAATGTTATGTTTTTCTATCTTTATAAATATTGGGTGCTCCATGTGACTATCTTAGGAGACTTCTGACAGTTGTTCTATGTAAATGGGATTTCAAAACTAGAGAGTCCTTAAAATGACTAGAAAATAATTTATTTTGGGGGCGCCTGGGTGGCTTAGTCGTTAAGCATCTGCCTTCAGCTCAGGTCATGATCCCAGGGTCCTGGGATCGAGCCCCACATCGGGCTCCCTGCTCAGCAGAAGCCTGCTTCTCCCTCTCCCACTCCCCCTGCTTGTGTTTCCTCTCTCGCTGTGTCTCTCTCTGTCAAATAAATAAATAAAATCTTAAAAAAAAAAATAATATTTTTGAACTACAAATATTATAGCTTAGTGAGAACAAAAATTTTTAAATGCTTTCTTGCTTTTTCTTTTCAATATTCACTCCATATTTTATTCTCATCCAAGTTAGACTTGGACACACTCTAAAATTTACTTGAGTTTTATCTAAAGTATTGCTATATCCAAAGGAACAAAGAATTTTTCTTATCGGCCCCTTCCTGCTGAACTTCCTAATGCATTTGATTCCCTGCTATTAACCCAGGGGACCTATGTTCACAATCACTTTGTGCTTAAGACCCTACAGGTTTAGTCGTGTATAGACACTCATATAAAGATTATTACTTTTTTTATATACTAAACAAATGTTTGCCAGTATCCCTATGGCTTGTGGCTAAAAGATGACTAGGAGATCAACCAGTCAAAACACTGGAGAAGCTCAGCTATTCTCTGGAAACATTATTTGCTTGAGGGGGAAACCACCATGAACTTTCAACAGTATCTTGTAGCCTTTTGTTAGGAGAGTGGGAAAAAACCCATAGTTTCGTCAACCTTTAAACCCTAAGTCCCTTCAAAAGATTTTCAACAGCTCTTGATAAATGAAAAATGTGTAACAAAATAGTTACAGTCAAATAAAATAGTGTTCAATTCTTAGCCATATATTTAAGGAAACTCATAAGTTCATCAGCTTTCCCAAAACTTTTACTATCTACATGGGTAATAAAAAATGCTTCATGTTGCAAGAATAAAAAGAGGAAATTGTTCTGTTTTAGCTCAAAGCTGTATGACTTTTTCTTCCCAAGAAAAATTTATGTATATATACAAATTTTATATATTCCATTGAGAAAATATAATTTCTAATTACATTAAATATTTATCCCTCTGAATTTAGTTCAGTATATAATTACTCAAATATCACTTGTTTTTATTAGAAAAGACTAAGGATTAGTTGTCTTTGGCCACAGGATTCTGGTAACTATCCTCTTGTCAAAAAAACCATGATTAAGTGATCTACATAAAATCTCACCATAACTTTTTGCAGTGACTATGTTGGACTCCAATCACCAAAAATGCATATTTTAGGATCATATTTTTAAAGGACAGATTGTTTGGATTGACTACCATTTACGGAGATGGTGGGGATAGAAAAAGTACTTGTCTGAAATGAAGGTGTTGCATGCTTTCTGAATTTATCTGGTGTTTGATTCCATTCCAATTTAATCTATGCATTCCTATGTCATTTATTGCCATGGTAACTGGATACTCATTTTAAAAATCACATCAAAATGTGAGTGAGGAAAGATGCAATATTTAACTGACTATACACTCTTATCATGACGGAAAATATTTTAGTGATAAGTGAATATTTAAGCAAATATCATTGTCTGATATAAAAACTAATATATTTAAATCAGTAATTGCTATTTTGTCCCCCATTCATAGAATTAAACATTGCTCTAGTTTTTTCTATAACATTGTTTATTTTATTTTAATTTTAAAAAGCAATATATGCCACTTTTGAAAAAAAAACCTTGGAACTTTACCCAGAGAGGGGTCCATATGGCGTTGTTCTGCGTTCCCGTCGTAACTTAAAGGGAAACTTTCACAGTGTCTGGAGCCCTTGATATCAGGCAAATGAGGGAGGAGGATGTCTGCAAATTCCGTGTAGCAGGAACCTTGGCACCAATATTGACTTTCAAGTGGAACAGTACATCTACAAAATGCATCTACATCATAAATCTCAAGAGAACCTGGGAGAAGCTTCTGCTAGCAGCTCGTGCTATTCCTGCCATCGAAAACTTGGCTGATGTCAGTGTGATATCATCCACGAACATTGGTCAGTGACCAGTGCTACAGTTTGTTGCTTCCACTAAAGACCCTCCTATTGCTGGCCACTTCACTCCTGGAAACTTTACTAACCAAATCCAGGCAGCCTTGTGGGAGATCCCTGAGCTAACTACCAGCCTCTCACAGAGGCAGCTTATATTAACCTGCCTACCATTGCTCTGTGCCATGTGGACATTGCCATCTGGAACCACAACAAGAGTGCTCAGTTAGCAAGTCTAATGTGGAGGGTGTTGACATTCTGCGCATGTGTGGCACCATCTGTGGTGAATACCCGTGGGTGGTCATGCCTGATCTCTGCTTTTATAGAGATTCTGAGGAGGTTGAAAACCTGAAAAGCTATGACTAAGGATTGCAGGCTGAATGGACCACACCAGTTCCTGAATTTATTGCTATTCAGTCTGTCTGAAGATGTGCAGGTACTATTGATAATCTACCCAGCAGTTCCCTACTGAGGACTGGTCTGCAGCTCCTGCTGCTCAGACCACTGAATGGGTAGGAAAACCGCTGAATGGTCTTAAACTGCACTTCCACGGAGTCTTAAATAGAAAATAGGAATAAGATTGATGGAAAATAAAGTTTCTTTAAAAAAACTTAGAAAATACAGAATGCATAAGGAATAGAAAAGTACCCATATGTCCTATTTTGAAGAATAATTATTGCCATGATTTTGAAAGTGTTCTCTTCCAGCTTTAATAAACAAATAGCTTTATTCATTTAGGTTTACTTGTTAGATATACAGAGCCTTTTAAGTAATGACAAAGAAGGGGATATGATGAAAGCATGGTTGAGTAAAAAGAGGGCAAATTAAGATGTATATTCATTTATTTCATTGGGGAAGTGTTTTAAGAGTATGTATCAGGAAAACTATTGACTGGCTAACTAATGCTTAACTGAGTGATTTTTATTTTAGAAGTTAATTTTTGTCTATATCAAGCATATTGAGGCAGTCAGTAAAGTATTCTTGCAGCTGCTTAATGATATTATCATCCAGGACATTTAGGTACTAGCACTCCAATATCCTCAATGTGCCAGTTTCTTACCTCATGCTGCCAAGGTGGCTGCTAAAGCTCCTGACTGCCTGCCTGGTTCAAGGCAAGAAGAAAATAGAAAGGACAGGAGCCAGTGACATATGTTCCTTTTATGAGGAAAGATCAAGTTTTCCATAAAGTTCTCCCCAAAGATGACTTCTTTAATCTTGCTGAATCAAGTTTAACTTATGTTTATTATCTTTTTAGTAGAAACCAATTATTATTGACCAGTGTTCTGACTCCTCTACCATAATGAAGGCAAAGAAAAGGAATATTAAGTTTAAGGTTATTTTTTTTCCAGTCCTTCTAGGAAAATGGGCAAGTGAAAAAGGGGTTATGAATTGTATTAGTTTGCTAGGGCTGCCATAACAAAGCACCAATGACTAGGTAGCTTAAACAACAGAAACTGAGCCTAGAAGTCCAAAATCAATGTGCCCGCAAGGTTGATTGCTTCTGAGGGTATGAGGGAAGGATCTCCTCCAGGCCTCTTTCCCTGACTTGTGTGTGTCTGTCTTTTGTCTATGTCTTTTCACATCATCTTTCCTCTATCTCTGTCCAAATTTTTCTTTTTTATAAGGACATCAGTCATATTAGATTTGGGTGCACCCTAATGACGTTACTTTGTTACCTCTGCAGAGAGTATATCTAAACAAGGTCATATTATGAAGTACTGGGGGTTAGTACTTCAGTGTCTGAATTTGAGGAGGAGACAGTTCAACCCTTCAACCCGTAATAGGAATGTTTTATGTAGAATACGTGGGGCTCATTATAGCTATCTCCTTACGGAGACCGCAGACTGAGAAATGACTGAGCCATTCACAATCTTCACCTGTTCTCACATTGAGGAGCAATTTGGGTCAAAGAGCTGATGTGGCCAAAGCCCATCAATTCAAAGCTGAATTGGCCTCCAGGGCTACTATAGCTTAGTGTGACATCCAATCTCAGTATGTACTAGTTCCTGTGGGGTCTCCATGGAGATACCTTGGTATAGCTAATGGGATTACTTCTTTAATGATCCAAAGAATACCTAGTGAGAAGAATTCAATAATTAATTGTAAATACCTCATTTGAATACTTACTGATCAAGAAAATCATGTTGAATGTCCTAATGTGCCTATTATGAGTTTTGAATATTGTTCAAAAGGGAATGCTGTGGTTACTGGAGGTTGAGATAAGAAATTAAATAGACAAATCTCTTTGTAATACAGGAAATCTTCTCTCAGCCCAAAAAGAAAAGAACATTCTCATTCTCTAAATACAACTAAACTTGTACTGAGTGGTGTTATAGGTTTAAGTAGTATGTATTTTTACATAATTATTTATATATTACAAAGTTTATATCCAATATAGGAAACATATTTAATGTCTATGTCAAGTAAATTAAATATTGCTATCCAAAAGAATCAGAACCATAAGTTCTGAAAATAATTTATTGAGGTGAAATTCACATAACATATAGACTAATTTAAAGTTAACAATTCAGTGGCATTGAGTATATTCACACTGTTGTGCAAGTACCACCTCTTTCTAGTTCCAAAACATTTTCATCACTCCAAAGGAAAACCCTTTATCCATTGCAAAGGTTCTCCCAATCCCTTCTTCCTCCAGCCCTAAGCAACCAGCAAACTACATTTTTTCTTTTCTTTCTTTCTTTTTCTTTTTTCTTTTCTTTCTTTTCTTTTCTTTTCTTTTCTTTTCTTTCAGAGCAAGCAAGCATGAGAGCAGGGAGGGGAGGAGGGCAGAGGGAGAGGGAAAGAAAGAATCTCAAGCAGGTTTCATACCCAGCACGGAGCCAGACATGGGGCTCATTCTCACGACCCTGAGATCATGACCTGAGTGAAAATCAAAAGTTGGATGCTTAAGTGACTGAGCTGCCCAGGTGCCCCATATCTTTTTGCTTTATCTGTTCTGGATTTCTCATATAAATGGAATCATATGATATGTGACCTTTGGTGTCTGGTTTCTATCACTTAGCATAATGTTTTTGAGGCTCATCCATAAATGGCATTTGGGCTGTTTCCATGGCTTTTTTTATAATTAGGAAAAGTGCTGTTAAAAGCATGCATGTACATGTATTTGTTTGAATAAATTTCAGTTCTTTTGGGTATATACTTAAGAATAGAATTTTGAGGTCATATGATAATTTAATATTTAACTTTTTGAGGAAACACCAAACTGTTTTCCACAGTGGCTGAAACATTTTACCTTCCCACCAGCAATGTATGAGGCTTACGATTTATTAACATCTTGCCAATACTTGTTATTATCTATCATTATTATTATCATTGCTACCCTAGTGGAGGTAGAATGGTACATCATTGTGGTTTTGATTTGCATTTCCTTAAGAACTAAAAATGTTGACCATCTTTTCATGTGCTTGCCAGCCATTTATCTTTTTTTTAAAATGTCTATTCAAGTCCTTTGCCTCTTTTTTAATAGAGTTGTCTTTTTGTTGTTGAGTTGTAGGTGTTCTTTATATATTCTAGAAATTGGACCCTTATCAGATATATAGTTGCAAATATTTTTTTCCATTCTGCAGGTTTTATTTTACTTTTTTGATAATGTCCTTTGATGCATGGAAGTTTCAAATTTTGATGAAGTCCATTTTATTTTTTCTTTTGTTGCTCGTGCTTTTGGTGCAAAAGTATTTTTTAATCACATGCACACACACGCGGTATTGGTGAGCAGGCCATTATTCCATATCTATAGGGTAATTTTTCAGAGTATTGGGATGCATATTCATGACAATATTATCAGTTTTTATTTTGCTTGAATGAGCCTTGTCTTCATTAATTGAACTTAATATTTACCATTGTTACTTTGATAACATGTTTTTCATCAAAATGAAATAAAGATAGAAGGATATGTATCATCTTTTCTGAGGTACATAATAACATGAAATGTAAACTTTTCTCATTCATTCATCAAACATTTTTCAAGCACCTATAATATGCTGTTTTAGACAATGGAGACATACTAATGAAAAGATAGACAGTGCCCTGTCCTCACTGAGAGTACATCCTAGGGAATAAATCTAAATAAATAAATAAATCCAGGTAGTCATGAATCCTATGAAAAAATAAAGCAGACTAATGACTTAACAGGCAGACTATTTTAACTAGGGTGATCAGGGAAAGGCTACTGAAGATGTGACAATTGAACTGAGACCTGAATTAAAATTAGGGAGGAAATCCTGGGAGGAAAGCATTCCAGGTTGAGGAAATCACAAATGCAAATGTCATGAGTTTTCCAGTGACAGAAAAAAAGCTACTATGCCCCATGGAGAATATGATGTTTATCTTGGAGTAAAGCAATGCTAAACATAGTGCATAGACAGCAAATATCTCTTGTTGGTCACTTGATTTATTCAGTAACCATAGACTGGGCATGGGGCCGGGCATTAAATGCTATAATACATACCCAGGGTTAAGGAGAAAAATTGGGAAAGAGAGGTGGATCAGAGAAGAGAGGTGTACGAATAAAAAAGACATAATCTTTATCTCCGTGGAATTACAGTCTAGTAAGGATATTATAAAAGCATAGCTAACTGTAGCATAATGCAGAGGAAAGGTCAACTAATTATGAAGGATTGAATCAGGGACGCTTATTAATCTTGCATTTAGAGCATATGTAGGATTTCTACAGCAGTGGAAAAACTTTTAAATTAAAGGGAAATAAATACCCAGAAACATGAATGAGCAAAGTGTGTTTGGGAAATGGAGCAGTGCATTGTAAATCAGAAAGTATACAGAGAAATATGTAGGATATAAAAGTTAAGGGTGTAAAGTGGGAACCTACACACCTGTCCCCACTACACTAGAACCAAGTGTTTCAAAGAGGATGGAGCACATTCTACTATCTGTCTAATTTCAATCAGCACCTTAGTAGAAACTGTGTGCTCTGTCAGTACAATGGGGAAAGCAATGTAGATAGCTTTCTTATGATCACTCCGTTTGAAATCTGATGTAAAATATTCTTCAGCAAGAGTAGGAAAATAAATATATATGCTAAGCATTACCGGCTGAATCGTTTTCTCTCCCAAATTCCTAAATTAAAATCCTAATTCCCAGTACCTCAGAATGTGACTGTATTTGGAGATAGGGTCTTTAAAGAGGGGATTAAAATACAATGAGGTCCTATGGGTGGGCCCTAGTCAATGTGAATGGTATCTGTATCAGAAGAGGAGATTAGACCACAGACCCACACACAAAGACCATGTGAAGGCACCGGGGAAAGATGGTCAACCTCAAGCCAAGGAGAGGGGCCTCAGAAGAAACTAACCCTGATGACACCTTGATGTCAGACTTTTAACCTCCAGAAGTGAGAGAAAATGAAGTTCAATAATTTAAGCTACCCAGTCTGTAGCACGTGATTATGACAGCCCTAGCAAACTAATACATGGAGAAAAAAAAAATTTTTTTAAAGCTTCATTTATTTATTTTAGAGAGAGAGAGAGAGAGAGCAGGAGGAGGAGCAGAGGGTGAGGGAGAATCCCAAGCAGTCTCCCTGCTGTGTGCAGAGCCTGATGCGGGGCTCGATCCCACAACCCTGAGATCATGACTTGAACCGAAACCAAGAGTCGTACACCTAATTGACTGTGCTACCCAGGCACCCCAAGAAAATTTTTTTTAAATGACAGTTACTCTCTGTATCATTCATATTAGATATGAGGAGTTTGGAGTGTCAAAAGGTTATGCAACTTGGCTGTCACATAAATCTTGCCATAAAAAAGAAGACACGTAATTTTTAAATAGAGGGAGCCTATAATCTATTATCCTAACTGGGACATTTTTGAGAGTGTATTTGCTGCTAGTATTAATTACGATGAGACAATAGGTGTAAACCAGGTCAGACATCTAAGAAAATAGTATCTAAGGCTCCCTGAAGAAGCAAGCAGTTCTCTCTTCAATGGATCTTTCTTTGACATGTTCTAGCTGGAAATGAAGATGTTTTATAAGCTATTAACAGGATGTTGCCAAGTCATACCTTGCCTCCTTTATGAGTATCCACAGTAGAAATTGTCTAATTTTAGTACCAAAAATAATTGTACTTCTCATGAGCAATTAATTGGTTTGGTTTATCTTTTTGAGACTATGAACTGTGTGACTGTGTCTCCCTCTTCAAGTTAGGCTGCTGGAAAGCTTAGCCCAAATGTGCTTGCTCTTGCAGGTGTAAAGATGAGTATGATAGGCCATTTTCTTAGTCTCATTTCATTTTCTGTTCTCATATTTGTTTTCCCTTTTTCTTTCCCTTCCATCTTTGTCTTTATTATATCTTGTTATGCTTTACATATCCTTGTAAGCCACCTTAAATCTTCTTCTGGAATAAAGTTATCAGTTAAATCAATCAGTCACTCAAAAGATCACTTCCTTTTCTGCCGCTGTTCAGACTTTGTTTTGCTACTCAGCACCAGTTACAAAAATCTGCATCCAGATTCCCTCTTATTAGATCACTCTGTTTGTGTCCTAGATGTTTATAACTTCAGGGTTTCTGAGCCTGTGTGCGGTCATGTGGAGATTCCAAGGTTGGATAAAAATGTGAAAATACAGGGACCATCTGGAAGAAGCCCACATTAGTTTGTAATACCTGCATATATTCTTCAGTTGAAGTAGAGGAAAAGTAACTTTCCTTCTCCAAAATAAAAACTAAACAATTAATATGATTTTAAAAAGAGAACATTTTCTAAACTACAACAACACTATAGGTTGTCTATAATTATAATGTGCCACCTTACTGAAATTACCCTAGATCAAAAAGAATAATTTTAGGTTTATTACATTGTACTCTGTGTACCATTGCTAAATATAGACTCTCATTTTGGTCTACTCCAAATATGCAACTGTTGAAACATGGGGAAAAGGAGAGCAGTTTGTTGGTATGGCTTCAGCAGAGTTCTTACTGTGTTATTCTTCCTGGGTACATTTTTTTTACACTTAATTGTAACACACCTGCCTTATTTTTCAAAGATACAAAGAAATAGCATGTCGTAGTGTGTTTGGCTCTGAACAGGACTAAATGAGCAGCTGTATCTCCATTGCAAGTCTACCATGGATAGTTCTTCTCTAATTCTTACTTCAGATAGACAAAGGAAGAGAAATAAACTCTGCTATACCCCTGTTTTCATTCAGCAATGCATAGGCTTTGAGGTTTTCTTATAATCAGTTTGTGAGGGAAAATATGTGATGGTTTCCTCCCTGAATATAAAGTGTACACTGAAGAATACAAATAGGAAAGAGGGTGTTATTTATGGACTGAATTTGGCCCCCCTCCCATTCATATGTTGAAGGTATTTCCCAGTGTGACTGTTTCGGAGATGGAGCTTTTAAATCGGCAATAGGGTTAAATGAGGTCATAAGTATGGGGCCATAACCCAAGACCTCTGGTGTCCATATAATAAGAGGAAGAGACACCAGGAAGGCATGCACAAAGGAAAGGTCATGTGAGGACACAGAAATTTGCCATCTGTGAACCAAGGAGAGAGGCCTAAGGAGAAACCAACCCTGCCAATATCCAAGGACTTCCAGCCTCCAGAATGGAGAAATAAATTTCTGTTGTTTAAGCCCCACAGTTTGTGGTATTTTCTTATGGCAGCCCTACAGAGGAGGATGAGTACTAATGAAATGTATATTTATTATGTTTTTGTCTAATCCTATGCAAATTATATTATTTTGAACCCTGCTACAGACTAAGAGTAAGCAGACTACATGTTCTTATATATATTCTATAAATGAGAATATAGGAGTAGAGGACTTGACCTCTAGTTACTGACTGGAAGCTACAAATGCAAGAGCCATTCCTTTATGGAATCCCTTGTGTATATTTCTCATCTTCCAGCACTTACTCTTCTCTTCATATATTTTGAAGCATACATTCAAATACACATTTTCTACGTAAAAGGTGATAGCTTTTATTTGGCCCTGTGTAGTTTACCAGCTCACTTGTATACCCAAATGCAACATAAAGACTTTGGCATTGGGAAAATATATTAGCTCCTGTGCTGTTCTGATAAAATAAATTTCAAATAATGCTAGCTAACTGGAGTGCCCCAGTGACATTACAGGACCTCACATTAAGGACTTCAGAGTATTCTAACTAAAAATTATACAGTGATTTTTTTTAATTCCCACAAGACACATTATAAGTAAACATTAAATTTTCATGGTAGAATCAAGACAGGAAAGTAAAGTTGAAGACAGGGCAACAGAGAAAATCAAAATGCCATAAGATATACGCGATCCTACCAGTCACTATAAATGAGCACTAATTTACTTCCAGCATTCTGATATGTTTGCATTAATTTATTCAAAACCAGTATATAAACAGTTTTGTAGTTTAAATGCTGTTTTGGATGACCAGCCACTTGCCAATGACTTGATAAGTTTTGACACTTTTCATTTTTTATATAGATGTTCATGGAGTAGTTTTTAATTGTACTGTAAAAAGAAATAATTTGGCCCAGACAGCAGTGGAAACACCACTTTCTGGGTAAGGAAGAGCTTTCCTGCCTAGTTTGTATATCGTATTTACTTTTGACAGGAGCTTGCCAACTGAGGCAACCTAACTATATGAAATTCAACACTGGAGGTAACTGCCTATATGTGGGCAGGTATGGCTGTGTCACATTATGTAAACGAAGAGACCTTCATTATTTTTAACTAGGATGTTTATTTTTCTTTGATAATTTAAGGAAAGAGACTGTCTGCATTTGAAAATCACTTGTATTCTCTTTAAATTTTATGAACAAAATGGAAAAATTGGATCAATTTTGAACACATTTCCAAAAAAAAAAAAAAGAGTTTATAAGCTGGAGTTTAATATGAGAATAGAAAGATGTTAAAAGCGGATTAATCTTTTTAAAACATTATTTATTTCAATTCAAGTATAATTAACATACAGCATTACATTAGTTTCAGGTGTACAGTATAATGATTCAACAATTCTGTACATTACTCAGTGTTCATAACTGTAAGTGTACTCTTTAATAACCTTCACCTATTTCACTGTTCCCACCCACCCACCTCCACCTCCCCTCTGGTGATCACCAGTTTGTTCTCTGTATTTAAGAGACTCTTTTTTTTATTCATCACTTTTTTCTTTCTTCATTTGCTTTGTTTTTTAAATTCCACACATGAGTAAAATCATACGGTATTTGTGTTTCTCTGACTTATTTCTCTTATCATTATACCCTCTAGATCCATCCATCTTGTTACAAATGGCAAGACTCCATTCTTTTTTTATGAGTAATATTTCATTTTATATATATATATATATATCTGTGTATGCACACACACATACACATCATACATACATACATACCATATATTCTTTATCCATTCCTCTTATAGATGAATACTTAGGTTGCTTCCATATCTTGGCTATTGTAAATAGTGCTTCAGTAAACATAAGGTTATGTGTATCTTTTCGAATTACTGCTTTTGTATTCTGTGGGTAATTCTATTTTTAATTTTTTCAAAGAACCTCCATATTGTTTTCCACAGTGGCTGCACCAGTTTGCATTCCCACCAGCAGTGCAAGAGGGTTCCTTTTTCTCCACATCATCAGCAGCACTTGCTCTTTCTTGTTTTTGATTTTAGCCATTCTGACAGGTGTGAGGTGATACCTTATTGTGGTTTTGATTTGCATTTCTCTGGTGATTAGTGATGTTGAACATCTTTCATGTGTCTGTTGATCATCTGCATATATTCTTTGGAAAAATGTCTCTTCATGCCTTCTCATTTTTTAAATTGGATTATTTGGATTTTTTTGGTGTTGAGTTGTTTAAGTTCTTTATATTTTGGATATTGGATATATCATTTGCAAATACTGTCTCCCATTTGGTGGGTTGTCTTTTTGTTTTGTTGATGGTTTCCTTTGCTGTGTAAAAGCTTTTTATTTTGGTGTAGTCCCAATAGTTTAATTTTGCCTTTGTTTCCCTTGGCAAAGGAGACATATCTAGAAAAATGTTTCTGTAGCTGACCTTGTAGATATTACTGCCTATCTTTTCTTTTAGGAATTTTATGGTTTCAGGTCTCACACTTAGGTCTTTAATCCATTTTGAGTTTATTTTTGTGTAGGGTGTAAGAAAGTGTCATTCTTTTGGATGTGGCTGTCCAAACAGCAGATTAATGTTTTTTTTTTTTTCCTCTAAGATTTTATTTATCTTAGAGGGAGATAGAGAGTGCAAGTAGGGAGAGGGGAAGAGGGAGAGAAAAAGAGGGAATCTCAAGCAGACTCTGTGCTGAGCATGGAGCCGGACGTGGAGCTTGATCCCACAACGCTGAGATCATGTCCTGAGCTGAAATCAGGAGTTGGACGCCTAACTGACTAAGCCACCAAGGTGTCCCCAAAGCAGATTAATCTTTAATGAGGATGAAGGTCTAGGTACAGGAACCAGTTTTTTCTCCCCTTTTACACTAGGCATTTTTAGAATCAAGTGAATAAGTGTTTTCCCTCAAAGAGGGAATTAGAAAACTAGATTATTTAGAAAACTAGAAAATGGGAAGCCATGTCTGACACCTCCTTCTGCCCTACCCCTATATCTAATCCACCACCAAATCTGGGTGGTTTCCATTTGCTTTGCCAAGATACACTATTTTTTACCTAGATTACTATAGTAGCCATCCATGTATTGGTCTCCATACTCCCTGTTTTGTGTTTACCTCAATTTATCACCAGATTGGTTCCAGATTAAAAAGCAAATCTGGCTACCCCCTATCAAAACTTTTAAAGGGATTCCCAGTGGTCATAGGGCAAACTGAAATCCTTAACGTAACCTAATTGACTTTGCATGGCCTGGTGCCCACCTTCCTTCATAGAGAACTCTTTCCCCCTCTCTGTGATACAATCACAAAAATCTTCTTTCATATTTTCTAATTAACCTTGCTTCCTTCTGTTATGAACCTTTTCACATTCAGTTCCTGCTCTTAAAATACCATTCACCAGCCCCCTTCACCTAATTCACTTGAACTCTTAATTCACATCTCCGTTCAATTATCATTTCCTTAGGGAAGGCTTCTATAATCTAAGTAGGTCAATTTCTTCCCATCATGTGCTTTCAAAGAATCTTGCACTTTTCTGTCATACTGCTTTTCACAGCTGTGATTTACTTTTATATATATATTATGCATGTTCATCTACACCACTATAAATTTGGTAGTGGCCTATACAATGTCTGCTTTTGTATGCTGTCCCATATCAGGATCTAACACAGTAACTAGAGCCTAACTGGTTCTCAGTCTTTTCCTTAAAAGTTAATACATTTTATCTTTGTACATCTAATGACTCATTAAAAATTTATAACCTCTATTTTTGTTCCCTCTCATGGGAATACAATTTCTACATACAGTAGGCACACCCAAATTTTTTTGTGAAAATTTCAACTGTACCAGAGAAACATGGTAAGATCTTAATTTATGCCTTAGAAAATGTCAGTGGTATGATGTACTGTGGTACTTAGAAATGTCTTATGGTACTTAGATCTAGGTGTATTTCTTTTAAGTATAATTTTATTTGTCTTATGGAGTCCCCACTTCAGTGGAGTTTAAATATTCACATAGCAATATTAATTAAAAGATCATCTTGTCAGAAAAATATCAAAGCTTGAATTTTGTCAATAATCTCTTACGTCTTAATTACACATGAAGTTCCAAAAACATAAACATGCTTTAAGAGATATGTTGACCAATAGGACCCAATTTTAATGTTAGCAAATTTTATAGATAAGATTTTTTTAAAGGCCTATCTATCTGGAAATGTATACTCTTATAGATGACAAAAGGCCAAAAGAATATCATTTATAATATAGAGAATTTATTTATTTATTTATTTTTTAAAGATTTTATTTATTTATTTGAGAGAGAGAGAATGAGAGACAGAGAGCATGAGAGGGAGGAGGGTCAGAGGGAGAAGCAGACTCCCCGCTGAGCAGGGACCCCGATGCGGGACTCGATCCTGGGACTCCAGGATCATGACCTGAGCCGAAGGCAGTCGCCCAACCGACTGAGCCACCCAGGCGCCCTATAATATAGAGAATTTAAAAATAGATGGTCATGAGTTTGCAGTGCTCTCCAGTTAATATATATTTTACTCAAGTTATATTTATTTGAACATGCTTAATCTGCCTAAATTAGAACACAGTGTAGTCATTTAGATTGGCTAAGAGTAAACAACACTGAGAAGGCTTTGAACAGACTTTAGGTTTGCAGAAAGTAAGTCAAATGGGCGAATTTTATGGATCCACATTCATTTTGCATAAGCTAGGTTGCATAGTTGTTTTGTTATAGTCTGTATTGGGTACCTTCCTCTTATTATGTCTTAAGCCTTATTTCCTCCTTATGTGTTATTTATATGGTTCATTTGTCATAATCATTTCTAAATCAACTCATAAATTGTATACTCATTTTGATTATTTGACATTTGGGATGGTTTATTTTTCACTCCACTTATTTCATAAAATGGGTGTTTTATTCATACAGTGTGGCAAATAGAATAAATTATGGTGGTACACCTTCCTAGAATTTCACAAGATAGTTAAAACTTACACACAAAACTTCACAACAGCCCAGTATTGTGATTTGTATTTGAAATCAGGGCCAGAATTTCCCTAGTTTTCATTAGTGAAATATTCATTTCTCCATGTCCAGGGGAAAAATACATTTTCTCTTGAATGTAGAGCTCATGCTACTGAATTTAGCAATTCCAGATAAGTCAGAGAGTTCATTATTTCTGCCCCACCTTGGCCTGAGTTGGGTTAACTTAATTGTGGCTCTCTTTCCCCATGTTAACAGCAACACTGAAAATAATTTAATGCAGTTTGGGGCACTTTACCCATTCTGTGAACTCCAGATAAGTCCCAGATGAGCTACAGAAAGGAAGCAATATATGATGAGGCAGGAAGTCTGCATTTATTAGCAGCAAGCGCTAGGTTGCCACTAGGTATCGGAACCCTTCTCTCATCCACTTCCAGGCTGTCTTAATATACCTGTAGTTCCAATGCATATGTAATGGGCACCTGTGTGACCAGAAAGCCCATTATTATTAATTCCTAAGGTTAACAGTATTTATATCTTTCCCTTTAAAGGCATTTGTCTATCTAAGAGATAAACATTATTATTATCATTTTATAAATAACCCAAATTGGCTAATTTTGACATACTGGATGTCAGTTGTACGATTATTAACCATGGGACTAAAAACATCTAGGTGGTAAAGAGACAACCAACCCTATTATCCAGAGACATGGGTTCTTCCTGCTTGGTTTCTGAGGAGAGCAGGTCCTTCAACATTTAGAATGCATTCCCATTTTTCAGTTATCCCTAAGCTCTCTCCATCTTTAACACTCTCTCTTTCTATAAGG
Organism: Mirounga angustirostris; assembly: GCF_029215605.1. NCBI lineage: Eukaryota > Metazoa > Chordata > Mammalia > Carnivora > Phocidae > Mirounga > Mirounga angustirostris. The sequence goes on along the minus strand of NW_026991709.1, from coordinate 172,631,148 downwards.
CAATTGAGATTTATGAAAACATCACACATATTGATGTATAATATCTTTTTAAGTCTATAGGCTATCTGTACCATCTAAGCTTTTGCTAACACATCCTTTAATTCAACCTTTTTTCAGAAAACAATCATGCCCTATATCTCTTCTAATTGTTCCATTTGCTTTTCTTAATGTTACAGGTAAACCAACATTAAAGGAGTCATATAGCTTTCTCTTCATTTTTTTCCCATTGCTGTTGGAGACAGTTGTCTTAAAGGTCAAGTTGACTTCTAAATTAGTCTGGAAAACATTGTATCTATAGGCCATCTAAAAGAAGCACCAATATCTCTACCTGAAGAACAAAATTGTGTCACCAGGTACATTAGTGCATCTTAGGCAATTTTTCTTTCACATGCTGGATAAGGAGAAGAGAGCAAAAAGTACTAGAAGTCCCAAATCTTCCATGATTAGTTTGTGTTCAGGAAGGGAAAATGTGCATCTCTGAAGTGATTAGTTTGTGAAACATTAGCTTTAAAAGCTCTGTAAATCATGGTAAATTTTGCACATGTTCCTTAGTTCTGCCACTTCAAAATCGTCATGGAAGTTATAGATTTTACAATATCTGGGCAGTCAAGTGGAAACAATTCTCAAAGCTCACTATTGAGTGCCTCCTACGTTGGCACATGCTTTGTCAGAGCTCCGAATACCCTCCCTATCCATGAAATAAGAGCAAGGAATTCCCAAATCCCATTACTGATCCACTGTTGATTCAACCTGCTCAAAATTCCAGTGCTAATGAGTTTAATAAAACAAACAAAAATCTTACAACCTTATTAGGGCAGTTTAGGGTAGATTCCAGTTTGGGGAGTTGTAAAATATTTTTGGATGTTTGATTTCTTTTCTGCCTAATAAATTTTATGGGTTCATTGTCTATTACCACTGAAGAGGAGTAAGCCTGCTGGGGAATGCACCATTCTTTGTACTCAGAGGGGAGGGAATGACCAGTTAAAAACCTATTGGGTTTTTCATCTTTTAAGAAGACAATTAAAAAGAAATAAGAGTGAGATAAAGCAGGAGCAGTTTAAGAACAGATGAAATTTAGGGCGCCTGGGTGGCTCAGCTGGTTAAGCGACTGCCTTCAGCTCAGGTCATGATCCTGGAGTCCCTGGATCGAGTCCCGCATCGGGCTCCCTGCTCGGCGGGGAGTCTGCTTCTCCCTCTCCCGCTCCTCCCTCTTGTGCTCTCTCTCTCTCTGACTCTCTCTCTCAAATAAATAAATAAAATCTTTAAAGAAAAAAAAAAGAACAGATGAAATTTAGAAAGGAAAGACCTAGGGCGCCTGGGTGGCTCAGTCGTTAAACATCTGCCTTCGGCTCAGGTCATGATCCCAGGATCCTGGGATCGAACCCCGCGTTGGGCTCCCTGCTCAGCAGGAAGCCTGCTTCTCTCTCTCCCACTCCCCCTGCTTGTGTTCCCTCTCTTGCTGTGTCTCTGTCAAATAAATAAAATCTTTAAAAAAAAAAAAAAAAGAAAGAAAGGAAAGACCTAAACTTCTCTGCAAAACAAAACAAAATCTAGTGGTACTCCCTACTTAGTGCAAAAAGTGGCTAAAAAATGTAAAAGAGAATATATAGGTAACATATATACATATATATGTAATAATATATATGCTGTAATAATATAATATGTACTTATTTGCCAATCACTAAATGATAATAGCATTTAAACAAAGTAAGAAATAGAAAACAGAATCAAAACTAACCATTTTGAAATAAATACCAAAATAAAGCTTTAAAAGAAGAGATTCATTCATTTTAATATTCCCAGTGACTAGCTTAGTGAATGACACATAGTAAAGATGCAATTAACACATGAATTAATGAATAATTGAATAAATGAGTGAATGTGATGCAAGCAAAAGAGAATCTTTGTAAGTTAGGGATGTCTGACTGGCTCAGTTGGTAGAACATGCAACTCTTGGTCTTGGGGTCATGAGTTCAAGCCCAAAGTTGGGCGCAGAGTTTACTTTTTTAAAAAAAGAATAAGAACAGATCAAAGAGGAGCCTGGGTGACGCAGTCAGTTAAGCGTTGGACTCTTGATTTCAGCTCAGGTCATGATCTCAGGATTGTGATATCCAGCCCTGCATCGTGTGGAGTCTGCTTGAGATTCTCTCCCCTTCTCCCTCTCCCTTGCCACTCGTGCTGTCTCTCTCTCAAATCTTTTTTAAAAAGATTAAAGTAAGTAAATAAATCTTAGTAAGTTCTATGCCTTAAGATCGAAAAAGAAATACCTGATTTTAATTTTTTTTTTTAAGAGAGAAAAGAGAGAGAGTGAGCTTGTGTGCACATGCACACAAGTGGAAGAAGGGCAGAGGGAGAGGGGGAGAGTGAATCCCAAGTAGGCTCTGTGGTTACCACAGAGCCCAATGCAGGGCTCAATCTCACAACCCTGAGATAATGACCTGAGCTGAAATCAAGAGTCCAGCTGATTCTGGCTGAGCCACCCAGGTGCCCCTATAATTTTCTTTAATGTATACTATTAGTCCTGAAGTTTTCTGCAATACACAAACCAAGGATTGTGATATTTGTAGTGGAAGGTCTGTGTTTTATTCATTAAGAAGAGGGAAGAAGAGTGGTTGTGGAAAGGAGTGAAGAGCACAGTGAGATCCTGAAGGTGGACATTAGGGAACTACCAGTTTGACTTTAAGCTCCTCAGTTTCCATGTCCAGAAAGGTGGCCATATGGTAGGCAAGGCTTCTGCTGCTCATTTCCTCTGAGATGTGCAACACTTTCCCTTCACAAAACTGGTGCCAGTTGGTAGTCAGAGTTAGTCAAATCAAAATAAGATCAAACCAAAACATGTAAAGAACTTAACTTGTTATGACAAGAACCTTCTTTTCCATGAAAAAGTGACTACGCACTCCAGTCCTTCCTCTTATAAGACACAAACCTACTCCGGAAATTAAATTTCTCAAAACAGTTCATCTGAACCATTGCAAAAACCCTCACTGTCATTTGCGTCATCTTCACACACAGGTGAGGCAGCATGGTGGCTGGTGGGAAGTTCTGAATCTAAAGCCAAACTGCCTGCAATCGAGTTCCTGTGAGGATTCAACGAGTGAATAATTGGAAGCATATCAAGCAGTCATGGCACATAGGAAGCATACAATAAAATGTTAGAGCTTACTAATGTTGTCCTAACTCAGTCTTCATGTGCAATATCTTCTGATTAGGTATATCACTTTCTATGTTGGGAGTACTTTTACTTTAAAGACCACTTTCACATGTACTCTTGCATTTGGGAAATGGTTAGCAGCCTTGCCTCAGCAACCCTGGTTTGAACCCTAATTCAATTTATCTGCATGACCTTGAGTAAGTCAGGATTTCTGAAAGTCAGTTATCTCACAAGTAAAACTGGGGTTATAATTGTTCTTTACTTTTTCAGTAATTGTAAAGTAAATTAAAATACTAGCATAATACTTGTATATACTGTGGTTTGTGCTGAATAATTATTGTAGTGCTATATTAAGCCTTAGAATATCCATAGTCTCCACTCCCAAAATGATGCCTCTGCAGGAATACATCAACCCCTGTGTAATTCAACAAATCTATATTGAATTTAGCAGCTTTTCCCCATAAGCTAAACTTCTTCCTAAATTTTTATTTCCATTATCTTTCCAAACACCCATATTTGATAGAACTCTTATTGCTGTGATTCTGCTATATTGGCTTTTTATGTAGATGAGCAAACTGAACTGAGAGAGGCTATATGGCTTGCCTGTGGATACATTAGTGGGTAAGAAAGAAGTGAACTGATCACAGGTCTGAATTTAGACCTTTTTTTCTCCTCTGCTGCAGTTTCCTGCTACTTTTCAAAGTTGCATAATTGCTGTAAGTCATCTACCAAACACATCCTCTGTGAGTGAATGTCTGTGAAATTTACACATATTTTTCATCTCCTTTGCACTGCCGAAGTGTCCAATCTAACAAAATCTATCCTATGGTCTTATAATAAAATATGCTTTAAAATAAGTATCACATAACCATTCATTTTAGGGTATGAAGTAAACATACTGCTCGTACCTGCAGAGTAAATTGATGTTTTTCTTAATGCTAAGCTTTTGTTACTTTTCTCTGGTGAACTCAAAGGTTGCACTTTAATGCAGTGATGCTAACCAAAATGTGTGAGTAAACAACAAAAGCAAAGCACACTCCTAAGTGGTACAGATAAAATCTCTCAAATAGAATGCAGTTACCTTACCCCCAAATCTAAGCATTTCCCACATGAATTTCTCTTCTATTCAAAGAGATTAGTTGCACTGATGTCTGATATTCCTCAGTCATCTGGCACATAGACAAAAGGCTGTGACATATACAAACATTACCTTCCAGATACACACACACACACACACACACAGAGGAGACTCACAATTTAATGCTTGGGAAACTGACTGAAAATAATTAACTCTCTATATCACTCATGGTGGCTATTTATTGTTCCTTGCAAAATCAATGTTTAAGCATTTAGGACAAAGCCCACTTTATCCAAGGACTGAATTAGTATTTTGAATTGTATGTTGAACTGACATTGTGTTTCTAGGATTTAATTAATTCACAATTGGAGTTTTTTGTGTGTGTTTGTTTTTGTTTCTGTTTTTCAGTAAAGCATAAAACTCCAAGGGTAATAATAGCCTCCTAAAAAAACAAAACAAAACAAAACAAAATACTGTCACGCATATCTCAGATCCTAGATGTTACAGACAGAAAAATTCTGGTTTGAAAAGATAGAGTACCTACTCAGAATATGAGAGTGGAACCAAAAGGATGATTTACCAAAGGGTGTGATTTCTGCCTTTTCTCATTTCTTCTGAATCTGGTCTTTCAGAGATCAGTGTTGACCTCGTCAATACAAAAGACCTCATTTTCTTTCCCTTCTAGGCACACACTGTTCACAAACATCTTTGTCACGAAACTACCTCTTTTATACATTAATTCATTCAGTGGTATTTATCGAGGCATTCTCTATGTCAGGCACAATTTTAGGTATTATGAATCCAACAGTGAACAAAACAGGCCAAAATCTCTCCTATCACTATTTGCCTCCTCAAACCTGTTTAATGTACTTACCTTCCAATATTCTACCCTTGGACTTTTTGCTCAGAGCTGTCTACCCATTTTATGACATCTGTTCATTTTCTCATGCCTCACCATTGTTTGCTGAAGACACTCAGAATGTATCTATTTGCCCACCATCTCTTCATAACCCGCCCCCATCTAAAAATGATGCCATTTCTGGGATACATAGCACCTCTGTAACTCAACAAATATACACTGAACTTTTTCTCCCTAAGGTAAGCTTCCCCCAAAGTTTCCATTTCCATTATTTTTCCAAATACTCATTATTAAGAGGGCTCTGACTCTTGTCTGCCATTTCTAAATCATCTGTCATTGTTTTGGTTCTACATCTGCATTAACTCTAGAATCCAGTCTCATCTCTAGCCACAACTTCGTCTTTATTAATGCAGTAATTTCCTGAGTGGTTGTCCTGTCTATAAATGTTCATTTTTCCAGTCCAATCCATGTTCTTTTACACACTAAATTAGAACTGTGATCATTTCTGAAGGCTTTCTCAAAAGTTCAGTTGTTTCTTGTAACCTGTCAAATAAATGACCTTCCAGTTAAGACTTTCCATGATGGACTCCTAGTTTTTCCTCACAAATTCCGTAGCCCACAGTCTAGTGATACTTTCCTCTAATCCATATGGAAGCCATGTATTTTCCCTCCTGCCTCTAATAACCTTATTGTTCCCAGCCGGAATGCCATTTTTTCTACTGTCTTTATTGAAATTATCCTTCCATTTTCTAGATAAAATCATATTCTCCCACAAAGATTTTCATTTTTTCCCTCATTCACAAGTCATATCTTTCTCCTTGAACCAATAGCACCAGTGGAATCTTCACATTGACAATTAACGATAATCCTTGTCTACTTACCTGGAGTAGAAACATATACCTACACTTAAAATATGATACAGCTAGTGGATTGGAAGAATAAATGAGAAAAATGGTGCAAGAATAGAAGAGGAGGACCAGGAATCAGAACCCTGTTGCTAAGATTACACCAAGTATTTATTACTTTTGACTCACCGTCAGGGTCTGATGCCACCACTCTCATGTATCAGAAATAGTGGTACAAAGTCCCAATATATCTGGAACCAAATTAATTTGGGTTTCGTGTTAAACTTCCTGTGCTGAAATTACCAGGACTCATGACCTGCTTTTTAGAGTTTCTCAATAAATATACTTTTAGCCACATGTCAGTGGTATCTAGGTGTTACTGAGGAAAAAGCCCTCCAAAGAGCAACTGGAGATTGGTAGTACTTCCTGGTTTTTAAAAAAAATACAGAAATGGCCTTACTGTTTTACATTATAAAGCTATTTCCCATTTATTATAAACAAATCTGAAAATACCTGAAATATGAAAGAGAAAATTATCTTTAATCCTACAGGCTGCTGAAATTTCTGGGAATATTTGATATATTTTTCTAGGATTTTTGTACTGTATATATATATATATATATATATATATATATATATAACTTTTACATATATATATGTAAGAGTTTGAAGTGGTAAATGTGTATTATCCAAATTATAAGTAAATTATTGGAAGAATAAATACTTTTATATAGATAGGGGAAAAAATTAACATGGGTTATTGAAAAGGACATCCAGAAATTCATTAGAGAAAACCAAACATTGACTTTGTGATTCCTTTATCTTGCTGATGTGTATCATGATAATTATTTTTGTCCCTTTTCTGATTTGAATGATACAGCATTTGCATTACCTGTAGACATTTGTAAAATAATTTAGAAATGCACTATTCTTAGACTTTGTGCATTTTCTGCAAGTAATGGCCTAAAAATCTTGTGGAAGAATACAGGGAAAGATTTTTTTCTATCCTGTAAGTCCAACCTTGCATCTTAAAGAAAAGCCATGGAACAATGAAGACTCCATAAGAGAGAAAGCAGAAAGGCCCTAGGATGTCATGATTTAAGTGTGAAGAAATAAAGATACTCTCTTCTTTTCCTTCTTCCCTTCAATCAGATGTCCTCTGATTCCACATTTTCTACAATAGTGGAATGTAGAAAACCAATTAAACATAAAAAAGTTTCATCCAAATAAATAAACAAATGTTGTATGAGGTCTAATAATGCATGCTAATATAGACCCTGTCTTTTTCACTTAAAATATAGGAGGAACATATCCTATCAATATATATATATGTAAATCTACAACCTTATAATATCTTGGTCATATATGAAAATCTAGAATTTAATTACTTATGCATTATATTTTTATTATATTTTATTTTATTTTTTCAAATTCACCCATTCCTGATATTTCAGTAAACATCCTTGAGCACATACTAGAAGTGGAGCTGCTGCATAAATACTCATGCATATTTTTTTTTAAAGATTTTTATTTATTTATTTGAGAGAGAGAGAATGAGAGAGAGCGAGTACATGAGAGGGGGTAGGGTCAGAGGGAGAGGCAGACTCCCTGCCGAGCAGGGAGCCCGATGCGGGACTCGATCCCGGGACTCCAGGATCATGACCTGAGCTGAAGGCAGTCGCTTAACCAACTGAGCCACCCAGGCGCCCTACTCATGCATATTTTTAAGATATTTGATAGGTCAGTCTTCACAAATCAACAGTAATCTTGTTGTCTGACAATGAATGCATTTTAATGTGTTTACTGACCATCCAGGGTTGTTGGTTTTTTTCCCCCTTTCCTTTGATAATTGCTTGTTCTTATGCCTAGGTCATCTTCCTACTGGGTGATTCTCTTTTTCTACTTGATTTATAAAAGCTCTTTGTAGAGTCATTACTAATTCACTTTAATGCATTTATATTTATCATTTGACTCATAATTTGATTATAGCAGAAGTATGGGTAAAAGTGTTACCACATAAACCCTCTAATTTTAAAGGAGTTATTTCTCTTAATCTCATTCTTAATAGTTTTACCCTTGATGCCATCTTTAGAAGGACCTTCCTCGTACCCAATATAATTAAAGTGTTTACCTCTATTACTTTTATGATTTTCTCGTTTAACCCACAGAGGATTCATTTTAGAAGAAAGTGTGAGATAAGGATTTAAACTTGTTTCTTTCCGAATGACTTGCTGGTTGTCCCACATTATTCATTCAGTCTTTCTCAATCTGTTTTAAAATGCCATATTTTATGGGGTTTTTTCTTTTCTTTTTTTTTTTTTTTTGCCATTGAGCTATGTTGCATATAGTGACATAGATACTGAAATATTTACTTATTATATCTTTATAATAATAAATTTTAGTATCTGATAGAGCAGATCTCTTCACCTCACCCTTGTCTGTCCTAACATTATTTTTCCCAGATGAACTTTACAGTCATTTTGGTCTAGGATCAATCAATGATGAGCTTTTCAGACTGAAAACTGCTTATTTAGTACCTTAAAGTTTCCCCATTTCACACAATTATACATCAACCAAGACTATGATACTGACCAAAATTCCATTTTGTTAATTTTCAATAAAAATAGTCAGAAATATTGGAATATCCAGCATTCTTTGATCAGTAGATTCTCCTGCTATTGTAAATCATTTATTTTCAATGAGAAATTCTCAGCCTAATCACTCACACTCCATTAGCTTCATTCTCCCTTTTTAAGTAGTTCTATATGAGAAGGTAAATTATATTTTAAAAGTTCCTAGTGAACAGAGAATCAGAAGATGATGATGTAAATTAATAAAATGTTTAATTGCATCAGAGTTTCTGTGATGCATCCGTTACACAATATACTCTTGGCAACACAACCCGAGTACTTGTGGTTTGCGGTACGGTGTTCACTGGGCAGTAGACAGGGCACGAATGGGCACTAGTGATGTTCACTGCTATAACTTGATATGTTAAATCTATGCTTCTTTACCTATCAGCTCTCATTCTGATGTGCTTATGACCAGATAGCGCAGTCATACTATTCCACGGATTTTTTTTCTCTGTTTGCACAGTTTTGCTCAGATAGATCAAGGATAATGTATAGACCAGCAGCGTTAACATTTACATAGGAGCTTGTTTTGGACACAAGCTCCCAGACCCTACTTGAGCCATACTGATACCAAATCTACCTCCCCCCCAGGTGTGTACAGTAAAGTCTGAAAAACACTGATTAGTCCTTAGTGAATTCATCTTATAGTTTGGCATACAAACCAATAACCCTAATTGCAGCTTCATAAGAGTTCCTTCCTGTGGCTTCCATGTTATGACAGTACTAAGTGCCACATTATGTGGATTGTTAATGAACTACAGGTGGTAGTGCCTCTTATTAAGTGGCCAAAATGCAAACCAGCCCTCTGTGCCCAGCAAGGAGTCACACACTCTAGTTACCTTTTCAAGTTTAAAGACACTGTGTCAAGAAAATGATGAAAACATATTCACACTTGTTCAATGGTTGTAAATATCTTTTTTTTCTTTTTCTGCTAAAAATAGTTTAAGAAGGATCTTTCGTTTTGCATTTCTTGTCAAGCTTCTGAAGTTGTCATTTTTCATCATACAGCTATCCTATGCTTGGTGTGACTAATCCTACATGTGCAATAACACTGGTTTGAGTTTTAATAGATTCTTAAATTCTGAAAAAAAAAAAAAAGAAAAGAATAGCTAAAGAAAGCAAGTCTTCTAGAAGGGAAAGTGACATGATTCTTAAACAATGTCTTGCTATAGGAAACTCTGTTATTTAGTGGATCAGGGACTTTGAAAGTCTGCCAAAGAATTCTTTGTATCTCTAATTCACTTGGTTGGCTTTCAGAAAAGCTAACAACTATTGACTAGGCTTTCACAGTACGTCAATCTTTCCAAATGAGGAAAGTGGAGGGAAAGTGGGCTGAACATGTTCTTTGCCTAGGGATGACTGTAAGATGTTTATTGACCATTTATGTTGTTAATCACTTTTTATTTCAAGTGAATAAGTTCTTCTATGGTGTATGAACTAAAAGCCAAAGTTGCTTAAAGTGTTCAGGGGGCAAGAAAAGGAAAAATACATAGAAGTGGTCTGCAGATGAAGCTATTTCTGTCCTTGCAAAGTAAAGCATATTATTTCAAAATGTTCAGGGAATGTAGGCACTATGGATTTTTTGCAAAAACCCAGGTCCAGAAATCAGAGACTTTTGCAGACCCTACATTTTGAACTGCCAAAATAGCCACATGGAAACATACTTGTTCTTCTTTATTGCCAGGGAATCTGGCCTTGAACAAATGTTAGGTAATTCCAAGGACTATCTGTGACATCACAACAGGGCTTTGGAGTAGAAGGTGGACAGTGTCCCTGGAGAAACAAGATCTGATTTAAGTTCCTTCACATCAAAGACCATATCGAATCTGTCTTTCTTAAACTCCATTGTACCTAGCATAGTAATTTGTACACGGTAAATGTTTAAATAATTATTTGTTGTGGAAAGGTAGAAAGGGATGAGGAAGGAAAGTAGTTACAATGTTTTCTTACATAAATGTGACTTTCTCTCTAAGGTGAACATGTCATTTGTGCTTCCAACACACACTCCCTGTTATAGACATCGTAGACATTCACAGTTGTTTACATTTAATACAGAGACCAGACTGGCTTGCAAAATTACAGGAAAACTTACTAATATCATGAGGCTCACCTCATTTTCAAGAACAACAAAATATCCATTCAAAGGAGCAATGTTACAGAAAGATTTATGGAAAGATGAAGATCATGCTCTGGCCAAATTCCACAGTCCCTTTTGAGTTCTGCACATAACCCTCCGCTTCCTCTTTCTCCCATCAGTCAGGGCATGATCATGGGATGCAAAATGAGCCTGGATACAAATGTGAACCAGCTTTGAGTTCAGGGATGTATGCTTTGAAGGTCCCTCCTGATAATCTCATCTTCTTTTGATGTGTTCTTGGCATGTGTGTGTCTCAGAGAACCTTGCTATTAAGGCTGCAAAAGTCCCCAGAAAGATTTAGGCACTTTCATTTCCTTAGAATTTAGAAGAGTTATAACATGTTCTCCTTCATAGCCTGGATGAATAGGTTGGATATGTTTAAAAGTTATAAAAATGAATCCCACATATAAAATACCTGGAAAATAAAAGGATATAGCTCTATGTAACTCTAATCCTGAAAGAAGACAGTTCAAAATTTGTAAGACTGAAGGAATTTATCATTAGCAAGTAAATTAACCAAGAAAAGATGTTAAGCCAAGATTGTTACAAGGAAGAGGAGAAGGCATATATTAAGTGCAGATTTGTGGCCCATGGGCACTCAGTATATCTAACATCCTTTTTGCAGAAGGGATCATAATCAACATGTTACATACAACTAGTAAGTGGCTCAGTGTTTCCTTACCAATGTACTGATGACCGAAGTTGTTACAACTCCATTTCTCCTACTTCATCTCACCAGAATTGGAAAGACTTTAACTGTGCATAAAGAAATAACATCTACACTAGTGGAAGTTGGTGAATCATGTTTCAATTCTTAGGACCTAGCCTTAGGAATGCCCACCACATCCTAATGTAATGTTCTTCACAGACTAATAGATACATATGCTGTGGCCTTCATAACCTCCATGTGTTTTCCTACCTGTGTATGGTAGACAGAATTCTCCAATTTTGTCTATTGGTGAGAATGACCAATTCTCACCAATATTTTCAGCTCTACTATACTGAAAGAATGTCCTCCAGCTGTGTTGCAGCACCTGGTTCAGGAAAATGGTCTGGGAATGGCATTATGCATATGCCAATATGTATCTCTCCAGAGTCCCATCACAGGAAGAGTGAGCACCTCATACAGAATGGAGATGTCAGAAGCCTAGAATTCTGAGTACTACATGGAAGAGAGTTGCCCCGGAGAGTTACTTAATCCCATGGCAGACATTGAAAGAGATTTAAGTTGTGTTAAACCACTGAGGGTTTGGTATTTCTTACCCCAGTGCAACCTAGATTTTCCTGACTAAACATAGTGGTACTTATCTTTCCTTTACTATTCTGTGTTCTGTTATCTAAACCTATCTATACTTTACAGACCTCTAAAAAGTAACTGGCCAGAATTTTGAGAATCGTCTGTCTTGATGGAACATAATTTTCCACTTACATTAAGCAAACTCTTTCATCCTTGATCTCTTTTTTAGGCCCTCAGAAATTGTGTTAACCCACCTAAATTGGAAGAATATTACTTTGGAGGGAGTAGGGAATATATCTGTGTCCTAACCTATAGCACGTGAATATGCTGGCAATATTAAGATATTTCAATTAACATGAGGGTTTTTTTTTTTTCTTTGTCCAAGTAGGATTTTTGAATTCAACATCTCGTGGATATTGTTCTAACATAATTTGTGCTGCCTGCTTGCACTCTGCTGCAGAAATGGGTTGCTCCCTAGGAACTCTAAGTTGGACCATTTTTACAGCTTTTGATATCAGCAATTGGCTATTCCCTGCTTCTGTGACACATTGACAGGTTTATTCGAGGATGATAAATTGAATGGGTTCATTCGTATTTCACACACAGAATCCCCTAAATGTAAAGGTTAGCAATTCATTTTTTGAAGAGAAGGTGGCTTGAAGAGAATGTGTTTGCATGTTTTTAAGGGCATCTGGTATTTTTGATTCCCTCAGAGGACTTTCTGAACTAGATATCCGTGTTTACTAGGTGAACTCTTTGGGTACTTTTTGTTGTTATTTTTAAACATAAAAGAAGTAGGATTCAAGTAGACCCTATTAGCAATTTCCAGTGACAACCCTCTCTCTCCTTTTTTTCTAAGGCTAAATTTATATATATGGTATGGGTATGCAAGGGTGAATCCTGGAAAAGGTGTTCTTTGAAGAAGAATATGATGCTTATTATTGATTTAAACCAGGTAGAATTGTCCTTAGAATCTTGCTCCCTCCAAACTCTGAAAGGCCATTTATTCCCAAGCAAGATCAGTTATCACAGATATTTATCCCCCCAGGACACCCTGTCTTCACAGCCTGAAGGAGGAACTGTGCAGGATCTGGAAAGAAGGGACCTATGGTGTCTTTGTGCCTCTCTGTTCCAGATTCGAACATTTTTGGCACCCCACAGGGAATAATAGGAAAAAAAGTTTTGATCAAGCTCTAGGTAGGGGAGTATTTTTATAGTTTTAAGATGAGAGAGATGGACAGAATTGAAAACACATCTCTTTAATGTTTAGCAAATTATCTTACTCTGAGATTGGCCTTCACAGTGCTTCCTGTATTTATCATCTAGTCTTGTGCTTGATCTCAGTCTCGGTGTTCACCAGGTTCCAAGCTTTATACACTGAGATAGGCTGAATAATGGCTCCCCAAAGATGTCTATAATCCTAATGCTAGAAGGTGTGGATATGTCCTGCTAATGGCAAAAAAAGACTTTGCAGGTGTGATTAAATTAAGGACCTTGACATGGGGAGACCATCCAGGATCATCTGTTAGGGCCCAATACACAGAACCTTTCCCAGCTGTGGACAGAGGAGGTGTGACTGAGGAAAAAAGGTTCAGAAACGTGCAACATTGCTAGATTTGAATATGGAAGCTTGGGATCACAAGACAAGGAATGTGCAAAAGGTAGATTCTCTTCTAGAGGCTCCTGAAAGGAACCAACCCTGTGACATCTTGGTTTAAAGACACTGATATCTGTATCAGATATCTAACCTACAGAACTATAAGATCATCAAAGTGTGCTCTTTTCAGCCATAACTATGTTGTAATTTGTTATATGGGCAATAGAAAATTAATACATACACCAAAGTGTGGCCAGCTTTAAGAATTCTATTCTACCCTGAAAGCAAGGTCCTTTGGGCTATCTTTTTTGTCAGTTTCACTTTATAGGAGGTAAGATTGCAGTTTTCTGATTCTAAAACCCATGTTTGTCTATTTCTTTGTTTTTGTTTTGTTTTCACTATTTCATCATGCTATGTTCAACATGGTACATGAAATTAAGTATGAATTGGTTCCAAGAAATTATGCTCATTATTCAGATATTGTACATTTGTTCAAAGAGTGGAGCAATGCAATGTTTGCCCTAAGAGCAGGAATTTTCTAATGTGGCAGACCTTTCTGGAATCCTGCTTCTGCCAATTAGTGTCTGTATGTCTGTTAGCCAGTCACTCAACTTCTCTAAACGTCAGTATCCTCGCCTGTAAACTGAGAATAATATTATTTCACAGGGTTTGTGTGACAATTAATGCATTAATAGTTATTTTTTAGAATTTGTTGCACTCAGCACTCAATAATGGTAACTGTTTTTTGATGGTGGTTATTGTCATATAATTCAAGTCATGGATGATCATCTCCCACCCATAAGCACATATAGGGAAGATCTTGATGGGTCACAGCTTTCTGGCTCCACATGGGTTCTCCTCAAGAACTGCCTGTCCTTATATATTGTCTGATCTCCAGATAATTCCCTTTATCTGTTCATAATATATTTTATGTTTATTATCCTTCTTTTCCATCACATACCTCCAGATCCTTTTTCTGAAAAATATTCCATGCTTCATCCTGGGCATATGCTAAATACTTGGCATTTAGTAGTAATAGTAGGCATAGTAGAAATTCTACTTCTTGGTGAATCTCCACCCACACAGGCAAACCCAGAATCCTCTATTAACACAAAGCTTCTGATGTCTTTCTTCTATTTTTTACAGTTCTCTAGAACACAACCAATAATCATGGCCATTGCAACATTACAGCAAAAGCACATCCTGCAAACCTGTAGGCAAAATGCATGGTTCCTCTCAAGGCAGATGAATCTCAGACTCAGAACAACTATGCTTACTTTGATCAGGATGGGATGTGGGTAATAGTGGAAGAGTGAAACATCATTTCTGTGAGGAGGTAAGACTCTATAGACCTGATTTCTGTTTTAAAATCATATTAGCAGACTCTTTTGACAGCCTCAGGATGTGATCCATATATTATAAATCTGTTACCACTGTGAAGCGCAATGATTAGTGAAGTTCTTTGTAACTAGCTGGAGATAAAGACATCAGTGTGATGGCAAATGCAGAGAACTGGGAACTCATTCTCCTTTTCCCTGTGGCAGGGCCCGGAAGCTCTCCCTTCTCTCCCTTGCTATTTAATTATATCCATCTAATACCAATTTTGCAGTTTGGACTGCAAAACAGTTACACTTTTGCTGATTAGGCCAACTTGTGTTTAAAAAAATAAAAATATAATCATATGATTTACATCTACAGTAGAAAACTGAACTGTAGTAAGCACAGCACAAGGAAGGAAGAACAGGTAGGCTTCTGGGCAAAACGCATTTTTTTTTTTTTTTTGAGAGCAAGAAAGAGAGCAGGTGAGGCACAGAGGGAGAGGGAGAGAAAGAGAATCTCAACCAGGCTCCATGCCAGTGCAGAGCCCGATGTGGGGCTGGATCTAGCGACCCTGAGATCATGACCTGAGCTGAAATCAAGGATTGGATGCTTAACCGCCTGAGCCACCCAGGCACCCCCCCCCCATTTTTTTTTTTAATGAAACCAAGCTGCTGGGAACTTTTCTTCCAATCTGATTTCTATGTATGGAATAAGCTTTAAGCAAGGGTAGGAATGGTTTTGGGAAGAATAAGTTGGGAGAGCTAATTTATTTATTAAGGCAATAAACCTGTGCTCTTGTAAAAAGGAAAATACTGGGCATGCTGGCCTGAAGATCTTGAGTTTGAATCCTGCCAATACCACTTAGAAACCGTGTGATCTTGGAAAATGTAAATAACTGTTATGAACTTCAATAACCCCATCAATCAATAGTGAAAATACTACCTGTTTTATTCAACCACAGGGAGTGGTTTGGAGGATAAAAAATACAAAGGCCATGACCTTTATGAAACATAAAGCAGTCATTTCATTTGAGTTTTGTTATTATATGTAGAAATGGGGTCTTATTTCTGGGTCTGAAAGAGACATCTAAACATAATCTTTAATTCTATGGTTGAAGAAATAGATCTAGAGGTTACATAAATCAACCAGATTTGGAGAGCAAATCAGTAGCAGAGATGTTTAAGGATATCTACGTTTGTGGGAAAAACACAGTCTCTACCACGGACTAAAAAACACATAATCATACTAATATATGCACTAAAAGAACTTGACAAAATTCAAACCCATTCATTACGAAAACGCTAAAAACAAAACAAAACAAAACAAAAAACTAGGAATAGAAGATGTGATCGTTATTTTTTGTGTCAACTTGGCTGAGCCAGGGTGACCAGATATTTGATCAAACATTCTTCTGGATATTTCTGTGCAGGTACTTCTTAAATAAGATGAATTAACATTTAAAAATATATATATTTAAGAGGTCAGAGGATTCCAGGATGGAATGTAGACAGTGACCAAAAAAATCTTAACAGTATTAAAAATGTATGGAATAACCTCACTGAAGAGGGTAGGAGGAAAAGTGCTGACCTAAGTAAGGTTATAGATAAGTGGAAATTCTGAGACTAGAATTAAAAAGTTACAAAGATAGTACATAAGAACTATATTATAGTTAGTATAATTGTTTTCCATGAGGTACAGTTGATAATTCTGAAACCACTATCCATGTATACTGGAATTGAAAAATTAAGTAAATTGATGGTAGATGGTGAGAGACCGTTTTTTCATTGTTAGAGTGGATTCATGGATCATTCTAGCCTTCCCACCTTGCTTATCTGTAACCTCCCAATGCAACAATGAAAAACCTCTCACCATCCAGAGTTTGAAACATCAGAATGAAGTTATATTAACTTACTGTAAGCACATATGGAAATATTTATAGATATGTACATATGTAGAGAGAGAGATATGGAAACACATATAAATGTATAGAAATATTTAAAGGTAATATAATAATGTATAGTGAATATATATAATGTGTGTATATATATACACACACACATATATATAATGTATATAAAGACAGGGAGGGGGCACTGGCTCAGGTGGAAGAGTGCACAACTCTTGATCTCAGGGTTCTGAGTTCAAGCCCCACACTGGTTGTAGAGATTACTTAAATAAATATTTAAAAAAAGAGAAAGAGATTAGTATATACACATGTATTTCCTTGCTCTTGTCAGCTGAAAGGGCCTAGAAGAAACCACACTCTAGGAACACTCTAGGAACAACAATGAACCTACCTGGTTCTTGGTTTCCAGTACCATTTTCCAATAACAGGTACTAGCACTATTTGGAGAAAATTCTGATTCTAGGGCAGGAACAGGAAATATACATTACTCCTCAAAAACAAGAAAGATCTGATAAACTGTCACAGCCAAGAGGAGCCTAAGGATACATGACACTTCATGTAATGTAGTATCTTTAAAGGGATTCTGAAACAGTAAAAGGACATTAGGTAAAAACTAAGGAAAAAAAAAAACTAAGAAAATGTGAATAAAGTAGGAACTTCAGATAATAATGATGATGACATGTCAATATTGGGTCACTAGTTGTGACAAAGGAGCCACACTAACTTAATATGTGAATAGTAGGGGAACCTGTATGTGGATATATGGCAACTGTACTATCTTCATAACTTTTCTGTAACTCTAACACTATTCTAAAATTGAAAGCTTATTTGAACAGTTATATGTGATAGCAATGTGGAATCAATCATGTTACTTAAGTTGCATGAGAATTACTTTGTTTTGTAAAATATTATAATAATCCCAGGTATGCTGTTAAGGACTGTATACATAAATTCCTTACCACATTTCTTGGCACATCATAGATGTTAACAAATATTAATTATTTTTCCTTCTTCCCACAATTCAAAAGACATCCATTTCATCTTTTTTAAAGGAATGGTTTTTCTTATTTTAAAGAAAATCCATTTTCTCAACAAGAATATTTAATATTATGTACTAATGTAAAAATATCTTTTGGAGACTTCTTGGATATCGCAACAACAGCAGTAATTGCACAGATCAATTGCAGTCTGTCCCTATCTTATGAGAACTTTGCTGTGGTATAATATAGACTGCTCATTGAATAACTAATGTTACAATTTATCAAATTAGACCATCAGCATTAAGCCTGTGATCAATTCCCTTATTTGGGAATTGGAGCAGTATTATTCAGGGACCTATTTGTAGTTGACTGAAACTAAGATAAGTAGAAATTACATAGGCACCTAACACAGAGAAAAATGCAAAGACAATTTTAAGCATTACCTAGCGAATTTAGGGTACACGACCACAGAATATTCTTTCAGTAAAGGAAGCAGTAACACAATATAGTTAAATAATAGAATAATTATCTAGCAATAATTTCAAACTGCCTAAGGTAGTACTGCCAGAAGCTCATAATAAGGCAGAAATAATTCCATTAAAAAAAATCAAATTTACATGAGGAAAATCCAAGGTAAAACAAAATCACCTGGTTTTAAAGTTAATTTTTTTCTAACGCCTACTGTAACTAATCCTCTCCAAGTGAAGAAAGTCTATATTTTATATATGGCTGCCATAAATAGTGGAAAAGTAAAAATACTTATAAAGTAACAAATGTAAGAGTAGCCTTAATTTTTAAAAACACATCCACATATATTACCTTATTTTCTTCTCAACAACCACATTTTGAGTCATATTTAGCCCCATTCCCATTTTACAGATCAATAAATGGAGCCTGAGAAAAGTTAAGATTCACTAAATCTCATGCACAAAGACTTACTGTGAAACTATATGCCATGAACTGTGTTAGAAGCTATGTGTGCCCTGCTAAATACTCCTAATATGTCCCCCACCAGTGTACAGTTTATGGGCCTCTGGGGTTCAAGATGAAGATGCCACAGAGGGTTAGTGGTTTGTCTGACAAGGAAAACTCAACTCTAGGCTTCCTCAGTTTTATTATTTTGTAGACCACCCTGGTAGATTATTACTTGCCAAGTTAGTGGCAGCTACACATCTGATGTGGTCTCCAGGAGAGGAATCTGCTTCTAAAGACTTGGACATGCCAGGATTTATCCTTCTGAAGAGTGACTGGCAAACTGATGACTATTTCCCAGAAAATGCTGTCTTATGCTTTTGTACCCACTTTATCTTTCTTCCCTCTACCCATGGCAATGAAGTCAATGATTTAGATTTATTACTTACAGAGGACTAACTTGGCCAGTTTTTACAGAAAACAGCAGTGCAGTTGAATGTAATTACTGCAGTCATCCCCTTAAATCCTAAAATAAGAAAGAATAAATGCATTTATAAGAACACATTTTTTATAATTGTGTTTTGAAGCTCACATTTTTTTTTCATTTTAAAGCATATATTGAAATCGTAGCAATTTATTTGATCTTTAAGATAAACATTTCAGGACAAGAGATTTGCACTTGATAAAGAGTTGATCTTTGTAACACATGTCTACATTTATAAAAGAATGGAAAGATATTGACAGACTGCATGTTTTATAAGCAGTCATTTAGCCTGTCCATTATTCCAAATAACTGGTTTGATGTATTTCATTTATATTTGGCTGGTCAACTCAATCAAAATGGTTGAACTATTCCTGACATGCAAGCCAGAAATGGTGTCATTGACTTATTCAGGTTCACGAGTGTATGGTAAACAACTGAAAGTGGGCTTCATGAACCTTTCACAAATCAGAGAATTAGTGTCCACATGGGAGAAGTGGTTTGAAAATCAAAGCACAACCAAGCAAAAAATGTGTTTTGATTTTTAAGTGCAAAGTCCAAATTTGTTTTTAGTTTGCCTCGAAACCTCTTTCAGAGTTTTCCTCCTAAAACTCTTCCTTCCCCTGTGGGTTCATACAGAACATGTTTTGACATCTTAGTCATTTCCATAACAACAGATTACAGAAACAAGACAGGAAGTCAAACAAGTGAAATGGTTTGAATTTAGAAACCGTTCTGGATCACTATAAAGAATGACATGGAATTGTATCCTTCTTGTGGAGAGAAAAACTGTGGATCTTTTTTGCTGTTTTGATAATCTGTTGAAGGAAAAACCACTAAGACTTCTAAATATAATCTTACCATGCTTTTAAAAATGTTATGTTGTTCTTATATCTTGATACATTTTAATTTTTTTTTCCCACCTATCCCTTCTTCATGCCATTCCATCCC
Source organism: Mirounga angustirostris (assembly GCF_029215605.1). Lineage (NCBI taxonomy): Eukaryota > Metazoa > Chordata > Mammalia > Carnivora > Phocidae > Mirounga > Mirounga angustirostris. The sequence goes on along the minus strand of NW_026991709.1, from coordinate 172,611,061 downwards.
CTCCTGGTTCCTGCTAAAGTTGTCAGTTGGGATGTGAATGTTACATTATCAGGATTGACATGTCATTATCGCTAAGAGGAAAAGGTGCCAATACTTCATCCTAGCCTTTGTCACCCCCATTGAAAAGAACCCTGTATAAAATCTGTTTTATTAGGCAAAAAACTGTTCTAGGATAACTGGCTATTTGCATTTTGTTTTGTTTGTTTTCTGGGGTATTTTTGTGTTGTTTTTTTTTTTAAGTTTTTATTTAAATTCCAGTTAGTGTAATATTGGTTTCAGACAGTGTAATATTGGTTTCAGACAGTGTAATATTGGTTTCAGGGGTACAATATAGTGATTTAACACTTCCCTACAACACCCGGTGCTCATCACATACTCCTTAATCCCCATCACCTATTTAACCCAACTCCCCACTTACCTCCCCTCTGGTAGCCATCAGTTTGTCCTCTATAGCATTTTTAAAATAAATTCAACATAACCAAAGCATTAGGGAAAGTAAATGTTTGGTTGAATTTATTGAAGAACAGTCAGTTTATTCACAATGGCTGACCCTGCTTGACTGGGTAAGCAGCCTCAGTTATTTCCCCATATGGGGAAGAGCCTGAGTTCTGGTGTGTAATAGACCAGGATTCAACCCTCAGTTGGAAATTTACACACTGACAATACTGACTATAAGAAGGATACTTCACCTCTTTGAGCCTTAATTACTTCACGTATAAAATAGAAATAATAATATCCACTTCCAGAGATTACAGTATGTGCTTTTAAACCAAAAACTTGAAAAGCTGTAATTTGTAGCCTTTATCATTTTCTATGGTGAGACTATTACACCAAGTAACAACAATGAATGGGGACTTGGGCAGAGATAAGTAGAAAAAGATCTCAAGAGCCAGTATGACCCAGTTCCAACACATAAGGTTCTTAGAACTAATGAAATAAAACACTAAATCTTAAACACCCAGCACAGTAATAGGTATTTAATAAATAGCTCTTATCGTTAATATAATTATTAGCCAAAGGCATAAAGATAAATACTCTATCTAAGCATCTCTGATCCAAAAAACAGAATGGAGGGTCTTGACAGTGACTCAAGTTCTATACCATGCCTACATGTAGAATATTACTGACTTGGATAACTTAGTCAACCCTAAGCACAAAGTTATATTTCTTTCTACTTTGAACACAGTGAAGGAGTTAAGTTAGGTGGGTTTCTGATTCTTTCAGCTGGTATTTCCAAAGTAATGGTCCAGGATTATCAAAACCTATTAAGTTGAATAATTGCAAGTGGTGGAGCCAGAACCATCAGAAAATTGAAGATACGATTCAGTGGTTGATAACTCACATCACTTTGAGCATGGCAGGTAATTCTTGCATATAGAATCAGCATGGTGTCAAGCGTATTGGATAACCCAGGTTTATATACAGGTTATCACAAACCAGAGCTTTATTTTGGGAACAAATTAATATCCAAACAACTGTATATAGCTAGAGTGTTTTTCCCCTCTGTAGTGTGCTTGATAAATCATTTATCATGGCAGTGAAGATAAAGTAAAATTTACGTGTCCCTCAAGTGTTGTTTTCTGTAGTAAATAATGCTGATTGAACTATGGATCAAAAAAAAATCAAGGTTTATAACCTCTTGGAATACATGCAACTTTCTCTGAATGAAAAATGGGAGGTTATAAATCATAGATAACCACATTGTGCAATAAAATATGCGAGACCTCCCTTACATTGGATGGAATTCTGTCCTATTTATTTGCTTGATTGTATTTTGGCAACTGTAATCTTTATGGAGTAGCTGGGAAGGCCTTTCATGAGGGACTCAGCTCCAAAAGTACATTAAGGATTTATTTTAGTCACCTCTAATTCTCTTCTACTTGGGGTGAAGGACTCATAAATATGGATCCCCCATATTTTGAATTGCTCAGTGATTTAAGCTGAGAAGAGGAAAAGCCAGCTCATATATCATGAAATTCCATAAAGTCTAGTAAATCAGACTAAGGAAGATAACATTAGGAAATAAGCTGATGATAGCACCAATTTTTTTTTTTTTTGCTTTTGATTTCAACTGAGAAAATTTGAATGTAAAAGCTAGTTTTGCTGGAAAAGTCTCTGTGTTCCATAAATATATGGAATAAAATGTATATTCCAAGGAAAGAATGTATTTTTATCTTTTAATCCTGCTTCTTGCTTTTAATAGGCCTGCCCAGAGTACTTAGACAATTAGGCTCTCATTAGGAGATATTTCCCAGATGCTCAACATTGTACCGAAAAAAAACACCAAATTTCTGCTGAGTATATGCAGGGTAAGATGGTAGATAAGACATAATCCCAGACCTTATGGAGTGCACAACTGGGTAAGGAAAGAAGGGAATGTATCTAAAACAAGGCAGAAGCAAGCTTTGCAAGAAAGCTACTGACAATGCTATGTAACTATTAAATGTCATTGTGGAATCTGGTTTGGCTTTTCAATGAGTTGACTGATGCGAGACCATGAAAAATGAGATAAAAGTTTAACAAATGACAGTAGGGCAGGAGAATATCATTAAAGTTGAAGAAAACTAAATGGGGGACATGAAGAGAATTTCTTTTTAAGTTTTTTTTTTTTTTTTAAGATTTTATTTATTTATTTGAGAGAGAATGAGAGAGAGCAAGCACATGAGAGGGGGGAGGGTCAGAGGGAGAAGCAGACTCCCCGCCGAGCAGGGAGCCCGATGCGGGACTCGATCCAGGGACTCCAGGATCATGACCTGAGCCGAAGGCAGTCGCCTAACCAACTGAGCCACCCAGGTGCCCTCTTTTTAAGTTTTAAGTGACAATTTTAATATTTTTTTTTCCTTTGGCCCTCTCTTGTTTCAGCCCTTTTATCTATGACTTCATTCTCTATAGCAGGAGAGTGGTCAGATCTGCACATGATGAATATATAGCACAGAAGGATACCCAACCCTAGATTAGTAGATGCAGAATCAGAAAAGATCTTTACAGGTTACACTAATGGCCTCAATATTCAAAAATGAAATCCAAACAGGGTAATGGGAGGATCCCGCGCTTCGATTTAAAAATTCTGATCCAGGGGCGCCTGGGTGGCTCAGTTGGTTAAGCATCTGACTGGACTCTTGATTTTGGCTCAGGTCATGATCTCAGGGTCATGGGATCAAGCTCCCCACGGGGCTCCACGATGGGCATGGAGCCTGGTTAAGATTCTCTCTTACCCTCTCCTCCCTCCCTTCCTCCCTCTCTCTCAAAGACAGAAAGAAAGAAAGAAAGGAAGGAAGGAAGGGAAGGAAGGGAAGGAAGGGAAGGAAGGGAAGGAAGGAAGGAAGAAGGAAATTCTGTTCCAGGACTACTGAACAAGAGAGTGTGGTTTAGTCAGTCCTCTGGCTGCCTCTCAGGACTCAGCTCCAGAGTTCTTGAGCTGGCTCCTTGTGTCTCTTGCCTTCCTTGCAGCGGCTTCCAGACCCATAGCTGCTGCTTCTATCTACTGCATTCCTTGGGGTTCTCCCCTTTTCATGGTATCCCTGGTTTCTTCCTCACTGACACTATATTCTGAACACAAGCACTCTGGACCCTGTGTTTTTGTAAGTGTAACATACATGCTTCATGAAGGGAATTGTTGCACAATAAGAAATTGCCCAATGAGAGTGAATTCCAAACCAGATCAGACCTAAAGGCTGGAGCAAGGTCTTGAATGCTGGGTTAATGAATCAATAAATTGAGAGGAGGAAACAGGTGACACATGGTATGAATGGTATGGCTGAAAACAAAACCTGCCTAACATTAGTTTCCCCCACTACACCTCTGGGGCTTTCAGAAGTTTGTTTTCTTGATCCTAGCTCTCTAATAAGTGGGTCAAGAGATTCAGATGCCATAAAGAATGTGAGCAGGTTCACTTGAGTGAAACTCTGGGACACAGTATCTGTGGGAAGTAATGAGAACCTCCTTCCCCAATTATCATTATTCTCCCCATGTGAAAAAGCTTTCTTCCTCCTTGCCTGGAGCCTGTACTTCTGATAGAGTTTCCAACAGTGTCAAACAGCAAGGCATAATTCCATTACTCCTGGAACTATTCTTACATATTTATCCCTGCTGATATTTGTGATCTGGAAAAGGTAGTTTGAATACAGATGAGGCTATATGATATGAATATAGGTTTTCTTTGTTTTGTTTTGTTTTGTCAGAGTAAATTCTAACTAAAATAACAAAACTCTATTATAAAGTGTCATACTTCTGACCACAGGTTTGGCCTGGTTATAATGTAGGGTGGATCATGTTGCCCGTAAATACATATAAACTGCTAATTATCTTACGCCTTCCTAGGTGCCTTACTTGTTAGGATAATCTAGTGAGATAAGATATATAAGAATTTTGTAAAATGTAAAATTTTTCACTAGCATTAGGCTCGACTGAGCAAAAGTTTTCCTAGGTTTTGATATTTAATGGCAAGTCTCTTATTTGTGTTAGTAAGATATATTCCATGTGAAAATTCCAGATGAAGAGAAATGAACAATTTTTATCATCCATTATGCATATGGTTTCAGAGTTTGCCCATATACATAAAAGTCTTTGACTTTTATTAACAGGTTCACACAAATGATTAGGTACAGAACTGGATTCTGACTTGTCTTTTCACGAGATTGTAGGGTCTTGTCTTCCTATCGTGAAAATTTCACCTGATTGATAATGCAAAGGACTATTTTCCTTCATTTGAGTTCAGATTTCATTGTGCCAGGTGACAAAACACCATATTAATGAGATCATCTAGAAAATGGCCAATTTAAGACTTTAAATTTTCACAGTTTATTTCAAACACTGGGTACTGATTTAAGCTTGCAATTAGCATGTACCCCTCTGTTTTTAGCTCATGGCATTTCATTTCCCCTCTGAGTATTTTATAGAACTTTATAACACTTCCTGCATCTAGGGTGCAGTATTCCTAAGAAAAAATGATATTACTGGGTGAAGTCAAATTGTCTACATTATAATATGATGGTTACCAAGATACTGACCTCACACTCAGAATCACATAAATCTTGTTATTTTTAACATTATTCAGAGGAAAATTGCATTGTTTTTAGCAGAAGTGCTTTTTAAAATAAAAATAGCCAAATTCCATTTTGGACTATACCTCAAGTGGTTATTTTCTTAGTTTAAATTGACTACTTGTACTATGATTGTGTACAACTTCCAAACTTTTATCCTTAAGATATAAATGTTGCTTTTACCTTAAAAGTGAATAAACCAGCAGGAAGGATGAACATTTTTCTCTAACTATTAAAATATAAAATCTATAATATCAGATAATCTCATTAGATTGAAACACATCATGTATGGCAATGATTTTTTAATATGATGGTATTTCATAATGAAAAATATATGTTGGGATGACTAGAAATATGTAAATAGATAAAAATAAATGCGCATATATACTATGCAAATAAATATAGAAAAATTATTATGAAACTGCTTATGGAAAATTATATGTACAATATACATCCACAAGCTTAAGGAATATATAAAAATAAATATTAAAATGAATATAAAATTATTTATTTCCCAGGAAAAGGTAATCATAAATGAATGACTCTTAATAAAACATTTTGCTGTTTTTGAGAAGTAAAGGCTAAAATCATATTTTAATACAAAAGATACATATACAAAAAAAGAAAAAATTACCTAGGAATCCACAATTTCCCCATTTTTCTATTGATTTGTCTGTTTCTTAGTAATTTGTGAGAGTCCTTGATAAATTCTAAATATAATTATTTTGTATTGGGAGTGTCTCCAAGTCTATGGTTTTCACTTTTACTCTCTTAATATAGTGGTTTGCTTAATGAACAGTTCTCAGTTTGATTAAGTCCAATTTATCAATGTTGTTTAAGAACTATTTCCCTACTCTAACCAGCGTATTTTTCTAGAATGGTGCTGTCCACCAGTCACATGTGAGTATTGGGCCCTTGAAATATGGCTAGTCCAAACTGAGACGTGTAGTAAATGTAAAATACACACTGGATATTGGGGATGTAGCACAAAATAAGTTAATATCTCAAAATAGGGGGCGCCTGGGTGGCTCAGTCCTTAAGCTTCTGCCTTCAGCTCAGGTCATGATCCCAGGGTTCTGGGATCAAGCCCCGCATCAGGCTCCCTGCTCCACAGGAGGTCTGCTTCTTCCTCTCCCACTCCCCCTGCTTGTGTTCCTGTTCTCACTGTGTCTCTTTCTGTCAAATAAATAAATAAAATCTTTAAAAAAAAAAATCTCAAAATAGGTTAAAGATCTCAAATAATTTTTGTATTACTCCTTACATGTTAAAATATTTTGGTTACTTTATTATATATTGTTAAAACTAATTTTACCTGTTTCTTTCTTATTTTTAATGGTACTACTAGAAAATTTTAACTTACATATGAGGTGCATTTGTAGCTCATATTGTATTTCTACTGAACAATGCTATTCTAGAAGATACTTCATTTTAGATTTTACATTTAGTTCTATTTACATTTAGAATTTATTTTTGTAAATGGTATGAGATAGGTTTCAGGATACATTTGTATTCATGCAAATATCCAAATATGCCAGCACCATTTATTGTAAAATCCATAGTTTTCTTTAGTAAATTGCAGTGACACCTTTGACATGAATTAAGCAATCACATTTGAGTACGTTTCTGGACTCTGTTCTGCTGATCTTTTTGTCTATCTATACTCTAATAACCATTGTTTTGATTATTGTAAATGTATACTGTATTTAAAAATCTGGTAGATTAAGCCTTCCAACTTTGTTCTTATTAAAAACTGGCTTGGATATGGCAAATCATTTACATTTCTATGTAAATTATAGAATTGTATTGTTAATTAGCAGAAATGCTGCTAGGATTTTAATTGGAATTACATTGAAGCTACAGATCAAGTTTGTCATGGCATTTGGATAATGTTGAATTTTATAATACATGTAGTTTGTGTACTTTAATTTCACTCAATAATTTACTGTATTTTCCAACACACATATTTTTCAGATTTTTTTTTCTTTGGTATTTGATGCTTTTAGTTGCTATTGTGGACAACATTTTAATTTTTCAAAAAAGATTTTATTTACTTTATTTATTTATTTATTTGCCAGAGAGAGAGAGAGAGAGCATGAGCAGGGGGAGCAGCAGGCAGAGGGAGAAGCAGACTCCCTGCTGAGCAAGGAGCCCGATGTGGGACTTGATCCCAGGACCCCGGGATCATGACCTGCGCCAAAGGCAGACGCTTAACCGACTGAGCCACCCAGGCGTCCCATTTTAATTTTTTTTAATTGAAGTATATTTGACATATAACATACTAGTTTCAGGTGTACAACGTAATGATTCCATATTTACATACATTGCTAAGTAAGTTATCACCACAATAAGTCCAGTTAATATCTATTACCTTATGTAATTACAATGTTTTTTTCTTGTAATGAATACTTTTAAGATCTACTCTCTTAGCAACTTTCAAATATGCAGTACAGTAATATTAACCACAGTCACCATATTGTACATTATATCCACGTGACTTACTTATTTATAACTGGAAGTTTGTACCTTTTTACCCATTTTATACATTTCTCCCACCCTCTGTCCCTGGCAACTACCAGTCTGTTCTCTGTATGTATGGGCTTGAGTTTTTTGTTTGTTTTTATTTGTTTTTGTTTTTTAGATCCCATATATAAGTGAGAGCAAATCAGGTGAATTGAGAGGTTTAGATTAAAAATTGTTATGATAGGTACAAACTAAATGATGAATTAATATCCTAAATTGACCATGCCAAGGTAAGTGTATGTGTTATGTAGAAATCTCAAGTAATGAATAGAAATCTTTACCCATTCAATGAATAGATATAGAACTAGCATATATAAATATTTTTGGAATAGATGTCTAAGAGAAATAAAATAAGTTTTCTGAGGTTCTCTTGAGATGATGTAAATAGCAGTGTTATTTCAAAATTGAGCCTTGTGGATTCTTACCATAAACACCACCACTGATGTAAGATAGATACCAAGTAGTACTAAAAGTCATTGCCACAATATATTGCTCTGTCAAGAAAATTTAGACAGCTTGGGTGAAAATGACATAAAATCCTTAAATTGATTTTTTTAAAGTTGTACTTCAATGAATAGTTGTCATGACTATATTAAAAATAATTAAGCCTATAGTATATTATTCACTGCATGAACTTTGGCAAATTTTGTTTTGTCACTGACATGCTAAAAGTAACACACTTAACCTGTGTGTCCAAGACTTCACAGTGGGAGAGGGGGCAGGTATTCGTTTTTCTTAAAAAGAATTTTTTTGTACAATCAACTCTTAGACTTGCCTATCCCAGAAACTCTGTTGAGTTTTTACTATGTGGCAAACAGTTGCTAATATTTGGCTTCAGAAATTGAAAGACATTTACATAGATCTTGACTTTGAGGAGGTTTTAATATGTGGTTGGTAATATCAATAAATAATTACAAATAGGAACTATAGGTACAGATATTGTTAGGAAGGAAAAGTTGATGGTGTGATGAGAACTGTATCAAAGTAACATAACTGAGTTTGAGAGTTCAAGAAAGGATTTCCTGAAGAAGTAAAATTTAATCTGGAACTTAAAGAAAAAAAATGATATTATCAAGGCAAAGAGCGGTGGCATGATCATGACAGAGGGAGTATCATGCCAAGGTCTTGGTGGTCTTGATGTGGGGAGTAAGGGTGAAACCTTCAAAAAACAGTAAGGAGGGCAGCATTGAGCATAGGCAGGGGACCATGTCTTACAGAATTTGTAATTCTGCTAAGTACCATATTGTGTGGTCCCCTAGTCCAGTACTACTCAAAGTGTGACACATGTAACAGTGTTGGTTTCTGAAATGTTAATAACTCATCTACAATGAAATAAATACAGTAATGGGGAGGATGGATTTAGAAACTTTTATAACAACTTGACACTTTAATTTTATGTTGAATTTGATGAGAAACAATTGGAATTTCTATTTGCTATATCATTTTGTACTATATAATTTCTCAATTTCTTTAGTCAATTTTTTGATATTTATGAAATTGATCCACAATGGATTTTTTTTAAGCTATCTTTTATCACAAACCATTTGGGAAACATTGCCCTAAAGTAATTCTATTTGTCCCTAGGTGATGTTGACAATTGAATGAACCTGGTCAATTGTAGCAAATGAAATAAAAATTCTTATCTTCAAGGTGCTTTGCAACTTACAAGACACTCCATTTTATAAAATACAAATACATTTTTTGATGTTCATACACACTTTGTGAGTTTGGCAGGATATATATGTGATCTAAGTTCACCCATCTGGTAAATGACAGAATCTGTCATCTTGTTTTTGTTGAAGACCAACCTTAGGGCTTTATGTAGGAGATCTGTGTAATCTGGTCATAATCACATGGTTCTTATTAACTTTCATCCATCCAAGCTCTTCAAGAGCTGCTACAAGTTGAAAAATTAAGTGACTGGAGGTATACCCTTCCTTTCTCAAGTTATTCACTTTCAGAGTACTAAAGATCTCAAATGTGCATTGGGGCTTCACACCAGGAAACAGGGAGAAAAAGAAATAATAGCACCCAGATGATTGAGAAGTGACAATACAAATATGTCTTCCTCTCCCTTTGGATCAAAAATCCTACAATCTTTTATTTATAGACAGAAAGCATGTCCTTGATCAACAACCAAGAGATTTAATCATTACCTATTTTAATACAGTGCACCAATTATGTTTTATATCTCCAAGGATATAAAATTAGGGAATTTTCATTATCAGTGTAGAAGCTTTGATGTAAATCCTTTACACATTGCTTGATTAGCAACTGGAGAAATCTTATATAGGGAATCCCTATAACACTTGAACTTCATCTCACAGTTAATACTGCATTGCCCTGGCATCTTGTTAAAAAGAAAGCAAGAAAACAAGCCAGTTTAGTAACATAGAAAAATGATAAGCCATGAGTATGAAGAAACAAGTAGAATAGGACCCTTCCAAGATTTCATTCCAATTCACCAGTGTTTAGGATGCAAACCTAGAGTCTGAACCCAATAATATCTCCAAGTAGAAGTACCTACTTTGGAAAGAACTACACAACTCCTAGATTACAGTACACTTGCTAAAAGGTCATCTGTAGAGTCAGATAGAAATGGGTTCATCTTCTGAATCTATCACTAGCTAGACATGCAATCTTGGAAAATTGTCAGTTTTTCCTAAATCTTCATTTTATGTTCATAAAATAGAAATAATAGCACCAACCTCACGGTTTAATTGAAATCATGCATGTAAGGCACCTATTATAACAGACAGAAAGAGTTATAGTAATATTAGCGTTGTTGATGTGGATATCTTTATCTATTACTTCAATAATTTTTCAATTCTAAGACACATTTTTTTCACATTTTTTTATATCTCTGAAATCAAGATACATCTTATAGTCACTGGCATGTCATAGATTGACAGCTCTTCTTCTCTTAGCACTACATAAAATGACCTACTATAATCTAAGCTATTACTACTTTTAATTTTATTATTATAGTTGTCATTGTTATTAGAAGTAGTAGTATTTAGAAACTACATGAATCATTTTAGGCCATGGGGGTATTAACTAGAACAGTATATTGTAAGCAGTATATTACTAAATAGCACTTTAGTTGCTTAAAACTTCAAAGCAATGTGTCTTTGAATTTACAGCTCACATTTCATGTGCTAACTTTTACTATGTATCAAGAAGACTGGGGTCTATTTTCTTACTGTGAATTAAGTAGTTTGACAATTATATAATGAGTCTTATTGCTGGATGCTATAAGGAATACAAAATACAGGACAGGGTTTCTACCCTTAACATCTTAAAAGAGAGGCACATGTCTACATATGGCATATAAGCTCAAATAGTTTTATAATCACAATAGGAACTAAATTAAGAATTGTCAAAAATATCCAAGGGGGGAAATGAAATTACATACATGGGTAAGCAACTTCAAAAAACTTTAAACAGAGGCTCTGTATGTTCATTAGAATCACACAATTTTAATGCTGGAATAGATACAAGAATCCAACCAGTGCATGAAAGTAACATATAAGACATCTGGTCTAGTCAAAACACTTTAAGATGAGGACCGAGAGGCCAAGAGAACTGAGTGAGATTCACAGTGCCATCTGACTTGGAGTTGATGACTGAGAGAGCAAACCCCCATCTTCTGACTCTGGATCCAGAATAAATACATAACTCATGAGCAATAGAGCACAAAGGATATTAATTTGGTAGATGTGCTAGATGCCATGCTAGAGGAGGTGGAAAGGAAGGTGGTCTTCAGCTGTGTAGAATGTCTTACTAAAATTAAAGGGAATTTTATTACTGAAATGAAGAATAAAAAGAGAATGGATAAAGGAAGAATGGTAGGAGTCACCCAGAGAGCCTTTGGGGTTCTGCCTCAGATTGGAGAAAGGAGGTGTCATTAGGTCAAAGCATGTGAAATTGCTGATTTTGTATGTAAAAAAAAAAAAAAGGCTCAAAGAGGAAGATGGCAGCAGAGTAGGAGGGCCTGAGGCTCATCTTGTCCCAGGAACACAACTAGATAACTATCAAATCATCCTAAATATCCCAGAAATCAGCCTGAAGACTGACAGAACAAACTCCACAACTAAAGAAGAGGCCATATGGAAGAAGGTAGGAAATGCAGAAATGTAGTTTAGGGGAGAAACAGACAACAGGTGCTGCAGAGGGGAGGGAGCCATGGTCATGGAGAAAGGAGAGAAAGAGAGGAGCACACAGGGGAATGCACAAAGAGAAGGTTTCCTTAAAGCAGTTTGCTTGGAAGATAAAGGGGGCTGAATTTTGTGAGTTCTTTCAATCAGGGGTCTGAAAGCCTGGAGTTTTAAAGGGCAGTGGGCTTAGCTGGGACAGAGCCCAGAGAGCACTCTGCTGTTCCTGCAGAGAAGGCAAGCAAACAACCAAGGAGCAGACAGCCTGGAACCAGAGATCTGAAGAATACTTGGGGCACACAGTGGGGAGATTATTCGCTCTTCTCAGAGCACATTTCTGAGAGGCACTATTCACAGAGATAACTCTTGAGGAACAAAGGAGTTGGCCAGCACCATTTCCCTCCTCACCCCTCAACATAAAGACCTCACTGAAAGAACAAGATAAGTCCATGGCCAGAAATCTATGTGAAAAAGATATAAGTAACATGCCTGATGGAGAACTTAAAGCAACAATCATGAGGATACTCACTGGGCTTGAGAAAGAAAAGAAGACCTGTGAAACCCTTACTACAGAGATAAAAGAGTTAAAAAGAATCAATCAGAGATGAAGAATACAATAAACAAGATTGGAAAAAGGCTTGATTCAATGAGCAGCAGGCTGGAAGAAGCAGAAGAACAAATTAGTGGCCTAGAAGACAAAATAATGGAAAATAATGATGCTGAACAAAAGAATAATGCAATGCAAGAATAGACTTAGGGAACTCAGTGACTCCATCAAATGTTATAACATTCCTATATTGTAGGAGTCCCAGAAGAAGAAGAGAGAGAAAAGGGGGCAGAAAATTTAATTGAAGAAATGATAGCTGAAAACTTCCCTAGTCTGGGGAAGGAAACAGACATCTGGATTGAGGAGGCACAGAGAACTCCCATCAAAATCAACAAAAGCTGGCCAACACCAACACATATTATAATTAAATTTGCAAAAGGTATTAGTGAGAAAGAAAAAATCTTAAAAGTGACAAAACAAAAGAACTCCTTAACTTAAAATGGAAGACCCATAAGGCTAGTTGGAGATTGCTCAGCAGAAACTCGGCAAGCCAGAAGAGAGTGACATGCTATATTCAGGAGAGAACAAAGGCAACAAGACCAAAAAGGATCAGAGAAAATCTTCAGAATGACAAAACAAATAATAAAATGGCAATAAATACATACCTATCAATAATTATTTTGAATGTAAATAGAATAAATGCTCCAATCAAAAGACATAAGGTGTCAGAATGGATTAAAAAAAAAAAACAAACAAGACCCATCTATTATGCTGCCTACAAAACAAGGACTCATTTTAGACCTAAAGACACCTATAGATTGAAAGTGAGGAGATGGAAAACATTAATCACACAAATGGATGTCAAAAGAAAGTGGAGTAGCAATAGTTATATTGGACAAACTAGATTTTAAAACAAAGATTGTAACAAGAGACAAAGAAGGGCACTAAATCATAATAAAGGGGACAACCCAACAAGAAGATCTAACAACTGTAAATATTTATGCACCCCATATGTGAGCACCCAAATATGTAAAACAATAACAAACATGAAGGAACTAATTGATAATAATACAATCATAGTAGATGACTTTTAATACCCCACTTAAATCAATGGACAGATCATCTAAACAGAAAATCAGCAAGGAAACAATGGCTTTGAATGACACACTGGATGAGATGGACTTAACAGATGTATTCAGAACATTCCATCCTAAAAAAGCAGAATGGACATTCTTTTCAAGTGCACATGGACAATCTCCAGAATAGATCACATATTAGGTCACAAATCAGGCCTCAACAAATACAGAGTAAGGACTGAAATCATACCATGCACCTTCTCTGACCACAACAAAGTCAACCATAGGAAAAAATTTTGGAAAGACCATAAATACAGGGAGGTTAATTAAATAACTTGCTACTGAACAATGAATGGGACAACCAGGAAATCTAAGACAAAATTTAAAAATACGTGGAAATAAATGAAAATGAAAGCACAATGGTCCAAAACCTTTGGGATGCAGCAAAAGTGGTCATAAGAAGGAAGTATATAGCAATACAGGCCTACCTCAGAAAGCAGGAAAAATCTCAAATAAACAACCTAACCTTACATCTAAAAGAGCTAGAAAAAGAAAAACAAATGAAACCTAAAGCCAGTCGAAGGAAGGAAATAATAAAGATTAGAGCAGAAATAAGTGATATAGAAACAAAACAAAACAAAACAAAATAGAACAGGTCAATGAAACCAGGAAATAGTTCTTTGAAAAAAATCAATAAAATTGATAAACCTGTAGCCAGACTCATCAAAAAGAAAAGAGAAAGGACCCAAATAAATCACAAATGAGAGAGGAGAAATAACAACCAACACCACAGAAATAGAAACAATCATAAGAGAATATTATGAAAAAACTATATGCCAACAAATTGGACAACCTGGAAGGAATGGAAAAATTCCTAGAAACATACAAACTACCAAAACTGAAACAGGAGGGGTGCCTGGGTGGCTCAGTCATTGAGTGTCTGCCTTCAGCTCAGGTCATGAACCCAGGGTCTTGGGATCAGGCTCCCTGCTCCGCGGGAAGCCTGCTTCTCCCTCTCCCACTCCCCCTGCTTGTGTTCCCTCTCTCACTGTCTCTCTCTCTCTCTGTCAAATGAATAAATAAAATCTTTAAAAAAATACTGAAACAGGAATAGAAAACTTGAAAAGACCAATCACCAGCAAAGAAATCGAATCAGTAATCAAAAAACTCCCAACAAACAAAAGTCCAGGACCAGATGGCTTCACAGGCAAATTCTACCACACATTTAAAGAAGAGTTAATACCTATTCTTCTCAAATAGCCCACAAAATAGAAAAGGAAGGAAGACTTCCAAATTCATTCTATGAGGCCAGCATTACCCTGATACCAAAACTGGATAAAGACCCCACTATAAAAGAGAACTACAGGTCAGTATCCCTGATGAACATGGATGCAAAAAGTCTCAATAAAATACTAGCAAACTGAATCCAACAATACATTACAAAAATCATTAACCATGATCAAGTGGGATTTATTCCTGGGTTGCAAGGGTGGTTCAATATTCACAAATCAATCAATGTGATACCCCACATTAATAAAAGAAAGGATAAGAACCCTATGATCCTTTCAATAGGTGCAGAAAAAGCATTCAATGAAGTACAACATCCTCTCATGATAAAAACCCTCAACAAAATAGGTTTAGAGGGAAATTACTTCAACATAACAAAGACCATTTATGAAAAACCCACAGTTAATATCATCCTAGATGGGGGAAAACTAAGAGCTTTTCCTCTATGGTCAGGAACAAGGCAGAGAGGTCCCCTCTCACCACTTTTATTCTACATAGTAGGAGAAGCCTAGTGATAGTAGTCAGACAACAAAAAGAAATACAAGGCATGCCAATCAGCAAGGAAGAAGCGAAACTTTCACTATTTGCAGATGACATGATACTCAGTATAGAAAACCTGAAAGACTCCACCGAAAAACTGCTAGAACTGATACACGAATTCAGTAAAGTCACAGGATTCAAAATCAACATACAGAAGAAATCTGTTGCATTTCTATACACCAATAATGAAAAAACAAAGAGAAATTAAAGAACTAATCCCATTTACAGTTGCACCAAAAACAATAAGATACCTAGGAATAAACCTAACCAAAGAGATGAAAGACCTGTATTCTGAAAAGTATAAAACACTGATGAAAGAAATTAAAGAGGACACAAAGAAATGGAAAGATAACTCATGCTCATGGATTTGAAGAACAAATATTTTTACAAAGCGGTCTACGCGGGACGCCTAGGTGGCTCAGTCAGTTAAGCATCTGCCTTTGGCTCAGGTCATGATCCCAGGGTCCTGGGATAGGATGCCAGGCTCCTTGCTCAGTGGGGAGCCTGCTTCTCCCTCTGCCTCTGCCTGCCTCTCCCCCTGCTGTGCTCTTTCTCTGACAAATAAAATCTTAAAAAAAAAAAAAAAGCAGTCTATGCATTTAATGCCATCCGCATCAAAATATGAATAGCATTTTTCACAGAGCTAAAACAAACAATCCTAAAATTTGTATGGAACCACAAAATACCCAAAATAGCCAAAGCAATCTTCAAAAAGAAAAGAAAAAAGAAAGAAAGAAGAAGGAAAGTAAAGCACAAGGCATCACAATTCCAGACTGCAAGTTATATTACAAACCTGTGGTAATCTACACAGTCTGGTAGTATGGTACTAGCACAAAAAGACACATAGATCAATAGAACAGAATAGAAAACCCAGAAATGAACCCACAACTATATGGTCAATTAATCTTTGACAAAGCTGGAAAGAATATCCAGTGGGAAAAAGTCTTTTCAACAAATGGTGTTGGGAAGACTAGACAACAACATGCAAAAGAGTGAAACTGGACCACTTTCTTATACCATACACAAAAGTAAATTCAAAATGGATAACCTCTTTGACATCAGCTGTAGCAACTTCTTTCTAGATATGTCTCCTGAGGCAAGGGAAACAAAAGCAAAAATAAACTACTGGAACTACATCAAAATGAAAAGCATCTGCACAGTGAAGGAAACAGTCAACAAAACTAAAAGGCAATCTATGGAATGTGAGAAGATATTTGCAAATGACATATCTGATAAAGGGTTAGTATCCAAAATGTATAAAGAACATATAAAATTTAACACCCCCAAAATGAATAATTAAAAATGGGCAGAAAACATGAACAGACATTTTTCCAAAGAAGACATACACATTGCCAACAGACACATGAAAAGACGCTCAATATCACTGATCATCAGGGAAAGACAAAATTACAATGAGGTATCACCTCACCCCTGTCAGAATAGCTAAAATCAACAAGATAAACAAGTGTTGGTGAGGATGTGGAGAAAGGGGAATCCTCTTGCACTGTTGGTGGGAATGCAAACTGGTGCAGCCACTCTGAAAAACAGTATGGAATTTCCTCATAAAGTTAAAAATAGAACTACCCTATGATCCAGCAGTTGTACTACTAGGTATTTACTCTAAGAATACAAAAATAGTAATTCAAAGGGATACATGCACCCCAATGTTTATAGCAGCATTGTCTACAATATCCAGATTATGGAAACAACCAAGCGTCCCTCGACTAATGAATGGATAAAGAAATGGTGGTATAGACATATAATAGAATATTATTCAGCCATAAAAAATGAATGACGTCTTGCCATTTGCAATGACATGGATGAAACTAAAGAGTATAATGCTAAGCAAATTAAGTCAGTCAGAGAAAGACAAATACCATATGATTTCACTTATATGTGGATTTAAGAAAAAAAAGGGGAAAAAGAGAGGCAAACCAAGACACAGACTCTTTTTTTTTAAACATTTTTTTATTTAAATTCAATTAATTAACATATAATGTATTATTGGTTTCAGGGGTACAGGTCTGTGATTCATCAGTCTTATATAATACCCAGTGTTCATTTCAACACATACCATCCCCAATGTCCATCATCCAGTTACCCAATCGCTCCACCCCCATCCCCTCCAGCAACCCTTAGTTTGTTTCCTATGATTAAGAGTCTCTTATGGTTTGTCTCCCTCTCTGGTTTTGTCTTGTTTCATTTTTTCCTCTCTTCCCCATGGTCCTCTGCTTTATTTCTTAAATTCCACATATGTGTGAGATCATATGATAATAGTCTTTCTCTGATTGACTTATTTCACTTAGCATAATACCCTTAGTCCCATCCACATCTTTGCAAATGGCAAGATTTCTTTTTTTTTTTTTGATGGTGGCATAATATCCCATTGTAAAAACTTGTACTTCAATGTACCACATGAAATCATCAATATCTAGCCATTTTTAAAAGTTTTTATTTAAATTCCAGTCAGTTAAGTGCAGGCGCCTGGGTGGCTCAGTCGGTTAAGCGACTGCCTTCGGCTCAGGTCATGATCCTGGAGTCCCTGGATCGAGTCCCGCATCGGGCTCCCTGCTCGGCAGGGAGTCTGCTTCTCCCTCTGACCCTCCCGACCCTCCCCCCTCTCATGCTCTCTCTCTCTCAATCTCTCTCTCTCAAATAAATAAATAAAATCTTTAAAAAAAAAATAAATAAATAAATTCCAGTCAGTTAACATACAATATAATATTAGTTTCAGGGGTACAATATAGTGATTCAACACTTCCATACAGCACTCCCCCGCGCTCTTATAAGACACAGACTCTTAACTATAGAGAAAAAACTATGGTTACTAGAGGGTGGGGAGATGGGTTAAACAGGTGATGGGGATTAAGGAGTGCAATTGTAATGAGCACTGGGTGTTAACTTTTGGAATTTAAATAAAAACTTAAAAACTTAAAAAAAATGGCTAGATATTGATGATTTCATGTGGTGCATCAAAATACAAGGTTTCAAACAGAAAAAAGTCAAAAAAACAAAGTGGATTTATTAGCACCTGCCCTCTCAAATGGCCTCATTTTGTTTTTGTAGTTAGAGGCAGAACATTAAGGAGGTGTCTCCATGAATGACTATGTGACTCACAGAAGGGAGCAGAGTCCAGATTCTCAGCTCCAGGTACAACATGGGCCGCAGAATAGGTGGGAGGAGTATTCTTTCTAATTCTGTATGGAACCGACATCAGGAGAGCGCTCTCAACACAGATATGGATATTCTCAATTAGAGCTATAGCAGTAGTAGGAGCAACACCAAATGGCTTTGAACAAAGAGTATTTAAAAATGGGAAGCTGAAATAGTAGAGGAAAGCAAGGCAAATACTAAAAGTTCCAAAAAAATACAAAGGGGGACTCCAAAACAGGTGGAGTATCCTCAAAGAGTATGAGAGAGCAGGAAACATTGCATTTGAATGTGGATTATTGCTTTCATTGCCAACATATACTCATCTACATATTGGAATATACTCAAATTCTCTGTCTCAATCACACACACACACACACACACACCCTTACACAAGACAGGAAGGAGATATACCCAAATGTTTTCAGTGTGTTTTGGTGGGGTTTTTTTTTTTTTTCGTGGTGAGAATTACAGGTTTCCATTCTTTTGCTTGCCAGTATTTTCTATATCTTATGTAGTGAATATATGGTACTTTTAATCTTAAACCATATATATCAGCATTTCAAAAGAGATGTACCTACCATTACAGGACTTTTTAAATTCTATTTTTAAAAATACAAAGGCTTTATCATAAAGACTATTCTAACATCTAAATTTCTGTTCAGATTTGAATGCCACTATATCCTGATTGCATTGAACATAGTTAGGGAATTATACCTGCCTAGTACATTAACAACTTTATTGCTGATATACATTCTCCATGCTGATCTGCAGGAAGCATTATTGCCACCATATTTTATAAGTAATGCTCTTATTTGTGGCAATGTTGAGCTGCAATGTAAGAACCTGGAAAATATTTTAGTTTTTTAATTTTTCTCCTTCTAAGAAAATGCTACCTTTGGTGCCTTATAAATATCTCAGTAACATTTTATTTTAGCATTCGCTACACACAAACATGGGAAAGTTCAAGAAAGCCAATTAGACAGTCTCTTATATTTATAGACTGCTTGCAGCTATAGTGTGCATGCTATATCGACACCTTGGTTAGGTAAATAATGAAGGTTTATGCATTCATTCAACAAATATATATAGTGAGCACCTACTATAAGCATGCAACAATGACCTTTATTGAAAAGGAAGATATATATTTAAATGGAATTCTAGCTGTCTATAACAATGAGAAATAACATAGCATGGTTAAGAGCACAGAACTCAAGAGTCCATCTACCTATTTGCCAGTATTGGTTTCATCATTTACAGGTGGTGTGGGAATTTGAGCCTATTACTTAACATCTATGTCCCTCAGTTTGCTTATCTGTAAAATGAAGGTAATGTTATCTTCATTGGTGGGTTGTTATGAGAAACAAATGAGATAAATCATGTTCTTGCATATAGTAAAAGTTACGTTGTTATAATTTTATTTCCCTAAAAGGCTTAAATTTTTGTTGAATTTCTGTACGGACCTGCCTTACTATCCATAAGAAATATTGGTGAGTGGAGAAATGCATTTAAAGAGTCATGACATTTCAGAGCTGGAATAAAACTTAAATAAAACACAAGGGCACAGAGATACAAATATATAATTAGTATAATTAGTAAGTTTCCAAGCATGATTAAATTTCAGTATTATGACTTTCTGATCAGTGTTCTTCCAGCAAATGTCAATATAAGTCCATTCATTCATTCTATATATTTTTATTAAATACAGCCACTGGGTGGCTCAGTTGGTTAAGCGTCTGTCTTTGGCTCAGGTCATGATCTCTGGGTCCTGGGATTGAGTCCCATACCAGCCTCCTTGCTCAGCAGGGAGCCTGCTTCTCCCTCTTCCTGCCACTCCCCCTGCTTGTGCTCTCTAACAAATAAATAAATAAAATCTTTTTTAAAAAAATAAATACAGGGGCACCAGGTGGCTCAGTCATTAAGTGTCTGCCTTTGGCTCAGGTCATGATCCCAAGGTCCTGAGATCGAGCCCCACATCAGGCTCTCTGATCCACAGGAAGCCTGCTTCTCCCTCTTCCACTCCCCCTGCTTGTGTTCCCTATCTCACTGTGTCTCTCTCTGTCAAATAAAAATCAAATCTTAAAAAAAAAATACACACTTCCTGTATGCCAAACACTATGCTAAATGCAGGTGACAGAACAAATCAGATAGTTTACCTACTTTTTAAATATCTACTTTCTGATGGGGTACAACATGTGAATGCTATGGTGTATTAGTATACGTGCTCTAATAAAACACATATTGGTAGTAGTGGTAGTATAGTGGAGATAGTGAACAATTCTAAGAATTATAGAAGGCTTTACAAGATAAAACTTGATTATGAATGCTGCATAAGAATTCAGAAAGCAGATCTGCGTTTCTAAAGCATTAGCTATGAAGAGGAAAGGATTCAGTAAAAGATAAATGTAAGAGATACTTAGTGACCAAATGGTGAAAGACCTTGTATTCCATTATGTACAGTTTTGGCTTTTTTCTAGAGTAATAAGAAGGGAATAAATTAAATGGAAAAGAAATGAGTATTCAAACACAGAAGTAATATCATGTAAAGAAGAAAATGGAGTTCGGATTAAAAGGACTAACTCTATATAAGTCAAAATGAATGGACATGGAAATCAGAAACAACCTTCATAAAATTATTTTATTTCAAGGATTTAAAGAGTATTCTAAAGGCATCAAGGAGAATAAAAAATGGTAAGGTTACTAACAAAAGAAAAAAGAATGGGTTATCGTGATCCTACACTTGTGCAATAGTAATGTTA
Organism: Mirounga angustirostris; assembly: GCF_029215605.1. Classification (NCBI taxonomy): domain Eukaryota; kingdom Metazoa; phylum Chordata; class Mammalia; order Carnivora; family Phocidae; genus Mirounga; species Mirounga angustirostris. Next base: position 172,589,986 of record NW_026991709.1, on the reverse strand, counting down.
CAAAACAAGAGGCAAGGTCTGTAGATGGTTAAGTGTGAAGGGTTGTGATCTACAAATACTCTACTCAAACACATCATCACTAAAGCCTGAAGGCAAAATAAAATGAAAAGTCTTGGATATATAAAATGCAGGAAATAGACTATGTGCAGTCCTGAAAAAAATTTACCCAGGGGCATGTTTCAAGTAATCCAAAAATGTATCACAATAAAGAACACACAAATAAAGAAGTAATAGTAAAATAAAGGAGAAAAGACCAAAGAGGAGCATTAAAGCAACTTAAATACAAAATGATTGCAAACAATTTCTGTTATTATGGATATAAGATAAATCTTGTCTTAATGAAATAAGGAAAACATAGTATTTGAATATGACCAGATGGTCAAATAAATATATAAAATAAACTCTAAGTCATACCAACAAACAAACAAACAAACAAACAAACCAGTAGTTCAACAATACTAGAGTGGAGATGGGGAAGAAGGAGGTATTCATTCTGACAATGATAGAGATATGTAATTTTAACAATTAGTAGAATTAAGAACAGGCTTGTGCTAAAGAATGGCATGACCACCACTGAATAGCTAAACATTTTTTTCAAAGCTGAATTTATTGCTTGTTATAGTAAAGACGAATGTTGATGCCCAGCCACAGTATTTCCAGAGTGGACTCCTGACCATATGTTGGGGTTCTTAGAGGGCATGGAGTTCAGAGACTGGTGGGTTTTCAGAGGTATACAGGGGTTGACATCATCACTGAACACATGGTTACTTGGGTGAGATCGCTTCTGATTGCTTGGCAGTCAGTGGCATGTATATTGGAGTGAATCTGTTTCTGACTGGCTGACTTTTGGTAGCAAGAGCCTGACTTTGATATTTCAGCTTGTAATACATCATTGATTGAACAGCTTTAAAACTGATAATTATACTACTTGTACTATGAGTACCAAAAATTCCTTCTTTTCCTAAGTTTGTGGGAAGTTTTTATTCTGAGTATCTACCAAGTTCTTGGAGGGGAAAAAAAAAATCAGATTGAAACATATCAAGAAAGTATATAAAACAGAAAACGTGAAATAAGATGACAGAACATATATTTGTGTTATTTTCTTTTGTAATGAGATAAATATTCTTTTTTTTTTTAAGATTTTATTTATTTATTTGACAGAGAGACAGCGAGAGAGAACACAAGCAGGGGGAGTGGGAGAGGGAGAAGCAGACTTCCCGCAGAGCAGGGAGCCTGATGTGGGGCTCGATCCCAGGACCCTGGGATCATGACCTGAGCTGAAGGCAGATGCTTAATGACTGAGCCACCCAGGTGCCCTGAGATAAATATTCTTACTAACAGAAAAATTAGTCTGATAAGGACTAATGGAATTAGTCCAGTTCTAATGGAAATGACAGATAATGTTGTTTTGAACTAATCTTGTGATCATTAACATGTATAAATTCTGCACAATTAAAATAAACTGCCAATAAGCAAACAAACTCAGCTAAGATAAAGTAAGATAAAGCTACCAATAACCAAACAAAAACAGGCAGAAAATTAGAGGACACAATCTTTATGAGAGAAAGAATGCTACATTTAAGCAGCTTTCTTCTTGAAAGCATTTCCTGCTTTTCTACCACAAAATGAGCTTAGAATTCAAACAGAAATAGGCTGAAGAGACAGAGCTTGGTACTACCAGAATAGCTAGAATAGCTAGAAATTGAAGGAAATTCCTGGGAAGGAGGAAGCCACAGAGGGGAAAACCCAAACTGCACATAACTCCTTCAGATCCTTGGACAGTATTTAAAAGTGTGCATCCAGAGGAAGGATTCAAGAAGCGAAGAAAGCAGTACATAGGAGGCAGAGATTTCAGCGCTTGTTCTAGGAAAACGGTTTCCAAATCCAGTTCCTTCAAGTTTGTATAGCTTATTGAGCACTGTGGGCTTTCCCTTAACACCTTGGTCTGGTTATGCCTTACAAGTTAGACCAAGACTAGGAACTATATACCTTACAAGTAAGAATAAAACAAAAATGTACCCATTATAATTAGACCTAAAACCAAACCCCTACGGGATCAAGATGATCTACCAGTAATTTAACTGCCTGCAAGTATGAAACTCGGTATTCTTTGGAGGTAGGTAAGATACAGAGGCTCTACAGTGTATCATTCACAATGCCAATTATACAATAAAGCATTACTACACATACAAAGTTTAAGAAAAATATGGCAAATGATTTGGAGAAAAAAAGCAGTCAACAGAAGCAGATCAACAGATGTCCCAGATGTAGAATTTAGTAGCTATTGTAAATATGTTTAAAAATTTTTAAGAGAAGCAGACAGAATTAATAAAATGATGAGAAACCACATTAGAAAAGTTGAGCTATTGAAAAGTCAAATGCATGTTACAGAATTTAAAAAATACAGTATTTGAAAAAAACTTATTGGATGGACTTAACTAAACTGTACACATCAGAAAAAAGGGTCATTGAACTTATAGAAAGGTCATTAGAAATTAAACAGAGAAAATTAAGATTGAAAGAAAAAAAACCAGAACCTTGGGGACATGTGGGACAATATCAAGCAATCTAACTTGTAATTAAAGTCACAAAAAGATAGAAAAAAAATGGGGCAGAAAAAATATTTGAAGATACAATGTCTGAACATTTTTCAAATTTACTGAGAAATACGAATTTCAGGAGTTCAGAAAGAAATTCAGAAAATTCCAAGTAGTGGAAATACAAACGAGAGCACATCAAAAGCAAAAATGCCAAAAAGCAAAAATAAAGAGAAAATGTTAAAAGCAACCAGCAGTAAAAGAAACATATTTCTTTTGTTCATAATGGGAGAGGGTACAGATAATAGTTGACTTTTCATCAGAAACAAAAGAGTGCAGAAGACAGTAAAATAACATCCTTAAAGTGCTGACAGAACGGGAAAAAAAAGAAAATCTATCAACATAGAATTCTGTATGCAGCAAAAAATAACTTTCAAGAAGAGGTGAAATTAATATATTATAAGATAAAGCTGGGAAAATTTTCACCAGGATAAAAGAAATGCACTAAAATAAAAGCTAAATAATTTTTCAAGCTGAAAAATTAATGATACCAGATAAGAAATCATATTTATAAGAAGAAACAAATAGCACCAGAAATAGCCACATATACAAATTTAAATGACTAAGTATTTCTTTTCTTATTTTGGAAAAAATATGTATAATAATTTTGGGGGGATTTTGTAACATAGAGAAGTAAAATATATGACAATAATAGCACAAAGGAAAAAGGAGGAACAAATGAAATAACAACCCAATTATATGTGAAGTAGTGCAACCTGAATTCATGGTAGTCTGTGATAAGTTAAGTATAATTTAAGCCATATCCCCTAAGACAGGATAGTTAAAAAATTATTTGAAGAAATAAAATGTGATCCTAAAGAAATACTCCATTCATCCAAAACAGGCAAGAAATGACCAAAAAAAACAAACCCAAAGAGGACAAAGAGAAAACTATTCTTCATAACTGCGTTTAATGTAAGTAGACAAAACTCTCTTTTCAAAAACAGTAATTCTCAAACTCAGCAGAAATATCTGAAACCACTTCTAAGCTATCTACAAGATATATGATTTAAATATAGAAACACAAAAAAAGTTGGAAGTAAAAGAATGAAAAAGTATATACCATGAAAACATAAGAAAGCTGTTGTGTTTTTATTTATAGCAGACAAAAGTCCACTTCAGAACAAGAAATGTGAAATTAAGAGAATCTTTTCATAATGGTAAACAGGGTCGATTCAGCAAGAATGCATAAAAATTCTGAATTTGTGTGATTCAGAACAGACATTCTAAATATATGAAGCAACCTGACAGAACTAGGGGGAGACATAAACAAATCCACAATTACATATGGAGGTCTTCACACTTTGCTCTTCATTACTCATGAAACAAGTAGGAAAAAATTAAATTAGAAGGTACAGTGAAGATTTAAAAAACATCACCAAAATAACCTAATTAATAGTTATGTAAGTCATAGATAAGATGTAACATTTTAAGGTCTTGGATGTGAGACTCACAAGGTGTCTGAGAAAGAAAGGGAACTCAGAAGTGCATGGAGCTGTGTCAGAAAGGTATAAAAGTGTGCATGAAATGGCATGTTCAAGGAACACCTCAATTGCACTGTTAAAACTAGAGATAAATCTGGAAAAATAGGTGAGGATGTCTGTAGAATCTGGCATTAGAGAACCATGGGCAATTTTTTAAAAAGGGTGAGTCATGATCAGACCTTTTTAGGAGAGTATGGAGGAATAATGGAAGGGAAGAAAGCCGGGACCAAAGAAGTACACTTTACAATACACATTCCTTTAAAGTGAGTATGGAACGTTCACCTCAATGGACCACAGACATGCCATAAACTATGTCTCAATAAATTTCACAGGATGATAGCATGTAGTGTATGTTTTCTGAAGACATAATAAATTAAAAAATCAATAACAGAAACATATATGTGTGTTTAATCCCCAAATATTTGAAAATTAAGCAACGCACTTTTAAATGTCAATTAGGTCAAAACAAATATTGCAAGGAAGTAAAAAGAAATACATTTTTAATAAAAGATACAGATTAACCAGTAAGGTACTTGACATCACTTGTCATCAAGATAAGGCAAATTACTGGGGCGCCTGGGTGGCTCAGTTGGTTAGGCGACTGCCTTTGGCTCAGGTCATGATCCTGGAGTCCCGGGATCGAGTCCCGCATCGGGCTCCCTGCGCGGCGGGGGTCTGCTTCTCCCTCTGACCCTCTCCCCTCTTGTGCTCTCTGTCTCTCAAATAAATAAATAAAATCTTAAAAAAAAAAAAAAAAAAGGGCACCTGGGTGGCTCAGTTGGTTGGGCGACTGCCTTCGGCTCAGGTCATGATCCTGGAGTCCCGGGATCGAGTCCCGCATCGGGCTCCCTGCTCGGCGGGGAGTCTGCTTCTCCCTCTGACCCTCCCCCCACCTCATGTGCTCTCTCTCATTCTCTCTCTCAAATAAATAAATAAAATCTTTAAAAAAAAAAAAAAGATAAGGCAAATTAAAACCACAATGAGATACAGTTTCCCCAGCGACAATAATGGCAAAATTAAAAAGATTGATAAAAATGAATGTCAGCAATGTAAGGTAGTATTTCTCACACTTGTAGTGTAAGAATTACTTTACACTCTTAAAAATAAGTGAAAACCCAAGAGCTTTCCATAATGTGTATTTATCTATCACTATTTACCAGATTAGAAACTAAAACAGAAATTTAAAAACCTACTTATTAATGTGTTTCAAATTATAGAAATGAACCCAGTAAATGTTAAATAACACGTTTTTGAAAAATTACTATGTTTTCCAAAATAAAAACATATTTGGTGACAAACATGATGTAGTTTTATATTTTTGTAAATCTTTTAACAAATGGCGTAATAGAAGCTTCATTCTATTTGTTTCTTCATTCAATAGAAATGTAGTTGGAGGGGTACCTGGCTGGATTAGTCCGAAGAGCATGAGACTCTTGATCTCAGGGTCATAAGTCGAGCCCCACATCAGGTGTAGACATTACTACTACTACTACTACTACTACTAAATAAATAAATAAATAAATAAAAACTTTAAAAACTGCAAATTTATAAAAAAATAAACAGAAAGGAAAGAAATGTAATTGGAAAAGGAAAGAGTATTTTTAAATGTCTTTTGAGCTAATTGGATATTCTTTTATACCATACCAAAACTTGAAAAGTAGTAATATCTTCAATGTTGGTTACAGTATGGACTATGAAACCATATAGTGTTGGCTGAATGATGGCCCCCTAAAAGATATATTTGTTTCCTAATCTCTGGAACCTGTAACTATTACTTTCTATGGCAAAATATGTGATTAAATTAAGGATCATGAGAGCCTTGGGTAATCTTGGGTTAACTGGGTGGACCCTAAATGCAATCACTTGTATACTTAGAAGAGAGTGGCAGAGGGACGTTTGAGACAAAAGACGTGTTGATGTGACCATAAAGGTAGAGGTAGGAGAGATTCCTCCACTAGCCAAAGAACACCTGGTGGTACCAAAAGCTGGAAAAGTCAAGGAATGGATTCTCCCATAAAATCATCAGAGGGAGCTTGGCCCTGCCAACACCTTGGTTTTGGATTTCTGATTTCTAGAACTGTGAGAGAATAACTTTCTGTTGTTTTAAGCCACAAAGTTTTTGGTAATTCTTCATAGCAGCCCTAGGAAACTGAAATGCATATCATAAACTTTTATACATTCTGTTACATTAAAATCCATTGTTTATCTTGAACTTTGAATGGATCTTCCATTCAAGCATGATTTAGTAACATCATATATTATTTAGAAAATATTGGTTTGCTAAGTTATACAGATCTTCCAAATGTCAAACATTCCATTATGTAATACCAAAAGCCATATATGTTAATATCACCACCAATCTTACCAGATGCATCTTTAAATATTAGGAAGCTGGTGCACACACATTTTTTAAAAATCGAATTTTTGCTTAAGAGCTCAACTTTTATCTCTGGTAACACATACAGTCAGTTGTTTTCCTTGAAGTGACAGACACATGTAGTTAATTTTTGATAACTGTTTAACACATATCCGATATGAATAATAATAGGATGTCAGTCATTTTTTAAGTAAAAATGGTATTCCATGAAAAAGAGGCCAGCTTCCCTCACAAACTATTTTTTGTCAAAATAGCCATTGTACATCCAAAATGTGTCACAAAGAATATTAAAATCTGAAGTGTACTCAAGGGTCACTGTTCAGTAAAATTAGAAAATTTTACTGCTTCATCAAGGACATCATTATGTGATGCTACCAAATTTATGCTTTTTTTTGTTTTTTGTTTTTTTTATTTTGTCTTACTGTAAATATACGGCAGTGGGAAGGGAACAATGACTTCCTGTAGGGTTTGGTGCCACTGCTCTATTATACTTAAATGAACAACAGATTTCTTTCCTGTACCACCCTCCCATAGCTTTTCTTCTAAAAGTGCAAATATCAATATGGTGGAAAAGATAGATCACATCCTAGTATTATTATGAAAGTATTTTTGACCTTTCAGACCCTATGAAAGGTTCTCAGGGAACCCCTGGGAGTACAAATACTCCACTCCAATAACTGCTGATAAACAGCAACTGGTTCCATTATAGGTGGGATTAAAAATGGTGTAACCACTTTGGGAAATGATGTGGTAGTTTCATAAGCTTTAAATATGTACCCACCCTATAACTGAGCATTGCCACTCTGCACCCAAGAGAAATCAGTACATATGTACACAAAAGACTTGTCCAAGAATATTCATAGTAGCCTCTTGTTCATAACAACTAAACCCTGGAAATAACCTAAATGCCCATCAAAAGGAAAATTGGTTTAAAAATTATGATGTACCTACACAATGCACTGCTTCTCAAAAATGACTAAAATGATTTACTGATACAAGCAACAAAATAGATGAATCTTGGAAACAGTATTTGGAGTGAGTAAGCCAGACTACATGTGTATATGTTGGGTATGGTTAAATTTATATAAATCTTAATGACAGGAAAAATTAACATGTGATTAAATCAAAATAGTGGTTCTTCTGGACAGTGAGATGGAGTGGGAAAGCACATGGGAAGTTTCTGTGATAATGAAAATATTTTTTCTCTTGAATGTTGTTCATTACACATCTAACTCACTAAATTGTATATTTAAGAAATGCATGTTGCACTGTATGAAAATTATACTTCAATGCAAGTGCTTAATTTTAAAAATTATTCTGGATATAGTCTAAAATAAGTAGGCATACAAACACATACATAAACAAACTGTGTACTTTCAACAACATACATGGACAAGACAAAGTAAACTAGAAAGATAAGGAAAAAGATGGGCAAATGGATATAATAATTTTGTAATAAACCAAAGCAGGGATTCCAGTAACAGTATGAAAGTGGAGGAAGTAGGGTTCAAGGTAAGCTTTTAAGTAGGTAAAGATGTTCTTTGTTAGAAACATACAATCCACAAGTATAAAACTTTGATGAGAATTTAAGAATAACCTGCCATCTAAATATATAAAATAAGTGCTTAGCCATATAAGAAGCACTAGAAACATAGTCATAGAATTTTAAAATATAACCTGCCAGCTTTTGATGAAATATACAAAAAAAGGTAGAATTAGTATATGCCTATGTGTATACTAAAAACACAAGCCACAATATATAGAAAGTAGAAATCGTAGTAAACCTTTAAGCATTTAACCTAGGATTTAGATACTTAAAACATACACTTAGGAATAGAAACAGCCAGAAACACAAATTTAGTTGAAAAAAATTTTACGTAGTTTTTGATAGAGCAAGTAAACAGAACACTGGTCTGAGTAATATATTAACAGGATATATTTTATGTGTAACTGTATTTCAGATCCTAAATCCTCTATAAGTTCTGCTCCTTCTTTTCAAGAGCCAATGGAACATTTAAAATGATTGCTCATATATCAAGCCATAAAGAAAACACCAATAAATCCCTAAAAGTAGAAATAAATCCAGCCACATTCACTGCAATTTACTACTATACAACTACAAACTAATAACAAAAGTTATATCTTAACTTGATATATTTTAAGATATATACCTTCAAAGCAATTTTCGAAATAAAGAACATGCTTCTGTTCCTGTATATTGCAGTTATTGCCCAACACAAAATATGAATTTTGAAAAATAAACCTAAGAAACAAAAGGACTCAATTCAAAAGGAAAAGCAGGCATTCATCATTGGTTTTAAAATGATACCTCTTACTTTCTCTAAGTTAACTCTTTGCTTTGTCCAAAAGTTGTTTCTACTAGTAATGCAAGTTTATTTTGTACAGATAAAAATAATGAGGGAAACTATTTAAACTGATCAGACTACCTGATTCTGGTGAATCTTCTACCAATTTTTACTAAAATACTTTGAAGACATTGAAAATAATCAATACTCAAGTTTTAAAATTCTAAGACAGGAAGTCATTTTAGTGCCAAAACCTGAAAGTTTCATTTAAATCCAAATTCTAGTTCCAGGGGCTCCTGGGTGGCTCAGTTGGTTAAGCTTCTGCCTTTGGCTTGGGTCCTGGTCCCAGGGTCCTGGGATCAAGCCCTGTGGGCTCCCTGCTCAGCGGGAAGCCTGCTTCTCCCTCTCCCTCTGCCGCTCCCCTTGCTTGTGCTCTGTCTTTGTCAAATGAATAGATAAAATCTTTAAAAACAAAAACAAAAACAAATTCTAGTTCCAAAAGTTTGATAGGCCTAGGATAGGGGATAAAATTATAATCACTTATGACTCACTGATTCTGATAGTCTTAAGAGTAATGAAGAATGAAGTAATGAAGATCCTTTTGCCTTTATTACCTGGAGTCCTTAGCTTAAAAAAAAAAAATTGCACCCACAAACAGAACTCAGTTGTTGTCTTTCTAATGCATACACAATGATCTGGATCATCTACAAGCATTCAATGACGAAACACCAAAAATAAATAACTGTGCAAGGTGAGGGCATCTATGAAGTCATTTTGGATGCTGGGAAATGCAATCTTATGAATACAGTGGTGGGTAGCCTGTAGAGAAATTTAGGAAGTTTTCCGTATATAGAAAGTGTGGCAGAGAGCCAGACTGGGGAGCAAGATGAAGATCTCATCTCGTGTCTAACACAGAAGCATTGGAATAATTGGGAACACCTCACTTAGACAAGTCTTCTATTAGCAAATGGCAGACTGCTTGCTTTCCCTTTTGGGTGAGTCAGCTGTAAAAAAAAAAAAAAGGCCAACATGGTGTTTGTGAAAACAAAATACCACAGTATGGAAGAAAAGCATTATCTGAAAACTCAAAGGAAGACCCCTCAGAATGATTTACTAAGGAGTGTTAGATAAAACTGGCATCCTCTTTTGGCTGCAGGTAGAGACACTCTAAGAAAGAGTAGCAGCAAGGGTTTTCAGACTATAGGTTGGGCTGAAATGGAAAGTGATAGGGGAAGGTTTTCAGGGAATGAATCTATGCAATAATAGAATTTGAACTGGTGGCTGAAGAAAATAAAATTCACCGTGTGGAAATAAAATCATTGACTTGGAGAACCATCTTCAAAAGAGCCACCAGAATGAAGAGGTAGGACAAAGAAATTTAAAATAAATATTCACTAAAAATAACAAAGTTCACTAACAGTAGATCTATGCAGTGGGTACTCTAAAGTACATTATATAGATGAAAACAATGAGACTCAAGGAATCTAAGTCACTACCTTATAAGGGATAGATCTGGGATTTTGAACCCAACTCCATAAATGAATGGATGGATGGATCAATGAGTGAATAAATAAGATAGAAAGATACTATGTAAAATGGATAATGATATTAAAAATCTAAGAAATATTCTTGTTCCTAAAGTGGAAAAGAGAACAAGAACACTTGTAAAAGAAACATTAATAAAAGTTACTATTAAAGAAAACCTACATGTGCTGGGGAAAACTGTAAATCACAAATTACAATTAATCCATTTATAAAGAAAATCTCTCCTAAGTAAACAGAAAAAAATTTTGAATTAGATTATTTTGGCTTTGTTTTTGATCTTTTTATTTTGTAAAAAAATGTAAACCTTAAAGGTTGGAAAAATAATATAATTAATAACCATACACCCTCCAGCAATTGTTTCACCACATTTGCTACAGGCTATTCTCTCTCTCTCTCTGTCTCTCTCAGTCTCTTTCTCTGTCTCTACAAAATGGGTCATTCGTTCCCTTACAGAAGCAAGAGTGAAATAAATGATCAAATTCAGGAAATTCAGCAGTAATAATACTACTAATGAAGTCCTTATTCAATTTCACAAGTGATCTTTTATAGGACTTTTTCATCCATTTATGAACTAATCTAGGAGCACATATGGCATTTAGGTATCATGGTTCTTTAGCCTTTAACTTGGAAAAGTTTCTCATTCTTTTTTGTATTTCATGACACTGAGATTTGAAGAGCATAGTTCATGTGTTTTGTAGAATGTTCCTCAATTTGGGTTTTTCTGAGGGAGTACTATGTAAGCACTGCTGTATCCTCAGTGAATCACATGAAGAAGTGAATGTTACCAGTTTGCCTTATTATTCATGATGTTGACTTTGATCTTTTGGTTAAAGGAGGAGTCTGCCAGATTCCTTCACTTTAAAGTTACTATTGTCCCTTTGTAATTCATAAGTAAACTGGGCATAGATATTTGAGACAGTATAAATATCCTCATTTATTGGTTGTCATCCTACTAAAGAAACAGCTTGTCACCCCTATTTACTTTATCTATTTATTTTTGAATTTATCAGTTTTCATTTTTATTTAAATGGTTTTACTTCATTACTCTTATTAATTTTGTGGTTTTCATTGTCCCAGATTGGGCCAGTGGGATGCCAGTCAGCTACCTCTTTGCTAGTTTGCCATTTATCTACTTGTACTTTATGAATTTTATCTATGCCCACATGCCAAAGTTGGTGGGATTTTTTTTAATGACAATTTTAATAGTTTTGAGGGAATCTCATTTATAATTTTTTTATGGTTTTGATTTTTGTATCCTAAGAAACCCTTGCCAACACCCAAGTTATAAAGATTTTCTCCTACATTTATCTCTAAAAGCTTTACAGTTTTTGTTTTTACATTCAAGTCTGTAATACATTTGAGTATTTGTGTTTAGTGTGAGGTAAGGGTTTAGGTATATTGCTTTCCTAAGGGATATCCAGATTTTCTGGCCCTATTAATTAAGACTGTTCTTTCTCCCACTGGATTGTTTTCATATCTTTGTCAAAAATATCAAATGGATATATAAGTACATATCCATTTCTTAGCTCTCTGTTAATTCAATACATTTATTGATCCCTGTACCAGTAAAACAATTACCAGATCATCATATGCTATAGTTAATCTTAAAGCTAGGTAGTGTAAGTCTTCAAGCTTTGTTCATCTTTCTCAAGATTGCTTGGATAATGTGGGTCCTTAACATTTCCATATGAATTTTTAAATCAGGGTTTTTTGGGATTCTGATAGGGAGTACCTGGAATGTATAGATGAATTTGAGGTAAAATTGATATCTTAAAAATATTTGGTCTTTTATGGGGCACCTGGGTGGCTCAGTCGTTAAGTGTCTGTCTTCGGCTCAGGTCACGATCCCAGGGTGCTCAGTGGGAGACCTGCTTCTCCCTTTCCCTCTGTCCCTGCTTGTGTTCCCTCTCTTTCTGTCTCTCTCTCTCTGTCAAATAGATGAATAATATCTTTAAAAAAATATTTGGTCTTTTAAACCATTACCATGTTTATATTTCTCCATTTTTTTAGGTTTTCTCAATTCCTTTTAGTAGATGACTAAACCAGGCACTACATGAGTTTTGTTAAACTTGGTCTCCTATGGGTGGCATCTAAAATTTCCTTCATCCTTAGCTGAGCAAGGTGCTTTACACATACACATTTCAAGGTTCAGACTGGGATGTCAGTAGAGCTAATACACAGACTGGAGGGCTCCCCTTTCTGCGTATCTCCTTTGTAGGACTATCTTCTGACGTTGGAATAAGTGATTGCCCCAAACGCTAACTTCCAGTGCTTCTTGGCAGAAACTGTGAGTTTTCTTTTGGACTTGTTTTTTTTTTTTTTTTTTTTTAAGATTGTATTTATTTGGGGCACCTGGGTGGCTCAGTTGGTTAAGCGATTGCCTTCGGCTCAGGTCATGATCCTGGAGTCCCGGGATCGAGTCCCACATCGGGCTCCCTGCTCGGCAGGGAGTCTGCTTCTCCCTCTGACCCTCCCCCTCTCATGCTCTCTCTCTCGCTCTCAAATAAGTAAATAAAATCTTTAAAAAAAAAAAAAGATTGTATTTATTTTTTGAGAGAGAGAGAGAGCTCATGAGTGGGGGAAAGGGCAGAGGGAGAGGGAGATGGAAAAGCAGATTCTGAGCACAGAGCCTGACGCAGGGCTCGATCACAGGATCCTGAGATTATGACCTCAGCTGAAGTTAGACACTTTAACTTCTGAGCCACGAGGCACCCCTCTTTTGGAGTTTTAACTGCCTGTGTGACACTGACAATGACTTACCCTCAGATTGAAAACTGTAACCTCCAGAAGCTCACCTTGTGCTCTTATTTTTTCCCAAACGTCAGTTTCCCTCTAGAATATCATAGTTTTTGTTCACTGCTCAGTGTCTTCATGTCATTGTTTGCATTTTGTCTAGAGTTCATGGTCAGTGTCTGCAAGAGCATTAGTTCTACATAACTTACTTGGTCCTGCCACTTGAAGTTCATTTTTGAATTATGACCCTATAAACACACAGGGGAAATGTAAGAGAGTATGTAATTACAGATAAAAGCAAAGACCAGTGTCCTCAGGCTTCTCTTCTACAAAACAGAAATGCCACAAAAGAATGGATTTTCCTCAGAATTTTCAGTGAATATCATATACACCTAAATATGCATATCCAGTCTTAATGTCTTTCCTGGATGGCAGCATTGTTGAGTGTTCAAAGTCATATACATGGACTTTGAAATATATCTACCACTGACACATTTAGGAAAAAATCACTAGAATCTTGCTACCAAAGTGTGGGGCAAGTCTCAGCCGCATCAACAGCACTTGCAAGGTTGTTAAAATGCAGAATCTCAGGCCCTATACCAGACCTAGTGAATCAGAAATTCAATTTTAAAAATATCTCCAAATACTTCACACACATTTTAAATTTGATGAGCACTACTCTAGCCGTATGATATTTTAAATTTTAGGATATGAATGTCATTTTTAAAATATTACCATTTATTTACCCAGTTTAGAAGTCAACTCAAAATCATCTGAAATGCAAAAATTATGCATAACGATACATTTATCATAAAAATTGAGAAAAATGAATCCAGCATTAGGAGAAAGGATGTACAGTCACTGAAATTTTACTTATGAAGATTGTGATGGTATGGTAAAATACTTGTTATGTTATATTGAACTATAAAAGCAGGAAACAGAAAGGTGTATACAATAAAATCTTAACCCCAGAACAAATAATAATCACAGAAAAAATATTGGGTGTAAATATTCTTCATATAGCTTTGTACTTCCCAAATATGCGTGCATGTTGAAATAAAAAATACATTTTGAATAACTAAGGAAATGTTATCAATGGAAAGTTGCAGAGGATAAACAGTATGCATATATTTCTTTAAGCCTTTTACTTCATGCAGATTATATCATTCTTCCTTAGGTGCTATTTTCTTCCTTTCTAGCCCAAGGACATAGTACACACATGACTCAGGTTGGGATGAAATAATCAGTGAGAGCTAGTGACTGAAGCATTCTCTGATTTTCAGTTGCTTTGTGATAAAGAGTGAATTCCACAACCACTCTGTGTACCATTTCTCATGTTTGCATAATAATAGTTTGATATGTACAACAGAGTCACATTATAGAAACTAATGAGCCCAGGACCCATGAAACCCTTAGAGCCTAAAAGTGGAAAAGAACTGTGTGAATAAATGCAGCAAACCTGTAGCCTAAGTCCCAGTGTTGTAGAAATTTCTTGCTTAAAATCATTTCTAAAACATCTCCAAACTAAGGGTGAGTTTATACTGCACCCCCACAAGGATCATTCCGTTGGCATACTCCTTATCCTTGGGAGTTTATAATCTTAAATACTAAGGATTATACTTACAAGGTTTGTGGCTTATGCCTAGTTTTCTAACACTATTTTCTTTTTTTAAAAAGATTTATTTATTTGAGAGAGAGAATGAGACAGCAAGTGTGAGAGTGCACCTGAGTGGGGGAGAGGCAGAGGAAGAGGGAGAGAGAGAGAGACTCAAACAGATTCCATGCTGAGAGTGGAGCCAGATGCAGGGCTCCATCTCACAACCCTGAGACAATGACCTGAGCTGAAAACCAAGAGTCAGACGCTTAACCGACTGAGCCACCCACATGCTCTTAACCTTATATTCTATGTTAACATTTCGTTACTAATTATTATTAGGTTCGCAAACACAATCTAAGCCTTTTTCCTGTCTTCTGCTCTCTTCTCCTTCGGAATCATGGACATCAATTACGGCCTACTCCACTGTCAATTATAATTACTGCTTGCTGCTATGCAAGTACAAAAGATCTAATTGTTACCAATTTGCAGTTCCAATTACCTGGCTATGTCCTTGCCTTAAGGTACCTCATCTTAGTGCCAACTACGCAGTTGGCAGGAAAAGAGGATTTTACAGGATTTTTCTTAATATAAATATGAAAGGGTGAATCATTGCTACTGTTGTGATATTCCCAAATGTACAGCAGTTCAAGTCATTAAATGTCTTCATAATCAAAACCATACAGCTTTTTATCCTGAGAAGCTCTCTGGTCTGTTTTATGGATATTAGCTATATAGCTGCCAAGTCCGTTTCTAGGGAAGCCATATTGCTTAGTGTGTAAGAGAACCAACTTTGCAATCAGGCAAACCCGGGTAAACATATACTGCCTTTGTGGCGTGAGAAGAATTAGTTAAACCATCTGTGCCTCAGTTTCTTCATTCTTTCTGTTCTACTGAAATGCCATGTTTCTTCATGCCCCAGGGACTTTGAATCGGTTGTTCTCTGCAGAATGGATCCCTCTCATTATGCAGATCTCAGTTCAAGAACGTGTTCCGTGCTCAGAGAGATCTTCCCCACGAACTCCCTCAAATGTAGCTTCTCTTCTCACCCACTCTACCCCCTTCATGTCTATTCCATTTTCCCTTTTTTATTTTCTTCAGACATATCTGAACATCTTTTGTTAAGAGTGATGAGACACATTGCTATCTCAAAGTATGTTATCAATTTATTTATGTTTATTTTCTGTTCTGTTCCCACCACTCACTTCTCATGTTACTATCAGGAAAGTGGGGAACTTATATATTTTCACTTTGATATCCACTGCTCATTCCATTGAATATTATAAAGGAAAAAACAGTTGCTCAATAAATACTTTGAAGAAATATAAAACAAGTGACAATTTTATCAATTTCATAATGCTGTATTTTATTAGTTTTTTTAACTTCTTAATAAAAACCTAGGACATTTTAAGTACTTGCAAAAATGCCAACATTACACACACACCAACCAAACTCTTATGAGAATATATATATTTTTTTCTGATTGGTAGAATCTATACATGAAGTTTCTAGATATTAAACAATAGAGGACCAGTTTACTGTTGCAGTTCCTCAGATATAACTCTTTTCCTGACAATTCTTGGCTAAACAATTTAGATTCTTAAAAGTGCTTGTAGGCTTTTAACCACTTAATACAAAGTTAAGATTAAGAGAAACACAGTATTATCTTTATTGGTTATAGACTGGCTTGTCTATCCCAAGAAGATGTAAGGAAGCTTGGAGATATTCTCCCTGCTTGTGTGTGTGTGTGTGTGTGTGTGTGTGTGTAAGCCACAGAGACACTCTTCAATGTTTAGCCTAATATTTAAATTAATCTTGTTCTTATTGGTTTAGAAACGAGAGGTATTAAGCCTACCCACTGCACACTTTCTCCAATCCTGTCTAGTTCTCAAAAATATCCCCAGAGCAATTGCAGTTTATAAATCACTGATTTAATCTAATCTTTCCATTTTGCAAAATAAGAACCTAAGTCCCTGAAAAGGTTATCACTTGTCAAGGTCATACATGATTAGTAAATAGATCAGGATTCTTCCCAGAATCCCTAATTCCCACACTAGGGCTCTTCCTATTATAACTAGATATGACCCTTATATTTGTGTGTATATATGATTTATTTATTCACCATTCAACAATTATTTATCGAATGATCACTATGTGCCTGACCCTCCACTTGGCTTAGGGTAGAGTGGTGAACTGGTAGCCATAATTCTTTTTTCTTGAAGTGCTTTCAATCTTTTGGGGAGTGAGTCATTAAAAATATATATATTCGCACATAAAATAATTTAATTAAATTCATGAGAAGGAAAGTAGCAGAAGATTCAAGGTCAATGGCAGCCTGAAGTTAATTTCTGAATTCAGCTCCCTCACACAATCATTAAACAACAAAAAATAACCACGACCTCTTGTTGGGACCTCTAGGCAATCCCAGTGCATGTTATATGTAGAATTCTCTTGTTTAGAGTGCCAGAGGTGCACTGGGTAGTTTAAACCCCCCCAAAAAACTTCTTTTTGTTTTTGGTTTGGTTTTGTTGAGCAAAAGCCTTTGCAGGTTGTTGCCGAAGGTGCTTGTAGCTACCAAGGGAAAAGAATCCCACGGTTCCAGTGATGCAAAGGGGCTGTGGGAAAATCAGTTAGGGTTTCTAAGTCCTTCAGTATTTCCATGCTTTTCCTGGGCTCCTGTTCCCACTCAATTCCGGGGGCTCTGTGAAGAGTCTAGGGCCCATCGTTCTAGAGACAGAGCACAGTCATTTCTTCTCTACTGCTCCAATGACCCACTGGGGAAGGAAGGAAATTTGGGACATGATGCTACCACAACATCTGCTTGGGTTTCCTCTGCAGACTCAAAATCTATTGGAGTTTTTTTTTTCATCTCTTATGTCACCACTCCCCAAAGAAGAAGGCTAAGAGAAGTTGGGGTGCACCCTTCTTTGGGGACCCGCCACTAGACAACCTTCACTTCATATCTCATTCTCTCATTCCAACTCCTGGAATATATATAATGTAATGGGTGGCGGGGAGAGGATGTGGAGGAAATGAGAGGTTCCTACTGACAGTTTATTTTCAAACTTTTTTCTTATGCTTTCTCTTCCCTCTGAGTCTAGACTAAATCTTTGGGCTATTTGTAGAATCTGCTTGATCATCCATTCTCTGGGTCATCCCTTCTCTTAGGCAACAAATGTGAAACATATCAGCTACCTTGATAGTGAAGAACAAGTGGGTGAAAAATTCTTAGGGTTATATACAGAACATTTTCCCCAACATGTAGTATTTGATAAAAAATAGAGAAAAAAAAAAGTGTGATTCCGCCTTAAGTTGGTCTCACTAGTAGACATGCTAGAAACAAAAAACAAAAACATATTTTGATAGGAAAGGTTTGTTATGCAATCTAGCTAATAATTCTTAAAATAACATCTAGTAATTAAAAGATTATGGTGATAGCGGAGAGACGTAAAATAGAAAGGAGAGAGAGAAGAACAGACCAGATTAATCCAATAGGGAGCCAAGAAAAATGTGCTGAACATATGGGAATTTGGGATAGCACAAATCTGACATAAAAAAAAAAAAGCTGTGAAAGAATAAATGATCCTGGGACAATTGGCTATTCATATGGAAAAAGGAAAAAAATGGTATCCTTCTGTTACATAATACGCAGATATAAATTCTGGACAGATTAAAGCCCTAAAAGCCAAAAAGTAAAGTTGTAAAGCTTTCCTAAGAGAATATAAAAAACATATCTACAACAGATAAAAGAAGAGAAAACATGAAGGTGAGAAATTTGATTACATTAAAATTAAAGCTACCGTAAACAAAGTAAGAAGATAAGCTACATACTAGATGAGGTATTTATAAATAACCAAGAAATAACTTATATCAAGAATAGTGAACAAAACAATAAAAAAAACTAATGACCCCACAGAAAAATAAGCAAAGGCTATTTCATGAAAAAGTAAAGCCAAATCGCCCACCCACATATAAAAAGATACATATCCTCAGTAATGTTCATGGAAGCCAAACTAAAATTATAATGAGATACCATTTCATGCCCAGATTGGCAAAAATTCAAATTTCTGTATGTGCCAGTTGTTAGTATGCAGGAAAGAGGGAACCTCTCAAGCTTTGTCAGTGAGAGTGTCAACGGATATGGCTAATTTATAAAATAATTTGATTATGGGCGCCTGGGTGGCTCAGTTGGTTAAGCGACTGCCTTCGGCTCAGGTCATGATCCTGGAGTCCCTGGATCGAGTCCCGCATCGGGCTCCCTGCTCGGCGGGGGGTCTGCTTCTCCCTCTGACCCTCCCCCCTCTCGTGCTGTTTCTCTTTCTCTCTCTCTCTCAAATAAATAAATAAAATCTTTA
Source organism: Mirounga angustirostris (assembly GCF_029215605.1). NCBI lineage: Eukaryota > Metazoa > Chordata > Mammalia > Carnivora > Phocidae > Mirounga > Mirounga angustirostris. The sequence goes on along the minus strand of NW_026991709.1, from coordinate 172,570,995 downwards.
AAAAAAAATAAAAAAAATAATAAAATAAAATAATTTGATTATACCTAGTAAATGTGAAAATACATTTCTGCTACAACTGAAATGATGTATGCTTAGATCTTTAACCTAAAGCAACTCTTGCTTAAGAGCTTAAGGCAACAAGTACAAGAAAGTTCATTTAGCCTCCTTTTTAATAGCAGAGTAATTTACACAGCCTGAAAATCTTTCAACAAAAGATGAGTAAATAAAATACCATTTAGTCATACTATTGAAAAACATACATAAATTAAAATGAATGAGCAAGAATAACATGAATTAGAAGGGGTAGATCTCAAAAGCATAATGAAAGTTGCAAAATAATTGTGTTCAGTGTGATGCCAGTTTTGTATATTCAAAAAATATACAAAACAATAGCATGCATTGATTATGAATATGTACATTTGTAGTAAAGTACCAAAATTTATATGAGAGTGCTATACACCAAGCATCTGATTCTAAGATTTCGGCCTTTCCTCATTCTCCATGAACAGGTCTGTTCTGTGAAGGTCTACCAGGAGAGGAAGAGTGGGGAAGGATGGTGATGGGGGAGGGTAGGAAGAGATGGGGGAAAAGCTCTGGGCCTAAAATGTTAGTGAACCTACAATGTTTCATTTCTCCAAGCACAAAGCAATTCATATGCAAAAATAGAAAAAATATACATGTCAAACCTGGACAATGGATAAATTGACTTATATTTTCATTTTAACAAAAGATTAATAGCAGTTACTATATACCAGGTACTGATTTGGGCACTTAGCATATTAACTCAATGAATGACCATTATTTTTTTTTCTTATGTTTAAAATTTTCCCTATTTAAAAATTTTTGTTGTCTTTTTCAAATCTTGAAGGATATAACTAGCATGATTTCCAAAGATGGGAAGGAATTTGAGGATGGGAAGAAGAGACTAGTATTTTTGTTTTCTATGTCTCTATATGTTTTGAATTGTTACAAGTAGTTTACATTTCTTGAGAGTTAAAAAATAGCAAAAAAAATATATATATAATTACATTTATGAAAAGTATTATCGAGTGAGCATTAAAACAGTGATAAGAAAAACATTCTTACAAAGAAAACCAGGAAGAAGGAGGACATGACCAGGCCCTGTTGTCTGAAAGACAGAATGGAATTGTGAGACTAGTAAAAAAAAAAAAAAAAAAAGATAGATGATCCCATAACATCATAAGTGGATGTGAAATATGGATAGCTCCACGTTTCATAAAAAGTTTACTTGTCATTTGAGTTATATTCATGATCAAAAAGAAAGAAGAATCTTCAAACAGAATGTCTGTTTGACAAGAAATGGAGTTTAGAAATTTCTAGAGGGTAAGTAGGGTAGAAGTAAGTTAATGGAGCAGTCTTTTATGTTTTGCCAAACAACTTGAAATGGGTCCAGTGGGACAGTGGCATGGGATCTCAGTCACACTGGAAACCTAGATTATCTTGCCCGCTGGAATTCCTCCTAAATGACGTGTTCATCAAGGAAAAGAGTTGACAAAATCTATTCCCAGCTCTGCCGTGATGATACTTGGACTGCCACTGAGCCAACGTGAAGTGAAAACTCTGAGAAGGAAATCTGTTAGCATCAATTAAGTGATAAAACAGTCAAACTGACTGATAATGTGTGTGAGCATGTCTAACACATTCCTTCTTAATGAGGTGATCTTAGTTAATGCATTAATTACTCCTTTTAGGGCTTGTGCTGTAATGATAACAATATCCCCCAGAGAAATGCTTCTTCTTAGTCCATGTAGGGTGTTTCTGAAATAAAAGCAAAAATAATCAAAGCCATCTTCTCAGTCTATCAAGAGACACACTTTTAAAGTGATTTTAATTCAAGTGGTATTTTCCAAGGTTTCTTCACAAATGCGGGTTAGTCATTGAAGATGAATTTTAGGCTCACTTGTCAGAAGCTGTTGTGTGCCCTGTTGTTAGTCTGCCAGGTATCCATTCTCCTTTCCTCCATGCAAACAAAGCCTACTTTTATTGAGCTATTTATTTCTTATGCACTTAGCTTATGTGCTTCAGGGCGACTGGTACCTGCTGTAGTTCTGCCCTCACTCACCACCTCCTCAGCTCCACGTGCAGTCCTGTTTGGTCTGAGAGCATGCTAATCATTTATCTTACACACCTGGCCCCACAGTCATTCTTTCATATGCTCCAGCAGGGAGCCTGTAAATGGCATTTCTTAGACTGTCATGTTGGGTGAGTTTTGCCAGTGAGAGCCACTAGGTAGGAAACAAGAAGTGCTCTGGTTCTGGCAAAGGAATCAGTGGCAAAGGAACCTCCAGGCGACTATGTATTCTAGCAGGGTGAGTGGGACAGAGATCTCCTGGGTCATTTTTATCCAGTGACAGAGTGGCAGTTTTTTCAAGAGTAGTACTGATTTACACTGACCTTCCCCTTTTGGTTCTCCAAGTATGGGGGCAATAGTGGCTTCTTGCGGCTACTGGCCCCCGGGTCACTTCCCTGACCCCTCTACTCATTCTGTCCTTGTAACAGTTTCATTGCCAAGTGACCTGTATTTCTTTTTCCATCCAGGGTACTGATGGATTCTTTTTTTTTTTTTTAATATTTTATTTATTTATTTGACAGAGAGAGAGCATAAGTAGGCAGAGTGGTAGACAGAGGGAGAAGGAGAAGCAGGCTCCCCGCCGAGCAGGGAGCCCGATGCGGGGCTCGATCCCAGGACCCCGGGACCATGACCTGAGCCGAAGACAGACGCTTAATGACTGAGCCACCCAGGTGCCCCTACTGATTGATTCTAAGAGTAATTCCACCCCCCTGCCAGTGATAGGCTCAAGCATGGCCTCTTGTATAATTTATACCAATGAGAATACAGGACACATTTGCTGATGAAACCTGGAATAACTTTTATTCTATTTTTTGGAACAGTTTCTTTCCTGTAGCTTCTCTCTCTGGTTCTTTCTCTAAATATTGTCATGTGTTCCATTTCTATAGTCATTTCATCACCCTCCTGACGATTGAGTCTACACAGATGAAAGCAGTGTCCAAGGAACTCTAAAGGACACCTGAGCAAGTGAGTTTTGTCATTCCTGATATGGACTCTACTTCTGGATTCCCATTGATGGGGAGCCATAAATGTTCTTATTTTAAGTCATCATGAGATGGGATTTCTGTTACTTTCTGCTGGCTGACACAGCTGTAACCTAGTACATGGATGTCTGTGAAAACAGGATCTAGATGGGTCAGCACGTTGGCATGTTAAATTGCTCTACAGTTGGTTAACTCAGTTAGTTAAATGTCTGTCTTCGGCTCAGGTCGTGATCCCAGAGTCCTGGGATCAAGCCTGCATTGGGCTCCCTGCTGAGCAGGGAGCCTGCTTCTCCCTCTCCCTCTCCCACTCCCCATGCTTCTGCTCTGTCTCTCTCTCTGTCAAATAAATAAAATCTTAAAAAAAAATTGTTCTACAGGTCTCACAGCAATTACACAAGAATTGCTGTGTGCTCCATCTCTGGGGATTTAGAGCCTATAGTGGAGTTGAGGACTTCTTTTGGAATTCACTTGAATTCTAAAGGTCTTTCTTATAGAATATACCTTGAGAAAACTGAACTGACTACATTTGAAGGTTTGGGATAGCCAATACCAGGTAGCCCATCTGTTAGGTAAAGAAGACTGCTCTAGAATTTCAGACTCAGTGGCTCAGGAAAAGTTTCAGATATGTATTAGAATACCTAAGAAAGTTAGGGACAAACTTTTTTTTTTTCCTTATTCTATTCTGGGGGACTTTTGAGAATTTAAAACCCAAGTTTTTCTTCTTCTCACCCTGAATACGTATTATATTAACGGCTAGACTTTCTTCCCAGACACCCTTCAAAGTCCAAGGTCACACTTCTAGTCTATATCATCTCCTTGATCCTATCCGTCTCTAATACTCTTGATTTCACTTTCTAAATGCCCTTCCATTCAGTCACTTCATCCTAGCCATTGGCTTTGTGCTAGCATACTTCATCTCACCCTTCCTAAATAATCTTTGGCTTGATAAGTATCTTTCTACCAACATAAGTCATGTCTTAATGTTCATTCTATCCCCCCACTGACTTTACTCAAAGTCAAGTCCAAATCACTTGGAATCAGACTCCAACTTGCCTTTCCACTCTTATCTCTCCCTATTCCTGACCTCTCCTCCAGTTTTAATCCTTACACCCTATATTTAACTGTGGGAATGCTCATTTATCCTGAATGAACACATTCACATTCATACCTCTGTGCTGTATCTCATGCTGTTCTGTTTCTCTGGAAAGCTCACTTTACTGCATCTAATGAATGTTGTCCATATATACATTCAGAATCAATTTATTGAAAACTTTGTATGTGCTGAACACAGTTCAAGGCACTGGGCATTTAAAATGGTACCTGCTTGGGGTACCTCGGTGGCTCAGTTGGTTAAGCATCTAACTCTTGATTTTGACTCCAGTCATAATCTCGGGGTTGTGAGATTGAGCCTGACCTGGGGCTCTGCACTGGGCATGGAGCCTGCTTAAGATTCTCTCTCTCCCTCTCCTTTTGCCCCTCCCTCTTTCTCTCTTTCTCCCTTCCTAAAAAAATAAAATAAAATGGTACCTGATCATGTATAAGTCCATGGAGAATGAACAAGTGTATACAATTAAATAAAATATGGTCCTAAGTACTATAATAGAGGTGTGTTTGAATCTCTGTGGAAGTAGGCGTCAGATATCAATTTGTCTTTCAAAATTAAATCTAAATACTACCACATCCCTTGAAGCATGCAGTCCAAACCTAGACACGTTTCTCACATTTTTGTATTCCCAGAGCATTTGACCCGCTGTGCTCTAGCTTTTAGGGGTCAATAGCACACTCTAAGCATCAGTTTCTTTTTCTGAAACTGAAGGTTAGAATGGTATAACCCTGGTAGAAGTGTTATGAGGATGAAATAAAACTATCTATCAAAAATGCTTTAAATAGCAGTCAGCATATTACTAAGTACATGTTCAGTACACCTTAGAGAGTATTATCTATCAGTCTACATTATAAACTTCTCAAGGGTAGAGAGTGTATCATATGCATTTTGTATTCCCCATTTTTGTCCTGGAGCCCACAGGGAGTAATGTAAAGAAGAAGAATGAATGAATGAATGAATGAATGAATGAATGAATGCCTCACTCTACAGAGCAAGCCTTTTAGAACTGGTTTACACTGTTCTGTGTCTGAACTATTGACATTTTATTTTAGTACGAGAGTTCTTTTCCCATTAATCAACTCTTACAGTGGAAAGTGACTCTGACTTCAGGGGCCGCTAGCAGGGGAGAGTGTTAACAGACCTTTCAGCAGCTGCAGTTTCCTTGTTGCTCATTGATGGATCAAGAGCTAATTCCCAAACTATTTTCAAGCCAACCTGGTAAGTACATAATATTTACTCAAGCGACACTAAGCCATTTGGCATGATTTCAGCAGGAAAAAAAGGGGGCACTTTGAGAAAGAACTTGTGGTATAAATAGGGCTTGCTCATAATTGTATGGGTAATGCTTCTGTTCATCTCCTGATAGAGAAACTAGGAAGTAGTTCTTTAGAACTAAATTTGTTTAATATTTTGCCTATGCTTTCTGCTGCTCTCAATGCAGATCTGAATGATAGTATAATCAGACAGAACTAAAGTATAATCCCAGCCAAGAAGGGGCAGAGGCGATTACGCTGTACAGATAAAGCAAATGAATTTTAGTTCATCCAAGAAAAAATTGGGCTGTAAGACAATGACCACTTTTTTTGTCAAGCCAGTGGAAGGTTTATCAGTGACAAATGCTTGCTTGGGTTTATTTTTTGAATCCATTTTCCTGTATTCTTAAAGGGGAAATGCTGAGAAATGGAATTCCTATATTCCGCTCATAATGGCTTTCAAAGAGGTTTCCATCTTTTTTTTTTTTTTTTTAGGATTTTATTTATTTATTTGACAGAGAGAGACACAGCGAGAGAGGGAACACAAGCAGGGGGAGTGGGAGAGGGAGAAGCAGGCTTCCCGCAGAGCAGGGAGCCCAATGAGGGGCTTGATCCCAGGACCCTGGGATCATGACCGGAGCTAAAGGCAGACACTTAATGATTGAGCCACCCAGGCACCCTGAGGTTTCCGTCTTTTAAGATCCATCCCTCTGGTGGGTAGAACACTTTCACCTCCCTTAGGCACCTGAGTAAGACAGCAGTTCCTTTTTTAAATGTTATGAAAGCAGAGAAGTAGTTTCAAATTATAGCTTGCTTCATTGCAAAAGGCCCCCTAGAGAATTTGTTTTGAAATGTGGTAATTTGTCGTTTATGTGTCACATCATATTTCTTCCACTGGGGCAGGTGACCAATCAAAGGGTGCCTGTCCAGAATGGCCATGCATTAAAACTCAAAGAGTAAGAGTAGGGGGTCTGAAAGTGAGAAATGACATGATCTGACCCCAACTCAAAGAAAAGGAGATGGAGAACAAAGAGCTGGGAGCAGGCCGAGCAAGGGGTGGTGGGGAGGATTATGTTATGTGTTTACTCCAGTCACATAGTATCATAAGTGTTTATGACAGACCAGTATAAATGGTGGTTAATTGCTTATGGCTCTCAAACCAGAACCAGCCTTATAGTAATAACTATATTATTTAAAAGCTGCCTGATCATAAACCAAATTCTTACTTTTAAATTTTATTTTTGGTTGTCATTCTATTTATACACATCTCGGAATATATCTAAAAGATTAGGACACTTAAAAAGCTTAGCTGTAATGTTATTAACAAACCTAAGTGAAATGGCAGTATTTCATCAATACCTTCAAATAGACAGTCAGTGTTCAAATGTTCCCAAATGTCTAATAATTTTCTATAAATGCATTTGAATTAGAATCCAAATCATGATTGGTCGATCTATCTCTGCTGTATCTTTTAATCTATAAATTACTTCAACTCATTGCTTCCTTGCCAAAGATCCTCACTGTTGCTCCTTATAGAAGCACAGGCCTGGCCCATAGTAAGGATTAACAAATATTTGTAGAACAAAGATATCCTCTACTGCCCTCGTTTGAGTTTGGAATGTAGTTCTTTCCAGAATGATTGCCTTTTTGTCTTTCACTTTCCTGTATCCTCTCATTCACCTCTTTTACTCTGTTCTATATGCCAAAGAGGCCAAAGAGGCAAAGGAGGCCCCTCCATGCATGCTCACCAACCTGATAGACCGTCATTCTCTACTCCATGCTCCTCTCAAGCCTCTCACTCTCCTAATTCACTGAATAAACCACTTTGTGTTTTCCTCTACAACTGAGGACACTGTAAACAACTTGAAGGAAGTAACCTTTCTAATCTCCCTGTGTCCAGCCTAAAACACTCTCCATCACAGAGTACACATACAATGAACGTTTATTATTGTTGATTAAAATCATAACTAATCCTTGTCCAATCCTTGTGGACAGATGTGAAGATTAAGGAGAAATAGCCATAGAAAAGTTAGCATTTTTTCTCATGTGTGGATTTTAGTTTTCACCAAATCGGCATTGCCTGTTTGAACGACCATGTGCTTTCAGTTAAGAATGGCTGTGAGTCCTTTTGAGTCTGTGTGCATGCAGCCATTTTCTAGCACTTTTTAATTAACTCCAATTTTACCTTTTGCAAAAAGGATGGTATTATGGAAAATAGAGCAAAATATGTTCCCAGAGTGAGAATCAGCACCAGTGCCTCAGAGGACAGAGCAGAGGTACCCCTGCAGTTCTAAATTGGAGTTTGCTATAGGACTGTGCAGGAGTAAAAATAAACTGGCAATCTGAGAAGAAAGACTACAATTCCATTTGTCATCAATAGTGAAGAGCCCTGGGGCACCTGGGTGGCTCAGCCAGGTAAGCGTCTGCCTTCGGCTCAGGTCATGATATCGGGGTCCTGGGATCGAACCCTGCATTGGGCTCCCTGCTCAGCGGGGAGTCTGCTTCTCCCTCTCTCTCTTCCTCTCCCCTGCTCATGCTCTCTCTCTCTCTTTCTCTGTCTCTCCCTCTCAATAAATAAAAATATTAAAAAAATAGTGAAGAGCCCTGCCAAAGCATGGCTAAGGAGTCAAGTTACTGTTTATAAATATATCTCCCTCTCTCCAGTTACTGCTCTTAGAGTCTAGGGCCAGAGACACAGTGGTAACAGGCCAATCTTGTGTGGACCTCCCTTACTCCAGCCACAAGCTGCCATCACAATTAAAGTCAGATCTATTTTAAAATTCCAAATAGTACTTTTATTTTAACTTTCTAACTGGAGCATCTTAGATAGGCACTTATAGTCCAATTAATACTTAGATTTCTCAAAAACTAAAGCTTCAAGGCATAACTTTTATTTATTTATTTATAAAGATTTTATTTATTTATTTGACAGAGAGAGACCAGCAAGAGAGGGAACACAAGCAGGGGGAGGAAGAGAGGGAGAAGCAGGCTCCCCGCAGAGCAGGGAGCCCGATGCGGGGCTCGATTCCAGGACCCTGGGATCATGACCTGAGCCGAAGGCAGATGCTTAATGACTGAGCCACCCAGGCGCCCCAAGGCATAACTTTTATTTATTGTAAGTTGGCCTGAAGGGTAAATATAGAAAAGAAGTGGATAATCCTTCTAGATGACAAAAATGGGATGATGGTACAGATTCTAGCAAGTGCAGAGCTAAAAAAAAAAAGAGGAAAAAATGGGTGCTTTTTAGCTGCTCAGAGATGGCTGACATAAAACGAATTGGGATTCAGCCTAGGAAAGTAAATACTAATGCACTTGAACAAGGATTGGGAAAAAATAAGTATTTAGTAGTAAAAGGGTAACTGAAAAAGGGATGAACTGAGACCCTTTTAGATCCTAATAGAGTTATGAACCATCTGTTGATCTTTCTTCTCTTTTTCCTTCCAAATATCTACTTTCTTTCTTGTTCCTGATTTTCAGAATTAAACTTTAGCCTATGTGTGGAAATATTCATAGTCATATTGAATATATGAGTATTAACTCATTACCTACCAATTCCTCAAATGCCATTTATAAGTATAATCCCTCAAAAAATGGGAAATGAATAGAATTGGATTCTTGTTGATCCAATCTAGTTGTGGAATAGATAGTTTGGTTAATAAATTTACTTCATTTTTACTGTATTGGGATGAATATTTTTTCCTGAATTAGAATGCAATGATAATTTTTTTTTAAAACTCTGGAAAATAAATCATGTATCACTGGCCATTTAAAAATCATTTTAAATCAATTCTATAGTATTTAGAGCAATGTTTGTAGCAGATAATATCAGGGCATCTCCCATCTCTTTGCCTATCCTAGAGGTCAATGCCAAGGTCAAGACCAAATTCCATTCTCTTTGCTTGAGCTCACTTGGTCCCCTGAGGACAGGACAAAATTGCCAGAAGACTAATTTCCCCAGGAGCGACCATCAACCAGGGATAGATGGGAAGTTGTGGATAAGTTCCACAGCTTCCTTGCCCATCAGTGGAACAATTCTGTGCTATGTTCTGCACCATCTATCAGAGTATTCCCAGTGTGATTGACCTGGAATTATAAGCTTAATGGCCCTAACTGCCTTTCCCCACCCCCCTTCCATGGCTCTCCTCCCCACTCCCTTCCTGAACACTCTGGAATCACTTCTAAATAAACCACCAGTATCCAAATCCTCATCTAAAGGTCTGATTTGGTCAGAATTCAAACTTGGATAATGGTTCTCCACTATTTTTGGAGTCCCATCAGAAATGGTAATTCACTAAGGTTAAAATAGTGCTTTTCTGGCTTCATTTATTCACATAAAAGCATCAGAGTTTTGCCATACCAGCATTAGTATTTGCACTATGATTTACTCAATAGCCATTCTAAGTCAGTTTAAAATTGATTCACTTTTTAATTTAGTCTTTACTGTCGTAAAATTATGCATGAAATCACACTGTAGTATGATAGCAATACATAATTTTTAAATGTTTGCTCATGTATCATCTAAAATGATATCAAGCTTTCCAAAACCCTGGCCTACAGTACAGATAAGAAGCATGCATGTTTTCTTTATTACTGGCTCATGACACCACAGTTGAAAATTCTTAAGGTAGAAAAGATAAAATTTTTGACTAGATGCTTCTCTTGGAGAGTTTGAGAATTCTGCATTTCTTGTTGGATGATTTCATCTGGATTTCATCTGTTTTGAGTTATGAACTCCTACTCCCCAGGAACCCTATCTAGCATTCTTTCATATTAGCATTCAGTCAATAGCATCAAAAGGGAAAGATAAATGGGGGTGATAAAAGCAGTAATTGGCACTCATTTTATGTCTGTGGAATTTCCTTAAGAATATAGAAGATACAGGCGCACCTGGGTGCCTCGGTTGGTTAAGCATCTGCCTTTGGCTGAGGTCATGATCCCAGAGCCCCAGATCGAGCCCTGCATTGGCTCTCTGCTCATCGGGGAGTTTGCTTCTCCCTCTGCCCCCTCACCCTGATCTTACTCCCTCTGTCTCTCTCTCTCACAAATAAAATCTTTTTTAAAAAAGAATATGTAAGATACCGAAAGACAGAGAATGCAGGTATTTGGTGTTTATAGTCAAAGGACAAAAATTTTCTTCTGCTGTCATGTAACAAAGGTCTTTATTTTTTGGAAGAGGGTTTTACATTTAAAAAGATATTGATCTTCATAACACAGGTCAGGACCCAAAGCTCATAAAGCCACTTTTCAAAAGAGAATTAGTAGCTCATTTTTTTAAAGAAGCACTCCAAATTTCTTTAAAGTGGCAAAATTTGTTTCTCAGTGATTTAATTGTCATTACTAATTTGTGAACACATGTTGCTTGCAACCAAGGAATCAAATCTATTTAATTCATGAAAGATATTATGGCTCTATTCCTGGAGGGGTGTGAATGTGTGTCTATGTATATGTGTGTGCATGTGTGTGTAAGAGAGAGAGACAGAGACAGGCAGACAGACAGACACAGAGACACAGAGATGGGGGAGGGGAGGGAGAGATGGAAATATCTAATAGAATTATCAGACTACTCACTGAAGTCACTGTGTGAGAGAGATTGAGAGACAGAGACAGAGGGAGAAAGAGAAAGATGGGGGGAGGAAAAGGAGGGAGAGAGAGAAAGATCTGAGAGAATCTTCAGACATAATCCATTGAAGTCATTGTGTGTGCTAATCTACAGAGATATGTGCAGACAGGATATGAAATTGTATAGATTAGGAACATCTCTGGTTGATTAAATGGAATTGAAATACATTTTCTCTCTCATATTGGAAGAGGCTTAACATTAAAAAACTAATCTTTTCTGAGATAAAGTTCATTAACACAATGATTATTCATTTGGCTTTTATAATGGTATTGCTGCTTAATCACCAGAACATTGCTTCCTGTGCTCTGTGGGAACCAGCAGGAAGCACTTGAAGAGCAAGTCTTGCTGCTAAAATGTGAAGGGAGAAGGGAATGGTATTCTCCCTGCTCTTTATTTCGAAAGTACAGCACATTCCTGCTCAGAAGTCTAAAACCTCTTGTCTGACAGCATGAGCTTTAAACTCCACATTAAACACGGAATAAAGTTATATAACCCTGAAGGCTAAATCTTTGCCTCAGGTCTGCTGTTTCTCTTTGGGTTACACATAAAGTTTCTCCAGGGGGATATTTTTACTACAAACCAAGATTTGAAGTGGTTTTATCTTGGTAGTTGCAGATACCAAATTTGGTATCTCATTTGACTGTTTAGCTCAGTAAACAAAGACATGAACAAGATAGGACCAAACTATAAATCTTTAAAACTGTATCTTCCTTGATGCAAGATGAACCCACAGTATACCACTAAATTTAAAGACTGGTATCTTTGCAATGGAATCTAAATGAAAATATAATCATAGGATGTCATAAAGAAAGACAACTGTTATAATTTTTGTTTTTATTCACTGAAGATTCTTTTGAATGTAGGAATTGATAAACTCCCTGTAGGGAGCTAAATTATCAACAAGGTGTAAAATGCATAATTATCCACTAATAGACACTGCACAGTATAGCAATAGTAGTCAGAGCTGTAAATTGCAAGCAATAGAAACCAACTCTGGATAATTTAAGTAGACAACAAATGTACTGAAAGGGTATTAGCTAATTTACAAAATTGTCCAGTGAATCAACTTCAAAAGCTGGGCATCAACAAAGTATGTTGGTTAGGGCTAACACCAACATCACATCATGGAACCATTCTAAAAGAGCACCAAACACTGGACTTCCCAGCTTACACTGGATGTCCACATAGAACCACCCTGAAAATGTGGCATGATGGCCAGAATGGCTGTCACTGGCCACAAACCTGGATTCTCTACTGCCTCTGCTTCTTTGGTTCAAAAGCTAGAGAGTCCAGTTCTAGAGTAGGTGCACCAGCCAGGCTGGACTATGTAATGCACTTGGGTCCTTGCAGCAAAGAGATCAAGTGATCTCTGGCCTTACCAAGATTCCCAAGAAAGTGAGTTTCCCCAAGATATAAAGTTAGTTCAGACTTGGTGAGCTAAAGTGTAACATCTCCATTATCCACGATCAAATAAATCTAATAAAATTACACATTCATAACAAGGGAATGCTTAACCTATTACTAATTTAATCAGATTATTCAAAGCCTGGTTTATAGTTTCTCAGGCAGCATGACTTGCTGGCCCAGAACCTGCCCATATGTTCCTGCCAGACGCTATATAATGTTCTTTAACTAACAACATTACTCTTTTGGCCTCCTTCAATCTGCCCACAGCCTTTCAGATAAGCAGTCAGAGTTGTACAAAGAAAACAGAAGTGAACAGGTGTAGGTAGCATAGGAGATTGTTAAAGGACATATCTGAGGACTTAGGTGTGCCTTTACAATGATAATTCACATTTAAGAAGAGGGAGAAAATATATCCTCACCAAAACGGTGATATAGGTTGCTCCTTATTTCACTACCCCTCACAAGAAGAACTAAGAACTTTTCAAGAACAAGACATCACTGAGAGAATTCTAGAACACGGGGGGGGGGGGGGGGTAAGACTGAAGCCCCTCCCTGCACCACAGAGACCAAAACAGACTGCATTAGAAAAATAAGAGAAGCAGCATATTGACCATTGCTCCTTTCCCCCCCAGGCCAGTGCAGCACCACATGGGGAGGTCTTCCCTGATCCTCCAGTTCCTCCAGAAAAAAGAACCCAGGGAGGACAGCCAGCCCCCACTAACATTGTGGGTAGCTCTATGGGAGCCCCTGCTATGATCTGGTTCCATGGGGATTGCAAGAGAATCTACAGAACTCAACCTCAAATTATCAAATTATGACTGAGAAGGGTGAGGGGCTTGCAACAACCAGCACATGGATCTTAGCAGATCAAGTTCATATCTGCAGCCCAAGAAGTTATCCCAACCAGCAGTTTTGCTCACCTACAGAATCAAGTCTGGAGTGCACTCTGTCTGACCAGGGAACTTGGGGAGAGAAGGAGAGGAACTGCCTGATTTGGATCCTCAAAGAGTTTTGCCAGCCCTAGAACCTGGTTTGCATATGCTCAGGTAAGGGACTGAATCACAGCCCCACCTACTGTTGAGAGTGTCTTCTGGCTCCAGTTGACCAGAAGGGCTGGTGGCAACTCCTGGAAGTAGTGCTCTCAAGCTGAGAGGCAAGGGAGCAGAGCTGATGGCCCCCAGGGTAAAGCTAGTACTGGGTCTAGGGTGTTTCTATACTATATAGAAGCAGGGGGATTAATTCATAGGCAAAGCTGAGGGTTGCTCCCAGCCCTGGACTGGAGAACCTGTTTGGGAAATTGAGAGTAGCCTGGAATGGTCCCTCCACCCCCTATCCAGGCAAGAAAAATGAGACATAGCCGATCCTGCTTTGGAGAGTGTTTTCTGGCCTCATCTGACCAGAAGGTCTGGAGAAAACTCATGGAAGCTGAGCAACCCAGCAGCACTCAAGCCAAGAGGCAGGTGGGCAGAGCCAATAGTTTGCACAGCAAAGCCAGTGGCCCTATTCAGTCAGGAAAATGGGGTGTGGGCTTGATTAAGACAATAAACAGGAAGCTTTACCTTCTTTAGAGATGCTTCTCTTGCTGTGCCTGGGCATAACACTAGTCATTGCTGAATACAGCCTTCAGTTTAGCCTATCTGACCAGGGAACCTAACCAGAGCACATGGTAAGCTGCGTAGCCCTTGATACACAGTAGCACTTGAATAGTAGCACTTGAACAGAGAACACCGCCTGTGGCTTCCCCCAACAGCAGAGGGAAACTGGAAAGCTTGCCTAATGAAAAATTCAGAGCACACTTTGACCTGATTTGGGTACCCAAACAAGGAGCTGCACAGGGAAGTTAATTCATAGCCCCATCTATTACTGAATGTAGTACCCAGTCTCCACCATCTAGTAAGCCTGACCAGAGAATGCAGGCAACCATGTAACTCATCCTCATTTGGATAGGGAACCAACGCAGCAGTCCTATCCAACTGTTCTCAGCCAGTGCACATCCCTCTCTATTCCTACCCTCTTGCCTTGCCCAAAAATAGCCTGTAATAGTAGGTTCCACCTGCCCAAGGGCATTACCAATAGACATACCCAGAAACTCAAACTGAGTAACCTGGTGAAGAAATTCCTCTGCCAAAGCAAACCTTTAAAGTCTGGAAGAGGAGCCTGATTATTTAAATGTGCAGATACCAATGTAAGGAATAATCATGAAAAATCAGGTAAATATGACACCACTAAAGGAAACTTACAAACTTCCAATAACTGACCCTAAGGAAATGGAGATCTATGAGTTGTCAAATAAAGAATTCAGAATAATCCTCTTGAGGATACCAGACAATATGTCAGATACTAGCAGGATGCAGCAAAAGCAGTTCTAAGATTCGTAGTAATAAACACCTACATTAAGAAGCACAAAGGATCTCTAATAAACAACCTAACTCTACACATTAAGGAATTAGAAAAAGAAGAACAAACTGAGTCCAAAGTTTGCAGAAGAAGGGAAATAATAAAGATTAGATTAGAAATCAATGAAATAGTGGGCGCCTGGGTGGCTCAGTCGGTTAAGCATCTGCCTTCGGCTCACGTCATGATCCCAGGTTCCTGGGATTGAGTCCTGCATCGGGTTTCCTGATCAGCGGGGAGCCTGCTCCTCCCTCTCCCTCTGCCTGCCACTCTGCCTATTTGTTCTCTCTCTCTCTCTGTCAAATAAAAAAAAAAAAATCTTAAAAAAAAATCAATGAAATAGAGAACAGAAAAACGATAGAAAATATTAATCAAATCAAGAATTGGT
The DNA here is from genome assembly GCF_029215605.1 of Mirounga angustirostris. Classification (NCBI taxonomy): domain Eukaryota; kingdom Metazoa; phylum Chordata; class Mammalia; order Carnivora; family Phocidae; genus Mirounga; species Mirounga angustirostris. The sequence goes on along the minus strand of NW_026991709.1, from coordinate 172,555,753 downwards.
TCTTTGAAAAGATAAACCAAATTGACAAACCTTTAGCTAGACTAACCAAGGAAGAAAGAAAAAGGACCCAAATCAACAAAATTATAAATGAAAAAGGAAATATTACAATGGATGCTACAAAAATTTGAAGAATCATAAGTGATTATAAAAAAAAAATTGGAACCAAAAAACTGGAGAAATTCTTAGACACATACAACTTACCAAAACTGAATTAGGAAGAAACAGAGAATCTGAATATACCAATTATTAGTAAGAATATTGAATCAATAATCAAAAATCACCCAAGAAAGAAAGGCCCAGGACCAGATGGCTTTACTGATAAATTTTACCAAACATTTAAAGAAAAATTAACATCATTCCTTCTCAAAAAATTGAAGAGAAAGGAATACTCCCAAAATCATTTTATGAAACCAGTGTTATCTTTTAAAAAGAAAGATTTTTATTTATTTGAGAGAGAAAGAGAACAGAGGGAGAGGGGCAGAGGGAGAGGGAAAGGCAGACTCCCCAGTGAGTAGGGAGCCCAACACGGGGCTCAATCCCAGGACCCCAGGATCATGACCCGAAGAGAAGGCAGATGCTTAACCAGTTGAGCCACCCACATGCCCCAAGGCCAGCATTATCTTGATACTAAAACCAGAAAAGGACACTACTAGAAAAGAAAACTTCAGGCCAATATTCCTGATGAATATGCGTGCAAAAATTCTCAATAAAAAACTAGCAAACCAAATTCAGCAGCACATTAAAAGGATCATTCACCATGATCAAGTGAGATTTCTCCCCGGGATGCAGGAATGGTTAAATATACACAAATAAATGAATGCAATACACACCCTGATAGAATGAACAAAAGAATCATCCAATCATCAATAAATGCAAAAAAAGCATTTGACAAAATTAAAATTCATTCATGATAAAAATTCCTAAAAAATTAGGAAGGAATGTATCTCAACATAACAAAGGCCAGATATGACAAGCCCAAGCTAGCATCATATTCACTGGTAAAAGATTGAAAGCTTTTCCTCTAAAATCAGGAACAAGACAAGGGTACACTCTCCTCATTCCTATTCAGTTAGTACCAGAAATCCTAGCTAGAGCAATCAGGCAAGGAAAAGAAATATGAGGTATCAGAATTGGAAAGGAAGAAGAAAAATTATCTCTGTGTGCAGATGACATGATTTTTTATATAGAAAATCCTAAAGACTCAATCAGAAAACTGTTAGATCTAATCAATGAATTCAAAAGTTGCAGGATACAAAATTAAACAATCAGTAGAACTTCTATACACTAATAATGAAAGTTCTGAAAAAGAAATTTAAAAGATTAATACCATTGATAGTAACATCAAAAACAGGAAAATACTTAGGAATAAATTTAACTAAGGAGGTGAAAGATCTCTACTCTGAAAACTATAAGAAATTGATGAAAGAAATTGATAAAATATACAAATAAATGGAAAAGTATCCTGTGTTCATTGATTGGAAAAATTATATTGTTAAAATGTCAATAGTACCAAAAGCCATCTATAGCTTCAATATAATCCCTATCAAGATTCCAATGGCATTTTTTACAGAAGTAGAAAAAAATCACTAAAATTTATATGGAACCACAAAAGATGTCAAATAGCCAAAGAAGTCCTGAGAATGAAAAACGAAGTAGGAGGCATCACAAGCTAACATCCTCAAAAAATAGTATGGTAGTAGCATAAAAAAATATACATCAATTAAAAGAATTGAGAGCCCAGAAATAAACCCAAGTATATATGATCAAATAATATTTGACAAGGGAGCCAAGAATACTCAACGGAGAAAAGATAGTCTCTTCAATAAATGGTGCTTAAATAGTTGGGTATTCACATGTGAAACACTGGACCCATGTTGTTCAGCACTTATAAAATTAACTTGAAATGTATTAAAGACTAAAATGCATGGAACTCCTGGAAGAAAATGATAAGAATAAAGCTTCTTGACACGGGTCTTTGTAATGATTTCTTGGATATAACACCTAAGGAACAGGCAACATAGTCAAAAATAAACAAGTGGAACTACATCAAACTAAAAAGCTTCTGCAAAGAAAAAGAGATGATCAACAAAGTTAAAAGACAGCCTATGGAATGGGAAAAAATATTTGCAAACCATATAGTTGATAAGGAGTTAATAGCCAAAAAAAATTTAAAAACTCCTGCTTGTCAATAACAACAACAACAACAACACAAATACTCCAATTTTAAAAATTGGCAAAGGATCTGAATATACATTTCTCTCCAAAGAAGGTATACAAAAGGCCAACAGATACATAAAAGGATGCTCAACATCACTAGGCATTAAAGAAATTCAAATTAAAACCACAGTGAGATATCACTTCCTGCCTGTTAGAATAGCCATCATCAGAAAGACAAGAGGTGAGAAATGCTGGCATGGATGTGGAGAAAAGGGAACCCTTATGCATTGTTGGTTGGATTTTATGTTGATACAGCCACTATAAAAAACAGTATGGAGGATCCTCAAAATATTAAAAATAGAACTACCATATGATCCAGCAATTCCACTTCTGGGAATGTATCCAAAGGAAACAAAGTACTAACTCAAAAAGATATCTGTATTCCTATGTTCATAGCAGCATTGTTTGTAATAGCCAAAACATAGAAACAATCTGTGTCCATCAATGAATAATGAATAAATGGATAGAGAAGTTCTTCATCCTCAAGATACCAATCACACATACATACATATACGCATACACAGTAGAGTATAATTCAGCCATAAAAATGAGAAAATCCTACCATTTGTGACAATATGGATGGACCTTGAAGGCATTATGCTAAGTGAAACAAGTTGGAGAAAAGCAAACACTATACGATCTCACTTTTATGTGGAAACTAAAAGAAACAAACACAAAATAATAGAAAAACAGATCAGACTTGTATTTACCAGAGGCAGAGGGTGGAGCAAGGGGAATTGGAGGAAGGTAGTCAAAAGGTACAAACTTCCAGTTATAACATAAACAAGTTCTAGGATGTAATGTATGGCATAGGGTCTGTAGCTAACATTGTTGTATGATACACACTGTTAAGAGAATAGATACTACAGTCTCATCACAAGGAGGAAAATTTTTTTTTGTTTATTTTTTTCTTTTGTATTCATATGAGAAGATAGATGTTAGCTGTACCCATTGTGCTAATCATTTCACAGTATATTTAAGTCAAGCTATCATGCTTTATACCTTAAACTTATACAGTGATGTGTGTCAATTATTTCGCAGTAAAATTGGAAAAGAATTTCCATCATAAAGGGGGACATTTTAGAAAGGTCATTTAGAAAGGAGTCAGTATCTGTGAGTGTGCTGATCCCCATTTGATCATATTGAGGATCATATTCAGTCTCATTCACTGAACCTAAATGATTTTGGAATTCATAAAGTAACCTGACGCCAGGGACATGCACTTTCATTATGGTGTTACATTTCATTATTTTGCAAAACCCTGGTGAATGCATTTGACTCCCACAGAGATCAGATCTGAAAAACTCACATAGAGATGAGAGTGTATAGGCTGGAAATCAGAGAGAGGTCACTGGTGGGATATGAGAAGCTATGTTTTGACATTTGTCAAATGTTAACAAAACAATCCACATTAATCTGACATCTATGGATAGTAAAAGGTAACAGCAGAAGCAAATGGGGCATGGATAATCCAAAGCATGAGCTAATGTAAAATTAATTTATATTTGATTAGTGGAGATATTATGTAATTTCTGCAATATCTATTTGCTTTATGTTTTCTTCTGCTTATGTTGTAATTGGGTTCAACTTCCTGAGTACACCCTAGCTGGGTGATGTGCAGTTAAACATTTTCAGTGAATAATGATGAACAAATTTTTTCTAAGTAGTTAAGATCTTATTCAGGTATAAATTTGTCAGAGTATATACTGTGTGAAATCATAGAAAGTCTCTTGACTAAGAAAATCTTTTGAGCAGGGACAGATCCGAAATAAGCAGCCAGTAGTCTTGGAAAAAACATGCGTATTAAAAGACTTGGGAACATGGTGTTTGGTGATAAGGAATCACTAAATTTAAAAGGAATTTTGATGAGAATTTTCACTGGGAAACAGGATGTTGTTTGGTCAGGACACACTCCCTAAGCTAGTCTGAGGCAAGCATTGCAGACAGAAATTGCTGCTCTGGCCCTGGGGACCAGATGGCAAAGGAGGCTGCGGTGCAGAGCTCTGACTTCAGCACCACATGTACAGTGGATGCTCAATAATTTGTGGAAGATGATGAAGTTCCATTTTGATTTTTCAGTCATCTCCAGACCCCCAGATAATAAGGAATAGAGTAGGGCCGTCGCCTGAGTTTAAAGGACAAATTAGAACTGACGGCTGCAGGATTTGCATGTTAACATTTGTTTTCCCATTACATGGAATCTTCCTTTGCAAGTATTATCCATAGTCAATTTTCTGCCCATAATTTCAGATTAGCTAAACTTCAATATGACTTAGACCTGCATTTTGAAATAAGGAACACAAAGACACATTCTTCTACTCCTGACTCTACAGAATACTTACATGACTCCAGTCAAGTCACTTAATCTTTCTTGGACTCACTTACTTTATTTGCTTAATGAACGGTGGGTGGGAGGCAATTTCATCTAAGATCCCCTTCAGCCATATGAATTCCTCATTTGGAGGGTGATATGTTAGACTTGACATATCACAAGAGTTTTAGATCAGACCGAAGGAAGGACTTTATTTTTAAGAAGCGTCTAGAAGTATTTAGCTAAAGGTAAGAGCTCTAAGCCAAATGACAGAATTACCCTCCCAAACTATTACATGACTATAACTCTCTATTTTGAAAAGTAGGTAAGTAAGTAGATGAACTTATGAGATCCCAATGAGATCTTGTTATCTCAGTGTTGCTTTTCTTTATAGGAAGGGAGTATGTTTATTTGCTGTGATTCGTGCCTTTAAAATTATTTGGAGCTAATATTCTTCCATTGCTATTATGAAGAATTAGAAACCAAATCTTTCATTTTAAATTATACACATGGAATAATTCAATGAAAAGTACTGACATTGTAAAAAGATTGATAATAGATATGGATAGGCTCATATATTTAATGGATTGACTACTCAATGGATTAACAGAGTCATCTGAATTTTGCATATCTAAAACCATCATTGTGTCCCTTGCCCCTTTGTATCATCTTGGTGAAGAAGGAGAAATGCAATATGGCAAATCATGTCCTGGGAAAGCCAGGTGTTTCTGGTAATAACACAAAAGTTAAAGTTGCTTCATTCTCAGCCAATCGACGAAACTCTCCCGAAGAAGTTAAAGACCATAATTATGTATATTCTCTAAGATCAGTTAGGAAACACACCTTTCATCCTTCGTACAAACCAACAAATGATAACATATATACATTATGGGAGACCTGGGAAGCAGTGCATAAATAGTAGATGCATTAGGCCACAGTTGCATAGGAAATTCATTCTTCAGAGCAGCACTCAACTGAGAGGGTAAAACCTCTGATGTTAGATGATAAACCTGCTCTGTGCAAAATACTATGATAGGAAGGATATTGAGTTGGTATCAAAGAGACAAGTTTAAAGAAGCTTAGGGTCTTCAATAGAAAAGAATAATAGAAATTCAAGTCAAGGGCGCCTGGGTGGCTCAGTTGGTTAAGCAACTGCCTTCGGCTCAGGTCGTGATCCTGGGGTCCCGGGATCGAGTCCCGCATCGGGCTCCCTGCTCAGCGGGGAGTCTGCTTCTCCCTCTGACCCTCCCCCATCATGCTCTCTCTCTCTCTCATTCTCTCTCTCAAATAAATAAATAAATAAATAAAATCTTAAAAAAAAAAAAAAGAAATGCAAGTCAAGATTTCCTGAGCTGTTTTCTATCTAACCCTGTCTCTAGGATTCCTAACACACCAGGCTGTCACCTAGGTTTTTGTTACTGGTTTATTCTCTCTGAATTATCAAGTTTTTGGCAGTGGGAGGGTCAGCCCCTTTGGACCTCTACACACAATCATCTGATTACAGAGGCTTTCCCTGACCACCCTTGTGTAAACTAGCAAAACTCATCACTTGCCTAACCCTGCTTTTTCTCCAAGGCTCTTATCATCATCAGTCAAACCATGAATTTGCTTGTTGATTTTTTTTTTTTCTTTTCTGTCTCCTCACTCTAGAATATAAATCCTACGGGTCCATGGACTTTTCTGTTTTGTTCACTATCTTCAGTGACTAGAATAATGACTGATACTCAGAAATTGCATTATTAGTATTTTCTGAACGAATAAGTGTATATATACATGAATAAATGAAATTGGTTAATTTGTTAATATACTTGTAGTTTTTGGCATGAATGAAAAGCACTAAAATATTCAAAGTGGTACTGATATAGGATTCCAAGTTCATTTTATTTTATTTTCAATACTTTTGAACTTTTATGATAAGCACACTTTATTTCTGCAATCAAAAATTTTAGAAGTATTTCTATTTAAAAAAGTAAAAGCCAAAGCCCTACCTTGAAATAGAATGACACAGATGACTCACAGAGAGATTCACCCAGGGCATATTTCTAATCATTTTCAGAGAAAATGATTCCAACTTCTCCACTGAAGTAACCTATTCCAGCATTCAACATCTCTTCTTAAAAGGAAATCTTTTAGCTCATGTGCTTTTTCTCTGTTTTATTTTCTATATGGTCTGTCCTTTTGGTCTTTGATAAAAGAGTTAATCCTATCACAAGAAAATACTCCAACAATTTACTCCAAAAAAATGTTGATGGAATATGAGCTAGGTATACATTGAAACCATGCAGGAGTCCTTAGTAGGGAAAGGTGTGTTTCATGGGGGGAAGAAAAAGTTTTATTATTATTATTTTTTTATTATTATTTATTTGACAGAGAGAGAGACAGCCAGAGAGGGAACACAAGCAGGGGGAGCAGGAGAGGGAGAAGCAGGCTTCCCGCTGAGCAGGGAGCCAGACGCAGGGCTCATTCCCAGGACCCCAGGATCATGACTTGAGCCAAAGGCAGCCACCTAACGACTGAGCCACCCAGGCGCCCTGAAAGAGTTTCAATTCAAATGAAACTGTCATGTATGTGTCAGGCAAGATATTTTTTTTTTAATTTCTGGGAACTAATGAGCAAGAGGTTGTCAGATTTTCTCAGAAGTCAAAGAACTAGTTCATATTTTAGTAGGTAAAATTTTTCATAGAAGTAGTTAACAATACAGATGTGCATATGTTTATAAAACAAAAAAGATACTGTCTATATCCTTGCCTCTACCTTCAAGGAAGATAATGGTGATTTTTCATGATACTATTTTACTTTAAACGGAACAGAGATATTACTTAATTATGTAATTACCATGTTTTCACCACTTACTTTTTTTAAAGTAGTGACAGCTTAAAGTTTGAATTGTACACATATTCAAATCAAAACAAAATAATACTCAGAGAAATTGCATCCTTTTTTCCTTGCTTAATGCAAGAATTTCATACTCCTTTTGGAATGCTAAACCACTATGATAACAAGGATGGATAGATAGATGATAGATAGATAGATAGAGATAGATCAATCGCAAGTTGGTTTTCATATCTTGCAAGAAAAAATTACCTAATGGACAAGATTTTAGTTAAGTAGGTAGATAGATGATTAATTGATTGATAGATGATAGATTGATAACAAGTGGATTTTCATATCTTGCAAGAAAAAATTACCTAATGGACAAGATTTTAGTTAAGTAGGTAGATAGATAGATAGAGATATTTATAGCTAGAGATTTATAACTATATAGATGCATGAAATCTATATCAGATTTCTAAGAAGACAAATTTTAATAAAAGAATTGATAATATTATCTTCAGTATCTTAATCAAATGGAGAAAAATATTTCAAGCTCAGTCATTAGACTAGTGGGTTAATGCTAGGAAGAAGATATAGGGAAATTATATGATTATTTGTAAATGGTTGATATAGCTAAATTTGAAAATAAATTATTTCACACTGTGCTATGCCTAGCTCTCTAAGTAAATAACTGAAGCTCTACAGCAGAGATTCCAATGCAAATTATCCACGATGCTTTTTGATTTTGTATTAAAAAGTGAGAACTGCATGAGTCCAACTTTTAAATTAGCAAGATTTTTCTCATCATTCAGATATAATAGCCAAAATTATTCAACTACCTTGTAAATTATTTACATATGAAGAAATTATTCTAATAATCTATTCCCACCAAATGGGTGCTTATTATTTTTTTCTTTATCTTTTCTTTTGCTGCCTTTACAAATCAGAACTGATTGGATGACAAATAAACATTTCCTGCTAAATGTTTAGAATTAAGATTTGCAAGTGATTCTCAAAAACATTGACTATACATAGTTTTTACTGACCAAAACCGCTTATAACACAGTCCTCTTCCCAAAGATAGTGTTTCACATTTCTCTCACTAGGACTTGCCACTGTGAATGTAAATTTTTCACAGTGTAAGGACAGAGTACAAAATATACATATGAATATACAGTCATTATTTCAACTGTTGATTGTATTGTTGTCAGAAATGTTGGGTTGGCCTTCTCACTCACTCCCTATTAAATAGCTGTGTTACTATTGGCAGGTGGTTCTATATTTAAAACTGGATCCATATCCTGTGAGTGGGGACAGCTGGTAAGATCTACCTTAACACATTGCGGTGAGAATTAAGTAAAATAGCATATTTAGACCATCTAACATAGTGCTTATACATAGCAGTCATTAAAAAAATTTTAATCCTTTTCAAAGTTCCTTCTCCAATTGTACTTATGAGTAATACACATACATATTACTCAAAACTTCTTTTTGTTCTCAATTTGTTTATTAGTAAAGAGGATAATTTTATATGTCTCTATATGATATAGGGTCAAATGAGAAAAATATATGCATATCCACTTGCGTTTGTATGTGTATGTACATATATGAAAATGTTCTGAATAGTATAACAAACCATGCAACTTTCGGATCATTGAATGAGTTGCTCTTTTAGGTCCTTTAAAATTTAGATTCTCTAGGGATGCCTGGGTGGCTCAGTCAGTTAAGTGTCTGGGTTAAGCATCTGCCTTCAGCTCAGGTCATGATGCCAGGATCCTGGGATTGAGTCCTGCATCGGGCTCCTTGCTCAGTGAGGAGCCTGCTTCTACCTCTGCCTGCTGCTTTCCCTGCTTGTGTGCACTCTCTCTCTCTCTCTCTGACAATAAATAAATAAAATCTTTAAAAAATGATAAAATAAAATTTAGATTCTCTAATTCTGTAACATTTATATTATTGTAAAATTTGCTATTCTTGGAAATTGAACTGTAAATAGATTAACTATTTTATGTAACTTTTAACTTATTGTGCTTTATTGTGCATCATTTTGTGCTTTATAAATGATTCCACCTCACTATGACATCTATGGGGCATTTAGGTATCTTTCAAGTATATTAGAACTTCATGACCATGTGGTTAATACTGATACCTTGGTAGACCTTTCTTTCTTTGGTTCCTCCCATACTCTCAGTGAATATGCATTACTCTAATCAGATGATCTGAAAAAGGCTGGTATCAGAGGGGTGCATCCCCACAAATCTGTTTATACGTCTAGAAATGCACTGCACTTATGTAAATACATGAGCGTGTATGTGTTCATATAAATGTATGAACATGTTGTATACATGTGTGTGGTCCTGTGTGTCCATACATTATTTCACTGATGTATTCAGCCCACATTTATTGTGCTGGTGTGGTCATACCTAGACCGTACGGGTTCAAATCCTTGTTCTTGTTGTGTAATTTAAGGCAAAAGCTTAACCTCTCTGAGAGTTACCCAGTTTTCTCATCTGCAAAATGGGGACAACAACAGTACCTGTTTTAGTCCATCGGTGTTGTTGAAAACCAATCTCCATGCTTTGGAGCCAAAATATAATACAAAGACAGAGTTTGGGATAAAGAGGAGCAATTCTGCAGCAGGCTAAGGCCTTCAAAAAAACTACAAGCCCCTGGAGGAAGGGGCTGGGGAGTTTTATAGGGAATACAGGATTTAGCTGGTTTTGACAAGAATTGTGTACATGTTGCCTGCCTCCTTTGTCATGTTTTTAGGTAGCAGGTTCCTGAAACAAAAGGCTAAGAAGGGAGGAGGGTAGGTTTGTGAAAGAGAGGGAAAAAGGTTACTTAGTTTAAAATCTAGGTTTGCTGAAGCATTAGTGCAGGCATTTTGATTTTTGTTCCATGTTATGCTCTTAAATGGTTTCATTTATGCTGTTCTAACAAACTACCATAGACTACCATAAACAACAAAAATTTATTCATCACAATTCTGGAGATTGGAAGGTCCAAGATCTTGGTGCCAAGCAGATTTGGTATCTGGTGAGGGCCCTGTTCTTCATAGATGGCTGTCTTCTTAATCTGTCCTTACATGGTGGAGGGGGCAAACTAGCTCTCTGGGTCTCTTTTATAAAGGCACTAGTCCCATTCCTTAAACTCCACCCTCATGACCTAATCTCCCACCAGAGGTCCCACCTTCTAATATCAACACCTTGGGGGTTAGGATTTCAACATGTGAATTTGAGGGTGACACAAATACTCAGTCCATAGCAATATCTAACTCACAGGGTTTTTGTGAAGAATAAATACATTAATACCTATGAGTCCCTGGACAGTGCGTGCCCGGCTTATACATCCAGTCATATATTCATGTTTATAATTATCAAGCACCTAATTTTTGCCAGGAACTCTCTTCCACAAGGTGAGCAAAACAGACAAAATCTCTGGCCTTAGACAGCTTACAGTCCAGGGGCCAAGGTGGAAGGATACATAAAATCTAAATATGTAAGTAAGATAATTTCAGATGGTAATAAGTGCTATGAAGGAGAAATAAAACAGACACACAATAGTCATGAAGGCCCTTTCTAGCTAGGATGGTCAGCAAAGGTTCTGAGGAGGTGGCACTCGGGTTGAATTCTGCTTGACCAGAAGGAGCCAGTCATGCAACAATCTGGTGGAGAAGTAATGTAGGGAATATGAAAAGCATATTTAGAAGTCCTAAATCAAGCACAAATCTTGGAGTTAAAGAATGAGAAAGGAGGATATTGTGGCAGAATCAGGTAATCAATGGATAAACTAATAGGAGAAGATAGGTCATACTAATTTAGAAGCCAGGGCTAGAAGTTTATATTTGAAGTAGAATCATGTATGTGTTTGCTTAGTATTTGTAAATATTTTCCCTTGTGATGAAAACACTTGTATTAAGTGGTATCCGCTATAGATCTGTTATATATCTACATGTGACAGTGACCCTGTTATGATGATTTTCTGGCATAGTATTATTTTTTTGTTGTTGTTTCTGTGCTGTGACATGTTGTAATGAGTCATCCTTCATACGTAAAGCTGAATCTCCTGCAGAAAATTCCCCCAGCATCTTTAGACACTATAAGTCTGAATATGACTTAAACCATTTTTTTAAACCTATAGATCGACAGTCATCACTTTCAGCTCCTCGGGGTTCAGGCCATTTGCCAAAATGACAATAGCACTAAACTTACTGCTATTATTAGTATTAATAGCTTTAATAATATCTACCTGATGACTTCAGTGCTGAATTACCTCAGGGCTAGTGAGAAGTAATGAGCTAAAATGATCATAAAGCCCTTTTCAAATATTTCAGGTAATGCTAAATTATTACAAATGGAAGAGTAGATGTTACACATTCCCTACAAAACACCTGGTGTCAGCCAGATAAGAAGAAAGCAACATTAACTTTGAAAATGGCATTGGAGGTCCAAGGGCTCAGATTACCCCTGAAGTTTATTTTCAAAATCACTGTTACTAGCTCCAGTTTCAAAAATGAAATGGGAATCATTTATCTGGGGATAAGAGAGCAAGAAGATATTGCCATTCCAAACCTGAACAATTCCTTATTGGGTTTTTCTGGCTGCTCTTACTACCTTCAACAATTCTTCTCATCTGTCAAACAGCATGGTCAGGTTGTCCTCACCAAATGCTCTCAAACAAACCCATTACTAACAGCTCAGTAGCCAGCCAGCTCCTAGAGGTAAAGTGTAATAGCGCCTGGTTTAAACGCAGGAACTGAAAGCTCTTTGCCTGCTAGATAGGGTAATGGAACAAATAAGCTGCCAGAGATTGGGACAGTAGAAATCTGGAGACTTGGTCTTAGCAAAACCAATTCCTGGACGTGGAGGCACTCTAAAGCTCTCTGTAAGATGGAATTAGTACTACCTTCCTAGTGCGTTCAGTTCTGATAAAAACTGAAAGAAGTATGTAAAAACCCATCCAAGGAAAAAAATCACTGTTTCGTTTAAACTCTCACTGCTAACCACCACACTGACAACATTTCTGACCTCAGATGAATGGGTTTTCCACAGCAAGCAATTCTGAAAATAACTGCCTGGAGTTAGGGTAGACCCCAGAGGTGAAGGGCTCATTTCCACCAGACTGCCCTCCCCCCCGCCTCCACTTCAGATACCAGTTGTAAGTAGTGGGTCTTCAGGCTACCCTCACTTCTCTCTGACTTGGGCTACAAATCGGGGGTTCCAACAACGCCCTCCAGTTTCATTCATTTGCGAGAATAGCTCACAGAACTCAAGGACACAGTTATGTACGTTTACTAGCTTAGTATACAATAAAGGATATGATAAATGATGCAAATGAAGAGCCAGATGAAGAAAGATAAAGGTGAGGTCTGGAAGGGTCAGTAGCACAAGGGCTTCTGGCCCCGTGGATTGGGGTGTGCCACTCTCTGGCCTGTAGAGGTTTTCACCAACCTGGCCACTGTCCAGACCTCCTACTTTAAGAATTCTTTGGAGGCTTTATCATGTAGGCATGATCCATTATTGTCATATTTCAGCCCCTCTCTCCTCTCTGGAGGTGGAAAGGGAGCAGTGCTGATAAAAGTTCCAAGCTTCTAATTACAACTTGGTCTTTCTGGTATGTGGCCTCCCATCCAGGAGCCCATCAAGAATCCCCTCATTAGAACAAAAAATGTTCCTATCACCTAGGAAATTCCTAGAGATCTAAGAGCTCTGTGTTAGATACTCCTATCACCTGGGAAATGATACCAGTTTGGGAGCTCTGTATCTGAAACTGGGGTCAAAAACCAAATATTAGCTAGAACTAGGGGTGTGTGTGTGTGTGTGTGTGTGTGTATTTTTATTTGCAGAACCCTTTGTGATTAGTAAATTGCCAAGTGTTTTTAACTATAAATTGTTTACATAGAATATAGCATTTGAGAGTATGTATGGTTTAGGAGTCATGCAGTCCTAGGTTCCAAAGTGAGCTGTCCTAGAGATTGACACTCAGCAGTTTACATAACTTCTCTCAGTGTCAGTTTTCCCATCTATAAATGAGAAAAAAAAATTACTACATGGGCCATAGTATTTTAAGAATTCAGTGAAATATATAGCACCTGGCACTTATGCATCTGGACTATAGTATGCAAACATGTTGGAACTTATGGTTGTTTTGTTATTGTTGTTATAGAGTCTTAAAGCAGAGAGGCGTAACATCCTGATCACTGCCTTCAGCTGCTCACGAAAAAACATTATTAATAATATGAATCAACTATTAGTGCTGGGGGCTCAAACTTGAGTATGTATTAAAAATGCAAAAATTCCTAGAAATCATGATTCATTTGTGTGGAGGAGCTTAAGAATCTTCACTTTTAACACATACTACAGGTGATTCTGGTGTTTAAAAAACTATGTCTCAGAGTAAATGCCAGACTTCCCTTTCTACATCCTTCCCAAGACTTTCAGAGCAGACTCCTTACCATCAGGATGTATTTTAGAAAAAGGGCTTGGCAACTAGGTTTGAGTGTGAATGGCATCCTCACTATTAACTCCAGAAACTTCATCTAGAGCTTGTTTCTGCGATTCATACACATTTTTAGCTTGTGGCTATCATGACTGAAGTACAAAACCAACTAATTTAAAAGCTTCTTGAATTTCTCTGAAGGCGAGACCTCTGATTCATTAGAAGCTAAAAATGATGGCTCTTTGACAAAAGGGGACTGGGAGAGAGGCCAAGAGGGACATACATTTATGTGGAGTTTTGCGTAAGAAGGCAGAGAAAGAGACCCAAAATAATGAATTTCAGCATCAAGTGTTGTAAGTAGTGGGTCTTTGGGCTATACTTTGTTTACCGGGAACAAAAATGCCTGAGATGGGACAGAACTACATATAGAAAGTGACTTGGCATGAATACAATCAGGTTTTACCATGGCATAAAGCAGTCAAGGTTGCAATTTTATTTTGTATAGATTTTAACTAGGGCTAGTGGACCCTGAATTTCTTGCAGTCTTTCTCTTTACCCCACACCATACTGAAAATGAACACTTTAGGGGTGTTTGCATGTATAGGATTAAAACACATTAGTCACATGTAGTATTCAGAAATTTTTTTTTCTTTTCCTTGTTTTTTGTTTTATTGCAGGCAACATTCATTTGTCATTTAATTTTTTTTTTCTGGTACATTTATTTGGGGATTTTCATCAGTAATTTTTATGTGTTCATGAACCTCAACTGAGCATGCTCACTCACTGGGAGTCAGCACGTGACTATACCCTGGGAATAAAGATAGGCACCGAGCCTCAGCCACTCTGAGGCTGTCCACTGAGCCAGCCCACTGCACTACCTGCTACAAAGCATGCCAAAATTCATGGATCTGCCTCCTAAAATTGTTAAGGCAGCAGGCTAGCCTAGAGCTGGCTTTAGCCTTGGACAAAACTAGGGTCAAGTCCTGAATTGACCTCATGCTAGGTATATGACCAAGGGAAAGACACACATCTCTGTCTTAGATCGCTCACGTATAAAACATAATAGCAACGCCTAATTCGTATGATTGTTGTAAGGATTAAATGAGATCGTGGTAAATGCACCTTCAGTATTACTGGTAATGTCTAATAGTGATTATTAGAAGTGCTAATAGTGCTGAGCATCTATAAGTGCTTATTAAATGTGCATCTTCCTGAGCCCCATCCAGACAAAAGATCAGGACCTCTTTGAGTGATTTCTACGTGCACTATAGATTAAGGTCATAGTTTCTATACACACTCTAGTTTTAAGGCCAACTGAACTTTAGTATTTTGTTCTGACAACACTGACATAGCTCCCATACCTAGAACAGTACTTGGTACATAGCAGTCACTCAATAAATAATGGATAAAAAATAAAGAAATGAATTAATGAACATGCATTTGTATCTTCCTTCCTGCTTTATTTGTGATTTCCTCATTGCAAGTTACTATATTCACAGAATTTAGATAACCTCTTTGTGCCCTGTGTGTGTGAGAGAGAAACAGAGACAGAGAGAGAGAGAAATTACATACATCTTAAAACCAGCTGAGGCAAATTCTGTGTTCTTCTTAGTCCTTCCTATTTATCATATTTATCTCCCTTACAACCACCCAGAACACTGACAGGTTAGTACTCTCATCATCCTGTGTTTCATCAGTTATTCCACATGTAAAGATACCAAGGCTTGGAAATAAAATTGTCTTGCCCAGGCTTTCACATCATTGGAGTTCACAACCAGGATTCTGCCCCGGACAGCCTCCATTCTGGATCTGTGTCCTAACACCACGCAAACTAGAATGCAGTATTTCTCCCTCTGTGAGGGCAGCCATAGAATGGGGATTGCTTTTGACTCCCAAAATGAGAACAAAAACATCCTAAGTACAGATTCTACATAACATCAAGTCACTTGTTCATTGAGCATTTCATGAGGAAGTACTGTTTATCTAGCTATTCACAGATCTATTAAGTTTGACATATTTATGGAGCCCAGCTAGAAGTGTACAAGATATACAGGGCTTCTGTCTCCACAGAATTTATGCTCTACTAGACAGGATGTTGGTATTGATCTGTACTGATTTTTAGTAGCCTTTTTTATACATAAAAGACAGAGTCATAATGTTGGTACTGTGCTAATATTTTTTACCTTCACTTTGAAAAAAATATCAAAGTGTCAGAAAATTTCCAAGAATCATACAAGTAACTTCCACATAACCTTCCTTCACAGAACTCATTCATGTTTCATCAGTTATCCTGGTGATGCCCTTTATCTTAAGAGTCCCGTCCCAGATCACAGGTTGCACCCATTTATCATGCATGTCCTTATAGCCTCTTTCTTTTTTTTTTTTATTCTTATGTTAATCCCCATACATTACATCATTAGTTTTAGATGAAGTGTTCCATGATTCATTGTGCATAACACCCAGTGCTCCATGCAGAATGTGCCCTCCTCAATACCCACCACCAGGCTAACCCATCCTCCCACCCCCCTCCCCTCTAGAACCCTCAGTTTGTTTTTCAGAGTCCATCGTCTCTCATGGTTCATCTACCCCTCCGATTTCCCCCACTTCATTCTTCCCCTCCCGCTACCTTCTTCTTCTTCTTTTTTTTTTCTTAACGTATATTGCATTATTTGTTTCAGAGGTACAGATCTGAGATTCAACAGTCTTGCACAATTCACAGCGCTTACCAGAGCACATACCCTCCCCAGTGTCTATCACCCAGTCACCCCATTCCTCCCACCCCACCCCCCACTCCAGCAACCCTCAGTTTGTTTCCTGCAATTAAGAATTCCTCATATCAGTGAGATCATATGATACATGTCTTTCTCTGTTTGACTTATTTCACTCAACATAATACCCTCCAGTTCCATCCATGTCGTTGCAAATGGCAAGATCTCATTCCTTTTGATGGCTGCATAATATTCCATTGTATATATATACCACATCTTCTTTATCCATTCATCTGTCGATGGACATCTTGGCTCTTTCCATAGTTTGGCTATTGTGGACATTGCTGCCTTATAGCCTCTTTCAATTGAATATTCCTCAGTTTTTAAACCTGTTTTGACTATGGCATTTCTGAAGATTGAAGGCAAGTCATTTTGGAGAATGGCTCTCAGTTTCGGTTTGTGCAATGATTCCACATCTTTAGACCCAGGTTACGCATATTGGCTGGAATATCACACAAGTGATGCCAACTTCTCAGTGAATCTTGGATGGTGTAGAGATACTAACCTGTCCTATTAGTGGTAGTGTTAACTTTGAGAAGCTGATTAAGATGGTGTCTGCAGGCTTCCTCACTGTAATAGTACCCTCTCTCTGTAGAGAATAAGTATTTTTGTGGGTAGAAACATTGAGATTATGTAAAATACCATTCCCCTTATACCACTTTTACCTACTAGTTATAGTATCTGGTGACAGTTCTTTCCTGAATTAGTTTTTATTATGATAGCTGTCACATGGTGACTTTCTAATTATGTCATTTCTTCTACATTCGTTAACTTGGCATTCTACTCAAAGGAAAAACTTTCTACTCCCTTTCTTTTTTTAATGTATTAATTAATTTATTTTAAAATATGTATTTAGATTTATTGTGTGCAAATTATTTTTTAATTATTTTTATTATGTTCAATTAGCCAACATATAGTTGTTTCTTTCTTTCTCTTTCTTTCTTTTTCTTTCTTTCTTTCTTTCTTGTAGAATCACTTATTCAGTTCGATTATAGTCCATTGCTATAATTAATTTTATTGTTGTTGTTGGTCTGGTTGTCTCAGATTTAGCTAGTAGCAGAACTTTCAATCTGGTTTTTATGTCCTCTTGACATGTTCCCATTATCTTTGGACATGTCTCTACTTTCTGGCACAACAAAATGCTTCGGGTAATTTTATTCTTTTTCTGCTGCAGCCTGTAATCAGCCATTTTCCAAGAATCTCTGATCCTTTTAGTGAATAATTTTTGTTTGTTTGTTTAGAACTGAAATACAGGTGCTAAGTATGCTCATTGCTAGTGAGGTATTGCTGTACCCAGACCATCCCAGTGGACACAAACATTTATATCTAGATTTCTTTTTATATTTATATGTACTGAAATCAGGAATTCACACCATTATTTCTCATTCCAATCCAACAAAGAGTTCATTCTAACTTATTCAATTTCCATATTTATATCTCCCTTCTCCAATAGTGAGAAAACCACCCCCCATTATCTTTCAATATATATATTTATTTGTTCTATCTCCTGCATATAGTTGTTTATCTTAAAAATAAAATGACCAGTTATTTAAGCAGCAAAAGTGGTTTTATTTGGGAATAGCATAAAATTGAAATCTGGGAAAAGTGAACTATAATAAAACCATAGTCAAGTCCAACAAAGGAGAGGAACATTATTTTATGGAGAAGGAGGAAGTTGGGAGGGATTGTTTTGAATGAAAGTATATTGGAGCAAAGGAAGAATTCAGGGTAATAATGGTTTCTCACTGGCTGAATTACAGAAGTTGTCAATTTCTTAAAGAAATTACAATGTACATCTTTCCTGGGGGGGGGGGGGTGCTGTAAATGACCATCCTTTTCCTGTTGAGGATTATTCTCTAGAGGGTCTGTAATTCTTGTAATTCACATTGAGTAGTATGGCTCTCTCTTTCTTGTTCTTCTTGTAATTCACATTGAGTAGTATGGCTCTCTCTTTCTTGTTCTTCTTGTAATTCACATTGAGTATTACGGCTCTCTCTTTCAAGCTCCCCTTCTAGCATTCCAAGTCTACTTTACTGAGGTTTCCCTTTATTAGCTTTCACACAGTCAGCCTTCTGACCCCACGTAGCTATTGCACAGCTGAGACACCCTCTTCCTTGACCCTTGACATCAGATCGCTGCTACCCCTCTCAGATATCCACCTCACCTGGGCTCAAACCTGACTGCCTTCCAGGAAGAGAAGGCAAAAGAGCAATAGAACGATATTTTTGTTTATGAAAACAAATTTAACACTCTTCTTTCCATTTATGCATGCAAACACAAGAACCTAAGGGGTAAAACTTTTATGACTGCTAATCTGGTCCATCACGGCTGTTATTCCAGTAAAAGATTAGAAATCAGTAATCTCAGGGCGCCTGGGTGGCTCAGTCGTTAAGCGTCTGCCTTCAGCTCAGGTCATGATCCCAGGGTTCTGGGATCGAGCCCCGCGTCAGGCTCCCTGCTCTGCGGGAAGCCTGCTTCTCCCTCTCCCACTCCCCCTGCTTGTGTTCCCTCTCTCGCTGTGTCTCTCTCTGTCAAATAAATAAATTTTAAAAATCTTTAAAAAAAAAAAAGAAATCAGTAATCTCTCTTTGCCTTTTGCCTCTGTAAGGAGCTCTATGTGGGATGACTCATATAAAAAACAGAGCATAGCATTGTCTCAACAGTCCCCAAAATGCTTAAAATCACAAATGGTATGGGAGGGTAAATTGTAAATCAAATTCATTACGATCTCATAAGTCATCTGATTTGAATCTACTAATTATATGACAATCAATTTGTTGTAATAGTTTTCAGCAATCTCTTTAAACGACAATACAAGGAGTTGGCTTTAGAAGTATAATTGGGCAGCTGTAATTAACTACACACCATATAAATGGCCCCTTCACTACATAATTATATTTGCAATTATTCCCTTTATTTCATTTTAAATGAGAACGTACAAATGTTGAAAAGCAAAGTGGTAAACATGAAAGTTAGGCTTGGACACGGAGTTTGAGATTTATAATGTTTGGGGACTAGGTAGAGAATTTTTTGAACCAAACAGGAACATTAGATGCCAGTGGTCAACTAATTGGCACAAATTAAAAGAAAACCTGCTTAAGTTGTGTGTCTGTTTACAAGCCACTTTGCTTTTATTTTCTTAAATGAAACAAGTAGCTTACTTAAAGTGAACCAGAAGGCTCCCAGGTGCAGTTGTCTCCTGAGAGAAGAGAAGTGAGAGTCTTCAGGAAAATAAAAATGTTTCATGCCTCCCTTTCATCTTCTGAAAAGTTACTTTTAAAATTTAACTCCTGAAGAGAAACAGATGTGTCCAGAAATTAAGTAGTCAAAGCCAGGCCAGGAGAAATTCTTTTTACCTCATATAGAAATGGAAGAGGAGGCTCTGGTTCTGGGAACACTTTCTAAGAATTATTTTGAAGTGGGGAGCAGGGGAGATGGGGGTGGGAGTGTTGGGGCTAGGGTAGAACTCTTCAGTGTGGTTTGTTTTCAATCACAGTTTCCCTGACAGACTGTTAATGTGTATTAGGACAAAACATCTGCTTTCTCTATAGATATTCCCATCATGACATATCCTGATGAATGTCTAGAACAAATGTGGCTTCTTTCTGTTTGTTTTGTTTTCTTTATTTTCTTGAGCATATGAGGTTTACTGCAAATATATCTTCTTTGTACTATGGAAATAATTCCTCATTTTTAACCAAAGTCCCCTGGAAATCAGACCACAGTTTTCAATGGAAAATTGGATCATTTTAAGATAAGATACTTTGAAAGTTAATTTAGAAGTATACATGTATGCAAATTTAATTACAAAAATACAGAAATCAAGAATCTTGATAATGCATGATGCTTTTCTGTCTTAAAAACAGCAATATTTAATCTACTTCTTCATGGATAATATGTCATAGAGGAAGGAAAGCAATAATTCATCCACTGACATTTTCAGAGATCTCCTTTCACCTATCCCTTTATATGTAGGCATTCCCAAAGGGCCCAGGTTCTCTCTGCTTCCTGATTCTTTCCTCCATTTTGTATCTCTTGTTCCACACAAGCTCACACCTATACTTTGGGTTTCAACCTGCACACTGGTTATTTCTGCATTGTGGTGAAATCTCACCTTAGTCCAAATATACCCAATGGAAGCCTTTTCCAGAAAAATACATCTCCAGATTCACCAAGAATGTAAACTTCCAGGTCAGGTTGGATTTTCTTTGCATGTCCTATCAATTCCTATAAAATTCTCCAAAACTTTCTTCAGCTTTTTTAGACTATTTCTACTGATAACATACTAATTATAACACTAATCATCTCAAAGATACTTAATATCTTATCTCTTCCATCTTATTTCTACTTATTTCCTATGAGATTTAGGGCAAGTTATTTGGATTCTCTGAGCCACAATTTTCTCATCAATAAAAATGGACTTTATAGGAGCCCTCTATATTACTCAGGAGTGTATATTACCAGCTACAAGAAAACTGTTTGCCTAAACAAGTAGGGAGGTGACTGTTCCCACAACTCATCTCCCAATTGCTAAATCCCTCATATTTGCTAGAAAAGGTAGTCTTTTCTAAAAGAATAATGTGTTTATTTTCCAGAACTACCAAAAAAAAATCCAATTTTATGCTAAAGTAAGACCATACTTCTTACCTTTCCTAGAGAATCACTAGTACTTCTTTCCAAATATTCTGCAATTCAGCACCAACAACTAACATTTGTTGAGCATTCTCCCATGCCTCGTTTGTTCAATCTAGAATGCATTTCATTCTCATTCCTACTCTAATATCTCTTTGTGCATAATTCATCCTTCCACCTCCAGCTCAAAAATTGATACCTCTGAAAGAACTTTTCCTACCTCTGAGCATAGTTGATCACTCACTTTTCTACATTCCATAATGCATCTTAATTTATTTTACTTATCTTTGTTTAAATCTCGTTGATATTGGGGCACCTTGGTAGCTCAGTCTGCCTTCAGCTGAGGTAATGATCCCAGGCTCCTGGGATCAAGTCCTGCGTTGGCTTTCTGCTCAGCAGGGAGCCTCCTTCTCCTTCGCCCTCTGCCGCTCCCTCTGCTTGCAGCTCTGCCTGCTTGTGCTCTCTCTCTCTCTCTCTGTCTAATAAATAAATAAAATCTTAAAAAAGTAAATCTCTCTGATACTAAAATCAAATAGAATCTAATCTTATATTAAAAGAAAATATATCATGGGGCGCCTGGTGGCGCAGTCGGTTAAGCAGCTGCCTTTGGCTCGGGTCATGATCCCAGGGTCCTGGGATCGAGCCCCGCATCGGGCTCCCTGCTCAGTGGAGAGCCTGCTTCTCCCTCTCTCTCTGCCTGCCTCTCTGCCTACTTGTGCTTTCTCTCTCTGTGTCAAATAAATAAATAAAATCTTAAAAAAAAAAAAGAAAATATATGATGAAATAAAATAGCCTACATGTTATTTATAAGATTTCAAACACATAGGAACTCAGTAACATTTGTTAAATCGTTAATGCCTTAGATTCTACCATAGTAATAATATGCATCTTCAGATATGGCATTATAATCATAACTATATTGTGTTTCCAAAGGTAAGTAAAATTTGAAATGCAAGTACTTTAAGATTAATTCATTTCTTAAATTTGGATAAATCTGGTCAGTTTACTGAGAGCAGATAATGGATATGTGTGTGTGTGTGCATGTGCATATTGGGGGTTGTTGTTTTCTTCCTGAACCTTGGCATTAAACAGACATACTCTAGAAGTATATCTCTTATGAGTCAGTGAAAGATTTTCTCACAAATGAACTCTAGCAGAGGACTTTGTTTTACCCACAGTCAGGTTGGTTTTCTTGAAGACTGCACAGTATTTTCATGATTTCATTATTATATTAATACAACAACTAATATTCTTTGAATGCTTTAAATGTGCCAGACATGTACTGAGTGCTTTTCATGTGTTATATCATTTGTATATGAATCATAGTTCAACAACCATTAAGGAAATAAAATCTATCTAAATCATTAAGCACAGTCTCTCTAACAGAAATACCAAAGGGAAAGTATATTTACAATAGAAAGCAAAACATCTTAAAATTTTTATTTTCCCACAGTATCAATCTCATTATCTCACACGATCCCTAGAGATGCTCTCCAAGCCCTTTCCTCCCCCACTGCAAGCTCTAAAGTTCATCTCTCCAAGTCAGCCCAAACAAGAACCCTCATCACTCTTCTCTCTACTTTCTACCTGTGTGATGTTGGACAAGTTATTTAAACTCACTGTGACACAATTTTCTCATCTGTGTAATGAGGAGGCCTACTGGTAGTAATGAGGAATGAAGTCAGCTACAAGAAAAGGTAATCCGTTGCTCAAACACTCTGATTTATCTACTTCGCCCACAACAGGAAGTCTGTCTGGTAGGAACCGGTGGTTGGCCTCAGTTTGGGAACTCAATATCCGAGCTGTAATTTTCTGGGCTCTTCTCTCATTTTTACAAGATGGTTGCTGCCTCTTCAGCCACCATGTCCATCTTTCAGGCAAGGGAAGGGAAGAATTGCACTGGTATCTAATGTAAAAGCTTTCCCCCAAATCCCCAGCTGAGGCCCACTTACACCTCATTGTCCAGAACTGTTGCATGGGAAGCTTGTAAGGCCAGTAATTTCCTTTGGAACATTGTCCCCAAACAAAAGGGAAGTGTTCTTCATGAGAAAGAAGTGGGGAATGGGATATTGAATAAATAACTGATAATGTCTCTATACTACCTTCACTATTGTCCTGAAGGTAACTGAACTAATGTAATACCTGTACAATATTTATAAGCGTACCCAGCAAGCAGTAGCTGTTTTTAATATTTGCTCTCTTCTTCCTCTTTTCCCTTACCCTCAGTTTTCTGCCATAAGTAATCTGCTCTTTTAAATGTAGATCCCACTCTGATCTGTTTCCCTCGTTCACCCCTTTCTTTTTTTTTTCTTAAAGATTTTATTTATTTGACAGAGAGACACAGCGAGAGAGGGAACACAAGCAGGGGGAGTGGGAGAGGGAGAAGCAGGCTTCCAGCTGAGCAGGGAGCCCAATGCACGGCTCGATCCCAGAACCCTGGGATCATGACCTGAACTGAAGGCAGATGCTTAACGACTGAGCCACCCAGGCGCCCCATTCACCCCTCTTTCTTAACCAGTGTGCACAATAAGACCTAGAATGGATAGGATATGGTACAGAGAATCTTTCAAGTAATTATTTTCTAGGAAGGGCAAATGAGTTTTTGAAAACTCTTTGGGGTTTTTTTTGTTTGTTTCTTTCACACACTCAAAGAAAAAAAAATAGTGACCTAGGAAACATCAATTTAAAATGCTCATTTATTTAATACCTTGAGCTAGCAGATCAGAGTTAAAATTTGTTCTTCCCCGGTGGCAAGGTGAGGTAAAGATATGCATAATAAGACATATTAAGGTCATTGGCAGTGCTTCTAAACTTTGAAAATAAAAGCTTTTTGAAGTCTATAATTAATAAGCATTATGTTAATTAGGGCACTTCAATCTTAGAGGTTCCCTTCTTTACTTGAGTGAATCTTTGATGTGGAGGATCAGGGGAGTTCTTCTTGACTATTTTTATTGTAAATTTCAGTTAAGCAAAATGGTTGTCTGTCACTACACGATCAGTTTATTATTCAAATCTCTCTCTTCTAATAAAAAACCAGATTACCTGGTGTCATCAACTAAAAACAATCTCCAATATTCCATGGTCTTCCCTTCTTGATCATTCAGAACTGATGCCACTTGATCCTTACCTGTGGAAACAATGTCATGCTAGGTCCTAGGATTATCCTTGTGCTTACAGGGAAGTTAAGAGCCATTACCTAAATGCATGGATGACCCACAGTCAGTTTTTTTTTTTTTTTAAAGATTTTATTTATTTATTTGACACAGAGAGACACGGCGAGAGTGGGAACACAAGCAGGGGGAGTGGGAGAGGGAGAAGCAGGCTTCCCGCTGAGCAGGGAGCCCAGTGCGGGGCTCTATCCCAGGACCCTAGGACCTGAGCCAAAGTGGGATGCTTAACGACTGAGCCACCCAGGCTCCCCTACAAATAGTTATTTTGTAGGTCTTTACTGCATCTTTGCTAAACTTACGTATTCTAGTAGCTTTTTATGGATTTTGCGGTTTTTTTCCATAGATGATCTTATCTGTGAATTAAGACAGTTTTACTTTTCCAATTTGAATGCCTTTTATTTTTCTCTTCTTGCCTACTAAATGGTTTAACTCTTCAGAACAATGTTGAATAGAATTAGTAAAGAATTGACATCCTTGCATTGTTCTTGAGTTTTAAGGGAGTAAAGCATTCAGTCTTTTATTGTTAAGTATGATATTAGCTGTAGTTGTTGGTAGGTTGAGGAAGTTCTTTTCTAGTTTGCTAAGAGGTTGTTTTTTTTTTTTAAGATTTTATTTATTTGAGAGAGAGAGAGACAGCGAGAGAGGGAACACAAGCAGCAGGGGGAGTGGGAGAGGGAGAAGTAAGCTTCCCATAGAGTAGGGAGCTGGATGCAGGGCTCGATCCCAGGACCCTGGGACCATGACCTGAGCCGAAGGCAGACGCTTAACGGCTGAGCCACCCAAGCATCCCACAGTCAGTTTTAACATGTTGATAACACAGCGTATTCACATTCTGATAATTGGGTTTTGGTCTTATTACTGAGACCAACACCCTGCCCCGTAACAGAGTTCCAAAAATTTGGTCATTTTTTTATGTTTCTCCCATTTATAGGTCATGGTTTGGCTAACCTGACTAGAAATAAATATGTTTATTTGTTTGTTTTTTCTGAGACTGTGTCCAGTCCTTTTATTTACCAATTTAGCCATAGGAATAGAGGTCTTCCATTCAACCGCAGCCCTGTGACCTGCTGGTGAACATCTTAGAGGCCAGGATCTAGTTTGTAGACTTTCTGTCTGGATTTGACAGAGTAGCTGATTCAGACCCATCACTCCATTGTAAGCAAAACTAAAAACTGGCAACATGGATAGAATGCCTATTTGCAGGCATCAGACAAGCAAGCAATGCAAAGTTATAAATTCTTGTTAAAAAAATAAAAGAACTGGGACACCTGGGTGGCTCAGTTGGTTAAGTTTCTGACTCTTGATCTCAGCTCAGGTCTTGATCTCAGGTTGTGAGTTCAAGCCCCATGTTAGGCTCCACTTAAGAAAAAATAAATAAAAGAACTAGTTTATCTGACTAGAACTCATATTTTGTTATACCGCAATTACTGTGGTTATATTATGGTAACTCGCGAAACCTGAGCAGAGGGCGAGAATCCCAAGCTGACTCCACACTTGGCACAGAGCCCTGCACTGGGTCGATCCTATGACCCTGAGATCATGACCCAAGCTAAAACAAAGAGTTAGACACTCAACAGACTGAACCACCCAGGCACCCCTATGCCCTTCATTATTTACACCTTGGACAACCTCCAAAGCCAAAATGCTTTGAGCGTCACTGACTCTGCTAGAACAACTGTGGCAAGGCCAGCTCTTTTCTTCCTTCTGTTTTGAAACAAGTGGCCAACTGCAGATAGCTTCTTTGCAGATAGTCACCTATCACCTGTACCTGGGTTTACCCCCAAGCCTAGACTGCCATGAGCAATTCATCCTAGGTTGGCTGGTGATAAGAATCCTTAAGGGGTTCATATTAAATATATAACTTACCATTAGAATTCATATTCAGTAGGTCTCAGTTGCAGCCAGTAATCTTTCTTTTTCTTTTCGCTATCAAATGCTCCAGGTAATTCTTATCTTTAGCCAAATTTGGAAGCAGTGCCCTAGGTGGTATGATTAATTACTTGTATGATTAATTACCATATCCTGACTTGTCCCACTTCTTTACCTCTCTTTCTGACTAGGTCTACCAGGCATCCTACTTATTTTCGGCTGAAAGTTTTAAAAAAGAGGTCAGAGAAAACATTCAAGATAATTTAAGTGACATTAAAAGTTTTATTGAAGAATTGATGTTTTTTTCACCTTCAGTGGTGGAAGAGCCATGATATGAGGAAATAGACCTCTCCAGTGATCTTAGTGTTTAGAAGAAGATTAATACATGGCCACTTTGTAGACTCAGCATATTATCAAGCACTTAGTATGTATAGTTCTCTTGGATTTGAAAATCACAATGTTACCACCATTATATCTACATCTATGCAGTGATGTTATGTGTTAGCACAGGGTCTCATAACATCTGTGATGATAATCTCAAGACTTTGTAAGTGCCTGAGTTTTCATCTCTCTTTTCACATAGAAATGAAGGTAGAAAAGGGAAAACATAGGTAAAAATGAACCATGCTGGTACTATTTTGTTAAGGACATTCATTGTTCTTTCATTTGACGAACATTTATCAAATGCATGTTATATGCCAGGCACTGTACAAAGCTATGGTTTCACAGCAATAAATAAGAGAAAACATACCCTTCCTTACTAGAATCCCCATAAGAATTTATACTTCCATATGGAAGAGATGGAAGAGAGACTTTTTAAATCTTACTCAATTTTTTTTTATAGCAGTGTGCTAAGATATTAAGGAGAAGTTGAAGATATAATGATGAGATATTTAATGGAGGGAAGTGCGGTAGTTTAGGAGTCAGTGAAATTTTCTAAGTGATAGTTGCAACATATATTTTACTTCTGATTTTTACTTTTTTTGTCAAACAAATGAGGAGGTTCTATTTTGTCACAAAATGGAATTAAAAAAACAAGAAGTTTCCGTTAACATGTTATGATTTGAGTGTCTCAGGAATGGGCCAGTTAATGCACAAGGACAACCTCCAAAGCTAAAATGCTTTGAGCGTCACTGACTCTGCTAGAACAACTGTGGCAAAGCCAGCTCTTTTCTTCCTTCTGTTTTGAAACAAGTGGCCAACTGCAGTTAGCTTCTTTGCAGATAGTCAATAGAAATAGATATGAAAACTTTAAAAAAAGAGAATGAGAATATCTAGGTAGGCGTATGTGAGATTTTTTTTTTTTCATTTTTATTGGCTCTGTTCTATATACATGACTCTAGAGAACATCAGAAATAGCATGGTTGATCAGACAGTACCATTTCTGTTTCTACATGAATCCAGGGAAATAAGTTACATTTTTTATATTTCCAACTAGACTCAGTGACTCTATAAAAGCATATATCTATAAATAATATTCAGGAAAGTAAAGAAGTAAAGATTTACTAATATTTTCCCATGTGCAGTGGTCACTGGTTCCATTTTATCAGGCTGTCTTGGACTATGTTGTATACTACAACCAAGACCTACACATATGCAGTTTGATAACTATTAAGATTGGTTAGGATTTTATTTTTTAACTACCATCTCCACCACAAGAAATCTATAACCAAACACAGTTCTTTTGGGGGAAGAAGAAATGTATATTCTTTTTACTGAATTTAATTTTCAAAGTCAAAACTCTAACATGATTTAGAATGTAAACATGAACCTGGAAGCTTGTGATAGCTCTCCTGACAAGTTCAAGTTCATAACTACTACTTATCAACAACGGAAGACAATGACTCCTTTCCTGTCCTGTAAGGGATAAGGTGACTGCAAGTGCATACATAACTGGGTTGATATATTAATGTATTAACTTAGCTACTAAATTTATTTATTCACCAATTGGAGGCTGCTGTATTTCAGGTACTGTGTTAGGAAACATAAACACAAATGAGAATAAAACTTAGGTCTGAAGGGGGGGAAATCAGTGGGGGAGACGAACCATGAGACACTATGGACTCTGAGAAACAAACTGAGGGTTCTAGAGGGGAGGGGGTGGGGGGATGGGTTAGCCTGGTGATAGGTATTAAAGAGGGCATGTACTGAATGGAGCACTGGGTGTTATACACAAACAATGAATCATGGAACACTACATCAAAAACTAATGATGTATGGTGATTAACATAATATAATAAAAAAAAGAAAAGAAAAAATAAAACTTAGGTCTCTGCTGTGATAACAATTGTATTTTGGTCAGTGACATGGATAATAATACACTAAACAAAGAAATACAAACATTACAAGAATTTGGGTGTATGTTATCGAGGAAACAGGCAATTTAATGTAGACACCTTTGGAAAGGTTTCAAGAGGTCACATGGAAGGGAAGGGAAGGGAATTTCTTTCATGAGTGGTGATCTTTTTTTCTTTTTTAAAGATTTATTTATTTATTTATTTATTTATTTGTCAGAGAGAGAGAGAGACAGAACACAAGCAGGGGGAGAGGCAGGCAGAGGGAGAAGCAGGCTCCCCGCCGAGCAAGGAGCCTGATGTGGGACTCGATCCCAGGACCCGGGATCATGACCTGAGCCAAAGGCAGCCGCTTAACCAACTGAGCCACCCAGGCGTCCCCATGAGTGGTGATCTTTAAGTATTTGAAAAGTGAGAAGAGAAACCAGCCATGCAATAGCAAGAGGAAAAGTGTCACAGCCATTTGCCAGCACCTTGAGAAAGAAGAGTGCCATGGTTTGAAGCTCATTGAGGAGATCAGTGTGTTTGGAGTTTAGGACGGAAGTAGAAGATGGTAGAAGGTCAAGTGAGGAAGTAGCCAGGAGCCAGATCATTCAGTGCCTCTTGATTTTATATAATGCACTGAAAATAAACTGTATAAAATCTTCTTAACTGTTGGGTATTTATAGAAAATAAAGTAAAAAAAGATTGTAGAGGTGTGGGTTTATAAACAACCCTAAGAAATATGATAGTAGGTGTTATTGGTTGGGCTTCAATCAAAGAAATAACAGTTATGTTGCTATGGAGTGAGGGAGTTACCATTGAGATTAGACCTTAGGCAATTATGGGAACTGGTTAAGAGAGCTTGCAAGGTTGTTGCCTTTGTATCTGGCATTGAGCTTAAGGTGAAGGAGGGCAAGGACAAACTGGAACCTCTAGCACTGGTCTTTCACTGCCTCCACTTTTGATGATGTAGGTCATCTGTTAGGTGAGGTGCATTCCTATCTGGCCCAGAGCTCAGAAAAACCAAAGGAGAAGAGGTGGCAGGATCTGCAGGAGGTGTGGGTCTGGGTGCTGTCCCACACCAACAAAGTTAGTTGGTAAGTCAGCAACAATATCCATGAGCTGCCCTAGTGGCTAGCACCCTACACTTGACCTTCAGAGCATAAAAACTGGCTGGGACTCCACTTCCTAAATCTCCCATAATATTTCTTCTTTTAATCTGGAACCAGACAAGAAAGAGAATTTGGGAAATGTAGCTACAGTTTAGCTATAGGTTAAAAAAAACCTAGTATGGAAATTGCTTTCAGTGATATGGCTAAACTTTGTGATGGTGGTTGTATATGAATGTGTGTGTTCCAGGGAGCTTGTTCTTATAAAAAGGAATCTGATTTTTACATGCTCTTTGTTCTCTCATTTTATTAGACAATTAGCTTTCATACTCATATAAACTTTTGTTTTGATAATGTATTTATTGTACTGTTAATAATCTAAAAAATGACTTTTCTACCAACTTTGAGTTACATGTAGCTTCAAGGTATCAAAGTTAAAATTTAAAATGTAAATTATGGAAGACTATGTGTATGATCACAATTGCATGATGTTCAAGAACACACAGAATTAGTTCTCAAAAAGTCTCAGAGCTGGAGGAATCTATAGACCCATTGTTTTTCAAATAGTATTTTTCATCATAGATGAAAGGGCTTCTTTATGCAGAACCTAAAAATAAAGAGAGAAAAAAACCTAACAATAGCTTTGATTGAGGCAAAGGTAGGAAATTGAGTGGCACCTGTCCTTTCCCCTCTGTAGACCCTGAAAGGGCTGTTAGGGAATCAACAGTTTAAATATGTGATCTCTCAAGGCTGCTTCTGTCTCATTTTTTCTCTATTTGAAGCAAAACTCTGCACTGCAATTGCAGCCTCAAAATATATGCAACCACACAGCACATAAATGGGAAATGGTGGTTTAGATGAAAATTTAAAGTGGAGATGGAGAAGATCCTTAGCCATGAACACCAAATGGCAATACTACATTAAAATACTCTTTTTTTTTTTACATATTTTTGATTTTTTTTTATTATGGTATGTTAATCACCAAACATTACATCATTAGTTTTTGATGTAGTGTTCCATGATTCATTGTTTACGTATAACACCCAGTGCTCCATTCAGTACGTGCCCTCTTTAATACCCATCACCAAGCTAACCCATCCCACCACCCACCTCCCCTCTAGAACCCTCAGTTTGTTTCTCAGAGTCCATAGTGTCTCATGGTTCGTCTCCCCCTCTGATTTCCCCCCTTTCAGTTTTCCCTTCCTACTATGGTGAGCGCTGTGAATTGTGTAAGACTGTTGAATCACAGACCTATACCTCTGAAACTAAGAATACATTATATGTTAAAAAAAAAAGAAGAAGAAGAAGATAGTAGGAAGGGGAAAAAAATAGTACATTAAAATACTCTTTAAAATTGAAGCAGTAATCAAAAATCTCCCAACAAATAAGAGTCCAGGGCCAGGTCGCTTCCCAGGGGAATTCTACCAAACATTTAAAGAATTAGTACCTATTCTTCTGAAGCTGTTTCCAAAAATAGAAATGGAAAGAAAACTTCCAAACTCTTTCTGTGAGGCCAGCATTATCTTGATCCCAAAACCAGACAAAGACCCCACCAAAAAGGAGAATTAAAGACCAATATACGTTATGAACATAGATGCAAAAATTCTCACCAAGATACTAGCCAATACCACTTGGTTGTGCTAATAACCAAGTGATGTTTAATCCTGGGCTACAAGAGTGGTTTAACATCTGCAAATCAAACAATGTGATACACTACATTAATTAAAGAAAGGACAAGAACCCTATGATCCTCTCAGTTGATGGTAAAACATTTGACAAAGTACAGCATCCTTTCTTGATTAAAACTCTGCACAGTGTAGGGACAGAAAGAACATGCCTCAATATCATAAAAGCCTTATATGAAAAGCCCACAGCAAATATCATTCTCAACAGGGAAAAAGTGAGAGATTTTCCCCTAAGGTTAGGAATACCACAGGGAGGTCTACTCTCACCACTGTTGTTCAACATTTTACTAGAAGTCCTAGCCTCAGCAAACAGATAACAAAAATAAATAAAAGGCATTAATATCACTAAAGAAGAGGACAAACTCACTCTTCACAGATGACATGATACTCTATGTGGAAAACCCAAGACTCCACCCCAAAATTGCCAGAACTCATACAGGAATTCAGTGAAGTGGCCGGCTATAAAATCAATGCACAGAAATCAGTTGCATTTCTACACACTAACAATGAGACTGAAGAAAGAGAAATTAAGGAATCAATCCCATTTACAATTGCACCAAAAACCATAAGATACCGAGGAATAAACCTCACCAAAGAGCTTACAAAGGATCTGTACTCTGATAACTATAAAACACTTAGAAAAGAAATTGAAGAAGACACAAAGAAATGGAAAAACATTCCATGCTCATTCATTGGAAGAACAAATATTGTTAAAATGTCTATGCTACCCAGAGCAGTCTACACATTCAGTTCAATCCCAATCAAAATACCATCAACATTTTTCACAGAGCTGGAACAAATAACCCCAAAATTTGTGTGGAACCAGAGAAGACCCTAAATAGCCAAAGAAATGTTGAAAAAGAAAAGCAAAGCTGGTGGCATCACAATTCCGGACTTCAAGCTCTATTACAAAGCTGTCATCATCACGACAGTATGGTACTGGCACAAAAACAGACACATAGATCAATCCCAGCCCAGAAATGGACCCTCAACTCTATGGTCAACTAATCTTTGACAAAGCAGGAAAGAATGTCCAATGGAAAAAAGACAGTCTCTTCAACAAATGGTGTTGGGAAAATTGGACAGCCACATGCAGAATATTGAAACTGGACCATTTTTTTTACACCATACACAAAAATAAACTCAAAATGGATGAAAGACCTAAATGTGAGACAGGAATCCATCAAAATCCTAGAGGAAAACTCAGGCAGCAATCTGTTTGACCTTGGCTACAGCAACTTCTTGCTAGACTCCAAATGCAAGGGAAGCAAGGGCAAAAATGAACTATTGGGACTTCATCAAGATAAAAACCTCTTGCACAGCAAAAGAAACAGTCGACAAAACCAAAAGACAACCTACAGAATGGGAGAAGATATTTGTAAATTACATACCAGATAAAGGGCTAGTATCCAATATAGATCGAAAATCTATAAAGAACTTACCAAACTCAACACCCAAAAACCCAATAATCCAGTTAAGAAATGGGCAGAAGACATGAACAGACATTTCTCCAAAGAAGACACATGAAAAAATGCTCCACATCCCTTGGCATCAGGGAAATACAAATCAAAACCACAATGAGATACCACCTCACATCCATCAGAATGGCTAAAATTAACAAGTCAGGAAATGACAGATGTTGGCGAGGATGCGGAGAAAGGGGAACCCTCTTACACTGCTGGTGGAATGCAAGCTGGTACAACCACTCTGGAAAACAGTATGGAGGTTCCTCAAAAAGTTAAAAATAGAGCTACCCTATGACCTAGCAATTGTACTACTAGGTATTTACCCTAAAAATACAAATGTAGTGATCCGAAGGGTTACCTGCACCCCAATGTTTATAGCAGCAATGTCCACAATAACCAAACTATGGGAAGAGCCCAGATGTCCATCGACAGAGGAAAGGATAAAGAAGAGGTGGTGTATGTATGTATGTATGTGTGTATAGATAGATAGATAGATAGATAGATAGATAGATAGATAGATAGATATAGATATATAATGGAATATTACTCACCCATCAAAGACATGAAATCTTGCTATTTGCAATGACATGGGTGGAACTAGAGAGTATTATGCTAAGCAAAACAGATCAGTCAGAGAAAGACAATTATCATATGATCTCACTCATATGTGGATTTTAAGAAACAAAATAGAGGATCATAGGGGAAAAGGGGGAAAATAAAATAAGACAAAATCAGAGAGGGAGACAAACCATAAGAGACTCTTAATCATAAGAAACAAACTGAGGGTTGCTGGAGGGGAAGGTACTGGGGGAGGGGATAACTGAGTGATGGACATTAATATAATGAGCACTGGGTGTTATATACAATTGATGAATCACTGAACTCTACCTCTGAAACTAGTAATACACTGTATGTTAATTAATTGAATTTAAGTAGAATTAAAATTAAATTTAAAAATAAATAAAAAATAAAATACTTTTGAGGCGTGCCTGGGTGGCTCAGTGAGTTGAGCGTCCTGAGATCAAACCCTGCATTGGCCCAAGCGCAGCAGGAAGTCTGCTTCTCTCCCTCTCCCTTTGCCCCTCCCTATGTTTGTGCGCCTGCGCACCCATGCTCTCTCTCTCTCTGTATATGTATGAAATAAATAAATCTTTTTAAAAAATGCTCTTTAAACATTTTCCTCCAGAGTTTCTTTCTGCTGTAAACCCCTTTCATGATTCCAAACATACCACTTCTCAAAATTTCTCCTATTGCACTGAATAACAACTACTATTATTAACAATTTAGAGAAATAAATACTTTCATTTTAAGCTACCCTCCTAAATAATAACAGCAATCTTTTATTGAGTGCTTGGTATATTCTAAGCGTGTTGCTAATGACCCCTTTTTATTTTCAAAATAACTCTATTAAGAGGTTACTATTATTATATCCTGTCTTATAGATGGGGAAACCGAGGCAAAGGAAGATTAAGTAATTTGTCCATGGACATTCAATAAGTGGTAGAGGGAGGATACAAATCCTAGCAAATCTCAGGGTGACTTCTCCCTAAGAAAGACCATTACCAAGAGATGTATTGTTACCAGAGTTTTTGAAGGCCTTACACTCCACCAACTCAAGAAGATGCTCAAAGTATTTACAAAACAAAACCAGTCACCTCCTGGGGGTGGGGGAAGAAAGGACTCATAATGTCTCTTGAAGAAAATACAATATTCCCTATGATGTTACAGCTGTTTGAAAACCACTAGATCCTCTGACCTTCATGTTTGAAAGTCAGAACTTTCTTCAGCAAGTCACCATCTGTTGAAGTATGAAGGACTGGGTTTTCCAGTGATCTTGCCAACATCTACCATCCCAGAAGCTGCTATTATAATGCGACTCTGACATCCCTTCTATCAAGAGATGGATCCATCTTCCCACCTCTTAAATCCCAGCGGGCTTGTGTGACTTCGGGAAAGTAATGCCAAAAGTCTTTCAAGGCTAGCTTCCACCTAGCTGTTTTGGGACACTTGCTCTTGGAACTCAGTTGTGATTCTGTGAAGAAATCCAAACTAGCCCGCACAAAGACACCACGTAGAATGTGGTGTTCTGGCCAACAGCCCAGCTGACCACCCAATCAGCACCCAGTATCAACAACCAGACACATGGATGAAGACACCTCCAGATGATTCCTGTCCTAAGCGTTCAAGCCATCCCAGACTTTCAGGCTACCCAGCCGAGGCCCCAGTCATTGCTGTACAGAGACAAGCATTACGGGCTATGTCCTGTTCAAACTCCTACCTATATCTATGAGCAGGATACCAGATATTTTATGCCACTAAATTTGGGGTGACTTAATACACAGCATTAGTAACTGAACCCTACAGTGAGGAAACAGGTTCAAGGAAGAAGTGAGCTCTCAGTTCCTAGACACATACCCAGTATGCTCTCAAAATGTTCGCTGAATTTAACTGCAGCATAGCAACAAAACCAGTGTATCTTGGTAGCTCCCTGTCTGTTGCACCACAGTACTTTCTCCAATTAGGCTTAAAAGTAATAAAAAAATAAAAAAGGAAATTTTGCTATACCAGTTATTAAAATCCATGGTAACCAGGACTTTTAAATACATATACTATATGCTCCTGAAGTTCTTGAAAATTGTTTGTTCTCATGAATAAGTTAAATACTCTTCCAAATATTTAATTTATATCTTTAAAGTATTTCTTGGCTTTTTGTTCCCACTCTACATGCCTCCTACATTGATTTCTCACTCCATATTCTATATATTCCCTCTCTCCCAGTCAAGAAGTTTTATCCAGCTCTCCTTTCAGGCTTATGTAAGAAATAGGTATAGTGAATATACTTTTTCAAACCTGGCATGCTTCTTGGTAACAGATTCTGCTATAGCTCCCTATCCCCACGGAGAATCACTGCCTTATGGCACTGCTTCAGAGATCATTTTTATACTTGTAAAAAGATGAATACTAGCTTACTCCCTATCCAAATTATGATGATTTTCTAATTAGTTGGGTCCAAATTAGCCATCCATTATTCTCTCCCCGATTCCCTGCCATCCTCTACTATTTCTGAACAAACATCAATTGTGCCAATGTCTTGAGTAGTGTCGATCGAAACTGAAATGGGTCCAGCTTCCTTAATATCATCACCAACTGTCTTATTAATTAATTAATGATGCTGTGAATAATAAAGTACTAGTGTTGTTAAACCAGGAAAAAAGCAGTAGGCGGTAACAGCAGCAGTAGCTCTGGCACCGGAGTGTGTATCAACTGGCTAGAGGGAGAAGGTGAGAATTCTCCTCAAGGCATGAGGACAAAGCAAGCAGGGAAGTAGAATAATAATTCATTTCCCTTGGGGGCAGTGTCCTTGACAGAATTCTTTGGAGGTGAGATGCTCCCTTAAGTTGCTGAAGTGGACTTTCTTCATAGGAAACCCAAGGTTTTCACCATTTGGTAATGTAATGAGGGAAATGCTGACTCCCTCTGTGCTTGTTCAGAAGCCCTTTCAGAATTTGGGAATAAATGTAATTCATTGGACAGGTCACACGATGAATAGGTTTCACAGTCTCCTCTGTCAGCTAGCTTTATGATGCTGAAAGTGAAGGTAGAACAAGAAGAGTGAGTATTGGGGATATAATACAGTGAGTAATAAGAAAACAACAAAGGCATCCTTGTTGAAAAGAGCTTTTCCTCTAGAGTACTGAACGGCAGACTTATTTTTTTCCCTCCTCTAGTCCATGTGAACACAGTCTGAGAAGACAGTCATTGCCTGAAATGATTGATGTTATTTCTGAGAGTTTGTCACCATTACCACAAGTATGATCTGGATTACTTTGTTTGCTCAGCTGTTCCTGGCCCCATTCCTCTTGCCTCAAACCAAGCAAAATGAGAGGTGCAGAAATCACAGGATCCATCAAGTGCCTGATGGAGCCCCACATTCAGGTCTCCCCCCTCCTCTACTCATCAATCTTCATTGTCTTCATTGTAAGAGGGTAACGTCTGCAGAGTACATGCCACCCTGAAGCTGTGCAGTACAGCAGTGCTTTCTGAGGATGCTAGCTTAGTGTGATTAAAGATCTCTGTTCGTTCAAGGAATGGGGTGAGAAAGGGTTAGGGAAAGTCGCTGGCAGTTTTTAGTATCTCTTTTGTGACAGGCACTAAGCTATTTCTTTACATATATCATTATCCTATTTAAACCTTGCAATAATTCTTTGAAGTGGATACCATTTTTGCAGTTTACAAGGAAACTGAGGCTGAGAGATAATACATAATTTGACAAAGGCTAATCAATTCCTTGTAACTGGACTCTAATCTGCAGGCATATAGGCGTCTTGCCAGTTTTTGCTCACCGTTTTGTCCTCAAAGTGTCTAGCTTGGTACCTGGCACACGCTAGGCATTCAATATTTGTCGAGTGATTAATGAATTGATAAATTAATGAACAATGAATTGGCAAAACAAGGATTTGTGCCCAAAGCTCTGATTCCATGATAGATCCCTATGACTGACAAAGTAAAGAAACAACACAAACTACATAATCAACGTCCATTGTGAGAGAAAAAGATAACTAGAATTCATTATGGGTTGACCCTGTTTGCTGAACTTTTTGAGTTTGACATCGTTTTGATGTGCAGAACAAGTACATGACTTGTCAGTTTTTTATTTTATCTTTTGAGTTGTTGTTTTTCTGTTTGAGGTGCTGTGGCTTGATGTTAGTTATCTGGCCAGAAGAGTTGAGCTAATGTTGTAAGTAAAACATTTAAATTAAAACTTCATATATCTCCTCAACTTATAATTAAATGTACCATATGGTTCTATTTTACTGAAAGTTGGGGCCTAATTTAATGTTTTCCTTTTTCAGCAACAAATTTTATTGGCTTGTTCTCAATCATTTTTATGTCAAGAAAACAATTACAACCAAGGCAATATTTTGAGATTATTAGACAGGAACAATCACTTACCTGGGGATAAAAATATTGTTTTTGGTATGGATATATCGTTATTTAAGTTCATCCAAGAATAAAAAAATAGTTGCTTAGTTCACAATTGTTATGTCATTGTAGGAGAAAGACTCAAACTTTCCCCCAGGTTTCATCATCCTACTCTTCTATTTAATTTGAATGCAATTTGAGACAAAATGCTGATTTTCACAAATTTTAACAGGTATGGTTGAGCACTATTTGGGATGTCTTAAAAATGCCCAGTAAGCAAATTATTAATACAAGGCCAAGTTTTATCATCTGAGAAACTTCATATCTTCTTCCTAAGCGAGAAAAGTGGGATGTGGGCAGTGTTCATTAATATTTAAAGAAAATAGGGGGGGCGGAGCAAGATGGCGGAGGAGTAGGAGACCTGGATTTCGTCTCCTCTCAGGAATTCAGCTGGATAGGGATCAAACCATTCTGAACACCTACAAACTCAACAGGAGATCGAAGAAAAGAAGAGCAACAACTGTCTCAGCAGAAAAGCGACCACTTTCTGGAAGGTAGGACGTGCGGAGAAGTGAATCCGAGGCGATATTCGGGAGGATAGACGGCGGGGGAGGGGCCTCCGTCGGCCGCTTCTGGCAAGTGATAGAGCCGCGGAGCACAAAATCGGAACTTTTAAAAGTCTGCTCCGCCGAGGGACGTCACTCTGGTGGCTCAGCGGGGGGTGGAACCCTCCGGGACAGTGTGGTCTCAGGACCCTCGGGGTCACAGAAAGACCGGGGGTGCCTGAGGGCAGCAGAGCTCCCAGGTAACGCAGCAGGGAAGCCGGCTGCAGAGGCGGAGCCCAGGCGCGGGCTCTCAGCTGGGGTTGCCATTAACCGCGATCCGCGGCCCAGTCGGGCCCCTGCTCCTCCAGCAGGGACCCAACAAGCGGCCGATCCGGGGACACTCACCTTCCTCCCCCGGGAGGAGCCGCGCGGGAGTGCACCGCAGGGATCTGCTGGGTTTGGAGACTCCACCCGGGGTCGGGTGCCAGAGATAGAAACGCGTGGTCACAGGCCGGTTGAGCACGGAGTGCAGCTGCAGACCGGGGAGACGGGAGTGACTGACGGCTTTTCTCTGGGGGCTCACTGAGGAGCGGGCCCGAGTTCTCGGCTCCTCTGGGGCGGAGATTGGGAGGCCGCCATTTTCACTCTCCGCCTCCAAAGCTGTATGGAAAGCTCGCAGGGAACAAAAGCCCCGGAGAGCAAACGCGAGCAGATGACTTAGCCGGGAGGGGGCAAGGGCGGGGCTATTCCGCCTCCGGCAGAGACATTTGGAAACCACGGCAACAGGCCCCTCCCCAGAAGATCAGCGAGAACAGCCAGCCAAGACCAAGTTTACCGATCAATGAGAACAGCAGAACTCCAGCGCTAAGGGACTACTGCACATAGAATTCACGGCTTTTTTACCATGATTCCTTAGTCTTTTAAAGTTAATTTTTTTTTTAACTGTCTTTTTGTCTTTTTATTTCTTTTTGAATTTTTCTTTTTCCCTTTTTCAAACAACATCTTATCAATCCCTTTTTTTAAAAAAAACATTTTTATTTTTCATTTTTAGAGTCATATTCTATCCCTTCATAGTAGTTACCCATATTTTTGGCTTATATATATAAGTTGTTCTCTCTTTAAAATTTTGAGATAGTTTCTTCTAACAGATTAAAATATACCCTAAATCTCTAGTATATGGTGTTCTCTATTCCCCTGCCTGATCACATCCTCTCCCTTTTTTTTTCTTTTTCTTTTTTCTTTTTTTAAATCCTCTTTCTTTTTTCAAACAACTTCTTATCAATTCCTTTTATAAAATTTTTTATAATTTCCATTTTTACAGTCATTTTCCATCCCTTCATCATATCAACCCTTATTTTTGTACATATATAAGTTTTTCTTTCTTTAAAATTTTGGGAGACACTTTCTTCTAAAAGACCAAAACACACCCCAAATCTAGTGTGTGGCACTGATCTATATACCATATAGATCATATTTGATCACATTCTGGTTTTTCTTTTGTTGTTGTTCTTTTGTTTTGTTTGTTGTTGTTTTTATCTTTATCTTTTTCTTTTTTTTTCTTTTTTTTTTTTTCTCTCTTTCCCCTTCTTATCCCACTGCTTCAGGTCTTTTCTGATTTGTTTAGAGTATATTTTCTGGGGACGTGGTTACTCTGCTAGCATTTTGTTCTCTCATTAATCTATTCTCCTCTGCA
This sequence comes from Mirounga angustirostris, assembly GCF_029215605.1. Lineage (NCBI taxonomy): Eukaryota > Metazoa > Chordata > Mammalia > Carnivora > Phocidae > Mirounga > Mirounga angustirostris. The sequence goes on along the minus strand of NW_026991709.1, from coordinate 172,515,840 downwards.
CAAAATGACGAGACGGAAAAAATCACCTCAACAAAAAGAACAAGAGGCAGTACCGACTGCCAGGGACCTACTCAATACGGACATTAGTACGATGTCAGATCTAGAGTTCAGAATCATCACTTTAAAGATACTAGCTGGGCTTGAAAAAAATATGGAAGTTATTAGAGAAACTCTTTCTGGAGAAGTAAAAGAGCTAAAATCCAACCAAGTAGAAATCAAAAAGGCTATTAATGAGGTGCAATCAAAAATGGGGGCACTAACTGCTAGAATAAATGAGGCAGAAGAGAGAATCAGTAATATAGAAGATGAAATGCTGGAAAATAAAGAAGCTGAGAAAAAGAGAGATAAACAACTACTGGATCATGAGGGCAGAATTCGAGAGATAAGTGATACCATAAGACGAAACAACATTAGAATAATTGGGATCCCAGAAGAAGAAGAAAGAGAGAGGGGGGCAGAAGGTATAATGGAGCAAATTATAGCAGAGAACTTCCCTAATTTGGGGAAAGAAACAGGCATGAAAATCCAGGAAGCACAGAGAACCCCTCTCAAAATCAATAAAAATAGGTCAACTCCCCGACATCTAATAGTAAAACTTACAAGTCTCACAGACAAAGAGAAAATCCTGAAAGCAGCTCGGGAGAAGAGATATGTAACCTACAATGGTAGAAACATTAGATTGGCAACAGACCTATCCACAGAGACCTGGCAGGCCAGAAAGGACTGGCAGGATATATTCAGAGCACTAAATGAGAAAAATATGCAGCCAAGAATACTCTATCCAACTAGGCTGTCATTGAAAATTGAAGGAGAGATAAAAAGTTTTCAGGACAAAAAAAAACTAAAGGAATTTGCAAACACAAAACCAGCCCTACAGGAAATCTTGAAAGGGGTCCTCTAAGCAAAGAGAGACCCTAAAAGCAACATAGACCAGAAAGGAACACAGACAATATATGGTAACAGTCACCTTACAGGCAATACAATGGCACTAAATTCCTATCTTTCAATAGTTACCTTGAATGTAAATGGGCTAAATGCCCCAATCAAAAGACACAGGCTAACAGACTGGATTAAAAAACAAGATCCATCGATATGCTGTCTGCAAGAGACTCATTTTAGACCCAAAGACACCCCCAGATTGAAAGTGAGGGGGTGGAAAACCATTTACCATGCTAATGGACACCAAAAGAAAGCTGGGGTGGCAATCCTTATATCAGACAAATTAGATTTTAAACCAAAGACTGTAATAAGAGATGAGGAAGGACACTATATCATACTTAAAGGATCTATCCAACAAGAAGATCTAACAATTGTAAATATCTATGCCCCTAACATGGGAGCAGCCAATTATATAAGGCAATTAATAACAAAAGCAAAGAAACACATCAACAACAATACAATAATAGTGGGGGACTTTAACATCCCCCTCACTGAAATGGACAGATCATCTAAGCAAAAGATCAACAAGGAAATAAAGACTTTAAATGACACACTGGACCAAATGGACTTCACAGACATATTCAGAACATTCCACCCCAAAGCAACGGAATACACATTCTTCTCTACTGCCCATGGAACATTCTCCAGAATCGACCACATCCTAGGTCATAAATCAGGTCTCAACCGGTACCAAAAGATTGGGATCATTCCCTGCCTATTTTCAGACCACAATGCTTTGAAACTAGAACTCAATCCCAAGAGGAAAGTCGGAAAGAACTCAAATACATGGAGGCTAAAGAGCATCCTACTGAAGAATGAATGGGTCAACCAGGAAATTAAAGAAGAATTAAAAAAATACATGGAAACTAATGAAAATGAAAACACAACTGTTCAAAATCTTTGGGATGCAGCAAAGGCAGTCCTAAGAGGAAAGTATATAGCAATACAAGCCTTTCTCAAGAAACAAGAAAGGTCTCAAGTACACAACCTAACCCTACACCTAAAGGAGCTGGAGAAAGAACAGCAAATAAAGCCTAAACCCAGCAGGAGAAGAGAAATCATAAAGATCAGAGCAGAAATCAATGAAATAGAAACTAAAAGAACAGTAGAACAGATCAACGAAACTAGGAGCTGGTTCTTTGAAAGAATTAACAAGATTGATAAACCCCTGGCCAGACTTATCAAAAAGAGAAGAGAAATGACCCAAATCAACAAAATCATGAATGAAAGAGGAGAGATCACAACCAACACCAAAGAAATACAAACAATTATAAGAACATATTATGAGCAACTCTATGCCAGCAAATTAGATAACCTGGAAGAGATGGATGCATTCCTAGAGATGTATCAACTACCAAAACTGAACCAGGATGAAATAGAAAACCTGAACAGACCTATAACCACTAAGGAAATTGAAGCAGTCATCAAAAATCTCCCAAAAAACAAAAGCCCAGGGCCAGATGGCTTCCCAGGGGAATTCTACCAAACATTTCAAGAAGAATTAATACCTATTCTTCTGAAACTGTTCCAAAAAATTGAAACGGAAGGAAAACTTCCAAACTCATTTTATGAGGCCAGCATTACCTTGATCCCCAAACCAGACAAAGACCCCATCAAAAAGGAGAATTACAGACCAATATACCTGATGAACATGGATGCAAAAATTCTCACCAAAATACTAGCCAATAGGATCCAACAGTACATTAAAAGGATTATTCACCATGACCAAGTGGGATTTATCCCTGGGCTGCAAGGTTGGTTCAACATCCGCAAATCAATCAATGTGATACAGTACATTAACAAAGGAAAGAACAAGAATCATATGATCCTCTCGATAGATGCCGAAAAAGCTTTTGACAAAGTACAGCATCCTTTCTTGATCAAAACTCTTCAGAGTATAGGGATAGAGGGTACATACCTCAATATCATAAAAGCCATCTATGAAAAACCTACAGCAAATATTATTCTCAATGGGGAAAAACCGAGAGCTTTCCCCCTAAGGTCAGGAACGCGGCAGGGATGTCCACTATCACCACTGCTATTCAACATAGTATTGGAAGTCCTAGCCACAGCAATCAGACAACAAAAAGAAATCAAAGGCATCCAAATTGGCAAAGAAGAAGTCAAACTCTCACTCTTTGCAGATGATATGATACTTTATGTGGAAAACCCAAAAGACTCCACCCCAAAACTGCTAGAACTCATACAGGAATTCAGTAAAGTGGCAGGATATAAAATCAATGCACAGAAGTCAGTGGCATTCCTATACACCAACAACAAGACAGAAGAAAGAGAAATTAAGGAGTCGATCCCATTTACAATTGCACCCAAAACCATAAGATACCTAGGAATAAATCTAACCAAAGAGACAAAGGATCTGTACTCAGAAAACTATAAAATACTCATGAAAGAAATTGAGGAAGACACAAAGAAATGGAAAAACGTTCCATGCTCATGGATTGGAAGAACAAATATTGTGAAGATGTCAATGCTACCTAGAGCAATCTACACATTCAATGCAATCCCCATCAAAATACCATCCACTTTTTTCAAAGAAATGGAACAAATAATCCTAAAATTTGTATGGAACCAGAAAAGACCCCGCATAGCCAGAGGAATATTGAAAAAGAAAAGCAAAGCCGGTGGCATCACAATTCCGGACTTCAAGCTCTATTACAAAGCTGTCATCATCAAGACAGCATGGTACTGGCACAAAAACAGACACATCGATCAATGGAACAGAATAGAGAGCCCAGAAATGGACCCTCAACTCTATGGTCAACTAATCTTCGACAAAGCAGGAAAGAATGTCCAATGGAACAAAGACAGTCTCTTCAACAAATGGTGTTGGGAAAATTGGATAGACACATGCAGAAGAATGAAACTGGACCACTTCCTTACACCACACACAAAAATAGACTCCAAATGGTTGAAAGACCTCAATGTGAGACAGGAGTCCATCAAAATCCTAAAGGAGAACACAGGCAACAACCTCTTTGACCTCAGCCGAAGCAACTTCTTCCTAGAAACATCGCCAAAGGCAAGGGAAGCAAGGGCAAAAATGAACTATTGGGACTTCATCAAGATAAGAAGCTTTTGCAAAGCAAAGGAAACAGTTAACAAAACCAAAAGACAACCGACAGAATGGGAGAAGATATTTGCAAATGACATATCAGATAAAAGGCTAGTATCCAAAATCTATAAAGAACTCATCAAACTCAACACCCAAAGAACAAAGAATCCAATTAAGAAATGGGCAGAAGACATGAACAGACATTTTTCCAAAGAAGACATCCAAATGGCCAACAGACACATGAAAAAGTGCTCAATATCGCTCGGCATCAGGGAAATCCAAATCAAAACCTCAATGAGATATCACCTCACACCAGTCAGAATGGCTAAAATTAACAAGTCAGGAAACGACAGATGTTGGCGGGGATGCGGAGAAAGGGGAACCCTCCTACACTGTTGGTGGGAATGCAAGCTGGTGCAGCCACTCTGGAAAACTGTATGGAGGTTCCTCAAAAAGTTGAAAATAGAGCTACCATATGATCCAGCAATTGCACTACTGGGTATTTACCCCAAAGATACAAAAGTAGGGATCCGAAGGGCTACGTGCACCCCGATGTTTATAGCAGCAATGTCCACAATAGCCAAACTGTGGAAAGAGCCAAGATGTCCATCGACAGATGAATGGATAAAGAAGATGTGGTATATATATACAATGGAATATTATGCAGCCATCAAAAGGAATGAGATCTTGCCATTTGCAACGACGTGGATGGAACTGGAGGGTATTATGTTGAGTGAAATAAGTCAAACAGAGAAAGACATGTATCATATGATCTCACTGATATGAGGAATTCTTAATCGCAGGAAACAAACTGAGTGTTGTTGGAGTGGGGGGTGGGGTGGGAGGGATGGGGGGACTGGGTGATAGACACTGGGGAGTGTATGTGCTCTGGTAAGCGCTGTGAATTGTGCAAGACTGTTGAATCTCAGATCTGTACCTCTGAAACAAATAATGCAATATATGTTAAGAAAAAAAAAAAAGAAGAAGAAGAAGAAGGTAGCAGGAGGGGAAGAATGAAGCGGGGGAAATCGGAGGGGTAGACGAACCATGAGAGACGATGGACTCTGAAAAACAAACAGGGTTCTAGAGGGGAGGGGGGTGGGAGGATGGGTTAGCCTGGTGGTGGGTATTTAGGAGGGCACATTCTGCATGGAGCACTGGGTGTGGTGCACAAACAATGAATCATGGAACACTTCATCTAAAACTAATGTTGTAATGTAAGGGGATTAACATAAGAATAAAAAAATTAAAAAAAAAAAAATATTTAAAGAAAATAGTGTTTTATAGAGGCAATTCCAATTGTCCGCCCACCTTGTTCTAGGTCTGCAGAGAAGTTCGATGGTTATAGCCAACTCCATTCTAAGCGATTTGATTAACAATTATAATACTAAATCATAGTTTGTAATCTTCCCCACCAAATATATCTTAGGTACAACTCTTCCTCCAGATATTAGTCACCAACTATGTAGGTATGTGTCAGTATGCTTTTTAGTCTAAAGTTGACATTTGTTTGAAACACTCTTGTAGCCTTTCTATCAAAGAAGTGAATGGCGGCATCTCTAGCAGACACCGTCAGGGATCTAATAATGCCAAAAGAGAGAATGAGAATGAGGGCCAAAATGACTGTCTTGTCAGATCCAATAAGAAGTCATGGTGCATAGAGAAGGATTCGTGTGAAGGAGATACTTCAACTTCTAAATAAAAACTAGGATTTAGAGTGGTTAAATAATTTCCTTATACCCACATTGTAGAATCCTATGCATGTGTATGAGAAAAATGAGGTGAATCCAAATCCAGGTGCTGACATGGGATAGTCACCAAGACATATTAAGCTGAAAAGACAAGTTCTACTCACCCAACAAATATTTAAGTGCTTACTATGTACCAAGCACTTCTCTGACTTCTGGATATATCAGAGAGCCAACAAAGTCCCTGCTCCCATGGAACTTACATTCTACTGTAATCCAATTTATGTAAAAAATAAAAATAAGTGAAAAGATCTATGCACATTTGAGTAAATCTATTTATGTAACTGAGTAGTAAGGGTGCTGGAAGGACACACGCCATATAGGTAAGTGGTTACTTCTGGAGAACAAAGTAGGAGTGAGGAGATGGTGATGAGAACTTTGACATTGTTTTTATAATGATGTATTATTTAAATATTTTAAAGCAAGACTGCATTCATGCCTTGTACTTGAAAATAAAACTGTAAAGAAAGAAATAAAAGGAAATAAGCAGAGAGGAAGCATTTTGCACATAGGGAATAATTTGAACAAGAGTTGAAGATGAAAATGAGAGCTAGCAGCTTGTCGAAGTTTACAAGGACTATGCTCTGAGACTTCCCATAATCCTGAGATTTGCCAACAGAGGGAAGTTTCTCCTGAATCATGGATCCATAGAGAGTCACATGTGTTATCCACAGTGTGTAACATCATGTCCCTAGTTTGCTGCCATTTCAGTTTTCAGTGTTTTATATCTCAATTAATGGATCTGAAAAAGAAAGAAAGACTGTCATCTTGAGAGGCAGTGGGAAAGGTAACCAACATTGCCGAACTGAGACATTGCTATTAGGCTGTTGACCAGTTTTGCTACGGGATGAATGACTGGCTTTGACCATCAGCCTTGTAAGGAATTATTAGAATGATTCAGATTTGTACCTCAACAAAATGACAGATTACTACATATCAGGGTTCTCTCAGGAATAGTTTCAACTATGAATGTTGAATCTGCCAAGTCACATTTATCTACTCTTTAAAAAAAAAAAAAGAGGAGGAAGTAGAAGAAAAAAAAAATGAGAAGACAGATTGTGTCTGGAAAGTGCATCAATTCTGATTCTGTTGGGTTTATGAAAGTGTCTTGTAGGGCTTGGCAGTAGGGTGGAAGTGTGCGGGTACAATTAGTAAATGACCCAGTGCAAAAGCAAGTTAAAAAGTGAAAAAGCATGTCAATCACTCAGATGATATTGCTAGGCCATGCCATGTGTGAAAACACCTTCATGTCAGTGTTAGAGAGGAAAAACCTCTATTTCTGGCTTTATGATGTTCCATTTTGACCTTTTATTTTGGCATTACTGAAGAGAAGCATAAGGTGAAAGATCAGATGGCAGTGATAAGCTTCTTATGTACCTGATTAATGCAGAATTCTTTCTAGCAAGCCCATGGTCTATATATAAAACTTGCTGCCATGGTGTGCAGAGTGAAATAGTCTCTCCGTAGTCAGGAAGGTCTGTCTCAGGGCTCATTCCAAAGTGCTTTGCTTGGGGGAGAATTGAGCAGCCCTAGTAGAAAGTGATCTAGTTTATGAGGCCGACCCAGGACACAGAGGCTATATGATCTCCTCAAGTCAAGCTGTAATTCACTGTTACTCTGTGTATGGGAAGAGCCTTATATAAGTATCCAGAATACATGTTTCTAGTTGTTTGTGTCAAAATAAAGGTACCTGAACTATTTCCGAAAACTTAAAGTTACCATTTAACCACCTGGAAAATTTGCCTTTACAGGGGTCAAGAATTTATGTTTATTTCCTCACTTAAACCATTATACTAAATACATTTTAAATTTTGATCATTTTTGAGGAGATGCTTTTATATTGTGGGATAAAATTAATAACATTTTTAAAAATTGATTTTACAATAGTATCCCATATATGGTATATGGACAATTGGAAAACTGAAAAGAAAGCATTTGAAGGGCATTTGGGGGTGTTGGAAAAAATGACAATAAATGGAATTTTAAATGCTCATTCAGTGTATCATCAAAACTGATGCTTTATGAAAGGAACACCAAATTTTAAGACATTGTTTTCTCATCTTGTCCTCTCACTGTACAGCACTGTTCGCAGAATACAAGGTAATTCTTTACCAGCAGTGTGTTATTGAATATGCAACCATTTCCTAATATTTATTTGTTTGCATTATCAGCACCAGCAATGTGATTCACCAACCAACATAACTGGATGAGATAAGAGAATTGGAAGATCTATTATGTGCTTTGTTAGTATGGGAAGTGTACATGCATGGGTCCATAATCAAAATAGACTGGAAAGCCACAGTGCTGCACTATTGTGAAAGCCTCATATGTTCCATTAAAATGCTTCTGGTGGCTCAACCAGGCTTCTCCTTCCAGATCAGATTTCAGATCATTTATATACAAACGCATTCACCCAGCACGCTTTCTTCTAGCCACAGGAAACAATACTCACCTTATACCTTCTCTTATAACAATACTTTTCCCACACAAACCTCCTCAGTAATTTTTCAAATGCTTTGAATCTTTTTTGTTGTTGTTGGCCTGGTAAAGAAAAAGTTTTACAGCATGTGAAAAATAGAAAGTTAATGGAAATATTAAAAGGCCTTTAAAATTTGATGGTATAAGACCTCAAGAAAAATAAAACATCTCCTTAATATTATATTATAAATCATCAAGACCATTTCAAAATCATTTCACTACTGGTGAAAAAAATGATAGTAAATCTCATTAAATATATACCTTTCTAAGGAAATTTCATTTGTTTAAAAAATCAGAATATTAAGCAATAAAGTTTCCTCTGCAACTATTAAAATGTTTCAACTGCAGTGATGATATTATTTTCTTAATGTAAAGTAGAATTTGAAAGCACTTACCCTTGCATTTATACAGGACAATATGCCCACTAATGAACAAAGTGATGCAGAAAATGAAACCCATGACATTTTCTTGATTTCACTAGGTTAATGAGAGCAGTAATAAATATTTGTTGCAAATGATAAAACAGATTGTCTTTGTTAGAAATTTCTCATGAACTCGTGGTGAATTAAACTAAGTATCTTCATGTTCTATCAAGGGCAGAGATCAGACAATTTCTTCAATACTTTGGATCCCTGCTTTTATAAAATGAGAATACTTACTTGGGGCATTCACTGATTAAAATTGACAGAGAATTTTTCACAACTGTTATTGCAGTTAATCCATAAAGATAGATATAATTATACAAAATAAAACAAAAGAGGTATGTTAGGAGCTTTGACAAGTGACTTGTGTTGAGCTATTTTATTTTTCCATAAGGTCTTCTGACTTAATCCAATCATTGGAAAATAATTTTGTTTGTCAAGGGAAGTTTGTGCATAATTATGTTTAAGTCCCAGGTAGTTTCTCCTTTAGAGACACATAAAGATTATTAAATAATACATTTCCATACTTAAAATGGATTAGCACGTCAAAAGGGCAGGCTTGGTGTACGATGACTTTTCAGAAGCATTGTGTAATGCCCTTTTATTTCAATTAAACAGGCATGTATCATATGCACTTATTGTGTGCAACAAACACACTGTGATAATATGGGACAAAGGAAGGAATAGCTAGCTATAAAGATGAATAAGACAGTCCTGGTCCCAACTTAAAGGTGCTTTAAAAAACATGGTATAGTTCTAAAAAGAACCACAATGGTTGCAAACTCAGTTCTTCTCATGAAATAGAATTTCAAAATGTGAACTCAATTTCCGTTAAGCTGTATGTATGCTTAACAAATTGCAAAGAACTTGTTAGTTCTGTAGCTTGTTAGCTAACTTTCTTGAAATGAAGACTGTGGAAGAACTACGTCTGTGCTCTTTAGTCTCTGCAGTGCTTCCCATGTTATCTGGAGCGGAAGTCTTAATACAGCAACAGTGATGATTGATTGATTCACCATATTTATTGGGCACCTACTGTGTTCCAGAAACATGGTATTCAGATTTCAATTAACTCGTTTGCAACCTATAATCTTTCTACCACTAATTAACTGTTTGAAATTAAAAATAAATCAGCACACACAGGATATCCTGTTGTTGCTAGTTTCATTCTTTTCAAATTAATGAATATTTGAATATAGCTAGATATCACTGAAATAATAAATTCCAGTTTTTATGCTATTGCAAGTCATATCATTTGATAAAGCAATCTTTGGGGGAGATGTGAATTAGATTAAGTTGAGGAATGCATCTGTTTGCAGTAGGAGACTGAAGATTATTTGAATACATTATTGATGTTGTTCCCGATCAAATAGTTGTGATGATTACATCGGGCAGTTGGAATTGTTCCAATGCTGTTATCGTGTAAACTTACTGCATCCAAATCTAGTTATTCTGCAGTATTTTCTTTAATATACCATAATGTGTCTTTTTCTCCTTTTAACAGCTATGTCTTGTCCCAGTGTGAATATAATCTAAGGATCAATTTTATTAAGCCAGCCCCTTTCCCATTTTAAATGCTTAATTAAATCATCATGAAGTGCACTGTTTTCCTCTGAGAATGAGATTCATTTCCTTAGCCTTTCTCCTCAACATTCTAAATCTCTGAAATAGTCACCTTCATAGTATTTCCTAAACTGTATATTTTCCAAATCTATCTTCTTTTCCTTAAGGAATTACATAATGTGTAATGACCAATCCAATATCTCCTCTAGGTTAGGTCGAATTGGTAACGATGCCCTGAATTTGATTTACTTCCTATTTTGCTAGAAACACAACCAACAATCCCTCCTTTACCTCTTTGCCCCCTCATACTGCATTGCATACTTTGGAAATTTCCCCACAATTAGGTTTTTGGTTACCTTTTTATTTTTTGTCCTCTTCTGACTATCCAGTTGAATATCTTGCTGTAAGCTTGTTTACACAGTGTTATGAATATGTTGGTTGGTTCGTGGTCCAGTAAGCAAGTGATACACATCTGTGCCTCCCCTGAAGTCACCATTTATCACTAAGAAAAAAGAATGACCTAAGCAAAATTAAATGACAGTATAGAAACCACGGCTTAGTTTCATTTCCGAAGGAATCACAGGGTTTTTATTTGTTTTTTTAGACTCTTTTCTTAAGCATTCTTTTTATAAACCCAATGACTGAATCCATTTGACAACAAACAAATAACAACAACAACAAAAAAACCAAATTAGTCATTTCAGGGAGAAAACTGGAACAAAACAGTAGTTAAATTATATTTAAATATAGTTGTCTTTTTGTGTCTATATTTATCAACGTAATATTTGTTATATATGATCTAGAACATAGTCATCTGATAGAACTTTCTTTAATGATGGAAACCTTCTATGCATTATTCAATGGCCATATGTGGCTATTCAGTACTTGAGATGTGGCTAGTGTGCATGAGAAACTCAATTTTTAATTTAATTTTTTAAAATTCAATTTAAATGGCCACATGTGGCTAGGGCTGACAATACAGGTCTAGAATATGAATATAATGGGTAATTCTGAAATCATTGTTCAGATTATAATTTTGAGGGGGATTTTAGTTTGTCTTTTAAGGAGTAATGATCTTAATCATTCTTTAATATAATCACAATAGTCCCTTTATTATAGGCTTTACTGTGTGTCTTAAAAAAGACAAATGTTTAGGCATTAGTAAAATTAGAGCTTGACTATATCACTAAATTCTTTTTTTATAATATTTATTTTATTTATTTTTTTAAGATTTGTTTATTTGAGAGAGAGCAAGCATGAGAGGGGGAAGGGTCAGAGAGCGAAGCAGACTCCCTGCTGAGCAGGGAGCCCAATGTGGACTAGATCCTGGGACTCTAGGATCATGACCTGAGCCGAAGGCAGTTGCTTAACCAACTGAGCCACCCAGGTGCCCTATATCAGTAAATTCTTTTTTTTTAAAAAAGATTTTATTTATTCATTTAACAGAGACAGAGATAGCAAGAACAGGAACGCAAGCAGCGGGAGTGGGAGAGGGAGAAGCAGGCTTCCCCCCAAGGAGGAGGGAGCCCGATGTGGGACTCGATCCCAGGACCCTGGGATCATGACCTGAGCCGAAGACAGACACTTAACGACTGAGCCACCCAGGCGCCCTATCACTAAATTCTTAAAACAGCCCTCTAAGGTAAATATTCCTTTAAACCTACTTTACAGATAAACTGAAAAACGAAACTAAGGCTTAGAAAAGTATTTTTCCTAAAGTCACACAGCTTTAACATAGCAGGACTTATCTGGAATCCCTGTATTTCTGATTCCAAGTTATAAGATCTTAACAACTCTGAACAGGTTATTTTCAACGCCTGCTGTTTTCCAGACTTGGCTTTGTAGACAATCAAAAGAATAGAAATCAAATTTTCAAATTTCTACTGACACTAATGTGAGTTAATGCTATATAGAAATACTTGCTACAGCTTTTTTATAGTAAGCCCATCCAAAGGTCTAAACCAAACACACAAAGTCTACACACATACATCTATATGCAAAATCTAAAACAATAAGCATGTTTTGGAACTTCATTCTTTAAAACCTTTCTTAGTAGAAAACATTTAAACCTGCTCGATTTTTTTTAAAAAATTGAAACATCTTTTAAAAATTTTTTATTTTATTTTATTTTAAAGATTTTATTCATTTATTTGAGAGAGAGAGAAAGCATGAGTGGAGGGTAGGGGCAAAGGGAGAGGGAGAAGCAAGCTCCCCACCGAGCAGGGAGCCAGACACAGGGCTTGATCCCTACCCCCCCCACCCCCAACTTTGAGATCATGACCTGATCCAAAGGCAACTGAGCCAGTCAGGCGCCCCTGAAACATCTTTTAAGTGTGTACATGAGCTGTCAAGAAAGTAATCTCCTGCTCAAGAACACAAAACCAACAGAGGCGGGGCGCCTGGGTGGCTCAGTCGGTTAAGCGACTGCCTTCGGCTCAGGTCATGATCCTGGAGTCCCGGGATCGAGTCCCGCATCGGGCTCCCTGCTCGGCAGGGAGTCTGCTTCTCCCTCTGACCCTCCTCCCTCTCATGCTCTCTGTATCTCATTCTCTCTCTTGCAAATAAATAAAATCTTAAAAAAAAAAACCAACAGAGGCTTTGCTACTCAAAGTGTAGTCTCTACACAACAGCACCAACTACATCAATTAGTTAGAAATAAAACCTCAGATCCTACTGGAGACCTACTGGAGAATCAGAATCTGCATTTTCCACATGATCTCCAGGGCATTTGATAGGAATTCACTTATAAGATAATGGTTACCTCTGAGGCTTTTGGAAAAGAGGATGATAGGACTCTAACATTTAGGATACATACATGCATGCATACCTACATACAAAGGAAGGAAGGAAAGGCGGGAGGCAGGGAGTTACCACAACGGAAAAAAAAAAAACCAAAAACCAGAAATGATAAGATATCTACTAGAAGAAAACAAAAGTTCAAGTGAAGGCTGGGGGATATTTTATAGTGACCTGACTTACAAATCTTTACTGTTTTCAATTTTGTTATGTTTCGTGGTTTCCTAGTAATTAATACCAGTGAGCCTTCAGTGAGTTTTTGTAATCAATGTAATATAAAGATTAATGAAAGGCAGTATCATCTGGAGGACTGAATAACATAAACATTTATCTATCCCCTCTCTAAGATTCCCCCAATATCATTCCCTCCTTCCTAAATAATTGGACAATATTGGCTTATTTTTCACTATATAGGGTTTATTGCCTTTGTCAACTCAGTAATGTGCTCCACTATTAAAAACATAATGAAATACCCAAATTGGACAATCTTAAGAAAGCTTTTCCACTCTCATATGAACATAGAATTTTTCAATGGTAGTAAGATACAAAATCATTAAAAATATTTTGCTTGTTTTTAGAAAAAATACCATGTAACTTTGTGATTTGTGGTTCACCCCAGTAAATATGGTATTTATAATTAATATAAACTGTTCAATTGTAGTAATTGGTTATTTCTTGACCTTTACCCTTTGATTCATAATATTTTCCCATCAAGATTCTTTCTTCCTCTTTTACTTTCCAGATGTTTAATACAATTCAAGGACTATTTTAAACATGCACATCTCAGATTGAAATGACTTCTGTGGTCTGAATTCTTATTAATGTGCATTGTATCTATTATCATTTGGTCTTATGCTCATACTACATTGTGACATCCTTTCTACTGTCATCCTTATTATAGCATTCTAGTGAGTTTTAGTTTTAGTGTTTATATCTCATCTCTCTCAATAGATCTATTCTAAAATGCATAGATCTCTTATGGGGCTCTGAACTGTTGCAAAAGATATAAGTCCGTCCCTCAGTTATTATAGGTAAATTTTGTATAATTCCATTGATTTTTCACTTTTATGCAATAGAACTAGGGAGTTCTTACCATTAACCTAATATATGTGCTATTAAATGTAACTAAGATTTGGTATTCTTAAACTAAAATTGAGGTATTGCTAGAGCTTATTGAAGATTTTAATTCAATATTCTGTCACATGGTCCTTGGGAAAATGTTGAACAAGGAAATTTGGAATTCCAACAATTCTGAATTTGCTTTATCATTATACTATTAATGTTGTCTTGAGTTGATGTTTTTATTTTCTGCTATTGTTGCTTCTTTGTTAATATATTGTTATAAATACATCACTGTCAAAAAAAATACATCATTGTTGGGCGCCTGGGTGGCTCAGTTGGTTAAGCGACTGCCTTCGGCTCAGGTCATGATCCTGGAGTCCCGGGATCGAGTCCCACATTGGGCTCCCTGCTCAGCAGGGGGTCTGCTTCTCCCTCTGCCCTCTTCCCTCTCGTGCTCTCTGTCTCTCATTCTCTCTCTCTCAAATAAATAAATAAAATCTTAAAAAAAAAAAATACATCATTGTCAATATAGTTGTTTATGATATTTTATATTAATCCTACAATGAATAGTGTTATATGTTACCAATAACAGTTAGTTGATGTTTTTATTTTCTGCTATTCTTGCTTTTGTTAATATTATTAAGTTATATATTAAATTATAAATACATCATTATCAATTTAGTTGTTTATGATATTTTATATTAATCCTAAAATGAATAGTGTTCCCTGTCACCAATAACAGGAATTTTACCAATAGTGTTACATGATACCAAAAATTAAACTTTAAAACATTATAATACATTGCAGTTCAAAACAGAAATTATTAAATCCAATTGTTTAACCAAGTATACATGCAATGTCCCAAATTTTACTGGATGGACATTGTATGTCCTATGAATTTGTGCTATTTCAATACCTCCCAATATACTATCAAGGTAAGCATAATAAAAATTCTGGGTATATTTATCTTTATAGGTTTAATATATATTCAAAACACATAGAACCACAGATTCTTCTCTCATTAGGATATGAAAAAAGATTCCTATATGTTCCTAGCAACAAATTTATGCCACTTTATTTTTTTCTTCTCTGGTTCTTGGCTACCCATGAGCCTATTTTTCACTGGAAAGCTCCCATGATCTTTTGCTTTATCTAAGGTGGAAATGAACAAATACCTTTGAGAGCTCTGTATATAAATTACAAGAAGGGATTATACTACAGAACAAGAACTAAGCTCAAGGTGCTTTCTTCATAATATCTAAAACCATGCTATAACCTATTAGGTGCTCCATAAATTTGTGCTGGTGATTCAGTCTGATCTCAAGTGTAGGAGCAATACCTGCCTATATATTATCACTATTTCTAAATTAATTCTATATTTGAAGGGGGTGCCTGGATGTCTCATTCAGTTAAGTGTCTGCCTTCGGCTCAGGTCATGATCCCAGGGTCCTGGGATGGAGCCCCACATCAGACTCCCTGCTCAGCAGGGAGCCTGCTTCTCCCTCTCCCTCTGCCCACTGCTCTGCCTACTTGTGCTGGCTCTTTCTCATTCTCTCTTTGTCAAATAAATAAAAATAAATAAATATAAATAAATCTTTAAAAAATTATGTATTTGAAGGACTTAGAATCAAACATAAGTTTTTTCAGTTATCCAATGCATTATTATACAGTAAAATTATAAAATTTGATGGACTTGTTTGGTTAGGTCAGATGTATCAAATGAAAAAAAAATCGTTTAATTTTCTCCACAGAAATGAGAAATAATAATTGTTTAGATCATCTTCATTTACTTTGTGTAGATTATGTGTTCTAAATTTGTGTATATATATATATATATATATATATATATATATATATATTCCATGGGATTTAAGGTGGAATCTTTTACAAAAAAAAGAAAAGATAGAAGGAAAGAAGGAAGGTAAGAAGGAGGGAAGGAGGGAGGGTAAGGAAGGGAAGAGAAGGGAAAGGAAGGGAAGGAAGAAAGAAGCTTTATATCAAAAACACAAGATCCTTTGTTTTATGCATATCAGAGTCACAGATCGACTTAGGAGTGTAGTAAAAGGGAAGTGACTCATAGTTTCATTCACTCACAAAATGAATATAAGAAACATTTTATGTTTGGCACTTTAGTCCCAGTCTTTATTTGAAACTAAGATGAAGTGAAGAGTAAAGGTGTGGTCAGCATCCCACAGAGAAATGTATCTTTACCCTGGTGTGTCTTACCAATTAATGCTAATTGGCTTCATTGAGCTATTGCAGTGCTTCTCAAACTCTGTCGTGCTTAAGAATCACCTGGGCAGCTTGTTAATATAAATTCCTGAACCCATACCTAGAAATTCAGAGGGGGTTGGTGGGGCCTCAAATCTGTTCTTACACAACTTCCAAACAGTGTTGCTGCTGGTGGTCAAAGGACCACACATAAGTAATATTTAAAGTCCACGGACATGCAAGATGTTATAAATTATAAGTCTTATCTAAGAAACACTTGACTCGGCCATGCAGAACACAATGATTAGATTATCATTAATTAATAGTGACTACTGTTATCAAAGATATTATTCTTGTGTAACTCAAAAACAAGAGATGACCATTTATGGATGCATAAAATAGTAAGGAACAGAAAGAAAATAGTCTAGTTTTCATTTTAGAATTTGATGTTACTGAAATTTTTCTACCCACATGCTCTCAACATATTAAGTACTTAATAACTGCAATAGATTTTTGGAAGTGGAACATGTCATATATGTTATATAATGGTATAAACTAGAAAGGAGTAGAGAGATAATTTTGGTTATATTTTAGAGACAATGTGGTAAATGTGCTACTTTTTAGAATTAAACAATGCTGTTTCTTAAGGGAAAAGAAAAAAAAAATCTCAGTATTAAACTGTTGTCCCTGGCATCTATTTCACATTTTTTTATGGAAAATGGCCCCAATAACAGTTTCCCCGAGATTATGCTAGGGCTTTGTTTTAAGTTTGTAGATAGAAGGAAAGAGTGCCATCTACTGAGTAAGCCGAATGCTTACTCCAACATAGTGTGCACATCTTGGCTGCCCTGATTTAACCTTAACACCTTAAGAAAAAAATGGCTCAAATCTGTCCATAAGGCATTAAGAACAAAATACCCAGAAATAACAGCCATTTGGACTTAGACCTCTAAACTGAAGGACTCTTGTTAATTTGTTTAAATCACTGTGGAGTAATTATGTATTATCATTACACAGGAATATTGGGATGCCCCATCTGTTGAATCCAAGGCTAGAAGAGAGATGAAAATTATGACCATACTCTCCTGAATCTGCAGATGGAAGGTAGGAGAAAGCATCCAAACCAGAATAACTCCTGTTCATTTTTCATTGGAAACTGTAAAATCACCTCATCTTCTCATCGAGGTGAGAGTTTATAATATTCTATTCAAATTCAAGACCATTTAATCTCAAAAATCCTCCAAACCTGCCTACTTCAGCTAATTAATAGGATCCGATAAAAACAAGATTCTTCAACTAAAAATCTGATTCAACATATAACAAAGGCAATTTAAAATAACTTTTAAGAGCGTAGGTTCTGGAAATATTGCATGGATTCCAATACAGATCTGCCATGTGCCAGTAATAGTTTTATGGCTTCGCACACTCACTTGTATCTCCCTTCACTAATCTGTGAAATGGGGGTTACAATCTCATAGAGTCATTCTTAGAGAAATCAAATAATAAAATAAGTGCAAGTGCCTTGAGTAAGCACTCAATAAATATAAACTGCCACCGACATTTATTGGAATCGCTTAGAAGTTATGGAACCCCGAGGAAATCCCTGAGGGTACAAAGCTGAATAAACAGCAAGATAACTGAAAGTTAACTCAGGTATATTTCAATTTTGAAAACAGAATAAAAATTTTAAAGGCTTTCTTCACATTAAATACAAAGTTACTAACACAGAATTTAATGGTTTTTTCATAAAAGGTTGGCAGATACACTGTCAAATTGAAGAAGCCATTAATCATTTAATATATTTATTTTGTAGTGTCAAAATTAATATAATTGAATGAGAAACTTTACTTTTGCTCTTCCCCCACCCCAAACATTTCTTACACAGGGGAGCTCTTTCCTTTAAACACTGAAGTCAAACTAAATGATCTAAGTATTTTCTAAGGAAATTTTCACACTTATTTTTAATTAAATTGTGTTATATAATATTCTACTCTGTTAAACTGATCAGAGTTCAGCTGAAAATTCATTAGATAAATTATAGGAATTACTTTACTATTTTATAAATAATCCTATTCAAAAACAGGGAGATGATTTTAAAATAGAAATATTACCCCTTAACATAAATAATTGCTGGCTGTCAACAATCCAGGTGCTTTCCAAAAAGCAAGATCAAGAGAGAGCTATGACAGTGACTAAGATACTTATTAGATTTCAGGCTATTTGTAATCGTGGATAATGCAGCCTTACATGAATCACCATGGCTTCTGATTGGTTCATTCTTTGTTATCTGTAACTTACTTAAATATACTTTAGCGTAGACTCTGTGTGTGTGTGTGTGTCTGTCTGTCTGTCTGTATCTAGCTACAGATATCTGAATGAGAGGTAACTGTCTTCAGGGAGCTAGTTCACATTTAGAAGGCTCCCTCCAATGAAAATTCACAGTTCAGAGGTAGCTACAATAGGTTATTTGTCCATTATTGTGTAATTAACATTAAGAGTGTTAATGGTGGCCTTTTACTGGTTGGATTGGTAAAGTTCAACAAAAGTGGCCTGTCTGGAAAATTGCAGAGATGTTCCCATCCTTTGCAAACATGGTGTAAGAACCTAGAAGGATTGGTCTTCTGAACAGCATCCTAAACTTGATGCATAGCTGCTGATTATGACAGTTTTTGTTACCCTGCTCTGACCAGATGTTTAAATTTCTCCTGCCATTAGAAGATCATTATGAACATGATGTCATGTAAGGCGTGGTTGGAATACCTTAATGGACAGAGAGCTAGAATTTCATTGAGGTAACTGGAAAAGTGGGATGGCTATGTTTGTGCCTGTTTGCTATAAACATTTGAACATGTTCACTCTGAGACCTGGGAAGGAAATTAAGGTGGGTGGGACCGTTTTAGCTCTTGCCCCTGTCTCTCACAGTTGGGAAATATGGATTTTTACCAGTCAGAACCTAGTGTTTATGAATTGCCATACTTGATTAGGTCAGTTAGCAACAGTCTGTTATACGTTGCAGTGTGCAACTATCTGAGATTTAGGTTCTTGGAGGAATTTCAAAAATCTGAATTTTTTCATAACTGCTTGCTTATTAAATGGAACTGTCAATCTGATAGTCAGTTTTTGTATTGAGAGCTGTAAGTCAAATTTGAGATTTTATTTTGACGAGAAGAAAAGTTTGTTTTTATTATGTGTTATCTGAACTGGGTATACTCAATACACTAATAATATCTTTGAGCTTTAATCTATTACTGATTTTATTTTAGATTCTAAGAGTTTTACTTTCTAAAAGATGAAATCCTTCAACATTAGCTTTGTTCCTCAATAAGAACTTCATGTTGCCAAAGTATCTTAACTGCTGGTTCTTTCAGCCATGTATACAATTATTTGGTTGGATAGAAAGAGATGGGGGAGTGGTTAGAGGAGGGAGGGAGGGAAGCAGAGATAAAGATTGAGAGAGAGGTTAAATATAGATAAACATGTCTAGGTCAAGGTGATTAGGGATTACAGGGATCATTCTGGGGTGGATGCTCATGAAAGAAATAAACTGAATACAAGATACAAGACCCCACCACACCAGGTCTAGGTAGACTTTGTTAGAAGCTACAGGTACTAGTCCTGTTCTTTTTTTGTATCTATATAATAATGATATATCTACTTTATAATTTGCAAAATAACTTTTCTGTACAATACTACTTGTTTTTCATGGTCTTGTAATGAGGACAGTCAAAAGGTTTTTTTTTATCTCTAATTTTAGAAGAGGAAACTAAGTCACTGTGTGACTTGACTGCATGCTAGAACTGGATCTCAGAGAACTTGGAAGTTTTCTGAATCTACCTCAGGGATCTTGATCCAATAGAAGTGAACTGGTGTCAAAATATCTTTAGGATCTTTATGCTTCTGTTGCTATTGAGCTGGCCATTTGCCAGCTTTATATTATATATTCATTCAAGAAATAAATTATCATGCCTTATTTCAATTCAGGATTCTATTCTGGTTGGACTTGAGGATTTTCTGGTTTATTAACATTACTTCTATGTAAACTGTGTCTACATTGTAGAGTTAACTATTTTGAAATGACCACAAAAAAATGCAATAAGTCAAATCATCTGTACCCTCAAAATTATATTTATTCTTTTATGTGCAGCTTGTTCTAGCAACTGCCATTTGATCAGTGTATGGTTGTTCAGCTGCAGGTAAATGGATACTACTGATAAAACATACATCACTCTTTGGATGCCTTTACCTGTCAGATTAAACTTTGTTAAATCTAGAACTGTTTGTTTTTAATTAGGGTATTCTGTATGTCTCCTGGTGTACAGCTTTTTTGCTAAGGTCATGAAGAATAAGATAATGAAATGTCTAAAACACTATTAAGTGTGCTAATTCCATTCTTAGCTCAAGGAAGTCTTCATTATAATGTATCAAGTGTTGTTTTTCTTCTTTTAAGAAATTATTATATCTACTATTTCATTCCCAGAGGTTCTTAACCCTTTCCATATGATTATGAAGTCTCTTAAAAGGTTGATTACACAGAGCAAGTGTCCCTGAACTCCACTGTTTAATCAAAACTTTTTTGTTGTTGAAAAATTGTGGTAGGAACCTGAGTAATTTCTCAGCTTATCCTTTTCCCACATTTCCTGACTGCCTTCCATTCAGAAACAAGAAAGGGTTTTATTTAAAAATTTTTAAAAGACAGTTAATATTCAGTCTTCTGGTAACTTGAAGCATTCTGTTATATATAGCAAATTACTTCATCTATCAGAACCAAGTTTCCTTTTCCTTATGTTAGTTGGATCTGAATCTCATTCATCTTTATAATTGGATTTTTTTTCTTTCTTTTCTCTTGGGCAAGCTCTTATGGGGGGAAAAAAGGAATGCAGTTGCTAATCAAGGCTATAGGAGAGCAGCCTTCTGTGTCCCTACACAAGCGTCTTGTCCCAAATTGAGGATTGCTGACACAGAGAAAGTCCAGCCTAATGGATGTGGACAGCCTGGGTTTCAATTCCTGTTCCACCATTTACCATTTGAGTGACCTTGGACCAGTTATTTTAAACTTTCTGTGCTTCTATTTTCTTATCCAGAACAAAGGTGCAATAATAATATTTACTTCATAGAAATGTTTCTAAGGGTGTCTGGGTGGTTCAGTCAGTTAAGCGTCTGACTCTTGGCTTTGGCTCAGGTCATAATCTCGAGGTTGTGGGATACGCGGCTCCGCCCACTGGGGGGGAGTCTGCTTCAGACTCTCCCTCTCTGCCCCTCTCCCTGCTCATGCTTGCTCTCTCTCTAAAATAAATAAATAAATCTTTTTTTTTTTAAAGAAATGTTTCTAGAATAACATTAAAAAAAACTAGCCATATAAAGTTCTTAGAACAAATATCTGGCACATAGTAAGTGTTTTAATTAATAATAGCTAGTATTACTACCATTTTCACTTTGCCACTGCTAAATTCTCTGTATCTAATTGACTTTATTTTCTAAACCATTCGTGATATGGCTTATTTTGGCACCATTGGGAGTGCTGCCATCTTTTCAAATAGAAAGCAATTGAGAACAATTCAGAATAAATTAGACCTCTGAAGATATGTCAACACCTTTAGTGGAAACTCATTTTCAAAAAGCCTGCTCCCTCTAGGGCACTGCTGCCATGGAAGGAGGCATTCTTTGGAAATCTATTTGTTTTCATGTTGCTTATGTTCTTTTTAACCTATTTATTCAAATATTAAGAAGAATTTTATTCTAATACATTAAATTTACCATTGATTTAATGGATCAAGTCCATTGCAAGGTGGAAAGTACTTCAATGGCTATAGTAGCATTAATTCTTCTAGCTGGCTTTTGACAAAACAGTTTGGCATAACGATTGAGTTGAGGGTGAAAGCTTTAGAATTCTGCTACATGGGTTAAAATTTTGGTTTTACTACTTTCTAACTGAGCCACCTCATGTTTCCTCATCTGAAAAAGAGAGATAATGATAGCATTTACCTGTCTTCAGGATTACTGTAAAGAGATGATGCAGGGGGCATCTGGGTGGCTCAGTTGGTTAGGCATCCAACTCTTGGTTTTGGCTCAGGTTGTGATCTTAGGGTCATGGGATTGAGCCCCACATGGGGCTCCACACTCAGCAGGGAGTCTGCTTGAGACTCTCTGTCCCTCTCGCTCTGTCCCTCCCCACTGCTCTTACTCTCTGCCTCAAATAAATAAATAAATCTTAAGAAAAAAAAAAGTGATACAAGAAAAACACTTAAAAGAGGCCTGGAACACAGAGAGTGACCTACATTTGGTGTCCACAGTTACGTCAAGGACGATTTATACTGTGCTGAATCTCAGTGAGGGCTAATGATTCACAATTAGTGGACTATGCCAATCGGGCCGCTGTACTTAGAGAAGAGAGAGCCTTGAGACTTGCTGTCATCAAATTCACTTACAGATTGAAAAGAGAAAAGAAGTCCCAAGAACTGAGAAGAATGGTCCAGGGATTCCAGTAACTCTAGTTTGACTACAAATAAAGGTTTCTCATCTATTCCACTGCACTGTTATCTGTATGTGTGATGCAACCGTGTCTGATTTATGTCAGGCTGCTTTAGACTGCCATGCAGGGCCTAGATTATGAAAGGACAACAAGTGTTAGACAAAACCAACTTGAGGAAAGAAGAGAGATATCAGAACTTCCAGTGTAACTGTTTTTCCAATTTTAAAAATCAGGTAACTTGTCCCCAGACTTTCTATACATTTTTTTCTAGGATGATTTTTCAGAAATTCAAAATTCAAATATGGTTGTCATAAATGGGTTCTAAGATATAGTGACTAGACTTTAATGAAATGAAAATGTGGATTGTCTACACTGCATTTCGTCTTTAAAAAGCACAGGATAAAAGAATTCTCTAGATCTGTGCCATCCATTATAGTAGCCACATGTACTTGTTTATTTTTACTTTAAATCCATTGAAGTTTTAAAAGTTTAAAAAGTTCCTCTGTTGCACTGGCCACATTTCAAGTGCTCAAGAGCTGCAAGTGGCTGGTGGCTATCATATTGGACAGTTCAGACGGACATACCCACCATCAGAGAAAGGTCTATTGGATGGTGCTGCCCTAGAGCATCTGAAAAATAACTTACATAGTTAGTAGAGTAAGTTGCACAGTCAGGAGTACCATAGAGAAGTGTTTTCACAAAATGCGAAATGTATTGTATGATGATAAACAAAATAATAGCCCAAACTCTTTTGAGAATTTAGTCAAATCCAATCATTCACTATGCAATGAAAGGTCTATAATTTGTGATATGAAATATCTCCTAGAAGAAGGAAAGGACGGAAGGAAGGAAGGAAGGAAGGAAGGAAGGAAGGAAGGAAGGAAGGAAGGAAGGGGGGAGGGAGGGAAGACGAGAAGAAGGGAGGAAGTAAGGAAGGAAGGAACTGCAGGCTTTAAGGGGGAAAAGGAAGGCAACATTAAACTAATTCTGATGTAGGCTCACCTGATTTTCTAATTTATTTACAAGCATCTTTGAAGTGTTTTCAACTTGCAGAGTCACAACAGGGGCTTTTCCAATCAATATTTATGTTACATACATTACACTTGGAAAACAGCTAACACTTTCAAATGCTGATATATGTGGAAGAAGATCATGTTGGCTCAAGACTGAGTCTATCCATGGAAAATGTCCCCGTTGATATAATTCCACAGTTCACCATGATGAATTTTAAACAGAAGGTACATTTTTATCTGCTTAGATTTTATTTTGGCAGTAAAATATCTAATGATTATTCAATTTGGTCTGAAGTATAAAATATCATTAGGAGTTCTGCATAAGTGCTTAGGAATTCAATCTTAACTCTGCCTATTGCTCTTTACTGTGGATCTAATTAATAACAGTAGTTTCCAGCCTTGAAGTCAGGAAGAAAGATTGGGCACTTTGCCCTCACAATTCTGACCTTTGACGTTAATGATAATCCTTGTATTGGAATTGTTCTTTAGAGTTTGCAAAATGCTCTCAGGCACTGCTTTCATAAAGTAGTCCACTTACTTCTGAAACAGGCTCATGAAAGAGACAGGAGTTTTAGCACTCTTAACTTAAAAACATGGAAACTGATGTGTACAGAATTATGTTATCTGTCCAGAAAACTCAGGGATGTGAGCAGAACTCAAGTGTTATTTCTGCTATGCCATGCTGCCTTCCTAAGCATCTTGTAAGCTGCACCAGTTGCTACCACCAGATTTTGGCCCAGGCATGGGAAAGAAAAGGAAGAGAGGAAATGGGCAAAGATGAGAGACAAGATGAAGATGTAACAGTTTATGCTTTTAAAAATAATTAGCATAAGGAGACCCGACTATAAAATGCAATGTGGTAACTCTGAATGGGACCATGAAAGAGAGAAAGGGCAATAGATAAAAACTAAAGGAATCTGAAAGAAGTATGGACTTCAGTTAATAATGATATATTAATATTGGTTCATTAATTATAACAAATGTGCCATTATAAGATGTTAATAATAGGGAAAATTGGGTGTGGGATACATTAAAATTTTCTGTACTTTTCTTGCAATTTTATGTCAACCTAAACTTTTCTAAAATAAAAAAGTATTTAAAAAAGTCATTGGTAGGAGTATGTATCCAAAACCTCAGTTTTGTCTGCAAATCTACAAGTTGCAGTTTGGCCCACTTTCTTGATGAAGGGAGATAATACATTACACTTGGAAACTTATACCATCCCGGTATAAGTTGTTTTGTTAGATAATGCTACAGAATAGGTTTGTTGAACTAAGACCTACAGGCCAAATTCAGCCCATCTCCTCTTTCAGTGGAGTTTTATTGTAACATGGCCAGGTTCATAAATTTACATAATATCTCTGGCTATTCTGTGCTACCACTGGCAGAAGTGAATAGTTATGAGAGAGACCACATGGTTCACAAAACCTAAAATGTTCGCTATCCAGCCCTTTACAGAAAATGTTTTCGAAACACTGGTATAAAACATCAGATTCTCTGCTTTTCATCAACAACTATTTATTGAGTGCTTACCATGTGCCAGGCATTCTTCTTACACGATGGTGATCAAAACAAAGAGTCTACCTTTTATGGTACCTCAGTATAATGAAATAATGATATAAATATGTAAATAAACAGCACCACTGACAAATCGTGCAAAATTAATTCCAATAGCTCTAAGTCGTACCAAAACAGTAAAGTGAACACAGTTGATACAGAGACAGTTGTTGGGGATTAAAGAGCTAATTTAGTTTGGGTACTCGTGTAAGTGCTCTGAGATAGATCCTGAATAATGGGAAGGAACCAACTATGGAAAGATAAGGGGGATAGCCGTCCAAGTAGAATGACTAGAAGTACAAAAGTCATAACACAGAAACAAGCTTAAAGTTTACAACAAAGAAATTTTAAGACTTGTTTAGACCTCAACTACTTCTAAAATTAAGTACAACAAAATTAAAATAAATACACATCCCATCTTTCTTTTCTGCTGTATATATTTTGAAAGGATCACTCAACGTGAATAACAAGATTTTCATATCCCATGAGAATTTTGCTAATGAAATTAGTGATTATTTTGAAAACATCCCCCATGGGAAAAGAGCAGCAATAAATGTTACTTATCATAAGATATTTGGCATGTTACAATTCTCCGTTAAGCCTTAAAATATTTTCCTTCCTTATCCATGCCAGAGTTATTGAGATATAATTGACATATAACACTGTGTAAGTTTAAAATATACATGTGTTAATTTGATACACTTATATAATGCAAAATGATGACCACCACAGCTTTAGCTAACACCTACATCACATCCCATAATTTCTACTTCTTCTTTGTGGTAAGAACATTTAAGATCTACTCTCATGGTAACTTTCAAGTATATAATACAGTATTACTAACTATAATCACCACGATATACATTAGACCCAAAACTTACTCATCTTATAACTGAAAGTCTGTACCCTTTGACCACCATCTCCCACTTCCCCACCCCCTGACCCCTGGTAACCGCCATTCTGCTCTCTGTTTCTGTGAGTTTGGCTTTCTTAGATTCCACACATAAGTAATATCATATAGTACCTGTCTTTCTGTGTCTGATGTATTTCAGTTACCATAATGCCCTAAGGTCTATCCATGTTATTGCAAATGGCAGTATTTCCTTCTTTCTCTGGCTAAATAGTATTTCATATTATCACACACACACCCTACATCTTCTCTATCCATTCATCCACTGACAGACACTTAGGTTGTCTCCATACCTTGGCTATTGGGAGTAATGCTGCACTGAACATGGAAGTGCAAGGATCTTTTCAAGATCTTTTTTTCATTTCCACTGGGTATATATCCAGAAGTGGGATTGCTGAATCATGTGACAGTTCTATTTCTAATTTTTGGAGGAATCTCTATAATGTTTTCCATAGCAGCTGTACCAGTTTGCATTCATACCAACAGTGTACATGGGTTCCATTTTCTCATCCTTTCCAACATTTGTTATCTTTCGTTTTTTGATGATAGCCATTCTAACGTGTCTGAGGTGATTTTTTTATTGTGGTTTTGATTGGCACCTAGTGATGCTGAGCACTTTTTCATGTACCTGTTGGCCATTTGTACATCTTCTTTGGAAAATATGTATTCAGCTCCACCCATTTTTTAATTGGGTTGTTTGTTCTTTTGGCAGAAGGGCTTTTTAAAACACTGATTGCTGAACCCCACTCCCAGAGTTTCTGATGCAGTAGGTATTAGTGAGGTCTGAGAATTTGTATTTCTAACAAATTCCCATGCAGTTCTGCTGCTGGTGTGGGGATCACATTTTAAGAATTACTGATCTAGATAACTTTTCTATTTCTAGGGTCATTAATATCTGCAATTTCGGGGACTAGAATCATTAGGAATTGTGATGTATCAGCAATTTTAGCATCCCCTTTAATGTAAGTTTTATTCTCCCCATGTAAAAAGTTAATTATCAAAATATGTGTTCCTTGCTTTAAATCAACCATATAAAAAGTAGTGTGAAAGATTAAAAACAAAATTGAGATGGCCTATGACACTTAGGGGTCAGAGTTCTCACTTTAGGTACACAGTCTTGCTCATTTGCCCTCCTTAGATATCCTCAGTTTATGGGCCACTGAGGGCTTCAGTGTTACTAAGTTGAAGGTGCTATCAAGTCCCTCTCGGGTACACTTGTCTCTAAAATACACGCTGTGCTGTCGAAGTGTAGTGTTCAGAGAGGCAAGTGACTGTCCCTTCACTCCAGCCTCAGCCAACAGAAACATTCTACATTCAGCCTCCTGTTTTCCTTTGCTCTATTCTCTCTACTGGGTACCATCTGCTCTATCCCAGTCACTATATGTATTTATATATGTTCCTGATGTTAATGAACAACTCACGCTCATTTGAGAATATTTTCAAAATATAGAAAAGTATAAGAAAAATAAAATAATAACCAAAATCCCACAAATTAAAGTCATCCATAATGTCAGCATGCAGAGAGAACCATAATTGACACTTTGGTATATTCCCTTTTAATTGCTTTTTTTTAATCTAAAATATATGTTAAGTTGAAATGTTTTTATATTTATTGGCTTTTTCTGTTTCTTCTAAAAATTGACTCCTGTCCTTCATCTATTTTTCTACTAGTGTGTTACTGTATTTATCATAATGTGTAGATGTTTTTAATCAGTCAAGGATATTCAACCTTTAATTTTCATGTTGTCAAAATTTATTCCCAATTTATTTAGAGGTTGCCAATACTTAGCCATATTAACCCACAAAAATAGTGGTACCATATGTTTCAACCTAATTTTCAGCTTTCAGTTTTTATGTTTCTGATGTTTAGAAATCTCTTTAAGATTTTATTTATTTATTTGAGAAAGGGAGAGAGAAAGGGAGAGCGCACGAGAGGGAGGGGCCAAGGGAAAGGGAGAAACAGACTCCCCGCTGAGGAGGTAGCCAGACATGGGGCTCCATTCCAGGACCCTGAGATCATGACCAGAGCTGAAGGCAGATGTTTAACAGACTGAGCCACCCAGGCACCCCCGATGTTTAGAAATCTTAACTTCTGGGGCGCCTGGGTGGCTCAGTCGTTGGGCATCTGCCTTCGGCTCAGGTCATGATCCCAGAGTCCTGGGATCAAGCCCCGCATCGGGCTCCCTGCTCAGCGGGAAGCCTGCTTCTCCCTCTCCCACTACCCCTGTTTGTGTTCCCTCTCTCGCTGTGTCTTTCTCTGTCGAAAAATAAATAAAATCTTTTTAAAAAAAGAAATCTTAACTTCTCACACAGTTAAAAGTTCCTTTTGTGATTTTCCCCCACTGTTTATTAAAACAATAGCTTATTAGTCCTAACTATCCAAAGCCATTTGAATATTCACTTTTATTTTCTTTGGTCTTCTATTACATCATTTTTGTACCTAGGCAAATATATCCATTCAGTGAATAGTAATGACATTTTTAGCAAAGATGTATTTTTTTCTTCAAGCCATTTATTGAATATTCTATATCTTTCTAATCAGTTTGTTAGGCTTCTTTTGGGATATCATATGAGTTAAAGTTTTTTTTTTGTTTTTTTTTTTAAAGATTTTATTTATTTATTTGAGACAGAGAGAATGAGGTACAGAGAGCATGAGAGGGAGGAGGGTCAGAGGGAGAAGCAGACTCCCTGCTGAGCAGGGAGCCCGATGCAGGACTCGATCCCGGGACTCCAGGATCATGACCTGAGCTGAAGGCAGTCGCTTAACCAACTGAGCCACCCAGGCACCCCTGAGTTAAAGTTTTTATATAGATTATTAAGGTATTATTCATACAAACATTTATTTCAAGGCTCTATGAGCTGTCACATTTCTGTTTTTGTATTTTGTGTCTGGTATAATGCTATTTCAATTATGAAAGCTTTATAATAGTGCAATTCTCCAGTTCAAATTAGCACAATTTTTCATATGTAAACATTTCTGAAATGGAGATGATTCTTACAGATGACATAGAAAATCACTTTTCTTTTTTGTGGTACATAAAACTATGGTGTATATTACAATCAATGATTTTTATATTTGTTGTAATACAGAATATTTTCATATATGGCTGGGCATGAGTTTTTTCATTACTCCTTGTCAAATTGTATTTGTGTTCATTTCTGTTTTTATTCATTTTCCTATGCTGTAGATTCACTTGAAACTTATATTATTGTGAAAAGATCCTTTTAATCTTGTGTAATGTTTTTGCTTTCCACTTTACTGAAATAGTTTCCCACTGCTTTATTTTAGTGTGTGTTTACTGGATAAGTTATTATCATTTTTATTTTTTAATATTTTAGTATAATTTGATCTTTATTATTTTCTCTTGTGTGTGGCTCAAATAGTTATATATTGGATTGTCAGACAAATACAATT
The DNA here is from genome assembly GCF_029215605.1 of Mirounga angustirostris. Taxonomy (NCBI): domain Eukaryota; kingdom Metazoa; phylum Chordata; class Mammalia; order Carnivora; family Phocidae; genus Mirounga; species Mirounga angustirostris. The sequence goes on along the minus strand of NW_026991709.1, from coordinate 172,486,187 downwards.
GTCTTTATTTTCTAATAGAAGATTTTAATCCTTTCATACTTATTTTCATAAGTAAGTCTTGTTTTATGCTTTCTGGAATTTGCCTGTTTTCTACCTTTTGCTGTAAGAAAGTATTTTTTGTTCATCATCTTCAGGGATTCTGAAGTAATTCCTCCAGGTTTAAATTCCTTAAGTAATTGCTTTTTGTTTTCATGATAACCTCCATTAATCAGCAGCCTCTGTTGTTTCATGAAATTATTCCCTTTTACTACCTTATCATCTATTCACAAAAGATGAGAATTTTGAAAAGCTTGTATTTCTCTGCTTTTTAAAAATTTACTCCTGTTCATTTGATAAAATTTGGTTTTAGACCCAAATTATGATATTAAATTATTATTATTTTGAACATCTCCCTTCATCAAAAATTTGTGACCTCACAACATTTGATATAATTACAGGTCTTCCTTTACTTATGATGGGGTTATGTCCCTATAAACCCATTGCAAGTTGAAAATATCATAAGTTGACAATGCATTTAATATGCATTGAACAAGCTCAGAACGCTTCTGTTAGCCTACAGTTGGGCAGAATCATCCGACACAAAGCCTATTTTATAATAAAGTGTTGTATAGCTCCTGTAATTTATTGAATACTATATTGAGAGTGAAAAACAGAATGATTGAATGGTCCCGAAGAGTTGTAAATGTACAGGTTGTGTACCCTCGTGCTGGGGAGCTGACCAGGAGCTGCAGCTTAGTGCCACTGCCCAGCATCATGAGAGTATCATACTTTTTCATACTTTATACCACTAGCCAAGGAAAGATCAAAATTCAAAGTACAGTTCCTCTAGAGGGGAGTGGGGTCGGGGGATGGGTTAGCCTGGTGAGGGGTATTAAAGAGGGCACGTATTGCATGGAGCACTGGGTGTTATATGCAAACAATGAATCGTGGAACACTACATCAAAACTAATGATGTAATGTATGGTGATTAACGTAACATAATAAAATTAAAAAACAAAAAACAAAAGTACAGTTCCTACCAAATGCATATTTCTTATGCAGCATTATAAAGTTGAAAAAATGTTAAGTCAAATCATTATAAGTCAGGGGCTGCCTATATTTAAATGTTTTCAAAATTTATCAAATCTTCTAGCTTGGTTTTCTTCATTCTTGAGTTTGAAATTTTAATACTTTCTTAATAAGCTGTAGTATGTACTTAAATCTATTTTAAATAAATATGTGTGTGTACATTTTTAAGCACTTCCAAATTTGAGAAGGTCCTCTTGTTGCCTTAACATATGGAGGAATAGTTGTTTTGCATTTTTAGGTCTCAAATTTACCATATCAAAATTCTGGGCCTTTATGCAATAAATATTGCCTTTATGAAATAACTCCTGTAGTGGAAAAGTCTGAGACCAATTCAAGTTGTTCCTCTGTGGGTAACCTACTTCATTGTCTGGACTAATATGAATTTTTACCTTAATTATTCTAATTAGAATTTTTGGTTTGGTGTGGGTTCTTTTTATTTCCCTTTCCTGGAATATCATGAAGCATTTTTATTGGAAGATTCATAGTTTTATCAGTTGTGGAAATTTTTCATCATTTTTTTCCTTTAATGATTACTTCCATTCTAATTGCTCTGGTTTCTTTTTTGAGAAACCCTCAAGTACTCATTTTAGATTTCGATTCTCTAAATTCCATCTGCTTCACTTTTTCTTTAATAGTTTTTTTTTTTTTTAATCCCTGGGTCTTTCTCCTTTGTTTCCAGGAATGAATCTCAACTGTATGCTTCACATGAATGGTTTTATTTGCTTCAATAGTAGCTCTTATCTTTACTGCCTCTGATGCAAATTTTAATTATGCTTTCCTGATTTAATTTGATACCTTATTTAGATCAGCTTCTTAACTTCTCAGCTTTTGTCTGTGTGTTTCATCTTGTTTTATTTTCAGCCCATCCCCCTTTTCTTTCATATCTGTCGGCATTTCCTCTCAATACTTCCTGCTCATGTATGTGTAGACATCATTATTTCTTGCATACTGGGGTTTAGTTCAAGCTGAAATATTTTAACATTTTCTTCTGTTTTCTTTGATAAATCATTTTTTAAAAATGCTCTTCCAATGAGCCTTCATAATATTCTGTTTTCCCCTTCCCTATGTGGCAATTAGATTTTAATAGAACACATGTTGTTTTGTTTTCTTTCTTGTATGAATGGAGATCTATCCTATTTACAGTGTTTATCAATTAGTAGGATGCCCTTGGTCCCAGCTACTGTCCATTTGATTATAAATTTAATCATCTTTTTGGATCTATATAGGAAAAGTAAATTGATGTGCACAGTTCTTGGCCCAGTTCCCAGGGTCTTTTCTGTTGAAATTAAGAGGGGTGTCTTTCATCCCACACACAAGAGTCCTTATTAAATTAAAGGTGTACATGAAAATCTACTGCATATATTTCTCACACAGCTTTTCCATCCTCTGCCATACACTACACTGTTTTCTTTCTGAGAAATATACTATATCCCTGTTTAAGGGCTCCCATAGTCCCACTTTCTACTCCATTGTGTTCTTGCTGTAGGAAAGAAGACACAAACATTATTGAGATTACCTGTAAAAGCAACAAAAATATAGAAAAAGGGAGAATGGATGTCTAAAGTCCTAGAAATTAGGTACAGAAAGCAGACTGTATAAGAAAGATAGAAAGAAAAGGAGGAAAGAAAGAGAGGAGGATATTTAAGGAAAATAAAATATCTTCTGATCTTTTTCAGTAGTGTGAGAGTACTCTTTCATGAAGCCACCATTGTTTTTCTCAATGCAGTTCTATCGACTTTATAGTTAGTGAAAATTTCTCCCATTTTCTAGAAATAGGTTGTCTGTCAGTCTTAATTTGTTGTGATGTTGTGAGTTTTCCTGTGTCTTAATAGGTATTTTAGAGAGAACTGGAGAGACACTGCCTCTGGGACGACTAGCCAGATGCCATTTTAAAGGGAAGCCTGTGGTTTAGTTATAAATACAGAAAAGACAATTGCCCATGCCAAAAGATTCCATCCTTGTTCATTTTTCCCATTCTGTCTTGATATGAGCCAGATAGTGCTGTTTGTTTTCAGGGTCAAATGTTGAAATAAAATGATTATGCTAACTCCTTGATAAATGCCTAAAAATCATGTTTACATTGATTTAAGTTTATTTTATATGTTATGAGCCTTGCCTAATATTGGCTCTAACTTTATATTTTTGTGTACTTAATTATGATGATAAAAGTTTATATGACTATTATATTTTGAATTTCTTCCTTTTCCTTACAAGATGTCAAAACTCTTGATTTCATTCTAATTTTAAATCACCTTCCACATGTTTAAACATTCACCCAAGGTAATGGTTCTATAACTACATTGTACATAATTTTCACAGGAGGCTCTCATAAAAACATTCAGATTTCCAGGCATTACCTTATGATATAGATTGTGTAGGACCTCAAAGTCTTTATTTGTAATGAGCACCCTCAAATGGTAGGAATGTTTGGTCCACTTATACTTTGATGGCTGTGGATGAGGATCAGGAAAGGGATTAAGGTATATTTTTTCTTATTCTCCTTGATATACTTTAGCCTCACAAATGCGTACCTAGACATTTCCTCCAGTGAAGACTGTCTGCCCTAAGGCTAGATTATGTATGTAAAAACAATATGATTACCACTCTAAGAATCTGTGAAGCATACACTCAGATATCTCCTGATTGCCTAGAGGATTTGATAGTTTGTTCTGACAGAAAAAAATTTTCTTTTCATAATATTCCTCAAATGAGTATTATTAACTGCCTATAAAGATACTAATTATCTGATAAACAGAAAAAGCATACTATAGTAGAAAGTTTAGTGGACTTAAGAGTCAGAAGAACTAAATTAAGATCCATCTATGTGACTGTGAACCCATTTTAACTCTATTTCTTCATCTGCCAAACAGGGCTAATTCCATCTGCTTTATTCATGCAACAGGTTTTAGAAAGGTCAAATAATACACATATATGAATATACAAAGTACTTTGTGAACTGTAAACACTGAATACATGAAGAATACTGTGTTAAATGAAAAATATTTTATTACCATACCTACATAGCATCAACAGAAGTTTCAGCAATTCTCTTATTTTATCGAAAACTAAATAATCAACATGGATTTACTGAGGATTATAGCAGGAATAAAACACTAGGTATCTAGCATATAATAGGGAAATATCTTGTTTGCTTTTCAACTTTTCAATTAATATGTTGGTATATAAAAGTCCAAATATATATTATGAGTTTTTCTAAAACTATTAAATTGCATGCTGTTCTTTCCTACATAGGCTAAGTTCATTAGTCTAATAGAATGCGACAGGTAACAGTTACCCATTGGTAATTTTGTTCCATTAATATCCATGCACCATACTTCACTCTTTCAACACTACTTTAATGACTTGTAGACTTCTACTGAGGTACTTCCTAATTAAGTGTACTTGCAATAGCTATAGTTTTTATTATCAAATCATTCTGGATTCAGACTTTGGGCTGATGGTTGTTTCTTAATTGCTCAGATTTTTTTTTTTATTTAATTAGCTTTAGATAGCAGAACAAATGGTCTCTGAATTCATTGATGCTATATCTATGTGGTAATATATTTTGGTTCTGTCTAATGGGGTGACTCTTCTAAATTTTCTCATTAAACAGCACTTTTAGTTTCTCATTTTCTTTTTTTATTCAATTTATGTCAAAGTTAATGTGAAATAAACATAAATTTTTCAAATTATAACATTTGCCAAACTCAAAATCAAATATGATAGCTTTAGATTGGATACATTTAGATTCATATATTTAAAGTTATACACACCTGGGGTGAATGGGTGGCTCAGTTGTTAAGCATCTGCCTTTGGCTCAGGTCATGGTCCCAGGGCCCTGGGATTGATCCCCACATCGGGCTTCCTGCTCCGTGGGAAGCCTGCTTCTCCCTCTCCTACTCCCCCTGCTTGTGTTCCCTCTCTTGCTGTGTCTCTCTCTGTCAAATAAATAATAAAATCTTTATAAAAAAATAAAGTTATACACACCCAATAATATTAAATCAATACAAGTGGAATCTTCTCTCAACCATAATATGATACAATCAAACAACTTCCTAATAAATATTGTTAAGCACTTAAGGAGTGCTAGACACTAGGGATAAATCATGAATAAAAATAAACAATGCTCTTCTCTGCTCTCAAGGGAGTCTATTGGAAAGGAATGAAGGCTGTATTTTAAACTAATTATCACACTACTGATCATATAATTATAAATTGTAACAAAGGATCTGAAGAAAAGAAATATAATTATATGAATGTATTACTAAATAAGCCTAAACAGAGTCAGAGAATTCTTCTTCAAGGAAGGAGTATCTAAGCTGAGTTCTGGATGATGAGTATCAATAAACTTGGTTATTGAAGAGGGTATGGAAAAATGTTCCAGACACAGAAGGCACAGCATATGTATAGAATAATGCAAGAGCATATGGTGCATTTAGAGAAATGAAAGAAGGCCAGAGTGGTTGAAGCAGATAAAGCAAGGGGAAGAATTTTATGAGATAAGGTTTGAAAAATTGAGATAACAAGACATTTCAGGTTAGAGTAAAACTTAGAGCCAATATCCTAAGAGTATAGCAAAGTTAGTAGAGTATTTTAAAAGAAAGGCAATGTTACCATAATTGCTTATGAAAAGATTACTTGGCTAATTTCAACATATAAATTAAGCTAAGCCGATACATCTGCCACTATAGACATATAAAAATGTTGGGTAAATATACTACACACTTCTAAAAAAGAAAATGAAAGAATATCTCCAAGAGCCAGTAAAGAAGAAAGATTTCTTCATGAAATCATAAGAGGAATAGTAGCCTAGAAAAGAAGATCAAAGAACTGTGGTTATTAAAGAGGGTATTGAAAAAACAGAAGATTGTCCTTAAAGCTAAGTGAGTCAAGGAGCTGGAATTTGTACATTTGTATAAAACAGGGGCATGAGAAGCCCTGCCTTCCCTGTAAAAGAGCCTAGAAAAATTCTAATTCCTGGCTAAAGAAGCTACATAAAAAATTAATGTAAAACTACTGATCAAACATAACAAATACCATGATACACAGGACTTTCATCATAAAAGATACAATCCCAACCTAAGAGGAACTTATTTTTAAAAAAGAAGCAAATAACCTCTACTAGGGGACTGATGCAACAAACTGGATGTTAAGAACTTAAATAGTAGAATTACTTGGAAAAGATAACAAAACAAGAACATTTAAGATTAAAAATTATAAGGGTACTTGGGTGGCTCAGTCAGTTAAGCGTCTGCCTTCGGCTCAGGTCATGATCCCAGGGTCCTGGGATTGGCCCCACTCAGCGGGCAGCCTGCTTCCCCCTCTTCTTCTGCCCCTCTCCCTGCTTGTATGTGCTCTCTCTCTCTCTCAAACACATAAATAAAATCTTTTTAAAAAATTAAAAATTGGGGCACCTGGGTGGCTTAGTTGGCTCAGTCAGTTAAACATTTGCCTTCAGCTCAGGTCAAGATCCTAGGGTCCTGGGATCGAGCCCCACATTGGGCTCCCTGCTCAGTGGAAGCCCTGCTTCTCCCTCTCCCACTCCTCGCCTTGTGTTCCCTCTCTCTCTGTGTCTTTCTCTGTCAAATAAATAAAATCTTTTAAAAAATAATTAAAAATTATAGATGGAGTAGAAATCATGACAAGAGAATGGAACACAATGGAAAAATAATGCATGTACTTGCAAATGAATAAAAAAGATAAAATGAACACGTAAAATTAAAAATTACAGATGTAATAGAAATCATGACAAGAGAATAGAACACAATGCAAAAATAACACATTATTAATTAATTAAGGGCATTAATTTAAAACTTAAAAATCTTTAAACAGCAGCTGTTGTAGAAGAAAGGATTTTGAACTACAAGGTAGATCAGAAGATCCATGTAGATGAAAGATAGAGTATAAAATGTAAAATGTGACAGACAAGGAAAATAGAATTAGTAGAGATCCCAAATAGAAAACAAGGAGAGAATGAAGAAGAAAATACTTGAAGAGATAATTGCTGTGAATTTTCTAGAAAGTTCACAGAATAAGTATTTAATTTAAAGAAGAACATCACAGCCAATTAAAGAAATAAAAATCAATCACGTAACCAGAATATGAGAGTGAATGTGAAGAACACTACAGACAAAAGATGATTACTTGGTGTTTGGCTTACCCAATATGATAAATTATGGGGCCATTCACTGACACTGAGAGCAATGGAAGTAGAGATTAAGGCTGGTATGGTTAGTCTTGCACTCATTCAGTTTTATATGCCTCAAAGCCACTCATGTGGTAAAGCCTAGTAGGCAATTGACTACACAAGTATGGATCTGAAAAGAGAGGTCTGAGATAGAGATATTTAGTTCTTACATGAGTACATGTTAAATGAAGTTGTTTGTATGGGTCTGGCTGCCTAGGAAAAGGACTAAGTTAAATCCAGGACTTCTTGAAACTTCATACAATGACTGATACACCTACAAAAGAAACATGGAAACTTTTCCAGAGTGGAAGAAAACAAAGAAAGTGGATATATTTCTCTAAAAGCCAAAGCAAAATACTGAGAAAAGATACTCTTTTTCATTTTCCTAAATTTGCAGTGTTTAAGACCATCTCTACATACCATAACATCATATTAATCTGACATTCTTCTCTTGGCATTAAATGTTAAAAGGAACATACATTCTTAAATATATTACCATATGTGGACATCGGGGATTCTTCAGAAATACTGGGTACTGCATATGTTCATTTTATTTCTCTGGAGGTTTTAATAATGGTAATCTAAAGCAAGGATCTTCAAACTTTTTCTCTAAAGGAGAAGATAGTATCTTAGGTGTTGGGCTCCATAGGTCTCTGTTGAAACTATTCAATTTTGCTATTGTAGCATGAAAATAGCCATAGATCATACACAAATATTGAGTATAGCTACATTCCAATGAAACTGTTTACAAAGACAGCATCAATCCAGAGACACTAAACATATGACAGCACTAGGGTTTGCTATGGGACAGACCCGGAGCTATTTTAAATCTTTTTACTACATGTAAGTAACATTTGTATGCACTGCATCTTTTATTTCCCATATTTGTTAGGTCAGAAAAATGCTTTGATTTTAGACAGAAAACGCTAAACAAAATAATATTAGATGCAAAGAATGTGATAGGAAAATACAGATTTAATTAGAAAATAACTACAAACCATATAAAACTAACGAGAATCTAAATAGTAATTTTTCGATTAAGGAATATGCCTTATATATGGCAAAGGGGAAATGACATAGAAAATCAATCTGATAAGAGAAACTATAAAAGAATTCATGATCCATGTAATAAAACTAAAGTGTCTTTTTGTGGAAGCATCAAGACATTCACACGAATACTTATGAACAGTTATGTAGAGGAAAAGTAATACTAGCAGAGGAGATAGCCCCCAAAGTAAAAATGTATGTGCCTGCGTACATAGGTACACACACACACACACACACTCACAACTGTAGTTTGGAGTTATAGAGAGGCTTAAGAAATCTCTGTAGGACAATACAGTTAAAAGTTAAAAATAAAAATTGATGGTTATATCATTATTTTGAAGACATATTTTCAAATATATATGTAAGAAAAGGCTAAATACATTAATATCCTGTTTTGTCTCCTGCAACTAGAGTACTAGAGTAAAATCAGTTTGTTTGTTTGGTTTTTTTTAAACAAACTGATTTCCAGGGCGCCTGGGTGGCTCAGATGGTTGGGCGTCTGCCTTCAGCTCAGGTCAGGATCTCCAGATCCTGGGATCAAGCCCCAAGTCGGGCTCCCAGCTCGGCGGGGAGTCTACTTCCTCCTCTCCCTCTGCCTCTCCTCCTGCTCATTCTCTCTCTCTGTATCTCTCTGTCTCAAGTGAATAAATAAAATCTTTAAAAGAAATGATTTCCAGGAAGAAGAAATAGACATACTTTTCTCTCTTCCCCCCACCATGTATAATTAATATCCCAGTAATTATATGTAAAGTATGTAAAAGGAAACTTTCAAGGGTAGAAAGAAAGAAAGACTGGCGAGGGACCTCAGGACTGAAGGGCAACATGATGGTGCATTTTCCAGGTGTTCTCTTCACATCATACAGCTCAGGCTATTTCAGGCTGTAGAAGCTAGCACCTGGACATGACAAGAAGTACAAACAAAAAACAAACAAACAAAAAATAAAACCTACTCAAAAGCTGAAGGACCAGGAAAGGGGGAGCCTGGCAAAACAGAAAACCTTTAGACAGTAACTGCTCTACTCCACCCAAACACCACAGAAAACAACTGTGATTCCACACACACCTACCCCAGGAGAGATGGAGTGGATGTTCCATGCTCACCAAACTGTAACAGGGCACCCCAGCATCCCTCCTCCAACACCACCAGGGTAGTGTCAGAAAAGACTGAGTAAGGAGCCTAGAATTTCAGCTCCATCAGGTGGTAAGGAGGTTCACTGCTTCCCAGCCACTGCAGTGTCAAGAGACCATGTGGGGAGCATAGAATTTCACTCCGACCCAGAAATAATGAGGCACCCCTCCTCACTGGGCTTGGGTGACATCAGAAGAGTCCTACTACAGAGACGGTGTTAAGAGGCCATCTTCCTGTGGTTTCAGTGAAGGCTCCATGCGGAGTAGTAACATGAGACTCCTATCCCTCCCAGCCAGGGAGATATCAGTGATCACCTAGAGGGGAAATGGTACTCCCACCTCCACCCAACAGTAAAGATGCTGCCACTCCCATAGGTATCAACAGAGACCAAGGGGGAGCCTAGATTTATACTTCTCTGGGCTGAAATAAGGGAGTATACCCCTTCTCCTGCAATGGATGTCAGAGGAAACCAGCTGAAATAGAATATTTAAATAAGATCCTGTCCCATAACCTAATAAAAATATGTCAAGGTTTCAGTTGAATATCATCCAACACACCAAACCAGAAAGATCTCAAACTGAATGAAGAAAGGCAATCAACAGGTGCCAGTACTTAGATGACAGAGTTGTGAGAATTACTTGACAAAAATAGTAAATAAAATATAAATGATATTTACATTTAAATATATAAGCACTTTAAATTTTAAGCATTTAAGTAATAAAAATGTCCCCTTGAGTAATTAAAATCTCACTTAAAACAAATGAAAAAAAAAATACAAAGTCTCAACCAAGAAAGATAAACCTCCAGTAAGGAAAAAAAGATATAAAGAATCAAATGGAAACTTTTGAAGTGGAAAATACAGTAAGTGAAATAAAAATTCAGCAAATAGTTTCAACAGTAAAATGGAAAGAACAGAGAAAATAATCAGTAAACTGAAAGATGGAACAATAGATATTAGGCCATCTAAAAACAGAGAAAATATGGGCGCCTGGGTGGCTCAATCATTAAGCATCTGCCTTCGGCTCAGGTCATGATCCCAGGGTCCTGGGATCGAGTCCCACATCGGGCTCCCTGCTCCGCGGGAAGCCTGCTTCTCCCTCTCCAACTCCCCCTGCTTGTGTTCCCTCTCTCACTGTGTCTCTCTCTGTCAAATAAATAAATAAAATCTTAAAAAAAATAAAAATAGAGAAAATATAGACTGAAAAAAAGTAAACAGAGCTAAGGAAAAAATGCCAACCCCAAAAGGTTATACACTTCGTGATTCCATCTATACAACGAAAAGATGACAAAATTATAGAAATGAAAAAATTAGTGATTGCCAGACAAAATTTCTATAATTTTGTCATCTTTTGGTTGTATAAATGGAATGTGGGGTTAGAGGAAAAGACGATGTAAGTTGATGTTACTACAAAAAGGTGATGGGGGAGATCCTTGTGGTTGGAAATGTACCTGGGTTAGAAGTGTACCAATGTCAATAACCTGGTAAGGATACTACACTGTGGTTTTGTAAATGTTACCATTGGGGGAAACTGAGTGAATGGTACACAGGATCTACCAATTATTTCTTATAGCTACATGTGAACCTACAGTTATCTCAAAATACACTTTTTTCATAAAAATAATTGATATCAAAGCAATATAGAGATTTGATGCAAACCCTACTAAAATCCCAATGACTTTTTTTTTCCAGAATGGGAAATTATATCTTAAAAAGTATATGGAATTTCAAGAGAACCAGAATAGCCAAAACATTCTGGAAAAAGAAGAACAAAGGTAAAGGGTTAACAGTTTTTAAGACTTACTCTAAAGCTACAGAATTCAAAATAGTGTGATATTTATCCATAGAATCAATTCATTTATTAATTTGAGAGTTCAAAAGTAAACCCCCACATCTATGGCAAACTGATTTTTGAAAGGGTGCCAAGACCACTTCCTAGGGAAAGAACATCTTTTCAATAAATGGTGATGGGAAAACTGGATATCTACATGCAAATGAGTGAAGTTGGATCCTTACCTTGCACTCTAAACAAAAATTAACTCCAGATAGATCAAAGATTTCAGTTTAAGAACTAAAACTATAGAACTTTAGGGACAGATCTGCATAACATTGGATTTGGCAGTAACTTCTTAAATATGACACTAGAGGCACAAGCAAGAAAAGAAAAATTAGATAAATTGGACTTCATTACAATTTTAAAACTGTTGTATCAAAGGACACTATCAAGGAAAAGAGAAGATAATCCACAAAATAGGATAAACACTTAAAAATCACATATCTGAGAAGGGATTAATACCTAAAATATATAACAAACTACCACAACTCAACAAGAACAAAAAAAATCAATTAACTCAGTTTTAAAATGGGGAGAGGGGGCGCCTGTGTGGCTCAGTCGGTTAAGCTTCTGCCTTCGGCTCAGGTCATGATCCCAGGGTCATGGGATCGAGCCCCGCATGGGGCTCCCTGCTCGGCGGGGATCCTGCTTCTCCCTCTCCCTCTGCCTGCCACTCTGCCTACTTGTGCTCTCTCTCTATCTCTCTGTCAGATACATAAATAAAATCTTAAAAAATAAAAATTAAAAATAAAAATAAATAAAATGGGGAGAAGACTTGAATAGGTAATTTCCAGTGTAGATATCCAAATGGCCAGTAAACAGATGAAAAGATGCTCAACATCATTAGTAATTAAGGAATTGAAAATCAGAACCACAATGAAATACCACTTCATACTGTTTCAGGCCTAATAGAATGGCTGTTACCCCCTCCCCCCCAAAAAACAAGCAAACAAATATTAGCAAGTGAAGATGTAAGAAATTGGAGCCCCTATACATTTCTGGTATGAATGTAATATGATGCTGTGGAAAAAGCTTTGGGATTCCTCAAAATATTAAACATAGAATTACCCCATGACCCATGATTCCACTCCCAGGTATATAAGCAAAAGAACTGAAAACAAGGACTCAACAGATACTTATACACCAATGTTCATAGCAGCATAGTTTACAGTAGTCAAGAGGTAAAAATTATGCAAGTGTCTATCAACAAATGAAAGGATAAAACTTGTGGTATGTATATACAACAGAATATTATTCAGCCATAAAGAGATATGGGGTTCTGAAAAAATGATACAATATGAATGAACTTTGAAAACATCATGCTAAATGACATAAGCCAAGCATGAAAGGACAAATATTGTATGATTCCACTTACATCAAATACCTAGAATAGAGAAATTAATAAAGACAGAAAGTAGACTGAGCTTGCCAGGAGCTAGGAGGAGGGGAGAATAGAGAATTATTGCTTAGTGGCTACAGAGTTTTTTGTTTGGGGTCATAAAAATTTTGGTAATTGGGGCACCTGGGTGGCTCAGTCAGTTAAGCATCTGCTTCCAGCTCAGGTCATGATCCCAGAGTCCTGGGATTGAGCCCTGCATTGGGCGCCCTGTTCAGCGGGGAGCCTGCTGCTCTCCCTCTCCTCCCCATGCTCTCTTGCTATCTCTGTCTCTAGCTCTCAAATAAATAAATAAATAGATAGCGGTGATGGTTGCACAACATTGTGAATGTAATTAATGCAACTGAATTGTACACTTACAAATGGTTAAAATCCAAATTTTATGTTGTATATATTTACCACAATAAGAGTAGTTAAAAAAAAAAAAAAGAAAGAAAAAAGAAAAAAAAAACTAATTATGTCATTCATTAATTATAACTATTCCATGGCTTCTCTGTGCCTGTTTGAATGAAAAAAAAAAAGTTCTCAGTTTGACCAAAGGCTCTGTCTCTGCATGTTCTAGCCTACTCTTGCATCAAGTTCCCCCTCCTTCCCACTAGATGATCCTGCTAGCACTCAGAATCTACCAACCTCATTCCTGCTACTGGACTTCTGCTTCTGCTATTCTCTATACCTGGAATAAGATTGCTTCCCTCATTACCTCTTTTTCTTCTTATTTCAATCAGGATCCATTTATTTTCTTTCCTATATGCCTTGAGGAGTTTTATAACCATAAGACTAACTGAAACAGTAATTCTTATGTTAGTGGCCTTGGGTATTTCACTTGTAACACTTGTTACACTTGCAGTTTTTAAAATATATTTGTGATCATGTAATGGATATTTGTCCTCTTTCACAAGAATATAAGATCTGTATAGGCAATAACCACACCAAGTTATATTCATCACCAAATCCCAAAACTAGCACCCTGGTAGCATATAATTGACAATAAGTATTAGTGGAGTGAATGAGTATAATTTTTGTTATTATTTTTATACAATGATCTGCCCTGAGAAATCATGTGCCATAACTAAGAATCCAAGGAAGTCAGATAAACTATCCTGTGATGCCTGAGTATATAACTTTGAATTACTCGTTGATAAGAGCCAGCATTTAATGTCCCATTGACTCACTATCCACCTGCTCACTTTGCAATTTAACAAATATATTCTAAACAATATAGATTATACATTTTATGTTCATCTTCCCTTTACTACAGTATACCAAAATGGGTTTTTTCATATTACACTGGGTAATATGAAAAAGTTATGAAGAAAGAGACTTGATTCTGAATCTAAAATTGGAGTTGGACTGGGAATATTGTTTGACAGGAAATGACCTAGTGCTATATATATATGTACTGTGTAGGCCATTCTTACTCTCACCGTGTAGCCTCTTGATCCTTAACAAATAAAAAAATAAATACTGCAAACATTGAAGAAGTACATTAAGAACTTGATCTCTTTTGTTCACTCCTTAATCTTCAGAACCTAGAATGATGACTGGAACAATGTAGGTGCTTAGTAAATAAATGCCAAAAGAATGAATGAAAAACCAAAGCTTCACTCATAAGTAATTATTTTCTTTTTACATCCCACAGTATATCATGAAAATATTTTAAGATAATTCTTTCCAATTTACCAAGGCATGAAGCTCTAATTTTCTTTCTTATTTATCTCAAATGGTCCTCAGTGATGGCATCTTCAGGAGTTAGTTTTCCCAACTTAATTAAAGGTAAAATTTGTTTCCCTCCAAACTCTTTCACTGGCTGAAAAAAGCCTTCAGTATCTGCTCTTTGTTAATAGGAATTTTCAGTAAAACTATTAAGTTAAGGCAGACTGTTGATTAGACTTGAGCTCCATGAAAAACATAAAGATCAACCACCAATAATTGGCAACCTCACATAAGCTTTGTAGCATCTGCTTTGAGTCTCATCTAATTGTATCTAATCCCACATCAGTAGGCTTCCCAAGCCTTTCCCGAATGAAAGATTTTATCATAAGTCCATCAAAATAGACTATGAGTTATTTTTTCTTCCTCATCCCTTCAAGGCATTTTAATCCTTTTCCTTTTTAAGAAATGACATTTTGCTTTGTTCTTCTTTGATATTTGTCAAAATGATGACCATTAGCCAAACTAGACAATAGCAGGAGCTAAGAACAAAACTAAGTGCTCAGTATATATCCCAAGTGATATATTGATTTACTGTTTTTTTTTTTTTAAGATTTCATTTTATTTATTTGACAGAGACACAGCGAGAGAGGGAACACAAGCAGGAGAAGTGGGAGAGGGAGAAGCAGGCCTCCCACAGAGCAGGGAGCCGGATGCGGGACTCGATCCCAGGACCCTAGGATCATGACCTGAGCTGAAGGCAGACGTTTAATGACTGAGCCACCCAGGCGCCCTGATTTACTGTTTTCTAATTATTCTGCACCTAACTCCTGCTTTTCTCTTCCAGGTTGTCCAGAAATTATAAAACCCTTAAAATAATAGTGTCTATGGGAGAAATTATTTAATCTAAATGTGACCTACTGTGAAAATCCAGTCATGTTATTATGCTTCCTTTTTAATATTTTTAAAATTTTAATAACTTTAATTACATTTTATATTTCTAATAAATACATAATGAATTCCAGCATAGGGTAAATGAACATACTGTGGTCTAAAATGGGGAGAAAACTAATTTAGGAAGATCACATAATTTAGGAAACTGGTTATAATCCAATTTCTAGATAGCAATCTTTAATCTTATAATTATTTTTCTTTCAATTATTGTTTAAAGACTTGCTCCTATTGTGGGATATTGAGACCATAATAGTAATTCAGAAAAGAACCCAAGGGTTATAGGGAATTCTTCATTACTCCATCATGAATATTAAAGGTATGGAGGCAAAACAAAAAATATAATAAAACACAAAGTACCATATTCTTACTTTGTTATGCCAGTAAATTAGAATATCAAGAACCAAGCTTTCAGAGGTACAATGGTAATATATCTAAACATCCAAAATTTTAAAATTTTATTATATAACAGATGGATCCCATTATTTTTTAAAATTGCAGATAAATTTGTTTTGTTTCTCCCAGTGGAGATTTTTGAGTATTTAATTAAAGGCCTCATTGCCCCATCATTAAATTCAAAGAAGCATATCTAATGTGAACACTTAAATGTAATGTCACTCATTAGTCTTTAATGAAGAGAAACTTATTCTTTCTCTAAGGAACAGCTGTAAAAATAGTATCTGTCACCTACAAAATTATATATTCCCAAGATTATTAATGTGCATTTAATGACTTTGAAATATGTCTTTGCAACAGTTATTATGCATGTTTCTTTCTTTTTGGCTTCATCTGTAGAAGAGGTTAATTGAAGTCAGAAAGTCTGGAATTCTCACGCACCCCAGGATACCACGCTGAAGCAGAAGCTAAATCTTCCCAGATACTTAAAACAGATTCGGCATGAAGCTGTTTGGCTTTCTATACCACACATTCTCATATTGGTCCTGCACCTTGATAATAGTTTGTAAAATACCTTAGTCATAAAATCTGTCATTAGACAGTTAAAATTCATCTGGAGCTCTTTTTCCTAGGATCTAGTCAACAAGAAAATTGATTTTAATGTCTGTACCATTACCTGACTCTGCAAGAGGGAAACTCAGAGTAAGGAAAGTGGATTGCAGTTGATTCTCTAGTGTGATATCATGCTCATTATCACCATTACCATTATCATCAGCAGAAGCATCACAATCACCACTAACTCTGCCATTCTTGAAAAGCATACTTAGATCTGTTATATACTGAATTCCTGAAGTCTACGTATTTGATCACTGGCACATGTTAGCACCCTAAATCTATTCTTTTTCTTTTTAAAGACAAAGCACTAATTAGTTCTCCTGCTACTCAGCAAAAACATCCAGACAAAATTTTTTTTTAAAGGCAATCAATTATCCATGTGAAATAAATAGACTTACATCTGGCTTTAATAAACTAAACATCTATGTTCTTTATAGAACTTTTTAGATTTTATCTAGGAAATTTAGTGTCACGTAGGTACAGCTTTGTTATGTTTTCAAGTATATTGCTACCTTGTTAAACACAGTTCATCATGAAGCAAAATTCAACATTAAGTACCTCCATGAAGTGCATCCAACATGCTTTCAATATAGAAGCAACTAAAATATTTCATCGTAGACACATTTGCGTATATACTTATTCTGTGGCACAACTCCAAGAATGACAAAATAGCATTATTCTATTTATTTATTCATTCAACAAATATTTATTTAGTCTCTCTTGTTCCAGACATAGTGCTATGTGCTAAGAGTCTCACATTTGTGTGTATAAATATATATATTTCACAAGTATAATTATATGTTTTTCCCTATGTTGGAAAAATGTTCTTTTTTTTTGTTTTATTTATTTATTTATTTATTTATTTACTTATTTATTTACTTACTTATTTACTTATTTATTTATTTTAGAGAGAGAGCATGTGAGCGGGGGCAGGGGGAAAAGCAGACGGAGAGGGAGAGAAAATCTGAAGCAGACTCCATGTTGAGGGCAGAGCCCGACGCAGGGCTCCATCTCATGACAGTGAGATCATGACCTGAGTTGAAACCGAGAATCACACGCTTAACCAATGAACCACCCAGGGGCCCTGGGAAAATGTTCTTTATATTCTCAGTACTTCATACTTTTTTTTTTTTTTTAACAACAGGAATGTGAACTACAATAATATAAGCAAGTGTGTTGCTTCTGAAACTATTACCAACACTCAACAAAAGTTTCAATCTTTTGTCTTACATGGCTTTCATAATCCAGGTACTCTACCACATTACATAAGATATACATAGTGGGTGTCCAAAAACACCTATTGTTTATTTGGTTTAATAAAAGGAGTAAAGGAGTAAGATGAAGTCCCTTTATTTTTAAAGTAATTTGGGTGTGTAAGTTTCTCTTAAAGCCACTTGGACACATAAAATTTTCCAAAACAAGTAAAAGTTTTATAGCTACTCTATTTAATTTAACTTAATTTATTAAATACTTTTGAATTGATATTCTGCAAGGCTGATCATCCTGAAAGCCTTTCTTCCAGCATCCTTTTCGACCTTCTCCACCTTCCTAACCCTAATCCATCCACATCAAATAAACTAGTATTTAGGAAATACAACTCATCTTTTAAGGCTCTGCTGAAAATTCACTTTCCCCATTAAACTTCCCCTGGTACATTTTCCACTGAACTATTGACTACCCCTTATTTTGTTTCCACGTTGCATCTTGTTTTCTTTTCATATCATAATCAATCATTTTATTGCATACATTTGTTTACAAGTATAACCTATATGAAAGCCTCATTATGCTGCCTCAAATATAGTTTTATCCAAAATATAATCCTACACATAAAAGATAATTAAAATTAATTAGTCTTTACACTGAAGACATGTCCCAAAAAGTTCTATTTCTATAACATACAGAATTTTAAAAAATATGTTGTTCTGATCTTTGTAATATTGTGTCATACATACAGGATTGACAATGTTAAAGAACTGTGTTGGTCAAAAGTCAAATAAGTAAGACATTGGAGGTTGTTGTAGGTTGATGAGATCATAACTGAAATGACTTATAGTAGGACTACAAAATAGGAAGGTGGTAGATAGGAAGACTACAATGAATTTGTGTGGTTTGGAAGACAGAATCTATTCTGTCACTTATTAGTCAAAACTCTTTCTTTGCAAATAAGAGGAATTAATTCAAACTGACTTGGCCATGTCACTGAGTCTAGGGACAGTCTTCAGGCATGTCTGGATCCAGATGCTCAAACAATATTATAATGAATTATGTGCTGGCTTTTTTCTCAGCAGGGCTTTTCCCCTATGGTAGACCCTATAACTCAAGGTCTATATTCACCCAGCTTAACAAACCCAGTAAAAAGAAACCTCATTCCCAAAAATTCCACCAAGAGTTATACAGGATTAAATCTTATTCCCAAACTTGGAACACCCAAATTAGGACTATGAATAGCTAAATTGGGTGTCCTGGGTATCCTAGAAGGTGTAGATTTTGATCAGTCCCATGAGAACTGTAGGACTGAGAATAAAGGCAGAAATCAAGGAGCTGTCATCAGAAGGGAGAGATGGAGGCTGATCAGGCAAAACAACAAATGTTCACCATACATTTGGAGAAGGAAGGGAAAAATGGTGGTGGTGGGGGAATTGGAGGGAGAGATGAATCATGAGAGACTACGGACTCTGAGAAACAAACAAGGTTCTAGAGGGGAGGGCTGTGGGGGGATTGGTTAGCCTGGTGATGGGTATTAAGGAGGGCACGTACTGCATGGAGCACTGGGTGTTATACGAAAACAATGGATCGTGGATCACTACATCAAAAACTAATGATGTGTGGTGACTAACATAACATAATAAAATTAAAAAAAAAATGTTCACCATAGATCACATGAAATAAAATATACCGTAGATGGATATTCTTGTTTTACAAAGGTTTTCATGCTAAAATACCAAATGGAGACCATAAGATAAAAGGATACATCATCAATCATCTACAGAAACTTTTCACATTTCAAATTTTCAGAAATTCACTTTCCTTTCTATTACATTTGCATATCAACAGTATGAATTATATCTTTTGAAACCTTAGTTGCCCTGCTCTATTGACTAAAAAGAGCAAATAATTCAAGTGAAATAGCCTTTCTTTCTCTGTCTTTCTGCACTCTACATCTCTGTATGCATGTAGATCGTATATATGATGCATTTCATTTCTTCTCAGAGTGTCCGTTAAGGACAGTGAGTATATACGGTACTGCTTCAAAGAACTCTGTGAATTTATTGAACTTTGCACTTGGCCTAATTTGTTTTCCATCTTTTACTTCCTCAGTGCTCTTCCCAGAATGAATGTATGTGCACATAGAGTCTTTGCATGTGTAAACATTTCCCTCTGACACCTCTTATGTGTGGAAATTGCTTTGCATTTACATGCTTTTCCTCCTCTCCTCCCCTCCCCTTTCATTTATCTCTAAACTCTGTCTCTACTGGGGCTCTCTGCTCTACAATCTCGGAGATATTCCTAAATCTTTGCTTTTTGTAAATGGACTCCAATTCAGCCCTGTTTCTTCATAAACTCACCATTTTCTCTTACTCTCCTGCCATCGAAATTCTTCAGAGACAGTTTGCTGTCAGTGTCTGTTACATCTAACCTCATTCATTTTTAAAATCTACCTTACAGTCTGACTTCTGGACCCATCCATTCTACTGAGGCTGTGGTTAACACTGATTACAAATAATCTAATAATGCCTTCCTGTCTATAATAATGTAATGTTGTAACAACAATTACAACAACAGCAACTAACATTAGCGGTAACTTAGATGTTGGGCACTATGCTAAATTCTTTACGAGAATTATCTCAGTATCTTATTTAATTCTCACAACATCTTTAAGAGGTAGGCTCTATTTTTAATCTCCACAGAAATTGGTGCTCAGAAATTTGAAGTCAGCTGTCTCAGAGTGGCATAGCCAGCTCAGTCCTGGTCTCTTTATCCACTGTACTTGGTGCCTGTGTTTGCTTTCTGTCCATTCTCTCTTCATATCTACCTTCCAATCACCTTTCTGGTTCTACCCTTCTGAAGAGGTTATAATCTCAGAAATTTTCAGTGATAATAAATTACCCAAGTATAATGAGTATTCTGTCCCAACTTGTCTACTTCTTAAACAGTAACAACAGCATTGTAAAATTCTATCTATTAGGAGAGTTTTATAATCTCTGTTACCTGTTTCCTTGTCTTAAGATCATGACACGTGAAGTGCAAGGATCATTTCTTAATATGCTTTTATGCTTAATATGGTAGAATCTCAGTAAAGAATTGCTAAAAGAATAAAGTTAATAAAGACTTTCTGTAGCATATCATACAGCAGGGTTGGTTCTCAATGCAGCTGACAAGAAAAGATAAAGCAAACCTTGTGCTATCCTTCCACCACCAGCATTCTGCTAAGATTAAGGAGGCATTTTGGGAAATCCTATAAAGAAAATGATACAGGATTAAATGAGAAGGGGAAATATTCTCCCTAGCAACTACTGTACTTTAAAAATGACACTTCATTCCCAATCTCTTGGGTAACGAACATCAGTAAGTGTTGGAGTATACTGTAGGACTTGAAGTAATTTCGATCATGTCAGAGATGTGACTTATATGCAAGATATACCTGCTGTATCGTTCGTTCTCTCTTACTCACTGATTTACTGTACAAGTTTATCAGTTATACTTAGGAGCCTGATCTTGCTTTCCACTTAAAATACACCACAAGTCTGAACACTCAGAGAAAATACCCTGCAATTTGAGTGGCCACACTTTCCATCAGTCCAAAGTTACTTGATTTTGCTTAGATTCATAAGCCAAAGGGAAGGCAAGAATTGAAGAGGAAGGAAAGGAATCAGAAACAGTCCCAGGCTGAACTAACTTCCAAGACACGTTGTACTTTCTGTGGACTATTGAAGTCCTTGTAACACAGTCACATTCCTTTCTACCCAAATAAACGGTCTCATTGGGCTGAGCATTCTTAGCAACCTCTGGTTTCATTATTTATGGGTACTACACTGATAATGCCCCATTATGCTCCAGGTACCTGCTCTATTAAAATTTATGTTGGCTTCTGCTTGAAAAAAAAAAAAAGCAGCAAGGAAAGGAACTTTGAGTTGTGTTACAAAACTATGGCTGAATCTCAAAGATGTGTTGTTATTCATGATTAACTTATTTGTGTGCAGTTTAATTGAAGTGTATGTCTTTACTCTAAACATGCAAAGTCCCTTTGGGTACCAGCCCTCATTTTTTAGGTAAAAACAGGGAAATCAATTCGTGCATGCACTACTGAATAAACGCTTATTTCTAAATTATTCCTAAACAGATTCTACTTCTGGTTCTCTCATTTACCTACATTCGTAATATGACCTATTTACTAAGCACTGACAGGCATGAAGCCTGTAGACAGTATGATAGCGCCTGAAATTCTAATGGACCTTCAAGTCTCTACAATGTTGTAAATGAAGCAAGAGATTTATATTCTCTTTACTAAGGGGTTGCAGAGGCACTGTACTTTGCAAATTTCAAGCTTAGCAGTTCTAGAAAAGATAATAGCATTCCCTATCTAGCTACCTTAAATTTCTGTTTGCCATAACTTTGCTGTGGTGCTCTGGGTATTCTCAACTGCAGATGGCATGGGACATAGATGTCCTGAGTTGGTATAGTTTTATAGATGTGTTACTCAGAAAACTAGAAGTGCACATGTCTCAATCTATTAGCAAAATACTGAGCACACTACACTATGGTAGTCGAGCAGAAAGCAAAGCTCTTCCCCACCTCTGATAGAATTGAAGTTTTGTTGGGAAGATGAGCAATACACATATAAGAAGGAAGCTCAGAAAATCAGGCAATTGATAAAGTGCTAAGAAGTGATAGGTAGAGTAACTGTTGTTGGACTTCATAAGAGAAAAGAGCTAGTTTTGAATAGAAACTAAGTCCAGGGCGCCTGGGTGGCTCAGTTGGTTAAGCGACTGCCTTTGGCTCAGGTCAAGATCCTGGAGTCCCAGGATCGAGTCCCACATCGGGCTCCCTGCTCAGCAGGGAGTCTGCTTCTCTCTCTGACCCTCCTCTCTCTCATGCTCTCTCTCTCTCTCTCAATAAATAAATAAAAATCTTAAAAAAAAAAAAGAAACTAAGTCCAAAGTGGGGTTTGCCGTAAGAGTCAGACTTTGATTAATTAAAAGGAATAGAATGTCATAGGTACATGAAACAGTACGAAGAAAGGAAAGAAATGGAAAGAGCAATTCTGACAGCTAACTTTTATTGAGTATTGAGTTTGTGCCAGTCACAGTAGTAAATGTTTTGTGTGTAAACTCATTCGGGAGAAATTAGAGATGTAGTTGAAAAGGTTTAAACAGTCAATAAGGTGACCCAGATTTTATTCCTGGTTCTGCCACTCTGTGACTTCTACCTATGCTAATATCTTTTCTTCAGAGGGACTCCATTTCTTTCATTTATTAACATTAATATTAATAGTATACATTGGGCTGTCTGGGCGCCTGGGTGGCTCAGTCATTAAGCGTCTGCCTTCGGCTCAGGTCATGATCCCAGGGTCCTGGGATCGAGTCCCACATCGGGCTCCCTGCTCAGCGGGAAGCCTGCTTCTCCCTCTCCCACTCCCCCTGCTTGTGTTCCCTCTCTCACTGTGTCTCTCTCTGTCAAATAAATAAATAAAATCTTAAAAAAAAAAGTATACATTGGGCTGTCATTCACATTCCTCCTGCTCCAAATTCTGTATCATAAGGTCAACATAGGAAAAATGATCAATATCAGACTGAAAATTATTTATTAGATGCTGGGTTTTAGCACAAAGACACTAGGATCATTTAGTTGTTAAATACTATGTTGAAGGCATTTTGCTATGTCATCTCATTTTCTTTACACCTGAGTTTTATAAAAACTAAGGTACTCATCAACACTTATTTATGACTTTACATAAGGGTAACCCATTCATATACCTATAAGGAACAGGTAGGTAATGTAAATGAATAAATAATATTGCATAGTGACCATGGTAATCTGGAGAGCAGATGCTCTGTCTAAACAGTGAAGTCACTACCCATTCCTGAGATTGTTAGTTCTGTGGCAATGATTTTGTGTCCTTTGCTTTACCATCATTAAGGCAAGATCAGAAGGATGAAAACAATAATCATCCTTAAGCTGTCCCTAATTTCTAGGTTCTCTTCCAGGCACTTTTTTTACATCATCATATGACTCATAATGCTGGAGATAATCTCCTATTTCCTATTTCAGGTAAAAAAGGACTTGAAGCTCAAAGAGGTCCCGTAACTCACCCAGATTTTTTACTCACATTGAGAAAAGGAGAAGATGATGACAAGTTTCAAACTCAGGATCCTCTAGCTATTGGGCTCTTTTCCCCACCAATATCCAATGCTGCCTGGTGAGACAGGAAAGCAGTGAGCAGACAAAAAGAAATATAATGTTCGGCCATATTTCTCTTCTTGAATTAAATTAAATTCTTGGATAAAATCTGGCCATCTAGTTCACATCAAAGAAATGGGGATATCATAAAAATATATCACATTAAAGCTGAGAGGCAGCAATGGAAATGAATAAACCACAGTTCTATGTCCCTCAGGTGGGAAAACTGACATACATGGGCACTGTGCAATTCAACCTATAATCAGGATCTAGTTCATCTACTTCCAGTTGCTTTTTCTCCTTAGGTACAATGGCTTATCTGTTCTTTCACTGATGTTGTTCAGGGTAGTTCATGCATTTCTATATGAAACATTTGGTTGGATCATCACAGAGTCTCGGTCTCAAGGTAATCTTTTTGCTTGTATTTGGTACTTACTTCTCTGCATTATAATAATTGTGTATTTCTTAATCTTTTATTTATTTATGTGGCTTCTGGTCTACTTTCCCCTGCCAGTCCCTGACCATGGCAAACCCTCCCACCAAACCAGGGATCCTGCTCAGCGTCATCCAGGTCCACTTATATGATATCTTCTGTCCAATCACTATGCAGTCCAAAGGGAATTCCACTTCCAATAAGTTCCTAGGTGTCTGTGACTTATATCAAAACCTTTGACGAGAAAAAAAAAATTTTTATTTTCAAGACATATTGGAAGCAGTCTCCAAGGGGTGTATGAAGTTAATCCATCATTAAAATATCGAACGCTTTTTTGCTCATCAGTATAGTTAAGAGCTTTACAGCATCCAAACCAGCCCACCTGTTAAACATCTCCAGCAGTCTGCTGCTGGGAGCTGATTTTCACAACTGTAACAACTTTATAATTTGGACAACTTTAATCAAGATTCTTACCTTGGCAGATGCCATCTTTTTGCTTCAATTTCATACTAGACCTTCTGACAGTCTGTTTGTTGAAGTTTTTGCCCTTTATTTGATCCCAAATGATTTCTTGTTTCCTGTGTTCCTCTAGATTAATATCTAACAGCTGTATGTCTAACGTGCAAAACTCTTATATAATTAAGACTTTATCCCTTTACACCATTTATTTTCAAACCTGGACTGTGTTAACATGTTCAGTAGTTTAGAGAAAGTTTCTTTGTTGTCATTTCATATGCATGCTCTAAAATAAAGATCTACTTAATGGATGATGATATCCCAGAGCCTGTAGATACTAATATGAGTGCCATTAGTTAAAAGTGGAATGCATTCAGTTTTAAATGTTTTCAGAGAATATGAATGCTAATGTATTTTTACATTAGAGGATTTATTCTTAGCATTTGGAATCATTTTTGCTTAATTGGTATCAGCTATTCTCAATAAAAAAATGAATAAATAAAACTCAAATTGCTAGCCCCCAGTGACACGAGAGAAGCTGACTTCTGGAGCCTTCCTAGACCTTGTCACTTGTTACTACACTCATATCCATCCACTTAATGAGAAGAACCATTTCAGCTGACACAACATGGCTTTGATGTAGAAGCTTAGACGAAATGTATGAAGTTTGTTTCTTTTAGAAAACATCTCATTAGATATAATTAAGATATACAGGAAGGGGATACTGAGATTTGATAGCTTATTGCCAACCAAACATCTCAACCATTCACAAATAAATCTCAGTAGCTAGGTTAATTCACCAGTTTAAAGCATTTGGGATCATACTGGAATTAGCAGCTTAGAGTTAGTATTCTGTCTCCCACTGGAAGCTTCTGAAGTGAAACTAAAGTAAAAAATAAATAAGTAAGAATACTTATAGTGGGGGCACCTGGGTGGCTCAGTTGTTAAGCATCTGCCTTCGGCTCAGGTCATGATCCCAGGGTCCTGGGATCAAGCCCCACATCGGGCTCCCTGCTCGGCGGGAAGCCTGCTTCTCCCTCTCCCACTCCCCCTGCTTGTGTTCCCTCTCTCGCTGTGTCTCTCTCTCAAATAAAGAAATAAAAAAAAATCTTAAAAAAAAAAAAAAGAATACTTATAGTGTTTGGAAGGAGCACTTAGTTAATTATTTGAGAAAAAAATAAATTTAATTGTCATTCTTTGAAGTTTGATGGTTAATTTTACAACAAAAAGAGAAAGTTTAAAGCATTATATATTTATATATTTTGGTTCAGGATTCAATGTGACTATAGCACAAGGAGATTCATCTATTTAGCTCTTATGGACGATCTCTCAAACACAGTAGCGGTATTATCAAAGCTATTACCTAAATATCATTCATTTATTCAATAATATAATTAAGGAGGAACTTGAGTGGCTCAGTCTGTTGAGCACCGACTCTTGGTTTCAGCACAGGTCATGATCTCAGGTCGTGAGATCAAGCCCCACATAGGGCTCCGTGCTCAGCACAGAGTCTGCTTGAGATTCTCTCCCTCGCCCTCTGCCCCGCCCCCCCCATACTCTCCCGCTCTCTCTCTAAAATAAATAAATAAAATCTTAAAAAATAATACAATTAAGTTGGGGTTTTTTGTTGTTTTTCAGTTTTTGGTTTTTGCCAGGCATGAGTTAACTGTTTTGAGGATATGAAGAGGTGGTGAGATACAGTCCTTCACTTTGAATCTTCAGGGAATTAATGAGTTCCTTTGTGGAACCCCTCTCTGATTCTTGATTTATTTCAGTAGTATGTCTCTTGCTACAAATGTATAGGATACAAACTTGTGAATACTCCTCCATCAACAACTATTTTTAGCTATTTGTCATAACTAGTGAAGGGACACTGATCACAGGGAATTCTTAGAAAATGGAATAAACTAGTGTATTGAATCTTCTTATTGGAAATATCCATGTGTTACTGAAGATGTACTATATCATTCCATTTATTCTTTATGGTAGCCCAAGAAGCTGCCCTATTATTAACATCATCACTCCCATTTCAGGTGTGGAAACTTGGTCTCAGAGATTACACAACTTGTTCATGCAGCACCTAGTAGGTGATAGAGATAGGTTTTGAAGCTAAGCAGTTTGTCTCTAGAGCTTAAGCTCTTAATACTATTCCATTCAAACTCTGGGTATTAGTATGACTAAATAGATTCATTTGAGTTAGACTGCTGAAGTAAATTAATGGCTGATTATTCTGCTCAACATACAGAAATAAACTCAATAAATCCCATGTATCCTTTCATTTTTTAAGATTTTACCAGGAGAAAATAGCTTCCAAGGCTAACCTCGGGTGATATGCAAAACCAGTTTTTTTTTCCTTTTTAAATTTTTTTTTTCTATTTTAGTATGAAAACCCCAGATTTGTACTACAGGGTGGTTTTTGCAGAATATTTTGTGCTCAACTATTATTCCATATGCTTCCCTATATTTCCCAGACTTCCTTGCAGTTATGCTGGACCCATGTATCTAGTTTGGCCCATGGATGCTGACGGGAAATGGCATGTTTTATGTCTAGGCTAAGACAGCTCATCCATTCCCCTCTTTGCCTGCAGTGTCCTTAGAAGCTGTGTTTTTCATATGGCATGGCTACAAGATGCAGAAGGGCTGCCCAATATGCACTAGAATTAGAGTTTATGTGAAACAGTATATTAAGTGACTGAGATTTGAGGGTATGCATAGCCTAACCTAATCTGACTAATACTAACGTTTAATTGCTCATGGGTTAAAAAATGGAGGTATCTGTCCATCGATGCATGTCTTTTCCATCACCTCAGAGACACTCTTCCTTGGAAGACAGAATTTGTTTTATGTGTTAGCCATTAGGAGGTTGCCCAGAACCAGCCATTAGCCAGGGCCTCCTAACAGCATCAACAGCCTCTGGGTTCTCAATACATAGAAATTGGAGATGATGATGCGTGTCTGATTAGGAAGTGAGCTCATTGTCACCTATAGCCTTTAACATGTGGGTGGGCATACTGAAGTCTCTCTGCTCACCCGTAATGAGAGAGGTGTGTAAATTGTCCATAGTAGTCATTGTCCCTCTGTTGAGGCAAGTCAGAAAACCTGTGTTGCTCTTTGGTGGAAGTCCAGGGAAGCCCAAGACATTTGTTCAGAATCTTTGGCAAGGATGACTTTATGTCAGAATTTTGTCATGAAAAAATGTCAAATGAAAGACAAGGCAAGGTAATTTTGCCATCTTCCCCCTTCCCCATTTTTAAAGAAATATGTCTCCTTTTAAATATATGGTATTCTAGATCTTATCACTTTCAACAATCTGGAATGAAACTATTATCTGAATAAAATTCTGTCCTGTCTGACTTCCTGAAATGCACTGCATCAGAATTAAATGTTTAGATGTAAGGAAGAAAGTTTAAAATATATCTCCTGGATTTTATGTTATAACCTGGGAGTTTACTAGAAGAATGTGAGAAAGCATCTCCTCAGTTTTAAAGATCCAAAATTATATCTCACAGTTACAAAAAAGTAACACATATTTAAAGATCTCAACTCAGATTATTTCTGAACATTTCAGGTTGTCTCACTACAAATAAATTCTCCTTCATACAAATAGTACATAAACTTAAAAGAAATATTAAATGCCAACTAACAGTGGTATTGGCCAATCTAAGATCCTCTATTCTGAGAATTTATCATTATGCCTTTCAAATTATCTCTAAATCCCACCTGCTTTCAGATCCTTAGAAGCTGGCTTTCTGTTTTGCTATGATTGCTCAATAGAAAATAAACAGATGGGGCTGAAAAAAATCCAGAAATACAAATGGGGTAGAAACTGCCTCAGGCTTTTGAACAGCATCAAAATAAGGTGGTTGTTTTTTGTTTTTTGTTTTTTTTCTGTTTGACAAACAAATCTGGAACACAAACCACGATATGGTTTCACTTTCAACCACCATCAAATGTTTTATTTTGTTTTCTTTCTCTTAAAATCCAAACCTAATTTGAAGGTTTTCTTTTTTTTTTTAATTCTGATGAGTGAATGATCAATGATTGGTATTTGAAAAGTATATTAAACTGGGGTTTGGGGTGAGGGACAAATTCTTGTAAGACATTAGGATATATGGATTCACTTATTTCAGCAGGGAAGAACTTCAGGGGCACGAATCTCATTAATGAAATTGCTTTCAAATAAAGGCCAGGTCCACTGACACCTGACAAAGATAAATTATGCCCAGAATAGACTTCAGTTTTTCTGCATATGCTTGCCCTTTATGTGTTGACTTCCACATACAGGATCTAAGTTAAACACATTGTTATTTTTCAAATACCCGATTTTCTACCTGCATTTTTGTTTGTGCAACTTTTTCAGAAAACTTCAGGTATAGGACTTTGAAGGGAAAATTGAAGGGCAGAGATACTAAATGCTTCTGCTCTACTGGGCACAGGGTACAGTTCCACAGGTTGTATTCTGAACAAGGCATCAGTCAGTGGTATAAATCAGTACTTAAATCCAACTTGAGTTCTGCTCTCTAAGCCCCCTCTTGGTGCTGCATTAGTAAGCATGAATAAATTTTCAAATTAGTTCTACCCCTGGTTGTATTTATTTGGATAATCCAGAAGAAGTATATTTTTCTGACTCACACAAAGGCACCATATGACCCTTGCAGTGCCCTGGTTGCTCTGAATAAGAGCAGTGAAAGCTACTTTTTTAAATAAAGATTTTATTTATTTATTTATTTTTAAAGATTTTATTTATTTATTTGAGAGAGAGAATGAGAGACAGAGAGCATGAGAGGGAGGAGGGTCAGAGGGAGAAGCAGACTCCCTGCCGAGCAGGGAGCCCGATGCGGGACTCGATCCCGGGACTCCAGGATCATGACCTGAGCCGAAGGCAGTCACCCAACCAACTGAGCCACCCAGGCGCCCAAGGTTTTATTTATTTATTTGAGAGAGAGAGAGAGAGCTAGAGAGAGTGCAAGTGGAGTGAAGGGCAGAGGGAGAAGAGGACTCCCCGCTGAGCAGGGAGCCCAATGCAGGACTTGATCCTGGAACTCCAGGATCATGACCTGAGCTGAAGGCAGACTCTTAACCAACTGAGCCACCCAAGCACCTGAAAGCTGCTTTTATGATTCTCTCCACTTCTAAGATGAACAATTATGGTACCATTCCAGTTAGTTCAGAAACAAAAGCAGGATGGCTTCAACAAGTGAGGTTATATAAGGTGGCTTTGACATTCCAGATCCAACTTTGACAGTCTATCAAAAATAGAGGCATGCTCACTCTTTGCAGATGTTATGAAACTTTATGTGGAAAACCCAAAAGACTCCATCCCAAACCTGCTAGAACTCATACAGGAATTCAGTAAAGTGGCAGGATATAAAATCAATGCACAGAAGTCAGTGGCATTCCTATACACCAACAACAAGATAGAAGAAAGAGAAATTAAGGAGTCGATCCCATTTACAATTGCACCCAAAACCATAAGATACCTAGGAATAAATCTAACCAAAGAGGCAAAGAATCTGTACTCAGAAAACTATAAAATACTCATGAAAGAAATTGAGGAAGACACAAAGAAATGGAAAAATGTCCCATGCTCATGGATTGGAAGAAAAAATATTGTGAAGATGTCAATGCTACCTAGAGCAATCTACACATTTAATGCAATCCCTATCAAAATACCATCCACTTTTTTCAAAGAAATGGAACAAACAATCCTAAAATTTGTATGGAACCAGAAAAGACCCTGAAAAGCCAGAGGAATGTTGAAAAAGAAAAGCAAAGCTGGCGGCATCACAATTCTGGACTTCCAGCTCTATTACAAAGCTGTCATCATCAAGACAGTATGGTACTGGCACAAAAGCAGACCCATCGATCAATGGAACAGACTAGAGAGCCCAGAAATGGACCCTCAACTCCATGGTCAACTAATCTTCGACAAAGCAGGAAAGAATGTCCAATGGAAAAAAGAGAGTCTCTTCAACAAATGGTGTTGGGAAAATTGGACAGCCACATGCAGAAGAATGAAGCTGGACCATTTCCTCACACCACACACAAAAATAGACTCCAAATGGTTGAAAGACCTCAATGTGAGACAGGAGTCCATCAAACTCCTAGAGGAGAACACAGGCAGGAACCTCTTTGACCTCAGCCGCAGCAACTTCTTCCTAGAAACATCGCCAAAGGCAAAGGAAGCAAGGGCAAAAATGAACTATTAGGACTTCATCAAGATAAAAAACTTTTGCACAGCAAAAGAAACAGTCAACAAAACCAAGAAACAACCAGCAGAATGGGAGAAGATATTTGCAAATGACATATCAGAGAAAGGGCTAGTATCCAAAATCTATAAAGAACTTATCAAACTCAACACCCAAAAAACAAATGATCCAATCAAGAAATGGGCAGAAGACATGAACAGACATTTTTCCAAAGAAGACATCCAAATGGCCAACAGACACATGAAAAAGTGCTCAACATCGCTCGGCATCAGGGAAATCCAAATCAAAACCTCAATGAGATACCACCTCACACCAGTCAGAATGGCTAAAATTAACAAGTCAGGAAATGACAGATGTAGGCAGGGATGCAGAGAAAGGGGAACCCTCCTACACTGTTGGTGGGAATGCAAGCTGGTGCAGCCTCTCCAGAAAACAGTATGGAGGTTCCTCAAAAAGTTGAAAATAGAGCTACCATATGATCCAGCAATTGCACTACTGGGTATTTACCCCAAAGATACAAATGTAGGGATCCGAAGGGATACGTGCACCCTGATGTTTATAGCAGCAATGTCCACAATAGCCAAACTGTGGAAAGAGCCAAGATGTCCATCGACAGAGGAATGGATAAAGAAGATGTGGTGTATATATACAATGGAATATTATGCAGCCATCAAAAGGAATGAAATCTTGCCATTTGCAACGATGTGGATGGAACTGGAGGGTATTATGCTGAGCGAAATAAGTCAATCAGAGAAAGACATGTATCATATGATCTCACTGAGATGAGGAATTCTTAATCTCAGGAAACAAACTGAGGATTGCTGGAGTGGTGGGGGTGGGAGGGATGGGGTGGCTGGGTGATAGACATTGGGGAGGGTATGTGCTATGGTGAGCACTGTGAATTGTGTAAGACTGTTGAATCACAGACCTGTACCTCTGAAACAAATAATACATCATATGTTAAAAAAAAGAAGAAAACAGTAGGAAGGGTAAAATGAAGGGGGCAAATTGGAGGGGAAGACGAACCATGAGAGACTATGGACTCTGAGAAACAAACAGAGTTCTAGAGGGGAGGGCTGTGGGGGGATGGGTTAGCCTGGTGATGGGTATTAAAGAGGGCACGTATTGAATGGAGCACTGGGTGTTATACGCAAACAATGAATCATGGAATACTACATCAAAAACTAATGGTGTAATGTATGGTGATTAACATAACATAAAATTTTTTTAAAAAATAGAGGCATGAAGACTGACATGTTGACAGCTATGGCAAACTTTAGCGTGGCCCTGAGAAGCAATATAGTAGTTAAGGCCACAGGATTTGGGTTTGACCAATCCGTGCTCAAATTTTGGTTCTTTTCTTCTGCTAACTGTACGTATGTAACAATTTACTACATAATTTTAGGATCCCCATCTCTGTATAGGTAAAATTAGCAAGAGCGCCTATCTCACAGAGCTGGTCTGTGAAGATTTATAATGTCTTACTACATTTAGGTGATCCATTAAGGATGGTTATTATACAGCATCAACATCACTGTCATCGTTGCAGGCTTGAGTCTTAAATCCTGTATATGCGTACTAAAAAAACTGTATGTCTTCAGTCCTCACTCTTTATTAACTTAACCAGAATATGTGGACTTGGGATCTGGAAATCTGCATTTTGACACACTTATCACATGATTCTAATGGTACCTTGAGTATGAAAATGTCAGAGAGATAGAAAAATTTGCCTCAGAGGCAGATAATCTGAATCAGCCCTTTGTTTTAGTAGATGAAGAAACATACCCATGTTAGTTTAGTGACTTTCCGAAAAGTCACACAGTTAGTTTTCCTACTCACCATTCTAAGTATCTTCCAGCATTTTGAAGGACTTCATGATTTCAAAGACCATAGCAGCTTTATTCCACCCATCATGGAAAGATGAGTCAAAGACTAGGTTAAGTGTGCTTCAGAGAGATGAAAAAACTATTGAATTTTCTCGTTAGAATACAACCATGCTGAAACTTGCCATGCTCTTACTTACCTCTATGTTCCACCTTAATGTTCTATCAAATCTAAACTGTGGGCCAGAGACTTGTTATGGGTAGAACTGTGCCTTCCTCAAGGCCCTGCTCCTAAATAACACTTATGTACAACAGGCCATGATTGATAAGTCTGGAAATATATAGGTAAAATTGGTCAGTGGCCTCCAACTCTGGTTGTCTTAATGATTGATGCCAGGCTCTCCCAAATCTAAAGGAAAAGATCACTTTGCCATTGATTGACTAACAGGCCAGGAGGCACTATGTTGTGAAATTTTGTCAGGCCACATTCTAATGGAGCTGTCTGGTATGGAACTGGTATTGAACTATTGTAGATAAGGCCCTGAAGATTTGAGATTTATTGGTCAGACTTACAAACAGACCAAGATGAGAACAAATCAAATATTGTTCTTCCAGTTCTACCAGTTGGAAAAATAAAGTTTAAAAGCTAGAAGTAGGCTTGGAAATCATCTGACAACTCCTTTAATGTTGTAGGAAGGAAGCAAAGACCCTGCAAAGTCAGATAATACATATAGAGTCACCTGGCAATATAGTGGTATATCTGGTCCAGGAATAACAATAATGCCAATTTTAACTCAAACACTTTTCTAGGAACTTCTTATTCCATTAATTCGTTAAACTTCAACCTTCTGTTAACAATGAGCAAAATGCTCAGGACAGTTAAGTAACTTGCCAAAGATCACATACCTAGTACATACAGAAGCCAAGATATGTACTATTATATCAGACTGCAAACCATGATGCTTAGACCCAATTCTAATGTTTCCTGTACCATCCTGCCCTCACTCCCCATACTTCCAGTCTACTGGGTTAGTGCACCTTCTTCATTCAAACTCTTGAAATTAAATTGATTTTGTATCCGAAGTCTGGGTTCATCAAGGCTTCAAGAAACACTTTATTGCCAAGCTGTTAGGTGTCAATAAATGAAAATTGGAAGATGGGTATATAAAGCCAGTAGAAGAGAGTTCTGCACTCCCAAATGTCACTGCTGTCATTTAGATGATTAGCTGATTTTAGAGCAACTTGAAGTTTAGAATCAACTTGGAGCATTACTTCTCAAAGGAGTAGAAAGGGGAAATGAGATGAGGGTATCTCCTAAGTGGCTGTTTGTATAGCAAAGGTTTTTGATAGTAAGATAAGCAGAGACAACTGGATACACTAAAACACACACACACAACCAATGAAGTTGCTGGAAAATCACATGCGTTCTTGTGAGGGAGGCTACAAGGGAAACTCATGTACTTCCCTATACAGCAAAAGGACAGCTGCAGTGCAATCTGCTGCTTCTGGGGAGGCAATAGCAGTTATAGAGGATCTGCCGCAAGGTGCTGTTGGAAAGCAACCATCCTGTCACTGACACATCTGTATAGGAAAAATGGCACCAGCAAGAGATGCTAAAGAAAGCTCTTGGGCACCTGAAACTAATATTACACTGCATGTTAATTAACTAGAATTTAAATAAAAGCTTGAAAAGGGGAAGAAAAAAGAAAGGAAGCTATTGGGGTCCTAGCCTTGGGCATTAAGGTCAAGTTCAAACACAAGTCTCCTACTGATTAAAATTGTTGTTGTTGTTAATTATTATTGTTATTATTTCACACATTTTAAATGTTAAAAATATGTGTGGCCTTAGGACAAATACAAGATTTGCACAGATTTCATTAACTGAATCTAATACTGTATAAACGCTATGGTTAAATATCAAAGTGTGTATATAAAGGCTTTACATTCGTGTCAGTAGTCGTCTGACAACTATGTAAGGAAGGCTAATGAAAGAATTCCCTTAAAAATGGATGAAATTACAAGAAGTGAGAGAACAAGATGCAACAAAGTTCTGGAGACAAGAAAACAGAGGGTGCAAGTAAGGAGAGAAAAGCAATTTGGCAGGTGACTCTGACCCCTGAAAGGAGTCTCAAAGCAATCAAACCGTAGATAAGGTCAGGTGGGGTTGATGCTGTAGTTTCTATTCCTTGGGTAACTTATTCACAGTTTGAAGCAGTAGATTAGTAGACATGAAACATCAAATGAGCCACACCAACTGCTGACCTAAATATTTGCAAATAGAGAGATATAAAGTTTTAAGAGCACTAAAATCTGACACAAAACAAGTGGTAATAAGGCCATATAGCATAACAAAAAGTTAAGGGAAGATTTCTAAAGTCCTCCTCTTCAAAAATGAGTAACTTGCACCTGCTCTGAAGCCGATCATCACCATTACCTTCCTTTCTTCTGGAAATTCCCTAATTCCCTACATCAATTACTATTGAGCAGTTATGGGTACTTTTCTACCCCATCCCTCACCTCAGGACCTCTTTCTACATCTCTTCCATGGCCAGGAATGCAAAGGGGCAGAGGGAGTGGAAGATGGGCAGTTGTGGTGTGCACTGCATTCTAGGATGATGAGCTGGTAGTAGGAAGGGAACAAGGTGGAAATGACCAGAGAAGAGTAAATCTGAGGGAGTTTCTGTATTTGTTCACCCTTCTAACAAAAGAAAAACTAAGCACTTT
The DNA here is from genome assembly GCF_029215605.1 of Mirounga angustirostris. Taxonomy (NCBI): domain Eukaryota; kingdom Metazoa; phylum Chordata; class Mammalia; order Carnivora; family Phocidae; genus Mirounga; species Mirounga angustirostris. The sequence continues at coordinate 172,450,873 of NW_026991709.1, read as the reverse complement.
TTCAAATTAATGAAGAATAAAATTACTTCCATGTTGTCCATGGCCAGATAACATCAGCCATCTCCTTCTCAGAGCAGCATAGTCAGATTAGGTGAACAATGGCTTGAGACCTGCTATCTGACTAGAGGTTTTACAAACAGATAAGGGGTTCGATCTGAAGATTTTGGTAGCAGCCTCTTGGCATGAAGCAATAAAGAATCTACCGCCCCATTTTTACATAAAACAGAATGAGAAACAGTTTCTCACAAGAGGGAAGTATAGAGAGGAAAAAAGGGGGATCTCAGGAAAGATTGTGTGCCATAAGAATTATGAATTGCATTCATAATTTAGAGAAAATATAGTATAAAAGCTTTTCTTGGAGGAAAAAGAAGTTGAAAAACATCAGCTTTATGTTCTGAATAGAGGAATGGAAAAGGAGGAATGGAAAAGCAAAAATAAGAGAATATAGATGACATAAAATCACAGGTTAGAAATATACATTGATTGGTGATATGAGAAAAAATGCAAGGAAACTAAAGGTTCAAGAGAGCAAGATTGTTGGCAGTAAGGAGTTGAACTGGCATTGCAGAAAATGTCATTGTTAGAAGAAGATAGTGAGAAACTTTCCCAGGACATTCAAAGAGGGCAAAGAATGAAAATGACAATAGAAAAATTGTAGATAGCCAGGACTGAAAATGGGGATTCAGCTTTCAGTCTGTCTAATCTATACAAATGGAATAGAAACAAGATTCAAACTAGCAAAGAGAGTTTTCCTGAGCTGCTTTTTGAGCTTTCTGATTAAAAACCATCACCAAAGATGGTGTTTTAATGAAACTAGGTTGATATTGACTCAGTAATTTAGAGATAGAATAAGGGAACAGAAGAGCAAACTGAAAAATGATCCCCCAAAATAAAAAATTAATTGATAAAGGTGATGGTCCGGTTTAGCAGAGACAAGATGGGTTCTTGGTACAATGGATCATTTATAAAAAGTTTCAGTTAAAGCCTCAAATAATGTTGCATATGAAAATATATAACAGATTGATTTTTAAATTAAAATTCTAAAAACAGGGCGCCTGAGTGGCTCAGTCAGTTAAGAGTCTGCTTTCAGCCCAGGTCATGATCTCCAGGTCCTGGAATCGAGCCCCGCATCGGGCTCAACTTTCAGCGGCGAGATGGCTTCTCCCTCTCCCTCTGTGCTCTCTCTCACTTTCACTATCTCTTAAATAAATAAATAAAATCTTTAAAATAAAATTCTAAATACAAAATCATATTTAAACTTGTAGAAAATATAAGTGAATGCTTCTAGTATATGCTGAAGATATATCTAAACACAAAAGCAATAAAAGAAGTTACAAAGAAAAAATAATTAGATTTGACTACCCTGTAACCAAACAATTTCTTTTCTACCTAGACATCCAAATTTTTAGAAAAATTTGTCTATATCCTCAGGCTTTACTGTCCCAATACACTCTCATCAAGGCGCTAAAAGCCTGGCTTCCACCCTGATAAATATACCTAATTTTGCTAAGGTTACCAATAACCAAAAACATATTGGTAACCAGTGGAAAATATCACAATCCTTTTCTTATTTTGTGTTTTGTAATATTTGACACTCTTTACCATTCCCTCTGTATTGAAACTTTCACTGGTTTTGGTGACTTTGTCTTCACCTTGTTTTCCTTCCACTTAGGATGTCAGCTAGCCTTTTCTGGAAATTAGAAAAAGGTGATTATGCCACGCTAAGGCATAGAGCATAGTACGTGGGATTTTAGCCCACACTTACCCCTTTGGCCAGATGTTCTTGGGATCACAACCTGCTTATCTGTATGTGGCTGCCTTCTTACTATATCTCTGTTTGCTTATTTTAACATCCTTTGTAGATTTCAAACACACTGCTGATTCTACACTGATATAATTTAATAACATTTTAAATGCTGGAGTTTTTGCCTGTTTTTAAAATTAAGCTATATGCAAAGCATTGAGGACTAATAGAACAGAATTTAAATTACATAGGCCCTGGAAACATGAAAAAACAGACAATAATAAAACTAACAAAAATTAAAAGGTAGGTGAAAGGAGTAAGTGCACCAGGTTACTCATGTTTCACAATAGGAAGTCAGTATATTTTGCATTAAATGTTATTACATCTAGAAAAAAAAAGTTAAAACTATATTATATCAAATTACAATAGCAACCACCAGGAGAATAAAAAACTCAAACTAAAAGTGCAAATGGCAGTTGTTTCTGGGAAATAACTGGGGATGGAAGAGAGGAGTAAGATTATTGCTTTTTATTTTGTACTGTTTAATTTTTTAACCATGCATTACTTCTATAATAAAACAAAGTACATATATCCAATTCTGGTATTTATGAAGAAATAAATACAAAAGAAAGAAGTTGGATCAGTTGACCTTTAAGGGCCTCTTTTATCTTGAGAGTCTGTGATTCTGTGATCAGAGATGCAGTTTAGGAAGATTAATCTTGGAGCAGTGTTAAGATGAATTGGAATGGGGAGACACAGAAGTGGAGAAGCCAATTACTAAGTTATTATAGCACAGAAGGTAGGAAAGTAATGAGGATCTGAACTGAGGTGTAGGCAGCAGGAATAGAAGGAAGGTTAAAGATGTGAAAGCCTTTGTAGAGGTAGATGTATGTAATTTGGAAATTGATTGGATGGATGTACAGGGTTAGGTAGAAGGAGATATTAAATTGACTATAAGATTTCAAGTCAGGGTGATTATGTGACTGGTGGCATCATTAGCTGAAATAAGAGAGTCAAAAGTAGAGGGCATATTCCAATGACTAGCCCAAGCTGAGCAAGGCAAGATTGTAATTATGAGAAGCACCTTAATCATTAGCGCATGAGGATTTAGGAGAGCATGGTGGTAGTCAAAAGGAATTTCGGCAGCACCTAAATTTGTTGAAGAGCTTTGCTTCTTTTCTCCAACATGGGAGGACTGGAGATCATTCCTGAATGGATAGGAGTTTATTTGTAGTTTGATGTGGTCTAAGTGTAGGAAACCAAAAAAAACCAAAACAAAACATAAACAAAAACAAAATTTTCTCTATTAAAAGAAAAAGAAAGTATTGTATTGAGATAGCTCATCAGCATTATTCTATAGGATTGACCATATCATGCATAGCTTAAAAAATAAATAACTCAGTTCAAAAAGCCTTTCAGACACTGTGTAAGTAATAAAAGTAATTGCTCCTATAGTATATTTGGTAGTATCAGAAATAGACTCCTTACGCAAACAGATGATTATTAAAAACATACAGGTACATTTGTAATAGTTACTCTTTCTACTTTTCTTAACTCACCAGAATTGCATTAACTGAATTTCCTGATTTCAGGGCAGTAAATTAGACTATTTATCTCCTGAGTTTCACGAATTCTCAGCCAACCACTTTATTTGGATGTTTTATTATACTTATACCTGCCTCTTTTGTATTGAATGAATTTAAGGTAGCTTACACCAAAGAAATAATTAAAATAAAGAACATAAAAAACTAAAAAAAAAATTTAAAAAACATTTTTAAATACATCATTAAAAATTAGAGTTAACTCAAAATAAGGAAATGGAGTGAGATAATGCCAGCCGCTATTACAAATGGAAACTGAAATCTCATCAGATTAAGAAAACAGAAGTTTACTCTGCTCTCAAGTAAATAAAGTTCATCTGGAATGGGAGTGGGCATTTACTCCAGGCAGTTAGTTATTTAAGGCTCTAGGTGACAGAACTTTACCATCTTCAATGCATTTCTTGCAAGGTCTCCCAGAATGTTAACTTTTTATCAGCAGATAGGGGAGAAGAGAGATGAGATTGCACAAGAAGTTTTTATTGGCCAGACTTGTAAATGATGTCACCTCTGCTAGCATTCTTTTGGCATAAACTCAGTCATATGGTCACAACTAACTGTAACAGATGCTGAGAAATAAAGTCTAACACTATGCCCTAGTTGTAAAGAAAATGGAATTGGTTTGGTAAATAGTCTTTACCACAGTTCATATTGCTGATCAATATCTGGTTTACTCTAACTCCCATACGTAGAACACATCCATCTCCTTCCCAGTCCCAACCAGTTTCTGCAGGTAGCTAAGTTTCTGAGGTTTCTAGGTAAAACACACATACCTCCATAAAGACCCAGTATGGCTCCTCATGGATCATCCACCTATGATTAAAAGGGCAAAGTATCGGGGTGCCTGGGTGGCTCAGTTGGTTAAGCGACTGCCTTCGGCTCAGGTCATGATCCTGGAGTCCCTGGATCGAGTCCCGCGCCTGCTCGGCAGGGAGTCTGCTTCTCCCTCTGACCCTCCCCCCTCTCATGTGCTCTCTCTCTCTCTCTCATTCTCTCTCTCAAATAAAATCTAAAAAGTATCATCTACCACTTCAACACACACGCGCGCGCGCGCGCGCGCAAACACACACAATTTAGTGGAGAAGTAGCAACAGAATCATCTCAGTAAAGCCCTTTTAGAAAAGGGAAGAACATAGTAGTCACTGGTCTATACTGGTCTGTATATAGGTCATATGGAATTATATATGTCTATGATGCTAGGCACCCCTGTCCTAGCAGTGGGTCAGTTTCTTAAGTAGATCCTGATTTTTGCTTTTTTGGGAGCGAGGGGGATTGTCATGTTTTCTATATTCTCTGACTCTGCCCCTACTTGGCTTTTCCCTGTTTACTCTTATGCCTGGCCACATCTGAAGTAAGTGATGAGGACACCCTTCTTAAGACTGCTGAACTTCCACAATGTGCTTTCTGCCCATTATGCCTTAAGAAGTCAAACTTATTTTTTTAGTCTAGGTTTGTGGGGGGGTTTTAAATACAATACCTTCAAAATCTTACTAGGCATCTGATTTAACTGGCTCCAGTCAATTCCATATTCTGATGGACTAACAGTTTTTTCTGGGCCATAGTTATTGACTGTGTTTTTTTTTTCTTCTTCCCCTTCATGCTTCTCTTGCAAATAAATATTGGCTATATTGAGGCCTTCTGGTTTAAGTGGGAAGCTCCATATCAGATGGAATTTTGCTGCATAGTTGAATAGAAATGAAGCTTTGTCAGAAGCTGTTTTGATCTTACTTTCTGTTTGGCTTCTACTTTTTCTTATTTTTTTTTTTAAGATTTTATTTATCTATTGGAGAGAGAGAGAGAGCATATGTGCTTGAACAGAGGGAGAAGGAGAAGCAGACTCCCTGCAGAGCAGGGAGCCTGATGCAGGGCTCAATCCCAGGACCCTGAGGTCATAACCTGAGTCGAAGGCAGACGCTTAACCAACTGAGCCACCCAGGCACCCCTGTCTTCTACTCATTCAATCAAGTTTTTCAAATCCTGCAGAACCTCAAATTTCTAGACACTTTCTATTGTTTTTTATTTCTCTGTGAAACACAGCTAATTATTGTTGAAACTTATTTCCTCTAATACCATGTTTTGCTCAGCCAGTGGAAACCAGTCCTCACCAATGATACCATTTTCAACCCTTTTATAGCCAAAGGCTTTGCAAACATATTGTCTGTCTTCAGGTTATCACAGGCACACAAATTCTTAGCCACCAAATGACTTGCATTTATATCTTTCTTGCCTCTGACATCAGTTTTTTTTTCCTTGCTAACCACTAATTAACTGCTAAGCAAAGAATAACTTTGGAAGGGATGTTTTAAAGATGGAAGAGCCTCGGGGATCCTGAACATCTGTGTGAAATAGAACCCACTCTGCTATAATTTTTGTTACACACATACCCCACATCTTACTTCAATAGAGCTTAAAAAATGGAGGGAAAAAAGAAAAGGAAAAAAAAAACAATGTCTGTTACCTATTTATTTAGTAATTAATAAAATAGTAGCCACTGTAATTGATACCCTCTGAAGCCTCAGTGACTTCAAACATTAGAAGTTTATTTATTGGCCATGTAAGGTATAACTATTGGCAGGGAGGTGGGAGTGTGGGGTTGAAAGAGGCTCTGCTCTCTTCAATACATACCTTCAAAGATGACCCTTGGCATTGTGAATCAGCAAGTGGTTTGGAGAAGGGAGAGAAAATCAGCAGTGGGTGGCCAGGCTGAACATAACACACATCACTTTTACCTACGTTTCATTGATTCAGACTAGTTATATACCTGCAGAGGAGGCTGGAAAATAGTCTAGTTGTGTTCTCAGTAAGAAGGGAAAATAGGAAAAGGTTAAAATGACTGCCACAGATGCTAAATGATTGCTTTGAAAGAGCATTCATATTGGGTTGAGCTTGCCAACCACCAAGGTAAAAATGAAACATGTTACTAAGACAAGCCATACAGTTCCTTAGTGGAGAAGAAGCCTTTCTTGAAAATAATTTCCACAAAAGAACTTTCTAACATGGAAACTTAAATAGGGACTGTTAAATGATATAGCAGGCAATGCTTTTGACAGGAGTCTTAGAATCAATTTAATAGTGTTTTTCATATATTTCCCATGACATTAAGTAGTAATTTGAGAATAGTTTTTCCCTCATTAGCAGGAGCCTAAATCCCCATTTTAAGAGGATGTATAGCATTTTATAGTGGCTTCGTAGGCATTGGAGAATAGCCTTGCCCCTTAATTGTTCTTCTCTAATCTCTTCTGTAAAGAGAATGAAATGCTCTAATGCTTTCTACTTGAAAGCAAAAACAAATGAATTTCTTTAAGCCTCATTTGGTCAGATTTATCATGGCCACCATCCTGAAATCAACAGTTTCCAAGCATGCCACTGACAACTTTGTTAGCATGAAGAAACACTCCTTCCTACCCTGACTCAAACCACTGGGTATGGAGACACAATGACAATTGCTCAGAGGCCACAACTGAAGAGGCTAAGTAGGCAGAGGGAGCTTTGTAGTGTAAAGAAAAGATGTCATACTTTGGAATCACAGAGCCATGGATTCAAAAGTGACTTCTGTCCCATTTGACTTGTGTGATTTGGGCAACTTGCTTCACTATTTTAAGCACCAGGTTTCTCAACTGTAAACTGAGGATATCAATAATAGCACTCTCCTCATAAGTTGTAGGGACCAAATGATTTCTTGTATGTAAACCACTGAGAACAAAGCCTGGCAAAAAGCCAAGCCTGGGAACTCAATAAAGACTAGCTATCATTTTTTATTATTAGTTATTAGTACACTTTATTACGTGTTACAGCCTAGAAGAGGGATTGGAACATTATACTTACCAAACAAATGTTAACTGCCTTTGATGCTCTTCCTTCCATCAGCTGGCCATAAATGACCACATGTATCTGTTTCTATCCATCTTTATATAGAAATAGTATATCTCCAAACCATGCCAAATGGATTTTAAATTTACAGTAAGGAAAACAAACAAATAGGAGAGTGAATTTTATCTAGAGTATCACTTTGAAAGAAGGAATTGAGGTGTTGAAATTCTTAGGAATAGAAACAAACATTGTGGTTTTTGAAAACAATCTATGGAAGAGGATACAGAAAGATTGTGCTGTTACATAAACTAATTTTATCAATGGTTACAATAAAAGCACTTCCCAAAATTGCTTGATATACTTTTTTTTTTCTCAGAATTTCATGCTATGTCTGGAGATAACGCATGAGTACAATAAAATCAGCATTCTTGGTCTGGCATACAATTGTATTTGACCATGCCTATCTGTAAATCTAACAGAATAATAATCTACTTTTTCTTATCACAGTCTTTGGTTTAATCCCACTGTTCTCATAGTTCTTTGAAAAGCCATAAATACGAGTACAAATATGACAAGCAAACATTTACCATATGCAAACCCCAAATATTAAGCCATATGCTGTGTTCTAGTAGTACATTCCATATTACAGGTGATTTATCTATTGTTCCATTTTATAATTTCAAATATATTAGAATATATATTGTTGATTTATTTTGCAATTTTAGTAATATGAGACTTTCTTACTCACTTTGTGATATGTGCTTTCCAGAAACACAGTGAAGAAGTTATTTTAACCAAGACTGTTGAATTTCTAATTTTCCTAATCTCTATATAAAAGTACCCAAATTAGGTTTTCTTAATTTTTTCAACAGTTTTAAACACACATCCAAAATGGACACTTATTCTTCCCACTTAAAACAGTATGTGTGTATTTATCCAAGATATCTAAGAAATGTTTAAATTGTCTTATTTCAAATAATTTCTGTCACAAAAGTGTCTGCATAATTTGAATTTCCCAAACTTATGAAATAAAACAGTAGAAACTTTTTCTTCATGATGTGAAAGAAGAACCTAAATGAAATAATTATCTCATCAGAAGAGAAGTTCATTAATGAAGGAAGAATTATAAAAACATAGCCTTTGTCGGCCTGTTATGATTCACTAATACATGGTAACAAATTATCAAAATATTACTAAAAATCCTAAATCAAACAGATTAGGGATGAAAATCGAGTCTCCTGATAAAGGACTGTGTGACCTAGGTAATTTACATAATGCCTCTGTTCAGTCCCCTCACTTATCAAACAGGAAAAACCACACTGTCTATGGCAGACATGCTGACTGCTCACCTAGTCTCTGTGTGCCCCCTGCACCATAATCTTGGCCCCCTGCACTTAGGCAGGGTCATGTGGTAGTCATGGCCAATGGGATCTCCTGAGTCAGTTCTGGGCTAAAGCATTTTAAAAGCAGATGGCAACTCTCCAGGTCTCTCTTCTCCAGATTTGGGGACCTGGGAAGCATGTGTTGAAATGGTGTCATCACAAAATTAAAGCAATATGAATCTCTGAGTTACAGCATGCCAGAGAGCTTCTCTGAAGATTTACCTAACTCTGCATCAGAATTTTTTGTGGAAAGCCAACTGAGATTTGCAGGTTTATATTAACTCAGGATAGAAATAAACTACCTTGTAGGTCGATTTGAATATTAAATGACATGACACAGAGTATGAATTCAATAAGTGATGTCAGATAGGAGTAATAGTCGTTGTACAATTGGCCTCACAGTGACCCTTTGAAATAATCAGAAGCAGTGATTATCACCATCACGCTTTATACCAGATGAAACTGAAGTTTCTAAGGGCCTTACCTATAAGCCTGTGATAGAGCTGGAGTTCTAAGCTGGTGACTTTGTTTCCCGAGCACTGCGTTTCCCACCACCACAAATGACAGTAGTCAGAGTTTAATGCATCATTAACACAACACATCAAAAATGAACTCCCAGCATGTCTGGTTCTGTCTTCCAACAAATGATAACACATACTCATGTTGATTATCTCTGCTGACCAAAAAATCTGATCAAATAAAGTACTTGATATAGGAAACCCCTTTTGTGATATTTCATGCCTCAGAGAGGCATCTAATAATAATCTGGTTAATATTCTTAAATTTTACAAGTTATTGTTTCAACCATATTTGCCATCCAAAAACTTATTAAAAAATATTTTGTGTTGTGGTCCAAAAATTGTCCAGGGGACTAGACAACCTGTTTACTGTTTCTCCCCCTGGCAATTACCTGATCTCTCAGGAAACTTTTTCTTGGAGTGTGTCTCCCTAGCTAGCATGTCTGTGTCAGAACAATTATAGTGGTTAATTGCAAATGAAGAGCCTTTTAGGCATCTGAATGGATTTTGGGAAGTAAGTATTTGCTAGGTGGATGGGGTTCAAATATGCTGAAACTGCTGCTTGCATTGTTCCAGGCCGTTATTTTTGGTCCACTGAATAACAGCTGCTGCATATGGTAGTTGTTGAGTTTTCTGCTAAAGATCCACTTACTGGCACAAATAGTAAATGTTTGCATGTGCTATTTTGATACATCTCCTGTGAGGCTCTGTTTCCACATTTAAATATGGATCACATATGGTGAATTGAAATATCTTTTTGTATGTAAAGCATATGTCCAAGGAGTAAACCAAAGAGACATAGTCTATGGCACTGTCATGTTCCATATGCCTTCTATATGAGCTATAATTTAATGAAAAAAATAATATAACCAGAACCACATAAGAAAAAATTAAGTTCCTAGTTATAACACTGGTGATTGGTAACATGGAGAGTAGACATGTATAATGTATAACAAATACTGGTTGCTCAAAATTTAGTTAATATAAAGACTATATAAAACTATAAGACAAAAGTAATAAGGATAAAATATATCACCAAAATACTGCAGTAAATTGCTATATATTTGATTTCATAACAACTAGAAAATTCAGAAATTTAACAGCCCTCCCGAATCCACAACTTAATTTTTATGAAACATAGAATAGTTAATATATGGACAACAAGTCAATAGATGCTTCAGATGTGGATTCTCTATTCAGGGAACTTACAACCTGGTAGGATCAATATGATTTGTAGAAAAAAATATGTTTTGTAGAAAAACAACTATAATAAGGAAGAAAGGGAAATGTGTGCTAGGACACAGTCTGATAAAGTACTCTCAGGGTTTACTGACCAAGAATCTGGAGCTTTGGGGCCCAACTGAGCTCTGCCAATAATTATATATCATTCTAAGCTAGTAAATTTGTTCCTTCTCTGAGCTAAATTTCTCCCTTTGTAAAGTTAGTGGGTCCTATGGACTGAATTGTGTCCCCCTCCCCCTGCCCAGAATTCATAGATGGAAGCCTTAACCCCCAATGTGATGGTATTTGGAAGTGGGACCTTTGAAATGTAATTAAATTTAGATAAGGGTGGGACTCCCATTATGAGATTAGTGTCCTTATAAGAAGAGGAAGAGAGACCAAATCATGTTCTCAGTCCTTCTCTCTCCCTCTCTCTCCCTCTCTCTCTGTCTCTCTCTCTTAATTCCCATCTCTCCCTCTTGCTCTTTCTCTTTGCCCTATGAAGACACAGTGAGAAGGTAGTCATCTGCAAGGAAGAAGGCCCTCACTGGGGAATTGAATCAAGGCCTGCACCTTGATCTTAGATATCATAGGCTCTAAAACTGTGAGAAATAAATTCCTGCTGTTGAAGCCTATGATATTCTGTTATAGCAGCTAATATAGTACATAGCAGACTAATACAGTACATAAATTCAGGGAAGCTAAAAAGTTTTCCATTTATGCACCTAGCAGTTTTTTTTCCTCCATGACTCTGAAACACCATAAGATTCTAAAACTAATTAAAATTAAAATATGTTCTATTCCAGTTTTCGTTTTTATAGCATTTCATTTTTTAATTTCTCAAATATTTTAATGTTGGAACCACCTATAGTTTATGTAATAACTCTGAGTAAAATAGAATATTTAATTAAACTGAACCTCTTATTCCCTAAGCATTAGGGGAGTGACTTGTTACTGGGTGATATAAATCCTACTGATACCTCACAACAACGCTTTGAATTAAGAACATCTTAATATTGTTCTCTCGAGCATTCAAAATAATGGAGCAATGACTAGCTCAGGTTGTATCTTCTTGGCTCACAAAATTTTCAAGCTGAAGTAGATATTTCAAATGGTATATTTTAAAAGCAGTACATATTTGAAAGAAGCCTTATTTAAGTAAAGCGTCCTAAAATAAGAAAAAGTTTACATGTGAATACTCTATTCCATTATATGATAGTAAACAATTCACCTTATAACAAATGACAAGGGTAAGTTAAATACTATGAGAACCTGTCACCAAACTTTCATATTCTCATTGCAACATGCCAAATCATCTTAATTAATTTTTTTAAATGCAAATTCCCGAGCATCTATTTTTGACAGCCAAACATTATTCCATTATTTGAATGTACCAAAATTCATCTTCATAAATCCCTGTTCCTGGCCATTTGGAATTCTTTTAGTTTTTTACCATAAAATAAAAAGCTATAGTTAACTTTCTTATATGCAAATATTTGCTTATTTGTGTCAGCATATATTTTTCTTGGGTAAATTCCTAGATGGAGATTTGCTGGATCAACTCCACATGTAGTGATATTGAAGTGTATTAAGACAACATTGGGGGGCGCCTGGGTGGCTCAGTCATTAAGCATCTGCCTTCGGCTCAGGTCATGATCCCGGGGTCCTGGGATCGAGTCCCACATCGGGCTCCCTGCTCAGCGGGAAGCCTGCTTCTCCCTCTCCCACTCCCCCTGCTTGTGTTCCTGCTCTCGCTGTCTCTCTCTCTGTCAAATAAATAAATAAAATCTTTAAAAAAAAAAAAAGACAACATTGGTCAGAAAATAACATAATTTTATTTTTCAGTAACTGAACTCAACATAGCTCATAAGTTCTCATTTTAATGGAATATTCAAAATAACTACACATTAATTTAAAGTGTATTGGTCATTTCTTATTTAAAACTCAATCACTTTGGGGAAAGTATTCAATTAAATATAAGATTCACTTCCTCCCCCACCCCCCCAAACTCTGCCATGTAGCCTGAGTCCAAAGTGTGGGGCATGTGACATTGCATCATCCTGGCTTCTGTTCCATGCTTCCTTTGATCCCTGTTGCCTCTGTTGAGGTATCTGTTCATGTGTAGTCTTAGGATGCCATCCCCTGTCTTTTCTGCTTCCCAATCTACAAAACCCATGCCCTCTGCACTCCTGGTCTAAATTTTAGGCCTCTTTATGTCCAGAGGCCTTCTCACCATTTCTATCCTGATCCTTGTGTGGCTCAGGGACTCCCACCTGCTTTCTTCACAGCTGACTAAGACTTTGGTCTCTGGTTACTTTGGAAAGTGAGTATTGCAATGATAAAAGATTTTCCTATTTTGTATTTATTTAAGAGCTGCTTTATTAGTCAAATTATAGATATCATAAATGAGTAATTTCAGGGTAAATTTATGAAGGGATGATCAATGAAGAAAACCATTTATAGATATAATTGGTTTTACTGTTTTTGACTAGTTTTATAAGTGATTAATCTACTATTTTTATTATGTTTATATGTACCTGTGAAATCTTTTCGTTTCCTAAGTTTCTTACTCCTGATTATGGTTTTTCCTTTCTACTCAAATAATACCCTTTGACATTTATTGTAAGACTGGTTTAATGGTGATGAATTCCTTTAACTTTTGTTTGTCTGGAAAAGTCAAATGCATTGAGTATTCTTGGTTGCAGGTTTTTTTCCTTTCAGCACTTTGAATATATCATGCCACTTTCTTCTGGCCTAAGGGTTTCTGCTGAAAAATCAGCTGATAGCTTTATGGGTTTCCCTTGTATGTAACTGTTTTCTTTTCTCTTGCTACTTCTAAAATTCTTTATCACTACTTTTTGACATTTTAATTATTTTGTGTCTTTGTGTGGACCTCCTTGGGTTGATTTTGTCCAGGGTTCTTTGTGCATCCTGAATGTGGATTTCCATTTCTTTCCCTAGATTAGGGAAGTTTTCAACTATTATTTCATTAAATGAATTTTCTCCCCCTTTTTCTCTCTTTTCTCCTTCTGGGATCCTTATGTTATTATGCTTGATGTGTTGCTAAATTCCCTTAACCTCTTCTCATTTTTTATTATCCTTTTTTCTTTTTCTCTTGTTCAGTTTGCTTTCCATTACTCTGTCTTACAAAACTATAGGGTTGTCAGATAAAATTTAAGATATCCAGTTAAATTGAAATTCAGATAAATGACCAATCTTTTAGTATAAATATAGGTCAAAGGGTATTGCTCTAGACCAGTTAAACAGTCAAGAAAAACTTTATTTAAGACTATTTCAATGGAGAATAGACTATTGCAATACAGGAGAGAGATTAGACTCAACTACATTGAAACAAAGGGCAGGAAAGTTTTTAAGTGCAGAGTGAGCTAGTGAAAAAGCATTACAGGACATTGAGGGGAGGTTGGTCAATATGATTAGGCTATGCATCTGTGTTTACTAATTGGTGCTTGTGAAAATTAGGCTCTGATCTTCCCACTGAGACTGAGAGATAAGGGCCCTATCTTTTTTGATGATTATATTTCCAAGGGAAGTCTTCCAGGTCCTTGAGAAAGACATTCCTGGGTTGTGCAAGATTTATACCTTAAAAGGACAGAGAGATAATTTACAATTGCTAGTTTCCTGAAATAAATCTTCTAAGAAAGGGGAGGCAAGGGTCTAAGTCAGGAAGAAAACTGTCTAAAGTTTACTGTACCTGAGGGCACCATTAAGACCATTTTGGTTATATGTCCCAAATATTGCATGGGACATAATTATATTAAAAATTATTCATTGATGATCATTTCAAATTTAACTGGGGATGCTATATTTTTATTTACTAAATCTAGCAACTCTACACATGTAGCAAGTTGTCCCAGCTCCTTCAAGGATTATACAGGAAGAAATGTCTTCACTAAGTGTACCTACCCAGCTTTATTGTGCAACTATAAAAATGGTTTCAATCTTTTAAATTTGTTGAGCCTCATTTTAACAACATGTAATCTATTCTGGAGAAATTTCCCTGTGTGCTTGAAAAGAATTTGTATTATTCTGCTGTTGGGTAGCAAGTGGATTTGGTTTATAGTATTGTTCAAGTCAGCTCTTTCTTTATTGATTTTCTGTCTAGAGGTTATATCCATTAATGTAAGTGGGATATTGAAGTTCCCTGCTATTACTTTATTGCTGTCAATTTCTGTCTTCAGATCTGTCAATATTTGCTTTATATATTTAGGTGCTGTGATTCTTGGTGCATATATATTTATAATTGCTTACTTACTGTTGAATTAAACTTTTCATCATTATATAATGACTTCCTTTGTCTCTAGAGACAGTTTTAGACTTAAAGTCTAATTTGCCTGATGTAAGTATACCAACCTCTACATTCTTTTGGTTACCATTTGCATGAAATATCTTTTCCCATCTCCTCACTTTCAACCTAGGTACATCTTTAAATCTCAAGTGAGTCACTTGGAGACAGCATAACACTGGATCTTGCTTTTTTAGCCATTCATATACTCTCCACCTTTTGATTGATGAGCTTAATCCATTTACATTTAAAGTAATTCTTGGGGCTCCTGGGTGGCTAAGTGGGTTAAGCATCTGCCTTTGGCTCAGGTCATGACCCCAGGGTCCTGGGATCAAGCCCTGTGCTGAGCAGGGAAGTCTGCTTCTCCCTCTCCCTCTGCTCCTGCTTGTGCTGTCTACCTCGCTCACTCTCTCTCAAATGAATAAATAAAATATTTTTAAAAATTTTTTAAAAATAAAGTATTCTTGATAAATGAATACTTACTATTCTCATTTCATTGTTTTGTGTCAGTTGTTTTGTTCCTTTCTTCTTGCTATCTTCCTTTGTTATTTAATGAATCTTTGTAGTGATTTGCTTTCATTATTTTCTCTATCTTTTGTGTTTTTCTTAGATTCTTTCTTTGTGGTTAGCTCAAGGCTTTTGTAAAATATCTTGTAGTTATAACCATATATTTTATGTTGACAACAGCTTAACTTCAATTGCATATAAAATCTCTACATTTTTACTCGCTTCCCACATGCATACACTTTGTGTTCTTGTAATTGCTTGCTTCCTTTTCCATTGCGTATTCATTAGCCAATCTTTATCTTTTAACTTTAATATTAAAAGTTAAAAGTAGGGGCCTCTGGCTGGTTCAGTCACAAGAGCATGTGACTCTGAATCTCAAGGTTGTGAGTTTGAGTCCCACATTCAGTGTAAAGATTAGTTAAAAATAATAGTAATACTACTACTAATAATAATAAATTTAAAAATAAAGGTTAAAAGTAATTAACACACCATCTTTACAGCATTACACTAATCTATGTCTGTATTTACCTTTCTGAGTGAGATTTACATTTCCATATGCTTTTCAGTGTTTAGTCTGTTTTCATTTCAATTTTAAAAACTCCCTTAAGCATTTCTTATAAGATAAATCTAGCAATGAAGAACTCCCTCAGTTTTTGTTTCTCTGGGAAACGCTTTATTTCTCATTTTTTAAAGATAATTTTGCCAGGTACATTGTTTTTGGTTGGCAATTTTTTTTGTGTTCTTTTTCTTTTAGTATTTGAATATATCATCCCATTCTCTCCTCGCCTGCAAGTTTTCTGCTGGAAATTCATTGATGATATTTTGGGCATTCCTTATATTTAATGAGTCATTTTTCTCTTGCTGCTTGAAAAATTCTCTTTTTTCTTTGATTTTTGATAATTTTTTTTTAAGATTTTATTTATTTATTTGACACAGAGAGAGAGAGACAGCGAGAGAGGGAACACAAGCAGGGGGAGTGGGAGAGGAAGAAGCAGGCTTCTTGCAGAGCAGGGAGCCCAATGTGGGGCTCGATCCCAGGAACCTGGGATCATGACCTGAGCCGAAGGCAGACACTTAATGACTGAGCCACCCAGGTGCCCTGATTTTTGATAATTTGATTATAATGTGTCTGAATGTAGTCCACTTCAGGTTGATACTGTTTGGGAATCTTTTGGCTTTATGAATCTGGGTTTTCATTTCCCTACCAAGATATGGGAAGTTTTCAGCCATTAGTTCTTTAAATAAATTTTCTGCCCCTTTTCTGTCCTCTTTCTGAGACTCCTATAATGCATATATTGAATCAGTTTATGATGTCCCATAAATCCCATAGATTTTCATTACTATTTTTCAATATTTTTTTCTTTTTTCTCCTCTGGATAATTTATAATGATGTAACTCTGAGTCCACAGATTGCTTCTTCTGCTTCATCAAGTCTGATGTGGAAGCACTCTATTGCATTTTACATTTGATTCATTGTATTCTTCCACTTTAGAATTTCTGTATGGTCCTTTTTTATGATTTACAAATCTTTTTGTTGAACTTGTTTTGTTCTTGTTTTTGTTTTTTTGTTTTTTTTGTTTGTTTGTTTGTTTGTTTGTTTTCCTGATTGCGTTGTCTGTGTTCTCAAGTAGCTTGCTGAGCTTTAAGGCAATTATTTTGAATTATGTGTCAGACAATTGACAGCCATTTCTTTGGGGTCTATTACTGGGAAATTATTGTGTTCCTTAGGATATGTAACGTTTCCCTGGTTTTTCATGTTCCTTGTATTTCTGTGTCCATGTCTGTGCATTTGAAGGGGAGTTACCTCTTTCAAACTTTATGAACTGGCTTTGGTAGGGAAAGATTTTCATCTATGAGTATGTAGGCCTGGCTAGTTGGGGTGCAGTGTCTCTAGCTTTGAAGGGTTGTCACTCCTCTTTTTTCTTTTTTCTTGATTAGACTATAGTTTATTTATTTACCAATTTTTAAAAATTTGCATTTTTTTATGTTTTGAGGTTTCTATAATAATTTATTCTTGAGTTTGCCTTTATTATACATTTCTTAGTTATATTTTCCTTCATTTTATTTTTCTAAACTTTTTTTACATCTGATGCTTAATTTTTTTGTTCTCATTTTTCTGTTTAAAAAAATCAATATATATTTCAAGATTATGAGTTTCCCTTTGAACATGGTGTCCCTTGGATTCTGATAGATATCACAATTATTTTTATTTTTTCTGTATATATTCTTCAGTTCTGTTCTTTCCTCTTTGAACTAAAGGTTGTTTAAGAGAGATTATTTAAATTCCCAAGTAAAATAATCTCTTTTAGACTAATTTCATTATGCATTCATAGTTTTCTTTCACCATGATCAGGGAATACTATCTGTATGAATTCTTTTATAAATTTATCAAAGTTTACTTTATGCTCCAACACTTATCTAATTTTTATGAATGTTTATTGTGCTCTTAAAAAGAAGATATTTTCCTCTTTGTAGCAAACTGAAGCATATCTATGTATTGTTAGTCAGATCATCCTTGTTAATATTTTTTTGGTCACCCACCCTTATAATTTGTAAACTTGATTTGTCATGAGCTGATTAATTTAGTCATGTACTACTAGTGTGTTTCTATTTATTGTTGTATTTTTAGTAATTTTATCAAGGACAACTTTGAACTCTTGAATTATAGCCAACTTATATTCATAAGGTATATGCAATCACATGTTTATGTTATGTACAGCATTTATGACAGGGTGTAAAATTTTATAAATTTAATTTTATTTTCTTCAAATTATAATGTGCAAATTATGAGATAGAGAAACTGAGTACTATAAAGCCATGTCATTCCTACCGCTCTACTATTTCTTTGAGTAAAAAACAGTAAAGTTTATCTGCTCTATCATATCAGAAAAATCAGGATTTTTAAAATATTTCTGTGCAGTTTGGAGTGATTTCCACAGGACCTGAACTTTTTTATAGCATTACTTTTCAGAGCAATTGGCGTTTACATGAGTAATTTAAGTACTAAGACCTGCCATATTTTAATATTTCCTTAGTGTGTGAAAGTAGGCTAATGCTCCTCATGTGATTTCTATAGAGAAGGAAACAGAGAGAAATTAATGTTTTTCCTGACAATGAAAAATTCAGTACCTACTGGACTGTGGACTCAAACTGTTCTGAAGAATTCAATGTTTCCTCACTATATTTTGCCTTGTTCATCTCTGAATAAATAGTGTGTAACCAGAGTTTTCTCCTTTCTTATTATTCTCTAATTGCTACTCATCCCTAAAAATCATACTAACATGCTTCCTAAATCTTTAAATTGTTTGCTCCTTCTTCAGAGCCTCCAGACACTCAATCTTTGTAATTTCCCTTTTCAATACTTTTTTCCTTTTTCTTTCCCCTAAGTGAACCTATTTCATAAAGTCTTTATGTCTTCAGATTTTCACTTCAAAACCAAGTTTCTTCACAGGAGAAATATCAAAAAGTTTTATATTCTATTATTTTCTCCATGACTGTGTTTTTTTCATCTCCTAAAGCTTTTAGAGATAATTTTTCCACATATGTAGACAGTCACTTTTAAATGTTAAACTACTTGTAGGAAAGGAATATGCATTCCTACATGGTGATTAGAACACTTTTTTAAATCCCAACAGAACTGAAAAGGAAAGCATGTATTGTTTTTATATTCGCAGTTTTATGTATCAGCTATAATTATTATAACTGTAGATTTTTCAAACTAGAAGAGAGATACTATTGAGTCCAAGTGATCTTCTTAATACCTAAATCCACGGTATGATTGTTCAATAGCTGACTTCATCATAAAAAGAAAATATTTCTACTTACCATTTATATTATCCCCACAGAAATATAATTTTTCAGCTCTGTCCTCATTTCTTTAGTCATTTGAGTTGCAGATCCAGAGAGAAATCAGTTTTATTTGTTGAGGACCACTGGGCTTCCCTCTGAGTACGGAGTGCTTAGGTGGCCTGAGAATGGAGTTCCATTTGTATAAATAATGTGCTTTAATGGTGTACATGATACTAAGAAAGTGTTGTTGCTTTCAAAGTATGCTGCCTGGAAAGCACAGGTGGGATTTGTGGATTCACTGTTTAAATATTTATGAAGCTATTTAGACATATTTTATTTATTGCAAAAATGTTTATACTATAATTATTTCAAGAATTAAGCTTCCACATGCTATCAGAGGCTAAAACTAAAGTCTAATTCTTTTCAATTACATCCTTCTAATGCTAGATCATATCCAAGTGGAATAGGGTGAGAAAAGTTCTTCAGTGAATATTTGTTGCCATAAACCTATTGAGCTATGTATCAGTCAATCAACTCATATTTTAAAAGCATCCTCTATGTGAAAAATCATTGGATAGATCCATTGCATATTGCAATATAAACTTGTAATAATAGTAAACACATTTACCACTTACAAAGATACAGGAGCTGGTATACATTAACTCATTGAAGACCCAAACTAACTTTGCAGTTAGGTCCTATTATAATTCCACTTATACAGATGAGGAAAATTCCACTAAAGTCTATAAGCTTAAGGTTAACTTGAAGACATAAGTACAACTAACAACTTTTGGTAAACATTGAAGTAGGATTGAGAATCCATTCAGTAGAAATTAATAGGATCTAGAAGAATAAATTACACAGCTGAGCAATTAAAATACAAAGAAATGAGACATCAGTAGTGACCTATGGACCATATTCAGCCTTTAATTAAATATTAGATATCCCATATTTTTATAAAGTCCATTAACTCTCAACATTATATAATCATTCATGTGATCATAATGTAAAATCTTCCACATAAAATTTCAGATTTCTAGCTTTTCTTGCAAAAACAAAAAATAAAACAAATTAAAAAAAGAAATGAGAAGGTCTAGAAACATTTGCTTCCTGTTTTCAGATGCCCACAATCAGCCTGATCTAAATACCAACTCTCCATTTTAGATGAGCATTTCTGTATTTTACCATGAACCCCCCACTGCTCTGTAAATGCCTCTTAGAGCCAACCTGCCTCCTTAAGATATTTAACCCCCTTGCTTATGTAGTCAAATGTGCTAAATGTATATTGTTTCCTCATCATTTTTTTGTTATGTCAACATTATTCATTGATACTGGGTGGCAGTAAGTTCACTCAGATGATTTTTGTTATCAGACATATGAAATGGATGGCCTCTCATTTTTTCCTGTCCAGAGGTGTATAGTTACATTTAGTGATGAATAACAGGAATTGTTCAGGACAGGCTTTCAGTTGCATTCTAATTTTTTAATCATTTCTTTTTTTAAGATTTTATTTATTTGACACAGAGAGAGACAGTGAGAGAGGGAACATAAGCAGGGGGAGTGGGAGAGGGAGCAGCAGACTTCCCACAGAGCAGGGAGCCCAATGCAGGGCTTGATCCCAGGACCTTGGGATCATGACCTGAGCTGAAGGCAGATGCTTAACCACAGAGCCACACAGGCGCCCCACATTCTAATTTTTTTTTTTTAATTTTAAGCACTCTATTTGTTTGGATCTTTTTTCTTTTTCTTCCTTTCTGTCTTTCTGCTTTCTTTCTTTTTTCAGAGCAAGGGGCAGGACACTATCGAGTCAATTTTGAAGCAGTAAGTTAAATTTTTTTAAAAGTTAAAAAATAATAGCTTGTACTATATATGTTTATCATAAGCAAAAGATCTTCCAGTCTGTTTTTTTTTTTTTTTTTTCTTTTTTCTTTGCTTCTAGTCACCAGAATAGAAACACACTTCTGGGCACTGAAAATAAATATAACCAAACCTTCAACCCTGTAAAATGACATGTTTGATGCTCAAATTGTGCATGTAAATGAAAGACTACAGGCAGTTTCTCCTTTCTCCCTGCAGACCACTAGACAGAAAAGTTTGGGGATTTTAAATTTCAAGCTTCATGATCTCAGGAATCCTATTGTCTATCTCAGTCACATATACTTGTTGCAATACATTTCTTTTCCCCCAATCTATTTAGGAAATTCTCTCTGTGCACTGGCCCTCACATTTTCTCATTTTGTGGTGCTTGTATGGTGGTTTGTTGAGTGTTCATTGAGTTGAATTATAAAGCAAAAGAGAATACAAGAGCAAGTCCTTTGTCAGGAATTTCTGTGGTCTTATTTATAAGCTTTCAGGCCTTATTTTCTCTTCCTAACTTTTATTTATTTTTCTCATTGGTGTTTATGTTTCACACCATAAAAGGTAGCAAACATGCCTTTAAAAGATGCAATTGCAGGTGAAAACTTTTAGGAGGGAAAAGGCACATGAGGAAAGGGCGATATGGCTTATTTTGAAAGTGTGAATCTCATACTGGAACTGTTATGCCACCAAACAAACCATGGAAATACACCTTTGGAGGTGAAAATATGATTTTCAAGAATGTGATAATAGTTTCTACAGAGTACAAAGAAAATATCATTGAAAATTTGCTATTCCTTTTATTTCTCACTACAAACATTAGAAAATTGAAAATAAGACCTCGTCGAAGAAAATAAAATTGATAGCAATCTTTGATTTTTTTTTGGTCAAAATTAAACCTCAGAATCCTCCTGGAAAAGAACATTCTTCTACTATAGCCATTTCTTAGGTAACTATTGTAAGTTGAGTGACCTTGCAATAAGGAAGAAGTTGGTGGAGATCTCTGCCTATGTCAGGGAACTGGAGTAATGGTTTTCAAGGTTGGCTTCATACTAAAATCACATGGGAGCTTCAGAAATATTGATGTCTGTGTCCCAACTATAGATATGCTCCTGTCATTGACTGGGGGGATGGCCTGGGCATTAGAGTTTTTGAAGCCCCCAAGTGATTCAAATTTTAACCAAGGTTGTAAACCACTGAGAAATGGAAACTATTTCAATTGTAAAAGAGAAGGAGAAAGGATAAAGAAGTAACAGAAGGAAAGAAGTTGGGTTCCCTCTTTTCTTTTTGCAGTTCATCCACATGTGTAGAAAGAATGAAAAAGTAACTTTGTTCTCCATTGAAAGGATAAGTATTAAAGAGCATTTATCATTTGCACGAATTAAATCCTTGATCCAGACCCAAAATTGCAACTTCATATTGTTTAACCCATTCAATAATTGGGCAAAAGGTACAAAAATATTCAACATTGGTAAATATGTGGTGATATAAAGGACAGTATATTAAATATCAGTTTACTAATGTGAATAAAATATATAATTGTGTATCTTAATGTTTTATGGTGCTTTATAGTTTACTAAATGCTTTTATATGCAGTGTCTTATTTATTTTTTCGAGCAACACAAGTGGGAAAGTATTAAAGTGAAAGTACACTCTGGAGACATGAGAGGGAGGGAATGAGAGAGGGAGAGAGAGAAAGAGAGAGAGAGAGCTGAGCCTCCCGGGGGTTGGGTTTCTATCTTTTTCCTTAATTCTTTTTTTTT
Organism: Mirounga angustirostris; assembly: GCF_029215605.1. Classification (NCBI taxonomy): domain Eukaryota; kingdom Metazoa; phylum Chordata; class Mammalia; order Carnivora; family Phocidae; genus Mirounga; species Mirounga angustirostris. Next base: position 172,428,381 of record NW_026991709.1, on the reverse strand, counting down.
AAGTTTCTATTTTAACCACTGAGTGTTCATCACAAGAGGACTCCTTAATCCCTATCACCTATTTCACCCATTCCCCTAGCACCTCCCCTCTGAAGTTTATTCTCTATAGTTAAGAGTTGAGAGTCCCTTTCTTGGCTCCTCTTTCTCTCTTTTTCCCTTTGCTCATTTATTTTGTTTCTTAAATTCCACATATGCATGAAATCATTTCGTATTTGTCTTTCTCTTACTTATTTCACTTAGCATTATACTCTCTAGCTCCATCCATGTTGTAAATGTCAAGATTTCTTTCTTTTTTATGGGTGAATAATATTAAACTGTATATAGATACCACTTCTTTATCCATTCATCAATCGATGAACACTTGGGCTGCTTCCATATCTTGGCTATTGTAAATAATGCTGCTATAAATATCAGGGTGTATGTATCCCTTTGAGTTACTGTTTACTGTTTTAGTATTCTTTGGGTAAAAACACCCAGTAGTGTGATTGCTGGATCATAGTGTAGTTCTATTTTTAACTTTTTAAAAATTTTGTATTTATTATTATTATTTTTTAAAGATTTTATTTATTTATTTGATGGAGAAAGAGACAGCAAGAGAGGGAACACAAGCAGAGGGAGTGGGAGAGAGAGAATCAGGCCGAGCCTGATGCAGGGCTCAATCCCAGGACCCTGGGATCATGACCTGAGCAGAAGGCAGATGCCTAACAACTGATCCACCCAGGCATCCCACTATTTTTAACTTTTTGAGGAACCTCCATACTGTTTGCCATAGTGACTGCACCAGTTTGCATTCCCACCAGCAATGCACAAGGGTCCTTTTTCTCCACATCCTCACCAACACCTGTTCTTTCTTTTGTTTTTTATTTTAGCCATTCTAATAGGTGTGAGGTGACATGTTATTGTAATTTTGATTTGCATTTCCCTGATGATAAGTGACTTTCATTTGTCTGTTGACCATCTGTATGTCTCCTTTGGAGAAATATCTGTTCATGTCTTCTGCCCATTTTTTTAATGGGATTATTTGTTTTTGTGAGTGTTGAGTTGTATACAGTCTTTATATATTTTGGATACTACTCCTTTATCAGATATGTCATTTGCAAATATCTTCTCCCATTGTATAGGTTGCCTTTTAGTTTTGTAGGTTGTTTCCTTCACTGTGCAGATTTTTATTTTAATGTAGTCCCAATAGTTTATTTTTGCATTTGTTTACCTTGCCTCATGGGTATCTAGAAAAAAGTTGCTACAGCCAATGTCAGAAAAATTACTGATTGTGCTCTTTTCTAAAATTTTTGTGGTTTCAGGTCTCACATTTAAGTCTTTAATCCATTTTGAATTTATTTTTGTGTATGGTCTAAGAAAGTGGTCCAGTTTCATTCTTTTGCATGTTGCTGTCCAGTTTTCCCAACACCATTTATTGAAGAAACTGTCTTTTTCCCACTGGATATTCTTTCCTGCTTTGTTGAGGATTAATTGACCATATAATTATGTGTTAATTTCTTTTTTTTTCAAGATTTATTTATGTATTTATTTGACAGATAGAGACACAGTGAGAGAAGGAACACAAGCAGGGGGAGTGGGAGAGGGAGAAGCAGGCTTCCCGTGGGGCAGGGAGCCCAATGCGGGGCTCAATCCCAGGACCCTGGGATCATGACCTGAGCTGAAGGCAGATGCTTAACCAACTGAGCCACCCAGGTGCCCCTGTGTGTTAATTTCTGAGTTTTCTATTCTCTTCCATTGATCTGTGTCTTTTTTTTAATGCCAGTGCCATACTGTTTTGATCATTACAGCTTTATAATGTAACTTGAAGTCTGGAATTGTGATGCCTTTAGCTTTGCTTTTGTTTTTCAAGATTGCTTTGGCTATTTGTGGTCTTCTGTGGTTCCATACAAACTTTAGGATTGTCTGTTCTAGCTGTGTGAAAAATGCTGTTGGCATTTTGATAAGGATGCATTAAATGTGTGGATTGCTTTGGGTAGTACAGATATTTTAACAATATTTGTTTTTCCAGTGCATGAACATGGAAATGTCTTTCCATTTCTTTGTATCATCTTAAGTTTCTTTCATCATTGTTTATAGTTTTTAGAGTACAGGTCTTTCACCTCTTTGGGTAGGTTTACTCCTAAGTATCTTATTATTTTTGGTGCAATTATAAATGGGACTGTTTTCTTTATTTCTGTTTCTGCTGCTTCATTATTGGTATATAGAAATGCAAGAGATTTCTGTAGATTGATTTTGTACAGTGTCTTATTTAATTACCCCAATAACAGTATGTAAGAAAGTAGAAAGTTGGGGTGCTTGGGTGGCTCAGATGGTTAAGCATCTGCCTTTGGCTCAGGTTCTGATCTCAGGGTTCTGGGATCAAGCCCCATGTTGGGCTCCCTGCTCAGTGGGGAGTCTGCTCCTCCCCCTGGTTGTCTCTCTCTCTTTCAATAAATAAATAAAATCTTTTTAAAAAAAGAAAGAAAAGAAAGTAGAAAGTTATCTTCATTTTACTGATAAAGATACCAAAGCCAGGGAAGTTAAGTGACATGTCAAATGTCACACATGCTTGAAGTTGGGCCCATAGCAGAGACAGTCCAGTGACCCTATAGATAAACCTTGATTATTTAAACCAGAAATTTCTTATCCTTGAAGGCTTTTTTCTTCTGGATAAGACTTTCCTCTCAATTTAGAAGCAATATGTATTCTAGTAATAACTGACTTGAAAGCTCTCTGAGAATATTGAAGATGTTCTGAAAAATGTTGAAGATGCTTGGACTGAATGTATGAAAAGATGTCTCTGTTCTCCATGAAACCAGGATAGCACGTTTACGTGATCCTTTAGGTAAAGAGAAAAACATAACTTTGTTAAAGAACAAAATACAATTAGAGTCATAATAGAATCTCCTTTGTTCCAGACTCTGTACTTGGCACTTCAAGGCATTTAATATCTGGATTAATCTCAAAAAAAAAAAAAAAAACAAACCCACAAACAAAAAAACAAATACAACAACTTATCCCCATTTAACAGAAGAAACTGAGACTCTGAGATTTGTCTAGTTATGGGTCAATACTCTTCCTGTAGTTCTGGAGTCATACCAAAAAAGAACTTTCTGAGGGTGAGGAGTCCTAGGTTCTAATCTTGGCTCTGTCACCAACTGGTTACACACCTCATACTTCCCAAAAGGTCAAGTCTCTAAGTAGGTCTCATCTAATTCTAAAATTGTATATGAGCTATAATTCAGAATATAACTCTAAATTGCTTAGAATTTGCCCTTTTTTAATCGAATGCAGTAGGCATTTGCTGTCTGTCATTTCTCTTGCATTCTAAAATTGCCTGATATCAAGGTCCCCAATTGTCCTGCAGTGAACCACCCTTTTTCTCAATCTCAGTATAAGATTTTCAAGCAGAATTTTCTCTGTCTCTGGCCTTCTAAGTGGACCGGTCACTTTAGCCTTGTTAATTGTGTACTCTTTACCACAGTAATTGTACTGTAGAAAGGAAGTAACCCAGTTCTGGTAAAAGAGATCAGAGATAAGACTTACTTTTCCAAATTAGTCCAAGAGACGGTTTTTTTCTTTCCTGCTGAACTTGGAAGCAGAATGATGTAGGTGTGGAGCTGTTGATGGCCATCTGGCCACTTGGTGGACACTAAGAATTAGACTAATAGATGTGCATAACCAATGGATGGACCATAAAGTGTGACATGTCAATGTTACTCAAGTCGCTAAATCAAACTTTTCCTAAAATTTTCAGTTATATGAGTAATAAATTTCTCTTTTTTGTTTAAGATAATTTGGTCTTATTTTCTGTCACTTGGAATAGAAAGAGTTCTAACCAATACTTATACCCCAAAGGCATCCTTTATTGGCAGATGCAGAGATTTTTGGGTGATTATTATGGGTTTAGATCAAGGATACCTATGTGACAGAGGATTCAATTTAACCTGAGCTGTGGCACTGCAGATGAGTCATTAGGAAGCTATTGGTTGTAATGTCTCACTCAAATAGGATGAAACAATAGAAATAGTTAATGACACAAGTAACTGTAAGGACTGAAGGTTCATCAGGATCAAGCTGACCAACAATATTACAAAGACCTAATTTATTTCTATATATTTGCTTCACCCTTTTGTAGTAGCTGTTTTCATCTTAATGCAGTTACAAAATAGTCCCCAGAAGCTATAAGAGTTACATATTTCTCTGTTCTTTTCCTACAACTCAAGTTAACATTATTCCCTATAGCTCTTTTAAAAGTGTAAGGAAGCTTCTTTCTCAGAAGCCCTCATTAAATATCTGCTCATAACTAATTAGCCCCCCTTGGCTCTTATGCCCTATAACTTACCTGTGGCCCTGGAAATTTGTTTGCTAATTGGCTTAAATTAGGGGTGGGTTCAGCTTTACCTGAAGCACAAAGGCTGAACCCACCTCCAACTTAAGCCAATTAGCACAGCCAATTCCTAACCCACAGCTAAGTTTCAGGGCATCTGAACCAAGCTGTTTCCAGGAATGATTTCTGTGATACTGAGCATTTTGGTTTAAAAACACATGTATATAGCTCAATGTCCACATTAACTACAAGACATGAGATTTGCTTTCATAAAGCATGCAAAATTGTATGAGCCTGTGCTATAGTTTACCATTTTCAGTTCTTCCTATAATTATGTATCCATTTGGCAAATATTTAGTAGTCCTAATATATGCCAGGAACCATGCTGTTCATTAGGTTATTGCAGCAGATCTATGGACCAAATTCTGCATTAAATATCCTGCAAAATTATCCCATCTAATTTTTATCAAACCTCTTTTAGAGTAGGCATTTGTATTATTCAGCATCCAACTTTAGATAAATCAAGCTGAAAGGAATTAACGGAAAAGAGATTAGGGAGATAACCAAACTGGTAGGATCTAGGGAAACTGGGTTGAAGAAGGAAGCAAAACATCTCCAGTGGTGTGGCTGCAAGAATTCCAACAGTTTCTCAAAGCAATGACTGTTTGGTACACCATAGTGCTCCTTGCAGAAAACGCTTACAAGTTTCCAAATACTTGTGTCACTTACTCAAGCAAGAAAGCAGCTGATTGGCCAAGTCAAATTTATGTGCTGGGGAAGAGAAAAGAATCTTCAGATTCTGTAGTAGAATGGACATGATTTTCTACTGAAAACTTATTCAATCAAGTACTCCTCCAATGTGAGCTAGGGGTACTAATAGTAAGCAGATTTGGATACAGGACAGCCAAAATCTGATAAAAGTCCATGCCACAATTATTATCTTCATTTTACAGAATGATTATCTCTATTACGAGTCATAAATTCCTTTATTCTCATATTCTTTAAGAGTTAACAAATCTGCCATTGAATCATATGACCCTAGTTTATGATGTGTCTAAATTCCTGCAGTACAGGACTTATTTCTGTTTGGTATCCTGCTTATTTTGACTTAGTTTTTAAATTCTATATTTTGAAGTTATAATGTAAGGATTTTGTTGATTCATTCAAATTCATATATCAAAATAACTTTGTTTCATAAGGTTTTTCTGAAGTCTATAAGTCACTAGACAATAGGATTACCAATATTTAGCACGTTTACTGTTGATTTACATGCCATGAATTAGAACCAGTACAGATACCCCTTCTTGTGAAACAGATAATTTCAGAATTAAATCCAAAAATATTTATTGTTTCTTATTTAAGAATTATTTGAGCACATGTGACACTGTACTTGATTTTATAAATACAGCAAATTATTAGTTAGAAATGTTGTTGCAGGAGAAAGTGACTCAACTCATATTAGCTTATGCAAAATAACCAAAAAATTAAAAATTGAATATTTTGGGGTCAATTAGCCATACTGTGGCAGGGGCAGAAATGGAGCCAGCCTTGGGACACCTTAATCTCAGGACTCTAATACCTGAGACGTCACTATCTCTATCTTTATCTTTGTCTTTATCTCTATCTCTATCTCTATCTCTCCAGCTGCTCCTAAGAGGATGGATCCAGGGCACTTGGATTACATCCTATCAGTCAAAAGGAAAAATAGTATCTTCCTTAGCATCTATAGTTTTACAACTCCATTATGACTCATATGCTTCTCCCCAGATCAGTTACACTGGTATGAGGAGTCTGGTTGAGGCTGGGTCACTTGCCAAAATCTGTGGCCACAGTTGGCATGGTCTGCAAAAGAAATGTAGAAAAAATAATCAAAACAGGTAAGTCTCTGCCCTCATCAGAGTTTGCAGGACAGCATGCAAGAAAAATTGCTAAACAAATATAAATTACTATTGATTACAGTTGAATGCATGCTACTGATAAGGACAAGGGTAGAAAAAAAGCATTTAATGTGGATAGTATAAAAAGGATTCTTCCAGAAAATGAGGCCTAAAATGATATACAAAAAAGCATAGGAATTAGCTAGATGAAGGGTGTAAGGGGTTCCGAGGCTGAGGAGAATAGGGGAAAAAATGGAAGATATAATTAGAGCCCAAAAATATATATTGAGAGTCAAAATTACAAGGTTAAGATATTGAAAGGGATCTTGCATAAACTTTAATAAGTTTTTTTAAAACCTTAAGGGTATGTGATATCTTATGTTTTATTCCCTTTTTCATTCACATCACTTCTGTTTTTTTAACTTATTATTTTATTTTATTATGATAATCACCATACATTACATCATTAGTTTTTGATGTAGTGTTCCATGATTCATTGTTTGCATATAACAACCAGTGCTCCATTCAATACGTGCCCCCTTTAATACTGATCACCAGGCTAACCTATCACCCCACGCCCCTCCCCTCTAGAACCCTCAGTTTGTTTCTCAGAGTCCATAGTCTCTCATGGTTCGTCTCCCCCTCCGATTTCCCCCCCTTCATTTTGCCCTTCCTACTTTCTTCTTTTTTTTCAACATACGATGTATTATTTGTTTCAGAGGTACAGATCTGTGATTCAACAATCTTACACAATTCACAGTGTTCACCATAGCACATACTCTCCCCAATGTCTATCACCCAGCCACCCCATCCCTCCCACCCCCCACCACTCCAGCAATCCTCAGTTTGTTTCCTGAGATTAAGAATTCCTCATCTCAGTGAGATCATATGATATATGTCTTTCTCTGATTGACTTATTTCGCTCAGCATAATACCCTCCAGTTCCATCCACATCGTTGCAAATGGCAAGATTTCATTCCTTTTAATGGCTGCATAATATTCCATTGTATATATATACCACCTCTTCTTTATCCATTCCTCTGTCGATGGACATCTTGGCTCTTTCCACAGTTTGGCTATTGTGGACATTGCTGCTATAAACATCGGGGTGCACATACCCCTTTGGATCCCTACATTTGTATCTTTGGGGTAAATACCCAGTGGTGCAATTGCTGGGTTGTATGGTAGCTCTATTTTCAACTTTTTGAGGAACCTCCATACTGTTTTCCAGAGTGGCTGCACCAGCTTGCATTCCCACCAACAGTGAAGGAGGGTTCCCCTTGAGTTTGATAAGTTCTTTATAGATTTTGGATACTAGCCCTTTATCTGATATGTCATTTGCCAATACCTTCTCCCATTCTGTCGCTTGTCTTTTGGTTTTCTTGACTGTTTCTTTTGCTGTGCAAAAGCTTTTTATCTTGATGAAGTCCCAATAGTTCATTTTTGCCCTTGCTTCCCTTGCCTTTGGCGATGTTTCTAGGAAGAAGTTGCTGCGGCTGAGGTCGAAGAGATTGCTGCCTGTGCTCTCCTCTAGGATTTTGATGGACTCCTGTCTCACATTGAGGTCTTTCAACCATTTGGAGTCTATTTTTGTGTGTGGTGTAAGGAAATAGTCCAGTTTCATTCTTCTGCATGTGGCTGTCCAATTTTCCCAACACCATTTGTTGAAGAGACTCTCTTTTTTCCATTGGACATTCTTTCCTGCTTTGTCGAAGATTAGTTGACCATGGAGTTGAGGGTCCATTTCTGGGCTCTCTAGTCTGTTCCATTGATCGATGGGTCTGCTTTTGTGCCAGTACCATACTGTCTTGATGATGACAGCTTTGTAATAGAGCTGGAAGTCCAGAATTGTGATGCCGCCAGCTTTGCTTTTCTTTTTCAACATTCCTCTGGCTTTTTGGGGTCTTTTCTGGTTCCATACAAATTTTAGGATTGTTTGTTCCATTTCTTTGAAAAAAGTGGATGGTATTTTGATAAGGATTGCCTTAAATGTGTAGATTGCTCTAGGTAGCATTGACATCTTCACAATATTTTTTCTTCCAATCCATGAGCATGGGACATTTTTACCTTTCTTTGTGTCTTCCTCAATTTCTTTCATGAGTATTTTATAGTTTTCTGAGTACAGATCCTTTGCCTCTTTGGTTAGATTTATTCCTAGGTAGCTTATGGTATTCGGTGCAATTGTAAATGGGATTGACTCCTTAATTTCTCTTTCTTCTGTCTTGTTGTTGGTGTATAGGAATACCACTGATTTCTGTGCATTGATTTTATATCCTTCCACTTTATTGAATTCCTGTGAGAGTTCTAACAGTTTTGGAGTGGAGTCTTTTGGGTTTTCCACATAAAGTATCATATCATCTGCAAAGAGTGAGAGTTTGACTTCTTCTTTGTCAATTTGGATGCCTTTGATTTCTTTTTGTTGTCTGATTGCTGTGGCTAGGACTTCTAATACAATGTTGAATAGCAGTGGTGATAGTGGACATCCCTGCCATGTTCCTGACCTTAGGGGGAAAGCTCTCAGTTTTTCCCCATTGAGAATGATATTCGCTATGGGTTTTTCATAGATGGCTTTTATGATATTGAGGTATGTACCCTCTATACCTACACTCTGAAGTTTTAATCAAGAAAGGATGCTGTACTTTGTCAGATGCTTTTTCTGCATCTATTGAGAGGATCATATGGTTCTTATTCTTTCTTTTATTAATGTATTCTATCACACTGATTGATTTGTGGATGTTGAACCAACCTTGCAGCCCAGGAATAAATCCCCCTTGGTCGTGGTGAATAATCCTTTTAATGTATTGTTGGATCCTATTGACCACTATATCATATCCAACAAGAAGATCTAACAGTTGTAAATATCTATGCCCCTAACATGGGAGCAGCCAATTATATAAGGCAATTAATAACAAAAGCAAAAAAACACATGGACAACAATACAATAGTAGTAGGGGACTTTAACAGCCCCCTCACTGAAATGGGCAGTTCATCTAAGCAAAAGATCAACAAGGAAATAAAGACTTTAAATGGCACACTGGACCAAATGGACTTCACAGATATATTCAGAACATTCCATCCCAAAGCAAGAGAATGCAGATTCTTCTCTAGTGCTCACGGAACATTCTCCAGAATAGATCACATTCTAGGCCACAAATCAGGTCTCAACTGGTACCAAAAGATTGGGATCATCCCTGCATGTTTTCTGACCACAGTGCTTTGAAACTAGAACTCAATCACAAGAGGAAAGTCAGAAAGAACTCAAATACATCGAGGTTAAAGAGCATCCTACTAAAGAATGAATGGGTCAACCAAGAAATTAAAGAAGAATTAAAAAAATTCATGGAAACAAACGAAAATGAAAGCACAACTGTTCAAAATCTTTGGGATGCACAAAGGCAGTCCTAAGAGGAAAGTATATAGCAATACAACCCTTCCTCAAGAAACAAGAAAGGTCTCAAATACACAACCTAACCCTACACCTAAAGGAGCTGGAGAAAGAACAGCAAATAAAGCCTAAACCCAGCAGGAGAAGAGAAATAATAAAGATCAGAGCAGAAATCAGTGAAATAGAAACCAAAAGAACAGTAGAACAGATCAACGAAACTAGGAGGTGCTTCTTTGAAAGCATCAATAAGATTGATAAACCCCTGGCCAGATTTATCAAAAAATAAAGAGAAAGGACCCAAAGAAATAAAATCATGAATGAAAGAGGAGAGATCGCAACCAACACCAAAGAAATACAAACAATTATAAGAATATATCATGAGCAACTATATGCCAGCAAATCAGATAATCTGGAAGAAATGGATGCATTCCTGGAGATGTATAAACAACCAAAACTGAACCAGGATGAAATAGAAAACCTGAACAGACCTATAACCACTAAGGAAATTGAAGCAGTCATCAAAAATCTCCCAACAATCAAGAGCTCAGGGCCAGATGGCTTCCCAGGGGAATTCTACCAAACATTTAAAGAAAAATTAATACCTGTTCTTCTGAAACTGTTCCAAAAAATAGAAATGGAAGGAAAACTTCCAAACTCATTTTATGAGGCCAGCATTACCTTGATCCCAAAACCAGACAAAGACCCCATCAAAAAGGAGAATTACAGACCAATATCCCTGATGAACATGGATGCAAAAAATCTCATTCACATCATTTCTTAATCTAATTACATTATAGAGTAAGTACGAATGTGGGCTCAGAGCTACTTTTGATAGTACTAATACTGGATGACTTTAAGTAAACTATTTCCCTTTTTGGCATCTCCACTTATTCATCATTATGAGAAAGGAATTGCATTGTACTAAAATATTTTTCCCACTAACTTGTGTCTCCTGCAAGTAGTGGAAACTTTGAGGCCAATAAATAGATTAATTTGGGAAAAGAGCAGAATGGGATTAATGGCAGGATTAATTAAAGGGCCCTGAAACTTCACCAATATAAAAAGAAAAGAAAGAAACTATCTGGAAATAGAAGGAGGTGTAAAAAAAAATTTACCAGAGTCCTTGTGAGGAAAAGTTCATTTGAAAAGACTAGTTTGAACAGCCACATAGGGTAGGGGTGATACCTCTAAGAAATTTGTTAATAGAAGAGGAGCCTCCAATGTGTCTTCCAAGGAAAGCCAGTTAACTGGAGAGTTTTGTTCTACTGATTGGGGTTTGCTAGTTTGTCACCAAAGGTGAATTAATTGTTCAGGAAAATAAATTCAATGCTGAAAACTGCCAACAGCCATGTTTTTCCATCTACATCTGTTTCCTGCATATACCTCAGACTATTTTCTAGGTAAATATTGAAGAAATATTTACTGTATATTGATTTGAAGGGTTGCCAAAGTATTAGGCTCTCTGGAATAAATCCAGGTTTGGTACAGCTCTAGGTGAGAAATTGTGCCTTTTAGATTACTAAGCATTGTGTTTCCACATTTTACCCAAGTGAGGAGACAGAGGTGGGGCAAATCTTGATGTTCTTCCAATGTTTGCAAAGTAGTTTAGCATTGAATTCCAAGATATGTGCACAAATTTGAGTTATCTGGTAAAATGCAACATCATCCCCCAGCAAAGAGAACACTGAGAAAGAATGTGATCCTGGCAGTGTAAAGAAGGAAAGGATGTGACTAAGGGCATTGATGACCAAAGGCATTGACTGTGACCCTTGGAATAAATTTGATAACTCAGAGCAATAATATATAACCTCAAAAGTGAGAAGGCTGAAGATATGATCATGTGTTTCTAGGACAGTGATAGACCTAGAAGTAAAATGTCAATATTTATCTTTGCTAAAAGAACAGTAGTTTAGGGGATAGCTGGGCTAATCAGGGGCAGTTGTTGTAAATATCACTTATTCTATTATATGTTTTCTAGAAAGGAACACATAACAAACTAATTTGGTTGTTCGGTGCAATGAAAAGAGTCATCAGAATGCATTTTTAATCCAAATAGATCTCTTGTGAAATTTTTTTCTGGAGATAGTCTAATGACCCAAACTTAGAATCTATAGATAATTTTCGAATCAGTAGAAAACTCTGAGATGGAAAACATCTTTACTTAGTGCCACTTTCCTCTGTAATAGTCAGAGAAAACAAGGTTGTAGTTTGGTGGGGTTTTTTGATTGTTTTGTTTTTAACTTGAAGAAAAGGTTGAAATCTATTTTTTTAAAGATTTTATTTATTTTATTATTTGGGGAGGAACATGACAGGGGGAGAAGGGCAGAGGGAGAGGAAGAGAAAGAAGCAGAGTCCCCACCAAGCAGGGAGCCCAACACAGGGCTCCATCCCAGGACCCTGGGATCATGACCTGAGCCAAAGGCAGATGCTCAACTGACTGAGCCACCAGGCACTCCTGAAATTTATTTTAAATAATATCTATATTCTTACTGCTCTACAAGAGAACTTTCTTTTCCTGTGTTTTCAGAATGTTGCCTCTCAATTTTTAAACTTTTCAGTCACTCCCTTTAGAACAGAATAAATGATAAAGAACACTCTAGACTATTAGCAGAACTAACCTGGTTCTTTAATGCTTTTTATTCCTAGATAAACTACTTTTACTTACTTTATTTTATTTTAAAGATTTATTTATTTATTTATTTTAGAGAGAGGGAGTCTGTGCACAAGGGGGAGGGGCAGAGAGAGAGGGAGAGAGAGAATCTCCAGCAGACTCCCCTGGGTGAGGAGCCTGACATGGGGCTCCATCCCAAGACCCTGAGATCATGACCTGAGCCAAAATCAAAAGCCAGATGCTTAACTGACTGGCCACCCAGGTACCCCTACTTTTACTTATTTTAAGCCTAGTTTTTCTTTTTGTGGAATGGAGATATTACCCTTCCTAATTCATGGCAATCGTATGAAAAATTGAAATAAGAAAGTATCAAGTCATCTATACATTTACTTGGAAAAAAATATTGTCTTTAAGATCAAAGACTGGATCTATCAATTCTTTAGTGCTTTATATTATGTAAACAAATAATTCCTTGATGAAGATGATGATGAAGATGATGATGGCAATAATCATAGTGATTATCAAAATCAGAGTGAATCAATGTATGGATAATCATTTTCTAAACTATAAGGCTCTGTAAGATGAAAGGTGCAATGTTGAAATGGATCTGAGTTGTCATCAGCAATCATAGATTATTACTGATGTTAATATTATTCACATGTATATGTAACAATTGGTCTTTCATCACCTTATTTTGCAAGTATTCCAAGATAAACGTGTGCCACCCTGAGTTCTTTAGAACAAAAGTTAAGTGGAGAGTCATCAGCAATTTAGCAACCTCAGTATTATTAAAGTTGTTAAAACAATCAAATACAGACTTAAAAGCAACTAAATCTGCTATATTTGCAAGTTCAAAATGTTGCCTTTAAAAACTGCATATATACACTGGTTTTATTTTCAAAGGTCCAAAGAGGGACAGATTTTGCCCCTGAACATTATTATTAATAGTTTGGGGAGTAAAATAACTAGAATATGTCACATACATAAGTCAGAGTCATTTGAATGTGTAATATGTATTTTAGCATCATTAGCATATTCACACTGTCTGATGTTTGCCAAGGATTCATGAACTGGGCTCTCAAAAAATTACCCAAGCATGCTTTACAGAAAAGCAATGCAAAAGTGGTGAGGAATCCAAAAGGTCAAAATAAAGTATTTCTACCAAATGCAGCCAGCATGTCTCAAAACACTAGATTTGTAACAGGATAATCTGAGTTAAATACTTGAAAATGAATGCAGATGGAAGGACTGTGAATGTGGCCAGGGGCAGGAAATTTCCAAGTGTAGTGCTCTCACATTACTGTTATTGATACTTAAAAAGTGAAAGTGCTTCAGAGCAGCTCCACACATACTCCACACATCAACATACATGACTCCTCAATCCCACAAAGAATGTCTATTGCTAAAACAGGGTACCATACAAACACGTACCCTAATAAATAAAAATTGATACCTAGGTGAATGGAAGCTAATGAACCTCTCCAGAGTTCTAGCAACTACAGGAATCTGAGCCAGTGGGACACTTCCTTTATGAACAATTGTTTGACAAGTCAACGGAGATCTCATGGTTTGGTAATGGTTGGTTGCCATTAAGACAAAAGACTGCTGGGCGCCTGGGTGGCTCAGTTGGTTAAGCGACTGCCTTCAGCTCAGGTCATGATCCTGGAGTCTCTGGATCGAGTCCCGCATCGAGTCCCGCATCGGGCTCCCTGCTCAGCAGGGAGTCTGCTTCTCCCTCTGACCTTCCTCCCTCTCATGTGCTTGCTCTCTCTCATTCTCTCTCTCTCAAAAAAACAAAAAAACAAAAGACTGTTGAGTCTGGCGTCTCAGCCCACAACTGTAATGTGTATAAAATTTGTTTATACTTTTAAATATAAGCCCACCATCTATCCTGAAAGACAGTAGTAGTGAAGTCTGCTGACCACTAGACAGATTAAGCAATGATTAGAATTGATGCTAAACAGATAAAAAATATTGTTAATGAGGGGTACTTGGCTGACTCAGTCGGTAGAGCATATGACTCTGGACCTCAGGGTTGTAAGTGTGAGCCCCACATTGGGTGCAGAGATTACTTAACAGTAAAATATTTAAAATATATATATCGTTAATGAATTTTCTAACACCTTTTCAGAGCACATTTGGGCCTCTCACCTCATTGATACAGTTGTTGTGGAAGCTAACAGGTAGTGCTTTTTGTTGTCAGTGTTCTCAAGACTGGTAGATTTTTACACCAGTTTTTGTTTTGGTAACAGACTCCAGTGAAAGTAACCATCATCAACAAATAAATAAGCCACTGATTTGATCACAAAAGTCAACACAGCCACAATCACATGCAAACATGAGGTATATGTATATTATTCATACACAATCATACAGATTCATTCTCCGAGGTCAAGAGAGACCAGAACATTTTCATTTTCTGACATCCCTGGCATATGAAAAATTAGGAAAGGCCAACACTAGGATAGGAAAAATTATAAGATGTTTCAAATGTTTACATGTAACAAACCAATGTCTGATGAAAGTCTTTTTTCAATTCTTGTCACTATCTCTGCAACTAAATATTGTATCTTATTTGAAGATGACATCAGAAACTGACTGATTGTGATTGCCAGGCTTCCCTTATGATATGGGATTTGATTTTCAAATATGAGTATAGTAAGAATAATAGTCAAATACTTTATGCAAATATCATTATATAGGGAGGAATAATAAACAAATAGAAAATACTGTTTGAAAGTCACACATACACAAAAGCCAAGGCTGAGGAAGAGGAATAAATATTTAAAGTATTGACAGCATAATATTTGAAAGTGACTTCTAATTTTTAATGATTCTCTAACAGTGTATCATGTATTATAGTCATTGGAATACATGTCCTGCAACGTGAAGACAAGGACAGTGTATTAAGCACGTAAAACAAGCAAGTGCTGGAGTTACAAAGGCAAAACAGACATCACCCCATACCATGTCTTACCACTGCCTGGTATGTTGTGGATGCTCGAACAAATATTGTTATATGAATGAATGAGTGAGTAAATGAATGCTAGCCTTATTGCAATGTTAGGTTACAAGGTGATTTTGTTATTGTATTTTGTAGCCCACCAGACCTTTCCCTTCTCGTGATGAAGTCAGAGAATCTCCAGCACAGGCTGAGTCTCTAGTGCTTTTTCTCTTAATAGACCTTGTTTCTGCTGAGGAGGCGGTTCTTGGTTTGTTGGTCTAAGAGGAGGTATTCAGTAGTAGCCTGAGGCTGCAGCTTTCATGAGATATGTAATCAATTTTGCATTGAATGCATGAACTCTCGCTAAGGGTGTGTACTGCATGAAACCTAGGCTTGAATCCAGTGCTTTGTGAAAACTATTCAACTTTCAAGATACAGTGAGCCAAGATCGCATCTTTTCAGTATTTCACTGCCTTCAGAGATGACCCAGTTATTATTCAGGGGTGGGTCTAATGGTCCCTGAAGATCTAGTTCCCTAATGCTTGACATGTTTAAGAAGACTAACAATAGATGCATAAAACCCCAGGGAATTCACTCAAGATGTAAGTCCATTTCCTCTGGCATTCCTATGCCACAACTCTCTGGGGGAAGAGCTCTGACATACAACATGCACATATCTAATTTTCTGACAGATTCAAGTAACAAATACCAAACAGTATCACATTATTTGATTGAATTAGGCTGTTTATTTTTTTTCTCTATGCCAAGTAGATACTAACAATTTAGTCCTTCATACCTTAGAACCAAGGCATCCAGACACTCAACTCATATATATATATACATATATATACATATATATATGTATATATATATATATTTGTAGTAACAGAATAATCATAAAAATTAAAGCCTGTTCTATCATATTTCCTCCATGAAAAGTCCTTATATTTTGAGGGAAGTGTAGTCAATTAAACAGTAGTCTCTCACAAAGAGAGACAAATATTGGAAACTTCTGCACATACTGAGAAGTAGTCTTTCAGCACTCCTTCTAAGACTGATTTCAGTGGGCTGGGAGATTTCTCTTAGAACAGCAGGAAATGAAATTAGTCACATAGGCCACAGTAAAATATGCTTATTTAGCACAAAATGGTAAGAAAAGGGGTGGCAATGATTCACCATGACTACTGGGAATGATTTTTGGGAAGAATACAAATCATAAGTAAAGAAGTTTTATTTGAAAGTATTTAAGAAGCAATTATAGACAATGAAGAGTAAAAAATAAATAAATAAACAAATAAATAAATGATAAAGTGGAAAGTACTTGAAAACCGATGAATAACAAATGAAGCTTATGAACATAATAATAGGTTGTAGCAAAGTTGCAGGAGTAGTCTGTCAATATTAAGGAGAAGGACAAATACATTTATGCTTAGCTATTTGAAGAATAAATCCATGTGTGTATTTTTATCACTCCTCCAAAAGAATAAAAGGGTGCACTTAGTAAGCAAGTTAGGGTTTTATGGTCCTAATCAGGGTCAAATTTTTAACAATAAGTCAAATGCTAACATACACAAAAGGGCCCTGCACAGCAATAACATTAGTTAAAAATGTGAAAATTTCCTGAGCTGGTACAATTTCCCAACAAACACATTATGCTTAAATTGTATTCAGAACTTAAATTACCAAGACTGAACAGAAAATGCTTCTAGCTAAGGCTGCTTCATGGTATCTTGGGTTGTAAATTTCTCAGAAAGAAGTTTTCTAATATGCTAGTTTTCATTTTCTCTCTCTCTCTCTCTCTCTCTCTCTCTCTTTTTTTTTTTTTTTGGCAGTAGAGAATGTACCCTTTTCCATTGACCTAAAAAAAGAACAACACTATTCTTCAATAATTACTTTAAAACCAGCTCAGAAAATGTGCTGCTCTTGACTTGTAGGTCTAGAATAACTTTAATGTAAGAGGTTTTAAGACATTCAATTAAAAACTCCAGAGATTATATTTTTTCAGAACTCAGTGCCATAACATATAACCAGATGTTATGTGTTGTTACTTCTCTAGCACTTTAACTATAAGAATATCTTTTATATGAAGAGTTCAGATTGTGGTTGTGTGCAGTTTGGTTCACTTCCTGTAACTTTTTGTAAGATAGGGTGACAAGTAAGAGTGATTTCATGCATGAGATGTGGAGTCTGGGGTTTCGAGTATTTTCTTTAACCATAGCCTAGTTTTGGTTTTTTGTTTTGTTTTGTTGTTGTTTTAATCTCAAAAGCAATGTTATTGAAGAACAAGTTGCAAATTACTCAGGAATTATTTCTACTTACATACTAAACTGTTCCCTAACTTAGATATAAGTGCAATTATATATTGCCATTCATAATCCTAACCGTGAAATAAGCTACATGGAAGCTTGCTCTGTCTTACTCAATGTATAACAACCACACTGTAATTCTGGAAATAAATTGAGCACATAATAAATGTTACAAGCTTAAAGAGATTTGAGAGAACACTAATTACTGTGGTTTTCAAATTGTACCTTCTTGAACCTCTGCAGAAGGGAGCAGGTTGAAGGAGGAGGCCAGCAGTTGTGATTTTAAGACACCCCTCCTTCAAAGATATCACACATGAAAATGCACCCGTGTGAATAAAATATTTGAAATAATTTTGTAACTTTATTGGTGAAAATGAGTGGCTATAAGAAATTCATTTAATTTATTGCCTGTGATTCCTCAGCAATCATAATGCATACTCAGGAATTCTTGCAAAGTGAAAATAGTCTAATCCATACAATGTTCTCATAAGTGATGAAATTTTTGTGAATAGTTAACAAAATATGTTCACAAATATTCAATCAAATATTTATCAGTTTATCTTTTGAAGGTTTTTGGTTTTTGTTTTGGAGACTTATACATGTTTTTTGATTCTCAAATCTTCTGAAGGTGCTAAAAGTTTATAGGTCCTAGGCTTATGATGCCTAACAGTAAAATGGCTCTTCTCTCATCTCCACTTTAACAAGAACAGACCAAATTTGAACTATCTTACACACTAGACATTCAGTAAAAAGCAATGTTTGGAGTTAGCAAACTGATACAGAACTTTTTCGCCTACCAGATGTGGAAAAAGAATAACATAAGCCCCATTTTGAAATGAGAATTCAGGAGACCAGAAAAGTGGGACATTTATGAAAGAAATGAGCTTATTTTTAAGGACAATTATAAAGTCATCACCTGGACATTTCATTTATTCATATTCAATGTAGTAAACTGCCTTTGCTTCAGAATATGTAAATTATCTTTGGGATTTGAATGCTGGCTAGCTAAATTACTTGGGCTATTTTTTTTTTAAATCCTATTCAGACTTATTCTCCTATACCATATTCTTTCTCATGAGGTTTCAGGTCCCCAAGTCTCCTGACATCTATCTTCTGAGAAGGTATAAGTGCTCTAAGATGAGAATGAGGCATATTTTTACCTATTAGAGTATAAATTCAAATGTTATATTTTGTAGATAATAAATGCTCTGAAATATATTTTCAATAATTGCAAGAAGTCGTAAAACATAGCTAGTGTAGTATGTAGTAACAGTTCATAAAATGACCCTGTAAGATGCAAATGATTTCCCAATAAACTCTGCCTTCTTCCTCATCTTGAGTTAAGAACTTTATTTAACACTCCTCCTAAATTCTGTGTGAAAACCTGAAATACGACTTTGATCATCTCACTCCTGGTTATATTAAAGTAATATGCTTGTGCTTTAAATGTTTCTAAAAGAAAATTCATCCTTTCTAGAGTATGAAACATCATCTAGATACTCTACAATTTCTTGCACTCAGAACTACTGAAATTTTAGTAAAGAAAATGAAATGATCAAACACCAAGGGAAAAAATGCAGATTATAGAAACAGATCCGGTACTGTTGAGATATTGGGATTGTCAGACAGGGATTTTATAATAACTGAAATTGGGAAGGGAGGAATTCTGTATCTATTAGCTTAATTTCCCTTCAGTAAAAAACTATAAGTCTATGAAAGTAGGGAACGATAATAGGTGAACTCTGTATTTACCTGACCTTTCCCTAAGTGCACATTCCAGTTCACTATGACAAACAGGGGAAGAAATCAAGCATAAAGAGACAGGGCTGAGGAAATGGACACTGGAATTCAGGACTCCCAGAGAGGCTTGAGACTGAGGGGAAAATACCCCAAAGGACTCAACCACAGATCAGTAAGTTCCAAATATGAGTGCAAATTCATCTCATTACCTTGGCTGGTCCTAAACTGCAAATGTGCATGATGAAAAAAAATTTAAATTGTAAAGCAGCATCTGAAAAGCTAAAAAGCTAACCAGAGATTATAGCAGTTGTCCAATGTTAGGAAGATAGAGTTTGAGTTAAAATTTTGTCAACTTAGGGGCACCTGGGTGGCTCAGTTGGTTAAGCGACTGCCTTCGGCTCAGGTCATGATCCTGGAGTCCCAGGATGGAGTCCCGCATCGGGCTCCCTGCTCAGCGGGGAGTCTGCTTCTCCCTCTGACCCTCCTCCCTCTCGTGCTCTCTGTCTCTCATTCTCTCTCACAAATAAATAAATAAAATCTTTAAAAAAAAATTTTGTCAACTTAAAAGTTCTTGGTAAATGCGTTGAGCTTTCCACTGAAACTCCAGAAGGTCCATTACTCAAGAGTAAGAAATACATCCAAGGAAAAACAACTAGAACTAATGGTAAACTGAAGAAATACACTTTAACAAGTCTAAAATTGAGACTCTGGGCACCTGGGTGGCTCAGTTGTTAAGCATCTGCCTATGACTCAGGTCATGATCACAGGGTCCTGGGTTGAGCCCCACATCAGGCTCCGTGCTCAGCAGGAAGCCTGCTTCTCCCTCTCCAACTCCCTCTGCTGTGTTCCCTCTCTTGTTGTGTCTCTGGCTGTCAAATAAATAAATAAAATCTTTAAAAAAATAAAAATAATAAATAAATAAATAAATAAAATTGAGCATCAATATGATTAAAGGGAACTGCCAATAAATTAACTTTCTCTCACAATAAAATTCAACACTCTTAAAGGAAAATAATGAGATAAAAAATATGCAAAATCCACAATGTACAACACAGAATAAAAATTTCTAGACTTGCAAAGAAGTAGAGAACTATGACCCCATAATCAGGAGAAAAGAGAGCTAGTGGAGACATACACACAAATGATCCAGATGTTAGAATTGATAGGCGGACATCCAAAAGAATTATCATAAGTAGGTTAAAGAATACACAGAGATGGATGAACAACATGAGGGAAGACATGGAGAATTTCAAGAGAAAATGCAAAGTTTTTTTTTTTTTAAGATTTTTTTTTTTTTTTTTTGAGAGAGAGAGAGAGCACAAGAGGGGGGAGCGGGAGAGGGAGAAGCAGACTCCCTGCCGAGCAGGGACCCCGATGCGGGACTCGATCCAGGGACTCCAGGATCATGACCTGAGCCGAAGGCAGTCGCTTAACCAACTGAGCCACCCAGGCGCCCGAAAATGCAAAGTTTTAAAGAATATATAGAAATTCTAGATTTGAAAAATGTAATAGCAGAAATGCAAATTCATTGGACATGCTTTACAGAACACTGGACACAAAGAAAGAAAGGATCAGTGAGATGAAATATAGGGCAATAGAAATTATTAAGATTTAATTACAGAGAAAACAAAAAATTTAAAACAATAGAAGAGCTTTTTAATAAATGGTACTAGAAAATGGACAAAATACAAAAAAAGTAAAAGAATCTAAACACTGATCTTAAATATTTCACAATAATTAACTCAAAGTAAATCTGAGGACTATATATAAAATCCAAATCTATAAGACTCCTAGATGATAATATGGGAAAAAATATACATTTGTTTAAGTCCATAGAATGCTCAACACCAAGAGGGTATCCTAAGATAAACTATGGACTTTGAGTGGTCATGATCTGTCAGTTTAAATTCATCAATTGTAACAGAAATTTCTTTCTTTTTTTTTAAGATTTTATTTATTTATTTGAGAGAGAGAGCGAGTGAGCATGAAGTGGGGGAGGGGCAAGGGGAGAGGGAAAGGCAGACTCCCCACTGAGCAAGGAGCCCAACATGTGTCTCAATCCCAGGACCCCAGGACCATGACCTGAGCCAAAGGCAGGCACTTAACTAACTGAGCCACCCAGGAGCGCCCTATGTGGAGCTCGATCCCAGGACCCTGGGATCATGACCTGAGCTGAAGGCAGATGCTTAACGACGGAGCCACCCAGGCGCCCCCCAGGTAGTATCTTTATAATCGTCATTCTGAACTCTTGTCTGACATCTTACTAATGTCCATATTGATTAGGTCCCCGGCAGTCGGTACTGCCTGTTTTTCTTTTTTTTTTTTTTTTAGGTGAGTTTTTCCTTCTTGTCATTTTGTCCAGAGGGGAATAGATGAATGAGAGAACAAAATGATAAAAGGGTTACAAGGACCCCAGAAAAATATACACTAAACAAATCAGAAGAGACCCAAAACAGGGGGAAAAGAAAGAGAGAGAAAAAAAAAATGTGATCAGGCTGGTGAATAGCACAGAGCCACACACTAGATTTTGGGTGTATTTTGGTCTATTAGAAGAAACTGCCTCCCAAAATTTTAAAGAAAGGGAAACTTATATATACACAAAAATAAGGGAAAATACGTTGAAGGGATGGAATATGACTGTAAATATGAAAACTTAACAAGATTTTTAAAAAGGAATTGATAAGA
Organism: Mirounga angustirostris; assembly: GCF_029215605.1. Lineage (NCBI taxonomy): Eukaryota > Metazoa > Chordata > Mammalia > Carnivora > Phocidae > Mirounga > Mirounga angustirostris. The sequence continues at coordinate 172,406,524 of NW_026991709.1, read as the reverse complement.
TAAGAAGTTGGTTAAAAAAAGAAAGAAGAAAAATTTTTTAAAAAGTAGAGAGTATGATCAGGCGGGACACTAGAACAAAGCCATACACTAGATTCAGGGTATATGTTGTTCTGATAGAAGAAACTATATCCCAAGATTTTAAAGAAAGAAAAACTTATATATATACCAAAAATAGTTAAATATAATGAAGGAATAGAATATGAATGTAAAATGAAAATTAAAAAAGATTTTAAAAAAGGAATTGATAAGATGTTGCTTGTAAAAGGAAAGCAGAAAAATTTTTAAAAAAATAGAAAAATAAAAAATAAAGAAAATTTAAAAAACTAACTTTGAAAGACTAAAGAATCATGGGGGAAAAGCCATGAATTCTAAGTGCTGTATTCCCCTAGAGCTGGAGTTTTGCAGTTCTCATTGGTAGTAAAGTAGGTCTTGGCTGGATGTTTTTTTAGATCTCCTGGGGGAGGGGCCTGTTGCAGTGATTCTCAAATGTCTTTGCCAGAGGCGGAATTGCCCTGCCCTTGCCAGGGGCCAGGCTAGTCAATCTTCTCCAGTTTGCTCTCAGTAGCTTTGTTACCTGAAAGTTTTCTGTATAGCTTTGGAGGATGAGAATGAAAATAGGGGCCTCCCAATCTCTGGCCCCAGAGGAGCTGAGAACTCGGGGCCCCACACCTCAGTGAGCCCCCAGAGAGAAGCAGTCAATCACTCCTGTCTGCCCAGTCTCTGGCTGCACTCTTTCTCACCCGGCCTGTGACCCAGCGTTTCTATCTCTGGCACGTGACCCCATTTGGAGTCTCCAAACCCAGCAGATTCCTGCAGTGCTCTCCCATGCCACTCCTCCCTGGGGGAGGAAGGGGAGTCTCCCCGGATCTGCCACTTGTTGGGTCCCTGCTGGAAGAGCAGTGGCCCAACTGTGCTGTGGATCACGGTTGATGGCAACCCCAAACTGAGAGCCCACTCCTTAGCTCCATCTTTGCAGCCTGCTTCCCTGCTCCAATACCTGGGAGCTCTGCCACACTCAGGCACCCCCGGTCTTTCTGTGACCCCAAGGGTCCTGAGGCCACACTGTCCCAGCAAGGTTTCTGCCCCCCGCTTAGCCACTGGAGCTACCTCCCTCAGCAGAGCAGACTTCTAAAAGTTCCGATTTTGTGTTCCGGGGCTCTATCACTTGCTGGTAGCCGGCTGAGGGAGGCTCCCTACCCCTGCTTTCTATCTTCTGGTATTTTCACCTCAGATTCACTTGTCTGCACGTCCTACCTTCCGGAAAGTAGTCGCTTTTCTGTTCATAGAATTGCTGCTATTCTTTTTTTGATCTCCTGTTGAGTTTGTAGGTGTTCAGAATGGTTTGATCCCTATCCAGCTGAATTCCTGTGACCAGATGGAATTTAGGTCTCCTACTCCTCCACCATCTCACTCCTCCCCCATTTTGACCCTAATCTTAATGGGAGTCTGCTCTCTGAAAGTTCTTTTCCTCAGGTCTTGCTTGAGTGCTCATAAGAAAAATTGTGGACAAAACAAAGACTAGACAGGGAACTTTTAATGGCACACAGGAAGAAAATCTGCCTCACAGCTCCAGACTCTTTCCTCCCCCAAGTAAAAAAGCCTTAATCTGTGGTGACAGGGATATAAAATCTCCAGCTTCCTGGAACCTGGCAAAGATGTTTCAGGGGAAAGGGATAGGAACAAATGGGGGATGGTAGGAAACCCTTTCACACAGAATCTTGTATTGATAGAAAGCAAAGATATGAAACTGCTGGGGGGTGGTAAGAAACACTTCTCTGCATGAGACAACCACAAATATAAGGCTGAGTTTGGCTACCACAAGGACACTGGTTGGGAAGGAACACTGAGAAAGCTCCAGTCTTAGCCCTGGGCTCCCACAATCTGCCTAATAAATGACTATTCAGTGCTAAAAAAAATTTTCAAGACAATTTAGAGTGCTAATGTAGTCTGAGTTTCACAAATCTTCCTGAAACTGCTGTTTTTCCCAAGTTCGAAACTTTTTTCTGTTTATGCAAGACATTTTGAACAAGTTTTAATAAGGCATTTAAACATCTCTTCTCTTTTCTGAAATACATGTCTCTTTAATAATTGGAAAGAAAGCGTGACTTTTTTTCCAACCACAATTTCAAGTTCAGAACTCTATAATGAAGTTAAACAAGTATATTCCTTGAAGATTTCATGAGTAGATGACTTCTTAAAATCTAAATCTCAATTAAAATTGCTTTCTTTGTTTGGAAAAGCTTTAGGGGCTTCCAATTCAAAGTCTTGCCTTATAACTAAAATGATTGCAAATGTATTTGTGGGTTACATTGAAAAACCTACAAAGAACATTTTTCTTTTAATAAGAAATATGCACTGATCTTCTTTAGAAGCATTTAGAAATCTTAACCATGAAATGCTTAAGTAAATGGCTGATATACTTTTTTTTACAAAAAAAAAACATGAACAAGATATATCTTTTACATTGGCTGGTTATCCAAATTCTAGTTTGTCTAAATAATTTTCCTAAAATAATCTCTAGTTTTGAATATATTGAAGAGGCAGCAGCAGCATCATAAAATGGAGAGTGCTTGATTGGAGGCCACCTGTTCTGGCTTCCTCTCCTGAGTCTGTCACGAACCAGCTGGGTGACCTTGTTTGTCTCAGCTTTTCCTCTGTGCAGTAAAGCATTGGGGTTATATTATCTCTCTGGTTTCTCTCACGTCTGAATTTTTTTAATGTGTTCCACAATTCTTCTATTTTTGATTATTCAGTTGCCCTACATTTAACCCCTCTAATGCTGTCTTTAAGGAAAGTGTCCAGTTCTACAAGCAGAGGCTCTCAAATGTACATTTGCATGATAATTGCCTGGAGATTTTTTTTAAATTTTATTTTATTATGTTAATCATCATACATTACATCATTAGTTTTTGATGTAGTGTTCCATGATTCATTGTTTGCATATAACACCCAGTGCTCTATACAATACATGCCCTCTTTAATACCCATCACCAGGCTAACCCATCCCCCCACCCCCCTCCCCTCTAGAACCCTCAGTTTGTTTCTCAGAGTTCATAGTCTCTCATGGTTCGTCTCCCCCTCTGATTCCCCCTCTTCATTTTTAAAAGACTCCTGGCTCCACTCTCGTAGCTGAAATTTAATAGATATGAGGTAGGGCCCAGGTGAATTTTTAACTATTATCCCAGGTGATTCTGATCCAGTGGTCACAGATTCAAGAACCATAAAGCTGAGAGAAATTTTTGTTGTTTTTATTAAGTGTTAACTATTATCTAGCCAGAGAAATCTAGAGCCAGTATTACATCAATGAACATGGAAAGAATAGGTTTGATTTGGGACATATCTGATGAAGTCTACTGAACCAGACTTAATTTCATCAAATTATTGAATGAAATCATGGAGATAGAGAGGAGTCAAGGATAAAGATCATGTTTTGGTCTTGGTCAACATGGTGACCAGTAGAGCTCATCATCCTGAGGGCAACAGAGGGGTATGAATAAATGGCGGGTGAGATAGGAGGATAGTAAAAAAAAATTGGTAAGTTTTGGACATTATCACATGTGGAACATCCACATGGATTTCTTCAGAAGGCAAATGGACATTGAGGTTCAGTTCTCAAGGAAATGTTTAGATTAAAAATAGAGGTTTGATATTTATCTAAATATAGATGGTAATTGAAGTCCTGAGAAGGGTAAAATGTCCATGAATGAATGAATAAGTTGCAAGAGTTCTTTGTAAGAGACTTAAAAAAACACCTATATATTTAAGGTTGCAGATATCAATATTTAATGTGCATGAAAATCATTGGGTGCTTCCATATCTTACAAGGGCCTGACAAAAAGATAATTACACTCTGTTGAACTGGGCTGGATCCAGCAGTCTGATTTTTAACAAGAACCCACACGCAGTTCTCATACAAGGAACCTTAACCACATTTGGAGAGACACTGAATTACAGGCTCAGGAAGCAGGTATTTTTCATTATTCAGGTAGATAAATGAGTAGATATGTTTGGATATAAATATATGTTTATTCTATAGAATTGTCATTTGATCCAAACTATTCTTACATGGCACATGCTAAAGTGAAATACTGACCACCTGTGTTTATAAACCATAGTCACTTTCTCCCACCACTCAATTCTTAGATTGATAACTGAGAGGGTTCTATTTGTGCCACTTGTGTGTATATCATTGCTTCCCATTGCTTTATTGGGTGCTTAGCACATGATAAGTGTTTAATAAATATTAATTGAACTGAATTATAAGAATAAAGTTCTTGGCAGATGTTGCCTTTTTTCTTTCTTTTTTATAAATATCTGTAATTGCAAAGTAATCAAACATTACTGACCTGGAAAGCCTAGTACTATAAACATGTCACTTTCTCTCAACCTTTCATTTGTCAGATGTATGAACATTGTTAAGTTCCTTATCAGTAAAAGAGGATAATAATAGGAAGTACTGAAACATCCACTTTTGGTAAGGGCAAACTAGGTTTTCAGACAATCTTTACCACTGATAACAAATTGAATAAAGTCTTTTTAAAAAAATCTGCTTGCAGGCATCAGAGAGCTAAGAAGGCAGTGAAGATCTTTATGAAGAAGGAAAATCAAGACGGTAAACATGGATTTGAGGTTGCTGTTTCTTAAAGGCTATTCCTTATCTGGAAGAGGTTCTAAAAGACAGGGAAAATGACCAGTACTTTTAAGGGCCTAACATGACAAGGAGAACCTAGTCTCCCCAAAAAAAGTCCCTTGGTAAAACTTTCATGCTATGGCTTAGGATCATGGAGGGCTATCCTCTAGTAATAGTAACGAGCTGGAATACCTACAATAGGATTATGTTATACTGAGTTTGCTGATGGCTCTAGCCACCCACCAGAATCAAGCATAAATACTCTATGGAGAATACCATATCATCCTTGGCCTCAAATTATTTCTAAAACTTTTCATATAAAATGTCTAATACTGAATAAAAAATAACCAGGCACATGATGAGAAAAGACCACATGGATGGAAAGCAAGAGAGCAGGCCATAGAAATAGAAACTGATTCATAAGAGTTCTGGATAATGGAGCTATTAGAACCAGACGTTAAAATAATTAAGGTTGTTACATTCAAGAAAGATAAGATTGACAACTTTGTTAGAGTAGTTAGTGAACTGAAAATACAATTGGAGTTACAAAACTCATTGGATGAGTATGAAAGCAGATTAGAAATATTTATAGAAAAAAATAGCAAACTAAAATATAGATTAGAAGGAAATATCCAGACTGAATATAAAGACACACACACACATACAGAGAGAGAGACCAGAAAGGAGTCTAATAAGTGTAGGAAATAGAGGAAGAGGGTCTAACATATGGGTAATTGGAGTTCAATGAGAGCCATTTTGCAGGGTGACCCTGTTGATCCTTCTGTCAAGAAGTGAAGTATATTGCTTCACTCTCTTTAATTTGGACTAATAAGTCCATTTGTTTTGACTAGTAGGAATATGATAGGAGTTTTGATGTGGAATTTCTAAGTGTAGACCTCTTGTCTAGGTAGCCCTATTGTCTACCATGTGAATAAGCTGGGGTTAGCCTCCACAAGAATTAGAGGCCATATGAAGAGAGGCCCAATGAACAGCCAGCACCAACTATTAGACATGTGACTATCCATTATTCCCAATTGAGCAATCAGTTGATTGCAGCTGCTTAAGTCATTTCAGGGGCAGGAACCACCTAGCTAAATATAGCTTAGGTTGCTGAGCCACAGAATCATGAGCAAATGAATTGTCGTTTCAAGGCACTAAACTTTGGAGGTAGTTTATTAAGCAACAACAGATAACTGATACAGAAATTGATACTAAAAGTAAGCAGCTGCTATAATAAAAATATAAAACATGTGCCAGTAGCTTCTAAATTTGGTATTGAGTGAATGTTGTGGAAGGGGGGAGGAAATATATACTATAACCTTAAAGGAAAGGAGGAAACATCTATAGGAGGCTAGAAAAGGGGTGACCTATGTCATTCAGTGGCAAGTGACACTATAATCTGGAGTGACTTGGAAAATGTACCTAAATGAATTTCTGTAGCTACCTAAGGCAGTGTGTCACAGAATGTTGAATGTGTTAATTTGCAAGCAAAATATAGAAGAAATATAGAGGGCTCAGGACTTTCCAGTTTGGAAAACAAAACTGTTTCTCATCCTCTATTCTTCTAGCTAGCAAAATATTCTCAAAGAATTTGCCTCAGAGCAAAGAGCAAATCACTAGTGTGGTTCTAAGATCCTTTACTAAGATCTCAGAAAGATTTAAGAAGGTGATAGTAGACCCTTTCAGTTAAGCAAAAGAATTCCAAGTAAGGCTTTAAGAAGCCATGTACCTTCACTGTACAAGAATGAGTAGGCTAGCCTCCTTGAGAATGAGAAACCACATGATGGATGTCCAACCAATGTCTCACTTATAACACCAGACATGAGGAAGAGGTCACCTTAAAACTGCCATCCCCAGTCAACCTTCTAGAGTGACTTTGATCACCTAGTTATCTTGTCAGGAGCAGTAGAAGAAAAATCCAAATTGCTGACACTCAGAATCTGAGCCAAATGAAAGTGTTATTTTAAGCCCGTAAGTTTTTGAATGATAGCTTTATAGAGCAATAGGTAACTGATAGAACCTTAAGTGTAGCCAATATATTATTTACAGTTAAATAAATAAGGACACTTTCAGACAAGCAATATATGAGAGAACTCATTAACAGCAGATCTCCAGTATAGGAAATTCCAAATGAATCCAGATAAAAGGTAAGAGATGCAGGAAAGATGAAGTGACTGAAATGGTATATATGTGGATAAATATCATTGAGTAATAACTGTGTATAATAGTAGTTATAGTGCCTTAGTAGATTAGATAGATATATAGGGAAATACTTAAGTAGTATTTAGATAGAGGAGAGAATTAAAAATCACAATACTAATAGCAATAAGTTTGGAGTGGAAAAAATGGAGTTTAATGTTCTAAGGTTCATAAATTACTGAAAAAAATGCCAAATGTTCCAAGGAATATAAATTTCATAAATCAGGCATGCACTTGTAATTTCTAGGGTAGCTTCCAAAACATGGCTAAAAGAGTGGGGAAATATCAAACCAATAGAGGAGGAAATTGATTGATAAAAACAACTAATTTTCCAAAAGAAGGCAAGATGGGGGAAAGAAAGAATATACAGGAAGCAGAACAAATAATGTGGTGGATTTAAACATAAATATATCAGTAGTTTCATTTAAATGGAAAAATTATTCTACCTAAAAGATAGAGATTATCAAACTGGAATTTAAAAAATAAAATAAAACCCAACTGTAGACTAATTGCAAGTAACATACCTTAAATATAACATTACATAATGATTGTTAGCAGTCAGGAACGTGATTATCTTTAGGGAAGAGGGAAGAGTAGTAATTGCAAGGGAGAATTGGGATCTTTTGGGATGCTGGCAATATTCTAGTTCTTGATATATTTACTGGTTGCATAGACATCCACTTTGTAACAATTTATTGATCTCTGCATGTATGTTTATGTACTTTTCTCTATGTGTTTATTTCACAATTTAAAAAGTTCAAAAACCCACACTACCTATGTCATGGAGGTCTTATAAAGATCAGGGCTATAGGGCATGTAATGATTATGCTTGTTTTCTAGCACATCTAAAGCACTTAATAAATGTGCATCAGTATTATTATCATCATTTTTAATACTTTATATAATCCAAATAAAAATACCAGTAATAACTTTTAATCTGACAAAATCATTCTAATATATATTCAGAAGAATCAGCTAAGAAAAATAGTCAAAACCTACAGTGAGAAAAAAATATAAATGATTACTTATCCTAACAAATATTAAAATGTATACAATAATAAGTAAGAATAATACTGGTATATGTCTCCCAGAATATAATGAATAAATAATCCATATGTATATTTAACTAAATACATGTCATATTTTATCAAAAAAACAAATTAGCATTTCAGATTTGTTGAAGAACAGATTTGTTAGAAAAATAGAATATGCATGACTTGGTGTTATGTATGTTTCAACAGCAAATGCCTTATTGCCTGATACCCCACCCTGTCTGCTGCCCCTCCTGCTCTTTTATCAGTTTGCTCTCACAGAAAGATTTTTTTTTCCCAAAGGGTTAGTCACCCTTTTATTTCATATTTATTCTTCCCCAAAGCAGGATCTTTAAGTTAAATGTTTGCAACCAAGTGCTATATCTCGAAGTTATTTTCTTTAGCATTTTAATTGTGCTCTCTTAGTTAGCATTTTATTTCACATAATTCAAAAGACAACCTAATTTCTTTGGCAAAAGTAGAAATGATAACATTATGGTTGAACTAGCATCTACAATGATATGGAAACAACTGGCTAAAGTTTATTTATTTTTAGTAAATAAAAACAACAGCTTGAAAATTAAAAATCACCCATAAACTGAAATTGATGCTAGATGAATTAAAGACCAGTCTTTTTTTAGTTTTTAGTTTTTAATTTTTTTTTTTTTAAAGATTTTTTTTTTTAATTTATTTATTTGACAGAGAGAGACACAGTGAGAGAGGGAACACAAGCAGGGGGAGTGGGAGAGGGAGAAGCAGGCTCCCTGCAGAGCAGGGAGCCCGATGCGGGACTCAATCCCAGGACCCTGGGATCATGACCTGAGCTGAAGGCAGTCGCTTAACCAACTGAGCCACCCAGGCGCCCCTTTAAATTTTTTTTTAATAGGCTCCACACTGGGTGTGAGCCCGACACAGAGCTTGAACTCACGATCCTGAGATCGAGACCTGAGCTGAGATCGAGTCGGGTGCTTAACCGACTGAGCCACCCAGATGCCCCAAAGATAAGTATTTTTTAAATAAAAGCATAAATATGGTACGAAAAAAATATAGGTAGGATTTTATGTTCCCTTGATATGAGAATAGAGGGTTTTTTGGTAACAGCTTTATTGAGATATAGTTCACATACCATACCTTTGTTTTTTAGTGTATTACAGAACCGTGCAAACATCACAAAAATCAGTTTTAGAACACTTTCATCATTCCTCAGATAAATCCTTTAATCTTTAACCGTTATCCCCTTTTCCAGCCCCATCCTCTTCACACCCAACACCCACTAAACAACCACTAATTTACTTTCTTTGTAGGTTTTCCTGTTCTGGGCATTTCATGTGAATGGACCACTATGTGGTCTTTTGACTAGTTTCTTTAATTTAGCATGTTTTCAAGGTTCATTTATATTGTATCATATATCATTACTTCATTACTCTATATGGCCAAACAATATTTAATTGTATGGATCTATCACATTTTGTTTACTTATTCATTATTTGATGGGCATTTAGATTGTTTCACCTTTTTTGGCTATTAGAAATAATAGTGCTCTGTACATTCATGTATAGATTTTCAACTCCAGAAATTCCATTTGGTTCTTTTTTATAATTTCTTTCTCTTTATGGACATCATCTATTTGATGCAACATTGTCCTCATGCCTTAGTTTACTTCTTTAGTCATGTTTTCCTTTAGTCCTTTGAGCATGTTCATAATGGCTACTCTGAAGTTTTTTTCTGTCAAATCTGACATCTGGTCACTCTCACAGGCACTTTCTATTGCTTGCCTTTTTTTTCCTTTTTGTTTTATGGGTCACATATTAGTGATTCTTTGTGTGTCATATTTTATTTGAAAACTCAACTCAATATTTTAAAGATTTTATTTTCTATTTTTCATTTTTTAAAGTGATTTGTATACCCAACATGGGGCTCGAACTCACAATCCCTAGATCAAGAGTTGTATGCTCAACCAACTGACCTAGCCAGGCACCCCTGAAAACTGGATATTTAAAATAATATATTGTAACATCTCTGGAAGGTCCCCTTTTGCCTCAGATGTTTGTGATTAGTGTTTTCTTGTTTATTTGTTTAGTCCCTCATTGGACTATTATTATATAATAGTCCCATTATTATATATTATATAGTATATATATTATTATATATTATATATTATATAATATGCCCATATATTATAAGTCCCATTTCTTCTGCAGTGTGAAGTCTCTATTTTGCTCCTCAGAGGGCATAGGCCTGGCATGCACAGTTACCCTGGGATGACAGTGGTCTTAGGAGGGCTTTTTGCCGTCTCTCTTTCCCCCCAATCACATCCAGCTGCTAAACTCTACTAATTATCAGCTCATTTTTCTATTGTTTTTAACAACACAGTAGAACATAATTGCTCCCTAGATTGAGACTGATCCAATTAAATCTGGGTTCCTTTACTGGGGTAAATTTTGAGGTCAGTGTTTGAGCTTTGTTCCTACTCAAGGCTCTTCTTTGCTGTCTTTTTCTGGTAAACTTATTGGCTTCTGATTTACCTAATACCCCTCATGAAGCAACCAACCTCCTCTTACTTGATTTCTACCAAAACTTCACTGTTTTTGAGAACACCCTTAGAATTGAACTTCCTCACACTCTTCCAAATAAACTCAATGTTGTCTTTGCCTTTTGTGTGTTTGTTTCCCCAGAGTATAGAAGCAGTCTGTTCTTATGGCTTACTTCTTCACCTGGGCGAAATCTGAGCCATGGCTTTGGAAATGATTGTGGGGACAGTGGTATGATTATCTCTGAGTGATCCCCTAGATTTTGGAGAGTTCTGGGTGGGGGGCATTAGCCTCTGGTATTCTAGACTTAACTGTCTTGACATGGAAACTCCACTCTACAAATGTATTGGGGCAAGAATGATGGGGTCCCTAGTATTTTCAACCCATCATGCCAGAGGTAGAGCCTCTGCTCTATGAGTGAGGGCAGAGTAGAATAAAGTAACCCTGACTTCTTAGCCATACTCACCTGCCATTTAGCTACTGCAATAGGTAGTTGGGAATAAGATAAATGCTAAAGGCATGTCCCTCCCGTTAAGATACCATATCTCTTTACCAGGAGCTGGGGGTGGGGAGGAGGGAGTCCTATGTTCTTAACTCCATCTGGAGTGGAGTTTCTGTTAATCTGAATCCCAGCAGGGGTGGATGGGGGATTGGGGGTAGATATCATGATTCAAATGTAGACTCTCTGTTCTGAGTTTTACTAGATTTTCTTGAATACATGTTTCTTTATTTGATGTCATCCCTTAAAACCACTTCTAGAGACTTTAAATGTGTGTATTTTAATTATTTAAAATTACTTAAAAGTAATTTCATCTCCCATATGCCTGTTTTTCTAGGTAGTTTTTTTTTTTAAGATTTTATTTATTTATTTGAGAGAGAGAGAGAAAGAGAGAGAGCACAAATGGGGGAGGAGCAGAGAGAGAGGGAGAAGCAGACTCCCTGCTGAACAGGGAGCCTGAAGCAGAGAGCCTGGAGTGGGGTTTGATCCTGGGGACCCTGGGATCATGACCTAAGCCAAAGGCAGATGTTTAACCAACTGAGCCACCCAGGCGCCCCTAGGTAGTTTAAAAATATAACATGGAAGATAAGAAATGATGTTACCCAAATGGTGGGGTAGGGGGCTCCAATTTCTGTGACCCCACAAAGATTAACAATTAGACAACTATCCACAAACAAAAATAGCTCTGGGAGAGCTCAGGAGTCCACTTAAGAAGCTTCAGAAATGCAGTGGAATAAAAACTCTGAGAATAATTGTACAAAAAAGTTAGGAAGAAGAGTTTCATTTTACTTATTCCCCAGGGCAGCACTGCTCAGTGCCAAGAGGGAATTCTCCAGCTCAAAAGAGTTTGCCTATCTATGACTGGGAGAATAGAGTTAGCAAACAGTTCCCCTAGCCTTTGAGGGCACTGTGTGATTGGATCCACTTTGGTTTCACCTGCCAAGTTGAATCATGTAAAGATAGCTGGGAACAAGGAAGAAAGACAGGGGTTACCAGTATCAGCCACACAAAAGGAGTGACCATGGTTCCCTGCTCCTGAGAGGACCCCAGAAGCTTTTGCCACTGGAGAAACCAGTGGCCAGCAGAATCACTACGCACCTCCTGCTGATTTTGCCACTGAGGTTTTTGTCCCACAGGTTTTTGCATCCACAGACACTAGCTACATAAATCTCTCTCTGCCCCCTCCCCCACATCCTGTGGAACCTCTGTGGCTGCATCTATAAGCCCCAACCTAGACCTCCCCACAGCTGAATCCCAACCCTATGTGTGCACCCCTAGCTTGTCCTGCAGCTGTGTACATCCGTGCTGCTGACCAGACTGCTGTCACCAGCCTCCACTGCTCTGCACATGCCTGTGGTGAGAGTCTGCAGCTACAGGAGTGCCTGCTGGTGGCCAGGACCCTTGCAGCTGCTAGCATTCCCACAATTGGCCCCAGTCCCTGCAGCGAGCCTCAGCCCTTGCCATTAAGTGTATGTCTACAGCAGGTCCCTTCTGCTACACAGGCACCTGGAGGTGGCCAGTGCAGCCAAGCACATGACTGTTTCTGGCAACCATAGCTGCCCACCCTGGTCCTTATCAGCTTGAAATAGAGGTGTCGCTGAGGATCTGACAGGCCTTGCACCTTTGCGGAACCTCTGCAGCTCTTGTTAAGGATCAAATGGCTGTCGATGTCATGGACCTCAAGACCTGAGCCAGTGAGACATTATGTCCCCCATACCTGCAGCAGCTACACACCCCTACTCTTGGCACCCTGCATCACTAGAACCAGGGTCACAGCATGCTCCAGCATGGACCCAACCATAGGTAAAGGTCTTTCCTTACCAAAATCAGTCCATAAAGTCTGGAAGAGGTGACTGCTTTTTCAAATGTGCAGACAACTATGCAAGCTACAGGGATCATTTAGAATCAGGAAAACACAGTATCACAAAAGGAACACAGTAATCTTTCAGTAACCGCCACAAAGTAGTGGACGTAAACAAATTACCTAACAAAAAATTTAAAATAATTGTTCTAAAGATGCTCAGAAAGCTACAAGAGAACACAGATATACAGTTTACATAAATCAAGAAAACAATACAAGAACAAACTGAGAGATTCGACAAAGAGATAGAAAACATAAAACAGAACAAAACTGAAATTTTGGAACTGAAACATAAAGTGGATGACGGGAAGAACTCAGTAGAAAGCTTCAACAGCAGATTGATCCAGTCAAAGGAAGAATCAGTAAACTTAGAAACATTCAAAATTATCCAGTAAGAGGAGCAAAACAAAAGAAACAAAATACGAAAAAGAATGAAGAAAGTGAATCTTAAATGCTCTCACCATAAGAACAATAACAACAACAACAACAACAACAAAAGTTAATTCTGTGATGTGAAGATTGTGTTAGCCTTCCTGTGGTAAACATTTCACAATATGTCCATCTACCAAACATCACGTCGTATACTTTAAATTTACCCAATGTTATGTGTCAATTATATCTTAACAAAGCTGGAAAAAAGAAACATAAAGAAAAAGTAATACATTTGAGTATACAAGAATGTAAAATATATATATATATATTTCTAAAATTAAAAAGAAAACACAAGGAAATATTTGCAACAGATAAAATCTTATCTTAAATATACCAAAAACTTCAACAAATCTCTAGGATAAAGATTAACACTCAAATAATTAAATGAACAAAGAACACAAACTGGCATTTCATAAGATGCAGATAACAAATGAACATATGTAAAACGTTTGACCTCACTAGCAATAAAGTGAGAAACACTTCTATGTCCACAAATTTGAAAAGATAATAAATAAAATTATATAGTAAGTATGCAAGGAACTGGGAAAATATAGCACTAATGAAAAAGTAAAATGACACAAACTTTGGCAAAATAAATAAATATAATATAAAAAATGTGCATTACTTTGCCATGTTGCATCCAATTTATTTAAAAATGTTAGCATAGTGTGATGTATGGCTAATGGCCATGTGTGTGTGTGTGTTGGTTTTAACCTACCCTCTTGCTAGGGTTGGTTAACATTTGTAGTTCCCTAAGCAAGGATATATATTCCAGAAGCAGGTAGTTAGCATCGAAAAGCCTCTTATCAGAAACCTACGTGAGATTCAATGAACTTTATTTAAGATCAATGATAAAAGCTTTGTTAATTGGCATAATTGAAGGTAGCAGTGATTATTCTCTGATGAAATGAGTGGTGCTCAAGATATGGGTTTGACTAGAAATATTGCCGTGAGTGTTGCTCTGCAGAACATGGTGTAAGAATCTAGTGTGCCCAATAGCTTATATTCCTGGGAATGGTGTCCTGTGCTTATGCTTGCAATGATTTCTGTGAGTATCTTTCAGAGCATTTTTGTTGCCTGACTCCAATTAAAATGCTAACTAAATCCTGCGCTTGCAATACTGTTGCATTTGCCTCTAGTGAATCTTCCATTCAAAGTGCTGCTGGAGAGGGGCGCCTGGGTAGCTCAGTCGTTGGGCCTCTGCCTTCGGCTCAGGTCATGATCCTGGGGTCCTGGGATCAGGCTCCGCATCGGGCTCCGCATCGGGCTCCCTGCTCGGCGGGGAGCCTGCTTCTCCCTCTCCCACTCCCTCTGCTTGTGTTCCCTCTTTCGCTGTGTCTCTCTCTGTCAAATAAATAAAATCTTTAAAAACAACAACAAAGTGCTGCTGGAGAGCCTGTAGGACAGAGAGTTGGCACTTGGCTGAGCTCAGTTTGAATGATTTTTTTTATATCTGCTTGCTATGTTTTTACATGTGCAGAATTTAGACTTGAATCTTCTTTTATTGTAATCTAGAGCTCTCACCTACCTTTAATTTTTGCAAATCATGGATATAGTCACAAAAGAATGTAAAAATTAAGAATGAGTAAAATCACAATACTTTCTCACCTGGTAGTTCAAATTCCAGGATTTTGTTCTAAAGAAGTAATTAAGGATGTGTGTAAAATTTAACTTCAGTGTGTTTATCAAAGACTTATTTATCATGGCAAAACAGACATGATTTATTATTCAACAATTGAAATTGATTAATTTGCAGTATATTCTAAAATGAAATGTCAAGCAGATTTAAACAATTAGGGCATAGAAAACTAGTGATAGGAAAAAACTGCAGGACATATTGTAAATGAAGAAAATGATATTAAAACAATATGTACAATATGAGAATATTTTAGAAAATATATAATCATGCTTATGTGGATATAGTATCAATTGTTTAGGACAAAATGAAAGATGTATGATGTAATGAACTCTAATTTCTTTGTAACTCTTTCATCTCCAAATACCAGGGTTTATAAAAGAGTTGTCAAGGAACCACATGCATTAGAATCACTGGTTTGTAAAACTCATGTATCCAAGCTGTACCCCAAACTTATTAAATCAGAATATCTTGGGGGGTGGGGTGAATTAGCTATCTATGTAACAAATTGCAGCAAGACACAGGGTCTTAAACTTATAAACACTAATTGTTCAATTTTTTTTTTTGGCCTGCAATCCAGGTACCTCTTAGTGGGAGTGTTTCTCATGAAATCAAAATCGATGTGTTGGCTAGTGATTCAATTATTTTAACATTTCAGTGGGGCTAGAGAATCTGCTTCCAAGCTCACTTACACAGCCATTGGTAAGACTCAGCAGGTCCACCTCTGAACTCATTCCCATGAATTCTGGCAGATCTTGGTTATTCACAATGTGGGTCTTACCACTTTAGGCTGACTGATGCTCTTAACAATGTGGAAGCTGGCAATCTGAGAGAGAGAGTACTCAAGATAGAAGCCACAGTCTTTGTGTAACCTAATGTTGAAAGTGACATCCATCATTTTAGTGAATCAATAATAGTGAATCAATAAGTCTAGCCAACAGTTAAAAGGAAAGGAATTAAATAAGGACATGAATACCAGAAAGCATGGATTGGTGGGGGGTATCTTATAAAAATTCCTAACATGGGTTGAGAACTTAAACCTGAATTGTTAACAACATTTATTGTTGGCTTTTGTTTTTATTTTTATTTTTGGAATTGTTAACAATATTTGTAAAGGATTCATATACAAACCATTTACTTGCTAAATATTTTTAATAGAACAAAAAAATTGGTAAGTAGAATCTGATTCATTTCAGCCCATGGATTTGTTTCCTTTGCACCTAGCCTTTTCTGTAAAGATAATTGCCAGTCTTATGTTCATCTAAGATTACATTGTTCTGGGGCCAACACCAGAACTCCAGTTTTCTCAGTTCCTAAAAAGACACATTTTTTCAGTTCATTAAGCTTCATCTTTGTTTATCCTTAACTTTATCTTAGTTTTTGAAATTATTTTACTTTGTGAACAACTGCATGAATTATAATGTTGAAGAACAACAAAAACACCAAAATCCACTTTGGAAGTCAAAACAAAGTGGCTGTGGTCATAATAAACAGATAAATCCTATGTGATTTTAATATAAAACGTACTTGAGGAAGCTGGCAGAAGACAGTCTTTGATAGTACAAAATATACCTTTTTCCTCAGAATAACATGATCCTAAAATGATTGAGTGTAAATTGAGTCTCTGTAAACTGAATCACGTACCATGTGGACTAATGTGGCTAGCCGTTTAAAGGGGATATTTGGTATAGTCGTCTTTATTATTCACAGATTCCATATCTGCATATATGAAATTTATTTGCAAATTTGTCTACTTGGTAAGATTTATTTGTAAACTCAAAGTCAATACTTGTGGCACTTTTGCAGTCATATGTGGACATAGAGCCGTGAAAAATTTGAGGTGCCTACTTTCCCCGCTGAAGTCTACAAATCTACAGAGATAAGATACAAGTGGTGTTTTATACCAGAAGATGACGCTCTGCCTTCCTGCTCCCTATTGTAAAGCATTCTCTCTTTTGAAGTCTGTTTGCTGCCACATTTTTTGAATTTTTGTGCTTTTTATTGGTTATCATGCTATTTATTTTATTTTATTATTTTTAAAAGATTTTATTTATTTATTTAAGACAGAATGAGAGAGAGAGAGAGCACATGCGAGGGGGGAGGGTCAGAGGGAGAAGCGGGCTCCCCGCCGAACAGGGAGCCCGATGCGGGACTTGATCCAGGGACTCCAGGATCATGACCTGAGCCGAAGGCAGTCGCTCAACCAACTGAGCCACCCAGGCGCCCCGTTATCATGCTATTTAAAGTGGCCCAAAATATGTCTTATATTCCCAAGGGCAAGAAGGCCACATGCTGTGCCTTAGTGCGAAAATACATACTCTGGATAAGCTCTGTTCAGGCATGAGTTTGCTGCTGGTGAGTTCAATGTTAATGAATCAACAATATATATTAAATAAGGTGTCTTTAAGCAGAAGCAGATATAAAATGAGGTTTGGTATTGATTGGTTTATGAAAATCTTGGCATCAGAGGCTCACAGGAACTTATTTCTCCTAGGAGCAGTGGTTTTAGTAGTCACTAATTTGGAGTTCACAGAGAATTTAGAGAACACAACTACTGCAAACAAAAATCAACTAAATACTTTTGCAAAGTAGGGACTTCTTGAACTTTGATTTTTTTATTTTATGTAAAGAATCTAATAAAATGTGGAAAAAGGATGGAGGGGAGCACAGCTGATTGATTCCTAATTCCACTTCATTATGCTTAAATTCAGTGGGAGTCTCACAGCCATGTTTATAAAGGAGTCTTGGCTGGGGTGTCAGGCTTCTAGTTTACTTTGACTCTGTTTGTCAGTCTATATCACAACCTTCATGGCAATTAACTGTGCTTTTGTGTGCTAATTATCATTATCACACTATGTGGCCATTATTATTCTGATGTCCTTAGTTTGAAGCTCAAGCATCAATCAGTCACCTAAAACAATTGCATAGAAGGAAGCTTTGGAAGCCTGATCTAAAAGTCCTTATCTGAGCTCTGTTTTATTATACTCTGTTACAACACTGAACACAAAGCTCTTCATGACATAATTCTTTAAAAAATAATGCTTTATCCATTTGATTAGAGTGAATTTGAAGGTAGTTTTAAAAGTGCGGCTAGGATAGAAGTGGTGCTTTGTACCTGAAGGTCTATCCAGGCACCTAATACATTAAACAAAAATTACAAAACTAAGGTACATTTTTTTCTCATTGAGGTACCCTTGCCATTGGATGACCTTATTCAAGTTATTTAGACAAAGAGCATGGTGTTTTTGAGTTTGTTTAAATCCCCACTGGAGGCCAGATTGAAGGAGAAAATGGAATCAAGTTAGATGTGGTCAGAAGAGACAAATTTCTTTTCCTGCAATGCTCTTCCTTTTTCCTTCTCCTATATTAAAGCTACTCCTACTCCGCCCCTCCCCCATTGCCCCAGATGTGGGGGAAGGGAATAACATGAGCAGATAGATGCCCTATCTGGGGTTTTCAGAACTGTTGCATGCTGAGTCTAACCTGATGATATTCTGCCCATGCCTCCAAAAAGTCAAAAGCATTTTCAGCGTTGATTCCCCTTAAGAATTATCACACTTTGTTCAGATTGGTTTAATGAGAGTAAGAGGTGACCTTGTGTCCACATAGATAGTCCTATATTAAAAGACCTGGAAGTAAAACCTCACATATGTGTGTAAGTAATTATTTTAGGGGGCATAATGGGGAGAGGTTTTGCAGCTCTCTGCTTAGATGCTACCTAGGCTACCTGGGCAGGAGAAATTTTCCACTGCATTATAATGATGATTATTTGCAAATTACATGAGCACCAATAATTCATTCATGCACTGATATAAAGCAGGGGGATTCAGTGCAGTGGTATTGAACTTGTTGCTGGCAGCATTAATTGATTCGTTTGGAACATTTCCCCCCACAGAATCCCAATGACAGCTTCCCTGAGCAAGAAACTGACACACAGTTGGGGTCCCGGATATGCAAGGACACACGTGTGAGGATATTGTCATCAAAATAAACCATTTTTGTCTCCTGGCAGGGGCTGGTTCTCCTAAGAACACTTCCCAATCTTGGGAGCTTCAGTGAGAGGCTTGCTTTCTTGGCAGAGGTGGCAGTTGAGCTTCATGTCTTTCCTGTGGGTTTGAAAAAAGGGACTGATTACTTGTTGTATTTTAAACTAGCCACTGTTCTTCTCAGGGAAATGTTGGGGATGTGGCTCTTCTTGGAAAATGTTGGGGAGGTGCTGAACAAGCTTAACATTTGATTTGTGTGGCCCTATTGATGAAGAGAAAAAAAAAATGCCTCTCATCATAATGTTTAACTGACATCCCCTCAAGATGACCCAAATCTGTCTCTCCTGATACATAATGCCTGTCTTTCCAACTACATGGTAAATTGTGGAGCAGATATTAAGTTTTGGTCATTTTTAGTTTCCTAGCACCTACTAGAATACAATTTCTAGCTTATAATAGAAACAGAAGAAGGGTAAAAGGAAAGAATGAAAACAAAACTATTTAAATTTGAAATTTGAAAACACTCTTAAGGGGCTTTGCCCTAACCCTTAACAAAACTTTGAAAATTGCTTCAATTTGTAATCTCTTTGGTAGAATGTGACAGCCTACTTTATTCTTTTCTCTTTGAAATTTTATTTTGAGTTTAAAGCATCACTTTTTCGCTGAACATATTAAAAGTATGCATGTATACATAGGAATATTATCTGGAGAACTTCTGGCTAGGCATTTTGTTTTTTTGTTATATATATTTTTACTGAAAATCATATGTATAATTGTAAGTGACTAGGTGCGGAAAAATAATCTAAAAGTCATTATGACGTTATAAGTCATGGTTCTGGCAGGACCACAAAAGCCTTCAGACTGAGTAAAAACATTCATCTTAACTAGTTATTTACCATGGAAAATTGTTGCATTACTAATATTCCCATTTGGGGAAAGTGCCTGTATTAGAGAAATACACCAGGTGGGCAGGGAGGGAGACTTAAAATCTCTCTCCAAGTTTAAGCCAACAAGAAATCTGGGGAACAATAGCAAAAACTCCTTTCTTTAGCATTAATCTCAGCAACAAGGAAAGCCATGGAATTTCAAGTGGTGAAAATTTTGACCACAGCAATACACAACACACTTCTGAATTTGCCTACTGCCTGAATAGGAATGAAAAAAACAAAGAACACAAAACTGTGTGAAGAAGGCAGCTGCATGTATTTGTAGGAGTTGGTTGCTTACTGCAGTAGTTTAAAAATAGTTTTCCAGTTAACATCTTTTCCACATAATGGAGATGTCAGTGTATGTTTACACGATTGTGGAAATGGTCAGAAGCTGTTTATGTAGTTCTGAACTGCTGAACAACGCACAGGAATACTGGGGTTCAGCAAAGCCCTTGGGGCTTTTTCCCTTGAGAGGAGCCTGGGCTTCACTTGGGTTGCTGGAAATGCATGCCAATGAATTCGACCCGGCTGACTTCCCTCTGCCTGTCAGACTTACTTTGCACAGGGTTCGTCAGGGGCTGGGACATTGTTGCCAATCTCTACGGTTACTCTGAGTTTGGAGCTGGGGATGAAGAAAGCCATTTCTGCAAAAAGACAGTAGATTCACTCTGTAGAAAGATCACGGTAACGTCATTTTCCAAAGCACATGCTTTGAATAACAAAGCTTTCAATGTGCGCCTCCCCCTCCACACACCACAGATTGATCCCTGTACATATTTCATCTCAACCGTTTCCTTTCCCACACACACATTCCAGCTTGAAAGCACACTCTATGAGTGTCCAGGTCGAAAACGCTGCCTGTCTGGCCAGTGTCCTTCGCTTAAGGACAAGTAGGTAAAACCTTCCAAAAGCCCCCTCTTCCGGCTTCTCAAGTTCACTGTTGTCCCCCCCCACCCACACTCTCCTGTAGCCGGCAATTCTCAGCCCCCAAAGCAGAAGCATTGGTTTCCCTGGGTAGGGCGCCTTCAAGAGTCCTCGAATTCCCCGTACACAGAGGCCAGAGGTTTGGGCACCGAACAGTTCGAGCCTCCTTGTGCCCCTGTACTCGGGTTGCAAAGGAAGGCGGCATCGCTGCTGTATATGCCCCATCGATAAGCGGCGCATCCTCTACACCGGAACGGGTTGTCTTCGGGAGCTTCGGATTCAGGTGAGGCAGCCTTCCCCAGTTTTGCGCGCAGGGGCTGGGGACCTTCTCTCCCGGGCAGGGCCGGGCAGGGCCGGGCACACGCTCCACCCGGGCGGGCACCTCCTCCCGCCGCGCACTGAGCATGCTCAGCCCGGCGGCGCGCCGGCTCCCGCCCGCCCCGCGTCTCTCGTCTTCTCCACGCGTCTCCGCCCCTTCGAGGCTGAGGAGCCGGCTGCCTGAACCTTGCAGCGCCGGGTTTTTTGAGCCGCCGCGAGCGCTGGGAGGGAGGAGAGCGCGGCACCAGACACAGCACGGGGTTCAACACCAGGATTGGTCGCAAGTAGGAAGCTTTCGCCACTACAGCGGGACCCTCGGGCTGTGCCGACGCCGTTTGCTAGGAGGCTGTAGCGGGCGCCGCGCTCAGGTGCTGAGGTAAGTGAGGCGCGAGCTAGCAGGGTTCGCTCCAGTCTGGGGCGCGTGCTGCCCCGGGCGCTCCGGCTGTCGGATTGTGGGAACGAGCACGGTCCTCAGAGGCTGCGGAGTGAAAGGGGGCTACTTGGGGCTCCCACTCCTGCAGGGCTGGACGGGGTCCGTGGGCCGTACTGCCTTGAGCCTGGCAGCCCTGCGGGGTCGGCGCAGCTGGAACTGAGCGCCCTGAACGCGCGAGGAGGCAGGGCGCACACGACGCCACCTTCACCCCACGGCGACCCTTCTTTTTAGTCAGAAAGTAACTTTGTTGCGCTGCAAGGCAGCCACAGAACAAGTAGCCTGGAGCGCGTAATGCCTCAGGAATCGTTAAAATCAGCTCCTCCAACTGGTTCAGGCTATTGCCCCCTCTCCGTGCGCGCTGGCGAGAGTTTCCTTCTGATGGTGATACCCCGGGGTCTGATTGCCCAGCTGTGGAGCCCACGGTAGAGAAAGGCGAACTTGGGCTGGTGTTTGAAGGGATTTAGGATCTAAGGGCGCAGGAGCCGGTAGCGGTGGTGGAAGGAGCCCTGTTGGAACAGACATTGATTTTGGTGGTGCCCACTGTGTGCCAGGCTCCGTGCTAAACGCCGGGGGTACAGAGGCGAATCCAGATCCCCGCTCTTGTGACACGTACCTCGTATACCCAGGCTCTGCCCAGGGAACTTGTAGGGGTGGCGTAATAATCTCCAGTAACTTGGGGGGATTTGCAGTTTCTTTTGCATGGCAAAGACAGCTGCCTTGTCTCCTCCTCGGACCCAGGTATCAAGGAGATGTGCACCAGGCACCCCGCAGACACCAGCCCGCACTCTCCTTCTGGAAAGGAGGGCTCAAAACCTGCCTGCATTTTCTCTCTTTGTGATTCGTGTGTATATATTCTATTATTTATGAAAGGTGTGGAGGTGAGGGTAAGAGGACGTGGGCTGCTCAGTCTTTCTGAAACAGTCTGGGAGTCTGATGCATGAGAACATTTTGCAGTACAGCGGATTCCCAGCAAGGAGGCTGCTTCGCGCAACGCGAAACTAAGGAGGTTGGTTGCTGGCTGGGGTCTCCAGATTTGTAGCGAAAAGATTTGCAGAGGTAGTATAGGGCGAATCAGTGTGACTGATCACTTTGGGTGGGTGGTCTGCGTGGAGGTGGGGTGGTGGATCTTGGGGTGTGTTGGAGGTTTGTTTGCAAGGAGGAGCTCCTGGGAGGAAAGCTCCTGGAACTTTTTTCTAGTTTTCCTACTGAAATCAACATAGGGGCAGGGACATGTTTGTCTGAATAACTGTCTTTTAATTTCATCGGAAGCATCTGCAGCTTACTGTGATGGGAGCTGGATATTTCAAAGAATAATTCCACATAATTGATTTGTTTGGACACTTACAGAAATAATTTGGAATGTGCTTTTATTTTTGTATTTTGAGGTGTATGTCCTTTAGGGAGTGGGGTAGATTTCCAGCAGGCAAGTCCCCGCAGAAGCATTTACATTCCGGCCCATTAGCAAGTTTGTTCTCTCTGTCTCTACCCAAGTGGGTGAAAAAGAACATTGTGTCATGGAGGCAGACACCTCGAGGTGATTTTTGTGGCATTTATGAGAAAACTCAAATTTCATCCGTAACTTTATTCTTGCTATCTTCATCTTGATTTCACTCAAGACTTATGTGGATCTCCACAGTGGGTGGTGGGAGTGTTAGTGTTGCTAAGAATCAAAAACAAGTTCCATGGGAATACCATTTTTGCCACGTTATAAAATACTATTGATTTTTTTGTTTGTTTAAACCAACTTCAGCTGCTCTGGATTGATAAGAAGAGATCACGATGATAAGCCTCATTATTTTTCAGTGTGGACCCTGTCAGGTTAGAGGAGAACATGGAAAAACTGACCTTTTTAAATTGGGGGCTAAGACTAATAAGAGAAAAGACCTGTTGTTCAAGGGTGCAGGTCAGAGCCATATGGAAATTTCAGCAGAGGCAGATTTTCTTTTGACAGCCTTTATGAAAACAGTTTTTAGTTCCTTTAACTTGGGGGACTTTGTCTTCTTGAGTCAGCTCAGCATCTCTTTCCATGGTCATTTCATATTGGTAGAACATTGACAGTAAATATAGAGAAAGCCTTTCAAATAATGTTAGATTTTTTAATCATCCGTTTATTTTACCTAGTTCTCTTTCTTCTTCTTGTTCAGAAGTAGGTCTTCTAATTATTTTCCCTTTAAGCACTAAATCTTTTGGCTAGAAGTTTTCTTCTGAAAGGTACACAGAACATCTGTTATTTCAATTTATTTCTTAAGAAATAAAGGTAACCTGAATAATTAAGCTTCTCAGCAGAAAACCCCCCTTTATAGTTCCAAATTTTCTGCCAAGTTTAACTTGTTGGGTTCTTCTTTGTTATAGTCAAAGACATAGATATAAAATACATTAGTTTTAATCTTGGTTTTTATTTAAAGAATTTCATCTTTTGTGAAAGCATGCTTTTATATGATTTTAATTGAATTAATCTATTTCATATGTTAAGCAGGGAGATGTCTGTACACACAGATGTGGTAAGTTTTGTTGTTTTCGTTTTTCCATAACAGTATCTTAAGTCTTGTGAGGGAGACCAGATTTATTACCTAGACTTATCAGTCTTTATTTATTTTTTCTATTATATACTATCAGAAGAAAATTTGGCTATACTCACTCAAATTTATTGTTAATCATATATACTACTATGTTGATATTACTACTTGTAAAATATATACAGCAAAAAGCTAAAGGATAAATAAAGCAAAAATTATGAAACAGAAGTTCTAATATTTTTATGGATTCCAGCGATTTGCTTTGCATTGCCCCTCGGGTATATACCCCACTTTGGAAATCACTGATGGTTTGCGGGGTTTTTACCTTTCTTTTCTTACCTCTGGCTTTGCCATTCACCATCTTTGATATGGTGGCTAGTTGGAAAACTGCTAGTAATCTGTGTCTCCTGTAACAGATGGGTTAAGAGCACTCTTTTCTGGTCATGAACACATATGTGGACAGAATGAGGCAGAAGAGATGAATGTGATATAGGGGTCATCCTGGATCTCCCAAATTAGATATACAGAAGAAAAAAAAAATGAAGTTTTAACTTAAAGACTGAAGTTCCAGTGGTTAAAAAGTGAGGAAACCAGGAAGAGTGAGGAAAAGAAAGACATTTTCCATGTTACAGTATTTTGTGGAGGGTGAAAAGAACAAAAACCTTGCAGAAGATTAACCTGGATGTGGCCCTACCACTTACATTCATGATATTGGACAAGATGGTTCCATAACTTTTTTGAATCTCAGTTTCCTTAGCTATAAAACTGGGATAACATTTGTTTCAAGGCATCATGGTAGGGATTAAACATGAGAGTATAGGTATAGAGCTTACCTCCATTAGTTTAGATAGGTTAACAGCTGTAACAGATGAATCCAAAAAGTGTACTTCTTCAAACATGAAATATTCTCATTCGTGTTAAGTCCCCAACTGGATGATCCTGGCAGCATTCCTCCAAGACCTCTAGTTTTCTTCAGCAGGGTCATCATACTCATCTGCATGCATCAAGGCACTGGAAGGAAAAAGACTTGGAACTGTTAATTGCTCAGACTTGCAAACCATAATATCACTTTTGCTTTCATTCCATTGGCCAGAACTCAATTGTATGTAGATGGATCTTGCTATAAGGGAGGCTGGGGAATAGTACAGCTGTGTTTCCAGGAAGGAGAAGAAACAGCAGGGGGAACAGCCAGCATTTCTGACACTCTATTACTCTGTGTGATTTCCTCCATTTTCAGTAAATGTTAATTACCTTTCCTTCCCCCAACCCCTGGCAGAAAAAAAATAGGCAGTTATAAGGAAATACTTTTCTAAGCACTTTGCCCTCCCAGATAGGTATTGTCTATGTTGTATAAATAAGGAAAACTTGGCATAGAGAAATTAAGTCATTTGTTCAACATAGCCAGTAAGTGGCAGAGCTAGGATCTGAACTATTTCTCTGGCTCTAGAGTTGATTTTCTTAACAGCTTCTTTATACTACTTGTTTATTCTTGCCTCAATACTTTTCTTATTATAGCCATTGGACGACTTTTTCTTTTTGTCTATATGAAAAAGGTGGAGGAGAATTAAAAAATCCCAAAGAAGAAAAAAAGATTATATCTAATCTAAAATATAATGGAATATAATTAGATATGATACAGGTTTATCTTGAATACTTACTTGGAGCAGGTATTTAAAGTGAGACTCTCCACTACAATGCTTTTTCACTTCTGATGAACAAATTATCAGAGTGTAGGTCCTGAATTATAGCCTTTCTCTTAGGCTTTCATTGTGGGAAATCTTGGCTGCCATTTTTATGCTGCAGTATACAAAGATAAATTCCTTTTCGCTTCTTAGCCTAAGTAAATATTCTTTCTGGCAAATTCACAGCTAAAATATTCTCCTTTGACCTTCCTTTTGATCAAAAGCATTGTTTTTCATCAACATCCCCAGCTCCCAAGAAAGAGAACTCTTCTCTTGTTCTTTCAGCTTTGCAAAACTTTTTAGAGTATTTACTGCATGACTAAAGGGACCTCTACCAATAATCCTAGCATCCTGGAAAAGAAAATGATCCCTTTTGGTCTTATCCTGTTATCTTGTCCCACTTATATTAGAAATTCTGCTTATTCTCTCCTTTCCTGTGTATTTGTCCTTTGTAAAAATACCTCTTACACTTGTGGTTCCAAATAGCTGCAGTAGAAATGTGAGGTGGTTAATAGTGAGACTGTACTTTTTGCCAATACAGTTCATTTTCCAGTATTTCAAGTCATTTTTTTCTTCTTGTTCAGTATTTATTTGTGGCATCTTCCCAATTAATTAATGACACATATGTTCTCACCATGTAGGTGGGCAGATATACTTGTATACTTACCAGTCACCTCTTTCTCAAAAGACCCTGTTTATTTCCTCCTAACTTTCCCTGAACCTTTTGTTTTAAGAAATATCCTTTATTTTTTCCTAAGTTTACCTTGCTTCCAAATTTCCTCACACCCACCCATGCCAGTTATGTGTGTGTGTGTGCAAGTTCCTTTTTATGATTTAATGGGGTAGAAAGACAGAAAGGTTTAAACTTGCTTACTATCATATTTTCAGACGCCCACAGGACCTAATGAAAAGCTAACTCTAGCTGCTGTAACAGGTAAACTCTAAATTTTCAGTGACTTAAAATGCTTCTTACTTCTTGCTCATGTGGGGTGGTTCAATACCCACAGCATAGTTCCTGATTGAATGGCTTCCCATGGGGTCATTTGAGCAATCAGGTTCCTTACCCTCTCCTGGCTTCATCCTCTCCTAAGTCCCTGGGGTCCTCCTTGTTCAGACAAGGTATATGGGGTGTGAGGAGACAAATGTCCTGACGCGTTTCATAGGAGGTTTTTATAGGCCTGCACTGGGAGTGGTTGTCATGGCTTCTGCCCACATTCCACTGGGCAGAACTCTCTTCCTTGGCCATTCCTCTCTGTAAGGGAAGGTAAGAAATGGAGTCACACTGAGTACCCAGAAAACAGGTATAGTGAATAACCAACAGATTTTTCAATAAATGGTCAGTTGCAGATTTCTAATAAAGGAATGTGAGATTGCCAGCCAATTCTCTATTTTCCTTTCTTCAGGTATAGAGAAAGGAGTGTGTCTGTGTCTGTGTGTGGTGTATGTATATGGGTGTAGGTTATTTGCCTGGTAAATGCCTAGTCCCTTTCTTCTTTTTAATGTTGGCCCTTGTTACTATCCCATTCTACTATTTGTTTGTTTTAGGACTTTATTTATTTATTTATTTTTTGTGTGGTGGGGTGGGTAGGAGCAGAGGGGGAGGGAGAGAGAAAGAGAATCTCCAGCAGACTCTGCCCTGAGCGCAGATCCTGAAGTGGGGCTTGATCTCACAACCCTGAGATCATGATCTGAGCCTAAACCAGGAGTTGGATGCTTAACCAAGTGAGCCACCCAAGTGCTCCTTAAGACCTTATTTTTTTTTAATTTTATTATGTTATGGTAATCACCATACCTTACATCATTAGTTTTTGATGTAGTGTTCCATGATTCATTGTTTGCGTATAACACCCAGTGCTCCATTCAGCACGTGCCCTCTTTAATACCCATCACCAGGCTAACCCATCCCCCCACATCACAATTCCAGACTTGAAGCTCTATTACAAAGCTGTCATCATCAAGACAGTATGGTACTGGCACAAAAACAGACACATAGATCAGTGGAACAGAATAGAGAGCCCAGAAATGGACCCTCAACTCTGTGGTGAAGAGCTTATTTTTTTAAATTTAAATTCAATACATATAATACATCATTAGTTTTTTATTTCATTTTTTAAGAGCAGTTTCAGATTTACAACAACATTTAGAGGGCGGTACAGAGATTCTCCATATACTCCTGCTCCCAGACATTATCAACATTACTTACCAGAGTGGTACATATTTTACCCAGGATGAACCTACATCAACACATCATAATCACCCTAAGTTCATAGTTTACCTTAAGATTCACCATTGGTGTTATACTTCTATGGGTTTGGACAAATACATGTGTGATGACATATATCCATCATTATAATATCATACAGAGTATTTTCACTGCCCTAACAATTCTCTGTATTGTGGCTATTCATATCTCCCTCTCTCTCATTTCTTTTTAGTGCTCAAGAGTATTCCATCATCTGGTTGTATCCCATTCTTAGTGCGTATGGTCTGGGTGAAACTCTATTTCCTACTTAATGATTGAAACATGCTCTGCTACTTAAGAAAGAGTATTGGCTCTCCCTATCCACAGTAATTGTTTCCAGAAAGGGCATGGGGCACAGTGAGAAGGACTGTAGAGAAGTGAGATCTTTTGCTGCTTGGAATAAGTCAGACTCCCAGTCAGGAATCACTTGGCATCCCCCTACCAAGGCACATATAGTCATCTAAATCACAAAGTGAAAGCCCTCATTTCTTCAGAGCCTATCTCTGTAGAGCTGTGGAGGGGAGTGGAAGTTAAAACCACATCCTCCATGCTTAATTTCCTTTTATAAGATTTACTTTGGTCCGTCCTATATGATGTTTTCCTTTCCATTTACACTTTCCTGTTGTTTTCCCCTTTCCGAGTCTGCAGTCTAGGTGCTCACCCTGGAACCTGCCCAGTGATTTTTTTTTGCATGCCTTTGTTTTCATTGCCTTTGTGTCTGGTCTACTCTTGTCATCTTTCTTCACCATGTTTATTACAGTTTGCATAATGCTCGATTCCATTGCCACTTTGTTAACCCTCTTTCAATATTATTCAGGCATAATGATAACCTTTTCTGTATGGACTCCTGTTGTATTTTTTTTTCCATGCCACTGATATAACACCTATCATGAAGATGATCAACCCTCTCAGTTTTCCCAAGACTGAGGGTTTCCTAAGATCTTGGACATTCAGTGTTAAAACCGATAAGGTCCTGGGCAAATTGAGACATTTATTGCCCTACCTAGTACATTGTAATGTTATTTTGCATGTTACTCAGTACCATGAGAGTTCTTTGAGACAATGGATAAGGCTTGAAATTTGGAGTCAGACAGATTTCTCACCAGTCCTAAATCCATTTTGCACTATCTGTGTAATTATGTCATAGCAAGTTACCTACATTTTCTAGGTTTCAGTTTCATTAGCTGCATAATGGGATGATATGCATTTTGTAGGGTTGTTCAGATAAATAATTAAAAGACATAATAAGCTAAATCACTTAGTTTGATGGACAAATCTTAAAAAATGAGTAGTATCTAAAGGCACAAGAGTTTTTTTTTAATTTTTTAGTGTTATGTTAATCACCATACATTACCTCATTAGTTTTTGATGTAGTGTTCCATGATTCATTGTTTGTGTATAACACCCAGTGCTCCATGCCAAACGTGCCCTCTTTAATACCCATCACCAGGCTAACCCGTCCTACCACCCCCCTCCCCTCTAGAGCCCTCAGTTTGTTTCTCAGAGTCCATAGTCTCTCATGGTTTGTCTCCCCCTCCGGTTTCCCCCTTTTCATTCTTTCCCTCCTGCTATCTTCTTCTTCTTCTTTTTTAACATATATTGTATCATTTGTTTCAGAAGTACAGATATGTGATTCAACAGTCTTGCACAATTCACAGCACTCACCATAGCACATACCCTCCCCAATGTCTATCACCCAGACACCCCATCCTTCGCAACCCCCCCCCGCCGCTCCAGCAACCCTGTTTGTTTCCTGAGATTAAGAATTCCTCATATCAGTGAGGTCATATGATACATGTCTTTCTCTGATTGACTTATTTCGCTCAGCATAACACCCTCCAGTTCCATCCACATCGTTGCAAATGGCAAGATCTCATTCCTTTTGATGGCTGCATAATATTCCATTGTATATATATACCACTTCTTCATTATCCATTCCTCTGCCGATGGACATCTTGGCTCTTTCCACAGTTTGGCTATTGTGGACATTGCTCCTATAAACATCGGGGTGCACGTACCCTTTTGGATCCCTACTTTTGTATCTTTGGGGTAAATACCCAGTAGTGCAATTGCTGGATCATATGGTAGCTCTATTTTCAACTTTTTGAGGAACCTCCATACTGTTTTCCAGAGTGGCTGCACCAGCTTGCATTCCCAGCAACAGTGTAGGAGAGTTCCCCTTTCTCTGCATCCCTGCCAACATCTGTCGTTTCCTGACTTGTTAATTTTAGCCATTCTGACTGGTGTGAGGTGATATCTTATTGAGGTTTTGATTTGGATTTCCCTGATGCCGAACAATGTTGAGCACTTTTTCATGTGTCTGTTGGCCATTTGGATGTCTTCTTTGGAAAAATGTCTGTTCACGTCTTCTGCCCATTTCTTGATTGGATTATTTGTTCTTTGGGTGTTGAGTTTAAGAAGTTCTTTATAGATTTTGGATACTAGCCCTTTATCTAATATGTCATTTGCAAATATCTTCTCCCATTCTGTCGCTTGTCTTTTGGTTTTGTTGACTGTTTCCTTTGCTGTGCAAAAGCTTTTTATCTTGATGAAATCCCAATAATTCATTTTTGCCCTTGCTTCCCTTGCCTTTGGCGATGTTTCTAGGAAGAAGTTGCTGCAGCTGAGGTTGAAGAGGTTGCTGCCTGTGTTCTCCTTTAGGATTTTGATGGACTCCTGTCTCACATTGAGGTCTTTCAACCATTTGGAGTCTATTTTTGTGTGTGGTGTAAGGAAATGGTCCAGCTTCATTCTTCTGCATGTGGCTGTCCAATTTTCCCAACACCATTTGCTGAAGAGACTGTCTTTTTTCCATTGAACATTCTTTCCTGCTTTGTCAAAGATGAGTTGACATAGAGTTGAAGGTCCATTTCTGGGCTCTCTATTCTATTCCATTGATCTATGTGTCTGTTTTTGAAGGCACGAGAGTTTTATGAAGATTATGTGGACTACTGCTTACAAAGTACTTATTTTAGTTTCTAAATCCTTGTAAGCTTCCAATAAACAGATTTTAATTGATCAATGATACTCATATTTGTATATCTCTTGCCTAAAACATGGTAGACATCAAAGATACAATTAATCTCATAAAATACATGTCCATGGAGCATTAATGATAATCCCAGGAGTTTGTGGAACAAACAAGTCAGTGAGAGTAATTAGGAAATATTTGAGAAAGATTTTTTTTTGGTGTTTAAAACTTAAAAAAGCCAGAATTAGCTGTGAGATGAGTTCCTTTTTAGACAAGGTTTTATTTTTCATGGCTTATATAAAGCCAGAGTCAACAGTTTTCATGGTTTGGAAAGAGAAAATATTTTCCATATTTGGACAGGGTCAATTTCAGCTCACAACACTTAAAATATGCACTTATCACTATTAATTAAATAAAAATGGTGCATTTCTGGGAAGGGAGTTTGGTTCATGAGAAAATGAGGGTTAGGATAGCAGAAGCACTGCTGATTCCATAATGATCTTGAGGTTTTAAAAAAATGCATACAGAAGTCTCTTTTGTTTATACCATAGTAAAATATCCTCTCCACCTTTGAGTTGAATTTTGTGTGTAAAAATTTGTACCTTGCACAAGTGTCCTAATAGAAATCTTGATAATTCATGTTGCCTATGCCTTTTAGGTTTGTTATGGAAATTTCCAGTGAGGACAGGTGTTACAAGTGTGCTTTTGCTGAGATAGGTCCAGTTTGGAGGAGAAGAAAAGTGAAAAAAATAATGACATGACTCAAATCCTCAAATATGTTTTATCAGGCTTGATTCTAGGCACATTGCCATCATTTTCATTTGTACAAATTTGTATTATCATCTGTATTATGATTGCTCTTCAATTATGAAATATAAATATGAATATTTTTTGCCTTTAGTGACTCGTTTGATTAGCTGTTAGCTATCTATTGATTCTAGACTTCTCACAGATTAGCGAATTAATTACAAGTCCAAGGACTACTTTTACTGCATTTAATTAGGTGAATGACATCCTTAAGAAGAAAATGTTTACCTAGATCACACTTCTTTTTTTTTAAAGATTTATTTAGTTGAGAGAGAGAGACACAGAGAGAGAGTGAAGGGATAGGGGCAAAATGAGAGAGAGAGAGGGAGAGAGAATCTCAAGCAGACTCCCTGCTGAGCACAGAGCCCAAAGTGGGGCTCCATCTCTTGTCCCCAAGATCATGACCTGAGCCGAAATCAAGAGTCAGCCACTTAACTAACTGAGCCATCCAGGCGCCCAGGTCACATTTCAAATTCCTAGTAAAAAATATAATACAAACATGGTTATCTAGAATTCTTGGAACTAAGAAATTGTAAATAGAAATTTGTCTTTAACAATAGTTTTTTAAAATGGGAATCTGTGTAAAAATATTACTTTACCCTTAAACAGGTGGCTGAATATGATTTACTTCTTGATGACACAGGATCACCATGATGAACATAGAATAGTAGTTTAGAGTAGAACGTGGGCCTTTGATTCAGACAGACCTAGATTTGTCCTGTTACTTACCAGCTGTGTGATCTTGAGCATATTCTTAACCCTTCCTAAGGCAGTTTTTAAAATCTGTGAAGTTGAATGTGCCTATCTTATAGAGATGCTGTGAACATTAAGTGATAATTGCTTAAGACTAGTACAGTGTTCATGGCACATTCTAAGCACTAAGCAAATTAGCCTTATACTATAATCTTTGCAGTTTATACAGAACATAGTACACATGGATGCTTTATATATTTGTTGAAACACTTAATGTTATACTCGACTGTGTAACAGGATCCCATCAAGTGCAGCTGAGATGTGGGTACGTCTGTCTGCTTTCTGATGCCTTTTGATGGTCATATTTGATTCCTTGCTTTAGTGAACTAGCCTTTTCTATTTGCTGTTTCTTACTGTTTGTGAACCAGAATAATGAAATATACAAGCCATTCAAAGTATATTTAATAGTTTCAGTAGATTCTGAAAGAGGCTCTGAAGGACCTTTTCTTTTTTTCTCCTTACCTACACCCCCCAATCCCCTCTCCACCCCAACAGACTTTTTTTTTTTTTTGGTGAGAGAATAGTATGGGTGTTTCACATTTTCTCTGTTCTCAGTTTCACCTTTTCCTACATCCTGACTGAGGAAGTGAGAGGTAAAGTGTTACTGCATTACAGTAGAAATAGAAAATTCCTGCTTTGATAACATTGTCACATGGGTTGATGGTATGCTTTGCAGCAGAATCACATTTGTGAATATTGCTGTGTTGTGGAATGTTGACTGTCTTACCTGCAGTACAATAAACTTCGTTCAAAAGTCTGTACTCTGAGCACATGGTCTTTACTGTATGAAGTCATTCCCTTTTATTTTCTTTAGCACATTTCTAGGTTTCACTCACCAGTTAGTAGATTCTTGCTTAAAATTCCTAGTGTTTCCCCTCCATTTTCTTTTTTGAAACTAATGGTCAGAATTCAAGACACTGCAACAGTTCTAGATATTATTAAGGTGGTGGTAACATCTGTATATGCACTATGTAATATGGAGTTATCATGAATTCATAGTTCCAATAACTCTACTCACTTTTATTAATAGCAATTTACCAATATATTGTAGTTTATATTCTGTGCTATAACTGAAATAAACACTGTTTTTAAAATGTTAGTGTTATTTAGAGCAGCAGTCTTCTTCTGAATTAATAAACTTTTACAAATTTTAGTAGTTTTCTTATAATGTAGCTCCTTAAATCAGCATATTAAGGTTAACTCTTTTTTTTTGTTTGTTTCTTAAGATTTTGTTTTTAAGTGTTCCCAATACCCACCGTGGGGCTTAGACTTACAATCCCGAGATCAAGAGTTGCACACTTCACTGGTTGAGCCAGCCAGGTGCCCTAGTAAGATTAATTCTTAAGAAAAGGAACATAATATAATGCACATCCCAAAAGATGAATTCTGTATTTTAGGTTAGGATTCAGTCTTTGCAGATGGAATACACTATTTTATATGATGTAAAAGAGAGGCAATAGGTATACTTGGTGATTCAGAATGATTTGATGTAAAAGAGAGGCAATAGGTATACTTGGTGATTCAGAATGATTTGATGATTCAAATATTAGTGTAAGCTATATGACCTCTCCCAGCTTTATTTTCCTACCTATATAATGGGGATATTGTTGCAGGGTTGTGAAGACTAAAATTAATTAATCATATATACACATAGCCTAGTGCTGAGCACATAATTAGACCATCCCTTAAAATGCCGAGTTTATTATTATTATCCTTTCTTTTCATACATTTATTCAATATGATACCTATGTTGATGAAACATGTGAAAGTTATAATTTATGAGCTTGAAATGTCATTCTTTTAAAATACTCAATAAAGTGATTTATGTTTGTTCCTGTGTCTTTATCCATGGATAGATAATTGTGATCTCTCTTGGCTGTGTAGAAACAGGAAGTCAACATTTCCATAGTATTGTTTTATGGTTGACTATTATAGAGAGCCAGTGTTTCAGAACTGAAATGTGATTAGCACTATTTGAAATTTCATTTTGGAGAAATGGTTTTGGCTATGGTTAAGAGTCTTGTTTATTAAAAAGAATGAATTACCCAGTAGGCTCTCCCTCTCATCTGTATTCTTTTTACTTCAGCTACAGTCTGTCTTGCCATATTGCAAAGGGAAATGCTGACATGTGATAGAGTAGAAATATAAAAATGTTTCAAGTTGCTTTCAGTCACATATGATTGAAATTTTTCAAAAGATTTACACATTTTTTTTTATTTATAATAGTGACATTACTGAGAAATGAATTTCTGTTTCTTCTGGAGAATAGCAGCTTCTTTATGGGTGCTTTGTATTTCAAAACTTAGCAAATGTAACATAATGACTGGTGTATTATTAATATGCCTACAGTGAAGGAGTTTTACTTATTTGAAGAGAAACAAGTCACTGTTATTTTACTTCCCATTTGTATAACCTTTAAAGAATGAAACATTGTTAGTGAGTTTGTTTTGAATGTTTCTCTGCTTCCTCCTTGTATGTATGTTTAGTGAGTGGTTTATGGAATTCAAGTAATACTTTTATATTGTTTTGTTTATAATTAATCATTTAACCTTATTACTTAGATTTCTTAATTACTTTTATGTTCCTTTTTTTTTTTTTTTAACACATACAAATAAGAACTTATTTACTGGCTTCCATTGTGATTTACATTTTCTCCCTGCTATCTACTAAACTAATTCACATCAGAATCTTAATTCCTTGACAGATTTCCATCCATTACTTAAATCCTGTAGAATCTAAGTTGTGGCTTTGTTATGGAAATTAGCCTGACTGCAGGCTTCTAATCATTAATGCCTTAGTATTTTCCGTCATTAGGTTATTCCCCAAATACATTATGTACTACAGTTTTTAAGTGATTTTTCAGAGCACCAGACCAAGTATTTGTGAAAGTCTGAAAGGATACACGTTGGATGGAAAGGATGGAATTTCTGCCATTTTTGCCTTCTTAGGCTTTCCGATGTTAGAAAGAAGTATAGAAACATGTTTACGTTGATAGATTACACCATTCCCAATTACTAGAATTATCTAGCTGAGTAGGTTAAGGGAGTGAGGGCTGTTTCCCTTATATCTGAAAATAATATAATGAATTGTCCATCAGTTATTTGAGTTTTCTGTTGATCCTTGATGTTATATACTTATTTCTCATTGACTAAGAACATCCATTCTAGCAGGGCCTATGTATAGAGTCTAAGTACACTGTCTGTAGTTCAGAACAGAATATCATTCATAGAGGAAGTTTGCCCAAGACCTTGATAACCATTGTACTCCATAGGTTGGCATTTCCTGGGAACTTGTGAGAAATACTTTGGTTGCCATTCTGACCTACTGTATCAGGATCTTCATTTTAGCAGGTGTATTCTCATAAAGATTGATAGTCATTGATTATCTTAACTAAACTAACTGGTTACCTGCTACTAGGCCTCAGTATGAAGTATATACTCAGCATGCTTAATTATATATTAAGGACCCAATACTATAGGAATAAAGATAGGTACAGTAAAGTTTGGCCAAAGGATGGTCAGAATCTAGTAGGGTAGATATTTCTCTCTCTCTCACATAAACACACACACACACACACACACACTCAAATTCAGGTAGAATATGGTCAACATGAATGGGATAGACAATGAAATCATTGTAGGGAAGCTTTTTCATTTCTTAGGAATATGTTCTCATCATGTTCTTTTTGAAGCCCTTCATGGTGGACTATCTCAAGCCATTCTTGCTTATGCTGGGATTAGGAACCTCGAGTGCAATATCTACCATTTTACCCATCAGTGTTATTGATGAGCCTTTAGTGAATTTCTGCATATCCAGGTTTTTTTTTTAAATTTTATTATCTTATGTTAATCACCATGCATTAGTTTTTGGTGTAGTGTTCCATGATTCATTGTTTGCGTGTAACACCCAGTGCTCCATTCAGTAGTGCCCTCTTTAATACCCATCACCAGGCTAACCCATCCTCCCACCCCCCTCCCCTCTAGGACCCTCATTTTGTTTCTCAGAGTCCATAGTCTCTCATGGTTCGTCTCCCCCTCCGATTTCCCCCCCTTCATTTTACCTTTCCTACTATCTTCTTCTTTATTTTTAACATATAATGTATTATTTGTTTCAGAGGTACAGGTCTGTGATTCAATATTCTTACACAATTCACAGCGCTCACCATAGCACATACCCTCCCCAGTGTCTATCACCCAGCCACCCCATCCCTCCCACCCCCCACCACTCCAGCAACCCTCAGTTTGTTTCCTGAGATTAAGAATTCCTCATCTCAGTGAGATCATATGATACATGTCTTTCTCTGATTGACTTATTTCGCTCAACATAATACCCAGTTTTAAGGATAAACTTCTCGTGTGTGTGTGTGTATGGAAAGACATGTTAAATATGCTTTCAAGAAGCTTTTTGTTTAGTATGAAAATTCAGATTACAACACGATGTGGGATATTATGGTGCCAGTTGCATAGAGATTATGGGGAAGAATTGATAATTGAGATAAAGTGGAAAGATGGACAGTATTTGCATGTTGGGTTGGAAAGAACACTTAAAAAAGAGGATATAGTGTGCACAGTGTTATGGATCATGAGAGAAAATAGTGTTGTCAGAGAATGTCAAAGAGCTGGGTGTCAGTGGACCTTAGGGATGTGGGAGTATGGCAGCAGAGTCCTTGCATTATACAATTTCATAGGCTAGAATGAGAATTATGCCCCAAGAATT
This sequence comes from Mirounga angustirostris, assembly GCF_029215605.1. Classification (NCBI taxonomy): domain Eukaryota; kingdom Metazoa; phylum Chordata; class Mammalia; order Carnivora; family Phocidae; genus Mirounga; species Mirounga angustirostris. Next base: position 172,369,428 of record NW_026991709.1, on the reverse strand, counting down.
GGGCAGATGACAAGTACATTAGTTGTGAATGTGATTTGTGTATCATAGAATTGTGTGAAGTAGCATCTGTAGCATGTGAGACAACTTGGGGAATAAGAGAAAATTGGGCCATACCCTTTAGGCCATAGAAAGACATTATAAGATTTTAAAGGGCCAGGGTGACATCAGATTGAATTCAGATGGATCTTTCAAATTTAACAATGTGAGATCTGAATGATGTGTTTGGGGTGAGATGTAGAATGGTATCCATAACTTGTCTAAGCTTTTAGATGCATGATGCAGGGATATGATTAGTTCTTATTTCCTATTCTGGTTCATGGTAATTATGTAGGATAACAGTAAACTGGGTACAAAACTGGATTTTCATTTTATTTATATGAAATATTTATACTTGTTTAATGTACTTCATATTTAAATTCAGTATGCATAGGAATTAATAAGTGATTTGGGGCTTAAATTAGAAAACTCAGAAAATGAGCAAACAACAAAGGTTCTTATGCATATGATGAAAAAAGTGCATCTCACAAGGTAATTAAGTGATTTTATATTGCAATATGAAAATAATTGTCTCATGGCTGTGGGTTACCAAATGGACAATTTCAATTAAGTTTAAGACATTCTTTTTTTTTAAGTTTAAATACCTTTTTATTTGAAATGTCAGAGGTTTACATGGTAAGATGTTCAGGGCCCATTTGCTTATCCACCATATTTTCTGGCTTCATTTCATATCTCTCTTCTGTGACTGAGGTGTATTCCTTTGCTAATAGCATTTGCTGTCCTAAGATGTTGTTGAAGGGAAATTAATGCTGTTTGACAACATTCAAGTAATAACCATGGATAGTGTAGTGGACATTTTTTTCTTTTAATTCACAGGAACAAGTTCACCTTCTCAACAGCAAAATTGCTTCCACTGTTCATGGTCTTATTGGTCAATAAATCCCAAGCCCACCCCCCTACTAGGAAGTGGATGAGGAAGTTTCTCTGGTGACTTTCTCAGCCAGGCCTTTCCTCTGCCTCAATATACCAAAAGTGCAGACATGTGACCTGCACCTCTGAATGTTTGGATTATCAGACTCTCTTCTTCTCATTTGGAATCCTGAGCTCAGTAATACAGGATGAAGAAATAGGAAGGTTTATGTATTTATTTTTAGTTTGTTATTGTCCTGGCTAAACTGTCCAGTGGTATCTGCTACTGGGGATTTTTGGAGTTGCTTGGATCCCTGTTTCTCTGTTCTGTCCCATGATCTGCCCAGATCCTTTTTATAGAGTCCCTTTTTTCTTAGGTTTTCAGTGTTGGTTATTCTTGCTTGCTACCAAAGAAATGTAAAGAAGTTCTCCCAGTATATGTTTGGAGATGCGTCTTATTTGCCACCTGCCTTATAATGTTATCCCTTTATCTTTCTGTTGGGACCTTGTGCAGCAGAGACACATAGGTTACCTTTTCAAGGTGCATCACTTATTAGTTTGAGGCTGCTCCAGGAATTGGAAAAGTCATCCTCTTGAATAGTCTATGGCATTTTCCTCAGTTTATAGTAAGTACTCTCATCCCAGGGTTCTGCAGAATAGGGAAAGATGGCTGGAAATTTGGCATGTAAATCTCTCTGCCTTCCTCTTTCCAGGTTTGGGTAAGTGGCATTATTCAAAAGGAATTCTAATGTCTCATTCAACCACAGCCCCACTTTGCTTCTTCATTAAGCCTGTGTCTTCTCTGAATAATTCACATAAACTGGTACCTTCTGATATTTCATAACATCCGTAGCTTATAGTTCCTGTCTTGGTCTAGCTGATACTTAATGTATTTTCTGCAAATGTGTTTCTGGAGGCTTTGTTATCATAGTAGAAAGCTAAAGCTTAGCTTTTTGGGCCTAGCCTGCAAACTTGTTAACTCTGCATCTAGAAGTCTTGGTATTTATACTGTTAGACTCCATCTTCATCCAGGGTGCTTTATAGTGGCCTTATAGCATGAATATGTCTGAGTTAAACTCAGGTCTGGCATTGTTAATTGGGTTGTACTCCAGTCCTGATCTTCTAATGCTCTTTCATATATAGTCATTCACCACTAAACTCTTACTGACTTTCTGTTAGAAGCAAGGCATTGCAGGAGTCCTACTGTTAGAAATAAAGACCATTCCCTGTCATTAACTTGGAAGTAGAAGAGGGGGCCATGTTTATGGGACCAAGTATAAACTCTCTGGGGTAAGTGCTACAAAATATGATCCTGTGAAAAACCTTAGCACTTTGGAAGAACATAAAGATTTGCAGCCCCACTCTAGAGGTATTGAATCAGAGTCTCTGGGGGATGAGGTTTAGGAAGCTATATTTTGAATACATTCCCATGTGATTCTGATGTTCAGCCAGGTTTGGGAACTAGAGCATATTCTGCAGAACACTAATTCTTCAAGATATAAATAGATTCCCTTTAAACATTTTTCTTAGGAGAATGAGCTTAGGAATTCTGGATTTTTAAACAGGTTTTTTTTTTTTTTTTTTTTTTTACATTAGTACATCTCAGAATCTTTATGTGCTTTGTGAAATACATGTTTCTGAAATTTATTTGAGTAATGTTGTAGAGTGTTTAACAGTGTACCATAGATTGAGTGCCTTATAAACAACAGAAGTTTATTCCTTACAGTTTTGAAGACTGGGAAATTTGGGACCAAATTATTGGCATATTCAGTGTGTAGTGAGACCCCACTTCCTGCTTCAGGAACAATCAGTGTAATCCCTGGGGTCTTTTTTATAAAGGCACTAATCCCATTCATGAGAGTTCTGCCTTCATGGCCAAATACCTCCCAGAGGCCCAACTTCCATTTATCATCACATGGGGGATAAGGTTTTCAATATTTGAATTTTGTCAAACTTTTAGTCTATGGCAACTAAGAAACAATCCCTGCCTCTTAAACATGGAATGGTTTTAGTTATCAGCCCTGGCAGCTCATTAAAATAATTTGGTTTAGTTGGTCTGGAATAAAGGTGGGTTCTGGGCAATGGAATTTTTAAAAAACTTCCGAGATGATTTTGTTAAATGCAGCACAGTTTAAGCCTCATAGAGTGAAATATTCTTTGGAATGTGATTTAGGAAATTTTGTCCTAATGTGTGTGTTTCATATCACCCAGTTTTTTTTATTGTTTCACTTCTGTCGGATGGTTTAACTCTATATATTTTTAATGCCATATTTTTCAGTGTAGGTTTTCCATTTTGTTTTTCTGATTATAATAGAAATTACTTTTTAGGAAGAAATAGCCCCCCCATCACTGGAGACAGTCCATCAGAAAAAAAGTATATATATGTGTGTGTGTATTTATGGGTTGTCTAAGTAAATTTTAATCGTAATGAGTAACATTAATTGAATACTTAACAATGTACCAGGTAAGTTGCTAAATTCTTTTATTATATTATTTAAACTTATGATCATTCTATGAGCTAGGAACTGTGATGACCCCTAAGTCCTAGATGAGAAAACTAAGAGTCAGAGAGTTTAAATAACTCGATTCAGGTCATGCAACTAGTAAATGTCAATACTGATGTCCGGTCCCCAGGATGCCTGTCTGTGACCTAAAGCTTCTAACCAGTTTGGAATCCTGGCAAAGGAAGAGATTTTTTTTTTTTTTAAAGATTTATTTATTTATTTATTTATTTATTTATTTATTTGAGAGAGAGGATGAGAGGAGAGAGAGAGCACATGAGAGGGGGGAGGGTCAGAGGGAGAAGCAGACTCCCCGCCGAGCAGGGAGCCCGATGCGGGACTCGATCCAGAGACTCCAGGATCATGACCTGAGCTGAAGGCAGTTGCTTAACCAACTGAGCCACCCAGGCGCCCAAGGAAGAGATTTTTATGTTTGATGATCAGTATATGGTTAAAAGACATCAGCATTTATGCATTGCTTTCAGAATTATATTTTATTGCAGGGATGGTAAATCTTCATAAATTACAGGGGTTTGGGAAGATATTTCAAATGTTGAGAACCCTTTCTAAATAGGAAGATTTTTCAAACAAACACTGGCACATGCGTGTAAACAGAATTTTTGTAGTTATAGTAAATTAGTTATTTGCATATATAAATTATATGTTATATTAATTATTCTGAATGGATTTGAATACTCAAAATTCACTGTATAAATATATTTTTCATAAAGTAGGCTTCCAAGTATTGCTAAGCTTCTAAAAAATACTGAGTTTGACAGATTTTTGTTATTCTGGCTATAAATTTAAACAAAGGGAAAAGAATGATTTTGACTATTGGCAATAAAACTCAGTGGATTTATGCATGGGTTCAAATGCATGCTTATTAGTCACTCAGAAAATGATGCTTCATTTTAAAAGTATATGCCTTTATATCTTGTGATGACATTTATAAAAAGTTTTCAGTTGTATGTCTTTCATTTTGCTAGAGAAGATAAATTGAGTAAATGTAAGTGACAATATGGGGTCTTCTTAACAAAGTATAATGGCTGACCTTATGTGTCAACTTGGCTAGACCACAGTCCACATATTTGGTCAAACATGTCTGGATGATACTATGAAGGTTTTTTTTTTTTTTTAGTTGAGATTAACATTTAAATCAGGAGACTTTGAATAAAGCAGATCCATAATATGGATGGGCCTCATGCATGCAGATGAAGGCCTTAAGAATAACACTGACCTTCCCCAAGGAAGAGGGAGTTCTTCCAGCAGACTGCTTTTGAACTCAAGCTGCAACATCAACTCTTCCCCGTGTCTTCTACCTATAGGTCTCCTGCCTAGTCTACAGATTTTGTACTTGACAGCTTCCACCATCATATGAGCCAAATTCTAAAAATAAATCTCTCTCTTTCTCTCTCTCTCTTACACACACACACACACACACACACACACTCACACACACTCTATTAGTCTGTTTCTCTGGAAAACCCTAACTACTGCACCAAGATTCTGTCTGATTCAAGGAGATTCTCCCATAGTTTTTCAAAGGATTTTACTTGGATGTCCTTGTCCATAGAGTTGCCATCACATTTTTGCAGAATGAGGAGCAGTAGATGGCACTGAATTCTGCTATCTCCAACACTGGTGATATTTTCCCATGAATTGGGCGATTTCATAAATGCCATATAGAGTCAATGAGAGCATAGAAAGTTCAGAATGGAATTTACTGCTTCCTACAAATTTGTGGTATTACAGGTTTTCAGATGTGGCTTTGGTCTTCTTGTCAAAGTGAGATAATTTAGGAAAATGTGAGTGGACTATCCTTTTAGAATTAATTTCATTCATCCATGGAACCTATCATAATGAGTACTTCTAAGTGCTAGGGCTACATTAGGTCCCATGGGTAGAAAAGAAGAATGCCAGAAATGGACCCTGCCATCATGGAGCTTAGAGTCTGGTAGGGGAGACTGTAAAAAAGGTTAATTAATACTTAAAGTAAAAATAATTATTAACCGAAATACGTGTTCTGTAGGAGATGAGGTGCTAAGATGGAGGAGAATAATGTAGGAAATATCTATCTTAGATGGTGTAGTTAATTAAAGGGTTTTTGGTGAATGTGAATTTTGAGACTGAAACTTGAGAACATGCTAGTCCTACAAACAACCAGAGAAGGAAGTCTCAGATAAAGAAAATAGCATGTAAAGAGACAGCAGGCAAGGAAGAGGTTTATTCATAACTTAAGTTGTTATGTATAAATGATGAAGTTGTCATTGGTCAGGAAAGCCTTAGACAAAGCTGAGTGAAGAAGGATGTTGAGAGTGAAGGCTGTGAATAGAATGATGTAGGAAAATGTAACACTGGGAAAATGAAGTTAGTTTAGGTGGATTGAAGTTTGAGAATATTATAGAGAAAACTTAATTTCATACTTGACTAGTTTTAAAATATGTTTAGCTTTTATACTATTTAAATCATATATGAGGCATCTAGGTAATAGTTTTTTTAGTATGAATATGACTGTCATGAACATAGATTACTATCTAAGGCTAGCTTATGGATACTTGTCTAGATCTTAAATTACAGAGTGTCATATTGTTGGTTTGGAAGGCTCTCCATACTCAGAGAGGCTATCACAATATCTCAAGTTGCTTGAAACTCTAGACTTACCAACTTTGTGAATTTTAATAGTATGGCTATCTTTTGTGTTTTTTTGTCTTGTCTTTTTTCCTCTCCTCTCCTCTCTCCTCCCCTTCCCTTCCTTTTCCTTCTTCTCTTCTCTCTCCCTGTCTTTCTTCTCTTTATTCTCAAGTCATTACCAAAGGCTAGGAAGTCATTACAGCATTGGGTATGGTGAATATATCATTTCAACTCTGTCCTCCAGTCCTGTAGAATTATAAAATAGGTTACTCTAGAACTTGTGCTGTATAAGAAGCCTCTCACTGAAGAATTTAAGCAAATGTCAAACCTGTAACTTGGAAGAGATTCCATTTCATAGTTTGAAATTCAACTGTACTGTCTACACTCTTGAAATGAAGAGTTAAGGTAATTATCCATATTATTTTTATGGTACTGATGAAAAAGTAGGGTCTGGGACCTTGATTGATTTGGACTGGCTGTTAATGTTATTTAATTTCCCTGGATAATGTCTGAACTTTCCATTTCAGTTTGCCTTATAACCCTTTGTGTTTTTAAATTATTTTTACATAAAGGTTATGTGTCTGTGAGTGGGCATTTTAATAGTATGAAAGGGTATTTGGTCAAAACTAAACTTCCTTTCTATTATCCTTTGATAGCTCTTTCTCTAGAGTCAGTATTACTTTTTTTTTTTTTTTAGATTTTATTTATTTATTTGCGAGAAAGAATGAGAGACAGAGAGCACGAGAGGGAGGAGGGTCAGAGGGAGAAGCAGACTCCCCACCGAGCAGGGAGCCCGATGCGGGACTCGATCCCGGGACTCCAGGATCATGACCTGAGCCGAAGGCAGTCGCTTAACCGACTGAGCCACCCAGGTGCCCGAGTCAGTATTACTTTAATCTATTTATCTTTCCAGGGATGTTTACTGTAGATGAGCATGTGTATGTCACTTCTTTAATTAAAAGAAAAATCTGAACATCTATAAAAACAATGACATGGAATACCTTTCTTCACTTAAAGATGAATCTTAGATAGCAGTCCCCATTAGTCTACACATAGCTGTCTCTTGCTTGCCAATGACTACTTGGAATATATATTCCCTTCTATCAAGGTCATAATGCTAGAACCCTGCTCACCATTATTTATGTTCTTTACAGGCCTTTGTTAGTAAAAACATTAGTTTTGTAGGCATATGTGAATATATCTGTAGAATAAATTCTGGAAAGAGGAATTGGAATATCTCAGCCCAAAAGTAGTGCATTTTGCATTTCTGACATTTATAATTATTTCCAGATTGCCCTCCAAAGAAATGATCACAATTTACATTCTCCAAACAATGTCTTCATAACTTCAGAATTGATTTGGTAGCCCCCTAGCGATTAGCAGAAGTTCATTCCATAATCTGTCAACATTAGTGATTTTCACAAAGCCTCAAGGTGATCACATACCCAGGCAATGCAGCTTTTATTAGGCATTCTTGCACAAGGTCATGGTTGACTGTTGTGACATAGCTATACCTGCTTCCATGAGTGTTTCCCCTTTTATTTTGCATCATTGCAATTGACCATTCATCTTTATGCAAAAAGAGGTCCTTTCTGACCAATATCCAGGCAGTTTTAAATGGTTCTTTGTCTAAAGAGTCCCTTTCTTTGGTTGATCCAGCTTCTGTGTCACCACTGTACCTAATCCAGCAGTGCTATGTCCCCTCATACCACCCACAACCTGTTTTTTTTTTTTTTTTTAAGATTTTATTTATTTATTTGAGAGAGAGAGAAAGCATGAGGTGGGGAGGGTCAGAGGGAGAAGCAGACTCCTCGCTGAGCAAGGAGCCCGACGCGGGACTCGATCCCGGGACTCCAGGATCATGACCTGAGCCGAAGGCAGTCGCTTAACCAACTGAGCCACCCAGGCACCCCACAACCTGTTTTTGAAATGACATCTCAGAAGATTTATTGAGATGCTGTAATTTTCTAGCACTGCAATGACTGTAATTAGTCGCTGACATATGATGATTTATTACTAGAGGTTTCCTTAGAAATTTACTTTGTGTTTTGGGGCTGGGGGACAAGTGTTAGAGTTTCAGATTTACAGCTCTTGTCCTGCATCACTTAACACATCAAAACTACATTTGGGATCACCAGGCAACTTGACATCATCCTGACTCTGTCTCCAAGTAAAACTGAAATGAATAGCAATTAAGAGTGCCGAAGAAGGTACATGGCCAGATTAATTCTTCTTGATTAGGCCCTGGTGAATTTTTAAATATATAAACAGATGAAAAGACTTTAAGTTGTGAGCTAGTCAAAGCCAAGAATCCAGGAAAACTTCTAACAATTCCACAAAGACAAGCCAGAAGACAAAACTCAAAACATGGAGAGCAAGAGGAATCTCCTTGTGGCAAGGCTTGCACATAGAATAAAGATTAGAGGGAAGTCACTTACAATAGTTAGGCAACATATTCTAACAGAGTGCCAGAGGAAGTCAGGTAAAATGTCCAGCCCAATGAAAGATTTTGGAGAGGTGAGGTAGTAAGGGAGAGGAGAAGGGATTATCCAAGAAGTATGAACAATGTAGTAGTGAGAAAAATGTCAGTATCAATTTGCACTCACACTTGTTTTCTCAACCCCATTAACCATGCCATTAAAGTAATCTTGGAATGTTGTTAAAATGGGGTGTTTTTAGGTCATAATGGCTTGGTAAATAGAGGGTTCTTTTGGAAGTAATGCATTCTTCAGAGCCATTGTCTGCATAGATTTCTGTTAAGACTTTTAGGTCCCTGAGTTGTGTATGTGTGTGTGTTTTAATTTTAAAAATCCTGTCATGTTTAGGATTTCTTTTTTGGTGGGTATTTTGGCATTGATTGCAGCTGTGTTATATCAGAAGCCCTTCCTGTAGTGTTATCTTATGACTTCTTAAGACCTGTTATCTTATTGACTATGGAGCTATGAATATAGCCATTGGAATGTCTGAGTATTAAACACTTCACTGTCTTTATGGAGTGTCCACCAATGCACATGGCTTTGTTTTTGTTTTTTTTAGGGAGCTCACTGGTTTCTATCTAGTTAGACCCCCTCAGGCTCTTATGAGATAGAATGGAGAATGAATACCGCATCTCTGCTGTGTGTAATGATATTTTCTTGTCCATATCTCCTATTAGAGTGTGAGATAATTGACTATGTTTCCTTTGTGTTCCCAACACATGGCACATTTCAGTGTGTCGCATAGTCCCTGATAGTAAAATGCTCTGTAAATCTGAGTGAATTCTACTTTTGGTTTCTTTATCTGACACCTTTTCTTGTACTTTCTGGGCAATAAGAAGTAGAGATCTGGGTTTCTGGTAGATTTATGCTTTATAATTAAGAAATATTGATTTAATAATTTTTTTTGTCCTGTGGGCTTTATTTAATCATTAACTAATAAGATTTACTGAGCACCTTGCAGTTCTATAGCCCTATACTTGATGGTGTTAGCTCCTTAGCACATAATTGTTTTGAATGGAATGATAATTAGGTTAATTAGATATACAAAACTAAGTGCTGTGTATGAAAAGATTGAGAGGAGGAAGGGAGAATGTAACTTTAAACATGGTTGAAAACTCATCAGGTAATGGCTTTCTTAATTTTAGATGTGCTTTGTCCTCCTTTGGTTGAAAGCAGTGAAGACTCACTTAGTTTCGGTTTAGTAATGGGGGTTTATCAAAAGGTGAAATACAGACATAAAGAAGAGGGAAATATCTTCCACATGGAAGGTTTGAATGGGAATTTGGGAAAGCTACACAACTGTGGTACATCTAGACCTCAACTAGGACAGGCAAGTTTAGGACTAGAAGGTTATATGGGATCTTTTGACATTTACCTCATTGGGAACATTAAGAGTTTAAGGATCCCTATTGCACTGTTGTACAGTTATGGAGATTTGCCCATTCATTCTATCTTTCTCATATTTTGTAGTCTGTGCTTTTTTCCCTCTCTTTCTCTCTCTCTTTCCAAGTGAATTACCTGCTCTTTTTTCATGAAAAGACTGGATCTCTCCAGTTCTGGGAGCAGTGCCCTTGCTAGGGGCCACCTGGTAGAATCCTGCTCTGTGATCAGCTACCCTTTACCAGGTGTCCACCACAGTCCCGATATGTGTGGTTGAGGGGGTCGCCTTTAACTGAAAGAACTCAATATTTGATCAAATTAAGTGAAGTGAGTGAGAAAGGGATTACATGATCCTAATACAATGGGAAATTCAGGTTAACTTAACTATGTAATAATAATAATCCTTTGAGAACAAGTACATGATTGAAACTCGTCTGTTTCCTCTATTCACTTTTTTTAATTGATTGCTAGAAATCAAGAACATTCCTAAAATATCAGAGAAATTTCATGACAGATAATTTGAGTCTCTTAACTTTTTATACTCCTGTCAAGTGTTCTCCACAACTCCACCAATTGTAGAAGGATCAGAATCCATATTGGAAATATATGCCAAGTTCAGTTCAGCTCCTTAGTGCTAACAATTCTTGCACCTATGAGATGCTAAAGGTTTGGGCTAAATGGAGCCATATTCATCATTGTTGTAGAACTCTGGCAGTGCTCAAAAGGTGCTACAGGGAACCATAACTCATGCACTGAATTAAAAGATTGTAATTAAGCGATTGATTGATTGATTTTAAGCTATTGGTGTAAGCAGAGCAGGGAAAAGTTGAAGTCTATGTTGTTACAAGATGTTTATTTCTACACCCCCGTTTCTTGTTCAGATTGGAAGCTTTTGCAGAGTGTGTTTCACTGAAACCCTTAAAAGAAAGTGACATGTTACTACATGGGAAGACAAAGATAGAGTCTGTTCAGTAGTGATTATGCAGTCAAGGCTTTATCTACTTGCTGATAATTTGTGGTTTGTTTTTAATCCTCTGCCAGATTCTTTCCTCACTGTTGCGTTACCTGCTGATTACAACCCTGAGCCAATCAGTCACTGTTGAGTACTTGGTGAATTTTACTTTTTTAAATTGGCTAAAAGAAAATATGTATTTCAAAATGCACATATTAATAGTAGCTAATATTTACTGAATACATATTATGTGGCAGATTCAATATATTAAATTTAATGTTCACAGAAACCTCATGATGAAAGAACTATCATTATTACTGTTTTCCTAAGGAGTGGAGTGAGGCTTAAAGGAAGTTAGCTAACTTGTCCAAGTCTCAAAGACAGTGAGTGACAGAGTCAGGGCTTAGACCCTTTGGAAAACTGGGTCAGTATTCATCCAGTGTTGACATGACCACATTCTGAGGACTGTGATCTATACTACTTTTATCTCCCAAACACATATATCATGAGGAGGTCAGTTTGGAAAGTGATGACATCTAAAGCATGAAGAATTTAGGATATTTAGCTTATAGTGATGGAGATTCAGTGCAAGGGATTGGAGTAGATGTCCTCACTTATACAAAAGGCTTTTAAGTGGAAGAAGATCTGTTTTGCATTTACATAGAGGTAAGAACCAAGACATACTAAGGAAACCACAGGGACACAACTGAGTGGAATGGTCCAAAAATAAATAGGGTGTCTCAACATGTATTGAGACATCACTAGAAAGATTAAAAGATAGACTAGATTTTGTTTTTTTAAGGAATCTTTTTTTTTTAATTTTTTTTTTAAAGATTTTATTTATTTATTTGAGAGAGAGAATGAGAGAGAGAGCGAGCACATGAGAGGGGGGAGGGTCAGAGGGAGAAGCAGACCCCCTGCTGAGCAAGGAGCCCGATATGGGACTCGATCCCGGGACTCCAGGATCATGACCTGAGCCGAAGGCAGTCGCTTAACCAACTGAGCCACCCAGTCGCCCTTTTTAAGGAATCTTAAATCAATGGATTATGATGTATTATAGAGAATCATTATCCAGAATACACTGTATGGAACATCCAGGAAGTACAAACCATAATTTTCTGAGGACAAATATTGGGGAAATGCTTATTTTGTCAATTCATAATATGTCTTAGAACATTAAAGGCCAAGAAATTATTCAGGAAAACAAAATAAAAGAATTTCTCAGTTTATTTAACTGTGAATTTCTCAAGATTTTAAATTATTATTATATTAAAATAGTACAAAACTCATCTTGTGGCATGGATTAAGAGCCCATATAACATTGTTTGCAAACACTCATCTAAACCTACATATGCAGAGACCTTCTTTGGGTGTTGGATGTAGCTATTCGTAATGAGAAACAAAAGAACCTTTGGCCTTATTATCAGATTTATGAGAAGAAACCAGTAACTTTAAACAGTGCAGGGATGGATAAAGAAAGTTATTTTAGATACGCTGTTTTGAATTCTCTTGTATACTTGGAAATAATCAAGTCTTGATGGCATTAAATTTCCTTTAGCAAACATGTAAAGAAGAATGAGTCTCTGGACTTTGATTTTAATTTCTTGTAACGGGTCTTATTTTCCCTGGGTATGTTTCTACTTAAAAACAGATGCTCTCTGAAAAATTCATGAAAACTGAAAATATGCTGAAGACTTTGGAGAGAAGCTCTTCACTCTGTTATTAGATTGTTTTTTATGAATGGTCGTTTGCCTCATCTGCTTGGCAGTTAACTTCATGACCTTGAACAAACTTCCTGGCTTTTGTAGAACTCCCTTTTCTTCATTTACCTACTTGCTTAGCCAGATTGTACATAAAATGAAATACCATATATCAGTGTTTATGTGAACAGATAGCTCCTTTCAAAGAAATTTCTGTTGGTGATTTCATGAATGAATCTTGCAATTTTGGCAAATAGACTCTGAAATAAAGGTTTTTTTCAAAACTGGCATTATATGTAAATTTTACCTATTGTCATATGCTGGCTCCCAAAAACCATTTACACTGTGAATTAAAATATATCTTAAGCGGGGGTGGGGGGGTGGGGGGTGGGGATGGGTGAAATAGGTGATGGGGATTAAAGAGTACATTTACCTTGATGAGCACTGAGTAATGTATAGAATTTTGGAATCACTATATTGTACAACTGAGATGAATGTAACTGTATGTTAACTCTACTAGAATTAAAATTTTAAAAGCTTAATAGAAAATAAATAAGGTATATCGTAAGAATTTTTAAAAATGATCTAAAAAACTGCAGTGGAAAAATGATAGAGTGCATCACAACCTTATTCATTATCAGAAGTAATATGCCATTCTGTTTTGAATTGTCAAAAGAAAATTCAAGTGCTTAAATTTAAAGATCAAATTGGCTTTATTCAGCAATTCATGATTCGGGCAGCATCCCATGTAGCGATAGAAAGAAGCTCCACAGAGCTGTAGAAAAGGAAAAGTTTTTGAAGGCAGAGAAGGGGTGGAGAAAGGAAATTATTAGGAAAGTATGCACTGTTCAGGCCAGGCTGCCCTCCCAAGAGGGATGGAAGGGTCTGTCCTGCGGAACACCTCGCTAGTGCTGACCAGGTAATTCTGTGTTGACTGGTTAAAGGTTACATGCCTGGATGATTGAAACTGCAATTAGGTTAGAGATTGAGTCTTGGTTTGCTGATATGTCATTTAACACAATAACTCCATTTTGGGCCTGCTCTCTCCTTTTTAACAAATTTTAATTTTTTTATTTGTCATATGGGGATTTGTACATGATTATCCTCAACTTTACATTTTAATTTTGGAAAAAAGAGCCTTGGAATCTCTAGTATGACGTTAAAATTTAACCCTAGAGAAAAGATACTGCAGTGGTTTAGTCTTTTATTCTGGAGCTCTGAGCCCCTGAGAGCCAGATCTGATAGTATAAGCGAAAGCAACAGTCCCAGGGTGGGATTATGATGCAAACCTCTGATTTTTCCAATTCAGAGTGAGTAAGAGGATATGATATGAGTGAACAGCAGCTGTGAGAAAGCCACAAGTGTGGAACCAGTGATATTTAATTCAGGTAATAAAATATAATTCTTAAACATACACTAAATCAAAAAGCCAGAAGATGCAGTTCTCATTACATGTCTTAACTAGAAGTACGATATTTGTAGAGCAGCTTATCCAGTTATATGTAAATTTGTTCCTCTGGCACAATTTCCCTATATAAGCAGTATTAGTTCAGTATAAAATGTTTGTTTGTTATTGAAATTGGCTTTGGTATAACTTCTGGATGTTGATAAATAGATGCATTTTTGTAGGGTCATTCACAACTCTCCGTAGCCACTCTTTTCAGTGTGTGCAGTTTTTATTTTAAATTTCTTAAATAATAATAACTTACAAGTCTGTACTCTTACCTGAAACCCTTGGGGTCAAGGTGTTTTAGAATTTTACCTTTCCAAAGGGGTGGTGTGCTGTCTGTGCTGTGTGCTGTGTGATATCCCAGTAAGATGTTGGGCAACACCCAAGCATATTGACGTTTCTGTGGTGGAACAAGAGCAGTCACTTGAATGGGATAAAGATCACAAGGAGCCCTATTTCACTTCAGGGCAGGTTTTGCTGACAATGGGTTTGGTTTTCAGAGCTTTTTGGATATTAGAATTACAGATAAGCAATTATGGACCTGTAATAGTAAGTGTAATAGCTAACAATCACCGAGGCACTTACTACAAGCCAGACCTTATGTTTTACTTGGACCATCTCATTTAATCTTTGCAATTCTTTGAGGAAGATATTGTTCATTTTGTTTTATAGGTGAGGAACAGCTTCACAGAGTTTGAGTAATTTGCCTAAGGATGGATACACCTAGTAAGGAAGTGGCAGAATCATATTTAATAACTGACCTGGGTTGGATCGCAGAGCTGGTGTATATAATGACTACAGTGTCCTTCCTATCCTGGCTACTACATATCCAGTGTATCTCTCCTGTAGGCCGTAAATTCTGGCTTACGTCAGTACAAAGGGGATTAATGGGAAAGACATCAAGTGGCCTGACTACCAGGCCCAGGGGATAACGGGGATAGGGCATGGGTCTCATTAGCAACAATTAGTTGGCATTCTCTTCAGGACATTGCCACTAGAATAAATGTGTTTCAAACATTGTAGTCCTTTTGCCATTATGTTTAAGAGTCAGATGACAGAGAGAGAAAGAAAAAAAGAGAGAATGGAGATAGTTGAGCATGTGCTCTCCTTAGCTAAGGCAGAGCAGGACATCTTGAATCCTGTGTAGGTGGACCAGTGTTCCGAAAGAAAAATTGTTGGCTGTTAGCAAAAGAAGAAAGATGTGATTAATGTGGGATAGTGGGCTGTCCCGAAATGTCCACTACAAGGACAATTAATTGTAGATGAAATTAACGTTTGGATGAAAACTTCATTCATCTTTTTTTTTTTTTTAAGATTTTATTTATTTATTTGAGAGAGAGAGAATGAGAAAGAGAGCACATGAGAGGGGGGAGGGTCCGAGGGAGAAGCAGACTCCCTGCCGAGCAGGGAGCCCGATGCGGGACTCGATCCCGGGACTCCAGGATCATGACCTGAGCCGAAGGCAGTCGCTTAACCAGCTGAGCCACCCAGGCGCTCCTTCATTCATCTTTTTAAGTGTAATCCATTTTAACATTGTGATCTGACTGTTATGGGCTGAACACTGAATTTAGAATCTGAGTACTTAGAATCCTGTCCCATTTTGGATAATTTCTAGGACTTAGATCACAGACCCAGAATCAAAGAGCCTGTTTCTTGTTTGTAATTTGGAACAGTACTTTTCCCTGGTTACCCAGTAGGTGTTGTGTTAGCTAATATGGCCCAAGGAGACTCTGGAAGTTTCTACGCGGTGTGGTCCTCTCCCACACCGAATCTGGGCTGGCCTTGTGCAATCAGTAGATGCAGTGGAGGTGATGCTGCATGACTTCTGTGACTATGTCTCAAGGAGACGAAGCATCTACTTTTTTTCATGGCATGTTTACTCTGGGAGAAGCCGCTGCCATGTTAGAAGAATGACAAAAATGCTGTGAGGAAGTTCAGGCTAGCCATGTGGAGAAAGAGTGACTTCTGGTCAAACACGGGCTGTTCTAGTAGTCCCACTTGATGGGCTAGACGTGTGAATTACCTTGAGCACCCCGCCCGGCCAAGCCATCTGATAATTTCAGTCTTAAGTGCTGTCTGACTGTAATTGCATGGAAGACCCCAAGGGATAGCTGCCTAGTTGAGCCCATTCACAGATATATGAGAACTCATAATTCATGGTAATAAGTCATAGAGTTTCTGGGGTGGTTTGTTATCCAGCACTAGATATTCAAAAACAGGTTTGTTGTGAAGAGGGGAGATAATGTGTTAAATTCCTCATATGAAGGTGAGCAGCTGTTTTATTGTAATTGTTTTGACAATCCCAAAACCAAGGACTTTCTCCCTAATATCCTCAGAGGTTTCATTATAATTTGCCATTGAGATGAGGATAGTGATCATTCTGTATTCCCTGGACAAGTACAGAGAGTGAATATTTGTGATTGGCTGGCAGCCAAGCCAGTCATCCTTTTTCCTTACTGGAGGAGTTTTGAAGATTCTATCTTTTCTTTACTCATATTTATTTTTTCATAATGAGTGGGATTTTCTCCGATAACAGACCTTTATTGTTATAGCAATGACAATACGTAGAACATCTGATGGGTCCTTATTCTGGATGACACAGGGTCCATTCCGCTGTTTTTATAGACTCTTTGTCTAGGAAACTAAAGGGGAAATAAGATGTGTTGGATTTTGAAAAAGTGGCAGTAAGAGTTGAATAGTTGTTTGAGCAGCTTCCCAACAATTGGGAAAGGCTGCTAGAGTGAATGTCAGAGAGAAATTAGTTTTTTGGTGGTGTTACAAGCAAGCAGATAATGAAACAAAGAAAGAAGAAAGAAGTAGGAGGTACACAGAGGGGAAGAAATGATGGATTTGATCTTGGAACAGCAGAGCAATCTGTAGAAGGTTGAATGGGAGGAGTGTTGGAAGAGAGAAAGGAGCAAGTAAGGGTTGGTTGGGACATCATCACCTATTGGGCTCATTCCCTCCTATCTGCAGTTAATTTTGGCTTTATTTAATTCTTTTCTCTCTAGAGAAAAAGAAAATCGGTGACCTGGATTGTTTTCTTTCTATTATAGTTGTTGACAATCAAACGACATTTTCTGCAAAGTCTGTTTTACCATGTAGTTCTTCAGGTTTCTTAAGTGGCATTGTCTCATCAAATCTAGAGTCTGTAAATATAGTGATGGTTGCTAGCACAGGGGATTAGAAGAAGATAATGCTCTTTTGTAAAAGAGTAATAAAGAGTAATTACACATTCCAGTGTGGATCTATTCTCAAAAGAGAATAATTCAGAGTTTCTCCATAGCTTTTTAAAAAGTCTCTTATTTCTGTATTTTTCTTAGCTGTACATAGATTTTATTTCAAGGAAAATTTTACATATTGAACTTAGAATCTGTACTTGGATTCCTGTCCCAGTTTGGACAGTTTCTAGGTCTTAGATCACAAACCCAAAATCAAAGAGCCTGCCTCTTATTTGTAATCTGAAACCATTACATTGTTTACATTATCCTTAATATTTACTGATTCTCTTTAGAGTTAAAATGGACAAATGAAAGCCCTTGAGGATGGGAAATTTATATTCTAATGTAGCAAAGTAAATATATGTGTACTGCAGCTTGAATTGTTAGAAAATTTTAGGAAATTACTTGTATGCCTGAGTTCATGAATTATTCAATTAGGGTTACTTTCCTTTTCACATTTATCACTGGTTAGGTCCTTTAACAATCTTTTGATTTATTAAAAGTCACTTTCCAGAATTAGATTTAAAGCCTTATTATTTTCTTATGATTTTCTTATGAAAATTGAGTATGTGTCTCATAAAGCCTATATTTCTTTTCTATGACTTTGCTTATTCTTCTGTTATGAAAGATAATTCTTTAAGAATTGATGAAATTAAAAAAAATTGACCTCATCTGATGAAGTAGCCCACAGAAGTAAAAGGACATTTTATGATCTTTCTTCACTTACTGGAAAGACAATTGAGTTGGGGCATGACTACCATTAGGAGGCAGAATACTTGCTTGTGTCTAGAAGTGTTTGGTCTCCGGGTGGTCATTTGCCTCTCAATCCTTGCTGCAGTTTTAGGAAAATTGTGCTTCTATAGGGGCTGTCTATCAGACTCAGGTATGAAACTTTTTATTAATAGAGATTCCCTGGCCCCACTATCAGTTTTATGAAATGAAAATCTCCAGGGCCTCACAGGTGATTTGAATTCATATACAGTTTAAGTCTGAGAACTACTTTATAGACAGGACAGCAGGTTGATGGATGATAGAATCTGGTCTGAAGCATAGAAAAGCTTTAAGAGGAGAACATGGAGACATCCTTAATTTAAGAAACACTTGGGGGGTATCTGGGTGGCTCAGTTGGTTAGGCAGGGGCATTTGGCTCAGGTCGTGATCCCCCGGGGTCCTGGGATTGCGCCCTGCATCGGGCTCCCTGCTCAGCGGGGAGCCTGCTTCTCCCTCTCTTCCCCGTGCTCATGGTATCTCTGTCTCTCTCTCTCAAAAAAGAAAAGAAACACTTGGATGCTATGAACAATGACATAATCACTGCTAAAAATTTGTGCTATTTCTAAGACATTTTTTTGTCCCCAGTTGTCCTCATAGTGTCTCCAATTAACATCTAGTGTAGAGGTTCTCAGCCCAGTGGGGCAGTTTTGTCCCCAGGGGATAGTTAGTAATATCTGGAGACATTTTGGATGTCATAACTAGGGGAATGCTACTGGCATCTAATGAGTAAAGGCCAGGAATATTGCTAAACACCCTACCATGATTGAGAGAGCTCCTGTATTACAATGCTCCAGCATTGAAAACAGTGTGACAAACCAGGCAGGAGAGCATTTGGAGGGCCTGTATGGCCCTTGAGGAAGCCAGATGAGGTAAGGAGGAAGAGAAGGCATGAACATAGGCTGAAAGCTAGGGACAGGAGTAAGGGTTCTAATGCATATTAAGATCTTGGAAAGAGGCATATTCACTGGAATATTATTTTCCCTAAAAGTGTCATATAAAATACAAATATCTTATAGTTTGAAAAAAACAAAACATGTTTAATATCAGCTTTAAGATGGTAAATCTCCTCTATTCTATACACCCTGATGGTAGTTCTTGAGCCTTAAAAAGTTTAAAACACAAGAGAATGGTAGCATAAGTGATCCAGAGAGAATATGGTGGTGAATTAGCATTCTGGGATTGTTGTCATCAGAGGAAACATTTGAGAAAGAGTGGGGCAATTGATGTTGTCTTTTCAGGGCTAGTAATGGGGCGATAGTGTTGATAGAACTTTTGGGGGGGGTTGGAGCTGGTTGATGCAGATGAAGGGGTAGTATGGGAACCTTGTGATTTAATTAATTAATTTTCTTTTGAGAGAAAGAGTATACAGGGGAGAGAGGCAGTGGAAGGGAGAGAGAATCTCAAGGAGGCTCTAGCCAAGCACAGAGCCTGACGCAGTGCTTGATCTCATGACCCCGAGATCATGACCTGAGCCAAAATCAAGAGTGAGACACTTAACTGACTGAGCCACTCAGGCACCCTGGAACTTTGTTATTTAAAACGCACTTTATAACAGCATCTCTAATTGCCTGATCTGTGTCCAGATTGGTTGTTCAGAATGGGAGGGATTACCAGAATTATGGGAACTGGTTCCTAGCTTCTTGCAACTTAATGTCTAATTAGAGAGAGGAGGCTACTCCCATGAAACAGCAGAAACCCATTGAAGTTTATAGTCCATCACCCTTCTGATAAATACTTACTAATTTTCTCATGGGGGATATTCTTTCCCCATGTTTGTTTTGTTTGGTCTGCAAGCTGTTGACTTCATCCCTGGTTTTAGGGTTGAATTTGTGTTGTAGGTAGTGTCTCAGAGGCATTTGGCTGTAATCCTCTTTCAGGTATGAACCCATGATTTCACGTGATCCATTTAGGTCTGTTGATGCAAATTCTAGGACTTTATTTTCTTTACTTCTGTATTTTGAGGTGTAAGGTTGTAATCCCAAGTTCTTGGCTGTCATCTTGCCATCCTGAAGGGAGGCACTGACTGTAAATATATTCAATTCAAAGGAGAAAAGAGCTTGAGACACATGATATTGTCTGTATTCCTGGATTAAGCTGTACCTGAAGCCAACTTAGTTGCAGAATTCACTTATGTAAACCATTAAATTTTCATTTTGATTATACCAGTTTGTGTTGTATTTTCTTTTATTGATGACTGAAAAAAAATTACTAGAAATACACTGATATAGGGGAAACTGTACAAGAAAAGAATGTTACAACCAAATAATAACTCAAGGACTAGTTTTTCATACTCCATTACGTAGTCTTTATGAACAAATTCATAATATTTCTCATTTTGTGTGTTTATGTTTTGGCGAGTTTAATAAAATGCACAGGTTCTCTCTGTTAATGTTTTATTTAAGGCACTTTTTAATATTTTAGAGAGTTGTATTTCAGAAGTGATATGATAGTAATTCATGAGAGTATAATTCTTTTTTTTTTTTTTTTAAAGATTTTATTTATTTATTTGAGACAGAGAGAATGAGAGACAGAGAGCATGACAGGGAGGAGGATCAGAGGGAGAAGCAGACTCCCTGCCGAGCAAGGAGCCCAATGCGGGACTCGATCCTGGGACTCCAGGATCATGACCTGAGCCGAAGGCAGTTGCTTAACCAACTGAGCCACCCAGGCGCCCTAATTCTTTTTTTTTTTTTAAAGATTTTATTCATTTATTTGACAGAGAGAGACACAGTGAGAGAGGGAACACAAGGGGAGTGGGAGAGGGGGAAGCAGGCTTCCCGCGCATCAGGGAGCCTGATACGGGGCTTGATCCCAGGACCCTGGGATCATGACCTGAGCCGAAGGCAGACACTTAACGACTGAGCCACCCAGGCGCCCGAGAGTATAATTCTTAAAAATGAAAGGGTTACATTGTTTCCTTGGTGAAAAAAAAAAAAAAAAAAAAAAAAAAGAAGAAGAAAGAAAGAAAAAAGAAAGAAATCAAGTGTTCCAGGTGTGTAAACAGAGGCAATGCACTTTATGGTATTTGCAATTATACATACCTCTCAACAGAATTGACCATGTTTGTTTGCTTTTTTATTAGTGTACTACAGGAATTAATTAATTTTAAATTCTTCTCCAACAACCCAAAATAAGTAAAGGTAGAAATATATGGATTATCAGTTTGAAGGACTATTTGCATGTCATCTGGCTTCATGTGATTGCTGAAATGCAAAAAAAAAATCTTTAAATAGGACATCTGTGACATAACAAATTAGAATCTGGGAGAGGAAGAATATTTTCACAATGTCTAAATCCATTGAATCAAAATAATCGTATAGATCATACTTGAGTTCAGATATAACCTAGATAAATTCTGTAGCCGTGGCACCCATCTGTCAAAAAATAAAACTCTGGCTCTCACTTAAAATGGCTCCTTTAGACTAAGGTCATCAAGCTGTATCTAAAATGGACATGAAATGTCAATTTCGTGCGTTATGGTGGCACATTTCATATTGCTCTACTTAAGGTTACGTCAGCCTTACCCATAAAAAGCAAGTGATTTAGGTCTTATTCTAAATGAACTAAGCAGAGAAAACAGCAATGGGACTGCCTTGCCACTGCAGACAAAGGGAGTTTGTGGAGGGGCGGCGTACTTCTCCATTGTCCTAACTCTGGAACTGTGCAGTGTTCCAAGCCAGGATGTCTTCTCTTTACTTTTCCACATCCCCTGTGATAATTGTTGGGGGTGGAATTTTTGGCAGGGTGCTTTCTTCAAAATGGGTTTTGTTGCCTGCTGTTGATTCACTTGCTTGAATTGTGTTTGTATTATTTGGTGTGACTTTATCGTGTTGGGAGGTTTATGAACCTTCTGTAGAAAGAAGATTGTGTTTAGGGAGCTATACTCGTCATGGTTTTACTCACGAGTGACAGAAAGTTACTGCAGATGATTAAAGCAGAAAGAAATGAAGTTTTTTGAAATGTGTCCAACGTTGGAGAGTCAGTCTTAGAAAATGGCAAGGATCAAGGAGGCCAGATAGGCATCCGGTACCTACAGCTTCCCAGGGCAAGTGTCCTGGATGCTCAGGGCTGGCTGCGGCAGTGACATTGGACATTACTGCTGGTGCCACTGCTCCTGCTGTCCTTGAGTCTGAACGTTGCTGTCTCGGTAGCCACCATGCTCACACCACTCCTAATAGTTTGCTTCTCTGGATCCCATTTGTAGTCCCGGGAGCAGTGTATCTTGTTGGCTGAGCATGTATCGGGCATTTGTTCCCAAGCAGCAAGGAGGCTGGGAAGGTGAGTAACCTGCTATTTTGGCTTCTATAACAGGAATGCAGTTGTCTCCCAGTATGTCTTCTGATGGTGGATACTTCCCAAAAAAAGGAAGAGGCTTCAAATGCTTGGCAGCCAAAGAACAGATAATTGTCATGGTATGGTTTTTTGGGGAGAGGAGATAAGTTTTCTGGAAAGCAGGAGAGAGAGAAAGAGACGTGGATACTACGCCTTTTTTCCTCTAACAGATGAAGATGTGGCCTTCTGGGTACTTGGTTTTATTAATGAAACAGGAGAGCCAATATTTGTGAACATCTCTTTAAAGGGAAAAGCATAGATCCAAGGTTCCCAAACTTTCTTGGTTCATGGTGTCCTTAGTATCTTAGTAATGTTTTTATAGCATCCTAGGCCCAAAGAAATACCCAGCACTTTCATTTATTAATTAGTTTGGTTGAAAGAAATCACTTAAGTATTTTGCAAAATAACTTGATAAAATTATACCATTTGAAAAAATTACACATCAATTCAAAGGAAAATACTTTTATTCCAGTCTTAATCATAATTACTTTCAAATAGGTTATCTTTCCTTCTTGGGCTCTGAATGACATCTCAAACACTGGAATTGGATTTGACACTGTCTTCCTATTTCCTGTCCACACTTATTTTTATGCAGCCCATTTTGTCACAGCATCGATATAGACCTAGGTTTGCAAAGTTACAACCATCAAAAGGAATGCAGTGCAATCTGTTGTTGAAACTGAACTCCCTGGAACGATCTTGAAAGTGCAGCACAACTTGGGAACCACGGAATTAGGTTGTCAGTGAAGTTCTCATGGGATGGTGGTGGAAATTAGAGATGAAGGGCACTTTTACAGCACTGCTTAATTGGGAGTGTTACAGCGCCTGGATGATTCTAGAACCAAGAGCTGACAAAGCTCTGCCACAACACACACTAAACACTCCTCCTCCGTGTAGCCACCCAACTTCTGTTCTGTTTCCTTTTCTAAATCAGTTGGGCATTTTTCACAGATGTGTGTAGCCTTTTCTTTTTAATCCATGAAACTCACCTAACATACTGTATCTTTTAAAATATTTCTTGACTTATGAGTGACACACCTTCTGATACGATTAGCAAAAAAATGACTGTCTTTGCTGCTCATATCAGGCCAATAAAGATTTAAAGACTTAGGCCTATATGAAAACATGGTTTGTTTCTTTTTTTTTTTTTTTTAAAGATTTTATTTATTTATTTGACAGAGAGAGACACAGAGAGAGAGCGAATGCAAGCAGGGGGAGTGGGAGAGGGAAAAGCAGGCTCCCGGCAAAGCAGAGAGCCCGATGCGGGGCTCGATCCCAGGACCCTGGGATCATGACCTGAGCCGAAGGCAGACGCTTAACGACTGAGCCACCCAGGCGCCCCTGGTTTCCTTTTTTTTTAAAAAAAAGATTTGTTCATCTGTTTGAGAGAGAGAAAGCACGTGCATGGGGCGGGGCAGAGGGAGAGGGAGAGAATCTTGAGCAGACTCTGTCCTGAGTGTAGAGCGCAACTTGGGGCTTGATCTCACCATCCTGAGATCATGACCTGAGCCGGAATCAAGAGTTGGATGCTTAACTGACTGTGCCACCTAGGTGCCCCCATGGCTTCCTTTTTTTTTTTTAGTAGTGTATATTAGCACAAAGTTGGGAGTTTGTCTCAAAATTTATATTGCATTTGGAAAAAAATACTTCATTTTCCTCTTTGCTTTTTTTTTTTTAAAGATTTTATTTATTTATTTGAGAGAGAGAGAGAATGAGATAGAGCATGAGAGGGGGGGAGGGTCAGAGGGAGAAGCAGACTCCCCGCCGAGCAGGTAGCCCAATGCGGGACTCGATCCAGGGACTCCAGGATCATGACCTGAGCCGAAGACAGTCGTTTAACCAACTGAGCCACCCAGGCGCCCCCTTTTTGCTTTTTCATTTGCTCTCTACTTGTATGTGCTTGGGTCTGTCATATGTGTGAGTTGACTGTGTCATTATGATAAGAGTACCCTCTGATATTGTTAAGAATCCCAGTTTCTTTTCTTTTGAAGTTTCAAGTTTTATAATTTCCCAGCCTGAGCAAACTCAGTATACAATCTACAAGGTAGAGGGTTATATGGAGTCCTCAAATTGCTATCACTTAATCCTGTTTCAGCTGGAGTAACAGTTGCTGGGAAAGTTGGGGAAAGCATTTTAAATGCTTTTCCTCCATTACAAAAGGCAGCTTTCTATAAAGTCATGCAGGGTGTTGTGGTAGACAATAATGGCCCGCACCAAAGATGTCCATGTCCTAATCTCTGGAAAAAGGGAGAGAGGAGAGTCAGAGGAGGAGACCTTATGGTGGCAGAGTGATGAGATAGCTAGCTTTGAAGGTGGAAGAGGGCCACAGACTAAGGAATGAGAGCCCCCTCTAGAAGCTAGAAGAGGCAAGAAAACAGATTCTACAAGACCCCTCAAAAGGAATGCAGCCTGCCAACTCTTGATTTTAACCCCCAAGACCCATTTCAGACTTCTGACTTACAGAACTATAAGATAATAAACTCATATTGATATAAAGCACTATATTTGTGGTAATTTTTCACATCAGCAAGAGGAAAGGAATTGCAGGTGTGAAGTTGAAGAAACCATAGAAACTCAGACTCTAGAAGGATATGACTCTCAGAGTCTCAAACTGATAACTATATACTCACCTTTACTGTTCTCAGGTTTGCCATAAGCAGAATTAATTATACCATGCTTGTGTTCAGGCAGATGTACTCTCACTATCATATGCTTTTTACATGGGGTTCTGGTGATTGCCTCCAAAAAGCTTAAAATCTTTGGCAGATGCATCTGTTTCATGAATCCAGCTTTAATAAAAGTAAAGACTGAAATGCACTAAATCATTGACTACTAGTGGCTTAGTCAGGAGCTAAGAATGGGTATACAAAAATAAACCTTCTGGCCAGTGGACCTTGCTACCATCAGTACATATTTCTTCATCCTGATACACTTATTTTATGACACTTTAATTGTTTCTGACATAGACCTGTTAATCATTCACACAATAAATCTGTAAGACATTGTTTTGTTTTTCCATGGGACTATCTTGACTAGTCATACAGCCAGGAATGGAAGCCTAGGTTGTACAGTGTGGATGCATACATCTTTTTCCCGAATTCTTTCATTTCTCACTCAAATTTTCTTAATCACCCCTTCCCTTACCAGTTCAGAAACTAGTATAGCTGCCTTTGCAAATGGTCAGAGGAAGGCAAGGAGAAGGGGATGTGGGGATGGGGAAGGAACAGGGAGGAGGATGAGAAAGGAAAAGGGAAAGGGGAAGCAGCAGTGTTTACTAGAAATTAAGGGTTTGATTTCATGCATATAATTCAAGATCTTAAGAGAGAATCCAGGAGAAAGTTTGCATGTGCCTTTCAGGTTTTATGAATGAGCTGTATCTATTTTTTGTGATTGTAAATTGATGAAACTGTACTTTACTTCCACTCTCCTCTGAAGAAACAAAATGAGTACTCTTTGGCCTTAACCTCTTTTCTCCTTAACTACGTTCAAATGTATGTCTTGCTTTGTGCTCTCATTACATAACTGATTAATCTCAAGGTCACTTGAAAGGTCAGTGCTCATCCCCTCTGGATGGTTCACCATACTGCAATTACAGCCACGTGTTTTCCCACCATCTCATGACTTGTGGAACATTTTCATTGATTCATTTTATAGACTGCATTTTTTTAAGGTTTTCCATTTTCTTTGTAACTTGGAATGAACCGTGACCAAATTAATGAATGAAATAGTTCTGTTTAGATCTATGTTTTCTTCTTCCTTTATTTGTGGCTTTGGTTCACAGTTATTTTCATAAATGTTTTGATTGCTAATGAGCTTAAACTAAAGATTATCAGTTCTAACTTCGTATAAACTATGTGCCCAAACTATATTAGGTTCAATAATGTTCCTTTTTTGTTTAGTCTTCAAAATAACTTTTACAAGGAGGTGGAAATATTTGGAGATGAAGAGTCTGAGGCTCAGAGAGTCACCAGCAGAATGCAGTTTTTCTTGCCAGATTGCTCTAGCTGGGACTGTGTTAAATAGGAGTGGTGAAAGGGGCACCCTTATCTTTCATGATCTTAGAAGAAAATCTTTCACCCTTTTACCAATGAGTATGATGTTAGCTGTGGATTTGTTTTATACTGCTTTTACCATGTTGAGATATGTTCTTCCTTTGCTAAACTCTCTTGTTAAAAGTTTTTATCATGAATGGATATGGAATTTTGTCAAATGCTTTTTCTGCATCTATTTCGATGATCATAGGATTCTTTCATTCTACTACTGTGATGTATCATACTGATTTGCATATGTTGAACCATCCTTGCATCCCTGGATAAATCCCACTTGATCATAGTGAATGATCCTTTTAATGTGCTGCTGAATTTGGTTTGCTAGTTATTTATTGAGAATTTTTGCAAGCATATTCATCAGGAATATTGGCCTGTATTTTTCCTTTCTAATAGTATCCTTTTCTGGTTTTGTATCAGGATAATGCAGCCTCATAAAATGAGTTTAGGACTGTTCCCTCTTTGATTTTTTTGGGAAGAGTTTGAGGATTAGTGTTAATTCTTTTTTAAATGTTTGGTAAAATTCACAAGTGAAGCCATCTGGTTCTAGGCTTTTCTCTTTTGGGAGATTTCGAAATTGATTACTAATTCAATCCCCTTACTAGTAATAGAGCTATTTAGATTTTCTATTTGTTCTTGATTCAATCTTGCTAAGTTGCATTTTTCTAAGGATTTTTCCATTTATTTTAGGTTGTCTAGTTTGTTGGTGTATAATTGTTCATAGTTCATAGCTTCTTATGATTCTTTGAATTTCTGTAGTATCCATTGCCATGTTTCCTTTTTCATTTATAATTTTGTTGATTTGGCTTCTTTCTTTTTTCCTAGGTTAGTCTCACTAAAGGTTTGCCAATTTTGTTTCATTTCAAAGAACCAATTCTTAGTTTGGTTAATCTTCTCCATTGTTTTTTCTATTCTCCATTTATTTTTGCTATAATCTTTATTATTTCTTTTCTTCTGCTGACTTTGGGCACAGTATGTTCTTTTTCTTTTTCTTTTTCTTTAAGGTGTAGAGTTGGTTTCTTTGTTTTGTATCTTTCGTGCTTCTCAATGTAAGTGATTATTGCTATGAACTTCCCTCTTAGAACTGCTTTTGCTGCATCCTACTGGCTCTGGTATTTTTTTCCATTTTCATTTCTCTCAGTAGACTTTTTTTTTTTTATCTCCCCTTTAATTTCTTCTTTGACCCATTGCTTGTTCAGGAGAGTGTTGTTTAATTTCCGTGTGTTTGTCAGTTTTCTAGTTTTCTGGGTGTTATTGATTTCTGGTTTCATGCCAGTGTGTCCAGAGAAGATACTTGGTGTGATTTTGACCTTCTTGAATTTCCTAAGGCTTATTTGGTAGCCTAACATACGGTCTTTCTTAGAAAATGTTACATGTATGCTTGAGAAAAACGTGTATTCTGCTATCATTGGATAAAATGTTCTGTATATGTCTGTTAGGTTCATTTGTTCTATACTGTTGTTCAAATGCACTGTTTCCTTATGGATTATCTGTCTGGATGATCATTCTGTTGTTGAGAGTTGCGTATTGAAGTTTCCAACTATTATTGTATTACTATTTATTTCTTCTTTTAGCTCTGTTAGTTTTTGATTTATATATTTAGGTGCTCTAATGTCAAGCACATACATATTTAAAACTATTATGTCTTCCAGATAGAATGACCCTTTTATCATTATATAATGATCTTCTCTGTCTTGTTTGCCCCCAGTTTTTGTTTAAAGTTCATTTTGTCTGACATGAACTTAGCTACCCCTGCTTTTTGTTTGTTTGCTATTTGCTTGAAATAGCTTTTTCCACCCCTTCACTCTCAGTCTGTGTGTGTCTTTAAGGCTAAACTGAGTATCTTGTATTGTTGTATCTTTTTTTTTATTTATTCGCCATTTTGTGTCTTTTTTAAAAAAAGTTTTTATTTATTTATTTTTGAGAGAAAGAGCATGCATGTGAGCGGGGGCGGGGAGGGGGAGGAGGGAGAGGGTCAGTGGGAGGTAGAAAATCCCAAGTAGACTCTCTGCTGAGCATGGAGCCTGACATGGGACTCGATCTCACAACTCTTAGATCATAACCTGAGCCAAAACCAAGAGTCAGGTGTTCAACTGACTGAGCTACCCAGGTGCCCTTTTAATTGGGGAATTTGATCTGTTTATGTTTAAAGTTATTGATAGTAAAGACTTAATATTACCATTTTGTTAATTGTTTTCTTGTTGTTTTGTAGATCTGTTGTTTCTTGCTTCTTATCCTGCTGTCTTTATTTGTGTGTGTTTTGATGTTCTTTGGTATCAGTATGCTTTGACTTCTTTGTTGTGTTCTGTTGGGTAGTTACTACATGTTTTTTCCTTATGGTTATCATGAGGCTTACATAAAATATCTTAAACTTATAGCACCTATTTTAAAATGACAACTTCAATAGAATTCATAAACTCTACAGTTTTACTTCTCCACCTCACATTTTTGGTTATTGATGTTACAATTTAATGTTTTTTATATTGTAGAACTAGTAACAAATTATTGTAGGTATGGTTATTTTCACTATGTCCATTTTTTAAACTTCTAAATTAGAGTTGTAAGTGAATTATGCACTACTATTTCCACATTGTAGAATCTAATGATGACTATATATTTACCACTACCAGTGAGATTTATTCTACCTTTTTATTTATTTATTTATTTATTTATTTATTTATTTATTTATTTATTTATTTAAAGATTTTATTTATTTATTTTTTAGAGAGTGAGCGAGAGAGAAACAGCATGAGAGGGGAGAGGGTCAGAAGGAGAAGCAGGCTCCCTGCTGAGCCGGGAGCCCGATGTGGGACTCGATCCCAGGACCCTGGGATCATGACCTGAGCTGAAGGCAGACGCTTAACCATCTGAGCCACCCAGGCGCCCTGTTCTACCTTTTTAATGTTTTTATGATGTTAATTAGATTCCTTTTACTTCTACTCCAAGAACTCCCTTCAGCATTTCCTGTTAAGTCAGGTCTATTGGTAATAAACTCCCTCAGGTTTTTGTTTGTTTGGGAAAGGCTTTATCCCTTCTTCATTTCAGAAGGACAGCTTTTCTGGGTCTAGAATTCGTGGTTGAGACTTACTTTCAGTATTTTGCATATGTCATCCCTTTCTCTCCTACCCTGAAAAATTTCTTTTGGAAAATCCAACAGTAGTCTTCTGGAGGTTCCCTTCTGTGTAACTTTTCTCTTTTGCTGCTTTACTATTATTTTTTTGTCTTTAACTTTGATAATTTGATTATAATGTATCTTGTAGCTATATTTAGGTTCAACCTGTTTGGCATCTTTTGGGCTTTATGGATCTGGTTGATCATTTCTCTCCCCAGATTTGGGAATTTTTCAGCTTTTATTACTTTATTATTTTTTAAATATTTATTTATTTTAAAGAGAGAGAGAGGAGGGGCAGAGGGAGAGGGAGAGAATCCTCAAGAAGACTCCCTGCCAAGTGTGGAGCCCAAGATGTGGCTCAGTCTCAGGACCCCAAGATCATGACCTGAGCCCAGACCAAGAGTTGGATACTTAACCAACTGAGACACCCAGGTGCCCCAGTATTATTAGTTTAACTATACTTTATGTCCATTTTTCTTTCTCTTCTCCTGGAATTCCATAATGCAAATTTTGTTGATGTTGTGGTTGTTGGTGTGTACTATAAATCTTATAGGCTTTCTTTACTTTCTTTCATTCTTTTTTCTTTTTGTTTCTCTGACTGGGTAATTTCCAATGTCCTGTTCTCCAGGTAATTGAATCTTTCTTCTATATGATCAAGTCTACTTTGAAACTCTATTGAGTGAGTTCTTTTGTTCACTTATTTTATTTTATTCTATATTAATTTTTTTTGGTGGTTGCTATTTCCTTCCAAATTTCTTATTTTGTTTAGCATTGTTTTCCTAATTTCATTTAGTTATCTATGTTTTCTTGTAGTTCTCTAAGTTTCCTTAAGAGGATTATTCTGAAATCTTTGTCTGAAAATTCATAGATCTCTATTTCTTTAGGTCAGTTATTAGAGCTTTATTACTTTTCTTGCCTGGTGTCATGTGTACCTAATTTTTCATGATCTTTGATTAATCAGGTTGGTATCTGTGCATCTGAGTACTTGGGCTCCTCTTCTAGACTTTACAGGTTTGCTTTGACAGAGACAGTTTATCACCAGTCAGGTCAGTTTGGGTTTTGGGCATGTCTGCTGATCATATTCTTGGGTAGGTGATGCCTACTATTAGGGTCTATTTTTAGGTGAGGCAACTGTTCCAGCTCTGAGGGTGGGGATGGGGGCTGTGCTAGTGGCTGAGAACAGCTGGTAGGAGTGCTGGCTTGGTTTCCTGCCCAAGCGAGGCTGTAGGATATGCTCTGATGCTGCCTACATTCAGACTTACTACGTGTTTGGGACTGTATTACATTCAGTAGTTGATAGAGCTATGAATTAGCTTTTCTATCCTTAAGGGCAACAGGACAAGACCCAGGGCCCAGTTGAGAACCCCAATCAGGCCAAAAGTGTGCCCTGCCTTCTTGGTCAGGTGAGGCCACCAGTTTTGCTCTGCTGATGGGGGAAGCCCCAGGCTCTACTTTCTGTTGGAGTGCCATTGAAGGTAGGGTTGTTGAATGTGCTGTGTGGGTCTCCATGTGCCATGGTCGGGTTTCCTGGTCAGATAGGCTGAATGCTGTATTCAGCAATGAGCAGGGCTATGAATTAGAGTCTGCCTGGGCTCAGCGGATGAAGCAACTCTAAAGCCTGTAGAGCTCTTTTGTTTGTTGTCTTAGCTCAAGCTCACATGCACCTCGAGTTCCCGATGGAACAGAACCACTGGCTTTGTTCTACTTCTTGGCCTGAGGACTGCTGGGCTGCACAACTTCTAGGACTTATCAGCGGACCTTCTGGTCATATGATGCCAGAAAACACTCTCCACAGCAGGCAGAGCTGGGATTCAACTCCTTACCTGGTTGTGGGCAAACTGGGTTCTAGGACCAGCAAAACTTGTTTGAGGATCCAGATTGTTCATATCTATACCCTGCCAAGTTTCCTTGTCAGAGTGCATTCCTGACTTGGTTCTATAGATGAGCAAAAATGCTGGTTAGAATTACCACTTTGGCTGCAGATATAAATTCAGTCTGACAAGGTCCATGTGCTGGTTTTTGTAGGTCTCTCCCCACCTTTTACATCACAGGTTCCCAGTGGTTGAGCCCCACAGATTCCTCTGTGGGCAAGATCAGAGTAGTGGCTCTCACAAAGTGACCCACAGTGCTTGGGGGCAGGGATGTTTGCCCTCCCTGGCTCTCTCTTCTCACCAGAGGAACTGGAGGCTCAAGGGAGACTTCTTGGCATGGTCCTGTGCTGTCAGTGTATAGCTGCTTCTCTTACCCTTCTAATGCAGTCTGTCTCAGTTTCTGTGGTGCAGGATGGGGAGGGATGCTTCAGTCTCATCCTCATGTGCCAGAATTCCCAGTGGTGTCTTGTTCTTATAGTTGTTAGTTGTTCTTAGAAGGGAGAGTGAAGTCAGGGATGGCCTATGTGCTATCTTGGTGATGTCACTTTCTAGAGTGTAATTTTGAGCCCAGATTATCAATCTAAATTTTCACTCCACTATTATATCACTTTGCCAATTTTATTAATAACCAGTATTTGGTAAGTGTATGCTATGTACTAGGTAGGCATTGTTCCCAGT
This sequence comes from Mirounga angustirostris, assembly GCF_029215605.1. Classification (NCBI taxonomy): domain Eukaryota; kingdom Metazoa; phylum Chordata; class Mammalia; order Carnivora; family Phocidae; genus Mirounga; species Mirounga angustirostris. The sequence continues at coordinate 172,337,400 of NW_026991709.1, read as the reverse complement.
TATTTAGTTACACTCACTCAACTAATTCACAAACCTATGAGCTATTATTATCTTTGATTTATAGGAGGGGAAAATGAGTTCATGGCTGAGTGATTGCCCAAGGTTCTATTGTTACTAAGTGCAGAATCAGAAACCAAAAGGATGTGCTGTGTCCTTTGGAGTCTGAGATCTTGTATCATGATGAGCCATTAAAGGTAAAGGTGCTAATTAAAGGCAGCCATGACTAATCTCAATGGGTAATGCAAGTTGATTTATACCATAATATTTTGGTTATTTTTATGCCTTCTGAGGTATCATACTTCAGCTGCTGTAGTGAATGGTATGAGTGGGCAATAGGGTTTCTGAGCCCCCTTTTTTAAATTACAGTGATGATTGGGATATACTAGAATTAGCTGTGAACAAAATATAATCCCTTTATTTTTTTAACAACGCCCTCATACAAAGCCCCGGGATTCTTCGGAACATCAGAGGTCTTAGCCTCCAGCCTAAAATTGTTCTTCTCCTTCTAGATTAAGAAGTCACGAGTTCTTTTTACCTGAAAACTTTCACGTAGACAGGTTCTGTAACAATTCTGATGACTTCACTTTATCTGTGGCTACTTTTTGGGTTTTCATAGAGATTTTAGAAGAGAAAGGCACTTTTCTAAAGAATGGTTCCCATTGTAGAAAGTTCTTCAGCCTTGGCTGTACACACTGTTCAAGGAGTTCAGGATAGACAGGGGTAAAGGGTGGTTGTGGAAGTATGTGTGACACTTGATTACCTGTAATAGTTGATTCCCCTCTTCCTACATGGCAGTGAGGATTGTTGAGGATCTAGGTTGTATTTTATTCATCTTTCTGATCCTAGTTCCTAGTGTTAATGCTCCTTCTTAAACCTGGAATTGGGGACCTCAAGATAAACAAGGCAGTGAGTATCTGACTGGTGTGGTATCATTTCTTTGTTCACTTGTTTTTTAATATTTTTAATTCAGTTTAATTAATTTATTTTTTAAGTGAGCTCTACACCCAGAATAGGGCTGAACTCACAAACGAGATATCAAGAGTTGCATGTTCTACTGACTGAGCCAGCCAGACGCCCCTGGTATCCTCTTGTTAAGAGAGAAAAATCTGCCCAGCATTTCCTGGGACAGATTTCCCAACACTGAAGTCACCCTGTTCATAGCAGATTTATTTTATTTCTATAAACAGGAATACATATGCAAGGAAGATAAGACCACCATAAGGCTTTTACACCATGATATACATCCTCCCTCCTTCCCTAGGAAAGCACTGCTGATTAAAACCATTTTGGGGGGGTCTCATGAGAGTAGATGTGCAGATGGAGGTTATTTCTGATGCTCTGGGTTTATTTTTCATAATTGTTTACCCAAACAGAGTAGTTTTCAACTTCATATTTCCTATGCTCATTTGGACATACGGTAGCAGAAGGGTAAAGAGAGTCTCTGACCCACAACTAAAATCTGTGTTCTCTTGTCACTTCATCAAATTAGTTCTGGTGTCATTTTGTTTTCCCCTGGAAATAAATCACTGTTAAGCAATTCTTTACAAAGCAGCCCACACATTTATCACACCATGGTGATCTGAACCCATTTAGGGAATTTTAAGGTACAGTTGGTCATGTTGCTAGCCTAGCAACTCTGGCCTTGTCACATTACATCTCTCTTCATTCCCTCTTCTACCATTAATCCTTCAGAACAGAGCCAGGAGGCTTTGCCCCTGAGAGGCTTGGAAATAATCCTATAAAACACAATAGTGTGGCAAGGGGAGATAGAGCTTTTAATTTTTCTAAGTTAGCAGAGAGTGGGAAGACTGACAGGAAAGAGCAGACAAATTGGGAAAAAATGCAGGAATAATGATAAAATATCCTCAGAACTTGAGCTTCTGTGATTCATTTGCCTCATGTTCAGTTTAATTGTTATGAGATTTACTGAAAGCAGCAAGTGGCTTTTTGCATAAATTAATCATACCAACCAATAAACGTGAAATGCAGTTTGACTCATATGTGTTGAACATTTTCTAAGAGCTTGGTGTTCTCACTGCACTATACATACAGTTTCTCATTATCCTCCTTACAAGTCTATATGATGAATAGTATTATCATTTCCACTATCAATGCAAGGATATTTGAGGATTAAAAAGCACAAAAGCATAAGTAATTTGACGAAAGTCATACAGCCTATTATAGTAGTCTGGGACACAAACCCTGGATGCTTTAATCACTATACTAGAATATTTCGTATTTTTTAAAAAAGGGTGTCTTGACATTAGTTTTTTTTCTTTAGCACTTTTATTTGAGATTTGATAATTAAGAAAGTAGTTATATTATCTAAATTTAGAAGTCATCTGGCAAACAGGTGAACTTGCTACTTATTTTATCTATGATGTCTATTTTATATTTGATGGTATTCTAGAAACCAAAGACTTTGCCATGAATTAATATTAATTATTGATTTTCTTTATTGTGATTTTGGGGAATAATAAAATAGACTATTAATTCAGGCAAGATATGCAAAACTTAGAGTAATTGCTACTAGAATTTTAGATTGGACTAAAAATTTATTTTCAAAAGTAAGCTTAGTAATGTCTGTCTATGTCTTGTTTGAGGATCTTGTAAGTAGAGTAGCTTTCAAACGTATTTTACTGTAATGCCAAACAAATACCATCCCTTATTTATTTTTATTTTTAATTTTTTAAAGATTTTATTTTATTTTATTTTTTTAAAGATTTTATTTATTTATTTGAGAGAGAGAATGAGATAGAGAGAGCATGAGAGGGGGGAGGGTCAGAGGGAGAAGCAGACTCCCTGCTGAGCAGGGAGCCTGATGCAGAACTTGATCCCGGGACTCCAGGATCATGACCTGAGCCGAAGGCAGTCGCTTAACCAACTGAGCCACCCAGGGGCCCTAAAGATTTTATTTTTAAGTAATCTCTACACCCAGTATGAGCTCGAACTCATAACCCTGAGATCAAGAGTCTCATGCTCCACCGACTGAACCAGCCAAGCACCCCTAAATACCATCCCTTTAAATACACGAATAAAAATAAATAAATAAGTGTATATGACTAATATTTCATAAAATATTGGTTATCCTTATTGTAGTCAGTGCTCACTGAAACTGTGTGTTTTATCCCATTTCAAAATATATGGTGGTCCTGACCCACAATATTTTATAACTCCTTTAGAATCATGACCTGCAGTTTGTAGTTTGTTCAGGTGTAGGGTGGTAGATAGAAAATGAGATTGTTTTTCATTCAGAAACCTGTGTTCAGATCCTCCAGATATATATTAGTTATGTGTCACCTATCAATCAATCAATCAATCAAATGGTGATACTCAGTACTTCCCTAGGAGGTTGCAAGGCTGGGTCCTTAGTAGGTAGTCAGTAAATGTCCAATTTCTTTTGCCTTTAGAGTTCATACTTTTATCTTTAATTACCATTCCATAGTATGACAGAAAATGTCTAGTTGTTTGGGCATTCCAGCATGGTATTGGACTTTTATACTACTTGTGATTTTAAGTATGTTTGTTTTTCATATCTTAAAAAATAAAAACCAATAAAAACAAAACAAAACAAAAAAACAGCAAAAAAAAAAAAATCTTGTATCAGTCTTAACAGGCCAATGTTAAGTAATCCAGAAACCAGAACAGAATCAAGGGGCTCATTAATTTTTATGTATCATGAATGGAAATGACTGCTTTTATTTTTAAGTATTTTTTATGGCCACCTTTTGTAACATCTTCTAAGACATTTTTCCTGGCATTCACTCTTTAACCTTCCTGGCCCATTTTTTGTAGAGGTGCCAGCAAGATCTTTCTCAGTCAAATCTTTAATCATGTTATTTCCCACCTCAGCAGCCTTCACTAAATCACTGCTGTTTTTCATATTTGTCATATGTTCCTTAGCCTGATTGGGAGCCTTCATGAAACAGGACTAGCCTACCTTTGGAGGTTTATTTCCTTTAAAATCTCTACATATATTGCTCTGATCAAACAAGATGACCTTTCTTTCCCCAAATGGATCTCACAATTTAGAAATTGTCTTTGTGCCTTTCCTTATTTTCTACCTAGAGTATCCTTCTTCTAGTCCTTCCCTACTCATTAATAACTATGCTCCTGTTTTCAAATTCCATGTCAGGGCTGCCTGTTGCGTTGTGATTCTTCAAACTGATCCTACATTCACTCCCATATTATTCCACTGACATTGATTTTTCTGAAGCTGCCTCCTAGGGCCAGCTTGCCTGCCTGCCTGCCTGCCTTCCTTCCCTTCCTTCCTTCTTTCCTTCCTTTTCTCCTTTCTTTTTTACTTTTTAATATCAGCTTTATCTGTAGATGTGTCCATGGTGTTGTTTATATCATCTCCACACTGTACAAACACATTTGAAATAAATGGTCAAACTCATAAAAAAATATAATTTACTATTTTTTATTTTTCATTTTCTTTCCAGCTTTAATGAGATATAATTGACATATAACATTTGAGATGTACAGTGTGTTGATTTGGTGTACTTATATATTGCAATATCATTACCACTGCCGTGTTAACTAACACCTCCATTTAGAGAACATTTAAGATTTACTGTCTTAGCAACTTTCAAGTATATAAAACAGTATTGTTATCTATAATCACAGTGCTATGTATTAGATCCCAAGAACTTAATCATCTGCTAACTGGAAGTTTGTACTCTTTGGCCAACATCTCACCATTTTCCAATCCCAGCCACTGGTAACCATTTTAGTCTCTGGTTCTGTGAGTTTAGCTTTTTCAGATTCCACATATATAAGTGATATCATACAGCATTTATCTTCTTCTGTCTGATTTATTTCATAATGCCTAGGGTCTTTTTTTCTTCATGTCTTTTTTTCTTCATATCTCAAGGCATATACAGTCTGTCTCAAGTTGGAAGTACTTCATGGGTCCCATACGGCTGATAGGTGGAGAGGTTATATCCCTGAAGATAATTCAGAGAAATCATAGTAGGACTAATAGCAATTCTGCAACTTTGGTTTTAAGTATACACTGTTTCTTGGGCTAGGGTTAAATTATCCCATTTTTATAAATCTTATGAGGCTTGATAAATGGACTTAATAATTATCAGATGATGATGGAACTATTTAAATAAGTCACTGAATGTTAATTATCTCTCCTTCCATATAACTATATGCCTTGAGACAGTTCCAATATGTGGCATTTATACTGTATTATGATATATTAATAACAAGTGGATCCAAGAGAAGCAAAAGTCAAAGACAAATGTAATTTTCTGTGAGATATATATTTAATACTTTTTAACATTCAGCCAGTTACCTTTGGGTGCCAGTTAAATATTACACACCCTGCCTCCAGCGATTTTTAAATTTTTTTGTGGTGTCTATTTAGTGACTCTATTAATTTTCTTATTGCAGTCTCAAATACTAAATTATTGTAGATTTTCTTCAATTGCATTGAGTTTGGTATATTTTATTGATTCTGCTCAAATCTGAGAGATTTATTTTTGTAATTTAGAGTAAATTGGGCAGATTTCACACTGTGTCAAGCTTTGGAGTCGACTATTAGATTAGTATATCATTTTAGAAATGTTTTGTCTGCCTTACAGTGGCCTTCAAGTTTGATTAAAGAGTACTAGTATTGTAAAAATCCCAGGATAGTATACAGTGGTTTATTTTATTTTATTTTAAACCTTGCATTTGGTTGTTTAAATGCCTAACATAGAACTTATATCATGGCAAGTTCAGTGACAACCTCTAGTCTATAGAGGGTTATATTGAGAAGTGTGTCACTTGACCTTAAATTATCATTTTTTTTAAAAAAAATTTTATTTATTTATTCATGAGAGACACAGAGAGAGACAGAGGCAGAGGGAGAAGCAGGCTCCCTGTGGAGCAGGGAGCCCGATGCGGGACTTGATCCCAGGACCCTGGGATTATGACCTGAGCCGAAGGCAGACGCCCAACCGACTGAGCCACCCAGGCGTCCCCTTAAATTATCATTTTGAGATGAATATATACGAGACCAGTGCTCTAATCCCTGAGCTACGGAGCCAAGAGATGAATATATACATACTTCAGATGCCCTATTGGCTCAGAGTTACTGCTGTACTTTATTTTTTTTATTTTTTTTTTAAATATGTTACTTATTTATTCATGAGAGACAGAGAGAGAGAGAGAGGCAGAGGGAGAAGCAGGCTCCCCGCGGAGCAGGGAGCCCAATGCAGGACTTGATCCCAGGACCCTGGGATTATGACCTGAGCCGAAGGCAGACGCTTAACCGACTGAGCCACCCAGGCGTCCCTACTGCTGTACTTTAAAAGCACCTTCAGGTTTATATGATGAAGATAGAGATCTTCATAGTTAGAAAATATCATTGCTCTAGATCACGAGAAATGTTGCTTGAAATTCTGTAACTCTGTTTGATGTCTTAAACACAGCATGCTATGTAGATGCTACTGTAGATCATGTGTATTTTTAATCTATACTTACAAATGCAATTAAGCTCCCATTTTTTTTTTAAGGAACAATGTGGGCCCTAGGGCAGTCTACCCCAAAATGTGCCACTTTGGCATAAAGATTATTTTGAGTTAAAAGTAAAAAAAACCCAGTAGATTCAAGAAAGGTGCTCTGCCTTTTTAAATACACTTCTTTATAGTAGGGAGATTTTTTAACTAAAATTGTAATCAGAAGATTTTATTTGTATAAAGCATTTCAATAAAAGCCTTCTAATTCGACTTTGGCTTCTATTAGTCCTTGGTCTTTCGCAGATCATTTATGGGAGGGATTAAGAAATTTTGGTCATCTTTTCCTCAGTGGAAAGATAGTAAATAAGTCATTAACCTTTTAAATTTCTCCCTGAATTTTGTAGGGTCTTTAAAAAGTGAAGTGAAAGGGCTTATACTTTTAAAAGATCTTGCTGCGTCCAGGAGATACAAATTCTTCTGCAGTGGGAGAACTAGGATACACCTGCAAAGGACATTGCACATGAATGCCTGAAACTGGCAGAACCTGATTCTCAATGCCTGAAAGGTAGGAGCAAAGCAGGTCTATTGCCATTTTCAGGTGCTTTTGTTAAATTTATTTCCTGGCTTTTAGCATTTACATGAGCAATGTGTACACTTTGAACCTAGAAATTAGGCCTGAGTGCTCCTTGTAAATCTTACAGGGAAAGGTAAATTAAAACAGACAGATGAGGCCAGATTTTAGGGGAAATTTACATTAGATGTGGACATTTATTTCTAAGTCTTAAGCCTAATTTCTTTGATTTTATCTTGTCAAGCAAGTCCCTAAGGCCAGCCATTATTCTACTAAGACAATTGAGAGCTCTCTACAAAGGATATTTGCTTTTAAATATAGCTAACTTAAAGGATCCATTGTCTGGCCAATGACAAGTAGGATCTAATAGTGACTCAAATCAATAAGCCTTAATGGCTTAACCAAAGACCCAAAGAGGGCATAGGTGATATAGCCCCATGATCCAGAAGTCTACTCCCAAAATTAGTCTAAGAATCAAAGACGTTCCTTGCACAGACGGTGATGATGTGGTGAAAATTGTGTCTCCAGTCTCCCACAGAATTGTGAGATGCCTCCAGTCACAGGCCTGCTAATCTGTGACACTGGGTAGACAATACTGGAACAGGACTTTCCAGCACTAACGAGCAACAAAGGTTCCCACGGGCTGGAACCTCCCATGACAAACACCCCTGAGAGCTGGCGTGGCGGGACAGAGAGAGAGAGAAGGAGAGAGAGAGAATCAGTAAGATCCCCAGTCTGACTGGCCATCAAAGTGTACTCCTGATGGTGGAGACGAAAGAGAATGTTCTCAAAGCCACAAAGCCAAGCTCTTAAGACATAGAACAAGAAAGGGGCGCCTGGGTGGCTCAGACGTTAAGCGTCTGCCTTCGGCTCAGGTCATGATCCCAGGGTCCTGGGATCAAGTTCCACATCGGGTTCCCTGCTCAGCGGGAAGCCTGCTTCTCCCTCTCCCACTCCCCCTGCTTGTGTTCCTGCTCTCGCTCTCTCTCTCTCTGTCAAATAAATAAATAAAATCTTTAAAAAAAAAAAAAGCAAAAAGGAAAATGAAGTATTTTTTTCCAAATGCAATATAAATTTTGAGACAAACTCCAACTTTGTGCTAATATACACTACTAAAAAAAAAAAAAGGAAGCCATGGGGGCACCTAGGTGGCACAGTCAGTTAAGCATTCAACTCTTGATTTCGGCTCAGGTCATGATCTCAGGATGGTGAGATCAAGCCCCAAGTTGTGCTCTACACTCAGGACAGAGTCTGCTCAAGAGTCTCTCCCTCTCCCTCTGCCCCGCCCCATGCACGTGCTTTCTCTCTCTCAAACAGATAAATAAATTTTTTTTTTAAAAAAAAGGAAACCAGGGGCGCCTGGGTGGCTCAGACGTTAAGCGTCTGCCTTCGGCTCAGATCATGATCCCAGGGTCCTGGGATCGAGCCCCGCATTGGGCTCCCTGCTCCACGGGAAGCCTGCTTCTCCCTCTCCCACTCCCCCTGCTTGTGTTCCTGCTCTCGCTATCTCTGTCAAATAAATAAATTCTAAAAAAGAAAAAAAAAAAATGCCTCATTTCAGAATAAACCAAACCCTATATATAACTAATTCACCTTCACAAACCTTTTGGGTAAGTTAAATGACATTTCTGAAATTTTTCTTAACTTTTAAAGCAGAAGATAAAGCCACAGTTTATGCAAAAAGTTGATTTTTACCAAAAGAAAACTGGCTTCACCTGAAGCTTTTCATACCTGGCAAGTTACTTTCTAAAGTGACACAAAGTACTCAAACCATCTATATTTGAGTCTACAAATCAAACATTTTATACAAAATACAAACAATAGTTAATTTTTTAAAATATAAGGCTAGGGCACCTGGGTGGTTCAGTTGGTTAAGCGACTGCCTTCGGCTCAGGTCATGATCCCAGGGTCCTGGGATCGAGCCCCACATCGGGCTCCCTGCTCCGTGGGAAGCCTGCTTCTCCCTCTCCCACTCCCCCTGCTTGTGTTCCCTCTCTCGCTGTCTCTCTCTGTCAAATAAATAAATAAAATCTTAAAAAAAAAAAAAGACATAAAACAAGATGAAGAGAAAATACATGCACGTCAACAGTCTTGGCCAAGCCTTGGGTGTCTTGGAGCCATAGTAATACCAGTGAGGGACGTGCCACAGGGTTGGAGACTGGGTTGGTTTACAGCGTACCTCAGATGCATTGACATTTTCTTGAGGTTGGCAGGTGACCTACTGTCAATCCGTCTGACCTGTTCCGGGACCGATGTATCCCATCACAGAAGTCTTGAGGTGATAAGAGCTCTACCATCTCTTAAGTGCTCAAGCCTTGCCCACCCGTTTTGTGGCTTTGGCTTCCAAGATGTCCCTCAGCAGCAGCCTGCACCTCGTGTGCTCGTCAAATGACACAGACAAAAAAATACAAAGACCACGTCTGGGAGGAAATGGGCCAGTAACCAGAGTACTCGGCCCAATTTAACCAAAGAATCACCAGGTCCAAGGAACTAGTTCCACAGATATTTTCTGCTGCTAATCTAAATTTAGAGATAAAAGGACTCTCATCGTTCTCGCTCCTTAGGACTCAGCAGATAGAGATTCCAGGGGGGTTACATGGGAAGAAATGTCACCTTCGGCCAGCTGCTTGTTAGATGTCCCAAGAATCTCTCAGCTGCAGCAGTATCTGGGGTGAGCAGGGTTCAGCAAGTTAAAGTATCCTGCTGACAATGCCAGCTGTCTGGGAGGAAGACCTTCCTCTGCCCTGTGGTCCCTGTAACTCGACTTAGAATCAAATTGACCTGAGGCAGGTTAACAGGAGAAAATCAAATTTAATAGGTGCACGAACAAGGAATCCACACAGACATGAAATTCCAAAGACAATGAGGCTTATATGAGCTAAGGAGAGGGTTAGTGGAGAAAACTGATTAACAGGAAGATGAAAGGAAATATTTGGAAAAACAAGGTTACCCTGTTATGTAGATTAGTTCCATTGGTAAAGGGGGCCTATGTTAATACTTCTCTTCCTGTTGTAGGCTCTCCTTTCCAGAGTAAATTCAGGTAGTTATGGGTGTGTGTGGGGGGGGCGGTGGGCAGAACACCTTTCCTGCGTCTGTTTGGTTTTTATCATTTTAACTGTAAGTAATCTTTATGCCAAAGTGGCACATTTTGGGGCAGCCTGCCCAGGGCTTAAGTAATGCTTAAATTTATACAAATTGATGCAGCGAGTTTTCCCCATAATATAAAATTATTTTAGTGTTCAGTAAAATGGCAAGAACCAGCTGCCTTGTAGGTTACATAGTTGACTTACATGTTTTCACTTTGTCACAGTGACAACATAACCAAGGGCCTGACCCATGCTAGTCCAATAACTGAAAAGAATTTCCATAAGATTGTCAGGCAAACCTTTGAGTCTCAGTACAAATTGAATATGGAATGAAGTGGCGATCGCCTTTTATTTTGTATGTTATAAAGCAGTTGGACTGTAGGATTAGAACTGAGAAAATAATGAGTTGGTTGACTCACATACATTTACTAGCTAATATCTACAAAGTGCTAAGCACCATACTTGACTCATTGTAAGTACCTCATAAATTGGCTTTACCCTTGAAGAAGCATTTACCATAAGAATTAGAGCATACTCTGGAGCAAAACTCTCTGCGTTTAATCTAAGTGAGTTCAGATAACTTTTTTAACCTATGTGTACCTCTGCTTCCTCATCTCCAAAATAGAGATAGAAGGGGGAGATACCGCGTAGGGTGGTTACGGGAAATAAAGGTACTAAATGTATGAAAACATTTATAACAGTTTTTTTAATAAGCAAGAAAATAGTAATAAAAATACCAGCTAAATGTCAGTTGTTATTTGTAGTGTATTCTTAAACTAATTCTTAACATAACTGTATTTTTTAACATTCTCGGAAAATTGGGATCTCTTCATTTCCTTGGCTTCTTTGGAAATTTGAAATTGCAAGTAGCTACACCCAGGTATAGGACACCTTTTTCTGATTTTTCTCCCTTGTTGGAGAAGTCTGTTTCTGAGAGATGGTTTGGTTATTAGGCTACAGATCTTCCCCTGGGGATTACATAGCAGCTACTTCAAAGCTACGTCAGCTTGCACTTAATCATTTAAAACATCATATAACTTGTTTGTTCATTTTATGCATGTTTTCTTATTGAGGAAATTAGTTAACCTAAAATGAGCACCAGAAGCTGATTTTTCTTGGTTTTCCTCTTAAAGTAGTTCTCAAGCATGTTTATTTTAGAAGAGTAGGGCACTCTCCTCTAGCTTTTAAGGATGACTGAACTTGGGAACATTCTGTTTAACCACAAAACTCATGTTCCCTCTATTTAATTTCTTAAAGCTTGCCCTCCCTTCAGTGTAGTTATCATTTGTCTTCTACATTAGGTGGACAAGATTTGTTTTGCCTCCTTTTTGAGGGAGGACCTTTATTAAACAAGTTTGTGTGTGTGTGTGTATGTGTTTAGTTCTAGCCCACTAGTCACCACTGAGTTGAGGGGGCAGGGAGGAGTAAGATAAACCAAGTTTCTGTTCTCATGGAGCTTTCAATCTCATAGAAGACAGACAATAACAAGCAAATAAATAAGTCATTTTTGAAAGTGTGGAAGTATGATGAATAAAATGAAGCAGGAAAATGGGCCAAAGAGGCAGGAAGAAGGGGTGTACTTTAGATGAAGTGACCTAGGGTGCCCTCTATGAGGAAGTGGTGTGTAGGCAGAGATTTGAATGGTGAGAGGCAAAGAAGGTTCCAGGCAAAAGGAACAACAAATGTCAGGGCTCCAAGGCAAGAAAGAGCTCTGTTTGGGTGAGAGTGAGTATCATTGACAAATTCATTTTTTGTAGCTTTCTGGATTCCAGGCACTGTTTAAGATGTTTGGGGATGTACACCAGTGAACAAAATAACTTTTTCCCCCTTATGACATTTACGTCATCAGGCTGGGGAGGTGGATAGTATTTGAGTGTGGTGGGAGGGGCAGACAATAAGCAAGCCTATTAAATAGGTTAATTATATAGAATATTAGCTGATCAGTGATATGAAAAAAATCATGTATGGGGGGGTTTGGAGTGTGGGGCTGGGGGGCTAAATGTAAAATAGTGAGGTCAAGGTAGCCCTCATAGAACAGGTGACATTTAAGCAAAATATTGAAGGAGCTAGGGGAGTTAGCTACATGGGTATCTAGGAGAGGAAATTGCTAGGCATAAGTAAGAGCTAGTGCAAAAGCGATAGGTAGCATTAAGCTTGGCTTGTTCAGAATGTCTCAGGGAATCCTGTATGAGTGAGTGAAAGAGACAGAGAGTAGCGGAAAAAAGATTTGTATGGGTAATAAGAGGTGATATCATGTAAAGCCTTTAAACCACTGTCAGTATTCATTTTGACCCTGGATGAAATGAAGTACCATCTGTGTGTGTATGTTGGGGAGTAAATTAAGGGACATCGACTGCACTGGGGGATTAGAGGCAGGATCACCTGCCAGAAGAATAGTGTACTAAGCCAGGGGACACATTCTGGTGGCTCATACATACACTGTGTTAGTAGAGATGGTAAGACTATTAGATTCTGAATATATTTTGAAGGCTTCTGAAAGTGGAGTGGGAGGGAAAGAAGAGTCCAGGATGACTCTGAGCATGTGGTCTTGATAAGTAGATTAGGATGGGAAAGATTATGGTTGGAGTAGGTTTGGACTGGGTGAAGTTTGGATATGTAAAGCGAGAGACATCTGTTATACATGGTGGTTATTGTTCCTTGTGTCCATGGGCAGTGTATCTCCCCTCCTGACTTAGTCTTTGCAGTGTGACTGGCTTTAGCCAGTGGATCCTTAGAGGTGAGATGGAATAGGAGATTGAGATGTGTTCACAGGATTGGGCTTCTGCCCTCATCATGAAAAGAGCTTCCCCTGGGTAGTTGTTGACTTCTGACTTGGTTCCCGTGTGAGTGAGTGCAAGTGAAGCAGATCTACCCCAGCTAAGTACAACTAGACCTACAGCTTGAAGCTGCCTGTTGTGCCCACTTTAGATCTTTATACCTGACTGACCTGCAGATCTGTGAGAATCCATGGATGCTATTATTAGTCACTGATTTTTGTGGCAATCTGTTACGCAGAAGTTTTATGGCAGTAACTCACCAATAGAGTATCTAAGAAGTGATATGAAATAGGGAGTTGGATATAAGAGTCTGAAGTTCAGAAGAGGTCTGGCCTGGAGATAGAAATTTAGGAGTTATTGGTGTATTGATGGTATTTAAAACCGCAGGAAGAAATGAGATCACCATGGGAGTGAATGTAGTAGAGAAGGTAACCACAGATTGCATTACTGCATCATTACAAGATTCTAGAAGGGGAGCAACAAGCAGAGAAAACTTTAAAGGAGCAACCAGGGAGGTAGAAGGAAAATAAGTTGCTGTAAAACATTAAGTGGATAAAAACAATGTGGAGGAGGGAAGTGATAAACAGTCAAAGGTGACTATTAAGAATTGGTCATTGTATTTGGTAACCTGGGGGCTGTTGTTGACCTTGATACATGTAGTTCACAGGTGTGGTGGAAGTAGAAGCCTGATAAGAGTGCGTTAATAAAGAGTAATTGGAGATAGCGAGCAGCATAATTTTCTGGGGAATTTTGTGGAAAGAGTATAGAAATGAAATTAAATGGTGGCCCCATCACAAAGGGAATGGTAAACCAAGGTAAAGGTGTTGGGTTTTATTCTGAGTGAGGTGGGAGGTAGTTGAAGTGTTTAAATAGTGATCTCTGTTTTTTATTTTATTATTTATTTATTTTTAAAAGATTTTATTTGAGAGAGAGAGAGATAGAGAGGGAACACAAGCAGGGGGAGCAGGAGAGGGAGAAGCAGGCTCCCTGCAGAGCAGGGAGCCCTATGCTGGGCTCGATCCCAGGACTCCGGGATGGTGACCTGAGCCAAAGGCAGACGCTTAAGGACTGAGGCACCCAGTGCCCCATCTCTGTCTTTTAAATACTACTCTGGCTGCTGCATAGGGAAGGATGTGGGGAGAGCAGTGAAAAGGCTATTTCTGTTTCCTAAAAGAGATTGTGTTGGCTTCCACTAGAGTTGTAGCATGGAGATGTAGAAATTCATGCATAAATTTTACAAGGAGGTAATGCTGTTAGAAAGACACTATGGGATCTTTAGCTTAAAGATTTTTAAAAAGTTTTTGTGATTGGGGCGCCTGGGTGGCTCAGTTGGTTAAGCGACTGCCTTCGGCTCAGGTCATGATCCTGGAGTCCCGGGATCGAGTCCCGCATCGGGCTCCCTGCTTGGCGGGGAGTCTGCTTCTCCCTCTGACCCTCCTCCCTCTCATGCTCTCTGTCTTTCATTCTCTCTGTCTCAAATAAATAAATAAAATCTTAAAAAAAAAAAAAGTTTTTGTGATTGAATGAAAATCAAAAATGCACATGAGAATTACTTTTTATAATTTATTTCTAGCTGTACCTTAAGTGAATAGTGCCTACTTGAAGCAGTATGTTATGTTGGTTAATTTATTAAAATTTACATTCTGCCATTTTTCAAAATGATAATTTCTGTTGTCAGTGGAAAAATGCGTACAATCCTTGTTCTCTCCTTCAAATTCCATTCCACTCTGAACCATTCCAGTGACGCTAGCCTATTTTACTGGTAACATTAGAGACAATTTCTGGTATAATGTCCTTGTGTGAGTTTGTGTGCAAAATAACTTTTTTTTTTTTGGAAAAAGTTCCATGAGGTCTTTATGTGGAAAGAGTGTTAAACAACAATGAAACAGACTTTTACTTCCTTAGATCTTGGGTTTATATTTATATATTTACTAGAGGATTGCTCCTATAGAAGTGGTGAATAAAGTATTTTGCCAACTGTTCTTTCAGTAAAGACTGAAATGATGGTCTGTGATCTGTTTTGCTCTTATACCACGTCCAGAGGTTCCCATGGGAACCACCCCCAATTCGTGGGAAGAGTCAAATTTGACAAACAATAAGAAAAGCTATTTAATCATCCTCTGTGTGATCCATTAAAGAGCCAGAAATACAGAGGAAATTAAATCACTAGAATCTCTATCTATATGGGACTGTCCGGAGAAATAAGTCCTGCTCATGGTAAATGGATTTGATAAATGGCAAAAACAAAACAAAACAAAACAAAACAAAAAAAACCTCAGTGTCCCAAATCTGACAATAACAAAATCTTTTCCATCATCTGCCTCTTTCTTGGTTCAGTACCTTCTCAAAATTTAAGTATTTTGGTGTCTTAACACTTTGGCATCTTGCTAGTCATTTTTATTTAACTGTTTTTGCTCTGAAAGACTTGTTTCCAGAAAAAGCTAGGGATTGTAATACAGTGAGCCTTATACATAATCTCATTATGCTTAGAAGGCTGATTTTAAACCTGAATTCCCCATCTCTCTGTCTCTATCTCTCTCTCTCTCCCAATGCTTCCCTGCCTGCATTAAGTAATTTCCGTATAACAATGCAGATTTGCCTCAGATACTCGACTCATCAGCTTCTGAAGGTGGAGGCTGTGTGCCTTTTATGGGGAAGTGGGGCGCCTGGTGCCATAGGATATGCAAACACAGATTATCTGTACCTGGGAGGTAACTTTTATGAGTAGGGGTCTCCGAGGATCAGCTACTCAGAAGAGTGGTGATAAGCATAGAGGATACCCCCACAATCTCTGTATTACAGGACCAAGCTCCTGCTTTTCACTGATTTGACTGGAAACTATTTTTAAATAAATTTGTTTCTATGATGTTTCTAAAAGCCATTGAGTAATGGAGATGGTCATCTGGAAGTGTCTTGGAGACCACGTAGTACAAGACTCCACTGGATCTTCACCTGACCTTCCTTTCCAGGTTTATATTCTCACTCTCCTCTTTGTTCTCTACTGTGAAAACACACTGGCAAGTGTCCCTGTGCTTGTGGTTTATTTTTCCTGAAATGCCCCTCAGCAATCCCCGTTCATCTTTAAGATTTCAGTTTCAGCCACTTCCTTTGGCCCTCCTGTCTACATTAGGTTTCTCTGTGTAGTTTCCTCACTGCATCTTGACTTTTCCATCAAAATATTTAACGTAGTTCATAATTTTGTTTTATAGATGAGGTCCTACAAAAGGGGGGGGGTGTTACACTTGAGTTTGCTTTTTCTCTTCCTCAGTGATAGATATTCCAAAATCACTCCCCTTAGAAGCATATATGTGAATTTCTCCATGAGGGCAGGCAAGTAGCATGGCTGTCCCAGAAGGGGTACAATCAAGTTTAAAAGCAAAATACTTGGTATCTTTGAGAGAAAACATGAAATTTCAAAGAGATGATAGATGCTAGAGCCATTCCTTCTCAGTGCTTCCATGACCCACTGGGGTCTTGGGAGGTGGTTGTTTTTGGGAATTAAAGAAAAAAAAACAATACAAAACAAAGAACTGAGCTCTTGGAAACTCAATTTGAGAAACTTGGAAGCTCAAGTACTGACCATCTTGGATGAGCTAAGCATTCAAAAAGTGAAATTGTCTTCCGTATGTCATGTGGGACATGTACAAGGATCTATACCAGCAAAAGCCATCACAGCAGTGGCTTAACCCACTGGGCAGCATCCTTAAAGAGTGCCACCATGTGGCCATAGTAAGTAATGGCAGTGATCAATAGCTTCTCCCTGGTGTGGATGTGCTAGACTTCTGCCCATTATGCATGTGAGACATGAAGAAAGAAATCGAAAGAATAAGAAATACAACTGTATATGAACCCTGATTTAGAGACAAATTTGTTTCCATCGAACTGTAAGATTCATTGTAGATTCTCAATAAATGTTTTATGGAGGAGATGGAGGCTAAGAGAACTCAAGTACCTTATTATGGGATCACAGCCTTAGTTGATGGTAGAGTTAGGATAAGAATATGTGATGTGCATCTTCTGGCCCCAGTTTTGGTAGTTCTGTGGTTGAATGACATCATGAGGAAGGCTGGACAAATTGCTGTGATGTGTATTAAGAGGTCACGGTCCATTCCCTCCTTTGGAAACATGCCAGGGATATTCCTGGCTATTTTGGAATAGGTAAATGTGTGTGGGGGGTGCTTGTTCTCTCAATCATTTCAGGGGTCATTCAGATCTCTCTCGGCATGTCTGTACGTCCCTCCTTTTCTTTCTGCCTGCCTCCTTGAAGCATTTTTCTTCCATCACTTTCTTAAGTAGATTTCTATGGAAAGAGAAGTTTTGCTTTCTGATCTGAAATTACTGTCTTATACAGTAAATGGAAGAAAATATTTTAAAAATGAGATAAGTGAAATAAGCACATGTTAATATAATAAAATAGATTATGTAAGGCCTGGTGGAAAATAAAAGAAAGAATGGGGGGGGATAATGATGGCTTCTTAGAGGAAGAGGGTTTTAAGATAGGAGGTGTGAAGATATAGATAAAAGATGTACACCCCAGAGAGAAGTGAGACAGGTGGGGAGGAACAAGATATATGTGTTTATTGGGCTTGAGTACTCACTGGGATTAGTCAGAACCAGCTGAGGAAAAGATGGCTTGGGAAGGAATTCCTGGAGTCAGTGGAACAGCCCTAAGCTGCCAAAGGACTGGTGTGTGAAGATCATTAGAGGAGCTTATAAAAATCCACTTTTATGGGTGCAGCTGATTGGCAAGGAATTTTCATAGGTTTTGCATGTATAAACTGGGGATTACTTCTACAAAGTAACATGAGAAAACCCTGGCATAATTTCTGGCTTCAAAATCTCACTTTATTGCTTACTACCTGGGTTATTTTGGATAAGCTTTTTAAGATCTAAGACTCATGTATAAAAATTGGTTTTTCTGATGATAAAGTGAAATATCCAATGAGATGTCCTAGAGCAGAGCTGGTTCAGAGGAGGTGTCCTATAAATGCTAGTTTTATATTTTAAAATATAGTCAATCCAGATTGTGGTAACTGATTAAGCTATACTTAATTATTTCAGTTTAAAAATTTTAAGCTATACTTAAAAATTTCAGTTTAATTATTTAGTTTGTGACTTATAAACTTTTTTCTCAAAATGAATAGTCTTTCATAATTAAGTATAGAATAAATCATTGTTTCCATTCAAGAAGCATGACTGAATAAGTACACATTTAGATAAAATCACTCCTAGAAATCTATGAAAATGAATGAAAAGAACCCCAAATTAGGGAGGATGATTTCATTTATACTGAAATTAGAGTAAGCCTCAACTTCCTACCCTAAATTACAAGGACTAGTGTTTGGATTCAATTTAGTAGAAGTTGCCAGGATTTAATTCACATGTTCTTTAATCTTGGGCATGCTGCACTACATGGGTAATGAAAATGTTTGAAGAGCTTTCTAACAGCCCTTGTAAATAGGACGAAGTGGTAAAGTTACACATCAAATTTTATGTTCCTGAAAATGCAGCTTATAACAAAAAGACCAACAAAGGGAGATGTTGTTTTCCAAAAGTATTAATGTAAGAAGTTTAGATATGTTTCTAGAAATCTGCTGTCCTTCATTATTTGTCCATTAATATTTTAGTATATATATATACTCAATGTTTCTTAAAATACATTTCATAAATAATAAAGAAATAAAAGCTTTTATTTAACAGTTTCTTACCATACAAATGTGGTTGTGGTCTAAACAACTACTAAAAGAATTATGAAGGACAAACTGAGCTTTTGTACCAAAGACAACCATCAGAAATGTTTGCTTCTTAGATGAAAATGGCTGGACAGATTATCCTCATCTTTTCTGTTCCACATATGAAAAGAGCCTAAATTCTTGGTGATGTGAGTCATCATTGATACAGGGAAGTGAAAATGTCTGTATCACCAGGGACCACAGAGAGCATCAGGTAATCTAAATATGAGAAGCAGACTAGTTGTAGAATCTATCAGTGGTTGAGTCTGTAGAGGCTAGAAAAGCTGCAGAGAAGTTATGTGTGGCTGGTCAGTACTGGTCCATTCTTGCCATTTGGGAACTTGAGGTCATTGTTTCTAGAGGTTCAGTTTTTCAACAGAAGCAAGGTATCTGTTGGCTTTTCTTTGTTTGATTATTTTTTATGAAGGGGTTAAGTCTCCAGATTTAAAAATGTAGGGAACCAGCCCAACATTCTGTTTTTTTATTATTATTTTTAAAAGATTTATTTATTTATTTGACAGAGGGAGACACAGTGAGAGAGGGAACACAAGCAGAGGGAGTGGGAGAGGGAGAAGCAGGCTTCTCGTGGAGCAGGGAGCCCGATGTGGGGCTCAATCCCAGGACCCTGGGATCATGACCTGAGCCAAGGCAGACGCTTAACGTCTGAGCCACCCAGGCGGCCCCATTTTTTTATTTTTAAAAGATTTTATTTATTTATTTGAGAGAGAAAGTGAGCACACGAGTGGGGTGTGGGGGGTGGTGGGGAGAGAGGGGGACGAGGGAGAAGCACACTCCCCACTGAGCAGGGAGCCAGATGCAGGGCTCCTTCCCAGGACCCTGGGATCATGACCTGAGCTGAATGCAGATGCTTAACTGACTGAGCCACCCAGGCGCCTCCCAACATTCTTTTTAAAGCATAAATCAGTGTAGGCAGCACTGTGCGGGCCAGACAGGACATTTCTGTGAGCCAAATTTGGCCCACGGGCTTTCAGTTCACAGCTTCTGAGGCCTACTGTATGATGTGGGAATCCTGAGAGTCAGAAGGTAAGGTAGGGATGAATTCTCAGATCAGAGTCATCAATCCTACAAAATTTCCTGGAGTGCTAACTGTCTTAGCACAAGACAAAATCTGATCAGGGAGATGGTTGTATAAGATTGATGCTCCAGAATTGATACTTTTAACAAGGGTCTTTCCACTAAGACTTTTGTTCCTCCATATAAACACACAGCTTTCAAGAGTTTGAACATTATTTTTTTTGCACTTTAAAATAAAACAGTAATTTTCAGCGTATCCCCAAAGCTTGCTGTATCTGTGCCTTAACTCTTCCTTATTTCTTAATATTAAAAAATTAAATATCAAAGCAGAACACAGACTCATTTGGCATACTTTGCTGCCTCTTGTCCTGATCTATCTTAGGTTCCTTATGAAGCTTTACCTACAGTGATACAAGCCAGTTTTACCTGAGCATTGGGAAATTGCCGAGGTCTCAGAGCAGCAGGAAATGACACAAAAGGCATTAGAAAGTTGGTTTTGAGACTGTACCCATGAAAGATATCCAATTTCTCTGCCCTGTGGATTTCGTATTAAATGGATTATCTATCTGCCAGGGACTTTCAACCTTCCCCCTTCACTGCCTTTCTCTGAGGACTATGAAGCATTCTGTTTTGTGATGTGAGCCATTTTTTTTGCAGGTGATTTGTAGAGTATGAGATCTGTAAGCAGCCATTAAAATACCCTATTTTATTTTTAAAGCAGTGTTTGAATGGATTATGTTTGCCCCACTATGATCTTTTTATTATCTGAACAATAATAAGGTCAGCTTGACAGCCTTTTTTTTTTAACATTTAGTTTAATCCTTTGACAAACCTTTGCCCACATTTGTGTTTAACCTTGGACCACTTGTCTTTGCTGATACATGATTTGCAAATTAAGAAATGCCTATTTCTTTTTCATTGTTATTGAACTTCAAAGCTCACCCAGACACTTCTTTTTCTTTACTTTGCTTTCCCCTCTATCTTTCTAACTTGTTATGTTCATATTGATAAAGTTACTGAAAAATAATAGTCTAGTTAAATGCATAGTTACCTATAGTTTGTTTATGCAGAAGCTAAAGTATGATGGGAAGGACATGTTACTAAATTGTAATTTAAAATTTTTATCATTGAGGGGCCCCTGCTGGCTTAGTCAGGAGATCATGCAACTCTCAATGTCAGAGTTGTGAGTTTGAGCCCCACATTGGGTT
This sequence comes from Mirounga angustirostris, assembly GCF_029215605.1. Lineage (NCBI taxonomy): Eukaryota > Metazoa > Chordata > Mammalia > Carnivora > Phocidae > Mirounga > Mirounga angustirostris. Next base: position 172,316,539 of record NW_026991709.1, on the reverse strand, counting down.
TAGAGATTACTTAAAGATAAAATCTTTTAAAAAAATGAAATTTTCATCATTGACCATCAGTTTCATGGTATTCCGTCTATGACTGTACAAATATGCATTCTGTTGATTGTTAGAGGTGGAGTGCAATTTGGTAGTCAGTTGTTCTAAAACCATTGTTTTACTGAAAAGGTGACTGTGAAGCAAGTAGGAGAGGTATTTTGGCCAAGGTCATATAAATGCTAATGTTGGAAGCAGGAGATAGCATTGTATAGTAGTTAAGAGCTTAGGATATGAAGGCAGACAAAACTGGGTTTGTGTCCTGGTTGGCTGACCAAACATTGATTATCTTGCTATGACTTCAGGCAAGCCAGTAACTTTTCTGAGCCCCAGTTTCAACAATTTTGAAATGGAGATAATAATGATACTCACTTCAGAGGGTTGTGATGAGGAGTAAGGGATAGAATCCATGCCAGCCGCATGACAGAGTGCCTAGCCCATAGCAAATCCTCATTGAGTTGTTATTATTGTCACTATCATACTCAATATTCTGACCAACAGCCCAGGTTGATTTTATCACCCATTTCTAACAATGCTTCCAAACTTGCTAACGGCTTTCTTGAGGCCTTTCAAAACATCCTCAACAGAAGCTTGATGTGTTTTGTCATTTGTTGAGGGTGTCTTACATGGTTCAGCAATGTATATGGGTGTATACTATTAAGTTTGCATCCCCCTACCTTGATTTCCATTTTCACATTTAATTAATAAATTCAGTAAATATGTATTGAGCACCTTCTTTCTGTGCACACAGTTCTGTGCATTCCTGAGCATATAGTTGTGAAAACAGGGCACAACAGCTTTCTCATAGAGCTTATGTTCTGGGGTGGGAGAATAAATTATAAATGATTGTACTTCTGTTTATTTATGGTTATGGTAAATAATAAAAATGAGTATCAAGTACCATGAGTGAATAAAAGAGGGGATCAACATGAAGGCCTGTAGGATGAATAGATCTTAGGTAGCATTTGGGCAGAAAGGTTTGTGTTTTGAAGACATGGTGCTGATGTGCAGGGAGGGAAAAACATTGTAATTCTAGGAATGGATAGAAATTCACTGTGGCTGAAGCAAGGTGGATGTTGAAACCGGAGAGGAAGGTACCTAGATTATGAATGTTTAGGCTGCATTAAGTTAATTTGTTAGGAGAGAATGGAAGGTTTTTGGAAGATTATTAGCATAAAATGCCATGACCAGATATTTTTTTTTTTTTTTTTTTTTTTTTTTTAAAAAGATTTTATTTATTTATTTGACAGAGAAAGACACAGCGAGAGAGGGAACACAAGCAGGGGGAGTGGGAGAGGGAGAAGCAGACTCCCTGCCGAGCAGGCAGCCCGATGCGGGACTCGATCCAGGGACTCCAGGATCATGACCTGAGCCGAAGGCAGTCACTTAACCAACTGAGCCACCCAGGCGCCCCCATGACCAGATATTTTTAAAATACCATTTTGGCACTCATGAAGAATGGGTTGAGGGAAGAAGATGAGAAACAGCGAGCTATTTGGGATAGAGGGTGGCTTGTAAGAGGTGGGGAGAGTGGGGGTGGAAAAAAATCTGAGAGATGCACAGAAGGTAGAGTTAAAGGACCCGGGTGTGTGATTGGCATGTTGGCAGAGGTGGGAAGAGGCGCCAAGAATGACTCCACTTTAGGATTGAGCTCCAGATATTATGAATGTTAATATATGATCAGAATTTTTCCAGATGCAGCCAAAGCACAAAAGAGTTCTGGGTTCTGGCACAAGACTGATAGAAATGGTGGACTACACTACAGAGAGTGTGTAGGAAAAACGCACTCCTGCTGTGTGTTTCTCCTCTAGTCTCAAACTACTACCACACTCCAAGCACTTCTGACACCAGATGTGTGGGGCTTTTTCCCACACCAGGCAATTCTCTGTGACACCAGTGGAATGTCCTCCAATTCAATGCTGACACCAACCAGAATTAGCACAGACCCCATAGGTTAAGGGCTCAGTCCTACAAGACTGTCCCCTGAATCAGACCCCAAATGCAAGGAGTAGATCCCCAGATTACCTACAACTTCCATCCAATTTTGTGTAATTCATAGGTTCCCATGCCCCTCCCTCCTTGGATTTGGTCATTTGCTGGAGTAGCTTACAGAACTCAGGGACATACTTACTTACATTTACCTGTTTGTTATATAGTAAAGGATATGATAAAGGTATAGATGAACAGCTAGATGAAGAAGAACATAGGGCAGGGTCTGGAGGGGTCCTGAGTGCAGGAGCTCTTTCCCCCATGGAATTAGGGTGTGCCACCCTCCCGGCACTGGGATGTGTTCACTGACCTGGAAGTTCTCTAAAACCCTATACTTTTGGGTTTTGTTTGGAGACTTCATCACGTAGACATGCTCAATCATCCACTTAATCTCCATGCCCTCTTCGCTTTCCTGATGATAGGGTTTGGGGCTGAAGGTTCCAAGTTTCTAATCATGGCTTGGTCTTTCTGGTGACCAGCCCCCATTCAGGATCTGTTCATTAGACTAGAAAGAAATGCGTCATTATTAAAAAAAAAAAAGAAACTCCTGTGACCTAGGAAATTCCAAGGGATTTAGGACCTCTCTTTCAGGAACCAGGGTGAAAGACTAAACATTAGAACAAAAGATGCTCCTAGTACTCTTATCACTTAGGAAATTACAAAGGTTATAGCAGGTCTGTGCTGAAACTATGGATGAAGACCAAATGTATATTTCTTATTATAAATCACAATCTCACAGAGAGGGAAGTACAAAGGGTAAGTCATGATTACAGTAGAAGACATTACTATTTCAATATGTTAAGTATGAGACCAGCAAATATAAACAGTTAATTTACTAAGGTTGTGAATTGTGAGGTTTGTGTGTATGTAATTCAGAATTGTGGTATTTTTGTTTCTTGTTGTTTTGGTGGGTATAGTGTTCTTCATTGACAGTAACCCCATAAACTACTTAGGTCAACTAAGTTAATCATTTTTTAATAAAAACTTAGAATGGTCTGTCTCAGTTCTGTGGTATAAATTGATTGATTAGAATTTTGCATCTGAAACTAAGCTAAAACCATGGCTGTTTGTACATAAGATATTGACCTTGCATCTTTTACCAGGGTCTCAAATATTTGATTTTTTGTTTAGTTTTATTCTTTATCAATGAGAACCTAAGTTTCAGACTAAATGTATTGTAGGTTTGAATGAGGACAAAATAAAATACCACATAATTTAGTGTAGTTTTCTTTTATGTATCTTATTCATTCAGCATATTATAATTTGAACTTGATTTGCACTTGAGTTATTCATTTTTGTTCACTGCCTTGAGGTTCCTATGTGATCAAGAATTAAGTATTTTGTGTTCAGAATACAATGTATAAAAATGAATAAAAATATTCATTTCTAATGTTCACATATTATATACATGTATGTATATTTAGATTTAAAAAAAATTAAAATTCTTTCACTGTGAAGATATTTGGGCATAAGACGATGATGGCACTTTAATCAGGTTTTTTGTTTTGTTTTGCTTGGTTTTGGGCTTTCATTTTTCCCTCCACTTTCCACTACATAATATAATAGGGAAAATTGTGCCCCACAACTGGGAAATCATTAAGGGTCCCTATATACTTGAAATCTTGAAGTATGTCCAAGTCTACCACTCATGTAAAAAAGAGGTGTGGGTTAGCTGTTGTGACCTGTTTTTTAATTACACAGTATCTGCCAAACTTAGGGAATGGAGAGATTCTCTTACTATCTACTGGCCACGTGACCTGTCACAGTTCATACCACAATTGTTTTGAGAAAATTTAAAGCTACATGTAGGATAGGACTAAAATGATATACCGGTTGAATTTTCCAGTCAGACATAAAGGCATATTGCATTTATCAAACAAAAGCAACCATTAAAAAATAGGGAAACATTAAAAATTAAGCAAAAAAAAAAAGATTGGTAGGGGAAAAAACAAATCATCTATCTTAGTAGAAGCAATAAATATCAGGATATTATTGAAAACCAGAATAATTGGGGCGCCTGGGTGGCTCAGTCATTAAGCGTCTGCCTTCGGCTCAGGTCATGATCCCAGGGTCCTGGGATCGAGCCCTGCATCAGGCTCCCTGCTCAGCAGGGAGCCTGCTTCTCCTTCTCCCTCTGTCTACCACTCTGCCTACTTGTGCTCTCTCTCTGTCAAATAAATAAATAAAATCTTAAAAAAAAAATAATAAGGGAAGGGGCAAAATGAGCATAACTACAAGTAAAAAGAGTTTATAAAGGAGATGAAACATGTAAGGTAGTCTCTGGGACTCATCTCATAGCTAATGGTAGGAGTTTTAGAAATAGAGAACAGATGTGAGGAAGGAGGACAAATCAATAGATTATCATTTCCCCTAAGTGGAACTAATTCTTAAATCCTTCATATTAAATGAACTCACCATAGTGGTGAAGATTAGTGAAAATAAAAACTTTTAGGCATATAATGGTGAAAATTTTGAATTCTCAGGATAAAAAGAAAATTCATAGAAAAGTTGACACACAAAAAAATAGGTTACTTAAAAGAAATGAGAATTTATTACCTAATTTCTCGTCTATAACACAAAATGCTGGAGGCCAGTGCAACATAACTCTGAGTAAAAAGAGTTACAGCCCTGGTAATCTTTAATAAGATACTGTTTGCTCATATAGGAAGAGAAAAAGTACATTTTGATAAATAAAAGGACTCAAAGTATTCTACAAATGAATTGTTCCTAGAGGGGGAGGAGGAAAACGGGGAGGACAAAGAGAAAGAGAGAAAAAGGAAAAGAAAAAGAGGGGAGGGGAAATGTAATGAAGTACCATACCCAAACTAAAGATGAGTCAGAATATGTCATGAATGAAGAGGACAGATATAATGGTCACAAATGCTGTCCTGGGCTGCTGCATTAAAATCACCTAATCAGACTTTTAATGCTTTCTTAGAGTCCACAGTTAGGGATAAAATAGATAAACCTGAGATAGAGTCCCGCAGTCTATTTTTTTAATAAGTTCCCCAAGTGATTTAACACCCAGCCATATCTGGTAACCTGTGAGTAATGAGTTCAGTAAATTACATAACTAAGTTATGGTTGATAATGCAGTCATGAAATGGTAATATGGTGTTTTAGAAAAGATATCTAACTACAAAGAATACAATGTAGATAATTTTGTTTCTAAAACTAAAATCCTACCTTATTTCAGAAGTAGACAGTGTGTATAAATTAGAGTGAGAAGGGGAGTATAGTGTGGAGGGATCACTGATGAAACAGAAGCCTGTAACTGCCAACGTGGTTCTTGAAGGGGGACCTCTTAGAGACAGTTTAATTATTGATCATTGATATGTTGTATATGCTTATGTATTTCAAGATAATCAAGTATAGTAGAGATAAGATGAAGAGATCATATGGCTAGAGCATGGAAAATAATAAACAAGGAGAAAAATGAATCTTTGACAATATAGTAAAAATTGGGGGGAAAGGAACAAGAAAATATAAACACAAAAACTAATATAAAGTGATACAATATATGCAAGTTTTACTCAAATGGTTAAATTAAATCTTAATTACAAAACAGATATTGTTACATTAGGTGAAAAACATAACCTAGTTACATGCTGTTTAAAAGACATTTTTAAAGAAAGTGACACCAAAATAATCAGATTGCTCACGATTATATTACTAGCACTTAGCATGGTTGAGCATGTGGTGAAAAAATGGTTGTCACCTCATGGAGTGAATGGATGTACAAAGATTTAAGAGCTTTCTGCCACCATCACCACGGGAAAAAAAAAATCAGGGTTATTTATACCACTGTCACTTCAAAGTAATTAGCTGGCACACCCGAATATTTTAAATTCAACCATAAAACAAGATACAGTAGCATTAAACCTTTATGCACTGAAAAACATGCATTAAAGTATGATGAATTTGAAACTTAAAAATCCATGGAAAAATTAACACAGGTGCTGCCAGTCTGGGAAATTTTAACACATCTCCTAGAATTGTACTAAAGAAATTCAAAATAAATAATGTAATGCTTTCTACAATTTTAAGTTCACACCTCTTCTTTGAAAACATAAACTTCTACCTTTTCTAATATCATTCCAATTTTAAGATAAAACTGATTTGGTGACTAAAAATAAACTAAAGCAGGTGCACCTGGGTGGCTCAGTTGATTTAGCTTCTGACTTGTGGTTTCCCCTCAGGTCATGATCTCAGGGTGCTGGGATGGAGCCCAGTGTAGGGCTCCATGATCAACAGGGAGTCTGCTTGAAGATTCTTTCCTTTTGCCCCTCCCTTTGCTGGTGCGCGTGCTTTCTCTCTTTCTCTCTCAAATAAATAAATCTTTAAAAAAATACCAAAAAAACTAAAGCATTACAATAAAACACTTCTTTGTTTACACATCCCTCTTCATCCATTTGTTATGACATTTTGGGTTATTATAGTATGTGCTATTTCTATTTTCTCAATTGAGGATCCCTGATTTGAATATTATAATTCAATTAAGATTTATTTCAAAGGTATAACATAAAAGTTATACACTACAAACATAGCCTTTACATTCTTTAAAAAGTATTAGTGGAATGTTTATGAAAATTGGTCATATAATCTAAAGGAAGTTTCACATTTAGAAATTTTAAAATCTTGCTGATGATATTCTCTAATTAGCAATAGAATTATAAGTTAACAAGTAGTAAAAGTGGAATTACTTGGAAATTAAAAGAAAAAAGACAGCTTCTGAATGGTTCTTGGGTTGAAGGGGAAATCCTGACTAAAATTTTGACATCTTAAAAAAATGACCAATACTGAGTACAGAAATGCGCAGTACTCTAATATATGGCTAGCTGTTAATGCATAGATTTCTTTTAAAGAACATTATTGCATTTTTTAAATATTAAGGACTGAAATTAAGTAAACAAAATATTGAACTTATGAACTAGAAAACAAACATTAAAAAATAGGAGAAATTAGTAAAAAGTAATTAGTAATGTAAAAAGCAAAAATTAGTGAATTGTTTCCCTACAAAATATATAGAATAAAAATAGCCCATATTTTGAAAAGACTGGTAAAACCAACAGTAAAACTTTGTCATGTCTGATTGAGAAAAATGAGAAGTCCACAAATATGTAAATTAAAATATAAAATGGATAGGACCTGAGATATATAAAACATTTTCAAAATCATCAGTGATTTTATGGATGTATACATGCAGACAGAATTGACAGTTTTCTTGGGGAAAACTGTACCAATATTTTTTTTTCAGGAAAAGAAAAATTCCCAATTAAATGAATTACCTGGGGGGAGGAAATGAAAAAATATCATCTTAGATTTACCTGTAGTTCCACAAAAATGCACAGAATCACATGGCTTTATAGTTAAGTGCAAGAAACAAAACAGATGAACATAGGGGAAGGGGGAAAAAGAAGAGAGGGAGTCAAACCATAAGAGACACTTAACTATAAAGAACAAACTGAGGGTCGATGGAGGGGAGGTAGGCAGGGGGATGGGTTAAATGGGTAATGGTTATTAAGGAGGGCACTTGTGATGAGCACTGGGTGTTATATGTAAGTGATGAATCAGTAATTCTACTCCTGAAACTGATACTACACTGTATGTTAACTAACTAGAATTTAAATAAAATCTTGAAACAAACAGAAACAGTTCAGGAAACAAATCATCACTAAGTGATTTTAAATGTTTCAGAATTTTAAAACTAACTAAAAGAACATTTTTCTATCTCATTTAAGTTCATGTTTTGAGAGTCTAACATAAATATATTATTGAATTTGAGAAAGGCTGCACCAGGTAACAACAAAAAAAATGTAGACCATTTTCCTTATGATTGCTGATGTAAATATTAGTGAATCAAAGTTATTATTACATTAAAAGAATGATATAAGCTTATCAAATGCATTTATCCTAAAAATGTATGAAGAATTCAGTATTCAGAGGTGTGTTAATGTAATTCATTACAATCCATTAAAAGACAGTAAGTTCCATATTATTATTTTGATAGAGGTTAAAAGACTTTTGATAAGATTGTATAGACACTCCCAAATAAAGCTCTTAAGAAACTAGAAAAAATAAAATAAAATGTGTTAGCAAGATTACAGTTGAGGATATTTATTAAAAGTAGTAGTAAACATGACAATTTATTATAAACATTAAAAGCATTCCTGTTCAAAATCAAAAAGAGGACAGAAATGCCTTTTATCAATGCTTAGTTAATAATGCTTTGAACGTTGTAGAAACTCAAATGGAAACAGCATTTAGAATAAATAATGGGAAAGGACATATTACTACTATTTTCAGATTATATTTGTGTTATACAGCAGAAGTTTACAATTATTTAAAAATTTTAAGAACTAATGAGTTTAACAATATAGTTAGATAAAAGATAATCAGAAATGTAGGGAAATACTATTATATTCATAGGAAAAACAAAGAATAGAAATAAAATTAATGGGAAATGTTCAAGACCTATGTGATGAAAAGTATTGCCATTTATTAAATAATATAAAACAAATGCTTGATTGACAAATAAAGCACAGCATCTTCTTAAAATCGAACAACTTACCCTTTTAAGGATGTCAGCTGTGTACAATTAATACATAAATTTAATGAAGTCCAAATAAATATCTCAACAGATTTATTTATTTTTGTACTTAGATTTAACACAGGCAGAACTTAAACAATGAATCAAAATTTGATCTGGAGGAAAAGTGGCTAGAAAAATATAGGGTATTAAGAAATAGGGGGCGCCTGGGTGGCTCAGACGGTTAAGCGTCTGCCTTCGGCTCGGGTCATGATCCCAGGGTCCTGGGATCGAGTCCCGCATCGGGCTCCCTGCTCAGCGGGGAGTCTGCTTCTCCCTCTCCCTCTGCCTCTCTCTCTCTCTCTCTCTGACTTTCATGAATAAATAAAAAAAAAAAAAAAAAAAAAAGAAATAGAATATTGTAGAAGAAGGGAGAGAGGTCTTTATTTAGATGTAAAAGTGAATTAAAATGCCAAATAGTTAAAAAAAACTGTAGTAAAAAATTATGCAGATATAGATTAATAGAAACAGGATAAATTATGGTTAGAAATTTAAGAGTTTATTAAATATGTCAAATAAAATGAATAGTAGTATGGATTAATAACAAATACTACAAAAAGCCCATTTGTTTATTGGATCAAGACTCCAAATAAAAAATTTACATTAGCCTGAAATTTAAACATAAAACTAATCACACACTACTAGATGAAAATAGAAAATATTTTTTACTTTTGGGGAGGGACCTCCTTAGCATGATCCAAATCTAGGAACTATAAAAGAAGAAAAAGACAAGTTTTCTTAAAAACTTAAATTTTATAAGATAGAAATTCCCCATAAACACAAAATATAGGTACTATTTATTGTTGTATTTTTTGATTACATCAGAAAATTAGGCACCTAAGTGTCCACCATGAAATAACTAGTTAAATAAAAATAGTACATTCTTACAAAAGATTGTTTTGACAGTTCTAACTAATGATGAGGTGTATCTATATGATTGCCTTAAAAAGTATTCATTACATTTTTGGAGGAAAAAAAAACAGTTATAAAATAGGATGTAATTTGTGATCTTATTTTTGTAATCCTATGTCTGTTGTGTATAGGAAAAAAAAAAGATGAAAAGATAAATACCAGACTCTCAAGAAGGCAGTAGCTAAAATGACAAGAGTGGAGATTTTAAACTTTAGTTTTATTTATTTCTAAATTATTGCAATACTTATGGTGAACAGCCTCTATTTTAATAATTGGAAAAAGTAGGACTATTGACATTTTAGTTAAGAAATTCAGTGGGGGGGCGCCTGAGTGGCTCAGTTGGTTAAGTGACTGCCTTCGGCTCAGGTCATGATCCGGGAGTCCCTGGATCGAGTCCCGCATTGGGCTCCCTGCTCAGCAGGGAGTCTGCTTCTCCCTCTGACCCTCCCCCTCTCATGTACTCGCTCTCTCTCATTCTCTCTCTCTCAAATAAATAAATAAAATCTTTATTAAAAAAAAAGAAAGAAAGAAATTCAGTGGGAAGTTATAGTTTATTTTCTACCTGCATGTATGTTAGGCAAAATCCTAAACCAAACTGATTTTTTTTTAAAGATTTTATTTATTTATTTGACAGAGAGAGACACAGCGAGAGAGGGAACACAAGCAGGGGGAGTGGGAGAGGGAGAGGGAGAAGCAGGTTTCCCATGGAGCAGGGGGCCCAACGCGGGGCTCGATCCCAGGACCCTGGGATCATGACCTGAGCCAAAAGCAGATGCTTAACGACTGAGCCACCCTGGCGCCCAACCAAACTGATTCTTGAGGTGTTCTGAGTGACACATCCCAAAGTGTATATAAACATGCTCATTGTTGGGGTCTCTTCAGTTATGAGGGAGTCTCCAACTGCATCAGTTACCGTAAAGGACAAGAACAGATCATACGTATAATATATTTACTTAATTTACTCACTGTATAGTGTGTGTCATAATCTTGATGTGTTTAGTGTTAGCATTGTCTGTGATACTCTTGTCTAGACAAGTCACTTTTAAAATGTTGTCCTTGGATCAACAGCACCTGGGAACCTGTAAGAAATGCAGATTCTCAAGCCTCACCCCAATCGGAAACTGCCACATCCTTCCCCCAGAATCTGTGTTTTAACAGGCATTCCAGTTGATTTTGATGGGTGCTAATGTTTGACAACCACTGCTCTAGAGTGCATTCAGGGGAAAGATTTTTACTAAGTTAAGTTTTATTCTAAGTTGATTTCTCCCCTTAGTAACAGAGAATTTATTTTATTGACAGTGATTAGAAAATTGATTGTTAATAGGCCAGCCATGGGAGCCCTTGAATATGTGGCAAAGTAAGTTGGAATTTTTGTTTGTTTCTGGGTTTTGTTTTTTTCTTTGTTTGGTAGATGGTAGGAAGTTTTAAATGTTTCTGAGTATGGGAAGGATGGACTAAAGATGTCCATCATGACAACTGTTCAGCAGAGTATATAGTGGATTGCAGGGGACTGACACTGGGCATAGAGACAAGTTAGGAAGGAGGCTATTGAATAGATCAGGCAAGAAATAATGAAAAACCTGGATTAGATTAAAGGAAATAGAATTGGGAAAGAAGAGGTAAATAAGAGATAAGTCAATCAGAGAAGGACATGTATCATATGACCTCACTGATATGAGGAATTCTTAATCTCAGGAAACAAACTGAGGGTTGCTGGAGTGGGGTGTGGGGTGGGAGGGATGGGGTGGCTGGGTGATAGACACTGGGGAGGGTATGTGCTATGGTGAGTGCTGTGAATTGTGCAAGACTGTTGAATCTCAGATCTGTACCTCTGAAACAAATAATGCAATATATGTTAAAAAAAAAAAAAGAAGAAGAAGAAGATAGCAGGAGGGGAAGAATGAAGGGGGGATATTGGAGGGGTAGACGAACCATGAGAGACGATGGACTCTGAAAAACAAACTGAGGGTTCTAGAGGGGAGGGGGGTGGGAGGATGGGTTAGCCTGGTGATGGGTATTAAGGCACGTTCTGCATGGAGCACTAGGTGTTATGCACAATGAATCATGGAACACTACATCAAAAACTAATGATGTATGGTAACTAACATAATATAATAAAAAAAAGATATTGTGAATGTGAATAAAGGACTTAATTACTGATTGCATGTAGAGGGCAAAAGAAACAAATGGCAAAGTTTGAAATTTTAAGCTTATGTGACAGGTATCATTGGCATTAGAGATCTGAATGACTCTCAGTGATCTGTATATTGGTAGATTATTAGTCATCATGAAAATGATTGGTTTATTTGGATGTCTAAATTGGGGCTTTCAGTTAATCAGAACAGTGGTTAAAATTTTCAATGATTAGCGTTAAAACAAAAGAGAACACAAATACAGTTGAGTACTTTGCCAGACTCATCAAATATGTTGGGCTAAGAACTCCTAATGAGGATGCTGTGATCAACTGAGCAAACAGACCATTTGGCTTGAACAGAAATGTCAACATAGGCATACTCTACTAACTTGCTGATTAGGGATGGTTCTAGCTGGTTGATGGATTTTAGCCAAGACACAGAATGGTGGGAAGCCAGTGCAGAAGAGCATTTAGGAATCTGAATGATCAATTATTTTTCATCCCATAACTGTGTTAGAGTTTACCTACAAACTTAAACACTGCTTCCTCAAAGTTTCCATAAGGCTTCATTTAGATTTTTATTAACAGTGATGGTTTGTTCATCTTGAGCAGAGCTTTTTGTGAGATATAGAGCTATTAATGGCTATCAAGGGATGGACTGAATGTTTTTGGAAGGTGGTTTAGTGTGAACCAAGGTTTAAGGTTTGGATATACCATGGCAGGTAAGTTGTAGGAATGGAGTAAAAAAAAAAAATTAGGAGTTCAAAGCCCAACTCAGGTACTTACTTCCTGAGAGAATTTGGTGTGACTTGAACCCTGGTTTCTCATTCACTAAATAGAAATAATAATAATAGCTTATATCATAGGGTTGGTATATGAAGTAAATGCAATTATACCTATGCAACATATAATACAGAATTCTCAGAAATAATTTCTCAAAAAGGGTAGGCATTCTTTTATTGTGAAATAAGCTTTGAGAGTCAACTAGAGGTGTGCAGGTCTTGAGGGAAAGTGTGCAGATTTTTGCACATTTTGAATACATTTTACCAGAACTGTCAGCTACAAGCTAAGAAAATGTCATTGAGCCTGAATTTGGTGAATAGTAGTGAAAAAGACCAATAAACGCTACATTCATTAGTTTTTACTTTTTGGGTAGAAGGGTGCAGTGACTTGGTTATTCTAGAATATACCATGTTTTTTCTTTCTTTTTTTAGATTTCATTTATTTATTTGAGAGAGAGTGCACATGCGCATGTGTTCATGCACCTGAGCAGGGGGAGGGACAGAGGGAGAGGGAGAGTAAATCTGGAGCGGACTTCACACTGTGTGCAGAGCTCAACACGGGGTTGGGTCCCACCACTGCAGGATCATTACCTGGGCTGAAACCAAGAGTCCAAGGATGCTTAACTGACTGAGCCACCCAGGTGCTTCTACCATGTTGTTTTTTCTGTGGAAAGGGAAACTAGTTGATCATTCAGATTGAACAAATGATGACAAAGCTGTAATAATCCTTGTGGATGCAAAAACTAGACCATTTCCCCCATCAATATGTATATGTCACTTTTTTAATTTATAAGAATAAAATCTTTACTAGACAGATCATGAAAGGTACCTTCCAGGTTTACCGTCCTACTTTAGGAAACCTCAGAATGTCATCAATCTCCTAAACTTATGCTGATGGCTTACTTTTTCTTGGTGACCTTGAATTTTTTTCTGTGTGAGATTTCTTGCGTAGGCAACAGTAACTTATTTCTAAACATAGAAATCACTAATCCTTCAAGACCCAGTTTACAGTCTTCCTTCTTAGCAAAGTAATTTCCCTTGACGTCAACCAGGAGTGAGGTCTCTAATTCTGTAGCACTTTGGACCACTACTATAACATGAATTTCAAATGGCCTGGTATTGTATATGTTTGTGTATAAATCTCTTTTTATCTTACTAGATTGTAAACTCCTTCAGAGAAAGGTGAGAAAATCAATTTAAGAACATGGGGAAGTGCTTGAAGCTGAGGCTCCTGAATGCCATACTGAGGATTTAGCTTGAGTGGTGCTCAATATCATATGACTTATCTCACTAACCATGGTTTAATGAACCAGAGATGGCTCCCTGCCCCCACAGGATGGTGATCTTTAAGAAGTGGCTTGGCAAGGGCTCTGGCTAACAACTGTGCTCAGTACTTCATGGTTGCACTGGCCAGTCAGGTCATACAGAGGAAATGAGCAGAGAGTGGATTGGCTGAAGCTGGAAGGCATAAAGAGAGGGCAGTAATCCTAGGAAACAAACTGAGGGTTGCTGGAGGGGAGGTGGGTAGGGTGATGGGGTAACTGGGTGATGGACATTGGGGACGGTATGTGTTGTAATGAGCACTGGGTATTATATAAGACTGATGAATCACAGACCTTTACCCCTGAAACAAATAATACATTATATGTTAATTAATTGAATTTAAATTAAAAAAAATAAATTAAAAATAAAAGAGGGCAGTAATCAGATACCATGGGCAAGCAGACAGCACAGCATAAAGTCAAGATAAAGAAAGTAGTTATTAGAGGCAGGAGAAGATTACTGGCCCTCTTTACCAACTTGTTTATCTTGACAGTAAACCTCATTAATGAAAGTGACCTGAAAATGTGCTTATTCCTTATATATGGAAAAAAAAAAAGCCTAACTAATGCAGCATCATTTTGTAATCTCTGTGATAGTAATGACTCTCTTTTTATGTTGAATTTAAAAATGCCTCCTTGTAACTTCCTTGTAAAAGTACTTGCCATGCTTCCCAAATTCATGCAAAATATGCACTAATCTTCTGGTCAGTGACAGCCTTCTGGGATAGACAGATCTTTCAGCAATAGGGGGAATCCTGTTTTTTATAGGAAACAAATAAGTGTCAGTAAAAACTTTGTATGGTTCATCTTTTATCACTATCCCCAGTAAGGAAAAGTAGAGTATAACTGAAGGATATAAAATTTACTGATTAATGGAGTTTCGCTAAGTAGAATATACTTACTACTTAGTGGTACCATCGTTATTTTGGGTGACATATTTAAGATTCACTTTTGTTTTAATAGTTATGTATCTGTTATAATGTATATTAGGAAAATAGAACAAAATGTCAAATCCATGGTTTCTTAGATTCTCTTATGACAAGTGTAAAATAAGTATTTAAATTTAAAATATTAATAGTTTTGGTGATGTGTACATATCGTCCAAATAATGGAGGATATTTACTAGTAACTGTAATTAGTATAAGACTTTTTTAAAGAAAAAGTGTTACAAGATTAGCATGATATGCCACAGGCAAACTGGACCAAGATTATTACCTTTATTTTTGCTTTCTAAATTTATTGGGTATATCTTGATTTATTTTACATAGTTTGGGAGATGTATATTTAAAAGTCAATTTAAATGTAAAATAAAGAAACTGTACTCTGTACCAGCAGTAATAATGCAAGAAATAAACATGGCAAGGTCAGTAACCTGAAATTGGACCCTTCTCTGAATTTCAAGAATGTATTGAGAAATAACTTTTGTGTCAAATAGAAGTCAATAGAAAATCAGCAAAGAGTTACCTTTGTAGCTAGCACCCAAGAAACCTGCAGTCACATATAAAGGAATGCAAGAATATGAATTTAAAAAAATCACTTTCAGGAGTCAGAGGGAATTTTTTTTTCATAAACACCACTGCATATCCATTTCCATGTTGCATGTCAGATAGTTATATATAGATAAAAGCAGAATTGTGGTGGTGAGTAATTCTAGGGTGTATATCCATTAAGGAATCATGAAAAAAGAAAGTTTAAAGCAAGAATGGCTGAGACTGAGTGTTTTTTTTCAAAAGAGCTCTTAAGTCATGTACATATCATTTTTGTTACAGGAAGGAATTCAACATTATCAGTGAGATTTTCACAGACTTTATTGGTTTGGGAAGGTTAACTATTAAATGTTGATAATAACCTTTTACCTGGTTTCTCTGCATCTAGTATCTTTTGTCTCTTTGATCCACTGGGAATACCACTGACACATTTGTCTCCCTAAAGTACCTCTTGGATTATTTTGTTCCTCTGATCACACATCTTCAGTGGCCATTTTATGAATTCCTCCTCACATCTGAATTCTTCAGCATTCCTCTGCTGTCTGTTCCAAATCTACTTTTCAGTGGTTTCCTTGTATTCTTGTGTGTATTTACTTTTATCTTAATATGCTCTATCAAGGGGCGCCTGGATGGCTCATTTGGTTAAGTGACTGCATTCAGCTCAGGTCATGATCCCAGAGTCCTGGGATCGAGCCCCACATGGGGTTTCTGACTCATCAGGGAGCCTGCTTCTCGCTCTGATCCTCTCCCTTCTCATGCTGTTTTTCACTCTCTCTCTCTCTCTAGTAAATAAATAAAATCTTTAAAAATATATGCTCTATCAGCTTCTCCAGAGAAACAGACCAATAGGATTGTATACGTGTGTCTCTGTGTGTTAAGGAATACATTTATTATTTATAATACATATATATTTTTATTTATTTATTATTATTATGTTAATCACCGTACATTACATCATTAGTTTTTGATGTAGTGTTCTATGATTCATTGTTTGCGTACAACACCCAGTGCTCCATGCAGAATGTGCCCTCCTTAATACCCATCACCAGGTTAACCCATCCCCCACCCAGAACCCTTAGTTTGTTTTTCAGAGTCCATAGTCTCTTATGGTTTGTCTCCCCCTCCGATTTCCCCCCCTTCATTGGAATTGGTCCATACATTGTGGAGGCTGGTAAGTCTGAGATCAGTAGGGTAGGATTTCAGGCTGGAAACTCATGCAAGAGTTAATGTTGGTGTCTTGAGGTTGAAATTTGTAGAACAGACTAGATAGGCAGGAGTTGATATTACAGTCTTAAGTCTGATATCTGTAGGGCAGGTGGCTGGCTGGAAACACAGAATTTCTACGTTGTAGTCTTGAGACAGAATTCCTTCTTTTCCAGGAAACCTCTGATTTTTCTGTAAGACCTTCAGTTGTTTGGATGAGGCCCACCACATTATGGAGGGTAATCATTACTTAAATTCAACTGATTATATATGATAATAACATCTATAAAATACTTTTACAGCAATATCAAGACTACTGTTTGGCCAAACAACTGGGCATCATAACCTAACTAGGTTGATACATAAAAGTTAACTACCCCACATGCCATGATTTCTCTTTCTGCATTTTCTGCCTTATATGTCCTTATTTGACATTCCTAAATTTTAATACCCTCAAGCCCTAGCTCATTTTCTTCCTCTATTGCAAAGCCATTACTGTTTACTTCAGCCAGGAATGATATTAACTAAGACCTGTGACATTCTGTAGGAGGATGTACCACTTTTATCACATGCATTTCATGCTGCCTGGTATTGAATGTATTTCTGTAAGGCTTTTATACTGTATGAGAGCTTTGAGTTTCTCAAGGTCCAGGGTGGTAACAAATAGATCTTTGCATTGAATTTGCTATATAATACGTTGCTCTACAAAAAGGTGCTTAGAATTTTTTGTTTTCTGATGTGCCAGGGTATTATTCTAAGCCATTCTTAACCTTAAAGAATTCTAGCATACAGTGGGAGTATGATATAGCACAGTGTTTCACAAAGTTTGGTAGGCATTCTATAACAGAATATAGTATTTATAATAGTAGATGCATATTAAATTTAATATGGTTTAGAAAAAGTGATTAACATCAAACTGATAAATTTTCAGTTACGAATGTTTAGGATGAGGTGAAAACAGAGAACTGTTTTAGGGTTGAATCTATTAAGTAGTAGAGGGTCAGCATGTAAGTACAGCAACATTATGAGGTAATATCTGAAGCATTTAAGTTTGTGAAATATTAGTGTCATGTAATCTTAGACTAAAAATGAAGAGATCTGAAATTATTTAACTCTCTCACACTGTGTGATCTAAGGCATTTTCTCTCTCTCATCCTCTGTATGTCTTTTTTGCCTAGGTACTCCTGTTAATTTATCTTCCAACTCTAAAACTATAATTTTTTGCTTAGATCCCTTTAACACAATGCAGATCACAATACAGATGGTGCAAGTAGGGAGAAGATCTCCAATTGGTAGACTAACCCCAAATAGGTTGTGTATATATTGAATGAAACAGGACCAAAAAATTTGCTAACAGTAGGCACAGGGCATCCTTTGGCTTAGAACTGAAACAAGTAGATTTATGATTTAATCTTATTTATTCTGTAACATTCCTGTTAAATGAATGTCCCTGATCTTCCTACCATCCTACTCATATTTCTAATGTGCTCATAATACTCGAAGGTAATCATGATCATTTGCAATTATAGTGTCCTGTTATCAATTAATTTGCAGTTCACCAGTAATCATCTGATTATCTCTAACAAAGCTGCAAAGGCATGGTGATTACATTGAAAGTAATTATCATGTAATTGCACATAATTATTTGTACCTTATTAAGTGCTCACATGATTAAAATATTTTTGGTCAAATACAAATTATCCGTGGGACTAAAATTTTTTTTTTTTTTAAATAAGAAAGTTTTCTTCCTGGTCTTCTCTTTTGTAGATAAAGTTGAGCCATCAAACTGAGATTTCCATATTACGCCAAATAGGATGAATTGGTAAGGAGAGGCAAAAGTTAGATTTCATTAGTGGGATTCCTCATACATCCAATGAAGTTGAGATAATAAGCTTCAACTTTCAGCATGGATGAATGCTTTCCTTCCCTTAACTATAACAAAAAATATTACCCTATTAAGAGTATACACTATGAATGTCATTGAGGACAATGTGTTTTTCATGTCCAACACCACCATTAGCAATTTTACACTGAACTTTTATTTTTTCCACAGTATTCTTTCTTCAGAACTTTTTTAAAAAATTTTTTTATTCTTATATTATCCCCATACATTACATCATTAGTTTTAGATGTAGTGTTCCATGATTCCTTGTTTGTGCATAACACCCAGTGCTCCATGCAGAATGTGCCCTCCTCAATACCCACCACCAGGCTAACCCATCCTCCCACCCCCCTCCCCTCTAGAACCCTCAGTTTGTTTTTCAGAGTCCATCGTCTCTCATGGTTCGTCTACCCCTCCGATTTCCCCCCCTTCATTCTTCCCCTCCTGCTACCTTCTTCTTCTTCTTCTTTTTTTTTTTTTCTTCTTAACATATATTGCATTATTTGTTTCAGAGGTACAGATCTGAGATTCAACAGTCTTGCACAATTCACAGCGCTTACCAGAGCACATACCCTCCCCAGTGTCTATCACCCAGTCACCCCATCCCTCCCACCCCACCCCCCATCTTCAGAACTTTTAATAGTCACATATTCATATTCAGTGTTTTTGTTTTAATTTTCAAAAGCTTTATTTAGAGTGGGGTGAACTACATTTATGATTGTAAAAGCAGTTCCCAAATTTGTTCATTTAGGCATCCATAAAGATCCAACTATTTATATCAGCATGGTCCTTTAGAAATAGTATGTGAACCACATATCCAATTCAAATTTTTCTTGTAGTCACATAGAAAAGCAGCAAGAAGCAGGTAAAATTAATTTTAGTCAGAAAATAAGCATTAATTCAAAGATACTCAATGTAAAAATTAGTAATGAATTGTTACTTTTTTTTGTACTAAGTCTTTGAAATCTGATGTGCATTTTACTTATAGCACATTTCAATTCAGGTTAGCCATATTTTGGGAAA
Organism: Mirounga angustirostris; assembly: GCF_029215605.1. NCBI lineage: Eukaryota > Metazoa > Chordata > Mammalia > Carnivora > Phocidae > Mirounga > Mirounga angustirostris. The sequence goes on along the minus strand of NW_026991709.1, from coordinate 172,297,180 downwards.
TGACAGTATGACTTCCATGACTAGGTCATTAAAGACGTTGGAGCTTTTGCCTTGTTCTCTCTTGGATCTCTTGCTCTGGGGGAAGCCAGAGGCAATGTGGAGCCTTTCAGATGCTTATGCAGGCCCATGAAGATGTCCACAGGACAGAGAACTAAGACTTGCTGCCAAAGCCGGCATGAATTTGCTGGTCATGTGAGTGAATCATCTTAAAGGCAGATCCTTTTGTCTAAGTCAAGCCTTCAGGTACCTCTCTGGATGACCTCTTGACTGCAACCTACAGAACCACCTAAGCTAAGCTGCTCTCAAATTTCTGACCCACAAAAATTATGTGAAATAATAAATGTTTATTGTTGTTTCTAGCCCCCCCAAATTTAGCTACATTTCAGTTGCTCAATAGCCACATAGAGCTTGTGGCTACTGAATTAATAGTATAGGTATATTGATTGTATTGATCAATATCTACATGATAGAATATGAGTCATAATGTATAGTTTGCTTTCTGATTTATAGGTTTTCTATCAGTTTGTGTTTCATACTCTGCTAAAAAATATGTTTAGCCTAAACAAACCCCTACTTTTTTTTTTAAGATTTTATTTATTTATTTGACAGAGAGAAACAGCAAGATTGGGAACACAAGCAGGGGGAGTGGAAGAGGGAGAAGCAGGAGAGGGAGAAGCAGGCCTTCCGCTGAGCAGGGAGCCTGATGGGGGGCTCGATCCCAGGACTCTGGGATCATAACCTGAGCCAAAGGCAGACGTTTAACGACTGAGCCACCCAGGCGCCCCTGAAGTTTGCTAGAAGGATAGGGACAAAACCAACATTTATGAACTGCTTTACTATGTCATATAGGATGCTAAGTACATTTATATTTATTACCTAACTTAATCCTTATAAAGTCCAGAAAGATAAGTTGTGTATCTTACATTACAGATTAGAAAAGTGAGGCTCAGAAAGTTTCATCTTATCAAAGTTGTCCAGTGAATAGTGAGCTGTGATCCAAACTTAACTCTCTTTGACAACAAATTTTGTCTCATGCTTTTCAAATAAGAAACACATATTTTGGGTCCACTTGCTCATTTGGTGGTCCTAGCAAGAGGATTTTGAATGACCCAGACTTCCCTAAGTATTGTGTGACAGACTTGATTTGAATAGAGTTTCTTACAATTATAATTTGATTGTTAGGGTTACTCTTGACCTTCCTTATCCATTGAATTAGGTTCCCAATTCAATTTCTTGAATTGGACTCTCCTGATAGCTAGGCCTGGCAAACTTATCTCAAATACAGCATAAATTGTCTTTTGATGGCATTTTAACTGAAAGTTTGTTGACTATCACACACACTCATAGAAAGCCTACCTTTGGGGATAACTCCGTGACTGACAGCAATGCCTTAGCAACCATCTGATTGTAGTTATAGAGGAAATTTACCTTGGATTGAAGAGTCACATGCCATTGTGATTGACAGAGTCTGTAAGACAATCAAGGTCAAACCCAGAGTGAATTGAGTATGTGGCTATAAGCATTGGCAGATAAGTCATGTGTCAAATATTGCCTAGCCATCTGGTTACTGCTCATGATTAGGCTGGAGTCATTGTGTTAACATTTTATTGAGGGCAACTACATGGGAAACTTGTTTGTTTTCAGTTTATCAGTGAAATATGTTTTATCTGCAACACAAAATGGTTCTGCTTAAAGTGAACCTGAAAATCCATTGGCTCTAATGATTCCAACATGACCTTCAAAAAAGCTTTATTTGGGAAATTGTCACAACTATGTTGTAAAATGTTTTTTCATCACTTTAAAGTGATTAATGCATTATTGAAATAATATATTAGGTATTGAAAATGACACTCATGAATTGGTGCCTAATTTCTTAAACAGTAATAGAAAACAAACTTGGCCACCTCAGGGGTGTTAGAAGACCCCAAATATTTAAAGACTATGAGCTAATCCATATATTAGATGTGTGGGTCATGAAAGATGATGGGGTGTCACCACTAAGCTATGCATGAAGAGATAGGTAACTTGTGTGAAATACTGAAAATTCATATTCAGCAGAATGTGTTAAACATACTAAAACTCCCCTAACAAATATTTGGTTTATTTTTGAGGAAAAAAATAAAGCCACAGGGAAATGAAGTCAAATGTCCCTAGGCATGTTATACTTATATGGTTACCAGTGTACTGACTATTAATCCAGTGTTATTTCTTCCTATAACTTTGCTGTTTATACGTTAAGTTTTAAATACAGTGGCTGATTGGCTTAAAATTAATGTTAGAAAAGCTGAAGTTGCTTTTAATCTCTCATGGAATAGTAATTATTCTGTTTTTAACTATCATATTGTCCTTCTAGCTGGACTATCAGAACGGATGTGGGCTAATCAAACAAATTCTCAGAGAAGGTAGCAACAGCACCATTTTCGGTGGTTTGGAAGTTATATTTCTATATACAAATTAGACCACTACATAAGCAAATGATATGAACCAATTTTAGTTGGTATTCTCTGTCATTGCTGGTTCCCCTACAAGAATAGGCATTGAATGCCTCTAGGCATTTACAGTAACCACAGCAAATTCATTTCAATAATGAATGGATTCTTGAGAAAACAATATAATAGAACCAATAGGTTCTAGCAAAGTGCAATTTCATCATCAATTACATCATGTTCCACCATGTTAACATTTATGCTCCGGCATGTCTGGGACAGTATTGCTGAGGTTGGCATCTCAGCAAGTACACTACACTAGGTGGTGCCTAGTTCAGAATGCAGTGAGTGAGATAGCCCTTTGTAAATAGAAAATCAGTTTTATCAACTGTATTTTCCTTTTTCCTTACTCAACTTCATCTATCTACCTACCTACTTACTTACCTATTAGTTGTTATCTACTCAAAGGCAAGACCATAAATAAACAATAACATTAACTGATTAGAGATGATATAAAGTTGTTAATCATCTTTAATAAAGTCTGGAGATACAACATCAGTTGTTTCTTGATTATCCCTTTGTCACTAAATAGGAGATTCCAAGTTTTCTTTAATAAACAATCAATATGTAATATCTACCATCTATATGCATTATGAACTATCTGAATTAGTGTTTAAAATATGGGGTAGGCAGTGAAAAAAAGCTACTGAATATGCAGCTCATTGTATATGTTATGATTTATCCAAGTTAGTGTTTAAAATTATGGGTCAATCAGCCAAAAAGCTATTGAATATGTAACTCATTATAACATTAATAGAATCAAATATGTCTTCCTATAATCCAATTATTGGTGATTTGGGAGCTATTTTCCAAGCAAAATTTCCCCATAAGTTTGTTTTTGTCTTGGTTGAGAACTGGCACTTTCGAGATAAAGCCACTAACCCAGCAGGTGTTTTTTTGTTTTTTTTTTTCCTCCTGAATAATTTTTTTCAACTTAAAATGACTGTTCCTAACAGCAGGTGCTTTCTTCTTTGTTTTGAGTTATACTGAACATGCTTTTGGTGTTCATAAATACTGAAAAATCAACTATAAAAATGCTGGATGAAAAAAAGCTATTTACGCATGGTTGGGAGATAAAATTTTAGTTTTGATTCAATAACTCACATCACATATCCCATCTTTCAGGAAGACTTTGGATCTACTTTCAAAATATATCTAGAAACAGGAAATAGTTATAACATCTGACTGGTTTGCTCATTATGAGTAAAATAAAATCTTTAATACCTGTCAGTCTTATATCTGTATGAAAATCATGATTTTGACTTTCTAAAAATTAATTATATTTTATGAGCTTTGGAGCTCTTCCACTGAGATATCCAGAGGGTTCAATTGTCAGAACCAGGTGAATTTTGTCACAAAAGAAGTATACTCTATAGGAAATTTAAACCTACTCATGTCATTTCTTCGCTCCTAGAAGTGAATCCAAAGAAGCAATAGAATTTTGTTTCCTTTGTTTTTCTCTTTTTAATTTTTTTCTCTACTAATATCATGGTGTGTGTTTGTTTGTTTTGGGTTCATTTTTGGCCTGATAAGTTATTCTTCATTAGTGACAAGAATGATTAGGAATTTTGTTTTATGGTCTGACTATTTGGTGGTCTCTGTAAGTGAATTAACAGTTTACAGAGATTTGTTTTCTGTTGGCTGAAAGATGATAATCTGGTTTGTTATTCTTTAACTGTGTTCTTGTCAATTTTGAGCTTAAATCAGTTTTTTTTTGCCTACTGGAAAGGAGGGCAGCTCTTTTATATCTGGATTATGTATAACTGGAAATAATGACTATACAATCAAAGCCTTAGATGGAATGTCCTATTTGAGAATGATGCTCACTTAATCAACCCAAGCTACTGAGGTTATATAAGCTTCGGCTGTAAATGCAACAGAGAAGACAGTACTCTCATTAGAAAAACCAATATAGTTGGAAAAAAATATTTTTGGAAGGAGAAACAGAGACCATCCTATTAAGAGACCAAACTAGTGAAATACATTTTGTCCACATGGACTGGAAATTTTCATTGAAAGATATTTTCCTTTATAGGAGGAAATGAAGGAGGACTTTTCAGGCATACTCGAAATGATAGGCTCAAAAGACAGAGCCCAGAACAGGGGCGGGGGTGAGCTGTGGTATTTTCCATCTTGGATAGCAGCTGGTGAGGATAGAATGGGGGCACAGGCTTCTTGGGAGGCATAGAAAGAGGATGCCTCAGTCACCTTTGACTTTCTCATTGTTTCTGGGACATCAATCCCAGTTTCTGAACTGCCTGTTCCTGCTTAAAAAAATCCAGGTCCTTAGAATCTCCTTGAAGGTAGTAGAATGTGGCACTTGTCACTTTGCTTAAAGGAGGAGGAAGATCTGTAATTACAGGATTGTTCAGCTGTGGGCTCTGCCTGAGCCTGGAGTTCTTCAGTGTGTTGTCTGTGCTCTCTTATCTGAAGTGTATGCCTTAGATGCAATCTCCTCTCCTGGATCAAGCCCATGACTGATGTGTGCTAAAGGTCTTCAGTGTCCACACTACCTAAAAGCCAGCTCTGTTTTGAACAGGGCCTGGGCTCTGCTGAAAGGCTGATACTGACTTGGCATTCTGCAGGGAACCTTCTGCCTTTTCCCTTTTCTTGGATGAACACAATGAGACAAATGACTCTTCCTTTCTCTGAATTGTTTTTTGAAGAGCGTGTACCCTTTTGGCGTAAGAACTGGAATATCTCACTCAGCAGGTTTCTGTTGATCCTCTCTTTTTTGCAGGGTGGCTCTTTCTCTCTGGTGTGGAAGTTTCCCAGATCTGTATCCCCTGTGGATTCTCTCTATTCTCTACTTTGGCAGTACTCATTTTCTTCATTTGTGTCTAAACCAACACTCTATATCTATCTTAGGGTCTGAAACATAGATGATCCATGCTCCTGCTACCCCAGGGCGCTTGTCCTCCCCTCCATGTAGTTATATAAAACCTGGGAAGGTGCCGTGTCCCTGCTGTGCATGCTATGGGGATGGGGCTTTGAGCCAGTAGCAGCCAAACTGAGTCAGGGGGCATGTCAGTGACACAATTATGAGCATGTTCTGAGGTTCTGCCTCTGTTTTAAACTTTAACTGAGAAGAAAGGTGGTGTTTAAAGCATGTTTTCCCTGTATTTTAGACTACCAAAAATCATAGTTGTGTGGGGCATTCCTTAGTTATTAGAACCCTTAGACTACTTTGATTGCCAGTTAGTATTGGGAACTTCTGAGCTCTATAGTTCTCAGAATGTCTCTCTCTCTCTTCTTTTCTTTGTTTCTTTCTTTCTTTTTTTTTTTTTTGGCATTATGGACTCTGTAGTCATACTGTACTATCTCCTTAGAACCATTTGCCCTTCAGTGCATCTCCAACTTCATGCCTCATATCTTCACTCTCTGAGGCATGACTATGTGATGGCAGGGTGTCTCCTGAGGCACAGTTCTCATTCTTATCCCTGGGTTCATGGTCTACTATTGCTCGACTGATAGTCATCTCTGGGACACCCTTTCAGCTTCCAGTTAACTTATACTCTGTCAGGTTTTCTCTTTGTTGCAAAGTGTGAGGGTTGAAAACCTCTTCTCTAGCTTGATGAGTCTATGTAAGATCATGTTATGCCTCTGGCCTTGCTAATTTAAAAAAAAAATTTTTTTTAAATTACATGTTTTCTCCAGCTCAGTTATTGAGTAAGTCTGCCCCTGAAACATGGGTGACTGAAAGAGGCCAGATTGAGCCTCTTTCATCTACTACCATAATTTTATGAATTAAAGGATCTTGAAGAGTAGGCCCCACTTTTGCCACTCATGAAAGCAAACAAAGTGGGCTTGTAGTACCATAGAGTACATGGATCAAGGAAGGAAAGCTCCCAAGAAGCATACATGTTAGTATTTCTGACTTATTGACGGTACCAAGTTTCTGGTTTCCAAGAGGGAATGGGACTTTTTAGGAGGTGGCAATGAAGAATGGCCAATAATCCAGGAAGGATGGACCCTCATGGATCATACCCTCATTGATCTGTCCTTGCTGCTTGCCCAAGTATACATTCTACTGTTTTCAGGGTACTTCTGGTGGAGGTCTTCCTTGGGCCATTGGGTAATTCCCTGAGTGACTCATCAAATCTATTTTTGTCTCCTTCTCAGCATCAGCCCTGAGAGTGAGTCTTCATTGGATAGCTTTCTTAGCCCCTTGGTAGTTTATCTTTGGGTCCATCCCCAGATTATGGCCCAGACTCCTCCCCAAGTCATTTCTTAGTGGGAGTTATCTGGATCTTCTATATAGAATCTTTCTGGGTGCTTCAGTTCAGTTTTCTTGAGATCCTTTGGCCCTTCAACACAGAGGTCTGTAAGAGTCCTCATTGACCCTTCAGGCCTGAGAGGTTCCTGGTAATTTACATTTAGACTTCATTGGTGCTATAGTCTTTTGTATGCTGTGAACTGACCCCTTTCATCTTCTATATATCTATTTTGAAAGTGACACACACAAGTTGTTTCCACATTTCCTAGTTCAAACATCCTTCAGGAAGGACTAGCCTGTAGGCTTGGAAGTTCACCTTGTCCTATGGGATGTTGAAAGTGAGAGGAGTAAGTGCTTCCTGAGATCTTTGGATCTCAGAGGGCAAATTAAGCCCACAGTTTTATAACTGCTTGTGCAACAAATGCCATTTTCAGATGTAGAATTTCAGGTGGGGTGAGAGGCTGCTTGTCTTTCTGTCTTTTAGGGAGGGATATTCTACAGGCCCTGATCTGAATGGGAGAGAGGCTTGAAAGTAGGCCTGGGGCTCAGTCTGAGCCACATATAAGGGCAGTAATTGAGGCTGAGTTACAGATAGGCACTGGATCTGGACTTTGGGGTGGGGCAGAGGCTGCAGCTAAGAAAGTAGTAAGGATCCTTTAGCCTGCATTAGGCTTTGGGTAACGATAGGTTTTACATTGAATAAGACAAAGGGTTACTCTCCTGGAGAAGATCTACACTATATGGCAGGATTATAGACAAAAAAGCCTCCCCGTGCCTAGCCAAGAGACCCTGGAAAAGCTGGTTTCATTTATGCTGCAAATCATCACCCAACTTCCTGGGATTCGGGAGATGCTGTTTCTATGCATCTGCTCTTGTTTCCCTTCAATTGCTTTAGAACAGTTATAGGTATCATGTTCCATCACATAGCCTTGCCTGAGTTGTTTTCGAAATGGCCCTCCTTCTTTTCTTTCTTTGCCCAAACCTGCAAATACATATTCTTTATTACTCTGTATCTTCATATGTTATTGACATCTAAGCCAAAGAAGAAGTTATTGGCCTCCACCTTTAGGGTGTGCCTAGAGAGAGGTGTGTGATGGATGGGGAGAAAGGGGCCTTTGGAGTAGAACACGATGTGAGGAAGTGGGATGGAACAAGTCCTTCAGAGATGTCCACCGCTAGGCTGGTGTGGAAGGTGTGGACCATGCCTGGAAATATTAGAATGGAAGAAGCCAACATCCTGAGAAACTCTGTAGAAGATCTCCCTGGGATCGTATTCAGTAGAATGAAAAGCATGTCAGATTGATTTAAAGTTTTGTGTGGTGATGCTGGAGTAAGAAGGGTTGGTGTTGTAGGATGGCAGGTAAATCAATCATTTGGTCCCTGGAGGAGGTGGAGATGTGTGAGAAAATGAGATCCTGACAGTGAGGAGTCAGGTGACTTCTTGACTCTACATTGCCCCCCCCCCCCCCAAAAGCAGGAAAAGTTGGAGGGGCTGGGACCCATTTTCACTCTTTTCTGTCTAGGCCTACTGGGGAGCTTCATTATTCAAGAGAAATACGATTTTCTACTTTGAATTGGTGGAACTCTGTGTTCCTTCTGTGCTTTGAAGTGGATAAAAATTCATTTTTAAAGTGGATTAAAGTATTTTCCCATGTTCCTTCTTCGTAAAACTTAGATAATGAAGAACTTTCTGTAAGTGACCCTCAGGTGAATGATGAATATCTCCTCTGCTGAGCATGGGTGTAGAATTTTAGACCTATAGTGATGAGAGCTATGCTTTTATCATGTAATCAGAGGCTTTTAGAGGCTCAGCATTGCTTTCCAGAACAGCCCTAACACAAAGTGTTGGACCAGCATCACCTCCAATGGGAAGGTAATGATGAACACATGCTATGGGACTCTGTTGTCCTGCTGGTATCTTACAGTTTCTTATTAGTCTAGTTCTAGGACACTCAATCAGTATTTGAGATTCTATCCTGGAGTCCTCTGTGAGTTCATGTGTGAGCTTTGTCTAGAAGCCCTACTTTAACCTTTGTCCTGTTCAGCCTGTTCCACTAGAAAGATAATGGTCTTTTTCTTGAGAAGTCTCATCTCATTGACTTAGTAAAATGCAAAAAAGAACAGAAAAAAATGAGACTTAATCTAAGCTGGTGAGTGGATCTAGGGTTCTCTTATTTAATTTTTCTTTTCTTAAGTAATTATAATAGAAGGATGCTTCTGGTGAGAACACAGAAACAAAAGGAGTCCTAAAACTCAGGGAAAAAAAGAATAGATACAATGCTCCACAGAGTTGAGCTGGAGCTCAGACATGGGTATCAGGAAGTAGAGAGATTTCTCTCTCTCTCTTTTTTTTTTTTTTTAGCACACTGCTTCCTCAGGAGCTGGGTATTGAACACGAATACTCTAAACCAGAATTCTGGTCCACATCTCAGAGGTGTGGGACAGTCACCCAGGGGTCTCCAGGGTCGGGGAGGAGACAAAAAAATGATGAACCTACAGACCCCCATCCTCAACCACTACCATTTATCTTAGCAGATCCCACTAACCATCCTGAGCCTATTACATCCCTAAAGCCTTCTATGGGTCTAGTTCTTTTCCAGTTCCATCCTTTGAGCATATTGTATATATTGGTATGTATATTGTATATATCAGTATGCATGTTGGGGTCAGGAGTTTGAAGACTGTACATACACACAACACACACAATATATGTATATACATATGTGCATTTACTAAATATACATACATATCACACACACACACACACCACTGAGTAAAATTCTCTATATATTCCACAATATATCCAGGTATTAGCTGGGTTAATCTTTATTCCTTGGAGTTTATGGCTTTAACATTACCAGTTCAATAGCCTTGGAAATCTGTAGTTTTCCCAGGAATTTTTATTAATCCCTAGCCCTTTACTCTGTGAGAATCTCCTGTATTCTCCTCCCAGGCTTCTCACCATAATGTGGTTCTTTTTTTGGGGAGACGTCATTAACCTACACATAGAACTCAACTCCCAGACCCCTTCAAGTTTACCCCAAATAATATATTTTTACACACAAAAAAATCAGTAAGCAGTATAGCCTCTGTATTAAAGATACTATAAGAGTGATAAGACTGGAGAAAGGTATGAGTATATCCCATAGGAAATAATTTGAAAACTCTCTTGGTCATTGTTTGTCATTCTTGTCTTTTTGGGGCTGCTTTGCCCTGCGGTCTCTCAAATCCCCCCTCTCTACCCACGTAGTGCCTCACTAGGCTGGTCCCTCTCTCCAAAAACCCTTTTTACCCCTTCAGTATTTTAAATTTTTCTCACATATTCATACAGAGCAGTTCAGGTCTTTTAAGCCCTGGCTCCATCTTGCATATACAGATACTTCTTGATTTAGGGATTTAGGCCATCTCTTACAAAATTAAATCTTTAGGAGAACAGTTGGGAGTTACACAGAGGACATGTGAGGTTTGTTTTGTATTACAACTATGGCTACTTTCTCTGTGAATGATCTACTGATTTTTCTTTTCTACTTTCTAACTTTTCATGAAAAACACTATTGGCTTGCCAATATTTATAAAAATAAGTAATAAGAGAAAATGTTTGGTGGTGGTGTTGGTGAGTGTGTGTTTTGCCATGTGATCCAGGCATATAACAGAATTTAAATACTTAGAGCTTCATTATTTTTTTACTTTTCTTTTTTTAAAGATTTATTAATTTATTTTAGAGAAAGAGAGTACAAGTAGTAGGGGCAGAGGGAGTGGGAGAGAGAATCTGAAGCCAACTTCCTGCTAAGCGCAGAGTCCGACTTGGGGCTCAATCTCACGACCCTGAGATCATGACCTGAGCTGAAACCAAGAGTCAGCTACTTAACTGACTAGGCCACCTAGGTGCCCAACTTATAGCTTCATTATTAAGATGACAAACTGCTGAAGTCATGCACTGTATAATGTACTTGCTTTGATTTCCTCATTTTCCTCTGATTCTGTTGCCTCAGCCATAGGGAGATACCTAAACCTTTTCTACTCATATTATGAGCCTTAACCACAGCTGACTGTCCCTTTATTTGCCCATTTTCCCCTGCAGCAAAAATAAATTTTCCATAGTTCTCCATCCCCCCAAATATTTAGATTCCAAGCTACACCCCCTAATCTATTCTCCCTTCACTGCAGGGTTTTTTTCCATATGCAGAATTCCCTCCGTGTATCCTAGCATCTCTGGCATTGTCAGTTATAGAATGATCTGGCCCTGACTGGTCCTAATGCTTCAGGACTCTCCTATATAAAAACAGCCTTCTAAATTTGAAGGAATATAAACTCTAGAAAGATAATATTAAGGTGATATAAGGGACTATAAAAATGGCCCATCAACTTTATTCTTCAAAACTACCAATATCATAAAAGAAAAAGTCTGGAGAACTTTTTCAGATTAAAAACTACTAAAGATATGTGGTGACTAAGTAGATGACAACCTGGAGCTTGAAGTGTGAGAAATACAATGTCACAAGGCATATTACTAGGTGAACTAACAAAAACGAAATAAAACCAGTAGATTAGATAAAAGTTCTGTATACATATTCAGAACAATGAAGGTGGTAACAATGCTGTGGGTATAAAAGGAAATATCCCTTTTTAAGGACATACCTAACTAATCTAGGTATAAGGCCATGATACCTGTTTCAGATGTTCAGTAAAAAGAATAATATGGATATGGATAAAAAAAGCAAATAGGACGAAATGTTGTAACTCGGTGTTATGGGTTGAATTGTGTCTACCAAGAAGAGATATGTTAAAGTCCTAACCTCCAGTGCCTCAGAATGTGACTTTATTTGAAAATGGGGCCATTGCATATGTAATTAGTTAAGATGAGGAATACTAGAGTAGGATGGGTCCCTAATTTAATGAGTGGTATTCTTTTAAGAAGCAGGCCATGTGAAGACACAGAGACACCCTGGGAAAATGCCATGTAAACACAGAGGTAATTCCAATTTTATGCTTCTACAAACCAAAGAACAGCCAGGCTTGCCAGTAAACCACCAGAAACTAGAAAGAGAGTAGGAAGGATTCCACTACAGGTTTTAGAGAGAGCATGGCCCTACTGACACCTTGATTTCAGACTTCTAGCTTCCCAAACTGTGAGACAATAAATTTCTATTGTTTTAAGCCGCTTAGCTTGTGGTACTTTGTTACAGCAGCCCTAGGAAACTAATTTAGTAGGTGAATGTACATAAAGGGTTTAGGGGTGTTTTTTAGTGTTCTTGCAGCTTTCAGTATGGTTGAAATTACTGCAAGATAAAAAAGATTTTTGGGATAGAAATACACACATGCACACTCAGAAATGGATAGCGTTTTTACTACCTTCACTTCCATCATCCTGGTCTGAGTTACCTTCATTTCTCTAGACTATTATAAAACCTTTTAATAGTTTCTCCTACTTTGATGCTTGCCCACACCCCAATCACTGCTAGTTTCACCAAGTGTGATGTATTTAAACTGTGTGTCAAATTCTGACACTTCCTACAGTGGCTTCTGTTTCACTGTGAGTATAAGCCGAAGTCCTTAGAATGACCTCAGATTTTTACATGAGGTAGCCTTGTAATTTCTTCCTTTACTACTCTTTCACTAGTTCTGGTCCAGCCCCGGTGACCTTGAACATTGCCAGGCACAGACCTGTGTTTTAACTTTGTACTCTCTGAAGGCTCTGACGACTTACTCCTTTACCCCTTTAATTACTTCAAGTATTTCTGCAAATTACATACCATTGAATTCATGTGGACCCCCCCCATTTAGTAGTGCACCCTTTCCTTCCCCAGGAATCCCTCCAGTAGTCCCAGCCCTCTTTAGCATGCTATGTTACCTTCTGTCATTTTTTTATTTTAATTTTAATTTTTTAAAGATTTTATTTATTTACTGACACACAGAGAGAGAGAGCACAAGCAGGGGGAGCGGCAGGGAGAGGGAGAAGCAAGCTCCTCTCTGAGTGGAGATCAAGAATCGCATGCTCTACTGAATGAGCCAGCCAGGCAATCCTGTAAAAGGTATTTTTAAAAGAAGTTAACAAACTTGTGTTCAGCTCTGAGAACTAGGATGTGGTAGTTCTCTACCCCAATTAGTTCAGTTAGAGATGAACACCCAAGGAAGTAGTTATCAAATTTAACTCCTTTTAATTTTTCTTTCCAGAATATATGTGTATGCTTTTATAATCAGATCTAAATTTATGACTAAATCAGGAGTGACAATGAAGAGATTCTCTTCTATGAACTCTAGTCCCATTGGTGCTTTTGTTTAATGGATCAAAAGACATGTGGTAAAATGATGAGTGCAGATTGCTAAAAATGAAACAATGTAAAGATTATCACTGGATACAAGTCATAGAGAAAATGAGGAGGTATATATGTTAGGGGATGTTGAACTGATTCTCTTTATATTTGCTTGAGCATCATCTCTTTCACTCATGATGCTACCAGAGTAATAGTATGTGCATTATAATTTTAAAAAAGTCTGATTTGTCAGGAATTTGACTTATAAAAAATTTAAGCTTTATTGTCATATAATAATATTTGGAAATAACTTATTCTGGTGCTGTATATAATATCATAGATTACAAGAAAAATATTTATTAAAATATTTTAAAATTACAAAATTAACATCTATTCTTAAATATTAGCTGCCTATATAGGATAGGAAGTAACTGACATCTTTTAAATGTTTAACACAGTTCTGGATCCATAATATCAGGTAAACGCTCCACTGACAGGTATTACCCTGGAGATCACATGGCTTATACAACCTGGAGAGTTGCCTTCAAAAACGAGGGTGGGCAATTTCCCAGTATTTTAAGGTACTACTGTAGTGACAATCCGCTAGTTTGGCTTGAAGCATCCTGGAGCTCCTTATGAACCAACTTATTTTTGGAGGTAAAATAATATGCTTAGAGACGTGTTCTTTAATTGGCGGGGAAGAAAATAAGTCAGCTTTCTCAGTAAATTATTGATAAGGGTTGTAGTATTTCCTGATATATTGCTAAGCTTTTAGCAAGTGCTCATATGTGTTTGTTTGATCTTCTTTTGAGTAAAAACTTCTCCCAAAAATCTACAGATGGCATGGGGATAAGGAACCAGGTCCTGTAATCAATAGTATCTGTGTCTGATCCAGCTTCTGAAGATGGTAATTTACATAGCGCTATATCATCTATAAGTTATCTCCTATAAAGGGAGCAGGCTGAAATTAATACCTCTTTGCTGTTTTTCAGGTACCGAGCTTTTATGCCTCACTTAGAAAGAGGTAGTCTGAGGTATGTGTCTGAAGGCATAAAAATGGTGCTAGAGTGTTGGTTTTTTAAAAATATTTTATTTATTTATTTGAGAGAGAGAGCAGGAGCAGTGCGGGGGGAAGGTCAGAGGAGAGGGAGAAGCAGACTCCCTCCTGAGCAGAGAGCCTGATACGGGGCTCAGTCCCAGGACCCTGGGATCATGACCTGAGCTGAAGGCAGATGCTTAACGACTGAGCCACCCAGGCGCCCCGCCAACTTGATATTCTTAATTTCCTCTGACCCCTACCATAGAATCCTAGTTTCTACCATGGACTTTGAATTCTTTTATTGACAGGGTATTCTGAGAACATATTTATCCTTTTAGTCATTGGTTGCTCGGTAGACTCAAATGAACCTTCATTCATTTGTTCAATACGATAAGTATTTATTGAGCATCTACTCAGTCACTTGATCTCTGATTTCTTTTCTACTATTTTTTTGTTATAATTCATTCATCATTCAACAAATATTAGTGCTTACCATGTGCCAGGCATAAAGGGATACATACAACTGTATCTTTGTGTGAAGCTCTTGGCTTAGTTGACTGTGGTGTCTTTGTGAATTGATCTTCTCTTCTCCTGTGATTTGTTCAGTGATCCACTCCTGACCTGTGAAAGATACCTGCTCTCAGACCTCTTCCATTAGTAAATTGAAGCACAGGCTTTCCTGAAGTTGTACCAGCTTTTAAATCTTCACAACTTAGCATCATTTCCCTAGGTCTTCCTTCTTCAAACTGACTCCCAGGCATCTACTAGTCTTTGTAGATGTCCCTGGATGCCCTATTTACCTGGATTCATCCTGTGTATGTAGTGGAGGGTGATAACCTGTTTTTAAATTCAAAATGATTTTCATTGCTTCTTGGTTGGCTAGCTTGGATTAATTGATTTTTTTTTAAATAAAAGAATAACCAGGATAGAATACATCTGAAGTATTCCGCATTTAACATTTATTGAATGCATACCATGTGCCGGGGCTGTGATTCTGTGCCATAATGTATTACATTTCCAGTAATCCCCAAAATAATACTGCAGGGTAGGAGTTACTTTCTTCATTTTATAGATGAGAAGTGTGAAACTCAGAGGTTTTATCTCTTGTTAATATATTTCATTAATGGCCATATCTAGATTTGAACTCCAGGCTTTCTGGCATAAATCTCCTATTCTAAAGCTGTCCTAAGTAAAATATATTGGTCTTGTGAAGAGATGAATGCTGGTAGGTACATACTTTTTGAAATAGAGGATTTTCAGTAATGCATGAATTCTCTGGAGGGAACAGTGTGGCAGACATTTTGGTTTCATCACATGGGGTTCTTGATTAGTGACAAATTCATACTGAACTACAGATCGGTAATACTGTCATGTAAGGTGGAAGATGTATTTGTCTAGCTAAAAATGCTCTTTTTAGCTTTGGAAAATTTTAGATTTTTTCTATTAACTTGGTTGCTCTCAATTTTATTATCACTGAAATATATATCTCCTCAAATCACAGCAAAAGAAAATAATGCCTTTGAATGATTTATTTTTAATGTTTGAACACACAGAATTCAAACTGGGGCCAGTTTTCAAGTTGGTATTATGTGATTTTTTTAGTCAGTACATGGAGGATATGAAAGTATTTGTATCATGATGATTTTTATTGTTTACTAACTCCACAGTAATTTAACTTATGGTTGTCAGTTTATGCAGGGATATGTCATGAGAATCACAGAATGCTGTTCTAGTTAAAATCCCCCCCAATTTTTATTTCAAATATCCAAATTTATAAATAACTTCAGACCTCTGATTTTGCATGGGATTAGTCAAGAAGAAAGAGTGGAGTCAAATAAAATACTCTTTCTCCTTCCTCCATACCCCACAATCATCAGGGACTTGCATAAATGTACTTGAGACTTAATTTGCTTCATTTTGAGTTTCATTTTCAAAGCTATTTCTTTTTCAGGCTTCCCATTACACTTTATTTGAAAACCAGCTCTTATCATTTTAGTCATTATTGTCACAGATTCCAAGTTCTTAAATTATGCCGATCACAAAAGATACTAGTTTTATGTTCTCATCTCATTCAGTGGCTGTTCCAATATCCCAGCCGAGGGCCACGTTGGCAACATTCAGCACAGATGACAGATTTTGTTCTGTGCAGGCACACAAAGAAATGGCTGGGGAAGCTGATTCACCATTTCACTCAGGCAGGAAAGGAGCATCTCTCTGGGTCCTGTAGCCCATGGCCAAGAGATGTCAGAATACTTACAGCAAACATATAAGCAATGTAATTAGCTCATAGTCTACCTGGTTCTCCCCTCTCATTTGGCATTATTAATCCAGACCCCTAAAGGCCAAAGTGTTAACAGTTTGCTGGAATATATATTGACCTATGCTTTCTTCAAGATGCAGCTTAAGCTAACCTCCTAAATGCAGACTTTTGTGATCCCATCCTGTACTTCTTTCTTTTCTACTGTTTCATGTCTATACCAGTGTTTTGGCATTTCTCACATGTGCTTTTTGAAAAAGTACGTGCGTGTGTGTGTGTGTTGTGTTCATGACTACCCCATAGATTGTAAGCTTTTCCCCTGCAGAGACTCCATCTTACCTTCTTCTATCCCCATCACTACCATATTTCTATTATAAGAATTGATAGCTTTGAAATAACTGTTTTTTGTTTTTTTTTTAAATAGTATAATGGAAAGAATCACCTGGTTTCTGGTCCTGACTCCACAGTTTATTAGTTATTAATTGATACTTTTATTCAACATGCATAAATTGAGTGCCTACTATGTGCCATATTGTTCAAAGTGCTAGGAATATAGTGGTGAACAAAACAGTGAATCTATAGACAAGACATTCCTGCCATCCCAGAGTTTGCATTCTTTGGAGAAGACAGAAGATAAGTAACATAGTAAAACAAACACAAATAAATATTATGTAGAGAATTAAAATAGGAAATGTATAAGTTGTTATTTTAGATTAGTAATTTAGCTGAGATCTGCAGGTCAGGGAAAAGGCATCCATGATGGGGAACGGTTTATGCAGAGACTACAAAGCAACAATGAACTTGTCCTATTTTAAGAATGTGAAGGAGATCACTCTGAACAGTGGGCAGGATGAGAGTGAGATACCAGAGAGATAAGCAAGACAAGTGGTTTGGATTTTATTTTTTGTACATTGGGACAACATCGGAGGTTTCAAACTGTAGACTCTTATTATTTGATTGGTTTTACAAATATTACTCATGCAGTATCTGGAGAATGGATTTGAGGGGGAAGAGAGGTAGTAAAGATCCTAGATAGGAAATTATAGCACTAGCTCAAGCAAGAGGCAGTTCACTGGTCTGGCTGGTGGTAATAAAGATGGAGATGGAAAGATAGATTTTAGGATATGCTTGAGGTAGAGTTAAAGATTTGCTGAAGGTTTGGGAAGTTAATTAAAGAAAGGAATCAGTCTTTGTAAACTTGGGTAAGTTGCTTAAATGTTTCTAATGACAGACTACTCCTGAAATCAGAATTATAGGTACATCATTGATTACCAGCTGGGGGTGATTTTGTCATCATTCGTCCTCAAACTTGGGGACATTTGGCAATACCTGGAGACAGTTGTGACAATCACAACTGTATATGACATTGCTGCTACTAGCAACTGGTGGGTTGAGACCATAGATGATGCTAAAAACCCTACAGGGAGAGCTGCCTCAACAAAGAATCACCTGGCCTCAAATGTCAATAGTGCCAAGGTTGAGAAATCCTGAAATACATTTACCCACTTCACAGAGAGGTGGTGAGGATTTGCTGAAACAATATATTGTAAAGCAGGATGGAAGTTTAAAATTCTATACCAAGTATTATTGATGCTTCCCTTTTATAGTGTCTTTTGAGGTAAAGACAATAAATTCTCCCAGTTGAGAAATTGAAAGGACATCTTCTCTCCTACTCCTGAAAGAATGTGGTACATTTTAAATGGGATACCTTGGGCATTAGCCCCATCATGCTTCAACAGAGTAGCAGAGAAGAATTGGAAATTTTAGTTTCAAAGTTTCTTTTGACTCCCCTACAACCAGTTTTAAATTGTGTTTCAGAACGGCTGATTATAAAATTAATTGGAAATGAGTTTCAAAGTAAACTTATTTTTAAGAGAAAGTGGTGGGTGGGACAACATGAAACTTAGGGGTGAGGGGATGAGGTTGTGCCACCTTTCTCCCTGAGAAATGCCAAGGGGAATAATTAAAGAAGCTGGAGAGAGAGCAGAGGCATGAATAGAGTAGCCAGTTCTTCATTCCTTCTGTCTCCAGCAGTGAGCACCCACTCCACACAGTGCTCTGCACCAAGCTCTTGTTAGTAACCTCCCATGGGACAGGGCACCTCTCCCCAGGAAGTTATGCCTTAAAATGAGGAGAACAAGTAAGCTTTACCTGTAATTAACTTCAAGAATACAATGAATACAATACATTAACAAAAGAAAGAACAAGAATCATATGATCCTCTCAATAGATGCAGAAAAAGCTTTTGACAAAGTACAGCATCCTTTCTTGATCAAAACTCTTCAGAGTATAGGGATAGAGGGTGCATACCTCAATATCATAAAAGCCATCTATGAAAAACCTACAGCAAATATCATTCTCAATGGGGAAAAACTGAGAGCTTTCCCCCTAAGGTCAGGAATGCGGCAGGGATGTCCACTATCACCACTGCTATTCAACATAGTATTGGAAGTCCTAGCCACAGCAATCAGACAACAAAAAGAAATAAAAGGCATCCAAATCGGCAAAGAAGAAGTCAAACTCTCACTCTTTGCAGATGACATGATACTTTATGTGGAAAACCCCAAAGACTCCACCCCGAAACTGCTAGAACTTATACAGGAATTCAGTGAAGTGGCAGGATATAAAATCAATGCACAGAAGTCAGTGGCATTCCTATACACCAACAACAAGACAGAAGAAAGAGAAATTAAGGAGTCGATCCCATTTATCATTGCACCCAAACGATAAGATACATAGGAATAAATCTAACCAAAGAGACAAAGGATCTGTACTCAGAAAACTATAAAATACTCATGAAAGAAATTGAGGAAGACACAAAGAAATGGAAAAACGTTCCATGCTCATGGATTGGAAGAACAAATATTGTGAAGATGTCAATGCTACCTAGAGCAATCTACACATTCAATGCAATCCCCATCAAAATACCATCCACTTTTTTCAAAGAAATGGAACAAATAATCCTAAAATTTGTATGGAACCAGAAAAGACCCCGCATAGCCAGAGGAATATTGAAAAAGAAAAGCAAAGCCGGCGGCATCACAATTCCGGACTTCAAGCTCTATTACAAAGCTGTCATCATCAAGACAGTATGGTACTGGCACAAAAACAGACACATAGATCAATGGAACAGAATAGAGAGCCCAGAAATGGACCCTCAACTCTATGGTCAACTCATCTTTGACAAAGCAGGAAAGAATGTCCAATGGAACAAAGACAGTCTCTTCAACAAATGGTGTTGGGAAAATTGGACAGCCACATGCAGAAGAATGAAACTGGACCATTTCCTTACACCACACACAAAAATAGACTCAAAATGGTTGAAAGACCTCAATGTGAGACAGGAGTCCATCAAAATCCTAAAGGAGAACACAGGCAGCAACCTCTTTGACCTCAGCCGAAGCAACTTCTTCCTAGAAACATCGCCAAAGGCAAGGGAAGCAAGGGCAAAAATGAGCTATTGGGACTTCATCAAGATAAAAAGCTTTTGCAACGCAAAGGAAACAGTCAACAAAACCAAAAGACAACCGACAGAATGGGAGAAGATATTTGCAAATGACATATCAGATAAAGGGCTAGTATCCAAAATCTATAAAGAACTCATCAAACTCAACACCCAAAGAACAAAGAATCCAATCAAGAAATGGGCAGAAGACATGAACAGACATTTTTCCAAAGAAGACATCCAAATGGCCAACAGACATATGAAAAAGTGCTCAATATCGCTCAGCATCAGGGAAATCCAAATCAAAACCTCAATGAGATACCACCTCACACAAGTCAGAATGGCTAAAATTAACAAGTCAGGAAATGACAGATGTTGGCGGGGATGCGGAGAAAGGGGAACCCTCCTACACTGTTGGTGGGAATGCAAGCTGGTGCAGCCACTCTGGAAAACTGTATGGAGGTTCCTCAAAAAGTTGAAAATAGAGCTATGATATGATCCAGCAATTGCACTATTGGGTATTTACCCCAAAGATATAAAAGTAGGGATCCGAAGGGGTACGTGCACCCCGATGTTTATAGCAGCAATGTCCACAATAGCCAAACTGTGGAAAGAGCCAAGATGTCCATTGACAGATGAATGGATAAAGAAGAGGTGGTATATATATACAATGGAATATTATGCAGCCATCAAAAGGAATGAGATCTTGCCATTTGCAACGACGTGGATGGAACTGCAGGGGATTATGCTGAGTGAAATAAGTCAAACAGAGAAAGACATGTATCATATGATCTCACTGATATGAGGAATTCTTAATTGCAGGAAACAAACTGAGTGTTGCTGGAGTGGAGGGTGGGTGGGACGGATGGGGTGGCTGGGTGATAGACACTGGGGAGGGTATGTGCTCTGGTAAGCGCTGTGAATTGTGCAAGACTGTTGAATCTCAGATCTGTACCTCTGAAACAAATAATGCAATATATGTTAAGAAAAAAAGAAGAAGAAGAAGGTAGCGGGAGGGGAGGAATGAAGCGGGGAAATCGGAGGGGTGGACGAACCATGAGAGACGATGGACTCTGAAAAACAAACTGAGGGTTCTAGAGGGGAGGGGGGTGGGAGGATGGGTTAGCCTGGTGGTGGGTATTGAGGAGGGCACATTCTGCATGGAGCACTGGGTGTTATGCACAAACAATGAATCATGGAACACTTCATCTAGAACTAATGATGTAATGTATGGGGATTAACATAAGAATAAAAAAAAAAGAATACAATGAAAGAGAGGTTTAAAAAAAAACTGCCTCAATGAGTTCTTAATTAGGTACAAGATAATGTTGGTAGAGGTTTAAAATATTTAACCAGCAGTAAATATTCAAGGCAGTCATTTGAAGTAATCAATGGCTAGGTGAATGCATACATTAGCTGGCAGAGAATCACTTAATCAACAGTTCAAATAAACAAGAGGAGAATTAAAAATGCAGAACTGAATATACTGAGAATTAACAAAGTTGCTAATTACATTCAGGTACTTTCTTCCTCCAGTCATTGACTATTTAAGCATTTGTCAAAGTATTGCTAAAAATAGCCAGTTGTCAAAAGATTTATTTCTTTTCAGAGATCTGCTTACTTAGATTGATGGCCAGCTCCAGCAGGCGACTAGAAGTACTCAAGAATGAAGTGCTAGGAAGTGACCTCAGAGTGTAAAGCCTTGAGAATCGTAAACTGGCATATGCTGCTGGGGAGAAAAGATTTTTTTTTTTTTCATTTCTAATCTTTATCACTTAAAAACTCCAGACTTTTCTCTTTGCATTCAGGTATTATATGATAGAATCTATTAGACAGAGAGCCACAATCATGATAATATGCTAAAACTGACATAATGCATGATTTTCTTCATTTAAAAGATTCTTAGTTATCTTCCTATCCCAATCCTTGTCAACCTCCTCTACACCCTCCTATATACAAAATAAGATATATTAAAGTGTTTTAAATCTTACAGAGGAGGCTATTTTCAGTATCCCCAACTAGAAGAACAAAGTTCTTAAGCCATATAGTAGAATCACTTGTTAGAATGAAACATTCCTACAGGCATTTTTCTTTGCTTTTTGAGGGAAATATGACTTTTTTCCTCCCTTCAAAGAGCAGCTTCTGTTTCTTCCTCTAGCTTCAGTAGCCATTAAACAATTCCTCATTTTGAAGGAAACATATAGATCCCAAGACGTTTTCGGATTGAAAAAAATCCGTGCGTATTTTCAAGGCTCCCTGACTTCAAGTTTCCTAGTTCTCATATAACATAATAGGATAACCACCACAATGTGTTGTTACTTATGCTTTCCCTAGAAAAATCATGAAGATGGGAGATATAAGTATTGGTTCTAATTTTAGCACTGTTAAGAACACTTCTGTGGTCATGTACATTGAGTTTCAGCTTAAACGCAGGGATTTAAAGTAGAAAGGATCATTTTGTTGAGTGTATGTGAAACCTTATGGACTATTAAGAACCCTACCCAAGTGGGTTTGAGACCTGATGGGAGTAGTAGAACTTACTGAGTTTCAGTTTTTCCAAAGTCTCAGATGATGGAGTCTTTTACAGCCAGTCTCCCAATGTTTGTGCTTTACTTATAATTCATTTCCTTCAATTTGCAGACTATCAAAATTTAAGATTCAGAGAAGCTAAGTAATTTACTTAAGGTTACATAGCTAGCTAGTGGTAGAACTTGGACTTTAAACATAATCTACTGACCCACAAAACTGCTCATATTACAATTTATTAGTTGCTTATTTAATCTGAGAATGGCTATGCCTTTTTGGTAACATAATAATTTATTAAACTATATACATATCTTACTACATATGCATAAATGTTTAGCAAACTGAGTATAGAGAAAACATACCTCAATGTAATAAAGGCCATATATAACAAATCCACAGCCAACATCATACTCAGTGTTGAAAAACTGAAAGCTTTTTCTATAAGATCAGGAACAAGATAAAGATATCCACTTTCACCACTCCTATTCAACAAAGTACTGGAAGTCCTAGCCAGAGCAATTAGGCAAGAAAAAGAAACAAAATATATCTAAATTGGAAAGGAAGAAGTAGAAGTGTCTCAATTTGCAGATGACATGATATTATATATAGAAAAATCTTAAATATTCCATCAAAAAACTATGAGAACTAATAAATGAATTCAGTAGAGTTACAAGATACAAAATCAATATACAAAAACCAGTTGTGTTTCTATATACTAACAATGACTATTGGAAAGGGAAATTAATAAAACAATCCCATTTATAATTGCATCAAAAAATAAAAAATCTAGAAATAACTTTAAACAAGGAAGTGAAAGATTTGTATACTGGAAAGTATAAGTCACTGTTTAAAGAAATTAAAGAATATACAAATATGGGGTGCCTGAGTGGCTCAGTCGTTAAGCGTCTGCCTTCGGCTCAGGTCATGATCCCTGGATCCCGGGATCGAGCCCCGCATCGGGCTCCCTGCTTGGTGGGAAGCCTGCTTCTCCCTCTCCCACTCCCCCTGCTTGTGTTCCTGCTCTCACTCTCTCTTTCTCTGTCAAATAAATAAATAAAATCTTAAAAAAAAAAAGAAATTAAGGAATATACAAATAAATGGAGAGATATTCCTTATTGATGGATTGGAAGAATTAATATATTGTTAAAATATCCTTACTGCCTAAAGCAATCTAGAGATTCATTGCAATCCCTATAAAATTTCCAATGTCATTTTTCACAGAAATAGAACAAACACATTCTCAAATTCATATGGAATGACAAAAGATCCTGAATAGCGAAAGCCATTTTGCAAAAGAGGAACAAAAGGGGAGACATCATACTTCCTGATTCTAAACTGCATGACAAAGCTATAGTAATCAAAAAGTATGGTATTGGCATGAAAACAGACACATAGATCAATGGAATGGAATTGAGAGCCCCCAAATAAGCCCATGCATATATGTTTAGTTAATTTGCAACAAAGGATCCAAGAACATACAATGGTGAAAGGATAGTCTCCTCAATAAATTGTGTTGAGATGACTGGACAGCCACATGCAAAAGAATCAGAACAGATCCCTATCTTATACCATATACAAAAATCAACTCAAAATGCTCTAAAGACTTGAAAGTAAGACCTGAAACCATAAAACTCCTAGAAAAAAACATTGGGAGTAAACTCTTTGACATTGGTCTTTGCAATGATTTTTTTTTTTTTTTTTGGATTTGACACCAAAAGCAAAGGTAAGATAAGCAAAAGTAAACAAATGGGACTACACCAAACTAAAAAGCTTCTGCACAGCAAAGGAATCATCAACAAAATGAAAAGGGAACTTACTGAATGGAAGATAGTATTTGCAAATCATTTATCCAATAAGGGGTTAATATCTAGAATATGTAAGAAACTCGTGCAATTTGGGGTGCCTGGATGGGCTCAGTTGGTTGAACATCTGACTCTTGGTTTGGCTCAGGTTATGATCTCAGGGTCCTGAGATCGAGCCCTGCTCTGTGCTTAGTATGTGGAGTCCTCTTGAGATACTTTCTCTCCCTCTCCCTTTGTCCCTCCCCACACTTTCTCTTTCTCTCAATATGACCATCTATGGTAATATGCTGACTTAGTACCTTATATATATTATATATCAATTACACTGCTTTTCCTAGCCATAACAAAACTAACATAGAAGTTGAAACTATGAGCCCAGAGTTGTCTAGCCAGTAATGACAGAATCAGTATGTGGACTTGGATATATAGTTAATACATAAAAGAAGGTTTCTCTAAATTTCTTTCCTTTTTTCTTATAATTTCTTTATATATATGTATATATATATATACATATATATATATGGATGTATATGAGTGTCATGTGTACGCATTTTAAGTCTGTATATTCAAAAGTTCATCATACAAATATAGGAAATAGTTACAATTTTTAGATTCTTAAATTTCATAGGGGGGCACCTGGGTAGCTCAATAGGTTAAGCATCTGCCTTTGGCTCAGGTCACCATCCCAGGGTCCTGGGATTGAGCCCCGTCTCTGGCTCCCCACTCAGCCAGGAGCCTGCTTCTCCCTCTTTGTCTGCCCCTCCCCCTGCTTGTGCTCACATGCTCTCTTTCTCTCTCTCTATCTCAAGTAAATAAATTTTTTTTTACTCTCATAGTAAATTATATTTCGTAACTTGTATTTGAAGTTTTGTCTTCATTCATCGTTATACTCCATGAGGAGCACTTATGAATAGTTGGAAATGCAGAGAAGTGGTTAACTTTTAGGATCTTTGATGTATACACTTTAATAAATAGGTCTAGTAAAATTCATATTTCTTGACATATTCATTACTCAGCAAAAAAATGCATACATCTTTTTAATTATTCGCAAACTTCCAGTTCCTTCAAATCTTAACAATGAATTAGTTCCTTTGATGTTATTATACACATTTAATGAAATTTATGCAACTACACAGAAAAATAGTATAAGCTTCTCTTTTGATCCTTTAAAAAGTAGGTAAACTGTTTCTTTTGCAGTTGTAGAATCTGTTCACAGATTGTTCTTGGAATTTTACACTTTTGTATGTTTCTGCTTGCTGTTTTATTGGTTAAGCAAAATAAGACTTCTGGATGGCTTTTAAAATTATACACAGGCTTTGGGGTGCCTGGGTGGCTCAGTCAGTTAAGCGTGTGCCTTCAGCTCAGGTCATGATCTCGGGGTCCTTGGGATCAAGCCCCATGTCAGACTCCCTCTCCCTGTCCCCCTTGTGCTTTCTCTCACTCTCATAAATAAATAAATAAATAAATAAATAAATAAATAAATAAATAAATAATCTTTTAAAAAGTTGTACACAGGCTTTGAAATTTTAAAAGTCACAGCCTCATGGGGGCACCTGGGAGGCTCAGTCAGTGTGTCTGACTCTTGATTTCCACTCAGGTCATGATCTCAGGGTTGTGCGACTGAGCCCTGCTTTGGGGTCTATGCACAGCATGGAGTCTGCTTGAGATTCTCTCTCTCCGCCTCTGTCCCTCCCCTCACCACCAGCTCACCTACACACTCTCTCTCAAAATAAATAAATAAAATCTTAAAGAAAAAAAAACACAGTCTTTAAATAAAGTGTTTAAGAAAAAAGTTACTTTTGAACCTTTTTCCTCCCTTCAGATTTAGGGCACATAAGAGAAATGCTGCTGTGTTAATTTTTGTTCTGGGACTCTGAAAGGATGCAAGGCACCACGTCAGATAAAGCCATCCTGGTCAGAGGAATATCAGCCTGTCAGCTCTTGAAGACCCATTTGGAGTTTGAAATAGTAATTTACTGAGTAGATAATTGAGAAAGTTGAGTTAGGACAGGATTTCTGGGCCTGATAATATATGAATGTTTCATAACTGTCAGTATAGAATCCTGTGAAATCTGTTTACTTTGAAGCTGAAAATATCATCACATTTATATTTAAGTATTTATCTGTAGTGGATAGACATAGATATTAGGTTTTGCTTAATAAAAATAGTCACTGCTTTTTTAAATCACAATTTTTTTTTGTCTTTTTGGTGAGAAAAAGGTACATCAAAATGAATTATCTTTAGCAAGGTATTAATATTGTCTCTTATGAACTGTTGAGTTTAAAATAGCTTTTTTAGCCTACTCTCTATACTTTTTAATACATGGATAATTTTCTGTTATAGCCAACATATTATTTAATAATGCAAAGTATTTTAAATTTCTAAATATCACTATTTTTGTGATTTTTTTTCTGATCACGAAAGAATACTATGAAAATGCAGAAAAGTATAATCACTGATTTAAGTGGGATTCCCCAACCTAATTTTATGTTTCTTTCTTTTTTTTTTAACAACTGATAATTTATTAAAAAGATTGATTTAAGTATCTGCAATGGTGACTTCAACCTCAACTCCTGGCTCAATACTGATGGAAGTAATCTGCTTAACAATCTCAGAAGGACTGTGCAAATCAATGAGTCGCTTGTGGATCCTCATCTGAAAACGATCCCAGGTCTTAGAACCTTCACCACAAGGAGTTTTTCTTGTAGTGATTCTCAGAGTCTTGGTAGGCATCCGAACTGGTCCTTTCACTTTGAGATTCTTTTCCTTTACGCCTCTGATCAAGTCAGCACATACCTTTTCCAAAGATTTTATGTTGCGGCTGGTGAGAGTAATTCTGATTTGGTGAATGGCCACCTCCGGTTCCACGGGTGTCTTCCCGGTGTCTTTAAAAAAGCCATGGCTGCGGCGCGGCTTCCTGACTGACTTGTTCCTCCGTGAGAGCGAACAGCGGTGAGTCAGGAGCAGGAGCAGGGCGTCCAAACCTCAGCTGTAGCTGCGACCGCGTCTTCCTCAAAGAGCTAATTTTATGTTTCTTTGACCATTTTAGGAGCCATACTTTTTTTTTAACTAATACTTTTTTTTAAAAGATTTTATTTATTTATTCATGAGAAACAGAGAGAGTGAGAGAGAGAGAGGCAGAGGCAGAGGGAGAAGAAGGCTCCCTGCTAAGCAGGGAGCCTGATGCAGGACTCAATCCCAGGACTCTGGGGTCATGACCTGAGCCTAAAGCAGACGCTTAACCATCTGAGCCACCCAGGTGTCCCTCAGCTAAAACTTCTATTGGGGACTTGTAACTTGAATTATAGGGACTTCTGTCTTCCTGGAACCATTTTGGGCCTAAATGCAACCTAACATGTTCTTAATTATAAGCTCCCAAAGGGGCAGGGATTATATATATGTTGTCCTCAAGGTACATAGTAGCCATTCAGTAATGAATGAAAAATATGCTTAGGTGATTTTAAAATAGTCCCTCAGTTCTTCTGCCCTGGAGTCCAAATAATAATACTTAGAAACCTGAAATGAAATGGGACTAATATTTGTCTCAGCAAAGTGACATGTATATGGCTCTCAAAAAACTGGCTGTGTTTTCCTTTTCAGAAACATAAACTTATTAAATAAACTTCTGTAATGAGTGGATAAGATGGTGTATCCTGTGCACATAACCAGAGGAACATTTAATCCGCAGTTCTGAGAGATGAAAGTCTCATTTTGAGGAAATGCAAAGCAATTGAATACATTTTATTACTTTGCATTTAAAGTAGGGAGGTGGTGAATACTCAGAAGAGTATTCCAGCTATTCTAGTTCTGTTTCTTAGTAAACAGTTATTTTTACTGACAGGTGAGAATATTTTGCCTGCACTTATTTCATAGATACAAGCTCTTATCACATGATTTTTCTCTCCAGGCACCCTCTTCCCTTCTTTTTTCTTCTCAAGTCAGTTATAGAAACAGGACTCTTGAGGTAAAGTGAGGAAGAAGAGAAGTAATATCTTCCTGCTTCCTCTTTCTAAACAATAGGGAAAGATCAAAGTTAGGGTCAGAACTAATATTGTCAACTTACAAAAGAGCCCATTCATCATGCCTCACTTTCTTTGACAGTATCTACACAGGCTTCTGTATCTAAAGATGATTTCATCGTCAATATGCAATCGGGCAGGTCAATGTTCATTTCATTTGTGAAGAAAACCACATCAAGCAAATTTCATTAAAAAACCTAAAAATCAATATACATTTGTGCCAGTGTTCTCAAAATAATGAATGTGAGTGCTCCTTTACCTTGAAATAACATTTCTAAGGATTGGGTTTTTACTAAAAGAAGGAAGAAGCCATATTTAGTTTTGGACTATTATTGGACAGTATTTGTATTTGATATGAAGGTAGTGATATTAAGAATGACTTTTGGAGCCCATTTTGCTTTAAATGTGCTTATTGGTCAGTAACGGTGTCTATGCAAGTTGAAATTGACTAGAGTACAAAAAATACTCATACGTATCAACTAGTAAATATCAGAATAGTACAAGGATCATAGCTAGTAGTTGTTTAGTATGCAGTATTTATGGGCACTGTGATAAGAATTTTCTTTTAATTTTTCATTAGTTTTTATAACTGCCCTAATATGGGAGTACAATAGTGTGTGTAGGCTAAATGCTTAAAGTCCCAACTACCACACAATAGATGTTTCTATTTCACCCAACAGTTTATTTAAAAAAAATTTTTTTAAAGATTTTATTTATTTATTTGACAAAATGAGAGAGCAGGAGAGCACAAGCAATGGAAGCAGGCCCCCCGCTGAGCAGGGAGCCTGATATGGGGCTCAATCCTAGGACCCCGGAATCATGACCTGAGCTGAAGGCAGTCACTTAACCAACTGAGCCACCCAGGTGCCCCCACCCAACAGTTTAGTACAAATGTGTCTTTCTAGTTGTGGCTCACCACTTTACAGACCTTCTGAGTCCTTTGCTGGGTTCTTTGTTGCACCCACCACAAGAGCGGAGAGAGAAGGTAAGGATAGCAGAGATGGTCTTATATGAGCCAGGCCTGGGAAGAGGCATCTAGCCCTTTAGCGACATTCCACTGGTAAGAACTTGTTCATGTGGTACCTAATTGCAAGGGAGCCTGGAAAATGTAATCCAGCCTTGTGTGCAGGGGGGAAGGAAATTAAGTTTGGTGAACAAGTAGCCAATCTCTCCCATAAGGGTCTGTTATTCTCCTTTTATAGATAACAAAATAAGACCTGAAGTTCAGATAATATCCACTATCATCTAAGTGGATAATGGTGATACCACATCTGTCTAAAAGTCTGTGTTTCTAAGCACTGCCTTCTCATTCAACACTGGAATGTATCTTGTGCTATTTCCTGTGGTTTACCTTGGAATCACCATAGTATCTTCCCAATGAAAAGATCTGCCAGGGAGATGTATACTGAGCTTTTGACTTTATGCTCTATGCAAGGTCCTCCACTGGACCTTGCTGTAGCTCCCCTGATAATGCTGAAATCCTAAAACAGACATAGTAAGTACGACTTTGGGAGAAATTTTAAGAACCGGCCATCATTTCCTTTGCTAACTCTGCCTCCTATTCATGACAGCATTCAGTGCTCCAACTGGGAGCTGTTCTGTCAATCTGGGTTCCTATCGAGAGTGATGAGCAGGACTCCTCTGCATTTCCATGTCTGATGTGGAGTACAAG
Organism: Mirounga angustirostris; assembly: GCF_029215605.1. Lineage (NCBI taxonomy): Eukaryota > Metazoa > Chordata > Mammalia > Carnivora > Phocidae > Mirounga > Mirounga angustirostris. The sequence continues at coordinate 172,267,463 of NW_026991709.1, read as the reverse complement.
TGACAACCAAAAATTTCTCTAACACACTGAGTTTTAATTTTGTAGTGTTATCGTTGTTGAAGCATAACCTAGCCTTTTCCTGACTGGTAACACAGTGTGTCTGTCTTAGTGTCTGTTTTATTGGAATCTTTATAGAGGTGCATAAATATATCCATGTCCCTGTTTCGTGTATTCAGTTTTATTCATCCAAGTCTTGTTTTAATAAGCATGGTTGAAATTTATGCTGTAACCACACAATAGAATATATGGAGCTCATAAAATGGATATAGTTTAGGTCTATATTTACCTACACGAAAAGATGTCCATGATCTATGATGATGTGGAAAATGTAAGTTGAAAAATGCATAAAGTTATATATGGTATTTCATAATGTCAATAAAAACTTTATTCTCACTTTTGTGAGACTTCACAGGAAGAGGGCTAGAGGAAGTGATGGCACCTGGCTGATCCTGATGTAGTTCCAGCTACCATGATCTTTTAAGTGATGTGATACAATGGCTGTAGTTGATCATGATTGGGACCCTAGGTCCTGGCATACTGAAGTCCTTATTGGGCCTAAGAACATGTTAGTTCTCATTTCCTTTCCCCAAACCTTACTAATTTACTAGGTCCTCAACTCTGTTTCCATCTTCTCTGTGAAGAGACTACTCATTTCTCTCCCAGCTGCCCTCCTTTTTTCTCACTGCTTTCTTACCATCTTTTAATTGTTTGAATCTGCCCACTTCACTCACTACATACTCATTGGAAGCAGAGGCTTTTTATTATTTTTTTCCAGAAGTAAACACAAAAGCAAATAGTAATGAATTGATGGACGATAGTAACAAGTAATATTTATTTAACAATTACCATATTTTTGGCAGTAATACAATTTCCCTGATAATTGGATTTTCAGAGTATTCTTGGGTAAGGTAAACTAAATTTAACTATTGGTTAAACTATTAGTTTAATTTGCTCTTTTTCTTAGAGAACTATGTGTATGTTTTCCTACATGGATTAGAATCAACTCTTGTTTTAACTTCTGTATTAAAGGCATTCCAAAACCTGTTTGATATAAAAATAAATTTCTATATTTAAGGCATTTCAAAACTTGTTTGATAACACAATTTTGTCTGTAACAACTACCATTCATGAGTTTAAAATAACTTAGTAAATTCTTCATATTGAATTTAAAATATATATTTTTCTTGGTTGTTAGTTAAAAATATTGAAACACATTTGCAATATTGTGATTTACATGAAAAATATATATTTGGTCATCTGAATGACCCATGGATCCTGACTCACAGTTCCCAAAACCCTTGGAATTTCCTAAGCCTTGAGCATGACCAAGTTGTCTCTTGTTATGTTAATTAGGGGACTTTTGGGAAGCACCTAAGGATGGGGACTGGTTGCGAGGAGAACCAGTGGTGTGATTAGAGGGTTTAACTTTCAGCCCCTGCTCCCATCCTCTGTGGGGAGAGGGCTTGGATGTTAAATCAGTTACCAGTGGCCAGTGATTTAAGCAATCATGACTTTTTTTTTTAAGATTTTATTTATTCATTTACTTGAGAGAGAGAGAGAGAGAGAGAGAGAGAGAGAGAGAAACAGCATGAAAGCGGAGAGGGTCAGAGGGAGAAGCAGGCTCCCCGCCAAGCCGGGAGCCCGATGCGGGACTCGATCCCAGGACTCCGGGATCATGACCTGAGCTGAAGGCAGTCGCTTAACCAACTGAGCCACCCAGGCGCCCGCAATCATGACTTTTAAAAACCCAGGAACACAGCCATTTGCAGTTTCTGGGTTTGGGAACTCAGGGGAAGTAATGGGGGAGTGGCATGTCTGCAGGGCATGGGAGCTCCTGGCCTGTTCTGCATGCCTAGCCCTGTGCATGGCCTCCATCTAGCTCTTCCTGAGTGGTGATATAGTAAGTAAAATGTTTCTGAGTTCTGTGAGCCTCTCTAGCAAATTAATTCAACCCAAGGAAGGAGGAGGTTGTGGGAACCTCTAATTTATAGCCAGTTGGCTAGAAGTACAGGTAACAATCTGAATTTAGAATTGGCATCCTCAGTTGAAGGGGATTGTGGAACCTGCAATTTGTAGTTGGTTGGTCAGCAGCACAGGGAACAGCCTGGATATGCTGGATTTGCATTTGGCGTCTGAATTTGGGCAAGGCAGAGGCAATGGCTGGGAAGTCTTGTAGGACTGAAGCTTTTACCTATGGAACCTGATTATTTCTGGGTATAGGTATCAGAATTGAGTTGGATTGTAAGACATCCAGCAGATGTCTGAGAATTATTTGTGTGGGGATGTATGCCCCCTTCCCCCCAGAAATGTTACAATTTTTACATTATACATTTAGAACGTTATAGGTATTCTGATGCTTTAAAATGTTTTTTTTTTCCATATCGAAGCTCTTCTTGAATGCCCTTAAAATGCCCCCCCATTATTAATTAATTTTATTTTTGTTTAAAACAGTGGCTTTCAGTCTTTGAACATTAGGATTGTATGGGGACTTAAAAAATAGTAATAATAGTAATGACAGCCTGGCCCCAGGGATTCTTATTTAATTGATCTCAGATGGGAGCTTAAGTACCGGTGTTTTTTAAATTGACCCCATGTGATGCCTATATGTAACTCGGGTTGAAGAATTTTGAGAAGAAATTTTCTCAAAGTGTGATCCACAGGTTACTGGGGATCTTTATGAATCTTTGTGATCATTATAGCTTTTATAAATACAGATTTTGTTCCTGATATGAAAGAATTTTCCGTTTCAAACTTTTTAGGTGTCTTGCCAACATTGGCACCACTTCATAAATTGTTATGTTTGGTGTTGCTTGGCAAGTTGGGAAGCTGGCTTACTAACTGAAATTACTGTCTTAAAATAATCTGAAAAACGGGACAGTTAGAGTGTTGAAATTGAGAGCTTTAGGTGTCTTTAGTTAAACTCACTCATTTTGTGGATGAGGAAATTGAGGGATGATAGGATACAGCTAGTCAGATGAAGAACAGGGACTTTGAAGCTCCTAGTCCATGGCCTGATACTCTTCCTGTTTTACCCCTTGCCTCCCTGGAACCTTGTGCAAAATCACTGGACTTAAGACTTCAGTTCATTTTGAGCCAGGTCCTAAAAAAATCCACCATTTGTTATTTAAACCCCAGCGCTAAGTTCTAATTACCATTCAGTAATTACTGTACAGTGAGCAGATGTGTGTTATTTTCTAGAAAAAAAGCTGGAATGTGTTCTACACCTGCACCTTCAGTGTTTATCCACTGAGAAGTAGCAATCAGCATTAATGTATAAACTCAAGGTGCTGAGGTCTCAAATTTAGCTGAGGCAGAGTGCAGTGTAAGGGTTTCTCTTGCCAACAGATCAAATGTTCTCCAGGCTCCTATCACCCTTCCCATTTGCCAGTCACCAAAAGTCTGCTTTCCCCATGAAAAGTAGGTTTTGTTTTTGTGCATTAAGTGGTACATTGGTGAAATGAGTTGGTGCTTTTCTCATAGGAAATTATTTCCCTGGGAGCATAAAGTAACAAATGTAGCAACTGAGGATTTGTTTCTGTTATTATTTTGTTATATTGTACACAGCTAAGATTACAGAATTTAGGATGTTAGGTTAGCAACAGACTACATCAATGGACTTTAATTATTCTTTTAGTTTTTCAGTGGAATGGGCTCTTTGGCATGGCACAGCCCTTATGCTCAGAAATGAGTTTGGAGAATGCTAGTGGGCTTGTTTCAAACTGGGATTCATTACATCATACCATGTGGCTGAGTATTATTATGTTTGTTTCACTCAAATTTCATACTTAGAAATTTTGTACTCTTTCAACGTGGGCTGAAACTGAATGGTGTCTATAAATGCAAAGTAGGACTATTTTTTTAAACGTACATATTTGTTCAATAGGTTTGCTCCTAGAAAGGTGGGTTATGTGGTTTAAATACATTAGCCTCCTGGGGCGTCTGGGTGGCTTGGTCTTTTGGGCCGCTGCTGCCTTCAGCTCAGGTCGTGATGCCAGGGTCCTGGGATTGAGTGCGAGTTGGGCTCCCTGCTCAGTGGGAACTTGCTTCTCGCTCTCCTCCTCACTTGTGCTCTCTCTTTCACTCTCAAATAAATAAAATCTTTAAAAATAAATCTTTAAAAAAAAAAGGGGGTGCCTGGGTGGCTCAGTCGTTAAGCGTCTGCCTTCAGCTCAGGTCATGATCCCAAGGTCCTGGGATCGAGCCCCACATTGGGCTCCCTGCTCTGCAGGAAGCCTGCCTCTCCCTCTCCCACTTTCCCTGCTTGTGTTCCCTCTCTCGCTGTGTCTCTCTCTGTCAAATAAATAAAATCTTTAAAATAAATAAATAAATAAATAAATAAATAAATAAATAAATAAATAAATAAAAATAAATCAGCCTTCTGAGAATCCTGAGTATGGAAATTGTGTTCATTATAGCTTAAAGGAATACAGGAACAAATAGTTTAATTGAAATCTGAATATTGCTACATCCCCAAACAGTCCTACACTTAGTTTTTTTCAGATCAATTCATGTTTGTTTCTCAATTTGGACAGTTAATGAGTAGATTATAGTGGCAAGCCTTAAATGGTATCGTCATGGGGGTCAAGTACAATCAGACAATTGTTCAGATTTATATTTGTTTAATGTTGAGTTTTTGTGGTTTTTATTTTTTTTAAAGATTTTATTTATGTGAGAGCGAGAGAGTGAGAGTGCACAAGTGGGGTTAGGAGCAGAGGGAGAGGGAGAGGCAGACTCCCCACCGAGTAGGGAGTCAGACCCTGGTCTCTTTCCTAGGACTCAGAGATCATGACCTGGGCTGAAGGCAGAGGCCTGACTAAGTCACCCAGGTGCCCCTAATGTTGAGCTTTTGTAAAGGTAGTCAGTTTTTTCCTTGAAAGAGGCAATGCAAACTTCTCCCCCATCTTTCTTTTTTCCTTTCAAAGAGTAGTAAGGGTAAGAAAACAGGCAGTGTCTTAGATGGAAGGAGAGGGACATTATGAATGATAGAATTTTGACATTATTAGTTGACATTAGAGTATAAATCTTCTTAAAGTCAAAATTGGTAACAAAAAATTTTTCCTCACAAAAAAAGCATAAAGCCCAAGAAAACAATCACATGAAATGAATCCATGATCCTGTGAACCATCAAAACCTTAGGTAGGATAGCATGTCTACCCAAGGGGAGGGGCTTATGCTGCATTCCAGTAGGTACATAATAAATAAATTCAATGTGTATACTCTTCAGTATAGTTAAATGTAATCTAAGAATCTTATTAAATAGTAACCTAAACTATTGTGGTCAGTTGAAAAGAGGAAATTTTGCATAAAGGAAAATAGTCTCTTAGCATTTTAATTCTTAAAAAAGTAATACAAATATTTTAAATTATATATAGTACTGTACAAGATAATCCATATCTTATCCGTATATTCTTTTTTTTTTTTTTAAAAGATTTTATTTATTTATTTGACAGAGAGAGACAGCGAGAGAGGGAACACAAGCAGGGGGAGTGGGAGAGGGAAAAGCAAGCTTCCCATGGAGCAGGGAGCCCGATGTGGGGCTGGATCCCAGGACTCTGGGATCATGACCTGAGCAGAAGGCAGACGCTTAACCACTGAGCCACCCAGGCACCTCTTATCTGTGTATTCTTAACCTCCTTGGACATGTTAATAATTTACAGTGTTTACTTTAGATCCATTTTAATGACAGAATCAAATCCTTAAATTACAGATAGAAATTAGCTACTTTTCTTGAGCAGCTCTTTCTCTTTCACAGTAAATTTGACAGAGTAGCCCACTACTCTATAGCTCATGGATGTTTTCTGCTTGTTGCTTGTCTGCCCTTTGTGACTTAGTTTAAATAACTAGACCCTTAGATTATAGGCACTTGGACCCATGTTCTGAAAAGTGGATCTTTATGCTCTGTTCAAGAGCCTTTCTCTTCAGGACTTTACATTAAATGTAGGATTATGACTTTACCTGACTTCTTAAAGTTTCTCTTTCAAGGGTTGAAGTTCAGCCCCTGGAATTTAGTCTGTTTTACTTTGGTGAATGCTACTGGGCTTTTCTGTGACATGATTCTTCATCCCAATGCTTCACCAACCCTCTCCTTCGGACTTCCTTCTTGTCTATTTTAGGAAAAAGTTGACCTATATTTGTTACTGTTCTTGCAGGCAGTGTGTTTTCTGACTAGGCTCCTTCTCTTGTCACCTTCCTGGCCTTGAAGGGTTGGTCTAGTTCCAAACAAGTTAATCTTGTTCCACTATGGACTTTGAGGTTGATACCATTTAAGAAAAAGATTGATTGCTACACCTCTGGAAGTGATTTCATGCTGTTGGATCGAATCTTTTGTAAACTGTCAATTTTTTAACTCCTATTTTTCCTCCTTGGGAGCTTTTGAAGATCATGACCACCAACAGGACTATCAGATAGTTGAGTATCTTCTTCACTGATGGGAACATCTTTTCCATAGAAGACTAATATGTACATTTTGATGACCAAGCAGTAAATGACTGCCTTTGACTCAAATACCTGGACTATATCAAAATCAAAGCCCTAAGAAAGCATTATAAAGGGAAAGCCACCCTTAGAAAAGGGGATACTTTTCTTGATTTAACAAGAAATACATGTTTGTTATAGAAAATTTGGAAAATACAGCAGTGCATAAAGAATAGGTTACCTTGGAGTCATTTTTTTTTTTTTCTAATCCAGATCTAAAGATAGACTTGTACATAGTCCTAGATTAAATATTTGACTGCCTAGTAGATGTTAGGTGTAGGAAGAGAGTGGTAAATGAATTGAATATAGATAATCCACTCAGGGAGCTTAAAGTCTATAGGGGAGACACCTAACCCATGGATACATGAAAATAAATTGGAAAAAACAAATGTGACCATAACCAAGAGGTATGGTGATATTAATGTGATTGGGTGGAAAGGAAGAAAGGGTTACAAGGGCTGACAGTGTGAGTGAAAACTAATTAGTGTATTGGGGACTACAGTATTTAGAAGAGAATGTTTCAGCTGAATTTCTCAGGATGAGAAAATCGGCATGTGAAGATCAAGGAGGATAAAATTACAAGGAGATGGAATTGCTTGTGCAGAATTCATGCAGACGGGAAAGAGGTTGGCATGTGTCTGTAGTTAAGAGGAGACCCCATGAGTTTAATCACAGCTTTCTATGGAGGGGTTAAGGGGAGAGAAGAATACAAGAATTAAAAATACAACACAGTTTTAGATACAATCAGTTTCAGATAAATGCAAAGTTTACAAAAGTACATTTTAGAATCCAATAGTATGGTATGTTTATATTAAAGAAATGAGGAACATGCATATACTGTCTTACAACTTTGTTCTAAAACATAAGTCCAATATTTTTTTTTTGACACATGTCCAAATCTGGACATGTAGAATTAACAGATTTGTAAATTGGCTTAGATATGTGACATTTAATTTTTAAAAATTCCTTATCTTCAACTCTTCACCTTACATATTCTGATAAACATATTTATAGTATTAAGCCAAAGGGAATTGCCTTTCCCTTGATAAAAGGCAGAGTGAGTGTTTATGTACAACAAAGAAAGATTGGTCCCAATTTACTCTTCTCCTTCCCTAAATTCTCCTATCATGAATGAGGTCCTTCCATTTCTCATAATACTAGGATTGGCTTATCAGATTGTCCTATAGCAACTTCAATTTTGCTTATCAGGACCAAAATGTGTCATCCTGTTTTCTATTTTTAGGGATTGTAGGAAGCTGTGCTTTGACATGTGAGATGTGAGGAGCATCTGTTAAAGAGAATGCTAGAGTTGAAGGTGTTAAATGTTTAAAGAAATGATAAGATTTGGGCTCAGCTTCCACGTAGGTTTACAAAGGGCTTGCAGATACTAGAGAGCTAGTTCTCAGCACATTTCTATGAAGCAGATTTTATCTTCCATAAATACCTAGATGCACAGGGATGGTGAGTTGGCACAGTGTTAATCTTCATATGTCTAGCTTGATGTTAACAGTAGCTCTGAAGGAAGAGAGTTGGTGATAGATATTTTAACCAGTTCCTAATTTTGGTCCTTCATCTATCTTGGCTATAGCTTAATACTTTTTTGTAGGGCTCCAAAAATACATATATGTCTGAGATAATTTTGAATTTTCATATCCCAGTGACACAGAAAACTTCTAGAAATGTACATGAACCAGTCAGATATTCTGTCAGTGAACTGGACTTTATTTCACTTAAATTTTTTTTCTTGTATGCCTTTTTCAATGGTTACTGAAAAATGTTATTTGGCACGGCTTTGGCAAAATCTGCTACTTGGGTTATGGTGACTCGTCTGGGCCATTGTGTGTATTATTTTCCTGTATGTTATTTAGAGGCCTCCAGAGTACCTATTGAATTATCTATTAAACTACCTCTCCCAGAGCTTTAAAGTTACTGCTCTCTATGTTTTAAAGCACAGTTCTTTGGAAGATTCTTCAATTGTGGTGTATATAAAAAATAAAATGTAATAAAAAGATGGCTTTGTTTTTATTTTAATTGTGACAAGGTAATTTATATCAGCTTTGTTTATTTACTTAGAACTCATAATCGTAATTCACATTTCAGCCTGATTTAAACATTTTTTTATGGTTGTTTTGAGCGGGTCTTAAACCATCAAATATTCCCCAATAAAAAATGGCATTTTTGAGAAATACAGACCTTAAAGTTAATGGAATTTGCTTTGCCAAATTCATACCATGCCTCTATTTATTTCTCTGTAATAACTTCCTTTCGTACATATAACTCATTTCATACTTTGTATCCACTTCATTTCCAACTATCAGGAAGCTATTGTTTTTACCATGTTCAAGACACTGCTTAAATTAGTTGATCAATATTTTACTACTTGGTTTTAGACAAATACAGCTACCCTATTTTTTGTTTTCTCTGCTTCCACTTAAAATGTTTCCTTCTTCTGGTATACTGTTGTCGTAACTTGGGATGCCATAGCAAAATAAATCCTATCCTAGGTGGCTTAAACAACAGACATACATTTCTCACAGTTGTTTGTGTGTATATACACACACACACACACATTTCTCACAGTTTTATATATATATGTGTGTGTGTGTGTATATATATACACATATATATATGTCCATATTTAACAGGTTATTTAATAGAAATCTGATATTTGACAGAAACTTGACTAAGCCAGAGTCAGAATTCCTGCAAAATTTTATATATATACACCACTGCTGGCCTTAAATAGCTTCCTGTAAAAAATGCTGTTATGACTAGAATTTTTGAGATGTAGTTTTACTCTAACCTCTTCTACACCAAATGTGAACTGTAGTTAAAACTGTCATGTTGGTCCATATTATTGTGTCTTTAATCCCTGGAAGCTATGGAAGCCAACCATGATGCCCTAGGTATAGTCTGGGCAAGTTAAACTGCCGAGGGCTAGTATAGACTGCATTTACACCTTTTATGCCCTATCTTGCATTGTCTAGATACAAATTTTGACTCCTACGCTTGCTTCAAAACCACATGAAGGCTTCTTACTTTCTTCCCTAGGATTTCTCTAATATTGGAAGCTAATAGTTCCTGAGAACCTTGACCAATAGGTAATGGAGAACCAGTAAATAACTATTCTCCTCTTCAGTGTTTTGAATGGACAATGTTAAAGTTCATTTCCCTCTGTGCTGTAGTGGGATTGATCCCCACTTGCCCATGGTGGTAACCAAATTAATAAAACACCCTTGGGGGTGCCTGGTTGGCTCAGTTGGTAGAGCATGTGACTCTTGATTGTGGGGTTGTAAGTTCAAGCCCCGTGTTGGGTATAGAGATTACTTAAAAATAAAATCTTAAAAAAAAAAAAAATACACCCTTGGATGAGCTTTCCATCCTCACATTTCCCTGACTCCTAGTCATCTCTTTCTCACCTCTACTTCTCTTTCTTGGAATTTTTCCTAAAACTAAACCATTTGACAAGTCCTTTGTCTCTGTATTTTTAAGGAGCTGTCAAACAAAGACACACTGGCACTTAGAACTTCTAGGATCCTAGATGAGTTATTGAATGTCTCCATGTTGTAGTTACTTGATCTTTGTGGAGTAATAACTGCCCCGTGTGCAGGAGAGAGTTGATAGAGCATTCCCAAAACTAAGAAAGGTGGTTGTAAGATTGGCCCTTGGCTGGTACTGATAGAAAGTGTTTCCTAATTGATAAGAGTTGTTCACTCTGCCTAGTCTGTTAATACAAATAATATGGTTTGTGCTCAACACCTCCTTTCTTGTGATCTGGAATTTTGATAATTCTAGGCAGAGAGTACCTATGGATCAGCCCTCCAACAAACAGACACTGGTACTGAGTCCCTAATAGGTTTTCCTGAATGGATATATTGCACATATATTATTACATTTTCATTGCTGGGAGAAGAGTGTACTCTCTGACCACCACATGGGAGAGGGGAACATAAAGAAGTTTGCATATGGATTCCTACAGATTCCATCTGTGTTTTTTTTCTCGTATTATTCATTTGTGTATTCCTAATACATGGTTGTAATAATTCCTTAACCATAAGTACAGCTTAGATACTGAGTTCTGTGAGTGTTTCTTGCAAGTCTTTGAATGTAGGGGTGGTCTTGGGCACCCCTGACAGACCTGTTGTGGTTATTGTGAAGATAAAATAAGAAGAAATAAGAAATTTTAGCACAGTACTTCTAACTAAGTGTTTAAGAAATTAAGATTTACTAAAGTGCTTCCTGTCAGCTCAATATTGGGTAGCAGTAGGTTTGGGAGTCCCAGTTAATCAGATTGAGTGTATGGGTCATATCAGAGTCTTAAGAGAGGTAATAGGATAGATAGATTGGCATTAAAGGTATTGCAGTTGAAATTTAGCTTACTGATGCTCAATGCAATTGCTTCAAAACCCTGGTCTTTCTCTCCAGTGTTTTGTGCAGCCAATAGGAAATGTAGAATAGTAGCTAATGACTTTTCTATTCTTGTCAACACAGCCACCCCCACCCCCTAAGTCTCCATTCAAAACCATTACCCTGAATTTGTTCTTTACCTTTCTGAGCTGGCACCATTTCCCATTTGCAGTGACCTTTCTCTCCCATCAGCATGCTTACTTCCTCTTTTTTTTTTTTTTTTAAGTTTTATTTATTTAAGTCATCTCTGCATCCAACATGGGGATCAAACTTAAAACCCTGTGATCAAGAGTTGCATGCTCTTCTGACAGAGCCACCCAGGTGCCCCAACATGCTCACTTTTAACCACTCATCATGAACTGTCTCACATCCTCTCTCTGGGAAGTTATGACAGAGTACTGGAATCCTATGGGTCTCTGTTTTTAGAGAAGAGAGTGCTGTAGTTTAAAATCTTAGATGTGAGTATGAAGATCTGGATTCTGCACTACAGCTCTGCCTCCATCTTTAAGACCTGGACCAAGTTACTTAGATTTCCCGAGGCTCTGTATGGTAATCTATAATGCCAATACAGTTTATTTCCTGGGGATTATTTCCTGGACTGGGGTGGGATGGAGGCACAAAATGAGAGAACACACTGGTAAAAACGCTCTCAACACTAAAGAACTGCACCCAGGTTTGCTGTTTTAGTTCTTCCTTGCTGTATGGTTGTATGTTTCTGTTTTTGTCTTACTTATGTTCTCTTTTGTTGATCCAAATAGATTGTAAACCTGTTGAAGGTTGGGGCTGCCTTTTCTACATCTTGACATTCCCTATGGTCGTTAGCAAAGCGGTATGCTCTGTTATATGGAACTGAGTTAAGAATAATGTCAAGTTTATTTCTGAGGACCTGGAAGTTTGGAAATAGTAGGTCATAGGGATATTTGGAAGAGAAGAAAGCACTGAATTGAAAGTAACCACTTTACATACAGAGCAGGAGCTAATGAAGTGGCAGATTTTCAGGGTTATTATGGAAGAGTCAAATTTTCTACACTGCTGGTTAAGGACTCCTTCATTATTAGCTGCTTTAGAACTAAGTGCCTTATTGCCCTGTAATTTTGTTTCATTAATTATGTCAGACGTTGGTGGTATTTGAGGCAAACAACCCTTAGATTTATCATTGGCAAACATTTATCATGGATAGGGCTATTAAGTTCTTTAGATTTTTTTTCTCATGTAGATCTAAAAAAAGCCAAATAGTAGTGACCTATCAAAATGCAAGTATTATAAAAACAGTAATATAGAGTATTAGTCAATAAATATTTTAGCCATTGCTTTATTTAATAATGATTTACATAGTTCTTACTTTGTGTTAGCTAATATAAAAACTAGTTACACATATTAACTGTTTTATTTTTTATTTATTTTTTATTTATTTTTTTAAAGATTTTATTTATTTGAGAGAGAGAATGAGAGAGAGCACATGAGAGGGGGGAGGGTCAGAGGGAGAAGCAGACTCCCTGCTGAGCAGGGAGCCCAACACGGGACTCGATCTCGGGACTCCAGGATCATGACCTGAGCTGAAGGCAGTCGCTTAACCAACTGAGCCACCCAGGCGCCCCCACATATTAACTGTTTTAATCCTTCTAACAATTTGTGGTAACTATGATCATTATTTGCATGTTACAGACAAATTCGGGCTTAGAATGGCAGGTAAATTATCTATAATCCTACAAATATATAAATGGCTAAGTATACAGAACACAGTCTGGCTTTATAGTATGTATCTATGCTTCATTATTACCTGTATATTTAACAATCTGTACATATATCCAACCATGGTAATGTTGCTATTTTGTTAATTGGGTGCTAAGTTGATGTCATGACTGGGAAAACAAAGGAACAAACAAACCTGTCTTGTGGATTTGTAAACTTCAATGGCTTATTTATCTTTGCATTCCTGTATTTTCACTTTCCATTGTAATTAAGTTCAAGAAGTAAATAAATTGGTGGGTCATAAAGTATGGATAGATAAGGGATGCTTGATAAATATCTCCAAACTCTAAGTTAATGTCGTGAGAGCAACTAATATGAACCTCAATAGCACATCCTTCAGTGCCGTTGTCAGTCAGCTCGATATTCTCAGCAGAGCTGACCTGATATTCACTGCCTTTGTTCATTTTGCAGATAATCCAGCATTAAAAGCATAAGATATAAAAAGGATGAAAAGATTATGCCCCAGTTTACTTATTTAACTAAATTATTATCCCTTGACCTTTTGACCAAACCAAATTCATCTTCTCTCTCCCCTGCACTTCCATCCATTTTAATACTGCAGCACAGCAGATTTAATGGATTGGGAGTCTGTGAGTAATAAGAACACGGAGAAGAGTGGCCAACATGATTAAGATTTTATTTGTAATGTAATTCCATTATAATTAACATTATGTAACTGGAGAAATATGGTGTTTGCATCTCTTCCTGGCAGCTGTTTTTAAGTCAGTGGCAGAAAGAAGATTAAATAGTAAATGAAGACCTATTTATTGAAATTGTTTTTTTGCATCTTGTATTGTTAGATTCATTTGTTTGTTTCACAAACCAGTTAATTTATAAGGAAAATAAGCAATATGTTTAACAAGCATGCTAAATAAATTTGTTTGCAGTGCTTTGAAGTGCCATTGTTGAACTTTTTACACTGGAGATGAAATACCCCTAAAATTTCTACAAAATGGTAGGTGTTTAAATAGTGAAATCAAAACACAGGTTTATCCCACTATCCAAAAATAGGCCCTATGAAACCTTTTGTAGGCTGAAATAGCATAAAGTAAAGAGTATCCCCTTCTTCCCGAAAGTTCGAGTTATGCTACTTTGCTTTTATACAGACCTGTATTGGTACCTGTTTTTGCTAACCAAAAGCAAGCTGAGGAGGATTTTGCTTTTATGAAAAAAGCCATTAATGACTAATGTAGGTAACTAATGTAGGTAACTCAAAATTTGGAAAGCAGGGATTACTTGTATTATGTTTTTCCAAAAGCGTTCAACAGGGTAATGAAAATAACATGGTTTTGTATGTAAAGCGTTTTCAATTTGTTGCAAGTGATTTTTTTTCCCCCTAAAAACTGGCCAATTAATGATAGAATCAATTGATGTTAATTCAGATCAGACTCCTCTAGCCCAGGACTTGGCAATCTATGGCCCAATGGTCATTTCTGGTTCTCCAGTTCTTTATGTTGTCCACCAACTGAGATTGTTTTTATGTTTTTTAGATGGTTGAGAAAAAAAAAACACAAAAACAAAACAAGAGAATAATAGTTCCACATAACATTCAAATTTCAGTGTCCACAAATACAGTTTCATTAGAACACAGCCGCACTCATTGATTTCTGTCTTGTTTATGACTGCTTCTGAGGGGAGCAGTTGCATAGTATTGATAAAGATTTTAGGGCCTGCAAGGCTGAAAATACTTAACATCTGGTCCTTTACTGAAAAGTTTGCAGACCCCTACCCTAGCTAATAAAATACATCAATAGTGGTGATAACACTGTGATAAGTGCTTTATATACATTATTTCTTATATTTGTAAAATGACTACAGTGTAGCTGTAATTACCTCCATTTTACAGATCAGAACATTGAGGCTTTGATTAAGTGATTTACTTGGCTAGAACTGTGTTTTGAAGACCATCTATAACAACTTGTAATATATATGAATGACTAGAATTTAGACCTATTTAAAAATAAGTCTTTGGAAAGTTGGGTTGTGTCTTCTATCATCTAATTAATAGTTAATAAATAGGACTGGGTTGATAGATTTGAAATCAGTTATTCCAGTGTATGGAAATTTTGACATGCCATATTAATTTACAGCTATTTGCAAAGGGGAATTTGACATTCCATTTTGGTTTTTTGTTTGTTGTTTTTTTGTTTTAAAGATTTTATTTATTTATTCATGAGAGACAGAGAGAGAGAGAGAAGGGCACAGGGAGAAGCAGGCTTCCGGCGGAGGAGGGAGCCCAATGTGGGACTCAGTCCCAGGACCCTGGAATCATGACCTGAGCTGAAGGCAGACGCTTAACTGACTGAGGCACGCAGGTGCCCTTGACATTCCATTTTGACAGTAGATGGTAGAATCTGCTGTGGCCATATGGATTCTGTTTTTTTTTTTTTTCACCACATAAAAAATGATTACCAAGTGGTACAACTTTTGAGAAACTCTAATATAGAGGTTTTGCCAAATTGGCCAGTAGGGCCTTGCTTTAAACATTGTTGCTACTCTGTGATTTATTGTAGGAAGAAAATAAATTGGCAAAACTGATGGGTGCTCATGGTAAGAGCTTAGTGAGACAAGTTTCTGGAAGGATGCAAGAAGGTATTGATGTTTTTTATTATTTATCTCTCACCTCTCTCACTGAACCAGAGGATCATGGTAAATGATTATTGCATTAGGATGTGATGATGGTGGGTTTGTGTGTTATTAAAAAGTGGTTTAAGAGGAAATCCATTTAACAGAGTACTTAGGCTAACTTTAAGCCTGCTAGAAGAGGTAACCACTGTTTCCTCAAGAGCTTTCTGAAATTCAGTATGACAAGACTGATTAAATGAAACGTATTAGGTAAACTCTATATTAGTTTGCAAAAATCTTTAGGCTTCTTGAATGGATCCTTCAGAGGATCAAGGCTGTAATTACACAGGACTAAATATTAGGATAACAGCCTGTAAGATTCATATGGTTTCCTGGATACTGGAAAATAATTACTCTTTAGACTTCCTTAGATACAGCTGATAGATGATAGTGTTAATAATGCCTTGAAGGCAAAGCCTGTGTCTTTACTATCTTCAGTGTATAGAACAATTACTAAATAATAATAAATATTATTATTTTAGCTAATATTTATTAAACACCATGTGCTAGGAGTTAATTTTTTTCTAATTAACACATCATTTAGTTCTCCAAAAATCCTGCAACATTTAATAATTGATTCCAATATTACAGGGTTGGAAGGATCACATAAAACACTCAAAGTGGCCGAAATTTAACACTCTAGAGTCGGTAATTCCAAAGCTTGTGATCTTGTCTACTTTGCTGTATTGTAGAGCACAACTGAAATGTTTGATGAGTGAATGTGAGTATATGAAAAAGAGAATTGTTAGAAAAACACCATCATTGATTTTGAATCTGTTTTTAATCTAAAATTTGTTTACTCTTGATTTTGGTACTGTTAAAATTATTAAGCTTTTTGAGAGATTCATACTCTATTTACTGGATTTGAAAAAGAATTTTTTTTAAAGGTTTTATTGTTTTATTTGGGGGGGGTAGAGAAAGGGCAAGGGGGAGGGGCAGAAGGAGAAAGAAAGAGAAGCAGACTCCCTGCTGAGCAGGAAGCCTGATGCAGGGCTCTATCCCATGACCCTGGGATCATGACCTGAGCTGAAGGCAGAAGCTTAACCAACTGAGCCACACAGGGCCCCTGAAAAAGAATTATTATGGAATAATCCAAGGTATGACTTAATGATTGGACAAATCAGCTGCTGCCTGCCCTGCACAGCAATGTGATTAGCAGCAAAGGTGTGGTATTTCTGCTCCAATTTAGATGAATTACAAACGATCAGTTATTCCAAATGTTGGTTGAGATAAAACTAAATATTAATACCACTTAAAGTGTCATAATGTGTATGGCTTGAAGAATTCTCATCTATACCTTAAGTGATTTTCATAGCAATGTTGTTGGTCATGCAGATGGGCCCTCTATAGCTAAGAAAAAAAAAAATCTCAGGGGCTTTAAATGATTTGTCCAGGTAACCCCGCAGGAAACACACCTTCTGACTTTAATACCAGGCTGGTCAATGCCTTGTTTTGAGGGGCAAGATCTTGTATCAACAAGTACCAATATTAGAACAGTTATGAATGAGATATTTTACATCAATTGTACTACATCTTCAATTTTTACTAGCTACATGACAAAGTACTCGATAGTCACATCTGGCCAGTGGCTACGTTACTGGACAGTAGAGCTCTAAACAATAGGATAGTGTGACTGAGCTTTACTGCTTAGGTATGGAGCAGCTCGAGAGTAAAAGGAAGGGAAGAAGTTCTCCCTAATTCATTCCTCTACATCACCCATAATTTGTCATTCAGATGATCTCCTTTATGTTTAAATTTAAATGTCTTTTCATATTTTTAACCTAACTGGCTAGTCATCTCACTGTTTGATATTCAATCATCTGATAAAGAATTTCTATTCTCAAGAGTTCTCTGAAGAAGCAGTATATCTGTGCAAGGAAATACATAAACATGACTCCAGTGATTGGAACAAAATTAGAAGATTCCTGAGGAAAAATTGCTGCTATAATTTAACAAATGCACCTCAGCAACAGTCAGGCTCATGAGAAGCAAATTGGTTATTTTGGGTTAATGTCAAATGAATGTGCTTTCACTTCACATTTTTTTCTTTTTGTCATTCACCTAAAATGAATGGTTGATAATGGCTAAAATGTAATTTAGTTATAGAAAGAGAAGAAAATGCTGGAAAAATGTTAAATTACTCTTCAGCTGAATCAATTATGTCTTAATAGAATTATAATAATTTTGATTGAGATTATAAGGATTTTTTTCCCTACTCTTTTAGACATTTATTAATTCCAAAACAAAGCATTCCTAGGAAATTAACACAAATGATAATTCATAAATTATACATTTCTGTAAAGAAATTTCTCTAGTTGGCAAGGCTTACCAGAGCATTTAAATAATCATGTTCTAGATATAGGTGTGTATAGTACACACATAGGCTTTTTCTTTTTACCATAATGAATATGACACTTGTCTCAAATTTGTAGTGTTTTCTAAAATGATTAAATCTTATCATCATCTAATAATAAAAATGACATGAACTACCCTATACTTTTTTGTTCTATATACTTGACATGCATTATTTTATTTAATCTTCATTCTTTAAGTAGCTCTTAAAACCAGTAGGGTCAATGACTATATATTCCTAGACTATATAATTTTAAAGGAGATATTTAAGAGTAAAAAAAATTGCTTTATTACTTTTTATAAATATTGGTAAATAATCCTTTATATATTTTGTACCAATGGATCCACCTGCCAAAAATGGTGGGTGTGTGAATGTTTTTTATTCCTTGCACTTACCAACACAGTGTAAATCTTTTGATCTTTGCCAGTTCAGTAGATGGAAAACATGAGGTTATAATATTCTTGTTTTCAGTTGTATTTTCTCTTATAATTGAAATTGAGCCCTTATCATAGCCCGTATCACCCTCCACATCTCAAAACAGCCCTGCCAGAGGATTAGCAGGTTTTAAATGGATGGCTTTGTCAGTGGAAAATCATAAGAAAAATTGAGGGAGAGATGTAGGATTCTTTACTTTAGCATATAGTTTTTACTTTTATAAAAGTAAAAACTTTTTTCTGAGGTAGTTTGAGAGCTTTTGATAGAAATCTGTTTGCATCCTAAGAAGTTGGTTATGGGGCACCTGTTAGGAGCATTCAAACCATTCATGCATGGCTGGCAAATCTGTCCACTATTATATTTTTAAGGTTAAATGGGGGGTTAGACTGAACTGTTTTGAGATATGACAGTTATTAAACATATACCCACAAAAACCCCAGAGGGATGCTAAGAATTGATGGGCTTTTATTTTTACATACCAGGTTCTTAACTGCTCCAGGACTGAAATCCACTGTTGACTCTTCATTCAATAAAATCATATGAATATTGAGTATTTTATTGTTAGTAGATGGCATTCTCGACTAGAAACCTACTTCATAACTTCACCTTGTGACGTCTCCATAACCTCTTAAGTAGTCGATTAAAAAGCTTTGGCTTTATTCTCCATTCTTTCATGGCTATATGCATTGACTATTACATAAACAGCTTTTGTGAACCAGGCATGTACGATTCAGCATGAAATACTTGCCTTTGGAATACTGTCACTTAAGGGTTATCTCCAGTGACTGAGGACAGGCATAGATGGACAGGAAAATGAAATCTGTTGAGAATCTGGAGATCATTTTCTTTGGGTTTCCATTGACCTCCCTAATAAACCTTTTAATGGAGCAGCAGTATGACAAAATCATCCTAGAAATCATAGTTATTCTCTCTTGCAGAGACTTGAAGGTCTTCTAGCACACCCTTCTAACTTTGTAGATGAAAAAGCTCACTATGGAAGTGCTTTTTCCAAGAAAGATCCTGGAAGAGTTAGGACTCCCTGATTTGAGCCTAGTGATTCTCCTTTCTAAAAATTGCCCATAGCCTGTTTGAACAAGAAGTGAAATACACAGCACAGATGGAAAAACAGCAAAGATAATCATATGGACAATGCACCTTATTAAATTAGTGTTGGCAGCATTTCTTCACTGTTCCAGCCATTCTATAGGATTCTTTGCTCTGTGAGCTATCTAATAAGCTTTCTTTGTTTTCAGATGATAATTTGCCAGGTAGCTTTTAGTTTCTGAAATGACAACCTGATCATCTGGCAAGAAAACCAGTACTACATAGGTATTAAAAGAGATCTTCATTGCATCCAACCGAGACTTAAAAACTTCATCAGCTTGTGAATTTCTCTCCTTATAGAACTACTCAGAGATATGCCTATATTCCAGACACTGGACCAAGAAATCTTTGACAGAGATTTATGCTGATATATCTGATAAGAAAATTCATTAAATGTCATTTTACAAAGCTGATGAGAATGGGTATGATACCTGGAGTTAGTAAGTTATAAAATAAATTTATAAAATTGTTATTTTCTTGAGCATAAGCCAGATGCATTGTTGATTGCTTTTGTCATAAAGAAAATTTAGTCTTTATCAATTACTCTGAAAGAAGCTTGATCATTTTGTGTGTGGTCCTAACAAAGAATATATTACTCTTGTCATTTTTTTTCTCTATTTTCCTTTTCTTCTATTTAGTCAGTAGCACCCATCTCTCTGTCAGAGAAGCATGCAATTGTCTTTTCAGTATTGCCTCAGTCACAAATGATTCAAGCTTATGCTAAAAGGGGACCAGATACTTGTCTTCCTTGTTGCTTGAAGCTTTGACAAAATCTATTCATTTGCTTTCAATAGTATTGCTCTGGGTTTATTTTTTGCTTGGGAAAAAAAGGCCATAGTTATTTGGAAAAAATTGAGTTTCCATTTATCTTGGCCTGTCATATTGATAAGATCTGCTGTCTTAGAACTCGCTCAGAACTAACAAAAGAACAAAGTGGCTGAGAAGACCCTTAAGTCTATACGTTTCAGAAACAAAAGATTTCTTTTTCTCCATTCTACTTGTCTTTTGAATAGAGTTTGAATAAATGATTATTGTGAGTAGCATGAGATTTAATGATGCCAACATTATCAATTTATACAGTAACCCAGGTGTAAAGAATTATGCATACCGAGGTAACCTGAAAGTTCCTTACATTAAGCAGCTTACTAATACAGAAGGTAGTTTTAGGGCACCTGGGTGGCTCAGTTGGTTAAGCGTCTGACTCTTGGTTTTGGCTCAGGTCCTGATCTTATAGGTCCTGATTTCATGGGTCATGAGATCAAGCTCCGCATCAAGCTGTGTGCTCAGTGGGAGTCTGCTTGGTTATTCCCCTCTGCCCCTTCCCCTCCCCATGCTGTCTTTCTCTCTCAAATAAATAAATCTTAAAAAAAATAAAACCACAGAACCCTTAATGTCTGTGTAGGAAGGGAATATCTCATTCTGTTTTTCAACATGCTACAATAAATACTTAAAAGATATTTCAAAATTTAGAATAAATGAAACCTGTGTATCATTTCTCATTTTTGTATTAATTCCTGTCAGTGTTTTTATAAATGTTTGATCCTTTCTGTCTGCTTAAAATAATGTTTCTCCCTGATGCAAATTGCTTTGGTCCTTAACTTGTCAGTAAGAGGAGCTTTGCCATATTATTATAAACACATGATGTATTTGGATTAATGGTTATTATGCTGACTAGAGAACCAGATTTCAGTATAATGGTCTCACTAGATTTTAAGTATTGATGATTTAGAAGTCACAGGACCATGTAGTACTGTGCTTGTTCTTGGCCTAATTCATTTATTTACTATTGCACATATCCACTTACCACCCAGGATTTCAGTGACCATAGTGAGCACGGCATCGCATTAGGTGCTAGAGTACAAATATGAACGCCCTCTTGCTTCCGGCACATCCAGTTCAGTTAAAGGAGAGGTGTCCCTAAATCGGTCTAAAATGTAGTGCAGGAGGGGCGCCTGGGTGGCTCAGTTGGTTAAGCGACTGCCTTCAGCTCAGGTCATGATCCTGGAGTCCCTGGATCGAGTCCCACATCGGGCTTCCTGCTCAGCGGGGAGCCTGCTTCTCCCTCTGACCCTCCCGACCCTCCCCCCTCTCATGCTCTCTCTCTCTCAGTCTCTCTCTCTCAGATAAATAAATAAAATCTTTAAAAAAAAGAAATTTAAAATGTAGTGCAGGAAATACTGCAATAGGAGATGCAGATGTAAGCCTTAATTCAGTGGAGAAGAGTTTGGAAAGTTCAGGTTGGTAGAGTTGAGTTTTGTGGGGTGAGTGCTTTCTTAGTTAGGCAGTAGTACAGATTGCACATTATCATGAAAATTTTGTGCAACAGCAACGTAATCATCATGGAGTTACATGGTCTCATCGGGAGAACTTGTCTGGTTTACACCATCTGGATCACTGCCAAGGCTCTGTAATTTAGTAGGAAGTACACAGGAGTTAGAGATAAGAGGTTTCGTTCTGCTGCTTATTAGCAATGCAACCACAGGCCAAACATGAAACCTCTTTCCCTACTTTTTTATCTGATAACTGGAGATAATACCACTAGATACTCAATACATGTTCTCCTTTGGACATTAAGTGAAACATTTATCTGAAAGCATATTGTAACTGGAAAAGCTTCATAAAATATAACTTCTTTTATTCTGTACATATTTCACTCCTACTAAATTTTATTCATTGAATTACATGTGGGGAGTAAATAATTTGTTTCATTCTTTAGGAAGCAATTAGCTGTTTATAAGCATCATTATTGGACTCCATACTTCTTGTTTTGGGACTCAGGAATAATTTTAAATATTTTCCTCAAGAATACAACATTTTTCTGTTCTATTTATACCATCATGCCTTGGTACAAATGGAACATTAAAAAAAGTTACCCCAAACTATCATTTTCATTCACTTACTCATTTTAATTTTGCTCATTAATATCTATTGCATGTCAGGCTCTATGCTAGGTACCAGGGATATCCAACATAGATGCTACCCTCATTTAGTTTACAGTGCAATGAGAGATCTAGTTATAAGTCACATAGACAATCAGTGATAAATGCTTTGAAGAAGCAAATACTGTCCTGTGAGAATATATTATGAAGACCTGACTTAGGGAGTCAGAAGAGACTTCTCTTAGAAAGTGAAGTGTAAGTGGGAATCTACAGAAAGAATAGGTAGAAGTGGGTTAAGAGAGAGAAGATGCCAGATGAAATGATATGTATAAAAACCCTTAACTAGGAAAGGGGGAACATGACAGGTTTCGAAAAATGAAAATACTTCAATGTATCTGGAGTGCAGAGAGCAAGGTGGAGAGTGGTGGAAGATACTGGGAATATTTGACAAAGGCTAGATGATAGATGGATTTGTAGGCCAATTAAAAAACTTCAGTCATTTGCTATGACTAATGGGAAGACATTGAAGCATCATCAGAGGGTTGAAATGGGGAGGGGGAAAAGGGTGGAGTTGGGTGAATGCAGTGAGAATGTTCTCCCTGCTGTTTCAGGTATAAAATGATGGTAGGTAGAAGGGAGATAGTAACAGATAAGTGTATGAAGTAAAGTGGTCTAGACCTTGTGGTGGATTGACTACTCTTACAAGAAGTGAGAGAGAAAGGTATGTGTGACTTCTGCCTCTCTGGCTGGTGAATTATGGTGGTGCCATTCACTACCAACACTGGAAGTTGACCATTTGGGTTGGGGGAGAATTGGTATAGGAAATCATGTGTTTGTATTCAGACACATTGAGTTTGACATCCCTTTAGAGTATCCAACTAGTGATGTCAGGTAGGCAATTAGCCGCATGGATATGGAGCTCAGAAAGGAGAGTTTGAAGATAAAACATAAGTCATTCAATTGTAAACATCATTTTTTGTTAAGTCCAAACTATTATCAATAACACTTGGAGTTTAAATTTAGGAAGGTTCAGTGTTAAATTTTTGAGGGTAAGAAAAGTGGTACATTTGTAAATATTGGATAGACCTCACACCATTTAAAATTTTGTAGGGGTGCCTGGCTGGCTCAGTCAATAGAGCACGTGACTCTTGATCTTTGGGTCATGAGTTTGAGCCCCATGTTGGGTGTGGAGATTACTTAAAAAACAAAGTAAAATTTTTATAATTGTTGAACAATTTATCTAGCCTTAAAAATTTAGATTTCATGTTTTTAAAAGTAAATTCTGATCTAAAAATTGGCAGTGAATTTAAAGAAATGGTGAGAAGTGAGTTTTTAATGTAGTTTTAAAAGAATGAATATTAATTGTTGCTCTTATGATCTTAGGAAATTTTTCCTTAATTTCAAATGAAGACCATTTTTACTTTCATATGAAAATCAAATGCTTACCATGTGTACAATAAGCAAAACTAGTAGTATCTCTTTTTCATTATAGGTATTCAAATATAGATCAGCCTATAGGTTTTTTTTTAATAGATTTACTGTGACAATCTTCTTGCTCATCAGGGTAACTTATTACACAGTTTAGAGAATATGATGATAATATCAGATCCTCTGTAATTCACTGAGATACTTTTTTTCTAGCATGACTTCATGACTTGACATTCAGATAGGTTTTTTGTTTTTTGTTTATTTTTTTAAGTAGGCTCCCAAAGTGGGGCTTGAACTCACGACTATGACCCTGAGATCAAGACCTGAGCTGAAATCAAGTGTCAGACATTTAACCAACTGAGCCACCCAGGCGCCCCTGCCATTGAGACATTTTATTCTAAAAACAGTATTGGAATGCAACTGACTACATAAAAAAAAAAAAAGCCCAGGTTTATGTTTTATTCTAAAATCCATTTCTTTATTTGTAGGTGATAAGAATTGAAGTTGAGATGAATAACGTATTTGGGGGTATGTACCATTTAAGTAAAAATATGTATGTGTAATGTAGCATATATATTATCTTTGAGGGATTGTACAAAGACTATGACTATTGATAAGGACCACATTTCCTTATGAGTTATGGAATTGGTAATTAGCTCTACTTTATGTAAATAATACATACAGAAAGCAGTAGCAATGGATTTTATAATAAATAAAATCATAGGTGATTTTAAATGTAATGTGTAGCCCAAAAAATTCATTTACAAATAAAATTTTATTATTAAATTTTATTTGCCAATGTATTTTAAAATTGTTCAGTTTTTAATGTAGGAAAGTTAACTAATTATTTTAAATATATCACCCAAATAATTGTATTATGCAGAGTGTTTATTAGTTTTCCCTCATACATTTATTTGGCTGTAAACCTTTGGTGTTTTTTATACGTTATATTTTCATTATATTAAATTCTAATATTGCCAACATGTGCATTTTGAAACCCAGTTTACTTCTGTAAACATTATTTCATATGTTGTCATTTTTAGCGATGAGTTGGCTCTGTTTTCAGTAGAAGAATTCTCAATGAACTTCTGTTTCTCAACCTAAAACCTTTATATTTTTATACAGAGTTTTCTGTTGTTACTCCTTCTGATTTAACATATACATCATATGCTGGAGAATTATCAATTTGCTTGTTTTAGCAATTTATATTTTGGTTATATTTTGTGATAATACTGTGATATGTCTTTGCTTACCCAGTTGCACATAAATCTGTGGCATTACAGAATTTAATTTATGTGGGATCTTTAGACTTAAAAAGGATTACTGACCACTTAAGAATGATTATTGATAAGTATAAAATTGAGTCTTAACTGCATTAATGCCTGTCTAACCTACACACAGATACATGGACACACACATGTACCACCCAATCACATGGCAAAGATGACCAAATTATGAAAAAGTGGATGGTATCCTACCACGTTGGGCCATCACAGCCTTGGGCCAGTAGTTCTCAAGTCAAGTGTTTTTTTGTTTTTTTTGTTTTTTTCAAGTCAAGTGTTTTGAGACAAATCTTGTTTTCAAGAGCTGTGGGATCTTAAGCAATTCAGTTTCCTTAAGCTCACTTTCTTTGTATGGTTAGTGGGCTAAATCATATATGATATCTTACATTATTTCTTCCCTAAAATGTTTTGATTTCATATTTGAAAAAGCTAAAGTTTAGAGGTGAATAATTTTGTATTGGTAAAACTGTTATTAACTAATATTTTACAGTGTAAGATAAATTTACTTATTGGGATAGGACAGTAGAAAGGTACAATTGATTCTTTGGCTAATCAGCAGTGTTCTTGTTTGCTTAAATTTTGGGGTGGGGATGGATATAAGAAGACAGATTTCCCCTCTGTGTCCTTTTGTCCTACCTGACATGTAGACCCAGGATTGACTCACTTTGAAAGAATCCATCATAACCTTGTTAGCTCAAGGTTATCTTTTATCTGATTTCTTTCTTCCTGGATAGGTTGCAGGCTGAAGAACATTAAAATATCTATTTTCTTAGTGGTTTTCTTTTCTAGATTTGAGTAATTCACTTGATTCTTCCAAGCTACTTAGATGAAAGAACGTTATCCAGGAATGATAATTTTAGTTCCTTTTGTTTGAAATTAGAGAAATAAATGCATTATATTTTTAGTCTAGATAGTAAGGCCTCATATCTTTTAATTTGGTCATTTAAAAAACTAAATAATGTTCAGATACCTTTTATACTGTGAGGTTAGATATTTGCTTGAGATAAGTGTTTCTTTTTTTTTTTTTTAAAGATTTTATTTATTATTTATTCATGAGAGACAGAGAGAGAGACAGAGGCAGAGGGAGAAGCAGGCTCCCCGCGGAGCAGGGAGCCTGATGCGGGACTCGATCCCAGGACCCTGGGATCATGACCTGAGCCGAAGGCAGACGCTTAACCGACTGAGCCACCCAGGCGTCCCAGGTGTTTCTTTTTTTTATTAAAAAATATCTGAAGTAGATAAATACTGGGAAAGATCCATTTGAGTATTGGGCTTATTCTGCATTGAATACTCCCTTGTGTTTCCATTCATATATTAAGCTCTTTATTACAAACATTACAAATGCAGATATGAAATAGCCTTTGTTTTAGACTAGAGGGGATTTTTAAGAACCAAGTTAGGGACCCCAGTAGGTATCTTATGCCATTTTTCTCACTCTGAAATTTTGTGATTGTATGATTTTAATCTGATAGTTGAAATCTAAAAAAAATGTCACCTTTGTAGGTGAAAAATGGTAAGATGGTGTCCATTTTATATGGACCAGCCTACATATGCAAGATTAGTTATTCATTGTTTAGAAAAATATATATAACTCATCTGTAAAAATGATAACAAGTAGCAAAGCTTAAGACACTAACTTCATTTTTAAAAATATAGTTATCATCATGAGTGCCAGATATTAAAACTGTATTTTAAACATTTGTAAATCAAATGGGAATAAAGTGTTCTTTGCATATCTTATTTGTTTTACAGGGTTTTTTTCCCCTGTATTTTATGAGATGAATCACAGGCATTACAGTTTCAAATCAACTTTATTGTTTTCATTGCAATTGCTACATGGCTGTTGAATATTTGCTGTAAGTTTTAATGACAAATGAAGTGCATGTTTGATTATATGCCATTAGTAAAAATATCTGTTTATGGCACAGGGTGGTTTTCAGCATGGCCTTGACAAAGGCAACATATAAATGTGTTATTTTCTTTCATAAGAATACAAGTTAGCATAAGCAAATTTTAAGGGAAGTATTTAAAAATTAACAATTAATGAATATCCTTTGTGTGTTGAAATTATATGAACATGTAAATAGCATAGGTCTGCTTATTTTCAGAGGCCAGTATAATACTAAATTAGAAAAGTTGTAAATACCATAGTCATTCTACTAAATTAATTCCATTTTTATTACCTGTTTTATTGCTAAGTATGGCAGGGATTAGGAAGATAGTTAAAATGCTGACTTTGAGAATGTTCCCACAATTACTTTTTTATCTTATGTTACTGATTCTCCTGCTACTTATCACTTGCTGTTGTACCCAATATTTGATCCTACCTTTCTGCCATTTATTCAGTTTCCTTTGTCAGGGATACTCTTTTCTTCCAGTCCTTACCTATCATAGTTGTACTTAACTTGCGATGTCTAGTTTGATGTTTGCCTCTTTCACAAGGCTGTCAGATGCCTTACAGTCAGAACTCTCTGCTCAGGGTCATTGCTGTCAACTTGGCCTTCTATTGTAGCTCATCTAAAGCATGGTCCCTTGTGACCAACACATGTTCTTGATGTTCATCTCACTTACCCTCTTGTTTTCTGCCCCATTGGATAAATCATCTCACACCATCATTTGTTTAACTTTGAACACAGTTCCTTAGTGTTGAGAAATACTAGAAAAGTAAGAATGTCTGCATCTGCATGCATGGTGTGAGGTATTGGGCTAGAGACCATGAAAAAGTATATTGATGCTGGGAAGAATGGTTATTTAAGGAATTAAATGAGTAATAGTTATTTTATCAAGAACCAGGAGGAAATCTTTGATAGGAATTACAAGGTAAGAGATGCTTTCTTTGGCCCTTCCTGTTCTGCTTCTTAATATCTATTTAATATTAATAACAGCAGAAATGACAGCTATAATGGCAACTGTAGTTTCATAGACCTTATTGTATGTATTCACACACTTCACCTTTTTTGATTTTCATGTCTTGCCATGAGATTGGTGGGGCAGAAGTTAGACTTTATTCAGATTTGGCCAAGTTTATTTGTTATCAGCTAATACCATTTAAAGCCTGATTATGCAATCTAGCTGTTCTTTTATTAAATGGTAAGTTAATACTTAATGTCTGTGATCTTTTAGCATAATTTAACAATAAAGTAACCTCTGCAATCCAGAAAGCAGTGTCCTAATTTAAAACTATCTGCCTTTTAAAATAAATATAGCTATTTTAATCAAAATTCATGGACTAGGGTCCCAAGTTGCAACCATTTCACAGTTCCTAATCTTCTGGACAAAGGAATTCAAGGAGTAGAAGTAGTACCCTAAAAGTATCATCAGAGTAGGGACATTAAGAGTGAGATGGTCTCTAGAGAGGAAGGTGACTAATGTCCATACAGTTAGGCTAAGCCAAGATACTCAGACAAGATTGAACAGGGAGCAGGGAAAGAGTCCTGAAACAGTGTCTCCACTTCTGTGACCTCAGGTGATGCTTCCTGCAACTTTTCCTTCAATCTTGAGCTATGCTGTAGGGTAATAAGGAGCTATAGGACCCAATCGATTACCCTTTTATATAAGCTATATTGAGTAGGGTCTTTGTTATTTGCAATTCAACATCCTGACTAATGCAGTTAAAATCATTGATATAACAGTGTTCTCCTTCCTGCTCCACTTTCCATTTCTATTTTACTTTCGTCTCTTCTTCCCTTTCCTTTCTTCTGCTCTCCTTCTCTGGCTATATTTTCCTTTATGCCTTGCCCTTTCTTTCTCCCTCTTATCTGCCCATTATTTCAGCCGTGTATCCATCCATCTAATACTCATCTACTGCTTAACATATATTGAGCATTATGCTAGGTCCTGAGGACAAAAAGATACATGACATACAGTCTTTGTTCTTTTTAGGACCAGGTTTCCTCTTTTTAAGTTTAGGAAGTTGGTGTTTTGAACAGGGAGGTAGGGCCCAGGCCAAAAATGGGAGAAAATAATGAAAAAGGGAATCCCCAAAGCATTTGCCTAATACTTGAGGTTGGTGGAAAGATTCAAGATGGGAAGGGTTAATTGGGAAGGGTTGCTGAAAAAGTTGAGCTTAGAGCAGAGATTCTTTGTAACAGCAATTTGTCAATAACTTCAAGGCAAATTATAGGTTCAAAATACATACCCTCGTACCATACCGTGCATTAATTAAATTGGTAGGGGAAAAAAAATCATCCTTGAACCTTCCTGTTGATAGTATGGTTACAAGATATGGGTAAAGAAGAAAACCTGAACATGTTACTCTTTCTTCTGTAGTAAGCATTTGGAAAATAAACACCAAAAAGACACTAATTATAAAGGGCATCACAAAATCACTTGCTGCTTTTTCAGGTCATCATAAACTCACAGGGGACCAACAGCAGAGGAATTGGTGGTGAAATTTCCTTAAAAATGCTCACCATATGCAACAATTCAGTCCAAGTCTGCTCACATGGACATTCACAAGTATAGTAGTAATTTGGAAACAAAAGATGGAAATTTTGATGGCTGTGATCTGTAAGCTTTCCTCTTAAAACATTTTAGCTAAATTCCTTAGTTTGGCATGCAGGATCCTGAGCACACTGGCCACAATCTACTTTGTGCCTCATCACCTCAATCCCCTAAGCTTCTGTATTTCTTTACTACCACACCTCAGCAAATATTCTTCTTTGGATATATTACTGACTTCTATCTGCTGTCCTCTTAAACCTGGTAAACTCATTTTTTAAATACCTATTTCAGTTAAAGCCTACCTTTTTGAAGGCATCCCCCTTGGAAGCTTTCTCTGACTATCCAAGGCAGTGTCGGTCTTACTTGGTAACTGCATGTATCTTTCTTATGTCACCAACCACTGTGTAGATTATTATTGTTATTATATTTTTCTTTTTAAAATGAGACAAGGGCTTTGTTAGAGCATGAACCTTTACATTTGTCTTTATATGATCAATTTCCAGACCCATGCATGGGGGATAATAAGGGTTGAATGCTTGTTAACTGAATGAATAAATGAACAAAATGGGATGGATGAGACACTTAATATAGTTCACTGTGGACAAGTAAAAGATAATGCTTTTCTCAAAAATAAGGACAAAGCAAGGTTCTGAGATTTCTAGATGCATTATTCTTAAAACCTTTAGGGATTTATATGTAGAAACTTTTACATTGTTCAAAATACTATCTGGTAAATAATCATTGTTACAAACATTTCTTATGATCTACATTCCAAAAGACTATGTAATCAAAAAGATGAATATACACTGGTTGCCCACAGGAAAATACCGGAAACAAGGGTAAAAGCACTATAATTCGGGATATTTAATGTTTAACTATGAAAAGATTTGAACAGCCCATTACAATGTTTAATTAAAAATATTCTGAAGTCAGATTGAGAAATACTGTATATATTTATCTTCTATAATATGCAAAATGTATGTTTCCATATTAGATACAAGGAGAAGTCCTGTAGCTAAAAATCTGTTGTTGCAGGGGTGCCTGGGTGCCTCAGTCATGTAAGTGTCTGACTCATGGCTTTTGCTCAGGTCATGATCGTAAGGTCGTGAGATCAAGCCCTGCATTGGGCTCCATGCTTAGCAGGGAGTCTGCTTGAGATTCTCTTCCTCTGCTCCTCCTCCCCACTTGGCATGTACGCACACACTCTTTCTCTCTCTCTGAAATAAATCTTTTAAAAAAAATTGTTGCAGATAGAAGTGTTCACATAACTCTAAGGAGAGAACCACTCCCCCACCCTTTTCCTTTGATAACCATATTCCACAGAATATATTTTGGGAGTTTCTGACTTAACAGAAGATAAAATCATAATCATTTATTAGGAAGGAAATGAGACTGGGAGAATCCCTAATTTATTTTTGGTCTTCAGCTGCCACTTTCAGAAACAAAACCTTGGGCAAAATAGACACATTGATGCAGTATTCATCACAGCTTAACTTTCTGAGTAGCTACTTTGTGCCAGGTACATTCTGGCTATATGAAGATGAATAAAACAGGCAGGTTGGGGAATATCACAATTGATAGGTTCCCAGGTGATGGTTCTTATATTTCAGAAAAAGGCAATGACAGTGTGTACACTGAGCATGATTATCTTGCTGTAATTATTTTCCCAAAAGCTCTTTCTGCATGGAAACTCTTGTAACTATTCTTCAGAAGTATAGATTTTGAAGAAGGCTAAAGAAAATAGTTAGGAATGTGGAATTTTAGAAATGTACCATATACATTTAAAACCCTTACCATTTTAATTTAAAACAATAAAAATGGATTCATATATTTTTCCTCTTAGACAAATGGCTGCATAGTGAAAAAATTCTAAATTCAACCTAATATTTCATTTTATTATTTGAGTCTCATTGGTCCTGTGCCATGAAACATGATACACCTTTCAGCTACCTTTAACTAGGTATCCTATCATTAATCACAAACTGTCTAGGTTTGCTGAAGTTTGCATATTTTTTGTGAATCAATATTTATATCCCAAGAGTAAATAGAGTTGCTTTTTGAGAATTATCCTTTTCCTACCACCCCTTCCTCCAACTTCACCAGCACTAGACAGATGGATGCACGTGTGTTTGTACAAATATGGATGCTCTCTCTCTCTCTCTCTCACACACACACACACACACATACACACACATGTTCTTACATGAATACCTTGCTAGATGTTAATTTTTCAGAATATTACTGGTTCTAATTATTTTCCTCAGGTACACATAGGATTGTTAACCTAAAACTGTTAGGATTCTGTTTAACAACAGCTTTGATCTATTTTCTTTCCATTTATCCTATAATTTAATTTGTACTCTGCTTATCTTGGACATTCTCCTCTTGCACCCATCTTTTCTTCCCTGAATTTTTGACATTCTGAAGCTGAGTTATAGTAAAGTACACATAATCATGCAATCATTTGCTTATTCATTCAAAAAATTGTCATCAAAGCAATGTGCTGGCTGTTGTGGGAATAATAATGAAAGGATTTTATAATACCCCTTATCCTGAAAGGAAACTTTTAATGGGGATTTTTTTGGCCATTTTATTTAAACATTTTTTTGAATGATGGAACTGCTATTTTTGACATTTGCTTTAAGTAGCTTCCAAGTAGTTATTTTGGTTCTCGCCCTTAGCTATGCTAGGAATGGATGGAAGGAACATTTTTAACTGAGGATATTGGTTTGAAGTTACAGCATAATTAGTATATGCAATGTTTGTTAATTCAGCACATGTCTTTGTAACAGTGTAATATGTAAATACTATTTTAGTAAATAAAAATAAGCTGTTATTATAATTGCCAACATGTTTTTCCATTGACAGGAGAAAGGAGATGATGGATGCAAATAACTCTAATGCAAGATAGAATATAAGATGAGTTCCCAAAAGAGGTATAGATCAAGTCTGATAGGGAATTCAGAGATGGCAAAAATTACTTCTCTCTGGGACTCTAGGAAAAGCTTTTTGGAAGGGGTTGACATTGAATTCGCTCAGTGTTTATGGTTAGGATATGAATATATGGAGATGGTGATGATGGTCACTACAGGCTAAATAGTGCAAATACAAATAGGAAGATATGGCTTGGGGCATGGATGTGTACAGCACATGGAGGATATCAGTTAAGTACAGCATGCAATGTGGAAAATAATGTGCCTATCGTGTGTGACACACAAGTACATTGTGTTCTATATATTTTGTCACAGGTCTCTTCTTGCTCTACAAGGTGGATTTGCATGGATGCCTTTCTACTTGGCCCTCATCCACAGTCAGTTCTGTTGATAAGTTCTTGCTGATGTAGTAACTTCAATAATCCTTGAGTTATTCAGTCTTCACCAGGCTTGATGGAGTGTTGAATGTTCAAAAGAAAAATCCAAGTACCTATTAAATCATCAAATGCCATTGCGTGTTTATGAAATCAGATGAAAGCCAATTTCTGCATTAGAGCAAATCTACTTTCCTGTACTTGGTCGAGGTTGTAAGGAGAGCTTACTCTGCTTCGCTAAGAAGGTTAAGCTGTCATCTAGTTAAATACGGACTTAAAATAATGCTGCCAAAGCAGCTGCCTCCTGTGATTGATGATGATGATGATGGATGATGATAGTTTAGAAATCAGTTTTGCAGGGGAAATTGCTATTTTTCTACTTTGGCTGATGTTGTAGTCTGGCTTGGGGATTTCTTGTCATATTAGGTATCTTTTTTGATTAAAAAGGAAATTGCTAAGGACTGTATTCTCTATGATAAAATGGCTCTAAAACTGAGCTATGGGGCAAATGATTATAAGTTGTTCTAATCATATTACTTGAATGGCAGAAGTTATTCTGGGCTTCACAGTGTCATCTCATGGTGAATTGTGTTTGGGGAACAAACAGTGACCCATGTCTAGGCAGAGAAGTGGTAGAAAGTGTGGTATTTAGAAGATAAAATAATAGTGCCTCACTACGGTCTTCGAAGAATGTTCACATATATTGATATTCAGTGTCCTCTTTAAGCCCCTCAAGGCTTATTTGTTCATTGGTTCCCTCATTTGGGATGCTCTTACCCCAGATATCTGCTTGGCTGGGTCCCTTACTGTCTTGGATCTCCACTCAGATGCTGTCTCCTCAGAATGGTCTTACTTGGTCATCATCTCTTGAAGAGTCTCTGTATGTAGCTCCTCTGTTTTTTCTCATTTCCACATGGTACTTTTCACTCCCTGATGTGTTATGTATTTATTTCCTATTATCTCTTTCCCCATCTAGGATAAACTACATGAGAGCAGAGACTGGTTTGTTCAGTGCTATAAACTGAGAATCTATAAAAGTTCCTGTCCCGGGCGCCTGGGTGGCTCAGTTGGTTAAGCGACTGCCTTCGGCTCAGGTCATGATCCCGGGGTCCTGGGATCGAGTCCCACATCGGGCTCCCTGCTCAGCAGAGAGCCTGCTTCTCCCTCTCCCACTCCCCCTGCTTGTGTTCCTGCTCTCGCTGTCTCTGTCTCTGTCAAATAAATAAATAAAATCTTAAAAAAAAAAAAAAGTTCCTGTCCCATAATAGGTGTAAAATTAGTCATTATTGAATTATTAGCTGAATGAATTAATCTTTATTTTATACATAGAAGGCTAAGTAAGGTGTTCAAAGTATTTTTAAAAGCTTATTAATGTTTGGCTCCGGAGCCAAAATCAAGCTTTTTGGCTTATTAACTCAAATTGCTTTTGTTTGTGTATACACAAATAATACAAACAAAAAAGCAGCCCCAGGAAGGAAACAGAACATTCAGGGCTTGCTCTCAGGTGGACCATTTTATATCTCATCACATACTGGAGAAAAGGAATCAATTCGGTTTATACAAAATCACTGGTTAACCACTCACTATTCCATACCATTCCATTGTGTAAGCCTGAGCACACACTGGTCTAAAAAAAAAGCTATTTTCAGAAAGGAGAAGAAAAAACATAACCCCCCCACCCCAATATTTTTTAAAGGCCAATAACATTTGTACCCACTGGGTAAACATGATCATTCAAAGCTTTACAAGCTTTATATGGGCTGCTTCCTTAACAAATGTGTTTTTTGTCTCCGTCATTCATCGTATCTGGAAGTTTAGATGATGAGCTCGAGCACTCTCTTAGGTTAACACTGAAAATAGCCCCTTGGTGGATTTGTAAAAGGGAAAAGCCTGTTAAAGTGGCAGACATAGTTTCCTGACAACATAAAGTAGCATATTGTAGCCTGTTGGTGTTGCCTTGGTGTGGTGAAATTCAGCTGAATTCGAGCAGGAGGATTTGTTGTAATGGAGAAATCAGGTTATAAATGTAAAGAGCAAATATGCACATGTTGAAGGTATTCCCTTGGACCCTCCAAATACATAGGGAGTTTTCTAATGAGACTGAAGCTACTAGCTAGGTGCTGAAAGTGACATCATCTGCTGTGTTGAATAAACTACCTTAGAAAATTTTAGAGTGCCTTAAATAGCCAAGATATACATTGCTGATGTCACTATCACTACTTAGGGGGATTGATGAACTGTTTAGCCAGGGGGAGAAGGAATCCTTTGCAAAATAAAAGTCGAATCACTGGAGGCAAGCATGAGGTATCACATCCATAGAGCACTTCACATAAGGGGTTTGGTACAGTCATCTCAGGTATGATGGTAAGACCTCTGAAATGAGATTAAGGCACCAATTATATGTCATTGCATGACTACAAATGTTTTGTTTCCCAGCTAAGTGAGTGTTTATGAAAAGCAGCAGATAGGTGAAAATAGGCTTATGTATCTTTTGTTGTAGAACTGGTAGGGCTTAGGCAAAAGGACCTGGCTCATTCATAGGGGCAAGTTCAGACCTTATTCAAGTTAATAAGAACCCTGAGTGAGAAAAGCAGTTGAAACTGCATAGATTTGGCAAAGAATTGAATGGAGGCAGAAGGATAGCAATGGGAAGAACATGCAAGTGAGACCCAATGAGTTGGAAAGAAAGAAATGGAAATTTGAGACCCTGAAAATCAGAGGGGGAAAAGTTTGTCTCACCACACTGTGGTTTTTGTTTCCGCTGACAGTACTGTGGTACTGTGGTACCTCTTACCATGGACACTTTCTTTAGAAGAACCCAGTAACATACTTATACCTTAACCCCACTTTTAGATACTTTATTTTTTTTTTAAAGATTTTATTTATTTATTTGAGAGAGAGAGAATGAGAGACAGAGAGCATGAGAGGGAGGAGGGTCAGAGGGAGAAGCAGACTCCCTACCGAGCAGGGAGCCCGATGCGGGACTCGATCCCGGGACTCCAGGATCATGACCTGAGTGGAAGGCAGTCGCTTAACCAACTGAGCCACCCAGGCACCCTTAGATACTCTATTCTTTTCAAGATCCCTGCAGAGGGATTTTGAGTAATTTTCAATTCCTGCTTTAGCTGGTCTCTGTGCCAGAAATGGATTTTAAAATAAGTCATCTCTTAGTGTCTCCTAATCCCTTTCCAGAGATTTGCTTATTGCCCCAAAATGTTGTTTTCAACATAGGTTTTGGGTTTCATAGAGAGAAGGTGGCTCACTTGAGAAAATAAGATATAACTGGCTCTTGTAATTGAACTTTTTTATATAAAACTATATTCATTTCTATGTGGTCAATTAAAAAATGAAAGTATTCAATTTCATGAGAGAATCTTAGATTTGAAGGGGCTTTAGACCAGGGATGAGAAGGGAGAGCCAGTGTTTCCCTTTAAAGGGCATAGCTGATTCATAGCAAAATGGGATTCACACCCAGGCTTTAGGATCATGGCCTCAGTGTACTTTCTTGCAGGGAGAGTAGAATGGAATGTTTCAGAACATAGGCTCTGCAGTTAAGATCATATTAAAATTTCACCATAGCTGTGTGACCTTATGCAAGTTATTTACCCTGTAAATCTTACTTCATCATCTATAAAATGGGGTTATTAACAGCTTTAACTTATGAATTTGAGGATTAAATGGAACAATAAATATAAAACTTAGCACAATAC
Organism: Mirounga angustirostris; assembly: GCF_029215605.1. Classification (NCBI taxonomy): domain Eukaryota; kingdom Metazoa; phylum Chordata; class Mammalia; order Carnivora; family Phocidae; genus Mirounga; species Mirounga angustirostris. Next base: position 172,231,263 of record NW_026991709.1, on the reverse strand, counting down.
CTAGCAAAACCTTAGAAAATATTCAATACATCCTAGTATACCTATATTGCATTTTTGTTGCTGTGTAACAAATTACCAGATGTGTAGAAATGTAAAATAACCCACATTTATTATCTTACAAATTCCATGGGCCAGGAGTCTGCATGTTTTAGTTGTGTTATTCACTCAGGGTTTCATAATGCTAAGCTTGAAGTGTCAGTGGGCTGTGTTCTCATCTGGAGGCTCTATTAGGGAAGTACCTGTTTCCAAACTTCCTCAGATTATTGGCAGTATTCATTTCCTTGCAGTTGTGGGAATAAGGTCTTAGACCCTTGCCTTGATTGCTGTCAGCCAGACTCTGCCCTCAGGTCCTTGCCATGTGGCACCCACCCCCACCATAAGTACCTTACAACACAGCAGCTTACTTGTTCAGTCAGCAGGGTAATTTATGTAACTTCAGACCTCTCCCTTTATGAAGAGAGAGAATTTCTTTTAAGATCTGATCTGATTAGGTCAAAACCATCCAAGAGAATCTCTTTTTTGAGTAACTCAGAACTGACAGATTTGAGGCCTAAATCTAATCACTTGATTCCTATACAATAGTCCAACTATGGGTTTGAAATCCATTCTATTCACTGCCATACCCTCATTAATAGGGAGGGTAGTAGATGGTGTGTGTATACCAAGGGGTGGGGATCTTGGGGCCTTCTCAGAATGCTGCCTTCTTCAGAGAAGTATCATTGTTAATTGGCATTAATTCTTGCTCTTACCATTATCATATACTTATTATTTTTATATACTTTATTATTATATATTTCTTTGAACTTATGGTGGTTGAGAGCTCTAAAGTGAAAGGTGATTGTGTGATAACAGTGGATAATAAAGGAAACTATTTGGGAACTTTTGCTTGTGAAGGAATTTGCATTGTATCTCTCTGTTTGCATGTTCATTTGTTTTGTACTGCATAATGATATTTAAAACATACTAAATGTTATTCCCCTAAGAATATATCTATTATAGTATAATTCTTAAATCTTAGCAAGTTGTGAGTGAAGACAGACAGAAGTAGACCGTGATCATGGAAACACAGAAGATAATATTGAATGTTCAGTATAATGCCTAGTGATTTAGAATAGAAACTTTCACTGATTTTGCTTTAGTTCTAGTTAATTGAGGAAGAGAAGAGATTACTTCAAAAGAATAATTAGTAAGGGCACTTGAATATTTTACACATAAATCTGAGGAAGAGAAGTTCTGCTTATAATGCTAATGTGTTGTCCCCTATTTTACAGTATCATTATATGAATATTTTCAGAATTCCTAATAGGAATGTCTTACTTCTTACCATAGAAAAGAAGCTAATGAAAAACCAATCCTCCTGACTGGTTATTAAAATGTATTCTCTGTCCTATAAGCTGTCATTAATTTCCTGGTACACCTTGAATATGCCACAAGCAATTTGTAATGGCATCAATTAACATTTGGGAAGTTGAGCATGGCCATCTAGGATATTAAATATTTGCTCCAGGAATGCTAATAAAATCCATTGACCTTATATTCTCAAAGTATTTGTTAACAATAACAGCAAAGTTAAGGGGTACCAGATAAATGAAAGAATATCTATTTAGATCCATTTTCTTCAAATATTCTGATTTTTGTGTTTCCATTTGATTCTGAACACTCACTTTTTTTAGAGGTTAAAGTTGGGAAATAAGGCTTTCAGTGCTATATCACTAATGGTACCTTAGAAATAAGTTTTTGTATCATCAAAGTCATTGAGGAGACTTTGGTAATAAAATGAAAAGAAAGAATGAATTTACCCTCCTTCCACTTCTTCATAGGGGCATTGCCATTTTTGTATTTGGGATTCATGGACGGCAAGGAAATGAAATAGTGCTTCAGCCCTACTTATAAAATATTACATTGTCTCTTCAATTAGGGTGACATGCTGGCAAAAAAGGTATGGTCCTATTTTTAAAAGTTAGTAATTTTTCTTGATTCAGAATATATTATATAGACATGTTCCATATTTTTCTGTATATTATACACCATGGATTCCATTGAAAAATAAAGTTGGTATAGTTTTATTGAAGCTATCCCATGGAGTATAAATATTAAAAAGAAAAATGTTGTTTTCCCATTTGGGCCAGTTGTCTAATTGATACATTCTTTTTTATCCAATATACTGTATATAATAGAAACAACTGTTTGGAAAGTGAGTACATCAAACTCAATTTCATTGATTTAAATTTATTTACATTATTTTGGCTTAGCCCAATTCTGATCAGCACTATATGTATGGCTGTGTAACCTGTGATGATTTCTGTTCATATTCTACATTAATGTATATAGGAATTGGAATATTGTTTGCATATAATAGGTGCTATTATATTACATATTAATGAGTGAACAGATTGTAGTTATTAAAGCCACCAGTCTCTAATGAACTGATTGGATTTAGTTTTTCCTCCAACCTAATTGAACGGTAGAAAAAATTCTTGGTAAAGTTCTTGCTCATAACTTAATGTGTAAGTCCTAAATAAAATGGACTTCATTTCCAAATTCTTTAGCAAAACACTTAATTTTTTAAGTCACCTTTATTACATTTTTGTGTATTCTTTTGGGATCTTGTTATTGCTTCAATAATTCATGACATTTTGATTTTTTTTAAGCATGTTTCCAAAATTTTCCAGAATTTATGTATTATTTTCTTGAATTCCCATTGATTATGTTCCATATATGTAAACAGGAAAAAGGAAAAAAAGATTGGAACACATTCATTAGAAGTGAAATGATATTGCTTGTAATAATTTTCAAATCATAGGTCATCACTTCAGTTATACCCCTTATCTCTTAGAATAAAATATGTCCATTTTTTCAGGGTTAAATTGTAGCTTTTAATATAGCTGATGATTTAAAAGCCCATCCCCTAGGAAACTTAACTCAAATGCTTAAGTAAGGTGATTTAAATGTTGAATTATTTTTAAGTACATACTGGCTTGATAATAGTGTTTGGTATTCCACTTGGTTTGTCATCCAAAGTGCTATAGAATATTCTTTTTTTAAAAAAAGATTTTATGAGACTGACGCGATAATAGGAAGGGAAAAATGAAGGAGGGGGAAATCAGAGGGAGAGATGAACCATGGACTCTGAGAAACAAACTGAGGGTTCTAGAGGGGAGGGGGGTGGGGGAATGGGTTAGCCTGATGATGGGTATTAAAGAGGGCACATATTGAATGGAGCATTGGGTGTTATATGCAAACAATGAATCATGGAACACTACATCAAAAACTAATGATGTAATGTATGGGGATTAACATAACATAATAAAATAAAAAAAAAGAAATAATAAAAAAATAAAAAAAGATTTTATATATTTATTTGACAGGAGAGAGAGAGACAGCGAGAGAGGGAACACAAGCAGGGGGAGTGGGTGAGGGAGAAGCAGGCTCCCCACTGAGCAGGGATCCCGATGCGGGGCTCAATCCCAGGACCCTGGGATCATGACCTGAGCTGAAGGCATAGGCTTAACGACTGAGCCATCCAGGCGCCCCTAGAATATTTCGTTCTTTCTGAAGTCAATACCACTGTGGACTAAAGACTTCAAAAACTGATTGTCTTGAAAACTGCTTATTCTTTGTTTGCCAGGGTGTTTTATCTACATTAAATCTTTTAACTTTTTTATGCCAATTAAGCTTATTTTAAATTTATTTCTTGTCATTTATTTATTTTTAGATTTTATTTACTTGAGAGAGAGAGAGAGAAAGAGAGAGCATAGGGAGGGGCAAAGGGAGAGGGAGGATCTCAAGCAGATCCTGCTGAGAGCAGAGCCTGACGAGGGGCTTGATCTTACCACCCTGAGATCATGACTTGAGCTGAAATCAACAGTTGGATGCTCAACCAGTTGAGCTACCCAGGCAACCTATTTCTTGTTCTTTAGAGACTATTATATTCACAAAAGAGTAGTAGACAAAAGATGCAAAGCACAAAGGAAAAAAAGAAAACTACTAAATTTAGTATTTGCATGTTTACTTTTAGCAATTTAAATGGCCACTCCTAAAGTCTAGTCTTACTAGTTTGGCTTTCTTTTAATTGAAGTTGATCAAAGGAAATAGATAATCCTAAATCTCCAGTGTACTTTGTACTGTATCATTGTTCTAAGCATATTGAAGAGTTTGGTCTTTGGTCAGTGTTGCTAAAGTGTTTAAACTACTTCCATTCCTGCTGCCTTTTTTTCTGCCCATTGGAATGAACAGTAACTTTATTTCAGAAGTAGCCTTATTTATTTAAAATTTTTTATATAGGTTGATGCTGTATTATTAGAAATGAGATAAAAAATTAAAAAGGGATAATATATTCTAGTAAAGAAAAAGCAGAACAAATATTCTGCTATGTGATTTATATCATAATTCTAGAGTTTCTTTTATCTATCCTTTTTGATAAATTCATTGCCAAAGAGTTCTGTTCACTAATTTTTCTTTAAATTATTTTCTTGAAACAATACAACTTCCTACTACTAATCTTCTCTTTAATGGAATTAGTTTGATTATAATGTGCCAGGATTTTTTATTAATTTAAGATTTTTTTAAGATTTTTTTTTTTAATTTGAGAGAGAGAGAGAGAGAGAGAGCACAAGAGGGGGTAGGGTCAGAGGGAGAAGCAGACTCCCTGCTGAGCAGGGAGCCTGATGCAGGACTTGATCCCGGAACTCCGGGATCATGGCCTGAGCCGAAGGCAGTCGCTTAACCAACTGAGCCACCCAGGCGCCCTTAATTTAACATTTTCAATTATATCTGCACAGTTGATATATGTCATGTTACTTCTCTGACTTAAGAAGTCTCATTGACTATTACCAAAGATTGTCTTATTTTTTTTCTGTCTCAGTAAGCATTTAGAAAGTTACTTCTTAAGTAGGATAGACCTAGATAGTTATTGGATGAAATATATTATGTTAGGATGAAATATTTCTTAAGAAAACAATTGAAAAATGCTTTCCTCTACTTTTAATCATCTACTCCTGGTAGACACACTTTATTTGCCCAGGTTTGTGAATCCATCATCCATGCTATGAAATTTGAACTTCCTGGATCAAAAATCCTGTATTTAATAATTCCATTCACATAGCCTGTTTTTCAGATCATTTCTGGAAACTGATCTTTATCTTCACAGATACCTTGAACTACCATCTCATGTCTGAGTTCCTGACCTTTTAAAATTCTTATTTTTGATTATTTATATTATTCATATATTCATTTGCTCATTTGCCCCACTGAAATGTGAGATTTATGAGAGCAGAGACCTCATTCTTCTCATCTACCACTATTTCCTAGTCCTTAAAGCATAGCTTGGTATAAGAGGGATTCTCAAAAAAGAGAATTAAAATATATATCTCAATAAATACACACACACATAAAATATTATTAATATATCATGCACAATCATTAATATCACAGGAGGTATTTGTACTCTGACACTGTTCCTTCATTTATTATTTCATTTAGTGCTTACAACCTCATAAGGCACAAGTAATATTGTACAAATAAGGACATGGTAACTTGGATAAATAATTCACCCAAAGCTATATTGTACTAGTAAGCTGATATTCTACTGATTAGTCTAAGTTTCAGACTTTTCTTTCACTTCAGACCCCCTGTTTTTAACTACTCTTCTAGTACATATCCCCTTTCTCCCCAACAACTTTATGGGATTTGGCCATATGTTTGCTTTTGGACCTCAGCCTTGTTTCCCACCCCCCCATCTATTTATTTATTTATTTTTTGATGTAGTGTTCCATGATTCATTGTTTACGTATAACACCCAGTGCTCCATGCAGTATGTGCCCTCCTTAATACCCATCGCCAGGCTAACCCATCCGCCCACCCTCCCACCCCTCTAGAACCCTCAGTTTGTTTCTCAGAGTCCATAGTCTCTCATGGTTCATCCCCTCCGATTTCCACCCCTCAGGCTCATTTATTTAGCCAATCTGTGAACACAAATTCGGAGTTTACTAACCAAATGATAACCGAGAAGGGAGAGGTCAGTGAACATTGTCTCTAAAGTTAATGATAACATACAATGTTTGGACAGGGCCTTATTTTTTTTTTTTTTTTTAAGATTTTATTTATTTATTTGACAGAGAGAGAGCATGAACAGGGGAAGTGGTAGAGGGAGAGGGAGAAGCAGGTTCCCAGCTGAGCAGGGAGAAGATGCGGGGCCTTGATCCCAGGACCCTGGGATCATGATCTGAGCCGAAGGTAGACGCTTAACCAACTGAGCCACCCAGGCACCCCAGTGCCTTATCTTCTATAAAAAGATTTTCATATAAGTTCTTACTTACTTGGAATTGTATTACCAGTTGGAGAAACTAGTTTCACAGTTAAAAATGTTCAGCGCTGTGTCCAAAGTCTGTAGCTGGTGCATGAGTGGCAGACTGAGATTAAAATCTTATCTTTGTTTTCTTTCCCCTCTATTGCAGTGTAATGCCTGTGGATAGTTCTCTTTTGTATAATTTACAGAGCATTTGGGCCTTGGTTTCTTGTCCAAAAATGGAGATAGCCCTTCTTTTACTTTCTATTACATAATATAGCTATAGGATTAAATCAAGGTTTCTCAACCTCAGCATATTGACATTTTGGACTAGGAAAGTCTTTGCTGTAGAAGGCTGTGTTTTGTAGGGATAGTAGCAACCCTGGCCTCTACCAGTACCATTTTCCTAGTTATGACAACCAAAAACGTCTTTAGACTTTGCCTAAATTTTTTGCCTCCGAGAAGAAGGCAAATTTAAACCTCTACATTAAATTAAGATAATGAATGTTAAAATGTTTTATAAACTTCAAAACACTCTTCAAATTCAACATCTTATTAGGTTGAGCTTTAAGAACAACACAAATGCACTGCCTTAAATTAGGCAAGTAGGCAGAAGAGAAAACAGTGCATAGACATTAAGGACAAGAGTTGGCCACCTACTGTTACTGCCTTGTGAAAGCTCACTCACTTGGATTTCTATAAATTCCTTGCTTTTGCATTATTCTAAGCAAATATTTAATGTTGTCTGTTAATAGGACTTCCCATTATAGATTTAAGTTTTCATTTCTTTATGAAATATTCTACAGCATAGTCACTACCATATGATGAATAATTAAAACTAAATTGCACTTGTCAAAATAAATGAACATAGCACATTTGGAGATAGAAAAATCCCTAATTTCTTTCTCACATAGTTTATTGCATATTATTCTTATTTGTGATATTTGGTGCTATATAGTGACTCAAAGTTATTCAGAATTAGAGCATTTATGCAATATTGGTTTTAGTTGAATTGAGATTGTAGAAGATGCCAATTAAATTTAAAGGCCTACATATTGGTTTGTCTACTACTTGCAGAGTAAAAATAAAAAAATCCTCTAGGCAGCCTCATCTTAATGACATGACCATGTTATGCTCATGCTGTTAATATCATGTCTGCTGATATTCATAAATGAGATTTTATTAAAATGACACATTTATATGATAGGCATTGGTGATGGGGCTTTGAGAAAGCTGTCCAGGAGATGAATGTGAGCATCTTCTCTGTCAAGAATTTTCTACTGTTTTATTTTAATGCAACTTGCTACATTTACCATCTGGGATAGAAGCTTGAGCATCAACACCGACTATTCCAGACTGCAGACATTAGAAAATTATATGGAATAGAGCAAATCATGTAAGACAGGCTTGCCTCATTGCTTTTCCCTTTTGGTGGCATATTGCTCAGATGTAGAAGTTAGTTGTTTAATTTTCAGACAGAACTGTGTACCTTGAGAACGGCTGGACATCTTCCATTTGTACTACTTTTTATTATTGTCAGAACTGATCAAACAAATCTGCCTGAGTATCTGTGTGTGGGATGCATGTTGAAAGTGATTTTATTTTTGCCCAATAAGTCCCAAACATGCTGTCGTCTTCATTTTATTTTCCCTCTCCCATCTTAGAGTGCCTTTTGCAACTTGCCTCACAAATCACATTGTCTCTACTTATTACCCAGGCCTTTCTCCAGCTGGTAAAATGCATTTTTTTTTTCCCTCAGCAAGAATCAGTTTTCCCCTTTTCTTATTCCCTGTATGTTTTCCTTCACTTTTAATGTGAAAATTGCAAATACATTTCTAACCCCTTCTGTGCGACTCTTTCCATTTATTGAAAACTTATGCTACATGAAGTAATGTAGAAGAGATACCCAAAATGCTTCATCCATTTTCCGCTCTGTATCACCAACTGGACCAATTTTTCCGGATAATTTTCCCTTTCTTTCCAATTTCATCTGCATCATATAATTCAGGAAACTAAAAGCATTTTGTTTTTCCAGATTCATTCTGTGCTGCAGACTTCTCTGAGTTACAAAAAAGTGCCAAGAACCTACTTAAACCTTTTTGCAGTTTTATGTAAGAGGATAAAAATCCTCATGCTGGAGTGAGAAAAGCAATCTGTTTAGGTACTGAATGCAAAGAAGAGTAGGTTTTATAAGCTTAGACTTGTCTTATAACCTCTCTGTGCCATATTCTTTTGTATATAATAATTTATCATCAGCCTTTTCCTGCCTAGATGATTTTTGAGGTTCCCAAATGTGAGATATACAAGGTTGTGAAATATTTTTGAAGTTCCATGTTATTTTACTTTGCCAGTCTACTTTTATTTTTCCAGAAATTTTCCTAATAACTATCCCATCAGACACTTTACAACTTAAAGTCTTTTTCATATTAAGTTAGGTAGAGTTAGACTTGGATATAAGAAAAAATCCATAACAGCAGAGACTTAAATGAGCTAAAAGTTGGTTTTTCTCTTTCAAGTAAAGTCAAGGTGGTTAATCCAACACTGCTTTGGTGTCGCAGGATGTTAGGGATCTACGCTTTGTTATACATTGTCCTTGTCTTTGTGCCTGCAGGTGGAATGTTGGTGTCATAGGCACATTCTAAGAAGCAGAATGGAGAAAAGAAACAAATTATGTTCTCCTAATGAAAGTAGTTTCCATACAACTGCTCTGATTAATCCCATGGACCAGAACTTAGATTGCTTCATGTGACTGCAAAGAAGACTGGAAGATAGAGTCACTCTTCTGGCCACGTGCCCAGCTAAAATTTCTGTCTTAGGGAAGAAAAGACTAACAACATTTTCCTCATAACATTCATTTTAATTTAAAAATATTTCTGAGGAGACTGTAAACTACATGTGGGCAGGGACTAGTATAATAAAATAATTTGGTATTACACAGTCTTAGTGGCAACAAATATTCACCAACAAATCAACAAATATTCATTGAAAATGTGCATGGAGAGAGTGATTTTCTTAAATGTGAACTATGACTAAAAATGAGGCTGATTTTTGTTTTAATTTAAAGCAATTGTACCCAGCCTTTCCTTTTTCATTCATTAATCACTGAACATCTTATGTGCTAAGTACTGTAGTCAGATTAGTATAGTTTTTCTTACACTGACAAAAACCATTTATCAAGACACGTTTTGGATTCCTCTCTGGAAAGGACTTTCAGACTAATGTTTCAGGACACATAAGGGAAACAGTCTCTTCATTACTAATTTTACTCTTTAAATCTGCTTTTTTCGTATTTTGCTCAGTTTTCTGACTCTCCTTAAAAAAATCCCATCTACCCCCATAGGATTGAAATTTGGTCCCCTTGGAAGATTTTTTAAAAAAGACTGTGAGCTGTGATTGAGGCTCTCATACTTCTGAGACAAGGCACCTTAATGTCCTGGGATCAATTAATTAAATGTTTCATTTAGTGAGCACTGTTGAAGAATTTATAATACCTTCTATGCAAACTGATTCATTGGTAAAGAACAGCATTGCTATTTTGAGTGTTCTAGAAATGTCACAATATTGGAGGCTTCTCAGAAGGATTGCTGAAGAGTTCGCACAAGGGAAAGGTCTTTGGTAGTAACAACAGCTTCCATCACATCAAGTGGTTTACTTGGCTTGAGGTTTTTGGATATCAAATGAGTATGGGCCCTCTGGAACTGAAACCAAAGATGAAATTGCCAAAGTTAATTTTGTGTCTCTTCAAATACAAGCATGCGGTGGTGTGATCCACTTTATTATTACTGAATTTTGAGGGGAACCCAATTAAGAATTAAATGCATTTGTTGGCATGGATCTGTCTTGTCTCATAGAAACAAAGATGGTACCGGGGGAATTTCCCTTTCAGGGATGTAAAGAGCTTCTGATGAGTGAACTTTGCCTGTGTCTAAAAGATAGCATTCACCTTCTTTCCTGCTTCCTATGCCAGACATGACTGGGGTGAGGGGTGGAAATTTAGTGTGACAGACACTGAAAGAACCATTTCCTGAGGTGATACTGTCTTTCACTTAAGAAATGAGTAGGTTTTCTTTGAATTGACCTGTGTGTGTTTGTAAAAGAAGCATAAATATCTCCTCTTCTCATAGGAAGAGGACTATTTCAAAGGGCCATTTTCTTTCCTGACAAAGAAATTCGTACTGGAGACAAATCAGCAATTTCACAGCTGGTTTGAAAAATCCTAAAATGGTGTATACAAATCAAAGCAGGAGAGATTCATTTGGAATGAAAGGAATATTTGAATTGCATCCCAATTTCTAATAAGATATTGTTTCATGGTTCTACAGTATTATAAACCTGTACTGTGTATTCTACATGACAATTCTGTCTTATCTATGACTCAGGAATTTTTTGATAATATGTCAGTTTGAAAGCATAGAATTGTAGGATTAGATGGAGTTGTATCATCTAATCGATGTCTGTTCCATACTTTACCCACTTGTAATTGACCATGCTGACCCTCCTCTAAAACATTTCTCAACATGTATGTGAAAAGACCCATTGTTTCTTAAGGTAATCAGTTATATTGTTGGAAAGTAATGGATTTTCTTATATAGCATTGAGAATAATACCACTTTGCTTTAATTCTGCCACCTGGAGTTGTATGAGAACAAGGCTTTCCATTTTACAGATAGTAGCCCTTAGGTATATCTATATTGTAATCAAGTCCTCTGGAACCTGTTGACTCTTGGGTGAGGGTTATACCAATGAAGGTGATGAGAAGTGGTCATATTTTGAGTATATAGCAGCAGTTGTTTGAAAGTATAGTGCACAGGAATTGAACATGGAATGGATGTGAGCTGTGAGAAAAAGAGTCAGTATTTTTGGCCTAAACACATTTTTACAATGTTCTCAATGTACTGTGTTTGCCATTACAGCACAATCAAAAGTGCATTCACATTGTTGTTCGATGCTACAGATCAGGGATTTTCTCTAAGTCTAAGAGAATGTTTGTCAGACCTCTCTTATGGAGAAACTGGGGGTTCCCTTTCTTGCCCTTCCTTATGCTTTCACTTGGGAGAGTAGTCTTACGTATTCATTATGGTTCAAGATTAGAGATACAATACTCCATTTTACGAAGTCCAGAAATACGCTTTTGAATATCCAGAATTTACATGAACGTGATTCCAGAGTATTTAAAATGAGACAGTCTTTGATAAATCATCAGGGGAAACATTTTTAGTCCAGAAGTATTACACCCCAGTTACTGCTGCTAAATTCTAAACTACCTTGAGAGCAGGAATTTGATTCCTCTACAGAGCACTTATTATTGTATGATAGGAACTTAGTACACACAGACTGAACTGTTGTTAAACTATAGTCAGCGTCCATAAGTGAACTTGTTTTATACATCAGATCCTAGTTAAATGTATATCTGTGTCTATATATCCATATGTATGTATCTTCTGGGAAGAAAATAAAGAACTAATCCTAAAAAATCTCAGTTCTTTGTATTTTGCAACTCTCTTTTCTGTTTTGTCAGCTGTGTACCTGCAAATAATATATGCCTAACGTTAAAATGTGTAGGTTATATGAGACAGGAGTTGCTGGTATATTTCACCCTTAAACTCTAATCTCTAGGGTGAGAAGCAGTTGCTTCTCTCCAGTTTATACATGCAGAGAGGAAATTAGGTGGCTAATTATCCTTTGATAAACAGGTTTCGCCACCTATCCACAAGGTAGTAGGAAAATATTAGTACCAGTGTAACAGATTAACTAAATAGGCCTCTGTCTATATGTGGACTTTAGTTGCCCTGCCTATAATAATGCCAGGTTGCCCTGGGAAATAAACCCAACCTGAATTCCAACTGTGGATGTGTCCCTCAAACTAGCAAAGTTTTCAAAGGTGTGCCCTTCAAACAAGAGCAGAAATAAACTGCACATTGAAAGAATTAGCACTCAGAGGCCTTTGTTTAATCAATGGTTAGTATGGTGGTGATTGCACAAATTCACTACATTAAATTTAATCAGGAATGTTTCTGGCATGTGGGTGGCAAGCCTACTGATTAATTCATTTATATTCTGGAAATAAGACATGTTCTCCTGGATGAATTTCCACAGCTTGGCGATTCCACAGTATGCATTTCAGCATCTCGCAATGGCTTCTTTGTTCACAGTCTCAGAGCCAAAGTCATGCTGGATGCTGTGTGCTGATTAACTCACCATACCAATAATGACAAACAGGAAATGGTACCACTTTCGTTCATCTATGGGAAGAACACCAAAGGAACAGTTTAGTTGGCTGTAAGCACTTCAGGATTTTGATATCACCCATTTGAATTGCCTTAAGAAACCAATTAGGAGTAGGAGAGATTATAATACAATGATACTTTGGAAGAATTAAACCTTTTTCAGTGAGTTTCCGAAACTGGTTAAATATGTCTATGATGTAAGAGGTTATATTAAAGCTATAAGTTTTGGAGTAGAAAAGAAACTAGATGAACTATAGAGTCAACCCCCTTATTTCAAAAATAATGAGAACACAGAGAAGTGACAGTTTTTTAGATGCAAAGTTATAGTAGAGCTTTGAACTCAGGACTCCTAGTTTGCTTACTGATCTTCATAGCCAGTAGAAAGTGTGTGTGTGGGAGAGGGGAATTGTTCCTAGACATTTGGGGACAGAGGAGAAAGGAATGTGTGCTGTGTGTGGGTGTGTGTGTATGACATATATATATATATATATATATATATATATATATGAACAGTCATTTGGCTATCTGTGTAGGGTTGGGATAGGAGTACTTGTAATGCTCTCAGGGTCCCTCACTTTCCCCATTTTCAAAGGTATTTGACAAAAGGCTCTGGGCAGGATTGCTGGAAAGGTCTCTTTATGTGCACTGTATCTATACTCCAGACAGTGATAAGTAAGAGAAAGAACATGGTTCATTGTGATCATTTTCAGGCATTAACTGTGTGATTTGCTTGAGGAAGACTGAAGTATATTGTGACAGAAAATGAATCTTAGAACAACTCAGGGTAGTTGTATTCCTTTGGAGGGTCCTGGGAGGAGACAGACCCTTGCTCAGTTCCTTCTCTTCTAACTCATTTCTCTTCATCCAGCAGCCTGCTAAAGTGTGATTGTTCGGTATGCAAATCAGCAGTCATTACTTCTGTTGGTATTAGCAACTCATAGGTTTGTAGGTTCTGTTTTCTCTTACAAGAATTATCTCTGAGGTTGAACATCAGTTTTTCTTTTTAGAAATCTGAGTGTTAATTAGGGCAGTTCTTTTTTTTTTTTTTTTTTTTTTTTTTTTTTTAAAGATTTTATTTATTTATTTGAGAGAGAGAGAATGAGAGAGAGCACATGAGAGGGGGGAGGGTCAGAGGGAGAAGCAGACTCCCTGCCGAGCAGGGAGCCCGATGCGGGACTCGATCCAGGGACTCCAGGATCATGACCTGAGCCGAAGGCAGTCGCTTAACCAACTGAGCCACCCAGGCGCCCAATTAGGGCAGTTCTTATGAACTTAGGGATCTATCTGCTGTTGGTGTGGAATTGTAGCAAAAAAGATGAAGATTATAGAAAAAAAAAAAAATCTTGCCATGTTCTTGAATGTGCCTCTAATTTTGTGGTTGTGCTCATAATTTTGAAGATAGTTACGTGGATTCTGAGCCAGTGCTGAGTTCCATTTGTGTTTCTGCGATTACTCCCTGTGTCATCTTACTCTACTTATATAACCTCTCTTTCTTCATTAGTGAAATAGGGACAATAATAGCACCAATATCATACATCAAATAGACAAAGTAGAAAACTGAGAAATGCATACATGTATAAATGTTTCATGCGCCATAAAAATAGTATTCAAAATGAGTAGAGAAATAATTTAATAGTGAAGGAAAACCATTTGGGAATATAAAAGTGAGATAATCTAACTCATACTTGGTGCAAACTAAATTCCAGTGGCTCTAAAGTGTTCATGAAGGAAGATAAAGTACTAGAGTTAAAACTTAAACAAATAATGGCATCTATATCACAGGTTTATTATGAAAATTCAGTGAGCAAGAATATGTAATGTGCTATGTAATTCACCATTATTATTTTAATAAGAAAATCATTGCTTAGATTATCCTGTTAAGGAAAAGAATAGTGTGATTCCAGGTAGATAACCAATTTAGACTTTTTCTTCCTAGATTATCCAGCTTATATCAGTGCTTCTGAGCATAGGCATTAGATTGTCTGCAGCAGAATCACCTGGTGGGGGTCTCACCTCCAGCAAATGGCATATTTGAGTCTATGTACCATTAGGCAACTATGATTAACTTGAGAACCTGACTTTATTCACTGTCAAAGATTTATTCTTCAGTAAACAACAAACAACTTTTGTAATTCAGAATTATGTCCTGTAATTACTTTTTATATCTGAAAACTAAATAATAGAGTAATAAATTACACATTGAATACAGAAAAATTTTTATTTTAATATTTATTTATTCATTTTAGAGAGAGCACACAACCTGAGGGAGGGGTAGAGAGAGAGAGAGAATCTCAAGCAGACTCCCTGCTGAAAGCAGAGCCTGACTCGGGACTCGATTTCACCACCCTGAGATCATGACCTGAGCTGAAATCCAGAGTTGGCCACTTAACCGACTGAGCCACACAGGCACCTTGAATACCAAAATTTTTTTTAAAAATCATATTGTTAATATTTGAAAATATAGGAACATGTTCACAAGATGCTAAATAGGAAAAAAAAATAGGTTAACAGGTTGCAAAACTGTATTTCAGTATGATTCTAAATTAGTAATCATCAAAGAATTTTATAATCATGAAAAATGTTACTAAAATATTATAATCCTATGATAAATTTTAATGAGTACTTTCTTGATTTGACCTTAACATTTTCCAAAATGATAATTACTCTACAGGTTTATTTTTCCTCATTATATAAAGTAGTAAAGCTCATTGTAGGTATTTCAAGCAAAACAGAAAAGTATATAAAGATTGTTAAAATCTGGATGATCTTGCCCATTAGATTGACCATTATTGTTCTTTTAAAAAACTTTACTTACAGATATTTGTTTAAGAATTTATGTACTTCTTTCATTTTACCTAAATGAAGCTTGTATTATCTACTTTTTTTCCATTCCACAATGTCACATACACCTTTCCATTACCAAAATATCCTCATTTTTATTATTATCCTAATAGTCTAGTGCACTGAATAGATGTAAGACAATCTCTTACGGGGGTGTGTGTGTGTGTGTGTGTGTGTGTGTGTGTATATATATATATATATAATGGTTTATTTGCATTTTAAAATTAGTACACTAAAACTACACTCTGGTAAATATTGTTGAATCTCATTGTTTTGGGGTGCCTGGGTGGCTCATTTGGTTAAGTGTCTACTTTCAGCTCAGGTCATGATCCCAGAGTCCCAGGATTAAATCCCATGTCTGGCTCCCTGCTCAGCGGGGAGTCTGCTTCTCCCTCTCTCTCCCCCCCCTGCTCTTTCTCTCTCTCTCTCAAATAAATAAAATCTTTAAAAAACATCTCATTGTTTTAATCTACTCTTCTTTAAATATTAATGATGAGGGGTACCTGAGTGGCTCAGTCGTTTGAGTGTCCAACTTTTGGTTTTGGCTCGGATCATGATCTCTGGGTCGTGGGATCAAGCCCCATGTCAGGCTCCCTGCTCAGTGGGGAGTCTGCATGGGATTCTGTCTTCCTCTGCCCCTCCCCTGGCTTGTGCTTGCTCTTTCTCTCTCTAAAGTAAAAAATAAAAATTTATGATGAATAGTTTTTAAAGGTGTATTTGAGCCCCTCAACTAGATAATCAGATTTATAATTAATCACTGTCTATTATCACTCATTTATTGATTTATTGAAGTTGTATTTTAAGAGTATCAGAGACACTTAGCAAGCTTTTTTTTTTTTTTTTTTTTAACAACAACAACAACACATTTCCACCGTGTCAATTTTGGCCTCCTCCCCATGAGGATGAGGTGATGACTGAATTTGAGGCTTTGCTTTTGTAACATTACATAGTCCAATCAAAGGAAACCATTGGGATTATAATCCCACCTGTTACAGAGGAGGAAGCTGCATGGGACTGATAGAACCATATCATAGTGCCCTGTTATTTCTCTTCCCAGAGATAAACTGTGTATACTTAACACCAAATATCTCTCTACATATTGAGACAGGAACAGGGATTATTTTTTATTTTTTTTGAAAGATTTTTTTTAAGTAATCTCTGTACCCACTGTGGGGTTTAAACTCACAACCCCAAGATCAAGAGTTGCATGTGCCATTGACTGAATCAGCCAGGCATCCCAGGAATTATTTTTTAAAATATTGATATAGTATGTGAAATCCTCTCTTAGACTGGCTAAACTAGAAGGAAAAATAAAGATACAGTTACCCTAGAAGTTGTCTTAGTGATCCAATTTTTCTGCTATATCTAATGCTGGAAGTCAGAAACTAACCAGAGTTGTGAGATGCTATCCAGAAGTTGAAATTTTATTAAGGATATTTTAAAACAGATGTAGTAGTGGTAGTAAACCATAATCTGTTAAATTGGCTACCATTTTTTTCAATGACCATTTAAAAAGTAATTATTTTTCTGTTGTGTTCTTCTTCTTCATTTTATAATTGATTTTAAGCGTAGCCTTCAGAAGATATATCTCCTTACGTCCTGTTTTATATATTTATATTAATGCATATTTATATATCCCAAGGGAAATGATTAAAGGTCCAACTCAGCTTGCTTTGCAATGTAAACAACTGATAGATGTATCAGTAGGATGCCTTTAAGTTGGTTTTCTCATACTGTTGATGTCTTATGTGTAGACATTTAACTTTACCTCTTGGTATCACAAGTGGTAATTAGCATGACTAATTAGTATGTTGAATTGGGGATGATAGTATATAGGTGAAAATAGGATTTCCTTGGTTGGAAGCCAATTGCCCAAATGGTCAAGATTGTTAGCCTTAGGGGCGCCTGGGTGGCTCAGTCAGTTAAGCATCTGCCTTCAGCTCAGGTCATGATCCCAGAGTCCTAGGATCGAGCCCCACATCGGGCTCCTGGCTCAGCAAGGAGCCTGCTTCTCCCTCTCCCTCTGCCTCTCTCCCTGCTCATGCTCTCTCTCTGTCTCTGTATCTCTGTGTCTCAAATGAATAAATAAAATCTTTAAAAAAAAAAAAAAAGATTGTTAGCCTTAGAAATTTTTGTTTGTTTGTTTGTCCTAGAAATCTGAGCCTGCCAGATAAAGGAATTTTTTTAAAATTTTTTTATTCTTATGTTAATCCCCATACATTACATCATTAGTTTTAGATGTAGTGTTCCATGATTCATTGTTTGTGCATAACACCCAGTGCTCCATGCAGAATGTGCCCTCCTCAATACCCATCACCAGGCTAACCCATCCTCCCACCCCCCTCCCCTCTAGAACCCTCAGTTTGTTTCTCAGAGTCCATCGTCTCTCATGGTTCGTCTACCCCTCCGCTTTCCCCCCCTTCATTCTTCCCCTCCTGCTATCTTCTTCTTCTTCTTCTTTTTTTTTTTCTTAACATATATTGCATTATTTGTTTCAGAGGTACAGATCTGAGATTCAACAGTCTTGCACAATTCACAGCGCTTACCAGAGCACATATCCTCCCCAGTGTCTATCACCCAGTCACCCCATTCCTCCCACCCCACCCACCACTCCAGCAACCCTGTTTGTTTCCTGCAATTAAGAATTCCTCATATCAGTGAGGTCATATGATACATGTCTTACTCTGTTTGACTTATTTCACTCAAGATAATACCCTCCAGTTCCATCCACGTCGTTGCAAATGGCAAGATCTCATTCCTTTTGATGGCTGCATAATATTCCATTGTATATATATACCACCTCTTCTTTATCCATTCCTCTGTCGATGGACATCTTGGCTCTTTCCACAGTTTGGCTATTGTGGACATTGCTGCTTTACAATTTTCTTAATAATAATATATATTGAATCATAAACAGAAACCTGGGCTTATACTATAACAGACCTGATTTTATTTTAAGGATTTTATTTATTTATTAGAGAGAGAGAGAGAAATCATGAGGTGGGGAAGGGGTAGGAAGAGGGGCAAAGGGAGAGGGAGAAGCAAACTTCCTACTGAGCAGGGAGCCTGATGTGGGGCTCCATCCCAGGACCCTGAGATCATGACCTGAGCCGAAGCCAGATGCTTAACCAACTCAGCTACCCAAGGCACCCCAACAGACCTGCTTTAAATTGTGACTTTACCTTCTGTTATCCAGGTTAATCTCCCCCATGTAAAATAGAGATAACAATAACTTCCTTGGTGTACATTTTTTCATTCTAGCTATCCAAGATATATGAGTTATTTTTCTCCCTTTCTTCATTTAATGGAGGTTAGCATTGTTTTCCAGTTCTACTATAAACATTAGAAATAGGTATCCCCTGGAAACTTGTGTGAGAGAGGATAAAATCATTTTGGATCTTAGAAAGATAGATTTCCATTTCCATTCCTTCTCCAACCTTCAGAGGCCCATGCCATACTTTAAAAATCAAAGCGCCATCCTGGAAATTATTTGTTCTCCCATCTGTATTTGTTTCAGGATCTGTGTTTGCTTAATTTTCTTCTCATAAAACTTGGAGAGATACTATTTTATTTAAATTAAAAACAATTTTTTTCAGAGTTTGTCTACTTCTCTCTCTCATCAATAAATGCTACCAATCAGTGATTCTATCACCTTATTTCTCCTCTATTAAAGCTCTCCCAGTGATAATCTCAGCACATTAGAAGATCGATTATATGGGCCTTGGAAGATAAAGTTGAAAAGATAACTAGAGGGAGAGAGAAAAAATGGGGGAAGGAGAGGGAATCCAGACCTGAGAAGAAAGAATTCTATCCTTTAAGTTTACTGTCAAGCATCCTAGTGAAAATATTAAATATTAGCAGTATCAACCCATGTCCCTGTGGTATGGCTCCTTAATTCCTTTGATTAGAACCCAATGTTAGGAATTCAGGAATGGGGATTATATCTTATTAGAGTCTTGGTGATTAATTTTGAAAATGTCACAGGGCATGGGGTGAGAGGTCAGTGGGTTTGGACAGCGTAGATGAATTAGTGCAAATCCAAACCCCTATTTTGAAAAACAACTCAAAATGCATGTATTTCTTAAGTGTTCCATGGAGGGATTAACATTTTCTCCTTAGGGGAACTAAGCTGAGAATTTGAGAGTTACCTAAAAATTTTGCATCTGCATCATTTATGTTGCTTCTTAATTGGAGTCACTAAATGTTTAGTGTTGTTAAGTGGTTAATTATTAATATATCTACTGATTACATTCATGTCAACTGAGCTGTGCAGTTGTAACACTGGAGTATTTTCTTCACATGGAATTTGAATAAACTAGTGTTTAAGTCATATTTCAAGAATTATGTGGAGAAAGCCCAATATTACATGGAGAAAATGCCATTTTGGGGTTGTCTTCCAATTTCTTTTGTCTTCAGTATTGACTAAAACTTAGCCACATGAAAATTTCCCACAATAATGTCCTAAACATTCCTTTCTCTATTTATTCTCTTCTCTCAGGGATCACTACTTCTTTTGAGCTATTTTAGCAATTAAGAGTTACTTATATGCAATGAATTGCACATATATTTTATGTTCTTCTGATCAAAAATATTAAAATTTGATTTGAAAGATTTGGAAAATCAGGGGAGTATAAAATCAGCAATATTCCTAACAGCTGAAATTAATAGTTGTAAAAATTCTGTGAATATCTATATGCAAACTATGCTTATATTTTCAACTTATAAGAGTAAATAAGTTGAGTTCATACCATATGTTTGTGTAACCTTTTGACATCTGAATTTTTGTTTTGAATTTCTCTTTGCCTGATTATCTTTTAATTTTTTTAAAAAAATGGGCCAATTGAATGATAAGTATTTAAAAAATAGGACTTCTCTATTTCTTTGTGATCTCCATGTATTGGTACATGGCAAATGAAAGTTCTCAATAAATACCTTTGTGTGAAGCAAATTCAGTTGCCTTCTAAAGTCATTTGTTCTATTAAAGTCTTATTGGTCCTTAATTATGGTGATACATTAATACAATTGCCTTTAAAGAATCCATGTGCCTCAGTTAGCCCAGGGTGGAAATCTACCACTTAAAAAATATTATTATACAAATAAATATGCAACAGAAATGAAAAGGTTTTGTTGGTTTGGTAAAAACAAATCAAAAAAGCAAGAGAAGAGGAAGGAGCTTTGTGTTTTAGAACTCACTGGTTCATCACAGGAATTTTAAGGGCTATGAAGGTGCATAAAATGGTACTCTAAGTCACTTGAGAATACAATATACATCCTTTAATTTTTTTTCTTTTCCTGTTAGAGAAATGCAGTGTAAACACTCTTGGCAGATATCAACCAAGGTTAATAATAAGCAGAGTGCCTGTTGGTTTTTTTGTTTGTTTGTTTTTTAATATGAAGAGAGTAGAGTGACTTCTAAAGTTAAAGCACATGTAAGCTGTTGTTTGGTTCAAAAAACTTTCTTTGGAGTTAAAAGCTCCCACTCAACAGTTTATAGAAAAATACAGAAAGGAATGTGGACTCTTTCTGCCATAAAATATTTTTATTTCTTGTTTTACTCTTTTTTTTTTTTTCTGGACTCCCCCTTTTGCCAGTGTTCACAGTTGGGTATTACAGCATACCATTCAGAGACTTTGAGTTGAATATTCCCATGTTAAAATGCATATGTGTATAATTATTCATCTTGCCCTGCAGTATCCACTGTTGGCAGAATTCTCATTCAAGCTAGCATTATATACTTTTACTTTTCTCCTCCTCTTGGTTTGTCTTTTTCTTACTTGGGGATTATTGATTATTCTCCATTGTAGGTGGGATGCACCTACATGGCTCATTTGTGCTTGCTTCCTTCTTGTTTGGAGACTCAGCAAGTTCAGCACAATGCTATTTATTGAATTTATCTGTCAATTTCTCCTTCCTTGCGTGGCTGACTAAGTCAATGGAATCAGCACAATAATAGAATGCACAGGATAATGACAAATCTTTTTGAACAGAAAATTAAAAAGAGACTAGGTTTGAAGACCAATCACTTGAGAAGGTGGCAACTTCTAAAGTGTGTACAGGGCATTCTAGATGCGTTGGCAGGACACTATGATTATCTGATAGCTACCTCCCAACTTTCCATTAAATGTCTAAGAAGATACACGGAAGGACATAAATTGGCAGCAAGATTATAGAATAAAAATGGGAAGAGCCTATATCTAAAGCAGAAATTACCCTTTAAATATGAACAAACCAAAAAAAAAAGATAACCTTTAAAGAATATAAAGAAATAAAAATCAAAATGGTCTTACTTTGTCATATCATTAAATAGTAAAAATCAGTAGAGCACCTTTCATTAATGGCTTAATCTTGAGATTGGCTTAGGAAATGCGTTCATACTCTACACATCCTAGTGAACACTGGCATAGTAGCTGACCACTGATAAAGTAGGAAAATAAACCGACCAATAATAAATCAGTCTTGTTATGCATTGAAAAAAATTACTAGAAAAATAGGCAACCCTTCCTGAACGAGGTACTAACTAATATCAGAGCTAAAATTCCCCTGACTTCTGTCCCCACCAAGGTCAGCTCCAGTCTGTCTACATCAACACAGAAACTACATATCTTAGGAGGCAACATGTTTGAGATAAATGGTACAGAGAGAGGGATGCATGCTTAGTTGTAAAAAGGGAAGTACTGTGCATACTGTATGCACATGGGCGTTTCTATACCTTCAAAGAAGAACTTTACACGGCATAAAAGAAAGGATGTTAAATAGGATGGTTTTGAATTCCAAGATTATCTGGTACTATTTAACTGAAAAAAAATTTCCTACCTTCTTTGTGCCTTAATTTCCTGATTTGTAAAGTGGGGGTAAAACACTTCATAATATTATTGTGAGAATTACATAAGTAAGAACTAAGTCTGGTGTTTGGTACATATAGTAAGCACTGGATAGATGGTTGCCACTGCTATTGTTTGTCCTTGGTTTAGGCTTGCAAGGAAATTAATCCCTGCTAGCGGTGAAGATTAAGCTAATAAACCAAGCCCATCAAGTTAAAATTCAGGTTTAAACCTGACAATTGAAATCCCTAACCTCAAGTGATTACCTCCTATGTGAGCAAAATGCCTGGCCTAAGTAGATCTCTCCCTGTTCAAATTTAAACAAACATAAACAGTCAGAACAACTAACTGAAACTAATGAAAAACATCTGAATGAAATTACTGGTTCAGGCAAGGGTCAAGAATTTTTAATAAAAAAAAATATACATGCAAATATCCTCAAAAATTATTTTAAAAATTTAATAAATTGGTTTATGGGGAGCTGGCTAATTTCATAATGCTAAGGTACCACTACACACATAACTTTCTAATCAAAGGAAAAAACTAAAATTATGCAGTGAAGAAATCAGACTGTTTACATGGTAACCCAGTAGTAGTATGTCAGATATTATAGGTCGCTTATATGATGCAAGATATAATAGATGAACATGATGTACTCAAGGCAAAAAATTTTAGTAACATCAGGAGATAGAGGTGATAGGAGAATATCATCAGGAGATACAGGGAATAGAAGAACATCATCATGGAGACAACCAGTCAAATGACAAATGCGATAGATTCTGCATGACAGAAAGCTTAATCCCTTCCAGTTTGTGTCTGAAAAAGGACAGCACTCTGTTAAAAGGAACCAAAGGAACATAACGAGATGTAATGCTTGGTCCTGAATTAGATACTTATTTTTTCAAACCGTATTAAAAGGACATTTTATAATTAGTGCCTGTTTTTGTAAACCGTGATATGCATTACAAGAAAATAAACAGGACTTCTGTTAAAATGTCTCTGGACACAGTTGTGATAGATATTTTTTATGACCTGCAAAGGTTCTTTTCCTTTCATCATGTTTTCTTGATAACCAGGTATAAAACTAGACCAACTAATGGGCATTTATGAGCATAGCTATGAATCTAGTGCTCTTGACTAAAGGAGTATTTCAAGAATTGTTTATTATGATTCTCTGAAAGGTAATTATTATAAAAACAAGAGAAAGAAAGTGAGTCATATTCTCCTTCCGCCTCCCTTTTTGTCTTTACCCTTTGGACCCACATTGTAAAATGTTAATTTGCCATTGAGGACACAACTAGAGGGTAATGTTCCTTACCCCATGTCCCATGGCTAGTGACATTTGGAATTTAAATGCCGGTAGTCTAATTACAGAAATCATGCTGTTAGTTAGAGTCTTCAGCTATTGACCTCCTAGGAATATGTGGTCACAACCCTAGAGAATAGGGTGAAACACCAAAATAAAAAATGAGAATACAAACTTTACTATTTTTCATGGAAAACCTCAACCTCTTTTAGCTACTTTGTCAGCTTATAAGAACTTCTGTATGAAGTTTGATACTTAGAGTCCCAGCTCCCACAAAATTGTTCTAAAAGCCTCAACACTAGTTAATTTAAGTTACTGACAAAAGTAGGAAATATGAGAATGACACACATGGTTTTTGTTCAGATCACCTGGGGAAGGCGCATCATACTGTCATCAACCTCCAGCAGTGTCTGGGAGTGACAGAAGCAACATTTCAGAGGTGGCACCTACTTGCTCTGTTAGTGAAAAGTTGAGATTTGGATGGCATTTTCCACACTCTCGACAGTTCGTGACATACTGATGGGATTAAACAGGAAGACTGCATACTGAGAGTTTGCTGTGACCTAACAAGCAAAGTCAGAGAAGTCATTCCTGGTCACATAAGAGATTTCATAGCTTCATTTTTAAAACTTGTCTAATAGTTACTAGTTTTTGTGATTACTGGATATGCCTCTATCATATTTGGATGGCCTCTAGTCCAGCAACATGCAAAGCCAGTGTTGAGCTTAAGATCTGAAGTCAGGCAGCAGCATGATCTTAACTAATGAAGCAGGGTGGTGATAGTATATACCATATACTGCAGTTGTGAGGATAAATAAAATGCCGAGCACTATGACATCCAATATATACTTACCACAATACAGTACTTGTCATTTCCTATGACCCACTTATTTCAAGCCTACAACATCTTCAAGAATGAAATAGTTTAATGCACTGAAAGTGTCTCTGTAATCTCTTCTCTTCCTTCTTACTGTACATTGTGGTCTTCTATCTCTTCTGGCCACTTGTTAGCTATCTCTAAAGGAGTATAGAAATCTTTGAGTCCCTGAAGCTCTCTGTCATACCTGACAGTGCTGTTATCTATCAACTGATAGGTTTTTATTTTTCTTAATTCTGGATGAGCTTAAATAGTTGTATTTCACATATTTACTTTGAGAAAGGTTTGGCTCACAGCTTTCAGTATTGTTAGCTGTTTTGCATTTTTCTCTTACTTTTTTTGTATGTTAATTTTAGTGTTAACTATGTGAGTTGTTTGATTTATTAAGCCACATTCTCTGTTTGTCTAGCATCATCCTGCTCTACAGAGATAAAGATTAGTTAACTTTGAGCATTATACTAGTTTGGTATTCTTGACTAACTTTTTTTTTTTTTTTTTTTGGCTAACAACTCTGACTCAAAAACAATGATTTGCATGCATTTTAAATTTTAATAATGCAACAGCTTCAAACTTCCCACATTTCCCCTGATAAGCATTCATTTTTTTCTTTTATTTTTATATGAACTCGTTCTCCATTTTTACAATCAACCTTTGAAATTTTCTTATTTTCCCATACATTACAATATATTAATATGTTGAGGATAATTATTTGTGTTTTGTCTAGCAGATCATGTATATAAATTTTTATTTTGCAATTTATTTTCTTGTGAATGCCTCTTTTATAAAAGTTTTCAGGTGATTGGCCTGAATTTTATGAGGTCAGTTAAATGCAGCAGCCATTAATGAAATCGCTGGAAAATGTATCAGTGTTGATAAACACTTAATTAGCTTTGTTTATTGCTGATTATAGTTCCATTTGTGTTTAAGGTATTTTGCTTAAAATAAGGATATGTAAAATGACTCCTTAAACACACAATATGTATTTTTTCATGTTCTCTGGCATTGAGAGCAAGTATACAATATCATGATCACTGTCAGCTAATTTGTGCTATAACATGCTCTTCAGTAGTATGTGTTGTTCACTAAGTTATGACCTCTTTCTGGTGCTTTTTTTTTTCCCTTTTCTGTTTGGTGAATAGTTTAGACAAACATGTGTATGTGACATGATGAAACAAAGCAAGACCTATCACAGTGGCTTATAAAATGCAGGTTTTAGATTATCTTGAGTTTCTTTCAAGAAGCTGCTATGTCTGGGATGCCTGGGTGGTTCAGTTGGTTAAGCATCCAACTCCTGTTTTTGGCTCAGGTCATGATTTTAGGGTCATGAGATCCAGCCTCATGTCAGGCTCTGTGCTCAGCATGGAATCTGCTTTAGATTCTCTCCTTCTCCCTCTGTCCCTCCCCCTCCTCTTTCAAATAAATGGACAAATGAAAATCTTTAAAAAAAGATGCTATATCCAAGAGAATTGGAAACATTTTTATAGAAATATTTGTACACAAATGTTCGTAGCAGCATTATTTATAATAGCCAAAAAGTGGAAACAACCCAAATGTTTACCAGCCAACAAATGGATAAACAAAATGTGATATATCCATGAATGGAATATTATTCAGCCAAAAAAAATATAAGCAGAATAGTCATACATACCACAAAAGGATGAACTTTGAAAATATGCTAAGTGAAAGATGTCAGAAATGAAGGCCACATGTTCTATGCCTTCATTTATATGAAATGTCCAGAATAAGGAAATGTACAGAAACAAAGTAGATTAGTGGTTTCCAAGGACTGTGGGAGGGTGACTGCTTAATGGATAGGAGTTTCTTTGGAAGTGAAAAAAATGTTCTAGAATTATATAGTGAAGATGGTTGCACAAGCTTGTAAGTATATGAAAACACTGAATTGTACACTTCAGAATGCTTTAGTGGTAAATTTTATGTGATGTGAATTTTATCACTATAAAATTGAAAAAGATATTAAATAGAGGATATAAAAATAAGCCAGTGGATTTAGTAGAAATGCATTGACATTAAGAACTGCGTAAGTCTAGATTTTAAGAGAAGAGATAAACATGGATTAGTAGTTAGAAAATGATAATACTGAATATAGTATGTTTTTGGGTAAGAAACACTTATTACAGACCTTTACAATGCTGAGTGTCTCAATTTTCACAAATAGACTCTTTCCCCCTCAGAAAGAAAGACAGGTAAATAGTCATTGATGGAATGGATGGATGGAGTAGTGAATTCACAAACCTCACTGAAACAGACTCACAGCGCTCTGTTACAAGGAATGGACAGAAGAGAGGATAATTGATACAGCATACCTGAATTGGATGTAAAGAGGGATTTCACTGGAGATGTTCTATTTCAACTTCTTTGGGAAGAATGCATAGGACTTTTCCATGGTGTAGATGAGAAGAGAACATGAGCAGTAAGAGCTTTAATCCCACCTTAACTCCTTTCTCTATCCAGAACGGTTAGTCAGTTGTACATTGGGCCCAGTCATTCATTCCCTATATAATTGAAATAACTTACAATCATTATTTTTTGGTTTAGTTTGTAAAGTTCAGTTTTCCTACAACTTCAGCATTTCTGCTCAGGGGAGGCCATTAGAACTTTTTTTTCTTCTTTTTTTCTACAAAAGCTAAGAAAGCATATTTCCCTTTATGAATTTTTCAAATGCTCATTTGATGCTTGTGTGCTCTCTGCCCCTTTGCCTGGCCTGAAATCTGCTTCTTTTCTAGTTCATCTCTTGCTATTTGCCAATGTAAATGCAAGACTGAAAACAGACTGAAATAGTAAGGGCATGTTGGCAACGTGAAAAAAGAAAGGAAAGAAAGGCAAATAGAATAAGTACTCAAAGAGGGAAATGGGTAAGGGGTGATGGATTGCTATAAGAGGTTGAGGCAGAAAGAAAGAAAGAAAATGAGGAAAGAGTTTGGGAAGAAATTAGAATGATGCCTATAAGCTCGAAGTAGTGAAGGAAACCATTTCAGGAAAGATGTAAAAGTTAAGAATAGGATATAAACTTTTTTTTTTTTAAATTGTGTTGAAAGAATGCTGAACCAGTTGTCCTTTACAAATATATTTTGATTTAGGGAAGTCTGTAATGTATATGAAGACTAAGCTTGCTTGCTTTGGTGTTGGAGGTAGCTGTATACTTTTTGGATATCTTACAATAATTTTCCCATTAATCCTTATAACCTTTCTGGAAGCTGTTTTTTAAAAAAATACCTGTTACCATCTATTCATGAATCTTATTTGTACCAAACTTCTTGTAATTGCTTAAAATGAACTAAGTCGTTATAAAAGGTGTAGTTTCAAAGAATTTATAATGGAGCATCAAGGTAGGGGTCTTTTATATAATCATACTACTGAAGGATAGGTGAATATGCCAGTGTAAATTATGCACTTTTGCATAAACATTATTTTGAGCTAAAGGTAATTGAGAAGAAGCAGTTATAACAAAAGCTTCTTCTCCTCTCCTATTTGCCTAAAAGCAAGATATAAACTTTTGAAGGTGTCTACTGCCCCCTCTCTATTAGAACAGACAAAATTTAATCACCTGAGAGAATGTTAGAACTTAGCAACCTGGAGATGGCTCTGGAGGAATCTACATAAAAAACTTTACTGACTATTCCTTATCTCCTGTTGGCTTACCACCTAGTATTTTCCTTTGTCCTGTCATTTCTCCACATTTATCATTTTTTTGTTGAAGATGGTATATATGCTGGAGGTCTAAGCCACCTCTTTAAGTTACTCAGTTTTCCCTGGGTAACACACTGTACCCATGAGGTATTTGTGTTAGTATACTTTTGTTTGCTTTTCTCTTGTTAATTTGTTATTTATTACAGGGGTGTCAGCTAGGAGCTTAGAAGAAAATAATTTTCTCTTTCATACACTACTGTAATTTTCTATTGCAGTATAATTTACTTACATAGTTTTTGAAATTGAAGTCCTATAATAGAGCTACTAAAGTGAGCCAGCATCGTCTTTGAGAATGTTCATTTTTAACAATAATAAAATTATTTCTGATAGTAGTGGAAGAGTTATATAAGCTATGATGTCAGTAGACTAAGAGCCATGAAAAATTATCTTTCAGAAACATTTTATAATATGCAAAATAATAGCACAAATATGTATTATAAGAAATTACTAACATTAAAGGGTTTCAGATTATACCACAGAGAAGTCTTCAAAATATATATGAATTTTTCATCAATCATTATGATATAGGTAAGAGGATAGTTTAGATTTTATTTTCTTATCTATACTGTTTTTGCCAGTTTAACATGATATGTTTTCAGTAATCACAGAGGAGCAATAAATAATGCAAATAAAAAATGACAATGGCTTAATCTACATAAAATGAGGTTATTATTTTCTTGTGGCCCAGGCAGAATAAGGAATTAGAAAGTAGTGGTAACTTAGCAAATAAGTAGCATACAGTGTTCATAGTTGTTATGGTAGGACCTAGATAAGCTATAGCAAGATGAGTAAAAAATACAAACTATTAAGGAGGGCACATACTGCATGGAGCACCAGGTGTTATATGAAAACAATGAATCATGGAATACTACATCAAAAACTACTGATGTATGGTGACTAACATAACATAATAAAATAAAATTTTAAAAATTCCGCTCCCCAAAAATACATACCTCAAAAGAAATTACTATTCTGTAAATTTGATGAATGGGCTGGATAACCAAAATGGTTTATCTGGTTCAGTTACTGTTGATAAGTCTGTATAATGGCTTTGCAATTGATAATTCTGTCACACCAGGATTTCTTTAATGATACATATTAAAATTACTTATGTAGAAAAATATAAAATTGCATTGGGGCATTAGGATGCCTCACAGCTTTCTTCCCACATCATTCCTCTCCTGTTTTATACCTCCTTTCTTATATTCTAAGTATACTTCTCTGATAAAAAATGAGTTACACAGTAGAGAGAACCAAGGGAGGACTTCCTTGGTTATTAAAAGTATCATTGTTGGGGTGCCTGGGTGGCTCAGTCGGTTAAGCGGCTGCCTTCAGCTCAGGTCATGATCCCAGAGCCCTGGGATCGAGCCCCACATCAGGCTTCCTGCTCAGCGGAGAGCCTGCTTCTCCCTCTCCCTCTGCCTGTCACTCTGCCTACTTGTACTATCTCTCTGTCAAATAAATAAATAAAATCTTTAAAAAAAAATCATTGTTATTCCTACCCTGTATTACACAAACAGTATATATTACTATAGAAAACTAGAAAAATCTAGATAAGCCGAACCACGGTAATTAGTCATCTATAATTCTAACACCAAGGGATTATAACCAGTTCCATTTGGTTTTGTCCATCCAGATGTTTTTCCTGTGTGTATGTAGTCACATAAATGATTATATATTTTTCAAATGTTTTATGGCCTATATTTCATATTTAGTTTTATAACATGAACATCTGTGTCAGGAAATAGTATTCTCTATTATTTTAATGACCAGATATTATTCCATTTATGGATGAAAATAATTTAACGTTTTATCTCTTGAGGATAAATTCTTTAAGCAGAATTGATGAACCAAGGAATGCCTATATTTTATACTTCTAATATTTACAAATTTCCATTAGGAAATTTTTACTAATTTGTATATTTATCTACACTGAATTAAAGTACTGATTTAGCTATATCCTTAATAATTTTGGGTGGCATTTTTTTCTCTTTATCTGCCATTGTTAAGACAAAGTATCATATCTTCTTGAATTCTATTAGTAATTTGAAAAATTATATTGCATTAGATTTGCTATATCTGTATCTATGTATCTCTGTCCTACCTTTCTCTATTTATCTGCCTATACATACATAAATATATATACTCACATATATGTATTAAGAGTTTTAAAAACATTGTGAACTTGTATTTTGATGATGTGTTTGGTCTGTACATCAATTTTCTTATTGACAATAAAACTGAGCACTTCCCTTTCTTCAAATTGATAGTAACTACATAAAAACATTGTGAAACATTAAAGGAAAATACTATAATCATACCTATAAAGGGTACAGTTAGCTTAAAAATACATAGTTATTAAACAACAATTTTATACACCCATATATAAACAGGAAACAGATAAAAATTGCAATTTGTAAAGAGGACAACTGTACTAAAATATATTAGGTGGCATTTAGGTTAGGTGAGCCTTATGGTCAAAATATCTGATTAATATGTGGATAGGATGTTTTATGGCTAACTTGGTAATAAATTCATTTATGTTTATGATAGAGCGTTTTGTTCATAGGACATAGTGGAAGATATAAATATTTTGGATTATTCAGGAGGTAATCAATCATGCTTAGTTTACTCTGGGCATCATTATTTGAAAGGGACATAAATGAATTAGAGAGTGCTTAATGTAAGGCGAGAAGATTAATCACAATATCGTGAGAAATGTTTGAAGAAAATAAGGATGGTTTACTTGGGATGAGTTAAGATTCAGGAATGGCACCTTTGTGTACAAACACTAGAGGGATTATCACTGAAGATTTAATGGTTTGTTTATACTTGTAGGCAGGAAAAGGATTTGTTATGTAAAAGAATGAGGAATCATAATTGTAATAAATGTTATATAATAACATCCATAGTTGAATCAAACATTTCCCAAAGGAAGTTTTTGGTACATTCTCTCGCTGGACCTCTTTGTTCAGAGACTGGACATTGACCTGGCAAAGTTATTGTAGAGATGATTTTGTCATTTGACAGGAGTTGAACTAGATTACATTTAAAGCGATCTCCAGCCCTGAGATTAAATATGAGTTCAAAACTTGAACAACTGAGGGACTTTATGATATTCTATCCATTATAGCTCTAGAATATAATGTGTGAAAAAAAGATATTTTACAAAATATTTATAAATCTAAAGTTTGAAATTGTTTGATGATAACTAGGTTTTTTGTCTTAGTGAACTTACCAAACTATTTATATTCATCTCCTAATGCTCAGATTATATACTGCAAGATTAAAAAGCTAATAAATTTTGCTTTGTAAATTTTAGAATGAATAAGTTGAGAATTAAGATCTCATTTTGATTGTGTTGATTTTATAAAGAAGTAAGAAGAACAGAGGATTTCCAACACTGATGGCAGTTTGACAGAAACAAATGTCTTCCATAATGCAGTAAAAAAATTGACAGCAGAATTAGCAAATAAATTAGAGTACATGTTAGTAGAAATAGAGTGGTATGGAGTTCAAAGAAAAATAAGGAAGAGAGGAAACTGATACAGATTGCACCATGTGAGAGCTTCAAATATTTTCTGTTTGTAGTGTAATAGATTAAGCTATATGCTAAGGATAAAATGGAAAATATATCACATAAATACGTGTCATCATAGAAATGGAAGGATAGTAAGAGAAATAGGAGTCTGAAAACCAGAATGAAAGGAAGCAACTCATTTATTGTTGTCGGAAGGTAGTTGGTAAATGTTAGATAAGCATAGAAAGAAGAGAAAGTAGTTTGGGTTATTCTCAGTTTAAATATTTTAAGTTCATTCGATACTGTAGGGAAGATAGAGGAACTAGAAATTCCAAGGGCTATAGTTAAACGAGGGCCGTCTGTATGGGTATTAAAGCTAAGTAGTGGGGTTGAAGGTATGCAGAATCATGTTAGGTGTAGAAAAATCTTAAAAATCTTTTAGCCAAATCCCATAATTAACGAATGGACCTTAGCCCCATATTCCTGAGAAGTGCATTCTCAATATGGACTCAAAAGGGAATTTATTAATTCATAAGATAATATATTCTAGTTTAAATAGCTTTTATTTATAAACTTAATACATTATTTAATACATTATATATTATAAATTATAAACTACTTATAAAGATACAAAAAGAAAAAGGTAAGTTACCTTTTGTCTAGTCTTACCCAAGTTCAAATTCCTTTAAGAAAAAATCTACACATTGACGGGCCAGTGACATCCATTTTTTTTTTTAATGTGTTGATATTTGACTTCTAATCATGGATAAAAGTAGGTGAGAGAGGTAAAACTGGAACAAAAAGAGCAAAACTGGTAGTAGAGATGGCAGTTAGCACACAGTCTACCAAAAGTAATATGTCATGAAGAGGTGAAGAGGATGAAAATGATGAGGAAAAAAGCCCAGCAACAAGACTAGGATCTCAGGAGGGAGATCCCACATTGGCATAAACTGACTCAGTCAGTAAGGGTTCTCTCTGTATTCTCTGCTAATTTCAGACAATTTATGTTAAATTGACTCATACACTCTTCTAGGAAAGGGTGTGAGCATAACTGATCTGAAGATGGGACAATAGGAGACAGGAACAGCAGAGGACAAACTGGTGAATGCCTAGGTAGAGTTTGGGTAGGGTGGGAGGATTGGAGACCAAGTCCCTTAAATATGAGTTGATTAAATGTCACATGGGGCTCTTACATAAAAATATGAGCATGGGTTAGACCTATGTTTTTCATTGCTTAGAGATATCCTAGGGAAGTTACCTTTTCTTCTCTTAGTATTCATATCTATGAAATTGAGAAAGTAATTACACCTACATGACAGGGTTGGTGTAAGAATTAAATGGATCATATCTATAAAGCACAGAGCATTGTGCCTGGCAGTTCTGTGACATCATTGAATGCTGTTGTTAATAATGATATTAAGTCAGGAAGGCATTTGCTTTGATCTGTCAATGTTTATGGAACATATACTGTGGTTGAGGGAAGTTAAATCAAGTATGATGATCTTTCTAGTCCTTTCAAATCCATATGCGAGTTTTTACTTTGGGTAGCTTCCTGCCAATGTCCAAATACTGCCTCGCACCATATGTAAATATGAAGGAAATAAGATAATGAAGACCAGACTATGAATTAATTTAGGGGCCTCTTGTGACTATCATCAGTTTTTGTCCTCTTTCTAATTGTGTTCTAATTTCTCCTTTTGTAAGAATAGTCATAGGTGTATAAATCACAGTAGTGGCTAAATAACATTAAAAATATTTCATTATAAACCAGTTTTATTTGAATGGTTAGAAAATTAAAACTACCTCATTTTAGAAACTTTGCAGTGTAGTTTTCAGGGCTTTAGACTTTCATCGTTAGTATTTTTTATATTATCAGTGGCTCTCTTGAGATTTGACCTCTGAGCCAAGTACTTTCTGAGGTCTTGGAACTTCTTCATCTAACATGATGGAGTAACAGGGACTGGATTTACCCTTCTGCCAAATATAATAACAAATGTGGGGGGAAAAATGAAGCAGTTTTTAGACTGTAGAATTGTAGAAGCAGTTTTTAGAGTGTTGAATTGTTCTGGCTCACAGTCTAGGGAGAACCTCCAGGTCACAGTGCAGGAAGATGGAAGCAAAAGGACCCTGAAAATATCCATAGTCGTTTCAGGAAACTGTTCAATCCAGTCTTGGTACATGATGACTTGAATACTATTAAACCAAATTGTGTTTTATGGAATTGATTTTGGGACATTTTCATCTTTTCATTTATACATGTAACATACTTCTTGGGTACTTAGTAAGTTATGTGGTTGCAGTTACAAGCAAAAATCATTAATGATGATTTTGATGTAGAAAGTCTAGGGGAGAGAGAGAAAGACTATATATGAAACATAAGTAAGTGAACAAATGAATGATACATCCAAGAGAATGATAAATATCAGTATGACTGAAATCAGTTGTTGAATCAGAATTGGGAAACAATGAGCCAGGCTACTACCCTGGGT
The DNA here is from genome assembly GCF_029215605.1 of Mirounga angustirostris. NCBI lineage: Eukaryota > Metazoa > Chordata > Mammalia > Carnivora > Phocidae > Mirounga > Mirounga angustirostris. The sequence continues at coordinate 172,197,188 of NW_026991709.1, read as the reverse complement.
CTTAAGAACCATGTTAAAGGTAGGAATATTGATGTGAAGTCACAATCATCTCACACCGTGCTTAAAATTATGTTGCTGATGTTTGAGGATGCTGTCTAGGTTAATAGGCATTAAAATATTTCTGACTTCACCCAGATCAGAATGGAGGAAATAACTCATTTTCCTTTATGCAGGTGTGAGCTTTAATCAAATGTGGGCTTTGTTGAGTTTATTCTTACTGAAATGAACAGATTTTTCAGAGAAAAACTTAAAAGACACTAATGGAATTATATGATTCATGACTTATTTTTATGAAAATCTTATATTTTTATAATTAAATCACTGTCTTAAATTGACCTGCATTTCTTTTTTTTTTTTTTTTAAGATTTTATTTATTTATTTGAGAGAGAGAGTGAGAGAGAGAAAGAGCACAAGAGGGGGGAGCGGGAGAGGGAGAAGCAGACTCCCTGCCGAGCAGGGAGCCCGATGCGGGACTCGATCCAGGGACTCCAGGATCATGACCTGAGCCGAAGGCAGTCGCTTAACCAACTGAGCCACCCAGGCGCCCTGAGCTGCATTTCTTAACAAGAAAAGAACTTTGTATGTTAAGAGTGTCCAGGCACTTTGGTCCTGACTCAATCATACCTATGTGTTTGGATTACTGCATCCCTGGTCACTGAGGTATCTGGACGCAAAAAATTTCAAACATGGTGATTTCCAATCTTTAGTGTTCCTCTGCTTGGATCTTTATACATGTTTTACCCTTCTCCTATATCTAACTGTGTTAGATTTTTCTTCGTGGCAGAGAGTATGTTTGAGTAGTATGTTAATTTCTGCAACACTGAGCGTAGAAACTAGGCATTCAATAAATTCATTGAAATTCAGTGAATCTTAGGGAGAAACTTCAAACCCTATAGGAGGCCTCTCACTGTACAATAATTTATCTCCAAAATTTTAGCATCATTTAAAGATGATAGATAATTTTTGACATGCTATTAGACTAACAGGGCCACCCTAGTTACCATTGCTGCCTATCCACTCCTTCTTTGGATATTTGCAGGAAAAAATGGATTTAAGATGGCTCACTATGAACTTTAAATTGTTTTTGTTGAATTGATACTAAGCTTTTTGGGTCTTGCTGTTGATTATGTTTTGAATCATAGGATATCAGCTACTGTAAAATCATTAAGGGCTCCATTCACTGAAATCTTTATGATAAAATATTTGGAGGTCCCTATAATTCTTCTGGCATTTAAGTGATTCTGTTTCTTTTTCTTCATTTTGAACTATAATATTTCCATGAATTTAAAAAATAAAAGAGTAATATTTCATATCATTTAATGTTAAAATGTCTAATAAATGCTTATTCCTTATCTCACTTATAAAAAGTGATATTCATATTGTCACTTCTAGAGCACATATTTTCTGCCACACATATATTTCTTTAAGATTTTATGTATTTGAGAGAGAGAGAGCACAAGTTGGGCGGGGCAAGGGGGTAAAGGGAGAGGGAGAAGCAGACTCCCTGGTGAACAGGGAGCCTGACTTGTGGCTCAATCTCTGGACGCCAGGATCATGACCTGAGCCAGTTGCTTAACTGACTAAGCCACCCAGGTGTCCCTCTGCCACATATTTTGGCAGCCAATTATTCTCCTGGATTTTTCTCTAATTGTTAAATGTGATTTTGTCTTTCTCACAACAGAATCACTTTCAAAATAGCACAGACTTTCACTAGATTTCCTTCTGTGTCACTCATGATTGTTCTGAGCACATTGCTAAGTAAATGGTAGGTACCCCACAGGTATTTCTTAACTTGAATAAATTGAATTTGTTGGGTTTTGTTTTGTATGCTTTTTCAGGTATCATTTGCATACAGTAAAATGCTCACATCTAAAGTGTGCATTGTGTCGATTTTTAATTTTTATTATTTTTATTTAAAAAATTTTTAACTTAAATTCAATTTAATTAATGTATATTGTTTTATTAGTTTCAGAGGTAGAATTGTTTTGACTTTTTAATACCCATTTAATTACCACTCAGATAAAGATACAGACTATCTGCAGCATTCCATAAAGTTCTCGTGCATCTTCCCAGTCTTAGTCTCCTCTACACCCAGTTAACCACTTTTCTGGCTTACTGTTTCTTAGAATATTCCTACGTGTTCTAGAATTTCTTATAAATGGAAATATATATTGCATACAAGTCTTTGCCTTCTTTTGCTTAACATAATATTTTCAAATGCATGTAATTAGTAAAATTCATAATGTGTACTGCATGGTATTTCATGTATCAGCAATTTGATCTTTTAAAATTCCTCAGAATATTCTGTTATATGGGTGTGCACAGTATATTTTTCCATTGTCTTATTGATGGACATTTTGAATGTTTCCATTTTGGGCTGTTATAAATAAAATTTATGAATATCTGGTACAAGTCTTTTTGTGGACATACGTACTTGTTTCTTTGGGAATAGAATTGCTAAAGGATAGGGTAAGGTTATGCACATGTTCATTAGAAACTACCAAGCTGTATCCCAAATTCATTCTATGATTTTACATTGACACCAACAAATCACAGAAGCTACATTTGCTCTTATATCCTCACTAACATGTGGTATTGTCAGTTTTTGTGTGTGTGTGTGTTTTTTTTTTTTTTATACTAGCTATTCTAGTGATTGTGTAGTGGTATTGCATTGTGGTTTCTTTCTTTTTTTTAAGATTTTTAAAAAAATTTTTTTAACAGCAAGAGAGGGAACACAAGCAGGGAGAGTGGGAGAGGGAGAAGCAGGCTTCCCGCTGAGCAGGGAGCCTGATGTGGGACTCGATCCCAGGATCCTGGGATCATGACCTGAGCCGAAGGCAGACCCTTAACGATTGAGCCACCCAGGAGCCCGCATTTTGGTTTCTTTTTTTTTCTTTTAAGATGCCAGAGAGAGAGAGAGAAAGTAAGAGCACACATGAGTGGGGGGGGGGGGTAGGGAGAAGGTGAAGCAGACTCCCTGCTGAGCAAGGAGCCCAACGTGCTGAGGACTCAATCCCAGGACCATGGGATCATGACCTGAGCTGAAGGCAGATGCTTAAACTGAGCCACCCAGGCACCCACATTGTGGTTTCAATGTGGATTTTCATGACTATTGATTGTATAGTACAAAACTCTAAGGGGCATATGCATAAATTACCCATTTTATAAAACATTTTTAAATTTGCCAACACAGGAAGCACTAGTTTTATCTGTACCTTTGTTATCCATTTAAAAGTGATAATATTAGTAGTAATATCTTAATTTGTTCCTATGAGGAGTGAGAGAAATTTAGCACAGTGGTAGACATGCTAATCATTCAATAAATGCTACCTATTATTATGAAAAAAACAAAATATTGTCATTTTATTATTCTTATTGTTGAGAGACAGAATATAATAGCATTTATTGCTTGGATTTAAATCCTGGCTTTACTGCTTAGAAGCTGTATGACTTAGGACAACTACTTAACTTTTCTGTGTAATTCTTTTCTCATCTAGGTTATAATATAGCACCTATTTCATAGGGTTGTTGTGATATTAAATGAGTCAGATTTCCTAGCATACATTAAACATTATACATGTTTTTGCTGTTATTATTATTAGTAATAGTATGGTTATTCCTTTACTTATGTAAGAGTATATCTCTTTAAAGTAACCAGGAGTTAACAATTTATTTAAACCTTTTCATTTTAAAGTCTTTATAAAATAATAATTTTAATCAAATAGTATGATTAACCTAAGTATTCATTGAAAGTATAGGCAATATTTTTTCTCTCTTTCTCTCTCAAATAAATAAATAAATCTTTAAAAAAAATTAAAATGGGTGGTGTAGTTGGTTAAGCGACTGACTCTTGGTCTCAGCTCAGGTCCTGATCTCAGGGTCATGAGACTGAGTCTTGCATTAGCACTCTGCGTTCAGTGCAGAGTCTGCTTAAGACTCACTTTTCCTCTCCCTCTGCCCTTCTTCCTCCTGTCCTTCCTGCGTGTGCGTGTGTGCACATGCACTCTTTCTCAAATCAATCATTAAAAAAAAACCTTTTTAAATAAAAAAAAAAAGAAACTATAGGCAATCTTCTTAGTCTTCTTAGTTTTGAGTTCATGCCAGTTATCTGTTACAGTATTACAAACCCCTAAACCAGGTGGCCTAAAACAATGACCATTTATTTGGTTTACAAATCTGAGGATTACCCATTTGGACTATACTCAACTTGTGTTTCCACTGGTCTTGGATGCACAGATGGTCACATAGCTCTATTTGTAATGGTTGACTTGCTTCAGTTAGTGGTGGCAACTAAGACATACATTTCTCATCACCAAGCCAATTACACTTGTTTGTTCTTATGGTGGCTAGGTGGACTCCAAATAACAGCATACAAAGTACTTTATATCTAGTGCAGTGTTGTGTGCAAGGCCAGCACAGATTCAAGGACACCAGATAACCAAAACAAGACTCCAGCAGTTTGAGGGATAGTGTGAGGAGCTATAAGGTTCGGTTGTAAAGGGAGTGAAGAATAACTGTGTCCTTTTTCAGTCTACCACACCACCATTGAAAGTTTTCTTTACTGAAAACATTGTTCAGATACTTGTTAAGTATAGGGTGTCTCTAATTCTTTGGACGTTATTAAAGAGCATTAACATTTGTCAAAAAAAGTGCTGACACCACTTTGATTTACCATTATTTATTTATTTATTTATTTTTTTTAACCATCATTTAAAAGTGTTAAATATTTGAAGACTAAAAGGAGGAGCCAAGCTTAAATGATTCTGCCTAGGAGGAAGGATTTGTCTCAGGAAACATAAATAAAAATGTTGCCAATTTACCATAACAAAGTTTAGTCTAATAGAAATGGCAACACCACCGGTTTTGAAATTTTACAGGTCAGAGGGCAGAAGAAAATAAAATGGTACACAGATATTGCAGCTGACAGGTAGTATATGCAGACCAGTGTTTGTTTAGTTTATGGTATCACCTTTCGCCCTGTAATTCCAATGTACTAGAAGATTAGACTTTAAGGGAAAACTAACCTTTTGATTCTCTTGGAAGATAGTTGCTTTAGTATTGTAAAAGTTTCAGTTGAGTTTATTTTAAAACACGTCATTTCTGTATTTTTTTTTAAAGAACTGAGTGGAACTGAAGAAAGTTTGGATAGAGAAGTGAGGAAATAAAAGAGTCTTTCCTCATTCCTTTTGTTGTAGGCATTATTTTCAATTTAAATGCACTGTAGGTTTCAGAGAACTTTTATGATAACTCTTAACACTTAAGTGTACTCTTGACAAAATCTGGATGTAAATCACATTAATTGCCTTTAATGGTTCTTTAAACATCAGCTGTAATGTCTTTTCAATAGATTCATTAGATTTTTCCAAATTTGATGTGAGTTATCAAATAATTTATATTATTTGCAGCTATTAGAATACACAGGATGCTTTATAACTTACACATAAAAAGAATGTAGGACAGACTTTGTTTCTAGTTTTTTTTTTTTAAGATTTTATTTATTTATTTGAAAGACAGAGAGATAGCATGAGTGGGGGGAGGGGCAGAGGGAGAAGCAGACACCCCGCTGAGCAAGGAGCCTGACTTGATATGGGGCTCAATGCCAGGTCCCAGGGCTCATGACCTGAGCAGAAGGCAGGCGCTTAACAAACTGAGCCACCCAGGTGCCCCTTGTTTCTAGTTTTATTGTTAAATTTCCATCAGAAAGAAATTAATTCATCTGTATAAATTATACTGTAGACTAGTATCAAATGATGTTAAATATTTTGATGCTTTAATAATTACTTAAAATTGAGAGAGTATTTTGAAAATTCTGTGAAGAGTGTATGTTGCCATTTTAAAAAGGACTACAGTAAAAAATTCAAATCTGATACCACCATCCAAGCGCTGCCTGCCCTGACCAACTTACATAAAATTGCAACTTCCTTGCCCTTTGTTTGATTAACCCTACCCATTTAATCCCAAGGTACTTTGGATTTATGAAATCCTATATACTTTTCTTAGTTGTTATTTTTATTTCCAGGCTATCTACACATGAATCTAAGTTTCATGTGACCTTTGATTTTTGATTGTTATGTTGAGGGAGGTATAACTTAACAGCTTCAACAGTGCTTGGCATAAAGAACATTAAATAGATATAGAATGAATCAGCAATTTAGTAGATAAATGCATTTAGCTGATCCTTAAAAGAAAATGTAATTAGTAATAAATCATCTTTAAATATATATCCCATTTGATGTTTAAAAATAGTTATAAAGTATAATTTAAACTTTCAGTGACAGGACTGTCTTCATCTTGTCAGTCAAATTAAAATCTAGTCTCAACCTTTTTCTTGGTATTTAATAGGCTTATTTTCAAACCTGGCTTTTGTCCCTGTCGTTATTCCTCAGATAGAATTAGAATATTATTTTTTAACATGCAGAACCTCATCTATTGTTCAACTCAATTAATTATCTAATTAACCTTGCATTCTGAGAAAGTAGTTTCTTAATTACATTCTGAATGTATCAAAATGTCCTTGAAACAAATAGGAATTTAAAAATTTGTTCTCTTCCTTCTCTTTCCTTTCCCCCTTTCTGCTGTCCCTCTCTCTGTCTTTAGGTTCCTCAGTCTCTCACTTTATCTTATAAAACTTAATGGGGAATGAATTTCAAATTATTTTACATTCATATTTAAAAACTTAGTAATCCAGCAGTCATGCTCCCTAGTATTTACCCAAAGCTGTTGAAAACTTATGTCCACACAAAAAGCTGTACATGAATGTTTATTGCAGCTTTCTTCATAATTGCCAAAACTAGGAAACAACCAAGATTGTCCTTCAGTAGTAAGGACTGTGGTACGTCCTGATGATGGAATATTATTCAACACTAAAAAGAAATGAACTGTCAAGCCATGAAAAGACATGAAGGAACCTTAAATGTGCATTACTTAGTGAAAGAAGTCAATCTGAAAAGGTGACATACTATGTGATTCCAACTATATGACATATTGGAAAAGGCAGAACAGTAGAGATAGTAAGAAGATCAGTGCCTAGACCTGCAGGTCAGATTTGTTTGTGTAAAGTTCTCCAAATTCTCAAAAAGAATTCTTGGAGAAGTTTAGCAATTTTTATCTTAAACAGTACTTCTTCCTTAAAACCAGGAACCTTGAAAATTGCAGCAACAAGTGAGTGTTTATTTCAGCTCACGTGGTGTAACTTTTTCATTTATAACTGTTTGCTGTTTCCATTTATCCCAGGGAAAGGAACAGAGTATATTTAGTCAGTGAACCTTACTGTTTTTGTTTTTGTTTTTAATAAGATATTTTATCAGAGAAGCTTGAAAATACCATGAAGGGATTGCCTGTTTGGTGGCTTTCAAATAGGAGCTTGGTTCACCTGCAGAAAGTAACAACTTAGGGGATAATCATTTTCAAAACATCGTTGGTATTATTCCTCAAATCCGGATTTGGGCTAAGCCATCCTTGATATGTCCTTGACCCTTCACCGAATTCATTGCAAATTGAAATATATAAATCTACCAAATGTTCTGATATTGAACATTAACTGTGCAGTAGTAATGTTGAAATCTCAAATGCATACAGATATAATTTTAGTATCCATTGCTGGTGAATAAAGAAAAAAAAACCTTATAAGCAAACACTAATTACTTTTGTGATTGGGAGGAAAACAAAAATCCATACCAATTTAGATTATTATGGTCTGCATTGTATCTGTCCATGAATAATCTGTTTTAACCATTTATTAAGTTATAAATACATTTTTATAAATCTGGTTGACATTTAGATATTTTATAAAACACAATAAATGCCAGAGAAAACTGAATTAAGAAAGCTTGTAATATGCTTTACTACTAGTTAAAAAAAATTGTGGCTGTAAATGGTTCGCTCTATATGGAGTATAAATCTGATCCCAGACCAGAGAATATTTTTTTTTTCTTTTTCATGCTGGAGGCTTTGACCTTTTTGTTGATAGCTGGTTTTTAACAGCTTCACCTTATGTTTTATTCCTTTTGATTTGTAAGAAATTTGATTATCAGCCTTGAGCAGAGTCATAATCACAGCAAAAGGAGGCAAGTCATTTAGGGAATAATACGGAGTTGTTTTAACAGCAGTGTGAAGTCTCAATTTGGCTGACTCAGAGGCACACTGTAATAAGCATTCATATCAGACATCAGACTGGAATAGACTTCTGTTGGATATGTACTTTAAGCCACCATACTTGTGACTCAGGCTGGCTTTACCCATCCTTAAAAAACATCTCTAAGCCATGTAAGTAAACTTCAAAATTCACTTCTAGTTTTTTACAGATTGCAATCTACTTGACAGAAATAACGAATAACATCAATCATAGTTTGAAATTGGTAAGAGGGATACAGTTGGAGTCACTAGTTATTAATCATTCTAGTGTGTATGTATTTTATTCTAAGTTGGAACTGAACTCATCCCTATTTATAGTTGCCTTTTGTGAAAGAAATATTGTGGATAAGCTGGGTGAAAGAAGGGACTATAAATGTTTACTTTGTAAAACTTTGAATAGTTTGGTTATATAATTATAAATTAGTAAAATATGGGGAAATCTTAGTTTGAGTTAATTGGTGTGTCTTAACTAAAGTCATTATATACTTATTTTTGGGATGCAATCTTATTTTCTCAGATGAACACTCCTGCCTGGAAATCTGAGAGCCAGATCATTATAATTAGCATCTATTTCCACCTAAAATTCTTCCATCTTCATCCATTTTTCTCATTGTAAGTGCATCAAAGGCAAAGAGACCACCATTTTTACCTACTGTGGATACTATGGAGATAAATAGTTGCTTTGTCCAATAAGGAGGAGAATTTAGTGAAATGTTGGAATGTCTCCTCCATAAGCTTATTAGTCCATCTAGAGTTTTATATGTATGTACCTAGCAATGCCAAGCAGACAATATTTGCTCCATTAATATTTAAGAATGAACATGTGAATGGAATTTTGAGCAATGAAATACCCTTTTTTGACACTTAAGTTAGGTACAGTGGCAACCATCAGTTTTCAGGAACCACGCTGGAAGAAGATGCTGTAATAAGAGCTCATATTTAGTGTGTGAGACATTGTCCTAAACCCTTTACATATATAACAACTGTTTAGTCTTTAATAGCATGAAGTATAGATACTGTTATGATCTCTACCTTCAGATAAGGTACTGAAGCTTAGAATAGTTAGGTAATTTTCCCATCATTCTAGAACTCCTAAGCAGTAGAGTTGTGACAAAAATCATGGTCTTATAAAAAAAAAAAAACTTTATTGGGATATAATTTATATACCATACAATTTGCCTATCTAAAGTGTGCAATTTAGTAGTTTTGAGTATATTCAGAGTGAATAATAATTATACTTATTTATTACCACAATCAATTTTAGCATATTTTATGGCCCCACCCAAAAACTTTGTACTCATTAGCTACCAGTGTTCTTTCCCCCCAATTCATTACCTCCCCTCTGCCAATCCAAGGCAACCACTAATCTACTTTCTGTCCCTCTAGATTTGCTGATTATAGACATTTCCTGTAAATGGACTCAGACAATATGTGGTGTTTTGTGGCTGACTTATTTTGCTTATCATACAGTTTTCACTATTGACCCACGTTGTCATTTATCTGTACTTGATTTTTTATTGCAAAGAATATTCCATTGTATGGATATATATTTTACTTAGTTATTTATTAGTTGATAGATGTTATTACATGTTCTCTTAACCAGAAGTCTCTACTAGCTCTCTCCCATTACTTATGGTTGACTCCTAAAAACCACCCAAGATCTTTTGTACCTGAGAATTTGGATAGCTCAGCTGACTCTTTCAGCACTAACAAAACGGACAGCTCCAAGCTTACGGTTTCTGAGTCTTCTGATTCAGCCTAGCTGTGTACCTCAGAGAATGGTAATAGGAAAGCAAGCCTGGGTAGGAGGAGAAATACTCCCCCCACCCCCATCTGCATTCTTAGTTCCCTTCAGCTAAATCCTTAGCTCAAGTGCCATACTATCTAAGTTGCACAGAAGAGGGAAGTATTTTCAGCAAGTTTTCAGAGCAGATTGGACACTTGGAATACTGTGTAAAAAGTATACTTTGTATAACAATAGAATATCACCTTTGGATTTTTCCTCTTCAAAAGAAATTAGATTATGGCACCTTTAGTTGAGGGTTATTCAAATTTCCTCTAAAGCTAGATTACATATTAGTAGGTGACATGCATAATATATTCAGTCTATGTATCTTTGGATGGGATATTTAAGACAGTATCAAGAATGGGTCATTTGGTGACATGATCTGTTTGTTAGAATGCAGTGGGAGCCATTGCATAGAGAATTTCTCTTTCAAAATATTCTTTAGAAGTTCAAATTTACACATCTATTAATTTCATCACTTATATCAAATTAAATTTTTTATTTTATGGCTTATGTAATAATTCTGTAGCTAAGCTATGATGCTCAGTTTTCCGTTACTAGTCTGTAGTAGTATATTTTAGGAAATAAATTTTTCCTTTGACAATTTTCTCATTGGAAACTATTAGTTGGTTTATTAATTTATACCCTTTATGTTGAAGGAAACATGTATAGAGCCAGATTCTATGAGTACTTTTTAAAATTTTATATGATCCTTGATATTGATTATGATTAATGCTGGACCAAAGGTAAGGAAAGGAGTGTTATACACTTAGGAGCAAGATACTTAACATACTCTTGTTTGAATTCACAACATAATTTAGATGAACACTGTTGGGCTTGGTAATTAGGAAAATGATGAAGACAAAAAGTTGGCTTTATCATAGTGTGTGATCTGACCCAGCAATTAAAGTGTCAGATAATGCCCCATATTCCCAGTATGTTTACTTAATAGAAATAAGTAAACATAATGGGCCTTGTCTGTTGTAAAGTATGGTATGTGACTTAAGACCATTGCGTTTCTTTGTGATCATCTGAGATTATATTTTTCAAAAACATCAGATATGCCCAAAAGGAAAAAAATTTGGTTGGCCAATGGGAAAATTTATGCAGGTATTTGCTTATTCATAAACCGCTCATAGAGGCATAACAGATGTTCTAAAAAGATGAGGAGACTAATAGGGATGGTATGAGAAAGTTATTTGTAGTGCTTTGTGTGCAGGCAGAATTCATTTATAGGAGCATGTCTACAGTGCTGTTATAGCCTTTACATTCATTTTATGCTCAGAGCTGTCATCCGTTTCCAAATTTTGACACTTGAGAAGTAGCTGTAGGAATGGAACAGAATGATTACAAATATCCCATAGTTATCAATGCCAGAAGTGCCTGGTTCTACTGTGGCCTGAGTAGTTGACCGTCCAGCATGGCAGTACATACTGGTTAATGTACTTCTGTTCAAAGAGAGGAGACACATGTTGGACAGCTGAGATCAATTGTTCCTACTGGTATTTAATTGAAAGTTATTTTATAATACAGTTGCTTCAGGAAAGTCTTTAAGAATTTTTTCTCTTTTTGTGGCTGGTTGTTACATTTTCATGTATTCATTTGTTTAATATTTCATGTCAACTTGATGTTGAATTTCTAAATAATGCAGTTTTCCAGTTACCAGATTGAGTTTCTCTGTTTACCTGTATTAATGTCCTAATTTCTGAATCTTGGATTCCTCTTGCATAGTCCTTCCTCTTTATGTAGGCCAGTGTATGCATTATACTGATACTCTCATAAAAATAATTTGAATTTTCTTTCTTAAATTGAGGTATCATTCATATACCATAAACTGGACCCTTTTAAAGTTTACAATTCAATGATTTTTAGAATATTCATAAGGTTGTAAAGTTTTACCACTATTCAGTTCCAGAACATTTTTATTTTTTATTTTTCTTTTTATTTTTTAAAGATTTTATTTATTTATTTGAGAGAGAGAGAAAGCATGAGGTGGGGAGGGTCAGAGGGAGAAGCAGACTCCCTGCCAAGCAGGGAGCCCGATGCGGGACTCGATCCAGGGATCCAGGATCATGACCTGAGCCGAAGGCAGTCGCCCAACCAACTGAGCCACCCAGGCGCCCCAGTTCCAGAACATTTTTAAAGCTAAGAGAAACCCTGGGTCCATTAGTAGCCACTCTACATTTGCCCCTCCCTCAGCCCCTGGAAACCATCAATCTATACTCTGCCTCTATGAATTTGCCCATTTTGAATATTCGACATAAATAGAATAAAACAATATATAGAGTTTTGCATCTGGCTTTTCACTTGGCATGATGCTTCAAGGTTTGTCTATGTTGTAGCAAGTATCACTACTTCATTTGTTTTTTGGGTGAATAATACTACATTATATGAATATACAACACTTTTTTTATCCATTAACCTCTGATGGACATTGGGGCTATTTCCATTTTTTACTATTCTGAATATGCTCATATGAACATGTGTTTACCAGTTTTTGGGTGGACATGTGTTTTTATTTCTCTAGGGCCATATACCTGGGATTGGAATTACTAGATCCTAATGAAACTCTGTGATGGACTTTTGGGGGAAAGATCAACAGAAAAGTTTTCTAAAGTGGCTGCACCATTTTACATTCCCACTAGCAATGTATGAGGGTTCTTATTTCTTCACATCTTTGCCAACTTGTTACTACCTGTCTATTTATAACCATTCTGATGGACATGGAGTAGTATGCCATTGTGGTTTTGATTTGCACTAGTGATCTGAGAATCATTTCCTGTACTTGTTGGCCATTTGTATACGTTCTTTAGAGAAGTGTCTCTTTGAATCCTTTGTGATTTTTTTTTGTTTTGTTTTTAGCTGGGTTATATTTTTTGTTGAGGTATAAGAGTTCTTGATATATTCCCTACAGAAAGTGTGAATTCCCTGCATTTCCATATGCATTTTAAAACCATCTTATTAGTTTCTGAAATAAAATCAACTAAAATTTTGATAAAGATTTGCATAGAATCTGCAGATAAATTTGAAATTATTGCTGTCTTAGTGGTATTAAGCCTTCCAATCTATGAATATGGGATGTCTTTTCTTTGGCTTTTCAATTCTTCAGTGATGTTTTGAAATTTTTAGTGTACAAATCTAGTACTTCTTTTATTAAGTTTGTTCCTAAGTATTTTATTTATTTTTTAAAGATTTTCTTTATTTATTTGACAGAGGGATAGAGAGAGAGAAAAAGCAGGCAGAGTGGCAGGTGGAGGGAGAGGGAGAAGTAGGCTCCCCGCCGAGCAGGGAGCCCGATGCGGGGCTTGATCCCAGGACCCTGGGATAACCGGAGCTGAAGGCAGATGCTTAACTGACTGAGCCACCCAGGCGCCCCATGTATTTAATTTTTAATAAGTTTTTAAATGGAACTGTTTATTTCATTTTCAGATTGTTCATTGCTATTGTATCAAATACAACTGATTTTCATATATTGAGTCTGTACCTTTGCTAAATTTTTTTATTAGACCTGTTAGTTTTTTGTAATGAAATAGTCCATAAGGTTTCCTGTGCAGAAGGTCATGTAATCTGCAAATTGAGATAGCTTTACTTCTTCCTTTCCAGTTTGGATGCACTTTATTTCCTGTTTTTACCTAATTGCCCTGGCTAGAACCTCCACTACCATGATGAATAGAAGCAGCAAGAGCAGACATCCTTGTTTTGTTTTTAACCTCGTAAAGCAGGTTTTCATTCTTTGTATGATGTTACTTGTGGGTTTATTGTGGATGACCTTGAGGAAATGCCTTTTTCTTCCTTCTTCCTTGAGTGTTTTTACCACGGGATGGTGTTACATTTTGTCATATACTTTCTGTGCATCTATAAGATGATCATGGGACATTTGTCCTTTATTATATTAATATGGCCCTATTACATTAATTGATTTTCATATGTTGAACCAACTTTGTATTCCTTGAGAAACCCATTAGGTCATAGGTTCTTTTTATATCTTGCAAGATTTGGTTTTGTTAGTATTTTTTTTGAAGTTTTTTGTGTTGATCTTCATAAAGAGTTTTAATCTTTAGTTTTCATTTCTCAGGATGTCCTTGACTAGTTTTGGCATTAGGATAATAGTGGCCTCATAGAAAGGGTCGATGAGTGCTCTCTCTTCTTGTATTCTTTTAACGAATTTATTAAACATTTTGTAAAATTAAGCAGGGTAGTCTTCTGTTCGTGGACTTCACTGTGTGAAGTTTCTTTATTACTTATTTGCTTTACTCATTGTAGGTCTATTCAGATTTTCTATTTCTTCTTGATGAAGTGTTAGTAGTTGTGTCTCTAGGAATATGTGCATTTCATATGGATTATCTAATTTGTTGGCATACAGTGATTCAGAGTATTCCTTTATAATCATTTTTTTAAATTCTGTAAATTTGGTTGTAATCACCCCTCTTTTCTTAATTTTAGGATTTTGAGTCTTCTTTATTATTTTCTTGGTTAGTCTAGCTAGACTTTTACGAATGTTATTATCAAAGAACCAACTTTTGGTTTAATTGATTTTTTTCTGTTGTTTTTATCTTCTTGTATGTCATTTCTTTTCTTTTTTTTTTTTTTAAAGATTCTATTTATTTATTTGACAGAGAGAGACAGTGAGAGAGGGAACACAAGCAGGCAGAGTAGGACAGGGAGAAGCAGGCTCCCTGCTGAGTAGAGAGCCCGATGCAGGGCTCGATCCCAGGACCCTGGGATCATGACTTGAGCCGAAGGCAGACGCTTAACGACTGAGCCACACAGGCGCCCCTGTCATTTATTTTCTCTTTAATCTTTATTATTTATTCCCTTCTGCTAGCTTTAGTTTTAGTTTGATCATCTCTTTCCAACGTCTTAGGGTGGAAGATTAGGTTACTGATCTGAAATATTTCTTCTCTTTTAATATAAGCATTTACAGCTGTCAGTTTTCATCCAAGCTTTAGTGCTTTAGCTGCATACTATAGGTTTTGCATATTGTGTAATCATTTTTATTCATCTCAAAGTAATTTCCCTTTTGCTTTCTTCTTTAAACCTTGGTTTTCTATAGGCATGTTATTTACTTTCCATATACGTGCACGTTTCTGAAATTTGCTTTTGCTCTTTCTAATTATATCCCTTTGTGGTCAGAGAACATACTTTTTATGATTTTAGTCTCTTTACATTTTTTGAAACATGTTTCATTACCTTTTATAGTCTATAGGCTATAGGTATATATAGCCTGTAGACCCTTTATTGTTGAACTTTGAAAATGTTTCCATTTGTAATTGAGAAAAATATGTATTTCTTTGTTTTGGAATGGAATGTTCTAAAGGTATTTCTTGGTTTAGTTTGTTTATAGTGTTGTTAAAATCTTGTTGATCTTCTGCTAATTCTCTTTACATTCTTGAAAGAGGGGTATTGATGTCTCCAGATATTATTGTT
Source organism: Mirounga angustirostris (assembly GCF_029215605.1). Classification (NCBI taxonomy): domain Eukaryota; kingdom Metazoa; phylum Chordata; class Mammalia; order Carnivora; family Phocidae; genus Mirounga; species Mirounga angustirostris. The sequence goes on along the minus strand of NW_026991709.1, from coordinate 172,181,842 downwards.
GAATTGTCTATTTCTCCTTTCAGTTCTGTCACTTTTCCTTGATGTATTTTGGGTCTTTATTGTTAAGCACATATATGTTTGTAGTGATATTTTCCTGGTGGATTGGCCATTTTTTCATTATGAAATATTTCTTTTTACGTCTAGTAACCTTTTTGGCTCCAAGTATTAAAGTCTGGTATTAGTAATGCCAGTATAGCTCTTTTGTTTACCATTTGCATGGCATGTCTTTTTTCATCCTTTTACATTCAGTCTATTGTGCCTTTGAATCTAAGAGGTTGTCCTTACAGACAACATATAGTTGGCTCATGTATTTTTAAACCTATTCTGAAAATCTTTACCTATTAACTACATGAATTGATCTATTTACATTTACTGTTATTATTGATAGAATTTATATCTGCCTTTTTACTATTTTTTTTTTAAAGATTTTATTTATTTGTTTGACACAGAGAGACACAGCGAGAGACGGAACACAAGCATGGGGAGTGGGAGAGGGAGAAGCAGGCTTTCTGTGTATCAGGGAGCCCATTTTGGGGCTCGATCCCAGGACCTTGGGATCATGACCTGAACCGAAGGCAGACGCTTAATGACTGAGCTACCCAGGTGCCCCCTTTTCTTTTTTTTTTTTAAGATTTTATTAATTTGAGAGGGAGTGAGCAGGAGAGCAAGTGAGCAGGAGAGGGGAGGAGCAAAGGGAAAGGGAGAAGCAGGCTCCATGCTGAGCAGGGAACCCAACGTGGGGCTCCATCCCAGGACCCTGGGATCATGACCTGAGCTGAAGGCAGATGCTTAACTGACTGTGCCACCCAGGCGCCCCTACAATTTCTTTTCTATGTGTCTTATGTCTCTTTTGTTTGTGACTCTTCTTATATTTCCATTTCCATTGACATTCCTGCAGTCTAGGCCTTCCACTGGCAGGGACTCAATAGAATACGTGGCCTGCTTTAGGTAATTATTGCCATCACAAAATGGAGTCCTAGTGATGTTACGTCTTCCAACATATCAAAATAAAGTAGAATTTTATATTTCTTTAATTTCTTCAAGTTTTAAATTTTAGCAACTAATTCAGATTTTGAAAACATTATTGTGGACCCAACAGGCTATATCTTTTGGGAAAATAGAGTAAAAGAGAAAAAAATTGCCATCTCTGTTTTCCATGTTTAGAAGGTCTTAGGACCACCCAAAGTCTGGCATGCTTGTTTTAATATATCATCTTCTTGCTTACATAAATCCTGCCTACTTATTAAAATAGTATGAAATAATAATAAATGCTTAGATGTGTTAAACATTTTATAGTATATCAGGTACGTTTATGTCATGTGCTCTTTTTATCTTAACTTATTGCAAGTGGAATATATGAAAATTTATCAGATACCAATTAACTACTCCAAGAGCTTCCAAATGTTAGAGTTTCTGGAACCAAATGCATGGATGAGTAAATGTATGTTCTCTTCCTTAACACTGTATAATAGGGAAGGGTGTTGGAACAGTAGTCAAATGACTTGGCTTTAGTGCTGTCTTCATCTACTTTACTGGGGGCTTTTCAAGTTTCCCACTCTTAGAGACTTCAGTTTTCTCTTTCATAAAATGAAAAAATTAGCCTTGATTATCCAAAAAGTCCTATGTTATATGTTAACATCATTTGACAGTGACTGACACTGTGGAGCAATTGGATCTATATAAGAAATATTTCAGTCATACAACAGGTATAAGGAAGAAGCACTTTAGTTTCTGTCATAATATGGAATGTCGGTCATTCACCATTCTTAAAAGTCCAGTGCATGTTTGAACAACAACACAGGTTTGACTGCAAGTGTCCACTTATATGTGGATTTTTTTTTTTTTTTTTTAGTAAGTACAGTAGATTATAATTGTATTTTCTCTTGGGATTTTCTTTTTTTTTTTTTTAAGATTTTATTTATTTATTTGACAGAGAGAGACACAGCGAGAGAGGGAACACAAGCAGGAGGAGTGGGAGAGGGAGAAGCAGGCTCCCCGCAGAGCAGGGAGCCCGATGCGGGACTCGATCCCAGGACCCGGGATCATGACCTGAGCCGAAGGCAGTCGCTTAACCAACTGAGCCACCCAGGCGCCCTCTTGGGATTTTCTTAATAACATTTTCTTTTCTCTAGCTTACTTTATTGTAAGAATACAGTATATAATATATATAATGTACAAAATATGTGTTAGTTGACTATGTTATCAATAAGGCTTGTAGTCAGCATTAGACTATTAATTACTAAGTTTCTAAATAATAATTATGAAATTAAGAAGAGCCAAAGTAACACATGGATTTTCAACTGCCTGGGGGTATGTGCTCCTATCCCCCACATTGTTTCAGGATCAACTGTAATATCTTCTGATTTATGAAACTGCTAGAGAGACATTTTTAACATGAGATTTTGCATTCCCACTTTTTCATCCCAGCATATTCTGCCTCATCATACGTTGTCTTTATTTTTACTTTTATGCCATTAGTTCTTATTTGGCATAACTTCATTATTTGGTCCCTTTTCAAATGGCTTCTTTTTACCCCAATGGCATATTGAGCACCTTTGAGATATCAGGTATTCCTTGATAGTTTAGGTAAAATTACCATGATTATTTTGGATATGAAGCCTTTCAACCCTCTGCTACCAAGGACATACTCTTTCTCTGCTTTCATTTGTTTTCTATTATCCTATAGAAATAAAAGGATTGCAGTTGAAACATAGAAAATGTTCTTACTGCAAGTGCTCAAGTGCACAAATCTGGTTAACTCTCAAGTGATAGATATTCAACCTGTCTTTCAAAGTGGTAATGTGTTTTGAAATTTTCACATTTGATTTATAAACAAAAAGTCTCCCTTGACTTTATCCTCCTGTTTTTCACACTTTTTTTCTTCTTAAAGAATGAAAAATAATAGCTAAGGAATGTAGCCTAGAATAAAAATATCAGCAACAGAGATGTACACTAAATAAAAAGCACACCCACCATTCCCCCTTGAAATAACATGAATGTCTGATTGGATCTGACAAAATTCAATGAATTTCTAATTGAAGGGTGTTTTTCCATTCCTGATTGAACCTGTCTTTCCTAGAAATAGCAGCAGGAATGAGTCATAGTCTCTTCAGAAAGCAAGGCATTGCAGATTAAGCTGGTGATGGATTTTTTTCCCTTGATTTGAAATAATACTCTTGCCCCTGTCTTTCTGTCAACCTTAGAATAGTATTTTGATTTGTAATTTTATATTGATTTTAATTTGCTTCATTATTTTCTTGGAACCATTGAAGAAATACATCAAACAGGAACATGTTTGACAAGGAGCAGAAAGAGGCCTTTCACTGACTCAAGAACTGTTGGGTTTTCTTTCTATTGATGCTTTTAAGTGCTTTTTGTCAATCCACTTTTTATCATCTGAGGTAAAAGTAGTACACAGAGTGTTACTTGAGACAGTTTTGACAGAGAGTGCAGCTGTACACCTGTGAGAACAAATGAAGGATGCTCTTCTTGGTCACTCAGCAGGAATAGCATTTCAGTAGGTTGTCTTTAGTGCGCTAGCATGCTAAGGGGAGTTAGTAGTGTGTATTTAATCTGCTGCCTATACAGCTGGCTTGTTTTGTCAAAGAGAGGCTTATCCACATATATAACACCTTGGAAAACTGCGTGATTAGGTAATTATCTGTAAAATTGTTCATGTGAAAAGTAGTTGAATAGAAATATGTTTTTAAAGTAATTATATTTCCTTCTGATAACCCTTTGCCCTTCATTTAAGGATAACAGAATTTCTCAGATACTCCTTAGATATTTATCTGGGGTTTGGAATTCAAAGGATTCTTCTTGAAAGAGAGAGAGAGAGCGTGTGTGCACAAGTGGGGGAAGGGCATAGAGAGAATCTTAAGCAGGCTCCACACACAGCGTGGAGCCCAACATGATGGGAGATGGGGCCCCATCTCATGACCCTGAGATCATGACATGAACTGAAATCAAGAGTCAGGCAATTAACTGACTGAGTCATCCAAGTATCTCTGGAATTCAAAGGATTCTTAATCAAGGTTGTATATCTGGTGTATTATAAACACTTAATAAATATTCATTGAATGAATGTATGAAAACTATTTTAAAAATGGGTATGTTTTCATGACATGAGAAAACACTAGCTTTTTAAGCTTAAAGTAAAAATGAATAATGAATTTTGTGGTTGCTTTAGAGTTGTTTCTAAATATTCTGGTTTTTATCTCTTTCCAGGCACATGGTGTAGTTGTATTTCCCTAAAATGTAAGGGCAAACCAATTGCTATGGCCAATGGATTAAGAGTAAAAATGACATGAATCACAACTGGATGAAAGGGTTAAAAACAGTGCCTATATCTACATTTTTCCTTTCCCTGTTGTGGAAATTTTGGAAATGTCTGTTGGTGCTAAATCTTTTTTTTAATCCCTTGGTGTAGTTAAAAACTGCCAGCCCACACTGAACATAGAGCATGAATGAAAAATCAATTTCTTTTTTTTTTTTAATTTTTTTATTCTTATGTTAATCCCCATACATTACATCATTAGTTTTAGATGAAGTGTTCCATGATTCATTGTTTGTGCATAACACCCAGTGCTCCATGCAGAATGTGCCCTCCTCAATACCCATCACCAGGCTAACCCATCCTCCCACGCCCCTCCCCTCTAGAACCCTCAGTTTGTTTTTCAGAGTCCGTCATCTCTCATGGTTCATCTACCCCTCCGATTTCCCCCCCTTCATTCTTCCCCTCCTGCTACCTTCTTCTTTTTTTTTTTCATAACATATACTGCATTATTTGTTTAAGAGGTACAGATCTGAGATTCAACAGTCTTGCACAATTCACAGGACTTACCAGAGCACATACCCTACCCAGTGTCTATCATCCAGTCACCCCATTCCTCCCACACCACTCCAGCAACCCTCAGTTTGTTTCCTGTGATTAAGAATTCCTCATATCAGTGAGGTCATATGATACATGTCTTTCTCTGATTGACTTATTTCACTCAACATAATACCCTCCAGTTCCATCCACGTCGTTGCAAATGGCAAGATCTCATTCCTTTTGATGGCTGCATAATATTCCATTGTATATATATATATACCACCTCTTCTTTATCCATTCATCTGTCGATGAACATCTTGGCTCTTTCCACAGTTTAGCTATTGTGGACATTGCTGCTATAAACATTGGGGTGCACGTACCCTTTTGGATCCCTACTTTTGTATCTTTGGGGTAAATACCCAGTAGTGCAATTGCTGGATCATATGGTAGCTCTATTTTCAACTTTTTGAGGAACCTCCATACTGTTTTCCAGAGTGGCTGCACCAACTTGCATTCCCACCAGCAGTGTAGGAGGGTTCCCCTTTCTCCGCATCCCCGCCAACATCTGTCATTTCCTGACTTGTTAATTTTAGCCATTCTGACTGGTGTGAGGTGGTATCTCATTGAGGTTTTGATTTGGATTTCCCTGATGCCGAGCGACGTTGAGCACTTTTTCATGTGTCTGTTGACCATTTGGATGTCTTCTTTGGAAAAATGTCTGTTCATGTCTTCTGCCCATTTCTTGATTGGATTCTTTGTTCTTTGGGTGTTGAGTTTGGCAAGTTCTTTATAGATTTTGGATACTAGACCTTTATCTGATATGTCATTTGCAAATATCTTTTCCCATTCTGTCGGTTGTCTTTTGGTTTTGTTGACTGTTTGCTTTGCAAAAGCTTTTTATCTTGATGAAGTCCCAATAGTTCATTTTTGCCCTTGCTTCCCTTGCCTTTGGCGATGTTTCTAGGAAGAAGTTGCTTCGGCTGAGGTCAAGGAGGTTGCTGCCTGCGTTCTCCTTTAGGATTTTGATGGACTCCTGTCTCACATTGAGGTCTTTCAACCATTTTGAGCCTATTTTTGTGTGTGATGTAAGGAAATGGTCCAATTTCGTTCTTCTGCGCGTGGCTATCCAATTTTCCCAACACCATTTGTTGAAGAGACTGTCTTTTTTCCATTGGACATTCTTTCCTGCTTTGCCAAGATGAGTTGACCATAGAGTTGAGGGTCCATTTCTGGGCTCTCTATTCTGTTCCATTGATCTATGTGCCTGTTTTTGTGTCAGCACCATACTGTCTTGATGATGACAGCTTTGTAATAGAGCTGGAAGTCCGGAATTGTGATGCCGCCGGCTTTGCTTTTCTTTTTCAACATTCCTCTGGCTATGCGAGGCCTTTTCAGGTTCCATACAAATTTTAGGATTATTTGTTCCATTTCTTTGAAAAAAGTGGATGGTATTTTGATGGGGATTGCATTGAATGTGTAGATTGCTCTAGGTAGCATTGACATCTTCACAATATTTGTTCTTCCAATCCATGAGCATGGAACGTTTTTCCATTTCTTTGTGTCTTCCTCAATTTCTTTCATGAGTATTTTATAGTTTTCTGAGTACAGATCCTTTGTCTCTTTGGTTAGATTTATTCCTAGGTATCTTATGGTTTTGGGTGCAATTGTAAATGGGATCGACTCCTTAATTTCTCTTTCTTCTGTCTTGTTGTTGATGTATAGGAATGCCACTGACTTCTGTGCATTGATTTTATATCCTGCCACTTTACTGAATTCCTGTATGAGTTCTAGCAGTTTCGGGGTGGAGTCTTTGGGGTTTTCCACATAAAGTATCATGTCATCTGCAAAGAGTGAGAGTTTGACTTCTTCTTTGCCGATTTGGATGCCTTTTATTTCTTTTTGTTGCCTGATTGCTGTGGCTAGGACTTCCAATACTATGTTGAATAGCAGTGGTGATAGTGGACATCCCTGCCGCGTTCCTGACCTTAGGGGGAAAGCTCTCAGTTTTTCCCCATTGAGAATGATATTTGCTGTAGGTTTTTCATAGATGGCTTTTATGATATTGAGGTATGTACCCTCTATGCCTATGCTCTGAAGAGTTTTGATCAAGAAAGGATGCTGTACTTCGTCAAAAGCTTTTTCTGCATCTATTGAGAGGATCATATGATTCTTGTTCTTTCTTTTGTTAATGTATTGTATCACATTGATTGATTTGTGGATGTTGAACCAACCTTGCAGCCCAGGGATAAATCCCACTTGGTCGTGGTGAATAATCCTTTTAATGTACTATTGGATCCTATTGGCTAGTATTTTGGTGAGAATTTTTGCATCCATGTTCATCAGGGATATTGGTCTGTAATTCTCCTTTTTGATGGGGTCTTTGTCTGGTTTGGGGATCAAAGTAATGCTGGCCTCATAAAATGAGTTTGGAAGTTTTCCTTCCATTTCTATTTTTTGGAACAGTTTCAGAAGAATAGGTATTAATTCTTCCTGAAATGTTTGGTAGAATTCCCCTGGGAAGCCATCTGGCCCTGGGCTTTTGTTTTTTGGGAGATTTTTGATGACTGCTTCAATTTCCTTAGTGTTATAGGTCTGTTCAGGTTTTCTATTTCTTCCTGGTTCAGTTTTGGTAGTTGATACATCTCTAGGAATGCATCCATTTCTTCCAGGTTATCTGATTTGCTGGCATAGAGTTGCTCATATGTTCTTATAATTGTTTGTATTTCTTTGGTGTTGGTTGTGATCTCTCCTCTTTCTTTCATGATTTTGTTGATTTGGGTCATTTCTCTTTTCTTTTTGATAAGTCTGGCCAGGGGTTTATCAATCTTGTTAATTCTTTCAAAGAACCAGCTCCTAGTTTCGTTTATCCGTTCTAGTGTTCTTTTGGTTTCTATTTCATTGATTTCTGCTCGGATCTTTATTATTTCTCTTCTCCTGCTGGGTTTAGGCTTTACTTGCTGTTCTTTCTCCAGCTCCTTTAGGTGTAGGGTTAGGTTGTGTACTTGAGACCTTTCTTGTTTCTTGAGAAAGGCTTGTATTGCTATATACTTTCCTCTTAGGACTGCCTTTGCTGCATCCCAGAGATTTTGAATAGTTGTGTTTTCATTTTCATTGGTTTCCATGTATTTTTTTAATTCTTCTTTAATTTCCTGGTTGACCCATTCATTCTTCAGTAGGATGCTCTTTAGCCTCCATGTATTTGAGTTCTTTCCAACTTTCCTCTTGTGATTGAGTTCTAGTTTCAAAGCATTGTGGTCTGAACATAGGCAGGGAATGATCCCAATCTTTTGGTACCGGTTGAGACCTGATTTATGACCTAGGATGTGATCTATTCTGGAGAGTGTTCCATGGGCACTAGAGAAGAATGTGTATCCTGTTGCTTTGGGATGGAATGTTCTGAGTATGTCTGTGAAGTCCATTTGGTCCAGTGTGTCATTTAACGTCTTTATTTCCTTGTTGATCTTTTGCTTAGATGATCTGCCCATTTCAGTGAGGGGGTGTTAAAGTCCCCCACTATTATTGTATTGTTGTCGATGTGTTTCATTGCTTTTGTTATTAATTGCCTTATATAATTGGCTGCTCCCATGTTAGGGACATAGATATTTACAATTGTTAAATCTTCTTGTTGGATAGACCCTTTAAGTAGGATATAATGTCCTTCCTCATCTCTTATTACAGTCTTTGGTTTAAAATCTAATTTGTCTGATATAAGGATTGCCACCCCAGCTTTCTTTTGGTGTCCATTAGCATGGTAAATGGTTTTCCACCCCCTCACTTTCAATCTGGGGGTGTCTGTGGGTCTAAAATGAGTCTCTTTCAGACAGCATATCGATGGGTCTTGTTTTTTAATCCAATCTGATAGCCTGTGTCTTTTGATTGAGGCATTTAGCCCATTTACATTCAGGGTAACTATTGAAAGATAGGAATTTAGTGCCATTGTATTGCCTGTAAGGTGACTGTTACTGTATATTGTCTGTGTTCCTTTCTGGTCTGTGTTGCTTTTAGGCTCTCTCTTTGCTTAGAGGACCCCTTTCAAGATTTCTTGTAGGGCTGGTTTCATGTTTGCCAATTCCTTTAGTTTTTGTTTGTCCTGGAAGCTTTTTATCTCTCCTTCAATTTTCAATGACAGCCTAGCTGGATATAGTATTCTTGGCTGCATATTTTTCTCATTTAGTGCTCTGAATATATCCTGCCAGTCCTTTCTGGCCTGCCAGGTCTCTGTGGATAAGTCTGTTGCCAATCTAATGTTTCCACCATTGTAGGTTACATACCTCTTCTCCCGAGCTGCTTTCAGGATTTTCTCTTTGTCTATGAGACTCGTAAGTTTTACTATTAGATGTCGGGGTGTTGACCTATTTTTATTGATTTTGAGAGGGGTTCTCTGTGCCTCCTGGATTTTGATGCCTGTTTCCTTCCCCAAATTAGAGAAGTTCTCTGCTATAATTTGCTCCATTATACCTTCTGCCCCTCTCTCTCTTTCTTCTTCTTCTGGGATCCCAATTATTCTAATGTTGTTTTGTCTTATGGTATCACTTATCTCTCGAATTCTGCCCTCGTGATCCAGTATTTGTTTATCTCTCTTTTTCTCAGCTTCTTTATTTTCCGTCATTTGGTCTTCTATATCACTGATTCTCTCTTCTGCCTCATTTATCGTAGCAGTTAGTGCCCCCATATTTGATTGCACCTCATTAATAACCTTTTTGATTTCAACTTGGTTAGATTTTAGTTATTTTTCTTCTCCAGAAAGGGTTTCTCTAATAACTTCCATGCTTTTCTCAAGCCCAGCTAGTATCTTTTTTTTTTATTTTAAAGATTTTTATTTATTTATTTGAGAGAGAGAGAGAATGAGAGAGAGCACATGAGAGGGGGGTGGGTCAGAGGAGAAGCAGACTCCCTGCTGAGCAGGGAGCCCATTGCAGGACTCGATCCAGGGACTCCAGGATCATGACCTGAGTCAAAGGCAGTCGCTCAACCAACTGAGCCACCCAGTTGCCCCCAGCTAGTATCTTTAAAGTCATGATTCTGAACTCTAGATCTGACATCGTACTAATGTCCATATTGAGTAGGTCCCTGGCAGTTGGTACTACCTCTTGTTCTTTTTGTTGAGGTGATTGTTTCCGTCTTGTCATTTTGTGCAGAGGAGAATAGATTAATGAGAGAACAAAATGCTAGCAGAGTAACAACGTCCCCAGAAAATATACTCTAAACAAATCAGAAAATACCTGAAGCAGTGGGAAAAGAAAGGGAAAGAGAGAAAAAAGAAAAAGAAAAAAAAAGAAAAAGAAAAAGATAAAGATAAACACAAACAAAAACAGAAAAAAACAAAACAACAACAAAAGAAAACTGGAATGTGATCAAATATGATCAGGCTGGTATATAGATCAGTGCCACACACTAGATTTTGGGTGTATTTAGGTCTGTTAGAAGAAAGTGCCTCCGAAAATTTTAAAGAAAGAAAAACTTATATATGTACAAAAATAAGGGTTGATATGATGAAAGGATGGAATATGAATGTAAAGATGGAAATTATAAAAAATTTATAAAAGGAATTGATAAGTTGTTTGAAAAAAGAAAGAAGAGGATTTAAAAAAAGAAAAAAGAAAAAAAAGGGAGAGAATGTGCTCATGCAGGGGAGTAGAAAAAAACCATATACTAGAGATTTTGTGTATATTTTGATCTGTTAGAAGAAACTATCTCAAAATTTTAAAGAGAGAACAACTTATATATATATGCCAAAAATACGGGTAACTACTATGAAGGGATAGAATATGACTCTAAAAATGAAAAATCAAAATGTTTTTTAGAAAAGGGATTGATAAGATATTGGTTGTAAAAGGGAAAAAGAAAAATTAAAAAAAAAAAAAAAGAAAAAAAGACAGTTAAAAAAAAATTAACTTTGAAAGCCTAAAGAATCATGGTAAAAAAGCCATGAATTCTATGTGCAGTATTTCCCTACAGCTGGAGTTCTACCGTTCTCATTGATCGGTAAACTTGGTCTTGGCTGGCTGTTCTCGCTCATCTTCTGGGGGAGGGGCCTGTTGCCATGGTTTCCAAATGTCTTTGCCGGAGGCGGAATTGCCCCGCCCTTGCCCGGTCCGGGCTAAGTAATCTGCTCAGGTTTGCTCTTGGGAGCTTTTGTTCCCTGCGATCTTTCTGTACAGCTTTGGAGGCGGAGAGTGAAAATGGCAGCCTCCAAATCTCTGCCCCGGAGGAACCGAGAACTTGGGGCCCGCTCCTCAGTGAGCCCCCAGAGAAAAGCCTTCAGTCACTCCCGGCTCCCCAGTCTCCAGCCACACTCCGTGCTCACCCGGCCTGTTACCGCGCATTTCTATCTCTCACACCCGACCCCGTGTGGAGTCTCCAAACCCAGCAGATCCCTGCGGTGTGCTCCCATGCCGCTCCTCCCGGGGGAGGAAGGTGAGTCTCCCCGGATCTGCCGCTTGTTGGGTCCCTGCTGGAGGAGCAGGGGCCCGACTGTGCCGCGGATCCCGGTTTATGGCAACCCCGAGCTGAGAGCCCGCGCCTGGGCTCCGCCTCTGCAGCTGGCTTCCCTGCTCTGTTGCCTGGGAGCTCTGACGCACTCAGGCACCCCCGGTCATTCTATGACCCCGGAGCGTCCTGAGACCACAGGTCCCGCGAGGTTTCCACCCCCCGCTTAGCCACCGGAGTGATGTCCCTCAGTGGAGCAGACTTTTAAAAGTTCCGATTTTGTGCTCCGGGGCTCTATCACTTGCCAGAAGCGGCCGACGGAGTCCCCTCCCCCGCCGTCTATCCTCCCGAATATCGCCTCGGATTCACTTCTCCACACGTCCTACCTTCCAGAAAGTGGTCGCTTTTCAGTTCAGAGAGTTGTTGCTATTCTTTTCTTCAATCTCCTGTTGAGTTTGTAGGTGCTCAGAATGGTTTGATCCCTATCCAGCTGAATTCCTGAGAGGAGACGAAATCCAGGTCTCCTACTCTCGAAAAATCAATTTCTTAAGGCATGATTTTGATGTTAATCTTGGACCATAACCTAACTATTCTGTCTGATAGGAAGCTCTTAATCATTGGCCAGTTTGTTGCAAAGATTTACAAGAAATTCTGCATCCCAGTGAGCCAGGAGAAAATCCATTCTGAGTAACTCTGAAATTTATGTAATGTAGTACTCACACTTATCCATGTAGAAATTGATGTGACCCAAATGGCTCAGTCCTTTTAAATAACCAAAATAGTGCCTTCTAGAATATTTATGATTTGTAGTACAAATTACCCTGTGAGTACACAGAACATAATTTTTGAAAAACAATTATTTATTTTCCCAAATGTTACAGAAACCTGCATTTTCAGATAAGTTGACCTAACGCAGGTATTTTAGGTTCTTCTCTGGAGTTTTGGTTAGTTGTATTTGTGTATGTGTTTCTCTCTATGAGTGTGTGAGAGAGATTGTTTTCATAAGTGTGTTGTCATTAATATAATAAGAAATAAGATTAAAACAACAGAGTCACATACTAATAAAAACATAAGAAAAACAAAAGCAATACCTGTCAAAGCTTGTGAGGTAGGACCAAAATTGTACTTTCAGGCAAATATATAGCTTTAAATAAAATTTTATTACATAACATAAATAAAGTGAACTAATGTTCAACCTGAAATGTTAGAAAATATAAATTAAAGCTATAATAATAAGGAAAATAATGAAAAAATAATTTAATAATGCGAAACCAGAATGCAAATTAGATAAATATAAGGGCTGTTATTTAAAAACAAGACCTATAAAAACTCATGCAGAAAAAATAAAACATATTCACCGAGTTAGTAATTATAAGGGGAATTTTTCAACACAGAACAGATTTAAAATGTTAGAGAAATGGATGGTTTTTTTTTTTTTTTTTTAGAAATACAAATTAAACTAACTCAAGTAAAAATGAAGTAACCCGGCGGAAAAATGTTAAACTTGTCAGATTTATCCCCATTAGGATGACAGTGGGCTGCCATCTTAACAATAAACCAGTTTCAATTAATAATGTGCAATTTTGTTTTAAAGAAAATTATTTCAGTGCCCAGAAATAGAGGGAAAACTGACAAATGGCCTTTTGAAGCAGTATAATCTGAAAGCACCTGGTGCAGAGTCCGGCATACTGAATAAATGTTAAGTGCTGGTGGTAATGGTGGTGGTAATTCTGAAATCTCTAATAGACTAGGGGCATGCACATTGCTACTATGTGAGTGTTTATGTCCCCCTGACATTTATATGTTGAAACTAAACCCCAAGGTGATGTATTTGGAGGTGGGGCATTTGGGTGTTGATTAGGACTTAGTGTAGAACCCTCGTAGATGGGATTAGTGCCTTGAAAAAGGTTCAACAGGGAAACTTTATGCCTTTCTCTCATGTGAGGATACAGTAAGAAGATTACTAAAATACTGAACCAGAGAATTTGTTGGGACACCCTGAAGTGGTCTATTTTTAGCTAGTTAGTAGTTCTCTTACATATTAAAAAAAAAAAAAATCTTGTGAATCTAAAAAGCTTGGATTTAAGTTCTGGAATTACCAGGGATGAGTGTTGGTAAGTCATTTAGCTTGTGTGACTCTTGAGAGTACATACCTAAAAACTATGAGTTATATTAATAAAATAATTTAGAAAATGTGGATTATCTTTCTTTTTAAAGAAGATTTTATTTATTTATTTGACAGAGAGAGAGAGTACAAGCAGAGGGAATAGCAGAGGGAGAGGGAGAAGCAGGCTCCCTACCGAGCAGGGAGCCTGATGTGGGGCTCGATCCCAGGATCCCCGGATCACGACCCAAGCCAAAGGCAGATGCTTAATCAACTGAGCCACCCAGGAGGCCCATATCTTTTTTTTTAATATTTTATTTTTAAGTGATCTTTATACCCAACATGGGACTCGAACTCGCAACCCCAAGGTCAAGAGTTGCATGTTCTACCGACTGAGCCATTCAGGTGCTCCTGGATTACCTTTAATAGGACATAGAGTTTCCTTTTTACATCAGGGTTTCACAATATTAATGGTAAAATCAGTAAGTTTTAATAAATGAAATTAACAATATCTTTTCAATTGTCAGTACATAGATATTAAACAATAATGTTTAAAATCTTTCATTCTGTGTGTGCTCCTTGTATTAATTCATTTGTTTAACAATCAAATTTGGTTTTGATTGTTTTTTGGAGTTTTAATTTGTTTATTTAAATTCAATTAATTAACATATAGGGTGTTATTAGTTTCAGAGGTAGAGTTTAGTGATCCATCAGTTGCATATAATACCCGGTGCTCATTACATCATGTGCCCTCCTTAATGCCCATCACCCAGTTACCCCATCCCCCTACCCACCTCCCCTCCAGCAACCCTCAGTTTGTTTCCTGTAGTTAACAGTCTCTTATGATTTATCTCCCTCTCTGATTTCGTCTTATTCAAATTTGGATTTGAAAAGATCTTTTCTTTTAAGGATATATTTGGGTCCTATCCTCCTACTTACCTATCTTAAAAAATTGTGGAAGCTCAGGGTGCCTGGGTGGCTCAGTCAGTTAAGTGTCTGCTTTGGGCTCAGGTCATGATGCCAGGGTCCTGGGATCAAGTGCCACATTGGGCTCCCTGCTCAGCAGGGAGTCAGCTTCTCTCTTTGACCCTACCCCCCGCTTGTATATGCACACGTGCTCTCTCTCTCTCACAAAAATAAATAAAATCTTAAAAAAATTGTCGAAGCTCAAATTAGACTAAATAACTGCAGGAAAAAAATCTCAAAATGAGGGTTGGCAGTAGTTTAAATTTTTCTAACAAACACATTAAAACTTGGGTTTATAATATCCTGACAGCGCTTTTCCTAAAGGAATACTACAAAACAGAGGCATAAGCTATGATCTATTGGGAGGTCATTTTTAACCACTTCATTTATAAATATGGCATAAAACATTACATATCATGTCACATCTTCCTAGTAATGTGTATATAGTTGCCTTTTGGAACGTTTAATTTACCCATGGTTCTCTTTTAAATGCATATTGTTGCAAATTTTTAAAATAAGTAGTTGAAAGAAAAAAATACACCCAAACTGAGTTTCAGATCTTCCTTTAATTTTCAGGATCTTTTTCTTCTTTTGCATGCCTTTTTTTTCATCCCACAAACAGGCACACTATCGCCTTCTTAATTACCTCTGCCTTTAGGTACCATATTTAAACTATGAGACTTCTAGGTCAGTCATCTCTAAAATAGTTTTTGTAATATCACTTCTACCTATTTCCTGGTGTGGTTGTATGGACTACATGGCAAATATTCTCAAGCACACTGTAAGTTTCTGTATAAACATGAGGAGTAGTGCTGTCCACTGAATCTAAACCTGACATTATCATAAAGAAGACAAATTTGTATTTCTGAACAAACTTAACAGTCATACTGGTTTGTGAAGTGGTTGGAGTTTCATTTAGCTTAACCTCATTAATTTATGTAAAGACCAGGTATGTTTATTTTTTAGAAGAACTGGCAACCAGAGGATTCATCAAAACAATAACCAAAATACCTAGAAAAATCAATAGCAACTTTTCAACTCCAGATCTTTATTCTCACCCAGAGTAGTTGCTGAGCACAGTTGTAGAAGTTATCTATCATTTTTGGATTGTACCTCTCCCTCTCACACACAAATCCTGAAGTATATTATCATACCCACCCAATAATGGTGTGGTGGATCACTGAGCCATTTCTTTACGTGTATTCTTTGGTAGACTATTCTGTTCTAATGGGCAGTCATAGTTTCCAGTAACTTTAGAGGATTTCTTCCAGTTAATCTGTCAGTTTTTCTCATATGGTATAGCTGCTGTGAAAGAAATTGGAGCTGTTATACTCCGTGCTTTGATACAGTTTGTGAAATGCAAGATAAGAGACAGTAAACCAAACACAGCATGTTAGTAATTTCTTTTAGGACGGATGTGCTAACGTGTGGTCCAGAAAGCTGGAATACCTTTTTCTCTTGAGAAAATGACATTGTTTCAAAGTGTTACCTTACTTTTGAATCAACAGTATAGATGCCTTTGGTATGTTTTCTCAGACTCTGTGGAGAAGACTTGTTCTTTTGACTTTATTTTCCTCGTTGTTTTTTATTTTTCCAGATTTAAGTGAAAAAATTTTTTGAATGTGAATCTTAGATGAATGATCTGATATGTTAAAAGTGAGTGCTTGAGGATATTGATATGTCAACGTGTGAATGGATCCTTCACTATATACTTATAAAGGGAAGGCTGTAGAATGTGCTGGAAATACATAGTTTTGGAAGTATTTTAATCAGAAAGATAGCTTACACCAGAAGAGCTCAACCCTGCCTCCATCAGGAATTGTCAAAATATGAGGATACAGCAAGTGTCATTTAACACATCAGAATTCCTCTCCCTTAAATAGGATGACTCTATTTTCTTCCCCATTGAAGCATTTCTAAGATTAATCCAAATTTTTCACATTCATTTCCTAATGTGTGAGAGCCATAGGTACTGTATTTTATTTATTTATTTTTATTGTTAAAAGATTTTATTTGAGAGAGAGAGAGAATGTGTGAGCGCGAGAGAGAGCACAAGCTGGGGGAGGGGGGAGGAGGCAGGGGAGAAGCAGACTCCCCGCTGAGCAGGGACCCTGATGCAGGGTTCCATCCCAGGACCCTGGGATCATGACCTGAGCCAAAGGCAGGCACTGAACTGACTGAGCCACCCAGGCACCCTGACCATAGGTACTCTATTTTTTTTTTTTTTAAAGATTTTATTTATTTATTTGAGACAGAGAGAATGAGAGAGACAGAGAGCACATGAGAGGGGGGAGGGTCAGAGGGAGAAGCAGGCTCCCTGCCGAGCAGGGAGCCCGATGCGGGACTCGATCCAGGGACTCCAGGATCATGACCTGAGCCGAAGGCAGTCGCTTAACCAACTGAGCCACCCAGGCGCCCCATAGGTACTCCATTTAATTAAGAATGTTAGGCGTATGTTGTATCATCTCAATGTATAGATTTTCTTTTTTATCTTTATATTGTCTGTTTATGTTATGGAGAGGCTTATCAGGTAGTTTCTACTGTAATAAAATAATTTTGTCAATCTAAATATGTTACTGCCTGTTAGTACTTTTTAAAAATTTTAATTTCATTATACCTATTAAAGAGCGGAGATTTAAAAAGGAAGAAGAAAATAAATCAATATTTCTCAGTATTTATTAAATGTATACTATGCTTTAAGCATTGTCCAAAAATTATGTATAATATATAATATATACAAATTATGTAATTATATGAAATATAACTTAATATTAATAAGTATCTTATATGAGAAATATTATTATTTTAGACACCTAAAATATCCAGGTATGGCAAAGAATGACAGCTAATAAGTTGGATGAGGGGTGCCTAGAAACTACATTTCTCTTGACTGAAAGTTATATAGTTTTTGGCTTCTTTAGAGAGAAGAGACTTCTTAAGAGAAACTTTGCAAAAGAGATGTCTTAAAGTTCAACTTTTTCAAGCCCTTCATTTATATTAATAATAAAAATAATTTTATAACATTTAAAATTTCAAGTAAGATTTCAAGAGCAATTTGTTCATCTATTACAATAAATCCATATATTAGGTATTATTACCTCTATTTTACTTATTTAAAATGTTGATATTCTACAATCTGTCAGACTCAAAGAATGGAAGAAGATTCCTTAGCAACAACAAATTAGCTGGAAGGAAAATCGAGCAGGTTACAGGAAATACAATTTGGGAGTAAGAGTTAGACTGAGGCTCTGTGCCTCAGTCTGGGCTCAGCATCCCTAGATCTTTGTTTCCTCATGTATAGAATGTGAAGGTGGGGCTTAATTATCTCTTGTTACTCTTCAAGCTCTAAACTCTGCTATCTGACAAAGTTTGTGAGATGTGTTAATGGTGTATAGAAAAAGAAACTTTGATCGAAGCTACTTGATGAAATAATACAGATTATTTTAAAAAATCAGTGTAATTGGATAGAGAATGCTGAACTAATAAACCTTATGTGCCCAAATTTGTGACTTGGATTTCAACCTGGGTTTTAATAGTTGATTTCATTTACTTTTTCCTTTCACATGTCCATTCCATATTAACGTAGATTTAATTCACATTTGCTGTATATCCCAGGTGAATAACTGTTCTTGTAGTTGACTTTCATAATGTGACTTTATTGGCATAGTTAAGGTTAATGGCACATTAATTTTACGCAAGACATCGGTCAGTGTTCCATTTTAATTTACCATGTTAATAATGACTAGTGTTCTAAGTTGCTTATGCTACTTTGGTCTGTCATAAATTATCCTGAAGCAAATATCAATATGAACTCAGAACCATGTATACTGCTAATTTCTAAAATTATTAATGCCAGTGCACTGTAAAAAAGAAACACATGAGTCTACATTTGGTTGATATTTTTTTTATGGATTATTATCACTCCTTTTCTGTAAGCAAATAGTGTAAGTGCTCTCTGAGTTTACTTGTCCTAAAGGGAACAGCAGTTATAATTAAGAATAATTATAATGGCAACAGTGAAACTTTCTTTATAACGTTCTAGACATGGTATCATTCCTAAAATATTTTATTTTGGCCAAAAGAGCCAACATTAGACTCTCAGGGGAGAGGTCTAAATGAAATGGTAGGTGAATCCACGTGGAGCCATGTTGGGTTGCTAAATTCTCAGAATGGAGAAATACCAGGTAATTTGGGCACTGTCAAAAGCTGGCTGAGCAGGCTCCATTTTATAGCTCTAAGGGGACCCATTTTAATTCACAAGGCACATTAATTCTTAACTCCCTCATAAACACGTATTTGTTTGAAGCATTGTCCCAGTCGTGAAATGTGGCTTGGAACAATTCTAGATAGCATAGCCATAAAAAGCTTCAACTCAGGAGTCACGTAGATATGGGTTCAACGTTCTCCTCCACTGTTTATGTGCAGTGTACCCCCATGAGAGTTATTTAAAACTCTTAGTTTCTTTAGCTTTAAATGGAAATAATAACAACATGTTTTCACAGAACTGCCATGAGAGTTTAATAAAATAATCTTCCCAGTGTAACTGAGACTCAGTAAACATCCAAAAAATGTGGAGTTCTACAATTGTTTAAATGAGAAGTGCTCTATTAAAATAAGGCTTACAAAATTTTACTTTTTAGCAAGCAATTATAATTTTTAACAACCTGTGTTTGCAGTAACAATCTTGTTACTTTTTATTCATATCAACATTAAATAGTCTCTTTTTTTAACTTAGCTTTGTCACAGCTAGATTGTCTTTCTAGTATTGGTTCTATACAATGTAATATCTCAGTTTTCCATTTGTGAAACTACTGAAGTAATGCATTGACTTGGAGTAAGAAGGACGTACCTGGTCACGTTATCTTCAGAATTATTTATGTCTTGTTCTAGTCTATGACTTGGCTATTTGTGTTGTAATAGAAAGAAGGGTCTTATGATACATAGTGACATGATTTGATCTTGATTTTAACTTCACGAAGACAGTGAGCTGCTTTGAAATAGAATAGTAGTTGTTTATGCAAAATCCATGTTCATAATCTGTAGTAGGGACCATGAATTTGGGGAGTTCCACAAAGAGGGAAGAAACAGCATTACCAACACCTGTCCTGATTTGTTTTGTATGCTTCAAAAATTAGCTTAAGTGCCCTAAGTAGCAGTGTTCATATTTGTAACAACTCTCTCTACGTATGCCATAAAGTCACATAAGATCACATGAAAAAAATGTACGTTATGTTACTTTATAGTAAGTTATAGCTTTTAGGCAGTGTTTTTAAATGAGCAAAAATGATTCAAATTGTAAATTGAAAGCAGGGACTCAAATACTTATATACCAGTATTCATAGCAGCATTACTCAAAATAGCCAAACTGTGGAAACAACCTATGTGCCCATCAACAGATGAATAAACGAAATAGAATGTATACATATAATGACATATTATTAAGCCTTAAAAATGAGTGAAATTCTGATACATGCTCTAACATGGGTGGACCTTAAAAATAAGCTAGTGGGGGTGCCTGGGTGGCTCAGTCATTAAGCGTCTGCCTTCGGCTCAGGTCATGATCCCAGGGTCCTGGGATCGAGCCCTGCATCAGGCTCCCTGCTCAGCGGGAAGCCTGCTTCTCCCTCTCCCACCCCCTCTGCTTGTGTTCCCTCTCTCACTGTGTCTCTTTCTGTCAAATAAATAAATAAAATCTTAAAAAAAAAATAAGCTAGTGAAATAAGCCATACACAAAAGGACAAATACTAATATAAAGTTCTGCTTATGAGAGATACTTAGAATAATCAATTCATAACAGCAGAAAGCAAAATAGAGGTTACCAGGGACTGGGGAGTTATTTTTTAATGAGTGTAACATTTGTGTTGGGAATGATGAAAAAGTTCTGGAGATGGATGGTGGTGATGGTTGCACAAAATTGTGAATGTACTTAATGCTGCTGAATTGTATATTTAAAAATAGTTGAGATGGTAAATTTTACTTTAAGTTTATTTACCACAATGAAAATATACTATAACATTTTTATAGGGAACTAAAATTTAGAATTTAAAATACTAAAAATCTAATTGTCTGCAATATGCTGCCCGCAATGTCTTTTTCTTTTAATGAGTAGCTGCATTTATGAAGTATTGTAAGGGGATCAGAGCTTTAAAACGGAGAAAAATTGGAAGTCTCAGATTAGTGGATATCAGATTAATGGAAGACCATAGGATTACCAAAGTTCACTCTCCTGAGCACCCTAGCTCATCTCTGTCATATGGGTCCAAAATTGCCATCTCAGCGGCACAGAGCCTCAGCTTATGATAAGCAAAGGTATTTTTCGTGCAAGAGCTGTCTTGCCTCAAAGGGATCTGGAATGACTGTCAATAACAGCAAGTGCATACCTGAGGAATCAATCTCTTCCATTTTAATTTCATAGACATGCACCACTGGAAAGATGAGGATTACAGGATGAAGTCCCCTATAGGAATGGTGGCCGAGGTAACAAAATCAAGCCCCATTAGGCTGTCTCTGGAGCACAGACTGTAAATGGCAAAGGGAGAGAAAGTCAGACAGGAAAGGGGAAGTGAATGAAAGCTTGAATATGGGAGAATGTCTTTACATGCATGCCATGGGCCTCATGGAGGTTCATGGAACCTGGTCAATGAAAGCTCAGATCATTCCCATAAAGTGCCATTTTGCATTTTGCTTCAAGTTCTATTAATTCTATGCATACAGACATTTAGATGTCTCTTTTTCTTCTATTCTCAGAGCTCCTGGGTTGAAATCATTATTCTTTTTGCATCCAGGGTGTGCCTCAAACCAAATGAACATGTTTTGGACCTAAACAAATAGTCCACCCGTTAAATAAGTTTCTTTGATTGTTTGATTTTCTTTTTTCCCTCCCTTCCTCCATCCCTCCTTTCCTCCTCTCCTTACTTCCCTCCTTCCCTCTTTTTTCTCCTTTCTTTGCTCTTTTTCCCCCTTTTCTGTCCTCTGGTACACTGTGGTCACAGCAGCTATGGCATTACCATTCTGATTTGAAAAAGCAAGCATGTGCATGCTCATGTATCTGTGTACACTCTCATGTGAGCTACTTTAGTGCATTGACTCAAATTACTTTCAAGTGTGAATAATACAATATTAATATAAGCAGCTTTGGGAAATAGTGAAGTTTTGTGTTGGGCTTATAATACTGCCTGAGTGTTTTCAGAAACTAAGTAGTACATTGGCAATCCACAGAGTGCTAGCCTAGGAAAATGGAAAATGATTTTTTTTATGTTTTTATTTAAATTCCAGTTAGTTAACATACAGTGTAATATTAGTTTCAGGTGTACAATACAGCGATTCAACACTTCCATATAACATCTGGAGTTAATCACAAGTATACAACTTAATCCTCATCACCTATTTAACCTATCCCCACCACCCTCCCCTCTAATAATGATCAGTTTGTTCTCTATAGTTAAGAGTCTGTTTCTTGTTTTTTTATTTTTTTTTTCCTTTTGCTCATTTGTTTTGTTCCTTAAATTCTACATATGAGTGAAATCACATGGTATTTGTCTTTCTCTGACTGCCTTATTTTGCTTAGCATAATACTTGCAAATGGCAAGATTTCATTCATTTTTATGGCTGAGTAATATTCCATTGTGTGTGTGTGTGTGTGTGTGTGTATCACCTCTTCTTTATCCATTTACTGGACACTCACTGGACACTTGGCCTGTTTACATAATTTGGTTATTATAGGTGATGATGCTACTGTAAACATCAGTATGCATGTAACTCTTTGAATTATTATTTTTGTAGTTTTTTAAGATTTTATTTCTTTGTCAGAGAGAGAGAGAGGGAGAGAGCACACAAGCAAGGGAAGCAGCAGGCAGAAGAGAAGCAGGCTCCCCACTGAGCAAAGAGCCCCATGGATGCTGGGATCATGACCTGAGCTGAAGGCAGACGTTTCACTGACTAAGCCACCCAGGCATCCTAGTATTTTTGTATTTTGTATTCTTTGAGTAAATACCTAGTAGTGCAGTTGCTGGATCATAGGATAGCTCTATTTTAACTTTTTGAGGAACCTTCATACTATTTTCCAGACTGACTGCACCAGTTTGCGTTCCCTCCAATGCTGTAAGAGGGTTCCACTTTCTCCACATCCCCTCCAACATCTGTTGTTTTTGTATTGTTGATTTTAGCCATCCTTACAGGTGTGAGATGATATCTCACTGTAGTTTTGATTTGTATTTCCCTGATCAGTGATGTTAAGTATCTTCCTGTTTCTGTTGGCCATCTGTATGTCTTCTTTGAAAAAAATGCCTATTCATGTCTTCTGCCTATTTTTAATTGGATTATTTCATTTTTAGGTATTGAGTTGTATTAGTTCATATATTTTGGCTACTATACCCTTTATTGGGTATTTATATTTTACCATATATTATAAATACATATAAATATATATAAATAAATATAAAATATTTATAATATTTTCTCCCATTCTGTAGGTTGCCTTTTAGTTTTGCTGATTCTTTCCTTCATTGTGTAGAAGCTTTTTATTTTTATGTAGTCCCAATAGTTTATTTTTGCTTTTGTTTCCCTTGCTTCAGGAGAAAGTGTGTGTATGGCCTATTTTGAAGAGATTACTGCCATATTCTTCTCTAGGATTTTTATGGTTTCAGGTCTCACATTTAGATCTTTAATCCAGTTTGAATTTATTTTTGTGTTTTGTGTTAAAAAGATCTGGTTTCTTTCTTTTGCATATAATTGTTCAGTTACCTCACCACCATTTGAAGACAATGTCTTTTCTCATTGGATATTCTTTCCTGCTTTGTTGGGGATTAATTGACCATATAACTGTGTGTTCGTTTCTAGTTTTTTGATCTATGTGTCTCTTTTTGTGCTGGTACTACACTGTTTTGATCACTACAGTTTGTAATACAACTGTAATTGTGATGCCTTTAGCTTTGCTTTTTTTTCAAGGCTGCTTTGGCTATTCAGGGTTTTTTGTGGTTCCATACAAATTTTAAGTTTGTTCTGGCTCTGAAAAGTGCTAGTGGTATTTGCAAAGAGATTGCATTAAATGTGCAGATTGCTTTGGGTAGTATAGACATTTTAACAATATTTGTTCTTCTAGTCCATGAGAATGGAATATCCATTTCTTTGTGTCATCTTCAATTTCTTTCATCAGGGTTTTATACTTTGCAGAGTACAGGTCTTTCACCTCTTTGGTTAGGTTTATTCCTAGGTATCTTACTGATTTGGTGGAATTATAAATGGGATTGATTCCTTAATTTCTCTTTCTTCTGCTTCATTATTGGTGTATAGAAATGCAACAGATTTCTGTAGGTTGATTTTGTATCCTGAGACTTTGCTGAATTTGTGTGTCAGTTCTAGCAGGTTTTTGGTGGAGTCTTTTGGGTTTCCTGTAGAGTATCATGTCAAATAATGAGAGTTTTACTTCTTCCTTGCCAATTTGGATGCCTTTTATTTCTTTATGTTGTCTGCTTGCTGTTGCTAGGACATTATGTTGAATAAAAGTGGTGAAAGTGGACATCCCTGTCTTGTTCCTGACCATAGAGATAAAACTCTGTATTTCCCCATTTAGGATGATATTAGCTATGGGTTTTTTGTATATGGTCTTTATTATGTTGAGATATGTTCCCTGTAAACCTACTTTGTTGAGGGTTTTTAACATGAATAGATGTACTTTCTCAGATGCTTTTTTTTTTTGCATCTACTGAAAGAACATAGGGTTCTTATCCTTTCTTTTATTAATGTGATATATCATATCAGTTGGTTTGTGAATATTGAACCGCCCTTGCAACCCATGCATAAATCCCACTTGGTCATGGTGAATGATTTTTGTAATGTATTCTTAGATTCAGTTTGCTAGTATTTTATTGAGAATTTTTTATATCCGTGTTCATGAGGGATATTGGTCTATAGTTCTCTTTTTTTGTGGAATCTTTATCTGGTTTTGGTATCAGGATAATGCTGGTCTCATAGAATGAATTTGGAAGTTTTCCGTTGTTTTCTATTTTTTGGATCGTTTGAGAAGAATAGGTATTGATTCTTCTTTAAATGTCTGGTAGAATTATCCTATAAAGCCATCTGGCCCTAGACTTTTGTTTGCTGGGAGTTTTTTGATTACTGATTCACTTTCTTTACTGGTTATCAGTCTGTTCAAGTTTTCTATTCCTGTTTCAGTTTTGGTAGTTTGTGTGTTTCTAGGAACCTATCCATTCCTTCCAGGTTGTCCAGTTCATTGGCATATAGTTTTTCATAATACTCTCTTATAATTATTTGTATTTTTGTGTATTGGTTGTTATTTCTCCTTTCTCAGTTGTGATTTTATTGATTTTTTTCAAAGAACTATCTCCTGGTTTCATTGATCTGTTCTATTGTTTCTCTAGTTTTTATATCATTTATTTCTGCTCTAATTTCTGTTATTTCGCTTCTTCTGCTAGCTTTAGGTTTCTTTTGTTGTTCTTCTTCTAGCTCCTTTAGGTGTAAGGTTAAGTTGTTTGAGATTTTTCCTGACTCCTTAGGTAGGCCTGAATTGCTATATACTTCCCTTTTTTTTTTTAAGATTTTATTTATTTATTTTGAGAGAGAGAAAGAGCATGAGTGGGAGAAGGGGTGGAAGGAGAGGGAGAAGCAGACTCCCCACTGAGCAGGGAGCCTGATATGGGGCTCAATCCCAGGACTCTGGGATCATGATCTGAGCTGAAGGCAGACACTTAACCGACTGAGCCACCTTATACTTCCCTCTTAAGACCACTTTTGCTGCATCCCAAAGCTTTTGGACATCGTGTTTTCATTATTACTTGTTTCCATGTGTATTTTTATTTCTTCCTTAATTTCCTGGTAGTTTAGTAGCATGTTGTTTAACCTCCCTGTATTTGTGGTCTTTGCAAATTTTTTTTTCCTTGTGGTTGACCTCTATTTTCATAGCATTATGGTCAGAAATGGTGCATGGTGTGATTTCAAACCTTTTGTATTTGTTGAGGTCTGCTTTGTGAACTCATATGTGATCTATTCTGGAGAATGTTCCATGTGCATTTGAAAAGAATGTGTATTCTGTTTTAGGATGGAATGTTCTGAATATATATATATTAAGTCCATCTGGTCCAGTGTGACATTCAAAGCCACTGTTTCCTTATTGATTTTATGTTTAGATGATCTGTCCATTGATGTGATTGGGGTGTTAAAGTTCCCTACTATTATTCTGTTATTATCCTTTAGTTTCATTATATTTGTTTTTAATTGTCTTATATATTTGCATACTCCCATATTTGGTTCATAAATATTTACTATTGTTAGATCTTCTTATCAAATTGGCCTCTTTATGATTATATAGTCCCCTTCTTTGTCTCTTTTTACACTCTTTGTTTTAATGTCTAGTTTGTCTGATATAAGTATTGCTACTCCACCTTCCTTTTGACATGCATTTGTGTGATAAATTGTCCTCCACCTCCTCACTTTCAATCTGCAGGTGTCTAATGTGAGTCTCTTATAGTCAGATATAGATGAGTCTTGTTTTGTTATCCTTTATAATATCCCAAGTCTTTTTTTTTTTTTAAAGATTTTATTTATTTATTTAACAGAGAGATAGCGAGAGCAGGAACACAAGCAGGGGGAGTGGGAGAGGGAGAAGCAGGCCTCCTGCCAAGCAGGGAGCCCAATGCGGGACTCGATCCCAGGACCCTGGGATCATGACCCGAGCTGAAGGCAGACGCTTAACGACTGAGCCACCCAGGCGCCCTATCCTAAGTCTTTTGATTGGAGCATTTATCCCATTTACATTCAAGTAATTATTGATAAATATTTATTTTTTGCCATTAAATTACTTGTTTTTCATTGTTTTCGGGAGATTTTCTCGATTCTTTCTTGTCTTTGTCACTTTTGGTCTTTCCTTTGCACTCAAAGAGTCCCCATTAATATTTCTTGTAGGGCTGGTTTAGTGGTCATGAACTCCTTTAGTTTTTGCTTGGGAAACTCTTTATCTCTCCTTCTATTCTAAATGATAGTCTTGCTGGATAGAGTATTCTTGGCTGCAAATTTTTCCCAGTCAGCACATTGAATATATCATGCCACTCCATTCTGGCTTGCCAAGTTTCTGTTGCAAAATCTCTAGCTAGTGTTATGGGTGTTCCCTTGTAAGTCACAGACTTCTTTTGTCTTGCTGCTTTTAAGATTTTTTCTTTATCACTATATTTTGCAAATTATTTGCAATATGTCTTGGTGTTGGCCTGCTTTTGTTGATTTTAATGGGAGTTCTTTGTGCCTCCTGGATCTAGATGTCTATTTCCTTCCCCAGATGAGGGAAGTTTTCAGTTATCATTTCTTCAAATAAATTTTCTGGCCCCTTTTCTCTCTCTTCTTCTTCTGGGATTCCTGTAATACAAATGTTATTATGCTTGATGGAATCACTGAGTTCCCTAAGTCTATTCTTTCGTTGCATAATTCTTTATCTCTTTTGTTCAGCTTCATTATTTTCCATTATTTTGTCTTCTAGGTCACTAATTCATTCCTCTGCTTCTTCCAGCCTGCTGTTCATTGCATCAAGCTGTTTTCATTGTTACTTATTGCATTCTTCATCTCCAGTGGATTCTATTTTAACTCTTTTATCTCTGTGGTAATATTCTCATTGATGTCTTTTATTTTTTTTCTCAAGCCCAGTGAGTATCCTTAGGTTTGTTGCATTATATTCTCCATCAGGCATGCTACTTATATCTGTTTTGCTTAGATCACTGGCTGGGGCCTTGTCTTGTTCTTTCATTTGGGATAAATTCCTCTGTCTTGGCATTGTCTAAGTCTGTTTTCTTCTCGGTGTTAGAAAAACCAGTTATGTTTATGTTTCCTGCTTCTGAAAGTAATGGCCTTATGAAGAAGAGGTCATAAAGTGCCCATGGCCTGGTGCTTCAGGGAGTGTCCCTCGTGTGTTCTGCGTGCACTCTACTGTTGTGTCTTGGCTTTTCTTTCCTTTAGGAGGCTCTGCTTGCCTGCTGTGGGCAGTGTTCAATCCTGGCTTGAACGTGGCTAATTTTAAATAGATGTGCTCTGGTCTGCTTGTGAAGTGAGACCTGATACCAACTCAGCCAGAACTGGGGCCCCGCATAACTCTGTTGTAGAGGTTTGTGCAGGTCTTCTGGAGAAGGGGCCTGCTGCCCTGGGACTGAAGCATGCTTGACTGAGAAGGGCAGTCCTGCCAGAGTGCAGGGGTGTTGGGCTTGGTGTAAGCAAGTTAGGTAGCTAGTGTTGGCACTCTGCTGCTTCCTGCAGGTGGCTTTGTGTTTATGCTGTTGGGCGGGGGGGACAATGGTGGAAAATAATTCCTAACCCACAATTATTTCCTTGAGATGGACTTTTCAGTCTCAGCACTATGGACATTTTGAAGTGGATAATCCTTTGTTTGGAACCTGTTCTGTTCAATGTAGGATGTTTAACCACATCCCTGGACTCTAGATACCAGTAACACACACTCTGCGAGTAAAATAATGTCTCCAGATGCAGTGAAGTGTCCTCTGGTATGGGAGGGGCATAGCCACTTCCAGTTGAGAAGTGCTATCTAGAGAATGGTATGAAATTCCAGGGTCATGGCTTTCATTTGGCTCAGACAGCTTAGGTTTTTAGAGCAGAATGTTGGGTAGAAGGAGAGGAATGATGGAGAAAATAGTTAGACAATGTGTCCGTAGTATTTATCCCATGACATTGCTTCCTTTTTTTTTTTTTAAAGATTTTATGTTTTTTAAGTAACCTCTGCCCAACATGAAGCTCAAACTCACTGCCCTGATACCAAGATTTGCATGTTCCAGTGACTGAGCCAGCCAGGCTCCCCAGCATTGCTTCTTTTAAGGCAGAGAGAAACTCCTATTTTATAATAAATAACCTGTTTGTGTTCTGTGAGGCATGAACTTAATGAAAAGTATACTGCTTTCTTGTTAGTCAGAAGCCTAAGAAGATAACTTAAGGTATGGCTTTCTTTATTTGGGGCAGGAATGTGCTTTTTTCTGGATACTATCAAGATTCTTTTTTGTCACTTTTAACTGCATATTTGACAAATCCAGGGATTCACCTTAGGCAGGGTTGTGTCCAGAGGTTTAAACTGTACTCTCATTGGGCTTTTTCTCTTTGACCTCTACTTTTCTCGATCTTTTGCTAGTACAGAGATAGGTGGCTCCTGAAAATTTTGAGCATACCCCAAAAGTAAAGGACCCACCTTTCCTGAGTCCATAGATAAAACTTAGGAAATACATGTTTGGGTCTGCTTGCAGCTAGGTGTTCTTTTGATCCAGGCACTTTTATAGGAGGATTGACCAGCCTAGATCGACTAATCCCTATCCACTCTTCCTTCCCCCACCAATTCTGTAGGTCTGAAAACAGAATCACAAGGAATGATTCCCTTGCAAATCAGAGATCCTTTGAAAACAAAATTGTGCTGAAATTTCTTTATGAAAATCTTTTCCCAAATTGTACTCACATATATTTTCTAAGTCTTTTAATCTCTCCAAGGTGTCCTTTCTACTTCCAAGGTATCCTCTTCATATAGTTCTTAGACTCTGCTCCAGTGAACCCTGTGGGGGTGACAAAGATTTTCAGGTAGTCATTCATTTCAAAGCTTTTTTCAGAATACTGAGATTTGTCTTTGTCTCAGTTTCTCACAAGTGTTCAGTCGACTTTTCCAGAGGCTACATGACATGTGGTATCACGTAAGACTAAATGTAGAGACAAATAGAGGAATCAAATTATCTTCTATTGAGCCAAACTTTTTTTTTTTAATTTTATTTATTTGAGAGAGAGAGAGTACAGAAGGAAAAGAGAGAGGGAGAAACAGACTCCCCACTGAGAAGGGAGCCCGACGCAGGGCTCAATCCCATGACTCTGGGATCATGACCTGAGCTGAAGACTGATGCTTAACTGACTGAGCCACCCAGGCGCCCCTGAGCCAAACCTTTAAATGATTTGCAAATGTGTAAAACATGCACTCTGATCTCTATTTTTTTTGTTTCAGATAATAGTTTTTTTTTTATAAGTTGTGCTATTTATGTAAATATATATTGGATTTATTATCATTATTAAATGAATAAGTATTCTCAGAAGTTCATTTTTAAATTTTAAAATGGCAAATATCAGAGAGAAAAGATGGCGGAGGAGCAGGGGACCCTATTCCAACACTGGTCCCTGGAACTGAGCTGGATATCTACCAGACCACTCTGAGCACCCATGAAATCAGCCTGAGATGTAAGAAAATAGATCCAGATCTCTACAAACAGAATATTGCAGGCAGTTGGTTTCGAGGTATGAAGCAGGGAGCCGTGATTTCATGGGCAGATATCAGAGGATAAATGGCAGCGGGAGGGAGCCTGGCCATGGGGATCCTACACCGCTGGTGAGTGACAGCCTCGCGCGCTGGGGATGGGGCACAGACTCGCAGACCGGTAGCTGCGGGGAAAGGACTTTAGGGCAGCAGCTGGGACAGAAACCTGGAGCGCCGGGATCGTGCCCGCGAACTGGGAGAGGCTGGCGGTTTTAGAAGCACAAAGGGCAGAGATGTGCCTCGACCTTGAGGCAGGACTGGGAATTCTACCTAACATTCAAAGAAGAAATAATACCTATTCTACTGAAGCTGTTTCTAAAAATAGAAACAGAAGAAAAACTCATTCTACGAGGCCAGCATTACCTTAATCCCCAAACCAGGCAAAGATCCCATCAAAAAGGAGAATTTCAGACCTATATCCCTGATGAATATGGATTCCAAAATCCTCAACAAAATCCTAGCTAATAGGATCCAACAATACATTAAAAGGATCATCCACCACAACCAAGTGGGATTTATCCCCGGGACTCAAGGGTGGTTCAACATTTGCAAATCAATCATTGTGATAGAACACATTAATAAGAGGAGGGAGAAGAACCATATAGTCTTCTCAATTGATGCAGAAAAAGCATTTGACAAAACACAACATCCTTTCCTGATTAAAACTCTTCAGAGTATAGGGATAGAGGGAACATTGCTCAAGTTCATAAAATCTGTCTATGAAAAACCCATGGCGAATATCATCCTCAATGGGGAAAAGCTGAGAGCCTTTCCTTTAAGATCAGGAACACGTCAAGGATGCCCACTCTCACCACTGTTGTTCAACATAGTACTAGAAGTCCTGGCAAAAGCAATCAGACAACAAAAAAAATAAAAGGTATTCAAATTGGCAAAGAAGAAGTCAAACTCTCTCTTTTTGCAGATGACATGATACTTTATGTGGAAAACCCAAAAGACTCCACCCCAAAACTGCTAGAACTCATACAGCAATTCAGTAATGTGGCAGAATACAAAATCAATGCACAGAAATCAGTTGCTTTCTTATACACTAACAACACAATTGTAGAAAGAGAAATTAGAGAAATGATTCCATTTACAATAGCACCAAAAACCATAAGATACCTCGGAATAAATCTAACGAAAGAGGTAAAGGATCTCTACTCTAGGAACTACAGAACACTCATGAAAGAAATTGAAGAAGACACAAAAAGATGGAAAAATATTCTCTGCTCATGGATTGGAAGAATAAACGTTGTTAAAATGTCTATGCTACCCAGAGCAGTCTATACCTTCAATGCCATCCCAATCAAAATTCCAGTGACAGTTTTCAAAGTGCTGGAACAAATAATCCTAAAATTTGTATGGAATCAGAAAAGACCCCGAATCGCCAAGGAATGTTGAAAAAGAAAAATAAAGTTGGGCGCATCACGTTGCCTGATTTCAAGCTATATTACAAAGCTGTGATCACCAAGACAGCATGGTACTGGCACAAAAACAGACGTATAGATCAGTGGAACAGAATAGAGAACCCAGAGATGGACCCTCAACTCTATGGTCAAGTAATCTTCGACAAAGCAGGAAAAAACATGCAATGGAAAAAAGACAGTCTCTTCAATAAATGGTGCTGGGAAAATTGGACAGCCACATGCAGAAGAATGAAACTCAACCATTCTCTAACACCATACACAAAGATAAACTCAAAACGGATAAAAGACCTCAATGTGAGACAGGAATCCATCAAAATCCTAGAGGAGAACATAGGCAGTAACCTCTTTGACATTGGCCACAGCAACTTCTTTCAAGATACATCTCCAAAACATAGGGAAACAAAAGCAAAAATGAACTTTTGGGACTTCATCAAGATAAAAAGCTTCTGCACAGCAAAGGAAACAGTCAACAAAACAAAGAGGCAACCCACAGAACGGGAGAAGATATTTGCAAATGACACTACAGTTAGAGGGCTGGTATCTAAGATCTATAAAGAACTTCTCAAACTCAACACCCAAAAAACAAATAAGTCAAAAAATGGGCAGAAGATATGAACAGACACTTCTCTGAAGAAGACATACAAATGGCTAACAGACACATGAAGAAATGTTCATCATCATTAGCCATCAAGGAAATCCAAATCAAAACCATATTGAGATATACCACCTTACACCAGTTCGAATGGCAAAAATGGACAAGTCAAAAAACAACAAATGTTGGAGGGGTTGCGGAGAAAGGGGAACCCTCTTACACTGTTGGTGGGAATGCAAGTTGGTACAGCCACTTTGGAAAACAGTGTGGAGGTTCCTCAAAAATTTAAAAATAGAGCTACCCTATGACCCAGCAATTGCACTACTGGGTATTTACCCCAAAGACACAGATGTAGTGAAAAGAAGAGCCATATGCACCCCAATGTTCATAGCAGCAATGTCCGCAATAGCCAAACTGTGGAAAGAGCCGAGATGCCCTTCAACAGACAAATGGATAAAGATGTGGTCCATATATACAATGGAATATTACTCAGCCATCAGAAAGGAAAAATACCCAACTTTTACATAAACGGATGGGACTGGAGGAGATTATGCTAAGTGAAATAAGTCAAGCAGAGAAAGTCAATTATATGGTTTCACTTATTTGTGGAACATAAGGGATAGCATGATGGACATTAGGAAATGGAAGGGAAAAATGAAGGGGGTGGAATTCGGAGGGAGAGATGAACCATGACAGACTATGGACTCTGAGAAACAAACAGGGTTTTAGAGGGGAGGGAGGAAGGGGGATTGGTTAGCCCGGTGATGGGTATTAAGGAGGGCACGTACTGCATGGAGCACTGGGTGTTATACGAAAACAATGGATTGTGGATCACCACATCAAAAACTAATGATGTATTGTATGGTAACTAACATAACATAATAAAATTTTTAAAAAAATAATAAAATGGTAAATATCAGTAGACGGACCCCATGTAAATAAAAGCACTTTTTGATTCTCAAAAATTTAAGAGTATACCTTTTTATGGTCTCAGTTGAATACTTGGAATGTTCACGAAGTATTTTCTGCTCTGGGTTTTGGAACTCCAACATCTCCAGCCTTGGGATAGACATGGAATCTGTTCATCTCAGTTCCATCAGTGGCTGTTCTCTATCAGGCCTTGTGGAAGGTCTCCCTGTGCCCTGCAATTTAGTGTGCAGCCAACGACTCAAGCGGACTTCTATACAGAAGTCTATAGCTCCTTCTTTGGGCAGCACGCTCCTTTTCTTTATCTCACCTTGTAAATTCCAAACTGCAAATAGCCCCAAACTCTAATCTTTGTTTTACCTAGTGAGACAGACTACTGCTCTCAGTTTGGGCTTCACTTCCATTTCCTGTGGTTTGGAAAGTGCCCCAGAAATAAAGTTGAGGTAAACTAGGAGCTCACCTCATGTGTTTCCTTTCTCTAAATGATCACAGCTTTGTGTTGCCTGTTGCCCAATGCCTGAAATCAGTGTCTTCATTTTTTTCAGTTTTATAGTAGTTAACAAGGTTAAAATAAGTGTAATGCCCATTACTCTGAAAAGGCTAAAGTTGGAAGTCTTCAATTTTTTCTATATTTAGGTGTTTCTTTACAAAAAGGGACTTACTAGTTGTGAGATGCATGCTGGGACATAACCAAGTATATCCATTTCAGGTTGGGCGACAAATGAGAGCTTAAATATTGTATATCATTTTAAATAATTGCTTACATTTAATTATGTGTATAATTTAATAACATAACAATACATATGTATACTTTAGAACTAAAAATGCATAGCTAGAAGTGTTACTTTTTTCCTAACAGAAGTGTACTACTGTTGGTGGGAATGCAAGCTGGTGCAGCCACTCTGGAAAACAGTATGGAGGTTCCTCAAAAAGTTGAAAATAGAGCTACCATATGATCCAGCAATTGCACTACTGGGTATTTACCCCAAAGATACAAAAGTAGGGATCCGAAAGGGTACATGCACCCTGATGTTTATTGCAGCAATGTCCACAATAGCCAAACTGTGGAAAGAACCAAGATGTCCATCGACAGATGAATGGATAAAGAAGAGGTGGTATATATATACAATGGAATATTACGCAGCCATCAAAAGGAATGAGAGCTTGCCATTTTCAATGACGTGGATGGAACTGGAGGGTATTATGTTGAGTGAAATAAGTCAAACAGAGAAAGACATGTATCATATGACCTCACTGATATGAGGAATTCTTAATTGCAGGAAACAAACTGAGGGTTGCTGGAATGGGGTGGGGTGGGAGGGATGGGGTGACTGGGTGATAGACACTGGGGAGGGTATGTGCTCTGGTAAGTCCTGTGAATTGTGCAAGACTGTTGAATCTCAGATCTGTACCTCTGAAACAAATAATGCAATATATGTTAAGAAAAAAAAAAGAAGAAGAAGAAGAAGGTAGCAGGAGGGGAAGAATGAAGCGGGGGAAATCGGAGGGGTAGACGAACCATGAGAGACGATGGACTCTGAGAAACAAACTGAGGGTTCTAGAGGGGAGGGGGGTGGGAGGATGGGTTAGCCTGGTGATGGGTATTGAGGAGGGCACATTCTGCATGGAGCACTAGATGTTGTGCACAAACAATGAATCATGGAACACTACATCTAAAACTAAAGATGTAATATATGGGGATAATATAAGAATTAAAAAAAATAAAAATAAAAATAAAAGAAATGTGGAACTTTTCCTATAGTATTTGAGCTAAATTTTTTTTTAAATTATAATGGTTCAGAGTGAAAATAAATATTTATTTTAGGGAATTGAGCAAATCATTAAGGAAATATACTTTTGCATATACCCACTATGAGGAGAAATTGGGCAGTGATTTCTATGACCTTAGTCTGACAACTCATTCATCAGGTAACTTGTTCCATTATGAGGAGAGAATGAGGCAGTGGGGTTTCAGTTGAAGCAAGAATAGAAGTGGCTGCCACCATTTCTGAATTAGTACTAAGTGCTTGGTCCTGGGCAATAAAGGTATCCTGGCCTCCATTTTACAAATGCAGAATTTGAAGCTAAGAGAGAATATTTTGCCTCTGGTCATAAAGGAGTAAGTGAGGGAGTTAGGTTTGAACTAATGTTTCTCTAACTCTATAGCCTGTTTCTTACCAGTTCACCAGGCTTTTTTGGATGTGGACAATACATAGAAGAGTTTTCTACCAATGAAGATGTAGGACACCAATAGGATTTTTCAAAGTGTTTCAAATGTCGCAGTGCCTACCCTGGAGTTCAGTTAAGTCATAACTGATTTGTAGTGAACTAGGGAAATTTCAAGTAGATATGAATTAGACAATCCTCAGTATAAGTGTGTGTGTGAATATGTGTGTGTGTGTGGCACTAAATTTCTTTCAGGAAAGTAAGGAAATTTCCCGCTGAGTAGGAAGTATTTACATTTTTCACCTACTTGTTCATGGATTTCCAAATTGATGGCTATTTGCTTCAAAAGTAGACAGGAAATCAATCCTGGAAATTATTGTGTGTGTAGCTCAATTCAGTACGTTGTAAAATAATATTTCTTTCATCTCCTTTATGCTGTTTAGTTGCTATTTCATTCTTCATGGTAATAGAAAAATATTCAATGATATTGTGAACACATACTGACCTTTAAGATTTGTTCGCAGGTTCAGCGGACATTTGTTCGGGAGGCACTTGGCTTTTATATCAGCCAGTCTCTTCCTCTTTGGGGCAGAAAATCAAGTCATGCTTTGTATTTTACATTGTGTTTGTGTTTCCCTGTGTAATGAGGACTTCTCTCTTTAAAGAAAGCCATGATGTAGATCACTTTCTGGACCGTGAGTAGCAATGGATCTGGGAAAGGATGCATGTTCCCAACTACAGTGGTGGGAACTAGTAATCTGCCTCCAGAGAACCAGAATAAATAGATGTTTCTAGTGAAAAGTAGGGGCGATGTTTGTAATGCCCCCCCCATTCTGGGCTCTCAGACCTAATTACTCATACAGAATTTCCCTTTTCATATATCGATTTCCCCCCAATTCTGGACATTTATGTACTATGATCGTATTTCTTAACATCTGTGCATATTTTCTATTTAACATTTTCTATAAACCTAATGAATTTAACTAATTGTGCATATGAAGAACATTTATATTGTTCTTGAAAAATAATGTGCTATAAGTGGAAAATAAACACAAAAATATTCAAACATAAGTACACATAGATTTAAAATGTTCGGAAAATAAAGATAATAATGTGTACCACCAGAAGTCCTATGACCACATTCTGAAAACTGTAGCCCCTCTGATCCCTATTTTTCAGATTGAAATTGCACTTCAGAGACCTTACCACAGTTTCCATTATAGGTTTCCCCTGCTTTCTGAAAGTAGAGTGTTTCTGTGAAAACTTTCATAGCCCTAATGGCATAAAACAAAAGACAATTACCATTAGTTTATATAGAAAATTTTCGAACATTCTCAGATCCCAAAAATAACCTCTCTCAGACTTTTCTGATAGCTTAGGACACATATTTTTTAAGCTGCCCCAAATAGGCATTCCTGGGAGGCTCAGTTGGTTGAGTGTCTACCTTCGGCTCAGGTCATGATCGCAGGGTCCTGGGATCGAGTCCCGCATCGGACTCCCTGCTCAGTGGGGAGTCTGCTTCTCCCTCTGCCTGTTGCTCCCCCTTCTTGTGGTCTCTTTCTCTCTCTGACAAATAAATAAAATCTTTAAAAAAAAAAAAAGATGCCCAAAATAAATCAAGGTAAATCACAAACCCTCTTAGACACTGTTGTGTGTCAAAACTGCCATGGCTTGATGCTGAGTGTAGTTACTGGGAAGGAGCTTGGTGGTATGCTCAGTGTGTGCACTGCCTCTCTAACTACTTATTGCAAAATAAACACTGAACACTACTTGTGCTTTTCGCTGTTTTTTTTTTTTTTTTTTTTTTTTAATAAAAGTGAAAATCCTCTTCAGATTCAGGTACTCTGCTAATGTAGGTCTTTCCTGATAGTGAACTGGCATAACATGAACTTTCAAGAAACAAAGGATACCTGTGTGTACAAGTCATTTATGGCCATGAACAGATTTTCTGCCTTTGAGGAGCCAGACTGTAAGCTCCTTAGGCCTCCCCAGACCGTGTGGCTTTTACCTTGCACTCCACTATGTCTTTTACTGCGTACAGGTATGCACTGTGTATTTAATTCCTGCTCAGTAAATTGAACACTTACACAAGTCTCCAGGAATGAAGTCCAGTGCAATTTACGAGAACAGGACAGTGCAGAACAACAAGCTCAAGAAAATGAACCAGTGGTATCTGGGAACAGTTATTTAAATATATAGAACTAGAGGCGTTTCTTTTTATTAAAAACAGCCATTTAATAGGCTTTACTGTGTACTGAGCACTTGGTCAACATTAATGTATATAATTCTCACAATAGCCCAAGGAAGCAAATAGGATTAGTACCTTCATTTAATACATGAAGAAAGTAAGGCACCGAGGGAAGTGAGTAATTTGCTGAAGGTTACTGAGATAGGATATGGAGATTTGAGTTTTGAAAGCCAGATTCTGTACTCTCAATCACTACTCTATGCTATATTTCTTCTTTGAGTATATGAAATTACCCATGTGAAAATATTTGGATTCTGTCGGTCTACAGTTACTTGTTGTCATTTATGATCCATTTCATTTGTCTTCCATTTGCTAGGCAGAAATGTGGGTATTTCCTTTCCCTGAATTGGTGAAACTCAGATAAAGAGCATGCACTTATAGGAAAGATCAAATTCTAAGTGTCCAATATATTTTTATATCATGTCACATATTGTGATATATTAGGCTGCTGTGGAATGTCAAGCATTGGCATAATGTATGTCTTGGAAATGCAGAGTGACAGGTTGTCATTATAGCTGTTCCAAGTTTTTGTGATAATGCTGAACCCTGGAAAATTTCATTTTCTGGTTTTGCACATTGCCAACACATTGACATTTCCCTTATGTTTTCCCAATGGGAAAGACAAAATTGAATATAGCCAAACCTGATAATTTTCCTTAATGGAAATTTAAGGGGCTAAGAAGCCTACATTTGTGTATGGGCTTCAATAATTTGAAGTGAATTATTTTCTGTCTTTATCCTTAGGATGTAGAGGCAGATGAAGTAGTTTTTTCACAGACCTGAATTGTACAATGAACACCTACTGATGTAGATCATTCAAATTATAAGTGCAAACAGTGCTTATATTTAGAACAGGGTCCTGTGCATCATGGGAGATCTAGCAAACATCCCTGTCATCTATTCACTAGGTGTCAGTAGCAAACCACCCTTACCCCCATCCCCCAATTTGTACAACCAAAAATGTTTCCAGACTTTGCTAAAAAAAATGGCCTTTGGTTGACAATTATGGATTTTGAGAATGGAATTTCTGGTTGGTTGTTTTTGTAAACTCCTAAAATTCATACCTTTGCACCTATTTTAAGACCAGATTTTTTTTAGGCTAATGTCTTATGGGACACAATGCCAAGTTTGCATTTCCAAGCCTATTACAACAAAGTAACTATTAATGTATTGTCTACTAGCGTTGTCTCTTACAAATAAAATTAAGTTGTATCACTGGCAGAACCTTTGAGAAATGAGGCGTTCTTATCTCATTTTAAGGTTTATGAAAGTAATCTCTCCAAATATTGGTAATATAGAGACAAATATAGACAAATATAGAGTATTTTATAATTACAAGGTGCTTTTAAACTCAATATTTAATTTTCCCAGTAATTCTGAGTAAGGTTTTAATTTACCCATTTTACTGATTAATAAATGGAGACTGAGGAGTAGCTTTTGTCTATTTCTTGTGAATTAGATCAGAAAATACCACCATTCTGAGTAATTGTATATGAGTAGAGTTTTCTTGCTCAACTTTTTTTTTTTAGATAGGGAGAGGTGGGGCTAGGGGCAGAGGGAGAGGGAGAGAGAGAATCTTAAGCAGGCTTCATGCTCAGCATGGAGCCCAATATGGGGCTCAATCTCACAATCCTGAGATCATGACCTGAGTTGAAATCAAGAGTCAGATGCTTAATGGACTGAGCCACCCAGGTGCCCCTTGCTGATTAAACTCTTAAGTAAAGCTCTCTTCTTGGGTATAAACTTTTTTCATATCCTCGAGAGTCATGCTAAAGATGCATGCACCTTTCTTTCTTCTGCTCTTTTATTTCTAAATCCATATACCACCATTTACTATTTTGATGTCACTGGTTGTTTGTCTTGGGACCTCATGTTGACTGGACCATCTGTCTATAGCCCCTCAAGTGAGCTGCCCTAATTATGTTACATCAGGACAACTTGTGAAGCTCTGGATATCATGTTTCTAACCTTACAACTGATAAGCAGCATAAGCCATTCCCATTGCTATTCTCAGTCCTCTCTCTGTCTTAAATAGATGCAGAGATCTCCAGGCTCTTAAGCATCTTCCAGTCCTGTTTACTTTGTAGTCAAGACCCCAGAAATTAGTTTTTCAGAATATGGCTCTTCAAGCCAGACTCCTCAAGGTGATGGCTCCCGTGTAAACTTGATATGAAAACTCCTACACTGTGTAATACTGTCATCTCAGGGAGAGCCACTATTCATTAGCTTAAATTGTCAGCTTTATGTTTCAGTAAAATAAATACACATTTTCCCTACGGTAATGACTTTTTTTTCCCTCACTTTGTGAAAACTGCAGGGACCCTTGTTATCGAGAGATAATCATATTCTAGCAGTGCCACTTATTATGCCCAGTGAAAGTCCCAAGGATATGATTATCTCTTAATAACTCTAAAGCCTGTTATGTATCATGTTGTATTGCTGTTTACTTTGAGTGCGTGGGGGGAATCCATTAGTGATCTCTGTGGTTGATATTATTCATTGGGATAATGATAAAAGAATCAAATGACCATTTGTTTGCTTGTAGCTAGACAGCACAATAAGAAATGCATCCCACTTCTCACTGAAAAATGTATTTAAATGTCATCTCTAGCTTAGTATTAGTTTAATAACCTGGATGTTAATACTAAATTAACATCAGGCAAAGCTAAAGGAAAGTTAGGAAATAAACATGGATAATTTAATAACTATGTGACCTTTACCTCCCACAGAAAATTCAGGTTGGGTTTTAAATACCTGTGAAAGAAGTAAACACCCCTGAAAAAGAAGTACTCGCTAATTCAGTGATGGAAAATGCCATCGATAATTTAAGTAAAGTAAGATGGATGTAAGGAAATCCCCTTAAATATAATGGTCTTCTAGAATATGGACAGTTAATGAATTTTTTCCCTCTTACCTCACGCCTTCCTTTCATGTACAAAGAATGCAATAATTTTGGTTTCATTTACTGAATACCTTTTAGAGACCAGATAGTTGTCATGCATTCTCTCATTTTATCTTTACTAGAACCTTGCCAAGGTAGTTAATACTGTTCCTGTTGTTTTTAGGTCAGGAAACTGAGGCTGTAAGGGGTTAAATAACTTGCTTGAGTTCATGTAGAAGGTAGATGGCAAAGCCTAGCTTCAGATCTGATTTTAGAGTCCATTTGTTATCTACTAATTATTTAAAGGTGTGATCTGAAGGATGGTTACAATTATAGAACACTTGTAGCTGATGGTGATCTTGTATATGTGTATTATTAGGTAGATGCATGTCTGACCCTAATGAAAGGGGAAAAGTTGGCTGAAGTGATGAGACCACTATCTTCTCTCTCCTAATCTTGCTTCCAACGTCTGTGAGAACTGAAAGAATTAGGAATGCCTCATCTGTTTTTTTGAACATATTAATTAGGACTATTTTCATACTCTTAGCTGTCACTTGGGAAGGATTGTTTTGTTCTGAATAAATACTTGACATACTTTTTTTTTACTTCTGAGGTATTTGGAAAGGGTCTAGATCAGGACTTTTTGTTCTCCAGAGTAAAAATCATCCTTTTTGACCCAGGCCTTGTCAACAGCTGCCTCTTTCTAGTTGCATTTAGCCAAGAAGCTCTGCAGTCAATAGTGGATTTCTGGTTTCTTTGTATTGTAATAAAGCCAATGCATTTCTGTTGATACCAGCTGATATGTTCAAAACTCCTGGACCCAATCATTCTGAACAGAGGGAGATTTGTCCCTTTATTCATACATTAATCTTCTGTCTAGTCCCACAGGTGACTTCTTGGAGTTTATAATGAAAGCCACAACTAAACTTTAACCATAATTTAAAGGTTACAATAGTAGGTAAGCAGTATGGATTTAACATTGGAAAATTTAATTTTCAGTAATTTTGAAAAATAATTAAATATTTTGTATATATTATACACTGGGCACTGTATGGATTATCTCATTCTGCCCTCACAAAAACAATGTAAGGTAGATATATAATTATTAGGCTCATTTTTTGCATAAGGAAGCAGAACTTAAAGAAGCCTTTCCTCATGTTCTTGTGCAGAGGAGGCTATTACTCCATTGCCTCTAATGGATGCATAGTTTCTTTCCCTGTATAAATAAAGCAGTGCAAAAGTAGGCAAGAATAATGCATGTATCTTTACCCCTTTTCAAGGAACGCCATTGTGTATCTATCTACCTTATTCATCTCTTGAGTGTGCTGGCACATTTGAGATGGAAAGTTTTAACTAAATCACTTTTCCCCCTGATAAGAATATGGCTGTTCAATATTTTTTCCAGTGGAGAATAAGTAATCCCTAATTATAAAATCAAGAACGTCTCAGTACCTCTCTAGGCATCATTAGAAGTTTCCTTTTAAGAGCAGTCAAGAAAATATATGGTAGAAATGGAATTAATTTTTAAAAAAAATTTTAAAAGATTTTATTTATTTATTTGATAGAGACACAGCGAGAGAGGGAACACAAGTGGGGGAGGGTGGGAGAGGGAGAAGCAGGCTTCCCTCTGAGCAGGGAGCCCGATGTGGGGCTCGATCCCAGGACCTTGGGATCATGACCTGAGCCAAAGGCAGACGCTTAATGACTGAGCCACCCAGGCGCCCCTGGAATTAATGTTTTTTTAAAGATTTTATTTATTTATCGGAGAGAGAGAGAAAGAGAGCACAAGCAGGGGGCGCAGCAGACAGAGGCAGAGGGAGAAGCAGGCTTCCCACTGAGCAAGGAGCCTGATGTGGGACTGGATCCCAGGACCCTGGGATCATGACCTGAACCGAAGGCAGATGCTTAACTGACTGAGCCACCCAGGTGTCCCAGAATTGGAATTGATTTTTAAGTTGCATGTCCCTTACTTAGTTTTTAATTTGGATCCATTTATTCACTCAGCATGTATTTAGGGAATTCTTATTTTGGACTAGGTTGTATTAATCTCTGCAACTTCAAATTGAAGAATAAGACAAAACAGATATATATTTTCCTACAATAAAAGATATGTGTGGGGGGGGTGGGTGGTAAACATATTGCGATTAGTGTCCTGCTAGAAACATGTTGAATGTAACAGGACAACAAGATTCATTACGATCCTGAAATGCTATGATTTTGTAAAGAGGATTATTTCAAAAATAATACTCTATGATTTTTTTAAAAAACTGAAATAGTTTATGTATAATATATTAGTTTCAGGTG
The DNA here is from genome assembly GCF_029215605.1 of Mirounga angustirostris. Lineage (NCBI taxonomy): Eukaryota > Metazoa > Chordata > Mammalia > Carnivora > Phocidae > Mirounga > Mirounga angustirostris. The sequence goes on along the minus strand of NW_026991709.1, from coordinate 172,139,699 downwards.
TATAACATAATGATTTCACAGTTGTATACATTACAAAATGCTCACCATAAATGTATTTACTACCTGTCACCACAAAAAGTTATTTCAGTATTATTGACTATATTCCCTAAGGTGTATTTTTCATCCCCATGACTTATTTATTTTATAACTGGAAGTTTATACCTCTTAGTCCCCTTAACTTATTTCACCTAATCCCCTACTCTGCTCCCCTTTGGCAAACAGCAAAACCCCAGTATTACCTTACACCAGTCAGAATGGCTATTATCAAAAAAAGACAAGAAATAACCAATGTTAAAAAAAAATAACAAATTTTGGAGTGTGTGGAGAATAGGAGACCTTTGTGACCTGTTGGTGGGAATGTCAATTGGTGCAGCCACTGTGGAAAACAGTATGGAGTTTCCTCAAAAAAATAAATAAATAAAAAGAGAAGTACCATATGATCCAGTATTTCCACTTCTGAATATTTCCCTGAGGAAAATGAAAACACTGATTTGAAAAGACTTATGTGCCCCTATGTTTATTGCAGTGTTATTTATAAAAGCCAAGATACTGAAGCAATCTAAGTGCCCATCAACAACAGATGATCGGATAAGATGTGTATATATATATACAATGGAATATTACTCAGCCATAAAGAATGAAATCTAGCTATTTGTGACAACATGGATAGACCTAAAATGTGTTATATTAAGTGAAATATGTCAGACAAAAGAAAGACAAATACCATATGATTTCATTTATATGTGGAATCTAAAAAAGCAAAAAACAACAAAAAGAGAAACAGACTGAAACATAGAGAAGAGTCTATTACATTTTTACATTTATTTTGATGATGTTTGTTTGGCGGTGGCTGAGTAGAGCAGTAGCTTGATTTGTCAGCAAATACCATGAAGTTAGGGATATTTTTCTGTTTATTTTCCCAGTAACTATTTTTGAAATAAATGAATAAATGTAAATATAAAATCTGTTGGTCTGTAAAGGTAAAGAAGCAGCTGAGTATGAATCATATTTATGAGCCAAGAGAATTTGTATATGTAGATTTTCTTGCAAATAGTGTTGTGGGGTGATTTTTGTTTCTTCATATTGCTCATCTGTATGTCTCTCTCAGTTTCTTTAGGCACATAGCTGGGACTTCATATTACCCACAGAAAGCTTGCCTTCAGTGGGCTCATTTCTTAACCAACAACCATTTAGTTGTAAGTTATAGAAATGTACACTAGTTCACATAAAGAGAAGGGCTGTTGAAACCATATGTCAGGGAAAGTGATTGTGATCTAAGTACAGAAAACTAGGTAAAACCTGACCTCAAAGGGACTTGAAAAGGCAGGATATGTGACTACTTGTCACCCTTTTCATTTTATTTTTAATACCTTATTTCTCATGGGGATCAGGATTAAGGGTGTATGTTATCCCAACCCTAGTTTTCCTGGAATGTCTGTTTCATTCTCTGATTCTCTCAACAGACTAGTTTCTTTTACAATAATTCTACCTTTACTTGCCTTGAACTCTCAGTGGTGCAGTTTAGAATCTCTGAGAGAGAATCCTATTAGGCTTAATGTGGGTCAAGCATTCCTCCTTGTTCAATCACTGTAGCCAATTATACAGTACATAGGACAATCCTTTACAGGAGCTATGGATGGGGCAAACTTTTTAAGGTGCAAATATTGATTCAGAGACCTTCTTGGGATCAGTCCTAGATATTCCTCCTTTTTTCCAACCTACCTTCCATTCTTTTGGGCTCTGTTCTTTGCTCCATGACAGCTAACAAATCTGATAAATGTATTCATGTTTGCCCATCTAATAGGTAATTTCTTTTGGCCAGTTTTCCCTCTGGGAGCAATTCCAAAAATCAAAGGGATGAATTTAATAGTAAATACCTTATTTTAAAAAATTTTCTTAAAAAGATTATTTATTTAAGAGAGAGAGAGTGCACAAGAGAGCAGGAGGAAAGGGGAGGGACAGAGGGAGAGGGAGAAACTGACTCCCCGCTGAGCAGGGAGCTCTATCCCAGGATCCTGGGATTGTGACCTGAGCCTAAGGCAGATGCTTAATGGACTTAACTACCCAGGTACCCCTAATGCTAAATATTTCAGACAGTGGGAAAACATTTGGTAGTATGTATTGCTTTTAGGTGCTAACTTTGCTTTTCATATGTATAATCCTTCTTCATGAAACCATTTATGATATATGAGAATCTTTTACCACTATTACTATACTATTACTACTGGTGTTCCATATGCCAGGTGGAAGACTAAATACCTAAATTGCATTATGTTATTTAATTTTCAGTTGTTCTTTGAGGCCGAATAATGCTATGTCCCCACTTCACAGGTGAAATTGAGACTTACGTTAGTTAATAAATTGCTCAAGATCACATGGCTAGTAAATAATTGGACCATTACCCCATCTCAGGCAGCTGTCCCAGAACTTGTGCTTTTAAAAGAGGAACATAATTATTTTCTAATGAATAAAATTGGAACCTAAGTTTTCATTTCAAATCTATATCCTTAATTGCACAAATATAATATTTACTTGCATTCTGTGAAGAATATATTTATGTATGTATGTACATATGTGTGTGTGTGTCAAGTTTTAGTAATACTTGAAAAGAAAGAATGAACCCTTGATCAAAGTTGTGGTTTTGTTTTTTATGGTTTATTATCAGTTTTTAGCTGTTGTTACGGATTTGTAAGCTGGAGTTGCAAGTCATGCCAATAGCTATAAATAGAACTTTTCTTCTTATCAGTGGCTATCCCTAATGTAACAAAAAGTTAGACTTTGAGGTAGGCACTGAACTTTTGTAGCCAACTCACATACATAGAGCTGGTGACTGACCATAGTAACATAAAACAAATGGTGATTTATTTCTGATTCATTATTAACTTGAATATAGGATTTTTGTCTATTTCATAAGAAATATTTCCTTTCATTTGTCATAATCATTGTGGCACTTTATTTATTTTGGGGGAATATCTAAGAAAGGACATTAAAAAAAGATAAGTTACATTTCTGGATATATTAACAATATAAAGAAGACATATTTGGTCTTTACCTTCTGGACATTATTGATATTAACTTGAAAGTAAAGGTAGTTAGGTACTTAATATAGTGATGAATTATTATGATACGCAGCAGGGGCTACCATAATCTTAATAAGTGATAATGTATTTATGGTTAATCAGGAAAGTAAAATATTTTTATCCTAATCAATTATACTATATTTAAATGTAAATTAGACTGGACTTGTGTAATGATATTTCTGAGTGGCCAATCTATATTGATCTACATAAAATGATATTTTAATTATAAAAAAATTATAAGACAGTTATTTTGCTCAAAAGTAAAGTTTTCTACAATAGAAACTTGGTTAGAAGATACATACATATACATAAACTTGAAGGTATGAATATATACATTTATTCTGGGTAATATTATATATATTTTTTCCTCAGAGGGAAACAGTATTGCTTCAGGGGAAATTACTCTCAGGCACAGAATTATTTTGCAATTAAAGATTAACTTGGTGGCTTTAAGAGAAGATATATTACCATATTTATGGAGAGAGTGTTTTGTTTTTGTTATTGTTGCTCTCATTTTACATATTCATATGTCTAGCAAAACCCACCAGATATTTTCTAGTTCATTGTTCACCTTTTCATTATTTTATAAGCTTTTGTAATATACGTTCTTTAGAAATTGTCTTTTTTATTGAATCTGAATACCACAAAATATCACAGGCTCCTAGAGCCATTATACTAACAAAGAAAGGTTAGAGTGGTGAATTGACTGGTCAATAGTCACACAGCTGGTGGGAGACAAAACAGAGAAAGGAAGCTGGCATCCTGGCTCCTCATCTGGGCAGTTCTATCAAGCTGAAGATTCATATTGACCATATTAATTTTCATTTCCTCCTAATTTAATTTTAGAATGGCAATAGTTAAGTATCAGCTACACATAAGCTTATTTATACTTGCAAAGTGTATTTATTTGTATATTTTTTATTTTTATTCTAGGGATCTTTGATATACAATACCTCCACAGTATGTGGTCCAAAGAACTGCCCTAAAAGGTAAGCTTCCCACAAGGGAAGATTGTCTTTATTTCACTTCACTTTTGGTTAGCCTCCTTAGTTTTTATGGAAACATTAAGATCTATTCCTTACAGAGTGATGCCATGAGATCATTTTTAGTGTTTTTCTGAAGGTTGAAGTTAATGAAGATGGTGAAATCATGTAAATTAAGACTTGACAATAGGAAATTGAGGCCTTTCCCAAGTCTCTCTGGAGAAGATACTTGTGGTAGCTTTTCTGTGGCTCAGATTAATTTGATAATTGAAAAACTTTTGAATTTGGCATCATGGAAAGAGTACTGGGAATAAAGTAAAAGTTGTTGCACTTTTACCAAATGGCTTTATAGGAAAGAACATTTTATCAGGCAAATCAACACAAATATTAAGTTATTAGGTCCTACAAATATTCAGGTCTTAAAATTGAAGCCTTTTAGGGTTAAAACACAAGCAGTATAACTCATGATCTGTGATATATGCAAATTTTTTCCTTCTAAAAAAGTGAAATACCTGTTTTTATTTTCTAAGGCTGCTGTAGATATGTACCATGAACTGGGTGACTTAAAACAACAGCAGTTTGTTTTTGTCAGAGTTCTGTAGCTTAGAAGTCTGAAATGAAAGTGAAGGTGTGAAGGCAGGTCTTACTCTCTGAAGGCTCTGAGGGTGGAATCCATCCTTGATTCTTCTAGTTTCTGGTAATTGGCAACAGTATTTGGTGTTCCTTGGCATGTAAAGGCTTCACTCAGATCCCTCTCTGTCTTCACATAGACTTCTCCCCAAACTTGTATTTGTAATAGGCACCAGGCATTGGATTGAGGGCCCACTCTAAAGCAATGCAACCTTATCTCAACTTGCTGATGTCTTCAAGGACCTTTTCCCAAATAAGCTCACATTCACAGATCTAGGGATTGGGATTTCAACATATCTTTTTGGACATAGTTCACCCATAATAGTATATATCCCTTAAAATTGACATCAGTGATGTTAAAATTAATTATGGTTAACTAGGAATTCATGGGGAAAAACACTAATGAGGGTGGTGGTGGAGGAGGTCTCATTCCATTAATACACATAAAATAAAATGCCAACTCATTTTAAAAGTTGTAATAATTATGTCTTGATGGACAACTTATCTCCCAAACAAGATAAAATTTAAAACTCAGTTATTCAGTATAGGGATTGATGACATTGGGTAAATATTAGCACATGATTTTGACTCTCAGGGGAAGATTATTTTTAACACCCTCAATTATAAAAAAAATTAGGAAAAAAATTTATTTCACTTGATTCCTTAATTGTTTTTCACAAGCCAAGATCGAATCAGGTATTTTTTACCACTTAAATATTGCTCTATAACAAACCACTCCTAGATTCAGTGGGTAAAAAACAGTAACTATTAATTATTTCTCATGAATATATCAGGTAAGCTGTGTGGGTCATCTGATGTGGAACCCATTTTTGACTGGGTGTGTTAGTGTATATAGGGTCTGCTTGTAGGTAAATTAGGGGGAGCCTCTGCTCTGAATAGTCTCTATTCCTCCAGGAGAAGCCAGGCTTTTTCTCACGGTGATGACTTTTTCTTATTCCACAGTATTTTGAGTGTTCTCAAACTTGGTATTAGTTTTTATTTTTATTTCCACAGACTTGTCTAGCTACAGTCCATCCCAGACAAAGTAGTAGGAGTGATCTTCCTAAATCTTTCCCTAAATCTAATCAGATTATCATAACTACCTATAAATCTTTGTTCCTTGTTTTCCTTGGATCAACTCCAGCTATTTGACATGGCTTTAGAAGTTTTTATATTATTTGACCATTGCTTACTTTTCTACCTTCATTTCTCACCCCTCCTCCCTTCCAAAATAGGTTCTACCAGCTTGTATTTTTTTTTTTTAAGATTTTATTTATTTATTTGTCAGAGAGAGAGAGAAAGAAAGAGCACAAGTAGGGTGAGCGGCAGGCAGAGGGAGAAACAGGCTTCCCGCTGAGCAAGAAGCCGATGCGGGACTCCATCCCAGGACTCTGGGATCATGACCTGAGCTGAAGGCAGGAGCTTAACTGACTGAGCCACCCAGGCGTCCCTCAGCTTGAATTTTTATTTATTTTTTTATTTTTTATTAGCATAAAATGTATTATTTTTTTCAGGGGTACAGGTCTGTGATTCATCATTCTTACACAGTCAGCTTGAATTTTCAAAAAATTGTTTAAATATGCCATTTTTTCTCTTGCTTTTCTTCATTCTATTCCTTCTTTCAGAAATATATTGTTCTCCTCATCCTGCACCCTTCTCCCGTCTTTAATCAACTCTTTATTGCTAACTAAAAACTTGATGTTTGAGGAAGGCTTCTGTGTTTTTCTTCTCTGGGTTAGGCTTTCCTCCAGTGCCAGTATCAATGTGGACAACATGAAAATCACATTGTACTGCAATTGCTTTTTTGATTAGTTTCCTTTCTCATTATGGACCCTAGTAAGCCAGTGATGATACATACCTTTTATCTACATTGTGGTATTCAGTCCTCAGTAATTATCCATGGAAAGAATGGAGTATATAATGACATCTTTTGTGTTCCAATTACACTGTCTTTAAAAGTTTGAGATGTCGAAATCATACTCAATGGCAAAAAGCTGAGAGCTTTACCCTTAAAATTAGAATCAAGACATGAATGCAAACACTTACTACTGAACTTCAGCATAGTATTAGAAGTCCTAGCCAGAACGATTAGACAAGAAAAAGAAATGAAAGGCATTTAATTGGAAGGGAAGACATGAAATTATCACTATTTACAGATGACATGATTTTATATGTAGAAAACCATAAAGAGTCCACCAAAAAACTGTGAGAACAAATGAATTCAGGAAAGTTGCAAGGTACAAAATTGGTATACAAAAATTTGTTGCATTTTTATACACTAACAATGAACTATCAAAAAGAAGTTAAGAAAATAGTCCCCTTTGCAATTGCATCAAAAAGAATAAGATGCCAAAAAATAAATAAATAAATAAAATGCCTAGATACAAATTTAATCACAGAGATGAAGGACTACTGAAAACAAGAAGAATTAATATTGTTAAAATGTCTATCCCTCCCAGAGCAATCTACATATTTCAGTGCAATTCTTATCAAAATTCCAATGGCATTTTTCTCAGAAATAGAACAAAAAAAATTAAAATTTGTATGGAAACACAGAAGGTCCTAAATAGCCAAAGCTATCCTGAGAAAAAAAGAACAAAGCTGGAGGCAACACACTCCCTGATTGCAGACAATACTATAAAGCTACAGTAATCAAAACACTTTGGCATTGGCATAAAAACAGACAAATAGATTAGTGGAACAAAATAGGGGGCCCAGAAATAAGCCCCCATGCATATATGGTCAATTTATGACAAAGGAGGCAAGGAAGGAGAGTGTCTTTAATAAATAGTGTTGGGAAGACTGAGCAACCACATACAAAAGAATGAAACTAAAGCACTATCCTCCATCCAGTACAAAAATTAACTCAAAATGGATTAAAGACTTGAATGTAAGACCAGAAACCATAGAACTCCTAGAATAAAACATAGGTAATAAGCTCCTTGTTCTTAGCAATATCCTTTTAGATCTTACTCTAGAAGCAATAGTAACAAAAGAAAAATAAACAACTGGGACTACATCAAACTGAAAAGCTTCAGCCAGCAAAAGAAATAACCACGAAAATGAGAAGGTAACTTACATTTGCAAATCATACATTTGATAAAAGCTAATATTTAAAACATATAAAAATCTTACATAATGTAAAAAAATAACCCAGTTAAAATATGGGCAGAGGATCTAAATAGACATTTTTCCAAAGAGGACATACAGATGGCCAACAGGCACATGAAAAGGTGCTCAGCATCAGTTGTCATCAGGGAAATGCAAATCAAAACCACAATGAGATATCACTTCACACCTCTCAGAAGGGTTAAAATCAAAAAGACAAAAAATAGAAAGCATTTGCAAGGATGTGGAGAAAAGGGAACCCTCATGCACTGTTGATGGGAGTATAAATTGGTGCAGCCACTGTGAAAAACAGTATGGAGGTTTCTCAAAAAATTAAAAAACTACCATAAGATCCAGCAATTTCACTTCTGGGTGTTTATTTTAAAAAAAAGATACTAATTTGAAAAGATAGAGGCAACCTTATGTTATTTGCAGCATTATTTACATTAGTCAAGATAAGCAAACAACCTAAGTAGCCATTGATGAATGAATGGATAAAAAAGATGTGGCATGAGGTGCTTGGGTGGCTCAGTCAGTTAAGCATCTGCCTTTGGCTCAGGTCATGATCCCAGGGTCCTGGGATAGAGTCCTGCATTGGGTTCCCTGCTCAGTGGGAGGCCTGCTTCTCCCTCTCCTGCCACTGTTCCCCCTGCTTATGTGCACACGCTCTCTCTCTCTGTGTCAAATAAATTAAGTAAATAAATAAATAATATATTAAAAAAAGATGTGTGTATGTATACATATATATGTATACATAGAGACACAATTGTAATTCTACACAGCTATAAAAAAGAATGAAATTTTGCCATTTGTGGCATTACCTATGAACCTACAGGGTATTATGCTAAGTGAAATAAGTCAGAAAAAGAAAGACAAATACTGCTTGATTTCACTTAGAGCTGGAATCCAAAAAACAAAAAAAATTGGTGGACAAACCCAAACCAAACTCATACATACAGAGAATAGGTTGATGGTTGCCAGAAGGGAGGGAGGCTTGAGGGAACACCAGGTAGGTAAAGAAGATCAAGAAGTACAAGCTTCCAGTTATAGGGGCATCTGGGTGGCTCAGTTGGTTGAACGTCTGACTCTTGGTTTCGGCTCAGGTCATGATCTCGGGATCATGATCTCAGGGTCTTGATATCAAGCCCTGTGTCCAGCCCTGCCTCTGGTTCAGTGGGGATTCTGCTAGAGATTCTCTCCCTCTCCCTATACCCCTCTTCACGCTCACTCATATACATGCTTTCTCTCTCTCTAAAAATGAATGGATAAATCTTAAAAAAAAAAAAAAAAAAAAAAAACAAGCTTCCAGTTATAAAATAAATAAGTCATGGGGATTTAATATACAGCATGGGGACTGTCGTCAATAATATTGAATTGCAAATTTGAATAAGAAAGTAAATCTTAGAAGTTCTCATCACAAGCAAGATGTAACTTTGTATGATGACAGATGGTAAATAGACTTAATGTGGTGAACACTTTGCAGTGTATACAAATGTTGAATCATTACATTGTACACCTGAAACTAATAAAATGTATCTCAATTATACTTCAATGAACAAAGTTTTTGGACAGTTCCAGAATTAAGACCCAAAGGCAGGAGGTCACGTACTTTCAAATTGTCATGATCCCCTTTTGGTTGTGCTTAAGGAGGGCCATGGCACCACCTCCAGGTGCCCTAGCCTCTTGTCCTCCACCACAGGTTGTAAAAGTGGCTGCCTATGGATAAGAACAGCTTCAAAACAGAGTTATGTTGGTTCACATATTTGTTTTTTTTTCCTTTTAATTGCAAAAAGATAAAGTTTTAATTGTTGCCAACACTTGAAAATTCGATTTCAGATATAATGATGATTTCTAGGTTGTCTTAGAAGAAATCAGAATACCTTCCTACCCCAGGCTTGCACTCATAGATGGCAGGAGGTCTTTCCTGGGCAGCAGCTGCCTCCTTCTTCGTTCTCCAGTTTATTATATCACTTCATTTGCTACCTATTTGGGCCTGACAGGCCCTTGAGTTTAGTATCCTCAGCTGTACAAAGACTTCTGGATTGATGGAATGTGGAAGCTTAGTTCAGCTTCTGAGAGTCTGTCTCTGGTGAACCAAAGATCGTAGGTTCAGTGGCTGAATGGGCCATTTAGTTGTTCCTGTCATATATCTATCAACTAAGTGAAAAATAATTTTGGCTTTATGTTCAGAGTCCTGTGCTTTAAATTCCTGCTCTAGGGCGCCTGGGTGGCTCAGTCGTTAAGCATCTGCCTTCGGCTCAGGTCACGATCCCAGGGTCCTGGGATCTAGCCCCGCATCGGGCTCCCTGCTCAGTGGGAAGCCTGCTTCTCCCTCTCCCACTCCCCCTGCTTGTGTTCCCTCTCTCGCTCTCTCTCTCTGTCAAATAAATAAATAAAATCTTTGAAAAAAAATATAAATAAATAAATAAATTCCTGCTCTAATATTGGAGCAGGTAAACTAACTTCTCTGAGACTCATTTTTTTCCCATCAGCAAAATGGAGACGGTAATATTTGAGGGCTTGCAGAATGTAAATTTGTTTTGTTAACACCACAACATTTAGTCTAGCATACACACAGAGAAAATGGAAGAAAATAATTACATTCTTTTTCTCTGGATTGGTATTAGTAATTTTCGTCTTTTGTTAGATATTAGTCAGTTAAAAACAGGAAAATTAAGTACTGATACATGCTACAATATGGAGATACTGTGAAAATATTATAAGAAGCCAAACACAAAAGTCCACATATATGATTTCACTTATAAGAAATATCCAGAATAGGCAAAAGTATAGAGAGAAAAAGTATAATAGTTGTTTCCAGGGACTAAGGGCAGAGGAGAATATGGGAGTACTGCTCAAGGGTTTCTTTTTTGGAGTGATAAATATGTTCTCAAATTAGATAGTGGTAATAGTTGCACAATCTTGTGAATATACTAAAACCACTGAATTGTATAGTAAATGGTGAATTTTATACGTGAAGTAGATCTCAATATAGTAATAGATTATGAAATGCATGTTTTAAGAAGACAAAATTTCTCCTTCAGATAAGGTGACTAGGGGATGTAACAAAATAAACAGACTCCTTAGGTTATCATTCAAATCAATACATACTGTCTTCCTAAAAGTCCTGATGTGTTCTCCCAGGCCAAAGACCAAGTCAGGTTTCTAATTTTAAGGATTAATGGTTTAATAAAAGGTTATGAGTGATGGAGGCAGGCAGAAATGGGTAAACATTTAATTTTTTTCAATTTTTATCTCTGTAAGCCTTAGATTCCTTACACTATAAAGTAAGTGTCCTAATAGTCATTTTGTTGGGTAACTGCAAGAGTTACAAAGAGTATGTCAAGTACTGATCTTAGTGTCAGTTATAAAATAGGCCCTCTGTAATTTATCCTTTTTAAATGAATGTTACTTGGTTGTAAATTTTAGGCTATAAGATTATATTATGGGCAGCCCAACTGTCCCAAGGTTGGTTTTTCCTGTGCTAGCATCTTGGCCAGGAAGAAAATAATGGTTAGAATTTCTGCTAATACTTAATGAATTTAATCAGCCCCTGAGGGACTTTTGATATAGCAGGGAAATATTTAACAGAGAAACATGATTTTTATTCCTCCTATGTTTCTCTTGATAGTCGACAGAGCCTTCCCTAGCAGAGGTAACATTACCTGTGCTGAGAGAAGAGTATTAACATACCATGAAGGTAATGTTAGAATGAAGAGAACACATCCCTGTGGCCTCACATTAAAATGTTTCTGTGTGTGTGGCTCTGAATGCAATTTAAATTGCTGCCAAGAAAATAAACCACTGCCTGAAAATGGACAATTCAATTGTCCATCAATTTTTATTATTTATGATTTTTTTTCCCTTTAGAACACAGTTTGTTCATTCTTTTTTTAACTTTGGCTTTGTGTTTGGAAATTGAAATTAAAATCATAGCCTAGCAATATAGAAGATGATTGAGTTAATCAATGTGCATATTATAGATTATAATGTTAAGCAGAAATTTTTAATCTTTTTTTTAAAGACTTTATTTATTTGAGAGAGAGAGAGTAAGAGAGAGAGCAGGAGCAAGGGGAGGGGCAGAGGGAGAGGGAGAAGCAGGCTCCCTGCTGAAGTGGAAGCCAGACAAGGGGCTCCATCCCAGGACCGTGGTATTATGACCTGAGCTGGAGACAGACACTTAACTGACTGAGCCACCCAGGCACCCCAGAAACTTTTCATCTTAATTATGAAAAAATGGTTGTATGAATTGCTCCATTTGATACAATTGCTATTGTATCCTTTCCTTATGGATAACAGGAAGGATTATGCTATGGGGAATAGTCAGAATAACAGTTGGGGTTATTTGTTTCAGCAAGTATGTATATAGGGATCTAACTATATGTCAGAATCTATATTAAGTTCTGATGATATGGTGGCAATAAAATCGATATTTACCCTCAACTTTTGAGTTTGATATATCATAGAGATGACAGATATAAAGAAGTAAAAAAAAAAATACTGTGTTAGGTGCTATGAAGAAAATGAAGAGAGTACAATGATAGAGAAACAGGTTATTGAATGAATGAAAGGATGTTCATGAAAGAAATTGGAGATGCTGACACAAATGGGAAGATATTCCATCTCATAGTTGGAAGAATTGATATTGTTAAAATGCCTACATTATCAAAGGCAATCTACACATTTAATGCAATCCCAATCAAAATACCAACAGCATTTTTCACAGACTAGAACAAACAGTTCTAAAATTTGTATGGAACCACGGAAGACCCCAAATAGCCAAAGCAATCTTGAAAAAGAAAAGCAAACCTGGAGGTATCACAATTCTGAACTTCAAATTATATTACAAAGCTTTAGTAATCAAAACAGCATGGTACTGGTGCAAAAATAAACACATAGATCAGTGGAACAGAATAACAAACCTAGAAATAAATCTACATTTATATGGTCAATTGATCTTTGACAAAGCAGAGAAGAATATCCAATGGGAAAAAAAATAGTGTCTTCAACAATGATGTTGGGAAAACTGGATAGCTACATTCAAAAGAATGAAACTGGACCATTTTTTTATACACTATACACAAAAACTCAAAATGTGTTGAAGGCCTAAATATGAGACCTGAAACCATAAAACTAGAAAAAAACACAGGCAGTAATTTCTTTGACATTTAGCAACATTGCTCTCCATATGTCTCCTCAGGCAAGGGAAACAAAAAACAAAAATAAACTATTGGGACAACACCAAATAAAAAAGCTTTTGCATGGTAATGGAAACCATCAACAGAGCAAAAAGACTACCTACTTAATGGGTGAAGATAATGTGCAAACAATATATCCGATAAGGGGTTAATGTCCAAAATTTACAAAGAATTCATACAACTCAACACTAAGACAACAAATAATCCAATTAAAAAATGGGCAGAGGACCCAAATAGGCATTTTTCCAGACAGGGCATACAGATGGCTAACAGGCACATGAAAAGATGCTGTACATACTAATCATCAGACGAATGCAAATCAAAACCACGAGATATCACCTGGCACCTGTTAGAATGGTTAGAATCAAAAAGACAAAAAATAACAAGTGTTGGTGAGGATGTGGAGAAAAAGGAACCTTCATGCACTATTGGTAAGAATGTAAATTGTTGCAGCCATTGTGAAAAACAGTATAGAGTTTCCTCAAAAAAATTAAAATAGAAATAACATATGATCTAGTAATTCCACTGTTGGGCATTTATCCAAAGAAAACAAAAATACTAATTGAAAAAGATATATGCACCCCTATGTTTATTGCAGCATTACTTACAATAGCCAAGATATGAAAGCAACCCAAGTATCCATCAGTAGATGAATAGATGAAATACACACACACACACACACACACACAGGAATATTCCTCAGCCACAGAAAAGAATGATACCTTGCATTTGCAAGATCATTGGTGGACTTAGAGGGTATTATGCTAAGTGAAATAAGTCAGAGAAAGATAAATACCGTATGATTTATCTTATGTGTGGTATCTATAAAACAAATGAATAAACAAAAGGCAGAATCAAACCAATAAATAGAGAACAAACTGATGATTGCCAGAAGGGGGTGGGGGGATGGATAAATTGGTGCAGGATACTGGGAGGTACAAACTTCTAGTTATGGAATGAGTAAGTCCCAGGATAAAAGGTGCAGCATAGGGAATATAGTCATTGGTATTTTAATAATGTTGTGTGGTGGCAGATGCTAACTACACTTGTGGTGAACGTAGCATAATGTATAGGCTTGTCAAATCACTATTTTGTACTGCTGAAACTAATATAACATTGTATGCCAACTACACTTCAATAAAAATAAAGTAAGAAAAAAATGCACACGTTATAGTTCTGCATCACTACTAACATTTTGTGTGAGCATGGGGAGGCTAATTTGATGAATGAAAATCAAATTTTTGTTTTGTTTTTGTTTGGTTTGGTGAATTGACTCTTTGATCATCTTTTTGTTCTCAATAAGGCTTTTGGACATAATATTTATATGATTTTAACATTACCATGCCTGCTATAGCTGCTTTATTTAAATTACCATTTGCCTGGGATTTCTCTTCTACTTTGTTTTTAACCCTTATGTGTCATTTTAGGCGTGTCTCCTGTTAATAACATATAGCTATATTTTTCTGTTTGATTTGTTTTCTACTTTTATCAAGTGATTTCTATTTTTGTATTTATTTTTAATACTGAAATATTTTAATATTTTTTCTACCATTTTATTTTATGTCACTTTTTTTGTTTCTGTATATTTCTTCTTTCCCACCTTCTTAAATTGTTTTTCGTTATTCACTATTCCTTCCTATTTTTTTTATTTTTCACTCTATTTCTGTTTCTAGTAAGTTTCCTAGATCTTATAAATTTAGGAATGTTGAATTTAACATTATTAAAATCAAAATTATTTAACTATAATTGTACCACCCAAAGTTCTGAGTTATTGTTATATACATAAATGTAGGATTTAATTCAACTTTTTCTTCCAGTTGGTAATTACTATTATATTTATTATAGTCAAGACTTAACTTACACATATTTTCCTATATATTGTACCAATTTATAACTCATCATTTCTCCCAGCATTCCAGTTCCTATGCGTTCAAGTTACTTTTAAGATATCTATGAAATAATTCTTTTAGCACGTTCTCTTAATGGGAAATTCTTAATTTTATCATGAACTATTATTCTTTACCATTATTTTTGAATAATATTAAACTAGGTTTGCAATTCCTAGTTGACAGTTTTTTTCCTCTCAGTACTTTGAAGATGTTCCATTGTTTTCAACTCTTTATTACTGTAGATAATTGAGTTTTCTATTAGTCAAATTGATGTTCTTTTTATGCGATCTGTTTTTCTGCATTTCCTTTTAAGACTTTGGAGTTTTGCAGTTTCATTATGGTATGTCCAATTATGCATTTATTTTTAGTTTTTCTTATGTAATACTCCACTTTTCAATCTGAAGACACAATCCTTTTATTTTCAGTCTTGTAAAATTCTTATTTACCATTACTTGAATGTTGATATTCAACATTTTTGTCTGTTATCCTTTTCTAAATATCTAATCACACATATTTTGTACCATTTATTTATCCTATCTGTAACTCCTTTCATATTTCTTATTTCCTTACATCTCCATTTTGCATTCTGGGAAAATTCCTCAATTTCCTCCTCCCAATTTTTAAATTCTGCTTTCATCAGTGTCTACTCTGCCATTTAATTTTTTTTACTCAATGAAGATAGCTAGTTTATGCTGCATTAGCAAATGACCCCAAATCGCATGGGCTAAAACAGCAACAGTTTATCTCCCCGCCGTGTTACTTGACCAGTGCAAGTTAACAGGCAAAGTCTGTTTGTTATATTTACTTGGGGAATCCTCTTGATGGAGTTGCCATTGTGGAATGCTTTCATGATTAGTGAAGCAAAGTAAGAAAGCCCATGGGATCATGAACTAGGTCTGAGAGGTTCTTCCAGGTATCTGCACATCATTTTTGCTCACATTTCATTGAAAAGACAATTCACATGGCTGTGAGTGACTAGAAAGAGGGCAGGGAATATAATCCTAACATATGCCTGGACATACCGGAGAACCAGAATATTTGTGCAAAGCACTTAAGTGCAACCCTAAATACTTGTTTTTTTAAAATTTCAGTTATCGTATTTTTAAAATTTCTGCAAGTTCCATTTGGTTTATGTTTCTGGTTTTGTTTTTAATCACAACATTCTGTTGTTTTGTTGCGGGTTCAATTCCTTTTTATCTGTAATCATTTTAACCACTTTTATTTTCTATGCAAGTTCATAATCTTGTATTATTTCTAGTGCTTCTAATGAATATTATTTTTAATGTGCCAGATAATTCTTTTTTGTGATAGTTTCTTTTTTTACTCATGTAATTTATAATTTTTTTATTGTGAGCTCACATTAGATTTTTTTTGCCTGTGAGAATGCTGTGTACCCTGTGTTGTTAAAGAATGCTCCAAGAAGTGGCTTTGTTTTTGCTTTTACCATGGTCCTGGAATTTAAAGAGTCCCAGACCCCCTTTTTTTTTAAATTTTAACCTTTTTTGTGTTACTGTCTTATGCTTAATGAGTATTATACATTTAGATCATATACTCAAGCTTGACAAACACTTGAGGCTTCAATTTCTTATAGTGGACACATTGACCCCAGAGCAGATAGCAAGATTTCTTATTTGTTCTTGTGGCTATTTTACATAGTTTTTTTAGTTAGCATTCATCAATCTAGGCGATCCATATTTTATTTAAAAATTTCAGATCTATCTCCCTATGGCCCAGTGTCTAATGTGGCATTAGTACCCTGCTTTACCACTCCTCAAACCCACAGCATGGACCAACGTGGCTCTGAACTACCCCCATAGTAACTGAAACTTAATATTTATTTAGTCTTTGATTCCTCTGCTCCTTTATTTCATCAGGATTCTCTTTCATTTGTTTAAAGTTGACAGAATTTTTACGTATATTATTATAGTTATATTTTATTCATTTTTTATCTGTGTTTATAGGTGGGCATTGGTCTGCATTAGCCAAGTCTACCATGTCTTTAAAAACTGGCAGTTTCTAGAATCAGCTTTCTGCTCTCTAAAAAAAGGTGCTCAAATTACATTTTCCACAGTGATCCTATGACTTTCTGAAACATTTCTCTAAATGAACTAATGGGAAGACAAATCAGATTGAATGTCAGGTCTCCTGTCTTGTTTTCTGTTTTGATATTGACCAAATGTGTGATGTTACAGGAATCATTAAACTTTGCTGTTTTCCCATCTATAGAATAAAAGGCTGGGATTCAGTGACTTGGGTAAATATATTCTCTTCTCAGCTAAGCATGTTTAGAAGACACATGTTTTTAGGAAAGACCCTACTTCATTCCCACTGTTCTAATATTTAGTTATGTGATTATTTCTAGCTAAATTATTTTTAACATATGCTACTGAAACACTATGTCTTAAACAATTTTAGTTTGTGGTATTTTATAAGTAACTGTGTTTAAAGAACCATCAATCTGTAGGTTAAATCTATGGATTAAATGAAATTAGTTTAGTATTATAAGGATCTCAAAAGGTAACATTAAATTAAGCATTTGTTGATTGCTATAATACACTTTTTCAAGAGACGTTCCAGAGTAAGCCTGGGTTATTTCTTTAATCATATGAAAAAAAAAAATGGGGTACATTTTTATCTTGCCATGTTTAAACTAAGACATATGGTAGCTTGTCAAAATTGCAAAACAAAGTCTTTAGACTATTTAGTACAGAATCACCCTTCTAATTACACATGTAGTGAAGGTATGAAAATTTCAAAGATCACGTAAAATACCCTTTGGGGTCTCCTCCTTAAAAGTGGTCCCAAAACCATGGACTCCAGGATTTGAGCAACACAGTAAAAAATATGCTAATAGATATTAGCCAAAGGCCGATGAGTTGCTGTCAGTGTCCTTTTAGCCACATAAGTCTTAAGGAAAAAATAAAGATGATCTATTTATCTGAAGATTGTACAGAAAATTTATTAAAAATACAGGTGTGCAAGGACTGATAGACTCTGCAAACAGTTAGCATAGCTCTAATTTCACAAACACTTGGACTGGGATAATATTATCTAGTGGAGACATCCAAATACAAAGTGGAATAAGATTTCAGATGTAGTGCTGATGGTCCAATATAATGCACCAAGTACATTGAAACAAACAACCAGAAACAAGCTAGAGAAACTTGAGAAGTTTAAACTTGGGGAACTGTGCAGAGAAATTAAATGGAAACAACAGTCAACTTTATCTGCAAAGGATGAAATATCACACATCAGGAGGATGTTAACATATCTCTGCTGAGTTTGTTGGGGGCAGGGCATGGACGAATTAGAGAAATCTACACTTCCCATTAAGATCTGTTTTGAAGTGAGACAGACACTTGTCTCTAAGGTCAAGGACTGAATGTGCCTTAGAGAAGTGGTCGTGGTTATTTTACCTTTTAATCCACCTTTGAAATAAAAGATTAGAGTTAAGATTTTTACCTTGCCAGAAGAATGAAGCTTTTAAAGGAGAGGTATAATTACAGCTATCTTCAAAGTAGGTGGATGCCAAGTCTTAGGGAAGTGCGGGATTAAGCTTGTTGATAATGACAGAACCTAAGGTATCCACAGCAGTGTTCTTAAGGGCTTGAAAACCAAGGATTTGGAGAGCAGGTGGTTGGACACAGCTGCTGAATAATCCTCTTAACCTCATCTGTACTTCACAGGGTGAAAAATAGCAGGAAAATAAAAATCTCCACCAAGTGGTTGATAGCAATGAAATAAAAGGAGCATCATAGGTATACAAGGGCAAATTTGTCCTGATGCTAATAATTTTGAACAAAAGAAGTAGTTGCTGTAGAGAGGTATGTACTGGTAAAATAAAGTCATGATAAGTATGCCTAAATAAAGAATAAAATGGAATAGGATTCTGCAGGTGGTGATTTCTTCAGGGCACCTCTAAAGCTGTTATTCACTGAGAGCATAAAACCCTCTTAATATTTCGTCATTAATTTTTTTGTTCATGAAATTGCTAGAAATGAATAGCTCTCAGTCAATATTTAATTGATACTTATAAATTGAATTTGATCAGAAACTATGTCTCTTCAAAAAAAAAAAAGAAACTATATGTCTCACCATCCAACAAATATTTAAGCAAGACAAATATAACAGAGAAAAATGAGAAGCAAAGCAGGCAAATGGCACCAGACTTTATGGAAGAGGGATAGAAAACTTTAATACACTTAAGCCATTGACATTCCTAGCAAAGCCTAACCAGTCCTGATTAATATCTCCTTTCCCCCAAAGCATGATGTAGCCTGAAAAGAAATGGCCTAACATACACTTGCATTTCTGTGCAATGTAATGGTTCCATGTCTTAGTAATTCTGTGTTTTTAAAAGTTCTTATATTGAATTTACCTCAAACATGTTGACAGCCGAAGCTCAAGTTCTGTTTATTACGTACAGAACCATATAGTACAACTCCTACCATAAATGTGAGATCATTTAGTGCTCAAACTGGAAAGAGTAGACTCATAGAAGGCAATAAGTAAAAAGAGCCCCAGGTAACATCCAGGCCAGATCTCTCATTTTATGGTTGAGGAAATTTAGGCTCGGAAGTGTTTAATGCCTTGTCCAGAATCACATGCTCACGTGAAACAGAATTCTTAATGTTCAGAGTTGTGTGTTTTTTTCCACATGCTGAGAAGTCTTCCTCATGTGCATGGTGAGAATTTACTTTCCCACAAGGACAGAAGATGATCTTCCCTTAACTGAATGACACTGAGTTTTACTCAACAGAAACGGGAGAGTTTACATGCATAACAGCTTACACATTTTGAGTACTTATGAGTGCCAGGTACTTCCCTAATCCTTATAAACACATTTTCTTCTTTGATACTTACAACCTTACCCGCAGGTAGGTTCTAACATTTTATTTATTTATTTGATAAAAAAATTCTGAAGTTCAGAGTGGTTAAATAAGTTTCCCAATATCTCATAGTAAATCTGTGGCAGAGTTCCATCTTGATTCTGGGGCCAGGATTCATAATCACTGTTCATATTCTTACAGGTGGGCAGAGATGGAATGTTGTTAAACCTTCAGTGCCAATTAAGGGATCATGCATGTAGGGTTCAAGAAATGCCCCCACGAGGGTGATGTAGAAGCAGCTAGTTGCACCCCAAACTCTTACCTTTCACAAGGTGGTAAAGTATTAATGGGGACTTTGTGTATGAAAATCTGGTATTAGCAAGAGACAGTTGTGCTGAGCTGCTTTCGGCTGGCGCTGCAGAAAAATCACACTTGGCTGTAAAGAAGCTGTTGATTGCTTACACAGGTTTCTGTGGCATGCCAGCTCTTCTTGCCAGCCTGCTCTTCCTTATCAAAGAGCCAGTAGTTCCAAGTGAGGTGAGAATCCCACTTGACAAGCAGACATAAGCCATTTGGGGAAAATACAAATTAAAAGGCTCCAAGATAGAAATAGAAGCATTAGCAGCAGGAAGTAACTTGGGGATACATTGTGTCAGATAACATAGGGGAGTTGGGAGAATAAGTGAGTCACAGCCTCCCAGTTAGATAACCCCTGTTGTGTCAGTAGTTGGGCAGCCTCAGAAGCTGTATTTGCTATTTAAAGGTGCCAGCACTGCTGGAAATGCCCCCAAGCTAGCATCTGCTTGTAACATCATTGAATTATGCACAGTTTGCCTGTTTTTCAAGTAGCTTTAGCATTTGTCCTAACTTCTGACCTGTGAGTCAAAGCATTGTGATGGAATTTTATCCATGTTTAAGGGTAGGAATACAGAAATGTAGTGTTACAAATGTTTTGCCTTCATATCCACCCAGCGATTCAATCAATGAGCTAAAAGTAAAATGTTGGGGGCGTCTGAGTGGGTCAGTCATTAAGTGTCTGCCTTCGGCTCCAGTCATGATCCCAGGGTCCTGGGATTGAGCCCCGCATTGGGCTCCCTGCTCCGCCGGAAGCCTGCTTCTCCCTCTCACACTCCCCCTGCTTGTGTTCCCTCTCTCGCTGTCTCTCTGTCAAATAAATAAATAAAATCTTAAAAAAATAAAAAAGTAAAAGTAAAATGTTGATTTCAAAGGGTTTTAGTATTTAAAAATAGACAGCATGAATGCGGTGTCATGGGTACATTTGATCAGTGTCTTGGCCAAGAAATCTCATTTGTGAGATGCAGAAACTAGACCAAACAAAAAGTTTACTGGAAGAACGCAAGGAATCTCACAGTACCTCCAACTAGGATGTACAGTGTGCTGACATCAGGACTGACAATTCAGGTGCAAAGGTGTTAACTTTCTGTAGTTCTGGGACCAGGAGGTCACTCAGCTCACGTGTTCTCTCTTTCTCCCCCGACCGTCCTCTCTCTCTCTCTCTCTCTCTCTCTCGGTCATGCTGTTTTCTTTTCTCTTTGCAGATTCTTCTTTCTGCATCAGTACATAGTCCGGTAAACTTGGTCATCCTAGCTCTGAATTAATATAACCCACTGTCTTTCTTATTTAGGTCTGGTTTAATCACTGTCTCCTAATCAGAAATTCCACAGAAATACATCTCCCTGTTCAGTCACTTTTTGTTGCAAGGAGACATCAACACTTCCTTTTAGGTTTGTCTGTGGGAATTGGATACTTCTGTGAGAAAGGTCTCTAGGCTTCATAGAGTCCACTGAAAACTTTCTTTTATTCAGCAAATTGTTGGGAATGTTTCGTTCTGATCTAGCTTAAATTATAGTGAGAGCAGGGCTTATCCCTGGTTAATGTATAATATGAACACTTAACACCAAAGGAGCCACTTCCTCCTTGCCTTCTAGAACTGCCCTCAGTGATTGCCGGGGTGCTTTTCATCCTGTTTCATTAATTATTTCTTGACTGCTAATCCTGAATCAAAGAAAATTTAATACAAGGCTCAGGGATTCCATTTCCTATTATATGTTGGGATCCAGCTATTGGAGCTTTTGGAGAGAGGAGGGATAAGGCGGTTACCAGCTCCGGCCAAAAAGTTATTACAGGCAAAGTGCTTCACAGCTAACCAAAAAAATGGGGGAATATGTAGATACTGTTCTTTGGCTGTGGTTTTGTGTATATGTGTGATATCTAGCTCTTAACTAAGTCAGCAGAATCATTTTTTACAGGAGACATTTGAATACAGTTGAAGACTTACATATTTTTACTGGACATTCCAGGACTGTCAACACAATCAGATTTAGGCAGACAATCCGGCATAGTGCCTATTTATTATTACAACTTGATATCTAGACCAGTATTTCTCAAACTTCAATGTGCCTACAGATCCCTTAGAAATCTTGTTAAAAATGCAAATTATGCTCTAGTAAGCCTGTGTAGGGGCTGAGAGTTTGCTTTTCTAACAATGTTTCACATAATCCAGGTGCTGCTGGTCCGCAGACCTCGCTTTAAGTAACAATGACATTAAGATACTTAACTTGCTTAAGGACAATCTGGTTTGTCACACTGCTAGAATCGAAAACTAAATTCTGTTGATTCTACCAACTTCAGGGACTTAGATATTTATTATGTTGATTCCTTGCTCTTTTGTTTGCTTTAGTAAAAATGACTGCGTCTGTAGCCTTAATTCACTATCACTGTCTTGTTTTCAGCTTGAGCAGGTACTTTAAACATAAACATACACACAAAAAGGCAGATTTATCTATTTATCAGACAAACTTTTCAAAGCAAAGCCCAAGATGCAGATAGATTGTTGATTGATACTAAAATTTTGACAGCTGGGAGTATATTTTCAGAAGCTAAGGGGCTAAAGGGAACCCATGAGAATAAAACTCATGTTTATGAAGGATTTTGCAGTGAGCAGGCTGTGTCCTTTCTTAATGCAAAAATGAATAGTCTATAATTTCAATTATATGATCCTGCAACATGTAGGTTAGCTTTGAATAACTACTTTAAATAGCCATCATCTTCTTAATCCTTTATGTATCTAGTATCATCCTTTAAGGTCTGTAAATTTAAAATACTGTGCTGTGAACTGTGTAAGACTGATGAATAACAGACCTGTACCCCTGAAACAAATAATACATTATATGTTAATAAAAAAAATCTTAAAAAAAGTTTAAAAAATAAAATACTGTGATACCGAAAAAATACAGAATTTTTCATGTTTTACTTAGGTTTTGTTTTTTTTTTTTAAATAGCTCCAGTACTGTCTTTTATGTAATAAAATGCATGATTTCTGCACTTGCCATTTGATCTGTAGACCTACTGTGTAACATGATCACTGTTTGGGAATGTCTGTTTATACCCCATGCAACATTCTTATTTAGTATGTATGAAGGAAATTCTGCTGTGGCAAAATCATTTCTTTGGGTTTCTAATAGTTTCATCTTTAGGATACTTGTCAAAAAGAATACAATATTTTTATTCAAGATAGATGTCACAGTACACTTAATAGTCTGAGGAACATTGTGTCTTGGTAGTTGTATGACCTTGGGCAAGCTTACCATTTGAATCTCAGTCTTTGTGCTTAAGACACGGAGATGGTAACACCTAGCTTACAGGGTAATGTGGTTGAAATCACAGCATATTTAGAAGTTCTTAACGAGTGCTTAGCATATTAAGTACTCAGCAAATATTCTTTTCTTCTCATTCCCCGAAGCATTTAATATCTCTAGGAACAAGCTATAGCAAAACAATAATTCTCTTTATTTACTTCTGGCACCTAGAATGCTCTTGGGTAACTGAAATAAGTTTTAATTGTAACCAAACTGAACAGTTAATAGTGTAAACTTGCTATGGGAAAAATAAAGGAAACGTGCTTTCCAGAACCAGTTAAAAATGATTTTCGATGATTTACTATTTCAGATTCCCCACATCATTGCTTCCTCTATTAGCGTGTGTAAGTGAGAGCTAATGGTAAATAATGGTAACACAAATCAGAACTAAAGTGCATAGTCATTTTTCATCAAGCAGCTATAATGCTATGATTAGTATCAATTTATTGGTTTATATGTAATGAACTATTGTATTAGAGTTTTGTTTTGTGTTTTGCAGAAATCATTTTTTTTTATCCCAGTATAATTACTTGAGAATTAAGTCCCATTTATAAAATACCAGAGCATATGCAGAATGAAAATATATGGCTGGTCCAAGCATAGGTCATATGTGCAAAACAATGCATTTTTCTCTTTCACAATTACTCGAGATCTAAGGAGAGGTACTTCTCTCTTTCAGTCACAGTTAGACGTCAGTGGTGGGTTTATGAATATGTCATATTTGCATCAAATCATGTAATCATTCTGGGCTTTTTCACCCCATCCAGGTCAAGTAATCATCTTCTCGGAATAAATTATGGTAAATATTTATTTGCAAAGTTTTAATCAACTAATGACAGCCCTCAAATATTATGAAACTGTCACTTTATAAGATTTGATGCCACATATATCAGTCAGATTTGCACCATTTAATTAGCTGGACTTAGTTTATAGATAGAGTCAACTCAGTTGTTATATCAGGCTTATTATCTGGTTGGAGAGAACTGAATACAATTGTATAATTATTACAGTGTATAATGTACAATATTATTCATATGTACAGTGTACATTGTAATGCATTATAATGTATGACACCTTCATGTTTACTTAGAAGCCCTCTCTGGGGAATTGCAGGTATGTCTAGCAGCTTAGGTGCTACAGTTTCTGATGGAAGTTATACAAATATCAAGGGAGTTTTATTACTGTGACAAATTTTATATAGGATTCATCATTTTCTACTTTAAGGCTGAAGTGAATCCAAAGTAGCATGTGCTTAACTTAAATCATGTATATTTGATTGTTCATTTAGTCATTCATTGTCTTATTAAACAGATACTTTGGAGTTCCTCCCAAATTATAGGTACTGTACAATATACTGTTAAACACATAGCCTGCCTTAAAGGAATGAATAGAGCAGAGTAAAAATATGTAGTGAACGGATAATCTTCATATATTGTGACTTAGACCTTTGCTCTGTGTTCCATAGCACAGAGTTTATGGAAACCTTTACAGTATGGGTGACGCTGGAACAGGATGGGAAAGAGTAAGTAGGAGATTGTAAGATATAGGGCACTTCAAACAGAAGGTCCATCTGAGCAAGAATTAATGATCAATTTGTATTGCCTTGTTTTTAGCAATAAAATATATTTTACTCTTCAGTTAAATAATGTTTTTGGAATCTTTAGAGTTTTCTTTTTCCTTTCCTCTCCTCCTAAACAATTCTATTTCATCTTTCACTGAACTGAAAATGCTGAAAAATACATAATTTTCCTAGTATTTTAATCTTATATGTTTGCCCAATAAAATGTGAACACAGTCTTGCATAATGCTAAAAATTGATTTAAAAAATTTCTAAATGCTCGACATTACTTTTCCTGAAAGTCTGGTGTGGAGTTCAGTTTTTTCTTCTTGAATGTTCAGTTACAGTGCTGATAGTTATGCATGTTTACTGGAACTCTGTGGTAGGGGGTTGCATGAGGTCTTGTTGCTTTTATTAACCAGTTCATGATGTTGTTAAAGAATTGACTTTACCATGGCCATGATATAATTAGTGTGAGACACAATGCATGATGAAATGTTAAATCCTTGAAAAAGGAGAGATTCTTCTTTGAACTCAATAGCATTTTGTTTGTGTCTCTTTTATTGTTGGGTACCTGTATTAATCCCACCCACCTAGGTTTGTAACTCAAGGAGAGCAAAGACTGTTTTATTATAGATACATTCTATCTGTGATATTCGATCAAGGATAGTTTTGTCACCCAGGAAACATTTGGCAATGTTTGGACATATTTTTAGTTGTCACAACTGGGAAGTGGGTGCCATTAGTATCTAATGGCTGAAGGCCAGGGATAACGACCTAGACTGCACAAGATAGCCTCTACTACAAAGAATTATCTAGCCCAAAATGTCAGTTTTGTCAAGATAGGGAAACCCTGCTCTACATCAGATTCTTAAATCATTCTGTAACTTTGACATTGTTAGCTCATCCATTTTTGCCTCATTATAAAAGGGAAGTTAATTAACTAGTGTTTATGCAATCATATTGGTATAAGAGCTGAGTAGTTAGGCTGGAAATGACATGCTCTGCTATAAAGTAAAACTGAATCTTTAACAGTAAAATATTTTCACATAAAATAGCTGAAGTGATAGTTTCCCACTTCGTACTGTGTGACTATATAGCATTAGTGACTTCATTCATTAAGTATTTATTGAGCACTGATCTTATTGATAGGAACTGGGATCTATCAGGGAGCAACATAGACACAGATAGTGCTGTCATTAGTCCTCTACTTTTTTTTTTTTAAAGATTTTATTTATTTACTTGACACTGAGAGAGATAGTGAGAGCAGGAACACAAGCAGGGGCATGGGAGAGGGAGAAGCAAGCTTCCCGCCAAGTAGGGAGCCCGATGTGAGGCTCGGTTCCAGGACCCTGGGATGACCTGAGCCGAAGGCAGACACTTTTAACGACTGAGCCACCCAGGCGCCCCAATCAGGCCTATACTCTTATAGGATCTAGAGACATGTTGAAAAATAATTACATAAATGCATATTAAATTTATCATTTAGATAAGTGTTTTAAGATAAGCAGACACACGGGGTGGTCTAAGAACTATAGGAGCACCTGGGAAAAGTCTAATAAAAGTTCCCATTTAAGTAGATAAAAGGAGAAAGAGTAAGAGTTGACCCGGCCAAGGACAAATCCCGGGCAAAGTGATGAGCATAGGCCAAGGTGTGGAGGTAGGAAAGAGATTGGTACATTCAAAAAACAGCAAGGTGTGAAATATGATTAAGTGTGGCAATTAAGAAGAGTGGCTTGGAGAATTAGGCAAGGCCCAGATCTACTTAGGGCCTATAAGCCATGTAAAGAATTTATACCTTTATTCTAAAAATAAGATTAGACCTTAGGGACTTTAAGCAGAGGCGTGACTATGGTAAGATTCACACTTAAAGCCTAAGTAAGACAACTAGAGATATTATATTCCAAGTTTTTTCAGGAGCATATCTATAATACTTTAATGCTTTGGGTGTCTGTCTCTGAACCAACCAACGCCTGGCTGAGTCTCTCATATGTAAAATGCCCAAGTATCCCCATTCCACACCCCTCCTTTAATGAACCAGGTTTTTGACCAACTTGTGGTAAGAAATCACTTTTGTGTTACTGAAGGAAACAAGCCAACATATTTCAAATGTCATATTTCAAATGTAACGGGGTAAGGGGTGAGGTACTGACATTTGTGTGTTATTTACCAAGTGCTAGTACTGGGCTAAGCTTGTCACATCTCTCCTTCCTCTACGGCAAGTGCTGTTTTCCTCATCAGGGACACCTGGTTGGCTCAGACAGGAGAGCATGCAATTCTTGATTTCAGGGTTGTAAGTTTGAATCCCATGTTGGGTATAGAGATTACTTAAAAAATTAAAGTCATTAAAAAAATGAAAAGAAAACCACATCTCAGAAATGCTAATGAATGCGACTAGTTTAAGACCCCACAGGTAAACGTGATGAAAACTAATTTCTCTGTCTCCCAAACTTATACTTTTTTCCCTACAACATATAGGAGATAAGTAATTTATATGTTCTGTTTTTAAGCTTTATAACAACAACATGTGAGGTGGCTGTTATTTTGTCTTTATTTTATATATGTGGAAACTATCCAGGGTGTCTTGGTTAATAAATCCTGGGAAATGGCAGTTTAGATCAAGATTTGTCTGACTCCAAAACTGTATTCTCTTTTTGCTGAACCCTGATACTGTCTCCAAAAATCATAAACTTCTAACATCTTTCCTCTTTTTATGGACTCTATAGAACTGGAGAATAACTGGTCAGCATCCTCTCCAGAAAGGCTTTGTTATAATTTAAAGTCATCTTCAAGGTGGTATTGATAGCAAGCTTCATAAAGCACAAAATGTAGTAATTCTGCCAACGACTGAAACAATAAATAGTAAGGTAATGCATAATCTATAGCCTTAATGTAGGTGATTTCCTACAAAAAGAAAATAAATCATGCATATTGCATATTTCCAATTATATGATCGCTTCTTAATGATCACTGAAAAATGGAATATTTATAACAGACCAGGCAACTTTATGTTCCAGCCATCTAAGAACCAGAGCTTTGCTTAGATGTGATGCTATAATATTTCAGTGTTACTCCTTAACCTTGTGTTGTGTGGATAACATGGCAGATTCAACTAAATTAAGTTTGGAAATCAGACAGTCCTAGATTTGAACTCCAGTACTGTAACTCCACCTGGCATTGTAACTTGAGCTTTTTGATCCACTGAGCCATCTTCTATAAAATGGAAATATTTCTCTCAGGTGGTTGTCAGGATCTTTATAAGGTGCCTAGTACAGTGTCCAATAGCAAGCCAATAAATCTGAAAGTGCCATGAGAATATCATCATAATTGTTGCACTTGTTATCTGAATTCTATTTTGTTTCTCTTCTTTCTATTTTCAGGGACCACTAAGTACTGGCATGTCAGATGGGGAGGGGCTGTTACTGGAATCTTTGAGTGATGATGATAGAATTTCCATTTTCAAAACTCTCAAATGTTAGACTAATATCATTTCAAAAGAACCTTCTAGAGTTTTTTGATAACATAGCCACTGTAGATCTCTTTTAATCTGATGGAATCCCTGGAGGACAGTTAAATAGTTATAATTCAGGCCTTGCTTAAGAACTAAACCAAGTCAGTGGATAGTGTATTGCATTTTGTTTTGGAAGCTGCAAATAAAAGGAAAAATTATGCAAAATCTGACCCTATGAATTTTGGTTTCCTGGTAATTGAAAGTACCTATTAGTTATTCCAACGAAGTTAAAGAAGAAAATTGTATTGTTACATTTTTAAGAGAGACAACTCCATGGTGAATCTAGGCCATTGCCATGACAATACCCAATCTTGTAATTTCCTCTGTGTGTATGTTTGTGTGTGTGTGTTTGTGTGTGTGTGTGTGTGTGTGTTGGTCTGCCTCAAGTGTATTATTTTCATAGTCCACAAAATACTATGAGTAATGATACAGTGTAACTTTGTACTGTAGACATTTTTCAAACCATTTATTTATCCGTTGGGGATAAGGAAGTTACAATACAATGTTTAGTATATAGTTTGTATTTGACTTTGTGACTTAAGCAGATTTCTAAATATTTAATTTGGAGGGATGCTACCTAGAGTAGTTATTTAGTATAATATTATTTTATGATGAAGAAAAGACGGCAAGGGGATTTAAAACAGTTGTTCTAAGTGTAGGTAACAATATATCTAGCATGTCTTTTCTCCTCCTCAATGTCAAGTTACCTTGCTTGGTTCAGTCTGGCATTTTCTTTCATCTGTACTTCCTCATTTGGTTCTAAAGATTCACCTTCCTGAAACACGGTTCTGCTTAGTCTCTCATGTGGATAAAAATATTCCCCATTATCTATAAAATAGAGTCCGATCTTGATGTTCAGTGTTCTTCATGATCTGTCCTCAATTTACCTTTCCTCATATCTGTTCTTACTATGTTTTCCACTACTACTCAGGCCCAATAAAAGTAATCTTAATGATATGGAATTACATTAAATTCAAATTTATCTTTTCAAATTTACTCTACCCACTTAATAATAAAGGAATAAGGAAAGAAAGAGAAGGGATGGGGAGAAAAAGTAAAGAAGAGGGAACAGAGAGTGCAGTCATTTCTGCCTTCCAATCCTTTAGTGATTCTATTTGCCAAAGTGGGGCTGAGATGAGTGGGATTCTGTCCTCCTAGTTCCCCTGTGCTTCTATCATGTGAACATCTTGCCATGCCAGTGTGATTCTAAAGTTTAAATATAAATAGTTTTGTAAACTGTGCCCCTTAAGCACACATCAGAAGTCACCTAGGTATAGTGCTCTGTGAAGAAACATGATCTATTCCATTGCTCAGGAAAATAAAACAAAATGAGAAATCTGTCTGTGTTGGGCCTTTTGATAGATGGTAAAGTATGTCTATCCCCAACATGGCAACTCCATCATGAATTAAAGTAGTTTTGATTGAATGATATTTTTAACTTATTCTTTGAGCCTTAACCCTCAACTCAACTCTACCTCTATATTCTCTCCTGGAAGTCTACCTATGTTTGGGAAGGCTTTTCCTTTGTTGGCTTTAGCCTTTCAGGAGAAGTAAATTTAAACGGGTGAAAAAAAAAACCACATTGTGTAATTAAGTAAGAGCTCAGAAGACTAATTCAGTACATTTCTAAGTTTGCATCTAAAGTCTTTTTATAAATGATCCATGAGAATTAAACATTATGATCTAAATTTGGGGATTTTTGACCTGAAATCTATACTTTTTTTTCATTCATAACACATTCTCTTCTGTTGTAATGGTCATCTTTGTTAAAAAATAAAAAATGGGCAACAAAACCTACGTTGACACATTCCATGTCTCTTCTTGAAACTTGGACTCAAAGTCATATCTTTTTGAGGCTTTATTGTCAGCATTATCTTGTTGATTATACTTACATAACTTTAATAGCTAAAGAATGTCATACTTAATAAGTTGCACCAAAGATTTTAAGTTGCTTAGCTATAGTTTGTAGAAACCCCAAATAATAAAGATAGAAATACTTTGCCTGATGTTCCTTCAAATTTAGTATATGTGGCCATCTAGCTATGTTTGACTTTTATTTATTAAGCATCTGTGTATACAGGGATATCCTGATCGGAGACTGCCATATAACAAAAAAGTAGTTTCTAGCATAAAAATAAAACTAAAAACTAAAAATATCATAGAAAATACACAGATATACAGAAGAAAAAATACTGGATTTCTCAGTGTCACACTTTCTTATTATTGGGAAAACCTCCTGGATGTGACATAGGAAAGATTTAAGTTGCTTTTCCAGATTTTTCATTTAAAATATACAAAGGCAAATTACAAAGCCATATTTAAAAGCTTAAATTACCCCCCAACAAAAAAACAAAACCCATCGATATGCTGTCTGCAAGAGACTCATTTTAGACCCAAAGACAGCCCCAGATTGAAAGTGAGGGGGTGGAAAACCATTTACCATGCTAATGGACACCAAAAGAAAGCTGGGGTGGCAATCCTTATATCAGACAAATTAGATTTTAAAACAAAGACTGTAATAAGAGATGAGGAAGGACATTATATCCTACTTAAAGGATCTATCCAACAAGAAGATATAACAATTGTAAATATCTATGCCCCTAACATGGGAGCAGCCAATTATATAAGGCAATTAATAACAAAAGCAAAGAAACACATCGACAACAATACAATAATAGTGGGGGACTTTAACACCCCCCTCACTGAAATGGACAGATCGTCTAAGCAAAAGATCAACAAGGAAATAAAGACTTGAAATGACACACTGGACCAAATGGACTTCACAGACATATTCAGAACATTCCACCCCAAAGCAACGGAATACACATTCTTCTCTAGTGCCCATGGAACATTCTCCAGAATCGATCACATCCTAGGTCATAAATCAGGTCTCAACCGGTACCAAAAGATTGGGATCATTCCCTGCCTATTTTCAGACCACAATGCTTTGAAACTAGAACTCAATCACAAGAGGAAAGTCGGAAAGAACTCAAATACATGGAGGCTAAAGAGCATCCTACTGAAGAATGAATGGGTCAACCAGGAAATTAAAGAAGAATTAAAAAAATACATGGAAACCAATGAAAATGAAAACACAACTATTCAAAATCTCTGGGATGCAGCAAAGGCAGTCCTAAGAGGAAAGTATATAGCAATACAAGCCTTTCTCAAGAAACAAGAAAGGTCTCAAGTACACAACCTAACCCTACACCTAAAGGAGCTGGAGAAAGAACAGCAAGTAAAGCCTAAACCCAGCAGGAGAAGAGAAATAATAAAGATCAGAGCAGAAATCAATGAAATAGAAACTAAAAGAACAGTAGAACAGATCAACGAAACTAGGTCCTGGTTCTTTGAAAGAATTAACAAGATTGATAAACCCCTGGACAGACTTATCAAAAAGAGAAGAGAAATGACCCAAATCAACAAAATCATGAAAGAAAGAGAAGAGATCACAACCAATACCAAAGAAATACAAACAATGATAAGAACATATTATGAGCAACTCTATGCCAGCAAATTAGATAACCTGGAAGAGATGGATGCATTCCTAGAGATGTATCAACTACCAAAACTGAACCAGGAAGAAATAGAAAACCTGAACAGACCTATAACCACTAAGGAAATTGAAGCAATCATCAAAAATCTCCCAAAAAACAAAAGCCCAGGGCCAGATGGCTTCCCAGGGGAATTCTACCAAACATTTCAAGAAGAATGAATACCTATTCTTCTGAAACTGTTCCAAAAAATAGAAATGGAAGGAAAACTTCCAAACTCATTTTATGAGGCCAGCATTACCTTGATCCCAAAACCAGACAAAGACCCCATCAAAAAGGAGAATTACAGACCAATATCCCTGATGAACATGGATGCAAAAATTCTCACCAAAATACTAGCCAATAGGATCCAACAGTACATTAAAAGGATTATTCACCACGAGCAAGTGGGATTTATCCCTGGGCTGCAAGGTTGGTTCAACATCCGCAAATCAATCAATGTGATACAATACATTAACAAAAGAAAGAACAAGAATCATATGATCCTCTCAATAGATGCAGAGAAAGCTTTTGACGAAGTACAGGATCCTTTCTTGATCAAAACTCTTCAGAGCATAGGCATAGAGGGTACATACCTCAATATCATAAAAGCCATCTATGAAAAACCTACAGCGAATATCATTCTCAATGGGGAAAAACTGAGAGCTTTCCCCCTAAAGTCAGGAATGCGGCAGGGATGTCCACTATCACCACTGCTATTCAACATATTATTGGAAGTCCTAGCCACAGCAATCAGACAACAAAAAGAAATCAAAGGCATCCAAATTGGCAAAGAAGAAGTCAAACTCTCACTCTTTGCAGATGATATGATACTTTATGTGGAAAACCCAAAAGACTCCACCCCAAAACTGCTAGAACTCATACAGGAATTCAGTAAAGTGGCAGGATATAAAATCAATGGACAGAAGTCAGTGGCATTCCTATACACCAACAACAAGACAGAAGAAAGAGAAATTAAGGAGTCGATCCCATTTACCATTGCACCCAAAACCATAAGATACCTAGGAATAAATCTAACCAAAGAGGGAAAGGATCTGTACTCAGAAAACTATAAAATACTCATGAAAGAAATTGAGGAAGACACAAAGAAATGGAAAATCGTTCCATGCTCATGGATTGGAAGAACAAATATTGTGAAGATGTCAATGCTACCTAGAGCAATCTACACATTCAATGCAATCCCCATCAAAATACCATCCACTTTTTCCAAAGAAATGGAACAAATAATCCTAAAGTTTGTATGGAACCAGAAAAGACCCCGCATAGCCAGAGGAATGTTGAAAAAGAAAAGCAAAGCCGGTGGCATCACAATTCCAGACTTCCAGCTCTATTACAAAGCTGTCATCATCAAGACAGCATGGTACTGGCACAAAAACAGACACATAGATCAATGGAACAGAATAGAGAGCCCAGAAATGGACCCTCAGCTCTATGGTCAACCGATCTTTGACAAAGCAGGAAAGAATGTCCAGTGGAACAAAGACAGTCTCTTCAACAAATGGTGTTGGGAAAATTGGATAGCCACATGCAGAAGAATGAAACTAGACCATTTCCTTACACCACACACAAAAATAGACTCCAAATGGTTGAAAGACCTCAATATGAGACCTGAGTCCATCCAAATCCTAAGGGAGAACACAGGCAGCAACCTCTTTGACCTCAGCCGAAGCAACTTCTTCCTAGAAACATCGCCAAAGGCAAGGGAAGCAAGGGCAAAAATGAACTATTGGGACTTCCTCAAGATAAAAAGCTTTTGCAAAGCAAAGGAAACAGTCAACAAAACCAAAAGACAACCGACAGAATGGGAGAAGGTATTTGCAAATGACATATCAGATAAAGGGCTAGTATCCAAAATCTATAAAGAACTCATCAAACTCAACACCCAAAGAACAAAGAATCCAATCAAGAAATGGGCAGAAGACATGAACAGACATTTTTCCAAAGAAGACATCCAAATGGCCAACAGACACATGAAAAAATGCTCAATATCGCTCGGCATCAGGGAAATCCAAATCAAAACCTCAGTGAGATACCACCTCACACCAGTCAGAATGGCTAAAATTAACAAGTCAGGAAACGACAGATGTTGGCGGGGATGCGGAGAAAGGGGAACCCTCCTACACTGTTGGTGGGAATGCAAGCTGGTGCAGCCACTCTGGAAAACTGTATGGAGGTTCCTCAAAAAGTTGAAAATAGAGCTACCATATGATCCAGCAATTGCACTACTGGGTATTTACCCCAAAGATACAAAAGTAGGGATCCGAAGGGGTACGTGCACCC
This sequence comes from Mirounga angustirostris, assembly GCF_029215605.1. NCBI lineage: Eukaryota > Metazoa > Chordata > Mammalia > Carnivora > Phocidae > Mirounga > Mirounga angustirostris. Next base: position 172,105,420 of record NW_026991709.1, on the reverse strand, counting down.
GATGTTTTAAAGCAGCAATGTCCACAATAGCCAAACTGTGGAAAGAGCCAAGATGTCCATCGACAGATGAATGGATAAAGAAGAGGTGGTATATATATACAATGGAATATTATGCAGCCATCAAAAGGAATGAGATCTTGCCATTTGCAACGACGTGGATGGAACTGGAGGGTATTATGTTGAGCGAAATAAGTCAAACAGAGAAAGACATGTATCATATGAACTCACTGATATGAGGAATTCTTAATTGCAGGAAACAAACTGAGGGTTGCTGGAGTGGTGGGTGGGGTGGGAGGGACGGGGTGACTGGGTGATAGACACTGGGGAGGGTATGTGCTCTGGTAAGTCCTGTGAATTGTGCAAGACTGTTGAATCTCAGATCTGTACCTCTGAAACAAATAATGCAATATATGTTAAGAAAAAAAAAGAAGAAGAAGGTAGCGGGAGGGGAAGAATGAAGCAGGGGAAATCAGAGGGGTAGACGAACCATGAGAGACAATGGACTGTGAAAAACAAACTGAGGTTTCTAGAGGGGAGGGGGGTAGGAGGATGGGTTAGCCTGGTGGTGGGTATTGAGGAGGGCACATTCTGCATGGAGCACTGGGTGTTATGCACAAACAATGAATCATGGAACACTTCATCTAAAACTAATGATGTAATGTATGGGGATTAACATAAGAATAAAAAAAAAAAATTACCCCCCAACATATTTTTAGATTATTTTTAAGAATATAAAAACACAAACTACCCTTGAAAATATAACAAGCTTTAATATACTAATGATGTATAGTGGATAACTAGGGTAGTTATCTTCCTACTGGTATAAAAATCTCACTTGGCTGTGGGCTGAGTTGTTCCTTGTTTTAGCATAGAGAATCCATTTAAACTTTTTTGTCTATAGCTCCTAAAAATGCTCAGAATATTTGGGACTTTAACCCACTTGGCCCCACTGAGTATCATTAAGTCATTAAACTCACCTCAGGATCCATAGTACTATTATTTTTCTGTAGAACTTACAGATATATTTAAGCAAGAACCAACTTAATGATTTACCGTGGTTTTATAATTCAGCATTTAAAAATATGCTAATAAAGCCACATCATCTTTTTCCTACTTCCTATATTGAGGCTTCTTTTTCATTTATGTTTCAGATAGTATGAAAATTTTTTTTATAATTTCTTTTTTTTTTAAGATTTTATTTACTTGTCAGAGAGAGCACAAGCAGGGGGAGCAGCAGGCAAAGTGAGGGGGAGAAGCAGGCTCCCCGCTAAGCAGGGACCCAGACACGGGGATTGATCCCAGGATCCTGGGATCATGACCTGAGGCAAAGGCAGACGCTTAACCAATTGAGCCACCCAGGTGGCTCCCCAGATAGTCTGAATTTCTATATGGATGTACGTGCCCATGAACCTAACTGGACCCAAACCGTTACTTTGAACCACCCTTTTGCAACCTACTTGATCTCCAAGTTTTCCTGCCATTTATTTTGATACTGCACCAATTTATAAGAGCTAATGGATGAGTTGCTATTATTGCCAAAGCCTCTCTAAACCTGTACATTATGAAGCCTATTCTCTAATAACTATGAATTCTATGTATTATGGATGGTTATTTAAGATATAAAATATAAATGGACTGAGTTTGTCACATTTTCTTAAATAATAACAAAGACATGTTTGGGACTCAATACTATAAAATATTTGTATTAGAAAGTCATTTTTGCAATATTGAAGTGTAAGGTTATGGCTACAAAATAAGAAAACAAAATCTTCTCTGATTAACTTATAGTCACAGGTCAAGCATTATAAAGAAATGAAGAGGAAAATGCTAATGTAAAGTTGGATGGTGAATTAAACTTTTCTCTCCATGTTAAGCTAATCTTAAAGCCAAAGTAGGGAAACATGCCAATAAAAACAGTGATTTGCTGATTTTTAAAACAAAGACACTGTTCCCATTTCTTTTGAGTTTCGGAAAGCCAACATTTTAAACTCTTATTCAGAAAGGAGGTGAGAATAATTTGATTGCCTCTGTAAGTATTCTAATTATACTGTTACTATTGTTCTTGTGTTAATTAAAGGAAAAATCAGAGCCTTTATTATTTAGCAACCTGTATTATTCCCTCTAAGTATCAGATGACAAATGCTGAAATGAAGAGCAAGAGGTTCTCCAAGGAAGCCTCAGCTATGCAAGATTAGCAAGAGGCTGCAGGAATTAGAAAAGTTAACAGAAATCAGAAATGTTCCTAATTTTGAGCAGACTATGATGGGCCGCATTATACATATTGGCTTTCTCCTCTGAATGTGAGCCTATGCAGCAGAATGTCCAGGTTATATTAGAAACCTGATGCTTCCTTCCTCATACTAGGAAATTAAAAATATATTTACATTTTAAAGAAAGCACAAGGTCCTTCTCTGAGAGCCCTGTCTAGCATCTAATGTTAGAAATTACAATACTTGTCACAAATTAAAAAAAAAAAAAAAGAATAATTGCACTGACTTGGAACCAGCTTCCTTTCTTTTATCCAAACTAATAAAAGAGTGGTCTAATCATTTCTCCTAAGTAAAATGATGTTTCCTTCTTGAGAGTGTTTGAGTCTACGTATAGTTTCTACTGTTTTGATACAGGGTACAGTTGTCCATATTGGCAGTCTCTTTTCACACTAATTTTCCTTAGAGACAGTATCGGTTATCTCATTGATATTGTAGTATCAGAATACAGTACCAGTCTAGAGTCTTACTGACCAAGTGCCCAGCCTTGATTAATTGACTGCCAATACCACCTTTAGTTCTAGAACATGGGAATAGTTGGTATTTTTTTTTCTTCTTTTTCCTCCTTTTTTTTTCTTTTTCTTTCTTTCTTTCTTTTTTTTTTTTTTTGTCTCTACATCTTCTCTGCTCTCTTTAATATACACTGGATTCACAGCCTGAGGCTAGTACCAAGGTTAATTACCCACATCTAATGACCTATGTCATAAAATACATTTCTGGTATTTAATAACTTTAAAAGCACTTAATACAGGACCAATGTTAGTCATTCTGTGGTATGCTTAAATCCATTAAAATAAAAAAAAAGCTCACTAAGAATATTATGTTGCGGAGAACTATTTCATAACTGTGATGCTTTGGTTTGCTTGAAATCATAAAATGGTCATGAAAATGACTGGCAAAAAAACTAAGGTTAGAGTGTACCAGAGTCAAGTTTAATGACATTTCAAAGGAATGAAATGAGCACAGAATAGAGGAGGGTGAGGTGACAGAGCAATGAATTGCCCCTGCTGCTGCTGATCCTGTTTGATCTGACAACATTGGAAGGATAACTGCTTAATGAGACTATTTGATTCAGAACCATTTGCATATTTTTCATCAGAGAAAGTGGTTCTGTAGATTATGGAATGATTCTCTTAATCTGAATATGGTGATGATCTCAAAGACAGTGGTCCTTTGACATTTTTTATAAATGAATGGATTATCTAATTAATTGTATACCAGTGTTAATGTGTTTTTATCATAGATTCAAAGAGTCATAGAATTCTGGAGGTTTTTCCCAGGGTTTCTCAATTGGGAGGTGGCTATTTACTAGTTTTTCAAATTATATGCTGGATACCACATCTGCCTCTTTCTGTGAAAGAAGAGCAGGCAGGCATTTGTGAAGACCCAGCTTTCCCAGCAAGAGTGGTAAGTCATTCTGCACCTGAAAAGCCTTATTTAAAAGCAACAAGCTGGGGCGCCTGGGTGGCTCAGTTGGTTAAGCGACTGCCTTCGGCTCAGGTCATGATCCTGGAGTCCCTGGATCGAGTCCCTGGATCGAGTCCCTGGATCGAGTCCCTGGATCGAGTCCCTGGATCGAGTCCCGCATCGGGCTCCCTGCTCGGCAGGGAGTCTGCTTCTCCCTCTGCCCCTCCCCCCTCTCATGTGCGCTCTCTCTCTCTCTCTCTCATTCTCTCTGTCTCAAATAAATAAATAAAAAATCTTAAAAAAAAAAAAAAGCAACAAGCTAAGGAATAGGGAAAGTTATTCCATTACTTGGTGATTTCATGATTTCATATTTGTATCAAGATTTCAAATCCAACTTCCCTATTTGTGCTTGGCTGTAATTTAGAGGCAGAAATGGGAGAATGTGTGGAATGCTTTCTGATCTCTTCTATATCTTGGCTGCTGCGTTTGTGGAAATACCTGAGTTCATTCCTTCTAGTCCTTTCCACTCTTTCCTAAGGCAGCAAAATAATCTCGCCATTAATCTTATCAAGTCTGCCATTGCCCTTGGTGTAAAGACCAGCATCCTCTTCATGGCTCATGCATCCCTGCATGTCTTTCAAGCCTTTGTTTTGTAGTATTTACAAGGTATTTATTACTTTTTAAATCAACTCACATGTCACCTTTTCATAAAGCTTATCCTTGCCGTCCTTTAAAAAATTTCAACCCCTAATTCCGATGCTCTTTATCCCCTTTGTCTTTCTCTATTTTTTCTTTTTTTTCCTCCTTTCCTCCAGTACTTAACACTAGGTGGGTCTCTGCATCCTAGAATATAAACACAAAAAAGACAATGATTTTGCCTGATGATTGATATAACTCAAATGTCTAGATTAGTGCCTTGCACATAGTAGGCTCTCAGTAAATATAGTAAATATTTGTTAAAAGAATAGATACTGAATGAATGAATATGTTTGTGTTTGTTTCATTATTATTTAATATTTCCTCTCCCACTAGACTAAAATGCATGAAGATAGGGAACACGGTATGTTGTTTGCTTTTTTGTGCTCAGATTGTAGCCCCAGTGTGTTGCATGTAATAGTAATGTAATACATATTTTTGAGTGAATGAATTAACCAAGAAAAGACTTGGAAGAATTTTAATGTTCGCATGGCTGTTAAAAATTTCCCTTTAGTCCTCATAGAAGCTCAAAGCTATGTGATGCTGATTTCCATTAAATAATATTCTTTAGCAGGTGGTGATTGGGAAATAAGCTAAATAATCGACTGCATGCAGTTGTAACATTGATAATAGTTGATCAAGTCCTAAAAGCATACAAAAACCTGTATTTTCAATGGAGGGATTAAAACCAGGATCTGATTACTTTGTGCTACTTGGTTTAGATAAGAATTTCATCTCATTTAAATAAGCAGTCATTATGTTTTTTGTGTAAGGGTTGATGCAGGCCCTGGTAATAAGGGTTTATGTTTCCCACTTAGAGTTAGTAAAGGTGCATAAATGAGATCATTCCCAAAATAATCTTTTGGGAAACCCTATTTGGGAGTGGGGGAGATGACAAGCACTTGCAGTAGCCATATCTGTCTATTTATTTATTTATTTTGTTGAGGACATATGCTTTAGAGGCTTAACATTTAAAAGACTAAAGCAATATTATGAAGGAGACAGAAATGGTTTTCAGTGTCTGCTGAATGCACAGAAATTTGATAATTTTGTGAAGTGTTTTGAAAATAGTGGTTTTATGTGATTGATCAACTAAAAGTCCAATGAACATTGTGGCTGGAAATATGTGATAGAATACAGGATCTAAAGGGCAATAAAATGTATGGCTAATTTGTACATTCTTCCTTGGTCAACAGAGGATATGACACATGCAATGCTAAAAGGTGCATGGAGGAAGTGTACCCATTCTTCGAAAACTCTAAATCAGGGACTTAATTGCTCTTTGACACCAGGTTCCAAGCCTTAGTGTTTTCTGAAAAACATGAATTTTAAAAGGCAAGAATTTCTGAAGACACTTTCATTTTCTTTCAGGGCTGGCTAGCTGGCTTTTAGAGCCTGACCAGAAATGTTTTTATCTCTATTCAGTTCTGGAAAAGGAGAAAACAGGCAGGACATTATAGAGCAATTGAACAAGAGTCAGAAGATCTGGGATCTAATGTCAGGTGGACTGTGTGGTAAATTGTTTGACCTTGGAAAAAATTACTTTAGTTTTAGTCTTCCTCCACCTCCCCAGTTTTTAAAGGTAAGGAGGAGCACTGAGTATAGAGGAATTAATCTCAAAGGTTCATCCAGTGATGACAGATGTAGGAAGCAATGTTGTTCTTATTGAATTGTCAGAAAAGCTGGGACTTGAGCTCGACATGGCTTGAGAAGGATCTTACTCTCTGAGTGTAGTAGCTGGTTAAAGACCTAGAGACGAATGACTTGATTACTCTGCCTGAAACTGTTTCTTCATCTGTAAGATAGACCATTCTCCTGTATTTCCCAGGAATACTGTGATTTTCCAATGGAATAAAATATATAGAAGTGTTTTATAAACACTGAAAGCCAAGGTAAGAATTAGACAAATATGGGTATCATGATTATAAGCTAAACACTCTTCAAAATGGATACGTTGCTTAGATATTTCTTGATTTCTTGAAACAAGGTTTCATTTTTGTTTTTGTCCACATCCCTAACCCTGTACCCACAGCCAAGAAAACAATTTTTAATATTCGGTGAATTCTCAACTGGTATAAGCATGTATTAAAAATTTTACATCTGTTAATAGCTTCTAAGTGGGACTTTGATGTTTGGCAGCAGAAGTGACAAAAATAATATTTGGTGTCTAAAACAAATACTAAGTTGTGATTTTAAAGCTTTTATAGTTATATTTGGACAGATAGATTGCATGTGAATATAGAATGCGGAAGCATTTTAAAGAATTTCAGTTCTAGAAAAGCTCTTTAAAGGTCAGCCTAATTAAGGCAATGTTTTTGAACCAATATAAAGTAGATACTATTATTGGAAATTCATTGCAACAGCATAGAATGGCATTTCACTTACAGTTTAAACTTTTTATGGTTAATTTGGAAAGCAAAAATGATCTTTTTTGGGGTTCCTGATCTCTGACTGAAATGACATTTTAATCAATAATAATGATTTCTCTGCTATGATTAGGAGAACTTTATTCTCTAGGTTGTGTGGCACGAATAATTAAGCAGCTCTTTTTTAGAACCCCTAAAGGAAAGTTTTTTTTTTTCTTTTTTTGTAAGTGCGTGCCTATTTAATTCAGCAAAGGAAAATGGGCTCCTTAGGCAGAAGGTGAACATGGACATTTATTTACAACCTCCTGTGCATAGGTCATGGAATAAATTGGCCTGTGAGGGAAGTCCAGAAAAAACCAACCCCGGCCCCAAGACAGAGCTTCAGTTAATGCAGGCAGGCTGTGCATTTCGACTCTCATACCTAGAAAGGAGGGTTGTTCTTTTCCTGTGATGTCTCATCAGCTGTGTATATAAAAAGCTTGACTTTAAAATGTTGCCTGTTTCATAATATTGGTAGTAAATGATCTATAACTATGCAGTATTCTTCAGAGTAGGTACTTGTGAATCTGTTATATTATCACATAACTAGGAATCTCCAGACCTTTTGCTCACTTGTCTCATATCCATGTGTAAAGTAGAACATCATATATTCCTGATGGACCATTCTAAAGTGGGAAGACTTATTTGAAAAAACAAGGCTATAATTCTAATGAGAAATAATTATTAGAAGCAATGAAATATTTATGTTAGTCATTACACACGATTGACCATGAGGAAATTAAAAAGTCTTAAATGCCAAAACTAGCATAAATACTATCAGAAAATATAAATGAATGTTTAAATTTTTATTTAATGATTAAATGAAAGAAAGATCACATTTATCATGCCCTGAGATACTAATCCAGTGTCACTGGTTGAAATATCGATAAAATAAATGAGAAAAAGATGAATGACTTTCCCAAAATGCTATGTCTTTATTTAGATATAATTTAGCATTTGATACCATAATTGTTACTTACTTTAGTAAATTCAGTGATTTGATTATTGTTACATTGAGTGATATACTTTAAAAATTGGAAAAGTTCATCTGACAATATACATAAATGTGATGTCTTAGAAACTCATTGTGCAAATCTGCTCTAGTCCAAAGAGGTTTTATGAAATTGAGTAGTGAGTTTGAAATTAATCAACAAGTTAGTGACAATAGATGGTTTCTACTGTTTCTTAATACATGCCGTGTCTTTGCCGCTAAATAGAAATTGCTACCCACAGATATTTTCTGGGGCATTATTTTGTGTTGCAGAGGGTATTTTTTAGAGAAGTGATTTATAAACAAACCTAAGCTTTGCCAAAATGTCATGCTATTTCTATTTTCCCTGGTAAGTCACAGTCCTCTTACCCTTTTCTCTTCACTTCTTTCCTTTTGCAGCCTTCTTTTTCTGCCCGCCCCCACTCCCACCCTCCCCCACTCCCCAGTGCAGAAGGAGATGGGTCATTTTGAAGATAGAAAGTATATTACGGTGGCCTTATTCTCCTCAGGGCCTTTCAATACTCAATAATATGACTGCCTCAGCTTCTCTAGCGAAAAAAGCCACACAGGTACATCAGTTAAGTTACGGATCCTATTCTGCCTTTTCTAGAGATAGAGGAGGCCGGGGATTGCCTAAACACAGAGTTCCTTCAATTGCTGAAAGGTGCTGGCCCTAGAGCAAAATTCAACTCATCTTCCCAGGGGCCTGCCCTGTTCTGAACATCTCCAAACTAAAATGATTCTTCTTTTCTTTCTTCTTTATCAGTCTTCAATCACTCTTTTTATGTCATGAAGTGTCACCAGGTTTATGTGCCTGCCCACATTTCATAAAGTGAGAGGACACATGATAAAAATCCAAGAATAGCATCGTAAATCATCCGTGCCTCTGAATTGCTTGGAAATGTTAAATGCCTTGGTTTTGGTCCAGATGTTCAACTTGCCCCTTTTATACCAGCCTGACATACATCAATTGAAAAAAAAAAAAAAAAAAAGGAAAAGAAAAAGAACAGCTTGTTTTACAAACCCTCTGCTCTTCACTGTCAGTGTAATATTTGGTTTATTTTCCTTTCTTTTCTTATTTGGCTATTTATTGAAGCATAGAAGGATGTCTTACCTTATAGGAAAGCTATTTTCTACTACATGAAAAATAAAATTATGAGATAAACATCTGTTCTTCTGTTACTAAATGACAATGGAGTGCTAATTTTTGAATAAGATACTGTAGTCCCAGGGCTGTGTTGTGGGTTTCCACTACAAATTTAAAGACATCAGTAATCCATGAACCATGTAGAAAACAGTATATGGTGTGGCACAATTCTGTTTCTGTTGAACTATTTAATTATAATAGAATAATTCTAATTATTTGTTTCCTAATCCAAATCAGAATGTTGACCTATGTGATATTTCTAGAAAGTTCCAGGTAGATAGGGGTGGTGGTGATGATGATGGTGCTGATGGTGTATTTAATGGTAAGAACCAAGAGTATGGGAGCCAACAAACGGTAGATACCTTTCCCTTTTAGGCTGAGGCAGCTACGAGCAAGTCAGGAAAGGCTTCAAAGAAGTGATATTTGAAGTAAAAGTACTTGTAGATCACCAGGCGATCTTTGAGATAAAGTATTTTGGATGGAATAAACGCTGTCCACAGTTGTCTTTGTTTTTTTAAGTCTTTTTACCTTGAGAATTCCTCTCTCTCAATTTTCACAATTTCTTAGCTTCTGTATATTTTGTGGAAGGGGGGGCATTTGTAAGTGAAAAAAAATTGTACGGTTAACATTTAATATGAGATAATATTTCCACTTTTAATGTTTGCTGTGTCCTTTCACCTTGGTTGTGTGCTGACCATGGATTGCTTCATTATTCATCAGTATACAGCTCTGATGAATAGTGTTAAAGCATTATCTGTATTAACATACCGAAAACATGACTGAGAGCTCTTATCCAGTTTCTAGATGCTATATCCAGTGATTTTTCTTTTTTTTTTTTTGAAGAATTTGTTGTTCTTTTTTTTTTTTTAAGATTTTATTTATTTATTTGAGAGAGAGAATGAGAGAGAGAGCATGAGAGGGGGGAGGGTCAGAGGGAGAAGCAGACTCCCTGCCGAGCAGGGAGCCCGATGCGGGACTCGATCCAGGGACTCCAGGATCATGACCTGAGCCAAAGGCAGTCGCTTAACCAACTGAGCCACCCAGGCGCCCGTGATTTTTCTTTTTAAACAGAATGTAGTATTGTTGGGGCACCTGGGTGGCTCAGTCGTTAAGTGTCTGCCTTCGACTCAGGTCATGATCCCAGGGTCCTGGGATCAAGCCCTGCATTGGGCTCCGTGCTCAGCGGGAAGCCTGCTTCTCCCTCTCCCACTCCCCCTGCTTGTGTTCTGCTGTTGCTATCTCTCTCTGTCAAATAAATAAATAAAATCTTTAAAAAAAAAAAAAAAGAAGGTAGTATTGCTGGTGGCACCTCTCTTTGATCAGAAGCATAGCCAGATAGCTTGCATAGCACCCTGCCTTTAATATAAATGCCACTTTGAACTGTGCTTCGTTATACAGAGTATTAATAGAATGACTGGTCGTACCTGCAAGGCACAGTCTTTTCCTCTCTCTCCTTCACCCACACGCAGGTTGTTAAGTCACTGAAGGATATGCTGTCCCTGTGCATTGTTAAAGCTTTCCTCTCTGGAGATGTGATATCGTCAAAGGAAAGGTCAGGCAGTTTTCATTGTCTTTGCACACTAACACACTAATTTTAGATTTGAGTATCTAAAAAAAAAAAAAGCTACCTAAGAAGCTAAGAGGACAGTAAATTGAAGCTTCCCAGAATATTTATGATATAATAAATTTGCACATAAAAGCAAACACAGTGCTAACACAAAGGTTTCTTTTTTCAGAAGAATGGATTCTTAGAAGGATGAGTTCCCACCAGCTGTAGTGGTCATGTCATAGTTTCTTACATTGTCTGTATGAAATGGAGCAGTTGCTTGCTTCATTATATGTGTGTATAGTGTAAAACCTACATGCCACAATGTGATTTGGGGCTTGAATTGTATGATTACCCATTGCATTAATTTGGGGTAAGATAGATGAAATAAATGGGCCCAAAATGCATTGACTCAATAAAATACAATTTTATTTCTCAAGTTTATAAAAATCCAGGGTGGTTCCATGTTCAGGAGTGTGGGAGGGAGTTGGTCATGTGATCTCCAGCGATCACATGACCAACTCCCTCCCACACTCCAGTTCTCCAGCGATCAAGACAGATGAGGGTTTTGCCTCTTCAACATGTGCTTTCCAAAATGATTCTGGGCATCGCCATTCCAGTCAGGGTGAAGGAAAGAACTTGAGGTAGCTTGTGAGAGGCTTTACAGCACAGACTTTACTTCCATTCCCATTGGTTAGACTTTAGTCACATGACCTTTTTTGGTTATGCACCACAAGCTGGGAAATATCTAGCTTAGGGCCCTGGAAAAGGGGAAAAATGGATCTTGGTGAACAGGTAGAAATCTTTGCTACACGACCATTAGTTAGGCATTGCGCTGGGTGCTTTGTTTATCAGTTCATTGGCCTTCACCTGGTGCATCAGAGAAATGGCTAGTTAATTTGTCTTGCATGAGAGAAATGAGTTTAAAGATTCAGACAAAGCATATGGAAACTTGAAAATTCTAGCTTAGCTCTTTTTTTTTTTTTTCTTTTGGGAAAGGAAGAGCCACAAATAATTCTGGTAGTAGCATTATTTTCTTCTTTTTCTGCCCTTTGAATCTTAGTAAGAGGAATTTGCATTGTTGTTATTAGTGTTTTGTAAGAGTACATCCCTTTATTTTTGATGTTGGAGGCATGGAAAGTTTTTACTACAGTTCCATAAACTTTCAAATGTAAGGTGCTTTATTCAGTCACTGACCATACATTAACAAATTGTCTTTTCATTGTTATGTAGGTTTAAATGAGGGCAGATGCATTGTTGTGCTTCTGGTACTTCCCATTAATCGTCTAGCACATTTTCTTATTCAATAGAGGTATGATATTTGAGCCTTTAAATGGAATTATGGAATAGCAACCAAAGCAGCATAAAAGATTGAGACAGTTTTTCTAGTAATTAGATCATATAGCCCATTTTCTTTCTTTTACTTTATTTCTCTTCCCCCCTTTTTTTACCTCCCCCTTTTTCTCCATTCTCCTTCCTCCTCTCTCTCCCATCTCCCTGTCCCCCCTCCTCCTTCCTTCCTTCCTCCCTCCCTCCCTCCTTTTTTCTTTCTTTCTTTCTCTCTCTCTCTCTTTCTTTCTTTCTTTCTTTCTTTCTTTCTTTCTTTCTTTCTTTCTTTCTTTCTTTCCTTCTTTCTTTCAACCAAATGGTTATCAATACAGGTAAAATACTTTAAGAAGCATGTAGCTCTTTCTGTTGAAGAGGAAAAAAATCATAAGGCTACAAGTTATGTATTCTCTTCTCTGGAGACTAACTTGGACAATTAATTTTATTAATGTTGTTGACCTCAGTATCCTAATATAAAAAGTTTGGGTGTTGAACCCAGAGTTTCACAGGTCTCTTTGAGCCTTGTTACAGAAGGAGTTCAGGACAGAACCCCCTTGCCTAATGTGCCACTTTGGCATGTGGATTATTTTGAGCCGAAGGCACTTAAGACCCTGTGGGCTCAAGAGAAATTTTGTCCTCCCTTAACCACACAGAAGAATCTAAATTGGAGGTCTTTCCCAGAATAAGGGTAATTAGCAGAGATGAATTTTATCTGGGTGACCCATCTGTATGGTAGGGCTAACATCTAATTACCAAACATCTGCTCTTCTTATCGCCCTGTGAAGTGCATTCCTTTCCTCTGAAGTTCCAGATCCATGCCCCCTTCTCCTTGGTTCAAAATGACATATATACCTCAAGCTACCTAAGAAGCTAAGGGATTTCCATGTCCATGTCGATTCCCTGTATAAATTTGATTTTCTCCTGTGAATCTGTGTCTTGTCAATTTGATTCTTAGTCCAACTAGGAGGACCTTTGAGGGGACAGTTCTTGCTCCCCAACATTATCTAATTGCTACTTAGTGTTAATTGTTGGTTATGGGCATGGGATGGATGATTATAAAATATTGGGTGAGGGGTGTATTATTTATTGTTAAAATCTTATCTTTGAAATCCAGCTGCTGAGATTTGCATTTCTCATCACCACTAGATTGAGCTACGTGACCTTGGGAAAAATGTATAACCTCTCTGAGGTGCAGTTTCCTCATTAGCTTAAAAAGTTTTAGGTTACAAGATTATCAGCATCATAGGGTCATAGTGAGAATTTAATTAGATACTATCTGTCACACAGCATAAGCTGTCAAAAAAAAGTTGGTCGTTTAAAATAAAAATGTCATTCCCTTTCTTTAGTCCATTGTGTTTTTCCTGAAGTTAGGGGAAATAGGATGGGGTTTTTCCAAAGTAAATCTTAATTTTTTTTATGTGAAATTTGGCTATTGTCAGTGTATCACAGCCCTGGTGATGACATTAGGGGTTGCTTCACTGTCAGTTCCAGGGATATTCTTCTCTTTTTATTCTTTAAGTCATTTGGATAAAATATTAAAGAGCCCTAAGATGAGATGTTAAAGATTGGAGGCAGGAAATAGCTGAAGAAAATGAAATGAATCTATTTTACATTTATATAGCTCTGTGGAACAGGTGAGATTTGGTATTAATTTGAATAGTAACGATGTTTACCACTCTTGCAGCACCCTATATTTTCAGAACCGTTTTCAAACTTTAATTAGTTTATCTGAACATCACTTTGGTGGGCCCAGCAAACATTCTCACTTTATATCTGTGGGCATCTATCAAAATAGCCAATTTACCTGAATCGTTTAGTACATTGAACCAAATTAAGGACATCTGGATTTGACTTGCTGATCATGCATGCTTTGTGGTTTTTATTTATTTATTTTTCTATTCTTTTCCTATTCGACATTAGACTGAATAACTTACTCTGTAGATTTTAGTAATCCCATCTGCAAAATGGGAGATCTGAAAGAGAGTAGGGCAGACTAGACATTTCTTTTAACTTCAAAGACTTCTAGCAATTTTGTGGTTTCTGGATTTCTGATTTATAATTGGTCAGTTCCAATAGGTATCATATGTCTTTCCTCTCTTTTGAACTCATTGCTGTTGTATTCTGAAGTCCTGAGTACCAATTATTTTAGAATTTTTTAAACCTTGCCTTTGTTTTTTTTTTTTCTAGAGAGAGACAGGCCCCAATATTTTCTCTTTCATAGTTTGTTTCTTGGCTAGACACGGAAAGCAGAAAAAGAAGTGTCCTTCCTCATTTAGGTCTCTTAGATCTTACTAGTTGGGAGGTCTTGGGAACACAATTTAAACTCTTTGAACTATACTTTTCTGTAATATGGGATTAATAAATCTGAACTATGTGATTATTGTGAGAATTACATGACAAAAAATGTGTAAAAATGCTTAGGAGATTGTGTGGCACATAATTTATAATAGTCACTTCTTTTTAGATTAGGATGGACATTTAAAAGCTTTGAGATTTATTTTGTTCCAGTTAAAATAAATGTTTTTAAATTATTTGAAAATCCTCTCCGTTCTTTAACAGAGGCTTAACTATAGAGCCATTTTGGTGATGTAACTCAAGACATTATGCACTCCTTATAAAATATTGTGTATTTTGAAAAAGATACTTAGCTCATTGGAAATATTCAGCAAACATATAGTATGGTATTTTTTTTTACCAATACTTTGAAATTTTCCTAGCAAAGGAAGTTATTCTGATATCAAATGGTCTCTTTAGAGTTGTGTAGAATTTAAAAATATATATATAATTTCAAACTGGCAAGAAAGTTTATTATTCTTTGTACATCTTATGGCAAAGATGATGCAAACCAGGGCACAAAGCCAGTTTCTCTTACACACAAAAAATAGTTTTGATTTGCCTGTGGAGATAATATATATGTGACTCTGTGATTTAGACTAGAGGTATGTTAAACATGGACCACTCCATAGGTCTCTATAAAAAACCCAATATATCCTCATTGTCTATGGCTTAACTTCCTTTTCTTATACTTTTTGTGTTATGTTGATTTGTTGATCTGAGTTTAGATTTCTTACTCCAGGCATTTTTCAGTCTTAACTATAATCAGTAGAACAGGAACACTTAGGAAGAAGTACTTCCTAGTATCTAAAAGTCTTCTGTTGAACCTCTGTTCTGTGCATTTAAGTGATTGTTATTTGAATTTGAATTACTACTGGTGGATTAGAACCAAAAGTAAGTTTGCTTCCTGAGTAGGCATTTTCTAAAATGTATTAAAATAACACTAATGTTGTATTATACGCAAGTGTACAGTGCAAGAAGGTTAGCATCATCTGACAGAGCTAAAAAATTCTGGGTTGAAAGCAAGATAAACTGCTTCATTGACTGTTGAAACTCTTAATAGACCTGACATTAATTTTGAAAGTCCAAGAAGGGGATGTATTACATAGTATTTCCCAGACTTACATGATCACAGACCTGAACTCACAAGATAATGATAATCTTATCAAATTATCCAGCATGTGAAACCTCTTTATAATATCCATGCTGTGTACTTGTCCAACCTCTGCTTAAATGTCTGCAGTAATGAGTAACCAATTATGATGATGATGATGATGATGATGATGATGACGACGACCATTATAATGACACTAGCTAAATTATGCTTTCTACATGCTTTCTATGCACAGTTTCATTTATTAACTGTTTTAAATCTCCCACAACTCTTTACATAGATAGTATTTCTTTTTCCCATTTCATGTTTGAGGAAACTGAGTCTTGGAGTAGGTAAACTGTCCCAGCTAACACAGCAGAGATGGAGCTAAATCTGTATTTTGATTCTACAATATCTTGTCCCAAGCCCATGAATTTCATCGCAACACTATACTTTCTATATGTATGCATGTGTTACAGCCATTTGGTACCTATGATTGACTGGGTAGCTTAATAATTAAAAATATATTCAGATCCTTATTTCACCAATTGGAAAAATTATTGGTGGTTCCTGAAGTCTTTGAGAATGAGAGTAATATCAGGGCTTGAGGGCAGATCCAGTAAGATAGTGCATTGTGTTTATAGCCCAGAACCTGTCACAGGTAAGGGCTCAGTAAACATTAGCCAAAATCAATATTCTTAGTATTGTTGTTAATAAAATATTGAACAAGACAATCCTAAACATAGGCCCTGGTGTGCTGAGTGACTTGTACAAGTTTGGTAATTCTCAGCACCTGGAGGGTGAGGACTAAGATTCTTGAATTAAGATTCTCTAGTCCAGTACTGGCGTGCTTCCATTCAATTTCTTCTCTTGCCTCTTCCAAAGTCACATAATTACTTGGAGCCCATAAATTTTTTCATTAGATTAAATTGAGTGAGGCGGGAGGGAGGGAAAGCAAGAGGAATTTTCTTACTGTTTAGATTTAATGTCAGAGAATGCCAAGCATAGACATATTTATTATGCTTATTTTAATTTTTTTTATATACAGTAGGTTGGGAAATCATGCATTGGTCAAAAACAAATCTGAAGTCAGAGTAAACTGCAGATGTCCAGCTGAATCAAGACTGAATCAAAGGCAGTCCCTTTGTGGAAGTCTCTCGATGATATGAGAGTCAAATAAAACTTAATCTGCCTTGCTGTTCGCCTAGCCTTTTCAAGCAGCTCGCACATACAGATATCTCTCTGGCTCCCACACATAGAACCACTCAACTTATTTTTGTATGTGCGCATGCATGCCATTCTGTGTTACATGCTTGCTTTCTAAATGGAAGGACTAAATTTCACTTTTTACCTATTTTTGAGGGTTTGTCTTTCTTGCTTGCTTTCTTCCTTTTCCTTTTTTAATAGCACATTGCCTTAAATCATACTCTTTTTAAAAATATTAGTTCCACATAGCCCCTTTTACATTATTCTAAGTTTGAGATCATTTGGCTCGAAAGTCACTTGCTCTCTCTACCTCCACTCAGATCCTGATTTTATCTCTTGTTTGGCTTCTTACTATAGCTTCGAAACTGGTCTCTCTCCTTGTGCTATTGCCTAGAACACATTGATTATCTTGCTGCTGTCAGAGTGACCTATGGGAAGTATAAGGATATTATCATTTTCCTAGCTTAAACCATGCTATTCTCAACAGGATTAACCCCACACTCTTTACCATGACGTAGAAGAATTTTTTTGATTTGGTGTCTGCCTTACTCCTTAGCCTCATTATCCCACCTTTTTTTAATAGTAATATCAAATTATGTACAACTCTCCCAACAAACAATACCAATTCATAATTTTGTGTTTTGTTTATATTGGTCTTATTGCCTAGAATAGTCTATTAGCATCTTTAGGGCAGAGTCTTTGTCCTTTTCAGCAGTATTTCCTGAACGATTTTCATGGTGTGTTGTCCATGGTAGATGCTTTATTAGTGTTCTAGGGCTGCTGCTAGAACAAAGTACCAAACACTGGATGGCTTAAACAACAGAGATCTATTCTGACAGTTCTGGGGGCTAGAATTCCAAAATCAAAGTGTTGACCGGGCCATGTTCCTTTGAAGCCTCTGTGTAAGGATCCTTCCTTACCTCTTCCAGCTTCTGTTAACTTCAGACACACTGTGGCTTTTGGGAGCAGAACTTTAGTCTCTGCCTCCATCTTTTCTTAGCCGTATTCCATCTGTGTCTGTGTGTATATCCAGATTTTCCTCTTCTTATAAAGACACTGCTCATATTGGATTATGGTTCACCCTAATGGCCTCATTTTAACTTGGTTACGTCTGCAAAGACCCTATTTCCAAAAAGATCACAATTACAGGTCCCAGGGTTTTGGACTTCAGTATCTGTTTTTGGGGGGACACAGTTCAAACCATAACAATGCTGAATAAATGTATGTGTACTCAGCTACCACTTCTGAAAAATCATCTTCTATGTCCAAAAGAGAGGTGATCACCCCACCTCCATATAACCATAATTGCATATTACTATACCTTGCACATACTATTTATTAATTGTCCTGTCACAATATATTTGTTCATATATTTGTGTCAGTAGTTAGATTAGGAGTTCCTCAAGAAAGGGCTGTGTACTACTAATCTTCATATGTCACTGCCTAGCATGGTCCCTGGAAGGGAAAAACAAATGCTTATTTAACTAAATCTCTGCTTTTATTCTGACTGGATTATTTTCCTTTTTCTCCTTGAAAATTTTATTGCTGTCTGCTCGACCTTTTGTGGGAGCATCAGACTGGCTGGGTGATAAGGTTGTAATATTGAGATATAGAATTCATAGTCTCTTTCTGTGGATCTATTGTACTATAACCACTTCAGACAATGAAGAATGCTTTTACCATCTGGGGCCAGTTCATCTAACTAGCACTATCTCATAACACTCTAATAGTTTGGCTTTTTTAGAATTAGTTTAAATCATTGTTTACAAAGTATGTTTATGTTGCATGTAAAATATTTTTTGGAAAATATGTTTGCATTTTTAGCAATGATTGTTGGAAAAATTTATATAAGGGGATAACAGTAAACATTTCACATGCTTGAAGCTAGAAAATTTCTAAGGAGATGTATGGAAATTGCAAAGCTGTTTTTGTTGCTTTTAGCTAAAAAAGCTGATGGCTAAGGGCATGTTTTCCTTTTTAGAAACAAAAAGGAAATTTATCTCAACAAATAATTCATTAAATAATATGTATCCCTTTCAAAAAATATTTGGGGTGGGTTATAACTAAAACCCACAAATAGGATAGTAAGAGATAAACTGAGATTTCAAAAATTACATTGAGTATAGGATATAATTACCACAAGTGTTTGAGATAAGAAATAACCACAACTGAGCATTTACCTTAAAGATTACCTCTTTACTGGTGGTTGGTAAAGGAGAAAGATAAAATTTATGCGAGTCACTTAGGTAGCAAATCCGTGAGTATCTCCCTTTGTCTTTCTCTCCACCTGCATCTTTATTTAATCTTTATTTCAGTTATGACATAGTCCATTTTTTTGTTATATGTCGCTTAACAATGCTTTTGGTAATCTAGGGACTGTGGTTCTACTAGTCTGTGGCAGTGATGTCTTGACAAAGACTGCAAATCACTTTTAAAATGTTAATCTGACAAGTTATTTCCCTTTTTCTCAAGGCAAATCCTTATTAAAAGTAAAAAGAAAAACATTTAAAAATAAAGTTGGCATATTGGGGGCCTAGGTGATTCAGTGGGTTAAGCATCTGATTTCAGTTTATTTTTATTATTATTTTTTATAGAATTATTTTATTTTATTTTTTTATTAACATATAATGTATTATTTGTTTCAGGGGTACAGGTCTGTGATTTATCAATCTTACAGGAATTCTGACTTCAGTTTAGGTCATGATCTCTGGGTCTTGGCAATCTCCCCTCAGCAGGGAGTCTGTTTCTCCCTGTCCCTCTGCCCCTCCCCCTGCTTAATGCCTCAGCTTTCTCTCTCAAAGAAATAAATTAAAATCTTTATTAAAAATAAATAAATAAACAAAATAAAAATAAAGTTGGCATAGAGAGTTGCTGCTATTGTGAATTTATTTTTTATCAAAAGAAACATGATTTCTGCTTTTTACTTTGACTATGATGTCAAAATAATAATAATAATAATGGTATCTTTTTCCATTTTAAGTAGATTTTTTGCTGAGTAAGAAACTTGGCTAAATTATTATTTGATTGATAGAAGATATATGTAATAATGGAAAATATCTTAAACATTATAGAACTTAGTTATGAAGGATTTAATTATCATAAAGGTGGATAAATTTTATGTTTATTTTTATTTTTAAGCTCTTATCCAAAAGCCAATTTTCAAAAAAGGTTCTCTTGTTTTGTTTTGCTATTCTTCCTGAGAGAGTTGTGATACTAGTTTTAAGGGATACACTTCCATTATTCTTATTTCTTATGTTCCACCCATTATACCTGAACTATGTGTATCATCAGAAGGCGGAAAGCAAAGAGCTGGTCTTCCCAAGAACAAAGTGTGAACCAAATTGATTTTAAAATTGCACTGTACCATGCAAGCTGTGAGGTTCTAGAAGAGTACAATCAGCTTCTCTGAAAACATGGTTAAAATAATATTTAGGATCCATCATTTTTGGTTTCCATGTAATGAAAATATGGTATCATTAACTGTGGTATTATGATTTTAGAAAAGGCTTTTATTGTAAATTTAGTCAGTAGACCTAATTTTAAAAAATGAAATTAAACAAATGATATTTTAGAAAACAATTATTTAAATTTTCTCTGCAAAAAGTACTTAAAATAGAGAGTCAAATGCTGGAAATATTTTTTGATGACTTAGATTTCTGGGTATCATTAATACCATAATATACTACATACATTTGGTTAATCTGTCTCTCATAATTGAATGTTCTAGATACAAAAAAAATGCTTAAAAAGTAGGGGTACCAGATTTGTTTTTTACTGCAACCATTGCATTGTTATTCTCAGTGGATGAAAAGTTGAGTTTTGAATCCTAGTGTTACAAACAGATGAGCCCATGCCGTCTTCTCTTCCTCTACTCTTGCCACATTCAACAATTCATTATCCAAGGAGAAACTACATTATTTCACTTCTTGGCTTGCTTTCAAAATAAATTCCAGACTCCACAGTATGGCCTCAGAAGTCTTAACATTATTGGAAACCTGCCTAATCAATCTGATTTTAACTCTTGCCCCTCATTTCTGCCTGTTGAGCTTCCTGTTCTCAGGGAAAAATACTCTTCCTCTTTAATATATATTCACTTGACTGGAGACTCACTATTTTGTTTTCAGAGTAAACATTAACCTCCTCTATCTATCTGTCCTATCTGTCCCTATTATAAACCCAGAAGTCTCAGTTGTGTTTTTCTGATAACGCTACTAAAATTTATCTATTTATTGTTGGTTTGTTCATTCTTCTTTTTCCTCCTTACTACCTTTCTCTTTCCTCTCTCCTTCTGCCTTTCCCCACCCCCTTTCATTTGTGGTCTACCTTCCTTTATTAAATGTACATTAAGAGAGAATGGGCCTTATCTGTCTCCATTGACATATCCCCATTGCTAGAAAGGAAAAAATAAAAACTTTAGAATGAAGAAATATGATGGTTACCACCTTAATCAAAGGATTGAAGCTTGATCAGTAATGGGACAAATCAACATTATGCACCTTTGAGAGGTTGCACTGAGAAGGAGACAAAAATATTCACAAAAGAATCTAATCATGAGGAAACATCAGACAAGCCCAAATCCTACAAAATAATAATCCATAATATTCAAAGACTTCAACATAATAAACAAAAAAGATTTAGCAATTGTTCCAGATTAAATGAGACTAAAGAGACCTGTCAATTTATATGTGGAATATATGATCTGAGATTTGCTTTTGCTCTCAAGGCAAACATAACCTTAGTGGTACATTTAGAGAAATCTGAATAAGGTCTTTAGGTTAGATAGCAGTACTATATAAATGTTTATTTCCATATTTTGAAGTGTCATTGTGGTTATGTAAGAGGATGCCTTTGCTTTTAAGAAATATATACAAAATTATTTAGAGTTAAATAAATGTTATGTCTGCAGCTTATTGTCACTGAGTTCATAAAAGTGTATATGTGTGTTTCTACGGAGACAGAAATTACAAAAAAAAATGTAGTAAAATGTTAAAATTTGGGCAATCTCAGGGAATTTGAGCATACAGTGCTTCTTTATACTATTGCATCATTTTTGTAAGTGTGTAATTATCAAAGTTTAGAGTACAGAAAAATGCATCTAGTCAAAGCTTCCATCTATATAATCAGAGAACAAAAGAGCCACAAAGAAGGAATTTCCAGTACTGATGCACCCTAAATAAAACTTTAAGTATGCTTAAGAAAACACATGGTATAACATTAATATTCTATTTATTTATAAACTAAATTGATGTGACAAGCCAAAGACTTCTGTTTTTCCTGTTGAAATTATTATAGGTTATTGTAGGTTACGTATAGAGTATAGAGGGTTCTACTTTGAGAATAACACACATTAAATATTTTCCATGCAGTTAGAGGATTAATAAATAACCTAAACAGGATTCAGAGGTGTTTTTTTCCACCCAACTTCTTCTTGATGTAAAATAATGTTTGTAGAATTAGAGTAGTCTTAAAAAAAAAAAAAAGAAAGAAAGAATGCTGGACATATAACCGAGACTTCATCAACCTGCTTTAATTTCTAAATAATGATGTTTTATGTATTTCTTGGACTGGAATATTTTACTCAGAGAGTTGCTAAACCCAAGCTTTCAACTGAATGAATACCTTCTAAATAGGGTGAACTCCAAAAAGGCATTTCTTTCTTCCAGAAAATACATTATTCTTTAAGTACATTTTTTTAGGTTATAAAATAAAAGATGCTAAACAGAATTCATAATGGTTATTATCTGGCTTAAAATTCTAATAACAGACATTTCTTATAGATTTTGAATAACTGGATTGTAATATGGGAGCCAGATTTAGTTTGTAATGGGCTCAATATTGACCTTCCCTGCCACATTACCTGTGGGCATCATGCTAACATGATAAAATGGCTAGCATTGAAAGAATACCTTTGTTTATGGGGTTGGATACCTGCCATATCTTCAAATATAATAACCAACATCCCATCTAAAATTACTGAAGCATAAAAGTGAAACAGAGTGCATAATAAGAGTATGTTAGAATCATTTAGTGTGTGCTTATTTTAAGCTCATTCAACTCCTTGTTTCCTGATTAAATCCATGCTATCCCCTTTCAAGACCATTTTTACAAATGCATTATCTCAGCCTTACATGGCTGAGAGTCATCATCAAGTGCAGTATACAAAGCCATGGCAAACCCTAGGAAAAATGTAAAAACTTTGGTGTTATATGAAGAATACAACAAAGTAACTGTACAAGGTCATAGAGCTAGAAGAGGGCAAATTGAAGTACAAACTCAAGCTTCCTAACTCCTGTTCCTGTTCCACATCTCAAAACTCTACCAACATGGTCCCCAAAGGAAATATCTATCAGAGCCAATTGAGCCTCATTTTGGTGGATCGTCTAATGAGTGAGGGATAACACACAAGGGATGTTTACGTGTGATGCCTTAGTAGATTGAGAAAGATAACTGGTTTCTTAACCATTGCATAGGACTTTTGCGTGACCTCCACAAGGATTTTGAACTTGGGTCTGCTTTTCCCATGAACTAATTGTTGAGAATAAAGGATCACCTCTGATCATAAACCTTTACTAGCTAGCCTTTTCATTGATCTTGTGACCCATGAGAGCTTAATATAAGCATTCTGATCCACCAGTTTTGGAAAAGTGGAAGTAAAACCCCATAGATAGGAGGTTTTCAGTCTGCTCATTTAGTGGGTCAGGTATAGCCAATAGAATTAAGTAGTTGGAGTAAGTTTTTATTCAACTTGTTTTAATCAACATGTGAATGTCATGACTGCTTTTTTGGAGCTCAGAATAGAACTGAGTCTTCTCCAAATTGTACCCTGCTAGTAATACCCAGCTAAGAAAAATGTTGCTTCATTACCCCAAATCAAATTCTACTAGACTGTTTTTCAGGTTTCCCAGATCTATTTGGTTATTTTACCTAAGGACAGGTCAATGTCAAGGAAGTAGAAACAGTTATCACTTTATTCCCATGTGGGGATTTCTCTTCAGGAAGTCTGTAATCAGCTTTCTCCAGTAGAGATTTGACAATTTGATATATGCGTAGCTTCTTCTCTTTCCCCTTTATGACCTTCAACACCTCTTTTGGAAACTATTCCTAGCACCCTCATATTCATCATGCCCCAATCATTAAATGTCACTTGTTAATTTACTACTTATTAGACCTTTTAGCATCTGATTATAAATATAGGCCCAGTCTTCATCACCTAGGAGACATGCAGTTGATTTCCTGTAGCCTCTCTTTCTGCACCTCTTGACCTATTGATTGTGTAAGTTTGCTTGGGCTGCTGTAACAAAATGCTACAAACTAGGTGGTTTAAAACACAGAAACTTACTTTATTACAGTTCTGGAATCTAGAAAACCTAGATTAAGGTGTCAGCAGTTTGGTTCCTTCTGAGAGCTGTGAGTGAATCTTTATTTCATTCTGTTACCTTCTGGTACACTGCTTCTAATCTTTAGAATTCCTGAGCTTGTAGATCTCTGTCTTTATTTTCATGTTGATATTTTCCCTTTGTTCCCATGTCTGTCTCCAAATTTGCCCTTTTATAAGGACAGTAGTCCTATTGGATTAAGTCCCATCCTAATGACATTATCTTAATTTAACTAATTATATCTGCAACAAGACTGTTTTCAAATAAGGTCACATTCTGAGATACTGGGAGTTAGGACTTCAACATATGGATTTTTTGGGTGACACAAAATAATATTGAACATTTCAAATCATATTACCTTCTCATCTATTATTATATATAAATCTTCATTTATATAAACTATAGATACTTATTAAGTATTAACTTCATCATCATTGAAGCTCACAGATGATAAACAATATACCTGAGGAGATCAGGTAAAAGGAAAGAATCACCATAAATCCACTAAGTCACTCAAAAAAATAATTGTCATTGTGAACTGACATCATATTTAGATTGAGTATGGGTCACAAGTGTTACCACCTCCTCATGAACCCTCCTATTCTAATTTTACAAATAAGGAAAGCAAGGCTCAAGACTTAATTTCCAGGGTTATATATAGATGTTCATACACCGGTCTGTCTTAATCCAACACCCATCAATGAAAGCTTCATTCTTAGGCATGCTAATGAATATGAGTTTGCAAAGAAAGTATCACTTCATATACAGAGGAAGTAATATTTTAATATTGAGATAAAAAAAAAAGACCAAAAGGCAGAGCATCATCAAACCCAAATTAAGGGGACCTCTAGAGGATGAGTTGTCAGGACTTAAGAGTTTTCATGTTAACAGGAGCAATATTTGATCATAGAGGTAGTGGCTAGACCTATCTGAGTGGAAAGATAGTATTTTATAGGTGCACTATTTCAAAGACCACTGAGGCTTAGCTCTATGTGGAAAATCTTTTTCTTCTATCACCAAGTCAAAGGCTACTTTATTAATTATTAATGAATATTGAGCCTTAAGCCAATAAGCACATGAAACAAGTACTCAATATCATAAATTAAAAGAGAAATGAAAATTAAAATTATGACATACCACCATATACCCATTAAATTGCTAAAATGAAGGAGATTGACAGCAACAAATATTGGCGAGGATGTGGAGCAACCAGAACTCTTCTGTATTATGGGTGGGAATCTGAAGTGTTGCTATTACATTGGAAAATAGTTCAACAATTTCATAAAAAGTTAAAATGAACCCACCCTGTGACCTAACGATTATGTTTACATACAAGGGACTTTATCGAAGAAGAATGAAAACATGTCCACAAAGGGGTTTGTGTTACTTGGTTTATAGCAGTTTGATTTATAATCACAAAAAACTGGCAACAGCCTAGGTGTCTCTCAGTAGAAGAACAGGTAAGTAAATGATGACATGTTGACAGTGGAATACCATTCAAAAACAAAACAAAACAAAACAAAACAAAAAGCAGCAACACGAATTAATCTCAAAACATGTTAAGTGAAAGAAGCCAAACACAAAAAAATGCATTGCGTGTGATTCCACTGAAGTAGAACTCTAGAATAGGCAACATAATCTACAACATAAGAAATCACTTGCTTTGAGGGCAGGATGTTGACTAAGAAAGGATACAAGGGAATTTTTGGCATGATGAAAATATTCTCTCTCTTGATAGGACAGTGGATTGAAATACAGCTTTCAGATCTATGTAGTGTATAAGTAAATTCTTCCTCAGCAAAAATGGCTTTTAAAAATGTTTAAATACAGATCATAGGTAGCTTACTCAGAGAAGAAACTGCTCTGTGTGAATTATTGTGTGTGTCCGAGTACTCATGTGCCAGTAAGCACATCAACGTACAGGCATACACTGCACATGTATGACAACTGGCCCAGACTGAGCTGTTACCACATATGAAGAATAATGAGATATAGGGTAGATTTAAACCTGAAAGTTCTTCTCAGAAATCCTGTTACAGACTGCTTTTTAGAAACAGTGAGGTGAAATACCCCCCCTTTTTGTCCAAAGTGCCCCTCAAATTGAGTTCACTAAACCTGCTCCCCCAGCCTCTTGCATCCTGTGCTTTTTCCCTGGACATCTTCCCTAGCCAGATGCTCATTCAAAATGATACTGTTATCCCTTTGAATGAACTCTGCTCAAAGAGATACAACTCCCGTGATGCCATGACAAACCCAGCTTGTGCAAAGGCAGTACTAATTTTAAAACTCAAGTGTTATGTCTGGGATTTTTTTTTTTTTATTAACCTCTCCTAGAACTCTACTGTGCTGTCATACATAAATCAGAGAATTATGAAAGAACTAGTCAAAGTGGCTGTTTCCTTCTAAGGCTGTAATTTGGCTCCATGAATTATTAATTATTAGACTGGTATGGCATCAGCTCCTCAGAATTCAATATAAATGTAAAAGGCACACCTTATCAGAATTTAAGGAGCTGAAGTAATGTAATTCTTAACATTTAGTGCTTTGTATATGTTAAAGGGATTTGGAATATTCAACCCACGAAACTTTCTGAAATAAAATACGAAGTAAAGAAGGCTTCTTTTTCTTTCTTTCTTTCTTTCTTTTTTTTTTTTTGGTTAGTAGATTTGAAATTCAGTATAAGGAAGCAGATGTGGATTGCTTCAAGGGTTTTGATTGTTGTGAAGGATGGAGTTGTTTCATAGATAACAGGACATGTAAAAGACTGTGGTTGAAGAAAACTGTCTGAAAGTAAATCTTTGGAACATCTTGCATCTTTGCTGCTGTTAAGGAGGAAATAAATAATGCACCAAGGATTGAAGTTATGCTAAAGATAAGTTCATTGTTGAAGGCAGACAACTGATATAGTAAGTATGTTATTTTTCATATGCAAATTATAGCTCTTAAAAGAAACAAAGAACGAAGAATATATGTATCCTTTCTGGTTTTTTGCTGGGAGATTTAGCTTTAATACTTGATGAAGGCTTCCAGTCATTCCCCTTTAATATATAATGCCATTTTTTTTAAACATTCTGCAGAAAAACGTAAGAGCTTACATTCTGTTCTTTTTTTCAAACACAAGATTAGTCTCATTCATGTGCAGGACTTTTTTTTTTTTTTTAGCAATTTCTAAATATTTTAGAAGCGTGCTCTACATATACACACATCAGCCTCTATCAAATTCAGACAACAACACTTAACTAATATTACAAATTCCACGCTGCTCAACATTGTAATTTAAAGAAGGAAATTTCATTGAATCTCTGATCTATCTAATGATTTTGAATTGGTGGTTTTTATCAATATAAATTCTAATACAGTAGATATATATGTTGTGGTTAGCTATGCTAAAATGAGTATGTTATGCTTCACCAGCTTAGCCATTCTAAGAGATTATTTTAAAGAAATAATTATTTTGCTAAATCTCTGCAAACTTTCATATTATTAATAGAAATTTCAGTAGCTTTATTACTTTGACTTCTCTTCAGTGATCTGTTTGACTTAAATTGAAACAGACTACATTTAAAAAAAAAATCTATTCTGTGGGGTTGCATTTGGTACAGGAAAATAGATAGTAAATTCATTCTATAAAAATAACTAAATGTGAAAATGACCTGGGAGATAAAAATACCTTGATTATGCTCTGTTGCTTTTCTGTAGCAGTTTTAACAAATTGACAAGTTAAAATTTTGCTTGAATCCTATTCTGACGATCAAGTATTAAAAATTGAGATGGTTTTCTTTTTAGGCCAGAGAGGCCAAGCTGTCACCCATAGCACTTCAAAGATAAATGACAGTGCATCAGAAATCATGAAAACTATAATTTTAAGTATGCTTGCACGATGGCATATGTGTCCAAAGAGTTTCCTGAAAGGCAGAGATTATACCACACAATTGTATGGTACATTAAAACAAAGAAAACAAAATGATGTTTTTCCTTTAGAGTGAAATAATTCATTTTCTATTTAAACTGTTTATAAAATCAGGGGCAAGAATGCATCAGAATGACAATTACATGAACTGTTTCATTGTTAATAGGCTACCATTTTAGACCCATTTATACTACTGGCCATCAACTATCATTTAAAAATTGATATTTTTCTGACTTTATTTTCTGTATGAGAAGTTGACCCTTTATATTGT
Organism: Mirounga angustirostris; assembly: GCF_029215605.1. Taxonomy (NCBI): domain Eukaryota; kingdom Metazoa; phylum Chordata; class Mammalia; order Carnivora; family Phocidae; genus Mirounga; species Mirounga angustirostris. Next base: position 172,077,445 of record NW_026991709.1, on the reverse strand, counting down.
CAGGAAGGGGTGGAAACTATATAGAAGTAGTTTTATTATAATACATTTACTATAATACATAAGTTTGTGATGTACAAAGTGTGCTTTGGTTCAATATTAATACAAAACTTTCTTTATAACTAACATATTTCCAAGATACAGTTTCTGTCCTATCTCTTTTGGGCAGCAAATTGCCAGAACTTGAGGGTTCCCTGGAACCCTTGGGAATAAAATTGGGTCTGGACTTAATTGCAAATGATGGATTCATTCTTCTTTCAGCTTTGCTAACCAGATCTGACCCCCTACCTTCAGTTGTATCAGGAGTTTGGATTATATATTTGGATTTTCAATGAAACTATAGAATATAGGGGTCAGGCTTTTTCATGGGTCAAGTTTTTAGATGAATCTTAAGTTTTCAGTTATCCAGTGAAAGATGGTAAGTTTAAAATCTGTAACAACTTAGGAACAGGACAGCCTTTTGGAGAAAAGCAGTATGCAGAGAGTATCCTTTGGCCCAACCCAGGCATTATTCTATTAAAGAGCTATTGAACTGGGGAAGAAAAAGGTATCCCTTTGGTTGGAGCCCCTGCTGTTCCTGCCCCTTATCTGTGTCAGTTTTTCTGGGATCACTTTCTGTTCTGATTTGTCCTTGCCCTGGGTTAGTCTGTAGGGTTGGTCTCTAGATTTCATATCTTTGGCCCTATTAAGCCATGATAAGCATTTTAAGCTTGCTCACTTGCTATCCCTGTCTGGTGCTTTCTTTAAGCCTTGTTTTACTTGTAGAAGGCTTGAGCCGTTGTAACTTTTGAGGCCACAGTTTCAAGACAGTTCTTATGGCGCAGATGATTTTTTTTTTTTTAAAGAAGAGATATCTTAGGATTCACTTAAAATTTCAGCCTGGCGTGAGATAGAACTGATTTTGAAAATAAGCTGTGCTACTTTCTAGCAATGACTAGTTCCCTAAGTTCTCTGAGACTTTGTCGTTCCCTATTTGTAAATGAAGACATTAATGCTACTTATCTAATTTGATTATTGAGAAAATTGAATGAAACAATGCATGTAAAATACTTAGTATTTGCCTTGCATGTAGTAAATGCTCAAAAAATTTATTACTGCCTTCACCTATTCTATCAACATGGTTTATGCTTTTCTAAAAATCACTGCAGTTAATTCTAGTTTGGGGTAATAATGGATCTTGGTCTATTTTATGGATTCTAAGTATGGCAATCATGAATCTTATTTAAATGTATATTTATTTTTAATGAAGAGTAAAAATCAAATGGTTTCTGTCATTAGCAGCTCACCACATAATCATGCTGTGGTAGAAATCTACTTGTAAAGAGTAGCCTCCCATTTTTCTTCAAATAGAATCAATAAATGTGAGTGATTTCATTAGTTATGAAATATATCAAGGAGAAATATAACAGCATACATCAGGTAATATAATTTAACGCGGGCAGACAAAGTGAGACTAATTAATGGGGTTAGGTTTTCCCAGGAAATATTTATATAATTAATTTCTACACTTTGAAAAACAGTCCTACAAGGATTTCCAGATTCTCTGCCTTCAGTAAAGCTGCGCCTTCTCTCTTTCAAGACCTAACTTTTTTATAGAACTTTACTGTTAACACTACCATGAAATATTTTTCTTACTTTTAACATTTCTCCTGTGAGAAAACCAGAAACTTGTTTCTGTATTATTTTGAATTTTTCTCTATTTTTTCATCATATCCTTGTTTTTCCTTGAATTTCATTGCAAGGTTTTAGAATCCCATGTTTACTGCTGAACCTTCCTGGGCCACCTGATGCATACTGGTGTTTCTGTAGATAAGTAAGTAATATAGCTCAGTTTCTAAATGCTAGTTCAATAAGTCATATAGATACACATTTAGTAACAACTCGATGTTTCCAAAATAGTAGTAGAAGATTAGTATTTTCTACATGGCTTTATCTGTGTGATGGTACAAAAGTCATGCCTATCATAATTTCAAAAACTAAATATTTGATGACATTTTGTGCCTGGAAGCACAGAAACTAACTTCATAATGGCTTTTATTCCAAGTTTTCCAATGACTACTTTGAAACCATTTGAATTAAGATGTGTATAATAGGAGAAACACTGCCTTACTCTCCAACTTTGCATTTCTGTGTGAAGATATATTCCCCTCTCTTCTCTTCCTCCCCCAGCTTAAAATTAGCCCCTTTTGGGGAGCATTATTAAAGTTCTCTTGTAGGATGCTCACATGATAGGTGTTAGTATATCAAGAAACTAAGACAGAACATAGCACATAATAAGTAATCATTTAATTTTAATTTTAATTTTTATTCCACATTCCACCTTTAAGGTTTGTATACCAAATATTGAGATGAAAATGATCTGGCTATTATCACTTTGATCAGCTTGTATTTGGAGTTAGTTTATTCTCCAGATTTTACAAAATCGCAATCAAGAGTTACTTCTTATTAGACTTTGGAGAGTCCGTTACATTATTTGGATCTAATGGATTTTAGATTAGAAATAGACCTGGGGGATCATGTAGTTCATTACAAAAATGGGGAGATAGTTACCAAAAGGCCTCTTGAAGGTCATAGAGCCTGTTAGTGGTAAAGCCAGATACAGAAATCAGGTCTCCTGACTTCTTGTTTAATGTCCTTTTTAGTGCACTGTATTTCTTCTGAGTTGGATCAATAAACAGTTCCTTGCTGACATTCAGAAATCTCTCACATATTTGTGGATAATGTAGCATAGTGGCTATTTTGAGTTATTACCCCAGAAGTTAAGATAACAAAAGATAGTTTTCATTTGCATATGCTTTTGTGTCTAAATTATTTTACAATGTAAACTTTTTTTTTCTCTAAAATAATAATAGGTTTCTGTTATTTTGGTTTTTCTAGTTTTCTCAAATGGGATGAGGGATGGAGACAATCCAAGTAATTCAAGGAGAGGGAAGCAAATAGGGAAAAGAAGGAATTGTTTCATTCTTACTCACCTACTTACTTTGATGTTTTCTTCAGGGATTATAAATCCATTGCTTCTATAGTTAATAATAGTTTGCTCTTCAGATAAGCTGCAAACTTTGTAGAAGTTAAAACTTTCAACATACAAGTGTGGCTGTTTGTTCACCACAGTGCATTGCCAGGTAAACTTTAACCGAAAGCCCAAGAGATTGAATATTTTAATCCTACAGAAGCAGTTTTGTTCACTCACTGGCAAAATAGTACCTGGATTTTGAGTATTTCTCAAAGGAGCTAGGCTGGGAATTTAAAATATGTTAGAGCTCCTCTAGGGGCAAAGAACAACTGCTGGACTGTAATCTAATAAAACAGAATTGGACAAAGATGAGGTCTCTGACATATGCTGGTGCTGGAACTATACTTGAACAGCTCAAGCAGTTTTGCTTTGACAGACTGATCAAGACAATAGGTTTGTGGAAACTGCCTCGCCAGGACAGCTGGACCGTGCCTTCTGGATTCTGCTCCCCAATCCCCTTGCAGTTTGAATTTAATGGGATTTTATTGTGTCTCAAGCATACAGTCTAAGAGCTGAGCTCCCTTACCATTTCTGTTTGATAGATTCTCCCATCTGAGTTTAAGGATAAATATGAGGAATTGAACCAAATGGAAATTCACTGAATGGCATAGCAAAAGGAAATGTGGATTCAGACTTAAAAGTTTCAGATTCAAGCTTTTCCTCCTCCATCTCTTTTTTTTTTTTTTTTTTTTTTTAAGATTTTCTTTATTTGAGAGAGCATGCGTGGGAGAGAGTGAGCATGAGCAGAGGGCGAGGGGCAGAGGGAGAGGGAGCCCAATCTCTTGGGCTTTCGGTTAAAGTTTACCTGGCAACAGCCACACTTGTATGTTGAAAGTTTTAACCTCTACAAAGTTTGCAGCTTATCTCCCTCCCACTGAACAGGGAGCCAGATGCTACCTGATCCCAGGACCCCGGGATCATGACCCAAGCCTAAGGCAGATGCTTAACCGACTAAGCCACTGAGGCACCCCCATCTCTTTGATTTTGAGCAAGCCTTTCAAACTACTTTATGTCCAGTATTTTCTTGTAAAATACAGCAATAACAATTCCTCCTTTCTTTATGATTTGAAAGATTTTTTTAGGAATTACATGTAACCAAGGTGTTTGAAAGGCCATACCCTCTGCAGGATAATGGTAATTCTGGTAGTTCCTTGTGTATCTTCTTTTTTGAATGAAGGATGGCATTAGTTTGCTTGGACTACCATAACAAAATCACACAAACTGGGTGGTTTAAACGATCATAATTTATTATCGCACAGATCTGAACGCTAGACATCTGAGATCAAGGTACAGGGTTATTCCTTCTGAGAGATGTGAAGGACAGTCTGCTCTAGGCCTTTCTCCTGGCTTCTGGTGGTTTGCTATCATTGTTTTCTCTTCTTTGGTGTATAGAAGCATCACCCTCATCTTTACCTTCATCTCCACATGTGTATTCCCTGTGTGTATGTGTCTATGTCCAAATTGCCCTTTTTAAAAAGACATGAGTCATATTGGATCAGGAGCCCATTCTACTCCAGTGTGAACTCATCTTAACTCATTAGGTCACATCTTGAGGTACTGGAAATGAGGACTTCAACATATGAAGTTGTCAGAGGGGGAGAAACATTTCAACCTACAACAAGGATCATGGGAATTTTTTTTAAAACTTTCCTTACTTAGTTCTTTTCACTGATTGGAAAATTTGGGATTACCATAATGTTATTCTGCATCCTTCCATTGCTTCATTCTAGCTCTCTGTATAAACCACAAACTGCCTCCTAATACATTCAATTTATAATCTCAGAGTAGGAGAATATGCAAAGAGATCAGCATTATAATGAGTGATTGTAAATGAGTCTTAGAATATTAACAGTCTACACTAATCTGACTGCCAGCAACTATTTAGGTCAGTTTCTGAAAATCACTAAGTAATGTACCAAAACCTGGTGACAGTTTTTGTATTTTTCATTTTAGAAAACTTTCATTTACATTATCTCACTTAAACCAACATAGCTCCTTTTTACACCCATATTAAAGGTGTGGAAATGGAAGTTCAGAGGTGATATAATGCCAAAGGTTACATGTTTAGTGCCTGGGTTATATACAACCTGGATTACATTTTATGATTGATTACAAATCCAAGTCTTGAGCTCTTTGTACTCTCTTGCATGTTCTCTTTAGAAAATGGGTGTGAGTAGATTTGTGACTCATATAGGTCTCAAATAAGGACCAATGAAATTATACAGTGGACCCTGTATGTGCAGTGCAGATTGTTTGCATAATACTTTCGCAATTTCTTGACTTTCTCACATCAAATGTTTCTGATTACTATTATCTATCACTAGTTGTCATTATGTCTGAGGTGCTGTGGTTCACAAAAATTATGAAAAGAATTATTTCATTTTTCTGAATCATTTTTCTTCTGCAGAAACTTCATGTATTCGGTTTTATTGATGCTCTAACAAATTATCACAAACTTAAAACAGTACCCATGTATTAGCTCACAATTTTCTTTGGTCAGGAGTATGAGCATAGCATGGATTTCTGCTACATTCTCATGAGGCTGAAAGCAAGGGATCAGCAAGCTGCTTTCCTCCCTCCTTCCTTTTCTTCCTTCCTTTCTTCTTTCCTTTCTGCAGCTGTAGGGGAAAATCTTTCCAGGATGATTTAAGCTGTTGGCAGAATTCAGTTTCATATGATGTAGGATTGAGATCTCTGTTTCCTTGCTGGCTGTTCCCTGTAGTCATTCTCAGCTCCTGGAGTCCACTTATATACCCTGGCTCATGATCCTCTTCAAAGCCAGAAATGGTAGGTCAAGTTATTCTCACACCTCTCTCTGCCCTCCTCTTCTCCCTCATTTCTGTGGCCTCATCTTTTCATTCACAGACATCTGCTGGACTCTTCCACCTTTCTCTTTTGCTTTTAAGGACTCCTGTGATTACATTGGGCCCAGTGATTGTCCAGAATAATCTCCCTATTTAAAGTCAGCTGATAAATAATCTTAATTCCATCTGCGAAGTACCTTAAGAGCAGTACCTATATACTTGTGTGATGGAATAATCAGGAAATGGGAATCTTGGAGGGATATATTTAGAATTCTGCCTGTCATATCATGGTAAATGTTTTTCGTATTAAGCATTTTTCATATTGGACAGGAATATGCCCTTAAAATCATGTATTTCAGTTTACAAAGTACCTTTACATTTATTACCTTACATTGTTTTCATGATATCTTTAGGGGATGGAGTAATCATCCCCATTTCATAGATAAGGAAACAAAGGCACTGAGTTTAAAAGTTTTTCTCGGATGTACTAGATTTATAATTTAAAGCATATTGAGTTCCTATCAGTGTAAAGAACATCTGCTAGTCCTTAAACCTAATAAAAGAAAACCAAGCCTTTATTTTACTCTTCCTGTTTTAATTATTTATACAATTGACTTATTATTTCTTTATTCTTTCCTGACTTGTGAATCCTCAAAGATTACAAACCAGATTCAGGATAAGTGAGATTATCGGAAGAGTAAAAAAAAAAAAAATGCCTGGCTCTTTGGCAATATAATTCATATATTTCCAAGCTTTGTTTACTGAGAGGACTTGGAAGAAATAACACTCCAGTAGCAATGAGCATGCCTACCCTAGATTGTGGTATTTATCTATCTATCTATCTATCTATCTATCTATCTATCTATCTATCTATCTATTTATTTATTTATTTATTTATTTTAAGATTTTATGTATTTATTTGAGAGAGAGAGAGAGCACAAGAGGGGAGAGGGTCAGGGAGAAGCAGACCCCCCGCTGAGCAGGGAGCCCGATGCGGGACTCGATCCCGGGACTCCAGGATCATGACCTGAGCCGAAGGCAGTCGCTTAACCAACTGAGTCCAGGAGCCCTAGATTGTGGTATTTAAATACCATTGTCCAAGGAATCCTTGGGTAAGTGGCTGATTCCAGGGCTGCAGAAGGAAAAATACAAGATGAGCTTGAAGTATCTTTGGCAACCGAAGAAGTAAGGAGTGCTTCAAAGGATGGGGTCACGTCAAAGGACATAGGCACAAACATGGAAGAGCTCCCAGTGGCCAAAGCTAGAAAACTAGAGCAACCCAATAAATTAGTATAATTGTGAATTTTAACCCATAGAATAAAAAAAAATCCATGAGTCAATACTGAGATAGAGGTAGGAGAGAGTAGACAGCTCTTTCTTATGGAGGAATTCCAATGTAATAAATAGGATGGAACATCAACATTAAGAAGCCATGGTCATAATTGTAGGCAAGACCAGCTGATGGATTCTGAAACTAGTGGATGGAAGTTTGAGAAAGAACAAACTTTTCTTACTTTCAAAGCATTCCCCCACCCCAGTCTTTATTAATTTCAAATTAATGACTTTACAGTGGAAAAACCTTGGAGATACTATCTGAACAAGGTGATCATGGTTAACATCACTAGTGATGAGACATGGGATGTTGTATATCCCTGACATGATACCCTGAAGGGGCACATCACTTCTGTTTTATTCTTGAGAAAAATATATAACCACAATCTAATCATAAGAAAATATCAGACACTATACAAAATTATTCAAGGAACAGTGTACAAAATTATTTACTAGAACTCTTCATTATATTGTATCATGGAACAGAAAGAAAAGAGAGTAAGAAAAACACTGGTAAAATCTGAATAAAGTTTGTAGTTTCTTATTTTAATCATGACACTGTTAATGTAGTTAGCATGGAGAAGGCTGAATGAAGAGTACATGGGAATTCTCTGTTCTAGTTTTGCCATTTTTTTAGTCTAAAATAATTTTTTGTAAAGTCTGATTCTTCTGTTAAGTACCTTTGTGATAACACTGGACAACTCACATAACCTCTTTAAGCTTCCAAATTTAAGTATCTTTAAAGTAGGCCTAACCACACAGAGCCTGTTACAGACACAGCATGTGAAATATAATTTATATAAAATAATAATTAAAAGCAGTGCCTTCAGAGTCATACATGTGGTATAAATATTGGTTCTGCCATTTAATACTGTGTGACCACGTAACACTTACCTGTTTTTAAGTCTCATTTTCCTTATTTTTAGTACGTATAAGCTTACTCTGAGTTTTAAATATGATACAACAGGTGAGCACTTAATCAGAGCATTTGACATTTTGCTATTATTATTATTATTATATATTATTTTGTTTAATACAATATTAGCTAATTAATATTAATTGATATATTAATTAATAATATAATTAGTTGTTTATGTATTATATTATAATGATATTGCTTTTTAAAAAAGATTTTACTTATTTTAGAGAGAGAACGTGAGTAGGGGGAGTGGCAGAGGGAGAGGGAGAGACAATCTCAAACAGACTCCGTGTTGAATGTAGAGCCTGATGCAAGGCTCAATCTCAAGACCCTGAGATCATGACCTGAGCCAAAAATCAAGAGTCAGTCGCTTAACTGACTGAGCCACCCAGGCTCACCAATAATACTGCTTTGATTACATATTAAAATTCTCATTGAATTAGGTTTTAATTATTATGTGTTGACTCATGCAACTTTTTAGAAATGCAGTAAAATATATATAACATATAATTTGCCATTTTAATAAATTTTAAGTGTGTGATTGGGTGACATTAATTATGTTCCCAGTGTTGTATCACCATCACCACTATTTCCAAAAGTTTTTCCTCATCTCCATAGGGAAATTCTGTAATCGTTAAACAACAACTTCCTATTCCTTTCCACCCCTAGCTTCTTGTAATGTCTGATCTATTTTCTGTCTCATTGAATCAGCCTGTTCTGTGTATTTCATATAATTAGAGTCATATAATATTTGTCCTTTTGTTTCTGTTCAATGTAGCTTTTTACTTGAATCTCAATTCAGTATCTATTGCTCTAAACAGTATTTTCTATACTTGAATGATTTGGATGATCAGGAAAATGTTTTGTTAATATGTCATTTGGCAGATTTTTGTTCGTTTTTTAAATCTAATTTAATAAACAAAGATTCTGCCAAGAAATTATATGTGAAAGGGTTCATCATAATTTTACTAAATGTAGCAAAATGATAACCTAAGTGTCTAATAGTAGGTGAATGAGTGAATTCAAACCAGAAAGGAATGCAAGAATGCCTAATGATTTCTTGATAGTAACATAACAGGTAAATTTTATTTTTCTGTTTAATTTTACATATTCGTTTTTTTAAACATGTATTATTTTCCTAAGAGGTATATCTAAATATGAGAACAAATTTATATTTAGTTAACTGATCAGAACTTTTTATATGTACTATTTGTACAGCCATTATCTGAGCAAAAATGTTCAAGCTACTACCTAGAGTATTATTTGTTCCACAAATTACTTGTGAATCATCAAATAAATGTGTATATATGCTTATACCAGAAGGTGAACCAAGAATGAGGAAAAACAAATTTGAATCCAATGCTCTGGCTTCCAGGATGTCACATTAGTTTTTTTGTTTTGTTTTTGTTTTTGTTTTTGCATAAAGCACATACTAAAAATTAAGCATCTGAAGTATTTAGTTTATGCATGTAGTTCATGTGTTAGTATTTGAACCTGGCAGTTATAGATAAGCTTGATTAATCATATAACAAGTACATTTGCATCTGAAGAGAAGGACCATAAAAACGGAAGTTATTTTTAGTTACAACCAAAACAAAGAAGAATAAATATTGAGATTAATCAGTTGTCAAATAGCTTTGGAGAAATGCATGTATATCTAAAGAATCATGCTGATATTTGACATACTTTTATTTATTTATTTTTTTTTTCTTTGCAAATCCACTTTATACCCACCTGATCTATGGATCAACCAAGATCTGCTAACTCTTGGAGTGTAACTGCCATAAATCTATCTCCCTATATGGGTGAATGTCTTAAAACACAGAAATACCATAAAACAAATATATAGGACACCGGAGTGAGATTTTGGTGGTATGTCTATATTTTAGTAATCTGAGCTTCATTACTTATGTGGCCACATTTGTTGGACTTGCGTCTTCGTCTATCATATGGTATGATAGCCCCCCCCCCCGGATCATGAGAAGGAAAAATAGTATACATGTTGAAATTGATAATCCAAATCAATCAAAATGTCAAGTTTGATGTTTGATGGGTAACAAATAGAGTCATCAAAATTTCCTTGTATATGATAAATCTTCATGAAATAATCCATATGTGATATATTTAAATTATTGACTACCACACTACTAATAATATATGTGCATATTATGTATATATAATGTATGTATGTATCTATATACTTCTACATACATAAGAAACATTTCTGACATTTATTTAAAATTCATTTCTCAGCAGCATGGTAGTTCAAAATGATTAGGATGGGCATTCTATAAAAAATACTGTTTAGGAGTAAAATATCTGAAATCAAGTAGCAATTGTTTTTTTTGTCTGTTTTCATTCTGATCATAAGCAATTGTATTACTCAAATAGTGTATCACCAAATAAATATTTTCTGTATACTCTAAGAAGGAGTTTGGACTAGGCCATTGCTATATTGATATCCTTACAGTTACGTATCTCTTGAGAGCAATTACAAGAGTTCACAAGGTTGTTTTTAGTTTGCTTTCTCTTGATGCCTTTTTAATGAGGCCTCCCAGTAAACAACAAGCATGATACATTCTTGTTGGAGACCTGTCTGCCGCCTTCAACCATTTATTACTAATACATCTGGGAGATGATTTATAAATTAAATATTAGGAAAATGTACTTTAGGAAAAAAAGTAGTAAGAGGTGTAATTTATAATTCTCATTTAGGGAAAGTCATGCCAGCAATTTGCTAATGGAAGGACACCAAGAGTCACTCTTGGAAACATAGTCATGGTTCATATAATAAATAGAGATAGTAGATGAAGGGAGTCTTCAGTGTGTGTATTTGGGTATATGGTTTTCCCTCAGAATGACCCATTAGAAGAGTGAGAAATAATAAAGAACAAAACTGTCCTATCAGTTGATGTGTTATCTCATAACTTCTCCATATGACAAAAATACTATGATGATCAATAGTAAATGAAAACAGTTTCCTCATAGTATAGAATGTGATAATAGTTGATGTCACTGTCCTCTTGGTTTGAGTTAGAAGAGATTTTAGAAGTTTTAGGACAGTCCTTTCATTGTACAGATGGGAAAAATGAAACCATGCCTGTTTATGACTTACTGAAGATCTCATTACTTAAAATATTAAGCTTTAAAGGTAATGTTCAAGGCTTACTTTGTAAATTTCTTTTTGTATATATATGGTAGATTTTGTATGATAGAAATCTGCTCTTCAACTAATCAGTCAGATGAGGCCTTTGCGTTATGAGAATATCTTTCACATCTGTATCATTAAAAGCAAATGAACCATAGCTGTGTTTATATACCCAGAATTTAAGGGGAACAAAATTATAGCTTTGGGATCATCTTCTAAAATGTTATGAATTCTGGGGAATTAAGGCATACTCAGCTTGTAGATTTTATTTAATGAAGACATTTGTTTTTTTTTTAAAGTTCTGAAAATTTCCAGGTATCTTTCCAACACTGCTATAAATGTTACATATAGTAATTTTAAATATATAAGAAATGAATTCATAACTATGGGCTCATAACTTTGTGGTCAACATTTATTTTGGGATCCCATTTCAATTTCTCTTATTTCATTTCTGTAAGAATATTTAGGCTGCATTTCAATATGAATTTCAAGGACATAAGCATGTATCATTTGAAAGAAGCATGTACATATATTATCTATTTATACATTATATGATTATGGAAAAATTATGCATGTTTAAATATGTATTTGCTATTTTCTGTATTTTTACATATTTACAAAAATATGTATTTTTATCTAATTTAAAAATATCTATACACATACATTCCTATAGAGACATTGTCTTCTTGCTCTTTTGACCTCTGAGCTGATAGTTTCTGCAGGAGATGGTTCACTGGTATGGTTTTATCAGTATCCATTTGTCACCACATCATGATAGGATTCTGTTGGATCACAGATAAAAATTTGAGTATTGGAGAAGGTTGAACTAAGTAACATCGTAGTTTTGTCATTTACTAGTTTTATTTACAGACTTTAATCCACTGTTGGCCTCTGAGGAGAAACATCAGAAATCAGTACATTTAAACATTTATCTTTATCTGATTTAAATCAAGTTATTTTTGATAAAATGCTGTCTTGGCAAGTGTAAGAAGACAAAAGACCCTCAAATGAACTTTGTGGGACAGGGATTGAAAATCTGTGTTGACGGCATGTCTCTGATTCATCCTTCTGACAACATTTATAGTTAGAAGAGAAGAGAATTCTCTAAGAGTCATAGTTTTTAGATAAAGATTGTTACAGAGGCATAAAAATTCCAAAAGATTTCCATCTTCTAACAATCTCTTGAAATTAATGAATAAAGACAATGGCCTTCTCTTCATCTAAATTTACTACATCAGGCAGTGGAAATAGAAAATGATTTAAAATTAATCCTTTCTCTTGACACTTGTGAAATGGTGATTTTTATCCTCTCAGAGGATATTTGAAGATACCTTTTTTTATTCTCCTCTTTTTATATTCTGTCTCATAACCTCCTGTATTCTATAGCCAGTTTCATTGCTGGTGGCCAAAATAAAACTGCAGGGCTAGGTTACTAGGGTTCTGAAGAAGGCATCATCACTGGAAATCAATTTCAGATGTATTTTCAATGTCATTGTTTTAGAATACATGTCCCTTACTGAGATATCAAAAATCAAAGACTAGATCACCTCATTCATGTGAATAAGCTTAGGGATAAATTAACTCTCTCTACTTTCATATTTGAAAAGCGGCAGTACAATCAGTGATATCTTGGTCAAGCAAAACTAAATGTTATTTTTACTAATGTGTGATATTAATAAAGTGTCAGAACTATGCCTTAAGTGCCTTATTAGTTTAGCTGTGCTTTTGGAATCTTGGGTGTTCAGAATAAGCTCCAGGTGCAATAGTTATATTTCATCTGGAGTTTAAATTTAAAATGATGGTGTTAATGTGATCAGTCTCTTCCTTGGTTATTATTCAGTTAACTTGCAAACTGACATGTAGGACACATACTTATTTCTTTAGAAGTATTGATCTGTTTATTTAATACAATTCCCAAAAGTGTCTGAAGTCTAATAAAATCGTAACTAAGTACATTTATTCTGGAGAAGGTAGGCTATTGTTATAAAAAATGTGAAAGTTGCAGTCTTAGAAGATTACTCTGTTTAGTTTTATGGAATACCTTTTCAAAAGGGAATTTTATTTTAGAAACTGGGAGTTCCACAATATCCTATTCTATGATTTACTAGACTAATTGCTTTTTCTTTTTTCTTTTTTTTTAATTCTATCTTCTTTCTCCTTCTTCTCCCTCCCTCCCTCTCTTTCTTTCTCTTTCTTTTCTTTCTTTCTTTCTCTCTCTCTCTCTTTCTTTCTTTCTTCTGTTATGGAAAAGTAAGTCACTGGGAAAAGATATTGAATTATTTTATTCTGTATATGTCATATAAATTTCATCATTTGTGCCTCTTTTCCTTTGATTCTGTGGTAGTTGCATTTTGAAGTATATTTCCCCTTTTCAATTTAAACACAGATTACACACTATAGAAAGATAAATCTGAAGCGTATAGCTCAGTATATGTACTCATTTAACTACCACCCAAATCAAGATAGATCCCAGTTTTTCATTAACTGAGGAAAGTTCTCTTTACCTCTTCCCAGTCAGTAAGTCCCTAGCCTGAGGCATGTGCTCTTCTGACTTGTATCACTCTAGAGTTGTTTTGCCTGTTCTTGAAATTCATATACATAGAGTCAGAAAAGTATGCACTTTTTTGCATCTGGCTTGTTTTGCTCAACGTAGTTTTTTTTGAGATTCATCCATGTTGTTAAATGTATCAGGTGTGTGTTTTTTCCATTGGTGTATGTTGGTTGCATTGTATGAAAATACCACTATTTCCTTATTTCCTTGCTTAGTGATGGACATATCTGAAACATATTCCCACATATGTTTTTCCTTAATTACCTTGTCAGTTGTATATACCCATATGCAGTAGTGGTTTACTTTTCTATTTCTCATGCTGTGAAAATTATTTTTAAAAAGCCCAAAACTGTGTTTAAATGTTCTTGAAATTTCAGAAATTATCTAGCAAGCACAGGTTTTTAAGACAAATGGTTTAATTATCTTGTTTATATCGGCATGGCATAGTTGTATACCTGCCAAAAATCCCTTCCCCTGGTGACCATTCATCTTCCTTTTTATATTACTTTTTATGTCCTGCCCTGCCTACTTTCCAAAGGAGAAGCCCTATGCCTGAATTTTTCCTGATTTCTGAGAATCTTGCGTATTTTGGCACCTAATAGGTACTAAGTAATGTTTGATGGATTGATAACATTTCACTAAAGATTTTAGGTATTTCAAAGAGATGTGTTTTCATTAAATATACAGCAAATACTTTATTATTGTTTTAGCATTATAATGGAACTGCTAATATAATTAGATCTTTTTGACATAGTACCAAGGGGAAGTGGTTATGTATAAAGGATCCCTTTTTTAGTTCTCAGAATTGTTTAAATATATTTTATATTGAAAAAACTCTAAAGTTGGGGGCACCTGGGTAGTACAGTTGGCTAAGCATAGGACTCTTGGTTTCTGCTCATGTTGTAATCTCAGGTTCCTTAAGATGAAGCCACACATCTCGCTCTGTGCTCGGCGCGGAGTGCTTAAAACTGTCCCTCCTTCAGCCCCTTGCCCCCCTGTGCACTTGCAGTCACTCTCTCTCCAATAAATAAAAAATCTTTAAAAAAAAATGAAAAATTTCTAAAATAACTATACACTTTGATATCTTCCCAACTAAGTATGTGGTCATCATTATGATAAAATTGGAAACTGATTATTGCATTGGGTTGCTTTACTTTTTATAGTTTTTTTGATGCTTTTATCTCTCACTTCTATCATATCTCATTATATTAACTCTTTACACCCTGCTGTCACTCAAACCTCCTGATTTTCTTGTTCTGATCTTCTTTTGTTGCATCCAGCAAATAACTATGTATAGTGAGATGGCTGGCAGATGGTAGATGCAAGACTTTCCCAACTTGTGGAATTTCAGGTTTTTCTAATAGTGTAGGATGGCTGGTGGTTGCCTTTGACATACTGGAGAAGTCACTTGAATTATTTTTTAAGTGTTTCATCTCATCTATTAGAAATGAGTACATTTTAGGTGTTAATTTGTTTCTTCTGCATCAGTTAGAATAAGGCCTTGCACTTATGTCCCCCATAAATATTTCTCAGAAAATAGAATAAGCATATTAGATTTAAAAAGTACAGTGAGATAAAAAGGCTACTTTAAAAGAAGATGACAACAAAAATGGCATATAAGCATTAAAGTATTAAGGAAAATGATTCTCACTAAAATATTAATGGGCAGTTATGTTTGGCTGGGAATTCAAATGATTAAAATGTTTCTTTGTATCATTTTTATTGTAATTATATATTATTTACATGTTCATAAATAAAAGAATATGCTCATAGTAGAATAAAAAAAAAAAACCCTGAGGAACATTAACTGTAAAAGAAATCCATAAAGTTTTAAAAAACTAATACAAAAATTGTCACACCTACATCTTTCAAATAATTTTTTTATGTATTTGATTTTTGCTAGAGTATAGAAAAAGAGGGAAATCTTTAACTAATTTTTTAAGATTTTTTATTCATTTGAGAGAGAGAGAGTGAGTGAGGACACAAGCAGGAGGGAAGGTTAGAGGGAGAAGGAGAAGCAGACTCCCCATGAGCAGGGTGCCCATGTGCGGGGCTTGATTCCAGGACCCTGAAATCATGAACTCAGCTAAAGGCAGTTGCTTAACTAAACCACCCAGGCACCCCTTAAATTATTTTTAATAAAGCTATCATTGCATTAATACAAAGGCCTGCCAAAAACAGCACAAAAAGAACACTTCAGATTGGGTATTTAAGAATACAGAACCAAGAATCCTATTTAGAAACAGCAATAATTTGGGCGCCTGGGTGGCTCAAATGGTTAAACGCATGCCTTCGGCTCAGGTCGTGATCCCAGAGTCCTGGGATCGAGTCCCGCATCGGGCTCCCTGCTAGGCGGGGAGCCTGCCTCTCCCTCTGCCTCTCTCTCTGACTCTCATGAATAAATAAATAAAACATTAAAAAAAGCAATAATTTATTTCTACATTACAAGAAACATATAAAGAGAAGAAAATAATAAATGTTGAGTGAATTTTGTTGGAAAACTCGTACGGTATTTCACAATTGGGAAGCAGTTTCCTCTTCATCTAAAGCTTTATTTCCAACATGTTAAGTATAACACAAGTGTAGGTTTAATCACTTTCTATTTTGGTAACTCAGTTAAAGAGCACCCCTATTTTTATCCTGTGGATGAGGTATTCTGACTTCTCAGGTGACTTAAAAGACTGCCACCTAATCAAACATTAGAGTATTAAATGTACTCTTCCATCTTTCATTCATGCTGAGAGCCCACTATCTGTTATGTTGCTCCTACCCTTAGCCTTCTCAGCATGAGTGGCCATTCCAGGATAAAACGTATTTTGTAAAAGTATTGATTATGTTGGCTTGTAAAGGCCCCATAATGTTATACCCACATCAAACCTGTGCTCTCTGAATGAGAGAACCATAATAGCTGAAGCCACCTGGTAATCTATATGAATTTTATAGAATTGGAGTTTATGGATCAGCTTTGTAATAGTGCAGAATTTCACTGGGCTTAACCAGGTGTGGGAAATTGTCAGGTGCTTTTATAAAGTCATAACATTTTCAGTGAAGGAATGTGATGGGTCATTTTGTAAGAAAGAAGAAAATGGATTGAACACATCACATTATTTTTAGTCTAATAATAAGTATAAGTAGGGAAGTAGTTTTGCATGGTATACTTTTCTGTATAAGCATTGCTTTGACAGTCTGCTAGACTAATTTCTTTTGTTTTTACCTTTTTCTATTTCTCTTTTATTTGTCTATTAATAACATAAATTATATAGGTTTTATACACTTAAGCACTATGAAACTCCCATTTATATGTTGTTGCTATTGGCCTCGCCTAATTTTATCTCTTCTTTGAAATTTTGTTTGTAACTTACGTTGACATTGTCTAATTAGAGTTTAGGATTTCACCACATTTTCCTTCTTCAGTACCAACTCTGGAAGCCTAATAACCAAAGTTATAACCTTTGTTGGTATTACTGTATTCTTAATATTTTTAACTACTGTGTGGATTTTAATACAAGGTGCATTGGGGTGAGAATTATTTAGGTATTCAGCAAATACCTATATTTAGGTATTAGGTATTTAGATTACATGCTTTGGGATTTTTAAGAGACATATATAATACCAAGATCCCATCTTTACACAGCGAACAATCTAGTGGAGAGAGAAATTAAAAATAGATTAAGCAGATAATGATTTTACATAATAAAAGAGAACTTTTTAAAATAAGCGAGGAGCTAATTCTCTCATAAGGTCATTCTTCATTATGGGTCACCGCAACACTCCAAAAGAATAAGATCGTTAAATTTGAGACTTTATAGATTATGTCACTTTCCATTCTGACTCTACCACATATTGACTTTGTGACCTGGGGAAAATGTACTTAATTTGGGTATGCCTTCAGAGTTTATGTCTTTAAATTGGCGGTAATAGAAATATCTGCCTTATGAGACATATGTGAAATATAGCTTGAATGTTCATAAAAGTACATAAATGATATTTGGTAGGTGATTCAACCATCCTGTGTTACAGATGAGAATATTGACATGCCAAAGGAGGCTGCCTACAGCTGGACTGGCTTGTTCCCTTAGTGCATGATATTTATTGACTCTTTCATGCTTCCTCATTTGAGTTCCCAAGTTTTCCACTGTTGATTCTGAAAAGCCTGTGTAATTTCTGATGTAAAAGTGGTGTCCTGACTTACTCCTGCATTGGGTTTGCTTCTTTTACTCGAAGTCTCACAGGTTGGTAACTAACCTTCTCAACTGAGGGCTGGCAGATATGTTATAAATAATGACTTCAGCCACCTACTATGTGACATGTTGCCCTCTCCCTTTTGGTATTTATCTGTCCTAGACCAGACAGAGGCACATTTGGTTTCCATAAAACATGCTCTCCATTTCTCCCCTTCCCTTCTCTTCTCAGTGTTAAAGCAAATATAAGTCTGTATATATATGAGAACAAACCCATCAGGAGTGGAAAGTGTGTGGGGTGTCCCATCCAGCATTTATTTGTCATATAGACAGTTGGTGTCAGTCACATCAGGAGTAGAATCCAGTCCCTTCAATCCAATACACTACTGTATCATGAGTCAACCAAGAACATTAACAACCACATTTTGAGCGGGTTTCAAAGGCTGCAAACTCCATCGCATGATCTCAGTCAAGCTTTGAATTCAGAAATACTGATTTTTCACTAAGCTCTTTCATGCTTTGCTCTGGGGTCTTGAGCAAGGTGGTGAACTCCTCCTGCCTTGTCATCCCCTCATATGAATAACCTGCCAACAGACCCCTTGGAGAGTGATTTAAAAAAAAAAAACTAACAAAATGAGATTTGAGCAACCTCTTGAAAATAGTGTTTAGAGAGTATTTACAAATGCTAACTAAGACACATGGTTCACAACATAAAACTGCTTACAACTCAGCTACTGAAATTACTACTAAATCAACAGCAACAAAGAAATTTCCTCCAGTAGCAAATGTTGACTTCCTGCCCTGTAATATGCTACTTACCATGGTCCAGTGTCAGCATAAAGCTATAGTTTGGCAATTGCATTTGTGTATTTAATAACTGTTGATAAAGCTGAAATAAAGAATCAGTAAAGAGATTCCACTTTTATAAAGCACATCCATGGTTTAAGCAAAAGGAAATCATTCAACACATTTGATTTATAGAAAACAGGATATACTACATTAAGAAGAAATAACACATAAAACCATTCTGAGACATTGAATTGAGGAAAGTAATCAATGTCATTTTTAATCCATCTTGGCTTGAATTATGAAGGAAGGGAATAATTTAAACTGCATGATGTTTGTATCAGTCTTTAGAGAATTCCAGGAGATGAAAGAATCTTTGGAACCATAGGATGAAAGAAGCCAAGAATCTTTTTGCAAGATGAGGACACTGAGGCCCAAAGAGATAAAGGACTTCCTTTAGATCTTTTGGTAAAAGTAGATTTTTTTAAGTTTGCTTAAGGATTCAGGAGTAAGATTAATAGGTAGGAGTTAAATAGCCACATGGTTCAAGTTTTAGAAAGGATTTTTAGAAATTGGATATTCCCAACAATGGGGGAAAAAAGCTGCTTTGAATAATAGTGAATGTTCCATTATTGCAAGCAATCAATCATGTAACAGATAACCTCCTGACATGAATTATGTACCAAAAATTCCATTGGATAAAAAACTTGAATAGTTATCATCTACACTCTAATTTAGATTTCTATATCTTAAAATATTCAACTTCATTAAAATTTTATAATTTTTAAAATAAATAAGGTTAATAAAGACCTTGGAATATCCTACAAAGAAGTGAAGGTGTGGGCAGGGGATTACTTCTGGAGATTCTCATGTATTCAGGTTATAGCCAGCATTTATTTGTTCCTAGGAATGGGATGGAATAAACTGATCTCCTTAAGTCCCTTCCAGCTCAATGATTCAAAAATGCTGGCATTTTAGTGAAATGTAATATGGATGACATAATATAACCTAGGAAATAGAGAAGTCTGCAACTAAAAGATAAAGCACTTATATGTCAAATAGCATTGTGTGAATAAATCTAAAATGTAATTTTGAACCAATTTTTAAAACTTATACAAGCAATCATAACATGGTGTCATGCAGAAGATGATGAGGAGCAAAGGATATGTTGAGGAACCCTGCAATTAACCAAATGTCTTCTTGTATTACATGAATTCACCAAATCTTTAAAGGAGTAATCATATATATCCAAATCTCTGAGTGGTTTCCAGGATTCTATCTCTCTCTCCCTCATGCATGTACACAAACACAAGCATACAATCAGCTCAAATATTTTTTTCCCTTATGGTTTCAAAACATTGAATGTTTATAATCACTGTACTTGATGACTATAATTCTGAGTTGCAGGTTGAATAATTCTTAGGTGTTGATTCTGTCAGAAGTCATGGTCACTGGGCAGCATGGTGTCTGAAAGTCAGTCTGGCATGTAGTTTTAGAGAATTTGCTGATACACTGCCATGGTATGAGTAGACTGACCTCCTACAGCTGGTGCCATTGGTACCTTGCCCATATATGTGCATCAGACCCTTAATTGTATTCCTGAGGACTTCCAGCCAGTACTATCTACAGCCCTGTTCCTAAGGCCTCTTTTCTCCTGGAACAGTGCGAAATTGTGCTGCTCCTATGTAGAACTGAGCTTTAAATGCTGAGAATTAACATCCTCTGGGAGTAGCTCTCAACCAATGACTCTAAGTGGTGCTGTGTTTGTACCCCAGGACGCTTACTCTTCAAGTGGGATAATTCTTCAAGGTATATTTTACAGGACTTCCCAGAGTTTCTTTGTAAGATTGTCCAGTGCCTTCACTGCTTTAACAGAATATTCTTTATTGAATGTTCTCACTGCCCTATATCATTTCCTTCCTTCCTTTCTGGCATTGTCTGTACTTCCTCAATAAACTAGTTTTATTCTAATATTCGTCCTAGAGTCAGCTTCTGGAAGAATCCAATCTAAAACATCCCACACACCCGGCTAACGAGAGCAAGCCCTCCTGAAAGGGTTTATAGAACCAGCGCTTACTTCAGGGTACATTCCATTCCATTCCCTCTTCAGGCCTCTCATGTCACCCTAACAATCAGCTCCCATAATAATCAACACCTTGTCATCAAAAGGTAGCAGGGAGTGAGCTTTAGGGTATCCTTAAGATGGTTTTATATGTTAATCTTAGTTTTTTTTTCTGCTTTCTGTAATACGCAGTACTAGACAGTCAGCCCTTGAAGCCCCTTTTCTTTTTTTTTTTTTTAAAGATTTTATTTATTTATTTGAGAGACAGAGAATGAGAGACAGAGAGCATGAGAGGGAGGAGGGTCAGAGGGAGAAGCAGACTCCCTGCCGAGCAGGGAGCCCGATGCGCGACTCGATCCCGGGACTCCAGCCAGGATCATGACCTGAGCCGAAGGCAGTCGCTTAACCGACTGAGCCACCCAGGCGCCCTTCTTTTTTTTTTTTAAAGATTTTTATTTATTTGAGAGAGAGAGACTGAGAGAGAGAGCACATGAGAGGGGGTAGGGTCGGGAGGGTCAGAGGGAGAAGCAGACTCCCCGCCGAGCAGGGAGCCCGACGTGGGACTCTATCCCGGGACTCCAGGATCATGACCTGAGCCGAAGGCAGTCGCTTAACCAACTGAGCCACCCAGGCGCTCTGAAGCCCCTTTTCATATCTTCACTGGGCATTCTGTTGAGTAAACTTGTGGCCTCACCAAAGTCTTAACATCAGAGAAAGAGCAAACACAAAGCTCATTTACACTGTAACTACTGAGTACTAAACATTTGCTTTGTTAGGCAAAATGCTAAACACTTTATAACCTTTATCTGGCATTATAGTCTTGGCCATCTTTTTAGGTAATACTATTATTCCCATTTTACTGATGAGAAACCATAGTCACAGAGAGATTAAGTAATCCGCTTAAAACACTAGCAAGTAAGAGGCTGAAAAAGCATTTGGACCTATAGATATCCTTTATAAAACTTGGCCTCTGGGGCTCCTGGGTGGTTCAGTTGGTTAAGCTTCTGCCTTTGGCCCAGGCCCTGGGATTGAGCCCCATGTAGAGCTCCCTGCTCAGCAGGGAATCTGCTTCTCCCTCTCCTTTGCTGCTCCCCCTTCTTGTGCTCTCTCTCTCAAATAAATAAATATTTAAAAAAATAAATAAAACTTGGCCTCTGAACGTACTTGATTGATTTGTGCTCCCAGACACTAACTAACCCTGCCTCTGTAGCAAATATATATGGACAACATTTTTTAATCTGTATTCTAAAAATGGAAAGAAAAAAAAAAGGAAAGGAAGAAAAAAAAATAGTCACTAGGTGGTTCTCACCAGAGATAAAGTTAAACAGACTTGGGGAGGGGTATTGCACCTGAAGATCATAGTCCTGGGAAACAGAGGGAGAGCAGTGCTGAAATTTTTAGACCAATTTGTGTTACCTAATGAATCCCCTCTGCCCTTTGCTCTGCCAACCCCATTTCCATTCATTCACATCCTTTTTCAAAATTTCTCCCGTGTAGAAACAGCCATAATCCAGGACCTTTGATTTTAGTTCTGTTAACTTTGTATGTTTTTATAAAATGGGAAGTCTGAATTTGATAGTGTCCAAGGTTCCTTCCAGTCCCAAAAAGATGTCTTCTTTACTGTTCATAGAAAACAATGACAAGTTTTCAATTATAAATTCTAAATGGGTTGTAATAGCAAGCTCTATTTGGATTCCTACCAGCCTATATCAGGAAAACAAAGATTTGGATCAAGTTCTTATAATCTAAAGCCATTGTTCAGCCAACTGGTTTCCACTGCCAGTGTCGCCTTCCCTACAGATTGTTGGTATTTCTGGTCTGAAATGGAATGCAGGAATTTATTTTAGCATTTCAGGGACCTCTGTACATACTCAAAATAATTCAGAATTTCAGAAGCATGACTTTAGCTCATTGTCACAAAATGTAAAGATTTTTTGACATAAAGGGAGAGCCGTTAACATCCTGTTGTTCCTAGTGTGTGTGAGTGACATGGTTTCAAAGGGATGCTTTATCATGTGATGTGATGGGAGGATCATCAGGTAATGAGATAGATTTCCTGAAAATTAGTGAGTGCTTTGTTGTCCAGAAACTAAATTTCTTTTATCCGTATTTGCCACCTGTTCTAGATTTCTAGTTGTGGAATCCGAATTTCCATGCCAAACTGGACAAGCAGCATTGCCCTCTTTTTCACATTGACTTTGGCTTTTAGCATGTAAGGTGATGCCATTATTTGCAGTGAAATGAACTTTGAATGAACTCCGACAGTAATGAACTGATAACCAATAAAATAAATAATTGATTCATCTCAATCTAACTCCTAGAAGTGGCGTGGCTGAGAAGCTTCTGTTTAACTGCCCTCTAAAAGCTTCTCAAGTTTTTGCTTTTCTTTTTTTTTTTTCCCAAATGGATGATTTTTGACAAACAGACTCCTAAGGGCAGTCAAGTGTCAAATACAAAGTTATGGCTGGTGTAGCTGCCTTTGGGATCACATGCTCCATTTATTCATTATAGAGAGCTCAGATGCACAAACATGTGGTGCCATTTTGTGTACCTGTCAGTTTAGTGCATTTAATGAACATTGATCATACTCATTCAGACACATTTCTTCATGCTGCAAATAAGTCAAGATGTGGAAGAAACTACTTTTCTGCAAACTGCCTCTGTGAAATACTTTTTACTAAAAATAAATAAAAAATAAATAAACATGACTAAAATGTACCTTTAATTTCACTACGAAAAAGTGTTAATTAAAAATTTATTCTGGTTTTGTTAATATAAATCCATTTTTTATCTACTTAAAGTTTGAATGACTTTGAAAGTCATTAGGTGGCTATATGGATATTTCATGTTTTATAGCTTTGTTCCAAAAGTCATTTTTTGTTCTTTCTAAAAAATATTCTTTCAGTTGTAAAACTTCCTGCTGGTTCATTTTACCATTTATATATTGTATTGAGTACACTGATCAATTGGTGCCAGATTTATTATCCCACATTATAGTGAGAAAAATACTTTTTATTTTCTTACCATTTGATTTTTGCATCCTGTCAAAAATCTCATAAAAGGAATAGTGCAGGGTCTTATAATTGGAAGACACCATTTTTTATGAGTAATATTTTTGTTTGCTATTCAGTTATTGGGAACAAATTAAAAAAACATATTCAATTAGTTTGCCCCAGTTAGAGATGCATTATACGTAGAAATGATTTGCTCATAACTGTTGAGTTGGGAGAATATCCTCATCAGTTTTAGAAAGGGCTCAGTACACTTAGTGTTTTTATTTCAATGTTTATATTTCTTTGTTGAGTTTTTTTTTTTTTTATCACTCTGGAAAACAAAGACAGATACGTTCAAATTATACTACAGACTCATCTAAACAACTTGGGTTTTCCAGGTTGCTAATGAATATAGAATTAAATCATGATGCCAAGAGTCTCAAACATCCAACTTTTAGATGTTGATAATCTTATGAAATAAATTGAGCATTCCATTCAGAATGTTGTACATCTTTAGAAAAAAAATCTAGCATTTGTTTTGTTTCTCTGCAACTATTTAAAAACATCAAACATAGGCATAATGACATATATTAGGGATTATTCATTATAGCTTTCTTTGTCATGCAGGAAAATTGTAAATAGTCTAAGTATTTATAAATGGAGGAAAAATTCTGGTCCTTATCAACAGTGGATTATTATAAACCCATTAAAATTATAAGACAGATCGGTATGTTCTGATATGAAGAGATGTGCATGTCCACGAGAAAAGCAACATGTACAATACTATGCATATTATGATGCTCTTTATATAATAAGTAAAAATAAAAATGTATACATATCTTTATATATGTATGTATATGCACAAAATAAGTTTTGAAAGAGAATTCTCTTCCTCTGTGGAGGAGAATGGGATGTAGAGCACTGAAATGATCTATACATCTTTACTTTACCGAAATAATTCATGAACCTGAGTTTTGTGTAATTGATAATAGTTGAATTTTTTTAAAGAAGAAAATCCGTGAAACAGGTAAGGAGTCATAATTAATCTGATCCGCAAATATTTATGGTGCATATTCTGTGTGTCAGTCTCTGTAGTTGCCATTGGTGATACAATGGAGAGCAAAGAGACACACTGGTTCTGAGCCCAAAGATAAATAGATAAAAATGATATAAACATATACATTATTATGTAGGAAAAAAACTTCACCGGTCAGTGAAGTTTTTCTGAGGAAGGAATTCTTGCACCAATATATGAAACTTGAATCAGGCCTAACTAAGCAAGAAGGCTATTTGTGAAGTTAAAATAATGGAAACACTAAAGAAAGAGGTAAGTAAAATTGACAAGTGTAGAGTATTTCTTAAGAAATAGGCCAGATTATCCAGTCTATCCAATTGGCTACAGCCAATGGCAAACCATCCAGAAATATCAGTGTAACTCTCACTACACAAGCAATGATTCAAGCATTATTGAAATTAGTATATGTTTATTTGTTCATTCCTTTTTTTGTTTTTTTAAAGATTTTATTTATTTATTTGAGAGAGAGAGAATGAGAGACAGAGAGCATGAGAGGGAGGAGGGTCAGAGGGAGAAGCAGACTCCCTGCCGAGCAGGGAGCCCGATGCGGGACTCGAACCCGGGGCTCAAGGATCATGACCCAAGCCGAAGGCAGTCGCTTAACCAACTGAGCCACCCAGGCGCCCCTATTTGTTCATTTCTGATGCACTATGAGACCAAGGCCATTTGAATATCAACTCACTGTTATTGGCATTATTTGGATAAGTGAACATCTCTCATTGCCCAAGACATACCAAAACATCACCTAAACTAACTCTCCTGTCTTTCTCCCTTTCCTTCCCTACTTCCATCCATGTGCTCCTGCATTCCTGCATCCAGTAAAAATATATATATGGAACACCTTGCATATGCCAGATACTGGGGAAAGCAAACATGGTCCTTACACTACAAGGTCATATTTAATTGTAAGAAATAAACAAAGAATTAATAGTAAGTCACAAATAGAGATTAATTTTGTGAATAAAATTCTTGGGGAAGAGAAGCATACTTCAATTGCTGTATTCAGGAAAGGTCTTTCTGAGGAGGTGGCACTAAGCTAAGACTCTTGCATTAAAAAGAGCCAGGTATGGAAAGAGGAAATGAAAAGCCATGTGTAAAACTAACAAACTAGCAGGACACCTGGGTTAAGCATCCCACTCTTGATTTTGGCTCAGGTCATGATCTCAGGGTCCTGAGAATGAGTCTCGTGTTGGGTTCCACGGTTAGTGGAATCTGCTTGTCCCTCTCCCTCTGGTCTCCTTACCCCTACTTGTGCTCTCTCTCTGGAAAGAAAATAAATAAATAAATAAATAAATAAATAAATAAATAAATAAATAAATAAATAAAATCTAAACAAAACAAAAAACAAAACAAACTCAGGAGCTAGGGAAGAACTTGGGAGTATTGGAGCAATGAAACAAGGTGGATGTGAATGGAGGAACACAGTTCCAGTTAAAGAAGAATCCCAGCCCCAGAGTGGTGTAGTACCTTGGGGGAAATACTACTCAGGGCATTCTGAAAGCACAGCCCTTATTGAGACCATGAAAGATCAGTCTGTTCTGTAACTTCCAAGGCCACACTCTTTATCTTGGAATCACTGAATCTTAGGCGTAGAACAAACTCGAAAGTTGAACTCATCAAATCATTTCCCTGTTGAATACACTTTTTGGTGAGGTCTGAATACTCAGGCTGAAGTTCTCCATCACTATTCAGGTTTTGTTTTGTTTTTTTCTTTCCCTTTGAACCAATTTTCTGATTAATTCAAAGACCTAACATTCTTTCCCTCTACAAAGGTGACCCTGAATACATATTAGAACACCATTCATGTTAACCCCTCTGTGCTTTAAGATTATGCCTCCAATGCCCTAATAGAAAACCCTCTTTAGGGCGCCTGGGTGGCTCAGTTGGTTAAGTGACTGCCTTCGGCTCAGGTCATGATCCTGGAGTCCCGGGATCGAGTCCCGCATCGGGCTCCCTGCTCGGCAGGGAGCCTGCTTCTCCCTCTGACCCTCCCCCCTCTCATGTGCTCTCTCTCTCTCATTCTCTCTGTCTCAAATAAATAAATAAAATCTTTAAAAAAAAAAAAAAGAAAAGAAAAGAAAACCCTCTTTACACTCAAAGTATCTTAATAGTTGGAAACATTTACAGCAGTTGTTATTTTATGTGGCTTTCTTAAGCCCTGGGACAAAGGAGAGTAACCCTGTCTTAAACCATCTCAAGGAAGGGGATTTTCCAACAGTTAATTTCTCCTGAAATCTCTAATAGTGATTGTCCGAGATGTGTGGTATAGAGAGTTAAGCCAATTATCTCTCTAATTCAAATCACAGAGCTTAATAGTGAAGTGAAACTCCTAAATTATCCTCATGGATGTGTATGCTGCTAACCACCCTTAATTTCCTCAAGTAATTATGAATTCAATGAGGTCATTTATGAAAAACTTACACAAAAATATATAGGTACTTACAATCTGAAATGGAGACACTGGAAGTCTGTCTTACTTGGGGTTCCTCACCTGATCCAAGAATCATAGGAAATGATTTCGGTGACTTTTTTTCAGGTTTCCTTTTGGCTACTGGTGCTATTCTAGTGCTATTTTAGATGCATAGAAAAAAAGATAATTTATTACATAACAATGGGTGTTCTCTTTCAAGAAAGCTCACTTAAGAAAGCCTAGTAGGTTATTCTAAAAGACCTATACATAAATATCTGCCTATGTATAATCTCTACAAACTTTTACAGAAAACATTTTGTATGTATTAACTCCTGTTTTCTTCCCACAAAACTTGGAGCACTTCTATGATTTCAGCCCCCTTGTAGTTAGTTTCTGGTTGTTGACCTAAACTGTGTCTTTACTGGCAAAGTAAAAGTGTTAAGGCAATTGAGGCGCTAATGCAGGTTTAAAAAAGCCTTTATATCTCTATTATACACAAAGACTAAAAACCCTTAGTAAACGTCTGTTGAATGAAGTTGAATTAGTTTGAATTGAATTGCCTTGAGGTAGCTGTAGCTGGAACCAATTATTACTTCATCCTTTGGTCAGTGATTTCAGCTATATTTTTCAACAGTTATTCATTCAACGAGCATTTTACTGAGTACATATCTATTCATAGCCAGGCAGAAATTCTGGGTTCATAGATTAAATAAACACAGACCTTCAATTATAATTGCTCACAGTGTACAGAGGAAGATAAAATGTGCAAAGTGCCACAATTGTGTAAGTAGAGAGCTCTAGAGAGTTCCCACAGGGATCAGTAAATAAGATGGGAAAGGTGGTGGGTAGGGTGGGAGGATAGAATCCTGGAGGAGGTGACACTGGGTTAAATTACTTAGGTATGACCTTCCTAATCAGATGAGGCAGTGAAAAGCAGTTCTATTTAGGGGACAAGAGATCATTTTAGTATTTACTCTAAAGTGTTTTCTAAGCTTTTTATTATCTCATTGAATTTTTCTAGAGTCACTTTCTATTGGTCTCTGGCATTGTGAATTGGACATAGAGTGTTGAAAAGGCATTCTTCCTGACCTCAGAGCTTAGTGAAGATGTTAACTGCAAAATATAGTGTCTTCAACTGTTGTAGCTGATTATACACACACACATATATATATGTATATGTATAATCTCTGTGTGTGTGTTCATTCTCTAGTTTAATGTCTCATACATACTTTAAGCAGCCTCATGTATTTTTCCAATTGTGTAAATAGATATGCCCAGAAGTTCAGTTTATAAATATAACATATATATTAAACTGAGAGTTTCTTTCCCTTTGGAATTGGTTAGAGAATTTTTAAGATAATTTTTTTTGAAATATAAAATGGTACACTTGGAGTTTACAGATCCTGATGTTAAATTCCACTTTTATCAGGTAGTAGAACAAAGTGTTGCTAAGATTAATTTTTCCAGCTTTAAACCTTAAATGGTAAACTTTCAAAATTGAATTAGTAAACATTGAAATGTTTACTTCATTTGTAGATTTTATGTTAAGTATTTCTTCATCTTTAACCTTTTCTTTGCTTTCTACCTGTTTTCATACAAATGGAACCTGTTAATTATCAAAGTGAGGAACAGGGAGGCTCTGATAATTAAATCTGTTCAATTCACAATTTCATGGTTCCCCCCCCCCGACAGAAATCGCTTTAGCATAAGAAAAACTACATACCAATAAATAACTGCTAAACATTTTAGAAGAAAAATTTCCATTAAGAAACTTATTCCATTAATGTTCCTTAAAACAAAACAGTGTAAAATAAAATGTCTGTTAAAAGACCCAATTATTTGAATTCATTTTTCATACTATAATGAATGACAGTTTGTCACTACCATAAATGTGCATTTTATGTAGAGTCCTTTATATTGTGAAATTTATTTTTTTTTTAAGATTTTATTTATTCATTTTGACAGAGACACAGAGAGAGAGGGAACACAAGCAGAGGGGCAGTGGGAGAGGGAGAAGCAGGCTTCCCGCAGAGCAGGGAGCCCAATGTGGGGCTCGATCCCAGGACCCTGGGATCATGACCTGAGCCTAAGGCAGTTGCTCAACCGACTGAGCCACCCAGGTGCCCTATATTGTGAAATTTAAAACATCATTGCTAACAATCAAACCTAAAATTTCTGAATCTATACATTTTGTTCTGGAGGGCCACCTACTTAAAAGCAATAGGAAAAAAAAGAAAGAAAAAGCCTTATTAGAAGATCTAAAAACTTTATTTTAAAATTCATGCATAAATATCACCTCTATATTGATTAAAATATCCATATCCAGGCTCACTTGCAGACATTCTGATTGTAGAATCCTGCCTTAGGGTCTGAAACATTTTCTAAAATGGAAATCCTAAATGACTATGATGCAGGTGCCTTCTAGTACACACTTTGAGAAACTTTGAAGCATGAAGCTTAATCACCTGTATCTTTGAAGATTCATGAAATTCATACTGGCAATGGAGAAGGAGATATGGTGAAGTAGGGTGGAGTTAGTATAAATGTCTGGAGGTAATGACTTGCTTAATTTACTGGTGGGGACATGCACCTTGGAAACAAATCAGCATTCAATGGGATCTTTATAGTCTTTAGTCTGTAAGTATTAATAGATCCATTCCCAGCATCAAACTTGGTATTTGGGTTTATTTAAAGTCTATGAGATGATGATATGCCTTCAGCCATAGTTTGTTTTGTGTATCTTACATTCCCTTTAATTCTTTTTTGCAGTTATCTGTATATTGACTTTCACTAGCTCAAAAACTTCACCTTTTTCTTAACTGCTTGCTTACCTTCACTGTATACTTCTTTCACTAGTTCTTTAAAGATTACCAGAGCTATAAAATTTTCAAAATATTCTTACTCTTTTAGTTTTAATTTTTATTTTTTGTGGCAGGCCCAAGCTATGTCTCTTCTTCACACTTCCTATTTGAAATTGTTTGCCAAAATAAGAAATAAAAGGCAGAAAGGAAGGTGTCAGTGCAGTAATAACATATAATTCCAAAGACGCTTAGCTCAGAATATGGTAGTAGGCCACTGGCTGGCTGAGCATTTTTTTTGCAGTAATGGCAGTTCTGGTTCTCATTGGGTGAACAAAGTGTTTTAAAAGGGGTGTGAAGACATTGGCGATTTACTGATTTGGAGTACCTCTGCATCATTGTTTCTTAAGGTATGGTTCACAGATGGGATTAGCATATACTGAATCTTCAGTTCCAGTTTTTTTAGAAAGTAACTGGGTGGTCACTGAGACAGCAAGTATAAACCAGGATAGTTCAAGGTAGACTGTGGCAATGGTCTATTCCTAAACCACAATCCCTAAAATTACATGAGATGTTTGTTAAAGTTGAACATCCTTAAGACTTATTTAAAAATTCCTGGGAGTAAGGTGGGTGTCTGCACTGTATACTGTTTCTGGTAAGTTTAAACAAAGCAAGATAATTACTCCATATTAAAGCATTACAACCTCAGAGCAGTGGTTCTCAAAGCGTGTATCCCAGCCCAGCAACATTCCCATCATCTGATAACTTGTTAGAAGTGCAACTTCCTAGACCCCACCCTAGACCTACTAAACCAGAAACTGGGGATGGGACCAGGCAATCTATTTTAATAAACTCTTCAGATTATTCTGATGCACACTGAAATGTAGGAAACACTGTTCTATTGAATCTAGCAAACCATTACCTTTCAGATTTACTGTTTTCATTACTTAGTATTAAAATAATCTGATTTTTTTTTTTAATCCCGGTTCTCCTCCCACTTACATTCCCTCATATGAATGATAATACGATGCTGTGCGTTGTTGAAAGAACTGTAGAGGAGATATGAATGTCTTGCTTTAACTTGGATTGCCGTCATCTGACTTTTCTTCTTTACAGTAAGTTTTGGAGTGTGTGTGTGTGGGGGGGGTGTGGGTGTGTGTGATTCTGAAGTGGAAGAAGATGACCAGTCTGAACTGGATCACTAATGAAAAGGGGTTATGGAGAAGAGAACAGTAAAACAGGGACAAATGCTGACAGTTATTCTCTCAGAGGGCTTGATTATGATTCTCCTTTTCCAGTGCCTGAGGCACTCAACACTGAGGTGAGCACGGAGACCCTCAAGTTCTCCTGCTCATTCAACAGCCTATTTTAAAAGCAGTTCCTTTTGAAAAACATCTTTGGAAGTAAATTTTTTAGTTTTAGCCTTTAGTAGTGCCCAAACTAGTGCTAGCAAAAACCTCCGGCAATAAGTAAGTGAGATTAACAAACCAAAGCTAAGAGAAATCCACAGAAGTTTTACAACCTGAAAAGCAGTTTTCTTTTCTCTCCATAAATATTATATTTGCAGAGATATTCTTGGCATTCAGTCATATTTGTCTGTTTTCCAGCTCTTTTTTACTTATCTGTTGGCAAAAGTGCTTGCTGAAGAATTAAATCATACAGTCCTCAGATTGGTTAACTGATGGTACTTGAAAATCACTCATATAGATCTTTAAATTCCAAAGTATGAGATTTTGTGCCATTGTGTGCCCTTGTTTAATTAGGTACAACTTTGGTAAATATTGTGAGCAGGTAATTTTTGAATTACCTGTAACACTCAGGAGCTGCAGTTCCTCAGTTCACTTTTAACATGTTCAAGTAAGTCAGAGCAGGTTTTACAAAAGGAACCAAATGATGCATGTATAAGAGTGTGTTCCAGAATAGTGTGTGTGTTTCTCTTTTAGTATTTGGATGTCTTTGCATTACAGAGCCAAACATCCTGAAATCTTTTTTTCTATTATTATTCATTCATCCATTCAGCAGATAAATAAGGAGGTTAAGTGACTAGTTCAAGGCCCTTTACTTGATTTACCAGTTGATTCAGGATTGCAACTGGTGCTTGATGATACAGTGTACCTACTGTGGATTCTAGGCAGCATTTGCTTGTATGGTCTTCAATTCATTTATAAAATATTACTACTGAAGTCGAAATGAGTTACTATATTTTACATTTGGTGATTACTAAATAAATGAGTGAAGCATTTGGATAAATTCAAAGGAGCCCCAAAGAAGCCCATTATTAAGATAAGTAGAATATGATTTGAATTAATAAACATATTAATGCCTATGATTCAAAAAGTAATGTTTTCCAGGAAGGAATGGTGTCTTATTTAAGCCTCCCAAGTCTGTGTGATGTGATTGAATCAGCATTGCTTACAATAGGGTCCAAGGGAAATATATTTCCCAACATTATCTGTCCCTAAAAGAGACTCATCTTCATGGAGAAACAGTCTAACAAACTGAAGATAAAGTATAACCTCTGGGGGCGTCTTCTTCCACGTATTTTATTCTGCAGAGTAGCAGGTAATAAATAAGGTATTAGGCTAGATATTCAGTTCAAATTTAATTTTGATTCCTACAATGGATTCAGCTGTGGCATTCAAACATAGTTTTTGCAGGTGCAGAGAGAGTTATTTAGCCTTCCAGTGTGACTAATTGCTAGTAATTGCCTATAGGAAGGGGGTTGGGAAGGCCTGTCTCCAGATTACTCCCATGATGTTCTGTGCAGGGTCCTTAGCAACACGAATGGCAGCAGGGAGCAGTATAGCCATTGAGAAATCATTAGCAAGTATGCAATATTACAAAACAGGTGGATCTTAGTTCAAAGAACAGCCTTATGTGAAGTGAATTTTTACATAAATAGAAAACTCTCTGAAAACATGCCCTTTTAAATAATGCTTTATTTTCATATCTGATTTAACTTCCATTTATAATTGGCTCTAACCAATATGGTAATTTCCCATCTCATCTCTTGCTTTCTTCCTCTTTCTAGTAACTAATGTTCCATAAACTAGTATTCAATATGCTATTTAAAGAAATATGGGGGAATTTACTGATGTATAAAAAGAATACTGTATTTTAAATGAAAATACATACTGAAGCAAGTTCTTTAGAATAGTAAGTTAGTATATCTTTAAGTCAGATCTTTAAGTCAGTGTCACTTATGATTATGATTATTATTTTTGCCTCTTGTATCTATTATAGTTTTGTAAATATAACTCAAGATCCAGGAATTTATCAAGTGTTAACATTTTTACGGTTGTCTAGAATTGCAGAACCCTAACAACAACAACAAAATACACAGTTTATGGACCATAACAATTTAACCCAAAAGATAAGTTGGATTGTTCCTAAACATGAGATGATGACAATCCAGGTCTTCACTAATATTGAGAATTATTTTGTTATCTACTGAGTTTTAGGACACTTTTTTTTTTACTATGTTATGTTAATCACCATACATTACATCATTAGTTTTTGATGTAGTGTTCCATGATTCATTGTTTGTGTATAACACCCAGTGCTCCACACTTTTTGAATGGAAACAGAATTACAAAACATTTTTATTTATTTTCTCTAATTCTTTTTTTTAAAGTTTTTATTTATTTATTTCACAGAGAAAGAGTGCGCACAAGCAGGAGGAGTGGCAGGCAGGGGGAGAGGGAGAAGCAGGCTCCCTGTTGAGCAGGGAGCTGGATGTGGGACTGGATCCCAGGACCCTCAGATTATGACCTGAGCTGAAGGTAGACGCTTAACTAACTGAACTACCCAGGCACCCCAATTCTTTGTGTTTTGTTTTTTTTTTAAGATTTATTCAGAGAGAGAGAGAACACAAGAGGGAGAGGGAGAGAGAGAATCTCAAGCAGACTGTCCGCTGAGCATGGAGCCGGATTCTGGGCTCAATTTCATGACCCCAGGATCGTGACCCAAGCTGAAACCAAGATCTGATGCTCAACTGACTGAGCCACCTAGGCGCTCCTGTTTCCTCTAATTATTTTATGTCACATTCCTTAAATATTGAATGACTATAAACTTGTCATTTATCTTCCCCCTGTGCACCCCCTGCCACCCCTACACCCCCTGCCCAGTACACATGTAAAGCTTTTTTCAGGAGCTTTTTTATTTTTTATTTTATTTTTTTTTAAAGATTTTATTTATTTATATGACAGACACAGTGAGAGAGGGAACACAAGCAGGGGGAGTAGGAGAGGGAGAAGCAGGCTTCCCGGAGAGCAGGGAGCACAATGCAGGGCTCGATCCCAGGACCCTGGGATCATGACCTGAGCCGAAGGCAGACCCTTAATGACTGAGCCACCCAGGCACCCCTTCAGGAGATATTTTAGTCTAAAAGGAAATGCACTATAATTTAGGGCCTTGGTAATATTTAGCTTGGTTAGTTTTATTCTATTATATGGACTTTAAACTACTTGGATACTTTAAATAGTGTCATCTAGGTAGTGATATATCCATTACTACTATTTGTGTGATATATAAGATTCAAAAGCTTACTTCTATGTTTGTGTATTAGAGGGGGGCGGGGATGGGGAAGAGAGAGAGAGGGAGAAAGGAGAGAGATGTGTGTTTATTATGAGGAATTGACATACATGATTATGGAGGCTGAGAAGTTCCATAATCTGTCATGTGCAAACTGTAGACCCAGGGAAACCAGTGGTTTAATTCAGTTCAAGTCTGAAGGCCTGAGAATTAGTGGGGGCAGTGGTATGAATCACAGCTCAAGGGCTGAAGAAGATGAAATGAGATGAAATGTCCCCACTCAAGCTACCAGGGAGGAACCAAGAGGAGTAAATTACTCTTACTCCATCTTTTTGTTCTATTCAGGTCCTCAGTGGATTGGATGAGGCCCACTTACATTGGTGAGGGTGCTCTTCTCTACTCAGTCTACTGATTCACATGCTCATCTCTTCCAGAAACACCCTTCAGGCACACCCAGAAATAATATTTTACCAGCTATTGGGGCATGCTGCATACGAATCAAACTGGTGCATAAAATTAACCTGCACTGTGTGCTTGGACCTGAATCCTGAATTACAAAATATTTTAAAATGGTTAAGGAGAGTGCACCTGTTTCTTTTTTCCAAGTCAGATTCCCAAACCAGTATCTGCACTTTGAAGAAATATATCCTAGAGGGGAGAAAATATTTTTAAATCTCTTTAATATTTTACTTAGAAAATAGTTTATGTAATAGTAGAAGCTTACTTATGAAAAGTAATTTACTTAGAATTCTGTAAGAGAGGGATGGTTTTAAAGGACAGCATTGCAGGAAAGAGTTTTTTCTGACAAAACTATCTCTTCAATATAATTGATGAGTTGGTTCCATTCTAGTTCCTGGTGACCCATCCAGCATTGAGAAGGAAATGATGCAGGAAATGAATGTTGTGTTCTCATTTGTCAGGCGGGACCACCAGTTTCTTGTAGGACAACTGAGTTTCCTTCCCTTCTTTTCTCATGCTTACGCACCCGTCCTTTTCTCTTTCAATGCTTTTCTCTCCCATTAAATCACTAGAGTGACTGCCCTTTTGATAACATCTTAGCATTAGCTCTTAAGGATCTGCTTTTGTATTGCAAAGAAGACAAATTATTAAAAATTACAAGAGTTCAATAAGAAGGAATATATCTGTCATTCTGATATCATACCAATTATTTTCAAACATACATCATTTAGGTCGATTTTAAATATGTATTTAAGTGTTTACCTAATCAATTCACTGAGTTGGGGTCTCTGATCTACTGGAGGACCAGGATCCTAGAGCAGGTCTTCTATGGTGGTAACCACTCAAACAGGAGTATGGTTCCACTTGGTTGTTTTTCCCTTCATTTAATTTCACTAACCAGTTTAATCTATGTATAAGTTGATTCATTTGTGGTTTATCTTCGTTTTGATTTTGGTTTTGGTTTTGTTTTGTTTTTTTAGGTTTTAAGTAATAAGGACTAAATTGGTTTACATAGTTTATGTGATAAACAAATGTGTGATTAAGTTTGAATATTATTTCCTTAGGAATCTCTCACCTCTTCCAGGATAGCTCCAATCACCTTATTTTATACTCCTATAGAAACATTTATCTTTCCTTCATGGCAGTGTAATTTTATATATACCTGTGTGTTCTTTTTTTTGTTGTTTAATCAAATATTTTTCAGACAACTACTTTATACTGTTTCCTTTTACCACAGTGAATATACTCTGTGAATAAAGTGGATAAAAATCATTGCTTTGTGAAGCTTATATCCAAGGAATCAAGGCAAAGAGCTGGCAATGTGTATTTATAACATCAGGTAATAAGAAGTGCTTTGCAGATTAAATTAAGCAGGGTACAAATGGAGAATGACCTAAAAGAGGCTGCCATAAAAAAATATGTATATGTATGCTAGTTAGGAAAGACCTCTCTGAGGAGGTGATGTAGAATCAAGAACTGAATGGTAACAACTGCCCATCCTGTGAAGACCAGAGGGAATAGCCCTTTAGGCAGAGGGGGAAACCCCGAGGGGGACCCAATTATAGAGTAAGGCCAATGACGCTGGGTGTGCCAAATGAGATAAAGTGGTACAAGATGGCATTATAGCAGCTGACAGGGAGCAGATCACACAAGGCCTTGTTGGCTGACGCAAGTTCATGTCTTTTTTTAACCTTCAGTGGAAGATCATGGTAGGATTTTAACCGATATCTCATCTGTTAGACCATCCCTGGCATATGAGGACAGGGTCTGCATTGTAGCCCCAGAGCTAACACTTAATAAATATTGGATGGATAAGTGGATGTCAGACAAATGAATTAATGGCCTTCCAACCCTGTTGCTCTTTTTGTTAAGTGATTCTTTCAGAAAAGCAAAGCTTTTTGTTTGTTTTGTTTTACTTTTCTAATATCAGGGTTACATATGTAACTATTTGATGTTGCATTTGTATCCCTTGACAAATGTAAGTTTAAAATTTATTACATCTAGATTTTCTGAAGTCCCACACCTTGAATTCTACATCCATTTTCTTCCTTGTTCTAAGTTAAAAAAAAAATCTGATTGGCCTGACAGCTCGAACATGATTGACTGTCCACTTAAGCTTACTTGTATTAACATGTGATAACTAATCCTAAAGGGTAATGCTAAAGCAGATATCCCAGCTCAGAAGTCAGAGGATCAGACAGCTCTCTAAAACAATGAGATGGGATAGACAGAATAATCTAAACCTAGTTAACCCCCTTCAGGGGGACTGTGGAACCAATATATGTGTTTATGTGCTTATTGGGCAGAGGTGACCTAAGCATCTTTGTCATCTCTCTCTAACAAGGGGTTCCATCAGATCCAGGTGCTACTCCCTGAAAGTTTAAAAATGACAGCCATTTGCAGTTCTTGATCAGTCTGGAAAATAAGAGTGAAATCAAAGACATTACAAGAGTAATATTTAAAAAAAATTTGCCATGGTTGTCTATACAAGGGAAACAGATTTTTTAAAAAGGTGAAAATTGGAACCTCCCACATCTAAGAAATGTTTAACTAGTACCATTCAAGTATGGTTGAAATTCATGTGACTTAAAGAGACTAAATATAGATTTAAAAAATAATACAGCTGTGGCCATTTTCTATGACAGGTCCATAGAATATGCTCAAACATAAAATAATATGGTTGTGAAACAATACAAATATTACCTAAGTAGCTCTCTTTTAAAAATAATACTTAAATCTATAGACTATTTTTGTCAGAAGAAACCGATGTGTTTTTTTTTTTTTAAGATTTTATTTATTTGACAGAGAGAGACACAGCGAGAGAGGGAACACAAGCAGGGGAGTGGGAGAGGGAGAAGCAGGCCTCCCGCCACGCAGGGAGCCCGATGCGGGGCTGGAACCCAGGACCCTGAGATCATGACCTGAGCCGAAGGCAGACACTTAACTACTGAGCCACCCAGGCGCCCCAGAAACCAATGTTTTAATGCCTGAAATTATTTATAAATAATGAAGTAGAAGGCATTTTCGTAGGATCTTTTAATTCTCCTTTTCTTGAATTAACTCTAAAAAATAATCATAAGGTTTCAAATACAAACTCAAAGAAAGACTTGGACGTTCTTGTTAGATTCTGTAGGGATAATAATAATAGGCTAATACTTGTTTGCCTTTTTTTTGTTTTGAATGACATTAAACCTGTGTTCCTTGATCATGTTCATTCTAAAGTTAGCACTTTTTGGGGCTCCTGGGTGGCTCAATCGTTAAGCATCTGCCTTCGGCTCAAGTCATGATCCCAGGGTCCTGGGATCAAGCCCCGCATTGGGCTCTTGCAGGGAGCCTGCTTCTCCCTCTCCCACTTCCCCTGCTTGTGTTCCTGCTCTCACTGTCTCTTTCTGTCAAATAAATAAGTAAAATCTTAAAAAAAAAAAAAATAAAGTTCGCACTTTTTTCTTGTTACATATTTGCAAGCTGCATATTTGGGGGAATTCCCAAAATATATCCCTTTCCACCACTTCTTCCTCTGTTCATACTCAGGAATGCTCCAAACATCAATTTAAAGCTTTGCATAGAAATTGAGGTAACCCACATTGTTTTCATGATTCCTCATAGGGCTTGTGTGATCCTTAAGGGCGGAGAACTTTTCCTGCTCTTTTTGCTGTCTCTCGTAGCACTCAGCAGAGACCTTGCTGTTAGGAGACACTTTGTTGTTCATTGACCAGATAGATAAATGAATGAAAATGTTATTCCTATTTTGATTTTGGGTTGGTTCTTAAATCCATAATTCCCTGATTTGTCAGCTCTGCCTGGTGATCTGAATCTCAAAATTTCCTGTGACAAGGAAGTGGAGCATTACCCAGGGAAGGAGAAGACAAATTTTTTAAGGCCTTTTTACCTGTGCATTTGCATATTTTAAGAAAGAATAGGCCCTTTTTTCCTGCTGTGACACAGTCCTGGTTTTTGTTTGTTTTTTGTTTTATGTATTTTGGGGTTTTTTTTAGTGTACCAAAC
Organism: Mirounga angustirostris; assembly: GCF_029215605.1. Classification (NCBI taxonomy): domain Eukaryota; kingdom Metazoa; phylum Chordata; class Mammalia; order Carnivora; family Phocidae; genus Mirounga; species Mirounga angustirostris. The sequence continues at coordinate 172,038,379 of NW_026991709.1, read as the reverse complement.
TAAACTGCTGTATATATGTTACAATGAGCCATGCCACACTGGTAGGAAGATAAACAAATGTGATGTTAATGTGATTTGAATGTAGAATCTGTTTTTCTCTTCCATAGCCTCCAGAGCTTTAGAGAATTTTGTTGCTGTCCCATTTAACTGGCATCTTTCTTAAAGGGCTGGTTTTATTCATACAATTATTTTCTCATTCTCTTCTTGATTTCTTTCACTCAAATTCAGTAAATCCTCATATTCTAGTACATTATTCTGCAGCTCATTCATACCTTCAGCCTCGTTCCTCGAATTGAATTCAGAATCTGATTTGGAGCTTGTTTCTCTGAGTGTGAAACACCTCCTACTATAAATAAACTCATGGAGTTTATTTATGTTTGATACTAGATGAGTCACATCAGCATATGTTTTGCTTCATGCTATCAGCATCTCGTGGGTTGGGCTCTCGTCATTTTTTTTTTACTGTGAAAGTGACAGTGCTAAATATGTTTTGAAGGGCTAAGGCAGTTTCAAGAAACTCTCCTCTCTGCAACTGTTGGGGAGAGCAAGTTTAATCTAGCCTAGTGGTTTAATGAAAGAAGTATAATCTTTTTTTCCTTCTTATTCCCTTTATTTTTGAGTGTCATAGGTTAATAAACGGGTGTGTAGTAAAGTAAAGAAGAAAAATACCAAGAACAAAGTAGTTTCATCCTGTTTTATAGATGAACACCTAAACCTCAGAGAAATAAATGACTTGATACAAAGCAAAGAAGTGACAGAATAGGGATTTGAATTCAGGCTTTCAGGCTCCGAATGTAGAGCTTAAACCCTCCATGAATCTCTATCGCTTGGCTTAAGGTGAGGTCAGCTCCCCTTTTCCCATGGTTTGGGCATGTGTAGGACTGTGAATACACAGTGAATTGATAGCTCTTCATAAGGAAATACACAGAAAATCCATTTTAGCAATTCGGTTTATAGCAGCAGAACCTTTTTGGTGCTTTCCATTTGCAAGTCATTCAAGAAAGATCTAGCACCTAGATTCAGCATGTAGGTTTTGTTTTGTTTTGTTTTGTTTTGTTTCTGTTGATTTAATTTGGGAGTGCTTGTCAAACTGTAGGTCATGAAGAGTCCCATCTAAATATCAATGACTAACATGTCTTTGAGTGCTTACTACATGCTGATTACAACTTTGTCTTTATCTGTCTATATTAGCTCATTCAAGCATCATCACAACTCAATGTATGTAGGCAATACTAGTATCATTTTACAAATGAGGAATCATTGAGAGGTTGAAGAGCTTGTCCAGGCATACAGCCAGTGGGTAAAAGATCCACTGGCAGTCTGGTTTCAGAGCCTCTGCTGTAAATTATAATCCTACCACAATAGTGAGGTTCCAGTGAGTTAAGTAGCTAGCCCAAGGCCATATATCTAGCAAGAAGTACGCTTGAGATTTAGACCAGTTTTATATGATTCCTGAACCAGTTCTTAGCACTGAGTACATGAGGTTGAATAAGCCCCTTTACTACATCGTATGTCACTGATTATTGTTTGTTTGTTTTTTTTGCAAACTAAATAGATTAGTTTTCATTATGTCATTGGGTAAAATCAAAATAAAATGGAAATAATCTAATCATTTTACATAAAAAGTACAGTTCTTTACATTAGACCTTGAAACAGTATCTCTAGTGGCTGCCATGTCAGTTGCAATACTTCTTTAACTTATAAACAAACCCAGCTCTCCCAGTTTTTCCTCTGCAAGTTGACAGTGACCACACAATAATTGAAAATCAGTTGCTTCATATAGACCCAGAACCCTGCTGCAGGTATTTCACAGTAGTCTTGGAGATTCACATCTGCAGTAATTTGAGTACATGTAAATTCCTAACTGAAATAACTTTTATATCACTTTAATATTTGATTCCAAGAATGCATGGACATGGCATCAACAAACCACAGGATAAAATGATGGTCCCATAGCCCATTCCTCTAGACACCCAAGGCAAATACTTCAAATTATTTTACAGATTTTCCCAGTACTTCCTCAGTATTATAAACAACATGCTCATCTTCTAATGCTTGATTCCTAAATCCCAAATACCAGGCCATGATTTGTAACTCAGGCCACTGTGGATGAAGTGTCATCTCCTCCCTACATCAACATTTCCCCCTCCCCTCCCCACTCTGTCAACATAGTTACACCCCACGTTATATATATATATCGTTTTTTATTAAAGCAATTTGTCCTCATGCCTTTTCCCTTCTAAGGCAGAGGGTTTGTCATCTAAAAGATTGTATTTCTAGCCCTTACTTCTCCAATTATTGTGAATATTATGTACCCAAGCCTTTGTTAAATAACCTGGAAAAAAATCCTCAGTAAAAGAGACACCAAACCTAGAATCTTGATATATTTCTTGCTCATGGAAAATGACTGGATATGACATTATCTTTGACTTGTCCAAGATAACACAGCAAACTGCAATAACACTAGTAGCAGTAATAGTAACAATGACAACAAAATAGTAACAATTATTTAGTGCTTAAAATGTAACGGGGAATATTCTAATATATATAGATAGTGTGTATGTATGTGTGTGTGTATATATAACATTATTTGTGTAAAGTACAAAAGTATCATATGTATATTATATATACTTATTTCCTTTGAAGAAAAGAGATTTTAGACAAGGAATTTCAGTAACTTGCCTGAGATTACTAATCAGTAGGAGATGGAACCAGGATTCAAAATTAGATGGTCTGGCTTCAGAGGCTGCCTTTAACCACTAAAAAGGACCTAGTGTGCTTTTAACTACATGGGCACTTAAACGTAATTACAGTGAGATGATGTCACTGCTAGTGTTTCATTTATAAAGAGATGTATAAAACACTAAAAATAATGGCAGATACAATTAAATGATGGCATGTGTTAATCATGCCCACCTTCTACTATATCAGAAATGATATTTTACTTGGAGGGGTCAGTAACACTTAAAGAACACATTAAAGCTTTATTAAAATACATGTGAGAATCTGGCACTCCATAGAGAGTCCAGCCACTGAAGGAATATTACTGTCTCTGTGTATATATTATGTGTCTGTTAATCAGGAAATGAGAAAATTACTGCTGTGGAAGTTGTATATTGTCCTATGACAGAGCAATAACGTTTGCAAAGCAGTGGTGATTATAATGTTGATTTGTTCAGTATATAAGAATATTTGTGTGTATCTGTGTGCATATCTTTCATCTGTGTAGGCTTAAATGTACATACATGTAAGGAAGTTATGTACTTATGCCTCTCAAAAAAATTGTTTCAGAGAAAGACATGTATCATATGATCTCACTGATATGAGGAATTCTTAATCTCAGGAAACAAACTGAGGGTTGCTGGAGTGGGGGGTGGGGTGGGAGGGATGGGGTGGCTGAGTGATAGACATTGGGGAGGGTATGTGCTATGGTAAGCGCTGCGAATTGTGCAAGACTGTTGAATCTCAGATCTGTACCTCTGAAACAAATAATGCAATATATGTTAAGAAAAAAAAAAGAAGAAGAAGAAGGTAGCGGGAGGGGAAGAATGAAGCGGGGGAAATCGGAGGGGTAGACAAACCATGTGAGACGATGGACTCTGAAAAACAAACTGAGGGTTCTAGAGGGGAGAGGGGTGGGAGGATGGGTTAGCCTGGTGATGGGTATTGAGGAGGGCACATTCTGCATGGAGCACTGGGTGTTATGCACAAACAATGAATCATGGAACACTACATCTAAAACTAATGATGTAATGTATGGGGATTAACATAAGAATAAAAAAATTAAAAAAAAATTGTTTCATGCTCTTTGGTATTCCAAAATTATTACAGCAGTTTTAAAAGTACTTATAAATTGTTTATTTTCCAACAACTTGAAAACCCTTTAAAGTTTAGGGAAAAGTTTGCAAAAACACTGTCCCTTTATCTTTCTGTGCCAGTACAGCCAACTGTCTGAATTTCAGACCCCACAATTTATCTCCTGGATTATTGCAATCACCCCCTAATTAATCTGTCTTCAGTCTCTCACTCCTAAATTTCATTTTCCTTATCAAGCCTTTTCCATTTTGTTCATGGTTTTTCATTGGGGTGGAATGAAGCACAAATTTTGTAGTTTGCTTATGCAGTATAAGACATGTCGTAATTTAATCTTGCAGTTTAAGAAAATATTGAGGTTTCACATGCTTGATACTGTTCTCTTTACTTCTGTAATAATGAATCTTACTACCCACCCCCCACCCCTGCCCCCAGTCAACATATTAACATGTGCCTTTTTTTAACATTTCTTTCATTATCAGTTGTTCTTAGATATAACTTGCCTTAATATACTTACCTCCCCATTCAAGGAACTTAGGCATAAACCCTTGAATATACTAGATTCTAAGTACCTTGCCTAGGAGGTTGAAATGTTGCTCACCGATCACAAATGTTGGCATATTCTAATTACCTAGTGTCTTTAAGAGTTAGTGTGGTAATAAAGATATAGTAATTATTTTTCTATAATTCATTAAGTCCATAAAGTAGTAACTCCTCAAATACCCCCAAAATCACTATTTATGATTAACTTCTCATATTTAAAAATATTACATTTATATATTTATATTATATATTATTTTATGTGCTTATTTCCCGCCTCTACTATTATAGTCAATATCCATAAGAACTATACATTTTTGTTTTATTTATGTGCATCTTGAGACCTAGGAGAATATAGGAGGTATACTTTCACTATTTTATATATATATATATAAAATAATGAGGTATATATCATGAGATATATAACCATATATATGATTATCATATATATATATAAAATCTCTATACTCAGTAAATAGATTTGAATGAATTTATTGAGTCCTTATTATGTGTTGGTTTTTCTCAGATGTATTTCAAATGTGTTATCCTTTTCAATCCCTCAAAATCCAAAATAAGAGTAGATACTATTATTTCCCAATTTTAAGAATGAGATATAGGCTTAGTATAGGTAAATGGCTTGCTGAAGGATACTCAGCTCATAAAAGGTAGTATCCAAGACTTATATCCAAGCCTGTTTAAAAGAGAAGAAAATGCCCTTAACCACTATTATATACGTCCCCTAAAATAATTGCCTGAAGGAAAATTTTGCATGAAAATACAGGAAGAATTATGCCTCATGGGATCATGGGCACTAACAGAGTGAGATCAAGTGGCCCTATGGTTCCCTACTATGAGGCAAGCATAGCCAAGCTCGCAGGTGGTGAAGCCTAGTGGTGAGTTATAAACTCAGGGATAAGGAAAAGGATTTAGTGCCAAGTACGCAGCAGATAATGTAGTAGTCAACAGGAAGTATCATTAATCAGAATCTGAGTAACCAGAGAACCATGAACCAGTGTGTTGAGTTAAAATGGGCTAACATATCTCTCAGGAAGGGGAAAGTAAATGAGTATATAGGTGGATGGGAAAATAACCCATGTCATTCAGACACTATTTTTTACTGTTGGAGTGATAGGCAGATGTATGTAACAATAGGACTTCTCAGTTTTAAGAGAAAGAAACACGACTCAAATAAATTTGAGAATTACCCCCCTTCTCTCCAGCATGTAAATTAAACACCAAAAAGGTCTTTGAAGTTTTGACCAGTGCATGGGTACTGACTACTCTGGGTCATGTATCAAGGCTTCTTTTTTTCCTCTTTTTTAGATTTTATTTATTTATTTTTTGAGAGAGAGAGAGAGAGAGAGAAAGCGAGTGAGCTTGAGCAAGGGAAGGTAGAGGGAGAGAGAAATTCTCAAGTAGACTTCAAGCTGAGTGTGGAGCCCTATTTGGGGCTCGATCTCATGACCCTGAGATCATCACCTCAGCCAAAACCAAGAGTCAGATGCGTAACTAGCTGAGCCACCCAGGCGCCACTGTATCAGGGCTTCTAATCTGACAGTCTCAGAGTTACACAGAGATGGGAGACATGGTTCTCTGAATGGATATTGGGCAAACAACACAAATGATTCTCTATTTACCAGTTGTGGCAACTGTATCACAATTGCCTATCTAACAAATATTACTGAGTACCAACTCTGACATGATTTAGAAAATACTACTTCGGGGGCGCCTGGGTGGCTCAGTTGTTAAGCGTCTGCCTTCGGCTCAGGTCATGATCCCAGGGTCCTGGGATCGAGTCCCACACCGGGCTCCCTGCTCGGCGGGAAGCCTGCTTCTCCCTCTCCCACTCCCCCTGCTTGTGTTCCTGCTCTTTCTCTCTCTCTCTGTGTCAAATAAATAAATAAAATCTTAAAAAAAAAAAAAAGAAAATACTACTTCCTCTGTCACGTCCGCTGTGGTTGTCCAGCAGCCCAGATGTCCTCATATGTCAACTGAGAATGATCAAATCTAATTTGCATTTGGTATGTAGATTAGATGTGAATGTATATGAGAACATTATATGAATGATGAAGTATCACATAAATATGAGGTGCTATTTTATCATCAGTATCAAGCCATGCAAGGCTATCTTCCTATCTCTAGATGTCTTTACTTTAAATTTCCAATTTATCTCATATTACTTTTTCCCCCAATTGTAAGTCCAATTTTCACCTTCAAACAAAAAACGCAGTTTTAAGAGAGCACATACATAAGTCTCTCTGGTCAAAGAGTGATACTGGGAGCTAAGGAAAGCCTGGAACCTTTATACATTTTCCTATAATAGGATGATGTTTCAGACATGTCAGATTTCTGTTTTTTTTGCTTTCCTTTCCTTTTTTTTTTTTTTTTTTAAGAGAGAGAGCATGCGCGAGCAGGAGTGGGTGGAGGAACAGACGGAGAGAGAATCCTAAATTGGCTCCATGTATCAGCAGGGAGCCCAGTGCAGGGCTTGATCTCAGGACTGAGATCATGACCTGAGCTGAAATCAAGAGTCAGATACTCAACTGACTGAGCCACCCAGGTGCCCCTCAGACATGTCATATTTCAAAGAGGGAAATAATAATAGAGGAAGGCATTGCCATTTTCACGATCAGTATTTAAGATTAGTTTCATTGACTGATAATAGGTAGATCAGTCTATAGGGAATAGTGAGTAGGGAATGAACCTGCAGGGATGGGTTCATAGATCCTATCAACAGGTCAAAGACCAATCAGATGGATGGAGAAAAACTAGGAGCTAAGAAGATCTAAGATAAATGATAAAATGTAAGACGACGATATATAGTTAAACATAGAAAACCAGGAAAATACCTGAATTTTTGGAGTTTGAGTTAGAAAAAACTGACTTGTTTCCAGACATTCCTACTATAATTCATTTTAAATAATATATATTTTCTTCATATGTCAAGGTATCAGTCAGGTGTGTGTATGAGGGGTAGAGGGAGGAATGTCTTTGCTTTTTCATGAGTTTTGGGGGCTATGCTAATTCTTGGTATTGCACATTAAAATGGTAATTTGCTGACAGATTTAATACGATAATTTGGCAGTGGGATTCTTTGAAGGCATGAAGGTCTTGTCAGTCACACCCTGCCTCCTGTCAAGGTTTTTTACCACTTAAAAAGGGAACTAAGCAGTCAAATACCACTTAAGGTTTTATTCATGAAGACTGAGTAGCTCCCAAAGTACAGTAGCAAAGTGCTGCTAAAATGTAACTACTGAATTTGGCTTGAACCAAAGCCCTGCACCCTTAACTTTGAATTAAAAATAACCTGTCCCAGGAAGAGTCTAGCCTGACTTAACCAAAACAGTTGCAGACACTGATGTTGGAGCAAAAAGAGAAAAGACCAAGCGGGGCCCATATCTCTATAGTTTGGGCACAGGTTGTGATCTCAGGGTTATGGCATGGAGCCCTGTGTAGAGCTCTGCGCTCAGCGGGAAGTCTGGTTCTTTCCCTCTCTCTTGCTGCCCCTCCCCCTGCTCATGTGCTCTCTCTCTAAAATAAATAAATCTTAAAAAAATGAAGCCAGGGGCACCTGAGTGACTCAGTCGGTTAGGCGTCTGCCTTCGGCTCAGGTCATGATCCCGGGGTCCTGGGATCGAGCCCCACATCGGGCTCCCTGCTCAGTGGGGAGCCTACTTCTCACTCTCCCTCTGCCTGCTTCTCTCTCTCTCTGTCAAATAAATAAATAAAATCTTAAAAAAAAATGCAATTAAAAAAATGAAGCCACTTCCTTTGTTCATCCGTTCAAGTTTGATCATGAGATTGCACCAATTCACTCACATCTTCAGACTCCACTTCTAGTTCTCTTGCTATTTCCACCACATCTGCAGGTACTTCCTTCACAGAAGTCTGGAACCCTCAAAGTCATCCATGAGGGTTGGAATCAGCTTCTTCCAAACACCTGTTCATGTTGATATTTTGACCTCTTCCCATGAATCACACATGTTCTTAATGACATCTACAATGGTGAATCCTTCCCAGAAGATTTTCAAATTACTTTGCCCAGATCCATCAGTGAAGTCACTCTCTAGGGCAGCTATAGCCTTATGAAATGTATTTCTTAAATAGTACTTGAAAGTTGAAATGACCCATTGATCCATGGGCTGCAGAATAGATGTTGTGTTAGCAGGCATGGAAACAACATTGATCTCATTATGCATTTTCATCACAGCTCTTGGGTGACCGACTGCATTGTCAGTGAATGGTAATATTTTAAAAGGAATCTTTTTCTGAGCAGTAGTTCTCAATAGTGGGCCTAAAATACTTGGTAAACCACATTGTAAGCAGATGTGGTGTCATTCAGGCTTTGTTATTCCATTTATAGAGCACAGGCAGAGGAGATTTATCTTAGTTCTTAAGGGTTGTAGGATTTGGGGAATGCTAAATGAGTGCTGGCTTCAACTTAAAGTCACCAGCTACATTTGTCCCTAACAACAGAGTCAGCCTGTCCTCTGAAGCTTTGAAGCTAGGCACTGACTTGTCCTCTCTAGCTATGGAAGTTCCAGATAGCCTCTTCTCCCAATAGAAGGCTGTTTTGTCTACATTGAAAATCCCTTGCTTAGTGTAGCCGTCTTCATTAATGATCTCCACAAGGTCTCCTGGATGACTTGCTGCAGCTTCTGTATCAACACTTGCTGCTTCACCTTGTACTTTTATGTTAGGGAAACAGCTTCTTTCCTTCACCCTCATGAACCACCTCTGCTAGCTTCACACTTCTCTTCTGCATCTTGCTCACCTCTCTCAGCCTTCACAGAATTGAAGAACATTAGGGCCTTGCTCTGGATTGGGCTTTGGCTTAAGGGAATGTTGTGTGTTCACTGCAGTAGCACTTTTAATCTCCTTCAAGAACCTCTCCTTTGCATTCACAATCTGGCTGTTTGGCACAAGAGGCCCAGCTTTCAGCCTATTTAGGCTCTTGACATGACTTCTTCACTAAGCCGAGTCATTTCTATATTTTGAATTAAAATGAGATGTGTGTGACTCTTCCTCTCAGTTGACCACTTACAGGCCATTGTAGGGTTATTAATTGTCCTGATTTCAATTTTATTGTGTTTTGAACAGGGAGGTCTGAGGGGAGAGAGAGAGATGGGGGAAAAGGCCGGTGTGGAACAGTCAGAACACACAAACCAATTATCAGTTAAGTTTGCCATTCTTAGGTGGGCATGGTCCTTGTTGCCCTATAACAATTACCATAGTAACATCAAAGATCACAGATCACCTAGGGGCACCTGGGTGGCTCAGTCGTTAAGCATCTGCCTTCAGTTCAGGTCATGATCCCAGGGTCCTGGGATCGAGTCCCACATTGGGCTCCCTGCTCGGCAAGAAGCCTGCTTCTCCCTCTCCCATCCCCCCTGCTGTGTTCCTGCTCTCTCTATCTCTCTCTCTGTCAAATAAATAAATAAGATCTTTAAAAAAAAAAAGATCACAGATCACCATAAAAATTATAATAATAATGAAAAAATATGAAATAGTACAAGAATTACCAAAATGTGACACAGAGAACTGAAGTGAGCAAAGACTTTTAGAAAAATGACACCGATAGACTTGCTTGATACAGGGTTGCCACAAACCCTCTATTTGTTTTAAAATATATACACACACACACACACACACACACACACACACACACATAGTAAAACTAAGTATGCTGATACAGAGACCATCCTCTCTTTTGAGGTGCAAGAGTGGAGAGGCACCAGTGTGTTCCTTCTATCCACCTCCCCCAAGTGGGAAGGCTGTTAGTCCCTTTTACATGGCCTAAAAGAAGAATGGGAAGAGGAAGAGAGAAGGGTTTGGTTTTCCCCTTCAGAATTAATCAATTTTTATTTATGAGAATAGAGGAGAAATATCCTTAAGTAAGGAAATAAGAATGACCTTGAAACTACGTATATTATTATCCAGATATAGATATAGTCTGAATTTAATTTTTATTAATGTAGATAATAGCTTACATGGGCCTTATGGAGACATTACTAGCACTCTAAAATTTAATTAGATTTTTAGAGCTTTTTTTTTTTTTTAAAGATTTTATTTATTTGACAGAGAGAGACACAGCAAGAGAGGGAACACAAGCAGGGGGAGTGGGAGAGGGAGAAGCAGGCTCCCCGCAGAGCAGGGAGCCCAATGCGGGACTCGATCCCAGGACCGTGGGATCATGACCTGAGCTGAAGGCAGTCGCTTAACCAACTGAGCCACCCAGGCGCCCGATTTTTAGAGCTTCCGTTAATGTCTTTTGTAGGATTATACAATCTGGGGCATCACCAGCAAGCTTCATACATTTTATTTTCATTGTGTTTTGAAATATGCAGGAATGAGGTATTTTGCATAGTAAAACAGTTTTGAATTTAGGATCTTTACCTAAAATTAAAATTTCAGACCACAGGGTTGAAATCAGTATTCTTTTTGTACCATATAATATAAATACATGCTATTTATATGTATTTCTATATCTATCTTAAAAATACTTGTTACATACTAATATTCTATTATATATTAATATTAGGTACTTTTTTACTTTATCGATATTGATTTTTTCATAATTATTAGACTGCAACAATATAAATGTATATATACTCACAATGATTTTTAAGTAGCTATTTTTGATGCAAACTTATTTTCTTTAATGTCTATATTTCCCTGAGTTTTTTGTCATGATGAAATGTTTCATTTTTTGTCCTTTAATTACTGTACTCTTATTATTTATGTAATATGCCTTCCCAGTTCCAGCAAATCCTTTAAATTAATAGGAAAGTCTGTTCAACATTTTTTAGAGCCACCACAGCAACGTGCTGGATACTTATGTAAATTTTAAATCATTTATCTCCTCTTAGAAGCCAAAAAAAAAAAAAAAAAAAACCACCCTAGGAATTTGGGGCAAGAATTAAATCTCTATTTTATATAAGATATGCTTATAGAGGGAGAGAGAAACTGTTGGTTTTAGTGGAGAGTTGTCTTAGTTATTTCAGTCAAATTCTTAATTTTAGGGTGCCTACTAAAAAGGTACATTATTAGGTGATGTTCTGTGACAGACTGGGGAAAAAAAAAAACTATCCAGCATTGATAAGAAGAGGCAGCATTGTATAGAGAGCCAACAAAGTGGGAATGGGAGCCAGAAATTTACAGACTTTGCTATTTATTAGCTGTTTGGTTCAGAAAAGTCAGTACTTGCCCTGGCCCAAGTAGAGTTCTCTATAAAATGAGGTGGTTGGGCAGGATGTTCCCAGGATCCTTTTGAGCTCTAGCACTATTCAAAGTTAATTATTGTAGGAACATCAAGTGTTACTTGCTTTGTACATACATCATGCATATTTACCCAGGCTTTGTGCAGTCATCTTCTGCTGTAATAGTCCTGTCCTTATATGCCTTCTGGTGGCTTTAGAGAAAGATTCTGTTGGGATGAGACTCAGTCTGGCATGATCGCAACCTAGTAATTACAAAGTACCAATTGATCCTCATCTATAATTACAGTATGAGCTTGTTATTCATTTTTCCCCTAGCATATTACATTGGGGGTGGGAAGGCTCAGGAAGAGGTTTCTAAAACTTAAATACATCCATATTTTTAGTCTTACACTTTTCACTGAATTGGTATTTATCTTTCATGATTGTCAGACTTCTATCCCTCTAGAAGCAGTCATGTCTATTTATGCCCTTGATGGACTTGGAAGGGGAAAGGGATTAGAATGTAATGGAGTATATAAGAAACAATCTTTAATCAAACAGCTTATTTCTTTATCCCACTATGAAGATAAGATCACAACAAATATGAAACAATGGCAGAAAAAGGTCATATGAAGTCCCAGCTTGTGAAAAAAAGTCTATCCCAATTAAGCCTGTTCCCCTCTTTTCTAGAAAAACATTCTCTTTTTGTGTTGATGTTATACTGCCCTCGATCATTGCAGATATTCATGGTTGTACTTTACAATGAATTTTTAATTTTTTTTCCTGATTAGATCTTTGCAATTATTCATAATGTTCATTTGAGGGAAATAAAATGATATACACTGGGATGGGTGTTAACAGATAGTAAGATTTGATATGTTTTGAAAAGAAATGGTAATGATAAATGACAGTGACCTAATTTGCGGAACAGTCTTCTTGCATAAAATAATCTACTAGTTTGTAATTATGTGATTAACTTACCAAGAAAAAAAAAAGTCAATCAAGTCAGAATCATCAAGTTATAGATTCAAAAAATATCTGGAACTTTTCAAATTAATCTATTACTGACAATAGACTTTCATGTCAATTCCAAACATAAATATTATTCAAAAATATTTTTAGGAGAAAGATGTTCATTTATTTGCTACTAAAATTCAAAAGAATAATTAAGAAAGAAATAGCAAAAAATCTCAAAAAAAAGTAAGGATAGCTGCTTTTGGTTAGTTTTAGTGTTTATAAGGCATGTCTGCATACATAAAAGCCCATCTTACAGGAAATAAATGAAGTAGTGAGGCAAAGTATAATCAAGTACACTTTAAAGATGAGAAGCTAAGGCTCAATGGGTTTAAATACCACATCCACGTTCACAAAGTTTTCAGAGGTAAAGTTAAGAAATTTATTGTATACTTCATGTTCTTTTCATTCCATCATTAAGAAAAAAAATGAAAAATCCAAAGAATGTGAGTTCTGAAAGGTTCTTTAGTATATGTATTTGCTTATGAATTAAATTCTGACTTTACTCATAATGCATGAGAGACATAGATAATTATGTCTAACTTGAAGGTCACTATTATAAAATATACAAAACTACAATATATAAGGTCAATTGTAGTTTAAGATGCAAAAATCATTAGGATAACTTGACTTGAAACCAATAAATTATATGAAAATATATTTATAAATTCTAATTAAAGTTTAGAAGTTATTTGGAAAAGAAAAATCACACTTTTATGGAGTGAATATGAAAAGTATGGAAGATATTTAAGTGATTTATGCACCTGTGTTTTTATATCTTATAAAATTCTGAGCAAATAAATATAATTAGCCCTTATTACAAGCAAGAAACTTGAGATTTAGGAAGTTAATTTCTTCATTGTCACATGGCAAGAAAATGGCAGAGCTAGAATTCAAGTCTAGGTCTTTCTAATTTAAAAATCTATATGCTTGTTTTCTTTTTTTTTAATTTAATTTAATTTTATTATGTTATGTTAGTCACCATACAATACATCATTAGTTTTTGATGTAGTGATCCATGATTCATTGTCTTCATATAACACCTAGTGCTCCATGCAGTACGTGCCCTCCTTAATACCCATCACCGGGCTAGCCCACCCCCCCACCCCCCTCCCCTTTAAAACCCTCAGTTTGTTTCTCAGAGTCCATAGTCTCTCATGGTTCGTCTCCCCCTCCAATTTCCCCTCCTTCATTTTTCCCTTCCTTCTCCTAATGTTCTCTGTGTTATTCCTTATGTTCCATAAGTAAATGAAACCATATGATAATTGGCTTTTTCTGCTTGACTTATTTCACTTAGCGTAATCTCCTCCAGTCCCATCCACATTGATATAAAAGTTGGGTATTCTTCCTTTGTGATGGCTGAGTACTATTCCATTGTATATATGGACCACATCTTCTTTATCCATTCATCTGTTGAAGGGCATTGCAGCTCTTTCCACAGTTTGGCTATTGCGGACATTGCTGCTATGAACATTGGGGTGCATATGACCCTTCTTTCACTACATCTGTGTCTTTGGGATAAATACCCAGGAGTGCAATTGCTGGGTCAAAGGGTAACTCTATTTTTAATTTTTTGAGGCACCTCCACACTGTTTTCCAAAGTGGCTATACCAACTTGCATTCCCACCAACAGTGTAAGACTGTTCCCCTTTCTCCACAACCTCTCCTTTGTTGTTTCTTGCCTTGTCGATTTTTGCCATTCTAACTGGTTTTCAACTTAATTAATGGTCTTTTCTCTACACCATGTCAACTCTCATATCAATTTGATACTCAGTAAATATTTCATGAGTGATTGGCTGAACATGTGAACATTTAAAAAAACATTTTGGATCATATTTATACTGAAGTGAGACTAAAATAGAACTATTAAACTCAGGAGTAGGAGCAGTGGCCCAATAATTAAGAGATGCAGTATGCCTTTTGGGAGTAGAGGGAAAAAAGAGAGCCTTGAGTATATTTGGTGAAAAAAAAAACTAGAAGTTTTCACTAACTTACTCAATATCAAGCACACTTCATCTTAAAGACAACAATAAAATATGTAAATATAGTGTGGAAGCAATTAATCATCATGGGATTGCTCAGAGGAGGATATATAAGAGACTCACGTAAAGATAGGAGTGGATTTGTGAGTCCTTCCAGGGAAGGGTTGCAGCTGAATGCAACAAGGGCAGTGGAAGACAAGTATGCAGGAAGCAGTAGGCAAATTTAATATCAATAAGGAAGGATCATCAACCTGTGTTTGGCTTTATAATGACCATTACTCTTCATTTGGGGTTATTGATTGTTCTAAAGGCTAGGACAAGTGTAATGACCTGTTACAGCCACTCTAGGTGAATGTCAGCCCTCAAGATGATCATTATCCAGAATGTGTTATATAAATAGTTGAGGTGTTGAAACTAGAGTACAAAGAAGAGAGGCAGGACAGGGAGATAGTGGGTCCTTGCCTACTTCCTTGGTCGGTTTTCTAAGGGGAGACACCCTTGCTTGTATGCTTTCCATAACTGGAAATCTCTTCAGAATATTTTTTAAAATTTTCTTAAGGTAAGCTCTACACCCAGTGTGGGGTTCAAACTCAGGACCCTGAGATCAAGAGTCACATGCTCTATTGACTGAGTCAGCCAGGTGCCCCTCTTCAGTAATCTTTAGTTTAACTACTCTGGTAGTAGGTGAGGAGAAGAGGACATTTTAGTATTAAAGTTTTACAGTTTTGTCAGTGAAGGAGGAGGGCACCTCCAAAAAGTGTTAAAAATTAAATTCTGTGTTTTGTTTTTGTTTTGTTTTGTTTTTTTAAGTAGGCTTCATGCCCAGCAGGGACCCCAATGCAGGGCTTGAACTCACAACCTTGAGATGAAGACCTGAGCTGAGATCAAGAGGTGAACGCTTAACAGCCTGAGCCACCCAGATGCCCCTAAATTCTGTGTTTTAATAAATTGTGCACTTAGTCTAGCATGTCTCTCTTTCTTACCTCTTCAGGTAGTCACAGTTGAAGAATGTCCTTTGGGGTGAGGATTACATTACTTTTTGGCTATGGAGGGAGAATTAGAATCAAGCTGTAGAGGGAGGCCATTGGTGCAAGGTCAGCAGAGTTAACTTTTGAGTCAAAACATCCCCCTCATCCTCTCTCCACTTCCCCCCCAATCAGTGTCAACAATTATATCTAATAAGCTCAGATTGTATTTGTTCCTGGTAAGCACCTACTGTCTGTTGGAACATTATGTTAGACACTGTGTAGGTTATCTTATTTAATCCACACTACAGACTGGTTCCATAAGCATTTGCATTCCTGTTTTAAATATAAGTAATTAAGGTGAAGAGAGACTATGTAACTTCACAACTCTGCACAGCTGTTAGCATATAGAACTGATACATGGGCTTCATAAATCCTTTCACTTAACACTGATCTTTTTTTTTTTTTTTTTAAGATTTATTTATTTATTTATTTGACAGAGAGAGAGACAGCTAGAGAGGGAACACAAGCAGGGGGAGTGGGAGATGGAGAAGCAGGCTTCCCGCCGAGCAGGGAGCCCGATGCGGGGCTCGATCCCAGGACCCTGGGATCATGACCTGAGCCGAAGGCAGACGCCTAACGACTGAGCCACCCAGGCACCCCTCACTTAACACTGATCTTTGATGGCACCAGACCTGCCTGAACATGGAATGGGTTGCCTTATGTAAGGGAGTGAGTTCCCCATCCACAAAGGTGAAGGAGAAGGAAGAATATGTCAACAGTTTACTTTTGTCCTTCATTATTATGAATATTATCTAAATAATTTTTTATTTACCAAGGTAACATTCACATTATGTAGAATTAATCATCTTTACATGAACACTTCACTGCTGTTACCACATTCACAATATTATGCAAAGACTACTGCTTCTTTCCAAAATATTTTCATCACCTTAAAATAAAACCCAGTACCCATTAAGTGGTTGGTTACTCCCCATTCCTTCTTCTCACCCCAGCCCTTAGCAATCACCAGTCTGCTTTCTGTCTAATTGGATTTACTTATTCTAGTTATTTTGTACAAATATTTTACACCTTTTGTGTCTAGCTTCTTTCACTTAGCATCATGTTTTTAAGATTCATCCATATTGTAGCATATATCAGCTACGTTGGATTCATTCCTTATTATGACTGAAAAACATTCCGTTGATGGACACTTGAGTTGTTTCTACCTTTTGGCTATTGTGAATAGTACTACTATGACCATTCATGTACACGTGTTTGAGTAACTGCTTTCAATTCTCTGGGAGCTACATCTTTTGGATCATTTACTTTGTGCTAGTCACTGAACTGAGTGCTTTACATATAGGAACACTGAATTCTCAGAACCCTGTGAGGTAAATACTATTATTATCCCTGTTTTACAGATGAGAAAACTAAGTCACAGAGAAGTTAACATACCTTATATTTGATCACACACTGGTGGTGCTGGGACTCAAAGACAGCCAGCCACATTCCAGAGTCTGTACACTATATTCTTTCTGTTTTGTGTCTTATCAGTTTCAGACTGAACACCTACAACTGCTTCAGCTGAATCATTTCCAATACCATCCTTGCCTATTTCCGCTAGGTACGCTGTGATTTGTCGTTTCCTTTTAAAATGCAGAATCCATATTGCATATAATATTTCAGGAGTAATTGTTTCTATTATAATCATTGCCCTTATTGGTATTTTGGTTATGCTTAAAAGGTACTTAGGTGTTAGTTTTTGTAAGAAACTATTTATTAGGTTTTTTCCTTAAATAATAAAAATCATATAATAAAAAAACTGATAAAAAGACAAGCCCCACATTTCACAGCCCAGAGTATTCCATTAAGAGTAAAAGAAAATCACAAAAAGTAAGAGAAAATCATAGGACATATGCAATGTTAGAAATCCAAGCAGTAAAGAAATATATAAAATTTTTATTATCATTTTTGTCTGGAAAAAGACATTATGTTTCTAAATATTTCCAGTTGTGTTCTGACAGTGGTAGTGTTCAGAGTCTTATTAATTTCCTCAAGAGTTTGTTGTAGCTCATTTATAGGTATATACCAAACCAGAAGCTAATAGTGAGCTGGTGGTGGATTAGAGCTCCCAGGTACTGTCCTTATGATCTACTGTCACACCATGAGCATCATTTTGCCACAGTGGCTTATGCAGTTGATTTTCTTAATCTCAATGCAGAACTTCCCATGTCCCTGTGTAATTCATGGGACGTATTTTGGCCTCATGCCATTTTCTCAAGGTAAATTTATATCCCAAGTCTGATACTCATTTTGTTAATGATCACTTTCAATTGGGAAAGTACAAAGAACTCTGGCACTTGACCATCCTGGGGATTTTTCATTTATTTTAGTTAGTGTATTTAACACTATCAGCTGGGAGGAGATTTTGATCACCTTAAGCTACACTTAGAAACATGTCTGCTTTGCATTTATTCCTGAGAGATTCCTACTCAGATCAAACATCTCCACCAGCCATGGAGTTATGCAGAGTAACAAGATTCCAATTGTAGAACCAGACTGTCATTTGTAAGGATTTGGTGTAGAGGAATAAAGAGATATTCAACAAGTTTAACTATAGCATTTGAAACCAGAGGTTCTATGCAATTCTCAGTTTGAGTATTGAATTGCACAATCTTTTACTCAGTATAATTTATTATCTGAGAGATGTGCCTACATCAGTAGCATTTGACCACATTTTAATCTCACTAAGCTGCTATGAATTAAACCAAATGGTAAAGTTACAATGTATGACTCCCTTTCATACCCATATAAGTTAATGTTAACCGATAAAATGAAATGTATTTTTAAAAAATGAAATGTGTTTTGCCTGACCCTGAGATGCATATCTTTCTTTCATATAATAGTCCTATAATGTAAGTCAAGGTAAGCTTTTTCTTATATCTTTTTCAATTAACTATTTATATTAGAATAGAAATCCTTAATTATCAGGTGTATATACTTGTTGGTGTCTTCACTAAGTCTAAAGATATTATGTAGGTGTTCATATATGTATTCTCTCTTATATGATGTTGATACTGATCATTTAGGGGTGGACATGCTTGTTAAGATTATGCAATTTACGAATGAACTTTTCAAGAATGGATTTCTTTTCACCACATCAGTGCCCATAAATGTCTGTGCTTTCTTTACACAAGGATAAGGCAAGCCAGATGGTGGTCTTGTTTTTATTAAGATTATTTTATATAGGCAGAGATTCTTCTTGGCTTCCTTTTTAAATGGATTTTTGTGATAGGAAGAAAATGCAAATGAAGTAATAGGAGCGCTCATAAATTTCTAGCCTGGTGACTATAATGCAGCGTTATTGGCTTTGCTATCAAACCTTCCCAAGCACACTTTCTTTGTGTTAGTGACATGTAATATTGGGGTTTGCATCTGTACATTAGACTGTATAATTCTTACTCTCCACCTAGTGTGCCTTAAACACCACCCTCCCTCTCTCTCTCTCACACACACACTTACACAACAGTCTTTCCTAGCTGAAGCTAAGGAGTGTCAGTGTCAGATTTCCCTTATACATTTCAAATCTAGTTAATGGATGCCCCATGGTTATGAAAATTACATACGCTTAATACCTAAGGCAAGTAGCTTGTGGTCTCCTCAAATGCCTAAATGATGATCTGCCTCCTTGGTGCTACAGAAGTGGTGTTAACACTTTGCTGGGAGCAATCATAGATGAGGATTAATCCTTTATAGATTTGAATGCACTACTATACTTTTAATGTTTCTTTACCATCTATTTTATGAGTCCTATCCATCTTTAAAAGGAAACATTCTTTTGGAATTATCCAGATATAAACACATCCCATAAAGCTTCTGAAGACAGTCAGAAGAATTTGAGAACTGGTGAACGTGTAGGTGATATGGGAATCGCTCAGAGATGCCCCTACCCATCACATTACATCTGCAGTCACATCATTATTCCATCTGCAGTACATCTCCAATGCTAAATATATTTTGAATGAATTATCTATGGCATTTCAAATTAAATAATAAAATTTGCTAGATGCAGAGCTACTCTCATGGTATGGCAAATCAAGCTTTTCATCTTGATATTGTCCTTTAGGATTACTTTTGATGGTGGTGGCAGGGTGTTGAGCAGAGAGAAAAAGAGACACCTTCGAGAGATGGTATTAAAAATATCTCAGAGCTCTAAAAGTCAGTTTTTATCAGAAACATCTGGCTGCTACAAAAGGCTATCTGGGTTCCTGTCCTGTCTGGTTGAGTAACTCCAATCATTGGGTCCACGAGGGCAAGAAATGACTATAAGGCAATGATTTGATTTTTATGAGTTTAACTTCAGTTTCTGAATCAAACATAGCAAACATATAGTTTAGTTATCACTCCTCTTCTTTTATATTTATGGCAGTCATCACCAATTTGTTGTTGCTACTAATTTTTTGCTAATTTTTTCCTGTTAAACCCAGATATGGCTTCATAATATTTCTCAACATAACCCTTGAGAAAGTCACTGTTGCTGGATCAGAGTTGTCACATGAGATGCAGGTGGGTTATCTAGCTCCAGCTCCACGTTGGGTTATAGCTGGCCACATTTTTCTCTAACAATCTCTGATATGTCAAGTGTAGAGTTAAAGATCTCTCACTTTTCCTGGTAGGTCACTCTGACAATAGACATACCTTGGATTTCTTATCCTATGTATAGTTTATCACCACAGTCATTCACTATGATCTTTTCTGGTATTTTCAGGTCAACACTAACTATCATTGTTTCTCAAGTTTACAATCATCTAAGTGACACTATTCCAAAAATCATTCCCTGAGCTATTCTGACAATTTGCACTTTGAACATCTCCTGCCAGAGATCAGGAGAATCTGTAGAGATGAACATATGTATTTTGGACCTCCTGGACGTTCATGTCATGGTTCCAACAGATGCTTGGTGCCATCATCAGTAGAGTGAAGTCCAAAACTTTGCTATGAATGTGACCCTTTTATGGCTCAGATAATGAGGGAAGAACAGATCCCTGCAGCCTGTAACCACTGAATCTTCTCTCCTTTCTTGATGTTCCTTGGAGTTGTCATTGGTGAATATGATGGTTTTGTCTGTCTTAAGCAAAAAATGGTCCATGGTTAGTTCTTGCCTCTAATGAGTGGACTTAACTGACCTCTAAGGATTACAGCTATGGATGGTCCCCCAAAAGAGGACTTCAGATAATTGTTTTTCCTGTAAATTAGACTGCTACATGTATTTGGCAATAGATAAGAGAGAGCTCTTTATGTAGCTTCCACTTGGAGAGAATAACAGGCATATAACTCTTTCTTATGTCCCTGACCAAGGAAGATCCTTGTCAAATCAGACCTAGTGAGCCTATTCCTTTCTGGGTGATGAGTGAAATCCATCTACACAGTGTTGTGATTATCCAAAATGGATAGTAGCCCAACTTAGTCATATTCTGAGGACTCTCAAAGCCCTATTCAGATGGTCCTTATCTTTTGCCTTTTGAGGTATCTAGGTAAATAAGCTACTGTATTTACCCTAGGGCAATCTAGACCTACTAGGGACAAAAGCTGTGTAAATAGAAATGAATTGACCTCATTTTTCCTTTTCTATACATTCCACTGAGGCTACTCTTTTTTTTTTTTTAAGATTTTATTTATTTATTTGAAAGAGACACAGCAAGAGAGGGAACACGAGCAGGGGGAGTGGGAGAGGGAGAAGCAGGCCTCCTGCGGAGCAGGGAGCCCGATGCGGGGCTTGATCCCAGGACTCTGGGATCATGACCTGAGCCGAAGGCAGACGCTTAATGACTGAGCCACCCAGGCGCCCCTCCACTGGGGCTACTCTTAAATGACTTATTTCTCCTCACTTTTAAGTTATATGTATTTTTTTATTTTTTTTTAATTTTATTTTGTTATGTTAATCACCCTACATTACATCATTAGTTTTTGATGTAGTGTTCCATGATTCATTGTTTGCGTATAACACCCAGTGCTCCATTCAGTACGTGCCCTCTTTAATACCCATCACCAGACTCACCCATCCCTCCACCCCGCTCCCCTCTAGAGCCCTCAGTTTGTATCTCAGAGTCCATAGTCTCTCATGGTTCATCTCCCCCTCATTTTTCCCTTCCTACTGTCTTCTTTTTTAAAACATATAATGTATTATTTGTTTCAGAAGTACAGGTCTGTGATTCAACAGCCTTAACACAGTTCACAGCGCTCACCATAGGACATACTCTCCCCAGTGTCTACCACCCAGCCACCCCATCCCTCCCACCCCCCACCACTCCAGCAACCCTCAGTTTGTTTCCTGAGATTAAGAATTCCTCATATCAGTGAGATCATATGATACAAGTTATATATATTTATTTGAGAGAGCGAGCATGAGCACGAGCAGGGGGAGGGGCAAAGGCAGAGGGAGAAGCAGATCCCCCGAAGCAGGGAGCCTGATGCTGGCCTCGATCCCAGGACCCTGAGATCATGACCTGAGCTGAAGGCAGACGCTTAACCGACTGAGCCACCCAGGTGGTCCCAAGTTATATGTATTTTAAAAGCTAGAAAGAGTAATAGTAATAACAGCAGCCATATATTGAGGATTTACAGTATTATTACATATTCTAAGATTTTATCTACATCATCTCAGTTATTTTTCCCAATAACCCCCCTGAGGTTGCTGTTGTATTATATGGGTTCTATGGAATCAGAACACAAAGTTTCTGGCACATTCAGTGATCTGTCCAAGTCTTAAACAGCTAGTGAGTTATGGATCCAAGACTCCCACACCAGCAGTCAGATTCTAGAACCTGAACTCTTAGCCACAATACTATACTGTTTCACTAATAAATGTTTGGTCCAACTTCTACTTTACTTATGAGAAAACTCAGACCAAAGCTGTTAAGTGACTTCCCAACTGGACATACTATTTAGCTACAGACTTAAGACTAAATCATATGTCTGATCTCACTGATATGAGGAATTCTTAATTGCAGGAAACAAACTGAGGGTTGCTGGAGTGGGGGGTGGGGTGGGAGGGATGGGGTGGCTGAGTGATAGACATTGGGGAGGGTATGTGCTATGGTAAGCGCTGTGAATTGTGCAAGACTGTTGAATCTCAGATCTGTACCTCTGAAACAAATAATGCAATATATGTTAAGAAAAAAAAAAAAGAAGAAGAAGAAGAAGGTAGCGGGAGGGGAAGAATGAAGCAGGGGAAATCGGAGGGGTAGACGAACCATGAGAGACGATGGACTCTGAGAAACAAACTGAGGGTTCTAGAGGGGAGGGGGGTGGGAGGATGGGTTAGCCTGGTGGTGGGTATTGAGGAGGGCACATTCTGCATGGAGCACTGGGTGTTATGCACAAACAATGAATCATGGAACACTTCATCTAAAACTAATGATGTAATGTATGGGGATTAACATAAGAATAAAAAAAAAGACTAACTCATATGTCTTCATTTAAAAATAATAATTACAGCGACAGTAAAAACAGCTACACTTTTTATAGCCCTTGCTGTATGCCAGGTACTCTCATAATGCTTTATATAGGTTCATTTACTCAATCACCTCAACTACCTTAAGGAAAATACTATTATTATTCCCATTTACTCATCAGGAATCTTATGCATTCTGAGACTAACTCAATTGCTTAAGGTCACACAGCTGCCAAGTTAAGAAGCTAGGATTCGAATCCAGGCAGTCTGGTGCCAGACTTTGTGTTCTAACCCAGTGGTTTGGAATGAGGAGAGGGCTTGCCTCCTCCTCCAGAGAAGTTTGCAATGCCTGGGGACAACTTTGGTTGTCATAACTTGGAGAGGGTACTACTGGAATCCAGTGGGTAGAAGCCAGGGATGTCACTAAACATGCTACGGTGCATAAGATGGCCCTCTCACAACAAAGAATTATTTGCTCCAAAATGTCAATAATGTTAAAACTACTGTTCTAGCCACTATGCTGTGCAATCTCTCTTTGCCACCAATATGATCTGGGAAGAGACAGACCGTGGAATACACCCTTCCAAATCAGGAAATGGAGAGTAGCCTCCAATGTACATGCTCAGTTTAGTGTGTCTTTTATCATGACTGCAATTCCGGGTTGGAATGTTACACTTTTTCAGGTATCTCATAAGGATAAAAGCTAGCATTGTGCCCAGCGAGAACCAATGGGGGCTCATCAGTTATTACAATGAAAGCACAAATTGACGTGTTTAGATTTTGGATGAAAGAATGGCAACCCAGTTGGAGCAGATGATAGAAGTAGCACTCTGATGACTAGTGGTGATTTTTGGCTTCAGGAAAGCAAAGTAGCCACATTGTTATTAAAAAAAACATGTTATTTAGGAAAGGAAGAAAGCTGGTGTTTTAGGCATTTTCTTTTCATTCAAACGAACCAATTTTGCAGATTTAGTATGCCTTTTATTAATACTGCAGTTCAGTTACAACTGAGGTAGCAAGTTTGGACAAACTTAAAAAGAGGAATAAAAATATTTTTATACCTACATTGTGTATTTCTCACAAGAATTTCCAAGTGTAATTATCTATGAATTTCATCCAGGAATCTTGAACTGTGGGAATCTACGGTTTGGTTACTGACTAATCAGGATTGAGTATAAGTCCGGTGTATATGTTACTTAGGGAGGCAGAGTCATAAATTACAAGCAAAAGGAAATTTTCTTACTACTACTACCAAGGATTTATGTTGTTTATTATCATCCAGGTAGTAATCAGACATAGGACTACCTGACTACCCAGCTGTCCTCCTTCACTGTGTTTTCATTTAATAACTATTTAGGTTTATTTGCTAGGTGCTAGCTTTGGTGGAGACCACAAAAGAAATGAGATACAGCCTCTGTCTTCATGAAATTGATAAGTCAGATAGAATTAACACACCTGACACATGAAAATCTGTGAACCCTTAGGCTGGTTGTACTGATCATTGAAATTTCAGAAAATGGCATAGTCAAGAACTGTAGCTACATCTTGAAAGATAAGGTGGATCTGTGTAGGCAAATGGGCATGAGGAATTGGACCATAGTTGATATAGGTTTTATTGAGTGAGATTTTCTTTTACAGGTAAAAGCCCGGAGTCTACATATAGTCAGACAGAACTGCATTTGAATCCTGGTTCTACCACATAAGCTCTGTTACTTTAGGTATATTATTTCAATTCTCCGCTTTCTCATTTGTAAAATGTATGTAATGGAATTGGTCTGATTATGAAATAGGCACATTTAAGTAAGTCATGTGGCACATTCACATATCAGCTATTATTACTGCTGTTGACTCCTCACACTTTAGGGTTGATATAGTATACTTATAAATTTACTCACTTGAATCTGCATGGTTATCTATACATAACCACACTGTTTTCTCTCACATGTCTTCCAGACTATAGCAGTATCTATAGCAGTGCTATCCAACAGAAGTATAACGCCAGGCACATGACCAATTTTTAATGTTCTAATAACCACCTTAGAAAAAAGAAAAATAAGCAATTGGAGTTGATTTTAATAATCTATATTATTTAACCCATATATCCAAAATAGTATCATTTTAACATGGAATCAATGTTAAAATTATTGAGATATTTCATATATTTTTCCTGTACTAAATCTCTGAAATTTGGTGTGCATTTAACCCTGAAGCACATCTCAGTTTGTATTAGTCACATCACTGTTTCTAAGACTCAGCTATATTTGGGGACCATTCTCCTTTGCTCTTAAGAAATGAAATTGCTAGCCTCACATGTCTTTGTAACTTTATTGGTAGTCATAGATGATGACAAATAAAGTGTCTTGTCTGAATACAAACGTCAAAAGGGAGAAGACAAAGATATAACTGGAGAAATAGAAGGCAATATCTATTAAATGGGCTAACATTTATTTTTAAATGCTTGGCTTTAAGGGTACTGATAAATCCTTAAAGTGAGAGTATGCTTGTGAAATAAAAACTCATCATGCAAAATAAACCCAATTTTTACCTCCTCTGTGCCTCAACTGAAATAAATCTTCTGTGAGGATCTAGCAATTTATACTATAAAAGTTAAATGAACACAAGCCATCCTTAGGGTACAGGATAAACTTTTAGCACATGAACAGCTTTTCTTTATAAAAAATAGTGTTCGGTTTTTGTGAAAGGTATTTTTAAAACAGGAATGAATTGGTTTTTGTTTAACGCTGCTTCTGGGTGCTCAGTACTACAGTATTATAATCCTGTGCTGTAGTAGATGAGCAGGTTGCTTTTATGTGTGAAGCTGATTTTTACGATGTAGAAGCAGGAGAACTCATGTGTTAGTCTTCATTTTCCAAGCCTCATAATGGAATGCCTTGAACTGTTCCTTTTCCTTTCCAATTTTCTTTGAAGCTGTGTTTGCAACCCTAACTGTAGTTAGCAGGGTGTGTGTGTGTGTGTGTGTGTGTGTGTTCTTCTCAGACCATTACGTTTAATTGCTACATGAAGTTAACGGTCTCTAACTTATACTGAACCACTTAGGACAACTTCATTACTGCTCTGCCCTAGCCATTCTAGGTAAGCAACTAACATTCTGGGTATGTCAGTTTAATTTTGTCTTTTAGATTCTAAGTTCAACATTATAATTAACTGTTCCACTATATAGCTGCTTTTAAAAGAAATGCCCTATTATACTGTTAGAACTCAAAATTCAATTCAGGAATCAGGTTTCTTCTTGTATACTGAATGTAAATTTCTAAATGGCAAACTAGATTTAGGACTTGGATAACCTATGTTCTATAATTAGACAAGACACACATATTATTGGCATTTAATAAATACTGGGTGCTACTGAGTAGTCATAATAGGAATGGATACTATCTTTTTTTTTTTTTTTCTTGGCTACCCAAAAGGTTAACCATCCAAGAAATAATACATTCAAGTTATAACCTTCTACAGGTGACCACATAAACTACTTGGCTGCTTCTGAAAGGGGAGTTTTTAATTATTCTTGAAATAGCTTCTGTAATTAAGTAACTTGTCTAATATGAGAAGAAATGAAAGATCTACAGTGAAGGTCAAAACTACAGGGATTCATTATGCTGTATGTTTTGTTTTAATTTCAAACATATTTAGTACATAAAGTCGTTTTGTAATTGGAGCTTTTATCTGATATATATATGTATATATTATTTCAAATATATTGAAATATATGTATATATGTGTGTGTATACATATATATAACCCATACATATATATATGGGTTAACTTTGCACACTACTTTTATTCATTATTCCTCTTCCTCTAAAAGACAATAGTATACCTTTTAAGAATATGCTTCAACCTTAAGTGAAATCACCTTAGAAATAAAGCTATCAAAAATAAAAGTGGGCGCCTGGGTGGCTCAGTTGGTTAAGCAACTGCCTTCGGCTCGGGTCATGATCCTGGAGTCCCGGGATCGAGTCCCACATCGGGCTCCCTGCTCAGCAGGGGGTCTGCTTCTCCCTCTGCCCTCTTCCCTCTCGTGGTCTCTGTCTCTCATTCTCTTTCTCTCAAATAAATAAATAAAATCTTAAAAAAATAATAAAAATAAAAAAATAAAAGTAAAATATATATCTGCTGGTATTAGAAACAAAAAATAAACCAATTGAGTAAGCATGGTATCTTACACATTTGGGGAAATAAGCAGGTTTAGAATCACTCTTGGCTGCTACCAGTATTGATTTGGTACCAGAGTTTTTATTGTAGTGTCTGTCTCATTTTGTCTTGTGATTGGTTTGGTTAAAGTGAGGTTCAAGATATGGGTTTGAGTATCATTTGAGACAAGAAGTCTTCTTGTCCCAGACCTTAGTGTTTCTCTTCTTCCATCATTAAGTATGTTTTGCCCAAGGTTTATGAAAGGTACATAACACATGGCCTTCTAATAGTTCATAGTCTAATAAGGGAAATGCAGCATAAATGTTGGCTAGGTCTTACAAACTATTCTGTGGATCATGGAGAAGGGAGATTGTGATTATGCAAACAAAGCATCTATGGGATGTTTTAATATTCTAGACATACATTTTATACCAAATACCCTATGGTTTTCAACCCACAGGTCATTGGGAAAATATACTCATAGAGTTCTATACTTGGATAATTTCAGAGTTTACTTTGTGAGATATTCAGAAAGTCAAAAATTTCACTTCTTTTTGTACCTCAAGCAGTTTATTATGTTTGAATTCTCCCAAACATAACTTGCCACTGGAGAAACTATTTAATATACATGCCTTATTCTTTTTTGGTCAGGATTGTCAATATAGCAAGCAAGAGAATTCATAGTTAACTTCTTTCTCTGATCAATTATTCCTAAATGTTATTGTGGGAAATGTTGCATTAGAAACTAGTCTTTTGGGTTTGTATTGAGACTAAAACTTTTATTATTCCCTTTAATTGAACCATTGCCTCTCCTCAGACAGAGTGTCATAAAAGAATGTTTAGGAGTAAAGGGAAGGCATAAGGAGGTATTGTACATGGGTGAAGGGGTGAGGTGTGTGTGTGAGGATCAAGGAGGGTGGCAAAGATTGGGGGGGACAGCTATAGGCAGTCAAGCAATGTTTACCAAATTTTGATGTGTAATGCAATCACCTGGAGACCAAGTTCAATGACATTCTCTAAGGATTTTACACACCTCCCAAAGAGGCTTTTATGTACTAGGTATCAGGTTGTAATTGCAAAACTATATTATATCAGGAATCCCAGGACTGTGCACCACATTTGAGAAACTGCCCTAGAGGAAAAGGAATTATCCTGTATTCCATTTCCTTGTTCTTTCTAAAGACAGCAGAGAATCCTAGGACTGATGGCTATTTTGTGGCAACTGCATTTACTAAATCTCCTTCCCTCGCATGTAAACCATCTAGAAATTACTTGACTGTTAAGGCCTTAATTACTTTATAAACCCCACAATTTAGATTCTGGAACAGATCAGGATAAAAGGGAAAAAAAAACTTTTTTCTTACTTGTGTTCCTTAAAAAATAATAACTATACAGAGTACAGAGTTTCTGTTAGGAATGATGAAAAAGTGCCAGAAATAGTGGTGATGTTTGTACAAAAATGTGACTTAATGCCACTGAATTTTATACTTAAAAATGGTTAAAAGGTAAATTTTATGTTATATATACTTTACCACTGCATTTATTACAAAAACAATAAAAGCTTTGTTTACTCACTAACTGCTACAAAGTCTTTACTTACTAACTGTTACTTTTGAGATTATTTTAGTAATTTGTGGGCATGTTTCTCGATGAGGACTTCAAGAGCCAAGCATCCACAAAGATTAACTGTTCGTTAATTTAGAAAAAATAATTATTTTGTAGTTTGTTTTCATTTTCAGCAAAGAGCTGAAACATGTCAATGATACTGAATTTGGTTTCTTAAAAAATTAATATGATAGCAATGCAGGTGTTAAACTTGAAACATCTTCATTATTACTGGAAATTTGGAAACTGTGTTTCTGGGATTGGTCAGATTAATGTTTTGGTTCTTTTCTGATGTTAAGTTCTGTAGGTCTTCAGTTTACTGTTGTAATTTAACATTTTGATCCGGAATATTTCCCCTAAAATGAAGTATGCAATTCATAATTGTTAAGTCTTGGGTGGAAGCTTTCATTGTTGTTATTTGAAAGTGACTTGCCAGATGTATTCACATTATTATGAGCAAGGTCGAAAGCATCAAGTGTGCAAGTACTTTGTAATTGGTGGTCTGTCAGATATATCAGGGAATTCAATCTATTACATGCACTTCAGTGCACTAAACCAACACTACATGAAGCCATTGGAGCATAGGATGGCCTCACTAATCTTACTGTGGTAATTACTGCAGGTGTATCCTGATCATTTAAAATGGGCATTCACATTGGGATGCATCGTTCTGTTGAAATATTAAGGCCATTAGAGAGAATTATAAGAGAATTTCACTCTGAGTACTTGATATAAAAGATAAAATGATTGTCAAACAAATATATCCTAAAAATCCTGAACACCTAAGACTCTTGTTGGAACAGAAGTTTGCAAAAGTGAAACAAAACCTATGTGTTTGGTGCTGTTCTCAACTTTTATTTGTAACTTTTACCATGATATACAGGAGTTATGGAAAGAATGTTTTAAAGCACTAAATAAAATTTGGAAATTCAGAACAGGTAAAGACATTTTCATTGGAGGAGAGGGGATCACATTAATTTTTTACAGTAAATTTTTTTAAAGATCTGAAATGATTCCTTCTTTCAACTTGTGATTATGAGTTTGTTTCTGTAGCAGAAAGACTCTTGTTGCTGTGGTATCTCTGAACATTGCTTTTGGCATTGCCTTTTACAGCTATAACTGGTCATTTTAGAAAGGCATTATACATGCATTTTGACTATTGTTTCCATGTGAAAGCTGGGTTGTTTTGACACATGTTATATTTCAAAATTAAATTATTTACTTAATGCAAGACTCTACCAAAAATGAACATATTAAATGAACTAAATAGTATGTATATGTTAGTTGTTTTAATAACAGGAAAGGTTAACTATTTTCATTCCAGCTGTTAAGGTATGGACGAAGTATAGGTCCCTTTGTTCTTTTAACAAAACCCTAAATCTTTATTTTTTGCTTAAAAAAAATTTTTTTTTTTTCATTTCCAGCTGCCAAAGCTCTCAGTCTCTGGTCTAATTTTAGTATTCACATATGGAGTAGATGCCAATCTTGCCTCACTTAAAAAGTCTTACAGTATCACTGATATGTATTTTTTCCATTGGATGAAAGATTAAAGTTAAGCTATTTTTTGAGGAAAAAAAAAATCCTGGTCAGGTCCTGGCTACCAAAAATACCAAGTGTATGAATATTGATAAGATTCCCAAAATGGCACAGTTTTACTAATACATTTACTTACTGAACCCTAAATTTAGTTTCCAGCTAGCATCGCTGTTGGCCCTTTCTGTAGTTTGGCCTCTAAGTTCAAGACCTGGAAAACTGTGAATGCTAATTATATTTGCCTTTGGACATTTACAATTCCACTCTCCCACCATCTCCAGCTAGGTCATAGTGAAATTGAATTCTATGTGTCAAATTCATTTTAACGTATTATCAAGAGAAAGATTTCATCATAGAATAGACTTGTGACCACAGTCCAGCCTCTGTACTTAGGTTTGTGTGAGACTTTTTGTAAGTTAATTAATGTCTCTGAGCTGTTGTTACCTTCAGTGTAGATAATAGGATCAGGCTGGTGATGATAATATAAAATAAGTAAAGGTGGAATACCTGGTAATTGGTAGTACTGTAGTAAACAATAACTGTCCTTATAATCAGTAATTACTTAATAAATATATGAATCTTTTAGCTAGAATCATCTTTTTTTAAATTTTATTTTATTATGTTATGTTAATCACCATACATTACATCATTAGTTTTTGATGTAGTGATCCATGATTCATTGTTTGCGTATAACACCCAGTGCTCACCCATCCCCCTACCCCCCTCCCCTCTAGAACCCTCAGTTTGTTTCTCAGAGTCCATAGTCTCTCATGGTTCATCTCCCCCTCCGATTTCCCCCCCTTCATTTTCACCTTCCTACTATCTTCTTTTTTTTTTTTTTTAAACATATAATGTATTATTTGTTTGAGAGGTACAGGTCTGTGATTCAACAGTCTTACACAATTCACAGCACTCACCATAGCACATACTCTCCCCAATGTCTATCACCCAGCCACCCCATCCCTCCCATCCCCCACCACTCCAGCAACCCTCAGTTTGTTTCCTGAGATTAAGAATTCCTCATATCAGTGAGATCATATGATACATGTCTTTCTCTGATTGACTTATTTCACTCAGCATAAAACCCTCCAGTTCCATCCACATCATTGCAAATGGCAAGATTTCATTCCTTTTGATGGCTGCATAATATTCCATTATATATAAATACCACCTCTTTTTTTTTTAAAGATTTTATTTATTTATTTGAGAGAGAGAGAGAATGAGAGACAGAGAGCATGAGAGGGAAGAGGGCAGAGGGAGAAGCAGACCCCCTGCTGAGCAGGGAGCCCGATGTGGGACTCGATCCCGGGACTCCAGGATCATGACCTGAGCCGAAGGCAGTCGCTTAACCAACTGAGCCACCCAGGCGCCCAATACCACCTCTTCTTTATCCATTCATCTGTTGATGGACATCTTGGCTCTTTCTAAGGTTTGACTATTGTGGACATTGCTGCTATAAACATCGGGGTGCACGTACCCCTTCGGATCCCTACATTTGTATCTTTGGGGTAAATACCCAGTAGTGCAATTGCTGGATCATATGGTAGCTCTATTTTCAACTTTTTGAGGAGCCTCTATACTATTTTCCAGAGCACCAGCTTGCATTCCCACCAACAGTGTAGGAGTGTTCCCCTTTCTCCGCATCCCCGCCAACATCTGTCATTTCCTGACTTGTTAATTTTAGCCGTTCTGACTTTTGTGAGGTAGTATCTCATTGAGGTTAGAACAGAATCATGTTTTTTTTTGTTTGTTTGTTTGTTTTTTTTAGTTTTTTAGAGGGAGAGAGAGAGAGAGAGCTTTTGTGAGTGGGGCAGGTAGGGGGAGAGGGAGAGAGAGAATCCCAAGTTGTCTCCAACGCCCAGTGTGGAGCCCGATGCAGGACTTAATTTCACAACCTTGAGATCATGACCTGAGCTGAAATCAAGAGTTGGACACTTAATTGACGGAGCCACGTAGGTGCCCCCAGAATCATCTTTTTTAACCAAAGATGGTTAAAAAAGTGGTCTTGCAGTGTCCTGGTCCCTCCTACATGTAGAGACTATATCCACTAGTGAAAACTCTACCTATAATTTGCCATTTAAACAGCACCCACATGATACCCCATTAGAGTTTTCACTAAGGTTTCCTGAAATGAGTATCATTTTTCCTATTTTACAGATGGGAGACCGGAAGCCCAAAATGACCTTGGTCAGTCTGCAAAAGGGGTAGAGTCATGCCCAGACCCAATCTCTCCTGAGTCTTAGTCCAGAGATATTTCCCTCACTTTGCTGCTCCATATCAAATGAGCCTCTTCCTTCTTAAGACACTGGATCACAAAGAATTCTGTAAATAAGGCTGAAGCTGGTATTTTATTTTTCTTATAAAATAAAATAAATATTAAGAGTAAAGAAATGCCAAATCATTTGAAGCTAGGATTCCTATAGTTGGACCTCTCTGAAGAGGGTCTCTCATAGTCCTGCTATTTTATAAAAAAGGGAATGTTTTCCCAGAAACACCCCTCCCATTATAAGAACTTCCTTATATTTCTTTGGTTAAACTGGCTCACGTGGCTGTTTAATATCTGGCAAAGTGAGCTACGATTGGTATAATTGGCCTAGCCTAATCATAGTTCAGTACTGTGACTCGTTCATTGCTGCTCTGAAGAGAGACAGAGTTCTTTTGTCACAGAAAAGTGTAGGCTGGCAGTTAGCTAACCAACCACCCATGTTTCTCTTTACTGTGATAATTTTCTACAAATCCTGATAAGTTAACCACGTTTTACTTTTTTTGGTGAAATTGAGAAATATCTTGTCGTTCCTAAAATATTCCAGTGTGTTAAGTAATAACCACTTACTTAGTTCTTTGTCTCTTAAATATGGCAACTATTTTTAATATTCTACTTTTAAAGTTGGAACTATTCAGACCAAGAAAACAGTGAATAATTTTGTTAAGTAAGTGACAAAGTCAGGGAAAGCCTTTGAGTGATCTTTTGATTTTTCTAGCAGGTGCTCATTCTAGCCATGCTAATTCTAACAGTGGTATAGCTGAACACGATGCTTTATTTATTACTTAATCTGCTCCCAGTTTTGTGGACTTTGTATCCTTTATGAAATTTTTAGAATAACTTTTAACAGGAAGAGTGCACCAGATAATTCCATTAGTCTTTCAGTTTTCTTATTTGTTATATAGTTAGAGAAACATTCTAACACTGGGTCAGATTAGAGTCTCATTTTGGGATTTATCAGAATATACAATCTATTGTTTGGAGGTAATGCCCATTTTTTAACCAGTTTTTCAGTTTATAAAAGCTGTATATGCCTTCTGAGTGAATAGAAAAATAGACCTTCCATTCTCTTGATCCGTCATTTCATATCTGTTGGCTGATGGGCTGAGTAGGAAAATCAATGTTTGAATTCCTGACTCTTGTGAGAATCTACTTTCTAATGTCTTAGTGAAAAAATTAAATAAGTTTTCACTGTCTGAGTTTCCTCATCTAAAGTGTGCTTATTCACCTAGTGGAAGAAAGTACAAGGGTGTATTTGTGTTTATAAAATCTTTGAAAGAAATTTTTTTTGAAAGAAACGTTTTTATACAATTATTCACTAGTAGAAATGTATAGCATGGGAGTGGTATTCCTTTTCAAAGGAGTATAAAATTTTTTTATGATTAGCTGTATGTTGCTTATTTTTAGAAAACATGATCATTGGGTAGTTATCTTTTCAACACTGTCTTTATTGATAAAATTATCCTGCTTATTCCTTTTTTTGATTCCATATTTCATCTCCAAACTCCTGCTGATTCTGAAGTGGGTTGTAAATGCTCCTCTTAGCTTCATGTCTACTCTCATTTCTGCTCCTGTCTTAATATTGTGACTTTTTTTTTAACACTCTTGTTCTGCTACTGTGAGAGGCTTGCAGACACTGTAGCTCAACCTCTGTTTCTCCCTGTTATGTTCTTCTGAAGGACTCTATTGTAACAGCTTTGCCCATAAGAAAAAATATTACTTCTTGTCCACTTGAGCTTGTGATATAAGCAGACTTGATCTGGCTCTCTTTTTAGGAATATACAACATTAGGGCCATTCCTATTTGCAGAGCCTCTCAAGTAGAACTGGGGAAAGTTTACAGTTTGTCAGCAAATTAATGAACAGGTATTTAGGAGGCATCTGGCAAGTGTGGGGCTCTGGGCTGGATGTTTTGAGAAGTGTAAAGAAGGTAAAATGTAGTTTTTTTCCCCCCTCAAGGCATTGCTGCTTTTGTAGGGGAAAGCATGGCATGTGTATGTAAAAGCTAACATGCAAGTAGGACTCGTTACACATCGTGGGTTGAAATCACTTTTATTGAATGAATATGGCACCAGTAACAAGTGTTCTAGGAATTCATAAGAGGTACAGACTATTGTGAGCCAAAGACGAAAACGTTAGAGAATGTTTGACCTTGACGAGGTCATCTAGTTTTCTCATCTCACAGATAAGTAACGGAAAGTCTCAAAGTAAGTCCCAGAGAGTAATTGTGACTTTCAGAGAGCTATACACTTGTTATTGACAGAAGTGGGATTTGTTTTTAGAGACCAACAGGCTGGATTTATTCATAGAAAAAAAAATCCTAAGTGGAAAATTGGGGAAGGGAATGGGAAGGATGAATATGTTACTTTGCTAGATATATTCGAAGAAAAATAAGCATAAATCTCTCCATTATAAGGAGAGAAGGAAGATTGGTAGAGAGCTAGTTTTCTACTTCCCATTCTCTCACTTTATGTTGCCTAAAATGATACATGCTCTAGAGCTAGAGGAGTAATTTTGTTTCTTAGAAGTGAGTGACATCTGTGTTTTCTCTTTTTAATCAGGAAAAATTAGCATTTCCCTTCTGAAATAGTTAATTCTAAGAATAATGCTTGTTTAATCTTGTGATTGTCCTCCATAAATGTTAAACTTATAAATCATCAGGCTTTGTTCAATTGGAGGCCATCTATCTCTCCAGAGGTGTAATGGTTCACAATATTCCAAAATGAGGTGATTGTGCCATGTGCCAAATGGCAAATTAAGAAATCTCTCATCTAAGGGTTCTAAGCATTAGTAGGTCATGGTGTCAAAATCGTTTGCCAAGGAACTTTTTATTAATATTACCTGTATCTTGTATTAAAGTCTTGGATTTTACCTTCTGCAAACATTTATATAAGGCCTCATTCGAAGCAAAGCTGGATGCCATACATATTTGAAAACCTAGTTAAAAAACTCAGATGTGGCGCAAAATGTGTTTTGCATAATTTTGATACCAAAAGTATTATAGATGTGAAGAATTTCTTTAGCTACTTAAAATTTGAGAAAGGGAAAGAATCTTAAGTTTAAAAGCTTCTCCTCAGCCTTTCAACAGATAAATTAAGAGCAAGTTTTACTTAAATGATAAATGAAATTATTTTGGAAATGGTAGAGTGCAATAAAAGTGGTTATATTATTAAAGCTAAATTTCCATTTGAGATAAAGTTGAAAAAGAAAGGAAGTCAGAGACAAAGTAGGGCTTTGACAATGAAAGCAATAAATAAAATGGAAGTGAGGATTTAAACATGCTCTATTGCAGAAGAAATGCAAGATTTCTCCCAGAAACATTTGACATTAGAATCCCCTAATTCTAATACAAGGAAAATGATAAGGAAAGAATGATAAAATATTTTAGGTGAAATAGAAGCCTAAGATTGCTTATTTTAATCCTTTCACATTCCTCCCATGTTCCTTGCAATATGGCTGTACTTTGTACCTTGTGAATAGTACTTAAATACATGCAACTAAAACAATTGTGAATTGGCTGAGGGGTGGGGTGCACACCGTAGGTCCTCAGGAAGTGATTAGATTAATCATACTGAAAGAATTGCATAGTTAGGTTCTTGAGGGAGAAATTCTTATACAATGACAAATAATAATAGATGACTTTTATTGAATATTTGTTAAATGCTATTTAATTGATTCATTTAAGGAATGTTTATTGAGCACATTTTTATGCCACTAGGATATATCAGTGAACAAGGCAAATGAATATTCCTTACTTCTAGGAAATATACAAAATAAGCCATGTTCCTTGACATACCAGAACACAAGGAAGCTGCTCTCAAAGACAAATGGAATAAGGACAGGACACAGAGTCAACTTGTAGGGCTCCCCATTAACCTAAAATGGGACAATATGAGCATTAGTAAGAATAATGGCAGCAATTGGTTGATGTCACAAAAATATGTAACAAAATCTATTAGTTCATAAATAATGTGATGGAGAGAGAGAATGATAGTTAATGTTCCCAGCAATGTAATCAGATGGATTCTGCTTATTATTTCCATTTACATATGAGGTGGATGATACTCTAAAAGGCTAAGCAATTGGCCCAAGACTGATTATTAATAAGTGGGAGAGTTGAAAATTCAAACCCAGTGAGATTGCATTGACAGGGCTATTATTGACAGCTGTATTCTAAATCCTTGTGCTTAATTAGTCATCTGGCTTGTTGTCCTTTTTGTGGTAGGAAAAATATTCACAGATTCCTCAGATTCCTTCATTGTTACATTTTCTGTTTCTAGAAGGCTCGTTCTGAGCATCTTCAGTCAAGAATTTTAGGTCAAGCTTGAAAGTTTCCAAATTAAAAAAAATAGCCGTCACCCATCAGTCATTTTTATCTAACCAGCTTTAAAAGCAGATCCACACATGTTTGTGTATGTACATGTGTGTGTTTTCTACTCCTACAATTTCATTCCTAAAACTTATTCTCTCAAATGACAAAGGGTATGGTTCAGATTGGATCTAAAAGTAGCAATCTTCTGAAAATTTTGGACTAACAAGTATCTGTGTGAAAATTGATTTGGGACAGTTCTATCTGAATTGAAATATATTTTAATTAGAGTAGACACTATTATCCCTACCTAAGGAAAAACAAGAAAGATTAAATGCAAAACATTTGTGCAAAAACATTGCTACCAGGGGAGGATGTTGACAATAAATGTGCTTTGTAATTTCTTGTTTCTGACATGTCTGTGATTTATTATAGAGCATAATGTTATGTGTTGTCACACATAAGAATGTACTCCAGGACTTGTATGTATGTCTATAGCTTAGCTATATAATTCAGCATATCAAATTACCAAAAAATGGAATCATAGAGCCCCATCCACAGTCAAAATTGAGGTCAAGTAAAGAGACATGGCACATAATATTATCTTTCAATGATAAATATTTTTGAAAAACAAGTCTTCTTTGATAAAAGTGTTGATAATAAAAATAAGTGTGTTCGGAAAGGTAGTCCCCAAATCAGGTGGAATGAATCTCACTAGTCCTCTCCTCCAACCGTCTTGTTTGTC
This sequence comes from Mirounga angustirostris, assembly GCF_029215605.1. Taxonomy (NCBI): domain Eukaryota; kingdom Metazoa; phylum Chordata; class Mammalia; order Carnivora; family Phocidae; genus Mirounga; species Mirounga angustirostris. The sequence goes on along the minus strand of NW_026991709.1, from coordinate 172,000,804 downwards.
AGAGGAGAGATGTAACCCTAAGAAACTGAGTTTACTAGAGTCACCCACCTAATAATTAGCAGAGTCAGGACCCAATGATGGCAAAATTATCTCTTCTTTTAATATGCTGTGTTTTCTCATTTCTCCATCTCTACCAGTGGTACCACCATCCACTTTAGCCAAATTGGAACAAGAGTATCACTCTTGAGCACTCCAGAACCTCTCTGTTCACATTCAGTTCATTCCCCAGTCCCATCTAGTACATCTAGCAAATACTTGACTGTAGGTTCTTGGTTTATGCCTAATACATCACTATTACTATGATAGCATTCTAACTGGTTTTCTTGCCTCTAGTCTGGCTTCCTCAATTCCATTCAACAGAAATTTTTCTACAATGCAGACTTGATCATGAAATCACTGCATTATTCTTGGTTATATGATGCCATTATATCACAGGAATGAACCAGGAGACCAGAAGCTCAAAATCAGTGCAAAATCATTATAAGAGAAATGAAAAATTTTAACTACATGGAAATCTAGGAAATGTATAGACAGAGAAATGCAAAATACCTTTCCTTTCCTCCCCTCCACACTCCACACGACTCCCCATGCTTCAGTGTATTATAGATAAACTTTACTTGTTTCAGTCTGCAGAATCCAACATATCATTTGAAGGGGGAGGGAAGGCAGCTATCTTGGTTTGTAAGTGCCTTGCTGACTGGCTTCTAGGGATGACTGCTCATACTGCTGTGTGTGATGTCAAGTCACACCACAGCTGTGGGGCCAGGTGCCACATAACATGGTACGCATATCCCTGCATCATCTGGACTCTACCTGCCTTGCCTCTTGCCACTTTGCTCCCTCTCTACTGCCCCACACCCTCTGATCTTACCATAGTGAACTTACTTGAGTTACAGCAAAGCTGTATTCTCCAGTAATGTCATCACTAGCCACTTGTAACCATTAAAATTGAGTAGAATCAAATGAAATTAAAATTTCAGTTCCTAAATCACACTAGTCTTACGTCAGATACTTAATAGTCACTAGAGGCTGGTGGCTACCCTATTGGATGGCACAGATTTTAGAACACTTCCATTACCTTATAAAGTTAAGCTGGGCAGGAATGCTATGAAGATTAGTGCCCTCCCTTGTCTTTGGTCCTTCTCACAAGCCAGAAGGTTACTCACAAACTGAGTACTCTTATTTTACTAAGAGCTGCTTACTTACTTAATTACAAATACCCACTCTAATATACTCTGGTTTCTCTTCAGATTGTATAAATCTTTCGCCTTTTACAAATACCCATTCTAGTTTCATATGCTGGGGTTCATTCCTTGGGGGCTATATGCCAGGGTATCTTCTCCTCTCCCTTCCCAACTTACCTACCTTGATTTAGTTCATTTTCTATCCCATTCTTTAAACATAGGACTTCCCTTAGCATAGCATTTTATCACGTATGTTCTAAGGGTGTGTCTATTTGTCTCTATCTTACAGACTCTATGCCTGTGTCTTTTCTCAGTCTCCTGTTTGGGGCACGTAGCTTAGTGCCCGGCATTTTGCAAGGATTCTGTAAATTTTGGATTAATTAGTGGATTAATTAAAATGCTTATTTTATTTGAAATAGGCACCCCCAAAAGAACAAATGTATTTGTAATATTCCATGAATTGAAGTTTTTTTTAATTCGACTTACATTATAAAATTAGAAATTAATCTCCTTAGAAATTGGCTGTAGGAAAATTGCTCTTAAAAATTTTTTAGTTATATTAAAAATACTTAACCCTAGGGTGCCTGGGTGGCTCAGTCAGTCAAGCTTCTGAATCCTGATTTTAGCTCAGGTGCTGATCTCTGGGTCGTGATCTCAGGATCATGGAATTGAGGCCCATGTAGGGCTCCAGGCTGAGTGTGGAGCCTGCTTAAGATTCTCTCTCTCCCTCTCCCTCTGCCCCTTCCTTTCCCACCCCCCCCATGCCTGCATGCACACACACACTCTCTCTCTCTCTCTCAAAAACAAAACAAAACAAAAAAACTTAACCCTGTACCATACAATGATGATGATGGTGATGACGGTGGTGGTAACCATCATCATCATCATAACAGGAAATCTAAGGAAAAATAACCATCAGGCTCACACTCAATTAAGAAGAAGGAAACTGTTGGGCGCCTGGGTGGCTCAGTTGGTTAAGCGACTGCCTTCAGCTCAGATCATGATCCTGGAGTCCCGGGATCGAGTCCCACATCGGGCTCCCTGCTCAGCAGGGGTTCTGCTTCTCCCTCTGCCCTCTTCCCTCTCGTGCTCTCTGTCTCTCATTCTCTCTCTCTCAAATAAATAAATAAAATCTTAAAAAAAAAAAAAAGAAGGAGGAAACTGTTTAGCACAGTCTGCTTTAGGACAAGGCATATGAGAAGCCCATTATTTAATATAATTAGAACAAATCAACTGTTCTCATTTTTCTATGTTGCCTTCTAATGCTTGCCCACATGAATACATAATTTTACAGTTGCCTCCATAGCTAGGATAGTTTGTTTTTAGTTTTAACATTAATATTTCATCATAGGTTTACAACATGAACAGTGTAATTACTTTTAATGGCTGCACAATATTCTATCCGGTAATGGCAATATAATTTACTTTGAAATTCCTTTATTACTTTTTGGACAATTAGACTATTTTCAGTGTTTTCTATTTTAAATAGCAATGCATCTAATATTTTCATGTAAGTAGTTTTTCTTATTGAGGGAGAAATATTTTACCTTAGATTAAGTTACTTAAGTTTAAAAACCTGTGGCGTTTATGGTATATGAAACATTTTACCAAAAATTTCCCCATGAGCTGGGGTCATGCCACAATCTTAAATTCTTTTGTTAATTTAAGATACAAAATGGACAGAAAAGGTTTTACAGTTGAATATATAGTAAGAAATACAACTTTTTTTTATTGGAACACTATGGTGTTCTTTTAGATAACTACTATCCTTTTGAGAAAGAAGTGAGTTCAAAGAAGAAAAAGATGCCATTTATTTTACTCCGTTCTTTAAACAAAATCACTAACCTCTCATGCACCAAAGTTAATATCCCTTTTATAAACTGGAGTTCTTAGGTGTTCTAACTCAAGAGGGTAAAGGTGTGACTTTAGTGTCACATCCCTATGTGGAAGAGGATCTGTAAGCTCAAGAACACAAATGAAGCATGTATTCACAGTTTAGCTTTGATGGAAGCAGTAGACTTTTATTTTTTCTCTAGGGGCAATTTATGTTATGTTTTATTTTAAAATACAACAAATGATAATGCACAGATATTGAAATCCTCCCACATACATCCCCTTCCACCTCTTTCCCATGTCAGCTCGTTTTTATTGTTAACTATTTTTGTTTGGTTGTTTAATTGCCTTGATTAAACTATTTGTTTTTCAGGATGTTGCTTCTCTGTCTAGAGTAACAATGATAATGTAAAAATAGCAATAATGATACCTAATTTTTAAAATTTTAAAAAAAGGTTTTATTTATTTATTTGAGAGAGAGTGCCTGAGTGAGGGGAGGGGCAGAGGGAGAAGCGGACTCCCCCTGAGCAGGGAGCCCGATGATGCAGGACTTGATCCCAGGACTCTGGGATCATGACCTGAGCAGAAGGCAGATGCTTAACCGACTGAGCCACCCGGGCACCCCTGATACCTAATTTTAAGTGCTTTGCTGGTGTTAACTCATTTACTCCTCCAAATAATACTATCATATAGGTTATATTTTTATCTCCATTTCAAAGAATGGAAAACTGAGTCAGAGGGTGAGTAAGTAACTTGTCCAAAATTGTATTCCTGTTTAAATCTGAGCAACCTGGTTATCTGACTTTCCTGCCCTAAACTTGTATGCTATGCAAAATGAATCAAATGTTGTTGTTGTTGTTGTTGTTGTTGTTTTAATATTTCAGGTAGTTACAGGGGAACTTCTTTTTTTTTTTTAAGATTTTATTTATTTATTTGAGAGAGAGAGAGAGAGAGCACATGAGAGGGGGGAGGGTCAGAGGGAGAAGCAGACTCCCCGCTGAGCAGGGAGCCTGATGTGGGAATCGATCCCGGGACTCCAGGATCATGACCCAAGCCGAAGGCAGTCGCCCAACCAACTGAGCCACCCAGGCGCCCGGGAACTTCTTTTTTTTTTTTACTACAAAATGTATTAACGGTATTCTTGAAGACTTATTTGTAATTGTTCTTTGAGAATTTTTTCCAAGTCCCCACAAAATCTAAGTTTGGAAGGCACAAATATTAAATGGCTTGAGAATCAATCTGATATACTCCAAATAAATCATACAAAATTAATCTCTTTTTATGTTTGTGACTGGTACACTGAAGGATTGCTTTATTTATTTATCTATTTATTTATAAATTTATTTATTTATAAATTTATTTATTTATTTTAAAGAAAGAAAGAGAATTGGAGGAGAAGCAAAGGGAGAGAGTCTTCAAGCAGACTCCCTGCTGAATGTGGAACCCTACACAGGACTCTATCTCAGGACCCATGAGATCATGACCCAAGTGGAAACCAAGAGTCAGACACTAAACTGACTCAGCCACCCAGGGCCCCTGGAGTATTGCTTTAGGACAGGATAGCCATTATTCAGCAACATGCAGGGCAGAAATTTTAATGACATCCTTGTGGAAAATATGGATAATAATGAGTGGTTTAGGTGATATTGTAGGCATGGGTTCTCTCAAATGCTTGATCATTCTCCTGAAATTGAAGGCAGGGTAGGTTAAATATATTGGAGTGGAGTTAGCCCATCTGGATTTAGATTTTGGCTTTCCCACAGCAAACTTAGTCTTTGAGTAAATTTCATAGTTTCTCAAAGCCTCAGATTCTTCATCTCTGCTATAGAGATGCTGATGTGTGGCATCCACCTGCTACAATTGCTGCTAAGTGTTAAAATGGGGTAATGTATGTACATTGTATATATGGTGTATCCATACAATGGTATACAATTCATGGTATAAAATTCAGCAATAAAAAGTAAGACTATTAACACATTGTTTAACATAGATGTACCTCAAAAAGATTATGCTAAATGAAAGACTCAAATGTATTGTATGCTTCCATTTACATGATATGGGAAGACAAGGCCAATAGAGAGACACAGAAAGTAGATTAGTGGTTTCCTGGGACTGGAGATGGGCATGAGGATTGATTAAAAATGGGCACAAAGAATCTCTTTGGAGTAATAGAAATAATCTAAAGTTAGATTGTGGAGATGATTGGGTAATTTTTTAAATATATTAAAAATTATTGAATTGTAGGGGCACCGGGGTGGCTCAGTCTGTTAGGCATCTGTCTTCAGCTCAGGTCATGATGCTAGGGTTCTGGGATCAAGCCCTGCATTAGGCTCTCTGCTCAGTGAGGGGTCTGCTTCTCCCTCTGCCCCTCCCCCCTGCTCATGCTCTCTCTCTCTCTCAAATAAATAAATAAAATTTAAAAAAAGAAAAAAATTATTGAATTGTACAGCTGAAACAGGTAAATTTTATGCTATATAAATTATACCTCAATAAACTTTTAAAAAAGAAATCTAAATATAATATTTAGCATAGTCAGTCATTATTAAGGTCTTTTTATTATTATTAGTCTTTAGTATCCATTAATGAGTCTTTATTATCCATATTACTTAAGGTGAGAGATTTCAGAGATATGCATAGGACCCTGTGCTTAGCTGGGCTTCATCAACATTTTATCAACTCTTTGGATGAAGACACACTTTCAAATTTGTGAGTGACACAACTGGGAGGGATAACTAATAGAATAGAACCCAGAACCAAGATTTGGAATTGTTTTGACAGCCTGAAAAGCTGAACTTGTACCAATAAGATGAAATTTAACAACAAAAAAAATTGTAAAGTCTGGCACAAGCTGGCTTTCTCAGCAGGCAAAGAGATATAAGTAGGTGGCTTCTAAAATGGTTATTAATCTTATAAAAAATGTGTTTGCCTGTAAGAAAGGAATTCCCAGAAAATCATGAAGGTTATTCAGGTAAAAATGGAGATTTCACATATAAATAATACATTCTGTTTTAGTAGCTGCTGGATGAGTACCCATCTGGATATTCCATGTTTTATGTTCACATAATGATAATAGTAATAATTATTATTTATAATGATATTATGTGTAATGATAAAATTCAGCACTTATAATATTATAAGATTTGTGATAAGTACCTTATATACATTATCCCATTTAATACTTATAACAACCCTACAAACAAAAGAGTATTTTTTATCCTATTTTACACATGCAGACCTGAGTCTTAGTGAGCCTTAGTTAAATAGCTAGTGAATGGCAGATCCTGTTAGGAAGCAGTCAGAATTCAGGACCCATATTTTCAACACTTAAGCTCTATGATCTACCTTTAGAATTCCTTATAAATAAAATATAGTTCTTAAACCTCTAGTAAAGTAAAAATGCAAAAGCAAAGAGATACTCAGCACATGCCTTTTGGGGGAGGAATCATTGATGGTTTAACCAATACCAGCATTGGTTTATTTTAGCTCTAATCCTTTGGGAGTTACTAATTTCCATCACTGTGTTCTAAACCGTGCTACATCTAGTGAGCTGTGTGAAAATGCTGAGGTATCAGGGGCTCTGGCCATTCGAGCAAGAAGTCAGTAAACTCACTAGGAACAGCTGCTTAATAAAAGGCTATTAGTAGGCCAGAAAACAAACAGGAGATTTTGCTGAAACATATAATCTATTTTTAAATTACTTGGAAATAATCACTTAGGCATTGATATGGAAGAGAATTATCAACAGTCGGATGTTTTATAGAAAATATTCTACCTTGAAGTCTACTTTTGGATATTGTTTCCTATCTTATGTTCAGTAATCTGAAGAGGGAGAAAAGGAAGTCACTATGTGTTTATGAAAAATATAATAGATAATGCATTGAATAACCCCTTTCATTTTAAAGAAGAAGGAAAATGCATTGGCACAAAGTCAGAAAAGTACGTAATTGATGTTTTCTATTTTAGAGGGTCATACACACATGAGACCTAAGATCTAAGTTAATCTGAGGTGCAATGTAGATCTGAGGATTGGGGTTAGAAGTCCACCTGCTAGCTCTTTTACACAGTGTATGCATGACATAAAAGTAGCTCTCAAATTAATTTTTAAAAATAGTGAATGAAAATGTAAGTTCCCTGATAGGTGTCTTTGCTTATTTAGTTCTTCATTCTATTTAAACATTAATTGTTACTAAATGAAATTGTTGTTACAGCTTTATCAATAGGCTTTATTATTTTTTTCATCCATACTAATAAGGGAAGCTTATGTTTATTGTACATTCCCTCCTTCAGGATGTTCCCCCTTCCCCCAGCAGGACTTAAGTTTTTATTCATCCTTCCCATCTTCCTGATAGTTTGACAACAATCTATGACTAGAAAGCCCCAACCGTTTTAGAAGCTGTTCCTCTGGAATGACTTTGTCTCTTCTTTTAAATATCCCAAATGAACAAATATTTCCTTTTCCTCCTGGAAAAGATTAAAACTAATACAGGAGTCCCCCCTTCTCAGCAGTTGCACTCTCTGTGGCTTCAGTTACCCCCAGTCAGTTGAGGTGACTGAGCATCAACAGATGATCCTTGCTTGACTATCATGAGGAGGTCAGTACTAGCCTGACGCTACGTCACAGTAGCTGCGTCGTTCACCTCACTTCATCTCATCACATAGGCATTTTATCATCTCACATCATCACAGAGAGAAGGGTGAGTTCACTACAATAAGATTCTTTGAGAGAGAGGGAAACCACATTCGCATAACTTTTATTACGATATATTGTTATCATTGTTCTGGTTTATTATTAGTTACTGTTATTAATCTCTTACTCTGCCTAAATTATAAACTTTATCATAGGTCTGTATGTATAGGGAATATTATAGTATACATAGGGTTCAGTACTGTTCATGGTTTCAGGTATGTACTGGAGGTCTTGGGACGTATCCCTTGTAGATGGGGTGGGGCTATTATATCCAAATAATTTTACCTACTGTAATCATTTCCTTTACCTTTTTATCTTTCTGACCCAGAAAACAAGTTACTTTTAAACCTTCTCCATTAAATTCTGCAAGTAGACATTTAAAAAATTAATTTGGCTAGTTTCTATTAACAGCTGCTAATTCTAGGTAAAACCCAATGTATGCTTGCACACAGGATTTTAACTTGCATCATGTGTTTGCAGAAATTCTTTAGTGTCTGAGCAGTGTTTTCAGTTCTTATTGAATAATAAGGAACTAGTAGCTTATCCTGCACAATCTGTCACATAATGGTTTTGGATAATTTGGGTTTGGATCAAAGTTTGCTTAATGTCTAATGGATGTTAGTAGAATGGGGAAATGGAATTTCTAAAAGTCTGCCATCAGTTGCATAACAATTGATGATGGTAGTTATCAATGTTCAGATTATTTCCTCTAAATTCTTAAGCTATGGAAGAATAACATATTTGAAATGACTACTATTGAGATAATTTTCTGAGGGTAAAAATTTGACAAAATCCTTTTTCCTTTGACATTCGAATTCCACCTTTCATTACTCTAGTTCAGTTAGCCTGCTAAACTGATAAGGCAGTAAGTACATTTCTATTGCTAGACAGCATCGTTTTTGGTAAAAATAACTTGTGGTTTGTAGATTATATCTGCATTAAGAGGAAGTATAAATGGCCGGTGAGTATTAGGTGGGGATGTAATGCCTTGGGCTTCCCTGGAATGCAGTGACTCTTACAACTGTGTGTCCCTTGTGGAGACCCTGGAAGCTCTTTCTATGGAGTTGTTAAAAGAGAGGCTGGCTCTTTTGGGACATGAAGCTTTTATACCAGGATGACTCCAGCACTTGCCCAACGTGACTCTTGCCTTCTTAAGCCTCACCAGTCCTCCTTATGCTTCCTTACACCTCCTAGTGAGGAGGTGGGTCTTGGAAGGCCCTTTGTGAACTGCTGCAAGGACATTCACAAAAAGGGGCGCCTGGGTGGCTTAGTCAGTTAAGGGTCTGCCTTTGGCTCAGGTCATGATCTCAGGGTCCTGGGATGGAGCCCCACATCAGGTTCCCTGCTCAGTAGGGAGTCTGCTTTTCCCTCTGCCCCTCCACCCATTTGTTCTCTCAGTCTCTCTCTCTCTCTCAAGTAAATAAATAAAATCTTAAAAAAAAAAATACATCACAAAAATGTACTGCTACTGCCCTGCTGGGTAGCTGTATTTCTGAACTATAGTCTTCTGTATAGCCTCATTGTCACATGTGGCCTATAAGACTGGAGTCTTGTAAGTCTAATGTCCAACTGAATCTAAGAGAAACCTCTGCTAGGTATTAAACATCTGAATAGAATATTATGATCAAATGAGGGAAAAGTTTGGATTTTTGGGTGATTTGATATGATGGTAAAAAGCAATTGCGCACCTCACTAATTGGAATCACTAGTACAATGAGCACAGACTCTAACTCAAGTTTTGTGGTTTTACACTCCATATCAGTGTTGGATACATTAATTTATGAAGCACCAAAAACCCAACTTAAAAACTAAAAATTTCTATCTGATAATCAGGTGCTTTGAGTACAAATTTGGCTTACTGTTTTGTCACTGTTTCCATATTATTTTGTCAAAATAACATTTTCATTTGGGTGCAGTTGTAAAGGAATGGATTAGCCTTGATTTTTGGTCACTGGAATACTTTTGATTAACCATCTTACCATAGTGGGTAAAAATTAATTATTTGGAGGGTTTTACAGAACTTAAAACTAGGGGCCTTTGTTTTCTCCAAGCTGTTTTTCGTTAAATCCCAAGATTATATAAAATGACATTTTTAGATTGTTTTGTTTGTTTTTATTTTAAAAATTAAAGTGTGAGATTTTCTTCATATAAATCAGATGCAAATGTGTAACCTAGTTGAAATCGTGGACACCAAATGTCTGTTATCTTCTTTTCATTTTCTTCTCTGTCAGCTTTAGAGTGCTAGGCATCTACAGAACACAGTTTGTAAAAACAGTGCTTTCTGAAATAATATAATTATTGGGGTTCCAGCTGGTGTGTTTTTGTTGGTAAAACTTCTAACCTAAAAATAGTTTTAGTTTATATAAGCATATCATTTCTGAACCTGATTCCTTTCTTAGCTTATTTGTGAGTCAGCTTATCTTTTAATTCCAGTGATCTGACTTTTATAGATATTGCCACTTCTAGGGACACTTGGGTGGCTCAGTGAGTTAAGCATCTGCCTTCGGCTCAGGTCATGATCCCAGGGTCCTGGGATGGAGTCCCACATCGGGCTCCCTGCTCAGCGGGTGCCTGCTTCTCCCTCTGCCTGCTGCTCCCCCTGCTTGTGCTTGCTCTCTCTCTCTGACAAATATATAAATAAAATCTTTAAAAATGGGTATTGAGGAGGGCACATTCTGCATGGAGCACTGGGTGTTGTGCACAAACAATGAATCATGGAACACTTCATCTAAAACTAATGATGTAATGTATGGGGATTAACATAAGAATAAAAAATTAAATAAATAAATAAATAAATAAATAAATAAATAAATAAACTTAACCTAAAAAATTAACAAGAGGGAAAGTTACATATCTGTACAGCAATTTAACTCTTCTCTCCCTTCCTACCAACCATCCACCCATCCATCCATCTATCCATCTATTCTGTAACAGTTATTTGTACCAGGGGATTTAGAGATGAAAATACATAATCCTCATGTTTAAGAAGCTCACAGTCAACTTTATTGTGCTAGGATAATATCAGCATTTTCGGTTACCCTTTCCCATATATGATTTCCTTCAAACTAAAGTGAAATGTGTGTGTATCTGTGTATATTCATAATGCAAATACATATAAACACTTAAAAATGTGTTAGCGTTTGATGAACATTTACCTTTTTTTCCCTATATGGTAGATTGTGGGACTTCAGGAAAGTTTAAAAGCCTTTGGCGGGATGTTGCATCGATATTGATCTCTCTTCTCTTATATCTTTGTAATTTTAGAAATATATGAGAAACCCTCTTTTATGCTCTCCTTTCAGTTTCTAATCTACTATGAGATTTGCCACATACAGAGTTGGAAAGAAATAGTATCAGCATTTGGCAGCAAATTAATTTTTGCAAAAACAAGTGACATGTAGCAGTAAGTTTTATTTGTTCATGAAGATAAATTTATAGAGTCTAAATTATTACTCAGTGAATTTTAAGACTGCACATACATAGAAGGTAGGTTTAGCAAACCTGTGGGTCAGCCCCAGATGAAAAACACTTCTATTTTCTCCTCTTCTTTGTGTGTACCTTGCCAATTAACATCCCCATAGCAATTAAACTATCTGTAATTATCCCTAATACAGATTTATTTCCTCGGGCATTAGCCACACTGCACGTTTTACAATCACTTACCCTTCAAGCACAACTATTGATAATTATCTAAGATGTTTAGATGCAGAGGCTTAACAGTTAACAATCTAAGTTCATGTTTGCTAGGAAAATGTATAAAACAAGTCTGAACTTTGAGAGCTTGTGTAGTAGCATTCAATGTCAATGCATCGTTTTCTCCTTGCATTAGTGCATTACCATTCCCTTCAATTGAAATGAATGCTTACAAGTGAGAAGAGCAACTAGCATAATGTTACTTAAATTGAATGTAGACTCCATTTTTAATAATAGATAGTCTGGAATCATAGATAAAAAGGAATGATAAATAATACAATAGAACCCAAATCATTCATCTTTGCATCGCTCTACAGAGACATGCTGATTTCCATCAGATATTTTCCTGGCATCAAGCCTTGCTTTATTTTTGCAATTTTTTTTCTGTGAGTTTTTATGTTGAAATATTTTCCACATTAGCATGTATTGACTCATTTTATTTCTGGCGAAATATTGAAATAGCTCAGTTTAACGGATCATTTGGGAGCTTTTGCCAATCTTGAGAGGATAAGAAACTTGTTGAAAATTATTTTTGCCCTCTCAACAAAAGACATTAGATGTTTAAGCATTCTAGAATTATCGTATTGAATCTAATAAAAGTCACCATAGTGATTAAGGCTCTTTCCAGATCCCACCAAGATTTGAGTACCGAATGAAACAGAGAATTTCCATTATTCTCCTAATTTTCCTTACTTGAATGAAATTGAGGGGGTGGAAGAAGCCTACACTCTCACAGCCACCGTTTATTTTCCCATCCCCTTATGCTAGACCTTGTCCTCCCTGCTGGCTGAAAGTCCCCATTCGTGACAGCCGAAATGAAGAGAAACACAGAAGTTATTTCTTCTTTTCCAACGTACCACATTCTGAGGAATGTAGCAAGTTTAAAGAGGAACACCTTATGTCCAGTGTAGGGAGCATTATGCACTAATTTTAGAACTTCTGCACTCCAGAACAGTGCCAGTTACATCAGTCACTCTTAAGAGTGCCTTTTCTACGTGTTGCTAAGTTTTAAAGATCCTGATGGAGGGCATAATGTTTTGTGCCTAGAATAATATATTTAGCTGTTTAGGAAAATTATGGAATTTATTTATTTATTTTTTTAAAGATTTTATTTATTTATTTGAGAGAGAGAGAATGAGAGACAGAGAGCATGAGTGGGAAGAGGGTCAGAGGGAGAAGCAGACCCCCTGCTGAGCAGGGAGCCTGATGCGGGACTCGATCCCGGGACTCCAGGATCATGACCTGAGCTGAAGGCAGTCGCTTAACCAACTGAGCCACCCAGGCGCCCCTGTTTAGGAAAATTATGGAATTTAATGTTTTTTTTTCCCCTTCCAGCCTTCCATATTTGTTTTCTTCATTTTCTCTAAGGAAAACTGGGAAATACTCTCTAAGGAACAAGGAATACTCTAAGGAATATTGGTTCCATCTATCTTGCTTATTTGACCTTTATTATAAAAAGAATGTGTGTGTGTGTGTGTAAAATATACAGTTTGTTCTGCTGTTACATGTGTCTGTAAACACCCATAACCGCATAGGCAAATGATAAGTAGGGAAATGTGGAAGTCATAATTGATCGTATGATATTTTCCTAAGCAAAGGTTGCTGAAATAGTAGGATTAAATTATGATCTTCACCAGGAAAGGAAAAAGCTCTCAGCCAACAGCTGCATAGACAAGAGCATTCTCAACTCTATTTACAGGGAAGACAAAAAAGAAAAAAGAAAAAAAAGCCTAAACATCTGTGCGAGGGACTTTTTCCCTAGAAAGGCACACTCCCATCTGAGGGGAACTTTCTTCTTGTGTCAGGCTGCACTTCTTCCTCCTGGGCCCACCTTAGTAGCAGCCCTAAACACCCAAAGCTTGTTGCCTTCTGTATGGTCTCAGTGCAAGAAACCCTCATGCCCTCTCTCATGTTTTTGTCTATTCTTAATTACCACCTAGGCAGTTTCTAACTATGCTCAGCTGCCTGCCTAGGTTATCCAACACAGTTTCTGAGGGAGGCACCAATAATTGTTTTTGTCAATGTGCTAGTTATAAAGTTCCATGGGTTTTTAATAGTGATCTACTTCAAATTTGTTTTCCCTTAAGCCATATATTTAGTGAATCAATTTAAAAAGGCATTTAAGGGTAGAGATTGTCTAATATTAATTGTTTTACCCGCTATACCACCTAGTGCGTGGTAGATGCTCAGAAAACGTTTGCAGAAAACAACTTACTGTGGTATGAACAAATCCACCCCCCATGCATGCATTCCTGTATCATTATAAATAAAAGTAAAGTTAGCTTTAAAAATTAAAGAACCAAGTTAGTAAAGGGTAACAGATTAAGAAATCTCTATACTAGCTTGTCCTCCTTACCAGATGCTTTACTCACCAGTGGGTCAGCAAATGAAATGGAAAGAAAAAAATACAGATGCACACATGTATAGTCAAATGTCAACCATTGTTGAATGTAGATGGTGGGTATATTGGTAATTATGATCCCTTTTCTAAAATTAAGTTTTGTGAATGGGTAAGCGCTTTCATGGTAAAATACTTGGAGAAAACAGATGATGTTGCTTATGTCTAATAAAAGTGATATCATTATCTAATATTTATAGACTTTAAAATTTCATTTTTAAACTTTGTTTCTTTTAGTTTAAACTGTGTCATCTAATGCATCTTTCAACTGTAGTTTTAGTATATATAATTTCTGATATTCGGAAATGTGCCTCAAAAGGTATCTTCATTCCCATAATCCAAATCCTTTTGATTGATATAGGCCTTTACTCTGTCTTAAAGAATGAGGAGGCAAATCTTCCATCATGGAGAACCTGCTATCATGGTTCTATTGCACTCTGGTGCTTTATACTGGTTTCCTCTCTGTGATTATTTTTGAAGCATTTCACAAGTTTGCATGTTGTCTCACATATCTATACTATAGAGTTCTCAAACAAGGATTCTTTTTAAGTCTTCCATACCTTATTTCCTACCTGTGAATTAGAGAATATGACATTTAGGCTGTATTATATTGTTCTGGTTTTCATTGTTTTTTTAGAACATCTCTAGGCACCCTTCTAAATTTATTCAACAATCACTGGATTGAAAGTTCCCTGAAAGAAGAAAATCTTGCCTTCTGGGTTATTATCACAGTGCCTCGCCTATAATGGGTGCTTAATAAATCTTGTTGGAATTTAATGGAAGAGGTGGCTCGTATGCTTTGCAGGTGTTTTATATACTCTTTTACTATAACACCTTTTTATGGTATTTATGAATCCTACCTTCTAAACATGTACCAAATTTCAGAAAGATTATAGTTTAGGGTACTGAGTCAGGTGGCTGGGCTTTGTCCTGGAGGCTTATCTCAAATCTGTAGAGGTGGTTTGAAGACACTGGAACAGAGATGTCATAACCCGTTGAGAATAGTGTGGGGGAGATCTTGTTCAGTGCTCCAAGTTGGCAGAACGAGAGAGCAGATTCTGTTCTAGGTATGTTATTGTAGAGATCTCAGAACTGGGATCAGCCATTCCTTTCCCTCTGCTTTCCTATATTTGACAGATAAATAGGTGACCATATTGTTGTTAGTGGATATTTTTTCCTCTTTGGTGAAATAATTAAAAAGAAAAGTCAGCCATTTGGCTCATTATTAAATTTTCTACTTAGTTTTCTATTTAATTCCTCTTTATGACACTCTGGGTCCTTCCATTTAAGAAACTGCAATAAATTAAAGAGAAGAACAATGAAGCAGATAAATGTGGATTAGATGCCTTATTTGGTAATGCTCAGAAAGAACCACATGCTTGTACCCTAATTAACAAATCTGAAGTATGGTGGCAGTTTATAGTTTAAGCAGTATTGTCTATAGTCTTTTCATTCTATCAGGTTTTATAGGAAGATGGCACAAAGACTTGATGGTTATATTGTTACACAGATTTAATTCTATAAACAAAAGAATTGATTATCCTGGGGGCATTAAGAACTGTTTTTACTGATTGAATATTTTACTTGCATAAATGATAGTTTTTATAAACAGCTGCATGTTTTAATGTTAGAATCTTAAAGTTCTTAAATTATAAGCATAAATGTTTCATTTTGATTTTGAATTTCCATTCCCCACCCCAAATATCAAGAAGATAATATACAGAGTGTCTTTCTCTTGGTACCAAGATGATAAAGTTGCCATCTATACTCAACTCCCAGGAAAAATTCTTTCTTATTCTTTTTCTTTATTTTTTCTTTTAGTGAATATCTATTCTAAAATAATTGAATCAATGGGGCTACTCTACTATCCCTACAGAGTCTAAGTTACACTATTTTCAGATGTGGGAATAGTTGACATAGCAGAATGTCATTGCTCAGGACATAAGGTGATGAGGTAACATATTTTATTTTAGCTCTTCTAAAACCTCAATGGCTGGAGGATACCTGAGGGGCACTCTAATCTCCAATTTCCATTATTTTACAAATCAGGAGATCCAAACCACACACTGATCTAGTTGATGTTTTCTCATCAACCAGAAATCCCATCTTCAGAATTCTCATTCAGTGATTTCTACCATCACAGTTTTGTTGTTACCTTGAGTATTTAGTGTTGGTTAGTGATTATGGGAGGGACTGCTAGTTGCCAATCATATCCGTCCTTCCTTTGTTCTTTAATAACAGAACCCCAGTGTTATTTAGGGCATCAGTGTACCTAGATAAAATACTGTAATTGCTAGCATGTTTACAACTAATATGACCATGTGGCTAAGCTTTATCCAATGCAATATAAGCAGAAATATCTGGAGGGACTTCTGAGAAGTCTCTTCAGTGAGAGTTGATGTAGTTAGAAATTGTGCTTTCCAGTCCTCCACTCTACTTCCTTCTTTCCACTGCTGGGAATGCAGACTTGATGGCTGGAGCCCTAGAAGCTATCATGGACCAAGAGGTGATCTTGATTAATGTAATGCTAGAATAGTGGTGGGTGGGGATGAGAAAAGAAACCTAGGTTCTTAATTGATGACTGTGGAACTGCTCTACCAGCCCTAGATTGCTTATTAGGATTTTTTTTCTCCCTCGTGGGTGAGAAATGAACTTCTTTTTATTTTGAACTATTATCATTTTGATTTTTCTCTCACATGTAGTTAAACCAGTTTGGATAGAGGAAAGTTTCAAATGAATGATAAAAATGTAGAATTTCAGCAGATTAAGGAGACATTATAATAAGTACTGGCATCATCCCAGAAAATCCCAAGGACATTCATAATATTGGAAGAGTTACTTGATTTCTCTATATCTCATCTTTTTATTTGAAAAATGGGGGCAATGATAAAGCCCTTACTACTACTTCGTATTGTAATAATGTAAAAGGTCTTAAAAAATGTAAAATACTATTTATATGCAGTATATTATTTATTAAAAATATTCCCTTGATCTAAAGCAGAATTTCTTAACTGAAAGTCTGTGAATTCCTTGATATTTTATGAAAAATTATAATTGTGCAAACAAATTTTTTTCAGAGAGATGGTCCTTTAAATCCTCAATAAAATCTAGATATCAGAGACTGTGTCCAGAATGGGAACGTGATACTTATTTAGAGGGGGACTTCTTCTATTGTGGAACAGCTAAAATAGAAGATTATCTTAAATCCTCTCTTCAACATCGTAATCAACATTTAATAGCAATCTCTGAATGTCTAAAATTGACAGATATTTCAAGTTCCCATTTCAAATACACTTCTTCCCCAAAGCATTTTTTAAAGTGTCAAGAAATAATCTTTTTCTTTTCTAAATTCCCAAAGGACTTTAATAAATACTCTCTTAAAATACTTATTTATATGATTATACTTCTCTATGGGTCCTCAAATTCCTAGAAAGCAACTATCAAGTCTAGACCTGCATTAAATCCCCAGCCACTTACACATATGAGTTATTCAGTAAATACTTAATAAATGAATTAATCTCTGAAAACATTTGCTTATTTTAGTGTTGTATAGTGTACATTTTTTCATAACCCTGGTCTAAAAAGTAGCAAACTTCAGCCTCTCAGAGTAATTTGATAGGAAGGGCTTCAAATTGGATCCAGAGTTCAGCCATTAGAACATGGCACAGAGAGGAAGCAGATGGTGATCCACAATACATGGCTGAAATGCAGATCTTGTCACTTGTCTTCTGTCCCTAACCATCCAGATGACAATGGGAGTTAGATTTGTGCATGGGCTTGCCCAGAAAAGTTAGATTTTAAAAAATATAAGCAATTTCTATTTAGGAGATATCCGTTGTTACCATACTATACTTTCTGTGTAGTAGTAGTTATAAAAGAAAAAAAGTTAATTGAATGTTTCCTTTAGATACAAACTCAACTTTTTCATGTCAGCCAAAAATATATTGGCAGTGCAAAATGCTACCAGTAAGAAAGCCATTTATTCTTGATGACATTGTATATGCTTATAGAAAAATTTGGTTTAATTAAACGTGTTTTCTTCTAATCAGATAATTTCATTTTTATTGGGATATTGTAAATTCTTAGATATCCCAGGATAAACCTATCTGGAGATTTTAAGAAAAAAAAATTTAGAATCGATTAGGAAACATACTTAGCAATCACACAAATAGAGATAAAAATATAACACTTACTACTGGTAAAGGGAAAATAGAGCATAGATTTGTTGAAAGAGTGGCAATAATTCACCCCTGAATTAAACAGATTTATCCACCCAGTTACTTGTACATCAAGACAATTATCGTTGTTTCCAAAGGACGGGCTCTGTGCTGCATGGTCAGAAAGCAGAACAGAAGGCATCCTTTCAGAAGTATAGGTTTCTGAAGAAAGATAGAAGAAGGAAATGAGGTGCTTATGTCCCGTTTCTTCTTCCAGACTCACAGGGAAAAGTCCAAAAGTATTATCCCTTCAAAGGGGAACATATAGCATGGGTAATAAATGCATCCTTTTCTTACATGTGTATTTCATTGTATTTCTTTACTACTATTTGATGTCATCATTTTTTTATAATCAATAATCCCAAAACTTTAATGGACAGTCATCCTCCCTTAATGAATCACATATAAAATCCTTAACTTGACATCTTAGATCCCTCTGAAACTGGTTCCAGAGTACCTAAAATCTACACCCCATTGGTTGTATTCCCATAGCATTTGCACCTTCAAATGACTTAACTCATCATTATGTCTGGAAAATCCAGTTTGGTACATTTTCATAAACACTGTTAGTGGTTCTCACATTGACACATATAGTGAACAATTTAGTGCCCTTTGTTCATGAGTGTACACATATAGAAACCTAAGCCATATTGAAGGGATTTGGGAGTTGGAGTGGGTTTATTCTAATAAGATGCATGTGAATATTATATCCCAGCATTATGGCATAAAAATTTCACATGTTTTCTATTAATGTTGCTTTTAATGGTAACTTCTTTAATACCATTTTTCTGATCTTGCCAACCATGTTGAATACTGAAGTGCCAAATTCTGTTATTCTCTGTCTTATGACTCTCTTATTTCTTACAGAGCACTTACAGAATCTATAATTATTGAATTTACCTGTTGATTACTTATCTGTTATCTTTCTCCCTCCCCAGGATAAACTCCCTAATTGTTGTCATCTGTTTGTCTGGCTCACCGGCACGCAGCACAGTGATTAGCACTTAATAAATAGTAAATATGGGTTGAATGAATGAATCTTCTCTTTTATTTACATTCCCACTGGTTCTCTTTCCCTCTCATTGTGTTTCCAGGCTACCAATAATCAGTTGTTCTTTAAAGTAGAAATAGATGAAATCATTTGAAATTCTCCATTGGAATATATTAAGTCAATATTGATAAAAAGTTTATATAATGAAATATGAATATGAAGACAATTCATTCAATAGTACTATTTATTTTTTATTTTTATATTTTACTTATTGCAAATATATATGAATGTTTACCACATGGAATTTGATAGATGCTTAGAAAATATTGATTCCATTTGTGGCAACATATTAGTTAATAACAGGAGAGCAATTTTGGGGTTTTGTGGTAATTATAATTTTGTTGTTTTAGAGATTACCAAAATGTTTTCCAGAGTGGCTGTATCACTTTATATCCCTGTCAGCAATGTGTGAGTTATTTATTTTCTCTACATTCTCCCGAGCATTTAATGTTTCCTTTTTTCTAATTTTAGCTTTTCTGACAGGTGTGTATTATATCTCATTATGATTTTAGTTTGCATTTTCCTAATAGCTAATGAACATCCATTCATATTCTTATCTGTTTATCCTTCTCAGTGAAATGTCTGCTCATGGGGAGTTTCTTACCCATTTTCTTTTTTTTTTTATTATGTTAATCACCATACATTACATCATTAGTTTTTGATGTAGTGATCCATGATTCATTGTTTGCATATAACACCCAGTGCTCCATGCAGAACGTGCCCTCTTTAATACCCATCACCAAGCTAACCCATCCTCCCACCCCCCCTCCCCTCTAGAGCCCTCAGTTTGTTTTTCAGAGTCCATAGTCTCTCGTGGTTCATCTCCCCCTCCGATTTCCCCCCCTTCATTCTTCCCTTCCTGCTATCTTCTTCTTCTTCTTCTTTTTTTTTTTTTTAACATATAACGTATTATTTGTTTCAGAGGTACAGATCTGTGATTCAACAGTCTTGCACACTTCACAGCGCTCACCGTAGCACATACCCTCCCCAATGTCTATCACCCAGCCACCATCTTGCCCATTTTCTAATTGTATTTTTCCAATTGTTTAGTCCTACAGTTCTTCATATATTATAGATTCTAATCCTTTAATGAATATATGGTTTGCAAATATTTTATCTCAGGATATAGTTTCTGTTTTCATCTTCTTACCAGAGCATTTCTCAGAGCAGATGTTTTTAATTTGATAAGGTCCAATTTATCAATTTCTCCTTTTATTGACTATGCTTTTAGTATCAAATCTGAGAACTATTTCCCCAGCCCTAGATCCTAAAGATTTTCTCTTATGCTTTTTCTAAAAGATTTATGGTTTTATATTTTGTATTTAAGTTCTCTAAAACATTGAAAATATTTCCTGATGAAGCTTGTAGGGGTAGGGAAGCATTTAGGCAAAGGAAAGAATATATTTGCATGAAGAGAAAAAAAATAGCATGGAATTTTCAAGGAAGAGGGAAAAATCATCGGTCAAAGGAGAACATTAGAAAGGGAACTTTGTATGAATTGGTACTGTTTGGGTTTTACCAGGTAATTGATAGGGATCCATTGAAAGATTTTAAATAGGGGAATAATGTGTTTAGATTGCTATTTTGGAAAGGGCACTCTGACATCAGTGTGGAGAATGGATTTCAATCAGGGCTTTTCATTTTTTATTCATTTCCAGGTGAAAAATGCTACAACAAAATAGAATGGTTTAGAGATCAATAAATGGCACAATTAAAATGTCTGAAAGGAACTCTTTGACTCCTTAATATAGAGTGCATTCTGCAGAAGTTGAAAGTGATTCTACTCTGATAAGTGTAGCATTAGTAGATATGGAGAAGGATGTCTCGTTATTCAACTTAAGACATTACTATGAAGGGTGATATCCAGGTTTATCCTGACAGATTCCCTCTTTCCCTTAAAAAGAAGTGGTTAATTTTGTATTTTCCTGCTTATCTTTATGTTTTCTGGAAATGATAAGAAATTTTCATGACTAGCTTGATGAGTTGTCATTGGCTTTGATTTCTGAGAAAACTTCAGAAACTTTGTATTTTTTGAATGGCACCCATTACCATAACTCTGCTGTTATATGAGGAGGTTAAGTGAGTGGGTTGGTATCCTTTAAAAAAAGAAATTGGCTGATTATTGAGGTTTGCAAATCCAGATAGTTTGTAACCATCATTGTAAAAATTGATCGGTCAGGGTTCATCAATATAAGCTAAAATGACAGGGTTGAAGGCTATTGGAGAACATGGCATTTATACATTCTCAAAGTATCCTCCAATTATTACTTACTAGTTACAAAAGTAAAATGATACCTTTGTATTTATAAGGGAGGAGTCTGTTGATTAAATTTAATACTACCGATAACAGGACAAACTGACAATACCTATCCCCTAATGCAGTGCACTGAGAACACAATGTCACTTACACATAGAGAATATAGTAAATGATGATAATTTTCTGTCAGGGATAGATTTCTTGGATTGGTTAATGGCTTTGTGGTTATGTAGGTAAGAATCCTTGTTTTTTGGGAAAACATTATTTGGTGAATCATCACATTGTACACTTAAAGTATCTTACCTTTTAATTTGTCCATTATACATCAATAAAGCTGAAAAATCATTATGTGGTGAATTCTTTGGGGAATTATTTAAGGATAAAGTGCCAAGATATCTGCTACTTCCTCTTAAATGATTCAGAAAAAAAATAAGTATAACAGTGAGAAGGAAAGAGGGAAAAGGAGAGGAGAGGGAATAAAAAGCGAAAGCAAATATCAAAATGTTTACATTAGTTCTGAGACATAATCATATGGGTATTCATTAAACATTCTTTCAACTTTTCTGTAAGTTTATAATTTTTCAAAAAAAAATTTTAGCCAAAGGGGAATCCAGATAATCAGTTTTAAACTGAGTGTTCTATGTAATCTTGTCCGAAGTTATTACATTTTATATGTTATTCTAGGTTAACCCTACCCAACAGTTTTAAGGTTTAATACACTTGCTTTACTTTATACTAGCTTGTTTCAAAGTTACAAACTTAGAACCTCTGGTTTACTCTGGGCAAACACACTGAGGACCATTTTCGGTTGTGAACATGATTGGAAAGGAAAATATTGTCAACAAAGAAAAATAAATGTTCCACATGATAGAGTTTTAGAAAACCCAAATCTGCCACGTATTAGCTATGAGCCCTTGGACAACATATCCAACATCTTTGGTTCTCAGTGTTTTTATCTATGAAATGAGAGCAGTAAAGACACCTACCTTATAGGGTTGTGGTGAAGATTAAAGTATATAATCATTGGAAAATGTGTAACTGTTTCTGACACATAATAAGCACCTGAAATAATGATAGACCATGGCAGGAAAAAATACATATCTCTGGACAGAAGTCATCCTTCTACATTCTGCACTGCTCAAAATTAAATCTGTAATATCATTCCCCCACCCACCCACCAACGCAGTAAGAAAATTTATTTTGAAATTGCAGAGACCCAACTAAATATATCACTTAGCATGAGGGTGGATTTATACTGTAAAATTACATGTGATTATGTGGCTATATCATGTAAATTACCTAGATTCTGGATTCCTAGAATTAAAGGTTGATTTTGCTATATTTGCCATTTGTTTGCAATATTCCTACATCATATTGACAAAGAGGGTAGAGAGATATGAATTTAGACAGTGGTTTCCCTGAAAAGAACTTTTAAAATGTCTACTTAAAGAGAGTCTTGAATTCTGCCTAATTCTCTGATTCATGTTGTTCTAAAATTAAGCCCGTTCCTCTCTATCTGGGATGCATTTAGGGGGGAGAAAAAACCAGTAACCCATTTTCTCAAAGCATGTACAAAAGAAAGCAGGTATCTTATTCCTCTTTCACACTCCATGAAATGTTAAGAACAGACTTTGCTTAGGGTAATCAGTTATTCACTTTTCTTCTAATGTAACACTGTGGTAATCTTAAGAAATAAAGACCTTTTTGGATTTAGTTCTCTTTCTGCCAGTCTTATTTCTTGAACACCTTCTTCCTCATCTTGTTCCATCTGCAGCAGATCTAAGGGGAGATAGTTTCCCTTTAAGAAACAAAGGTGAACTGAGTCCCCTCCTGTAAAAGCCTACACAAGGCTTTTTGCAGTTGATGGAAGGGATGGCAAGGAATAAAATGAAAAGCCCCTGTCATCTACCTAGCACCTACACTCCCTGAAGCCAACAAAAGAGCTCAGCACCAGAGCTGAAGAGTCTACAGGGCACTACATTAGTGATAAAGCTGATTATAAATAATAATGACCTTAGTGGATGATGAGAAATGCAGTAAACTTTTTCTGAGCCAGGCAAGATGATGTAGGGGATACAATGTTAAATGCATAAAGTTTGTAAGGAAAGCAGATGCTAAGAGATTTTTTTTTCTCTACCCGGTAATTTAAATGGACAATGAATTTAGTGGGTGCTCAGTAAATTTTTGTTGAATGAGTAAGTAAACAAGAGTTTTGAAAACTGAGTTCCTAGTGAAAGTCCATAAATTGAGGCATATTTGCATTTAATCCCAACTCTCTACTATTTATTTCAAGAGTAAGATCAGATTCCTGACATGGGAACATAGAAAAGGATGTCCATTTTTTAGGGACAGAGAGATAGAAAGAAAACATGTGTATGGAATTACATGGAGCTCAGCTAGCTAAAGAGTTGTCTTCTTTGGTGCCCATGGCAGGGTCTGGTGGGAAAGGGTAACAGATACTGGATTGAGATTCATTTTTATCTGTTCTATTTTATTTTGTGAGAAGCGGGACAGGAAGGTGAGGGCTATATTGGGTAACTTGTTAGGATTTGACTTTTTTAGTGATCATGCCACTGGCTATTTGTTCTAAGGCCTTGCTTGTTTGCAGTGATAGACTTGGAATTACAGTACTTTCTTGGTTTTGGAACTAGCTTATTGTACTGAATATGGTAACTTTTGTGAAACCATTTTGAAAAGTCTAAAGTTACTTCCAAGGCAAAACAGTGTTTTGTATTGCTACTGCAGCTATACTTAGAACGACCCCATTTAAACTTGGTCGGTTTTTCATCTCAGGTCTGAATTCTTAGGAATTCTAACTATGAGGATCCCACATGGTTCCCTTGGGTCACGGTTTCTCAAATGTGGCATTATTCACATACTGAGCCAGATAATTTTTTTCAGAGTTGGCTATGCATTATAGGATGGTTGGCAGCATCCCTGGCCTCTACCCACTAGATGCCAGTAGCATCCACCTACCCCCTCTGTTGTGACAGTTTAAAACCAGTCTTTCAAAGATTTCTCTCTTTGTTAAAAGGAAAATCAGAAACTTCTGAATAAAAGGATTTTTTTCTTTTTAGATGATAAGAAAATTTGTATGTGTTCTCTAGCCAATATAATAAGGATAAATCAGTTCCACCCCAAAAAGTAAATGAGAAATACCACTTAAGAAACAATTTTTCTACAATTTGTCCCTCCCCCTCTCACTCTTTCCCTCTACACACACACACACACACGCACACACACATAGAGTCATGCGCATGCACACCTTAAATTAATGGACGTTTTTTGCTAATGGTTACTCCACATGTCTGAGCAATTGACAGCAGATAAATATTGAGGCATATTATATTTTTTATCTAGCTCATGGGTCAATTTTATGTCATTGTGACATAAAATGGGCTATTTTTTTTCCCATAGACTATTTTAATTTTGTGACCCTGGTCTCTGTGAGTCATTGTTACAGGAATCTGATTACTTCTTGGAAAACAAATAAGGCCACAGACTTTCTCATGTGGATCCATACTTTTGTCTTGCTTCTTGATTATTTTATTACTGGCTCCATTGCTTTTGATTGGAAAAGAAAGTCCAGTCAAGCTGCTTAGATTGTCATTCCAGTGGGTGCCCTGGGCAGTGATTTCTGAACCATTCATTCCTTTGAAATTTTGTTCTCAGCTGGAGAAATGTCACAGTTGTCTTAGCTTTTGACTCTGACTTTTAGTGAGTGAGGCAAAGAATAGGAAATAAGAACACTTTCTAGAAGAAACAATGCGCAGTTCTGTGCATATCAGGTGACTTACTGCTGAACATTCCAAAACATTAAAAAATATTGATTAAGTTTCAACCTGTTGGGAAATTATTGCCATAACTTTCATTTTGCCTCTAGATTTGCTGAGGCTCAGAGCTGTATTTAACTTGCTGAATCTTGTATTATGGCCAGAAAGAGACCTCAGGAGCCCCATTCCCCAGGTTCTTATTAGCCTTGACAAGAGTGTTGTTAAAATTGCAGACTCCTCAGAGTCCCAAGGAGATTAGGTTTCTTGCAATTTCTATGCAAAGTCTGAAACAATCTCTGTATATATTTTGGCTTCTGAAATACATTCTGAGGTAATATATCAGGTTATACTATCTCTGTGAAGACAGTTTCTTTTGTTTATAGTTGCTAATCATTTTTCTTTTTCTCTTCTTCTTTGCTATATTTATTTTGACATTAATGTTGACTTTGACCTTAAAGGAAAAAAATATCAGACATTTTCCAGATTTAGGCTTTTATTATAAACCACTTCATATTTTAAATGGTATGTCTCAGGGGAGAAATGTATGAAGAATTGATGGAAGTTAGAAATTTTTATTTAGTAATTATCACCTACCATTTGAAACAAGTGCAAATCACATGATGTCAAAGTGAATCTATTACATATCATAATCAAAGATGAATCAAAGTAATTACCAGCCAAACAGGGATTGAATAGAACTTAAAACCAATTAAACTATTTATTTCGACTGTACCACTGAATAAACACATTATGTTTTAATTTGCTCCTTTTTTCATTTACTTCAGCAATATGTTTGCTAATATGACTGAGATGCACAATTGCTATTTAATTAACCTATTTTTGTCAGCACCTCACATGAGCTGCGTGAAGTAGATGTGCTAAAGTCTCAATAATAGTGAGCCAGATAAAAATAACAAACATGAAATTTATGCCAGTCATTTTACAACTTATGCCAAATTGCAACAATATCCAAGGAAATAAGGAAACAGGTTATCTTAGAGAAATTGGATTGAAAATACTTACAAAAGCATGTTGAACCAACAAAAAATTATTGAAAAGTTAAGTAAAATTTTTAAACTGTTTCATCATCCTCCACTTTGTTTTATTGCTATTAACTATTGACAGTGAATCTCCTTGAGGCCTTATATCTGATTTGGAATAACTGAGTTGGTAATGGACATGAAAAGGTCTGGCACGATGCATCTTACAGGAGATTCTCTGTCCTTGGAGTGGCTCTTGAGTAAGGGATCATAAAAAGTATCAATTTTCCCTTTACTCCCTAAGGCCAGTACCAAAACCGTAGGACAGTTTGGGTTATTTTGACCTTGTTGATACACATTTTTCCACAAAAGTAAGGTAACTGATAATGTGAGGAGAAGCCCTACCTTTCTTTACTTTCGAATAGTATAAGAAAGGTGGAACAATTCAATTAAATATAAAAAGACTCCCCACGAAGTGTAGTACTCTGGCAGTTGGCTCATGAAGACAAACATCTACCTGACTTGGCTTTTCATCCGGTTTTACTGTCAGGTAGACATAATTAGTATAGAATTAGATAAAATTATTTTCTGCACAGCCTGTCTTTTTTTTTCTTTCACACATTTATAATTTACTTACACTTCATAATCATGATGCCTTCCATTCTCTAAAATAGCTGCTTATTAGCCAATTTATCATGGGACCCACAAAAGTAACAGAGGCCCTTGCATTTGGGGCAGGTTTTTTGTTTATTTGTTTAAATACACCTTTATCTTATTCCCATTATTCTGGTTGCTGTTAGAAGTGTAAGCTAATGGAGATCTGCTTTCTAATTCTTAGAACAAATAGAATGCTATACCTGTGAGAGCCCTCAAAGGTCTGGACCAAGCCCTATGATACAGATAAGAAAACTAAGGCTCAGAAAGGCAAAGGGTCCTATTGTAGATCACCTGATTTTTATAAGGTGAGCATTATAACTCAGGTTTTCCGGCTCCCTAAATTCCCCTAGCCCCTTTATCACACAGGACATTAACTTCTAGCTGCTCTGTATGTGTAGAACTTTAAATCACCACATGGGTGCCTTGATCACAGCCTTTTAATGAGTGACACAAGAGAGGAGTCTTCTTTCTCTCACATGGAGTGTTTTACATCCCTAACTCAGATTTGCTTAACTAAGGTCAAATTTACATTAAAGAAAAGTCTGCAGGGGCTAGCAGGTAGCATATATGGGCAAAAGTGTAGTGGGACCATTTTGGTAAAGTGTTCTGTTTAAAAATGTTCACATTCATTCCGTCTACAGGCCGCTACTCTGTAACTCTTGACTGCATCACCATGTGGATGAGTAATGAAGAGCATTCTTTGAGTTATGTAAGCACAATCAACATCACAGTTCCTTTTAGAATACTTGGTATCCCAAGTGCCATGCCAAACCCTCTGTTTTGAATGAGCTGGACTGCCAGTACTCAAGAAGATGCATATTTTGGGGACATAAAATGCCCCCATAGAGACCATCTTTAGTCCAAGTAGTATCCCCAAAGTTTAGACCTGCAAAGAATATACAAATGCATGTCTCAAAAACTCCATAGGGGAAATGAGCCTGCAGCCTGTAAGCTTCCTGGGAGCAGCAAAAAAAAAAAAAAAAACACCCTAACAGACAAACCAAAATCACAGGACAAATCCACCATATGTACCAAACAATCAGTGTAATTATGTTCTATAGTTGAGGAATTACATAAATTGCCCATTGGGAAGGAAACCTTAATCTCTACCCCTCCCTTGAAATCTATAAACAGCTGTGTGAGTCTCTCTATTTTTGAAAGGTTGAACATATTTGATCAGGGAACCAACTTGATTTCCTAATCAGGTTCACCGTGAGCAGAGCCAGTTAGAGATGTGTGTGATTCTCCCAGTGTGCGTCTTTGATTCATGCGCTAATTATGTCGATCCTTTGGGGAACACAGCCACGAAGCTGGGTCCTCCTTGATTAATGCTGGCTGAGAGCCATGCAGCACGCAGCGGAGAGCAGTTCAGCATCTCTAGTCCCAGCTGAGAATATGGTCCCATTATCTCCCAGCTGCCTAAGCAATCCATAAGGGCCTGTTCTGCGTGGATGATCAGTGTAGTGGAAGCAGGGACTTGCTGAGAGCTGAAATCTCTGTTTGATTTGCTGTAACATGTAAAGCGAAACTGGGACATTTTACTTTACAGTCTGTAAGTATCAGGTTTTTCCCCCCCTCTTTCTCCCTACAGCTCCATGTGAATGTGACTTTGCAAGCTGCATTTGATTTGCTATTCCATCGCTCTTTGTTGAATCAAGCTGGTGAGACAGAGTGTAATCTGTTTACAGCTTGCTGTTTCTGTCAGATCTCTTTTATAATTTATTCATACAGGAAAATAAGAGACCTTTCGGAATGCTTGTATAGAAGTTAAAAATTATTGGTTTTATTTTTAATTTGGAAGCATGGGCGCATTGTCTGTGGTGCTCAGGATGGTTAGAGCATATGTTTATCTTCTGTATCTCTGGCCACTGCAAGAAAAATGTAAGTAAAAGTAATGTATACGTAAAGAGATCATCTTACATGCACTTCTATATAAAAGAAGCATGTGTCATTATTTCCAGAATTTGTTTAAGATAGTTTATTTTGCAGCTCTCTGCTGCCACTAAGAAAGGCAGAAACGGGAAAGTTTTTCTTGTTTTTCAGTTGCATGCTGTTTAGAAACTTTGCCAGAGGTGGGGGGTGGGAGTAATATATCAGGAATATTTGCACATATAAATTGCATATCTCCTTTTTCATGCTGAGGATCAGTGTTTCAAGATAAGAGTCTATTTTTTAGCTCAGTTTTGCTTTTGAACGTGCCACTTTTTATGAAGTAATGTTAATTAAAAACAAAAAAAAATTTCAAATCTCAGTTCATTTATCTTTCATATATCTCCAAATGCAGTCTATCAAATTCATATTTGTTATCCATGCAAGATGAATTGATCATGAAAATGATATTAGAAATTAATATTGTTGATAATGTTTGCATGGTGTCTCTCAAATGATCAATGGCTTAGTGAAATTAAAGATTGTTATCACTATGGAAAGGGATATGCGGATTTCTTGTCTGGGTTTCCCTAACCTAAATATAAATCACACTTTTCTTCCTGGATTGAACATAGAGCAATTGAGCTGTTGTAAGAATAGAATTTGAATATAAAAGGCGTGAACTGCTTGAACCAATGGCCAGAGCTGATATGGACCAAAATGAATTTGACATCATTCATACCTGAAAAGGGGAATCAAAGTGCCCTCAATGAGCTTGAGACCATGGAGCCAGAGGATCCTGTAATTTCCAGAGTGGAAATACAATTTTCCTGAATAGGCAATAAGTCTCAGAGCAGAGAAAAACCACAGGCTGTGAAGTATGAAAGTGTCTCACTGGTGGGGACAGAGTATGTTCTCATTAGATTTGGTTGATAGGAACGATATAAGAGAGAAAAGACTCAAAATAGATGGTTGTCTACATGAGCACAGGCATTTTCAGGGCTTGAGGTTTGGAGGGAAAAGGTAACAAGCCAATGAAGAACGCTTAACATATGGCCAGATGGAGCAAAAGGAGAATGGCTGTGTTAACCTCTGGGTAGCAAACAGTCCCAAGGCTATCCTTGCAGAGAAGTCTGTTTTCTGGGAGGGAAAAAAAAAAGTGTGTTTAAGGATGTGAATCACTGAAATCTGAAATGCAGGCAAGTGGTTTTGATGGTTACATTTCCCCTAAACAAAAGAATGGCATCATGCCTTCTTCTGAAACCAAGCTGACTTTTATAAGTGATGGTTACTGAGGAAGCCTCAGCTGTATTTTAAAAAAAACAAAAATTGTTGGTGTTTTTCTAACTAGGGCAAGGATATGATCTTGCAAAGATGTTGCCTTGTTTAAAATTAAAAGAAGAGAAGGTAGTCCTGGTTTGTGTGTGTGTGTAGTGGGAATTTTTGCCGTTTGTGGAAAAGTATTTTCCTGAAGTAGTTGTTTGATTTTTATTTTCCATTCAAACATTTAGAAATTTCATCTCCTGTGATATTAAACATGCTTGTGGCTGATTACCACAAAGCTGTAAGAGGTTTTGCAAGATTTATAGTGTGCTTCTGTTACTTTAGAAATGTTTTGACTATTTTCTAAAAATTGGGACACTCTCTCTCCAATTGTGCTTAATCTGTAGAAAAGGGGATTGGATGCTCCATGGGTCAGTTTAGGGTCTGGTCACTTGACAGATGGAGAAGTCAGATGGGTGTTAAATATGCCTTGTAAAAGGTGCTTTTAAAGCCCTGGTGATTTAATTGGTCTTCAAAATAAATGTAAAATGTTATGAGATAATAAAGGAAAAGTCTTATATTTTATATGTAAAGATAGTATGTCCCTGTATGTATTTGCATGCATAGAAATCTACCCAACAGCCTGGGAGGTAGTTTCTGTGCTACTCTAACTACAGTACCCCCTCAGTATCGAGAAGATGCTGAGGTTGAATAAAGTGGAAGAAATCTTCACAAGAGGCAATGAGTAGAAAATAAAGCCCCTGGCAGTGTGTGCTTTGAGCCCTTGGCAAATGTTTGGTCTGTCCCCAGAGGGGACACAGCTAAGCACAAAGAGGACTTCACCGCATCCTCAGCAGCAGTTGTAAGCAGGTCCTCCTTGCTCACAAAATGCACTCCAGCCCTCTGTGACAGGTTGGGTCAGCAAATGTGAGGTGCAGATTGAAGCTCTGTGAACTACCTCTAAAATAACTTCAAAGTGAATATGATGGAACAAAAAATGAATTTAACAACCCTGAAAAATTGGGCAGATTTTAAATGTTAGCAAGCCTTGACTATTACATATTGTCAAAGTATCCACTCAATGGATTATCAATAATAACGGTGGAAGCTTGAGTTAAGCTCTTTCAAATTGCTGTGCGAGCTCTAACAAGCCACTTTACCTCTCTGAGCCTCAGTATTCCCTTATAAAATTAGGTATGATTTCCCAGATAGTTTCTAGGTTAGGAAAGTCTGTAATCTTATGACACTTCATTTTAACCTCTCACTCACTCCTGGACAGCCCTTCAAATTGCCCAGGGACTGAGTGAAATGTGATTTAATTGTCATCTGAAGCAAAATGTTAACAGAATTCTTTCTTTTCTTCCTTTCTCCTCTCTCTCTTTCTCTCCTTTCCCTATTCCCTCCCATTCTTCTTCTTCATCTTTATCCCTACTCCCTCCCTCTCTACCCTTGTCCCCAGTTCCTTTTCCCCCTTTTTTATTAGCTCTTCTAAAAATCAAACAGAAACAAAGCTAGGAATGTGTGTTCTTTTGATCTGTTTGTTTGCCACCTTCTCTTATGAGACATCATCAAGGTATAAATAAGGTATATAATGATGTCCTGCTCTGTTGTGTATTAAATTCACTTGATCCTAGACATGGGTTTGCACAAGGGACCTGAAAGTTATGGATGTGTATATATGTATGTATAGATTGTTCATATTAATTTTTAAAGTAAGAATAATTTATCTTATATTCTGAATTCCAGGTGATTAAACAGGATTTATCCAATTGTATTAAGCTAACAATATTTACTTTAAAAATAAAAAAAAAATTCACAACTGAGTGTACACTTCAATGTAGAAGGATACTAAAGAGCTTGATTTAAAAAAAAAAAAAGATGTACCAAAGGATTTTTATTTTTCCCCAAGAAATTACAGTTTTATTTAATAGTATGGAAAAGAAAAGCCATAAATGATTTCATTAAGAAATAGAGTTGACCCTTGAACTACTGAGGTGTTAGGGACTCTGATCCCCTGCACAGTCAAAAATCTGGGTATAACTTTTGACACCCCAAAAACTTAATTAGTAATAGCCTAATGGTGACCAGAAGCCTTACAGATAACATAAGCTGTTGATTAACACATATTTTGTATGTTATATGTCCCTGCACAATTGAGAATTATGTATAACTTTTGACTCCCCAAAAACTGAACTTCCAATAACCTGCTGTTGACCAGAAGCCTTACTGATAACATAAACAGTTGATTAACACATATTTTATGTTATATGAGTTACATACTGTATTCTTTTTTTTTTTTAGGATTTTATTTATTTATTTGACAGAGAGTGTGAGCACAAGAAGGCAGAGCTGCAGGCACAGGGAGCACAGGGAGAGGGAGAGAGAGGCTCCCCACTGAGCAAAGAGCCCAACACCAGGCTAGATCCCAGGACCTTGGGATCATGACCTGAATTGAAGGCAGATGCTTAACCCACTGAGCACCCAGGTGCCCCTATATACTGTATTCTTAAAGTTAGCTGAAGAAAAGAACATGTTTTTAAGAAAATCATGAGGAAGAGGAAATACATTTACAGGACTATACTCTATTTATAAAAATAAAAACACCTGTAAGGGGACCCATGCAGTTCAATGTTGTTCAAGGATCAACTGTATATACCTGACACCATAAATAAGTGACCAACTTTGGAGTTTAAGTCAGATTAAAAAAAATTCATGGAAAATTTTCTTTGTGGCCCTCTTTCTGTAATCTCAGACTGTTTCTTGCTAGTGAAGATTGTCAGTTAAAAACTACAAACTACAGATTTTACTAAACTCACTGCTAATGATGCTTAGGCTTCTTGATGTGCTCAAACCAAATTGTGAGTAAATTTCCTTTGTGTGTCTTTACTACAAGTACTAGAAGGAGCTAAGTTAATTTCAGAATTGATATTTGTAGTACAAGGATAGCAGTGTTTCTTGCTTCTTTCAATATTAAATGAAATAAAAATACGCATTGGCCGGATAGCCAGAATGGCACAAAATAATTACAGACTAATATCCTTAACAGTGGACAATATTTGTATGTATTTTTAACAACTAGTGTACTTGAAGATGGATGGTAAGTGCCCATTTGATGACAGTAATAGCTTGTTTTGGCTCCACTTCTTATTCCAGAACAAAGTAGTGTTATGAATGGCAGCTTTTAAATGGAAGTTGGAATATTAATTTTTCCCTCAAATTTTACCGTTAGGAAATCCCTGTATATGTGGCTTCCTATTCTCGAGTTTGAATATTAATGTTATTCCTTATTCCTTAATATAGACTGTATTTGATGTGATCCATGCAGAGTATAAAATTAATTTTCCAAATCTCATATTGGGTGGATAGCCTGGCTTTTCAGGCAGCAGGCCCTGTTGTAAATAGAATCAGTATCGTGAAACAATTCCTCTATTTTATAATCGTGCATCCTTCCATGACCAAAATGATTTGTACTTATGGATTATTTCTATGCAAAAAATATAATGGTGACAGATAGGTTTGATAATTTGTGGCTTTCAAACCCTTGATTATAAAGTTACCAGGCAGCTCCAGGGGCACTGCATTTGGTTTTAAACCAGTGCTTCTGATGACTTCAGATGTTCAATTCAATATCACTTAGTTAATAGCTCCAGTGGTTTATCAGACTGTCTTACTGTGTAGTTCAAAAGGTAGATTTGTAAATCGGATTTAGACATGGCTTTGGGTTTTGTACATGGTTTCTCACATCTCCCCTATATTCCAAAGTAGGAATGAGAGTCCTTCTGCATATTAGCATGAAATCTCTCTGTTGTTTCAAGGAAGAAACAGGATGATTTAATACTGAGAGGAACTATTCAGAAAGAACTGCAAAGGAATAAAGTATTTCTATGGTTAGATATAATAATGCGGGTCTACAGGTTCTGAGGATATGACAGAATTTAGACAAGCTGCCTGGGCCGGGCAGTTGGCAAAGGGGACTAAAGGAGACAGATTTAAGTCTTGCCAGAAGGAAACCCTATATCAAGGGATAGAAATGTGAGTGTCCTGGAGAAAAAAATGTAAATGAGGAAGTAGAGGAATGAGTATATTGTAGTTGAAAGAGACATGGCTTTCCTACTTAGGAAAATGGTGTGAGTGAGTGAAACATATTGAGTTTAAAGACACCAGGATTAATTCCAAAATAGTTGGCATAGGTATTGTTAAGTTACTGTGCAGATTTTTAAGAAATTTACATCAATGAAGAGATACAGAGAAAAAGGAATGCTCTTGGCTCTTTAATGTACTGCCCTAACAAGCTTTAAAAATATAATTATCTTAAATGAAGTGAGTATTATGGTACCAGAGGTAGATTGTCTTGTTTTAATGAAGATTTTTGCAGTAGTGTATATGGATATTGTGTTTAGTATGGTAGATGTTGGTACACAAGTGTATATGCAAATTGTGTAGCTGTTTATATAGTTGGTAGTGAATTGCCTTGATTCTCTTCCCAGTGTCTGTGTTCATGATCTCCTCCTCCCAAGACATACCCACACACCATTTATCTGTGTTATCCTAAATTGTCTTAGGACATGGGGTAGATGCCTGAGTCCCAGGAGGTCAATTTTATTAAATCACTTTGACTGCCCAGGAGGTCAGTTTAAAGTTCTTATTGTAGGGTGTAATACTCTACAATACTGAATGACTTCTTGAAATCATTTCACTTCACTTTTCTTCTACTGAGCATTGTGTTGAGATTAATATATTTAGGTCTCCCCAACATTTAGATAAATACTTTTATCTACTAGACCTGACCCTCTAAATGAGTTGTTTCACTAATTACACACAATCACGTGCAAGAACTTTACTTCCAAGTGGCTTAGAATTCAATGCATTTGTGCATCTTTCAGATTGGTAGAGTTGCTCATACACAAGCATCATGCTTGACACCAGAGGGGGAGGCAACCACCATCTCCCAGAAGAGAACAAATTATGTGTTCAAAAATGGTCTCTGGCATCTTTATGATGTGTATGCAAAGTGTGAATCTGGTAATTTAAGGTGTGTGACTCTTCCTCCCATCCAGCTGTCCGGCTATTGCTCAGAGAGAAGAGTAGCAGCAGATTTAGACTGACAGTCCTTCCCTGGAGTCCCCCTCTACCTCTCCCTGCAGGAATCCACAAGGGTATTAGTTGATTGATGTTGTTAACCTCTCTTGTAGTAGTATATTTCTTGTTGAAAGTACCTTTTGTGGCATGTGAGTACACTGAAGAGATGTGAAACTTTAAAAATGACTTTACTTTTAAGAAACCTTCTTACCTAGATTATTAGGAGAGAAACAGTTTCTCAGGCTGACTAGTGTGTGTGTATGTGTATACATCTAAGCTAAAATCTTTGTAAATCTTTATGTTCATCAAGAGCCATGGTTGAATGATAACACTGGTTTTAGTAGTATTTTTTTCCCAAATCATTTTCATATCCGGTGAATCATATTCAAGATGTTTATGTAAAGTGATAGAGTAAAATTTTTCACCTGAGAAACATTTTTGAGTATATGGCAGTTTTCAATTTCAAAGTAATCTGGAAGGTGCAGATAGGAAGGTGTTTGAAAGTCTTGCAAAGGTTCTGATAATTCCACTGAAGTAACTGTTTTAATAAACTTTGGACTTCACATGGGAGTTTTTCCCAAAGTGTGAAGCAGATACCTCTGGTGGAATATGTGATAACTTTAGGTAATATCTAGGTAGATGTTTTTAATGAACATGTTAATGGAAAAAATATGTAACTAGTAAATAAAATACAGTATTTTACAGATAACAATGGCTTAGGACAAGGCTAAGATTTTTTTTTTTTTTTAAAGATCTTATTTATTTGACAGAGAGAGACACAGCGAGAGAAGGAACACAAGCAAGGGGAGTGGGGGAGGGAGAAGCAGGCTTCCCACTGAGCAGGGAGCCCGATGCGGGGCTCGATCCCAGGACCCTGGGATCATGACCTGAGCCGAAGGCAGATGCTTAATGACTGAGCCACCCAGGCGCCCCAAGGCATGGGATTTCCAGTCTGGAAGTTATCCACAGGTTGTCTTGCCTGACTCTCTTCTAATGGGCTTGGATGCTTACCCAAGATAAAATGGCTGTTTGGCAGTATGGCTAGGAATGGAGCCTAGTGTTTCCAGAGCCCCATATGGTGCTCTTACCCTGACAAGAGACTCACTCTTGAGTTTCTCTTCAGATTTTATGCACATTTTATGATGTAGGAACTCTGTGAGCCAGAGAATCCAAAAGCAAAGGCCTGTAGAAGCCAGACTGAAAACATGAATGAAGTAGACCAGGTGTCAGAAAATAAGGAATCCATAGGGTCATGTCAGAATAGCACGTAAGTGTTCCTCCCGCGTGCTATCGTTACATAGGATTGTGTTGCCCAGTGTTGCCACATGTCACAAATTTTAAATGTTACTCGTTTTTTAAATGTTTGAAGCCAAAACCCATCTATCAGATCCATACCCATCCAGTTTACATCCTCTATTATAAGGTATTTGAAAGACTACTCACTGATGGGGGAGAAAACATGGGCTTTTACAGCATGAGGTGGCATATAGTCTACCTGAAAGATGGAAAGTGCATTAGCAATGCATTCTATGTACTTTTAGGGAGGAATTTGAGAGGAGAATGGAGCAAAGCATACTGGGATTCTTGTAAAGCTTGTTTTAAACTCTACCAGAGATCATGAATTGTGAATTTGTAGGGATCAAATTTAATAATTCATATTTTACTGATAAAAAGATGAAGTAGATCACATGGAATTCAATAATAAATATATTTTGCTATACCTGAGTAATTTAATTTAATACACTACAGTTATAGTTATTGGTTTTACTAACATGTAATATTTTTATTTGATTTTTATTTGGAACTAAAGTTGCCAAATGGGATTTATACTGCTTTAAAAGGGTTGATTATTTCTTAACTTTTCTTTTTTTTTTTTTTTAATCTGTAGACGTTTTGATCACATTTGAGGGACAAAATGATGGTCTCATTTCTGCTTGTTTTGACTTTAAAACACAGCCTATATGCTATTTAGTTTTACACAAGGTATTTCCGAAGTTATATCTGGTAAAGGAACAAGGAGCACATGCTTTGATGTTTAGGCATAAACATTTTCCTTTCAGACCTGTGTAGCTGACAGAATTAGCAGGTTGGGTCCACTTTCAGGACTGCTGATCTACATCCATTCATTCATTTAAAAATTATTAATTAAATATCGACAATTTACCTCACCCTCTCTAGGGTGTAGGGGGACAGCACTGAACAAAACAACTGAAAAATTGTTGCCCTTATCAAACTAAATGTATTCTAATTGGGCATCCCTCTGTGAAGAAGAGGGAAGGACATGTTCTGTAGGCCACCCCTGGGAGCTATGGCAGCTTTTCTCTCGGTCTCCACTGCTTTCTTTAAGCTCCTTGGGCTCTTTGCTCCAGCTAAAAGTCCTGTGTTCTTGAAGTTATCCCATACAGGCCATATGAAGTGGATGAACAAAACAATTTTCCAGATATTTTTGTGGACCCAGAATTTGGTTGGCCTAAAATAGCTGAATAATTGGGGCAAACTTTTTGTTTGTTTGTTTATGACTAGGTTTTTGTGATTAAGCCGCCATGTTACCAAGCAGCCCTCCCCCTCTTTTTG
The DNA here is from genome assembly GCF_029215605.1 of Mirounga angustirostris. NCBI lineage: Eukaryota > Metazoa > Chordata > Mammalia > Carnivora > Phocidae > Mirounga > Mirounga angustirostris. Next base: position 171,963,289 of record NW_026991709.1, on the reverse strand, counting down.
CTTCTAAGAGAAAAGCTGGGCCTCTACCTACCCAACAGGTTACTCACAGACACTTTCCTTTCCACCTGCTTTAAAAGATTGAGTTGAGCAAGCAGACTAATTTGAAACCTATTTATAACCCTGTTTATACCCTCAATATGGGTATAGCCATCCCCCCCTAGGATGTGTTCTTAAGTAGAGTTGAGTTAATATGTGGGGAAACAATTTGAGCTTTTGGAACAAGGTGTTTTATTATAACTGCAAAGTGTTGTTAGTATTAAAAATAATAATTTGTAAGTAAATATTATAGCAACTAACTGCAAAGGGGCTCTTAGAACACTCTTCATTTCAATGTGTAAAAAGAAAATTGGTACTAAAATATATAGTGTCTCTCTGTCTTGTAATTTCTTTCCCAAAGGCTATTGACTTTTCTTTCCCTTCTAACTTCCCTTTGGGCAACACAGGAGCTTACCTAAGTTTTGAAGTAGCCAGTTAGAGGCATTTACTGAGTAGATGACAGTTTTGCCTTTTTTTCTGATTTCTGAGGGCCGAGAACCCTGGAGTGATTAATTGCAGGGGTGTCTGATGTCATTTTTTTCGGAGGTATAAAAGTGGTAGTGCGTCTTACTGGAGAGCTGGCTCTGAGCTTCAGTAGAGTGGTCCAGACCCCCTCCCAGGAAACTATGAGTGGGATGGTTGTTAATGTTCAGAGCCTTCAGGCTCAGTGGCTTTCTAACTCTACTCCCTCATTACACACAGAGCAGTCAAGGGTTTATTTCACTGTTAATAGGCCGTCATATCATCTATTGATATAACTGGATTTGGTAAGCGTGTGGTTTCCCTAAGCAGCTATTATATATACACTGGCCAGTTCAAAGTGTATTACCTTACCCACCATCACAATACAAACTCTTTGCCTTTTATAGTTTAGAAGTACCACCTTCTTTATTCTTTTAAATTTTTACATGTTTAATTTTTTCCTGATTTTTTAAAAAGTTCCAGTATAGTTAACATAGTGTTAAATTAGTTTCAGCTGTACAATATAGTGATTCACTAATTCTATACATTACTCAGTGCTCATCATGATAAGTGTACTCTTTAATCCCCATCACCTATTTCACCCCCCTCCCGCCCCCCAGTAATCATGTTTGTAGAAACACTGCCTTCTTGGAGTTACAGCATGCCTTAGCATTAGATTGATATACTGTTTTAACGTTAAAGATCTATACTCAGTATTAACAAGGTTGTTGCATTTTCCACAGAGACTCTAACAGATGATGTAGTCTTAAATATCAATTGATTTAAAATATCTCTTAACCAGACATCAATATTAAGGCTTTAGCAAAGCTCTCACATGAGAGATCTGATGTGTTGAACTTTTAATTAATTTAGCAATACGGTATGTATTGTCTTATATTACATTTCTTTTCTCATGTTAATATTACTTAATAGCCATTAATAATAGGAAATATGTTATTTCAGTGGTCCAAGTGTCCAAATAGTAAATAATGTTACTAGTGGGAAAATGGTCAGTAGTGCTTCTCAAGCATTAATGTGTGAAAATACAGATTTTGATTTAGTGGGACTGCAGTGAGGCTTAAGATTCTAAATTTATAATTAGCTCTAAGGTGATATTCAGGTTGGGTGTCTGTATCACACAGGAGAAATAAGAGTAAAGACCAGTTTGAATTCCCTCTTCAGCACACATTGAATTTTATAACTAAGGAATTCTTTCTTGGTCATCTTTTTTTCAACTCTTCCTCACTGTATTGTTATTTGAAATCTGAAAAATACACTAGATCAACAGTTCTATCAGGCTGTCAAGTTAAAATTTGGTGTCTCATTTTATATTTCACTGCTTTATACCCTCAAACTTTTGCCTTCTATCCTAAATTGATCTGGTAGATCTTTGCCTGACACCCACGTCTTGTTGTTAGTTATTTAAAGACATGTAAAGTAAAAAATTTTAGTGCTTTAACTAGGAGAGATGCTTTCTCCAGAATCATAGGAATTAAGATGTATACGGAGATAGGACAGGTAAGCTCCGTATGAAATATTCTGAAGTTTTATGAATGATACTATTGTTTGTTTGTTTCTCTTTTATCCTTCAGTTTATGAAAGTGAAATGTGGGCTTTTCTAATATAAGCATCTTCTAGTTTCTTATACAGTGTTTATTTCCCCTTGGTAACATTGCATATTATGTTGCTGCTAGTCATGACAACTGTTGGGGACGTGAGAGTCCTTTCTTTTTTAAACTTTTCTCCATTTGTGACATGATGACAGCTGTCATGGGAATGGGGAAAGATAGAGCAATTTTTCAGAGTCCGTCAAATGAAAGTACATTTATTGCTGTAACTTAATGAAAATTGCTTCACTGTGACATGTGTCAGAGTCTTTGTGATGCAAGTGTGGAAGGATCTTTTCTGAAAGATTTATGCCTCAAGTCTGGATTTGAGCTGAGAGGACATGACCTTGGCTTTGAACTTACAGAAGGCTACCCCTGTAATAAAATCCAGAGTCAGTATGAAGAGTCAGTAAGGTAAAGAATAAAAAACAGCACAGAGCTTCTTTCCAAGAGGTGCATTTATCATGAACAGTGTATGTCTCCTTTGCTTTATTTTACCCAGAATCCTCAGAAAATAGGTAGATATTTAACCAACTGAGCCACCCAGGCGTCCTCCGAAAATAGGTAGATATTTAGATTGTTGTCTGGGTACTTAGAAATTGAGATGAATGCCTGCCTTTTTAAATTTTCATCAAAACAATCCTTATTTTATAAATATATACATGTATTTCCTCATTTTGAAAGGAGATTTCTATCACAAAACCCACTGTGAATGTGTAGCATTCTTAAAAAGATTGTGAAAATTAAGAAAAGAAAAATTCTCCAGTAAATATTTATTAAAGGGCTTTACTGAGTTATTCATTCATAGTCAATATAATTAACACATTTAAGAAGTAGTTAAGTATTGTCAGTATATTCAAAGTTGTGCAACCATTACCACAATCAATTTTAGAATATATTTATCATCTCCAAAAGAAACCTGGTACCTATTAGCAGTCCCTTCAACTTTCTCCTAAACCCTCCCTTAACCCAAGAAAAGCACTCATCTATTTTTTGTCTCTATGGATTTACTTCTCTTGGATATTTCATGTAAGTGGGATCATTTTATATATAATTTCATATGTGAACTGACTTTGTAGCATCATGTTTTCAAGGTTTATCCATGTTGCAGTATATATCAGTACTTCATTATTTTTTATTGCAAAATAATAATCCATACCACATTTATCTATCCATTCCTCTGATAATTGGCATTTGAGTTGTTTTAACTTTTTTTTGGCTATATAAATAATGCCCATATGAGCATTCATGTACAGTTTTTGTGTGGGCATATATCAAAGAGTGGCATTAACTGAAGATTTTTCACCAATATATGTTTACATTTCAACAACACTGAAAAAATAGTGGATTTTTTTTAAAAAGGTAATCTGTAAAAAGGTGTAAAAGAAAATGCTTCTCAGTAAATAATTCTACTGATCTAAACAATCTATTTTTTTTTATTTTTTAGTCTCTAGAAAATTAATATTTCCTAAAAGTTTAGTCCCTTCCTTCTAAACTCAGTAGTGGCCTACCATACAAGGATTAAAGATTTGAATACAAGATAGGAAGTTAAATTGCCTGTAAAAAGTAAAACCAAGGAATGTATCCCTTCTACTTGGAGCAAGATACATGAAACTTGAATGAAGAAATTTACAAAGGGACACCTGGCTGGCTCACTTGGTAGAGCACGCAACTCTTGATTTCAGGGTTGTGAGTTCAAACCCATGTTAGGTATAGAGATTAATTTAAAAAATAAAATCTTTAAAAAAAAAAAAGAATATCTCCAAAATACAGAGTAAGCACTCAGGAAAAAACAAAAACAAAAACTAATTGAATCTCAGATCAACCTTTGGAGGCTTAAAATATTTTCATTGTAGGATAGGGAACTGTGGGTGAGCTTTGTCAACCATTTTGTAATCCAAAGATGTAAAAATATATCGTTTGTATTTTCTCATCCCTGAAAGTGCCAATTGAAGTCAGAAAACATAGGACATGCCCATATTGAATTAGATCTTTACTTTGTATCACTGAATATAAGAACCCAGATCAGAACACCTATTAGAGAGGAGGCTGAATCAATGCACTGGGGATAGTGATGTTATTCATGCAGCATGCACCTTGGAAAGCTGTTTGGATTGCATTTGATTACCACTCCTGTGTATTTGCTGTTTTGCAAGTATTCAATGGGGACTGCTTTTTCTTTTTCCAACTGAAAATAGGTGAGAGGAAGTACATAAACATGTTAGTGCTCTGAAAGGAAAAAAAAATAAAGATAAGATACTTCCACAAAAATTATCACCCTTGACCTGAATGTTGAAAGATAGTGGGGGAAAAAATCATATGGGAAAAAAAACAATGAAAAATCATTATATGACATATAATATGTCATGTATGTACATTTTATTTAATATGCTCCAAAATCAAACAAGTATTTTACTTAAAATACAAATTATTGCCATGTCTCTATTAATTTTTTAAGTTTTTATTTTTATTTTTTTAGTAATCTCTACACCCCATTTAGGGCTCGAACTCAAGACCCCAAGATCAAGAGTTTCATGCTCTTTTGACTGAGCCTATCATGTCTATATTGTAAACTATATGTTATTTTAAAGTTGTTGAACATCAAGTAAAAAGATCTATTAGTTTACATTTTGCAGAATCTTGTCACTAATATTTTGTTGTTTTTGCTTTTCATTTTGGAGACGCAAAGGTCTTCCATTTAATAAATATTTTTACTAACAAATGTGATCTGTCACACAATTGGTATTGACTGTCAGTTTTCTGAAATGATTGAAAATGTATATTCAGAGCTGAATATGGCAGATAAACTGAATAATGAAGGAAATGTTTGAGCACTATCGTTTGGTTCAATTTTTTTATAATGATGGATTATATATACAGAATGTCAGGTGAAATTAGAAATTAAAAATATTATGTGTTTTAGTGAGCTTTTCACTTATACTCTCACCCACATGTTTGACAAATTTTATCCATGTCTGCAACTCTGGGTGTTTTTCTCCAATTACCTACCTCCCATACCCATCTCATCTCCCCACATTCCTTTCTGTCAACCTTCTCAGTTCTGTCTCAAAATTTATTCTCAGAGACACTGAGAATACTCTGTGCCAGTAGTTCTTAAAATTTCTAGTGTTAAGAGAATTAAAAGAAGCTGGTATTTCTGCAGAATGTCAGATAGTTTCTCCTAGGTCTTATGGCAAGTATAAAGGACAAATCCTTTAAATGGCTATAATTTTCATACTTGGAAAAAAGTATCAAAGTAGGAGTCATTCCTAGCAACTGTATTTTTAAAAATCACAATTCTCAAAGTAGAAATTGACAAATAAGGGAAGTAGAATTTTATAAAGTCAACTAATTTTAAAACTTCTTGTGTCATACATAGGTAACTAGGAGAAAAGGAATCTAAGCATAGATATGTATCATTTTCTAATGAACTTGATTTACAAAATTATACATAAGTGGAGATCAGAGTAATTATTCATCACAAAACAAAACTTGTTCACCTTCTTAAAAGAGTACAAGTCAGGGGCACCTGGGTGGCTCAGTCATTAAGCGTCTGCCTTTGGCTCAGGTCCTGATCCCAGGGTCCTGCTTCAGAAGCCCTGCATCTGGCTCCTTGCTCCGTGGGAAGCCTGCTTCTCCCTCTCCCACTCTCCCTGCTTATGTTCTCTCTCACTGTGTCTCTCTGTGTCAAATAAATAAATAAAATCTTAAAAAAAAAAAAAAGAGTACCAGTCTGCATACTCTTTTTCTATTACATTCATCAGCTGCTTCTATTTTGATAGGAAAAAATATGTATCCTCCTGAAGTTTGTTTTCTTTAATATCTCCATAAATCTGGATATGTGCACAGTGGGTGGGAGAGAACTGTGGGAAAGGAGGTCATATTGTTCTGAAATAAAGGTGGCAATCATAGACTTACAAGTGCTCTGAAGGTACTAACAGGGCAGAATGCTACAAATTAGAACAGCCCTTGACATTGGTTTGTATAATCATTGTACGAAACTCCGGGTTTTGAGACCTGTTTCCACTGTGGACTTTCTTTGTTGACCTTGGCCACGTGACATTAACTGTTCTGGCCTTTGGTTTCTTCCTCAGAAAATGGAGAGGTTAGGACTGCTTCATCTTAAGATTTGTTCCAGTTCTGGCATTCTTTTAGAATGAGTCTGCTTCTAGCTGGAGTGTGGGTGCGCTAGGAATCAATGCTTTCTCGAAGAAACTGTTGAACAGAGAGATCTTAGCCATGCATTGTTGATGTGAACTCTGGTTTCCTTTTGGTCATTACAAGTCCTTGGGCACTGTTGTGCAGCTGAGGGCCATGATTTAAGAGCTTTGGCCTAATTTAAACTTTTTATCTAAAGGTCCTTATTTGGTTACACTGTCCTCCTTTTTGCTCCCTGTCACCTTAGAAATGTCTGTTAAGGGGCGCCTGGGTGGCTCAGTTGGTTAAGTGTCTGCCTTTGGCTCAGGTTATGATCCCAGGGTCCTGAAATCGAGCCCCTCATTGGGCTCCCGGCTTAGCGGGGAGCCTGCTTCTCCCTCTCCCTCTGCCGCTTCTCCTGCTCATGCTGGCTCTCTTTCTCTGTATCTCTGTGTCTCAAATGAATAAACAAAATCTTTAAAAAAAATTGCCTGTTAAAAGCTGCCATTTTACTCTTTAGGACTGGTACTAAATAAGAAAACAAACAAATGTTTCTCCTTGTAGAAATGCATTTTGAATTTGGGGGTAGGATTAGGTCATTGTGTGGACATGTGTATAAAGATTTAGATATCTTTTTTAAAAATTTTATTATGTTAATCACCATACATTACATCTTTAGTTTTTGATGTAGTGTTCCATGATTCATTGTTTGCATATAACACCCAGTGCTCCATTCAATACATGCCCTCTTTAATACCCATCACCAGGCTAATCCATCCCCCTACTGCCCTCCCCTCTAGAACCCTCAGTTTGTTTCTCAGAGTCCACAGTCTCTCATGGGTCATCTCCCCCTCTGATTTCCCCCCCTTCATTTTTCCCTTCCTACTATTTTCTTTTTTTTTAACATATAATGTACTGTTTCAGAGGTACAGGTCTGTGATTCAACAGTCTTACACAATCACAGCGCTCACCATAGCACATACGCTCCCCAATGTCTATCTTGAATGAAAAACAGTGTTGGGGAGATGGAGATCTTCATACCTCAGCTTATTCTGTCTTAGTAAGCAATAAAAACTCTTCAAGCCTTGCCTAATTTGTTAGGAATCTATATGATAACCAGTGTTGGGTCTTTCTTATTTCCTTTCTGGTTCTGTTCTTGTGAATTGTTTGAAATAGGAGTAGCTATCAAATTTATACATAATTTTTTTTAGTATTCCTTCCTAAGAGCTAGTTGCCCAAAGATGCCTTTCCATCTTGAACTTCAAAAATGAGAGCAACTTAATATTAGAATTCCTGATGGCATGTCTTTCTTCCCAGTTACATACATTGTCCTCCCCTTTTAATTCTGACCTCAGTTCTTTCTAAAGCTCTTGGTCTCTGATGAAGAAATCCTACTTTTTTTCTTTTTCCAAAGATGTATGTCTTTCTCACTTTTAGACTCCAGTTTTGAATTTTCTTTTACTTGATCATAGACTTTTTCTTTGCTCTTTCTCAAATAATCAGTAGACTTTCTTGTTTTCATTCTTCTTTCTCAACCATTTCTAGGAAGATGTTCAGACTTTGTTGTGAAGGCACGGATATGCCCTTGTCTCTCCAGATAGTTTATTTCTTGGTCACAGCATTTAGTAATTCTGTCACATCCAAGTTCATCCATTGATTATATTGACTCCTTCCAGTACAAAATGTAATCTGTTCTTATTTACTCCTAATTTTTTTTCAAAGATTTTATTTATTTATTTGAGAGGGCGGGGGTTAGTGACTGAGATAGAATTCAAGCAGGGAGGAGAGGGAGAAGCAGGCTCCCGCTGATCAGGGAGCCCAATGCAGGGCTCGATCCCAGGACCCTGGGATCATGACCTGAGCAGAAGGCAGATGCTTAACCGACTGAGCCACCCAGGTACCCCTACTCCTAAATTTTTTAAAGAGGATATCTGTCTTTATGTTGGATATCAAAAGGGAACTATGATTAATTTACATTTTGAAGTCATTTCTTCTTTTATTTTAGAATTAGATTTTGATTGTATATCATTGAATATGCAGGATGTTGGTATTAGCCCTACCCACAAAAACAGAGCTGTCATTCATATAATGCTACACTGATGGCCACTTGCTCCATCAACTTGTAAAAAGAACCTAATATACACAGAGATGAAATCATTAAAACAAATGAACAAACACCAAATAGCACTGATATTAATATAACCATGCTGAGTGAAACCAAAACTGGTATGTCTGAGATTGTAGTACCTTATTTACCTATTTCAAACTTAATGTTCTCAAAATACTTTCATGAAGAAAATAAATAGTATGGTGCATTATTGTAAGATCTTGGTGGTGGTTAAGTCTGTGCCATAAAGTAACTGTGTTACTTGTGCAAATATTGTCACCTGTTTGGTAGAATTTCAATCAAGATTTTTTTCCCATAGTAACCTTAGGAAAGCCTCTTAAGTCTGTAGGTAACCTATAATATGATCATATATTTCCACCCTGAGTATCATAAGCTACTTATTGACCTTCATATTTATAAAGAGTAGAAAACAGAAATATATTCTGTAACTATATTGCATATATTGCCTGTTTTATATAATCAACAAATGTAATAAAATAACATAACCTGTCTATCAAGAATTCTACACGAGATAGATACCTTAGAACATTGGATGGTTTGGCTAGAGCATATGCCTAAATTAGGGCAGGGTATGTTTGCTAGCTTTTCTGCTTTTCACAAATCTGAACTACTCTAAAATTCTTTGATGTGCAATTTCAATTTTCATTACCAAATAAATATGTAGATAGAAGATCTTATTAAAATTAAGATGTATGTGAGTATCTTAAAAAAAATGAACAAACACTTCCCAGGATATACTGGGTACACTGTGATAAAATATCACAGGCATATACAAAATCAAGAAAGAAAATAAAACCAACCGGAAGCTACATGCATGGATCCCCATGCAGGGGGCTGCTGACCCTTCTTTTGAGGTCACCTTTTTCTCAGACATTCACCTCTCAGGGGTCACAAAACTTTTAACGGACTTGCCTTCTTGCACAGATAGACTGATCATTGTCTGAGCTAAATTGGTCATATCCTGTTTAGCTGGATCACTTGTCTTCACTCTTGTTTGAGTGACTTGGTCATGGTGACCACTACATGAAGATCATGATGTTGATCCCAATGATGGTATCTTTGGCAACATGTAATACCAGAATATTTTAATATCCTAGTCCTTTAACAGCTGCTGATTTGGTTCCAGTTAGAGGGCCCTTTTGTGGGCTTTAATGTAGTAGAAGACTTTACTTGTAGTTGATATATTTTCATCAGTGAACAGTGAAAAGTGGAGATGCTGTGCCTTAGAGTTCCTTCAAGGGCTTATCTGGTCTGTATCATCATGGTTCTTCCCTGCCAGTGAAATCATTATCTTCTGCTCTCCCCCGTGTAGATTCTCAGAAAGCTTGCACTAAATTGCCTCATTTGAGAATATCAGGGGCTTCTCTTTCCATATTTTTTGTTGCCACATCATTGTTTTCATCACGAGATACATTGTCTTAAGAATTCATCCAAGATAAGTAAATGAAATCCTGTGTCATCACTGCTTGCCAAATGCAATACATTGTCAATGTACATTTGAACCCTTGAATACATCATGGGTTTGAACTGTGGGTCCTTCCATACATGGATTTTCTTTTTCTTTTTCTTTTTTTTTTTTTAAGATTTTATTTTTTTATTTGCGAGAGAGACAATGAGAGACAGAGAGCATGAGAGGGAGGAGGGTCAGAGGGAGAAGCGGACTCCCCGCCGAGCAGGGAGCCCGATGCGGGACTCGATCCTGGGACTCCAGGATCATGACCTGAGCCGAAGGCAGTCGCTTAACCAACTGAGCCACCCAGGTGCCCCTTCACTCAGTGGATTTTCTTTAGATAAATATGGTATACCACTGTAAATGTATTTTCTTTATGATTCCCTTAACATTTTCTTTTTCCTGCTTTATTCTAAGAATACAGTATATAATACATACAACATTCAAAATATGAATTAATACACTGTTTATGTTATCAGTAAGTCTTCAGTCAACAGTAAACTTATTAATAATTAAGTTTGGGGGAGTCAGAAGTTATACTTGGATTTTCGATGCTGTGCGTATATTGTTCCTAACTTCATGTTGTTTAAGGGTCAACTGTACTTCATTATCTCCCTGATGTATCCTGTTTCCTTCTTAAAGCCACACTGGTTGGGACTTGGCTTCAGATTTTTCTCCTAAGTTAGTTCTTATATGTTAGTATTATCCTATAGGTGCTATTTGCATTTTCCTTTGGTTAGAGACTATTATTTAGACAGAGGTTTTTCCCTTGAGGAAATATTTTTAAAAGTGTATATTGTGTGATCTAAGAAGTGTGATTTAGTCAAGGAGTTAACCCAAGTTTTACCTTCCAAAGTAATTTAAGAATAATCCTCTTTAAAATTTGGGAATAAAGAGAAATAAACCATACTGATTTTTTCAATTGTTTTTAAACAGGTGTTAAAAATTCAGCATTCAAAGAGTTGTTTTTTAAGTTATATGTTAATATAGCAGTTTTCAGAAAAGTGCCCTCTTCATAGATGATTCATATGGAAATGGCTTATTTTTACTTAATAAAAGTGATCAGAAACATGTAAAAGTGGCTAATGAGTTGAGAAAAATGAATCTTCTAAGGAGTCACAAACACAGTTGATGACATCAAACTGAAACCTTATCATCTGTTAATATTGTCACTTGCCAGTTGCAAAGAGTAGTAGGTCTTGAGATTCTATCTCTTCCTATGTTGACCAGTAAAGAAGACAAGATATTTCCTTCAAGGTGTTCCTCTTCACGTTGTGCCTTCCTGGAGCAGAGAAAGAAAGCAAGAGGAAGAGCTCAGGTAGCTAAGGCTAAGCAGAGAGAGACATGTGTTGCTCACTTTTGCTCAGGGGTAGACAGGAATCCAGAAGTAGCAGTCTAGTCAAAGGGAAGGGTGGGGGAACAAGAGAGGTACATTCTTCATCTCTGTTGTCCCTCCATCCTCCAACCTGGGAGGCAGTAAGTCCTTAGGGATCCAAGCTTTTGCTCCTTGCTTGTTTTCAATTAATTACTACACTAAATAATGTACCCTTTCACTTTTGTACCCAGTCCCAAATGTGGGGGTAGTATAATTATTCATTGTTGGATGTCCACTTATTCTTTCAGCCTTTAGCTCTCTTATTCAAATGAAAATAAAATATTGACTCATTCCTGACTCTGCTAGTGAATTTTCTGACCTTTTCTGATCTCTTTTGTATTGTCTCTACAAGTAAAGATTCAATCTGAGTGGTATTATCTCCCCTTTATTAATGGTTATGAATTCTGTAGAGAGGCTAATACATGCACTTTTACACATTCAGACTCAAGTAAAAATCTGTCTTGATATTCATAATGAGAATTCATGTGATGGCCTTGACTACCACCAGAAATAACCTGTGGCAGTGTTTGCTCTAACACTTGATCTTGTAAGAGACAAACTCAGCTTTATGCAAAGTGAAGAATTAAAATTGAGCCAGCATGAGAATGCTAGGGAATGGAAGATTTTGTGTTGTTCTGTTTCTAAATGAGCCATAGCCATGTGTTGAGAGATATTGACTTCTTAACTCACATGGACTTCTTTACATCTTTCATTTCAATAATCAGTATTCTTGTGGCCAGTTTAATTACATATACTCATAAATCTCCTGCCTATTGAGAGATCATATATTTAGAGTGAAAAAAAGTTAAAGAGGCTGGTATTTCTCGATTTTTGTCTGTTAGTTTCTCCTAGGTCTTATGAGAAGTTTAAGGGACAAGTTCTTTCATTTGGCTAAGGTGTTCATACTAGAGAAAAAAAGTCTCAAAGTAGTAGTTCTTTCTGACATCTGTATTTTTAAAAAATCACAGTCATGTTGGAAACAAAGGCAAAAGAAAAAATTAAGTTTCCTTATTACCTATATCCCACTGACAAGTCCTTGAAACAGGCAGAGTGACATTCCTCTAAAAACTCAGCTGCCTGGATATTGACACTATGCTAAGGGCAAAAGCCAATTTTAGCCCTACCCCTAGGATCCTGTAAGTCTACTTTAACATATAAAAATTTCTTTGGAAACGTCCTTTATCTCTCCCCACCAAGATACATGGTGGCAATTATCCCTCAAGCATTTGACCCACTGATACACATCTAAAGGGTTTCATGACTAAGGTTTTATTAGACAGTAATAAAGGACCTTTTCCCAATAGTAACTAACCCCCTCAAGATCCAGGAAACCTTGCTTCCAAACTTCCTTAGAGAATGCCCCCATCTATAACCACCTACCAACTTGACAGTATATAATGGGCCACTCCTCATGATCCCAGTGCAGCTCTTTCTGCCCACAGGTCCTGTCCCCGTGCTTTAATAAAACCACCTTTTTGCACCAAAGACATCTCAAGAATTCTTTCTTGGCCTTTGGCTTCGAACCCTAATGTCTTTCCTGCATCAACAGTTGTCAAAGTAAAAGTTGATTAATGGAGAAAATATAGTTTCATAAAAGCAATTAATTTTAAAACTTCTGCATTATACATAGGTAACTGAGAGAAAAAGAATCCAAGCATAAATATATTCCATTTACAAATTACTTGGTTTATGAAAATTTAAGTAGAGATCAGAGTAATAATTCACCACAAAACAAAACTTGTTCACCTTCTTAAAAGAGTAACTACAAGTCTGCATACTCTTTCTCTATTACATTCATCAGTTCATCAGCTGCTTCTATTTTGATAGGAAAAAATATGTATCCTCCTGAAGTTTGTTTTCTTTAATATCCCCATAAATCTGGATATGTGCGCAGTGGGTGGGAGAGAACTGTGGGAAAGGAGGTCATATTGTTCTGAAATAAAGGTGGCAATCATAGACTTACAAGTGCTCTGAAGGTACTAACAGGGCAGAATGCTACAAATTAGAACAGCCCTTGACATTGGTTTGTATAACCATTGTACGAAACTCCGGGTTTTGAGACCTGTTTCCACTGTGGACTTTCTTTGTTGACCTTGGCCACGTGACATTAACTGTTCTGGCCTTTGGTTTCTTCCTCAGAAAATGGAGAGGTTAGGACTGCTTCATCTTAAGATTTGTTCCAGTTCTGGCATTCTTTTAGAATGAGTCTGCTTCTAGCTGGAGTGTGGGTGCCCTAGGAATCAATGCTTTCTCGAAGAAACTGTTGAACAGAGAGATCTTAGCCATGCATTGTTGATGTGAACTCTGGTTTCCTTTTTGGTCATTACAAATTCCTTGGCACTGTTGTGCAGCTGAGGGTGATGACCTAAGAGCCTTGGCCCTTAGTTAAACTTTTTATCTAAATGTCCTCTAAAATTTTAATTGGTTACACTGTCCTCCTTTTTGCTCCCTGTCCTGTCACCTTAGAAATGTCTGTTTTGGGGCGCCTGGGTGGCTCAGTCGATTAAGCGTCTGCCTTCGGCTCAGGTCATGATCCCGGGGTCCTGGGATTGAGCCCTGCATCGGGCTCCTTGCTCTGCGGGAAGCCTGCTTCTCCCTCTCCCTCTGCTGTTCCCCCTGCTTGTGTTCCCTCTCTCTCTCTCTCTCTGTCAAATAAATAAATAAAATCTTTAAAAAAAAAAAAAGAGAGAAATGTCTGTTAAAAGCTGCCATTTTACTCTTTAGGACTGGTACTAAATGAGGAAAAAAACCAAAAAAACAAAAACTGTCGTTTCTTTTTATTGTCTTCTCCTTTTAGAAGCATATTTGGAATTTGGGGGTAGGATTAGGTCATTGTGTGGACATGTGTATAAACATTTATATATCTTAAAGGAAAAACAGTGTTGGGGAGATGGAGATCTTCATACCTCAGCTTATTCTTAGTAAGCAATGAAAACTCTCCAAGCCTTGCCTCATTTGTTAAGTGTCTATATGATAACCAATGTTGGATCTTTCTTATGTCCTTTCTGGTTCTCTTCTTGTGATTTGTTTGAAATAGGAATAGCTATCAGATTTATAGATAATTTTTTTTAGTGTTCCTTCCTAAGAGCTAGTTGCCCAAAGATGCCTTTCCATCTTGAACTTCAAAAACAAGAGCAACTTTGTTAGTATTCTTGATGTTATTATCTTCCCTCACAGTTGAATATGTAGTCCTCCCCTTTTAATTCTAACCTAAGTTCTTTCTGAAGCTCCTCCTTTCTCATTCAATAATTTCTACTTTTCCCATTTCCCATTATATGTCTCTTCCTGGTAGCTCCCCTCATTTCTAAATTCCAGTTTTGAATTCTCTGTTATTTGATCATAGGCTTTTTTTTTTTTTTTGCTCTTTTTCAAATAATCAGTAGATTTTCATATTTTCATTGCCTTTTTTCACCCACTGCTAGGAAGGTATTCAGACTTTTGTTGGGGAGGAAGAATTTCCTTTACCCTTTAAATTCCTTCTAGCTGGACTAAGAATCAAATTGATATAAGACAGACTAACAGGAGAAAATCAAATTTAATAGGCTACCTATGGGGAATCTACACAGATATGGAAATTCCAATGACAGGCAACATGAAGCTTATAAAAGCTAAGGAGAAGAGTAGGGATCTGAGGATACCAAAGGGAGAAAGACCATTAGCAGAAGATGAGAGGAGATGTTTGGGAAACAAAGGTTTGCTCTATTATGTAGATACATTTTTTAGGTAAGGAGGAATATCTGTTAATAGCTCTCTTCCTGGTACTAGCAGGCAGTTGGGGGGTGGGGGGGAGGAGGTAAAGAGCTTCTCCTGAACCTTCTGAGTTTTGATTGCTTTTAACTGGAAATGATGTTTATGCCAAAGTGGCCCATACTGGGGCCCCTACATAAGAAAGGGCTAATCTGGAACTATATGACAGACTGACAGCGTGAAGAAATCCTGCAGTTTCCTGAGGCTGTGTTTTTGAGTACTTCTTCACTGAGCAAGTCCACAGTTTGGGCTGTCAATGCCAAAGAAGAACTAGTAGATTTTCTGTGTCACAAGGATAAGCAGTAGACAAAAGAGCTGAGTGCCAGCAGCCTGCACTTGAACCCTTATTGTTTTTAGCAAACTGTCCAGAATATTAGATAGACAGGGATTTAAGAGTGAAGCGGCTCAGACCCACCTCTACTACCATAAAACTCAAAAGCGACATTTATATATCAGGAAACCTTTTAAAAACTGTCTAGATCTATGGGTAAATTTCAAATCTACAAAGTTCAGCTGGATAGAACGTTTACTCAAATGCATTTCTTCATCCCTGTTTTTAAGCCTAATCCTCTTGCTTTTAGGCTGACTCAGATTCACAGAGCTAAAATCATTATTGTACTTCCCCAATGACTGTTAGTGATATTTGATTTCATAAGCTGAGACCAATTTTTATTTAATTCAGTGTTTTTAAAGAACTTGACTTGAAAATCAATGTCCTATGCTGAAAGTATTAAATTAGCTTTCTCAAATACATATCATAAAAATGGTTGACCCCATTGAGGTAAGGTCATATCAAAGTAGTACACTGAGTTTAAGCCCAGAAAATTTTTAAATGAATATATTTTTAAGATATCAAAGCCTAGCAGCTTTGCTAGGTCAGTGAAAATAGCTCTTCTTTGTCTCAGAAGTGCCATATTTGATATCATCAAGTAGGTGTTATAGAGCATAATGTTGAACAGTCTGGCTCTAGAATCCTACTACGTAGTTCAGATCTTGGCTCCAGTGTTTGGACAATGTGACCTTGAGAGAGTTACTTAACCTCTCTGCACCTTGGTTTTCTAATGTGTAAAAAGAAGTAAAAAACCTGTCTACCATGTGGAGTTACTCTGCATATTAAGTGAGTAGAAGAGAATTCTATCCTAGTGAAGCCTATACTGTATCCTAATATAGTATGGAAAGATGTGATGGATTTCTAAATTTAGAGAAAGAATTATATATTACATATGTACATTCTGAAGAGGAAATTTAGAAAACTGTACTGTGAATTTCTGTACCCTCTGTTGGTGTGGGTATCAAGACCACATAGACCACTAGAATACTGTCTCAAAGATATATAATTTCTTGAGTCACAGAGGTCTTTGTGAATCCATTAGGACAGAAGATATAGACTAGAATTAGGAGATCTGAGCTAGCACCTGGGAAATCTAAAGGGTAATATCAGGATATAGATCTTAAGATTTAAGGATACAGAGTACTTAGAATCCTTGTACTTGTGAGAGATCTATGTCATTTCCCCATTGGCCACGAGGGTTTTTCTATTGTTTTGTTTGTTTCTCCTTTTTTAAGTTTTTATTTTAATTCCAGTTAGTTAACATACAGTGTTATATTAGTTTCAGGTGTCTAATATATTAACCCAGTACTTCTGTGCTCAACAGGACAAGTGCATTCCTTAATTTTCATCACCTATTTAACCCCCACCCCCACCCCCTGTTGTTTGTTTCTTTATTTTTGCTTTTTCATTGTAGCTGTTCAGATTCATTTGTTCATCTCTTTATTGCCTCCTATTTCCATCTGGACTTAAAAAGCTAATGTATAGCTGGTGAAAAGTGTGTACTCTTCAAATAATTTGGTATGGGTGTTTGCTTGAAGCAAACTAAGACTCTTCTAGGGGAATGTGATACCTCATGACCCAAGATAACAGATTCATTGATAGCAGTAGCTACACAAACCCAGATCATCAGAATGTTTAGAAAGATAAATTATAATTGCCATCCATTGATCCATTTATCCATCAATCCATACATCCACCTGTCATAAATATTACTTCATAGAAATCACTTATAATAGTGTGTGGCACAGGGGCGCCTGGGTGGCTCAGTCGGTTAAGCGTCTGCCTTCGGCTCAGGTCATGATCCCAGGGTTCTGGGATCGAGCCCCACATGGGGCGCTCTGCTCAGTGGGGGCCTGCTTCCTCCTCTCCCTCTGCCATTCCCCCTGCCTGTGCTCTCCTGCTCTCTCTCTGTGAAATAAATAAGATCTTTAAAAAAAAAATAGTGTGTGGCACAAAGTAAATACTAAGAAAATGTTAGTTATAGTTATTACCTATTAAATATATACAGCATACATATATGTGTGGAGGGAGAAGCTGAATCTTGCTTTCTAACTTAAAATTACACAATTATAAGAGATGCATTATAAATGATACAAATAAATAATAAAATAACAATCATGTATTGCCAGCACCCAGATTAAACAGAGGTAATATTTTGGTATGTTTTACCAGTTAGGATTTGT
This sequence comes from Mirounga angustirostris, assembly GCF_029215605.1. Taxonomy (NCBI): domain Eukaryota; kingdom Metazoa; phylum Chordata; class Mammalia; order Carnivora; family Phocidae; genus Mirounga; species Mirounga angustirostris. Next base: position 171,945,833 of record NW_026991709.1, on the reverse strand, counting down.
CTATTTGTTTTCTTATTCATTCATTCTTTTATTCATGTTGTATTTTTAGCTCAGAGGGAAAAAGCCAGGGGACCTGATAATAGATCAGTCAAAAAAGACCAACAGGGTATGCTTAATGTTCTCTTCCTGAGCTCACTCTTCAGCTGAAGTACTTCTCCTTTTGTACAAGTGGGAAAGCTGAGCAGAAAGGAATTGGGTGTGCATCTACAATAGCACTGCTTCTGGTATTAGAATGAAAGTCCCTTCCTTCCCTCCATACTCTCTCCATAAGTAAATGTTAGGGGTTGAACTGTGTCCCCTGAAAATTCATATGTTAAAGTCTAACCCCCAATAAATCAGAATGTGACCTTATTGGGAAATAGGGTTGCAGATATAATTACTTAAGATGATGTCATAGTGGAATAAAGTGTGCCCCTAATAAAATATAATGGGTGCCGTTATAAAAAGGGGAAAGTTGGACACAAATAGATACACAGGGAGGATGTCATATGAATATTGCTGCCACAAGCCAAGCAACTACTAGAATCAAGGGGACAGGACTGGAACACATCCTTCCCTAGCATGTTTAGAGGGAGCATGGCTCTTCAGATACCTCGATCTCAGTTTCAGAACTGTGAGAATAAATTTCTCTGTTTAAGCAGTTTGATTGTGGTACTTTGTTACAGCATCCCTGGTAAACTAATAGAGTAAACCATGAAATTAATCTCTCCCCCCAACCTTGTGTAAACTATTTTTTGATTAACTTAGCAATAACTTTTGGATACTATTCCTATATCAGTAAATATATTTTTATGTTTTTTCCAATAGTTTTAGAATATAGTTATTTCCCAAATTTAAAAAAAATTAATCTGTTCACAAAAATATAGATTACTGTAATAACTTGTCTGTAACTAACATTAAAGTTTAAAATTATACATACTGGTTTTCTAATCTGTTTTAGATTCACACCTAACTATCACTCTTGTTAATTTTTTTTCTTGTTAATTTTCTAAACTGCTGTTTTATGTTTTGTGTATTTTATGTATAGTTAAGTTCTTAAATTGGCTAATTTTTATTTTTTTATTTATTTTTATTTTTTATTGTTATATTAATCACCATACATTACATCATTAGTTTTTGATGTAGTGTTCCATGATTCATTGTTTGTGCATAACACCCAGTGCTCCTTGCAGAACGTGCCCTCTTTAATACCCATCACCAGGCTAACCCATCCTCCCACCCCTCTCCCCTCTAGAACCCTCAGTTTGTTTTTCAGAGTTCATCATCTCTCATGGTTCGTCTCCCCCTCCTGCTATCTTCTTCTTTTTTTTTTTTTTTAACATATATTGTATTATTTGTTTCAGAGGTACAGATCTGTGGTTCAAAAGTCTGGCACAATTCACAGCGCTCACCATAGCACATACCATCCCCAGTGTCTATCACCCAGCCACCCCATCCCTCCCACCCCCCACCACTCCAGCAACCCTCAGTTTGTTTCCTGAGATTAAGAATTCCTCATATCAGTGAGACCATATGATACATATCTTTCTCTGATTGCTTATTTCGCTCAGCATAACACCCTCCAGTTCCATCCACATTGTTGCAAATGGCAAGATCTCATTCCTTTTGATGGCTGCATAATATTCCATTGTATATATATACCACCTCTTCTTTATCCGTTCATCTGTCGATGGACATCTTGGCTCTTTCCACAGTTTGGCTATTGTGGACATTGCTGCTATAAACATCGGGGTACACGTACCCCTTCGGATCCCTACATTTGTATCTTTGGGGTAAATACCCAGGAGTGCAATTGCTGGATCATATGGTAGCTCTATTCTTAATTTTTTGAGGAACCTCCATACTGTTTTCCAGAGTGGCTGCACCAGCTTGCATTCCCACCAACAGTGTAGGAGGGTTCCCCTTTCTCCGCATCCCTGCCAACATCTGTCGTTTCCTGACTTGTTAATTTTTTAAATTGGCTAATTTTTAAAAAGAGGACTGAATAATTTAACAAATTGAATGTAACCCTTAGTGGCAGTTATTTTTCTTTTGTTGTGTTTATCTAATTTTTGCCCATATACATATGTATTTTACATCTTTCTAATCCTGATTTACAGAATATTGCATGTATACATATATGAAACTTATTTTTATGTATTAAAACATGTTGTTTTCATATTACCTTTATGAAATATTTTGAATTATCATACAATATCCTATTAAATTTATATACCCTAAATATTATTGATACAACTATTCTCCATTATTGAACATTTAGTTTCTTTGTTGCTTTTATTAAGTTTTGGAATTTATGCTGCAGTACCTATGACTATTCTAATAAAGAAGAATATTTATCTATTTGAAGAGTAGGTCAAAGATTATGACATTTTGTTGATATCCAGTAAATATTTCCATAAGGATTATCCGTAAGGAAATTAACAGTAAAACTGACTAATTTAGGATGGTAGTTTTTTTTCCTTAAAATTAACATAAACCAGTAGGATAGAAAACAGTAACAGAGATTCAATTCCAATGCTAAATTTTTGTCATCAGAATTCTAATTCTCTGAATATATTGTGTACCTTATCAGGTAAATGCTTTAGCTGTTTATATGAACCTCTGCTTGTCCCATATCAGCAACATAAAACTTTGTCTTTAGAATCCTTGTCAATTGGCACTAACTTCTTTTCACATATGTGTCTTGGGGGAAAAAAGGAAATTTTTCTTAGTTCACCACCTTTATTGTTTTTCCTTTAATCTCCACCTAAGATAATAATCTTGAGAACAAAAGTATTTAGAAATACTGTAGGTATAAATCCCCAAAGAGATTCAATATAAGAACTGCACCTACAAAATAAACTTTGACTTTTTGTCCTTCACCACATAGTCCTGATGCAAAAATCAATGAGGTGTTCTAGCTTCACAAATATGATTTCTTTTTATCTTCTTCACAAAAGGAAAACATGAAATTAATGTTATAAGTAAACAGATTCCTAGGCTTTGTTTCTGGATGCTGAACGTCTACATACTTCAAAAACTATGTAGAATCTTTGAGATAAAAAAGTGTTTTTTTTTTTCTTCTGATAGGTGGTATGAATGAATGGGAAAAATTTTGCATCAAGACATGCTCTTTTGCACACTATAGATTGCCACCTGCTCACTCAGCCTTAACAGTTCAGAGCCAGGAGAGGATTTAGAATTATTCTCATATTTTTCCTTGTAGATCCAATAACTATATTGAGAGATTGTCTTTAAATGAATGCAAATCTTCTATCAAAAATAAAAGTGACAGAGGAAGAGATAATATGCCATAATCTGCATCATCAGTGTGTGTATCTGCAGATATGTTATGAACTAGCTAAAAGATGATTCAAAAAATTGAGAGCTGCAGGCACCTGGGTGGCTCAGTCGGTTAAGCGTCTGCCTTAGGCTCAGGTCATGATCCCAGGGTCCTGGGATCAAATCCCACATTGAGCTCTCTGCTCAGCAGGGAGTCTGCTTCTCCCTCTGCCTGCCACTCTGCCTACTTGTGCTCTCTGTCAAATAAATAAATAAAAATTAAAAAAAAATTTTAAGATTTTATTTATTTATTTAAGAGAGAGAGACACAGCAAGAGAGGGAAACAAGCAGGGAGAATGGGCGAGGGAGAAGCAGCCTTCCCACTGAGCAGGAGCCTGATGCGGAGCTCGATCCCAGGACAGAGACTTAAGGACTGTCCTTAAGGCAGATGCTTAAAGACTGAGCCACCCAGGCGCCCCTCTAAAAAAATTTTTTTTTAAATGAGAGCTGCAAGAGTAATCTACAGAAGCCAACATAAAGTACTAGCCATGAAATTTCTTGTCCTTTCTTGAGGAAGTTTATTTTTCTTTTATGATTAGTATTCATCTTGATGGTAGATGTGATTGCATTTTATTTATTTTTTATTTTATTTTTTTAAGATTTTATTTATTTATTTGACAGAGAGAGAGAGAGCACAAGCAGGGTCAGCGGCAGGCAGAGGGAGAGGGAGAAGCAGGCTTCCTGCAGAGCAGGGAGCCCGATGTGGGACCTGATCCCAGGACCATGGGATCATGACCTGAGCCGAAGGCAGACACTAAATGTCTGAGCCACCCAGGTGCCCCAATGTGATTGCATTTTAAAATGCACCCAATCATTGTTAGATTACGTGTAGTTGCATCATATAGCTTGGCACCACTCATTTGGGTTAACAGTTTGGAAATACATGTCTCATAGGCAGTGAGTTTTAATTTCTCTTGTAACAACAGAAAGCAGTCAGGTGAGAGAGTAGAGGTGTGTGTTTGTAGAGCAGAGAGGAGAAAAGGGGGTGAGGGTACAATTATATTTGTTCTGCCTCTCTATTCCAGGTACTGAACTTTGTAAGTTAATGCTGTAGGTGGTTTCAGTAGTCTTATAAAAACAGCAGATGTTTCAATATGATGTGTTCATTGTCTATAGAAATTCTAAATATGAATAAATTTCTTTTTTAAATCTATTTTATTTTACTTTAATTCCAGTATAGTTAACATATACTGTCATATTAATTGCAGGTGTATAATCCAGTGATTCAACAATTCCATACATTACCCATTGCTAAATGTGAAAGATTTTCAAATATAATACAGTTAATAAAACAGCAATTCCATGAACATATAGTTTGATAACTAATAGCAGGTCAAAAAATATTCAGGGCCAATTAAAAGGAAAAGTAAATTTTTTGTAACACCATTTTATGTATTTTATTGTTCTTGATTCAAGCTTTTTTAAGCTTGTGCTTATATAACTTTGTTTATTTGCCCAATAACAGAGTAGAAATAGATAAAAGAATAAAGTGGGAAGAAGGGAAATACTCAATATTGTCAATTAATGATCATACACATGATCATTTATTGGAGAGCACAGAAATATTGAAACAATTATTTAAGATTACAAAGATTATAGGGCAGCCTGGCTGGCTGGGTCAGTGAAGCATGTGACTTTTGATCTCAGGGTTGTACGTTTGAGCCCCATGTTGGGTGTAGAGATTATTTAAAAAAAATAACATCTTACAAAAATTACAAAATTCTATTTTGCTGAGGAAGAAACTGAACTTCTGAGATTTCTTGAGTCATTACATAGCTGGAACTTGAACCTATGTCTTTGCTTTGTGGTACCATCTCCTGGCTGTCTACAGCTGTCATCTGGAACTCTAGATTTAGGGTGTTTTGGAGAGTTATTTGCTTATACATTTAAACTCATTTAAATTATGAAAAATCTCAAATAGAATATCTTTACAGTAGGTATTATACATGACAACGTTGGCAAATGGCAATGTGCAAATACAGAGTTGGGCAGTTCTTAGACTCTTTTTTTTTTTTCCCTGAAATGAAGTGAGGGTATGGTAAGTGAATAATATTAAGCCATATGGTCATTTGTGTGTTCATCATTTTCCTGTGCCAACAAAACTTCTCATTGAACTATTATTAACCTTATTTTGCAAATAAATCAAGAGAAAAATACTTTTTTCCATATGAAAGAATTGGGCAGGATAAGCAGGGTTGATCTAGAATTCCCAAAGCATTTAGCATCATTCCCTTCTTCCTGAAAAAAAGTACAATAAAAGGTAAACTTTGGAATCTTAAGACTATTCACTCTTCAGGACACTATTTACCCTACATTAGTCACATATAATTTTCTCAGGATACTTGATGCACCCACTCCCAGACATTAGATTTAGAATTAATGTCAATGGCCGAGGCTAGAGTCACTTAAGTTTGCTAAAGCAAGCACAGTGGCATCCAGCAGAGTACATGTCACGTTGTTCTCCGAATGCCAACGGCAAAAATATGTGCCGAGGAAGGCTGTGAGGATGCCCTATGTTGCAGGCCTCCTTCAACTCTTAATTAGCTTGCAGCGAGTGGAGACGCCATCTTGACTGACTGTGAGGGATACCATTAAGCCGGGCCAGGGACCTTGGCAACTCTAATATTTATGTCTGTATAATTGAGTTGTGAAACTAAAGGGCACTGCGCAGGTGTTTCCAAGTTTTTTTACAACAGGAATGTGGAGACTACACATAGGTCATTAATGCTGACTATCCGTGTATACAGTGGCCAGTGCAGGACACATTTCCTGCAGGTGTCAGCTTCTCTTTGGGTCAATAGCACCATACCACTTGCCATCTAATACCACTTCAGCAACATTATTTTTTATTTTTAGCCTGAACACCCTGGCAGGTTAAATTATGTGGGGAGTAGTTTTTTTCTGATAAATCAGCAAGGAAGCTAGACATAAGACTGGGTGGGAAATAACTGGCCTCTCAGCCACCAGCCTTATCTCCCGTATGAGTATGAAGCTTGCAGTTACATTTGAGAATCTTTAATAGACAGATAAGCAAAAAAGGCTTTCTGTGGCTCCAGGTTAAAAGGTTTGATTATGAGATACGATTTAAGGCCAAACGAAGAGATATAGCAAAGAGAGAATAGTAGAGGAAGGGAAACAGAATCTCTGTAATGAACTAGCACCAGAAAATCTTCTGCAGAGGAAGAATATAAACAAGAAATAATCTCCCAAACACAGGACTTAAGCCTCTACATTTTCTTTTTATTCCTAATGGTCTGCCTAGCAACAGCTGATATAGTACAAATTTCGCTGAATGTCAGATTGAAAGCTCCAGAAGGTTTATTTCTGCAGGAGATTAAGGTACAAATATTTCCAGATTAGTTTCAGGGTAGCAAGATCAACTCACAGCATGAGGCCTCTGCCATCATAGACATGCTTTGTGGCATTTTTCTTCTCTCATAAATGAAGTGGCAAAATTGCCTCTTGAGTCAAAGGGAAGAAGTCAAAAATGGTCTTGTTAGGTGTCCTGGGGAGTTAGTAGCATGTTTCCTGGGTTGGATAGCAGGTCAGGATTCAAGAAGGGGACTCAGTGTTCTTTATGGAACACCTGACCACACCTGTGTTGTACCAATAATGGCCTTAAAAAAAAAAGTTTCCACCCATTCTGTTATCACTGCTGAAGGTATATTGGGAGAGCCGGAATAAAAATCATCAGCATTAACAAAGGCTAATTTTACAGTGGGTGACAGCCAGATTGTGTACAGGGACATGTCGTAAGATGTACCAAAATAAATCCTTACCATTTATTTTTATCCCCAGTTGCTCTAGGAAATGTATTTTTTTTTTTTTGCCAGTTACAGAAAATATATGGCTCACTGGCCATCGTTAGTTTGAAAAGTAAAGGAGGATATATTCTGACCTGAAAGTAGAACTCCAAGCCTATTGCATCTTTAATAACGAGCTAAGTATCTAAACTGCTGTTTGAAATAGTCATCAAATAAAGACAGAGCTGTTCACTTGAAGCACTCAGATTCAAAAGCAACCTTTTAAAATAAAACCCAGTGGAAACCCATTTAATAAATAAATAATAAGCCATGCTAGAGAAGCAGTCCAAGTATAATCAAGTTGTTTCCATCTTAGTGTTGGGTTCCATGCAGCAGGAGACCTGGGATTTGGGCCCTGAGATTGGATAATGGTGAATAAGGGCTGAGCTCTGGACTTTATTATGTGGAGATACCACAGGCCAACTGCAGTTCATTGACTTCGCAGATTAATCCCTTTGGCCACAGAAGGAAAAATAGGGACCCCAAACAAGACAATTCCATTGTTTCAATTACACCCACCTCCATATGAATTTAGGTATGCGGAGAATTCTTGGGGTCACAAAGAGAAATCCTTTGTTGTATTCACAAATGGTCTAATGCTGCTATAAGAAGGAGAATGATGCTTTCTGTGTTAGTTAATACATCCTTTTCCTATGTGTGTTGAGTATTTAACAAGTGGTTTTAACTTAACTGTTGTTTTTAGTCCTTACATTAGAAAGAAATACCTGGTTGGCTCTTGCACAGTGGACTTCTGTGTTTCTGTTTCAGTCAAGAGCTAGCTTGATAGGGAGGGGAGGAAGGGACAAGCCTCTCCCTGCTAAGTATCCAGCATTGCATATTTTGGATTTATCTGACATGTTTTTTTCCTCTGAGGACACACAAAAGAACCCTTATGGTTACTTTATTAAATTATAAATACAAAAACTTTTCTTGACAGAGCAGTTACACTTTTTTTTTTACAAACTCAGTTACACGAATCACGAACCTGGCATTATAATCCTAATAAACCAGATTAAATCTTACTTTTAGACTTCACTTTCCAATATTTATGATTGTCCCAATGGAAGCCATTAGCTTTAGAATTATTCATGGATTGGGATTTACATCTTTTAGTAAGTGATGGTGACATAATTTTCAGTGCCTTCGTTCTCCTTGGAAAAAATGGGAAGAAGGATTATCCTTAGGCAATTGTAACTAGTCTGTGGCCACCCAAGCGTATGTTTTATACAAGATTGATCCCACCAAAAACAGTTGAATAGAATATTATCAGTCATCAAAAAACCAGCAATAGATTTTAAGGATCTTTAAAATATACTTTACAAACCATGAGAGCCTCTGGACTCTGGGAAACAAGCTGAGGGTTATAGAAGGGCGGGGGTTGGGGGGATGGGGTAAACAGGTGATTGGCATTAAGGAGGGCACATGTTGTGATGAGCACTGGGTGTTATATGCAACTAATGACTCATTGAACACGACATCAAAAAACTAATGATGTACTATATGCTGGCTAATGGAACATAATAATAAAAAATAAAATATACTTTATTAGGCAATATGGTGGGATACAGAAAATACGGGAATATAGACTATTTCCTGTCCTCACAAAATTCACAATATAATTAGGAAAAGAAAATAAATACAGTAGGAACAAAGTGCCAGTGTAAGAGACAAGTAACTGTTAAATTAAATGCAGAGGATGTCATGAAGCAACACTTGATTGAATGAATAGTAGAAATAATTAATGCTCTAGGAGAGTAGAAGAGGAAATGGTCATGGGCTATCCTGACTTCCAAGGTGAATGGAAAAAAAAATGAGTATGAGCAGGATTCTAAAGGATTTTTAGAATTTATGCATTTAGTCCAGAGCAGAGAGCCCTAACATGCACAAATATGAAAGCAGGGAAATTTGAGTTCAAGTATGATAATGATAATAGAAGTTAACTTTTTATTTAATACTTAATAGGTTCCATGTAATATTGATTAATCTTCACCACAACACATAAGATAAATTTAAGACAATCCAAGAGAAGGACTTAGTCCCTGATTGCTTGCAGGTGATAGAGGTGTGGGGCATGAGGAAGATAAGCATGGAGAGAAATCACTGATTTCTCACTGATTAAATCTGGGTGACTGGAAGGACAGAGTATAGATTTTATTGAAATATGGATTTCTTTAAAGAGCTGCTTTTGGGGGGGGTGAAAACACAAGTTGTTTATGAGATGATTTTTAATGAATTGCATGAGGTGATTCAAGGGGAAATATTCAGTAAGCAGTTAGACATTTGTAACCTAGAATTCCAGGGAGATGCACAATTAGAGAAACATAGTTATGCTTAGAGGAGGTAGCTCAAGTCACCAGAGTATATGTGAGAGCAAGGACTGTGTACTGTGCTTCGAGACATTTTACATCCACAGGGTTAGTGAAACAAAGTGGGCTTTCACTCTTCTCATGTGGAAAAATAATTTATTAACGACCAGGTTTCTCAAGATACTGTCTGAAGGCCCACAAATCCACAAGAAACAATTCCTTCTTTTCATAGGTATACACAGATTGGGGCAATTTAGAGAAGGAAAAAAAGAAAAGTGACTGTGAATCCATGAGCTTCCTTTTTATTCCAGAGGTCAGTAAAGCATGTTATTGATTCCTTAAGAATCCAGAAAAGGTATCACTTACTAGAGATCCAGATCAATCAAGAAATTGTGTGTAGATTTTTTTATATCTAATGGAATATTTTGAGGAAATTAAGACTTCAACTAGAAAATGGGGAATGTGTATGGATGATAGAAGTAAAATGTTTTGTTTTGTTTAAGATTTTATTTATTTATTTGACAGAGAGACAGCGAGAGAGAGAACACAAGCAGGGACAAGCAGCAGGGGTGGGAGAGGGAGAAGCAGGCTTCCCACTGAGCAGGGAGCCCGATGCGGGGCTCGATCCCAGGACCCTGGGATCAGGACCTGAGCCGAAGGCAGATGCTTAACGACTGAGCCACCCAGGCGCCCAGGAGAAGTAAAATGTTTGATGTGTGTGTGTCTGTGTGTGTGTATACCTATGTGTATGTATAAGAGTTTATGTGCTTGAGTGTGTATAGGCTTACACACACACATACACACCATCTTTATTATTACTCCCCAGTGATAATGGATCAGGATGATTTGTAGTGGTCAAAAATATACAAATTTAGATTGATTACTAAACTTACATTAGGACAAAGTGGAAGAAATTACTTATATCACCAGTATTATTTTGAAATAATTACAGAAACATTTTTGAAGAAAAAGGCACTAACCACCTTCTTTAATAGTAATAGCAGAAGGCATACCATGGAACATCAGTTTGTCAGGCATGTGAGGGTTTTGAATAAGGCAGGAAAGGAAATAAATATCTTTCCTAATGGAGATGTACAGATACATGTTGATCATCAATTCTTCTATAAATATTTATTCCCACACCAGTTTCTATTAGAGGATTTATGCACAAGCATTGTGAATAGCCAACTTTAGCTGGATTTACTGGCTCACAACTGTTTTTAGGTTTATTTTTTTCTGTAGTTATTAATAGAACCCTTCATTTATAATCTACATATTGTCTTCATTTTATTTAGGGAAACAGTAAAGCATCAGAGAGGAAATAAAAATGGACTAAAATGGATACTCAGAATTTCTTGCTACCTAATTCAGTATTGAAAACAAGATACCCTTCCCTTCTGACCAAGAACACAAAATTATCTGTCTTCACTATCTATTCAAGGAGAACGATTTTCTCAATATATCAAGTGAGGGGAAAACATACATAAGGTGAACTGAATCCTAAGATAAGTGAGGCCAGAGTAAGGAGCACCAAGTCCCTTTTAAATGGATTCATGTATCTAGGCCTCAGTGGATTAGAACTCATGGTACTTTTACAAACAGAACAAAATAAAGCAAGAACATTCAGGTATTTTGGTAGAATCCACTTAGAATAGTGTTTTAGGAATGCTGGAGATCAGGGAGAATTCCAGAGGGTTGACAGAACAACAATTCACGTTTTTCTGATTTTTAAGATAAGTTAAAGAAAAAATTCTGGAAAATACAGTTGTCAATTTTTTGCTAGTGATGAGACACATCTGTCTGCCCTTGTGAGTTAGTGGTCATATGTTTTGTACCTATTGTGTGCAAGATACGGTTCTGAGCATGTTATGAGGGATGCAGATATTTAAATTATAGATTCTAACTCACCTCAGTGAGCTCACTCCTAATCAAGGAGTTAGCATGGAATTATAATACAATTTGGATTTAATAAGTAACATAGGGAAGACGTAGAAGTGCTTTATTATTCAGTGCAGAAGAGGTAACTTTGACCTATGGGCATCGTTATTTCTGCAAGTAAATATCAGCAGAAATTACTGCTAGCTAAATTGTTTCTTTTTATTTCACTGTTTTCTAGTAAACAACAACCACAAACAGGTTGATTCTAGCAATTTACAAAATAGTGTTGAGTATGCCCTGAACCAAACCAATATTTGAATTAGTTTAATTGTATGGATTAACAATTGAGGAAACAAAAAAAGCTTCTTTCTACTAGGAATTAAAGCTATATATTCAACTACCAAACTGGAATAAAAAATCATGTCTCTCATTAGTCTATGTACTGTGCATGAATTGATATTTCATTTAGATCAGATCTATATCACAAACCATGTTCTGCTCGAGGCCTGTGTGATCAAAATTAATATTCGTAATGAAGTACTGTAGGTATTTTAGGGTATCAGTATGATTTCTTCAAATTATCAAATAAAGGTTTAGTTGTCTTTAGTAAGATTTCCAGTATATTAGTGTCTTAATAAATTGTCCGTAAAGTATTTTTAGTTATTAGTTTCAGACTTCTTTGTGGTAAATGTGTCTATATTTGTTTTTGTTTTGTTTTAAATTTTATTTTATTTTAATTATAGAGACAGAGCACACACAAGTGGAGTGGGGGAGGGGCAGAGAGAGACTCCTAAGGGGGCTCCAGGCACAGTGCCTGGAGCCTTACACAGGGCTGGATCCCACCACCCTGGAACCTGAGATCATGACCTGAGCTGAAATCAAAAGTCGGACTTGACCCAACTGAACCACCCAGGTGTCCCTAAATGTGCCTATATTTGTAAGCTTTAATTAGCTAGTTTAAGAATATGTGTTAGTTTCTTTTTTTTTTTAAGTTTTTTTTTTAAATTTTTTTTAAAGATTTTATTTATTTATTCATGAGAGAGAGAGAGAGGCAGAGGGAGGAGCAGGCTCCCAAGGAGCAGGGAGCCCAATGCGGGACTCGATCCCAGGACCCTGAGATCATGACCTGAGCCGAAGGCAGACGCTTAACCATCTGAGCCACCCAGGCGCCCCTATGTTTTAGTTTCTAATTAGGATTTAAAGCACACAATCCAAACCTGTTTTGCTCAGTTTAGGCTTCAAATTAGAAAATGCTGCTGGTCAGTTCAGTGTGTAGGGAAAATGTGATGCTCTCCAATTTTTTGGGTCCTTTCATGTTGCATTTGTAGAACAGGTTTGCAGAACACATCAGCAGTGGGTCCAGTTGATAATTACACTGATGCTTAAGAACAAAATACTACCGTAAATTAGGGATTAGCAAACATTTATTGTAAAAAAAAAAATAGTATTTTTTCCTTTCCTGGCCATATGATCTTTATTGCAAACTACTCAGCCCTGCCATTATATCACAATAGCAGTCATAGACATACCTTAATGAGTAGGCATGGCTGTGTTCCACAAAACGTTTATTTACAAAAACAGGTGTTGGGTTGAATGTGGCTCTTAAATAGCCAGTCATTTCTGTAGATGGCTGACTTGTCCCAAAGTGAATTCTGAGGATGAGAGGAGATATTCATGAATGAAGAGGAACTTGAGGTCAAGTAATTCTGGGAAATTCTACCCAGAATACCTCTTTTCTTAGACAAATCCCATGTCATCTTATTGAAGTCCATGAGAAGTCTTGAAATAAAGTGGTCTAATTGGCTAACTCAGTTTTCCCAAACAGACCTTGGGATTTTTTTTTTTTTTTGGTCATATTAACTCTTAAACCTATTGGAGGATCCATGATTTAGAAGCAAGTTATCAAACTGAAAATTTGACTACCATGTAGGTCATCATATGCAAATCTTTACTGAAATCTTTTAAAATCCCAAGCCAACTCACCAACTCTTGTCCACAAAACTAGCCAGGGATAAGTCCTAACCATCTTAACTAGTTCTGAGTAATTTTCTGATTATTCTTTTCTTAGGTTCTAATCATATTACTGAGCTCTTGGACTTCTTCTGTAGTTAAATGCATTACTGTTTCTTTTTTTAAAATTTATCTATTTGAGAGAGAGAGCATGAGCAGGGAGGGGCAGAGTGAGAAGCAGACTCCCCGCTGAGCAGGGAGCCCAATGTGGGGCTTGATCCCAGATCTCTGGAATCATGACTGGAGCCGAAAGCAGACTCCCAACCGAGTGAGCCACCCAGGTGCCCCAAATACATTATAGTTTAAATTAATTGAGCATATATTTACTGTGTGCATACTTTCCAGACACACTGATGTAAAGACTCATTTCTTTTCTGGGAACTTATAATAGCAAAGAGGGATAAAGACAAAAGTTAAAATACTATATGATAACTTCTCTAATAAGAGAAATTTTTTTCTCTTAATTCCATAATTACAAAGTCAGAGAAAGCTTCCAGAGGATGTCTGTCTAAGCACAAATTTCAAGCTAGCTACAGAGAAATGGGGAAGAAGCAGATACAAAGATAATGGGACAAGATTGCCAGGCTTATCCAGCTAATCCACAATATGGCTCTAATGTGTATGTATGCTGCAGAGATGGGGGGGGTTGAATTAAACAGGTCTTTTCTCGTTCTGTAAAATTATTGAAGATAGATGGAAAGTTGCAGAGAGTGGCTTGATTATATTTGCGCTCTGGTAATACAGTGGTGCTAGAATGCAGAGAATGAACTAGAGGGAGCTGGGCTGCTCAGATATGGGACTTTCCCTTAAGCTGTTTATAGCTTTCCCATGGAATCTGCCATTGGTGACCTATTGCTCTTCCTTTAAGTACGTATCATGCTGCCAAGCCTCCTATGTTATATTAAGAAACCAAGAACCAGGTGATATTTTCTCCTGAAACCATCTGCTTGCTATTGGAAACATTAAACTGTCTTTTCATTTGGGGGTATTAGAAAAATTATGAAGAGTGAATAATAAAAAGTATTTTTAGAAAATTCAAAGGAGACTTTATTACCTATTTGTAGTTAGACAAAAATTGGCACCAAGAGACCAACCTGATTGTTACACCTTAAAGAAATCATTGACTCTAAAGACAAACCTGGGCCTTTTGGTTAGCAACAGCAATTAATCTAGAAGAGCCTTGCCTTAGATCTGTTTTAAGACAACAGAACTGGTGGGCATATAAATATACACACGTATAATTACACACCCTGCCTGTCTTTGTGTACCTGTACTACTTACTTGCAAATGCATGAGGTATTTCTGGAAGTTATTCTCAGTTAGAATGCATCATAATATTGTGTTCAGTAAATCACAAAATATGAAGTATATCTGCTTTATCCAGTCTGGCACAGTGAAGCACTTAAAAAGATGTGAGGGTTTATTTTAATCCTTTTCTTTTATAGAACAAATTATTTCAGGGACGCCTGTGTGGCTCAGTCTGTTAAGCGTCTGCCTTCGGCTCAGGTCATGACCCTGGGGTCCTGGGATCAAGTCCTTTGTTCAGTAGGGAGCCGCCTTCTCCCTGCACCTGCTTCTCCCTCTGCCCACTTCTCCCCCTGCTTGTGCACTCTCTCTCTCTCTCTCTGACAAATAAATAATAATAATAAAAAGAACAAATTATTTTGTGTGGACAACTGGGCTCTGGGATGATATGTATGTATACATGTGTATATAATATATATGAATTATATAGTACTTATATATTTTATTCTGGCTATTTAACATTGCTTAGAAATGCAATTTCTGATGTCCAAGCTGAACGCTGTCCTTGGGGATACTGCAGTTGTGATGGAGGATCAGGTGTTAAAAGCAATGGGACAAAGCCATCGTTTAAGGTTTGGGGATTTGAATCAAAGAATGGTTTCCATAGAGTTCATGTTAATATCAACAAGAAAAAAGCAATACATTTAATCTCCATTTTTTTCTTGGCTTTTATTACCATGCTCATCATGGCTACCAGACTCATTCCTCACTTGTACGAATTCAGGAGAAAGCAGGATGCAGTATCTCTTAAGAGGAATGGATGGCAATTGTAGACCTGCCATCACTTAGAAGCGATGCAAGTCTACCATTACAATCTGATCCCTTACCATTGCCACCAACTCCCCTTGAGGACTTAACTCCGTTGAGCTCAGAACACTGTTAAAGTACATAAAAATATTTATTTCTGGTTGGTAAACCTTCGTCTTCCTTGAACTCAGCTAGATATTTGGATGACTCTTTCATTGTATTTATGCAACCTATTCTTTTCCGTCCATCATGGATACTGTTTCCCAAGGAGTTTTTCGATTTCCCTCTAGTGAACATTCCATAAGGCAACCTGAGATACAAACTGAGCCTGAAATGTGATGCTCAGAAAAGTCAGATAAAAGCCTTTGCATATTTACAGTTACATGAACATAAGCATTGAGAGGACATACTTCATCACATTTTTTTTTTCTACTTGAAAATATTGTCCTGAAACTCACAGCTGAGATGTAGTAAGTGAAGGGTTGAGAGGCAATAAAATAAAAACTTGAACTGTGTGGGCATGGACTTTAATAAAAGACATGGGATTGAGTTTTCCTGAAGTAACTTCAACTATTTAGATCTGTGTTTGGTCCTTTGTCTCATCTCTGAAACAGCTCAGTCTCAGAATTTAAGTTGTCACTAATTAGAATTCTTCTCAAAAATCTTTTTGTAGATTACAGCTACCTCTTAGTTTCCACAGGTAACTGGAATTACATTTTCTTGTACCAACAGAATGCCTAGACTACTAATTTAAGGAGGGAGTTTTATATCATGAAAAAATGTATATAGTACTACAGCTATTTCCATTTTCGTATTTTTCTCCTCTCTTTATGTAGATCTTACATTTTATTGCAAAGAGCTCACAGTGATAGTAAACAGGAAATATAGGAAAAACCTGCATGCTGTTTTTTAGCATATAAGAAGTATAGAATTGTGGCATTATTTATTTATTTATTTATCATTAAGAAACATAAGGTAAGCCTGGTTCTTTCCACATCTTAATTTATTCAGCAGTCAAATAGCAATTAAATTGCCACAAAGTAACAACATTCACAATATAGCTTGCAGCCTGGGCATACATAGTTTTTTTCACACAATTTTTCTCTGACCATTGTGTCTTATGAGCAAACTTTTATGATCTTCGAACTTCATCCAGAGATGAGGTAGCAAACCATAAATATAACATCTACACTGGTATGATATATGCACATTTCTTTCTAGGAGGATAGATCCACTGTTGTAAAGACAAAAAAAGATTTTTTTTTTTTCTGAAGTCTGATTCTCCAGCTAAGAAATGATTGGTAGAGTGTTGGTTTTATGTTGAAATAATTATAAACTTACAGAAAAGTTACCAAAAAGTGGTACACAGTTCTTGTTTGGCTTTCTCTCTGGTTCTCCTAATTACCTTACATACCATAATATAGCAACCAAAACCAGGAAATTGACATGGGTACAAAACAGTTAAGTAAACAACAGGCCTTATTTGATATTCACTAGTTTTTCTAATAATGTCCTGTTTCTATTACAGGATCTGACCCAGAATCCCACATCTTTTATAATATTCACTTCTCTTTATCGTCCTTCAGTTCCATGACAATTCCTTAGTCTTTGCTTGCCTTTTGTGATTTTGACAGTTTTGAAGATGATTGCTCAGTTATGTTACAGAATCCTACTCAGTTGTCTCATGTTTTCTCATGATTACAGTGAGGTTAGGCATTGTTGGCTAAGAAACCACAGAAGAATACTGTGACCCTTTTAGTACTTTTGGCACTTTCAGAGGCTGCATGAGGCCAGTATGACTTCTCACTGGTGATGTTAGCCTTGATCGTTGGTTAAGAGTAAGTCAGCTGAGTTTCTCCACTGTAAAATTAGTATTTCCCCCCAGCATTAACTTCAGGCACAGACATATATATTTCTTCTTAATGTATTAAATATTATATAGTCACCATACTCTTTTATTCTCCAGTTTCCCTTCCTAAAAACCATTATGCAGGAACCTAAATTTCATCCTTACCAGTGTACTAAGAATTAATGCACTGTCCTTTGGAGATTCTCAGATAAAAGCCATTTTATAGCTGGAAATGATCACTCTATTGCATTCTAAATAAGAACATAAATAGAATGGCTAAAAATAAATGGGCAGCATGTGCTCATTTCACACCCAGAACTACAGGACATCTGTTATATATGTGACCGGCCAGACCTGAAATCTTGTTTTCCCAGAACCAAATAGTGTTTGCCCAGTTTGACCTAAGTTAGCCTAATTAAACAACACATCGATCACTTGCTACCTATTTTGGCTATGAAACTAACTGGATGAATAACCACCCTTTGATAAAGACAACAAAAAAAATTTTTAAACAGTCACATTCACAATTTCTTCTGCTAATACAAGAGGGAAAAAAATCCCCTACCATGCTAATGATTCTGCATCCATAAGCTATAATTCAGTCATTAGTGTGCATCTGATGCTTAGGTATCCCCACCAACGCAGAGAGACAACCTTTGCAAGGAGGTTTACCAACTTTATACTTTATTTTTCCGTTTGAATGTCAGTGCTATCTGCCCTGACATAATATGCTGAGAGGAAATTGGCCACTTATAGGTCCAGAGAAAGCAGGAGAAGGAACACCAAAGAAATAAGTCTCTCACATCCCTCTCCAAGCTTCAATTTCCTCTTTGACAAATGGCAATTATTATAAACCTACCTCCTCAAGTTATTGTGAGGATTAGATCATCTATATAAAATCTTGGATAGTAACTGACACATAGTGAGTACTCAAGGAAAAAAACAGCTTGTAATTTTAGCACTCTACCTTTTTTCATGCCTGAGGTACAGATTTCAGTGCAAAAGACAAGAGAATGCAGGTGATTGCTTGCTTAAATAGTTCTGTTTAATATGCAGGGACTTCTGGTAAACTATTCTATACCAAATAAGAATTCAGAAGAGCTTGTCAAATGATATAGTAACATCCTATAATCTGCATGCTGTCCCAGAATAAAAGACAATGACACTGAGGTGTGCTTCGCAGGAAATTAATCTGTTCTTCAAGAAAATGAGTCCATGGGAAAATAAACAGGAAAATGCACTAGAAAAGCTCTATGATGATAAGATTTTGTCAACTTTATTATGATATCCACTACCTAGCACCGTGCCAGACATACTGCGGTTACTCAACAAATATTTTTTTTAGATAAATGTTCTAATATAGTATTTATTTCTGTAAAGGATAGCACAAGATCTGGAATGCACAATTTACCATTGCATGAGATGGAAAACTATGAATATAGATGCTATATCATCACTACACCAAAGAGGAGGGTAGTTTCATGTCCCCACACTCGACTTACTATAGAGAGATTTCTAAGTTTCCCCTAGATAAGACAAAGCCCTTATTAAGATTGTTGTTATGGTGATAACAATTTTACATGCATAAGGTCATATATTTATCCATGAACTTCTTTTTTT
Source organism: Mirounga angustirostris (assembly GCF_029215605.1). Lineage (NCBI taxonomy): Eukaryota > Metazoa > Chordata > Mammalia > Carnivora > Phocidae > Mirounga > Mirounga angustirostris. The sequence goes on along the minus strand of NW_026991709.1, from coordinate 171,926,994 downwards.
TTTTTTTTAAAGATTTTATTTATTTACTTGAGAGAGAGAGAGTGCACAAGTGAGAGTAGGGGCCAAGGGAGAGGGAGAAGCAGGATCCTCATTGAAGAGGGAGCCCAACTCCAGCTTGGATTCCAGGACCCCGAAGTCATGACCTGAGCGGAAGGCAGGGGTTTAACTGACTGAGCCACCTACGCACTCCTCTGTGAACTTCTAAAGTAGGTGGCAATGTCTCCATTATATAGATGAAAAACTGAAGGGTCAGAAATAACTTATAGGGCTCCTGGGTGGCTCAGTGGGTTAAGTGTCTGCCTTCAGCTCAGGTCATGATCCAAGGGTCCTGGGATCAAATCCCACATTGAGCCTGCTTCCCCCTCTGCCTCTCTGCCTCTCTGTCTCTCATGAATAAATAAATAATATCTTTTTTAAAAAAAGAAATAACTTTTACAAAACAATTCAGATATTTGATATAAAAAACTGAGATTTGAACTTAGGTCTGTTTCCAAAGACCATATATACTCTTGTCTTATACTAGTACACTTTCTTGTTTGTCTACTATTCTAACACCCTTAAAGTACTGTGTTACTTACTTCCCCGTAGAATAAAATAAACTTCATGAGGGCAAATTGTGTCTGTCTTATTCATTGCTGTATCATATGGCATGTCATTTACTTGAAGTGTAATTAATAATTTGTGAATAATGGAGAGAGTGTAAAAGATTTTAGTCCCTTTATTTTTATAGCCTACCATTATTTGTACATTTATGTTTGCAATCTTATTTCTGCTTCTGATTAAGTAGATACAGACTCACTTTTAAGCTACTGGATATCTGATTTGGCTGTCCAAGCAATCGGCAAGCTGTGCATAATGATGAATATACTAGTAAGCTTTACTTTCCCACTAAGTGCATCCAAGTAAAAGCTCTGAAAGTCATATGGTTCTTGCCACTTTAAATCTGACACCTAATATATTAGGTATTCAAGTGTTTTGTGCTTACCTTTAACTCTTCTTTAGTTTAGGTGATTTAAAAATGCCTGTTGCTGTCTATATATGCAGCATGCTTCATTAACAGTGATTTATTTGGGAGTTTAGCCGAATTGGCACTCTGCAGCACACCAGTGGGCAGAAGGAAAACAAACTTGAGATGGCTGCTAAGAAACCCATCCTGCTGGGATTGTAGGAGCCTTTAAAAAGTTTGCAAAGTTGACTTCCCAATACCCAGAAAGCAAGACTGAGACTGGAGTCTCTGGGAAGATTCATTTCCCCCAAACCGCTTCCATACACTCTCCTCTAATGCTCAGGAAGGAATCCAGTGTAATATGGGTTTTCCCCATCAGTACAGTGTGCTTTCCTGCATCCATTGTCTTCTGAAGCCAGATGTTTCATTCCTTGCTCATCTTTTCCCAACAAGTTTACCTACTCAAAAGCCATGCTCACCTTTTTCTAGCAGAATCCCCTTATAAATATTTTCTCTTATATTCCTTTCAACAACCTTGTATCATCCCTGTCACTTTACCAAAGAGAAAGTGAGGCCAGTGGAGGTTAAATGACTTGCCCAAGGTCAACAGCTAAATGGTAGAACTGGGATTTGAACTTGGCATTCGTAATTCTAAAGCCAGTGTTTGCAACTACCATAGGGAAGGCAAAGAAATTTTTAATTTTACTTGCAAGCTATATTGATTTTGTTGTGTGTACTTGAAATGTTATGTTGAAAAGAGTCTGGGACTGCCCTTGGGCTAAGCAAGAAAGAGTGCCATACTCAACTAGTTTTGCTTTCCATAGGAATGGGAAGGAGGAGTGAAGGTGCTGTGTATTTTCCTATCTTCAGCTGTGATCTACTTTTGTTTTTGTTTTTATTGTAATGAGAGTGTACTAATATGGGAATGACATTCTTTTTTTAAATTTTTTTTTTAAGATTTTATTTATTTATTTGACAGAGAGAGACAGAGAGAGAGGGAACACAAGCAGGGGGAGTGGGAGAGGGAGAAGCAGGCTTCCTGCTGAGCAGGGAGCCTGATGTGGGGCTCGATCCCAGGACCCTGGGACCATGACCTGAGCCGAAGGCAGACGCTTAACCGACTGAGCCACCCAGGTACCCCTGGGAATGACATTCTAAAGGAAGGATGAAGTATCTGAGAAGCAGTCTAAATAAGGGGTAACACCACTGTAATTTTTTACATGCTACAATTACCTGTTCTTCTAATAAGTCTGCATTGTAACTATTTGGGAGAATTTCCACATAGCGCTTAAATATCTACACTCTGAAGTCGAATGCATTTCAAGGGTGATGTAAATATTCTACATCTTGATGGTAGTGGTGGTTGTATGACTGCATGAGTTTTTGAAATCTCCTCAAACTTTACACTGAAAATACTGTACATGAGTGTATGCAAAATATACTTTGATAAACTTGGGGGGGTGGCATTTAGAGTTCATGCCCGGTCCCTATTACTTAACAGCTGTAACAAAGGACAATTTATTTAACCCTTAAAATGAAAATAGTATTGTCCATCTCAAAGGGTTCCTTTTTTTAAGAGATACTTTATTTATGTATTGATTTATTTATGTGTGTATTTATTTATTTATTTATGAGAGAGAAAAACGTGTGTGCCATGCGCACAGGCAGGGTGGGGCAGGGGGCAGAGGTAGAGGGAGACAGAGATCTTAAGCAGGCTCCATGCCCAGTGCAGAGCCCAACTCGGGGTTCGATCTCACAATCCTGAGATCGTGACCTGAGCCGAAATCAAGATTTGGCCACTCAAGTGACTGAGCCACGTAGGTGCCCCTAAAAGGGTTCTTTTAAAGATGATATGAGTTAATGTTTCTAAGAGACTATTACATAGTAAGTACTCTGTAGTTGTTTATCATTTCCTCAGTTATTTTGTATTATATTCTACAATTACATTGCCACCAACATTAATAGCTTAATCACATATGCCTTTTTTTTTTAAGAGAGAGGAAGAGTGTGTGTATGTGTGAGCACACATGCGCAGAAGGGTTGGTGGAAGGGCAGAGGCAGAGGGAGAGAGAGAGAATCTTAAACAGGCTCCACACTCAGCATGGAGCCCAAGGTGGGGCTTGATCTTATGACCCTGAGATCATGACCTGAGCTGAAATCAAGAGTCCAGTGCTTAACAGACTGAGCCATTCAGGAGCCCCTAATCACATATACTTTTATGTTAAGCTACATACATGTTGCTTTGACTACACATGTTGTAGTTAACAAGCAACATGTTGCATTAACTACACATGTACTAAAAACTCACAAACATAAAAACTGTATATATATATGGATAATTACATAATATACATAATATATATATAATTACAGTTTCAAATACATGGCTTTCATAATAGAAGATAGGCATCATTTCCATTTGTTTTTCAACTGAATTGTAAAAGTGTTCAGTATCTGAATGTTGTCAATAAAAACTTATTAAAATTGATGGATTATAAGATATGTTTAAACATATCAAAAGTATTAAGATATGGTAGAATGTTTAGGATGAATTTGTGATAGACACTTGGAAACCTAAGCAAACAAAGAGGAAATTATTAACTCTAAACAAATCCCAACTAATACAAAAAGGAAATAAAAGCAGTATACTCTGGGACTTAGTTGAAAAATTATCAACCGAATTAAGTGATATAACTAAATTCAGACAACAGTGGAACCAGGTATGTGTGCATGTGTTTGTTCATGTGTGTCTATCATCGGGACTGCTTGTGTAAAGGGCTGAATTCTCATCATCAAAAACTAATAATACATTAAACCCCCAAATCAAGAAATACTAGTTTAAGCATTTATATTTAATCAAAATTAAGATACATACCAGAAAAATAACTTGTTTTCCCTGGGAAAGTAGTTACCTCCAGGGAGTAGGAATAAGTATTTAAGCTATGTTTATGTATTACTTTAATAAAAGTAAAGATTAAATAAAACTTGAACAGTAGCACAATAAGTGATTATTTAGTGGAGGCAATGAACAGTGAACATTTGTGGCACGGGATTAAATTTCCAGTAATAGCATTATACATAGAATTTAATTTTTTTTAAAGATTTTATTTATTTATTTGAGAGAGAGAATGAGAGAGAGCACATGAGACGGGGGGAGGGTCAGAGGGAGAAGCAGACTCCCCGCTGAGCAGGGAGCCCGATGCGGGACTCGATCCGGGACTCCAGGATCATGACCTGAGCTGAAGGCAGTCGCTTAACCAACTGAGCCACCCAGGCGCCCCATAGAATTTAATTTTTGTTTGTTAGGTTTTGGTATAAGCGTAACTTTATTTTATTTTTTCAGTTTTATATTAGTTTCAGGTGCACAATAATAGTGATTCAGCACTTCCATACATCTCCTGGGGTTCATCGCAAGTGCCCTCCTTAATCCCTATCACCTATTTAACCCAAACCCCCATCTCCTTCCCCTCTGGTAACCATCAGTTTGTTCTTCATAATTAAGAGTCTGTTTCTTGATTTGTCTCTCTCTTTCTCTCTTTTTTCCTTTTGCCCATTTGTTTTGTTTCTTAAATTCCATGTATGGGTGAAATCATATGGTATTAGTCTTTCTCTGACTGATTTATTTTGCTTAACATTATACTCTCTTGCTCCATCCATGTTGTTGCAAATGGCAAGATTTCAGTCTTTATGGCTGAATAATATTCCACTGTGTGTGTGTGTACCACATCTTTATCTGTTTATCTGTTCTGAACTTCAAGTTATATTACAAAGCTGTAGTAGTCAATACAGTATCGTAGTGTCACAAACATGGACACATAGATCTATAGAATAGAAAACCCAGAAATAAGCTCAGAAATAAACTACTGATGGACACTTGGGCTGCTTCCATATCTTGGCTATTGTAAAAAAAATGCTGCAATAAACATAGGCCTGCATGTATCCCATTGAATTAGTGTTTTCATATTCTTTGCTGGATTATAGGGTTGTTCTATTTTTAACTTTTGAGGAGCCTCTATACTGTTTTCTACAGTTGCTGTACCCCTTTGCATTCCCACCAACACTGTACATGTGTACCTTTTTCTCCAAATTCTTGCCAATACTTGTTGTTTCTTGTCTTGTTGATTTTAGCCATCCTGACAGGTGTGAGGTGATAACTCATTGTAGTTTTAATGTGCACTTCCCTGATGGTAAGTGATGTTGAGCATCTTCTCTTGTGTCTGTTGGCCATCTGGATGTCTTCTTTGGAGAAATCTCTCTTCAGGTCTCCTGCCCGTTGTTTTTTGGGTGTTTATTTGTACATGTTGTTTTACATATTTTGGATACTAACCCTTTATCAGATAAGTCATTTGGAAATATCTTCTACCATTCTGTAGGTTGCCTTTTACTTTTGTTGATTGTTTCCTTCGCTGTGCAGAAGCTTTTTATTTTGATGTAGTCCCAATAGTTTGTTTGTTTTTTTCACTTTTGTTTCCCTTGCCTCAGGAGACATATCTAGAAAAAAGTTGCTATGGCTGATGTCAAGGAGGTTACTGACTGTGCTCTTTTCTAAAATTTTTATGGTTTCAGGTCTCACATTTAGGTCTTTAATCCATTTTGAATTTATTTTTTTTTGTATGGCATAAGAGAGTGTCCAGTTTCATTATTTTGCATATCCAGTTTTCCCAGCACCATTTGTTGAAGAGACTGTCCTTATCCCATTGGTTATTCTTTCCTGCTTTGTTGAAGATTGATTGACCATATAGTGGTGGGTTTATTTCTGGGTTTTCCATTCTGTTCTCTTGATCTATGTGTCTGTTTTTGTGCCAGTACCATACTGTATTGATTATTACAGTTTTGTAATATAACTTTAAGTCCAGAATTGTGATGCCTCCAGCTTTTCTTTTTCAAGATTGCATTGGCTATTTTGGTCTTTTGTGATTCCATACAAATTTTAGAATTGTTTGTTCTAGCTCTGTTAGTATTTTGATAAGGATTGCATTAAACGTGTAGACTGCTTTGGATGGTATAGACATTTTAACAATATTTGTTCTTTAAATCCTTGAGCATGGAATATCTTTCCATTTCTTTGTGTTGTCTTCAATTTCTTCCATCAACATTTTGAGGTTTTCAGAGTGCAGGTCTTTTACCTATTTAGATAGTTTTATTCCTTAGTATCTTAATATTTTTGAGCAGCATACATAGAATTTAAAAGCAGTACATCTCATACAACTTTGCTGGATGAGAACATGGTGTAATCTGAGAAATAGATGTCTCAAATAGCTTTGGTGATGACAAAGCCATGGTGACTACCGTTCATTTGACTAATTATCTTCCAAATACACAACTGTTCTCTGATATGATGATGCAAGTCACGCCTTCATGCATCCTGAGAAGCAGTCTACTTCACTCTCCTCTTTTACTGGTGGAGAAACTTGGCCAGCAATTAAATAACAACACTGAGCCAGTAACCCAGTTATGCTGAATCTCGATTCAGGAATCTTTTGAAATACCACAGTGTAATTATTGGGATTACTTCAGTTTTTTGAAAAATGTCTCCCCAGTAGCAAAGTGCAAAGGTCCAACACCAAAGCAGATTAAGGTTTTATAAGGAGAACGTATACTGGGAAAGTGATAGTGGATATATATTCTAAGAAGCTAATTAAAAATTTTTGAAAATTAGTGTATAGAAAGAACTTTCTTGGCTCTCAGAATGTATAAATATAAATATATATAAATATATCCTTTAGTGACTGAAATGATGAGATATTGGCTTGCTTGGTTTTTAATCCCTCAGGATATCTGCCAAATATAATTGTTGTATTTCTGGTTAGAATTGCCACAAGTGGTAGACACTGTTTTGTCCAGAAAAGCCTTTAAAAATGGGGAAAATTGTCCACTTTAACCCACCCTCTGTAATTCTTCAATGTCTTCTCTAATGAGGTCTTATGATGGAAATAGAGTCCAAATTAGCTCTTGGGTAGGCAAGTACAGTTTAAATAAGAGATTCCATCTTATGCATATCTACCTCTTGGTAAATAGGTGGTATTTTCCAAATATATTATCCACATTCTTTATAACTTTTCTTCTTCTTTTTTTAAAAGATTTTATTTATTTATTTGACAGAGAGAGAGCACAAGCAGCAGGAGTGGAAGAGAGAGAAGCAGGCTCCCTGCTCAGCAGGGAGTCCAATGAGATCGGGGTTGGGGGCTCTATGCGGGGCTCCATCCCAGGACCCTGGGATCATGACCTGAGCTGAAGGCAGACTTTTAACCAACTGAGCCACCCAGGTGCCCCTCTTTTATTCTTTACACTGTTCTCCTTGTTCTTTGAAATGGTTGGGACAAGCAATCCAGTGAGAGAAACCAAGCAAAACACATTTTCTCACCATTCCTAAAGAAGACTTTTTGCAGTCTCCACAGAAACAGGGAAGACATCAGGGAAATAGAAATAGAAATGTGTCTCTTCTAGTACATAGAGTAAAAAGTACAGGAGAAAATCTAGTAAGCTAATTTGATTGACTGATATGGTAAGAATTTTCACTCTTCAGAAAGAACCTGTAGGCCAGCTACCATAACCATAGGAAGTATACATTATATATACTACTCATTTGACATATAAACTAACTTGTATAGTCTGATCTTTTCTACCTGCTGGGAGTTGCTGTGCCCCTGTGGCCAGAGACCTTGACCTTGACTCTTTTCATTCTTCATATTACCATTTGTATAATGGGCACTCAGTAAATATCTGTTGACTGATTGAAATTTAAGATTTGACTTTATGCCATTTTCCCTTGAAATGATTGGCAAATTGCTTTCTAAGGAAGCCACATTTCTCTCTTGCTTTCAGTTTTGTTCACTGCTTCCCCACCATTGTGATTGACTGCACACCTCATTAGCTAATTGTAGAGTTAAAAAATGCTCAACTATACAACTGGGAAATGTGGATGATCCTTTTTAAAATTCCTGCCTTAAGAATGGCTGCACTCCAAGGGCACCTGGCTGGCTCAGTCGTTAAGCGTCTGCCTTGGGCTCGGGTCATGATCCCAGGGTTCTGGGATCAAGCCCCACATTGGGCTCTCTGCTCAGTGGGAAGCCTGCTTCTCCCTCTCTCACTCCCCCTGCTTGTGTTCCCTCTCTCACTGTGTCTCTCTGTGTCAAATAAATAAATAAAATCTTAACAACAACAACAAAAAAGAATGGCTGCACTCTAAATAATAATTAGTAAGAAAACAAATGTTCATGTTGCTCTTACACTTGGAGGGAAAGGAACTTATTCACATTTGTACTGTCACAAGATTTGTGAATTAACACTAGTGATAGGTAGCTTTCTGATTAGATCTCAGCTCAGAAACTTTGCATTATAAATATGATGCAGATTCTGCACTATTACTTGCTGGCATCTGGCTTCATTTCTGCAGAAGGACAACGTGAAAAGCAGAGTTAGAAAATAATTACCATCAGAACTTTATGTCATGCTTTGAAAGACACATAGGTTTATTTACATTTCTGTCACTGTGGTAGAAAAGAGCACAGGACTTGAAGTATGAAGACATAGATTTTGAGTACTGGTTCTATTGATTTCTAGACATTTGACCTTGAACAACTTCCACAGCCTCTCACAATCTAATTGCCAAGGCTATAATTTTATAGAGGGTAGTGATGCCTGACCTTCAGGGTCCTTATGAAGGCTAAATAAGAAAGGAATGTAAAAGCACATGGTATGTCCACAAAAGATGTTAGTTACTTTTGTTCTTTCATTTACAAACCAACTATTGACTGCCTAGTCTGTGTCATGCACTGTGCCAAGCCCCTTAAATATCAGTGAATAAATCAATGATTACTTACCGTCATAAGGTTTAAATTCCATTTGGGAAGAAGATTTTAATCTCCATCTAAACAGTAATAATGACTAATATTCACTTTCAAAAAAATGTCAATTGACCTTTACAGCACATTTGTGAGGAAGATAGGGCTCATGCCATGATCCCCAATCTATAGGCAAATATGTTTACAGAGACTAAATGGTTTTCCCAAGTCTGATAACTTTGGCAAAACCAGGAAGAAAGAACTCACTATTCTTGATTCCAAATCCAGTGTTTTTCCAAGCTGCCTTGAGGCCTTGAAAATTTTGCTGTATGTTGGAAGTATACTTCGTAATTAGAAGTGTAGTTAAGTTGTTGACCAGAGGAGAAAAGCAAGAAAGGAAAACAGATATCCTGTACTTCTGGGATTGCATTTAAAGTAGATCCCCATATACGTAAGTCAGTTTTTTTTAGGTCCTTTCCCTGTTCAGAGTCCTTCTCCTTGTCATCTTAGCCTTCAGATTCAAGTCCAAATTTTTTAATATACATTCAAGGCAGTTTGGATACCAGGCCCCTTGACTTAGGCTGTGCTGTGCTATTTTTAACAAGGATGGCAACTAAGTATCAAAGACCTGTCCTCAGTGCGTTCCATAATTTCTCACTAATTCTTTCACTAAGCCTGGAAGACAGGTATTATTGCCATTATTTTACAAATGAGCCATGTAGCTAAGGAATTGGAGGTCCAGGATTAGAGCACAAGTCTGACTCTTCAGACTTTGCTGCTTTCGTTGTCTAGTGCTGCTGTAACTTGAACACTCTTAAGTTCTCAGCTTCGTGTCTGTGTTTTCCTTATCCCCTTGGCTTAGAATTTCCTTCCCCCCTCTTATTTATCCTTTAAACTCAGATCAACTGTTTAGGGCCATTGGAGAGCTTTCTTGAAGCCCCTGCCCCACTGCCCCATCCCCAATTCAGTTAGATGATGTTCTTTTACATCCTCAACACCTTGTACTCTAGACTTTTTTACACTCCTTGAACTGAATTATAATGACTGCTTTAGTCCCCTTGCTTGTCAAGCCAACAGTGAGCTCCTTGAGGACAGGGCCCTTAACCCTATTACCTCTGCACACCCAGCACCATATACTGTTTGTTCCTGTTGCACAATAAGCAAATCTACTTATTTGTTAAGCTGAATTAGAGCTACTTGGATACCAACAGCATTTTAATTTAGCAGAGTTCTAAATCAAATAATGATATGATCAGATCCTGCATGTAGGTTCTTGGAAATCAGGACTCTTAAGGGAGAACTGAATCCTGCTTTTTCCTTTCTTTTCTTTTTTTTTTTTTAAAGATTTTATTTATTTATTTATTTGTCAGAGAGAGAGCACAAGCAGGGGGAGTGGCAGGCAGAGGGAGAAGCAGACTCCCTGCTGAGCAAGGAGCCCGATGCAGGACTTGATCCCAGGACTCTGGATCATGACCTGAGCTGAAGGCAGAAGCTTAACTGACTGAGCCACCCAGGCGTCCCATGAATCCTGCTTTTTCTTAAGTACTTTATAGGGAGGTCTTTAGTATTACTATTAATATCAGAATATCAAAATTGTTCGAAGGGTTAGAGGCTAGAGGAGTTTTGCTCTGTTTAGCATTGTGTAAAAATATTCTGAGAGTTCTCAGTTAATCTTCTTCTGGCTCAGCCAGAGAAAGCAACCAAGTCCTCTTTCTTTGTGTGGCCTCCTCTCTAGGATTTACGAGTCTAATTCTTGGACAAGGTCTCAAAGTTAGTGCTGAGTACACTATCTTTTACTATAGCCACCTTAGGATAAACCAGGGAGAACTCTGAGCTGCAGGGGAGATCTATTACCACCATAACTCTTGGCTCATCCTGCAGCTTTCTTTCTGGCTTTAGTAGAAAAACTGAAATTATGAAACTTTGTATCTTGCACCATGATCCCACATGAGATTCATGAATCTTCAGCTCCATACAGAAAACCTGGTTCTCTGACTACAACTGCCCACTAGACAAATTACTATCAACGACCCCATTATTTCTGATTAGTAAAGGTGAACCTCACCTTACCTGAATGTAAATAAATGCCAGTAAGGTTCTTGAATTCCTTCATCCTTAAAAATCTACAGCTCTTAACACACACTGTAAATAGCATCATATCATGAATTAAATCTTTATCATGAAATTGGATACATTTCCTAAGCTAATTTTAATTGCTTCAAGAAATTGCTTAACATTGTAGATCAATCCCCAGGTCTGAGATGACATTTCCCTCACAGAATTAATTATTAATACCCTGATCATTTGCTTAAGACATTAATAGTTTTCATTGATCAGCACATCCTGTTTATCTAAAATGGCCTAATCACCATGCATGTCAGAAAAGTATCTGAACATATCCAATTAGAAATGCTGCCTACTTTCAGCCACATCAGCAGATCAGAAGTTAAGAGTCCCTTTTGTCTTCACAACATATTAGTCTAGCTTTATCAGAAACTGAGCTATTTAATAGCACAAAAGAAAGATGAGTTCTCTAATGATGGTTCTTCACCTTTATTAGCTTCCTGGTAGGCGTAAAGGCTTCTCAGTGACCACACAGTATAAATTAATGCTAAGAGCCCTTGATTAATGAGCTTGTGTTATTCCATGTTTTCATGTGAGCCTGTGTTCCGTCACAGTGTTTTCCTTATAAGTAGGAGTGAGATGAGAAACCCCAGGTTATTATCAGGATAAAAATATTGGATGTACAGTAATAATATCTAGCATTTGTATGGCACTGTATAGTTTTTTTTGTTGTTGTTTTGTTTTTTTTAAAAGATTTTATTTATTTGACAGAGAGACACAGCGAGAGAGGGAACACAAGCAGCGGGAGTGGGAGAGGGAGAAGCAGGCTTTCCGCGGGAGCAGGGAGCCTGATGCGGGGCTTGATCCCAGGACCCTGGGATCATGACCTGAGCCAAAAGCAGACGCTTAACGACTGAGCCACCCAGGCGCCCCATGGCACTGTATAGTTTTAAAAGAGGTTTCATTTACTTAACAAGAAGGTATCCTTGAAACAATCTTAAGAAGGAGGGAGGATCAGGTAAATACCCAGTACCCTGCAACTAGTTATAGCCAGAATTGTAAAGAGAATTTGAGTCTCCCAGTTTCCTAGCTTTAAGTCTCCCAGTTTCCTAGCTTTCTCCTTTGACTAAGTGATAAATAGGTGGCATCCTGCTCATCTTTCAAATGCAGTGGGAACTCTTCTCCTTTATGACATCTCCCAGGCCAGAAAGTCTCTTCCTTCCTTCACAATGGCATATTGTATTGCAGTTTTATGAAGTGTGGGTAACTGCCCCTATAGGAGTAGGAGATCCTTTAGGCTAGACCTGGTTGTCTGCGTTTTGGCAGGTCCAGTGCCTCACCTAGTGTCTGGAAAGCAAAAGGTGCCCCATCTATGCATGAATACATGGCTTGCTGGCAGTATGGAGGGAGAAGGGGTGGGTAGATGAAAGCAAGTGCAGTCCTAGTTCTGTTTTACTAACGTCATGGTGCAGACCTTTGGCACCTGACGTTAATTTGACATTGTTTGGTTCATATATTGTTTAAGAAAATATTTTGAACTGATTTCCAATATTTAAAACTTGGTAGGTTTTCAAAAATACAATAATATTTAAAAACTTTCTTTGAAAAGTTGTAGGTTGTCTTGCAACCCTGGGTCTGTGCCCCCTATGTTAGCCATCAGCTTGAGCTAAGGAGCACCCACCCGCTTCAGACAGGACATTGATTGTGTTCTCCAGAGTGACCCGTTTGTCCGCCTACTTCACTCATTCACTTGCTTTGTAGCCTTTGGAATACAGACCCTTTCTTTACTACAAAGATCTCCTATTTTATTTATTTTTTTTAAAGATTTTATTTATTTATTTGAGAGAGAGAATGAGATAGAGAGAGCATGAGAGGGGGGAGGGTCAGAGGGCGAAGCAGGCTCCCCGCTGAGCAAGCGGGGAGCCCAATGCGGGACTCGATCCCGGGACTCCAGGATCATGACCTGAGCTGAAGGCAGTGGCTTAACCAACTGAGCCACCCAGGCGCCCAAAGTTCTCCTATTTTAAAGATTTCTGGATAATGGAAGAATTACTGTTTGTTTGTTTGTTTGTTTTTAATTTTATTTATTTATTTGACAGAGAGAGAGAGAGAGACAGCGAGAAGCGGGAACACAAGCAGGGGGAGTGGGAGAGGGAGAAGCAGGCTTCCCGCGGAGCAGGGAGCCCGATGTGGGGCTCGATCCCAGGACCCTGGGATCATGACCTGAGCCGAAGGCAGACACTTAACGACTGAGCCACCCAGGCGCCCGAAAAATTACTGTTTTTAATCATGTTCTGTATTTGTCCAAAAGAACCTAGTAGTCAGCTACTCATAGATAGTAAGATTTCTCCCAGTAGGCACTGGAGCTGCACATTTTATTGGATTCTAGAGATGAAACACAGAGTAAGGAAAAAATGTTTAAATTGATAGAGTAGTTATAATTTTACCACATGTAACTTCATTCTAAAACTTGGGATTTTTTCCATGTTGACGTTTTGGGTGTATTATTAATTGGAAAATAAATAAGAACAGGGACTGGAGACTAAAGGATTGGGTAGGACCTTATTAAAAAAAAAAATCTATTCCCCTGCCTTTGGTTTATATCTAATCAGAGCTGTTCTTTCTTTCACTCAGTAGCCACAGGGACACATCAGTTCCATTCCCTGCCCAAGTATTATTTGGAAGGAAAGGAAAGGCAGCTTCTTTGCTTCATATTCATAATTTAACATACTTTTCTCTTCTTTAATAGCACTTTTCCACAAGTGAGTTTTATTTGTATTCAGGTAAAAACAAATTTGCAGAGGCCACAAGGAGAAGTATCTGCAAATCTCATTGTAATGTCTCTTCTTTCCCACAGATTAAAGGTTGAACAAAACTTAAAAGAAGCAGCAGTTCTATTCACTTGTTCTTGGACTTGAAACTCCTTTGACCTCGGAAACTGAAGATGAGGTTGCCATGGGAACTGCTGGTACTGCAGTCATTCATGTTGTGCCTTGCAGGTAGAGTGTCATTTAAAAACTTTTTGATTTAAAAATGCCACTGTATTTCACACTAATTCAAAAGTGGGCCTTCACTTTAGATGGCAATGATAAAATCGAAAGAGTGCACATTACTACGACTAGCATTTGCTGACACTGTTAAATATACTTTCCTGATGGTCTTTTAGTGGCTCTTTTCATGGTACTGTATCCAAAGCTAGACATTGATGTTTCACCTGCCTAACCAGTCCTTTTAGAGTTCTTTGAGCCATTATTTAGTTTGAAAGTTGTTTTTTTTGCTCATCCCACTGCTCAATTGCACAAAGATATTGGGCAATAAAACCGATAATATAGTCTTGAGTATCACCTACTTTGATGTCAGCGGATGGAAGTTTATTTGGGTAGCTCTTTCAATATCTTTGTTAATATTGCTCCATCTTTTGATAGTAAGTCTCTTTCTTTTACATTTTGATACACCTATAGTTAGCAGAAGACAGTAACTAAAAAGACAAGAGTTTTTTTACCATATACCAATGGTCAACTAGTAGACAAGGGCTTTGAAAAGTTCAGACACGCTGTTTATTACTTTCTCAGTTTTCTGGAAGATATGAGCCTAGCAGTTGACGTACATAATGCAAATGTTGATGCAACTTAAGCCAACATGTGCTGAGAGTTGGTTTTCAGGTTGGGATGGTGGGCATCTTTCCAGGCCTTTTTGAAGTAAGTCTAGTTGACCTGCTTTGTTATTCAGAGTATTGAGTCCAAGAGGGACACCTGGAATATATTTGCATTTTTATAAAATAAAATAAAAATGACTTTCAGGTCACCATTACTTTGATTCATGACTTCATTCAAATAATGTTACTGAGTACCTTGCAAAGAACCAGGTTTGTGCTAGTATCTGGGAATATGATCCTGAGCAGGACAGACAAAATTACTGCTCCCTTAAAGCTCTATTTGCTGAGTTCTATAGCTATATAAATTGAAAGCTTGATAGAACAGATTATTTCTAATTGTTATGCAATTAAAGGTAGCAGTGGTAATCCTAACATATACAGGTCACTTATTCCATGCCAGGCACTATGTTAAGCTCTTGTACTTTAGCTCATTTACTTATATCATGACCACTAAGAAGTCGGTATTAACTATTTATTTTTATTTGCAACATTATTATTATTAATGTCATTACTGAAGCATCAAGAAGTTAAGAAACTTACCCACAGTCACCAAACCAGTAAGTGATGAAACTGTTAAGTTTTAGACTCAAGCAGACTAACTCCAGAATCCATAGTTTTGACCATTATAATAGGGTCCTTTAGCTATATTGTTGATTTGTCCAGTTCATGCTTACAAATTTATTCTTGAAATTTTGGTTTTCATTCTTACTCTGTTCTTCTAAATGCAAACCGTCATCCACTCATAAGCTTTATAATGCCCTACCTTTAAATTCTGAACCTCTTGCCTTCATGAACATCCTCACCATTCCCTGATTATGGACATTTTGGCATCTAGACACCTGTTTTAGCTTTATCACTTTTCTCCTTCATCTGGTCAGAGCCTAAATCTTGTCATTACCCACCCTGCCCCCAGAAATGTACATTAGGCTTTGTGCCTCAGTTGCTTTCTCCAGTCTTTACATGTACCTTGACCCTCCTAAAAAGGCATCAACTGAGTCAGTCTGGTTCTACCTTCTCATATTCTGGGATGAACATATTCTTTAAAGCTTGAAGCAGTGAATTGATTTCTCAGTATTTGACTACAGCAATGTGCTTATTTATTTAACCCAGTGTGCTAAATGTCAAGAAATTAAAGAGTTGAAAATCAAGGAAGACATTAATCTTCTCAGTTGTATTTTGAAAAACTTGGAATTCTCAGTGAAGATGAGTACTGTATCTTTTTTTATTGTTAGCTTTTTGTAGGGAATCAGTCAGTATATTGATTGCTTTGGTGAGCCTTTTTTGTGAAGTGTTTCACATGGCATTAATATTCCCTTACCATATGCCTCCTTCAGTGTAGGTAAAGTCGAGCTTTAATTAATGTTTTTGTTTTCTTGCTGTTTGTCTTGATTTCATTAATTTATATAGCACTCAGCACTCTGAATTTTGAACAGATTTCTTTAACTGCTTTAGCTTCTCATTTTTTTTCCTTTCATATACTTTCTTAGTCGTAGATTTCATGGTAAATTTTTGGCAAGGAAAATATTTGTGTCCCTTATGTTTACCATAATCAGTGGATCTCAAATGGGCCTTTTCCTAAATAAGATAGAAGATCCAAATGTATAAGCAGACTGCTCCTGCAAGATATAGATCTTGAAAGATCTGCTAATTATTTAAGGGTATTGGTTAGTAATTTATGGTACAATGGAAATATTCTTTTCTTTTGCCAAATACTAGACTTAATCTCTGACAAAAAAAAAAAAAAAAAAAAGGAGTAGTCTGAAAATCCAGTCTCTACAAAATTGGTTTTATTATCCTGCCTCTTAGTGAATTTAAACCAGGGATCACAAAACTCTGCTACCTGAACGAACAAGGAAGCTAACAAATGAGTGAAACATTCTTCAAGGAATAGTGACTCCTCCATACAATATAGGATGCTGGTGATTGTGGAAAACTGGAGAAAACACGTCCCACTAAATTAGCAACCAGTGCCCAGCTCTAGTCCTTTGTGCTAGGTCTTCCAGTTCTTCAACACTTTTATGCATAAACCTCCTAATTTTTTTTTAACATTGCCAACCAATTCAAATTAATTTTAAAAATGAAAATAAAAAGGCTGCACAAAACAGACCAAAATGGTCTTCAGGCTAGAGATGCAGTTCCTGGTCTGCTGGTTTACAAAGTTTATTTCAAGTGCTTGGTTTTTCTTTGTTATT
The DNA here is from genome assembly GCF_029215605.1 of Mirounga angustirostris. Taxonomy (NCBI): domain Eukaryota; kingdom Metazoa; phylum Chordata; class Mammalia; order Carnivora; family Phocidae; genus Mirounga; species Mirounga angustirostris. Next base: position 171,910,353 of record NW_026991709.1, on the reverse strand, counting down.
ATACACATCGCCAATACACTAAATGTTGGGGGGTCTCTGTACTAAGTCTTCCTTTTGCCAAGAATTTTCTTCCACTAAATGTCCCTGTCACTTACCCTCTAACCTTATTTGGATCAGTGCTTAAATGCCACTTAATTGGTTTTTCTTGACAATAATAAACAAATTAATATTAGTGAAAATAGCAATATTTTCTTTCACCAACATTCTGTACCCCTCTTATTTTATTTTTCTCTAGGTTTCTTATCAAATATGAATAACTATATATTTTATTTGTCTTTATACTAAATGCCTTTACCCATTAAATTGAAGCTTTATTCAGGCAGGTATTTTTTAGATCACTGCTATATCCCCAGCATCTTCAAAATGCCTAGTGAACAATGCCATACAATAATTAAATAAATATATTTCAAATGAGTGCATGCTGCATACTGGCCAGATAGGAGAGAGAGAGAGAGAGAACAGTCTTCAATTTTAAGGTGGATTATGAACCCAAGGCCGACTATAGTCACCTTTGTGTTAAGGGAGGGAAGTAGCCACCTCTGAAGCTAATCCATACAAATTTTTATTTTACACACACACATACATACATATATATAGGTAAATAAGTATATATTTAAACATATATATGTAAATAGGTATATATTTATATTTAAACATATAAAATAGGTATATATATTTAAACCTAATATATGTATATATGAATATATATACATATGTGTATATAATGTATATGTATAAAGTATAATGAAGTATAATATATAAAGTATAATGAAAATATATACATATATTAGGTTTAAATAGGTAAAGTATGAGGATTGGTTTATGTGCCTTAAACTCTGTATGAGAGGTTCTTGGTATAACACCACTTTGCCCCTTTCTTACTTCAGCTACTGCTGGGTGCGTTGTGCCCCCTGTGTGTTTTTCTGCCTCCAGTATTTGTCTAAAGTTACAAGCAAGGGGAGCTATGAGAAGGTCACTCTCCTCTGCTACATTCCTTGACCAGTGAGGTATGAGGAGAAGTAGTAAATACCACAGCCTCCTGTCATTTAGGAGGACAGTTATTAGGCACATTCTACACAGTTCCTTACAGATCCCCAGAAAAGATGAATCTCAGTTGCCCAGAGTAGTTCACCCCTGCTTCCTAGGATCATCTCCCAAATAAACTAGCTGTTTCCAAATCCTTCCCTCACACTCTGCTTTTGGGGGAATCCAAATCAAAAATATATACACACCAATTAATAGTAGAGCAGCCACCTAGTATTAGTCATGTCAGTAATTAGGAAGAAGCCAGACAGAAAACATAGTTTTGACAGAGATGATTGACGTGCTATGATGTATATCCATATAGGTATATGTATGCAGTTACTTATATGAGTGCATGTACACGTGCCTTTATATGGGTACATGTTGAGTGTTATCTAGGTCCTGCAACCAGATAATATTTTACTATTAACCAACTCTTTCATTGTTTTTACTGTTTACTAATTGCATGATTAGCCAGATACTGGGCAAGTCATAATTACCCCTCTGGGATTCACTTTACACCTCTGTACAATGAAGCTATTAAACAGATTGTTCCTAAAGTCCTTTTTCAACTCAGAAATTTTTGGCTTTAGCTATACACATGGTTTGAGATATATATATATATATATTTTTTTTTTTTTTTCTGAGAATGTTGAGCTAAGCTTAAAATTTTGTTCAACTAATATGAAGTTTTACGTAGATCCTATGCCTTACCATGTGTTACTGATTCTGTTCACATTGGCAGAATTTGAAAGAAAGAGTAAAGTGGCTGGTCCATATGTTCATATGCAGCAAGAGGCGTGAAGACATTTGAATACCCTCTGTGAATGAGTGAAAAAAGTGTATGTTTTGCTGTATTCTCAGTTGATCTTGGTTTTCAGGGAGGCTAAATTTATTCCCATCTCTGTGGTGCAGTTTACCAACTTCAGCAATTATCTCTTTTTGAGAAAGTGCATCCTTTCCAAATGCAAGCATTTTGTTGACTTGTTCACAAAATACATGCCATTGTTACAGCTGCATCTGGGGGTAGACAGAGGAGTAAAGGTCCTGTATAATTCAAGAGAGACATATTCTAGGATTGGTGAGTGTGCACAAAATGTGGAGCAAGGAAGGGCCCCGGGTTAAACAGTTAATCACAGGGATATAGCTTGAATCTATGACAGTAAAAAAAAATACAAGCCAAAGGCCAATACCTGCAATCAGAGTACTTGGAGAGAATATTCAGTGGTCTTCAGAAGGGATTTTTACGCTCAGGAAATCTCTTATCACTAAGACTAAACTAGGCTGTCTATGGTTTTAGCTTATTCCAGGGTTGGAGAACACAAATACACACTAACAACTTCCAGTAGTTATTGATAGTGCTAATAGAACTCAATGAGCCTAATCTTTCCACTTAATCAGAATATTCCAGCAAAGTTCAGGATCATCCCAAGAACATCTTCCCTTCTTCATGATGCTCCTATAGCTCCCCAAGAATGGAAAGCACACTGAAGTTAGTTTCAGAGCTTGTCCTTACAGTACAGTCAGTACAGTATTTCAGTTCTCAACATTCTCATATTTTTTTCCAGAATAAACAGAAGAATGGGCAACATTCACATAATTAACAGTTCTAGACAGATATTAAGCCTAGTACTGACTCTGCTCTTGCAAAAGTTACAAGTATAAAATTAAGTTCAAAGAAGGTTTGAATAAATGTCAGTTTTCATATGGTTATTTCAAAGCATAGTCCTGTAGTGACCTCTTATTTTATGGTTTCTCTTTCTAAGAAACTGGCTTGCAGTGCATTTGTAGTCATGCTGACTGAAGCCAATGAATGGGTTTTCTATTTCCTCTGTGCTGTCTTCTAACCATGGCCATGAAATGAAGCCAAAGCAGTAGAAAGATTTAGCAAGAAGAGAGCTAATAACTAGATTAAAAAGCAGTGACTCCAGTGATGAAAATTCAGGAAAAGAATGGGAAGAAGTATGCCCAGAAAATAAACGGCAACTGGAAAACTCCTTTTGAATATCAATTTAAGTACTTAAGGACATTTCATGGTGGGAAAATAATCATCAGTAATGAAGATGATGTTGAGGTAAACAGAGAAACTGGCAGCAGTTTTATATCCCTATAGGCATGGACATATAGTAACAGTCCTACAACCCAAGAGTTATTAGAAATATTCAATTTAAGACCTCTCCTGAAGTAAAAGCATTAATGGCTTCATTAGATATGCTCAGCCAAGCTGGATGTCTTAACTATAAATAAAATTCCCTTACTGATAGAGTCTAGGACATGTTATCTACAAAAAAAAAAAAAAAATGAATTCTGTTGAATGAAACATAGTAGGAAGAAGGGAGAAAAACAGGTGAAAATCTAAACATTACCATGCATTTCATATCCACTTGGTAATAGTTGCCTGTTGAAATATGGGATTAACCCCAGAGCTTGAGGATGGTAGGTGGAAGAATAGCCTGTGGCATCTCAGACATTGTCAGTAATGTGACCTGGAGACCCCGCAGTGCTGGTAGTTAAGAGCAGGGGCTTTGAAATGACATAGATAGGTCAACCACTTAAAGGCTGTGTGATCCAGCTATTTTATCTCCCTGTCTTAGGTGGCTTTTCCCACCATCTATAAAATGGACAGAATAAGTGTATTTACTTCATTTGGGTGTTTATGAGGATTGAAATCATGTATATGTTCTTCATACTCACCACAGTGTCTGATACTTAGCCAGCACCATTTCACGTGAGCTGTTTTTCCTTGAGTCATTCAACATACATCTGAGGATCTGCCAGTGCTAAGCATTGCACTGTGCTCATTCTCAGAATGCAGTTTGGTTCTAAGTGAAACATAGTCCCTGTCCTCTTAGCACTGGTGGGGGTGATGATGATGGTGCCGCCAGTATCCACTTCTTAGCACCCTGGTGTCTGCCCTTCTTCAGTGGCTGAAGATTGTATAGCAGACTTTATAGCACATTGTTGCCCTTCCCTCACCTTGTTTGCAATTGACCTCATCTTTAAGATAGTGATATAATAATAATGAAGAATACCGATGAAAAATAAATACCCAATTTGATTAAACTTCTATGTGTAGAGTGCTCAGGAAGGTGTCTGGCTTAGTGCCGTGATTACCATCATCACCAGCAGCAACAAACAAGTGGGCATCTGTTTACTTGTACAGCAGCCACAACATTTAGGGTCTGCCTCCTATCGAGGACAGTTGCCAACTCGAGCCATCTGTCTGGGGAACTGGCACTGGGAAGGAGCTGGGAAGGTTTCTGTGATGGGACTTCCAGAAACTTATCAAGTTGCAAAGAGATAAGGTTTCTAAAGATAGAAGGATCTGGTGGTTCAAAGTGATGAAAGATTTCCAAAATACATTTTACAAACAACAACAACAACAAGACAAACAACTCAGATAAAGAAAGGTGCACATAACAGCCCCTAATGAACTGTGATGGAATGTACTAGAGCAAAGACCGTGGTGAGCCACATTCTTCTATTCCTCTCTCCCCCTAAACTCCCACTGGTGATGTCAACCAGATACTTCATCTATATGATAAACAGGGTTTGATGAGGATGTTGCCCCACACTACTGTAATAACACCCTTAATTTGCTTAGCACTTGTTAACTATGAAATATTTGCTGAACAGTCTGTTTAGCAAGGCTGTTAGGGGCTAGAGGCAACTACAGTAATAATGAGTGAAAATTTATTGAGCATATCTGTGCCGGATACAGCATCACATTCTTGAGTGCAGTTATCCCATTCAACCTGACAAGAACCCATTTCCTAAATCAGGGGTTATGATCTGACTAAGGAATCAAAGCAGTATTTGAATGAGTCTATACAGCTCCAAAGCCTGAGCCTTTAACTGTGATGGTATGATATCTAATGACACCTGGTACCTGTCCTCAGAGAGCTCACCATCTTGTAAAATACTATAAACCTGTAGTTCCCCAAAAGTAGTCCATGGACCAGCAGCAACAGAATCACCTGGTAACGTATCAGAAATGCAGATTCCTGGGGCCCAGCCCAAACCTACGGAATCAGAATTTGTGGAAATGCATCCCTCAGTGTGTGTTTTAATAAGCCATCTGTAAGATTCTGATGCTTTTGAATGCTTGAGAACTGTACTAAATGCTCTTGAGAGGCAGGTAAGGCAGGAGTTGTCATTATCCCAATTTTACATATGGGAATCTGAGTGGTAAGTGACCTTCTCAAGGTTATATGTCTGGCATTAATGTCAAAGCTGGAATCTAAGTTTTGTGATTCATGATCTAGTGATTTACCTTTCCCCCCGGTATATATGCTACATTCATTTTTACTTGTGTAACTTTTAGAGCACCTTACTGAATACCTGATAATATAAAGTAAGGGCTTTTTATGTTGAAGAGGTGTCCTGAGTACTGAAATAATTTACTTTTTCTGCTAAGCCTTGTTTCACTGCCTGTGAACCACTAACAGGTGTGATACTGGCCTGTGCTCTTGATCTGTTTTGTGATGTAATGAATGCAGAAAAGATGTTTTTCTTTAATTTTAAAGGGAAATGGAGCTATGTGGTAGAATCTTGAGAAAGTGGAAAATAGAAAGAAAAATGTCCCTTAAGCCTACAAATACAGTATAATTAATGATCTTTTTGGCAAACAATAATGTACATATTATCATTAGGTCTGAGTTCTGTGCTTAGAGAAATAAAAGAAAAAAAAGTTTGGATATTTTGCACAACCTCTAGTGGATTGTCAGGTTGTTTTGTCTTCTTAGAGTAATCAAGAATCTTTTCCCTTAAGGTAGATAACAGATTGTTTTGTTTTGGAAAGAAAGAATTCCAGGGGAGATGGCTCACCCCTTCAGATCTGAATTGAGATTTATGTCTAACGTTCCCTTTTTCTATAGCGATGTTTGGCAAAAGGCCACAGAAGACCCCTCTAAAGCTTAAATTCGTGCTGAAAGTAGCCACAGTTAGCTATGAGCACTTGAAATGTGGCTAGTCGAAACACTCCCCAGAATCTGTAGTAGTTTCCTAGGGCAGCTGTAACAAATTACTGCAAAGTAAGTGGCTAAGAACAACAGAAATTTACTCTCTCACAGGTCTTGAGGCTGGAAGTCTGAAATCAAGATGTTGGCAGGGCTGTGCTCACTCTGAAGGTGCTAGGGAAGAATCCCTCCTTGCCTCTTCCTAGCTTCCTCTTATGGCAGCAATCCTTGGCATTCCTTGCCTTGTAGATGCATCACTTCAATCTCTGCCTCTACCTTCACATCACCTTCTTTTTGTGTCTGCCCTGGGATGTTGGAACCTAGTACAAAGAAAACTTATAAAATACCTCTAGTAATTTTTATACCAGTTACATGTTGAAATGAATACATGGGGCTAAACAAAACATGAATATTGCCAGTTTGTTTATTTTTTCTTTTTATGTAGGTACTACAAAAATGTTAATTATGTATGTGCCTCACATTATGGTTCTATTGTATAGCAATACCATAGAAGATGTAGGAACCAATTATTCCTTAGTTTATAACTATAGTTGAGAATAATTCCCTTCTTTTTCTTGTCTTTGTAGAAGTAGAAACTCAAGCTGGTAGCCCTGAGGCTGAAGGGAAGTTGATTAGGGGAACGGGTGTAGAGAGGAGAGGTATAAAATGTAAATTTTTTAAACTTTTGACTCAAAGAATAGGGTAAATGTTTTATTTATCACAGTCCCTCCAAGGTGCTTTTATAGAAGAAAGAATATCGGAGTCTTCTTACATCTGGCAAAAACAGTGAAACATTGAAGACTAGAAGATTTTTTGAAAAGCTTTTTTACAGAAACCTGCAAATCACATTGACCAGAAGTAATTTGTACAAAAATGTTCACAGCAGTCAGAATAGTCAAAAAGAGGGAATAACCCAAATGTCCATTAGTTGATGAATAGATGAACAAAAATGTGTTCCACTCCATATAGTGGAGTATTATTCAGTCATAAAAAGGAATGACATACTGATACCACAACATGGATAAACTCTTGAAATTTCTAAGTGAAAGAAGCCAGACACAAAAGGCCATATGTTATATTAATTCATTTATATGAGGTATACAAAACACAAAAATCCAAAGAGACAGCAAGTGGATTAGGGTTGCCCAGAATGGGGTGTAGGAGAAGACACAGAGTGACTGCTATTGGGGGTAGGGTTTCTGTAGGATGATGAAAATACTCTGGATTTAGGCGCCTGGGTGGCTCAGTTAGTTAAGCATCTGCCTTTGGCTCAGGTCGTGATCCCAGGGTCCTGGGATGGAGTCCCACATGGGGCTCCCTGCTCAGCAGAGAGTCTGCTTCTCCCTCTACCCCTCCTCCCTGCTTGTGATCTCTCTCTCTCTCTCATGCCCTCTCTCTCTTTTTCAAATAAATAAGTAAAATCTTAAAAAAAAGAAAAAATACTCTGGAATTATGTAGTGATGCCTGCACAACCTTATGAATATACTATAAACCACTTGTCTTAGTCGAGTAAGGCTGCTATACCCACAAACTTGGTGGCTCATAAACAACAGAAATTTGTTGCTCACAGTTTTCATGTGCTAGAAGTCCAAAATCAAGCTGCTGGCTCAGTTAGGTTCTGGTGGAAAAGGCCTTCTTCCAGATGGCAGATTGCCAACTTCTCTCTGTATACCTATCATCACAGGGCTAGGATGTCAACATAGGAATTTGGGGGGAAAACAAATATGCAGACCATAGTATGATTTAATTGTACGTTCTAAAAGGGTGGATTATATTGCATGTGAATTATATCTCAGTAAAATTTTTTAAAAACTCCTTAGGAAAAAAACTAAACCTTTTTGAAATCTTATTAAATATTACATTTTACTGAGAGAGCCTATCTTGTCAGGAACTCAGAATTATTCAGTGCCAACTTCCCTTATACATAATTGACAGGATAACAGGAATGTAGACCTATCCTAACTCCCGTATTTTAGACAAGTTAACTGGTTTGGCCAAAGACACCCAGATAATTAGTAGCATAATCAGAATCCAAGTTTCCAAACTCTAATCTCAATCTGTCTTCCACTGCTCCATTAAGGCAGTGTGTTTTATGGACATAGGGGGTTTCATCTCTCTCTAGCCCACACCCAAAATGCAGATCCTATAATAAGAGGAAAAAGAAAAGCATAAACCTCCTTGTGAGAGTGAACTCTGTGACTTTTATTCACCTGAGGTGTGATACTGGATTCCTCTATGAAAACAAGAGAGGGGGGTACTAATGGAGAGGGAAGGAGACCATCTGTGTATAAGGGTGATCTTGAGGAAGCAGGATGAGCATTGCTATCAATTTTGTCCCATATTGGCATCTCTAGGAAGCAGAACGTTTCCTTGTTTCCTGCCTGTCTGTGCCAAACCCCCTGGTGGCTAAAATTAAGAATCCATACTGAGTTTGTGATTAAACTTCCCCCTACCTGAGGATTATATCCCAAGCCAAAGCTTTGTAAATAGTTTTGATTCAAAAAGGGAAGGCAGAAAGAGGAGAAATGGGTGAACTATTTTTTTTGTTTTGTTTCCTTTTTTTATTTAAATAAATTGCATTTTTTATTTTTTATTTTTTTATTTTTTTATTATTATGTTAATCACCATACATTACATCACTAGTTTTTGATGTAGTGTTCCATGATTCATTGTTTGTGCACAACACCCAGTGCTCCATGCAGAATGTGCCCTCCTCAATACCCACCACCAGGCTAACCCATCCTCCCACCCTCCTCCCCTCTAGAACCCTCAGTTTGTTTTTCAGAGTCCATCGTCTCTCATGGTTCATAAATTGCATTTTTTAAATGTGGCTACCAGGGACACTGGGTATCTCAGTCAGTTAAGTGTCCTACTCTTGGTTTCAGCTCAGGTCGTGATCTCGGAGTCATGAGATCTAACCCTGATTTGGGCTCTGCACTCAACATGGAGTCTGCTTGGGATTCTCTTTCCCCCTGCCCCTCCCCTGCTTGCTTGCTTATGTACTCTCTCTCTCAAATAAATAAATAAATCTTTAAAAAAATAATAAAAATAATTAAATATGGCTACTAGCAAATTTAAGATTACCTATATAATTTGCATTCTCTTTTTACTGGATACACTACTCTGGAAGATGTCTCAGGTTTCTTTTAGGTCAGGTGTCAGCAAACCTTTTTACCTTTCTCCCAAAAGTAAATATTTTAGGTTTGGGGACCATATAATCTTTGTTGTAACTACTCAAGTCTGCCCTTGCAGTACTAAAGTAACCAAACATAATACAAGTATGTGTGGCTGTGTTTCAATAAAACTTTATACATACATAAAAAAGGTATATTTATACAATCATAGAAATGAGTGTTGTTGTGTTACAATAAAATTTTATTCATACATCCAAATGAGTGTATTTATGCGACATATACAAATTGGGTATGGCAAAAAGGGGAAAGGCCATTTCACTGACAAAGTATATGATAAATGTATGATGTCAAATAGATTATTTAAAAAGTATGAATGCAGCAACATGCATGTTGTTTGAACTACTTAAGTAAGAAGAATCAAAAATCAATGTAAACTCCCTGGTGTCAGCTATATTGCTTCCACTTAATTGACATCTATACCGGAAAGGAATTAACACACCTAGAAATGCATCCTGCTTGTTGATGTGGAAACAAATGTCAAAATAAGTCAGGATAAACATGAGGTACAGAAGAAAGCATAACTCTTTTCTAAGGAACTTTGAAGATGAGTCTAGTAGTTGACCTGACAATCCCTTGCAGCAAATATGTTACTTTAGGAATCAGAGATTCACAAATTGCCAAAGTTGTGCTGTTATCTAGTCCCTTTCTCTTTGGGCAGATGAGAAAACAAAAGAGCAAAAAGATTAACTCATTTCCCCACATTCACATGGCTCATTGCTTTCAGAGCAAGGATCAAATTTTGGGAATGTTTGATTGACTTTTATCAAAATTTTTCCTGATTGGACTTGGACTTGATAACTGTGTTTCCATCACATTCCTAACATGTCTAAATTCTATGTAAATGGCCATGGAATTTTATTATTAAGGATGTTTTGGATAAAAGTTTATGATTGGCTTTCTCAGCTGTTTTCCCACCTGAGAGTGGTTTTAGGTAACTTGGCTGACAGACAATACCGTGTCGTCTTTTAATATAGTGGCAAATAAATTTGGAAAAGGGATTAGGTTCTTAACGTTAGAACTTCTGATTCTTTTGAAAATATTTACACATGTTTTATTTATTAATTTATTCACCTATGTAATAACAATTCACTAAACATCTACTATCTTCCGTGTACTGACACGTGTTGGGCATACATCTATCTATGTATGTATCCATCTATGTTGGATTTAAAGAGTTTATAATCTTGTGTGCTGAAACAATTTATTTCAAATGAATATGTCCTGACAGATTTAAGTGAGAATTCCAGGCAAAATACAGTGTTCTCAATGAACCATATTGTTAAATTTCATAAGACACTTCCTTGGTACAAGCCTATAGTGGATAAGATCATGGACCTGGATCCGAGATAAATCTGTGTTCAAATCTTTCTCCGAGTGTGGTTAACAAGTTACTTGAGGAAATACCTAATTCTCTGACAAAGGAGACTTAAAATATTTAGTACAGTGTCTGGCCTATAATCAGGATATGATAATAATGTCACAATCATTTATTAATAATAAAGGGGCATGACCTTCTTCCTTTTTCTCACTGAGCCCTAATGCACGCAAAACACTTAAATTTACTTTACCCTCAGTGGATTCTGAATTACATAGTATAAATAAAGAAGAAAGAAAACAGTGACATGAAAGGGAATGAGAGAATGCTGAAGTCAGGCATGCCTTTGGCCTGTCATGAATAAAACTAAGTAAGGAAGGTCAAAGTGTTGTTGTTTAGTTTCGTTCTACAGTTGACTAAAAAAGGGGCAGGTCACAGCCTCATTCATAGGTAGGGAAGGTGGAGGAAAACAGGATTGATAACTATCTCTCTTATGTGATTATATTATTTTAAGGATAAACTTGTATCTTGTTCTTTATATAGCCATGTGGACACAAATATATATAAGCATTTTTTTTACTGTATCTTTACCCTATTGGTCAATCTGCTAATATTTGAATCAGAGAATTTTAGAAATGGAAGAGCATGCTATATCATACATGTAATACTTTATCATTAACTGTTAATCATTGTTACTTTACCTGATTTTTCACGTTTCTTACCACTGAAACATGACTTAGAGTCCTAGGTTGCTTTTTCATTACTGATGATAATGATGATTATAATAGTAATAATAACAGTAATAATTACTATCCTCTTCCCTCTCATCTAAATGCTTTGAATATTATATAAATAACATTGGGCTCAGAGTAGCCCTAATGTGGCTAATATCACCTCTGCATTATAGAAGGGACAACTAAATCATGGGGCACCTGGGTGGTCAGTCAGTTAACTGTCTGCTTTCAGCTCAGTTCATGATTCCAGAGTCCTGGGATCGAGCCCAGTGTCAGGGCTCCCCGCTCAGCAGGGAGTCTGCTTCTCCCTCTCCCTCTGTTGTTCCCCCTGCTTGTGATTATGTTCTCTCTCTTTCTCTCTTACTCTCCCTCTCTATCTCTCTGTTAAATAAATAAATAAATAAATAAATAAATAAATAAATAAATATCTTAAAAAAAAAAGAAGGGACAACTAAATCAGATTAAGGAAGTGGTAGAAGATCACAAGGTATGGCTTCACTAATACCAGATATTTCCTCCTACTCTGTTCTGGTCAACATCAGCCTCAGTCTTTACCAGGTTCCATCTGGAGCAACACTCTTGGTTTTATAGTCTCCTGTCCATAAACACCTGTCTGTCCCCCCAACCCATGTGCCACTTAGCCCTTCATCAGCTTCCTCCTTAGTTACTGACACGCTAGCTGCATTATGATGGAGAAGACTAAATTAAACTCTGCAGATGTTACTTCCTGAAGTTGCTTTATTTCTGGTATGTAGCCAAAGAATCATGATCTCTGCTTTCTTTCCAAGGAGGTATAGTTCCCCCATTTTCTTTCCTTTTGAGTTGTCACCTTGTTTTTTCCTCCACTCCTTATGGTACTGTTCCTTGTCTCCCCCTCTGACCTACTCTGGGTTTGTGCTTTCTTCCTCCTATCTTCCTTTGCTTTCTCAGATTATATCTTAGCTTAGAATACAGCTGTAAGACCAATATCCCTGATGAACATGGATGCAAAAATTCTCACCAAAATACTAGCCAATAGGATCCAACAGTACATTAAAAGGATTATTCACCACGACCAAGTGGGATTTATCCCTGGGCTGCAAGGTTGGTTCAACATCCGCAAATCAATCAATGTGATACAATACATTAACAAAAGAAAGAACAAGAATCATATGATCCTCTCAATAGATGCAGAAAAAGCTTTTGACAAAGTACAGCATCCTTTCTTGATCAAAACTCTTCAGAGTATAGGCATAGAGGGTACATACCTCAATATCATAAAAGCCATCTATGAAAAACCTACAGCAAATATCATTCTCAATGGGGAAAAACTGAGAGCTTTCCCCCTAAGGTCAGGAACGCGGCAGGGATGTCCACTATCACCACTGCTATTCAACCTAGTATTGGAAGTCCTAGCCACAGCAATCAGACAACAAAAAGAAATAAAAGGCATCCAAATTGGCAAAGAAGAAGTCAAACTCTCACTCTTTGCAGATGATATGATACTTTATGTGGAAAACCCAAAAGACTCCACCCCAAAACTGCTAGAAGTCATACAGGAATTCAGTAAAGTGGCAGGATATAAAATCAATGCACAGAAGTCAGTGGCATTCCTATACACCAACAACAAGACAGAAGAAAGAGAAATTAAGGAGTCGATCCCATTTACCATTGCACCCAAAACCATAAGATACCTAGGAATAAATCTAACCAAAGAGGCAAAGGATCTGTACTCAGAAAACTATAAAATACTCATGAAAGAAATTGAGGAAGACACAAAGAAATGGAAAAACGTTCCATGCTCATGGATTGGAAGAACAAATATTGTGAAGATGTCAATGCTACCTAGAGCAATCTACACATGCAATGCAATCCCCATCAAAATACCATCCACTTTTTTCAAAGAAATGGAACAAATAATCCTAAAATTTGTATGGAACCAGAAAAGACCCCGCATAGCCAGAGGAATGTTGAAAAAGAAAAGCAAAGCCGGCGGCATCACAATTCCGGACTTCAAGCTCTATTACAAAGCTGTCATCATCAAGACAGCATGGTACTGGCATAAAAACAGACACATAGATCAATGGAACAGAATAGAGAGCCCAGAAATGGACCCTCAACTCTACGGTCAACTAATCTTCGACAAAGCAGGAAAGAATGTCCAATGGAACAAAGATAGTCTCCTCAACAAATGGTGTTGGGAAAATTGGATAGCCACATGCAGAAGAATGAAACTGGACCATTTCCTTACACCACACACAAAAATAGACTCCAAATGGTTGAAAGACCTCAATGTGAGACAGGAGTCCATCCAAATCCTAAAGGAGAACACAGGCAGCAACCTCTTTGACCTCAGCCGAAGCAACTTCTTCCTAGAAACATCGCCAAAGGCAAGGGAAGCAAGGGCAAAAATGAACTATTGGGACTTCCTCAAGATAAAAAGCTTTTGCAAAGCAAAGGAAACAGTCAACAAAACCAAAAGACAACCGACAGAATGGGAGAAGATATTTGCAAATGACATACCAGATAAAGGGCTAGTATCCAAAATCTATAAAGAACTCATCAAACTCAACACCCAAAGAACAAAGAATCCAATCAAGAAATGGGCAGAAGACATGAACAGACATTTTTCCAAAGAAGACATCCAAATGGCCAACAGACACATGAAAAAGTGCTAAATATCGCTCGGCATCAGGGAAATCCAAATCAAAACCTCAATGAGATACCACCTCACACCAGTCAGAATGGCTAAAATTAACAAGTCAGGAAACGACAGATGTTGGCGGGGATGAAGAGAAAGGGGAACCCTCCTACACTGTTGGTGGGAATGCAAGCTGGGGCAGCCACTCTGGAAAACTGTATGGAGGTTCCTCAAAAAGTTGAAAATAGAGCTACCCTATGATCCAGCAATTGCACTACTGGGTATTTACCCCAAAGATACAAAAGTAGGGATCCGAAGGGGTACGTGCACCCCAATGTTTATAGCAGCAATGTCCACAATAGCCAAACTGTGGAAAGAGCCAAGATGCCCATCAACAGATGAATGGATAAAGAAGAGGTGGTATATATATACAATGGAATATTATGCAGCCATCAAAAGGAATGAGATCTTGCCATTTGCAATGACGTGGATGGAACTGGAGGGTATTATGTTGAGTGAAATAAGTCAAACAGAGAAAGACATGTATCATATGATCTCACTGATATGAGGAATTCTTAATCGCAGGAAACAAACTGAGTGATGTTGGAGTGGGGGGTGGGGTGGGAGGGATGGGGTGACTGGGTGATAGACACTGGGGAGGGTATGTGCTCTGGTAAGCGCTGTGAATTGTGCAAGACTGTTGAATCTCAGATTTGTACCTCTGAAACAAATAATGCAATATATGTTAAGAAAAAAAAAGAAGAAGAAGAAGAAGGTAGCGGGAGGGGAAGAATGAAGCGGGGGAAATCGGAGGGGTAGACGAACCATGAGAGACGATGGACTCTGAAAAACAAACAGGGTTCTAGAGGGGAGGGGGGTGGGAGGATGGGTTAGCCTGGTGGTGGGTATTGAGGAGGGCACATTCTGCATGGAGCACTGGGTGTTATGCACAAACAATGAATCATGGAACACTTCATCTAAAACTAATGATGTAATGTATGGGGATTAACATAAGAATTAAAAAAAAAAGAATACAGCTGTAAAACTAATGAAATTGTCTTTAAGCACGCTTTTAAACTCCCAACTGTTCACCTCCCTCTGATTTGAAATGAGTAAAGTTTTAATTTACTTGTTTAAAACTAAGTTAATGCATTCATATACTCAAATACAGTACATGCTTTGTATTTGTGCTTTTTTTAAAGATTTTATTTATTTGAGAGAGACAGAGCAGGAGTGGGGTCAGGGTGGGCAGAGGGAGAGGGAGAAGCCGGCTCCCCGCTGAGCAGGGAGCCCCATGCAGGGGCTTGAACCCAGGACCCCAGGATCAGGACCTGAGCCTAAGGCAAAGCTCAACCCACCTAGCCACCTAGGTGCCTCTGTGCTTCTTTTAAAGGAGAGAATGAAATTCACTCAACAATCTTGTTCTTGGAATAAAATACCACCTTCCTCCTGGGAATTATAATAATTCAAAGAACAAAACCAAACCAAAATAAATCCACTTCTCAGAGCAAAAGAGTAAATAACAAAAATGCAGCAGCATTTGCATGGGTCAACAGTTTTTGCCAGAACTTGATGTGATATCCTTTATAGAAAATTACTGAGAAGTTATGAACTACTGATAAGGCTGCCAAATATGAGTTGCACACAAGTGATCTATGCAATATAAAAATTGTCAAGTGAAAACGAATTCTCTCCTCTCCTCTTTTTACTCTTCAAAAGAATTCTTGGACATCCTGTTTGGGAAATCTTTTCTCCCCAGTGGTATGATATTTGTACAAAACCTTTTTTTTTTTTAAGATTTTATTTATTTGCGAGAGAGAGAATGAGAGACAGCATGAGAGGGAAGAGGGTCAGAGGGAGAAGCAGACTCCCTGCTGAGCAGGGAGCCTGATGTGGGACTCGATCCCAGGACTCCAGGATCATGACCTGAGCTGAAGGCAATCACTTAACCAACTGAGCTACCCAGGTGCCCAAAAACTTGGTTTTAATGTAATGTTTACCTAATTAGAAACATAGCCAAATTTGAAGTGGATACTCTAGATTTCTTTCATCTCCTTTATGATTTTATCTACTTGCTCTATTCCATTCCATTAAAGATAAGGAGAGAGAAAAGGGGATTGTCAGTCAATTGTACTTCATAATTGTTTATGATTTCATATTATATAAATTGATCCCCAGTTCAGTAAAATATTTTTAAAAAGTAAATAAAGATATGTTTTGTTCAGTAATTTGAAATCACCTTTGAAAAAAAAAAAAAGTCCCTGTACGATAATGAATGATAGGTAGTTACCACTTACTGTAGTAACCATTTTACAATATATACATGTATAAAATCATTATGTTGGACACCTTAAACAAATACAATGTTATATGTCAATTATATCTCAATATTTAGAAAAAAAACACTCTTGAAAACATAAAAAAAAAAACCCTCACACACAAAAAGAAATTGCTCTTAAATTTTGGTCTTTCCTTTTTTTATGTTAATGTAATAGAAACTCAAGATTCTAGAATCATATTTGCCCCTTTATAGTTTTATAACTTTAAGTAAGTCTGTCTCACTTTGCACCCGAGATTCTGCATTAAGTAAAATATGACTGGAGCCCAAATATGCTTTCTAAGCCCGTGCTTTCCAAAATTTGATCATCTGTTTTTGTCCAATCTGTATACTGATTGTGTTATTATTTATTTCAATATTTATTAACTAAATTTGATACTTAAAAAAACTTTATCACAGGAATATCACTTGTTATAAGTGAAAAAATAGAAATCAATATTATGGAACCCAATGTTTTAAAGCCTGAATTGTCCTCAGAATACTCTAATTCTGAGTCCTGATATTTTCCCACAAAAATACAACTGTCAAATATTTGACAAGTTTTTAAGATATGCTGGCATCAACTGAGACTTTCTTCTTTAATCAGAAAAATTCAAAGAGAATTAATTGAAAGAGGAGTGAATTTATTCTTAAGTGAGTCAATATTATTAAATGCCTTATCTCTGTACAATCTAAAAATTACCTCTCATACCAGGGTTATGCATCCCTCATTTTGGGAAATGCTAATGTAGAAAGATGAAATCTTCCAGCTCCCCCAAAACAGATGTTATAATTCCCCCACATGATATATCTGATGTATCCTAGCCATATTGATTCAGACAAATCATATTTATTGTGTGATCAGGTTTTCTTCATGCATTGTTTTTCATATATGGAAATACTTACTGGAATTTTTTACCTCATGTACTAAGTAAAAGTTTGTATAAATCATTTGTGGGCTAAGGCATGTAACAGCACTACTACCTTTATGATTCAATTTAATGATGTTCAAAGGCTTTGTTTTTTTTTTTTTAACATTTTATTTTTAAGATTTTATTTATTTGACAGAGAGAGACACAGCGAGAGAGGGAACGCAAGCAGGGGGAGTGGGAGAGGGAGAAGCAGGCTTCCCGCTGAGCAGGAAGCCCGATGTGGGGCTCGATCCTAGGATCCTGGGATCATGACCTGAGCCGAAGGCAGACAATTAACGACTGAGCCACCCAGGCACCCCTGTTCAAAGGCTTTGTAAGATCACCTGTCTTCTTACTTACCTGTCCGTCCCTATGCAGAATATCACACAGTGAGTGACATGAAGGAGCCAGACTAACCTCTCAATGGAGCCTGGAACAGAGACAGCCTGGCACAGAATGTTGTTATGACCTGAGGTCCTCTAAGCACATCATATTTCGACAGAGTGCTGAGTAGTTGTGTGAGATTTAACGTAGAAACCATTCTTAAAGTCTGAGGGAGCCCAGTTGGCTCTTACAAACATGACTTGTGAGTTTCCTTGGTTTCAGCACCTTATCTTTAACATTTTTTGCAGTGCCTTTTTGTTCACTGATCTGTTAAAATGCAATCTTGTTTCTGTTTTTAGCCATCCAGTGCTATTATCATAATAATCCCAGTGTTTTATTTTTTTTATTTTTTATTTTTTTATTTATTTGACAGAGAGAGACACAGCGAGCGAGAGAACACAAGCAGGAGGAGTGGGAGAGGGAGAAGCAGGCTTCCTGCTGAGCAGGGAGCCCGATGCGGGGCTCGATCCCAGGACCCTGGGATCATGACCTGAGCTGAAGGCAGATGCTTAACGCCTGAGCCACCCAGGCTCCCCAATAATCCCAGTGTTTTAAATGTGTGTGCGTGTTTGAGTATAGTTTCTCCCTAGGCAGAACTATGTAAGCCATCCCTTCCCTCCACAAAGATAATATCCGGATTATGGATCATTAGAAGAATACTAGGGTCATACTTAACTCCCCCCCCCTTCCATAAAGCAGTAGTAAACATTTATTGTCTCATGTAGGTTTTTTGTTTCGTGTGGCTGTGTTGTGTTTTGTCCTCAGGAATTTGAGAACAGCTTAGCTGGGTGTTCCTGACTCAACATCCGTCAGGAAGTTGCAGTCACATGTTACCTGGGGCTGCAGTGTTTGGGGGTTTACTGGGGCTAGAGGATGTACTTTCAAGTTGGCTCAATCACAGATATGGCTGGCAAGTATGGCTGCTAGCAGATAATGGGAGGCCTCTGTTGCTCACAACATAGAGCTCCTATAGGGCTGCTTGTGTATCCTCTTGGCATGGGCCCTGGCTTCCTCCAAGAGCAACGGGCTCAGAGAGGAAGCGAAAGGAAGCCACAGTGCCTTGTTGCAGGCCAGTGTGGTAGAATGTCATTTCTCCCATATTCTGTTTGTTAAAGCGAGCCACTATGACCTGACCCCACTTGAGGGAAGGGAATTAAGCTCCATATTTTGGAAGAAGTGTCAAAGAATTTGTGGACATAATTTAATACCGCCACAATCTACTGTCCTTCATTTCTTATGCTTCCATTGTAGGAGGAACTATCATCATTTCTTACTGAGATGACGTGGAACAGTTCTATCAGGCCTTTTCCTTGTCTTCACTCTTCTTTCCCTCTTCTCCTTTTTGATTCCATTCTTGATATACCAGCCAAAGTAATCATTTAAAAACATGAATCTGGGGCACCTGGGTGGCTCAGTGGGTTAAGTGTCTGCCTTCATCTCATGTCATGATCCCAGGGTCCTAGGATCGAGTCCCACATCGGGCTCCCTGCTCGTTGGGGAGCCTGTTTCTCTCTCTGCCTTTGCCTCTCTGTCTCTCTGTCTCTCATGAATAAATAAAATCTTTAAAAACTAAAAATAAATAAAAACACGAATCTATCCTATCATACTTCTTAACTTTGAGTGGCTTACTATTGCACATGGAATAAAATTTAAAGGACTTTTCACAACTCATAATGTCCTATATAAAGGTCCCTGCCTTCTTCTCCAACCCAATCTCTTGCAACTCTCTCCCTAATTCATTAGAAGTTCTAATCTTCTCTTCATTGCTAATACCTTTTAATCTCTTCCTGCCTCAGGGCCTTCACCACCTGCCCCATATTCACTCTATCTTGAATGGTCTTTTCTATTGTTTTTCTATGATTGGCGTATCCTTTGGATTTCCATTTAAATACCTCTCCATCAGAGAAACTTTCCCAAGGAAACTACAGTAGCACCTTCCCACTATCTTCTCTTTTCTTTTAATTAAAAAAAAAAAAAAATCAGGGGCGCCTGGGTGGCTCAGTCGTTAAATGTCTGCCTTCAGCTCAGATCATGATCTCAGGGTCCTGGGATCGAGCCCCGCATCAGGCTCCCAGCTTGGTGGGAAGCCTGCTTCTCCCTCTCCTACTCCTCCTCTGCTTGTGTTCCCTCTCTCACTGTCTCTCTCTCTGTCAAATAAATAAATAAAATCTTAAAAAAAAATCATCAAAGTATAATTGATATGTAACAAATCCATCTTCAAAAAAAAAACCAAATTCCACATTTTAAAATTGTATAATATGGTACATTTGACATATGTGTAAAATTGTGAAGCCATCACGGTAAGAAAATAATGGATATATCACCTCAAAAGTTGACTCATGGCTTTTTATAAAGAGCATGCTCTATTGTTTTCTAAAGCTGTTTAATCATTACAGTGCTTAACACAATTTATAATTAGTTACAATGCTCTTATTTCAGTTTATAATTTACTTGTGTGTTTCCCCAGTTAAACTCTTAGTGCCACATAAAAAGAAAAAATACCTGTAGAGTTCATGGCTGTATTCCATGATCATGTTGCCTGGAACTTTGCAGATGTTTGATAATTTTTTTGAATAAGTGAGCAATTAAGTATATTATTAGCTGAGGAGGGCCCTTAAAGAGATATAGGTCAAGGGCTACAGTGTAGAGAGGCATTTAGAAGTGTCAGGTAGATGAGGATTCACATAGGAGTATATGGAGTTGATTGCATTCTAGCTGCCCTTTGAATATGAATAGATTTGTGAATTTTAACAAAACAAGTAAAAGCCTTCTGAGACTGAACAAAGAGAATAAGGTACAGATTTCTAAAGGGTAAACAAAGAAAAACAAGATCCCATTTGGACTGTTATGTAGGGTAGGTGAAGAAAAGTAAGCATTGAATGCCTGGTGTAGTAGTCCAGTTTTTTATTTCTGTGGGGAATGAGAGGCAGTGATTGCATGTTTTTAGCCTGGCTTTGCCTTTTAGTCAACCGGGCTTTGCCTCAGAACAATTAATATGGTACCAGCAGATCAGAAAACATAGGTGATTGATTATCTTCCAAATCTTTGTTTTACATGTCTTTATGATTTATATCATTCCTAATAAAGAAGAAAAGTTAGGAGCATACAAATATCATTCCAAATATGTGTTTGAACTTCTCTGAAAGAAACTAAGGAAATAATTGGTTTAATCATTCTCTGGAGTAGTCCATTCATGAATCAGTAGCAAATCAGTTATTTGTTTTTAAGATTTTCATAGCCTTAGAAATGTTCACACAGATGTTAGGAAATATAGTTGGAGCACCAAAATAGATGATTTGTCCACATTTATTTTAGTATTTATTAAATTGCATTGAGTAGTTGGAATTAGGGGAACTGGGTATTGAGGAGAGCATCAGTGTCGGAATGGGGAGTCTAAATTTGAATTTGGATATCTATTTAAGCAGATTTCTTTACAGGTCCTAATTTGAGCAGATGTGGTACCCATTCAGTACTCTCTGAGGTCACATGTTGGACGTAACTGCACAATTATATACAATAAGAATAATAGATGTTCGGTCTATACACTTTCTAAATGTTTGGAAACATCCATTTGATGTACCAAGCACAGTAGAATCCACAACTTTGTTTGATTTAATTTTATATTTTGGTGGTTGTTGACTGACTAATAGCATGGAGAATGGTGGCTAATAAGTAAATGGCATGGGGGCGCCTGGGTGGCTCAGATGGTTAAGCGTCTGCCTTCGGCTCAAGGTCATGATCCCAGGGTCCTGGGATCGAGCCCCACATCGGGCTCCTGGCTCAGCGAGGAGCCTGCTTCTCCCTCTCCCTCTGCCTCTCTCCCTGCGTGTGCTTTCTCTCTCTCTCTCTCTCTGTATCTCTGTGTCTCAAATGAATAAATAAAATATTTTAATAAAAAAAAAAATAAGTAAGTGGCATGATAGGTGAATGCCATATGCATTCAAGTATTTCTTGACTATGAAACTCTCAGTAAACTCTACCATTTGTTCACTCAGTACCTACTATATGTCACAACCTCTCCTTAATGAATCTGCCTCCATTAATCTTCACAGTTATCCTGATGGGTAGATATATTGAGATCATCCTTATTTAACAGATGAGAATACTGAGGTTTAGGTAGAATTCACCCTTAGTTATAAGTTTCAGAATTGAATTGAAATTTGAGTTTGTGGCCCATGAAATGATCAGGCAATGGTTATTGACTTTAAAGTTCATGTGATGATACATTTTTATTTGATCTTAGTCTGGATTAGGTATTTTTGATAGAAAGGAACATGACATATTTTAGATGGGCAGGCGAATATCCCATAAGAATGTTCTACCTCACTGCAGACAGATATCCTGAAAATATTTTAGGGAGTAGAATATGTGGGCTTTTGTATTTTTTTCATCTGCTTCTGGATTGAGTAATTTGAGCCAGTTTTGACTTACAGGTAACAGTATCTGATAAACCTTAACCATTTGGTATAAGGAAGAGAAATAAAAACTGTCATTAATATCATTATCATCTGAAGTAATCCCATATATTGATTTCATCTGATGCCTTAGTTCAAACAGTTATATTTGTATTTAAAAAAAAAGTCACGTATTTCAATAAATATTGCAACCTGGCAAGAAGTACATTATTTTTACATAAATAGATGTTTTCAGATAGTCTTGTTATTTGTGTACTTCAAGAATATAGTACCTTGAAGACTTTGACTTACTTGGGAACAGGATGCCTGAAAATCTACTGGCACATATTCAAGATAAATTTTCATAAGTGGGAGATTATTTGGAAAGCATAATACATCACATTGTTTACATAGTTAATGGTTCTTAATCTGGCATTTTATTGGAGAGCTATACTTCATTGGAGTAATGTTGAACAGAGTTCCTGAGAAACTGCCTTTTTTTTTTTTAATTGGAAGCATTACTGATCAATATCCCTTAGGCCAATACTGTGCACCAGGTTCATACATACCCACTGATTCCATGAAAATATGTAAATTATTTGCTCCTCATAAATAGATAATCTGGTTGAGGATTATTTGCCTTAGACTATCTGCTGGATCAGGATGTAATAGGATGCAGCTTTCAGAATTCTTTATTATTAAATTAGATGAAGAATGTCTCTGTGTGTATTTCTGTGTAATCATATAAATGTACACTTGTGTGTTTAGAGTAGTTTTTCTTCTTCATTTTTAAAGATAAATGTGATAAATTTTGCATATTTTTGCCTCTGATCTCAGTCTGTTAGTGTAAACAATTGAGATGTGGTGAAATTTGAAGAAATTACAGGATTTTTATTTTTCATTTATTTTTTTAAAGATTCATTTATTTGAGGGAGAGAGAGCAAGAAGGAGAGAGCAAAAGAGAGAAGAGGGGAAGGGGCAGAGGGAGAGAATATCCAAGCAGACTCCCAGTGAGTGCAGAGCCTGATGCGGGGCTGGATCCCATGAGCCATGAGATCTGGACCTGAGTGGAAACCAAGAGTCGGATGCTTAGCTGACTGAGCCACCTGGGCATCCCAGAATTACAGGATTTTTAAAGAAATAATACTTATCGCTTAGTCACATTCATAATCATGTTAAGTATGTGACCAGCCTTGAACCAGGTGAAATATAGAATCTGAGGTGTGATCTAAGTTAAATTTTCATAGAATAGTACATCCCTTCATGGGGAGCCTATACTTTCTTTGCTTGCCTTGGGATTTCATTGGCATATTTTAATTAACTCCTTCAAAATAGCTGCCAATAGTACACAATTTTCTAAGTACTTCTGATGCATTCTTTCTTTTTTTTTTTATTCTTATGTTAATCCCCATACATTACATCATTAGTTTTAGATGAAGTGTTCCATGATTCATTGTTTGTGCACAACACCCAGTGCTCCATGCAGAATGTGCCCTCCTCAATACCCACCATCAGGCTAACCCATCCTCCCACCCCCCTCCCCTCGAGAACCCTCAGTTTGTTTTTCAGAGTCCATCGTCTCTCATGGTTCGTCTACCCCTCCGATTTCCCCCACTTCATTCTTCCCCTCCCGCTACCTTCTTCTTCTTCTTCTTCTTTTTTTTTTTTCTTAACATATATTGCATTATTTGTTTCAGAGGTACAGATCTGAGATTCAACAGTCTTGCATAATTCACAGCGCTTACCAGAGCACATACCCTCCCCAGTGTCCATCACCCAGTCACCCCAACCCTCCCACCCCACCCCCCACTCCAACAACACTCAGTTTGTTTCCTGCGATTAAGAATTCCTCATATCAGTGAGATCATATGATACATGTCTTTCTCTGTTTGACTTATTTCACTTAACATAATACCCTCCAGTTCCATCCACGTCGTTGCAAATGGCAAGATCTCATTCCTTTTGATGGCTGCATAATATTCCATTGTATATATATACCACATCTTCTTTATCCATTCATCTGTCGATGGACATCTTGGCTCTTTCCACAGTTTGGCTATTGTGGACATTGCTGCTATAAACCTAATGCATTCTTTCTATTAATATCAAATGCCAATACATTTTATAGTAAAATAATTTGGTTTTGGCATTTTAAAGATTGTATTGTTCATAGTTCCTATGGCAGGTTCCATCTGAACTACATCTATCCTATGGACTTCAGGATAAATTCCACAGTGTCACACATCATGGACTACAGAACAGGATTTATTGGAAAACTTACATGGGTCAAGAGCAACAAAGTAAAGAGAAGGCAAGGGTCCCTTAATCCTCTACATCCCACCAAAATATATGTCATAGCCTGACTGTACTGAGCCTACAATGTGGTTCTGTGTTCCTGTCAAGGTTTCTTTCTCTCCAATAGTCTGCTTTGTCAGGAAAGGATAAGCTAACTGCTTGACCTTAGGCAAGCTATTTGTAGGAGTTCTAGAACTCCTACTGGCTCCAGCATGTAGAGTCCTTCAGGCCCCATGAGATGTGATACTGTCCTTTGCATGGAGTATGAAGCCCATGGTTGGGTAATAAGATGATCTTAGCTGCAGCCTCTCCTACTGGGAAAAAGTAGGGTAACTCCCATCCTAGTTGGCATGTGGTCCATGGACACAAAGTGAGCTTCCATGGCTATTTTCAGGCAGTTCCAGTCTTTTAAACTACAACAGTAGATTTACATGGTTTTCAAGCAGTCGGATACAACATTTTCTCAAAGCTGATACCCTTTTACACAGCGTCTCATCATTTAGGGAAGGCTGACTGTAAAAACCATAAGAATTATTTATCATCATCTATTCTAGGTGGGTGGCATTGAAATAATACTGGATTAAAAAAAATGAAGCTGTCATGGTTTTCTAGTTTATGAGATGACATCATTCTCAGAGTCTACTTTTTTAAATAAAAAATAGTACTATAGTATATACCTTCATGTGAAGGTATAATTAAAGGCAATAAATGAACACATATGCAGACACCTTAAACTTGGTGATACTATTTTAAGGATCCTGCAGTTTGGCTATAGATAGGATTAAATGTTTAAAATAGACCTTATAACCATCCTGATTTACATATTTCCTTGGAGAGAAGCATATTAAATTATAATTCCTACATTAATTTACATACAAATTAATTTACTAGAGAAATTACAGTTTATACATTGAGCTTATTTATTTAATTTTAATAGATTCATAAAATGGACATTCATTGTCCTCCAAATTCTTTGTATTTTCATGAAGATAAATAATCCTAATTATTGTAATAATAGCAAGAGCAATCATTTATGCTGTGTTTTCTTTGGTGGTGATAAAGAAACAAGCCATATACATACCTATATCTATATAGATATATATATATAGATTAGTAAATATATCTATATAGAGATATATATATCTATAGAGAGAGATATATAGATTAGATATATAGATAGATGTATATATAGATATCTATAGATATCTATAGATATATATGTACGTATTCATACACATACATGTATATATATATTCATTCAGTCTGCAAGCCGACCTAGGGAGGTAGATTCTTTTATTATGTCCAGGCAAGGAAACTTAAGGAAGTTCAGTAATTTACACTGCATTATTCTGCTACTGGAAGCAGGATTTGAATGGATGCATTTTGACTCTAAAGTTCATGCTTTTTATCACTATTTCAATACTTCCTCCTCCAACAGTTGAAAGATAATCTTGTAGATATAATTTTAATTCATAAATGTTATGTACTAAGGTTTTTAAAAAGTTTGGGTGGTGAATCTACAGTGAATTGCCTATGTATCTGAATTCCAATCATACCTTCCTTTGTACTGTGTACAGGACACAGTTAAATGTTAAGTGAAAACATTTCTGATAATATCTTCTTACTTGAGGTTATCTGACTTGCACACATAGCAAATATGAACTCAAAAATTGTTTGTTTAGGGAATTCACTGAACAAAATATCTTGAACTCTGTAGTGTTAAAGAGAGAAAAGACCAGATCACCCCCGAGCTTAGTTTGCAAATGCTTTGGCAGCTATTTTTGGCAGCTACTGTCATTTCCAAGGCATTTACAAGGCAATCCACATTTTTTGCAGCTAATAGTACTTTACTAATCTGCTTTCTTACCAGTTCCATAGCTAACATTTCAGAGATGGTCATAAAAATTACAGTGTATCAGTGCTTTGTTATAAACTTAGAAAAGACCACAGTACTGTGTTGCAAAGGAAGGGACAGGGCCTCTTTTGAATCCGTAATATGCCTTCTAAGTTCAGCATTAACACTTTGAATGAAGTCTTAGGAGGTTTAAAGAGTCTTTGGCAGGGAGCACCTTATATTTGAGTGAGAGAGCCATCCCAAAAGGTCATAAAAATACCAAGGCATTTCTGTCCTGACTGACACAGGGCTCATGAGTCATAATTTTGTGAAACTTTAGCATAGAGCTCAACAATGTGTGCATCTGGTGACTGCACCCCAGCTGTTTCCCTGGAAAGATGTAAAAGAAAGAATCAGCAGCCTGAAGACATGAAAGACAACATCTGAGAAGTGGCACTGAGTACCTAGGAAGGTGTCAAAACAGAGTACGGACTTACTCTGAACCATTCCCCATTGTAAAGATGCACATATATCAAGGGATCACAAATGAGAAAATCGGACTTTATAAAGCCTGAGGGGTCAGAGAATGACTTGCCAGTGTTCACCAGTCCCTTAAAACAGCCAGTATTTGTCCCCATCTAAACCTATGACTTGAGAAATACTGTGGAAAGTAAAACATACTTGAACTACCTACATGTAGGAGGGAGGAAAGCATTACAGTTTGTCACTTTTTTCTCCCCTTCCCCTACCTAATGAACTTTTTTGCATCCATCAGTTCTAATCAGGCAGCTGCTGAAATTTTTATTCATGCTTTGGTTGCCTCAAGAATTGATTTTTGTAATTCTCTTTTACGGCCTTCCCTTACCAGGCTATTTTGAGGTTGCGACATACTCTGAATTCAGCAGGTGCTTCAAGCCTGGCAGCTTCTTATTGCTTCTCTCCCGGCTCCCTTTAGTGACTCCCAGTATCAAACATGATTGCTCCTCCGATTTTAATTTTTACTTGCTGTGTCACCTAACAACCTTTTTAGTCCTGTCACTGAGCCCAGTCGGCAATGTTAGGAGCTCTGAGTAGATACCCACTCTGGATACTGCAGTGGTATTAACAAGTACAATTGCACACTCAGAATCATCCTACCCTTATTATACAGGAAGTGTTCTGGCTTATTTTAAGGGAGGAAATGCTTTGGAGAGAAAAGAAAAATAATCAAAGCAAACTCTGTTTGCTTCTCAACATTCTAATCACCAAAGATTGGAATTTTCAGGAACCAATTTCAATTCAGTGCTTCCAGCTTAAATTGAATTTAGAGTGTGTGTGTGTGCGCACATGCGTGTGTGCGTGCACACTCACGTGTGTGTACACACTCGCATATACATTTTTTAAAATATGGTATTTGAACTGCAGTGAGGCCAGCACTCCTTCCTTGATTTTATGTGTTTTTTTATTGCATACTTCAAAATATCAGGAAACCTATGTAGCTTTAATAAAAATTCAGTGAAGTTAGGTACTAAAGGAAAATAAATATAAATAGCTTCCAGCAGCTAAGGCCCTCCAACCCCTTTCAGTTAGTTGTATTTGTGTGTGTAGAGCCATGACACGTGTATAAGTGTTGTCCCAAAATACATACGTGGATGGGAAGATAAAGGTCTACTCTCTTGGTTTTGTAGTTGAACAAATTTCCCTAAGCTATTATTAGTGGTAACAACTTTTCCTATGTAAAGAGCATTTTCAAATGCAACAACAAGGTTGTTTTTTTTTTCTTTCCTGGCTTTAAAAGTAATTTCTAGTCTAAGGAAAATGCACTTAATAAAATAGAATACATTATTAATAATAACAATTAACGTTTATTATTTACTATGTACCCAGACAAGTGTTATGTGCTAAGTGTTTTGCATGCAGTATCCTATTTTAATTTTCCAAATGGGTTAGACAGCAGCAGTTCCAGATATTCTACACACTCACAAACCTGGTTTTAAAGTAGATTAAGGAGCTTGTCTTGAAGCTGAATATTCATTTTAAGCACATTAGTGTTAACCTGGTTTATATATTATAGGTAAATATCAATAGCAATGTTTCCTAAAGATACCTCATTCACACTGTACATAAGACCTGGAACATATTTGTGTCAGAGATTAGGGAGGGTATCTACATGTGGCTGTCAATGAACTTGTGGTTGGAGGTTTGGCTAAAGCCTTTCTCTGTCACTGCCTTGCCACTGTCACTAATTGTTGGTTCCATTTTATCCCATTTTTACAAATGATGAAATAAAGGCTTTTTAGAGTGTAAATGATTTTCCAAGGTCATACAGCTGGTATATGGTGGAGAAAGAATTCAGAGCTAGTCCATCTGAACACACAATCTGTGAGCTGTTAACTACCATACAGCATTGCCACCTCCAATCCTTTGGCAATCTGTTTTCATTGGGGCCAAATTTATCCTGATGCCATTTTCTTCCTCATTTTGGTTAGTTTAAATGAAATCCTTTCTTGAACTACAAAGATGATGGACAGTTATGAGTTCAATGTGTAGTATTATTGCACAGAGTCCGAAGACACCCAGAAAGCCTGCTAGTCATTCAGAGCTTTGCTTACAGCAGTTTCTGTGTTATGACCATCTTTTATAGAATGGTTTGTAGCATTTATCAAACTTATCTCAGTTAAAAGTTAGTAATGCTAGAGAATCCTCAGCTGGTAAGTCAAAGAAAATCATTCCTTAGAGGAGATTACATCAGCATTATTCATTATTGCATTAGGGAGTGTATTTTTGTCAATTCTCTGGCAGAGATCAAACTCCTGAGGGAATTAAATGGAGAAAGAAGCATTGGGTATGAATTGGATGAGGTTCTGCATTGCCTGAGGCCTAAGTAAGTTATTAGCAAGAGTCTAATATACCTTCTTTATTGAGATTTGGAGCTATCTGTTCCTCAAGTGACAAAAATTCAGAACCTTGATTTTGGAATTCTACCCCATCTCTATTTTAGTTTATGGGATTCTTATTAATAGATAACATAGATAACCCACAGATTACAAGTATTATATGGTGATAATATAGCAGAAGCGACAGAGAAGAATAATGTACCAGTTACTTTCTTCCTGAAGCACAACATTTGCCCACTGAACATGCAAGCCTACATTTTGGCTGAGGGAAAAGGAGGGTTTCAGTAAATAGGGTTTCAGTGAGCTATAAAGAAATACATACTATAATGTCAAGGCAACTTAGTGAACTGTTTGATAGTTAACACTGCAGCATGATTTAAGCAGCTTAATCAATATGAATATGGGGGTGGGGGAATTTTCTCTTCACTTAATTGACTATAATTTGCTGATAGGATGCATTCTCGAATTTTTGAGTCCCTTCCCATTTTTCTGTGTTTCTCATTTCTCTGCCAAATTATAATTGTCAGGGACTTTTTTTTTCAGTTAGGATGGAACAAATTTGTTGGTGTTCTATTTGATTAGGGAATGATATTTAAGGTTAATTAAACAGTACCTGATTTTTCCCCAAATGCCAAACATAGAAGACTAATAAAATTTGAAAAACAGTGTATTCCCTAATATTGAAAATTTACAACATGAAATTGTATCTTTGATTCAGAAGGTACTTTAGATCTCCTAGTGTGGAAAACTCATTAGAAATTGTCAGTCTCTTGTAACATTAGGCAAGTGCCGCTTTATAGAGATTTTTCTGTGGTGAGAGGAGAAGATAATCAAATCTTTACAGAAACAAAATCCTACGGAAAATAATTCTGGCGCTCTGCTGATTTAAGTGTCTAAATAAAATGGATTAGGTACATAGAAAGAATGAACATGTAAGTAGTAGAGATAGTAGTTTCTAAATATTGAATTCAGAAACTTTTGATTAATGACTTATATTTCATGTCATATGACTTAAAGATTTCTTTATTTCCTATCCTTGAAAATGAAATGAGGTGCATATGAGACTTCCAACTGAATAAAAACAGCCCATTGTGGGCTTGTATTTTCCTTCTGTAACAAAGCTGTCTACTGACACAGAGCAGCTTAGAATGACTGAAAAGAGACATAAATTTTTGTCCCAATACTTCCACTTAATAGCTATCAGTAAATCAGTTGGGATACACAACATAGTCTAGCTATGATACAATTAAAAAAAAAAACTTGCAAGATTTCAGTGTCATAACACTGCAAAGGTGTCCATCTCACTCACATGATATCTTCCAAGGTGATTTGGCATGGGGGGGTCTCTGCTGGTGGGTCTTTCAGGGGACCTGGGCTGATGGAGGCTTCCTTTAAATGCCGTCAAGACCAGGAAGGGAAAGGTGGAAAATCATAAAGACTGTTTACATTTCTACCCAGAAGTAACATAATTTCTGCCAGAGCTAATCATGTGGTTAAAAGGAATGAAAGTAGGATCCTATATCATGTGCCTAGCAAGAATTTACTAATGACTACCACACTGTGTGAATTTCTGTAACTCTTGTAGTATATCTGAGCTTCATTTTTCTAATCTGTTAAAGAAATTTAGAGGATTTCCTTGACTTGACCCCTCTTTCCATGGCCCCTCTCTGACACTGTGTATCCTGTATGCCAGAGTAAAGTCATTTTTTTCCATTCATTCAATAAATATTTTTTGAGCTTCTATGTGTCAGACACAGGCTGAGCTTTGGAAACACTGCAGAAAGCAAAACCAGGCAAAATGCCCAATCGTGTGGATCTTATATTCTAACAGCATTAACAATAAAAAAAAAAATAGACAAATAACTATATAATATTTGAGGTGGTCAAAAGTTCTAAGAAGAATAAAGCAGAGTGGATTTTTCGAGGAAAGCTTCTCTAAGAATAATTGTTTGGACACCTGAAAGAAAGGAGAGAGTGAAATATGTGATTATCAATAGAAGAAGACTTCTGAAAAATGGAAGAGCAAATTCAGAACCCTAAGGCAGGATGCTTCTAGGCATATTTGAAGAACAGAGGGAATCCAGGGTACCTGGAGTGCAGTGAGTATGAAGGACTGTGGTAGGATATAGAGACATGATCAGAGACAGCAAGGTGTCAGATCATGAAGGGCCCTGTAGGCACAGTAAGGAATTTGAGCTTTATTCTGAATGAGGTGGAAGGATTACAGGACTTTGAGCAAAAAGGTGCCATGATATGATTTGAATTTTCTCTGGCTTCTCTGTAGGGAGTAATCTGTAGAGCAGCGATAATGGAAGCAAGGAGCACAGTTGGGCAGCTATTGCAGTAATTCATGCATAAAAGATAATGTTGGCTTGGACCAGAACAGTGGTGGCAAAAGTTGGGAAAGAGTTGGATTCTGGATGCATTTTGAACATGCAGCCATCAGATTTGCTAATAGATCGGATGGGAGATAAGAGCTTACCGTTGTAATTATGACTGTATAGATGCCACTCATCTGTGCCATACAATGAACCAATAATCTGTCAAGTACTAGTGCTGTTTCAGAATTGGGGTTACAGCAGTTAAATCTTCATGGGGTTTAATTCTAATCAAGGGAGGCAAATAGTAAATAATTTGAAAAAAAATGATTAATAAGAAAATAGACATTAACTAATGCTAGAAAGAAAATTTAAACATGGGGGTATGAGTGACGTAAGTGGCAGTTAATGAGGACAAGGTAATGAGGCAAGCCCTGGGGAGCTGAGGCCGAAGCAAGGAGGAGTCAGACCTGATGAGACTGGTGGGTTGGAGGGGTCGTATTCAAGCAGACACAGGATAGTGCAAGGATCCGTAGGCTTAGTCAGTAGTGATCTTATGGCCACTGTACTTTAAGCATAGCAGGAAGGGGGAAGGTCCTTCGGCATTGATAGGGAAGTAGGCATGGGCCAGCTCACACTGGGCTTTATAGGCTGGGATGAGAATTTTAGATGATCATGATTCTGTAGCAATAAGAAGTCATAGTAAGGTTTCAAACAGAGAAGGAACATGAACTGATTTACTTTTTTTAGAAAAATGATCCTTGCTGCTGGAGAATGGACTTTAAAGGGACTTTGTCAGTGAAACCATTTTGGAAGCTATTGTTTACTGGCTAATTCCACATTCTTTCCTTATCTTTATGCAGCCAGTTGCTGTTAGCTTAGTTTTTAAAGTGGAATATTTGCCCCTTTATGCCCCTGTCACTCAACATTCTTAGTGAATGCAGTGATCCACAGAATTCCTAAATAGCTATGGGTTTCCCTTTTAAGCTCTGTGTCTTAAAAAAAAAAGAAAAGAAAAGAAAAAGAAAAAGAAAAGGAAAAAGAGTGTTCCATTTAAATGAAAGTTTTTCTGAGTATTAAATAATTTAAATGAAGGATAATAAACGTACTGAATCCTTTCCTCTGCCTCATTCCTGTTGCTAGTGTTGATTAAAAGTGATGACCTCAGAGACTTCACATTTCCAGACCTGTGAGTTTTACAGATGCTGGCTCTGTGATTTTTCCTTTGGCTCCTGGTAATGACGTCTGTGCCTGACTCACATCAGCCCTCAGACAAGCTCCCATCACAAGCTTTTCTAAATAATTTTAAAAGCTCCTTTCCTATTGCACTGCTGCCTCTCTTTTTGGGTAAATTATATGGACTTTGTGACGGTCCTGTTCTTCCAAGGCCTTTTTCTTTTGGCACCTGGTTCATACTTACCTCTATTTTCCGAAAACTATTATATGAGTGAGGAACAGAGTACAAATTGTTACACTCATTTTGTAGAGCAATTTGAGCGTTCCATGGAGTTAAATATGTGCATACCTACAGTCCAGCAATGATCATTCTAGATATATATATGCCCTAGAGAAACATGTGCATATATGCAAGAACACCTGTGCATAGATATTCACCAAAGCACTATTGGTAATAGCAAAGAGACAGAAGCAACCTAACTGTCCGTTAGAAGGGTAATGGATAGATAATCTGTTCATGCATATCATGGAATACTGCATAATAAAATAATTAGAGCTGCATGTATCACTGACAATACCTGCAAAAATGTAATATTGAGTGAAAATAGAGAATTTGAAAGTAACATAGAAATGTAGTGCTGATAATATACATTTTAGCAATACAAAAACTATATAAATACATAGGTATATACAAAACTATGTAAAAATACAAAACTGTGTGTGCATGCATACACACAGTAACACATGGTTAATAAAAGTATAAAAATAGGCATGATAGTGATATGTACAAATTTCAGAAAACTTTTGGGAATAAAAGCAGGTAACAGAGGTAGAGAAGGCCTTAGATGAACTGTCATTTTTAAATGCTATGTTGAAAAAGAAATATATCTTAAGCAATCTGTAAAATATGATCATCTGTTAAATACGGCTTTTGAGTACATGGGTATAATAGTAATTTATGAACGTTTCTGTGATAGAAGTATTTAATAATTGAAGATATTAAATAATAAAAATACCTTAAGTCTTTTTACAGTTATTTTTTCCCACAGGTCATATCTTGATCATTCCTGTGGTTTTTTTCTGTGCTTCGTACCACCTAGGCACATAATAGAATCTTTTTCTCCAGTGAGTGACTAAATCATTTTTAGATGTGATGCTTCACTTTTAATGTTAAAGTTGAGTCCTCAATAAAATCACAGTTTTATTGTAAGATCTAACCAAGGGATTAAAATAACTTGACTATAGTGAAATTTGAGGTGTTGTTTCAGTCACTTTAATGACCACATGAGATAATGATGCAGTTTTGAAGTCAGTATCAGATGAATATTTGTATTCCGAGTGAGCTGGAGGAATTCAAGGCAGAGAAAAAATTAAACAGTTTAACCTAGCCTACTCACATAAACTATTTGATATGAGCATGGTTAGTATTAGACTCTTAAAAATACCAATTAGTTTGAGAACAATGGATAGAAAAAGAAGTTGTGCCATGAACTGTCCAATTTCCCTATTGTTCCTCCTTTGAGAGATTTCACAGGCAGATAATCTCTCTAGAGATGGGAATGCCTGGTGATGCATCTGCTCTATACCTTTCAACATCTCCTCCATAAAATAATCAACAATGGAACTTTAAGAAACCTTCTAATGCTTCAGCCATGTTACTGAAGCCATTGTGTGGAAACAATGTTTTTTTCTAGTAGGTTTTCTTAGAAAATAAATTTGTATGCTTCATGTACTGACAGACACAATACTGAATTCCAAACAGTGAAACAGCTACTTGCATTTATAAAATATAGGTAGTTCTCAAAAGTAGTATGTTCACTAGGATAGCTCTCCAACTTATCTCTAAATAATTTAAATGAAGGATTACAAATGAGTTTTAGTTTGTACTCTTCGATCTTTGGGACTTGAAAAATTGTTAAAGATATGTCAGATATGTATATATTTCTCTACTATATGCATATATATAAATAATCATGTATTTTCCCTTTTAAAAATCTGTTTTTCAGTTTTCAAATACATTTTCCCCTTTGCTATCAGTGAAAGGTATTTTTAGATTTGTATAGCCTTACATATGACATTATTCTATTTTATTAAACAAATGCCATCACTGATTTCCTACTCACAGCATTTTATTTTCTTTACCTTAATTTTGAATATGTTCACCCAAATAAAAAATCTGTTTCTCTTTGTGCTTTTGAGGTTAGAAACAATGTCTTACTGATTTCTCGAGCCCTCAACCTAGTACAGTGCCTGGCACATGATAGGTACTTAAGTGTCTGTTGACTGGTTAAAGAAGCATCTGTATTACAAACAAATATTGAATATCAAGTTTTGCGTAGTATGCCCCCCTTATTGTCTCCCAGCCCCATCCTACTTTGTTTTTCTCCATTGGTGCTAGTATGTTTATACTCTGCCTTTACCTGTTTGTCTTTTGTCTTTCTCCTTCCATAAAATGTACATTCCAAGAAGACTGGGATTTCATTGTCTCTACTGCTTTACCTGCCTAGAACATTGTTATGTAATATGCATATTACAGTTTTTGAATCAATGAATAAATATTGGTTTCCAGTAGGTGCAAAGCAGATTGTCAAATGCAAGGAATAGGAAACCTTTCATTTTCTTCCCCCAAAATTTTAGTATGGAATTGAGTATTTTGAGTATTTCCTATAAAAATATTTTGGATTCACTGCCTCTGTTCCTATCAAGGGTGACATTTCCAAATGTAGAGGTGATTAGTTTGATTGCTTGGACCTTGAAGAAATCGACTACTTTTTGCATAGTGGTCTGTGGTCTAGGGAAGTCTTATTACTTAAACACTCTTGTGCTTATAATATTCTCTTACTAAAGAAAAAAAAACCCAAAATGTTAAAGGTTAGTTCTTATTTGCATAATGAGTTAATTTTATTTCTTGGGTTGCCATCCTGCAAGCACATTTTCTAAGTCTTTAGAAGCCTCTGACTATTTTTAAATTGCTCTTGCTGTACATGATAAAGACTAAGTCTCTGGCCTTTTGAGATGATTCGAGTAATCAGTCCTAACATTCCTCTGTGGTGGAACTGCTTTTCATGTGTGCGTGTTTGCTATCCTCACCTTCTTCACAGCTATTTTCCCTGAGTCATGTTTCAGCACTTGTGGAAACTCATAACAAATTGTCATCTAGTAAAACCTTATGTTTTGTGCATTTTGCCATTATGGGTGTGGATTGAAGTGCTGTAAGTGTATAAATCTGTGATGTAACAGCAAATCTTAGGTGGAGAGGAAAACATGAAAATGTTTTGTTGTATTTTCTTTTGCTTTTTTATTAGTTTGCTTTTCTGAGAAACATAATGATATCTCAGAAGACTAATACCAGAATGTTTAAAAATTATAAATATGCAGCCAAGTGGGAGAACAGCCAGTATGAACATTTTAGTGTGTTTTATTTGAGAATATGGCGTTATTTCCCATAACCGAAAAGTAATTGACACAGTCAAGTTACTAACTTGAGGAAAACACATTTTCAAGTATATGATGCAAGAAGTTACTTGACGTGAAATGGGTGCTTAAATTTGTGTTGATGGTGTAAGGATAACTAAAGTGATAATTGTTTTGTTTTTTCTCTAATAGTTGTTTTCATCTAAATCTTATAATAATTATATGCCTTATATGTATTATCTTATTTATTCCATATCATAATCTTTTCAGATAGATATTGTTATTATCTCCCATTTAAGATATTGCAAGCAAAACTTAGCAGTGTGTAGACAGGTAATGATGGAAGGTAGCAGAGCTTATATGCTTAACGTCTGTTAGGTTCAACACTTATTAAATAATCATATGCATTTCAACTCATGCAGAAGAGAAGGTTTCGAAACACAAGTCCTCACAGCACTTGGGACAAAGAGTGGGACCTGTTAAAAATTCCTCTACTCTTTCAAGAACACTGATAGCCATGGGACAGAGGTTAAAAAAAAAAAAAAAAGATAAAGGAGATCAGTAGTGAGACTGACAGCACCACCCTAGTTTGAGTTCCAGAAGTGTAGAGAAGAGCCAGGTGGCCTCTGTACCTTGGTTGTTGGCTTTGCAAGAAACTGTGTTGCTACTCTTACAGGCAAGGATGGACCTGACCCTGCCCATCTCTAGTAGTGAGAAGATCCCACAACCACAATAGAGAGAACCAGATTACATTCTATTATTCTGTGTCCGGTAGGCTATCACAGTCCTTGTTCATAACAGATTTTCAATATCTGTTGATTTGAATGTAATGAAATGAATGCAAACATAACTATGAATGTCACTAGCAGTATGTGGTCCTGGAAAAGTCCATGTATTTCTCTGAGTTTGTATTTCCTCAGCTCCAGAATGGGTAATAATTCCTACTTGGGACAACTGTTGCATGAATCTACTTTGTGAACTCTAAAGAGAAATGTGACTTGGATACTTTCATGCCCTTTTTGTTTCTTCTTTCTTGGGCTACCTAGTGCCCACCTACCTTGGACTTTGTTGTTAATACCCAATTAATGGGTAGAATACAGCATGAGAAGGATCCTGGAAAAGTTAAATTGATTTATATTTTTAAGAGACAGGAAGGTACTCATGAAAAAAGGAATCTAGAGGCAGAAGGGAAGGGCGAGTAGGGGTGAAGTCAGGAAAAGAACAACGAACTCTTTTTTTATTTTTTTTAAAGATTTTATTTATTTATTTGAGAGAGAGAGCACATGAGAGGGGTTAGGGTCAGAGGGAGAAGCAGACTCCCTGCCGAGCAGAGAACCCGATGTGGGACTCAATCCTGGGATTCCAGGATCATGACCTGAGCCGAAGGCAGTCGCTTAACCAACTGAGCCACCCAGGCGCCCAAGAACAACAAATTTTTAACAAGCTGTCTGAACATTTAGGAAATACAGGTTGGTATAGAGACTGACTAAGATGTTTTGGCTCTCTTTTGTGTAGTAGACAGGCTCTGTTGCATTTTTACAGATGGCTGTGAAATTTTTAATCACATTTTTTAGTGTCAGAAGAGTTTTCCTTTTCAGTGCAACAAACCTATGGTATGATGAACTATGAGGTGACCTGGTCTTACTCAGGCTACATAGTGGATGGAGTATTATAAAGTTGCATCCATGAGGATTCTTATTAAATATGCCCAGATGATGGGACGCCTGGGTAGCTCAGTCAGTTAAGCATCTGCCTTCAGCTCAGGTCATGATCCCAGGGTCCTGGGATCGAGTCCCGCATTGGGCTCCCCGCTCCACGGGGAGTCTGCTTCTCCCTCTGCCTCTGCCTCTCTCTCTCTATCTCTCATGAATAAATAAATAAAATCTTTAAAAATAAATAAATAAATAAATAAATAAAATAAATAAATAAATATGCCCAGATGATAACATTTTAATGGCTAAAAATACTGTAATGTTTTTTCATTGGAATTTACTGTTCAATGTAATGTAACCAAAATTTTGTTACTACTTTTTTTTTTTTAGAATTGGAGCACACATGGTTGCTTTTGCAAAAGTTTTGAAGTAGAGATATGACATATACTAATATTAGTTTCACAAAATAAAGAGCATTATTATTGGTAAGGGAATTCAGTGAGGAAGATAGTGCATTCAAGCCAGATAAAGTGATATATTTTAGATCATTTGAATTAGAGATTTCATGTGATAAGCTACATTTCTTTATTCTTTAATCAACTTATTTGAATTAGAGATTTCATGTGATAAGCTACATTTCTTTATTCTTTAATCAACTTGTAGTTTATGATGTCTTTATTAAAGATGAAAATAGAGTAGCATGCCAACATATAAGCATTTAATTTAGTCATACTCACCTATGCAAACTTAAAAGGAAAAGATGAGAGAAATACCAATTTAAGTACCATGAGCAATTTCTCACACTATTTCTCCCAAAGAGTGCTAATCTGAGTGACCTTAAGATATAAGTGAATCAGCTGGTCACTCAGTAAATCTCATTTCATTTCATGCCTGACTAGAGGAAAAATCTTAGGGTGCTGCACATGAGCATTGTGTTTAAAGATAAAATATTGTAAAAGTGTATTTTGCATATTGTAACTGAAGGCTACAGATCAGTAGTGCAATGATGTCATCAATGACATAAGTTTTTTTCTTTTCCTCCATCAATTTGCTTTGTCATTCTGAGAGTGTCAACTTAGTTTCCCTTAAGATAGCTGCCATAGGGGTGCCTGGGTGGCTCAGTCGGTTAAGCGACTGCCTTGGCTCTCAGGTCGTGATCCCGGAGTCCCGGGATCGAGTCCCACATTGGGCTCCCGGCTCAGTGGGGGGTCTGCTTCTCCCTCTGACCCTCTTCCCTCTCGTGCTCTCTCATTCTCTCTCTCAAATAAATAAATAAAATCTTTAAAAAAAAAAAAAAGAAAGATAGCTGCCATAGAATCAGTCATATAAAAACAGAGAACAAACTGATGGTTTCCAGAGGGGAGAGGTGAGGGGGATGGGCAAAATTGGTGAAGGGGAATGGGAGGGACAGTTGCCAGTTAATGAATGTGTAAGTCATGGGAACAAAAGGCACAGCATTGGGAGTATAGCCAATGATATTATAATAACATTGGTGAGCACAGCATAACATAGAGAGATGTTGAATCACTATGTTGTATACCTGAAACTAATATAACATTGTGTGTCACCTATACTCAAAAAATAATAATAATAATGAAAAGAAAGAAAGACGACTGCCAAAGTTTTAAGCTCACATGGAGATTCCAGGTCCAGTGGAAAAAGTTGTATTTCTTATATATTTTATTAGTGATGATGTCTCTCCCCAGCCTATTTCTCCTCACTTCTTTTTGGCCATAATTACATCACATACCCAAACCAGTCCCTGGCAAGGAAAATGATTTGGTTAGATCAGCCATAATTCAACCATTGGCTTGGGAATGGGCCCATATTCTCTGATGCATAGGGCCAACCACAGGCAAATATTGGATTCTGTTAGAAAAGAGAAAACAGAGTGAATAATGATCAGGTAGGCAAATAGGGTGTGCAGTATATTCATTAATAGAGTGAAAAACACTATTTCTATTTCACATTATTTTATATACAAAAGACCATGTGCATTATACTTAATGGGCAATAGAAAGGCTTTTTGTAGGGGTAATTTTAAACTCATACTTTGGTAGTAGGATTCGTGCTAGAATGTAATTCTAGCATGTAAGGTGAGACTCAACTATAGCACCAATATTCACCTTAGTTTTCTTAAAGGCAAACAGAGAATCTGGTTTGCTGTTATAAAAGTTTAATCAACAACTTACATGTTTTGGAGGTTTTTGTTTTTGTTTTTGTTTTTTGTTTTTAAAGAAAACCAATATAGGGTAACTCTACATTGAAGAAACCTCTCCAAATCTATCCAGAAATCCAGACATTCAACAAAAAAATACTGAGGACCTCCTATGTGCTTGCCACTGTTCTAACCATTTTGGATAGATCAAAGAATGGGATAGATAAGGTACCTGTTTTTTTTTTTCTTTTAAAGATTTAATTTATTTGAGAGAGAGAGAGCACAAGTAGGGAGGGGCAGAGGGAGAAGGAGAAAGAATCTGAAGTAGACTCTGCACTGAAAGCAAAGCGCACACGAGGCTCAATCCCACTACCTTGAGATCATGACCTGAGTCAAAACCAAGAGTCAGATGCTGACTGAACCTCCCAGGTGCCCTGATATGGTACCTGTTCTTAAAGAGTTTACATTCTATTATGGAAAGAGAAAATAACCAGATATGTTAACAAGTAAGCAAAGGGGAGGTAGGGGGATGAGGTCAGAGGTCTACAGGGGCCAGATCATGTGGAATTGTGCAATCAGACATAGAAAGATTGGTATTTATTTCAAACATAATTGGAAGCCAATGGAAAGCTCCATAGGAGAAGTGACAAGATACATACCAGATGTGGTGTGGGGACAGCACTGTAGGGAAGCAGCTGAAGTACAATTAGGAGACTGTTGCTTAGGTGACAAATGGTGGTAAAAACAAGGTGGTAATGGTGAAATGTACAAAATATGTACAAATCCAAAATATTTTGAAGAGAAGATGTGAGAAATGGGAAAATGAGAGAAAAAGTATAACTTCTAGACATTTGGCCTAGGCTACAGAATAGATGGAGGAATTATCCGAGATGGGTAGGAAGCAGGATTGTTGGGGAAAGGAGGCAGGCAGAAGCACAAGAGTTCTGTTTTAGCCCTATTAAGTTAGAGATGGGTGCTGGGCATCCTCGTAGAAATGTCAGATAAGCAGTTGGATAAATCAGCCTTAAGTTCTAAGAAGAGACAGGGTCTGGAGATAATAGATTTGGGACTCTTCTGCACGTAAAAAAGCAGAGCAGTGCCCACACAATTATTTTAATTAATTCCACAGAGCATTCTAAAGTATAATTTGGATAACTGAAAATTGATGGGTACTTATATATTGAAACATCTGTCTTGAAAATTTGTTGACAACATGATTTCTGAGAAATTGATTGCTCATGACAAGCAGTGATGGCTCATTTCATCAAAGTTTCCCTAAAAGACAAAGAAAGTTTTATATGATCAGCTTTAGCTTGCTTTGAAAATGTGTTTTTGTACATCCCTGTTTTGGGTTAGCAATAAAATTATCTGCTTTTGCTTCATAAATCAAACAAGGACACAGTTGTTAAATAGTCTATATCATATTAATTAAGCTCTGAAACAAGGTAAGCATTACAGCCATTTATAACAGAGTATTGTATAACTTGCTAATCAATGAAAAAGGCAACTAATTAACAAGCCACTAGTCAGCATTTTGAGCAGAAGTTGGTGACTTTCAGCTTAATTAAACCTTGCAGGTGTCAGTGATCATATGAAAGAATCTTTAATCTGTTTGTGTCTAAATTCCCCTAGATCATTTTCAGGTCTGCACATGTTTAAAGCCCCTAGCTATTTTAAGATAGGTAGAGGGATTTCAGTGTATTTTTTTTTAAGATTTTACTTATTTGAGAGAGAGTGAGTGAGAGCACCAGCAGGTGGAAGGGCAGAGGGAGAGGAAGAAGCAGACTCCCTGCTGAGCAGGACCCTGGGATCTTGACCCGAGCTGAAGGCAGAGGCTTAACTGACTGACCCTTCCAGGGGCCCCAAAGGATTTCAGTGTCTTAAAAACACTTGGCATTTTTAAAAGCCCTCTCATCTAAATTGTTGAGATTTCTCTTAGATAAAGATAGTGGAATGAAGTTCATGAACCATTTTACCCAAAAAATAATAAACTTAGAGGGCTGACTAAATTCCATCTACAAAATTTTTTAAACCTGCTGAAAGAATAAGTGAATTTTTAAAGCACTTTAATTGAAGCATAATTTATACACCGCAAATTCACTTATTTTTAAGTGTGGAAATTTATTAATTTTTAGTAAATTTATGGAGTTGTACAATCATCACCAAAATATAATCAAAATAACTGAAATTTTAAAGTTTGGCAGATTTATCTATAATGCTATCAAAATTAGCTTGCAGGGAAGCTGAGATATTTCTAACCTTTAGGAATGGCCTATAAAAGAATAGGTATGCCTTTGCTTCTAGTTCTGAAATGTTTCCATGAGTCAGCTAAAGCCAACATCAAAAACAGGAATCTAGGCAGGATGACTCAAGCATTAGGATTAATTAATTATTTTTTACATAATATTTAAATACTACAAGTTTTTCTGTATTACACTGTTTGGCAAAAATTAGGAACCCTAGTTCTTTAGGGTGCCTTTTTTTCTTTCTACAGATCATTCTCTCATGGTTATTACAAGAAATACAAATATTCTTTTGTAATGATAATGTTCTCATTTCTTAGTTATAATCTCTTTGTTGAGATAGCGTCATTTTCAGAGTTGCTTAGGAAATGGGCAAATATTTATATTTGAGATTTGATAAGTGTGCCTATCAAAAATATGTGTCCTATTGAACACATTATATGAAATTATTTTTTATTTTAAAGAGACAGGTAGTGGTTTGCTGAATCAAAGTATCAAGTACTAATAATTATGATACCCTCACTCATCACTTCGTGTTCCAGGAACTTTTCATAGCTATATATATTTTTTCCTTTAATTTTTACAACAACCTATGGAATAGGCATTTATATTGCTCCCATTCCACAAACTTAGAAAGTAAGGCACAGCGAAATTAAGTAGTTTTCTCAAGATACTCCATATAGTAAGGGCAGAGCTGGAATGATGAATATAGGCAGTCAGATTGGAATTCTTGCTCTTATTTAGTATCTCCTACTAGAAACTTTGATTATTAACATTGCTCATATCATATAGCTTCAATTGTTTGACACCCGTAAGACCTAACGAAGTTTCATGCAGTAGTCCCAATCTGATAAAAAATCAGAATATGTTCTGAAATATTTCTTTTAAAAGTAGGAGATAGAGGCGCCTGGGTGGCTCATTCGGTTAAGCATCTGCCTTCAGCTTAGGTCATGATCCTAGGACCCTGGGATTGAGCCTTGTGTCGGGCTCCCTGCTTGGCTGGGAGTCTGCTTCTCCCTCTCCTTTGGCCCCTCTCTCCGCTCATGCTGTCTCTTTGTCTCTCAAATAAATAAATAAAATCTTTAAAAAAGTAAAAAAAAAAAAAAAGTATGAGATTTCACACACATTGACAATGTAGTGTTGTGTGAAGGATAATGTATTTGGAATCTGAAGACTTGGGTTAGAAATGATAACTCTTCTGACATAATTGTAGTACCTTGGCAAATTATTTAGGCTTACTGAACCTGTTACCTATAAAATAGGGAAGGCCTTTCTTGGCTGACCTGGCATCTTTTTTATGTCTTCACGATAACAAGATG
Organism: Mirounga angustirostris; assembly: GCF_029215605.1. Lineage (NCBI taxonomy): Eukaryota > Metazoa > Chordata > Mammalia > Carnivora > Phocidae > Mirounga > Mirounga angustirostris. The sequence goes on along the minus strand of NW_026991709.1, from coordinate 171,867,218 downwards.
GTAGCCCTTATCACAGTGCCTGGAAGTTTCTGTCATCTGAATCTCCCACATAGACTGTAAGCTCCTTAATGACAGAGACCACATCTTTTGTTTTGTATCTTCAGTATCATTTAAGATACTTGCTGTCAACTCAAAAGTACACATTAAATATGTACAAAAGTAAAGAGTTGTCATCAAGATCAAATATGATGAGTAACCTTCCATTGGGCTCTTGGTATCAGTCATAGGGGATTAAAAACACCAAAGCAATGTATATTGATTCATATGCACAGATGCAACATAGAAACAACATTGGGAGTAAATATTTTCAAATAAATAGCTTGAGGAATTGATAGGGAACATTTCACCATTCACTTATGGGGAAAACATTTGCATCATCCATGTATACCTTTATTTTCTGTTTCTATTCTCTCTTAAAATCTTTCAAAATTATGGGTCACAGTTGTAAAAAGATTGACATCCGTTGGACTATTTGGTTAAGTAATGAAAGAAGGGGCAAGACCTGTTGAATCTATTTTTAGGGTATCACACAGCACATTTCAGTTTTCTTTTTTTTTTTTTTCACATCCTTATAAAGAAGTCTTTTTATTTTCCTGGTGAAGAATATGAGACAGCCCACACTTTTTCCTTGAAATGTTTTTTCGTATTGATCAGACATAGACAGTTTACCAGGGATGCAACTGCTTACATCTTCTCTGTCCACAAGACATTCATTTTCTCAGTGGTACTCAGAGCTTATGACTTTAACCCTTTAAATTTTGGAATCTGTTTTTCCTGTGATAGAGACTATGCTCCTGTTTCTATACCTGGTGCTTTTATTTCCCCCTCACGTAAGTATTCTTCCAAATGTGTACTCAAATAGTAATATGTTGTCTGTCCCAGTCCCTGAAGAGCTTTGAAAATTGGAGGTAAGTCAGTCACTCATTTGGTTGTATTAACATTGAATAATTCAAAGCAGGGCAACACTGTACTATATGAAATCAAATTTTACTTTTTACTTAATACAACTTTAGCTGAACTCCTCTGTGATGCAGAAAGTAGTTTTGAATTTAAGATAGCTATTGATTTATTGAGGATCCCTAGAAATCTGAGCTACAGAACAGGTGGGCTAAAATAATAAGCTTATCCTTTTATGCTACTGATAAAATATTTACCTATATAAAATAATATTGCTATAGATTAAATATAATCATTTATAATTGCTTGTATCTAAATGAAAAAATCTGTTTAAACAAGAACGCCCTTGTGCATAGGATAACTAGGATTTAGGAAACCTGAGACCCTCACCGACCGAGAAATACACACATCACTAGCTTCCATAATAGCCCCACATCATTATCCCTTCTTTGAAAGAAGGCACATCAACTCCAAAACACCTCTCTTAAAAATTAAGATTGGTTAGACATGTTTTTATCTTTTTTGGGCCCCTTTCCTGGATTTTTAACAAAAAGAGACTATGTTTTAAGAAAACAAATCTAAACATGAAGTAAGAATGACTTGAAATCTAGGAAGTGTAAATTTCAACTTGGGTCCATACTGGACCTTACTGAATCATAATTTTAACATTTATAAAATGAAATAATAAAGATGATATCTGATGTATAAGGTTGTTTAGAGGATTAAATGAGAAAACTGCAAAATTTTGGCATGTTGTTGGACACATAGAATGTTCTTAGTAAATGTCAGCAATCCCCTATTCTCCTCCACTCTTCCTCCTCCTCATAGCCAACATATATTAAAGTATAACATGAGGAATGGGAACTGGACTGAGTCTGCCTCAGTACATTCTGGAAGAGAACATTCTATTCTGCCTATCCTCCTCACCAGAATTTTTATTGCAGTTGTCAGATGTGTTTCACCCTATTCCAGTAACTGTAAAAACACCTGGGGAGTTCTTAACTTACATTTTATTAAAAACACGCAAATTTTAAGTGGAGAATGACTTAATGAACCTCATGGAGTGAGAACCAAATACAGTTTATATCCACTTAACTTGCACAGTTATAAGCAACATTTTTCACTAAGTTGTGACAAACTCTCCTTTCATAAAAGAACTTGTGAAAACCTGAAGCAGATGTGGCCAAGGGAATGATTCCTGTTCAGACATGACTTCTCAGAAGGTCAGTGTCTTCTCGGGCACCCTTTATGTGTGCTGCATTGAGATTTGATCCAGACCATCATGTGCTGCCTTGTTCCTTCTAGATATCCATAATCTTGTTGTACTTTGCAAAATCACAACACTGCTGTGTGTTTAAATGCATAAAGTCCCCATTCAGGGATACTTTGTGAGAGAGCGTAATGAGACACTTTGGGTTTCATCTGTGCCCTAATTATTAGAAAATATCCCTTCCCTAAGTCCGCTCTTGCTCTGCGTATTTATCTTTTGCTTTGCTGTTTCAAGGTTCTGCTTTTTACTCTGTTCTGTATTCACTGTGGCTGACAGGATTTTATGCTTATTACCTTTTGGTAGAAAAGAGTAATTTCCAGATGGGAGTCATTGGACAGAAGATAAGGACGTCATGCAGCCAGCGTGGCACAATGAGACACTTAGCTGTAATAAACATAATGTTCCTATTATAACAATACCACTGCAGTTACGGGACTGACAGTGAATAAAGTTGCTGATCAATAAAGATCTGTTGATATTAGTTTCACATAACTAAGAGTCTTTATGCAGATGTTCAATGACCTGTCATGTGTGTCACAGAAAGGTGATAATCTCAAAAATGTATCTTTCTTTTGAAAGACATTCAGTTAGTATGACTTACTATGTTAGGAAAGTCTTTTATTCTAATTCTTTTTTTTTAAGATTTTATTTATTTATTTTAGAGAGAGAGAGTGCACGAGTGAGGGGAGGGGCAGAGGGGAAGGGAGAGAGAGAATCTCAAGCAGACTCTACGCTGAGCCTGGAGCCCGATGGGGGGACTTGATGCAGGGCTCAATCCCACAAACCTGAGATCACAACCTGAGCCAGAACCAAGAGTCAGACACTTAACCAACTGAGCCACCCAGGTGCCCCTATTAGTTCTAATTCTGAGAGTATAGACATAGTATAGATATAGGACAAATACATTTGGAAGTAAAGGAGATAAGCCTAGAACATGTAAGCAATTATGGACAAATAATATAATTATTACTGTTTACTGAACATTTTCATGTATGCCAGGCCCTATGTGAAATCCCTTTTATACATTATCTTAAGATAGTCCATTCCAAAGCAAACATAAAGGAGGAAATGTTAATATATCCATTTACGGATGAACTAACAGAAGCTGAGTATCTCACCCAAGATCACATAGGTGCAATGGAAAAGCTAGAATTTTGAACCCAGTGCATTCTGACTCCAAAACCAGAGCTCTTTAGGACTGGATTTCCTAGTGTGAAAAGTAGGTCAGCTGAGGATAAGGGGGATGTGTATTTGTTTATTTTTATTTTTATTTTTATTTGAGTATAGTTGATGCATAATGTTAAATTAATATCAACAACATAGTAATTCAACTTCTCTATATTATGCTATGCTCACCACAAGTGTAGCTACCATCTGCAAAATAAAACGCTATTACAGTTGTCATTGACTATGTTCTCTGTGATGTACCTTTTATTCCGATGACTTATTCATTCCCTAACTGGAAGCCTGTACCTCCCACTTCCCTTCACCTATTTTGCCCATCCCCCAAACCCCTCACCTCTAGGTCTGATTCTGCTTTTTGTTTGTTAATTAATTTGTTTTTTTAGATTCCATATATGAGTGAAATCATATGAAATTTGTCTTCATCAGTCTAATTTATTTCACTTAGCATAATACCCACTGCTCCATCCATATTATTGTACCTGCTTTTTCTTTAATTCCCCAGTATGATTTCTACATTTCTACATAGTAATAGTTTTGTAGCGATCAAAGAGTTCCCTGCAAAGGAATGAGTGAAATTAAAGATCCATGCTGTGTTTTGGAGGGCAAATTTTCGTTCACCTTGAAAAATGGTGCAAAGCATTGTAGAAAGCTACTTCTCTGCTTGCCCAAATATGACAATATACCTTCATCTTCACCTTAGTCAAGGATGTTATTCTGGTGGGCTTGTAAATACTGAATATTAGCTTCGTGAAGGATTATTTTTTGTGATTAATTCTTTTATTTTCATTTTTATTCTTGTGTTTTCTTTTCTGATTTTCTACCCCCTGGTTTTGCCCATTTAAGGTCCATATATTTTTGTCATTTTAACTCTTCGTCCTGAAGCTCTGCAATCATTTCTGAGTTTTATGGATCACTGCACAGATATTCCGGTGGTGTGCTATTAATCTTTCTCCGACCATACAGCCGTTTTACCAAGGCTTTGGGATGATATTTAGCTGTTACTGTGGAGCTTCCTACTGGAATCTAGACAGAATGGGGGTGGGAGAGGTCAGGGGATAGGTAAACATAAATCAGGTTTGTGCAAACAAGCATGATGAATGCTAGTTCCCAAAGTGCTCTGCCTTTTGTCAAACTTATATATTAGGAGAGAGGGCTGTGTGGTGTGAATGATGAATCATAAAACTGCTCCCTGGCGAAAAAGCAAGCCTAGAAACTACTGCAGTAACACGGTAGCTTGGATACATCATAGGGCTTGGGAATACAGAATGAAAAACAATGGTATCTGTATCAGCCTGAATGAAACAGCACAGAGAGGAGAGCAGTGTCCCTGCCTGGGAAAACCAGATCAGTCAAAGGGAGGTGAGCGTGGATCAGCAAACTAACATAAATAGTACATCCAGGGTTCTTACTCAGGACCCACAAGTTTTTAAAAAATAAGATAAACACTCAATTCTTTGTTCATTAACCTTTAACTGAAATTTAGCAATTCATTTAATTATGAAGGTAGATGATAATAATGGAATTATGATCTCTTACTGTGGTTTTACAACTAGTAGAAATAGTGACTTATTTATATTGTATTGACAGTAATTACAAATATCTCAAAACATTGTTTATGTGTTTACTGCTTTGAAATTTCAATAGTTATTATACTCGCTACTAGAAATACATATTATTTTATCATTAAAGTTTAAAATATGTTTTTAAGAGATTTTATTCATTTACTTTATTTTAGAGAGAGAGAGAGTGCTTGCACGTGCGGGGGGAGGGACAGAGGGAGAGGGAGAGAATCTCAAGCAGATTCTGTGCTGAGCACGGAGCCTAACACACAGGGCTCTCTCTCATGACTCTGAAATCATTACCTGAGCCAAAACCAAGAGTCGGACATTTAACTGACTAGCCACCCAGGTGTCCCTAAAATGTTTTTATAATCCTGTTTCAGTATTTGTAATTCTGTGCATGCTATTTTATGCCTAAAATGTATTATTCTGAGAAAGCAATTATAGCTTTCACCAGGGTATCAAAAGGGTCATGGCACAAAAAAGTTAGGAACTCTTGCAGTAGATGTTGTTGCTAATGTTAGATGAGGTCTGGATTCTTAAGGATTTAACTTCTTAAAAATTATTTGAGGAAACAAAAGTTGTACTTTGATATATTCACTATGTACATGTTGCCACAAGTCAGCATCTACCATGAATAAAAATTAATTTGTGGAGTAATGCCTTACCTTTAACTTGTCAAACTTTGCAACCTGGATGCCAACCCAGGAACATAGCATGACTGTCAGACTAACCATGCTCATTCGTCCCCCTACTAACCTTTACCTTTATTGTACAGAAACAGTTTGCATTGTAATTAAGAGTCCTGGCTCTAGAATTGGAATTTTTGGACCAATTTGAGCTATGTGACTTCATTAGATATGTGATGCTGGGTATATCATTTTACCTTTCTGAGCCTCAGTGTTCTCATCTATAACAATGAGAATAATAACAGTACCTACTTTATAGAGTTCCAGAGAGGGCTAAATTAAAGAATGCACTTAGAGCATTAAAACAGTTATAAATATAGTATAAGTACTTAATACATAATCACCAGTATTATTTTCAGTACTGTAATTCTGTGTTTAATAAGAATTATGGCCCACCACCATCTTCAGTCTCCAAAGATGTAGCAGAGCCTTGAAAACCCATGCACCTCAACTGCATAGATGGATGCCATAAGAACAAAACTTCTAGGATTCAGAGTACCAGGGTATGGTCCCAGGGTATAGTACCATGTCATTTATATATATATATATATAAAATGAGACTACATTCTATTTTAAAATTAGTTTCAGTAAATTTGGGGTCAACATAGAGGAATACGTATAAGCTATATATAAGGTATAGAGAATAACAATATAACATATACTAATGACATCATTACATTAACTTTGAAATTCTCAGAATGCTCTGTGACCAGAAGCTGTCCTCCCCTCAGATGTAACCACTATCCTGAATTTTGTTCATTATTTCATTGCTTGCTTTTGTAGTTTTATCCCATATATCTCCTAATAAATATAAACCTTATATGAATGAAGTTCTACTGAAACTTAGGACTCGCTTTTTTCACCTAGTTTAGGTTCCTGAGATTCATCCATGCCATTACAACTGGCTATCATTAATTTTATTTTATTTTCCCCTTTCTACCATTTTTCACTGAATGTATATACCACAATTTATTATTCGTTTACTACTGATTGCCTCTTTTTGCTATTATCAATAATACTGCTATGACTATTGTTATACATGTTCCCTGACTCTAAGAAAAAGAATCATTGAGTTGTGAGTATCCTCAGCTTTACCAGATAATTCAAAATTATTTTTCAAAGGACTATTCTAACTTACATTCCTACCAGCAGTGTCTAATTGTATCAGTTCCTTCACAATCATGTCAACACTTGGTATTGTCAGACTTTTGCATGTTGACAGTCTATCAAATTTGAAATGCTATCTCAATGTGATTTTATTTTGCAATTTTTATTTTCAAGTCTTTATTGACCATCCAGTTCTCTTCTGTGAATTACTTGTTCAGATGATTTTTTTTTAAAGATTTTACTTATTTATTTGACAGAGAGAGGCACAGCGAGAGAGGGAACACAGGGGGAATAGGAGAGGGAGAAGCAGGCTTCCCGCCAAGCAGGGAGCCCGATATGGGGCTCGATCCCAGGACCCTGGGATCATGACCTGAGCCAAAGGCAGACATTTAATGACTGAGCCACCCAGGTGCCCCAATAAGGTTTTTTTAAAAAAAGAAAAAAATGTAACTGAAATAGGTATCTCTTATAGACTGAATTGTGCCCCCCACCTTCACATTGAAGTCTCAACTTCTAATGTGACTGTGTTTGGAGATAGGGTCTTTAGGAAAGTGGTTGAGGTTCAGTGAGGTCATAGGGTAAAGCCCTAATCCAATAAGTCTGTTTTCCTTATAAGAAGAGGAAGAGACATCAGGGGTGAACACATAGAAGGTGGGGAGGTGGCTATTGACAACCCAAAGAGAAAGCTTTCACCAGAAAGCAACCCTGTAACACACCTTTATCTTGAATTTCCAGCCTCCCAAACCATGAGAAAATAAATTTCTGTTGTTTAAGCCACACAGTCTGTGATATTTTTGTAATGGCAGTTCTAGAAGACTAATATCTAATTTGAAAACAAACAGCTTTTAAGTACTCCATTTTCTCAGGACAGGGTATCACTGTTTAACCTCTGGATTAGATTCTCTTTCTTCTAATAAAGACCTTTAACCCTAGTTCTTTCCATCCCAGATTCACAGATTGTCTTCTGGTCCTCACTGTAGGTACTCCAGCCTGGAAGGCTGGTCACAAGACTTCGTAAGTTTAATAAGAAAGCAGAAGGTCCAGATTATTACATCAGCCTCCTTGGTCTGATACACTTCATACTTCCTTTAAGACCTGAAACAGGCCTGTAGATTTTTGTCATCCTCCAAACCAGTTAACCCTATAATATTTGATACCTGCTTGAGCTGATGCTGTGTTTTTGTTTGTTTGTTTGTTTATTTCTTTGTTTTGTTTTCCTAAAGAGTGAACTTATGGATTGTTACACAGACCCATAGTACATTGGGATCAAATTATGCTACAAATTCATAATTATTTATGGACAACCTCCATTCCCGTAAAATATTCAATATGAGATTTTCCCCTGTATTTTTCTTTTCTTTTGCATTCCCATCAGATCTCATTCATATTGGCTGATGTGGGAGTAGTAGTATTACCAGGTAAAGTTTTTAATTTCTTCTCTAGAAATTAAGTATTGACATTGTTTTCTGAGAGTAATGGCTCTCATGCAGTGTTTGATGCTTTATTTCTACATTTGTTATTACTGACTGTTAGGAAGACAATGTTACTAGGTCAGGAAATTAGCTTAGGGGAAAGGAAAAAAAGGCAAGCAGCTACTCTAAGTTTAAAATCCATACAGTGTGATGGGTTATTGTGATGAATACTTAGTTTTGAAAGACTTCATTTATTATGTAATAGCAAAATGCAGTTAGAAGAATGCTTCTGTCAGTGAACCTTACAAAGTAGTAACCTCCTGAGATTAGCTAGATGTTCCTATGCACTGTAAGAAGGGAGCAAATTTGACACTAAAAACAATATATATTCCAGTAAAAACAAAATACTCTAAGAGTTACCTTGTACGGGGGCGCCTGGGTGGCTCAGTCGTTAAGCGTCTGTCTTCGGCTCAGGTCATGATCCTAGGGTGCTGGGATCGAGCCCCGCATAGGGCTCCCTTCTCGACGGGAAGCCTGCTTCTCCCTCTCCCACGCCCCCTGCTTGTGTTCCCTCTCTCGCTGTGTCTCTCTCTGTCAAATAAATAAATAAAATCTTTAAAAAAAAAAAAAAAAGAGTTACCTTGTACAATAGAAGATCCGTTACTCTTCCAGAGCCTGAGGTTGGTCACTCATCTTCACCACCTGGTTCTTATACTGGTTTTGGTGACTTAATCATAGTTTTGATAATGTTACAGGCACTATATTAAGGGATTCACATATAAATAATTCAGTTTTTGTATTTTTTAATCTAAGGAAACTTAACTAAGATGCATTAGAGAAAATACAATTCAAGCCAAATGTACAAGAATCAAAACTTTGTGCCGTATTTAAAAATCATTTCATTCTTGTTCAACTGCATTACGTTTACCTTCTCTCATAATCTGTAATCTCATAAAAGACAGAGACTGTTTCATTAATTGTTTAATTCCCCTAGTAGTTATCAGGTACATTTCCTACACAGTGCAGTTATGATCTCATTCAGTTTCATTTTTAAAAGCAGTACAGAGATATGTTAAAAAAAAAAAAAAAGAAGATAGTAGGAAGGGAAAAATGAAGGGGGCAGGAATCGGAGGGGGAGACGAACCATGAGAGACTATGGACTCTGAGAAACAAACTGAGCGTTCTAGAGGGAGGGTGTGGGAGGATGGGTTAGCCTGGTGATGGGTATTAAAGAGGGCACGTTCTACATGGAGCACTGGGTGTTATGCACAAACAATGAATCATGGAACACTACATCAAAAACTAATGATGTAATGTATGGTGATTTACATAACATAATAAAATTAAAAAAAAACAATACAGAGACAAAATTACTTTTCAGAACCTTTTAGGAAAGGGCCATGTTGGAGGCTGATGTATTACCTCTAACTAAAACCAGCACTTCTGAATTTCCCAGTAACACTGGAAAAAAATTGCTATTGAACATTAAATGAAGTATTTTTCTTATCCTCAGGGACCATGTTTTATGTAAAATATGCCCTATTAGGGGGCGCCTGGGTGGCTCAGTTGGTTAAGTGTCTGCCTTCAGCTCAAGTCATAATCCCAGTGTCCTGGGATGGAGTTGGGCTCCCTGCTTAGTGGGGAGTCTGCTTTTCCCTCTGCCCCTCCCCTCTGCTCATGCTCTCTCTCTCTCTCTCAAATAAATAAATAAAATCTTTTTTGAAAAATATGCCCCTTCACATACCAGAATCACATGGTATTGAATGGCATGGAGAGCTCAAGTCTTACTCAAAGAACTTCAGGTCTATGCCATTCTTATATTCACCATAGCGTACAAAGTCATTGAGAACCTTCTAAATAGCATACAAAGTCATTGAGAACCTTCTAAGCAAGATCACCCTGTGAGCGATTGGGGTGGAATTTAATTCCTGTAAATTAAATTCACCTGTGATCACAAACCATTATACCAGGTGGTGATAAGAGTAACTTCTCAAGTTTTCTCTGGACCAAACAGGCTGCATGCACTTACTGAGTAAAAATTCTCATAATCAGTATGTGTTGGTGACTGGAAACTTACAAGTAATAAGAACTAAATTTACTTTAACATTCTATAGCATCTAGCTTTTGTTTCAGGTTGCTTTTTTAAAATTACTAATCTTTACATTTATTGTTTCCATAGTCCAAAGAACAATTCGAGAAAGTGAAATCATCAGTCATTTGTACATAGGAGTCTAGTCATACAAACCTTAGCTGTAGCCAGCTGCTGTATTACATTAATCCAGGGGTGCTGCTCACATAGAACACCATGTGAGTGGTGCTCCCATTCCAGAGCTATGCAGAGCTATCAGTGCCCTGGCCTGCTTGCTAGTCATTGGATTTATCAAAAATCTGTCTTTATCAAACAAAAATGTTGTGTCTTTAACACACTAGTTACATTCAGTGCTCTACCTCTAAATTCCGCTCCTTGTACATATTTAAATACACAGAGATGTCAATAAATGTTTTGACACATTTGTTATGTCCAACTTATGCATGAGGATTTCAGCTTGGTGAATTTTATGCCCATAAATATGTTTGTTTCTCGTGTTTATGCAGAAATCCAAGCTTGAGTTCAGGATCAAATCCCTTGTGAAAATTCAGTATATCTTTTTTAATTAGGTGGGGATTTCTCCAAACATTTCTATTGTCTCTATTTTATAGTGTTAATAATGTAATCATAAAAACGGCTAATTCCAAATGTTGTCCAAGTAATCACAGTAGTCTGCTGCCTATAAAAGTCTTTGTGAAAACAGAAGCACCATGTTTCTAAACTTGCTGGTGTGAGGTTAATTCAGAGAGTCATTTGATCTTTAGCTCTTGACCTCAAAATCTACCTCCCTATAAGGAAGGAGAAGAAGAAGGAAAAAAGCATCTGCTCTGTCACTTGTCAGGAAATGAAAGGAAGACATGGGATATACTCAGAGTAAAGTAATAAAGTGAAAACACAAACTTTTTTCCTAAAGGGCCATTACCTTTAGACATTGTTGATATTGTAGATAAAGAAATGCTTACCTACTCTCTACAAATGATATCCTATCCCACAATCTTGCTCATCATGAGGAGGTGGACATAGTTGTTGGAAAATTACTTAAATTGTTTTCAAGTTCTTTGGAAGACCTCATGTAAATTCATTAGTACCTCTGGAACCATCTACTATGCATTTAAGTAATGAAAAATGTATTAGTTTCACTACACAAATGTATTAGCTTCCACTCTAGTTAAATGAAAAATGTATTAGCTCTACATATAAATATATTAACATTCACTCTGTGGCATTTTTCTCTCAGACATTACTGCACTTGAACTAGTCTGTAAAACAAACACTGCTTAAAGTCTCAATGCTGGAGAATTGCACTAAAAAAAAACTCTTAAGTAGCAAAAAATATTTGTGTCTACAGTGGTATTTGTTTATTATGGAAAATAAGCATTCCTTCCTAAGAAAATGCTCTTTCAGAACATATTCACTGCTTGTTTTGTGTAAGATGCAAAAGAAGGATATTATTTTTAAAAATCTATAAATGATTACATACTTTAATCATTTGATTTTTTTTAAATCTGGAATTGGGAGATGAAGATACTCTCTTTAGTGGAAAGACATGCCATGAGCCACTCAGTTATTGAAGTGATTCACTTTATGTAGTAACTAAATATATACGTCAGCAAGATACATCACTCTGCATTATCTGGAGAATTTTTTTTTAATTTTCATGAATTTTATCTTTTTTTTTTAAACCATGTTGCTGTACTAAGTTTAAATGGAACACTTCCTACCTAACTATTCAGTGCCAGTACTATGGATAACTTTTAAAATGCCTTCCCCTCCACATCTCCTTGAAAAGTAGCCTGTTATATTTGATGGGTTGATCTGATAATCTCCAATGAAACATAAAGTAAAGTTACAAAAGAAAGTGTGAGGTAGGGCGCCTGGGTGGCTCAGTTGGTTAAGTGACTGCCTTCAGCTCAGGTCATGATCCTGGAGTCCCGGGATAGAGTCCCGCATCGGGCTCCCTGCTCGGCAGGGAATCTGCTTCTCCCTCTGACCCTCCTCCCTCTCATGCTCTCTGTCTCTCATTCTCTCTGTCTCAAATAAATAAATAAAATCTTTAAAAAAAAAAAAAAAAAGAAAGTGTGAGGTAACAAAATGTAATTTGGAATCAATGTATGTTCTTTTAATTTTTCTAATTCCCACACTTTTATTTTTCCCCATTAACATTTTAGTCATGATTTACCTCCCACTAAACTATAGCTTGGAAATGAAGAATTTAAGAGCAAGAAAGGGGTGCTGTGTATATTTACGTACACATTTATGCATTCACACATAACTTTCATCCCATGTGTGTAATAGCACCTTCACTGTGGAATAACTGGATCCCAAATCTCTGTCCTTTTGTTCTCCATTTGTGGCTGGAAGGTGCCCAGAAAGGACTTGCTAGCTGGAGGGCCACCCAGCATCTCCCCTAGTCTTTTCCTTCTCTGGCTTCTGGCCATATTTAGAGCTTGCAAATCCCTTCTGCTTTGTCTCCTCTGTTCCGGCTGAACAACATTGAAAGGTCTATTTAAATTAGACATAGAAAGTAGGATATTGGTAGCCTGTTAGAGATTACACAGTCATTTTCCAGAAGTCTGAGACCCACAACCTGATAGATATCTGCTAACCTCAAAAGAGAAGAAAAACCAGGATTTGCTTATCTTTATGCCTTAAATTATTCTGAGTTAACCAGGAAATGAAGTGTTTTACAATACAAAGAAAAGTCTTTCGTAAAGCATTTTGTTATTGGGCAATTTCCAAACTCCCAAGCCTAAACTCATACCTGTTTATTATTTTATAGCTGCCCCCTACTCCTCTTATCAACAATGAAATCCAAATAAGCTTATAAAATCCTAACAGAATCACAAGTACTAGGTTTTTAAGCATCAAATTTTATGAAGACCATTTTCTGTTTCATTCAAATGCATTTGCTAGTGAAGGACAAAACAGTGTTTACTCTCTCAAGGGCATTTGCTTTAGAATTAATAATGCTTCCCCATATGTATCTCTACATCGGTTTTAAATTATTTTAATTATTTAAATGCAGGGTATAATTTCCATCTTCTTTACGTACACAGGATTTTTTTAAAAAAGCAGTTCATACACCAGTGCCTCATTCGCCCTATTTCTAAGACAAGCAGAATATACACATTTTGGTTATTGTTATTATTCAGATTGTACAACACCCTAAGGCCCTAGAGTATCATCTCAGGTTTGGTCCCTACCTCAATGGGAGACATCACTGACATTTGAAGATGCCTCAGCCGTCAAGCTCTCTTGGGATTTACATTCATCGTCCTGCCTATTGCCATCCTGCTCACTCAACTCCTATAAATCCCTGGTTCTTAGCCATTTTCTTGGAATCTTAACTACAGTTGTCCCTAGGCATGTGATAAAAGGGCTCTCTACCTGACCTCTGATGTCCTTCTAGACCTGTCATTTAATGCCATGCCTACTCTTGCCTAAATACATTTCCTAAACTTTTAGTCCCCAGTTACAGAAGTTGTCCTTAATGACTCTTTATCTAACACCTGATCTGAATTAAATTCCAGTTCACTGGATAAATTTCTCCATTTGCTTTTGCCCTATAGTGTCCATCTCATTTGGCTTCCAATTCGTGACTCTGTAGATTCTTGAAATCTTTCAGCTCTCTTTGGGTCCCTTGATCGTAGTATGATTCAGCAATCTATAATAAGAAATACATGGATCTTGCAGAAGGTCTTCATCCTTGTTTCAGACACAGAGCTCCAAAAACCCTAGGAATTGTCTAAGTGATAAGAGTGATAATGGTGTTTTAATATTCGTAACAAACCCCTTTTAACCACACCTGAGTTTACATTAATGAGGTGACTTTTGAAAAGCACCTAAGGATGGGACTGATTGCCAGGGGATCCAGCCATATGATTGGAGGATTGGGAGTCAGTCCCACCCTCCTGACCTCTAGGGAGCTGAGAGGGGCTGGAGATTGAATTGGTTGCCTATGGATGATTGACAGGCCAAGAGTGGTGCACTCTGTGCCCTTTCTCCATACCTGTGCATCTCTTTCACCTAGCTGTTCTTGGGTTATATCCTTTTATACTGAACTGGAAATCTAGTAAGTAAAATGTCTTCCTGAGTTCTGTGGGCCACTCTAACAAATCAGTGAAACCTGAGGAGGGGGTCATTGGAGCCTATGATCTATAGCTGGGCAGTAAGAAACACAAGTGACAACCACTTTGGCAACTGAAAGGGGACACCCCTGCGGGACTGAGCCCTTAACCTGTAGAATCTGAAACTATCTCCAGTTAGATGGTATCAGAATTGAATTGAATTGTAGGACCCTTGGTCAGTGTCCATGGAGAACTGAGTTAACTGCTTAGTAGTGTAAGAGAAACCCCACACACATTAGAACTGGGTACACCTTCAGTAAAGGCCTTTGTCTTTGTTCCTGAGCTCACCTTCATACTTTTGGTTTCACGGTTCAGTATTGTGCCTCTGTCCCCCAACACAGCTATTGCAAGAAAAAATTGTCATTACTGTAAAATCTAGATATGCCTTGAATATTTTTAAGCCCTTCAAATTTATAATGGAATTTTGTATGTATTAAATAAGAGCAAGGTGTACAAATTGAAGATTTCTGGAGGGAATAAATATTTGTTTCTTTTTTCACTTTAAGACATGCATTCACACATGTCATTATATTAAAAAACCTGCAAAATCAATAAACTTTGATACTTATTCATTATTTTTAACTGTATATACAACTCCAAAACCATAGCAGAGTGAATTTCTGTATATGAAAACAAATGTAATTGATGTGGTTGTTTAGCTAGACATACAGAGTTTGATGTCTTAGTAGGCATTTCACACCCAGTATGTTGACCTGATCTCCTCATGTTCTCCCCTAAAACTGTTTTACCTACAGCTTTCCCCTTCTCACATGATGGTAACTTTATCTTTTCCACTGGGCAGACCAAAGAACTGAGATCCTTCTTGGGTTACTTGCTTTCTGCCATATTTTTTGGTCAATCTGTGGCTTTAACTTAAAATATATTTGAATCCAGCTGTTTCTTCCCACCTTCCATGCTACCATCCTGATCTGAGGTATGAGCAAGCATCTCTCTCCTCCAATACTAAAATACTTTCCTAACTGGTCAGATTATTCTGCTTTCTACATTCTCTTCTACGGTCTGGTTTTCCTGCTTCTAGTGTCTACTCTATACAGTTCATTCTCAATGCAGCTAACTGAGTAGTTATTTTAAAATGCAAAGCAGGGGAGCCTGGGTGGCTCAGTCGGTTGGGTATCTGCCTTCAGCTTGGGTCTTGATCCCAGAGTCCTGGGATTAAGCCCCGCATTAGGCTCCCTGCTCAGCGGAGAGTCTGCTTCTCCCTCTGCTCCTTACCCCAGTTGTGATCTCTTGCTCTCCCTCTCTCTCAAATAAATAAATAAAATCTTTAAAAAAACACACACGCACACACCAGAACATGTCATTCCTCTATTCCAAAACTTGCATTGACTCCCTGTTTTACTCAAAGCAATGTCATAGTCCACCTGATAGCCTGCACTGTGTAATCTGCACCAGCACCTGTTCCACCTTCCCTCCCATAACTAACTTACTCCTCTCCTCCTGATTCTATACTGTCCCACCTGGAAACATGCCAGGCTTGTATCTGCCTTCATACCTTGGCTCTTCCTATCTTCTGCATGATCTACTCTTCCCTTAGATGAATTGTTGGCTGACTTCATCTCTTCCTTCAAGCTTTGTTCAGGTCTCACCTTCTCTATGAAACCTATCCTAAACACTGCATATTATACTGTTTCCTACCCAGTTCCCTCCACACTGATGGGTCCTTTATCCTCTTCCATGTTCTCTTTTTTCTATAACATTTATAGACCTATCACATACTATCTATTTTACGTATCATATTTGTTTCTTGTATCTCTTTTTCCTCCTAAAATATAAACTCTTCAAAACAGGCATCTTTATTTTATTCAGGGATATATCCCAAGCAGCAAAATTAATGCTTAGCACAGAGCAGGCACTCAGTAAATACTTAGTGAATGAAAACATGAATGAATAAATGAGACTTTATGTCAAAAAAATTCATTTTTAAAAGTTTAATACATTAAGGTTTTGTTGGGTGGGAGGTTTGTTACTACTGCCATTTCTATGTAAAATTGAGATACAGAAGGGAAAATAAAATCTCACCAGTTATCTGCCTTTGCACAGATAAAGCCAAATGATTGAATGCTTGAATGAGTTGACTGGTGGTTTAGACATTTTTTTTATAATAGTTTAAGGAAAAACTAAGCTATTTGACTTCCACCCCCTTTCCTCTTACTAGAGCTAGAATTGTCAAAATGGCACATAATACACACTTGATTTTTAAAGAACTTAGTTAATTGAATTCATTGAACAAAAAATACAGTGAAAATCATAAACATTTATATGTAAAACAAAATCTGTTTTTGTCTGACTTAAAGAGGATGTAGCTGGGGGCTAAAGGATTACAAACAAGTAAGAGAATAATCTGACACAGTTTTTTTTGTTTTGTTTTGTTTTCATGCAAGCTTTCTAAACTCTGAAATGACAGTATTTGGAAATTCATTACCTGATGGCAAAGTGTGCAAAGTTGAAGAGTTTAAATTGAGTAAAAGAAGCAAATACTAACATATCATACATGAGAACTACTATAGAAACAACAGAGCAAAAGATGAACTCTGTAAAATTGCTGTACTTTTTAGGAAACTGCATTCTCTATTTTCAAAGATTTTGTAAGGTCATTTATAGGTTAGCCCAGAAAGAATAAGATCTTCCGCCTAAAAGAGATAAGCAATTTTTATACAGAAATATGTCTAGCATGGATTATATAATCAGGAAGTGGTAGGTTTGTGGAAAGAATAGGATGTGAAAGAGGAAAAAAATGTAAAGAATCAGAGATTACCTTACAGGGTTCTTAGGGAAAGGCAGATCAGGTGATGGCAAATATTACTTGAAAACACTTGCAAAGCAAAACAGGAACTGCCATATAAAAAGCTAGATTCAAGAACAGCTCTTGAATGTCCAAGGGCAGCTTATATGTGAGTATAAATGTATATATATATATAAAATACACATGCACACATATGCTTATAACACACACAGTGTGTGTTTGTGTGTGTGTGTGTGTATGGGAAACACTAGGAAGATCCTTGATCAAAAATATTAGTATCACCCTTTAGCTCTTGATTTCAGATTTTCCATTACTGATGAGTAATTCCTTTATTGCTGAATTTTGGAAGCCAAGAGGCCCTTCTAATGACAGAACTATTCATAGGATTCTATGTCCTATCAAGACCTGTTTTTAAATGTGTCAGGTTTGTTAGGTCGCTTTTCTCACTGACTGCAGGCAGCATTAGGGTGCTGGGCAGGGTGTAAGACAGGAAGAGAATAAGAGTGATTAACAGGAAGAAAGAAAAATTAGAATGTGGTCATGCAGACTTTTCTTGATTTCTCAATTCTGCATTGTCACAGCACTAAGAAGAGTTCTTCCAGATTGTTCATTACACCTTACCCCAAATAAATGTGATAAATTACTCCAAGTACATGTTTAAAAGAAAATGCAACAAACAACAAATTTTAAGTGTTTTTGTGTGCTTGGCCACTGCCAAATCATTCCATTAATTTTGATAGGTAGTTCCACTGTAGCATGTGAGTATTAAAATCCCTACTGAATTTATCTATAGATTGGAAATGATTCGTGTATATTTTGTAGGTATTTCCCAAGGAGTACATATTATTCACATATTTCACAGAGACATGAAAGGAGGAAACACTTAGATTATCCAGAAATCAGCCTTTGCTTTAAAAAATCTAGGTTATTTTATTCCTCATGACTGCAGGAAATACCAGATTAAAATAATCTTGATATAAGTCAAATCAATAAATTCTCCCATGGAGAATGTTAAATTCATCAACTTTAGTCCCACCCACCTCACGCATCCCCAATATTTCAGTCTTAATGTTAAGGTCAGTCCACGTTGTCCTTCCAGTCGATATTTTTACACTTCATCTTCAGGATGCCCCTAGTTAACATTCTTGATTACATATTATTACTCTACATAGTCCCTCAGTCCCTCAGAATGTGGCAAAGTTTGTAGCATAATGAGTTACAATGCAATTTGATACCCTGGAGGTGAATTTTAAAATATTTTTTTCTTTGTTGGTTTGCCAGAGTTTATTTGATGCCAGCAAGGAAAATTGTTTAGAAGCTAGGATTATATCACAGCCTGTATCAACAGATGGGACTTTAAAAGCCAGTCAGATTGCAAGCCATATTTGTATTATGTTAAATAATATATTTAATTATATCAGTACTTTATCAGTACTTCTTTCACACCTTAACTTCGGTGGATCCCAAAATATTTCCTGAAAACTTGGGGAAGAAGACATTCTCATTCCTCAGATAAACTACATAGATTATATAAAGTATATTGCCTCTCTTCAGTGCCAATAGCTTCCATCCTGACCATATTTTATATAGGTGTGTATACTTAGAAAAAAATGCATGTGCATTTTCTGTGCATATTTATATTATGACCAAATCTAAAATATTTAATTTCCTGTCTCTCACTAACTTTCTCCCCAGTGTCTCTCCTCTTGCTCAGTGAGCACACATATATTTATTTCTGCAATTAGAAGATAAAAACTTTGTATTTTCGGGGCACCTGGGTGGCTCAGATGGTTAAGCATCTGCCATCGGCTCAGGTCATGATCCCAGGGTCCTGGGATCGAGCCCCGCATCGGGCTCCCTGCTCGGCGGGAAGCTTGCTTCTCCCTCTCCCTCTCCTCCTGCTTGTGTTCCCTCTCTCACTGTGTATCTCTCTGTCAAATAAGTAAATAAAATCTTTAAAAAAAAAAAAAAAAAAAAAAAACAACTTTGTATTTTCCCATCCTTCTGTCTTTGTTTCTGCTCTTTTTTCCTCACCTGTTTGTTAAAGCTCTGCCCAAGAGGCACTCTGTGTTCTGATTGCTTGGATCCCTATTCAAAATGCATTAACAGACTGCTCTGTGATTTGGGGCAAGTGACCTAACCAGGCTCAACCTGTGTCCTCTTCTGGAAAAGAGTGATGGCAATAGTACATACCTCCTAGGGTTGATGTGATTATGTATAGTGCTGCACACAATACCTGTCACATAGGAAGTGCTTAAACAATGGAAGCTGAGCTGTATCCTCTCCATGGAGCACTTTCTATCCTCACGTGTTAATCTCTTCCCTCAAGTGACCTCATAGGGCTTTGCTATTAGAAAGCTCTTATTGAATTGTGTTCTCTAGTCCAGTGACTTGCACACATGCCTGGCTTCTGTGTCACTGAGCAATTGCAGAGCTCCTACAACACAGACACTGTGTTAGATGCTCAGGAAGAGGTAGTAAAAATATAGGCATGGTGTTCCTGCTTACCTTCCACCTGGAGAAGACAGATAATGAAAAAGTTAATAGATAAGTGGCATAATTTGAGAGGGTGGTAAGGGCTAGGAAAGAAATAAAAGAGGTGATATGATAGTTAATGTTTTGTTTGTATGTGTGGAGCTACACTACTAAGAGTAGAGTGAGACCACACTAACTGTCCCTGTCTGAGATCATAGGCATCCTATAAGAAGCTGCTGCAACTATGCTTTCTAGCTTAGGGAACTTCTAGGGGAGCTGCTTCCTCCCTCTCATTCAAATTCATTTGCTCTTATCAGATTTAAACCCATCTTCTACTTATATCTGATCACTCATTGTCTCTTCCATTCTATTCTGATTGAGGCTTCTGTCTGGCCTTGATTTTGAGTTTATCCCAAGACAGTATCACCAGCTTAGATCCCTCTTTATGACGCCAGGTACTATAGCTGGACAGCAAGAGCACAGAGCCAGGACATCTGTTCTGTGCCCTGTCTCCACACTCAGCGTTCCTCCTTGCCAGGGCCTGAAAAGCAGATAAGGAATCCCCTAAGGGTAAGTTCTAATTATCTCCCCAAAGAAAAGAACTTGGGCAGAGAGACTGAACAACAAGACCAGCTGTCATTGCTGATTTTTACTTTAGAGATTGAAAAGGGGTTCACAACACTTGTCCTTACAATAAAGTAGAAGAAAACTTTCCTTTGGATAAATCGTTCCACAGCCTTCTTTATCATAAGCTGCATAGAGCTTGGTTTCTCAGAGCCAAGGATGAATGCTGATGACGAAGGGAGATTAAAGATGTCTTAACATGCTCATTCTATCTGTCCACCTGTCCATTGTCAGTTCATCTGTCCATCTGTCTGTCTGTCTCTATCTCTCAAGGTATGTTTTTTATCCATCCACTTTTCTGGAAGATACTTGTGTCTAAACCTTAGAAGATAAAGAAGGCTAAGGTGGGGGCGCCTGGGTGGCTCAGTTGGTTAAGCGACTGCCTTCGGCTCAGGTCATGATCCTGGAGTCCCTGGATTGAGTCCCGCATCGGGCTCCCTGCTCGTCAGGGAGCCTGCTTCTCCCTCTGACCCTCCTCCCTCTCATGCTCTCTGTCTCTCATTCTCTCTCTCTCAAATAAATAAATAAAAATCTAAAAAAAAAAAAAAGGCTAAGGTGGAATTGGATTTCTTAGATGAAGCCATGGATTTGACTCAACATTGCCTCTATGGTCTGTCTATAGGAAAGTCACAGAAACATTTGGGCTGCCTGAACTCGAGTCACTGAAAATGGATCCAGTCTTAGTGTGGCTAACTCTGAGAACAATGGCTTGATATTTCTGTTTGGGCCATATGTCAGTGCTGTCTAAGGAGGCGGACAGTGACTCTTCTTGTGAGAAAAGCAACTAATCCCTCATCTTGTATTTTGCAAACATCTAGTATTACTCTACTTGCTCTCAAGGCACAAGCTTCATGAATTAATGCCTCCTTTGACGGTTAAATATTCAAAACTCATTTGCTTAAACTAAGTGGCAAAGAAAATAATTTTAAAGATGGGTGGTGGAAGGGGGTTGCTGAGTTATATTGAAAGCATTTGATTAAACAGATTTGAGAGCTACAGCTAAATTAATAAAAACTGGCACACCTCACCCACCTTTCTTATTTTTCAGACATGAAAATTTCTCAGACTTCAAGTCTAGTCTGTGTGAAAGCATTAAGTGTTTCAGAAATCAACATGTTCTTATCAATCTATTGTGCTCAGGGGGGGAAAAGCCAACTTGTGACATTATTTCCTTATGTTCTAGAAACCTGATAATACCTTATTGTACGTAGGAGTATAAGCAGGTTTCATTGTAAAGAGGTTCTTGTGACAAGATCTATGAAGAACATTATGTTATTAACTTAGACGTCTGCACTTACCAACATAGCTTTTTCAAGACAATTTTTGTTGGGCTACAGGTGGTTATTTAAGACAATCAATTTACATAGAACAATTTATTCTTTTTTCATGCTGTTAAAGCAAATTGGTATGTAATTAGATTTATATACTGAATAATCTCATTTGCATATCCAATTAATTCTTCCTATTTTAATTTGCTAGGGTTGAATTCACATTAGTAGTAAAAATAACACTTAAATTATCAAGGACTCAAATTTTCCTTTGCTGTAATTTGTTCAAGATGTTCCATTTAAAAAATTGGTCCTGAGTATTCTTTTCAAAATCTATGGGGAATATGAAAAACTTCACTTAAAAATGCCCTTAGCCAAAAATCACAAACTTGAGGCTTGCCCTTTGTTCATGATGTACAGGGAAATGGATGGTATAAAGCCCCTTGCTGCCTCATTACACAATATTTTTCAACACAAGGGAAAGGCAGGTTCGAGGTTTTTATCCTCTGACCTATTTTTACATTTCAGAGTATGTTTAAACACACAAACACACACATACAAAAATGATGTCTCTTCCTAACTGATTTATACTTATTCTTCAATTGTATCACTTCAACTATTATGGCTTATTACTAAAATAGAAAATATATGGCATTGGGATTCAGATACATGGGCTTAATACGTGTTTTTGCTTTTGTTGACTGATACTGGGCAACTGACTTTATCTGAGAGTTAGTGTCCATATCTGTAGAAAAGGGAGTCATATATAACGTGCCTTTTAGAATATGGTGTAACATAAGAAAGCATCTACTAGTATGGCAATAGAAGATCCTCAGTATGTAGTTCTATCTGGTCTGTACTAAAGATGTGTTCACTTTCTAAGACTCAATAATATTTTTCTTAAGCTCAGTGAACATTTATTAATGATCATTCTTATGGCCAGACATTTAAAGTCAAATGTTGGCTGAGCATTTTGTGTGAGTTACTTAGTCTATATGCCTCAGTTTCTTCATTTGTAAATTAGGAATAATAAAAGTACCTACTCATAGACTTGTGATCATAACTAAGGTGTTGGTACACGTTAAACTCTTGGAAGACTTCCTAGCGCGGGCTAAGCAGTCAATAAATGTTACCCATTGCCATCATTGTTATCATCTTGAAAGAATAAGCACCCATATCAGAGTTGTTGGGGTTTTTTTATCCTTATCTATTACCAAGTATATTAATTTACCAAGGCTGCCATAACAAAGTACTACATACTTGATAGCTTAAACAACAGAAATTTATTGTCTCAGTTATGGAGAATAAAAGTCCAGGATCAGGGTGGTTTCTGCTGAGGCCTCTCTCCTTGGCTTGCAAAGAGCTGCCTTCTTGCTGTGCCTCCAGGCACCACTTCTGTGTTTGTCCAAATTTCTTCTCCTTAAAAGGACATCAGTGAAATTGGATTAGGATCAATATTTTCATTTAATCACCACTTTTAAGGCCCTGTCTCCAAATCACTCAACAGTCTGAGTTTATGAGGGGGATAGCTCCAATCCTTTGAATTTAAGGGAACGTAATTCAGTTCATAATACCAAGGCTGAACTTCATGTGTAGGAGATATCCTGAAGCTCTGCCTTCAGAACGCACACCAGAATGAAAGCATGCCTATTTTTGTAAGGTATTTAAAAAGCCTATGTAATCTATGTCTAATCTAAAAAAAAAAACCAAAAAAACAAAAAAAAACAACTCTGCCTTGTTTCTGTGGTTAGTCATTCTTTCAAAGCCACATGTTTATTTTCTCTCCTCTGATCCTTAGCTTGTGTGTAAAACTCATGTAGTAGAAAGATCATTATATTTATGGTCCAGAGACCTAGATTCACATGGAGATTTGCTATTTATTATACAAATAAACATACTATACAAATATATATACAGGGATTATGTAAACTCAGGCAAGTCATTTCACCTCTATGAGACTTTCTTTTACTTATCTGCAGAAGGGGACACATAACCTCACAAAAAGATGTAAACTAAGACCGGGTTGAGAAAAGAACTTTGCAACTTCTAAATTGCCATAGAGGCACCAGCTGTCTGCTTACTGAGATGGCAATATTAATTCCATTGTCTCTTTTACAATAGTTGTTAGTTTACAGCTGCTGATATTAAATGGCTTTAATGGTCATTTTAGAAAAGACATTTACTTCATTGCTAAAGCACTAAGTCTACAATTAAATGCAGGCTTCTTTTTGGATTTTAAGAAAACTATAATTTGCAGTTGACACTGAAGCAAATTGCTGTGTTCTGTTGTATACCCATTTTAAAATACAAATCTTCCCCAGTCATCACTGTGTATATATAACAACTACAAATCAAATGCTCTAAATATATATATATATATATTTTTTTTTGGTCAAAATACCACTTTCCCTTTGAACCACCATCTACATGTTATTTTAATGTCATTTATACTATTTGGAATGCCTGTGTCCTGTGACCCTGTGTGTAACTTCCAAATAACCTACAGATATTTGAAAAACTATACCAGTTTCTTCATTTCAGTTTGGAAGATGAGCAACTTTTTAATAAGTAAGACTAGAAAGGCTTAGGGCGCCTGGGTGGCTCAGTTGGTTAAGCGACTGCCTTCGGCTCAGGTCATGATCCTGGAGTCCTGGGATCGAGTCCCACGTCGGGCTCCCTGCTCAGCGGGGAGTCTGCTTCTCCCTCTGACCCTCCTCCCTCTCATGCTCTCTCTATTTCATTCTCTCTCTCAAATAAATAAATAAAAAATCTTTAAAAAAAAAAAAAGACTAGAAAGGCTTAGAATTCTATAAGTTGGAGTGATCTTAAACAACATCTAATTCATTTGTGATCCTGTTACTAGACACTGTACATCGGAAAAGAAGGGTGCCAGAACCTTTTATTAACAGATTGACTGGCCAAGTATACAAAATCAACAAAACTGTTTCGGTCTTTTTCTTTGTCATAGTTTCCCATTTGCCAGGAAAAGGATTCAAGAGTGGCCACTGTAGCCTTTACAACTGGTCCACACTTTGACACCTCCCCTTCTTTATCCCATCTTAGAGCCTCTTCTCTTACAGTGAGGGTATAGGCAGAGGGAAAATAATTTCTTAGGATTCTAATTCCTTTCTTTTCTCTGTGATCCCTTTGTATCTTTAATCCATGGGTTTCTTTAATGTCTTTGTTTTTTTTATTTTTTTAAAATTTAAATTCAATTAATTAACATATAATGTATTATTAGCATCAGAGGTAGAGGTCAGTGGTTCATCAGTCTTCTATAATACCCAGTGCCAAATCACTGCCCTCCTTAATGTCCATCACCCAGTCTTTCATGCCATTACTCCTCCCTCCTCTCTAAAATACTACTTCTTCTCCTAGGCCACCTGTGTATTTGTCAGTCATCCCATTCTCTCAGATCCATGTAGACCTACCCTTTTTACTTTTCCAAGAAAGACCTCCTACTCTCCTATATCGTGGATGTTATGCTGAAAGAAGAACTCTCTTCCTCTGGTTGGGTAATGTTGTCAGAACCACCAAGAAAAATGAGAGCAGAAGAGAGAAAAACTTCACCTAATCATACATATATTCACAAAACAAATATTTTGTATGTTCCTGTACTAATTACCAAGAACTCTGTTTAAAAAGGCAGTTCTTTCCTTGGGGATCTGCTAAGCTAAACAGATGCTACCCACCCTGCCTCCCACACTGAAATACGGTAAGTGCTGGACAGAAAATGGGCCTGGACTGCAATGTAGCTACAATGAAGCACAGCATCTAACCCAAATCCAGCCCTACTGGGGCTATGGTAGGGTGTGAAATGGAGTGAAAGGATGGATTTCCCAGAGGACATGCTACTATTTCTAGACACAGGAGCCTTAACAGAGAAACCTGGGCAAGGGCCCAAAGGGTTGAGGGACATGCCCAACAACTGTGAAGCAAGGAAGTAGTTGTACTTGGTTCCAAGGGAACCCACACTTCGGTATGGTAGGTAGTTGTTTATAGTGTAGATGGATTTCTTATGTGTGAATGTGTTGTACGTCAAAGTATGCTTCCCAAACTACACTGTTATTATCACACTCTGGTTATGGTTAAAAACATTTATTATGGATCTTCTCTTAGGGAATTTTCTTTATGGTTTGTGTTTTATTCCTCTGAATATTTAAACTATTGGTAAATCCTTGTTCTTTGGAGTTGTATTTCATTTTTGGCAAGAGCTAGCTTTCTGTTTTTAGAAACTTATTCAGAGCAAGTCACAGTGAACGTCAGTGATCAAGCTGGGTAACACCGTTCTTGGTCGGAAAATGAATTGTGACTGTAAATTAGTAAGGTTAATTTTCTTACATGGCTTAAAATCAGTTCTCTGTACAGTTTAAAAGAAGACTGTGAAAACTCACATGAGATAATATATGTGAAAGCCTTTTTTAATTGTAAATCACTCTATAAAAATAAGGCCTTATTTTATTTGTATTAATTATTAAATTATATTTCAACACACTGCTTTAAAATTTAATAAATGTTTTAGATTAACACCTTAACTACTAAATTAGTTTCTTTAAAAATTGTTCATTTGGTGGTTTCTACCACTTAATCTGTATATTGAGCTCATTTCAATTTCGTATCTTGAATTTATAGGAAATATGTTAAAGAGTGTTGTCAAATGAGGGGCGCCTGGGTGGCTCAGTTGGTTGTGCATCCACTCTTGATTTTGGCTCAGGTCATGATCTTAGGGACATGGGATTGAGCCTGTGCTGCAGGCTGAGCTCAGCGGGAAGTCTGCTTGAGGATTCTCTCCCTTTGCTTCTCTCAGTCTCTCTCTCTCAAATAAATAAATAAATCTTTTTAAAAAAAGAGTATCACTGGGATGTCTGGGTGGCTCAGTCGGTTAAGCGTCTGCCTTCGGCTCAGTTCATGATCCCAGGGTCCTGGGATCGAGCCCCACATTGGGCTCCTGGCTCAGTGGGGAGCCTGCTTCTCCCTCTGCCTGCCGCTCCCCCTGCTTGTGCTCTCTCTCTCTGCTAAATAAATAAATAAATAAATAAATAAATAAATAAATAAATAAATAGAATCTTTAAAAAATAATAAAAATTTAAAAATAAAAAGAAATTTTAAAAAAGAGTATTGTCAAGTGGGGAAAATGAGGCTTAGGAAAGAGAAATAAGTAACTTATGTCAGGTCACAAGGGTAATAACTGATGGGCCAGAGAATATAATTCAAATTTCTTGACCCTAAGTCTACGAATTTTTGTTCTTTCTATTCATGTAGGTCAAATGATTTAGCCTAAAATATTCCGTTCTCTCTTATTTTCTCTCCTAAACCTCTTCCTTCAACCTCCATTAGCCTACACCAGACTGATGCCCCTTTTTTGCTTGTATTTCTTCCATCTGTTTTAGGGTTTGAGTAACAAGAAGATGGTCTTCTTGCCTATTCATTTCCTTTATATTCCTTCATTTACTAGTTTAAAATGATGCCCATAATGGGCACTAGATAAATGAACTTCTAAATGTTAGCAGTTTTCTCTTTATTTATTTAAAGATTTTATTTATCTATTCATGAGAGACAGAGAGAGAGAGAGAGAGGCAGAGGGAGAAGCAGGCTCCCAAGGAGCAGAGAGCCCGATGCGGAACTCGATCCCAGGACCCTGGGATCATGACATGAGCCGAAGGCAGACGCTTAACCATCTGAGCCACCCAGGCGCCCAGTTTTCTCTTGTGTAAGAATCAGCTGACCAGTTCTCTGTGCCAAACCCAGGGTGTGTTTTTGATTGAATTATGAGTGGCTATGTAGGTCCAATAGCAGTTGCAAAACAAGATTGACAGTATAGATACTATAGAAAAGCGGAGTTTGGTTGTTGTCATTTTATTGTTGTTTATGTTGTTTTGCTTTGTTTCTTTTTGTTTTGTTGTCCTCAGTAGATAAAACTAACCTGATCCTCAGACTTAAGTTTGCTAATTTCCCCAAGGCTTTGCTTTCCTTCCTGAAAGCAATTAATTGCTGAATTTCTACTCAGGGGTTGAGCTTTACATACTCCCTTTGCCCCAAAGCGGAGCTACAGGAGTTCAAGAGGGACCTGGAAAGGCCATTGAAAAGGAGTTCTTCACTGCCATGGCAATCGGTTTGGTTGCCATTGCCAAACTCTTTGTTATTTATAGAGAATATTGTCTAAGAAAACCCCTCAAAGTTGGAAGCCTCTTAAAAGTACACAGATTGCAAGGCTCCAGAAGGAAATTTTAATTTTTGTGCTACTTTCAATGTTATATTGTTTGTAATCATGATGTGGAAAGAGCATAGAATTGTGGGTTTAAGTGTATGCTTTATACGTCATACATTACTTTTCCATTAAACATGCCATGAACCACTACAGGACTTACACTGTGTTAAGGGGACACATGTTTGCAGGAGACGGCCACCTTAACAATTATTTTCATTTTGTCGTGTCACGCAGATCTTTTTCCTTCATTTATTTTAAATCCCAAAGTTGAATTTGTTGATAGAAAACATGACACGAAGCAAAAGGTTCTGTTTGTGGAAATAGAAAGGAGTGTGTACATGATGGGCAGGGTGTTTTTTGCTTTTTAGTTCTTTTGCTACAATTTTGTTTTTGTTTTTAGTACCACAGGGTAGCAAATTGGCAGGTGTAAATAAGGTTCTAGCTAGTGTCATATTGTATTTACAATCAGTTATCATGAGTTAAGATAGCTGCTGTGCATGGGGAATTAGGTGCACAACTTCTGTTAAGAATAATGGAATCTTATTGTCTAATTTCAAACATAGCTTGAATATACTTCTTCAGCCTATTGTTGCAATAATTCCCACCAACTTTTATGAAGCATATACAAATGGATTCTTAGGGATCTTGCTATTTGTGTCTTATTTTATACTTGTATAAAATTTGAAATTTTGAATATTAAAAAATTATGTGGTTTAGAATCACAGGATATATTCCTTTCTCCCCCATGTGTGTTCCTACCTTGCATCTCCTTTTTCCAAAAGACATAATGAGTCTGGCCCAAGGGTATTAATCCTGAGAATGAGCAAAAATGGTGTTATTCTTTCTCAGAGCCTAGTCAGTTAAAGCATTCAGCCCTTCCTTGCTAAATGTATTTGGCAAATGGTTTTTTGTTTAGGAAAGAGAAGAAATGTTTGGGAAGAGTGTTGAGGTTTTATTATATGCTGTTTTATTTGCCACCCCCCCCAAAAAAATCCTTTCTAATCCCAGTTAAGAGACCTGGATTTAACTTTATAAAAATAAATAGGGGCGCCTGGGTGGCTCAGTCGTTAAGTGTCTGCCTTCAGCTCAGGTCATGATCCCAGGGTCCTGGGATCAAGCCCCGCATCGGGCTCCTTGCTCCGCGAGAAGCCTGCTTCTCCCTCTCCTACCACCCCTGCTTGTGTTCCCTCTCTCGCTGTGTCTCT
This sequence comes from Mirounga angustirostris, assembly GCF_029215605.1. Classification (NCBI taxonomy): domain Eukaryota; kingdom Metazoa; phylum Chordata; class Mammalia; order Carnivora; family Phocidae; genus Mirounga; species Mirounga angustirostris. The sequence continues at coordinate 171,838,339 of NW_026991709.1, read as the reverse complement.
CTCTGTCAAATAAGTAAATAAAATCTTTAAAAAAAAATTAAATTAAATTTTTAAAAAATAATTAAATAAATAAATAAATAAAAATCTACAGCCCTTTCTGGAGGGTCTGGGTCATAACTCTTTACTTCTCCTATTATCTACTTCATGGAGCCAGATAGTATGCCCCAGTTAACACTGGGGAAGAATTTGACCTATTCACATCTTACATGCAACCTACATTCTGGAACATATAGAATTTTGTGAATCAGGATAGCAGCTCACTGTAAAACTCAGATGGCTAAAAAAAACAAAAAACAAAAAACAAAAAAAAAAAACCTTTTACCTACATAATTATTTTGATGAAATCTGTAGTGTCCCCAAGGTGTAAAGTCACACATGGTCACTTTCTCTCTAAAATGTCACAACCTCTAATTGACAGAAATCCTGAAATTTCAAAAAATTTAGAAAATTTTTGTTTCATTCCTCCTCCCTCCAGTGTGATACAGAGTCTTAATGGGGCACTCACCCTGCCTTTTGAATCATTAACTCTGAAGAGAAGTCAGGGATGTAAGGCTTGGGAGAGTCACAGCTGTACCTGCAAAGAGAAATCTTGTCTACTAAAGGATGTGTGTGCACTATGGTGTCTCACCCAGTGTGTGTGTGTGTGCCTGGCTTTCTAATTTTAACATTTTTTAATGACAAGCTGTCTCTTTGGTTCTGTCTGGCCTTCATCTTTCTCAGAATGAGATTGATAGTGAAAATTTTTCTACTGTTCTCATAAAAGTTGAATTAAGGGTCTTGAATTTGCTTGAAAGCACTGCAGCATTACCTCATATTCATGTGGTGGTCTCCCCTCTGTTTCTGTTTCCTATTCCTTCTGTATTCTGACACGTAGGGCAGTTCAGTAAAAGGACACCACCCTATTGAGATGCCTGACTTCTCTATCCTACAGACAGGAAGAGAAGTCTGAAGAATGGAAACAGAGGATTGCACGCTGCCAGAGCAATTTGAAGTGATGGGACATGAATATATTGACATGTAATAGCCTAGTACCTCTTTGCCAGAGGATGCTAACGAAATGAATATACAAATCATCACGGTGTTACCAAGTTTCTTTTGACTCCTGCTTTCAGGGCAATTCCATCTGGGTTGTTAACTTTCAAATATTTGAGGGACTGTCACATGGAGGAGGAAACTGACTTGTTTCAGTAGCCCGAGACGTTGGACACGTGGTGAAAACTGAAGGCACATTCTACCTCAGATTTAGGATTTGCTTTCTCATAATTTGAGATATCTAAAAAATAGAATGGACTTTCTGGAATGAAGAAGAGAAGAGTGTTTTATTGTGGTGAAATTGTTAGGATTGTGGCAGGAATTGTCTGAATTATCTGGCAAGAATGTTGAAGAGTGTGAGCAAGCATCCTGTGGAATTTTAAAAGCAGATTATGATTTAAGTTATAAGAAAAGGGCAGATAGGCTCTCATTTCACTTGGTGATAGTAGATGAGGATACACAAATATCTCAAGACAGAAAAATGTCCAAGAAATTGAAGATAATTACGAATGGATGTAAAAGGTAACCTAGGGTAATACTATTTTTCCCATGCAAAAAGCAGTGTGACCTAATCTCGGATTGAATTGCCCAGAAGTGTCATCAGATTCCTTGTGTGCTTCTGTCTTAAGAGCATGTTTCACTAATTGTAATCAAGCAAGGGTTTGTTATTATGACTGATTAAAATTCACTTTCTTCCAAGCCCCCTAATTCCATGAAGACAGCAGCTATGTCTGTTCCCCTTTTGAATCCCAAACTCTAGTACAGTGCCTGGAACATAATAAGGACTGAGTAAATCTTTGTTGGATGAATAAATGAATGGATACATTTTGACAATTTTAATGTGACAATAATTTATTGGGAAAACAGGTCTCAAAAGGGAAGTCTAACTAGTTAGTATTTTTGATTTATATACTTCCCAGTCATCACTGAGTACATATATAACAACTCTAGATTGCAAATGCTCTATAGATTTTTTTTTCTGTCAAAATACTACTTTGCCTTTGGAACCATCATCTGCAAGTTATTTTAATATCATTTACACTATTTTGGAATGCCTCTATCCTGTGATCCTTTCAAACAGCCTACAGATATTTGAAAAATTCTATCAGTTTCTTCATTTCAATTTGGAAGATGTGGCTAGAGGAGCAGTAACCGGAACTCAGTGGGAATATAGAGACACAAATGTGAATAGGAATTCAAGTATTCTACTCATGCCGTACCAGCTATCTTCCTTTTTCTGGGGTAGAAGGACTGCCAGTTTTAAGTAAGTGGTTTTCCTCACAGTTCAGGAGAATGGCTCATTGGGAGTTCTGGTCAGTACTCTCAAATTCAAATAAGCAAGCTCTCTGAAAAATCTATACATAATGCAAAATAATTTAAGATTACAGTGGTCGTCTGATGTGATCTGGAACAGTTCACCTACTCCTACTTGGCAATAAAAATAAATTATGTAATGGGACAGCCAACTGTTACAGCTTGGAAAACTGTTAAAGACTAAAAATAACTATATAGGTTAATGCCAAGAAGTACTTGACCAGACAGGCATATTTTTCCAATTCTGGGGGCAGAAAGTGTCTGTACACATTCCTGCATGTCAAAAAACCAAGTGAAAATGACTTCTAGCTTGTTGAGAACCTATTTTAAATTGAATGCACAAGCCAAGATAATACAGGTTGTTTGATAAGAAACATTAGAGAAATCTATAACATGAGGCTTTTTATTATAGGTTTATTACATCAATCTCTCCAGTGGGTAATGGAACTTGTAAATATACTCTTATGTAGGAGTCTCCTTGCGGGCGTTTTATTCATGCTGAAGTAAGCACAGCAAACTTATTTGCTGTCAGGGTACATTGAATTTAAGATTAGTATTTATTTTGGTTCTAAGGAGGTTTTGCTTTTGTGAATGGGAAGTTGGATCAGCTGCATGGAAACAAGATGCGACTGCAGGGAGCACAGGGAGTAAATTAGTTTTTTGTAAATATGCATTCTGTAAACCTAAGTATTTAGTTAGTATGGGATGCATATGTGTGGTTTCTCAGATGGGTGAGTCATGCATCGGATGTGTATGTTTATGGCTCTGTGGTTTGGATAGAGAGAGACATTCAAAATAATATGTTGTAGCCACTGTTTTCTGATACAAAGAGTTCTAGGGTGAAAAAAGATATAAAATAATAATAATAATAATAATAATAATAATAATAATAAAGTATTTTTACAAGGGAAATTCTTTTTTTTTAAGATTATTTATTTATTTATTTGAGAGAGAGAGAGCACAAGCAGGGGGAGCAGCAGGCAGAGGGAGAGGGAGAAGCAGGCTCCCCACTGAGCAAGGAGCCTGATGTGGGGCTCCATCTCAGGACCCAGGGATCAGGACCTGAGCTGAAGGCAGTTGCTTAACCAACTGAACCACCCAGGTGCCCCTACAAGGGAAATTCTTAACCTCTTTTTAACCAGAGACTCTATTAATTTCAGGGGAGTATGTGAATAAATAAAACCCTCATGGGTTATCTGGCTACACTATACTTTCCATAAAATGGATATTATTCCAACCTGTCCCAATACTCAAGTAGAGTCTATGAGGTATAACGCAAGCCACAAGAATGACTTGCCAGAGAAATGATCCTAGTAGTAAGTATCTCTTATTTATATACTAGTGGCCAGATACGGTGCTAAGTGACCTGCATTACTGCATTTAATACTATTTAATATTTAATTCAGGTGATTTAATATTTGTATCAGGTGATTATGAAAGCAGGTACTACTGGTACTCTCATTTTACAGAGGAGGAAAATTAAAGCTCGGAGAAGTAAAACAACTTACTGAAGTTCACACAAATGAATTAAGTCGGTTCTACCTATCTATGTTATAGGGTCATTTTGTTATCTTCCTATTTGAAAAGTAGCATCCTTCCATTTTCTTAAATCCCTGGAGCCATGAGGATTTGCACTATCCTTTATTTCTTATAGACATTTCCAGTAAAATATCTATTCATTCAATCTTAACTCATAATCTAAGAAGTGAGTGGTGTTGTATTTATTTCATCTGAGGGATTTGAGACTAAAAAAGATGGAGTGAGTTGCTGAGAGTAGGTAACTTTTCTTAATTTCATTTTTTTTAAATAAAAAAGCCCATATGTTCTCTAAAAGAGCATGTTGAAGTTTGTAAGATTTGAACCCAGAAGAGGATCAGCTGCAAGTCATGAATCCATGATTTTAAATACAAACTTGGTCATTTTTTTAAATTATGTAGACACACATACACAGCCAATACTTCAGTTTTCATGAATTGCATTTGATTTTAAAATACAGTTGGCCCTTGAACAAACAGGAGTTAGGGGTGCCAACCCCCTACACAGTCAATTGTGCAAATTTTTGATTCCCCCCAAACTTAACTACTTTTAGGCAACTGTTGACCATAACTTTTACTGATAATGTACATAGTTGATTGACACATATATTATATATACTGTATACTGTATAAAGTAAGTTAGAGAACTGAAAATATTAAGAAAATCATAGGGGAGAGAAAATACATTTACAGCACTGTACTGTATTTCTTGAAGATCTCTGTATAAGTAGAACCGCACAGTTCAAACTCATGTGGTTGTTCAAGGCTGAACTGTTCAGTGATAACAGAGAGAATGTCTTTATTAGAAAATAACACTTTATCGCAGGATAAAATACCATAAAAACTTTTTTGGGAGTAGGAACAGAGTAAATCTGTAGCATCTTGCAGACAAAACCCTAGTCTGCCATGAGGTTTCTCTTCTCTTCTCTGCCATAATGATTAGTGAATTGGAATACCTCTTACATTAATGTTCAAATTAATGTCCCTTAATTATTATTATTTACCTTCTCACTCATTTGATTTGGCTTCCCAAATATAAGACAGTCAGCCTGAGACCAAGGGTTTATTCTTTCTCCTTTATCTTTTAAGACTTTTCATAATATCTGGTATATATTTGACATGCACAAGTATTTATGGGATTGTTTTTCCTTTGATGTGGCAATAGCTTGAAGTCATCCTCAATATACATAATCTATTTGAGAGATATTATATTAAACATGACAATGTGTAAGTTTCTCAAAATGTTGCTTTTTTTCCTATGTGTAGAACTGGAAACCTCATCAAGAATTGTTTGAACAGCTTCATTTTCTCGGCTCTACCTTGTACAGGAAATCCTATTTGTGTTTTTATTTTATTGGCTTTTAAAATAGCATGGCAGTTTGCTACAAAATCACTGGACTTTGGTGAATCTCTATTTCCTCCTGGCCAGAGAAATTTACATTTCTTCCCAAGCTACTCTGACTGTGAACAATCTATCTAAGGAGTGACCTCAGTTCAGTTGAAAGCATCCAACATCCTGAAAGCTTTACAGCCATAGCACTTACTGATTTTCCAAGGTCTAAGAGATGCTTTATAAATGATGATGAAACTACAGTAGTGTACTCGACCACTTTTAAAAAAGAAATAAAGTTATAAGTCTGCAAGGGCTTATTTAAGAAGATGTACTAATGTCAGGGGTGTTGGATTCAGCCACACTGTTACATCAAACAGGTATTTCATGTGTGAGGAGCTAAAGCCACAAACTGTATAAAATAAACAGCATGTGTTCACTTTAGATAGCCGGGGCATTTTACTTTGAATACATTTGCTTCCTGCCAATGAGCACACTGCTTTTAAGAATCCAAGGCTATATTGTCTGTTAGACAAGTTCTATATTTGGTCTGCTTTAGGCCTGTTTTAACCATGTCAATAATTGGTGTATGCCCAGGCAATTAAAACTGTAGTATTGAGCAAATTAGGAAGGTGAATTTCAAAACCCAAAGTCATTGGAAATTCCAAGGTCAAATTGAAATGACATTGAATTATCTTCTTTAGGGGATTATTCCTGCTTCTGTTTTGTCATCACTAGTGATGACAATCTAGACTTCATTGCCTCCTTTGAACGTCTTCAAAAGGAGAAAACACAGGAGCATGACTTGCTTAAGTCCAGAACAACCGATATAAGACTGAAGTTAAACAAGACTGAAGCCCAGCATGTCAGAGCAGAAGTAGAAGTCAGAGGCAATTTAATCCTACCCTTCGTTTTTGAAAGACAAGGGAACTGAAGCCCTGAGCGGTCAGGTTACTGCCCAAGATCACCACAAGGAGGCTTGCTACCAGTGCTCTTTCTGTTAATAATTACAGTAAGGAACATTTACTGAACATTTACCTGTGCTGAGCACTCTACCGAGTTCTTTACATATTTTGATTTTTATAGTTGAAGGCACTGAGATGCAGGGCCAGTTAAATAAGTTTCTTACTCTGTCATACGGACTACAAAACTATTTCTCTTTAGACAGGCCAATAGCTATATTCTTTTCAGCTCATTCTTAGGCAGACTAAGACAACAAAAGAAATGCACTAAGCATGATTTATTTCATCCTCACATCCCTAGTTCTTGTTCTGAATGTGTACTCATGGCAGAGAAATATCCCAAAGCTAGGCAACCCCAAATGAAGAGAGCCTCTGGCATGAATATTCCAGAAACTCATCAGCCCCTGAATATTTAAGTTGACTGTGTGATTTATGCATCTAGGACTGAAATAAACATTTCAGAGTTTCTATGTAAGATTTTGCAGTATTTATATTAGTCAAGGTCAGCTTTTTTTCCAAAATATGCTTTGTGGATTACTTGCCTCTCAAGATGTTATAGAAGAAAAAAAGCCTGTGATCAAATAATTTTTGGAAAAAAACTACCATCTTGATGTTGCTCATTACTATACAGAAGTTTTGAGAATGCCTGCAATAAAGAAACATGTTTTTGTTTAACCTATCATTTCCCAAATTTAGATAAACACAGAAATAAATACTCCCCCAACACACACACACATACACACACACACACACACGAATTTTTGTTATAAAATTCCTATTATTCCTACAGATATGGGGAAAGATATGTGAAGGGAACTTTAATTTATTCAACAAATACTTAACAAGTACATATATAGTGGCTATTACAGTTGATGCTGGTTATAAAGATCAAAGGTCCTGTCCATGACTTCATGGAGTGCACGATGTAGTGGAGGAGATAGGCTTCCCAACCGCTGTTACTATACAGTTTGGCAAGTAGTGTGATGCACAAAAGGAAGCATGTGGAAGTAGAAATTAAGACCTTTCTAGTCACTTGGTTGTTGAAGAGTGGTGATGACTGCTGTATTGGATTATCCCTAAAATCGGAGGTGTAATATCCTAGAAATGTAGTTCTCACTCATGTAAGATTCCGTGAAGGAAAGTGGCAGGAACAGCTGTGGCCCTGTGTAGTCATTTAGGGACCCAGGCTAATCTTCAACATAGGACTTTCAAGATGTCTTTGGACGTCAACATTGAGCAACTTGATGGGAAAAGAGAAAGAGTCATTGTACAAGAGGCTTTTATGATCTAAACCTGAACAGATACTTCACTTCCATCCATGAGCTAATGGCTGCAATTCACTCCCAGTCTACACTTAATTGCAGAGAGGCATGGTCTAGTACTGGACCCAAGAAAAAAGAAAAAAGTGTTTAGTAAGCAGCTGACTAGTCTCTAGCTCAATGGACAAAATGAAATTAGGCAATAGAAGAAGAGGAATTGAATTCTAGGCAGAGAAAATAAACTATCCAGTGACATAAAGGGAAGCCAGTCATGGCACTGTTCATAAACACCAAATATCTGATAAGACTGGAGTCAAGGTCACCTGTGGAAGAGCGGAGCAAGATCGATTAGATAAACAGAGGTAAGACCATGCAGGCTTCTTATCCTATGCTAAGGAACTTAGATTTTATTTCATTAATGGTGGTGAGTTATTGAAGAATCCAAGAAGTATTATACTAGAATCCAAATAAATGAGTTAAGAGGTGAAGTCTGTAGAATGAAGATAAATGGTGAGTCCTAACAAGTAATTAATGGCATGGAATAGGGATGGATTCAAGAAATAGCTATAGGTAAATATATATGACATAAGGATCCACTTAATGCAAAAAGTGAGGAAGAAAAAGCAAGAGTCAAGATCTTTAATGATGTCTGCTGAAGTAGTTAGATATTTGGAAAGATAGTAAGTAGCAAGCAAAGGTAATAGGTAGGGAGGAAACTATATGGCATCTGACCTATAGCAAGGAGGTCTTCAGACATTGAGATTTGAGGCTTGTCAGCATGTAGGATTCATTGAGGTGTATAGAATGAATGCAATCACAAAGAGAAAGTAAAGGCATACAGAGGGCATATGACAAATCTGCAAGCCAGAATTTAAAGGAGTGGAAGAAATTTGTCCACAGAAAAACTAAAATGATAACAGAGAACCAAGAGAAGAAAGAATTTGTGAAAGGAAGGTAGGAAACAATACAAATGTCTCACCAGCTGGTAAATGCATTAATAAAATGTAGTGTATCTATCTATACAAAAATAACATTCAGCAATAAAAAAGGAATAGAGGGGCGCCTGGCTGGCTCAGTCAGTAGAGCATATGACTCTCGATCTCGTGGTCTTGAGTTCAAGCCCCATGTTGGGCATGGAGCCTCCTTAAAAAAAAAAATAGGAACAAAGTACTTATTCATGGTACATCGTGGATGAACCTTGAAAACACTACATTAAGTAAAAGACTCCTTTTATTGATAGGAGTATTGATATTGATTCTGTTTGTATGAAATGTCCAGAATAGCAAATCCAGAGTTAGAAATTAGACTAGTTGTTCCCAAGGTGGGAGGCAGGGTAGGGAAGTTGGATAGTGGGAGGAGAAGAGATATGACTCTTCATGAGCTTTTGGGGGAAAATGATGAAAATGTTCTAAAACTGATTGTGGTGATACTTGCACAACTTTGTGACTATATTAAAAATGATTGGATTTTAGACTTAAATTAGGTGAATCATATGGTATATAAATTACATCTCAATATAGCTGTCATTTAAAGTAAAGGGGAGGGGACCAGCAAAGTCTTGAATATAATAAATGCCATATGTCTTCTAAGCAAGAGGTAAAATTCTATGATTTCTAAACCCACCATGTATTTTTTTGTTCCAAAAATATATTTAAATTTCTCTGTGGAAAAGATGTTCGTTTTATTTAAAATTGGGCATATTCTTAAGGCACTGAGATCACTACCTCTGCCTTTTCCTTCTTTTTTTAAAAATATTTTTTTTATTTATTTGTCAGAGAGAGAGAGCGCCAGAGAGCACAAGCAGGGGGAGCAGCAGAGGGAGAAGCAGACTCCCCACTGAGCAGGGAGCCTGATGCGGGACTCGATCCCAGGTCCCTGGGATCATGACCTGAGCTGAAGGCAGATGCTTAACCAACTGAGCCACCCAGGAATCCCACCTTTTCCTTCTTAAATAAGTCTAGATACCGTGAATTAGCATTGGGATTTATGATAAGTAGGTTGGGGACATTTTATTTATAACAAAAGATTTTAATAGCAAAATGAATAGCAAAATTATCTTAGAAAATATTGCAGTTAGCTATAAACATGTAACCTCCTACTATCCGGGGTTAGACAGTCAAAAACCATACCTTCAGCAATGCCTGGACCCAGAGTGAACCTAGCCAACACTTATCAGAGGAAAACATTTGTCTTTCTACATTAAAATTCTTATTCACGATATTCTCCAGGTTTTCTTGGAACAACACAAATATCATAGTTATACATTATTTAGTAACTGGCTTGCTTCGCAAAGGTCAAGTCCATGTTATCCAAAATGTGATGCTTGGTATGCAATAACACAAACAGATTTATTGTTTTAAAGTAATAGAATGTGATGAGTGAAACCAGCTTTCTCCAGAAGAAAGATGTCTCCTTTCTTCAGCATTTGATTTGTAAGTGGGTTTGGCCTCATTAATATTTAATCATCTTTTTAATCTGTATGTCAGTTTTTATTGCATCCTGCTCCTGGGGAGGTTTTCCTTTGAAATACCAATGACACCCATCCTTTACTCTAACATCAAAACAAGAGCTCTCTCAGGGGGACATACAGTTGTATTTCATCTCTAGGGATATAATTATTTTGTGTTTATCCACAGTTCCTCAAGGGTCTGATGATGTAGGACACTCTTCTTGCAGGGCTTTGTATTATTTCAAAAGAATAATCTGATTTGTTAGTGTTGCAAATATTAATTCAGATGATCTTGCATCATTCTGGTGAATTGCTTGTTCTTAACCAAGTTATGTATAAGTTCTACTTTTTTTTTTTTTTTTTTTTTTTTAAGCATGGTATTCAGGTCTTGAAAGTTGTGCTATTTGATTTTTTCAAGATGTTTTCATGAGCTTTAGTAGTTTAGGGAACAATGTCTTAACTGTTGATGTGTTTTAAGCATTTAAAAGCATTTTCAAACTCATGATAAAATACATCAGAATAGGGAATAAAATTATACACAACCTTCTTTGAATTTTCAGTATGATCGTATATAGCAATAAAGCTACAAATAGGAACTGAGAATTAATATCTCTGGAGATTGACATAGAAAAATTGAGCTTGGCATCTCTGCAGGAAAGCTTGAACCTCTTTCATGTAAGTTGGTGATTTTTATTTCCTGGTCACTTGGGAGAACCTAGGTGAAAACATTGAAAGTCTCAGTTTTTGTTTCTGATACAAGAAATTCCAGTGATAGGAGCCTCAGCCTGATTTGGTGACCACTATTAGCCCTTTCAGGAAAGAATGTAAGGGTAGATATGGTGGTACACACTCAAGCTGGGTTTTCAGTCAATCCCTGTGGAACAAAATGGAGCAATCTCTCACATGCTTCTCTAGCTGGATGTGTGTATAGGATGTGGAGGACATGTATCTGTCCACATCCTAAAATTATAACACTGTCCTATGCTTACACAAAGGACATGAGGCATCAGTAGAATGAATACCTTCATCTGCCTTTTCATGAAGGTCATTTGTGGCGTTGCTTTGATTCTGCAAAGATTTTTTTCTCCATTTAGGTAGATGCACTTTGGAGTTAGAATATAGCCTGTAATTATGAAAAAGCAAAGATAACTGACCCTCTTGAAGTTCAGACGCCTAGAGGTGTCTACACAGTATCTGCTCTAACCTGCACTGGTCATGCACTATGGCTAACAACAGAACAAATGTACAGGACTTTTTCATGACTTCCTAGAAGAGGACTAAAGACGATTTATCTTGTTATTCAGGCCAATTAATATTCTTCCTCTTTAGATTTCTCTGTTCCGTTTACAGGCTATTTTTGGTATTTGAGTAACTGCCCTCATGTCCTTGGGGTTTTAATTTACTTTCAGAGTCTAGTATTTGTAGAATAGCTGGGATCTTCATAGCCATTGTTTATGATTCTACAAGTAGGTCCTGGTAAGACTTGATTTTTGAACTGGCATTAAGAAAATGTACATCAAAACAAAACGAAACTATGTTTTTAGGTGTAACTGCTTTCCTTGCTAGATCATAGTACAATAAGTGTCCCTTTTCTGATCATTATTGATTTTTCCAAAGTAAGTCATTTCTGATTAATTTTATCTATGTTTCCATTTTCTTCTTTAAAAATATTCCTTGAGGCAATTTTATTACAAGGAATAAAATTTTTAAAATATATAACTTCCTACTGTTTGTGTCAGAAAATACCCTTACTTAGCTTCATAACACTTAAAATCCATTAATTAATTCAATAATAGTTATAAGAAGTCTACTATGAACCAGCCAGCCACTGTTATAGACCCTGGGGTTTCATAAATGTTTAAGACCTGGTCCTTGCCCTATAGAAACTTTCATTCTAGTGGCCTATAGAAACACATAAATAGCTAACCACAGTGCAATTTGATGACTGCAATTGTACATATGAAAGTATAGTGAGAATATAAACTTAACTGGTTTCCAAAGTAGTTTTGTATTTAGGTTATGGTAAGTATCACGCTATCTTTCCAAGATTTGTTTTTCTTGCCTGTCAATACATTATGGTAGGAAATGGTAGGATACAGTAGTCCCCCTTTATCCACAGTTTTGATTTTTGCAGTTTTAGTTACTTGTTTCATGTGTGTCAGCTGCAGGCTAGAGCAGATGATCCTCCTTCTGATGTATGCTCAGAAGGTCAGTAGTAGCTTAAGGGTACGTCATTAGTGCCTCCGTCATTCACTTCACTTCATGTCATCACATTGGCATTTTATCATCTCACATCATCACAAGAAGAAGGGTGAGGACAGTACAATAAGATATTATGAGAGAGAGAAAGAGAGACCATATTCATAAACTCTAATTCCAGTATATTGTTATATAATTGTTATTGATTATTGTCTTATCTTGGGTTCAATACTCTGCACAGTTTGAGGCATCCCTAGGGTGGAGGTCTTGGAACATATCACCCCTAGATAAGGAGAGACTACTGTATTTTAATTACAAATCTACAGTCTGTGGTCAGATGACCTGGGTTTAAATGTTTGGCTTCTGGGAAGTAGGTAACACTGGGAAGTCATTTAATCCGTACAACCTTTATTCCAGAGACAGTAAAATAGGCATAAAATAAAGCGCTCTCAGATAGTTAAGTACACTGTTTGTATGTTTGCTGCCATATCACACCCAGCTCTACCCGCCTTCACCCCTTGCCTGGACCCCTTTTGCTGAGATAGACTGCAGAATATCACCACAAATTCTTCTCATCCAGATGTGCACAGTTGTTTGCAATGTGAACTTTGTTTCACAGAAAGAAATATACTATTCTCTTTCCCATTTTTCTGAGCTGTACTTGTAACCTGCTTTGACCAGTAGAATGTAGCAGAAATGACACCATGAGGTTAGGCTTTAAGAGACCTTGTAGCTTCCGCTTTTGCCCTCTTGAAACGTTGCCTTGTGATCATCATGGAAAGAATCCAGTCTAGCTTACTGGAGGATGAGACACCATGTGGAAGAGAAATGAGGTAAACCAGCCAACTGCCTGCATCAAGTGCCAGACATTTGAATGAAGTCATCTCAGGCCTTACAACCCAGCTGACTCTACACCTGAATGTAGAATAAGTAAGCCCAGTTGAAAGAATGATGAGAAATAATAAATCATTATTGTTCTAACCACAGTAATGGTTTTGGAGTAGTTTGTGACACAGCAATAGATAATTGAAGTGCTTATCCCGTATGATGCATACACCCTAAGTGGACAACATTCTTAAATAGTATATGATGTTTGTCCTTAACTGAAAGATGTTTGTGGACCAAAGGAATCTAAATAGACTTTTCAGTCACTAGCAGATAAACTCTTCAGAGTCTGCAGCACTCTGGATTTTTTAGACTAAATTTCTGTCTGAGGAATACGTGCACTTCAAATAATTTGAATCCAGTAACAGGTGATGACTGTTTAGGGATTAACACACCAGATTCAATTGTGAGGCTTAAATACCTTGTTGGTTGAACAGATATTATGCGAGAAAAGCAAGTCATAGTATCCCACACATTTAATTTGAGTTTAGTGATATTAATATATATATAACACTTATGACTGGTTTATCTTAACAAGATCCTTAGGATGTCTGGGAAGTAATATAGTCTTTATGAAGATGGGTTGAACATCATCAAACAGCATGGTTTATTGTGAATTTTTCTTTTAAGCATTTTAAGCAGTTGACTTCAAATTCCCAGCAGATGGTGGTGGCAGTAGGCAGGCACTCTAGTCAATGAGAAATCAAAGTGAACTTTTAAAAGAGCTGATTCTAAACTTGGAACAAAAAGGAGTGAATGTTAGAAAAAAAATAACAGGTTTTCTATGATGCATCTTATTATGTGCAAATCAAAAAATTGAGAAACTGTGGAATTTGCAGTAAACACAAGAATGTGTATTTTACATTATGGAAATGTAAAGCATTTAATCAGTCTTTTAGGAGAGAACTTGAATATTAGCTGTCACTAAATCTTTTTAGTAAATAATAACTTAAGAAATGCGGACCAATGTGTTTTTTTTTTTTTTCCAACACAACTTACCAGAGGTGTTTTCTAAAAGATTGTGGTTTTTCTGTTAATGATTTAAAGTGGGGAAAAAAATTGTGGTATATTTTCTCTTAGTCTCATTCCCTAGTATAGTGATGATTATCTACTATACTTACTATTCCTGTTACTAGTGACTATGCTTTTATACAATTTTGGGAAAATAAATTATTCTTTTTATTAATCATTAAACTACTTTCTATAGATTTCTAAGTGCTTCAGAGGATAAAATTTTATTTGTGAAGAAATTCTTGTTCAACCCTGGTTAAAGTCTTATCTTTGGTCATGCTTATGCTTGCCTTGCCTTTAAAATTATTGAGTATAACTTCTTGTATCAATAGAAACTTTATAGATTGTTCACCTTTATATTACTAGGTAGCTGCTTAATAAAAACTAAACCAAGGTTATATGTCACTTTTCCCCTTTGTCTTTTTGTCTGATTTCTGGTCTCTGGTAGTAGAAGTGGTGGTTGTGGTGGGGGATTTAGGGGTGTAAGGGTATATTTGAAGTAAGTGACCAGAACCACCAGAATTATTCTTAGCACAGAGAGACCATGTTTGCAGATAACCTTTCTGTTTTTATTTACTCTGCTGTATCTTCTGTATCCAAGATTCCCCGGGCCATTTTTGCACGGTTGGTTTATCAGCATGAAATGGAATAGCTCAAGATACAACACAGCCCCTTCAAATGTCAGGCACATGAGCTAGCTAACAAACTTCATCAAATGCCAATAATAGGAAAATAACTGTATGTCTTATGAAACAGACACACATTAGACTATATGGCTTTTCTCATGCCTTAGAAAGTCAACAGATGTGATAACTCCCCAACCAACTGGTTTCCTTTCCTTAGTTGGGTGATCAAGGGAGCAAAAATATAGCTGCTGTTTTAGCTGCAAAGGTACAGTTCTACATTAACCTGAAAAAAAGTGCACACATGTTTTATTGAAATGCCCTCTATATCTGTTTTGAATTTCAGTTCATTGAATGCCCTGAAAATTAAACAAACACACAGCAGGGCTTGCTAATATCTTCAATGAGGTGCTTAATTCCCCATCTTAATCAGCCATTTTCCATCCCTTTCCTCCTTCCTGCCTATCTGTCAAATGTTCCTTAATTAAGAATTATTCTTAATTACAAAGTTTATGTGTCATTTTATTTTAGAGGTAATTAATTAAATTTAACACTAATGGTTGGGGATATTGCTTTTTCAGCACACACATGGTTGCTTAATTATTGGAATACCTTGAATCCCTTGACTGAGAGGAGTAGAGAGTATTGATTTGTTTTGTGTCTGGTATGTGGCTGCTCATACTGAATAGGACAGAGACCTCAGGCCATCGACCAGACAAAGAAGTAGGAAACATTTTTTTCTCAACTGATAAAGAACAGTGAACAAATGCACTCTGGTAATTCAGTGAATTATGTGGAGTCTCTGAGGGGCAAGGAAGTGTGATGATTATGGATAAAATCCAATCTTAAAAAGAATAGCCAGAGTGAAGCTATTCTGTAAGGGTCCATGGATACTTGTTAGAATGGATTTTCCAATGTTTGTATGTGTGGGATTATACTGAGATCACCCTGAGCAGGTCATCTGGTTGGAGGAAGGAAAGATCCAGTGAGCAGATGAGGAAAGGGATGCATTGGATCTTAGTTCCTCCTTCCCATCTTTTCCCCTCCCACATTCTCATATTTTATCTCCAGTGTCACTTTCTCAGAGAAACCTTCCACAACTAAATTATATACTTTTCCTTGACACCACTCATCCTTATTATAATTTAAATGTATTTAGTTGATTACTTGACTGTCTGCCTCATGCAGTAAATGAAGTCTCTTCAAGAGCAGAGATAATTTCTAACTTTGCTCATCATTTATTTGTCATGTTTAGTAATTGACACAAAGTAGACACTAAATAAAAATTTTAATGAATGAATGAATAAATTTTAAAATATCTTTTCTAGAAACTACATTATTTGACCTTTTTTAAGTAATAAATGTCCATTATGTTTGGTGCCTCTCTATTATTAGATTCCAGGAACAAAGGATGGATGAGTAAAAGCTAATCCCTGCCTTCAAATATTTATACTAGAGGAGAAGCTCATGCAATTAAATATCATGTAAGACAGGCTATAATACAAACTCTAAAAGGTACAGAAACATATCTCTATGAGAACATATAGAAAGCAGAACTTCCAAGATGAGCAAAGCTTTAAAAATACAGAGATTATTTGAAATCTGCCTTGAAGGTAGTTTTGAATAAATGGAGAATTAAGGAAAGGGCATGCTGGGAAGAGGTAACAAGATGAACAAAGGTCAGGTGCATAAAATGAATATGATGTTAGCAAATTGTCAAAGATTAGAAGATGTAATGGCACTCAATCCTGGCAGGGATCCAGTGAGACAAGTATTCTCTGCACTGCTGGCAGGACTGCAATGGGTATATACTTTCTGGAAAGCAATTTGGGTATACATATCAGAAGCCTCAATATTTCTTCTTCTAGGAATCTTTTAATGATCAGAGATATGTATAGTTCTTTATGTTCAAAATTTTTATCACAGCATAATTAATAATATCATTGACAGCATAAACAAACAGTTGTAGGTCAATGCTTAAATAAACTATAAAATATCTGTGGGATGAAGAACTATGCATCCATCAAAAAATCATGTTTTTAAACAACATTTAATGACATGGGAAGGTGCCTGGAATGCAATATGTATATAATATAATGAAAATCGGACTATAAAGCTGGATACCAGTTTTATAAAAGTAAAAATATGTCTGGAGGAAAAAGGGAAATAACAATATGCTAATTTACTAACATTAATTACCTTTGGGTGGTAGGTTTACAGAGGCTTTTCATTTTCTTCTGTATATATATATATATGTATATATATATAGTTTTCTAAAGTTTCTACACTGGATATATTGCTTTTATAACAAGGAAAACAAGTATATTTGAAGTTGTATATGTTGTAAAGGAAATTGGATAGGATAACTAATGGCTAAGTGATAAAATGAACTGAGAATAGTTTTAGAAAATGAAGCTAGAGTTTTACAGATTATTTAGAACCTGATAGGGGTAAAGCCTGGTATTAGGTATTCAGTGTAATTGGAAAAAGTGTATGATATGGCTCTCAACTCAAAGATTTTATAATCTTTGGGAAAATTCTGGAAAAGAAGACATGTAATTTAATAACAATGTTAGATAACAGTCGTAGACATATCATGGGGCAGGATTCTATAAATTGCCAAAAGTGTGGTATACAAGTTATGGGCTAGACGTTCAGTGAGAGATTGGCTTATTGAATAATTACATAGAATTTATAGTGCTTTTTGTCATCCCACCAGCCATGTTTCCTTGGGATACAAGTGGTCTTACCAGCTGTGCAAGGACACATGGGCTCTGCAATTATCTATCATGGCAGAAGAGTCAGGGAGTGGTATCTAAACATATATAGGCTGACTGAGAAGATGAGGAGGAGGAGGGTAAAGAGATACCAGACCTTACATGACTAGGGGTCCAGAAATAGGTAGATGCTATTCATTGGCTTTCCTTCCTCAATTATGCATCTTTCCAAAGGACCCCACCCTAACTATCTAAATTATATAGGTTATATTTTATCCCATACATGATAAACATTAATTACACACATAAACCTATATGTGTATACATATGTGTGTATATTCTATATATATACATGGCATATATTTGTGTGTGTGTATGTGTGTGTGTATGTTTTAGGAATCACTCAATTTCATTGGCAGGTAATTATATAAATGTACTTAAGTGGAATTACAATTTTTATTCCTTGTTGATACCAATTTGCTTCATTCTCAATTATTGTTGAATTACTTGTATGGTCAAAAAAGTGTACATTGTTGCAAAAGAAAATGCCTAATATTTTGGAAAAGAACAAGAAGAATATTTTTTTAGAGACCTAAGAGAACAAACAAATTCTCTTTTGAGAGTATCATACCAAATTAAAAATATTAGGAGAATGAGATAGTTCTTAGATGTTTGTTTAATATTTTTTGTTTGTTCTTTCAATATGAATTTTCATTCATTCACAGATATTTATAAATACACTAATAGGTGTAAAGCCACTGATAAGTGTTACAGGAAAATAAAGTACAAATGAAGGAACAAGAATACTGACAGTCTACAGATAACTGAGAATTTTAGAATAAATAAAATGTACTCCTTGACTGTGAAACATTCATTGTTTTCTTGGAGGAGTTAGGAAATTAAAGGTGTTAATTTTGCCCTCAAGACAATTCTAGCTATTGACCTGACCTATGGGCTTTTGATCAGGGACATCTTTTTGAAAAAGGTGGCCCATGATTTATGCTCCAGATTGCTGTAGTTCTTACGTTTTTTGCAGTAGGTAAAGTCAGACTTCTCTCAAAGATAACAAATCTAATGAAAATGATTATTTCTCACATCTAAAATTCACAAGCAAATTGTAATTCAGTTAAACAAATTTATGGATTCTCCCTAAGTCAGTCTCTCTGCATTTAGTTTACAAACCCCCTACTTTAATGAGTAGTTAGAATTTGAACATGTACTAGGCTAGAAGCAGGCAAAGGGAAGTCAAGGCAAAGTAAGTGAAGTATGTTATAGAAAATGGAGAATAGCTACATTTGAATATGTGGAAATGGATAATGGAGGATCTGGGTTGATAGGCAAGGAGATCACATCCCTAGTTACTAAGAATTGCACCCTGGATCATATCTTGAGTCCATTTTCAAGAACAATTAAGCAGTTGTTAATCTTCACTTAGTTCAACACAAGTGCCCAGTTTTCCCAGTTTCATTTCAGAGTCACGCTTTTACAAAACATCAAATTTTGTTCTTATCTTTCATAAGATGGTTTTCCTTCTGGTGCCAGCATCCAGGTGTGTGTTTTACATTCTGTGAAACCACAGGAGAGACTGGGGACAGACTGTACCAATCACTGACCCTATCATTCAGAACCATTGAGTTCTGTCTTATCACTTTCCTGTGTAAGGACATTTTCTCTCCTTAGATTCCCTATAAGTCAAAACAATGCAGCACCATTATTGTTATAGAATGTCCATCTCCCAGAATATCAGAAACTCTTTACAACAAGAAATGGAATAGAAAGACAACGTTTTGCAGACTTGGGTATAGCTACTTTCAAACAGAAAGAGAAAATGACAAGAAGAGATTGAGTGGAGTAAAAGTAAAGATAAGACTGCTGACTTGAAAAAATAGTCAAAGCAAGATTGATAGGCCCTGTACAAACACACATATCTTTCTCATGTACACACACACACACACACACACACACGGACGGTCTCAGTCAGTGACTTCTACAGAGTTTTGATGATGTGATCTTCCTAATATTTTCAATGATAAAAGTATAATTACATAGTCATTATTGATTATGTTTCATTAAGTCCCATTGAGCATATGTCCACCTGGTGATTAAATGGGTTAATACCTGTAAACACTAGGACCAATGCTGGCACATGTGAACAAACTTTCAAGTGATTTTCTGTTATTATTGAGGTTAATAATGATGATGATGATGATGGCTGATGATGGTATAATATTAACATTTTTATTCCTTAGCACTAAGCAAGGTTATTCTTTTTGACCCTCCTGGTACTTGAGCAAAGATAAATTGAGAGACATACCTAAGTGCCAAGTCTAGGTGTTGTATTCTGATTCTTGACTGGGAATATTCCAATGACCTTTTGGGTGACAGGTATTTCTTAGATTTATTTGAGGACCCCTTGCCTTAGAATTGCTTGTGTTATTTGCTTAAACACAGATTCCTGGGCTCTTCCTTAAACCTCCTAAAACAGGGTCTCTGGGGATAGGTCCCCAAGCCTGCATTTTTAAGCAACTCCCCAACATGATTCTTAAGCACACTTAAATTTAAGAACCATTGTTCTATCCAAACTTGGAAATAACTCACAATTACCTATCATATATAGGTTCTGCCTTGAAGGAAGGCTTTCATTTGATGAGAACTGATGGAGAACACCAGCTCTAAAATGTCTTTTACCATCTTTCCTGCAATTCATAATATTAAATATTTATTCTTTTAGTTCCCAGTGTACCTATAGGAGTTCCCATTTAAAATTTAAATACTTGGGGAAGCCATTAACATCCATTAGCACTCTGTGTGATTTAGGGATTTGAAAGTCAATCATTTAGCAAGGCTTCAAGGGGAGAGGAAGATGAATGAATCCCATTGAGGACAATGAAGAGAAAGGCAAGGAGCAGAATAGATCAACCTAACTGAAGTATTGCAGCTGAGAATTCTGGACAGCCACAAGAATATGAAAACAATGGATCTTATAGCCAGCTGCTGGTAAGCAAAAAGGGCAAATTGTAGAAAGTTACGTAAACAGGTTTAAGATATATTGTTAGTAAGGGTGGACCCCACGGGCCAATTCTCCGTTTCCCTCCCAGCATGGCCTATGATAGAATCTGATGCCTGACCCATGTATTTAAAGGTCTAATGCCAAGTGCTGACATCCTAGCATAAATCATGGGACTAATAAGCATGGTCCCTGAACAAGTCAAACAAACGTTAAAGCTAGATTTATCCAAATAATAGTAATCGGTTAATTTTGTTTTGTCAGTAAAAGCTTTCAGTTATGAATAATCTTTCCCTAAGTTATTTTTTTAATTTCTTTAAAAATTTTCAACTTTTTTCCAATGGTCATAAAAAATATAATTTAACAAGTTTATATCCACGTGACTTTCTCATTATCTGTATGAACACATCATTGTACAGATTAAAGTGATAAAAGAAGGGTCAGGGAAGCTCAGGCAAGATGAATTGGGAGGAGCAGAGAAGAGAATACATTTAGAAATGTAATTAGCCAGGGCACTGCCTTGTTCAAGGATCGGTATAATAATTTGTACTTGTCTGAACTTGTGGAAAAGAAAGATTAGGCATACATTCTTGGGAAATGGAAACTACATTCATTTAGTGATGAGTTCTTTACATAGCCGTTAGCTTTGGTCATTGAAATATATATAAACATCACTGTTATTAATATCCATAGTTTCCTGTTGTATTTACATTATCTTCCATCTGGTCTCTGATCTTAAAATGTCCACACCATGAATTATCTTTGTCAGGGTGAAGGAAATAAAAATTCATGGTGACTTATAAAAGAACTGAAGGAGGACATCTGAAGAGAAGTAACTTAGGCATCACAATCTGGGAAGTAGTGAGACAGTGAATATTTTAGGTGTCCCAACATCCTTCGCATTCCTTTAACTTAGGACAAAAATGTTAAAAATTGTCCTGAAATGGGGGGGCGGAGCAAGATGGTGGAGGGGTAGGAGACCTGGATTTCGTCTCCTCTCAGGAATTCAGCTGGATAGGGATCAAACCATTCTGAACACCTACAAACTCAACAGGAGATTGAAGAAAAGAATAGCAACAACTCTCTGAACAGAAAAGCGACCACTTTCTGGAAGGTAGGACGTGCGGAGGCGATATTTGGGAGGATAGACCACAGGGGAGGGGCCTCCGTCGACCGCTTCTGGCAAGTGATAGAGCCGCGGAGCACAAAATCGGAACCAACCCCAAAGAAATACAAACAATTATAAGAACATATTATGAGCAACTCTATGCCAGCAAACTAGATAACCTGGAAGAAATGGATGCATTCCTAGAGATGTATCAACTACCAAAACTGAACCAGGAAGAAATAGAAAACCTGAACAGACCTATAACCACTAAGGAAATTGAAGCAGTCCCAAAAAACAAAAGCCCAGGGCCAGATGGCTTCCCAGGGGAATTCTACCAACATTTCAAGAAGAATTAATACCTATTCTTCTGAAACTGTTCCAAAAAACAGAAATGGAAGGAAAACTTCCAAACTCATTTTATGAGGCCAGCATTACCTTGATCCCAAAACCAGACAAAGAACCCATCAAAAAGGAGAATTACAGACCAATATCCCTGATGAATATGGATGCAAAAATTCTCACCAAAATACTAGCCAATAGGATCCAACAGTACATTAAAAGGATTATTCACCACGACCAAGTGGGATTTATCCCTGAGCTGCAAGGTTGATTCAACATCCGCAAATCAATCAATGTGATACAATACATTAACAAAAGAAAGTCCAAGAATCATATGATCCTCTCGATAGATGCAGAAAAAGCATTTGACAAAGTACAGCATCCTTTCTTGATCAAAACTCTTCAGAGTATAGGCATAGAGGGTACATACCTCAATATCATAAAAGCCATCTATGAAAAACCTACAGCGAATATCATTCTCAATGGGGAAAAACTGAGAGCTTTCCCCCTAAGGTCAGGAATGAGGCAGGGATGTCCACTATCACCACTGCTATTCGACATAGTATTGGAAGTCCTAGCCACAGCAATCAGACAACAAAAAGAAATAAAAGGCATCCAAATTGGCAAAGAAGAAGTCAAACTCTCACTCTTTGTAGATGATATGATACTTCATGTGGAAAACCCAAACGACTCCACCCCAAAACTGCTAGAACTCATACAGGAATTCAGTAAAGTGGCAGGATATAAAATCAATGCACAGAAATCAGTGGCATTCCTATACACCAACAACAAGACAGAAGAAAGAGAAATTAAGGAGTCGATCCCATTTATAATTGCACCCAAAACCATAAGATACCTAGGAATAAATCTAACCAAAGAGGCAAAGGATCTGTACTCAGAAAACTATAAAATACTCATGAAAGAAATTGAGGAAGACACAAAGAAATGGAAAAACGTTCCATGCTCATGGATTGGAAGAACAAATATTGTGAAGATGTCAATGCTACCTAGAGCAATCTACACATTCAATGCAATCCCCATCAAAAATACCATCCACTTTTTTCAAAGAAATGGAACAAATAATCCTAAAATTTGTATGGAACCAGAAAAGACCCCACATAGCCAGAGGAATGTTGAAAAAGCAAAGCAAAGTTAGTAGCATCACAATTCCGGACTTCCAGCTCTATTACAAAGCTGTCATCATCAAGACAGTATGGTACTGGCACAAAAACAGGCACATAGATCAATGGAACAGAATAGAGAGCCCAGAAATGGACCCTCAACTCTATGGTCAACTAATCTTTGACAAAGCAGAAAAGAATGTCCAATGGAAAAAAGACAGTCTCTTCCACAAATGGTGTTGGGAAAATTGGACAGCCACATGCAGAAGAATGAAACTGGACCATTTCCTTACACCACACAAAAATAGACTCCGAATGGTTGAAAGACCTCAATGTGAGACAGGAGTCCATCCAAATCCTAAAGGAGAACACAGGCAGCAACCTCTTCGACCTCAGCCGAAGCAACTTCTTCCTAGAAACATCACCAAAGGCAAGGGAAGCAAGGGCAAAAATGAACTATTAGGACTTCATCAAGATAAAAAGCTTTTGCAAAGCAAAGGAAACAGTCAACAAAACCAAAAGACAACCGACAGAATGGAAGAAGATATTTGCAAATGACGTATCAGATAAAGGGCTAGTATCCAAAATCTATAAAGAACTCATCAAACTCAACACCCAAAGAACAAAGAATCCAATCAAGAAATGGGCAGAAGACATGAACAGACATTTTTCCAAAGAAGACATCCAAATGGCCAACAGACACATGAAAAAGTGCTCAATATTGCTCGGCATCAGGGAAATCCAAATCAAAACCTCAATGAGATACCACCTCACACTAGTCAGAATGGCTAAAATTAACAAGTCAGGAAATGACAGATGTTGGCAGGGATGTGGAGAAAGGGGAACCCTCCTACACTGTTGGTGGGAATGCAAGCTGGTGCAGCCACTCTGGAAAACAGTATGGAGGTTCCTCAAAAAGTTGAAAATAGAGCTACCCTATGATCCAGCAATTGCACTACTGGGTATTTACCCCAAAGATACAGAAGTAGGGATCTGAAAGGGTACGTGCACCCCGATGTTTAAAGCAGCAATGTCCACAATAGCCAAACTGTGGAAAGAGCCAAGATGCCCATCGATAGATGAATGGATAAAGAAGAGGTGGTATATATATATATATATATATATATATATATATATATATATACATACAATGGAATATTATGCAGCCATCAAAAGGAATGAGATCTTGCCATTTGCAACGACGTGGATGGAACTGGAGGGTATTATGCTGAGCGAAATAAGTCAAACAGAGAAAGACATGTATCATATGACCTCACTGATATGAGGATTTCTTAATCTCAGGAAACAAACTGAGGGTTGCTAGAGTGGGGGGTGGGGTGGGAGGGATGGGGTGAATGGGTGATAGACACTGGGGAGGGTATGTGCTCTGGTAAGCGCTGTGAATTGTGCAAGACTGTTGAATCTCAGATCTGTACCTCTGAAACAAATAATGCAATATATGTTAAGAAAAAAAAATAAAAGAAGAACAAGAATGTAGCAGGAGGGGAAGAATGAAGGGGGGGAAATTGGAGGGGTATAGGAACCATGAGAGACGATGGACTCTGAGAAACAAACTGAGGGTTCTAGAGGGAAGAGGGGTGGGAGGATGGGTTAGCCTGGTGGTGGGTATTGAGGAGGGCACATTCTGCATGGAGCACTGGGTGTTATGCACAAACAATGAATCATGGAACACTACATCTAAAACTAATGATGTAATGTATGGGGATTAACATAAGAATAAAAAAATTTAAAAAAAATTATCCTGAAATATAAGAATTTGTATAAACTCCTGAAGAAACCAATGGAAATGCTATAATTTTCCCCCACTACATTTTTTTCATCTACTTTTATTTCAGGAGGTAGCATTATCCCATACAATTCAGTAGCATTTAGTTTTGTATTGAGACAAGACCTATGAAAGGGTCCTTCCAAAAACTTGGCTCCTTTGACAATTATGCAAAGAGTTTTAAGGTTTAGAACTCAAGAGGTAAGCTTCATGGGCCATAGTAGTGATTCAAAGTAGGAAAGCTAACTGCTTTTTGTTTATTTGGTTAAAGCATGAAATGTATCTGTGTTTTCCTTAATAGATTAAAGCCTTGTTTTCCCTCTGTTTGAGCCCTTTGTTTTTTAAATTGGAATTTAAAGAGAATTAAAGGAATTAAAGAGTCTTAAAGTGGATGATGGTGGTTTTGGTTTAGTAGACACTTCACAATGGTGTTCTATTCCAAATTCGAACCTCAGTTAGCAGTATTATACTCTGTGATTCACAGCAGTAGAAAACCCAAACTATAGACTAGCCTGATTTTTGTTTGGAGGAAATGAACCAGCCAAGTCCTGATAACCCTGACTGTATTTTAATCCCAAAGTGCATGGAATTAAAATAATTGCAAATGGGAATACACACAAAGAGAACTAAACTCTGTAGAGAAAACTAGCTCCCCAGTTGTTTGTTGGAGGACAAAGGCACTTGCTCTGGAGTGGTATGTGATTGCTGTTATTGAACAAGACCCTTAACTTGAGAACACATTTTTTAAAATAGAAGATGAGTGCTGTAGGGGAAGCTAGCCACATGCATGATACATGCAGCCTGATAATGAAACAACTTTGTAGCAGGTTTTAACCTTTATATCAATCCAACTGTACCTCCTCTTAACTTCTACTTTTTGGTCTGCTTTAACTGTGTCCACAATTGAATTCTTGAATGCTGGGGAGAAAAAACATTGTGCCACTAAAAAATTTCATGGTGTCCAAGTGGAGATGCCTGGGAGTCCATTAAACATATGACCAAGGCTTAAGAACAAGAGCCAAGCTAGAGATTTAAGACTGGGAGTCCTTACCTTAGGGGTGTTAATTGATGCCATTGTAGGTATGACCTCACTGGGGAAGAGGATATGCTTTCAATAGAGAACCGTGATTTTTCTTCAGCCTACAGAGTTTCAATCATTTGAATATCAGGAGATCTAACAGAAATGTCTGGATATCTGACTTCTTTTAATGATATGGAGACTTGCATTCCTATATAACAGCATTAGATTGGACCTGAGACATTGCCTTCTGTAGACAGAACATGAGCTCTTTGGTTCTCAGAATTTCCCACCACTTACTCTTGATTGATTTCATCCATTTACATTCAAGCCTGTCACCTGTGGACATTTGAATTTGCTATTTCTGATAGACAATAGTAAATCCATATCTCTGCCTTTGATTTCATTCTCTTGTTAGTTGGATGGGCAATTTTTTACAAATTGAATGGGGGTTAAAAGTGTGGCTTTTTTGGTAGGGTTGTTTGTGTCATTAGAGAGATGGACCCATCAACTGTTCAAGTAGGAAGAAATCTCAGCAATTATTTAGTCAGCAGTTTATTCTGCAGGTAGAGAATAAAAAACCCAAAGAGTCCAGGGCAGTGACTTGCTCAGAGTTTCCATAAGTTCACATCATAACAAATGATAGAACTCAGGCCACATGGTTCTTCTTAAAGCTTGGAATCTTTAGCTATTACATATACTAACATGTTTGCTCTTAATTGAACAGAAAAGTTTAGTAGTTGTATCTGGATGGGAATAAAGAGACACCAAAAATTAATTTAAAACCTGTAACTAATATGATAGCTTACTAAAATATGAAAATATTATACAGATTTTGAGGGGATTGTAAATTTACTTATTGTAGTTGTGCTTTAAACAGTGTCTTTTAAAAAATAATCTCCTTATTTCTACCCATTGAGGGAGAAATAGCTTTTTCCTCAGTGTTTTACTTTGGACCACATCGGGTTTTTTCCCAACACATTTCGTAGTGCAGCCAAATTAAAAGGCCCACAGATACCACCTTCCACCCAAGAATCAAAGGAATCATTTGGTGTGAAAGGTATGAGTCGTGCCAGGCACAGCACCAGCCAATTACTGATTACCCAAGCTGTATTTTATCATCCCGAATACATGGAATTAAAATAATTGCAAATGTGTATATACACATGGAGAGAAATATATCATATGCACACAGCTCTCTATTGGTGGGAGGACCAGGGATATTTGCTGTGGAGTGGTATGTGATTCCTGTTATTGAAGAAGGCGCTTAACTTGAGCCTGCATTTATTAAAACAGCAGATGCCTGCTTAATAATGAGGAGCCATCCAGCAAGGTTAACTCTTCAACAAGGTTAACGCTTCAACAATGTTATAGGCGTGAATAGTCTCATCCCACCAGCAGCTGAAAGCTTTTCAGAAAACACACTTTCACCTTGTGTTTATCAGACTTCCTTGCCATGGGTCTTTGTAACCCCCATCAGGAGGACCTGGAGCCTTTATCTGAGCCTAGGGTAGTGAGTTAAGCATTTCCATGACCCAGCCCTGAGTCAATTAAGCTTTGAGAACATTGTAAAATCTGGCAGTCTGGGAACTGCCGAGATGAGGAGATAAAAGTTCTTATTGAGTCCATCGTAATACCTGAGAACTCTACTAAATCTTCCACAATGGAGACTGGAAGTTTAACACAACAGAGTTCTGGAACTTATAGACCTAAACAAGAAATGGTTGTGTAAAACTTCATTTCTTTATTTCCTTTAAAGCAAATTATTTCTGACTCCAAAGCTCCGTCCAGTCTTTGCCAGGTTGGTGAGAAAATCACATTTCCATTCTTCCTGGAACAAACCCAGTCCCTGAAGTTGTACACAGGAGATGGGGAAGGATACCAAATTCTGGTCTCTGAAAGTTGCCACTGACATTCTCATTGTCAAAGCCCAAGTAGTTCCTTGAAATATGTCAGCTCTCAGCTTTTTTGCCTCTAGGAAGGAAATCTCTACTAAGGTTATAACATCAATACCTTAGATAGCCCCTCCCTAGGTACATCATGGAGTAACCCAGTGGTGGGGGAGCACTGGCTAGGCAGGGATGCCCCACTCCCACAGTATCCTGTCCTCAGTCCAAAGGGATCTTGCTGTTCTTCTGTTTATGACTCATGCCCCAGCCCATTTGTCTATCTGCTTTCCCAAGCTCTTTGCTCCTCCTTTCAGGAGAGAAAGACAGAAAGGGGGGAGCAGAAAGTGTCTCCTCAGGAGACATTTGGCAATGGCCAAATATTTTACAATATATAGGGCTGTTCCATACAACAAAGAATTGCACGCCCCTAAATGTCAGTAGTGCTGAGGTTGAGAAACATGGCTCTCTGCTTTATTTAATAGGATCAGGTTAGAGATATTTGGAACTGATTATAAGAGGAAAAAATGAGGGGGGAGGGGAAGGGATGATAGTAGAGAGGAATAAATTTGTGGGAGAGTGGTTATTCAGAGAGCCAGGATGGAGTGAACTCTCTGAAATCCTCTCTGGAATTAGCAGTGGAGAGGCTGATGTACGAAGTCTACATGTTTAATGTAATGCTCTGGGCCCTATTCCGTCTACCTCTTCACTATGTGAATTCAGTTGTTTTTACAGAGACACTGAGCAATCCATACTTCCCTTTCTACCTCCAGCACATACATGAAAGTCCTTATCAGCTCACTTATTTCATATGTATTCTTTATGAAAAGCCAGGCATGCCCTGTGAGGTAGGTAGGGGTGTGTGTGAGTGTGTGTGTGTGTGTGTTGCCATTATGCCGAAGAGCTAAGATTATATTATATGTCTTCTCATTCCTTTATATTTCTGTTGCTCAGGAACGAACTGAACATTTAAACTTAGAAAAGCAGTCATACCAGCCTATGATGTTCATACAAGCTATTAATCCTTCCAATTTTTTTTCCTTATAATCTGTAGTTCCTTTGGTGAGCTCCTAAAGTGATAGGTTTCCAAAATAAAGTTTCTTTTTTTTTTTTTAAGATTTTATTTATTTATTTGACAGAGAGAGACACAACACAGCGAGAGAGGGAACACAAGCAGGGGGAGCGGGAGAGGGAGAAGCAGGCTCCTGGCTGAGCAGGGAGCCCGATGCGGGGCTTGATCCCAGGACCCTGGGATCATGACCTGAGCTGAAGGCAGATGCTTAACGACTGAGCCACCCAGGTGCCCCCCAAAATAAAGTTTCTATTCCATTAGCAGGTAATCTGTCCTATAGTTTATGAATATTTTGCGGCACATACCACTTCAGTTAAATTTTGTTCTCTGGGGGCGCCTGGGTGGCTCAGTCGTTAAGCATCTGCCTTCAGCTCAGGTCATGATCCCAGGGTCCTGGGATCGAGCCCCGCATCGGGCTCCCTGCTCAGCCAGGAGCCTGCTTCTCCCTCTCCCGCTCCCCCTGCTTGTGTTCCCTCTCTCGCTGTGTTGTGTCTCTCTCTGTCAAATAAATAAATAAAATCTTTAAAAAAAAAAATTTGTTCTCTGGCAGAGGTAATGAGAAACAAAATTGCTCTACTTTTAGTTACATGCATCCTTCTCTAATGAATATGCTCACCATGAGACAAAGTAGTCTGGGGCAAAGTCCCAACTATGTTTCAATTTCTCAGAAAAGCCATTCAGCCAAATGGACTGAGCCTGATATTTGAGAGAGTCCAGACACGTACTCCTGTACTAACTATGAGGGTTGGGATAGGTTTTTAACTCTCCAGGCCTTATTTTCCAATCCACAAGTGGGGTAATACTGTCAGCATTATAATTTAGGCAATTAATCAGTATTCAATCCAAGAGAGATATTGTTGTTGCTTTTCTCATTCTTAAAAATATCCTCATCATCTTCGGGGAAAAGATATTAGCCATCATTAAGTAATAAATCCCTACTGCTACTCTCCCTAGTGCAGAGGTCAGCAGGCTATAACCTATGGGGCAGTCTTCACAGTTGCCTGTTTCGTACAGTCCATATGCTAAGAATGGTTTTACATTTTTTTAATTGTTGAAAAAATAAGTGAGGAATAATATTAATATTTCATAACACATGAGAATTATATGAAATTCAAATTCCAATGTCCCTCAATACAATTTGATTAAAACACAGCTAGCCTCATTCCTTTACGTACTGCCTATGACTGCTTTCCCCAGGTAGCGGCAAAGTGATAACAAACACCCTTGCTCACAGGACTTAAAATATTTACTGTCTGGTCCTTTACAGAAAATATTTGCCAACCCCAGCCCTAGAGAATAGTTTACAGAGGAAACCATGTGAGAAATAGCTCCATCAAAAATAATCACCTTGACCCTTGTTATCTTTGATGTGGGCCTTGCTTTCACAATCAGGCTTTATTTATTTTTTTTTTTTAAAGATTTTATTTACTTGACAGAGAGAGACACAGAGAGAGAGGGAACACAAGCAGGGGGAGTGGAGAGGGAGAAGCAGGCTTCCCGCTGAGCAGAGAGCCCAATGTGGGGCTCGATCCCAGGACCCTGGGATCCTGACCTGAGCCGAAGGCAGACGCTTAACGACTGAGCCACCCAGGTGCCCCCACAATCAGGCTTTATTTTTATCCATGCCATGTCGGCGTGCATTCGGCTTTTCTCTCTCTGTTGGCAGTTAATCTGACCTATCATATTATATAAGTTTTGGCTCTTTGAGAGAATATGTGACAATTTCTTCGAGACATTCCTCAAGAACTTCTCAAAGTTTATTCCTTATATGCCTCATTTACCGTATTTGAAGTCATGTGACCCACAGACTGCCCTCAAAGTGGTTGAAAAATCTACCCAACAGTTTTCAGAATAATATAGTAACAAAGAGACAGAAGCATAATTTTATTTATAATATGTGATGGTGGTGGTTTTGATAGGGGAGAAGAAGAGAAAACAAAACAAAGATTCAATGTTCCTCCTGTTCATGGAGTAATGGCTGATGGCGACAGGACCGTTGTCAGTGACAGGCTTAGGAATCACATGATCACAGTGCCAAGCTGGGGGTAATCAAGGTAGGACCTCTCCCCACCAGGGTCCTAAGAATGAGGAACTCACCAGAAAGTAGTAGTAACTATTAATTGCAGGGTCTAGTTTTTCCATGGTAATATGTCATCATGCTCTTTAACTGAAGCCATTGCCTCAGGGGAATACACTAATTAGCATAGCTATCAACAACAGTAGTGCATATGCATAAATTAAAACATATGTATTTTGACTAACAAATTGTCACAGTAACCAAAGAGGGTTAGATGTACTTACTTAGTGCTGTGAAAAATGTGCAAATTAGAATAAACAATTATTAGAGCTATTTTTTTTCCTGTTGTTTATAAGTAAGCTAAGCTAACACCCATGTGTTTCCCATCACAAACATATATTTATGGCCTTTGTTAGCACACCAATATGTGTCAACATATTAGACAAGTGCATACCTACCTGCTAGAGGATGACATTTGTTCTTACTGCTTTGCAGAGAATCCAGGTGTGATGAGAGCCAATGTCCTGCACCCTTGTTACTGTTAGGGAGCATAATGCAATCAAGTTGATTTTCATTTAGTGTGTTGCATAAATTACATCTCAGATTCTTAAATAAGTTAAGTGGCACACTTGGACCTATGAGAAGTATTAGGTTTCTCAGTGGGCAACTGGCAATTCCTTCTGCTTATTCACAAATATTTGAAGATACAATCCCTTGACTAAGTATTTCTGCAAATAGTAGGAGGATAAGTTGGCAAGAAACAGCTTTGCTTCTAAGAGAGTTTGATGTTCCTCTTTTGGAAAAAAGGATGAAAACCTACAGTGCCCAGTGCTTTCCCTCCACTACCTGTGCCCTCCCTGTAGACGGTTCCATTAATTTCTCTTTTCCTCCTGCCTCCTTTCTCCTCTGTGTCATTCAGTGAATAGCTATGCCTTGAGGATTAGGGCTGAAGGGATGGAACGCTGGTTCCATCAGCTGTTTTGGAATACTTGGATATTTTCTCTTTTTCCTCTTCTCTCTTTCTTAATATAGCAGAAAATTTAAGATTAAATTTATCTCTCTGAAGTTTATTGCTGTCTATTTCTTTGACTAAAAACATCCTGCAACCATAAATCCTGAGAAGATTTCTTTTTTAATACTCTTTTGTAAATAATTTTTGTCATACACACATTGACACATACAAATGCAACTTTATTTAATCTTGTGATGACTCTGTCAAGAAAGGGAAATATCCTTATAGAAAATTCTGAATTCAAATGTGTAAAAACCATTAGTAAAAAGATACTCCAATTTTAACCACCTTGCATTTCTTTACTGTAGATTAGAATAGTTAAAAATATAGTAGTTTCAAAAGACTAACTTGGTACCTCTTCAGTGCATGTCTGTTCCTGAATTGTTTTTAAAGATTCATTTATTTATTTGAGAGAGAGAGAGAGAGAACAAGCAGGGGAGGAGCAGAAGGAGAGAGAGAAGCAGACCCCCCACTGAGCAGGGAGCCTGACGTGGGGCTCCATCCTAGGACCCTGAGAGCATGACCTGAGCTGAAGGCAGATGCTGAACCAACCGAGTCACCCAGGCACCCCTTCTGATTTTTTTTAATTAAAAATATTTTCATAATCTTATGAAACTTCTCAAATGTACATTAAATTTGAAGTAATACCACAGTGAGCACTGGTATGCCCAACAGCTAGATTTTTACCTTTAACATTTATTATATCCATCCATCTATTTATCCATCCCCCATTCATCCATCTGTTCATTTTTCTTTCTTATGTAATCTCAAAGTAAACTACAGACCTCCATACACTTCTTCCTAAATACCTAGCCAGCATATCATTAATTAGTGTTAAACATTTGTTTAGGTGTTTTTTTTTTTTTTCCTTTCAGCTAAAAGGTGAATATATTGAAATATACAGATCTTCAGTGACCTTTTCTTGAGATTTGACATGCATACACTTGTGTAAACCAAACCCCTATCAAGATAGAGAGAAAGCTCCTTCTTGTCCCTTCCGGGTTTAATTTTAAATCAAATATCAAAAGATTGATTTTATAAGATTTTCTTTAAACCTCTTTAGAGCCAAGAGAAAGCATCAATTAAATTTGCAGATTAATCCACAGTAGATTTGCCTTTAACATGACTTTATGAATATCCTTGCCTTGGTTTTCTCTTTTGAATATTTTAGTGACATTAGGCAGAACCTGCTTACCTATGATGGGAATTATGATCTTTGCTCTTAGGCTTGTGCCGGTGGATTATTATCTTTGTTTTCATGACCATCTAATGGATATGTCCTAGTTATATTTTTCCAGTTTCCTGACTTCTGGCTAGAAGTTTTTTGATGCTAATGGATCCTTAAATCTAATTAGTAGGTGATCTGCTGTTAATAATGTGTGCCTACCACTATAATTACTCTATGGAAGAGATTACTGATCCTATCTTCTGAATTTATTTCGAAGAACCAAAAATCCCAAACAGGCAAGTGGTTTTCCCAAGACTGCACATCTCAGAAGTATCACAGCTAAACTTCGAAGGCGAGTGTTCTAAATACCTGTCTAATTCTTTTTAAAAAATAAATACTCCTTTCTTTCTTTCTTTCTTTCTTTCTTTCTTTCTTTCTTTCTTTCTTTCTTTCTTCCTTCCTTTCTTTTCTTTCTTTTCTTTCTTTCTTCCATCAGTTATTGCCAGATCTGTGTTAGAGGCAGATAGGATACAAAAAGGTGAATAAAACCCAATCCTTACCCTCTAAAAGCAGGTGTATGGTGGCCAAAAACACCCAAATAGAAAATTTCAATTTTCAGTGTGTTTTAAATAGTAACATGTGGTGGGTGCTCTAAGAGTGACTAGGAGTGTCTATTAATCCATCTGGGCTCTTAGGCAAAGACTTTGGAGGAGAAATCAGCAGAAATTTGGAAAAATGAATAAATGTTAGCCATGAGAAAAGAATGGTAAGAGAAATTGCTCCAAGAAATGGAAGATTTATTTTGAAACAATATCTGCTATTCTAGTGTTAGGGAGCATCTGTGAATCAGAGACCCAGAAGACTATACATCATCCTCTCAAGAACTCTAGGAAGCAATTCACAGGGAATTCTCTGAGAAGCTCAGTGTCCTTCTGCAATGCTCAGTTTCCCCTCCACTTGCTAAGTTGCTGAGCCCCAACTTATCAAAGGGACACCTCTCAAACCTTACTTCAGTGGCTCCCTATTGCCTCTGATAATAAATACATTCTACTTATCTTAGGATTTTTGGGTGCCTTTCATCAAGGACCTTCCATAATATAGTCCTGATCTAACTTTCTAATCCTTACTCTTTCACTCACATCTATATTCATATTGTACCCAACTCTGTAACTCTCCAATTTTCACACTTTGCTGCCAATACGCCTTTGCTCAAGCTTTCCCCCATCCCTGGAATTCTCTCTCAAGATCTACATTTCAAAATTCCATCTGTCTGTCCATTTTTTTCTCCCTTTCCCCATGAGAAGCCATCTTTTGAAAAAAATTCCCATAGCTCTTTGCTCCTTTTAAAGTCAAACTCTGAACTTTTGTTCTGCCATAGCTAAATCTAGCACAGCTTTTGGCACAAAGTAGGAAATTACTAAGTATTTGTTGAATAAGGTAATGATTTCTACCTCATGTCAGTGTGTACTTCTAGACCTAGAGTTTCTCTAAGGTGGGGTCTACGTTCTGTGAATTTTTGTATTCCCAGAAGTCATAAAGGGCTTGAACAAGCATCCAAATGAACCTACCATGTATTCTATTAGAGCTATAGTTTTGCAGTTATTCTATTTATACATAATACAAATCCAGGCAAGGTGTTGTTTCAGCATTGGACCCCACAAAAGTGTTCAGTTTTGTATCATTATATTTCAACTTCTTCCTTACTACTCATAATGGCTTCTAGGTGGATCATTTGTTAAATTATAAAAGAAATTCCTCTAAGTGATGTAAGGAAAGGAAATAGGAATAAATGTTTAGTTTTGGAGATATCTGTGTCATTTGTTCATCTATCAGCTACTTACTCTGTGACAGACACAAGGCAGCAGCAGTGCTGTCCTGGTGTAGAAATTTGTCCACTTCTGGAATATATTAGAGTAGACCCCAGAGAAAGACTTAGTCATTTTCTGTCTTAACCCTTAAATATGAGAAACTTACTCTTCAGTGAATCAAGGCCTTCTATCTATAGACAGCCCCAGTTATTGGAAAGTCCTTCTATATAGTAAGTTTTATTCTACCTCTCTCCACCTTCTTCCATTCAGCCCTATTTCTCCCTTTGGAGACTCCAGAATCAAATAAACTACTCTTATGCACTGTACCTTTTTCAGTATTGAGGATTCGCGCCACGCTCTCCACCTTCTAAGTCTTATCTTTTTCAGAGCAAGTATACAAAATTCAAAATTGTTTTTCTGAAGGAATTGGTTTCCAACTTGCTGTTTTCTTCTTTTTAAACATTTGTTGTCAATCCCATGAAATTTCCTCCCTCAGTTTATTTTGTACAAGTCTGGTGATAGGCATATGATGGGGAGATAATGGTGGGAGAGTGTTGCAGAGAAAATGAACAGGGCATAACCCTGTCCAAAAGTGTATGTATGGTGGAGTGGAGACCATCATTTTGTCAGATTATTTCAATATGATATTGCAAATTATGTCAGAGGTAAGGGAAGTTGTACTTTGGAAGCACTCAGGAGGACAGTTTAGTCCAATCTGAGTTTTAGGGAAACATTTTTAGAGAAAATGTCACCAGAATTGAATCTGAAATGATTCAAATATTAGCCAGGAGAAGAAAGATAGGAAGCAAGACTACAGGAGTTAAAGCATTGAAGTAAGATGAGTATAGCAGGTGGAACATTAAAATGTTGAGACATTATAGTTATTTTTGAAGAATGAAATGTGGCAGAAAATAGGGCTTGTGATGTATGTATGTATGTTTTATAAATATGTATATGTGCATGAAGCTATATTCTGATGTTTTAATAATTTTTGCCATGGCTTTCTTGTTGGAAATTAGAATTCTTTCTCTATGGTCAAGGACTTTAGCTAATGTATTAGCTTTTCAAGGGGTAATAAAGAATCTGCACTTATGGTTGTAATGACCTGATCATAATGACCTGAAATATTATAATAAATAATTTCTGCAAAGCAGAGTTTTAGGTACTGCATGTTGTAAAAGATATAGTTATAAATCAGTGGCAAGTTATTTCAGATACCTGAGTATGGAGGTTTGTCATTTCGGGATGCTTCATTACTTGTACCTGAATAAAGTAACATTTGATTCTTGTTATACTGTTGATATTAGAAGGGAAGGTTATCATTTTATTTCAGAAGAGTTGTATCCCATGGATTATTTGCATTCAAGAAACCAAATTTTATTTGATGCTTTCCAACTTAAGATAGCTCTTTAGTTAAATAATTGCTATAAGTGGACTGAGCAATATTGTATAATCTCTGTGAATACTTAGCAAGGGAGTTTTGTGAGTTAAGATAGAAGTTCCTCTACTATACACTCAATTTTATATATCACTCACCTCAAAGCTCACTGTATTCAGTCTATGAATGATGTTTGAGTTCATGCTTTGAGATTTGTGTTAGGAAGAGTGGTGGGAAATGTAGAACTCACAGTACTACTTACCACAGGAAATACAACAAGCTATTAAGAACTTGTCTTTTCAATAATTTCATAGTTTAAGGAGATAATATATAATGCTCATAAAAAGGTAGCCTACAATATTAAGTAATAGCTAAGTGTTCTGTACTATGTAGGGGACATCTGTAGTATGCCTGCCCAGTGTCCATTTCCTCTGCTTTTGTGATAGCATTTTATTTTTCTTTTGGAGACTTATGCCTCTCCTATTTTCAATCCATTGGTGTTCCTCTGAGCATCCCCATCTACCCCAAACACTTAGAGACCCAGGTCTGACTCTCAAAGTCCTTCCTCAAATTTTTGCTGAATCTCTATGGAAAAAGTGTCTACTCATTATAATGTAAGCCCATGTTGCCAATGACCATCTTTGTGACTACAAAGTGAGCCCATCTAAAAATACAGACAACAAAGTAGAGCTTAGACTTGGTAGTTCTGTCAGACAACAGATTTTTTTTTTTCTTAAGCCAGTTTGAGTTGAGTTCTTTGTCATTTGTTGCATTAGTCAGGATTCTCCAGAAGTACAGAACTAGAAAGTTGCATGTATATACAGGGAGAAAGATATTTATGTTAAGGTATTGGCATACGCAATTATGGGGACAGGCTAGTCTGAGTTCTGCAGGGCAGGCCACCAGGTTAGATTCACAGAGAAGAGTTGATATGGCAGTCTTGAGTCCAAAGACAGTCTGAAGGAAGAATTCCTTCCTTCTCAGGGGATTGCAGTCTTTTTCCTTTTAAAGCCTTCAAATGATTGGATGAACCCATCCACTTTATGTGGGGTAATCTGCTTTAGTCGGAGTCTACTGATTTAAATGTTAATCACATCTAAAAACTACTTCACGTTAACATCTATCTAGATTGATGTGTGACTAAATGACTAGACACCAAAGCTTAGCCAAGTTGACACATAAAATTAACCATCACACTTGTAAATAAAAAAGCCATAGCTAATCCACACAGTAACTGATATAAAAGCTCAGATGTGTCAGGATCTATCATGGATGAAGACAGGAGGGTCTGTTAAGGGGTGTACTACTTCGTGTTAAGTTAGAAAATTCATACTCTACTATTTTGTATTTATAAGGTGGGAATGTCTTTCATGGATTTGGGAGAACTGAATATGCTAACATAGAAGGCCAGGACATAGAGACACCTAAATGTTCAATTATCTTTTTTTCCTTCTACTTCTTACTTGCAGTTCAGAATAAGCCTGTTGCTGTAACTGAATCTGGAATTTTGAAAAACACTTTATATTGAGAGTTTCTCTTTCAGAGATTAGCTGGTTTCTTATGGACCATGCAGCATTCCAAGAGACTAGAGCTAGAAGTGATCACTGAGAGAGTATTTAGCCTTCCACTCATTTTAAACATAGGAAGCTGTTCTCTGTAGTGATAACTTTTTTTTAAATAATGAGATTTGATGGCCATGAGCTTAGTCAGTCAGATGTCTACATATATTTTTAAGTCAGCACAGCTAGAACATATGTTTCTAAATAATATTAACAAAGTTGATGTTACTTACTCATGGTCTCATATCTATTTATCATGGTATTTTAGCATTCATTTAAGACATAAAAAAGCAAAAATATATAAACATAGCCATTTCTATATAGTTTTAAGAGTCTGGAATATTAGCATACTTGGCCAAATTGTTTAAATTGCAGTTAAGGGAATGGCTTAATGCTTAGGCGAATCTAAAGATGATCCTTTTAAATCTCACCAAATCTAATTACATGATCCTAAAATAAACCTTTTTGGGTTATAAATTCAAGTTACCAGGGTCTAAGACTTTTTGAGAGGGCTTTGGAATGGAGATTTCCATCACTGTTAATTTGCAGGAAGACATCTCTGGTGTGTTTTGCAATGGTTTCACACGTTGTGCTCTGTCTCCTATACGCTTGACTGTTCTTCACTCAGCTCCTCTCCAAATGTTGCACTGGGATTGTCAAATGCCACTTCAGACTAGATCTGTGTCCCCAAAAGTCATATGCAACTTCATAAAAGAATTCTACCTGACATTTTCAAGTGCAACTCACTTGAACTCGTAAAAGTCAGGTATAAATTGAGAATGGATTTACACCTAAGCCTTTTTGGTTGATTATGGTATTTATTTGCAACTGACATTTGGAGAATAACTCAGTTGCCCTTGGAATTGGTCCCCTCCTCATTCCAAAATGTGAGGGAGATGGGGGCAAGTGTCCAAATGGCTAGTACAGAATGCTTCAGGTGAATTTCAGGCACTCTTACTTACTGAGTTGGGGCCAATTTGTCATGGAATTCAGCAATATGTGCATTCAGTAATTTCACCAATGTGGCTTCTTGGGTTAGATTTGGACTCTGAATCACATTTGTTGCCTAAAGATGTTAATGATTATATGGCTTGGCCTAATGGGCTGGATTCTTTACCAGTAAATGTAGATTATTGGCTTTTTAGAGATTGTTGGGGTAACACAGCTGAAACTGTGCACAAATTCAGAGCATCCACACAGGCTTCTGCCACTGGGTGAGTGGATGAAGCAGATGATGCCTACTTTCATAATGTTGTACCAAACAGATGGGATGGCAAGCTTTCTGTGCCTCTGAGTATCTCTAAGTATGAACCTGTCCTTCTGCCTACCCCAGCCATTCCTCCTCTATGAGGTATGCTACTAAGCCATAGAAGGGTAACACTGGAAATATATGTGGTGCCTTAAGCCAGTGCAACACTTGAACTAGATATTTAGTGTCTATGTGAAATTCATCATAGTTACAAAGCCCTTGTGAGATTTTATTGTCAAAGATAAAATTAAAGATGAAATAGCTATAAAATCAGCATACCTAATTTTCTCATCATAAAGATAATAAAACTGAGATATGGAAGGGTTAAGCCCCTTACCTGTGGTTACATGGGTGGCAGAGATGTGGCAAGAGTTATAGGTCCTTTTGAGTCACAGTGTTATCCTTATAATAGAGAGTGACCAATGAATGCATTATTTAGATTGCAAGGGAATGTGAAATGCGATTTTCATCCTTTCCAACAATATAAAAATGTTGACTCTTAGATGCTTTTTGAACTCTTTCTGGATTTATTCTACTTCTCTTTTTATTCCTGGAAAGAGGGACTCTTGATAGATTTCTAACTTGTAGAAATATTCATTTATAAGTTGGTTTGAAATTAGCCTGTCATCTGATTGACTGAGATAGAGTTAAAATGAATTCCCTTGGCAAAAAAAGGAAACAAAAAACAGGGAAAAAGGATTTTATCATCTATATGGATCAATTCCAGAGTATGCTTCAGTTTAGTTATTAGTTTTCCCTACAGTATGAGATATTCAATTAAACCTTGTCTCAAATTGGCCATAAATTTCGATGAAAATGAAAGAAGTTCCATTTAGCAAACAATTTCTGTCAAAGAATCTAATAATGGGATGCAATAAGAATGATTTTCACCTGTGCACCTGAATGAGAGTGTTTGGTCTGGTTTTTGTTTGGTTTGGTTATTTTTTTCCTTTGTTTTTGCTTTAGGGTTTTTGTTTCTTTGATCCTCCCCTCTACCCCTATTCAGTGTAGCATGCCCAAAGTGTTTTGGAAGGTGAGATCAGGTAGAATTGTTTAAAACACAAAAGAATACTTTACAACAGTTTTCACCACTGATTTGGTGGGTCTTGGATAAAATCTTATACTGTACCTGCATCATTCTCTGTTAAGGAGAACTACTATAAGACAAGTCATGTTTGGGGCGCCTGGGTGGCTCAGTTGGTTACGCGACTGCTTTCGGCTCAGGTCATGATCCTGGAGTCCCTGGATTGAGTCCCGCATCGGGCTCCCTGCTTGGCAGGGAGCCTGCTTCTCCCTCTGACCCTCCCCCCTCTCATGTGTTCTCTCTCTCTCATTCTCTCTGTCTCAAATAAATAAATAAAATCTTAAAAAAAAAAAAAGACAAGTCATGTTTGATACCCATTCTCTCCTTCTCACTAAATCATATACATTTCTCATAACCTTCTTTTAGGGCCCTTCTTGTAGTTACATATACTTACTCAGAATCCATGGAGTAGATGTAGGTAGAAATATCCTACTCTGAAAACTCATATGGTATTTATTGAGTAGGGAGTGATTCTTGGCACTGATCTAGATTCTGGAAATGAGAGAAAAATCAGATATGGATGGTACTTCAGTGTAACTTGTGGTCTAATGTAGGAAATAATACATAAATGAGGGAGGACATAAGTAAGGAAATATGGCAAAAAGTCATGAGTATTGCTAATGAAAATACAGTGAAGTTCATTGCCCTCGCCTGAAAAAACCCTGGATGAAAGAGCTTTTGAGCTACAATTCAAAATGTCCTGGAGACCTACTTTATCCACCTTTTGTTCTGCTATCTCTGTGAATGGTTTGCCCCTTGGAGCTATATAGGGAGGTGGGGGTGGGGAGAGACCACCCAGAGCATTCTGACAAATGTCTCATAGAGCTAGACATGAATAATAGCATCCTTAGTCCAACCTCACTTTTTATGGATGAGACAACTGGGGCTTAGCAAGGTTAGCAGCTTACCCAGTGAGTTATAAAAACTGAGATTTCACTGCTGATCTTGTGATTCCTCTTTCACAGTTGTTTTCCTTGTTCTGAAATAAAACTCCCTTTTTGAGTATTCCTTGATTAGGATTCTTAGGATACAAGTAACAGAAGCTGACAATAGATAATATACACAGAAAAGGAATGTATTGAAAAGTTAGCAGGAGTTCCCAGAAACTATAAAGATCTCAGAAAGCCAGATGCAGAGGACAGGAGCCAGAGTAGAGTGAAAGAGGCAAGTAACAACAGTATGGACAGTTTTCTCAATAGCTATTGGAATGAATGGGCTCAAAGCTTTGTTGCTATCTTTTCTATCTCTGTATTAATTATGGCTCACAATTCAAAATGTTGGAGAACATGTCCGATTGACTTAGTTTGAATGACATGCCAGTGCCCACCATTTTGCTAGGAGAAGGCTGAGCATCTTGATTTATACACCACTGTGACAGTCATTCTGAGAGGAAAAAATTATAAATTTGCCTGTGTTTATTAGACCAAATATGAAAAATTTAAATAAACAGAATAAAATAAAAATTAAAGGTAGCTATTTCACTATGATTAACTTTTTAATTTTTTTAAATTAACTTAGATTTTTTTTCTTTTTTTTTTTAATTTTTTAATTTTTAGAACGAGAGAGAGCATGTGTGCTTGTGTGCTAAAGGGTGGGGGAGGGGCAGAGGGAGAGAGAGAATCTTAAGCAGGCTCCACACTCAGCATGGAGCCTTGACATGGGGGCTTGATCTCAGGACCCTGAGATCATGACCCGAGCTGAAATCAAGAGTTGGATGCTCAACCAACTGAGCCACCCTGGCACCACTACAAGTAATTTTTTTAAAGGATGATAACAAAAAGAGCAGGAAGAAGGAAACTTGAATTTAAACAATCTTCATATACCAGCACACTTAGTTTTATTGTTTTTCACTTTATTGTGCTTTTTACAAATTGAAGGTTTGTGGCAACCCTGTATCGAGCAAAATCATCACCATTTTCCAATAGCATTTACTCTCTTCATGTGTCTTTGTCACATTTTGGTAATTCTTGCAATATTTCAGACCTTTTCATTATTATTATATTATGATCTGTGATTGGTAATCTTTTGATGTTATTATTATAATTGTTTTGGGGCACCATGAACCATACCCATATAAGATGGCAAACTTAATCGATAAATGTTGTACATGTTTGCACTGCTCCAGCTACTGGTTCCTTCCCTGTCTTTCTTCTTGGACTTCCCTATTCCCGAAATGCAACAATATTGAAATTAGATCAATTAATAACCGTACAGTGACCTCTAAGTGTTCAAGCAGGTGAAAGGAAGAGTCACATGTCTCTACTTTTGTTTGTTTGTTTGTTTGTTTGTTTTTTGACTCTCACTTTAAATCAAAGGTGCAGAAATGATCAGGCTTAGTGGGGAAGGCATGTTGAAAGCAAAGATGAGCCAAAAGCTAGACCTCTTAAAACAAACAGCCAAGTTGTGAATGCTAAGGAAAAGTTCTTATAGGAAATTAAAAGTGCTATTCCAGTGCTATGCTACACACATGATAAGAAAGGGAAATAGCCTTATTGCCGATGGAGAAAGTTTGAGTGGTCTGAATAGAAGATGAAACCAGCCACAATATTCCCTTAAGCCAAAGCCTAATCCAGAGCAAGGTCCTAACTCTCTTCAATTCTTTGAGGGCTGAGAGAGGTAAGGAAGCTGAAGTTGGAAGGTAGCAGGGGTTGGTTCATGAAGTTTACGGAAAGAAGCCATCTCCATAATATAAAAGTGCAAGGTAAAGCAGCAAGTGCTGCTGTAGAAGCTGCAACATTATCAAGAGGATCTAGCTTAGGTAATTAATGAAGCTAGCTACACTAAACAACAGATTTTTAATGTAGACAAAGCAGCTTTCTATTAAAAGAAGATGCCATCTAGGACTTTCATACTGGAGAGAAGTCAGTCTTGGCTTCAAAGCTTTGAAGGACAGGCTGATTTTCTCGTTAGGGGTTAATGTAGCTGGTGACATGAAGTTGAAGCCAGTGCTTATTTACCATTCCCAAAATCTTAGGGTCCTTAAGACTTATGTTAAATCTACTCTACTGTGTTCTGTAAGTGGAACAACACAGCCTGGATGGCAGCACATTTGTTTACAACATGGTTTACTGAATATTTTAAGTCCATGGTTGAGAACTACAATTCAGAGAAAAAGATTCTCTTTCCATTTCTTTTCAAATATTACTGATCAATGACACATCTGGTCACCAAAGAGCTCTAATGGAGATAGGCAATGAGATTAATGTTGTTTTTATGCCTGCTAACACAGCATCCATTCTGTAGTCTACAGATGAAAGAACAATTTCTACTTTCAGGTCTTATTATTTAAGAAATACATTTCATAAGGCCATAGCTGCCAAAGATAGTGATTCCTGTAATGGATCTAGGCAAAGTCCATTGAAAACCTTCTGGAAAGGATTCACGATCCTAGATACCATTAAGAACATTTGTGATGCATGGGAAAGGGTCAAAATGTCTACACTAACAGGAGTTTGAAAGAAGTTGATCACAACCCTCATGGATGACTATGAGGGGTCAAGACTTCAGTGGAGGAACTAACGGCAGATGTGGTGGAAATAGCAAGAGAATTAGAACTAGAAGTGACTGAGTTGCTGGAATCTCATGATAAAACTTGAATGGATGAGGAGTTGCTTCTTATGGATGAGCAAAGAAAGTGGTTTCTTGAGATAGAATCTACTGGTGAAGATGCTGTGAAGATTATTGAAATGACAACAAAGGATTTAGAATAATACATAAACTTAGTTGATAAAGCAGCAGCAGCATTTAAGAGGCTTGACTCTAATTCTGAAATAATTTCTACTGTGTGTAGAATGGTATCAAACAGCATCACATGCTACAAGAGGAATTGTTCATGAAAGGACGA
The DNA here is from genome assembly GCF_029215605.1 of Mirounga angustirostris. Lineage (NCBI taxonomy): Eukaryota > Metazoa > Chordata > Mammalia > Carnivora > Phocidae > Mirounga > Mirounga angustirostris. The sequence continues at coordinate 171,794,567 of NW_026991709.1, read as the reverse complement.
GTTGACTGATATGGTGATCTTCACCATTGTTTTATTTTGAGAAATTGCCACAGTGGGGCACCTGGGTGGCTCGGTTGGTTAAATGTCCAACTCTTGATTTCATTTCAGGTCATGATCTCAGGGTCTTGAGATTGAGCCCTACTTTGGGCTCCATGCTCAGCGGTGAGTGTGCTTGAGATTCTCTCTCTCCCTCTCTCTGTGCCCCCCACCCTGATGCTCCCTCTCCCTCTTTCTCTCTCAAATAAATAAATAAATATTTTTTTAAAAAGAAAGAAATTGCTACAATCACCTGACCTTCAGCAATCACCACCCTGATCAGTCAGCAGCCATGAACATCAGGGCAAGACCCTCTACCACCAAAAAGATTATAACTTGTTTAAAGCTTAGATGATAGTTAGCACTTTTTAGTAATAAACTCTTTTTTTTTTTTTGAAGAGAGTGAGTGGGGGTGGGCAGAGGGAGAGGTAGAGAGAGAATCTTAAGCAGACTCCACACCCAGCATGGAGCCCAACGTGGGGCTCAATCTCACAATCCTGAGATCATGACCTGAGCTGAAATTAAGAGTCCGGCACTTCACTGACTGAGCCACCCAGGTGCCTCTATAATAAACTATTTTTTAGTTAAGGTGTGTACATTGGTTTTTAGACATAATGCTATTGCAAACTTAAGAGACAACATTATAATGTAAACATAACTTTTATATACAATGGGAAGTGAAACAAATCATTTGACTCTATTGTGATACTCACTTTATTGGAATTAAACCTGCAATGTCCCTAAAGTATACCTGTAAATACTGTGTAAGAGGAGAAGAGGTGGGAGAGAATAAACTAACCATTCTCTCCAATTTGATCTAACACATTTCCTCTCGTACACACTGCTACTTCATCTCTCTTTAAGGTAAATGATGATTTGAAAGATAAAATCATAGAGATAGAAAATAGGGTCAACTCTAAAATTAATATCAATTTTAAAAATATAGACAAAGTGGGGCACCTGGGTGGCTCAGTTGGTTAATCGGCTGCCTTCGGCTCAGGTCATGATCCTGGGGTCCTGGGATCGAGTCCCGCATCGGCTCCCTGCTCTGCAGGGAGCCTGCTTCTCCCTCTCCCTCTGCTTGCCTCTCTGCCTACTTGTGCTCTCTCTCTGTCAAATAAATAAATAAACTGTTTAAAAATATATATATATATAGACAAAATGATCTCTAATGGCTTAAAAAAAGAGGGGTGCATGGATAAATTTGGCTAACCAGTGCAGTGACAAAAATACCATTCTTTGTTGGAAGAACATTATATGGTACAGGCAAGAAGAGTGGTTCTCTTTAGCAGACATCAGAATTACCTGGAGGGCTTGTTAAATCACAGATTACTATCCCCATTCTCACAGCTTCTGTTTAGTGCCTGTGGGGTGGGGCCTAAAATTTTGCATTTCTGGGTTTCCAGATGCTGCTGCCAGTGTGAAACAATATTCAGAAGTATTGTGCCAGAATACTGGGAGCTCCCCATCAATGACTCATGGGAAGAAGGCTATTCCAGTGATGTCTGGGGTTTAGTCTTTATTCTAGAGATGAGCATTATATACACTTAGAAAAAGCATGAATGGCTAGCTGTTTGGACTTTACATTGTGTGTGTGTGTGTGTGTGTGTGTCCAGATTACTAAAATATAGATTTAGATATGAACTATCAGGTTGACTTTAAAAATGCATTAATGGGTTCATATTTTTACAAGGCAGGAACGTTTAGAAAAAATGAAATGAGAGATGTTGAATAAAAGACTTTAATGTGTCATATTTTATTAAAGTTGGCTATAGATAATGATCATTGAAATTTAAGTCTTAAGAAGACTATGTTCCTTAAGGAACATTAATGTACATTTTCCTTAACTATCTCAAGTTGTATCCTAAAGACTGTGTGAGTGATGATAGGATCAAAGATCACTGGAGCACTATATTAGGCATATATTAAATCAGAGTTCTAAAGAAAGTGTTCTGATTTCAGATATTATATGGCTTTATAAAGCATTGAGTGTAAAGTTCCCATCTACCCTATTGGAGGTGAGGCATCTATTAATCTAGTAGAATAGTAAAATAATATATGACTATAGAAGTCCATTTTTAAAATATGCTTTATATAATAGGAAAAACCCACTGACATAATGCATAATGTATGTGTATCACTTTTGTGCTAATACAATCTCTGGCTTATACCCACCACTGAGATCCATGAAACCTGCTTGATACTCCATTGTCATTTTTGAAAAAATAGTAGTGTGATTTCATGGGAAGGAATGACACCTACGGATGTTTCATTAATTATAAGGTGCTATAAAATATGAATCAGCATAGTGGAAGTGGTTGTGTTGATTTTTAGTATTATTATGTTTGACTCTGAAGTCTTGTTTGTAATTCACTTTTCACAGCTGAGGAGGTCTCCTGGGTTATCACATCAGACCCTGTGCCTCTCCCACTTTACATGGGAACAAGGAGGCAGGGTGGAAAATTTCATTGTACATGAAATTGTAGCCGTTTGTTAGGTGATCTACTTGCGGTCATTTAATTTCACCCACCATAGCAAAATAGTACTTGTATAGCCCAAGTGAGTAGGTAGATAGCTGTTCATGTACAATTCTTTCCATTTTTCTGCATGTTTGAAATTTTTCACAAAATGTTAGAAGAGGAAATAAAAGATCTCCAGAGTCTCCAGAGCCAAACTAGACTCAAATCCCAGCTTTCTTGGTATGACCTTGGGCAAATCCCTTTACCTCTTGGTGCCTTAGTTTCCTCAACTGTAAAACATAGCTTACTGGGTTGTGATAAAATTTAAGTGAGTCAGTATTTCCAAAGTGCTTAGAAGTGTAATTGGCCCAAGGAAACATAAGATTGTGTGTATGTATGTGTGTTTTTACTTAAATCATAGGAAGTTAAATTAAAAAAAACTTTAAGGGGGTGTCTGGGTGGCTCAGTCAGTTAAGCATCTGCGTTCAGCTCAGGTCATGATCCCAGGATCCTGGGATCGAGCCCTGAGCCCTGAGCCCTGCACTGGGCTCCCTGCTCAGTGGGGAGCCTGCTTCTCCCACTCCTTCTGCAGATACCCCTGCTTGTGCACTCCCTCTCCCTCCCCCTCTCTCTCCCTCTGTTAAATAAATAAATAAAAATCTTTACAATAAAAAAAACTTTAGGAATAATTTAATTCAGCCCTCTGAATTCCAAAAGGGTAACACAAATTAGTGTGTGAGAATTCTTGGCTAGTTAACAGCAGTCAGGTCTATAAATCAAGTTTTCCAACTGTGAGACCCATAGTATTGGTAGCATACCACAATTTCTCCTTTGGCAGTGGCAGAGAAGAAAAATGAACATTTTTTGTGATTATATCCTTTTTCGTTTAATTTAATATTGTTTGATGCTTTGAAGTAAATTGAAGTATGTTTGAATTTTCACAAATCTAACTGTATTTCGTGTACTCAAATATTTCTACCTGAGCTGTAATTTAAACTAACAAGTGTGGGAATAATCCAACAAATTATAATATTTTTATTTTATTTACTACACTGTTATATTGAGATACAGCAGAATTTAAAAAAAAAAAAAAAAAAGATTGCTTGTTTTATATAATGCCAGTCCATTTTTCTCTTAATTCTTTTGGGTGCTGAGAAAACAAAGTGAGAATTTAACAAATTGGCTTCAGGCTAGAAAGCTGTTTAGTACATTATCCTTAAGACCATCCCATATTATTTTATATTTCAAATTTGAATGGACCCATAGTTACCCTTCACTTAAAAATGAAAGTTAGTGGCAAAAAATCAAATATATAATAATTCTGGTCTTTATTACATATCCTAAAACCAACAGTAATGATGACAAAATGTCTTCATTTGTTAATAATACAGTGGCATTTTTAAGAAGGAAAGGGAGCATCCAATAGAAAATAATCATTTGTCTTCAAATACTACATAAAAAATAACCCCTATTATTTGCAAGAAATAGTAATTATTGAGAGGGGTGATAATAAGGGATTTCTTAAGAGATTCTGTCCATTGTTGGAGGAGATACACCGTCCAGGTTTTTGAGAATTAGGTTATCTTCATCTGTTGTGCTGAAGCTCTGGGAGATGAGCAATCACCTTCAGTGACAAAACTGTGAAGTTTTAATAAAGGAGCCTACTGGTATGGGCCTGAGGCTCTAGCACTGTGGCTTGTTGTCCCACTCCATGAATATTCAAAACCTGAAATCTGGAGACCTTCATGTACCTCCTGGAAAGGCAGTCCATTCCCTCATTCCCAGTCACTCCACGCAGGCACACACACACACACACACTCCAGAAGAAAAGGATAGACTTTTTTTCCTAGTGCAAAAACATTACTACTTTTTAATGAGTAAACAAACTAAGTCTTTTTGTTGGAAACGTATATATAAAGAACCTCTGCATTCCTCGTGTAAAATGTTCTACTAGGAGAACTTTAAGTATAAACTCTCATGTTTGATACCGCATTGAAGAAATGCATGTATACATTTTAATGGCTGTTACTATTCACATCTTCAGAATAAAAGGCAAGGATATCTCTTTTAGATGTCCTGCATAACATTCCTCCACCCAGTGAGTTTTGCTCTGCTTAGACCTCAGAGGGTGTGTTTTATACCAGAACATCACAAATATAGACTTAACAATTGATGACAATCCAGCAAAACTGTATATTGCATTTATAACAGACAAACCTAATTTTTTTTGTTTTATTATGTTATGTTAGTCACCATACAGTACATCATTAGTTTTTGATGTAGTGTTCCATGATTCATTGTTTGTGTATAACACCCAGTGCTCCATGCAATACGTGCCCTCTTTAATACCCATCACCGGTCTCACCCAACCCTCCACCCCCCTTCCCTCTAAAACCCTTAGATTGTTCCCCAGAGTCCATAGTCTCTCATGCAGACAAACCTAATTTTCTTGGTAGAGACAACCATGCCTTTTAGAATATGGAATGTATTCATAGTTTTTTTTTTTCTTTTAATCTTGAAAGGTATTTATAATCAGTGTAGTGTGCTTCTCAACCTTGGCTGCAGACTAGAATCTTCTATGGGGCTTTGAAAAACCCTGATGCTTGTGCCCCATTTCCAAATTAGGATTTGTTTGGTTAAGTGCAACCTGTGCACCAGGGATTTTTAAAGCTCTCTTCAGTTACTTCAGTTACTGCAATGTGCTGTTGAGGATGGGAACAGCTGGGACCCAATCCCCAGAATTATAAGTAAACCTAGTTAGCCTAAGGCCAAAGAAAGACTTAGACTAGACTTCCAGACCAGCCCCCTTCCCAGTTCTATAAGATGAACTAATTCACATATTAAAAAATTGTTTTCAATAGTTACCTAATTACCAAAATTCAAAAAGGCATGTTTCTCCAGTTATTACTTATAGCTCATCACCCTCTTTGTTAACACATTCAGTCATCACTCTTTAAATATTGTTACCATTCCTCTGGAAAAGTCATTGATAAAAATTCCATTACTAGCACTAGCTGTAATATTTGGCCCATGTTATAATTAGAACCACAATTAGTAATACACTAGTAAAAATGCCTGTGTTTTAATGCATCACAGTCACGTATTTTTTCATATGAGGGGTTTGGGTTCTTAGTTATGTACCATATAAGAGTGACTTTGGTTTGGCGACTTTCATTACATGACACTTTTCATTGTTGTGCAGACCTCAGAAAACTCTAAATAATGCTTTATTTAGTGACATCCGTCTTGTATGGGGTATATGTAAAACCGTTTAAAGATTGTTTCTCTTAGCCAGACACAAATAGTGATTGGAGAGGGAGAAGAAAAAACAGTGAAGAACAATTTTAATTGTGCATTGTTGTGGCAATTTTATTCCGGCTTTTGTTGTATTTTAATAGGGACAGCTGCACCCAGAATTTCTTGTTTTCATAACTAGTGCAATTTCCTTTTCCTGAAAGCTCTGTGTAGTTGTAACCTGGTCTTTTGTTTGCCTGCTTTGACTAAGGAAATTAATTTTTTTTGTTGTTACTAGATGGATAAAAGACAAATGTTAAAAGGTGTCAGTTACATTCGTTTTTTAATATGGAGGCAGCGTCCAATCTTGTGGTCTGTCTTTAACTAATTTTAGATAGGATTTTATTTTTCTGGCCACCCGTGGCTTTGTCACAAATTAATTAAATGCTCCATTTCTTTTATCTAATTGAGGCCATTTCCACCTCTGAGGAATAATTTCATAAAGTTTGTTACAAAGGAAAATGCTTTGTGAGTGACTGTTTATGCAGAATAAACACACAGAACAGCTCTATTTCACCTTTTGCTTGTGAGAGAGGCCTTCTAGACCCTCCACTGGGAGGCATTCCCTTTTGATGAAGGTCAATCTCTTTGTTTTTTTACTTACAGTATGAAAATGTACTTGACCCCAAGCTTCAAAGCAGAGGAGCCAGCTTTACTTAGCAGGTACACTGTGTATTAAATCAATAAAATGGCAGAGTATGAAACCAGTGAAATTTCGAATTGGATTCTAGTGAGGGTCAGTCAGCCCAAAGAGATCTGATATTTTCTGAATGAACTATTGGAAGTGCTGGCCTTCAAAGTCATCCTTGGTGTTTGATGATTCCCTCAGCCAGAGAAGTATCATACAGAACATGGGGTCACTAATCCAGATACCTACAGAGGTGAGGTAAGGAAATGAAGTGAAATTCCTCGGGTAGGTGATAATAGGTGGTCATAGAGGCTGTGGCCTGGACTTTGTCAAATGTGTGGCTCATGTAAGGCAGTAGGCATTTGCTGGTACCATCCAGTTTCTGCTTCAGAGACATGCTGGTAATGTGTTAGAAGAGGTTTCGATTTTTTCAGAGGAGCTGTAAGTCTGGATTTTTATTTTAAATGTTGGAAACTAACCTAAAAGGGATTAAAACACCATATCAGCAACATAATAGATATATTTGGCCCAGATTTAGCAAGGGACTATAGGCTTGATATATTCAAGATCCCTTAACTTTTCTATAAGAAGGAAGAAGGAGAAAGAAGATCTAGGGGGCACCTGGATAGCTCAGTCGGTTAAGTGGCTGACTCCTGATTTTGGCTCAGGGCATGATCTCAGGGTCCTGGGATTGAGCCCTGCATTAGACTCGTGCTCAGCTGGGAATCTGCTTGAGGAGTCTCTCTCTCTCCCTCTCCTTTTGCCCCTCCCCTCCTTTCTCAAATAAATAAATAAATTTTAAAAGGAAGGAAGAGAGAGAGAGAGAGAGAGAGAAAGAAAGAAGAAAGAAAGAAAGAAAGAAAGAAAGAAAGAAAGAAAGAAAGAAAGAAAGAAAGAAAGAAAAAGAAAAAGAAAAAACAAACATCTAGAACTGGAGGAAGTTTAGGATGATGGCAAAGGCCCTGAAGTTATGGGAAGGGAGTTCCCATCAACACTACCCTCCAGATTAGAAATGCTAACCACCTTACTGAATTCCTGTATGAGTTTTAGCAGTTTTGGGGTGGAGTCTTTTGGGTTTTCCACAGGATATAAAATGAATGCACAGAAATCAATGGCATTCCTATACACCAACAACAAGACGAAAGAGAAAGAGAAGAAAGAGAAGAAAGAGAAATTAAGGAGTCGATCCCATTTACAATTGCACCCAAAACCATAAGATACCTAGGAATAAATCTAACCAAAGAGGCAAAGAATCTGTACTCAGAAAACTATAAAATACTCATGAAAGAAATTGAGGAAGACACAAAGAAATGGAAAAATGTCCCATGCTCATGGATTGGAAGAACAAATATTGTGAAGATGTCAATGCTATCTAGAGCAATCTACACATTCAATGTAATCCCTATAAAAATACCATCAACTTTTCTCAAAGAAATGGAACAAATCATCCTAAAATTTGTATGGAACCAGAAAAGACCTCGCATAGCCAGAGGAATGTTGAAAAAGAAAAGCAAAGCTGGCGGCATCACAATTCTGGACTAGAAGCTCTATTACAAAGCTGTCATCATCAAGACAGCATGGTACTGGCACAAAAACAGACACATAGATCAATGGAACAGAATAGAGAGCCCAGAAATGGACCCTCAACTCTGTGGTCAACTAATCTTTGACGAAGCAGAAAAGAATGTCCAGTGGAAAAAAGACAGTCTCTTCCACAAAGTGTTGGGAAAATTGGACAGCCACATGCTGAAGAATGAAACTGGACCATTTCCTTACACCACACACAAAAATAGACTCCAAATGGTTGAAAGACCTCAATGTGAGACAGGAGTCCATCCAAATCCTAAAGGAGAACACAGGCAGCAACCTCTTTGACCTCAGCCACGGCAACTTCTTTCTAGAAACATCGCCAAAGGCAAGGGAAGCAAGGGCAAAAATGAACTATTGGGACCTCATCAAGATAAAAAGCTTTTGCACAGCAAAAGAAACAGTCAACAAAACCAAAAGACAACCAACAGAATGGGAGAAAATATTTGCAAATGACAGATAAAGGGCTAGTATCCAAAATCTATAAAGAAATTCTTAAACTCAACACCCAAAGAACAAATGATCCAATCAAGAAATGGACAGAAGACAAGAACAGACATTTTTCCAAAGAAGATATCCAAACGGCCAACAGACACATGAAAAAGTGCTCAACATTGCTCGGCATCAGGGAAATCCAAATCAAAACCTCAATGAGATACCACCTCACACCAGTCAGAATGGCTAAAATTAACAAGTCAGGAAACGACAGATGTGGCTGGGATGCAGAGAAAGGGGAACCCTCCTACACTGTTGGTGGGAATGCAAGCTGGTGCAGCCACTCTGGAAAACAGTATGGAGGTTCTTCAAAAAGTTGAAAATAGAGCTACCCTATGATCCAGCAATTGCACTACTGGGTATTTACCCCAAAGATACAAATGTAGTGATCCGAAGGGGTACATGCACCCTGATGTTTATAGCAGCAATGTCCACAATAGCCAAACTGTGGAAAGAGCCAAGATGCCCATCAACAGATGAATGGATAAAGAAGAGGTGGTATATATATGCAATGGAATATTATGCAGCCATCAAAAAGAATGAAATCGTGCCATTTGCAACGACGTGGATGGAACTGGAGGGTATTATGCTGAGCGAAATAAGTCAAACAGAGAAAGACATGTATCATATGACCTCACTGGTATGAGGAATTCTTAATCTCAGGAAACAAACTGAGGGTTGCTGGAGTGGTGGGGGATGGGAGGGATGGGGTGGCTGGGTGATAGACAATGGGGAGGGTATGTGCTATGGTGAGCGCTGTGAAGTGTGCAAGACTGTTGAATCACAGATCTGTACCTCTGAAGCAAATAATACATTTTATGTTAAGAAGAATGAGAAGGAGAAGGAGAAGGAGAAGGAGAAAGAAGGAGAAGGAGAGGAAGAAGAAGAAGATAGCAGGAGGCGAAGAATGAATGGGGTGGGAATCAGAGGGGGAGATGAACCATGAGAGACTATGGACTCTGAAAAACAAACTGAGGGTTCTAGAGGGGAGGGGTGTGAGAGGATGGGTTAACCTGGTGATGGGTATTGAAGAGGACACATCCTGCATGGAGCACTGGGTGTTATATGCAAACAATGAATCATGGAATACTACCTCAAAAACTAATGATGTAATGTATGGGGATTAACATAACATAATAAAAAAAAGAAAAAGAAAAAGAAATGCTAACCACCAAGAGGATTAAGGGAACTGCTCCAGTCACCCAACTTCTGAGTGTCAGAATTAATATTAGGCAATGATCACAAAAAAAATTATAAAACTGCTAGGAATCTTTAAGAGAATATAAATTCCAACTCATTCTATGATGAGGGTCCAAAGACTACCAAGGATAACAAAGAACTTGCCCAGATCCCATCACTAGTTAGTGACAGAGCCTATCTCCCAGTGGTATTTGGTACAAATGTTTTCAAGCATATGAGTGCTCAACCAGTTTTTTTTCACTCTCTTTCAATGTATTACAACTTTAAAAAATGTTATTCATGATATATTTAATCAGAAAGCTTCATGGTTGATCTGCTCTGTTAATGACAGATGAATCATGTAGCATTTACTGAATTATACAACCATTAAAAATGTAGTTGGTGGAGGCTCTGTAGAAGTGTTGCAAGTCCTTATCATTAGTGCAAAAGCTTGATATAAAATTGTACATACATTTTGATTACTACTGTTATTATAGTTGAATTACAAAAAATGGGAAGGAAATATACCGAAAATAGCTGTTAAGGAGATGAAATTACATATCATTTAAAATTATTTTTTTCTGAATTGTTATCTCTATATATACTTTTAATAAAAAATAAATGTACAGACATCAGAATAAATTATTTTAATATCTACTGAAAATCCAGCAATGTGCTAGTTTGTTATAGGGAGATAAAATTTTATTAGTTAGCCTCATCTATAAACTAGGAATCCTGAGAAATAATGAGATAAATATTGAAAGAAATATGGCATAAATATAGAAAAAGTGTGTGTTGGATTTCACCAGACATGGATTTTACTCTCAGCTCTGTCATTTCATCATGTTGCCTTGGGAAAGGAACTTAACCTTTCTCAAAGTCTCAGGTTTATCATCTGTAAAATCCAAAGGATAATAATGCCTTTCTCATGGTTGGAATGAGATCGTGCATGTAAAGCACTTAGCAAGGAGCCTGTCAGGGAGACATGTTCTACAAATGTTAGCTATTATCACCATTCATATGGACCTTACCCTCATTATAGAACTAGTAATAATAATAGCACCAGGACTCTAATGATTCTAGTAGTGATCACTCATTACTCAAATGAGTGCCCACTAAATACCAGGTAGAGTGCTAGGACTTCTACTTGATGACTTCCTAAATTTCATACAGTCCATTAGAAAAAAAGTATTATGCTAATGGTATTATAAAGATATAGAATAGTAAAAAAAAATAATGTGGTATTATAATGTTGTTATATATTACATAATATAGTACTTTAATAATACTACCATAAAGAAAGTGAGACTTACAGAGTTTAAGTAACTGTTCCAACAACTTATAACTAAAAATCATGGAGTTAGGATTTAAACCCAGACATTTATGATTCTAAAACTGAGTTGTTCCCTCTGTTCTACAGGCAAATCTATGTGTAGCCTTAGAAAATGGCATGGCTCTACATAGTGAATGGCCAAGTGGGGAAGTATTGAGACTAGAGAGATCTTTTCACTAGTTGGACTACCAGGGAATTAGATGCTATGCCAAAAAGGAACGTGAGCGTTTATGAGAAAGATAACATCTTTTAAGCTGCAGCTCTGGAATAAGGCCAGGTTGCCAGAGCCACGAGACATGCAGTCCAAAGACAAAGTGAAGTTGAACAAGCATTCGCTCCTTAAGACAAAGGTATTCTAGGAATCTATATGCAGTGACAGATCAGGCCAGGCTAATTACAGAGAGGAGCATGAAAGCATGCTTGGCCTTGTGCTCAGTTTCAATGTTAAGGTTGGGGATTGCGTAGAGAAGTTAAATAGTTCAAAGGCATGGAAAGAAAGGGAATAATAATCAGATTATTGGGGAAACTGTGGCCTTTTATAAAATATGCTCCTTAAACTAAAATATTAGAATATATTATCAAGTTTTAGGAGATTTTGACATGGAAATATCTAAATTCACAAATACCTTGTAGCATGACTTTATTGGGGGTGGCATTTTTTTTTTTTCCACAGAGAGGTGAAGTTTAATCTCAACACCATATTCATTCTGTCCATGATGAGGAATAGGTAGGAGCAAAGCTACATGGCGATGCTGAGTTGATGTTGGTACTACTTACTGACCTCTTTACCCCAGCCTCTCAGGTTTCAGTTTAAAATGGTGCCTCAGCAAAATCACAAGATATCAAGTGGAACTTTGGGATCGTTCACAAAAATCAAAATCTCTAACATTCATCCTTCAACACAAAGATTCTGAGTCCTCATAAACTCTACAAAAAAATCTTCACAGATCTTCATAAAGGTTTCTGGTACATATAGACAAAGATAATGTATTCAAATCAACAACATTATCATAGGATATGAACTCACATCGAAATATTCACCTGAACTTCATCACGCTATACATACATTCTCTGGAGCTGTTCCTCTCCGGAGCTGTACCTCTTCCTTGTATCCACATCTCAGTGACAGAATCAGCTGCTTGTTTCTATGTAGAAGAAAGCAGAGATCTAATTGCAGAAATAACACTGTGAATTTACCTCATAATTTTCTTTTCTTTATCGATGGTAAATTGCTTAGTCAGGAAGAAAATTGCTAGCAATAGTTCTGCGGAGTTTTGATCTATTCAATTTGTGACTGGTCAATTAAATGAAATTAGTACCACACAATGAAATGATATAAACAAAATAATTATGAGGCCCCTTACAGAGGACATGTGGCTCTTAAATTGCACAGTTGTGACCTTAGAATAAAAGGATTGGTTACATTAAGAATCAAATTCAAGTAAACATTTCTTAGACCTCTTCCATGTATCAGATTTCATGGAGGTTTGGGTTGGAGACCCAATGGTTTTGCTTAGACAAAATTCAGCTTGAGAGAAATAGCATTTTAGACCCCAATTTGTTGCTAAATGTTGATATTAGTCTGCTCTGTATTCTGGATTTTATGGAGTACTTTATACATGTATATGTAAAACTTAAGCATTCCAAATACAATTTCAATTAATTTATTTTTAAACTAGTTCAAAAGTAAACTTGAAACTAATGAAACTGGATTACATATTTTTCTTATCTGCAAATTTTTTATTTACCTGGATTTTAGTAGATTGTCAAAAAGAGATTGGTGTGGGGAGGGACAGGGAAAGTGGGAGGAGATGGGCTGACACAGAGAGAGAGCTGTTTTTGTTGAATTATGGTATATATGTTTCTCAATATTTAGAAAAATAATCTGGAAACTTTTTTTCATTTTCTTAGCTTGAGAACTGTCAAATAGCATGGGATTCTTTAAATGTTTCTAGAATTTATGGATCCATCTGTGATCTGATTCTTTGGTAGTTCTTAGACAACTTTCTCTCTAGTCTGCTAACTGACCTAATTAGGTTTTCTATTTCCTCTGGGTTAGTTTAGGACATTAATATTTTACTAGTGATCATCCATTTGCATAGAATTGAGACAAATAATCTCTTTGGATTCTTTTAATTTCCTTAGTGTTTGTGGCTATTCATTTTTTATTTTGTATGTACAGCTTTTTATTCCTTTTTTTATGTAAGATTGCTGAACCCTTTAACATTTTTATTGTTTAAATTAGGTGTATTAAATCATAAGTCTGTTTACTAATTGGATTTTTTTCTTCTATGTTTATTTCCTTCCCTTCATTTTTGGTTGGTGTGCTTTTCTTTTGTTCTTTGCTTACATATTTATTTCATTATATTAAAGAATATGGATGTTCCTTGAAGCATTTTTTTTTTTTGGCTCATATAGGGTTTGTTTGTTTGTTTTAAGATTTTATTTATTTATTTGAGAGAGAGAATGAGAGAGAGCACATGAGAGGGAGGAGGGTCAGAGGGAGAAGCAGACTCCCTGCCGAGCAGGGAGCCCGATGTGGGACTCGATCCAGGGACTCCAGGATCATGACCTGAGCCAAAGGCAGTCGCTTAACCAACTGAGCCACCCAGGCGCCCGGCTCATAAAGGTTTTATGTGATGTTTTTACTGTGTCATTCTGAAAGTATTCTTTAGTTTTCATTTTTGTTTTCTTCTTGATCTTTAACTTGCTTTTAATTGCCAAGTGTTTTTTTTTTCATTCCTAGTTTGTAATTAGTTTATTCTTTTATTTGTAAATTTATTTTATGTGACTAATATGGTCAGTTGTGACTGTTACACAGGCATATGAAGAAAAGTTCATTTCTCTGTTGAGCGCAGTGTTACATATAGATATAAATCTATATTTGTAGATATCTATTTATATATATATATATCAAGTAGATACTGCTTAGAATTATGTTATTTAAGAATCTTATGCAATTATTTTTTCCCTGTTTGAACTGTCATCCAATAAAAGAGACAAATCAATGTTTTCTAATACCAGTGTTTCCTAATATTTTTGGCATATGTCTTCTCATATCTCCTTTAGTATTTGCATTGTAAGTGTCACTGCTGTGTTGTTTTCACACTTATTAATAACATACCTTCTTTACGGGTTAGACCCCTTAACATTATAAAGATTTTTCCTTTCTTTCATTTGCTTTTCCCTTATCTAATACTAATATGGTGACTCCTGATTTCTTTATATTTGCTTTTATTGTGTATACATTTATCCATCCCTTTATTTTTAAAAAGTTGTGACTCTTATTTAGGAATTAATTAGGCTTTGTATTAAAACTGGGAGTATATTTCTTTTAATAGTTCTGTATTTCATTAACATAAAGTAATTGTTTTTATCATATTTGGATACAGTGTCCATTTTTATTGTTTTTAAAAATGTTTCCACATGTAGATTGGAGTTATTCTGTTGGTAGATGTAATTTTTTTTGATAATTTAGAAACTTCCACTTTTGGTTCTACTAATTATCTTTATGATGACAGTGCTATCTAATGTTATTAATCATTCATTTCTTAACATGGTGTTTTTTGACTCCTTACTTTGAACAATAGAAATTAATATATTTCTACCACTTGATTCCTTCTTACTGTCCCTTCCAATATCTCATTTTAATATGTTATATATTTTATATAGTGTTTTTCTTTATATATTTTTTCTTTTTTCTTTCATTATATATTTTAATGTTAACATCGTATTAGCTTTGAATAATATCTTTGGAACATAAAATATGAAGAATTCCAGGGGTGCCTGGGTGGCTCAGTCTATTAAGTGTCCAACTGCTGATCTCAGCTCAGCTCTTGATCTCAGGGTTTTGAGTTCAAACCCCATGTTTGGCTCCATGCTGGACGTAGAGCCTACTTAAAAAAAATAAAGATGAAGAAATCTGTGCATATATACTACCTCCCAATTTTTTTTTTCCCGGTGCCAAATTTGGTAGTTATAAAATTCACATTGTCAGGTTTGGGGCATTTTGTTCTGTTGTGTATAATTTCTCATTTATTTTGGTATCACCTCTAGTCCTTTTGTGATATTTTCTGTTTCTCTGTCATTTGGCCACTCTTATGGTTTCTTCAGGAATGGTTTATAAGAAATAGATTCCCTAAGTTATGCAAGTTTTAAAATGCCTCTGTGTTGTCTTTTTTAGAGGACAGTTTGAGTATAAAATTCTTTGTTCACACTTTTTTCTTTAAAGTGTTTATAAATTGCTCTAGTGTCTAGCATTAAATTTGGCTTTAGAGAAATCTGAGGCAGGTCTGTATTTTTTTCTTTCTAAATGATTTCTTTAGATGTTTAAAAGATCTTTGTTCTTTATGTAATCTTGTAACTAGGTTTTATCTCTGTTCACTCTTCTGGACCAGTTGTTTCTGAGATATGCAGTATTTTTTAAATTCTATCTTAAATTATAAATATAAATTATAAATATAAATATATCTTAAATCTTTGAATTGTTGGGTTTGTTTCATTGGTGTAATTCTCTTCAATAAGGATATCAACTGAACACATGTTGAGACTGCTGTACTTCAATAACTATAAATCCTGTCTTTTTCTTACTAGTCCTTTTCACTTTTTTGTGACAAATGTTTGTTTTGTTCTCTGTAGTTAAGAATCTATTTTATGGTTTACCTCTCTCTCTCTCTCTTTTTTTTCCTCCTTTATCTGTATGTTTTCTTTCTTAAATTCCACATATGAGTGAAATCATATGGTATTCGTCTTCTTTGACTGACTTATTTTGCTTAGCATAATATACTCTAGCTCCATCCACATCATTTCAAATGGTAAGATTTCGTTCTTTTCTGTTTTTAAATTTTTTTAATTTTAATTTTGTATTTATTTTTACTTATTTATTTTATTAACATATAATGTATCATTTGTTTCAGGGGTACAGGTCTGTGATTCATCAGTCTTACACAATTCACAGCACTCACCATAGTACATACCCTCCCCAATGTTCATCACCCATTTTCTATGGCTGAGTAATATTCCATTGTATGTGTGTATGTGGTATATCTATCTATCTATCTATCTATCTATCTATCTATCTATCTATCTATCTCCCACATCTTTATCCATTCATCAGTTGGTGAATATTTCTTGTCCTTATCAATTCTTAATCATTTATTTCATTTCCTAATTTTTTTAACTGTTTTTATCTATTACAGTATTCTTACCAATATATTTTCTCTTTTATAGAGTTTCTAATTCTTGTGTATGTCCATGATTACTTTAATTATTTCTACTACTTTGTTCTTTCCCAGCTTATATTCTTCTTCAGATATCACAACATATTTTCCTGAGCTTTTGTATCTCTGCTTTCAGCTTATAATGTATAGGTTTATTTCTTTATTAAAATATTTATTATGTGTTAATATATTTGATCACATTTCATCTGTTCTCTGGGAACATATTTTTGGTGCATGTTCTTTTTTCTGCCATTCACTTTTGTTCTTCCACATATCATTTTTTGCTTTAATTTATTCAAAATATTCTGTATTTATGATTATGATTTTTATTACACATCTCTGAATCAGGTGAGTTCTTTCTGGACCACTCAGTACTATAAAAAGCCAATACTGTATCCCAAACTATCAAGGGTTCTCCTTTTGACTTGAGGTTTTATAAATCATGTTATTTAGGCTTTACTTATCTCCAGCCAACAGAGATCCATAATTATAGTGATGCTCACAATATGACAACATTCTTGATGCTAAAACATAACTTTTGCCATATATACATCTTCTGTATGATTCCGTGTTCATTCTTACTTACATTTCCTGTTTCTCGAGATTTTCTATAAAACCAATTTCATAGTGTCCTTAGTTTCAGTTCATAAAAACCATTCTTTTTATTTCAAACGGGATATTATTGGTTGGACAACTTGCTTTGGAAAGCTATCCTCTATAGCTTTGTCTAAAATCATCCAGGTTTTTTTCCGGATCTTTATGAACTCCTGTTTGACTCTGACAGCCTTTAGCAGCTTTCTTCATATATTGTGTTTCAGAGATTTCCATATATATCTCCTGTTTTTGTCTATGATATACCTTGAACTTCCTTTTCACATTATTGCTTTGTGGTGATTTCCAACAAGAAAAGAAGGAAGCGCTGCTTTTATGTATCAACTTAAAACTGGGTGTTTCTGAAGACCTTCTAAAGGAAACAATTATTGAGAAGCAACATAATAAAGAAAAGGAATTGTGAAAATAAATGCACAAAGGGGCAATATATGTATACAAAAGAAATTTCTGAAGCAAGCCTATTTTGTATTATATAGTTTTATAATTTGGAAATTTCATCACAGTATCATCGCTTAAGGCAGTATAGAATGTGGTTGAACTTGGATTTTTAATATCAGACAACCTTAGTTTAAATCCTATTTTGTATCTTAGTAAGTTAATTTTCTTAAGGCTTTATGTAAAAAGGAAACATCAATAGAATATATCTCACAAGATTATTTTAAGGATTAAATGAGATACTTTATGTAAAGCATATTGCACACTCCCTGTCTTAGCTAGGACTGTTTAACAAAATGCCATAAAGTGAGTGGTTTAAATAACACAAATTTATGTCCTCTCAATTCTGGGTGCTGAGAATTCCAAAATCAAGGTGCTGGCTGATTGATTTTCTGGTAAGGGCTGTCTTTTCTGGCTTGCAGATAGCGTGCTCTGTCCTCACATGGAAGAGAGAGAGCATGAGCTTTCTGGTGTCACCTCTTAGAAGGACACTGATACTATCAGATCAGGGCTCCATCCTTATGACCTCATTTAATCTTCATTTACTTTTTTACTCCAAATACATCCACACTGGGAATAAGGGCTACAATGTAGGAGTTGCGGGGGTTTACAATTCAGTCCATAGCAGTGCCCGTAACATTTTTAAATATACCATTAAATTTAATATACCAAATATATACGTGTTTAAATTTAACTCAAAGATATATCTTCTGTTAACATCCCCAAAGATGTTTTTTAATTGAGATCATATTCACCATTTTAATGATTTTGAAGTATACACTTCACTGGTTTTTAGTGTATTCACAAGGTTGTGCAGCTGTCACCACCATTCTCTTGGGTATTGTTCAGAAAATAGGTAATTTAACTGGCTGCTGTATTTGAAAAGACTACTTGAAAGGTTGGCTGTTGTCTAGCATCTGGAAACTTAGATTTCTGTGTGTTTCCCATTACTCTAACTAAGAAGCATAGCTCACTGTTCCTAAACTGCTTATGTAAACAATATGGTTTAGAATACCTGCTTTCCTTCTGGGAATCTGGAAATTTGGTGTGTGCCAAGCAGAGGCTGCCTGAGTGACCAGTGCCCAGTAAAAACCCTGGGTGCTGAATCTATAGTGAATTTTCCTGGTAGACAGCATTTCACAGGTGCTTTTAAAATATCATGCTTTTGTGTGAGTCCACTGGGAAAGAATTTGGAAACTTGTCCCTGGCTTCCTCAGGTCTTTACTCCACGTGCACCTTTTCCATTTGCTGATTTTGCTCTGTATCCTTGTACATTGTGATGCAATGAATCATATCTGTGAGTACTACTGTATGCTGAGTCCTGTGAGTCCTCCTAGCAAATTATTGAAACTGGGGCGGTTTTGGAGACTCCTGACATGTATATATAAGCCTAGGAGTGGAACTTGTGGATCACTTAACATTTTGTGCATCTGCAAACTGTTTCCCACAGCAGCTGTACCATTTTACATAACCACCAGCAGTATTTTAGGGTTCCACTTTCTCCACATTCTTGTCAACACTGGCTATTTTCTGGTTTTGTTTGTTTATATGTAGTCTGTCTGGTGGCTATGAAATGGTATCTTATTTGATTTGTATTTCCCTAGTGTCTAATGATGTGGAACATATTGTAGTGTGCTTATCTGCATTTATATATGGTTTTTTTGAGAAGTGCCTATTCAAATCCTTTGCCAAATT
The DNA here is from genome assembly GCF_029215605.1 of Mirounga angustirostris. Classification (NCBI taxonomy): domain Eukaryota; kingdom Metazoa; phylum Chordata; class Mammalia; order Carnivora; family Phocidae; genus Mirounga; species Mirounga angustirostris. The sequence goes on along the minus strand of NW_026991709.1, from coordinate 171,775,595 downwards.
TTTAAAATTGTGTCGTCTTATCATTGTTGAGTTGTAAGAATTCTTTACATATTCTGGATACTCGACCCTTACTAGATATATGATTTACAAATGTTTTCTCCATTCTGTGGCCCATGATATTTTAAGTTCTTTGTAAAGATTGCCTATAATTATTATGTTTGAATCATCATATTTTCAAATCATCCACTAGCCTTTTCTCAGTTGACAAAAATGGCCTCATTTATATTATTTCCATATGCATATATTTTCATGGTTATTTTTTCTAACTCTGACTTTTTTTTTTCTAACTCTGACTTTTGCTATGTTGATAGCATATTGAATTCCCATGTATGTTGACCAAATATTTTACGTATCTCAGTAATTATCTATGGAAAGATTGTAAATACCTCAGTTACATGCTGGAAATTTTGCCTAGAGTAGAAGCATATCAACTGTCAAATGCTAACTCCTGAATTCCCTTTGAGAAAATGTTAACAGTTGTTCAAATCCTACTTCAAAATGCCTTTTGGGCAAGATCCTGAAAGTTTGGTAACAAATAGTTCCTTCTCACTTGAGGGTAGTCATTACACAGGCAAAATAGTTTTATTTCACTTAATCTTTGTACAGAGATTGGCTTCTCACACTGTAACCAATACTTTTCTCTAGATTTTTTGAGGGTACATAAGAGTTAAGAATATTTGTGGCATTCAAAATATATTTTCTTATAACTTTGCTACTAAAAAGAACAAATTCTCCCTAATTACCAGTTTTTCCTTGGTCACTTTAAACATTTTACTTTCACTTTTGCAACTTCTCAAGCTCCTGAAATACCCACAAACAACTATAGTTAATCTTTTGATTAACTTTGCTGCTATAGGTAATCTTCTGAAGTTTCAAATATAAGCCAAACATTACTTTGTGTTTTTTTATTGAAGCATAATTGACATAAATATCCTATTAGATTCAGGTATATGTCATAGTGATTCAACATTCTTATACATTATGAAATGATCCACATGGTAAGTCTAGTTACCATCTGTCACCATACAAAGTTATTACAGTATCATTGACTATATTGCCTATGCTGTACATTATATCCCCATGACTTACTTACTTTATACCTGGAAGTTTGCCTCTCTTAATTGCCCCCACCTATGTTGTTGCCCCTCGTCATCCCCTTCCCTTCTGATAACCATGAGTCTGTTTCTTGTATCTATGAGTCTGTTTCTGTTTCGTTTTGTTCATATTTTTGGTTTTTTAGATTCCACATATAAATGAAATCAGTGGTATTTGTCTTTCTCTAACTTATTTTACTTGGCATATTATCCTCTAGGTCCACCATGTTGTCACAAATGGCAAGATTTTATTCTTTTTTATGGCTGAGTAATATTCAATTGTGTGTGTGTGTTCATATGTATAAATACATGCACACATACATACATACATAATCACATTTATCCATTAACGTATCGATGGACACTTAGGTTGCTTCCATATCTTGGCTATTGTAAATAATGCTGTAGTGAACATGGGGGTGCAGACATCTTTCCGAATTTAGTGGTTTTGTTTTCTTTGGATAAATACCCAGAAGTGAAATTGCTGCATCATATGGTTGTTCTGTTTTTAATTTTTTGAGGATCCATATTGTTTTCCACACTGGCTGCACCTATTTACATTCCTACCAACAGTGTATAAGAGTTCCCTTTTCTCCACATCCTTGCCAACACTTGTAATTTTTTTTTATCTTTTTGATGATAGCAATCTGACTGGTACAAGGTAATATCTAATTGTAGTTTTGATTTGTATCTTCCTGATGATGGGTGATGTTGAGTATCTTTCCATGTGCTTGTTGGCCGTCTGTGTGTCTTCTTTGGAAAAACGTCACTCGTGTTATCTGCCCATTTTTAATTAGCTTATTTGTTTTTTTAAATGTTAATTTGTGTACTTTATATATTTTGGATGTTAACCCCTTGTTGGATACATGATTGGCAAATACCTTCTCTCATTCAGTAGGTTGCCTTTTTGTTTTGTGGATGGTCTTCACCATGCAAAAGCTTTTGAGTTTGGTGTAATCTCATTTGTTTATTTTAGCTTTTGTAACCCTTATCTGAGCAGCTAGTCCAAAAAAAATATTGCTAAGACTGATGTAAAAGAGCTTGTCTATGTTTTCTTCTAGGAGTTTCATGATTTCAGTTCTTGTATTCAAAGCTTTAATCCATTTAGAATTTATTTTTGTAAATAGTGTAAAAAAGTGATCTAGTTTCATTCTTTAGCTGTCCTGTTTTCCAGTATTATTTATTGAAGAGACTGTCTTTTCCCCATTATATATTCTTTCCTCCTTTGTCATAGATTAATTGACCACATATAAGTAGTTTATATCTGGGCTCTCTATTCTGTTCCATTGATATATGTGTCTGTTTTCTTGCCAGTACCATACTGCTTTGATTACTATAACTTCATAGTACAGTTTGAAATCAGGCAGCATGATACCTCTAGCTTGTTCTTTCTCAAGATTACTTTTAGCTATTTAGGGTCTTTTGTGGTTTCATAAAAAATTTGGAATTCTTCTACTTCTGTGAAAGATGCCATTGGAATTTTGATAGGGATTGCATTGTATCTGTAGATTCTCTGGGTAGTATGGACATTTTAAAAATATTAATTCTTCCCAACCCATGAACATAGAATATATTTCCATTTATTTGTGTTATCTTCAGTTTCTTTCATCAGTGTCTTATAATTGTCGAAGTATAGATCTTCTACCTCCTTGGTTAAATTTATTACTAGGTGCTTTATTCTTTCTGATGAAATTATAAATGGGATTTTTTTTCTTAATTTTTTTGGTAGTTTGTTATTAGTGTATAGAAACTCAACCAATTTCTCTATGTTAATTTGTATCCTGTGACTTAATTTATTGATTGATTCTAATAATAGTGTTTTGGTGAAATCTTGAGGTTTTTCTATCATGTCATCTGCAAATAATGACAGTTTTACTTCTTCCTTTCCAATTAGGTTGCCTTTTATTTATTTTTCTTTTCTAATTGCTCTGGCTAGATTTCCAATGCTTAGATATAAAGTCAATGAATATTGAATAAAAGTGGTAAGAGTGGGCATCCTTGACCTGTTTTTGATCTTAGAGGACAAGCTTTCAGCTTTTCACCCTTGAGTACTTTGTTAACTGTGAGTTTGTCATATGTGGCTGTTATTATGTGGAGGTATGTTCCTTCTATAACTCTTCTTTGTTGAGACATTTATCATAAGTGGATGTTGAATTTGATCAAATATTTTTTCTATGTCTTTTGTGATCATCATATGACATTTATCCTTTGTTTTGTTAATGTGGTATATCACAGAGATTGATTAGTGGATGTTGAACCATCCTTGCATCCCTGGAATAAGTTACACTTGACTGCAGTATATGATCCTTTTCATGTATTCTGTAATTGAGTTTGCTAAAATTTTGTTTTAAGGATTTTTTAATCTATGTTCATCAAGGATATTGGCCCACAATTTTCTTTTTTGTGGCATCTATGGTTTTGATATTAGGGTAATGCTAGCCTCATAAAATGAGTTTGGAAGCATTACTTCTTTAAATTTCTGGAATTATCCAAAAAGGATAGGTACTAAATTCTTTAAATGTTCAGTAGAATTTCCGTGTGAAGCTGTCTGGGTGGACTTTTGTTTTGGGGGAGTTTTTAGAATTACTTACTTAACTTCATTGTTTGTAATTGGTCTATTCATATTTTCTATTTCTTCATGGGTCAGTCTTGGAAGGTTGTGTGTTTCAAGAAATACTACATTTCCTCTTAGTTTTCGAATTTGCATGCCTAAAATTGTTTGTAGTAATCTCTTATAATTCTTCATATTTCTGTGGTGTCCGTTGTAACTTCTCTTCTTCCATTTCTGATTTTATTTCTTTGAGTCCTCTCCCTTTTTTTCTTGATGAGTTTGGCTAGAGGTTTATCAATTTTATTTATCTTTTCAAAGAACTATCTTTTAGTTTCACTGATCTTTCCTATTTCTTTTTAGTGTCTGTTTTATTTTTTTCCATTCTGATCTTTATTATTTCCTTCCTTGTAACGTGAGGCTATGTTCTCCTTTTTCTAGTCTTTAGGTATAAAGTAAGATTTATTTGGTATTTTTCTTGTTTCTTGAAGTTAGTCTATATAACTCTGAGCTTTCCTCTTAGAACTGCTTTTGCTGCATCCCATGAATTTTGGTAAGTTGTATATCCATTCTCATTTGTCTCAGGGTATTTTTTAAATTCCCTCTTTGATGTCTTTGTTGACACATTGGTTTTTTAGTAACCATGTGTTTGGGCAGTTTTCTTTTTATAATTGTTTTCTAGTTTCATACCATTGTGGTCAGAAAAGATGCTTGATATGGTTTCAGTCTTAATGAATTTATTGAGACTTATTTTGTGGGCTAACATGATCTACCCTGGAGAATTTTTCATGTGCACTTGAGAAGAATGAGTTTTCTGTTGCTTTGGGAGGGAATTTTCTGTATATATCCGTTAAGTCCAGCTTGTCTAATATGTCATTTTAGGCTAGTGTTTCCTTATTGATTATCTGTCTATATTATCTATGCATTGGTGTATAGAGGAATTAAAATCCCTTGCTATTATTGTATTACTTTAAATTTCTCCCTTTTGTCTGTTAATATTTGCTTTATATTTAGGTGCTCCTATGTTGGTTGCATATATATTTATGAATGTTATATCCTCTTCTTGGATTGACCTCTTTATTGTGAGATAATGTTCTTCTCTGTCTCTTGTTAACAATCTTTGTTTTAGTCCATTTTTTTTTTCTGATAGGAATCTTCATATACTAGCTTCTTTTCATTTCCATTTACATGGAATACTTTTCTCCATCCCTTCACTTTCTGTCTGTTTGTGTCCTTAAGTCTGAAGTGAATCTCTTTTAGGCAGTGTATAAGTGGATCTTGGGTTTTGTTTTGTTTTTTTTTAATCCACTCAGCTGCCGTTTGTCTTTCTATTGGAGCATTTAGTCCACTTATATTTAAAGTAATTATTATAGTTATGTATTTATTGCCCTTTTGTTAAATGTTTTCAGTCTTTTTTTTTAACTTATGTTTTAAAGTAAATGTACACACACACACACACACACAAAATGATAGCTCCAGATTTGATTGGAAATTTTTAACCTGAAATCTGTGAATCATCTTCAGGGTGGTCTGTGAAACCCCTGAAATTTTATGTAAAATTTTATGTGTATATTAATTCGTCTCCAACTTCCTCTCAATGTGTCTCTAACTAAAATAAATGATAAAAACTACTCACAAGACTAAATGATGTCTTAAACTGGTTGAGATAATGTGTTTTTTTCTTTGAATTCAGTTACTAAGCATCAACTTGTCAGTGAATAGATGCTCAATGAAGGAAGCATTGTCTGTCTTTGTTTGTTTTCATATCTTAAGCATGTGGAACAGAGCAGGTGCTCAGAAAACACTTACTGTATGGATGAATAAATGAATGAATGAGAAAGAATTCTTCTACAGAGTAACCTAACATTAGAAACAGACTTCATAAAAGCAATAGTCCATTGTAAAACAGAATGAAATGTTAACTTTCATAAAAAATTCAAAAATTGATTTTCTTTTCTTTTTAAACATTTATCTATTCATTCTAGAGAGAGAGAGAATACAAGTCAGAGGAGGGGCAGAGGCAAAGGAAGATAGAGACTCTAAAAGAGTCTCCCCACTGAGCACAGAGCCCAACGCGGGGCTCAGTCCCACGACCCTGAGATCATGACTAGAGCCAAAATCAAGAGTCAGATGCTCAACTGACTGAGCCACCCAGGCACCCCCCAAAATTGATTTCCTTGATGACATAAAACCCAGGTAGTTCTCTCAGATCTTCCAGAAGTACCAAATTCTCTTATAAATTACTTGACAAGCATTTAGGATACTTAAATTTTTGCCCTGTTTTTGCTATATACCAAGTTATATTTGTTGGCAAGTTGTTTCCTTCATTCATTAATACATTCATTAAAGATGGATCAGACGTTGACAGTGTGGCAGAAAGAATGATAAAGACTGGAGAATAAGACCACATTGACTCAGGTTCCTATCTTTAAAGAACTTACAAGCTATAGACAAGTAAATAAAGTATTATCATAGTCTGGGTAGGTAAGTATCATAGTGTACAAAATGTTTTGGGAGCAGAAGGGAAGGCCATTTTATTTTTTTAATTATTTATTTTTCAAGATGTATTTATTTATTATTTGAGAGAGAGAGAGAGCATGCATGTGGGGTGGGGAAGGGCAGAGGGAGAGGGAAAAAGAGAGAGAATATCAAGCAGACTCCCCATTGAGTGCAGAGCCTGACATGGTGCTCCATCTCATGACTCTGAGAGATCATAACCTGAGCCAAAATCAAGAGTCGGGTGATCATCTGAGTGAGCCACCCAGGCACCCCAAAGGACATTTTATAGAAGAGGATGTTTTATTGCCTGCCAAAATAGAGATACCTCCTGTTTTTGTTCTGATTCACACTTTGCTTTTTTTGATGTCATGGAGATAGAAATGTCCTGACATCAATAGACAGAAACCAATCAAAGGGATTTCTATTCCCTTTATTCCATTTTAAATGCAGACATTACCAGATTCATTTGTGTCTCAAGGTTACTTTCTTTCATTTAGACAAGTATTCTGAGCCTGTATCTTGGCATCACTCTTTCAGAGACCTGGAGGAAGACTGATGATAGGTTGTGTGCAACTTATACTTGTGTATAAGACCCAACTAATTAGGCTACTAACTATGGAGGGTGGAGGTAAGGGGACAATGATGTGCAGACCCAATTTGTTACTTTCCTTGAGGCAAAAATTTTGTGACCATGGTGATTTACATTCAAATTTTATTGCACCTTGGTCACTGAGGGACAGGTGTGTCTTCCTACCTACTACAGAAACATTAAAAAGTAACAAGGGCCTATTCTCTTCCCTATCCCCAATGCCCACACTCCCCAAATCAGAGACTTTAAAGAGGGAATTTGTAGACATTTTGTGTTTTCTTCCTGGTGTAGGACTTATTGGGTACCAGGAACTGTTCTTAGCACTTTAAAAATATTAAGATGTTTGGGGCACCTGGCTGGCTCAGTTGGTATAGCATGTGACTCAATCTCACAATCATGGGTTCAAGCCCCGTGTTGGGCACAGAGTATATTTTAAAAGAAATTAAGATGTTTAACACTCAAGATAACACTGTAAGATTGGTGCTGCTCTAAGCTTCATTTCACAAACGGGGAAGCTGGGGTACAAAGTCTAAGCAACTTGTTCAGGGTCACCCAGAGGTAGAGATTTGAACCCAGGCACTATTGTCAAAAGAGTCTTTCCTTTTCATTCCTGTACTATAAACAACTTAAGGATCTTGACATATTCTACAGAAAAAAATTCTATAAGAAAACCGGGCAAGAATTATAGTTTCCTAATTCTATTTGCATCCTTTGAGAGAGAAAAAGAAAAAAAAAAAAAAAACATCACAGTAGTGCCAGGGCATCGCAGACCCCCTCAAGTGGATTTTTTTTGTGCCTCACTTTGTCTGTAAAATAAAAATACAGCAATAATACCTGCTTTTGCTTATATGAGTATGGGTTGAAGAACTCCACCATGAATGTGGCAGTGCGAATAAGCACGGATAAGTGGTATAGATGCTACCACTAACTACTTAACTCCTCTGAATGTTCCCCCTGCACACTAGGATCCAGGCACACTGGCTGCCACAGGGTGTGTGTGCGTGTGTGTATGTGTGTGTGTGTGTGTGTGTGAGAGAGAGAGAGAGTGTGAGGGGGCGTGGGAGGGGAAGAAAGGAAGAGGTAAAGCAGAAAAACATTTGTTTTAAATAAACTAAGCAATTTCCCACTGCTCGGGGCTTTTGCGGTCATCTTTGCCTTTGCCTGCAATGATTACCTCCCAGATATCTTCACGGTTTGTACCCTCACCTCTTTCAAGTCTTGGATAGAATGTCACCTTCTCACAAAGACGTCACTGGCAACCCTATTTAAAATTGCACTGTCCTCCCTGGACTCCCGTGCCCTTTCTTTTTACTTCACGGCATCCATCACCTTTCAACACACTATATAAATTGCTTCTAGTCTGCCTCCCCTGACCTAAGATGTGATCACTCTTAGGGCAGAGTGTTTAGTTACTTTTATATCTACCCTCCATGTGTTGAATATGATCTGACATATAGTGGGAGCTCCATAAAAACTTGTTGAATGAATGAAAGATGTTAACCCAGTATCCCCGGTCAGTTACATACTGCTTAGTTGGTGTTTTGCTCAGATAAATAGATATTTTTGTTATAAAGGTAGATGCTCATGGTCATCCATCTCCACTCTGGAGGTCTGTGGTAAGGGATCTGAGTTTCATTTGCTAGTGAAATGAGGAGGACAGGTGGATGACTTATTCAAGGGGCTCAACAACTTAATGGACATGCTTTTTACCTTGTCTTAGGAAAGCCAAGAAAACGTTTTTTCCTCCTCTTTTGATAAGCCTGTGAATTCAAGTCAATGGCATTTTCTGCTGCCATTTATCCCTTCACAGAAAGAGTTTTCGCTTTGTGTTTGCCCAAATCAGTGTGCATGCCACTTTGCCTTATGACAGAATAACATAGAAAAGGCAGAATGCCCAATAATTAGATGCAAATTTTATGCTTGTCATTTTGAAAGGTTATGAATCCCCCTTTTATAAAGTTTTCTATAGAGGATACTTTAGGACACAATATCCTTTCTGTACATCAATATGCTGGTAATTCTGAAAAAGAACAACTTTGTAATTTGAAAGAATTAGTAAAAAGTACAGCATATAATGAATACACTTATTCCTTCTGCTCTCTATTGAAAGGAAATAGGTTTTCACTTATTGTCTCCTGAACCAAAGTTTCAAGACATAAATATTGACAAAATAGATTTCTCTCCCTTCCTAAGGGATGACCCCATTATTCTCCTCCAGTATATTTCTAGGTAAAAGTGGACCAATTCTACTGTTATCCAAAAAGTAAACTAGAAGGAACTGATGGTACTATGAATTCAACTGGTAATCAGAAAATCTGGATTCAGGTTAGAGCTCCATCACTGATCTGTGTGACTTTTTGTAAACCATTTAACCTCTGAAAATCTTTAGTTTCTCATTTCAAAATGAGATTGGATTAAAAATCTGAAGTTAAGAAGGGGGCATGGGTGGTTCAGTTGGTTAAGCATCTGACTCTGGATTTCAGCTCAGGTCATGACCTCAGAGTCATGAGATTGAGTCCTGTGTTGGGCTCCATGCTCAGCATGGAGTCTGCTAGAGGTTCTCTCCCTCCCCTTCTGCCCCTCCCTCACTCACATACTCTCTCTCTCTAAAATGAATAAATAAAAACTTTTTAAAAATCTGAACTTACGTTTGATAATAAAATTCTTTATTTATTTATTTATTTATTTGAGAGAGACAAAGAGAGAGAGCACAAGCAGGAGGCGAAGGGAGAGGGAGAAAGAATCTTAAGGAGACTCTACCCTGAGCGCAGAGTGCAGAGCCTGGAGTGGGGTTCCATCTCAAGACCTTGAGATCACAACCTGAGCTGAAACCAAGAGTCAGAGGCTTAACCAACCAAGCCACCCAGGCAACCCTTGATGGTACCATTCTTAAAATATCAGAATCTTGTTTGTTACTTTTTGGTGATAACGCATAGATAGCTATTGCCACTGCATATCATGGTGCCACTAAATACTTGGCTCTAATCTTAGAATATGCCAGCTATTTGCAATCTCTTATAAGTGAATTGTCTGTAATCTTCTCTTTATCCATCATCAAGTAAAAGGAATATAGGACCAGTCAGTAAGGTTGTTGGTGGGGTGAGATAAGGCTTGGCAAGTGTTTTTACTTTACACACACCGTGGCCTTCTTATGCTCAGTAATGGGTAGTTTTTATTGCCATTGTTCTACATGTCTCTAAATAGAAGACACAGGGATTATGTTTAGAGAAAGGAAAAGTAGATTTGTAGTCTCCTAAGCATCTTTTTTTTTTTTTTTCACAGCTGAACACATCACTGCCTAGTGATGTGGTTGTTTGTCCATTCTAGCAGGACTTCTGGATTTGGTCAGAGAATGATGTAGGACATGGTCTGGCTTGGGTTTCCTTACCAAATTTCAATTAAAATGCCAGTGTCCCACCAAGGAGTCTCCTACCCTAAAGCCAACTGCCTGCCATGAACTGCATCTCAATTTTATCTCCTCCCCAACTTCATCAGGGACATCATGACAGCCATGTATCCTAAGCAACATATGTAAATAACCAAAGTAATTACACACCAGAAAGAGAAGCATACTAGATTCAAATTTGGTGGATCTTTCCTGTGAGTTTTGCTTGAACAGCTCCCAGATTACTCCCTTACACGCTTCCTAGTATATATATATGTATGTGTGTGTGTGTGTGTATAGATATAGATATAGATATAGATATAGATATAGATATAGATATAGATGCATTCACTATGTGCCAGGTTGAAAACGTGAAACATTTAATGGAAGACAGACAAGGGGTATTTCAGCTACCAAAGAGACAGGTGCAAAGGTTCATGAATGTTACTTGAGGAGCCATAGTGCATGTAATGTGAAAGTGCCCCCTGCAGGTGTTCCATGTTCAGGCAATTTAATGTCAGGGAAGGCAATGGGGAACATAGGGTGTCATTGAGGAGATAAGAACACCAGCTATTAACCCCAGAAGGCCTTAAAACAGAGGGTCTCCAAGGAAGTGTGAAATTATCACTTAGTACAGAAGAGGCAACCTTGGTCATACTTTTGTTTAGTTGAGAATGAAGGTACTTTGGTTCTGGGAGGCTCAGAGTCATAGCCTGGGAAAGAGTTCGTTGTTTTTCCCAGTCACACAGAAACTTGGACAAATCTGTATTATAATATTCTTTTTTTTTTAAGATTTTATTTATTCATTTGAGACACAGGGATACAGAGAGAGAGAGAGAGAGAGAGAGAGAGAGAGAAAGCATGAGCAGGGAGAGAGGCAGAGGGAGAGGGAGAAGCAGGCTCCTCACTGAGCCAGGAGCCCGATGTGGGGCTCGATCCCAGGACCCTGGGATCATGACCTGAGCCGAAGGCAGATGCTTAACCATCTGAACCACCCAGGCGCCCCTGTATTATAATATTCTTAAGACATAATAAGCAAAACATCAGGAGCCAAAGCAGATCTGTTACAATCACTTATACCTCCTATTGCAAAGAAGAATTTATCCCTGTGAACACCCTACTCAGCCAAGGCATAAAAGAGAGGAATTTCCAGTATTTTTGATTGAAGAGCTAAAAACATGCTTTCTTTCCCTGGTTAAAAGTTCTGGTAGCCACAATGTGCCTGAAACAGCCTACTGTGGTTGCTGACATTCTCTCAATTTTTCTTTCTTAAATGGTAGCTCATGACTGTGGATCACCTGCATCTAAATAAGCTGGGATGCACAATTCAAATGCATATGTCTGTGCCCTTCCTCCAAATCTATCTATCTAATCAGAATTTTGAGGGGAAGGGGCAATTTAGTCCTGTATTCATTTTTTTTTCAAAGATTTTATTTATTTTTTAGAGAGCGAGCGAGAGAGAAACAGCATGAGAGGGGAGAGGGTCAGAGGGAGAAGCAGGCTCCCCGCTGAGCCGGGAGCCCGATGTGGGACTCGATCCCAGGACTCTGGGATCGTGACCTGAGCCGAAGGCAGACGCTTAACCATCTGAGCCACCCAGGCACCCCGCCTGTATTCATTTTTAACTGGCTCCCTAAGAGAGTCTGTTTGCACACAAAGAATATATAAAAGCACATTATGAGCATTACCACTGTTGTGGGTTAATTATCTCTTCATAAGGCCACCATTAAAGTGTATGGATTTCAGCTAGAAGCTAAGAGTCTGGGGAATGGACTAACATACAGTTATCTGTATTTTTTTCCAACAGGAAATAGTGTCCTGTGGTGGGGAAGGGCATGGGGAAGACATGTTTTATGGGGCTTGTCATAAGCATCCAGAAATCAGACGAAGTGGAACAGTTAAAAGGAGCAGACTTTTAGGGAGCATTTGATCATAGGAGTGACCAGGTTGAGGTAGAAGCATAAAAATGAACGGTAGCTCCAGAGGGAAGATCTTTGCCTGCCATTTTGCTGAGGGCCTATTTGTGTGCATTTATACACATAGGTACATTTGGAGAATTGTGAAAAGGAAATTGAAAGAAGAGAAGGAAGATCACTGATGTGAATTAAGACATGGAATAAATGGATGTATATTTTCTATGCATATAGTTTCAGTTAGGAGTCACTTAGCTACAGCTGATATAAGTTAATTCAGATTTGCCTAAATGAAAGCAATCACTAGTTCACGAATCTGGGAATCTTAGGGATAAACCTTGCTTGGAACAGACCTGATTCCAAAGCTCAAATGATGTCATCAAAACTCAGCCTCCATTCTTTAGTTTCCTAGTGGCTTCCTTCGGTGTGTTAGTTCATTCTCTTTTTTTAGATTCTCTATGTGGAGGCATTTGGAAGCTCCAGGCTTTCTCCCTCCAAGCAATCCTAGACTATAAAAGGGAATTTTTTTCTAGTAGTTTTATGAAAAGCCCTGAAATAGAATCTTATCCAAACGTGCATTACATATGTTTGAGAATCAATTTTCCAGGAAAATGAAATATTAATTGGCCAAGCCTGAGTTACCTACTTCTCCTGATTAAGATAGAGGTTTTTAGTCTATCCAAACCACTTAGGTTAAGAAACTAGGGCACTTGGTTCACCAAAGAAAAAGTGGAATGCTCTTACCTTAAGGAGAGGTGTTAGATTCTGGGCAGGCAAAAACCATAGATATCTACTATATACTCATGTCACTAGGGAAATAATATTTAGTGAATTAGTGTCCCAAATATTTCATTCCAACTTCTCATACATATGCTTTTCTATATTCTTATTTATGAATATAGTAAGTAGCTATCAGAAGTAAATAGTGATATATTTGAATAATAATTAAAGAGTTAACTATACTGGAGCCAGTAAACTATTCAACGGGTACTGTGATAGTGAATACATGGTATAAAGCATTTACTGAGACCCATAGAATTATGCAACACAAAGAGTGAACCCTAATGTAAACTATGGACTTCAGAAATAATGTATCAACAGGCTCATCAGTTATAACAAATGTACCTCAACTAATGCAAGATGTTAGTAATAGGAGAAATTGTGGTCAACATCAGGTCCCTTCCTTGTCTCCATGCAGACCTTGTTTCTTGAGTTTGGCCAAGAAAGAATTCGGAGCCAAACTCTTTTTTTTTTTTAATTTTTTATTGTTATGTTAATCACCATACATTACATCATTAGTTTTTGATGTAGTGTTCCATGATTCATTGTTTGTACACAACACCCAGTGCTCCATGCAGAACGTGCCCTCTTCAATACCCATCACCAAGCTAACCCATCCTCCCACCCCCGTCCCCTCTAGAACCCTCAGTTTGTTTTTCAGAGTCCATCATCTCTCATGGTTTGTGTCCCCCTCCGATTCCCCCCCCTTCATTCTTCCCCCTCCTGCTATCTTCTTCTTTTTTTTTTTTCTTAACATATATTGCATTATTTGTTTCAGAGGTACAGATCTGTGATTCAACAGTCTTGTACAATTCACAGCGCTCACCATAGCACTCACCTCCCCAGTGTCTATCACCCAGCCATCCCATCCCTCCCACCCCATCCCCCACTCCAGCAACCCTCAGTTTGTTTCCTGAGATTAAGAATTCCTCATATCAGTGAGGTCATATGATACATGTCTTTCTCTGATTGACTTATTTCGCTCAGCATAATACCCTCCAGTTCCATCCACGTCGTTGCAAATGGCAAGATCTCATTCCTTTTGATGGCTGCATAATATTCCATTGTATATATATACCACATCTTCTTTATCCATTCATCTGTCAATGGACATCTTGGTGGAGCCAAACTCTTTTTTTTTTTTTAAAGATTTTATTTATTTATTTGAGAGAGAGAGTGAGAGAGAGAGAGAGAGCACAAGAGGGGGGAGCGGGAGAGGGAGAAGCAGACTCCCTGCTGAGCAGCTAGCCCGATGTGGGACTCGATCCTGGGACTCCAGGATCATGACCTGAGCCGAAGGCAGTCGCTTAACCAACTGAGCCACCCAGGCACCCGAGCCAAACTCTTATGTAAGGAAGAATTTATAGCAGTTAAAGAGAAAATACACACTCAAGCAGGCCCAGAGGTGGCAACTGCCCCCAGGGTTAGAGGTTAGGGGTGTCTTTTCTTTTTATGCTTGCGTGGTTTATGGGGCAAAGCTAGGAAGGTCTGACTGAGATTGCCTCCAATCAATCACCTAAGGAACTCCTCCTACGGGTCCTGGGTGGTGTCTGGGGAAGGGGGAGATTGGACTTATATGGTCCTTGTTGGAACTGTCATAGCAGCCTTCCCCTGGGTGGGCTCAGGGCAGAGGGAGGAGTAAAATCTGCAATGTAAATATATTATAATGAAGCTGTGAGTTACTTTAGGATAGCAATTATGGGTCAGGGTGCATGCATGCTCCCTGGGGACTCTTCCAGCTGTTTGTGTTCTTGGGGTGGTTATAGGTTTCCCTGCTCATACCTAGCTAACTGCACACTAGGTCACTGTGAGCAGGAGAGAAGGGATATAGGGGAACTTTATGTGCTTTCTGTTCAATTTTTCTGTAAACCTAAAATTGCTCTAAAGAATAAAGTTTATTAAGTAAAAGATAAACTTACCTGATTATCATCTGGCAGTCCCCCTAGAAAACACACCCCATGAGGGCAGGATGGTGTCTACTTTGCATACTCTAAGTGCTCTACCTACACTATCCATATTGGCACATCATGTGGGCTAATACACTCTGATCAGAAACTGTTTGGGTCAGAAATGCTTGAGAATTAAGAATTTTTCTGAGCTTAGAAACAGAATGTGGTCCATAAAATATACCCAGTGTTACATAGCATCCCCAGCTGAGTCTGGGTCAGTACTCCATAATCAAACACATTTATAATTCTCTAGCAATATTCACACTAAGGCTGTATATAGCCTCACATCCCTTTAGGTCAGTTTTTGCCTCAAAATGAGTTGCGGAATATTTGCATCTGTTGAAATCTACCTTTATTTTCATAACTGGAACTTGACGTCAGAATCACCCATGTACTTATATTTAAAGGAGCAATGAATCCATTGTTCCTGAAATGTGTCAGGATTTGGAGTCAGGGTTCAGAGTAGGATCTGCTGACCCATTCCCCCTTGTTGTTCTTTGCCACCCCTATGAATGTTTCCTTCAGCAATGCAGATTCTTTTTTTCCCCAACAGAGACAACTTCTATCTCCTCACACTTCCCACACCTCACCACCATTTCTAATATCTGGCATTACATACAATTAGGTCCTCATTATGTGTGACACAATGTATGATGACAACAGCACTATTCTGTTCAGCAGGAAACAAAGAGTAGGAGAAGGGTTCACTTCTCATCTGGACTTTCTTTCACTTTCTGCCTTCAAACATATACCGGCTGTCTGCAGACTTCTCTGTTCCTTCCTGTTTAAAATGCTCATGAAAGGGGGTTAAAAGAAGGAAGGTGGAAGCAAGGACAGATGAAAGGACTATCTTGTCCTTTAAGCGGGCATGTCTGTCTCCTCTCGTGTTTGTTTTGCCTCTGCTCTATTCAACTGAACAAGCAAATGGAACAAAGCAGATCCTTATTCAATAAAAATGCTGTGTGTGGGCTAGGGTCACACACAGGCACTTGTGTGGGGCCTTTGAACATCCCTTGCTATTTATGTTGAAAGACTAACAACACTAAATTGTGTTTGTAATGATAGTTTGACAGCTGTCGAGTCATCATTTCTACAATCAATGATACGATTTTGGAGGAAAAAATATTCATATTCTAGAAAACCAGTTAAGAGTATTTCATTTGTTTTTGAATTACCATAGGTGACTGTCCATACATTTTGTGAGTAATTTTCATCCACTTAGATGCTGCTGACCTTACAGTTTCTTAGCCAAAATGAATCTCCATGATTGCGAGAAAGGCTGGAGGAGAAGACTCCCAGCCAGCACGATAGAGTGGACCCTGTGTATGTCTTTCTTAGAACACTCTGGTGGCAGAATTAATAATGTTTCTTCCCACTGGGCTTCCCCACTGATGCAAGTGCTGAGAGGGAGGAAGTAAAATACGAATGTGACTCTGGGAGCACACCCAACAAACCAGTTTAGCAGAAGAACTACCCCTTCCTTGTCCCTGGCGAAGTGGCTTTGGTCTGCAATCCAATAAGGCAACATGTTCACACTGATTACAAACATAGCATTGATGCTCTTGAATGGTCAAGGGCTTCACAGGATGCAGAGTAAAAAATACAGCATGACAAAGCCACTTTTGTTTGCATCAGGATGCTTCTGTGCATGTATAATGTAACAAACTATCTAGCTTCCAGATGTGACCCAGATGTAACTCCCATCTAAACCCACAAGCCCATGTTCTGAGCTCACACTCAAACCCTTGTGTTCCCCATTAGGTGTCCTAGAGTCTACTTCCTGAATTGAGATTGTTGCCATTTAAGTGTTTCTGCCTAAGACCAGGTGTTTAATCAAAAGCCTATTTGATGTCGTAGGAAGACTGACTATATATCACAGTCCTAGATTCTTGACTGTTGTGGCAGCACTTCATACCTGCCATTAGGATTAAGGGCCTAAACAACCCTCAGGTGCAACACCTGGGAACTCCACAGCAATTACAACTAGAATCGAATCTGGTATTTTTAGTTTTCTAAGATGAAATCAGAGTATTGCATTTTTGTCCTTTCCCAGCAGAGTTGAGTCACTGAGTTTGCAAGAGATGAAAAATATTTCCAGCAGAAGTGAAGTGCATTGACCTAAGGGCTTTGCTAGAGACATGTGGCCTTTTACCCCATCCCACATGGTAGCTACAGAGTGATCTAGCACATAGAACAAAACTCTGCAGGGTTGTTTTTCTTCATCTGTATCCTTAATTGGTTTAGGGCTGAAAGTCATCTGTGCTCGATTCATAACTTAAGGTACTACTTTTCAAACTGTAGAATGCACAATAATGAACAGCGGTGCTGAGCTCTGGTAGTTAAAATCTAGTAGGTCTGGCAGGAGCTCAAACATCTACCTTTCATCAAGCACCACCAGGTAAGGTGACATTGATGCAGGAGGTTTCTAGACCACACTTGGAGAAATAAGTTTAGGCATAGCTTGATTTTTTTTTTTTTTTGGCTAAGTTGCTTTCTATGAAATATTTATCTTGAGATTCTACCAGCTGTCTGATATGGCTCAGGCCTTTAATGCCTTTCCTTCCTTTACTGGCTACCTTTTAGGATTGTTTACAGATGCCCTATTAAAAAAAGATCTACATTTAGCATTAGTGGACTTTTCCAAGCCATCCTACCCACTAGCTTGTTTCTTTATGCATGTTGTCTTTTCCTGACCTTTCATTTGGAATGGAGATTACACTCTACACTTGCTCCACTGTACTTGATACATGGGCCTCTGCTTTGCTTCCTTGAGTACACGATCCCCTGAGATTCAGTCATAGTTTTCTCTTCTCGGTCTCAGAAAAACTCAGGCCACCCCCATCCATTCCCATTTCTTTTCCTAATCTGGCTTCTGGTAGCCTAACTGAGCAGCATTTTGCTTGCCTAGGGGAGAAATTTGGGGAGATGTCAAAATGGGCCCAATTAATTAAAAAAAAAAAAAAACACAGTAATATCATTGATTTTCCAAAGCTGCAGATGAAATAACTGACACCTAACTGTGGAAAGGTGTTTTATTACTGTATTTCTTAGAGGGTAATTTTATTTTTAGGTAAAAGTCATTTTTGTTTCCATTACAGATACAGTACATTTTTAGTCTGTGACCTGGGAAAATACATTCAAGATTAAATAATCTCTTTAAATCTAAAGTTCTACAATTCTATGCATCTCTTTCAGTACTCCAAACATTTTAAGAGTAGCCTTGACACTACATTTTGTTTCTGGAACATTTACAGGAGAAAGCAAGAAGAAATTGGCTGACAAACATTGATTTTCGTCTCCCCCCAAAAATAGATTTTAAAAAGAAAAGAATCAAATGGGGAAAGGAGTTTGAGAATCATTTAAGAACAGTGTTTTCCAATAACTTTAAGTATTTGATGAACAAAGGGGGAGAAAGTTTAAGGGTAGTCTGACCGTTAACCTAAATAAATTTCTGGTCATGAAATTTCTACTCTTTTCTGAAAACCCAAAGGTTTCCCAGGCTTTGTTGAAACATGAGAGGGAGCTTTCCTAAGTTTAGGTTTTCTCTCTTCTTTTTACAAATATGTGGTTTACTCAGAAACTAGTCCATGAGAATTTCTGTGATATGGAACTTGAGGGAATGCAGGTAGTATTATAGAAGTAGGCTAGTGACCAACTGGCAGATAGTTTCCAAGCAGAGGGGAACCCAGGAAATCATGATGTGCCAGTATTAGCTTCTGCACTAAATCCCCTAGGCTGGGGCTAGGATCAATGATCTGGAATTTGAAAGACTGTATCTGGGCTATTGGCAACCTGGCTCCTCTCTTTTTCTCTTAACCATGATTTTCAAGAATTTCCAGGAGGATGAAAAATAATTGCTTGCTGCTCCCCTGAGAGATCCCTGATAATAATGTGAGTCCATTGCCCTAACTTCTCCAAGCTAAGTGAGTCATTGGGATGATTTTTCACCCTTTTGGGAATCCACAAGTTAAAACATCAATCCGAACATCCTGTCGCTTAAATGAGGTTCATTTCTTATAAACAAAGGGTAGTGGTTACAACAAGAATGTAATGTATATCAAGTGAGGGTAAGTTATCGCTATAGGTCAGTGGATTATTGTGTCACCCTGGGGATGCCTTTGCTCTGTCACATCAGTGCCTCTTCTTTGTCACATAGAACGCTTGGGGGGTTCTCACATTTAGCTGCTGGCATTCAACTGTGAGTATTCTAAGGAAATATTGGCTTGGTTTCAGCGTAAGTCCTGTACCTTGACAAATCCATTTTCTTTTTTTATTATTATGTTAATCACCAAACATTACATCATTAGTTTTTGATGTAGTGTTCCATGATTCATTATTTGCGTGTAACACCCAATGCTCCATGCAGAACATGCCCTCTTTAATACCCATCACCAGGCTAACCCATCCTCCCACCCAAATTCATCCATTTTCTTTGTGTGAGTTAGTTTTATCGTTTTCTGTTCCTATCTGCTTGCCTCTCAGCTGTTAGTCCAAACATGTGCTAAAAAGTCCTTCTCTAAATGTTATCAAGCAAAGATAAATTGGTTTGACTTTGCCCAACAGAGAAAGTTTAGGAATGTGTCTAAAGCCGGTGTTGGTTGATGATCTGCTCTTAGGAAATGGAGAGCTAGGAACAAAAGGATCTGTGTTAGTAGTTTCAAAATTTTAGTGTGCAAAAGAATCACCCAGATTCAATTAGGTTAAAGACAAATTCATGGACCCTGGATTTTTCTGGTGCAGTCAGTCTGGACTGGGATTTAGAAAAACAAGCTCTGTACTTGCTCAATCCTTGCATGATATGATTACAATGCAGGTGGTCAACGGTCTAACTTTGAAACATACTGGCTTATTAAAACCTTGTCCTTTGTCATTTTCTGAGATGCTCCTTTACTTCTGTAGGCTGAAAATCATGGCTACTCTGATTACATAGAACAAGTTACCATGACAGAGAAAAGGGTGAACTTTATCTTCTAGGCTTTACAAATGGCAAATGCAAAGTGTTTTATATGTACCTTCAAGCCTTCAAGACACTTGAAAGTCACTTTGTCACAACTACACAAAGATAGAACAAACTTACTTGATGCCTCCCTCCATGTTTCATCTAAGAATTCATTCTGAGGACTCTGTTTCACCCAGCTTCCTCAAGGTTTGAGAGAAACAAAGCAACCCTTTAACTCTTTTTTTTTTTTTGTCAAAAATGTTAGTGTAGTAACTCTAGGCTAAAGTTTTTAAAGTTAGGTTATCTGTTTTCTACACCTGCATTGCTAAACTTTCTAAAATCTCTCCCTCCATCTTTTTGAAACCAAACAGCTCATGTTTGAAAGGCTGTGGATTTCCTTAGATGAAAACTGAAATACCATTCCCTTTATGCTAATGTTAATTTATAGGCAGCAAGCTTGGTTAACCAAGATAAAATAAAAACTTTGGATGAAATGTGTTATTTATAGTGAATGCGAAGCATCGTTATTATCAATTCTTGTTACAAAATACACAAAAAAAATACCATTTTTGTTATTTAAATATGGCATGGATACATTGAGAAATAGTACAGATGTTAATCCACAGCCTCTCAGCTGCATCCTGGATAATCATTATTATGTTTTATTCTTATTTGGAATTACTAGTAATAGACTGTGTATTTCTGTATGAAATTCAAATCAGGGAACACCAATGAATTGAGATGATTGATATTATATATATATATATATACACACATAATTGTGGAATTGGGACAACAATAGAAATATTTCTCTCTTAGAGAAAAATCCACCAAGTGTGCTGCTATGTTAGTGATCTTGATGAGTAACATTTGTTACTTAAATAGATATGCCAAAAATTCACATAATTCTTCACATTTGAATTGAGCTAATCCTTGACCACTGTTTAAATTTGTTTTGAAACTATCTATATAATTGTTGAAAATCTGAAATGTAAATATCCGGATTTTAAAGTATCTGGCTTTAAACTATGAGTGTTAAAAAAAATAGATGTTTATGTACTTTCATTCTATGCTTTTGAGTTCTTTGGCAGATCCTGTTTTCTTTGTTTAAGTCTCATTAATGTGAGATTTTATACATCGAGTAAGGAGAGAGGATGGTGTTGGTAATATAATTCATGTCATCTTTGAATGCAAATTTCACATGTATGTGCATGTAAGTTCATGGGCAAATATTCAGGGATTCTTTCCCATTCTTAACCAGTATAGGACCACTGACCTAGTCCAATCCTATTAGTTTAGAGATGAGAAAATTGAGGGCTAGAGAGACTAAGTGATGGAGAGCTAGGTCATGGATTTAGTAGTTGACCCAAGGCATTGAATCTCAGTTCATGGTTTTTCTGAATTCACATCCTGTTTTTCTTACCACGAGGTCATTGGCTGTCCTTACTCCTCTATAATAAAATAGAATTCTGTTTTGTCATCTTGTCTCCTTACATTTTCTTCTATCCCAGCCTCAACATATGGATGTTTTTAAGCCTGGGTTATAAGCCTCAAAAGAAATTACCTTACTTCCTGTCCTTCACCAAGATTCCCAAACCAGCTTTATTCTTTTTCCTCAGTCCTGATACATCTGCATGAATTTACTCTCATCTTACCACCTATCAACAAAGGCTGGTTATAAAGGTTTTCCAGGATAGCAGTTGCATTTCACACTCTTCAAAATAATCACACCTAAGCAGGGAGTGGATTGTCAGCTCCAGGGTGATATTCAGTATTATTTTATATCAAAGCCACTGGCCCTTCTCTCTGGAAATTCATCAGGCAATGCCTACGTCAGCTGATTGAATACATTAAAAATTACACACAAATAGAACAAATCCTTATAATGATCTTCTATGTATAAGCTGCTGTACTTGGTATTGGTATCAGAACATACCAAAATGTGTACGATACATCATGCTCTCAAGGAGCTTACTGTCCAAAGCAGGAAAAAGCAAGGTACAGATACACTTGATAGAAAAAGTTAAGTGGCTAGAGGGAAATATAATTGAAGAATCATGTGGCTAAACAACAAAGATAAAGGTCGAGAAAAGCTTTCTAAGATAAAAAAAGAAAAAGAACTTGAACTGGATTTTGAAGAATGAAAATCACTTTCATGGGCATAGGTGGTGAGATGCATTTTGACTAATCTTTATTATGTTGTATACTCTAGAAACATGTACTCTATACTCCTACTTCAAGTTTGGTTTGTGGATTATTCCAGTCTTTAAACTTTATTGCTGTTTTGTGATAAAGTAAGTTTCATACATCTAGTCACTGTTAATTGAGAGAAAGCATTTAGAAACTCATACATCATTGTATACTCAAGTATCATTGAACTAGCTATAGACTAGTTTGGGTGTTATTGAATTTGTGTGCTGAGTCACATGGTTCCAGCTGTATGCTATTTACACGAACATACCCTCATATGGATCCCTAATAGGCTGGGAAAAAAAACAAGCTGGTCATTTACCAGGTAATTTGAGAATCATGACTCTAGGTTGTTCTTTACTTACATAGACAATTTAAGAAACTTTTATACATATTTTAGCAGTACAGAGATGTTTCCCATTATTAATGTATTTATGAAATCATCATTGCTTGTTTCCAATTATATTATCCCATTACAGAGCAGAGAAATTTTTAACTTTGTGACATTAGACGGTCTCCCAGGACGACAGCAGCACAAGAGCTGTAGAAGGCACAAAATGTAAACAAAGTAAAAGGGTGAGCAAAAGGCAGATGGAACAATAAGTAAGAGGAAAGGAAAGGGAATGTCAGGCATTCTGGAAATTGTTAATAAAAATAAGTTGTCAATATGAAATAGGAGAGTCTGTGTCTCCACTTCATTATAATCTATGAAGGATTAGTCTTCAGTGGGAAATTTCACCTAAAGGCTGAAACTAAATCTGTTGTTATTTTTTTGTTTGTTTTTTTTGTTGTTGTTATTTTACCACTCTTATTTTCATTTTGTTAGTTGTTTCCTGTTATTGTTCGTATTTGGAAGATGTTCTTCATTTTTGGGCATTATCTCCCCTCATTTCAGATGACTACACACTGCATGGCCCTGTTTTTATTCAAGAACCAAGTCATGTGATGTTCCCTTTGAATTCTGAGGAGAAAAAGGTGAAGCTCAACTGTGAAGTTAAAGGGAATCCAAAACCGCATATCAGGTTCGTTAATTTAAATCATATGTTTCGGGGCACCTGGGTGGCTCAGATGGTTGGGCGTCTGCCTTCGGCTCGGGTCATGATCCCGGGGTCCTGGGATCGAGCCCCACATCGGGCTCCCTGCTCGGCGGGGGGCCTGCTTCTCCCCTTCCCTCTGCTTCTCCCCCTGCTCATATTCTCTCTCTCTCTCTGTATCTCTGTATCTCGAATGAATAAATAAATAAAAAAAAACTTAAATCATATGTTTCCGTGCATACAAGTTCTGTTATTAAAACTGACAAGTCCTTACAGAGTACTAATTACATAAAGATCTTTCAGACAGGCATCATAGGATACCCTGAGACACTAAAGAGATCATTGTGTTCATGAAATGTTTAGTGCCCAACTTCTGTTGCTGGCTGTCCTAGGCATTAAATATCCTATTTGACCCCCTCACTGAAAGCCTAACTATTTCTTAACATATTTTTAAATCACTTTTAACAGATGCATCAACAAACTGGTATCATAGTAAGAAGTACTTGGAAGTCAAAAAATAAGTGGGTTGGGAACCCAGAGAAGAAAACTGACCCCCTAAAAGCAGTTTTCACCTTGATGAACTATGTGAACTAGAGCCTTGGGTTTTGTAGCCTAGAGTCAACCAAGAGGAGAGTCTAACATGAGAATACCTCCTAGAATAGACCTGGGACCTAAAGGCTATGTACTTAGAGTGCCTGTAACAAGAAATAAGCTTGCCTCCCCAAAGAATTGTAAAACAAAAGTATTTGCCTATTTCAAACTTTGGTGCTAAGTGGTTTTAATAGAAGATGAGACACAGCTGAAAGAATTAGTAAATTGCCAGGTATATCTGAAGAAACCATTCAAAGGCAGCAGAAATAAAGAGAAGTAAAGGGAGAGTGAGAGAGAAGGAGGAGGGAGAGAGAGAGGGAGAGAAAGAGAAAGCCAAAAAAAAGAGATTAATAGAAAATGTTTATATGTGTTTAATCAAAGTTCCATAAGGAAAGGCAAGGGAGAATGAGGCAGAGGTAATATTTTAAGAGGAGGTTAAGAATTTTCCAAAGCTAAATAAAAATTCCATGCTATAAGAGTGCCTGGAGGGCTCAGTCAGTGGAACATGCAACACTTTATTTCGGGGTCGTGAGTTCCAGCCCCATGTTGGGTCCACGTACAGATTACCTAAAAATAAGATCTTTAAAAAAAAAAGTTAAAAAATAAAATAAATTCCAAGCTATATATTTAGGTAGCCAAATGAATTTCAAGGAGTACAAATAAAAATAAAGCCTCATCTAGAATTATTATAGTGAAACAGCAGAACACCCAAGTTGAAGACACAATCATAAAAATAGTCAAGCTTGTAATATAGGTAACCTTCAAATAGATGGCAGGCCAGCAACTGACTTCTCAATAGTAACAAAAAATCAGATGGCAGACAGAATCTTCGATATGCTGAGAGAGATTTAACTGTCAAATTTCAATATAGCAGAAATATTTTTTAGGAGAACAAAATAAGTGTGTTCTCAGGCATTCAGAAACTAAGGTTTGACTCGAACAAGGGTGCCTGGGTGGCTCAGTCGGTTTAACGTCTGCCTTTGGCTCTGGTTGTGATCCCAGGGTCCAGGGATGGAGTCCCATATCGGGCTCCTTGCCAAGGTCCTGAGATCAAGCCCTGTGTGGGGTTCCCTCCTCAGAGGGGAGCCTGCTTCTCCCCGCCCCCCCGCTCCTCTCTCTCTCACTCTCTCAAATAAATAAAGTCTTTTTAAAAAAAATAAAATTTGACTCCAGCAGACACACTTACTAAAGAAAATTTTAAAAAGATATAATTGAAACAAAATAAAAATGATCCCAGGTAAAGTATCTGAGATACAAGAACAAATGATAGTAAAGCAAATGGTGAAGGTTAATATTTCCACATTAAAATCAATTGCAATTATACTAAACAATAATAACAATATAGACTGTCTTGTGGAGATAAAGAAAAATTAGAAGTAATGACAATAATAGAAATAAATTTTAAAAAGATATACTGCACAATGGATTCATACACGTGGTTAAAAAAAGTGAAATAGAATTTGACCCCTCCCTGACCACATACACAAAGACCAATTTCAGGTGACTAGAAGGTCTACATGGGACATACACAGTTTTAAAAGAAGATAGGCATACATATCTATGACTTTGGAGAGAAGGAAATATTTCTCAAATATGACAGAAAAAGCACAAATCAGAAAAGAAAATATTTAACTTCATTAACGTTAAGAACTTCTGTTCAACAGAAATACTGAGATGAGTAAAATTTCAAGCTTCCAACTGGGAGAAGATATTTTTAATACATGTCATTGGCAAAGAAATAATATCCAAAAATATTTTTTAAATCCTCACAAATCAAAAAGTAAAAAACTTTCTTTTAGTATCCTAGTAGAAACATTACCAAAAGACTTGATTAGGTACTTCTAAGAAAAGGAATATCACATATCCATTTAATAGGTAGAAAGATTGTCAGTGCCATTAGTGAGCAGAAATATGCAAATTAAAACTAAAATGGCACATTCTTGCAAACCTAGCAGATTAGCAGAAATTTAGAAAACTAAATTCAATATAATATAAATAAATATAACCTGGTATGTTCATACAAGGTAACCCCATGCAGTAGTGAAAATGATGAATTACAGCTGCAACATGATGGATCACAGGAACATAATTTTCAGCAAACAAAGCAAGTCACAAAAGACTAGTATAATTCCCTATTTATAAAGTTCAAGAGCAGGTAAGATGGAACAGTTGTTTAAGGATACCAACATACTTGATAAAATCATAAAATCAAGGGAAAGAAAAAAGCAAAGTTAGAGATTATAATTAACCATTGAGAAGGGAGTCACTAGAATCAAAGCAGAAATGGAGACTTTAAAAGTAACATTACTTTTCTTAGACACAGATCTTTATTGTCTTGTGATTCTTTATAACGTTAGGGAGGATGAAATTTTCTTCTGTCTAAGATCCTTCTAGCTGGACTAAGAATTAAATTTACACGAGGCAGAGTAACAAAAGAAAATCAAATTTAAATTGATATGTATGAGGAATCTACACAGACATGAAATTCCAAAGACAGGCAAAAATATGGTATATATGTCATTCTGAACTAAGGAGAAGGGCGGGGTAGGGGTCTTGGGACTTCAAAGGGAAAGTGTGAAATTCACAGAAAGATAAAAAAGTAAATGGTGAATGTTTTGTTGGGCCACACAGAGAAGTGACTCCATGTATCTTATAAATATGATTTTGCCTCTATTCACATTTAATGATAAGACTTTAAGCTAATAATATATAATAGGGTGTAAAAACCAAAATAATAGATAACATATGTCATAGCTTAGGGGAGGAAGAGATTGGATCATTAAGGATCCACAGAAGTGGAATATGACCTGAGATATTTAGTTTGTAAATTGGCAGAAGGCAAAGGACATCTGATACAAGTTAAAGGATGGTAGTATTAGTGTAGTAGAAATTATTTTAGAATTTAACTTTTGTGCCCATTCATTCATTCACCACTATATCGTCATTCATTACACCACCCAGTGTTTTTCAAACTATGAATTCTAGGTGCATGGAACTGGCTCAGCAATTACCCACAGTGAGTAATTGTAGAGTTTCTACCCAAGAGTCCACCATAGCAGCTCTCCTTTGAATTGGGGTATGGATTAGGATTCTGAAAAACATGTGGTCCACGAAAGGTATTCGAAGCACTATATTAAGCCACTGTATTAAATCACTCTATTACCGGACACCACCCTAGGTTTTAGGTACTCAAAGATTAATAAACTGCATGTTCAAGTAGTGTGCTTGGGAGCACTGCTGAGAAGTGGTGACGGTAGCTGCAGTACTCTTCTGTAAGAATTGTGCTATCAGTGCTGGAAAGGATGTCCAAGTCCTAGGGCATCCTGGAGGAAAGTCTACTTCAGGATGCAAGGGGACAATAACAGGGAAAGTTTCACAGAAAAGGAGATACTTAACTGAATCTGGAGGGCAAATGACGTTTTGCTATATGGATATTTTCCAAAGGAAGTGCATTACTGAAAAGAAAGAAAGAGAGAGAGAGAGAGAGGAAGGAAGGAAGGAAGGAAGGAAGGAAGGAAGGAAGGAAGGAAGGAAGGAAGGAAGGAAGGGAAAGAAAGAAAGAAAGAAAAGAAAGAAAGAAAGAAAGAAAGAAAGAAAGAAAGAAAGAAAGAAAGAAAGAAAGAAAGAAAGAGAAAGAAAGAAAGAAAAAGAAAGGAAAGGGAGGAGGAAAGGAAGAAAAAGAAAGAAAGAAAGAAAGAGAAAGAAAGAAAAAGAAAAAGAAAGAAAGAAAGGAAGAAAGGAAGGAAGAAAAAGAGAAAGAAAGAAAGAAAGAAAGAAAGAAAGAAAGAAAGAAAGAAAGAAAGAAAGAAAGAAAGAAAAAGGAGGGAAGGAAGGAAGAAAAAGAAAGAAAGGAAGGAAAGGAAAGAAAGGAAAACCCTCTCTAATGGATATATAATTTATCATTCAAACCAGGACAGTTCTGAGAGTAAAAGGCCACTGTTAATAATTATTCTAGGAGAGCAGGTGTAAAACTACCACTGTCCTGGACAAACCAGAATGTGCACTTATTCTCCCTAGAATATGTTGAATTCAAGGTTAAATCAGATATTTTAAGATGTGTTATATAGTAAAAGATAAATACAAGAGGCAAAGGTTCCTACATACATAAATGATGAGTTAAATGGGCCTATTTTTTAGTACAGAGCCAAGTGTAAGTTCAGATGTTAGCCATAAATGAAAACAAATTCTGCGGCAGAATTTGGCAAGTTGCTGCTTCGTTTTCCCCGCCCCTCCCCCGCCCCCCCCCGAAACTGTGACCTTTAATTAACATTGCTTTTATAACATTGTGTTTCAAGATACAGGGGCCTGCTTTGTTATTTAAAATAAGCAGTGGAACAGAAACCTATTATGTTTTTAAAGATTGCCTGGAAAAGCTGAGAAGAAAACTTTTAATCAAATGCACCAGCAGTTGGTTGCAGGGTACTGTGTTTTCCTTTATACCTTTGGCAGTTTCTCTATAACATAATAGCCAGTTGCTACCTAGGAGCTAAAAACTCCCTCTTGTTGAAGGAAAGAGTAAGGGATAGAATGGAGGGATAGGTATTTTCAAACATCTGTCTGGCTACACTTTTTCAGTGCTCAGGCTGACTTTGAGGAGGACAAACAAGTAGGAGAAATTCAAGGTGAACTCTCCATGGGGATTTTCAGCATTAGGTTTTTCCTCAAACACCACAACTGACCTCTCTTCTTTGTGTTTATTCCTTCAACTGAGCCTTCTCTTTTCATTGTTTCCTGCCCCTCAACTTTGAAAGGATTGACCTAGACCCAGAAAAATTTAAAAAGTGTTGACTTTTGCCAACTTTCCTTGTATTAGAGTTTCTTAAAGACTTGTGACATTACTTATTGCACTCAGCTTCCCTTTCCAGACAGAATGGACGTTCAAGTGCTTGGCTGGAGTACTTTTGCTGTGAGGTTTGTGTTCAACTTAGTTTATAAACAACAAATTCCAAGTCACAAAGGTCTTGCCCATTCTTCCATTCCAAAGTTGAGACTGTGAACAAAGAAAGAGGGGTTTATTACAACAAATTCTATAGATAGCTTCCCAGCAAAGTCTGGAAAATTGTACCTCCCAGAACTTCATAGTGTCAGTATTTAGTTGGGCACAACCTGACTCTCTGGAAAGAGTTGAGTTATGGTTCCCCAAGTGATTCAGAAATCAGTTTATGAGACTAACTAATTTGTCCTGACCCCAGGGAAAATCTCTCTTTGCTCCACATGGGCATTGTCTCTATTACCAGTAGTTAAAAGATGATTCAAACATTGAAAATAAACTGTGATTTTTCAAGAGTGTTCCAGTATGGGATAGGATAAGGAATTCAGTGCAATCCACATTCAGTGGGAATGAACACTGACTGCATTGCAATAAAACTGGGTATAGTGCTTTGTAATCTAGTCTCAACTGCATTTCACAGCAAGCACTTTATTTTCTAAAAAATCCCTTTTCCTTTGCTATTTGTATGTAAAAGCAGGCAATAAAATAGATTAAAGGACTTTCTGCAGAGCATTTAGTTGAGATGACTAGTGCAGACAAACCTACAGAGGTGTTCTCATTATCCCCACAACCACTTTTCTAAAAAGGCTCACATGGTCCATTTCTAAATTCCACATTCTGCTTGCAGCTCACATTATATTGCAATTTCCTCTTTGAGTTCTTAGATTTGTCATATTAAATTGCTCCACTATCATTTGAAGTGAGAGTTAAAGCCAAGACGTGATCAGCTCACTCAAAAAAAAAAAAAAAAATGTCCAGGGCAGGCAGTCATTTCTAGAGATTCATGTTCATATAGACCTGCTAAAAAAGAACCTGGCTTTCTCCTTTTATTACTTATTACTTTCATGTCTGTGTCAGAACACAGAATTACTGTCAAGCTTAAAAACAATGTCCGTTTCTAATACCCATCTTCTTATAAACGAACACATAAAGAGCTATGTCCCATTTTGTGATTTTGACCTACCTTTCCTGCCCCTCATGTCTCTACATTTTTGCATTTCAAAGACATAGATGTGAACAAACATACACCACCATGCTGTAGTGGGCTAGAATGCTTCATAAACTGTTTATGCTCAAAGCTAAACTATACAGCAGAGAAGTAGAATATTTAGTCAGGTTCCACAGGCATTTATTGAGCTCAAGAAAGTGTCAAGGTCTAGACTGCTGTAGGGACAATACAAAAGTGATCTAGGCAAATTATCTACAGTGAAGGCACAATTCCTACATAATAGAGCAGAGAGAATCCTATAGGAGTCTGTGGAAAACTTCGATTAATTTTGACTAGGAATGGGGTGCCTGGGTGGCTCAGTCATTAAGCATCTGCCTTTGGCTCAGGTCATGATCCCAGGGTCCTGCGATCAAGCCCCGCATTGGGCTCCCTGCTCAGCAGGAAACCTGCTTCTCCCTCTCCCACTCCCCCTGCTTGTGTTCCCTCTCTCGCTGTGTCTCTCTGTGTCAAATAAATAAATAAAATCTTTAAAAAAAATTTTTTTTTGACTAGGAATATTGAAAAATACTTCATTGGAAGAAGTATGACTTAAAATTGACCTTGAAGTGTGAGAGAGATCTTGACAGAAAAGGATCATCCTTAAACTTCTGCTTTTGTGGATACCAAATATCCAAAATCTTGAAACAAACTGTATTGCATTTTTTCATTTAAATCCTTTTACACTGTACATTACAGCCGTAGTACTCCAGAATTTATGAGAGGATGCACAATGCGCGTGTATGTACACAAATACATTTTAAATGGCTTTTGTTTTTTACTGATTGAAGGAGATAAAAATGAAAGTCTCTCATTCTCAGTCCTGTTATTGTTTCTTATCAATTTCCTTTGTGCTTCAGTGTTTCCTTATTTTTTGGTCTCCCAATGTGATGAATGCTACTGTGAGACTGTTGATATTTCAGAAGTTTCAACTATGATATTTGTGTAGAATTCGGGAGGGAAGGGGAGAAAAAAATAAGACACATAGCCATTGAATTGTATTAGCTCAAAAGTTCCTAAGTATTCAAAGGAAGACAATTTGGTTAAAATAAGCTCTTTTTGGAATGTTATTGACTGCAAAAAAAAGAGAAAAAAAAAGAAAAAAGAAAAAGAAGTAGATCTTGTTAGTAAAGCTTTACTGTTTAAATGTGTGAGTCCCAGTAAAATTTATTTATAGGGCCAAACACTAGAGTCAGATACAATAGATGATTCAAGTAAACAAACAGAACAACAAAACTCTTTGCCTCTGTTACCTTGGCCTGATCTGCAGTTTACTGGATGGTTGATTGATGTTTCAGTGCCATTGGCTAAGATCTTCAAAGTGATCCATGGTTAAGACTAGTTTGGTCCCTAAGACAGCTTTAGATCAATAGAGTTCCTCTGCTTTGCAGTCAGCCATTTCAGTCATACTAAGGACCAAATCAAAGCAACTCTGCTGCAATTCCATCAAATACTCAGCAATCTACCTGAAAGTGGTGTATTCTGTCATCTGTATAGACCCATTTAAAGAATAACTATAAACTAGGAGGGGAAAAAAAAAAGATTAGCTTCAAACTAGAAAAAGGACTTTTGCTGAGGAGCCCTCTTTGAAGAAAGTTGTACAAGATGCTATGGGGATTAAAAAAAAAAAAAAAGTGAAGCTTGTGTAGTATCAGATTAACCAGAAAAGGAGGTGTTAAAATTTTAATATCATTGTTTACTGTAAAAGACATGCTCTTTCCATAGCACTTAAGTTGTCACCATTGCTGGGTAGAGCATTTCTTCTTTTTTTTTTTTTTGCCACGGTTAAAAAAGTCACAGATGGTACTTCCTGCTATTTATAGTTTTTATATAATTTAGATGATTCAGAAATATTGATTAATATTACAAGGCTTTATCTACTGGCATTTCTATACTATAGGTGGAAATTAAATGGAACAGATGTTGACATTGGTGTGGATTTCCGCTACCGTGTTGTTGAAGGCAGCTTGTTGATCAATAACCCCAATAAAACCCAAGATGCTGGAACGTACCAGTGCATAGCAACAAACTCATTTGGAACAATTGTTAGCAGAGAAGCAAAGCTTCAGTTTGCCTGTAAGTAGCAATTACATCATGCTGCAAATGTTACTTCGAGTTTTTGTGCCATTAAGCCTTTAAAACAGTTTCTTTTTTTTTTTTTTGCATATTTATTTATTTATTTTTTAAATTATTATGTTATGTTAATCACCATACATTACATCATTAGTTTTTGATGTAGTGTTCCATGATTCATTGTTTGTGTATAACACCCAGTGCTCCATGCAGTACGTGCCCTCTTTAATACCCATCACCAGGCTAACCCATCCCCCCACCCCCTTCCCCTCTAGAACCCTCAGTTTGTTTCTCAGAGTCCATAGTCTCTCATGGTTCGTCTCCCCCTCTGACTTCCCCCTTCATTCTTCTCCTCCTGCAAACAGTTTACTTTTAAAAACTAAATAGATTTTAATTTGTTATATGATCTTTACCTTTTTTTTTCATATTTGGGTAATATCTTGCTTACAGGATAAATTGTAAATCTAAGTGGAAAGATGTATTCTGCTTTTATAAAGTTGAAGACAGTTTGATTATATGATAGTCTGTTATGGGACTCTCTATACATATATAAATTCACACACACTCAAATTTATACACAAACAAATTTACATACCAAGAAATTATACACATAGACATACACACATTATAGAGTGTGTATAAGCAAGCAATTGAACTGCCTGTAATAGTCAATTTGAGAAGTATTTAACCATAAAGCTCAGAGTTGCAAAGAAGGTTGGTAGTCTATTAATCCTATAATTCTCCGGTTTTTTTCTTATTTTATAGATTAGGAAAATTTTTAAAACCACTATAATAACAACAAAAAGTAGAGACAAAGTGTTAACTTCTACAACATATCTTTTATATTTCCAGTTTAGAACATTTAAAAAATAAATTGCCATCTCTTAAGACCATCATCTAATAAAAGTTCATGAGCAATCAAAGAAAGTGGAATTTAGAAATAGCAAGTTGAAAATAAAATCCACAGGCAAGAGCAGTGAGTACACATTTGAGTATAGATGCCTTTGAGAACTGATGTTCAGCTACATTTTTAAGGGTTTATGTATTTGCATATGATTATATATTTCCTTGTGTAAAATCCCAACTCATACAGCAGTGCATTAATGTCAAAGGTTTCATAATTACAAAGTCTGTTGGCAGTAACACTGTAGAATATTCTCATTAACAAAATCCTCTCTGGGAACTCAACATCAAATATATCTAATATCCAGTGCTTAATCTATTATTGCCATCAGGTGGCATTTTTACTAGTTGAGAAATGAAGTTTCTGAGTATTAGGCATATATAGGATTCCAAGATTATTTTGTTTGTGGATATTTCCTGATAGAATCTGCCAAATATTCTTAGATGTGCAGAATAATAGAAGGATAATATGTCCAATTGAGTGCTATAGAACCGAACTATTTCTCTTGGTTTAATGCAAGTCTAATACCTATACTTATTTTTTAGGAATGACAAGTGAATTTTGTTGGATTCATTTTGAAAAATAATCATGGAATCTTTGATTCTCAGAGTAGGGAGATCTCTGCACTCAGTGAGATTACTTCTTTGATTTTTGGATTTCATAGTATAAGAAAATTTTTAAGATAGCAATAGTAACAACAAAAAATAAAGGTTGATATAGCATTACTAACCCTATCTTTCTAATTTATTACATTGAAAAAAAAAACAAACAAATTACCAACTCTTAAGACTATCCTTTTGTAAGAGTCCAGGCATTTCTACTACCAAAACTATCCAAAAGACAGAATATCATATTTGAGGGTGGTCATTTAATTACATTATTTTAGCCTACGGAAAAGCTCTGTCGTTCATTTTGTGGCTGAGCTGGCCTGAGGACCAATGTTTGGAGTTCACTTTGCTTATCCCATTTAATGGGTAATGTAGGCATCCTGCCACTTCAAGAATCCATGGCTGATAGTTGTTCAAGAAGTTCTAAAAACAGAGATCTCACCTATTCATCACAAAGCATCCTGACCCATGGTAGACTGCTCTAGTTTTTCAAAAGTACAAAAACAGACCCAGTATCTCTTTCTTAAAATTGGGCTAAATATCTAAATTTCCATCATTCTAACTGTACGATTCTGGTTAGGCTTCAAATATGTGAAAACATGATCATGTCCCTTGATTTATAATTGTCATCTTTTCCAAGTATTTAATCTACAACTATCTTCTTCATGACACACCATTTATGTAAATTTATCTATTAAATTGTGACCTTATCGAAATGTACCCAATTCTATGCATGTGCCTTGACCTTTGCAGAGGACAGTGGGAACAGTAGTAGCTTACAATGTGAACTTATTTTTCAGTGAATGCAGCTGACATTGATATTCATCTTTTTTTAAAGCCCCAGTCTCACATCATAACCTTATTTTGAACATACGGTCCTGTAAAATCTGAGGATTGATTTTTATGGATGTCTATTAATCCCAAGCTACCCAACCATGTTATCTTGTTAACCTAAATTGAGAATATCATATTTACCCCTATTAAATTCACCTTCTGACTGATGGCCCTTTGTTCCCTCACAGTTGAACTTGTTTTAAATCTTTTTTTTAATCTGACATATTGATTGTCCTCCTTCTTTAATGTCAGCAGAAAATTTGATAAGCATGTGTACATTCAAATAATTGATACAACAGGTTGACCAGGACAGGGCAGCATGCCAGTCAGAACTTCCACTGAAACAAGATGAGATTGAACTTTTAAATCGATATTCTTTGCATATTCTTGTTCAGTTAGCTACAAATTTTCCCAAATATACTGTAATTGAACCCCAGTTTCTCCTATGTACTCTTAAAGTAGTGAATATCTTTGTCAAATGCCTTGGTAAAATCAAGATGTATTTTTTCTTCAGCACCCCTCCTACCTGGTTTCTATGCATCTTCTCTACATCTTCTTTAACCATTTATCATAAAGCAGGCAGATTAATCTTTTAAACATGTAAATGAGATCATTCCACTTTCTGTTTTATGCATTCTACTGCACTTAGAATAAATCTCAAATTCATTACCATGGTCTCATTTTAATTTCTTGAAAATGAGAATCTATCTTTTGCACTAGAGCCTTGATACTTTAATTCCCTCTGCTTTACATGCTTTTCTCATGATCCTTTACATACTCACTTTTCATGATCCTTCCTTCTCAATTTAGGTATGAGCTCCTAAGAGAAGGTTTTCACTTCACCCCGTCTAACCTAAGAAGTAATTCCTATCATTTCTGTTCTTTTCTGCTTACCTTCTTCCAGCCCTCTACTTGTATATAACAGCATCCTCTCTTTCATTCATTAGGACTTAATACAACCTAGCATGATTTTATATATTTATTTTCTCTCATTATTTAATCGCTATGATAGAATCTAAGTTCTAAGAGAACTGAGATTATTTTGTCCATCCTTATATCTGCAAAGTCTAGAACACTTTATATGTATGAATAAATGAATTCTTTAATTCATTTCATCTTTAGTGAAATAAAATTATTTTGGGAATGATGTATTTTTATAAACCCATACCTTTATATTCTAGTCATTTTCTAGAATCCAGCCTGTCGGTCTTCACTCTGCAGTTTCTAGACTTTTTTTCCTATCCTTTTTAAATAAAATTTTTTTAAGATTTTATTTATTTATTTGACAGAGAGAGAGACAGTGAGAGAGGGAACACAAGCAGGGGAAGTGGGAGAAGGAGAAGCAGGCTTCCCGCTGAGCAGGGAGCCCGATGTGGGGCTCGATCCCAGGACCCTGGGATCATGACCTGAGCCAAAGGCAGACGCTTAATGACTGAGCCACTCAGGTGCCCTAAATAAATTTTTTAAAAAGATGTTGCCTTTATTCAAAAACCAATTTTAATTGTTTAGAATAAAATACTTTTCTTCAGTGATATAAGTCAACAATGACAGTGTCATCTCCTGAATGTTACTGACTAATTGCTTTCACCCCAAACATTTTCATAATCAGTGAGGGGAAAAAATGTTGTCTTTTGACCATACTTACTGCACCATAATATGCAAGTGAAAATACTTCTTCATTTTTAATCATATGATTTTATGGCTGAAACAGACCTTAAAAGATTCCTGGCCTGTATCATTTTAAAAATGAAAATTAAAATTAGAGTAAGTGAATTACTCATGGTTATTTACACAGTGAATAAGTGACAGCCAAGGAAAACCAACCTCTGCTCCTAGTTCAGTGCACCTTTGCTCGCCTCTGCTTTAGACTCGCCTTGATTGATAAGAAAACATCCCTTCATCTTTATCTAACATGTCATACCTTCAAGTCTCACTTTATACTTTATATAAATTTATCTATAGGGCAGTCTTATAAGGTAGACATTGTTTATGGATGATTTTTAAATCTTTTAATGCTGCTTTGCAGACAGAATTTGATAATCTCTTGTATTTAGCATTTTTTAAGAATGAATTAATTTACATAAGCAAAATATCTCATTAATGGGGATGATGCCTTTGAGAACCTACTCCTCCCCACTATTTTTTTCATTCAATATCGTTAGGATAGAAATCCTTTCTTATTAAAAAGCCATAGCATAATTTAAGTCCCTCTTGATGAGATGTGGACATTTTCATGAGCATACATTGTTGTAATGCAATTTGGATCACGTTTTTTCAGTCCCCCTGCAATATTAAGCCATTAGCATTCATTTTTCTTGCTGTCACAAGACTACCCATACCCCTTCTACTGTTTACTCCTTCTGTTATATCTAGGACCACAAAACCTCATTGATTAATTTACCAGGGTTGGGGCACTTGTGTGGCTCAGTCAGTTAAGCGTCAGACTCTTGATTTTGGCCCAGGTCATAATGTCAGGGTTGTGGGGTCAAGCCCCGCATCAGGTGTCTGCTTGGAATCCTCTCTCTCCCTCTCCCTCCCCCTCTGTCCCTTCCCCCACTCATGTGCCCCTGCACTCTATCTCACTCTCAAATAAATAAGATCTTTTAAAAAAAAGTTTTGTTGTTGTTTTTTTTTTTAACCAGAGTCTACCCAGTACCCACCCCTTAGTGAACTTGCAATAATAGTTGTTAAATAAGTGAATAAATAATAAGAGTGGATGTTAAATTCATCAGGCCATATTTAAGTCATGATTTGAACCACTGAGTTCAAATACTTTCTGATGATCCTTTGGGAGTGCTTTGGAAGAGGGTGCAAGCATTTCCATCCTGAAGTTATGTGGAAGACAGTTGACATCTTATTCCAGATAAGGGTATATGTTGGGGCAGGAGGCCTTAGCCTAATAAAAAATAATTCATGTAGGGAATGCATCAAACATGCCATCCAACTCCTGAAAACTTGGCCTTAGTATATACTTAGCTTCAGTAAAATGTTTTAGAAATAGCCTTGCCTTAATCTCCCATTCATCCAAGGGGAAAAGCAGGTTGAATGATCTTTAATTCTTACATAGGCTGCTGAATCAGATGATAAGTCCAGGAGTGGAGAGACTTTGAGTTCATTATTTCCACCGCTTAATGGTGGGGATATTTCAAGATGCTTTGTCTATGCAGAATGAAGTGCTACAGCCTCATCAGCCCAGCCGCCCACTTCCCCAGACAAGTATCCCAAGTTAAATCTGTTTGAGAATCATCGTGCATGGTAATTCAGCAGGACAATTTTTTCTCAGACATATGGGCATATGTCTGAGAAATATATGGACATATTTTTCAAAGTAAATTACAATACACACTTAGATACTTAGAATATAGTCAAATAACTATTTTTTTTTAAATTGATTATGTGGGTTTGAGAAGCTGAGATACTATATTGCCTAAGTTTAGATGGAATGGAATGCTGTTCATGGTTCCATTTCACTTTAGGTGTCCATAAGGTTTCTAAAATTCAGACTTATCATCAACATTGTGAGGATAACCATAATTACCTCTTAGGGTTGTTATGAAGATTAAATTATGCAGCATATGCAAAGTCCCAGAATATTTCCTTGCTTGAGAAAGCTATGTAATAACTGTTTCTCTACTTTTCTCTCTTCTCTTCCCTGTCCTTCTCTTTCCCATCTTTGTAAAATAAAAATAATAATCAACGTTTGTTTATTTTTCTGCATTCTTTCAACTTTTAGAAAATATAATTAGACATTTAGTTTACATTGTAAAGTTTAATTTTTTATATTTCTAAAGTAATATATAATGCACAAACCATATATATGTATTTTTATATATGTACATATAGAGAGAGAGAGAGAAATTTTTTAAATCTGAATTCCTATTTCACCCATGCCCTTGCCTATCTCCCCCTGTGGTGACCATCAGGTTATAACTAACATTTATTAAGAGCTTAGGCCTAATGGATAAGATCACAAGCTCTGGAGTTAAATTTCGCTTCTTTGAAATTCAGCCCCTTCTATAATCCTGTGACCTTGGACAAGATACTTCTCTCTGCCTCAGTTTCTTTCTCCATAAAATGGGGTTAATAACCATACCTCCTTTGTTGTAAGGATCAAATGAATTAATCCTATTAAAATTCCTATATCATTGTCTAGCACACATTAAGGGTTTAATAAATGTTAGCTATTATTATAATGTTTATTATAATTTTATTACTGCTAAGGACTTTGGAAACATTGTTCCATTTAGTTCTTAATATAAGCCAAGATTGTCCTATAGATGAATTTATACAAAGTATAAAAATAGACTTGAAGCTACGAAGTGTTAGATAAAGATGAAGGGGTGTTTTCTTATAAATCAAGGTGAGTCTAAAGCAGAGGCGAGCAAGGGCGCACTGAACTAGGAACTGAGGCTGGGTATTTTTATTTTATAGGTGAAGAATCTGAGAATTAGTGAAATGAGATAACTTTCACCGAGGATGCAGTGGGAGGAAGGGAACCCATAGGGACCTGATCACCTAATTCCTGAGCAGATACCCATTACATGGCATTTGCTGTGTATGGTTCCCCCATGACACCTAAAACTAAAATTTCCTAGTGGAATTCATGTTCAAACCATAGATTTGGGTGGATGATAACATACTTCCTTTAGAGACACAAACTTGGAATTTGTTTTTTAATTTTATTATGTTAATCACCATATATTACATCATTAGTTTTTGATGTAGTGTTCCATCAAACTTGGAATTTTTTAATGTGTTTTATAACCTTTAATATATTATCTCCATCATTAATTTTTTTGTTTTTAATTTTTTAGTTATAAGCTTCCTTGATGTCATCATGATGTTGATTTACTGTTAACATCTAAAAGCATAATGTTGTATACTGCAATTATGCATACATTTGTGACTCTAATTTTAATATAATTGGTTTCAGGTTCCATAATGAGAATAATTAATAACAATATTTCTGCTCTAAAAGTTAATATGCAAATTTTCCATTTATTATAAGTAGGTTATAAAACATTCTGAATAGTGACATTTTATGGTAAATAACCCTGGGTTGGTAAGCTGTATATCCCCAAGCAGTAAATGACATATTATTATAAGCTTTCTTACTCCCATATCATTCCTCCCCTACATGTGAAAAAGATGCACTTTAAATATAGATTATTATGAAGAGCTTCCAAGAGAATAATACAGTAACTCCAGATTTTAGCCCATCAAACTTGATTGCTTCATAAATATTGTTTGGGGCCTTCATCCTGGAAGTTCAGCTGTTTTATAACAGTTCAGATCTTCAAAACAAAAGACTTAACACTCTTCATCATCTCAGGTCATGGATGACGATAATTCATACATAAGTATCTCCAAATTGCTCATGGTAAAATTAAATCATGTAACAAAATCCAGTCACCTGCCTGCTGTAGGGAAACTGGAGCTGTCTTGGCCATGGGCGAGGTGGTGGTCTTTGAAGGAAACGGTTGAGTGTTACCTATGCTGATCTCTGTTGGTACCTTGACTGAGGCAGGAAAAGAAACTAGACTCATACACTACCCTGCATATCTACCTCCTGAGCTTGCATTAAGGAGAAGGAGACAAAAGAGGGAAAAGATGATAAAAGAGGAAGAAGGATGGAGATGATAAGTTAAGGGGTTGCTTAGGTGCAGAAGCCACTCCGTTTTGGCCTTCCTATGACCTCAAGCAATGTATCTATAAGGGTAAAGTAACTCAATAAACCAATCCATTCTAAGGTTAATTTCATTTAACTTTAGCAATTATGTGGCAGCCAACATTTTTTATGGTGAAAATATTTCATTGATGAACAGCAGCTGATTAGATGGTCTCGTTGAAATAGATCTTTCTTATTGCTGCCACAGTGAGCTTTGTCTGAGTTCTCCTTAACTTGGACACCCTCTGATGACTGCAGTGCTGATGGTAATAAAAACCAGAAAAGTGTATTAAATTTAGAATGTTGTACCATGTTCAAACTGGGGCTTTTGGCAACCTGGTTTTTTTAGCCTTGATTATTGCTTCTATTCACAGTAAATTTCAAATGTTCATTGCTTTTAATATTCAATAATTAGTGTATCTTTCATAGCCAAAGAATGAAATGTGCAGTCAGCCAGAACAATAGCTGGGGGGTTGATAGATGGCCAAACCAATGACTGGCTTGACTTATTTTTAATTAGGAAGTGTGCTTAAATAGGCAAACTTTTGTTTCTGAGCAATAAAATGTTGATGGATGATTGTTTGGACAAATAATTTGTGAATATTTAGATCAATTAAAACTTAATCAACTAAGAAATATTTGGACAGTAAAACTGAAAACATTTATCAAGGCAGGGCTTTGATTCTCAGTAAAGGAGTACATTTTTCTCATTTGAATAGTTAGAAGCATTTAAACCAAAACTGGCTAAGTTCCTGAAATAATGCTTTTAGTAGATACTCTCTGTCACTTACTATAGTACTAGAAATACATTACTGGTGATAATCAGTGTCCCTAGAAGATCTTATAATGTAAACCTTAAGAAGTAGCCAGATATGGCCATGTTATATATTGGTTCTTAGTGATGTGGGTAGTTGTGAGTTGTAGTGTAATTAATAATTGAAATTCACAGGTATACAACATAATCGTCACTTGTATTTTTTCTGTGTTTTCTATGAAACCTATTATTGTACAAATACTAGTTAATTGTGACTATTATTTTATTAGTTATTTCTCCGTCCACTCATCCCACAGTCCAATTTGGGTTCTACATGACTGACAAAAAGTTTATGACTGAATGAAGTGTGCAGATTTTTAAAAAACCAAGAACATTCTAAGAATACAGTTCACCTGAAAATTGGCAACCAAGACCAGATGGGTGTCCAAAGAAGCTTAATCAGACAGTACTTTAAAAAAGTCAGTAAAGTTAAAAATAAACACTTTGTGTTTTAACTAAAAAACAAGTTACTAAAATATCATCTCTTTTTGTTTCATTGTTGTAATTCGGTCAACAAATATTAAAATAATTTTGACTGTTTTTCCAGTTTAATTTTAAAAGAACAAGGATCCAGTCTTACCTCTTTCCACAGTCTTAACTGTGCTTTATGTTTGACTGTAGTTTTGGTGAACAAAAGTTTAGGTGTCGCCATTTAGTTGAAAGAGGGAGCAGTTTCTGACTGGCAGAAAATGTCAACTGCAGGGAATCACTCTAATCATGTCACTATCCGTTCTTTCTCAAGAGTTTTTGTTTGAGAGGTTATGATGTCACAGAGCAGATACATACTCAGTTATGGTTCAGAATTCAAAATCTAATAGACTACCTGTAGTGGATTGAATGGTAACATCCACCTAGAACCTGTAAATGTGACCTTATTTGGGAAAAGGGTCTTTTTTAATGTAAATTAAGTATCTCAAGGTGAGATCATCCGGAGTATACGGTTGGACCCTTAATCCGATGACAAGGGTCCTTATAAGAGTTAGAGGAGAAGACACAAAGAGGAGAAAGCAATGTGACCATAGGGGGAGAGATTGTAGTGATGTAGCCAAGGAATGCCAAGGATTGCCAACAGCTCTCAAAAGCTGGAAAAGGCAGGGAAGGATTCTCCCCTAGAGCCTTCACAGTGAGTGCAACCTTGCTGATACCTTGATTTTAGACTTATAGCCTTCTGAATGTGAGAGAATAAATTTGTGTCGTTTTAAGCCACCAAATTTGTAGTAACTTGTCTACAGCCACCCTAAGAAACTAGTAGACCAGCATATGTGCAGTTCCTTTCCTATTCTTTGCTGACCACTTTCTTCAAGGAAAAATACAACCATCTAGGGAATCAGGCCGAAATCAGGTGTTTTTGTAACTTTACTGTATTAGGGACCGAAGTATTGAGAGTAATGGCCTTGATTAAAGTTGGGATTATCTGTGCAAGTTTTGTGTCCTGCCATGCTTTTGCCTCTGGTAAGCATAATAGAGTTTTGAACATTACGTAGTATGATTTGATGAAATAATGGAAAAAGGTAGCTGCAGAAATTCAAAAAGTCACCTTTTCTTTTCTTCAGCACTTCCTACCTCTCACTTGAAATAGCCCTCTCTAGGCCTTCTCTAAAATACGCAGGATTGGCCCTTTCTTCATAGGGCAGTGATGTGAAGTGATTCAGGGTAGTTTGTTGGCCCCAAATCCCTCTCTCTGGACTTCTTTTTTCTAGGTCATTTTCCCTGAATTTGACCCCTTTGTCTGGTACACTAAAGCCCTAGAAACTAGCAATTATCACATTTAGAGTGTCTGACCTACCTGTGGCTGTAACAGTTTGACCGTGGTCTCTCATGCATTGTTACCTTTTGTGTTATGACATTTCTATCTGCAGAAATCCCCTGTGCTAGCGAGGGCCAGATTCCATTGTCCACTCAGGCAGCACCTTGCACTGAGTAGGCTCTAATCTACACAAGCCATTTACCTCCTAGCTGAATGTATTTTATGCACCACACTATCTAGTTTTTTTACTTCACAGCTATAATAGTGATCCTTTTACAGAACAAAGCTTGCTTTAGGGTTCAGAGGTTAAATCTCAATTTAGGAGCATCATGAAAGGGTGTGTGTGTGTGTTTTCCAAGAACTAAATTATGCTGTTAGATATTCTACTGGAGATTAAATTCTGTACTAAGCACTAAACACTCACTGGATGGTACTGAAGATCATCAGTAATTTATCCCTGATATATGTATCTAAGCTATATACCAGTTATGATCAGAGTATTAATTTGCTGTCAAACATTTGAATTGTTGTTTATCATTAGCATTTCAGATGTGTTCATTTTTTTCATAGCATTTATCGTCTGCCAACCCCTTCCACCAAATTCAGTGCCTTTGTTGTGCTGTAAGCAATCTCTTAACTTGGCCTCATAAAATATAGATTAATTATACATTAAAAACCCTTCTTTAAGTAGCCCACAATTATGTTAAAAGGCAGTGATGGGGCAGTGTGAGAGAGTCAACAAATGGATTTCCTTCTTTTTAGCCTCAGTGATTACCTTGTTCTATTTTTTTCAAATGTTATCACCATAAGATGAGGGCAGGTATATATGGACAGGTGCTGAATAAATACTTATGGAATCAGTGAGGCTGAATGAATATAGGAACCAACCAATGAAAGAATACAAGAGAAACATAAATGCCTTGGCTTTTACCAGTTTATGAGATAATTCTTCCTCCTAAATATTCTATTCCTTGAACTGGGAAGTATGTTTTTAAATTTCTAAAACTGGGAGGTGCCCTCCATAAAGTTGGATATTAAATATGGTGTTTCTCATTTCTTTAAAAAAAATCATTAAAGAAGTATTGTCTCTTACTTCTCATACCACGTTTTCTTTTGATACCATCAGCACTGTCTAATTTCAGAACATTGTCATCACTTTAAAAAAGGAGCCCTGGGGGTGCCTGGGTGGCTCAGTCAGTTGAGTGTTAGACTCTTGGTTATGGCTTGGGTCATGATCTTAGGGTCCTTAGATCCACCTAGAGTCAGGCTCTGCACTCAGCAGGGAGTCTGCTTGGGATTCTCTCTTCCCTCTCCTTCTGCCCCTCCCCCACTCATGCGCATGCACACTTGCTCTCTCTCACCCAAAAATAAATAAAATCTTTATTTAGAAAAAAAAAGGAACCCTGTACTCATTAACAGTTACTCCCCAGTTCTCTCATTCCCTGACAACCACTAACCTATCTTTTGTCTCTATGAATTTGCCCATTCTGGATATTTCATGGAAATGGCATCATACATTATGTGGCCTTTTGTAACTGTTTCTTTCACTTAGCATAATATTATCAAGGTTGATCTATATTGCAACATGTATCAGTATTTTATTTTTCTTTATGGCCAAATGGTATGCCATTGTATATGTTGATATAGGGGTCCAACTTCATTCTTTTTCTATTTTTTACAAATCATTATTTTTCTTTTCCCTTTCTTCCTTTTTTTTAAATTGAGGTATAATTGACATACAACACTGTATTAGTTTCATGTGCACAACATAATGATTCACTATTTCTATATATTGCAAAATGATCACTACAATAAGTCAAGTTAACATCCATCACCACCCATAGTTGTAGAAAATTTTTTCTTAGGATGAGAACTTTTAAGATATGCTTAACAACTTTCATATAAGCAATACAGTATTATTAACTGTAGTTGCCATGCTGTCCATTACACCCTGTGAATTTTTAATTTTGAACTGAAAGTTTGTTCCCTTTGATGCCCTTCACTCCATTTGCCTACCCACTCTATCCTCCCCTAGCACTGCCTCTGGCAACTACCCATCACTTCTCTGTATCTATAAGCTTGTTTATTTGTTTGTTTGTTTTTTTTTTTTTAGATTCCACATAAAAGTGAAATCATATGATATTTACCTTTCACTGTCTAACTTATTTCACTTAGCATAACTCCCTCAAGGTCCATGCATGTTATCACAAATGGCAATATTTCATTCTTTTTTTTTCTTCTTTTTTATTATTATGTTAATCACCATACATTACATCATTAGTTTTTGATGTAGTGTTCCATGATTCATGGTTTCCATATAACATCCAGTGCTCCATGCAATATGTGCCCTCTTTAATATCCATCACCAGGCTAACCCACCACCCCACCCACCTCCCCTCTAGAACCCTTAGTTTGTTTCTCAGAGTCCATAGTCTCTCATGGTTGATCTCCCCCTCCGATTTCCCCCCCTTCATTTTTCCCTTCCTGCTATCTTTTTTTTTTTTA
Organism: Mirounga angustirostris; assembly: GCF_029215605.1. Classification (NCBI taxonomy): domain Eukaryota; kingdom Metazoa; phylum Chordata; class Mammalia; order Carnivora; family Phocidae; genus Mirounga; species Mirounga angustirostris. The sequence goes on along the minus strand of NW_026991709.1, from coordinate 171,730,956 downwards.
ACATAAAATGTATTATTTGTTTGAGAGGTACAGGTCTGTGATTCAACAGTCTTACACAATTCACAGCGCTCACCATAGCACATACCCTCCTCAGTGTCTATCACCCAGCCCTCCCTTCCCTCCCACCCCCACCACTCCAGCAACCCTCAGTTTGTTTCCTGAGATTAAGAATTCCTCACATCAGTGAGGTCATATGATACATGTCTTTCTCTGATTGACTTATTTCGCTCAGCATAATACCCTCCAGTTCCATCCACGTCGTTGCAAATGGCAAGATCTTATTCCTTTTGATGGCTGCATAATATTCCATTGTATATATATACCACAGCTTCTTTATCCAGTCATCTGTCGATGCACATCTTGGCTCATTCCACAGTTTGGCTATTGTGGACACTGCTGCTATAAACATCAGGATGCACGTACCCCGTCAGATCCCTACATTTGTATCTTTGCGGTAAATACCCAGTAGTGCAATTGCTGGATCATATGGTAGCTCTATTTTCAACTTTTTGAGGAACCTCCATACTGTTTTCCAGAGTGGCTGCACCAGCTTGCATTCCCACTAACAGTGTAGGAGGGTTTCCCTTTCTCCGCATCCCCGCCAACATCTGTCATTTCCTGACTTGTTAATTTTAGCCATTCTGACTGGTGTGAGGTGGTATCTCATTGAGGTTTTGATTTGGATTTCCCTGATGCTGAATGATGTTGAGCACTTTTTCATGTGTCATATGATCCTCTCAATAGATGCAGAAAAAGCATTTGACAAAGTACAGCATCCTTTCTTGATCAAAACTCTTCAGAGTATAGGCATAGAGGGTACATACCTCAGTATCATAAAAGCCATCTATGAAAAACCCACAACAAATATCATTCTCAATGGGGAAAGACTGAGAGCTTTCCCCCTAAGGTCAGGAACACGGCAGGGATGTCCACTATCACCACTGCTATTCAACATAGTACTAGAAGTCCTAGCCACAGCAATCAGACAACAAAAAGAAATAAAAGGCATCCAAATCGGCAAAGAAGTCAAACTCTCAATCTTTGCAGATCATATGATACTTTATGTGGAAAACCCAAACGAACCCACCCCAAAACTGCTAGAACTCATACAGGAATTCAGTCAAGTGGCAGGATATAAAATCAATGCACAGAAATCAGTGGCATTCCTATACACCAACAACAAGACAGAAGAAAGAGAAATTAAGGAGTCGATCCCATTTACAATTGCACCCAAAACCATAAGATACCTAGGAATAAATCTAACCAAAGAGGCAAAGAATCTGTACTCAGAAAACTATAAAATACTCATGAAAGAAATTGAGGAAGACACAAAGAAATGGAAAAACATTCCATGCTCATGGATTGGAAGAACAAATATTATGAAGGTGTTAATGCTACCTAGAGCAATCTACACATTCAATGCAATCCCTATCAAAATACCATCCACTTAAAGAAGATGTGGTATATATATATACAATGGAATATTATGCAGCCATCAAAAGGAATGAGATCTTGCCATTTGCAATGACGTGGATGGAACTGGAGGGTATTATGTTGAGTGAAATAAGTCAAACAGAGAAAGACATGTATCATATGATCTCACTGATATGAGGAATTCTTAATCGCAGGAAACAAACTGAGTGTTGTTGGAGTGGGGGGTGGGGTGGGAGGGAGGTGGTGACTGGGTATGTGCTCTGGTAAGCGCTGTGAATTGTGCAAGACTGTTGAATCTCAGATCTGTACCTCTGAAACAAATAATGCAATATATGTTAAGAAAAAAAAAAGAAGAAGAAGAAGGTAGCGGGAGGGGAAGAATGAAGCGGGGGAAATCGGAGGGATAGATGAACCATGAGAGACGATGGACTCTGAAAAACAAACAGGGTTCTAGAGGGGAGGGAGGTGGGAGGATGGGTTAGCCTGGTGGTGGGTATTGAGGAGGGCACATTTGGCATGGAGCACTGGGTGTTATGCACAAACAATGAATCATGGAACACTTCATCTAAAACTAATGATGTAATGTATGGGGATTAACATAAGAATAAAAAAATATTTAATTAAAAAAAATACCATCCACTTTTTTCAAAGAAATGGAACAATCGTAAAATTTGTATGGAACCAGAAAAGACCCCGAAAAGCCAGAGGAATGTTGAAAAAGAAAAGCAAAGCTGGCAGCATCACAATTCCGGACATCAAGCTCTATTACAAAGCAGTAATTATCAAGACAGTATGGTACTGGCACAAAAACAGACACATAGATCAATGGGAACAGAATAGAGAGCCCAGAAATGGACCCTCAACTCTATGATCAACTAATCTTTGACAAAGCAGGAATGAATGTCCAATGGAAAAAAGATAGTCTCTTCAACAAATGGTGTTGGGAAAATTGGACAACCACATGCAGAAGAATGAAACTGGACCATTTCCTTACACCACACACAAAAATAGACTCCAAATGGTTGAAAGACCTCAATGTGAGACAGGAGTCCATCAAAATCTTAAAGGCAGCAACCTCTTTGACCTAAGCCACAACAACTTCTTACTAGAAACATCACCAAAGACAAGGGAAGCAAGGGCAAAAATGAACTGTTGGGACTTCATCAGGATAAAAAGCTTTTGCATGGCAAAACAATCAGTCAACAAAACCAAAAGACAACCAACAGAATGGGAGAAGATATTTGCAAATGACATATCAGATAAAGGTCTAGTATCCAAAATCTATAAAGAACTTATCAAACTCAACACCCAAAGAACAAATGATCCAATCAAGAAATGGGCAGAAGACATGAACAGACATTTTTCCAAAGAAGATTTCATTTTTTTTTTTATGGCTGAAAAATACTTCCTTGTATATGCCACATTTTCTTAGTCCACTCATTTGTCAATGGACATGTAGGTTATTTCCATATATGGGAATATTGCTGCAATGAACATAGAGTACATATGTCTTTTTGAGTTAGTGTTTTTGTTTCCTTCAGATAAATGCCCAGAAGTGGAATTTTTGGATCATGTGGTAGTTCTGTTTTTAAATTTTTTGAAGAATCTCCATACTGTTTCCTAAAGTGGCTGCACCACTCTACATTTCCACCAATTTATTTTCCCTTCTCTCTACATCTTTGTCAACACTTGTTATTTCTTGTCTTTTTTTTTTTAAGATTTTATTTATTTATTTGATAGAGAGAGACACAGTGAAAGAGGGAACACAAGCAGGGGGAGTGGGAAAGGGAGAAGCAGGCTTCCTGCAGACCAAGGAGCCCAATGAGGAGCTCGATCCCAAAACCCTGGGATCACAACCTGAGCTGAAGGCAGATGCTTAATGACTGAGCCACCCAGGTGCCCCTATTTCTTATCTTTTTTAGTATAGTCATTCTAACAGGTGTAAGGTGGTATCTCGTTGTGGTTTTGATTTGCATTTTCCTGATGGTGAGTGATGATGAGCATCTTTTCATGTACCTGTTGACCTCTGTATTTCTTCTTTGGAAAAATGTCTATTCAGATCTTCTGCCAATTTTTAATATCAGATTGTCCATCCTTTGGCTATTGAATTGTTCTTTATATATTTTAGATACTAACCCCTTATCAGATGTACAATTTGCAAATATTTTTTCTCATTCAAAAGGTTGCCTTTTTATTTTGTTGATGTTTTCCTTTGCTGTACAGCAGCTTTATAGTTTGATGGAGGTCCTACTTGTTTATTTTTGCTTTTGTTATCTTTTGTTGTCAAATCCAAAGAATCATCACCAAGACCCATGTCAAGGAGCATATTTCCTATGTTTTCTTCTAGGATTTTTGTGGTTTCAGGTCATACATTCAAGTTTTTATTCCAGTTTGAGTTAATTTTTGTGTATGGTATAAGATAGTAGCCCAGTTTCATTCTTTTGCATGTGGCTGTCCAGTTTTCCCAACACCATTTATTGAAAAGGCTGTCCTTTCCTCACTGTATATTCTTGGCTACCTTGTCAGAAATTAATTGACCATAAATTGGTGGGTTTATTTCTGGGCTCAATATTGTGTTTCATTGTTCTATGGGTCTGTTTTTATTTCAATACCATACTGTTTTGATAATGATAGCTTGGTAATATAGTTTGAAATCAGAGACAAATTCTTTTTGTATGTGGATATTCAGTTGTTCCAACACAATTTGTTGAAAAGGTAGTTCTTTCCCCATTGAATGATTTTGCACTCTTGTGAAAAATCAATTAACCGTAAATATAAGGTGTATTTCGGGGCTCACAATTTTATTCTGTTGATCAGTATATCTGCCTTATACCACACTGTGTTAATTAATGTAGCTTTGTAGTAAGTTTTGAAATCAGAAAGTGTCTATTAATAGCATCTTAATCATAAAAATATAATGCATATAGCACATAAACTCTAGACTCCATTCTGCTTTCACTACAATTAAGCATATTGCCTTTGAGCATGTAATAAACAATTCAGTATCAAATTCTGAGTTGTCTAATCTTAAATGACATCACACTTTGAGCCTTGACAATCTAATCCACTGTTTTCCTCACATTTGAGTTGGAACTCATTTATCCTTATTCCTCTTAGCAGGATCTCAGTTCTCTTTTCCTCAAACAACCACTCAAGAAGGCTTGTGATTTCCCTTTTTTTTTTAAGTTTTATTCATTTATTTGAGAGAGAGAGAGCAAGCACAAGTAGGGGAAGGGGCAGAGGGGGAGAATATCCAAGACCCCTGCTGAGCACAGAGCCTGACACAGGGCTCAATCCCAGGAGCCATGAGATCAGGACCTGAGCCTAAAGCAAGAGTCAGATGCTTAATCAGCTGAGCCACCCAAGTGCCCCAATGAATGCTTGTGATTTCTTAAGAGCAGTCACTATTTTACCAGCCAGGCACAGTCTAAATCCGTAGAGGAGAAATATTTTTCTTTAAGGTGATGAAGTTCTATGAGAACTATTCAATTAGCAACCAGACCACTTAACACTGGCCATCACATCTTTTCTAACTCTTCCAAGAACCTTAGAGAGGTAATTGTACATTTGCAAAACTAAACATCCCTTAGTGGGTTTTCTCAGAACAAAGAATACTCTTGACCCAGGGTTTATTTTAAAATGTTAATTTTCCTATCTCCTCCAGAGTACTTTATAATAAGTCATTTCTTCTCAATTTGCTTAGCCCTTTCAATCTGCTCCTTGGCTTTGTGTCTGCTGTTCTCTGGTATGTACCACCTAAACTCTGTATGACCTTGAAAAAGTTCTACGTTCCACTCAATCCTAGTATCCTCATTTATGGAATTGGGCATAATGACGGTAATTCTAAAATTATGAGGATTTACTGTGTCGGGGAAATGTCACATGTATGTTTATGAACATGCCTTTACCTGCTCATGCATAGACTGTACATTAATATGTGAATGCTATGCTTTCTTATCTCTTTTGCCTATGAGTGCTCCAATATTTATTATGAGGTACTAGAATTGAGCATATGGTTTTGTCTGGCTCTCTGACTAGTCCATATATAACCAGAGAACTGGATCCATATGTCTATATTTTGCTCAACATTAAACATGGTTCTTTGTACCTAGCAGATGTTCCAAGATTTCAAACACAGTTACCAATTGCTCTAAGATCCTAAGCTTCATTTTACTCTAACCAGCCATTTTATCCTACATATAATTCAATATCAGTAATCACAGCCTGAGATTTCTACTGACTAATTACCTCTACTGTCAAGAATTGTTAATTCTCCTACATATTTGAAAAATTAAGGACTTTTGGAAAACAGCACCACATCGTCCAAGTAAATGTGTTGTGAAAAATTGAATTATCAATACTCAGTGTGGAGATTTCCTTTGTAGGCTTGTTTTTCCTTTTCCCCATAAATAGTTAATGTATACCAACTAAGTAGAAAAAACTGTGTTAGATGAAGCGGGTATATCAGCGAACTAGACAAATATGAAGTTTATATCCAGCAGGGAAGACAGATATTGAGCAAGTAACCTCAAGTGTGGTGAGCGTTCAGAAGATTGAAGGTCTTGAATTCTTTTTTTTTTTTTAAAGATTTTATTTATTTATTTTTTGAGAGAGAGAGAGAGAGAACACATGAGAGGGGGGAGGGTCAGAGGGAGAAGCAGACTCCCTGCTGAGCAGGGAGCCCGATGCGGGACTCGGTCCCGGGACTCCAGGATCATGACCTGAGCTGAAGGCAGTCGCTTAACCAACTGAGCCACCCAGGTGCCGAAGGTCTTGAATTCTAAGGAACAAATGACAGCAGCAGCAGAGGGAATGAGAGATGGTCTGAAAGTAGTGTTTTTTTGTAAGGTAGTTGATTGGGCAGATGTTCAAGGAGAGATAGAAAGTGGAAGGGCATAGAGTAAAAAGCAAGGCAGTTCAGGAGAGGAAAACACAAACTGCATATAGCATTCATTCATTCTGGTTTTTTGGTTTTTTTTGTTTTTTTTTTTTCTGAGTGGCCACTCTGTATTGGGCAGGTGAAGAAAACAAGACCTAATCCCTCATCTTACAGAGTTTGCTTTCTAATGGGGGAGGAAGATGTTCATCAAGTAATATTGCAAGAAATACACAATAACCAACTGAGATAAATGCTGAGAAAATGGTGGTGGTACTATGACATTTGTAACAAAGGGTATTGAGAAACATAGACAAAGGGTATTGAGAAAAACTTCCCTGAGGAAAAGACTATAATTGAGATCTGAAGGATAAGTAAGGATTAAAGGGGAAGCATTTCTCAGACAGCAAACACAGTGTATGCAAAGGCACTGTGGTAGAATAGTGCATGGCACATATAGGGAAATCAAAGCAGACCTGCCAGGGTGGCTGGAGTGCACAGAGCAGTGAAGTGAATGCAGCAGAATAGAAGATGGTGGTAGGGAATGAGAAAAGAGATTATTTATTTGTTCTGTGTTTTTACTTCAAGATTTCCCGGGGTCACTATACTTAGTATGTTACTTTACTGACTGAGGATTAGGAAAATTCTCATATACTCCCATAAAAACTGCTCAGTGTTTTGAATTCTACATGGTGTTCAATACACGAGGCTTTCTATAAATGCAGTCATTAGTTCACACATCTCCAACCAACCACCTGTAATAACAACAGAGCTAACAGTTCATACTTGCTTTGCATATGCCAGGCATTAAAATAAAAATTCTCTCTTACAGTCCTTAACCTCAGCTCCAGACTCGTGTATTCTTGATAGTCCCATTTCACAAAAGAGGGAACTGAGACATGAAAGGTTGTATGACCTGACAAAGTTGAAACAGGGAGGAAGTTGAAGAGCCAGGGGCTGATTCCAGGTTATTTGATGTCAGTATTTGTAGTATTAATCACTACACTCTACTGGCTCTCTGTTATTTCTACCACAGTGAAAATGCATCTTCATCAGAGGCACCGGTTGGGCCAAGAAACTCAAAACTGAGTTTGGAATGTGATGCTAAGGAAATAGCCAGGCTCTATTTCTAAATGCCATATTGTTAACTAACCTACACTTGCATTCATGTGTGAAAAGACAAGGCTGTAGTTTGTTCATTAGCTGGTAATCAGCAGTCCTGAGTGCAGTGCAGAGAGACATACAATAGGATTTCAATTCCACTAATATTATTTGTCATCACCAAGTTTCTACACAAAAATAAGAGGATAAGATTGAGGATGCTAAGAAGTCAGAAAGAACCACTTAGCAGTGCTTGGAGCATGGAGCTCACATGATGCTATTGGTGTTCTTTCTGTCCCAATTAAGGAGCTATTTCTCCTGGTCCCCCTTCCTAGAGTATTTGCCTCAACTGGTTGTTGTAGAATTAAGAGAGTATCTACAAAATATCTGATGTATAGTTGAAATGGGGAACTATTTGTTTCCATATAGTTAGACAGCTAATCAGATATTACTCTAATAGCCCCATTTGTGTTTTTAGTTTTGTTTAGCAATTTTTATTAATCATCAATGAAATATGATTAGATATAATTAAATAGTGTTATATTACACAAAGATTTTATATCTGTGAATAGCTGCACATAAGATCCTTTGTCCTTCTTTCTTGGGCTCTAGTTTTAAAACAGGTGTTCTCGGTGATCAGACCATAGATTTATAAGGCAAGTGCCACTTGGACAAACCTACTTCCTTCTTTAGTAAATCACCTTCATTGGCCAAGAAGTACACAGGCATTTGTTAAATTTGAAAATAATTCAAAAACAAATATTTAGTGACTAGTTCTTCAGTAATGGTACTGTACCACATACATAGAAACTAACATTATTGGGTGCCAGAAAGGACAAACCACCAGCTTTAAGGAGAGAGAACACTTTTAATGAGCTTAGGGATTTGGGCAATGGAAGAGTAGGGACCTCTCAGAATTTTATATCCTGTCTGTGGCTTTTCCAATTGAATCCTATTTTTGTTTTCTCCCATGGGAGGACATCTATTATCACCACTTCTTCCAAATCAGTTCAAGTCCAAAGTCACAATAAGATGCATGGAGCATGGGGGCAATGCCAAGTTTTCTCACATCACCTGCTTTTACCACGCTGGCCCAGTCCTGTCTTTTTTATACCTTGTTGATTTTCATTATGTATCACTGTGATAGTTTATAACCTTATCCATCAGTCTCTTTTGTTTCTCATACCTACTAGAAACTCCACCATTTATTGCTTTGTTCAATAAATTTTTGTTGCATTAGCAAGCTAGTGAGTCATTCTACATGGAAGCCAGGATCCCAAAGAGAAGGTAGTAGGAACGGCAGCTATGAGATTTTTAACACTTTAGAGCTCAACGTGCAAAATAAACTCAGAGACAAAAGTGAGTGTTTTCCTTTTGGGAGAGATGGGATCTCGGGGAAGATGGAAAAGGAGATCTCTCAAAGACTTTATTTCCTTTGTTATCAGGTGATTATCGTGAATGTGACTTTTTGATCATAGGTAGGATGTAGCACTAGATTGACAGTTCTTCTACTCTTATGGGGCTGCTGTCTTATAATTGATTTTTAAAATAGACCCATCATTTGCCTCAGCTAATCAGGACATAGTTAGTATATATCTTGAAAAAGGAAATTTATAAAAGTCTTCTTGGGGCACTTGGGTGGCTCAGTCAATTGAGGATCCAACTCTTGATTTTGGTTCAGGTCATGATCTCAAGGTCCTGAGATCGAACCCCACATCAGGCTCAGGCTCTGCTCTCATGGGGGAGTTTACTTGAGATTCTCTCCCCCCCCCATGACCCTCCTCTCTCTCTCTCACAAATACATAAATCTTTAAAAAATGTTCTTTATTATCTTTAAAATTTTTTCATTTAGTTGTCCCACCAACAGAAAATAGAGATAATAATTAGTTCTTGGAATACTTCAGGGCTGGTTGGAGAAAAGTTTGTGTGTGATAATACCAAACTGGGAGTTCCAGACAGAGGTTCTGATCCCCTTACTGTTTCTGATTTGCTCTGTGATCCACATCTTAATAAGGATAAGAAGAAAAGTCTTCAATGTGAGTTCATTGGTGGTAGCAACCTATCCTGATAGCCCAACATGGAATACCTCCATAGACAACAGGTGCTCAATAAAAGCTCTTAACTAGTTTGCCATCTTAGTATTTATGTTTTTTTTCTTTAATTGGCTAGAGGGAGGAAGAATTAAAAATATTGTCACATAGCAGTGCATATGTGTTGCCCCTGTTTGCCAACCAAATGATGAAGCTGGAAAACATTTGCATATAAATGTTAAATTGAGTTGAGGTTTTCAAATACTGAAATGTAGGTAAAATGGTCAAAGAGTGGCACTTAGAGATGAACAAACGTATTACATCTGTGGAGCCTTCATATTTATTACTCTGAGTGTCATTGCCATTTCCTGCTGAAAATTAAGCATCACAAATGTATCCTTCATTTGACCAGGTGGCCTTGATGCCTCTAAAACGAATGGTGAAACCAGGAATATAAATTATAATCGCATCATAAACATTTTCCTCTTACCTTTAGCATTGAAGTAAAATAGTACACTTTTAGCTTCTTTTGAAGGTTAAGCAGAAAATCTTGTCTTGGATGATTAATATTTCAATAAAAATCAATGTTGCTACAGTTAGCAGGTAGGTACTCTAGCTAATTGGCTCAATATTAAATTTGTTAACTATAAATTGTCTTGTAGCTGAATTTTGTTTGTAGAAAAATGGAAATCAGTGAGGTATTTACTGGATTTGTAGCATGTCTTGTTACGCCGGCTCTAGAGAGCTCATGATTTAAATGTGGAAGCCATAGGAACTTGTCCTCCTCTTGCCTCCAGAACAGTCCTTGTGATTTTCCCTAACTGCTTTGTCACACATGGTACCAAAGACTTTAAAACTAAGGAAATGTTTACCATGTTTGCAGAATGTATGTTGCCCCTTTCTGTTCACTGCTTCACTTTCTCCTTGATAATCCAAGATACCACTGTTACACCTTGGAAAAATAACAATAGCTAAATTGTCTATACAGTTTTACTATTTAGAAGGCACTTTCAAATCTGTTTCTTTCAATCATTATACAAGCCCCATGAGGTATGACTTATCATCATCATCCTCATTTTACTCCATGTGGAATGTGCTCAGAGAGGAGAAGCAGCTTCCTCAGGTCTGTGATACTAACAGTATCAAACTCAGGAGTCAAAATTCGGACTTCTGACTTCAAGTCCTGAAGTCTGTTCACTACTGTTCACATTGCTATTTTCTTTCTTTTTTTTAAGATTTTATTTATTTATTGAGAGAGAGAGAGGCAGGGCAAGGGGCAAAGTGAGAGGGAGAGACAGAATCCCAACACGGATCCCGATGCGGGGCTGGATCTCACAACCCTGAGATCATGACCTGAGCCAAAATCAGGAGTCAGACACTTAACCGACTTGGCCACCCAGCACCCTCACCACACTGCTGTTTTCATTTGAAATAAGCTCCTTTCTTAAACCAAAAAATGGACCTTTCCTAGCTGGGTATCTGACACCTGTCAATATTGTGTGAAGAAGATATTTTTGAGTATACTGGTTCTCAAAACTAGTCTCTAAGAAACTGTACTAAGTATTTCTAAGAAGACATAGTTTAGATGATATAAAGAACAGTTTTTGGGGTGCCTGGCTGGCTTAGTCGCTTAAGCATCTGCCTTCAACTCAGGTCATGATCCTTGGGTACTGGCATGGAGCCCTGCGTTGGGCTCCCTGCTCAGCAGGGACTCTGCTTCTCCCTCTCCGTCTGCCTGTCTCTCTCTCTCTATCAAATAAATAAATATAAAATCTTTAAAGAAAATAAAGAGCAGTTTTTCTCCTGAAATTATACCCTTCCCATAATTTTTTTAATGTTGGAAAGTTATTTTCTTTTATGAATTAATGATGGTAGAAGATGGTAGTGGCAGTGACAGTAGCTTTAATAGTCAACACTTAGAAATATCTTTGTTGGGGGCGCCTGGGTGGCTCAGTTGATTGAGCGGCTGCCTTCGGCTCAGGTCATGATCCTGGAGTCCCGGGATCGAGTCCCGCATTGGGTTCCCTGCTCAGCGGGGAGTCTGCTTCTCCCTCTGACCCTCCTCCCTCTCGTGCTCTCTGTCTCTCATTCTCTCTCTCAAATGAATAAATAAAATCTTTTAAAAAATAAAAAAAGAAAAGAAATATCTTTGTTGGTCTAATATACCTCCTTTTTTTCCTTAAAATTCTTTTGCTCCATTAAATCCCAAGTCTATACGCCATGGTTTTAAAAACAGCATGCAGCTGATAGAACAGGTAGCAGGTAAAAGTGTTTCTCTCCTCTAGCTTAAGTCCTTAGAAATCAACAGCAGAGTCAAAGGTTCACAATAAGTGACCAAAGGTACCAGCCCAGCAAGCAAACTTTGTCTAGGCATCAATGCCTGGCATTATGGTGTTCCCTGGAGGCCATCTCTTGGACCTTAGCACCTATCATATTTTCAAGGTTAGATTAATTGTATCCTGTTACTGAAGAAGACAAGAGTGGCTTATCTTCCATCTCTTTTCATTTAGTTTTGGAGGCAGCTATTAAAGCTTTACAACCATTTAGGATAAGGTAACTTTGCCTTTTGCATCCACATATGTCCCCATCCTTGAACTAGGCTAATCTTTTCCCTTCTTCCTGAGAGAGGAAGCACTTGTACAATCCCTTATAAATCTGACTCCCCTAAAGACAAGGAATCATAAAAGCTACAGATTTTTGTGGAACATTAGCTCCTTTTTCCCATGTGTTTCATGCACAACTACTACATATGGCTCCCAGCACTTACCCATAAGGATTAAGCAAAATAAACAAAGGCAAAGTATCCAGAGTTAGAGATAATCAATGAACTGGACTCAGCAAAGGGATATAAAATTCAAGTGTCTTATGACTAAGAGTTGCTATTTGAAAAGCTGATGCAGTGGGGGGCGCCTGGGTGGCTCAGTCGTTAAGCATCTGCCTTCGGCTCGGGTCATGATCCCAGGGTCCTGGGATGGAGCCCCGCATCGGGCTCCCTGCTCTGCGGGAAGCCTGCTTCTCCCTCTCCCTCTTCCCCTGCTTGTGTTCCCTCTCTCACTGTGTCTCGCTCTGTCAAATAAATAAATAAAATCTTTAAAAAAAAAAAAAGAAAAGAAAAGCTGATGCAGTGGGAATAGCAAGAGTTTAAAAGCAGCACTCATCAGTCAGTAAGTGGTCAGGGGGATTCTGGTACCATATGAGGCACAGGCTGAGGGATTCTTCTACCAAACGCCATAGATTATCCCCGGAAACACAGGCAATATATACCCTGGTGGTGGGATCGAGAGTATATTTTATTGTGTTTTCCTTATTTGGGGGGTTTGCTTTTCTATTAAAATTTCAGAGTGAGAAGCAAATGTGCTCATAAAATACTGCTTCTCCTTCACTGTAGTGCCTAGAAGCACTGAGTGTTCTGGAATAGAAAGAGCATGATAGAGTCTCACATGTCTTCCAGAGATATGTTTCCAAAGTCAGCACTTAAAGCAAAATGCATATAGCTGAAATTTCTGTAAAAAGTCCCTTAAATTATGGGTATAGGTGCCCACGTTGGAGACAAGTATATCATTTTTTTCCCACCTGGATTAGAATGTACAAGTAACTGTTTCCTTGGTTCAGTATCAAATGAATAAGTTAGCTTAAGTTTAGAACCATGTTGTATGAGAAACAGATATCTTTAAATACTAGAAGACATAGCAAGGTACTCCCTCTATGTAATTAATGAACCTAAGTAATAAGGTAGATTTGGGTTTCCTATCTTTAATGCTGTATGGAAAATTGACCAGCAAGTGGCATGGTGGGTAGAATTACCCACATTATTTATGTGGCTAGCTCTTCTGTCTCACTTATGCCACCCCACTGTGAGCCATCTGACAAGCCATTTTATGTCTCTAAGCCCCAGTTTTATTCTGTGTATAATGGGGGTGATATCAATATCAATGACTCTTTTAAGGATCCACCAAAACAAAGTATGTGAGAATATTCTCTTCCAATTCTAAAAGTAAGATGTGCATTGTTGGAAAAAGAAAATAGGAAAAGATCTAAAGCAAAATAGTTAAAAAGTAAACATAACTAAGAGGGATCTTGCACACTAGTGGGGGAGAAAGGCAAAAGGTATTAATAAATTATTTATTCTGGGATACAGTGTGATAAATGGAAAGACAGCAAATGTGCACATTATGTCACGGAAGCATAAAGGAGAAACATGTAACATACCCTGAAGTGCCCAGGAGGCTCCCCAAAGAGATGATGACTGAGCCTAATCTTAACAGATAGTTGAAGGGGCCAGGAAAGTTGGCCGGGTGTCTCATGCAGGGCAGGGGCCAAACAGGCAAAAAAGCTCGACTTCAGAGATATTCAGGTCATGCACAAACACTCCGTATCTCAAGGTTGTCAAATATGAAGTGGGGAGTGAAAGGCCCTGGGGCTGGAGAGAAGTAAGGATCGGGTCAAGGAGGGCCTGCTTGACGTACTAATGAGCTTGACTTAGCCTTTCAGTGAGTGATGGTTTTAAGGTTTTAAGCAGTGATATAACCAAGAGTGACATAACCAAGTTTATATTTCAGAGATTGATTACTACAGCTTCATTTTGGAGGGTACATTTAAGGAACTGGAATGCCAGAGCTTAGGAACATACTTAAGGTGACTTTTTTTAATATTCCAGCTAAGAAATGATAAGAGTCTATCCTAAGACAAATGCCTAGAGAAGGCATATTTGGAAAGTATTTATGAGGTAAAATCATCAGGGTTTGGTGGATGGTATAGTTGAGGGTGGGGAGAGGGAGTGAAGAATATAGAATGACTCTCAAGTTGCGGTCTTGCATGGTGGCTTACCACTGAGTGAGCTTGGAGGCAAGTTAGGGTTGGAGATCAGTGGGTGGCGAATTTAAGATATACCAGGTTTTATGATTTATCATGCAAAGTTGGGTACTTATGAGTGTGAAAAAGGCCATTATAAATAATTTTGCCAGGACAATGAATGTAAACCACAACTATCTCAGGAAAAGTAGGATTCAAGTATGTACGTCTTTGCTAATCAGACTGTTGAACATATGAGTATAATACATCTGCAGGATTGAAGATTTGCAGTAAGTAGACACAAGCATAAAGATTAGAATTAAAATCATGAAGAGTATCAGATTACCCATGAGAGTCTATCAGAAAGGGAAAAGAGCAGAAGCCAAGGCTACCATGGAGAACGCTAGAGTTTAAAGGGTAGGCAAAGTTGAGAGAACCCACAAAGGAGACTAGAGGGTAGACACAGAGGAGGTAGGAATTATAGGAGGGCAGAGAGCTAACATTTTCAGAGAGTCGTTGAAAATGTGCAATGCAGCAAAGGAATGAGAAATCAGAAAAAAGAAATGAAAAATGCCTACTGGATCTGGCAACACAGAGTTGACTTTTGCCAGAGTGATTTCAGGTAGAACTGAGGACAGTATTCAGATGAAGGTGAAGTATGCATGGACTGAAGAGTAGAGGGGAAGTGAGGAAGTCGAGAAAGCAAGGGCACACCAAAAGAAGGAAAGAGAAAGACAGGCATAGCTAAAAAGTGTATAGAGTCAAAGGAAGTTTTACTTTTTCTTCAAGTTGAAAGAAATTTGCATATTTTAATAGGCCAAAACCATAGGTTAAAAGATACAATTTTCATTCATTAGTAGTACTGACTTAAGTTTTGTTCAAGTTTAAAGATGGTACTCTCTTTATTTTATGATGGTATTAACTCATTTGAGTTCTGTTTTATATACTGCTCTTGTAAGTAGGTAGGGAAGGGAATTGACCATTCTTATTGGGTATTATCCATGACACGGTGCTGCAGAATTATTTAAGAACACCTGGAAAGTGGAGGAAGACCTCAGAAAGGTGATGCATGTGTGATTCTGCATAAAGATGAGACTGAACAACCGGCAGACATTGAGAGCTAGGGTGGTTACCGAAATTCTGGTGTTGGGTAATAATGAAGCTTTCATCTCAACTCAGTCGGGTTTTGACTGAGACAAGTGCTAATCCAGAAGAGAAATGTCGGTGCAGCTCCTCTGTCTGCATTTTATGTGCCAAGCTTGTTGCTTTCTGATCAACCTACCATTTCCACAGCAATTCCTCCTTCTCTCTTTCCCATCACTTTGATGTTGAATCTCCCTTCTCTTCTCTACCTTCAAAGTAACCAGTCACTCATTTTCTGCTTTTGCACACCAAAGTGAAGAAAGGACTCCTTTCCTCTACAAACTGACTGACAAATAATTGTTACCCTTCACTCTGGTAGCTCTTGTCAGATCTAGACACCAACTGATATTTTATATATTTTGAGTTTTAGAAAGCCTTCAGGAATCATCAAACTTTGTCCTGTGAGCCAGACATAAAAGGGGAGGGAGGAAGGCAGCAAAATAGAACATATGATGCTTTTTCATACTAGCAAATTTTCCCCTTTGCTTTCATTTGGGAAGATGAGAGAAGAGATGAATGTTAGCGGAGTTTTGGAACCAGTGTGTGACCATAGAGTATGAGGCAATATCACTTGGTTTAAAGGTGTTTATTTAATACTATTTTCTTATTTTCATTAACCAGCTAAAACATGAAACCAGTGTTTTTGGAAAGATTTACAAAACAGCCTGTTGTTCTTGCAAGATTCCCAGGATTCTTAAGTCAATTCTCCTTCAACCATAGACTGAACAGCTCTCTTTGGAAGTAGAGATGGCTGTTTCAGCTTTGCGAGAAACTGGCTATGCTTGTAAAGTTCACCCAGCCACCTGCTGGTGCTCTTTATTCATCATATGCTCTGTGGGACAGTAATGACTTTCCAGCAGGCATAAGTGATGGTTTGCTTTTGCCATCTTAAAAGCATTAATCTTATATGATATGACCCATATGCTCTGTACAGTGACTGTAACAATTAAATGTTCACATGGATTCCTTTAGGGCACTGCTTTAGCTCATTTCAGAATTCAAATACTGCTTAGTGTTTTTATTTCCAGCCAGTTCTTTTTTTTTTTTTTAAGATTTTTTATTTATTTATTTGACAGAGACAGAGAGAGAGGGAACACAAGCAGGGGGAGTGCGAGAGGGAGAAGCAGGCTTCCCGCCGAGCAGGGAGACCAATGTGGGGCTTGATCCCAGGACCCCGGGATCATGACCTGAGCCGAAGGCAGACGCTTAACGACTGAGCCACCCAGGCGCCCCTACTGCCAGCCAGTTCTTTTTTGCAGATCTGTTTCAAGCCATATTCCTTCTGCTCCTCTTTTGTTCCCATCCTTACCCTCTCCCCCCCCTCTTCTGTATGTAGCGTACCTGTGGTAGCACACTATTTCTAACCACCCTCTAAAAAGCCATGTCCCACCATTTCATCTCTAGAACTCTAAAAATTTTTCCAACAGAGCAATAATTATCATACTCTCTGATCATTTCATTTTGTTCTTGTTTACTAAGTTATTGTCCGTCTCCTTCACTGTAATGTAAGCTCCGTGAGAGTAAGAACCTTTTCTTTTATATTCACCACTTCAGTGATAGCAATGCCTAGCATTGGACCTGACTCATACAGGCACTTAGCAGATATTTGTTAATCGAGATAGTGTTCTACGGGTAGAACTAACCACTTTCTGCCTTACATTTTGTACAAACTTGTATCATAACATCTTTATTGTGCAAATTTGCCCTCTGCCCTCAGTAGATTTGATAGACTATGAATTCTTTGAGGGAAAGGGATTATGTCTTCCTCATCTTTGATTTCCTAGTACCCAGGCTTTGTACTAGACAGCCAGAGCTCAATAAATATATGATGATAATGTAGGTGTTCACTGCATTAATTTTATTTCATGAGTTTTGCTGAGCCCATTGGGTGCAAAGACCTAGGTTATCCCTGTTTGCTAACTGGAAATAGACTTAGCTTCGTCATTTGATCTCTTAGGCAAATGACGTAGAAAACAAAAAAATATGTGATGTATTGGGAAACCCTAATTTTTATTCCAAGAGAGACATGATAAATCTGATTTAAAGATCCTTTATGTTTTCAAGAAAATAAAAATTTTTATATAATACTTAAATAGAAATTATTTCATTCATGATTACTTCTGATATAAGGGGAAAAAATAAGACTACTCAGCACCCTATAGCTATCTCAAATTAGGTGTGCTTTTTTCCCCTAAATTTAGTGAAGAGGGATTAAAAATAGTAAGAGTCATGGTTACTGTTGGAAACATCTTCAACTAATATTTCCAATACTGTGTTTGGAGTCTCTACCAGGAAGTACAGCTGTTCATCGGTCTTTGGCTGAATAAAGGTTTGCTTTAGTTAATGTGCCTGGCATCGATTACCCATCTGAGGCCAGGCCAGGTATACCTCACCCTCTCTGGCAGTATCAAAGGGCAGGAAGACCAATTGATGCCTCAATTCAGGTTACTCCGATTACTCTCAGCTTCCTTCCTATAAACCGAGTCTCCTCAAAAGTAAGCAACCGAGGGCGCCTGGATGGCACAGTCGTTAAGCATCTGCCTTTGGCTCAGGTCATGATCCCAGGGCCTGGGTATCGAGCCCCACATCAGGCTCCCTGCTTGGCGGGAGGCCTGCTTCTCCCTCTCTTACTCCCCCTGCTTGTGTTCCCGTTCTCGCTGTGTCTCTCTGTCAAATAAATAAATAAAATCTTTAAAAAAAAAAAAAAAAGTAAGAAGCCAAGTCGGCTCTGCTGATCTGCAGTGCAGGATTTCTAATACACAGCATGTCAAAAGGGCTTGCCCAAGACTTCCTCAAGCAGACAGTTCTAATGTGTGTTCTCTTACACAATACAAATTCTTTCCAAAATGACCAACATAATTTCGAAATGTTCCTAAGCACATAAATGCTCCTAAAATGTTTCTCAGTCAGTGACTTAACCTATTACTTTGTATTTTAATGTAATATTTTTTCCCAATAGTACCTATCTTCTAGCTTTAAGAAAAATCTATTCCAGAAATTCTTCATATCATCTGTATTCCAAGTGTGTGTAAGAGAAAACCATGATACAATTTTTGTAAAGATTTTAAATTTGATTACTTAAATAGTATTCCTCTAGGCCAAACAATTCCTGTTCCCAAAACATGAGCCACCAATACGATCTTTTAAAAGCAAATTTGTGCCTGAAAATCTTGTAAGCTCTCAGACTTAAGACCACTCAAAGTTCACTACTGTTTTTCCCTGTTTATTGCAGATAGAACCCTTTACAATCTCTCTTGCTCTCCCTCATATCCATTATAAAATTTTTAATTTACTCCAACTATGACTACATTTAATAAGTGCTGTTTCAGACAGGAAATGGAACTATTACAGTGATGAACTCCTTTCCCCCAGTTATTAAGCGAATCTGTTTTTATCATGCTGATTCTTTTCAATGTATTATAATGCACGGAATAACCAATACAGTTGGGTTCAATATAATGTGGGAGAGAGGAGAAGAAAACAACACACACAATAATAGCTGACTTTTAATGAGAATTCTTTAGAGCTTTGACCAAGCAGATCCAAAATAATTTATCTATGATAGTAGCAAAAGCAAATTACTCACAACATTATACTGTTAAGGACCGTCGCAATATTCCCAAGGCTGTAATACTCCCTTTTATAGATGTGGTAGAATCAACTTTATAACTTTCACTATTAGTTGCTAAGAAACAAATTATAATTGCAGCTCAGATTCTTTGCTATGTTAGCCTCTTAATGCCCCATGGTGGCATTTCTTTACTTCAGATGATTAAATGATCAACAAAGTTATTGTTTTAAATATAATTGACAATGAAAGCATTTTCAGAAAGCAGGCCATGTTTGTGTGATTTTTATTTGGGGGGCAGGGAGTTAGAGTAATAATTTCATTGACATCAACAGGTTGAAATGATTGAGACTTTGAAAAAATTCTGTGGCTTTCTTTTCTGGCAGTTGGTTATTAATTAGAAGTCAATTTTACTTTTTTTAAACAATTATGTCAGAGGAAAAGGGACATTAGGAGGAGAAACTTTGGAGTGAGGCCTGTCATCACATGGTGGCTCTTTCATTTAGTCGATGTGGCTAACTTTGGGTAAGTCTTTTAATTTTCTCAAAACCTCACTGTTCCCTTCACATGAATGGGTATAATAATACATACCTGCAAAGAGAAATAAACAGGATTATATTTTTTCTAGTTTTATTGAGAAATAATTGACATACATCACTATATAAGTTTAAGGTATACAGCATGATGATTTGATTTACATATATTGTGAAATGATTACCAGAGTAGCTTTAGTTAATATCCTTCATTTCATATAAATACAATGAAAATGAAAGAAAAATTTCTCCTTGTGAGGAGAGTTCTCAGGATCTACTCTCTTTTTTTCTTTTGTAATTGACATAAAACATTATATTGGTTTCAGGTGTACAGCATAATGATTTGACTTTTGTATACATTGCAAAGTAATCAACACAGTAAATCTTGTTGCCATCTGTCACCATACAAAGTTACATATTTTGTTTTTCTTCTGATGGGAACTTTTAAGCTTTACTTTCTTAGCATACTTTAAGTTTGCAATACAATATTATTGACCATAGTCACCATGTTATACTTTACATCTCCATGGCTTATTTTATAACTGGAAGTTTGTACCTCTTGATCACTTCACCCATTTCACCCACCCTCCACCTCCCACCCCCTCTAGCCATCACTGTTCTGTTCCCATATCTATGAGTTTTCCCTTGTTTTGTATTGTTTATTTGTTAATTTTAGATTCCACATAAAGGTGAAATCATATGGTATTTGTCTTTTTCTGTCTGACTTCTTTTACTTAGCATAATAGCCTCAAAGTCCATCCATGTTGTTGCAAAGGCAAGATTTCATTCTTTTTATGGCTGAGTAGTATTTCCACTGTGTATGTGTGCGTGTGTGGGTGTGTGTGTGTGTGTGTGTGTGTGTGCGTATATCCCACATTTTCTTTATTCATTCTTCTGTGGATCATCATTTAGGTTGTTTCCATATCTTGGCTATTATAAATAGTGCTTCAGTGAACATAGGGATGCACATATATTTTTTAATTAGTGTTTTGGTTTTCTTTGGATAAATACCCAGAAATGGAATTGCTGGATCATATGGTAGTTATATTTTAAAAATTTTTTTAAAGTATGGGGCTTGAATTCACAACCCTGAGATCAAGAGTCCCATGCTCTACCAACTGAGCCAGCCAGGCGCCCCTTATATTTTTAATTTTTTGAGGAACCTCCATACTGTTCTCCTAAGTGTCTGCACCAATTTACATTCCCACTAGCAGTGCAGGAGGGTTCCCTTTTCTCCACATCCTCGCCAACATGATATCTATCGTCCTTCGATAAGAGCCATTTTGACAGGTATGAGGTGGTATCTCACTGTGGTTTTAATTTGCATTTCCACAGGGGTAGTACACACCCACCACCACAGCAAGTTAGAGGGAGAGTACAAAAATGGGACCTACCAATGGCAGACTAGCAAGGTAGAGGGAGAACATGTCACCCACCAGCAGCTCCATCCCCAAAGAGAGTCTTAACAGGCTCCTGCCTTTCTGACAAATGCTTTAAGAACAGCAGATGAGTTTCCTGTATGCTCCCGGGACTTTTCAAACAGCTGCTTTTGTGCTGAGTTCTAGGGGGAGTGAGTATGATCCTAAGCTTTTTAAGAGCAGATTCTGTTCCCTGGAGCCCTGTGGTTCTCCTGGACATAAGCCCCTTTGGTTTTTGAAGCCGGATGTTTTGGAGACTCATCTCTCTGTTGCACGTGCCAATCATTGAAGTCCCTGATTTGGGCATAAACCCCTCTACTCCCCAGGGGAGAAACTCCATAATTGTTAGATTCCCTCACTACTGTGGGTCACTACACCAGGGTGGCAGGACCCCTTTCTGTCTCTCCTATGGTCTAGATCTGACCATATTATACTGTGTTATGGAGGAACTGTTCAGGTAGTTTTGAGTGAATTATTTTATATGTAGCTGTGGATTTATTGTGTTGGTGGAGGAGGTGAGTTCAGGATCTTCTTACCCTGACATTTTGAACTGCTTCCAGGAATTACTCTCTTAACAACTTTCCTAAATATACTATAGCACTGTTAACTACAATCATCATGTACATTACATCCTAGTACTTATTTATCTTATAACTGCAAATTTGTACCTTTTTACCACCTTCCTACAATTTTCCCCTCCCATCTTTGGTAACCATAAACCTGATTTTTTTTCTATGACTTTAGTGAGGTTTTACTTACTATATTCTGCATGTAACTTAGATTTTACAGTATTTGTCTTTTTCTGTCTGACTTATTTCACTTAATATAATACCCTCAAGGTCCACCCACGGTGTTGCAAATGGTAGGATTTCCTTGTTTTTACAGCTAAATAATTTCCGTGTGTGTGTGTGTGTGTGTGTATCACAACTTCTTTATCCATTCATCCATCATTGGATACTTAGGTTGTTTCCATGTCTTGGCTATTATAAATAATGCTGGTATGAACATGAGAGTGCAGAGATATCTTTTTGAGTTAGTATTTTTGTTACTTTTGGATATATTTCCAGAAGTGGGATTGCTGGATCATATAGTAGTTCTATTTTTAATTTTCTGAGGAACCTCCATACTGTTTTCCATAGTGGCTGCATCAATTTATATTCCCACCAACAGTGTACAAGAATTCGCTTTTCTTATATCCATGCCGGCATTTGTTATCTCTCTGTCTTTTTTATAATGGCCATTCTAGCAGGCATGAGGTAATATCTCATTGTGGCTTTGATTTGCATTTCTCTTATGGCTAGTGATGTTGAGCATCTTTTCATATGCCCATTGGCCATTCATTTATCTTCTTTGGAGAAATAGCTATTCAAGTCCTTTGCCCATTTTTTAATTGGATTATTTGCTTTTTTTGGCTATTGAGTTATATGAGTTTTTTATGTATTTGGATGTTAACTCCTTATCAGATACATGGTTTGCAAATATTTTTTTCCCATTTCACCAGTTGTCTTTTCATATTGTTGATAATTTCTTTTGATTTGTGGAAGTTTTTAGTTTGATTTAGCATCGCTATTTTTTTTTTTATTTTGTTGCTTATGCTTTAGGTGTGTTTCCAAAAAATCATTACCAAGGCTCATGTCAAGGAGCTTTTTTCCTACGTTTTTTTCTAAGAGTATCATGGTTTCAGTTCTTACATTTAAGTCTTTAATTTTTTTTTGAGTTAATTTTTCTAAGGGATGTAAGATAGGGGCCAAATTTTATTCTTAGACATCTGAGTATCCAGTTTGAATCCATAGATGACTTTTAGTAGTATTGAAATTTTTTTTTTAAGATTTTATTTATTTATTTGAGAAAGAGAGAATGAGAGAGAGCAAGCACATGAGAGGGGGGAGGGTCAGAGGGAGAAGCAGACTCCCCGCCGAGCAGGGAGCCTGATGCGGGACTTGATCCAGGGACTCCAGGATCATGACCTGAGACGAAGGCAGTCGCTTAACCAACTGAGCCACCCAGGCGCCCAGTAGTACTGAAATTTTTTAACAGTATTAATTAATTAATATTAATTCTTCAGATCCGTGAACATGAGATACTTTTCTGTTTATTTGTATCTTCTCTGATCCTTTTCATCAGTGTCTTACAGTTTTCAGAGTAGAGATCTTTCATCTCCTTGGTTAAATTTCTTCCTAAGTATTTTATTATTTTTAATGCTATTATAAATGAGATCAATCTCGTTATTCCTTTTGCCAGAAAAGATGGGGTGGCTGGGTGACAGACATTGGGGAGGGTATGTGCTATGGTGAGCACTGTGAATTGTGTAAGACTGTTGAATCACAGACCTGTACCTCTGAAACAAATAATACATTATATGTTTAAAAGAAGAAGAAGATAGTAGGAGGGAAAAATGAAGGGGGGAATCGGAGGGGGAGACAAACCATGAAAGACTATGGATTCTGAGAAACAAACTGAGGGTTCTAGAGGGGAAGGGGGTGGGGGGAAGGCCTGGTGTTGGGTATTAAAGAGGGTACGTACTGAATGGAGTACTGGGTGTTATACGCAAACAATGAATCATGGAACACTACATCAAAAACTAATGATGTGTAATGTATGGTGATTAACATAACATAATAAAAAAAAGAAAATTAATTGTTGATGTATAGAAATACTACAGATTTTTGTATGTTATTTTTGTATCTTACAACTTTACTGAATTTGTTGGTTCTAACAGGCTTTTTTTGGCTGAGTCTTTAGGACTTTCTGTATATAAAATCATGTCATCTGCAAATAGAAACAATTTTACTTTCTCCTTTCTAATTCTAATGCCTTTATCTTTTTTTCTTACCTGATTTATCTAGCTAAGACTTCTATTCTAGTACTATGGTGAATAGGAGTGGTGAGCGTGGGTGTCCTTGTATTACTCCTGTTCTTAGAGGAAAACCTTACAGTCTTTCATCATTGATCATGATGCTAGTTGCAGTGTGTTTTTCTGACTTATACTCTGAGTATTATATATGAGAGTATTGTATATGAGAATAAGATAAAACTAATTGCCTATAAATCCACATTGTCAGGGCCAAGTTGAAACAGAATGATTCTAAATATTTTCAATTCAAGCTCTAGTAAGTACTACTAATGTCTTTTCTTGTATTATACATTTAGTGCCTGAATACATGCACCTTTTCAGTGTAAGAGATCATTTATGGCTGTTAGGCTCTGTGAAACTAATTCCTCATCCCCAGTGTGTTCCTCCAATAAACACCTTTATGACTTCCAAAGAGTTCTGGACCCTCCCACACTCCTTGATTTCAGTATGAGCTAGTTTTAATTTTTTTATGTTTTATATTTGAGGTTCTGCCTAAAAATAAGGATTTTTTAAAAGTAGTTTCTCCAGAAGATAATCTGGATTTCAAGCTTCTCTTAAAGATAAAGAATTTCTAGCAACCATGGCTGCCACTGAGCTCCTCTAGATGGGGTGTATTCTTCTAACCACTTTGGTCTTTTATGTAATATGGAGTTAAACCCAGCCTACTTCACTCATTTAATGTTTGTTTTTTACTCCTGTAGGCAAGTATATTTCTAGTCCTTGCTATAGCCCTACGCATACTCATGCTCTTAAAATTCCATCCTTGCATGGGTGGAAAATGTACCACTTTCACATCTGTAATAATACATTTTCATTTCCTGAGAGGGAAAGTTGTGATGCTGTTTATCATACAGAATTAATCTTCTTTAGAGTTCCTGCATTATAAAATTTAGTCAGTGTGAATTCTTTGCCGATTTTAATTGTCTTTCACAATTACAAACCCAGGTTAAGTAGGATATTTTGATCTATGATCAAAAAACCCTATGGATATTTTGAACTCTGAAAAGCAAGAGGAAAATTAGATATGATCCTGCCAAAATTTCAAATGAATAGGAAAAGGAGAAGTAAAAAGAAAGAAACATGGAGTGCTTTGCCTCAAATAAGGAAGAAAGAAACCAGTATGCCATAAGATCAGTCGAAATAGAGTATCTGCCAGAAACCTAAACAAAGAATAAATGTACTTTTAATCTTAATTCCAGTGAGTTCTAACTTGCTGAATTCAGTAAATATCATTTATATTCTTTATTCTTCTATAACTTTCATTTGAAACCTCCTTTTAAAACTATAGGGAAAATACTCTGCCATCTTTTAAGTTTATCATCATTAACAAAACGAATATAAAACACTCCACAAAGTTAAAAAAAATGGAAAAAAGACCAAGCAATAATACTGTATTGTGAATCAGGTCTAAGCTATATCCTGGATATATGCATGAAGTGAGCAAGATAGCTGAGAACACTGTATTAACCCTCTTAGGCTTCCTTCCATGGAGCACCTTTGCATTAAATGGTTTCCTAGTAACAATAAAGAGTTCAAAGAATATATATCCATAACCGATTCCTACCTTCTGATTGTATGGGTTTTAAAATTTTATTTATGGGGAGGAATATATACAGTTCATAACAGGTCCTGCCTCCCTTACTAACAAATAATTAGCCTAAGTTCCAGAAAATTCTGGCTGTTTCTCTAAGAAGTTATGATACACCACTTTGCAGACAGTGTGCAGACAGGTGTCATGATTCAGTTCAGGGACCAAAGTCAGTACCATTTTACTTTGAAAACCATTTCAGTGCTCATTTCCCGTGGTTTCCAGGATAAGCTACGACTTTATCTTTCTGCTCTTTAATGCATAATAAAGAAAAGAAAAAGAAGACATGTATCCTAGAGCCCTGTGGTGAGGAAAAGCAACTTGATGTTTATGAAGTGATTTCAAGGGAGATCATAATCTTAGGGTAAAAGAGTGACCTGGAATCAGTTTTGTGTTTCTCTTAAATGTCCTGGCCTGATCCATGACTTTACTTGGCTATGTAAGAGATCCCTTAGAACACTGATCCGGTTTCCTAATTATAAAGGCAAAGGCAATTGAGGCTCTAGAGGCAATGCATCTTGAAGGTCACAGTTGTTAGCTGGAGTCCCAATGCCGTTATTAGGGTTTCCTATTCTCCCTTTCCCCCATTATGCCTATGGTGTTCACATTGCCCCCCCAACACACACACCTTATCTCCAGAGGTATGTCACTGAGGTTTTCATGGGGACCTAAGGATTAGAAGGAATGAGAGGAGGAAGTAGGAGCCAAAAGGAATAGATAGAAAGTAATTGTGATTTTTCTGTGTAGGATTCAGGCTTTTAAACTTTTTTTTAAAGATCTTATTTATTAGAGAGAGAGAGAGAGGTAGCAAGAGAGAGCACAAGTGGTGAGGAGAGGAAGAAGTAGGCTCCCCCTTAAGTAGGGAGCCTGACGCGGAGCTCGATCCCAGGACCCCAGGATCATGACCTGAGCCAAAGGCAGATGCTTAACTGAGCCACCCAGGCACTCCAGGCTTTTAAACTTTTTAAAACTTTTCTCTGGATTACTTAAAAATACCAATATTTTAGTGCTGAAAGGTTTCTAATGCTTAGAAAAATTCAAACCAATCTCATGTGTCCCATGTTATGAGACAGCATTTAGGGTTGGTTGACATTTAATGAATGTTCATGATGAATCCATTCTCTAGTTGGTTGAACCTGTAATTTTCTTGCTTCTTTTTCATCTTACAATATTTATAATAAAGGTGCCATACATAATTCCTTTGGAAAGGTCAGTATAGTCTTTGATTAACCATAACCCTTTCTGGTTTTCTGGATATATATTTGTCAGAGAATAGGCTATTGTACCATGATTTTAAATTTTAGGTTATATAGATTGGTTATATTCATGTCATTGCCTGCTAAAATATTTACTTGCAGACATTTAGGAAATAGGGTTAATAACAACCAACACTATTTATTGCTCTCTCAGAAGTTAGCAACCCAAACCCATGTATAGTCCAGACAGGTAGCATGAATGGGTGGAGGATGGGGATGGATATAAGCCCAAAAGAGGGGCAAAAACTGTGCTAGACCAGAGCAAGCGTGCTCTCTTTTTATAGTACTCAATGTTTTGAAAGCATTTTAATTATTATATTTGGCAGGCCCAATGCATATTGGGCTGATTCTCCCACCCTTTAGGTCTACAAAATTCAGCTTATCAGTTTGCTGAGAGACATGACAACCAAGAAGAAAAAAAAGTTGATTCTTTCTGTACTTGCACATGTATTTCTTTTTCTCTTTATGCTTTAAAATTTTTCCCAATCTATCAGGTAGATCTTCACTCTGTGTGATGTTGTATCCTTTTAGTCTTAATGATATTGACTCAGGATCCCTAGGAATTTGCCTGACCTTTTGAAGGAAGTCTCTAGAACCAGATTGTATAGGATCAAATTTTGGCTCCCCTTTATAGCTGTATGACTCTGGGCATATCCTTTACTCTGAATCTGTTTCCTCATCTGTGAAACAATAATAACAATAGTAGTGGTAACAACAAAACCTAATCCATGGGGCAGTTGCAAGGATTAAAGATGTGACCCATGTAAAGTATCAAATAGTGTTATTATTGTTGTACCATCCTCATTATTAAGTTGCCATGCCTGAGAGGTCTTAGCTCTGACATGGTTGCCCAAGTGGATGCAACTTACAAGTTTCCTTCTGATAGAAAACAGAGGGAGTCCAAAAAACAATGTAGAGAGGCAAAGGGAAAAAGAAACTAAACTAAACAAGACTTGGAAACGTACATGTCTAGTTGCAAGATGAAGAATGGATTTTTCATTTTGAACCCAACCTGTGATTCTGGCTACATCAGACGAGGGAAATGTTTATGATTTTCAGCCATTTGGTAGGGTTTATTAAGTGAGGTAGCTTTTTCTTTGAGAAGGTGGAATTAATAACGATGATGATTATGATAATAGGAACAGTTGCCATCTAGTGCTTAGCATTTACCAGATGCCAGGTTTCACAATTTACCAGCATAATCTCACTCCATATTTAGGCGGGGGGGGGGGGGGGGGGGGGGGGCGGTGCGGAAATCATTTTCTCTTTTAAAAATGAGAAAGCCGATGGTAAACTAAATGAAGTCATTTATCTGGAGTCACACAGTATGTGGTGAAGTTAGAATCCAAAACTCAGTTTATCAGATTCTTCTGTTCTCAATGCTCCTGCCTCTCCTGGGCCAGGTTCCCCCTTTAGTATTTGTAGCCATTTGAAAGGACTCACTGTGGCTAAGTGAACTAAAATGAAAGAGACATCGAGCCATCATAGATTTTGGGAGATCAGCTAGGCCAGCTTGCTTCTTTCCATCAGGTGAATGACTCAGCCATCTAGGACAGATGCTTGCTTTTTTTTTTTTTTTTTTTTTTTTTTTCCAAAAGACCTTCAAGGATAGTCACTTCACAACCTCCTCAGAAGGCAGAGGAACAGACCTGGTCAAGCATGCAAAGTAAGGGCCTAAGTGGGCAGATGTGTTCTATGTGACTCAGGCCCCCAGCTGACAAACTTACTGTGAGATGTCCTGCTTGAGAACGTTCTGTTTAACGTGCTATGCAAACCAGTCTCCAGGTCGTAAGTGTAGGAAGATCGCTTTGCTTTCTGTGATTATTGTATGGATTTATCCAACAGCTTTTTGTTATACCGGAGTGAGTTTGATATTTATCATAAAATGATTTACCTTCCACAAAAGCAGTTCAAACAATGACCAGTGAGTTGTCTCTTCCTGCCATCTATAACTTGTACATTTTCTTGACTTTTTTCTGTTCCATGGAAAATCTTACCTTTGGTGCAAATTCTATACATGAAAAAGATAAATACTTGATGATAATCAGCATCTGCCACCACTAATTTGCACTAATGACAGGTATTATTACTTTGGTTTACTTATAAAATTCAAATGAAATTGGATTTAGTTGTTTATTGAACATTTGTCCTCCCTGCTAGACTGCAAACTTCACATCACCAGAGCTATCACGGTGTCCTAAACATATTATGTATTCAATGACAAAAGGAGAAGAAGAAGATCAAGGGTTGAGTCTCTACAAACTCCCAGTTTCAACAAGGATGAGCCATTCTATTTCTCTGAGATTATTACTTAATAAGAGTTTTATAACACAACTCACAGGATTATTGCTAGGAGTTAAGCAAATGGTGGTGGTATTAATGTTATTTATTATTATTATTTTTTTATTATGTTAATCCCCATACATTACATCATTAGTTTTAGATGAAGTGTAATGTTATTTATTATTATTATTATTTTCATTATGTAGTTCAGAAAAATACTTTTCAAAAGATAAGGGAACTGAGGCTTACACAAATACTCTTCCCCCAAGTTCACATAGCAGGAGAATGAAAACCTGGTGCATTAGCTTCCTGAAGCTGCCCTAACAAATTATCACAAATTTGATGACTTAAAGCAACAGAAAGGTGTTCTCTCACAGTTTGGGAGCTCAAAGTCCAAAACTTGGTAGGCATGCACTCCCTTTAGTAGGTGTAAGAAGAATCTCTTCCTTGCTTCTTCCGGCCAGCTCCTGGTGGCAGCCCCGCCATTCCTGCACATCATTCTCATCTCTGCCTCCATCTTTACATGACCTCTCCTGTGTGAATGTCTCATCTTCCGCTGCACCACTCTTATTAAAAAGACACTCAGGATTGGATTTAGGTCCTACCCAGATAATCCAAGATGATCCTCTCCTCTGAAGACCCTTAACTTAATTACATCTGCAAAGACCTTTTTCTAGGTAGATTTACACTCATAGTTTCTGGGGCTTAGGACACAGATATACCTTTTTTGGGAGCCACTATTCAGCCCACTATACCTGGTCTCCATATATTTAGATGCTCCCTATGCTCTCCCAGCATGGATCTCAATTGGACATTTTTGCAGTGAGCACTCATGGACTACTTGAATCAAACAAAAGAGATTTCTAGTACATAACTTTGTTGATAATGACTGTATATAATCTTTATTTCAGGGATGGGCAGGTCAACTAAATTTCAATTTAAAAAATCGTAAAATAAAACCAAACTCTCTTTTTCCATTATAGATGGAAATAAAGCCAAATGTTTATAGGTAAAAGCAAGAGTTGGAGAAACATTATCATATCACTAATAGTACTAGTAAGGTTTTAAAACTTGCTTTTGGACCTCATCTGCCAAGGTCTTGTAGGTTAATCGCAGAGATTAATAGTCTTGCTGAATAGATAAGATGATTAACTAGCCTTCTTATAGCCATGGGAAAAAAAAAAAAACGTAAGTGTGATAGGAATCAGGAGTGAAATGTGTGATCTCTGTTTCTAGCAAGTAAACCTGTTTCCGTTTAGGATGAAACTAATTGTGAAGTTTTTTTCATTTGAACTCTGGCATCCTGTTTACAGCGTTTTATACAAGGTTAGCTTTCTTCATTTAATTGCCTGTAATGTGGAAATAATTCAGCAACTGAACTTGCTGCTCCCCAGCAACCATAATGAAAACAATAATACTTCCCCAAGGAGGTTACATGTCTCAGGTCATTGGTGGTGTGACAGAGATGTCCCTATCTTTTACAAAAGCTAAGCTCTGCTTTACAAATCTTTATGCACTAGGGGAATGTTCCCATGAATACTGGCATTTCAGAAACTGTGTTTTAAAAATACAAAGTACACATATACCCCTATATTAATTTTATGGGTCTTATACTCATTTTAAAACTAAAAATTAAACTAACGATCTTTCTCTCTCTTTCTCTCTCAGGGAAGGGAGGATCCAGAGTTAAAACAAAATACACTTTAATATTAGAAGTGATTGCTAAGTAAATGGAATTGGTTGTGACAGGTGTCTCATAGCAAGACGACTTCTGTAGCTGATTCTCTGTGAAGGACTTCCACATTTAGCACAATAATGCTACGAGAATTCAAGTGCATTTGTTAATTCACTTTTGCTTAGAAAGTTCACAGTCTGAATTAGTACATATTCAGCAGCAAACTAAAAGATGCATAGATCAATTCGTTTTGGATGCTTTAAAAACATATCATTCAATGGGGTGCCTGGATGGAGCACTCAGTTAAGTGTCCCACTCATGGTTTCAGCTCGAGTCACAATCTCAGGGTTGTTAGAAGGAGCCCTGTGCTTGGCTCCTCGCTCAACTAACCAATGTTACATTAGTTTCAGATGTATAACATAGTGATTTGGCAACTCTATACATAATGCTGTGCTCACCCAGTTTGTGCTCTATATTTATGGTTCTGTTTCTGCTTTTGTTTGTTTTGTTTTTAAATTCCATATATTAGTGAAATCATGTGGTATTTGTCCTTCTCTGTCTGACTTATTTCACTTAGCATAGAACCCTCTAAGTCTATCCATATTCTCATCAATGTCAAGATCTCATCCTTTTCGATAACTAATATTCTATTGTAATATATACCACATCTTCTTTATCCATTTATCTATTGGTGAACACTTACATTGCTTCCATATCTTGGCTATTGTAAATAATACTGCAATAAACATAGGTGTGCATATATCTTTTTGAATTAGTGTTTTCATTTTCTTTGTGTAAATACCCAGCAGTGGAATTACTGGATCATATGATATTTCTATTTTGAGGAACCTCCATACCGTTTTCCATACTGGCTGCCACAGCTTACATTCCCACCAACAGTGTACAAGGGTTCCTTTTTCTTCACATCCTTGCCAACATTTGTTTCTTGTCTTTTTGATACTAGCCATTTGGGCAGGTATCAGGTTTTTGATTTACATTTCTCTGATGATGAGTGATGTTGAACATCTTTTCATGTATCTGTTGGCCATTTGAATGTCTTCCTTGGAAAAATATCTATTCACGCCCTCTGCCCATCTTTTAATTGGATTATTTGTTTTTTGGTATTGGGTTATATAAGTTCTTTATATAAGTTCTCTATTAACTCCTTATTAGATATATCATTTGCAAATGTTTTCTCCCATTCAGTAGGTTGCTTTTTCATTTTGTTGATGGTTTCCTTTGCTGTGGAATAGCTTTTTAGTTTGATGGAGGTCCCCAGAGTTTATTCTTGCTTTTGTTTCCCTTGCCTGAGGAGACATATTCAGAAAAATGTTGCTAAGGTCAGTGTCGAAGATATTACTGCCCTATATTACTGTTTTCTTCTAGAAGTTTTATGGTTTTACATCTTACATTTAAGTCTTTCATCCATTTTGAATTTATTATTGTGCCCATTGTAAGAAAGTGGTCCAGTTTCATTCCTTTTCATATAGCTGTCCAGTTTTCCAAACACCATTTGTTGAAGAGACTGTCTTTTCCTCCACTGTATATTCTTGCCTCCTTTGCTGTAGATTAATTGACTGTGTAAGTGTGGGTTTATTTCTAGGCTCTCTATTCTATTCCATTGATCTATCTGTCTATTTTTGTGCGAGTACCGTACTGTTTTGATTATTATAACATTGTAATACAATTTAAGATCTGGGATTGTGATATCTCCAGCTTTGTTCTTCTTTGTCAAGATTGCTTTGGCTATTCAGGGCCTTTTGTGATTCCATAGAAATTTTAGTATTATTTGTTCTAATTCTGTGAAAAAATGTTCTTTGAATCTTGATAAGGATTGCATTGAATCTGCATATTGGACAGTATGGACATTTTAAAAATTCTAATTCTTATAATTTGTGAGCACAGAATATCTTTCCATTTCTGTTGTCTTTATTCTTTCACTAATATCTTATACTTTTCAGGATACAGGTTTTTCACCTTCTTAATTAAGTTTATTCCTAGGTATTTTATTCTTTTTGGTGCAATGGTAAATGGAATTGTTTTCTTAATTTCTCTTTCTGCTACTTCATAATTAATGTATAGAAATATAACAGGTATCTGTATTTTAATTTTATATCTTGCAACTTTACAAAATTCATTTACTACCTCTAATAGTTTTTTGGTGGAGTCCTTAGGGTTTTCTTTGTAGAGTATATGTCATCCTCAGGTGCCATGTTTCTACTTCTTCCTTACCAATTTGAATGTCTTTTATTTATTTTTCTTGTCTGCTCTGGCTAGTATCCCTCCTACTGTTGAACAAATGTGGTGAGTGTGGACATCCTTTTTTGTTCCTGATCATAGAGGAAAAGCTCTCAGTTATTCACCACAGAGTATGATGCTAGCAATGGGTTTGTTATATATGGGCTTTATTATATTGAGGTGTTCCCTCTAAACCTACTTTGTTGAGAGTTTTTATCAAGAATAGATATTTAATTTTTTCAAATGCTTTTCTGAATCTTTTATTTTAGGATTGTGGGCCCTTAATTATTGATGGTATTACCTTTATGAAATATGGTATGGTGCTGCTTTAATCAAAGATAGTTGCAGCTATCAAGAGCCTAAATGATTTTACTTTTACGTTCTGGTTCACTACTATTTGGGGGACCCTTTTTAGTATTATTTCTTCTTTACATTTCCTAAGAATGACTTACTCGTTTCCACCGCCAAATTTCCAGACTTCTGTGATCACCTTATTTGTGGCTACCAGCATGGAATTATCTTATTCATGGTATGTAGTAAGAAATAGTAGGGAGAAAAGGTAACCATTTTTTGCCTTGATCACAGTTACTAAGTACCCAGCAAGGAGAGAACAGCAAAGTCACATGGAGCTTCATGTCATGGAAAGTTGAAAGGACTCATGTAACATTCAGGTTACCCTTTCCTATGAACAAGTCTTGGAGACTGAGTAGCTCACATTCATATCTGAGAAAAGTGACAAATTTTGCCTACCATTTTTCTGGTAGATTATGAATAGTTGGGAATACCAAAGACAAACTTGCAGTGCCATTCATGTTGTTGTTTAGGGCATAAGGTTTACAGCATAAGGAAATCTGTGTTTCAAATCTACCATCTCTTTCAGGTATATTTTCCTGTCCATTCACCAATTTTGACAGTTTGGAACAAATAATGAAAACCATTTGCTGTGTTTTAGATTCTAGTCCTCAAAGTTGATTAAACCATCAGAGATTGTATAAGACTGTTGAATCACAGGCCTGTACCTCTGAAACAAATAATACATTATATGTTAAAAAAAAAGAAGAAGAAGAAGATAGCAGGAGGGGAAGAATGAAGGGGGGAATCAGAGGGGGAGATGAACCATGAGAGACTGTGGACTCTGAAAAACAAACTGAGGGTTCTAGAGGGGAGGGGGGTGGGAGGATGGGTTAGCCTGGTGATGGGTATTAAAGAGGGCACGTACTGAATGGAGCACTGGGTGTTATACGCAAACAATGAATCATGGAACACTACATCAAAAACTAATGATGCAATGCATGGTGATTAACATAACATAATAAAAATTTTTTTTTAAAACCATCAGAGAAATAATTCACCTTCTGTAAATAATATTTGGTTAGAAAAATACTAGCATGATGTTCCACTGTAGCAGTTCTCAGTGTAGGCTCAGGAGGACACTGATTCTAGGGGAGATTAGCAATGAACAGTTCACAGCCTTGTGTCTGAGGACTTCTGGGAATCTTTGATGCTGTGATGTGCATTGTATATCCCAAGAAGGAGATACAGTAAATAGTAACTCCCAAACTCATTTCATGATAAATCTCCTTTTTGTTCATAGAAAAGCAATGTTCTCAGAACAAACTTTGCAATAACTGTTATCATAGTACAATATAATGTTGTAAAATGTCAGCTTGGGTCCTTATTCTGGCTCTGCCACAAATGGGGCACTTCAAGCAAATCACTTGACGGCTCCAGGCTTCAGTTTCCTTTGGGAGTGCAAATAAATGATGTTTTGAGTCCTTTGAAAACTTGCATTGCTATAATTCTCTGCCTGTGGGTAACAAGGTTCTTGTATAATATCCACATTTCATTCTACAAGTTTGATTATGTTGGTTCTGCCGGTTTCAGTAAGAATCATCAACCCCCCTGGAATATTTAAATGATTAAATAATCTGGAGAGGGTTAATATTTTCAAAGTATCATAGTCATGGACAAATAATCCAAATTAGGTCAACTATCAGAATTGAAACTGGCAGGCTGACACTTTGATCTATACCCAAAGAAAGAACTGGACAAGATTTTGGCATAGACAATGTTTTTGGGAAAGTGAGTAGTTGAGACAGTGAAGGGCTTTTCCTTAGGGTGTTAGCTCATACATCCATCTCCTTCCCTCCAAGGTCTGGTGCCAAGTGGTCTCATATATGTACTCCCCCCGCCCCATTCTCATTTGTGTTCTCCTTCCTTCTCTCCAGAGAATATGGAGAGAAATGTGTGTAATTGGGTTTTGGTGGGATCCCAGAGCCTTTTTTCTCCCCACAACTCAGATGACATTCCCAAAGGAAAGCAGAGGGGACTTTCCATAATATATTTTGTTAAATAGGTAAGAAGCATCTTGTCTTATTAACAGCAGTCTTATTTTAGAGTAACAGAAGGGTATCTTTTTGTTCAAATTTGTTTCGTATCAAAAAAAAAGTATGTATGATCAATTCAAAAACTAATCAGATTTTTTATAAAATGATTCTGGGTAATCTTTTTATTGCACCTAATTTTTATGTGTTCATTACTGCAGAAAATCTAGACAATGCCTTCTCAGACTTTTGAAAATTACTTTTCTTATCCTTTCATTAATCACAGAAATAGCTGGAGAAAAGAATAGGATGTTTTGTTCTCACTATAGAATTGTTGGTTAATATCTTCTTGACAATTAAGATATTTAAAGTCTTAAGAAATTAAGTTTGTGTTTGTTTTATTCTTTTAAATTAAATCCAAGCACATTTCAGTTAGGTTACATACTTGGTTTTTGACCCCAAAAAAGGGACCTAAACTACACTATAACTTGAACATCTGAATTTGGTAACTTTCATCCTCTTTCCTTATTGCAGTTCTTAGTAAAATGGAATTATTGAGAGATGTCTTTTATAGGATTATATTTGGAGATACTCTAGAAACCACACGTGGAAACTTGAGGAATTCATCAGTAAGGCTGACATGAATTTGAGGATTCTTAAAGCCAGTCAAGTAGAATCTTTTGGCCTTCCCTAATCTAAAAATACCACTTGATTAAATTCACTTTTCAATATCCCTTTTAATTCCATATTATGGTCTTTAATACACCCTTATTTCTCTGAGAAAAAAATGGAAATGAAGAGCTGAAATCTAAAAATAAAATCCATACTTAATACACAAGCTAAATATACCCCCAAGTTTTCTCATTGCTACATTAATTCAATGAAATCTAATTTAGGCTAGTACCACTGTTCTGAATAAAGATGAATTAAGTATTACCAGTTCACATTGTGTTTCAGCTTCTTTCTTTAAGACTTATCAGAAGAAATGTTAATTGCTTAAGTCCTTACATAATATTGAGTGTTCTTTAAAGTTTTCTGGAAGAAAGATTAAATGAAGGGTACAAATTACTTTGCATTTAATTTTGGCCTCATCCTATTCTGTTGCTATACCCCCAAAGTATTTGTTCTGACTTCATACTACTCTGTAAGAGTTAACTTTCCCAAATCTAGATACTATTATGTTGTTCAACACATCATACCCACTCCATACCTAAATTCTTACTATAGCCCTTGCTTATATTATTGTTCCCCAAATTGGTGAACTCTGGTTCTACAGGCTATTATTAAAGGTACCTCTACAGTGTACAGAACTCACATAAGTTTAGGAAATGATGGGTTAAACAAAGTTAAACAAGTTTCTTTACTGTTGGATTTTTTCTGCAGTACGAATGTGAATCTCTAAGAGGTCATTATGTTGGGTTTTTTTTTTTAACTTTTGCAAATAAATCGCAAAATATTTTACAAGCAGTTCTATTTAGTAAGATTACTGTGTGGAAAACCAAATGCAGGTCTAGGCTGTTAGCAATCTCTACAGGATGACCCTTATCTACCTTTCTAGTTTCATGTCTCTTATTTTTGTGCAGACACCTGTCGGCCATTTGGTGACCACGCTACATATTTTTAATGCCTCT
This sequence comes from Mirounga angustirostris, assembly GCF_029215605.1. Classification (NCBI taxonomy): domain Eukaryota; kingdom Metazoa; phylum Chordata; class Mammalia; order Carnivora; family Phocidae; genus Mirounga; species Mirounga angustirostris. The sequence continues at coordinate 171,694,213 of NW_026991709.1, read as the reverse complement.
TGATCATTGTGTGTGCTGTCCCTTGTCAGCCTTAAAAAATAAGCAAGAGAGGTTATCAAGCAGCAAATGAGTTTATTCAGGAATAGAAGAGGAATCACAATCAGGGTGCAAACTGCAGTGAACCATAGGCAAGTCCAGAGAACAAAGGGGGAGAACATCCTTTTATGAAGGAAAGGAGAAAGTTGGGAGGGGTTGTTTTGAAAAAAAGTTCACTGGAGACATATCGGAGTTCAGAGCGTTGGCAGCTTGTCATTGGTGGAATGCAGTCAAAGTGGTAGCTGTTTCTCATTGGCTGCAGGTGAGAGAGAGCATCTTGCTGTTGCTGGGCAGAAAGGAAATCTTACTTCTTCCTGCTGAACTATGCAAGGTGCAACAGTAAGAGTGCATGAGAGCTCCCTGTTCATTGCTTCTTGACTCCATTTGGAATGAGGTTTCCTTTATTCATTTTCACACTCTCATCCTGACATTCTTTCCTCTCTTTTTTCTCTTCTTGAAATCTTATTTTTTTGACACCAGATCCGCATATTATATACTATTATATTTTTTTCCTGCAGGAAAACTGTTTTGCTTTCTCCTTGGTATTCCCGTAAGTACTTTGTTTATACATGTGCTAAAGCTCTTGCCATTGTCTGTTTTGAATCAGGTAATTGTCCACATCTCTCTACAAGATGGGGAACTCTTCAAAGCAGTGGCTTGTTTTAATTTACCTTTACAAATCTTTTGATTCTTAACACTCCACCAGGCATGTAATGGGCAGTCATTCTGGTCGAACAGAACTGAGTTGACTAACCACAAAACCTTAAATCAAACTATGTCACTCTTCTGCTCAAAAACCTGTAGTGTCTCCATTTATACTCAGAATAGGAGCCAAAGACTTTACAGGTGTCCACAAAGCCCCAAACAGTTACTCATTCTCCCTGCCCTAAGACCTCCTTGACTCCATCTCTTAACTGCTCTCTTCCTCGTCCGTTCCACTCCAGTTAAAATGGGCTCCTAGTGTTCCTCATAGGATGGTTCCCCCTAAGCACTCACCGGGTCAAATCTTTTACCTCTTTCAAGTCTTTGCTCTAATGTCACCAAACTCCTCAGACTTACCCTGAACCCGTTATCTAAAATTGCAGCTGTCCTTCCAGCTCTCCCAGTCTCTCTTACTATGCTCTATTTTTTGCATCTCCCACAGCTTCACTACCTTCTAACATACTTAGCAATTAAAATTTATCATGTTTTTTATTTTCCTACCTCACCTGGCCAGATGTAAATTCTGCAATGGCAGGGATACTTGTCTGATTTGTTTATTGTTGTGTCCCAAACCCCTAAAACAGGGTCTGATGAATATTAGGCATTTCATAAATATGTTAAAAGAATTGAATAAATAAGTATGATATTCATCCCATTTTCTACTACAATGAATTTGTGATGTCTGCTTGTCACAATATATTCATACAGAATTTAGTAAGATTGGGGTAGTTCTTATTAGCTTTTCTTATTGAAAAATTGTTCTCTGCACTTCAACTCATTCAAGCTATGAAGGCAGTAAAACATTGCATCAATTAAAATATTCCAATTAACACTAATCAGGAAGAGCAATATTAATAACACAGCTGAACTGGGTTGTTGAAATTTCATAGCCTCACATATCACTCCAGGCACAGCATGTCAATTTCAAAAGGTAATTTTTGTTCCCTTTCATGAATTTTGGTAAAATAATAAAGACCTTTAGAGGAGAAAGAGAAAGCATTAAAAAAAAGTGGGTCTCTATTTTAAAATGCTCTGGTTCTGCTCTTCAATCCAAAATAACATTGCTTTCATCATCATCATGGTTAAGAATAACATTTCATGGCATGTCCACTCATCAGAACATTGGGATAGATTTTGGGAGCCTAAGAAGTGTGAAATGGCATTCTTGCCCTCAAGGAATTTGCAATCTCCACCAAAAGTGTTTTAGAGTCTAGGCTCAGATCATTTACTTATTATTTTCAGCTTTATTGAGATATAAATGATATAACATTGTGTAAGTTTAAGGTGTCAATGTGTTGATTTGATACCTTTATATATAGCAAAATGATGACTACCATAGCTTTAGCTAACACCTCCATCCGATCACATGATTACCATTTCTTTTTTTGCAATGAAAACATTTAAGATCTACTCTCTTAGCAACTTTCAACAATCTAATAACATTATTGCTAACTATAATCACCATGCTGTATATTAGATCCCCAGAACTTGCTTGTCTTAAAACTGGAAGTTTATACCCTTTAACCAACATCTCCCTATTTCACCCACCTTCCAGCCCCTGATAACCACCATCCTATTTGGTTTGTATGAGTTTGGCCTTTCTACATTCCACATATGTGTGATATCAAATAGTATTTGTCTTTCTCTTACTTATTTCATTTAGCATAATGCTCCAAGGTTCATCCATGTTGTCATACATGGCAGGATTTCCTTCTTTCTCATGAATAAAAAATATTCCATTGTATATATATATACATACATATATGTATCACATCTTCTTCATTCATCTGTTGACAGACACTTAGGATATGAAAATAGAATCTCCAGTTGATATCTGTACTCCCATGTTTATTGGAGCATTATTCACAATAGTCAAGATACGGAACCAACCATATAATTTACTTATTGAAGGTTTAACTTTGAACAAATCTCTTAACTTTTCTGAATTTCAAATGTTGCCCTTATATATACAGCAGTGAGTACTTAATGCCATCACTGTCTACTTTACAGAGATGCTTTCATAATCAGATGCATTATTATGAGTAATTTCTCTTTTAATTTTTAAAAATAAGGAGTATACAAATTTATAGAGACAGAAAGTAGAATGGTGGTTGCCAGAGGCTAGGGGCAGGAGGAGTGGAGAATGGGAGGTTATTGTTTAATAGGTACAATTTCAGTTTTACCAGATGAAAAGAGTTATGGAAATAGATGGTGATGATATTAGCACAACATTAATAATTTATTAAATACCACTGAACTATACACTTAAAAATATTTAAAATGGGAAATATTATGTCATGTGTGTTTTACCATAATAAAAAACTGGAAAAAAATGCACACCCCAAGGAGTCCATTTTGAAGAACTACATTCATTTGTGTATGTAGTTCAGGTGGCTTTGATAATTAAGATGGTTCCAAAATTCGGGCGCCTGGGTGGCTCAGTTGGTTAAGCGACTGCCTTCGGCTCAGGTCATGATCCTGGAGTCCCTGGATCGAGTCCTGCATCAGGCTCCCTGCTCGGCAGGGAGTCTGCTTCGTCCTCTGACCCTCCCCCTTCTCATGTGTTCTCTCTCTCTCATTCTCTCTCTCTCTCAAATAAATAAATAAAATCTTAAAAAAAAAAAAAAGGTGGTCCCAAAATTCATGAAAACTCAACAGAAATAAAGCAGTTTTTTAAAGTACTATAAAAATATAAGGAAACATATCACTGATCTAGTTGCTACTATTATTACTACTATGTCTAATAGTTTTATTGTCATTGTTATTGCTAAACTCTTACTGTTATTACTGTCATTATCATCATCATCATCTTCTTCATAATCATATATTACCTGACGCATGGTCTAGGGAATAAATTTTTTATATCATCCAAATTTAAATTCTGTGTACAATACCGAATATTTAACTATGACATTTACTGAATGCCAGCAAAGTGCCCAGTCTGGAGCTAGATGCTGGGTGTAGATTGAGGATCTCTGAAATGTATCGATAACCCCCAAATCAGTATTCTTAGCACCTTTATTGTCCTCCATGAACATGTGCTGAATGGCAAAATATTTGAGCCTTTATACTTTCTCTGATGAAGTCGAACGAAGTGATGTTCTGCCTTCTTGTTTCAGCTCTCATACTATAAACAAATGTCCTTTTGGCAATCTCCTTATTGCCATGGTTTTTTTTTTGCATTTTTGTGTTCTTTATTGGTAATTTCATTGTTTAAAATAGCCCAAAGTGTAATGCTGGATTTCAGTCTAGTGTTCCTAAGTGCTAGAAGCCTGTGATGTGCCTTATGGGAAAAAAGTATGTGTGATAGATAAGCTTCATTCAGGCATGAGTTAGAGTGCTCTTGGGTATGAGTTAGTGTTAATGAATCAAGGTTATATATAGTAAAGGTCCAAAATACCTTCATTAACTTACCCAACTACACACACACACATTTTAGGGACATTTAAAAATGTCTCTGTCCTTTGCCCTGTTCTGTAGCATCCTGATAATGGTGGCTTCATATACAGTGTTTAAAGAAGTCTGTGGAAATTTGAGCACCACAATGAGGTTTGATGTGTGGAATTTCTTGGTTCAGAAGAGCAACAAGGGTCACGTTGGATTATTCTGGAAACTCCAGCAGATAAGTAATGAGGCAGAGACATCAGAATGGAAAATGACCCCAGGAGTAACACTGCAAAGATGGAAAGATGAGAGGCAAGTGCTGACATGCAAGATGAGGCTGTAGCTGGAGATGAGCTTGTGTCATATTTTTTTAAAACAAGAGTACCAGGAATTTCAATGGTTGTCACAGTTGATTTGAGTAACTGAATGTGCTTGATGCTAAAGAACCCAGTGTCACCTTGCAGTAGAATGAGGCTGCCTGTGTGCATTGACCTGCATTAAAAAAAGTGGGGAGAATGAACAGTCCTGCAACAGGGAAGGAGAGGAGCCAAGTCATGTGTGCTGACATAAATTAAACCCAAGATCCAATTCTCTTGGTACTCATACACTTTGATTCATCATCTGTGCAGATGGAATGTTGACTGGATGATTTACCCCCAACAAAAAGTACTTCCTTTCATCTCCCATAGCACTTCCTCTCTACAGCTCCGCAGCATTGATTACCTCCTTTATACCTTGCAATGGAATTATTTATATGTCTGTCTAATGTAGATTGTAAACTTCTTGAGGTCAGGGACCATGTTTGATTTGCCTTCATATTCTCTGCACCATCTACCACATATGACATAATAATATTTATGGGGAGGAGGAAGGATGAGGAAAGGAGCTCAGACTGAAAAAAGGATGGTGTTATGGAATAAATGTTTGTGTCTCTCTAAAATTCATATGTTGAAATCCTAACCCCTAATGTGATAGCAATAAGAGGTGGAGTCTTTGGGACGTGATTAGGTCATGAGGGTCGAGCCCCCATGAATGAGATTAATACCCTTATAAGAAGAGACAGAGAGAGCTTCCTCTCTCTCCATTCTCCACCATGGGAGGATACAATGAGGAGATGGCCATTTGCAAATCAGGAAGCAGACCTTCAGCAGACACCAGCTCTGCCAGCACCTTAATCTTGGACTTCTCAGTCTCCCAAACTGTGAGAAATCAATGTTTGTTGTTTGAGCCACCCAGTCTGTGTGTAGTTGTTATAGCAGCCCAAACACACTAAGGCATTAAGATCATCCCAGCTCTGAAATTCTCTGGCTCTGTAGGATTTCTGAGACAGAAAACAGTAGCATTGTCTAAAGCAGCACATAAATTATCATAGTACTGGTTTGGTGATTGTCTTCCTTTAGGAAATCAGGATATATTTAGTATGCCTGCTCATTTGTTCCTGCCATTTCTTCAGTTATTTAGTTATTTCTAGTTTTATGTTTGTTTTTGCTGGGGAACTGTGTTCAACTTTTAGATACAAAATAAGAATATTTATTAGGCTTCTCAGATGTTACTTGTATTAGGTGACTTCAACTTCAGTTATAAATAAGAACGTACGGAACTAAATCGAGACTGCTGTGCCACTTGGCACTACTTTGCACCCTTCTTGGCATCCTCTGTGGGGGCCAAGAGCTGAGTTGGCAGAAGGAGAGTGATTTATTCCTTCACATTTGGAAGTAGGAAGGGAAGTAAAAAGATTCTACTTTTACATGATCTTCCTCTTTTAAAAGTTCATACCAACATTACTTATCCTATTTTTTCCTATGTTTTCCTAACTTAGGTTCCTTTAGCCCCTATCACCAGACACTAAGTGTGATTTACTTAATTTGCTTATGGTCATTTTGTCCACTTTAGCCTCTTTGAGAGGAGAATTTTTTTTTTGTTCAATATTCTAGTCCCTGTGCCTATAATAGTAGCCGACATATAATAAGTGCTCACCTTAAACATATTGTAAGTATTGATTGACTCTGTATTAGTTTGCATCTCCCTTAACAGTGCATTTAAAAGAGGCTTGAGTGATGGCATTTCCAAAAATCAGCAGGTTTACCACTGCAGCCTTATCTCTGATTTCTCTCTGTGAAATCAGCATCTATAGCAAATTCTAAATAGATGATGAACAAACACATAGCTTACATGTATATTTGATGATGGTTTTATTTTCAAAACTGTAATGAGATAAAAATATATGGTTGAAGTTGCCAAAGCAACTTAAATTCAACATAAATAACAGCTGCTCTTCATCTGGGAATTTCATTTATATACAGAACTTTTATTTTATGCCCTTAACTTTTTTTAAGGAGTATACTAGATACAACTAATTCAGCATCCAGTATCCCAAGATATGTTTTATACTCAAAGAAGAGAAAAAGGGCAGAGAAGTACACTTTTTGAGCCAGTGATTAAACAAACCTGTTAGTTCCAATAGCTTTGATTTCCCCAAAGTAACTATATGGCAAAGCATGTCCAATTTTTAGAAGCAGTGACTATATGAAGACTGGCATTTTTCTTTATGAGTCACCATTCCCTGTTTTATTGTGTCAAAAATCCTAAACTAAGTATGTAGTGAGGACTCTTCGATTTGCTTTTAAAGCAAAACTTTATTTCAGAGCATAGAGTGTTGGGAAAAACTGATGAAGTATGCCTCTCCCTTTAAAGTTAACAGTCAGTGTAATTTCTTCCCAAGCTCCTTGGGAAATATGCCTACTTTTTCGGGTAGAAATAAGAGAACATTTAAATATCTGAGCACCTACCTAGTTTCATTTATGAGCAGGAAGTGAGAAACTGCCCCTCTTTCTTAGAGATTGTACCCACTGCCACTCAGTGCTAGGCATACTTGAAGGTGAATCCATTGCTCAGGCTTGTATCCCTAAAAGGTTAACAAAACAAAAGAAATGGAATGAAAAAGTTTGAGATGAAAAGATTTCTTTTACTTTAAAGCACAGTGTTTTCACAACCAATTGTATGGCTGGTAGATTTGTGGTCTCTAGAGTTTGATCATGATCTGTGGCCCATATATCTCCATTTAGTAATATCTTCCCAAGGTTTTTCCTAGAGATTACTGACTTTACAATGGCCTCCTGATACATTCCTTTTCAGCATTTCTTCAGAGGATATTTATTCTAGTATTAGTTGAATGTATTTGATTTGCCCTCTAGGGTTGCCCATTTTTTAAGAAGACTGGTACAATGAATTACAACTTGCTAATTTTAATTTTCAGAGGGGAGAAGAAAAGGCTATGCAGTAAAAGTACAAAATGAAGAATCATGTTTCTTTCTGTCAAAACTGTAATGATCGTAAGTCTATCAAAATACAGAATTCTTACACTAGATGAAAAACAGATAATTGTATGATATATCACTGACTAACTGATAGCCCTGATCACAAATAACAGACCCATGCAATTTGCATAATGTTGTTTGATACTTTAATCATCTTGGGCATTTCCTGAGCCTCAGGGGTCAGCGGGTGGGAGGGTATTTCTTGTACCAAGCAGTGAATTTATTTCATACCCTGATTGTATTTCAGTCTTAGTGAGTGTATCTCTAAGCTTTCATATTTAGGTGTGGTAGGTGGCTCGACCCCTACAGCCAAGATGTTGGGAAATGGTCTGTCATGTGCACAAATACAAGAAAGTTCACTCTAGGCCAAGTCTTGCTGACTTAGTGTGTGAAACAGGAGGGAGAGCAGTGCTCAACAAATACAAATTAAGTACCTACTATATATCAAACACTGCTTGGGGCACTGTGCTACAGACTGATAAAGACTGAAAAGATTCCTGCCACGGTGAGCCTTTATCTTGGGTGGGGGGGGGGGGGGTGTTGGGGAGATAATAAACAAAGTAGCATATAAGCAAACAAAGTCATTTGCAGATGGTGGCGATGATTGCTGTGTAAGACATCATAAAGAGGTGATGTGATGGAAAGTGTCTGGAGCCAGGTGGTGGTCTACTTGAGATAAACCCTCAGAAAGGCTACTCTGAGGAGGTGACATTTGAATTGAGTCCTGAGGGATGGGAATAATGAGCCAAAAGATGAGTCAAGTGCATTTCAAACAAAGGGAACAGCAAGTTCAAAGGTCTTAAAAAAAGGATTAGTCTTAAAATGTTTGAAGAACAGAAAGCAAAACATGTTTATTATGGTTTAAATAAGGAAGGTAGAAAATAACAGGAAATGGGACTGGGTACGTAGACGGGGACCAGATTTCAAAGGGCCTTTATAGTGAATACAGTGAAGATTTCATATTTTATTTAAAATTTACTAGGCCAAATGCTTTTCTGAAACCTTTGTTTCTGTTTGTGTTCTGTAAACATGAAACCAAAGATATGGAATGCAGCTGCCTAACCATTGACACTCCTGAGTCAGGATGATATGCGAAAAGAGATGAGCTCCTATGGAGAAAAATGCTGGTAATAATAGCTTGTATTTTAGAGCACCTGTCTCCAAAGGAGAACAACATTATTTATGTTGCCATATCACACTAATCACAGTAACCTTGTGAGTTAGATAGGTTCAGGTTTTTATGGAACACATGGAGAAACTCAAACATTTTAAATTGAGTTGTTCTTTGACTTATTAAGTAACACAAAGGTCTAGATAAAATAGAATATGCCAAAAAAGTGTAGAAAGAGAAAAAAACTAATATGAGAAATAAAAAGAGCTACTAGGAGAGAGTCATACACTTAACAGAGCAAAGGGCAGCAAAGCAACCTTTATTTTCTCGAAAAGTCAAGAAAATAATAGTAGAGGGATGAAAAAGCGAAAGTCTCAAATAGTCAACCAGACAACAAGTATGGTTTCATTTTTTAAATTTAATTCTGTGTAGAAAGAGGCTAAGTACTTCTGGATTAGGTAAACCTGAATTATAATTCATTCTCTTCCTTATACTATATCTTTGATCTTCGGTGTTAACCTGGGTGTTTCTTTGTATAAAATGGATTAATAATAATACTTTATAGAGTTGTTGCAAGGATTAAATGAATGAACACATGAAAAGTGAGAAATTGAGTTCTTTATGGAAGCTAGTTAAAACTGGCATTCCACTGTGTTGTTGTTGTTGTTGTTGTTTACTAATGAGTTAGAATTTACAAAAGTGATTAATTTCCCAAGCAGTCCACAGAAGCCTCCTTAACACATACACACATTTTAAGTTCTTGCCTAGGTTTTGTTGCTGGAAACAAAAAATGATGTAGTAATGTGGTGAAAGGGAAAGAGGAGCATAACCTCCTCTTTTGCAAAATGCAAGATTGCTGACCCCAGGCAAATTTGTCTTTGACAATCTCTACACACCTTTCCTCATCCTGTTTTTTAGGTCATTAATTTCTTTTTGAGCTTTCTCAGCCCTATTTTACCCTCCCCATTACTTCATAGATAACATTTTCTTTTGTTTCTTCTTTGGTTAATCAAAACTCCCATTCGAAGAATCCCTACTGCTCTTATTTACTTATTAAGAGGAAGCAATCTGATTGCATTAATTCACTCTTCACTGTAAATGACTACTTGCAAGGTAATGCATTTATAGCTATTTATGGTTTTAAAGTGTAATTTCTGTAATTCCGAAGTAATCCCTAAATTATAGAGTTTTCATCTGGCATGACTAAAGAGGGTAAGAAAAAAATTCAGATATTTGGTGGGAGAACATTGTGTTGTCATATTCAGTACCTGGGAGAGCTCCCACAGGCTCTTCCTTTGTACTTGGAAATAAGTGCTCTGAGAATTTTCATAAGGATGTCCATAGTAGCAGCATTAGGACTATGAAAGAACAAGGTCATAAGCCAGTTCTATGAATGAGTCATTTGTAAATTGAGTGTATGTTAACTTAGAAATATTAATAAAGCCCTTTTTATCTATACAAAGATCTCCAGGAAAGAGAGTTGCTTTCCTTTTCAATGTCAGATCGCCACCTTGAATCAGATTTTGGTCCCTTACTTTAGACTGCCAACAAATTAGGATATTTAATATCAGATATTTAGCATAGACATACGTTTTTCTTTTGTTTTGTTTTACTTAGTTGTTAGAGAAATAAGATACCTGACATCAATACTTGGAATAAAAGAGGAACTCAAAAAATATTTGCTGAAGATTGGATAAAGAAATGGGAAAGTTAACGACATAAGGAAAAGCAAGATAATGACAAGCGTATCTATCAATATTTTATAATATATACATATATTTCAATTTCCATTTATAGCCATTCTATTCCCATCTGGTATACAGTGTGAACTTCCAAAACTTTAAGTTCAATGAGTAAGTTTATATAATCAGTAAATAATATAATGTTTCATAATTTATTTCTGTTTCAAACATCATATGTCTGCATCCATTGTAGAAGATAAATAAACATCAGGTTTTTGCTGTTTTATGAAAATATTTTCCACCTTTACATTAAAAAGTAACACAGACTTTCTCAGATCATATCATCATAAGAAAAAGTTCTTAAAGAAAATAGTCTGAATCCATTATATGTGAGTGTATCTTAATTGTAAGTCATATAAAGAATACAGTCCATTCTCTGGAAAGGATAAGGTAGCCTGCTTACTTCAGCTCCTGTCTAGACTTAAAAACACAATTAAGATTAACAAAAAAAGATCTGTTTTAAGCCCTATTAGCATTTTTTGCCATGGCACGATTGACTTGACCACTCTAGTGTTACCTTATCTGGTGGAAGTTCGGACTCACGGGCTTTCCCCCAGTAAGTCACTTTTTGTACAGTTTCCTTTGATGGCAAGAAATGATAATGGTATTGTTAACATCTATAGGCTACTGACTTTGCATCAGACAGTATGTGAATACTTCATATGCATGATCTTTATCTTTAAAGAGCTCTATGAGATAAGGATTATTATCCTAATATTAGAGATGAAGAAACTGAAGTTCTAGGAAATTAAATAACTCACCTACCACCATCATACAGAAAGAAAGTAAGAGTACCAGATTTGTACTCAGGTCCTTCTGACTACAAAGCCAGTGTGTTAAACCATTATGCAATTCATTCTCTTGCTGTATATTCTCATTGGGAAACCCAATCAACCATGCCAGTTTCACTAATGGTTTCTTCTTTCTTCCTGAGTGGAAAGGATGTAAAAGATACAGCTTTGCAATGCCTAAGGTTTTATAAATTTAGACTTGTTTTCAGTAGGAGTCTCTAGAATTCAAGAAACCATGCAAATGTGCATCCACAAATGCATACACTCAGGGAACAAATGGCAAAGAGTAAAGACATAATTTTATTTTTTTTTAAAGATTTTATTTATTTATTTGAGAGAGAATGAGAGAGAGCACATGAGAGGGGGGAGGGTCAGAGGGAGAAGCAGACTCCCCGCCAAGCAGGGAGCCCGATGCGGGACTCAATCCAGGGACTCCAGGATCATGACCTGAACCGAAGGCAGTCGCTTAACCAACTGAGCCACCCAGGCGCCCAAGACATAATTTTAAATATGCTGCATGATAATCAGCTTTTAAAATTATGCTCCAAAAATAGCTCTTTAAAAAAAAAATAAATGGTGCAATCATCATTATGGAAATCGTATTATAACAAATGTATTGCTTGACCATTTTTCCAAGCTGATATTGATTTCCTTATTGATTGCTACTTTCAAAATTGGAGGAAGCAGTAACAAAGGAAACTGGTGATGGAAATTTCTTGTTCTAAGGACACTATAAGAATTGTTAGGATCCATGCCTACCCAAATCAGGAAAAAAAGTGAATTGTTGTTGTCCCTTTTTAACTTGTAGTGACTAAAAATATACTAAAAATACATGCATTGCTTGCATAGTTTACTGTTTCATTCTTCCTCTTTCCTTTTCTCCTGCTTCTTTGTAGATTCTTAACAAACATGATGTGTGTTATGATCTCATTAACCTCTCTGGCCATTTTAAAACTAAACTTTTTTTTTTTTAAGATTTTATTTATTTGACAGAGAGAGACACAGCGAGAGAGGGAATATAAGCAGGGGGAGTGGGAGAGGGAGAAGCAGGCTTCCTGCCGGAGCAGGGAGCCCGATGTGGGGCTCGATCCCAGGACCCTGAGATCATGACCCGAGCCAAAGGCAGATGCTTAATGACTGAGCCACCCAGGTGCCCCAAACCTAAACTTCTTATACTCTGGCTTGTCCCACCTTATGAATGGCTTTAGCTCTTCCATGTTCAATGGGTAGTCCCTTAATGATGGCCCGAATATGTTACTCTTTCCTATTTACTGTTATTTCTCAAAAAAATATCTTGGGCTCTCCTGATTTTGTTTTCTCTAGAGTACCTCCAGGTTTTTATTGTAAGGTATCTCTTCCTTTCCTCTAAACATTTGATAACTTTACAGACAGGAAATATGTGGAGATTTTTCCCTCTCACTCTCTGATTTATTCACAGTCTGAATTCTAAGTATTCTCATATATTAAGGCCTTTTATTATTTATCACATATTGCAGCTTTAAGACCTTTGTATACTTTTACTCCCTCGGGAATTTAACTGGTAAATCATTTCCTCCATGCACTCAATACACATTCCAAGTACTATAGCATATTTTCTAATCTCATTTAAAAATGAAATGCTGATATTACATTCCATAGCAGAATAAAGGACAATTGTTTCCATAGAAAAATATGATATGAAAACACATCTGCCACAAAATTGTGCATCCCTTAGCATATGATTTCTGGAAAAAATTATGTAAAACACTGATGAATGAAGTCAACACCAAAAAGTATAGCCATTTATTTTTTAAGTCTACGAACCACGTGTCAGTGAACCATATACAGAGCTGGAAAAACAAGCTGTTTTGAAAAGCCACAATACATGGATATTAATTCCTTGTCACACATATACATCATTTATTCATCCATATCTTTAGTAACTGACTGCATTGTTCAGCTACCTTCCTGACAATGCAACAATCATGCTTCTTAATGAAGTTATTTCTTTTTTCTTTTTATTGTTATGTTAATCACCATACATTACGTCATTAGTTTTTGATGTAGTGTTCCATGATTCATTGTTTGCGTATAACACCCAGTGCTCCATGCAGAACATGCCCTCTTTAATACCCATCACCAGGCCAACCCATCCCCCCACCCCCCTCCCCTCTAGAACCCTCAGTTTGTTTCTCCCATGGTTCGTCTCCCCCTCCGTTTCCCCCCCTTCATTCTTCCCCTCCTGCTATCTTCTTCTTCTTTTTTTTTTTTTTTTAAACATATAATGTATTATTTGTTTCAGAGGTACAGGTCTGTGATTCAGCAGTCTCAATGAAGTTATTTCTGATTGTTTTCTCTTTGTTCAATTTCATCCTTTTCACCTAATGTTTAAAAATCCCTACATTGAGTACTCACCCACAAGGAAAAGCAAAGGAATATAAGATTTGGAATCAAATGTACCTACTCAATGCTTTGTGCATTCAAGTGTGGATTTTCTTACATGTTCACTAAAGAGCTTAATATTCATTCAGTCAGTTATTTATTTATTTATTTTGTCTCTAAGATAGCTAGTTTGAATGCTCTTTTTCACTGGCTTCGCTAAATCAGTGGGGAAGCCATAGATTCTGGTGTTTGAGAACAGTAGCTTTAGAGGGAGACAGATACGAATTTGTATTTTTCTGACCACTTCCTAGGTGGGTGAAGATAATACTAAACATCTCTGAGCTTCACTTCTGTCGCCTTTAAGTTGGGAATTTAAACTATGATGGAATTAAATGAGATCTATATGAAAAGTGCTTGGCACATGGTATGACCTCAATACATTCTGCAGGTAGATGCTATTATTGCTATTAGAGCAATGGTGATGGTAAAAGAGCGTTATCCATAATATATTCTAACTGTCTTGTAACGTCTGTTGCTAACCATCATTACCTAGTACCAAGGCTTTAGAAATAAAATGACTCTTAGAAAAATAATATATGTGGGAATTTGTTGAGAAAGGCCTGAGCCATGAGTATATAAGCTTCAAAAAATACCATTCACACACATAGTTCTTTGATTCCTACAATTATCATGCTGCTAGTAATTATGATCTAGATGAGTAGTTATATCTAAAAAGGCCTGTTTTGGACATGAAATTTTTCTTTAAATGTGCTTAAATGCAGTGTCCTTTGTTTAGCTTCTATAGCTCTCTAGAATTCTCTCTAGAATTCATTTACTATTTGGAACACTCTCATAAATAAAATGATTGGGTTATGATTTGCCACTGTATTACAGCATTTTTCAGTGGACAGAACAAACATATACTGAACACTAAACTTGTAGCATGACAGGCATTGTGTTTGGTCTTGTGCTTTTCAAGTATTACCTTATTTAATTGTTGCCCATGACTCTTACTTGAAAACAAAGCACATTTATTCACATTTATTTATGAGAAACTGAAGACTTGCCCAAGGACAGCAACATGGCTAATATATGGCAGAGTTGATTTCAAAGTCAAATCTGTCTAAATGCAGTCTTTTTATTCCCTATGTAAGTAGGGTTTCCCATGTGGAATTTATTTCAACTAACTACTAAGAAATATGCCTAATATTTTCTCAAATAGCAGATTAATGTGATTTATTCTGACTACCCAATCCTTGTAGAACTGCATGAATTCATAAACCAAAAAGGAAGAAAAAGAAATCTAGTTTTTTAAACTAAGTAAGGTCAGTTAAAAGTCATTGCATGTGTTTCTCATTTTCTTTCCCATTTCTTAATGCCCCTTCTCTAGTCATAACCATGGTGCATTTTGCCTAGGTAAGACTTGATCTCTATTATCTATCAGCCCTTAATTTTTCATGCAACTCTGAAGATTGGATGGGATGTTTGTGCAAAAACTTAGATGATGTATTCTAAGAACCTATGTGGAGAAGTGACAATTCAGAGTGATTCACTGTCACTTTTAGGGATAACGGTTTACAATATTAAACCATTTTCCATAATAAAGTTTTTTAAATCTCTGTTAATCTCTTTTGAAGAGCCATTTCCTTGAAAGAAAATATCCTGTTTTAGTCTCACCCGATACTCCTTGGATTAAAATAATTGTATTACAGCAGAAATGTAATTCAACTTATAGTACTTTTCTGTATTGTGCTAAATATGTACATGTCCTCCAGGCACCCTGTTTCACACCTTAACTCTGACATATGTTTGGCTTTCTCTGATTAAGTGTTACCTGTCAGTCGTGCCCACTACACTCTTGGGTCCCTACAGGGCAGAAGCTATAGAGGATACAGTGTTTGTATCCTGAGCTGACAACCAAATCATGTTTAATGAAATTTTTATAAGTACTCCATTGATGAAAATAATAATGTATGATCTTAAAATTTGCATAATTCCAGAAGTTGGTAATGAAGATATGTATGTGTCTAAATTTTTTAATATCCTGACCTCTCCTTAAAGTCAAGCCTGACTGTAGAAACATCCCATTTTGTAGCTGCAGGAAGCTGTCCTCTTTCTCCCCCTGGCTTCATCACTCATTAACGTAGCCTTTAACAAACCTCATGGTGCCTCTTCTTTCTAGCCTGTAAAATGGAGATATTAATGGTAATTAGCTCATATAATTATTGTTAGGATCACTTCAGATAATTGTCATAAAATATTTACCAAAATGGCCAACATGGAGGAAATAGTCAATAAATGTCCATGTACTCTAGTGTGCATATCGAGATGGCCTTGCAACCCTGCAGAATATACTTGGCTTGGAATAATCCTCAAATCCGATAAGAGGTTATTAAATCAAATGTTTTAGATAACAAAAAAATGAAATGGTACTTAAAATACTTCTTGTTGAGAGGATTTACATTTGGGAGGACAGAAGAAAAACCATTTTTTTCAACAGTAATATGTCACTTTATTAGACATATTTTTTACATTAACTCATTTTTATTGGCAACTGCTTATTCGCTGACTCAAACTGTGATCTTTGGGTTTGTAATGTCTTATCTTTCTAACCAGACTTGACCTCCTTGACAGAAGGGAACTTTTTTTTTTCCAAACAGAACCTTGGACAGTACCTTATAAATTTTTTAAAAATATACAAGAACTTTGAAACAATTATGTATGTGTGCTTATGTCTGTTTATATATTGTATATAATGTGTGTGTGCATATATAGGGAGAGTCATATTCTAGGTACTTATAGAGTGACACATATAATTGCATATAATAAATGGTTTGGGAAGTGAATAGAATTGAGCATCAGATAACATGAATTTACATCCTGATAATGATATTTAAATACAAAAAAGATGTTGGTGAAGTCACTTAACATAATTAAACCTTGGTTTCTTCATTTAGATATGCACTGTCCAGTAGAACTTTCTTCAGTGATGTGAATGTTCTATTTCTCTGCTATCCAATATGGTAACCACTAGCTACACATGGCTGTTGAACACAAAATGTAACTAGTATAGCTGAGGAACTGGTGTACATTTTATTTAATTTTATGTGTTTTAAATCTAACTAGACACATGTGGCAAGTAGCTCCATTACAATATAGATATAGAATCAAGGATGACAGGACAATATCATGTGAAAAGAGGCTATGCTGAATTTCCTTGGTATGGGTGATACGAAGGCTGATTTTCAGCAGAAAACTATCCTCTTTTGAAACAACTATACTATCCCATAGGATCTTGGGCCTTCTTAATTTAAACCCTTTTCCTTTATTTCCCTTAACAGATCTTGAAAACTTTAAAACAAGAACAAGAAGCACTGTGTCTGTCCGTCAAGGTCAGGGGATGGTACTACTGTGTGGCCCACCAGCTCATTCAGGAGGTAAACTATAAATGCACTGAAATGTCTACACTTCATTCGCTGCTATTTTTCTTGCTGATTTTCCGCCCCACCCCCACCCCCCGGCACTAGCTAAAGGAAAAGTGTCATTTGCAGAGATTCCCAAAGTCCCTCCGTGTCAAGGAAGAATCGTTGTCAATGCCTCCCATAATTAGGATAGGAAAAAATCAGATTCTACAAATGTTCTACCTGACTGCTATCTACCTGGCACAAGGGGAAAGACACCTGAGTCCATTGAGATCAGAATTCTGTTGCTTGGTAAGGCAATGTAGGTAAAGTTACCAGTACTTTCTCCAACTTGACTGGTTTCAAAGGTGACGTTGCTTTATTTCATCTTGTGTCTGGTCTAGAAAAGGATAAGATCCAATCCAGGATCACTTTGTAAAGACTCATAATAACTGGATCAGTTAGGAATCCATTTGAATTATTTTTGTTTATTTTTCCAAGTTTTTATTTAAATTCCTGTTAACTAACATAGTGTAACATAAGTTTCAGGTGTAAAATTTAGTGATTCGTCACTTACATACAACACCCAGTGTTCATCACAAGTGCCCTCCTTAATACTAAATTAAAAAAATAATAAATAAATAAATAAATAAATAAATAAATAAATAACTGAGAACCCAGCTAACACAGGCTTCAACACTGGAGTTTGTGTTGTTCTCACACACATTTCCAGAGGTATGTAATCTAAAGCTGATACCACTTCTTGAAGATGTTTTCCAGGATGCAAGCTGTTTCTTGCATCCTTTTCTGTAGTCCTTAACATGTGATATGGCTAGGGTACCTAGATCCAGTCCAAACAGGAAGAAATAGAAACAGTCAAGGACCAAAGTCAAAAGTCTCCATCTGAGTTTGCCTTTGTATTATGAAAGGTTTGCTTTGCCCGAGGACTTATACCTACATGTCACTGATCACCCCCAGTGGCAAAAGAGACTGAAAAATCAAGTATTTTATACAGATCAATTTGATAGCCCTGAAAAAAAATCATAATTTTGTAATAAGGGAGACTATAGAGACATGCTGTATAGACAACTTACAATGTCTGCTAAAAAGACTAACGATGACTGAAAGGCAAATCTAACTTCCATAAAGGGCTCAGTAGTGTGGAGGTTGAATAGATAATGGCATTTATTAGGATTCCTCTAAAGCTTGAGGTAACAAGATTGATAAACTCTATTCTTGGGAATTCTGGCTAAAGTTGAATTTGCTATCTGCTATCCTTGTTACCTTAATTTTCTGTTTGGTTTAACACATGATGAAAAGAAAAAAAAATTTTTTTAACTGAGAATTTGAAAACACCCTTTTATTTTTGCCCTGTATTCTAAAGTTGTAACTTTTCCTTGCTCATCTAATACTCTAGCTAACCTTTCCAGCAGGAAATAACAATTAGCAAAATAGCTAAAAAGACTTGTACTCTGACATGACAAGTATAAAAGCAGATGGAAGAGGCTAGATTGAAGACATGGAATTATTCAAGGTTCTGGTTTTTTAAGACGGGCAGAGAATCCAGATTAGATTTCGGTAGTTTGTGTTCTGAGAGATGGGTTTACTCCTTAGGGCTCCCATTTTCCCTTCAAGTTAGTATCAGAAGCATTAAATTTGGAGTCCAGGACATGAGTTCCAGTCCTGACTCTGTTTCAAATCATTATTTGATATTGAGCAAATATTTTCACTCTTCCTATCTATAAAATGAGGAGATGAAAGGAAATCTCTCAGATCCCATTTAGTTGTATCATTACATGGTAATAACTCAATAAAGACTAAACATATTCATCCAGTAGGTTTGCATTATTGAAGCTCTGTCATTTATATGAAGAAGGCAATTAACTGGACATATACTTAGGTTAAAGTCAAGCTCACTCAGACTAACTTTTCTCTTCCTATGATGAAATTGGATCAAAATAAGAATTAAAGGTTTTGCTGATTTCTTCTGCAGTCTACCTCACAGCATTAAACTTTCATAACATGGCAGCAACTCTAAAAATTAATCTTGTAGGCATATTAAGAAACAAAGTGCCCCACCTCTCCCTGGTATGCTAGTATCTTTGGGAAAGGCAAAGCACCTGGAGTGTTGCTGTGCCGCTATGCGGTGAGACACCCGAAGACTTTCCCCTTCCCACAGAGAAATATATTAAACATTTTCACAGACATCCCCTGCAATGTGCTCGTCTTTGCTGGCAGCAGTCGGCAGCTCTGAAATCCAGTTTCTTGAGCTGTGCTGACATTCCTGACAGTCCTGATGGTGAAAGACAAGGAAATAAATATTCTCATTATGGGCTTTATCAGAACTTGCATGCTCAGTAACACTGTGGGCAAGGCAGGCAAGGCAAGGAAATGTGCAAGAAAACCGAGAGGATCTTGAAGGGTGTGAGATAGCATCTCAGACAGCCATCAGTTTGAGGCAGTGGAGTCAATGATTATCTGATAAAATCCCCCCAATTACTCAAAACCTTTCAGTGCAAACTGCACCGCAGTGATTCTCTCGTTGCTTCTCCAGGCTGTGTATCACCTGAAAGCTGGCAGAATCACCATGAGCCACTGGACATACTGAGCGTTTTAGACCCAGCATATGGTATCCCAGTTTCAATTGTAACAGATCATGCAGAGGGAAGGAAATGAGTCAGCCTTTTACTGTGTCAGTGGAATACTGAGTAATGGCATGAAATCCATTGTAAAGGATGCTGCATGTCCTCTTTCAAAAGCTGTGCAGTCAGACCTTCTCAGGGTAACATAGAAATGAGCAACAATTAATCTATTTTGAAAAGCATTTCAGTCAGCAGGTATATCCAGTACTTTACCAATCACTACATGTAGCATCTTTGTCATCTTTTGGTTAATAGATACGAATTCATTTGTGATGTCATTGCATAGATTTTACTATTAAATCTTAACACAAACACCAAACAATAGAAATCACTGTGATGGGCTCTGGTTGTCCATGGTGTCCCTTCATATTAGAAATAGAGTTTATTGAGATCCAGAATTTTCTCCTTGCTTTCCATCAACTCCAAGGTCATTTGGCACCAGGAATTTATGATGCTTAACCAAGCTCTCATTAAATAGCAATAGAACCAAGGTACTTTGAGATTCTTCCTGCCACTATGCTGAAATTGTATTATTCACCAGTGAATTCCTCATGAACTGTTCAAGGGAGGTTTTTGTTCTCACCTTCCTTTTATATGTCACCAAGATCCTTGCTACTCAAAATGTGGTCCCTGGGCCAGCAGCATCTGCCTCACCTGGCAGCTCGTTAAAAAGACAGTTTCAGGTTCCACCCAGAGCCTAGTGAATAAGAATTCACATTTTAATAAGATCTCCAAGTGATTCATATGCACATTACAGTTTGAGAAGCCCTGAGCTATATCTGATTCTCTCACACACACACCCCTCACTTCTGGCCAGTGATGGGCAGGAAGCTGAGGTATAACCAGGGCAACATGTTAAAACCATAGGTGTCCCACCACTTCCCAAGGATATTCTGATTCCACAAATCTATTGTTTTAGAGACTCTAAGGCAGCACCAGATTTAAGATGCACCCACTTTGATCACCTTCTACAAACCCAGTCCAGATTCACACTGCTGAGATAGAGGACTTTGATTTCCACATCACCCAAGCAGAAGGGTTGAGCACTTTTGTTTTAAAAGAATTTAAAATAAAATATAATCACCTCAGGATTTACCTTTACTTCGTGTATTTTTGTGGTTGTTGATAAGGGAGATGAACAACCAAGAAAAACTGGCTTTTTCTTAAGTATTTATCTTCAAAAATAGCATTTTGTATCTGTCCAGCTTTTACTACATTATTATTAGTGAAAGTATGGTTTCCTAGAGTACTAAAAAGAAACCACATGATTCTGATTCTAAGATGATTTTCATTGTTATGGGTTTTACAGAAACCAGCTATAATTGTCATCATTAGATGCTTTTACACAGAACACATTCCCATTAAAGTTGGATTCTGTTCACATAGCATGAGATGCAGGGACCTTATAACAGAGCATCTGTAGAGTTCTTCATGGTGTTTATAATGTTTTAGTTTCCATTATATTATCTCTGATCCTCACAGTAATCCTTTAAGAAGTAAGGGCATGTATTTCATAGATAAGGAAATCGAAGCAAAGAGATTATGTGGGGTCACACACTAATCAATGGCAGGGTCAAGAGTTATCTTTGCCTAGAACGCGACCCTTTTTTTTTCCAGTTCAGGAGACAACAGTAGAAACAGGTACTGGATTCTCTATGCCAGGGGTTCTTTGGGCCCCATTCCAGATCAATTAAGTGTGCCTTTCTTGAGAGAGGTCCTCTGGCATCATTTATATTTATAAAAGCACTGTACATGATTCTAATATGCAGCCGGGGTGGAAAATGTGTGCCCCTGCATTACAAAATCAAGTAGATCTTGTCTCAGCAGAACCTCTCTGTTTGCAAACATTTCCAGGGTCCAGGGACTTTGATTTGATCTGTACTTATCCACAAATATAATAACCCTAGTGTAGTTATTTCAGCTGGGTCATTTTGTATTTACTGTGGGACAAAGGAAAAATCATGAAACTGGGACACCTACATTCCAGACTCACATCTCCTACTACCTTACTATGTGGTCTTGGGCCACTTATGTAACTTCTCTGGGCCCTATTTGGTTTCTGTCATCCCACACATACTGTTTCTAGCATCCAGATGTCAACTTCAGGATCGGGCTCACCCAGTTTCTTAATGAGTTCAAACCATGCTGACAGGTCTTAGACCTGGACTGATGTTGCTATGCTAAAATGTTTCCCTCTATGCCCAGAATAATCTTCAAGACAACCACATTTTGTCAAGCTGACAGCTCTGCCTAACCCCACTCCATGCCTTATTCCTAACCCTTGCCCCATACTTGGTTCCTATGTTTACCAGTTCAATGTACCTTCAGACTTTCAGGTGCATCTTTATTTGCTCCAAACATCAATTCATTTTACTGTAGTATAGACACTAAGTTTAGTTCTTGCCCTCATGTCTCACCCAAAGATGCACTCAGAGCCAAACCTGGGACCATAACACAATGTCCTTTGGATTTTAAGTATTGCTGACATTTAAGAGGTTTACTTATTGGGCCCCATCCATCATATCATACTCCCTGGAAAATTGACATCAGAATGGATGGATTCTAGTTTTATCACCATGTGATTTGGACAACTGGCCACTTTCCTCAAGAAGCAGTTCCTCCACTTCCAGTTTATTCCCTCTACTTTCTCTCATCCACATTTTAGGCTCCTACTCTTTCCCTATATCTTTGTTTCCAGCATAACTCTCAAATCCTTATACAGTATTCTACCCAAATGAAATTTATATTTTGTAAACCCCTCAAATATGTTGTTAGAATAAGAAAATGTAATAAATGTGGCAACGATCTGCACAGTTAAAGGCTTCCTAAAATATGTAGGAATAAATTTAACCAAGGAGGTGAAAGACCTGTACTCTGGAAACTATTAAGACATTGATGAAAGAAATTGAAGCACAAACAAATGGCAAGATATTCTCATAGATTGGAAGAATTAATATTGTTAAAATACCCATACTCTACAAAGCAATCTACAGATTTGGCGCATTTCCTATCAAAATACAAGTAGCATTTTTCACAAAGCTAGAACAAATAATCCTAAAATTTATATGGAACCCCAAAAGACCCTGAAGAGCCAAAGTAATCTTAAGAAAGAATAACAAAGCTAGAGGTACCACAATCCCCGATTTCAAGATAAACTACAAAGCTGTAGTAATCAAAACAAGATGGTACTGGCACAAAAATAGACACATAGATCAATGGATCAGAGTAAAGACCCCAGAAATAAACCCATGCTTATATGGTCAGTTAATCTATGGTAAAGGAGGCAAGAATATACAATGGGGGAAAAGACAGTCTCTTCAATAAATGTTGGAAAACTGAACAGCTACGTGCAAAAGAATGAAACCAGACCACTTTCTTAAACCACACACAAAAATAAACTCAATGGATTAAAGACTTAAATGTAAGATGTGAAACCATAAATCTTCTAGAAGAAAGCACAGGCAGTAATCTCTTCGACATTGGCCTTAGCAACGTTTTTCTGAATACGTCTCCTCAAGCAAGGGAAACAAAAGCAAAAATAAACTATTGGGACTACATCAAACTGAAAAGCTTTTGCATTGGGGTGCCTGGGAGGCTCAGTCAGTTAAGTATCTGACTCTTGATTTTGGCTCAGGTCATGATCTCGGGGTTGTGAGATCAAGCCCTGCGTTGGGTTGCATGCTGGGTATGGAACCTGCTTAAGAATCTTTCTCTCTTCCTCTGCCCCTCCCAACTCGCAATCTAAAAAAAAAGTACAAACTTCCAGTTATAAAAGGAATAAGTCATAGGAATGAAAAGAACAGCATAGGGAATATAGTCAATAATGTAATAACTTTGTGTGGTGACAGTAACTAAGATTATCATGGGGAGCATTGCATAATGTATAGAAATGTCAAATCACTATGTTGTACACCTGAAACTAATTTAACATTGTAGGTCAACTACACTTCAGTAAAAAAAAACATATATTAGGGGTCAGTCAAACTTGGATAAGCCACCTTTTTAAATATTTTTATGGAAAATGCATTCTGAGTTTTATGTCTACCTAAGAAACTTCATATATTTACTTAAATGGACATCTATTGCAATTCAATGAGGAAAAGGTAACCTTTAATAATAGGTTAATCAGTACCACAGACTACTAGGTATTTTTGGGGGGCGGTGTTTTCTTTTTTTTTTTTTTAAAGATTTTATTTATTTATTTGAGAGAGAGAGAATGAGAGAGAGCACATGAGAGGGGGGAGGGTCAGAGGGAGAAGCAGACTCCCTGCCGAGCAGGGAGCCCGATGCGGGACTCGATCCAGGGACTCCAGGATCATGACCTGAGCCGAAGGCAGTGGCTTAACCAACTGAGCCACCCAAGCGCCCCAGGGGGGTGGTGTTTTCTATTTTGTTTTGTTTTTGGTGTTAAACATTCTTCTTTTTTTTTAAGATTTATTTCTTTATTTGAGAGAGAGCAAGAGAGTAGGGCAGGGGGAGGGCCAGAGGGAGAGGGAGAGAGAGTCTCAAGCAGACTCTGTTCTGAGCACGGAGCCCAATGTGGGGCTCTATATCAAGACCCTGAGATCATAACCTGAGCCAAAACCAAAAGTCAGACGCTAATCGACTGAGCTACCCAGGTGCCCCAAGCATTAAACATTTTTAAGGCAGTCTTGTTTGTGCTGTTTGACTCTACCATATTCCTTTGAAATCTGTGAACCTGAACTCCTTCATCTGAAATGTAATGGTCCAATTCCTCCCTTTTTCTTTTCCTTCTTATTTTGCCAATCAAAGGAGATTTTAGACATTAGTGATTTAGTCAGCATAAAGTAATGTGAAACAGTTTGGAAGGTGATGCTTTTCTTCATTCATTAAGCCTCCCTTTTTTCACTGATTGAGCAGAATAAAGAGCCACTTTGAGCAGGGACTATTTGTTATAAACTGTCCCACACAAATGGCATGGTGGAGTGTTTCATGTTTGGGAGGATAGGCCACTAGGATTATTTGTCTTTATTATACCAAATACAGGCTCCATTTCTCACAGCCATGAGATCATTTAGTCCAAAGAAAGAATCAGCAAAGGAAGCAAAAGGAGGGAATTAGGCCTTGCATGTCTCAAGGAATGACATGCTTCTCCCCCACTGGATAGGACTACAGGAATGAGGGTCAATATTTCTGATGTCAGTCATCTCCACAATTAGTTAAGCTTATTCTATGATACTGCTGACATACTTTTTGCCTTTGATTTTCCTACCAGCTCTTTAAAACAACTTGAATGTTTTATGACCACATTTTTGTGCCTTGATGTCAATAACTATATACTTATGAATAGAAAAAAATGAGTACATAAGTAGCAAACATTCCCTAGCCATAGAATAATTCTAAACTTTATGCAGCCAAGCCGCCAATTTCTTAAATTAAACTGTATAGAGAATTGCTGGTCTGGGTTCTAAGAAGAGTTCCCCAGGAATGATAGCCATATACTTTCTACCTAGTTCTCCTTTTAGTCCTAGTTAGAGAGATGTTGAAGCCGTTTTGCAGCTATAGCAAATCCATAGCACTTAGAAATAAATTCAACTACTGAATAAATAGCAGTTAATTAAATTTGTGTTCAGTTACCTAAAGAGAAACATTTAGTTAAAAAAAAAAAGTTATTCCAGAAATAAATTTCAAGAAATTCTTTTTCTTTCTCTTCTTTTCCTTCTTTGCTTCTGTGTAAATGTTTCTATGCTCATTATTTGGCAGAAACCAAAGCATTTTAGTTAATTAATGATGACCTTAATTACCCAACATCTCTCCTGACAGTTACTCTGTATTTAATGTAATTTAATGATAGGCACTATATAAGAGTATTTGTGGATAGATTTAAATTCAAGTTGGAAATTTTTTTTTTTTTAACATAAAAAAAAATCAAAGAGATTATCTCCAGGTTTGATCCTTAGAACCGGAGGCCCATTGATCAGTCAAAGTCGGGGCCAAATGCATTAGCACCAAAAGAAATGGCATTTGGGAACTGAGATTTGATCCATAAAGCTGAATGATCTGCAAACTGTGATCATTCAACAAAGCTCAATTTCATGTTGAGCTTTCTCTTTTGGAGTCGTCCTGTCCCAGAAAGCAGTGAAGGATGATATTGTGTTGGAGCACAGGTGCTAGTTGGGATGTGAAGAGTCTGGAGACGTGAAAAGCACATTACATATCCAGTAGAGTACTACCAGGGATGTACCAGCCAGAACAGAACAAATGATCAACACCGATCTTTCAACAACATGAACCTGGCTGAGCATTTCATAAATAATCCAGTGGACAATCACTGCAGGATGTATGGGAACCATTCTTGTTTTAATGCCCACTGGAAATATGTCCTATGAATCTCATCTTTTCAGCTGAGGAAGAAACAAGCAGCTCTTTGGATACATTTTTAGCAAGGAATTGGTGTTTTGTCAGGTCAGTGCATCATGATGTTACATTGAATTAAGCAGGATAATGGTGCAGTATATAGAATGCGGAAATACTGCCTGAGTCCTGGAAATTTGGAAATAGACTCTGGTTGGGAGATCAGAAAGTGAAGGCTCCAAAATGTTCAGTACTATCAGGGATCTTGATCCTGTGAGTATTAAAGAACAAATAGGAAGTCAGCCATTTTTCTGCTGTATGTACTTTGTAACTCATTCAGTTACTTTTCAGACATTTAGGAAGACAGTAACTTAAGTAGGGCCAAATCAAAGACCAGAGAAAACTACACATTTGGCCAAGTAAAGTTCGCATCCAAAAAAATAAATTGTAGCATTTTGTCTAAAGATGGGGCTATAGCTTCTGATGCTGTGTAGTATCCAAATACTGATTTAAAAGAAAATGATTTAATTAAGTGGCTGTACATTCATCAAGGATGAAGAATATGGATGAAAAACTTTTTTTAACCAATCATGCTGATTTGTCCTAACTATACTCACTAGTGATCTTGTCATTTGAGACATGTAGAATAAATTAAAAATTCCAAATGGAACAGTAAGAGTTCTGCAGGGAGACCAACCCTATCTACATAATGAACCAGAAGATATGTCAGATCTTTAATCCAGCAGCTGATTGGGAGAATGTTCATGATCTCTTACATAGATACTGGCTACTAACAAAACAACTGATAGCTTTCTGTACCGAGCCAAGAAAGCTCTTCACGTCTCCACGTGTAACATACCCAATTTTTTTTTATCATCAGATAGTTGCAGGTTAACACATTATCATAATCTTCACTGTCAAAATTAACCCCTGGTTAGGAGTTGTGTTACAACAACACTCCACAGGAATTGATAAATCCATATGGCGGGCACAGCTGGAGAGATAGTTGCAGTTGATAATGTAGCATTTCAGAAATATCCGAAGAATCTCTACTTTGTGAAGTAATTTGGAATTTGTACACTTCCTCATTCTCTTAAGCAAAACATAGACTAGAGAACACCTGGGAAACTCCAGAATAGTTTGGTTGTAGGTATTTGAGGTCAAGTTCTTATCACTTTATGCAAACTTTTGCCTTTTGAAAAGATAAACAAGATTTTAAAAATAAAATGTAGCTGACTTAAGTATCATATTTCTTCCATTTGTTGTTCTGACTTACTGTAAAATAAGTATAACACAGCTCTGAAATGAACACCTAAATATAAGAAAGACATTCCTACACCTTCTTTTCTGAGTCTTGCTACTCTTTGAATTTGTTCACTCTATCTGCAAGCCAGCATTCCTTATCAACATATGGTTCCAGGTTATTTCAGTAGAAATGGTTGTGATAAATGAGATTTATAATTGGGTCTTAATGGAGTACGTAAATTAGGATTTCAAGATTGAAGAGAATAGATTGCTTTTAAAAAGTAAAAATATCTAACTCCGGCAGAGCCTCTCAGTTCCCAGGCATTGGCATAGATGTAGCGGATATAACAGTGAGCAAAAACAGAATGGTCCCGCTACCATAAGACTTACGGGCCTGTTGGGAAGTAAGGGGGTACTCAGTCACACTGGAATGTGTGCTTTTGGTTGTGGGCTGGGAGAGGAACAGGGTTCAGTGATCTGATCGTGTAAAATACAAGCATACCTCGGAGATATTGTGGGTTTGGTTACAGACCAGTGCAATAAAGCAAATATTGTAATAACATGAGTCAAGTGAATTTTTTTGTTTCTCAGTGCATATAAAAGTTGTATGTACACTATACTGTAGTCTATTAAGTGTGCAATAGCATTATGTCTAAAAAACTGCACATACCTTAATTTAAAATACTTTATTGCTAAAAAATGCTAACCGTTATCTGAGATTTCAGCGAGTCATAATCTTTTGGCTGGGGGGTCTTGCTTTGATATTGATGGTCGCTAATTAATTATGGTGATGGTTGCTAAAGGTTGGGGTGGCTGTGGCAATTTCTTAAAATAAGATAGTGAAGTTTTCTGCACCAATTGACTCTTTGTTTCACTTGAACACACTTAGAAGCCATTATAGGGGGGCTCCTGGGTGGCTCAGTTGTTAAGCGTCTGCCTTCAGCTCGGGTCATGATCCCAGGGTCCTGGGATCGAGCCCCGCATTGGGCTCCCTGCTCAGCGGGAACCCTGCTTCTCCCTCTCCCACTCCCCCCTGCTTGTGTTCCCTCTCTCACTGTGTCTCTCTCTGTCAAATAAATAAATAAAATCTTTAAAAAAAAGAAAAAAGAAGCCATTATTGGGTTATTAATTGGCCTAACTTCAATATTGTTGTGTCTCAGGAGATAGGGAGGCCCTGGGAGAGGGAGAGAGATGGGCTGATGCCAGCTGGTGGAGCAGTCAGAACACACACATTTATGAATTCGGTTCACCATCTTACATGGGCACGGTTCCTGGTGCCCCCAAACAATTACAATAGTAACATCAAAAATCAGTGCTCACAGATCACCACAACAAAGGTAATAATAATGAAAAAGTTTAAAGTATTGCAAGAATGACCAGAATGTGACAGAGACATGAAGTGAGCAAATGCTGTTGGAAAAAATGGCACTGACAGACTTGCTTAACACAGGGTGGCCACAAACCTTCAATCTCTAAAAAAGCAGTATCTGCCAAGCACAGTAAAATCAGGTATGTCTGTTGGAAGGACATGATCTAGACTGGGAGGAAACTTCCTTGAAGAAGTAAATCTCTCTGGAGCTCAGATTTGGAAGAATGAAAGAATAGAATGAAGGAATAGTATTACAGACCAAGCAGCAGTACATATGTCAGGAGTGGGAAGGTTGTCTGGCCATGAGGAAAAGTGACATGGTAGTGCCCATGCGTGCTGGGGAGGGTAGTTCAAGTCTAAGTCTAGGATATCAGCAGAGACTAGGCTCTGGAGTAGCATTGAAGATTTGGGTGTTTTTCTGAAAGTAAGTTAAATATTGTGAAAGATTATTTTTAAGTGAAATAGGGGGTGAGTTAGAGTGGAGGGCAGTGTTGAAAAATGGGCTCTTGGCAGCTAAGGCTGATTTATTATTACCTAGCTTTTTGTAAAAAACAAAGAAAGAAGCAAAGTTCTCATCAGACTAAAAACAGTGGGTAGTCATCAAAAATTTACTTGAGGAATTACCTATAATTATAGCACAAATAGGCCAAATGGAGATATAACCATAGAAGACTGTCTTAATACATTCAGGCTGCTATAACAAAATACTACAGACTGGGTAGCTTGTAAATAACAGAAATTTATTTCTCCCAATACTGGAGACTGGAAGTCTGAAATAAGGGTGCCGGCATGGTCAGGTGAGGGTTTTCTTCCCAGTTCATTAGAGGTAATATTCTGCGGTATCCTCACATGGCAAAAAAGCCTAGGGAGCTCTGTGGGGTCTCTTTTATAAGAGCACTCATCCCATTCATGAGGGCTCCACCTTCATGACCTCATCACTTCCCAAAGGCCCCACCTACTAATGCCTTTACCTTTAGGGATAAGATTTCAAAATACGAATTTTGGGGAGACACAATATTAAGACTAGAGCAGAGACTCATGACTAAACAACTAAATTAACAACAAGGAATATGGGAAGGATATCTTTAAAGGCTTCCAACAAGAGCTATGTTATACCTCTATATTAAATATATTTCAGTCTGGATATCTAATTAAAAAATCTGATGTCTGTCTCCTTATTATGAGAAAACATTTTTTTCTAAGGTATCCAGAGGAAGTAACCTACCATACTTATTAACACACACACACACACAATACACCATCTCCCTCTCCCCAGAATCACTAGCAATCAACAGTTCTAACTAATGCTCTATAGAGAAAGAGGCTACCATGGCATATTGTGTGGACACAGGAAAGAGGTTATACCAGTTCACTGAGACAGTGATAACTGAAGCAATAGAAAGCTCTATCTTAGTTCCTCAGAATCTTACTAAATTAATGATAGCCAGACACCAGTAATTTGGAAAGGAAATATGGCTATCAAATTGCTTTAAACTTAAGATATGAGATGGCGATTCTGGGAGCCCCTGTGGTCAGTTTGAGTGAATAAAGGGATAAACCCATTTTTGGTTGGTGAATCTAAGACCTGGGTAAAATCATAACCAATGTTAATAAATAGAGTTAAATAAAAAATCCGCTCCATCACGGTGACCTAAGAAAATACTCCGTGATAAAGAGCGGGGGCAAGAGGAGGGAAGAGTCAGCCATTGTCTGAGGATGTAAAACAAAACATAACAAAGATGTGTCTCTGTTGTGCTTTCAGTCAAGACAAAGAAAGCGTGGATTCTATGAAACAGAGATGCTAATGGGAAAAGGGATCTGACTCTGATACAGACTGGCATTTAAAAAGAGCTAACAAAGATGAGAAATGAAAGAATTAAAACCTGCAGTGCAGATGCAATAAAAAGCCAAATGAACATTGTAGAAAATTGCATTAGTGATAAGCATGACTAACTAGATAAGCTTTTTTAAAGAATGCCAAAGGAACGTATAATGATCAGAAAGCTTCATAAATATGGAAATTCAGGAATAAAGATCCAATCTATACATAATCAATGTAATTAATAAAGATATTTTATCAGTGCAGACGTATTATTTTATTTAATATCATGGCATACTTAACATTTCATACCAACACATCATCCTTTTAATAGTAAAAACATGTTGTATTTTCCCCTCTTTGAGAGGGAATCAAAAGTTTTTATGTTATTCTTTATTCTAATAATTAGAGGAAATATAGATTAAGGTAGATATAAAAACAGAATATGTGTCTTCCAAGTTGCTGGAGACAGTTAAATCAAATAAATTGTAATCTGTTCAACCAAAGACCAAAGGTAAAGATGAGCGAAACAGCATGAATAAAAAACTCACAAAAAGATGACAAATACAAGAGTATATAGTATATGACAGAATATACAGAGATAAAACTTTCATATGAACATAAGAGCATCAGATTCAGTTAAAATTTTGTTTGATCTAACCAGAATTTGATGGCATTTATTTAAAATAAAATATTCTAACAAAATAGATTTTAAAAAGAATAGATGATAAACTTACTAGTTTAGGACCGAGTATTATCTGTATGCAAAAACATCAAATTGGGAAAAGAGCCTTTTTATTATTAAGATACACAAACCCTAATGAAGACATTCCAGTTATAGTATTTTAAACACCATAAAACATAGTATCAAAATTTATAATGCTAAATATTTGGAAACACAAGGAATTACTAAAGCATATTTTTTTACTTAATTTGACAGACCAAGTAAATAGAAATAAGGATACAAAAAATTGAATAATGTAATAATAAAACATATGTACTTATCTTCTATTATCCACAGGGAATATGTTCCAAGCCCCCCAGTAGATGCCTAAAATTGCGGATAAGACTGAACCCTATATATACTATTTTTTTCCTATACATATATACCTATGATAAAGTTTAATTTATCATTTAAGCATAGTAAGAGATTAACAACAACAACTAACAATGAAATAGTACAATTATAACAATATACTGTAGTAAATGTTAAGTGAATATAGTTTCTCTCAAAATATCTTATGGTACTGTACTAACCCTTCTTGTGATGATGTGAAATGATAAAATGCCTGTGATGAGATGAAGTGATGTGAATGACATAGGCATTGGGACATAGCATTAGTCTACTCTTAATCTTCTGACCATATGTCAGAAGGAGGGTCATCTCCTTTGGACCACAGTTGACCACATGTAACTGAAACCATGGAAAGCGAAATCGCCCATAAGAGAGAGCTACTGTATATTTATATACTTTCCTTTCAAGTGCCCATGTAATGCTTATTATAATTGGCTACATAATAAGCCAAGAAAAAAAATTTAAGAAGTTAAAATTGTACACATCAGGTCTTATTTTCTGCCATTATATAGTTAAACTAGAAACTAGCTATAGGTAATTTTATACAATGACAATAACCACATTAAAAAAAATCAACCCATGCAAATTTCAAGTCATTTTTCTAATATCTACTGAGTCAAAGCACAAAGAAAAACCATAATTTATGGATGTTTCCAAATTTGAAGAAATGAGGACAAATGCATCCACACTAATAAAATTTACAAAAAGTGCACTCAGAGGCAAGTTAATAACTTTAAATTTATTATTAAGAAATTCTGGAAATCAAAATCAATAAACTAAGTATTCACCTCATGAATGTTAAAAAGAACACAAAACAAACCTAAGGGAAAGAGAAGGAAAGAAGATGAAGGTCAAAATTAATAAATTGGAAAATAGAAACAGTACACATGAGACAACTGAGAGAAGTTTTGAGAAGAAAAAAAAATACAAGTGTATTTCTCCCCAAATCTAATCAAAAAGAAACCAGAGAAATACAAATACACAAAATTAGAAACTAAAAGGAGCATACAATTTTGTATACAAGATTTAAAATCATAAAAGCAGACTATCCACAATCCTGTGATCATTTGAACATCTAGATGAAATGAAAAATCTACTGAGATTATATAGATAACAAAACTGAATAAAGAAAATATAGAAAATCTGAATAGACCATTTATCATGGAAAGAATTGAAAGTTGTCAAGAATCACTTTCTTCCAAGTGCTCTGAGCCATAAATTTTATAAGAAATGTTTTTTCAAATTTTTAAGGTAATTCCCTTACCAAACAATTGTGTCAGAGCAAAGACAGGATGAAAAGCTACCAGTTCATTTAATGAAATGAGTATAATCCTGGTACCAGAACCCGACAAAGACAATAAAAGAAGAAGCAACCTCACATATGAACGTTAGTAATACTTCTATAGTGAATAATATATGTCAGGCATGATTTTAAATTCTTTACATATATTAACATTTAATTCTTACAAGAACCATATGATATAAGTGCTATATATTCCCATTTTATAGATGACAAAACCCCTGAGACACTGTTAAAGTAAATATGACATTCTTCAATAATTTATGAACAACCATTTTTGGGTATGTCTACAATACGAGGGAAAGTCTTGAAAATACAGATAACTCCACAAAGAGTATTTGTTTCAATCTTTCCCATATTCTGGACTAAAAATACAAAAACACAGTTATCAAATATAAACATAATGAAAAGTAGAAAGATACTCCTGTGACCAGCTAAAGGACAACCAATACCCAAAGAGGGTAAGAGACATATAAGAATGAAACAGTGTTGGTAACTATTAAAGCTGAATGATACATGAGGGTTCATTATACCACTGTCTCTACTTTTGTAATTGGTGTATGTTTGAAAATTTCTGTAACAAAACATTTAAAATTCAAATATATGTTGGCTTTAGTGAACTCCAAGGTTGCTTCTAGCTTAGATTTTATATTGTTCTCCATTGTTAATTATCTTTCTCCCAAAAAAATACATTTTTCTACCAGTCTTTGTGGGAGTAAGATGTTTGCATCATCTGGAGGAGTTTCTACGATGCATGAACATATGGGTATCTTGCCAATCATATAGCTATTTTGTTACTTATTCTCCATTTGAAAATCAATCTAGATATTCAAGTTAAAATAGCTACCCATACTACCCTGCCTTTAGAGATGCGTATCACTAAAAATGCCTGGATTGGCAATAATCCTCTTTGCTCCTGCCTAGAGCTGTTCTGAATCTCCAGTGGCAGGCCCTCGCCGTGTTACTGGGGCAAGTGTGCAGTGATGTGCATTAAATCTGCACTCAGCAATGCTCAGATGATGACTTTCTGCAGGGAATGAAGAAAATATACATATAAACATCCCATTCCCAAATGGCACCGTAGCCTAGTTAAGAGAATTGCTTGCGGGGGAGTACATTATGCTAAGGGGACTAGTTCATTTTCAGGTTAGAAAACTTTAAATTCAAGTTGACATAGCTTCTGTTTTCATTTCCATACTTATCTCAGCTGGGGAAATGTGGCATTTGTCACTAAAAATCAACCAGCGAAATACAGAGAAGGGATGGGGAAAATCAGTGAGTGGTCCAAAGACTGAAAGTGGCTGCGATCTAAAACAGGTCATGTTTTATTTGGTAGCAAATACCATACCAAATTTGCTTTCTACTGGTACACCTTTTATTTTCAACAAAATCCCACATGCCCAGCAACAATCTAAGAGCAAAAATGCAAGTTACCTCATGATAGACCAGCATTCCAGACAGCTCATAAACAATTAAGAAGCAAGTCTGAATTAAACTCACAGGTTCAGGGCTAGGTATGTTAGAGTAATGCAGAGTATGTCAGTTTCCTGACAATGAGCAGCTTCGTTCAACAAACCACATATAAGGGGCTTCCCTGTTAAGCCACACGTGATTTCTGTTTTAATGTCAGGGTAGATCCATAAAGCTTAAAGTACAGAAGCTTTCATGTGGCCACACTGAAGTTTTCAGAATGAGAATGAATGGGCTCAATTAAAAGATAGAACTGGGAAAATTGAAATTAATCCTCCATAATCCTAGCTTTAAAAACGCTCATCTCTGTTGTCTACAGGTATCTTTTTTTTTTTTTTTTTAGATTTTATTTATTTATTTGACAGAGAGAGACACAGTGAGAGCAGGAACACAAGCAGGGGAAGTGGGAGAGGGAGAAGCAGGCTTCCTGCTGAGCAGGGAGCCCGACGTGGGACTCGATCCCAGGACCCTGGGATCATGACCTGAGCCGAAGGCAGATGCTTAACGACTGAGCCACCCATGCGCCCTGTGTACAGGCATCTTTAAAATGAGTTACAAGTACTCGAACAGGCTCCTCTTGGATGCCCTTTTACATTCAGCACCACCATATCCCTTTTCCAATAGAAGCTGGGAAACAATCCAGGGTTAATTGAAGAGTCCATTTGCTTTTATATATACTGAGTATAAGAAATAACAAAGTTTTCAGAGTTTCTATTGACAGACTGATAGAATATATTTGCCATTCATATCCTATGCCTTGTAAAAAAAAAAAAACTATGAAGAATTTGGGGTGTTGACCCTGGAATGTGTAATTTATGCATAGCTCTTGTAAGCTGTTACCTCTTAATCACTCAGGAGCCCCTGCTCTTCAAGCAGACTAATGATCCCCTGCTGACTATCAGCTCTGCTTGCGGTTCTGCCTTCAACTCATCTGTCAGCACCACTCCCCAAGGGGACTCTATGAAAGTTGGGAAGTCTGACATCCGTACATTAACTACCCTGTGACTTTGTCCATTAATAATGGACTGTCCCGCCGTAAGCTGTGAGCTTCCTCCCCAACACGGACTGTTTTTCCTTTTATGTGCCACTATGTCTGTCATCAGAGAGATAGCCAGAGAAAAGACATCTGGTATCTGTAACTCATAGGGGGTTCATAAAAACTAAAGCAGGTAGATTGTTCTCTCAAATGAAGTTCCTGGAACTACGGAATGATGAATATCATGCTAATGGCCTCCTTCCTCTCGCTTGGTGACAGCCTGTAACCAGTTGTTGTTGTTTTTGTTTTTTTAATCACATCCACACTGACACACATGTCCTAAGTTTTTTTTTAAGAGATACATTTCTGATTTCTGATGTTGAATCCTTAGAGATAGAGCCCAATTATTTTGAAAACTATTTCTTTCCACATCTGCAAAGGAATTGTCCTAAGATGTGACAACTAAGTATGTTAAGACCTATTTTCCAATTAATTATTAAAAAAGAATTCTCTGAAGTAAATCAAAATGGCCTTGAAGATTTTGGCTGGATTGTTCCTAATTTACCTCAGATGCAGATAAAAACTGGGGGCAGAAAAGAGAAAATTGGAAGCCCACTGGGCCAGGATGGCAGGTTTTTGCTTTTGTCCAAAATACAGAAGAAAGAACAAAGAGGTGACCAAAACAGAAACATATTAGACCCCTGTAGGTGAATGATATTCATTTCTCTGAAGCTCATAAATATTTAGATGTTCAACACTTCCCTTGCATGACAGGTTATTCGTCAAGTTACTGTAACAATAAATTACCTTATCCAGAATCTGCAATAGCACTCTAAAACTTTCGGAGAGTATGCTGAAAAAGCCAGGTGTGAGATAATAAGGAATGGTGAAGGCTCTGGTGAACTAGAGACCATGTATCTCATCAAAAAGGGGCAGGTCACTGTTACTACAGTGCATCCAGGTGAGTGTTCTTAGGGTCAACTAGCTAGTCAAATGGACCTGATCACCATGCAGCACACTTGGCCTCTGGCTCACATAAGGACAGGACAGAGTACATGCCAAAAGACCAGGGCCAGGACCTTCTCTTCGATGGAGTCTGGGAGAAGTCCAAACAGCAATTCAGGGACTTTTTCTTGTCCCCACAGTCATGTTTTAAGAGCAAAGAATTGAGACTCATGTAGCAGGCCTGGAGCCTTCTGACTTAGAAGGTCCATATCTTTTCTTTTTTTTTTTAATTTTAGATTTATTGATTTATTTGAGAGAGAGAAAGTGCACGCACGTATTCGCAGGGGTGAGGAGGGGCAGAGGGAGAGAGAATCTCAAGCAGACTCCCCCCTGAGCATGGAGCCTGACTTGGGGCTTGATCCCAGGACCCTGAGATCATGGCCTAAGCTGAAATCAAGAGTGGGATGCTTAACTGACTGAGCCACCAGGCGACCCAGAAGGTTGATGTCTTAAATAGGAGCAAAGATCTCTTGCAACATTTCTAGAGGCATAGCTTCCAAAGTCCCCATGAGGGGGCCCAGTGATGAGAGTCACCACATTCAGGGAAACCTAGCACAATGACTGTCCAGCAGATATGTATTGTTCATTTGCATTCCTCTCAGCCAGATACAGGGTGCCAGTCCTGGGTTATTTTTACTATAACACTGTTGCCTGGTCACCTGGCTGACATTTTACCTTTATAAGATTTCTGGGGAAACAAAGCCAGAAAGTTAACCTAAGATAATTTGTTTATAGACATAATAGGTTTTTAACACTTTACATACTGTTACCATGTGGGAGTGTGAACTCAGATCTTTTTCTTTTCATTTTCTCTTCCTTCTTCTCATCATTTTCCTTCCTCCTTCTCTCCCCCACCTCCTTCTCATCCTTTTTCTTGTTTTAGAAAAGCTAGAAGTCCAGATTTTTTAAATGTTAAGTCTCCCAATTTTTAAGTGAGAATACTTAAGTGAGAGTAAGGGTACTAGACCAGGAAACAGAAGACCTGGGTCCTGGGATTCTAGCAATGGACTGTGTGATCTATATCACAGCTAAAGTAAAATAGGAAAAACCTTGCCTAAAGTCAGTGAAAAGCTGATTCTATGATGCTGTTACTATTTTCTAATTGATAAAAGGTGATACTTCCTGTTCATGTGCTCAATGCCAGGGAACCTGTTCCTCTTCACTTACCTTTCTACTCTGCTTTATCATGTGAAAATCCAAACAGAATAAAACACTCAGAGGTCTTTCAAGCCTAAATGCCCATTGTTGGACAAAATTTTCCAATAAAGATGCTAAGAAGAATGATGCTAACTCTCATAGAGTTTAGACCAACATATCTGCTTTTGTTTGCATTGCCCAGAGAAATTGGGTCAAAAAAAGTAATACCTGGGTGGATTTTGGCTTTTAGACTGGTTTTTCAGATGCCTGATGTGTTAATATAGTGCAGAGATTACAGTGTCATCACAGCTGCTACAATCCTAGTTAAATTTGCTTCATGTTATGACAATGTTGTTCTACCCTGCATTCATTCAGATATCTTTATTTTGCCAATTCTGCCATCATCACCAAGAAAATATACTGTGGTAGAGAATTCATTTACAAATGAAGAGAATTAGGATTATTTTTATTTTTCTGCTACAATTTCATCAGTCTTATGGGGGCCAAGTCAAGGATTCCATTCTGTAACCAGCAATGAAGGGGCGCCTGGGTGGCTCAGTTGGTTAAGCGGCTGCCTTCGGCTCAGGTCATGATCCTGGAGTCCTGGGATTGAGTCCCGCATCGGGCTCCCCGCTCAGCGGGGAGTCTGCTTCTCCCTCTGACCCTCCCCTCTCTCATGCTCTCTGTCTCATTCTCTCTCTCTCAAATAAATAAATAAAATCTTTAAAAAAAAAAAAAAAACAGCAATGAATACAGGAATTTATCAATTCCCAAACTGGCTCCAACATCAAATCTACATTTGGCCAATAGCCTAAGGATTTGGTTATTTGCTCAATCCTTTTTAAAGAAATCTTTTCATTTTTTGTGGGTCAGAGGCTCTTTGTTATGTGGGAAAGGTATATCCATGAGGAACAGAAGGGAATAGGTTGAAAGCACAGTTATTAGAAATGTTTTCATTCATGATAACACAGGCATTTGTAGGAATTTCATTTTCCTCCATTGACCACAATATTAAACATTTCATCAAGGAAATGTTCCACAGGAGATTTACTCTTAGGAATAGGATCTAATCTTTTATATCACAGTAAGAAGCTGATCAAAAGTGTTGAAAGCTAGCTATTAAAGGATTAACTAGGTCACATTGAAATATATGATGTAAAAACAGAAGAACATTTTCTTATAAGCTTCAGTTGAAACTTGTAAAAACAGAAGAACATTTTCTTATAAGCTTCAGTTGAAGCTTATAAAAAATACAGAAACCAACCCCCCCATTGTTTTCAAGAACACATTAGTTAAGAGAAAATATTGAACCTTCATTCAACATTTAAAATATTCTCACTGAGCATTGTTGAAGCTATCTTAAGGATTATGTTCTTTGACACAAGGATAAGGGAAAGCCATTAGGTTTTGGGTAATTACATTTGTAGTTTGAAAATATAACTCTTTTGAAGAGTATGGGAAATGGCTTGCAGCAGGGCAAGCATGTATGAAGAGAGACCAAGAACGTGGTAGTTGAAATAATCTGACCAAGAGATGTTGGTATTTTGGTCTTGGGTAGTGGCTGTAGCAATGGATGCTTTCTGCTCCCTCCCTTAACACAAATACAAAATCTCTCTGGGCCTTTAAGGTCAACCTCACCCACTGGTGCACTGGATTCTATCCCCTCTCACCCACTCGAAGACTTGGCTCTAGCCATTGCTTTTCTCCTTTTCCCTGCATTAAATTCTTCTTCCCTTCTACATTACTCCCATCTGCATTCAAGCATGCAGCAACATCTTCTGTGTTAAATAAATTAGAAAGTCCCTTGAGCCCCACTACCCAATTTCTGTGCTCTCAAAGACATTAAACATGTCCCTGCCTACAGTGGGGCCTTTGTGATTGTTGTTCCCTTGCCTTTAAATTCCCATTTCTCAGATACCTGCATGGCTTGTACCCTTTCCTGTTAAAGCTCTGGTCATTTTCACTCCTTCCCTGATATTTCTAAAAATAGTACCATCTCTTTTGTTGTTTTTTTTTTTCCCTTAACCGTGTTTGGCACCAAGAACTGTATTTCTTAACAGATTTGAGGAATTTCATGGTTGTATTTTAAAACAGTTTATATTAAAACCACCATAGATGTATTATCCAGTGGAATTTGGAAGTAGAATAAATATGTATTATAAACCCCTGACTTGCAGTAGACTGCTTCAGGATCTGCCTCCTGGCTCTTCAGAGTGTGTGTTATATCCCACTCTTCAGGTAGGGTTACATCAGTGAAAAGGTTGTAATGCACTGTTGAATTGGGAATGGACAATCATCTATATTATGCAACTGAGAGATACCTAGAAAACTATCTGCTCCATATTCATTTGTCATTGGTCTGCCATCCACCTGTCAGGTCCCACCATCGGTCTCCCCTACTGGAATCAGCCCATTAGAAGTCAACCTACAGTGCTTCTATAGGAAGCCTATGCAGAGATTTTAGATACAATTACATGGTCTAATAAGCCAGAGTCTGCTTACAAGGCAATAAAACAGAATATGACTTCTTTTAAAGCACTATAGGGGCTCTGTCAACCCACCTCCCCTTACCTGACTTTGTGAATAAAGAGATTCTCTCCATTCCTTCTGTAATGAACCATGCCAATTGCCTGTGGCAAGCTGTAGGTATGGCTTGGTAGGCTACAGGCAAGTGAACCTGTATCCTTTTGTTCCTCCCTATGAAGTTGTATACTTGCCAAGAATCAGTTGTTTTTGTTCCTAAACCTGTTTAGACCACTTGTACTTATTTAGTTTAAATATTACATAAACTGATGAAATGTAATAAAAAGGAAAGAACTGTCATTTCTACAAAAATAACTTGGAATCCTTTGGGAAAGACTCAATAAAGGCAAGTCAGTGAAAAATAAAGATGCTGTGGGCAAGATAATTATAAAAGTTTGGGGGAGGAGGGTCATTAAACTCTAGTAGGATTCTGTACTCCTGTAGTTTCACATGTCTTATTTTAACAAAACTAAGTCCCAGGCATGATGAGTGTAGTTTAGGTAAAAATGATAACATCAACCCCAGTCAACAGTCAACTTAAAAAAAAAGATAAGAAACAAGAAGGCAAAGGGGTACATTGTTCCTATATCAAAAGATTGACAAATAATATACATTTAATTTTCTAAATAAGAATTTATGAATGAATAATAACAATTGTAAATATCTATGTCCCTAACATGGGAGCAGCCAATTATAAGCCAATTAATAACAAAAGCAAAGAAACACATTGACAACCTAATAGTAGGGGACTTTAACACCCCCCCTCACTGAAATGGACAGATCATCTAAGCAAAATATCAACAAGGAAATAAAGACTTTAAATGACCCACTGGACCACATGGACGTCACAGATATATTCAGAACATTCCGTCCCAAAGCAACAGAATACATATTCTTTCCTAATGCCCATGGAACATTCTCTACAATAGATCAAATCCTAGGTTACAGTCAGGTCTCAACTGGTACCAAAAGATTGGGAACTTTCCTGCCTATTTTCGGACCACAATGCTTTGAAACTAGAACTCAATCACAAGAGGAAAGTCAGAAAGAACTCGTAAATACATGGAGGCTAAAGAGTATCCTACTAAAGAATGAATGGGTTAACCAGGAAATTAAAGAAGAATTAAAAAAATTCATGGAAACAAATGAAAATGAAAACACAACTGTTCAAAATCTTTGGGATGCAGCAAAGGCGGTCCTAAGAGGAAAGTATATAGCAGTACAAGCCTTTTTCAAGAAACAAGAAAGGTCTCAAATATACAACCTAACCCTACACCTAAAGGAGCTGGAGAGAGAACAGCAAATAAAGCCTAAACCCAGCAGGAGAAGATAAATAATAAAGATCAGAGCAGAAATCAATGAAATAGAAACTAAAAGAATAGTAGAACAGATCAACGAAACTAGGTCCTGGTTCTTTGAAAGAATTATTAAGATTGATAAACCCCTGGCCAGACTTAACAGAAAGAAAAGAGAAATGACCCAAATAAATAAAATCATGAATGAAAGAGGAAAGATCACAACCAACCCCAAAGAAATACAAACAATTATAAGAACATATTATGAGCAACTCTATGCCAGCAAATTAGATAATCTGGAAGAAATGGATGCATTCCTAGAGATGTATCAACTACCAAAACTGAACCAGGAAGAAATAGAAAACCTGAACAGATTATAACCACTAAGGAAATTGAAGCAGTCATCAAAAATCTCCCAACAAACAAGAGCCCAGGGCCAGATGGCTTCCCAGGGGAATTTACCAAGCATTTAAAGAAGAATTAATACCTATTCTTCTGAAACTGTTCCAAAAAATAGAAATGAAAGGAAAACTTCCAAACTCGTTTTATGAGGCCAGCATTACCTTGATACCAAAACCAGGAAAAGACCCCATCAAAAAGGAGAATTACAGACCAATATCCCTGATGAACATCGATGTAAAAATTCTCACCAAAATACTAGCCAATAGGAGCCAACAGTACATTAAAAGGATTATTCACCACGACCCAGTGGGATTTATTCCTGGACTGCAAGGTCGGTTCAACATCCACAAATCAATCAATGTGATACAATACATTAATAAAAGAAAGAACAAGAACCATATGATCCTCCCAATAGATGCAGAAAAATCATTTGACAAAGTACAGCATCCTTTCTTGATCAAAACTCTTCAGAGTATAGGGATCGAGGGTACATACCTCAATATCCTAAAAGCCATCTATGAAAAACCCACAGCAAATATCATTCTCAATGGGGAAAGACTGAGAGCTTTCCCCTTAAGGTCAGGAACACGGCAGGGATGTCCACTATCACCACTGCTATTCAACATAGTACTAGAAGTCCTAGCCACAGCAATCAGAAAACAAAAAGAAATTAAAGGCATCCAAATTGGCAAAGAAGAAGTCAAACTCTCACTCTTTGCAGATGAT
The DNA here is from genome assembly GCF_029215605.1 of Mirounga angustirostris. Classification (NCBI taxonomy): domain Eukaryota; kingdom Metazoa; phylum Chordata; class Mammalia; order Carnivora; family Phocidae; genus Mirounga; species Mirounga angustirostris. The sequence goes on along the minus strand of NW_026991709.1, from coordinate 171,652,069 downwards.
ATGATACTTTATGTGGAAAACCCAAACAACTCCACCCCAAAACTGCTAGAACTCATACAGGAATTCAGTAAAGTGGCAGGATATAAAATCAATGCACAGAAATCGGTGGCATTCCTATACGCCAAAAACAAGACAGAAGAAAGAGAAATTAAGGAGTCGATCCCATTTACAATTGCACCCAAAACCATAAGATACCTAGGAATAAATCTAACCAAAGAGGCAAAGAGGGCGCCTGGGTGGCTCAGTTGGTTAAGCGACTGCCTTCATCTCGGGTCATGATCCCAGGGTACTGGGATCGAGTCCCGCATCGGGCTCCCTGCTCTGTGGGGAGCCTGCTTCTCCCTCTCCCACTCCCCCTGCTTGTGTTCCCTCTCTCGCTGTGTCTCTCTCTGTCAAATAAATAAATAAATAAAATCTAAAAAAAAAAAAGAGGCAAAGAATCTGTACTCAGAAAATTATAAAATACTCATGAAAGAAATTGAGGAAGATACAAAGAAATGGAAAAATGTTACATGCTCATGGATTGGAAGAACAAATATTGTGAAGGTGTCAATGCTACCTAGAACAATCTACACATTTAATGCAATCCCTATCAAAATACCATCCACTTTTTTCAAAGAAAGGGAACAAATAATCCTAAAATTTGTATGGAACCAGAAAAGACCCCGCATAGCCAGAGGAATGTTGAAAAAGAAAAGCAAAGCTGGCGGCATCACAATTCCGGACTTCCAGCTCTATTACAAAGCTGTCATCATCAAGACAGTATGGTACTGGCACAAAAACAGACACATAGATCAATGGAACAGAATAGAGGGCCCAGAAATGGACCCTCAACTCTATGGTCAACTAATCTTCGACAAAGCAGGAAAGAATGTCCAATGGAAAAAAGACAGTCTCTTCAACAAATGGTGTTGGAAAAATTGGACAGCCACATGCAGAAGAATGAAACTGGACCATTTCCTTACACCACACACAAAAATAGACTCCAAATGGTTGAAAGACCTCAATGTGAGACAGGAGTCCATCAAAATCCTAAAGGAGAACACAGGCAGCAACCTCTTCGACCTCAGCCGAAGCAACTTCTTCCTAGAAACATCACCAAAAGCAAAGGAAGCAAGGGCAAAAATGAACTATTGGGACCTCATCAAGATAAAAAGCTTTTGCACAGCAAAAGAAACAGTCAACAAAACCAAAAGACAACCGATAGAATGGGAGAAGATATTTGCAAATGACATATCAGAGAAAGGGCTAGTATCCAGAATCTATAAAGAACTTATCAAACTCAACACCCAAAGAACAGATAATCCAATCAAGAAATGGGCAGAAGACATGAACAGACATTTTTGCAAAGAAGACATCCAAATGTCCAACAGACACATGAAAAAGTGCTCAACATCGCTCGACATCAGGGAAATCCAAATCAAAACTTCAATGAGATATCACCTCACACCAGTCAGAATGGCTAAAATTAACACGTCAGGAAACGACAGATGTTAGTGTGGATGTGGAGAAAGGGGAACCCTCCTACACTGTTGGTGGGAATGCAAGCTGGTGCAGCCACTCTGGTAAACAGTATAGAGGTTCTTCAAAAAATTGAAAATAAAGCTACCATATGACCCGGCAACTGCACTACTGGGTATTTACCCCAAAGATACAAATGTAGTGATCCAGAGGAGTACATGCACCCCGATGTTTATAGCAGCAATGTCCACGATAGCCAAACTATGGAAAGAGCCAAGATGTCCATCAACAGATGAATGGATAAAGAAGATGTAATATATATATATATGGAATATATATATATAATGGAATATTATGCAGCCATCAAAAGGAATGAAATCTTGCCATTTGCAACGATGTGGATGGAACTGGAGGGTATTATGCTGAGCAAAATAAGTCAATCAGAGAAAGACATGTATCATATGATCTCACTGATATGAGGGATTCTTAATCTCAGGAAACAAACTGAGTGTTGCTGGAGTGCTGGGGTGTGGGAGGAATGGGGTGATTGGGTGATAGATATTGGGAAGGGTATGTGCTATGGTGAGCACTGTGAATTGTGTAAGACTGTTGAATCACAGACCTGTACCTCTGAAACAAATAATACATTATATGTTTAAAAAAGAGAAGAAGATAGTAGGAAGGGAAAAATGAAGGGGGGGAAGTCGGAGGGGGAGATGAACCATGAGAGACTGTGGACTCTGAGAAACAAACTGAGGGTTCTAGAGGGGAGGTGGGTGGGGGAATGGGTTAGCCTGGTGATGGGTATTAAAGAGGGCACATATGGAATGGAGCACTGACTGGGTGTTATTCAGCAAAGAATGAATCATGGAACACTACATCAAAAACTAATGATGTAATGTATGGTGATTAACATAACATAATAAAATTTTTAAAAATGGTCGTAACATCTCAAAAAAAAAAAGGTAAGAAACAAGAAGGCAAAGGGTACGTTGTTCCTCTATCAAAAGATTGACAAATAATACATTTAATATTCTAAATAAGAATTAATGAAAATAAATATATAGAAATATTTAAACTATATAAATACATAAATAATATCTAATAATGTCATTGCATAAAATGTTTATGATGTAAATATGGCATTTTTTCATGGCTTCCCACTTTTAGTAACTTTTTAAACTAGTCAACTAACTCTAGGTTTAAACAGTGTAGGACAAGAGAGTTTTTACATTTCTTGAGAACACCTTTCAAAACTAGGAATTACATTCCCATTACATGCATGTTGAGAATACCAAAGGAGGTGAAATATCAAGAACAGTCCTTTGAGAAAAGTAAATTATTCATCCCATTTTATACATGAAGCTTAAGGAGGGTAAATGACTTAGAGCTGACCTGTTAAGAATTAAAATCTGCCTTCCTCATGGTATCTGCTCTGAGTTCTTCTACTTGAATGTCACTTCAAACGTCTCCTCCTAGCTTCTCATTTAGATCTTTTATAACATAGATTTTTCAAAATAAATACCAACTAAAGACTGCTGAGCTAATTATGTATTTTAATTAATGGCTTTGGATCGTTGTGACATTATGATAATAGAAATGCCAATTTTACATTTCCAGTAACCAACTCTCATACTTTAAGGGTGTGTGGAGCAGTTCCTTGATTTGGGAAATACTGTATATGAAATTCTCCTCTTGTAGACTTTATAGCTCAAGGATTTGGAGAAGTCCTGTAGTGAAGAAATGTACCCAATTGTTTTTCAACCTGTTATTTCCCCAACATACTTGTCCACCTGGTTTTATCATGGAATGCCTTTTTAAATTCAGTTAAACCAGTATTTCATGCATATGTGTCTTAAGTGTTGCTATATAGAGTGGGTGCTCATGTTTTTTTCTTATGATCAGTCCTGTTTTTATATACTCTCAGCTTGTTGACCATAGTTCTCTGGTCTGAATCCTCTTACTACACGCTTATTATTCTCATCTTTTTATCATATTCAGGAGGGAAAGGGCAAATGTTTCAAGGGCTAGACTTGGCAGTTACCCTGAGAGCTGAACTGTGATCTTGGCACCTATTACCTTAGAGGTCACTAAGGCCTACCTGAAATTATCCACAAGTAGAGATCCACTGAAGACTGAGATCACCCCTTGCTCAACCAGTCTTAGTTAAGAAGCTCATGGAGAGCAAAAAAATCAAACTCCTGCCACAGGCTGAACAAGTACATCTAGGGTCAGCTAATCAATGCTGACCTAGCAATTTGTGACCTGAAGGGTGGCAGGAATGCTAAAGTTATATGCACCTCTCCCTTCTAGCTAATGTTGGCATGTCTCTGTTTGTGAAGCTGGCTGAAAATAATTTTGTGCCACATGTCCTCCTTTGCAGGATAACAAAGCCATGTGTGTTTTTCTGTCATTTGTGTCTGCCCTGTGCAAACTTAGAGTGTGCCAGCACCTGGCCACCTAGTAAATAACCAGATGAACATTGAATGCTTGTGCTCAAAGCCTTCTTTGAGAAGGACTTTCCTTCACTCCATCCTTACCCTCTGTCCTGAATCTTCACCATCATCCGTCAGAAGAGATCAGCTACAGAGATACTCCTAGAAAATACCAATGTGCCTGACTTCCCCATCTCCGTACTTTTATAGGGCCTACTTGACTACTAGAACAACTCAGAGTTGAACTGACTTGCTCAAGATCACCCTGCTAACAATTGGCAAATGCAACATTATATCTAAAATTTAGCATAAGCTTTTAGTTGACATGTTTTTCAGTTAGAATGAAGCCAAATAGACATCAGAGGAAGAAGAATGAAAGCAGAGAAGCCAAGAATGTGTTAGAGCAGTCCTGTACTAGCAGAATTAGTCAGGGGCAAGGGGAATAATTTTTGTTTCAAGCAGAATTAAGAAGGTAGAGTTTAAGAACAGATTTCCAGGAATCATCATACAATTGGCCATTGGATACTTGTTAAGATGATATAACACTCTTCAATATTATTTCTATTGTCTAATTGTTCTCTTAATCAAGATCCTTTTGGTTGCAAGTGTCAAAATTCAATTCAAACGAGCTTAAACCAAAATGAGAATTTATTGGCATAAAATTCCCATTTGATGCAGCTAGGTTTTAGTTCTCAAATGATAGTTTTAGGAATCTGTCTATCCATCTTTTGGCTCTACTTTCCTCAGGGTGGCTCTTGCTATATGGTAACCCTAGCAAAAAGAGAATGGCTCATTCACAAGAATTTTAGCACAAGCTTCAAAATTGACTTCATGTGGCAGCTTGAGTCATATGCCCGCCCCTAAACTAATTATGGTGACTGGAGGTTATGGGGTAGTGCTGGACAGAATATTTTAATCGGGTAGACATAGAACATGTGCTCATTCCTGGAGCCAGAATGAGGTGAGCCCAACTCATATAATAGCATCTAAAGAGAGTGGAGGAGAAATGATTCCTGCTGAAAAATGGGGATGAATTTACCAGGTGTGGGGAAGCTAAGTGCTAAAAACAAGTAATATCCAGTTGTTATCTTCTACATACTAAGGGATGCTTGCAGTCCAGGATCGCATCCCCCAAAGAGTTATTTCAGGAAAGGAGAAGTATATACCATGAATCATTAGAGACACTGTCCTAGAAACATGAGCAGGATTCAGGAAACCTGATTCCCCTAGAACTATATACCTGCTGTCTATATTCTGCTCCATAGTTTCTAGGAGAATGCCTGGCACATAATAGGCACACAGAAATATTTGTTGAGTGCATGTTTCAAATCCAGACATGATAGATACAAAGTCTTGGTTTGGGATGATGCAAAGTCCTGGGTGACAGTTGTACCACAGTTTGTACAAATGCCACTGAGCTGTACACATCCAAATGGTAAATTTTACGTATATCTTGCCACAATAAAACTTTTTTAAAGGGGGAGAAATCCTACACATTAAGAAAGACAAGATTTTGATGACTTCTTTTGGCCACTGGTTTTCCATTAAAGCTTGCCCTAGTCAGTCACTGGACCTCAGGAGTTATGCAGTGACCAGTGGGGACAGATGCATTTATCCCCAGCTCCTCCACAAAGTGAAGGCACAGATGCCGGCTGCCCCCTGCTTCATACAAGAAGAGCAAGGGGTACAGAATGGTAGGGACTGATGAAAATCTGGAAGATTTGCTTTAAAATGCATGTATGAAAGGGGTTCAGTCAGTTTGAAAACTCTATCTTCTCCAAGGGCCAAGCAGGTAAGAATGTAAATGATTAAGATAAGGTATGTAAGGTGGAGATCCACATGACCCCTTCAAACAGACCAGCACTGCGCATCTCAGGCCAGTAATGGCCTTGAAGAAATACAGGGTCAGCATTGCTTGGTCTTGTGGTTTTTCATGAGAAGACTTAAATGTGGAATTCTATGTGAAATCTTTCAAGTTTTGAATGTTGGCAGTCATTGAAAAAAATTTTATATAATAAGCATGGGAAAGAGAACATCTGGCTCATGGGCCTTCAGCTTGACATAAATGTTATAAACGTTCCTATCTTTCTGTTTATTTTCAGTTTCTTCCAAAGGACAGACTATTGTTTACTTTCTCACAAAACACAGTAATGACCCCGTGTGTTTTGTGCATTTTACGGTTTAGGGGAACATGTGTGCTTAGGACAGATATCGTCATTCCAGTTTTACTCTTGAAGCCCCACTGAGGCTTTAAGTGGAGGTCCTTAAACTTGCACCCAGATCCTTGTGAAATAATGTGTTGTATCACGAAACTTCAGGTGGTTTCCTTCTTTCAAAACTCCTCACCAGCTTCGGGCGCCTGGGTGGCTCAGTCGTTAAGCGTCTGCCTTCAGCTCAGGTCATGATCCCAGGGTCCTGGGATCAAGTCCCACATCGGGCTCCCTGCTCGGCGGGAAGCCTGCTTCTCCCTCTCCCACTCCCCGTTTGTGTTCCTGCTCTCGCTCGCTCTGTCAAATAAATAAATAAAATCTTAAAAAAAAAAAAAAAAGAATTTTAAAAAAAACCAAAAAACTCCTCACCAGCTTCTATTATTTATCATTTATCTAGATAAATTATTTTTCCCTTTCATCAGAGAAAGCTGAGTTTCTCAATTCCCCACACCTCCTTGTGTTGGTCAGGGGGGAGAAAAAAAAATCATCACCTATGTGAAACTATAGAAGCAGATTTGTATATTTAGCTCTAATAAATGCAGTGACCAGGGAATTTAAATCATATAATATTTTCCATCTTTCCAGAGATGGATAGACTCTTTTTTTTTTTCCTGAGGGAACTTTTAACTTAAGCATGTGTTTAAATTCCCTTGGCATGTCGGAATAATCATTAATGTTTACAGTTGCTATGGCAACTAGAAATGCTGGCGATTGAGTAGGAAAAGAGCCTGAGAGAGGAAGATAAGCTGTGTCAATTATTGAACATCTGTCAAACATATAGCCAATTTAAAGTGACAGGCAAAATGCTCGAAATCGAAGGTGGGTAAAATGTATTTTTACTAACATTCATTTAAGAACATCAGTTTTGTATTGTTTTGCCACTATTACAGAGGGGTAATTAACTCTTATTTTCATCCATGTAAAGGAGGTGTTTTCTGTGAGTAAGATATGTTTGTATGTGTGATTTTTGACTCTATGGTAATATTAATCCGTCTCTACTGGATGTTGCTTTAAGGCATCTTGAGGTCTTTTTTGCATACATTATTTAATTTAGTCTCATGGTAATGCACAGATTTGGTAAAGTATATCCATTTTATAGGATGCTATATTTTATGGGAACAGAGAGGTGAAAAACTATGTTTTAGAACATCTGCCTCTTCATTCAGGGCTCTCCTCTCCCCATCATAGCCACTACTCATTTATGCAGAGGCAGCACCCTACATATCTGTCACATGTGTGTCCAGCACCCACTCTGGTGCCCACGGCGGTCATCCCAGATCAGTTATATCTCCTTTTCCCTCGAGTCTCACTGCATCCTCAAAACCCTAACATATCATTTGGGAGAGCCAATACCAATTAGGTAGAGCTCCCCAGTCAAGTTGAAATCTATTTGCAATCCCTGTCTGATAATGATTACTCACCATCGCTTGGTGTTTTCTTGTTTACAAATCGTTTTCACATATACGGTCTTATTTGGTCATCAGGCTTCTGAGGTGAGGGTTATCCTTTCTTTACATGTGAGAAAATTGAGGCTTAGAGAGATTAAGTGATTTGGCCAAGATCACAAAAGGAGATGGAGGACACCTCCTCCCCTACTGCCTTTCTACTACACTATATGAGAAAAGAGCAGTAGGTATAAAAACTAAGATCGTGGATTCCAAGTGCTGCCCTAATCACTCGCTAACTACAAACCAAACCAAACCAAACCAAACAAAACCAAGAAAGGTTAATGCCTCCCTAGGTACCTCTCCCTGTTCCTAAAAGGAGAGTGATAGATTATTTCTAGGATACTTTCCAGCTATAATCTGTAATATATGAGTTCTAAATACAACTTTAGTTTTTTTTTTAAGATTTTATTTATTTATTTGACAGAGAGAGAGACAGCGAGGGAGGGAACACAAGCAGGGGGAGTGGGAGAGGGAGAGGCAGGCTTTCCGCCGAGCAGGGAGCCCGATGCAGGGCTCGATCCCAGGACCCTGGGATCATGATCTGAGCCGAAGGCAGACACTTAATGACTGAGCCACCACCCAGGTGCCCCTAAATACAACTTTACTGCTAGGTTTCCCAAGTACAGCATTTGCTTATTATCTATCATACCTCTGTTTATCATTGCCCCCTTCCTCAATTTCTAGAAAGTAAGAGAACAAATTAGTTTTAAGTTATGATTTTGCTACTTCAACTTATTAGCATAAGTATACTAGCACTATACAAATGGTCAGAAGATTTAATTTTCTGGGTTAGTTTTGTTTAATGTTAAGTTTTAATAAGTCATTATTCTTTGTGTTCCTCACTTTCCTTTCCTGGAAAATAGATATTTCCTCCTAGAGATGAATCATATGATTAACATAAATGAAAATAATTTCGGAAAAATTAGTACTATACTAAGATAAGATGTTATTGTAGCTTTATTAATCACAAACCCTGATCTGGTCTGTTAATATAAGTGGATGATTTAGAGTGGATCTTTGCAGTGAAGTTGAATGAATATATAGATCATCAAACAATTCTTTTTACAATTTTTGCTTTATCAATAGTAACAACAAATATTGAGTGCTTGTATGTGCTAAATACTGTGCTAATTGTAATTAGGCTCTTTGCTTAAAGCATTGCCCTTGATCCTCTCAACCACCTATAAATTGTAGTATTATCCCCAATTTTGGAATGAGAAAATTGACTCTTAGATAATTTAAGTAACTTTCTGGGTCTTACAGAAGTGGCAAAGCAAGACTTCAGGACCAGAGAGGTATGTCTAACTCCAAATACTAGGGAACATACTTGACCAGTTATAGAAAATACTCTTAAAAAACCTTAGGTGATTCATCTCCCCCTCCGATTTCCCCTGCTTCATTCTTCCCCTCCTGCAAAATGAGGGTTCTAGAGGGGAAGGGGATGGGAGGATGGGTTAGCCTGGTGATGGGTATTAAAGAGGGCACGTTCTGGGGGCACCTGGGTGGCTCAGTCATTAAGCACCTGCCTTCAGCTCAGGTCATGGTCCCAGGGTCCTGGGATCGAGCCCCGCATCGGGCTCCCTGCTCAGTGGGAAGCCTGCTTCTCCCTCCCCCACTCCCCCTGCTTGTGTTCCCTCTCTCGCTGTGTCTCTCTGTCAAATAAATAAAATCTTTAAAAAAAAAAAAAAAAAGGCACGTTCTGCATGGAGCACTGAGTGTTATGCACAAACAATGAATCATGGAACACTGCATCAAAAACTAATGATGTAATGTATGGTGATTAACATAACAATAAAAATTTTTAAAAAATACCTTAGGTGAGGATATTTAATTTAAACACACACACACAGACTTAGACATCTAGATAAAGAACTGTGATGAGCAAATGTTATTTTCCTCTGAAAGTTTTTCTTAAAGCTGCCCCCCCCACCCCCATCTTTGCTGTATTGCCATAAAAGAGATACAAGAGTCATTGGTAAGAATCCACTATTTCTAAGAGTCAGTTTTAAACGGTAGTGAGTGGGTTGGGAGATTAGTATACAATTATTTTTCAAAGGACATTCGGAGGGGACTTACAAATGATGGTAAGAAGAGGACATTACTAAATGGAAGAGGGGAGGTAGGATAAGCCTCTAAGTAGAAAAAGAAATGACAAGGGTTTATATTAGTCAAGACACTTGATCATAGAGGACAGAAACTCAGTATCCACTAGGGAATTTTTTTTAATGAACAGATTTATTGATTTTTTAAAAAGCAGATTACATGAAAGACAAGAGTGCCCCCTCCAAGTTGATTCTCTCAAGTAACTCAGATATCACCTGCACTCACTTGCTCTGCCTGTCAGCTCTGAGTCTTAGCTTTATCTTCTCAGACCAGCTTGTCAGTAGCACATTGCACATGGGCAGAAGGCACTTTGCTTTACAGCCCCTGAATCTCCAAAACTGAGGGGAAAAGGCCCCTTTTTGCAGGGATTTGAATTTTAGAAGATTCTGACTGGCTGGTGTGTGTCATATGACTCTTCTTGAACCAATCACTGTGCCTTAGAGAATGAGGTAATAGGATTGGTCTACCTCAAGACTCATCCCGATTCCTATGGCCAGCCCTTAAGGAATGATGATTTGGTACTATGAGAACCAATTGAAGAAGTATTACCAAGAAGAGAAACCTGTCTTTTATGGCGAAACAAATAGTGAAGAAAAACTCAAGGATGATTAATTTTCCTCTGGTTCTGTCTACCACATCTCAAGGCAGAACTTGACCATTATCTCTTTGTTTTTAAAGGTACAAATAAAAATAAATGTGTTTAGGGAAGGACAGATCTATTTTTAATAGACCACCAGGCCAAATGCTTTTGTTATTGGTTTTAGTTCAACATTGGCAAAATGCAGAGAAGAGGTGGGAAAAAGCATCTTGGATTACAATGAAGACTAGTATTTGCTTGGCAAATTTGATTAAGGGTTAATTTAGGCTCAGAATTTAAATGTCAGTTGTTTGAATTTTGATCACATCTTTAATTGAGGAGGGTGTAGAATTGTTTAATAATCTGATGAAAAGGCTGTGTATCAGTGACTTGTGTGGAAGTTGGTGACATTGCTTGAAAACTTGTTCTGTTAGTCATATTACTGCTTGAATCCTTTTAAAAATGTAAATAATTATAGTTTAACTGACATTTTCTACCATTTACTCAAAATTTTTAATCATCCCTGAGAATGCGTTTCAGTTCCGACATTATTTTTTTTCCTTTCTCCCCAGAAATTGCTAAGCTCAAAGTAATAGGACAGATTTTGATTATGCTGTGACAAAAAACACAAATTCTATTAATGATGATTTGTGTTGCCCTTTCTTAGAAAATATCTTTAAATATTGATGTACTAGTGACCTGTATTTCCTGATATTTCAAGATTTAACTGGTTACCTAGTTCCCTGAAATTCTGAGCATCTCTTGAGTGCCATGCAGAATTAGGTACTGTAGCATACAAAAGCAAACAAGATGATGGGGATTCCTGCCACATTCCCCACTGTAGTTATTTCAGCAAAGGGCCTGGCAATGTCGGTCATGATAACCCCTGCACCCACCTTGTTACTGGCTCAGTTAAGCTGAAAGTGGCCATTGCAATGGCTTCTAGCGTAAGAAGAGGAATCTTTGCCGATATGCTTGTTTCAATCCTAAATCTAATTCCACTGGTTTTCTCTGTGGTCCTAGAATAGATCACAGGTTTTCCTATGTCTCACTTTCCCTGTCCCTCCAATGGAACTAATCTTTATTCTACTTATTTCCAAAAACTGGTAGAGGCAACAAAGGAGATCATGAATACTAGAGTGTTTTGAAGTGTCAAGAATTAAACAAGTTGTGGTTCTGCTCATGTACTTATAAGACAAAGCCTTACTTAAAGGTAGATATGAAAATCTAGCTCACCAAATCCAAGTTTACTTCCTCCTACAAGTAAATATTGTAGTCCAGGGATTACTGCCCCTTTGAATAACCACAGTCTGTCCAGGCCACACAGGTGTCATTTGGTTCCATTGACACATGTCATTTAGCCTGTTGTATTGTGTGGGCCGGCCATCTCTGCATGCCTACCTCTCTGCTTTTACTGAGTCTTTCTTTCTCTTAGGTATTTGGAAGACTATGAATTAGTCATCTTTTTTTTTTTTTTTTTTTTTTTTTTTTACTGCCATTTTGTAAACTCAGTAAAACTCCATCAGAGAGTCAGGGAAAAAAAGGAAATTTTTTTTTAGAGAAAAGGCTTAGGCATTTTGATTTGAAAAATGTGGGTTCTGATGTTACAGATTTTCTGTCCTCCTCTAATTTCAGTGATTCTGATTCGGGAAGTTTTGTATTCTCTTCTTTACAGGTAACTTCTTTCTCACTAAGACTTTTGGCCTGGAGTTCAGTAATGAATTGTTGCTCTAGGAAACCTGTAACGTTTGGAATTCCAATTCAATTCAACTAATATTCACTAAGTTGATTACAGAATGTGAGGGACAAAGCATATGTTCCCCTGCCATATCTATTCTTGTCCACAAGTAATACTCAAATCTGTTATCTGGAGAAGAGACAAGTAATTGAACCATTCTAATATAGGAAAAACAAAATTTTAATATGTGAAATACTATGTAGTTGCCATGAGGCAGAAAAGAAACACATGCTCATTTGGCTGTTGAGGAGAGACTGTATATATTTTCCAGGAGGGAAAATGGTTCTTTGCAAAAGGTAGTGGTTGAGATAAGCAGAAGTTGGAAGGGCGTCCTGAGAGAGAGTGCCTAAGCCTAGGCAGGGAGAATTGAAAAGCATAGAGCACATCAGGGGATCGGTGACTGTTTTTCCACTCTACCTTAAGCAACCCTACTTAGCAGGACAAACATTTCTTAAAATATAGTTTTGTTGGGAAGGGCAAATCACAAAAAAGTGAAAAAAAAAAGAGCTCCCTGCTTATAGCGGAGACAGGTGGGCAGAGCCTTCCCACAATGCCTTATCTTTGCATTTAAAGGTGAACTTCAGAGGGAATAGATATGTATTGTATGACAAAGTAATCAAAGTAATCAGCCTCTCTGATGTTTTGCAGAGCCTAGCTTGAAAAGTACTTCCCCAGAATATGGATTTATGTGGAGAGAGGAGTAGAAAGCTAAAACTAGATAATTTGAAGTCCTGCTTTGGAAGGACCTGACTACTAGCTTGATGTATTTTATTTGATCCAAGTTGCAGTGGATATCACAGAGGATTTGTGTGGGAAGGAGGAACGTGATCCAAAACTGCTCTTTGAACAAATTAATCTGGCAGTGGTATGTGGGTTGGCCTGGAAAGTTGGCAAAATGGCAGGATGTTCTTAGGCCAATGACAGGTAATGGTGAGATGGGCACAGAAGCAAAAAATCCCGTGAAATTCTAATCCACAGGATTTGGATAACTGATTGGATATGCTTTTCCCCAGCAGTACCTTCCCCCAACATTCCTAGAGGAAATCTGAGATCAGGCAGAAGACTTTGTTTGAAGGGGACGTATGTATTAAGCTGAAAGAGTTATAGCTCATTTTCTTCTGTTCACTTCCCACCCAAGGGAAAGTGGCATTCTCTCTGGAATGGAGCATTCAACTTTGATAGCTCTCTGTTAGGCAGTTTTCACATTGTCTGAAGTATTTTGTACTTGACCGTCAACGGTATCTATGCTTCAAGGAATTAATACCAAATGAGCTGTGGATATTGTATTTGAGGTCTAAAATATGGTGACACCTTTGATTTCTTTAAATGCCAAATTTTTAACAAATAACTGAAAGAAATACCCTTTAATCCCAATGAGCAGTATTTTTTATCTGCCCATCATAGTCCATTCAAGCTGCATCTCTCTGGTTTAGCCTTACCGGTTTGACTGCACTGAGTGGGCTGGACCACTGCTGATCACAATCATACAAAGCTCTAATGTTGATTGTGCGTAGTTTCAGTATCACCCCCACCTTTATTCCCTTAGCTCGTGTTTATATTCTCCAGTACTATTTTCATGCTAACAAAAGCATGCAACTAAGTGTCGATTCCATTTCTTTGTGCTTTCTTCTGTATTCCAAAACAGGTCACAAGCTAAATTGCCTATCGAGCAAGCAGGGATTGGTAGAGACTGTGGCAAAATGGAGACCACCTGCCCTTTCCTAAATGGGAAGCCGCTACTCAGTTCTGCCAGTTGTTTCCCTGATGGAATGAGATCACTGTGTTTCAGTCTTTTAAAGCAGTGTTTCTTCAAGTGTGATCTCCAGACAAGCAGCAGCAGCAGCACCTGAAAACTGGTTTCAAATTTAGATTCTTGGTACCCACCCTGACCTTCTGAATCAGAAACCTGGTGTGGGACGCAGCATCCTGTGTGGTAACAAAGGCGTCCTGGTGATTCCGAGCTCACTCAAGTTAGAGAATCATTAGTGTAGTGGACGCTGTGCTGTACCTCTCTAATTCCTCTTTAGGACTGATAACTGAGAGTTGTGTTTGACTTTCAAGAAAATCCCAATATGGAGATGTTTATTTGATTTTTACTGTTTTAAAAGCATGCAAAACCATAAAAGACTCACACGCTTATGCAAACTAAATCCATTCTGTGTGCCATCACTTCCCAGCCTCTACTCAAGAGTCTGAAAGTGCTAACAAAAAAGATGCTGTTCTGTTGGAAAAAATATATGGATTCTTCCCTTAGTGTATGAAAGTTTGCTGATTCAGACCTAGACAATATTTCCCAAACTTTTTTTCTGATATATTTCTGAGAGCAAAGGAGAGTCAGCGTGTCCCCCTGGGAATCTGGGAGCATATCCTGAAGCAATCAGCTACAAGTACATGATTTTGTTGAAGCCTTTCCTTATATATTTAAGATTTGTATGAGTTTTATGTATATTCCATCATATATTCCTGTTTGGCTTATGATCAAGACAATGTGTTAAATTGCCCTCAAGTTAAACTCCTTAACTTCTACCTACAAAATTTTAAAGAAAATCTTCGCCCCAGAAAAATGCCTAATGTACCAAATAAAATGGAGGCAAGAAAACAAGAAGTAACCCATAAAAGGGAGGAGATTGTAAGCTATACACAAGAGCAATATGCATGGTCTGTGTACTTGAGTAGAAAATGTCCCTTTTTCCATCTTACTTCCCATCCCTCCACTGCTCCATCTGAGTGACCGAAGAGCATGTACTAAATAATCATTGACCACACTGAGTGAATAGTCCGGAGGCTTATTTTTAGAAATGCTTGCCACAAGTTTGCATGGGAATTAGCCGTAGGGCTTTTCTAATCCTTGCCTCATATGATCACCATTTCATTTCTCCTAAATCACTTCTACAAAGATGGTAGAGTTTTGACGTTACATGCCAACACCAATTGCTTGGAGGTGACTGCTTGAAGCACTGTATTGACAATAATCGTGAATCGAGGTGGGGCGTAGTCAATTATCTGTGTCAGCTGTGGGTGTAGGCGTGGCTGCTGGCGGTCCAACTGACAGATGCATGCCATCCCTGCCCCACCCAGCACCAATTACTCATGAAAAACAATTTCTGAGCACTGGGAAGTCCTGCTTGATGCTGCAGACTGGTGTAAACCAAGTTCTCTGAGCTACAAAGCCTCCCTTTTGGGGGTCCTTTCAGCCACAGGCATGATTTCAGCAACCTACCTTGTAAAGGACCATGGTCATCATTGTAAGTATTCAATGCCCATTGGTCTATGTCATATTTAACTGAGGTACAGTATCTGTCCTATTCCAGCCCTTCAGATTTCAGCTTTTCCCAGACACCTCCCCTCTCCTTCTGTTTCACAAAATGCTGTTGCTTGTATGACAGTTCAAATATGACTTTATATGGATCATTTGGTGTCTTAATATAATTAGAGGTCTTATCCAGAGGCATTGTCACTCAGAAGCCAGTCTGTCGGCCACTTCCTCTTGGAATAACTCACAAATCTTTTATATGACAACACACTCTTCTCCTAGGCTCTCCTGCCACCTGTTTAATAATGCACAATCACTAGTGCCTGTTTAGTGCTTAAGGTTTCTGGTACCATTCTTACTTGCTCTGAAATTAATTAGATTTCTCACAATTTATCACATCTCCCTTTCCCTAAGTTCATAGAAAGGCAAAATACTTACCAATCCGTTTATAAGCAAAAAAAAAAAAAAAAACCCAAAAAATAAAAAACAAAAACACAGTCATAAAAGTTGACATCAACATGTTTGATGTTCAGTGTGACAGGGCAGGGCAAGTATTCTTTTTATTATTCCTATTTTTCAGATAAGAAAACTAAGGAATAGAAATTACTTTCTAGCTGATAAGCACTAAAGCCAAGACTCAATCCATGTATTTTGACAACAAATCCAAGGATCTTTGAACTGGGTTATGCCTTCTCTCCCTTTGCCCAGGCAAACTCCCAACAGGTTCTAATCCCTGTGGTCACTCCCATTGCTGAGCTGAGCTCAGTGCTTTTGTGCAAGGCTGGTGTTTAGTAAATATTTGGCCAAAAAGCAAACCAGTGAATGTACTCATCTAACCCATTTTATCTACAGAATCACTTAAGGTACATTTTTCACATTTACCTGCTTAGAATCCTATCTCAGTTTAAATTCTACTTCATAACACTGTACAAAAAGTAGAATAGGTATTGATAAAATTATTTAAAAATAAGGAGACTCTCATGTCTCAAAATAAAAAAAATAATTTATCAAAGTAAAAATTGGTTACAACATAAGGACTAGAATTCAGATATCCTGACTTAATTCTACTATCTTTCTTCTACACAACACAACAGAGCTTAATACAAATAACTGTAGTGTGGTGTGTGTGTGTGTGTGTGTGTGTGTGTAAAGTTCTAGTTCTGGGGGTGCCTGGCTGGCTCAGTTGGTGGAATGTGTGATTCTTGGTCTCAGGGTTGTGAGTTTGAACCCCACATTGGGGGTAGAGACTACTTAAAAATTTTTTTTTAATTAAAAAAAGTTCTAGTTCTGATTTTGTCAATAAGTGATTCTTAGCAAGTTACTGGGTATCTTTGGATCCTACTTTCCTCATTTGTCAAATTAGGATGTTGGACTTGATGTTATAGATAGAGAATTGTGGAATTTTAATGCTGAAAGATACTTAGAGATCATCTAGTTGTACTCCCTCACTTACAGATGAAGAAATTTACAGATAAGGAAAATTGATATTTTCTAGCTCCAAAATAAATTCATAGGGGAACATATGGGTTCCTAACAGAATCAGCTCTTCTGAATACTGTGACTACCCACTTACCAAATGTGTGATTGTGATCCACGCATGTAGTTTCTCCAGATTTAAGTTTCCTCCTCTGTAAAATTGACAGGGTCAAACTAAGGTTCCTTTCACATTTGAAACTTTGAGGATTAAGAAAGGCATCTTTGAAAACTGACATTTGTCTACCCCTGGGACAGGACTCAGAATGTCATGAAGCATAACATAACTCTAGAAAGAGATTAGCAACAGGAACACGTTAAGAGCATCCATCCAAAGGACTCTGATCACAGGGTGAATTTGCTCAATGAATACTTAAATTTGAAAATTGTTTGATTGATGTCTTATTTGAAAACTAAAAACCTGCCATTCTTTGCTCTTGGCCCAAAGATACGGAAAAAAGAACCAAGTAAGAGTGAAGTTTTGTAGTTAATTTCCTACAGATTTGGATGCTACAAGTCAGAAAACCATTACTAGGTCCTTCTTCCTTAACAAGTATCACATTAGAACTAGTCTCAGTATTTTTCAGTTGAGCATCAGAAGCTTCACAATCTATTAAATATTGTATTCCAAGTATCTGTTTACTGAGTTGTTACAAATTGCCAATGGGACAGGAACTGTCTGTCACTTCCAGAGCAATTAGTGTGTGAAAACTTATCAAAAGAAATCTGTCAAGTTTGAATAAGAATAAATATTGCATGGAAGTCCCTAAGGAAATCAAACTGAGTGGGATACGTTCTTGCTCATTGCAGCACATGAGAATTTATTTTGTTTTATTTACTTGGCTCTATGTTTCAGACTATTGACAGCATTTCATGTAACCCAGTGGATTAATCCTTTGCTCTGATAAAAATAGACTTTGGTTCTAAGGGGAAAACTAGACTATCTGTTGAGTAATAAAACAATACTGGCTCCTTTCTTTCACATTTTAAGAGCTCTTATTTGCTTCCTGGAGGGAGCACTGGAATGGAAGTATAGCTAGAAGGACTATTACATAGAGATCTTCCTTGACTTAGGATGAGGTCACATCCCAGTTAATCCATCGTAAGTAGACAGTGAGTTTCATGCACCTAACCCACCAGCCATCGTCACTCAGTCTAGCCTACCTTAAACGGAATCTCGCCAGCCCAGGAAAAGATCCAAATTCACATTTTGAAGTATAATTTTTCCTGAATGCATACTTTCATACCATCATAAAGGTAAAACATCAAAAGTTGGGACCATCTGTAGTCTACTTTGCCACTTTTTTGACTCTCCAACCTTATCCTTTCTAGGCTTCAGATTTGTCATATCTTTAAAATAAAGGACGAGTGATCTATTGGATAATTTTTAGCTTTACTACCCATTTTACCTGCATTGATGTCTCCATTTCCATTACATTATCTTTCTCATGCTCCTTCCTCATTGTCCTGGACAAATAAAAATACGGTATTTATAGGTAGTGACATTTGCTATGCAGAAAAATAAATTGTATCTTTTATAGAGATGTCCCCCTTTTAGGGGACTCAGCGTTT
The DNA here is from genome assembly GCF_029215605.1 of Mirounga angustirostris. Taxonomy (NCBI): domain Eukaryota; kingdom Metazoa; phylum Chordata; class Mammalia; order Carnivora; family Phocidae; genus Mirounga; species Mirounga angustirostris. Next base: position 171,633,799 of record NW_026991709.1, on the reverse strand, counting down.
AGCTCAATATGATCTCACCAGTGTACCAGTCAAGACTTTTTGAATGACCTTTGCACTTTAGGATTCAACAGTATTTACAAAGTTCACATGTTCAACTGATATTAGTTATGATCCTTAGCATAATCCATTTGAGACTGTTTTTGGCAGTTGTGGCTTGTTTCTTTTTCTACACCATGGAAAATGGTTATAATGTTATTATTATATATTTGGGAAGCTTTTTGGGAAGCATTTTGTTGCTTTCTATTGTTTACAGTCACTTAATGATCCTCCCCACACTGAAGCAATAGAGTTGATAATCTTCATATTATACTTAATGTTTCTGGAATGGAAGTCATTGCCATTTGTCCAGGGTTTCCCAACCTAGGTTTTGTGACCTATTAATAGATGTTTTAGAAAAATTCTGTGTGTAGAGGGGATTGTGGGGAGGGGGAAGATTTTATAATCAAGTAAGTTTGTGTGCTTAAAACATAAAATTCTAAAGAATTTGAGGAATCTTGGGATGTTAAAAATCTCTTGCAAGTCCTGAAAGGATAAATTTAAAAATCTGTTACACTTTGTTTAATCTAGGGCTTCTCAAAGTCATTTGATCATGTAACCCTTTTAAATTTGAGATAGGTGGGAGGGAGACAACTTCTTTAACAAAAAAATTAATATTCCAAAGACCACAGTTTAGGAAATGCTGCAGTGTATGCTTAAGGTTGTTTGTATCTTTTGCTAAAGCACTAAGTCACTTATGTCACAAAAGCAGTGTAACCAAAATAATTAACTTATTTTTAAATAGCCAAACAGCATGTTAATTGGGTATGTTTTTTTACTTTTACTTTTAAAATGATTGACTTATAATGATTCAGTGTGCTTTCACATAAGAGAGTCCTCACTATGGAGACTCTTAACTATAGGAAATAAACAGGGTTGCTGGAAGGGAAGTGGGTGGGGGGATGGGGTACCTGGGTGATGGGCATTAAGGAGGGCACATGATGTAATGAGCACTGGATATTATATAAGACTGATGAATCACTGAACTACCTCTGAAACTAATAATACACTATATGTTAATTAATTGAATTTAAATAAAATTAAATTTTAAAAACAGAATCCTCACTACATACCTGCATCACATTTATTATTATCTCCACTTGGTGGGTTAAAAGTTGAAAGTGAGAATGTTTAAATGGTTTCACTTATGTAATACGGGTTTGAATTTTGGTCTTTTTTTTTAACTCCAATTAGAAAAATAACAAAGTAGATGTCTTTTTTTTTTTTTTCTGTTATCCATGGTCCATACAACTTTCTAGATGCCTTGTCCCATAGGATTCAGAGGTTGCTATCACTGGCCACTAGCAACAATCTTGAAAAATGTCTTTAGAAAAAGAAAATACATTTTCATGTATTTGATTACAACTCTCCTTGGAGAGGTGTGGGTTGATTAATATTGTGCTGGTAAATTACTTTCTAGCTTCTACCTTGTGATTTTGGAGATGCTAATTTATACTTAAAACTCTCCTATAGCTAACTAGGGGATAGGCAGTGTTCTCCTCATTGTTCATATGAGAAAATTGAGATGCTCAGAGATTACTTGCTTTGCCCAAAACTCACACACCATATTGAGTAAATAGTACACTGTACTGTGCTGTTTGCCCTGTTGTTTGTTAAAATCTCCTGTTTTTTTATGGAAAAACTACCATGCCAATCGAACTTCCCCACAACCTGTTATAGGGGCTTTCCTCCCCCAGATTTTAGTTTCTTGAGGAAGTGACTAGCTTGCTGGGAAGCACTTGCTTATTTATACTGAGTATCCTCTTGACATCAGCATGGGGTTACTTGTAATTACAGGCACATGTATAAATAAAATGATTAACTATTCTCATATAAACATAATTATATCTCTCTAAAATAATACATGTGGAAATGCTATAATCCAGGGATAAAGGGAAAACAATCTGCATGACCCCTCCTATGTATGTAAACAGTGGATTATTAAGGCAGAATATGTTTCCTGTTGCATGTTTGGTTATTGAGGTCAATTACACTTAGGACTCATCTAAGTATTAAACAACAAAAGTGCCTTTTACAACAATTAGTGTTCTCAATAAAAAGCTGATGTCTTTATGCCATTTTCCAAGGACATTGCATACATTTGAACTTTTGCCCAGGATTCTATTAAAGAGAGACGTGTAAGAATTCAGCTAACTGGTTCTGAAACAAGAGTCTTCTTTTTCATCTAGTTGCTCCCCCTCGTCCACCAAAGTAAATTTTGAAGATAAAATGGGGCACATTAACTAATCAGTGCCAGTGGCTAGTCTATCACTTCTCCAGCTTTGGACAAATCTGGAGGTCACAATTTAAAGAGAGGAATCATGGAATGCCTGGAGCTGAAGAAGTTTGATTTCCTTGGGGCATCGTAGTTCACTGCAGCAAAACATTTAAGCTCACTGTGTTTAGGACTCTTCTCTGAAATTGAAAGCATGGGATCCCATGTTCATTCACAAAGCATTTACCTAATTCTTCAGAAAAATTAGAACTTGGAAACATACGTGTTCGGGTATGGCTGCCACTCGCACTTGTCCCACTGGCACCCTGGGATGAATAAGTATTTGCGAAAAAGTTGTTCTTAGACTGCTATTTCATACTCTCTTATGAACATGGTAAATTTTTCAGCCAATGTTTTTATTTTTTTATTTATTTTTTAGTTTTTTATTGTTATGTTAATCCCCATACATTACATCATTAGTTTTAGATGTAGTGTTCCATGATTCATTGTTTGTGCATAACACCCAGTGCTCCATGCAGAATGTGCCCTCCTCAATATCCATCACCAGGCTAACCCATCTTCCCATCCCCCTCCCCTCTAGAACCCTCAGTTTGTTTCTCAGAGTCCATCGTCTCTCATGGTTCGTCTACCCCTCGATTTCCCCCGCTTCATTCTTCCCCTCCCGCTACCTTCTTCTTCTTTTTTTTCCTTAACATATATTGCATTATTTGTTTCAGAGGTACAGATCTGAGATTCAACAGTCTTGCACAATTCACAGCACTTACCAGAGCACATACCCTCCCCAGTGTCTATTACCCAGTCACCCCCTCCCTCCCACCCCCCCACCACTCCAGCAACCCTCAGTTTGTTTCCTGCGATTAAGAATTCCTCATATCAGTGAGGTCATATGATACATGTCTTTCTCTGTTTGACTTATTTCGCTCAACATAATACCCTCCAGTTCCATCCACGTCCCCGTTGCAAATGGCAAGATCTCATTCCTTTTGATGAATTTTTCAGCCAATGTTTTTAAATACACATTTACATTTGGGACCAGTCAACCAGTCAGTCAGTGTGTGTTTAGCAAGTATTTGCTGCGATATTAAACCACCATCTCACTCAAATAATGGAAAAAATAGTTCAACCTCACAAGTAAGAAGAGTCAGAATTAGCATTGATAGTGAGAGGCTTTGGGAGAAGAATAAATTGAGACTCGGGAATTATTCTGTCCCTCAGTAGGGCTAAGAGTTTGAATTAGTTACTTTGTTGCTCTGTGCCAAAGTTTCTCAGTTAATGGAAAACTGTAAAATGCATTGAAAACCACAAAGTACTATGCAAGTATGTGGCACTGTGATGCACTATAATGATTATTATCTATAAAATGAAAGAAGTGATCTAAATAGTTTTTCAGGGGGCTTCCAGCCTTACTATATCAAAATTATAGACTCTCTGGGTCTGTAATTTGAGCATTAGCTCAGTAAGTATTGCATAGTGCTTGGCACATGCTTAGTAAACTATAAATGCTTATTCCCTTGACTTAAAGAGGTTGGACTTCTTTTAATCAACTATCAGTGTACCTTTTAGTTCTCTTGAAATAAAAATCTTCTTGACTGACAGTAGGAGTACTGGTAAAATGCTTAAGAGATTATGATTACTTCCTATTTATATTTAATAGCAGGCTGAAAAAGGATCATTGGGCAACAGTATGAATTTCTAACTTGACCAATTCTTTCATGAATACAGTAGCGTTCCAATGCCAGAAGACATATTTGTAATGGTGATTCCTTTGCTTTCAGAGCTGAGCTATGCCTGGATCTTCAATGAATACCCTTCCTATCAGGATAACCGCCGCTTCGTTTCTCAAGAGACTGGGAATCTATATATTGCCAAAGTAGAAAAGTCTGATGTTGGGAATTATACCTGCGTGGTTACAAATACAGTGACAAATCACAAGGTCCTGGGGCCACCCACACCACTAATACTGAGAAATGATGGTGAGTTTCCTAAGGGATTTTGTTAGTTCTGTTTTTTGTGGTCCCGTATTGCATATGAAAAATTGTTACATTATTGTCACACAAACCCTGATAGTCTAAATTAAATGTAAGAAAAGTTTAGTACTTTTTACATTTGGTACCTGTGTTTTCTCCATTTGTGTAAGAAATAAACCCATGAATCCATTTTGGAAAACTAATTAGAAGTTTAATTGCTAATCTCAACAGGAATGGAATGTGGATTTAGGTAAGTATAAATAACAAAGGAATATATTTCTTGTTCTTTTTCACTTAAAATGTGTACACAGGGGGCGCCTGGGTGGCTCAGTCATTAAGCATCTGCCTTCGGCTCAGGTCATGATCCCAGGGTCCTGGGATCGAGCCCCGCATCGGGCTTCCTGCTCCGCGGGAAGCCTGTTTCTTCCTCTCCCGCTCCCCCTGCTTGTGTTCCCTCTCTCGCTCTGTCTCTCTCTGTCAAATAAATAAAATCTTTAAAAAAAAAAAAAAAATGTGTACACAGTCAGAATGAAGTGGAAGGTTGAACACCTGGTTCATTAATCAATTCTATGGAATTTAGTATTCAGTGTCCAGAAAGAAGTTTTAAATTATTCAAATAACTTCTGGATTAATGATACTAATGACCTAGTTCACACCACAGTGAAACACAGGAATATCAATGCTTACTTGAGAAATAAGTTTTAATTTCCAACAATTTTGTAAAAAAATATTTCAAGAAAATATATGAATTTCACCTTAATTATCTAAGATAGATGACATAACAGTGTATGGTAATTCACCATGTGCTTTTCAAAGATAATCCTACTGAGTTGTATACCAAAATCTAGTACCACTATACCTTTTCCCCACTCTGAGTATTTATATGTATTCTCTTCCGTCTTCTTGAAATGCTTTTCCTTCTCTGAGTCTCAGCCTTTCATTTGACTGACTTATACTGGTCCCTTCCTTTTCTTCAAGTATATCACTTTCTCCAGGAAGTCATCTCTGCCTGACCCCCCTCTCCACTATTCTGCATCAGATGCCTTCTCTATAAAGTCCAATAAAGCCTATTACTATCCCCCAAGAACTCTTCATTCTGTATCACAGTTACCAGTGTGAAACCTGTCTCCCTAACTGTAAACTTGCTGTTTAGAAACACATGCAGTGCCTTGATCACTAGTATATCTCCAGCACTTAAAGCAATGACTGGAACATAGATGCTTCTTAATAAATATTTATTGAGTAAAAGAAAACAAAGGCATAATTAAGTCTTTTAAGAATGGCTGACATGATTTAAGTGTCATGGGTTACATGTTTCTGTTCTTTATAAATTTCTTTCCCATCAAGTGCACATTGGAACCTTCCATTATGAGCAGGAATTACTAGACTCATTACACAGGTGAGGAAACTGTCAGACAAGAACATTGATAACAAGCATTTACTAGGAGCTTGCTGTTTGCTGGGGGCTCAGAATTTCACCAGAATTATTTCATTCAAACCTCAAGCAACTGTATGAGGAATATCCTCTTGTATTTTGTATAGATGAATGAACTGGGGCTCAGACATGTTAAATAACAAATCCCAAAGCCACACAGCTAGCTAAAAACTAATGGCTCCAAGATTCACACTTGGCTCCCATGTCCTTTTGATTCCAGAGTCTAGTATCTTAACTCCTCACTCACTACATTTCATTTCATTACACGATGCCACCTCTTATCTGAATTTATACAAGAAAAACTTGACAAGTTGGCAAATTCAAGCCTGGAACTCAGATTTCTCTCCAAATATGTCCCCCTTCCCTCCTGTACTGAAGGGACTTTGTACCCACGTGGGGCTGTGAATCTGAACCTCCCAGAACAGGACATTTGCGGACAAACCAGCTGTGCAAAGAGGGTCTGAGCATCCTTACAACATGCACCATACTATGCAATTTTTTAGCAGATAATGTAGATTTCAATCATTCCTTTATTTATTCCTGCATTTCACATGTATTTATTTCATACTTACTATGTGACAGACACTACTCTGATGCCGGTGGACAAGAACGATAGGGACCTGTCACATTGCACTTATATTCTCCAGGAGAACACTGGTAAAAACAAACATAAACAAAAACAAAAGAACAGTTGGCATGCTCAGGAAGAAAAGAGCATGTGAGCATGATTGGAGCACAATGAGCAGGGTGAGGGTGTTTTGAGTTGAGGTTGGAAAGGAATCAGCAGCCAGATCATGTCGAACAGGGAGAAGAGACCGGATTTTATCTCCAGTGCAACGAGAAGCCCTAAGAGGATTTTATTCAAGAGAGTGATGTATGTTTTTTTAAAAAGTTGGCTTAGCTACTGTGCAAAATGGACTTCAAACAAGTGAGGGTGGACACTGGCTGTCCACCTGAAAGACTGTTGCAATAATTCAGTTGGGAAACGGATCGCAACTTGAACTAGGGAGTAGCAGCGGATAATAGAGAAGTGGATGGATTGAGGATACAGTCTGCAGATAAAGCTGCCAGGACTGGCTGAGGCACTGGATGTGGGAGGCGTTGGAAGAGAATGTCAGGGATGACACATAGGTTTCTGGTGTCACAACTGGGTTTGTGGGAATGCCATTTACTGAAATGGTTTTACTGAGCAGGTTTATAAGGGAAAATCCAAAGTATTATTTTAGTCATTATTTGTAAAGCCAAAAGCATGACTTCTCTCTTGGCAACAGAAAAAATTATTTGTTTTGTGCTTCTTGTCCCATCTCTCTATCATAATACTCATCGGATATACTCACATGCTTATCAGCTTGCCTTCTTCCCCCACCTTGCTGAAATTATGATCAAGCACAGATCATCAGTTCATCCAGCTTTGTTCTAGGGAGCACAGTGCTTGCAAGATGACATGTGTTAAATTAATATGTTGGAATAAGCTGAATTATATTAAATAAAACTGAAAATTTTATCAGTTTATTTTTTTTTAATTTTATCAGTTTAAAGAGAAAAGTAGGCAAAGGACCATTTTTTGTTTTTTGTTTTTTTCCAAAAGCTATTGATGCTATCTCTCCAGACCTAAGGATGAAGAACCTTTTTCAAAAGATGGGCTCCACTGGCATTGTGTACAGAATTATTTAAAAATAAATCCCTGTGACCTCTGCTTATAATGCACTTATGCCAAAATATCTGTTCAGTGGTGTTATTATCCATTCAGGTGTGTCAAATCACAAATGTAATGAAATATTGATGAAGCGCTAAGACACAGCCCAGGAGACACATTGCACAGAGTTGCTAGAAGGAACAAAAATTCAGGAACACAAGAACTCCAGAATCATCACGGACACCTTAAGTTGCCAGCAACTTTGTCTTTTGCTTAGCTTTTAGATAGAGCTTGACTTGTCTACTATATCTTCATCAAGATGAGAAATGTTTTTTACTAGAATATTTTATCACAAAATTAGCAGAATAAGGATCTCATTCTTCAGCAATTAATGCCCATTCATTCTTAATTTCCATGAGAGTTGCATGGTGAAAATTCATAATATATCTTTCCCATTTAGGCTGGAGTATATAAAATGGATACTTGAACTATATTACTAAGGACAAAATAGGTTATTTAATTGGCTCTTGTCTGGAAATAAGAGAAAAGGGGAAAGAGAAATCAAGAAGAGATTGCAAAATAAAGATGACATTCTTGTTAAAGTCTATTCTATGAAAATAAAATCAATAAATTATCATTCTGCATTATCTTGTATTTAGCGACAATATATTAAACTGATAAATACTAGGTTGTATAGAATTTGTACAATCATTTTGTTAATTGAAGCTCTCTCAAAATTTTGCATCCTCCTTCTGCCTCCAAAATGTGAATAAGCAAGGCAACAGAGTCTATTGCCTGAAGTGAACTAATTACCATGGCTGGTCATTTTCCCTGCAAAGTGCAGATGTAGTTTAAAGAACTGGATGTCCTCAATATTCAGCTTATTCCCTTGAAGTTCCAGCTAAGCAGTTCCGGACTGTGATTCATTGTTTCCAGCCTGAAAGGTTACAGTGAGTCATAGAGAGTGAACAGTGAAGGTTGACTCAAGTCCTGATAGACATCAAATGTGATGTGTCCCATGTTTATCCCACTGACCCTATTGACCCCTTGCCCCCAGCTCACCACAGTTCAGCAAGACTTTGCTGTTTATGTTCCCTTCCCACCCCCACACTCTTCACATGCTTACCCCTTCCTGTGGCTCAGATCGTTACTGAAATGTGGGGCAGGATGGTTTGAGGTAAGCCCTGAGGGCTCTGGAACCAGGTCCCCAGGGTGGAATTCGGTTGTACCACTTACTAGCTGTCTGACTTCGGACGTCAGTTTAACCTCATTTCATTCTGTTTTCTCATCAGTCAAGTGAGGATGATGGAACCTAGCTCGGAGGCTTATCTTCTGGGTTAAATTACAAATAGAGTGCTTTGATCAGTGACAAAATAAAATGCAACACCAGTAACCTCCTTACCTAGATATACTCAACAAATTATATTTAAAAAAAAAAAAGATTACATAGTCAATAGATAGTATTATCCTTGTTTTGTAAAGTGTATGTGGATGATGACAGAGAAAGCTGGAAATACTACTCTCCAAAATGCTCACAGTGTTAAACTTTGAAGTGTTTAACTTTCAGTGGTAAAATGTTCAATTCTTTTTTTTTCCTATTTGCTTTGTTGTATTTTCTCATTTTTTCTACAATGATTAGAGATATTTTGAGTTTTTAGGAAAACATTTTGTAAAAGGGTTATTTCCAGATGGTTGGCCCTACAACGCCTTAGAGATTATCCAACTTTGTATCTTTATTCTTTGGGAAAGAAGAGAATTGAAGGCCAGGGGAGTAAGGTGAGGAAGCCTCAGGGTCAAATTCCCAGTGCTCCGTCTCCATGCTACTTAACTGAGTTTCATCAACGCTGTGTGGGGCTGTAGATTAACAGATCTGCCTTGTTTCTTTTCTGCTATGATTTTTAAATTTTTTTGTATTGGTAGTTCTCCTAAATAACTGTGTGTTGCTATGTAGTGAGTAGGAAGTATAAAACTGAGTTATTAGGCAAATGTGAGAGAATTTTATATCAGAGTTTATCTAGGTATTTTGAAATCTGCTTTGGAAAAATAATATAACTTGTTATGTGGGAAAGTGCACCTGTTGCTTAGGTACCATGAAGAAAAAAGACTTAATTGAGAAAAGTATATCATAATTATTTTTATGACAGGTACTAAAGTAGTCTCTGGATCAATATTAGCCAACTGCTGGTTATTAATGATGATGAGTTTGCTCTATTATGAGCTTCTTACACAGATTTCAAAGAATTGTCCCTAAATTTCTATAAACAGAGGTAATAGATTACATATAGAGCATTAAGTACAAGAGAAATCATAGATTTAGGTGATAGTTATAATGGCTATTTCTTCTGTCTTTAATCACTATCCCTGACTTCCTCTAAAATGGCTAACGAAGAGAAGAATTAGCAGAGATTAGTACAATCTTGGGAAAATGAGGTCATGTCCATGAGGATGTTTATGTACATTACATACACAGGTATATAACTGAACAGGAGTTATTATATGACCTTTGCCTTTTTTCTCTGTTTTCCCTGAGGCTGGCTGGGGATTAGTTTGGCAGTTCTTCGTCTTGCTTATTAGAACCAAGACAAATTTTAAGTAGTTTACAGCCAGTGTCTGTCTGATGGGTCCATGTTTTGTATAGTGGATGTTAAATATTTTTGAATATTATCCCCAGTTAGAACTCTAATTACAAGAAATACTAAGGAACAGGGGGGGATGGTATTTATCCTCTCTGTGTTTCAAAATCTCTCTCTCTCTCTTTCTCCCCTTCTCTTGGATATACATTTATAAACATAGATGTGGGTTATGTTGTATAAATGTGTATATGTTTATATACACTAGATATATTGTCTTTGGAAATTAAAATGTAAACTTATTTAAAATTTATGTTCTCATATATAACCAAAATAACTGGAGATATTTTTCTAAGTTCTCACTCATTTTTCTCAGCCTAATTTTATATAGCCATGAAAATGCTGAGCATGGTGAGCACTGAAACATTTAGCATTCTCACCTGAAATTAGCTTTAACCCAGTGGATAAGAGACTAGCTGATAACCTCAGCTTCCTGCAGTTTCAGAGCAAGGAGGGAGGACAGAAATAGATGTGCTGAACATAGGGTTGAGGATGTCCCTGATTGGTGCCAGCCAGCTTTGTCCTTTTTTGCTGTAGCCTCACCTGGGATGCAGTGAAAGGGGGACAGGACTAAAAGTCAAGAAGAAAAGAAGTCATGAAATCTGGGCTGCAGTCTCAGATCTACCACTAATTCACATGACAAAAATCATGCCATTTCTTTGGTCCTCAGTTTTCTTAGCTATTAAAATGTGTGATTTGTAACAAGTCATATCTAAGTTTAAATTTAGTTATCCTCTAGGATTCTAGTCACAACTCTTCTACGCTACCTTACTCCAATCCCAATATTCACACAGGCCAGGTAATATCTGATGCTAACCAACAGATGCTCTTCCTTGGCTCAATTTCCTCCCAATGCTAGCACATTTGTGTCCTAGCACAAAAGTAGGTGCGTGCACTCTTTCTGACCAAAATGGTCATTTGTGAGCCTTCGCCTCTGTTGACAATTAGTGGCTCAGAAGACTACATTCCCCTTAAAGTTCCAAATTTAAGACCAAAGGCTAAAAAATGGAAAGGATAAAACTAGAATATTGTACGATATCCTATAATATAGATGCAGTATAATGTATCCTCCATTATGATATGTCATCTGTTCATAGTAAACTTTTTAATACTGCCCCAAGCTGGATTAGAACCTCAAGTGAGCATTAACAACCACTGTGTGTCTTCATAAACAAAGCAGCTTGATTTTTTGGCCACTTAATTAACCTTGTGGGATCAGATCAAAAACTCATTCATTAAGAAGATCTTTTTTGATTGTAAACTTGACCTACAACATTTTATTGATGACCTAGCATTTAGACTAGCAAGGATGACACTTCTGCCTGGCAATGGGTAGAAATACATTCTTCACTTAGACATATTTTTATGTTACTTAAGATCTAGAGTTTATAGCAAAACACTTTGCTTTATTTTACTCTCACTTCTAATTTCAGCTTTTGTGTGGCTTTGTTACAGCAATCATGTCTTGTTTTTAATTCTCTAACAACATCGCAGTTGAGGATCTGTGGGCGTAAAATGTGTTTTATGAGGAGAATATCTAAATGACTAGAGGATGTGAGATATTTTGCTAAACTGCCATTGCTAATCTGATTTAATAGTGTCTTAATGGCTCTGGATATTTTGAAGGCTTGACAAGTTTAGAGACTTGGCAGTCAGCTTTAGACCTCTAGCACAGTCATTCCATTTCAGGTCCAGGGGGCCAAAGGTCTTGGATGGTCATTTAGCTAGTCAGTTAGGAAGCATCTGTTAAGTATCTGTTGTGTGTGGTACACTATGAAATAAAAAGATGTGATCCCATTCCCTGGAATCCTGTAGTCTTAAAGAATTCCAAATTAATGAAGGGTCTAAAGTTTCATTCTTATTAGAATCACTGAATTGAGTTCCAGAAAACACATGTACAGACAGAGGGATTTTGAAATGAATAAGGGGAGTAGGGGTGTGTAGCCTAGAATAGAGATGACTTGGTGCATTCATTTGATTACGCATTTAACCAACAAATATTCATTGAGTACCTGTTGGACACCTGTCACCAGGAATGCAGAAGTCTGTGTATCACAAATTATACTCCAGCTGAGAAACCTAACTGCAGCCTAAGGCAGGAGTGGGGCCATATTGGGGGAGAGTGAAGAAGTAAAGCTGGTTCATTTAAGTTTCTTTTGTAATAAGAGCCAACAAGGAGCAGTGAAGGGTGCAGTGAGATTATGCATATAATCGTGCCTTGGATGGGAGGAAATCTGGCCTGGTGTTGGGGATCAGCCTAATCTTCCATCAAGAGTTAAGGAAGGAAAAGAATTCCAGACAGTGGGTACAGTATCTGTTTAAAGCAGGAATCAGCAGACTCCCTCCTATAGGCCAGTTCAGCCTGTGGCCTGTTTTTGTTAAAAAAAAAAAAGTTTAACATTTTCTCCATAGAAATGTTGGGTATTCTTAGTTAATTCCTAAATTCTCTATAATTTTTGTTGCTATTGCAAATGGTTTCTTATTTTTAATCACATTCTCTAGTTAGTTACTGCTGATGTACAGAAATGCTATTTTTTTGTGTGAGTCTACATTTGGCAAGCTTGCTGAAATTTCTTGTTAGCTCTAATAGTTTGTCGATTCTATCAGCTCTCTCAAACTTGGCTGTTTTTCTCATTTCCTCTAACCACGGGTCAGCCAACAAGGGCTCGTGGGCCATACAGCCCACCACTGTTTTTGTAAATAAAATTTTATTGGACCCTAGCCATGTCCTTTTGTTTACATATTCTCTGTGGATGCTTTCCAGCTATAATGGCAGAGTTAACAGAGACTGTATAGCTCACAAAACCTAAATAAAATCCTTGTTCTCTGTCACTTTACAATCAAACTTTGTCAAAATGACAACATGATAATATCTTTAAATATATGAAGACTGTCCATCAAAAGACTCGTTTTTTGTGGCTCCACAGACTTGAAGTAGGACCAACATGTACAAATTAGATGGAGAGAGAGAGTATATTATTCAAGGCAATATGAAGAAGTTTTTAGTAGGCTGAACATAAAAGTACTTACTCAAAGGAAGATGAAAGCTGGTTTTCTTTCACCTTAAAGAAGATGACCTTATAATTAACTGCCCAAACTGGAAACTTAGCCAATTACTTCAGCATGTCAGGTAAACCAGGACTGTTATAGTCAAGCATGGATACATTCACTCTACCTTTATAGGAGATAGCATTCTGGAATAATTCAAGTTATCTCTACACTTTAATTCTTGAGAAGGAAGGAAAGAATTCAGATTTAAAGTTAAAACATGCTTATTTTCACATCCTACAGATTTCTGAGGATACCTAAAACCTAAATTTAAGAGATGATGTACTACGGTTTTCTGAGGATACCTAAAACCCTAAATTTAAGAGATGATGTACAACCTTCAGCTTCCTTACTCCTCCTCTACAGCATTGGGGGAGTCATTGTTTAGATAGTTGTGGTCTCAAACCATCTATTGGAGGGTGGATAGTGGTAGAAGGGATTCCTTGGATGGTCCCCTAGACCTCACAATGTCTCCTTCAACCCAGAGCAAAACAAGTATTTTTTAAAAGAGCAAAGTGTAAACTCAGCCAAAGGGATTTATAGGACTAATGAGGTATTTCCAAATATTTTTAGCTTAATGAACTACACATCTTATGACTTAGTCCATAAGAAAGTCAATGTGGGAACTTTTCATAAGATGATTTTTGCAATTTTTTCTAGCAGAAAATCCCACTCTGTGGAAGTGGGTAAAAGTCCCTTCTGTGGTTTAATTTAGCAAGCACAGATTCCAGCTAAGGCAGGTGTTGGCAAAATGTTATGGCACTCAACCCTGCAAAGTGGCCTCTTTCTGCCAACACAGAACTCTGCAAATTGTAGTTAAACAATTATGGTGTGTGACTGATTTCTCTTTCATAGTCTGTAATTTGCCAGTTATTTTGTTAAATTCTATGTTCTTATAGACATCAGCCTTAATGATTTTTTGGGTTTCAAAAGGGGAACAGTCATTGCCACAAGGTCATATCCAGGGTCCAGGCTCTTGATGGGCATTGTCCCCAATAGGGTTCCATTACTAATACTCTCCCAATGACTAGCCCACAGGAGAGTCTAGTATTATTGTGTTGTACTTTTTGCTTTGACTTAACATGTCATGGTTACTACAGAAATTCTTAAAGTATACTCTCTGGACCAGAACCTTCAACATCACCTGGGAAATTGTTAGAAATGCACATTCTTGGGCTCTATCTCAACTTCCTAAATCAGAAACTTACGCCCTTCAGGTGATTTTAAGTTTGAGAACCACTGGTTTAGAAAAAAAAACCAAGGAATTTCTAGCCATGTCTTCCACAGAAAATCAGCTCTTTCAGTTATTCAGTAAACAGTCATTGCCTACATATGTCACCATGAAAGGCACTGAAAAAGAGTAGCCTGCAGGTGTCATAAAGATAACAATCAGGTGTGTGTTGTCCACATTGTGCTCCCATTGCTGAGCATAGTGCATGTCTTATGGTTGGTGTTACATGAATATTTACTGAATTACTCCATTGGAATATAAATATAGCTAAGCCTTTGACTCCTGAGGACTCTAATGTGTAGAATTTCAAGTACTGAACTTTCACTATGGTTATGGTGGGTCTCTTACTCCAGAATGGAAAACGTTGATATGCATTTTAATGAATTGAGACTTCTATTTTTCTTTATGTTTAAAATTGTAGGTATAAATGTCTCTAAAATTGAAAGCAAAGGTTGTCTCTGTAGGCAAATTGTATCATGAATGAATGAAATCATGCAAGAGAAAGGGAATATTACAGAGATTATATATCCTGGTTGATTCTGACTATATGATATGCACTCGTTATTTCTACTTACTTTGGTTGTATGGACATAGCTAGGCCTTTATATCTTCCCACCTTTTAAATAGTCTGAAGATTGAAAAAGGGTCTGGAGCAATTCCATCAGTAGCCTCTTTCTGCCGAATCATTCCGTAAATCAGCAGAGCAGCTGTAGAACAATTAAGTTCGAAAGTGTACAGGTGGTCAGAGGAATGACTTGAAAAATGTACTCTTGTTTTAAGGGACCTTTTGTTTCATAAAAAATAGAAACAGCAATAGCTTTTTAAATTTAATGTAGAAAGTAAAGGCCAAAATAGTTAAAATGAAATAAACAGTCAAATAAAAATACAGCTTCGGCCAGATGTAACCAAATTAAATGAAACAGTTCACAGGTGCCCACCCCCCCAAAATGTTGATAATATAGTTGGAGAAAATTGCTTCCTTCATTTTTTATGACTTTAATACTATGACAATCTTTATATATAATGAAAATTCTTTAAACATCATGAAAACCATGCCATCCCATCTCTGATCCATATCTTTATGTCCTATAACTACTGCTATAAATCCAGATCAATCTGTATTATTGCTAACTCTGTTACTTTAATTTCTATAGCTATAAATATAGATCAGTATGTATCAACCCAGAAATCACCCATATGACCACCTAAACAACCTAGAGCTCATTTTAGAAAAACACCTGGTATAAATGAGTAAACTCATACAAGAAGCCGTGATGAGATACTTTAGAAATGACTTCCATGCCTGGAAAGAAGTACATGTTTGCCTTAATGGCTACTATGTGTCATAGTATAAGACCCATATTCCTCCATCTTTTCCTCCCTTCCACAAACTCCTACTGATCACTTTTTTTTTTTTTTCCATATGCCTGGTACTGAACTAGGATTTGTGAGGGCTACAGAAAAAAATCAGAAGAATTCCCATTCCTCCAGGAAGTGAAAGCACAAAGAGATAACATGTATATAAATAGCTATAAAGATGATAGAAAACAGTAATGCTGTTTGAGAGGGGCCCAGAATTTATGTGTAAAATGACGTTATTTATATGGCAGTAGCTTTTCATTACCTACTAAGTGAAGAAACAATGATAGAAGCTAGAGGTACATATGAAAAAGGCAGGCACATTACTTGATGTCATGCATTTTACAATCTAGATGAAATGAAAGATACTAGATTCATGAATAAACAAGATGATTATGAATTGTGATAATTAACATAGAAGAAATAAGGTGTTAGTAAAGAATAACATAGGGACTTATTTTAGATAGTGTGTTCAGAAAAAACTTCTCTGAAGGGGGCACCATTTGAGCTGAGACATGTAGCAAGAGAAAAGTCATCCATGTAAAAATCATGGGGAAATGAGAAATGAAAGACATTTCCACACAAAGACTTGCATGCAAATGTTCTTAGAAGCATTACTCCTTATAGCCAAAAGAGGAAGCAACCTAAATAAATGCCCATTAACTGGTATTATGGGTTGAATGGTGTCCCCCCAAAAAGCTATGTTGAAGATGTAACCCCCCAAGTACCTCAGAATATGACCTTATCTGAAAATAGGGTCTTTTAGGTGTAATTAGTTCAATGAATTCATTATGGATGACAGTGGGTCCTTAATCCAATATGACTGTTGTCCTTGTAAAAATACAATAAGACACACAGAATATTGTGTGATGACAGAGGTAGAAACTGGAGTGATGGAGCTGCAAGGCACGGACCACCAAAGATCGATGGCCACCAGCAGAAGGCAGCAAGAGGCAAGGAACGATTCTACCCAGAGTGTCAGAGGGTGTGGAGCCCTGTCATGGCCCTCATTTATGACTTCTAGCCTCCAGAACTATAAGAGAATAAATTTCTTTTTCTTTAAGCCACTCACTTTGTGTTACCTTGTTGCTAATATGACCAGGGAACAAATAAATAACATGTGGTATCTCCATACAGTTGACTACTGCTATTCAGCAATAAAAAGGAACAGACTGCTGATACATGCTGCAACATGGATGAACCTTGATAACATTCTTTTTTTTTTTAATATTTTCTTTATTTATTTGATAGAGAGAGAGATAACGAGAGCAGGAACACAAGCAGGGGGAGTGGGAGAGGGAGAAGCAGGCTTCCCGCCGAACAGGGAGCCCAATGCAGGGCTCGATCCCAGGACCCTGGGATCATGACCTGAGCTGAAGGCAGATGCTTAACGACTGAGCCACCCAGGCGCCGCCCTTGATAACATTCTGCCAAATGAAAGGGTCCAGATGCAAAAGAACACAGAGTGTCTAATTCCACGTATATGAAATGTCCAGAAAAGGCAATTCTCAGAGACAGAAAGCAGATTAGAGGTATTGCCTGGGGCTGAAACAGGTTCTGAGGATTGACTATGAGCAGGTAGGAAGGATCATGGGTGATGGAAATGCTCTAAAACTAGATGATGGTGATGGCTTCACAACTTGGTCAATTTACCAAACATCTTTGAATTGCACTTAAAATTGGTCAGGTTTTTGTATGTAAATTATACCTCCATAAATGTGTGTGTGTGTTTGTTTGTTTGTTTGTTTTTTTAAAGAAATCAGGGGAAACAATGAGAACTGAGGCAAAGAAGTTTTGTTGCTCTCTGGTCATTTAAAGGCCACTGTGAACTAGAGAACAGGCCAGACAGAGGAGGAAAAGGATCCTGGAGGCGTGGACTTTGAGTCTGAGCCCTGGTATGTAGGAGTTTAGGATGAGGAGAGAAGAGGCCAGGGTATCTTCCACTCCGTCTCTTTATTGCAGTGATATTTCAGTTTCTCTGGAAAAGGTCCTGTGAGATATATCTACTCTCCTTGGTATATCTTTTAGAGCTGAGTTAAAGAAACCTAGTGTATATGAATGTTTATAGAAAGAGGAGGCAGGGGGAAAACCCGATGGCTGCTGAAACAGCCTTGCCCCTTGTATTTTAACATTATTGTCTCCTCTCCCTCCCACACAGGATACACTGCAATGCAGATTGTTTTGATTTCCTGGGAGCACGAAAGACCTCTTTTTCTCGAAGCAATTCTTTTTTTAATTAGCACTGCTCTTGGAGTACATAACCACACACACAGCACTAAAAGGTGTTAAGTTGTTCCTGCACTCATAGTCATACTACTGATATTTATGGGACGATGAGTTAACCGCACGCTGTTGGTTAGCAAGTTCAGCAGCTGTGTGCAAATGCCATCATAAGCAAGCACCACTTCTTTACTGGCCCAACTTTGTGGCAAAGGCTCAAAGAAAGGCAAACCCAAATTTAAGTGCAAGAGAACTCAGACCGGCCAAAAAGGAAGGAATGGTTTTGTATCTTTTTGTGGCAAGCATGGAATTCGTGTATTTGAATCTAGTTTTGTAGTGTTACTCATTGCAGTGGTGAGACACCATAATAAAAGAGGAATCGTGGATGAGAGATGCAGCCTGAAACACTAACTAGTTTGTTGTAAAACTGAAGATAAACTGCTTGACCCCTTTGAGATTACAACCTTGCTCACAAAAGGAAAAGACAGATTAGGACTGATTATAATGGGGGGGAAAGTGGTTTTGAGTCCTTTTTTTTTTTTTTAAGATGTATTTATTTTAGAGAGAAAGAGTGCAGGCACTCACATAGCAGGGAGGGGCAAGGGGAGAAGGAAAGAGAAACTTTAGCAGGCTGCACACTGAGTGGGGAGCCTGACAAGGGGCTGATCCTGAGATCACGACCTGAGCAGAAACCAAGTGTCGAGCACTTAACCGACTGTATCACCCAGGTGCCCCTATTCAGAGTCCTTCTGAGAATAGGTTGCTAACTATAGATCCTGTCTGTGGTAAAGTGTGCATCCATGGATGCCAAGATTAAAAATGCTCAACTAAATTATTTCAAGGGTCCCTTCCAAATCCAATCTTCCCTGTCATTGTAGGAAAGGAAAAAACCAAACACTTACGTTCAACTTTGCACTGTTGATGACATACCTCATAGAAAACCTAGCTAGACAGTTATGCCATCTGACAGTCTTGATTTTTCCTTTTACACATTAAGGAAATCCCCTTGATTCTTCCCAAACATTAAAGCTGCAGATGAAAAGGATCACCTCTGCAAAATGAGTGGAATTATTTCTCTCTGTCATTTTACCTGTCCTCATCTGTTCCTTGCTTTTACCTTTTCTTCTGAATCCCTCAGTCTTTTTTTCTGTAACTATGGGAAACCTAAAAGAGAGGTGAAATGGAGGATCTTATCATTTCTTAGTAAGTTAGATAATTCCAAACTTTATACTGGCACAGCTGAATCAGAGACCATGGAAAAGGAATAGAAATTGAATAGAAATAAATGTATTCGATCAATTAGAATAGTGGGAGATGGGATCAAGAATGTGTTGATAAGAAATAATTGATAAGTCTTTAGTTATAAAGTATGGACTTAGATTGTTAGGTTGTGTTACCATGGCCACAGTTGTGCATTTTGTAGGATATGGGAAAGTGGGAGAATATGACCTTCAAAGTAAACATGCCGTTAGGAAGGTGGGTATAATTTTAAGATTATTTTCTGTAGTTGCTTGCTACTGTCCTTTTTACATTGGTTCAGAATACAATAATACTGACATTTGATGTTACCTTCTGTGCACGAATTTATGATTAATTCGGATTGGTGTTGAAAGTGAATGATAAAGTAATTTGTGTTCACAAATTGATTATTCAGATTTTTTTCTTATCTAGACATAATAGACCATGGAAGTATTTTTCTGAATATTTAAAATTTTTCTGCAGTATGTTTTCAAAAAGATAATTTATTTGATTTTCCTGGTGATTAGGACTTTATCTCTCCCCTCCTTTTTTGGTTGGTGACTGCCTTAAAAAAAAAAAAAAAAAGGTTTTTTGATAAGTGAAGTTGTATGCACGGAGAATTTTATCCTAGGCAGATGGTAGGGCACTGTGATACAAAATTTCCCCTAGCAGTAACTGGGAGAAGAGCCACAATTCAAGGCTGGTTAGAGATAGAACCAGCTTTAAACGAAGAAATTAATTGTGCACATAATGATGTATGAGAGCATCCTACATTAACAGAAAAACACTTATGTACATTTTAAAAGAACCTCAAAGACTTAGTTCCTTTGTTTATTCACAGGGGTGATGGGTGAATATGAGCCAAAAATAGAAGTACATTTCCCAGAAACAGTGCCGACTGCCAAAGGAACAACAGTGAAGCTGGAATGCTTTGCCTTAGGAAAGTAAGTTCTGGTTTCTCTTCCATCTTGTCCTCCCTTCAGCTGGGGCAGGTAGAGAATTTTATTTGCACTGTTTATAGCGATGGTTTCTGAGGTGACTGAAAAGCAAAACAGGCCTTTCTTTTTGTAATTCTATGTATGCATCTTTGATTCTGCCCTCTCACCATGGAGAGGGGACATGTAATGGTGCAAGGGGGATTAGGCTGCCACAATTGATGTGGCCACAAAAGAGAAGAGAATGGGCAATTCTGAAAAAGTACTTTGTTCTATTATTGTGACCTGTAATGTGCACGCTGTCTAACCCAGAATGACAGGAAAACAATGGCCTTCATTTGAGGTACACTCAAGCTGACTATTTGGGAAAATATGGACTTTCCTTCTGGCCCTAGTTTACAGAGGATGCATCAAACTTTTCTTGAATTTATTTTTAAATGACCAGTCTCTTCTCTTTACTTTGGATTTCCTTCTCTTCTGGCTAAAGATACGTAAGATCTTATATCTGAAAATTATTCACAACTTTATTATTAAGTCTGTGGAGTGATAAGCCTACTTGAGATCCCCTTAACATTTCCGTAGGGTATCTCTCAGAGGGCCTAAAGAAAATGAAACACAGATCAGTTAAGATTTTCCCAGTAACCCTGAAAAAAAGGTTTGGCACAAATGATACTATCATCTGAAATGAGAATTTTTAGATCATCTGTGGATTTTAATGATTGGTGTTATTCTCTACACCCAACCCCCTCTCTCCGGCTAGCCCATTGCTAATTCCTCATCCTCTCCCTGTGCCCAAATGTTGACTAAGGCAACAACACTAACTTGTGCTCGACCCCCATATTAGCATCTAATCTGTTTCTGTAAATTTTTTGCATTTCACAGCAACCATAGAAGAAAGATGTTCCTTTTTATCATTGGATTTTCAGCTCTAATAAAAGGATTCTTTTGGTTTCCATGTTTTTAAGTCAGGGCGGTGTTAAGCTACAATACAATGATAAATTTTTGTATCCTGAAAACTTACCACATTAAATAAGCTATGACATATCTATAGAACTGAGCACTGTACAGACATTAAAAGTCAAGTTGTAAAGCAACATATGAGACAGAGAAAATACCCATGATTTATTGCTAAGAGACTAAAAGCAGATTGCTAAACAGTATAACATGGCCCCATTTTTTATTTTAAATATATACATTGGGAAACACAATCCAGGGAAAAGGTGAAAGCAGGTAGCTGGATAGGCCAGGTATAAATTTGGTAAACCATGCAAGGTGACACCTTGAAAAATCTTTTTTGGAAAAAGAGCAAAATTTACATCGTTCATACTTCAAAGGGGGTATGAATTAAACTCTATTCACAGTGCTTGAATGGCACTGGAATAAAAACAAAAGACCAAAATTGGGCTCCTCCAGTCTACACAGAAATGTTTGGGTATGCATATCCAGCTGCCAAAACACATCATCATTGCCCACTTACGAGCAGGAAGACTATATCTAAGTACAGTTATTTGTAAAGGCACATATTAAGTGTATATCTCATCAAATGTAAAGGCACCCGTAATGTACTTTTGATAGAGCCCTTTCTGCATTTTGAGTTAGTGTCTGTTGAATTAACTTAAATTGTTCTAAAACAAGTATAGTAGAATTGATGGCTTTAATTTTTTAAATACCATCTCAGGTTTTCCAGAGAAGATTAGCAAGTCTTTAGCCTAATTACTTCTCTGTGTGTGTTTTGTGAAAAATAAATAAGTAAATAATTGTATCCCCTGGTAGGAAGTTGCAATCTTAAAAGCTGTGGTTAGCTTGCTAAACCATTGATTTGCAGACTCAGTGATGCCCTCCTTGCAATTTAAGATGTGTTCTCACTGTTACGGCTGTAGGATGATAGATGCCTTGAGAGTACATAAAGACTCCACAGATGGCTTCTTCCCTTATCTTACTATTTTAAGTGAAATTTCCTCAAACCACTCTCCTAGTGAACTGCTGCTACAAGCTGGTAAGGTTCTATAGAGAATGTTCCAAGGGACAGAAAATGGAAGCTGCCAGTTTCTTCTTGCCTAACCCTTGACGTGACACAACATCACTTCTGTCTTATTTCAATAATGAAAGTAGTCAAACAACCCAGCAGGTTTAAGGCGGAGGAGGACCTGGACGTCGTATGGGAAGAATGAAAGAATTGCCGTCATCTTCAGTCTGACACATTTGTGCATGAACATTTTTATTTTCATATTTATGATTTAGGAAAAAACAGTTACACTAAAAAATATAACAAACATATAAAAATCTGATTTTATTTTAGTGATAATATCACATGTTTTTATTCAAGGTTAAGAAAGGTTATTTGATTCTAAGAAAAACACAATATATAGAATAGTAATACTAGAAATGTGGATATGGCTAAAATCATAATAGTGATATATGAATGAATGAAGTTTGGGAAATACTGTCTAAGGCAAGCTTATCTGTTCAGAACCAAAAAGGAAAGGGTTATGGGAAGTATAGGTTCAAATAAAAGATACAGTTTTCTCGAATTTGATGCACTTCTTTTTATTCTCGCTATCAGTCCGGTACCAACTATTATCTGGAGAAGAGCTGATGGAAAGCCTATAGCAAGGAAAGCCAGAAGACACAAGTCAAATGGAATTCTTGAAATCCCCAATTTTCAGCAGGAAGATGCTGGTTTATATGAATGTGTGGCTGAAAATTCAAGAGGGAAAAATGTAGCAAGAGGACAGTTGACTTTTTATGGTAAGTTTGCATTTGCGATTTATCATTTGTCATGCTACAGACCTTGGTATTAAAAGCATAAACTGGGAAGTTTGCATTCAGGCTTTTCAGGAAAGACTGTGTCAAATAGGACTGTGTAAAACCCTTGGTTTGCTGCTAATTAGCGTTCCTGGGGTGATTCTGGGTGTGGAGAGTGAGGGTGGGGGGCAAAGACGTTGACAGAGCAGAGAGGAAGAAATCAGGCTGAGGTGTTTGGGAGATGGGTATTAGTGGGAATGCACTTGCAAAGGAAATGTTTTTCCTCTTTCCATCAAGCTGTAAACCTGACACCAGAGAGCTTTTGTGATTCCTTCTCCTGATGTATTTCTTTTTAAACTGTGTGCTTTTCTTCTTTTGAATTTTGATTTGGAGCTCTTGTTAATTCTTTGTAATTGCTTCCATTTGATAGCAATTTAATGTGGTACCATGAACATTTAAAAATGCACACTCCCCAAATTTAGTTCTTATCAGAGTGGAGCGTGACAAATCTCTCTCACCCCAAAGACTTTTTATGTGCAGCTGCTCCTATTCCAATCAAATCATCGGCATTGATCCAAACATAATATAAATGTAAAACTGGTAGCACGTGGTCATCAATTTAGCCAATCTTGGAAACCCCTGTTAGGGTATCGATTTGAAATCCAAAAAGGGATTTCATTGGATAGGCATTGAGAAAGCAAATTGAGCTCTGCCAAATTGGAACTTGTCTGAATCCCATCTTTCTGGGGTATTGGAAATAACTATTGTAGATTGATAATTATTCAAAAATAGTTTAAATATACAACAGTGAATACTAAAATGCTGAGAGTAGCTCTTTAGAGGCAAGTTGTAGCAGAAGTTTTAAATGTTCTTTTTTTTTGCAATAACAGATACCACAAGGTCTATTTATTTCACCAATTCTTCTCCCAAAGCATTTCGGTTTTAAGACATAGCCAAAGATTTTGTTCATTAGTCATAAAATCTTCTTTAGAAACATGATTGGAAACTGAGTGGAGATTTGGAGTATCAGCTAGCTTGCAGGGAGCTCCCCCACATGACCCTCAGGATTTAGAACTCACATACCTGGCATATCCAGGGTGGCAGGCAAGCACACATGGATCTAGAAACTATTTCACATGATGACCTACCTGGACAACAGTTTTTTGAATAAACGTACACACTTCTTTAATCATTCATCTTTCTTCAACAATTATAAAGAACTAATTCTACTCAAGTCAAATGATGGACTTGATATTTGATCTTGGCTCTTTCTTAAACTGTGGTAGTTGATACCATATTTGATTGGTTGAAAAGCAAAGGACTCCATAGTTCATTGACTGAAAAAACATAGAACCAAAAGTGACATATTTGTTTAGTGAAATAAAACTGATGTATTTTTCAAGTGTTTAGGGTACATTTTTCTCACGAGCGTAATAATGATTTCTTATATGTCAGGTAAGGACAACCTGAAATTATTCGGGTAAATGGCCAATTTTTTCTCTTTTTTATTAGCCGAATAGACTTTTCAATTTAGTTGTGATTGTTCCTAAGTGTTATTTCAGTTGCTCAACTAATTGAATAAAGTCATTTTCACTTTCGTGGTTTTCTTTTAAGTGAAGTATCTGTTTTTGTTATGAAAGTATGAAACGTTTTATAACCAAGAGTTGGTGTAGTGCTTTCTAGTGGGTCAAAGTTTTCCTGCACTGGAAAAAGAATACTCCAGAGTCACTGTTCTAGAGAATCAAACTTGTCACTGGCCTTCAGCCTTGTGCAGTAAAATGGATTTTTTTCTTCAGGGATCCTGCCCTGGAGATGAAAATCAGGTTCTAACAGTGTTTCCCTTTTAAATGAAGTTATCTGCATCCATGCATGGGGGGAAAAGCGGAATGAAATTTGCCTGCTTTCTGAAGATAACTCAGCTTTTTTCTCAGTTGTCAACCACCCTTGGTATTAGAAAGCTTGTCAGATCAGTTGACTTTAATAGTGCTTGGCTGTTGCATCTATGTTTATTCTTTTGTTTTTCCTCAACTAGCATATCAGTGACACAGAAATCATCGAACTGTTTTCATTGTCACAGGAGAGATTAATTATACAAAAGTGCTTGGCTGTCATTTTTTTTCTTTCATTTTTTTGGTCTCTATTGGGTTTTCCCAATGCTGGGAGTTCCTAATATCCAGCTGTCTAGATCTCCAATTTAAATGAGTTACTATAATTAAAATCACTGTGTATATCACAAAAGGGGAGAAAATAGCCCCAGTCACATATCCGTGAACATTCTGTCTTTGTTGACAAGAGAATTTCTTACAACATTAAGATGTGCTATACTCAGGGATTATAAACCATGGGTTTGACTTTAGAAACTTGCTTCTCTTTTTATGGTTCCAATTGTTTATTCTGTTCATCAAGTCTCCACTTCAACAACCACAGGTGTGCTAACTTCTCATCTGGCTTAGCAAAATGGCCATTTTTCTCATCTTACACTGGAGCCATTTAACCTTCCTCCAGGGGCCTGCTGGACATGATTCTGTTGTTCCCATCATCCCTGTATCAGAATGATGGGAGCCCCTATTTCTGGTAGGAGCGCTCCCACTATAGCTGTACCTTTCGGTTAGCATGTGCTACTCATGTTTGAGATGCGTGAAGAATTAAAACTCGTTCTAAAATAAAACATTTTACCCTACCCTGTCTTTCCAATTTATTTTTGCCGTGACTTATACTTGACCAGCGTGGTCTAGTTTCTGTTTTGTTGTTTTGTTGTCGTTGTTATTTTGAGTATAGTTGACACACAATGTTACATTAGTTTCAGGTATGGGATATAGTGGCTGGAGAAGTTTATACATTATACAGTGTGGTCTAGTTTTAATCTGCTCTTTCAGACATTTTTCAGCATAAAAAACTTTCTACAATACAGATCTGTAATTTTAAAGAGTAAAATACAATAAATCTTTATTGTTCAAGGTAGACATTTTCCAAGGATTTTAATATATTATTAATTTGTTCAACAACTATTTTTTTCATTGCCTGTTGTATTGTGAAACATACTGATCGGGTAAGGGCCGGCGGCACAGGCAGTGAAAAAATTCACCCAATTTATAACAAAGGAGATAGAAGTTTATTGAACACTGCCAGGGAACAGTGAGCAGGACAGCAAAAGAGATAATGTCTGCCATGAGGCGGTGGTGAAGGGCTATAGTTATAGGGTGGAGTGAGGGAGTATGGGAACATAAGGAATTTTCCCTTTTTTGGTAACCTTAGGAACTTTGCCCTGTTGTAATTGGTCAGTTAGGGCCTTTGACTATTTCAAGGTGGGTAGCTTAACAATCCTGTTTGCATTCAGCTCGGTGGTCACTCTGGACCCTTTCACGTTGCTCAAGTTTGCATTGCTCAAGCCTATTGCCTAAAGAGGTCTCTGTAACTGTGGCAGGCAGTGTTAGGCTGTAGGGTTGCTGTACAAATCCCTGCCCTCAAGGAGCTTGTATTCTACTAGAAGTTGAAGACAATATACTATTAAGAAAACAAATGAACTAGAAAATTTCATATTGTGATAAGAATTATGAAGAAAATAATTAGGATGATATGACAGAAAATAAGGAGGAGGGGAGAGGCTTCCTAAGATAAGATAGTCAGGGAAGACTAGTCAGAGAATTGAACTCTGAGCTGAAAACTAAAGGGTGAGAAAGAGCCAGACTTTCAAGGGGAGTACATCCCAGTCAGAAGGTAAGGAATTGCAAAGGCCCCGAGACAGGAAATCACTTGACATGTTTGAGCTGCATCAGGAAAGCCAGTATAACTAAATCATGGTGAGAAAAGGCAAAAAGTTTTGAAAAATTGGAGGGCGACTGATACCTTACAAGCCAGGCACAGAGTTTGGGTTTTATTTTGAGTATAATGGAGGATTTTAAGCAGGGAAATGACTCAATATGATTCATGTCTTTAGAGACCACTCCGGTTGCTTTGTGGTGAATAGATTATGGGGAACCAAGAGCAAAAGCAGGACAACCAGTCAGGGAGCCATCTAGGTGAGATGTTGGTGGCTAGGACTTAAGGAAGGAAAATAAATGGAGAGACTTAACATATATTTTGAAGTTAGAGCCAATAAGACTTATTCTTATAAACTCAGTTTGTAGATGGAACTGCTTCCCAAAGAGATTCTATAGCCGACTTCAGTTTACATAGTAAGAAGCAGAGCTAGATTCCAAATGCCAGGCTTGTTCCTCCATGTTAGAGGTTCTTGAATTTCAGTGTGCATTAGAATAACGTGGAAAACTTATTAAAATACTGAATATTGGGCCCTAAGCAGCGGTCCTGATTCTGTAGGGCTGGGGTGGGACCTGAGAATTTGCATTTTTTAAAAGTTATGCTTTAGTAATGCTGTCGCAGCTTGACTAGAGCCCATACTCTGAAAACCATTGCTCTGTGCTAAGCTGTTTGCAAGTGGCAGAGTGAAGCAGAGATTAAAGGTCATGCAAGCTAAGGTGTTCCTGGTTCTCCACAAAGCTCACAGCTTGCTGTCCCATCAGGTATTGTAGCCAGTCTACATAGACAGTAGAATGAGAGTGCTAAAGTAATTATCTTTGAGGAAGGGAAAGGAAAGTATAAAATGGATTTAATTCACTTGATAATTACTCATTTTTCCACCTCATTGTGTCTGTATAGTCACTTCCTTTCTTTCACAAATAGACCTATAGCATTATATAGTCATCATTTAGAAGAATGAAGTGTGAACTGAAAGAACCTGATATTTAATACCTTTTGTATTTCTCCTATAGGTAACAGGTGTTAAGAGAGTACAATCAAGAAAGACATGTATCATATGATCTCACTGATATGAGGAATTCTTAATCTCGGAAACAAACTGAGGGTTGCCGGAGGGGTAGGGGGTGGCAGGGATGGGGTGGTTGGGTGATAGACATTGGGGAGGGTATGTGCTATGGTGAGCGCTGTGAATTGTGTAAGACTGTTGAATCACAGACCTGTACCTCTGAAACAAATAATACATTCTATGTTAAAAAAAAAAGAAGAAGAAGAAGATAACAGGAAGGGAAAAATGAAGGGGGGGAATCGGAGGGGGAGACGAACCATGAGAGACTATGGACTCTGAGAAACAAACTGAGGGTTCTAGAGGGGAGGGGGTGGGGGGATGGATTAGCCTGGTGATGGGTATTAAAGAGGGCATGTTCTGCATGGAGCACTGGGTGTTATACGCAAACAATGAATCATGGAACACTACATCAAAAACTAATGATGTAATGTATGGTGATTAACATAACATAATAAAATTTTTTAAAAATTTAAAAAAAGAGTACAATCATCATATTTCCATAAATAGAGGGTATAATATTTGAGCAGGCTATAATTCATAGACTCCTATCATGTTTGAACTGGAAGGAACTATTGGGTCCAACCCTTTGATTTTTATAAGCAAAGAAAATAAAGCTCAGAGACATAAAATAACTTACCCAAGATCATACAGTGAGTGAGAATCAGAGCTATAACCAGAACTGCTCTTTCTGTTATACTTCACGTTACTTTTCCTGCCAAGAAGACATTTTAATATAATAGGTAAGGGAGATATCCATTAATCATCCAGATACTTTTTCTTCGTATTTCCACAACCAGCATCATAAAATGACAACATCCAGATGAACAGTTGACTTTCTCACTTCCTATTTTCTAAGATAATAACCTGATTATTGAGACCAAAAGAGCTCTTTTTATTTTCCTTTCCAAATTACATATTCGGTTGTATGTCTAGACCTTGTATGCTATAGTCCTTTGCCTCAAATGGCAAAACTGTAGGCTTGATGACTCTGCAAATGATGTTTGAGTATCTCTAAGGTCATCAATGAGTGAATACAGAAGCATCATGCCTCACAGCATACTAATTTCCCCCTGGATATGCTACGTATATGTGATCACTAGATAATATTCAGCCCTACAAAGTGGCTCAAAAGACATAGTGACCAAAAATGAACACAGCAGATAAGGTAATTTTGTAGTAGAGCAATAGTCTGCTTAATTGTCCTGGACAGAAATGATACGGAGACCCTCAATTTCCCTCAGTGTCACTTAAAATAAAGTCAACAATTTTTGTTTCCTTCTCTTTGTCTGGTAGTTCTAATAAAATGGCTTGCTGCAATTTTTCAAGAGAACATAGTGTAAATGATGGCCAGTGGGAAATGATACAGAAGTAGGGTCATAAGATCCTTACCCTAAAAGAAGCTTCAGATGAGGGAAGAAAAAGTCATATCAAGGACAACATATTGAAAT
Source organism: Mirounga angustirostris (assembly GCF_029215605.1). Lineage (NCBI taxonomy): Eukaryota > Metazoa > Chordata > Mammalia > Carnivora > Phocidae > Mirounga > Mirounga angustirostris. The sequence continues at coordinate 171,604,812 of NW_026991709.1, read as the reverse complement.
ACAATTCAATTCCCTCACTCTGTATTGCCACGGAAAGCAGAGGTGCTATTACAAATTTTATCCAGCAAGGAATACTGTTTAAATATACTTGTGGCAAGTTTTACATAAATGGATTCATTTATCTGCAAATTTCTGTGCTTGTCTAACGTAGGAGTTCTCACACTTTTGGTTTCGACCCCTTTTCACCTTTAAAAATTATTAAATACTCCAAAGAATTTTTGCTTATGTGGGTTATATCTACCAATATATACCATATTAGAAACTAAAACTGAGAATTTAATTTAGTAATTTCTTGATTTTAAAATGACCACATGTTAACATAATTAACATATTTTAAGAAACTGACTGTATTTTTCCCAAAAAAGTTGATGAGAAAAGGGACATTGCTTATGTGTTTTTGCAAATCTCTTTAATGTCTGACTTAACAGGAGAAAGCTGGACTCTTATATGTGCTTCTCTAGTCAATCTATCATGATGTATTGTTTTGGTTGAAGTATATGAAGAAAATCTGGTCTCATACAGATAGGTAGTTGGAAGAAAAGACCTCATGGGCTCTCTGAAAGAGACCTGGGGAGCCCTACTGGTTCTGAGACCACACTTTGAGAGATACAGGTCCAAAAGAATGCTCCCATCATCACTGATGGTAGGGTTGAACATATTTTGAGAGCCTATAGATAGTGCATGGATGTTGGAGGCAAGCAGACCTGTGTGCCCATCCTAACTCAACCACTTTCTGAATTGAGACCTTAATATTCCTGGGTCTCATCTATAAAATGAGGATAATTCTATTTAGCCTACAGGTTATTATGAGGTTGAGAAATAACATGTATAAACATACTGATGAGATACTCCATAATTACATAGTGTCAATGCCTGGTAGTATTTTCCTCAGAAGGTAGATAGGGGAAGGACAAAGGGCGAAATTCAATAAGAGCAGATTCTGAGAGTTACTAGGTAGTGATTAAGTTGAAAATTAAAAGGAAATTAATCCATGTTAGGCTAGAGTAATAGCTTGGTTTTCTTGGGTAGAAGTGGGCTTGGTGAACCAATGTGAGGCCTTAAAAAAACAATACAAGTGATTGCACAAAATGGGCTGTTTGTGCCAAATGAACAGTATGTGTTCAGTAGGTCTACAATTGGAAGATCAGGAAGGCTTCGTGGAGGAGGTATTTCCTCAGACTAAAAACAGGTCAGGAATGAAGTGGAAGAGAATATTCCAAAAACACAAAGTGGTAAGAACAAAAGTTTGAGGAGGAACTGGCTTATTGGACTTGAGGACAAAGAAGACCCTTATTTGACAGGGGCTGTGCGTTCACTGGGCATAATTGGAGGGAAAGTAAGAGAACTTGGTAGAACCAGATGACAGAGTACTGTAAATATTAGCCTAAAAATATAAAATGATGGTAATGTTCTTTTAGTATGTATAACATTTACAGCATGCAAAGCACATTCACAAATCCTGTCCATTATCTCACACACAGATTATTTCCTACAGTCATATCTGTTGTATTTATTAGTGAATGCCTATTAATATTCCCAGTAGTCAGCTTTTATCTTTTGTGCAGAGTTTATCATTGTTACCTGTGAGAGAGTTGGCCTGATAGTATTGCCATTGCTAGAGGCAAAAGTTCAGTATAGAGGTAAAGAGACCCTAAATAGGAGTGTCTGAGTGAACCACAAATTAACTGTGAACCCAGGAGATCCAAGAATTCAGTTGGTTCAAGATGCAATCTAAAGACTTAGCATATTAAAGTTAGAAGAGACTTCAGAGACTGTCAAGTCCAACCTTGCCTCAATTTAAATAAGAAAACAAGCTTTCAATCTGCAGGCTCCGAATCCAAGCTGCTTCTTACAAAACAAGATTTAGATGGCTTCAGCATAGCATTTTTCAAAGTGCATGTGTTGTTTAATCATCAAGTTCCTTTTTTTTTTTACATGAAATTCTCAATATTTAAAACAAAGCAAAGCTTTTCTAGTTGAAGACAGTACCTCCCCAGAACCCTCAGAGCTTAGACTTGAATTTGAAAACCGCCATATTAGGCTGCTTGCCTGCTGTTGTGTGTAGATTGGATGAGAGTCTGAAGTCAGAGGATGGGAGATTATGAGGGCTGAAGGAAGATCAAATATGGACCCTACCTCAGAACACAATGCAAGTATTTCTAGTAAAGCTGGTCTTTCCATTCAATGACTTGTGCAAATGGGAAGTCAGGGTTTAAAAGGAGACTGTAAGGATAAGTTGGAAGACTCTCTACAGTAAAGTTTCAAAATTAATAGTTCAAGTACCAGTTCTGGGAGCAATGGATTCAAGGCGAAGATTATGAGAATATCTCAGTGATTCTGTCAACAATCCAAATTTCCAGGCTGGAGATAAAGATTTGGGAAGCAACTGTGTACATGGGTGGTAAATTGAAGCCAAGTAATTATTTTAAGGTTCATAAAACCCACTACCAACAAACTTCTGAAGCATTGTTAGCTAAACCTCTGCATTCCCTGGAGGTGATTCATCTTCTACAAGACTGTGTAAGAAACCAGAAATAATTTCAAATGACTACTGGGTCATCTTTGCAGTAGCAATTTAAATCCTTTTCTCCAGCATATCCTTTCTTTTACATTTTTAAATTTCTAAGTTCTAAGGCTCAGGATGGCATTCCTTCCTATTAGAAATTTCTGGTTTTGGAGAATCAGAGATCTGGTTACCTTTGAGAATTTTTTGGCCACTAAGTTGAAATTCTATCCATCTGCAATATAAATTCTTATCAGATATGATGCTTGCATGATTCCAGTGGCTGAAATACACAATGATTTAGGTCATTTCTGGCAGTTATTGCACAAAAGACTGAAATGAAAAAATTGTTCATCTATCCAAGAGACTAACAGTGTCACAGGTCAAATCCAAAGCAATCATTTAACCTTACATTTGAATTTGTAGCTTGAGAACAAGACTTGTTATGTTTTAGAGGGGATTACTCCATTTCAAACCTTGAAAGAACATGAATCACCAAAATAGATGATTTAATAAGTGGATGTGATTAATTCTGTTCAATATGTGGGATCTACATATATTACCCAAAAAGGCATTTAAACATTCTTTCTGAAATAATAGTTCTATACCAACCTGTTCAGGCCTTGTTTAGAGTTATTATTTAGACATGCTGTTATAAAATGTAGTTGAATCTAGATACTAAGGAGTAAATACCATGGGCCCATATGCATTAGCCACCACCCATCCCACCTGCCCAGGGAAACCATGTTTTCTGTCATGCACTAAAATGGATCATTTGTTATCCAAGGTCTTTGAACTAGGTGACCCAAAAAGATAAGGAGAGATAAAACAATTTCCATCAGACACAGACTTCATACAAGAAACTCGGCACAGGACTTGATATAAGAAACTCACCCACTTAGATCTGATTCATCCAGTCTAAGTGAGTGGCAGCAGAAGTCTTCACTGTGTGGGCTTTTGCCCTATAGATCTGCAACGGGCATGTTAAAAAGAAAGATGATCTCATTCTTTGTCATTTATATAATATGATATTCTTTTCCTAATCCTGGGTCCTTGTCCAGGTATTCACTTCAAAAGGAATATGTTTTTATCATTTCAGTTTTGGCTTCTATGAATTAATTTTACTTTAAAAACAAAGAAAGCACCTGATGATGTCTCACAACTCCTGAATTAGTTTGTGATTTCACCTTGGCCAGCACAAATAACTACCACTGAACATTCTTGTCAAGTACCTTAACCTCCATAACCCTGCTGGAAGAGACAAAATGAACCCATGAAAGTAATTAGTTAGAACTTTGCAAGGTCTTTTCATAATCCTCTCAAGACCCTCCCTTCCCTGCCCCATCTCCTTTTTTTGTGATGGCAAGTTTTTGCTTCCAGCTTTCTACATTTTTGAGAGAAAGCAATGAATAAGCCCAAGTGTTACAGGAAATCTATGACATTGAAATCTCAGTCTCTACAAGTGATTTTGATGTTTCCTTTTTGAGCTTCAATTTGACATTGCTTCATAAGTTACATTTGCCCTTCCATTTATTTTTCCCTCAGTCTCTTTGAAAAGTTTGGCTTAGTTGTTAATATTCCACATAGATTTCTGTAGCTTTTCTTGTTTGCTTTGTTTTCGTGGACTCTGTGGGGGGTAAATATTCAGCAGGTTGAATGTGAAATCAGGCACACAACTGCCATTAGCCCTATCAGGGTTACACATCAAATTCTCCAAGCAGAGAACAGAAAAGGTATCTACCTTTTGAGCTCCCTTTGCATTAGCAGCAGGAAGATATAGAACAATGGCAGACTTGCAGCTCTTTCAAGGATGAAGGTTATAACCTTCCATTCAAGTTAGTGCTTGTTGATGTTATGACTTTTTTTTGAAAATCAACCCTTTCAGCCTCCCCTCATATGCAGCAATGCATCATCCCCATCAGTAGAGAATTTGTAAAATTGTGTTTTGCTCCTTGAAAAACATGCAATTGCTTGAAGATGGAAAAAGGAGAAAGCAACATTTATTCAGCGACTTAGAGACCTCTGCTGGTTAAGTGACTTGTTGAGTGTTTTTCTAGTTTTGTTTATTAGTAAGTAGGTAAAATAGACAGCTTAGCCTCAACACTAGTATTTTCCTTTTGAATTAAATTATAGATGATTTGAATCCTCACTAAATGAAGATACTGAGGTCAAGTCAGCTAAGAGACATGTTAAGAATATTGAGTAGCATCTTCTAATTAAACACTGATAACAATTCTAACTATTAGGTTTATATTGGTAGGCATTACCCTATGGAAATGCCCTTTGAGAAGAAAACATTACATAATGATAGCCACGGTTCTCTTCTGCATGAACTTTGGGCTGAAGGTCTTCTACTTAAATACATTTGCCATTACAGTTAACAATAGCATGAATAATGCTTTAGGCAAGGCTTGATATGTATGAAGACATGGAATGTGGAGCTAAGAGTGTCTTTATCTCTATTGAGAACAAGGAGAAAAAAGTGTGACTTCAACCGAAGCATGAGAAAGGTTGGTGGGAATGGTATAGGGCAGTGGGCAATGTGGGAGTTAAGTGCTGTCTTGAATTCCTGTTAGACTGTGGGCAAGACTTGATTTCCTAAGAAAGTTTTGGCAAAAATCCGGACTCATTCAGAGATTTGAGATTTTGGAGTCATACTCTTGGGTATAACATGCTATCAATAGGAAATAAGTCAATAATAAACAATGATATAGTCTAGAAGGAGAACGAAGTCACACAATTATCTATATAATGTGTAGGAGTGAAGTGTATTAGGGACAAACTGAGCTGCTATAACAGAGAGACCCAAAAATACAGTGGCTTAAAAAAGTTTTTCTCCCACATATTTCCCCCAAAATCAGCTGATGGGTGTGGGGCAGCTTTGCTCTACAAGGTCATTCAAAGTCCAAGACTGGTAAGTCAGCATTTTTATCCTACATAGCTTTTCTCTCTGAGCCCAAGGCTGTTACAGTTGTCACTTTTTTCCCAATCAGTGGTACGGGACAATGAGAGTCCAGGACAAGTATCTTTCAGTAAACTACCTGGAAGTTGCTCTCACTACTTTCACACTGGTACCTTTCGCTTGAAATTAGTCACATAGTTACCTCTAACTGCAAAGAAATCTGGGAAATGTAGTGTATATCTAAGAATGAGCCGAGCCAAAAATGGTGGGGCAATGTGGGGATATTTCTCCTACAAAAAGGAAAAAACAAAAAAAAAGAATAGATGATTCAGAGAGGGACAGTTAATTTGGCCATATGACAATGCTAGTTTTATTTTCTGCCTTTCACAATTAAAAGACCAGCCACATGGGCTGCAAAAACAGGACATTCCAAGTTGGACATAGAGTGGGTTGTCTTTTAAAAGTACCCCCTGAACTCTTACCCAGTCTTGTAATCTGCAAAACATCTGGAAAAGTAATTTTATTTTAAGCCTACTTTTGTCCCTTGATTGCATGTGATAAAAATAGATTGAACATATACTGAATATATATCTTTTCTTTGCTTTCTGAACTGCTATAGCTCAACCTAATTGGATTCAAAAAATAAATGATATACATGTGGCCATAGAAGAAAATGTCTTTTGGGAATGTAAAGCAAATGGAAGGCCCAAACCTACATACAGGTGGCTAAAAAATGGTGAACCTCTATTAACTCGGGTAAGCCAACTGATGATAATTGTGTCATACTATTGACTGTAATCTTTAATGTGGCCTCATTGTTATGGAAGGAGGAAAATGATGAGTTTTATTTCCAAAATAATATGCAACCAAATGTTATTAATAGTGGAAAAAATGGAAGTGAATGCAATTGATGCATAGAAACTGTACATAAATCCAGTTCTTCAGCCTTGTTCTTCTGTACAGAATCTTTGGTTTTCACAAATTAACATCTTTGGTTGTACAATTGGAAAGTTATGCAGAGAGTCTGGAACATGTAATTGTGCTAAGATACAAATTTGTATATGTTCTAGATAAGAGAGAATAAGACCTCTCAGCATACAAATTCTTATCTCAATGTGGTTTTGTTATTCTCTTCTGTCTGTGGAGACTTCTGGACAAGTGATGTCCAATATGATCACCCTCAAAACACCCGCTCTGCCTCCAAACATGTAGTAATGACATATCCAATTGTAAGATTCACATCTCTAATGCAACAGAAATAGAACAAAAACAAAAATGATCCCTGGGACTGGAGGCACCAGACTGTAGGCCTGAGAGCTCAGGTTTAAAAAAAAATACATCATCTCTGGAGACAGGATATAATATCCTTGCAGTAAAGGCTTGGGGTGTGGATCTTCCCCACCTGCTACCATCCAGTGAAAGAAGTAGCCGAACCTATTACCTGCCTGGCGTAATAGGACACTGTGGTGCAAGAGAGGTGGAAAGTCCTGGACTCTGACTCCCACTGGCTCTGGGATGAGAGCTGCAGTAATTGGAGTATCCTCACAGATCAGGACCTCCGAAAATCCATGAGTAGATCTGTTTCTGGACTGTTGGCCCAGGGAATCAGGTTGAGGAGCCACAAAACTGTGAACGGGAATAAAGACAAAGAAAAATAACTCCTTTTCACTAATAAGCCTGCAAACCAATTTTCCAAAATATATGCAAAAATTTATTTTTTAGAAAGGTGACCAACCTATAGGATAGTCTAACAAAGCAATAGGGATGAGTCTGTTTAGGGTGCTGAAAGAGTTACATGAAGAAATCATGTCCATGAAAATACAGAATATATTTTGAAGAGATAAGCAGATAGACTTTTTAAAAGAATAAAATGGAAATTTTAGAAATATATAACCACGGAAATAAAAACTCTATGCAGACTATTAAGGGGAAATGATAGGTTATAATAATATTTTTAAAGGATTTGGAAGGTGTGCTTCTCAAACATTTAGCAAGTGCTAACCTATCTTGCCACTTCAAGCCTATTGCCTCATCTGACATTCACAAGTAAACTTACAGGTAAGCGTTATTGCTAAGCACAATTTACAGACAAGGAAACTGACTTGTTTGTAAAATGGGCAAAACAGAGCAGTTTGCCTAAGGTCACATCCATCCTTAGTAAGTAATGGAGCCAGGATCCAAATATTAAATGTCTGCCTGATTCAGAAATATCAAAGTTTGACTGAAAAAGGTTTTCAGAATTGGTTATATGGAAAATAAGATCTTATGGAAAAGGGATGTGGGGGAGGGGATATGGCATAAAGGGAAGAAAAGCTCAAATGCTCTTTGAAAATACTTCAGTAGTCACTCTCCATCTTTGAGAGTGTTTTCTAAAAACAGACTCTGAAGCAGAGCTTTGCGTTCAGAAGGTATGCTGGGAAAGCTCTCAGAGCCTAACCTGTGAAGCAGTCAGAGAAGACAGACTGGGCAGACGGAGATTAAACAGTGATGCAGTTCCAGCAGAGTCCTTCAAGGGGGCGCTCTGGAGCAGAAAGTCCTTCAGCCATTCCCAAATTGAGGCAAAGGGAGGCCTGCCTTTGTACCCCTACACTGACCAGTCATTGAATTGGGGAAGTTCTTCCAGCCAAGAGAAGTTCCCAGAGAGACAGAGAGAGAGACCCAGCTGTGAGCACTTATCAAACTTAGCAGCTGAGAGAATAAGTACCTTGGTTCTGAAAGAGCATCTAGAAGGTACTATAAAATCTGCTATGAGAGAGGGGACATTGACATAATACAGTAATGCCCCTCTAAGGGAGCAGACCCTGACAAAGAGCTTGGACTGAAGCAAGGGGGAGGATGAGGAGGACCTTAGAATGAGGAACAATTGTGTCCAATTTAACTTTTTTTTTTTTTTTTTTTTTCCTACTGAACTCAAATGTTCACTGAAATTTGACATTTTCCTCAGGCCCCAAGTTGAGAGCCAGTTTTTCATACTCAGATTTCCTTTACTGCAGGCAGCCCAGTGAAAAGTGCCTGCTGTGAGCAATGGTGGGTCATCAGTGCACACAAAGCCAAAAGGGGACTGTCACCCTGTCACATACTCCTCTCCTGTCCCTGGAAGTGCTCCTGCTGGCTCCATGATTCTCCCAATTATAAAAGCCAAACTCAAACCACTACAGTGTAGGGTAGATAACAGGCATTTCCTCCCTATTATTTAATGTGAGGGAACATGGATACCTAGATTTGATCAAGCCTAATAAGGTGCCCGCCCAGCTAAATCACAACCCTAAGGCAAATAGAAAACCAGTACGTCTTTATTTTGTTTCTTTTAAATGGCACGTTCCTGGGGAGGAGGAGATCCTTTTTGGGATTTAGGAAAATTGATAATGCAAGTTACATATCCTCAGGCTGACAAATGAGAATGATCTTTTGCTTAATACACTAACTTTTCTTTCTTCCAATTGGCCACCAGAAGATGGTCCTAAGCTTAGATGATGCCACTGACAGCAACAGAGTAAGGGAACCTTAAATTATTAATACCTACCCTTTTTTTTTAGTAAACCGCAACCAATATGAAATATTTGTTTCAGCTTCTCCAAGAAGATTATAATTCTATTAACCTCCAAAGTGTTGCCTGCTTATAATCTGAGTGTTTAAAACCCTAGACAGTAAATTTGGTTATATTCCCCACCCCGCTCCCCCAGTTCGCACAAAGCCTCAGAGGAAAAAAAGCCTTTTAAATTTCAAGTTCATCTATTTAGAGGGGATATTAATCTGTATGGTTTCACTATTGAATCAATGAGAACTCCAGAGAGTCCTACAATTTAAATTCCATTTACCAACTGATGTACAAGGTTGTTCCATTTAGCATCTAACCTGCCACAAATTTAGTTGACAAATGAATAGATCATGTTATGTAAATTGCTTATATGATGGCTATTTTCTTCTCATTAAGCCCCTTTGATATAGCATGTAGCAAAATTGCCGTAAGGTCCCCGTTGTAGAAGGTCACTGTTTTGTGTTCCTCTTTTCTTTCACAGGATAGAATTCAAATTGAGCAAGGAACTCTCAACATAACAATAGTGAACCTCTCAGATGCTGGCATGTATCAGTGTGTGGCAGAGAATAAACACGGAGTTATCTTTTCCAGCGCAGAGCTTAGTGTTATAGGTGAGTCTTTGTAGTGAAAAGAAAAAAAATTTTTAAGTCACTAAACTAACATGTGTTTTGCTAAGCATGTTGTTCAATCCCACCCCCAAGAAGGGGTAAAGAAATCTTTAGACCAAAGATACTGCTCAAGAAGAAAATAATGCATTCTACAAGTAATACAAGGAAACCACTTTATAAATCAGCCCCTACTGATGCTTACAGTGGGTAACACAGTTCCCTGGGCACCCATTTTTATTCCTCTGTCGACCACTCTTCTAAATTGAGCAGTTTCTGAAATGCTGTGGAGTCTTGCTATCATGCTGATTTGGTACAAACTTCAGCTTGGAAGGAAGACGAGTTGACTTGATTTGGAGAGGTTCCTCTGAACATCTGGCAGAGTGCATCTTGTTCTTGTGCATCTTGTTCTTCCGCATCTGAACTTTCCAGAGTACACAGAAGTGGTCTGCCTCTCCAGCTTCCTCTTTCACCCTATGGCCCTTTTTCCCCTGCTCTTCAGCTCTATTGACCTTTTTGTTCTGCATATTCACCATTCACCATCCTCTCTTCCTCCAGGAGCCACTAGAACATACTGTTCCTTCTTCTTGGAATGCTTTTCCTTCCCTTCTTCATTTCATCAGCTCCTTCTCTTTCTCCATCTCCAGGTTCCATTGCTGCTTCCTCAGGAAGTCACACCTGGCCCCATGCCTCGATCAACTTCACCTCTTAAAGATTTTTATATTACCTTTTAATTATCCTTTATAACAGATGCCAGAGTTGTGTTTTACATTTGTTGATGTGATTTTTCTGTTCTTTTTTTTCTCCCATTGCACCTTAACTTCCCATGATGTCAAGGACCATATTTGCTTTAACTCATCATTTTAGTCTCAGGACTTAATACAAAAGTGAAACACATAATACGGACTCAATAAATATTGAATGAGTGTAGGAATGAGTGAATGTGTTAAGTGATGGAAGAGTTAAGAGACTTTTTAAAAACGAATTATTTGCAGCGCCTACGTGGGTCAGTGGGTTAAGCATCCAACTCTTGATTTCGGCTTAGGTCGTGATCTTGGAGTCGTGGGATGGAGCCCCAAGTCCGGCTCTGTGTTCAGCAGGGAGTCTGCTTGAGATTCTCTGTCTTGCTCTCCCTCTGCCCCTCTCCCCGCTCTTGCGCTCTCTGTCTCTCTAAAATAAATAAATATTTTTTCAAAATAAAAAACAAATTATGAGTTAAGTAAATAAATAATTGAAAGTATAATTTAAGTGAATTGGCAAACCTACGGTCATAAAAAAAAAAGTCTAGGCTATCAATTTGCTTGTGTCATATAAAAAAATCTTCACTCTGAATTCAGAATTTATCTAAAGTACCTAAGCAGTAGTTCTTAGGGAGAACATGATAAAAAGATTATGAATAAGAGAAAAGCAGCACACAAAGGGAGCTGATTCCATAAATCCAATGATTTTCCAGTTTACAGTCTTGGCTTTTTCTTCTGCAAGGCACTTTTTGATGCCTAGCATGTAGAGCTTCTTCCCTGTGCACATTAAAAAAGGAAGGGGAAGCTTCTATGACTGTTCTTCTCACCAAGTTCTTTAGCTTGAACCAACATCCCAAAAAAGACAAGACTATGTGAGAGTTTATGGCCCTACAGCCTATTTCAAAGAGGCAGAAGAACATTCTGTGCTCCTAGAATAATCATCACCCTGGCTTGGCCCTACCGTAAGCATGACCTTTTTGAAAGCCTAAGCACATACCTCTCACACTGTAAGTGTTGGGAACAATAATTCCAGCTTTCTCTGGGATGGGTACAATGGTTTCACCCTGTCCAGGTTGGATCTGATCATTGGTTATTGTAACTGACTCTTGGAGTACAGTTCAGCTTGGTAGATTACTTAAGATTTTCTGCAAAAAGGAGTGTGTTCTCTATTAAACAGTATGTCAACTAGTTGTAAGAAGAGCTAAGACTGAGGATGAATAGCCTAATGAATGGATCACATTGTCCTAAAACCCTCTAGGTGAGTGCTTGCCAATTTACAGCTCTGGGAACCCCATTATAATTTTAAAACATTCTTAAAAAAAGAAAAAAAGAAAAAAAGATTCAGTAGGTCCCTTTGTTAAAATAAGAAAATTTGATAGTAACAAATAACTGTAAATCATGGATATGATTATGGGGTAACGAGAGAGAATATCTAAAGTCCCAAAAGGAGAGCTAGAGGTGAGAAAGGCTATCAAATGATTTTTATCTAGGGCATCTACCCACAGCTGAAAATAACAGAGTGTATATGAGATGTGTGTAGATGTATGTATATACTCATACTTGCGGATAAAATGTAACAGCCTAAAACAACTCCTCCCACCCCTCCAGGAAAGGGACCCTTTTCCGGACCCTGTCCCCTCCCCCTCCCTGGGGTTCAAGACCTGTGAGGGAATCATTGCTCCATCTTTTACAGAGTTTTATTTCAAATCATTTCTGACTGGAACTAATTCCAAATGAATTCTTGATCTGAGTCCTTTCTTAAGTGCCCTGAGGTCAGCAAGCCAGAGCAATGAAGATAAGAGGAAAATGCCTGAGAAATTATTTAACCATTCTGATTTCAACCACTTTGAATATGAGAACAATATGGCATGTCAGTAAATGATACAGGACAAACAGTGGTAAAAATAGTAAGGCTTCCAGGAATTCAGGAAAGAGAGTTTGGCTAATGGACTGGGCTGGTCAGCTGAGCCTTGAACAGTGATTTATATTTGGACAGACGGAAAAAAGGACCAGGAATATTCCAGATCAGAGTGAAATGGCCTTAACAAAGGCTCAAAGTTATAAAACATTTGGACAGTTTCTTGCATGTAGAGAATCCTGAATGTTTTAAAATTTTTAATTCAAATATATAAAGTGTATTGGCAAAGTTTAAAATAGATTGGAAAAAATTAATTGAGAACCAATTTTAGAGAATCTTAAATAACAGGCTTAGAAGTTCCTTCTTTAATGTCCCATTTCACTTCCAAAAAAATCATATTAATATACTCTAAGTGAATTGAAGGACAGTTAAGTGTTGAACGAGTAAATCCCTGGAGTTCATTTTAAGTGAATGAGGGAGAAGACATTTCACTATTTAAAAATACATATAAATTAATATTGGTTCACTTGGGTAAGCTATGATTGTATTCTGCAAGTCACTTTGTTTCTTGAAGAATAGTAATAGTTTGACTCTTTGGGGTCAAATAATTGATTTGTTTTTACCTTTCTTAGAATCGTGGTGAATTTGAATTGAATAAAGAAACACAATGAAAACACGATACTTTATTATCAGGAAGGAAAAAATAATGTTGCTTCCAACTATTGATCAAATACCAGGATCCCCCAATGCTAGAGAGGAGATTCCCTTTCATGCTAGGTAATAACCCTAGAGTCATGAATAAGAGATGGTTAGGAAGCATATATTTAAGAGGTTTTTCCCTTGGTCTTGTTTTATGTGTTCTGAGTATTTAATGTGTATGTAACATATCTATATTTAATGGATTGAAACTGCTAAATAATTAACATAGGCGCTGGTTGATTTACTCACTGGATGGGAGAATAACATACTTTTACCTTGAGGTCAGTCTATTAGAGTAGGCCAGGTTTTGAGTATATCAAATAGAAATATCCTTGTTTGTGACTGACCTATCACCACTGATAGATGCCTCAAGGCATCTGTTCCCATACTTTTTCTCCTGTATTAACCCACGTCGTGGAAGAGGTTGAGTGTGTGATGTACTCCTATGGACATCCCTAGAGTGCTATACCATTCCCTGGGTGATACCATCATTCCATCCTTCTTTCCCACTCATGAAGGTGTGTTGGATTTAGGGTGAATAAAGTCTGATAATCATGGGGAACTTGGATCCTCTATAAAAACCTAACTTAAAAAAAAAACTAAGTTAAGTATCTTGTTGGTAAAAATTTAAATTTTCTACTGCAACATTTCTACTCATGTTTAGTATTGGTGTCCACTTAGATGATCATATTGGTGACGGGGACTGCTGGTTGAATCACCAACCTTGAGATTTTTCTGTGATGCTCCAATTAGAATGCTTATTGCATGTGAGTGTGTCTGTATATGTAATCATGGGGTAAGGACAGAGCACAACTAAGGTCCCAAAAGCAGAAGCAGGGATTGAGGTACCTCTGAGCTGCTATAGGAGTGTTCTCTAGGGAAAAGCCTATAAAAGAAAGCAAGATAGGGAAGGGGCAGGTGGGGAGCGGAGCAAGGTCATGGTCTAGCCTGTATCTCATCCTAGAGAGGGATATCTGGATCATAAACTGCATCCCAGGGTTGTTTCCACCTGAAGCAAGGAGCATAGCCTTTTCTATAGTCTCTGTTTATCAGTCCATCGTTGGGCTGCCCCTTAGGTGGCAGTGGCAGTGGCAATAGGGGTTGGGGTGGTGATGCGGGTACAGATGGAGCAAAACCTCCCAATTTCCCAGGGAAGGGGGCAGCTGGAGGCAGTAAGCAGCCAACACTCAGAGCAGGTAGGGCCAGAAAAAAGAATCTGTGTGATTCAGAGGACAAGTAATTATACCAGACCAAGCAAGGTACTTTGTTATTTTGTCCAATTTACCCAGATCATAATGGGGAGCGTGACTAGTTTACTAGAGTATCTTTGATTTTGAAATGGGATGAACTATCTTAAAGAGCAAGTGGGTCTTTTGACTATGACCTGACTTTACCAGGACTGTATCATGGAACAGAAATAGTTTCTGCCCTCAGGAGTTTCTGTCTGATGCTTCTGTATTGTGAGGATTCTCCTGGCCTGTGTGGTAGAGGACATCTGACCCTGGAAGGACGCTCAAATACCATTAAGGAGCTGATAGTCCAATTAAAGTGAGGTGCAGGCTTGAGCAATTATTTGGTTAATTTGGCATTTATCCAGATGATCGGCTCTCAAATGAGGAAAACATTCAGGCTAAGCTAAAAGTTATTTCACAGGGGTTTTCACAAGTGCTCATCTGCATCTGAGTCTGATTTCTCAGCTGCCTCGTTGAGCCAGGTTACAAAATAATCAAACGTGCTAAGTGTGATCAGCATCCAGTGAGAGGACAAGGGCCTTTCTTACCCAAATGTAGTCATCTAGGCAGCAGCTTTACTAAAATTGACCTGAAACAGGAAAGCTGCATGCTTGGATCTCAAATTACAATTTGGTATTTTTAACAAGTCACTAAGCCTTTCTTTATTGGTAAAATGAGTATGCTATTTTTCAGCTTACTGCCAAAACTAAGAGATCCCATGTGAAAGCTTTTTTAAAGCCTGGAAGTATCGGTAGCAATATCAGAAGTGTTTTGTTGTTGTTAACTAGTATCCATACCGAAATCTTGTAGAGAGCCTCCATATTACCAGCAAACCCCATTTCTGTGATTCTCAAATTTTGCTGATTACAATCATCTGGGGAGGTTTTTAATATCCTGATGCTCCACCATCCTCCATATCAACTAATTCAATCTCTGGACATGGGACCCAAGTGTGATTCCAATGAACAGCAGTTTGGGTACTACTGCTCTAATTGATCAGATCAGAAGGCCATTACTTTTTCAGAGGTATCCTCAGACTTTACCACACACCAGAATCACCTGACGGATTTGTTCAAACACAGAGTGCTGAGTCCTACCCCCAGAATTTCTGATATAGTACCTGGGGTGGGGCCTGGGAAGCTGCATTTCAAACAAGTTCCTGGGTGATGCTGATGCTACTGGTCATAGTTTTGAGAATCACTATCCTAAAATAGGAAATTTATCCAGGTTGCATGTGAGTGTGTCTGTGTGTATTTACGTTGAATACAATCTATCATATGATCTCACTGATATGAGGAATTCTTAATCTCAGGAAACAAACTGAGGGTTGCTGGAGTGGGGGGTGGGGTGGGAGGGATGGGGTGACTGGGTGATAGACACTGGGGAGGGTATGTGCTCTGGTAAGTGCTGTGAATTGTGCAAGACTGTTGAATCTCAGATCTGTACCTCTGAAACGAATAATGCAATATATGTTAAGAAAAAAAAAAAAGAAGAATAAGAAGGTAGCAGGAGGGGAAGAATGAAGGGGGGGAAATTGGAGGGGTATAGGAACCATGAGAGACGATGGACTCTGAGAAACAAACTGAGGGTTCTAGAGGGGAGGGGGGTGGGAGGATGGGTTAGCCTGGTGGTGGGTATTAAAGAGGGCACGTTCTGCATGGAGCACTGGGTGTTATGCACAAACAATCATGGAACACTACATCTAAAACTAATGATGTAATGTATGGGGATTAACATAAGAATAAAAAAAAACAGGAAAAAAAAAGTTGAATACAATCTACCTAGCAAATCTTCTAATTTGGATCAAGACTCTGAATCTGAAGTCAGTCAGTAGAGCATGCGACTCTTGATCTCAGGGTTGTAAGCTCAGGCCCTTTGTTGGGCATAGAGTTTACTTTAAAAAGCCAACTGAAGGGAGACTTTGAAATCTGAGGGGTAAATACTATGACAATTCATTATTATGAGTTCACCCAAGAAAATGTCTTCACTGAGCTAGAATTTAAAATGTAACTCAGGAATGCAGCCTAAGGTATAACTGAGCAGTGATATCATATATTATCCTAATACTAAAATCTCTCAGTCTTCTGTAAAACTGCTGTGAAGCATTATTCATTCACAAGTCCACAGTTCTTTGTCTTTTGGGGTTTTTTTAGGGGGCAGAGAGGAGGGGCAGAGGGAGAGGGAGGATCTTATGCAGGCTCCACACCCAATGTGGAGCCTGATGTGAGGCCTGAGATCATGACTTGAGCTGAAATCAAGAGTTGGTTGAGGCGCACCTGGGTGGCTCAGTCAGTCAAGTGTCTGCCTTCAGCTCAGGTCATGATCCCAGGGTTCTGGGATCGAGCCCCACATTGAGTCCCGCATTGGGCTCCCTGCTCAGTGAGGAGTCTGCTTTTCTTTTCTCTCTCCCTCTCGCATTGCCCCTTCTGCCACTTGTACGCTCTCTCAGGCTCTCTCACTCTCTCTCTCAAATAAATAAAAAAATCTTAAAAAAACAAAAAACAAAAAAAAACGAGTTGGTCTCTTAACCTACTGAGCCACCCAGGCACCCCCAGAAGTCCACAGTTCTTTACCTAAATAGATATCCAATAAATTCTCTTACATTGTAGAACCAGGAAGAAAGTTTGAATCTTTTAGCAAAATTACATTTTCCTTTTACCCACCAGTGAGAAATAATGCTCTTCTTCTTCCTTCTGCCTACCATATTGACATGTCTGCTTTGGCTTCCAAAAGTTCACTCTATTGTACCAAATCTAGTAAGATTGTTTCTTACCCTTCCATATTTGACTTTAGCCGTATTATAAATGCATTTGTTACTTTTTATCTTTTACCATTATCTACACAGGTCTTTCTGAATTAGTGAATCAATAAATAAATGAAATAATTATTTTTTCCCCTCTACCACCTTCTAGCAACAAATAGATTCTATTTTGGTAGTTCAGAACATATTAGAATTGGTGTTCAAGAGGATTTAACAGTGATTTTCAAACTTTTATGCATGTATAAATTACTTAGGGACCTTGTTAAATTTAGATTCTGATTTCAAGTCCTGGATAGAGCCTGAAATTTTGCATTTCTAACAAGCTCCCAGGTGATCACCAATGCTTCTGCTCTGGGAATCACATTTTCAGTGGCAAAAATTAAAAAATTGTAAATTTTCAGGTCCCTCTCCTGGTGGGTAGAGTTTAGGATGTATATATACACTTAATAAGCTCGTCTAGGTGATTCCTACGATCAGTTCACTTTAGGTGCCACAGGTCTGGAATCTGCTTTGTAAATCCCTTTGGTACCCAATCTTAAGCTATCAGAGCAGAGTAGCTTTCTAACTTACAAAATCTGGTGGTAGTTGGAAAGCAGAATAATGACTAGGCTGTTCTCTTTTTATCACCACTGTACATACAGTTAATCCATGTTTCCGTTGTTGAACCCAGTATGGACAGAAGCTCTGTCAATCATGTGAGATGATTTCTACCAGAAATAAAACATTTGCACAAGCAACATTCCAGCTTTTTTTTTTTTTTCAACATCAGCAGACAGTGGTTCTTCTAGGTTCCTGAAGGAATTAATTTTATACCTAATGTAAGGCAGGTTGCTTTTAGTGAAGCCTTTTGAATGTGGTTGAAAGTGAGCATTGCACAAAGGCAAAATCTGTGTTCTCTTTCCATGCTAAAACCCCTTCAGTAAGGAGTTTTGGAGGGAACATGATAAGCAAGAAATCAGTCACTGCTGGATAACATAAACATTGCTTATCCACACTGAAGTTTTCTCTTGAGCCTGCATGTCTAGGGCAGGTCATGTATGACTGAAGCTCTTAAGACTACTGTGATATCTTGACTCACAGAGTCTTAGGGAACAAAATAAAACAATCAAAGGAAATGCAAGGGTGTCAAAATTCTTATCTTCCCAGCCCTGGGTTGGTTGTTTGAGAGTGTCTGGGGTAGGAAAGAGGAGACCATGGTACTGCTTCATAGAAAGGCTCAAAACTGGAGAAAGCTGACCTCCCAGGGCCCACTTGACCTGTTACCATCCCTTAAGAGTGTGTTTGGGGGAAGTGAGGAAAGGAAGTTATTTGCTGGAGCTACCTCCTACTTATAGTAGCTGAGTCTATGTATCCTTCTCAGCTCAGTATTCATTGACTTCTTGTTGGTAACTTGAAATTGGCCATGATGGAAATATTTACACCATAGAAATTGGGGAGCACTAAAAGTTAAGTTCTTTGATGTTTTGTTTTGAGAGTCATTCCTTAATCTGCCATCACACCAGATGGTTTCAGAGTAGTTTAAGAGTATAAACAGCCCAGATTGTTTTTCTTGAGTAATTCTACTTCATTATACTAAGGCCCAACTCCAGAAAAAATGGAGTATCCTGTATACAGGCCAGGAAGTCCCAGAAGCCATCTACAACCCCACTTGGAGGGAAGAAAGGGATGTGGTATCCAGGCAAAGCATCAGGAGAAGAGAATTTTCTGTTTTGAAATGAATTCTGAGTTCTCTTCTACAACATATGTTTATTCAACAAATACTGATTAAACATCTACTTTGTGCCAAACACTGGGCTCAGTAAGGGATATATAGATCCATAATACATAGCTTCTGCCTTCAAGGCACTGATGATATAATGATCGCTAATAACAAATGCTACCATGTCTTAACCACTGAAATTCTAGGATTCTCTCTACCACATTCTAATGACTCTCTTTTGTTCATTCAACAAACATTTCTACCTCTTAACAAAGTTACAATCAAATAAGGCATTACAATACTATACACTACTTGTCTAACCAAAGACATGGATCTGTATGAGAGTCTAGGACATTGTGCCAAATGTAATAAAATATTACTAATTTGAACTCATACAAGGAGGTCAAAGTGATTACAGATATTTAAAAATGCATACTGTCTTAAATAGGGTAGCTCAAAGGTGGTTAACAAGGGTTTAGCAGCTGAAGCTCTTAAAACATGTAAGAATGATTTTTAGTCAACATGTTAATTACTAGATAAGATATATTGTTCTAAAATGGCTTTAAAATGTTTTTCTTGGAATAAGAAAAAAATTTTCCACCCAAGTCTCCACAATTAATTTTTGGCTTTTCAAACCTTTTTTAAAAAGAAAAAGGCTAAGCCTGGTCGTACTTGTTGGCAGAGAAAGTGTTGAGAGATCTTGAAATGGTTCCTGTGCTCAAAAGTATTTGTCAGTTACCATAGTGCCTGAAATGCCAACATTAAGGAACTATTTTCATCTATATCTGAATGGATGAGATACCACTATTCAGCAAAAAAAAAAAAAAAAAAAAAAAAAAGAACTAACTGTTGACACACAAAACTTGGGTGGATCTCAAGAGCCTTAAGCTGAGTAAAAAAATATCTCAAAAGGTCACATACTAAGCAATTCTGTATATAAAATGTTCTCCCAAAATGACAAAACTATAGAGATGGAGAATATATTAGTGGTTTCTAGGCATTAGGGAGAATTTGGCAGGAAGGAGCTGGATGTGGCTTTAAAAGGGTTGCAAAAGAGAAATCTTTGTGATGATGGAATACTTCCGTTCTTGATTTCAGCAGTAGTTATTCAAGTCTGTATATGTGATAAAATAACATAGAACTAAAGACACACATTGTACCAATGATCACTTTCCTTATTTTGATATTGTATCATGCTCAGGGAGGGTATAATCACTGGGAGAAACTAAGTGAAATAAATATACAGGACCTCTCTATCTCTGTAACCGTACATCTATAATTATTTCAAAATAAAAAAAAAATTTTTTAAACCAAGATGAATTGATTTGGCTCTAAAAAGCCCTCTTATATTTCAGCATAAAGTCCCCTAATAATGGTGGTGGCGGTAGTGGAGATAGCAGAGAGGAGGAGTAGGTATGAAGCAAATATTGGGCTAAGTACTTAATATACAATACATGTATTATTTCGTCTGTTCTTTGAAACAACCTTGTGACTATAAATATTATTACTTTTGTTTTACAATAACCTTCCCAAAGGAGCGGGAACTATCGTGGTAGAAGGAGACCCGGGTAAGCAGGGCATTCAATGAATTGGATCAAACAAGCAGGGCACAGGTATGAGGAACTTAGAAGGGACACATTGTGCTGGTAGGAGAATAGAAAAATCTTACTTCAGAGTTTTGTTGTGAATATCATCCCTTGTTAGAGAGGGCTGATTTTGAATCCACCATTCTGAAATGATGGACCTAGAAAGAAGATTCCCACTGTAACCAGCCTTCTAGTTATCTACCCAGCAAGCCAGAAAAACCTCGGAGTTTTAAAACTCAGATACCAGCATTATCTCTGCAGTGGTGAAAATGTGAATGAACGCATTAACTCTAGGTTTATTTTTATAGAATGATGAGCTAATAGTTAAAGATAATAGATAAAGTTTAAAATAATCTGGACTTCTGAACTTCTTTTTTTTTTTAATTTTATTTTATTTTTTATTCTTATGTTAATCCCCATACATTACATCATTAGTTTTAGATGTAGTGTTCCATGATTCATTTTTTGTGCATAACACCCAGTGCTCCATGCAGAATGTGCCCTCCTCAATACCAATTACCAGGCTAACCCATCCTCCCACCCCCCTCTCCTCTAGAACCCTCAGTTTGTTTTTCAGAGTCCATCGTCTCACATGGTTCGTCTACCCCTCCGATTTCCCCTGCTTCATTCTTCCCCTCCTGCCACCTTCTTCTTCTTTTTTTTCCTTAACATATATTGCATTATTTGTTTCAGAGGTACAGATCTGAGATTCAACAGTCTTGCACAATTCACAGCGCTTACCAGAGCACATACCCTCCCCAGTGTCTATCACCCAGGCACCTGACTTCTGTACTTCTAAAAGGGCCAAACTGAATAGTCTCCATCCACTGGCAATGTTGCCAGTGATGTTTCTACAGACCAAGTGCAATCGAACTGCATGCAGAATTATCCTTTCCTCTTCAATAATAAAAATCACACTCGTACATTTCCCAAATGTGACTCCCTCTGCACATCTAGTCAAGGAGTTATCATCCTTGCTCTCTCTCGAGAAATGACACTAAGTCACAAAACTTTTGTTTTTAAGGGTTCTGTTAGCCACTTTAAATACCCTTGACATGTGACCAAGAGTCATTTAATTCAGTAAAACCAAACAGTTGAGAATTACAGAGAGAGCTTCTTTTAGCTGGATGCTTCTCATAGATCATGTAATGTTAATGGATTAAAGATCATTGATATGTAATAAAAAGTTGCATTTTCCAAATGGAAGAGGTCTTATAACATGACTCATTCTAACACTGAGAGAGCAGTGCCCTCTAGTAGTTGATGTAAGAAATATTATCCTCTAAGTGCATTAGATTTAGCAAATGAGGATCCCCCAGTATCTGAGCGACTCTCAGACTCAAGTGGGTAATTTGACAATTGGTTTTACCTTTTCTGAGCTATTAAGAACCTACTGAAGTTTCACCTTCAGTGTGTACTAAATTTTTAAGTGCCAGCAAAGGTTGGGTTCTAATAGTGCTCTCCTGGGGACCTTACCAATAACTTTTAAAACCTACTTTCTCTGTGAATGTCAAATTTAACAGGCTCCTTTCACTTAAATACAAAGTACAGACCAGAAAAAAACTCCATTCCATACACTTAAGGGCATCTTAGGTACAACAGATGGTTACAAAATGGCAGAATGTTAAGAAAACCATTAATGGGTCAAGTATTCACAAACTGATCAAGGTTTGACAATTTTGTCCTAGAAAGCACTGCAGCTTAATGTGGAAGCTGATAGATTTGCAGGGTTAAATAACAAAAGAAGTAAATTCAGCAAATTAAGTAAACAAAGGGAAAAGATTTGAATTTATAATTCCATTTTTATTAGTGAAAGATATTCAAAACCACTCATCGCTAGGATACCCACAAGATGATATACACATAAACAGTATAGTAAAAATGCTTCTGAAACTGGAAGGTGTGTTTTCTGTCTTCTCTGTGGCTGATATCATGCTATTTCAAATCTCGTAAAAGCAATATATAGTTTTTTGACAAATACACCCATGTGTTGTGCACAGTTTGATTTATGTAAACTCGTTTCAAATGCAATTGCCGAATTCCTCCTGAACAGATGAAAAATGTCTGCCTAAAGTGATAAAAATGTGTGTGTAGAAAGATACAGTTTTAAGAAGGGATTTTTATATGATACAGATTTCTAACTATTTCACAAAATACTCTTTTAAAAACTTACAGAAATTTGATTTTTTTTACATTAATATGCCAATTTTCAGGTGTTTACTTAAGATGAGAATGAGTCTGTTGTGCTACAGAAACCTTTCTGTTTTGCATATTAACACGTATGGGAGTGGTAAACGGGGGAATGACACCAATAGAACATAAATGCTGGCTTTGTTCATGTATTTCACACATGGCAGCAATCAAACACAGAGCCCACTAACTCAGATCACCACAGTATCTGAGGCAAAACTATGTTGCCCACCATTCCCCTCACCTACATTCTTCCTCTTGGCTTAGTTTGACCATGTAACATGGCAGTGGTGATGGCATGGTTCTCTTGAGTCTTTCTGCAGATTTTACTTTGTTTCAAAGTCTTCCCTGTTTTACTTGTTTGCTTGAGTTTAGCAATCTCAACTCTTCCTTCTGTCTTTCGTCAAGCTGTCTTCACACACACACACACATACAACTCACACACACACGTCCTGTATTTTTTGTAGTATTTATTAGGAATTTCACTTGTCTTTTTAATCATGCTAATATATTTATTCAAGGGGTGATCGGGTGCTTTTTTTTTTAGTGTGGTGTTACATAAATATTGAGTAGGTCTGTCCTGACCCTATCTTTCTCATAATCCTATAATTTTTATTACGTGATTTTGCAGATCATACTAAGAATACATTTATCTCATTACAGCAGAAACATCTGTAACAACTTGCATGTTACTTATTAATTGCACTTATCATTATAGAATTATGCTCTGAACTGTAGACTCCCCTCACGAATCCAAGGCACACAGATCAAGATATCAATTGCCTACTAAACTACTTAATTTCACCTTTGCATAGTAAAACCAGCTCCAGTCATACATTGCATCACCCCTTTAAAAAGTAACCTTCCCACTTTTATTTCTTTCTAGACAATTACTGAAAATATTTCCACAACAAAAGTACTTAATAAAAATTTAACCTGCTTTCACTGAAGCTTATTTTTGTTTTATTTTTTTATATCACTAGTACCTGGTTTGGTGGCAATTAAGAAATTGACTCCCATTCTCCCTACCCACATACATACACACTCACTTTCTGTCCTCCTTTAAGTAATTTGTGGTATTTAAATTTCACATTCAACATGATCTAAAATCTTAAATTCTATTAGGTCAAACTGGGAGTCAGGGATTTTAAATATAGTGAAATTGAGATTCTAAGAGATAAATCCCTACTCAAAAGAGATCCTAGATCACATTAATTTAATTAACTCAGAAGAAAATGAAGATTTTTTTCAGAAAGGCGTCTTTTAAATTCCTTCCAAGAGGATACATATATGTATCTGTTGTTTTAGGAAAGCAATAATTCTTTAACATTATTTTCATATAACCGCCTGAGTTATAAAATGAATTTTAGAGCACTCATAGTGAGCATGGAATTGAGTTTTCTAAGAGTAAGCCCCAGTTTATCCTGCTTGAGCCAAGCACTGCATTAGGCAACAGTAACAGAAAGCTGGACAAAGCCCTTGTTTTTAAGGAGAAGCTCAGAGGGTGATGATATAGACATTTCAGCATGTTCTCTCATGGAGACATGCACAGAGTGCTAAGGGACAGAGCAGAGGCAGAAACTGTTACCAAAGAGGAAATGCTTTAACCTACATAATCAGAAAAATGCCTTGTGGATTTTCTTGTTTGTCTTCTTATGCTTCCCTGAAATTTTAAAATTTTTGATTCATTTGAATGTGAAATAATTTTTAAGAGTCCCTCAGTAGAGTGATGGAATGTTCTATACCTTGATCTTCATAGTGTGGTATGTCCAGTTCATCAGCTGTACACTTGAAACTGGTGCATTTTACCATATATAAATTATACCTCAATTTTTCATAAACCCATCAAAACATACAGTGCTACTCTTTTTACTTTAGAAAAAATTTAACTTCTTCCCTTTGATGCCCAAGGCAACAATAAATGCATTATAGAAAGAAAAAGGTCGGGGTTTTTCTTCCATAATAATTATTTTATTTTCTGTATTCTCTTGCAGCTGTGGGTCCGGATTTTTCAAGAACCCTCTTAAAAAGAGTAACTCTTGTCAAAGTGGGAGGTGAAGTTGTCATTGAGTGTAAGCCAAAAGCTTCTCCTAAACCTGTCTACATCTGGAAGAAAGGAAGGGACATATTAAGAGAAAATGAAAGGTACTATCTTGAGATATTTTTAATAGTTGATTAATCTATAATAATTTGTCTGTTACTAATAGTTCCAGAGGGAGGAATTTACTATCTGCTGTTGGTGGACTACATGTTAATCAAAGACCTGAAGTTTTGGAAGAGGGTGGTAAATTAGCTAGTCTCTATAATCCTTCTTGTTATTAAGATTCTCCAAAACCCTCCCTGCAGAGAGAGATTGCATGATCCAGTTGACTGTCAGAGATGCTCAAAGGTGAGCAGCTAGAAAAACCTTCCTTAATTTTAGCCTAAAATTTATTTGCTGATTCACCCACTTTTCTCCACAGTACTTCTTTTTGCTTAAACAAAGAAATCCAGTGTGTCTTTACTAGGACAACTTCTCAAATATTTGGCAATGGCTATTATGTCTCAATAGTTTCTCCTTTTTTTTTTTTTTTGAGGCTAAATATTGCTAATTCCAAAACTCATTCTGCATATAACATAGTTTTGATTATTTTAGTGACATCCTTTTGAAACAACAGTTTTTTTCTTTCTGACATATAAACTCTTTACTTGTTTATTTCCTTTTATATGTGAATTACATTTAGAATGCATGCTGTTTATACAGTGTAAATATATATATGGGTTGTTTGGGGTTTTAGGTCAAATTGCACCAAATGGCAGGTATCTATAAGACCTTTTCTTGGCTGTCACCCCTATAAAATATCCCCCATCCCTTTCTGTAATCTACTCAATCTGTTGGAAAATGGTAATTATGCATGAGTCTATGTCACAGCATTTACTAGCTGTATACATAATGATTTTAATTGATGCTAAAGGTCAAGTACTCAAAGATGCAATGTGGAAGCCTGTAAAAATGTATCCGTATCTACCCTTTACACCTGTACACCTTTGGATTTGCATATGCAAATTAGATCCTTGCACTGATGAAGTCCTTCCTAATGATTTTTGCAAACAAACTTGATGCGGTTTATAGATGGTGTATTTATACACATATTAAATTCATAATATATGTCCCTTCCTGATCTCTGTTATATTAAGGAAGCAGCATATTTCACTGAATATTGGGATGGTGTTCACATTTGGAACCATACTTGGAGCTTGAGAGCATAGGTTCTTGTTTTGTAGCCTCAGGGTTTATTTCCTATTTTACCTCAGTGTTTCCCAGAAGGTGGTATGTAAGATTACTTTTATTTTTTTTTTTAAGATTTTATTTATTTATTTATTTGACAGAGAGAGACA
The DNA here is from genome assembly GCF_029215605.1 of Mirounga angustirostris. Lineage (NCBI taxonomy): Eukaryota > Metazoa > Chordata > Mammalia > Carnivora > Phocidae > Mirounga > Mirounga angustirostris. The sequence goes on along the minus strand of NW_026991709.1, from coordinate 171,579,121 downwards.
CAGCGAGAGAGGGAACACAAGCAGGGGGAGCGGGAGAGGGAGAAGCAGGCTTCCCACCGAGCAGGGAGCCTGATGCGGGGCTCGATTCCAGGACCCTGGGATCATGACCTGAGCTGAAGGCAGTCGCTTAACAACTGAGCCACCCAGGCGCCCTAAGATTACTTTTAATAATTATGTATTTACTTTGTTTATTAAAACACAATTGAAATATAACTAGTATGTACCACATGTAATGCTTAGACTAATGGTACACTATAAATTTTTAATTTAACAATGATATAACAAAAAGTACTTTAAAATAATATAGGTAACAGACATGTCAAAATCCATGAATGAATGAAGTTAGAGTAACATTACTGTAACGAACAACCTGCAGTGATTTAAAACAACAAGTCTATTTGTAATTCACACTGCATGGCCCTCAGAGGTCTGCAGGTTGCTTTGCTACCCTCAACAGCCAAGGCTGGTAGAGTAGCACCTTCCAGAACATCAGGACTGCAGAAGCGAAAGAGAGTGGCCAAACATGCCACTTAAAGCTTTTGCCCACAAATGAAACATTTCATTTTCACTCATGTTTCATTGGCCAAAACAAGTCACATGTTTCTTCAAAAGTTCACTCCCGCAAGGAAATACGATCTTAGTATGTGTCTAGAAAAAAAGAAAAGAAAAAAGATAACCTAATATTTTGAACAGTATTAATGACTACTTACCACGGCTATAACTTAACCATTGTGACATACTGATTAAATTACCTTTGGGAAAGTGGTATATCAATATCAAGAACTCTATCTAGTAAGTGAATTTCATTGATTGTTTCTACCACTTGACTTACCACAAAACTTGTCTCTCTCCAGTTTTCATTCTTTCTCCTACTGATTTGATTAATAGTGTTCACATATTGCTTCAGCATTCATACGGCACTAAAGATGTATGCAAACTGAGGAAGCTCCCATCATTATCCAGGTCTTGCTATTTATCACCTCCACCACCAGAGTTACCAGGCATGACCCAAACTATCAGTATTAGCTCTTCCTTCTCCATTTGGATGCTGTGTTCTCGCAGCTCTGCTCCTTCTTTCTACCTCACTTACACTGTATTAAGCAGACTGATCTGGGTAATTTAAATGAGTCCCAAAGCTGGCCAGGTGTAATATAAAGGGGAATGATGGTGTGCCCCTTCCAAGAGAGACACCTGCCTCTCAATTCTAGCATTATTCCTGTCCTATCCATATGGTGCCTCCTATCTTTTCATTCTTCAAGAGAAGCTAGAAATCTGGGCTTTTATTTGAACTCTTTTAATTTTTAAATGTCAGCAACTCATTTTTGTTTTAATTCTAATGTTATTACAACATGGGTCATACACCCATAGACCAAGTTTACTCTGTGAGTCACTGGATTTTAACTTCTGAGAAAGATATAAACTCAGTTGTACATATCATAATTTCTGAAAAGTGTGAAAAATAGGAAAGATTTTAATATTTTCTCACTGGCAGAGAAGAAATTTTGCCATTTTTCTCCCTTTTTTTCTGGTAAAGGAGAAAGACAATTAAGTGGATAAGTGAGCAAAACAATTCATGAGTGAAAAATTTTAGAACTCCTATTTTAGGAAAAGACTGACATTTTTAGACCAACACAAAAGACAAACTTCTTTGTGCCCAGTGCTGAGTTATAGTTTCTAATATACTGACTTATTAGCCCTATTTATCTTCTGAGATGTGGAATCTTAAGAATCAAAGAGCAAACCTTTAACCTTTGAGTAAAATGTTATTAATATCTTAATACTGGTATAAACAGTGTTTTGGTGAAACAAAATTTTATGATCAAACACCCCTTTTAAGTAATGTTCTCCCTAGAGTCTATGTTCTGACCTACTTTGCCAAACACAACTTAGTACATGATCTTTAACTTCTTTTTTAACTAAACAACTGCCTACAAACGAATTTACAATAGAAGTATATGAAGCAAGTTTTTATCTTATTTAATCATATGGTGATATTGTAGTTATCCAGGTGGATATAGACTGAGAAAGACTGGTTTAATGTTAACATGTAAACTATTTAAAAATATGGTTTGTCATGCCTTTAGAAATTTAAAGCATATTCACGGTAGCCTTCTCTATACAAAGCATCTAAATGAAAGATTTAATTTTTAACTTTTATAGCTTTGTAATTGTGTACATAAAACATTTATTTTTCTCTTGTGCATGTTTCCAGCTACCAGAGTGTAGGCAATAACAGATATTTAAAATAGGTATGACCTGTCACAAAGCCCAAGTACTTGAGTTGTCAGGAAACACCTATTGTCACCATCAAAGCAGCAAAATTATGTGGATTAAGTGAGCAATTAAGGGTACTAACTGAATAAGAATAATAATTTTGTTTACTTTTAGTTTCTAGATAGAAGGCATTTGAAGCAGATGAGATTGAAGTTGATCTATTAGAAACAAAACATCAAAGTACAAAAGTAGCAGAACCATTGATAAAACCTAGGATCCTAGAATTATAAGGAGCCTAAAACCATGTTTCAACCAGGATGGGCTCTTTTGGTGTTAAGTGACAGAAACCTAACTCAAGACTGGCTTCAGTACTTTGGCTCACATGTTTGAGAAGGGCAGGGATGGACTGACGAAAGGTGCGGCAAGGCTCGGGAGCTCACTCAGTGACATCAGGACTCTGTCGCACTCTCTTCGTCTTTCACCAGCCCTGCCTTCTGTGTTGACTCCATCTTCCAATGGGCTCTCCTTTCCTGGCGCTGGGATAGCTATTGGCAGGCCCATGCTGCCTTTTTTTCTAGCTTCTCATAACAACTCCAGAATAGATTTTCCAATAATTGAATAATCCTGCATTGGTCAGTGTTCTCCCCTGAACCAAGTATGTTGTGATGCCCTGTGTAGGAGAACGTGAGTCACCGATCCTTAGAGGGCACATGGGGAAGCTTTACTTCAAACCACATGGACTGAGAAGGGTTTCCCCAAAGAAATTTAAGGTCTTACTACCAGAACAAGAGTAAATGAATGCTCGACAGACAGCAATGCCAAATTCCTACTGTAGTCACAGAGCCCAAGCCCACCTTCCATTCCAGGACAGGAGTTCCCAACAATGGCTAGACCCTTATCCTTCCCTGGCTACATCTAATGATGGAGACCTAACTAACTGTTAGACGATTTTTTTTCTTCATAACCTATATCCTTGTAACTTTCAGTCATTGTGTTTTGTTTCACTTTCTGAAGTTATGCTGACAAATCTGATTTTTCTCCACCCCCCAAACCTTCCCTTTATATAGACTGGCAGCCTATGGTCATGCCCTCTTTCAGTTCTTTTCCAAGCCTAAATGTCCCTGATATTGTTCATATGACATTATTTTCACATCGTCTCACTATCCTGATCATTTATTTCATTGTCTTTCTAAAAGTATGCCACCTAGAATTAAAAGTGGTATTAATAAAGGGAACAAATAGCTTTATATTATCTCTGTAGCAAAGTATGATAATTACTGTTATATGATGTCTCTGAAGAGGAAAAATTATCTTCAGTGAGCTTAGATTAGTAAGGCAGGCAAGTGTATATAATACATCATAGAAAGACCACTCACTCCCAAAAGTTATTTTTAAAAATTATCTTAGTGCTTAAAGGAGTAAGTCTAGTTGACTGGAAAATTCACTTAGAGGAAATAATTTTACTTCTCACTGAAGCTGAAGAAATGAGTGAAATGTTACTCTAGTTAACATTGTGTAAATAAGGACTTCTTAGTCTTACTCATGCTTGAGATTTTTTCTCCCCCCTTTTAGACATTAGGCTAATAGCTTATGTCAAGCTAATTGACAATCACCAATATAGATATGCCACTTAATGTGGCTGGAAAGAATCTCAAACTTACAGCCTGCATGTCACAGGCATGGTTTCAGAACAGTGGCCTGACTCATCTGTCAAACTAGCCAACTCCAATTTTGTTCAATGAACAAAGAATGCATCAGGTACTTGCTATATGCTAGGTCCTCTGCTTGGTGCTAGGGATAGAGAGAAAGAGGAGACATAAACCCAGCCCTCAAGATGCTCATAGACTAGTGCAGGGGCCCGATAGCAAAATAACAATATGTTTTTCAGTAATCCTAGGGCATATGTCATAAAGGTGATAGACTGAGAAGGAAAACTGAAAAAATGTAGGCCAACAGTAGATTGTGGAGACCTTGAGTTTTATGTCTGCAGAGTTTAGACTTGAACTAGAAGACCCTGGAGAGAATTGAAGGATTTTATGCAAGGAGTGCACTGTCATACAAGTTCTCTGAAGGGATTGCTCTGCCTGCAACATGGAAAAGAATCAGAGAGGAGCGAGATTGGAGAGGCAGAGAGACCAATTGCAGGCAATAGTCTGGGATGGAAATGAAAAGGATGATGATTTCAGTCTCTTGAGAGTAAAGGAAGGAAGACCAACGGGCTTTTAGAGTGTAAAATTTAAAAAGACTTAATGACGTAGTAAGTAGAAATATTGTATAAAGAAAGGGGGGCGGGTAAAAATGACTCCTAGGATTCTAACGTAAGCAGCTGCGCCCGGTAATGCCAATTGCCACAGTAGTGACTAAAGAGAGCACAAGTTTGAGAGGAGAAAATAAAGAGATTAATACTAACATGTTGAATTTGAAGTGCCTGCAAGTGGAGGTGTCACATTCAAATAGGAATTCCCATTTAAGTATCACCTACTCAGCAAGGATTTTTCCCACTAACCTGTCTAAAATTGTCAAATTCCCATCCTCTTTACCTGCTTTATATTCTCCATAGTTCTTATCACCATCTAACATACTACATATTCATGAATTCCCCACCCTCCACCCAATCAGAATGTAAATTCCAAGAACAAAAATTTGTGCAGGTGCGCACATACGTGTGTGTGTGTGTGTGTGTGCTTGCACATGTGTATTTTTGTTGCATTTGACTTAAACAATACAGTATCTTACAGGCCCAGAGATCAAAAGCCTGAAATGGGTCTCATTAGGCTAAAATCATGTGTTCCTTCTGGAGACTCTAGATAGGAATCTATTTCCAGCTTTCCGGAGGCGACCTATGTTTCTCGGCTCATGGCCCCCTTCCTCCATCCTCAAAGCCAACAAAGATGAATCAAGTTGAGCCTTCCTACATCACATAACTCTGACCTCCTCTTGGGCCTCTCTCTTCTTCCTGTGGTGACATTGGGCCCTTTGAGTATATTTTGTTCCCTTCTATAATAGTAACATCTAGGACAATGCCCAGTATAGAGTAAGTGCTCAGTAAATGCATCCAATAGGAAGTTGAAATATAGGTCTGAATTCAGGAAAACAATGAGATAAGAAGTCATGGAGTTGGTAAATTCCTCCAGACAGAGTTTTGTCAAATAAGAGCATCTGTGAATCAGGCAGCCACATACACAGAATGGTGGAAGCAGAGCCTGATGGAAGGATTAAGAAAACAGACCCAAAGGTGAGAAAAACAAATAGGGGAATGTAACAAACAGAAACCAAGGAAACAAAAAGGTTCAAGGAACATGCATTTTGTGCCTTCAAGATATCCAACCCAATAACAGCTCAGAGACGACCACTGGGTTTAGGAGCCTTGACATCACCTTGGGCAGAACACTTTCAGGCCACTGTGGACCTCTTTTGAAGACAGTATAAACATCTATATTCTTAGGCATTTCTTCACAGATTGTAATACATGTTTAGGTTTGCCTGATCCCCACAGTCTAATCAGATCAAGTCTAGCATTCCATGAGAATATTCAACCCAAATAGGAATAAAATTCATATTCATGTTTCTTGCCTAGAGACACTGAAGTCTGCCTCTGAGGTGAAATTAGATCATGGCCCTAATATGTCTCTTCTCCCAAAGGCCTTTGGAAGAGTTGAAATTCATGTAATACATGGAGGCAAATCCCAGCACAGGGCTGCAAAACTCCATGCTGTATATAAAGTGTGAAAGCCTGGTCTGAAGACTCTGGCAGTCTGGGATGCAGAGCAAATGTGATGGCAGGTATTTGCCCAAAAGGCCGATCGAATCCTAGTGTGGAAAGGAGAGTTTATTGCTTCAGGCATTCTGTTTCTCTTCTGGAAGCACAGTGTCTATATATGTGCTTTTAATGAGAAACCTGCACTCAGGATATCTCTTACAGTTGCTGCAGAGCTATATAGCTCTGATATTAGGAATTCTGCCCTGGGGAACAATTATGTTATTGCAATAATTAGAGGCAGTTCATCTCTATAATAATGGAAATCCTGCCTTGGAGGCAAAACAACATCAAAGCAACATGAGAATCATTGCTCTAGATAGAAACTGTTGCCTTGCTTATTGGTAGTACTATATCATTTTAATTTTGCATGTGCTGTTATGGAAATAGACAGAGCTTATTCTGCTCTCCAAATTCAGACCTAGAACTTTCCTCTAGGAAAGGGACTACTATTAAGTGTTCGATTCATGTGGTCATGGTATTGGTTATGCCTCAAGACATGCCTAGAAGAGAACTGACTTTTTATTTGGAAGTATCTGAAATAAGGTCCCCAATGTAAAGGCAACACTTGATAAAAAAAATTTTTTTCCAGGTGTCTCTCACATTAATCCTCTTTTTGTTAGTCAATCCTCTGTCCCTGTACTCATTTCTATCCTTATTATCTCTTGTATGAACTTTGCAACTATTAAACTAACCCCTTAACTGGTTTATTTGGAATCAGCCCTCACTCATATCTTCCACAAGATGCGACTTCCCTTATCACATCTCTGATAAATTCAATCCAATAAACATTCATCACACAGTTCCTCTGTACAAGATATATTTGAGATTATGAACATAACCTAATTTAAATTTGGGTTCTACAGGTGTCATAAAAAAAGGGATGCAATTTCTACAGTAGTTTGAAGGATAGAGACTTTTCATCTTATTACAGTTATAAATTTTATTTTTTAACAGTGTATAAAATATCATTCTATAGTCTTCAACACACATACACATATAGGTAGTTTTATGTATATGCATAGGAAAAAGCCTGGAAGGAATTTTACCAAAATGTCAACAGTGGTTTCCCTGGGAGTTGGGACTATGGACTTTCTTCCTTCTTTAATCTTCCCTCCTTCCTTTTTTTCTTTTTTCTTTTAAAGTTATAAATTTTATATTTATGAGTATGATTATTTCATTAATGTTCATTTCCCGTAACAGGCTGAAGGGGCTATGAGGAAAGGTGCCATCCATGTGTGTTTGAGCACATACGTGTTTGAGTACCCCCAGCTTCTGGTAGTGTACCTAAAATACTCTAAATACTCAATGTTTATGTATAAACCATCCAAAATCCTCCCAGTGTTTGGGGGAGACTGGTGGAGAAGGTGGTGGTGGGCTATTTAAGTGGAAGGAGCAGCAAGAATGAAACATATTCAAAAGGAAGATAGAGGTGAATGAGCAGAGGGAGATAAGGCTGGAAATTTTCTTGGAATCAGGCTTCAAAAGGTATTGCATGGCAATCTGAGGAGTTTGCACTTCACTGAGGAGCACACAGAGTTAGGGAATTATTTTGGCATGGGTCTCCACGCTTCCTATTGTTGGCCTGTCCTTGATCAGTTGAGTTCAGTGTGTGTATTCAGATAGCACGTGTTGTGATTTACTGTGCACCCATCTGGGAAATCACTTGACCTTCTTAGGGCAGTGTTTCTACATCCCTAAAGTGGAGATCCAGAGGTAATTTCCAAATTCAGATCTGCAGACCAGGGCTAAGCTGACTGCTGCAGAACCAACAGAGGTACATTTAAAAATGAGAATCCCACTCTTCTTCCCAAACATTCTTTCTAAGGAATTCTGAGATGAGACCCAGGAACATGAATTTGTCTTTACATTTCCCAGGTGATTCTAATGCACAGCTAGGTGTGATGCTGTATCAGTAGCTTCCCATCGACCTCAGTAGAGACAGCCCATCGCGTGACCAGCGAGACCCCATCCACTGGTCTGGCCCAGGCTTACTCTTCTTCCTGCTTTCTCACTTACTTGCCCTCTGTCTTACCTCTTGAGCCACGTGGACCCCCTCTTACCTCTTCAAATGGCCTTACTCCTCCTACAGCAAAGCCTTCAAACATGCTGTTCTCTCTGCCTGAAATGTTCTTATCCAGGACTTGACAAACTATAGCCCACAGGCCAAAATCCAGCCTGCTACCTGTGTTTTGCACAGCCCACAAGCTGAGAATGGCTTTCCATTTTTAAATGCTAGGAAATAAATCAAAAGAAAAATAGCATTTTGTGACACATGAAAATTAGATGAAATTCAAATTTCAGTGTCCACATATAAAGTTCCATTGGACACGGCCATACTCATTCATTTACAAATTGTCTAGGCTGTTTTTGTACTATTAGGTCAGGGTTGAACACTTGCAACAGAGACTGCCTGGCCTACAAAGCTGAAAATATTTACTTTCTGGCCTGTTACAGAAAAGTATACCAACCCCAAGCCAACTCATGGCAGATTGCTAACAGTGCTGGGTATTAAGACATTTTCCTAGGGACGCCTGGGTGGCACAATCGGCGAAGCACCTGAGTCTTGGTTTTGGCTCAGATTGTGATCTCATGGGTCATGAGATTGAGCCCCATGAGGGGCTCTGCACTCAGCGCAGAGTCTGCTTGAGTTTCTCTCTCCCTCTCCCTCTGCTCCTCCTCCCACCCTGAAATAAATAAATCTTTAAAAGAAATAAAAAACATCTTCCTAGCAATAGGACCTAAGACCTTCCTTTGGCTTGGTTATTTTTATTATTTTTATTTTGGTTTGCCATGCCTTTTACTCATCCTTTGTGACTTAACTTTTTTTTTTTTTTTTTAATTTTAGTTAGTGAACAAAAAGTGCAATATTGGTTTCTGGAGTAGAATTCAATGATTCGTCACTTACAATACCCAGTGCTCATCACAAGTGCCCTCTTTAATACCCATCACTCATCTAGCCCTTCCCCAACCACCTCCCTCCATCAACCCTCAGTTTGTTCTCTATCATTAAGAATCTCTTAGGGTTCGTTTCCCCCTCTCCATTTTTTCTTCTCCCCCTTCCCATATGTTCATCTATTTTTTTTCTTAAATTCCACATATGAGTGAGATCATATTTAATCTTTTGATTAAATTGTGATTTCCACTGGGCCCTTCTAATGCAAAATAATATGGAAATAAATTTGGTAGGAGGCCTGAGTGCTCTCCCTTCTTTCTCTAGAGCAGTGGGTCCCAACTTATGCTGGGAGAACTTCTTTTCATGACCCCAAAACCTTGAACTCCCTGGACATATCAGAGTAGGGGTAGGTTTTTGTTTTTGTTTTTGCTTTTTTTGTTTTTTTTTTTTTTAAGATTTTATTTATTTATTTGAGAGAGAGAGAATGAGAGAGAGCAAGCACATGAGAGGAGGGAGCGGGAGAGGGAGAAGCAGACTCCCTGCCGAGCAGGGAGCCCGACGCAGGACTCGATCCCGGGACTCCAGAATCATGACCTGAGCCGAAGGCAGTCGCTTAACCAACTGAGCCACCCGGGCGCCCCTGTTTTTGTTTTTTTTTTTTTAAGATTTTGTTTATTTGACAGAGAGAGACACAGCGAGAGAGGGAACACAAGCAGGGGGAGCGGGAGAGGGAGAAGCAGGCTCCCCGCCGAGCGGGAAGCCCGACGTGGGGCTCGATCCCAGGACCCTGGGATCACGACCCGAGCCAAAGGCAGACGCTTAACCATCTGAGCCACCCAGGCGCCCCCAGAGTAGGGGTAGGTTTAAAGGGGTGAAGGATGTTGGAATGGAGATTAAAGTATGAACCTGAACTTTTTCCCCAAATTTCTGGAAAACTAGTAAAAGAATTAAGTGATAGGCAGTCTTCATTGCCGGTTGAGAATCTGTGCTTTACATAGACTGTTTTACATAAGCGTTTTCATTTTAATTTCATGATTATAAAAATTATAAAAGTCTAGTGCAGTTGAAGGAGGAGAGAAGATAGCAATCATGACTTGCTTCCTAGAGTTTTATAAAATTCAGCTATTGTGACAATATATACACACATGAAACAATTTGGAAACCATCAGTCAAGTTTAAGTTAACATAACAGAACCCAACCAAAAGTACAGAGCAGTGCGTAGGGAACACACAGGGAAGAGACTCTCAGAGTCAGGCAGACTCTGGCAGAATTGGCTTCGAACAGGAAGTGAGTTTAAGCAAGATGAAGTGATAGACTTGTAAAGAAATGAGTTAAGAGGGATCCAGCCAGGTGGAAGACCTGGTATCCGTAGAGTTGAGATGGAAGAAATGAAAGAAGAATCAATAGGGAGATGCTTCAGATTCTTAACAAGAGATGATTAACACTACAAAATAATGTTGTTGAATATAAAATAATAGTGACAGAAACACTGTGATTCAGCTTAGCTCTGAAGAAGCTCAGAAATCTGTAGCTAGTAAGTCAAAATGAGACTTTGATCTCCCTTTGTGTCACTAGTACATTCATTAATAAATCTTGGGCTTTGGAAATCCTTGGGTATTCGGGATAATTATTATTTTGGCTCTTTTCATGTATTTTTTGGTTATCTTGTGGCCATCGTTTTTATCCCATTTGTTAATAATAGTACTAGCAACAACAATACCTAGTTTTTTTTCAGTGTTTATGATACCCTCTGCTAAACACTTCATATATGTTCTCTTTTAATCCTCAGAAAAATATCATGAGATCAATGCTTTTGTTAATCCTAGATTTTAGATAAGAAAACCTAGGCTCAAAGAGGGTATTTATTGGTTGCAAAGCTCAGTGGTAGTTTTAGAGCTGGGATTCAAATCCAAGTATCACTTATGCCAGAGGTCATGTCTTTACCAGCTTTGCTAAAAGAAGGAACAAGCATTAGATGCTTCTCTCTACTGCAAAGAGTACATGAAATCTGGTGATAAGTTAATAAATTATTAGTAAAACTAAAGCACTGCTTTCACTACCTCTCTTTTAAAATTGGAATATTGCTGGTGCCTTTAATATGGATAAGGTGACTGGCCAGAAGAAGCTTTCACTCTTGTTTCATATTTTAATAATAAATTGGCAGCCTTCAGATCCATGGCTTTATAGTTTCCTGGGAGAAAGGAGGCATGGTCTGATTTCAGGACTGGGTTAGAACCATCTAAGTCCCTTGGAGAAGAGGTAAATTAAGTCCTTGAACTACCTCAGCAGTGCCTTTGTTCAGAGAAAATAGCTCTGTAGCGTCAAATGGATTTAAGTGATCATGAAAATATTCAAACCAAAGTGGCATGTAATTAAGAGCAATTAGAACTGAAGTGATGTGACTGGATATTAAAACCAGACATGCAGTGTTTGTGCCTTCTCAGTAGACACAAGGCAGATAATTTGGGCTCCTCCTAACTTTGTCATCTCTAGAAATAAAATCTGCTAGACTGCTCAGAAGTGTAGATGCTATGTAAATATTGAAGGTCTAGGATCATACACTGTGGTTAACCCTATATTTCTGTTGTCTAGTTTTATCCTCGTATTTCAGTCACAGATACGCCAGAGTTAATTAGATCTCTACTAGTAAATATCCATCATGGTGTTTCTAAATCCCTTTTGCCAAATGATCTAATTAGAGCAACACTTGCCTCTCTATATAATTACAACATATGGCACCTGGAGGGTACATATAGTGGAATTATAGGTTTCCTGATGAGAAATCCAGGTGGTGGGTAAAAGACTCTATTAAACAAAGTCGGTATGCGTGTGTGCATATGTGTTTTAATGTATACAGTTCTTCCTACTCTCCCCAGAATAAGAAATATTGTGTAATTCAACTGTCTTCCCCACATGAAACAACATAATTCTATCATAAAATAAGGGTTTTAAAATTTAAAGGAAAACAAATAATTGGCAATATTAGCATAAATTATTTAACCCTCCACACCTCTAAAAATTATCATGTATAGTAAGTTAGCCCATGCTGGCAGCAGCTCTGTGTAAATGAATTATTTGACGGGACATGTTCCTCCCTTCGAGCAAGCTCACTTACCTAAATGGCTGCTAAATATGTAACACAAATGGGACTGAATCCCTCGGCCAATAAGAAAGAAGGGTTTCTTGGGACGCCTGGGTGGCTCAGATGGTTAAGCATCTGCCTTCGGCTCAGGTCACGATCCCAGGGTCCTGGGATCGAGTCCCGCATCGGGCTCCCTGCTAGGCGGGGAGCCTGCTTCTCCCTCTGCCGCTGCCTCTCTCTATCTCTCTCTCTGACTCTCATGAATAAATAAATTTAAAAAAAAAGAAAGAAAGAAGGGTTTCTTAATGCTTATTTATCATCTCTGAAAGTAGAGTCTACTTAGAGTAGAATCTAGATTCTGTATCTACCAGTTTGGATAGATGATGAATTCAGTTTGGATATATTGCATTTGAAGGGCTTATAATGTGATGGTATTTTGGAGACCACCTGCACAGGCTTGAAAGAGCTGACTGGACACTTTTCTTCCCAGGTCCATGTTCAGTGATGTCACATTGGTAGCTTGACATTGACCAAAATGGGAATATTAACACCATGGAAACTGGCCCATTTTTTTCCACCGAGAAAGAGTGGTTAAACATTAGCCAGCACATCATTACCTGTGGGACATTGTGCAGCCAGTTTGGAGTTCATGAGACAGATCAAGACTAGAAACATAGCTTTCCAACTCATCTTCTTTGAAGTGATGAGGGTGAATAAGGTTCACTGAGAGAAGATGGGAAGAACTAAAGTGTTCTGAATTGTGTCAAGTGCATGACAGAAAGAAACCAAAAAATTCATCAGAAAACTAAAAGGAGAACCAGGAAATTGAAGTGTTGTGAAATTCTAGATAAGAGAGTGTCATACATAGGCATTGTCAACTGTCACTGAGAGGTCATAAAGAATGAGGACGACAAATTATATATATTTGGCATGGTGGTAATGAAGTCAAAAGTAACCTTGAAATAAACACTTTCAATAAGAGCAAAAGCTCTACTGGCTGGATGATAAGCAGCTGGGTGTAAAACTAGTTTTTGCAGATGTTATGTAATCAAACGAAAAAGATTGGATTACTGGAGGGGAGTGACATATTTGTGACAAGGATCTTACTTGGAAGGAGCATACTGGAACATATTTATAGTCTGAGGAACTCACACTGGTAAAGAAGAAGTCAAAGATGTAAGGGCGGGGAGATGATTCTCAAGGAGACAGGAGGAAGTTGGATCTGAAATAAATTGTTACAGGAAAGAGGGATGAAGATGTCTTTTTCTCTGACTGTGGGGAAGAAGAGAGGGTGGGCAAGGACACAGAGAAGTAAGTGGAAAGAGAAAGTTGAGGAATTTCATATAATGTGGCCTTGACCATGATCTTGATAAAATGAGAGTTAATGTCGTCTTTTGAAAGTGTGGATGTGGGTGGGGGGCGATTGTGTGCTTGAGAGAAAGGGACATCTGGATTGTCTTCTGTGGTCAATGTGATAGAAATTAGGTAAGATTTAGATTGTGCTTTTTATATTTTCAGCTGCTTTCACACATTGACTTTCCCACATACTGATTTGCTCTAAAGAGTTTTATTCCAAAAGAGGTGGATGCATAAAGTTATTTAAGAAAAAATGAGGCTTGAATGCTGATAACACCAAGAAAAATGTTTTTCGGGTGAATTCAATATGTTCTGACTCAGGAAAAAAAAAATTACTTTAAATTTACATTAACCCTTTCTCATTTTCCCAAGGATTCACTCCTTCAGTCATCCCTGCTCTTTCCTAGACCATCAAATTCTCCCTCCTCTTTCATCTGTTGGATCATTCTGGTCAGCAGATCATCTTCCACATCCACTTTGCCTCCTTGGTTTCTACCTCCACTCTGTCTCTAGGCGATCCCATCTCCTCCCATGGCTTTAAACACCGTCTACACTAACTACTCCCAAATGTACATCTTCAGTTCATTATCTCCCCTGAGCAGTTTGGGCTTAAAATGCCCAAAACAAGTCATTGCTGCCACCAACCTCCACCCTAAAACCTGTTCTTCTCCCAGTTACATCATTCTCCCTCTTGTTACTTAAGCTGGAAACCTAGAAATCCTTTGATTTCTCTCTTTCAACAGCCCGTATATCCAGTGCATTAGTAAACTTAGTAAATTCTACTTCTGTAGAATATATGGGATCTGTCTCCTTCTTTCCATCTGCACTGCCAGTGCCCTGGCCCAGTCACTCTCCTCTCTTGTGGGACTATTGCAGCAACCCCATCTTAGTCTATGAAGCCTACTATAACAGAAATACCATAGACTGGGTGGCTTAGACAACACACATTTATTTCTCACAGTGCTGGAGGCTGGAAGTCCAAGGTCAAGGTGCCGGCAGATTCGGTGTCTGATGAGAGCCAGCTTCCTGGTTCATAGACGGTTGTCTTCTCATTTTGTCCTCACATGATGGAACGAGGGAGGGAGCTCTCTGATGTCTCTTTTATAAGAGCACTAATCCTATTCATGGGGGCTGCACCTCATCACCTGATCACCTCCCAAAGCCCCACTTCCTAATACTTTCACACTGGGGGGTAGGATTACAACATAAGAATTTTGAGGGGGCATAAACATTCAGTCCATAACACCCCCTAACTGGCTGCCCTGCTTCTACACTCACTCCTTTCCAACCTGTTCTCTGCACCACAGCCAGAATGGTCTTTTAAAAATATAAATCAAGTCTCATCACTAACCCTTAAAATAGAAACTAAGCTATTGACCACAATGATCTGACTCTTTATTGTATTATTTCTGGGTTTGGTTTCAGTAACCTTCCCTCACAGATCTTAAGTGACAAGATGTCTAAGGAAGGTCAAGTGTATCTTCTTTCTCATTAGATCACCAGTGCCTACTTTCCTCTTCAATTCCTTCTTCATAGTTTGTAATTACAAATCTATGTCTTGTTTTATTTGACTGTTATGTATCTTTCCCATCTGGGGTGTAAGCTGGATGAGAACAGGACCTGGTTTTAGTCACTGCTTTTTATCCACTGCTAGCACAGGAATACCTCTGAGGGATTTATTCGATAGTTGTAGAATAAATGGAGAAAGAAATCAATGAACTGACAGTATGCCTCATTTCACAAAGGATTTGAGGTTGCCTATGAAAACAATACAAGCAATAGAAAAGATACAAGTAAATAATTTAGGGAGTGGGAATAATGGGAAATTATCAGTAAAAAAAGAAAACAAAGATGTCAGAAACAAAATTAGTACATGGAAATACACTGTATAATTCACAGATTTGGATGTACTTGTCTTAGTACCTAAGCAGAGAGAAACATAATTAAAAGAGCTATAGTGTTTATAAGATTAAAAGCAATTGTTTTGCCTCATAGGAGAATCTTAAAAAAATACTCTTCTCGTGAGATACAGTTACTGTAGTGGATACAAAAAGGATTTCATAGATGTGACAAAATTTTCATATAGTTGGCAAATTATATATTGATGAAGGACAAGTTAGTGAATTCATTTCTGTGAGGTAGGACCAACTATATAGTTGGGTTTGTCTTTTTTTCATGTAGAGACTTGACCCAATGGTAAAGTTTTAACTGTTTACAATAGTATTTTCTAGTTCTTGGGGTGGAATTGGGGGGGGGGGGAGCAGGGACAGGGATGATACATTTTGTGTAATGCAATACTCTGCGATCAGGTAAGTAGTAAGTGTAGGGTCTATATTTCAGCCCTTCTCAGAGCCTTTAGGATGTTATTTGCATTGAGAATTTCCAAGAATTCCCAAATTTACTTGGAAATGAATTTTATTGCACAGAATACCTCAAAGAATACGAGTTTCAGGAGGAAAAAATCTTTGGAAAACTCTGATCTAAGTGAATATATGTGTTCGTTTACTTTAGAAATTCCATCACTAATTGTCATGGCCAGAATTGTACTAAGGGTTGGCTAGAAGAAATTTCAGTATTGTAATTACCAGCAAGAATATGAGATTCAGCTGTTCTGTTACCAGTTTTGCAATACCAGTTTAGACTAGGTCTGTAAGTATAAAACAGGCCAAAGAGAATCATTAAGACAGGAGGGTACAAATACATGATTTCCATGTGAGAATCAGTGCACAGGCTTTTGAAGCTTTAGCCCACACCTGATTTCCTGTCCACAGAGTCAAACATGGGGAATGCTGGGTAAAAGTTACAAATAGTCTCAAGTTTTTCCAGACATATTTTTCCACAAGAATGTTAGGTATTATACTTGAATAACAGAACTGAAAGCAGACTAGCTCTTTCTTTTTGTAATAATAGCATGAATGATGCAAGCCTACAATTAGCTAAGGAAGAACAAAGCTTTACTCCTGGTTTCTTCAGGTATGACGAGGCTGAAAGTTTGAACACAGTTAAGTAGGAACACTCAGCAATTTCTCAGCAGTTTCATCTTCCTCTTTAATATGGCACCCAGCAATTTATGTTGATTGGTAAATACTTGTCTATAAAGGCATCGGTGATATTCAAATCATTACATTATACATTTTTAGACTACTAGATGATATTAATAATGCTCACAAACAGTTCTCTACCAAGTGGCTTGGAAGTGTTTGCTTTGTCTTGAAGTAAGGCACATAGCGTATACTTTGCCTATGGATATATGCATTTGTATATGTGCTTGTATAATAATGGGATTGTGGTTCTATTGTAAAACAAAACAAAACAAAATACCATTGATGAGCTGTTCCTAAGATTTCTTAGTATTTCATTCCTAATCACCTTTACCTTTATTCAAACAACCATAATCACAAGGTAAGAACATAGCCTAAGGAAAAATGAATTGTGTTTTGTTTTGCTTTGTCTTTTTGTTGTACACCCTCAAACATCACACTTGCTGTATTAAATTTATATTAATAATAACATTTTGAGATAACTAGAGTAGAAATTATACTTTCCATTTTATTATTGGAAGCACTATAACAGTGAAAAAAATTGAATCCAAGTAATAGAATTTTAAAGCTCAGAATACTGTCCAGCCTAGATCTCTATAAGCTAGCTCCTCCCCTATAAGAGCACATTCATTTGCTTCCGAATAATTCAAAGCCAATATCCATGATGTTGATGATGGAGCATTTATCATTTCTGCTTCTCTATAAAGCCACTTAGTATTTAGTTGTGAATTTATAATGTGATTTTTATTTCACTGAATACTGAACTCTATTAAACACCTACCAAAACCAAAACAAAGCATAAGAAAACTGTGTATAAACAAATAGTTTTAAATTTCAAATGGTCTGTATCCTTATTTAACAAATATTTGAGGCAACTGAATTGAAGTAAAAAAAATAAATAAATAACAATACTATGAACACTCCCTTGAAGCTTGTTGGAAGCCTGTATGAGGCTACTATCTTAGATTGCATATCCTGGAAATTGACTCTGAGGTGGAAAGTTGCATGCAGAACAGTTGCTGGAGTATTCCCTGGGGCTACATGTGTGAGGAAATGAGGAAACAGAACTGAGAGGAGAAGCTACCTATCAATGCAGTTGCATTTGAGGCTTCAGCCAATCCCATTGGTAGTTCTGGAACTGGATTGCCCTTCAGAGTGGTTCCATCTTGAGGTGGGGGACTGGTCTTTGAAACCCTAGATCAGCCAGTCTCCCTCAGCCTGCTACCTGGAAGGGAGATGAGTTACCCTTGTACAGGCAGTTTCCCCATTGCAGAGGGCTCTCCACTGAGGGACATGGCTGTGAAGCTGTCAACAACCGAGACTCTTGGGCAGAGTTGGGGAGGGCAATGCATTGACCCCGAGGAGAGGATCCTGGTTGAATATTCTTTAATGTAATTGTAAGAACTGACCATGTGGCACTTATCATGAGAGGAAAGTTTAGAACTATTCGGCTTCATCATAAAAACAAAACAAAAAAAATGTCTGTGTTAGCCTAAGTCTTACATAGGATGCCCAGAGGAATCTGCTCTGCCTTTTACTTCATGGTCAAAGCATAAGTTGAAACTGACTGAGAGTCTTTCTTGGATGAGAAACCAAATATGATTACTCTGCCTGATTTGATTTTTCCAACCCTTTCCTCTTAGGACAGACTCAGGGAGTCACCTACACACTACCCTTTTTTGGTACCCTTGGGGACTCTCTCTCCTCTGAATTCTCTCCTTCCTCCTTCTTTCCCACAAGACCTCTGTTTCTTACGCCCTCTGTGCATCTCCACCTCCCAATCTCTGCCTCTCTTCTTGAACTTTGTCTGAAGTTGTCAGTCATTTCATTTCATTTTTTCCCTCCTAGAGGAAGGCATAAAAGATTTCTGATCCCTACAG
Source organism: Mirounga angustirostris (assembly GCF_029215605.1). Classification (NCBI taxonomy): domain Eukaryota; kingdom Metazoa; phylum Chordata; class Mammalia; order Carnivora; family Phocidae; genus Mirounga; species Mirounga angustirostris. Next base: position 171,560,894 of record NW_026991709.1, on the reverse strand, counting down.
AAAGCAGAAAAGAGGAGGAAGGAAGGAGGAAAGGAGTAACAAAAGGAGGGAGGAAATTGTAAGACAATCAGACTTTTACAGTAAGACCACCTCTTAGCCTAGTCCCTGTGATTTTTTTATGCAAATAATGAGTTTCTTTTCTCTGATTTGAATTGCACAAAAAAAAAAATCCCCTTTAGTTAGCCTAACTGGGTATATGCCCCTTGCCAAGAAAGTGGGTATATATCAAGTCTGAAAAAGAAAGCTAAAAGAAAAGGAAGAAGAATCTGTTATACAAACATGACTGCATGTATCCACACTCACTTGGGAGTTTTCAAAAGTGAGGTAGAAGATTTGAATGCTGGAAAATGTTCTCTACTACTCATATATGTAAGTCCTAGTAAGTACAGGATGTGTAGGATCCAGATCTTCCCATCTTCCTTGAAGGAAATATATTTTTCCATGGGACTAATGTCATCTGGGAATTTTAGGATCAGATGAAGCACAAGAGATCAGCAGGCCAGTGGTTTTCAACCTATTTCTACTCCCTTAGCATATCTAAGGGCTGCAACACATTTCTATTGCTTGAAATGGTTCATTATGCACTAATGGTAGGAGGAAGTATGGTAAAGTGATGGAGGGAGGGAGCCTAGGAACATCTGATGTATAAGAATCTCAGGCAGAATCAGGGAAATTCAAATCAAAACCACATTGAGATACCACCTTACACCAGTTCGAATGGCAAAAATTGACAAGGCAAGAAACAACAAATGTTAGAGAGGTTGTGGAGAAAGGGGAACCCTCTTACACTGTTGGTAGGAATGCAAGTTGGTACAGCCACTTTGGAAAACATTGTGGAGGTGCCTCAAAAAATTAAAAATAGAGCTACCCTATTACCCAGCAATTGCACTCCTGGGTATTTACCCCAAAGATACAGATGTAGTGAAAAGAAGGGCCATATGCACCCCAATGTTCATAGCAGCAATGTCCACAATAACCAAACTGTGGAAAGAGCCAAGATGCCCTTCAACAGACGAATGGATAAAGATATGGTCCATATATACAATGGAATATTACTCAGCCATCAGAAAGGATGAATACCCAACTTTTATATCAATGTGGATGGACTGGAGGAGAGTATGCTAAGTGAAATAAGTCAAGCAGAGAAAGTCAATTATCATATGGTTTCACTTAATTGTGGAATATGAGGAATAGCATGGAGGACATTAAGAGAAGGAAGGGAAAAATGGAGGGGGGGGGGAACTGGAGGGGGAGACAAACCATGAGAGACTATGGATTCTAAGAAACAAACTGAGGATTTTAGAGGGGATGGGGGATGGGTTAGCCCAGTGGTGGGTATTAAGGAGGGCACTGGGTGTTATATGCAAACAATGAATCATGGAACACTACATCAAAAACTAATGATGTACTGTATGGTGACTAACATAACATAATACTAATTAAAAAAAGAATCTCAGACAGAGGGTGCCTAGGTGGCTCTGTCAGTTAAACGTCTGACTCTTGGTTTCAGCTCAGGTCATGATCTCGAGGTCGTGGGATTGAACCCTGCTTCAGATTCTCTCTCCCTCTCCCTCCTGTTCTCTCTCTCCCTCCTTCTCTCTCTCTCTCTCTCTCTCTCCACCCCACTCAAATAGATAAAATCTTAAAGAAAATAAATTCAGGCAGAGTATGATTTGAAAAATGCCTCCCAAACATTCTTTCATGCATGGCTTTTCAACCTATGGGAATGACTAGTTCTCCCCAGCACTTTTATTATACATTGAGGAGAAAACTGGGGCTAGATGACTCATAGCAGCTCTCACAACCAAGTGTTGGCATATACATTCTCATATAACAATATGTGCAAACTAAAGAAACCTCTTCCCATTCTTGCTTTGGCAATAAAGCTTTATATCAAGAGTAGTATTTAGAATCCTAGAAAGGTACCATTTGAAGGTCCCAAAAGTCATCCAGCCAAGGGTTCACTGAATCCAGCTTGCAAAATGGTTTTCTTTAGCAGGCACTGTATATTAGCCAGCATCATGTTTAATTTTCTTAAATTTAGGTTCTAACCATTAAAATTTGGAATATGTCATGTAATCCAGATTTCTGACTTATTTTTAAAAACTGGATTATCAGTAACAGTCAGCCTGAATTTCAAAAGGCAATAACTGGCCACAGCTGAGAAACAAGTTATCTTTTTATCAGGGCATTAAATCTCCTGTTAGCCACACAACTTTGTACCCTATATGAAGATGTAGTGTCAGTTTCCATTTATCATGGCTCTTGTGTTACTGTTTTTCTTACAGTCGAGTTAAAATAAAAGCAACATATTTCTGGTATCTCTTTCTCTATCAAAAAGTGAAAATAAGAAAGCTTGACCAAAGGGCCACACATTGCAGGAAAATATAGAAAAAGAGCATGTTTTCTTATGCTCACAATGAATATTCTTTGTTTCATATATAAGCAAAGTGAGTCATGAAAGCATATTCTTACCTGTTTCATTCATTTATGTTACCCACCTAGCCCCTGTAGGCAAAGACATTTGTAGAGCTAGAGCTAGTTCTCTACCTTTATGTTACCAGCGACAATTTGGAAGAAAAAGGTGGTTTGGAAAACCTCAGACTTGCTGTGGCAGTCGAGCCAAGGACCTATTTTCTGACACGCAGCACAGTGTTCTGTTCATTTTCCCATGAACGGTTAAATACTAGAGTTACTGTATTTTGTCTTCCCTGGAGATTTGCTAATCCACTGGTGTTTTTCCCCCTCTTTTTGTCTTTGTTTCATCTGCCACACTGACATGCATGACAGGTTGTCAATTATCCCTCTTTCCAGATTATATTAAAATCTGAGCATAAAAGCTCTATCCAGATCCCTCTTCCATTGTAAATACCAGGCATCTAACAATGCCCAAGTGAAGGTTTTCTCTGTTTTTCCTGAGCAGGTGATTGTCAGCCTAACTTAGCACTTGATAGATAAAACAGAGAGATAAACTTGCCTTTTAAACTAGGAAATTATTTTATTCTAACATTACTGTTCATATTAAACTCCTGTGCCATTAAAGCTGTCTTTTAAATGGATATGCACTGGGCGCATTGTTTATTCAATTTAATTTAGGGGAGAAAAAAGCCTCATGCAAGGGAAATGGTTGTTTGAACTGGTTTTTACCAGTCACCAGCCATGTGAATGAGTGTCCAATTAAATAGTGGCTCACTAGGACTCGTATAATAGTAACATCTGTTATCTTAATTAAACAAGTTACTATATAAAGGCGCTTTCATGGCTCACTTTGTTAGAGCAGGTTCTGACCTAGAAGCTCAAAGAAGGTTTGTTCTCTTTGTGGGATTTGGTTGTTGGTGGTGTTCCCAGTTGGTCCCATTATGTTTTAGACCTGACAAATTTGTGATCTGCAAACATACACATATGTTCAAGCCCACAGAGCCTGGGGGAAGGATGGAACTAAAGTTCATGATGCAAAGTAGAGGAGATAAAATAGGAAAAACCCTGAGTGAAAATGCTTTATATGCATGCTGGCCTACTTGGGTATTATGACTTGCAGGAATGGCGTAGGGGGGAGGGGCAAGTGATGGAGAAGGGAAAGTGAGCAAATATACATTGACTCCCCATTACTTGCCAGGCATCAAGGAAGACCCTTATCTGCAGGTGCTGGCTACAGTCCTGTATCTGTCCCTGAAATCCAGTAAGGTCTAAAAACCAAGGGTTTTTTTTTTTTCTTTTTTCTTCTTCTTACTAATTTATTTATTTACTTTGGGCACTTTTGCAGCTAACTCACTTGGTGGGAGAAATAATCATGTATTGGATTGTGAGGTAACACATCAGACTTTTGGGGAAGATGTTATGTAAAATAAACTAATACCATAGTATGTTTCTTTCTTTTTTTTTTTTTTTTTTACATATAATGTATTATTTGTTTCAGGGGTATAGGTCTGTGATTCATCCATCTTACACAATTCACAGCGCTTACCATAGCACATAGCCTCAGTGTCCATCACCATAGTATGTTTCTAATATAAGAAATCCTGAATTCTAGAACACAACTTTCCTTGAGGGTTTTTGATAAGTGGTTACGCATTAGACCATTTTAAAGAAGATAAACTGAAACTCTGTGATATTAAGTATCTCGCTTATGGGTAGACAGCTAATAAGCTCCTCTAGTTGTTTCCTCTTTACTTTAAACACAGTTTCTTCTTGCCACACGCTGGAGTGTCATACATAGCCAAGCCTCTGCTTGTCTCTCTAACAATATCTGCCATTTGCCAGCTCTCTCATGTAGCTATAATTACACAGGATTTATAACTAATCAAAGACATCAAGCTTTTTTTTCTGCCTCAGGGCCTTTGCACTTGTTTTTCCCCTCAGACTGAAACACCCTTCTCACTGATCTTCAGTGGCCAGCTCCTTCTTGTCCCGCATCTCAACTGCAATGCCACTTCATTCAAAAAGACCTTGCTCCTGTCATGCAAACCCAAAATGATGATATCAGAAAGAGTTTGGATATTATGAAATTTATTTTATCTGCATAGCATCTAGTTTTTCTTTTTCTGATAAAAGCATCTCAGTCATCTTCTCAGGAAGTGCCTTCTCCCATTACTTGCAATCTTCCTGGGTGTCTCAGTTCAAGTGCTGTTTCCTTCCTGTGCTGGGGGCTAGGCAGCACAAGATGAGCCAACCAGATTCTCTCCCTCTTCAGGAATCAGAACTTTCCTATGGGCAGAACATGGCTAGAGCAGAGTCATTCTGATGGCAGCTCCCTGGGGATACTGGCCCTTTAGATTCTACTCTAGATCCCCGGAGCTACTACTGATTGTCCTCCTTCCTAAGCCCTGTCCATCATCTCCAGTGTGTGAACTACCACATAGCCTTTCAGTAAGTTAACCAAAGTCTATTTCAATTACGTATAACCTAAAAACCCTCACTGATACAGGCCAACAGATGGATAATCTGTAACAAGATTTTGTTGTTGTTTAAATCCACCTTAGAAAAAAATAAGAAGCAACTCTTTAATGGAATTTGGGTATTTATCTTAGTTCTTAAAAATGATTACATCCTATCACATTTGAAGTAGACAACTTGCTAACTTGAATATCTATAACCTTCTGGGGGCAGTTTGAAATGTTTTGTTCCCCAAAAGCATTTGCATTTAACTTAACCAATTACCCACCTGATTAAATACCTCATCCAGAAGAATGGGGTTGTTGAGCATGTGGAGTTGCAGGACTCCCTGGAATTAAAACAAATACATCTCCTCCAGAGAGTCCTTTTCTCTAAAAGGAGAACACACACTAGAGTATAACGCTGCCCACTCTCATAGACATATAGTTTGTGTTCTGGTTATGACACTGGAATTTGTGAAGTCCTTTGGATGAAATCTTTTGGCTGCCTTTGTGCACACTCAGGTTGTCTGGCATTTGTATCCTCCCAGAATGAGTCATTGTACTTCTCTGCTTCATTGATCCCCACTGAGGGAGATTTGGACAATGGGCTTGAACCTGCCAAATGAGTTTAGGAAGTCCCTAACACACCAGTAGCTTGTTATATAAGCATCTTGTGCTCAGCAGTTAGGCCTGCCACTGTCTGTGATGAGTACATTCCCATCCCAGTGACAGCCAGATGGGGTCCTTTGCCCACATCTATGCATGGCATTGGAGCTCAGAGATGCTGAAATAGACCTTCTTCAGCAAAATGAGTGTGCCTGGCGCCCTGACAGCACTGGGATGGTATTGGGGCAGAATATCAAAGGCAACATGTGACCCCCACTGGGGCTCTCATTTGAGATCCCCTGACAGTTCCTTGTGGCTGTGGAGGAAGAAAAGAGGCCCCACTATTCTGGGATGAATTGGTTTCAACTCTACATGCAGGCCTTCTGGAATCCCTAGATGACCTAATCTTTATTTTCATAGCCTATGCACTTTTCTTTTATAGCATTTGAAGTTGCAGTTACTGGTTTCCGGTCTGCCTCCTGGAGAGAACAAGCTTACCTGTCTTGGTCATTGTATCTCAAGCACTTAACCCAGTATTTGGCACTTAATAGATACTAAATATAAATATTTATTTATAACTTCTCACCAGGAAAGTTTTAATCCTTCATATGTGTATATTAGAACAACAAAGGCAGCCCGTCTCTCTACAACAGCTCTGTGTATTACTTTCATTACAAATCCTTTATTGCAAATGTCACAATTATAATATATATGAATGTATGCCTTTAGGAACTTTACCTTCAAAATGCTATTTTAAAATGGAGTTTTGTTTTGGAATGCCAGGATTTTGACCCCCAAACTAGCCACATGGGTCCCTATGCTGGGGACCTTAGAGCAAATGGGTGAACTAAAGGAAACTTTACAGACTTAACATCAACTATGGCAAGACCCAAGAGGTTCCCAACTCTATATGCACATGCCTGGCAGGTTCCGGAAGTCACCCAGAGAGGCCAGGTTGTTAACCCTGGCCTGAAGCCCCACATCCTGGAGAGGAGTCCTACTGCCCTTGCAGAGGTAGAAGTCCACACAAAGAAGGAAAGAGGAAAGAGCATAAGAACTACTTTTTTCCAAACTAGCCAAAGCCTTAGTCAGACGGCATCATGGATGGAGATGGAGCCTGGCTGGGCTCATAGCTTCCCAGGGTATTTTGAACTCTTAGTCCCAGGTTCTCTTGTAACCTGACAAAACTGCAGTGCCATGAAAAGGACTAGATGTGGGGAATGGGGTCGGAGGCCCAGTTTTGCCATCTGTTTAGCCTTGAGCAAGTCACTTAATCCTTGTCTTTAAAGTTGACTTAATAATAAACATCTGTGATGTTCTGGTGAGACTTCATTAGATGGAAAAGTTCTTTATAAATGGTAAAGCACTGTGGAGGTTTTATTCTATACATTTTCTAGATTTTAAATCTATACATATTTTTACAAAAATGAAGTTACAGCATACCTGTTTTACAACTTGACTTTTTAATTTAAAATATATAGTAGATATCATTCCATAATGTAAGTATAGAACATATTTTCATTTTTCATTTTCATTTTTAATGGCTCAGTCACCTGGCAAAACATGATTTTGTCAATTCACTACAAATTTTAGTTTTCAGTGTCTCAGTATCTTCTTGAGAAATGCTGTTTAACTTACTACATGAAGTTTATATCAACCACAACAAGAATCTAGGATTCTAACTGAGAATTGCAATAGTAACTAAGGGAATTTCCAAATAGTCATATTTTGGGCGCATCCACCAACATGATCAGAATAACCACTAGCATTATCAAGTATCTAATATGCGCTAGGTGTTCTGCCTACACTGTATCTACATCTCTCCAAAGCATTCCAGCTCATTATTATTATGCTCACTTTACGCTTGAAGAACTAAAGCTCATCAGCATTAACTAATTTACTGATAGCCTTACAGGGTAAGTGGCAAAACCAGAATTCATCTGTAGATTTATTTGACTTCAAAACAACACAGCCTCCATCATATCAATATCCCATGTGATCTCAAACTCAACATGCCCAGATCTGACCTCATCACCTCACCCTTCCCTCAAATGCTTCCCAGCTGTGCACCCCATTTCTATGAGAGGTACCACCATCTAGCAGACTACCCTAAGGAGAAACCTTTCCCTCCACTGCTCTGAAAACACTCTTGTTAAGGTTAATGACCTGTGATCATCAAATCTCATGGTCAGTGTTCATTCTTTAGCTTGGCCTTTCAGCAGCATTTGACACATAGTGGACCACTCCTCCCATTATGAAATTCTTGCTTTACTTGTAATCCAAGATGTTGGTTTTCCTTCTACACCCTGGCCTGTCCTTCTCAGTTATCTATTTTATTCTCATCTCCACAACCTCTAAACTGACCCAGTGCCCAGTGTTGGAACCTCTTCTCTGTCTATCTCTTCTTCCTAGGTGTCTTATCTTCATTCAGTCTATCTAAATGCTGGGCAAATCCATATTTAGATCATCAGCCCAGACTTCTTCCAAAAATTCCAGAATGGTATATTCAATAGTCTATTCAGCATCTGCCTAGGTTTTTGTTATCCATCCTAGTCACAAAAGTTCTGACTCCAATACATAAACTGTTTTTCCCCTCAATGAAAGCTGGGAAAAAGCTGTCAGGCTTTGTTGGGCCTATTGATTTGAATGACATCTTCTCCAAATGACCTTGAGGAATTCATTGATTAATGCAGTCATTACTTCATCAGTTTATTCCTTCAAATATTTAGTAACAACATCATGTGCCAAGTACTACACTAAGACTCTAGATAAAAATTTTAGGACCACTTATCTAAGCAATAAGTAATTCCAAATTAAATTGATAACTTTGGAATTGGCTTTAGTTTCCATAATACACAGCAAAAGGAAGACTTTTGAATCACTCATTCCCAAATTCACTTTTCTAAAATATGCATATTCCTTTCCTAAATGGTGATTTATTTGGATGTCATAAAAGATAATTGCAGCTTTATAAACCTGACCTTAGGGAGATTGAGTTTTTATTCAGAAACCTTATCTTGATTGCGTACACATCACCCAGCATACTCTGGTCCCTCTGCTTGATGTCATTATGTCAGCTTGTCTTCTAGAGAGAAAGAGGAAACTTTACTGAAATGAACAAGGTCTTTCACCTTCTCCCTTTGGGTTACATGAAGAAGCTATTTATGAGAGTTGTCCCCCAGTGCCCATTGGGAAATTGCAGAAGATCAGTTACTACAGATGGACAGTATGTCTGATCTTTCTCCCCCTTTCCACATATTAAATTGTCACTGTGTCAAATGTCTTGTCATCAAATATGGTGCTGCAAGGAAATTGCAATTATATTTATCAGGTTTTTTTGTCTGACCTTTGGATTCCATTCAGTCTACAGAGAATCCCTCTAGGTGGTTCAAAGAACATGTGTCATCCAAATCAATAGGGCCAACAACGCCTGACTCCTTCCTCTTTTCACTGAGAGGGAGGGCCGTTCATGTATTAGAATCAGAACTTTTTATGCCTAGAATGAATAGCAAAGACCTGCGGCTTCATTGCATTTATCTTGTAATGTAATAACTTTATAGTCATGTAGTCTAGGTCTAGTAAGTAATTACAACAATACCATATGGAGTTTTCTAGTGTTTTCATCCTCTGTGCCTGTACTAATTTTGAGCTTCTGTCTCTGGATGGTTTTGTTTAGATTTTAAAATCTTGGCTTTTGTTCTCCAATTATTTTTTCTCACCATAAGAATCCCTACTGTCAGAATTCCGTAGGTTGTAAAACTAATGTTTAACCATAGTCCCTCTCCCTCCCCCATCACCTGGAATATTTTGAGGGAATGCGTGACAGATAACAGCAGGTAGGTTTTCCAGCAGTGCAACCTCATTTTAATATTGGCTAAAGCAGAACTAATCAAGAAGGCAAATCTGCCATGAAAAGTCTTATAAAACATTCCAAAGTTAAATGGACCATTAAAAAATGGTAGGCAGAGTGCTCTGGTAAGCGCTGTGAATTGTGCAAGACTATTGAATCTCAGATCTGTACCTCTGAAACAAATAATGCAATATATGTTAAGAAAAAAAAAAAAAGAAGAAGAAGAAGAAGGTAGCGGGAGGGGAAGAATGAAGCGGGGGAAATCGGAGGGGTAGACAAACCATGAGAGACGATGGACTCTGAAAAACAGGGTTCTAGAGGGGAGGGGGGTGGGAGGATGGGTTAGCCTGGTGGTGGGTATTGAGGAGGGCACATTCTGCATGGAGCACTGGGTGTTGTGCACAAACAATGAATCATGGAACACTTAATCTAAAACTAATGATGTAATGTATGGGGATTAACATAAGAATAAAAAATTAAAAAAAAAATGGTAGGCAGAGGAGAGACAGTCAGGTGCTCACCAAAATCTAATAGTTGAGCTTTAAAAGTCACACATAATGAGCAGACTAGATGCAAAATCAGCCTTAAAGATAAAATATTCCTCAAGACTCAAGTCTAAAACACATATAAATCTTATTTACTAGCATGACTCGGCTATCGCCACAATAAATGATTCCTGCGTGGATTAGTCAAGTGGAGCATATTAGACCCCTTCTCACTGCAAGTGACAAAATAAACACAGGCTCAGCTATTCTTTCCACCATGTTGACTCTTTCTCCTCATGGCCAAAAAATGGCTGCAGCAGCTCCAGACCTTAAAACTATAGATATTAAATTATAGAAGGAAAGAGTAAGAATTATTTTCCACAAAGTCCCAGAAAAAGTCTCACTGCAGATCATTGACTCAGATTGGGTCATGTGATCATTGCTAACAAGACACCGTGACCACAAGAAATTAAATTCTATGATCATTATAAGGCTGGGTCCCATGTTTCACTCCAAGGTTTAGTAGTGAAACCTAACAAAATCATATGGCTGAGATTGGAAGAGGAATGCATTTTCAAATGACTATTATTAGATTTAGAACTAGTGGGTGCTAGGTATGGTCAAAAATGGAAGATAGGGTGAAGTTCGAACCCATGTGCATGGTGGTGAGAACATAAAATGGTGCAACCACAATGGAAAAAAGTATGGAGATTTCTCAAAAAATTTTAAAATAAAATACCACATGATCCAGCAATTCCACTAATAGATATATCCTCACAAGAATTGAAACAGGGACTCAAACAAGTTAACTAAGAAAAAAGAGAGAGGACACAAATCTCTAATATCAAAACTGAAAAATGTTATCCAAAATATACAAAGAACTCTTAAAACTCAACCAGAAGAAAACAAACAACCCAATTTTAAAAATGAGCCAAAGACCTTAACATACAAGAAGAAGATATACAAATGGCAAATAATCATATGAAAAGATGCTCCACAGGGCGCCTGGGTGGCTCAGTTGGTTGAGCGACTGTCTTCGGCTCAGGTCATGATCCTGGAGTCCCTGGATCAAGTCCCGCCTCAGGCTCCCTGCTCAGCGGGGAGTCTGCTTCTCCCTCTGACCCTCTTCCCTCTCATGCTCTCTCTCATTCTCTCTCTCAAATAAATAAATAAAATCTTTAAAAAAAAAAAAGATGCTCCACATCATATGTCATCAGAAAAATGCAAATTAAAACAATAATGAGACAGTAATACACTACAATGGCCAAAATCCAGAATATGACAAATCCAAACACTGGTGAGGATTTGGAGCAATAGTAACTCACATTCATTACTGGAGTGAATGCAAAATTGTGCAACCACTCTGAAAGATGGTTAGTGGTTTCTTACAAAACTAAATGTACTCTTAACATATGATCAAGTAATTTTACTCTTTGGGATTTACCCAGAGGAGCAGAAAACTTACACCCACACAAACCCTGCACACAAATATTTACAACACCTTTATTCATAATTGCCAAAACATGGAAGCAACCAAAATATCCTTCAGTAGGCAAATGGATAAACTGTGGTACATCCAGACAATGGGATATTATTTATTGCTAAAAAGAAATGAGGTATCAAGCCATGAAAAAACATAGAGGAACATTAATTAAATGTGTATTGCTAAGTCAAAGAAGCAATATGAATAGCTACACATTGTGTGATTCCAACTATATGACATTGTGGAAAAGGCAAAACTATGGAGACAGGAAAAAGATCATTGGTTACCGGGGTGTCAGACCATGGAAATTCACCAGCGTAACTCAGACTGTTGAATTCTCATAGCAGCCAGCCTAGCATCTTTCTTGCTACCTTGGCAATGTGCTCCTTTAAACTTTACTGTAAGCAATCTGCATTTTCTAAATTATCCCTGTCATTACTTCCCCCAGTACAACTGTTGAGTGATAAAAGGAGGACAGATATTGAGTCTTTCTCAAGAAACATATAAAACATAAGCATTATAATACAATATAGAAAGCAAGAACTCCCTTTTTTTAAAAGATTATTTATTTATTTATTTATTTATTTATTTATTTATTTATTTATTTGAGAGAGAGGCAGAAGGAGAGGTAAGGAATCTCAAGGGAGAGGAATCTCAAGGGAATCTCAACTCAAGGGAATCTCAAGGGAGAAGAGAATCTCAAGAATCTCAAGAGAGGGGCACCTGGGTGGCTCAGTCGTTAAGCGTCTGCCTTCGGCTCAGGTCATGATCCCAGGGTCCTGGGATCGAGCCCCGCATCGGGCTCTCTGCTCGACGGGAAGCCTGCTTCTCCCTCTCCCCCTCCCTCTGCTTGTGTTCCCTCTCTCGCTGTGTTTCTCTCTGTCAAAAAAATAAATAAAATCTTTAAAAAAAAAAATCTCAAGAGAGAAATAAATAAAGATTTATGTATTTATTTTTGAGAGAGGAAGAAAAAAGCAGAGGGATAAGAAGAGAATCTCAAGAAAGCCCAGGGTGGGGCTTGATCTCACAACCCTGAGACTGTGACCTGAGCCAAAACCAAGAGTCAGATGCTCAACAGACTGAGCCACCCAGGCACCCCCAAATCAAGAACTCTCTTAAGAAACACTGAAATCAAGGGCAGCAAGAATTCAGGGGAAGCAGAAAGAAATTCAAGCTAGGAAAATCAGAGCAGTCTTCATAAAAGAAAGAACACCTATGAGGTGCCTTACGTGACACATTTGTGTAGGAGGGTATGGTGAGGTTTTCCATGCATTCCCATGAGTAAAGTGGGGCAACTAAAGGTAGAGCTAGGGAATCTAGATTTTATGAACTTCCAGATTCTTACATAACTTCAGAGCAACTGGCATAAAGATGAAAAAGCCATTTCATTGATTAGTTATTTTGCTCAAACAAGTTGTTTGACAAAAATTGTGTCCCTAGGGAATGGAATGGTCAGCAGTCATTTGGGTATCCATATACCTACAAAGACACACATGCAATGAGAGCAAGTGAGGCATTAATTTGAAATCAGAGTTCTCAGTGTCTTTGCCAGAGCCTTTCCCTGGATCACAGTGCCTAAAATATATAAGCATTTATAGTTAGCTGCAAACTATTCCTTTGTGCACAGGAATAAATATCATTACAGGAAACTACAGCAATATCTTGACATCAAGAAAAGAATATAATGCTTTGAAGTCCATTTAGGTCAAGGAAATTAGCTTCTAGGGGGAAATATATTAAAAACAAGGAGTTGGGTAATATTTTCAGAGCAAATTTTCAGAAGGCAGTATATTTTCAGTTATGTCCATGATATCTATAGAGTACCTGTGAAAAGCTCTTTAAAATTATAAATACCTAATCATGTTTCAATATGATGGGACTAGAAGGTTCTCAAGTCTATACAAGGTGTTTGTGAATTCTTCAGAGTGGTTATAATTTTGATAGCTCTTTTCACATTTATTCCTCTCAACTTATTGTGTAAAAATCATTGAGGAGCTATCTCTTGGTTTAGAATTGGTATATACAGTCTAATTATTATTTTTAAATAAATCATTTTCTTATCATTAGATTGAATACCTAGCCCATGCCACATTTAATTGGGAGAACTGATCCTTTATTTTGGGACCCATATTAATTTGTGAGTGACTGATTTGTCAAAAAGAAATCTTCACCTCATCAGAAATAATTTGGGATCTATAAAAATCCTCTGGTTTCTTCCAGAGGTAAATTTCCCCAAAGACTTTTAACACCTATTAATTCTTTGTCTCACTAGTTTGAGAGCATGCTGTCAGTTCAGAGGAAATGTATAAGAAAATGTTAAAACTGGCTTAAATAACTTTTTAGTTCTATTTAACTTTGGTACAACTTCAATGAAAATATTTCAAGTCAGCATTTCAAATTCAACTGCTAAGGCTCAGGTAATATTTCCTGGACTCAATCATATGGGCATGAAACACTGCAGCTCTATCTTCAAAGTCCTTTGAAAATCTGTCTCATGATATCTTTAGAAGAAAATATTCCAAAATGAAATGAAGAACTTCATTTTCAGCTGAATTTTCTCTACATCTGTCACCTTCTTAGGTGTGAGTTCTGAATTTTAAAATATTTCTCTTTTTGAGCCTGTGGAGATGGTAGAAGGCTACATCCCTAGTGAAAATTGGTTTGAGAAAATTCCCTGAAAAACTTTTGTTGAGGTGTACAGTACTTTGGTTCACATAGAACCAGGAGGATGTAATAGGTAATAATGACTAATGCCCCTTTAAAAGACAGAGCTTCTCTGTCTTCTCTTGTTCACAGATATTTTAAATGTCTGTAGGTACTTTATGAACAATGCCTATGACTTAAATAAATGTATTCCTTTTTGGTAATATACTGTCTCTCGCAAAAATAAACAAAAATAATTGAGGCAGCTTACATTGCAAGCTATACACAATAAGACTTTTAAAATAGAACATTTAGACCATGTAGAAGAAAGGAAATGCATACATTAATAATGACTTAGCTATGTAAATATTAATATTTTGAGCTTTCTAGTGTTCTAAGCCAAAAGAAAGAACAGTGAGTTACTATAAAGTTCATTATCTGAAGAATATTCTTGAAAAGAGACAACTTTCTCTTGGTATTAAATTTGTTACTTGAATCCAGTAGCAGATTGATTGAAGTAATGTCCCCAGTGTTTTACATTTGCCTATATCCATGCCCTTTGGCAATGCCTTCCCACTTTGACTCTGGGCTTGGCCATGTGACTTGCTTTGGCCTGTGCAGTGTTAGTAATATTGATGCAAGCAGATGCTTAAAACACGCTTGTACATTGGAGCTTTTCTGTCACTGCCATGCAAATAAAATAAGGGAAGCCTGCTGGATGAGGAAGAGACACATGGCCCAGTCACCCCTGTCATCCCAGGCAACATTTAACTGATCTGTAGACTCATGAGCAATAAAAATACTTTTTGTTTTAAGCAGCTAAGCTTGGGAATTATTTGTTATGCAGTGATAGCTAACTGATACAGATTGCCATACAAGGGATACTTAATAATGCAGTGGACAGTGTCTTGCACAGTAGTTTTTCAGCAACTACAGAAATGTCTTCAATAAAACAAATGACAACCCTTGAAAGCATATCTTACATAAAAATAAAAATAAACATATTTTTATTTGCCTCAGTGGCCACTATTTAAAATGTTATTGAATTCCTGCTGGAGATAACATACTCACCTCTGAACCAAACCACCTTGTCATTCGAAAACAGCCATTCTTTCAGTCATGCACAGCAAATGTATTTAATGGATGGGAAGCAAAGGCTATTCTTACTCTCTCCAAAGCTGTAAGTGAGGCCTGGAGAGGTTGAAATTATCAGATGGTGGTTTAGCCATGGTTCCTGCTCCGAGGGTGAAAACAAAGCCATCTGCACAAAATAACCTTTGGGAAACATTTTATAAAGGTAAATTAGTCTAGAAAGCCTGTCCTAACTTTTTCAATCCCGTTGGTACTTGAAAATTTTGCATTTCTACTTTCAGTGGCACTTCTCATAAAAATCCATTGTCTTTTTCTTCATCAAAGTCTATTTTAGCTGGAAAAAAATGCCAAAAACAATTAATTTGAAAATTTAAGTTATACAAAAGATGTCATTTGAATCCCAAGAATTATTGAACCTCTGAACCTTAAAAATCATTTAGGCCATCCCTCCTCTGATTCTTGAATTCCCTCCAATAAAAGCCTAACTTGTCTAGCTCTCTTCTGCTAAAAATACTGCCAGTAATAGAAACTCATGGCTTTTCATGGAGAATAGTACCCCTTAGAGAATTTTTATTTATTAAAATGTTTATCCATAAATAGAGTTTTTATCATTTAGTTTTAAGCCAGATCCCTGGTGTGGCACAGGAGAAATCCAAACTTTCTGTTCTATAACACTCTTCCAAATGTTTGAAGATAGCAGCTGTCCTATCCCCAGGTTCACCCAAGTCCTTTGTTTGCCATGCTAAATGTGTCAGCGTTCTTTGGTTGCAATTAACAGAAATAATTCTAGCTAACTCAAGCAAACAAGAATTTTATTGGAAGGATATGAGGGACTTAGAAAATCCATGGAAGAAGCAGGTTTAAAACTAAATGGGCCCAAGGTAGCTCTCTGGGACTAGGAAATAGGAAATGCAGAAGCTGTTTCTTCATAGGAATAGTTTGATCAGGCTGTCACTGCTGACTTAAACTCCAATTGTGTTCAGGTTCTTTGTCCTGCTATTCTAGAGGAACATGGTTATAAAAATTTGGGATTGGTCCCAGGGCACAGGGGAAAAAGGAGCCCCTGACTACAGCCCCACCAGATTGAATCCAGTGGGAAAAGATGTCCTTAAAAGAAAACGTGCGTGGGGCGCCTGGGCGGCTCAGTCGTTAAGCGTCTGCTTTCGGCTCAGGTCATGATCCCAGGGCCCTGGGATCGAGCCCCGCATCGGGCTCCCTGCTCTGCGGGAGGCCTGCTTCTCCCTCTCCCGCTCCTCCTGCTTGTGTTCCCTCTCTCGCTGTGTCTATCCCTGTCAAATAAATAAATAAAATCTTAAAAAAAGAAAAAAAAAAGAAAACGTGCATGCTAATCAAAGGCGACAGTGGATGCTAGGTAGGCAAAAACCAGCAACAACAAACACAGATGTTGAGCACCATTCTTTCATTTTCATGTGAAGCAGCGTTAGGTCCCATCTCTCTTCTTCCCACGTGTCCTCTAACATCCTGGGCTGCCTTCTTCTTGGATGGTGTTTAGTATGATCAGCATAGAGTGGAGCAGGGCTATCCTCTCCCTCATTCTGGATGCTGTGTATCTATTAATGCAACCTACAGTTATGTTCACGTTCTTGGCAATCTCATCATTCCATTGACACACGCTGAGCATAAGTCACCTGAAATTTAGTAATTACTCTTCTCACTGTTCCTCTAGTCTGTGCCATGTCTTCTTCCATCATGATCATATCTCTTCCTCTGCCAGGATGCGCTCTCTTGCTTTCTATTACCTCCTACTTTCTCTTGCCTGGTTAACCCTTATGCTTCAGATCTCAGTGCCATCATCACTCAGTTAGACCCCATCCCCCTTATTATAAACTCTTATAATAAATACCATGTACTTCTCCTTTATAGCAGCTGTTATGATGTAATTTTACATTTATGCATATGATTGTTTGTCTTCACATTTTGTAGAAATAAAAATCTAGATTTCTTACTAGATGGCCTAGCCAAGCTTCAGCAACCAAACTTATGTCTTACCAACAAGCCTTCTTTCTGTTCCTGGAGCATACAAATCTATCATATTAGTGTCTGTATTTTATTCTAAGCACATATTGCTCAACTGAATTATCACATTCATATATTTGCTTTATTGTTTATTACCTCCCTCCTTCCACTAAAATTTAAGCTCCTGGAGAGCAGTGACATTATTTGTCTTATTTACTGCTACATACTCAATACCCAGAAGACTTCAGGACCCACAGTGGACACTCAAGAACTATTTGTTGAATTAATGAATGTAAGGGTAGTTACCCATAGTATAAATGATCTTCCCCCAAAGAGTATAAGTTCCGTGAGGTCAGAACTTCATCAGCTTGGCTCACCATTGCCTTTCTAGTGCATTGCCTGACATAAGGTAAGTTCTTATTACACATCTGTTTAACAAATGAAAGAATATTATATTTACACTATTAATGCTTTTGGGCCTTCATAGAGACATTTATATTTATCCCTATTAACTATCATTTATTATTATATTCAGCCTAACATTCCAGATGATAGAGATCATTTAGGAATTTAATCCTGCCATCCAAAATGTGGTTTCTTCCTCATGATAGGACTGACTGATACATAATATGTCATCTATCCCTCTCAACTTTGTGTCATCTGGAAAGCAACTAGTATGTTACCCCTGCCCTCATCCAAGTATGAACAATCTTATTGGAGAAATTTGGCCACTACCAAGACTGGATCTACATAAGAAATTTAGACCAGGAACTAGCAGTTTTCTAGTCCCAGCAATTAGTTATGAATGTCTAGTGTGAATAAATCAGACTCATGTTTCCCACCAAATTGACTTAGTAATTGTGTTGACTCTTTCATTCATTGTCTTCTAAGAGTTGGGAGACTCCAGTTGAAATTCCAAGTCTGCTAATAAGTAGCTTAGTTTTTCTCTGATTTTAAGGAGCATGCAAATATTTAGAAATCTTATTAAAATAAAAGACTTTGAATCAGAAGTTCTGGGCTGAAGTCTGATATTCTGTAATTCTTACAAACACCCAGATATTACAGTGCTGCTGATCCATGGGCCAGACTTTGAGTAAGGAAATAGGTAATCCTGGCTAATAATAATAAACACCATCCCTTCCCCTTTGTTCATCAGATTTGTTTCTTAAATTCCACATATTAGTGAAATCATAAGGGAAGGAAAAAGAAAATAAGATAAAATCAGAGAGGGAGGGAAACCACAAGAGACTCTTAACTCTAGGGAAAAAACTAAGGGTTGCTGGAGGAGAGGTGCATGGGGGGATGGGGTAAATGGGTGATGGGCATTAAGGAGGGCACATGATGTAATGAGCACTGGGTGTTATATGCAACTGATGAATCACTACTACTCCAGAAACTAATGATACACTGTATGTTAACGAGCTTGAATTTTAGTAAAATCTAAAATCATGAATCACTACATCAAAAACTAATGATGTACTGTATGGTGACTAACATAATAAAATAAAATAAATAATAAAAAATTAATTAAAAAATCTAAAATAATAAAAAAATAAACAACAAACTTATCTAAGTGTAGCACTTGGCAGTCTTCAAAACACTTGTTTGTAAATCAGTTTTTTAAAAATCACTACAGTGACCCAAAGCTTCATTTATAGATAAAGAAACTGAGGTTTGGAAAACTTGTAATTGATCTATAATTCAATAGCTAGTTAATAGCACAACTCAAAATTTAACCATGTTTCTCCAAGAACAGTGATTGTTCCACCTTACCAAGTGCTTCACATCACCTCTTTGGGCTTCATTCATTCATTCATTCAAAATGAATTTATTTATGCTTCTCTATACATCCAGCACTATAATAGGGGGCTGAGGATACAGCAGTGAATGAGGCAAAGGTCTTACTATGGTTTCTAACTTGAAAATTGAATGTCCCCTCCTAACAACAATGTTCTATAATTATATAAAAGTGTTCCATATTTACAAAATATAATTATAGAATGAAGACATTGTCTTAGGCATCATATTCTACCTACATGGCCTCAAAATTAATAAACTTAAATTTAGCTGATTATCACCTCCATAGAAAACTTCTTCCCACATTCTTTGATTGCAATCACGCATGTCTGAGCCTTCATTCGTTCCCCACTCACATCCGTCTAATCAGTACTTAATTCTCCTTCTGAATTTTCTTCCTGTGCTTTTTTTTTTTTTTTTTTTGTGGTCATCCTGGCCATAGTTGCCTTAGTTCATGTTCTTTGCATCTCTTGTCTAGTCTAACAGCATCCAATAGCAGTTTCTGTAAGGATAGAAATAATCCGTATGTGCTCTGTCTGATATGGTACCCTCTTGCCACATGCAGCTAACGAGCATTTGAAAGGTAGCTAAGGCAAATAAAAAACAAATTTAAATTTCATTATATTTTAATTAATCTGAATTTAAGTAGTCACATATGCCTAGTAGCCATCTCTTGGACAGCATTCATCTGCACGCTTGTGGGAGTTTCCTATGAGGTTTCACTGCCTTCCATCATAGACTCAAATTCATTTCCTCACTCATTCATCAGTGTGATCTTTCTAAAATGCAAATCCGATGGTATACCTTCCATGCTTTAAGTCCCTTTCCCTAGCATAAAGTCTTTTTTTTAAAGATTTTATTTATTTATTTATTTATTTATTTATTTATTTATTTATTTATTTATTTATAAGAGAGAGTGCATGCATGTGAGTGGGGGGAGGGGCAGAGGGAAAGGGAAAGAATCCCAAGCAGACTCCATGCTGAGTATGGGGCCCAAAGTGGAGCTCAGTCTCACGACCCTGAGATCATGACCTGAGCTGAAACCAGGAGTCCGATGCTCAACATAAGTAAGCCACCGAGGTGCCCCTAAAATCTTTGCCTTCTAACAAGACTTACAGGGCTCTTTGTGACCTAGGCCCTTGGTGAATCCTCTAGCACCCTTCTGACTCAGAGTGAATGCCTAACCAGGAGGTATTGCCTTTCTGTATACTCTCCTTTCCAAATATGTATCCAACTCCTACATATCCTTGAAGAATCAGTGTGTGTCCATGAAAACCTTTCTTGGGGTGCCTGGGTGGCTCAGTCAGTTAAGTGTCTGCCTTCAGCTCAGGTCATGATCCCAGGGTTCTGAAATTGAGCCCCACATGGGGCTCCCTGCTCAGCGGGGAGTCTGCTTCTCCCTCTTCCTCTGCTGCTCCCCCTGTTGGTGCTCTCTCTCTCTCTCAAACAAATAAATAAAATCTTAAAAAAGAGAAGAAAACCTTTCTTGAGTCACCCCCACTGAGGATTTCTGCTATGTTTTCAGAATACCCTACAAATACATAGATCCTCTCAGTTAACCACATTATCTAGTCTGTCTGTTTTTTAGTGATGGTGGTGGGATTTTCAATTTTAACCAGATTGTGTGTTTCTTGAAGGCCAGGGACTATTTATATTCATCTTCATTGCCTAAGAACCTACCATGATTGGTAAGGACTCATAGGCACTGAATAAAGGGGAGATGGAAAGAAGGAGAGAGTAAAAAAAGAAAGGAGGAATTAAACCAGTTAATATAAACATTTTCTTCTTATTTTTTATTTTTTTAAAAGATTTTATTTATTTATTTATTTGACACAAGGGAACACAAGCAGGGGGAGTGGGAGAGGGAGAAGCTGGCTTCTCGCCGAGCCAAGAGCCCGATGTGGGGCTCAATTCCAGGACCCCCGGATCATGACCTGAGCCAAAGGCAGACACTTAATGACTGAGCCACCCAGGCACCTCTAAACATTTTCTTTTTAATCTTGGCTTTTCGCTGTTTAGGAATTTCAGTTTTCCAGTTAACTTTATCTACTATTGACAGCTAGTTGGACATGTTTTTTGGATGGCTTTCCTATAAACAACTGATATTTTGTATTTAGTTTCAACTGTACAAAATAAAAGACATTATGTCTTCTCAACATAGCCTGATTGTTACAATAAGCCAAATTGTTTTTCCTTTTGATACAATGTCTGAATCTGACTATATGAACTGGTGATACAATTATGGACTTTTTAAAAAAGATTTTATTTATTTATTTGAGAGAGAGAGCACAAGCAGGAGGAGCAGCAGGCAGAGGGAGAGGGAGAAGCAGACTCCCCGCTGAGCAGAGAGCCCAATGCAGGGCTCGATCCTGCGACCCTGAGATCATGACCTGAGCCAAAGGCAGACACTTAAATGGCTGAGCCACCCAGGTGCCCCTACAATCATGACCTTTTAAAACCAGAAAACAGTCCAACTCTATCACGTTTTGGAGAAGGAAACTGTACAACTTGCTAAGGATAAGTCAATAAATGAGTGGTGAATTAAGTCAAAACTTTTATGTATAGGGACTCATTCTGAAATAAGTCAAAGTCTGGGAAGAAAGATATTTTATTTTACAAATACCTACTTCAGAAGAATTTATATAAAAAAACAATGATTTTGATGAGATTGAGCTTAAAACAAAAGTTACAAAGTTGTGCCACCTTCTGTACTTCACGTGTGTAAGTTAAAGTGGGGTGGGTCATCTGTCTTTGAACCATGACCATTTTCATTTGAATGTTAGGGAAGTCTGCCTTATCTCAAAAGCCCATGCCTTTGGGCTTCTGTTCAGATGGTATCAGCTGGAACAAATAAGCTGAGATTGCATTTGCTGTTTTTCTGCACTAATCTCAAGAACAGTTCCAAAAATGGTTTGTCAGCAGCCGAACTGAGTGCAGAATCTGTAGGCATGTACATATTTCTCCTCACAAGAAAATCACTTTTTAAGTTTCTTGGAAGTTGATTACAATATGCTTTTTTCTCCCCCTCCTCAAAAGTAAGATAAGTATCAGAATCTATCATTTTGTACCTTGGAATGTATTCCTAAACAGATAAAGAAGTGCATCAGCACTGAGAAAAATGTGGAAGGACCAAGCTAAATGTATAGAGGATATAATCCCTCCGAAGAACTCTGTCGCATGTAGACAAAGTGAGGTGAAGAACTGAGCAGTTACCCAGGAATTTGTCTGGTTTGGGTCATGAGCTTGATAGTTCAGATGTCCTCTTTCCAAATAATTTGTGCCTGATTTTTCTGAAAAACTGAAATAGCACCAACAACAAAGTTTGAACTCTGTATAATTCTGTTATAAGGCACAAAAGGCTTTCAGTGAGAAGTCAGTAAAAGGGAAGCCAAACACTTGTCTGTCTCATCCAGTCAACTATCTTAATACTAGCCACTTCTCAGAACAGCTCCGCAGGAGTTCTGCCACAACCGCCATAGAACGAAAGTGTTTTAGTGCAACCTCTCTGAGTCATTACTGCACCCGGTTTTGAACACAAAGAGGAAGAGAACTCTATTTCAGGAGCTTATGGTCTGGTGAGGAGGTAGATAGGGAGTGGGCAGGAAGAATCAGCATAACTGCCCATATTGACCCCCTCCGTTTGGCATGTCACTCATTTGATGTATCATCTATTGGCATGCAGATATTGTTTTCTCTCTGTACACCCTCTCACCAGTAAGACTGTATTTGTCACAACTTTTCAGGTTGCAGATGATAGAAACCCAACTTAAACTGGCTTACAAGGGATTTTTTAAAGAACTTCATTGCAGTATAATTTATATACCATAAAATTCATCCAATTTAAGTGTACAGCTCAATGGGTTTTAGTAAATTTACTTAGTTTCTCAACTATAACCGTAATCTGGTTTTAGAGCATTTTCATCACCCTTCAAGGGGAATTTACTGGCTCATGTATCTGAAGATTTCAGAGTTTGGTCCGTGGTCTATGGGAAATATCACCAAGACTTGATTTCCCTTGGTTTCTTTCTCGGACAAGCTGTTCTCTGCTATGAATGACAGGTGACCCCTGGCGGATGATCTACCATTTTAGTAACTAGCAGAAAATGTTTACCTCTTTTCCAGTTTTTTTAGCAAAGGTCTTAAGATGATAAGCCCCAAATTATCACCTTTTCAGGTGATAATTTACTCTGATTGACCTAGAATAAGTGACATGCATACCCCTTGAACGAATCACTTTAATCAAGATTATGTGATACTCTCATTGGCCACACCTGCATCACATGAATTCCCCAGTATCTAGATGATGGTGTCATTACCACCCAAACTATGTGCTCTGAGAGTGGGGGTCCCAAAGAAAAATCAGGGTTATTAGGAATGGGTGCTAGAGAGGCAAAACAGTAGATGTCCACTCCACAGGAGAGCTGATCAGAGCAATCTTGCTTCTTTCCTTTTGATTTCCCTATATTGGTTATCACAGTGCCTTTTATATAGCAAGTGCTCAGGAAATATCTGTGGCCTGATTATGTTTGTGCTAAAACAGAACAGACCAAAATGAAGTAATCTGTGTTCTCTTATTTCATTGTTTGGGAAGGCTACAAAAATTAGGAAGATGACTAATATACCTAAAAGGTGATAATTTGGGGCTTATTCTGAGAAGCTACATGGGCACCTGATGATCAGGAAAGGTTGGATGGGTATAGGAACTTAAAAACAGGTTGCAACCAGACTCGTCTCCTGTATATGGTCTTTCATACATATAGAAAATTGGCCTTTTTTAATGCCTTTTTCTCAGAAGAATGACCCGAGTGAATGACCTGGAATTAATTCAGTGGTATATAATAAGTGGTATATAATTCAGTGGAATCTGGTAACATGTTGTAATTTATATTCACCAAACATTTTTTTCCAAACTATATAAATCTTTACATATAACATAAAAACAATGAGGAATTCCAGAACCTTTGGAATAAATAATTCAGTAGCAATGTATACCTTGGAGTATACTGCCTTTAGAAAGAAACAGAATTGAAAATTGCAAAAGAACCAACTTACATTTTAAAAGTAAATTTTAGACTTAATTTCATAAACAGAAAATGGTTCATAGCAAATTTTAGCATCCATCGAAACTTTATTTTCCAGGGACTTTTAAAGTTTTCTTTCTTGACAAGGAACTTCAAGAATGGCAAGATACTTCTTTCTTGACTGCAATGTGACTATTAAGATGCTGTAAAAACTTGCAAATTAGGTTGTAAATAGCAGCGATGAAAGCATTAACTCTCTTAGCCACATTTCCTAAAGTGCACTTTACATGATGCTAGAGATAGATACTAAAAAATAAACCTGAATGCTTATATGAAAAGTCCAGTTTCCTATTTTCCAAGCACAGTGGTATAATTGTAGCTCCAATTTATGGCATACTTTGTAGGATTGCTGATTAATTATACAGACCTCCTGATGTTTTATATTCTTTTCAACTTTTTCTCTTTCTGCTCTTTGGCCGCTACAAAGAGAATATCCCTAAATCACTTATTACTAAGGTAACTTCATTTTTTAAAAAAGTGAATTTTCTATTAGCATCGTTTTCTCATACATCACTGAAACTTGTAAGTGTTCATAATCTCTTTGTTTCTTATTTTTGGACCTAACTCACACACACACACACACACACACACACAAGTTCACTCACCCCCAGGCACGACACTTAAAAGAAAGCTTCTAATAAGTTCCTTGTCTGACTTTAAGAGTCTAACCCAATGCAGACATGCCTAACAATTCTGCATCACTTGGCCTGAGATATTGGACACATTGACAAAGCAACAAAGTGTGCTTTGTTGGGGATAATATTAGCCAGTATAATTCTTTAAGTGATGAGAGATCTCCAATTTGAATAATTCACTACTGTGAATTTTTGAAAATAATTGTGGCACATTTAGTTTGTTGCTTGAAATTATCAGTATTTTCAGGATTACTATATTCTTTTCCTCATTCCTTTGAGTTTAACATTTATACAAAAGCTTCTTTTACTAGATTTTCCAAGAAATGTGGTACACTGATTATTAGGACCTTAGGATTTGCCAGAAACTATTTTATATATGTACAAGACAAATATGCTCAGATATTATCCTGTCCTTTTTTTTTTTACTCTAAGTAGGTCATATTCACAGCCCTCTTTTCTCTTCAACCCCCCCATATCCTTATTAAACTCCCCTTATCACTGGCATATCTAAATTACTATGTTCTGCCCCTCGACCAAGACACCTTTAATTATAAGAGCTTCCTGCTCCTTTCTTAAGCTCTTCACTTTTTCTGTCATCAACTTCCCCTTGGATTTAGGAAAAGGTCCTTGCAGATTTGGGCTATTAAATAGGAGAGGACACATATATCAATTCCTTAAATGTTCTGTCATCATGAGAATTATTTATTGAAACCCATTACCTGTGTGACTTTATAGTTCTTTTTAGATGGTTTGTCTGAAAAGAAAAAAGACTCTTCCTTGAGAAGAAATAGCTTTCTTTTTCATCTAGGGGAAAAAAAAAATAGTACAACAACCAGGTCCCTGTCTACATTTTTCACATGGCACTTGTTTGCGTATTTGTTGAGAAAAGAGAGGATTGCTACAAGGACTCGGCTTCATCATGAAAATTCTCTCCTGCATAAAATAGACCTGAAGGTACAAAGCACATACAAATAATCCCCATGAGGGGGGAAAAAAAAAAAAACCCAAGTATTAACTTAAGCACATAGAGTCCTTTTCCCGAGCTTTATAGAAAACAATAAATATAGCTTACACACCTTCATAAATCAGACTTTTGGTGACATCTGTGTTTACTCCAGGACAGTGATTTCTCTTTACAGTTTTGTGATATAGAGGGGCTTTCAGACAACTGTAAACTTTTGAAAACAATGTGTATAGTTTGCATTT
This sequence comes from Mirounga angustirostris, assembly GCF_029215605.1. Lineage (NCBI taxonomy): Eukaryota > Metazoa > Chordata > Mammalia > Carnivora > Phocidae > Mirounga > Mirounga angustirostris. The sequence goes on along the minus strand of NW_026991709.1, from coordinate 171,535,165 downwards.
GGGGGGGATAATGTTATAATTTGTTTCTGATTCTTAAAGATATCTCTGACTTCCACCCACCCACCAGAAAAGGTTAGAAATCAGGGTCGCTACCCCAAGAGGTATCCACCAGTGTCTCTAAAATTGTCAAGACTAGGGCGCCTGGGTGGCTCAGTTGGTTAAGCGACTGCCTTCGGCTCAGGTCATGATCCTGGAGTCCCTGGATCGAGTCCCGCATCGGGCTCCCTGCTCGGCAGGGTGCCTGCTTCTCCCTCTGACGCTCCCCCCTCTCATGTGCTCTCTCTCTCTCATTCTCTCTGTGTCAAATAAATAAATAAAATCTTTAAAAATAAATAAATAAAATTTAAAAAAATAAAATTGTCAAGACTAAATGAATTTTCATCCAGTACTGTGTGCCTCTTTATATATAAAAGACTATATGAAATGATAAGGCAAAAGAAAAAAGTATAAGACTTGGGGCCTGATGTTTGGAAATTCTTTGGATATTTGGGGTGATGGGATATTGGCAGTATATGATAAATGACATGTGAGTAGATCTGACAACTTTAAAATGTCATGAATTTGCAGTAATAGGACCTGCCCAACACAGTTTGATGGCCAGCTTAGACATAATGTTGTAAAGGAACTTTATCTTGGGAACATGGTTGAAATAGGTATGTGTTTCATGAAGTAGAAGACTTGCATCTCTGTAAATACGCAGATGATCTTAGGCAGCACACCGTATACAGACATTAAATGGTAGTGAATCACATAGTTCTTTTTTACTGCTTCTGAGTACATCAAGGGAAAGTCAGTTTGGTCCTAATATGTCTGAACACTTTTGAAACCCTGGGTAATATCTCTTTACTAAAGAAAAAGCAAGCTATTGGCTCAATATCCTGGCAGATAATACACCCAACTAGAATGTATTATGTTAGGTATGTTTTTATCATATTTATTTCTATGGCTGGCATCTATGGCAAGGGATATGGGTTTCTATCTATGGTAGCAATATGATGTTTTCTTTATTTTTTAAAAGATTTTTTAAAATATTTTATTTATTTGAGAGAGAGAGAGCACGAGTGGAGGGGGGAGGGCAGAGGGAAAGGGAGAAGCAGGCTCCCCAGTGAACAGGGAGCCCGATGTGGGGCTCCATCCCAGGACCCGGAGATCATGACCTGAGCCAAAGACAGATGCTTAACCAACTGAGTTACTTTAATTGTAAACTTTGAGCCACTTAAAGAAAATATTGTGACTATTAATTATGATAATGATGAAGTAAATAATAATAAAAATGATCAGTGTGGCCAATATTTATAATGTGCTTACTATTTGCCACCACAGTTATAAATGCTTCACAGGTATTTTCACATGTAACCTTCTCAGAAAAACCTACGAAACAGATGTGTTATTTTAATGACCCTCATTTTAGAGATGGCAAACTGGAGTCCGGAGAGGTTAAGAGACTTTCCCAAGTCACACGTTTAACAAATATTGGGCAAGAATGCAAGCTGTCTAGTACTATATGAGTAGGGCAGAAATTAGGAGTATACCAGGGAGTTTGGAAAAGCTTGTATTAAATGACCACCGAAGTGATCCTGAGTTCTGTTCTTCTGGCAAAGGCAAAAATACTAAGTGCAGTTGCTGTTCAAGGCAGGGAGGGTCTTTGAGAATTTTAGCTGGACCCTGACAATAGTGTGCTTCCACTGATGTGCAGGAGGGTAGGCAATTCCACTTTGATTTCCTCACTTAGAAAGTTATAAAATTCTGGGATGAGGGGTTGAAGCAAACAAACCATGATCTTGCAATTCCTAAAGGGTTGAGAGTTGGGTACATAATAAAATTACATGTTTTTCTAGCATGGCTAATATTGCTACTTGTGTTGTAGAAACCTCCTCTTCTTACTAAATTACATCATCTATATAGTGGGCCTCCCTTTCTTTTTTTTTTTTTTTAATTTTATTTATTTATTTGACAGAGAGAGACACAGCGAGAGAGGGAACACAAGCAGGGGGAGTGGGAGAGGGAGAAGCAGGCTTCCCACTGAGCAGGGAGCCCAATGCAGGGCTCGATCCCAGGATCCTGGGATCATGACCTGAGCCGAAGGCAGACGCTTAACGACTGAGCCACCCAGGCGCCCCACCTCCCTTTCTAATTAATAATTAATATTATCTTCCAGGCATTTTAGTTACTTTGGGGTAAATGAACCTTTGATGATTACAATTTCAACTCACATTTTTACACATTCTTTACTTTTGCTTCTGGTTTCAGACGTTAGTGTGAACACGTGTTTCTCAATATTAGAAAAAGCTATTTTGACAAGCTTAATTAGAAAGCAAAAAAATATATATATTATAACCAAAGATCTAATGGCAAATTTAAGGAAAATCTCTTAGATGGAATTATAATGTTTTTTGTTTCTTGTTTTCTTTCTTTCTTACACCCTTCAACACCACAGGATGGCATGGTAGAAGGAGTGTACGGCTTTGTGGTGAGATCTGAGTTTGAAACTACATTCTTTACTGACGACATTGACCTTGAACATTTTAACTGACTTTCCTGATTACATTTTTCTCATCTGAAAAATTGGGATAATAATGTTTCTCAGGATTGCTGTGCAGTTTAACTGTGGTACTAAGTGCAAGCATCCAGGAGCACCCAATAGTATATTCTAGGTGCTTGATAAACTTCCTCAGTACCTTGCCATTTCCAACACTTAGAGTATTTACAGCCATCCCTCCCTCTTTCAGTCAGCTTCTGTCCATGTCTGCTTCTTTGTTTCCAGTTATTTCTAAAGACAGCTTTGCTTTGCTATTAAATTATTCTTTTACTAGCTATCCTAGTGTCCTAAGAGATTGCTATATAAAACGTTTTGAGTACCTTGGAGTTTAATAATAAGATTTTTTTCTCATTATACAAGTAATATTCCTTATTATGATGCTTTGATAAAAACACATAGAGGTGTAGAGAGTAAAATATGGTATTGCTTTCCTGTCCCTACCCCATTCATCTTCACAATGCCCTACAGATTTATACTGAAATTAGCTCAGGTCATAAATTTCTGGAAGAAAGGAATCCTAAATCTTGTATTAATGGAGACACCAAGAGATCCTGCATAAATTAAAGGTAGCAACTTAAGAAACAAATTTTAGACAAAAATATGTCCTTTATTTCTTTCTTCCCCAAACATGGTGTTTTGGGTGTTGTTTGCTTACAATGTCAATAAATAAAACCTCAAAGTTGTATCTGTCCAAAAAAACTATTTCCCACATCTATCCATGTGCTGTGTCCCAAAGAGTAATTAAAATTAACTCCAGGATTAACTCTGCGATCTAAATACTCATCTGTACCTGGGAAGATAGTCCGTTCCAGGTTATTTTTACAGAGCTTTTAAAACTGTTGTTCAGAGTAAGTTAGACTTGGATCAAACCAGGTTAAGCAAACACAAGTTTATTTTCTCTTTTGAGCAGTGCTGGAGGCAAGGGCAATAGGCTCTGAACTGCTGGTTGTTCTTCAAGTAGACTGAAATACACAGGTTGTTCAGTGGTTTATTAAACTCAAATCTTACGACAGAAAGCAAATTATCTCTAAGGGAACTTTGTCACCAAGGTGTCTGTTCAATAGCAATGTCTATTGCTGCCACAGAGACTACACAGAAAGATCAATGACAGGTTGGCCTGAAATTGCCCTTGAAGTAAGTATCTTCCCACTGACCTTCATTTAAATTCGTAATCTGAAACATCGTCTTTTCTCAAGATGGGCAGAAAAGCCATCTTCAGGGGCCCTCAATTGACTCTTTATAAACTGCACATTGCCACAAAATAATCTTTCTTTCTATAAGTCAGGATAAAGCCCTCTCTCCAATGAGGCTGAGAATTTCCATGTCTCTTTTAAAATTCAGTAGGTAAACTCAGGCAAATCCCAGTTAAAAGCTGTATTGGTCAGGGTTCTCTTGAGAAACAGAACCAATAGGATATATTAGAAAATATTTATTATAGGAATTGGCTCACACAACTCTGGAGGCCAAAAAGTCCCATGACCTGCTGTCTGCAAGCTGAAGATCCAGAAAAGCCAGTGGTATGATTTAGAGTGATTCCCAAGGCCTATGAACCAGGGGTGCAGATGAGTCCAAAGGTCCAAGAACCAGGAGCACTGATGTCCAAAGCTGGAGAATATGGGTATTCTAGCTCAAACAGAGAAAGCAAATTCACCTTCCTCCTCCTTTTAATTCTCTTCAAGCCCTCAAAGGACCAGATGATACTTGTCTGCATTGGCGAGGCCAGTCTTCTTTAGTCTACCAACTCCAGTGCTAAGCTCTTTCAGCAACACCTTTAAGACTCAGAGAAATAATGTTTTACCAGCTATTTGATCATACCTTAGCCCCGTCAAGCTGACACATAAAATTAACAATTAAGCGAAAATGCCTTTGAATTTTATTAAAATAGATAGCCTAATTCAAACCAAAACAAGTGGTTTGGGTTTGTTTTGTTTTGTTTTCCCTTAAGAGCAAAGTTTTGGTGGTTTTGGTGGTTTTGTCTTATTTTGTTTTTGTTTTGGGGGGTTCTTTTTTTTTTTTTTTTTTTTGCTATTGTCTACAACACACCAATGCCAGTTCATCTTCCAGGCTTTTCTTAGTTCTCAGTGGGAACAAAGCCAGGAATAGCTCTACCAAGTCTAAATGTCTTCACCTCTGTTGGTCACAGGCTAATTCTCCAGTTGATAGGTTGAATATACAAATCTTTATCTCTGTCTCTTCATTGCCACTTCTCTACTCCTTCAAAGTTCTTACTATTTCATGGGTGATGTATTCTAAAACTGTGTTGTATTGCTGCTCCCTGAAGGACAAGTAAAGACACTACGTCTCTCACAAACAGTTCAGCTTAGAAAACCATGTTGCCATTTTGGTAGAGGCCTCCTCTATCTAATTTTGGCCACAATATTAATATCAAAATAAGTATTAATTGGCCACAGTAACAACAACCAAAAAAGGACTGAATGGAAGATCTACGTGAGTCCAACAGATTAGAAAATTGAGTCAATTAAAAAAGAAATTGAAATTGCAGGTAGGCCCTAATTTTTGTTTCCTGTTGGATTTTTTATACTTTAATACATTATCTATTACTATACCAAAACATTCCTTCATACTCTACATTTGATTGTTAATATGCCACCTAAAGAGCAATAATTTCCAGTCTTTTGAAATGTAGCTATTTTTGGAATGCAGGACCAGGCCCCATGCAGAAGGAAAGGTTATTGATGGATGAGCATGATCACTGGTGATAGGCCCATGGAATCAGACACACTCCTCTGCATTATGCCCCTTCCCCATCCTCTAAGGACTGAAAAGTAGGCTTTGAAACTGCTAGCTCAACCCAGAACAACAGTCATGGTGGATTTCCTCTCTTGACATCTTACAGGTTAGTGTCCCCCTAAAGTTCATGTCTACCAGGAACCTCAGAATGTGGCCTTATTTGGAAATAAATAAGGCCTTGCAGATGTAATTGAGTTAAGATGAAGTCAAACTAGATTCAACCAGGTCCTAATCCAGTTCCTGGTGTCCTTGTAAGGAGAGGGAAATTTGGATAAAGACACGTGCACAGAGGGAAGAAGATGTGGAGAGACACATAGGAAGAACACCATGTGGGGCGCCTGGATGGCTCAGTTGGTTAAGCGACTGCCTTCAGCTCAGGTCATGATCCTGGAGTCCCTGGATCGAGTCCCGCATCGGGCTCCCTGCTCGGCAGGGAGTCTGCTTCTCCCTCTGACCCTCCCGATCCTCCCCCCTCTCATGTGCTCTCTCTCTCAGTCTCTCTCTCTCAAATAAATAAATAAAAATCTTTAAAAAAAAAAAAAAAGAACACCATGTGATGATAGAGACAAAAATGCAAGAGATGCATATCTAAACCAAGGAATGCCAAGGACCAATGACTGTTACCTGCAGGTAGGAGAAAGGCAAAGAAGGATTCTCCCTCTGAGACTCTTAAGGAACCAATTCTTCTAGCACCTCAATTTCAGACTTCTAGTCTCCAGAACTACTGGATCATATGTTCTTGCTGTTTTAAGCCCCCCAGTTTGTCGCACCTTGCTATGGGAGCCCTAGAAAACTACTATAATGCCCTATTCCCCCTCCTACTCCATTGCTTTGGTCTCTTGGTGAGGTATTTCTGGGATGGGGAGAATCCAAGAAGGAGGAAAATGTGGCCTACAGACTAAAGGCTACCCAAAAGCCCTGTTCCATTTACTCAGCCCAGAGTAATGGTTTAAAGCAATCGAAAATGATCTCAAAAGCCCACAGGAATAGGGTAGAGACATTGATGAGCTCTTGAAGCCAGGGTAGGCACTAGAGGGTCTACTGGCTGCCTTAAGGAGCTAATACTTCTCCCCTCCAGCTCATTGGTGTCCTACAGGGATGTGTTATGGTACTATCCTGTTGTCCCATTTGTCACAACTAGCCAGGAATGGGTTTTTACATGAAATCTCCCAATTATTTGGATTAAAAGGCAACTCAGTGCAGAGTGAAGCATACACATCTGTAGCTAGGCAGTCCTTCCTCTGATTTTATAATCAGGGCTGGGTGGCCCCTGGGGTCAGGGGTCCTATGACACCTCTACCATGCTGCTAGTTTGCTCAAGTTGAGAAGTAGCAGTACTCATATTAACCATGTCTGAAGTTTTAGAATATATTTTAGCCCTCCAGGGTGTTAAACTCTTTTGTAATGTGTAAGTCTCTGCTCCCATGTTCAGGCTTTTAAATGGCAAACATGGGATGCCTGGGTGGTTCAGTAGGTTAAGTGTCTGCCTTCGGCTCAGGTCATGATCCCAGGGTCCTGGGATCGAGTCCCACATCGGGCTCCCTGCTCAGCAGGGAGTCTGCTTCTCCCTCTGCCTGCCACTCCCCCTGCTTGTGTGCTTTCTCTCTCTCTCTCTCTGATAAATAAATAAAATCTTTAAAAAAAATTTTTTTTAAATGGCAGACATGTTTTCTGGAACTCCTCATGTATAAGAGAAAGGAGAAGCCTGTTATGACCCTTCAGGATTTTTTTAATTATGCATGATTTTAAGTGATTTATGATGTCCCTCATCTAACACTATTAAAGATGATTTAAAAGTTAACAGTTTGAAACTTCCATTGTTTCTTTGTTGAAAAGAAATTATTAATCCATAGTACTCCCCTTTGCAGAAGGGGAGAACTAATCTTCTAAGTTACACTTTCAAGGGTTTCACTTATAAGGAAAGCATTTCCAGACAGGTGAGGATCCACTACTTCTGTCACCACTAGTTGAGCTTCCATGCAAAACTGCTCACAGAATCATAGGTCACCATTTGGGGATAACCCCTGTCTTTAGGGTGATGTAATATTCTGGACTTGGCAGCTTTTGTGATCTGTTACTGAAGCCCCCAAAAAGGAAAGATCAGCATTTTTAAAGGTCCAGTGTCCCCAGACTGGTTTTGATTAATAGGACTGACTAGGTCAGCTCTTCAATGGCTATAACCCAGAGCCTCATATTAAGAAAGAAAGATTCAATTTATCTCATAATTCCAGATAGGTTCCTATCCTCTGTGGATCTGAAATCTCTAAATGAAGTGGAGGAATGACTGTTCTCTATGCAATGGGCAATTTACTATGTTGTGAATTAGATGACCTTTTTTTCATGTAGAGAAAATTAAGTCCTATGTCACACCTTTATTTTTACTACTTGCTGCTTTATCATTTATTACTTTTCTCTGATACTATCAGTGATTTAAAAAGAGCCTACAGGTAGGTCAGGGCTAACCTATTCTAAGCCAGGAACAGATTTACATTTTCAATTCCTTTTATCTAACTTGATCACTATTCATGAGTATTAGAAGGAGCTCAAAGTTCAATATCAAGCTAATAGCTACGGGTCAGTCAGTAGTCTGAAATGGGAAAACTACAATGAAGTGGAAACTTTGAAGTCTCCTCAAGAAACAAATGTGAAAATACAACTATCCTTGGATTGGATTCAGTCACTATTTTCATGGGAAAAAATGAATGTAGAAATATTCATTGAGGGGCACCTGGGTGGCTCAGTCAGTTAAGCGGCTGCCTTTGGCTCAAGTCATGATCCCAGGGTCCTGGAATCAAGCCCCACATTGGGCTCCCTGCTCAGCAGAGAGCCTGCTTCTCCCTTTCCCTCTGCCTGCCGCTCTGCCTAATTGCGCTCTCTGTCAAATAAATAAGTTAAAAAAAAAATCTTTTAAAAAAAAAGAAATATTAATTGAAAACCTTTTTCTAAGTTGGGATAGAATCCAACTGAAAGGAAGCAAATATCTAAATACTAGTGTTGAGTTACGTTTCAAAAGTTTCTTGAGTTAGTGGAAATTAGCACCCCAAGGATAAATGCTAACTTTATACTAATTCCCCATTTATAAAAATCCCATAAATTCAAACCAACAAGTCATTGTAACTTAGCCCTTTATCTATAGAAATAGATAGCCAAAAGTATATGGCACAGCTGTGTGTAAAGGAAGATCAGGTCAATTTTTTTCAGACTCAGAAATTCATGGTCATTCTTCTATAATTGAGTTAATCAGTCTTTTGGCAACAAGTTCTGTAGAGGTAGCCATCAAAGAACGATCTGGAGGGGCACCTGCGTGGCTCAGTAGGGCTCTCTGCTCGGCGGGAAGACTGCTTCTCCCTCTCCCACTCTCCCTGCTTGTGTTCCCTCTCTCGCTGTCTCGCTGTCAAAAAAATAAATAAGAAATCTTAAAAAAAAAAAAAAAAAAGAATGATCTGGAGAACTCATCTCTCCTCTCCACTTTCACTACCACTATCTCCTGAACAAGTTCAGTAATTTCCCTAAGATATTGGGCTCTTCCAATTACAAGGGATTAAAAACAAATTTCTAATGTCTTAAATTATTGCCTTATATAACTGGGACATCCAAAGGAAGCTGTTGGCTTAGCCATGGACAGAAACAAGATCTCAAAGAGATCTTAAGTTCTCTCCTCTCTCTCTGTCTCCTGGGCTCTGCTTGTCTTTGGTTGGTTTCTTTAAGGCATGCTTTCTATGGCAGGTAAGATGACTGCTAATAGTTCTAGATTTCCATCTCCAAATGTAATAATAAATAGAAAGAGATTGTTTCCTCAAATAGCTCCTGGTTTTGATAGCATGCCTATCCCTAAATCAATCACTTCAGACAGGGGAGTAGGATCTCCTGATTGGCCAGGCCTTGGTCCTTGCCTTTCTTTAGTCTACGAATAGCATGGTAAACAGATACCCCACTGGCAAAAGTAATGCCCTTTCTAGTATGCATTTATAGAAATGTATGCATTATGGTATATAACACACTGACATCATTTCTAGGTATGTAATTATCTAAGGTCCTCCTGGTTTATATAGGCTTAGTGTACAAGAGGTGTTTAGTAGATATTTATGAATAAATGAGTCCAACTTTTCATCCCCCTTCTGTAACTACTTGATGTTACCCATATGCTTCATTAAGCATAATAATGTGTTATAGGATTTCAGAAGGGCAGAACTACTTGGTAGTAGTCTTAACCTTAACAGAGTCTTTTATTAATATATGAAATAATATATTTAGGAGGGTACAGAACTTTAGTTAATAGAATATTTGACTAATGCACTTATATCATGCATTTCATGTGCCAGGCACTGGTCTCAGCAGTGCACATCTTTACAACACCTTGTGAGATATAGTTACTTTTATTATTCCATTATCTCAAATAAGGAAATTTACATACAGAGATTTTAGTCGCACAGCTCATAAGCGGCATGAGTCTGATTTGTGCCTCGATAGTATAGTTCTAGAGTTTATGGTTTGTTTGTTTTTTAAGATTCATTTATTTATTTTAGAGAGAGAGCACGCAAGCAGGGAGAGGGGCAGACAGAGAGGGAGAGTCTTAAGCAGACTTCACGTCCAGGGCGGAGCCCAACATGGGACTTAATTTCACGACCCTGAGATCATGACCTGAGCTGAAACCAAGAGTTGGACACCCAACCAAGTGAGCCACCCAGGCACCCCCAGAGTTTATGTTCTTAATCAGTACGTTATATTGCTTGGATAAGAAATTGGTTGAATTTCACAAAACTCCATATTATACCCACATTTGGATTATACCTAGGAAAAATAAACAATTAGAGCAATATAATGTAATTTAATGACAGCTCTAAAATTGACCCCTTCTACAGAGTATCTCCCTCGCTCACCTTTTCCAATGTCTGGAATTTAAGCCTTGGAGGCCTAGCTCTTATCTCTTTGTTAAAAAAAAAAAAAATGGGAAGATTAAAACCAATGGCAGTCACGGAAATCTTAAAAATCAGTAGTACAGCAGTTTGTAAAATTACCTTGTCATTTCACAAAGCTTAAAGGAAATTGGATAAGGAAGCTTTGAGGGTAAGGGGCAAAGAGTGCCTTGAGAGAGATTGTGTAGAGCTAGCTGGATCCCACAGCTGGATAGCAACAATATGTTGGGTGCCTTTTGTGCAATGCATATACCATCATTAAGGATGCAGGGATGGGAATGACAGTGAGAAATGAGAAAAGCATTTATACAGCGCTTTACAATTAAGAGAACCTTTCAGGTATCTTACCTCATTGTAGAAGATAATCATCACAGTAACCAGTGAGATTAAAAGAATAAAAACTGATGTAGACCAGTAGCTCTCTGCTGGGGATGATTTTGTCCCTGGGGAACATTTGGCCATATTTGGAGATATTTTTGATTGTCACAACTTGGGAAGAGAGGCAGAGCGAATGGAGTCCAGTGCATAGGGGACAGAGATGCTGCTAAGTACCCTCACAGGACAAAGAATTATATGGTCCGAAAAGTCAGTAGTGCCGAGGCTGAGAAGCCCTGCCTTAGGGCATAAGTAATGAGGCCAGGTCATATACTTAGCAAGTATCAGAGTCAAGGCTAATACCAGGTCATCTGATGACAAACCCTTTACTTGTTTCCTTATTCATATCCCGTTGGCATTAAACAATATGATACAGGCAATGACTTTAGGTTTTGGAAAATACAATACCACTTTAAATGGTACAAACTATTAATAGACCTTTGTGCTTTGAAAGAATCAGCTCACCTCTCAGTGTTTAATGTGCCCAAACCTATGTTATCTCATGGAAAATGACTCCATATACAAAACACAAATGTTACCTTCCTTACTGAGTTCTCACGTGAAGACTCATGTCACAGTGAAGCTGTGACCAGCCTAGACCCCTTGTTTCAAATATTTGTCAAAGACTCTGTTAAGGACATCACTAGTGCTCAGTGGTTTAACCACTCTGAATTCCTGAAACATATTATTGATTTTTCTCTTAGGATATTTATTTATTTACTTATTCACTCAGTCACTTAGCAGATACGTACAAGGCATCTAGTACTGCATGTCATCCTAGGTACTAGTTCCTGGAGACTAAGTCATAAGATGAACATGGTCTATGCCCTCAGAAAAACTCACATGCCAGGTGGTAAGTAAGATAGCTAACAAGTAAGCAAAACTTTTAGGTTGTGTTTGATGGGGAAAAAAATAGACTGGCTGCAAGAAAAGAGAGTAACAAAATAAAACATCCACTTCAGAAATAGGAGTCATAAGAAAAGCGCCACCTATAAGGTGAGGTCCTGAGAGGGTGAGAAGATGGTAGCTATGTCCTGATGGCAGGGCAGGCAGAACGGCAGATAGAAAGGCCCTGAGGTGGGAAAGGGTCCCAAACACTGTAGGGACTTGCAGAAGGCCAGCGTAACGATAGTTCGTTGAAAGGTAAAAAGATGAGCATGAAATCAAGTAGGCAAGAGAAAGGCGAAGGCCAGATCCATCAGGCCTTGTAGGTTCTAGAACAGAATCTATTGAGGGCAGTGGGGTGCAAAGAAGGATCTTTAAGCCTGAGCAGTGATGTAATCTGATCTATATTTTAAAAGATCATCTCACCCGCTGACCAAAGAATGTATTTGAGGCACAAGAGTAAAAATAGGCAGATCATTTAAGAGGCCGGTGATAGGCCAGGTGAGAAGGGGAGAGCAGAAGAGAGAGAAAGTAGTGGGTAAATTTGAAGGATAGAGTAGAGATTCGGCAGACAGTAATCTTAAATGAGCCATCTGTGTCCATTTTTTTATTTCTCTCGCTGGTGTCCAAGCCAGGCTACTTGTCCTACTCATCTCTGCACCTTCCTCTTCTGCTATAGTCATGTTGAAATCGGCATTCTCTAGAATCCCCCCTGTTCCAATTTTGTGTCTGTCAGTATAAGTGTCTCCTTCCCAGGTAATAGATATTTGTCCCTCATTGTGGGCCCTGAGATGTGCCAGCCACATTTGCTGTTCTGCCAAAGTCATACCATGTTGTGGGATATTTTTTTTTTAATTCACTTCTTGCATCTCATTAAAAATGTATTGTCTGACGTATGTCAGAAATAAACATACTTAATAACTCATTTCATTTAAGCCACCCATCTAGAAGAAAGCATTTTCTTTTTTTTTTAAGATTTGTATTTATTTATTTGACAGAGAGAGAGAGAGAGAGGGAGAAAGAGAGAGAGCACAGGCAGAGGGAGAAGCAGGGTCCCCACTGAGCAGGGAGCCAAATGTGGGGCTCAACCCCGGGAGCCTGGGATCATGACCGGAGCCGAAGGCGAACGCTTAACTGACTGAGCCACCCAGGCGCCCCAAAGAAATGAAATGTGTCAGTGGCCAATCAAGAGATTTTTTTTTCCTTATACCTCAGCAGTTTTAAGACTAATGGTGACCAACAATGAGCCTTCCCTATGAATAATGTGGTTAGAGCCACCAAAGACAGAGAATGGTTACAACCTGTCTAGTGTTTCCAGTATTTATGCCAACAGAATGTTGAGACCGTTTCGGCGAGGAAAGTGTTAAAAGTCCTAAATAAGTCATATGTCCTAATTATATTTATGTGTATATAGACAAATACCCTGAACAAAGAGGAGACTGTCAAGTGATACAGCCATGATTTATAGTTTGAAAGATGACAGAATGACAGACATCATTTTCAGTTAGTCACATGATCTAAACTTACCGTTTTGGTTTATTTGTTTTAATTTCAGAATTACCATTTCTGAAGATGGAAGCCTCAAAATTGTCAGTGTGATGAAGTCAGATGCTGGAAGTTATACCTGTATAGCCACTAACCATTTTGGAACTGCTAGCAGTACTGGAAACTTGATAGTAAAAGGTAATGACTAACCCAGAGAACACAGACATTGATACACATGTCCTCATTTCTAATAAAGCAATCTATAGAAGTGGCATCATTCATATTAATATGCACAGCTATCACGGTGTTGCTAAATTAATACATCATGCCAAGCATGATATGATTAACAATTCTTAGAGAACTGTTGGTAATGAATATGATTGAAAGGCTATCTTATTTCAGAATCATCCAGTACAGTTTTGAGAATTACAGCCATTGTATCTATTATACTATTGCAACTAATGTTATCTTCAGTCCTTTAATTAAATTTCTTTCAAGTCTCTGTAGATTTGAAATTCATGTCTAGGAACACTGTGCTAACAAATTAAAAACCCATGACTCGAATACTATTTTTAGCAAACATTGTTTGAACAATGACATTGGCTATTTTTAAAAGAGCTGCCCTGGTTATTCAGAGCTATGGATATGGATTATTACATCAATAAAGGGATTTGATCACCTCTATGCCTTGCTTTAGTCACCCTGCCAACCCTCTCAGTTTTAAGGAAATAAAATTTTCCACATACGTTAGTCTGGGTGCTTTATAGTATATGACAGAAAGTCCTTTATTGCTCTTAGCACAGCACATGATGTGAGTCTGTTCTAACACCAGGTTGATGGGATGGGCTGAAAGCACTAAATTGCAAAGGATGAGATTTTAATTTACATTTTATTTGCATTTCTATTACTTTCTGTCTTGTCGAGTCATAGAATTTTTTAGTTGAAGGGATCTTGGCAATGGATGATCTGACTGAGGAAGATAAGACTCAGGTTGGTGACTTTCTCAAGGTCACCAGTAGTGGAAGACGGATGTTAACCCAGGAATCCTGATTGTTCATTCTGCTTGGTTCTGTTTACTGCACCAGGAAATCTTGTTAATTCAGCTTTTTTTTTCTATAATAGATTTTTATAAAATAGATATTTTTCTATAACCGATATAGATGGGTCACACTGTATTATTTCCTTCTTGCCCATTTATTTGTAGCTCCCTCTGTGAAGTAAGATAGCCTAAGAAAAATAAAAATATCTATCTATCTATTTTATCTATCCCAATTTTATTTTAAAGAAGAAAGCCAAAAATTATCTAATTGCATATTTTGGGGTCATTGGAAGGTGGAAAAATACTACCATTTGGGTAAGCCTTTTTATTATAAATGTCTATGCATATAAAAAAAAAACTGGAAGGCCAAGAGTTAGAAGTAAATCTGTATTTAGATTAACTCCACTATTTCAGTCTGTTAATGAATCACTCAGAGCAGTAGCATGGGCATAGGACTATGTGTTCACTCTATTTCCCAGGGCAGAAGGAAAAAGAGGTTAGATAATATTTGTAAATCAAAATTCCAGCTAGAGGTCTTTGCTAATGTATGGCTTTCTCAGCTGCAAAAGGAAACAGTGATCAGCTAAGACCAGGAGAAATCCCAAGGTTTCAGAGCTGGTTGATGGCAGAGCTGATACCTAATTATAGATTATTTGCTAGTTATGGAGATAGAATACTAGGCAGCAGTCTTAACTAATGATTAAGAAACTGAGCTTGAGGCAGAAAGATCTGGCTTTGAATCTCATTTCTATCACTTACTAGCTCTGTGACCTTGGACTACACAGTTAACCTGTGCAGGGATAATAGTATGCCAACTGCTTAGGGTTGTTTTGATGACTGCGATAATCCACCTATGTTAAGTGCTTAACATAGTGCCTTTTGCTGTTGCTTGCATTTTAATAAATGGCTAAACATACATTCTAAATCTTATTGAAATGAACATTTATGAAGTTGCCATCACCAACCTATTAGAGCAATTAGCAAAAAGGAGTGAGCCTGCCACAAAAAAATAAAAAAATAAAAAATGCCCGAGAGTGTGAAAGATTATAAACACCTAAGCCTAAAAACCATTTTTTGCTCTTCTGTATTGCTGACAGTGAGGTATTTTTGCATGTAGTTACAAGTTATATCCTGTGTTTGATCAGCATCCTTCTCATAAGTCTTGATTTCCTTAGCTCTCAAGATAGTGGGCAGAGGGCCTCCTGGATGGCTGAGTCAGTTAAGCAGCTGACTGTTGATTTCAGCTCAGGTCATGATCTCAGGGATGTGGGATCAAGCCCCACATAGGGCTCTGTGTGTGCTGAGCTGAGCATGGAGCCTGCCTGGGATTCTCTTTCTCCTCTCCCTCTGCCCCTCCCCCCATTCCTGTGTGCACTCTAAATAAATAAATAAATAAATAAATAAATAAATAAATAAATAAATAAATTCTTTGAAAAGGTAGTGGACAGAAAGGAATGTCCTCTAATTCCCATCAGAGTTCATATCCCAGCAATATGAGCAGTCCCGGGACCAACTATCCAGATGATTCTCCACTGCTTGTCTTGAATGATGGCATAAAACTTGCTGTACACCAATAATGAAATATGCCATGGTCACCCCATGTTTTAGGTGGATATAAAAGTCACTGAGGTAGCAACTTCTACCTATTTTAAGAGATTAAATACTTTATTTCTAGATTTCTAGTAAAATGTAAATGTTGATTATCCAAGTATAGTGTAAGAGGTAGTTTTACTGTTGTTTTACTATCTTTTTTTTAATTTTAGTAATTTATTTGCTTCTTACAATGTGTATTAGAACAAGTCTACTTTTCCATTCATGGCAATGATTTAAAAAATCTCCTTTTAAAATATATTTAAGTATGGGGTGCCTGGGTGGCTCAGTCGTTAAGCGTCTGCCTTCGGCTCAGGTCGTGATCTCAGGGTCCTGGGATCGAGCCCCGCATCAGGCTCCCTGCTCTGCAGGAAGCCTGCTTCTCCCTCTCCCACTCCCCCTGCTGGTGTTCCCTCTCTCACTGTGTCTCTCTCTGTCAAATAAACAAACAAAATCTTTAAAAAAATAAAATAAAATAAAATTATATATATATTTAAGTAAAGAAGTGAGTCAATATAAAGAAAAATATTAAGTGTGTATTATTATTATGAGAGGATATGCAAAATCATAAAGATGGGGTATGAAGATTGGGAAACATAATGTAATGGCATTTTTCAGGAGAGTTTTAGTGGACTTATGGACAGGACTTAGAGGGACATATGACAGGGGCGCCTGGGTGGCTCAGCCGTTAAGCGTCTGCCTTCGGCTCAGTTCATGATCCCAGGGTCCTGGGATCGAGCCTCTCATCGGGCTCCCTGCTCCGCGGGAAGCCTGCTTCTCCCTCTCCCACTCCCCACTGCTTGTGGTTCCTGCTCTCACTATCTCTCTCTGTCAAATAAATAAATAGAATCTTAAAAAAAAAAAACAGGGACATATGACAGGATCAATATATGGCCACCTGTTTTTGCTGAGACACATGTAATACTTTAAAACTGAAATTTCCTAATAGGTGGGGAAAGAAAAAGACCAGGGCAGGAAGAGAAAGAGGAAGGCAGAGACCTGTAGGAATGAGCCCTGAGGTCACAGTACCATGGTCCCTGCCGGGGGAGTTCATTTATTTAGAAGTAGAGCTCTTGCTGGGCTTGGCTGATGGTACTCTACTGCAGTTGTTTTTTTTTCTGCAGAGGCTCTCTGATTCTTATATTATTCTTATAAATGAGATGGGGGTAGAGCGAAGAAATACGAGTTTTATCTGGTCCATATGTTCACAGAAGTTAGCAATCCTGTTACTTTAGGGAAGGTCAGAAGGTATTTAAGAGAACATTTATCTCCCGTTGCTTGGTTCTGACTCCCATTAACATTAATGGGAAGAACACGTGTGTGCATAGGGGCATCCAGACCACCAGGTCTCTGTGAAGGACATTAACATAAACTGAGAAATGCAATTTAGAAATCTGCCCCATAAAGCACGATAAAGGCAGAGAAAACCATTCTGAACTCCACGTGAACTGTGCCAAGTACTGAATTGCACATCATAATGCTTCAGCCCTGTACCTTTAATGTAAATGTAACAGTTTAGCCTGAAATATGACTGAGCACTGTATTTTAATTCAATTTTGAGATCTACAAAGGGACTAATTTATCAGAGAAGGTGTTCTCTAACCTTAAAATGTGCTTGTATTCATTTTGATCTCCTCATACATAGGATTAAAACACCGTGAAGGTCAGACATCAGAACACGTCTTCTCTAACCTTTTTATAACAATTCTATCATTAACAACGCTTCTAAAATCCAATTCTCTTCGTCCTCGCCCCCACCACCATGTTTTGAAGGGAGGCTGAAGACAGTGTCAAACACAGGGTCAGTAAGTGTGGGGGAGGAGAAGGAAGGGATAAATCCACTATAGCAGGTACAGGAGGTTTAAAATAAATCTCTGGCAGGCAACCATAAAATGGATAAATACTCAGATTATGCATGAGCAGGCTTCCAAACTGCAGAATTCTGACAGGTGCCTAGGGGACTCTTGATTATCATCCCATCATCTGAATTTCTAAATTTCACTGATTTTATTTTTTAAACTAGTTATAGTATATTTGGGATTTGGTTTACTGTTTAATTTAAGCAAGTACAGTTCTCATGTCAGACCCCTGAATCCTACCAGAAAGCATAATATTTGACCTTTCAACAAAGATGAGCTTTAGCAATTGTCAACATCATTAAGAACCATATGGAGGGCAGGCTGTATTTACATGCAATACTGTACTTACTAATTCATTTTTATTTCTATGGCAGAGTAAAAGGCATGCCATTTCGCATGACATAGCATCTTTGCTGTACAGGTTTCATATGACAGGTATTTTTAAGTAGCACTCCTAAAGAAGAGCAGCTTAGAGTATTTGTCTTAAGTGTAGTTCAGCAAGATAACTGTGGTAATAGCACCCCTAGCTTCTATTGATCCCCTCCAGGGCTGAAAATGAAATGCAGGGCTTTAAGCTGTGGATGTTATTATCATAGTTATCTTGTTGAACCACAACCAAAATAACCTTGGGTAAGTCTGTGGCTGGTAGTTCCAGACTATACTTTGAGAAACCCTGTCCTACATCAGAGAACTTTGAACATGCCACATAGCAAGTGGAAGTTCAATAGAATGCTTAACAGAAATACAGATTTCCAGGGCCCTAGCTTAATAAATCTAAATCTTTAAGGATGAGGCCTAAAAAATAAAGTTTTTTAAGACTTATTTATTCCAGAGACAGAGAGAGAGGGAGAGAGTGTGTATATACAAATGGGGGGAGGGGCAGAGGGAGAGAATCTCAAGCAGACTCCACGCCCAGTGTGGAGTCCCAGGAGCCCCACACAGGGCCTGATCTCACGACCCTGAGATCATGACCTGAGCTGAAATCAAGAGTCGGATGCTTGACCAACTGTGCCACCCAGGTGCCCTGAAAAATAAATATTTTTAAATAAATATCCTACTTGATCCTGATACACACTATATTTTCAGGAGTTGGCCAACTATGGCCCATAGGCCAAAGCCAGCTAGCACCCTACTTTTTTATAGCCCAGGAGGTACGAATGGTTTCCACATGTTTAACTGGATGAAAAACAAAAAGAATAATAATAGTTTCAGACATGTGAAAATGTTATGACATTTATATTTCAGAGTCCATAAACAAGGTCTCAGTGGAACACAGTCATGTCATTTGTTTACCTACTGACTGTGGTTATTTTTGCCCAATAGCAGAATCAAATAATTATGACAAAGACCATCTAATATGCAACAACCTACATAATATCCTCAATGTTGCCTCTTAACCAGCAAAACCTAAAATATTTGTTATTTAGCCCTTTCCAGAGAAACAAAAACAGGAATGAAAACTTACTGATCCCTTTATGACTTTTTTCCTTTCCCAGACAGATCTTCAAAATTTGGTCCAAGGTGTAGCTTAGCCAGATTATACAGAACAGGGAATTTTGACATCTCCTTGAGTCTGATTACAAGCTGAAATTGGTGGGGATATTTCTTTCACAAGACCTTAGCCTCACCCCAGTATCATAAAGGTTGTCCTAGTACTTGGGTATAAGTCAAAAATCCAGAGAGGCAATCGGATCGTTGACTAGGAGAGAGGAGAAAAAATACTTGGCAGACACTAGAACAGTGTATTCAGTCTGCCTCTGTAGGAATGAGGAAGCCGCACACTGCTGGAACCAGACTATTAGGCCAGGGAGAATCCTAAAGCACAAAACGTATCAACTGGAGTTTATCAAGATATTTATCTCTTCCTGAACTTTTCACTGTCACCAGCCTAAATCAGTTGAACTGTTTCACATTTAGTTTACACATCTCTCTGACCGCACGTTGTTCTTTCACTAATGTTTTTTTTTTTCATTTTAAGTTGCCCTAGATGCACATTTTACCCTGTTTTCATTTGGATTTTAAAAGATGTCATAATAAATCAGTAAATAAAATCATTTTTTAATTAAAAAATAAAAAGACATTGGTTTTTGGATTAAATATTTTCTATTTAGTACATAGAATTACTTTTATAATAAGAAAAACATTGTATTTTATCTTGATAGAAAAAAGATTCTCAGTAGAATTTAACTAAGACGTCATGTATTTGTAACAAAAAATTCTTTTGTATTCTCATTTTCCATCCTGCAAAGTGAAGATGCTCCTGTGGCTTTACTGAGCATTTAATTGATCCCTTCATTATCAGAATGCTCATTGTCCATCCCATCAAGAGTTTATTTACA
This sequence comes from Mirounga angustirostris, assembly GCF_029215605.1. Classification (NCBI taxonomy): domain Eukaryota; kingdom Metazoa; phylum Chordata; class Mammalia; order Carnivora; family Phocidae; genus Mirounga; species Mirounga angustirostris. The sequence continues at coordinate 171,515,387 of NW_026991709.1, read as the reverse complement.
TTTAGAAGAAGAGACGCCATCAAATACATACATATAACAGACAGAAAGGAAATTCTTACAAACACCAAAAAGTTTTACAGCATATCTGTAGTGTGCCCTGTAAAATACTTCCATTTTAACTGTAGGACACTGAGAAATATCAACCTATCCATGCATAGCATGACCGACACAATAACGTAGAGTCTTTTCAAATGGAACCTTTTTTGAAAATGAGTTTGAAATAGCCCACATCTTCTATGTAAAATTATTCAAGGCTTTATCCATATTTGACTGGGGATCAATCAGAAATCAGTAACCAGCAATGACATTTGGCTGCTAACCCACAACAAAAGCTTTTAACATTGGGCCCTTATAACAGAATACATTTCAACCTAATTAGGTGTCTTCCACTGGAACCAATTATTTCTAGGCAATAATTAAGGGTCTTTCTAATAGGATTAACGCAAATTCTGACCCAAGGCACCTAGAGTAGGAAAAGTTTGTTTTTAAATTGCTAAATGCTAATTATGTTAGGTCCCCTGGTAGGAGGACAATGGCCAGAATATTTCAATACTGGATCCTGTTAGATCTGAGACCTGCCACAATGGAGTTGGCAACAGTTAACTAAGGAGAATCCTAAAGAACTGGTGGATAAGTGTACCTCTTGTTTTTCCTGTATTCACAGAGCATGACATAACCTGGAACTCTTTTTACCAAGACATGAAGCCAAGATCTTGATGAAACAGAGCATAATTATTTCCCCTGACATTTCTTTGAGCCCTAGTGAGAGCCACATAGACTTAGCAAATAGTGTGCCTTTAGTAACATCAGTCATGGGTAGAAGGACTCCCCCTTTTGTCCAATTCTTTTTGTAAAATAGTTTCTCACCTTTTATAATGTTAAGATTTAAGTTTATCAAGATTGTCATTGAACATTATATCAAAAACCAAAACAAAAAAAAAAGTTTGCATACCATGACAGTCTACTCTGACTCCATCCTGCCATCATTTCTTCATCCTTGGTCTAGAGGGAGGAAGTATTCCCTTAACTCTTGTATTTCTGTGCCAACTCTGCCCTTTCATAGGAAAGCATCTATACTGAGGCAGGCTTCACATGCTTGATTTTTGTATAAAAGACACACTGTTGGCCAACAAGATTTTGAAAAAAATCTCACTCTCACTAGTAATCAGAGAAATGCAAATGTAAGCACCAGTGTGATAGGATTGCTTACATATGAAATTGGCAAAAGATAAACATCAACAAAACCTTTTGTTGATGAGAGTATGAAGCGAACTTACTCATACACTCACTGTAAGTAGGAATACAAACTGGAGTAGACACTGTAGAGAGAAAATAACATTGAAAAAGGGCAATCTCCTTGGCCCATCCATTCCATGTCTGGGTGTCTACTCTAGAGGAAATTATGTGTTCTGAGGTGGATTTGCAAAGATGTTCATTATGTTGTTGTTTGTAATGACAAAAAAATACACAAGCAAAATAAAGAATAATACAAAAGGTACTATTTCATTTAATGCGTGTAATATGATTTAACATAAAATTAGTAATAGAAAATACTACCATATAATGTTTAAACATAAAAATACATGCATGCTCAGTATAAACATTAACTCATAATAGTATTTGTGAGGGGAGGGAATCTAGAGAGAGGTTATATGAAAGGACCTAACTTGTGTTAGTAGTATTTTCCTTGGGTAAAATTTTAATATATATTCAGAGGGGAAAAGCCTGTAAAAAATGTTAGAGACTGCTGATTCTAGAAGTGGGAATATGAGTACTGCTGAATTGTCTTTGTTAGTCTTACACGTATAATATCTCAAATTAAAAACACCAGGTCAGAATTCTTCAATATAGTAAGATACTGTAGTCAAAATCATCTAGACAGTGGATCTGATTTTCTACCTCTCTCCCAGATATTATAGAATAGATAAAACCTTGTTATTTGTGATATTTAACATTTTGAACCCAAAATTGTCTTTTAAAGAAAAAACTCTATGATAGAATGAAATAAATGGTTTAGTTAATGAATACTTACCAATCAAAATAAATAAAACAAACAAACAATAGAGGCAAACAGAATATGACTCTGGCTTCATTAGATGTGAAGCACATAATTAATTTCTTTTCCAGCAATTCAAAAAGACTTGTGTTGTACTGATTCAGTTTAATTGAACTTATTACCACAAGCAGATAATAAGAAGTATATTGAAGATATCCATCTGGCTTGCACTGAAAACCTCACGTTTCATTCTTCACGGCTGTCATTGGCCGTACTAATTGCCTCATTTTCGCTCTTTTACAATCAGTATGATTTAGCTATTAACGTGATAAAATTCTTACTCGAGAGGAAGTTGATATTAAAAAGCATAGATCTCTGGCCTACCTCTGCTACCACTACTGAACACATCCCCAGCATTATTAAAGTTATATATTTTTCAAATACATAAATAAAAATCCGTCTCTTTCTTGTGCATATCTTTTTAGGTTACATCTGTCATCTTATGTCTTGCCATAGAGCTATTTCCCACTGAAGGAAAGAAATGGTTTATGTTGAGCTTTTCAGTTCATAAAATGTTTAAAGATCAATGTGGTTTGTTTTCAGCTATGGAGTGTTTTCTTTTTTATAATTTCCAAAGCTGAAATGGATTTTAAATGGCTAATTGTGTAATAAAGTAAAAGGAAAGTAAAATTAAGTACTTTTATCTTCTGTTCCTAAATATCAGAACTTCCTGTGGTTTGAGAATGATGTTTTGTCATGCAGACTGGTGTTATATGGACAGTCTCTCTCAAGAGCAGCAGGATGTGTGTGTGTGTGTGTTGTGTGTGTGTGTGTGTGTGTATCTGTGTCTGTGTTTTAAATCCTTCATCTCCTTGTATTTTAGAGGTTGTCCCATGGGGGAAGCCAATGCTTGGTCCCAGCTCCAAAAAGGAAAGTTTCATCTATTACCAATCCTGAACCAGAATAGAGATATGTCAGGAAAATTCACGAGTGATTTCACCTTCCTTTCTTGGCATTTGTTTTCTATGCCAGAGGCAGGAGGGGGGTTTTGCTCTCCCAGAGGACTAACGCCACCAAACCATAATTGAATTTCTCTGGCTGTCATAGGCAATCAAATCTAAGAAAACCTCCCAAAAGACTGTAGGCCTTTAGGTTAAATACAGAATCTGACCAAGATGAAGGCAAGTTAATTAACATTTCCATCATTTCTTTCTGATTTACTCTAGCAAGATTCATTTCTAAAAGGTTAAAATGGTTGTCTCTTTTATGCAGCCATTTGAAGAGCCAAAAGTAGGTTACTGGTTATGGGAAAAGAAATATAAGCAGAACATTTAGAGCAATAGTGGCTTTTTACATGGCCTTCTAACAGTTCTATAATCACTGTGCAAAAGTGCAAGACATGTTATTAAATGACTATTAGCAATATCCACTTTGAAAGTTTCCCATACTGGAAAACATGTCACCTATTGTCATATTAACTGCCCCCCCATCATCCCTCTTCAGAAGTAGAGCTCCTTATAAATATAAATCCAGCTTGGATTTTTCCCAGAAAAGTGGGATCCAAAGAAGATCCTTCTAATCAGAAGTGCCTTCTCTTCCATATCTACTTTCATAAGGCTAGCCCACATGCCTTCTGATATAACATGTATATGTCTCTGTTGGCTTTGTCTACAATATAAGTAAAGTAGCTGGTCACCATGCTATTTGCACTTAACACCTCTTGATGGGTAAGGCAAAGAAAATTAAGAATAATTTTAAAGACCAGTATAGTTGATGAGAAGACATTCTGATGCAGTCCAAATTTGAGAGAATAGTCAAAAGATACAAATGACATAGTTGTCACCCTCCCTGTGTGGCACCATGGGCCATGGACCACAAGCATCAGAATTGCCCACGGGTTTTTTAATAAATGCACATTCTTGAACTCTCCCCTGCTCTGATGAACAAAAATCTCCAAAGGTGCAACCCAGGAATTTCCTTTTTTAGTAAGTCCTCTGGGGAATGCCTGGTTGCAAACCTAAGTGCTCACAGCCTAAGAGTGGATACTGATGGGCAGAGCTAGAGCTTTGTTGAAAGTATAGAAGGAACAAAAAGGAAGGAATGAAGAGGGAATTCACTGGGAGGATAAAAGTGATAATTGAACTGGGAACTAAGAAATGAAAAAGAGCTCACCAGGTTAAAAAATGTAAAGGTAATATCAGACCAAAGAAATTTATCTAATGGCCAAAAGACATAAAAGATCCCAGCATGTTTAGGGAAAACTGAGCAGAAAGGTGAAATGAGAACACATCCTGAAAAGAGGTCCCTGAAACACTCTTGACCATATTTTAGGAACTATGGACAAAGGAAAGGCAAATATTTTGGTTTTCTTTTTAATGGAAAGAAAACATGTTCTATCAATTATACCTACATGATCTTGACACCAACATCAAGGGAAATTTTACATCTTCTAAGGATTTAGAAAGAAAAGTAGTTATCACAGCATAGGATTTTTTAAATTCTTTTTTAAGTATGTGATAATCCATGTTATTTATAGAAATATTAGAAAAAAAGATATTCAGAGAGAGCGCTTAAATATTTTTTACATTTTTTTCCAGAATTACATCTAGGCATGCATGTATATATATACATACATGTAAGTGTGTATATATATGTGTATGTGTGTGTGTGCGTGTGCGCACATGCATGCCCGTGTGTATTTAAATCTACATTTGACCCTTGAACAATGCAGGGATTAGGGCCACCAACCTCTGTGCAGTCAAAAATCCACATATAATTTTGACTCCCCCAAAACTTAATAGCCCATAGCTGACCAAAAGCCTTACTGGTAACAAAGTCAATTAACACACATTTTGTATGTTATATGTACTATATATTGTATTCTTACAATAACATAAGCTAGAGAAAAGAAAATATTTATTAAGAAAATCATAAGGAAGAGGAAATACATTTATAGTATACATAGTACTGCACTGTATTTATCCAAAAAATTCTGTAAGTGAACCCACACAGTTCACTCATGTTATTCAAGGGTCAGTTGTATATCTGTCTTCAAATCTGTAAATAGATATCCTCATCACAAAAAAATCCTACTGGACACACTGTTTTGTAACTTCTTTTTTTATTAATATCTTTCCACCAACATAGAGTTTTGATCAAAAATAAGGTCTAGCCTTATTTTCTTATAAATATGTTCCTTTCTCCTGCTAGTCAAAATAACATCAGCAATACTCCTTTAAAAAGGAAAATCTCTTGTGATACCTTTGTGGGGAAGGAGAAGGCTGAGGGAGTGTTTAGAGGATTGGTTACCATGTCTCACCCCCACAGTGGTGATTAGGGGATTCATGTCAGCCTGGAAGGGAGATCACCAGCCATCCCTCTGTCCTCTTTACTCACCCTTTTCCTACTGAAATTTCTTATCAGTGACACATGATGTTACTAATCATATTCTGATCACATGTATTATTAGGGAATAGATGAAATGATAGAATCAATATTCAGAATTACCATAAAAAGATAATCATATGAACCTAGTATAACAAGCCTAATTTAATAGTGGCAAATGTAAAGATTTGTACTTGGTCCACAAAATCAGGATGAGAGAGTCAAATTTTAGGGTTAGGCCGTGTGTTAAAAGTTTTAGTTGACTGGGGCCCCTGGGTGGCTCAGTCAGTTGAGCGTCTGACTCTTGGTTTCAGCTCAGGTCATGATCTCAGGGTCTCGAGATAGAGCCAGGGCATTGGGCTCCAAGCTCAAAGCAGAATCCGCTTGAGATTCTTTCCCCCTCCCTCTCCCTCTGCTCCTCCCCCTGCTCACTGAGTGCGCTCTCTCTCTTTCTCTCAAATAAATAAATCTTTTAAAAAAAAAGGTTTTAGTTGATTATAAGATTGTTGCTGAGTCAGCAATAGTCTATACTTTTTTTTTTTTTTTGAGGCAAATTAAATCTATAATGTAATAGAGTATCCAAAATACGAGAGGGAAAAAACTACAATAGCACTGATGAAAATACTGGGAAAGGACCATGTTTTTATTTTAAGACTGACAAAATTTGAAATCAGCCTAGAAGAAGACAGGTGGGCTGATAGCAGGAGACACAGCTAAGGAAACTGAAGCTGGTGAGGCCAAAGAACAGGACTCGTGGAGGGTGGATGAGAGGGATGGGCGGTGTTTTCAAACATTTAAAGAACAGTAAACTCTAGGTGATATCAGAGGGCAGTACCAGAATAGATGGGTGGTAAACATTAAAGCAGAGGATATTGTTGTGTGTTCAATAAAAAGGAAAAGTTTCTAATAATTAAACCATGCAAAAGATGAAAGTAGTAATTTTTCCATTATTGATAATGATTAGTTCCAGACTGAACCTGTACTCTGGGGAAACACTGCAGAAAGAATGAGTGGCCTGCCTGTAAGGAGTGTTTTCTAGTCATTTTCACATTCTCACAGCCAAGTTGGGTGACTTTGAAAACGTTGACCCGTATGAACCTCCCAGCTCTGAAATGTTCTCATTCTGCAATTTTGTGTTTTTAAAGACTTATTTCTGCCTTATGTGTTTTTCTACCCCTGAGCGAAAGCATGCCCCGAGGTGGAATTCTATCATGTTGACTTAATTTTCTTATTGCAGACCCTGATTTTTTTTTCTCCCAGTCTGAATTTATTCATAATCAGCAATGCAGTATGGGTTGGAAAGTTTATTCTGCTAATTATGGATAGAATATTCTTAAAACACAGTCCAATAAAGGAATCTCTTTATGTTAAAATTTGAGGAGTTCAATAAACAATACCTTTGTCCATTGACTGAGTTTTAAACCCATTGAGACGTAAGTCAAAGTGGTCAGGCAGATGGCAAGTGAATGTCAGCTTTATCATGATCGAGCTGATAGAAGAGAACGTGGCGAGGTACATAGCAATAGCGGATTCCCTAATGCTGAACTCCAGGTTTGGTAGACTTACATCATGGTACGACCTCAAGGTCTCTGTCCTTACAAAACTTATATAGAATGGGAGAATCAACCCCACTATATGTGCTTATTTCACACTTCCAGGAGAAAGAATAGCATAGAGCCAAGAATTCTCCCCCCAGTCCCAGATTCACCTTTGGATAAGGTGGAGGGAGGGAGGGAAGGAGGCGAGAGGAGTGTCAGGAAGGATCAACAGCGTTCACACGTCAGCTGTAAACCACAGGTTGCAAAGTGGCTAATTTGACTTGAAACGACAGGTTTGTTTTGTTTGTCTGTGAGTATGTTTAAAACTCCTGAATCAGGGTACCCTTAGAGGGGGGAGTCACATATTCTCTAAACTGGCCCCAGGCCTCATTATTCCTTATTGTCTTATATCTCTGTATCACACATGATATTATCAGGCCCTCTGTAAGCATTTGACATACAGTATTAAGTGGGTCTCATCACTCTGTGGAAAAGGCTGGCCTTTTGATTATTTTCAATTATTAAATTATTAAGTAGATATAAATTGAATATGATGGGGATATGAGAAAAGATGAAAAGGCAGTGTTTCAGATGGTTCTATTTATAATTCTGTACTTGTTTCTCTTCTAAATCTGCATTTTACTCCCACATATATACCAGGAGGTTATCAGTGGGAAGAGAAACTCGGTTATCTGAATGGACACAGTCTTCTCAGGAGAGGCCAGTGGTTAATTGGGACAAGAAAACACAAGTCATTATCTTTGAGAAATCTGAAGCAAATTGAGGCAGGTTGTCACCTCTCACCAGGAAACAAATTAGTCCTGTCTTTAAAAAGACTCTGCTTTCTCCAGCTGCTGACTGGGGATTCCTGTCAACTGACAAAGAAATAGGGAGGATGGGGATTAATGGTACTAAAATAGTGGTCATGAAATACCCGTAAACTCACTTTCTCATTTTCATGAATATTTCTAATTGATTTGACTAGTGTGTTTGAATGACAAAATTTGTGCTAAGCTTCAGCTCCAGAAGATCAGGGTGCCGTCTTTCAGCCAGAATCATTAGTGTACTAGTCTGTTTGGGAAAGTTCTGTGAATAAAGGAAAACCCATAAATTATATACAAAATAGCTCTTTCCCTTAGCTAACTTGTCTTCATGGACTCCCTGCCAGCCTGGTGGAGGGGGAATAGATTGTAGCACAAAAAAAAAAAAAAAGAGAGAGAGAGAGAGAGAGAAGTAATAAAACAGTAACAACATGCTGGGTTATAAAGGTTGTGAATAATATAGAACTTGAGAAGATATGACCTACTTTTTCTGAATTTTGTGAATATGGGAATGCTTGCTGTTTAATGGAAAGAACAGTGAACTGAGGTTCTGCCATCCTGGGTTTTGGCCCCATCTCTGTTACCAGCCAACTGTGTGACACAAAGTCGATCTTATCACTCCAGACTCCTTTTCTCACCTATAGAATGAAGAACCTTGGACAGAGGGAGTTAAGACAACTCCCAGTTCTAAAGTTCTATGATTTGATGAAGAAATACTTAGTTGGATTAAAGCATGAAGCCCTTTTAATTCCAATTTCTTTTTTTTTTTTACTCAACAACAACAAAGAAATACAAAGGTACTGTAACTCAGGCTCCCAAAGAAAATGAGATGAAATTTTCCATGTGCAAGAGATTTGAATTGTATGAACATTTATTTTACATGAATTCAGTTTATGATCCCTGAAAGAAAAAGAAAAATTACAATTTAAGTGGTATAGGCAATTTTACCAACCAGTGCATCAATAAGTACTTATGAGATAAGGATCTAAAAGGACACTGGGCTCAGTGTACCTCATTCTTCATGTACCTCTTAAAATATGATCATCTCGCCACATTGCATGGGATTCCAGTGTTTGATGACATGTTGATTTTATGGTATGGTTACCAAACACAAGCCAGCCACTTCTACGGGCTGATAGCCAAAGAAAGACCTGGAGATAAAACTGTCTCATTTGGATAACATATTGAATCCAAAGTGGTAACTTTTTGTGGGATTTTTAAGGGCAATTTTCAGTATATAAAACTTTGTTTTAAATACTGACTTTAAAACTGAGTCCCATGTAGATCTACCAGAAAGCATTTAAAACTTGTACATGAATGTTCATAGCCGCATTACTGTTAATAGCCAAAAGTGAAATCAACCCAAATGTCCATCAGCTGATGAATGGAAAAACCAAATGTGGTCTATCCCTACAATGAACTATTATTTATCACTAAAAAGAGAGAAAATACTGATAAATCCTAATGATACATGCATGAACCTTGAAAACATGATGCTAAATGAAAGAAGCCAGACACAAAAGGCTACATATTATATGATTCCATTTATATGAAATGTCTACAACAGGCTACTTCATAGATATACAAAGTAGATCAGCTATTGTCAGAGGATGAGCAGAAAGGAGAATTGGGACTGACTTCTAATTAGTACCAAGTTTCTTTTTGAGGTCATGGCACATTATGGACTTAGTGGTGATGGTTGTGCAAATAGTAAATATACAAAACCCAGAAAAGTGGATACTTTAAAAGGGTGAATTTTTTGTTACGTGAATTATATCTCAACTTAAAAAGAAAAAAAATAGGGGTGCCTGGGTGGCTCAGTCGTTAAGCGTCTGCCTTCGGCTCAGGTCATGATCCCAGAGTCCTGGGATTAAGCCCCGCATCGGGCTCCCTGCTCAGCGGGAAGCCTGCTTTTCCCTCCCCCACTCTCCCTGCTTGTGTTCTCTCTCTCACTGTGTCTATCTCTGTCAAATAAGTAAATAAAATCTTAAAAAAAAAAAAAAAAGTAGTGATCTCTTTTCCACGCTAAAAAGAAGGAAGAAAGAAAAAAAAGGAAGGAAGAAAGTAAATTTACCAGCTGTGATTCAGGAATCATGATTTCTAGAGACTGACATATTCTTGGGGATCATCATCTTTATGACACTTAAGTGCTTCTCCCAATCCCAATTCTACTGTGATAACAGCCCTCCATCTACTGCTGAAGACATCGTTGGGCAATAGTGCCACCATAAGTCTTCCATTCACTATAGCCTCATAGAATCTTGGGCACCCTTCCTCTCAATTCCTGTCACACCATGCCAGACATTCAGAGCAGGGTATTTGGATAGAGAAGTTTTCTGGTATGTCCAATATAATCTATTTGTTCCCTTCTCTACTAATACATTGTAGAGGGAAGACTATTGGCTTTGCAGGTAGACAAATCAGGTTCAGATCCCATTGTCACCCACAAACTGTTCAAAGTGAACTTGTAAAATGGGTATAACAGAACCTATCATATAGGCTTTGGGGGAAGACTAAATTAGAGAATGTATTTACATTAATTAGCACATATCAGCACTCAAACTGTTATTCCCTTCTCTTTGTCTGATTACTCTTCACAGCCTACCAGTTGAGAGCTCCATATTCTACAGACTGCCACATTCTATAAATACTTTGCTTATGCCATTGCATACTTGGCTTCAGAAATAAAGTCTTTCTGCCGTGCTGGTTCTATCTTTTCATCTCAGTCAGAAAATTAAGATAATGCTTTGAAGTACTTGGTATAGTATTTGTCCATGTGGTAAGCATATTATAAATGTTAGGTATCATTATTATTATCATTATTGTATAGATGGGTGATTCAAGGTTTGAAACCTCTAGAAAGTCATCTGTGAAATGCTCTAAGCCAGCCTAAGCAGTAGCAAGGATTTCTGGCTGTGTCACTAGGTTGAATTGATTACCTGGAGGCCATCTTTGTGAGACAGGAGGAATAGAAGTGAGGTGTTGGCTTCTGGATAATAGAAATCCCACCGGTTACATTGACCAAGGCAAGGCTTAGTGCTGCCGTGCTGCTCCAGCTGGACTTAAATAGCCTTCACTTTAGGCTGTGTCATTTCTTAGCCTGGGTGACCTTGACCAAAATCCATAATGTCTCTGAGCCTCAGTTTTCTAATTTAGAAAATAAGGCACATTGGCTTTATTTATTTATGTATCTATTTGTTTTCTGTTGTTTTTGTGTTTTGGCCAGTGGGCTTTGATAATGTATGTACCTCCAGAATTAGGGTTTGTTTCTCTGTGTGTGTGTATATGTGCATGCAAATGTATTTTTATCTTTCATATTATATTCATACTATTTTAATAGTATGAGATATTTGGATAATTTTTCTCTATACCTTAAAAATCTCCTCCCTCTCCTTCTCATCCTCATCCTTCAGATACCAGATCCCCCCAGGGTCCTTCAGAAATCTCTGGATTTCTATTATAGTACCCTATATATTTCTTCTATAACACTTTCAAAATCTAAACATAACTTTTTTTTTTTTTTTTTTGGTTTTGCATTCATATGCATCCATTACCTGTCAGCCTAAGTAGAATGTAACCTTTATGGGCATCAGAACTGCTGACCTGTACCCACAGTCTTTAGCACATCCCTTGTACATATTAGGTGCTCTGTAACTATCTCTGAATGAATGAATGAACGAATGAACAAACTGCCTATCCAGGTCTCCTTTTGCATCATGTAAGAATCATCCTATTCTCACAGTTGATTCATAAATTGGCCCAACTGGAAAAACCCTTTAAGATTTTGGAAGAGAGTATCTTATCTCTTCAAGCCCCTTTTTGCAGAGAAACCTCAAAAGGGGAAATTTCATATCCAAGCTAAGGCCCAGTAGGCTGTGCCTCCTTCTACTCTAACATGTTGCCTCCCAAAGGAGCATAGCAAATTCTTGTTGTTAAAGGAACAGCTGAGAAAATTAATAAGTGAATAGACCAGGGGAAAATAGGGTTCTCAGTGGGGCACAGTGAAAGGTGTGTGGGCTTTTGTGTCCTACAGCTTGGATTTGTATAGCAACTCTAGCCCTTCTGAGCAGCTCTGTGATCTGGGACAAATTAATATTTAGCAGTTTGAGTTTCTTCCTCTATAAAATGGGAAGCCCTATGTGTTGCAAGAATTGGAATTTTCTCTGTAAATGCCCCTGGCATTTAGTAGGTACCTTTAAATGATAGTCAATATCATTGTGTTTCTATTCCTTTCACTGCTTGCCCCCCAGTGCCTCCCATTTATCCAAGAGGAGTGCCTCAAACTGCTTAACTTTGTATCCTACTATGGTTCCCTAAAAATGTACCAAAACTCCAGCAGTGCTTCTGTAGCAGCCCTGAGGTCTGAGAGATTAGTCACTCTCTTTTCAAAGTAAGTCATTACTTTATATCTACTTCTTATATTTATGTTGTTTACCATTGTGCATGTATTATAAAACCCACAAATCAATGCTCTCAGCAGGCGAAACTGTTCAAACCTGCAGAATGTCTTGTTTTGTACTAGGTTTTGACAAACCAGTATCTGCCTGCCCTGAATTCTGTTTTCTGAGCGACGGTGATTTGGGCAGCTGGGGTCTGTGATTGATCTCTGAGTGACTTGTACTTTATCAAGGAGCAGATATGATTTCCCATGTATCTGATTAACCTTCTCTGTAAGATTGCCATCATTTCTGTAATGCCAGTGGATTATTCTGTGCTCAGAAAGATGGATATCAGCTCCTTTTAATCAATAGCCTACAAAAGGTGTCACCTGGCTCTGCCTGTGGTTATCTATAATGTCTGACTGAAAGGTGCTGTCATTTGTCAAATAACCTGGTTTAATTTAAAGCCCCTAGGAAGTAAAGTTGCCTTTATTTTAAAACAGTATGCAGAACAAGACATTAGGTTAGTAAACTGCATGCTTGTGTTCTGGATGATACCCTGTTAGAAAGAGAGAATGCCGAGGAAGTAAGAGCCTCCCTTATCCATCTCCATTACATAGGACTGGCTTGGTAACAAATATGTTCTCATGGGAGCAGGAGAGGAGTAGGGGATACAACAGATTCTGTGCCAGCATCCCCAAATGATGAAGTATCACTAGGCTGTCATGGAATTTTTCGTCCAAACTAGCTATTGATAGACTGGGACAACAAATAAACCAGGACTGTCCCAAGGAAGCAAGGATACATGGCCACCCGAAGTCATACTGTCCTAATGTTGAGGAACTGGGACATTTGAATTTGATGATGTTTCTGTGGTGTACTTCTCCTCTGGGTCCAAAAGCCCTGTAGGGTATAAACTAACCATCGGTTCTTACTCAGCCATGTATAGGATAGATAGATCCGTAGTTGAGGTAACAGTTCCTCCTAGGAGAAGAGAGCTGTTAATTCTTGGGACGGATCATCTAAATCAAGTACAGACAGTTTTCTGTCTGCACTAAGATGCTTTTTCTTTGTCAGTTTAGGGCAAATGCCACTGCCTCATACTGAAATCTCGATTTGGAGATGCAGCGAGTCAAACAGAAAACTGCCATTCTCTCAAATGAACACCGGGTGTCAGAAGGAGAAATCTGTCAGGCAGGAGTTTACCTGCACAGATCCTCCAAAGGAAACAAACAAATCAGAGTTGCATTTTTGGACACTCATAACAACTGGCCAAAGAAGCAGGCTTTACATGGTGAAAACTTTAGGAATCTTGTATAAAAGTTGACAATACCCCCAACTCCTTCAGTATGATGGGGAGGATTCAAATAGGTAGATCTGTGGGCTCCTTAGCTTGGGCTTTGAAACCTCGCTTCAAATCCTGATTTCATCACTTCCTCTCTAAGCTTCTGACTCTGCCTTTGTAAAATGAGAATGGTGCCCACTTTTAGGAGTTGCTATGAGTCTTCAGCGAGGTGGCATTATGCAGAGTACTAAGCTTACAACCTGACACATAGAGACACTTTGCAAAATGATAGGCCTTTCCCCTTCTAGAGGCAACTCATTATACTGTCACAGTTAAGAATACCCACAGATCCAGATTAAAATTTCCTTTCTGCTGCTTATTCTTTGTGTAAACTTTCTGAGCCTCAGTGTCTTTATCTTTGAAATAGGGATACCAGTGTCCACCTGACATTAGTTTGTTTTCTCCGTTTTAACTTTTCTCCATAGTTATATACAGACAAAGAATGAAGAAGGAAATCATTCTAAAGGACTTAGTATGAGAAACATAAACCGTCCTGCCCCCTTTTTCCCTTTCTCAGGGGCAACCACTTTCGACTCTTTGCGTTTTTTTTCCCCCTTGGTTTTGTATTGATTGTCTTATCTTTAAATAATATGTTTATCTCTCTTGATTCTTCTGTCTTAGGGATTGTCTTTCGACTTCTTATAGAAAATGAGTTTTTAACTCTTCCACACATGCTCATCCTCTTAATATAAATAAATCATAATTCTGATTAGATTTTAATCCATAATTACATAATTATGACTATGCAGTGCTATTCCTGAGTAAGCAATGAAACAATTATTACTTCTCTTTTCTTTTTAGTACATCTTTTTTATTTCCCTTCTATCTTTCTGTTTGTTTATTTAGTTGCTATATACATATCACTAATTCAAACTCCAAACTTTTGACCCATTTGCAAATTTTTAGAAGTATTATTAAACACATACTATAAAATATCCATCTAGGATGTTTCTTCACCATTTTCTTGGGAATTCCTCTCAAATTTTCCCTATTTTGGATTCTCTATTGCCTGGGACTTGTTTATTCATTCATTTTTTGAAGCTTATCCTGCAGTGGTTTCCTGAAAAGTGCTTTGCTTTTCTCCAAGTTTCTTTCTTTTACTGTCACACTTAATAATAGTTTGGCTGGGGGGTGCCTGGGTGGCTCAGTCATTAAGCGTCTGCCTTTGGCCCAGGTCATGATCCCAGGGTCCTGGGATCGAGCCCCACATTGGGCTTCCTGCTCAGCGGGAAGCCTCCTTCTCCCTCTCCCACTCCCCCTGCTTGTGTTCCTTCTCACTGTCTTTCTCTCTGTCAAATAAATAAATAAAATCTTAAAAAAAAAAAAAAGATCGTTTGGCTGGGAATAGAATTTTAGGGTAGAAATAATTTTTCTTCTGAATTTTGAGGGTATCCATCCATTGTCTTACAAATTCCAACATTTCTATTAAGAAGTCTGAAATAATTCTAATTTCTATTCCTTTGTATATGACCTATTTTTGTTTTTGTTTTTCTCTGTCTCTCTCTAGACATGATTGATATTCATCTGCATTGTTCTAAAATGTCATAATATTGTGATTATGTCTAATTATGTTTAATTATGTCTAATCTAATTTTCTATCTTCTGATTGATACTGAGTAGGCCTATTTAATTTGGAAACATACGTCTTTCTGTTCTGGGAAATTGGGGTTGTATTTGTTGAGAATTTATTTCTTTCCTCTTGTTTACCTGTTCTTTTTATAGAGAGTGGTTCTGTAATTTTATCTTTTATCTGTCCTATGTTTGTTTGTTTGTTTGTTTTTAAGATTCATTGATTGATTTTAGAAAGAGAGAGAGTGCAAGCACAAGGTGGAGCAGCAGAGGGAGAGAGAGTCCCAAGCAGACTCCCCACTGAGCGCAGAGCCCAACTCGGGGTACAGCGTGGTGCTCCACGCAGAGCTCCATCTCACGACTCCCAGATCATGACCTGAGCCAAACCAAGAGTTGGACTCCTAACCCAATGTTGCCCCCCAGACGCCCCTATCCTTCCTGTTTTATCTCTTCATGTTTTTGCTCTATACTCTAACATTTTCCTAAACTTTCTTTTCCAATTACTTTTCATCTCAGCTCTTGCAGTTAAACAAAGGCAAATGGCCAGGCTGTATACACACCATACCTGCTGAAGCAGCATTTCCAAGAAGAAATTCATGGAGACAACAAAGCAGTAGTAGGAATATAAGCCCCCCATTGTCCATGACATATTCTGGGGTAACCCATAGAGATCTAAAAGGCAACTATCAGATTACAAAAGGTGGTGCTGAGCCTTGGGCTGTAGGGTTTCAAGCTGAAGGATTATGGCAGCACAGCCTCTCTCTTGACATGACCTGCAAGCTAGAAACCAAATCTGTGGCTGCTGGCCTGTGAGCAAGTGGCAGGAACACCATGTCGGAGTCCACAGTTGGGGAAGTACTACACCTTTCCCTGGCATGATCGGGGGCTGGGGGCCAAGTGTTAGGGTTGAATAGAGTTGATTGCCTTAAACACTGGGCCATGGCTAGTTTCCCATGGGACAGTGCATAAAGCTTCCTCCTTTTCTAGAGGCCAGCCTCTAGGTGATTAGTCTTACACAAGTTAATCTCTACCTCTCAATTATCATGCCTCCAATTTCTAAGAACTCTCTTTTAGTCTCTGAATGCTCCTTACTTGTAGTATTGTTTTCTTGTCAATGCATGAATTCAATGTCTCTTATTTCTCTGAAAATATTAATGATAGATTTTCTTTACTTGCTTTGGACTTGATCTTTTATGTTAGAAGCTGTCCTCAGATGTCTAGTGATTCTAGGTTGTTGGCTCATATTGAAGAAAGAGGCACTAAAAAGCTAACTTGAAGAACTATAAACCTGTGGGTAAAGTTTATTGACTATGCAATCAATATGACTAAGGCATTTCCTTTGGGAATCCCCCCAACACACACACACACACACACACACAATGTCAGTATTTTTAGGTTTTTCTTTTGGGGTTGATCACAGTCCCCAGAGAAAGAGTATTAATCTCCTTCTTGAGAGCAAAGGTCTCACTGCCAGTGTTCTAGAAGCCACATTGACAAGTGAGTTGGGAATCGCATCCTTCCCTATATAAATACTTACAAAATCCCTGCTACCCTCACTTGAACCTGTATCCTCTGGCCCAGAGACCTTTCTCTGTTATCTTCTTGGAGAGAAAAATCCCAGTATACTTCTGGGGTAAGGAAGGTTAGTCACCTGGCTGCATAGAATAAAGAAGATCTGGAGACTTAATTGATTCTAGACATTCATCCAGTGCTCTGTGTCCTGTACTTCCTGTGGTACCTCATGCAACCAATTCCTGAATCTTTGAGGAATATTCTAAAGAGTAAGGCCATCTGCTTCTTGTGTTCTCCTACTGCTGGCTCGGGATTCAGTGCTTCTTGTCTGTTAACCACATACTTTCTTCCCAACATCCCCAGTTTTAATGGTTATGCCTCCCAACGATTCTCTTATGGGCTTAAGCCTTTAAAAAAAAAAATCCTGTACTTCTGTTTAAAGACGTTTTAGAGAGTTCCCAGCATCCTAATAGAGTTATTATGAAGAGTAAATGGGATAATTTATGGAAAGAAGCAAGGACAATGTCTGACACATAATCATAATGATTATTTTTGTTGTGTTTTTACTATTTTAGTCTTGTAAAATTATCCCTGCATGTGAATTATTTGTGCACATCTCTGTATACCTAAATAGCATAAAAAAGGAAGGCCCTGTGAAATCAAAACCTGTGTAATTTATATGATTTATTAAGGTCCCACTTGCCACCATTGTTATCTACATAACCCTGATCATTTAAACTGAGCTTATAAAAGAAACAGGGTATGAATGTGCATGACACCCAGCCACTAACATGATGGGGATTCCAGATCCATGGTTATCATTATGTAAGTACACTTCTGTATTGGAATCCATATCTCTTAATTACTGGCAAATTCTACTGACTCCTTTTGAAGAATGAATTGCCCCTCAGAAGCTTGGCACCCCTCCTCTCCACATGTATTACTTGTACAAAGTTAAGCAGTATGCCTCGGGGTGACCCTGTTAGGTAAGTGATCCTATAGTATCTGTGGGAATTTGTGCTGATATTCCCAAAAGCAGTTCTTAGCCTTGTGTGATTTCTGGCCTCTGGAGAATTATAAGATAAAAAGCAATAGGGGAAAACAACAGTTTAAAAAGATTTCATGTTTTAAAGCCAAAGATTCCACTAACCTAAGCTATGCTCAGGCCTTTCATGTCCCTCAATGAAGTATATTTTTGGCTATGCCCCATAAACTACTCAAATAATCCATTAAGATAGCTGTAGAAATCAGCATAGCAAACTATCAGTGAGCTAGTTTAGTTATTCACCGGTTATTAATCTTCTCATCTCAGGGTCATATTGTCCTGTCTTCAGCATTTTTCACAGTGTCTGATGATGTCCAGAGAGTTAATGGAGGTCCTGGAATGTGGATACAACAAGCATGATAATCTCTTGACTTGATGTCATTCTGGTGATCATCTTCAAACTTGGTGTGTTGCCCTGGCATGTGAGCAAGAAAGTACATGTGCTGTTTATCTGGGTAATTTGTACACTCTTCTGGCAAATAAATGGCTATGTATAATGATAATTTCCTTAACGATACTTTCACTAGCAGCGAATTGTTTGGAGCATCTGCTATCATTTTTACTAGCTGTCAATTTTGTTTCTTCTTTGGCTTCCTTATAAAGTTGAGGCAGATTTGTCATTGCTTAGAGACCCACAATATTTCTTTGAAGATTTATACGGACATTTTTCTCTAACTAAATTTTGCTCCCCCCTTCCCCAGTCTTTGCATGTTTGGGGAAGCTGTTTCTCTTTGAAAGTTCCTGCGGTTACGTCGCATGAACCCAGGCACAATTGCGCTCAATTATGATGATGTGATCATGAAGATGATGATGATGATGGGGCTAACTTGTATCAAATGCTTACAATGTTCTAGTAGTATAACATGCAGAATAGGACTGTTACAAGTTAAGAAACAAATTAAGTGACTTACAAGTTAAGTGACCTACCCCATAATTAGTCAGCTAGTAAGTGGTAGAGCTAAAATTTGCATCCCTATTTCTAACTCCACAGCTCAGTTTCTTAACCTGTAAAAATCTGTTTTTTAGTCTGTAAGAGCAGTTTCCTATATCAAATCTGCACCCTCTTGCTACCAGAGTCTAGACAGCAGTTTTCAGTTTTCATTTGCATGGTGCAGGTATCTATCTGTATAC
This sequence comes from Mirounga angustirostris, assembly GCF_029215605.1. NCBI lineage: Eukaryota > Metazoa > Chordata > Mammalia > Carnivora > Phocidae > Mirounga > Mirounga angustirostris. The sequence goes on along the minus strand of NW_026991709.1, from coordinate 171,496,667 downwards.
CTGAAAGAGCTTCCTTTACTTAGGATTTCTGTCAACAGAAATATCACCTGAGACCAGGTTGGGTATTGTCAACCACTATAAGGATTTGGACATTTACACTAAATGATATATGGAGGCAGCTTTGTTTCTGCTAGATTTTTAGTAACAAGTAACATTTATTATTTGGCAAACTCTGTTTTCAAACTTTATTATTTCACTCATTTAATTCTCAAAGTATGAGGTACAGGCTATTATTCCCACTAAATCTAGGGAAACTGAGGCACTGAGAAATGAAGTAACTTCCCTCAGATCAACACAGTAAGTGGTTGAATTAGAATTAAAATTCAGGAAGTCTGGGGTGCCTGGGTGGCTCAGTTGTTAAGCGTCTGCCTTTGGCTCAGGTCATGATCCCAGGGTCCTGGGATCGAGCCCCATATCAGGCTCCCTGCTCAGTGGGGAGTCTGCTTCTCCCTCTCCCTCTGCCTCTGCCTGCTTGCACTCTCTCTCTCTCTGACAAAAAAATAAATAAAATCTTAAAAAAAAAAAAAAACTCAGGAAGTCCGGTTCTATTGTACATAGTTAATCTCCCTAAACAAAACTGCCTCTCATTCAAGGGGTCCAATTTTCCAGTATATAATACTTTGAAAAGATTTTTTTTTTTTTTACTTGGAATTTTTACTTGTATTTTGGATTCTTCTTCAGCAGGGCTGAGCCTTCATTTATGGAGCTATGTTCCAAAAATAACCAACACATTACTACCTTTGGGAGCCTTTGGTAATAAAGTCTGATGATTCCTTTATGGCTTTCCCAGATCTGCTGCTTGTCATTCTTCTCTTGAATTCTTTTCTTACTTTATCAAGCTGGGCTCCATTGGATTCCCTTTTTTTTTTTTTTTCTTTTCTCCCTCTTCTTAAGTCTTGAGTCCTACAAGTACCTCTGGTTCCAACACATCATGTCACATTCTATCATAATAAAATTAGGCAAAGCTCATTTATACCTAAACATTGGCAGCCACCCAAACACCTCTTTCACAATGAATTAAAGCAAGCAGTGAGCTGGAGTCAGTCATATTGGAATAGAAATCAGTAACTTATAGTACTTTACAATCAACCAGACTTGGGGTTGAATATTTATTTTCTCCCTCCAATGAAGTCTGTGACCTTGGCGAATATATTTAGGCTCCTTAAGGGAGCATTGGCTACATCTTTTATTAGATGGTGATAATAATGATACCTATATCATAGGGTGGTAAAGTTTCACTGCTGGTGACTTATCCATCCTACAGATATTTATTGAGCATCTATTGCATCAGTAACTACACTATATATAAGGTATCTATGCTGAACAAGAAAGACATGTTCTCTGCCCTCACAGTGCTTACATTTCAGTGAGGTCATAAACACAGGTATTTAGCAAAGATCCTGGCACATGGCGAATACATAACTTCTGTAAGCTGCAATGATGATAATAATGATAGAGTTTAGTGATGCCTGGCCATCATGGTATCAGCACCATTTCACCAAGAACTTGAAATGATAATTATAATCTAACAGAACTAGGCATTCAGAGGAAATCTCCTTGTTCTCTGTTTTTTCTCCTCATATAAATCATCTATTAGGTAACCACAAAACAAAAGGGAAAATGCTTAATAAGCAGACTACTTAACCACCATGATAAATGTACAGCAACCTTAACCCTTGGTTAGCGTAATAAAGGTAAACATTTTTAACACTTTCTTTTAAATCACCTACATTAAGTACTCCATTGACAGATCTCCAAAAATTATAAATGAGTGTAACCTCTTCCAGCACCAAGAGGAATGGTCATCTTCGTCATTAGCAAACAGCAGTGTTGTCTGTTTTGTTTTTTTTTTAAGATTTTTTATTTATTTTTTGATAGAGAGAGAGACAGCGAGAGAGGGAACACAAGTAGAGGGAGAGGGAGAGGGAGAGGGAGAAGCAGGCTTCCCACTGAGCAGGGAGCCCGATTAGGGGCTTGATCCCAGGACCTTGGGACTACGACCCGAGCCAAAGGCAGGCGCCTAACGACTGAGCCACCCAGGTGCCCTAGTGTTGTCTCTTTTTATCACCCAACCCTACAGAGGCTATATTTTCTCTATTCATGTTTTACCTTCTTTTATAGCTGGTGGTTTAATGATTCTTTTTGTGTTTCCCACCTTTCTGATCAGTTTCACAATTACTCCTCCTCCTGGGTAATTTTCCAGTGACATCCTTTCCTTTTGGAATGCACATCTATGCAGTCCTCTGACTCGAGAAGACAGGATACTGTTGGTGCATGAAGTGATTTGGTGTCTTTGGATTTAGCTGCTAGTTTGAAGCATCTGGCAATCGGACATAAACTCCTGTACTTGAGCATTCATGCTTGAACCAGAAATTACTTTGTCATCTTCACTGGCTTTTTTTTATTAAGCAGCCAACAGCTGTCTTGGAGCTATGACTTACTACAGTGAGCTTTTTCCCTTAGAATGTCACCCTCTTCTTATCCTCAAAGTAAGTCTCTCCTTTTCCTTTTTTTCCCAAGCAAATCTTTGGCATCAATAGTAACTAGTGATGGTAATAATAGCATCTCACACTTGGGTAGCATTTTATGGTTTATGAAGCATGTTAAAATCCATTGACCCAGTTTGAATTTCATAATCTTCCTCAGATGCCAAATACCATCACTTCCAAAGTACAGATGAGAGACCTACAGCTGAGAGACGTCAAATGACATCTTGGTGGTTACAAACCCAGTCAGTGCTATCTGGCCAAACTGGGAAACTCGGTTTTTAAGACAGTACATAGATTATTTTATACATTTCATCATGATGACATTTTTAGCAAAACCTCTGTCTAATATCAATGCATCACTAAAAGAAATGTCATTTACTCAGTGAGAAATAAATCCCAGCCACCGTTTTTGAGATGAGCTCTGGGTCTGGGCTTATTTCCGGTGAACTGAGTACCCAGCTTATTTCTGGTCCTGCAGCATTGTTTGGAAGCCTTTACCCTGGTTGAAAATGGCAGTGTTCTCCTGGCTGCTGTGTTGTCCAAGTGAACACCATTCACTGTGAATGGTAGTCTCTAGACTTGTACAATAAGAGCTGGTCCTAATATGGTAGCCAAATGCAAGATGATCTCTTTGAGCCTATTTGCTTCCCTACCTAATGCAGAAACAACTCCCACTGGGGGCCTATCTTAAGTTAGAAGAGAGTTGTAGAAACGAATGAGAAACTGAGGAATGATCTACAATTGCAAAGGGCCATGTGCCTTGTATATCTCGCCTGCTTGCTCAAATAAATGAATTGACTTTTCTTACATCTCTCTCCATGAGCATCGGTCTGTGTGATGCTGCAGCATTTGCAAAACTCTGTTCACTCTTGCACCACAGCTCAGAGAGACACCCTAGGACCTTGGCATGAGCCATGCAAGCAATGTATACATACTTGTTATAACCTAGGCTGGAGTCTTGTCTCACTATTTTCCCTAACAATTGTGAGCTGTTAGATTCTAATGGATAATGTAGGATGTGAGTACATTCCCTGTAAAGTTTGAAAAGATTTATTGAAGAACAGACATTTGGATACGTACACACATACACCCCTAGGGGTTTTTGTGTGTTTACTTCAAGTAACATGTTTCTGGAATGAAGAAGTAGTGTTTTGGGCGCCTGGGTGGCTCAGTCGTTAAGTGTCTGCCTTCGGCTCAGGTCATGATCCCAGGGTCCTGGGATCGAGTCCCCACATCGGGCTCCCTGCTCGGCGGGAAGCCTGCTTCTCCCTCTCCCACTCCCCCTGCTTGTGTTCCTGCTCTCGCTATCTCTCTCTCTGTCAAATAAATAAATAAAATCTTTAAAAAAAAAAAAAAAGAAGTAGTGTTTTTTGTTTTTTTCCTTTTTTCAGTTAACCAAGGCCTAGCCAGAAAATTGTTTTTCTTTTTGCCTTTAATAAATCCCTTTCTAAAGCATCTGACCAGGGGTGCCTGGGTGGCTCAGTCGTTAGCATCTGCCTTCGGCTCAGATCATGATCCCAGGGTCCTGGGATTGAGCCCTGCATCGGGCTCCCTGCTCCGTGGGAAGCCTGCTTCTCCCTCTCCCACTCCCCCTGCTTGTGTTCCCTCTCTCGCTGTCTCTCTCTCTGTCAAATAAATAAATAAAATCTTTTTAAAAAATAAAAAAAATAAAGCATCTGACCAATTTTTAAATGGTAATCTTCACTCATTATTTTTAGACAATATTAGCACCACATCGCTTCACTAATCATGGCAAAGTCCAGCTGTTATTGTAGAGGAGAGTCAGTAAAGATGAAGAAAATGTAGGACTAAGGGTCAGACTAGCACTCTGACTTTAGGTGGAAGTAGCAAGATGCAACTTACCTGAAAATGACTGTATTTACACTGATGCAGCTCTTCCAGCAAAGGTTTTCTATTTTAAAATCCTAAAATAGGATGGAATGTTGCTCCACAAAAGGATGCCTTTTCACTTTTCCAGAATTCTTTTGTGACTGTGTGCCTTCCTTTTGGTGTGAGTGTCCTTTATTTAGCGTGTGATCTCTTTTTTGTGTGTGTTTATGGAGCACAGGACTCTGCGGCTCTCTGCCTGTGTCTTTCTTGCTTCGTTTCTCTGTATTTCCATCTCCTCTTTGCCATCTCTCTGCTTTCCCATTCTCACCCCCCCCACTATTTTTACATAGATTATATCTAAGTTTTAAATTAGTGGATACATGTTTAGATGTGTATGTTCCCTGTACCTAATTTAAAAGGCATGAAAAGTTCTAAACACCTCTCTAAAAATAAAACAAGTAGCTTTATACTTCTCTGACCCTCAATTGATTTTTTTTTTCTCTTTGGGTCAGCAACTCTCAATAGAAAAAAAAGTTTCCCTATCTCTGGTGTGGAAGATTGGACCAAATGTGCAGTGACCCTCAAATCCACTCTCAGAAAGTAGTTCTTCCCAGAAGAGTGTGTTTTCCAGCTATTTGCCTCCTTCTCCTCAAAATGAAGTGTACTAACAAAATCTGATTGAAGACTCTCCTAGTTTTCATTGTTCTTTCTTTAAGTTTCATTGAATGTGTATACAGATCACACTCTGAATGAAGCATGCACTGCAACAGAAAGAGAATCTTTATTAGCTAAATGAATGATGTCTTACCTGCCATGTGCAGGCCATTTCAACAACTGAAGGGGCCTAGTAGCTATTAATAGTTATCCATCCTGAAGGGTTTCAGGAAAAAAATTCAGTTAGAACTATAGACAAGCCCCCAAACAAGCTAGTCAGTAGTGACCCAGACTACTCGGGTAGGTGGAGTTGTTTGCTTTTGTTTTGCAGAAAGCTTTATAAATCAATCCCTCCTGCATCGAATAAAGGGAGGCTCACTAATAATGTCTACAAAGATAGTAATACTCTCCGTTTTAAGCTTCATATGCTCCTCAGTGACCTTTTCTCAAATCTATAAGCAAACAAAGAAACACGGTTTTAAAATATGAGAATTACTGCCTCTTTCCCAAGATGCAGAGTTCTTAAACTGAGGAATTTGAAAACATGTAGAAAATTGCTGACAGGAGCAGGATAAACAGAAAGGAGGGATGCCTCCTCCTTCTGCTGAGGATTCAGCACCACCTACTGACCAGATACTAACTAATCCTTCTCCGCCTAGCAAGCTGCATGAATGACACTTGGTTGTTACTTTGCATGTAGTGACAATGGGAGGCACTATCCGTGGAATTCATTGTCCTTGCCTCAAGGTGTACATTTCATTTCTTTTGTAGTTTAGATAAATATTCTCTTACCTTGTATCATTAGATATAGCCAGATGTCCATCAGGTGCAATAATGTATACCTTTAATCAGCAAAGACCTTATTATGCCATTCTTATGCATTTCAATGATACAATTTACTTTATTTCACTGACACTAATGGGATTTCTTTGGGACCCTTTTGCCCAGTGACTCATAAGGGAGAGTTACTCATGTACAGTAGCTGAAGGAAACAGGCCTGTAATCCCTCCTTCTCAAACAGAAAGAATTCTAATTATTATTTGATGAGAATGTTTCTCCATGGTTAAAAGATAACCTGTGGTTCCAATTTATCATTCCTTTTTTAACTGCTGTTACAGAAAAACAAAAAAGGCATAGTGTAATTTTAATTATACCTTAGCTTGAACATATAGTTTATTTGTCAATGAAAATCTTTTCCAAGAGTCTGTTTAGATCATTTCTTTTCAATCCTAAAGAAAGATTCACAAAGAAAATGTGACAGGGTAAATTTAGCATACCCCCCCCCCCTTTGTTATGGCTTGCTGCTTTGCTTGAGGAGTATCCTTATTCGTAGAGGAAGCCCAGACAACTGCAGAAAATTCTTCCCATTTGGGAAGACATCCCAGCTGAGAAACCCAGCTACTAAACCATGGCACAAATCCCAAACCCAGAGATTTGCTTTCCCTGGTGGCAGGTGAAAATAAGAGCACATAGATTGACCATGAATGATTTTAAGACATACTGTAACTGCCTCATTGAAAAACAAAACAAGACAAAACAAACTTATTATTAATGGTTGCAACTGATTTGGAGACCTGAAACGCAACCCAGAGCATCTGGTGTCATTAGAACGGTCTTCATAATTAAGTTGGTGCTCTCTGTGATGCATCTCATAGCCTTGATTATCATTTGGCTGCTCACCTCCCAAATACCTATACTTGGCCACCCCGTTTGTCTTGTGCATAGCAGTTTCCATTTGTGACAGTCAAGCTCATTAAACAGCTCTGCTTTGTGTTTTTTCCCTAGTCCTTGAAAATAGATCGGTAAGCATTCTGCTCAGGGGTGATTTGTGAATTGCTTTACAGAAGGCTCCCATTTGTGCTCAGCCTGACTGGGGTCAGAATTTGCCTTGTGTTTTCTTCTGATGTCATTTGTCAAGTCGCAAACGTGTTCAAAGAACCAGGTCATAGTACCATGTGGCAGTATTTCTTGGCATGAATCAGTTAAGAACCTTGACGCATGAAAGTGCCCTGCGCCATTGGTGTGTTTTTTCCACCATCTAAAAAGGGCAGATTTCCTTGTCTTCAGCCAAGATAAAATCATTGTTGTTGTTGTTGTTTTTAAATGGTTCCTTTTCCCTTCTACATATACAAACTCGTATTCTAATTGTGTTATCAGAGAGGTAAGATAAAAATAGCCTATGTTTGTTTTAAGATTTTTTTTATTCTTATGTTAATCCCCATACATTACATCATTAGTTTTAGATGTAGTGTTCTATGATTCATTGTCTGTGCATAACACCCAGTGCTCCATGCAGAATGTGCCCTCCTCAATACCCACCACCAGACTAACCCATCCTCCCACCCCCCTCCCCTCTAGAACGCTCAGTTTGTTTTTCAGAGTCCATCGTCTCTCATGGTTCGACTACCCCTCCGATTTCCCCCGCTTCATTCTTCCCCTCCCGCTACCTTCTTCTTCTTCTTCTTTTTTTTTTTCTTAACATATATTGCATTATTTGTTTCAGAGGTACAGATCTGAGATTCAACAGTCTTGCACAATTCACAGCGCTTACCAGAGCACATACCCTCCCCAGTGTCTATCACCCAGGCACCGCATCCCTCCCACCCCACCCCCCACTCCAGCAACCCTCAGTTTGTTTCCTGCGATTAAGAATTCCTCGTATCAGTGAGATCATATGATACATGTCTTTCTCTGTTTGACTTATTTCGCTCAACATAATACCCTCCAGTTCCATCCACGTTGTTGCAAATGGCAAGATCTCATTCCTTTTGATGGCTGCATAATATTCCATTGTGTATATATATATATATATATATATATATATATATATACCACATCTTCTTGTTTTAAGATTTTTAAAATTTTCCCTTTGCAGACATAGCTGCTCACGAGAAAACAAATTTTAATGGAAATAAGTGTCTGAAAGAAATCACACATCTAAAGAATTTCCAAGGGAGTAATAATTTATAACCAAAATGGAGACTCAGAAACAAATACCAAATGTGTAGATGCCTGATGCTATCTAGATGATGATACACTGAATGTATATTATTTCATCAGCATATTTGGGCAGTGAAAGCTGTCCATGCCTACAGTCAGGGCCTGGATCTCAGCTCCTTGCCAGGAAACTTGGGGGGGAAAAAAAAACCTCTATCCAGATTTAAGAACTTTAAAAGGAATTTAACTATGGCCAGAGTGGGCAGCAAGGCCACCCAAGGAAACAAAGGCCAAGCCTCTACAGTATACAGCGGAATGCCCTATATTTTGCTGCCCTATATTTTGCTACCCTATGGGATGTAAATCCCAAATTCCTCATGTAACCTGGTTTAAGACTTTACAACCACACAACAGAGAAGACTGCTCATGAGAAGGAAAAAAAACTCCCTTGTGAGATATAATTTCCAAACCAAAATTACAAAGACAGTGTCACCTTAAAAGAAAATCAGCAAGTACAACAAACAGAAGAATTTCAAACCCTCAAAAGTAGCAATAATAGAACAATCTGGAAGAGACTTGTAGCTAAGTAGTATAGATTTCTCAAGGGTAACCTCACCTACTCCATCACTCACTCCCCACTTCCCACCTAACTCCCTGACAGAAGGGATTCATGGCTGAAAAGCAACTGGGGGGGGTGGGTGGACAAACTGGAAACTATGTTGGTTGTTTGTTTTGGTAGCTGTTTTATTTATTTATTTATTTAAGGATTTTATTTGTTTATTTGACAGAGAGATACAGCCAGAGAGGGACACAAGCAGTGGGAGTGAGAGAGGGAGAAGCAGGCTCCCTGCTGAGCAGGGAGCCCGACATGGGGGCTCAATCCCAGGACCCCAGGATCACGACCTGAGCCAAAGGCAGCCGCTTAACGACTGAGCCACCCAGGGCCCCTTGGTAGCTGTTTTAAAAGGCAGACCCTAATGACCTAGCTGAAAAGAATAATTGGAATATTAATCTCTTCTATTTAATGACAAATTATTCTCTAAAAGCTTAATATAATTGGAGTAATGCTGTGTTCCTGATATTAGGTATTTTATGAATGTGTTGACTCAAAGTTTCACCCTGGTGTGAAAGGAGGAAGCTCGGTGTTTCAGTTTTTGTAAAGTAATACATTCCCTGTATCTATTCATCTTCTAAGTAGTAGCATAAACCTTTAATTTTTAAGTAACATATGCTCTGGAATTTGAGTTGGACATCTTTTTTATTTTGTTTTTCTGCAGTGTACTCGTTTTTAGATTTTACATTTTCAATATTAAAACAATCTAAGTCCCATCTTCCCTTCCATTCCATTCTCTTACTTTCCTACATCCCTTCCCTTCCCAGCATGTTGGAGTCTGCATAGGTAGCTGAGGATACAGGATAGTAAGGTGGGTTGGAGAGCTGTCGTGAGGCATGGGTCTATGGGCCCAGAATCCTAGGACATGGGATAGTTGAGTGTGGGTGCAGAGGTGGTGGGCAGAGGCGTCAGTTGACAAGGTTGTTGATTGGTTAGACTAAGCAAAAAATAAGTTGATTAAGCAAATAAGTAAATTTTTTTGTTTTGTTTTTATTTTTTTAATTTCGAATCCCGTATAGTTAACATACAGTTTTATATTAGTTTCAGGTGTACAATAGAGTGATTCAGCAACCCTATACATTACTCAGTGCTTATCAGGATAAGTGTACTCTTAAACCCTTTCACCTATTTCACCCATCCTCCCATGCACTGCTCCTCTGGAACAAACTCCATCAGCTTGTTCTCTATAGTTAACAGTCTGTTTCTTGGTTTGTGTCTTTCTCTTTTTCTTTCTCCTTTGTTCATTTGTTTTGTTTCTATTTTTTTTTTAAAGATTCATGTATTTATTTATTTGAGGGAGAGAGCGTGTGCGAGGCAGGGGAAAGGCAGAGAAGAATCCCAAGCAGATGCCCCACTGAACGAGGAACCAATGTGGGGCTCGATCTCACGACTGAGATCATGACCTGAGCCGGAATCAAGAGTCAGATGCTCGACCAACTGAGCCACCCAGGCGCCCCCATTTGTTTTGTTTCTTAAATTCCACATATGAGTGAAATCTTATGGTATTTGTCTTCCTCTGACTGACTTATTTCACTTAGCATTAAGTGAAATCTCTCTCTAGCTCCATCCATGTTGTTGCAAATGGCAAGATTTCATTCTTTTTTATGGCTGAATAATATTCCAGTGTGTGTGTGTGTGTGTGTGTGTGTGTGTGTGTGTGTGTGTTTACCACATTTTCTTTATCCATTCATCTATCAGTGGAGATTTGGGCTGCTTCCATAATTTGGCTACAGTAAATAATGCTGCAGTAAACATAGGGGTGCATGTATCCCTTTGATTTAGTGTTTTTGTATTTTTTTAGTAAATACCCAATAGTGCCATTGCTGAATCATAGGGTAGCTCTATTTTTAACTTTTTGAGGAAACTCCATACTGTTTTCCATAGTGGCTGCACCAGTTTGCATTCCCACCATCAGTGCACTAGGGTTCCTTTTTTCCACATCCTCACCAACACATGTTGTTTCTTGTTTTGATTTTAGTCATTTTGACAGGTGTGAGGTGATATCTCATTGTAGTTTTGATTTGCATTTCCTTGATGATGAGTGATGTCGAGCATCTTTTAATGTGTCTGTTGGCCATCTGGATGTCTTCTTCGGAGAGGTGTATGTTCATGTCTTCTGCTCATTTCTTAGCTGGGTTGTTTTTTGGGTGCTGAGTTTGATAAGTTCTTTATATATTTTGAATCCTAACCCTTTATCAGATATGTCATTTGCAAATACCTTCTCCCATTCAGTAGGTTGCCTTTCAGTTTTATTGATTGTTTCCTTCACTGTGCAGAAGCTTTTTTATTTTGATGTAGTCCCCATAGCTTAGTGTTGCTTTTATTTCCCTTGCCTCAGGAGACGTATCTAGAAAAATGTTGTTACAGCAGATGTGAAAGAAATGACTGCCTATGCTCTCTTCTAGGATTTTTATGGTTTCAGGTCTTACATTGATATCTTTAATTCACTTTGAGATTATTTTTGTATATGGTGTAAGAGACTGGTCCAGTTTTGTTCTTTTGCATGTAGCTGTTTAGTTTTCCCAGCACCATTTTTTAGAGACCTTTTCCCATTGTGTATTCTTGACTCTTTTGTCAAAGATTAATTGACCATATAATCAAGGGTTTGTTTCTGGGCTTTCTATCCTGTTCTGTTGATCAGTGTGTCTATTTTTGTGCCAATATTATACTGTTATGATTATTACAGCTTTGTAATATAACTTGAAATCTGGAATTGTCATACCTCCAGCTTTGCTTTTCTTTTTCAAGATTGTTTTGGCTCTTTGCGGTCTTTGGTGGTTTCATACAAATTGGGACTGTTTGTTGTAGTTCTGTGAAAAATACTGTGGGTATTTTGATAAGGATTGCATTAAATCTGTAGATTTCTTTGGGTAATATGGACATTTTAACAGTATTTGTTCTTCCCATCCATGACCATGGAATATCCTTCCATTTGTTTGTGTCATCTTCAATTTCTTTCATCAGTGTTTTATAGTTTTCAGAGTACAGGTCTTTACCTCCCTGGTTGGCTTATTCCTAGGTATTTTATTATTTTTGGTGCAGTTGTAAATGAGATTGCTTTTTTAGTTTTTCCTTCTATTGCTTCCTTATTAATGTATAGAAATGCAATGGACTTCTGTACATTGATTTTGTGTCCGGCGACTTTATTGAATTCATTTATCAGTTCCAGTAGTTTTTTGGTAGAGTCTTTAGGGTTTTCTATATATAGTATCATGTCATCTGCAAATAGTCAGAGTTTTACTTTTTCCTTACCAAGTTGGATGCCTTTTATTCTTTTTGATTGTCTGATCACTGTGGCTAGGACTTCCAGTACTATGTTGAATAAAAGTGGTGAGAGTGGACATTCTTGTCTTATTCCTGATCTCAGGGGGAAAGCATTCAGGTTTTCACCATTGAGTATGATGTTAGCAGTGGGGCCTTAATTATGTTGAGGTATGTTTCCTCTAAACCTACTTTGTTGAGGGTTTTTATCATGAATGGATATAGTGCTTTGTCAAATGCTTTTTCTGCATCTATTGAAATGATCATATGGCCTTTATCCTCCTTTCTCTTATTGATGTGATGTATCACATTGATTGATTTGTGAATATTAAACCACCCTTGCATCCCTCGAATAAATCCCACTTGATCGTGGTGAATGATTTTTTTAAAAATATATTATTGGATTTAATTTGGTCGCCAATACTTGTTTTTTGTGTTTTTATTTGAGCATTCTGACAGGTGTGGGTGATATCCTATTGTAGTTTTGATTTGCATTTCCCTGATGATGAGTGATGTTGAACATCTTGTCATGTGTCTACTGGCCATCTCGATGCCTTCTTTAAAGAAATGCCTGTTCATCTCTTCTGCCCATTTCTTAATTGGATTTTTGTTTTTTGGGTGTTGAGTTGAAATGAGTAAATGTTTTGAAGACAAGATCTAGAGATAATTATAGAGGTATATTTATGTGTATTATACATATGTGTGTGCATATATATGCATGCACTTAGCTCTTTGGCTAAGGGGACCTAGAATCATAAGCACATGGTGTCCACATCTTGATTTCTCAAAACCATCATCCACTAAAAATAACCAGTCCTCCCTGCAGAAATTGCTGATTCTAGGACTACAGTGAAGTGTAAGATGAGCCTTGAACATCTTACTGGGCCAGACAGTAAGGAACACTCAACAAATGAGCAAAATGTCACAAGGACACAGGAGCCAGTTTAAGAGGTTTGCCACTGGCCAAAATGGGGACTATTTGAGCATCAAAATAAATAACAATAGTAATGTATTAAAACCCATTGGGCCAAGAGTATATAGAGGAATGAATGAATGAATGAATGAATGAATGAATGAATGAATGAGAGAGGAAAGTTCTTCCTTAAAAGAAAATGTCATCCAGTACATGTAGAGGAATGATGGAAACAGACTTGTCATTCAGCAGTCATCACAGGGGTGGTTGCTTCAGGCAGGAGTATTGAATGGATCCTAAGTCTGATGGGTAGAGGTGTGATGAGTGTCAGAATATTGGTGTAATTTCAGAATACCTCCTCACAAAATTCTAATCACTTACAAGGGGGAAAATGTTAAATATGAGGTAAAGAAACAATGCAGACACCAACATGGCCAGGTGATCAGGGTTTTTAACCATGGTTTTTAACCAGGGTCAGTGTGAAGATGAGTTCACATCACATCACATAGCTCCTGATCCAATGCACTTAGAAGATACACCACAACATTTCAGTGTTGTTCCTGCTGAGAATGCACGACAGACAAATCCAGGTTGAGAGTCAACCTATAGAATGTAAGGCCTATTCTCTTTAAAACTGTCAAGGATTTGAAAGGTAGGGGAAGACTAAAGAAATCGTCTAACTTGATGGATCCTGAAGCAGCATGACAAATAAATTCAACATGTTTTCCTGGATAAGGTCCTGGACTAAAATATAAAGAGACATGACTGAGAAAGTTAGCAAATTTTGATTGGGATCTGAATTGCCAAGTGATGATATACCAGGGTTGATTTCTTTATTTGGAGGGTCATGTGCTGGTTGTTAGGAAAGTGACCTTGTTTGCGTAAATACATGCTGGAATGTTTAAGGGTGATGAGACCTCGTGTCTACAGTTGCTCTCAAAAGGTTCAGAAAAAGTCTAATGATAATGAGTAGATATTATATATTATAGATAATATCATGTTTGTTTATTTATTATAGATAAATATATAATATATAGATAATATATATTATAGATAAATACATAATACATAGATAATATGTTTATTTATTACATATCTTCATTATATGCAAGAACGAAAGAAGCAAATGCAGTAAAATATTAACAATGGAGGGGTCTGTGTGAAGGTGAAAGAATTCTTTGTACATTCCTGGCAACTTTTCTGTAAGTTTGAAATTATTTTTAAAATAAATTGCTCTTGGGGCGCCTGGGTGGCTCAGATGGTTGGGCATCTGCCTTCGTCTGGGGTCATGATCCTGGGGTCCTGGGATTGAGCCCCGCATCAGGCTCTTGGCTCGGCGGGAGGTCTGCTTCCCCCTCTCCCTCTGCTTCTCTCCTTGCTTGTGCTCTCTCTCACTCTCTCTCTCTCTGTATCTCTGTGTCTCAAATGAATAAATAAAATCTTTAAAAAATAAAAAAATAAAATAAGTTGCTCTTTTAAAGCAAGAAAAAAATAAATCCTTAATGTGTCAGTAATGAACACAGAAGAAGAACCAGAATTTACACAGTGAGTGAACCCTTAGGTGGCTCCTTTGTTATGTTCTACTGGGTAAATAATAAGAAATATAACACAATACCTTCCCAATCTACAACACTTTTAAGGTTCAGGGTCTTATTTCTAGCATTAACCAATACCACCATTCACAGATTGTCATCAACTTATCCTTAACCACCTCTCATGAGTAGGTACAGAGCTAGGCACCAGGGATTATAAAAGTGTAAGATCTGGTCACTGACTCCCAGGAACCTGGTCATAGGGGAGAAACTGGATATATGTAAATGATAGTCCGTGACAATGCTCAGGCTTAATGTTGAGGAAAGAGAACAAGCTTCACTAAAGGAAAAGATTACCAGTGAGGAGGGTGGTCAGGGAAGCATCAGTCTTCAGAGGGATAATAGGCTTTATCCAGCCTGGCTGGCCTTCAGTGTAACCTGACTTACCTTCTCTGATGGTGCCCACCTCTGCTTGAATACTTTTTGAATAGGTGATTCACATTCTCCTGAGGCAGCGCATTTCCCTGTTGAAAAGGTCAAATTATTGGAAAGTTCTCTCTTATACAGAGCCAAAATACACTTCTTTGTACCTTGTACTTTGGGTGACACGAAGTAAGTTTAATTAATCTTCTGCCTATAAACCCTTCACATATTTGAAGACCACTCTTGTGTCTCCTATAATTTCTCTTTCTTATGTCAAACATTTTCAGTTATTTTAGCCATTACAGATTTGTTATGTGCTTCACTAACCTAGGTGCACTAATTTGCCAGTGAATCCAAAAGATGTTCCTAGCCAAGCTGTGGTCTCATTAATGCAAAATACAATGGGATTTTTACCTAAGACGAAATACCACACGCTATCTGTTCAACTTAAGATTGCATTAGCTTTTGGGGCAACTTCACAAACCCTGCTGACACTGAGATGTTCAAGTCTTTTCCACGTGAGCTGCCAATACAGTCTTCTTCTAGCCTGTACCTTCGTAGCTGTTTTTTTTAAGTGTAGTCTTTTACCTTTATCCCTATTACATTTCATACTAAATGAAAGAATTGGTCCAGCTTGAAATCACTGTGGAAGTTGAATTTCATCTCATATTTAGGGTATTCCTTTTATGTGTGTTTTATGCAAAATTGGTAGATATAGTTCATCCAACACAGGTTTTATTTTTATTCAAAAAATGGGACCAATGCAGAGAGTGGAAATTCATCTCTAGGATGCTACCTCCAGGTTTTTATGAAAATTAAACCACCATCTTTGTTGTGGCATTTAACTACTATTAAAAATAGTTCTCTGACCACTCCCCCTTGCGCCATTTCAGGTGAGCTGTCAGCTCTTTGACTAGCTCCTGTTTTTGAAGAATCCCATTTTTAAAGTTCCATCTATAAAAATTAATATAAAAAAGAAGACACAACCTGACTCAAAGGCATCATCAAAACCATTACAGTAAAGAAAGTCACTAACAAAAGGAGATGCATACTTTCTGTAAACGAAGAGCAATGAGACACACATTAAGTACTTTCCTGATAGTTACCGAGTGAATACCTTGGCACTGTGAGTGAAAGTATTTACCAACTAAAAGGAAGGGTTGGTATTGTATAGGGAAAGCAAAATCAAAATAGAATTCTTGTCCTGTGAACCCACAGGTACTTGTTTTTATAGATAATAAAAGCCCTAGATCAGAAAGCTTTTCCACCAATAGGGAAAGTCAGAAGATAATATAACTTGGATAATAAGTATTGTAATTTATGCATCAAATTGTTGACCTAATCGTTAACAGAGTTGTTAATAATTTTCTCTCTCTCTCTCTCTCATGGTTGTCCTGCTCTCGAGAACAAAGCACTTAGTGTACTTTCTGTCCTCTATCTATTATAGGAAACAATGTAGAACATGAGTATTTTTTTTATTTTATTCTAGGAGGGTTAAACACTTGGTAAATATATACATTTTATTTTATTTTTTTTTAAAGATTTTATTTATTCATTTGAGAGAGAGAATGAGAGACAGAGAGCACGAGAGGGAAGAGGATCAGAAGGAGAAGCAGACTCCCCGCCAAGCAGGGAGCCCGATGCGGGACTCGATCCCGGGACTCCAGGATCACGACCGGAGCCGAAGGCAGTCGCCCAACCGACTGAGCCACCCAGGCGCCCCAAATATATACATTTTAAACATCAGTCCTCTGGAGTTCTGATTTTATCATTCTCTGCAGGATGAACCAACCACAAGCAGAAAAGTTTAGGGATGTCGTTGATCATATTTATTGTTGGTATTTAATTACATCCAAATCCAGACATCAATTCACATCTCGAGTCCTAATTGCCTTTGAGAGTTCTATGCACAGAACAATAGCTGGAGTGACTCTTCAGAACAGAAGTCGTAAATATAGGTTCTTCCTGATCTTGATGAATTAAAACCCAAGGAGGGGAGACAGTTTTGTTTTGAAGAAGCCATCTGTTTATTTGTGTACAGCGTTTGTATTCAAATTTAAGGAAATTAATCAAATAAAAAGCATCAGAATTCACAACACAGAAAACAGGAGTACTGAACAGGCATGCAATTTGAGAAAACCAAGTAGATAATGAGGTTTCAACCTCTTTAGTTTAATCTTCTCTAGTCCCAAGGAGACCTCTCTGGTGTGTGTATCCTGCATGACTTGCCTTGCCTTGATTCTTGCTCCCTCGGAGCTCAGAACAGGAATCGGTGATAAGTGCTAAATTCATGAATTAGCAGCTGTCAGCACAGACCGGACCAGCATAATCCTTGATTTAGGGAACTTCTCCAGTTCTTGGTTAACAGGCAACTGAGTTCACTAATAATAAGATCTGTCCCCACTCCCTACATGTGCATAAAGGAATGAACATTTCTTCAGGAAACAAATGTCAATTAAAAATGTGAGCCAGGGGTGCCTGGGTGGCTCAGTTGGTTAAGCGACTGCCTTCGGCTCAGGTCATGATCCTGGAGTCCCGGGATGGATGCCCGCATCGGGCTCCCTGCTCGGCGGGGAGTCTGCTTCGTCCTCTGACCCTATCCCCTCTCATGTGTTCTCTCTCTCTCATTCTCTCTCTCTCAAGTAAATAAAATCTTTAAAACAAACAAACAAACAAAAAAAAAATGTGAGCCAGAATTGCAAATGACTCCAGGCTTTGGAATATGTGCCAACTCCTTGCTGCTCACCCAAAAGTTGTCAGGAGATAGGAAGCCAAGACATTTTTAAGGACTTGAGCCTGGACATTTGACTCTGCTCTCAGGAGTTTGATGTGTAGGCTTAGAGCTAGAGCCAGCATTTTATGCATGAAGTCATCGCTACTTTTTACCT
Source organism: Mirounga angustirostris (assembly GCF_029215605.1). Lineage (NCBI taxonomy): Eukaryota > Metazoa > Chordata > Mammalia > Carnivora > Phocidae > Mirounga > Mirounga angustirostris. Next base: position 171,479,127 of record NW_026991709.1, on the reverse strand, counting down.
TTTTAAGGCAGTAACTTCATTACTCTTGCAGTGAAACCCTCTGAAACTGTCTTCACCCCACGGCCTTCTCTGAATTTCTTCTGCATTTAAATATCTTAAGTGGACTGTATATAAGCAAGAGTACAAATTGCTATATTATGCCCTTAGACTTGGTCTCTGGATGATTTGTGAATGGATATCATGTTTTCAGCTAAATGAAAGGATGCAGCTCAGCACAGCAGATAGTTCCTTTTAAACACTCTTAGGCATCAGTTTCCCTCATCCATTAGGTAGAGATGATAATAATACCTATTTGTTAAGAATAAATGTAAAGTTTTAACACAGTGTCTGGAATGTAAGGGGCTCAGCTAGTTATTATGAATGTTTTCATTCCCTCATTCTCTTTTATATCTCTTTGGCTACCAAGGCACTGTGATCCATGCAACACACACTACACGCTTGGTGGATAAATCAACAAATGAATGTTCTTTAAGATAAGAATCTAAATTGTGAAATCAGTACACAGGTAGTTAAAGGAGAATTAGGCAACATCTCACTGAGTAAAAACCATACACACATATGATTTTGGCCAGGAATAATTCGTTCCAGTCTTCATTCTATAGATGAGGAAAATTTAAATTTTAAAAGCAAAAATTATTCTAAAGTGCTTTGTTCTCAATTCCTTCCCTCATTTAAAAAAAAAAAATCTCAATCTGTATCTATACCTGCAGATCAGTGAATCACTAGAGCAAATTTTGATTATGTGACTTGTAAAAGCCTCAGGTTTTAAAATAAAGGATTTTCCCTCCCATCATCTCTTAGCTGAAAATACCTGTTTTTACCTTCTCTTTTCATGAACTTCACTCATACGGCAATGAGTGAAAGCACAAGCAGTCCATTTATGATCTTTTCCTAGTTTTGGAAAACAGCAAAAGTATATTTCACTCCAAGCTGATAATCTGTTTATGGACACAGACTTTCCTTTTCTAATGACTTGAAATGTGTGCTTTCCATAGTTGGTTAAAAGGGCAGAAAAACTCTTTTAAATACTCTCTTTAAAGAGGAGGTTTTTGTATGCATTGCTGGAAAGTAAGACCCATCAAACATGTCCTATGAGACATCATTTCAAAATTTCCAACTGAGATTTTAATCGAGGAGATACACTTAATAAATATTTATATACCCCACAGCCTGAAATATAATCCTGTGAGTATAGAAGGGTATTAATCAATGTTCTTTCATTGTTTTGTTTGCTTTTGATTTGTCTTCTTTGTTATGGTTTGTTTAGTTGGTTTTGTTTGATTTGGTTTAGTGCAGAGAAATTTCTGGAATATGGCTGAATTCAGAATTTCATTCTTTAGGTATTTATATGACCTTTATATTTAACTCAAATTTCTTTTCACCGTTGTATTCTGACAACATTTTATGAAATCATATTGCAGTGAAAAAATAAAAGATCATCGGCACGTCAGTGTAGGATTAGGGTTTATAAACTGTCTCAGCTAAACAAGCCCATTTCCTTTTCAATTAAAATCATAATGTAAAGGGTGAATTTAAAAGCGAATTAGTACTTATTTTAAAGATGTAATATGCAAATATATATAATTTTGTCAATGAGTTCATTACAGCATTTTTATATTATATTTATAAAAATTTGCTAAAATGTCTTAGTTTCAAAATGGTTGAGACTATAAACTTAATAGTACATTATGCAGATTATAAAAATATGTAGATAAAGATATAAACCTGTATTATATTAACTAGAGAAAAAAGGAAAATCATGTGTATCATGTTATAAGAATGCAAAACAAAACAACTTGAAAAACTATAAACCAAAAAGACAGAGGGAAATTACATCAAAATGAAAAAAGACGTTTTATCTGGACAGTAAGGAGAGTAAGTAGGATTTGTTTTGTTTTGTTTTGTTTGTTTTTTGGTCTCTTCTTTTAACTTTCTTAAATTTCCTAAACTTCCCATGCTAAACATTTATCACTTTTATAATAAGGTAGGGGGGAGCCAAACAAACTTCAAATTAACATGGATTTCTCCTGTTAGTATTCAGCTGAATTACTGCTTTCTAGTGACACTGGGGAGATATGAAAACCTTTTTAAAGAGGCAGTTTCCAAGCAGGCTGTCAGAAGTAGGCCCTTCCATTAGTGTCTTCAGAGATCTAACCTCAGTGCTCCCCAGCTGAGTTTTGTTGCTCTGTGAAGATTCACATAATGAATGTTTTCATCTTTTCATATTAAAAATGACCTCCTGGCCTGAAGCTCAGCTTCCCAGATGACTGAGGTTTACTGGTCACAGCCTAAGAAAAAATAAAGCAAAACTACTTAGTATTTCATCCTGCTCTTGGATTCTATGTTTTACTTCCACACAAGCTCACAGGCTTTGTTAATGATTTGCCTTTGTTTTCACCCACAGATCCAACAAGGGTGATGGTACCCCCTTCCAGCATGGATGTCACTGTTGGAGAAAGTATTGTTCTGCCTTGCCAGGTAACACATGATCACTCGCTAGACATCGTGTTTACTTGGTCATTTAATGGACACCTGATAGATTTTGACAAAGATGGGGACCACTTTGAAAGAGTTGGAGGGGTAAGTATTAATATCAAACTGTCTATAGGAAATTGAGTATGCACTGAACTTCTGCAAAGTGACTCAACTTGTTTAGACTAACTTGAAACGAAATATAAGGTTATTCTTGATCTTGTTCCAACACCTGATTTTAAGAAATTCTTGGTTAATTCCTGCTCCTTTTTGCCTGATCAGTGCGGCCCCACTTACTGAGTAACCCTAGATGACAGTCCTCTGCATCCCCACAACAATGCTATAGGCTAGTTATTCCGAACTATGTATGAATCAGGAAACTAGAGCTCGGGGGGAAATGTATGGTCTACCTTGGCCTCAAAGCCCTAAACTGTGGAACTCAGCTTTAAACTTCAAATCCCTGGGGGCGCCTAGGTGGCTCAGTCGTTAAGCATCTGCCTTGGGCCCAGGACATGATCCCAGGACCCTGGGATGGAGCCCCGCATCGAGCCCCACATTGGGCTCCCGGCTCAGCGGGAGGCCTGCTTGTGTTCCCTTTCTCACTGTGTCTCTGTCTGTCAAATAAATAAATAAAATCTTAAAAAAAAAAAAAAAAAACTTCAAATCCCTGGCTCTGTGCTCCACGCAATACCATATATCATAGCACATGATTAAGAAAATATCTTAAGGACAGTTTACTCATGTGGTTTTAGGCTGCTGATTAAACTCTGCTTGGCTCTTATAGAAGTCTCATTGTGACATTAGGGCTCTCTTTCTTGAATCTGAAAGTCTGATCAGGGTATTTAATATCTCCAGGTAATTTTGAATTCAAATGTTTGAATTTTCATAATGCCTTCCTTTCCATAAAAATACATATTACCATTGAATACACACCAAGATGAGGTTAAATCTGGAAACAATCTGTATCTATCACAATTGTTCTCAAAAAAAATTTTTTTACCCTAATACTGCCGTACATTCCCATTAGTAATAAAGATTCACTCTGGCTGCCATGCTCATGGAAGGGTCCAACCAAAGACAGAAGAAAATAAAAATGAGGCTATGACTTGAAAAAAGCCCTCCCAATTCCTCTGCCATAGGAATCTAATTTGTCCTCTTCATTTTGCCTCCCCTCCCCCTTATGTTGAGAATAAGTGGGCTAAAGCTTATAAAATTATCTGTATGATATGTTGAGGGCCTGTTTTCCACTCAACTATAATACTATTCTGTTAATTACATTCTTGCTGCCTTTCTCAAATGATGTCTCTCACGGAACACCAAGAATAATCTGAACATTTTCTCAATTTTTCCAAAGATCATATATAACTGGTAATATTTTAGATACATAGGAGAGAAGTTAGTTTATTACATCAGTGGATGCCTTGGGTCACGAGGGATTCACTCTTGGAATCCTGGTTGAGAAAGCCTGGATGAAATTGCCAATATTAAGCATTCTGGACTTCTTTGATATGATTCAGCTTAATCACCAAGTGGGAGAGATATTAATTTCACAAGGGCATTGAAGATATTAAATACCTTCAGGTCTAGAAAAGTGCATAACCTAATGCCTTCCACAAAAGTAGTACTTGATAAATTTTAATAGTTTTGCTAATTGAAGGAAGAATAACATGGATTTTAATAACAGGAAAGTATAAATTGAGAAAACCTTCATAGATTAAGCAGAATATTAGTTTTCATGCTAAGACCAATGTCTTGGCCAGGAGAGATATTAAAAATATTATCTCCCAGAATGGCACAGTCACCAACCAATTAGAACAGTTGCCTGACCGATCAAAATAGATGCCCTATCAGTCAGATGTGGATTTTATGCTGGACTGGCTGAGGCACAGGTGGGGACACCCCTAATGGAGTCAAGCACTAATGACCACCTTTTGTAGAGAGCTCTGTCTGTGGAATCACAGCCATTAGCATCTCATATGGGAAAAGCTCGTCTCTTCTGTGAAACTCTTGCTAATACCCATCAGTTATTGCTAAGAAGTGCAAAATTCAGGACAGCACTACAAATTGTGAGAAATCGGTGTATTAGCCCCCAGGATCTTTAATGTCTATGGCGGTAGAACTTGACAGCAGAAGAGGGAAGGAAGCAATGCTGCAAGCCATTTCAGTTTCTGCTTCCTGGGTCAGCATGGTGGAAGGGATGCTTGGTAGAACCAACCTGTTGCAATTTTCAGAAAAGCTGTTATTCCCTTGTCCTTTGATGGCCTCCAAGTGCTCTGTCAGGAACAGAACAGACCACAACAAGAAAAAATAAGCTGGTACTGTTTTGTTCACTTTGGTAGGAACACGAATGTAGATCTCAGTAAACTGTTTCATCTGGATGACTTCAAAGGAAAAAAGAAAGTTGATTGTGGTCTCCTTCTGTGAGACTCTTACTTCAATCCTGACTTTATTTTTTTCTTTGTTTCAGTTTCACTTTAAAAACACAACTGTGATCCAAATCTGTAAATAAAGACAGCACATTCTGTTAATACATTGTTGTACTCTGAAATTTCCAGGCTACAACTGGTTTATTCTGACTTTAATCCCTTGGTGAATGAAATGGATAATCGACATAGTATACCCATTTCTTTAAAACAAACACGGCTTTCCACCTTCCCTGCACATACCTCCTTGTGAGGCATATTTTTTTGTTTAAACCTATACTCAAGAGTCCTAACCACATGAATGTCTTAGGTAAAGAAGTATTAATTATGATGGTGATGATCCTTTATATTTGCAAAGCGCCTAATCATTTATCAAGCACTTTCATGTCTATCAGCTCTTTAATCCTCACAGAAAGCCTGCAGAATAGGGTAGCAATTATTATCCTATTTTACTGAGCAATTATAAGACTTGATTAGTAAATAGAATCTGAATGAGAACCCAAGTGTTATAAATAAAACAGCTTCCTGGTAAAAATAAATAAATAAATAAAAATCACAGCTCTCCTTGAGTTAGATTTAATATTTTTGACCTGATACTTGTGGTCATCAATAATACCAATTTAAATTAACTCTGTGCTTCCCAGTTTTCAGGATTTCACGTATACATACAGTCTCATTTGATTCTCACAACCTCACGCAGTGGACAATGCATCCTTCTTTCACAGGTCAGTTAACTAAGACCCAGAGACTTACATGAAATCTCACAGCAGGGATCAGCCCAAGACAACTGAGTACCTAAACATCAGCTCTCCCTTCACTGAATGCTTGAGGCTCTCTTCTAAACTTATTTACAACTATTGGCAGTTCCAGGTTTTCCATTGTCCCGGATGGATTTGTGATATATTGCTCTAAAACAAAGGGAATTAAGTACACATTAAATTAGATTGAGAATAAGGTCTTTCCAGATGGTAGAATGGCCTGACTTTGTGGATTCACATCCTGGCTCTGCCATTTATTAGCTAAGTGATTTTTAGGCAAGTCATACAACCTCTTTGTGCTTGAGTTTCTTCACCTGTAAAGTAAGGATAACAGGAGCACCTACCTTATAGAACATGTGAGTATTTAGCTTTAATATATGGCTCCCATATTTAAATACTGTTAAGCATTATCCAACATTATTGTCATTTGGAAGAATAGCAACAGGGCCAACATAACCTATGTTATCTTATCATCTGTTGTGGGGTTTGAAGTAAGCATAGCTTCCTGAATCTGACCTCTAGGGAGCACTTATACGCAAGCCACCTGTTATCCAAGCTTTTGATGAACAGAGCCTGAAACAATGAAACTCCAAGGTGTAGCCATGTTCTTTAGTTGTGATAAACTGTAGAGGCATCGTCTCATATTTATTAAAAGTACCATGCTGGTGAACATGTAGGAATATTTCTAGGGCACATAGAAGTCCATACTGGGATGTAATCAGTCCCATGCATCTGCTAATCAAACTTGCATTTGGCATTTCAAAAACAAATTAGCAGCATTCCACACTAGGTGATGCTAGATTTCCTTGGAGAGTGTGGTCCTCATACTCTATTAATTCAAACCTGGGAGCAATCAAAATGCTGGCTGTAAGACAGAGTTGCGCAGGAAAATGCAGATGCCTCCAAATGTGGGCCTGCCTCCCCTTTCCAAATATAGAGTTCCAAAGTATTGGAATGCCAGTGAAGGCTGCAGGTTGAGGGCATATCTGAAAAAACCCCCAGGACTAGATCAAGAATCACCTTAAGTAAGTTTAAGTGCTTCCGACCTGGGTGGCAACCTGCTCTGGAGACCCAGAGAAGCCAGACACCCAAGGTCTTGTCCAAGGTGTGTTCTGAAAGTGTTGGTGTTCTTATCTCCTAGGCAGGTTCACATATTTTTAATAGGCCATGGCTTGCATCACTAATGTTTTCATCAGCCAGTGTAAAATAAATCCATTAGTCACAGTGTCCTTCATGTGATAATGATATTTAGAGCTCATTAAAAAGTAATTGTAACCACTTTCCCCTACTTTATCAGCAGGATTCAGCTGGTGATTTGATGATCCGAAACATCCAGCTGAAGCATGCTGGGAAATACGTCTGCATGGTCCAAACAAGTGTAGACAAGCTCTCTGCTGCTGCAGACCTGATTGTAAGAGGTATGGGAGTGTTGGGTTCTGTTCTTGGAATACTTTTGTGATATCTACTCCTGCACAGATTTCTAAAAACCTCTACGGCTTAGAATTACGGGGAAAGTCAGATAAAAGCTAAACATTGTAAACAGTGGTTAACAGCCCACAGAAGTTCTGTGTGTATCTCTTTCTCATGGGGGGGGGTGGGGCGGGGGGGCGGTGGGGATCACCAGAAAGTGCAGAGCAAATCCGGTTACTCCGTACTGAAAATAACTCCTGTGAGTGCCCCGAGTGCCCCGATGTATGGCTGTTGGGGTTGATAGGACCTTCTAGAATAATTTTGGATTAACAAAAGCAAATAGTTTACAGAAGGATCAGACTGCACTTTTTGATGTTTTATCTGGGCTAAGCCAAATTAGTGACTTAGGGCACTGACAGAACCGTGGCTTCAGAAAAATCACCAGTTTTTCCCAGTTCCCTTTTTTCCCCTAAAGTTAATAGTTCTCTCCAGTTCTTAAAATATGGCTTTAGAGGGAAACCACTTCCTGCCTGCCTGGGATGTAGTAAATCAGCCTACAAACTGACATTTGTGAGGTTTTCTTGAGTCCTACCCACGTGGCCTAGCTTCAGCCTAATGGCCCCAAAGGCCCTGGCTGAGTCCCATGGAACCAGTTTATAAAGCAACAGTAAATGGAGTTTTAACAAATATTTTTATATTGAAATTAAAATTTGGGGGAACCAGTGGACGTACCAGAATCAAACGGACTCATGCTCAGGACTTTTCTAAAGTGTTGAAAGTGAAGCCAAATCAGAACATCCAAATAATCTCTTGGCTAGCACCTCCTTCCTCTGAACCCTAACCATTGGTGGTTCGGAATCTTCGGCCAGCAGAACCTTGAGTGCAAGAATACAAAACTCCAGCGGAAATCAGGTGTGGAGGCAGGGTAAATCTGAGTTCAGGGAGAATAAGGTATTATTGGAAGCAACAGACGTGTTGCCGTAACCTCTAGGCAGAACCTGAGGGGGGAGATGTGTGGGAGTTAGCAACTTAAACTCATTGTCAAGAGAGGTTAAAGAAAAATAGCTTTTCCATCCCTGTCTTCATTCCTCTATAAATTGCCTACAAAAACCTTTCAGTAACACTACAGTACAGATAACACTACAGATAAGAGCCAGATAAGAGAAAAAAACTTTCAACCTGGGTTGAGCTACCCATTGAGTAACTTATGGAAACGTGTTTATTTCCATTTTATTTTTTTTATTTTTTATTTTTTTGGTAATAGTTCTGTTTTTATTGTTCCATTGATTTTTCTTTTACTAATTAAGAATGCTGTGTTTTTGCTTTACTAAGTACATTTGTAATTACAAACTTGTGTATTTTATCTTTACTTAGTATCAAATAATTCCATATTACTGAACCAATGATAAAATTAATTTTTTTCTCTTTCTTTTTTTTTGTAGTTTTTAATTTTATTATATTATGTTAGTCACCATACAATACATCATTAGTTTTTGATGTAGTGATCCATGATCCATTGTTTTCGTATAACACCCAGTGCTCCATGCAGTACGTGCCCTCCTTAACACCCATCACTGGGCTAACCAATCCCCCCTCCCCCCTCCCCTCTAGAACCCTGTTTGTTTCTCAGGTCCATAGTCTCTCATGGTTCATCTCTCCTCCAATTCCCCCCCCCCCATTTTTCCCTTCCTTCTCCATATGTCCTCCATGTTATTCCTTATGTTCCACAAATAAGTGAAACCATATGATAATTGACTTTCTCTGCTTGACTTATTTCGCTTAGCATAATCTCCTCCAGTCCCGTCCATGTTGATGTAAAAGTTGGGTATTCATCTTTTCTGATGGCTGAGTAATATTCCATTGTATATATGGACCACATCTTCTTTATCCATTCATCTGTTGAAGGGCATTGCGGCTCTTTCCACGGTTTGGCTATGCGGACATTGCTGCTATGAACATTGGGGTGCATATGGCCCTTCTTTTCACTACATCTGTGTCTTTGGGGTAAATATGCAGTAGTGCAATTGCTGGGTCATTTAAATTTTTGAGGAACCTCCACACTGTTTTCCAAAGTGGCTGTACCAACTTGCATTCCCACCAACAGTGTAAGAGGGTTCCCCTTTCTCCACAACCTCTCCAACATTTGTTGTTTCTTTCCCTGTCCATTTTGGCCATTCTAACTGGTGTAAGGTGGTATCTCAGTGTGGTTTTGATTTGGATTTCCCTGATGGCTAATGATGATGAACATTTTTTCATGTGTTTGTTAGCCATTTGTATGTCTTCTTCAGAGAAGTGTCTGTTCATCTCTTCTGCCCACTTTTTGACTTGATTATTTGTTTTTTGGATGTTGAGTTTGAGAAGTTCTTTATAGATTTTGGATACCAGCCCTTTATCTGTAGTGTCATTTGCAAATATCTTCTCCCATTCTGTGGGTTGCCTCTTTGTTTTGTTGACTGTTTCCTTTGCTGTGCAGAAGCTTTTTATCTTGATGAAGTCCCAAAAGTTCATTTTTGCTTTTGTTTCACTAGCTTTTGGAGATGTATCTTGAAAGAAGTTGCTGTGGCCAATGTCAAAGAGGTTACTGCCTATGTTCTCCTCTAGGATTTTGATGGATTCCTGTCTCACATTGAGGTCTTTCATCCACTTTGAGTTTATCTTTGTGAATGGTGTTAGAGAATGGTCAAGTTTCATTCTTCTGCATGTGGCTGTCCAATTTTCCTAGCACCATTTATTGAAAAGACTGTCTTTTTTCCATTGCATGTTTTTTCCTGCTTTGTCAAAGATTATTTGACCATAGAGTTGAGGGTCCATATCTGGGTTCTCTATTCTGTTCCATTAGTCTGTATGTCTGTTTTTGTGCCAGTACCATGCTGTCTTGGTGATCACTGATTGGTAATATAGCTTGAAATCGGGCAACGTGATGCCCCCAGCTTTTTCTTTTTCAACATCTCCTTGGCTATTCTGGGTCTTTTCTGATTCCATACAAATTTTAGGATTGTTTGTTCCAGAACTTTGAAAAATGTCATTGGAATTTTGATCGGGATGGCATTGAAGGTATAGATTGCTCTGGGTAGCATAGACATTTTAACAATGTTTATTCTTCCGATCCATGGAGCATTGTGTCTTCTTCAATTTCTTTCATGAGTGTTTTGTAGTCCTAGAGTATAGATCCTTTACCTCTTTGGTTAGGTTTATTCCGAGGTATCTTATGGTTTTTGGTGCCATTGTAAATGGAATCGTTTAATTTCTCTTTCTACAGTTGCGTTGTGAGTGTATAAGAAAGCAACTGATTTCTGTGCATTGATTTTGTATCCTGCCACATTACTGAATTGCTGGATGAGTTCTAGTAATTTGGGGGTGGAGTCTTTTGGGTTTTCCACATAAAGTATCATGTCATCTGCGAAAAGAGAGAGTTTGACTTCTTCTTTGCCAATTTGAATACTTTCATTTCTTTTTGTTGTCTGATTGCTGTTGCTAGGACTTCTAGTGCTATGTTGAACAACAGTGGTGAGAGCAGGCACCCTTGACGTGTTCCTGGTCTTAAGGGAAAGGCTCTCAGTTTTTCCCCATTGAGGATGATATTCGCTGTGGGTTTTTCATAGATGGATTTTATGAACTTGAGGAATGTTCCCTCTATCCCTATACTCTGGAGAGTTTTAATCAGGAAAGGATGTTGTATTTTGTCAAGTTCTTTTTCTGCATCTATTGAGAGGACCATATGGTTCTTCTCCCTCCTCTTATTAATGTGTTCTATCACATTGATTGATTTGCGAATGTTGAACCACCCTTGCATCCCAGGGATAAATCCCACTTGGTCGTGGTGGATGATCCTTTTAATGTATTGTTGGATCCTATTAGCTAGGATTTTGTTGAGAATTTTGGAATCCATATTCATCAGGGATATTGGTCTGAAATTCTCCTTTTTGATGGGGTCTTTGCCTGGTTTGGGGATTAAGGTAATGCTGGCCTCATAGAATGAATTTGGAAGTTTTCCTTCTGTTTCTATTTTTTGAAACAGCTTCAGTAAAATAGGTATTATTTCTTCTTTGAATGTTTGGTAGAATTCCCCAGGGGATCCATCAGGCCCTGGACTCTTGTTTTTTGGGAAGTTTTTATCACTGCTTCAATCTCGTTACTGGTTATTGGCCTATTCAGGTTGTCAATTTCTTCCTGTTTCAGTCTTGGCAGCTTATAGGTTTCCAGGAAGGCCTCCATTTCATCCAGATTGCTCAGTTTATTGGTGTATAGTTGTTGATAATAATTTCTAATAATTGCTTCTATTTCCTTGGTGTTAGTCGTGATCTCTCCCCTTTCATTCATAATTTTATTAATTTGGGTCCTTTCTTCTTTTGGATAAGTCTGGCCAGTGGTTTATCAATCTTATTAATTCTTTCAAAGAACCAACTTCTAGTTTCGTTGATCTGATCTACTGTGTTTCTGGTTTCTAATTCATTGATTTCTGCTCTAATTTTAATTATTTCTCTTCTAATGCGTGGCTTAGGCGTCATTTGTTGCTTTTTCTCTAGTTCTTTAAGGTGTAGAGTTAGTTGGTGAATTCGGGATTTTTCCGTTTTTTTGAGTGAGGCTTGGATGGCTATGTATTTCCCCCTTAGGACCGCCTTTGCAGTATCCCATAGGTTTTGGACCAATGTGTTTTTGTTCTCATTGATTTCCATGAATTGTTTAAGTTCTTCTTTGATTTCTTGATTGACCCAAACATTCTTGAGCAGAGTGGTCTTTAGCTTCCAAGTGTTTGAATTTCTGCCAAATTTTTTCTTGTGTTTGAGTTCCAGTTTTAGAGCATTATGGTCTGAGAATATTCAGGGAATAATCTCAGTCTTTTGGTATCAGTTGAGACCTGATTTGTGACCCAGTATATGGTCTATTTTGGAGAAAGTTCCATGTGCGCTCGAGAAGAATGAGTATTCTGTTGTTTTCGGGTGGAATGTTCTATATATATCTATGAGGTCCATCTGGCCCAATGTATCATTCAAAGCTCTTGTTTCCTTGTTGATTTTCTGCTTAGATGATCTGTGCATTGTTGAGAGTGGAGTATTGAGGTCTCCTACAATTAACGTATTGTTATCAATATGACTCTTTATTTTGGTTAACAGTTGGCTTATGTAGTTTGCTGCTCCCATGTTGGGGGCATAGATATTTACAATTGTTAGATCTCCTTGTTGGATAGACCCTTTAAGAATGATATAGTGTCCTTCTGTGTCTCTTATTACAGACTTTAGTTTAAAATCTAATTTGTCTGATATAAGAATTGCTACCCCAGCTTTCTTTTGAGGTCCGCTGGCATGGAAGATGGATCTCCATCCCTTCACTTTCAGTCTGGATGTATCTTTAGGTTCAAAATGAGTCTCTTGTAGACAGCATATGGATGGGTCCTGTCTTTTTATCCAATCTGCAACCCTGTGCCGTTTTATGGGAGCGTTTAGGCCATTCACGTTGAGAGTGATTATTGAAAGATATGAATTGTCATCATGTTGCCTGTGAAGACGTTGTTTTTATAGATTGTCCCTGTAGATTTCTGTTGTAGATCACTCTTGGGGTCTTTCTCCTTTTACAGAACCCCCCTTAATATTTCTTGCAGGGCCGGCTTAGTGGTCACATATTCTTTCAACTTCTGCCGGTCGTGGAAGCTCTGCATCTCTCCATCCATTCTAAATGACAGCCTTGCCAGATAAAGTATTCTTGGCTGCATGTTCTTCTCATTTAGTACTCTGAATATGTCTTGCCAGGCCTTTCTGGCTTGCCAGGTCTCTGTGGATAGGTCTGACGTTATTCTGATGTTCCTCCCTCTGTACGTAAGGAATCTCTTCCCCCTAACTGCCCTTAAGATGGTTTCCTTGGTTCTAAGATTTGCAAGTTTTACTATTACATGCCGGGGTGTTGGCCTGTTTTCCTTGATCTTAGGAGGGGTCCTTTCTGCCTCTAGGACTCGAATGTTTGTTTCATTCCCCAGATTAGGGAAGTTCTCAGCTACGATTTGCTCAAATACATCTTCTAGCCCTCTCTCTCTCTCCATTCCCTCCGGGATTCCAATGATTCTGACATTGGAACGCCTCATGGTGTCACTTATTTCTCTGATTCTATTTTCATGGATTCTGAGTTGTTTTTCCCTGGCCTTCTCTTTTCCCTTTTTATCTATTATACTGTCTTCCAGATCGCTTATTCTCTCTTCTGTCTCAGTTACCCTAGCTGTTAGATTATCTAGATTGGATTGGATCTCATTGATAGCATTTTTAAGTTCTGCCAATTCACCTTTTATTTCTGCCCTTAGAGACTCTATGTTGCCATTAATTGATTTCTCCATTCTAGCCATTGTCTTCACAATTGCTAGCCTGAATTCCAGCTCCGACATCTTGGTTATATCTGCATCCATTTGTAAATCTGCAGCATAAGTCATAATCTCTGAGTCTTTTCTGTTTTGGGGGCTCCTCCTCCTAGTCATTCTGTTGATGGGTGTTTGAGGGAATGTATAGAGTCCAAATTATTGACCAGAACCCAAGCAAGATGCACCTGTTTTCTTGGGACCTTAGGGTTGCTGGCCTCTTGTTTTCCCAGCCTGTCTTCTGCAGGAGGGGCCTGCGGGCTGTTACTCAGGCAACCCTGTTTGGGTGGAGTTGCCCTGCGCCCCTGTGGCAGGGGATGGGCTCAGTGGGAATCAGTCTTTGGGGCTTTTGTTCTCTGGTGCCTTTCCCTGGCAGCTTTCCACGTCTCTTCCGCGAGTCAGAGCAGAAGAGACCATTTCCAACCCTCTGCCTCAGAGCAGAGAGACCTCAGTCTGTTCTTCAGTGAGCTCTCCAGGCCACACTGTCTCCGTTTCTGTCTATGCTGCTATAAACTGCAGCATCCTGGGTTGTGCGCCCCTCCACAGCGCTCCCAGTCCTGCCTCCAGGTCGGGGCACGTCTCTGCCCTTTGTGCTTCTAAAACCGCCAGCCACTCCCTGTTCACACACGCACACAACTCCGCCACTTGGGGTTCTGTCCCGGGGACTGCAGTTCGCGTGCGCGTGATTTTGCTGCTCGGGGTTTCCACCCCGGGGGTTGCAGTTCACTGGCGGGACCCTGGCGCACCGGTTTCGGTCTCGGTCTCGGAGGCTGCAGTTTGCGTGCACGCGACCATCTCTTTGGTTTCTGTCGGGGGGGTTGGGGGGGCTGCGGTTCGCGTGCGCGCGACCCCGCTGGTCTGGTTTTCCACCCCGGGGGCTGCCCTAAAGTCCTTTCCTGACGCTACTGGTCTGCGAGTCTGTGCCCCGTCCGCAGCCCGCGAGGCTGTCACTCACCGGTGGTGTAGGATCCTCACAGCCAGGCACCCTCCCGCCGCCGTTTATCCTCCAGTATCTGCCCTCAGGATCACCGCTCTCCGTTTCATACCTCAAAACCAACTGCCTGCGATATTCTGTTTGTAGAGCTCCAGATCTTCTTACATCTTAGGCTGGTTTCATGGGTGCTCAGAGTGGTCTTGTAGTTATCCAGCTCAATTCCGGGGACCAGTTGAAATAGGGTCCCCTACTCCTCTGCCATCTTTCCCCTCCCCCCTATTTCCATTTTAAAATACATGAGTGCTGGTCTGCTCTCTCCCTGGGGACAAAAGAACTCTGTTGCCGAAAATTTATCCTCTATTTAATTAGGATAATGTTCAGATCAGCAGTTTAAACACCAATAAATTAGACTAATAAATATTTAAATCAGTAATACCTGAAGTTCTTAAATGATATTGTATACTTCATTTCACAGAAAATAACATTAAATACCAAGAGGAATTTGCAAACTCAGTCTAAAAGAAAATCTGGTCTAATCAGTTAATAAAGCCAATAAATTAATATGCCATTTTAAACCATAATATTTCGTTTTATTTCCTCTAGCTCTGCCCTTGCAGCTTTTTCTGCATATTACAGAGAGGATGCAGAAATGCATTTCACTGCCCTGTAAGAGATTTTTGTATCTGAAACTGGTAAAGCTTTGAGTCTTGGCTCCAGCCCCCTTGATTCTCTGATTCCTACTTTATTTAGTGTATAGCCTGCTATGGGCAGGTAGAAAGGCCCTTCTTCACTAGCAGAGAAGCTGAGGCACTGGTCTCACACCAACATTCCCTCTTCTGTTGCCTTGACCAAAACATCTGTGAGCCCCTAACCATGTGAACATTTTGTTCAGAGGATAAACATTGGCTCATTTTCTCATTTTGAAAGAGGGACCCAACTTCCCCAACACAAAGTTGGCAAACGCTCTGTGAGGTCCTATCTACACACTGCTGTGGTCATTGGCAGGAGCATACAGAGCAAACAAAGTTATGAAAGTACCATTTTACCGCCAGTGGCCAAATTCATACCACCCCTTCATTTTCCTTTACTCGGCTGCCCACAGCGGGCTCAGATAATTTCTATCAATTTAGTTCCTTGAGGAGTTTAGAGGGGAACACTTTTCTACTTATAGTACTTTGATTTTAAAGGCCATCAAAAAAGAGCATCCATTAAAATGGGGATTGGGGGTGGGAATCTAGGATGAGAAAGCTAGTAAGAAAAAAGACGTTGATGCAGTCTTCTGGACTTTATCTGGTTAATCAGGGTTGCAAAGACCAAAGTTTGCCACAGCTCTATCCAGGTGGCATTAGATTGGCATGCTGAAATGTCACCATGGAAAATTAATCAGTTTCAGTGTACAGATTTCCAGACCTTTCATTCAGGAGTAGGAGGGAGAAGATAAATTTAGTTTCACCTGTGGGTCTATAAAAATGATTTTTAAAAAAGGAAAGAGAAATTTAGGGCATCCTATGAAGGGTACAGGAGTGAATCTCAGAACAAAGTCTTACTTCAGGAAATTACATTTAACTTTTCACCACTCTGCTAGATGTCTTTCTTCCCTGCCCGGTGACATGGCCCAGCAGTGCATGGCACTTCACTTGACCGCTATATGGGGTTGAGCAAAGCCCTCCCGGAATATCTCCTTATTCCTCTCTCTGGGACATGAGGATTATCATGTCTCCCTCACAATCACCTTCCCTCCTGAGGTGGTCAGTTGTATCTTGCTACAAATGCATTTAACTGCCTGGTAAGAGATTTTCCTGTTGGAATCTAAGACACTTCTGGAGCTTTGCTTGGGTTGATACTTTGTGTTTGTTTGCCTACTGCTTTCCATCCTCTGTTTATTTATGATTTCCAAGCCTTCATTTAAAACTGATTTCCTCTCATTTCTGTGGTTTAAATACATGGGCAGAAACAGTGAACATCAGGAAGATAAATGGAAAAATACAGGTATGACTTTCAGAAACTGCAAATGAGGGTCTTTAGACTCCAGCCCGGTTCTGAAGTTGTACTGAGGAAGCCACAATCTTGTGACTCTTGAGCACTGGCCATTTTCACAGGGGTTCCCTTGCATAGAAGTGTGTGTTTGCATATGACGTGGGGCAAGGGTGGGGTCACTAATTACAGTGCAGTGGGAATGTATGGAGCAGCATTGTGACCATCAAAGTTCCAAAGCCAGTTCTGCTCAAATCCACATTCTCAGTGCTAGAAATGACCATTTCCAAAAGACTGTCATCTTCATTTATCACTACTCTATCCACAGATAACACTGCCCGACCCATACCAGAAACCTGTAAATATATGATAGATGAATTAATGAATTTGAGCTTTTGTGGCATCCCACTATTTTCTCCTAGCATTTGAAACCAGTATTCTATTTTGATTCTTTGTTTACCTATTTTTTTTTTCTGATTATATAGTGAGCCCCTAGAAAGAAGGGTCTGTGTCTTGTTCATCTCTGCAGTTTCAGAACCTAGAAGAATGTTGGGCACCCAATAGGCATTCAAAAAGGAATTGACAAGTGATGAATCTGTAAGCGGGTGAATAAATGGTTGAATAGATCAGCATTGCATTCAATTTTATACAATCACTTGCTTGGACATGTGGAATGCACTGCTCCACTTCTGAGGGTCTTGCTCTTTCACAGGTCCCCCGGGACCCCCAGAGGCTGTGACCATAGATGAAATTACAGATACCACCGCTCAGCTCTCCTGGAGATCTGGACCTGACAACCACAGCCCCATCACCATGTATGTCATTCAAGCCAGGACTCCGTTCTCCGTGGGCTGGCAAGCAGTCAATACAGGTACCATATTGGATGCCTGGTGCTGGTGTCTCACAGAGGCTTCTAAAACTCAGCATAATGGACAAAGCACCGTGGCAGAAGCCAAGGGCCATCTAGGTTCTTATTCAGACACAGCTATGAATGAGACATTATGGCAGTATTTCCTAAACCTCAGTCAATGGTACTATCATTTATTTAATATTTTTCTTTATATCAACTCACGTTTGTTTGCTTTTGAACTTGTCCTAAGCAATAATGTCTATGAAATGCTAGGTCTGTATGTTGGTTATATTTTTTCTTAACATACATATTAAAATATATTAGTTGTAAAAATAAAATGCATCAATCTGCATATTACCTAAAATTATCTGTGTACTACTGATAATACACTTTGAGAAGCAGTGGATTATGCCAGTCTACATAGTCTCTCTAAAGTTTATATACAGCTCTCAAGAAACCAGTAACTAAGGACTGCCTAGAGCCTCTTGACTTGCTATCTATTTTTTTTTTTAGATGGCTAAATTTGGACATGAAGAGGCATGATATTTTCTTATATTAAAAACTATGTGAGGGGCGCCTGGGTGGCTCAGTCGTTAAGCGTCTGCCTTCGGCTCAGGTCATGATCCCAGGGTCCTGGGATCGAGTCCCACATCGGGCTCCCTGCTCGGCAGGAAGCCTGCTTCTCCCTCTCCCACTCCCCCTGCTTGTGTTCCTGCTCTTGCTATCTCTCTTTCTGTCAAATAAATAAATAAAATCTTAAAAAAAAAAAAACTATGTGAGTTGGCCATACCATCCCTGCCCCTCCAAATTGACGCTTGTTATTTTATCTAGGTTTCATTTGAGGAATAATGGACAAACAAGTAGTTATTGCAAGCAAGGTACACACTCCTCTAGTCCCCAAGGGTTGGCTGTGTGGTCTTGATGTTTTGAGGTAGAAATGCATGGAGTGATAGGCCTAGTTTTGTGCAATTCAGATGAATCATATTGATTTTAACAACCTCATTTTTTTTCACATCAGCTTATCCAACCTCAGAAATGGGTTTCTGTGTTTCCAGCTCAATCTCTGACTTTCTTCTGAGTCAGAGGAGTGCTTAGGAAGGAAAGATAGAAAAAATCTGGAAGTTAGGGGATCGTGCTAGCCCTGACTCAGCTACTCAGCAGATCTCTATACGACTGCATCTTCCTCTTCTGGGCATGATAATGATATGGGCATGATAAGAATTGTTTATGACCCAAAAGAGAAACAATTGTGAAACATTTTTAAGAACAGGAAGTACTACAGAAATATAATGAAGAAAAGGAAGAGGATGAAGATGCTACCGCTGATAATAATAATGGTTAAAAAAAAAAAACAACACTAGAAATTACTGAGCCCTTGCAATGTGCTATATGCTCTGCTAGGTGCTTTTTTTTTGGATTTTCTCAACAGTGTTGTGAATAGATATTGTTATTAGCCTCATTGTATGGTAGGGAAACCAAGGCATGGAAAGGTTAAGAGACTTACGCAAGGTCATTGGGCTACTAAGTGTGGGTTCAAGTTTAGAATCCAGATGGTCTAACTCCAAAGCCCACACTCCTTACCTTTGGAGGCTAGGACTGTGTTAGTGTGGCCTAAGGAGGCTGGCAGCCACTGAATCCTAGTCACCAGTATGATGACCTCAGTTTTGTCACAGGAGACCTTCCTTTGAGTCTTCTGGGCCACATGGGAAATCTAATTATTTTATTATTTTATTTTATTTTATTTTATTTTTTAGTAAGCTCTACACCCAATGTGGGGCTTGCACTCACAACCCCAAGATCAAGAGTTGCATGCTGTACTGACTGAGCCAGCTGGGCACCCCTTACATGGGAAATCCTTATGACAACCCATTTAGAACTCAAAAATCTATAAAATGAAGACAGTAATTTTACTTTACTCATAGAATAGTTGTAAAAAGTAAACAGTGTGTCCAATACTGTGCAGTAAATGCTGAAAAACGTATTAGGTGATAGTAATAATGATTACTCAAGCGCTTTGGGGCCTTGAGCATGGAGACAATGTCCATAGCTTGTTGGTTTATGGCATCAAACAGTGGGCCATGTCCTCTTGGGAAGGAGCCCTTCTCCAAATACTGCTGGGTGAATACTGTCAAATTCTACCTCTCTGACTCCCTTTTTTGTGTTTTTCATGGCCTTTTCTTTTATGTTTACAGATTCTTTCTTGAGACATGTTAGCACAGTTCCTGTCAGTGGTATTATAGGTTTGTAATATTGTTAATTTCATTATTATAGTAAGTTATAGAGCTTGGACCACGCAGTCGAAGGTGCAAATCCAGTGCAATCTTGTGTCAGTAACTTAATCTTTATAAGGCACATTTTCCTCATCTATAAAAATGAAGACAGTAATTTTACTTTACTCATAGAACAGTTGTAAAAAGTAAACAGTGTGCCCAATACTGTGCAGTAAATGCTGAAAAATGTATTAGGTGATAGTAATAATGATTACAGTCAAGTGCTTTGGGGCCTTAAAGACCGTAATGTCATCTGCTGGCATCTGATTTGAACTTGTTAGTTTAGCAAAAGAGAATTCTGGGATTACTTCCCTGTAACAGCTGTTGTACAACTTGTCTCAGACCAACTACAATGCCCTGCACACAGTAATGGTGATGATGATGGATGGAAGCTCCTATCTGCTTAACGTGGAATCCTGTAAAACATCCCCACCTTTCGATGTCTTTCAGTCCCAGAACTTATTGATGGGAAGACATTCACAGCGACTGTCGTGGGTTTGAACCCTTGGGTCGAGTATGAATTCCGCACCGTTGCCGCCAATGTGATTGGGATCGGGGAGCCCAGCCGGCCCTCGGAGAAGCGCAGGACAGAAGAGGCTCGTGAGTAGCAGCCAGGACACAAAGTCGGTGCCAGTGGCTATGATCTCTTAGGGAAAGGCTTTGAATTCTTCCTGCTCTTCAGCCCTAATGAGGCTCTGTTTTAGCACCCCCTTCTCTTGAATGATTATAATGATCAGAAATCAAGCCAGTAGATGCTCAGCTTACTGAGTTTCAGTCAAGAGTTAAGTTCTCACTTTTCACTGGGTCTCCTTGTACAGGGAGAGACACCCCATGCTTAGTTCTTTGGAACGCCAACTCTTTCTTCATTGGCTCACTTGTCACCAAGATTCTTCAACGAGGAATTATTTTTTTAATACACACCCACATTTCAAATGAAATTAACACACAGAAATCACTAGTTGCAAAGAATAAGTTCTTCAGAAATATTCAGTAAAATTTTCTCAAGAGTATCAACCATTCCCAGAAGCTAAGATTCAGAACATCCTGCCAATTCTTACAAGCCCAGTCAGCAATTTAGTATGACCCTCTGTGTTCACAGCCTGAATGAGCACAGGGTGAGAATAATGTGCATCTGCCTCAGTTGTACATTTCCTTCTCTCTTGAGAAGTAGGAGGCCTGCGTGTGGGTCTTTGCGAGTCCCCAACTGTGATAAGGCCAAATGTTTGTTAAAGGTTTCTAAGCAAATGGGAATTCTGATCCTACTCTTTGGACAGAAATCCATCTAGATGTATTTCATTGGCTTTCACCGAGGGAACACACCCAGTCACCAATTTTTAAATTCTGTCTGGAGTCTTTTGTTTATATGATGATAACTAGCCAATCCCCATGCTCTCTTTTCCCCCTCCAAAACTGTCCTTGAATTGATTACTCTCAGCAGTCCTGAGACTGCATAATTTCCCCTCTTTTACAGAGCATAATTTCCCCTCTTTTACAGAGAAAACTGGGGATGAAAGAGGTTAAGCACAGTGAGCCAGGGGTCAACCTATGTCCACCACCTCCTTCAGCACCCATCTCAAAACTCCCCTTCCTCTGAGAAGCCATTAGCCCAACCCTACCCTGAGCAGCCTGCTACTTCAGATCACCACTGCACTTCAATCTGTCTGCACCGTATTGTTGTTTATTGTCAACATGCCTCTGTAATTGTTCTGCATGTGCTCTCTACCTCTAAAGAGATTGTAAGTTCTGCATGGGCTGAGTGTGTATTGTCTGTCTTTTATGTACTACCGCATAGTTAATAAACATCTCTCCAAGCATTAGAACCAGAACCTCAGTCCTTTCAAACCACTGAAGCTCGGCCTCTAGGGATGGAGCTGAACTCATTTGGTCAGACTTGTCACATACCTTGTGTACCTTGTTGAATGGGAAACAGGTAACTAATAGCAGTTTCCTTGGTACGTTTCACTTCTTTAAACTGATGCTTTGGGCCACTTGGCCACACTGCTTCTGATCTCAAAAGACAAAGATATGTTTATCAGCATATTTGTTTAAAGTGAGTCACTTCATGGGCGCCTGGGTGGCTCAGTTGGTTAAGCGACTGCCTTTGGCTCAGGTCATGATCCTGGAGTCCCTGGATCAAGTCCCGCATCGGGCTCCCTGCTCGGCAGGGAGTCTGCTTCTCCCTCTCACCCTCCCCCCTCTCATGTGCTCTCTCTCAAATAAATAAATAAAATCTTTAAAAAATAAAAAATTTAAAAAAAAATAAAGTGAGTCACTTCAGCCAGGCGACCTTGCTGCCCCTCATTTGCTTTTACCACCTGACATGACTTGTTTTTTGTTTCCTGCACAGTCCCCGAAGTCACCCCAGCTAACGTCAGTGGTGGTGGAGGCAGCAAATCTGAACTGGTTATAACCTGGGAGGTAAATGAATCATGGAACAAAAGGAACGTATGGTAGTCTAGGCTATTTTATTTTTTTCCTCTATGTTAAACAACTCTGAGAAGTCATCTCCTGTGTTTTTAAGAGCTAAAATTCAGTGGCGTGCAAACACTCCCTCTCACCTAGCTGATGGGCAGCAGGAAAAGATGGTGCTTGCCCATCAATTGTTGAATTAAGTTTTAATTGGATTCATCACAGAAAAAACAATCATGAAATGGAAGACAACACAAGAAAAAATATATATGTATATATATCTGTGAAGGCTGGTTCAAAGAAAACCAGTTTTCCTTCCTTCCTGAATTGATGCATAGCCACTTGATTTAAAACCTCTGCCAGCAAAAGATTTGGTGTACCAGCACAATTTCCTGGCAATTGGCTTTGCTTCTGGAGCGAGCCCTCTTCTATGAGGTATTTTTAAAACAACTTGGAGGCAGGTTAGTTACCAATTTATTAAAAATTGATTTTGAGAGAGGAGATTGGAGTTTTATAAAGGGTTCTTAATGTTTTTGAAAGATTCTAGACAATAGTCCCCAAAGTTAAAATCTTTCATTTGACTAAAGCCCCAGCAGTAAAAGAAATTACTCACCCCCTCCAGCTCAACTCCTCAGTTCTGAGGGGGAAGATCTTGCCTGAGCCAAGATGAGATCTTCAATGAGATCTTTTGTCTGTTTGGCACTGGAGGAAGATTCATATTGGACGGAACATGTTGCATTGTTGGATCCTAGATCAACTAGCCACTGAATTTCCTAGTCATTTCTAAGAACTTCAGAGCTAGGTGTCCCCCATCAAGAAGCTCGGCTCTCCTCTGCAGGTTCTCATTGGGGTTTGTTTTTTGGTTTAACCCTACTTCAACACCTCATCCACAGCTAAGGTAGGCTGATGGCAAGCCCCACACCTAAGTCTCTTGACAAAATCCAAAGTAAGATAGGTGGGCAAGAAGGTATATAAGAATGTTGGAAGGTAGGGTGAAATAAAACAACTTTAGCGTTTGAATCGAACTGCTGTGCTTTCTGAAGACTACCTCCCTTCTTTCCCAGACTGTCCCCGAGGAATTGCAGAATGGCAGAGGCTTTGGCTACGTGGTGGCCTTCCGGCCCTATGGCAAAATGATCTGGATGTTGACAGTGCTGGCATCAGCCGATGCCTCCAGATACGTGTTCAAGAACGAGAGCGTGCGCCCCTTCTCTCCCTTTGAGGTTAAAGTGGGCGTCTTCAACAATAAGGGAGAAGGCCCTTTCAGTCCCACCACAGTAGTATATTCTGCAGAAGAAGGTATGATTTATGCTGCCTCTATGTGTGATATTTGTTCACTTCTGAGATGGTGTTGATTTTAGGACTGAGCTGTCCGC
This sequence comes from Mirounga angustirostris, assembly GCF_029215605.1. NCBI lineage: Eukaryota > Metazoa > Chordata > Mammalia > Carnivora > Phocidae > Mirounga > Mirounga angustirostris. The sequence goes on along the minus strand of NW_026991709.1, from coordinate 171,455,911 downwards.
CAGCTCTGCTGGATCTTAGTCAAGTCAGTTGGCTTTCCTTCGTTCTCATGCTCTTGTTTTCATAATCCAATGACAAGGACTCTCACCTGTGGCAAATGCTAATTAAGAAGGATATGTGTTAAAGGAACTGCTAGCTATGAAAACTTGATGCTTAAATTTAAGCAGTCCTGGGTTACTTCCCTTCCGTCTACCCCCAAATTTAGAAGCCAAAGGCTTTGTCTTTACCATCTAAAGCACCACTCCCTTCCAGCTATTAATCATGGCTCCTCTGTAAAATGATGGTTAGGGTCATAATCACTAAGGGCTGTTATACAGCCATGAGTTATTTATTCTTTATAATGCCAGTATCTAGAAACCTATCCTGATGAGGCTGACAGAGTAATTACTTTTTCCACACTTATCTGTAGAACCCACCAAACCACCAGCCAGCATCTTTGCCAGAAGTCTGTCTGCCACAGACATTGAAGTTTTCTGGGCCTCCCCCATGGAGAAGAATAGAGGACGGATACAAGGCTATGAGGTAAGCAAGAGATATGCACATTGGGTCTGGGAAAGATCTACCCTTCACTGACACCTTCAAGACACTTTCTATTGAGAAAAAGACTCAGATTCCCATTTAGAGGAATTTGTTTCAGAGAACGATGTCTTCTAGTAGACATTAGTTGAAGCATTAACATTCCGCTATGAGATCACCCTTTCTCTGGTATACTTGAGAAATCTTTTCCAAAATACTTGTGGGTCTAAGCATTTATAAGAGGGTTGGCGAAATGAGCTTTGACTTTTGACACACGCAGTATCACTTGGGCTCAAAATAAATACGGGGAACAAGTGAGAAATAGCCAACAATGGTTGTGCCCATTTTCCATCTCGCTATGAAGCTAAGAACAAAAACGGGGGCCCTTCCTATTGCAGATAAATTCTCAGAGCATACCAAGCCCTTGGCTCTGAAAGTTCTGCTTATGAGTTGGTATAAAAAATTAATTCCATCATAAGAATCTGCATTTTTTTAAAAAATCAGCTGATGGCATTGGAAATATCCCCAAAAGGTATGATTTCCAAGGTCTTCCCTTTATTTTTTCAGGTTAAATACTGGAGACATGATGACAAGGAAGAAAATGCTAGAAAAATACGAACAACTGGAAATCAGACATCAACAAAAATCACCAATTTGAAAGGCAGTGCGCTGTATCATTTAGCTGTCAAGGCATATAATACTGCGGGGACAGGCCCGTCCAGTGCAACGGTCAATGTGACAACCAGAAAGCCACGTAAGAACATCTTTGCTCAGAAATATTTTAGGGATTCATCAGATATATCCCCAGTTCATTCCCCATCCCCACCTCCCAATGATCATTTGCATACTAATTGGTATCATTATGTGGATTCAAATTTACCTTAGCATTTTAACTAAACCTTTCCGAATACCATGCAAAATTCATTGCTCCAGAGGACAGAAAGATAAATGTTTTTTTCCTCACTGAGAAGGGCTACTTCTTTTAGTTATAAATGTTAGGCGACCAACTGAATCTTTTTCCATTTGCAATGCTGTATCTCGTCAGATTTTAGTGACCTTGAAGACACATATTAGTGCAATAGCCCATTAAATTGCCTCCACTCTTGAATTCTAGTAAGGAGATATTCCTCAGAATCCATTGAGACTTAATAATCTGTGACTTCGTATATCTTAATTTTTTTATAGCACCAAGTCAACCCCCCGGAAACATCATATGGAATTCATCGGACTCCAAAATTATCCTGAATTGGGATCAAGTGAAGGCCCTAGATAATGAGTCGGAAGTAAAAGGATACAAAGTGGGTAATTTCTTTTTTGCAGAGGCCCCTAATCCTGATGTTAATAAGAACAGTCTCTTCTCAGGAAATCATATGAACTATGTTCTCACTTTCCCTGATGATGTCCCACAGCCCCTCTAGGCATCTCTGTCCCCAGAGTGATTTGCTCTGAGTTTTATAAATGGTCCATGGCAACAAGCCAACTGTAGAAAATTGCCTAAACTTTAGAATCAGACAGTCAATCAGAAATGGTTGAAGACCCTGTGGTTGTGTCTTCAGAAACTCATGAAGACCCACACTTGTAACATCTCTCCTGTCAGCTTTGTTTTGTGCTTTTCCTGATTGTCTTTTTTTTTAATCAACACTATCATGAATGGTTAAACATTTTTGTTCATGTTCCTAGAGTTAGAAAGATTTATATAGAGAAAAGGAAGCAAGGAATTTGTAGAAGATTCACTGGCCTATTCCCAGAGTGTTAACCTGACTTTAAAGAGCTAGAAAAGAAAATGTGAACAGCCTTGGTGCCACAATTAAAAGCAGTTGGTATTATCTTGCTTTTGTTTTACTTTTAAGCAACATTCGAGACAGTGCAATGCAGGCCAAACAAAAGCAGTCTGTAGGCTCTGTTTTGTGGCATTTTTGCACACAGATGTTGAGCTTAATAGATAGGTGGTTTAACTAGTTTAACTGGTCAGGAACTAGTTAAAGAGCATGGGAAAGTAGTTGATAAAACCAGAGCTGGAATTAGGAGTTGGTGTAGTTGGTGGTAGAACCTTGGGTATTATGATTAGAGAGAGATTCGGGAAAACACTCCCTGTCATGGATTCCTTTTCTTTCATTTACATGGCACGGTGGTTTGTATTGGACCAACAGAGAAACATTCCTGAAAAACTAATCTCCAGATCTTTTACTGGGCCCTTTTTTAAGAGCCCAGGGTCTTCTGGCATATAGCATAAAGAAATAGGAGACCCACATATTGGTCCTCTATTGACTATGTGACTGACTAAGTAAATCACTTAACCTCTTGGGACTGCATTTTCTCTTTTATTAAAGGAGAAATTTTCTAGTATCTTCATAGTTCTCTGAACTTTTGCTCAGACATATCAGTTGGGCCATGAAAAAGGAAGAAAGATAGACAGCTTTCTGGGAAAAAGATGTTCCAAGCACAGTGAATGGCATGTGCAAAGGTCCTGAGGTGGGCACATGCCAATGTGAAACAACAGGAAGCATAGGAGACTGTGATGAATTAGAGATTTTCTCATTGTCCAGAAGGAGCCATGGCTTCTGAGCTCTTGCATATTGTTGCCCAACAGTGTGGACATATCTTCCAGTTTTTTCAGCAAAACCCAACATTCTTTTCATGTATAACTTTTTGGACAGTTTTAAGTGTTGACTTCTAACTCAAAATAAAATAAACACTACAAGAGCCAAACAGTTAAAATATGCAGGCCAGATGTGACCCATGGGCTATCTGTTTTCTACCATCTAACCTCCTTGTTTTGCATTCATGAAGACAGACACCGGAGAGGGGAAACAATTTTCCCACACAGATGGTGGCCAAACTAGGCTGAGTTAAGAATATAGGCTGTTGACCCAGACTGCCTGGGTTTGAATGTTAAATATACCCTTTACTGTTCATGGTACTCTGGGCAAATTGCATAATATCTTCACGTCTCAGCGTCCTCATCTTTGAAATCAGAATGGTAAGAGTGCCTAACTCAAGAGGTGATGGTCTTAGTACTTAGAACAAATAGTGTTCACTGGCCTCATTGAAGATGTCAGGCAGATTCCTCCAAAGCCACAATGCAGCTCCCCAGGGTCAAAGAGCCCAGGCATCCCATAACATGGTAGAAGGTGGTGACAGAGCGCTCGTTGCTTGTGAGGAGGACATCTCCAGGAGCCGAGTCTATGTCTGTGTCGGTGAAGTGGGGAGAGGTTCCCTGCCAGGTTCTATAGATAGTGTTTTGAATCGAAACACAGGTCAAAATAACACAAATTAGGTGCTCTGCTACCAATCACTGCCTCATCTTTCTCCCTGGTGTGGTGGTCTCGAAAGCCAGATCACTGTGATGGTTGTAGCCAAAGAGTGGGAACAGCCATAGAACATACTCACTTAAATGTTGTTTGTTGTAGTATACAAGGACATCCAATGAAGGACAAGGAGCAGAGAAAGTGCAGTTTGAGGGAAAGTAGCTGAGAGCCCTATTGTTAACCTTGATGACGGGAATGTCTCAGTGATTTAAAATATCCAGGGACCGTAGCTGTTCTGTAAGAACAGAAGCACAGAACTGTGCACTAAGGACCATCCCCAAAGGGTCACTGAAGTCCAAGGAAATCACACCTTTGGGAGGCTGTGACTTCTCTTTCTTTTTGGGTACTGATGGTCTGGACACTTCATATATTGATCTACATCTGGTGAGAAAATCAGAGATCCAATGGCTCCATTTCAGCAACTCTTACTGATTCCCAAGGCAAAACTTGTCATCTTTGATAACTTAGGACAAATCTCCACTTTGATGTTTCACCCAGACATTGAAAAATGGACTACAACTGAAGTAATTTCAGGTTGCTGACACTGTCTAATGTGATAAGAACAAAAATTAAACTTCTCTTACTTTTCATTAAAAAAAAAAAGAACATACGATGTTCAAACACAAAGTAAGCATTGAATCATGTTTGCTACTGTTATCATTACTCCCATGAATCCACTCTTTCCCCCCTGTCTTCCACCCTGGATTATATGAAATGCAAGCACAGCCTTCAGATCAGTCAGCTGAACCGAGTGTTTGGTGTAAATAAAGGTTTTACAGGCTTTTATTTAGGTTCCAATGCAGTCCCTAATATTACAAGACTGATAAGCCGTGCTGATAACAGGGCTGTTTTTTCCTGGAAATGTTTCTTTTGGATTTATATTTGAAACTGGTTAAATTCTCTGTGCTTTGGCAAGGACCAGAGGTAAATCAAAGAAGCAATTTATTCCTCAAAGCCAGATGTGCCCTTGCATCCCATCAGCCAGCCCATGTTCCTGAAGGGCCGTGATGAGACGCTTTGACACTCCTGAATGTGCCTGAGGATTTATTTGAGCCTGATCATTAACAAGGGGACGCCGAGCTGGATACAACTGATGCTGCGGAGAAGGAAGGGGGGCGCTTATGAATCTTTCCACCTTAAGGAAATTGCGTTTTCCACCTTGTATTAGAGAGATATAAATTAAGGTGATGAAATGCCAGGGAACAAATGGGATCTATACCATTTTAAGGGAATTTTTTGAATTTTATGTGTGTTTGGTTTTTATTGCAATAGTGGAGTGGCCTTATGTCTCTAACTTCAGCAGATCAGAATTTTGAAATGTGAGCTAATCTTAAGGGTCTCAAAGTGCTGTTCCTGGACCAGAGGCCATGGCATTATCTGAGAACTTGTTAAAAATGGAGATTTTCAGGTGCAACCTCAGACCCACTAAGTCAGAAACTCCAGGGTGGGGTCCAGTGATCTGTGTTTGAACAAGCCTTTCAGGCAATTCTGATACACAGGTTAGATCCTTGATCTAATCCAGGATTTCCAGCCACATTAATATCACGTCAACTCTTTTTTTAAGTATCGCAGCCTCAGCCTCACCTCCGTGGAGTCTAACTCTGGAGTGGGGCCATAGCAGGCTTTCTGAGCCTCTTCACTTTGGCCAGTTTGGGCTGGAGAACTCTCAGTGAAGGGAATGTCCTCTGCATTGTAGGATGTTTTGCAGCATCCCTGGCCCCCCACCCGTAAACAGTAGCACCTGTTGTGACAACCAAAAATGTTTGCAGACATTGCCAAATGCCCCCCCCGCCCCGGGAGAGGAGCAAAATTGCCCCTCCAGCTCCCCCAACTCTCCACCCACCTTGAGAAGCACTGGGCTAGGGTGTCAATATTTTTTTACACGTTCCCCATGTTCTCCTGCCACACAGCCAGGACAGAGAACACTGATCACCTACCCCTCTGTTTCTCACTACCAGGAGAAACTGGCAGTATTGGAGGATCATGATTTAGGAGTAGGGGTTTAGGAGTTCTCACCTTGCCACTTACCAGCTCTGTGACCTCATCCAGCCTCTGTTTTCTGATCTGTGGCAAGGAATAATAATGCCTGTGTTGACCAATTGTTGTGACAGTTCAACATGACGATATTGTTAAGGTGCCTAGGTCACAGTCAACATCAGAAAGTGTTTGTGGGACAGTTATCATCACAGTTGTTATATCCAAAAGGGAAGATGCGCTTGTCCAGGCTTTTAGATTTTGTTTCTGGTTGGAGTTGGTGGCAATCAGAGTAGGCAATTCCTGGCAGGGGGATGTGTTTTCAGGAGACCTAGTTGGGAACCTCATCAAATGAGCCACCAACCCAGACTCCCATCCAGGGGAGGCCAAGAAGGGAAACACGAGTGGGACTATTGAAGCTATAGACAATTCTGGAGTGACAGTGATCACCACAGAATATCTCCTATTTTCTACGTAGCTCAGAAAGGGGTCACCAGGGGGAGGAAAAGGGGGTTTCTGCCCTTGCCTTGCCTTTCGGAGATCATCTCCCTGGGCTGAAATGTGCTTTCTCCAGAGGATTCATTCATATTGTATGAATAATCTCCAGATTATTCATACAATAATAATAATGTATGATGCCTGCCTTGTGCTTCTCACCTTTGCCAACGATGTTTGTTTATCTCTCATTCCCTTTAAGCTGTCGTAAACATGCTTCCTTTGAGCCAAGTCCTTCACTTATACACAATCCTTATGCACTCTTGAAAGCACCCCAGAAAGGTGGGTGTCATCGTTTCCTCATCCACAGATGAGGAAAATGAAGCTCAGGTTGTAAAGAGGACTATAGTCCCACAGTGGCCAAGTTGATTCTGATGCCAAAGCCCCTCATGTGTAACTGAGCTCTGTATGCCCTCCAAGAGGAATTTGTCTTCCAGGTGTGTTACCTGCGCCTTCCAGAGGTTATGTGAGGCCACATGGCGCGTTGGTTGACTGCTGTTACCCCTGTCCCCATGCTGCAGTGTCCTCATAAGGAAACAGTGGGTGCAGATGTGCCCCTTACTATAAATGAGTCTCCCCAGTGTGTGTGGGCAGCCTGACAGCCTCAGCGTCCCCACATTTTGCTGGTGCCCAGATGAATGCTCCATCTTTGGGGTCTTTATGAGGACAGCAGGTGACACCTGTTCTTTCTGTATTGGCAGGTCTTGTACAGATGGAACAGACAAAGCAGCACATCTGTCATTGAGACAAATAAAACATCAGTGGAGCTTTCTTTGCCTTTTGATGAAGATTATATAATAGAAATTAAGCCATTCAGTGATGGAGGAGACGGCAGCAGCAGTGAACAAATTCGAATTCCAAAGATATCAAGTAAGAGTGTCTTTTTCCTCCCCTCCCCCTGCCTGCTGGATCTCCTAAGTCTTCCCAGTGAGTCCAGGTTTAGACAAAGTGAAGCCCACAAGGAAAGGCTTCTACAAAAATGGGCAGTACTGTTCCCTTTCATCAGACAACTGATGTTCGCTCATCACAGGCAGCTTCAATAAAAAACAATTTGACTAGTTTTGACTGATTTAATCAGTTGCCAATCAAAAATCAGATTAAAGCAGCCCCAGATCTGTCACACAGGTTTTCCCATGTGGACATGTGTGGGCATCTACAGTAACTGTAAAATTATAGCTCAGAAAGTTAAAAGCATGACTCAAGTCAGAAGAAAACAAAGCGTTCTTTAAAATGCTATAGCAATTTGTCTTTAGCAAAACAATGTAACTCTATGTCTGTGGCTGAAAATATTTTGAACTTGACACTATTAATTTTGAATGTGTGTATGTAACATGTTATTAAATACATATGTCTATATATAGTCAAGATGATCTTTATTTACAAAGACAACAGTGTGAGAATATTCTTTTTTGAGCAAATATATTCAATCTTCTTTTTGAAATACTATGTTTGCAACTATCTCAGCAGAGTATTATTTTTTATTACATGGTTTCATTTATTTAAAAAAAAAAAACAAACAGAAAAGGCAAATCCATAGAGACAGAAATCAGATTAGTGACTGGTAGTGTCTGGCCAGTGGTATGAATTGCAGCATAATGGGTACTGGGTTTCCATTTCGGGTGATGAAAAAATTCTGGACTAGATAGTGGTGCTGGTTGAACAACGTTGGAGTATACCTCATGCCACTGAATCGTACACTTTCAAGTAGTTAAAATGGTAACTTTTATGTTACATGTATTTTACCACAATAAAAAATAAAAAAAAAATTAAAAAAAAGATTGCAGCCAGATACTTAAGTGTAGATTTTCATTGGCCTTTGCGTTTAACTGTCTCAAGATAAGGGGCTGGAGATAGAAATTTTCAAGCCATCAGTGAAGACATGATATTTTAAATCATGGGCACACCATCCTGAGTTTCAGACACTCTGTTTAGTGTCCATCACATTATTTTTCAGATGAGGAAAGGGTCTAGTATGTCTTGCTGATATCAAGTTATAGTAAAGCATCCACTAAGCAATTTTAAACTGCATCTGTAAAATGTGGATGCTTCTGACCAGAAAAGGAAATGTTCATTGGTCATTTCACCCTCTCCCTGAGTAAGAATTTGCTAACATTAACAAATAGAACAAGACCTCCTGGGGACAGAGGCTGCAGCAAGCCATGCTCCCAGCTCAGGGGTGATTTGCCAATTTCCAGATGGAGTTTACATTTACGGCACCTTTTTTTTCACACAAACACTGAAGGCATTTTTGTCTTTTATTTATTTTTTTTTTTTAGAGGTAGGGGAGGGCAGAAGCAGAAGTAGAGAGAATCTTTTTTTTTATTTTTTATTGTTATTTTAATCACCATACATTACATCATTAGTTTTTGATGTGGTGGAGAGAGAATCTTAAGCAGGCTCCATGCCCACTGCAGAACTTAACACAGGGCTCAGGGCTCGATCTCACAACCCTGAGATCATGATCTGAGCTGAAATCAAGAGTCCGTTGCTTAACTGACTGAGCCTACCAGGTGCCCCAGAGTTTTTGTCTTTTAAAAAAACTGGGGAGAATTGGACTCTATACTTCACTAAGGCAAGGGCTCTAAATTCTGTTGAAATAAACCAGAGATGTGGAAGTAATCACCAAGCCACAAAAACACAAGATTGGGGTTTGTTTGGGGGTTAATTTATCTCACTCTGTTGAAATCTGACTTCATACTTTCTTGTCATTGTAAGGATTGTTTGTTTTTTTTTTAGATTGGTGATTCTTGGTTTAATTCATTATAAAAACAAATCTTAAGCAATTATATTGGTATAATTAATTGATATTAAATGATAAGCATGTAATTGTGAAAAAAAAAAAACATGTTCTCTCCCTCAAAAGATTGCCCATTTTGTTGGTCAGAGATCTTAAGATCTTGGAGAAACCTCAAACGACAGTTGGTAGTCTGTTACTATGAAAAATGTAAGACCTCTAAGAAAAGGTTTTATTTAAAAATATTGAGATTATTTTGTTGGGGGAAAAGGGACATATTTAGGCAGACATGGGTTTGAATCCCAATTCAGCTATTTACTAACTGGTTGATCTTAGACAAGTTATCTTACTTCTCTGGGCCCTAATTTCCTCATCTGTTTAATAATGTAATAACAATACCAGATATGCTTACAGTTTTTGTAAGAATCAAGTGTCCCGTGGCTCTATGCCCAACACAAAGGTAGAGTTAAAAAGGGAACAGCAACTTATATTTTGCTGCATCATTGATATAATACTTATTAGTAGCTATTAGTAATATTGAAGTTTCTTCTCAAATTAGATGTAGAATCCTCATTTTGCAGATGCATCAACGGAGGTCCAGAGACGTCCCATAACCTACTCTTAGGTTCCTGGCTCGGTAGTCATAGAACTGATATTAAAAAGTCATTAGGGGGCGCCTGGGTGGCTCAGTTGGTTAAGCGACTGCCTTCGGCTCAGGTCATGATCCTGGAGTCCCGGGAGGGAGTCCCGCATCGGGCTCCCTGCTCGGCAGAGAGTCTGCTTCTCCCTCTGACCCTCCCCCCTCTCATGTGCTCTCTCTCATTCTCTCTCTCAAATAAATAAATAAAATCTTAAAAAAAAAAAAAAGGGCACCTGGGTGGCTCAGTTGGTTGGGCGACTGCCTTCGGCTCAGGTCATGATCCTGGAGTCCCAGGGTCGAGTCCCACATCAGGCTCCCTGCTCGGCAGGGCGTCTGCTTCTCCCTCTGACCCTCCTCCCTCTCATGTGCTCTCTCTCATTCTCTCTCTCTCAAATAAATAAATAAAATCTTAAAAAAAAAAGGGCACCTGGGTGGCTCAGTTGGTTAAGCGACTGCCTTCAGCTCAGGTCACGATCCTGGAGTCCAGGGATCGAGTCCCACATCAGGCTCCCTGCTCAGCAGGGGGTCTGCTTCTCCCTCTGACCCTCCCCCCTCTCATGCTCTCTCTCTCTCTCATTCTCTCTCTCAAATAAATAAATAAAATCTTAAAAAAAAAAAAAAAGGGGGGGCGCCTGGGTCGCTCAGTTGGTTAAGCGACTGCCTTCGGCTCAGGTCATGATCCTGGAGTCCCGGGATCGAGTCCCGCATCAGGCTCCCTGCTCAGCAGGGGGTCTGCTTCTCCCTCTGCCCTCTTCCCTCTCGTACTCTCTGTCTCTCATTCTCTCTCTCTCTCAAATAAATAAATAAAATCTTAAAAAAAAAAGGCATTAGGAAATTGCTCTTTCCGGTGGGATCTGGCTGGTTCTGCTGTTGCCTAAAAACCCGTGGCCTTGCTTTCCTCTGTAGCCAGGCTGAAGCGATACTGAGCGAATTTATTCTCTCTTTTCAGATGCCTATGCAAGAGGAGCTGGACCTTCCACTTCAAATGCATGTACGCTGTCAGCCATCAGCACAATCATGATTTCCCTCACAGCTAGGTCCAGTTTATGACAAAAGTTATCTAAAGGACTTGCTGTTTATAATATAAGCAACATTTAACTAGTTGTTTTGAAGACACCCAGTACTAAGTAATATTGTTGTTCAAGTACATCTTATTACTGGAAAAAAAATGTTTTTTGCTTCTTTAGGAATGGCATTATACAGTACTTCCTCAAAGCAAATCTAGCTTTGTCTGAAGTTTCCTTGGAAACTCTGCAATGCACTGAAGACATCTGTAATATGATGTTACCAAAGCAGTTTACATATGTCCTTATATGCATATTTTTTATTATATATTTAGTGTTTTATAGAATTTTTTAAAGTTAACATGAAATGTAGATATTAATTTTTTTCCTCTGCTGTAAAATGCTATGGGCAACACAATCATACAATTATTATTTCAGAATATTTCCTTTAGAGAAAGAGTTTGAAACTCATCTTGGTAAATAAATTACACATTACTTGTACAGTTTTACAAGGATTCAGTGACAGAAGAGCTGAAGATTTGGTCTGTAACTCAAGGCTACTGTATGTAAATGACTCTTTGGATGGTTAATGCACTGAATCAAGTCCTTTTGACATGTACAATATATTTTCCCACCCTGTTGTGAATTTTGTTGTTCAATACAACTCAAGATGGTTTCAGGAATGGCTGCAAATTCAAAACCTAAACTAACTGCCCAAGAGGTACCTTGTGCAATATTCCCATCCCTGAATTTAGCATTGTACAGTAAGACTTTCTTTTCACTCAACTAAGTTAGCATTGTCTTTGTAGTAGCATTTTCTTAGACATTAAATTTGAAGTTACATATCCAGTAGTAACATAGGCCAAAAGTGACTATAGTCAACCAAGTCTTTCAAAGGATAAAAGATAATTTTACTATCTTTAAATGTATCTGTCTTGAATGTACGTTTTTTAAAAAGGTAATTCTCTGTTGATGGAGTCATTATTTCTTTATATATGTGTATGTCTTTAATAATAGAACCCTTCTTTTGAATTAAAATCATGTATGGAATTTGGGAAATTTCTCCTATTTCAGCAAATAGTTGCTGCAAAGAATTTTTTCATGACACGATAAAAGATCTTTAGTATAACTGTATGTTATCTTGATGATTATCCTGTTTTGCAGTAGGTAGCTTAGTTGCTTTATAAGCTTTACCTTCTAAATCTTAAAATCACACATTGGAAAATGACAATATCAAAAAAATATTCTTTTGAAAAGAACTATTTGTTATAATGGGGGAGGTTTTGTAAGCTGACACTTGTGGAACAGTGCATATAAAAGGCAATGAAATTTTCTATAAAGATTTTCACATGTAAACACTCTGCCACCTTTTCTTCTTTCTCAGACAGATCAAATTTGCCTGTAATTCATTATTTTTGCTTACAAATAACATAAGTTAACTTTTCAACCTTCTAGCCATATTTATCCAATAAAGTCATAATCAGGATTCCACTTGTGTAAAAACTAGGGCGGTGACCAGAAAAAATATTGTCAGTATTTCAAGCTGTGTTCCTCTCTTAGTTTGATATGGTTACTTCTTTGTTAAAATAAAACAGAACTTAAAATCACACACGCAAAAAAATCAACAAAACAATAAAATGAATGAAAAAAAATGACACCCCAGGTAGTTCCCAACCCCAGTGTAAATGATATTTACCAGTGATCTAGCATATGTAATCTTTTTTTAAAGGTATTGTTAATAAATATTCTGTCATTTGTAAAGATACTTGTCTTTTGGGAGCATTTTTCCTGCCTGCCTGTCAGGGAATTTGTTAGCTCACCCTTGTGCTCGTTATAATTTGAGACGATAGAGGGACTCAAAAGTCTCTGGCCATGATCAAAACCTAGATGACCCAGAGCCATTCCTTTGCAGTTGACAACCCTGGAAACACCATTTCAAATCCTCTTTGGAAGCACAGAGGGTCGAAATCCACAAATAAATATCCTGAAGATCAAACTTTAATATTTCCTCTTGATTAGCTAAGTCTTTTGTATGTTTAACCTAGGGATATCTGTTGTTTTAGGGTTTCCTCCACCCCGTTGCTAAAAGGATAAAATCTAAACTTGATCGTTTAAGGCCCTTCTTAATCTAATAACGTAACTTTGTACCCAGCTACACTGAGCCCTCACTGGCCCCTAAACATTGCTTGCTTTTGGTCTCACCTCTGTGCCTTTTGATCATAAAGCTGACCCTTCCTGACATGCCCTCCCCACTCTTCTTTCTCACCCAATTCCCGACCCAGCTCCAGCTCCAGCTCTCTGTGAAGTCTTCCCACACTTCAGCCCTTTAGGATGTCCTTCCTCTGAATTAGCTGCAAGCCCTGTCAATACCACTCATTTAGTAATTAATCAGGTACTACTTTTGGAAATCTCTTGTACTGTTATCTTGCATTTTAACTTAACTCCTGTATTGTTACTTAATTTTCCTTGTACTTATGCCTTGTCTTCCCAACTAGATTGTAAGCTCCTTGAGGGCAGGGACTTTGGTCTTATCTTCCATGTACTCTCCATAGTGCCTAGCACAGTGCCTTGCAATAAATAATCATTGATTAATTCATTGAAGGGGTCTTTGAAGTAGCATTTTGCATCAGTTGCCTGCCTGTGTGCCACAGTGGACCCAACCAGAGAAGACTGTGTCACTGTTTTTGTTAGGTGCTGGAAAGCATTAGAAGACCTGGCTTCAAACTTTATGCTTTGAAAAAGTCCTTTGTATCTCTCTGTTCCATCATCTGATAAATGAAGACCTGGATTAGCTGAGTCTAATTGAGCTGAAGGTATTTTAGAAAGTGCATGGTAGGCACCTTCACCCACACGCGTCTGATTTGTTAGCTTCCGTGGTGGTTGCAGGTTGGGATCACTGGTTGCAAGCAACAGGAAACAAAATTGAGCTAAACTGAGCAAACGAAAAGGAATGACACAGATTAGGTCACAGGAGCTGAGGAAACGCTGAATGGCCACGTGTTGGTGAGAATAAGAATGAGGATACTCTAAGAATCCAGACTGCAGGAACTTTGGAAACTCTATTCCAAGTGCTTTTCTGGAAATGAATTGGCTTTGTTTATAATTTTGATGCTACTCTGCTCCATATCCTTGATCACGACAAACCTGCACTCATAGCAAAAGGATAGCTTGTTGGGCGCCTGGGTGGCTCAGTCGTTAAGCGTCTGCCTTCGGCTCAGGTCATGATCCCAGGGTCCTGGGATCAAGTCCCACATCGGGCTCCCTGCTCGGCAAGAAGCCTGCTTCTCCCTCTCCCACTCCCCCTGCTTGTGTTTCCTCTCTCTCTGTGTCTCTCTCTGTCAAATAAATAAATAAAATCTTTAAAAAAAAAAAAAAAGGATAGCTTGTTAAAGGAAAATTGATATGATATTTCCATGAGATGAGATAATAGATACTAGGAAGATCTAAGCAACACACATTCTATGCTTAGCTATCCAAGGGACTTCCCCAGGCCCTGGTCCCAAATACTACACTTGATGGAATATTTCGTACTTGGGACAGTGACTCTGAAGCAAGAGCACTAGGAAGGGGCCTATTTGCTTTGGTCATTTAACTGTTTGAAGTGCTTACTCTTACCTTCTTTTTGTGTGTGTAATCCACCTGATCCACCTGTGATTTAACTGTTTAAAAGGAAATTCTATTTTGCCAGATAATTGGATTCTCTCAGTGGTCCTGAGTTTTTACAGAGCTCAAACACTCTATGTACAAAACAGCATCTTTGCATGGAGGCAGAAGACATGAATGATAAATTTCAATTCTCAGGTGAGCTCAGAATTCTTCCAGCCTGTGGGATGGGCGCTTCCATAGCTTTTTATCTGAAGATAGAATGACTAAGTTATTCCTACCATCAGATTTTTGGTTATTTACGTCCGGGAAGCAATGTTCAATCCTGATTAACCTTTTCCCAGTCTCTCCCACCACCCTTACCTTTCTGCAAAATATATGCTGAGTGATGAATTATAAAAAGTACATAAATAGTACATAATTAGCTACTAAAATGTCATGTAATTTTTAAAGTAATTTGGTGTAATGTAATCACCATCAGGTGATTTCTATACACTGTATTGGATTATCCACGCCACTCTTCTCCTCCATTAACATAGATAAAAGAATTGACTGTATTTTCCTGTTGTTACAATTAAAACAATTCTCTGGCCAACCACATTGAGGAGCAAGCCTTTTACAATGAAAGACTTGTTCCATTTCTAGGCACACCCAAAATTACTCCATCAAAAATGAGAGACCCTGGACCTTACACAGGCAGCTTAATACAGTGTCTAAGAATATGGATTCTGGAGTCTGACCGCCTGGAATGCATTGTGACAATTGGTACTTATTATATAGGGTAAGGCTTGTAAAGTCTAAATGCATAGCTCTCTAAACATTAGCAACTATTTTATAGATCAGTCACTGTTCTTTTTCCCAAGTGACTGAGATAGTCACAAAAACCAGATGAAGAATGTTGATGCTTCCCAAAGCCAAAATGAGTTGAACTCAACACACACGTCCATTATCACCTTTTATTTAAATATTTTCATGTCTTAATATAGTTATGTAAATAACACAATAAAATAAAAATATTTAATAATATTAATATTTATAAAAGAATTTAAGTAGTTGGGTCCTCATGCAGATGCCAGCTTTTCTACAAAGGCTTCCTCAGTTTCTCCATCTGGTACTGACCTCTCATTTGACTTCCAGGGCACCTCATCAGGACCCACACGTGTCTATCATCCCATTAGCTGGTATTTATTTATTTATTTACTTATTTATTTGAGAGAGAGAGAGTGTGTGCAGGAGCAAGAGAGCACAAGCAGGGGGCGCAGCAGAGGGAGAGGGAGAAGCAGACTCCCCACTGAGCAGGGAGCCCAATGCGGGGCTCAATCCCAGGACCCTGAGATCATGACCCGAGCTGAAGGCAGCCGCTTAACCGACTGAGCCACCCAGGGACCCCCATTAGCTGGTATTTAAATCATTTGTATTCATGTCTTCTTCCCAGTACACAGAGAACATCTTAGGGTTAGAGTCTGCTTGTGATTCTTGACTGTACTTCCCAAGCACCAGGGCTGTATTCCACCCCCTCCTCTGACACGAACAAAGCTACAGGGGGAAGAGTCTCTGGCACCACGGGGACTGATTTGCTCAGCCCCTGCCCTCCTGGCAGGATGTGATTACCATATGCCAGTCCAAAAGGAAGCCCCTTTCCTTTACCCCTCATGCTAAATGGCCCATGAAGATTAAATGTTCCAATCCCACAACTCAAGTGTAAACTGCAATACTCAAGAGAGCTCACAATTTAAACAAACTCGTCCTCTGTCCTTTATCACCAACAGTTATGGTCATTGTAGATTAGCAGAGCTCTAGTAATAAAGACCATACTGAGAGAAAGTTTTTTTTTTTTTTTTTAAAGATCAACCATATAAGAGATCTGAATGTCTGAGTCTGCAAGGCTTGGGTAACTTAATGAGGTAGTCCCAGTAGCTGTACATGGGTCTTTCGCTACATCTTCTTACCACTTGTAATGAACAGCACAAACTCTACCAGGAAATATGTATGTCTTGGATATTAACTAACAAACAGTAATAGCTTAATTTGTTTTTATCGTTTTCAAAGTGCTCTTCACACCAAGAAGCAGGAGACGCCAGTTTTATTCCTTTTTCATTTAGGAAATAGAGGTAAGGAGATGGTACTACAAGCCCAAAGTAACACAGATGATTAGAAAGTCAGGACTAGAAATTAGAACTCTTAATTCAGTGCATTTCAACACCTAGAAATAAGTCTTTCCTGAGAGAAAGAATAAGAGGGAATAAGGAGATCGTGTCTTAAGTGCATGCGGAAAGCAGTCAGAACACAGAGTGGGCAAGAGGGAAATGGTGAGGTCCAAGCAGAGCACATCGGAGGCTGAGATGTGGGAGGTGAAGAAGTTATGAAGGATGAGCAGACTCAGCACAGCCGTTTGGAGTATCAGGTCCCTGAAGTGGGTTCCAGTCGGTTATTCAGGAAGGGACTAGTGACCACCCTCTGTGTACCAGGCACTGTTCTAGCACAGGGGAGTGCTGTGGCAGAGAGACTCCACGAGGGCCACAGAATGAAGGAGATGGAAACCCCCCCCTTCCCCCGAGGCCAGTATGAAGTCACCTGCCTTGGAGTCCCATGGTAGGGGGGGAAGCCAAGGGACCAGTCCTGGCACTTTGTCACAATATGGAAAAATGTAATGAGAATACTAGCTGACATCGATTCTGTGCAAATGAACCTGGTGGTTGAGTTACTATTCATTATTCATATTTGACACGTGGGGAGCCAAGACTAAGAGGTTTAGCAGTATGTCCCAGGTCACGCCACTGAAAGGGGAAACCAGGAGTTGAGATGCTGGTAGATTGACTCCAGGCAAGTCCAGTCCAAAACATTAGATATCTAGGTAGGTAGGTAGGAACACAGACAAACAGATTTGGTTGCCATACGGCAACAAAAAGGAAATAAGGTGGTGAGCCTCCCAGGAAGTTGAATGTGGGTTGTTAAAAAGTGACCAGGGGTTTAAGCCAAGATCCCAGGTATAGGATTCCTGCAGAAAAACCTCATAAACCTCAGGTGTGGTTACTTCTCTGCTCCAAAGCAGCCCAGTTTGGCTATTTTTTTTTTTTTTACTGCAAATGGTGTTTTTTGCTTGTTTGTTATACTGGACTTCAAGCATTCTCAGAGCTATTTTTCAAACAGGCTATCCTGCAAGATCCGAGTTACCAGATAAAATACGGAAATCCAAGTTAAACTTGGATTTCAGATTTTTAAAAAATCAATAATTTTATAGTGTATGTCCCATGCAAAATTTATCTGAAATTCAAATTTAACTGGGCTTCATCTATTTTTTATTTACTAAGTCTGGCAACCTCATGCAGGGAGGATTCCTCCTCTTTGAGGTAATTAATTTCTAATGCAAAAAGATGAACCATGGGAGACTATGGACTCTGAAAAACAAACTGAGGGTTCTAGAGGGGAGGGGGGTGGGGGGATGGGTTAGCCTGCTGATGGGTATTAAAGAGGGCACGTTCTGCATGGAGCACTGGGTGTATCATGGAACACTACATCAAAAAATAATGATGTATGGTGATTAACATAACATAATAAAAAAGGGGGGGAGAAATTCCAGGACCTTGCTGATGTGTTATCAAATCTCTAAAGGTCCATGGCTCTGAGGTGTGGAGGGGGATTCCAGAAATGTTTTGAAGGGTTATAAAAATGGGCTTGTTGCTCAGAACATAACTATAACAGAACTAGTTGAAAAAGAAATTTATGTGGTTGGTGTACCGTTTATCATTCTTTAGAACCAAATATCTGAGATCAAATAACAGAGTTTGAATTGGCCCAGTCATTCCTCTTTTGTTTGTCAACAGTTAAGATGTTGACTGCTTTCTATGTGTTGAGCACTGTGCTGGGCACTGGAAAACCACAGAAATCAGATTAAGGCTTCCCTCTTCAGGGTTCACTGGAGGTGACAGAAACACTTGCAAATGGTATAAAACATGTGAACAGATAAAAGTATGAAGAGAATTCTGTACCCTTGTTTCTTGCAAAACCAACTCATAACAAGCTTAAGTTCAGTCAAACACAACATATTTTTTCACCACCACCTTCCCCCATAGAAAGATTTTTTTTAAAAGACTGATTGAGAGAGAGAGAGCGTGGCAGGGAGGGGCAGGGGGAGAGAGATAGAGAATCTTCCATGCTGAGCGCAGAGCCTAACGCAGGGGCTTGATCTCACAACCCTGAGATCACGACCTGAACCAAAACCAAGAGCTGGATCCTCAACCGACTGCACCACATAGGTGCCCCCCTCCACCATAAAATGGTTTTTATTGATTAAACATATTTCTCAAGTTGGTTGCTTTGCTTAAAAAAAAAAGAGAGAAAGAAACAGCACACTCAAATGTAACATTTTGGATCCATTAAGCTACGTACAGATAAATATTGGCCCACAGGCCAAACCTGGCTCATTGCCTGGTTTTTGTAAATAAAGATTTATTGGAACACGGCCACTCTCCTTTATATAGTCTGTGGCTGCTTTTGCGCTATCGTGGCAGAACTGAGCGGTTGCAGCGGGGAACAGATGGCTCTCACAGCTGAAGATATTTTCTATCTAGCTCTTTAAGAAGAAATCTGCTGACTTCTAAACTATGACACCAGTACTTCATTGTTGGCTTCTTTCCTGCCATTCCCCCCGCCCCTTCTCAGGTTTACGTCTTCTTTCATTTTCTCACCTGGCAGGGACAGCCGCTTTGCTTTTAGTTTTAATGAATGAAACTAACCTGATAACACACCTTCATGGTGAAGAGGGTCCACCAGAACTTAAAAATAACGCTCACGGGCCACTTGGGCTAATTTTGTTCCACCTGCCACTCATTTATCGAGAGCCAAATGGGTCGCACCGGCTCCCGAAGTTCAGCGGGAGCTCCACGGAACCCAAGGGCTGGGCGGCTGGTGAGGTAGAGAGAGGCATTTCGGAAGGAGAGCCACACCAACTGTGAGTTCTTATTACTTCATTTTTAAGCTTTGGTGATGGTCTAATTTCTGGCTGTCGCTGTACAGCTTTAATAGATGAATCTACCCATTCGAGCTTCGTTCTTTAGAGCTAAATTGAATATATGTAGCTTTTTCTGGTACACTTTTGAGAAATTCACTTTGTTTTTCATTGTCCAGCTAAATTCAGCCAGTTCCAACTCAGTGGTTAAGTACATTGTTCTTGACTTCAACATGTCTCAACTTTAAATGAGACCAAAAAATTTTAAATAATACAGTAAGTGATAAAATAGAATCAAAAAGAAGTTACCTGGGGAATACAGAGTTTTCCTGGTGGCAAAGGACTAAAATTTAGAAGGTAACAGTCAACCGATGAAGAAAAAGATTGAAAAGGCTTTTTCCACAGGAGAAAGCTTACGCAGAGGCATGGAGGGTTGAGAGAGTGTGGTGTTGGTTTTGGAGGGGTGCTCCTTGGGACTGTGGCTGGGGAGCTACTGAGGAGCCGTGTCCCAGGGGCCTTAGCGTTGACAGGAGCTTTAACTTGAAGGTGATAGAGTTATCTGAGGGCCTTGGACAGGGGTGATGGAGGCAGATGTGCCTTTTATGGAGATCCTTCCAAGAAAGACAATACTGGAGGCCAGGATTTTAGTTGAGTTGTAATGGTCCCGGCTGAGAGATGATAAAGACGATGATGGGGGCGGGGAATGAGAAGTGTACTCCTCTTCGATTTGCGGACTTAGACAATCCACCGTCATCTGTGTGAAACAGTTCTTGCTCTGAAGTGAATTTACATTCACATGTATTACCTAAAACAGAGGGCTACTGGCAAAAAGATAAGATTGTCTTCTGGTTCAATATAATCTTTGAAAAATGGCTTTCAAAAAGTTCGTGTCCTGGAACTTGATTTGCAGGGTGTGGAGGCAGGAATAGCTACACGGTCATTGTCACAAAGATCCTTGGGCTAACACCAAGTCCTGTTCTAATTAGGTTTTTCACCTTGCCTCGTGCCACCAAAGATTGTTTTCAGTTCTCTGTTCTTGCTTCTAGACACCTACTTTTTCTTTAACAAATTAGCACCTAAGGTTTATTAATTCCACCAACAGATGGTCCTGACACATACAAGTCTCACCATGAAAACGTTTGGATTTTTTAATCAGGATGTTCTTTGCCCAAGTGGAATTCTTGCCCAGCCTGCATAAATAGCTTGAGGCCTTGAGGCGTTTCAGTAAGGCTCAGATGGCTGTTGGCACACTGAACTTCCCCTCCAGGCTCCCCAGCACTTTCCCTATGCTGCGCTCAGAGAATTCCATCTGCCAAAGAAAGACATTGGACTAAAATCCTTATTGGAAAGGATGTCTTAGAGAAGCACAGTTTGTTCTGAGCGTGCGACTGAAGGCTGTTTGGGAGACAGCTGGCCCTCTCTCCTGTCCTGGTGGGAGATGGAAAGAGGTGGGTGCCAATGTCTAATCAACCTGTTGACGAGGGTATTTACTGTTAAGAGAATGTTCACACTCTGATTTGTCATGACAAGGCTAGTGAAAACTGGACAGACCACTCAAAGCATGCCACACCCAAAGCCTAACTCCTTTTATACAGCGTTTATACGTCACCACCTAGCCACATCATCAGCAAAAAAGGACTGGGGTACACTAGCCAGATGGTCGGGCGCACATGTGTGTCCTGGTTATTTCCAATCATGTTCTCATTAGACACCCGTCTTTCTTTCCATGATATTATTATAGGCCTTGGTGATCTCTGCCAAATATCCCTCGGTTCCAACTACATGCAAGGACCTGGGCCAGGGTTGAAAGAGGGTTTAAAGGGTGCAGTGGTCCTAGACACCATAGATAAAAGGACGAATTTCACATGAGCCCCATCCTCCTGGAGCACACAGTTTGGGGAGACATCCAAACTGTGGATGGTATATCCTACAATGCAATAGCTCCGGGAGAGGCGCAAAGCCCAGAATGAAAACCCAGAGGCAGGATCAACCAAACTGTTTTTGAAGGCTTCGCAGAGGAGACATGGGATTTAGGTTTCCGAAAAATCGGTAGGAGCTGAGCAGTGAGGAAGAGGAAGGTCATGATGCACTGGCGAGACCACATGGTCTACACTGTGTTGCTCCTGAAACACATAGACAAAGATCCAGATGGTGGCACTGGTTCAGTACGGTGACAGCTGGCCGCTGAGGTTGAGGGAGGCATCTCTGATGTGGAACACCACACCCAACAGTGAAGACGCAGCCAAACTGGGGGCAGCCTCTTTCTCTTGCAGCCTCCTAGCAGAGGCAGTGGCCATAAACCTAGGTTTCCAGGTTCTGGTTATGAAAGACATCAGACAAGGAGCGATAAGCCCCAAAAGTGGCAATTTGGGGCAGGACTTTTCCGTCACTTACTCCTTCAACAGTTGGTTTTCAAATTTTGCTGTTCGTCAGAAACACCCAGGGCTACTGTTCATGAAGTGTGACTGGGAAACAAGTATCGGCATCACCTGGGAACTTACTAGAAATGCAGAATCTCAGACCCCACCCCAGACCTACTCAATCTGAAACTGATGTTGGGGCCCTACAATCTGTTTTAATGATGCCTCCAGGTGATTCTACTGTGCTGGCAAGTTTCAGAATGTCTAAGAATGTTCACTAAAAATACAGGTCCTTGAATGCCAGTCACAGAGATTCTGGATCAGTCAGATAATCAAACATTTTGCCAGGGATTGCAGCACCTCCATAGGCCATGCCCTCCTGGTCCCACCCCTAAGCAGGCTTCAACTTTTTTCCAGCAGTCCTCTCTACATTACCGGGCTCACTTGAGCCTGGTAGTCAACCCTTCATCATGCACTTTCTTCAGTGATTGCACCTGTAAAATGCAGTGATACAAATGATGTGGGCCTCTCAGGATTAGAGATGATGTGTGCGAAGTATCTAGTATAGTTCCCAACCCTTGGCATCTTAGCTCAGGCTCCTATAATAAAGAATCATACTCTGGGTGACTTATAAACAACAGGAATTTATTTCTCAGTTCTGGAGTCTGGTGTTCCCAGTTCAAGGTGTCAGTATGGCAGGGTTCTTGGGAGAGCCCTTGTACTCGTTGCAGAATGCCAACTTCTCCTATCTTTACATAGAGGAAAGAAAACCCCTTAGGGTCCCTTTTAAAGAGCACTAATTCCCTTCATGAGGGCTCCACCCTCAATGATCTAATCACCACTCAAAGACCCCCACCTCCTAATACCATCACATTGGGGTATGGAGTTTCAACATGAATTGGAGGGGGATGGGCACAAACATTCAGTCCATAATACTTGGAAACTGTGTGCTGCCATACAGGGGGTTTGGAACACTGTGACCTCCTTTCCCTGTCCTAAGCTTCCTACTCCAGGCCCAGGTACCATCAGCACTGTTGGGGTCCTTCCGAGTTCTGTTCCTCCTACCTCCTCTCTCCCCCAGACGCACCTGTATGTACTTGGTTCTACCTATAGCCCATCGCCCATCAAGAAGGCCTCCAATCTAGATGCAGACTCATATAGGAGGATGTCGAGAGGATGTCTAGATTGGGATGTTTGATGGGATGCTTGTAGGATTGACCCAGAGCTACTTGACCAGCACCTGACAAGTTGCTCCAAAATATGTGCAAGCCAACATCTCTCCGGAAAGGTCATTCTTGATTGAGCAATCCCCTTCCCAACCCAATTCTACCTAATGCCTTTCTCCGTATATTCCCAAATATCAAGGCTGCCTTCAAGAATATAATCCCAAATATAAAACCCTATTCTCTGCTTTGGTATGGAGTGATGTATTAGCTCTTCACATTTGTAATGTGTTTGCCTCAAGTCGCCCTTCCTAAATCATAGCCCGCCCACCCCCCAGACACTACTTGAAAGAAAAGGTATTCTAGAACTCAGGGGGGAAAAAAAAGCACCATGGCTCCCACTTGTTCTAGGAAAGAGCCTCAAATCTAAGTTCATAATGAACTCCACGCTGGTGCAAAATGCTTTCTTGCTGATATTTCAGCTGAGTATTACCATTGGCAGCTTCAGCTATAAAACGGGCTCTGCCAGTTGACATCAGCCTTAAAAACCGTCTCTTGCACAAAGTTTCAGGCAAGTAATGTAAATCACAAAGATTCGCGGGTGAGGAGTTGGTACCCTGCAGAGTGGGAAGAAAAGACATGGCAGAATGGTCAGATTGATCAATCGCCCTGAGTGAGCAAGGAGTTTTTGAAGAGCCATCCACGCTTTTAAGAAATTTGTCTGGCTGTATTGCCTTGCAGCTAAACTGAGTGTTCAGTAAAATCGGAACTCTTGTTAGCCAAGAAACAACAGTTCCCGTTCTTCTTATCACTGAGGCATGTGAGTGTGAGTTCATTTTTGAGACTGTTACAGTGCCAGTCAAAACACGGAATCTTCCAGGGTCTCAAGTCCAGGCTCTTCCACATAACTTATGACTTCAATTTCTGTTTCACTGGAAACAGTTCTCTGTAAAACAAAACATCCTTCCTTAGGTGTCTTTTAGTACACTTTTTGTTCTCTTGAATTTCTTTACAATTGTTTAAGTGTATTTTGCTTATAAAAATAGTAAATGTTCACTAAGAAAATAGGGAAAATGGGAAGAAAACGAAAACCTATCCATCACCTTATCTCCCAAACACAGCCCACTGTTTCCCTCCAGCCTTGTTTTCTAGGTACAAAGTTACCTTTACAGTTAAATGAAGGCAAATGGATAGTCAGCTTCATAAATTGCTTTCTGTGTAACATCATGTAATATTTTAAAATATATACTCTTGGGCTGCATCATTGAATAGCTCCACCATTTTTCATTCATAGTTTATTGTAGTTTCCCCTTAAATTTAGATATGTGTTTGTCTAATTTGGGCTAATATAATGCTATTAAGTAGAAACTTTGTGACAGAAATCCCCTACAAGAACTATTTTTCTACCTTGTTTACTCATTCAACACATTTTTTAAAAGATTTTATTTATTCGAGAGAGAAAGAGAGCGTGCATGCACATGTGTGCACACGGTGTGGGGGGAAGGGGGCAGCGGGAGCAGGGAGCTGAGCAGGGAGCCCAACGCAGGCTCAATCCCAGGACCCCAAGATCATGACCTGAGCCAAAGGCAGATGCTTAACTGACAGAGCCACCCAGGTGCCTCTCATTTAACACATTTTTTAATACCTATAATACCTACTGTACTTTAGACACTGCTGTGCATTGAGTATGCAGTGACAAAGCAGATGTGCTCTCTGCCTTAGGTACTACAGTTTAAATGGTTTATATTTCATTTTGGAAGGAACTCTCTCTGGCTACCATTGTAGAAATAAGGAACAGCTGGAAACTGGTCTCTAACAAATCTAAAACACAGGATACATCTTTTTTTTTTTTTAAACAAAAAGATACCTTCTTTGTAATTGATAAATGTCAACTTCTGCCCCTCCGTCTTCCCCCCCGCCCCCACCTCTCCCTGCCAGTACCTGTCTCTTGAATGTTACAAAACAATTTCTAACTTGGGTCTGGAAAAGCAAAAACTTGCTTAATGAGAGCTCAGGGATGGCAGATATCCTCCAAATCCCAGGACTCTGGGTACCCACACCAAGCTCAGAGATACAGGTTGTAATTGAAAGCAGAAAGTTTCCTTCCCCTCTCATTAAAGGCTTCCTAGTGGGGTGCAAAACCAAAACCATCATTGCCAATAGCACTAATTGGTCCCCTCTGTCATCCTTGTAGCAGAGGCCCCAAGAGTGAGTCTGAAGGGCTTTACCTTCAGAGCTACAGGCTGGGGCACTGCTACATGGGGCCGAGGCTGTGGTCAACTCTGCCCTTGCTTGCATATTCTCCCAGGTGGAGAATTGAGGCCATAGGGCTAACAGCATTATGGGGCAATACTTCATTTTCTGAGTTCTACTTGCTATATCTGTCGGGCTCTCTCTTGTCTTTTTTTACATGAAACTCAACAATGTGAGAAGTAAGTTGTCTAAGAGGAGCCTAGCAGTGCTGAGCTCTGACATTAATTCTTTGCTTATTTTGAAACCAGCCTTCTACCCCAAGTTGTTATTTTGCACACATGACTTGATTTTAATTAACAACAAACCACAAGCTTATACAATAAGCTCTTAAGCCAGTTTCTTTCACCAACTTCAGAATATTAAAGAAAACCTTTGGGGGCTCTATAGGGAAATTAGATACCAGCATTAAGATGTTCCACTAAGAGGCAAGACAAATGACTTCAGTGGGCTGCTAAAATCAAATGTAGTTTTTCAGGGATGAGTATGCTGGAGCAAGGGGGGATTGACGGCACAAATTCAGATGAAACCAAAACAAGGTTTCACACTGGAGTCCATTCTTCTTCCAGAAAAGCTATGGGTTAACAAAAGCAAAGCCCCTGTTCCCTGATAAAGGAGAACTCAGGATGGAGGTAAGGACTCAGGTGGAGGTGGTTCTTCTGTCTGACTCCATTCTTTGCCTGACTAGTTTCATAACTACTATGGTCTATAATTATTCCAAACACCCAAATCGAAAACTCTAAAGGTCACAGCTTATTGAAATGATCCATTTCAGTGAGTGCTTGACCCTTAACTGCCCTACAAACAGTCACCAGTTTATTCATCCATTCATGAAGCACCTCATTAGAAAACTCTATTTGTTAAGAAAATAGCTTGATCTACATGAGGGATCTGCAAACTACAGCCTGTGGGTAGAATCTGGCTCATTGCCTGTTTTTGTAAATAAAGTTTTATTGGCCAGAGCCAATCTCGTTCATTTGCATACTGTCTATGGCTGCTTTCACACCACAATGGCAGCATTGAATAGTTGAGAGAAACCTATTGGCTGTTAGGTATTTACTATCTGGCTCTTTATAGAGAAAGTTTGCTGATCCCTAATCTAAATAACCACTTAATTTAAGGACGGATTTGACAAAGTATATAATAACGATACACTGAAAATCACAAAACATTGCTGAGAGAAATTAAAACTTAAATAGGTCGATGATATTTTGTGTTTGTAGAGTATGATGCTATGTCATGTTTACAGATTGGGAGACTCATTTTTAAGACACAATCCTAATCAAGATCCCAGCAGCTTTTTTGGTAGAAATTAATAAAGTTGCTCTAAAATTTATATGGGAATGCAAAACAAAACACCTAGAATAACCAAAACAACTTTGGGAAAAAATCATGTTTGGGGGAACCTGGGTGGCTTAGTCGGTTAAGCTTCCAACTCTTGGTTTCAGCTCAGGTCCTGATCTCAAAGTCCTGGGATCGAGCCCCGAGTAGGGCTCTGTGCACAGCATGGAGTCTGCTTGAGATTCTCTCTCTCGCTCCCTCTCCCCCTCCCGCTCATGTGCTCTCTCTCTCAAGTAAATAAATCTTTTTTTTTTAAAGATTTTATTTATTTGATAGAGCACAAGCAGGCAGAGGAGCAGACAGAAGGAAAGGGAGAAGGAGAAGCAGGATCCCCACTGAGTGAGGAGCCCAATACGGGGCTCGATCCCAGGACTCTGGGATCATGATCTGAACCAAAGGCAGATGCTTAACCAACTGAGCCACCCAGGTGCCCCTTAAATAAATAAATCTTTTTTTAAAAAATCCTGTTTGGAAGCCTTACACTAACCTGATCCCCAGGTTCACAATAAAGTGATAGTAATCAAGATTGCATTGGCATAAGGATAGGCAAACAGATCAATGAAAGCAAATAGATAGTCCAGAAGTAGACCCACACATATATAGATAACTGATTTTCAACAAAGATGCCAAGACAATTCACTGGGGAAAGGATGATTTTTTTTTTTTTTTCACAAAATGATGCCAGAACAATTGGGCAGCCATGGGTAAGTGAGCATTCAGTTAAGCTTAAGTGCTGTGAATGGCAAATAGGGCCTAAGGAAATGCGTATTTGGGGAAGTCATTTGCCTTCTCTATGGTTCTTTATACTAAGAACCTAGGAAAAGTTCCTCTGAAAAATGTTATTGATTAGGGTATCCATGTGCAGAAACACGGGTTCTTAAAACATCAGAGCTAAACAGGACATTGGACCATCTCATCTATGCCCCTTGACTATATAGAAAAAGAAGTCAGGGCTCATGGGATTGAAGGAGTTGCCCAAGCTCAGCTAAGAGATGGCTGATAGAAAAAATTCCAGTCTGACTGGTGAGGACACTTATAACTGAGCAGGACCTTTCCAATACTCTAAGATAGTAATGAACATATGTAACATAACATTGATCCAAAGAGCAGAATGACTAAAGCGACATAAAGTCACTGCCAGCCCCCCACCCCACCCCCCGGGTAGACACTGCTTTGGAATATGGAAAACCAGTAACCTGATGACCAGTCCCTGGAGACCCAACCCTGGGCAGATAGGACCCATCATAAGAACCTTCAACATTACCTCAGGGCTGACTATTAGAAAGAAATCTTTAATACTATTTTTTGGTGCCGGAACCGGTGGAAACAGCCTGGTCCATAAGTGACCTCTGAAAACAGCGTAAAAGAAAATTAGGTGAGCAAGAGCATCCTTTCTTGTCTTTCAGTATCTACTCTACAAATTGACCTAGTTAATCTCAGGACTTGCTGTTCTATAAATTCAAAACCTTTATTGACCAAGATTATAAATATCTGTATTATAATATTAGTTGGGCTATGATGTGGCTTCCGGATCATCCAAGAAAGACATGATAGTGATTGCTTCATGTTGGTCCATGTTTTCAGGCCTAATTTCTGAACATGGGTGATGTGTAAGCCCTTGTGCCCCACCACTAACCACAGTGCTGGCTCCAGCCCCTTACCCAACCGTGCTGGCTCACAGAGTTTGCTTTGTTTTTCCTCTCCTTTGAACTGCCACGCTCCAACCCACGGAATATAACATTTATAATAATGAAGCTCTTTAAAACCTAAGTAATTTTCTAAATTATGAAAGGACTGAGACAGAGCATGTTCTTAAGCCTCCTAAATGGCACTTTGCCTTACTGAATGCCAAAGTGGATGAGGAGTTCTTATGGGGCCATTTGCAGGCTCGAGGATTGGTCAGCAGATCTGTATCACCTTTCTACAATCTGTGTTTGACCAAAGGACAA
Source organism: Mirounga angustirostris (assembly GCF_029215605.1). Taxonomy (NCBI): domain Eukaryota; kingdom Metazoa; phylum Chordata; class Mammalia; order Carnivora; family Phocidae; genus Mirounga; species Mirounga angustirostris. The sequence continues at coordinate 171,427,628 of NW_026991709.1, read as the reverse complement.
TCAGCCACTCAGGGACTGGGTGAACAAAGAGTATGGGTAGGAGTTGGCACCTCCTAATTAGAGATCATACCATGGGAGGCACTGGGGTGATTTCAGTCTCTAGGGGGCTGCCTTCCTTCACCCAAGCTATAGAAGGAGTCTGCTAGTGGCTCAACTAAGAACACCAAATACTGAGTGGGAAGGCAGTAAAGGAGTAAAAAGAACATGAAAGTAAAAGGCTTCACAGCAATGAATACATTGTCGAATTCAAGAAGGGTGTGTAATGGCTGAGGGGCTGTGTTGTGCTCTGTCTGGTTTCCATAAATCACCTAAGGATGTTTCTCACTTTTTAATTCGGTCCATACTCATCTTGGAAAGGCGGTACAGAAGACACCAAAGCACTGTAAATCCCATCTGGTAACAAGCACCCTAGTGGATGCAGGGCACAAGTGTAAAAATTCCATACTCAGACCTCATTGGAAACATGGAAATAAAAAAATATACCTACATTTTACAGATGAGGGTGAAAATTAACACAATGAAGCAGATGGTTGCCATAAGCACGATGAGAAACCATTCTGTGGAGGGCTTCTGATCATCATTTCCTGATGGAAAAAGAAAGAAATCAGAGCTAGAATCAGCTGCAGATATATGAAATGACTAGAGGCAGGCATCAGAAAGCTTGGGTTTGAGTTGCCAATGCTGGGTGAGGCTGGGCAAGTAGTTTAGCCTTCCTGAGCCTGAGATTTTTCATGAGGGTGAAATGAAGCCACTTTTAATATTAAAACATTATTTAGTCAGCCCGCAGATATTTATGGACCACACTTGATGTAATACTGCCTCCTGAATCTTGAAGCTTATCAGCTTTGGGTGAGTAGTAAGGTTTTTAGATAAAAAAGCTATAAAAGATAAGCCCTCTTAGTAATCTAATTGCATCATAATAAAAATAGTATATAAAGTTGGAAACTTAAGTTGTAGAGGAAGTAAATGATGGAATAATACTCAGAGTTAACCCTAAAGGCATCAGACTCTGCTAGAAGTACTTTGCAATCTTAATTATGCTCAATACCCCCTAACCATTATTCCCATTTCACAGATAGGAAAGTAGAAGCAAATTGCCATTAAGTCAATATAAATATGTTGCATACCATCTTACGCTCCAGTTAAATTTGCTTCTCATCTGCATTCAAGGACAGATTCTTCTATTAGTTTTGATGATATCTTTGGGATGTGTGATTATTTTTTAAGGTACTAGAAATGCTTTCAGGAAAAGCCCCAGGTCCTTAACCCCATGGTTTTTAAAGAGGTAATGCACCTGTTAAACTGCCTGATTCACTTCCAGAGAATAAGGCAAATCTTGCCTTATCTCCCTAGATACTAGTTTGCTTTCTGTGGGAGAGGCCACTCACTAATTCATTCCTTTATTCACCCGTTTAATAAATACTAGACTCCGTTTCTATGTTTGGCACTGCACAGGTTGCTGGGAGCTGGGTTAAAAGCACACATGTGGGCTCTCCCTGTGTGCTACTTAGATCCATTGAAGAAGAAAGGCTCTAAGCAAATAATGACATAGGTAATGACTTAAAGCCGGCTGCGCTAAGTGTGTGGGGGATGGTCAAACTACACTGCACCAGAAGAAAAGGGCCCCAAACCTCAGTTTGCCATTAATTGTTTCTTTTATAAAATGAAAAGTGAGGAAGTGGAACTTTCAAGTCCTTGTAAATATCCTAAGCCTTCTGAAAGCTCCAACATAACTTCAAACTTAAAACATTCAACGTATTAAGAGGGAGAGATGTCTTGAGGATTTAATGCTAGTGAGTCCAACTTTGCCTTGATCTCTTGCTTTTTTGCCTCTTTAGAACTCTATTTGGGATTTATCTTCTACTTTACCAAACCTTTAATCTCTCCTCCTTCATTTCTTCCCTTCTGCTTTCAAATATTCATAGAGTCCTTTATCTCGAATAAGCCATTACTTTGCTCTGCCATCTCTCCCAACTATCATCACATACCTTCCTACTTTATTTCCCAGCCTAATTTCTTGAATAAGGGATTCAGGCTGCTTCATTTCCCACCTCAGAAACTGCTTTTTTATTTGCTGGTGGCTGCCTCCTAGTCAAATCCAAAGGACACGTGGTTTCTTTTTCCAACTATTTTGCCTGACCTCCTTCGTGAATTTCAGACATGATGGTTGCGCCTACCTTGAAACCAAGTCATTGGCTCTTTTACCCAATATTGCCCTTTCTCAGTGGCATTTCCTTCTTCCCTTTTTAATTTTAACTGACCCTCTCAGCTCAGCTCTGGACCCTTGGGTCTTTTCCACTGGAAAGCTTGTTGAACAGAGCTGCATCTCTGAATTCCGTGCGTTCTTCTCCCTGGTCTTTATTCCTGGCCCATCCCTAACAACACAGCTCCACTTGTAGATCTGAAACTGCCCCTAGGTGAAACCCACTTAGATGTTCCTCCAAGCTGACAACATTGAAAATTAAGCTTATGCTCTCCTTCACATCAGAACGCCTTCTCTCACTGACTTCCCCATGATGGTCTCCCTACTGGGATCGTTGGAAGTCACTCTGATTCTTACTATTCTCTACAGCCCTGCAGCCTTTCTCCACGGACTAAGTTTACATCATCACATCATACCCACTCATAAAAGTAAGAGAGGCCTGCCTTTGTCCCATGCATGCATCCTTGCCTGGTGTGGAAATCTGGTTTCTCTTCTCAGCCTCCAGTGGAGGTCGCCATTCTGGGCCTCCATTCCCTCGTCCATAAAAACAAGCAAGTTGAAATACATGATCCTTAAGATCTGTGCCAAGTCAGCTTCTTTCTAATACCACTGACTCCATCCAGGCCACTGTCATTTCCTATGTACTTACCTTTGACACAATCGATTTTTAGAAAAGTAGTCGTTTGTGTTGCTGAAGTTCTGAAAATTGTCATAAAGTATACAAAATAAAAACAGTAATCAGAAGTAACTAACAGCATATTTTCTGTACATACTTTTTCATTTTTTTCTCAGTGTTCATAGGTACCAGACACTATGCAAGGTGCTCAGCATGCATTTTAGTGTAATTCTCACAACAGTGTGTCAAGGTGGGTACCACTATCCTCACTTGGCAGATGGAGAAACCGGAGCGGAGAAGGGCCGACTCAGTCCACTGAGGACACAGCTCGCAGGGGGAGCTGGGATCCAAGCCTGGGAATGGCTGAGCTGTAATGCTCTTAACCATGATGCAGGGATCCCATTCCACTGCCCATCATCCCCAAACTGAGGACACAAACGGCCCAGACAGGAGCTCCACTTAAGACATCCTAAGCATTTCCCTATCACTGAACACTCTCCCGAGAGTCATCTTCCCAGCTGGATACCACTTCCCTGCAGGGAAGCACTCTTTCACTGTGGGGTCCCCATGGTTGGACATAGCTAAGTTGGTGGGCTGCACTCCAACAGGAGGGGGCTGCATTGCAAACTAGCATTCCCCCTGATGTCCTCAGGCTGCATGCAGTTGGGACTGAATCACTTTATTAAAAACCTATGACCATTGTATCTTTTTTAAGTTTTAAGGTTTTGTTTTTGTTTTTTTTTTAGAGAGAGAAAGAGCATGCTCAGGAGCAGGGGAGGAGGGGCAGAGGGAGAGAGAGAACCCACAGCAGACTGCACACCCAGCACAAAGCCCAATGCAGGGCTCGATCTCACGATCCTCACGTCATGACCTGAGCCGAAATTGAGAGTCAGAGGTTTAATGGACTGAGCCACCCAGGCGCCCCAAGTTTTGGGTATTTATACGTATTATTTTACAAAGAGGCATTAGTCATACTTTGTAAAATGATTAAAAAAAAAGTGATAAGGAGGAAAACTTTTATTTTCCCAAATGCCACAGACACTGAAAGGTTCTAGAACTAATACTCAGTGGCGTGGGTTGTGACTGAGCATCCTGTTAAACCTAGTTTTTATTGCACTGGTTCATAGCTAATGTAAAGAGCAACTGGGATGAACTAATACCGTCAAATGCCATCTAGCTTTATTCCCCAGTCTGATGTCCTGAATAAGGGATTTTTCTGCTTCATTTCCCCATTTCTGGAACGCACCATTCTATGCTCTTAACCGTTGTTCAAGTACCTTAATAAGTACATTCAGAAACTCCAGACTCCTATTCCATGCATGGGATATAAATTTAGCAAGGGGTATGTCAGCAGAAAAAAAGTTATCCTGCTTACAACCAGGTTTAACAGGTAAAGTGTAGGCCCCGCAGAAAAAAAGACATGTTGTAAATATTATCAGGGTCACACACTTGGTCCCATTTGTGTCTCAAATTGTGAAATACCTCCTAGTCAGATATGCCGAGCGCTGATAATAGTACCGTTCACCTCTGACCATGATTACAAAAATCTTTTCAGTTAAGCCACTCTCCAGTTATTCACTTCAGCTCTCACTTTGATAAACAAAGCTTTTCACTGAATTAGCAAAAAATACAAAGGCATCTGATTTTATTTCATTCAGTCAAAAAAAGTTATTGATGCATGCAAGGTGCTACGTGGGAAGCAAAGTCATGGTCGCTGCCTGGAGGGAGTTGGCAAATGAGTCATTTCTCCTGGCCTGGCTTCTGCAGTGTTCCTGATGCGCTTTAGAAAGACCCCCCTACCACCAAGTGAGAACAGAGCTCAGCCCCAGAGGAGAGAGCCAAGGTCAGCGCTACCATGAAGAAAACATAAACAGGCAGGTAAATTTAGTACAAGGAAAAGCTTTCACATACTCACCGCCAAATGGAAATTACTTGTGGATTATCTACTGTTTAATTATTAATGCAAAAGTCTTGAGTCAGTTAGATAAATGAGTGAATTAAAGTTAGCATCGACTCTGATTTCACTGAAGGTAGAAAAAGGGAACAGGCCCCAAGGGCAGTACATATGTCCTTTGGGTCAAAGTGATAAAAAATTTCAATACTGAAAAGTTGGGAGGCCCCTGAATATATCATTAATTTGAATTCTGGGGTTTCTGGCCTTGGAGATTTTCTTAAGAAAAATGACTTCCAGATAACTTGAATCTTTTCTCTGACTCAAGGAGAATGCCTTTCCTACCCTAAAACGGAAGCCACAGATGTTTCTTTTCAAGAAATTGAAGGGCCCTGCTATTTAGTTATGCAGAGGAAGTCACACCGTCGGTCCTTCTAAGGAGGAGAAGCCCTCCAGACCCTCCACCGCATTCCTGGATGCTCCTCTGACATTGTCAACTTAGAGCATTTGGGAGCTCAGCTGTCCGGCTTCTGGTGACCTTGGCTATCATTTTTGACCTCTCACCCATTTTACCTTGAGAACAAACCAGCTGCTGAAAATTCTGCTGTCTGTGACGTGGCAGCCTGTGGGGTGGGGGTGGGACGCCGCATGGGACGGGGAGGGAATGGGATGGTGGGTGGGTGGACAAAAACCCAGGCACCAGACCCGACTTAATCCCTTCATCCGCATCTGGCTGTTTCTGGAGCTTAGTCCAATCGCTTCCCGCCACCCCAGCCCCCTCCCCCGATGCTGCGGCCCCTCTTGGCGCATGAATCTGGCATCTATGGAGCTCGGGCTAATAACTCCGAGGAGGGTCAATTTGGCGTGCAAGCCCGTTCCACCTTAAACTGTCCATGCATGTATGGCTCTCAGTGCTTCCATATTGACTTTGAATCTGACTTCAGACTTAACAATAGGTTTCAAGGGGAAGGAGCTAATTGGTAAATTGATGGGACTCTTCCAATGAAGCAGCCCTGCTCTGTGTTCATAGAACCAGCGGGTGCTGGGAGGAGGCAAGCGGCACCACCAGCTGCCAGGACACGGAGAGGATACGCATGCGTCCGCCTACGAAGCTGCCCGTGGCTCGCCTCTCGTTGCAAGGAGAGGCTGTGGCATCGTTCACCAGCGGCCCCCAAACCAGGCCACGGGCTCCCAATGCAAGCGAAAGTCAGAAGCGGCCCTTTAGCCGGGGGAGCTTTCTGAGGCGGCCGTCAAGTGGGCTGTGGGGTTCACCTGGTTTAGGGAGAAAAAAAGAGGGCAGTAAGTGCAGCCCCAGTGGACAAAACTCAGGGTAGTCCAGGGCCCAGAGCAAGACAGACAAAACGTGCCCCGTGTTCCTCTGTGGAAACGGGGCTCAAGTAGACTGAAACACGGAGAGGAAATGGAGACTGTGCACTCGTGCGCCCCCGTGTGTTCGGGATTCACCAGAGAGCTCGCTGCGGGGCTGTTCCTTACTCCTCGCGGGACCAGGCGCGCTGAAGTGGACTAGAGAACTTGTTGCTGTTCTCTGCTTTGCAGGCTTTCCTACACAGCGCTCCCCGTACTCCCAGGCACGCGGAACTTTGTTCCCTAAGGGGCTGCTGGGCCTGTTCGGTTAGCCGGCTAGGAAGCACCATTGCAAGCCGGCTGCGGGCATCGCATACAAATAAGAAACGAGGGGGAGAAGGGTGTCAGCCTGGTTCTGTTACTCGCCCCCAAGACGACCTTGAGCAGGTGTCCTCTCCAGCTTGCGCTGCCTGCTTTGTAAAATGGGGATAAGGACTGAAGGAGTTGGTAGACGTAAAGTCGTCAGCCCGGTGCTAGTACATAATAGGTGCTTAATAAATAGTAGTCATTATAATTGCAATTAAACACATTGTGTCAGAACTGAAGAATCAAGAGGATTTCCCTAAGTCGTCAAAGCAAGACTAAAATTCGAGGGCTGTCAGAATTCTCAGAATGCAGAGTAATGAGCTCAGCCCTGGAGGGGAAAGGAATGCACCAAATAATCCAGATACTAGGAACACAAGGCATGTAGGGTCCTAATCCTCAAGGGTCTACGTTAAAATGAAATTACTGACAACTTGATCGTGGGCTGGTAGAGCGTCACCCTTTCACAAACCCCAGCTCCCACTGCCCATCTTCCTGACTCTCTTTCCCTCGCTGGCACCAAGACCTCTGGGATGTGAACGCATGACAGGGTGGGGAGCCAGTCCTATGGCTTTTGGTTCCAGACCCAGGTCTACTACTTCCTTGCTCTGTCACTTTGGGCATTTCCTTAACTTCTCTGCATCTTTTTTCACATAATCTGTAAATCCACGTAATTAAGGAAATCCTTTGTTTGTGAAGATACACAAGATAGAGGGGTGCCTGGGTGGCTCAGTCATTGGGCGTCTGCCTTCGGCTCAGGTCATGGTCCCAGGGTCCTGGGATCAAGCCCCAGCCCCGCATCGGGCACCCTGCTCCGCATCGGGCTCTCTGTTCTGCGGGAGGCCTGCTTCTCCCTCTCCCACTCCCCCTGCTTGTGTTCCCTCTCCTGCTGTGTCTGTCTCTGTCAAATAAATAGATACACAAGATACCATAGGTGAATGTGCCTAGCACAGTGCCTGCCTCAACAGTCGAGTCCTTCCTTCCTCTGAGCCCATCTGCTGGGCCCTTCGTGGGGTGGGATTCATGCACGGAAGGTCAGTGTGGACACCACTAGAGGTGTCCATGCCAGAAAACACAGTAAAATGCCCTGCTCCTGACAGATGGAGACAGAATCTGAAAGCTCCCTTCTAGCTAGTCCTCTTCTGTCCTTCAGGCTACGGGGACCACCCAGGAGAGAGCGCAGGAGGTGTGTCCAGGGCTGAGGGTGAGGCTGCAGGAGAGTCCAGGTGACCTGGGCCAATGTATCTGGTTCCGCAACTATTCACAGCCTCTTAAAGTCTAGTCGGAGGACAAAGGCAACAAGAGTTGCCTGTGGGAACCCTACTTCCATCTCAACCCAAATTCTTAAACATATCCCTGATCTTCTGCCTCAGCCTACTTTCATTAAGTCCTTACAGGCTCTAGGCTGGGTCACGTGACTCTAAGAACCAGTACCCCCAACCATTGCCCCAAACTGTGACAGGAGAGCTAAAGCCCAGATTTCCTCTGACTAACTCGTCTTGTGGAAAGAGAAGCCTCTGAAGGCAACAGAGGACCGCGGGGAAACTTTGCTCTACTCCCGGAGGTAAAAATGCTGCATATCTCAAGCCTAAGGAAATCTTTAAATTAAAAGGTGTTTGTTTTTTTTTCTTAATTGGTACCTGGTATTGTCATGACACAGATGGTGGCCTTCAGATAGGGCCTTCAGTGAAGTCAGATTCAAACCCAATCGCTGGTTTGGAGGGCCATGCCTGTGATTGCAGTTAAGACCCATCTCTGATAAGCAGGTCTCAGAAGGACCGAGCCTGACCAGTGACACGGCAGGAAAGAAGCACAGGGTAGACTCATATAACAAGCGCTCTTTTCCAAAGGGAAGGCTATAGCTGTAGGGCATTTAATTTTCATAATTGCTTTTTTTCATGCATGCTGTGTGAGCTTCATGGACAGGGTAGGAGGAGAGAGATGATGGACTGGAGCAAATGGAAGGCTTCATAGGACCAGGGTTAGGAGAGAAGAGGTTTAAATAAACAGACAGCAGAGATAATAAAGGAACAGAAGAATCCGGAAGTTAAGACAGTCTTAAAAAGGAGAAAGACATGTGAAAAGTGGAAGTTAGCTCTTAAGACAGAGGCCAGTTGAGGAAGGGCAGTTGATAACGAGTATTGATAAAAATGAAACCAACCGCTATTTCCATTTGAAAACAAACATGTTGCATATGCTGGAAATCCTAGCACGGGAGGGCCCATCTAGGGCCGAGATTCAGGGCCCTTGCCGGCTGGACCCTCTCACTGCCAAAACTTAGTCTTCCTGGGTCTCACTATTGAATAACCTTGGGCTATCGTGGGTTAATGAGTGAATTGAATCTATTCCACTTCACCAATTGACGAATATGTCACCTATTTGAGAAAATTAGCTATTAATAGCCACTTCTGGGCTGTTGGGTAACTACTGATTTATTTAATATCTCTGGGTCTCCATTTCCTTACATTAAAGGAGATAGACTTAATAATACGTGAGAACGAGATGATATTTGAGTGGGGCTGCAGAGTGACAATGGAAGGGGAGGGCTTCAGGGCGCCATACACACAAGGTAGGAGAGGAGGAAGGTTGTCTAAAGGAAATGAATGTAGCGACAAAATTGCCTGAGAGACTGCAAGCTGAGCATAATTATGGTTGCATCCTCAAGGGGTAAGGAAGAGCCATGCAACATATCCCAGAGGGGCCCGGACTTCCTATTATGTTTATTAATCATCTTGATGAAAATGGAAAGTCTGCATTGATTAAATTCACTAATGATCCTAAACTGAGCAGGGGAGTAAATTCTAGAAACGATGGATTTGTAAGGTGAGTGGTAATATTAATCAGCTCATCTTATGAAAAGGGTGGCAGTAAATGAAATGGGATTTGCCATAGATAATGGCAGTGAGGTATACCTGGGGGGCAATTATAATGAGCCTAGTTACAAACTAGGAAGCTGTTATTTAGGAAATAATAATGGGAGGAGAGCTCTAAAGTGGAGAGTGAATAATAAATTAAAAAGCTTAAAATAAATTCTCATTATGGATCACAATTTCACTCTCAGCACTTTTGTGGTGGGCTGAGGGAGTGTAGAAGAAACTTGGGGGGCAGCTTTCACATTTTGAGGTGAGGGAACTGGGACCAAGAGAGGTTAGGCATGGATCGCCAGTCAGGGGTGGCAAATGCCGGGCATACTCATCACCACTCTGTACCCTGCCGGGGGTGACAGATCACCACTCCTGAGAGGCACGTAGCCTGAGAATCCTTCACAACACAGCATGCGAAGCTGGCTCTGATTCCTTGGCTCATGAGGTGTTATCTTTTGCTATCTCTTGCTTGGGTCAGCGAGCTAGACATTGACAGAGTCATGGCTAAAACCTAGATTTCCTGATCTGGTCTCTTTTGCTCTGTAAGTTCTAAACCGTCTACGGTCAACGCTGACCTGAACTTCAAACACTCAGAAAGCAGAACTGGCTTCTTAACTAGGGTTCTCCTTTTGGTTTCCATCATGCTGGTTTGAAGTCCTTGGACAGCATTTAAAAAAAATCTCTGAAGCTCTATGTGTAGTAATGTTGGGGAGACGCTCAGAAATATCAGTAATTCGGAGCCAACAAGTTTTGTGCCCTTGGGGAATAACATACACCGTTCAAAAAAATGTGACCAAATGTAAGTAATGAAAATTAAGCTTCTATCACAGGCATTTGATAAAAGGAATAATCTTGTTAAAAATTTCCTGGGACTGATTAATGTTCTGTTTGTTTTGATCTTGGTGAGCAAAGCGAATCCACTCTGTGCAGAAGCAACAGTGTGGAGGGAGGTCCTGTGTGTGCCGGGTCCAGGGAACAAGGTCGGGGCATCAGCCTAGGGAGAAGAAGAGGCAGGGAAGATTGGTCTTGGCAGAATTGGGAAGTAGGTGCACTTGGCCCAATCTTGGGTCCTTTTATCCTTCTTTCCTGTCCCTCTTCCCAGGAAGGCTTGCGCTGCCCCTCTGAGTTCCAGTGGGGTGATTTGGGGGCCCTCCCATAAGGCTGTGCTGATTGTGTGTTGCACAACTCTAGCGGGTGCCGTCCCCCTTTGCAAACTCTGCAGCTCTTCATGGCCATCCCCCTGGCAGACTCACAACCACTCTGCAGTTCTTAGGCCTTTTCTGATCTCACCCATCATTCCATGGAAATCTACCTGATACATTTCTAATCTGACTCACATCCTCATAATCTAATGGGTCACTGCCCACGAATTTCCTGAAGACCCACCCATTAGCCTAAGTGAATGACTTAAATAGAAAATTTTACAACAGGCCTGAAAGACAGCTCTCCTTAAGTACCTCTTCAAACGATCATTGAATGCCCCAGAGGATGAGTGAGAGATAACATTCAAATGCTCGCCCAGCCATAACCACAAAGTTAGCTCCCAGGATCTCATAATTGTTTAATTTGTTCAGCACTTTGCAGCTTGTAGAATCCTGTCACCCGTGGCCTATATCTAAGAGCTCTGGAGCTGGATTCTGCCAACCTCAGTTTGAATCCCATATCTGCCACTCGCTGGGCATGCAGAGTTAAGCAAATTGCCTAAACTTTCAAAGCAAAATAGGTTTGTTGATAAGATTAACGAAGGTAATGCACGTGAAGCATTTAGCAGTGCGTGGCAAACAGCCATCAATAAATGTTAGCTACGGTCATTATTTTTTATTTCATAGTACCCTGTGGGGCAGGTGAGGTGGATATTATGTGCTTTGTCCTGGGAACCCAAGCAAAGTCAGAAGGGATTTTTCCAAGGGAATGCGGTCATTACGTACCAAAGCTGGGTATTACATCTGTGCTATGGAAGTACGACTCCCGTGTTCCTTCCACTGTTCCGAGTTCTCGTAGATCTCACGTAACACTTAACCACATTCGTCCACATCCTCAGGCTGCATAGTTGCAGCGCACAAAAGAGATAGGTTAGTTGCTTTTTCACTGTCTACCTCTGTCCTAAAACGTCGATGGAAACCCAGTACGCCCAGGTAATGACAAACACAGGCTGTGAATTTTCTGTCTTCAAGGTGCAAGGCCATACCCTCCAGGTTATGGGATCGCCGTCTGAAGCCGAGAGAGCACGGCAATGGTCAAAAGGGCAGTAGACTGACAGAAGATGAGGCATTTTGGGTCCATGAATGAATGTGTTCACTTTCCAGGATTATCGGTTTTAACCATGAGGAAGGTCGCTCGCTTTAAAATAGAAGAGACTTACCCACATATACAGGTTGGCTCCACTCACTCCAAAACCCCATCTGTCTGCACACAGAACTCACTGCTGCTCTCACTTGAACGGAATACTTAGAAATATCATCAATTATCGAGATGAATGTATTCGTCGTCATTTTTTCTGTCTAAATGAGGAAAAAATTAGCGTTATAAGAATCTCTGGACACGTAATTTAAGTAATGTCAGTTATCAGAATGGAAGAATGGAAGGCCGTACCTAAGTAATGTGACTCACTGTTACCTGACCCATTTAAAATCCACAGGACATACATTGATTAGTTTATTCTAGAAGGCTTCGTTATGGATGTGCCGGCAGCTACCCTCTGGGGTAAGCAATCTCGTAACCAAAATCAAGAAAAAGTCAACCATAACGTCTAGATGATTTATCTGGGCCCAGCTGATGTTTCCAGATGAAGTGACTGGAGTGGCCGATAGTAGAACGCATAATCCCCCTCATCTCGTCCCTCCATATTGTGGTCAAATTACTCAACGATATCACCTGGGTTCCATCCTATGCAGAAGGCATCCGCAAACTACAACGTGTGGGCCAGTCTGGCTCGCTGCCTCTTTTTGTAGGGCCTGCAAGCTGCGGATGGTTTCTATATCTCTCAATGATTGAAAAATATCAAAAGAGTATCTCATGACACATGAAACTGAAATTTCAGTATCCACAGGTAAAGTTTTACTGGAACACACCCATGCCTATTTGTTTACCTATTATCTATGGCTGCTTCTGTTCCACAGTGGTAGAGCTGAGTGATTGTGATAGAAACCAAATGGCCTGCTAAGCCTAAAATATCTGGCCATTTACCAAAAAAAAAGGTTTGCTGAACGCTGATGTATAGGAATGTCTCAAATAATTGGAGCCTGCGGGGGCGCCATGATAAAGAGGAAAGAGCAGAGTCCTTGAATCTAGGAAGGGCTGGGCTTGAATCCTATGCTCCAAACTACCTGCAAGGCAAATTCCTTGACCTCTCTGAGCCTGTTTTCTCATCTATAAAATGGGAATAACAACACCTGAGCACGAATTATTGAACTAAACCGTACCTTTGTAATTCCACGTTTAAGGGTGTATTGGGTTGAATCCTATGAAAACTGCCAATATTCAACCCATCTTTGATGAGCAAAAACAGCAATGTTGGTTAGTTCAATACAATAACGGGGACTCAGGAAATGCTAGTTTGCCACAGGGAATTTGGGCTAACATTGTCCAGTGTTACACGAGGCTGTCTCCTCACAAATGAGCCTTTCTACATTACTCTCTCTACTGGTCAGTGTCCATACCGTTCACCTAATCCTTTATGCCCCAGACCAGAGATGCAGCCCTGACACCTACATCTTCCGTTCCTCTGGGTGTGTTTCTTTTACTCGCCCCGCCCCATTTGTCTTGTTATCTTTTGCTTGGCCATTTGCCAGAGCCATTAACCCCACATGCCTATGTCCACATGGCCCCCTCCCCATGCATCCAGCTTTCATGTTGCTACCAAAATTATTCTTTGATTTTGCAGATGCAGTCGCATTTCTGTATTGAATAAAACCCTTCAGTGGTTTTCTGTCCCTATGGCAGTGGTTTTAAAAATAGAAACCGCTTTTTTTTTTTTTAAGCAAAATCTCAGTCATTCAGGGAAAAGTCCCCGTGTAGGATCCAGATTTGTTATCCCAATGTTGGCTTTCTGTCCAGGCCGACTCACTTACTGCCACTTGGCTGGAGGAGCCATGCTCTCTTAAGCCTTTGAGTTCTGCCTTCTGCCTAGACCCCCTGCCACTTCGAGTGTGCTTGGCTGACGGGGGTGGGTCAGGAGCTGTTTATTGCTGAGCCACAGTGAGGGAAACACAGAAATCAAAATGACAGTTGGAGCTCTTGTAGCAATTTGACTTTGCCACAACATCCAAGCCCATGATCGCTGGGCTTCTTTCTGGGCATATTTGGTTTTTCTGGCCTCTCATTTTTATTGTATTTTACAAAAGAACAATTAGAAATTAAATGAGAAATCTAATTAAAAATTGGAAATTAGATCCGAAATTTAAATAAAAAGAAAGCCAGTCTTTCAACATAGGTGTTTGGGGAAGCGCTGGCTACAGAAGTTGGTCTCCTCTTCCCGTGTCACCAGGCATGATTTTGCTCAATTCTTCTCAGCGGGGGCCCTCAGTGGGCCTTGCATTGCCCACCCCCTCCTCTGGACCTCTGTTGGCCCTTCCAGTGACGTGGTGAGTGTGTCCACTAGACTTAGGCCCCTTGATGGTAGAGACACTATCTTACTTATCTTTGTACTTCCCACATAGAAACCAGTTTGTAAGTATTGGTTGAATCAAATTGGATGGAATGGAACTTGCTTTGCCTACTGTCAGTACGATGCCAGTGGTGATCCTAACTTCCCTATGCTTTGCCAGCCTAGTGACTTTGGGCAAGTGGCTTAATCTGCCTCACTTTCCTGCCTAATGGGAATGAGAGTGACTTAATGGAGTTATTGGGAGGATGGAATAAATTAGCATAATGAAGCTTGACCCAGAGCTAATGCTTCATAAATGCTGGCTGGCTTCTCATTTCCTTGTCCCTTGAACTTTTTGTTCTTTAGTGCTGATGAGTATATTTCAGTTGTAGTGAAAAATAGGAAACAAAATTTACCATCTTAACTATTTTTAAGTGTACAGTTTGGTAGTGGTGAATACATTCACATTGTTGTGCAACCATTTCCAGCACTCTTGTACCCTCCAATACTGAAACTCTGCTCATGAAACAACAGCCCCCACGCCCCCCTCCCCCCAGCTCCTGGAAACCACCATTCTACTCTCTGTCTCTCTGCATTTGACTACTCTTGGTATCTCCTGTAAGTGCGATCCTGCAGTATTTGTCTTTTTGTGACTGGTTTATTTCACTTAACACAGTGTCTTCAAGGTTCATCCAGGTTGTAGTATGTGTCCAAATTCCCTTCCTTTTAAAGGCCGAACAACAGTGCATTGTATGCATAGACCACATTTTGTTGATCCGCTCATCATCTGTCAGGGGACACTCGGGTTGTTTCCTCCTTTTGGCTCTTGTGAATAATGCTGCTATGAACATGGATGTGCAAATTTCTCTTTGAGACGCTGCTTGCAGTTCTTTTGGATGTATACCAAGAAGTGGAATTGTCGGATCACACAATAATTCTATTTTTGATTTTTTGAGAAACTGCCATACTGTTTTCCACAGTGGCTGCTTATATTTTATATAAAATATAAAAAAATTTTTTATATTTACACCAACAGTAGTGCTCATGAGTTTTTATCTGATCTTTGTGTTATCTTGAACCAAAAGTTTGTCCTTCAACACAAAAAGACAGTAAAGTTTGGTTTATTTTTACAAAACTTGGGTGGATATAAGTTACCTTTGACCTTGTTATTGCCAAGCTATCACCGAATAGAATTTTTAAAATGTTTCTAAGAGAATGCTATCATCAAAATTGGAATGATCTGAAGAATTACCTGAAAATAATTTTTCCTTGTGTTGTAAATCTTCACTTCATATTCAAAGCAATGATTTGGAAAAGCAGAAATGGGTTTCTCCCACTGAATAGAAAGACGGGTTCCTTCAATCTCTGCTGTGACATTCACTGGAGGATTAACTCGATCTAGGTTAGAGAAGGAAAGGTCAGTAGTCTGGGCTGATGAATCCAATCCACTCACACTCCTCAAGGCATTTCTAAGATACAATCTTCTCAAGTATCTACCCTCGGGATTTAACTAACTGATCCACAAGACCCCAGTGGCTCACAGATGACTCCTACGTTGTAGCACTGAAGAGATCTCTACTGGAATCTTGAAGGATTCCTATTCCAAATGGCAATGAGTGGTGGAGTCCCTTTCCCCTTCAGCTCATTGCAAGACCCACCTCACTATCCCTGTTTCTCAAGTGGGACCAAACAGGGTCAGCCTCAACCTGGAGAGAAATTGCTCTGGAGCTTCCACTGAGCCCTGCCTCTCCTGAGCCAGGTGTGTGGCCCTGGGTAGTAATTTCCTCATTCTGAGCTTCAGTTTTGTTTCATTTTGTCTTCTTTGCCTTCTTTCAGGTTTGGGAGATGGAGCAGGAAGCTTCAATATTCTCTTGCATAAGAAGAATAGATTGGGCCACATTTGTCTTAACTTACAACTCTAGAGTTCTTTTCCCTGACTTATCACTTGATTGTCTTATAGCTTCGAGATGTGGGTGGAAATTATTTCTAAGTGAGCGTTGTTCTCTTAGGTTATGGGACTTAGATCTCACAATTAATGAATCATAAGGATAAGCTAAGAATGGGACCTATTGGTTCCACAGCCTGCCATTCCCTAAGCAGAAAAAATTTAACCAAGAATGTATTTCTTTTAGTAATATGAGGAATTTATCTCAAAGAAATGAAAATCATACAGGAAAATGAATCCCTGTGGTCTGTATCAGGTCGTGTCCATTTTCATATTAATATTTTTTCCTAGGTCTTCCTTAGCATTTTTTTATTACCAAATTTCAGGAAAGTGACATTTTTAGGTCATCTGAGAAATAGACTATTGAATAGAATTGCATAACCTCTTCATTGAGATGGTTCTTTAAACAGTTCATTTGATAGAGATATAGGTAAATCCTGTCCCTTTAAATAATATTTTTTATATTTATAATTATGTATAATTACCAGGCATTGTTCTAAGCACTGTATGGTTATTAACATACTTAATTCTCACAAAAGCCTTGCAGGAAGTGTTAATTTCTCCCCATTTCTTTCTGATGAGAAGACTGAGGTACAGAGGAATGACCAGCTTCTCTACAGTCCCTCAGCTAGTCAGTGGGGGAGCCAGGATCCAAGCCCAGGCAGCCTGACTCCACAGCCCACACCAGTAAATATGCCACGATTGAAATCTTGAGCATTAGTAACAAGAATGTGACGTGAAAGGCTCTTGATGAGTTTCATTAGTACAAGTATCTAGGATGGAAGGAGACTATTTTGAGAACCGAGCAAATGAAACTTTAAATAATACGTTTAGATCTGAGAATCATATGCTGAGTGAAACATTTTCGGATCACCCAGAGGAGACAGACCAGAATGGTAAATGATCCTAAGAGGAATTGGGGGTGGGAAGCTTGGGGAAGAGAAATCTCAGGATGAGAAAGCTGGCTGTCTTTGACTAGCTCTGAAACCATTTGTGGGGGAAAGGGTTGAGAATTATTTGGGGTTGGTACCAGTCCATCACAGGACCAATGGGCAGAAACTTCATGAAATGAGTCAGAGCTGAGAAAGGGCTGCTCCCTTCAGCAGTGAGTTCACATTCCCTGGTTCAGTGATTCTCACATGGTAGAGATTCTGTCCCCCATGGGACATTTAGAAATGTTGAGAGACATTTTGTTGTCACAGGGTGGGGGGTGGGGGGGAGAGATGCTACTGATCTAGTAGGTAGAGACCAAGGATGCTGCTCAAAATCCTGCAAGGCACAGGACAGCTCCCACATGACAGTTATCCATCAAGAATACCAGTAGTGCCTAGGTTGAGAAAGCTGGTCCCTGTGATTGTTAGGGGACAGATCGCATTTAGCATTGGAAAATTAGTCAAACTGGGTGATCTTTATAATCCCTTCCAATGCTGGGACTCTGCGATTTGGTTATTTCAGCTCTGAGTTAAGTCTACCTTACCAGTTGCATGCAGAGCAAACAGCTGATCAAAAGGCTTGATTGTAGCATGCTTGCTTGAGCCGTTAGTATGCACTGCCAGGGAGTCACTCCCTCTGCCACTGATAAAAGTCCTCGGAAACCAGCATGCAATATTTCTCTTCAGCGTGTCTTTCCTATACTCCTGGCATTCTTCGGTCGAGGAGCCATACCTAAATGGCAACACTCATAAGTTTTTAAGATGAGAGGCAACAATGCTTTTTCATAAGTAAACATAGCTACTTACCTGTAGTAGAGGAAATACTGCGTATCCTCAGGGGCATCCTTGCCAACGAGCCAGGTACAGTAAAGAGAAACTTGGTATGGCCTTAAGGGATTATAGTTATTTAATGTGGTGTTCGTAGTACACGTTAAATTCACAACTGAGGTTCCAGGAGACCCTAGATGGTCAATAAGAGGGTCAAAAATAAGAACAAAACACTGCCATGACAGCTTTTAAATCTTGCACTTCCTCTGAAACTGTAGTGATTGGGAACATCTTACCATGAAAAAGTAAACGTTATCATAAATTTCTAGAAACCTTTTTGCAAAGGGCCAGCTTACTGGGGGGATGAAGCTAGGATTACAAAGCCTGAGTTTCTGGCATTAAACTTCCTGGCCACTTTGGGCTAAGGGAGTGTGTCTGCGTGATATACTTGTATGAAAATTAAAGAGCAGTACAAGAGATTGTCGTTCAAAGCTTGGTATTCTAATGCCACATTTTTCAACAATGAGCTGTGACACTTTGAACCCCACTATTCTGGACCTCAGTTTTTCCAGCTGTAAACGGGAGAGTTGACAGAAGAAGGTCTCTAGTGCCACTTTCCATCCTAGAATTATGTGATTCATTAGGTCGCACCCAAATGGTCCTGAATAACATAGATTGCCGCTCCGAAGGAAGTGGGTTCTAGCAGCACTGAAAAACAACACTTCCTCGGGTGCCTGGGTGGGTCAGTCGGTTAAGCATCTGCCTTCTGCTCAGGTATGATCCCAGGGTTCTGGGATCGAGCCCTGCGTCGGGCTCCTTGCTCAGTGGGGAGTCTGCTTCTCCCTCTCCTCCCGACTCTTGCTCTCTCTCACTACCTCTCTCATATAAATAAATAAAATCTTAAAAAAAAAAAAAAAAACTTCCTTGGAGACTCCGTGCACAGTAGTCTGTTGACGTCAGCTTTACTGTGCAAAGATATTAAGGGGATCTTGTGATTTTCCACCAAACGCATTATGTTCATTTCACCCAGGATTTCTGAAGATTATTTGACTGGAAAGCCTTATTTTCATTTCAAACTGCACTGTCACCATGTTAATTGGGGGCTCTTCAGAACACACCATAGTGGAGACACTGGCCTTGTGGTTGCTCACAGGAGGGAAAAAACACTTTGGGCTGAGGGTCAAGGAGGACCTCATCAAAGCGGGAGCCTTGCGATTGAATCTCCAATGATAGAAGGGGGTCTCTTAGTTTAGCTTAGTTTAAGTCAATTCATATTTATCACTGTCAGCCAGTGTAGCTCACGGGGGAGAAAAGACAGACCACTTGTGTCTGCAGAGAAGTTGGACAAAAGGGACACTGGCTAGTTTGTGTTATTACCACGCACCGTCAGATAGGTTTTTTCCTCTATATTCATATACAACAAATGTACACAGACTTGTATGTATGCCTTGTACTCAGTGTGTTAAATGACCAGATGTTCCACACCCAAGTATAGTTTGGAGTCTTCTGTAATCTGTTTGCCTCCCACCTCTCTTCCAAGGAATCATGTGGTATGAATTCAGACTGATTCAGGGGAGAATTAATTTTTCATTCCTGTCACTGTATATTGGCATGCTCAGAGAATAATTAGAATTGCAGACATGTAATTCTGAAAGATGCATTACAGGTATACTCCTGTTACTGAGATGTGGGAAAGTAGTTTAAGGTAAGGCACACAGAGGTCTGTATTTGTGATCTTATGTCTACCTTGGATTAGTCTCTGAACTTGGAGTCAAGGCCATTGTGAATTGGCTGTTCTATGGTCTACGCAACACGTTAAAATGAGTAAACAGAAAGATGTTCACAGGGCTGCTCTCGGTCATTGACACAATTCAGAGGCTACACAGCCTTTTCATTCAGTGATGTGATGAGACAACGGTTGGATGATTACCCATGGGCCGGACGGGCCAAGACAACAGTTACTAGGAACGCTCACGTAACCTGGGACATGGTGATCCTTCTCTCTTTCCCTGGTGTGGGTGTGTGTGTTTCCAAGGCTTTAATCCCAAGTATCACTGATTCTACGTATTAGAAACCCCAATTTCCCACCAAAGGACAGTGTAGACAGTGGATGCTACCTATCCTCTTTCTTCATGGTGGGATGTTCCGTGTTGTGGCTGCTGTGAACCACCAGCAGCTTCCTTAAATTTGGTATGACAAGTCCTAGAGTGCAGAACGCCACAAACAGGACAGGAGGAAACGCTCCTTCTGAAGTGTGCACTGCTTGTTCCATAGCCCAGTAAAGCATGAGACACCATCCCTGCCCCCAAAAGGCTTACATTCAGAGGCGGCAGGGTATAAAGCTATTTGTGAAAGAGAATGGCATATATGCCAAATGAGTAACAGCCCATGAGTGGGTTTTGAGGAGGAAGAGCCTCCTTCAGTGTACGGGATGAAAAGTAAAAGGGCTTTCTAGAGGAGGTGCAACTTGCTTTGTGCTCTGAAGTATGGAAAGGATTCAGAAGAGCAGGCAGAGGGGAATCCAAGAGAGCAAAGCCTCTGAGGCAAGAAAAAGCTGCTGTGGGGGAACGGGGGAGGGGGGCGGCGGGGGGCGGCCAATGTTAGAAATCTGAGAAAAGTAGAGGAATCATGTTGGGTATGGTTAGAAAATGTCTTATAGCCCAATTATGAAAGACCTGATTGGCCCTGATTTTGCTGATGACCCTGTGACTTGGGAGCAGGGGAGCGAGAAGGGTGAGCTATGTCTGCAGGGATGCACCAGATGGAATGGGGTGGGTTATGACAATAAGTGATCACAGCCTCGGTTAGGATGTTGATGAGGAGGAAGAATACTTGGCAGGAACAGCTGACTGACTACGGAAAAGAAAAGCCAGTTTCTTTTCCAACTTTGCCTGATCTCCAAAGTCAGGAATACAATACAAGGCTGTTAGGAGCCTGCCTTACCCGGTGGGGCTTTAAGCTCAGCAGAAACCCAGTTGCTTGCCAGCAGGGAGTGGCCATTCCATGGGATGGTCTGCACACTTGCTGAAAAGCCTTGATGAAGAACGGTGACGCATTTGCTTTCAGTGTTTCTGGTTTCATACTAAAAATAAACCCCACAAGTCATGATGCAGAAAAGGGAAAGAGCATTAAGGGAGCTATTTTAATCCAATAGGCATTTTCTTCCACTTTTTAAATGGCATGTAAATAAAATTCAGGGAACTAGTTTGGATAGAAAAAAAATTAAGCGCATGATTTCACAGGTACATATCTGCTCATCCCCAAACTCATCGAGTTAGGTAAATATGTACAGCTTTTTCCACACCATTCACACCTCAACGAAGTTGATTTTTAAAAATGAGCAAGTAAATAAATGACCCAATTCTAGCATTTGGGTGTTAAAAAAAAAAAAAACATACAAAAATATATAATAATTCCTCAATGATAGATGAACACATTCCTATAAAAACAAACAAAATACTATGATTAAGGCTCACATTCACTTCAGCCATCACCTCTAAACCCAGTCTCTTCCCCAGAGGTAACTTTCTAAGGGAAATTTCTCTAGAATTCCATATTGACTGAAAAAAATAGCTAATACTAATCGCTTCTCCCTTCATTTCATTTTACTGCACATCTCTTAGGTATCAGGTGCTTTAACATAATCCCTGCAGTGGGAAATGGCAAAGCTGCGTCTCTGAGACGTACAGTGACTGGCCCAAGGTTGCCGAGGCAGGAAGTGATTGCAGCCGGATTCGAACTTGGCTTCTCTGGTTAAGCACCCCACTGCCTCCCATTTTATGCCACTGCTCTCTTCTCTTTTTCTCTTTGCCTATTTTCAAGTATCAAATCCATTTTACCTCCAAAGTCCCTAAACGTTCTTTTCTTGGTGAAAGAATCGGGGCAAAGTTAAAAGGTTCTGTGCCACTGTCGAATGCTAAGCAACACACACAGCACTAGTTCATGGTCCTTTCAACTGACACCCTACTCTGCTTGGAGCCTAATGGAAAACCCTTGGGTCGGTTGTGGGTTTTTTTTTTTTTTTTTTGGTAACTTAAAAGTTAATTTGATAGGGAAAATGCAGTTAGAGTTAAAAGTGACTCTAAATAAAGACGACTGTCAGAATAAATACTTACATCATCTTCTTGTGGAGCGTTTATTCTCACGTGATACCCTAGCTCGACATCCTTTGGCTCTTGATCAGGATTTGGTTCCCAGCGTAAAAGAACTTGGGCTAGACCAGTAACTTTGATGGTGAAGTTGACAGGTGGGAGAAGTAAAGCTGTGATGAAAAGGAGCCACATGATGTTAATTGTACGGAGGCAGCACTTTTAAATTTTTCAAGGACTTTAGTGTGGAGTAAGGATCTTATGATTATTAGAGTGTATAATACTGAAATAATTTTGGAAAATTTGCTTTAAAAAACTGCTTTTAACTCCTTATCTTTCTAACTTTGCCCAGGTATTTCCCTATAGCATATACAGGTTTTTACTGAAATATGAATATTTTAATATATCATTCCTTATACCTCTAGTTTTCAAGCTGAGGGCCATTATCTATAAATTGGCTAGAAAAACTTACTGGTTTGTGGCTAGAATTTTTTTTTAATGACATGGAAGAAAATAGGATAGAAAATATCAGGGTCCATGAAACATAATTACTATTTCACGAACCTCTTATTTCCACTACATGAATGTACTTAAATATTTGTATTTGTACTGGTTCTTGATGTAAAATTAATTTATTTCTCATTTTGATTCAAAGTCAAAACAATTTGTGAGCAAAACTACTTAGACTTTAATAGAAAAGAGGTTTTTTTTCTTTGAACCACGTTTTCAAAATAAAAACTTTCCTTTAAGCACAGGTGAGCAAAAAGAAAAAGAAAAATTACCTCTAATCCTGCAACTGAGAATAGTGTTAATATGTGATATATTCATTATTTTTTGTCCTTGGCATATGTTGCTACAACGTGTTAAACTGTTTCCTAAAACTAGGACAATATTGTACACACCATTAGGAAACTGACTTTTATTCCTTTACTACATGGTTAGGATATTTCCACTGACCTTTAATTTTGAATAGCCTTCTATAACTCTGCGTCTATACTTGCCACATATAGGGCTCTGTCTATATCACACTGTCCATTATGGTAGCCACTGGCCATATATGGCTATTTAAATGTAAGTTACCGGAGCGCCTGGGTGGCTCAGTCGGTTAAGCCGCTGCCTTCGGCTCAGGTCATGATCCCGGGGTCCTGGGATCGAGCCCTGCATCAGGCTCCCTGCTCAGCGGGAAGCCTGCTTCTCCCTCTCCCTCTGTCTGCCTTTCTGACTACTTGTTCTCTCTCTCTCTCTGTCAAATAAATGAATAAAATCTTTAAAAAAATAAAATAAAATAAATGTAAGTTACCCTAGTAAGGTAACTAAGTTACCTTAGTTGCATGAACCTATTTCAACTACTCTGTAGTCACTTACGTATAGTGTCTACTCCATTGTACAATGGGGATATAGAACAGTGTCCTTATCATAGAAAGTTCTCTTAGACAACATTACATATGGACCATATGATAACTTTCTTTTCTTAGACTCTGTCCTTATACCATATCCATAGATCAACAAGTTTCTGAACTGAAGCGTAGTGGAAGTTTTTATTCTTTGGTTGTGAGGACTTGTAACCAACCCCTTGCATGGGAAGGCATTTCACATGTGGCCACCAGCTCCAACTCTATTCCATAGAGCCCAAACACCCACACGCAGAATATGATTCCCCAGTGTAGCATAAAATTGGCATTCCAGCCAACTTTGCTTTCTTAAAGTACAGCGTGTTGAAAAAGTTTGTATTCTGAAGAGAGTAAATATTCTTCTTTTAAAAAAATCCATACATAATTTCCTAATTGAGGGATTATTTAGGAAAAAAATAATGCTATCATTTTTGTAATGTCCTTTTTTTTTTTTTTTAAAGAAACACTACTGAATTTAATAGATGGTGTACCTACATTTTTTATCAGGAAGTAAGTCTGCTCTCGGTATCACCATAGCCCACAACAGAATCAGTAATGCAGGTGCCATGATCATCACATCCTACAGAAAACAGAAGGATGAAGATCCCAATCACCACCAGTCACCATTTTTAAGAAAAACTGGAAGCTACCTTTGAATATAAAATGTAGTCCTTTCCCCATTTAACAGTTCTGAATTATCTGTTATGTGCTAGAAATATAAATATGAACAAATGTTGGGTTTTGTTCTTAAAACGTGGATCCATAGTCTGAGGGGCAGGATGAAATGTAAATGAATAATTGTAGTCCAGTTAAACACTGTTGCGGTAAAGGTGTGAATGGGGCACAGTAGGAGCCAAGAGACTTCTGAATTGAGAAGGATTAACTAGAGTTTTTGTTTTTTTTAAGATTGATTTATTTGTTTTAGAGGGAGAGAGAGAGACAGTAAGAGGGAGAGAGAGAGTCCCAAGAAGACTTGGTGCTGAGCACAGAGCCCGATGCAGGGCTCGATCTCATGACCGCAAGATCAGGACCTGAGCCGGTCACTCAACCGACTGAGCCACCCAGGTGTCCCTTAACTAGAGTTCTTGACACACCAAGGGGAAAGGCAGTCCTGGTGGAATCCACAGCGAGGGTAAAGTCAGAAGAGCAGAGATTAAGTGGGTGAGGTTGGGTACTGAGCGGGAGACCAGAGCAGATCTTTGAAGAGTAAAAATTTCTAGGCACTGTTATTCAGATTGAAAATAAGCACCATTCCGATTCATTAACAAGTATTTAAATACGGGCCAACATGACAAGAAACTTAAATCTAAAACAATTTTTTTTTTAAAGATTTTATTTATTTATTTGACAGAGAGAGAGACAGCGAGAGGAGGAACACAAGCAGGGGGAGAGGGAGAGGGAGAAGCAGGCTTCCTGCGGAGCAAGGAGCCCGATGTGGGGCTCAATCCCAGGACCCTGGGATCATGACCTGAGCCGAAGGCAGATGCTTTACGGCTGAGCCACCCAGGCGCCCCTAAAACAATTTTAATGTGGGAAAGAGACACTTCGTATCACAAACCTGGAATATTATGGCACTTTGAGCTTTGGAGAGGTTAAATATGTTGATGAATCCAAATAGGGGCAGGCCATTAAAGAGAATTAAAAACATAGGTACAGACCTGAGGAAAATAAACACGGTCTTGCTACCTACTTGAAACAACTGGACAATGAAACTGAATCTAGAGTAGTAATGTTATAATAACTCAGCATGGCTGTCTGGGAAGTGTGGTTGTTAACATCAGCATCTTGTTGGACATGTTGTCGAAGAAGGGACTGGGATCCCTTGTTGGGAATTATCGATTAGAAATCTTGAGGGCTTCCTCTGAAGATATTGAAAGGCATTTTTCACATGGCCTGGATTTTAAGGAACAAAGAATTTTCACAGCTTCTCCATGTTGTGTTGTGTGCTATCCTGGCTTTTACAAAGCAGTTCTTCCTTTTATCTCTCATGCCCCTCCACCCTTTGATTCAGTGGGTGGCCCACATGGTTATTAGCCAATTGGCAATGAAGAAAAGGAGTCTGAAAGCTTAAATAATTTTCCAAAGATCAAACAGCTAGTAGAAAGTGGAATTTGGACCCAGTCTTGGATTTACCAACAACAAAGCCTATGTTCTCTACTAATTTAAGTGACTTCTAGTTTTCAGTTTAAAAATTTATTTAAAAAGGGGTGCCCAGCTGTCTCAGTTGGAAGAGCATGTGATTCTTGGCCTCGGGGTCATGAGTTTGAGGCCCACATCGGGTATAGGGATTACATAAAGTACAATATTTTTTAAAAACTTATTTAAATGGGCTGGTATTTGGCAATATAATGGTAACCACAGAAGATAGACTTTTGGCTAAATGGCAAAAAAAAAAAATTCTTATTTTTTAGCTCGCTATTTAACCAACTTATTACTTACCTTACGACTATCACTCTTAACTTTGTAATGAAATTAGTAAAATATCACAATATAGAAGATAGCAACATCATACAAATCAATTTCTTTTTCAAATAAACTTCAGTATTGCTAATCAGAATTGTGCTACTTTTGATAAAAATAATTTTCTCTTACTCTGGTCCCACATTGTGTAGAAACAGAATTTTAAAAATGACAAGGACAATAAAAGCAGATATTTTAATACTCTAAAATTTTTCAACAAGTAAGAATGTTAAGGAGTTAAAGGGAAACATTAGTAATTTGTTGAGCCTAAGAAGCAACAATACAAAAATAAAACCAAAAAAACCCTTAACAAATAACAATAAAGACAGTTTCCTCTGCAAGTTAAAGTTATGTCTTTGAAACGTCAGCATTTCCTGAAATGTTAGATATGCTCTAACTTTGCACTAATGGTCATTAAGAGGAATTCTAGGTCAGAAAAAAAGAATGCAAGATTGATATTCCCTAGTGACTTGTACTGACTGGCAAAGCAAATAGTATGTTATGACCAAACACTTATTTGTCCTTCTAAGTTAAGTAATTGAAGAGATAAAACTGTTGAAGATCTAAGTGGGGGAATAATTGAATATTTTACATAACCAAGCACCGTCCCATAGAATTTGTTGGGAGAATAATTGAATATTTTACATAACCAAGCACCCTCCTGTAGAATTTGTTACGTATTCCGACATCATAGCTGCTGAAAATGGAATTATGTTTTGTATTCAATCACTCAGAACTTTTCTGATGATTAATTTCTTTTTTGCTATAAAACAGCCATACAGTTTTTTTCACATCTCATTGTGATATTTTCCATTCAAAAAGGCGACACAACAAAATTAGGTGTCCTATAGATGACACAAGATATTCAAATAGAAGTCAAAATATTAGTGAGAATGACAATTTTTTGTGAGCCAGATAAATTGCCTCCAAGACTGGGTATTACTGGAGCTTTGGCAGTTGACCCGTGTTTCCCGGGTTCCCGTTCCTGTTCATTCTCTGCTCTGTTCCCTGAAAGCTCCTCCAGCCTTTGTCTATGATCCCTTATTATTTCTGGTCTCAGGCAGAACAATTACCACTGCTGGAAAAACAACCCAAATCTCTCTGGGCCATGTTTTTAATCCAAAGGTATATTGTTAAATAGATGTCAACTGGGAGACCTTTCACTGTACAAGAACAGAGCTAGCTACCTCTCTAGCTTAAAAAAATATATATCAAAATGACAATATGATCAACTACTTCTCATGGCTACCAATTAAAATCTGCAAGAAAGATATCAAGTTGTTAAGATAACATTCAAATTCAGCAGAATAAAGCAAATATGGGCCTACTTACAGTCCTCACAAAACAAAATCAGTCTTCTTAGAGATATCATAGGCTACTTGTTCATGTGACATTTCACTGAGTTTACCTAAAATTCCTCGAGTGCCCTCAAAGAATCTGCCTTCTGGTTAAGTGATATATTGGAAATTTGGGAGAAAACAGGAGCACAACCTCTTGCACTATAGATGTTTGTAGAAAGTTGGGTTAAGTTTTGGCAACTGGCAATGGATTTCCCCAGTGTTCCTAAGAATTGGTCAAATTCTACCGAAGTTCAAACTTAAGAATATTTTCCCCTCTTTTTTTTTCAACTTATTTTTTTTTTTTGCCTGGGGCATTTGTTTTATAACCAAAGTTGTATATGCAACCCTGTTTTTAGAGCATTTTTTTGAGTCACTTGTGGTGACATCTAGTTCCAGACTCAACCTCAGTGCACAGAAATTGAAAAGCAACTGAGAGGATTCATGCTCTGTTAGGCTCTTAAAAGTAAAGAGTTTGCTTTTTTACTTCCTCTTTTTTTCCTGTACAGCGTAATCAGCAATAAAACTCATCTCTTGAGGGATGAAGAATAAATAAATAACCCAAGGTGTAAAATGCAAATGACACATTTAGCATTTAGGTATATTGTATTAACCCCCAAATGAAAACATGTGCAAGCTTCCTAAAAATATAAATGAGTGATAAGGACCGTATATAATGCGTGCAATTTTTTCTTACTGGATTTTGGTCAACTTTCTGAAATAGTCATAAAATATAAGTCATGGGTTCAAATTGTTGCCCTATACATTCATAAACAATCTTTAGCCAAGGTAGGAATGGTGCTTCATTGGGAAAATGAAGGAAGAAGGACTTTGCTGCTAATCTCCCAGTGGTGGTTAAATGTCTGCCAGCTAATCCCACGTGGTATGATTTGCCATCCTGCATCTGTGCTCCCCCATTCCGGGGCATACCTTCCTCTGGTGATCCTCTTGTTTCCAACGACCGTGCTCAGTATCAGAGGGCCAGGACCAGATCCATCCTGTCCGTGCGTTTGGCTGCAGCCCCAGCACCTAGCACAGTGTCAGGCACAGGGCAGATGTTAAACGTGCCTGGCCCTGTATAGAATAGAGGCAAATTAATATGCTACCCTTACCAAGCCCAGCTCTGCAGGGTAAAATCTAGCATGGGGATGGGAGAGACCAGAGCTCAGGAGGCTGGGAGCATATTAATAAGCCTGGTCCATTTGGGGTGTGTGTGTGATACATTTGGTACCTTGCCTAAAAATTTCCCCAAGTAGCATTTCACGTAATGAAAACAAATGAGGTGATTTGATTTCCAAATCTTCATTACGTTTTGAAAGGCAAACTTTTAACAAATAGCTACATACCTTAATATATTTTTCAATAGCTACAAAAGAGGACATAACTTTCCTGCAAAATAAAAATTGTACCTGGTAATGAAATTTTGGGCATGATAATCCATTAAATTGAGTATCAGATACATTAATCAATATGGCTATAAAAGTGGTCACTTTTCACGTGTTTATGAATGTTAGGCTCATGGGGTACTGAGGGATTTTTCTTTTTCTTTTTTTTTTTAATTTTTCATTCAATCAATTTCTCCTGGAAATATAAAATATATAAAATAAATTTGTCAGTTTGGGTAAATAATTAATAAAACCAAGTGAGATATTTCAGCTATTTATGTTTTAGATACTTCAAATTATTGTACATCTCGTATCAAGTCAAACAATCTTGAAAAGTCCCAGAACTCCCAGGAGAGACAAAAAGCAGAATGCCTTCAGTTAGATGCAGTGCAATCATCTCCTTTTTGCTGTTGTTCCTTAATTTGTAGCTTTCTTAATTAACTCTCAAACGTCCTCACCAAGATATTTCATTAACTGCTACACCCTGTTTTCTAACCTCAGGTATTTTCTAAGAAATCTTGGCAGAGTATATATTTTCCTTTTAATCCCTAAAGTATCTGCAGCAATGGCAAACCAGTCCCCTATATAAGGGTCAACAAAAACCTTAGGTGTCTTGTTAATATGACTCACCTAGCCATGGATTTGCCATCCTCAGTTACTTAGCTGAGTTACAAGGACACAAGAATAGAATGCTATACCCAGAATCGATATGACCTGCCTGATAGACGTTTTATAGCACCATTATTAGTTCTGCCCCTGCTAATAATAGTTATAAGGGGTCTTGTTTCCCCTTTTTATTTAAAAATTTGCCATATATTTAGAAATCACTTATTTCTCCCTTTTCCTATCCTCCCCCTCCCCCACCCTTCCCCATGTAATGAAATTCTTAGGAGGTGGAGCATAGGGTGCTCTTAGAGAAAAAAAAAAGGCATTTGCTCACTTTGTGATGAATCAGCCTTGGATCCCCACTTACTGAGAAGTGCGGTGGCCCCATGCCATCAGGAGCAGCTGCAAGGGCATTGAAAATGAATCTTATCTCTGGGTGCACTTTTTGACTTAGAGGCGGTTCTTCTTTACTGTTTCGTCATCACAGCTGTAATGGTTACAAACTCACAGGCAGTTTGCTGTACCTGGGATGGCAACAGAGCTTCTCCAAGCACATCTCCAGGAGCATCTGTAAAAGCAGTTATGGACGACCCTCAACAGCAGCTCCCCAATGAATGAAATGAAAGGATCTCTCTTGTCCAGATAACCACTATCTGATAACGGTCTCATCTGCATTCTCATTCTCTTTCAAGATGTTTGGCTCTGTTCTGGAGCTGAAAGTCACATTTAGTCCTGGGTGACAAGGTCAAGTTTTCTGTGGGTACTCTCAAGCACTGCCTTTCTATGTTCTTTACATGCTCCATTCAGTTAAGGTATGTATGCATTGCGTCTCTGTCACCCACACAGCGCCAGGCTCATGTGAGGACAAGAAGAATGGAGCGTGAGGAATAAGTCTCTCTGCCTTCTGAGCGTTAGCAGCATTTCTCAGTCTTAGGAGAATGCCTTAGCCTTTTCTCTTCTTTGCAAGCAAGTCCTGCACCTGCAAATACTTCTGTGTGCCAGGGGCAGGGAGAGCTTCTGAGTGGATAAACTGCTGGGAGCTGTAGCCTGGCTTGTCCTGTACAAATTGTGACAGACAGTGGCAGTTGGGTCTGCGGGCACGGCCCAGGACCTTCTCCCTCCTGTCAACTCTCAGGTTCCAGCAGAGCGCCTCCGCTGTCCTCAGTATGCTTTAATTGAAGTAAACTGAGTTGCATTTTTCCTTTATTTTGTTCCATTTCTGTCTAGAAATTTTGAGGTGACTGACTAGCAAAGCTAATTAAAAACATGTGGCCTAGGGTGTGAATGGATAAGAATAGCACTTACTGGGGTGCCTGGGTGGCTCAGTCGGCTAAACCTTCCGCTCAGGTCATGATCCCAGGGTCCTGGGATAGAGCCCCTTGTCAGGCCCCCAGCTCAGCAGGGAGTCTGCTTCTCCCTCTCCCTCTGCGTGTGTGCTCTCTCTGTCTCTCACACACTATGTCTCAAATAAATAAAATCTTAGGAAAAAAAAAAAAGAATAGCACTTATTGTACTAAGCATCTGAGCCAGGTACTAGTCGTTGCCTTTATAAGGGGACCTCCACTCTTAGCCCCAGGAGCTGAGTGACAATGGTCTCTGAGAAGCCAAAGCAGGAGGGGGGAGCAAGGGCCCAGAGGCAATTGCCAGGTGAGATCAGTTCTGTTTGCAGGATGAGGAACCACAGGTACTCTGAATGAGACTTCCCGGAGGCTCAGTGTAGGTAATGTGTAAGAACATTGAGTGGGGTTCTTAAGGTATCCATTGTAGCAGTTGCCAAACTGGATCAGTCATTATTGGATGACCTGAAAAAATGCGATTTTCCCTGGGGAAAGGGAGAGAGATCCATTTATTTGCTAAGAAGCACCCAGCAAAGTTGAGATAGAGCATCAGCCTCTGACCTACTCTTGGATGTCCCACACATCTAATTTTAGGTGTAGCATACTTGTCACTATAGAAACCCTAAAAATAGTTATTGATCATTGTGAGGGCCATAATTTCTGGCCTCAAAGTCTGCTTTCACGTTCTATTTCTTATATTCTTTTACTCCAGGAGTGTTTACTGAATGCAGCTCTGCACAGTGCCAGGCACTGTTAAGAACATAGACTATTAGATCTGGCTACTACACTGGATACCATCTTCTTGGATATATGATCTTTTTTCAGCTTTCTCCATAATAATTTTAAAAATGTGCTTATATTTTGTCTCCATGTCCTATTTCCACTGTAGCCTGAAGGAAAATGATGGTTTTGTATAGTTTACTTTTTGGGCAATGGTTTTCTTCTTTAGAATAAACTGTAAATGTCCAAAGATAGTATAACAGAACATGCTGGAAGAATCCCCCCATTTTTTTTTTTTTTAAGTAAAATCAAATTTGCCTGTATCTTTTAGAAGAAAAGCAATCTTGGTTCAGCCAAATAGTATAGTTGAAAATACAAATAGGGTAACAGGAAGGAACTCAGGATTCAGTGGTTCCATTTTGGACTCTGGTTACCGAAGCTTACTAAATGTGTCTATAAGTAGGAATCCATCCCATGGAAATGTGAAATGGCGACCAAGATTTATATGAGAGAAAAAGAGTGAAATTCATTATACCTTTACTTGTAATAGGAAAAATAATATGGGGATGGTTGCAAGAAAGATAACTTTTAAAGGTTGAAATATGTAGATAATAAAGGGAACGTTTATCAAGAACTTTTAATAATACAGGGTATTACAGAAAAATGTTAAGCAAAAACAATAGAGCAAGTATACATATATAGATAGATTTTTTCCATAATCTCATTTTTGATCAAAAGAGCAAACCGATAGGAGCAGTTATCTCTAAGTAGTAGGTTATTAGTTAGCTATTGTTGCAGAACAACCACCCACAGACACTGCAGTGGTAAATATTGATAAGCATTTATTTCTTGCCCAAGTGTCTGAGTTGTTTTTTTTTTTTTAAGATTTTATTTATTTATTTGGCAGAGAGAGAGATAGCGAGAGCAGGAACACAAGCAGGGGGAGTGGGAGAGCGAGAAGCAGGCCCCCTGCCGAGCAGGGAGCCCGATGTGGGACTCGATCCCAGGACCCTGGGATCATGGCCTGAGCTGAAGGCAGACGCTTAACGACTGAGCCACCCAGGCGCCCCCAAGTGTCTGAGTTTTGACTAGACTCTGGCTAAATTTGGCTGGGCTCCAGATCACAGAGTGGGATCACGTGTATTCTCAACACTGTCATTCTGTTGGAACCAACGGCTACCCAAGGCGGTTCTTTTTATGGTGATAGCAAATGTGCAAGAGAACAGGACCAACTGTGCAAGCCCATTTCACTTATCTCCTTATGTCACATTCACTGACATCCCAAGAATCAGAACAGATGACATGGTCACACCCAGAGTCGAGTGGACCCAGCCACAGTCTACTCCCATAAGGGTGTGGATGTGTGCAACTGCTAGAGGGCTGTGAAAAATTGGAACCAATGGCTCATCTACTGCAGTGGGATTAACATGTCCCTTAATTTTCTTCTTATGCTCCAATATATACAAATATCTTATTGTGTATAAATGCAGGAAAAAAAGTATTAGAGATACACAGATTAATGGGGTAGAACAGAGAATCCAGAAATAAACTCTCACATTTATGATTGATGGATTCTTGACAAGGATGCCAAGATAATTCAATGGAGAAAGGAACAGTTTGTTTTTTTTTAACAAATGGCATATAAATATGCAAAAGAATGGTGTTCAACCCCTACCTCATACCACATACAAAAATTAACTCCAAAGAAATCAAAACTTAAAAGTGAGAACTAAAACTATAAAACTCTTAGAAGAAAACATAGGCATAAATCTTAGTGACCCTCACATTAGGCGGTGGTTCCTTGAACCTGATCCAAAAGCAATGAAAGAAAAGGTAGATATGTTGGACTTCAGTAGAATTAAAAGCTTTTGTGCTGCAAAGGACACCAGAAAGAAAGTGAAGACAACCCACTGAATGGAAGAAAATATTTACAAATTACATATCTGGTAAGGGACTTGTAACCAGGAAAAAAATGAGGAAATCTTACAACTCACCAATGAAAAGATAAATACCCCCATGAAAAATGGACAAAAGATTTGAATGGACATGTCTCCAAAGTAGATGCCACAATAAGCAGCAAGTACATGAAAAGCTGTTCAACATCATCCATTGGAAAAATGCAAATCAAAACCACGAGGAGATACCTCTTCTCATCCACTAGGATGGTTAAAATAAAAAAGACAACTAATAGTGTTGTTGAGGATGTGGAGAAATTAGAACCCTCATAGGTTCTGGGTAGAACCACTGTTCTACCACTGTTGGTGGGAATGTGAAATGGTACAGATGCTTTGGAAAACAGTCTGGCAGTTTCTCAGAAAGTTAAACATAGAATTACTATATGAATCAGCAATTTCATTCCTAGGCAAATACCCAAAAGAATTGACAATCTATATCTGCACAAAAATTTATATGTGAATGTTCATAGCAACATTATTCATAATAGTCAAAAAGTGGAAATAGCACAAATGCCTGTCAACCAATGATAAAGAATACGTGGTATATCCATGCAATAGATGGACGTCTGGGCAGCTCAGTTGGTTAAGCTGTCCGACTCTTGGTTTTAGCTCAGGTCATGATCTCAGTGTTCTGAGATCAAGCTCCCGTGTCAGGCTCCGTGTTCAGTGGGGAGTCTCCTTGAAGATTCTTTTTCTCCCCCACCCCTCTATCCCCCCCCCACTCACTTGCTCACTGTCTCTCAAAAGATAAAAATAAAATAAATAAATATCCATGCAATGGAATGTTATTAAGCAGTGAAAAGAAATGAAGTACCCACACATGCTAGAGCATGGATGGTCCTTGAAAACCTGAAGCTAAGTAAAAGAAGCCAGTTCACAAAAGACCACATATTTTATGATTCCACTTATATGAAATGTCTAGAATAGGCAAATTCATAGAGATAGAAAGTATATTAGTGATTGCCTAGGGCTGGGTAGGGGGAGTGTGGGCAAAATGAGAAGTGACTGCTGATGGCGGTGGGGTTTCTCAGAGGGTAAAGAAAATGTCCCTAATTGTGGTGATGATTGCCAACTCGGAGACTAAGCTAAAAATCATTGAGTTATATACTTCATATAGGTGAAGTTTATGATGTGAATACATCTCATTAAAACTTATTATTTTTAAAAAAAAAAAAGATGCCCTAACAGGATTTAAATAGAAACCTAGGTAGTTATTAGAACAATTCCAGTGTAAAATCAATGTGTAGGTTTACCATGTATAGCTAAAATTAAAAGCATATCTTTATTCAAAAAAGAATCCCAGGAGCTTAAGCATCTTGAGTTGTTAATCACCAGTTCTTCTTTTTACTCTTGCTTGTATTATTTTTTCACTTGTATTAAGGTAAGATTGACATATAACATTATATAAGTTGGTGTACAACATAATGGTTTGTTGTAACTACACATTACAAAATAATTTTGCAGGGACCAATTCTTTACTTGCAAAGCCAGATACAGGAAATCAACCAGAATGTGGAAACAAAAAAAACTATATAATTAAGCTTACTTTATTAAGGTAAATTAGTATTCTATTTCAATCAGGAGGTAACTTACCTCATGCCTGGGGCTGTCAATTGCTTTATACACATTATCATATCACAATCCTATAAGCCTATTTTGCAGATGAATAAACTGAAACTCAGACAATTTAGCCCAGTTTGGTTGTTATGCTCCCCAGAGTCACATTGCTCACAATGGCAACACTTGTGTAATTGTCATAATTATTTTAAGAGAAATAATGTAACAAGTACTTAACAAGGACTAAGTCTCCTACTTGGTGGTGGTGGGGGAAAGAGATACCTCTGGAGAAACTTCCAATTATTTCAGGTGAAGTCTGAATATCATTTCCAGTGGGAAGATCTCTCCGACTCTACCCTTTCTCCCAAGGGAGTGTTCATTCTGCAGCTGAGACTATTTTATTTTTATACTGTACTGAATAGTATGTTTATATCTCTATCTCCACCACTAGATGCAAGGGCAGGTCTTAATTTGATCTAGCTTGGTTTTATCAGAATCCATCAGAGTATCCAGTTTTAAGAAAAGAAGAGGGAGTTTGTGTTGTTACAATAGGGAATTCCGTATGATTCTCTATTTTAAGGTAGAAATGCAATGGAGAACATCGCAAGAAAGCTGGTTTAGACTCTTGGTTCTGATCTGAGGCTGCTGGTAAGTCAGAATTTTGAAGGTGATTATTCTCAGTCTTTACCCTTGGGCCTCTGTTCTTTTAACTATTATTGAAGTCCCATCTTTTAAAATTAATGACCCAGTATGAGATTTCAGAACAGCTAAAATTGATTTGTCTATTTACTTACCTCTTTTAAATGTAAAATAAAATTGCATTTGTGTGTAAAATCCCCTAGCACCAATGAAAATTGCGATTCTACATTTTCTGAGAAATCTCTTTATTTGTCCTCTGGGAGATCTTAAACTTTAGTTGGCTTCTATTAAACTTTTATGAGAACAAAACGAGTGAATGATTTTTCCTTCAAAGAGGTACTTTTTGTTGTTTCGAAGAAAGAAGACATTCTTGAAAGAGAACATGTCTTTTAAACAAATTACTCAGTGTTGCTTACCCCCAAAAGGGTGGGGGACGGGTTTGAGGTTTAACCAGAATCAACTCCCAAATTGCAGAATATTAAAATTAGGCCAAAATTATGTTTTTATCTGACTTGTCTAAATATTGCTTCAAATATCTTCCTCAAGGGGCCTAAAATGCTATTACAAAATCTTATCTTTATAGGAAGCATTATTCTCCTTTCTCTGTCCTATTTCAAAATGCAGATGCTCTTTGGAGTAGTGATGTTTTAAGGACACTGATGCCAGTGGGTGCTGGCAGGTGGGGTGGGGACCTCTGATCTCAGGGTTACCACTCTGCTTTTTAATGGTTTTTACCTCTGTTCAGCCATGTGTTTTTACTTGAAATCAAAGCCTCTGCCTAAAACCAGAAACAGGAAGAAATGGAGAAAATATCAGCATTAAGGTCAACACAGTTATTATCCCAAGTTGATCAACCAGTTGTTTTGTCACATGATAATCCTTGGTGTTCCCATATCTTCCTATCCCCCTACCCACAAAAGCACACACTTGAAGGGCTGAATAATGAGCCCACCCCTAAAGATGTGCACCTCCTAATTCCTAGAGCTTGCACACGTATCACCTTATTTGCAGATGTAATTAAGGTGAGGATCTTTCAATGGGGAGGTTTACCAGGATTACCCAAGGGGCTCAGTGTAATCACAAAGGTCCATATAAGGAGGTAGCAGAGAGGTCAGAAAGGAAAGAGGTTATGTTTGCCGACTTTGAAGATGGAGGGAGGGAAGCTCTCGAAGCTGGAAAGGACCAAAAAGAAAACAAACACAGATTCTCCCCAAGTGCCTCTAGAGGGAATGCAGGCCTGTTGGATTCATGTTAGACTTGTGACCTCCAGAGAAGGTCAGAAAGGGAGAAAATAAGTTTATGTACCAGGCCCTTCCACCCATTTTCCATGCTACAGCCAGACTAGTCACATGAAAATACAGTAGGTTTATGAAAACTCCTGCTTAAAAAACCTTCAGTTCTTTCATATTACCATTAAAATGAAGTTCAAGTGTCATCATGTGAGGTGCCCAGCCCTGCAGGATCTTGTCCTGCCTGCTGCTTCAGCTTCATCAGAGTACTCTACTGATTTTGAGTCGGAATGTTTGAGTTGAATTCTGCGTGTGCTCCTCACTACCTGTGTGACCTTAGACAAATTAACCTCTCTGTGCTTATGTTTTCTCATTGGAAAATACCTCATTGCATGTTCCTGAGGATTAATAAGAATACAATGCTTGTCACCATTCTAAGCATAGTATAAATTACTATGTAGACTTATCATTACTGTGAGCATTCACACATGCCATGGACACAGTAGACACTAAACGATGGATGGATGGATGGATGGATGGATGGATGAAAACAGCATTGCATTCACAACTGTTGCACATAGTCTGTTACTTCTCTCTGATTTGCAGAGATGATTCAGTTTTAAAGGAACACAACCAAAACTTAGATGAACAGAGACAACTGAACATTTGGGAGCCACATTTTGGCTACTAGATGTATAAACTGGAATAAAAAAATCTGATCCACTATGAAGAAAGTTGAAAGCTGTCCACTCCTGAGGGAGTCTTTAGCCAGCACTGAAGTGCATACCAACCAACATTAATGGGTTTTCAAACCAGCATTGGTAACTAAGACTTGAAGTTTGTATATACAATAAGTAATTCTAAGCCGTTTTTATCTAATTTTCTTTACTTTTTAATAATATGTTGCATTCTAACTGCAGAATAATACTCATGGCAGTGGTGTTTCTATAGTATAATGGAAACTTGCCCTACCCTAACAGTCCCCTCCGTTCATATTTACTTGGGGGTAGATAATATACAATAAGAATACTTTCTGTAGGAGTTCTGTGTAATAAATGTCAGTTCCTTTGCAGGTAAAATTCTATTTCCCTCAGGATGGGTCTATACTAAGAGAGAATAGTAAACCTCTTGTGTGCAGCAGAAAGGATTTTTCATTGCTTTGGTGGTTCTTACCATTGTCCTGGGGGGAGGGTTGAGCAGCATCTGTCTACAGAGTTCTCTTCCACTTTAGTTAATGGCCTCAAAGTTCTTCATTCTACCTTCATATGGAAATGCTTTAATAGTTGAATTTATTTGAATAAGCATTTCTTGAGAGCCTTTTTAAATATATATTTTTAAACTTTCATGTTCTAGTTTTTGGCTAATATATGGAAAGAAAATAGTTGGTCAGGTTTTTTTCAGGTATAATTTACATAAAGGAAAGTTTACCCTTTTTAGTGTACTGTTCATGTGTTTTGACAGACACAGTCATGCACTCACCACCACCATCAAGATATAGAAGCATTCCATCACCCCCCAAAGTTCACTCACGCCACTTTGTAGTGAGCCCCTCCCTCCATCTGCTGTTTTCTGTGGCAACTGGGCTGTTTTATAGCTCTATAATTTTGCCTCTTCCAGGATGTCTTATGAATAGAATCATTATGTAGCCAACTGAGTCTGGCTTTCTTTATTTCAGATTGAGATATATATCAGGAGTTAACTCTTTTATATTGCTAAGTGATATTCCTTTGTATGGATGTACCACAGTTTACTTATCCATACATCTGTTGGAGGAAATTTGGCTTATTTCCAAGTACAGATGATTATCAGTAAGTCTATTACTACCATTCACATACTTTTTTTTTTTTTTTTTTTAAGTAGGCTCCATGCTTAGCATGGAACCCAACACAGGACTTGAACTCATGGCCCTGAGATTAAGACCTGAGCTGAGATCAAAAGTCAGACACTTAACCAACTGAGCCACCCGGGTGTCCCCACATACATTTTTAAATGTGAACGTAAGTTTTCTTTTCTCTCCGTTAAATATCAAGCAGTAGGTTTGCTGGGTTTATATTAAGAGTAGATATAGGGGCGCCTGGGTGGCTCAGTCGTTAAGCGTCTGCCTTCAGCTCAGGTTATGATCTCAGGGTCCTGGGATCGAGCCCCGCATCGGGCTCCTTGCTCCGCGAGAAGCCTGCTTCTCCCTCTCCTACTCCCCCTGCTTGTGTTCCCTCTCTCGCTGTGTCTCTCTCTGTCAAATAAGTAAATAAAATCTTTAAAAAAAAAAAAAGAGTAGATATAACTTTATCAGAAACTGCCAAACTGTTTTCCAGAATAGTTGTAGCAGTTTGTATTCTTATCAACAGTGTATGGGTTCCAGTTGATCTACATTGTTGGCAGCACTTGATAATCCCAGGTTTTTGATTGAAACATTCTAATAGGTATGTAATAGCATCTCACTGTGGCTTCAATTTGTATTTCCCTAATAACTGAGGTTGCCTGTCTTTACAGGATTGGTTGCTAACCATATAACTTCTGCTACATTTGTTTCTGTATTATAACCTGTTTCTCTATACTTTAAGTTATTATTAAAATTAAAACTTACTGGGGCGCCTGGGTGGCTCAGTCGTTAAGCGTCTGCCTTCGGCTCAGGTCATGGTCCCAGGGTCCTGGGATCGAGCCCCGCATCGGGCTCCCTGCTCAGTGAGAAGCCTGCTTCTCTCTCTCCCACTCCCCCTGCTTGTGTTCCCTCTCTCTCTGTGTCTCTGTCAAATAAATAGAATCTTTTAAAAAATGCTTTAAAATTAAAACTTATTGGGGTGCCTGGGTGGCTCAGTTGGTTAAGTGTCTACCTTCAGCTCAGGTCATGATCCCAGGGTCCTGGGATCCAGTCCCGCATCGGGCTCTCTGCTCAGTGGGGAGCCTGCTTCTCTGTCTCCTGCTCCCCCTGCTTGTGCTCACCCCTGCTCACTTGTGCGCTCTCTGTCAAATAAATAAAATCTTTAAAATATTAAAACTTATTTATATTTGCTGCCACTGAATAAAAATACGTTTGTTTTTAAATTACTAACCTTGAATCCTAAGACCTCTAGATCTTTACTTATTCAGGTAGTTTTGTCGATTCCTATGCAAACCATTATGTCATCTGAAAAGACAGTGTTGCTTCTTTCCTGATTATGACATCTTTTATTTCTTTTTCTCATGTTAATGTTTATGAACTACGGTAAAATATTGAAAAGAACTTATGAGACTGGGCATCTTTGTTCTTGATATCAGAGGAAAAGTAGTCAATATTTTACCATTACGTATGATGGCAGCTGTACATTTTTCATAGATGCCCTTTACCAGATTAAGGAAGTCTCCTTAGTTTTCTTTTTTTTTAACTTTATTTTTTAATTTAATTTTGTTAGTCACCATACAACACATTGCTAGTTTTTGTTGTAGTGCTCCATGATCTTAGTTTTCTGAGAGTTATAGTCATTAATAAGTGTGGAATTTAAGTGTTTTTTCTGCATCTATTGAGATGATCATACAGTCTTCTTTTTTAGTCTGCTAATATGGTGAATAACAATGATTGGTTTTCTTTTTTTTTTTTTTTTTTAAGATTTTATTTATTTATTTGACAGAGAAAGACACAGCGAGAGAGGGAATACAAACGGGGAGTGGGGGAGGGAGAAGCAGACTCCCTGCCCAGCAGGGAGCCCGATGTGGGACTCAATGTGGGACTCGATCCTGGGACTCGATCCTGGGACTCCAGGATCATGACCTGAGCCGAAGGCAGTCGCTTAACCAACTGAGCCACCCAGGCGCCCCCAATGATTGGTTTTCGAATATTAAATCTATCTTGCATTCCTGGGATAAATCAAACTTGATCAAAATCCAGTTTGCTGGATTTGGTTTGCTAATATTTCATTAAATATATGTTTTTCTAGGTTCATGTGGATATTGATGTATAAATTCTTTTTTTGGTTATATCTATTTCAGGTTATCAGTTGTCATGCTGGCCCCAAATTAGAGGATGTTTCCTACTCTATTTTCTGAACAAAAATTATAGAAGATTGGTGTTATGTCTTCCTTAAGTGATTGATAAATTTGACCACTAAAACCATTTGGGCCTGGAATTATCTTTGTGGGAAGTTGGTTGTGAACAAACTTCAATTTCTTTAGTAGTAAAGGCCTATTTAGATTTTTAAATTTCATCCTGTTTGTTTTGATGTATGTTTCAAAGAATCTGTCCGTTTCATCCCCAGTGCAAATTGTCAGTAAAATTGTCCATAATGTCTTCTATTATCCTGTTAATGTCTTATGTCTGTAGTGCTATGCTCTTTCACATTGAATTCTCTAATTTTTTTCTTGCACAGGCTAGTTAGGATATATGAATACATTCATTGCCACACGAAGAAACATAAATCAATGCTTGGCCTCTGAACAGCAACTTGGGAAACTAGGCCTGTTCTTCTCAAAATGGGCTACCTAATAGCCCTGAAGATAAGAGGGCTGATCATTGGAAACCACAGAAACACTACGGCACATGAATTTTCCTAGGAAAATTTTAGGGAAATTAGAGTGCTATAAAGACTACACTTAATGAAAACATATGATGCGATTTTATTTTATTTATTTTTAAAGATTTTATTTATTTGAGAGAGCGAGAGAGCGTGCACACGAGCCAGGGAAAGGGCAGAGGGACAAGCTGACTCAGGGAGTCCAACCGCAGGGCTCCATCCCAGGACCCTGGGATCATGACCTGAGCCAAAGGAAGATGCTTAACTTATTGAGCCACCCAGGTGCCCTGATTTTTTAATTTTTTTTAAAGATAATTGGCAAATTAATTGGAAGTGTCCCTTTTCAAGGATTTAGGGCTTTACTCCTACTCCTTTGCTACTTTATTTACTCTTCTCAGGCTTGGAAAAAACGAAAGAACTGCATCAATCCAAGTTCTTCATTTTGCAGCTGCGAGAGCCTTCAGACTTCACAAAAACCAGGTGGGAAAATAAAATATGCCCAGTAATTTCAACGAACTAGAGGGTTTAATTTAGAACTAGTGTGTCTGAAACCCTCTGCTTAGGTCTTGAGGAAAGGGAAGAGTAATAACACTCACTGAGCATTCCCTCCTTGCTGGGAAGTAACATGACATTAAAGCCTGGCAACCCCCTGTAATAGGTTTTATTGACAGTCTCATTCTACAAAGGAAAAGAGCGACACTTGCCCAAGATCACACGGGCATGCAACGCAGATGGGCGTCTGACTACCTCAGGGCAAGAGAGAGGTGTAGCGAGATGTAGTTAAAAGATATACAAGACCCTGGTGCCTCGAATTCCCCACGAGCACCGCCTGCAGCGTAGCTTGGCTTCAGAGGCGCGGAAAAACCGCCCTCTGCTTCTAGCCCGGTGGTAGGGAGGCAGGCACGCGGGGAGAGCCCACTCGGACCCCGCCCACGCCCCGCTGCGATTTCCCCATTCGCTGACGACCGACGCGCGGCGGTGACGTCACGGCGTCCGCCGTCCGGAAGTGCGCGGGTGGCGACGACGGCGGCGGCGGTGGGGCCGGTGAGCGGGTGCACGGGGGAGGCGTGCGGGTGCGCGCCGCAGGGAGGGCCCCGGGGCGGTGGAGCCTCCTGGGGAGGGTGCGAGCCTGTGGCGGTGAGAGGCATTCTCTCCACTGCGGAACAGAGCTCGACGTGCACGTCGTGGGGCCGCGTCCCCGCCACGTTCCAGTAACTGCAGGCTGAATCATCGGGCTTCCCCGGGCACTTTCCGTTCTTTGGGGCCGGCCCCCCGAGGGTCTCACTAAGCTTTTTCGGTCTGGCACCTGGAATGAGGGGCGGGACACGCCTCTTCGAGGCCAGGGTCCTCAGCGGGTTTTTCTGATTTTAGGCGGACTTGGAAGGACACTTTTTCTTCCCCACGTGGTCTGGGTGAGGAGAACTCGTCTCGCCCCCTGGTGGGAAACGCCGCCTTTTGAAACCTGCTGCCCACGGAAAGGAAGGACTCCCTTGTGGGTTCCGTGGGGGCCGCTTGAAATCCAGGCAGTCCCTCACGGAGACCCGGTTCACGTGGAAATCGGTGTGGGTGGGACTCAGGAGCCGGCAGGACGGAAAGGAATGGTGAATGAGGAAAAAAGCGGGCAGCTAAGACGAGTCTTGGGGAAATGCTTTTCAATGCCTGGGAAATGTCCCTGGGTCGTATATCTTAGGTGCAGGTGGGCAAGTGCAGTGTTAAACGTGTGGCTGTGCCGTGTTTTGGAGGAGGCCAGGTCTTCCTGTGTTTTGAGTTTCCTTTTCTGCAACCACTGTTCTTGGCAGCCTGCTCCCCTCAGGCTTTAACCGAAACCCACCTCTCCAGGGAGCACTGTAATAGTAAAAGGTGATAACGCGACTATAGCAGTAAGTGCTTCAGGAGTACAAAACTGCTTAGCCACAAGCATAGATCTAGTCATAGGTGACTGTCCCTCCAATTGTCACTGGTTTCAGTTTTTTCATCTGAACAGGAGATTGAGTGTCTCTCCGATGTAAAATAGAATTGCAGTATATCCCTTTAGTTTCCCTCACTTGTAAGTTTCATTATCGTACATGCATGTTTGTCTTGTAGATGTGTGGTTGGTGACCTTGCCCCCAGATGCTGAGGTGCCTGAATCCCTGCCGCAGGCCATTACTGAGCGGTAGTTGGAGTAGGCTGTGCCTTTTCAAGCAGTATCTGTTTACAATGAAGTTGCAGTCTCCAGAATTCCAGTCACTGTTCA
This sequence comes from Mirounga angustirostris, assembly GCF_029215605.1. Taxonomy (NCBI): domain Eukaryota; kingdom Metazoa; phylum Chordata; class Mammalia; order Carnivora; family Phocidae; genus Mirounga; species Mirounga angustirostris. The sequence continues at coordinate 171,384,732 of NW_026991709.1, read as the reverse complement.
CAGCAGGATTGAAGAGTCTGACAGGTGAGAGATTAGGACGCTTTCTTGCTTTGGAAGGCCGTGTAAATGGAGAAATGGAGGCTTAATGTTTTTTAGTCAACACTCAGGTTTTTTTTTTTTTTGCTGTTGAGCTAACAAAAGAAAGGTTTACTATGGGTAATCCCAAACTATAGCCAGACATAAAAGATTCAGGCAGTGACTTCAATTAAAAAACATGGCTTTTCTGTATGTTATGCTAATTACTTTATAGATAGGTTACAGAATTGGGCCTACTAACTTAATGGGTAGATACATTTTTTCTTGTTTTGTGGATGAGGAAGGAGGCTTAGGAATGTGCCAACATTTTTATAATAACTAGAGAGCTGCATTTTGAACTTGGGTAGTCTGCTTTCAGTACCCAGCTTGTAACCATCAAGCTGTATTTCCTCCTTAGTCATAAGTGCTTTCTGAGTGAACTGAAGGCAGAAGGAAATAGGAGTTCCTTCCATTTGTGCACATACAAAACTCACCTGGAAGGGGCACAGGAAATGACTTAAGCTAAGTCCCTGATTACAGCAGCTTCAGGTTGCTTGTCACAGTCTTACCATTCCTTACACTGGTCCTCAGAATCAGCTATGCTGTTACTGAAGCAGCCACACAGCTGCATTCCAAAGCCTCTGGTATTTTAGTGGCCCTTAAGAAATACACAAAGGTATGTGTTTGTAGAAACATGACCTATACAGTGGCATGCAACCCTGGCTGTCCATTAGGTTCACCTGGGGAGCTTTTAAAATACACAAATCCTGGGGTACCACCCTGACCTACTGAACTGGAATCTCTGGGGAGGATGGGCATCCATAAATTTTTGTAAGAACTCCATTAATCCTGTGCACAAAAGGTGGAGGAGCGTTGAAATGACTTTCCTTGTATTCGTTTATTCCCAGAGCCACTTTTCTATTCTTGAATTTAGATGATTTTTTAGATACATGTCACAGGTCAGTGGTCCAGAACTTGTTGATTCATATAGATTCTTCATGTGATCTTGAAGTGGAGGGTCTAAAGCTGATACTTCACTCTGAGTTGTAATTACAGTGAAAAAGTGTAGAAACTCCAGTCCAATAGAAATATCAGTCACATGTCCAATGTATACTTTTCTAGTAGCCACATTAAAGATAAAAAGAAATGGGTGAAATTAATTTTAGTAATTATTTTAGTATAGCATTTCATCAACTACATTTAAGATACCATCATTTTAATATAAAATTTATGTAAAATTATTAATGAGGTATTTCACATCTTTCCTTGCAAGTCCTTGAAATCTGGTGGTTAGCACATCCCAACCATCTTAATTCAGACTCACCACATTTTAAGTGCTCAGTTCAGTAACCATATATGCCTACTGTTTGAACAGCACAAGTTTAGAAGCTCCAAATCTGAGTTGAATTCAAGCTTGTTCTTTCTTTATATGCCTTTCCCAGCTCCTAATCTTCCCACCTTCAGTTGCAAGAGGCCTCTTGGAAGAAAGGTGCCAAATGCTTGGATGTAGGTAATTAACTCTTGGTGGCCTGTTTCAGGTCCTTCTGCATTTTTCTTTTGGAAACAAGGCTCTGGATATTGATTGCTATAGGTTCTTGAACATATTTTATTTTAACAATTTCATTTGGCTTACTAACCCTTACCTCAAGAGTTGAATTGTCTCCATCTTGAGAGGTGAAATCCTATGGATTTAGGAACTTAGTACGGTGGGAAGATACAGATCTATTTACCCCCAGGGTCTTGTCCTCCAAAGCCTGGCAAATGGTAGCACGGACATATTCTTTTTTTTTTTTTTTTTAAAGATTTTATTTATTTTTGACAATGTACAAGCAGGGGAAACAGAGGGAGAGGGAGAAGCTCCCTGAGCAGGGAGCCCGATGTGGGGCTCGATCCCAGGAACCTGGGATCATGACCTGAGCTGAAGGCAGATGCCTAACTGTCCAAGCCACCCAGGTGCCCCAGCACGGACATATTCTAAAGTTGACTTTTTTAGGTTAGAGTGGAAGTGGCAAGAATGGAATCTTTTAGTGCAAGGCTCATCAGTTAGAAAATCAAATAATTGGTTTTATTTGTTTTTTGCTACTTTCTAAAGACTTGCGTGTTCTGGTAAAATAAGATATTCTGCATGAAAACAATGCACAAACACATACACACAAATGATGGCTGTTGGATGGTGATACTGTGCAGTTGAATACTATACCAGTTCTCAAATCCTAATAGGTGCTTTGCCACATGTGAAATTAGTTTCCAGTATGCAAGACTTAGGGAAGCTAGGGTAGTGGATTATCTGTACACTGTATAGGATTTTATAATTTGTCAGTTTATTTCATGTAATTTATTTTTCCTTTTGCTTGAGGACAACATTGTAGAGGCATGCTAGGGGCATATGAGATTTTTTTCTCCATTCTATACATGAGACTGAAGTTCCAAACATTGATTTTTTTCCTAAGTTAACGTGGTTAGTGGACAAGCCAGGACTTCTTTGGCTGCTTGGCTGTGGTCAAATACTGGGCATTAGCACTCAGTGGTTAGCTTTTAAGTGCTTTGGTATGTGCTGTCGTAAGGCCATCACTGTAACTTTTGGGACAGTAGGAACACCTGATCACTCTTCAAGTTTGGGAGATCCTGGAAAAACTGAAGAACAGTTCGTTTATTTTTTGGTAGGAATAGTCATGACATAAAATGGTCTTCCCATTTTAGTTGCACTTTCTGTACCCCCTTCCTCCAAAACTTAAAATTCAAAATTGTAGAGGGAAGAAGTTAATGAAAATTAGATTGAAAATTAAAATAAAAAAATAGACAATTGTAAAAATTTTCTGACATATAATATCATGGTCCTTTGGATTGCTAACGATAGTAATTAAAAATAGCTTACTATCAGCTGTGGCAGTTGAAGCAGATTAATAGCTTTGGAATGATGAAATTATGCATTTCTTGAGTCTCAGGCTTAAATTTACAATTAAATTTAGCTGCATTAGGTATTTTTTTTCTGAGTATGTAGTTTACAAAATTCATTGAAATGTGGATTTCTGTAAGATTGAAGATACCAGTAATTGAGGAAAAGGAGTGTCTAAGCTTGATAATCCCTATTCTTTTAGGTCAGCATAAAGTCATTGCATTTCTTACACTTTTTATGACTGTTCCACATGGGCACATTTTTTGCCTTAATACGCCTTTCTCAGTGGTATTATGTTAGAATTGTGAGTTTTTGGGAAATAGTTATCTATTTCCATACGGCTAATCAAAATGATGAATAGATTACTTTGAATTCTGTATCTCTTTGTGTAATGCGGTTAATTGATTAGGTGACTTTGAACTTAAAATTTTGGTCAAGCTAGCATGAGAATCTTAAAACAGGTGATCTTGTATTCAGTCTTGACCTTCTTCATCCTGTTAAAGTAGGTTCAAGTGAAAGTAAAACTTACTCATTTTTTGCATTTCAAAATAGTTTCTCACTGTATTGAAGGAAGAAAACCTTTAAAAAATACATTTCCGGGGCGCCTGGGTGGCTCAGTCGTTAAGCGTCTGCCTTCGGCTCAGGTCATGATCCCAGAGTCCTGGGATCAAGCCCCGCGTCGGGCTCTCTGCTCAGTGGAAAGCCTGCTTCTCCCTCTCCCACTCCCCCTGCTTGTGTTCCCTCTCTCGCTGTGTCTCTCTCTGTCAAATAAATAAATAAAAAATCTTAAAAAAAAAAAAAATACATTTCCAATGAGGTCACTCTGATTTTTTTTTTTAAATTTTTTTTGAAGCAGGGATATCACAATTAGGTTCCATTGTGAGCCACATTGGTGTAAAGATAAGTAAGATAAGTATTCTACCCTAAGAATGAACAGGTAATTTTAATATAATTAGTATGCATAAAAAATAGGCTCCTCTCATAGCTTAGAGGAAATTGATTTAACTCCACCAGCAGGAGAGGCTTCCTAAACTGAATCACAAAAGATGAATAAGGATGTGCTAGATCAGTGTTTTCCTCATTGTGGGTAGTAACCCCACTAGTCGACCTTAAAGTCAATTTAGTGGTCATGACCAGCATTAGAAAAACAGGAAAAGAGGGTAGAATAGATGAGATCGTGTGGTATGACATCCTGAAAGTTCGGTTTAGGTAAGAGTGACTAACATGCAAAATGTCTTCCTGGTGTGGGTTGTGCACCAAGACATTTCATGGCCAGCTGCTTAGCGAGGTGAGTAAGCTGGGAAGGTGTTTGGGTGAAGTGATCTTTGCAAGCAAAGTTACAGAGAGAAACTACAGGGAGAGTTTGAGTGTAAAGCACGATGCAGAGATTAGTGAGAGAGGAGACAGAACTGGGTCAGGAGGCCCTTGTATAATGTACCACAGAAATGTGGATATTGTGCTGGGAGTAGTCAGAGGAACGGTGGCATAGCCTAATCAAGCGAGTGATTTAGAACCCTCTGTCTAGACGGTGGAAGCTGGATTTAAGGGGGCTGATGTAGCACTCTTGTTCAGGAAGGAGATGAAGAGGCCCTGAACTAGGGAGAAATGAGGATAGAGTCCAGAAATAGTTTGGCAGTCCTTAACTTTTTGGGTCATGGACCTCTATAAATCTCATGAAAACTGGACTAACATATATGGTTTTTTGTTTTGTTTTTGTTTTTTTTGACTACCATACATGGTTTTTATATTTTATTTTAAGAGACCATGAACCCTATATGAAGGAACCCTTAATAGGGACATATAGTCAGTAGGACTTGATTAGAAATGTGGAGTGAAAGGAAGATGAACAACACATACTCTTGGAAAGGACTTAGGATGGTCTGGGACAGCCAGAAATTTAGGCCAGAAGGTAAATGGAGGGAGCATTTGTTACTTTGTAGCAGATCATTGTAGGTTGTCTCCAGAGAGTTGGGCTGAAGGTTTAGGAAGAATAGGTAGAGGAAGAGGATGAGCAAGCACAGATTTAGGGTAGGGATGGAGGTTAACATACTGGCTTGTGATTAGGGATGTCAGAACTCTGATGTATTTAGCTCAGTGCTCAGGTCAGTGCCCTCCAGTCAGAGACCAGGTGAGTTGTTAGGAGAACACTGACCATGGAGAACCTTGGAGTATCTCAGCCAAAGGTTTTTAGAAAGGACTTCTTGTAGGGTTTGTGCTTGTATCATATTTTGGGGCAGGTATAAGAAGTACAGTTTCCTGTGGGTTAGGTGGTATCAGGAAGCAAGGATAAATCTACGATGGGTGTCTTAATTCTTACCTAGAAGGTGAGAACACAGCTCTCTGCTCTGTTAACCGGTGGATAAATAAGAAGTCACACATATTATTAATTGTCATAAGGTGGTGTCTTTGATAGTATTCCTGTCTTCTGTGTTCAGATAGGATTACTAGTTGTCTTGTTTTAACCGATCCATCATGGTCACCGAGTGGACTTATCTGATGTGGATGTTCTCTGACATTGTTTGGGTTCAACAGGAGAATACCAGGGCCCAGTTATGGGTGCCAGGCCACCTTTTGGCAATACCAAGGCTCAGGGGGTTGTATAAGGCCAGTTTCTGGATGTCATTCTCCCTAGGTGCCATATGATGTCCTTTGGTCATGAGTAATTAACAATGGACTTTGCCTTATCTTGTACCTAGAGGAGTCCACTCTGGGTCTCCTGTATTGAGGCCCTCACAGTAGTTTGAGCCTTCCTATGGCTTTTCTAGAGCACAGAGAGGAGCAGAAATAAACATTGTATGCAGATTATTTCTTGAGGGATTCTTAGCTGTAATGTTATCATACCTGGGGTGATAGACTAATGTTGTTTGACAGTTTCATAGCTTCATGCATGAACGTTATAGCCTCAGCATCAGTACACAAAGAGAAATAGGTCTAAGAACACCTGACGTTTCTGAAGTATGCACATAAACTTGGAGGAAAAGCAGAATTCTTCACTTTTTGGTTATAATTCAAATGCGTATCGGTGACCTTGGGGGATTGTGGAAGATAATTGGGAAGATAATTCTGAATTATCTTCCGAATCTGCCAAGAAAAAAATCTGCAAATTCCCTGCTCTCAAGAGTTGTGAGAGGCATTCTACTCTAGGTAAGTCACTTCATTTCTGTGGGCCTTGTTCTAATTTTTATGTGAAAAGTCTAGTTAAGTAATTTCTGCTGTCCCTAATAGATTGGAAAAACCTTGTACTTTTATAATTCTTAAATAAACTGAAGTAAAATATATTCTTTCTCCTCTCAGAATTATTTGTCAAAGAAAATCATGAATTAAGAATAGCAGGAGGAGCGGTGAGGGATTTATTAAATGGAGTAAAGCCTCAAGATGTGGATTTTGCTACCACTGCTACCCCTGCTCAAATGAAGGACATGTTTCAGGCTGCGGGTATTCGTATGATAAACAACAAAGGAGAAAAGCATGGAACAATTACTGCCAGGGTAAGTGAAAGGTTTGACAGCAATTACATTGTCTTTTTTGTAATTTTTAGAAGTTTAATATGTTTTTTCTAGTTTTAAAAAGCAAGTGACGAAAAACTAATAAAATATGTCTGTCTCTCTCTCCCTTTTACACCCTGCATCCTCCTTTGCTACAGCCACTTTCAACTAGTTTTTATGGTACTTACCTGTTAGCCCCACATTTCTAAAAAAGTCATTTCTATGCTGCAGAGTTTGTCTTTGTTTCAGATTTCCCAGTTGTGAGATGTTGTGTGCTGACTTGCTGCACGGGAGAGTGGGAGCTTCTTGCCCACAGTGCATGCAGCTCTCCCTCCCTCGTCTTCACACTATGCCTGGACCATCATGTTTGGTTGAATTCATGTTCAGTGTTTTCATTTCTGACTGTATTGGTTGCAGCTGGATTATGAAGTGTATTGTGCCTGCATCTCTTTCTGGGGTGATTTTGGTTTTCCCTGCACTTAACAGCATTTTTCTTTTCTCTAGCTTTCTGTGTGCCATTATTTCGTTCCTGTACTCTGTGACCTTCCTCTTAGTAGATGAAACCCATCAAGTTTCAGTTCCTGTGTTTTGAGCCACTTCATCTCCGGATCCCAGCCCCCCACCCCTCCTTAGGAAGGCTTTCTGAGCTTTTTACGTAGTGTTTTTAATTTCAAGACGCTGTGCTTTGGTTTGGATGTGTCTTTTCATTCACTGTGTAGGGATACTTAGTGGGCCCTCTTGTATTCCTCTCATAATTCCATCCCCTTTGTTCAAGGTCTTCACCTTTGGAATCTGCTGTGATGTTGGATGTTGGACCATGGGGACTCTGATCTGCTAGTTTTATCTTTTGTCTCCTATTTTATATTTAAGTTTTTTTTATTCATTTGAGAGAGAGAGTGAGTGAGCACGAGCAGGGGGAGGGGCAGAGGGAGAGGAAGAAGCAGACGCCCTGCTGCACGCTGAGCCTTACACAGGGCTCGATCCCAGGACCCTGAGATCATGACCTGAGCTGAAGTCAGTCACTTAACTGACTGAGCCACCCACGCGCCCCTCTCCTATTTTATATTCTCATATCTTTATTTTACTTTCCGTGAGATTGCCTTAACTTGATCATCCAGTTTTCCTGTTATATTTGCAACCTTTGCCATTTAAAAAATTTTTGAGGTGTTTCTCAGAAAGTTTTGAAAACTTTCTCTTCTTGTTTCAGATGCAGTATCTTTCTTTCTTTAGGATATCGGTTATAGTTGCTTTGACACTCTCTTTCCTCTTTTTCTGTCTTTGCTGTTGGCTTTCCTTAAATGGGGTCTGGTTCTTAAGTTTGGGTGATCCTCTGGTGTTCGTTAGGTGACTTGCGAACTTTACTGTAGTTTGTGTAGGAAATGTCAGCTAGTTAGTTGTGGGATCACCAATGTCAGTATCGGTAGGCCTTTTCATTAGGGAAAATCAGAAGAATCCTTTAGTGTCATTCAGGTTAGAACAAGCCTGGTTATTAGCATTTGGAAAACCGAGTGGGGAAAGAGAATGAGGGTCGTGTTGATTTTTTTCACTTAATCTTGTTTTCATTGTGGTGCTTCACTCCCACCATCCTCTGTGTCTGGTGTCCCAAATTGTGACTGTTTATAGGTCAGCCTTTCTAGTGAGTTAATCTCTGGTTCTTTGCCAGGGAGACATTCCAGGGGTCTGTTTCCTACAGTGATTTTCAGTCTTCCATATTTCAAACCCTTTTCTTACCGCTTACCTTTACAGAAAACTTGTGCTTCAAATTCTTGAGTTCTAGAACCTTATAGTGAGATCTAACTTGTTTCTAGAGAAGAAATGAGATCGAGAGGAATTCTAGAACAGACTTACAGTGATCATTAGTAGCCTTCAGTTCTTAATGAAGAGATTCCAAATTCCTCAGTGGCATGTGAAACCCTTTGCCGTCTACCCTAAATGCTAACATGCTATTTGTCAGCAATACTTGTGCATATATCCCTCTTTCTCTCACCTGTGCCTTTGGTTATCTTTTCTCTTCATTGAAATGCTCTTTCCACGTGTGCACGTACAGATCCTGCTTAGTTTTCAAGGCTCAGCTCACATGTCATCTATCCTGAAGCTACTCCGCTTTTTCCCAGCTGGAGCTCATCTCTCTTCCCACGATATATATGTGTATATATATATATATATATATATATATATATATAGTACTTTATTTCAGCTTCATTGATGGTTACCAGTTGCAGAAGGAGTTAATGGTTTGTAGTTCTTCCTCTATCAGTCCTTTGCTAATGGTATATATGTTATAAATTGATATTCAGCTCTTAAGAGGCAAACTGGAGCTATTAAAAAATATTTCAGAGTAGCCTAATTTGAAATGAAGAACTGGAATACACTGTTTTGAGGGCCTCTTCTGTCCTTGCCACAGCATTTGTTAGAGTTGTCATTTTTTTTTTTTTAATGTCAGACTCATCCTTTTTAATTAAGATGGATTTATTTTTAAAAAAAATTCTTTGGATCTATCTTGAATATTGTGTCTTTCTGTTTCAAGATAGATGTGTACTAGGTGACTTTGAAAAGAAGATATACTTGTCAGGACTCTTATTTTTTTCAATTCATCCAGTGATACTAAAAACTAATTAAAAAACATTTCATTACAGCTTCATGAAGAAAATTTTGAAATTACTACACTGCGGATTGATGTTGTCACTGATGGAAGACATGCTGAGGTAGAATTCACAACTGATTGGCAGAAAGATGCTGAACGCAGAGATCTCACTATAAATTCTATGTTTTTAGGTAATATCTAGAGATAATTTTTTAATCCAGTCTTTCTGAAAGCTGCCCCCCCCCTTTTTTAAAGATTTATTTATTTGAGAGAGAGCGGGGTGAGGGGCAGAGGGAAAAGGAGAGAGACTCCCAAGCCAACCCTGTTCTGAGCAAGGAGCCCAATGTGGGGTGTGATCCCACGACCCCGAGATCATGACTTGAGCTGAAACCAAGAGTTGGATGCTTAACCCCTGAAAGCTGCCTTTTCGAGTCAATCTGCATCCTGGAAATGTTCTCCAACCCGAGAGGTTTAGTTTCATCTGAGAGTGTAGTGTATGGGTTAAAAGATGACTCTGGAGCCAAAAGTCCTGGATTCAAATTCTCTGACTCTGACTCACTGGCTATAAAATGAGGATGCTAATATCTGCTTCCTTTGCAAGGCTGTCGTGAGGATTAACGGAGTTAATAATTATACGTCTTTAGAACAGTGCTTGGCACATGTACACATTCCGTGCTCACTTATTAATTGCATCTAAAAATGGTTAACATTTCAGGTAAGAAAAATGCACCCACATACATCCCCCAAATCATTCTCCATTGCACTGTCTTTTGTGCATGCCCACACTAGCCTGCCTTTCCTCTTTTCTGGTGCCCATGGCACACACTTGTGAATGACCTGAGCACCTTTTCTGTGGCCGTGCCCAGACACAAGGTCCGATTCTTTCATAGCATTACATTTTAGGACTCACCTGTAATCAGAGCTGGCATGCAAGAGAGAACCTATTTATCATCTCAACTTGATTTTTTTGTTAATGAAACCAATGAGACTCATAATAGGTGAATTAAGTTAGTGCTTTATTGAAGCGTTATTTTTTGTCCTATAAATTGTAGTCAAGCCCTTTGTGTTTAAGACTGGATTAGAAAATAGAGCTGAAGCAACCACTCTTCATAACCTAGTTGTGGCAGCAGTAATAGTGAAAGGATGAAGGACAGGTTCCTTGCTACCCAAAAGTATCCTGTGTAACTTTTTTCAAGTTGAAATGGTATAAGGTGTGGAAGCAATTACTGTTTCATCAACATGAAAATCCTCTTCCAGATTTCTTTTGGTTAACAAAAACAGGTATTAATGTAGGTCTTTTGTAAAGGTGATACGGCCTAAAGTGAACTTGGAGATATTACAGGAAAACCTGTAATAGGATTTGCTTCATGGGATGGAGAAGGGGGTTGTATGCCAAGATGGGACTCTCTTGCTAACTGCATTAATGATGTGTTTCTAGAGCACTTGCTAGGTTCTCGGTTACTTGATATACTTTATCGCTTTGAACTGTCACAAAAACTTAAGTATTAAATCCATTTGGTGAGGAAATAGACTGAGATGTTAAGAGCTTAGCTCAAGTCACAGACTACCATGACTGAAGCTTGGATTTCCAAAACCTAGGTGATTTACGACAAGAGGGAGCCCAGTTTGGGACATGTTTTCTCTCCATTATGTGATCAAACTCCAGGTGTTTGTTTCTTCTTAGCTCATAATGACTTAGGGTAAACTGCTCCAACTAGTGCAATTATAAAATTTGTAACTGGCTTCTCCTAAGCATACCTAACTAAAAGAGAGAAACTAATATTCCTTTTCAGTATACTGTTTTATAGAAATAAAAGCTATTCTTATTGGTACTACTGTTTTCTAACATTTGCTGAGCCCTTATAATATGCCAGGCACTGTGCACATCACAGAAATTTAATCTTCCCAGCATCCCTATGATGCAGGTACTGCTGTTTAACCCACAATAATTTGCTTAAAGTCAGCTGGTAGATTGCAGAATTAGGATTCCAACTTAAGCATCCTGGCTCCAGAGGTCACTTTCTTAACCACTACACATTATTCTTACAGCTCAACTTTATTTCTTACTTTTATGCACCATATGTTGAAAGTGCTATTCAGAGCAAAAGATGAAGTGCACACTGATGGGATATTCTCACTAATTTTTACTTTCAACCCATTTTTCCATCCAGGCTTTTTTCAAGCCTTACTGGATGAAGCATTCCGAGTTCTGGCATTTCTGGTTTTTTGCTTCTCAAACTTCACTCTTGTCTTATCCTGTGTGTGTTTTTTTTTTTTTTTTTTTCTTTTTCTTTTTCTTCCCTCCAAATTTTGGTAGCACTTCCGTGCTCACCAGGGAGAGTCCAATCTTGTCATTAAGAGACAGATATACCACATGCACTTGCTACTTTGTAATCATATTTTTGCCTATTTCCTTTTTTCCCCCATATTCTGTTATTTCTTTGAATTTGGAGCCTTTTGAATTTGCTATACATATCGAAATGCCATATAAATCCAAACAGTTTGGGAAGTGTTAAGCCTGAGCTTACTATTATTTTTGCATTCGGGATATCAAGAAGCATTAAAGTTCAGACAGAACTAAATTGAGAAGTAGTTTTTCAGAAGTAGTGGCAGTGCTTCTCTTCTGGGAGAGCACAAGTGAAGTATCTCTCAGAATCACCGACCTCCCCATTTGGACGGTTGAATGGTGTGGAGAGGGAGTGAATCTTAAGCAGAATCTTAAGTAGATTCCCAGCTAAGTGCAGAGGCCTATGTGGGGCTCAATTTCACAACCCCAAGATCATGATCTGAGCTTAACCAACTGAGCCACCCAGGTTCTCCAAAAATTCTTCATTTTTAAAGGTTTTTTATGTTTCCTTAGTATATTTTTAGCTAATTCTTCTATTTATACATGGTATTTTTGTTTATTTACAAGAGCTTTTTGTATATTCTGGAAGTTAGGTATTTGGTTCTATACTGACCTACATGTCTTTTTCTCAGTATGTCAGTTATCTTACGCTTTTCATTATGGTGGTTCTTGTCATGTAGGCATATTTGATTTTTAGGTGGTTGAATTATTTAAGGTTCTGGTGGTGTGTGTGTGTTTGTGTGTTTAGTTTTGTTAAGTAAACCCCCATGCAGTCTAAAATCTGCATATTAATTTTTGACTCCACCCCCCCATACTTAATTAGTAATAGTCTACTATTGGTAGGAAGCTTTACTGATAACAATTAACACAAACTTTTTATGTTCAATGTATTATATACTGCCTTCCTACAGTAAAGCAATATAGAGAAAAGAAAATGCTAAGGAAATCGTAAGAGAAAACACTTATAGTCTTGTAAAAAAAAAAAAAAAAAAAAAAAAGATAGGGGCTCCATTGGTTAAGCGTCTGCCTTCATCTCAGATCACGATCCCAGGGTCCTGGGATCAAGCCCTGAATCGGGCTCCCTGCTCATGCAGGGAGCCTGCTTCTCCCTCGGCCCCCCTCTCCCGCCCCCCCCCTCCCCATTGTGCTCTCTCTTGCTCTCTCTCTCCAATAAATTAAAAAAGAAAATCTTCAGGAAAAAAAATCCACCTGTAAGTGGATGTATAGAGTTCAAACCTGTGTTTAAGGATTAACTGTATTTTTTTTTTTTTGGATTTTTTTTTGAGAGAGAGAGAGAGTGAGCAAGAGAGAGCACAAGCAGGGTGAAGGACAGAGGGAGAAACAGACTCCCCACTTACTAGGGAGCCCGATGTGGGACTCGATCCTGGGACTCCAAGATTATAACCTCAGCCAAAGGCAGACGCTTAACTAACTGAGCCACCCAGGCACCCTAACTGTGTATTTTGAAAGGTCTTCTCCCAGGATCATAAATTTTTTTTCCTATGGTTTATTGTTTTAGTTTTCCAGATTCTTTTTGCTACTTATTTTTTTTCCCAGATTACCTTGGCTATTCTTGTTTATTTTCCTATATTAACTTGAAAATCAGCTTGTCTGGTGTCTTATCTCCACCCCAGTTCATACTTGAGACATATTTATTGTTTAGTTCATTTCTGGGCATTATCTTTTTATCTTTTTATTTTTTTAAAGATTTTATTTATTTATTTGACAGAGAGAGACACAGCGAGAGAGGGAACACAAGCAGGGGGAGTGGGAGAGGGAGAAGCAGGCTTCCCGCGGAGCAGGGAGCCCAATGCAGGGCTTGATTCCAGGACCCTGGGATCACGACCTGAGCCGAAGGCAGACGCTTAAGGACTGAGCCATCCAGGCACCCCTGGGCGTTATCTTTTTAGTTACTGTTGTAAATACAGCGTTTTATTCCATTTGATCTTCCATCTGATAGTAGGTATGCATGAATGCTGTTCATGTCTGTATTTTAACTTTGTAACTCTTCACTTAGCTTTTACTGTTGTAATAGTTTTTAAAAGCGAATTTTGTTTTCCAGTTCTTATTTGCTAACAGTGATCTTTTCCCTTTTTTTTAATGAATAGGTTTTGATGGTACCTTATTTGACTACTTCAATGGTTATGAAGATTTAAAAAATAAGAAAGTTAGGTTTGTTGGACATGCTAAACAGAGAATACAAGAAGATTATCTTCGAATTTTACGGTATTTCCGGTAAGAATTTTTAAAAAATAATACAGATTTTAATATCCCAGAGCACAATTCCAATCATGTGAAATGCGCAGGTCAGAGTACAACATGGTGACATCCCAAATGTCTGCTTCCAATAGACTTACTAGTAAAATGTGACTTAACTGTGAGATTGTTCCCGAAACATAGATATTTATTCCATTCTGTGATGGTCTTTTATAGAATTCAGCTTTAAATCATTTTTTAAATGTCCATTTTTCTTTTTATTTCCTGCACTGATCATAAAATTTAGTGTTTACCACAGGCCAACCACTTCCTGGTGCTTTGAATACGGAGGAGTGAGTGTCTTTGCCTTCATATGGTTTACAGTTTTAGGTGGTCATGAGAAACCCTTAGATGAACTTGCTAAAAGCATGAAATAAATTTGGATGGTTTTGTGCATAGCACTGATTTTTAAACTCCAAGCTGTAACCCTTTTTAAAAACGATTCTAACTGGCTAGTTTATGTCCAATAATATTTTTCACTGGTTGGGATCATATTTAGAATATTCTGTAACGGAGCCTACATATTTTGTCAGTAAACGCTTTTCCTTTAAATTGGAGTATTTGCAAAAGTCTCTCTTTGCAAATAATAGAACACAGACTGACATCCGTATTTACTGTCATTTAATCTACATTATTAATGAACTGAATTTTAAAGATGTGTTAGTACAGGTGTATTTTAAAGCTTCCAATTCTGAGATTGCTAGAAATATACTCCGTTGTCTGCAGCTAGATGAGTCCTGTTTGAAACTCTTCATTAAAAGTATTGATGGGCACAGAGAGGCAAGCTTTGTACACTGTTCTGTTGATGGCATTCCAGTCTTCCCAAGAATGTTCTGCGTTATTCATCCAGTATAGGTACCAGTTCCAGGAAGTACATTTGATGGCCATTCTAAATGTCTGAGTCACTGATTTGGAAATGCAAGTGAGTAGAGGTTTCTAGTTCTTGTTAATTGAAGAAAGTTACTTATTAAAAAAAAGGTTATTTATATTTTATTGGAGCTCAGGTTTTGTCATTTGGGAACAAAAGGAAGGTAAGGATTTGACCAGATGATGTCTAAGGTCCCTCTTAAACCTAAATCTGTGTTGTCTCATATTAGATGTATGGAATAGTACCAGTTAAATGAAAAACAAGATTTTTCTAGTGATACGCCAACATAGAGGTAACATGCTCTGAGAATTTTGTTTTGTAGGTTTTATGGGAGAATTGTAGACAAACCTGGTGACCACGATCCTGAGACTTTGGAAGCAATTGCAGAAAATGCAAAAGGCTTGGCTGGAATATCAGGAGAGAGGATTTGGGTGGAATTGAAAAAAATTCTTGTTGGTAACCATGTAAATCATTTGATTCACCTCCTCTATGATCTTGATGTGGCTCCTTACATAGGTGAGAGCAAGTTACAAAATATTTGAATTTTTTACAGTGAAACATCTGGTTTAAAATTTCATAGGGAAAAATGTTTGACTAATTCCAAAAGGAGAAATGCAGTATTTTAAAATAAGATAAACTTCGGGGTCGGGGGTGGGACACAGTGGCCTTTGGTGTCAGACCTGGGTTTGAGTGATGTCAGCTTTGTGATTTGGATTAGTTCCATGATCATTAGTTACTGAATCCAAAAGGGTGTGAGAGGAACAGCATCGGTCTAATAGAAGGGCTAAAAGATTCAATGAGTTAATACGTGTAAAGCACTTGAAAGAGTGAGATACATAGAAATTAATATTGTTTTAGAAAGAACAGTGGTCTATGCTGGAGCACACTGCAGGAAACTTGGGGCTATGTCATATACAGTTTTTGCATGGCAGTGTGGGGCGTGGATGGTCTGTGACAGGTCAGTGGGAAGTCATGAGTAAGTTAGTATCTCCCATGAGTCTGACACCACCACTGCCTCAGGACCTCCTGATGTAGCTCAGTAATGGAAACTCATGTGTTAGGACTCCCCTGGGTTTTGGGGACATTATGGGAGGGAATAGCAACTAACCTGTAAGATGGAGCATCAGACTGAATCAGTGAGTTCTAGTGACAGGGCATTTTGTATATTACACCATGGTTGGTTGAGGATATGAGTGTGTAAAAAATCATAATCGGTGAAAAATGTTTTTGTCCCTACAGGCTTACCTACTAGTGCAAGTTTAGAAGAATTTAACAAAGTTAGTAAAAATGCTGATGGTTTTTCACCAAAGCCAATGACTCTCTTGGCCTCATTATTCAAAGTACAGGATGATGTCACAAAATTGGATTTGAGGTTGAAGATTTCAAAAGAAGAGAAGAACCTTGGTATATTCATAGTTAAAAACAGGAAAGATTTAGTTAAAGCAATGGATAGTTCAGAGCCACTGAAACCCTATCAAGACTTCATTATAGATGTAAGTATATACAGGCTTGGTCAGAACTAATTAATATTAAGGTCTACAGTGTGTTATGTGGATGTCATTTATTTTAAATGAAAAATTTCACCTCGGTTATTATTTACCTTTTAGGATATGCTCGTTAGCAAGCATTCTAACGTGAGATGGAACTTTAATGTTTGATTCTGGCCCTTAGTCTAGGGAATCTGATGCAATGCCCCGCGTGTGTGAACTCCTGAAGTACCAGGGAGAGCATGGTCTTCTGCAGCAGATGCAGCAGTGGTGCATTCCTCCATTTCCTGTGAGTGGCCATGACATCAGAAAAGTGGGCATTTCTTCAGGAAAAGAAATTGGGGCTCTGTTGCAGCAGTTGCGAGAACAGTGGAAAAAAAGCGGCTACCAAATGGAGAAAGACGAACTCCTAAGTTACATAAAGAAGAGCGAAAATTGATGAGAGCTGGCACTAAATAGCAGAAAATTGGGGGTAAGGCTAGGTTTTCTTCTCTCCCTCTCAGTGAGATTTAAGAGACTTGAATGAAAGCCAGCTTGGAGGACCTTCTCAGATCAAGAGAGGTCTTTTTGAGTTTCTGGCAGTAAACTCAAGTCTACCTCCTCTTAAATCTCATTTATATCCTTGAACCTTCTGCTGCTTCTGGAATAGTTCCTGCTGTGAATAGTATAGTTGGCTTCCCCTGTCTAGGGTTTAAATTTTTTTTTTTTTTTTTCCGGTGTAGCGCATTACTGATCTTAAAAAGTGGTAACTATCTTTAAGAAAAAAGTGTTTGCTATTGAAATAACTACATTATTTTATCAGTGTCTTTAAGTGTTAATTCTTACTTGAATTTAACACATTTAAATGAATTTAATTTCAACACCAACTTGTGTTGAAATTAGTTGACAATATCCTGTATAAAATTATGAAGACTAGGTATGTCCTGGGTGGCTGGCATTCGTACACCTGAAACTTGTTCTCGCAAGCTCTAAGTTTTAGTATGTAGTTGATACCTTCCTTTGTCATAATGATTTCTTTATGCATGCTAAGCCTGAGAAAGACTGGCTTGAAAGTTACTCTTGAGCCTTTAATAAACATTCCCTTTGGAACTGGAAGATAAATGTGCTTATGTGGTATGTGACAGTATACATCAGGTTTCTCCTGTACCCTTAGTCGTTAATTTTTTTCACGAATTAAAAAGATATGGCCTACATTAAAATATCCATGACCAGGCTTGTACATATGCTTTTTAAAGGTTTGAGCCCTAAATGCTTTGGGTAGGTAAAGGGGTGTACAGTGCAAAGTACTGTTTCAGCTGTTACGTTCTAACATTTTATAACTGATTTGACTTCTTGTATAGCCAGTCCTAGCATCTCTGTCCTCTGTGGGGACAAGTCAGTAATTTAAGTCCTACTAAAATAGAATCTCTATTCTAAATAGGAAGTATGCAGAGATACCGCTATTTCAGAGGCCTTGTTTTGTTATGTATAAAACCAATCTAAAAGTGTTATATGCATTTCTTTTACATATCAGAAAATTTTATTGGCCAGTGTCAATGAACAAAATAAATAGAACACTCTGTGATTACACCCTTCAGGTGGCAAAAGTAAAAGCGGGGTGCCCTCTCTGTGACTGCTACTGGAATAGTGTAAGACTATGTGAACAACTAGTATAGTCCTCTAAACCCAAGGTTCTCAGTAGTATTACAAAAACCCTACAACTTGGGCAGGTCCTACATTGCTTTTCATTTGCCTCCTGTACGTAAATACGCAATGTGAGATCTTCAGTTGATCATTTTAGTCTAGGCACTCACAACCATTGCACATTTGGTAAAAGAAAATATTGATAAATTAAAACGAGATTTAACAGTCTCCCCATCAGTTGACCTTTGCCCAGTTATGAAAACTGAAGTTAATTACACAAATGTGAAAGGATCCATCAAGCAAAGAGGTAGGTGGCTAATCAGTATCTAGAGCTTCATCTTTATGCTTAAATTATCAGCTTGTGAGTAAATATTCTACATTATTTAGACAAAGAAAATGTGTAATATTTGCTCTTAAACTTTACTTAGATTTTCAATTTACATGGAACAAAGGTGCTTACAAAATACAGTCACTTGTAGCCTGATTGAATGAAGGGAGGTATGTTTTAGTATCTCTGTTCCATACTAGTTAAGGTTCAAATTGAAATTTGGAACAGAATAAGCAGGGTGTTCAGACACACTCAGCAAATACATAAGGAAATGAACACTATTTGGGGGCTCAAACTGTATTTTAACTCTTTAATATTTTCAAAATTTACAAATCAGTAGGAGAGAAACTCAAGAAAATTAAAGCCTTTGCCTCTTTCAAAGGGAACATGTACTTGGCACCCTAGCTTTGGGAACTTCTAAAAACTTGCTGTTGGTTCCATGTATGATTAACCTCGAGTTAGGGGAATTACAAATATGTTCGGTGCAGGAAAACCCATCTCCTCCCTTTCAGAGAGGTCTTCGTATCCTAGCAGGCCAGAATATAATGGTATCAAGCTAGATATTCCTAAAAACCAAGTTTTCTAGACTGCTTTTCAGCCTTTTCAATAGTATATTTTAATTTAAATCTTCAAAAACCCTTGACTAAGAAACTGCAACCTTCCACATAATGTTGCTTTTTACTTAGGTATGCATCAAAAGCAGTAATTTCCAAAGCAGATCTGATTTTACAAGACCAACTAGATAAATAACTATCTCTACCATATTTGTTTATAAGCAAAGTATTACTTTGTCGGGGCTTATCTCATCTTCAGTGTCTGGGATTGTGGGCAACAGAGCAGACCGAGTCAAACCCCAAAATTTTTGAGGTGACATGTCTTTTTTGGTGGCTGTAAATTTCCATCCAATATGGCTTGCACAGATCCTACACTGGGCGATAGTCCAAGCATACCTACAAAATTAAAGAAAGGTATCAGCTAAGGAAACACATTTCTGTACCCCAAGCCTATCATTGTATAAAGCTGTTATCAAGACAGAGCTAAATTCTATATGGTTTCCTGAAACAAATTTGATTGTGTTCTTAAGCTGTGTTTATTTTTTTCTTTCTTGGCATTGGAGAAAAAACTTAATCTTGTTAATATGGATTAACTCGCAGGTACCTTTCCTTCATGGTTTTGTATTGCAGTCATGTTACAAAACACTATCCACTTCCAGAAATACACTTATGAGTTAAAAGGGGGGGGGGTGGGTGGGAGGGAGACATACATGAATTTCTAAGAACTACTTCTGAAGAATGACTTTGTCAGAAAATTCATCCAGAAAATCAGTTAATTCTAGTTTTAATCCTTAACAAGGATGTTAAATAAGCTTGGACAATTCAAGTGATATGGTCCTACATCCAAAATGGCAATTATTTTTAATTTTATTTTAGAGAAAGCCTTAGGGGGTGTCTTAAGCAGACGTGGGGGCTTGAGCTCAACTACCCTGAGATCATGACCTGAGCAGAAACTAAAAGATGCTTAACCAGCTTTGCTCCTCAGGTGCTCCCAAAAGGATAATTGTAATCATTAATTCATACTCTGCTGGCCTCTTTCAAAATAAAAGACTGACCCAGAATTTGGAAGCAGACTATTAACACTAGTTCCCAGGTGGTGCTGCTAGTTCTAGGCTCATACTTTGAAGGCCACTGGGCTAAAGAAAGAAAAAAAATGAAGAAAACCAGGATTCAATGCTTTTCCAGCTGTTTTGTCATTGCTTGGGAAATATTCTCTGGTTTGACATTACAGAATATGGTTCAGATACAGTTTTATTGGGTTTTAAGCCAGCTGGTTTTCAGAATGAGCTAAGTCTGGATTAAATGTATAGTTAATTTAAGGATAACTGCAGTTGCCAACCTTCTAACTTTATATTTAGTGAGAGTATGCCAAACTAGCTGTTACTAGCCATTCATAAAATGAAGAACATTTAAATAGAATTATTCATCTCACTATTTTTGATTACAATTCTAACAGCTCTGCTTAGGACTCTGTCCAATTAAGGCAAACCCACTCCCCCCCCCCCAAAAAAAGTAACCACCACATTACCCAGGAAACCAGCTGTGCTCTGTAGAAGGCCGGCCTATCAGATTCAAGTTGCAAGCTTTATACACTGTAAGTGTCTCATGCACATATCCATGAGGATTCACATAAGCTGCCATTGGTCCACATAAGGATAAACTACAAGACAGAATCAGCATAGAAGTCAAAATGGGAAGAAAAAAATGTCTAATATCAGAACTTTAGTATGTGAAGAGGAGGTTGGGAGTCAGCCCAGTTTCATTAGTCTACATGTTTGTAAAACAGGGAGCTCATCTAAAGGAGTCTCAGAGTGGAAGTACAGTGAAAAGGTCCTATTTAGTCATCCTTGGGCAACTGATTATCTTTACTGTCCTGGTTTATAAGTACTAACTAAAATAATTCTTAAACACTTATATCACAGCATCAGTACATGTTCAGAAGCATGTCCCACTTTACCTTTGGGCCCTATGTCTGCCTGGAAGACCATACCTGAGGCATTCATGTTAGGTCCTTAATCACTAAGAAGATAAACAGATTATCAAGCAGGAATGGAGGAAAATAAGGACTGCCCCTTTGTTTGACTCTACCATGCTCATTACCTGTGAATAATATCTTACATAATCATTGCTGCTGAGTACCCAAACTCCCCACATTGCATTTGCTGAATGATTATTATTTAATAGAGGGAAATCTATGGGAAATGGAAATATGGTCTTGACCATAACTCTGTTACAGCAGTTGGGAAAATGTATTTAGAAGTATACTGAAAATGTAATAAAGCTCTCACCTGAATATTTCATTTTTGGTTGTTATTTCTGTTTCTTGACATTGTTTACAGCAAAGAGACGTACACTAAAAAATTTAAGAGAAAATTAGTGGGGAAAAATCACACTTGTTTAATTATGTAATTACATAGCTCATCAAGAAACTTCTCTAAAGTATTGATCCCTCTAAATATGTTTTCCTTCCAATCATTCAAAAATAGAGTTTTAAAGTAGGACCAAGAAAACCTCTGAGATCTCACACCTACTCATTTATAAAACTACTGACTTTGTAGGACAAGGAGTGACAGATACATACAGGCACAGATGCTCCGTGTAGAAATGGAGTGTCTTCACAAACTCTTAAATGTGTGAGGGATGTAAAAACAATCTAAGTGTCTGTATGATCCCAAATGAAATGTCTGAATTATCCTTTAAATCATGTAAAACTAGCGGGGCGCCTGGGTGGCTCAGTAGGTTAACCGTCTGCCTTCGGCTCCAGTCATGATCTCAGGGTCCTGGGATCGAGCCCCGTGTCAGGCTCCCTGCTCAGCAGAGAGTCTGTTTCCCCTCTCCCTCTGCACACCCCCATGCTTGCTCGCTCACTCTCTCAAATAAATAAAACTAGCACAACTAGTTTTCTAATTGCATGACTACATGACTGGGTCCCATAGATAATCAAGCCTAAAATAGGTGTCACGAACATGGTCACTTTACTCACTTTATTCATAATGTCTAGTTCACAGCGAAGTCGTTGGATGGCACTACCAATTTTAAGGAGCTGAATCCTTAATACATCATCAATAGGAAGACAAGCAGCTACTCTGTAAGAAAAGTCTTAAAGACATGGTGGTTTTTCAAGTTTTTGAAGCAGATAAGTAACAGATGACTTATGAATCAGACAGTGTCTTTTTGAAATAAACCCTCTCTACAGGGCTCCCAAAGAATGTGTTTGACATAATTAATACTAAAATACACTAGCTATCGAGTATATATTCTTAGGAAGTTCTAAAATTATTTTCCCATAATTGGTTTTAGAAATGTCTTTTATTTACTTATTTTTAGCAGTATAGGCGGGAAAGTTTACTGAAGCCAAATTACACTCTCAAGATGTGAGGGCGGCGAGGTCCAAGAGAGCTGTGCTCCAGGGTCTGGGTTTCTGACTTTTATCAACAGGTTTTTTTTGGTCTTTTGAACATGAAAATCAAACCCATGGTATAGGAAGTCAATCTGCTAAAAGACTAGAAAAATGGCTACAGTAACTGTACCTAATAACCAGAGCAATGATGTACATAAGATTAAGTAAGTCTTAGAATCAGGGTCCTTTTGAAAGCCATCTTAAAGAAAAGGGAGCGTTCTGACACTCAAGTTTTTGGATGTGCCCCGTTTACTGCAATTTGGTCTACGGCCATACCACCCTGAACGTGCCCGATCTTGTCTGCAATTTGAACTTAACAGAAAAAACTTTGCTTAAGATTAGAGTACTCACAAAATTTAAGAACTTTGTTACAATTAATTAAAAAAATCTTTCTTAAAAGCCCAGATATGTATGCTTTTCAGAACAAATAAAAATATTAAACTAAAATTTTTTGTTTCATTAAACAGAAAAATAATTTAGTAAAATATCAAAAGGCCCCAGGAAGGAAGCTGACTTTTCATACCTATTGGATTTGAAGGAAGAGAATCATCTTTTAGATTTTCGTCCCATTCATGTAGCTGTTTCTTGATTCTATCCATTAAAGTTTCCTTGTTTAAAGTAAAAGCAGCCATAATAAGGTTCACAGACTTTTTAGAACGTACTGCTAGATTTTCAACTCTCTTTAATAAAACTACTATATTAATAGCAATTTAAGTCTTCACTCTACTAAAATCTGAGTCCCAGTTTAAAAGTGTCTGTTTCCTTATGCTCAGATGATCAAAGCCCCAGCTTGTGTGCACGGCACTAAGTTAGCTTTCCAGGCTTCTCTCCTCCACTGTCTCTTTCCCCATGGCACATGCTCCTGACTCACTGCCTTCTAGGTGTTCTTTGATCAACTGTGTGGAACTGGTCTCCCTTCTCCCCCTTTCTAGGACTGCTTTTCTGACTCTGTTCATAGGGACAGTGGTTCCTAAAAACTTCATGAGCACTTGCTACCTACATACCTTACTTGGCACCTATTTAGTACACAAGACTGCCTACTATCTTTTCACAAATACTTGTCTGTTGTGTCATCTGTAATAGCCCAAAGCTGCTGCAGGGCAGAGTGAACTGTAGTTTCCTTTCGTGTTCTGCTTGTGGTAAGTGTTCAACCTTCAGTGTTTAGTCTTCCCAAGCAAGAGTCTATATCTGTGTGTGAGGTGATTCACTAAGGGGAATGACTGACATTTGTTGAATGCCTACTGTGTGCCAAGTACAATGACTATCATTATACCCATTTTTTAAAATCAATTTATTTAGGTAAGTAATTTGCCCCATGCCACAGAGGAAATGATAGAAAAGCTTCGAACACAGTGTTTATGTCTAAAACCCAGATTCTTTGAAGAATTCCAGTTTTAAGTTTTGCAAGGCATGGTGATGCTGAAGTATTACAATTTGAGGAGCAAAATGCTTGCGGATGTAACAGACTAACTGGGGATCAGGAGACAATAAGTTCATATACTCATTTAGGGAAAAAAACCCAAAACATTATTATGGGATTCTTTAATTTTCTAAATCTACCTACACTTACCACATTTCAAATCCTTAATAGACCCCAAAATGTCTCATCTTGTCCTGAATTTATAAGCCACTAGAAACTGGGAAAATGAAAAATTCTATAGATTAAAAGCAAAGTAAGTCCAGTAGTATCCGATTCCTTCGTGCTCTACCTAAATGTAAAGGATGGCATTAGTTCTGAAAATGAGATACCACTGAGTATGAAAGCATATGTTTCATTCTAATGACCCTTAATTATGAAAAGGCTTACTGTAGAAAGAAAAATGTACCAGGTAATACTTACAGCATCATATAAGGAATACAGCCAGCGAGGCCATGAAGTCAAATTTGCACAATGAAACTTTCTCTGAAAACCGAAAAAGAAAGTCACTTAAGAAACTCAGATTCTTATAGTGGAAAGAAAAATATTTGAAAATTGATTTTGGCCCTGGAAAAGATTTTTTAATTTCAAAAATATGGAACATTTTGTAGATAACCCTGTAACAGATGATTTTCTATTAAATTTGACAATCATGTTTTTATATCTTTATATTGTACCTAGAATCCTCATTCTTACTGGCAAAGTTTAAGTATAAAATTTCAGTGCCAAGCAAACTTAGTAAAATTAAGATGAACTTGAAGAGTGACTAAACATACTTCTGTTGACCACATTATCTGCTTTTATACTATTGTTCAGTATAAGCAGTGAAAACTCAAAATACCATCCAAATGGTCTTTGTGTAAAACTTTAAATGGCTTTCAACTGAATTACCACAGGGGCAAACATAAGAAATTTGGCAATTCCAAGAAAACAATGATCATACACTTAAGACTCAACATGATGAAGTCCCCATTTCATAGAATTCAGGGAAAGGGGAAAACCACTGGGTATGTCTTCCAATTGTTGTATTTTGGAATACAAATGAAAGCATGCCTAAAACCATAGAAAAATGTGAATTATACTTAAATTCCAGTGGAATTTCTATGTTTGATGAGAAGGCTCGATAATCATTAAGATGTCAGTCCTCAAAGTATATATTCAATGTAATAACCAGTGAGATTGGAATTTAGAAGGGTAAGTTAAAGTTGGTTTGGAAAAATAAATGTATAAAACCTACCAGGAAAGTTTGGAAAGAGAAGTGTTCTATAGGACACAAAAACATGACTGAGAGAATGCATTGCAGTAGTGCTGTTAACAGCAACAAATTGAAAACAACCTAAATGTCAAGGAACAATAGATTGTTGTGTATGTATGTAAGAGAGGATATGCTGCACCTGATCAAACAAGGCATATCAAACCCACAGTACAATGAATGATTTCATCTTTCTCAATAAAGAAAACAAAACCTACAGAGGTACAGATATTCATATTTTTGTAAACTGTCAGACATCGGGCATGACACATGAAAAGTAGGTGGGAAAGGAAGAAGATGGGGACTGTCCCAGAGTGGAACAAGAAAAGCAAGCTATAAGATTTAACAAAATGAAAGGGAAATCCTACGCTTGTACCTGCAAGACCAAATGAATGGGTATGAAATGGGGTAGGTACACGACACATGTAGGAAAGACTTGGGGGACTCAGTTGACAGTTATGAACTAACCCTTGTGCTGCAGAGCTCACATCCTACTCTCTCCGCAATCCTATGGTTTTGAAGACATCCAGAATCTAAAATGAGACGATAATGTTCCCCTTCTGTAACAGCCAGAACTGGGAACTCCAATTGTCAGGTCAGGGATCAGGATGCTAAGGGGAGGTCAAGAGTTTGCTTTAGGGATGATCAGTTTGGAGCTGCCTCTCAAGGGGACATGATAATAATTTTTAAGTATTTTAGGGAACTACTACATGGATGAGGATAGACTTGTTTTTCAAGGCTCATGAACCACTGGATTCTTTAATGAGATTTTTTGTTTCAATATAATCCTTCTTGTATTTGAAGCTACCAAAAGATGAATTACCACGGGGGCAAACATAAGAAATTTGGCAATTCCAAGAAAACAAAGAATGGGTTTGGGATGGCCTCCAAGTACATGTTCAAAAAGTGATTTAAGCCAAAGGAGCCGGAACATAAGACACTTAAGTTACTCTCCAATCAGTTCTTTACGTTTCAGACAAAAAAACTAAGGCTAAGGATTTTTGTCACAGTACAAATAAATACTACAGAATAAACACAGAATAAAAACATGCTAAAGCAGCCTATCAGGTAACCCTGACTATTCAGTAATAGCAAAGGCAACCACTGTACATTTCTTACAAAAATTCTGCATTTGGTAGCATTATCATCCCCATTCTAAAAATAAGGAGGGGCGCCTGTGTGGCTCAGCTGGTTAAGCGACTGCCTTCGGCTCAGGTCATGATCCTGGAGTCCCAGGATCGAGTCCCGCATCGGGCTCCCTGCTCGGCAGGGAGTCTGCTTCTCCCTCTGACTCTCCTCCCTCTCATGCTCTCTGTCTCTCACTCTCTCTCAAATAAATAAATAAATAAAATCTTTAAAAATAAATAAATAAATAAAAATAAAGATAAGGAAACAGAAGCACAGAAGGATGGTAAAACTTGCCCAAGGTCGCAGTTCATAAATGGGGAGTTGCTAGGCTGTGCATCCAGGAGTCTGACTCTAACCATTACTCAGATATTCAAAAAATATTTTGAACACCCAATATGTGTCAGGCATTATCTTGACGCATTTGGGGTAAACCAGTGATTAAAACAAAAAAAATACTAAAATTGTCCTGTGGAGCATTATGTTTTAGTGCAGAGAAGCTTACTTTCCAGTGGTATACTCAGAATTACAAAATGACAAAAATGCAATGAAGCTTCAGTGTGGCTGATTGACATGCACTACACACTCCCAGCTCAGTTATCAATATACACTTAGAATGATGTGAGAATGATCATTTTTGTAATACAAAAGCATATAATTTTATTTGGCACCCATGTCAAGATAAAGAGAAACCAAACCAATTTATTCATCTATAAACATTCCTTCCCACGAGAATATAAGGCGAACAAAGCGTGGCTGGCTAGTCTACTAAGAGCAGCGCAGCGGCTCAGGATGGTTACCACGTGCCCTGCCGCCCACGCATGCTTGGGAACGTGACCAAGCTGTAACTTTTTAAAGTGATAAGGCCAAAAAAATTCTCTTATCAGGATCATCTTAACAGATTCTGAAGTTCCATTTATAGATCAATTAAATATATTTAGCCTTAATATTTGTGATGTGCTTTATACAGTCAACTATACAAACTGAAGAGAAGTATACCAGCGAAGACTAGCTAGCTTGCACAGAGCGAATCATGCCCAGATTTAAGCCATTTCAGTATCTCAAATTTAGAAGTCCAATTTAGACTTCTGACACAATAGCAGAGGCTCCTGTCTTGTATCTGGGTAATAATGATGGTAAGTTCTAGCAATTTATGGGCATTCTTCACATATATCAACACCATGACTTACTTCTTAAAAGGGCTATACCTCAAAAAATTTTAATACTAGCCCAAAAGTTAGGTGCTTAAAAGTGACCAATGACTGATTCTCTAGTGAAGGAGTATTCACTCTGGGAACAGGATTTACTATCGAAAGCAAGCAGAAAGGCCCTTAAAATGAAATCTCTGCTATCTGAACATAATCCATCACATTCTTCCATTTTTAAGCTTCGTAACTATAGCTCCAACTTTGCCTTCCAACAATGCGGAATATTAAAAAAATGTGAAACTCTACTTAAATGGCTCTTTGAAGTGCAATGAAATTGGAAGAGTAATTTAAAAGGCTAAACATGAATAGTAAATCATCACCACTGATATACACAGTGACCAAAGGTGGTCATTTATTGTTTTAAATCCCATCACAATCAGCAATGTAAATAATGAAAATAATCTATCCAAATTATTCAAAAGCTACTAGTTTTTGTTTCCTTCCTTCTTTTACCAAATCCCTACTTGCGTGTAAAAAAGAGAATGGAAGGATATGCTCTTTCCTGCTCTGAGAGTTCTCAACTCCTCATGGCAGATGCACAGCTACAAGGATAAGATGTATGCCTGGGAAATCACAACTCTGTTTGCGGGAGTCCCTGACTACACAGAGCCTAAGATTTCAAGACTTTTTTCTTCTTTACTACAAAAATAGGTAACAGGTGCTATTTTTTTTTTACTGCTCCTATTATTATTCTGGGACAAGACAAAACCAGATTCTGAAGTTCCTATGGGAAGGTGAAGCGACAGTAGCCTTCACAAACACCTTGAAAAAAGAGAAGACCAGTAAGGGGTTACTAGTCATATTTACATTTATAAAAATTATAAACTGTCCACGGTTATAACAGTATTGTGGAGCTACACAAACAGACTGACAACAAAGCAGAAGAAAAAGAATCCTGAATTTGGTCTATATGATATCTGGTCCTATCAGTAAAGGAAAATATGAGCTTTTTCAGAAAATGCTAACAGGACAATAGGGAGCCATCAGGAAAAAAAGTAGAATTGAATTCATACCAGGATAAACCATACGTGGATAAAAGCTTAAAAGCTTTGATTTCGTTAAAAGCAATGAAATCAACAATCAAAAGTAAAAGATCACATTTTTAATATTTTTTTAAAAAATAAAGATTCCTCTGTACAGGGAAGTCATTTCTAGCTATAATTCAGAATACAGAGGCATTGGGGCGCCTGGGTGGCTCAGATGGTTAAGCGACTGCCTTCAGCTCAGGTCATGATCCCAGGGTTCTGGGATTGAGTCCCGCATCGGGCTCCTTGCTAGGCGGGGAGCCTGCTTCTCCCTCTGCCTCTGCCTCTCTCTCTCTCTGACTTTCATGAATAAATAAATAAAACATTAAAAAAAAAAAGAAGTCAGAATACAGAGGCATTGACAAAGAAAGGTAAATTCAACTACATAAGAAAAAAAAAAAAAACCTTTCTGTAATACACCAAAGACAAAGTCAAAAGACAAGTCACAAACCAGGGAAAATGTTTGGAACCTATTAATTACAGGCAAAGGGATAAGTTTCCTGACGTATGAAAAACTCCTAAAAATCTACAAAGGGCAAATACAATGAACAGATACTTCCCAATAAAGGAAATACAAATTGCTGTTCAACACAAAATGTTACACCTCATTCATATCCAAAGAAGTTCAAATTAAACCTCCAACAAGATTCTGTATTTTACTTTCCAGGTCATCAAAAATTACACTGGACACTACACAGTCTGTGAAGCCAGCATCAGGGTACACATAGCAACAACCTCCTTAGTGAGGTGCTTCGAAAATATCTGTCAAAATTACAAATGCAGCTTCCCTATCATCCAATAATCCCATGTCTCAAAACTTATCATAAATATTTACATGTATGAGAGGTCACTGTACACTGTCATCCTTAGGGGACCGGTTATCTACGTGACAGTGCAGCCACGCAAGAGAACACTGTGCAGCTCAAGCAACAAGGAAGCCGTGCTCCAAAAGCCCATACAGAATAATCTCCTGGCCCAGGACAGTGTGTATCCTTTCACATAAGAAAACGGAACGCGATGAGAACATTTGCGTCTTCGTAGAGAAACTGTGGCAGACCTGGAAACGAACATGTGAGTCCACATTGGAGGGCCTTGCCCTTTGGAATCAGTGTTCAGTTCTTCCCTGCTCCGTATGAGCATGGCTTATAAATTCAGCAAGACTAGAAAGATGAGCTTCGATCACTTTCTTAATTTGTTTCCACCTTTCATTTCTTTTTACATTTCATATTGGATGAACACAGCAGGGCTGTATAAAGGAACGAAGAGATAGTCTGGGTAAGGAGAGAGTGCACTTAAAAACGTTTACGTCGCTCCCGAGTAGGTTAAAGAAAAGTTTCCTCACTGTGAGAACCCCACTACAATAAACCCAGTGAGGAGTGAAAGGCACTGTGATAGGAAATAAGCAAATTTTAGTTTCAAAGATCAAATCACAGAATAAGGAACATTTCCAGATGGAAGTGAGTTCTGGAAGTGTTCCAGATTATACTGGCCTAACTCCTTAGTGATCAGGGACATCTTCTCTGATGCAGCCCTGTCAGAACGGAAGATGACACAGGCATACTTGTGGAAGCTTAATTTTATGTGGTTTGGGATGTGCAGTTCTCAATGGCAAATGTGAAGGGAAGTGTATGCAAACGGTTTCAAGGTTCACTGAATACACATCAGGAAGACTACACTTCGAGACCCTTTAAGTATCATTTCTGCTGAAAAAATGTGTGGCAACCTGAGAAGCTTGGGTTGGTTTAGAATCATGTAAGCATCTCCCAATTCTGACTACCTACTTCTCAGACATGGAGACAAATGGATGCACTGCTTCAGGTCCTGGTGGGAAATATGAGGCAAATGTGAATAAACTCTATGAAGAGAGGAGTGAATTGAGCCTTATATCCATCTAAAGACAAGCGGTGTGGGGCGCCTGGGTGGCTCAGTTGGTTGAGCGACTGCCTTCAGCTCAGGTCATGATCCTGGAGTCCCGGGATCGAGTCCCGCATCGGGCTCCCTGCTCGGCAGGGAGTCTGCTTTGCCCTCCGACCCTATCCCCTCTCATGTGTTCTCTCTCATTCTCTCTCTCTCAAATAAATAAATAAAATCTTTAAAAAAAATAAAAAAATAAAGACAAGCGGTGTTACGTGATCCAGTACTGTGGTGAGTCAGCACCCGGCTAATGGCGCGGTAAGCTGAACCACTGAGACGGTACCAATGCACATGGAGTTCCCGCCAAGGGCATCTACCATCCCCTTTCCCTACACTTTGTGAGTGGCTCAGAGAGGTCTCCCTAAAGTAGAACAGAGTTTTTAGGTCATCTGCAGTCCAAAATAAATCAGCTTGCAATTTTTCTTGGCCTAGTGATCGAGACCCAAATTTCAGAACCTAACAAACTTTACTCAAATTTTAAGCAAGGGAACGCATTTAACAATCTGAAAAATACATGGGATGAAGGAATTGTATTTCCTAAAATCTTTTATGCCTCTCTCCTTCCTTAGCACCTTCTGTTTAGTCCTTGGCAACTCTAAATATGAAAGTAACTGAGTGCTAATGTTTGAGAGTCTAGAATTATTATTATTATTATTACGAGAGAAGTAAAACAATATGGAAAAGAGGACCTAGTTCCAAACAAACATATGCATCCTTGGTCTTTGCACGTCTGGCCCTCCTTGCTTGGGGTAAGCCAGTGACAGCCCTGTTGCAAAGGCCTAATTCAGAATTTACTGTGAACAAGCTAAGGTGCTTTAGCCACAGAACAGGAAGAATTCAATCAGGAATTCACAAAAAAATTAGAATAAAAAAGCAGTCTTATTTGTTTCACTCATCATGTTCAGGCTTAAAATGGCAAGATCCCACAGACAAGGACACACAACTAGCACAGAGCACTTAAGTCAGGAATGAACTACAGTCACGCTCACCCTATGCTTACCACTTTACAAAACAAAGTTAGGATTTTTTAATGGTTAATTTTTAACAACCAATCTTAGTGCAGAAAAATGAACACAACTGTTTAAACACTGGGACAAGAAATAGGCAGCATCTTGTGCAGTTTCCTTGCCACATAACATCTCAGTACCACCCGGTGCTGAACACACTATTAGGCATTAAATGACTTAATAAATTCCAAAGCCACTCCCTTAGAGCCCATGTACCTCAGAGCTGATTCTGACATACTTATTTCAACAGTGATATTTAAAATGACCATGAGGACAAAATCTTCCACTGTTCTACCATTAAACTAAAACAAGGGTAAAAGTGTATCTAAAGTGTCTGTATCAGGTTTGAAAAAAGAAGGACTGCCTAACTATACAAAAGTTGCCTGCAAACTTAAGGCAGTATCTGTTAAATCTTCAAAAATAGTGTCAAGCTGGCGTGGGAATCCTTAAGCAAACTAACATGCTTATTAGACTCCTCTTAGAAACACTCATTAAAATACACAAAACCATGTCTCAGATTGTCCAACTGAGATACAGATTAACAAGATCAAGAAGCATATAGATACCTGGTTATGAGCCTGCTGACCACCAAGCAGCCATCCTCACAAGGTCCTCTCTCAAAACTGAATGAATTCTACCTCCAGAACATTAAAAGTGGTGGTACACTGACTAGTAAGACTCCTTTTTCAATTATCTATATTTATATCAAACTAGGATCCTATGCTAATTTACTCACAATTAAAACCTGCACTACTTGACAAAGAATAGGGGTGATTAATGCACAACTTTCCAGGTTAAAATAGAAATCGTCTCCATATTTTAAAAAGATAAACCGCAAAGAACCTGTATTTCCTAAATTTAAAAACGGATAGTCATTTCCTATAGGCAGGAATTTTATACTCAAAACTGATACACCTCAAAAATGAGTAGAAACAGGCTTCACCAATTTTTTTCTAAAAGTGATCTAGCCAAAAGGATATGTGTAAGAATTAATGCCGAAACAAGCAGTGTTTTAACAGAGTACACAGTCTCAAGCCAATTTTTGTGGTGTCAACCACACTGTATAAAAAGATAGCTAAAAAGCTTTTCTTTCAGAAGTCCAGAAGAATTGAAACACATGACTACGATGTGCTACTCGAAACTCTTCTTTAAGGTAATGTGTTTGTGATTCAAGAGCCAAACATCTGATCTGATGGTAAGAGATTTAGAAAGAGATTCCTCCAGAACTAAAAATCACAAGCTATTAACTAATATAAAACTGAAAGGCATAAAAGCAAGAACACCTTACAGTATTGTGACATTTTACTATTTCTGCAAACTGCTTTTACATAAATGGCTGCCCATGAAATTTTCAGAAGCTCTACCTTTGATCAAATGTAGCTAGAGTATTACCACAGAAGGTGTCTGGGGAATAAATCATGAGAGTTGTTTGTGTTCCTTTCTTAAATACAGGAAAAAAAAGCAACCTGTCTTCATTTTTTGAAGATGCATAAAAAATCAGTTTCCAGGGGGAGGAGAAAGACGGCGGAGGAGTAGGAGACCTAATTTTCGTCTGGTCCCAGGAATTCAGCTAGATAGGGATCATGCCATTCTGAACACCTACGAGCTCAACAGGAGATCAAAGAAAAGAATAGCAGCAACTCTAAGAACAGAAAAGCGACCACTTTCTGGAAGGTAGGACGTGCAGAGAAGTGAATCCAAGGTGATATTCGGGAGGGTAGATGGCGGGGGAGGGAGCCTCCGTTGGCTGCTTCTGGCAAGTGATAGAGCAGCAGAGCACAAAATTGGAACTTTTAGAAGCCGGCTCTGCTGAAGGACGTCGCTCCAGTGGCTAAGCAAGGGTGGGACCGTCGCTGGGACAGTGTGGCCTCAGGACCCTCGGGGTCACAGAAAGACCGGGGGTGCCTGAGTGTGGCAGAGCTCCCAGGTATCAGAGCGGGGAAGCCGGCTGCAGAGACGGAGCCGAGGCACAGGCTCTCAGTGCGGGGTTGCCATAAACCGTGATCCGCAGCACAGTCGGGGCACTGCTCCTCCAGCAGGGACCCAACAAGCAGCAGATCCGGGGAGACTTCCCTTCCTCCCCCGGCAGGAGCGGCACGGGAGCGCACCACAGGGATCTGCTGTGTTTGGAGACTCCACACCAAGTCAGGGGCCAGAGATAGAAATGCTCGGTCATAGGCGGGTGAGCACGGAGTGCGGCCAGAGACCGAGGAGACGGGAGTGACTGACTGCTTTTCTCTGGGGGCTCACTGAGGAGCGGGGCCCCGAGTTCTCGGCTCCTCCGGGACAGAGATTGGGAGGCCGCCATTTTCACTCTCCGCCTCCAAAGCTGCACGGAAAGCTTGCAGGGAACAAAAGCTCCGGAGAGCAAACCAGAGCAGGTTACTTAGCCACGACTGGGAAAGGGCGGGGCAATTCCGCCTCCGGCAAAGACATTTGGGAACCACGGCAACAGGCCCCTCCCCCAGCAGATCAGCAAGAACAGCCAGCCAAGACCAAGTTTACCTGTCAATGAGAACGGCAGAACTCCAGCACTAGGGGAATACTGCACACAGAATTCATGGCTTTTTTACCATGATTCTGTAGTCTTTCAAAGTTAATTTTTTTAATTCTCTTTTTTATTTTTCTTTTTCCCCTTTTCAACCAACATCTTATCAATCCCTTTTCTTAAAAATCTTTTTTATTTTTCATTTTTAGAGTCATGTTCTATGCCTTCATAGTAGTTAACCTTATTTTTGGTATATATATATATATATATATATATATATATATATATAAGTTGTTCTGTCTTTAAAATTTTGGGATACAGTTTCTTCTAACAGACCAAAAACTACCAAAATACACCCTAAATCTCTAGTGTTCTAGTCTCCTGCCTGATCACATTCTCTCCCTTTTTTTTAATTCCTCTTTTCTTTTTTCAACCAACTTATCAATTCCTTTTATAAAATCTTTTATAATTATCATCTTTACAGTCATATTCCATCCCTTCATTGTATTTACCCTTATTTTTGTACAGATATAAGTTTTCTTTCTTTAAAATTTTGGGAGGCACTTTCTTCTAACAGACCAAAATATGCCCAAAATCTAGTGTGTGGCAATGATCTATGCACCAGTCTGATCATACTTGATCATATTCTTTTTTTTTCTTTTTTCTTTCTTTCCCTTTCTTTTCCCCTGGTTTCAAGTCTCTTCTGATTTGTTTAGTGTATATTTTTCTGGGGTCGTTGTTACCCTGTTAGCATTTTGTTCTCTCATTCCTCTGTTGTACTCTGAACAAAATGACAAGATGGAAAAAATAACCTCAAAAAAAAGAACAAGAGGCAGTACCTACTGCCAGGGACCTAAACAATACGGACATAAGATGTTGGAACTAGAGTTCAGAATTATGATTTTAAAGATACTAGCTGGGCTTGAAAAAAGCATGGAAGATATTAGAGAAACCCTTTCTGGAGAAATGAAATCTAACCAAGTCGAAATCCAAAAGGCTATTAATGAGGTGCAATCAAAAATGGAAGCTCTAACTGCTAGGATAAATGAGGCAGAAGAGAGAATCAGGGATACAGAAGACCAAATGATGGAAAATAAAGAACCTGAGAAAAAGAGAGATAAACAACTACTGGATCACGAGGCCAGAATTCAAGAGATAAGTGATACCATAAGACGAAACAGTATTAGAATAGTTGGGATCCCAGAAGAAGAAGAAGAAAGAGAGAGAGGAGCAGAAGGTATATTGGAGCAAATTATAGCAGAGAACTTCTCGAATTTGGGGAAGGAAACAGGCATCAAAATCCAGGAGGCACAGAGAACACCCCTCAAAATCAATAAAAATAGGTCAACACCCCGACACCTAATAGTAAAACTTACGAGTCTCAGAGACAAAGAGAAAATCCTGAAAGAAGCTTGGGACAAGAGATCTGTAACCTACAATGGTAGAAACATTAGATTGGCAACAGACCTATCCACAGAGACCTGGCAGGCCAGAAACAACTGGCATGATATATTCAGAGCACTAAATGAGAAAAATATGCACCCAAGAATACTAGATCCAGCTAGGCTGTCATTGAAAATTGAAGGAGAGATAAAAAGCTTCCAGGACAAACAAAAACTAAAGGAATTTGCAAACACAAAACCAGCCCTACGAGAAATATTGAAAGGGGTCCTCTAAGCAAAGAGAGAGCCTAAAAGCAACATAGACCAGAAAGGAACAGACAATATACAGTAACAGTCACCTTACAGGCAATACAATGGCACTAAAATCCTATTTTTCAATAGTTATGTAAATGGATTAAATGCCCTAATCAAAAGACAGAGGGTATCAGATTGGATTAAAAAACAAGACCCATCGATATGCTGTGTGCAAGAGACTCATTTTAGACCCAAAGACACCCACAGATTGAAAGTGAGAGGGTGGAAAACTATTTACCATGCTAATGGACACCAAAAGAAAGCTGGGGTGGCAATCCTTATTATCAAATTAGATTTTAAACCAAAGACTGTAATAAGAGATGAGGAAGGACACTATATCCTACTTAAAGGGTCTATCCAACAAAAAGATCTAACAATTGTAAATATCTATGCCCCTAACATGGGAGCAGCCAATTATATAAGTCAATTAATAACAAAAGCAAGGAAACACATTGACAACAATACAATAACAGTGGGGGACTTTAACATACCCCTCACTGAAATGGACGGATCATCTAAGCAAAAGATCAACAAGGAAATGAAGTCTTTAAATGACACACTGGACCAAATGGACTTCACAGATATATTCAGAACATTCCATCCCAAAGCAACGGAATACACATTCTTCTCTAGTGCCCAAGGAAAATTCTCCAGAAGAGATCACATACTAGGTCACAAATCAGGTCTCAACCAGTACCAAAAGATTGGGATCATTCCCTGCCTATTTTCAGACCACAATGCTTTGAAACTAGAACTCAATCACAAGAGGAAAGTCAGAAAGAACTCAAATACATGGAGGCTAAAGAACATCCTCCTAAAGAATGAATGGGTCAACCAGGAAATTAAAGAAGAATTAAAGAAATTCATGGAAACCAATGAAAATGAAAACACAACTGTTCAAAATCTTTGGGTTGCAGCCAAAGCAGTCCTAAGAGGAAAGTATATAGCAATACAAGCCTTTCTCAAGAAACAAGAAAGGTCTCAAATACACAACCTAACCCTACACCTAAAGAAGCTGGAGAAAGAACAGCAAATAAAGCCTAAACTCAGCAGGAGAAGAGAAATAAAGCTCAGAGCAGCAATCACAGAAACCAAAAGAACAGTAGAACAGATCAACGAAACTAGGAGCTGGTTCTTTGAAAGAATTAACAAGATTGATAAACCCCTGGCCAGACTTATCAAAAAGAAAAGAGAAATGACCCAAATAAATAAAATCATGAATGAAAGAGGAGAGATCACAACCAACACCAAAGAAATACAAACAATTATAAGAACATATTATGAGCAACTATATGCCAGCACGTTAGATAACTTGGAAGAAATGGATGCATTCTTAGAGATGTATCAACTACCAAAACTGAACCAGGAAGAAACAGAAAACTTGAACAGACGTATAACCACCAAGGAAATTGAAGCAGTATTCAAAAATCTCCCAAAAAACAAAAGCCCAGGGCCAGATGGCTTCCCAGGGGAATTCTACCAAACATTTAAAGAAGAATTAATACCTATTCTTCTGAAACTGTTCCAAAAAATAGAAATGGAAGGAAAACTTCCAAACTCGTTTTATGGGGCCATCATTACCTTGATCCCAAAACCAGACAAAAACCCCATCACAAAGGAGAATTACAGACCAATATCCTTGATGAACATGGATGCAAAAATTCTCACCAAAATACTAGCCAATAGGATCCAACAGTACATTAAAAGGATTATTCACCACGACCAAGTGGGATTTATCCCTGGGCTGCAAGGTTGGTTCAACATCCGCAAATCAACCAACGTGATACAATACATTAACAAAAGAAAGAACAAGAATCATATGATTCTCTCAATAGATTCAGAAAAAGCATTTGACAAAGTACAGCATCCTTTCTTGATCAAAACTCTTCAGAGTATAGGCATAGAGGGTACATACCTCAATATCCTAAAAGCCAGCTATGAAAAACCCACAGCACATATCATTCTTGATGGGGAAAAACTGAGAGCTTTCCCCCTAAGGTCAGGAACACGGCAGGGATGTCCACTATCACCACTGCTATTCAACATAGTACTAGAAGCCTAGCTTCAGCAATCAGACAACAAAAAGAAATAAAAGGCATCCAAATCGGCAAAGAAGTCAAACTCTCACTCTTTGCAGATGATATGGTACTTTATGTGGAAAACCCAAAAGACTCCACCCCAAAACTGCTAGAACTCATGCAGTAATTCAGTAAAGTGGCAGGATATAAAATCAATGCACAGAAGTCAGTGGCATTCCTATACACCAACAACAAGACAGAAGAAAGAGAAATTAAGGAGACAATCCCATTTACTATTGCACCCAAGACCATAAGATACCTAGGAATAAATCTAACCAAAGAGACAAAGGATCTGTACTCAGAAAACTATAAAATACTCATGAAAGAAATTGAGGAAGACACAAAGAAATGGAAAAACGTTCCATGCTCATGGATTGGAAGAACAAATATTGTGAAGATGTCAATGCTACCTAGAGCAATCTACACATTCAATGCAATCCCTATCAAAATACTATCCACTTTTTTCAAAGAAATAGAACAAAGAATCCTAAAATTTGTATGGAACCAGAAAAGACCCCGCATAGCCAGAGGAATATTGAAAAAGAAAAGCAAAGCTGGTGGCATCACAATTCCGGACTTCCAGCTCTATTACAAAGCTGTCATCATCTAGACAGTATGGTACTGGCACAAAAACAGACACATAGATCAATGGAACAGAATAGAGAGCCCAGAAATGGACCCTCAACTCTATGGTCAACTCATCTTTGACAAAGCAGGAAAGAATGTCCAATGGCAAAAAGGCAGTCTGTTCAACAAATGGTGCTGGGAAAATTGGACAGCCACATGCAAAAGAATGAAACTGGACCATTTCCTTACACCACACACAAAAATAGACTCCGAATGGTTGAAAGACCTCAATGTGAGACAGGAGTCCATCAAAATCCTAAAGGAGAACACAGGCAGCAACCTCTTTGACCTTAGCCGAAGCAACTTCTTCCTAGAAACATCGCCAAAGGCAAGGGAAGCAAGGGCAAAAATGAACTATTGGGACTTCATCAAGATAAAAAGCTTTTGCACAGCAAAAGAAACAGTCAACAAAACCAAAAGACAACCGACAGAATGGGAGAAGATATTTGCAAATGACATATCAGATAAAGGGCTAGCATTCAAAATCTATAAAGAACTTATCAAACTCAACTCCCAAAGAACAAATGATCCAATCAAGAAATGGGCAGAAGACATGAACAGACATTTTTCCAAAGACATCCAAATGGCCAACAGACACCTGAAAAAGTGCTCTGGAAAACAGTATGGAGTCTCCTCAAAAAGTTGAAAATAGAGCTAACCTACGACCCAGTAATTGCGCTACTTGGTATTTACCCCAAAGATAGAAATGTAGTGATACGAAGGGGTACGTGCACCCCGATGTCTATAGCAGCGATGTCCACAATAGCCAAACTATGGAAAGAGCCAAGATGTCCATCGACAGATGAATGGATAAAGAAGATGTGGTATATATATACTATGGAATATTATGCAGCCATCAAAAGGAATGAAATCTTGCCATTTGCAATGACGTGGAATGCACTGGAGAGTATTATGCTGAGCGAAATAAGTCAATCAGAGAAAGACATGTATCATATGACCTCACTGATATGAGGAATTCTTAATCTCAGGAAACAAACTGAGGGTTACTGGGGTGGTGGGGGGTGGGAGGGATGGGGTGACTGGGTGATAGACATTGGGGAGGGTATGTGCTATTGTCAGCGCTATGAATTGTGTAAGACTGTTGAATCACAGACCTGTACCTCTGAAACAAATAATACATTATATGTTAAAAAAAAAAAAAAAGAAGATAGTAGGAAGGGAAAAATGAAGGGGGGAAATTGGAGGGGAAGATGAACCATGAGAGACTATGGACTCTGAGAAACAAACTGAGGGTTCTAGAGGGGAGGGTGGTGGAGGGATTGGTTAGCCTGTTGATGGGTATTAAAGAGGGCATGTACTGAATGGAGCACTGGGTGTTATATGCAAACAATGAATCATGGAACACTACATCAAAAACTAAGATTTAATGCATGGCAATTAACATGATAAAAAAAAAGAGAAAAAAAATGTTATTTCCCACCAAAAAAAAGAAAAAATCAGTTTCTCACCTTCTGGTATTTCTGCCACCATTTATATGAATACTGGTCTTCCCATGAGGCAGGTTTTGAAGGAAATATCTGGCATTTATTGAGGGATTCTAACTGAACTGCAGACATGGTTGAAGGCAACACACATTCAGGAAGAATTTGCACTTTAGCTTGCTGGATTCTAAAATAAAGAGAACCAAGCATGGTGTTCATTTTTAAAATAAACTAACTCAAACTTTAAGTTTCTGAACATTATGGGCAGTTTTAAATACTAAGATTTTCAGTTTTCTTTTTTAAGCACACCCATAAGATACTGTTAAGATGCAAGTATTTTCAGAATATCTATATTTCATAAATCATACCAAAGTTAAAATCAAAGATAACCTAAAACATGGATTTTCAGTCTCACTGTGAAATGCAAAGGGAGATTTGTACATTTCAGATAAATAGAGAGTCTATTAATGAAACAAAATTAAAAAAAATAAATATACAACCATCTACTACTGCTTGATACTTCTAAATTAGTTTCTTAGACATCCTTAAATACCCTACCCCTCCCAGCTCCCCATCTGCTGCTGGGCTCTTACACCTGTCCCTTCTCCTAAGTCTAATCTAACTGGAGGAGTAGGTAGAGAAAGGAAAAGAAAATCAAGAACCCATTTATGTGGATAGTTAAAATAAGACTACAGAATTACATGTAGCCTATATTTGTATGTGCATTCTTTTTCTCCTCAAACATTTAACTTGAAAATGCAAAGAATCAAAATATGCATATTATCTTTTTTTAATCCTAAAAATTACTTAAACTCCCATGAGAGTGAAGTCACCATTTCCAGATTGCTACTGGAAAATATTGTAACTGCAAACATCTTATCAGGAACAAATGCCAATAGGAACACTGTACCTATGAGCTATTTTCTTTTGAAGCATTTTTCCTAGAGTACAGCTCTTGAAATGTAGAATGTATTAGTATATTCAAATGCTGGAACAAATCACTGTCAGACGGACAAAATTCAATGTATTAAAGTCTCTGCTTCATTATTAGTTATGTTTAGAAATTCTCAAGTGGTTTTTCATATTAATTACTGCCTTGACCCACAAAAAGTTAGGAATGAAATTTTGATACTTTTATTTATTTATTAAATAAAAATAGCTAACTTGGTTAGACTTATTCCACTAACTTCATTTCTTTCCTGGAAGCTCAAATTTATGTATGCATAACTTCTGAAAATGTTAAAAAAACAAATTATGTTCAAACTATATTCAAATGTTCTTACATTATTAGAGCTCATTAAAAACAAAATCTATTTTCTTCACCTGTCACATGAACACAAATACTTATAATCATATTTTTAGAACAAAAGTGTGTACCTTTCTAAAGAAATGTTTAGAAATCTGATTCTTCTTTAAGGTCATCAGTAACTAAATTATGAATGATGTTTAACTCAACTATCATGTATGATTTTATTGTAGTACGATAAAAACATCAATGTTACTGAGAGATTGGCTTACTGATCATTTTACTGATCAGTCTGCAGTACCAGCTGTCTGAACTGCCTTGCAGGACTGAGCAATGCTCTCCGCTGCTTTTGCTAGACATGCCCGGGGCCTGCTGCACACACGGGCTAGTTCTCCCACCTGCTGGGTCCTGTTTTTAACAAAACTTTTGTTTCTTCCCAACCTGTTTATAGCAGTTGTTTTGTGATTATAGTTACATAATTTATATAAGTATTATAAAAACCAATGAAATATGACTTAAATAAAATGGCTTTAATGAATAAAGCTGAGCAATAAAAACTGCTTTCAAATTAGGTTCAGACAGTTCTAATAATTCAGATGATTATTGGTTTCAGTTATGACAGGTAAGAGAACTTGTCCTGTAATTCCAAATAGGGTATTAATCTCTTTCCCTCTACATGCTAAGAAATCCTGTTATTTCTGAAGGGTTCTACGGTGATTCAATGACACACTTCTACTTTTTAATTAACCTTTCAAAAAAACAAAAAAAACCTTCCATGTGTTCAGAAAATGCCAAAGAAATAAAGACTCTTAACTTAGACAAGGTCAGAAGGCAGCACTATAGTTTTTAAGTGAAGGGTCATTTACGTAAAAGACAGATGACTATTATCCAGCACTACCTGACTGGAGGAAAGGAAACTGGCTTGAGTTTCAAGGTGCTATGGAGGAGTTCAGGTAGAGTACGAGGAGCACCAGTTTGGAAGTCAGGGGACCTAGAACCAACCAACTGTTGCTTACTAGCTGCATCACTGTAGGCAAATCACTTCATCTCTCTAGTATTTAGTTGTCTTATTTGGAAAAAGAAGAAATTGCCCTATATTATCTCCATCTCACCATTTCTACTGAAGGGAGTTACAGGCCAGAGGGGCAAGGCAACCAGAGAAATCTCACTCCATGGAAGCCTTTTATAGTAAGAAAGACTCACCTCTGTGAGAGGTCTTAGCAGTGGGTCTATGGAATAATAAAGAGAACGTGCCTTTGCCAAGTCTTGTCTAACCTGACTATCAGTTTCATGTTTATCTTCACTAGAGTCAAACTAAGTCTTTGACCGGTTTTCAGAGTTAATGGTCTACTGCCATCTTGTGTTGAAAATAGTTTTTCCACAATCAAAAGTCAAGAAAGCCTCAGAAACATACTTTTCTCCCAAGTCATTTTTCTTCTTTGGTTCCTATAATATACTATTCACAAATAATAAAAATTTTATAAGCAGGAGGATAAGAAGCACTTTAAATATGGAACTGTTAGCAAAATCTGCAGTAACAAAACAGCTTGCTAATTATCAGAATGCAGAGCCCTCAGGAGGACATGGTTTCATTCATTCACATGGCATTTATAGTTATTAAGTGTAGAACATATAGAAGTGTTAGTCACTGTCCTCAGGCAGCTCATCTATTGAGGGAGACAGATACACAATCCTGTAATGACAGTACAGTGTGTTAATACCACGAGAGTCTGCATCGTGAATGTCCTGGGGGTACCACTGAGGGCTCTGGCACCTCATCCCTCATTTTTCCATGCCTTCCCTAGCCCCAAAGGGTTGCCTCACCTGTCCATTATACTTCCATATTTTCAGTGATATTTGTGAATGTCCACCATGTGAACAAAACAAGACAAAACTTCTGAAGTTCCATGTGTTCAGAAGATATTATCTGTTCAACACAGAGGTCAGATAACATTTTCAGCTTGGCTATAAAGAGACCAATTCACTAGGACTGGGTGAATTCCAAGAATCTGTATCCTTGTAACACTTCACAGGTGATTCTTATGTGCCAGAGTTGAGAACCACTCCTTTAACAGGTAATATGCAATCGTATGGACAAATGCTTATTCTGTTTTGCTTTGTTTTTAAAAGGATGAAGTAAGGTGAACTGGAATTTTTTTTTTTTTTTTGATGAGGTCAGTAGTACTTAAAAAGCTTGAATCATGAGAGTCATGCCAAAATAACTGTTAAAACAATATACTCAGAGAATTGCCAAACTTTATAAGGTACAGACACAACAAGCATTTATTGATCACTTATTATATAGTTAATACATTTGTGGGTGATGTGAAATTCACACCGGAGATGGGTGCTAACTGCAAATGGTTTCTGCAGCTCGGATGGAGGAGCTGGTAGGTGTAACCGGTGTGGTTTTCAAATATCACAGGAATGCTGCAAACACCACAGCTGTCCTGTGTGCACACAGACAACTCTGAAGCTTGTGGCCTCCCCATTCTCAAGAGAGGCCTTCAATCCCAAAGAAGCCCTGTCCCCAAAGACAATGCACTTTGGGTTTATATTATTCATCTCAAACGTGCAGGGGCATGAGAATCACCTGGAAATCATGAAAAGAGACGCTGCAGCCTCACCCAAGGTTAAACCACTCTTTACGGATGGGAGATGAGGATGAAACTCAAGCATCTATAGTTTTAAAACTTCCTAAGTGGTTCTGATGCATAGCCAGGTTGGAAACCACTAGGTTATACCTTCAAAGGAAAGAGAACAACTAACTCAAAGTTACAAACCGTGAAGGGTCAGTACAACAGGAAAAATATAAGAAAACCACCTCATTTAATGATGTACATACAGCTTTAAGATCTATGGTATTTCTTACCCATCTGACTGTGTTCTTAGCTCAAGGACTTTGAACCTTTGTCTTCCAATTGCTTTCACTTTCACTATCTCAATTCCGAAATCCTGTTCTTCTCGATAGGCATATATCTCTGCTGTTGTTCCAAACTGTGCTTCCCTCTCCTGTATATTACTTCCAAGATAAATTTTAAAAGAAAATAACTTTGAACATTTAATTTTTAAATATGCAAAGTTGGCAAAAAAATTTTAAATGTGCAAAGTGGCAAAGCAATATACACAATAAAAAAAAATTACAGCAGTTAGCCCTTATTGCAAAGCTATTATCATTTTATTTTGAAATCACATGGGGAATGCAGATATAGAAGGCTTCAGAATGACAGAGCAAAAAAGAAAAAAAAGAATTACAATTACAGCACTTTAGGAAAATAATAGCTCTCTAGTCACTGAAAATGATCTAGGACTGATAAGGGTTTAAACTCTCATTTTCCAAATGAGACATTCTTTTACTTCAGAAGACCATCAATTCTGCTGCTTAATCCTAGCAGCATTGTACTGGGGTGGGAAATCACTGTATTCATCTCCTGCCTCTACCACTGATTTCCTTCAGTTGCCACAAGATACCTAAAATACCAGTTTGCCACTGGTCTATATTCAACTTATGAATTCTGAGAGACAGACAAAAGAACAAGCTACTTCTTTGTAAAAATAATCCTTTACATTAAAATGTAAAAGCCCTCCTTCTCTTTAAATAAGGACAGTGCTTGAAAATAAGATCCTAGAAATTTTTATTAGACATTAATGACGAAAACAATTTCAAATACCAGAAAGTTTAATTGTGTGTAACAGTAAATGTCTGATCTCGATGGTAATGAGAACAATAAAAATACTCTAACTTGCACTTTCAATCTTTCATCAAAATTTCTTACCTCACATCCTTATCCAGTCTCCTGCGCATGCAAAATAACAGTCAGGTTTGGCTTTAACACTGACCTCTGCTGTGACTCTGCTGTGAGAGAGAATGTGTTAAGCAAATTCATTCTAATATTTTACCTGTATGCAAGAACTGCAAAGGTTCTGTCTTTCTGAATCAAATTCCGCACCATACTGACTTCCTGAGGACGAAAAAGCTGAAGAGGTAAGGTCTGCCCAGGAATCAGGATCATCATCACCTGGGGCAGAACTGGAATAACCTGACAGCTGTCGTCATCATGCAAAGTCCTGCCATGAAATTCTTCCATATCAGCGCCCAGATACTATTTAAGAACACACACAGATACACTGTCATTTTAGATACATAATAAAAATACAAACTCAAGAGCCTAAAGAGCAAATCAGATTAAAAGAAATATAAACAGATGATACAAATATTTATTTAAGTAATAAAGTAGGTGTATCAGCCTCCCACATGAAAATCTAATTCTGATTC
The DNA here is from genome assembly GCF_029215605.1 of Mirounga angustirostris. Lineage (NCBI taxonomy): Eukaryota > Metazoa > Chordata > Mammalia > Carnivora > Phocidae > Mirounga > Mirounga angustirostris. Next base: position 171,340,087 of record NW_026991709.1, on the reverse strand, counting down.
TTAGGAGTGTAAGTTCTATTATTTGTGAAGAATGTCTCACAAATTCAAGAACATTTTTTAGTTCAAAATATTTTTCTTTGACTAAGATAAGAAACATCTCTACGTTCACATATCACAAATGACGACCATAAGATGTCAGCATGTTAACTAACACCCTGGTACCAAGTACTGAGGAGAGTAAGAAGTACTTTAGTAGCTCCATTATTAGTAGAAACATACAGAGGGTCACAGTTCTTCAAAGAATTATTCCAGGATATAGTATTGAACTGCTTGATAATTAGAGTTAAGAATGTGTATCTACTGGCAAATAGCCCATGTCCTCATCCACAATTCCTTCTGTGAGGTAATATCCAATAAGGCCAACCTTGGTCTTATTGTAAGGAACCTCCATCTACTGTTATATGTGTGTATCTATTAAGATCTGTTACTACATTACATACTGTATGTGACGTTGGCAGACTGGTGTCAAAATTTATGACGTTTGGTTTTTTGGCTTCTTTGCTATCCTGGTCTTCAACTTCCATTTCAATTTCATCTTCTTCCTCACTCTCTGCTGTAAAAGTAGAAGATTATGAGAAAAAAAATGGATGCAAGAAAATGTCAAAGTGATGTTTCCCTTCGAATGCATAATTCCTTCACGAGGATTCTGAGCCCATGAGAAGAGGGCTTCTTCTAAACGCAACTCGCATGTGGTGATTTCTACATCCTGCGAAGAGGCAGCCAGAGGGCTGGGGTCTATGCCGGGTTCTGCCACTAACCACTTTTTTTTTTTTTTTTTTGCAGAATAGTTTAAGATTTACATAAAGATTGCAAAGATAGTACAGAGATTTCCTTTTCCTGTAGATCCCCCCTCCACTTTCCCCTACAGCTAACATCTATTAGTATGGTACATCTGTCTAAGCAATCAGTGTTGGCACGTTAACTATTAACTAAACTCCACATTTTACTTATATTTTCTTATTTTCATCTACTATCCTTTTTCTGTTTCAGGATCCCATCCAGGCTAGCACACAACATCTAGTTGTCTTATCTCCTTAGCCTCCTTGGGGCTGGTTTCTCAAACTTTCCTTGTTTTTGATGGCCTTGACAGTTGTGAGGAGTACTAGTTAGGCATTTTGTAGAGTGTCCCTCAATTAGAATTTGATATATTTCTCATGATTACACTGACGTTATGTACTTTGGGGAGAAGACCACAAGGGGTTAAGGGCTGTGTTCATCACATCATATCAAGGGTGCATACTATCAATATGACTTACCACTGCTGATGTTGACCATAATCACCTGCCTGAGGTATTCTTTGAAAGGTTTCTCTACTGTAAAGTTACTCTTTTCCTCCTTTCCACATTGTACTATCTGGAAGCCAATTACGCAGCACAACACGCACTTAAGAGGTGAGGGATTATGTTCCCTTCTCCTTGAAGAGGAAGTATCTACATAAATTACTTTAATTCTTCAGTGTGCGAGATTTGTTTCTTCTCTCTTGCCAGTAGTAACTAACTTAGGGACCTTAGACAACTCATTTCACCTGATTATGCCTTAATTTCCACATCTGAAAAATGACAGGCAGGAACAAGACAATCTCTAAGTTTCTTTCAAACTCTTAACTTTAAAGAGTTCTTACAGAAGATAGGAAGGAGGGAGGCAGGGAGGGAGGGAGGGAAGGCAGGCAGGCAGGCAGGCAGGAAGGCCCTTTAATTAAAATAGAAAAAGTTAACATTATTACCCAGCAAAAACATTTTCATAGCAGGGACATCATTTCCTTGGCTGTCACTATACTACTAAAAAATGAAATGTCTGTAATCATTTTCCTTCCAAATTTGCTTTGGAATTTTAAATTTAAAAACAAAGTTCACATGGAACATAAAACATATTTTAAAGCTAATGTCTTAGAAAACTTCCCTCACAGTTTTTAAATTATGAAAACTAAGCTGATCTACTTTAAAACCTTGATGTTATTAATAATAGAAAAAGCTATACCAAATAGATGCTATTCTACTAAATGGGAGTCTGTCCTGTTAACACCTGCTGTGGGTAAAATTCCAACCCTAGATCAGCAGTTCGCAACCAGAGGTGATTTTGCCCCTCAAGAGATATTTGGAAATGTCTGGAAATATATGGTTGTCACAACTAGGAGAGCCCTACTGGCACCTAGTGGGCAGAGGCCAGAGATGCTGCTAAACATCCTACAAGGATGCATCCTGCAGGATAGTCCTCCACAACAAAGAATTTTCCAGCCCCTCAAAATCCAAAGTGTTGAGGTTAAGAAATCCTGGCCTAGACAAACTGAATCTCATTTTTGATTTCATATTTCATGTACTTTTAAATGCCCCAAATACACTTCTAAACAGATAAAATGTAATTACAAAATTGTCATTTTATTTTGTGTATGCCACTATTTAAATCAAGTTACCTCCAGGTAGGTTCCTGACAAGAAAAAAACAAATGTTTTTCAATATAGTAGTTGCCTTGGACTTTTTATTAATTCTCAGGAATTTCTAGATATAGGGATTGGTCAAAAAGTAACATAATTATTTCAACTTATATTTGAATGGTCAGTGGTCTAACACTTCATACGTATTTTTGCTAAGAACAGAGGAGTTTCACCAAAAGTAAAAACAACAAAAAATCTCAACCAATTTCCTTATATACAGTAGCCTTTCTCATAAATATGGCCAAAAGCCACTTTCCTCTACTTGGTTGTTTACTAACGTTTCCTTTGGCCAAGGATCTTAATTACTGAACTATTTCCTTATCACTTAAAGAGTACTGCTCTTCAAAACAACTCATACTACATGGGTTTATGGATGATCCAATGTTTCTTTACAAATAAAACTCATATGATTTAGAAAAGCTTTATTATTATATTACAACCTCTCTGGGCCTTCTCACTCCTGATTCTTTTTTTTTTTTTTTTTTCTTTTTTAAAGAGTTATTTATTTGAGAGAGAAAGAGCACACGCGCATGCGAGCGGGGGGGAGGGAGAAAGAGGGAGAGAATCTTCAAGCAGATTCCTTGCTGAGTGTGCAGCTGACTGATGCAGGGGCTCGATTCCAGGACCCTGAGATCATGACCCAAGCAGAAATCAAGAGTCGGTTGCTTAACCAACTGAGCCACCCAGACACCCCCTCACTCCTGATTCTTTTCAACAAAACACACACTGTGTTCGGAACTACCAGGGTGAAGTCTGATGACTCATCCCATGCAGGAGCACCACATGAATGCCAACAGAACATCAGTAACCTCCCTGAAACACTGGATTTGGCATGTTCAGAGTGGGGCTGATGTCTCTGAAATAAACAGCTCAGCTCTTCAGTCAAAGGCTGACACACTTACCTTTATGTCAATTCAGCTAGGTTGGCTTCAGGAACAACCACCGACTCTGACTCTGGTTTATTTTTACATAAAAGGTCCCTTCTATATGGTGGGCATGCATTCAGTCTTCTCCTCCTTCAAGCCACACAACTCCCAGGGGACAAATTAATCCTTCAAGAAAAGCTTTCCTTGGGCAACTCCCTGTAACCCACAATTGTTTCTTGGCAACCCACAGAAAAAAGCACCAACCCACTGGCAAAAGACGCAAGCTCCCCAACAAATTAGACTCAACCTACCTCCTAGGGCTTCTCTTCCACAACCCCATCCTAAGTGTATGCTTTTGGATGTCTCCAGATCCATTTCACAATGCTTTACCTCAATCTCTCTTAAGGACAATAATAGCATTAATTTATCAGGTCCTAAATCAACTACCTTTTGCTTCATAGAGATTATAAACCTTCTCAAGTACCAGACTGTGTATCGTATCTCTTTTCAAGTCCACAGTAAGTGTGCCACCTAACTGGTACACAGTGAAGGAACTCAGCTAACAGCCCGTTTGTCTGATAACCTCTTGAAAAGCATCACTTCTATAGTCTTCCATGACAATTCTGTACAATTAATTCATGCATTTTCTTCTGCCCAGGATTCTAATATAAAGCCAAGGTCTAAATTTTCGTGAAATATAAAGGAAAAAGGGAAAACTGAATTCAACATCACATTCCTAAGTCTCTCTCATCAAGCATATTCTACTACCTGCTTGAGCTACATGCCTTGAGAAAAACATACCAATACTGCCTTGGCAGTTAAGTGGTTAAGGGACATTGGCTATGCTGACAGAAAGACTAGAACTGAAGTTCCGGCTCTGCAACTGTGTCACCTTGGGCAAGTCACTGAACTAATCCGCTAATTCATTTCCCACCTACCAAATCGGGATCAGAAAAGTTATGTGCGGAGGATTAAACAGAGAAATGCATGCAAACCGCTTACTGCAGGGCCCCTGACAGGATAAGTGCTTAATACTTGTTAGCTGTCACTCTTATTAAACGGAAGAAGTCCAGAAAAGTAACGGCTGCTAACCTGTCCGGGTCCCCCATATCCCCTCCCTGCTTCGCCCTCAGTTTTAAGCCGCTTCCTTGGAGCCAAGTTCTGGACACACAATGGACGGAGAGGGAAGGGTCTCTGCCCTTGGATGCAGACCCCTCCCCGATCCCAAACCCTCGTCCTAAGCTTGGGGCGACCCGGCAGGAGAGAGATGAGCCGGGATTCGGTCGCTGGCCGGAAGCCTGACGTGCGGCCGCTTCCCCGGGCGCCCCGGCAGGCCTCGGTGCCCCCCCCGCCCGTCTCCCTGGCCCTGCCGCGCCGCTCAGGGCTCGAGCCTCGCCTCGCCTCGCCTCGCCCCGTCCCGCCGCCGGGGACCGGCCCCGGGAGGTTACCAGGGAGGAGCGGCAGGTGGTTGCCCATGTTGTGCGCAGCGTCCTGCGGGTCTCTCTCGCCGGCCATGTCTGTTTACCCGCAGAGGAGGCTGGGACAGGGCGGCGCCCGGGCAGCCCGGGGAGAGTCCGCACCGCGCCGCTGCAGCCGCGCACCGGGGCCACAGCGCCCTCTGGCGGCCCCCGGGCCCACAGCGCGTGGCCGGAAACGGTGCGGCGGGAAGGCGGACGCACCGCGGGGCTGAAAGCTGTCCCGGTCGCTCGCGACTTCCCGCCCGCCGCGGTCCTTGCGGAGCCCTCGCCCGGTCCCGCCCCTGGCGTGACGTTTCGCCTGTGGGGAAGCTGAGGCTCGGGTCCTTGTCTCCGCCTCGCGCTGAATGAAGGGGGCAGGGAGCAGATAGAAACCTGCTTATAGGGCATTAACTCCAACTCTTTAAATAACAAAGTATGCGTATGAAGACTGGGAAGATGCAGGCGTCATTCCGAGGGCAGGGAGTTTATAGCTGATACTCCTTTCAACAAATTTCAGTCGTTTCCACATGTGTTCCAAAATTAACCTGTATTAATCAGAAGCAGATGCTTGAAATGATGATTACACAGAATAGAAAAAGGCCTGTGATTCCCTGGTAAGTAAGATTGTCTGAATGTAAAATAAACGACTCATTATGACTTCAACTAAGTAAAAATTGGTTATTATATGGCAAAAGAGAGAGTAAGCTATGCAACAACGAACATAATTGTGTTACAGTAGTGGGGCTGTGACGGGTAAGATTTTTGTTTTGGACAATAGACAAAAATTTTTGTAGTGTCTTTTTACCATCATTTCTTCTGCGGCGGAGGAGAGCTGAAAAATCTTTAAAGGAAATCCCATATCTCGACAGGGTGGGAAGGGGAGGGGCTACGAGGAACCAGCGGCATCGCCCTGGAGAAGAGAGTAATAAATCTGAGATTTAAAAAGATGTTCAGAAAATGTGCCTCGCCGAAAAGTTAAAAACTAAGAGCTCCTAATGAGTGATACTAAGGAATCCACTCTGTGTCATCCTGCCTTCCGTCCTCAAATCGCTTTGTGGCCTTTGTAGAGTCATTTATGGCCTCTGTTTACCCATTTGCAAAATGAGATGTTCTAGTTAAAAATGTCTGCAATGACAGTATCACCTTTCACATTTGGGTTAATGGCAATTACACAGAATACATTTTTGTGATGGTTAGTGGAGTTAAGATGATCACTCTAGTCAGTTGCAGGGTGAGTCTATGCCAGAATGACAGAAAAGAAAATGCAGGATAGAATGATGACGGAATGGGTGGGGCGTGGGTGTCAGAGAGAGTGAACCGGGGGAGAGGATGAAAGCAAGTGTACAGATGTACATGTTTGATGCTGTAGCATTATCAACCTCACTATGACTTACAGAATTTCAATAAACTGCGCTTACCTGCACAAGACGTTTCCTCTACACGAGGAAGCCCTGACCTGCCCCTTGGGTCAACCAAAAACCCTGTGGACAAGAAAGGACAGCTGTAAGTCTGGTGGGGTCAGCAGATGTGGCTGGAAAAGCATTAGCTCATTCTGTCTTCTTTTGTGCCCTGCTCCCGGGTCACCGGTGCTACCATCTGCGGATCTTTTACTCCCCATTCTCCTCCTTTTTCTCCCGACCGGTCCCATTCACCATCTGCTCCCTCCTTCATTTCGTCTTTCCAGAGTCTACCCAGTCATCCAAAGCTACATCTTTCAGTAGGGATGATAACAAATGATTGCTGAACAAAAACATCTATGCAAGCAGGTTTCTTGGATTAAGCCTTGGTTATTAAAACCAAAAAGGGAAACATGATCATTCACCACTTATTTTTAATTCAGTAACTTTATCCTGAAACAAAGTATCATACTGAGTCCCTCACGTTTCTTCTTGTTTGCATGGAACGTGTTCATTGATCAGGAGCTCTGCAAACTAGAGGGGAAGGAAATATATAAGTTCATAGATGGTTGCCTTGTAGCTCAAGAATTGACTTTAATAGGACATAATTAAGGCTGGTATTAGATGAGAGAAAATGAGAATGAAAAAGCCCACTGTTGTTTCAATTTCTGGCTTCTGCACTTTATTAGCAGCCAGGGATACACACACTGGGAAGAGAAATTTCTGACTTCCTTCCTTCCTTCCTTCCTTCCTTCCTTCCTTCCTTCCTTCCTTCCTTCCTTCCTTCCTTCCTTCCTTTTTTGTATTATAGCTCTCTAGTTTTTTAATGTGTTGCAGAATGTTGCTACCTTGGTTGAAGCAGTCAATTATCTTTTGCCTAGAGTATTGCAATAGCCTCCGTATTGGTTTTTGGCCTTCCACCCTTGTCCTCTACAGCTGGTTCTTAATGAAGCAGCCAGAATGATCCCAGGAAAGCACAAGTCAGATCATGTACCTCCCCTGCCTAGAACCCTTCCTTCACTCCCCATCACAGTGAAAGCCAATTCTTAACAGTGGCCTTATAATGCACAGTGGGCTTTTAGATCCTGCTATGGCTCCCCTTTGCTACTCTCTCCACGCTCTCACTACTTTCCATCAATCCTGGCCTTCATGTTTCACAACCGAGTAGGGGCCACTCCCACCCCAAGTCTTTGCACTGGCTGTTCCATTTGCCTGGAATGCCCCCCCCCCCCCCCCAGATTATGGCTTGCTCCCTTGTACATTTAGGTCTTTGATCAAATGCCCCTTCTTGGGAAGTCCTTCCCAGATTAACTAGTATCTAACTGCAACCTGACCCCCAGTCCCATCATTCTCTATCCTCCTTCTCTGCTGCATTTTCCCTCAAAAGCATTTGTCAACTTCTAAAACTAACTATAAGGCTTCATTTTAAAAATTGCCCTCACCCCTCCAAGAATGTAAGCTCCTTGGGAGGTCAGATGTCTCTGCTTCTTTTGTTTACTCATGTGTTCCAAAGGCCTAGCACAGGGCTCGGAACTTAATAAATGCTCAAAAAATATTTATTCATCAATGAATAAATGAATAAGTGAAGTGTTCAGTCATGTTGATTGACCTGACATTATTTCCTCTCTTCTTCCTTGCTAACAACCCTCATTTTGTTTGGGGCAACAGTGTGGGCAGCCCTGTGGGGTCATGTTTGCACCAAGCCCCTGACAGCCCCATAGCCCCCTCCTCTTCCTCATGATCCTTTGCAGCTAGTGGTGGCCACGAGGCATTGGCTGATGTGATGTAGAGAAAGTCTGCTGGGCAGCCAGGGAGCATACCAAGAAGGCAAAGACAACTTCCAGACAAGATTTTCCTTCATGATTAAAGGATAAGATTTCATTCCTGCTCACTCCACTGCGATGAAAACTAAGCTCCAATTAGTTTGATGGCTAAAACCAGCCCAACAGCCGAAAGAGTCTTGAAAGGAAATCAGATTTTAGAGAAAGCAAAGTGAGATTTACTTGGAGCTATATTCTGTTATTTTTTAAAACAAATGTCTGTTTATTAATGTTCAGAACGCTGGAATTACAACACAAGGGAAGAGTCTGGGGTAAATGAAGATTTTTGAATTTGCGCTTCTGCTGTGCTGGTCTCCCCCCCACCCCCCCACTCCCACTTCTTTACCCCCTCCCCTCTGCAAGGCAGCTGTGGAAGGGACCGTGTACAGAACACTGATGACAAGCCTAGGGGAACAGGAACGGTAGTAGAACTTTCTGTTCCTTCTCCTGACACAGTCTGGATGAGCAGGCCTTCCTTGGGGTTTCCTGAGATTTTTAAATTTAGCTCTTTCTCGGTGTTTAAAAGCATTGGCTCTGGGCCCTTCCCTCATGATCAGTGGATATAGGCGCATGACTGGGGCCTGGCAGCTGGGGTGCCCGTTTGGGGAAGAGGGGCCCAGGCTACCCACGTCCTGCTTCTCAGCTCCAGCCCCTCCTGCCTGCCCACGTTCTTCTGAAGGTCACCTGGAGGTTACAGCCCTAGTGTTGGCTGGCCCCCAGGTGCGTGGACAGGGCAGTGGGAAGGCCAGAGTCCCAGCCCATAAACTTGGCCCACTGTCGCCCCCTGGTGGACAGCTGCTGCTAAATCTCTGCGGCCAGGGCCAAAGTGGCCTTCCCCAGACAGCGGCCTCCAGGGTACAGGAGGGCAGGCTGTGCCCGCCACAGGGAGGGTAGCCCTGCCAGCTGGAAGGGGAGCTCTGGGTGACCCAAGGGGAAGTGGCAGGTTTGTGCCCCCTCCTTGCACCTTTGTCCCCGGCCACCCAGCTGGCTGGAGACCTGGCATTGGGCTGGCAGGATGGGCAGCCGTCCGGAGGCTGGAAGGGCAGCCTCCTCGAGGCTGCGCTGTGCTCAGGAGATTTCCACCTGGCTGCTCTTCTTCCCTCCTGCTGTTTCTGCCATTTCCTGGGGTCAGTCTTGCCCACAGCAGGGTGGGCACTGTGGAGCCTCCGTGGGCAAGGGCCACAGCTGACACTTCAGTTCCCAGGCAAGAGGCCCAGCCACCAGGGCAGTGAATCAGGGGAAAATGGAGCCCAGAGAGCCTCCAGGCTGCCCTTTGAGCCAGTAGAAAAAGGGTGGTGTTTCATCCGTTACCATTTTTAATTAAGAGATTAATTCATTAATTTTGGAACTGCATACGCCTTCCGGTTTTTACTCTCTGGCACAAAAGCACATGTGAGTCACAGATTTACCTTGTTCCCAGAGTCCTTCGCTGCGTCCGTGCCGCAACTCTGGCCTCTGCTCCTAAAAAAGATATAAAAAATACTGGTGACCTCCCGGCTAAAATTAGGAGGCTCTGTTTGGTCTTTGTGATATCTTGAGTTTTTCAATTTGTGGGCAACATTTAGAAATTGAAAAGTACCCATACAAATATTGATTTCTTTTTTAAAAAATAGGAAGATTTGGCAGCTCTAGGTGAGATTCATGCAGGGGAATGGTTGTCTGGAAGGAAGCGACAGGTGCCCCATTTAGATGGGCAGCCCCCTGTTGGCCAGAGACCCCACCTGGCCAGTGTGTTACCTGCCCAGATCTGGCTGGCACTGTTTTTGCAACCCATCACTTGCCCGGACAGCCCAGGCCTGTGTCTGGTAATAATCACCAGGACACCCTCTGCTCCCTCCATCCTCTCTCCACAGGGCCAGCGTGTACCCTGAACTCTATGCCCCACAGAGGTGCTCCCAGCTCTGTGCCGGGCCTGCGAGGGCTGATACGAACATCACTCAAGCCTTCACGTTCACATTAGGCCTCCCTTGACAATTAAGGGTCGTTCAACCCTTTGTAGCTCTGTGATTCATTCAGAAAGGGGATCATTTTCACCTAGTTTCGTTGAGCTCTTCTAGTGGTTCTATCACGGTCTTAAAAATCTTTAGAATACTAAAGTCATGGTAATTCTATTTCTAGGCTCTAGAAGCCACAGATACTTTCCTAAACTTGTCTAAGTGGAGAAAGCTTTTAAAATTTTTTGGCAACCTACCTGTCAGGGAAAAAACACACAATATATCCAGCAATACATCCTTTCTTTGGTCTACTTCTCACCTTCAAGTGCTGGGTCTGGCAGCCACTGCCTCAGAATGTGTGTCTAGGTGTCTGGGATCCCGTAAATCCCAGGGTTCTAAGGGAGTGAAAGATGGATCTTGTCTGCTTTATGCAGACCTGCAGGGGAGAGAACAGGGAAACCTGCTCTGTGAGCAGGCATAAAAATGAGGCGTAGTAAGGATATTTCATAGCCCTTTCAAAGTGTTGACAATTTTATTAACTACTCACTTTCATATTTCAATAATATTGGTGAATAATTTGGGATTTGAAAAAATGCCTTTATATACGTCTTTCACTGCTTTTGGTAATATTTTCAGGTACCCCGAAGCCTATTCAAGTCTCAGGCATGTTATTTGCAAGAATGATTATTTGTGACGATATTTAATGTTGCAATTTACTGAGACTTCTTGCCATCACATCCATCTCTGGTTGGACAGGTAAAGTAGGGAAGATTTTGCAAGATAGTAAAACAATTTATGTTTTTAAACTTGTGTACAAAACTGCTTTATGATTCACCCTCTCGCTTTTCCTGATTCCATTGGGGTGTTTCCACTGTAGTAAGGAAGCAAAAGAGTACAGAGTGCTGCAGGGAGAGAAACTCAAGGCCAGGGATCGGGGGGAGTCCTAGATTCCACCCAGAGCCTTGTTTCCTATGGTGACCTTGGGTCACGGCTGGGTCATTTCAATGTCTTATCTCTTGGCTTCGTATTCAGGGGTTTATAATGGCCAGGAAGCAAGAGGTTTTGCCACAGTAACAAAATCTCTGTGCCTTAACACAGCAAGGGTATTTTTTGCTCAAATCAAGTCTGCTCTGGGTGTGGGAACTCTCGGAGATGGACCCCCGGTGTAGGCTGCTTCAATCTAGGGCACCCCCATATCAGCACCTGCTTCTGGAGAATCGAGCACTACCTCTTCAGTGTTTCTGCCTGCAAGTGACACACCCCACCTCTAGTCTTATTTCAATGGCCACCATGAATCCGATGGCCGAGCCTGACTTCAAGAGGCCAGCAAGAATAATACTCTGTATTTTGGTTCCATATTTTGTAACATCTGCCACACAGTGGAACTACATCAGAGGATTTCCTGTGTGTGCATATATATGCATAGATGAATGTATATATTTGTATACACACATATGTTCACACATGTATTCATAAATATGTATGTTTCAAAATACTTCACTGAAATGAAGTTTTGCATGGATGCATAAACAACTATAAGGAAGGAAACGAATGGTTGAGGCTGATGCTTTTAACTGTCCTCAGCCTTCTATACTTGCAGGGGAACAAAGTTCCACAATCCCTGGATGTTCTAAAATGCTGTGATGCCATCCAATGGCCTGGAACTGAACAACTTCATAAGCCACTGGCTTGAAAATACGATACCAAGACAATGACCAAATTCAGATGTCATCAGAATAATCTATTTCATTGTATCTCTATGTGAGAAAGCCCAGCAACTTATGAGGGAAATTAGAAGAGAGATGGAAAACCAATCAAATTAGGGTCTGAATAAATATAATTCCAAATGCATGAATTGAATTTGGGTTCCCCAATTCTAGTACATGTATACTTAGCTGCAACTGAGATCAGTTCCTCATTTATATTATGAAGCAGAAGGAAAATGTATAACCTAGGTGTTTATTGGGAAAAATCCCTCATATGAAGTAATTAATGGATGCCTGAGTAATGTGGCTATCAATTAATGAAAAATAGAAAGATGGATAAAAGAGAGTCTAATAATGTGCCAGTAGAGGAGCTAACTGGAGAGCCAGGAAGACAAAAAAAAAAAAAAAAAAAAAGGCTAAGATGCTTTGCAAGCCAGGGTCAGAGCTGAGACACAAATCCTGACGTGTTTAGAGAGAAAAACAATCACACTAAGACTCTCAACTCTCTATTGCTTGGCTATTCTTCAACTCAGGTTAATCATCGTATTTATTATTCTGTGTCATGGGCCAGGTGTTGTTACAGGAACTGAGCAAACGCCCAGAAAAAATCCAGACAGAAGTGCCTGTCCTCACGGAGCTTACATTCCCCTGGGAGAAAGAGGGTAGTGAACGAGCAGAGGAAAAAGATGACTCAGATGGAATCTCTGTCCTTGGCTGGGTTATGGTGTGAGGAGGAGGTGGGGGAGGCAGGCCTGTGAACACCATAGCAAGGTACCCAGGGCAGTGGGCCACGTTGCGTGCTTTTTCTATGACAGGTGAACCATGATGGGTGCTGGGGAAGGAGGGGCACATTTCTCTATAAGAAGGGCAGGGACCTTCTCAGAGGAGAAGGATTGAGTAGAAGGTGGGCCTCAGCCACTTTGTCTCAACGGTTGCATTCAGCACCAACACGCGGTTGGTTAGTGTGGTAGTGGCTGCACATGGATGCCCCTCCTCCAACTGTCCGAGTTGCAAGTGACATCAGACCTCTTCATTTGGCTGCAGCAATAGCCATGATTTGGACAAAGAGCAGTAGATCTGACATTATATGCGTCTTAGACATGAAAGCACATGAAAGAGGTTTATCACTCATTTTCCTTCATAAAAATTACTTCAGACTTACACTAGCCATCCAAGAACTTAATCAAAATTTAGGACCCCAAAATAGGGATCTCATGACCTAAAAGGATTCACCTTTAGTCCCTCCTCCTAGAGTTCAGTTCTATGGAAATAATTCAAAGAACAGATAAGAATTTGTGCACAAAGATGTTCTTGGCAGTGTTATGTAAAACATGGAAGGTAGAAACAAAATGTCCAATATTTTGTAAGTGATAGGTTATCTTCCTACTAAAATATTATCTGCTTAAGTGAGCCAGAGTCGGTTTCTGTTCAACTGAAAATCCTGACATGTGTACAGAAGAAAAGCACGAACAATGTACAGCCTAAATAATGAAATATTCTGAAAGAGTGGTTGCCTCTGGATATTGGGATTCCGCCCCCCCCCAGCTTCTAAAACATTTCTATTTTTTTTTAAGATTTTATTTATTTATTTTTGAGAGAGAGAGAGAGAGAGAATGAACGGGGGCGGGGGGGAGGTGGTGGGGACAGAGGGAGAAGCCAACTCTCCGCTGAGCAAGGAGCCTGATGTGGGACTCAATCCCAGGACCCCGGGGTCATGACCTGAGCCAAAGGAAGACACTTAACCAACTGAGCCACCCAGGTGCCCCTCTATTTTTCAATAGGTCATAATTCTAAGTAATTTATGAGTAAATGAAATTATAGGTAATTACTTTCATTAATTAAAACAAATTAAAAGCAGGTGTTTTTTTTTTTTTTCCAAAGAAGTCACAGGAGTAGCTGAGATGAGATACACGTAAATAATTGTATAAACCACAATGTGGCAAGATCTATATAGCAGAACTTTCTGCCATGGTAGGATAGCATATAAAGAATTACTTTACTAGATGGGGGGGCACCTGGGTGGCTCAGTCGGTTAAGCATCTGCCTTCAGCTCAGGTCATGATCCCAGGGTCCTGGGATCGAACCCTGCATCGGGCTCCCTGCTCGGTGGGAAGCCTGCTTCTCCCTCTCCCACTCCCCCTGCTTGTGTTCCCTCTTTCACTATATCTCTCTTGTCAAACAAATAAATAAAGTCTTAAAAAAAAAAAGAATTACTTTACTAGATGGAATCGTAAACTGTGCCCGAGATTCATGCCTATCCGAACAGAAACATGAACTCCCTCATAGTGTACCAGAGCTTGGAGACAGTATCATGCTCTGGAGATTACCATTGTTTTAATATGAATTTCCTGTATGCTTGGGATTGCTGGCAGCCTGACAAAACACTTCCTCTAAATGAGAAGACTTATTCTGGTCCTGTCATTCAGGAATGAGCAAACATTTGTTAAACATTTACTCTGATCCAAAAATCCACGTGCTTTGCATGTGTCCCTTCATTGAATTTACAACTATCTTGAGAGGTACATGCTATCATTTCCTTTTTTTTATGATCTCAAGTCCCTTTCTCCCTATGAAGTGAAAGGTTCAAGATGAATGATTTTCTATGTCGCAACCGACTTTCATTTTCTACAAACCTGTAAATTCAAGTCTCCACAGATCTTAGCTCACCTTGTGTTCCTTAACCTTTGACCTATCCTCTTTGTCCCCGGAATTCCAATACCTGGATCTACCTCCTAATTCATGCTCTTACCATAGATTTGTAGATTCTTGCTTGCAGTGCTGTGTGACACTCCTTAGCTTCCCCCAGGAAAGACGAAAAGAGAACCACATCAAGGGGACTAGGAGATGAGGAATGCATGTTGGTGTCACTTGGAGTAGAGTATCTCTGAGTATCACTTGAGTCCACTCTACGTTACCAGGCTTTTCCTGGATAGATTATAAATGGATCTGAGAATGTAAATCTTTTTGCTTGTTTGTTTGTTTGCAGGTAGTAGACACAAGCCCATAGATTTTCACTTTGATGCACAGCTAAGGACTGTTTATTAATAAAGTTAAAAAATACGGACAACTAAAACTTGGTTTTCAAAAATTTAAGTTAAGGCATTATTAGAGTTTGCTAAAGAATTCCATTTTATATTCTATCAGTAAGTCTGGAAGCCACCCAATGCTTTGGCAATATCGCAAAGCTTCTGCTGAGAACACGCAAGCATGCAGCGAAGAGACTCCCACGACTTTCTGGAAGGGTGCTGTGTTAAATGTATAGCATCAGTGCTACTTTCAGTTGGTTTGGTTTTGGATTGTTCCTCTTTTTATTGCATTAATTTAGTTGAGAAATTGTGTTGGGATTTGCTTTTGTTTATCACTGGGTTGGTGACATGCATTTTCAGAGATTTTACTGTTACGTGCTCACTTCAATACTTAGCCATCACAGAATTCTTTTGCTTTAGAAAGCTGGCATGCACAGGATGTGTGGAGGTAGATTTTTCGCTCTGTTGTAATGAGTCAAGATCTAAAAAGTCAGACAGCCACTGATTTATAGCCCAGCCTGATGTTCTTGATACTTTATCACATGGCCATGTTCCTGTTGGCAGGAGTCTCTCAGTACTGGCTGAAGATGCTTGGGCAGCCGCCACATTCCAAGCAAGCAAGCTGATAGTGCTGCTTTAAATTTATTTCACACCTCTCCCTGGAAAAGCAGGGCATCCTGGGATTAAACAGGCCCACACCACAAGTTCCCTCTGTGCCCGGCTGGGGCTTGAAAGAACAGAATGGTGAAGCTCTTATTATTTTGAAACACTCAAGCATAAATCTTGCTGATGATAGAGTTTGGCCCCTTGCCTTGGGCAGTGATATAAGTGATGAATACAAAGAGCAATAACCCTTTTCCTGCAAAAAGTATTTCCTACTTCACTCAGCTCAAGTATCCCTTCATCCAGAAATCTGTTCTGATGTCTCCAAGCGGCTATGGCATTTGTCACTTCACTTTGACATTTTATTTTTATGCATTCCATTGCCCAACTCTGAGGAATGCCTGCCGAGGGCAGAGACCGTGCCATACTCACCTGTGTACACGCAGCAAACAGCCCAGGGGAGAAGAGGGGCTTCGTAAACAACTGTTGGACTGAATCCAGCTTATAAAACAATGCGGCAGATAGAAAAGGCCAGCCTGCGTCTGTCCGGTCATGGAATGCGCTACTGGAGTGATGGCTTACAGAGAGGACTCAACCATCTTTAAAAGCGGTGTAGACCTCCAGACTCCAGATTAAGATAGGAAGGAAACAATGAAGATAATAATGGCAACAGTTTCTTTATCTGAATGCTTTCCACCTGACAGGCTGTGGGAGAGAGACTTTCTATCCATTATTTCCATTAATCCTTCCATCAACCCGGAAGGGAGACATTTGTAACTCTACTAAAAGGGAACCAGAGTTGAAGTTCTGAGACTAAGCCTTCCCAGCATGGAAGTAACAGAGCTGGGAATTCAAACCCAGACTAGTCTGTCTGCAAAAAGAACTCACTACAGCTGAAGACAATGAGAGGCAATATTTGACAATAGGATGGGCAGGCAACATGGGAGGATGTGAAGAGCTGGGGTGGGGGGTGGTGGGGGAAGGTTGTGGTGTAAACTTTGGCAAATACAGGGGGAATTTCTTCCCTAGAAATAGTAAGAAAGGAAGAACAATGGGGTGGGGATTGGGGTGTGTGCTAGGCTGCATAATAATCCTCCAAAGATGTCCACATCCTACCCCTGGAACCTGTAAATATATTACATAGCAAAAGGGACTTTGCAGGTGTGTTCAATTAAGGATCTTGGGACGGAAAATTATCCTGACTTCCTGGGCGACTCAATGGAATCACCCTGGGTCCTTATAAGAAGAATGCACAGGGTGGGAGTCAGAGAAGGAGACATCACAACAGAAGCAGAGGACCAGTGAGGTGGGAGCCCATGCACGGAGTGGCTTCCAAAAGCTGGGGAAGGCAAGGAAACAAATTCTCCCCTTGAGCCTCCAGAAGGAACACAGTCCTTTCAACACTTTGATTTCAGCCCAGAGACGGACTCTGGACTTCTGACCTCCAGAGTGGTAAGATAGTTGTACTTGTGTCATTTTAGGACCTGGAGCTTGTGGGAATTTGGTACAGTGGGGAAAGGAAATGAATGCAGGGCCCAAGGTGAAGATACAGAGGTCTTGAAGCGGAGAAGAGCTTTCTGAGGTCAGGTTGGTTTGGGGGTAAGGAGGGAGTAGGGTGAGGGGGTGAGGGGCCAAGGCAGTGCCACTCAAGGTGGGCCCAGGACACCTGGAGCACTTGCCAAAATGAACATCTGCAGGCTCCACCTTAGAACTTCACAGTCAACTGCTCATGCAGTGACCCTCACGGCCTCATGTGTGTTGCTGTCAGAAGAGTGACAACCAAGTCTAGCCCACCCACATAGATAAATAAATGAATGCAGCTGACATGAGAATATGAATGTGCCCTGGCCTTTGTGGAGGGAACAGTTCAGACCAGAGGCAGAATAAACAGGTTGCTCGATGTACCCTACCAGCTGTGATCATGGATGTTAATGACTCCTTCTCGAATGGTGACCATGTTCCAGTGCAGTGTTAGGCACTGTGGACACACGATGGTGAGCAATGCAGGCATGACCATCCTCTCCTAGAACCTATAGTCTAGACAAAGTTCACATAGACATGCGAACATATATCATAAATGATAGACACCATAAAGAGAAAGTACAGGGGGCTGTGAGCCTCTAACTGGAGGACCTCACCTGTCTGGAAAGGGAAGTCAAAGAAGCTTCGCTCAGGAAATGATATCTGAAGCATTAGTAAGAGTCAGCTATGGGAAAGGGGTGTATGTGGAGCACAGGAGAGAAAAAGCCAGAACACCATATGCAAGAGCCCTGGGGCAGAAGGGACCTAGTGGGATAAGGGTCAGGGGGTGAAGGTGAAATTGGCTGAAGTCAGGCTCCAGGGAAAGCAGTGCGTGGTGCACAGAGTGAAGAATTTTAATCTCCCCCATAACAATGAGTCATGTGCTCAGTTTTGCATTTGGCATTTGGCTGCAGGGTGGAGGATCAGTTGAGTTGGGGGGATGGATGAGCAGATACCAGTTAGGAGGCAGTTGCCGTACCTACCACAGTGCCTGAGACCCGGAGGATGCCCCATACATGTTAGCTCCCACCTCTAATTCCACAAGATTGCCATGCTGGTTTGTCTTTCCCAGGAAGTCAGATTTGCAGCTGACTGTACACTTCAGGCTGAGAATACATGAATACATGAGTTCATATATTTTTCTCCAAATCTCCAGCAGATCAGCATACTGAGGCAGTGTCTGTGAGTGAGGAAAGCAAAATGGTGGTTCCCTCTACGTAAGTGGTTCAAATGCATCCAAACAATTGTGTGCAGCCAGCATGAGAGAGTTGTCCTATTGGTGATGGCTTTGAGAGCAGCTTAGGTCTGAGTTTTGATTTTAGAGGAGAGAAAGGACTGTCCTCACCCAAAAACAATTATCATCTGTCAGAACAAAGTACAGAAATCAAAGCAACTGTCAGTAAATGTAATTTTAAACAACCCCATCAGTAGAATCTGTGGTTTTTCACCACAGTGACAAGGATTCCTAAATAGACCAACTAGAGGAAAATATAGTAGAAGGTAAGGAAAGATATTGATGCCATCTGCCATATTTTTATGAGCTAATATGACCAGAAAATATTGATTACTGTAAAAGTTCCCTTCAGTCAGGAGACCTGCTATTAATTTTCATGTTTCATTTACCATAATCTTTTATAGCTTTTTTTTAACAGTAAATCCTCTTTATTTTTGAATTTGAGTGTGAAGATAAAAACGAATTAGATTAATCTGAATTGTTACCTACTCTATCGGGCACCTCCCGGCGGTGTGTCTTTGTGCAGGTTATGTAAACTCTCCTGCCTTTATTTCCTCATCTTTCAAGTGGGAACAGTGAGAGTTCTCATGTAAAAGGCTGTTGCGAGGGGAGATATGATAATGTGGTGAAGCCTTAAAACAAGCTGGCACATGGAAAGCACCTTTGAGGTTATAGCTGTTATTAACTTCTAGGCATCACGCAAACCTACACCCATGCCCACTGTTGCATATACATCTTCCCTCGCTCTTTTGTTTGTTCTTCTGTTCTCTGGCTAGGTATCAAGCTATTGCCTCTCAGCAACAACCCCATAATTCTCTATTTGGCTTTGTGATGTTGGGGCTTGAACACTGCAAACCAGGGGTCAGCTTCGACAGCTGCCAGTAGGGGTGCTCATGGGATACCTCAAGGCTGGAGGAGGGGACTTGCCCCTTCCTGCCGGCTTCCAGTTCCTAAGGCTCTGTGCTAGCCATGCTTCATTGCAGCAGCGTCGGTTTGTTCCCACAGGGACAATCAAATCCAGTTTGTAGTTTTTCCAGCACTTACAGAAGAGCCTTAAGGCATCCCTCTCAGAGACTCCAGTACCAGCTGACTTCGCCAGGCTCTGAGTTTAATAATGTCATCCATTCCCTTTGTTCTTCCAGTTCCAGGGAGTTAGCAGTTTCCTGCAATTGCTATCTATATGATGCCGTAGTGTTTTATTTTTGCCTATTCAGTTATCCAGTTAACAGTTTTTCTATCTAGTTAATAATTCTTTATCATTAAACTCTCTCTTTTTAAATAACTGGGGTGGGTCATATAACCTGACTCAACCCTGGCAGAAACCCTCTTGTATCTTTTGATGAACACAAGTTCTTATTTTACTTTTTTTTAAAAAGATTTTATTTCTTTGAGAGGGAGAGGGAGAGGCAGACTCCCCACTGAGCAGGGGCTCCATCTGAGAACCCTGGGATCATGACCTGAGCCGAAGGCAGATGCTTAACCTACCGAGCCACCCAGGTTCCCCATGTTCTTACTTTAAATATAATCCACCTTATCAAAAACTTGTACAAATTAAAAAAAAAAAAACGCAATCCAAATGAAAAAGGAGCAAGAGGTTTAAACATGTACTTCACAAAAGATATTTGAATGCCCAATAAACATGAGAATGTATTAGGCTTCCTTAGTGATTTAGGGAAATGCAAATTAAAACTCTAATGAAATAGCTACTAGACTGATTATATTCAATATACTGAAGATATCAAATGTTGATGAGAATGTATAGCATTGGAAACTCTCCAGCACTATATGTATGAATTAAAATTGATTACTAGCCACTTTGAAAAAAGGTCACCATAAATAGACCATATAGCTAAGCAATTACAATTCTAGGTATATTTGCAGGATAAATGCATGCAAGAATGTCCATAGAAGCATTTTACGTAATAATTCCAATCTGGAAGCAACACAAATATCCTACAGTGATAGAATGCGTAAAGAAACTAAAGGGTATTTACAGTGATAAAAATGGACAAGCTCTAGCTACTCCAGAACACAGGTAATTATTACAAAAATATTGTTGAATAAAAGCCAGATATAAAACAATATATATAATGTGATTTTATCTATATAAAGCTCAAGAATTGACAAAACCAGGCTAGTGTGGGAAGTCAGGACAGTTTTCATCCTTGGGGGCTGATATAAGGTGTACTGATTGGGGAGGAGGTCAAGGGAGACCTCTGTGCTAGTGATGCTTTATTTCTTGACCTGGGTGATGGTTTCATGGATGTAATTACTCCATTCACTGTGTGCTAATTCAGTGAGCTGTGCATTTTAATTGATGTACGTGTGCCATACTTCAATAAAAAAGATTTGAAATATTTAAAGCCTAAATTTTCCCATCTTCATTGGGCATTTATTTTGGAAAAAAATGCCAGCATCTTCCTTACTTTACCTTTTTCTTCAGAGCATTCTCTCTATCTTTGGTTTCTTGGAATTTCCTGTGGATCTAAACACCAAACAAAGTTGGTTTGCCCCTATTTCATTACTATTCTCACAGCTCTAATACAGTACCTTGCATAGAGAAGATGCTAAAACATATTAATTGACTGTATAAAAATGAATTCTGAAAGCATGATTATAGTTTAAAGTACATGGTGCCTCCCTGGAAAATTAACTTCAAATTCCTCTGAATTATTCAGTGAATTGTCACCGGTTTCCTAGGGAATGTACATCACCATCCAAAGATATTTTCTGCCTTTTTTTTTTCTGCTGAAGTTTTTAGATACCCAGTCAACTCTTATTTGATTTTCTATTTTGTAGAAGTTGTGATTTGATATTACAGAGCTAGCATGCCATGTCAGAAATAGTGGTGGCTAATCCTGCTCAACCATAGGCCAGCTGGTTCATTCTGGTAAATCTCTGAGCTATGCTTAGATTTTTGTCTACTCATGTTTAAAGTGACAAGGATAACACATACGTGCCCTACTAGTGATTATTCTTTCCTTCCACCCATGGCAGACATTGCTAATCAATCAATCACATTATACGTGTCTACCGAGCCCATAACCAGCCTCAGCATGACATACCAGACCCATACCAATCAACTGTAGTTGGCAACTATACAAAACCTAGTTGTCAACTCTCAACCAGATGACACAAAAAGTCCTTTTCGATTCTGAAGTTCTATGGTCCTATGATCTATAAAATGTAATATTCTCTTCAATGACTCTAAGACACTGCATAATTTTAAAGTACACTCAGAACTATCAAAGAAAGATTACATTTTATTACTCACAGTTTCAAAGTTAGGAGTATTTTATGGCACTATCAATCTTTGCGAATGAATAATCCATGGTAGTGTTCATTTAACACAACTCTTCCTACCTGTGCATTTCATTTCTAGGATGAGATTGGAAATGAGCAGGGGGACACGTATCCAGTACCCCAAAAGAATGCAGATACTCCCAATCTGAAATCGTCCCATCCCTTAAGTATTAACAATAAAATGAATTTTCCTAGAACGGTAGCACTTGGCAGATAAGCATCCTGTGTGCCTTTTCATTCAGAGAGTAAATTAGAGAAATCAGGAATAAAGCTGTGAGTAATTGCCCTAGCAAAGCCTGAGATTTGAAGTACTAGAATAATATTGTCGAATTAGGTTTACTATCAAATTTGAGCTTATCTCATGGCTCTGGATGGACATCTTTATCTACTGTTAAATATATTAAGCTGAATATCTGGGGAGTCCCTGACAGCCTGTTAACATAGTGTTACTACTTGGTGGAGGAAAGGGAAGTGAAGTCTGGTTTTCCCAAACACTGTGGCCATTAGGGTTTCAGAGCCCTGGTGAATAATCAGTGCCTTCCATCCCAGTCTCCTTAAAGAAGTTGTGTCCTCAGCCTACAGGTAAACTGTCTTTTATTTATTCACCAAAAAGTTGGGAATACAAGCCCATTTTTTCCTTCTCTATCAGAGCATATGAATTCTGAACTCAGGAGGCACAACTTTCAGACTGACAGGCAAATGGTCGTAGGTGGGGCTGAGACCAATCATACATTTCATGATGCTTTGAGGGTCCTCACAATAAAGCATCATCTAGGTTTCACCGAGCAGAGGGGATGAGCAAGTGCCTGGGAGTTGACAAATGGGGCTGAAATCCTGGGCTCTGCCACTGGGATGTATCCCTTAACCTCTTGGTCCTGTTTCCATTTGTACAACTCTGGGGATAAATTAGATGCTCCTAAGGTTTCTTCCACCTCTAACATTCTAGATGGTGCCCATTTATGTTTGTTATGGAATCAAACCAGTGATAATATGCAAATTATCCAGATAATTTAGGTCAAGGTAGATTGCAGACCACTTTAGAGATTCTACTTATTATTTTGAGATGTATGTGCCTATTTGTAGCCAGCGTGAGTTGTTAGCTTGTGTGTCTGTTCTTATATCCTGGCTGCCTCCCCCTTCACCTGCTGCCTCCAAAAATCATGATCAGCTTCCTGGTTTGAGTAGCAAGACCTCAAAATGTGATGTGACAAGTGACTTGCAAGATAGGCTCATGCAATGCAGATTCTAGGACACGGTGATCTAAGTGTACTTTGCAATCCTGTATTCCTTTCGGTCATAAGACCTTCTACTATGGCAGAAATAATACTTCAGGTACATTATACTTCAGTTTTGGGACATTTCCTGATCTTTGAGTCTTGGTTTGGTTATCTGTGAAATTTAAGAGGAGGCCTGGGAGACCTCCAAGGTCTCCTTCTATTCTATACTTTTACATGTATCAAAATGCTGCTTGGGGGCACCTGGGTGGCTCAGTTCGTTAAGCGACTGCCTTCGGCTCAGGTCATGATCCTGGAGTCCCGGGATCGAGTCCCGCATCGGGCTCCCTGCTCAGCGGGGAGTCTGCTTCTCCCTCTGACCCTCCCCACTCTCATGCTCTCTCTATCTCATTCTCTCTCTCAAATAAATAAATAAAATCTTTAAAAAAAAATGCTGCTTGTAGCCTCCAAGTTTCTCAGACCCAAACTACCTACCTCTCTGATTCAGAGCTGCATGATTCAGAGCTACTTGCCTCAGAATGTCCTTTTATTATTTACACTGGGCATGCCCATTGCAACTGGCTTCACCTGAGTGCCATTTGTTACAAGTTATCAATTCAGTTTTTATATAGGTCATCCAGTATAAAATCCAGTGGTTTTTCTAGGGGTGTGGGAAAATTAACCTAAATATATCTGACTGAATGTATTTATACACACACATATATAGGATATGTGATGTGTGTGTGTGTGTATATGTGTGTATATATATATATATATATATATATATATATATATATATATATATATGTATATATTTCACTTTTCAAAGGGATTGTTTGGAGATCAGTGTCAAAAATTCTAATTTTGAGGATTCTTAAATTAGAATTGCTAAGGATACCAAGTATGTGCCCAGTCTGAGGCCCAGGCTAAATGACCCTCAAGGATTCACTTACAGGAGGCCCTGGTTTGCTCCATCAATGGGCTATGCAAAGGGCCAGGCTTTAGAATATGACTTGTATGTTTAGGGCATTTTTGGTTTCTACTGTTGCCATAATAAATTACCACAAACTTGGCAGTTTAAATAATATATTATCTTACAGTTCAAGTCAAAAGCTCGACTCAGGTCTGACTGGGCTGAAATCAAGGTGTTAGCAGGGCTGCATTCCTTTCCAGAAACTCTGGAGAATTTGATACCTTGTCTTTTCCAGCTTCTGGAGGCTGCACACATTCCTTGGCTCATGCTCCCATCCTCCAGTTTTAAAGCCACCAATGTCCTCTCTGACCCCCCTTCCACAGTCACATCTCTCTCTCTTCACAGCCAGGACAGGTTCTCAGCTTTTGAAGACTTGTGATTAGATCCTGTGCACCTGGATGAGCACGATAATCTCCCTCTCTCAAGGTGGTAACCTAATCACATTTGCAAAGTCCCTTTTTCCCATGTAAGATAGCATATTCACAGGTATGAGGATTTAAAACATGAACATCTTTGGGGGAGCCATTATTCTGCTTCCCACAATGTAATCAGTGGAGGCCTTCAGGAAAGTCTATTTTTTTGCACCCAGGGATGAGGAATTTCAAAGCTACAAAGTGATACTAAGTAATATGTATTACCCAAAGGGCATTAGAGACCATCCGCTTAAATCTCGCACTTTACAGAAGAGGAAACTGGGTCTCAGGCAGCTCCAGGTCACAGGTCAGATTAGCAGAGGAGATCCACGTGGAATCCAGCTCTCCTCACTCCTAGCCACTCCCTGTGGCCCCTCTGATTGTATTCTCCCTGCAAAGAAGCATTTTGTTTTTGTAAAACTACTGATGGGGGTTGTGGTCTCTGTTCCACTTAGAAGAACAGTTTTGAATGAGAACAGAAATTTGTTAAAAGGTTTGTAATGAAATGTCAAGATGGTTTGCCATTTTGCAAAAGATATCACTTTTAATCCCAAGTGACAAAATTATTCTGTTGTCAAAGGGAGATGGTATTTAAATAAAGGTCACACAAAATCAGGGGCAAATGCAACATACGATGTATCATAAATTTAAGGATAAATTCAAAGAATCTGTGGACCTTGGAAATTTTACTCTTAATTACTCTGAGTACCTAAATCTACACATTCATTGTTTCATTCATCATTCCACCCACCCACTGTCCCACCCTACATGTTGCTTATTACATACCAACCATGTGCCAGGGGCACTTGGAATACAGTGGTGAAAAAAAAGAGTCCCCACACTTACAGGGTTGAAAGTAGTAATTTGAGGTGTCCTAGAGTGGTTCTATGCCTCACCTGATAACCAGATTCCTGGCTTCTACACATCGATAGAGGTAGAAGGGGCTGGGCCTAGGACTCTGTATTTTAGCAAGTTTTGCAGTGATTTCAGTACACATTAAATTTTGATTCCTATTGCTGTCAATAAAAAACACTTCAGCCGGTAGAGCCCCACTTCCACACTCACTCCATGGTTTACCGGCATCTCTGGTGAGGGTTGAGGGGGTGGCGGAAGAAAGAAGAGCCAACCAGAACACATCCTCTCCCCCAAATAAGACTAGGACTTTGACTTATTATGATCATTATTTCACCCACATCCCATTTCCTATGGGACAGTTCCTGCAATGAAGTGAATAATGTCCCTTGATGAACTTTTAGGAACCCACATGCTTACTCTCTAAATTGAATGAAGACAAGCGCACACAAAATCTACACGGTGTCAAATTCAAAACCATGTGCAATTCAGCTTTCTACCTTTCCACGATTTCTTCTGCTGGTGTTTGAATACCTTTTACCCATGACAAGAATGTGTGTGTTGGGAAACACTTGGCATTTGTCAGAAGTCAAAGTACAGATGTGTACTAGGATTTAAAATGAATATTTGATGTGACATGATTAAGTTTATATCTAAGAAAGCAGAGCCCTAGCACGTTGCTTCCAGTGCACTGACATCCACAAACTAAGTTATTATGCTACCCATGTTGGGGCTTAAATCAATTACTTACATGTCACTTGATAACCCAGTGAAATCTGGAAAACATCAAGATGTGACTTTCCCAGCTGTTCTTTGAGTTGATTGTTGATTCTGAAAGGCACCAGTTTACTGCTAGGATCTCAGCCTAAGTAAGGGGGCTTTTCATTACTAATGACCTATCACCGAAGAATGTATGCATTCTAGCAGTTTTACTGTGGGCAGCATGTCCCCAAACACTGCGGCTTTTGAAAATATGAGAGATATATATCAGAACCAGTGTGACAGAATTCCGTGAACAATGTTAGTTCACTTCAGTCAGAGGGATTTTTCTAATTTATATGTGTTCATATAACTTTTTTAAAATTTGAGTGTATTTTATTTATGAAGTATTTTTAATTCAACGAAACTCACTTGACTAATATTTATTGAGTATCTATTATGTGACAGGAATAATACTAAGCACTGGGCATACGAAGGTGAAAAACACAAAAGCAATCCTTAATCTCATGAAATTTGCTGCATTCTAAGAGTATTTCTGGAGGAAAAAAGCAAATAAAATAACAGAAAGTTGTAATAAATAATCTGAGGGAAATGGCTAAGGGGCTGAAGTAGAGAAGGATGAGGAGGACCTACTTTAGTTTCAGCGAAAAAAAGTCTTTACAACTGTAATCACTGATCCAATTCTCGAGTTTTGTGTGGAAGATTCTGGTAAAGGGTTTTGTGTATATTAAATTTTTAATTGTCCCTCATTTCACAGCAAATATTTTATAACAAGCATCTAGCTAATGTATTCTAATTTAAACTCATGGCTTCAGAATTAATATTTTAGGGCACCTGGGTGGCTCAGTTGGTTAAGCGACTGCCTTCGGCTCAGGTCATGATCCTGGAGTCCCGGGATCAAGTTTCACATCGGGCTCCCTGCTCAGCGGGGAGTCTGCTTCTCCCTCTCCCGCTCCCCCCTCTTGTGCTCTCTCACTCTCTCTCTCTCAAATAAATAAAATCTTAAAAAAAAAAGAATTAATATTTTATTTAATGACTGAAGGTAATGAGAAATCAGGATATTGCTTTTTTTTTTTCAAACATGATGTTCATTTTTCAAAGTGAAATTTAAGCCTGGTGCACAAATGTCAGCTTGCCACAAGATGGCATGGTTGGTATTTAAGAGAGTGCCTTGGGCAGGAGGGAGTTAGACCTTTGAAGAACTGCTCACACATGGACTCACACACACAGACACACATGCATTCTCTCTTTCTACTTAAGGAACAGGGAAATGAAAACAGATGACAAAAGAAAGGCATTTAAAAAAAATCCTCAACCAAGTTTTTAAAAATGGAAAAAAATTTCCCTTAACCTTGTCTGTGAAAACTAAAGTTGACTGGGTTGTGGCCCCTCTTAGGTGGTCTGACTCTAGATACTGATGCCAATTATTTGAATTCATCAATTCCTAAAATATATTTACTGCTAGGATAACCTCATTCTGTCTCACCAAGACAGAGAAAGAAAGAAAGATAAAAGCAAGCAAGCAAGCAAGCAAGAGAAAATACCCTCTTGGTTATTTTAAGAGCCCCACTTTTTTTGTGTGCACACTTTTTATGTGTCAGATCATGGTGACAAATTTCTACATTTTCTACCACTTCACTGGATCATGTTCACCAGCCCCCTCCTTGCCCTGCCTACACTGTAACTCTGTACACCTTCCTGTTAAAATCATCATCATTTTTATCTTCTCTGGGCTAAAGAAAAGGAAATCCCTATTCTCCATTCTTTAGCTTGTTCCCTTTGCCAAGGTGAATCCTTTTCTTGTATATATATTTTTAAAGATTTTATTTATTTATTTGACAGAGAGAGACACAGCGAGAGAGGGAACACAAGCAGGGGGAGTGGGAGAGGGAGAAGCAGGCTTCCCGCTGAGCAGGGAGCCCGATGCGGGGCTCAACCCCAGGACCCTGGGACCATGACCTGAGCCGAAGGCAGACGCTTAACGACTGAGCCACCCAGGCGCCCCTTTTTCTTGTATATTTTTATTTCTGTAAATAAATTTCAAGAACTCCTTGGATTAGCTTTATAATTCAGCATTTGGATTTTCACATTTTTCTTCAAGTTACCCCTTTCCCATAGTCCTCCCCTATGTACGTACAACTCCTCCCCATTCCCTGATGCACCCCCACCCAAGCTACTGGCTTCATACAACTCATCTACCCCAGTGATCTTATTTTCTAAAATTCTTACCTTTGCCTTCAACAGATTTTCATTTCTACGGAACTGCAAAGATTTCTCATGCCTACCATTGCTCTGGACACACCTCAGATAAATTTCGATTTCATTCTGTCCTGGCATTAAAGCCAGTAACCTGATCCTTACATTTTGCTAACTGATTTTCCTCACAGTGTGGAACCTTAATGAAAATGAGAGCAGGTCAGATTTACCTTGTTTTAGTCAAGTTTCTTTGTTTTGTGTGAAGAGAGCTCATACTTTTTATTTGGCTTGTTGGAGTCTACCGGACTAGCATAAAATCAGGAATCTGAGCAGCTGGTTCTGGCTGCTATCCATGAACCATGTGACCTTGTGCATGACCTCTTCAGGCCTTAGAGTCACTTTTTAATTCTGTAAATCATTGGCTTTGTACTTTATCCAACTTTCTCCAACGTGGTGTTTGTTGACTCTTAATTAATACAAGCAAGGCTGACCTGGCGGGGATGGCGGGGGGTTGGGACAGGGGGTGATAAAAAGGAAGGTAGGGAGAATGGAGGAGGGGGTAGGGCCCTCCACTGTCTCTCCTCTAAATCACATCTCTTCTGCAAAAGTATCCTAGGTATAACAGAAAGAGAACAAAAACCTCACCCACTGAAGATGACTGGCTTTTTCAAGTCATCGTAAATCCTATTTGCAGCAATGCATGGGATAAATATGACAAATACACAATGATGATAAAACTTACAGAAATTTAACCTTCAAAGAACTTACAGGAATTTGTCCTTGACAAGGCATAAGTGAAAGAGCTGACATTCCTAAAAGCATAAACAGGATGTTAGTCCTTTATTCTCCAGAGCATTCGCTAGGCTACTCATTCTCAAACTTCAGCAGTCCATCAATATCATCTTGAGGGCTCACTAAAACAAGCCCCACTTCCCTAGAGTTTCTGATTCTGCAGGTTTGAGGTGAAGCTTAAGAATATTCCGCAGTGTTACTCCAGGAAGCATACTCTGAGAACCATGCCCCAAGCAAAGCAGATGGCCTGACTGCTCAAAGGTGAAAAGTTGAAAGCTTTTCCTCTAAGATCAGGAACAAGACAATGAGGCCCACTCTGGCCACTTTTATTTAACATCATATGAAGTCCTAGCCAGAGCAATTGGGCAAGAAAAAGGAAATAAAGGCATCCAAACTGGAAAGGAAGAAGTAAAATGGTCACTATTTGATGATGTGATATAATATATAGAAAATCCTAAAGACTTCATCAAAAAAACTGTTAGAATTAATAAATGAATTCAGTAATGTGGCAGGATTACAAAATCAAAACACAAAAATCTGTTGTGTTTCTATACACTAACAACAAACTATCAGAAAGAGAAACTAAGAAAACAGCCCCACTGCAACTGCATGAAAAAGAATAAAATACCTAGGAAAAAATTTAGCCAAGAGGTGAAAGAACTGTATACTGAAAAGTGTAAGACATTAAGAAAGAAACTGAATAAACACAAATAAATGGAAAGATATTCCTTGGTCAAAAACTAGAAGAATTAATATTAAGGTGTCCATGCTACCCAAAGCAATCTACACATTCAATGCAATCCTTATCAAAATTTCAATGGCTTTTTCACAGAAACAGAACCACTCTAAAATTTTTATGAAACCACACACACACACACACACACACACACACACACACACACACACAGAGCCCTGAATAACGAAAACAATCTTGAGAGAGAAGAACCAAGCTGGAGGGATCACACTCCCTGATTTCAACCTCTCTTACAAAACTATAGTAATCAAAACAGTAATGTATTGGCATAAAAATAGACACATAGATTAATGGAACAGAATAGATGTTCCGGAAACAAAACCATGCATTTATAGCCATTAATTTATATCAAAAGAGCCAAGAATATACAATGGGAAAAGGATAATCTCTTCGATAAATGGTGTTGGGAAAACTGGACAGCCACAAAAGAATGAAACTAGACCGGTATTTTGCAACATACACAAAAATTAACTCAAAATAGACTAAACACTTGAACATAAGATCTGAAACAATAAAACTCCTAGAAGCAAATATAGGAAGTAACCCCCCTGACATTGGTCTTAATGATAATTTTTTGTGACTCTGACACCAAGAGTAAAAGCAACAAAAGCAAAAATAAACAAGTGGGGCTTCATCAAATAAAAAGCTGCACAGTGAAAGAAACCATCAACAAAATAAAAAGGCAACTTGATGGGAGAAAATATTTGCAAATCACATATCTTATAAGGGGCTAATATTCAAAATATATATATATAAAACTCATACAACTCAACAACAACAACAAAAAACACCAAGAATCCATTTAAAAATGGGAAGATCTAAATAGGCATTTTCCCAAAGAAGACATACAGATGGTCAACAGGTACATAAAAAGATATTACACATCATTACCAGGGAAATGCAAATTGAAACTACAAGATATCACCTCACACCTGTTAGAATGGTAACTGTCAAAAAGGCAAGAAATAGCAAGTTTGAGGATGTGGAGAAAAGAGAATCCTAATGCACTGTTTGTGGGAATATAGATTGGTGCAGCCATTGTGGAAAACAGTATGGAATTTCCTCAAAAAATTAAAAATAGAACTATAATGTAATCTAGCAATTCTATTTATCAAAAAAAAGCCACAATAAACCAAACACTAACTTGAAAAGATATATGTACTACCATGTTCATAGCAGCATTATTTACAATAACCAAGGCAATAACCTAAGTGTCCACTGATGGATGGATAATTAAGATGTAGTATACATACACAATGGAATGTTATTCAGCCATAAAGAGGAATGAGATCTTGCCATTTGTGACAACATGGATGGACTTTAAGGGTGTTATGCTAGGTGAAATAAGTCAGACCGAGACTAACAAATACCACATGATCTCTTTTATATGTGGAATCAAACAAAAACAAAAACAAAAAACAGTCAAGCTCATAGATACAAAGAATAGATCAGTGGTTGCCAGAGAAGTGGAATGGGGATGGGTGGAATAAATGAAGGGTGAAGGGGGCCAAAGGCTTAAAAAAATTAGAGCTGTATGGGAATTTGAAATCATCTAATCCAACTCTTAATTCTCAGATAGAGAATATCAAGTTTCCCATTGTTAGCATATTTTAAATATATATATATTTTTTGGATATATATATATATATATCCAAAAAACTCTAGATATTTCTCTATACTCCTCCGGCATCAAGTACCACAGAAGAAGGCTCATAGACATCTTGTGCTGCTGATTTTCTGTTTATTTTGTCTGGAATGGGGTAAAACCTCTCCATGTACAGACTCGGTAACATCTCCCATCCCTGGTCCTTCTTCAGGAGCACTTATTTTTTCCAGTTGAGTCTTTATTACTTTCCTTTACATGTCCTGCTTCCCTCCCCAGGAATACCTACTGGAGATGTTCTCCCCTTATCCTCCACTGTCCATCCTACTGATGACCTCTCATCATTTTGCCCTTTTTGTATCCTCCTATGTTCTGGAAAGTTCTTAACTTGGTCTGCACAATGTCAGTTCCACCATGTGCTTCCACTATAAGCCCAGTCCCTTTTCCACTGCCAGCTTGCTAACTTTGCATTTGTCCTATAGGCTTTTTATGTCAGTCTATTTTTTTCACAAGACTTGTCATATCACAGAAGCTCTTCTTGCATCCTTTCAAAGATGCCAAGTGTTTTCTTCTGTGTCATAGAATTGATCACGTTCTGAAGTATGCTTGTATTCAACAAAATGTCTCTTTTTTGGTTCTGTCATATTCGTTTTGCTTTTTCTTTGTTCGTTCTGGAATGTGGGGAGATTGAGTCAGATTGTCCTGCTGTAGACTCTGTTTACCATCTGTCCACATGTTGGTAGGTTCTCCTTTTTAGATCTGATTGAGAACATGTGAAGTTGTACAAAAGTTTCACAGTTCCAAGATCAATTTCCAGAATGGAACAGAAACCCAAATTCTATGATTCTGCCCCGGCTGTTTTTCTATCATTCTGAGCTGATGAAATACATATGAGCTATACTTCCATATTAAACTGTCTATATTTTCTTTTTTTACTTTTGGTCTTGTAAAGTTCTTAATCACAATGAATTAGTTAGCATTCCTTGACTCACTTTGCACCAGGCACTGATCTGAATGCTTTATGCATATTAAGTATTTAAATTCTTGCAATAACCCTGAGAATTAGGCACTAATGTCCTTACTTTAGAGAACAGATTGAAGCACACAGAAGTTAAGGAATTTGCCCAAAGTCACACAGGCAATAAATGACTGGAGCAGGTTTCATACCTAAGCAGATCTCAAGTACTCAGTCACACAGCGAAATAACAAGAAACACATATACTGATCTCCATTCCCAGTTCTTGACACAGAGCTCCTAAAATCCTTGCAATTTCCTGAGTGATCAGAGTATCTTTTCTTCTAACCAGGTGACTCCTGGTGGGCTCCTAGATGGGGGCTGTTCACCAGAAAGACCAACCTATAATAAGAAGCTTGGAACGTTCAGTCCCAATCCCATTCTCTGAAGAGGGGAGAGGGACTGGAAACTGACTTTTTAAATTGATTTTGCACATGCGTTGATGCCTCATAAATCCCCCAAGTATGGAATTTGGAGACCTTCTGAATTGGTAAACACATCCATGTGAGTGGCAGGGTGGCATGCCCCACCTCCACAGGCACAGAAGCTCCTGCACTCTCTTTAAGATGTATGTGTCTCTCCATCTGGCTGTTCATCTCTAGCCTTTATTATATCCTTTATCGTAAACCAGTAAACATAAGTGTTTAGCTGAGTTCTGTGAGCCATTCTAGCAAATTATTAAGCCCAAGGAGGGAGGTTGCAGGAACCCCAATTTGTAGCTGGCTGGTCAGAGGTACAGATGACAAACTGGGACTTATGAGTAGCATGTGGTGGTGGTCTTATAACCTCTGGGGTCTTCCTAACTTTAGGTAGATCGTTTTAGAACTGAATTGAATTGTAGAACACCCAGCTGGTATCAGAGAATTGGTTGGTATGGGGAAAAACTGACACTTCAGGTCACAGAAGTTTCTATGTGAATAGTAGAGAATAAACACAAGAGGTTGTTGTATATATGCATTGTCTCTCCTATCTATCTAATTTTAACAGATATGGGAAAATTTACCCATTTTGTAGAAGTGGGGAAAAGCCCAGGCCTGGCATGAGAATGAACTTGGAGTCTATCACTCCTTTACCATACAGGCATTTCAGAGTATGTGTTTTCATCAAGACATGCCAAACTTCTGCTCAATGCATGAATGTGTAAGCCTACCTACCCCCAACACCATTCAGCAATGTCTGATTTACAGAATCCACAGAATTAGACATACTGAATATGTTTTCAAAATCATTCATTATTATATCCTCATCAATAGCGCATTTAGGAGGAAATACATTTGTTGGCATTTAGTTCCTCTAAAATTATGCCTATTTTAAGGACAAATGAGTAAAAAATTTCTAATACATTCTTGATTCTTCACAGTTCATGAAGCACACATAATTATACTCTGTAAAAACAGAGAGCTTGAGGATTTCCCCCACTCCATTTGCAGGGGAAGGCAGTGGCAAGTCTTTGCAATACAAGCTGGAGCCTCATCCAGACAAATCATGATTATCCAGGGTGCAATATTAAAAAACTATAAAACCAAATATCTGCAGTCAAAGATACTCTCTCACCAAGTGGCAAATATATCTCTTAAATTGGACTCCATGGCCTGCATTTCTCTTTTCTTCCTGCACCACCCCTCGCTTAGGGTCCTAGAATTCTGTGCTATCTAATATGGCAGCCACTAGCCAAGTGTGGCTACTTAAGTGTAAGTTATTTAAAATCAAATACGTTCAGCTCCTCGTTAGCACCAGCTGCATTTGAAGTACTCAATAGTCACATGTGACTGGTGGCTGCCATAATGGTTAGTGCAGACAGAATGTTTTCATCACCACAGCATGTTCTATTGGACAGAACTGCCTGAGTTGTTTCTCTATGCTAGCAGGTACAAACAAGCCATGGGCAAAGGGAAGGGTTTCTTTCTTTTTTTTTTTTTTTACAATTTGATTCCAAGAATTTTAGGACTAGATTAGCTAGTTCCTTCATGGTGATGTTAGCAATAGTTGATAGTTTCATAGCATGTGGGAATGTGTTGATCAATAAATGTTTGCTGAGTGAATGAATGAATGAAAGTTTAGGATGGGTTCATTTACATTGTGTCTCATATGAACTTTACCAAAATTCTGGTGGGCTGGGCTGATAATTCCATTTTAAAGATGAAGAAACGAAGGATTATACAATTTGGCCAATATCAAACTAGCAAAATTAAGAGATGAACTTAGACCATGTTTCTTAATCTAAATTTAGCAAAGAAGTTGAGGTGCAGAACAGAGAGGTTCTGTTACATTTTTAAGAACACAGTACTGCGTAGCAGATCCAGAACTAGAACCCAGGGCTCCTGAAGGTGAACCCAGGGTTTTTCTACTTCACCTTGACATCACATATAACTTTAGAACATACTTCTTGAGGAGCCTTGGTGGCTGTTGGTTGAGCACTATACTCTTAATTTCAGCTTAGGTCGTGGTCTTAGGGTTGTGAGATTTAGCCCCACTTGAGAGTGCTTGAAAATTCTTTCCCTCTTTGCCCTGCTCATGTGCTCAAGTGTGCTCTCTCTCTCAACTAAATAAATATAAAAAGAGAACATACTTATTTCTCTAGAAACATCCCTTCTTCACTACCTTCTTTGATGTTGAATTTGTGTCTTTGGTAATTATCTTCTAGAAACTGTCTTCAAACTACAGGTACTATACTAACAATAACATTTATAACTAGACCTTATTATATACTGAGCTCTAATCTTGACACTTTACATTGATAATTCTATTAAATTCTTCTCAGAGCCCTATGAGATCAATCATCCTGTTTTGAGGGTGGGAAAACTGAGGCACAGAGGTTTGGGTAATTTTCTCATAATTAGTGACTCCAACTCCTATGGTCTGAATCCAGAGCCTGAGAGAGGGAATCCTATGAGACTGAATGAAGAGAAATATCTCTCTACAGGGCAGTTGGAGATTACTAGAGGGGAATTTCTGAGAAGCAGACAAAAGCATGTCACTAGAAAAAAAATGCCTCCAAGAGAAAGAGACGGTTTTGAACAACCTCGAAGTACGCGGGGTCCTTATGCCAAATTATAGGAGTAACAACAATGTGAGACTGTGCATTTTTCACCTGCTTGCTACCCTCTGGTCCTGGGCCTAGAGGGATAAATGAGCTAATGAGGACTGGTAAACCGAGTAGTCCGCAGGACTCCCTTCCCTTTTCACGGGATTCAGAAAAATGAAAAGGCTCAAAGCAGTACCAGGCTGGGGGCTGAGAAACTCTGCTATCAGGTAAGAATTTGGAGTTTTGATTCTTGCACTGGAATGGAGATTTTAATTCCTTGCTTTGAGATTGTTTGGGGAATGGAGAGTGATGGGGAGATTTTGGAATTATCTGAGCATGATCCCTGACCAAGGATTCATCCAGGTGGTAAATTCGAACATATAATGGGGGGCAATAAAGTTGTCTTATGCCTGTTCCTGATCTCAGCTGCATAAGAAAAGAGTCACAGAAATGAAGTGTATTGCCATCCAGGTTTCAGGACTTTCTAATTTTATCTAGATCTCAACTTAGCTCTCAGACTAGAGATTGGGCTATTTTAAAAGCCTGAGAGAAAAATCTTTAACAATGATGCTGTTCAACTTCTTCTAGGAACAGTAGTGGGGAAGGGGATTTCTCTCAATGAAAATGCGGGGAGGGAACTCGGGAGGACCTGTGCTTATGGCCAGAACCCTGTGAAAGCTGCTTTGACAGGCAATGTCCAACTCTGAAAATTAGCCAAATACACAAGAAACAGAAAAGAGTTCTCCTTCCCTCAGGTATTCTGAGGCTCAGGCCTCTGAGAAAGAAACTTCATGTTCCAAGTCACTTAGTACATTCCATCGGTCAGCTGACTATAAGCAAATTATATCAGGCATTAAAAGAGGTAAGTGATGTGAAGCAACAGGAACTCTTATTTCTGGTGGGAATACAAAATGGGATAGCCACTTTGGGGGCCAGTTTGGTGGTTTTTTACAAAGCCAAACATACTTAGGATGCAGCAATCTTATTCCTTGCTATTTACCTAAAGGGGTTGAAATCTTATGTCTACACAAAAACCTGTGCCAGATGTTCATAGCAGCTTTATAATTGCCATCATTTGGAAGGGACCAAGATATCCTTCAGTAGGTGGATGGATCAATAAACTCTGGTACATCCACACAATGAAATATTATTCATGGCTAAAAAGAAATGACCTACCAAGCCATGAAAAGATCTGGGGAAGCTAAAATACCTATTACTAAGCAAAAGAAGCCAGTTTGAAAAGGCAATACACTATATGATTCCAATCATATGATATTCTGGAAAAGGCAAGACTATGGAGATAGTAAAAACATCAGTGGTTGCCAGGAGTTAGCGGGGAGGGAGGGATGAATAGGTAGAGCACAGAGGATTTTTAGGGCAATGAAAATAGTCTCCATGATATTATAAAATTGGATACATGTCATTATACACTTGTTTAACCATAGAATGTATACTACCAAGAGTGAACAATAGTGTAAACTATGGATTAATGAGTCAGTGTAAATTCACTGACTGTAACAAATGTATCACTCTGGTTCTAGACATTGATAGTGGGCGAGGCTGTGTGAGGACAGGGGGGCTCTGGGAACTCTCTGTACTGCATACTCAATTCCACTGTGAACCTAAAATTGCTCTAAGGAATAAAATCTATTAAAAATTAAAAAGTTAAAAAGAAAAAAAAAAGGAGATAAAAGTGGAAAGGGAGGCACCCAGGATCTTCACTGATCTCTCTCTCTGTATCTCTTTCTAAGTCTGACTTTCTCTCCTCTTTTGCATCATTTGGTTGTAATGGAAAAATGGAATCCGGCCCTACCTCTGGCCCGTTGAATGTCTGACTTTTGTCCAGAGGATATCCAGAGTCTCTTTCCTACCACTGCACCCCCAGCGATCCAAGGGAGAAAGTGAACTAATTACAAAATGTAAAGCAGAGACTGAACACTGCTGGCTTATAGGCCAAATTCTGCCTGCAGATGTATTTTCTTGGCCAGCAATTTATTTTATTTTTTAATTTGAACTACTCAATAAAATTTAAAGTTATGCTTCATGTAAAAACTTTGATTTTTAGCTTTCCCTTTAAGGTAATCAGAGGTAGCAACATAGGGCTCAGAATTCCACAAAGCAGCAATTGGCTAAAGTTGAATGGTTTCATTTGTACTTCCTTCTGGTTCTGGAAGCAATGAGGACTGAGACCTTTGTTGCAAAGAGTTGCATCCATTTAAACAGTTACCTAGGAGTAGATATGCATCTTTTTTAAACTATAAAATTAATTTAGGATATGGAAAGCATAAACTAAGATATTATAGATCTGTTGTTTCTTATAGGGAAATTCTGGAATCTTCTAAAAAGGGGAAATTTATAAATGTGTCAATATCAGATGAGCTTCTACCAAATGAGGAGATAGTGAATGTGCAGGAGGGAGCAGAGAGCTGTACTGAGAATCAGGGAGGCTGAAACTGCATTTCTAGTTTAGCCTTGAGTCAACTGGGTGACCTCAGAAGAGTCTCTAATTTCCTAGGCTGCAGTTTTACTATTATAATATTAGGGACTGGTGTAGCTAATGTTCCTCAAAGAGCATTTCTTGGCATCTGTGAAAACAGAGTTCCATTTCCAAATAGTTTGGGAAACCTGCATCTTTCATCTGGCTTTGGAAGACCACCCTCAAATACTGCCACAATAAAGAGACTTCCTATAGGAATAAAACTTGGTTAACTTTGTTTAATCTTGTGCGTTCTGTAAATTTACCTGACAAAAGATATCATTTATTAACAGTGCTCAGACTTGAATCTTGTGGCACATATTTTGATGAGTCACAACTACATTGGGATCCATCCAACTTGTGTGTTCAATTGTCCTGTGAAGGGTGTTAAGTATACATTGAGAATTTGAGGGATTTGCATTTCAGGATGTTTCTAATTAATTCATTTCACTTTATCCCCACCCCCCCTTTTTTTTAACTGCAGAGAACACTCTATTTTTCTCCCTTGCTAAGATAACTGCAACAAATTAGCAATGGAAAGTATATTCTTTGTATTATCTGAATTTGATTTTCCAAGATCTTCCTTTTCTAGGTATAATGGATGTTCATCTCTTCCAAAGTGACCATTATGCTGCTAAAATAGTGAAGTCTGACAAAAGCAGAGCTGTTGTGGAAACATTAAGAAAACATAATTATCGTAGAATGGCACCACCCAATTTGCATATTGTTGAAATGCATCTTGATGGGAGAAGGAAACAATTTCAGGAAAATATTTTCTGTGTCATGATTTCCATCCTCTTTGTTTCTCTTATCCATGTGGGGCTGATCAGAATGCTTTATTATACAAATTTTAAATAAGTCAGGATTTAAAAAAATCTATTTCCTATGAATGAGGCAAGCTTAATCCTTTATGGTTCCTCAGGGGTGAATCTGGAAGCCCCTGAAAAATATAGCTCCATTTGGAGCACTAAAAATTCCTTCAAAGAGCTCATGGAAATGCCGTTTCCTTCCAGACGATGTGACATCAGCATGCAGGCATGGGGGAGTTAGGCTTTGAGTCAAGTGTACCAGATATTAAGCAAACCATTCAGGGTTATACAGATAAATTTAGATTTATATCTTTTTTTTTTTTTTTAAAGATTTTTATTTATTTGACAGAGAAAGACACAGCGAGAGAGGGAACACAAACGGGGAGTGGGAGAGGGAGAAGCAGACTCCCTGCCGAGCAGGGAGCCCGATGCGGGACTCGATCCCGGGACTCCAGGATCATGACCTGAGCCGAAGGCAGTCGCTTAACCAACTGAGCCACCCAGGCGCCCTAGATTTATATCTTTAAACAGTCCGAATAGGAACATTATATTCTTCATATAGAGTGCCACTTTTTTTTCATACAAAGGCAGAGATGGCTGTGGGTAGTCTTTTCCTTATTGAACCTCAGCTCTTCTCGTTCCTCTTCCTAAAGCACTCAATGGTGAGGGATTTGGAGCTGATGGCACATGACTTCTTATAGTGCATTAGTTCACCTTTGGCACACCAGAGGACTACCCTCTGCTTAGCAAGAGACTTGGATCTAGCTTCGAAAAGGATTCTGATACTAATAAACTAAAAATCAAAAGTCAAGACTATTAAGATAAAATTTGATGGGAATGCATATATAGTGTTTTTATAAGTTCTAAAAAGTCACTAATGCATGGATATGTGGACCATGGAACTTGAATTATCCATATGCTTATTGTTAGTACGCAGGTTCTTAGGTTTTATTAGTAAAAGCACAATATTTAACACATGCAGGAGGTTTCTGTCCCACAGAAAAACCTGTCCTCTACACTGGTCAGTCTGGATAAACACTGCTGCTTTTGATCTCAAATGCCTTATTTTCATAGGAATAGTGATAAATCAGAGTTTGTAGAAGAGGCTGACGGGAGGGTGGGAAGGAATGGCTGGAAACCCTGACAATTTGGAGACTGATAACTCTAAAGCAGAGGTTAGGTCTTGATCATGTTTGTATCCCCCAGCAGCTGTTTCCTGGGAACAATTGAGACTGTATAGACCCCAGAAGAAAGGGCTTAAAGGAAAAGTGACAGATGGCTACAATGTGGGGAAAAAAGGCTGACTTTCTCTAGGGAAAAGAAATTGGGTTGGTATTTATAGATTATTGCCATGCGATTCTGTAGAATATTATGTTTTTAATCATGATGTCCAATGTTAGAAATGAACTCAGACTAGCCTAAAATTTTCCACTCTTTGCCTTCACTCTATTGTCTACCAAGCACCTCTGCTATTTCTCAAGGCAAAAGGACCCTAAATGGGTTTTCATGAATTAATGTAGATTTGCGTGATGCTTTTTGTGATTTCCTCCCCACCCTTTCCTGTTGCTTCAACTAAATGATTTAGAATATCTTCATATTTTCTACATTATCTCTCCCCTTCTGTCTCCAACAACTCCAATGATAAGCAAAATTTGGATTGTAAAACCACAGCAAGCAGAATTAATCTGATATTACAAACCTAGGAAAACCAAAGCATGAGATAGAGCCTCTCATCAGGCTTTCCCTTTATGGTCCTTTTGCTATGTGGATTGCTATAGTGACTGGGGAAAGTGAATGTGAATATTATAACATTTCAGCTTAAAAGTATTTGTGAAAGTTTTTCCTCCCCAACTGGGTTTAGATTTGACCTTGGCATGATTTATACTGCATGGGAATACTATGTGTTAGTAAAGTCTCTTAAGGTCCTTCTGAAAAGTTTTTACCTTGTTTTTAAGTAACTTAGGTCCAGAAAGGACCACAAGAAAATGGCAGTGGGAAAGTTGGTGTGTATGTGTATATAGGAGTCTATAGCTGCAACACATAAACCAGACAGGAGGAAGCTAATAGTTCTAGGACTTTTAAACAATTAGAATCATCTAATAATGTCACAGTGGTGACCTCCTCACCCTGGGTATCTTCAAGCAAGGAACTTGGAAGGCTAGCTGTGGCAGTGAGGAGACTTCTCATTAAAAAAAAAAAAAAAAAGGACTCCTGGACTGTTTCTGAGTTTCCAATTATTACAAGTCACTCACAAGCAGTAATCAAACAACAATAGCAAAGAAAGGGCGCCTGGGTGGCTCAGTTGGTTAAGCGACTGCCTTCAGCTCAGGTCATGATCCCAGGGTCCTGGGATCGAGTCCCGCATCGGGTTCCCTGCTCTGCGGGGAGCCTGCTTCTCCCTCTCCCACTCCCCCTGCTTGTGTTCCCTCTCTCGCTGTGTTTCTCTCTGTCAAATAAATAAATAAAATCTTTAAAAAAAAAAAAAACAATAGCAAAGAAAGTGTAGATGTTCAGTTCTAGCTGCTACCCATACATTAAGTAGATTTTTTAGTCTGATGCCAATG
The DNA here is from genome assembly GCF_029215605.1 of Mirounga angustirostris. Lineage (NCBI taxonomy): Eukaryota > Metazoa > Chordata > Mammalia > Carnivora > Phocidae > Mirounga > Mirounga angustirostris. Next base: position 171,299,383 of record NW_026991709.1, on the reverse strand, counting down.
TCCAAGTCAATTTCTCTGTCAAAACCTGAGAGGAACATCCACGATAATATGACCTAGAAAGAAGAAAGACCTGCGTTGCTTTACTGTGGGGACCAAGTGCTTCCTAAATGGTCTTCAAATCTCTGAACCTGCCATTTCTGGTTCTTTTAACACTCTGCCTCCCCAACTTTGATCATATTACCTGAAAAACTAACTCTGACTTCCCATATCCTCCTCAAAACAGTCCAAAAACTCTAAGGTTGTCATGCAAGTCTTACAATTTTCTGCTCCAAATTATTTTTTGCTATTACCTATGGATGCCCTTTGTGATATTATTTGGACACATGAAAAGCATGGCCATCTCTAGACCTTTTCTCACTGTTCCCTCTAGCTGGAATGTCTCCCTCCCAATCACTAAATATTTAAACCTCACCCTCCCGCATTATCAGTTCAAACTCCACTTTTCCATGAAGGTGATCCCAGTTACCTCACCTGGAAATAACAATTCCCTTGTCTTAAGTGACAATAGCACTTCCTTGTCATTCTCTTATGGCAGTTTCACACTGTAGCTTAAACTATATTTAGCCGTAGAGAGTAAAATAAAAAGAAAAATGCATTTAGCAAATGATGACAGAAGAAACATAAATGATATATTTTAAAGTTAGAGTAGACTATTTTACACAGCATTCCATTCAATGGGCACATGCCCTAGAATGAGCCCAAGATGGGAGATAAGAATAATTTGCTATTCCTCAATTGGCCCCAGGCCCCATGGACTTGCATTCAGGGCATGCTGTAATATAAACATGTATTTTTCAACATGAGACCCACAGTTTACTGAGATGTTCACGTAGTAAACCCTGACTATGGAGGTGGGCATATGGCTTAGACTGGACCGAATGTACTTCCCACGGCAGACATAGCAATGAGGATCACCAAATTTGATTTAATCTTCCTCTTCCTGGGACATCAACTATTTTGTATAGTACTCAGCCAAAGAACTGGTGATTTGTTCCAACTATTGAAATCACCTGGCTGTACTGGACTTACTAAGATGTCTTGGTCTTCAACATGACCCACAACTTTCTGTGGGACTTCAGGAAGAAAGCTGACTATGGGCATTTTCTGCCTCTCATGCTGGCTTTAGACTCTATTCTCTGTGCCCTAAGTGACTCCATAATATATGTTTTATCTCTCCAACTCAAGCATAACTCTTGAGTTTTGGAACCAGGCCTTTGTCCTCTCAGAACAATACCTAACGCACTCTGGTCACTTTTAATAGTGTTCGACCAAAAAACGAACAAACCCTGAAACGTAAAGATGCTACCAATAGGTATGTCCTTTAAACTTTTTCTTTTTTAATTCCAGGAGTAATAATATCTTGAAACTGCTCCATCCATTCTCTTTCACAAAATCTACCCTGGGACATTTACAAAGTAGTTAATACAAGGCAAGGACCTAAGCTATGGCAGCAGAACAGGGTGAGGCTAAACTCTCTTCTCTTCCCCCACTGCACCCTGGGAGGTATAAGCAGTTGTTTTCTTCCTGAGAATATGTTTTAATGAAAGGGACTGAGACTCATTTTCTTGATAGACTAACCAGGAGCAGACAGAATAAGTGGCAAAATACCTAGAGAAGTTGGTGGTCTAATCAAGGTGGTCTCTCATCTCTGCATTCGAGTAGTGCTCTTTTCTCTGCTCTAAGATATATGATGCATCATGTAAAACCAGTTCATATTAACTATTGAAAACATGGCACAGCTGATGGCTGTTTCCTTATATACCAACCTCCAGATCAGCCATTTATCATTCACATGTACAAAGTGGGTTGCATTGCAAATGAGATGATATCACCCAAGCCATATTTCAGTTAAGAATAAGAGATTGTCAACTCATTGAAAATGTGTGAAAATAAATTCACCTGATATATATATTTTTTTTATCTGTTCCAGCGGGACATGATAAAAATGTCTCTGGGTACATTTTATTGCTGATGAAAAGCAGAGGATGACAGCACATGGGGCAGATTTGCAGAGCACATAGCCCATAGATTATGTCTCCTCTCCACTGTCAAATGCCTCTGCTTCCCCCCACCCCCTTTTTTTCCCCTCAGAACCATCCACTTGAATCATGAAATGTCAAAGTTGGAAGGGGCTCGATATATCATTTTCTAGGATTATACCTGATTATAGGACCTGAAACACATGAGCTTTGAAGGATGTTGAACACCCTAAAACATTCTTGTGTATATGCATTTGGGATCCACAGCTTCTGCAAGACTTTTAAAAAGCCTTGTGGACCCCAAAATAATAACTTTTAAAGTTAGTTTTGACATTTAATACATAAGGGAGGTAGATCCCCGATAAGTTACAGATCTAGGGCCAGAGCTCAAGGTTCTTGGATTCTTCAGCCAATGCGCTTAGTGACTCACTGCAACCTATCACACAGTGTGAATGATGGTTACTATTGCTCAGGAAAATCCATTTTTTCTATTCTCCTTTTGTAACTAAGACCAAAGATGTGGGCACATGGCTTAGGCTGGGTCAAGCATAGTTCTGATAGCAGAGACTACACCATAGGGTAACCAAATTCAATTTCATTTCCTTCTTTTTTGGCACACAGGAAAATTTCATTATTTTCCAGTCTGTTCTGCTGTTAGGTGGGGCCATGTTACTTGGTGGGATAAAGATGAAAATGATGTACACAGCTTCCAAGTATGGCCCAAGTACAAAAACACTTACAAATATAAAAACATTCCTTATAAACTTCTAGCTTTCTTCCCATATCTTGGGACCTTGGAGGCCACATATTTAGATCATGTATCAGAAGAAGGGAGCCTAGACCCTTGAGTTACCTGATGGAGGAGAGCCCCAGCCGATAACATACTGCTGTTTGTATGATTAGGAATAAAGTTTGATATGCTAAATCACAAAGATTTGGGAGTTATTAGCACACTACAGCCTATGCTACCTTTAGTAATGTCCCTGGACATGGTAATTGGTCCAAGGAGGGCACATGATACAAGATAGCCAAATATAGTCTTTCAGTGGCCTATAGGGAGCTTTGATGCAAGAACAAACATTCTCAGTATCTCAGTGGCGGCTCAAAACAGTAAATGTTTTCTATTCATTCATGTTATACATTAGCAGCTTTATGTTGGGTTTGTGTTTCTACGTACCTTTTCATTCTGGGGTCCAGGCCAATGGAGCATAAGGGGCATACCTTGCCTTGTGAAAGAGGAGAAAAGCAAAGGCTGGTGGAAAACTGTGGTGCTTCTTAAAGTTTACATTCAAATATGGCATACACTGTGGTCACTTTCCTTCCGTTGACCAAAGCATGTCACATAGCCAGAATGAAAGTCAACAAGGTGGATGTACACTTGGCCCATTGGAGACTTGGCAAATCACATGGCAATGGGTGGGGAGGTACAGTCTTTTTATGATGGGGGGATTATTTTGAATAATCATTTATACCTTGGATTGGTGTCTAAATGTCGGGGGAGAGAAACTCTGTTTTGTCTGGGATTAACAACTATGGCCACTAATATTCATGTTTGCCATCCTGTAAAAGTGGTCTGTCAACATAATGTTGGAGACGTGAGGTCCGATGCTCAAGAGGAGACAAGAACAGAATTTCAGGCGCATAGAGAGAGAGAATTTTACTGACTTGGAGCCTTATTTCCAGTTCTGAAACCCTGGTTCCCATAGCTTGTTCCTCGGTTCTGGGAGTTACCTACCCTGGTATCCTTCCCAGTATATGAGCCATCAGGGTAGACTATCCTTTCCCTATTTTTCCTTTTAGATTCTACATTTTTTTTTGCCTCAGTTAGCTTTAGAATTTCTGTCACTTGTAATCAAGAGAATACTAATATAATTTACTATATAATACATATTGTCACATAATATATATTTTATAATTGACATTTGCCTTGTGGAATTAGCTAGGTTGATAGAATCAAATAGGGTTAGGGTCAAATCCACTAATTTTTTTCTAGTTATATGACCTTGGGCAACTTATATTAATTCCATGTCTCAGTTTCCCCATATGTAAAATGGGACAGTAATACCTCACAGATTTAAGTTAATCTACTTCTTTCTTAGTCTTTCCCATGTCAGAAAATAGCAGCTCCATTTGTTCAGTGACTCAGGACGAAATCCTTACAGATTTGTTCGCCTTCTTTCTTTCTCTTACATACACTCCACATTCAATCCATTAGAAATTATACTGAGAATCCCACTACTTCTCACGACTTTTACTGCCGAAGTCCATGCCATCATCTCTTGCTGACTCTTGCTTCCTTTCTGTGGTTTGTCGTGCAACAGTAGGAATGAACACTGGGAAACATAACTCACGTCATGGCATTCCCCTGCTCAAACTTCCCATCTCACTCAGGAGAACCAAAATTCTGACCCTAACCAGACTGTGCATGACAAGGCTACCCGCTTCCGCCCTGGCCTCACCTGTACCACTCCATCTTCTTTTTCTTCTTTACTCTACTCACCTATCTAACTTAATGCTATTCCTGAGAAATAGCCAGTACACTCCTGCCTCAGGGCCTTTGCACTTATGGCCCTTCTGCTTAGACCACTCTTCCCAGAGTATTTCCTCCTCCTTTCCTTTCCTTTTGATTTTTGCTCAAGAGTGACCTCATCAGAGAGGCATTCCCTGATCGCTTTATATAAATAACAGTCCTCTCCTCTCCCAGTCACATTCTTTATTTGCTGATTGTACTTTGCTTATTTTCATCAAAACACTGGCAACCACCTGACATGTTATATGTTTAGTTTATTTTGGTAAGCTTTAGAAGAGCAGAGAGTGTTTTATTAACTGCTTACTCCATTTTGGGGGAACATCGTAGATGCTTAGTAAATGTATATAGTATAAATGAATATGTGAATCAATACGATTGACATAGGGATTAACTTAACTTAAAATGTCTGTAAAATGTATAGAGTAAGACCAGGCACATAGTAGAAGAGAGAACTGTGTCTATTATCTCAAGACTGAGCCTTCCCTTTGTCCGTGATTCTTCAAATAACAGAGGCTGACATGGGAGAATTTAAGAGTAAGGCCCCTTCCTACATTCCTGAAGCCACATGTCATGAACAGCTGTCTCTGTAGTCTGTGAGGTCAACCCTGAGCTCCAGACAGCAGGGTCCTAGGGAGAAGAATCCAGGTGTGACACTCTCTTGTCCCCAGCAATGCCCAGCCTCAACCTTCCTTATCAGGACCTCTCCAGCTACTGGTTTAGACATCAAGTCATGAAGAGCTCAGGCAAAAACATCCCTGGAGGAGGATTATTGAATTTTAACAAGATGGATGAAAATAGAAACTCCCCAAATCTACCTTTTAGTGAAAACAGGCGGCAGCAGCTATAGAGCACAGGTGAGGGAAGAATGAGAACTGTGGGCAAGCGTCACAGCGAGAATAATTCCCACAGACTCTGAGGCTGACTGCAGGCCAGGGGTGATGGTGGAGAGGGTCATCATTTTAGAATCCCTACGCCTCAGAAAGACTTATCCTTCTGCACTATCCTGACTTCAATGCTGTAATTCCAGTGGTCCTAGTTTTAACACATTCTGAGATTTCATCAGAGCAGTGTACAGAACTAGCAAAGGGGCGAAGCGGCAACCTCATTGGAAAGTCTATTATATACTCCTCACACAGAAAGCCTATCACGCATTCTTTGATGACCACACAGGGATATTGTTTACACAGGGCTGCTTCATTCTAGCAGAGATCCCACTGAAGAGCTGCAGGGGCCATTTACTGGCTGGCAGCAGCAACTGCAGATAGGGAAACAGAGCCATGTACTCCTGCTCTGCTTTCCATTCTCTCCCCTTCTCTGGGGGGCGGGGAGGGGAGCTTCCTTTATGGGAGTATTTGTGTTCTCACTTTCCGTTTGCTTTTTCTTTCTCTGGCTCCCATTCCTCTCCTCTCCTTTCACCTTTTCCTCTCTCTGCCTTGCTCATCACCTAGTATGCATACAGTGCCCAATACCTGTTGGACTCTGGGGTATAACAAACATGGCTGGGACATGTTTCCTGTTCCTATGGAGCTTTCGGTCAACTGCCGAGTATGCGTCTTCCAGGGAAAAGAACAGGAAGCCAGAGAGGTAAAATGTGACGTTCAGTAAAGGTGGGGAGCCCTGGAAGCTTTATGGAGAGGGACCTGAAGGATGGACGTGGACTTGAAGAACTGGGGTGGGAAGAAGCCTGAAGGTGGGCCACTGCCAGGGACCAGAGAGAAGTTAAATTTATCTTTGTAACAGCTCCATTTCTGGTATGCCTACTTCATGCCCACCATGCGGCTAAGTCCATGACACAGATGATCTCATTTAATCCTCATCTAAGCCTATGATGAATGATCTCTTTTACAGATAGAAATGGATGCTAAGAGAAATTGAATAACCTTATCCAAAGTCACACAGACAGTTAATGGTAGAGTTAGAAATTAAGTCCAGACCCATAACCCTAGGCTTTACTATTTTCTGAAGGAGTAGATTTCTTACTACTTACTACTTACTACTCCTATGTTTAAAACATAGGAGCAAAGGCCAGATGGTGAGGGGTCTAGAATACCAGAAGGAGTTTTAAGTTTCCTTGGTAAGCAATGGTTGGAGGTGGGGGGTGGGTCTTCAAAGCGCTGAACAAAGCATTAATAAGCTCTCTCATTTAACTTTTGTCTTACCCCAGTGTAAAATGGCAAACAAACACAAATTAATCTCCCTCACCACAGTTAACTATGTCCCATTCCTTTCATGAGCCTCCACATCACTCAAGATAAAGGTATTTTTCTAACTCATAGCTGCTTCATTTCTTTCTATTCCAACCCTTCTTCCAAGTGTCTTTGTTACTGTTTGATATTGTTACAAAGGCATTTTAGTATAGCTAAAATAAGATTCTAGAAATCCATATTTAATTGATGTTGGCTATTACAGATTTTGTGGTAGTGGTTTGTTTTCTTTCTAGTGCATTATTTAGTAATGAAGAAACTTCAGGCTCAGAAATTGTGGGCTAATTATCATTTACATAATTATGTGGTAAACACACTCCCAAATTGTGATTTTCAATTTTTTCCAAAGAGTCCCCAGGAATTTCATATTCTTTAAAAATTTGCTTATTACTTATTCATTAAATAGATTTATCCTGAAGTAGATAATATCATCTCTCTTGAGTGCAAGTTTCATTACCTTTCCTTGAGGTTAATAGATGAAGGTCAGATATAAACATGCCAGAGAGCTTTTAACTCTCTTGTAGGGCCATTATCTGGATGGTTACTGGCTGTATTTTAAAATATTTCACTAGAGTTTTGTTGATTAGGGCCTTGAACTTTCAGCTCCTCAGTGTAGCCCCCAAGGCAGAATGTTAAATAAAGGACCAGTCTGTCCGTTAGGAATTGGGACCTGCTATAACAGTTTCACACATTCTAGAGATTTCTTTACTTGGGAAGAGGAAAAAGGCATTAGTCTGTTCTTATCAAGACAAGCAGGCAAACGCTTCTGTTTAAGCTTAAATCAGTTTGAGATAGAATGAGACCTCTTTATGATGAGCATATAGGAGGAGGAGGAAAGGAAGTAAAAAATGAATAAATAAATCCAGGATGATTCTAAAGCAGTAAATACAAGAACAACACTTGTGCTGTCTTGTTCTCTTTTCACATAAATTTCTGGCAGAACTCAAGCTTCTCTGGAAAAGGCAAAGAACTGGGATAAACAATCTGATAATCATATACACATAGCCACTACTCCAGTATGAAAATTTGTTGGTTTTAAGATTTGTGGTGTGCACTTCCAAACACTGGCGAAATATCCCCATGACAGCCTAGCTTGGCCTGTGAGGCATATACACACTTTTCATCTGCATTAATTCATGTATTGATTCATACTTTTTATCCCCACAGAACACTGAGAAGGTTCATTTGTCAATGTGACTGGGCCATAGGATCACCAGATAGCTGGTTAAACAAAACTTGGGGTGTGTCTGTGAGGGTGTTTACATATGAGATTAGCATTTGAATTGGTGCACTGAGTAAACCAGATGGCCCTCCCCAGTGTGGGAGGGCATCATCCAATCTGTTGAGGTCCTGAATAGAACAAAAAGGTGAAAGAAGGTTGAATTAGCTCTGCCAGCCTGCTTGAGCTGTAACGTTGATCTTCTCCTGCCCTTGATGCTCCCTTGTTCTCAGGCCTCCAAGCCTAGACTGGAATGTACACAACTGGCTCCACATCTCTCAGGCCTTGGAAATACACCACCAGCCTTTTTGGGTCTCCAGCTTACAGATGGCAGATCATGGGACGCCTCAGCTTCCATAACTGCATGAGCCAATACCTTATAATAAATCTTTCTTACTTTTGTCTCTTTCTCTTCTTTCTTTTCTTTCCTTCCTTCCTTTCTTCCTTTCTTTTCTTTTCTTTTGAGAGAAAGCATGAGTGGAGGCAGGGGGACAGAGGGAGAAGAAGAGAGAGAATCTTAAGCAGGCTCCATGCCCAGCATTGAGTCTGACATGGTGGTTGGTTTCAGGACCCTGAGATCATGACCTGAGCCGAAATCAAGAGTCCAATGCTCAATGGACTGAGCCACCCAGGTGCCCCAATAAATCCCTTTCTAAAGATGTATATTCTAAAGATTCTGTTTCTTTGGAGAAACTTAACAAATACAAATACTTAATAATGGGGAACAATGGGTTAAATCAGGGATTGCCAACTCAAGTGACTGTATGAGTCTTAGGGAAAAAAAGAGTGTAAGAAGTCTCCCTCCCATTTTCTGTAAAACATGCAGCCCTCTCTGTCTTTTTTATTTTCCCATTTTTCTCTCAGGACATGGATACATGAACTATTTCACCTTAACTCCACTGTAAGAAAAAGACTAGCACAGATATAAAATAGCAACTGATATTTTGTCTTCATAGGGACAATAGGACCTGAGAAAACTGAGGCACAGTGTAAAGTGGGTGTTGTGTAAAAAAAGGCCAAATGTTACCAAGTTTTAGCTGACTGGTGCAGATGGTGAAACAATTCTGCAAGATCTGTTTTTTGTTTTATGACAAGCTAGAAATTTGGGCTTATGTAAACAATCTAATTTTTGAACCCAACCACTAATACAAATTTAAAAAATCTCATAGGCGTGGGAACAAACATGTTTATAAGCCATTTCTGGCTCATGAATCATGAGTTTGAGAAGACTCTGGTTAATGGGGATGTAGGATGCTGAGAATGGTGGAAGTGAGAAAAAACACAGTAAGAACATGATAAACTCACTATCTTCAGAACACGAAGAAAGCAGATGCATTCACATGGTTTCCTATACCAGACAGTGAGAACTTGTCAAATCAGGACCATATTCATTTCAAGGTAGTTACAAAGATTATCATAATGATATGTTGGTAATTTGAATTAATTGCACAGTGATCCATCACAGATTACATTAAGTGAAGGAGAATACAAAAATAAACACTGAACTGGAACAGATTTTTAGGAGAAGCAGAGAATGACTAATTCAGAGGAAGTGGCAGACATGGGGTTCCCAATTCCCATTCTCTCACCATTTACCAAAAAATATGAGTGAGACATACATATATATGGGCAAAAATAGTTATATTTATTGCTTTTTAAAAAAGATTTTATTTATTTGAGAGAAAGAGCATGAGCAGAGAGGGAGGAGCAGAGGGGAGGAATAAGCAGAATCCCCACTAAGCAGGGAGCCCAATGAGGGGTTCAATCCCAGGACCCTGGGATCATGACCTGAGTGGAAGGCAGACTGAACTGACTGAGCCACCCAGGTGCCCCTATTTATGCTCTTCTATGAACAAATGATTTCAAATTCAGAAGCACCATCCAAGGGTCTTCAAAAGGGTTACCTTTCTTGTCTGGAAATTATTATACTGGCTTGTCATAATTTCATATTTCATTAAAATGTTTTGTGTAATTTGTAACCTTGAGACAGGTGACAATCACATTCAATCTCATTTATTTGGAAAAAGGTGGTGAAATTTATAGCTTCTGAAATTTGTTCTTTTCAACTCTACTATTTTATGAGATTCTATAACAAGAAGTGATAGCTGTCCAAGGATAAATGGTTCTAGAAAAAGATCATTTAAAATGAATACAATTAAAATGGGAACCAAAAATTCATAATATGTAATGAAATGTTTGATTGGAATGTTATCTTGAAAAATGATACCAAAATTGCAAAAATTTTATTCCAAAGTTAACAATATTTAAATTTTGAATGCAACTGCATAAAATGTCAGAATGAGCCAGCTTAAATCAAGCATTGATTATTAAGGGACAAAAATATTTTTTCTAATTTGGACAGTGGAGTGATACAATGACCTTTCTTGCATGTTTGACTTTCACAGTATGATAATCAAAATAGTCACTTCTGCAAAAGCATTTGAAGGCTTCATCAATTTTCCCAAGAGCCTGTCTTTATTTTTAATATTTAAATTTTCCTCTTCTAAAGCATTTATTTTATAAACATTCTTGTCAATATTCCTCTGAACTGTTTCTCTACTGGATCCTCCATGTCAATGGCTTTGTTTCTTTCTCTCTTAGGGGCTTTCTCATATCCTGCATTTCAGGGGCAAGATTTGTTGGACTTACAGTTTCATTTTGCATTTGTTTTGCACTGCTGAAGCACAGAAGTGACAAATATTCAGTCAATGAAGTACCATCCAACACAGATAATAGCTTCCAAGTCTGTGGAAAGGGGCTAATTATTAGTTAATATTTTTATTCTTCCAAGATACCCTGCCTTCAAGTAATTCTAGGATAAATCCCAATAAATTACATGTTCTTTCATTCCTTTATAAAAATGAATTTATAGGCTACATGACTTTTCTCATTGTGGTGAGTAACCCTAGTATTTTTCACTAAACACAGGTCAATCTCATTATAGCAAAACTCTTGACTTTTCCACTCCCTAGTGATAGAAATCTCCAATGAACTCATGTTTACTTTCTGAAGTTTCTATTTGGAAGAAAGACACAAGAAAACAAACCCATATAATTAGTCTGAAAATCCAATTTTCAGGTATGGACCCAGGTTGGTATAATTTCAGACCGAGCCCCTACGTATTCTTTAGAAATAGGAATGGAGGCTCAGATGCTGATATCACATCTGTTTAATTGCATGTGGTAAAATACATGTCATTATAGAAATACTTTTTTCAAGTAAAGTATAGATTTACAAGTAAAAGTATATCATAAGCTAAAGGATAAAAATTGTCAGACAATATGTGATGAAATGGTCCAAACGGCTGAAATAAAAACTATCACATTCCTTTGATCAGAATCGCCACATGAGTTTCCTTTTTAAAGCTGAAACAATTAAAACATGGGTAACAAAAGGTCTGCGCATATAGTTATAGCAGTATCAGGGGCAAGAATGCTGCTCATTGCCGGTACACTCTTTGAATTAAAAGTTAAAATAGAAGATACTTCATAATTAAATAATTTGTCTAGAACAAGCAGAAAAGTTCATCCAAAGGTCAAAACACCCAAGAATTGCCAACTATAATGTGACACATGAACTTGATCAACTAGGGACTTGGCCTTCTGATAGGACAAGCAGACAAGCGGCAGCACTTGCGGGATCACCTCCAGCACTTACAGTCAAGATAGAGCCCAATTTCTCCACCTTGGGGCACCCCTGACAGGATAGGGTCAACTCCCTGTTGTGGGCTGTCTTACTGTTTTACAGCTTTCTTGGCCTCTATCTATGCACCAGATGCCAGTAACATCATACCCACAACCACCCCCCAAACTGTGACAACCAAGATGTGTCCAGACATTGCCAGATGTCCCTGGTGGGCAAAATTGTACCCCCCTGGACTATGGCTGGGACTGTGGCTCTTACATGCAGGCGGTATTCACCCTTTTATGGTGGCTCCTCTAAGGGCTTCAGTATTGTATTTCAGTGGAGAATGTCTTTACATCTTGATCATTCTAGTGCCACATTTGTGTTTCTGCTCATCACTGTGTACCACTCTGAAGAACTTAGAGCATTTAAAAAAAAGATTTTATTTATTTATTTGACAGAGACAGGCAGAGATAGGCAGAGTGGCAGGCAGAGGGAGAGGGAGAAGCAGGCTCTCTGTGGACCAGAGGTCCGATGTTGGACTGGATCCTAGGACCCTGGGATCATGACCTGAGCAGAAGGCAGCTGCTTAACCATCTGAGCCACCCAGGCGCCCTGAACTTAGAGCATTTTCACCACCTATACTATTATTTACTAATACTCCTTAAAGCTATTATTTTTTTGCACATACGTAGAACCATTCTAGATGCCTAAGAGGGCAGTTGATGCACCACACACAGCAGATAACTCTGTACAGCAGAGCTTGATTCATCCAGGAATCCAGGCTGAAAAGGACCGCATCTAACCTGAAACCTGGCAACCACCTGAGACCACCCATCTCCTTCACTCCTCCATGTGGTTATCCTCTTAACACTATGTTTCACCCTGACTTCACACAGCAGGAGGCTCATATGTAGATTTGCTGAGTAACATTCTGTCTTTTTCTTATTTTCCTGATAGGAATCCCCTTCCTCTCTTATTTCCCCTTCTGCTAGTTGGTTGATTGATTGAGATATAACTGACATATAACATTGTATTGGTCTTAGGTGTATGCAATTAAAAACACACTGAAAGCAAAAACAGGTATTAAGCTCTAGCTAGGTGGTATTGACTACAGAAATCTCATCAGGGCCTGAGGTCTGCACTCCAGGAGATTAAAAAGTGTTAGAGGAGTTAAAGATATGCAGCACCAGGCTGAGAGGTTCTCTTTGGGGTATAAAAAGGTAGAGAAGTCATTTTTTCCACCAGGTTAATTAATGTTACTTAATGTCATCTTAACTTAAAATTATCTTCAAACAACTGGGGCAGGGGTACAATACCACACTCTGGGGGATACTCTACCAGCTTATCTATATGTATTTATCTGGTCTGTGCGGCAGGAGTTAGGTGCCATGCAAAGGAGATTAGGACTGGATCACCTTGCTATGTGAACTAGTAACTCTGGTAATCACCTTACCCCCTCATAAAGTTGTCACTTAAGGATTACATGAGATAAGTGAAGTAGTCAGCATGCTTGGAACAGAGTTGGCACACATTTTCAAAATGCCTCTTTTTTTTTTTAATGGCCAAGTCTCAAAAACAAAGCATGTCTTTCTTTGATGCTAAGTCTTTGGGTCAGTTAGTAATCGTCCATGAAAGTGAGATCCCCCTCTCTCCTGCTAATATAGGTATATGATTCTAAATGATTATTGTGTAGAAAACCCACAAGAATCCCTTTCCTTGATGTTTCTAATTTCATTTCTTAGACTCAAGAGGTTTGTGAAGTTTAGCTAGAATGGCTTGTTTGATAGGTAGGTGAACATTCCGTTTGACAAGTTTCACCTCTCCAATCAAAATTGACAATTCCTGAAGAGGTGACCTTACCTTCAGTGTACTTAGAGGGATGTTGTGCTTTCTGCTTGGGCTAGCCAAAGAAATGGATCATACGGAGGCTTCTATTCAAGTACTGGTTCAGATTTTTGGCAGTCCCATATTTAAAATCCTTCATCAAGGTCATCCACCTTCCTAGATGGCATCTATCTACCTTTGTGCTGTGGGGAAGGAGGGAATGAAACTAACACTGACTAAAGATGCTCCCAGATGCTGGGCACTGTGCCATACCCTTTTGCTTAAGTTTCTAAAAATTCTATGAAATTCCTATTATTCCCAATAAAAGATGAAAAAGAAAATCAAGGCTTAGTTAAGTTACAAAATTTTCCCAGGATTTCATGTTTAGTAAATGGTGGATGTGATTCCAGATCTGATCCCAATGTACATGTTATTTCTCATCTGTAGCAAACACACCTCTGTGGGATGTGAACAAATCTACTGAAAATATTAACAATCTGCATTTGTGTGATATTTTAGCTCATTCAAAATAACTTCACATCTCATATTTCACTTGTATTTCACCAACCCCCATTTTGTAAAAAAGCAACTCTTTTATTCCAGAGAGTGGCTTACCTGGAGTTTCACAGATATTCATCTCATCTAGTGAACTTGACTTTGGCCATAAGGGGTTGTTCTAATGCAAATGCATGTGTCTGGTCACTGCACACTCTAAGCTGCAGTGCAGGGTTGGAAGAGGTTTTTACTTGTATGACCAACTGTGCCATTTAGTACTGAGAGCTGAGAGAGGTCCAGACTATTCCAGTCTCAAAACCCCATGAAAGCCAGATAAAAAAATTTTAGAACAGAGAAACAAAGGGTATTAGATGCCTCCAGGTGCACAGATTTTATCAAACCTACTCTGTCATATCAATCTTGTACCTCAGTTTGTCCTAGCACTGGGCTTGTGGGCTGGTATACATTTGCATGGTTACTTTAAAAGTACAGAAAATGATGGGCTCTCAAATTCTGATTCAAATTTTTCAGACTTGCTGAAAAGATGACCTAAGTCTTGAAAATCCATAACCTTAGGCTGATGTTTTATTTTCTTTGGATGAACCTGGTTTATTTCCTCACCAGTCCTTTTACTTTACCAGGACACTCAATAACTTGGTGGCAACTTTGCATTCTGGCTTCATTTTTCTATTTCTCAACCCAGAGAGAAGGTACCCTGATATTCTAAATTATATCTAAAACAAATCACAAAAGAATGGGAGGAAGAGTATTACCTCTAGGAGCAACAGGGAAGTTTTGTACTGAGAGGCGGGAGGTGCCAGAAAACTCATCTTCACTGTCAGTCTCCCTGAGTCCCCTGGACTCTCTGTGCTTTGAGGCCACTTTTCAGTTTTCTCATACCTTACTGCTTTCGATACCTAGTTATTAGCTATAGAAAGCAAAAAGGAAAACTATTTTCCTCCACTTAAAAAGTACTGCTAGGTATTCCTCTTGCTTTTTGAGGCATAGATTTGGTATCCTAGATGTTAGATTGTTCTCAGTGCACTGAGGAGTTGGTCCTATTTGTATTTGACAGGGCTCTGTTTGCTGACCTCTGTAATCTGGCCTGGGACATGGTGCAGTAATTCTGAGATCTTCCAGGAGACGGTTTGGCTCAGCAGCCAAGTCTCCGAAGGCATGCCAGACTACGTCATTGATTTTAGATGCTCAGGTCGTCCTCACTCTCTTCCCTATGGGTCTTTGTCAAACTATGAAGTGAAAACTTATCTTAGCTCTCTTTCTATTCCCTTTCAGTTTTCCTCTTGGACCTCCTCTGCCCTCATTTCTAACTTGTTTCATTACAATGGCCACAGAATGACAGACACTGGTATGGATTTATGAACCTCTCTTTTTTCTTGTGGGCATCAGCCTCTATTTCCCAGATCCCTTGAGCTGAGGAGTGGGCAGGCATGTGACTATGTTCTGGCCAATGGGATGTGAGCCAAAGTGAGGTCCCTAACTTCCAGGCCTTTCCCAGACACACAATGACGGACTATTTCTAATTGGCAGTGGGCTACTAAGGACTAGAGAATCACGTTTATTGGAATAGCACCAATGGTAAGAGAAAGAAGCCTCTGAGTTGGAACTTTGCAATAAATAGAGTCCATGAACTTTAACATATGGTTATGATGGTATATATTTGGCATAAGCTTTAGTAGGCTAAATAATGTGCTCCCCCACCGAGATGTCTGCATCCAAATCCCAGAACCTATGAATATGTGGCCTTACATGGCAAGAGGGACTTTGCAAATGGGATTAAGAGTCTTGAGATTATCCTGGATATCTGGGAGAACCTAATGTAATCACAAGAGTCCTTATAAGAGGGAGGCAGAAGGATATTTGACAACAGAAGAGGAACATCAGTGTAAGACCTAAGCAGCCATTGTTGGCTTTGAAGATGGAAGAAGAGATCACTCTAGAAGTTGCAAAAGACAAGGAACAAATTTTCTACTAGAGCCTCCAGAATGAATGCAGGCCTATTTAGATTTCAGATTTCTGACCTCCAGCACTGTAAGATAATAAATCCATGTTATTTTGTACTACTAGACTTGTGGTAATTTGTTATGGCAGCAGATGGACAGTAATAGATAGGCCTTCTGATTCCACCCCCCGCCCCCGCCCCGGTTCTCTTTTATATTCTGTTGTGTGTTGTCATCTAAGCCACTTTGGGTAAATGAGACTCTCCTGTGAATAATAATAACAATAGCTAGTATGTCCTGAACCATGGGGCTCATATTCTGGGTCAAAAATTACCCTACATGTGGTTTTTGAAAAATTAAGTAAGTAATCTGAATAAAGCAGATTATCCTCCATAATGTGTGCAGACCTTGCCCAGTCAGTCAAAGGCCTTAATAGAACAAAGACTGACCTTCCCCAAGCGAGAAGGAATTCTGCCATCAGACTACCTTTGGACTTGAACTAAAAGTCTTCCCTAGGTCTCCAGCCTGATGGCCTACCTTGCAGATTTTGGAATCAACAAGCCTCCACAATAGTGTGAGCCAATTCCTTAAAATAAATGTCTTTCTCTTCTTATGTCTCCCTCATATATATAATACACACACACACACACACACACACACACACACACACACACCCTCTGTTGGTTCTGTTTCTCTGAAGAATTCTAATGAATACACCCCGGGACCTATAAATATTACCTCATTTGGAAAAAGGGTCTTTGAAGATTTGATTAAGGATCTTGAGGCAGAGAGATTATCCTAGATTATCTGAGTGCCAGTCACAAGTACCCTTATTATAGAGACAGACAAAAGAGGAGAAGACAAAAGAGGATAATCTGCACCTGCACATAGAAGGTGAAATGAAGATGGAGACAAAGAGTGATGTGGCCACAAGTCAATGAATGCTGAGCAATGCCAAAAGCCACCTAGAGACTAGAGGAGGCAGGAAATGGATTCTCCCTCAGAGCCTCCAGAGGGAACATGTGGTACACCTGGCATACTGATTTTGGACTCCTGACATCCAGAACTGTGAGAGAATATGTTCCTATGATTTTATGCCACCAAGTTTGTGGTAATTTGTTATAATAGCTCTAGGAAACAAACACACTTACTATTTAGGTATTTTCTACTAGTGCTCAGTATCTCCTTACTTATCAGCCATAAAACCCCAAGTAGAGTTGTGACACCAGAAACAGGAAGAAAGCACATAAAATTCCTGAGTGTTTACATCAATAGCTATCCACTGATATTTTCACATATTATTCCACAGATCCTCACCCAGGGGATCATGGTAAATGTTGACCCCTACTATTGCAGATGCTGATAAAAATACTTTCCCCTGCCCTGGCTCCATGGAGGATGGTAGCCCCAAATTGCCTTGGTCCCCAGTGGAGGTGTGTGGGAGAGCTCACCTATAAGTCACTCAGTGAATCCCCCTCCTTCTTAGGGTTCTGTAGCAGCAGTCAGTGGCACCGTCCCTAGAAGGAGGAGCCCAAACTGCCATGACACTGGGAGGAATCTCATCAAGTCTCTCATGTTTGAGAGTCCAAAGAAGAAGCTCATCTTTACCCTGCATTCTTGCACTGACTCATGGACTTGGGCATGCCAAGGCTTGGGGATGAGGAAAGCTTGCTTCAGCCTGCCATCGTGTCAATCTCTAGGGCTATGTAGGGAATCAAGGAGCCAGATGGGCACAAGGTTCCTGATAAAACCATTCAAGTCAGCTGCTGCACATTCCACCTCCGCTCATTAATCCTCTACTTTGAGGTTTCCTAATCCCCCAATCACATACTCGACCCTTCATTGTTTTTTTCTGTATCTCTGTACCTCCTGTACTACTATTCTTTAAATAAACCCACCACTTCTATCTTAGCTTCATGCTAATACAATGCACAAATTTGTGAGTTTGATGTAATGTGATAACGTGACGATTCTGTTACTCAAAGTCATCATGGACATATTTTTACAGTTGAAAACTATCCTGAGTATCTTTAGTAGTCAGCCTATCCCTGTGTATCATACATACACTATGGGAAGCAGATGCTGCCACTGTGGACATGGGATTTTGGGTTTGGGACTCACTGGGGCATAGGAATGTCCCCTGAGCTGGGGCCAAAGTAAGAGATTAGAAATTCCTTTTCTACCTAGTGCTAACAAAATTAACCAATGGTCAAGGTAGAACTCTAGCCTCTACCTGTCTATCTTAAACTCCTCACATTTCACCCTTTCAGGGGATAAAGAGTCTCTCTTCCAATTCCCCAGAGCAGGGGAGGATGGAGTTGTTTCCTTGACAGGCTGTTAAGTGGCAAAAGAATAAGGTGGACTTAAGATGGTAAAGACTAGAAGTTTGCTAACCAGAAGTAATCTGCAGATACTCCAGGTCAGGGAGCCAAGGCATGAAGATTTCACAGTGGCAGAGTGGGGCAGGCAAGCAACACAGGACCAGGCCATCCAATAAATCTGAAAAAGGCCATAAGAGCAGCACCACTGGGGCTCTGCCTCATTTTATATTCACATCTGGGAATTGAGGATTTAGGACACAGCCAGAGGTGACAGGTGGACCTGCCTCCATATGGGGTGGGAAGGAAATGCCTGGGACTTCTGATGACTCTGAGGTATGGAGGGGGTCTTGGTAAATAACTCTGGAAAAGAAACTCATCACTCATGGAGCCTCAGCATCTGGCTAATTCCAGATTGGGGCTTATCACTTATTTTCCCCCAATTTCTTCAGACAGCTCCACATTCTTGACCTAATCACATTTCAGGTTCTTTTTAGCTGTGGTTGTAGTTTTTCGTTTTTGTTTTTTCTTTATTAGGTGGTAACACCTTCGGTTGCATCCCTCTCCAGAGTCCTGCCTTGTATGGTTCCAGCTGTAGTCCGTGCAGGGTTTCCCCAGCAAAGGAGCAGAAGTGTGGACAGTCTACAAGGGGCAGGCTACCTGGTCACACTTAGGACTCAGAAGCACCTCCTGGAATTAAGTAGCTGAGTTCTATTCACCTGGGTAACTGGGAATGGCATCCTCTCTTGGAGAACCCCCACATCTATCCTCTCTGCTTGTCCATCAGGCCTCAATGCAGCTTACTCTTCCTGGAAACGACCTCCTGAGAAAAAGACAACCCAGAGGCACTTTCTCTGGACAAATTCTATTGCTTCTAGCATCATCGGTCATGGAAAGGTTTTTTTAAAATGTTAATAACATGGTTCATTTATATAAAAAGGTCAATATTAGAAAATGTCTTTCCCCCTGTGTCTCTCATCTACACTGTAACATAATGTTCTCTCCTAGCAGTGTGCTCTCTGTGACACCAGTGCAGGGAATAAATGGGTATAGATTGAAATAATTATGAGAAAAGGCAAAAATTATTCTGAAACTGGAGCTGACTTTTTCTTCCAGTCTATTTTTTGTTTGTTTAATAAAACATCTAATGCAAGAAATTAAAAAATGATAGGACAATGTCAGTTTATTCTAGTGGATCAACAGGAGCCATAAATCTAAATTGAACATTATATTTAATAAAACCCTCCATGTTCCCTGCATTAGAGTCCAAGAAACTGATTTGCTTCATCCCAATTGCTTTCCCTGCACATCAAGCTAAATATTGTATCTAATCACTTGCTTTGGTGCCTTCCAAACACACATAACTTAAAACCTGCCTCAAAACTGGTCTAAGTGATAAACCTTATTAACCTTGTTATAGGAGTTATGTTGATTCTACCTTTTTATACATTATTCTTAATTATCTTTGCTGCTTTGCAATTCATAACTTGAGCCACCTAAGAAAGTACAAGTTATTACTTCATGTAGTGTTGTTCTCACGTCTTTGACAGAGCACACTTTAGCTTCAGAGAACTTCCACGGTCTGATTTTTATGCTTGGCTTCCGTGCTTCATAGTTCTTTGAAGTAAAAACAACACGATAACACTAAAATCTTCTTTTGGTGAATGTGAAAGAAGAGGGCTGGGATAGAAACACATGTGGGACAGGGGGGTGAAGGGCAAGGCTTTCAATTGAGTTTCTACCAACAGTTTTGAAATCACGATATCCAATGTACCCAGTTCAAATTATGCAGCCACAGCTTTTTACATCATCCAAACTTGGGAGGACAAATATCCACTCAGAATGAAGAGATACTCCCTCTCCATTAGTAGTTATGGATTGCTAAAGACCTCATTTCATATAGATCACATAAAGTATGCATTTCTGTACTAGAGGGAGTATGTTATGACAAATCTATAAATTTACTTTAAAAAAAATAAGTCAAAGTGGTTTGGTTGTGGCAATTTCAAATAGTTCCACCTGAAAAGTAGGGAAACTAAAACTTCTCTGCCAGACCAGTAAATACTGATAGCATTCTGGAAATCCCAAGGATGGAGTCATGTCACTGAATTTCATAAATCAAAAATGACATTAGCTAACATTAGGTTAGCTTCTAGTTTTTGGACCATATAAAAATTTCACATGTTCCTTCCATATGTTGTTCATCAATCTGTAGCTATCCTTCCTTCAAGGAACGCTTAACTAAAGCCTGAGTAGTCCCACCTCCTTCCATGACAGGATGGTCCCCAAGACCACTGGTCTAATCCTTCTCTTATATCCTTTCCCTCAAAATAATATGGCAACATACTTTTAAATTTTGAGTAATAGAAAATCTTATTCAGAAGTAAAACTTTCTTCATTGTCCTGAATCCCTGTGAGATAACCAGACCTTCCAGATTCTTCTTTTTTTTTTTTTTTAAGAGAGAGAGAGAGGGGCAGTGGGAGAGGGCGAAAGAGATTCACAGGCAGACTGCACTGAGTGTGGAGCGCAACACGGGGCTCGATCCCAGGACCCTGAGATCATGACCTGAGCCAAAATCAAGAGTCGGAAGCCCAAGCAGCTGAGCCACCCAGGCGTCCCTAGGATGATAAAGATCTTTGCATGCATGTATTGACATGTGAATTTGTTCTTTTGTGTGTTTTTTTTTTCCATTTGGGAGGACGCTTTTGCAATTATTAGTTCCCCATCTCAAATTGGGTTAAAACAAATCAACCAACAAAAAGGAGATGAATGGGCTCACCAGTAGGAGGCTCACTGGAGGGACACTCAGAAATCTGAATGAACAGCAGGTACGTGAGTCTTACAGACTACATCAGGAGTGCTGCAGGACACTGCATCTCATTTTTGCTTATCTCTGTGTGAATGTGGGCAATAGCTAGTCCCCCTCAACAAGGTAAGGAAAATGACCTATTTGTACCCCAGTTTCACTTCTTTCCAGTTTAGCAATCTCACTGGTAAGATAATATCTTTTTCAATTTCTGCTTATTAATCCCAGAGAAGTACTCTACTTGGGATGTAGCTGCTTGGGACAATAGCTGTGTCCAGGAAAATGGATACAGTGCTATGACTGGGGCAAGTGCCCATCCTCGTGTCAAGGAGGTAGGTTCTATTGTCACAAGAAGTTTGATGGAAGATAAATATTTTGGGTAGCCCAAAATAATAGTCACCACAGCCAATGACGTTTGTCTGTTTATTCTCTTGAATTCCTATGGCAATGAGAGACTGCACTAAACAATCCACAGCAGCACCCACCACATGTTGCTTATAAATGTTTACCCTTCTCACCCAGTCCTTGGGGCTAGCTAAACTGATTCTTAGAGCACTGGCCTGGACTCTGGCTGCAGAGATGTAATGCCACTGTCCTCTTTCCTCCTCCATGGAACAGAGAAGGGGGAAAGTTTAAATTCAAACAGTATAGTTCCTAGTTATTTAATTCAAGTCTCTTTTTCTTGAGGTCTGAATTACAATCCTTTTGAGTTGCTGTCCTCTGTTTCTTTTGTATCTTACTCAGGACTCAACAAGTTATCACCTTCTCCTAGATGCCCTCAATCTGGATGGAATGCTTATTCACTATGCTCCTAAGTCCCCTACCACCTAACCCTCACATTGCCAGGACTCTAATGACCTGTATTCTTGTCATTCACCACCACTATACCGTCATCTCCTTGAGAGCATGGGAACTTGGATACCCTCAGCACTGTGCAGCATACAACAAGTTCTCAGTCAACATATATTGTAAAAAGAATAAAATGTAAAATAAGAAAGCTAGACTAGATGGCTTCTAAGTTTCTGATTGTTGTGTTCTTTGGATATTATTGTATCTTTCATGTCCTAGCCTAGGC
Source organism: Mirounga angustirostris (assembly GCF_029215605.1). NCBI lineage: Eukaryota > Metazoa > Chordata > Mammalia > Carnivora > Phocidae > Mirounga > Mirounga angustirostris. The sequence goes on along the minus strand of NW_026991709.1, from coordinate 171,277,347 downwards.
AAAATACACATACTAGATAGTCTCTGAGGAGTATACAGGTTCAGGTTTGGGTGACCAAGTTGATATTCTTGGTTAGATTAGTCCGATTGTGCTATGCTGCCATTACCTCCTCCTCTGCAGATAATGTGATCTACGGAAAGAAGCCTAAAATGTAGAAAAGCTCAGATTCTACTACTTAAAAGACATGTGAGCTTGAGCAATTAATCTCTTTAGCATCTTTAAAATCACACTAATGAATCAAAATAGAAAGATAAAATAATAAAACAAAAGTAACAATGATGGCTGCTCAGGCATGTTAGGATCTAAAACAACTGAGCACAGTCCTCACAAATGGTAGGCAGTCAATAAATTATTTACTGAATGAATGAATCAAGTACATGCCCATTACACAGCACTGCTTAATGAAAGATAAACCAACTAGGGCGGAGCAAGATGGCAGAGGAGTAGGAGACCTGGATTTCATCTCCTCTCAGGAATTCAGCTGGATAGGGATCAAACCATTCTGAACACCTACAAACTCAACAGGAGATGGAAGAAAAAAAGAGCAACAACTCTCTCATCAAAAGCGACCACTTTCTGGAAGGTAGGGACGTGCGGAGAAGTGAATCCGAGGCGATATTCAGGAGGATAGACGGCGGGGGAGGGGCCTCCGTCGGCCGCTTCTGGCAAGTGATAGAACCACGGAGCACAAAATCGGAACTTTTAAAAGTCTGCTCCGCCGAGGGACGTCACTCTGGTGGCTAAGCGGGGGGTGGAACCCTCCGGGACAGTGTGGTCTCAGGACCCTCGGGGTCACAGAAAGACCGGGGGTGCCTGAGTGCGGCAGAGCTCCCAGGTAATGGAGCAGGGAAGCCGGCTGCAGAGGCGGAGCCCAGGCGCGGGCTCTCAGCTCGGGGTCGCCATAAACCGTGATCCGCGGCACAGTCGGGCCCCTGCTCCTCCAGCAGGGACCCAACAAGCGGCAGATCCGGGGAGACTCACCTTCCTCCCCCGGGAGGAGCGGCGTGGGAGCGCACTGAAGGGATCTGCTGGGTTTGGAGACTCCACCCGGGGTCGGGTGCCAGAGATAGAAACGCGCGGTCACAGGCCGGGTGAGCATGGAGTGTGGCCGGAGACCGGGGAGATGGGAGGGAGTGACTGAAGGCTTTTCTCTGGGGGCTCACTGAGGAGCGGGACCCCGAGTTCTCGGCTCCTCCGGGGCGGAGATTGGGAGTCCGCCATTTTCACTCTCCGCCTCCAAAGCTGTACGGAAAGCTCGCAGGCAACAAAAGCCCCGGAGAGCAAACCCGAGCAGATTACTTAGCCGGGAGGGGGCAAGGGTGGGGCAATTCCGCCTCCGGCAGAGACATTTGGAAACCACGGCAACAGGCTCCTCCCCAGAAGATCAGTGAGAATAGCCAGCCAAGACCAAGTTTACTGATCAATGAGAACGGCAGAACTCCAGCACTAGGTGAACACTGCACATAGAATTCATGGCTTTTTTACCATGATTCGTTAGTCTTTCAAAGTTAATTTTTTTTAACGGTCTTTTTTTTTTAATTTTTTTTCCCTTTTTCAACCAACATCTTATCAATCCCTTTTAAAAAAAAAAAACATTTCTATTTTTCATTTTTAGAGTCATATTCTATCCCTTCATAGTAGTTACCCGTATTTTTGGCATATATATATAAGTTGTTCTCTCTTTAAAATTTTGAGATAGTTTCTTCTAACAGATTAAAATATACCCTAAATCTCTAGTATATGTTTTTTTCTACTCCCCTGCCTGATCACATTCTCTCCCTTTTTTTTCTTTTTTCTTTTTTTAAATCCTCTTCTTTCTTTTTTCAAACAACTTCTTATCAATTCCTTTTATAAAATTTTTTATAATTTCATCTTTACAGTCATATTGCATCCCTTCATCATATCAACCCTTATTTTTGTACATATATAAGTTTTTCTTTCTTTGAAATTTTGGGAGGCACTTTCTCCTAAAAGACCAAAATACACCCCAAATCTAGTGTATGGCACTGATCTATATACCAGCCTGATCATATTTGATCACATTCTGATTTTTTGGTTGTCGTTGTTTTGTTTTGTTTGTTTTTGTTTGTTTTTATATTTATCTTTTTCTTTTTCTCTCTTTCCGTTTCTTTTTCCACTGCTTCAGGTCTTTTCTGATTTGTTTAGAGTATATTTTCTGGGGATGTGGTTACTCTGCTAGCATTTTGTTCTCTCATTAATCTATTCTCCGCTGCACAAAATGACAAGATGGAAGAAATCACCTCAACAAAAAGAACAAGAAGTAGTACTGACTGCCAGGGACCTACTCAATACGGACATTAGTACGATGTCAGATCTAGAGTTCAGAATCATCACTTTAAAGATACTAGCTGGGCTTGAAAAAAATATGGAAGTTATTAGAGAAACCTTTACTGGAGAAGTAAAAGAGCTAAAATCCAACCAAGTAGAAATCAAAAAGGCTATTAATGAGGTGCAATCAAAAATGGGGGCGCTAACTGCTAGGATAAATGAGGCAGAAGAGAGAATCAGTAATATAGAAGACCAAATGATGGAAAATAAAGAAGCTGAGAAAAAGAGAGATAAACAACTACTGGATCACGAGGGCAGAATTCAAGAGATAAGCGAAACCATAAGACGAAACAACATTAGAATAATTGGGATCCCAGAAGAAGAAGAAAGAGAGAGAGGGGCAGAAGGTATAATGGAGCAAATTATAGCAGACAACTTCCCTAATTTGGGGAAGGAAACAGGCATCAAAATCCAGGAAGCACAGAGAACCCCTCTCAAAATCAATAAAAATAGGTCAACACCCCGACATCTAATAGTAAAACTTATGAGTCTCATAGACAAAGAGAAAACCCTGAGAGCAGCTCGGGAGAATAGATCTGTAACCTACAAAGGTAGAAACATTAGATTGACAACAGACCTATCCATAGAGACCTGGCAGGCCAGAAAGGACTGGCAGGATATATTCAGAGCACTAAATGAGAAAAATATGCAGCCAAGAATACTAGATCCAGCTAGGCTGTCATTGAAAATTGAAGGAGAGATAAAAAGCTTCCAGGACAAACAAAAACTAAAGGAATTTGCAAACACGAAACCAGCCCTACAAGAAATCTTGAAAGGGGTCCTCTAAGCAAAGAGAGACCCTAAAAGTAACATAGACCAGAAAGGAACACAGACAATATACAGTAACAGTCACCTTACAGGCAATACAATAGCACTAAATTCCTATCTTTCAATAGTTACCCTGAATGTAAATGGGCTAAATGCCCCAATCAAAAGACACAGGCTATCAGATTGGATTAAAAAACAAGACCCACGATATGCTGTCTGCAAGAGACTCATTTTACAAGCAAAGACACCCACAGATTGAAAGTGAGGGGGTGGAAAACCATTTACCATGCTAATGGACACCAAAAGAAAGCTGGGGTGGCAATCCTTATATCAGACAAATTAGATTTTAAACCAAAGACTGTAATAAGAGATGAGGAAGGACATTATATCCTACTTAAAGGGTCTATCCAACAAGAAGATCTAACAATTGTAAATATCTATGCCCCTAACATGGGAGCAGCCAATTATATAAGGCAATTAATAACAAAAGCAAGGAAACACATTGACAACAATACAATAATAGTGGGGGACTTTAACACCCCCCTCACTGAAATGGACAGATCGTCTAAGCAAAAGATCAACAAGGAAATAAAGACTTTAAATGACACACTAGACCAAATGGACTTCACAGACCTATTCAGAACATTCCATCCCAAAGCAACAGACTACACATTCTTCTCTAGTGCCCATGGAACATTCTCCAGAATCGATCACATCCTAGGTCATAAATCAGGTCTCAACTGGTACCAAAAGACTGGGATCATTCCCTGAATATTTTCAGACCACATGGCTTTGAAACTAGAACGCAATCACAAGAGGAAAGTCAGAAAGAACTCAAATACATGGAGGCTAAAGAGCATCCTACTGAAGAATGAATGGGTCAACCAGGAAATTAAAGAAGAATTAAAAAAATTCATGGAAACCAACGAAAATGAAAACACAACTATTCAAAATCTTTGGGATGCATCAAAGGCAGTCCTAAGAGGAAAGTATATAGCAATACAAGCCTTTCTCAAGAAACAAGAAAGGTCTCAAGTACACAACCTAACCCTACACCTAAAGGAGCTGGAGAAAGAACAGCAAATAAAGCCTAAACCCAGCAAAAGAAGAGAAATAATAAAGATCAGAGCAGAAATCAATGAAATAGAAACTAAAAGAACAGTAGAACAGATCAACAAAACTAGGGGCTGGTTCTTTGAAAGAATTAACAAGATTGATAAACCCCTGGCCAGACTTATCAAAAAGAAAAGAGAAATGACCCAAATCAACAAAATCATGAATGAAAGAGGAGAGATCACAATCCACACCAAAGAAATACAAACAATTATAAGAACATATTATGAGCAACTTTATGCCAGCAAATTAGAGAACCTGGAAGAAATGGATGCATTCCCAGAGATGTATCAACTACCAAAACTGAACCAGGAAGAAATAGAAAACCTGAACAGACCTATAACCACTAAGGAAATTGAAGCAGTCATCAAAAATCTCCCAGCAAACAAAAGCCCAGGGCCAGATGGCTTCCCACGGGAAGTCTACCAAACATTTCAAGAAGAATTAATACCTATTCTTCTGAAACTGTTCCAAAAAATAGAAATGGAAGGAAAACTTCCAAACTCGTTTTATGAGGCCAGCATTACCTTGATCCCAAAACCAGACAAAGACCCCATCCAAAAGGAGAATTACAGACCAATATCCCTGATGAACATGGATGCAAAAATTCTCACCAAAATATCAGCCAATAGGATGCAACAGTACATTAAAAGGATTATTCACCATGACCAAGTGGGATATATCCCTGGGCTGCAAGGTTGGTTCAACATCCGCAAATCAATCAATGTGATACAATACATTAACAAAAGAAAGAACAAGAATCATATGATCCTCTCAATAGATGCAGAAAAAGCATTTGACAAAGTACAGCATCCTTTCTTGATCAAAACTCTTCAGAGTATAGGGATAGAGGGTACATACCTCAATATCATAAAAGCCATAAACCCACAGGGAATATCATCCTCAATGGGGAAAAACTGAGAGCTTTCCCCCTAAGGTCAGGAACGCGGCAGGGATGTCCACTATCACCACTGCTATTCAACATAGTATTGGAAGTCCTAGCCACAGCAATCAGACAACAAAAAGAAATCAAAGGCATCCAAATTGGCAAAGAAGAAGTCAAACTCTCACTCTTTGCAGATGATAGGATACTTTATGTGGAAAATCCAAAAGACTCCACCCCAAAACTGCTAGAATTCATACAGGAATTCAGTAAAGTGGCAGGATATAAAATCAATGCACAGAAATCAGTGGCATTCCTATACACCAACAACAAGACAGAAGAAAGAGAAATTAAGGAGTCGATCCCATTTACAATTGCACCCAAAACCATAAGATACCTAGGAATAAATCTAACCAAAGAGACAAAGGATCTGTACTCAGAAAACTATAAAATACTCATGAAAGAAATTGAGGAAGACACAAAGAAATGGAAAAACGTTCCATGCTCATGGATTGGAAGAACAAATATTGTGAAGATGTCAATGCTACCTAGAGCAATCTACACATTCAATGCAATCCCCATCAAAATACCATCCACTTTTTTCAAAGAAATGGAACAAATAATCCTAAAAATTATGGAACCACAAAGACCCCGCATAGCCAGAGGAATATTGAAAAAGAAGGGCAAAGCTGGCGGCATCACAATTCCGGACTTCCAGCTCTATTACAAAGCTATCATCATCAAGACAGCATGGTACTGGCACAAAAACAGACACATAGATCAATGGAACAGAATAGAGAGCCCAGAAATGGACCCTCAACTCTATGGTCAACTAATCTTTGACAAAGCAGGAAAGAATGTCCAATGGCAAAAAGGCAGTCTCTTCAACAAATGGTGCTGGGAAAATTGGATAGCCACATGCAGAAGAATGAAACTGGACCATTTCCTTACACCACACACAAAAATAGACTCCAAATGGTTGAAAGATCTCAATGTGAGACAGAAGTCCATCAAAATCCTAAAGGAGAACACAGGCAGCAACCTCTTTGACCTCAGCCACAGCAACTTCTTTCTAGAAACATCGCCAAAGGCAAGGGAAGCAAGGGCAAAAATGAACTATTGGGACTTCATCAAGATAAAAAGCTTTTGCAAAGCAAAGGAAATAGTCAACAAAACCAAAAGACAACCGACAGAATGGGAGAAGATATTTGTAAATCACATATCACATAAAGGGCTAGTATCCAAAATTTATAAAGAACTCATCAAACTCAACACCCAAAGAACAAAGAATCCAATCAAGAAATGGGCAGAAGACATGAACAGACATTTTTCCAAAGAAGACATCCAAATGGCCAACAGACACATGAAAAAGTGCTCAATATCACTCGGCATCAGGGAAATCCAAATCAAAACCTCAATGAGATACCACCTCACACCAGTCAGAATGGCTAAAATTAACAAGTCAGGAAACGACAGATGTTGGCGGGGATGCGGAGAAAGGGGAACCCTCCTACACTGTTGGTGGGAATGCAAACTGGTGCAGCCACTCTGGAAAACTGTATGGAGGTTCCTCAAAAAGTTGAAAATAGAGTTACCATATGATCCAGCAATTGCACTACTGGGTATTTACCCCAAAGATACAAAAGTAGGGATCCGAAAGGGTACGTGCACCCCGATGTTTATAGCAGCAATGTCCACAATAGCCAAACTGTGGAAAGAGCCAAGATGTCCATCGAAAGATGAATGGATAAAGAAGATGTGGTATATATACACAATGAAGTATTATGCAGCCATCAAAAGGAATGAGATCTTGCCATTTGCAACGACGTGGATGGAACTGGAGGGTATTATGTTGAGCGAAATAAGTCAAACAGAGAAAGACATGTATCATATGACCTCACGCATATGAGGAATTCTTAATCGCAGGAAACAAACTGAGTGTTGCTGGAGTGGGGGGTGAGGTGGGAGGGATGGGGTGACTGGGTGACAGACACTGGGGAGGGTATGTGCTCTGGTAAGCACTGTGAATTGTGCAAGACTGTTGAATCTCAGATCTGTACCTCTGAAATAAATAATGCAATATATGTTAAGAAAAAAAAAGAAGAAGAAGGTAGCAGGAGGAGAAGAATGAAGCGGGGGAAATCTGAGGGGTAGACGAACCATGAGAGATGATGGACTCTGAAAAACAAACTGAGGGTTCTAGAGGGGAGGGGGGTGGGAGGATGGGTTAGCCTGGTAATGGGTATTGAGGAGGGCACATTCTGCATGGAGCACTGGGTGTTATGCACAAACAATGAATCATGGAACACTACATCTAAAACTAATGATGTAATGTATGGGGATTAACATAAGAATAAAAAAAGAAAAGAAAAGAAAGATAAACCAACTAGATAATCTGGATTAGATCATTGAATATCCACAGGAGGTCAGCGGAACTAATAGAATCAGACTCATTAATGAACTAAGATCATATTGGGCAGCTTCTTTCTACTGAAAGCTACTTAAAGCCACCAGTACTTATTCCTATTCTCTGTAATTAGATAATGGAGAAATCCATTTGCTCTTGTCTAATGCAGAATATGTCTAGTGAAATTCACATACCTCAGTTTTCAGCACCTTACTATGTTGAACTCTTATTTGATCTGTACCACTTTATCAATTGCTGTAGTATTTTGCTAGGGTTTACTTGGAGGAAGATCAGCTAGGTCTCTGTTCCTAGTTAGGTCTGCTGTGCCGTTCTCAGTGGAAATGGCACATGCAGGGGGCTCCAAGACAGTGAATATCTCAAGAAAACAGAAAGAGAATGTGCATTTGAGATCAGAATGGGAATTCAAGTATTGTGTATGAAATACAAATTAAATTTATTTCTCCCTTACAATATCTAATTTAGGTTACCAAGCTTATAAAACATGTACCAAACACTATTCAGAAAGAGAGTCAATGTGGGATGGCACAATGGCAGATTTTGGAAAGAACTGGATCTTTATTTACCCTTCTACAACTCATCTCTTTGGGATCACTATTTCTCCTTTGAGTGTAATAACACTTATTTTTAAAATGGAAAAATATGGTACAAAGAGGGGGGAACCCAGGTTAAATTTCCTAGCAGACTTTGCCTTGAATAGATTAAGAGGACAGATATTTGTATTAAAAATGGGATTTATATTTTGCGTTGGTACTGTGTTGAGAAAAGCACACTTGACCAGGAGTCAGGAGATTCGCCTCAGTCACTAGCCAGCTGTGTGACCTAGAAAGAGTCATTTGACCTCCCTGGGCTGCAAATTCCTCCTTACATAATCATATCACTGAACCATATTACTGTGAAACCACCAAAAGGATCCAGACCCTCATTCCCTCTATATACACACAAGCACATGCATTCAGCAACCAGAGCAACCGTACATGTATTAGTTTTTTAGAGATTTAATGTAGGGACTTCACAGAAAAGAAACTATACAATACAATGGTTAAGGAAGGGCTCTAAATCAAATTGATACAATGTGAGTGTCCATTCCACCACTGGCCAGCTGTGTGCTCTTCTGCCTCCCTTTTCCACATTTTGAGGACCCTTGTGGTTACAATGAATACTTGGATAACCCAGGATAATCTTAAAGTCAGCTGATTAGCAATTTTTTTTTTCCATTTGCATCTTTAGTTCCCCATTGCCTTGTGACATAAAATATTTAGTTATAGGGGATTAGGATAGCCATATTTTGGGGGATGGGACAGGAGGCCCAGCATTTTCCTGTTTACCAGTCTGCAACCTCCCAAGCATATAATATTTTTTTTAAAAAGTTATTTTAGTGGCTATATAGCAGCTAATTATGGTTCAAATTATATTTTCCTAATGACCAATAATGTTGAACATCTTTTCATGCATATTTTTTTGCCATCACGTCTTCTATTGTGAAGTGTTTGCTCAAATCTTTTGCCCATTTAAAAAATTGGGTAATCTGTTTACTATTATAGAGTTTGAGAATTCTTTTTTAAATTTTTTTTAAATTTTATTTTATTATGTTATGTATACATATGTATATACATATGTGTATATACAATACATCATTAGTTTTTGATGCAGTGATCCACAATTCATTGTTTTTGAATAATACCCAGTGCTCCATGCAGTACGTGCCCTCCTTAATACCCATCACTGGGCTAACCCATCCCCCACCCCCTCCCCTCTAAAACCCTCAGATTGTTTCTCAGAGTGTATACCACATCTTCTTTATCCATTCATCTGTTGAAGGGCATCTCGGCTCTTTCCATAGTTTGGCTATTGTGGACATTGCTGCTATGAACATTGGGGTACATATGGCCCTTCTTTTCACTACATCTGTGTCTTTGGGGTAAATACCCAGGTGTGCAATTGCTGGGTCATAGGATAGCTCTATTTTTAATTTTTTTAAATTTTTTTATTGTTATGTTAATCCCCATACATTACATCATTAGTTTTAGATGTAGTGTTCCACGATTCATTGTTTGTGCATAACACCCAGTGCTCCATGCAATACGTGCCCTCTTTAATACCCATTACCAGGCTAACCCATCCTCCCTATTTTTAATTTTTTGAGGAGCCTCCACACTGTTTTCCAAAGTGGCTGTACCAACTTGCATTCCCGCCAACAGTGTAAGAGGATTCCCCCTTCTCCACAACCTCCCCAACATTTGTTGTTTCTTGCCTTGTCAATTTTTGCCATTCTAACTGGTGTAAGGTGGCATCTCAATGCGGTTTTGATTGGAATTTCCCTATTGGCTAATGATGATGAACATTTTTTCATGTGTCTGTTAGCCATTTGTATGTCTTCTTTGGAGAAGTGTCTATTCATGTTTTCTGCCCATTTTTTGACTTGATTATTTGTTTTTTGGATGTTGAGTTTGAGAAGTTCTTTATAGACCTTGGATATCAGCCCTTTATCTGTAGTGTCATTTGCCAATATCTTTTCCCATTTCTGTGGGTGGCCTCTTTGTTTTGTTGACTGCTTCCTTTGCTGTGCAGAAGTTTTTATCTTGATGAAGTCCCAAGAGTTCATTTTTGCTTTTGTTTCACTAGGCTTTGGAGATGTATCTTGAAAGAAATTGGTGTGGCCGATGTCAAAGAGGTTACTGCCCATGTTTTCCTCTAGGATTTGGATGGATTCCTATCTCACATTGAGGTCTTTCATCCATTTTGAGTTTATCTTTGTGAATGGTGTTAGAGAATGGTCGAGTTTCATTCTTCTGCATGTGGCTGTCCAATTTTCCTAGCACCATTTATTGAAGAGACTGTCTTTTTTCCATTGCATATTTTTTCCTGCTTTGTCGAAGATTATTTGACCACAGAGTTGAGGGTCAATATCTGGGCTCTCTATTCTGTTCCATTGGTCTATATGTCTGTTTTACTGCCAGTACCATGCTGTCTTGGTAATCAATGCTTTGTAATATAGCTTGAAATCAGGCAATGTGATGCCCCTAACTTTTTCTTTTTCAACATTTCCTCGGCGATTCGGGGTCTTTTCTGATTCCATACAAATTTTAGGATTGTTTGTTCCAGCACTTTGAAAAATATCTTTGGAATTTTGATCAGGATGGCATTAAAGGTATAGATGGCTCTGAGTAGAATAGACATTTTAAAAATGTTTATTCTTTCGATCCATGAGCATGGAATGTTTTTCCATCTTTTTGTGTCTTCCTCAATTTCTTTCATGAGTGTTCTGTAGTTCCTAGAGTATACATCCTTTCCCTCTTTGGTTAGGTTTATTCCGAGGTATCTTCTGGTTTTTGGTGTTATAGTAAATGGAATCGTTTCTCTAATTTCTGTTTCTACAGTTGTGTTGTTAGTGTATAAGAAAGCAACTGATTTCTGTGCATTGATTTTGTATCTTGCCACATTACTGAATTGCTGTGAGTTCTAGTAATTTGGGGGTGGAGTCTTTTGGGTTTTCCACATAAAGTATCATGTCATCTGCAAAAAGAGAGAGTTTGACTTCTTCTTTGCCAATCTGAATACCTTTTATTTCTTTTTGTTGCCTGATTACTGTTGCTAGGACTTCTAGTACTATGTTGATCAATAGTGGTGAGAGTGGGCATCCTTGATGTGTTCCCGATCTTAAGGGAAAGGCTCTCAGCTGTTCCCCATTGAGGATGATATTCACTGTGGGTTTTTCATAGATGGATTTTATGAACTTGAGGAATGTTCCCTCTATCCCTATACTCTGGAGAGTTTTAATCAGGAAAGGATGTTGTATTTTGTCAAATGTTTTTTCCGCATCAATTGAGAGGACCATATGGTTCTTCTCCCTCCTCTTATTAATGTGTTCTATCATACTGATTGATTTGTGAATGTTGAACCACCCTTGCATCCCGGGAATAAATCCCACTTGGTTGTGGAGAATGATCCTTTTAATGTATTGTTGGATCCTATTAGCTAGGATTTTGTTGAGGATTTTGGAATCCATATTCATTAGAGATATTGGTCTGAAATTCTTTTTGATGGGGTCTTTGCCTGGTTTGGGGATTAAGGTAATGCTGGCCTCATAGGATGAGTCTGGAAGGTTTCCTTCTGTTTCTATTTTTTGAAACAGCTTCAGGAGAATAGGTATTATTTCTTCTTTGAATGTTTGGTAGAATTCTCCAGATAATCCATCAGGCCCTGGACTCTTGTTTTTTGGGAGGTTTTTGATCACTGCTTCAATCTCGTTACTGGTTATTGGCCTATTCAGGTTGTCAATTTCTTCCTGTTTCAGTCTTGGAAGCTTATAGGTTTCCTGGAAGGTATCCATTTCATCCAGATTGCTCAGTTTATTGGCATATAGTTGTTGACAATAATTTCTAATAATTGTTTCTATTTCCTTGATGTTAGTCGTGATCTCTCCCCTTTCATTCATAATTTTATTAATTTGGGTCCTTTCTCTTTTCTTTTGGATAAGTCTGGCCAGTGGTTTATCAATCTTATTAATTCTTTCAAAGAACCAACTTCTAGTTTTGTTGATCTGATCTACTGTGTTTCTGGTTTCTAATTCATTGATCTCTGCTCTAATCTTAATTATTTCTCTTCTAATGCATGGTTTAGACATCATTTGTTGCTTTTTGTCTAGTTATTTAAGGTGTAGAGTTAGTTGGTGAATTCGGGATTTTTCTATTTTTTTTAGTGAGGCTTGGATGGCTATTATTTCCCCCTTAGGACTGCCTTTGCAGTATCCCATAGGTTTTGGACTGATGTATTTTCGTTCTCATTGGTTTCCATGAATTGTTTAAGTTCTTCTTTGGTTTCCTGGTTGACCCATTCTTGAGCAGAGTGGTCTTTAGCTTCCAAGTGTTTGAATTTCTGCCAATTTGTGTGTGTGTGTGTGTGTGTGTGATTGAGTTCCAGTTTTAAAGCATTATGGGTCTGAGAATATGCAGGGAATCTTCTCAGTCTTTTGGTATCAGTTGAGACCTGATTTGTGACCCAGTATGTGGTCTATTCTGGAGAAAGTTCCATGTGCACTCAAGAAGAATAAGTATTCTGGTGTTTTAGGGTGGAATGTTCTGTATATATCTATGAGGTCCATCTGGTCCAGTGTGTCATTCAAAGCTTTTGTTTCTTTGTTGATTTTCTGCTTAGATGATCTGTCTATTGCTGAGAGTGGAGTATTGAGGTCTCCTACAATTAACATATTGTTATCAATATGACTCTTTATTTTGGTTAACAGTTGGCTTATGTAGATGGCTGCTCCCTTGTTGGGGGCATAGGTATTTACAACTGTTAGATCTTCTTTTTGGATAGACCCTTTAAGAATGATATAGTGTCCTTCTGTGTCTCTAACTACAATCTTTAGTTTAAAATCTAATTTGTCTGATATAAGAATTGCTACCCCAGCTTTCTTTTGAGGTCCATTGGCATGGAAGATGGATCTCCATCCCTTCACTTTCAGTCTGGATGTACCTTTAGGCTCAAAATGAGTCTCTTGTAGACAGCATATGGATGGGTCCTGTCTTTTTATTCAATCTGCAACCCTGTGCCATTTTATGGGAGCATTTAGGCCGTTCATGTTGAGAGTGATTATTGAAAGATATGAATTAATTGTCATCATGTTGCCTGTGAAGACCTTGTTTTTATAGATTGTCCCTGTAAATTTCTTTTCTATATCACTCTTGGAGTCTTTATCCTTTTATAGAACCCCCCTTAACATATTCTTTCAGTTTCTGCCAGTCTTGGAAGCTCTGCATCTCTCCATCCATTCTAAATGAAAGCCTTGCCAGATAAAGTATTCTTGGCTGCATGTTCTTCTCATTTAGTACCCTGAATATGTCTTGCCAGGCCTTTCTGGCTTGCCAGTTCTCTGTGGATAGGTCTGACGTTATTCTGATGTTCCTCCCTCTGTACGTAAGGAATCTCTTCCCCCTAACTGCCCTTAAGATGGTTTCCTTGGTTCTAAGATTTGCGAGTTTTACTATTACATGCTGGAATGTTGGCCTGTTTTCCTTGATCTTGGGAGGGGTCCTCTCTGCTTCTAGGACATGAATGTTTGTTTCATTCCCCAGATTAGGGAAGTTCTCAGCTACGATTTGCTCAAATATATCTTCTAGTCCTCTCTCTCTCTCCACCCACTCAGGGATTCCAATAATTCTGACACTGGAAAGTTTCATGGTGTCACTTATTTCTCTGATTTTATTTTCATGGGTTCTGAGTTGTTTTCCCCTGGCCTCCTCTTTTCCCTTTTTATCTATTAAATGGTCTTCCAGGTCACTAATTCGTTCTTTTGCCTCGCTTACCCTAGCTGTTAGATTACCTAGATTAGATTGGATCTTACTGATAGCATTTTTAAGTTCTACCAATTCAGCTTTCATTTCTGGCCTTAGAGACGATGTGTTGCCATTAATTGATTTCTCCATTCTAGCTATTGTCTTCATAATTGCTACCCTGAATTCCATCTCCAACATCTTGGTTATATCTGAATCCATATTTAAGTCTGTGGCATAAGTCATAATCTCTGAGTCTTTCCTATTTTGGGGGCTCCTCCTCTTAGTCATTCTGTTTATGGGTGGCTGAGGGAATGTATAGAGTCCAAATTATTGACCACAACCCAAGCAAGATGCATCTGTTTTCTAGGGACCTTAGGGTTGCTGGCCTCTTGTTTTCCCAGCCTGTCTTCTGGGAGAGGGGCCTGAAGCACTGTTACTCAGGCAACCCTGTTTGGGCAGAGTTGCCCTGCCCCCTGTGGTGGAGGATGGGCTCAGTGAAAACAGGATTTTGGGGGGATTTTGTTATCTGGTGGCTTTCCCTGGCAGCTTTCCGCACCTCTTCCGAGAATCAGAGCAGAAGAGACTGTTTCCAACCCTCTGCCTCAGAGCAGAGAGATCACAGTTGGTTCTTCAGTGAGGTCTCCAGGCCACACCATCTCTTTTCCATCTGTGCTGCTATAAACTGCAGCATCCTGGGTTGTGCACCCCTCAGCAGTGCTCCCAGTCCTGTCTCCAGGTTGGGGCATGTCTCATCCTTTGTGCTTCTAAAACCACCAGCCACCCCCAGTTTGCATGTGCGGCCCTGCTGCTCTGGGTTTCCCTCTGGGGAACTCTCCCTAACTCCTTTCCCCACCGCTACTGGTCTGTGAGTCTGTGCCCAGTCCCCAGTATGGGAGGCTATCGCTCACCGGCAGTGTAGGATCCCGACGGCCAGGCTCCCTCCCTGTTCTGTTTATCCTCTGATACCTGCCTGCAGAATCATGGCTCCCTGCTTCTGACCTTGAAACCAACCACCTGTGATATTCTGTTTGTAGAGATCCAGATCTATCTTCTTACATCTCAGCCTGATTCCGTGGGTGTTCAGAGTGGTCTGGTAGATATCCAGCTAAATTCCAGGGACCAGTTGGAATAGGGTCCCCTACTCCTCTGCCATCTTTTCCCCTCTGAGAATTCTTTATATATTATTGATTATAACCTTTTATCAGATATGCATTTGGCAAATATCTTCTCCTGGTCTATGGCTTTTCTTCTCATTTTCTTTAGCAGTGTTTTTAAAAAAGAAGATTTTAATTTTAATGACATCCAATTAATAACTCTTTCTTTTATGATGCATGTTTTTTTTTTGTTGTTGTTGTTCTAAGAAATCTTTGCTAACCCAAGATCACAAACATTTTC
The DNA here is from genome assembly GCF_029215605.1 of Mirounga angustirostris. Lineage (NCBI taxonomy): Eukaryota > Metazoa > Chordata > Mammalia > Carnivora > Phocidae > Mirounga > Mirounga angustirostris. Next base: position 171,262,136 of record NW_026991709.1, on the reverse strand, counting down.
TTCTAAGTTTTCTTCTAGAAATTTAATAGTTAATAGTTTATATTTGGATCAATGATCCAAATAATTTTGTGTTGAATTTTTATAGGTATGAAGTGTTGGTTCAGGTTTATTGTTTTGAAAAGGATGCCCAGTTGTTCCAGTACCATTTCTTAAAAAGAAGAAAAATTTCACCTTCATATATTTATTTAAAAAATACTGAAAGAAAGCTTTTCAACATTTTTGATTTTTAATTACTTCAAAACTTTTCAGCTATTTTTGATTTTTGATTTTTGATTACCTATGTACTAATGATAATACACTCTTGAAACTGAAACATCCATTCATTACAGACCAAGTTAGACACGCACACCAAGGTGGTCAATATGCATCTCCAGATTTATGATGAACAATTGATTTCTCACTGCCATGAGTAGGATCTAAATAATTTTATTATATATTTAGCTAGTAATGGATACTCATTAGCAGAATTCTATTTCATGCTTGTTTGCACCTGCACACAAGTTCTTGTTTAAAGAATTGTTCCATTTGGTCTGCCTGATATAATTTTGCTTAATAACACTGTATTGATGACCATCACTCAACCTCACTTAGAAAGTATGAAGAACTCTCAAACTCCCCTTCCCCATCTGGTCTGACTACTCTGAACCTTCTGTCAACTTCACTGGCAGAATATCCTTAGAGTCCCATGATTGCTTTTGAGAACAGAACTTTGGGGAATTTACTTAAGCCAAGAATAAAACCATGGGAGGCCCATGGAGCAGATGTTCTTGAAATCACATCTATGTGCATGTAATAAACTTCTGACATTCACTTTTCATAATCATTCAGTTTAAGTGTTGTGTCCTATTGATGCAGAGTGGAAGACTTCAAATGCTTACTGATTTGGAAATCATTTGTAATAGGGATAGGGAACCAATGATGATTGCCTCAGACCCAAATTTCATTGACTGATCACAGTACAGATTCTTTTTTTTTGTTTGTTTTGAATATGACATCACAAAGCTCAGGGTGCCTGGGGGCTCAGTTGGTTAAGGATCTGACTCTTGTTTCAGCTCAGGTCATTATCTCAGGGTCCTGGGATGGAGCCCTGCATGAGGCTCTGTGTTCAGCAGGGTGTCTGCTTGAGGATTCTCTCTCTCCCTCTTCCTCTTCTTCTCCCCCTGCTTGTGGTTTCTCTCTCTCTCTTTCTCTCTCAATAATTAAATCTTAAAAAAAGAATCACAAAGTTCTTGAATCAGATTGAAGTTTCATTTTGGGGGATGGATATAAGCATTGATTTAGTCAATGGAGCTGTGACTGGCTGCTCTTTTTTTGCTGCATTAGTTATAGGATTCACTTATCCATAGTCCCTCAGAGCAGAGAACAGCAAGGATGTAATGTCTCAGGTTAGTGCTTCGAGATACTTTATCAACTATCCGAAGAGTTACAGATCTCAGATTCCTGATGGGAAAAGCAGCAAGGAAGTGGCCTGCACAAACTTGAAAGATATTTGGCATACTAGGCTCACTACCCACCTTTAAGAGATACATTATACATGTTAACAACCCCAGGAAGTCCTATAAAAGGGAAACTGTGTCCTACAAACAGTGTAGGATATGTTGAGCTAGAAGGTACAAAGAGATCATAGCATTTATGCCATTTTTTTTAATTCTCTGAGTTCCTTAACTTCTCCTTTCACTCCTCTGATCTCTATGCTTTTCATCCTACTGTAAGTTTAATGTTTTCAAGTAATAGTGGGTTGGTGGGATACATTTTCTTAGTAGCCACAAATCAATAAATGAGAATGGTGCCGAGCCTCTTTTGAAAAAGAAGATAATGTTACTGACTTAAGAAGTTAAGTGAAATATCATTAAGAGATAAAACAGAGGAGATAAAACAGAAATTGTTTATACTTCAAAATGAATGTCAGAAGTTGCATTTGCCCTAGGTGAACAAGTAGGGAAGTATGTTTGGATGGGTCTCTCTCCTCTTTACTTGTCCCCAGCCCTGGAATTAGGGGATGCTCAAGGCTACAGTTATTTCAGATTTGGTCTATCAGGAGGATTTTATGGGATGTAACATCTTGGGAGCTTTTCACCTCCTTGAGAATCTACACATTCTTGTGTGATTTGGGAAGACATTTTACACCCTCCTACATAACTTTACACTGTTTTGTAGAGTAAGAGAATGACAGAAGGATCTCTAATAATGAGGTGATGTGAGCTATCAAAGAGCACAAAGCTCATGTCTGGGACAATGGGTTGGGGCAGCAGGTGATTCTATGAGGTGGGGGTGGGAGGGGAGTCTACGTCTTAAGCTCCACTCTTCCTTATGTGGACACCACTTTCTTTCTACCTGGCTCCCAAAGGTTCTGACAGCTGTCTGAATTTAAACATCCAATTCTTTGTTTAGTCCAACTCTGAGTGAAGTAGCAGAATTTAGTGCTAGATTTCATGTAGAAAATTTCAATGGAGAAATCTTTAGTGCTTCAAGCTGAGACTGACATAGGACCTCAGTCTTCTCTGGCTGAGCTGGAACAATAGAGGAGGAAAATCTTTTACATCAGTAAAGAAAGGAGAGGCGTGGAGATTTGTAACTTCCCTCCTTTAATTTGGGCATCAAATTTGCAAAAGAGAAATAATCTCTTAGGAATTCCCTTTTGAATTGGATGATTTCAAGCATGACCCAATAATTGGGCACTTGAGCAATTAGCAATATGAGTCATGGCCAGAGTGAAATCTCCTTGGAAAAGGAGCAACATTTCTCCTTCCCAGAGCACTTGGCAGCTCAAACAGAACTGCCTGCTGCCTCTGAAGCTGCTCCTCTTGGGAGATGGTATACTGATAAGTCCGATATTATCTGTGGTGTGATAGATCCAGGGTTTACAAACTAGATTGGAAAACATACAGCAACTCACTATGAAAGAGTGAAATAGGTCTTAATCCTCTCATTCAATAAAATATTTCTAACATAGACTATTCACATTACTTTTGATAACTTCTTCCTTTGGAGGGGAATCTTACTATATTTTAGAGTTCCATTACACCATTCAAAAGGAGTCAGATAAAATCTGTAGGCCAGGTTTTGTGGTTTTGTTTTTTAATAATTTTTTACCCCTTACATAAACAAAAAAAAATATTTTTATGGCTATCTGGAGAGTTACTGCCCTGGAGATAAGTGATTTTGTTTTGTTTTGTTTTATAGCCTCAAGGAATGTTCTAAGAAATATTTTGACAGAACACCACTCAAGTCATACAATTTTCAGCCAAAGGGAACAGCGGCTCAATTTTTATGCTGACACATTTGAAATTGGTAATTTAAGGGGTGCTGCAGTAAGCTCCTGCAGTAAATGAAAACTCAAATTCTATAATTCTCCAAAGCATATGATTCGGTGGATCCCTGAGTCTTTAAGACCGTGTTCTCAGGGTTGTGATGTTGGTGAGTTGCAGCACATATAATGTAAAGATGCCCTAACTGGATCTCTAGAGGAATCTTTAGCTTTGAAGCCAATGGGGAGCTGCCAAACTCCTTGTGCTGGGCAACTGCTTTGCATAGAAGACCTTTACCTACTTGATGCAGGCAAATACAGGTGTGCTGTATTACTCCTCCAAGATGTCCTTTTCTGCCTCTGCTTCTCTTGTTTCTCCATGATGCACCATGAAATTAGACTGAAGGTTATATAGGGACCAGAGTTCTACTGCTGAGAAATACACACTTGACAAGTGCTAGAAGTTGCATCTTTTTAAAAGTTATAAGTGAATTTAATGTCACCTCATTATATTTTCATAGAATTTCATGCTTATAAAAAAAACCAGTACTCCTTTGTACTGCTGTCAGATTATGAGAGCACTATAGCACACTGCATTTCCCTTTTTGTAATGGTTGCCAGGAAGCTCAGAAATTGCCATGTGCTCTGTCTTAGCAAGTTTTGTTAACCTCAGTGTTCTGTACAGTTTTCCTCTGCCAAGACATCTTTATTACATTGTTTTGCTTTCTTGTTTTTAATCATTCTGTCTGTGTCTTTCAGTATAAGCAGATAGAAAGCACATAGAACCTATTTATTCTACCTGTAGAATATTTAACCTGCTCTATCTTTGTTCCTGGTACTCTTCAGAGCAATGGTTTTCTTATTGGGGGATATTCTTTTTAGGTGTCCATTCTTAGGTATATTACCATGAGCAGTGATGAAAGGTAGGAATACTAGGTATGTGCGGTTCAGAAAAGGCTCCTTGATGATTTTTACGTAAGCTTTCAACTTCCTCATGTGGTGAAGAGCAGTATTTTAAAACTTCAGTGTGATACATTCTGACCTAGTAGGTCTGGCATTGGGTCCATTTCTGTGCACTTAAATTTTTTTTTAAAGGAATATTTACTTAGAGGATATGAAACACTATTGGGGGACTCTGACAAACGACTAACCAAAGTTTAAAAAAATTGGTGGGGAACAGGTAGAGATTAACTTCATTCTACAGGTCAAGGACAAATGCAGATTTCATTCCCACAGAATATTCTCTGCCTCAGTGGTACTGCAAGGCAGGTAAACTGGAATCTGGTCTCTGCTCTGCCTGGCATGTTGGTAACCTTGAGAAGTCCACTTAATGACCATGCCTCTCAATGTCCTCAGCTATAAAACAGCTCAGAGGGCTTGTGATCAAAAGGACTCTTTCTACACAGAAAATGCAATGATTCTTCATCACCATCCTGGGAAATAGATCTAGAAACAGGAGGAATTTTAGTGTCACCAGATAGGTAATGAGTTGGAGAATGATGGGAAAAGCCTTTTCTGAAAAAAGTCCATATGGCTTGGTTCTCTGCCAGGGAGGTGCATATCCACTTTTGTTCCCCAGCATTATAAGTGTGAAAAGTGAATTCATAATTTTTGCTAAATGCAATTGTTAAATACAATCAAAGAAACAAATCTGTCAATTTAATTTCACTTGGAATAAGGCATCCTGACTGAAAGAGATCCCTGAAAGGCACTGAGCAGACAAGCTAGGCAAAGCGATGTTCAAGCTCTATCCCTTAAATTCTAAACCCATTTCACCCAGGGATTATGATCCCCTCAACTCTGAAAATTAAAATTCCTTTGCAGCAATGACCACTTGAAATTAATGTGTTCATAATCCCATGTCTCTTTTGGAAGCAGCTATGACCAAGTCTAATTACCTTCAGTATAAAAAAAAATTTTTTTTTGGTAACCTCAACTCGTTTTCCATTGCTGTAACTTGTAGTACAGCACTATATTTTAAACAGAGAAGAAGTAATTAAATTAGAACTCATGGTGGAAACCAGTGGTGGCTGATAATAATTGCTTTTCAGACGCTGCTGTAATTGGTTCTCCAAGGATTTTATTTCAAAGCATCAAAGTCAATTTAGAAAGCTTGCTTTATCTGGACTTGAGCTGCTTTGATGAAGACGCTATGTCTTCATATGTCTAGGTTTTCTTAAATTTAACTAAGCTGTTTTTTAATGATTATGTTAATAATTACAGTACTACAACACTGTTTTATGGACACTGGAAGATAAATTCAAACTCCCCTTCTGCCTATTAGTTAAAGTTGTAACTACAAAATGTACACAATCTTTGTTCATTAACTGTTTGATAAGCCCTTGAAATTCCACAACCAATAAAAATACCTTTATCATTCTTTACCTCCCATGCAGTATTTAATACATTAAAAAACAAAGCACAAGAGGAAGCTTGTTAATGAATACCCTGATATATTACTTGTTTTTGTTCATGCTGTTTCCTTTACCTAGAATGTCTCCCCCTTTTTGTTCTGGTCCAATGGGTAATATTCTACTTATCTTTCAAGTCCCAGCTTAGCTGCCATGTGTTATGGACTGACTCTGTCTCCCTTAAATTCATGTGTTAAAATTCTAACTCCCAGTGTGCATGAGTGGCTCAGTTGGTTAAGCATCTGACTCTTGGTTTTGGTTCAGGTCATGATCTCAGGGTTGTGGGATTGAGCCCAGTGTCTGGCTCCACACTCAGCAGGGAGTCTGCTTAAGATTCTCCCTTGGGCCCTCCCTCCCTTACAATCTCTCTCTCTCTAAAATAAATAATCTTTAAAAAATTTTTAACTCTCAATATGATGGCATTAGGAGGTTGGATCTTTGGGAGGTAATTAGGTCTTGAGGATGAAGCCCTCATGAATGGGATCAGTGCCCTTAATAAGAAGAGAAAAGAATTTGCTTCCTCTCCTGCTCTCTCCCATATGAGGATGAAATGAGAAGATAGCCATCTGTAAACCAGGAAGGCCTTCACCAAGAACCTGACCACCCTGGCACCCTGATCTTGGACTTCCAGCCTCCAAAGCTATGCAAAATAAACACTACTGTTGAAGCCCCACAGTCTATGACATTCTGTTATAGCAGCCTGAGCAAAATACCACGTTTTCTAAAGTCCTCCTTGATTGCCACAAGAAGAGTTCATCTTTCTAAATCTCAGATCCAGAACCTTAAGTATGGCAATCACAGGGCTTTGTTGATGATAAAATCAGTTAATTTGGGGGAGGGGAACTGAAAGGATAGTGTTATTACTGTTATGAATCTTTCTCTGTTTACCCAATAAGATGCTGCCAGCTTAAAAACATGGGATATAACACAAAAGTTAGCTAGAGATTAGCCATAAGGACAATATTTTCACTTCTATGCAGCAAGTATAATCACTTATATGCAGAATGGTATTGTGTGTCTGACAGAAGGCACTGAGATCCTGAGGTAGACATACTATCTTGCTGTGTGACCTTGGGAAAGTCACTTTACTTTTCTGAGCTTCAGTTTTCTCTTGTGCAAAGCAAGTTCATGGAACTAAATTATCATTAAGATTATTTTTGCCTCTAGTATTCTATGAATATAATTACAGGTGGTATAAACATTAAAATTGTGCCCAAGTTATTTATAGAATTAAAACTAATTAATAAGCTACCTATTTATGCCAACAGTGATTGAATTTTTCCTATGCAGTTACTGTTTCTGGTTTCATAAAGACAAAGTAAAATAAAATGTCATTATCTTACCATTCTGTGCAAACTTTATCAGTTCTGTGGAATATGCAGGGTAATTAGTAACTGGAAGGAGAACTCTCCATCTCAATGTTGACAAAGACCTGAGTCTCTCCACTTTTTCAGGGAACATGCACAATTCTCTAAATGTTTGCTCATTCTGTGGAGGATAGAAAAAGCAAAAACTTGATGACAGATCAAACAATGGCTACCATTATGTTATTATTATTATTACTTGTAATAATAGCACTGGCAGTAACAGTGTTAACATTTGCTGCACATACTCTGTGCCAGGCACTATGATGAGTGTTTCATATGGATTCTGTCATTCACACAATGCTACAAGGTAGGTGCTCTCATTATCCCTTTCTACTGAGTGAACAGAGGCTCAGAGAGGTCAAATAACTTGACTAGGATTACCAGATGGTGTGAGTTAGAAACAGGATTCAAATGCAGGTCAAGCTGACTCCAGAGTCCTGGCTCTCAGCTAGAAGGTTACACTGACTCATACATAGTATCACTGGTCAGGATTAGCATCCAGTTTGTAGGGGACTACAAAGGAACTAAAAAGAAGGATGATATTCAGCTGCTATGTACATGCTATGTACATGTATGGCTGATAATTCTTTTATCCAATTCCAGTGGGGGAGAGTCTTTTACCGTACATCCAATCAATTCTCTGACACCAGCTGGGTGTCCTACTATTCAACTTAATTCTGACACTATCTGTCTGGAAATAGAGTCAGATTTGACAGGTTAAGGGTTCAGTCCTACAAGCAAGTCCAATCTCCCTCCCAACAGACAGACAGACACACAACACACATGTGACACACCAATATGAAGTCCAGGTTGTTACCTGGTCTCCTGATTGACTGGCTATAGACTGCAGGTTCCCATGAACCCCCTCCTTATGTTTGATTAATTTGCTAGAGTGACTCACAGAACTCAGAGAAACATTTTACTTACTAGTTTGCTTGTTTACTCTGAGAGGATATTACTCTGAACAGCCAAATGGAAGAGATGCACAGCAAGGTAAGGGGAAAGGGCACAGAGCTTCCATCCCCTCCCTGAGCATGTCCTCTTCCCAAAGCTCTGTGTGTTCACCAACTTGGAAACTCACTGAACCCTGTCCTTTGGGTTTTTATGGAGGCTTCATACATAGTCATAATTGATTAAATAATTGGCTATTGGTGATTGATTCAAACTCTAGACCTTGTCTCCTCCCTAGAGGTTGAGGATGGGACTGAAAGTTCCAACCCTGCAACAAGATGTTTAGTGCACTGGTAAGTAAGCTCCATCCTTCGATTCTTTCCCAAAGCCACCTCATTAACAAATCAAAAGGCATCTTCACTGCTTTCACCACCTAGGAGATTCAAATGGTTACATGAACTCTGCCAAAAATGCGGACAAAGACCAAATATATATATATATATATTTTTTATTATAAAGCACATTACCACAATGGCTCTACCAGTACTTAAAATACAGCAACAGTCCTATTGGTTAGGTATTGTTGTTGACCCTTGGCTTCAAGCTGCTGTGACTCCTACCATGGCTCCACTTATACCCGCCACATTCCCAGCATCTTCTCAAGACCTAGCAGCAAAGGGTTTTATTAATGACTATTTCCCAGGGCTCTGCCCCAGGATTAAGGCTGGCAACTAATTTGACTGGTTATTGCCCCTGTGGTAATAGTAAATAGTAAACAGGACTACATGTCAATTTGTTGTGTGGGTTTGGGGCTGAGGGGCTGTATTTTTGTCTTATGGGTAGATGGGAGTGGGTTGGGATGGGAGACTATCTTAGTTGGTTTGGACTGCTTTAACCAACATATTATAGGCTGGGGGGCTTAATCAACAAATATTTAGTTCTCACAGCTCTCAAGTCCGGGAAGCCCAATTTCAAGGTGCTAGCAGATGTGGTGTCTGGTGAGGTCCCGCTTCCTGTTTCATAGCTGCTGCCTTCCAGCTGTGTCCTTACATGGCAGAAGAGATGAGGAAACTCTCTAGGATCTTTTTTATAAGGGCACTAACCCCATTCATGGGGGCTCTACACTCGTGACCTAAGTACCTCGTAAAGACCCCACCTTTTATTACCATCACATTCGGTAATGTGATGATAATAAACATTAGGGTTAGGAGTTTAAATATGAGTTTTGGAGGGACACAAACCTTCAGTCCATAACAGAGACTTCCTAAAGTTCTGATCTGGCAAAAACAATGAATTCATGACACTTCAGTAGCATCATTCTAAACACCATCCACTGATAACACCAACCAAGGGCTATTTGGTGATTTGGTTGACTTCAGGGCTGAGGCAGGGAAAATGCAAGATGAGCCTGGAACATCTTGGAATTCCAGAGAGTGAGAAAGTACTCAAAAACCAAAACAGAGTAAGAAGAATGGGGACATATAAATTACAGTATTGGATGACAACCCAAAGAACAAAATAAATATCCATGAGCTCATACTGATGTACATAATTGATGGAAAAATGACAACTCTTCTTTCCAGAAAAGTTTCAATTAATAAATGTAAATGAAATTAAATAGAAAATCATCTTTAGAACACTATAGTAATAATTGCCTCTGTCAAGATCCACTGATGGTTGCTAAAATTGGTGGGCGAAAGTTTAAGCAGAAAGAGAGTATTTGCATAGTTTCAATGATCCCCCAAAATATTTATTTATTACAAAGGGAAAAAAGTAACTTTACAGTGGAGAACTTTGGCAGATCATCTTAGACAAGTGATTGAAGTTAACATCATACACTCTGATTTGATACAGAGAAAGGTACACACTTCTATTTTTTCCAATAATGCATATTCCCAATTTAATAATGAGAGAACAGTAGACAAACACAAGGGATTTTCTACAAAACAGCTGACCAGTACTCTTCAAATGTGTCAGTACAAAGAAAGACATAAAGAAATTGTCATACTGGAGGAGACTGAGGAAACATGACAACTAAGTACAATTTGGGATTATGGAATGGAAAAAGGTCATTTGTAGAAAACTGGTAAAATGTGAATAAGTTCTGCATTTTAGCTAACAGTAGAGAAGGTTAATTTCTTAGCTTTTATCATTTTTCTATTTTTTTGAAGAGGTTAAGACAAGGGGAAGCCAAGTCGAGGGTATGTGGGAACGCTCTGTACTACTTTTTCAAATTTTTTTCTAAGGCTAAAATTATCCTGAAATAAAAAGCTATTGAAAATGGATGTAAAAATAAAAACCCAGGAATGTTTTCCACATCATGGCATCTAAGGAAATATTTCCCCCTCTTCCACAAAAATTAGGGAATTGTATATGGAATTCATCAAAATAAGCATAAATCTTGAAAAAAATCTAAACCAATGACCACCAATAGGGACCTTTGTTTATGAAAAAAAATACATTCAACAAATCTTCATGATTGTCTACTATGAGCTAGGTAGTATGCTATCATGGATATATTTTCTTCTATATTGTATAACCTTCACTTCAAAACCTTTCTTTCTGACCTATGAAGTGGAATTTTTCAGACATAAGCCTATCCTCTCTGAAGAAATTATCTCTGGTCAGGTTGTGCCACCAAAAATGCCCTGGGACCTGTTGATTTTATTTGTTCTCTTGTGTTACTCTCAATGCTGCTGGTTATGTGAGGTTTTGGGACATTTTTGCTGTATTCCACTCTGGAAAAATAAATCATAGTGTCTATGAATTCCCACAGTAAATAAATGAGACCATGACATCATTCCAGTCTGCTTGGGAAACATCAGGCCTGGCTGGTCTCTTGCCTCACAGGAGAGAAGAATCAGGAGACAAATCTTGACAAGGTACCATCAAAGTGTCTGTTCCATACCCCACCATGAAATCTACTGTCACTTCAACATGATGCAACTTAAATCAGGGCTGCTGGGCTACTGCTTCAATTATATACATAACATGGAATGGAAAAATCAATCTAACCTGATAATTTTGGTCATAGATAATATTTTTAATACACAGTTTGATGAGGATTACACAGAATCTTGTAGGGAGTAACAGGAACATAATTATGGGACATTACAGTGGTTATAGCTTAGTCCATTGACATGACATAGTTTCAACCTTTCTATCAATTTCTTTTGTATGCTTTAGCTTAAGTGTTTACTTGCCTTAACCTTTAGACTACTGAATAGAAAGATAAAGGCCCACTTGATTGATTTGATGGTGGTGAGCTGAGGAAAAAAAAAAAAGAAAAGATAAACCATAAGAGCCAAGAAAATAGGAAGGGATGCTTGAATCTGAGGTCTTTCAGGATATGGAAATAATTGTGGTTGTATTAATTGTGGTAATAATGATTTATGAAAGAAAGCAGCTGGAAATTACACACACACACACACACACACATTATCTTAAAAGCACAGAACTGCCAATGGAGGATATTTACAAAAAAATCCCAACCCTTACATGTGCCTTTGAAAAACTTTAAAGGAACCCCATTCATACAGATCAGCAAGGTTCCTCCCAAGCTCCTTTCTACATTGTCCAATTCATTCCTACTCCAAGTCACCAAACCCTCTTAAATCTGAACTCAATGGCTCTACATCCACTATTCTTACTCCTTTTCTCCCATTCATTATTCTGGAGGTCCATTCTACCACTTGTCACTTGCCTCTGATGTTCTTCCTGCTTGTGATTCTGCTTCATAAAAGCTCAGGAAAGTGGAGTCATGAAGACCCCCCCTGGGATGTGTAATGATGATGGGGGAGTTGTGAGTGTGGACTGGGGGTGGTACTGGAAACAATCTCATGAAAATGAAACACCACATAGAAAGTTTTCACCTGCTCCAGTCTCAACCCGGAAGTGAGCAGAATCCCATTTGCCCACACAGAGGTTCTTCCTTTTTTTTTTTTTTTTTCCACCACACAGTGGCTTTGCTACTATGCCCTCAGTTACAGAAAGAGGATTTCTCAGAGAAGCTCAAGCATGGAGCCAAATTGTAATTGTTACCCACTGGCAGTTCAGACACAGTGGGCCCCTAGGTGGCAACACTCTTGTTCTTGCTAATCAGCTGTCTCCTCAGCCAGCCTTCTCTCCCACAAAAGTTTCATAAAAGCTTTTTATTAGATAATTATACTTCTGTGTTTTGTAGTTATGTGAGGTAACTCAACAATTAGCATGTTTAATTAGGAAATTAGGTGTTATAATCACAATATGGAACAAAAATTTGTCATGAAGTTTAAACAAATAGCTTTTTTTTTTTCCTTAAGGAGGAAAAAACTCACAAAATCAATGTTAACTTTCCATTTTGGCAGATAGTGAAATTTAATTTATATGTAGAACTAAAAGGGAACATTCCATCTGTTTTCCAGATGGAGCACGCCTTCCCCCCATAGCTGGGAATTAGTCACTCTGGTATGTAACTGTCCCCTCAGTCACTCCTGGGCTATGTTGGGTTTTCTCACTAGGGCAGATGTTGAGCTGATTTACCTTGAAACATATATTGTAGAGTGATGACACTCAACTGATCTAGTTCATTCCTTTCAAGACTTGTTTGGAGCACCGTACTATGTGATAGGTACTTTGAGGTGCTCGACATGAGTTAATCAACTTAAGTGGGGGACCACCTTCTAAATACATTAGGCACTGATAGTGGAAGGTAGGGAATGCTGTGGGAACATAGAACAGGGAATGCTTAATCATGTGGGATTTCCCAGGGATAAAAACCTACGGTCAAACCAACCAACCAACCAACCAACCAACCAGCCAACCAACCGACCAACCAACCAACCAAACTACCAACCAAAGATGCGAAGAATTTGTTCAGTTACACTATGTACCCTACACCATAGTTCTTAACATGGAGTCCAAAGCCCCCCCCAGAGATTTTATGAGTGAGCTTGATTGTCATCTGGGTCTTGCTTCTTTCTAAATGAAGACAGGTGATATTGTGACATGTATGATATGAAATTATAGATAAAATTTCATGAATTTGCATTTTTCTGGAGAAAAGGTACATGACTTTATCTACATTTATATGACATTCTCTGGTGTCTGTGAACTACAAAATATTAAAGTTACTGATCTATATTGACAAATATATCTATATCTATCTACCTATGATATAGGTAGATAATTGCCTAATCATTAATTTCATAAATATGTCTAGGAGATAGGGACACAGCCCCTACTTTCAGGCTATCAGGGAAGACAAAGAACATAGGGGTGGCAGAGATGGTCAGTTAACGAAAGATGTATGCTCCTTTTGCATGGAGTAGCACTGTTGCCAGGAAGCAGCTGCTTAGCCAGGGATATTTCACAACCCCCTCTGCATCTAAGTTGAGCCCCATAACAAGTTCTTGCCAATATAATGTGAATGATGTAATGTGTGTCACTTTTGAGCTGACTAGGTTAAGAACTAGCTCTAATTTCTCCACTCTGTTTCCAATGACTGTGGAAGATGGCCAAGCCACAGGATGGAAGGAGCACAGGGCCCTGAATCCTCAGTGGAAGGCTGCTCTCAAACTCCTGCACTGTTTGGGTTCAATGGACTGTTGTTTAAAACAGAAAGAAAACTTACACTCTTATAACCATTAAAATTTTTGTATTTGTATGGTATGGAAACTAAGGCTCACTTACTGAATACAAAAGGCAAATTCAACAGAATGTAGTGTTACAAAAGTGTTAGATGCAATGGGATACTAGAACAGGAAAGTTGAGGAAGATTAAGGAAGACATAAAGTGGGGAAAAATATAAGGAATACCTAAATGAGGAGTGGATACCAAGGTGAAGTGCCCATAGAAGGACGGGGGAGGGGGGTAGTTGCGAAGAGAGTAAGAGAAAGTGAGCATTTCAAGTATGCAAAGTTCTGGAAGTGATAATGAGTAGGGATTGGCTGAAAGTGGTTCAGTATGGCTGGAGTAGACAATGGGACAGGGGTAGAGGTAAGAGAAATCTGTAAGGCCTAAATCTTGAGGGAGTTTACATTTGATTCAAAGGGCAAGATTAATGGATTATAATCAGATTTGGGTTTTCGAAAGATAATTGTGATTGCTGGGTGGAGGAGTAAGGGGATGAGAATGAATGTGGGCGACCAATGCAAAGGACATATTCTAATCCAGGTAAGGAGGAACAGTGGTCCAAACTAATGAACAGGCAGTGGGAACAGAGAAGTGGAAGGAAGTAATGGTGAGTGGATAAGGGAGAAAAGGAAATATATAGAGCTAGAGCCAGAGATAAATGCCAGGATGGGAGTGGAAGGTGGAGAGGACCTAGAATATATGATGTTGCTGTCAGTTTTGGTTTTGCTATTAGGCTGGTGCATAGTTTTTCTCTCTGTGGGTTTAATTTTACCTAAAAAATGTGGATGATAACAATTAGTTTGCAGGGGTTCTGTCAGGATTAAATGAGACCATGCATGTGGAAGTATTCTGTAACTTCATCAATGAACTTCATTCATCATTTACATACAACACCCACTCTCTATAGGGCTTTATAAAGGACAGACCCCTACCTACATATAGAGTCTATGTAAGCCTTGTCCAGTTCTCTCAGGCTGAAGAGTCTAAAGACTGGAGTATCATTAAGATCCCTGAGAGGTAGAGCTTTAGAGATTCCACATGGAGAAGGACCACTCACTACTCTGGTGGATCAACCTCACAAGTCTTGTGGGATGGTGTCCTTCCCACTGAGGCCACCATTTCCCTCAAAGTGTGATGTAAAGCCCAGAAGGTGGCTCAGCCTTCCTTAACTAGATGACATTTGGGGCTACGCATGCATGGATGTCTTTGAGTCATCCTATCTTCTGGCACAGACCCTGAGGGCTTGCATTTGTAGCTTCTTGAAACTATTTTATGTCTCAGTCTTTTAGACACTAATAACAAGTAGTTCTGCATGATGGAGACTGGTTTTCCTCTTTCTTCGTTTCTTCCAAAGGCACTCAGGCCTGTAGATAGACAATTCAGAATGGCCCCTCCTTTACCAAATTAGTTTGTAAAATGCCTCTTTGTGAACACAGAGTGGAAACACTCTAGGCCCTCAATAAACATTTGCTATGTGGCTCCTACTATCACAAAACACATCTTAGCACCATTGTTCTCCTTGACTCCTGATACCAGCTGGGCAAACCGTACTATAGTTTACAGTTAATCAGCAAGACACTGAGCTCATTTTTAAAAACCAAAACTACCTCTGCACTTAACTAGTAATATTTAGATATTTAAGTCTGACTTGAAACACTTGACATTTTCCTATACATCTGGACCTTGGGGATAATTTAAAGACCTTGTCTCTTCAACCAGACTGACAAAGCATTTTTTGGACCAAAAGAAACCTAATTCAAGCAATTATTCTTACATGTACCTTTCAACACTTATCCAACTAACTTGGCAGGCAGCAAGTCATTGTTTATATTAGAATGAAACTTTGGTGGAACTACTTCAGTCAAAGATAAAAAGGGAACAGTGCATACAACATGGCAGCTGCTATTACAAACTCTTTGCATAAAACAACAATTTGCAACAAGTGTAGATGTAACAGTAGTGCTTTTGGAACCATAAACCTCTCATTTCATTGTGCCATTTAAAAATGTTTGATGGAATGTATCGTGACATCTAATTTAGTTGTTCTTTTTTATTTTTAACTTTTTTATTGTTATGTTAATCACCATACATTACATCATTAGTTTTTTAATATTTTTTATTGTTATGTTAATCCCCATACATTACATCATTAGTTTTAGATGTAGTGTTCCATGATTCATTGTTTGTGCATAACACCCAGTGCTCCATGCAGAACATGCCCTCCTCAATACCCATCACCAGGCTAACCCATCCTCCCACCCCCCTCCCCTCTAGAACCCTCAGTTTGTTTTTCAGAGTCCATCATCTCTCATGGTTCGTCTACCCCTCCGATTTCCCCCCATTCATTCTTCCCCTCCTGCTATCTTTTTTTTTCCTTAATACATATTGCATTATTTGTTTCAGAGGTACAGATCTGAGATTCAACAGTCTTGCACAATTCATAGTGCTTACCAGAGCACATACCCTCCCCAGTGTCTATCACCCAGCCACCCATCCCTCCCACCCCACCCCCCACTCCAGCAACCCTCAGTTTGTTTCCTGAGGTTAAGAATTCCTCATATCAGTGAGGTCATATGATACATGTCTTTCTCTGATTGACTTATTTAGCTCAGCATAACACCCTCCAGTTCCATCCATGTTGTTGCAAATGGCAAGATTTCATTCCTTTTGATGGCTGCATAATAGTCCACACACCACATCATCTTTATCCATTCATCTGTTGATGGACATCTTGGCTCTTTCCACAGTTTGGCTATTGTGGACATTGCTGCTATAAACATCGGGGTGCACATACCCCTTCAGATCACTACATTTGTATCTTTGGGGTAAATACCCAGTAGTGGAATTGCTGGGTCATACGGTAGCTCTATTTTCAACTTTTTGAGAAACCTCCATACTGTACCGTTTTCCAGAGTGGCTTCAACAGCTAGCATTCCCACCAACAGTGTAGGAGGGTTCCCCTTTCTCTGCATCCCCACCAACATCTGTCATTTCCTGACTTGTTAATTTCAGCCATTCTGACTGGTGTGAGGTGGTATCTCATTGAGGTTTTGATTTGGATTTCCCTGATGCCAAGCGATGTTGAGCACTTTTTCATGTGTCTGTTGGCCATTTGGTTGTCTTCTTTGGAAAAATGTCTGTTCATGTCTTCTGCCCATTTCTTGATTGGATTCTTTGTTCTTTGGGTGTTGAGTTTGATAAGTTCTTTATAGATTTTGGATACTAGCCCTTTCTCTGATATGTCATTTGCAAATATCTTCTCCCATTCTGTCGGTTGTCTTTTGGTTTTGTTGACTGTTTCTTTTGCTGTGCAAAAGCTTTTTATCTTGATGAAGTCCCAATAGTTCATTTTTGCCCTTGCTTCCCTTGTCTTTGACAATGTTTCTAGGAAGAAGTTGCTGCAGCTTAGGTCAAAGAGATTGCACCTGTGTTCTCCTCTAGGATTTTGTGTGTGGTGTAAGGAAATGGTCCAGTTTCATTCTTCTGCATGTGGCTATCCAATTTTCCCAACACCATTTGTTGAAGAGACTGTCTTTTTTCCATTGGACATTCTTTCCTGCTTTGTTGAAGATTAGTTGACCATAGAGTTGAGGGTCTATTTCTGGGCTCTCTATTCTGTTCCATTGATCTATGTGTCTGTTTTTGTGCCAGTACCATACTGTCTTGATGATTACAGCTTTGTAATAGAGCTGGAAGTCTGGAATTGTGATGCCGCCAGCTTTGCTTTTCTTTTTCAACATTCCTCTGGCTATGCGGGGTCTTTTCTGGTTCCATACAAATTTTAGGATTATTTGTTCCATTTCTTTGAAAAAAGTGGATGGTATTTTGATGGGGATTGCATTGAATGTGTAGATTGCTCTAGGTAGCATTGACATCTTCACAATATTCATTCTTCCAATCCATAAGCATGGATTCTGAACTCTAGATCTGACATTGTACTAATGTCCGTATTGAGTAGGTCCCTGGCAGTCGGTACTACCTCTCGTTCTTTTTGTTGAGGTGATTTCTTCCATCTTATCATTTTGTGCAGAGGAGAATAGATTAATGAGAGAACAAAATGCTAAGAGGGTAAGAACGTGCCCAGCAAATATACTCTAAGCAAATCAGAAAAGACCTGAAGCAGGGGAAAAATGAAAGAGAGAAAAAAGAAAAGGAAAAGAAAAAGATAAAGATAAAAACAAACAAAAACAGAACAAAACAAAAGAAAACCAGAATGTGATCAAATATGATCAGGCTGGTACATAGATCAGTGCCACACACTAGATTTTGGGTGTATTTTGGTCTGTTAGAAGAAAGTGCCTCCCAAAATTTTAAAGAAAGAAAAACTTTTATATGTACAAAAATAAGTGTTACTATGATGAAGGGATGGAATAGGACTGTAAAGATGAAAATTATAAAATTATAAAAAATTTTATAAAAGGATTTGATAAGAAGTTGTTTGAAAAAAGAAAGAAGAGGATTTAAAAAAAAAAGAAAAGAAAAGAAAAAGGGAGAGAATGTGATCAGGCAGGGGAGTAGAAAAAAACCATACACTAGAGATTTAGGCATATTTTGATCTGTTAGAAGAAACTATCTCAAAATTTTAAAGAGAGAACTTATATATATATGCCAAAAATATGGGTAGCTACTATGAAGGGATAGAATATGACTCTAAAAATGAAAAGTAAAAATGTTTTTTAAAAAAGAGATTGATAAGATGTTGGTTGAAAAAGGGAAAAAGAAAAATTCAAAAAAAAAAAAGACAGTTAAAAAAAAATTAACTTTGAAAGATTAAAGAATCATGGTAAAAAAGCCATGGATTCTATGTGCAGTATTCCCCTGGCGCTGGAGTTCTGCTGTTCTCATTGATGGGTAAACTTGGTCTTGGATGGCTGTTCTCGCTGATCTGCTGGGGGAGGGGCATGTTGCCGTGGTTCCCAAATGTCTTTGCTGGAGGTGGAATTGCCCCGCCCTTGCCTCTACTTGGGTTTGCTCTCAGGAGCTTTTGTTCCCTGTAAACTTTCCATACAGCTTTGGAGGAGGAGAGTGAAAATGGCGGCCTCCCAATCTCTGCCCTGGAGGAGCCGAGAACTCATGGCCCCACTCCTCAGTGCGCCCCCAGAGAAAAGCAGTCACTCCCGTCTCCCCTGTCTCCGGCTGCACTCTGTGCTCACCCAGCCTGTGACCCAGCGTTTCTACCTTTGGCACCCGACCCCGTGCAGAGTCTCCAAACCCAGCAGATCCCTGCAGTGCACTCCCGCACCGCTCCTCCCAGGGGAGGAAGGGGAGTCTCCCCGGATCTGCTGCTTGTTTGGTCCCTGCTAGAGGAGCAGTGGCCCGACTGTGCCGCAGATCATGGTTTATGGCAACCCTGAGCTGAGAGCCCGCACCTCAGCTCCATCTCTGCAGCCGACTTCCCCGCTCTGCTACAGGGAGCTCTGCCACACTCAGGTACTCCTGGTCTTTCTGTGACCCCGAGGGTCCTGAGACCACACTGTCCCATGAGGGTTCCACCCCCAGCTGAGCCACTGGAGTGACGTTCCTCAGCGGAGCCAACTTCTAAAAGTTCCGATTTCGTGCTCCACTCTCTATCACTTGCCAGAAGCGGCCAACAGAGGCCCCTCCCCTGCCGTCTACCCTCCCGAATATCGCCTTGGATTCACTTCTCCACATGTCCTACCTTCCAGAAAGTGGTCGCTTTTCTGTTCAGAGAGTTGTTGCTATTCTTTTCTTCGATCTCCTGTTGAGTTTGTAGGTGTTCAGAATGGTTTGATCCCTATCCAGCTGAATTCCTGAGACCAGATGAAATCCAGGTCTCTTACTCCTCTGCCATCTTGCTCCACCCTCCTACATGTCTTTTTAATTAAAGCCATCTGGTGGGTGTGAAGTGGTATCTCATTGTGATTTTGTTTTGCCTTTCCCTGATGGCTAATGAGATAGAACATCCTTTCATGTGCCTGGTGGCCATTTTTATATCTTATTTGGAGAAGTGTCTATTGAGGTTATTATCCATTTTTTCATTGGGTCCTATCACTTTGATAGCAGTGGCAAGAGCACTTTGGTGAACAGAACTTGGCCTAAGGTTTTGGAATGACTTTATCCATTGTTGGGAAATGCATTATAAATAACAAATGGAACTAGGAAGATAAACATGGAAGGGGATAGAGCAAAGAGAAGACAAGTATTTCATCCCCCTTCTAGGGCCGAGGTATGGTGGATGGATGTGGGGGGATGAATGTTAATATATCTTTTCAACCTTCGGGAATGAGTTTGCATTGTCACCTCCTCAGAGAAGTATTTCTTGATTGCTCTTAGAAAGATCCTGTGAATTATATATATTTTTAAAGATTTTTATTTATTTATTTGACAGAGAGAGACACAGTGAGAGAGGGAGAGGGAGAAGCAGGTTTCCTGAAGAGCAGGAGGCCCAATGCAGGACTCGATCCCAGGACCCTGGAATCATGACCTGAGCCCAAGGCAGATGCTTAAAAACTGAGCCACCCAGGTGCCCCTTGAATTATGTTTTATATTAGGCTTTTTTTTGGTTTCCTTCATATATCCTTCAATGACTTATAATTATTTGATTCTTCTGCTTCCTTTTAACTCTATCTTCCAGCATTTTGAAGGAAAAGTTCATGTTTGTCCCACTACTTCTCTGTTCATACCTGGTATAGCACCTTTGCTCAACAAATATTTCTTGGATGGGAAATAGCTCAGGTTATAAGAGAGAATAATTATGTTAGTTTATGTTACTCAAATATTGGGGGAAATTTTATGAAATAGTCTCTACTAAAATCCTAACTTTCAAATAAAAAATCACTTTTGCCTCCCTATCTATAACATTTACTTAGTAGAATCAACATCTATAACATGCTCTCAATATTCAATTTTGAAAATTATGATGTATACTGAACACTGTTCATACAGAGGACATTTTAGTTCAAAATAAGCTCTTCCTGGGATCCATTATCCATGGACCAAAAAATATTATTAATGAGTCAATATTATCTATATTATAATCCTACTGTACTGAATCTACCTGTGATGGAATCTGAAGACCCTGCCAAAGAGCCCCATACTTTGTTCTGTGTTCTGAGCTAAGGAAAAATGCTTCTTGGAAGGAGAAGAACTCATCTCACTTTACATAAGCACACAATCTGAATTCCACTCTGTTAACCGAAGCACTATTTTCATGTCATTTCCTATATCAGTCATGCTGTGGAGAGTAAATGTTTGAACAATATTCAGAAATAGGACATGAAATCTCAGACTGGGATATGAACATTTAAAAAACTTAAGAGTGATTTTTAATGCTTGTTCATAGATTTACCATTTTGTAGAACTCTAGCACAATGGAAAGGCCTTTCTCTCCCTTCTCCACAACCCTCTCTGCTGAGCACATAAGTAAAGATCCTTGGGGGTGGCTGATGGTATATTAAGGAAGAGGGAGGCATCTAAGTTCATCCTCAGGTGACTGGATGGGTGGCAGCATCATATCTTGACATAGGGAGAAGTAGTATTCAGGGTGGTATTGAGAGTCACTCCCTCTGGGTTCGAATCCTGACACTGCCAGTACCGGCTAAGTACCTTTAGGCAAATTTCTCTCTCTCTCTCTCTGTCTCCATTTCTTTATCTTCAAAATGGAGATAGTAATAGCATTTACCTCATAGAACGGATGTAAGGACTCACTGATTTAACAAACATAAAGCACTTAGAACTAGAGGACAGTGTTTATAATAATTTGCTTTCTTCTTCTCTTCCTTAATCTTCATTAATATCATCATCATAATTGAGAATGTAAGAGAAGGAATCTAGGGGAAGGTAGGTAAATTGTCGAAAGGTTCCATTTGGGGAGTGTTCACTTTAGAGTATCTGTGGGACATCCAGTTGGGAAAACTAGTAGATAAGTGGGAAAATGGCCTGCAGCTTCAAGGACACACCTGGCCTGCTGATGTGGTTTGGGAACCACTAGTGTACAGGAGACAGATGAATGTGTGGGGTTGGGTAAGAGCACAGAGATGGAGCAGGTGAAATGAGCAGAGATAGGAATTATGGGCAATGTCTTAAAAGGGAATATAACATAACATAATAAAAGTTTTTTATAGAGGGAATATAAAGAGGAATCAGTATACAAATGTTAGTAGTCATAAAAGTAGGAGGATGCTAGGGATAAGGTTGTGTTGGAAATTAAGAAAGGAGCAGATGTTTAATAGAGGGAGTGGCCCACTATACTAAATGACCTAGGAAGTTCAAATAATATAGGGGACTAAGCAGCCTACTAAACTGAATAATTAGGAGGTCACTGGTAACATTTGCTAGAGCACAGAGCACAGAAGCAGCTGAATTGAGGTTGGAGGTACAGCCTGGTGCATAACTATGTAATATGCTCTGGTAGGAAAGAAAGTGAATGGTTGGTGTTGACAATTCTGGGAGCTGTGTCTTGCCTTGCTACCTCTTTCTCTTTAGGCTGTCAATACAAGAAGCTTGTATCTGAGGAAGAATAATTCATAGAACGGGGATAAGGTAAGAGCTTAGTAGTCATGTGGCAAACACTGAATCCTATGGGTGACCTTTTTGGTAAAGCCAAATTAGAACATAAACATATGGCCTAGCCCTTGAACTTAAGCTTCTGATCTTTATCATAAGGAAGAAGTTAAAAAGTGGTGGGAAGAGTGTCCTCACAGAATGGGGACAGAAATTGAAGAGTGAAGTGGGGCACCATTGCTTTTCTGACAAGCTAAAGGTACTGTGCTGCTATGGTTTGAATTGCATGCCCCCAGATTCATTTTTTGAAGCCCTAGCCCCAAAATGATGGTATTTAGAAATGGGGCCTTTGGGAGATAACTAGGGTTAGATGAAGTCATGAAGGTAAGGTTTTCATGATGGGATTAATGTCTTTATAAGAAGGGAGTAGTGAACTTTCTATCTCTCTGCAATTTGAGGACCCAACAAGAAGAGACAGCTGCCTGCAAGCCAGGAAGCAAGGCCTCACCAGTGACCAAATCAGCTGGCACCTTTATCTTGGACTTTTCAGCCTTCAATATTCTGAGACATAAATGTCTGTTGTTTAAGCCACTGAGTCTATGGTATTCTGCTATATAGCAGTCCAAGCTAAGACACCTGCTCACTAGTAAAATATGGCCCAGTGAGCACCCTACTTGAACCATTCCTCCTCTCTTGGGAGGGCTCAGTATTCCCTCATGATTTCACCATATAGATGGTGCTGGGAATGTGAGATGAGAGGCCCAACTCTGCCCCGCCTTCTCCTGGCAGTTTGACTAAGCTGAGGTTGGGAGTTACTAGGGTATATATGCCAGAGGGTGTGATTTTCATATCTGTCTTACGATCCACAAAAACAATAGTTTCATGATCTTTTTTAAAAAGTTCGTAATGACAGAATGCTTGGAAGTTATTATATACTTCATAGAACACCATGAAATATTGATACATTTAATTCGAGGAACAATTTCAGGCAGAAAATATGGCTCTATTGTATGTCACAATATAAAATCATAACTACAAACACACATCCTTAAAAAACATGCTGTTGAATTAAGAGTGATTGGCTGTTTGCATTAACTTTTGCTTGCTACTTATTCATTTGATTTGTTATCAGCTACCACTCACCAGCAGATGAGCAGTAGCAGGTGCAGAAAGGCTGAAAAATTTTGGCAAAGAAAAGCTTAAAATTGAGAAAATTTTATCCATTAAGTTATATTTTCCGGAAATTGCAAAAACCCAGCAATTATTCCAATTTAGTGATGGAACATATCCGTTTTGCAGAGACTGAAAATTCCAAACTATTTCTCAAAATTTTACACTACAAATTTTTCTATACCACAAAGACCAAGACTTGTCTACTAACAGATACTACATTAATGAAAGAGCTCAAATTCATATTGGCAGGGGGATGATAACAGCTAAGGGAAACCATTTGGCAGCTTGTACTCCTTATTTCCTATTACCAAATAGAAATGGACTTTTCAACTCCTTTGCCTTTTCTTATATGTAACTTCCCCAATTTTTATGCCACATGAAAAAGAAAGCTATCTGGGGAAGAGGGAAGAAGAGTGCAATGTAAACAGAGTCTCTCCTTTCTGTACTTAGTTCTGAGTGCTTCTTGCTCCTCTGGTCTCCTGAATTGTTCAGTGGGTAAATTTTTAAAAATCTCCATTAAAATATAAGCACTGTTATTGTGGCATTGCTGCTATAAACATTGGGTGCATGTGCCCCTTCTAATCACTATGTTTCTATCCTTTGGATAAATACCCAGTAGTGCAATTGCTGGGTCATAGAGTATCTTCATTTTCAACTATTTGAGGCACCTCCATACTATTTTCCAGAGTGGCTGCACCAGTTTGCATTCCCACCAACAGTGTAAGAATGTCCACAATAGCTAAAACATGGAAAGAGCCCAGATGTCCACTGACAGGTGAATGGATAAAGGCAAAGGAGTTGAAAAGTCTATTTCCATTTGGTAATAGGAAATAAGGAGTATAAGCAGCTAAACGCACATGCGTGCACACACACACTGGAATATTACTCAGCCATCAAAAAGAATGAAATCTTGCCATTTGCAACAAGTGGATGGAACTAGAGGGTATTATGCTAAGTGAAATGTCAGTCAGAGAAAGACACATACCATATGATTTCACTAATATGTGGAATTTAAGAAACAGATGAACATAGGGGAAGGGAAGGAAAAATAAAACAAGATGGAAACAGAGAGAGAGACAAACCATAAGAGACTCTTAACTATAGGGAACAAACTGAGGGTTGCTGGAGGGGAGGTGGTGGGGGGATGGGGTACCTGGGTGATGGGCATTAAGGAGGGCACTTGAAGTAATGAGCACTAGGTGTTGTATGCAACTGATGAATCACTGAATTCTACCTCTGAAACTAAAAATACAGTATATGTTAATTAAATTGAATTTAAATAGAACATTAAGAAAACAATGAATATAAGCCCTGGGGCAAGGTCTCTGTGCTATTAATTGCTGTAGCCCCAGCATTGACTTTGGGGCCTGGCACATGGTAGGTGCTTAATGAACCTAAGTTCATTGGATCTGAAGTTCTGTAGAAGCATTATATTTGAAATGGAATGACTTTTAGTATGCCCAGATTTGATCTCAGCTTACTACCTTAGACAAGGAACTTAATGTTTCAAAATAGATTTACACATATGTTAAATTGAGGCAATAGTACTTACTTATAGCACTGTCATGAGAATTAAGAATACTCTGAGTAGAGCATTAATACAGTACTATGCACATAGGAGTTAATTAATAAATGACAGCTATTTGTTTTCTAGACTAAAAATGAGATTTATTGCAGTTTTATATACTTTACCAATGCATGATAACAAAGCAGTGTGGATTTTTTTTTAATTATAAATGCAGTTTTGACAATATAGCATTTCACATTTTTTAAAAACTATGTAAATTCAGCAATTAGTAGTTCATATAGTAGGAAACTATTTCTTATATTTAACCCTCTACCATTAATAGTGAAAGACAAAGAACTTTTCAAAGACACTCTGAAATTATTTGGTTACAGAGAACAAAAGCTCAGGAACTATACTATCTTAAGGGAAAAATTTGTTGCTCTCCTATATTAATGCCATCTTCATTAATTAATACCACCAGATACTCTATAATTACCATTCAAAGACAACAGATGGGTCCTAAGTTTGATAGCCAATTTTCTAAATTGATCTTCCTATAAAGAGAACTACTGTGAACCATTTCTATAATAGAACAGATTTACCACTTATATATCCAATTAAACAAACAATAACAAAAAAAACATCTAAGACCAGTAACAAGGTCACACCATTAGACAGAATAAGGGAACAGAAACCACTACGGTTTTCTGAGCTAAATTTCATAATTTAGATAGGCCTCTGACACTAATTAAAGCTGACCATCTCTACTTAAAATAGCAGTGGCACTCTCCCTGGCCAGTAGATAGAGGTATTTTTTCTTTCTGTTTGCAGTGGTACACTAGATGGGTAAAAGCTAACCATGTCCTTCTTGTTCTCATACATAGAACCCTGGCTTGAACAGACTTAGTTGGCAAGTATATTACCCATTTGCTTACCACAGATGATATTAAATGTCATCTCCAGCCTGGAATTAGAGAGGAAAGAGCAAATATTAATCATGAAGATGAGACTGCAAATCTAGTTTTGGAGAGCTGGTCTCAGGAGGTGACATAATATATGTAATCTGGGTTGAAGGACATCTGCCACATGCAGCTTCCCCAATCTAGACTCTGCAGTTTCCAAATTTCTAGCTTTAAAGATGATCTTACCACTTCTGGTAGCTTCTGTTTAAAATGTATGTAATTCACTTATCATTGAAACCAATATTTATTGAGCACCTTCATCATACCAGGTGCTGCTGAAACAGCAATGTACAATAGTCCTAGGATGATTAACATAATATCTCATGAATGCCATAGTGTAAATATACTTATTAGAAAAATGTCCTCTGCAAAGGGTGGAGAGCAATGGGTGGAAAAGGGAAACTGATAAACATTTAGAAGCTGGAGATAACTGTGGTACAGATTAATGAGAGCTTTTGGTTGCAAGTAACATAAAACAATCTGATCTATCTTAAGATATTATCTTTTCAAAGAACCAGCTTCTGGTTTTGTTAATTTTCTCTATTATTTTTATTTTCAATGTTTTTTTTTTTAAGATTTTATTTATTTATTTGTCAGAGAGAGAGAAAGATCACAAGCAGGAGGAGTGGCAGGGAGAGGGAGAAGCAGGCTCCCTGCTTAGCAGGGAGCCCGATGTGGGACTTGATCCCAGGACCCTGGGATCATGACCTGAGCTGAAGGCAGCTGCTTAACCAACTGAGCCACCCAGGCGTCCCTTTATTTTCAATGTTATTGATTTTTCCTCTAATTTTTATTATTTCTTTTCTTCTGCATGTTTGGGAGTAATTATTCTCCTTTCTCAGTTCCCTAAAGTGGAAGCTTAGGTTATTGATTATAGATCTTTCTTCTTTTCTAATATATGTATTTTATGCTGTAAATTTCTGTTTAAGTTCTGCTATGCTGCATCTATAATTTGGCGGGTTGTATTTTCATTTTCATCTGGTTCAAAATACTTTCACATTTTTCTTGATACCTTTTCTTTGATGTGTGTGTTATTTTGAAGTGTGTTGTTTAATTATTAAGACATTTAGGAATTTCCCAGTTAAGCCTCTATTATTGATTTCTAGTTTATTTCCATTGTAGTCTGAGAACATACTTTGTATGTTTGTGTAAATTTGTTCAGGTGCATTTTATAGTCCAGATTGTGGTTTTTCTTGGTGAAAATTCCATGTAAGTCTGGATAGAATGTGTATCCTGCTGTCGTTGAATGGAGTATTTTATAGATGTCAATTAGATAAGTTGATTGATAGTGCTAGTCAGGTCATCTATATCCTTACTGATTTTCCGCCTACTTGACCTATCAATTTCTGACAGAAGAGTGTTGAAGTGTCCACTATAATAATGGAATTGTCTATTTGTCCCTTCAGTTCTGTTTTGCTTCATGTATTTTGACACTCCAATTACATACATATACAGTGAGAATTGTTAAATCTGCTTAGAGAACTGAATCCTTTGTCATTATATAATGCCCCTCTTTGTCCCTGATAACCTTTCTTGTTCCAAAATCTGCTTCGTTTGAAATTAATATAGCTATTTCAGCTTTTAAAAATTAGTATTGGCGTGGTATATTCCTTTACTTTTAACCTATTTAAGTCTTTATAGCTTAAGTGTATTTTTGTAGACAACATAGCGTTGGGTCTTTTTTGTTTGTTTGTTTTGTTTTGTTCTGTTTTAATCCACTCTAACAGTCTCT
The DNA here is from genome assembly GCF_029215605.1 of Mirounga angustirostris. Classification (NCBI taxonomy): domain Eukaryota; kingdom Metazoa; phylum Chordata; class Mammalia; order Carnivora; family Phocidae; genus Mirounga; species Mirounga angustirostris. Next base: position 171,234,770 of record NW_026991709.1, on the reverse strand, counting down.
GTCTTTTAATTAGTGCATTTAGACCATTCATATTTAAAATGATCATTGATATAATTTCTACTATGTATGTAACTATTGTCTATTCATTGTATTTGTTCTTTGATACTTTCTCTCCTGTTTTTCTGCCTTCCCTAGTTTTAACTGAGCATTTTATATGATTCCATTTTATTAATCATTTAGAAGATCAATTATATTTTTTAAAAAGCATTTTTGGTGATGGCCTAGAGTTTACAACATATATTTTATAATTTTTTATTTTGGTAAATTATACTAAACAAAATTTAACATTTTAATCATTTTTAGGTGTAAAGTTCAGTGATATTAGGTATATCCACAATGTGGAGTAACCACCCTCACTAACTATCTCCAGAACTTTTGCATGTTCCCAAACTGAAGCTCTGTATCCATTAAAAAATATATACTTTTAAACTAATCTAAGTTCACCTTCAAATAACACTACACTCTTTTTTTACAGTTCAGGTAACTTATAACATGATATTCCCAAATAGACCCTCTTGTCCTGAGTGATATTGTCATCATTCATTTCACTGAACCAAAGGCTATAATCACCAAAACAATATTACTATTCTTTCTTTAAATAGTTATCTTTTAGATAAGAATAAGAAAAATACAAGATTTTGTTTTAGTTTTAGTTATTCCTTCTCTAAAGTTCTTTCCTTATATAGATCCAAGTTTTTGACATTTTATTTTCTTTTTGTCTGTATAATTTTAAAAAATTTCTTCTTTTGGGGGGGGTTCCTTTTTTATTTAAATTCAATTAATTAACATATAGTGTATTATTAGTTTCAGAGGTAGAGTTCAGTGATTTCATCAGTTGCATATAACACCCAGTGCTCATTATCACGTGCCCTCTTTAACACCCATCACCCAGCTATCCCATTCCCCCACACCCCTCACCCCCAGCAACCCTCAGTTTGTTTCCTATGCTTTAGAGTCTCTTATGCTTTGTCTCCCTCTCTGATTTCATCTTGTTTTATTTTTCCCTGGTTTGTTTCTTTTACTAACCAGAATCATGTTGTATGTATTGTTCTTTGATGTGCTTGTTGGAAATGTTCTCAGCCTAGCACACTCCTTTTTTCCATTATATATTCCACAGAATTAATGTCACTTTTTGGGTTGCTTCATTTTGCTGTTATAATTATGCCCACTTTTGTGCACAAACTTGAGCAAAGGGGCTGGAATTTGAGGGGAAGAGTGTCAGTTTGAGCCTTTGGCAATCTCAGGTGAAGATGTGTTGACTTGGCATTGAGCAGGTGGCAGGCAGTGCTCAGTGACTTGGGCAGGAGGGTGGCTGGACTGTGGATTTGGGACCCGCAGGCCAATGGCATCATGTGTGACAGGGACATGGCTAGTTTTGCTTTTAACTTTTGTTTTTTCTGTGAAACTCTATCCTTCTATTCTGAATGAAAGCCTTGCTGGATAGAGTATTCCTGGCTGTAGATTTTTTCCTTTTACCACTTGGAATTTATCATGCCACTCTCTTCTGGCCTGCACAGTTTCTGCTGAAAAACCCACTGACAGCCATATGGGATTTCCCTTGTATGTAACTGCTTTCTTTTCTCATGCTGCTTTTAAATTTCTCTATCACTATTTTTGGCCATCTTATTTACTTTGTGTCTTGGTGCAGATCTCTTTGGGTTGGTTTTATTGCAGACTCTCTGTGCCTCCTGGATCCGGATTTCTCTTTCCTTCTCCACATTCAGGAAGTTTTCAGCTATTATTTCTTCAGACAAATCTCTGCCCCTTTTTCTCGCTCTTCTCCTTCTGGGATCCCTATCATCCAATTGTTATGCTTGACAGTGTTGCTGAGTTCCCTGGGTCTATTCTCATTTTGGGTATTTTTTTTCCCACTCTCATCTGCTTAGCTTGATTACTCTCCACTACTCTGTCCTCCAGGTTGCTGATCAATTCTGCTACTTCCTCTTGTTTGCTATTTATTCCAGGTGGTCTATTTTTATTTACATTTAGTGAGTCCAATATCTCTAATTGGTTCTTTTTAACATCTCTTATCTCTTGGTGGAGGGTCTCATGGAGGTTCTGCACTCTTTTCTCAAGTCCAGTGAGTATCTTTATCAGCATTACTTTAAATTCTCTATCAGACATATTACTTATCTCCATTTTGTTTAGGTCTCTTGCTCTGATTTTGTTATGCTCTTTCATTTGGGACATATTCCTCTGTCTCCTAATTTTGTCTATCGTTGTGTCTGTTTCTATGTGTTAGGAAAGTCAGCGACATCTCCCGCACTTGTAAGTAGTGGCTTTATGAAGAAGAGGTCCTGCAGTGCATTGTCTCCTTTTCACCAGAAAATGGTGCTTCAGGGGTGTCTCCTATGTGTGTTGCTCTAGGGGTGTCCTACCATTGTGGCAGAGCTGTGTTTGCCTCCAGTCCAGCCTATGATGACTCCCTGCCTGTTGTGGGCAGAGTCTGGTGCCTGTAGTGTTAGTGGGCCAGTCTGGGGTTACCTTGGGCTTGAGTTGAGTCAGACCAGGTGTTTGGCAGAGATGAAGTACCATCAAACTGCAGGGCACTTTCCCTGTGTTGTCCCCTGAGAAACTTTAATTGGTGGGTGGGGCCTGCAGTCAGATTGGCTGCCTGCCCCAGCCCACTGCTGGGGTCGCAGTCAGACTGGCATGTAGTTATCTTCCCCTCTCCCTGGAGCAGGACTCACTTTGGAGTGGTGCTGGGCCTTTTCTGGGCTGCTTGCACACTGCCAGGCTTATGGCACTGTTTTTATGGGATCTTGCCAAGAGTGATCAGGGGGGTAGATCCACTTGGCTGTGGCCTCTTGTCTATGTTGGGCTGCAGAGAGTCTGTTCTGCTAGTTTTCGGGTTGCTTTCTGGGTTATTTATGCCCATTTGGGTTCTCTAGGTGGCCATGTGGCAAGAGGTGAGCCCAGGGTCCTCCTGAAATTTCCTTCAGGGCAGGTATGCTGGTGATAAATTCCCTGTTTTTGTTTGTCTAAGAAATTCTCTACCTTTTTATTTTGGAAGGGTTGGTTTTGCTGGATATAAAACTGTAAGTTATTGGGGGGAGGAGGTGCTCTCTTTTACACTTAATATTTCATTCCACACTCCTGAATGATTTCTAACAAGGAGTATGCTTTAATTCTTATCCTTATTCTTCTGCAGTTAAGGTGTTTTGTTCCCCTGGCTTTTTTCAAGATTTTCTCTTTGCTGTTTTCTGCAGTTTGAATAGGATATACCTGGATGTGGTTTTTGTCTTATTTGTGTTATTTGTCTTATTTGGTGTTTTCTTAACTTCTGAGATATGTAGTCTGGTGTTTGTTATTAATTTTTGGACAGTTCTCAGTCATTATAGCCAAATATTTCTTCTACTTCCTCTCTCTTCTTGTGACATCCCAATTACATGTTTATTACACTTTTTGAAATTTCCCACAGTTCTTGGGTGTTCCCTATTTTTTTCTGTTACTTTTTCTCTATTCCTTTCAATTTGGTTTCTGTTGATTTATCTTCAAACTCATGACTTATTACCTCAAATGGGTCAAGTCTGCTAATGAACCCATTGAAAACATTCATTTCTGATTGTTTTTTATTTCTAGCATTTTCTATGGATCTCTTAGAGTTTCAATCTATGCTACCCATCTTCTTGCACATTTTCTACAATTTCCATTAAAACTCCTATTAATCACAGTTACTTTAAATACCCCTTGTACTAATTCCTACATCTATGTCATATCTGAGCCTATTTCTAACAACTGCTTTGTCTCTTCAGACTATCTTTCTTTTTTGCCTTTGGCATGCTTTGTAATTTTTTGTTGAAACCAAGCATTTGCTGTACTACATAATGGAATTTGAGGTAAAGAGGACTTTGTCATAAGGATTTATGGTAATAAGGCTGGGACTGTGTTGAATGGTGTAGCTATGGGTGGCAGAAGCTTCAGATTCCTCTAGTATTCTTGTTTTTGTCTCCCCTCTAGATTTTGGGTTTCCTCAAGTACACTTCCTTACAGAGTCTGTATTTTGTAGCTCTTTCTGCTGTAATCCCCTGTTGTTATGAGGCTCTGTTGGTATAGTGCTGGGGGTAGGGAAAAGGGAGACTTACAGTCTGATTAAATCTCAGTGTTTTAGTGGGCCTGAATCTTGAGGTTTTGACCTTCAGAAGTATTTCTCCAGTGGTATAACTTCCCCCCTCCCTCAGCCGCCTCCTTTTCCTTTCCCTGCTTATAGCATTCTCAATCTATTTCCTTGAAGCTCTGACCCCTGCTGAGTCTCTCTCTCTCTTTTTTTTAATCCCCTGAAATAAGACAGGAAGGCTTAAGGGACCAGAATTAGAAGAATGCCCTTTCCCTTACTCAGATAAGCCTCCAGTAAAGTCTTTTTTCTGTGAGAGTAGATCTTTGTTGTGGGGAAGGCTCTGGATGAATTTTACAGGGATTACTTTCCCTTTCCCCTGCCAGAGCCATGAGTAGATCTTTCTGGGATCTGCATCATGAACATCTAGTGGGGTTCCTGGAAGTAATGCTCATGGAAATGTGGGTATCCCAAAGTCTGTGACCCTCAGTATTTTCAAGAAAGTAACTTATTATCAGTTTCCCCAGCTTTTTCTTGTTGGGAATATGTCTCCCAAACTTGTTACATGTCAGAGCTGATACCAGAGTCTCTATTGCAAGAAATGAAGACATAACTATTTACTATATAACAAATTCATGGGATGGGCAAAAGAAGAGCTGGCTTTAGGAACTAGTAAGATTAAGGCTTTGAATGCTGCCAATATTGATTCTATACATTTTAATTTCTATTATACCATCACTCTACTATTGCTGATTGCTGATCTGTTTTCTTCAAGGCTGTAGGCAGCTCTGCACTCGTACCCTAACAGCTGTTACCACAAAAGCAAAGAACCTTCCTCTTTAGCTTCAAATTGAAAAAAAAAAAAATCTGTGGAAGGACTGTAATGGGCTCACTTGTTTTATATGCCCACAGCCTGGACTAATCACTGTAGCTGTGGAAGGGAGGGGTTATGACGGGTTTTGCCTGAAGTATGTGCACACCCTCAGGGCCACAAAGATGGGACCATTGCCAGAAAAGATAACGGAGATTCCTCCTACATATAAAGACAATCATTTTAGAAAAGCGAATATAGATCAGGAAACAAGAAAGGTCTCAAATATACAACCTAACCCTACACCTAAAGGAGCTGGAGAAAGAACAGCAAGTAAAGCCTAAACCCAGTAGGAGAAGAGAAATAATAAAGATCAGAGCAGAAATCAATGAAATAGAAACCAAATGAACAGTAGAACAGATCAACAAAACCAGGAACTGTTTACTTGAAAGAATTAATAAGATTGATAAACCCCTGGTCAGACTTATCAAAAAGAAAAGAGAAAGGACCTAAATAAATAAAATCATGAACGAAAGAGGAGATATCACAACCAAAACCAAAGAAATACAAACAATTATAAGAACATATTATGAGCAACTCTATGCCAGCAAATTAGATAATCTGAAAGAAATGGATGCATTCCTAGAGATGTATCAACTACCAAAACTGAACCAGGAGGAAATAGAAAACCTGAACAGACCCATAACCACTAAGGAAATTGAAGCAGTAATAAAAAAACTCCCAAAAAACAAGAGCCCAGGGCCAGATGGCTTCCCACGGGAAGTCTACCAAATATTTAAAGAAAATTAATACGTATTCTTCTGAAACTGTTCCAAAAACTAGAAATGGAAGGAAAACTCCCAAACTCATTTTATGAGGCCAGCAATACCTTGATCCCAAAACCAGACAAAGACCCCATCAAAAAGGAGAATTACTGACCAATATCCCTGATGAACATGGATGCAAAAATTCTCACCAAAATACTAGCCAATAGGATCCAACAGTACAGTAAAAGGATTTATTCCTGGGCTGCAAGGTTGGTTCAACATCTGCAAATCAATCAATATGATACAGTACATTAATAAAAGAAAGAACAAGAACCATATGATCCTCTCAATAGATGCAGAAAAAGCATTTGACAAAGTACAGCATCCTTTCTTGATCAAAACTCTCCAGAGTATAGAGATAGAGGGTACATACCTCAATTATCATAAAAGCCATCTATGAAAAACTCACAGCGAATATCATTCTCAATGGGGAAAAACTGAGAGCTTCCCCCTAAGGTCAGGAACATGGCAGGGATGTCCACTATCACCACTGGTATTCAACATAGTACTAGAAGTCCTAGCCACAACAATCAGACAACAAAAATAAATAAAAGGCATCCAAATAGGCAAAGAAGAAGTCAAACTCCCACTCTTTGCAGATGATATGATACTTTATGTGGAAAACCCAAAAGACTCCACCCCAAACCTGCTAGAACTCATACAGGAATTCAGAAAAGTGGCAGGATATAAAATCAATGCACAGAAATCAGTGGCATTCTTATACACCAACAACAAGACAGAAGAAAGAGAAATTAAGGAGTCGATCCCATTTACAATTGCACCCAAGACCATAAGATCCTTAGGAATAAATCTAACCAAAGAGGCAAAGAATCTGTACTCAGAAAAGTATAAAATACTCATGAAAGAAATTGAGGAAGACACAAAGAAATGGAAAAACGTTCCATGCTCATGGAATGGAAGAACAAATATTGTGAAGATGTCAATGCTACCTAGAGCAATCTACACGTTTAATGCAATCCCTATCAAAATACTATCCACTTTTTTCAAAGAAATGGAACAAATAATCCTAAAATTTTTATGGAACTAGAAAAGACCCCAAAGAGTCAGAGGAATGTTGAAAAAGAAAAGCAAAGCTGGGGCGCGTGGGTGGCTCAGTCGTTAAGTGTCTGCCTTTGGCTCAGGTCATGATCCCAGGATCCTGGGATTGAGCCCCACATTGGGCTCTCTGCTCCGCGGGAAGCCTGCTTCTCCTTCTCCCACTCCCCTTGCTTGTGTTCCTGCTCTTTTATCTCTCTCTCTCTGTCAAATAAATAAAATCTTTAAAAAAAGAAAAAAAGAAAAGCAAAGCTGGTGGCATCAAAATTCTGGACTTCAAGCTCTATTACAAAGCTGTCATCATCAAGACAGTATGGTACTGGCACAAAAACAGACACATAGATCAATGGAACAGAAGAGTGAGCCCAGAAATGGCCCCTCAGCTCTGTGGTCAACTAATCTTCGACAAAGCAGGAAAGAATGTCCAATGGAAAAAAGGCAGTCCCTTCAACAAATGATGTTGGAAAAATTGGACAGCCACATGCAGAAGAATGAAACTGGACCATTTCCTTACACCACACACAAAAATAGACTCAAAAAATGGTTGAAAGACCTCAATGTGAGACAGAAGTCCATCAAAATCCTAAAGGAGAACACAGGCAGCAACCTCTTTGACCTCAGCCACAGCAACTTCTTCCTAGAAACATCGCCAAAGGCAAGGGAAGGAAGGGCAAAAATGAACCATTGGGACTTCATCAAGATAAAAAGCTTTTGCACAGCAAAAGAAACAGTCAACAAAACCAAAAGACAACCGACAGAATGGGAGAAGATATTTGCAAATGACATATCAGAGAAAGGGCTAGTATCCAAAATCTATAAAGAACTTATCAAACTCAACACCCAAAGAACAAAGAATCCAATCAAGAAATGGGCAGAAGACATGAACAGACATTTTTCCAAAGAAGACATCCAAATGGCCAACAGACACATGAAAAAGTGCTTACCATCACTCGGCATCAGGGAAATCCAAATCAAAACCTCAATGAGATACCACCTCACACCAGTCAGAATGGCTAAAATTAGCAAGTCAGGAAACGACAGATGTTGGTGGGGATGCGGAGAAAGGGGAACCCTCCTACACTGTTGGTGGGAATGCAAACTGGTGCAGCCACTCTGGAAAACAGTATGGAGGTTCCTTAAAAAGTTGAAGATAGAGCTATTGTATGACCCAGCAATTGCACTACTGGGTATTTACCCCAAAGATACAAATGTAGTGATCCAAAGGGGTACATGCACCCCAATGTTTATAGCAACAATGTCCACAATAGCCAAACTGTGGAAAGAGCCAAGATGTCCATCAACCAATGAATGGATAAAGATAAGGTGGTATATATATACAATGGAATATTATGCAGCCATCAAAAGGAATGAAATCTTGCCATTTGCAATGACATGGATGGAACTGAAGGGTATTATGCTGAGCAAAATAAGTCAAAAAGAGAAAGACAAGTATCATATGGTCTCACTGATATGAGGAATTCTTAATCTCAGGAAACAATTGAGGTTTGCTGGAGTGGTGGGGGGTGGGAGGGATGGGGTGGCTGGGTGATAGACATTGGGGAGGGTATGGGCTATGGTGAGCGCTGTGAATTGTGTGAGACTGATGAATCACAGACCTGTACCTCTGAAACAAATAATGTATTATATGTTAAAAAAAAAAAAAAAGGTAGTAGGAAGGGAAAAATGAAGGGGGGGCAGTCGGAGGGGGAGACGAACCATGAGAGACTATGAACTCTGAGAAACAAACTGAGGGTTCTAGAGGGGAGGGGGGTGGGGGGATGGGTTAGCTTGGTGATGGGTATTAAAGTGGGCACGTATTGAATGGAGCACTGGGTGTTATACACAAACAATGAATCATGGAACACTACATCAAAAACTAATAATGTAATGTATGGTGATTAACATAACCTAATAAAATAAAAAAAATACTATCTTAAAAAAATAAATAAAAAGAAAAGGGAATATAGGAAGGAAAAAAAACAACCCATTCAAAGGAAGGGGAAGTAGGGAACAGCTCATTGAAGGCAAAATTTACCCATTTCACAATTTCATCTTCTTAGAAACTCTTTTTAATACTTTTGAATGCATATGAGAAGGGATGATGTCAAATCTTGACTCATAATTCTTGATGAAGCAGATAACTGAGTCTATTAATCTGACAATACATTTAAACTGAATTATTGTGTCAAGGGATTTCCATTATGTATTTCATCCAGTTGTAAACTGTCAGAGTAAATCTCATGATGCGGGAAGATCAAAGCTGCTTTCCTCTATTTGCCATTTTTATATTCCATGAATTCTTAGATTTGACAGTGGTTTAATCCTACTCAGGACAAAAGCACAAGGTGGTGATTTCCACTATAAGCTTCTATGCTCCCAGTCCCCCCAAATAAAAGTAAAAAGCCCCTAAAATTACAATTGTTGGCAACTCCATCTGAATGAGATTGCTATTTTTTTTAATTATTTTTTGCTCATTCAAGTTTAAACTGAAATGGCCTGATCCCCATAAAAAACTTCAAAAAATGAGCCAAAGTTTCCATAAAACCTTCTGTAAAAATGATTAGAAGGGATATAAGATCTCTTTCTCTTAAACCCACTTGAACTCATTTAAGCAAAAAAAGAAATTTATAGCCTCACATAAAAAACATCAGGAGGGCTCAGTCTAGGGGTTTGAATGCCATTAGGACCTGCCCTTGCTCCATGTCTTGGCTTTATTCTTTGTAATGGGCTTTATTCTCAGCCCACTTTCTCATTAATTGATGTCCAGTGAGAGAGAAAGCATGCATGTCTCTCATAATTCTGTCAAACCTAAAGGTTACAGCTTATTGGTTAGGTTGAGTCACATGCTCAAACCTCAGTCTATTACTGTGCCAGGTGATGATTCTAATAGACTGGGCAGGGTGATGGAGAATAGAGTCAGTATTTGTAGACAGTCATTTAAAGTAAAGGAAGAGGTGATTCCCCAGAACACACTTACAGTTTTTTACCAGAATAGTAATAGCGGTAACAATAAGAACATTAACGAGAGACATTTAAAGAGGCTTAGTATGTGTCCAGCACTCTTTGGGGCATTTTAAACTGATTTAATCCTCATAACAACCTTATGAGAGGACAGGGAGGTTGAGTAACTTGCCGCAGTAGATTCAGTATTTGACCCTAGGAAGTCAGGCTCCAGAATTAGTGCAGTTAACTACTGCTCAATACCGCTGTTTCACAAATATGGGAAAATAAAACCTTAAGGGCAACCCTAGAAGCCAGGGTACAAGAAAGGACAATGGTCAGTATCATTTCTTGAGAAGCATTTCTTCATTTTCTCTTCTGTTGATTGTAAATTATATCCTGATTCCAGACCGCCTGATCTATTTGGACAATAAACACATCTGGAATCAAAGGCTAAAAATCTTAACTTTCAATTTATGTTCACCATTTTGGCCCTGTATCTCTAGTCTCAGCTTCACTAGATGGATCTCTAAAATAAAAATTAGGTTTGAGGTCAACCTTTGTTAATACACATATGTCTATATCGGTCTTATTCTACTTCTCCTTTGAAGGAAAATATCTCTATTTTACAAATGTGTTGAAGTCAGCCTGCTCCTCCACTCCCATTAACTCCATTTTGTTTCTCCTCAAACACAAGAAACCCCTCTGAGCTGGACATCTGGAAATCAATTTCACCCTTCATGGTTATGCAAACCACCTACAGGGCCCTTTGACAGCAGATGAGTTTTAAGAGAATCCCAGAGAGAATTTGCACTGACAAGGCAAAACTTGTTTCAACCTTTTAGAGATAACTTGTGGGGTTTATGGGAAAAATGGCTTAAGAAAATTTATAGTCAGGCAAGTCAGTGGAAAGAGAGAAAACATTTGGAATTCTGAATTAGGAACTCTGGTTAGAAAGTGTGAATAACATAGTTTGAAAGAGAAAAAATCCTGAGGAATTCAGTAAAAAATATTTTATACATATGCTTGAGTGTGATTATTTATTTAATAAGTTGATCTGTTACTGGGTTTAACCAGATATTTTTCTTTCTAATGTGGTTTATGCTGTGTAACAAACCACCTAAAACCTGATGGCATAGAAACCCTGAAGGCATAAAATCATGTCTTATTTCTCATTAGTCTGCAGGTTGACTGGGGACTGGCTCATCTAGGCTGGTTGGGCCAGGGATGGCTCTGCTCCACAAATTCTTCATCCTCCTCTTGGAATTAGTGGATCAATCTGAGCATGCCTTTCTCAGGACAATGGCAGAGATGGCAGAGAGCATGAACCCAGGGCTGTGTAAGTGCTTTTCCAGCTTCTGTTTGTATTATGCCTGCTAACCTTCCACTGGCCAAAGCAAGACACACAAAAAGCCTGGAGTCAAGGCACGAGAAGTATACATACTGCAACATTACACAACACAGGGATTAGATACAAGGAGGGGTAAAAATTGGCGCCTTTAATGCAATCTACCATACCCTATCACCCAACCTTTGTTGCTTAGACCTATAGGGGTGGTAGCTGACAAAAGATCAGTACTAAAAAAATCTTTTAAGTTGATCAGGGGCCCACCCATGGCTGAAGTGAGCCAATCAGATGCTGGCAACGGCAAACACCTATTTCACGCTTACTAGATGCCAGACATAGTTCTAACTACTTTACATATGTTATTCAACTCTCATGACTGCCTTATGAGATAAGTATTATCTCCATTTTCATCATGAGGAAACTAAAGCCCAGTGAAACAAAGTAACTTGGTAGCTGGTAAGGAGAAGGGCCAGGATTCAAACCTGGGTAGTCTGGCTCCAAAGCTTATGTCCTTAACTACTAAATTTTTGCCCCTGGGAGAGAAATAGAAGGAATTTGCAAAATAATAGTGGAGCAGAAGTTATAAGGATGCAATGGTAAGCCATACCCACATATAAGAAGGAACCTAAGAAATCATGTTTATAAGAAACCATGCAGAAGTTGAAGAAATTAGTAGGGAGAGACAGGATGAGAACATAATAAATGAAAAAAAGATGTGAAGACCCTAAGAGCTGAGATGAGTAGCAAAGGGAGAAGAAGGTGGATCTAGTTAGCACTGCTTGGGACCTGACACATTTCCAGTTCCCAGTTCTAGCTTTCTTCCAGAGAAACCTCTGCTCAATCATGCTTTCTGAAGTGTAAGAGGTAAAAGCAGAACAACTGTAGTGGAATATGACACATCTTCCACGTGGCCTCTTTCTGGAGCATTTCCTTCCCATTCTCTCCTCTGAGGTGAGCTCCTTCGAACAATCAGGATCCTTAGGAAATGGTTTTAAAACACTGATCCAGACTGAAGGTTGGCAATTTTTTTTTTCAGAAGGACAGTATTTTAGGCACCATGGGCTTTCACCAAAATCCAGCACTGCCACTGTAGTGTGAAAGCATCCATGAACAAGATGTAAATCAGTGTGCCTGGCTGTGTTCCAATAAAACTTTAGTTTTAGTGTGGACACTAAAATTTGAATTTCATACCACTTTCACATGTCACAAAATATTAAGTTTTTTCACCCATTTCAAAATGTGAAAAACATTCTCAGCTCACAGACCATAACAGGTGGTGGGCTTGATTTGGCCTGTGGGCTGTAGATTGCCGAGGCCTGAATTAGACCTTTGTCAAGGGACCCTGGTTCAGAACTCTGCCCTTGCTTATGTATAATAGAACAGGAATGATCTCAGATACATGCTAAATTGGTGTGTAGTATATAAAATATAACTTCGACACTTCTTCTACCAACTCAGATACTTGCTGCCCTTTCAACCCATAACCTCTTTTATTCCACAATAAATAAAGAGATTTAAAAACCCATCTGAAATTCTGCATCCTTTTCTGAGAGCCCAAGGGGCTCAGGAGGGAACAACTAAGCTTTTCCATTCTTGAGGTTTAAAGATTTTATGACAGAGACAGAAGAAGGTGGGGACACCTGAAGGAATGTGGAAGGCCTTGTTCTGGGCCAATGATGGTGGCAAGTCCACAGAAGCTTCCTGATTTAGTTCTGGAACTGTACTGCCAACTTTCAATATGCTGTGCAAGTGAGACAATGAAGCAAGCCTGGTTGATGGAAATCTAACCAACTCCTGACAACTCTTTCATATAAAGTCTTTTAACAAGAGCTTCTGGACCATCTGTGGTTTTTTCCTCCCCATTTGGAGCCAATAAACAGAAAGACAGGATATGAAAGAAGGAAGAAACTCTCCAGAAGGCCCCAAATGTAATCAGCTTCAGAGCAATTAAGAATTGACTATATTTTTATTATCATCTAAATCCCCTTTGAGGTTGATGATAAAAGCTAATTCACTTTGGCTGTATCTTTAATGCATGGAACTTACTTTAAAAAAAAAAAAAGTCATTTGCAGAAGAAAAGCAAAAGAAGACAAAGCTTCTATTTTGATTGACTACAATTTGTTAATTGCTTGACTGGTCAAATTAAATTGAGTTAAGTATCAAGTCAGCCAAAAAAGTCAAGCACTTTTCCACAGATGGAGCCACAGAATATATATTAGCAACTGGATGTAAGTAATCAATCCTCCCCCCAAATTTCCACTCCCTTCTTGCCTTCTACTGAAGCACCTCACAATTCAACTTCCTATCCTCGAAAGGATTGATTTAACCTGAAGCTTTGCTTTTCTTCTTTGATTGGATAAACCCCTGAATAAAATTCTATATATTATCTGTCAAAAATGTATCATTGAACTTGGAAAAATAAGATAAAATGGTAATTTGTGAATGTTTCTTTTCTTTTCTCTTTTTTCATTTCTTTTTTCTGTTCTGTTCTTGCTTGCTGCTGTCACCCTGGTTTATATATTTGTGAGTAGCAGATCTGGTTTAATGAAAACATGGGTCCACTGATAGAGGAAAGAGGTAAGAGAAAATATAAAGTGCATATCTTAGAATCCTTCTATGTTGGGGAATCAGCAGTTATAGCGACTAACTGTATTTTTGCAAACTCTAACTATTCTATAAAGTGCTAAAAAAAAAAATCCTAATTCATGATTTCCCCTGAAGCTGTCATTTGGTTTCAGTGGGTGGTCAGGAAGTGAAGTACAACACAAAAGTGTGTTGTGTCTCAGTGAGTCTTCCCTTTGATCAAGCTTTGAGCCCAGACAGGAAACAATATGCTCGTTGCTTTACTGCCATTGTGGATTGTTCATTAGTTTTAATTATTTTCTAAGATCTAGAGGGAGCCATCAAAAAAAATTAATCATGAATGGAAGGCAAGGAAGCCTTCTGTGATCATAAAAACACATAAAGCGCTTTGGATTATGGACATTTTATGATTTACACTTAAACTTGAACTGAAGGGGGCATATGGTACTTCAGGCGTTTATTAAAAAAGCGTGGGGATTTATGATGAATCGTTAAGTTTTGCCATAAAATAAAATAACTTGCCTTTGTATTGTGCTTTTAAAGTCAATTTTGTGAGTATGTGTGTGGGGAGTCTTTTGGCCTAATTTTGACCTTGCCAGAAAAATAAATTAAAAAAAAAAAAATAGCGTCTCCACGTTAGAAGTGATTTTAAAAATTGGCCAGTTACGTAACGTTTATATTTTCGCCAAGCATTCCTACCAAGCTCCGGGAATTGTCTTTTCTGGAGCAGCCTATTCCATTCTGGAAAGCTGAAAAATTTACAACCCTGTGTCCCCATGACCTCACGTACTCACTGAGCACCACTGTTTTGTGACATAAACGCCGTCTTTCTCCCATGATAGCCCTTCAAGTGATGAAGCAGCTATTGATTGAGGCCGTTTACATCTTCTGAAGGGCTTAAGATTGGAGGCTCTGGAATCCAACAGCTCAGGTTCAATTCAGGATTCTGTCACTTATTAGAAGTGTCCCTGGGCAATTATTCAGTCTTCGTTAAGTTTCGGTTTCGGCCTCATGAAGATGGTGGTGAAGATGAAATGAAGCTATGATCTAAAGTGCATGACAGAGAATTTGCCAAATGGCAAGTGCTACCATTATGGCTGTGTTTCCAATATGTCCTCATGTGACATGATTTTGGGTCCCTTTGCTATTCAGGTGACCAACTTGTCCCGGTTTTAAAAGTGAAAGCACACATTCTGAGAATGTCTCAGTGCCAGGCAACTGGGATGACTTGCCACCCTACTCCCACTGTATTGGTTCCTCACTTCTGGATTTTTCTGCCCCAATTAAAGTACCTTTAAGATGTCTCTGGAAAGACCTGCCACATGCGAGAGTCCACTTACAATGCCAAGGAATGTGCCGAGGGATATTGCGTGACCCACTCTTTGCTCAAAGCTTTCTTTCTTTCTCTTAACTGGTATCTTTAATGCTATGGCCTTGGCTTCAGATTTGGGCTCATCCAGTATGACCTTTAAGTGCCTCATTATAAAACTTCTAATTTGGTCCCTCTCTTACCCATCTACCTCTACAAGATGTTGCATCCCATATCACAAACAGAACTCTTCTGTGCTTACCTGGTGCTGAGTTGGCATTTCCCTAGAGACTGTCTCCATCCTCTCCTCTGACACCAATCACCCTGTACCAAGTCACAGACGTGGGCTAAAAAATCATTGAAAATCAATTCCTCTTCACCCTTAGGTATTGGCCTTTTGACCACTTTATGAACCCTCTCAATGGGTACTGCCCTCTAATTCCCACTTTGCTGTGTCGGTTTATAATCATATTATGATAGAACTTGTTGATGCCTTTCTGGAACTTTAATACACTATTTCTCTTACATTTATTTTTCTTCTCTTGTAGAAACTTTCCCAAAAGGAAAATGAGTTTGGTCAGGCATAGTGGTTGGTTCCTAAGGTGATTACTCCTTCCTTTTACAACAGCTCCAGAACCATCTCAATGCTTGTTGCAATGTATATGCTTCATGAAAAGACAGCAACAGATTCAGACATTTTCCTTAATTACCAAGAGAAGGACATTGTCTGCTTAGAAGTGACTACTTAAAGCAGGAGATAATTAGCATCTCGGCTTAGATGTCCCAAAATTCCCCATGGAAACCTACGGCTGGTACTTCCTTCCTGCAGTGTTGGAGTGTCCATAAGCAAAAAGTCTGCAATATATTATTGTCAAAGGTCTTTATAGGCTCCTTGCCTTCCAACTACCCTTAAGATTTTGGCTGTGAGCCACCTACTCACCAGGTGCAATTAATTAGTAGAAAACATCCCTCGCACATTCCCGAATGCTTCCTGCCAGGCTTCGGTGAATCCAAGATAAATTTCTCAGGCATAGTCTTCTTCTGCACAGCCAAGTTTCAGACCTACTTTAGTTTTCTTTTGATATAATAGTTTAGAAAAATTGCCTAAGATTATAATTAACACCAGTCACTGGTACACAGAATTCATTTTCTCCTTTAAAATTCACAAGTAGATTTGCTAATCTTTAGGCTTCTGAAGTTTCCACATAGTTTATTCTCTTTTGAGCCTTGTGGTGCTTCAGATTCTTTTTCTCAAATGGAACTTCTCATGTGGAACACAACTGAGAGTTCCAGAGAGTTGGTAATACATTAGAAGTTATAAGCAGGTTTTAAGGAGGATGGAGAGGTCTGGAAATCTTTATCCTTTCTGAACTTCTATAGCATGTACTTTCTAATATTCTGTATACATTTTATCTTTTGTTAGATTGTAAACTCTCCAAGAGCAGCAAATACATTTTATTCATCTTTGTAGTCTACACAGTCTTTAGTATGGGATCTTAAAAATTGGTAATTATTTTTTGTGTGGAAGAACATTTCCTAAATAGAGAAATAAATCACATATACCCCTCAAAGTAAAAAGGTGATTTTGCTAGAACGATAGCAATCATTAGGCTGAATTTCAGTTAGGTGGGATTCAAAGATACCACTGAGGGGCGGCTGTTTGGTGGAGTTCTACAAAATGGTGTGTGGATCCATGTTCCTGCCCACTAACTGTCCACACCTCCTGTCTTCCAGCATGAACAACATTCATGTCAACAATTTCCATTTACATGGTGGTTAATTATTCACAAAGTCAATGCTTAGTTCTAACGTCATTTTTCTGAGGTAGATTATCAATAATTCCATTTTACAGCTGAGAAAACTAAGGCTCAGTAAGAAAAGTGACTTTACTAAGGAAACAACAAAGTGCAGAGCCAACACATAGTTGTGCATCTGGCTTGTTCTAATCTTTCCACCTTCCTAGGGGACCTTCCTCCTGTCACTCTTGCCTTGACATCAGCAATTTTCAACTGGAATGTGCATCAGAATCACTTGGAGGGCTTATTCAAGTATAGATTGATGAGTCCCACCCCAAAGTTTCTGATTTAGTAGGTCTGGATGGGACCTGAGAATATGCATTTCTAACAAGTTCCCAGGCCATGCTGCTACTGGTCCCAGGCAACACATCTTGAAAGCCAGCGGTCTACACAATATATTTTCCACATACCAGTCAGAGTGATCTTTCCTACACTCCAATCAGATTAAGTGTTGTGTTTACAAACAAGCTTCCAATTCCTTCTTACTTATACTCATTATAAAAACCTGACCCCTCACATCTACTTATGAGGTCCTTTTATATATGGCCCCTGAGATCCCTCTGTCCTTATTTCCCCCTTGTTCACTGAGCCTTTCTTCTGCTCAACTCTCAAATTTTTCCCACCTCAGAGCCTTCAGAAAGGAGTATTCCACCCCAAATGTCTGAATGTCATTGCTCCTCCTTGTCATTTAAGAGTCAGCTCAAGATAAATATCTCCATAGTCTTTCCCTGACTTTCTTGTTAAGAGTTACCCTCCCAGTGACTAATCTTATTGTCTCATTCTTATCTTCCTATTTGTTTTACTTCATCATTTTCTTTTCCTACCACCAGAATGCAAGCTCCATAAAAACTGAGCTGTTGTCTGCCTTACTTATCACTCTGAACTCTGCCTAAAACCATGTCCAGTATGTGGTGCTACTCAATAATATTTGACAAATGAAAGAAGGAGCCTCCAAAATGCTCTTAAAAGCCACCGAAATCCTTTAGGTTAGTAAATCCCATCGAGATCCCAGGTCTCATACCTGGTGAATCTCTGAGGATCAGTGGTCAGTTCCATTAACACTACAACTTGCTTTGCTTTTAGAGAAATAAAAACTATATGAGACAAAGGGTGCTGTGATAATTTGAAACAAAGTGTAGGTCATAAATACAGTAACAAGTAGAGCAACAGAACAGATTTTCCTCACTATTTGACTAAAGCAGGAAACGAAATCCATAAGGAGCTAAGGAATTTTAAAAGAGATGGGAAATTGACTCTAAGTACTATCTGTAAATACCTTTCGACTCTATTGCTGACTCCAGGATTGGACTAGGCTACACTCAGGAATAGGTGAAGTGGCCACAGACGTGTGGTGTGTGTATAAATATATAGGCAAAATATCTGTGGTCTAACTTCCTTTCTTTTAGGGAAAGTCCCAATCTTTTCTTCTCAGTATATGAAGATCTGGTGGAGATTTCCTTTGCCTCCAGCTCAAAAGCTGGGTATGTGCCCCAGGCCTGGCCAATCCCATTACTCCATTCCTCTCACTAGTGATTGGTCAAGGTATACACAACTGCATCATGTTGGGCCAATGAGAGACCTGTCTATGAATTGTCCTGGTACTGTCAGGAAATATACTCTCTCTGCAATCCTGAGAAAAGATTGGAGTCTTTGGCAACCACCTTGTAACTGCATGGAGAGAACCATCTGGGAGTAAAACGTAGAGTCTGGACCACAATGGTTTAGTCCCTGGATCTAGGTGTGCCCGAATCTAACACTTGAATTTCTTACTTAGGTGAACAGATTATTTAACATTTGTACTTATGCACATTTGAGATATATTACGTCACTTACAACTGAAAGGGTGCTGAAGGATCCAGGGTACCCCACATGTCCTTATGAGACTCCTCCCTGAATAGTTCTGCCGTGCTGTGTTATTTTTCTGTCAACACCTAGTTCAAAGGCAGTTGGAACCACCCACGACACTGCACTCAAGCTACTGTGAATCTGAAGCCCACACACCATTGCAGAAAATGTTATTAATAACAATTCCTCCATTTCTATGGAGTTTTCTTCCAAAGAGTTCAAAGAATCTAGTATGTATGTATTTCTTTTCTCTTCCCCTTGTTTCTGTGATGGGGGAAGAACAACAAATACTCCCCACTCGTGTAACCCTGGGCAGTTACATCACCTCTTGGGAGTGTCAGTTTTCTGAAGGGTTAAAAACAAGGGTAGGGAGGCGAGGTAGGAGTTTTAGATTTGACATTTGATGAGACTCTGACACAATGTGAAACAACATCATGATTGCAGGATTTTGCAAAATAAAATATTGGTTTTGCATACTATTGTCTGCAAGCAAGTTCTCAGAAAATACATTCTAGGTCACATCAGAATCTTTCAATGCCATTCCGTAGTATGGAAGAAATACTCTCATGCTTCCTAACTGATCTCTTATCTAAAAGATGGACCGAAGCAGTTTCAAGAGATCCGCTTGCTCTATTTTACTACCAACTTCTATAGGGAAATAACATTGTCATTTTACAATAAACCTTGGGGATTTAGCCAGCATAATATGGCCAAGAGTTCAGCTATGAATTACAGATGTCTTCTCAGTTTCCCAAAGCAAATCTGACTCAGAGAAAGATGAGTTTATGTGATCCACACTTGTGAAAAAATACATCTAAATCATTCCTTCTTAATGGGTTATATAATTCAACTGATAATCTGTATTATGCCACCTTATTCAAAGCTGTTTGAGTCAACATAACTCAAATATGAGCAAATAAACTGCTACTGGACAGATAGGGAACTTGTGTCATCATTAATTTGCCATTTTTTGAACATTTGTTCTGTGCAGAGTTGATTAATATGTTCTCTTAATGGAAAATATAAAATAGACATAGTTCTTGCTTCAAGTAAGAAAGCAACTCATTTGAGTCCATGGGAAACACCAGGAAAACATCCCAAGGAAACATTTAACTATCTGATAATTGATATACTACAATAAAAATGATCAAGAGAGAGCTAGGTGGGATTAATGGGGAAAAAAAAATGACTGGAAGAAGTGAGCTTTACCATGAGATTTTCTAGAGTAGGTATGTATTTGGGAGTATTTAAAGAGATGCATGCTTTTTTTGTGAGTGGAAGAGGCAGTCTATAAATGAGGACCAGAAAACAGTATCATGTGACATGACTGAAGAATATTTCATTTTACGCTATCTAAAATATCAGCGAAGTGAATAGGACATCTCTTTTAAGAAGTGATGTCTAACAACAATGGGAGTAGCAGTTTTTTCTTTAGTGAAAGTATGCCCAAATGACCCAAATATTACATGGGACATACTCAGAGTAAAAAGAATTTTTTGTTTTTCTGGAATTAAAATTTAACAGGGCATCCTGTATTTTCATTGACTAAATGTGGAAACTCTATGTAGAAGGATCTTTTTAAGAGAGGGATTAGCAAATGTTAAAGATATGCCTTTCTACACCATATAGCCCTTTTATGTGCCAGGTCTTATTGTGAGCACTTTGCACATTTTTTGACTCATTTAATCCTTATAAAAACAATATTACTACTTTATCCTCTTTTTTCCAGAGGAAGAAACTGAGACACAGGGAGATTAAGTAACTTGCCCAAGTGGATAAGCCAACAAGGGGCAGAGGCAGGATTTGAACCCAGGCATTCTGGTTTAGAATCTGTGCTCTTCACTACCATGTAATTTCGCCAGGCAAAGTCTATGGCCACACAGTGTGGGAGAAAAACACCTCATCATGGCTCTTTTAACATAGAGTTTAACTATTGGTTCAACGCTTCAAACCAAAAGCACAGCCCTTGGGGAAATGTAGCTCTGATATTGAAAAGAGCTCCAGATATCCCTCCCTACAGTCTGGACCACATCTAGCAGCTGGCTGCAGCTGAGTGGTTCCTCGCCTTCCCGTACTTCTCACCCACCCCCTCCAAACTTCCCTGAATGCCATTAATGCTCCTCCCTGACTGGCTTCTATCAGTCATTTTATGATTTTACCACATGACAAGGAGGCAGCATCAGACTGCCCAACATCTGCCCAGACTCCTGCTTTGGCCAGGTGCTTTCCTGGCAATGTAGTAAGTGGGAGGGCCCCTTGGGAGCTGAGTAAGGGGATGTCCACCCACAAGCATAACGTATTGCCAGGGACTCAGACACTCACGAGGCTAAAAGCCAATTCCCTTTGCACTATTTTGTATCTGTCCAGATTTGTTCCCAAGATCGGTAGAGAGCTCCTAATGTATTTTCAAATAGGAGCAAATATGATACAAACCTAAGAGACACATCCCTAGAATTCCAGAGAGAAAAATGATAGATATCACAGAAGGGTGCTTTTCATTGAATTGATGGCTCTAATTTGTACAACATAAATGAAAGCAAATCACAAATATGAATGTTTGGCATATTTAAAAATGATTAGGTCCTTGTATTGACTTATTTTGGCTTTTTATACTACACTATCAATTTGTGAAGTGTTCAAGCATTTTACTTCTAGTAAGACATTTGTTTCAATGGAGTGATATAAAACCCTTCGTCCATTCCTACTTAGAGCTGAGGAATAAGCCTATTTGTAATGACTCTTACATGAGAATTGTATTGAAAATTTTCTATTGTAATCAGACATTACATGAAATTAGAAATTAGAAACAATAGGGGAGCAAAATCAATCAGCCATGGCGGAGGGATTGAGATAATAATGACTCATTTGCCCGGATTGCTTTAGAAAATTATATAACAACAGAGGTAATTACTAACCTGAGAGAGCCAGACTCTTGATCATTCTTTAACACTTTAAACAGGAAGTACACAGAAACCCATCACTGCAAGGCACATGCCTGTTTGCAGCAGTCAACAATGAACTGGCTCAGGTGGTTCAAAACTCACATTTTCCAGATTACTGGTTCTCAACTGGAGGTGCCTTTGTCCCCAGTGTGACATATGGTAATGGCAAGGGGACATCTAGGCCTCACCTCAGAGTCACCAACTGCCTAGAGACAGAGTTCACAAGGCAGGTCATGAGAGCACCCAAAAAAAGAGCAGCAATGACTGGTTCAAGAAGAATGGCTTATCTCCTGCTTTCTTTGGCTGAGGTCTCTATTCTGCACAAAAGACTTGACAAATCCCTTTGTTTTTCTTTTACCTCTATGTGCTCTCCAGAACATGGGTATATATCACAGCCATCTGGTTGCTGGCTCTCAGACACTGCTGTGGGATCAGACGGCTCAATGCATCAGAGAAGGGGCCCCTCTGGACACAGCTGGCTAACAGGATGCTCAATGGAAAAATCTAAGCTGGCTCTTTTCTCTAAGTCCCCAGGCCTTGGTCATTTGGAAGTGCTTTGATATTTTCTATTCAAAATATTTACTGAGCCAGCTTCCAAGTGGCAAAAGGTACAGGTACATATGAAAAGATGAGATGGTTGAACAGATAGGGTGAGCACGTCTGCATCTCATGCCCAAAGATGGCATGCTTATGCCTCAAGTAATCCTACACACAAACTGCCTTACGCCGTGCAAAGCTGACAGTGATTACTTTGCAGTGTAACCAAAACAATACAACAAACTTCCTACCAAACCCACCTTTAGGTCCACAAGATCTTGAAGATGGCTTTTCCTTGCTACCTTCCTTCTGTTAAACATACGCTCCCATTTCACAGTGGTAGAAAACTTTTATTTTGACTATAATAGAAAAAGTCAAATTGGGCTAAAATACTTGTCCAAATAAGTGATATTAGGAATAATCAAAAAGTAAATGCAGTTTAATTTGTACTGTGGCTATCTTCTCTACTTTGCCCGCCATCCAAGCTGTTCCTATTGGCAATCTAATCACCTACAGCATCTGGATGCCCAGAGCATATCCCACTGAGACTGAGGGTGAAACTCCCTGTAATGTCTGAGGCCTGTCCAGTCCCCTCTCACCTTGAATAATAATGGAACTACTCTTTGCTGAGGAGGCATTAGCATTAGGCAGTCCCATATCTGACATGAGAGGAGTTTTCTGGTGAGACAGAAAGGTGTGTTTTTAATTGTGGGGATCTCTGGCCCCACGGCAGTTATCTCAGGGGAGGATGCTAGCTTAGCGTGCCTCTGATCATGCCATTTGGATGGCTTACTTAGCTACTATGTGAAACCTTTCAAAATCAAGGAACTATTGCAACTCCTTCACCTCAAGTGATACAGACATTGTACTGAATTGTCCAGGAAGGCTCCCCATGTCCATACTTTTTTTTCCAGAGATATCATTTAATCTCAGCCTCAATCCCTCAACAGGCACCTTTCCAGCTTTTTGAATATTACACTCATTTTATAAGAAGCACAGAATTTTCAGAGATGCCTAGTTTCGCCCTCCCATTTTACAGATAAGGAAACTAAAGGCCGATGCCTTGCCCACTGTTACTTTGTAGATTGTTACTTCAAGATATTTGCTGCCCCTCTTTGTGGAACGATTTTATTTTTTCACCTCTTTGTCATCAGATTTGGCCACCTTATTTGCATCGGCCAAAGAAACATGAAAATTTTAGGCTACTTTCAGGCAGGGATTTTAAGAGCCATCATGTGATTCTGCCATGTGCTCTACCTCTTTCATGTGAAAAGCAATGTCCTGGGTAGGAGCTGTTCCTTCAGCTTGGGTTCCAGATCAGGGATGAATCAAGGCAGAGCCATAGTCAACTTGGAGCAATGAGGATGAGAAATAAATCTATGCTATTGTATGCTGCCACTTGAGGTCGTCTGTTACTGCAGTATTATATAGCCTACGCTGACTGATGTAGTCACCACACAAGTTAATAACAGAGCTGGTGAGTCCTTATTTCTACTCCAGCTTTTTCCCAACATACCACGCTGAACAAAACATATTTCAGCTATAATGAGCTACAAAAAGAATAACATCTAACGTTTGAGCAGAAAGACCATGGTTTTTGAATATTTTTAGTTCATTTGTTTCCCAAAACAAATTAGAAAAGCTTTGGGGATTACCCACAGCATGGATCAGCTGTATCTGTGGGAATAATTAAGGACAGATGCCTCTGCAAAGCACAGCCCAAAAGTTTACACTTCCATAAACTTCTATTTCAGACTCTGCAAAAAGGTAAGTCTCCTCTTACACAGTAGCAAACGTAATGTAACTTAAAATAAAAAATAAACCCCAAACATGACAAAAATTCCTGAAATTCAGAGGACATCAAACAAAAAATAAGGCAGAATGACAGAAAGACAGAAAGACAGAAAGGAAGGAAAAAGAAAGAAAAAAAAATACCCTCAGACATTGTGCAGAATTGTAAACATCATTTAGGTGTATAAATTTACCTCATTATTTTCTAGTTAACAAGTTTTCAAAGAAGCTAAGAACATTCTGGTGATGTCTTTACTTAACACTGTAATTTCACAAACTGTCAAGAATGAAGAACTCCACTGGGGTAAATGAAGATATGCTTGAATTTTCTTAATTGCCACCTTGCTAAGGCTTCGAGCTCATTGTTTATCTGTCTGACAAATGGTTCTAAGCACTGTCAGGCAGTCGCAGGGGAGACTGGGTTGCTATACAATGTACCTGTCTCATTACTGTGTTGCTGACAGCCCACAGGCTGAGAAAGCAAACAACACTTGTTTCAGGAGTCGAGTTTCAGGGGCCAGTGTTGCAGTGACTGACAAACCAGAGGAGCTCCCACTATTGTTAGGATGTTAGCTCTTCCCCAGTCTGATCATCCTCCTTGGGAGGAGGATTGGCTTGAGCGGGGAAACTAGGTCTCTGTATCAGCCCCTGACACAGTACCGGGCACATAGTGTGTTCTCAATAAATGTTTACTGGATGGATGGATGGATGGATGGATGGATGGATGGATGGATGGATGGATGGATGGATGGATGGATGTACGGACAGACGGATGGATAGTCAGAAGGATGGGTGGATGGATACCGGATGGATGGATGAACATCTCTCCTACCCAGGCTTATCAGCACCTTCCTTTCTCCTCTCTACTTCCCAGAAACAAGACTGAATAAACTTAATCATATGATGATAATTGAGTGTTCCAGGTTTTCACTCTGAGGCTGCGTCTTGCTACCTCCTGCCTACACAGACCACTTCCCCTTCACCCATACATTCACATTCTTGTACCATTTCTCTGCCCCACCAGTTCAGAACTCCTCTGAGGGATGAGCTTGCTGCTGAGTCAACTTTCAATCCTTCCTAATGCTTGCAAAGCATATTGCTCTCAGCAGGTGTTCTATACATTTTAATTTTTTAAAAATATTGTTTTATATTTTTAATGTGTTGTATCTCAGAAATGTTTGCTACTTAGAAGAGAGATAGGATGAGAATAGAAAATGCTGAACACAAAGGAATGAGTTGCTGAAGGAGGGTTTCAGATACAAAGATAGGAGAAATACTTCTTTGAATCTTACTGCCTAAAAGAGTGGTCTCAAGTCCTGGTCCACAGGCTGGCTTTGGTGTATGGCATGCATTCTCAGTGGGGATGTTATCATGCCCAAGAGGGGAAAATTGGTTCCGGAGGGTCCAAAAAATTATCAAATATTACAGTGGTTTATGACCCTCCAAAGGGCCATAATACATACACAGTACTTTTGTGATATGAAAATTTCATGGGAGTGTGTGGGTAAAAATGTCTAAAAAAATATAAAATAAAAACAAGGTTAAAGAACACCAGCTTATGAGGATATTTTTCCCAGCTCAAAGAAAAATGGTTGTGCATGTTATCGTTTATGTATGTATATAAGTCTTCATAGTGTAGATAAGATATAAAGAGTTCATGCAATTTTACTAATAGGACTTTTTGAGAAAAAAATGTGACTTTGAGATTTTTCTTTTCTTAACAGATTAAGCATTAGATAACTCTGTTGGTATCCCTATTTTAAAAAAATTGCTTCTGGTCATTAAAATCCAAAAGTCTGGGAACCAGACAATGGACAACTCAATTCTTGTGTAAAATGAGTCTTGTGAAATATTAAACAAAGCAAGTAGAGCTTATAAAGGAATTACCTCAGCCCCAGAAAGAACTTCAGAAAGAGATCACATTTCTGTGAGATCCAGGCAGGGGTTGAGTTAATCATGCTCTTTAGCTCAAGCTAAATGATTGTTGATTGTCTGGGCTGCCTGCTTGATTTACTGTTTACCCACTCCCATGTCTCTCTCTCTCAGCATTTAATGTGTTAATTGTACATTCTATTTGATATAGAATTGTAGAATGTGTACTGTAATTCTTTTTTTTTTTAAGATTTTATTTATTTATTTGAGAGAGAGAATGAGAGCAGGAACACAAGCAGGGGGAGTGGGAGAGGGAGAAGCAGGCTTCCCGCCAAGCAGGGAGCCTGATGTGGGACTTGATCCCAGGACCCTGGGATCATGACCTGAGCCGAAGGCAGACGCTTAACGACTGAGCCACCCAGGCACCCCTCTGTATTGTAGTTCTATGTGAATTTTAAATTTATGTACATGGCAGTGTTACATATCCTATCCTGTTTCTTCCTCTGTTTTTACTACTTTTTAATGATCTGTTGTTCTATCACTTCCTTTGCTACATAATCCTCCTGGATGTGTGCCCACCTAACCTACCCACCACTATTCTAGAAATGCATACCCAGGTTGCCTTTGACTCCTCAGTAATTCAAATATCCTGGCAAGGAAATTGCTCACATGTGCCCCCTCATCTGGGATCTGGGTGAGAGTTTCAGGGATGAATTCCAGATGGGGACTTTCTAGATTCATCCTGAAGATGAGTGAATTATTTTGCAAACTTTTAGGCATTGGTGGCCATAAGCCTATGAGTTTCCTATTGTTTAGCAATGTTTTAGAGATGTATTGCCTTTGATTAGGATATATTTTCATACACTGTTGAATTCAGTTAGCTAATGTATTTTTATACTTTTGTTCATAAATGAAATGTGCCTATAATTTCTATGATTTTTTTCCTGCTCTTGTCTTTATATTTGGAGTTAAGAACACAAGCTGGGTAGCTTTTTCTTTTTTTTTTTTTAAATTTTCTTAAATAACTTGCATAGCAAGGAATCAACTGTTCCTTGAAAGTTTGATAAGACTACTTGTAAAGACATCTGGATCCAGGATTGTTTCAGAGCATAATCTTTGACTACCATCTAAAAATAGTTACTGGACAATTCAAGACATCTGTTTCTTCTTACTCTAATTTTCTAGGAATTTATCCTATTTTTGTTATGTTTACAACATCAACATCATGTAGTTGCTGATAGCCCTTAGTATTTTTATAAATATCTTTTGTATCTGTGGTTATATTTTTTACATTTCTTCTTATATTCTGTATTTCTAAACTGCTTTCTTGACATAGCATAAAAATTATTTGTTTAAATACACTTGTTTTAAGTATAAATTCAATGATTTTGTAGTACATTTACAGAGCTGTGCAACTATCATCACAGTCCAGGGGTAAAACATTTCCATTACCCCAATGAGATCCAGCCCTTGGGGGCAGGGGCCAGTTATTCCGTATTCTCAGCCCCAGATATCAACGAATCTACTTCCTGCCTTTATAGATTTGCCTCTTCTGGACTGCATTCTGTTTGTTATCTCCATAGGCCTTTTCAAAGAAAAGCTTTTAATTTTTCTAATCTTTGCTATTTCTTTATTTCACCGATTTTGAAAAAGTTCTCACTCCATCCCTCAGTGACAGCTCCAACTATAACAGCAGGACTCATGAATGAGACAGGCCCATTATTCCTCTGATAATCATTTAGGCTTTGCCTGGGCTCAGTGTCTGCAGAGCCTCTTCTCTTTGGAGACTGTGCTCATTTGTCAACAGAGATTGGAACATTCTCTGGGCAGTTTGCCCCAAATCCTGATTTCTCCCATATGTTGGAGGTCCTGCTTCTGTGAAGCCAGAACCTGAAATTCTTGGGGGAGAAAAAGGGTCCTGAGTTTTCTGATCTAGACACCCAACCTCATAAACTTGTCTGGGATCTCTATATTTAAATTTATACCATCATGAGTCATCATGTGCTTAATTAAAAAAAAAAAAAGAACAAAATATCAAATGGCTGGTCAATGCTCAAGGATGGAAGCCCTTTCTGGCCAAACCAATTTCTGATTGCTAAGGAACCAGAAGACTGCCAACATTGTCCCTCAGCTGAAAAAGCAGAGGGCATTTAAAGGACTAGAAGATATTTTTAAGTCCTGTGTTTCTTGTTTCACTTTGCAAACATGTGCCCACAATTGCTCACTTTTCCACACTCCATACAATGATTACTGATTGGGCCTTATGGAAATTTCCCTCATCTTCTTTGTGGATCTGCTCCCTTACCAATCACTGGGAAAGGGCAGGGAGCTAATATTGATCATTTAGAGTAGACCAAGCACTATATGGAATTTTCCCTAAATACTCACAGTGCCCTTTGAAGTTAGTACTATTATCATTCCAATTTTAGAAATGAGGCAATGGGGAGAAGCAAGGTAACTGGCTCAGGTCTCCTATCCACCAGTCACTTATTGACTCCCTAGGTTCAAAAAGATGGCGTCAGAGCCTGAATGAAAATGAACATCTATCTCACTGCAAGCCTCATGCTCCTCCCACCCCACTAAAATGTGTCTGCACTATTAGGCTGGAAGGGACTTTGGAGTTCATCTAGTGAAATACTTCCAACTTCCCCCCAAGGGGCGTGAGACAAATGGCTAGATGCAGAGTAGTTATTAATTAAAAGTCAGTACTGTGGGCATCTTCTTGATGGCTCTAAGACTTGGAATCACTTGCTCTGTCTACTGTGGTCCTTATACAGGCCTCTGGGATTGAGCTGCTCCAGGATTTAATGAGAAAATGCCAAGACTGTGTTTAATTTACTTGAAGGCTGCCTCCACCCCAACTTCACAACACAGAGAAGCATAATTTCAGTGCAAGCTGGAGAACATTAAGAGTGTCTTAAATCCTTCTAAATCCTCAGTTGGATTATGTGTTTCAGGGGAGAGCCCCCAGACAATTAAAATAACTTGGTTACTTGGAGGATAAGTCTTTGTTCAGGTAGCTCTGATGATCTGAGAGACCCTCCTGATTGTTTAGATTTTTCAAATTCTGGACAAATCCCTCCTCTTCCTCTATGGAGCCTTCCCAGATTTCTTCAAACTCCAGGACTGCAATCTGAACTTATAGCCCATGTTTCTTTTCCCATTTATTTACTAATAATCTGAGCCTTGCAATATGATGTCACCAACATTGTGTGTATGCCTACTGGGTGAGAGGGGCAGATATATAGTTGGGGTGTTGGAACACTGCTACATAATGGAAGCCCCTATCTTTATCTCTGCTTATCTTTATCCCCCTGGGTTGGGAAACTGTTTCCTCTTTAAGTGCCATTATATTGATATCATAAACAAGAAAACTAATTTACTCTCTTTTCCCTGGAAGGTTTTTCTATCTGGCTCACTTTTTATCATTGAAGAGCCAGCACTAAATTTAGCTTCAGGAAGACCTCCCTAATTTTTGAGTTACATGACCCTCTGTGATACTTTCATGGCCCCTCCAAATACCTACACCAGGGGAGAGATAAGATTTTTTTTTTAATTAAATTTTATTCATTTATTTGACAGAGAGAGAGAGAGAGAGAGAGAGAGAAGCAGGCAGAGCAGCAGCAGAAGAGGGAGAAGCAGCCTCCCTGCTGAGCAAAGAGCCCGACATGCGGCTTGATCCCAGGACCCTGGGATCACGACCTGAGCCGAAGGCAGATGCTTAACTGACTGAGCCACCCAGGTGCCCCCAGATAGTATTTTCTATAAAGTACCTGATAGTAAATATTTCCAGCCATGTGGGCCATATAAGGTCTCTGTCACAACTACTCAATTCTGCCACTGTAGCTCAAAAATGGCCAAGGGTGTGTCAGTGTTTCAGTAAAACTTCATTAACACTAAAATTTGAGTTTCATTTCATTTTCATGTGTCACAAAATATTATTCTTTTGATTTTTTTCTGGCCATTAAAAACCATTCTTAGCTGCAAACTACAGAAGGAGGTGGTGGGCTGGAAATTCTTACTTGTTTACTTGCCTTTAAGATTTTATTTATTTTTTTTAGAGAGAGAGAGAGAACATGTGAACAGGGGAAGGTGCAGAGGGAGAGGGAGATACTCTCAAACAGACTCTGCCCTGAGCATGGGGCTCCTCATGGGGTTTGATCTCACGACCTTGAGATCATGACCTGAGCCAAAACCAAGAGTAGGAGGCTCAACCCACCAAACTGCCCAGGTGCCCCTGTTTACTTGACTTTTTAATATCACTGCATTAAAAATTCTCCTTGGAAACCTTCCATCTTGGCACATGTAGGACCTAACAGGGTGCCTGACTTAGATTAAGCTTTACCCACTTAAGAATGCATCGCTAGTCACCTTTTCTGCCCCACTATGGTCCTCATGTGGCCAGTGGGCAGGACTACCACAGCATTTAATGAGAAAATGCCTTAGTTTAAGTAACACAAAGGTATCTTTGCCCTACACACACACACACACACACACACACACACACACACACACACAGAAAAGCACACTATCAATACAAGCCTGAGAACATTAAAAGGGCTTTAAATCCTTTACAATCTTTTCCAATTGGTTCATGCACTCAAGAGAAGGCCCAGACACAGTACTGTAAATGGAAATGTTCTGCTTACTTCCCTCTCACCTACTATGTCTTAGTTCAATAACTCTGTCCACCTGGTAAAACTTCCCTGCTTGTTGAAGATCCTTCCAGGCTTGGACAATTCCTTTTTCTTCTCCTTCATGAAGTTCCCTCAAGCCTGTGAGTTTTGTATAAACCATTCTTACTGCCAGGAATGTTCTCCTTTGTTGCTCAACCTTTCTCATTTTTTGGGGTCTCAGCGATAATGCCATATCCTCAGACAGGCTTTTTCTGTCCACTTCAACAGCACAGCCCCCCATCCCCATTCTGCATCTCAGTATTGGTCTTTTCCCTTCCTAACACTATCCTGATTTGTAACTCCTTCCCTATTTACAGATTGGTTTTTATTTTCACAGTCTAGCACAGTAACTGACATATAGTAGGTGCTCAATAAATATTTGTTGAATGAACAAACAAGAACTTGGCATCCTGAGGCACACTGCCTATATTTAAATCTCAGAAACTCACTTCCTAACCTTTCCTGGGCAATTAACTTGCTAAGCTTTGTTGTTTTTTTAATTAGTAAAATGCAAATAATGTACTTCAAAATACTGTAAATGTAAAATGAGAATAGCACATATAAAGTGCTTAGCACAGTGCCTGGTACACAGTAAGAAGACAATTAGCAATATCTATTTCTATCTATCATCTCTATCATATCTATGATAGATATCTATCAATCATCTATCATCCAACCATCTACCATTTATCATCAATTTCTATCATCTATCACCATCCATCTATCCATTATCTATCTCTATCATCTCTATGTATCAATCATCTATCATCCATCATCTATCATATCTATCAGTCTCTATCATCTATATCAATTATCTATTTATCCATCATCTAGCTAGCTATCCATTATCCATCTCTATCATATATATCTCAGTCATCTATCATCCATCTATTGATTCATCCATCTATTATCTATCTCTATTCATCATCTACCAGTCATCGATCTATCAATCATCATCATTATCATTATAATTTCTTGAATGCATGAATTTATATCAGAGACAGTTCAACTGATGGTTTTAAACCCGTTTTTCTGTCTTTGGCTACAACATGCTAAAGACCTCTAACACTGCTTTATTCTGCTAAAAAGGAGAATAAACAATCCAAATTGTCAGAGAGCGGATTTCTCATATTTTCAGTTTCTCCTCATGTAATTGCCCTTGTATTACATGCATGCACGTTAGTGTATCCATCCTTGGATGGTTCTCTCAGTGCTAACACGGAATTCTGAGCCACCACACTTCCCACAGATTACTTACAAAACACAAGTAATATCATCAGTTAGTCACATCCTATCTTGTGGATGCTGGCTACTTGAAAACAGTTGCTTCTTATATTTTTAAATCTCTGCTTCAGCTTTCAGCACTAGGAGGTCTCCATCAAGCCTAGGTTTTAAGTTAATGAAAACAAGGCTGTCTTGTCCAAAACACAGAAAGGTACTAGGAGTTAATTGTTGCAATTATCCACTGAGTGGATTTGAACTGTGAATCCCTGAAAGGACGGATTGCTAATTGCTGTTAAATGGTGATTAGATTTCACTCTTCATGTTTTCAAGATGAACTGAAGTTTACCAGACCTCAAATAATGATATGCATTAAACTAAAGGGCAGGGAGGACATCATAGGAGTTTGATAAACACACACACACACACACACACACACAAGCATAAACTTAGATCTTGTTTGAAAAATTTTTCATTCCTGCTTTCCAAGATACAAATGGTAGGATATATTTTACTAGACCATACTTTTTGCTGTTCCAAATAATTGGTCAAGAAGAGAAAAATCTATGCCTTTTGAAAATTGCAGATTTGAACTACAGAAACTATAGGTAGAATTTTGATATTAATACCATGTGGTAATATGTTTGAGTGGTTGTTTTGAATTGACATAGTGCTCTTCTCTTTGAAGAGTTCAGTATGGTTTTCCAAACTTTCCATAGTTGGCAGCAGTTGTAGTGTATATTAAAGCAACATTTTATTTATTTATTTTTATTTTTTTATGTTCAGTTAGCCAACATATAGTATATAAGTTTTTGTTGTAGCGTTCAATGATTCATTAGTTGTGTATAACACCCAGTGCTCATCCCAACACAAAAGCAAAAATTTAAAGCAAAAATTTAAAAATTCCATTGTCTTTACATGGCTTTGTTCTTCTTTTGTCTTTCTTTGGTTTTACTATATATTGCATGTGCATTCTGAGGCCAGGCACTGGATCTTGACATATCTCCAGCTTCTACTGCCCCATCAGAGTAGCTAGTGCAAACATGACTGAATTAATAATATTTGAAAGATTAAATACATGAATAGATGAGTATCATACAACAGTGTAAATTTAAGTGTGCTACTAAACGTAAGAATTATTATCCCATAGAATTAATATCTCAAGAGTTCTGTCTTTAGAGTCCAAAGAGAAGTAGGTCTTCTTCTCCTTGAAATTTTCTTATCCACAATACTCAGATATGGAACTGGCTTCTGAGAACTTAAAACATGCACGGAACATGCAACCCCTGGGC
Source organism: Mirounga angustirostris (assembly GCF_029215605.1). Classification (NCBI taxonomy): domain Eukaryota; kingdom Metazoa; phylum Chordata; class Mammalia; order Carnivora; family Phocidae; genus Mirounga; species Mirounga angustirostris. The sequence goes on along the minus strand of NW_026991709.1, from coordinate 171,201,869 downwards.
TTCATGTCAGGCTTAACTTTATTGGTGTTGTCTTTTTATCCCTTAATGTGAATTAAAATGAAACAAAACAGATTTGAAGATGTCTGTTTCTAAGTAACCCCTCTAAAGAAAAATGAACACTTGCAAGAAAGGTGCTTTAAAGCACTGTATACACACAAAAAAATTAAATGAAAGGAAAACATCCTCCATTACCTGCAATGAAACAGGATTCTAGGTATGACTTGAACCTACCTGTATCTGAACATTTTACCGTGATTACTAGGACCCACCCAAGAGATTTGCATTTTGCAAGAGGAATTTTGTGATAGGCTAAATAATTGCCCCTAAAATATCAGGTCCTAATTCTTGTAATTTCTAAATATTACCTCATATGCAAAAAGGATCTTTGGAGATGTGGTTAAGTTAAGGATCGTGACATGGGGAGATTATCCTGGATAGTCTAGGTAGGTCTTAAATGTAATCTTAAGTATCCTTATAAGAGATGCAGAGGGAGATTTTAGAGAGACAGAAGAAATGGAGACAATAGCACTACGAAGGCAGATGATGTGACCACAAGCCAAAGAATTCTGGCAATCACAAGAAACCAGAAGAAGCAAGATCAAATCCTTCCCTAAAGCCTCTAGAGGGAGTACTGCCCCGCTGACAACCTGATTTTAGCCCCCTAAAACTGATTTCAGATTTCTGGCCTCCAGAACTATAAGAGAATACATTTCTGATGTTTGAAGGTACCAAATGTGTTGTAATCTGTTAAAACAACCACAGAAAACTAATACAAACATAGAATTTTGTTTTTATTCAGACTGGAACCTGATACAGTCTATGAATTCTTATTACTACATATTACTACTGCATGAGTGCTTGTTAGAAATGCTCAATCTCAGGCCCAATTTTGGAATCAGAATTTGCAATTTAACAAGATAATGAGGTAATTCATATACACTTTCAAGTTTGAGAATCACTGCTCTAAATGACTCTGCAGCCTTTTGGTGAGAACCTACTTCTCACTTGGAAGATCTGAAGTCACCCTTTGCTGGAGGGTAGGTGTTTTATTAACAGGCTGGCGAGAGTCTTATGAAGGCAGACTATGAGGCTAGAATGCAAGTAAAGTCCCTCTCTCAGCTGGAATCTCAACACATCTTAGCAAGAAGGAATGCGCCAACCTTCTTGGAGCTGGATCAGGAAGGACTTCAGGATTAAGATGGTGCTTGAATACTTAAAAATGATTCTAATATCTACATGACCAAATCATACATTTTTCATTTATTCTAACAATTAAGAGGAAGAAATTTATGAGATCCAGAGCCATCCCTAGAGAAAAGAGCTTCTCATAGCAGGATGGGTGACTCAGTAAAAGGGATACAGCAGGGACATAAGCTTTAATGTGATTAGAGTGACCAAGTGACCTTTACCATCTCTTTCAGCAAAAAGCTTGTACTTCTATGATTCTTGAACACCATCTAAAATCATATTTACACTTTTAGCAACTTTTTTTTAACAAAGTAAAAGGGTTGAATTACAGCATCTACAGCCAAGGAAGGACTCATTAAACAGTTTGGATGGGTTCCAAAAGCTGTGCAAGACTGTTTCCTGACCTATAGAAGAATTCAGCAGAGGAAATTTACCTGTCAACTCCTACTTTAATAGGCAACAGCAAAATGCTGGAGTCAACAACACCATCTATAAATGTGTATGGCAGCTAATTTTTAATTGGCACTTTCTCTTGTACCTGCCATAGAAGTTTCGCACATTTATCAACATATTGAAAATGCTTACTTGGTATTTGCAATCTTGCTCCTTTCATACGTGATCAACACTACTCAAATTAGTGTCCCTCTGAACACTCACAAATATTTGAAGAAAAGATCATTTTACACTTGGCTAGTTGGAGGGGATCTCAGGTTATAGTTCGAACTCTTTCTTTCTAAAAATGAAGAAAACTTCAAGTTTAGAAGACTGATGCCTATGCTTTCTGCTTCAACTCTCAGCAGCACTAGAAGTTCCCAGGATAATAGGACATCCTACCAGAGACATGGGACATGAACTGAGAATGGTTGGGGAGAGGAGAAGAGGTTAAAGCAAGAATATGAGTTGCCTAAATTGAATTGAATAGTGTTCTCCCAAATTTGATGTCTACTTAGAATGTCCAAATGTGCCTCTTTTCCTTATTTGGAAATAGATCTTTACAGGTGTAATCAGTTAATACAAAGTCATACTGGATTAGGGTGGGTCCTAAATCCAGTAACTGCTGTTCTTATAAGAAAGCCACGTGGGGACATAGATACACACAGAGAGGAGGACATCATGTGAGGATGGAGGTAGAAATTGGAATAATTCAGCTATAAGCCAAAGAAGCCAAGGATTTCTAGCAACCACCAACCTTCCAGAAGATGGAAGAGACAAGGAAGGATCCTCCCTGAGAGCCTTAAGAGGAAGCATGGCTCAGTTGACAACTTGATTTCAGACTTCTGGCCTCTACAATAAATTTGGTGAAATAGTAAACTTCTGTTGTTTTAAGCCACTCTGTAGTAAATGTCCATCCTAACTTAAAATGAAAAATGATGATGGCAATGCTCACAGCTTACTTTTACCAGATACTCACTATGAGTCAAGCACTATGCTAAGTTCTTAATGTGGAATGTTCTACTTACTCCCCATCACAATCCTGGGAGGTATGTTTAATTATCTTCATTCTATACAGACTTGCCCAAGGAACCATAGCAAGGTTTGATTTTTTAAAAATTCAGAATAGGGCTCATACACTTCATAACCACATTCAACTGTCTCCTGATGATAATGATGATGAGGAGGATCATCCCAAACCCATAGCTCTTATAGCCAAGTATGCCCTCTTCCTGCTTCACTCTTTCTTCCTACTTCTTAAACACAAATCTAGAACTTTCAAGCAAATGATCAAGTACCTCATCAGCAGAAGGAAAATAAAAAACTTTACAGCAGGGAATTCATGCAATTAAGTGTTAGACCTCATGGTAAATAATTGTAGTCAATGTTATCTTATTGGTTACGACTCAGTTGCTCTGATTGGTCTTACTATGGAGGGAAGAGATAGAGACAAAACATGGGAAAATTATTTTTTTCAGTGGGGAGCATGTTTAAAGGCAACCTTGAGGGAACTGAGTTGTATATTCAGTCATGGTTTGAATCTAATGGAATCATAAGTATTTCACAGAAGAGGAAACCGAAGACTAGAAATGAGGAGGGTTTTCACCCAGTAACACAGGCAAGTTAACCAAAGTTTGGGGTCAGAACACATGTTTCCTGACCACTATCCAATGTTCATTATATATGTGCTTCCATCCATAATATTCTTTTGCTGATCCATTTGTCCATCTACCCATCCACTCATCCATCCAAGCATCCATCCGTCCACCACTCACCCATTTAATAATTAGGAAGCACCTGCTAAGGATAGTTACTGAGGATATGAGGCTAGATGGCACTATCTCCACCCTGCAGATCTCAGTAACACATGATATTCAAAGTTCAGTTTATCATTTAAGAGTTTCCAGAAATAGAATGGTAGGAAAACACAAGTGGAGATCAATCTGAGTGTGGGGTTGACTGTCAAAACAGTTCCAACTGCAATATATTTTTCTTTTATCTGGCCTTCAGTATCCACATTTCCCTTTTACTTAGTTTTCTGAAATCAGGTGACCAGTTTCAGGAAAATATAGTTCTTGCAGGAACTGCTCCCCCCATAAATAAATAAGTAAGTAAGTAAATACCATGGGCTTTATCTGCAAGACATCATCATAAAACTAGGTTTTTTTTGTTGCTGTCGTTTTGTTTTCCACTGTTGCCATGTATGCATTTTTAAATGGGGTCTGTTTCATGTAATACAAAGAAAAAAACACTAGAAAAGAGTTGTTACAGAGGGAAAATAATCTTCATATGGTTGTATTCAGCAATGCAGTTCTCTTTCACTGTTTTCCATTTTCCCCCAAATGCACAGTGATATATATTAACATTGAGTGTCAGTAGAGGGAATGGCTAAGAGCTTGGCCTCAGATTGGGAGTAAGACCTAGATTGTCTTTGTTTCCCCTGATAACTGTAGGTAAAATTCTTAATGCTTGTGTGCCTCAGTTTCCTTAATTATAAAGTGGCATTGATGAAAGTACTAGGTCCATAGTGGTTCTAAATATTAAATGAACTTATACATGTGAGCACTTCAATCATGATAAAATGATTCAGAGTCCCTCCTGCTCTACTATTTGTTAATTTGCTAGTCACAGCAAGGAAGCACCTTTGAGATATAAACCAGTTATGGCATCCACTGTCTGAACTTTTTTATGCCATGATTAATTTATATTTATACAAGTAGGATACTTCAGTGCCCCTCCTTGTCTGAGATATTTCTGTGGCAGACACCATTAAGTAGAAAAACCCTTCTCTGAGAGAGCTCACAGGATAGGCTTTCAGTGGGGGCTCTTTTAATTACTGCTTGTGTGGCCCCAAGCAGGTTATTGATTCATCAAGCTGGAAGACATTTCTACAATGATCTGGTATCAACATCTTCTCTACAGATGAAAACACTAAGATCCAAAGAAACTCAGATGTGGTCAGGGTCCCACAGCTAATTTGTGGCAGAACTCAGTCACTTGACACTAAGTCTTTCTCCGCTTACCACAGACTAGAAATGTTTCACCACTGAAATCTAGTTTCCTTTACTCTGGGGTCACATTGGATTCAAATCCTCACATTGCCACTTACTAGGCATTTAATAAGACAGGGCAAATGACTTATCCTTTCTATGTTTTAGTCCTCAACTATAAAATGGGGAAAACAACACCTATCTTGTGATTTTGTACAGATTAAATAATAGAACCCAATGAGAATAACTTGTATAATACCTGGCATTATATTATTATTAAAGGTTTGAATTATATAATCTATCTTTAAATACTTAAAACATGATTATTTAATATTTCAAAACAGGTTATGATTTCAAAACAGATCTTTATTTCATTGATTATTTATTCACTCATTAACCAAATATTTTGAATACCTACTATCTGCTAGGCACTGTTCTTTGTGTTGGGAGATATAAGTAACAAAATACCCTGATCCCCCTTAAATTCTCCTAGGGTTAGAGAAACCATAATAAATTAATACATAAATTATTTATGTGTTAGAAGGTGTTAAGTGCTATAGAGCAAAGTAAAAGTTGAGAAGGGGACAAGGAGTATGGTAGGAATTAAAAGAACTGAGCAAAATTATTGACATTTTAAGTAGAGTGGCCAAGGGGGGTGACATGTAAGGAATATTTTAAGAAGATGAGTAAATTAGCCAGGTAGATACCAGGGTGAAGTGTGTTGAAGCAAAGAGAAAAAAGCAAGTACAAAGGCCCTGAGGCAGTAGTATGCCTGGCATATCAGTGCAATAGCAAGGAATCCACTATGGTTAGAAATGAGTGAGTGTGCAAGAGAGAAGTAGGCCATGAGATCAGAGAGGAAACAAGCCAGGCCATGAAGTGCCTTATAAACCATTGTAGGGACTTCAGTTTTTCACATTTCACGAGTTATGAAGCTGTTGGATGGTTTTAAGCAGAGGGGTATATAAAATGACTTATAGTTTAATCGATTGTGAAACAGGTAGTGTAAATGCTGCTGTGTTGAGAATCGACTACAGGAGTCAAGAGTGGGAGCAGAGACACCATTTTGGAAGTATGACACAGGCAATGCTACATGTTGGCCAAAAGAGCTTTGTTTCCTCCAAGGTGCACAGTGGAAGACCACATTTTCCTGTCCCTTTGTGCCACGTGAAGCCATATCTAATTTTGGATGATGGAATGTGAGTGAAAGAGATACATGTTATTTCCATGCCCAGGTCCTGAAAGGTCCCAAGCTTTTATATGTTCTCTCCTCCACCTGCAGGGCTGGGAGATAAGAACTCTTGAATAGTAGACATGTGATGGCAGCACCATAGATCCCCAAGTCATTGCTTAGTGGGGAGCTACCCAAGGGTACCCTTAGGCCTGCATCAAACAATGAGGTGAGTGAGAAAAGAACTTTTACTATGCTAGGCCACTGAGAGTTGGGAATGTTTGTTAGAGCATCTAGAGGGATTTAGCCTCACAAAGACAGGAGCCTTGTGCAATAAATCAGATGAGATCATAATGACTTGGATCTGGGGGTGAGTAGTGAGGTTGTGAAAAGTGGTTGGAACCTAGATGTGTTTTGAAGGTAGCACGAACCAGATTTTCTGGAACACTCAGAAAGGCATGGGAGAAAAAGATGACACCAAGAATTTTGGCCCAAACAATGAGAAGTATGGAGTTGTCACTAATGGAGACAGGAGAGACCACAGAAGGAAGAGGTATGTATATGAGGGGGCTGTGAGGCAGGGCAAGTTCAGGAGTTCAGCTCTGAGCATACAAGGTTTGAGGCAGTTATGAGACAGGTGAGTGGAGATGCTGAAAAGTTATATAACTATACTCAGTGGTGCTGTAGCCTGTTTGTACCAGCTGTGAGAACCAATTACATAATTTTCAGGAATTTTATAAACCACTTATTAAACTATTGATAGCTTAGAATCAGCAATGATGGGAATATTAAAATCACAGAAATTAACAAATGCTCAAGTCAGGGCTTTCCCCTTCCCATCTTCCTGAGAGCTGGCTGTTAAACATTCACATACTCCATTAGGTCTAAGAGCTGAAGGGAGAGATTGTGTTTACAAATGACATTATATGATTCCCCTCACCCCCAAGACATCTTAGAATCTATCTCAAGTGCCAGATATATTTTTCATTTAATGCTGGATTTTTTGTTATGTTCTATTAATGCTATTTTTAGATGACTAGTATATATACAGTCCCACTCATATGGTTTACTCTGTGTTGACAGCTATCACGCACTGAAAATGTTAAGTATTTTACTTCTATTGTCCAGTGTATTCAACAAATATAAAATTAAATAATCTCAAGTCTTAAATCTCAGAGTGCGCTTACAGATCTTTTCTGAAATTCCCCATATTCATAATACTGCCATCTAAACAAGGAGTGAACAACCCATTGAATATAACAACCTCTTCTAACCTCAGATTCTCCATCTGTAAAATAAGGATTATATTTTCCCTGTCTACATCACCAGATAACTGTGAAGATCAAATGACATATGTACATAAAAGTGCTTTGACAATTATAAACAAAACAACAAATATTTACAGATCTAAAATAAAATGGCAGGCAGTCTCTACACTGATTGTGATGTCCAAAAGGTTCATTAATGCATTTTTCTGGATGGCTAGGTACCATTCAGAGCCAATCAGTTGATATAGTCTTGCTTTTCTAGAGCTGCATAATATGATAACACATTATGGAAATTAATCTAGAAGGACTCCTTGCCACCTTACATTTATCACGCGTAAGAGGAGTGTGAAAAAATGCCTTCTTATTATTTGACTTCATTACCTTCCTCACCTTAACACTTCCTCCTTCCTGGAAAGGAATCTGACTTTTCATCAACTATAAAGACGGAATAACGTTTTGTGGTATCATATTTTTGTCTTAGCTTTTAAACAATGTTTTTTTTTGCAGAAGATGCTTCTCTCAGTATTTTAATTCAAACTGAGTTAAGCTACAAGGAGAAAAAAATAGTGACATAAAATAAGTCAAATTAGTCAATATGTTTATGATATGTAGCAAATAAAATTATTTCTATTGTCATTGATTCTGTTATAGGGTTGCCTGACTATACAGTCTCAATAAATGGGATCTCCAATAATATTTCAGGCCTTTATATTTTTAGTTTAAAATGACAAATCAGAGCAGTAACAAATGGAAACACTTATTTGAATACATCAATATAACTTAAATGGAAATATTTATAAATATAAAAGGTCACAGGTGATTTTATATTTAAATGTCTCTCAAAGCACTTAGCCTTGTATGCACCTTAGTATCTTTGTTTCTGCTGCTGAAGCTTCAAGAGAGGGATTAAATCAAACACAGAGGATCTATAGCATATGAAGGAGGAATTATTGTCTACTCAGTTTGCTGCCATATTTGCATGGAACTACTTCAGGCAACTTAAACTTTAGTTGATCCATGGGACTGGAAAGCAAAGGGTAGATGACTGGAACAATAAATAAATCAATTTTGAGATATTTACAGTCTGGTAGCTTAATGGCTATATCCTTCTATTAAAGCTGGTTGTGTATATGCAGGGCAATAACAGGGAAAAGGAGTGATTTTTGGCAATTCTGTTTAGGACCAATTTCAAAGAAGGAGGAGATTCCCACTAATGTAGTGAAACCTGATGCAAAAAATGATGAGGTGAAGTGCCTGAGGGGGCCTTTTCTCATTCAACTTTTTTTCCCCCCAATATCTTGATAACCCAGATGGAAGAGTGATCAACTGAATTGTGCATGACAATGAGCATATTAGCCATAGTGACTACACTAAATGACAGAGAAGCAACAGGACATCATGCAGTTGGGAGGAGGGACGAATTAACAGGGGGCATGTAATGGGCACACATACAAAGTCCTGCTGTAGGTTAAAAACATTAGGTTAAAATTGCCTAAGTGTCACACACACCCATTTTACACAGTGATATATTCTGTGTCCTCTTGACCTCAAGGGTCTTCAGGGTCTTGACCATTTTTTTAGGCCCCAGCTCCTGCTCCTGTGACCAGATTTGGAAGGGCATGACTGATTGGATCTTACCTTATACCTGCCTCCTACACCTCTAGCCTCCTTCTGGGAGTGAGACATCTAAGGATCTGCACAGTGACAATGCATGTATGACTTGGAAGTACAGGAGAATGACTGTCCCATGGAGCAAGCCCTTGAAAATGGAAATTGACTACACCAATACACCTCCTTTCCTCATGTTCCTGAGAAACAGTTGATTACAAAGCCTCTCAGAAGCTGGTGGACCTGTAAGATCAATCCGTCACTGTGCTTGGTACTCTGTAGAGGCCAGCAGGAAACTGCACTGTATTTGGCACTGTTTTACCACCTACTGTCTTGCTTTCTCTACTCCTACTCCTTTTATGGGACCCCGGGCTAAGATTACCTCTCCTCTCTGACATTCCCATTTCACCTTTCCAGTCCCCTGCAATAAACACCAACTACAAAAGTGTATCACATATATAGAAAAGACCTGGAATTTTGATGTGATAAACATTATGATGTAACTGCCCCCCAAATCACAACTCAGTATCAGACTGCCTTTATGAATGAGAGGGCATGTGATTTTCCTAAATTTCTGCAGTTAATAAGTGGAAATTACATTTTAACCCACCTTCTCTGAGTCTAATCCATATGCCCTGATCCTCTGGATCCTCTAGACTATAGGGATGGATTCAAATCCATTTAACAAAATAAATGGTTAAAATAGTTAATATCTTTATTCTGAAAAAAAAAAATCCTTTGGTAGGATATAAAAGAGGTCTTTCAACAAATGAAGGATTGTTATTTAGAAGATGTGGACTCATTACACATAATTACAGTAATAAAAATTAAGATGAACAAGTAGAATAACAACAGCATAACAACTACAACAATAATAAATTAAGAATTTATGTGTGCCAATCACTGTGCTAAATGCTTTATAAAACTCCTCATTTATGTACACAACATCCCTATAAAATGCTTACTGCTTTTATTTCTATTTTAAAAGACTAAAAAAATGACACTGGGATATATTGAGCTATTTGGTTAAGGCCCAGTCAAGGAAGTGGTGGAGCTAATCTGGTCAGTGCAACCTCTGCATCCTTCATCACTATGCTATCATGGCAACACAGAGGTACAGCTGTCAGCTCAGTGTTAGGAAGAATATTTAACAAGCAGGGGTTTGAAGAGGTAATTGACTGCCCCTACCGTGGTGAATTCTCCATTAGTAGAGATTTGACAGCTGACTTGTGGGGTATGATATGGCTGATCCTCCTAAGATGAGACAGAGCAGACACAACATAATCAGCTCTACTAATTCCTCCTATAGATGGGTTTGGAGGGCAGAAAGCAGTTTGAGCAGGGTGCCAGGGAACCAAAGCAGAAAAGGATAGCATCCAGAAGTCATTCCACCTTCAAAACTCCTTTATATGAGAATTAAATGACATACCCTGGATGACCTTCAAAACTCCTTCAAACTCAAATCCAAGTACTTTAGGAAGGCCAGTAAGGGCTGGAGTACTGGGAGAAGCTACTGTAAGACATAACAGATTTTGATAGTAACCCAAGAAGTTGACAATACCTACCTAGATTAGTTAGTAGTTGATTATTAATGAAATATTTCATAATACATTGCTAGTCAGCTTTGGGAATAAAGAAAAATGTTGGCTCCTGTTTGAATCACTTAAGATTTTTGACTCTGTTCAAATCCTCTTAATGGATGCATTTAGGATAATCCCTTTAATTCCTCCCTCAGCACTTCTCCAATCAGTGAACACATGGAACACCCATTAACAACCCTGAACAGTCATTTGTGCACAGATACAGGGAAATGAGCCTGGCAACACTGACAACAGTATGCACAAACTGGCATGAGACAAGATGACTCATGAATAGCAGGCACATTTGGAAGGAAGAAAATCAGAATGCATGTAGTCCTATAGTCACCAAGAATTCCTTATCTTTTCTTAAGGCAAGCTTCTCTTGTCTTTTCTCAATTATGCTTCATTTGCACTTATCTGAAAATTTAATTGAATTGGTTGCTTCACAGATGGGCTTAAAGGATATTTTAGTTTCTAAGTACCAGAGACAAAAGAATGACTGGTATTCATTCTTGAATTAGAAGCCATTAGGAAGAGGGAGTTTTAGCAAGTTTGAGAGAATTAACCATATTTGAAGGGAAGTAGTATGTTTTGAACATCAGGAGGATTTAGTCCTTGGTAAGGGGAACAGGAAGGGTGCTGGACCCAGACTATGGATCCAGTCTGTATGATGCTGAAGGAGAGTGAGAAAGCCATGGAAGGCATGGGTGGGTGGGAGGGGGGGTTACTGCAAAACTGGGAAGAGGTAAAGCCTGCTCATTTCCTCTACCATAATGCCCTGGACACACAATTGTGTTTAAATTAATACTTATACTAACTCCAACAGTAACCCCTATCCCAATCCCAAACCAAATACTAATTTAATGGAAGACCGCATATCTGGGAGTCCAAATCCTGAAAGCTCTTAAATAAAACAACTGTGCTAAAATGATTTTTAGATCAGTATTTATCTATAAAATTATGCTATATAATAACTGTTAAAAAACAAAATTCAACTGAATAAATTTTAAAGATCTTATTGGCTTTACCAATGATCCATGAATCAGGCAGCATCTCTTATAGCAGATAGAAAGGAGCTCCCAAGAGCTATACAAAATGACAGACTTTTATAGGCAGAAGGGAGCAGAACAAGGAAATTGCTATCAAAGAGTAGATTGTTTCAGGCAAGGTCACCTTCTTTTGGGGGTCAGCAGGGGTCTATCAGGCAGATTACCTCACGAGTGCTGATGAGTAATTCCAGATTGACTGGTTTAAGATTCCACTCCTGGGAGAGGTTGAAATGGTAATTAAGTTAGGCATTTAGTCTGTTTGATGATGTGGGTTCAGCACAACTGACTCCATGATGGGCCTGTTGTCTCTCTCTCTGTCTTTTTTTTAAGATTTTGGGGCACCTGGGTGGCTTGGTCAGTTAAGCGTTTGCCTTTAGCTCAGGTCATGATCTTGGGGTTTTGGGATTGAGCCCTGCATCATGCTCCCTGCTCAGTGGTGAGTCTGCTTCTCTCTCCCCCTCTGTCCTCCCCACCCACATCGTGCTCACACTCTCTCTCTCTCAAATAAAAGATTTTTGTTTTTATTTTTATTTTTAAATTTTATTTTAATTCATTAACATATAGTGTACTATTAGTTTCAGAGGTAGAATTCAGTAATTCATCTGTTGCATATAACACCCAGTGCTCATTACATCAAGTGCCCTCCTAATGCCCATCACCCAGCTACCCCATCCCCCCACCCACCTCCCCTTCAGCAACCCTTGGTTTGTTTCCTATAGTTACAAGGATGCAGAGAAAGGGGAACCCTCTTACACTGCTGGTGGGAATTTAAGCTGGTACAGCCACTCTGGAAAACAGTATGGAGGTTCTTCAGAAAGTTAAAAATAGAGCTACCCTATGACCCAGCAATTGCACTACTAGGTATTTACTCAAGGGATAGAAACAGAGTGATCCGAAGGGGCACCTATGCCCCAATGTTTATAGCAGGAATGTCCACAATAGCCGAACTATAGAAAGAGTCCAGATGTCCACTGACGGATGAATGGATAAAGATGTGGTGTTTACACACACACACACACACACACACACACAATGGAATGAATACTACTCAGCCATCAAAAAAATGAAATCTTGACACTTGCAATGACATGGATGGAACTAGGGGTATTATGCTAAGGGAAATAAGTCAGTTAGAGAAAGATAATTATTATATGATTTCACTCAAATGTGGAATTTAAGAAATAAAACTGAGGATTACAGGGGAAGGGAGGGAAAAGTAAAATAAGGCGAAATCAGAGAAGGACACATTAAATAAAATCTTTAAAAAATAGAAAATAAAATATAACCAAAGATTTGCATTGGGCTAAATAATATCCAGGGTATGTCATTTAATTCTCATATAAAGTTTTAATATGATCCCATTTTACAGATGAGGAGTCCGAGGTTTAGAGGGATTACATAATATGGCAAAAGTCATACAGCTAGCATGTGGGGAAGGGGGTAGGCTAGGATTGAACTCAGATAGTCTAATTCCAGAGAAGGTTGGTCAAAAAATAATAGGTGATCTGAAATGGGTCCTCAGCAATGGAGACTGTGCACTGAGGACTTACTGATATCCGAGGCTCTATGTTAAGCAGTTCCTTTGTATAGTCTCATTTAATCCTCCCAACAACATATGACATGACACTATGCTAGCATCCTTTCACTGATGAGGAAACCAGGGCCCCCAGAGGTGAAGTTACTTGCTTGAGATTGCTTCTTTCATAATTGGGAGGGGGGGGACTGGCACTCACACTCAGAATTGCTTGACCCTAGAGCCCCACCTACTAATCTACACACAAAAAACATTTTAACACTTTTGAAGGACAAGAACCACATGGGCTAGATGGGAGGTCACAGCCTCCCTTATTTTCCTAGTCATACTGGCAACATTGAAGGTAAATGAAAAATATTTTAATTCAGATTTAATTCAAATTTTGATTCAAGAGTCACATGACAGAGACTTCGATGAGACATGAAGATGAACAGAAAACTGAGAAGAACCTGTAACCTGGAGAAGCGGCTCTTCAAAACCAGAAATAATTGTATTAACAAACACAAGGGATTTGATGATCTAAACTTAGTTTACAACCCTGGTTACATGTTAGGGTTAGGGGGACTTTTAAAAAAATACTGAAGACTGAGATCTCACCCAACACCACAATGAAATAAGAATCTCTGGGGAGGAGGCCTGAACAGAGTACTTTTAAAAATTTCTTTTGGTGACCTTAACTGATAACCTAAGTTAAGAATTGTTGATCTTCCCAATAGAGGCTCCCTTCAACCCTGTGGTACCTCGAGTACTCTGAAAAATCTTAGTTGTTTTCTTTACTAGATATTTTTCTCCCTAAAGCCCAAACTGTAGAACATGTAAGCCACATATCCTTTCCATTCCAACAAATTTAATGAAGAATAAAGTTGACATAATGGCTGGTTCTCAAATTCTAGTATGCACCAGACTTACTTGGAAGGCTTCTTGAAAGAGATTGCTGGGCCCCACCACAGAACTTCTGATTCAGCAGGTGTGGGTGGGGATTGAGAATGTGCATTTCCAACAAGTTCTCAGGTGATGCTAATGTTGCTGGTCCAGGGACCCAACTTTGAGAACTGCTTTCATAGAGGGTTTGAAGGGGCAGGGGTGACAAAGAATACAGTTCTTTTCTGTCATACCCCATTAGTCTAACTTATTCAAAGTAAGGTTTACACCTAGTGATAGCATTTATGGGACAAAGGGCATCACTGATTGCTTTCTTCTCATTTGATCTTCATTTTCCTGGTTACTGCCATTTCAGACTCCTGCTTTTCAAAAGTTAGGAAGTCTCTTGCCAAAATGATAGATCTCAAAATGATAGACTGTCTCATCTGCCAGTAATGCAAGTTTATTTTGGCATTCTGAAGAAGCTGAGAAGTAGCCAAAATAATCAGATTCTTTAGTTTCTGAGATTCAGTTGGCAAAATCCTCACTCCTGGGGCTCACTAATATCACAAATCCAGTGTATTATGGGCAAGGTCAGTTGTGTCTATGACCAAGAAACCAAGTAGCAGGGTGAGGAGGAAGAAAAGCCAACTCAGACCTGAGGTGCCATCCAGGAAATCTTTAAAAAACTACCAAGCCTGGATTCAAGGGCTACAGCAGGACATCCTACCATCTGGTCATACAAAACCAGGAAAACCAAGGGGGTAGTGAGAGCATCAGCTGCTTATTTTAAGTGGTTCTGTTTGGTCTACATATCCATCCCCCACCACATTCCTGACCAGTTTTCCTTAACTTCAAGGACTGACCATGGTTTCTGACCAGCTTCTCTTGGGTAGAATGGTAGGCCTGGGAGTTAAAAGACAGGGGTTCTTTTATTAGTGGAGTGAGTTAATATAAGTATTTAATTCCTAAGTCAGCAGTACATAGATCAAGAAATAGAATATAACCAGCATCCCAGAAACTTCCTATCTCCTCCCAGGGATTAACCCTACCCACAGGGCAAGCATATCCTACTCTCTAACACTGTAGATTAGTTTTGTCTATGTTTGAACTTTCTTTAGATAAATGGAATCATGCAGTATGTATTCAGTTGTGCCTGGCTTCTTTCATTCAATATTACATTCATGAGATGAATTCATGAAAATATCAGGAGTTTGTTTTCGTTGTTCTAAAGTATCCCAATGTATGCGTATATCTGAATTTATCCATTCAGTTGTTGATAAATAGTTGGGCAGTTCCTGGTTTGGGACTATTAGAAATAACACTGTTATAATCATTCTCGTGCAAGTATTTTGGTGACCATCATAGGCAGTTCTGTTGAGAATATACCTAGGAGTGGAACTGATGGGTTACAGGACCTGTTCATGTTCAGCTTTAATAGATATTGCCAGATAGTTTTCCAACAGTGTGTCAGTTTATGCTCCCAGTGGCAGGGTATGAATGTTCCACTTATTTCATATTTATGTTAACACCTGGTGCTGTCTTTCATGTGCAATGATATCTCATTGCGGTTTCAAAATGCATTTCCCTAATGAGTCTCTTTGACACATCTGGTTCAAGTGTTTTTCCCATTTTTCAATCGGGTTGCCTGACTTTTCTTACTGATTTATAGGCATTCTTCATGCATTTTGAATTTGAACTCTTTGTCAGACTATCTATCTATAAAATATCTTCTTCTGCCCTGTAGCTTGCCTTTTCTCTCTCTTAACAATATCTTTTCATTAATGGTCTACATATTTTTAAAGGGTGTTTTTGCTCCTAACCTTCTAATAGTCTTTCTTCTACAATTCTGGCAAACACGAAAACAAATTGTTTTAATGGAAATGAATTAAGTGGTATGACTTCTGACAGTCTGAGCAGTAAAATTAATTTCCCTTAATTAACTAATCAGAAATCATGGCCGCACTATTTTTAATTAATGTACACATGTTTGGGCCCTTGGGTACTCAGGTCATATATACTGCCTGCTCATTACAAAGTCTCCACAATGGTCAACTGTCAGTCGACTTTGGTAACATTCTGTCAAATACAAAAAGACTTCCAGTTATTATTCAATCATACCCATTCTCACCAGTTCACATAGGGGATTAAGGAAGAAGCACTGGAAGGAGAATGTTCAAATATAAACAAAGTGACTTAAAAAGATAACTGGGCAAGCAGAGAAAGAAGGTAAGGTTTTATTCAGCTGCAAATTAGCTTTTGAATGAAGTCTTTTGAGGACTTTGGTTTAAGTGTCCTCAGAGGCCAGTTTTTTTTGCACTTTTACACAGAAGACAATTTACATAAGTAGAAGTCTGGTATCTGAAGTAACCATAGTAACCTTGCCTTTCAATCGTATTCAGGGTGTACTTTTATTCCCCATTTAGTGAAATCTCTCTGTGCACTAGGTATGTTGATACAACATGAAATAAATGGACCAGAGTTGGAGGGAATGGGAGTGGAATTGTCAAGAGGATTACAGGAAGTGGGGTGGAAGGAGACTGTCAAAACGAAGAAAACAAATCCTTAGGGGTTTTAGCGGAAATCACACCTGTCAAGGAAGGTACAGACCTGGACTACAATTGCCAAGATGTATGATTTTTATTGCCTGAAATTATGTAAACTCAGAGAGGAAAACAAGTTAGGAAGGAAGGGGGCTCCCCCATACCTGTGTTATAATTAGTCTCTTAAAAATTCAATAAATTGTTCTCCAGCTTCAGCCCTTAGAGATCCATCCAACCCAATGACATATTAATCAAGGGGACAAGAAGGTCTGAGTGGGTTTACTTACAACTTGTGGCCTGAGAAGGGGATTCTCTCAGAGCTGAGTTGTGCTTTGGGGCTGATACAACTCCTTATAGTGGGTGGGTCTATTCTACCAGAATATCTCCAGATTTTTCTGGGTTCCATTACCTATAAACTTGTAACTGAAGTACATGTTGATGGTCCTTTCAGCATTAAAAAATTAATGATCTCACTTAAACGATTAACACTGGTATCAACAATATCATTCATTATTTAAAGCATTTCTTTCCCTACTCTAGTGTCCTATCTGAAATGATTTTTGGTGTGATTCCTGGGCAAGGAGAGCATCTGTTCCACTGAATCTCTGAAGGAAAGAAAAATGAAAGACCAGTCCAATAAAGCTGACTTGACTGGCCCATACTTTGATTTTAAGTGTGTTGAAATCTCAAGGAGAGAAGAGGGGAACATTATCATATTTCAGTTCAGCAGTCCATCAGCAAATATTTAACATGGCCAAGCAATGCATTTATAAACCTGTGGAAAAAACACTTAGATGATGTCATCAATAAATGAAGCCATGGATTTTATTTTTATTGCACAGATTCTGTTTCTGGAATTAATGGGCCCTTGACTTGCGGCCAAGTGGAAGATGCTGAGGAACAACCTTCTGACACAGAAAACACTCAGTTATAAAAATACTGTCATAAAATGCTCACTCATTCTAGTAAGAAATGAGCATGCATTTTCTCGTGTTAAGAAAGTGTCTCAGCAAAAGACACTTTGGATGTCACCTTTCAAGAAGAAAAAAGGAAACATTTCATAATAAATACAATTCTCCAGAGTCACTACAATCATTTAATATATTTTAATGCCTGCTTATGTAAGGTTTATATACTCCTCTTCACAAATAAAATCTCTCCCTATGCACTAAATTGCTTAAAACATTGTCCCTTCTGTTCTGCAAACATTCCCTGCAGTTGAAAACAGCCTAAATTTGCATTCATCAACCAAAATATAGCTTGTGGCAACTTTGTGACTTTGCTTATTAGAAATGCCAGTTGCTTTTGCTGTTATTGTATAAGAAAATTGGGTTTCTAGCTAACATTTCTCCTTAATAGATGCCTACAGTAAAGTTTCAATTGTGAACACTTTCCTTACAATTTCTCATGTATAATATTGCAGTAAATTTTATTTGTGGGTAATGGAACTATTTCTTTCAGAGCAAATTTGCTGATTATACACAATCTTTCCACCTTCTCTTCCTATAATAAAGGAAGATAAATGTAAATGAGTCACCTTAAATGTGATATGCACTATACATACATACATTTTAAAAATTATGTTTGCATTACTCTCATAAAAGAATACCAAAGGAAGCAGAATTGGACTTGTCATACTTGACTTGCTATACAATAGTATATCAGAATATTAAAAATTATTAATTTTAAGATCAGCTACTTATGATTTGCTCATGTTTCAGTGCTGTGTGCATAACAGATGTTTAATAAACATCCTTTGGCAGACTGATGGATATGAGTATATCAGGTTAAAATTAGGTAGACCAAATTATTCACCATAGGTAAAACATGGAAGCAACTCAAGTGTCTATCAACAGATGAATGGATTAGCTAAATGTGCTCTAAACATACAATGGAATATTATTCAGCTTTAAAAAGAAATTCTGACATATGCTACAATATGCATGAACCTTGAGAATATCATGAAAAGGCAAATATCCATGATTTTATTTCTATGAGGTACTCAGAGTTTTCAGTCATAGAGACAGAAAGTAGAATGGTGATTGCCATGGGCTGGGAGGGGATGGGGAATGGGAAGCTAGTGTTTAATGAGCTTTGCCAAAGATAAACAGTTCTGTGGATGGATGGTGGTGGTGTTTACACAACAATATGAATGTTTTAATGCCAGTGAACTGTAAATAGTAATTTTTATGTTGCGTTTATTTTAGCAAAATGAAAAAAAAGGAAAAAAAGTAGTTATGGCTAGAATGTGAACTGATAACAGTATATTAAAGAATTTCCCTGGATACTTCTACAAAAAAATTGGTTAAAATGGTAAATTTTATGTGTATTTTACCATAATAAAAATGAATGAAAAAAACAGGGGTAGACTAAGAATCGTGATTTATCAAGTTTCCCAACAAAGAACGGAACCATTTGCCTCATTATAGCTTTCTAGATCCCTTTAGCTCATGACTTCAAGTACTCTTTATATGCTGACAACTTGCATATTTTATTTCCAGGCCTAACTTCTGTTAGGAGCTCCTGGACTAGAGGGTCCCATGACCTGCTGCTGGGTGTCCTCATGGATGTCTCACAAGTATCTGAGACTTAACATAACCCAAATCGTACCTTTTTACTCCCTCTCCTCAACCTATTTCTCCCTCACTCCTTACTGAGTGTCTCAGTAAATGACACTACGATCAACTTAGCTGCTCAAGAGAGAAACCTGGTTGTCATCTGAGTATCCTCCTCCTTTCTTGTGTCCCACACCCAAAGCACCAGTAAGCCCTGTTGATTCAAACTCTCACCTGCTCCCCAGATATGTTCCCTCCCCTCCCTCTCCTCTGCCCCAGTCCATGCTGCCACCATACCTCACCTGGACAAGTGCAAAATTTCCCTAAGTGCTCTCCTGCTTCCTCTCTTGCTCTCTACAACCCACTCTCCACACAGAAGCCAGAAGAGTCTGTTAAATAGGTAAATGAGATCATATCATTCCCTGTGGAAAACACACTCAACTTTTCTCCTTGCATTCTAAATAAACTCTAAACTCTTTCCTATGGCCTAGGAGACACGGCCCCTGTCACACCCTCAGGTGGCCTCCTGCCACCCTGCCCTTGGTCATCCTGCCCCAGCCACACTGGCCTTCAGTCAGTGACTTTAACATGCTACCCTCTTTCCTCCTCAAGCCTTCATCCCCGCCATTCCTCCTGCCTCGTGCACTCCTTCCTGGCTCTTTGAAAGGCTGCCTATACAGCCTATTCAGTTGGCCAACTGAACATAATAAAAAAATGATTAAAAAAAAGAAAGGCTGCCTCCTTTGCATGTTTCAGGTCTTAGATTATATGTCAGCCCCTCAAGCCTGCCTTGACACCCCAATCTAAAATATTTCAACCTGTTGTTTTTACTCATTGAACTCTCTTCCTTTGATGTCATTTTCTCAACTTGCATTTATATACGTATAAACAAAATCATATAAACAATTATATACAAATATTTAATTCCTGGATATATATCAATATGTACATATATATATTTAATGTCTATTTATCCTATTAGACTGTACACATAATACATGGCTTACATTATGTTCACTTTTATCTCCTAAGCTTTTAGCATGCTGGATAGCACATAGTAGAAATCAATGAACGATCTGTGAAATAAGTAAGTGAATGAATGGACTGTATCTATATGTTATTCAAGAAAATGTCGAGTCTTTTCATCAAGCCAAACTTAAGAGTAGACTTCATTTGATAAAGGATGCAAAAACCCTTCGTAAAGCATTGCACAGTGTTAGGTGTGACGATTTTCATTTCTTACTGAAGAGCATGGCTGATTCAGAATCATAGCATTATATAATTTTATAGCAAAAAGAAATCTTTAAAGATAATTTTGTTCAACCTCATTTTAGAGCTGAACTGCCCAATTCATTAAATCAGATGCCCCACCCACATCGTTCATATGACCTAACCCACCTGCCTCATTCCTATCTTGCCTGCTGACCTATGATGTTGATGGAATATATTAAATTGTGTAAAACTTGTTTACAAGAAAAATTAGCTGATGGTTATATTTAGTTTTTTAAAAAAGATTTTATTTATTTATTTGAAAGAGAGAGAGAGAGCACAAGTAGGCAGAGAGGCAGGCAGAGGGAGAGGGAAAAGCAGGCTCTCCACTGAGCAGGGAGCCTGATGTGGGGCTCAATCCCAGGACTCTGGGATCATGACCTGAGCCGAAGGCAGACGCTTAACTGACTGAGCCACCCAGGTACCCCTCTATTTAGTTTTTAAATACAAAGTTTTGTGCCATCATACACTGTTATTTCATCTCAGGAGTAGAAACTACGAACAGATGATCAAGAGATCACCTCCCTATTTCCCCTTCTCCTAAATAATTGGGCACCAATAAGCATAAAAGCTGCAGAAATCCCTTCTTTCTATGTCTCGGTAGTACTTTGGATTGTGAGACTGGATGGGGAGAATATAAAAACACAGGGACATTTTCATCTCCTTTTCTTTTATCCCAGTCCTATTGATCTGCTATTCAGGAATATGATTATGTTTTCAACTTAATGAAAAAGAGAGCTTCATAACGGTTAGGTGTTATGTCTCTTAAAAGATCAAAATATACAGGATGCAAATATCTAGCTCCTGTGAGGTGCTTTCATTTGTGTCTGAATCTAATTTTTTACAAATGGGAACATCAACGTAAGTGGGCTATTCTGATGTCAACATAACTTCTGCAAGAGTCATAAATGAGTGTGTTGCATGGGCATAACTACTAGGCTAGAAGCATAGACACTGACTGCAATCTGACAGTCTTTGCTTAAAGGATAAAAAGTACACTTAAAGCCTATGTGGTGTCTTCCTGAAACGGCTTCTACTTTAGTCTTCCACTGTTCAGACCACTTACTCTGTACATTGTGCCGAGTACAAAGTACTTCAGATTCAATGTAGTTGTCACTAAAGTAGTAGCAATTTTAGTAGAGACAGCTAAGTTGATCAATGACTGCAATACAGTGTGATAAGCACAGGGTGCTATGGGAGCCCAGGAATGGTACACATAATTCGGACACAGAGGTCACAGAAGGCTCCCTGAAATTTTCTAGATTATGGAATGAGAGGGCATTTCAAGCAGAGCAAAGCCCCTGTGAAAGCAGAGAGGTAACAGACAGAGGAGGAAAGGGAAAACAGTTCAGCTCACACAATGAAACGGACCTTAAAATAAGATGAAAACAGAGAGGGAGGAAAACCATAAGAGATGCTGAACTCCAGGAAACAAACTGAGGGTTGCTGGAGGGGGAGGTGGGTGGGGGGAAGGGGTAACTGGGTGATGGGCGCTAAGGAGGGCACTTGATGTAATGAGCACTGGGTGTTATATACAACTGATGAATCACTAAACTCTACTTCTGAAACTAATAATACAGTATATGTTAACTAAATTGAATTTAAAGAATTAAAAAAAAGAAATATTCTCCTTCTTGACAGTGTACAATGGCAAATCTGGCTATTTGGAAACACTGTTGAATTTAACCTGTTAATATTGGTCATAAGGAGTGACTAACTTTGGCTGCACTCATTTGTCAGGAAAACGAATTATATGAGCAGTCTTGGTGAATAGGCCAGGAAACAAATCTGCACAAAACTCAAGTGTTCCCTGAGGATACTGTACTAATTTGCTAGGATTTCCCCCTTTTAAATGGCATTTTCCATTCCCTAAATCTTTCACACCCTGAAAGCAGGTCCTCCATACTCTCATTTTGAGCAGTTTATTAAGCCGCTCAAACAGATTCCAAAGGGAGCAGCTTTGGAATCTGACCTTTTTTATTAGTCATTATTCTTAATGTTTGCAACACTATATCTACTAAGAAGGGCAATGACTTCTGTGAACCAGACAGGATCTCGGTAACAAATCTTGGTGTCCTCCTGTTTTCATCTACCTCATGGGTTTAAAATGACTCTCAGCAATATTTGACAGATATGAATTATACTGTGCTCTGGTACACAAGCATAAATAAAATACTGGTAGATAGAGGAATAATTGCAAGGCTCATATATGCATTTATCTTTGTATGAAGTCTAGTGACTCTGTACCATGTCAGAAAAATAATAAAAAAGCAGATAGCCTGAATTACGAACAGTTAGGGTTGTCTAGTGAAAATAATTCAGTTTTTGAAAATAACACTGCTCATAATATTCACAGGGTGTGTATTTGCTCTGTGGGACAAATAGCAGGATTTAAACCAGAAATCAAAATTTGTATTGGTAGGTTGACATTTCCTGATATTAAACCTCTTCAGAGTTTATTTGACAACTTGTTTTAAAGTTCTGAGATATGCAGTTGGGTCCACAGACCACAACTTCCCCACCCCCATCAGAAAAGTCTTAACATTTAGCTCTGAATTTTAGAAACAAATCTGCAAAAAGCTTCTATGCCTTCCCTAAAACATTCTTCTTTTTTATGTATGGCCCCTAATTATTACAGAGCTATGTGACAAGAACCAGAGGCATGCTTGAATTCAAGGTAAAGAAAGGGAATAATCCTCAAACTTTCCACCCACAAATGAACATTATAACCCTGCAGGAAAAAAAAAAATTCTATACTGTGACATGGTATCAGGAGAGGGAGCTTTCCTTTAAAGTGTTGTTTCTTCTATCTATGAGAAACTTTTCCTCTGATTGGTTATCTTTGCTACAAGGTGACTCAGATTGATCTTGCTATGAAACCTGTTGTTAACCTTGTAAATACACATCTGTATCAAAACATATGAACTTTAACAAAATTTTAACCATGAAGGAGGATAATTTTTATTGTATAAGACATGACGGAGGAAAAAAAAGAAAAAAAAAAGAAAAAAAAACAGGTTAAAAATTTTGTGGCTTTCTCATAAATCTTTTAACTGGTACTAATTATTATTTTTTATTATTTATTTATTTGACAGAGAGAGAGCAAAAGAGAGAGAGTGAGCACAAGCAGGGGGAGCTGCAGGCAGAGGGAGAAACAGGCTCCTCACTGAGAAAGGAGCCCAATGTGGACTCAATCCCAGGACCCTGGGATCATGACCTGAGCCAAAGGCAGACACTTAACTGAGTGAGCCACCCAGGCACCCCAACTAATTATTTACAGTTACAGTTTTAAATTAAATGTTCCTTTCTAATTGTGACTTCTAGTTGTGACTTGGAACATCATTGAAAAATGTTGACTTTGCAAGGTGTACACTTACAATCTGCTTAAGTATTCTGAGACATTATGGCTAAGATTTCTTCAGGTATTTCTAGGAGGTGGATTTGCCAATGGGGGCTTTTTATCCATAGCTATAATTATTGTAGGCATTGATAAGGGATGTCTTGGAAAGGTTTCCCCCTTCCCTCTCACTAATTAAGATATCAGCATTTGAATTGATTAAGCTTTATTAACATTAAAATACCATTCCAAACATGTTTTAAATAAGGAGGACTATATAAGCACAACTGACTGTAACTAAGGTAAAATTTTTAAAACATCAAGTACATTCAGGATTCTTGGAAGTGTAAAGAAGGCATTTTAGTCTGCACACGCTAAAGCTACTGTCCCCAATTACTCAACATAGAGGTCTCAAGAGACTGTTGTTAGCTGGGCTGTTTTGAGATTTAAAGCCACAATTGAAAACAAAAATGCCTATGGGATCCAGACAGGCAAAGGAGTGAAGCAGGCCCAGTGCCACTCAACTCAGTCAGGTTGGCTCTACTGGCATTTTATTCCGATGGGATCAGATTTCCATGTCATTTTTACAGAAGGTCAAAAAAGTAGATTTTTATGTGAAGTTTCTTGTGCGTTTTAGATGTCGGCAAATCATTAATCATTCACTTATACATAGTGTGGCCAATCCCATGCTGACAAAAATGATGACAATGGGCTACATTCCAATCCAAACACAGTCACTTGGAAAACTCCTTCTTTTAAAACAAAGACTTACAGTCTTTCTTTCTCTCAGCTAGAAACTACCCTTTTTTGCTTCCCTGGGTTAAGTTTCCTTCCCTTTAATTCATTATCCCCCTTGACTTACATTAGGTCTATTAAGATATCATTTATACATAGCAAAATTCATCCTTTTCAAATGTACAGTTTGGTGCATTTTGGCAAAAATGCATAGTCATGTTACCACTACTACAGTTAAAATATAGAACATTTACTTCACCCCAAGAAGTTCCCAGTGTCCCTCTACAGTCAGTTACTCTGCAGACCCTCAGCCTTAGGCAACCCTCATCTGCTTTTGGTCACTGTAGTTTTGCCTTTTTTAGGATGTTGTTGAATGTGTTAGTAGCTTCTTTCTTTTTACTGCTGAGGAATATTCTGCTGTACCACAATTGCTGAAGTTTACCATTTGATGGGCACTGGTTATTATTTCTAATTTTGGCCTGTTATGAATAAATCTGTTATACACATTCACCTACAGATTATCTTGTGGGCATGTGTTTTCATTTCTCTTGCACAAATACCTAGGACTGGAATCGTTGGATCATATGCTAAGTGTAGGTTTCACTTTATGAGCAACTGCCAAACTCTCTTCCAAAGTGACCGTATCATCTGACATTCACACCAGCAATGTCTGAGAGTTCCACTTACTCCAAGTTGCATATCCATATCTCATTGTAATTTTAATTTGCATCTCCCTAATGACTAATCATATTGAAGTTGTGTGTGTGTGTTCATTTGCAACCCATGTATGTCTTCTGGACAAGTGTTCATTCATATCTTTTGTCATTTTTCTTGGGTTTTTATCTTCTTATTGAGATTAGAAGTTCCTTATATATTCTAGATAGAAGTCCTTTACCAAGTAGCTGTTTTGCAAATATGTTCTCTGTCTGAGGCTTGTCTGGTCATTTTATTTATAGTGTCTTAAGAATAGAAGTTTTAAATATTTTTCTTTAGGGTATATTATAAGTTTCTTAGTCTTATCTAAAAACATCTTTGCCTCATCCAAACTTAACAAAGATTTTTCTTCTGTTTTGTTCTTCAAGAAATGTTGTGGCTTTATATTTTATGTTTAAGTCTATGATCCAATTTGACATTTAAAAAAAATATGATGTGAAGGGAGGGTCAAGGTGTTTTGGGTTTAGAGTTACAGAAAGACCCAGAATGAAAGTATGATCTCCAGACATACATCAAATACTACCCTATGTGGTGACTTTCTCCAATCAGAAAAAAGTGCTATTTAGTTCCAGAGCAGTCTATGGCTGCCATACTCTTCCAGTGAAACTACTAATCATTTTTCTTTAATAGCATGTTTAACATCATCTCACCTTGATTACTGAGCTTTATGCGGTTCACTTAGATAGCTGAACAATCACCATGTCTCTTTTCAATTTTAGTTTCAAGCCTTAAAGAAGCATTGTGTACCTGTTTAAGTTGGCTACTCAATAGCTGTGGAATCTGGGGCAAAAATTCTGTTTCCTCATCTCTAAATGGGCACAACAAATAAGTGATTTTTTTCTGGCCTTTAGTTTTGCAAATTTTTTTGGTACAATATACAGCAGGTAATGTAAATATGGTATGAGGGAGCAATGTTACTGAAAGAGCTTTGCTGTGATTTTTCCTTCTGAGCTTTTAAAGTGCATTTTAAATGTAACAGAATTCAGCAAAACAGACCACCACACATAGGAAATTAGACACTGGGAATCTGGCACATGGTCCAGGACTTTGGCTCTTGGCATCGAAGCCCTTCCAAGCGTGCTTACACTTCACAGTCAATAATTTAAGTTACTCCAGCAAGAGCGCCCTTATTCCTTCCAAGTTAATCATAAAGAAGCTGGTGTGTCTTTCTCACTTTCATGTCTTCAGAATATTGGCTTCCCTCCTTCTGCCCAGTGTTAACAAGCAAGACAATGGGTCTAACAGTTCCAAAGCAGGGAAATGTCATGAGAAGTATAAAAACCTCAGAACTGAGTTTTTATTGTTTTCTTTTTCTCCATTAGGATAACATTTTCCACCTTGCTATGTTACAAGAGGACAAACCACACTCTCCTTTACAACTTGGCTTTTCCATCTCAGACACAGCCAGATTTTTATTTGCAGCAGTGTATTTCTTAATAACACTCTAGCAACACTTCACAATCTTACACTTGCAGAAACTTGTTTTGGTGGAGAGCTGGGGACAAAACCTTTCTTGAAATGGGTGCAAAAGAGAATAGGAAGCTAGGAAGCAAAGACACTGCAAAAAAGAAGTTTTGCTAGAAGAGGGAAAGAAAAATAGAATGGTAGAAATGAAGGGTGTTATATACATAAAGGTAAACTCAAAATGGATGAAAGACCTCAATGTGAGACAGGAATCCATCAAAATCCTAGAGAACATAGGCAGTAAACTCTTCAACACTGGCCACAGCGACCTCTTTCAAGACACATCTCTAAAGGCAAGGGAAACAAAAGCAAAAATGAACTTTTAGGACTTAAGATAAAAAGCTTTTACACAGCAAAGGAAGCAGTCAACAAAACTAAGAGGCAACCCACGGAATGGGAGAAGATATTTACAAATGACATTACAGATAAAGGGCTGGTATCCAAGATCTATAAAGAACTTCTCAAACTCAACACCCAAAAAAAACAAATAATCCAGTCAGTAAATGGGCAGAAGACATGAACAGACGCTCCTCCAAAGAAGGCATATAAATGACCAACAGACATATAAAAAAATGTTCAACATCACTAGCCCTCAAGGAAATACAAATCAAAACCACAATGAGATGCCATATTACACAAGTTATAATGGCAAAAATTAACAAGACTGAAAGCTGTTATCTTCAATTATTTTTTAACCAGCCTAGATCTTGCTTCTGAACTTCAAATTGTTCATTTGATACCTCTACATAAATATTTAAGAAATAAAAGTTAAGTTCAAGATTTGCCCCCAGAACTTGATCCTTCCATTCCAGTCTTTTCCCTCTCATTCCGGTGTTTTACTCCCAGGCCAAAAGACATACACTCATCTCTGATTCTTTCATACCCACTTCACCCCTCAGCAAATTTTATCAGCTCTACCTTCAAAATCTGACTCAAATCGGACCACTCTTTCCTTTCTCAGCACGACTGTACCACTTTTTAAGCCACTATAATTTCTCAACTTATTGCAATGTCCTCCAAATTGGTTGCCCCTTTTCCTCCCTTTCCCCTTATAGACTAATCTATAAAACTTTTCTCCTTTTAAAATATCAGACATGCCACTTTTCTGTTCATGGCTTCCTAACTCATGCACAGTGAAATGTAAGTGCCTTACTGTAACCTACCAGGTCCCGCATTATCTGTGCCTTTGCATTTGCTTGTCCCTGTACCTGGAACTCCTTTCTCCAAGGATCTCTATTGCTTGATTTTGCCTTCTTTTAGGTTTTTACTCAAATGTTACCTTATTAAACATGCCTTCTCTCACCACCCTATATAAAATATTACCTCCCAACCCCCCATTTCCCACTTACATTTTTATAGTGCTTATTATCACCTGACATCTAACTTTCTGATGAGTTTTTAGTTCTGTCTCCACCATTAAAATATAAGATCCCTAGAACAGGGGCTTGATCTGGTTAGTTTTTTGTTATGGCCTCAGCACTTAGAACAAAGTCTGGCATGTACCTGACTGTTCAATACAGACCATTTTGTTAATTCAGTTAACAAATTAACAAAATGGTCATGTATATTAATGATTAGAAACAAGTTCACTTCACTAGAGAAGAAACATAATATAGGGAGCCTTGGAGTCAGATTGCTTTAGAATTGGATTCAGGTTCCTGCACTTACTAGGTCTGAGGCCTGGGGTAAGTGAATTAACCTCCCAGAGCCTTCATTCCCTCATCTATAAAATGCAAATTATTTCAAGCATTGAATGATGGGAGACAAGTCAGGAGTTTAGAGAAGGGATTCAGACTGGAGACTGAAATTTGGAAAGTCATATGCATACAGATGGTGTGAAAATCCAGGAACATGGATAAGGTTACCCACTGAAGGGGGTAAATGGACAAGAGATCAAAATTCAGCCCTAGGACCCTCCAAATATTGAGATATTGGGGGAAGAAAAGGGTAAACAGCAGAAGAGAACATGGAGGAAGAGTCAGAAAGAAAGGAAAAGAGCTAGAAAGAGTTGTCACCCAAAAGACAAAAGGAGTGATTCACTGTACCAATGCTACTGATGGCTTACGATGAGGTATATATTAAGTACTCAATAAAAGTTAGATACAGTATGTACCTGTATTAGTTTACTATAGATATCGTAACAAAATACCACAGAGTGGGGGGCTTAAACAACAGAAATGTATTTTCTCATCATTTTGAAGGACCTAAGTCCAAAATGAGTGTTAAAAGGTATGGTTTATTCTGAGGCTTCTCTCTTTGGTTTGCAGGTGGCCACTTCATTACTATTACCTCGTATGGCCTTTTCCCTTTGTCTGCACCCCTGTCTAAAGGCTGTGTCTCCAAATGCCTTTTTGGCATTTGAGGGCTGGAGCTTCAAAATATAAATTTTGGGGAATACACAACAGCCTATAACAGTGCCTATTTCCTATAAGGGTGCATGTGTGGGCTGATTTGCTTGTGTGTGCATGAGTGTATGAAATGGAAGCATTAATAAAGAAATACAAATAATGGTTATTTCTGGGCATGGAGTTTAAGTGGTTTTATTTCCTAATTTAACTTTTCTGGAATTTCTAAATTTTCTGCAATAAATATGCATGGCTTTTGTCATTAGAAAATTTTTTTTTAAATGTTACAAGAATTAGAACACGATTGTGATTTTAGAGCAGGAAAAATAATGGTATTGGGCAGAGAGATATTCAAAGGCAATGTGAATGTAGATGCTGGCTGACCACCAGGGGAGGGCTATGCGTAATTACAAGAAAACATCAAAATTCCTCTTGATCTCTTAGAGTCCCTGAAAATACTATCTACATATGTAAAGAGAATATAAATAAATATGGAATATTATAGTTGTACTACATCTGTATCACTCTGTTTTGGATACAAAGACTTCACTATTCATTTGCTCCCAAAGTGTATTTCTGAAATACTATATCTGGGGAATGTTAATAGGTATTGAAGGTACAAAGGTTTCAGTGCTCATGGAGGTTGATAAACTCTAGGTTTCCCCTTTTTTTTTTTTACTTCAAAACTTTTCAGAATTTTATTATGCATACATAATAGGGTAAAATATATAATATTTTAAAACATATTTGACCATGGAAACACCATTCTTTTTAGTATTTTGTTTAAGTATTTTTTGGGGGGGTGGGGGACACACATTGACAAGTGCTGCTGTATACAAAGGACTGAAAAACTTCCTGATTTAAAAATATGTTACAAAGATATAGTGTGGTACCAGCATTGGCATAAAGACAAACATATATGCCAATGGAACAAAATGACACTACATATGAAACTAATGATGTTCTATATGTTGGCTAATTGAATTTAAATAAAAAAAAAATGGAGAGCCCAGAAAGGAACCGATGCATATTGTACCAGAACACCACAAATACACAATGGGGAAAGGAGAGTCACTTCAACAATAGGGGCTGGGAAAGCTGGGCATCCAAATGCAAAATGATGAAATTGGACCTCTATCTTACACCATAACAAAAATCGGTTAAAGACAAATGTAAGAATTGAAACTGTAAAACTCCTAGGAGGAAAATAGGGGAAAACTTTAAGACCTTGGTCTTGGCAATGGCTTCTGAATATAACACCAAAAGCACAGGAAACAAAAGCAAAAATACACAATGTACACACAGTGATGCAGTTCAAACTAAAAAGCTGTTGCACAGCAAAGAAAAACAATCAACAGAGTGAACTGATTCTTTTAAAACAGTGATTTCCTACCCTGGCTGAACATGAGAATCACTGTTTTACAAACTGGACCCTCTCTTGCCCCAATGAATTAGCAATCTCACAGGGATGAATCTGGGCATCTCTAGTGAAAACAAACCCAGGAATCTCTCTGCAGGTCATTGTGACGCACGTCCATGTTGGTGACTAATAGCTTAGACCTTTGAGCAGTATTACAAATGGGAATATCCCTGGAATAAACAGGACAGGTCCCATTTCAAGACTGCTAGGAGTAATTGCAACCTCAGTGTGCAAGAAAGACCCAGAAAGCAGGTTTTTGTCCAAGGAGGGAAGGGAGTAAGTTGAAGGCATTCAGAGTCTAAATGACTAGAGAAAGGAAGGTGGCTGGGATTCAGACTGGGAAAATTATGGGCTTTGTTCTGAGAGCAACCAGTCTGAATCCTGTCTCTGCCACTGCTGTAAAACCATGGTCACAGTACTTAAGCTCTTTGAGTCTCACTTTCCTCCTTCCTTATTTGTGGGATGGAGAGAGAGGAAAGGGTAGCCACTTCCTAAGAATTCTAGGGAAACTGAATAAATGAAATTATGAGTGGCAAGTACATGATTTTGCCTTAACTATGTTCCTGAAAATTTGGAAGAAATGTTAACAGTGTCTTCATGACAAGAATAAAATACAACTTAAGCATACACACAACTAGTTATCTCATCAAGAGACAGCAGCTGGGCTTGCCAGTTTCATAATGACACAACCATGAAATATTAAAAATGTCTATGATTGGAAATTGCTAGGAGGGACACAAAGAGAAAGCATCCTGTTCTCAAGCTGAGAGTGAATAAAAATGGAATTTGAGGCAGCTATGTTAGCTCCAGTAGTATTAAATAGCAAGTAATTCCTGCTTTTTAAGTACAAAAAATTATACTGTGGCAGTACGTGTCCCTGCAGGAGATGAAGAAATAGTGACAAAGCAGGTGCTTTCAACCACACAACCAAGATGACATGGACGTTTTGAAGGAAGATACCTCATCTCTGGTTTTTCAAGGATGTCAGAGTCTTTGGTTATTAATGTTCACTATTCCCTGGGAGTTAAATTCTTGTTGATGAAGCATCCATTAATTTTATTTTTTTATTTTTAATTTTTAATTTTTGGCTAGGAGGGATTTGGCACAAAAGCCAGTTTCTCGGTGGATATATAGGCATTGCTTTTGCTCCCAAATGGGGAGGAAGGAACAGTCTCAGTGCCATTTATGCAAAAGTAGAGCATGTTCATTTCTCTCCATTTCTTTCTGGGTAGAGTTGAGTGTGGCGGAGCTGCCTTGTAAAGTCAGAAGAATGGGCCACCAGAGATGGCAGTGTGGAGACTATTAAATAGAGCTCATTTCCCTGGTTTTGATGCAGTCACTTCATCTGTAAATTACAGCACTCAGCTGTTTTTCCACTTAATCATTATTCTGTCATTTGTTCAGCTGCCAATGCTCTCCCCCTCCTTAACCATGCACTGTCATAAACTCCAGAAGCAGCCATTTCAGGAGTGAGCCAGTTCAGGGAGAATAAATATACAGATAAATAAATGGGATAAAAGTAGATTAACTTTTGTTTAACATCTTCTACATTATCTTTCCATCACTAGCTACTAATCTGACCCTTTAAATAAATCCTGCCCTTGTGCCAGTTAAGATTTGAATGTGACTTGAATCTTTACTGGTAAACTTTTTGGGACTGGCCAAATACCCATTGTAATTATAACCTTTGGTTTGTTCACTGGTGGGAACTACTTTAACCTCAGTCCTCGTCCTTTCATATTCATGATTCTGGAAGCTTTAGTGAGTTGTGGGAAAGAGTCAGTTTACATAATTAAGATGCTTTCCAGTTGTACATTTTGCCATTTGGAAGCTTTTCAATACTTATCCTGAAAGAGTAAGTAAATAACCTACTGAGATGATGACTCCAGACTGAATGTGACTGAGCCACCCAAGCTTCAGGGATGGGGCTGTTCCCCTGTGTCTCAAGTCTGAGATATGGCAGTTTCCATGTCTAAGTGGCTGTAGCAGACATCTGTAATCTTTGTCAGTGTCTCTTCCCCATCCGATAAAATGACATTGTTTTCTTTGGGGAAACAACCTTCTTCCACTATTAGTTCATTTGGCTTGTGCAGTGCTGGTACCAACCCATGCAATGGGTTGGGTACAAAACCTAAGCTTAGCCAGTGAGAACATTCCACCTCCAGTCCAGTTGGTCATTGAGGGGTGGGCATGTGAGCCAAGGCAGGCCAATAATATTCAGTTCTGGGACTTTCCCTGGAACCACTGGGGTAAAACACTGTTTCCACTGTTTCAACTTAGCTGATAAAATACAAACTTCAAATTGCTGGTGGCTAACTTGTGTGTTGGAAAATAAAGACAACAGAGAAGAAAAAAAAAGCCAAAATATGGAGAGATGGCGGGGGGGGGGGGGTGGGGAATGAGAATGAGAGCCAGATGAATGAGACACCATTTGAGTTCCTGTATACAGCCTTGCCTGAAGATACAGTGACCCATGATTTTTCAAATACATCAATCAATAAATCCTTATTTTTGCGTAAACCAGTTTGAGTTGGATTTTCAGTTGCTTTAACTAAAAGTTTCCTGATTCCAAAGCCTCAGATGAGGATAAAGAACATGTTAAAATTATTCTTTGCTTTCTCTCCCTCTCTTTTATATGTCACTTTAGATAAATCACTTAATCTCTTTGTCTTAGCTTTTGTTTTTTATCAACAGGACATAATGGATGCAAAATATTAGCACCATTTTTAGCACATATTGTGTTCAGTAAGTGATAGCTTTACTACTGTGCCATTTATAAACAAGTAACAGAAGTCCTAATAGTAACAGACACTTTCTCCTCCCCCTACTACTGTCAACCCCTACAGAGCATCCTATTTTGACAATGTGACTTTGAGACTATCAGTTGCCTCAAAAAAGCCCAAGGATATGATTATTTTTCCCAATTGTATGAAGAAATAGACACCCTAATTTGCTGGAAACCACACAGAACAGTTCACAAGAACACAAACACACACACACACACACACATACACAGAAGCATCTTCTTTCCTAACTGCAGCAGGGGAAATCATCGTGGAGGCTAGAATCTAACTGTATATTTCTAAAAGCATTACAAAATCATAACATAATAAACTTTCAAAATGCCACTTCTTAAAGATCATTCTTTTGGGGATCAAATTTACATGCATGAAAACTGAAGTGATAAAGCACCACAAGAATACCTTATTTCACATCCTGAGTGGAAAGACTATTTGGGATGCATATCTCAAATAGAGTATTACCTGTGGGCTACAACCTAGGATTCAGCTATCAATAAATATGCCAATTCAATAAGAAAAACATAAAATACTAGGAATAATGCTTGAGACATAAAATATGCTTAACAAATGTCATTTCTTCCCTTCCTATCCATCCATCCATCCATCCATCCAACCATCCATCCATCCATCCCACATTCAGAACCTAAATGTGTCAATACGAATAAAATCATTCAATTTTTTTAACCTTCCAATTGCTAAACAATAAGTTGATTAAATATTTCCACTTTACTAGTTGTATAAAAGAGAATTAGGTTTACATTGTGCTTAATAGGATCCTATGTTAATATATATTAGTATTAGTTGTGCAATTTGGCATATATCATAAGGAATGCTAAGTTATACTGCCATATGACAACCACGACAGTATATGACAGACGAAAGAACAACCAAACAGTAGTCACTGTTGAATTAGCAGGCCTGTATTCCTGCAAGATGACATCCTTATATTCTAGTCTTGATAGTTAATTGAATGAGAACCCAAATCCGCCCCTCTGGTATTTTACGTGCAATGGAGACCTCCTCTATTTGGAATGCTTTCAGAATTTCAAAATGAGTTTATGCATGGTTCAGGAAGTAGAAACTAAAGACGTGAAAAGATCTGTGATCAGAATCTGTTTCTACTAATGTGAAAAAAAAAAAAGACATCCTCTGTTTGAAGCAGAATTGAAGGCTCTCTTGATGTACAAAAGTAGCTTCAAATGTATCAAACACAATACTTGATTTTTCCCTTGAAAGAATAGGAAAGAATACTTCTTTTGCAACAGTTCTGTAGCAACAAAGTTTTCTACCTTTTCTTCTTCTTTCTTCCTTACCTTTTAAAACTGACTTTCTGAAAGTATGCTCACAGGGCAAGAAGAAAAATGACTAAATGCTTTCAAGAAGGAACCATTGTGTTTCTATTCAGACACAGTCTAAGGTGAAATCAAGGAGCTGGTGGTCTGTTCAGTCTTCCTCTCATTCCAAGGGTGTGGTAGAGGGAGTATGAGTTCTAGACACACAGAGACCTGGGTTCAAATCCTGTTTTTGCCTTTGAATGTCTACAAAGTTGGGCAAGAACATGTTACTTAAATTCTCTGAACCTCCATTACTTTACTTACAAAATGAGGAAATTAGATCTAACTCAAAGAGCTTTAAGAGAACTAAGGAAATTAAGTATAAGCAAAGAACTTTACCTTCTGCCTGACAGCATCACTTGTGTCTTAGTCAACAGTTGCCTACCCAACCCTCCCACTCGCCTGACCCAGAACCCTATTTCTCATGTTACTTTTTAACATCTTTTCATGATGCCCAGGAAATAATCTATGCACCTAAATATTTCTCTATCTTTTCCTCAGTCAAAATTTACCTGCAATATATTTCATTTTTAAACTGAAAATGGGTGGTAGAAGCTTCTGAAATAAATGCAAAATAGTATTTTCAAATAAAAAGAAGACTTAGTCACCCCCCCCCCCAGAGTGACTTGGACAAATGAACTACCTTGGATAAAGCACGAGACTCATGCTAAGCCTAAGCCTCATTTGCAAAATGGCAGAAATTTCACCTAACTCATAGGGGTGCTGTTTAACTGATATGTCATTCTGTGCAGTAAAGTACTGTATAACAAATGCCATGTCATACCAACATGGGAAATTATCGTCAGCTAGTAGTTCTTTACTTTTTAGGTAGACTAGTGTCTTTGCCTGGTAATACCGCTCAATAACGCCCTATGCAAGTAAGGTAGGTTTGTGGTATGGTGGAAAGAACCTACTTCTTGAAGTCAGATCAACATAGAAAGTAATGGAATTAAAAGAATCTATCTTTGTGACTGTGGACATATTTGTTTACCTTTCCTATCTTCAATTTTTTTTTCACTTGAAAAAATAGGGATTTCCCACTTATTTTGCAGATTTTTGTGAAGGGTAAATGTAATTATATATGTAAAACCATTAGCATAGTGAATGGTACAAAGATACTCAATAAAAATTGCCATTTTAATTATATGGATTTTAGGCAATGTGCAGGTTGGGCAGTAGGGTGTCAGAATAATTCTACTAATATAGGTGCCTGTTGCTCTTCCTATCCACATGAAAGTTGGGATTTTGCTTACACTTTTTGGGTTCTCATGAAAGCCAATATACAATTGACTTCCTTTGTACTATCACTGAGATCAGCTGGTAGAAGACAGGATATTTCTTCATGTAATCATTTGAAAATGGGATTGTTGGGTAATATCAAAAAGACATGACTGCCAGGGCACCTGGGTGGCTCTGGTTCAATTGGTTAAGCATCTGACTCTTGATCTGAGCTCAGGTCTTGATTTCAGGGTTGTGAGTTCAAGCCCTGCATCGGACTCCATACTGGGTGTGGAGCCAACTTAAAAAAAAAAAAAAAAGACATGCCCGCTGACTGACCCATAAACTAGACCTAGGCACACAGAGGCTCCTCAACCCCTCCCCTGTACTTGGAATGTGGGTTTTATTTGCCTTTTCTGCTCTCAGAGACTGATCAAAGGACAAAGCCTTGAGATATGATGTTGAGACTATCTGCACAATTTATGTGACTGACCCCAGTTACAGCCTCTTTAAAACTTAGGATTTACGGGCACCTGGGTGGCTCAGTTGGTTAAGCGACTGCCTTTGGCTCAGGTCATGATCCTGGAGTCCCGGGATGGAGTCCCACATCAGGCTCCCTGCTCAGCAGGGAGTCTGCTTCTCCCTCTGACCCTCCTCCCTCTCATGCTCTCTCTCATTCTCTCTCTCGCAAATAAGTAAAACCTTAAAAAAAAATTAAAACAAAACAAAACAAAAAAAACCTTAGGATTTGCTGGATGGGTGGGTGTGGGGATCCATTCATCTTGTGGCCACCCAAAAACAAGTCCTGCTTATAAGTTTCCTTTGCTTATTAAAACTGGTAGCTATCAACCTGGAGTTCCTTGCCTCCTTCTTGGGTCTCTCCCTGCTCTTGAGTATGGGAGCTGGTTTCAGATTACATTTGGGAAGCTTCTACGAATGTTATGAACCAACAGTGTGCCACAAAGATTCCCTCCAGGTCCTGATTTTGGGAAACAGACCATAAAATGGTTACCTGCCTTGATAGCAACTAGTAAGAACAAATAAAAAATGAAAGACATCAGTCAACTTCAGGTATAAGGAGGAGCCTTCAGTGTCTCCCAAATCTAGCCAAGGTAACAAAGGCAGATCATCAGGTTGTGTTGACTGGTTTCTATGTGGTGTACAGGTAGCTGTTCTTAGTTGTTCTGAAACTTGCCTGACAGAGTTAAAATGTATAAGATAATAACAAGTTCTGCCCAAGGGTAAAAGATGATAGGATTATAATAATGAGAAATTTTTTATATGGCCTAATGAGATAGTCCTTCAGGTCATAAAAAAACCAAAACTTTGCTTTGTTCCATGAAACCTTTTGAAAACTAACTTCCTTTACTAGATAAGTTTATACAGCTAGGGGTATGCCATCAAGAAAGGAATATAGTATTTTGATTTTTGGGTCTTCATTGTAAATTAAAACACTAGTCTTCCAGTTCATAGACCAATCTTTGCTTCTCTGGTTAGCATATATCAGTTCACTAGAGCTTAAAGAGTTTTGAGTTAATAGTTAAAAGGATAAGAAATGGCCTCCAAAATGATCAGTAAGAAGCAACCAAGAAAGAATATTATTCATGAACTCATTCAAGACATTTCTGAATTTTTTCAAGATTTACATTGGATATTAAGACCAGAGTGAGCTCTTATGAGAAAGTATTGTCAAGGAGACTCAAAGTGCAGGTGTCAATAAATCTGGAAAAATGGGGAAGTCTCAAGATGAGAAATATATGATAGAAATATGCATTGAATGAGCTGCCCATTCCAAATTTTTAAGAGTCCCAGTTTATAAATACTACAAAAGCTCAAATATATTTTTGTTAATAAAGATAGGATAGTTATTTAGAATTGGCAACAATTTATTAGTATTGTGATTTTTGTTGTAGGTTCCTGGTATGTGTTTAAAGTGTAAGCAGGAGGCTCTTATGGTCATTCTCTCCCCTGTGAAAAGCAAACAATAGTACAATGACTGAGAGCATGGACTCTGGAGCCAGATGGCCTAGATTTGTACTTAGCTTGATATTTCCTAGGATTGTGGTTTTGGACAACTTATTTTACTTCTCCAAACTTCTGTTTACATTTCTGTAAAATATGGTATATTAGTTACTTAGTGTCATGTAAAAAAATATCCCTAAACTTGGTGGTTTTAAATAACAAATTTCTATTATTTTATGTGATTTCATGGAGGCAGGAATTCTGAAGCAGCTTGGTTGGGTGGTTCTGGCCCAAGGTCTCTAATGAGGCTGCAATCAAGATGTAGACTGGGGCTATAGTCAGCTGAATGTTTTACTGGGGCTTATGGATCCAATTCCAAGAGGGCTGACTCACATGACTGCTGCTGGCTGCTGCATACCTGCATATGGGAATCACTGTGGAATCTTGGAGGCTGGCTATGGTAACAGTTGATCTCATTGCCATGGTAAGAATTTAAAAAAATACTGCACACAGACTGATCAACCTAGTCCCTGATACATGACAAGGGTTCAATTGGTGGTTAAGTCTAAATAAGATCTTCATGCTTCTCCCATTATGAGAGCATAAGTGCCTAATTATTATTAAGTATTGCCATTATTATTGTTATTACTCTCATCTATTTACCAAAGACTTTAGCACTATAGTAATTGTGACAATTAGCAGATAATGCCTCCTTATGGGAGATTAACCCACACCTCCAAACTAAGTACCCTTAGTTTGGTAGTAGAGAAAGGTACTTGGGAATTGTATACCCTAGTCATCCATGCTAAAAGAGATCACTCCCTAAATCCTGCACATACATCAAGGTGCTTCCTTAATTTAATCCAGAAAGAAATATATTTTGCTATGTCCCTGCCAATGTATTCTGAGTCTTAACGAGAAAGAGAGAAACATAGAAAGAGAAAATTCTAATTACATTCTAGTCTTCCATGATTGCTCTCAGGAGTAAAAATATTCCCATCATTTTTCTTGTTTCATAAACCAGGAAACTAGGACTCAGGGGAATGAGGTCACCTGTTCAAGTTTCCTTAACAAATTAGATGAAGGGCCAAAATTGAACCCAGGTCTTTGATACGCTGTGTTCACTGTGCTTTTTTCTTTCTTATCTGTAATATGGATCCTAATAAGAGCCTAGTTTAATGACAGTGCTCTGCCAGAGAGTGCACTTTGTCCTTTTTTCCTCACTACTTCAATAAGGAAGGAATAAGAAAACCACATGGAAGTCACTAATATCAACCTCACCCTAGTGTTATTGATAATGGTAACCCTTAGAAAGGTAAAAAGCAACTTACAATCATAGAAATAGCTTTCATCTAATAGGTAGGTTCAGAAGAAGTGGTCCCATTTTCCAGGAAAAGAATGTGATTATTGACAATTTGTATTTTGAAAGCTTGAAAGAAGAGTTAACCAATCCCCAGGGGAAGAAAAGGAAATCAGGGAGCAAATTCAGACAATAGTGATGGGTTCTAAAGGAGCAAATGATCTATCTGAAACCTTCTCAACCCAGAGCTCTGGGGATGACTTGCAGTCTTGGACAGCTTCGACAGTAACCAAGTTGAAAGGGTTGATCATGTTGATAGCGCCCTGTGCCACCACCTTGACAGTACCCACTTAGAACACCTAAGTCTGCCACCACATTTTAGGCCTGACCCTCAAAAGTTTTACCCAACCACTAGTGTCCCACCCCTGTCACCACTGTGGTTGATGATTTGTCCTAATGCTGCTAGTTGTGAGCTAGACATTTGTCCTCACTTCTGTCCTTTGGGCTCACTCTAAAAGGTCAGCTTCTCTTCAGTCCTTAGCACCTCTTCCCATGATACATGAGAAACACAGGGGCTCAGAAGCTGATTTTGAAACCCAAGCAATGATTAAGGCTTTGAAGATTCGCCTGCTTGAAATATAATTCTCAGTGGTCAAAGAGTTCAGTTCCTCTAAAACACCTAATGGCTGTGCCTTTCCCTCCACTGGACTGTTTCCACAGGCACAGCTTTGTTCTGATTCTCTCTCTGTCTCTCTTATATAGATCCAGATATTGCCATGGCCCCTTTCACATGCAGAGGAAGTAGCATCAAGTGGAGGCAGGACGCGGCCTGAGTTTAAACTTCCCTGGACTTTCTGAGAGGAGCAGGAGTGTGGTATCCATGTGTATTGGTCTTGTTGCAAGAAACAACACAAAGCTCTTCTTAAATAACTTCAACCCAAGAATTTTTGTTTTTATGTTTACACAAGCATCTGGCTGCCCATGCTTGAGCTGCGTTCTAAGTGGAAAAGAAGAGCCAAATCCCTCTCCTCTTGCTCCCAGTGGATTGCCTCACTTTGTCCTGGAAAATCCCAGGGGTGCAGGTGGACTGCTGTGGTAATTGCTGAGCTGTGATGAAATATATGGTCTTGTTTTATCTCTGCAAACACAGTCCCCAAAGCCACAATATAAAGAGTGTGGAATTTCTCACCCTTGTCTGTAAATGAGGTTGAACGATTCCTGAACCTGCTAACATTCTCTGCACACTAAAGTGCATCTCTGTCCTCACCAAACAATTTCTTCCTTTTTAAGTACTGAAGTGTGAAGAGGGACACCTTATTTCATTGCAAAATGAACAGCAAGTAAACAGAGAACTGTGATTAAAATTCAATTGATTGAAGGCAGGAATTAAGCCATCCCACACCATCAGTCTATAGCCTGCTCTAAAGAGGGGAAAAGGAAAAGAAGCAAAACAAGACAAAACCTCACTGCAGATCAACTAGAAAACTGTTGGGACATTTTACTAACTGTATCTCTTATTATCCTCCCTGCCTTTGATAACACAAAGTGTATGCAATGTACTGTGACAGTCTGGGGTGGGGCTGGGGCTTAACAGTTGTCATTTTCCTGTCATTGAGATTCTTTGTGGGTTTCTTATACATTCCTAAGCTCAAAAACCTAAAGTGACTACTTTCTTTTACCTTCTGAGCCTTATGGAGCCAAATATCAAAGATGATCCAATCAGCTTTAAACAAAACGAGACAAAACAAAAAACCTACAGTGTTCTACCTATAGTTTCCATAGCAATTCCAGATCCTGAATGAGATTGTATAACAAAAAGAAATGTAGCTTTGTTGTGATGTGCCCTAATGATTCAACAGGTATTAAAAATATCTCTTCTGAAATGGACCAGAAAATTATATTTCATAGACAGGAGGCAGTTGCTAACTGGCCTAGGCCAAGGGTTGCAGAGTCAGCAGATCTGTGTCTGAATTTAGTCCAGACCATTTATCAGCTGTAGAGCTAATCTTGGACAACTTCTTTAAACATCTCCAAGGTGCAGTTTCCTTATCTGTAGATGTCGTTGAAAAGCAGAGCACTGATAGTATTGCTGTGATGATTGTGAGACAATGTATATCAAGTCTTAGTACACTGCCTAGTGTGTAGTACATTAATACATGCAAATAAGAATTCTTGCAGGGACTAAAAACACACCCAAAACAAACACAGAAAAAGAATCCTTGCAGAAATAAATGTGTGCGAAGGTTAAGTGACATATCCAAAGTTACACAGCTGAGGAGTTGAGAGGATTAGCACTAGAAACCGCATCTCTTAATTCCTAGACTATGATCATTTCCTACTGTTCTGTACAGATGGAGGCTGGGCATGAACTGGGTCTTTCTAGACCACTGGTTTCCCAAAACATAACTATCTAAAAAAGATAGATAGGTATAGATAGATAGATAGATAGATAAATAGATAGATAAATAATAATTTGGGCTTGAATTCAGAGTTACCAGATCAGAATGTAATTTTTCAAAAGAGTTCCCTACTGATTCTCATGAAACCCTTCTATTGATTGGGAAGAGTGACAGAGGCCTCCCAGATGAGGAAGAACAGTATGAGCATGGTGCCGATTTAAGAATGCGTAATGGCAGTTAGAGAAACTGCAAGAACATCTGGCTTGGGGTAGGGGGCACCTGCCTAGAGTCTCTGGAAACAGTGACCAAATGGTCAAGTGGAGCCACACAAGAGAGCCAAAATCTTCTAGGCATTATGATATCCAAAAGAACTGTATGGTCCTAAGAATAAAAGAAAATGCACTGTTTTACCTGGTGCCCAGTCTACTGAGTTGGATGGAAATACCAATCAAAAGAATAGCAGAGAAATGCTAAAACCAATGAAGTGAACAGTTAGGGTAGGCTCTAGACTTACCTGTCAAAAAGTACCAGGGAGGATATAACCTGAATTGAGACACATGGGCTACATGTCTATTCTCCCTTTTGACTTACAGAGTATTGGAGCAATTATCATAGTGTTTGGTGCTGTTCATCTAAGGTTACCCGCAGAGCTCACTTAGTGGCTAAGCTGAAATCAATGATCATTTTGCTACCTTGAGTAATTTCCAAAAAGCATGGGATAAGATTATAGTTTCCTTAGAAGGCAAACTTATTTCAGCTCTTGGGAGATTTTGAATTAAATACAGAAGTGTTTATATGACCCAAAGTAGTAATATTTTTGAGTAAAAGAGTCTGTGCATTTGGAATTTTATATTATTTCGTATTTTACATAATTATAATATTTAAAAGAATTTGTCCCATTTAGTTAGCCTTATAATTCCACTATAATATATGCAATTGAGCAGCTGATACAGAGTTGGGATTTCAAGTTGAAATCTTACTATATTTTTATGTGGCAGTGGAACACTTAAGCTAACTTAAAGTTCACCACAATTACATATTTAATTTGTTAGATGCATAAGGACAGTATAAGTACACAGGAAACAGATGATTGAGGAACCTCAGGGGCTCTTCCCACATTGACCTGGGATAAGCCACATCAGAGTAAACCCCACTGGGCTCCTTGATTATGAGTAGGAGGCATGGTGTTCAGCTTTTCCAGGATGTGCAAGGTTCACAACAAGGGGTCCCAGAAGTAGATGGAAGTCTGGCTGGGGCCCTTGTTGAGGATTCTCTGTAATGGAATCATGAAGACACCGCAGTAGTCATTGCAGAGTAGTTGCCCCAGTTTGTGCAAAATGAAACAAATAGCTAACCTTTATGAAAACTTACTATGAACCAGAGAGAAGGCTTTCTTTATCTTGAACTATTTCATTTAATCTTTAGTGTAACCCTGTTCAGCAGGTATGAATGCTGTCTCCATTTTGCAGACAAAATTTAAAAATGAAGTCACAAATATCTGTATAGTGATTTATAATTTGCAATTTATCTCTACGAATGCTTTTTTGAGTCTCATGAAAATCCTCAAAATAAGGTGAGTTTTCTTCCCAGTCTACAAGATGAAACTAAGGCACAACAAATGGTGCTGGGAAAACTGGACAGCCAAATGCAAAAGAAGGGACCATGTTCTTAACACCATACACAAAATAAACTCAAAAGGGATGAAAGACCAAAATGTGAGACCTGAAACCATAAAAATCTAGAAAAGAACACAGGCAGTAATTTCTGTAATACTAGCCATGGCAACATTTTTTTCTAGATATGTCTCCTGAGGCAAGAGAAATAAAAGCAAAAATAAACTATTGGGACTACATCAAAATAAAAACCTTCCTTTTTTGAGAGAGAGAAAGAGAGAGGGAGAGAGAGAGTGAGAGAGAGTGTATGTGTGTGTGTGTGTGTGCGCGCATGCTGACAGGGGGCTCAGTCTCATGATCCTGAGATCATGACCTGAGCTGATACCAAGAGTCAGATGCTTAACCAACTTAGCCACCCAGGTGCCCCAATATAAAAATCTTCTGCACAGCAAAGCAAAAAATCAGCAAAACTAAAAGGCAATCTACTGAATGGAAAACATACTTGCAAATGACTTATCTGATAAAGGATTCTAAAGAAGAGATACAACACAACACCTTAAACAAATAATCCAATTAAAAATGAGCAGACGACATGAACAGACATTTCTCCAAAGAAGACATTCAGATGGTCAACAGACACATAAAAAGATGCTCAACATCACTAATCAGGGCAAAGCAAATCAAAGCTACAATGAGATATCAGCTCACACCTGTAAGAATGCCTAAAATCAAAACTACAAGAAAAAAACAAGTGTTGGCAATGATGCAGAGAAAAGAACACTCATACACCATTGGTGGGAATGCAAACTGGTGTAGCCACTGTAAAAACAGTATGGAGTTTCCTCAAAAAATTAAAAATAAAACTACCCTATGATCCAGCAATTTCACTACTAGATATTTGCCCAAATAATACAAAAACACTAATTCAAAGGGATATATGCACCCCAGTGTTTATAGCATCATTATTTACAATAGCCAAACAATGGAAGCAGCCCAAGTGTCCATCAATAGATGAATGGATAAAGAAAAAAATATATACATATATAATGGAATATTATTCAGCCACAGAAAGAATGAAATCTTGTCATTTGCAAAGACATGGATAGAGGTAGAGGATATAATGCTAAGAGAAATAAGTTAGTCAGAGAAAGACAAATGCCATATAATTTCACTCATATGTGGAATTTAAAAAAACAGAACAAATGAGCAAAGGAAAGAGAGAGAGAGAGACAAACAAAGAAACAGGCTTTTCACTACAGAGAACAAACTGATGGTTACCAGAGGGGAGGTCGGTGGGGGGATAGGTGAAATAGGTAAAGGGGGGTAAGAGCACACTTACCATGATGAGCACTGAGTAATGTGTAGAATTGTTGAATCTATATTGTACACCTGAAACTAATACAA
Source organism: Mirounga angustirostris (assembly GCF_029215605.1). Classification (NCBI taxonomy): domain Eukaryota; kingdom Metazoa; phylum Chordata; class Mammalia; order Carnivora; family Phocidae; genus Mirounga; species Mirounga angustirostris. Next base: position 171,157,775 of record NW_026991709.1, on the reverse strand, counting down.
CACTGTATGGAAACTATACTGGAATTAAAATACTTAATTAAAAATTTTTAAAAAGAAAAAAATGCAGAGTCATAGGCCTCACCCAGAGCTATTGATTTTGAACTGGATTCTGGAGAAGGGGAGTAGGAATCTATTTACTTGAAATCTCCAAGTGCTTCCTATCCATGCTAGAATTTGAGAACTAGGTGAGCTACGCTGCAGTCTATGTCAGAGAATCACTGAGGAGAAGTGCAAGCCTTCTGCCCCAGTGGCCCTGGAACAAGTGTCAGCATATGGAGAAGTATCTGGAGGTGTCTATAGCAAAACATCTTAGTCCATAACCATGTAGCATTTGTATACACCTTCAGAAGGCAGACTGGCAAAGTGCAATACTTGCCTTGGAATGAAAGGAACATATTTTAAATATTACATTTTTATGAAAATGTAACACACACAATGGTAAAAAACAAAATTCAAAGGGCACAAAATATCTATGAGACTCTCCCATTTATTCCAAAGCTCCCACTGTCTTTCCCTAGAAACAGCCAATGTTTTGTATTTCTCAGTTATTCTGTCCAGAAATCTATGCAAACATGTATACATATTATTCTTCTTCCTTGCTTTAAAAAAATAAATGATATCATATACTCTTCTGTGACATCTTTACCCTGAAAATTGTTGCCATTGACACATACAGAGTTTCTTTTTTCTTTCTAATGGTTGTTCTACTGAATTCCTCTATCTTAATTTACCTACTGCTGACCATAGAGGTTGCTCCTGAGTTTTTGCTGTTACAAGCAATGCTGCAAAAGATATGCTTATCCTTTGATATGCATGTGAATGTATCTGTGGGATAAAGGTCTGCATATAGCAATTGCCATCATGTTTGTCTCAGTCCCCTCATCTGATGATTTCCAGGGGCCATAATAACTTTGTAGACTGTAGCTCTCTTCATACAGCATCCTGTTTCAGCAAATTTAGAAAATGTAAACCTTTGTTGATAAAGAAAACATCACACTAAATGCATGCCAGCTTTTGCAGTGTGTCACAAAGTACAACACAATACAGATCAGGACAAAGAGAGGTGTTTATGAAGTTAGGGAAGGTAAAGTGATTCGTGTAAAATATCCCCAGCCATGGATGATAAGCATTACATTCCTTCTTTCTCCACGTTGCAACTGATACTTGCATTTATAAAACCACCAGGGGGAAAAAGCATTAATTTTCTTCTTCCTTGTGTTGTTGAACGCTGAGAGTTCTACATTTCCTCTAGTTTGCTTATGGTGAACAAAGTATAACTGGGTGGTTTCTGTTTGCAGGGGTCTTTTTAAAAATAAACTTTTGTGCTTTTCTTCTAGACATGAGCTCACAGCATTCAGCAGGATATACATATTCACATGCATAGAGGCGGTCACACACACATTGCTACTAAGATTGTGTGAGAAAATTCTACTACAAGAGGGTTATGGACAAGTTTTTCTTTGCTTCTTGGAAGATGGAAGACTCCCTGGCAAGGATTTTATTTTCATTGTAGTGGGCTGTCAGCATGACCATTTATCATAGCCTGAATTAATAAGGAAAGAACAGAAGAAAGATGGCTTGCTGCCAAACAGCTTGGGGATGCTCGGGGCTGCACAGATCAATCAGCTGGACACCCGGGCTATTGTCTGCTCATCAATTCATTTTCATTGAGTTTCAGAACAGATAACACCAGGCCTTTTTCTGAGGCATGATCCTAAACTGACCGCCTATACTTGTTTTCCATTCTAACCTTTTATTCCCCTAGGACACTCATCAAGGTGGCATATTGTGTTTAGATTAAGCTCCTTCTCTGGATATCAACTAGTGGTAGAGCACTGCTCCTTTCCACTGCCCAAATGCACAAAATCTTAAAAATCTTTTGAAACTAATAGGCAAAAGAGATTCACATCAAGCACATCTGAGATGCAATGGGAATCCTTTGTACACTTGTGACAGCATAATAAATTAAACAATAAAATGCTTTCTAAGGTACTGGGAGACACACAGTCCACAGAGGGAAACTACAATATAGATTTGTAGAGGGCTGGAGTAGTGGACATTCTGTTGTTTTCTTTTGCCCAGGATGCATTCCCCTTCTACCAAAAATGGTTTTCTGACTTTTTCTCAGCAAAGCATGCCCTCTGCCAGTTTCAGATCTTATGCTTCTGATTGGGCTTCACACTTATTTTTTGCTTTGGACAATTTGACTTAGGTATAGTTTTCATTTCCCAGGTCATGCTGATTGGTTCTTGAATGGACCTATGACCCAACAGAGCCAGTGAGACATAAATACAATTTCAAGGATTCTTGGGCCTTTCTTCCTTCCTTCCTTCCTTCCTTCCTTCCTTCCTTCCTTCCTTCCTTCCTTCCCCTCGTTCTTTCTCTCTCTCACTTTTCTTTCTCTCTCTTGCTTCAAGATACTAACTATATAAATGATGAGTCTCCAAAAGCCACTATGGTTGAGAACTTCTGCCAACATGGCTAAAGAATGAAATGAGAGAGAGACTGAAATCAGTCCTGGTGAGATTATTTGAGCAGTTGCATAAAGCCCCTCCTGAAGCTAATATGCCTCTTGATTAAGTGAACAAATATTGCTCATTTTCAAAAAGTCAGTTTGAATTGGGTTTATATTATAATAAAAGGAACCTTAAATACAGGCATAATTTTATTGATTATGCTATTGAATTTAGACCCATGAATTCTAAAACTGAAATGGTACCAAAAGTTTCTTTTTGGACAGAACCTAATGAATTTTTCACCTGGAAATCAGAAAACATGAAAGTATCAAATAATTGAATTCACTCCATGAAATTAGTCCTACCCTATAATATGAGAGGTGAGGAATAGAGCCTTTGACTTCTGATAATTGTTGGCAGGCAGTATGGACCAAATCTTTTGATGATGATAACTATTAAATCTACAGAAAAATAAAATAAGGGTATTGGGATTCTAATAAAGGAGGGAGGATTTATTGGGCCAAAACCTGAGAAGGTGATACTTGAGAGATGTAGTGTAAAGAATTTGTTATTCTAATGGAGGAATCTAAGAGTCTAAGCAGTGCTTCTAGGTGGTTATAGGGAGGGGCAAAAGTTCAGGCTTGCTAAGGGGGAATCATGATAAATTCCCTGAAATTTGTGTTGAGGCCCTGAATGTCTGTATCGTAGGAGGAAGAGTAAATTGGAAAAAAATGCTTTTCACATAGGCTGATCTCAGCTAAGAGATATATGGATAATCTGGAAAAATAATCACTTCTAAAACTGAATTAAAGTAATCCCAGCAGATTAATAGAGCCCCACCACATGTGGCAGAAACAAACAAATATCTTCTATGGAGGAAGATAGTATCACCACAGATAACAAGACACACAAGGAAATTAAATGGCATGAAAGATCTTAACCAGGGGGGAAAACAAAAAAGAAAAAATTATCCACAGAATCTTCAGATACTAGAGCTAGACTTTAAAACAATTATGCTCACTATTTCAAGGAGCTAAAAGATAAAATATATTGACAGATATTGAGATACTATATAAGTGACAGAGATGATCTCAAAAGGACCAAACAGAAATTCTAGAATGGAAAAACTGAACTACTGAAATTAAGAACTCAGGGGAAAGATTTAACAGATTAGACCCAGTTGAAAAGGGAATTAGTGTCCTCTGAGGAAAATAATTTCTTAATTTAATGTAATACAACTCACCAACATTTTCTTTTTGGTTAGTGCTTTTTGGGTCCTTATTTAAAAATGGTGCCCTTCTGTGAGGTCATGCAGATAGTCATCTAAATTATCTCCTAAAATCTTTATAGTTTTACCTTCCATATTTATATTAGCAATCTACTATAACTGTTTTGTATATGTGTGTGTGTATGGTATGGGATAGAGGTTAAGAGTTTTCTTCTCCCACGTTGTATCCAGGTATCCTAGCACTACTATTGAAAATACTATCTTTCCCCATTACTCTGCAGAGTAATTAGAAGATAATTCAGATCGCTATCTTCATGACTTCATAGAAGAGGACTACCATGGAGTGAGAGAGGAGATTTTAAAAATATATAACTGATGGGCGCCTGGGTGGCTCAGTCAATTAAGAGTCTGACCCTTGATTTTGGCTCAGGTCATGATCTTAGGGTCATGAGACTGAGTCCCACATTGGGCTCTGTGCTCAAAGGGGAATCTGCTTGAGATTCTCTTTCTCCCTCTGCCCCCCCCCATGCTCTCTCTCAAATAAATAAATCTTTAAAAAAAATATATACAACTTAAAAAGGAATAATATACAAAATAATGAGTCTCAGTCATACAACAATATACAACCCAATTTAAAAGCTGTGCAAGATACTTGAAGAGGAAATTGACAAAAGAGGATATCTAGATGACCTTGAATATATGAAATGCTACTCAGTCTCATTAATAATAAAAAATCACAGTGAGCTACTACTACACAATTTATCAGAGTGGCTAAAATTAAAAAGAATACCAATTGATGTGTAGCAAGAGAAATGCTTACATAGTGCTGGTACAGGTATAAAATTTGTGCTGCCACTCTGGAAACAGTTTGGTGATATCTACCAAAGTTGAGCATATGTATATCTATAGACCCAGAAATTCTATTTGTAAACATATACTCATAGAAATTCATGAATGTAACAAGTGACAGAGACAAGGATATTCATGGCAGCATATTTTTGTAAGTCTTTAACTGTAAACAGTTCATTAACAGAATAGACAAATATATAGTGATATAGGTCTACAATGAATAAATAGCCAAAAAAAAAAAAAATGAACAAACTAGTTACAGGACTAAAAGCTAGATGAATCTCATAGATATGTTCAAAAGAAGCCAGACAAAAATGTTACATACAATATGATTCCATTTATATAAAGTTCAAAAACAGGTAGACCTAATCTACACTGTTTAGTTGATGTAATCTTACATGGTAAAACTATTAAGATAATTACAATAAATGTCAGGAAAGTGATTACCTTGGGGAGAGCAAGAAGGGGAAAGCAAAGGGCTTCTTGAATAATGACAATGTTCCATTTCTTTCTTTTTTTTAAGTTTCACAAATGTACTTTATTTCTTCAATCATGCTGTGTTTTAATGGGTACACAGTGCTTTTACTTGGCATCAAGTATGAGTAGGTTTTGAAACAATTCAGTTTTATACCAGCTGGGATAGTTACTGATTTCTCCATTCCTTTGGGGTGATTCTGCCAACAGGGACAGGTTCCATTCTGTTTCAATTTGTGTTGCTGTATATGCCCACACAGTAACACAGAAATGGCTTGACTAGATTATACAGTATTATCATATTTGTCAGAGAAATCAGGTGTCTGTTTCTGGTGGCTCTGCCTTGCCATTGTTTGCTGAATGCTTCGAACTCAGAGACAACTTAGAGCATTTTTGGCCATGGGAAACATTATGAAGCTGAAGACAGAACACTGGCAACTGCAGCTGTTGGTTTGCTACAATTTTGTGCCAAGTCCCCTTGCAAAGAAGCAGTGACTCATTTCTTGATGTAGGTAGAAGATACATAAGTTTTTCCTTTATAATAATTTATTAATCTTAATTATTTTTATGTATCTTCAATATATATGTTATATATCACAGTTAAGTACATTTAAAAATGTTACCAAATGTCAACTGATCTATGCAATCTAATGCTACAGGTGCATACCCTGTAGCACCCCAGGGAGGTCTCTGGAGTCAGAAGCCTGGGTTTAAATTCCAGGTCTTTGCTAAGAGATGTGTGGACATAGGTAAATAATTTAACTTTTTTTTTAAAGCCCCCAACATGGGGCTCAAACTCATGACCCTGAGACTAAGACCTGAGCCAAGATCAAGAGTCAGATGCTTAACCAACTGAGCCACCAGGCACCCTGAATTTAATATTTTTAACTCTTTATTTCTTAATGTATTCACAGGATGAAATTAAATAAGTGATGCAAAACACTTAGCAACTACTTGGTATATCAGGTAAGTTCAATTTTTAGTTATTCACCTAGAAAAATGTTCCCAGTGTGAGCCAAAATCATACCTTGGCAGGACTGGTTTTATTTCACACCATTCTCTGACCAGTGCTTGCCTCTTTAATATTGCTGTCTAACATGGTTAGTGATAGAAATGGAGATAATCACAGTTAAATCACGTGAAAGTTGTGGGTGCTTTACAGTTTTGCAGTCACTGCCCAACAGATGGGCCCCTAGATCACTTGGCTCTGATAGCCAATAGGGCTTGCATCCCTTAGTCCCACAGTATTATGAGAAACAAAGAAAAACACATTAATAGGCACAGGAGCACCCCTCTGTTGCTATAAACACAGGCCCATCACAGAGGGGCAGACAAAAAGTACCTCTCTGAGTATCTTCCTTAACTACATACTTTTCCCGCTGCTGCCTGAGGATCCAGCTTCCAACCAGTGTACATTTAAGTTCTGAATGTGATCCTCCCCTTTGAGACAAAGACAGATTTCGGCATACCCTCAAATACTAGGAGTCACTAAAAACAAAAAGAGTGGCTTGGAAAATCACAAAGGTTTGAGAGACAACCAAGAACTCAGGCTGGGCTGATAGATAAGGATCATATCCTAGATGAGAATACTCCATCAAGACTGGGAGAAGTGACTGTTCTATCTAATGCATAGAAATCAACCCAGAGAAGTCAAGAAAAAAGAAGAAACAGAAAAATTTATCCCCCAAAAAGGAACAAGAGAAAACTCCAGAAACAAACCTTAATGAAATGGAAATAAGTGATTTGCCTGATAAAGAGTTCAAAACAATGGCCATAAAGATGCTTACCGAGATCAGAACAATACATGAACAGTGAGAATTTCAACAAAGAGGTAAAAAATATAATAAAGTACTAAACAAAAATCATAGAAATGAATAATACAATAACTGAGCTAAAAAAAATTCAGTAGAGGGGTTCAACATTAGACTGGAAGAAAGGCTCAATGAACTACAAAACATGGCAGAATTCATCCAATCAGATAAGCAAAAAGAATAAGAATAGACAAGAGAGAAGATAGCTTAAGGGACTATGGGACACCATAAAGCTGACTGACATTTGCATTATAGGGGTCTCGGAAAGAGAACAGAGAGGGAAAGGGGAAGAAAGCATACTCAAAGAAATAATGGCTAAAAACTTCCTTAACCTTGAGAAAGACATTCAAATCCATGAATCCTTGAAGGTTGCAAATAAGATGAGTCCAAAGAGACCCACACTGAAACAGTGTAATTAAATTGTCAAAAATTATGGCTAAGGACAAAATCTTAAAAGTAGTAATAAAAAAAGAACTTGTTATATATAGAGAAATCCCTCTAAGGCTTAGTCAATTTTTCAGCAGAAACATTGCAGGCCAGAGGGAGTAGCAGGAGTACTTGGAAGTAGAACCACAGGGCTGGAAGAAAAATACTGACAACCAAGAATCTTCTACCAAATAAAGTTGTCCTTTAGAATTGAAGGAGAGACAAAGAGTTTTCTAAACAAACAAACAAACAAACAAACAAACCTAAAGGGGTTCATTGGACTGGCATTATGGACTGGCAATGGATTGGCATTACAAGAAATGTTAAAGGTAATTCTTCAGTTTGAAAGAAAAGGGTATTAATAAGTAAGAGGAAAACAAATAGAAGTATAAATCTCCATTGGTCTATGTGTCTGTTTTTGTACCAATACCATGCTGTCTTGGTGATCACAGCTTTGTAATATAGCTTGAAGTCAGGCAATGTGATGCCCCCAGCTTTGTTTTTCTTTTTCATCCTTCCCTTGGTGATTCAGGGTCTTTTCTGGTTCCATACAAACTTTAGGATTTTTGAAAAATGCCAATGGTATTTTAATAGGAATGGCATTGAAAGTGTAAATTGCTCTGGGGAGGATAGGCATTTTAACAATGTTTACTCTTCCAATCCATGAGCATGGAATATTTTTCCATCTTTTTGTGTCTTCCTCAATTTCTTTCATAAGTGTTTTGCAGTTTCTAAAGTATAGATCCTTTACCTCTTTGGTTAAGTTTATTCCTAGGTATCTTATGGTTTTTGGTGCTATTGTAAATGGAATTGATTCCTTAATTTCTTTTTCTACAGTTACATTGTTAGAATATAGAAATGCAACTGATTTCTGTGCATTGATTTTGTATCCTGCCATGTTGCTGAAATGCTGTATGAGTTCTAGTAATTTGGGGGTGGAGTCTTTCAGGTTTTCCACATAAAGTATCATGTCATCTGCAAAGAGGGAGAGTTTGACTTCTTCTTTGCCAATTTGGATGCCTTTTCTTTCTTTTTGTTATCTGATTGCTGAGGCTAGGACTTCTAGTACTATGTTGAACAATAGTGGTGAGAGTGGGCATCCCTGTTGTGTTCCTGATCTTAAGGGAAAAGATCTCGGCTTTCCCCCATTAATAATGATATTCACTGTGGGCTTTTCATAGATGGTGTTTATGATATTGAGGAATGTTCCCTCTATCCCTATACTCTGAAGAGTTTTAATCAGGAATGGATATTGTATTTTGTCAAATGCTTTTTCTGCATCAATTAAGAGGATCATATGGTTATTGTCTTTTCTTTTATTGCTGTGCTCTACCACACTGATTGATTTGCGAATGTTGAACCACCCATGCATCCCAGACATAAAACCCACTTGGTCACTGTGAATAATCCTTTTAATGTACTGTTGGAACTTATTAGCTAGAGGCTCCAGAAATGGACCCTCAAGTCTATGGTCAACTAATCTTTGACAAATCAGGAAAATATATCCAATGGAAAAAAGTCCAATAAGTGGTGCTGGGAAAATTGGACATCTACATATAGAACAGTGAAACTGGACCATTCCCTTATGCTATACACAAAGATAAACTCTAAATGAATGAAAGACCTCAATGTGAGACAGGAATCCATCAAAATCCTAGAGGAGGACATAGGCAGTTACCTCTTCGACATTGGCCACAGTAACTTCTTTCAAGACACGTCTCCAAAGGCAAGCGAAACAAAAGCAAAAATGAACTTTTGGGACTTCATCAAGATATAAAGATTCTGCACAGCAAAGAAAACAGTCAACAGAACTAAGAGGCAGCCTATGGAATGGGAGAAGATATTTGCAAATGACATTACAGATAAAGGGCTGATAGCCAAGATTTTTAAAGAACTCAAACTCAACACTCAAAAAACTAATAACCCAGTCAAAAAATGGGCAGAAGACATGAACAGACACTTCTCCAAAAAGACATACAAATGGCTAACAGACACATGAAAAATGCTCAACATCAGTAGCCATCAGGGAAATACAAATCAAAACTGCAAAGAGATACCACCTTACACAAGTTAGAATGGCAAAAATGAACAAAACAGGAAACAACAAATGTTGGTGAGGATGTGGAGAAAGAGGAACACTCTTACACTGTTGGTGGGAATGCAAGCTGGTGCAGTCACTCTGGAAAACAGTATGGAGGTTCCTCAAGATGTTAAGAATAGAGTTACCTATGGGGGCGCCTGGGTGGCTCAGTCGTTAAGTGTCTGCCTTCGGCTCAGGTCATGATCTCAGGGTCCTGGGATCGGGCCCCTCATTGGGGTCCCTGCTCTGCAGGAAGCCTGTTTCTCCCTCTCCCACTCCCCCTGCTTGTGTTCCCTCTCTCACTGTGTCTCTCTGTCAAATATATAAATAAAATCTTAAAAAAAAAAAAAAGAATAGAGTTACCCTATGACCTAGCAATTGCACTACTAGGTATTTACCCCAAAGATACAGACATAGTGAGAAGAAGGGGCACATGCACCCCAATGTTCATAGCAGCAATGTCCAGAATAGCCTAACTGTGGAAGGAACCAAGATGTCCTTCAACAGATGAATGGATAAAGAAGATGTGGTATATATACACACAATGGAATATTATTCAGCCATCAGAAAGGATGAATACCTACCATTTGCATCAACATGGATGGAAGTGGAGGGGATTATGCTAAGTGAAGTAAGTCAATCAGAGAAAGATAATTATCATATGCTTTCATTCATATGTGGAACATAAGCAATAGCTTGGAGGACCATAGGGGAATGGAGGGAAATCCAAAGGGGGAGAAATCAGAGAGGGAGATGAACCATGGGAGACTATGGACCCCAAGAAACAATCTGGGGGTTTCAGAGGGGAGGGGGTCGGGGAAGGGGTAATAGGGTGATGGGTATTGAGGAGGGCATGTGCTGTGATGAGCACTGGGTGTAATTAATGAATCATTGAACACTACATCAAATACTAATTATGTACTATACAGTGGCTAACTGAACATAAAAAAAAGAAGTATAAATCTCACTGGTAAAGGTAAATAGATAATGCACAATATTTTAATGTCATAACGGTGGTAGGTAAATCACTTATAAAGCTGTATGAAGGTGAAAAGACAAAAGTATTAAAAATATCTATAACTATAGGGGTGCCTGGTGGCTCAGTTAGTTGTTTACCTTCAGCTCAGGTCATGATCCCAGCGTCCTGTGATCAAGTCCAGCATCAGGCTCCCTGCTCAGTGGGGAGTCCGCTTCTCCCTCTCCCTTTGCCTCTCTCCCTGCTCATTCTCTCTCTCAAATAAATAAAATCTTAAAAAAAAATCCATAACTACAGTAAGTTGTTAGTGGGAGCACAAGGTAAAAGATGTAAACTGAGACATCAAAACATAAAATGTGTGTGTGGGGGTGGGTAGTAAAAATGTAGAACTTTAATATGCATTCAAAGTTAAGTTGTTATCAGCTTAAAATAAACTAATATAAATATAGCATATTTTATGCAAGCCTCATGGTAACGATAAAGCAAAAACCTATAGTAGATGCCCAAAAGATAAAGAGAAAGCAATCTAAGTAGTATACCATTACAGAAAATCATCAAATCAAAAAGCAAGAGACAAAGAGAAGGAGAGAAGAAGGGAACTATATGACAGTCAGAAGCAATGAAAAAATGATAATGGTAAGTTCACACCTATTAATAATTATTTATTGATATTATTTCAAATGTAAATGGACTAAATTCACTAATCAAAAGGCATAGAATGGATGCAAACAGCTGACCCCAAAAATTCATTCTATCCAAAAGCAGCAGAATACACATTCTTCTCAAGTGCACATGTAACATTCTCCAGGACAGATCATACGTTAGGCCACAAAACAAGCCTTAATAAATTTAAGAGGATTGAAATCACATCAGGCATCTTTTCTGACTGCAATGGCATGAAACTAAAAATCAATTACGAGAATAAACCTGAAATATTTACAAATATGTGGAGATTGAACAATATACCAGTGAACAACCAATAGGTCAAAAGAGAAATCAAAAGAGAAATAAAAAAATACCTTGGGATAAGTGAAAATGGAAATACAACATACCAAAACTTATGGGATGCAGAAAAAATAGTTCCAAGAGGAAATTTACAGCAAAAAAATGCTTACATTAAGAAAAAAGGCTGTTTCCATAATTTGGCTATTGTAGAAATTGCTGCTATAAACAATAGAGTGCATGTATCCCTTTGAATTAGTATGTTTATATTCTTTGGGTGTGGAATTGCAAGATCGTAGGGTAGTTCTTTTTTTTTTTTTTTTTAAGATTTTATTTCTTTATTTGAGAGAGAGAGAATGAGAGACAGAGAGCATGAGAGGGAGGAGGATCAGAGGGAGAAGCAGACTCCCTGCCGAGCAGGGAGCCTGATGCGGGACTCGATCCTGGGACTCCAGGATCATGACCTGAGCTGAAGGCAGTCGCTTAACCAACTGAGCCACCCAGGCGCCCCGGGTAGTTCTATTTTTTTAAAAAAATTTTTTTAGAGATTTTATTTATTTGACAGAGAGATAGCAAGAGTAGGAACACAAGCAAGGGGAGTGGGAGAATGAGAAGCAGGCTTCCAGCTGAGCAGGGAGTCCAATGCAGGGCTTGATCCCAGAACCCTGGGATCATGACCTGAGCTGAAAGCAGACACTTAATGAGTGAGCTACCCAGGTGTCGCCAATCCAAACACTTTTAAAAAGTGCATTTTCTTTAGATAATTCTATAGTTGGTATGCACTTCTTAGGAGAAAGTACAGTTTTAAAAAGATGATAGCTTCACAAAAAATATATCATGTATATAAAGTAATAAATCCACCAGTTTCTATATAGCATGACCATATGACTAAAGATAAATTGCTATCTTGAAATCATTATTTTAAAAAATGAGCCAAGCATGTTGGCTGGTTTCTGGTCCCCTTTGTAGATTTGCTGTCAATTATATCTGAAACAGGCTACAGGATATACCATGTGAGACAGTGGGGAGGAACTGACTTGGAAAATCAAGACAGTCATGTTCTAGTCCTTATTTGGCCCCCAGTTAGTCAGCCTAGGCAAAACACCCTCTGAAGGCCTTCACTTCCTCATTGTTCTCTAAGGTTCTTTCCAGCACTGTAATTCTAAATTGACTTGACGGCTCATTTCAGATGATATAGCATTGTTTACATTAAATCACTTCTGGTACATGTTATCAGGAACTGTCCACACATGAAGTCTGAATCATTAAAATGTTTTACTCCATAGTTTTCAAGCCAGAAACAGTAATTTAGAGCAATAACATTCCAATTTTTTAAAATCAAAATAAGATGACCAGAATCATTAAACTTAGTATTCACAGCACTGAACCTAGAAAAACGTGTATAATTAATAGAGTGTTAAAGCCAAAAGAGCATATGACAGAGAGAGAGAGAGACTGAGACTTCTTATGAAGTGTTTCAATGACAATTACTCCATAACAACTGTGTACTCAGGATTTGTGGACATAACATTACAAGCTGGGGGGAAAATCCAGCCCAAATGTCAAATCATGGAGCCAGAATGATTCTGAATTTCCTAAAGACACATTCTGAGAAAGAAACAGAATTCTCCCCCATTTCCTCATCCCCCTGTCCCAAAGGGGAGAATGTAAAATTGTGCACATCTTTGGTAATATTTTAGAAAAAATGCCTACATATAAAGACAATTAAACTTAACATTTTCTCTTCAATTTGTTTTTTATAGCAGACATGTTAATTTCATTTTGAACATGGTATGCCAAATATCCTGAGCTCCCAGGAATAAAGTCATGTAGCTGTTACCATGTTGTTCACTGGATAATTCTGAGGAGGGAATTACATCTGCTTTTCTGTAACTGGAGTCCTTATAAACTGCTTTTCTGTGCTTTTGGATAATTCTTTTTCCTGATCTGTTGCTAGTTCATTGCTTTCCCTACAGGCCTTTATTTCATTTGGTGTTACTTCATCATGCTTCTCTATCAGAAAATGTTAGTCTTGTTCCCAAATAAAACTACCAAGTTTTCTTCTTATTTCCCAGAACTGCCTCAGTTCTTGGCCCACGCTGCTGCAGAACCAACACTGCTGCCCTTGAAACATGGCGATTGGGTAGTCCTATTTTTAAGGAATCTCGATACTGCTTAGCCCAAGTGTCCATTGACTGATGGATAAAAAAATAAGTGGTATATAAATACAAGAGAAGATCACTCAGTAATAAAAAAGAATGAAATCTTATCATTTGCAATGAAACGGGTGGAGCTAGAGAGTGTTATGTAAGCGAAGTAAGTCAAAGACAAATACCATACGATATCACTCATATGCAGAATTTAAAAAACAAAACATGAGCAAAGGGGAAAAATTGGGAGCAAGAGAGGCAGACCAAGAAAGACTCTTAACTACAGTGAAGGAACTGATGGTTACCAGTGGGGAGGCTGGTGGAGGGATGGGTGAAACAGGTGATGGGGACCGAGGAGTGCGCTTGTAATGAGCACCAGGTGTTGTATGGAAGTACTGGATCTCTGTATACACGTAAAACTAATATTACACTAGTATGTTAACTAAATGGAATTTAAATAAAAATTTTAAAAAATAAAAAAGGAAGATCTCAAATGAATAACCTTACACTTCCAGGAACTAAAAAAGAAAAAACTAACCAAAGTGAGTAGATGGAAGGAAACAACAAAAATCAGAGCAGAAATAAATTAATTAGAAATTAAAAGGACAATAGAAAAGATCAATAAAACCAAGAGCTAATTTCTTGGAGAGATAAAAAAAATAGACAAACTGTTAGCTAAATTTTCCAAGAAAAAGAAAGAAAAGTCAAATAAAAATGAAAGAGAAGACATTACAACTGACACCACATAAATGCAAAGGATCATATGGGACCAGTATGAACATCATGAATCATGATGTTTAAAATAAAATCATGAAGAGAAAATATGAACAGATCAATTACCTGTAAGGAGATTGAATCAGTAAGCAAAAACCTTCCAACAAACAAAAGTCCAGGACCACATGACCTTACTGGTGTATTCTACCAAACATTTAAAGAAGAATTAATGACAATCCCTCTCAAGCTTTTCCAAAAAAATTGAAGAGGGAATATTTTCAAATTCATTGTACTAAGCAAGAATTAACCTGATACTGTATATCAATTCCTATACCTATTTATCTCAAAGAATATTAAAACCAGGATATCAAAGAGATATTTGCACTCCCATGGTCATTGTAGCATTGTTCACAATGGCCAAGATATGCAAACAATCAAAGTGTCTGTCAATGAACCAATAAAGGTGTGATATGTACATACCCTTCCACAATAGGATTTGTTCAACCTTGAGAAAGAAGGAAATTCTGCCATTTGTGCCAACCTGGATGAAACTTTAAGGTAGTACACTAAGTGAAATAAGTCATATAGAGAAAGACAAATACTGCATGGTATCACTTTTAAGTGGAATCTGAAAAAAAGTCAAACTCAGAAAGAGAAAGTGGAAAAGTGGTTGTCAGGCTGGTGGAGGCGAATAGGAAGAGGTTGGTAAAATGGTACAAACATGCAATTGTAAGACAAAGTCTAATAATCTAATGTATAAGATGGTGACTGTAACTGATTACACTGCATTGTATAGTTGAAATCTGATAAGAGAGAACTTATATTTTCTCACACACACATAAAAAGATAAATATGTGAGGTGATGGAGGTTTTTTTTTAATTATTATGTTATATTAATCACCATACATCATTAGTTTTTGATGTAATGCCCGTGATTCATTGTTTGTGTATAACACCCAGTGCTCCATGCAGTACATGTCCTCTTTAATAACCATCACCAGCCTAACCCATCCCCCAACCCCCATCCCCTCTAGAACCCTCAGCTTGTTTCTCAGAGTCCATAGTCTCTCATGGTTGACCTCCCCCTCTGATTTCCGCCTAATTAGATTGGAGAATCCTTTGTAGTGTGTGTGTGTATATATATATCTATAGATATATATATCTATAGATATCTATATATATATATATCTCAGATGTGTACTTTAAACATCTTACAATTCTATTAATCACTTGTATCTCAATAAAGGTGGAAATGTTTAATGTCAGATGATATTATGATTTATTCTTCACAAGATAATAATTGTTACATGTCTTATTATTTAATTGTTGTTCTGGGCATGATATATTGACCAAGGTGCCTTTGCTAACTTTTAAAAGCAAAGAAGTTCTATAACTTTCATGGAGAGTATTAGTTAGATTTAAAAGTAGCTTAGAAACTTATCCTTGACCCCCCAAAAAATATTTATCTTCTTGATCTGGAGTAAGCAAAATCCTTATATGGAAGTGTACTGTGGGTACAGCATGCAGGGCTACAGCCTTATTTCACGGCAAACAACTTAGGTCCTTGGTTTTTTGTTTTTGTTTAATTAAAGCAATCAGAGACAAATGGTAGACTGGATGTAAACTTCATAACTTTTTAAAATAAAATAAATGCTGTCAAAGACATTTCAGATTTATGTTAGCCCACTGTAAGCTAAGACTCCAGTACTGTGAGGGGCAATCAATACTTTGCACTTTTTTGTTCTTACAGATTATTTGGCAAATAAGTTTGAGGTGCAGCAGACAAGTGATAAAAAGAAACAATCCCAAATGGTACAGATTGAATCAGAAAAACAGGAAGGTTCTCCTTCATGAACTCAATATTGCTGTTCTCCTGTTGTGTTGATCATTTGCTTCCTGATGTTGCAATACAGGGAAGAGTGTTGCCCTGATGGGGGATGGTTCCCATTCAGCTGTTCTGGCCATTTGGAGCAATACTCAAGGTACAAAGCAGCAGCTCCTCAGTAATGAGAAGGCAAGATGGGTAATGCTCCACTGGATTCAACTTAACTTCTGGATAACAGTTTATCTGTTAACATTACATGTACCCTTTTAGAGAACACAATCATAATGAGCTAATAGTTTTAACAATGTAAATCTTGCCTTTTAGCTTAATCAGGAGCTCCCTGAAGGCTCAAAAGTTTTGTATTTGTCATATGGCATAGAACAGTGTTGGGGATAAAGAATTTTTTTACCCCTCTAACCAGATAGCTAGACCCATTTTATTTTCCAAAAGTATTTAAGGTGGCTCCAGGCAATATAGACATTCCATAAATACAATTATTTAAACCTGTCTCTGCTTTTAGATAACAAAATGTAACCTATGTCTTTTTCTGTACAAATTTTGACTAAGTCCTCAATACCCAGATCAATGGATAAGCATACATTCTAAATAGAGATGCTTGATAATTCTCTGTGAGAATTTAACAAAAGATAAAAAAAAAAATCTAGGACTACCTCCCCCATCTAAGCTGGAAAAAAAAAAGGGCTAGAGACTGGTGGAAGGGGTTTTATGAAATAAATTCATGTGAGGGGAGAAAGGTTGGAGGGAATTACTTGTTATTCTTTCTCTTTCTTAGTATTTGAAGCATCTTTGAGAAGGGCACCTTGTTTATTGACTAGAACTGCCCATTGTATCTTACAGAAGGAAGGGGGTCAGCAGTTTATTTTTGCACCATTTGGGGAGGCAGACAAAAGTGAATTCTTGATAACCAAGTGAACTCATCCATGCTGAGAAAATGTTAGTCAATATCTGCCTGCCTAAGTGTGGGGACCTCAGAGGATAGAAACTGTGGGTATACCACTGGAGGGGGTGTTCTAAAGGTCAGCTGGAGGATCTATCAATTGGGTCAGAAGTGCCCTTTGGGATCTCCAAAAAGCACACTCAGGAATCCCACAAAAGCCAGAATTTGGGTGACTGCCAAGACAGAATTTGACAAGTGAGAGAGAACTACAGACACAATAAGCTGAGTAGATAACCCTTTACTTCTTTTCCTTTCATCCTTCTTTCACTCTTTGTCTTCTCCTTTCCCCTTTCCAAAAACCCTATTAAACCAATCTTTGAAGATCTAGAGCCTAAAAAAAAGAGAGTTGAGCAAGGAAGGAACATGAAAGAACAGACAGACCCCTTTTTCTTCCAACTTTGCTCTGGGTATTGGGGGAAGTGGAGAAGCTTCAATTGTCTGAGAGATTGAAGTTTTGATTTAGACTGGACCAGGGTTTTCAATTTCTCTGTGTGAGAAAACTCTGGGGTCAAAGAGTAGGGAAGAAAGAGCCAATTACTGAAGACAATAATTGAGAAGTTCAAGGTGTTTCCTGATTAAATCCTACAAAATTGAACTGATTTAACAAATGAGTTATAGTTAATGGCTCTAAAATGTTACAGTCATTTGATGATTCATCAGTTAAATGTCCAGAGAATATATTTAACTCTTCTCAAGCCCTAAAATCAGAATAGCAGACCTTATTATAACTGGGGAGCAAAGATTCATAAACTTTATAGAGGACAAACAACAGCTTTCAGTTTGACGAGAGCATTTTAAGCACAAGAAAAGATCTTTCCTTCTCTGTTATTAGAAAATACATAGAGTAAAACTCATAGTGATTTTAGAGAAAGGTTAAGAATGGAGTTTTCACTATTTGTAATCACCCAAATGCCTACCAACAGTAAACAGCTCCATAAATTGGAGTATAGACACACTGTGGAATTAGAATGAACCAATGATTATCCAACAAGGTGCAACAATATGGATTAATATCAGAAGTGCAAGTCAGACACGAGTGTATATCATGTGAGTCAGTTTATGTAAAGTTAAAAAATAGGCACCACTAAGCTAAGTGACACTGATAGAAGTCAGGGACCATGATTATCCTCAATGAGAGGCTGTAGTTGCTAGGGGCACAAAAGACCTGGAATGGTGGTAATATTCTGTTTCCTCATCTGGATTTATAGGTGTGTTTAGTTTGTGAAAATGCAAGTTATATACTTATCATTTGTGTACTTTCATATACATATGTCATAATTCAATTAAACATTCAAAAATTTTTTCTACCCCTCCTGTCCTTGCCAAGTAAATATACTATTAGAAGTACAGACAGGGGTTAACCTTATGCCTGGGGTTAGTGACAAGAAGGTGGCCTGAGGAGGCTCCTGAGGTTCTTCGGATATGTTCACTTTGTAAATATTCATTGAGCTGCATACTTATGTGTACTTTTACGTGTGTGTGTGTATATAATTTGATAAATTTTATATTAAAATAATGGAGTACTCTATTACAAAGCTGTAATCATCAAGACAGTATGGTACTGGCACAAAAACAGACACATACATCAATGGAACAGAATAGAGAGCCCAGAAATGGACCCTCAGCTCTATGGTCAACTAATCTTTGACAAAGCAGGAAAGAATGTCCAATGGAAAAAAGACAGTCTCTTCAACAAATGATTCTGGGAAAATTGGACAGCCACATTCAGAAGAATGAAACTGGACCATTTCCTTACACCACACACAAAAATAGACTCAAAATGGACAAAAGACCTCAATGTGAGACAGGAGTCCATCAAAATCCTAGAGGAGAACACAGGCAGCAACTCTTTGACCTCAGCCACAGCAAATTCTTCCTAGAAACATCACCAAAGACAAGGAAAGCAAGGGCAAAAATGAACTATTGGGACTTCATCAAGATAAAAAGCTTTTGCACAGCAAACGAAACAGTCAACAAAACCAAAAGACAACCGACAGAATGGGAGAAGATATTTGTAAATCACATATCACATAAAGGGCTAGTATCCAAAATCTATAAAGAATTTATCAAACTCAACACCCAAAGAACAAATAATCCAATCAAGAAATGGGCAGAAGACATGAACAGACATTTCTGCAAAGAAGAAGACATCCAAATGGCCAACAGACACATGAAAAAGTGCTCAACATCGCTTGTCATCAGGGAAATCCAAATCAAAACCTCAGTGAGATACTACCTCACACCATTCAGAATGGCTAAAATTAATAAGTCAGGAAACGACAGATCTTGGCAAGGATGTGGAGAAAGGGGAACCCTCCTATACTGTTGGTGGGAATGCAAGCTGGTGCAGCCACTCTGGAAAACAGTATGGAGATTTCTCAGAAAGTTGAAAATAGAACCACCGTATGACCCAGCAATTGCACTACTGGGTATTTACCCCAAAGATACAAATGTAGGGATCTGAAGGGGTACGTGCACCCCAATGCTTATAGCAGCAATATCCACAATAGCCAAACTATGGAAAGAGCCAAGATGTCCATGGACAGATGAGTGGATAAAGAATGTATATATACAATGGAATATTATGCAGCCATCCAAAAAAATGAAATCTTGCCATTTGCAAGGATGTGGATGGAACTAGAGGGTATTATGCTAAGCGAAATAAGTCAATCAGAGAAAGACATGTATCATATGATCTCACTGATATGAGGAATTCTTAATCTCAGGAAACAAACTGAGGGTTGCTGGAGCGGTGGGGATTGGGAGGGATGGGGTGGCTGGGTGATAGACATTGGGGAGGGTATGTGCTATGGTGAGCACTGTGAATTGTGTAAGACTGATGAATCACAGACCTGTACCTCTGAAACAAACAATACATTATATGTTAAAAAAAAAAAAAAGATAGTAGGAAGGGGAAAAATGAAGGGGGGGGGAATCGGAGGGGGAGATGAACCATGAGAGACTATGGACTCTGAGAAACAAACTGAGGGTTCTAGAGGGGAGGGGGGTGGGGGAATGGGTTAGCCTGGTGATGGGTATTAAAGAGGGCATGTATTGAATGGAGTACTGGGTGTTATACGCAAACAATGAATCATGGAACACTACATCAAAAACTAATGATGTAATGTATGGTGATTAACATAATAAAATAAAATAAAATAAAATAAATAGAATAACCAACACTCTAGATGGTCCCTGTGTCCCCTCCCAAATTGCCTCCCCCCACCTTCGAGGTAACCTGCATCCTAAATTTTGTGTTAATCATTCCTTTGTTTTCATTTAATTTTTTTAAATAAAATACATCTCTAAATAATAAAAAAAAGAAAATCATAAAGAAGAGAAAATCCATTTACAGTACTGTGCTGTATTTATAAAATAGTTGTGTATAAGTCAACCCATGCACTTCAAACCTGTGTTACTCAAGGGTCAACTGTATTCAATTCTGCCTTTGTCACAGAAGCAATCAATCACAATATGTAAGCAAATGGGCATGGCTCTGTTCAAATAAAACTTTATTTACAAAAAAAATAATGGAGTACTTGAACCTGAAATTTCAAACTTTATGTCCTGAATAAGACCTCAAAACCCTTTTTTTAAACTTTATTATTTAATAAAATTCACAAGTTGGCCCTTTGCCAAGATAAAACTTATCAACAATAATCAAATATTTATTGATCAGAGGTCTAACTTCAGATCTATGAAACACTTCTTTGGCCTACCAATTGTGTTTTCCCATTGGCTTGTTGGGATATTAAAATGACTATTCTGTTTGGGTTGGTGACAACTATATCCCACCTTGCATATATTTAAAACACTGGTAATCCCTACATGTGATATCTGTGTGGCTCATAGTCTCCCTGCAAGTTTGCAAATATATCAAATTGGAGCCTCAGGCACAGCATCTCTATGATGACTCCCAACAATGCAGGTGAGTTGTGAGACAGCTGACCTCACAGGTCTTAAAAACCAGGGAAGCACCTGGAACAACAGATGGTCCATCAATATAACAATCAGAGGCAGTTTTAATTTTCTGGGATTAAAGATCCCAGACCCTAATCTGCTAACTACATAGAGACAAGGAGGGCAGTGAAAGTCATTTTACCAGATAACTAATAAGATTTGGTAAATAGAATCATTTTACTAACTACATATAAGATTTACACTGGCAAAAAAAAAAAAAAAAAAAAAAGATTTACCCTGGCAACAAATGTATCTGTTGTGATTGGGTAGTTATTTTAATTATGCGATCTTTTTAATGAGGAAGGTAGGGAAATTATACTATTCAGAATATAGATGGGCTTTAGCGAACATGGATAGGGAAGATAAATACTGCATGTATCTTATTAACTTTTCCATCAGCAAAGCTAAATCTAGTCAATATGTTCCATTTGAAATCAGAAACCACTGCATACCCTTGAAAAATGCTGGTTGTAGGCTCTATTTCATTCACAATTACATTGAAACAATCACAGAAGGAGAAAATGGTACACTGTAAAAGAGAAACAGTGCTGTTAATTACCAAGCAATAAATAATAAGAGGAAATCATGGAAGGAATAAGAGTAGGAAAATTCTTTTGGTTTCTGCCTTAAGCAATACATGCTTGGCAGCTGGATAAAATGTTTTATGTCAACCACATATAGCATGCCTACTGGAATAATCTCAGTAAGGAAGAGGCAAAAAAAAAAAAAAAACAGCCAAGAGGGTTACCCTCACCATTGTGATCTTGAATTTTTCTTTTTAGATAAAATTGTTATAGTAGGTTGTATGTATCCCATTAGTTTGCTTTTAAGTTTTGATGGTAAGATATTTAACTGGCCCCTAAAGTGTATTATTAGAGGAAGGATTTTATTGTGATAAGGGAAAAATTATAGGAGAAAACCCCTTTTCTCAAGTTTTCAGAACTATGCAGTTCAGAGGCAGGCAATAGCTCAAGCAGTTACTATGTCTATTATCAGTGAAGTCAGTGAGACATGAAACAAGGACGAATCCCATTTGCCTGGGCAAAGAGCCCAGGGAGGAATAATTGCTAGTTGGGGCACAGCTGCAGAGAGAGGTTGATCAAATCCAAAGATCAAATTCTTATTTCATTCTGATGAAAATCATTAAATCACGAATCAACTTACCCCAGGCTCCTCTACTCTGAGGAAATGACTATGTATACATCTGCACATAACTGTCCCTTTATACATTAAAATGGTGACAATGGCTTTCATTATGAAATCCCTAGATATAGACAATTTATCAAAGTGCAAGTAGTCATCATTCATATTTTATTTATCTACCAGAATGAGATTCCATGTTTGAACTCAGCACAGGAAATTTCAAAACAAAATCAAAATGTGGGAGAACTAAGGCACCAAAATGAAATTTGCTACCAACTTTTAAAAATACAGTGTTTCTCATTGGGCTGCTCTTTATTCACATAGTGTGGACTATAGAAAAACATTCCAAAAGGTTATCATAAATTATATGGTGATAAAGAACTATTTAAGAATTAAAGAAAGTTCTTCACCATCAAAAAATTCTTAAAATGTCTGTGAAGAGGTATCTGATGTCTTGAGCTCCAGAAAAGAGTAGCTTAAAAATAATTCTGTATTATTTTTTTACCTAAAAAATTGACAATAGTTGTAAAGTTTGGAATTTATTCCATCCAAAGACAGAACGAAAGGTTTTGGTTTTACAACACAGAGTTGAAAAAAAAATATATATATATATATAATATAAATACACACAGTAAACTGATTCCACTTTGTTTTCTGCTAACAGCTTTAGTTACTACCAATGTTCAGATGACTTGCAAATCTTTATCTACAGTCTCCTTGCTCCTCTAACAACCAGATTCTACTCTACATTTCCTCTTGAGTGTCTCAAAGATGCCTCCAACTCAATTCGTTCAAGACTGGACTCAAAGTCAGCCACATATTTCATGTTTGTCTTTCTTCTTCCTGCCACAAGAACTTTGCTTACTCTGGCCTCTGCTTATTATTCCTCCTTCACTTGCTTCACTCCTCTTTCAGCCCTCAACTCAAATGTTATTTCCTCAGAGAAGGCTTTCCTAACTCTATGACGAGGTAGATTTCTTTCTATATACAGTCATATCTCTGAAACTTCTTCCTAGCACTTATCACAGTATAATTTTACATTGTACTGTTATTTATGTTTGACTCTATTAAATTGGCATTGTCTCTTGTACATACATACACAATAAATGTTTATTGAACACATGAGAGAATGAGTGAATGCCTGCATGGATAAATTGTGCTTTTAGTCTGTGGAAAACGCCAAGCTGGTCTCTACATTTGGTCTCTGTAGTCACTATGAAAATGTGCCTCTTAACTAAGAGTAATAGATAGCACAACTGATGGAAGGTCCCAGATGCTGGGCTCTGAAATCCCTCGTTGTGTGTGCATCCAGGCCATGCCTCTAGCAGGTAGTTTTCTGGCAATGACAGAGCATGGCGGGGGCACTCATGCAGCCCCGTTCCTGGGAGATGCAGAGCTCCTCTTATAAGAGGGAATGGCTAGAGGACCCCACAGGCCTTGCCAAACTACCATACAACCTTTCTTCCCTCTGGCCTTCACAAGTGTCTGACCTGAATCATCATCTGTCTTTCCTAGTCTCCCTTCCCATTTTCCCTCACAGACATTTACCCTGGGAAATATCTTGCATGTCTAATGGCATCAGGGTGCATGTTTCTCATAGAACTGAGATTAACACAGTCTGACAAAAACTGTGTGCATGGTGGGAATGCAAATGTGCTAATACCACATGGGAGATGCAGTGTTGAAGGCATTGTGCCTTTGCTCTAGTCTATATTTTGAAGAATGTCATTTGTGGTATCTTTTCAATATTTCACACATTGCTACTGCGTGATACTGAATTATATGTTAACACCTTTGTACCTCAGGCAGAACATACACAGTAGTATGCAACTAAATGAGATATTTAAGATAAAAAACTTGTATGATACCCAGCACATAGTAAAAGCACAGTAAATATAAGCTATATTGCCATATGCAGGGTTATTCCCATTATTGCCACTCTACTCTTCAGAAGGTTCTGCCCTCCTTCAAAGCATGGGTGTGCAAAAGGGTTTTACCCATTTAATTGTCTGGCCTCCCTAAAATAGTCTATAATTATTTCTGATGATGGAAACAACTTTACTCAATACCAACCCAATCTTTTTTTTTTTTTTCAAATTGCCTTGTTTCATCCTATTGTTGATCAAATACAAGCCCAGTCAAACAGATTTTTCCCCAACTTTTTGCCAACTTGACCTGATCAAAATTTATGGCTATATTAAGCAGATGATAAGTTTGGACACAGGAGATGAAGTCCTGTTACGATTCACCTTGGTATAGAGCAGTTTTCCTGTGATTTGACCCTGACTTCTGAGAAGTCACATATTGCTTTTGGAACACTTGGTCACTGTGGAATACTTCCAAATATATCTCTCTAGCTGTGCTGGAACATTGTTCAAGAGCTGTAGTTACTCAAACTTGCTTCTAATTTTTGTAATCTATTTTAGTAATGTCAGAAGAAATATCGGAGCTCAGATAAAAATGTCAAAATGACCATTATTTCAAGTGAAAGAATCTCACTGAAAATATTTCAGTCTTTTAATGTTTTCTGATCTTCCTGGTTCTGTGTCCTCAGACCTCTCCCTTCCAAAGCTCAGTGAAGGTGGCATACAGCATGGAGCTACTGATCAGAAAGGGAAGATCTGCTTTTTACTATGTGCCTGTAGAATATGAAGGCATTAATTGAATTTCATCTGTTTAAAGTCCCAGAGAAATGAAAACATTTATAATAATTTATTTTTCTAATTGAGAAAGTGGTGACTAGAAGCATCCAGAAGGAATAAGATAACTGGATTTGAAAAGTATAGAGACAAAGAGACAAAGATTTAAGAGATTTTTCCTCTTTGTTAGAAACACTATGCATATATTATTAATCAAATCTTTAAAATGTTAAAATCATTATCTGTGGATGGTAGAAAAATGGGAGTTTATTTTTCTTTCTTCCAACTTTTGATATTTTAACATATAAGTTTGGGAGGTAGCATTTTAAAGATTAAGTGAAAAGAATTGGTACTGGGGCTAAAAATTAGAGATTAACAGGATTCAGGCTGTCACATTAGCTTTCTACTCTTTTGAGGGCTCTGGAAGGAAAAAGTCTAATGTCAGATATGGCCTCTCTGAAGTAGTTGTCCAGAGCTCTGCTAAATCCAATCTCCATACTTGCCCTGTGGCCAATGATACATGTTTTTATACTGCAAATGCTTTAGAACTGTGAATTGTATTTACATTGAAAAATCACATTAAATTTTGAAGAAGAGTGGCCAATTTACACAAATGGATTTTAACTCAAGATATGTTGTGCAGGTGAAGAAAATATTTCACTTCTAATTTTTTTTAAAAATCACATTCATGTTGGTATTATGTAGACATAAAATCTGTGCTACTAATTCACAAGGTTTTGTGCATATTATAATATTCATTAATTAGGAGTAAGGATCATAAATCAGTAAAGGTTTAATTATTGCTCTCTTAGAATAAAATATTACCAAACAACCACTTGGAAAATGCAAAGAATTCTCACTTAACTCTTGACTCAATGGGGAAATAGAAATAACATTAAAGACTATGTAGGAAATAATGATAATAAGGAAGACAAAGCCTAGGAATACAAATAAGGTTATGCTTGGATGAAAAATTAGAGACAAAAACATTATTGAATAAAAAGAAATAAAAGAATGAAGTTTTTAGCATTAAAAACTCAGGAAAAATAGTCACAAACTAAACCTGGTGAAAACAAAAATAAAGGAGTTATAAATAAATTTTTTAAAATATAAAGAAGAAACTAGAGAGGAAGACAATTCAGAAAGAACAGAGTTTAAAAAAAAAAAAAAACTCCAAGAACTATTTTTTTTAAACCAAACCAAATAACAATGACCAGCGAGGAGTAATAATGAAATACACCACTGGGACACAAAGATTTTAAAACAAGAGAAAATATCAATTTGGGAAATGGCCTAAGATAAAATGCAAACAGAATGACATATATATTTTAAACTTCTAAGCAAAAAAATATTTAATATCTGGCTAAAATGAATGATTTTCCAGTAAAATATAATAAATAAATAGATAAGTTTAACAGACCCATAATGATAGATATAATTTAGAAGACTGTCAAGGATGCAAAAATCTCAAAGCAGTAGCAAATAGGATTCAGCATTAAATTTGAAGTATGATGATTCTCAATCAAGCAGATTTATCTCAGGAATGAAGATTAATTGAACCTAAAGAAATGTAATAATATAGTTCATTATATTAAAGGCCCAAAGAGGAAAAATATATAATCATCTCACTAAATATCAAAAGTCAATTGACAGGGGTGCCTGGGTGTCTCTGTTAGTTAAACATTTGACTCTTGATTTTAGTTCTGGTTATCATCTCAGGGGTGTGAGATTGAGCCCCACATGGGGCTCTGCACTGGGTGTGGAGCCTGCTTAAGAGTCTCTCTCTCCCTCTCCCTCTGGCCCTCTTCACTTCCCACTCTTAAAAAGTCAACTGACACAATTCAACCACTATTCCTGATTTAAGTGTGTGCTTGGTAAATTATGAATTTAATGTGTCCCAATGAAATAATTACCATTTATATACTTTATCTTAATAAAGTAATACTAAAGATCACCTGTAAAATAAACATGTGAAAATATCCAGAAAAGTTCTATAAAATGAACAATAGGGCTTTGTCGTACAAGAGAGTATGAAATTATAGAATGGGATAATTAAAATAGTTATATACTATGGAAGGAACAAGCTGAACAATAAAAGAGAGAATCAATAAATAAACATATCCAGGAATTTAGCACATGATTAAAGTGGCATTTCAAGTTAGGTATGAAAAGATGGGTGTGGTCTTTGTTTAAACAAGTAGAAAAACATACTGCATCTTTCCTTCACTTCAAAATAAATTCCAGGGAACCAAAAAGATATTAGAGAAAAATTCTTAAGACATATATAAAAATGTCAATGTGAATTTTAAGATGACCTTGAGAATAAATATGGTTTCCAGAATAACTGAATCATCAGTTCTTTGATTTTAAAAAAGATAATCAATTAATCTTAGTTACTAATTAAAAAACATAGTTCTTCCTGAAGCTTTTAAGACAAACCTAAAATAATCCTGTTAGTCTATTAATTAAATCAATACATTTTAAGAAAGTTTTTGCATACAAGCTTAGACTTCGTAACATTTTAAGCTGTATTTATAAATTTGATATATTGAACATTTTTTAGAATCCTGAAAATCTTATTACCAGATGAAATCATCTTGAGTTCTTAACTAAATCTTATAAACACAAGTTAAATTTTTAAGTGTGTAAAGTCATATCCTATTACCAATGGTCCAAATGATCTTATTATAACTTCTGCTTATGATCAAAATTCCAGATCAATAGATGATTCAACTAAACATTTTATTGTAAGCACAAGGCTAGTTTATGATGCTACTAGGCCAGATTCATGCAAATGAATCCTTAAAACAAAAGCATTGCTATTTTAGAATATATTTACTTCATCATCTCTACATTTAATTTTACAATCCCACAGAATTTAAACATGTTTTTCTACTAGGGAAGCCATGTGTCAATCCCAGCACCTTTGGGACAGCCTAACCAAGAAGAATTTTAGGGGATATTATTTCAGCTGACTGAAGATGAATAATGACCAGAGATTTGGGAGATCTGGAGCTTCAGAGACCCAAGGTAATTTTTCTTAGGATTATAAGGAAAAAAATGAAGCCCAGTGTAAAAATTTTTAGGCCAAAAGAAAACCCAAGTTCATGCCCTCTCTAAATGAGCTGGTCTGCAGCCAATGTACCTAAGATTCAAGTCATCCAATATTAAATTCTCAAGCTGTGATGAGGCTGTATTCCTTCAAAAAGTGTATTATCTGACATTCTTCACCCCTTGGATTGGACCCCATTTCTCTAGGTCTCTTAAGATATTTAAATTGATATCCTCATATCTCCCTGGCTTTGTATGGTTTCAGGCCACTTTTTTTAGTGCTCCTATTCTCTGGTGCATGTGCTTTCCCTCTCTACCAGAGCATCATTTCAGACTTTTTTTTTTTTTCTCAAGCACTCTGCACTTCCTCTATCAGCTTCACCCAGAGCTAAAGATCTTTCTTCCTATTCTGTGAGAAAAATGAAGTGATCAGATGAGAACTTCCAGACCTCCACCACTACACTACCCACCTTCAAGCCCCTGCCTCCCAAACTCAGATGAACAACCCATGATGTTATTCAATGTCAAACCTTTTCCTCTTGTCTATTCAAGAATGACTTCAGCAATTCTCTTCCCTCTTTCTCACATCATGGTTTCTCTCTCCACTAGATATTTTGCATTAGCATCTAAAAATGCTGTTATTTTTCCCTCTTTAAAAAAAAAACCAACCAACAAACAAACAAAAAAACCATCTCAGCCCTATATCCACTGCCAAGCCAGCTACTTCCTTATGTCTTAGCTTTGCTGCAGCAAAACCCCTGGAAATAATTTTTTATATTTGCTATTTCCATTCTTTCTCCTCGTATTTTCCCTTCAGTCCATTCTAATCACACTTTTGCCCTCAACATTCTATTTAAACTTCTCTTCTCAAGATAACCAGTGACTTTCATGTTGCCAAATTCATTGATCAACTCTGTCTTTATCCTATTCTTTATCAGCATTTGACAGAGCTGATCACTCCTCTCCTTCCTTTGTTTACAGGACACCACCTGCTTTTGGTTATCACTCCACTTTCCTAGTCGCTTTTCCTTAGTCTCCTGAGCTATTTCTTCAACTGTTCCTTAATCTCCTAATGTTGGAGTAAAAGGGTTCCAGTTCTTGCTTACACAAAAGAAGCATATAGCAAGAAATGGCAAATATAAAGATTAATAGACATAGAAGATATTTCCTCTTTCTGCTAATTTGATCAGCTAGGTATTTAGATCAACTTTTTGCTAACAATTAAAATATTAATATTTTAAATGAATATTTTAAGAATCTTTGTAAAAGAAATATAGAACTGACAAGAAATTAATGAATTATCATGTCTAAATCTAAGCAAAGGCAGGAATCCTGGGAGGTGAGCAGAGCACTGACACTGTTTGTTCTGAGAGTTTGTGCCAAATTTGAGCAGTAGAGCTTAGATTTTTAACAACCTTACATGGTTTAGAGTAGAGCGATCAAGGACCAGAGCAATAAGGTTGATTCCCCAAAAGGTAATTCACTTAGGTAACAATAACCTGAAATAAACCTCTACAACCTTATCCCAATCCTAAATGACTACTAGGAAAGTTGTCTTGAATCTCACAAAAGCTTCAGAAATTGTTGTGAGATATTCCTTTTAAATATCAAACTAGGAAATATTTAAAAGTTTGATAAAGCCAAGAGTTGAAATTTAGAACAAACACGCATCCTCAGAAAAATACAAATTGGTGACACCTTTCTGGAGAGCAATTTAACACTAAAACAACTTTAAACTTATATCTGATGGACTCAAAAAAATTATTGCTAGAAATTTATCCTCATGTCTACAGGATAAATATGCAAAGGTGTTTAGCGCAATGTTTCCAGTTTTTGATTAAAAGAATCAATGGGTCAGAAATATTTAAATAAAGTATATCCCATGTGGTGGAATTCTCTGTAACCATCACAAAGGACAGGGTAGATCCATATACTCTTAGAGAAATTTCTCCAAGACATGAAAGTCAAGTACAAGTAGATTAATTCCATTTTTGTTAAGGATATAAATAGATAGACATCAGTATAAGCATACAGAAACATGTATACATACTAGTATTTGCATACAATTATACCTAGAAATGCTAACAGTCCTATTTCCCATGAAATGTGGATGATGGTGGGGGGGGACTTTCATTTTTTCAGTTTTATACCTATATGCAATTCTAATTTTACTACATTAGTATTTTAATATGTTTAAACTGTAATGTTAAAGAAGACATGCAGAATTAATCCTTCTCAATACATATAATACATTTTTATGTCAGCTGTTTTGCTAGATGCTGAGAATGTACCAACTAAATTATCATGGTGCCAGGTCTAATAGACCTTCCATTCAATTTGAACAAACTGAATGAAATTATGATTAAGAAAAATTTATCTTATGGCCAAGCAAATAGATGGTTTTTAAAGTATATGAAAATCATTTCCTTTATGTAAACATTCCCTTTTATAAATGAATTTTCTTAAACCATTCTTACAGTGGGGTTTTTATTAGATATCAAGTATTGATAACATTTTATTTATTATCAAATGTTCTGAACTTTGGAGAGTCTAAATATATGTGGTTTTACTGTATAGATGAATGAGATATATAACTATAGCATCCCCCAAAACAACTTGCTTGCCATATGTCCCTATCCTAATCCTGGCAAGTGAGCTTGGCTTCTGCATCCATCCAACGCTAATCAAGAGATGAATAGAAAATGAATGCCGATTACAATCCATTGTTTAGTCACATCCTTAGGGTCCCTGTTTGAGCTGGCTTCAATCTGGGTATCCAAATTAGATTTGTTATTTGGCTTTCTATAATTATTTACAAAATGTCCTGCAAACTAAATAATCATACAGTTAAACTTTCATATTTTAGGATCAGTATTACAAGAATCTATTGAAGAGATTATGTTGTTGAAATTGGTAGTCTCCTATTAAAGACTCCAAGGTTCAGGGGGTTGAAGTGCTTTGTCCAAGGTCACTCAGTTAGATCTAGGTAGATTCAAGAGTCCCAACTCCCAGTTCAGCGGTCTTCCTCCTACAGCATACTACCTGTACCACTGGTATAGAATCAGGTGGGGTTTCTATTTATCAGTGATCCAATTTCCTTTTCTCCAAATCTTAGGGATATTCCTCACATATTACATGCTTTCTATGTATGTGGAATTATCTTCTACTTTTTAATTAGTCTATTCAAAACATAATTACTCTTTCATTTTCTCTTTCTATTTTTGTGCAGGATCCAAACAGATAATTATAGGTGTAGATCAAAAAGCTCAAAGGAAAAAGAAAGCAAATAATTTCCTTAATATCTTCATACATATGGGCAGATTTGTGACACTGCTTGGAGCCTACTAAGTAACTCTGATTTGGAAAATCCTGGACAAATATCTTTGTGTGTGTGTGTGTGTGTTTTTAAGATTTTATTTATTTGACAGAGAGAGACAGCGAGAGAGGGAACACAAGCAGGGGGAGTGGGAGAGGGAGAAGCAGGCTTTGTGCTGAGCAGGGAGCCCGACGTGGGGCTTGATCCCAGGACCCTGGGATCATGACCTGAGCTGAAGGCAGACGCTTAACGACTGAGCCACCCAGGTGCCCCAACAAATATCTTTATTAATAAGAAAATACCAAGTTATGGAAAGGGGCAAAATCCCCAAAGTTGTAATGATCCTCCCTTTATTGTTTAATAACTAATTAGCAAAGTCATCTATTTCTTGACTTGATATTTTAACTATGTAGGACATATTCAATTGTTTATATTTATTTTAAATATTATCTATAATTTATATTTAATAAGATTGAAAAACAAGAATTTTTTAAAGAAATTCTAAACAGCATTTTCCCCCAACCTTTGATTCTGACATATCATACTTAAGGTTTAAATGTAAACATGAGAGTTTTAAAGGAATCATTTGACTCACAGAATTATACTTAAAGATTCTCAGGGTCGCATAAGGTAGATAGTGAAGGGTTATTCCTGCATATTGGACTGGTTAAAAAGCTTATTGCTCCACCAACATAGATTTTTTTCTTTCTATATCCAATTTCATATCCTTTCTCTCTGTATAATTATGACAAGCCTAAATTTGGGACAGGAAAAAAAAGGAAAATAAAAAACAAAAAACCAAACACAACCACACCTGAGTTGTTAAACTAAATGATCAGTGCTATTCAAAGAATCTAAGTTGTTTGCTGAGAACTTAAGTAGCTTAGTAGATACATACATACTCAAGTCTCTACAGACGGAAAGTTAAATATAGCAAATTACTCACTGTAAGGACATTACACTGAAGATAGTGGATACTGTTAGCATCCACAGTTCCCTTCCCATCCTGCTTCCTCTCCTGTTATTCAGGAAAATCATTACTTGGTCAGACAATTAGAGAAGAGATTTAGAAAAGAACCACTGCCTTTAATATTTCAGCTCCACTAACCACGCTCCCCACCCCCTGCCCACCCCCCCAAAAAAAATTAAGGAGATGAATGAGCCCAGGTGTGTAACTCAAATCTCATCACCACCTGCATTTGGTCTCTATTTGACACACACACTTTCTCTTGAGTTTCCCTATCATCTCTAATGACTGGCAGAAAGCAAGTACGAGCAATGATTGGATTGAGAGGTACCAGGTGTGCTAGTTCATTAACAAGAACTAATGAAGGATTGTAACACACAATTCATATGATTGTAAATAGCCAACGTAATGCATTAGAAATGTAAATTGTAAATAGCCAACATAACACATTAGAAAAATATTGAGTTTTCTGCATGCAAATGCTAATGTAACTTAACTTCTCATGTATCTGGGAAACCATTTTAATACCAACTTGCATTCATGAATGTCTTTTCCTCAGAGACAGGCACAGCAGTGCTTTTGGATAATGAATGACACAAATCCTGTTTCCTGCCCTCTCATTGGCTCAAGGAAGCAGCAGGAATGAAAAGAAATAAAGTCAGATTTTTATGCTCTAGATGTTTTAAGATAACAGCAGGGGATCCAATCTGCGAGGGGAAATCATCTCTTCCCAGAACATTAAATCAAAGAATTGTGGCATGTCTGGTGTCACAATCTCCATTAGTCATGAGATTATTCCTCAGCCAATATTGGATGGTTTGTGTTTCACCTCCAGAGGTAAAATTGGGATGACATCTTTGCTCTCTGACCACCTCTATTAGGGTGTTAAGGAGAAGGGAAAGAAATTTGAGTGAGCACACATAACCCTTGGTAAAAATTTTAGACTTTTGTGTGCAAAGGTATCATTTATGTATAGTTATTAAGATGCAGATTTCTGGGCCCCACACCTCATCTGATGGTATGCATAACAAATTATCACAAAATACAGTGGCTTAAATTTTTATTTTATTCACTGTTTTGTGGGTCAGAAATTGAGGAAGGGCTCAGATAGGATGTTCTCAATTAGAGTTTCCTGCGTGTTTGGAATTAGCTGAGATTACACTCATTTGAAGGATCAAGTGTACTGGACATTCAGTACTGCTCATGTACATGGCCAGCAGTTGAGGTTGATGGCTAGCTGGGAGCTTAGCTGGGGCTGTTAAGCAAAACCCTTTTATGGGCTTCACCAGCATAGTGGCATCAGAGCAGATAGACTTGCATGGCAGCTCATTTCTGCCACAGTGAGTGTTATCCCAACAGAACCAGGTGGGAGCAGCAGACTCTTTTCTAGCCTATCCACAGAGGTCACTTCTGTTACAATCTGTTGGCTGAAGTAGTCACAAACTTGCCCAGACTCATGAGGAAGGGACACAGTGCCTACCATTCAATGGTAGGATTATCAAAGAATTTGTGACTATTTAAAAAAAGACTTCCCTCTGAGATAAATTATTTACATTCCCCCCACTGGCAAAATAGACACTTGTCTCAACCTATATTCCTAAAGTCTCCTCTTATTGTGACATCAATATGAAGTCCAGGATCTTGTCATGTGATTCAGGTCTAGAAGAAGGGTCCTTACATATAATCCTTGAATATGGGTCCTTTTGATTTGAAACCCTAGGAACTAAAGATTGGTTAAATGTCTCCCCTCCCTCCCCATATAACATATAACTGGGGACAGGTATAGGATAAGCACTATAAGTACTCCTATTTAGAAAGAGGACAAATGGGAGGTAGAAGCAGTCTCTGGTCCATAGCAATTTTGAAATTCAACTAGGCACATGTTTCCAGTTTCTTGAATTAGGCTCCACTATTTTCCAGGGATCTTCACTCTCCTAGATTCTTGGTTTAACTTTCTAGTAATCTTTCCCTTTTTATAAGAAATGGCCTGTGTTTACACTGTAGTATGATTCTTGCTCCACTTTCTGGCTATTTATTTTGTGCTCTTTCCTTTTCAACACCAGCTGATATGATGTCTTTAAAAGCATGGTGACCTTTCTGTGTATACATTCATAAACCATTCAATTAAAAAAAAACACACTCAGAAATCTCTTTGAAATAAATATCTTTATCTGTGTTTCCCTGTGTAAGTGCCATGGGATAATGCCATTAATATTCTTAGGAGCCCTATTGTTTAACAGAAAGTGTTTTCCTTAGAGTAAAGATCTTAAAGTCTATTAGATACCACTTAAATCTTTCTATCTTCTTAAGAAATTATTTTAATCACACACTTGTCATTTTTAGTAAGAACTTTTACTCAGAGTTCTCTGGTTTTGATATTTTTCCTCTGGCCCTTTCTTGTTTCCTCTCCAAATTAATATAACATCACTTAAAATCTCAAAAGACTTTTGTCATTTTTCATATTCAATATTCAAAATTTATTCAAAAATAACTAAGCATACCGGGAAAAAGACTTGTTTATGAACACTGAAAAAGTGAAAAATTTCTGCTTAGACCTAAGCACTATAAGAGAGTCAAATAAAAATTCTACAAATAAAAAAATACAGAAATTAAGAACTCAAAGTGTGGGTTTCATGGCAGGTTAGACACAGGAGAATAAGGGTTAGTGAACTAGAAGATAGGTAAGAAGAAAATGCCTAGATGGAATACAGATAGAATAAAGAATAAAAAATATAAAAAAGAGTGTAAAAGATATACAGAATACAGTAAAGTGTAACATCCATTTTTAGAATTTTAGTAGGAGATAACATGAGAAAAGAAAATATTTGAAAAGAGTAATGACTGAGATTTTTCCCAAATAGACAAAATACATCAAAAATTGCTTGGAACTCCATAGGTTCAAGAAGTGCTGGGGACCCAAAGTAGAATAAATACCTGGTCATATCACAGTAAAATTATGCATAAACCATAGAGAAAGAAAAAAATCTTAAGGGCAGTTATGAAAGCAACAATATCTAACCTTTAAAAAAGGAATGATAAGACTAATATATGACTTTCTCAACAGAAACAAAAGATGCTAGAAGACAACGGACTGACATTTTAAAAATGCTAAAATAAAAGAAATCTCAACACAGAAATTTAAACCCTAAAATTAAAAAATAAGAGACATTTTTAGACAAACAACATTTGGAAGAATTTGTCACCATCAGGCCTAAGGAGAAGGAAATACTAAGGGGAGTTCTTCAAAGAGAAAGAAAATTAACTGAGATGGAAACATAAACACATAGGAAGGAATGGAGAGACACAGGGTAAATAGGAGGGTAATCTCATATGAGGGTAATTTGTATAATAAAGTGGTAAGTGTAATGTTCTATGGGGTTTAGAATGTTTCTAGAATGAAGTCCATAAAAACAATAGTGGGGTGCCTGGGTGGCTCAGTCATTAAGTGTCTGCCTTTTGGCTCAGGTCATGATTCCAGGGTCCTGGGATCAAGCCCCACATCGGGCTCCCTGCTCGGCGGGAGGCCTGCTTCTCCCTCTCCCACTCCCACTCCCCCTGCTTGTGTTCCCTCTCTCGCTGTGTCTCTGTGTCAAATAAATAAAATCTTAAAAAAAAAAAACACACAATAGTACAAACGGTCAGGAAAGGGTAAAGGCCCTCACATTGTGTGATAAATAGCAAAGTTTCCAATTTATATTAGACTCTAATAAGTCAATATGAGTGCTGTAATATTTAGTGTGATCACTAAAAGAAGAATAAAGTGATGGATAACTAAAAAGCCAATAGAGGGGAATAAACTACAGGCACTCTTCACTTTGTGTTTTTTTTTTTTAAGATTTTATTTATTTATTTGAGAGAAAGAATGAGAAAGAGAGAGCACGAGAGGGGGGAGGGTCAGAGGGAGAAGCAGACTCCCTGCTGAGCAGAGAGCCCAATGCTGAACTCGATCCCAGGACTCCAGGATCATGACCTGAGCCGAAGGCAGTCGCTTAACCAACTGAGCCACCCAGGCGCCCCGCTTTGTGTTTTAGTACAGAACTGTAAAAATGACAGTACTAGCTAAAACTGTATAATCAAAAAAATAATCAATGGAAAAAATTACAATTATTCTGTGACTTTAATTTTTTTTGGCCAGAACATTAAACACTCTCTAACTGTTGGTTGTAAATGTATTAGGGAATTTTAAAATAGTAACATTAATATTTATTTAGTACACTGTAATTTAAAACAATAGAAAAATTGTAGAGTAGTTTGAATACTACATGACACCTTCTTATGGTATAATTTACAATACAGAGCAAGCATCTCTTCTATGGCTTGGTGAATTGTCTACTCTTTTCCAAGCTCGGATCAGCTTCCAAGTATCTCGTGAAATACCTTTGAGAGGTTCTTTTCGTTTCTTTTCTTTTCCTCTCTCTCTTTGCTTTCTTTTTCCTTCCTTCCCCTTCCTTCCTTCCCTCCTTCCTTCCCATTTTTATTTTAATCTTCCAGGCTCATCATGACAAGTGCTCTCCTTAATCCCTGTCATCTGTCTCATCCATCCCCCCCCCACCTCCCATCTTGTAACCATCAGTTTGTTCTCTATAGTTAAGAGTCTGTTTCTTGGTTTGTCTCTGTTTTTCCCTTTGCTAGTTTTGTTTTTTAAATTCCACATATGAGTGAAATCATATGGTATCCATCCCTGATTGAATTATTTCACTTAGCATTATACTCTCTAGCTCCATTCATGTCATTGCAAATGGCAAGATTTCATTCTTTTTCATGGTGAATATTCCATTGTGTATCTATATCTTCTTTATTCATTCATCAATCGATGGATATGGGCTGCTTCCATATGTTGGCTATTGTATATAAGGCTGCAATAAACACAGGGGTATATGTATCCCTTTGAATTAGTGTTTTTGTATTCTTTGGGTAAATATCAAGTATGTGATTGCCGGCTCATAGGGTAGTTCTATTTTTAACATTTTGAGGAACCTCCATACTGTTTTCCACAGTGGATGCACCAGTTTGCATTTCTACCAACAGTGCAAGAGGGTTCCCCCTTCTCCATATCCTAACCAATACTTGTTTCTTTTGTTTTTGATTTTAGTCATTCTGACAGGTGTGAGGCAATATTTCACTGCAGTTTTTACTTGAATTTCCCTGATGATGAGTGATGCTGAATATTTTTTCATGTATCTGCTGGCCATCTGTATGTCTTCTTTGGAGAAATGTCCGTTCATGTCTTCTGCCCATTTTTAAATTGGATTATGTTTTTTGGGTGTTGAGTTTTATAAGTTCTTTATTAGATATTAACCTTTTATCAGATATGTCATTTGCAAATATCTTCTCCCATTCCTGGAACATTGTCTCTCTCTTCATCACAACTCCTTTTTTCATTTATGTTGACAATATGCTTTCACTAGATTCCTCTGGCTATGTTTCTCGAGTCAATGTTCTCAGGGTCAGTGCTTTCTTATATAACTCCATTGATATTTATTTTGAATTTTACTTCTAGCATTATTACTTTTAGTTACTCTACCACACTTCCCTCTACATTAGCCAATTCTCTCTTTTAAACACCCATTTTCATAAAATGTCACATGGGTTCATCACTTGAAGGTAAGGAGGCAACTCAACTACATGTTTTGCTGTCTGTGCACAGACTGAATAACAGATGCTCAGTGACAAATCACTGGCAGACTTTGAGAAAGAGACATGATTGGTCACTGACCATGTTGCACATCTGTTATTTACACAGTGGACAAAGAATCTAACAGCAAAATTTGCACTTTATGGAATTACTCACTGTTAATATACCATGATAACTGAAATGTAAATCATGCTATTAGGGAATTTATGTTATTTAAGTAAATCTGATAACAAAAATTTGTGCATATTGGAACTATGCAAAGCAAAGACTACATGTAATGAGAAAGTTTCCCTTTTTGGTTCCTTCTGTGAAAGCCTCACCATGTTTTATTGTAATTACTTATCTATAGGCCTGTCTCAGTTATTACATCATATTCATGTGCCCTGCATAGAATTTGGCATATATCAAATGCTCAATAAATAGTTGAATGATGTAAGACTTGTATATCCACTACAGTAACCTCACAAAGAGAATGGAAGTAAGAAGTGACTTCTAGTGGCTCTGTAGATTTTAATTAATTTCATTTGTACTAAAATAATAATAAAAATTCAGAATATCAACAAAACAGACTTTTATTACATACCAACTATGGGTCAGATATTTTGCTAGGGACTGAGAGTCACAAATCAAGGAAACAAGTATGGTCTCTTTCCTCAGGGAGCTTACTAATTAGTTGGAAAATAGCTATATTACCTTGGACTACAGAATAAAGTCTGCTGACATTTGCCTTTATTCATTATTAACATTCACATCACTCATGCTGTGCCCTCTTAAGAAAATCAGCCATAATTTCAGTCCTTGCTGATTTACTACACAATGGAATGAAGCATGATGTTCTTCTGTTCTCACTGGCCATGGAAACATTTTGCAGAATGTGAAGCCACTGTTCATTCATAGGCTTGATCCTACACTCTTATTCACTTACAGCTTTCTATGGTCTCACCTCACTGAGTTGCCTTTCTAACTGAAAGATTATTTGGAGCAAGCAGAAGAGTGCTAGAAAGGCAAGTTCTAATAATACATGCCACATGGTCTTTGCTTATGCTGTTTCTTCCTCCTCAATGCTTTTCCATTAGGCGCTTTCCATCCCTTTCATCTAATTAATGCCAACTTACTCTTTAGAACTCTGATCCCCGACCCTCCAGTCTAGGTCAAGAATTCCCCTAGATGTTGTTATAGTATCATTTACCTTTCTTTCCTAAGATTCATCAAAATTTGCAATACATATTATTTGTGTAAAGATTTGATTAATGTCTCTCTCTCTCAAGAACTCAGCTCCATAGTACCTGGCACACAGAGTAGGCACTCAACAAATATAGCTGAATAAAAGAGCTTGGCTTGTGGCTAAGCCAAATTTTAGAAATAGGAATATGATAAAAGATAAATTGTTCTTTGACTTTCAAATTTACTTTCTGATCATTGGCATTCAGCCAGTGTAGAGCTGGTGTCTGAAGAGATTTTTGTCATTACATCATTTCTGGCCTTTATCCCATGACCTTATTTCTTTCCTTCTGCTCAGGAGAACATATTGTATAAGGTCAGTAAGATGGATCTGGAGCCCCAGTTTAATGTCTTTGCTTGCCAAAAAGATTGCTTCTGCTCTGGGGCACACACCTGCTTCTTCCTTCTCTGCCAGCTCTGTGAGGTGAAGCAAATTAGAAATGTTCTTCTTCCCAGGGTTGGTGGGATAAAAGCCTCCAGTTCATACCTCCATCAAATGACAAGTATTCAATAAACACTTATCATATATACTGCACAAGACCAAACACAACAGGTGATGGAGTTTTATCAGTTATGAACTTAGCATATGGGAGGGGCAAGGTGGACGGCTATCAATACACAATCCTGTTGATTTAAGTTCCTGGACATCTTGCCAATCAACCCTCTTCTGTCTTTATCATCACTACCCAAGATCAAGCCACCATCTTTCTTTGCCTCTGTCTCTTAAGACATGTCCCAGCATCCACTCTGGCCCTGTCCACCTGATCTTCTCACTGAAGCTTAAGTAATGTGTCAAGTGGTAAGTTGGATCATTATGCTTCTCCCTATCCCTTAACCCCCACACTTGTTCAAAGCCCTACAATGTTCTGCCATTGCTCTTAAGATAACAAATACTCACACCATATCCTATGAGGCCCTGCAGGTTCGTGCTCCTGTCTACTCCTTCAGCTTTATCTCATGCCACTTTCACCCTTACTCTCTGTGCTCCAGCTGCTGTGCCTTCTTTAAGCTTCCTAAAGGAGCTATGCTCCCACTCACCTTGGAGCCTTCCCACATGCAGATTCTTCTGTCAGAAGCACTCCCTGCCACCCCCAGTTTTTCAGCTAGTCAATACCTCCTTCACTTTTAGTTATCATCTCAAGTATCACAATAAAAATAACAATTGGACTTCTAATCCAGATCTGTTTGTCTCTAAAAGCTGTTGCTATTCCTACCATACTTTGTTTCCCCCCAGTAAAGAAATAGGACATGGTGGGCAAAACCCAGGGGACACATGCTAGTTCAAAACCTAGGAAATGCTTCTGGTCTAGCCTCTTTCTCAGGATCCAGTTTTATTTTCTCCTAGGCATAGCAGCTGTTAGAGGAGCCATTTCTTCTTCCTTCCTTCAGCATCTTTTCCACCCAGTAGTTTCTCTGCCTGAATCATGGCAAAACTGAGGTTTCATGATGTTTCATGGAAAGACTGTAATACTGGGTGTCAAGCAAAGTGGGTCCAGGCACCAGCTGTGCCACTCACTAGCTGTGTGAACATGCTCAAGTGACATGATCTTGCTCAGTGTATCAGACTGGGTCCTTCAAGAAACACTCTAAGACAGAGGTGGACATGCAAGAGGTTTACTGGGGAAAATGTCTATGCAGATTAAAGGGGAAGAAGCATGAGTAGGTAGAGAGAGTCTTCAATACAAGTCTGACATCTATGAAAGGATAAGGGAAAGGAAGGAGAATTGCATCTGGGTTCAAGAAAGTTTAGGCTAGGCTGAAGGGGAGTCCTCTAGCCCAGGCACTTGGTAGAGGGGTCCCACACCCAGATGAATGGACTCTCACTAGTGTCACCTTCTGGTTCAGATGTTAGCTGGGAGCAGCCTGGGGAAGCATGGCTTTTGCATGAACATGGGGTAAGTCTGGGAGATAGTGGCTGGGAATGCCCATCAACTATGCTTCCCTCAGAGGGAGATGCGAGTGGCACATTATCACCTTCAGCCTCCGTCCGTTTCCTCATGTTTAAGATGAGGAAGGAATCCTCAGTAATCCCCGGGATGTCTTCTAGCTCTGAAACTATGAGATTGTCTACTTGCTTCCACATTGTGTTATTTATCTCTTCTAACTTTGAAGTGTATTTTTCTTTTTTTCTGGTAGTAACCAAGGAAATAAGAATGAATAATATAAACAAAAGGGATATTTCTAATAAGCCTGAAAAATAAATCCTGTTTTTTCCTTCTCTCCTTGATTCAACTTTTAGTAAAGAAGTGTAAGGCCTTTAAGTCTTATGTACCCTTACATCTCTAGGACCGAGCACAATGACTGCCATATAATGCCACATAACAGAGACTTTCCTTTACTGAATGACCAACATTGAATGGAACTAGGTCTGATTTTAAACACATTCATTTACTTAACTTCTAGGTTTTCCTTCTGGGAAAGAGTACCATGTAAATATGCTTTTTCTCTTGTTTTGGCAACCAGGGTTCCTAAATCCCTCCCCTCAAGAGCATGTTCACTTTCCTCATCCTTGTCTCCCTCTTAAAGGCTCAAAGAACATTATTTTCCCATTAGAAAATCTCCTACCAATCTCAGTGTTCCCCAATCTTCCTCCAGAAAAATAGTATTTTTTTAATTGTGTTTTTTTAAAATAAGTATTTATTTATTTAAGAGAGATTGAGAGCAGCAGAGGGAGAGGGAGAAGCAGACTCCCCACTGAGCAAGGAGCCCCATGCTCATGGGTTTCCATCCCAGGACTCCAGGATCATGACCTGAGCTGAAGGCAGATGCTTAAATGACTGAGCCACCCAGGCACCCCTAGAAAAATGGTATTTGATCATCTCTCCACATATGGTCCCTGTTCTTAAGGAACTCATAGTCGAGTTGGAAAATAAGACCTGAATCAGTAACAAATTCAAGATACATTATAATCATAACCATAAACACAGCAGCAGCTATTGCCAGGCATTGTACTAAGTGCTTTTCACAGCTGGGACCAGATAAATAAAGGAGAAAGGCAATTGGATGGACAGATGGATGCTAGAAAGCTTTCCCTCAGCTGAGTTGGGGTGGGGAGGAGCCACCATTCTCCCAGTGGGGGAGATGTAGATCCAGTGTTGCAGATATGCCTTTCTGGGGGTGGGTAGAAACAGGAAATCAGGATTTCAATATGCAGTCATTCCATTTTATAATAACAGGGACTAATTCAAAAGTTTTAAAACATGGTGTTAGGAAAATAAGCTCATTTGATAAGCAAATCTGGCCCATGGATACATTGGGACCTGTGGAATAAATAACACCATTTAATAATCACCGAGTGTTAAATATAGAGTTCACATATTGGAAAAGTTGAGAAGAGGAATTAATGATTTTGTCAGAGAAAGTTTAGTAGAAGAGGTTAGTACAGTATCAGATAGGCAGGGGGGCATTTTAGGCAAGAAGAAATATGTATGTGATGAAGCTCTGACTAGCAGGAATGAGCAGGACATCTTTCTAGTAACAAAGAAAATAAGACTAGGTGGATCAAGCTGGAAAAAAATTAAGAAAAGTACCATCAGTGTAGCCTATAGGTCATCTTTTTTTATTTTATTTTATTATGTTAGTCACCATTCATTAGTCATCATTAGTTTTTGATGTAGTGTTCCGTGATTCATTGTTTGCGTATAACACCCATTCAATATGTGCCCTCCTTAATACCCATCACCAGGCTAACCCATCCCTCCATCCCGTCCCCTCTAAAACCCTCAGTTCCTTTCTCAGAGTCTATAGTCTCTCATGGTTTGTCTTCCCCTCCGATTTCCTCCCCTTTATTTTTCCCTTCTACTGTCTACTTTTTTTTTTTTTTAACATATAATGTATTATTTGTTTCAGAGGTACAGGTCTGTGATTCATCAGTCTTACACAATTCACAGTGCTCACCATAGCGCATACCCTCCCCGATGTCTATCACCCAGCCACCCCATCCCTCCCACCCCCATCACTCCAGCAACCCTCAGTTTGTTTCCTTAGATTAAGAATTCCTATCAGTATGATCACATGATACTTGTCTTTCTCTGATTGACTTATTTCGCTTAGCATAATACCCTCTAGTTCCATCCACGTCATTGCAAATTGTAAGTTTTTTTTGTTTTGTTTTGTTTTTGTTTTTGATGGCTGCATAATATTAGGAGGTCATCTTTGGAAGTAATAGTCTGTGAAGCACCACACAAGGGCTAGGTTCTAAGGGATAGAAGGCTGGGACATATCTGAAGCAGATGGAGGTGTTGAGTGGAGGAAGGATGTTGTTCTACCAGAGTACCAAGGGAGTAGGAACTCAGCTCTGCTGAAAAGAAAGGCCTCCTCCACTCCAGATGCTCAGCCAGTATTTGTCAAACAGAATGTAACACAGAGGCGGTGGGGCGCAGAAAACAAGTTGTCCTCTAGAATAATTTAATAACCTACTTCAGGTTTGTCAGTGTTTTTATAGCAAAAAGAATGGAAAAGGAGATCAAGCCCTCTGAGTGTAAAGATGGACAAGTAAGACTGATGTGGGTGGATCACAGGGAGAAAGGGGAGACTGTGGCAATGAAGAAAACAACAGGTAAACACAGGAGTGGGAAAAGGCCAAGCTTTCACTGGTGATTACTAAGAACTTGAGACGGAATACAACAGGATGATTTGGCCTTTTAATATGTGTACATTAATACATTTTAGAGTTAAATCCAGTGGTTCCTGTACATGT
The DNA here is from genome assembly GCF_029215605.1 of Mirounga angustirostris. Taxonomy (NCBI): domain Eukaryota; kingdom Metazoa; phylum Chordata; class Mammalia; order Carnivora; family Phocidae; genus Mirounga; species Mirounga angustirostris. The sequence goes on along the minus strand of NW_026991709.1, from coordinate 171,114,255 downwards.
GCTGGAGAGCAGAGGGAGGGAGTGGAGGAGGGGAGGAGGACAAAATGGAGATGGAAAGAGAGAAGAGAAGATGCCAGATGGAGCCAGAGAGAGAGAAAAGGAGGAAGAGAAGGAGGGAGAAAAAGACAGAGAGAGAGATTGAGAGAGATACTAGTGGAGGTAATTTCAATGGCCATTCCACCTCAAGAGCTCATGTCCTAGGTGAACATAGGTGGTGAAACATCCATAATCTGGTATTTGCAGCTGAGTTCATTACCCCTTGTTTCTTACACTGTGAGCTTCTTGTCAGGCCAGGTGTGAAATCATACAATGGCTACTAAAAAACAAACAAATTAATTCATCTGGTGTCCAAATGAGGAAATGGCAATATGTTCCAATCCTGGAGGGCAATCTGGTTGCTTTGGACCTACTGAGAGTGGTATGTGGTCTCCAGTGTGAGATTCTCAAAGCTATGTTGACTCTACATGGTACTTGTTCTTTATATAAGAACTGAGAACACAGTTCCTTTACAGAATGCAGCTCCACTGAGGAACAGAATGTCCACTTTGGTAGGGCTAACTATGGAAAAACCACGATTCTGATGAGTAATCACATGGAAGCAGCAGCTGGTCCAAAGTGGGCACCTAAAACTTTCATAAGAAATGGAGTCTGCAGGGAAATGAGGGGAGCTAAGGAGAGATAATTGCCAGGGAGAGAGAAGGGTTGAGGCCAGGTCAGTAGATTCAAGAGGACTGACTCCAGCTGAGCTGCAAGGAGCCAGCAGCAGGCCCATGAGAGCCCTACAGACCAGAAGACATCTGCCAGACTGTCTAGAGATGCTGATGAGAGGCCAAGAAGAGCTGCTAGAGAGTGAACTCATCCATCACTTAGGGCTGTAACGGTCTACACTGAGTGTCCAGAGAAGTAGAGGAGCCATTTCCAGGGAGAGGAAAGTACACTCTTTGGAGGAAGAAAAATATCAAGAGGAAATTTTCTTTTCAAAGGGAATAATGCCTGTTACTTAAAAATAACATAGCTGATGGCTCACGCTGTTTGTTATGCAGCCTGCTGTCAGTTTCAGCAGAACTCATCTCTCTCACTGCTCCATCAGGCAGGAAGGCAGCCAGAGCCTTTCTCAAAGTTGATAGCATGGAACTTCTTCCATCTGCCAATTATCGTGACCTTAGAAATTCAACAGACTCTATCGGGCACACGCATGCCACTTAATCATGAGGAACACAAGAAAACATTTGCACAGCGCTCACCATAGCACACACCCTTCCCAATGTCTATCACCCAGCCACCCCCTCCCTCCACCCCCCACCAAAAAAAAAAGAAAAAAAGAAAACATTTGCACAACTAGAAGACACACCGCATATGAACATCTTAAGTCATTTCCAACAACCAGGGGAAAAATGCATGTGTACACAGACCTAAGTAGAGAAGACAAGCCCGTGAGTGGCAGAGATGGAGAATTTTAAGTTTCGTTAAGTCATGGGCTCCTATACCTAATATTGAAACAAATAAACAATATTAGTTTATAGAGCACACAGCCTCACTCATGACAATATAGTGTGGCCCAGATTGAATATACTGTTGGACTAAAAATGGTCTCTGAAGCTTATCATTCTCCCTCACAACGACACACGTCTCAAGTTATAAGCCTCTCAGTGGAAACTGGACTACCTTAGCCTGATTCTCTCCTTGCCCTAAGTCTCTACACTGTTGTACTGATACAACAGGAAAGGGGACATAAAGGGTAATTTCTAACATGATCTGCTGACAATTGGCTTGTGGTACAGATCACCCAGCCCAGTTCATCTGCAGTCTTGGCGGTGATGGGGAAGGAGGGAAGACATGGTGCACGAGCTCAGTCTCTTGCTTCAGAACTTTGAGTCAGGACAGACTGACATCACCCTATGACCTGCAAGTCAAACGCTGCCCCTGCAGTGTCATGACACATCTGGAGCCTTATTTACACAAAGACGAAAGGCTCCTTGACTCGGTTCTGTTGCTAGTGCCTGACCTGCAGGGGCAGGTGCAGTGGAACGAGACCCCTGGTGAGATGCTCTCATTCCATGAAGGCTGCCATATGTGACCCATGAACCTTGGTCTATTAAGAGAACAGTCACCAAGTTTGGTGGAGCAGCACTTTTAAAATATAAAACTGGTTTGTAAGGATTTAGGAAAAAACTCCTCTATGATTGCACCTAAGAGTTTAGGAATAAATGAGTAGAACATTGAAAAATAGAACACATTCACTTCTTGCCTATTTCAAACCTATTCATCTTTTAAATCCCAGCTTAAAAGCAACCTACTGTACCAAGCTTTAACCTAAATTCCTGTCACAAAATTATTATGTTCATTCTTATATACTCTAGGTCTCCTACATCATGCTGTGTTTACATCTATTAACACAGTTCTAGAAATTGTATTTTGCACTTGGGTCGTTTTCTTGTCAGTTTCCCCTGCTACTTGTATACTCCTTGAAACAAAATCTGAGCAATGAAAAATCCTGTGCCCATCCCTTAATATGAAAAGCAGAGTAGTGCTCAACATGTTTTTAATGATTTAATGAATTCATTTTGAAATAAAGAAGGTAATAGATCCATAACCAAAGTACTGTTACCTTGCTTACCACTAAAGGTACTGAATTCCAAAGCCACACAAGCCTTAGAGAAAACATTCAGATCTTGTTTACTTATGTATTTTTTTAGTTTTTATCAGTATCTGCTCACTGCGCTAACTAAAATAACAGTCCTTCTATTTAACCTCCAGTAGAGAACAGGGTTTGGAGAGAGAATTGGGCTAATGGAAGTAAATGTTCAGAACGAGTATTATTTTATTTAATCTTGCTTTGTTCACTGGGCTTCTTAATTGGTACTCCCACTAATGGTGTTTCTTGTTTTGGTTCTCAAAGAAAAACAAACAACCTAAAATAGCCAGACACAGTGGAAAGCAGTCTAGATTCTCAGACACCAGCTTCCTTCAGGAAGCAATGCTCAGATGGATGTAACTACGGACAAACAATCACAAACTCTTCCTGTGAGAAATGGATGTTCCTGTGTTAAGGACCCAGTGAGACAAAAATGAATCCTTTTAGGGATACTGCCATTTAAAAAAAAAAAAGCATAGACAAAATGAATATAGGACTCCTTACCAAATTCTATGCTCAGTTAATCATAAATTTGCAACACATATGCAGGGCTTTTCATCTTCAAAAAGAAACCTTGCTGCTGGATTTCAGAAATATCCTTATTTTTAAAAGAGAAATCCTAAAGAAGGGTTTCCTAGCATTACCACACATATAAATGTCATCCTCTATGAGTCTTAAAAATCCAGATTTTCTAGCCCAGAAGAATTTTACGTGCCTATTTCACTAAAGAATTGTTCTGTTATCATTACTATTACTCTTATTTTTGTTGTTATCATTAGTCTTTCCAGCACCCTCCACCCTTCTTCTGAGAAAAGAATACTTCTTTTCCATAGGAAACTTATCCCATCTGATTTGGGTGAGGCTCAACCCTCAATGCCATGTGACATGCAAGGTATGCTCCACACTCATTGGGACTCAGGCCCAGCCAACCACAATACTCTATTCCTCTGATTGTTGGGATGGGCAGATGACTTATACTGTCAATTACAAGCTTCCCTGAGATTTGTAATATAGGTACTTAGAGAAACACTGTTTCTTCCTTTTAATCATTGATCATGACCAGGTAGGTTTGGGATTATCCAGTGCCCTATAGCTCTATAAATGGAAATAATCTGCCAGAAAATGAAGTCAACATGTAGAGGTGAGCAGGGTTGAGAAATGGAGAAAGACTCTAAGCTATGAAGATGTCATATAGATCTCTGAGTCCAGTTGGGCTTGAGATTTAGTTAACCCCATACTTCATAGTCCTATCACCCAAACATGTTTTCAGTAAATTTGATTATGTAATCTGTGATATGCAACCCAAAGAGGTCTAATCAATAATCCATATTTTGCCTATTATCTGAAAAGGATACAATAGTGAGGCTCTGAATACTCCAAATCTATAGCTTTTTTTTTAAAAGGTTTTATTTATTCATTTGAGACACAGAGATACAGAGAGAGAGAGAGAGAGAGAGAGAGAGAGAGAGAGCATGAGCAGTGGGAGAGGCAGAGGGAGAAGAAGAAGCAGACTCCCCGCTGAGTCAGGAGCCCGATGTGGGGCTTGATCCCAAGACCCTGGGAACATGACCCGAGCCAAAGGCAGACGCGTAACCATCTGAGCCACCCAGGCGCCCCAAATCTATAGCTTTTGGTCATGCTCCTCTCCCTGTTTGAAACGCTTCTCCTACTGCCCATTTAAGTCTTAAGGTCCAACTCAAGTCCATTTCTCCCATGAGCTTCTTTCCTTCGTTTTTGGGGGAGCCTCTTATCTTGGACATACTATCCATGTAAGAATTTCTCAAACTAGAATCCAAGAATCCCTAGGATCCTCAAGTTATCCAGGAAAAGTTTTTATTTTGTTATTCTATGTTAACTGCTTACTGAGCAATTACTTTGTGCCAGGTTCAATCCTAAGGATCGGGAATAGAAAAATGAACAAGATAGACAAGTTTTTTGATGTAGTTCATATTCTAGTGAGGGTTGAGTGATGGGCAATAAATAAACATCTGGTGATAGAAATAAGTAAGCAAGTTTCAGATAGTGATAAATGCCATGAAGATGATCAAGCAGGACCATGGCGTTACAGTGTCTGTGGGAGGAGGGGGCTATTTCAGATAGGTTGGGATGGATGTTTAAACATATTTAAGCAGAGTACCATAATAAAAATAACATAAGGCAGCACTAAGGGCAAGGAATACTTTTTTTTTTCTTTTAAAAGGGGTCTCCAAAATGCTAAACATAGAGTTACCATATGGCCCAGAAATTCCACTACTAGGTATGTATCCAAGAGAAATATAAATATACATTCATACAAAAATGTATACATGAATATACACAGTACCATTATTCATAACAGCCAAAAGTGGAAACACCCCAAATGTCCATCAACTGACGAATGGATTAAGAAAATGAGGTATAATCATACAATGGACTATTATTTGCCTAGAAAAAGGAACTAAGTACTGATACATGTTACAATATAGATGAACCTTAAAAACATGCTAAGTGAAAGAAGCCAGTCACAGAAGGTCATATGTTACATAATTCCATCTATGTCAAATGTTCAGAGAAGGCAATTCCACACAGATAGAAAGTAGATTAATGGTTGTCTGGGGCTGGAAAACTGGAGATGCGAGTGACTGCTAATGTGTACAAAGAAGTCTCTTTTTGGGGTCTTGAAATATCTCAAAATTAGATAGTGGTGATGGTTACACAGCTCTGCACAATGAAAAATCACTGAATTGTATACTTTACTCTTTTCTTAAATTATATACTTAAATGGGTGAATTTTATGATATATGGATTATATCTCAATAAAGCCATGAAAAAAATCTACCAAAAAAAGAAAGATCTATCATTTGGGTTTGAGGAACACTAGTGTACAGTTCTGCATTAACTTAATCAAATATTGTCTTGTGTTGTTACTTTGTGTTTCCTAAGGTTCTATCTTTTGGCCCCCACTAGACCATAAAGCTTCAGGGCAGTAAGGACTATGCATTTCATTTCTGTAATATTTCTTTGACATGACTTCAGAGGTGTGCACATAATAGGGTTTCATTAAATACATGCTTACTGATGGGTCATCTGATGGAAGGCAGCAAGCATGAAGATCTTGGAGTCATGGTTTTCTAGGGCTGCAGTAACAAAATACCACAAATTAGGTGGCTAAAATAATAGAAATTTGTCATAATTCTGGAGGCTGGAATTTTGAAATCAAAGTGTTCACAGGGATGGTTCCTTCTGAGGGCTGTAAGGGAAAGATCTGCTCCAGTCCTCTCTCCATGGCTTGTAGATGGCTGTCTACATGTTCACATGGCATCCTACCTGTGCATAGATATGTGTGTGTGTGTGTCCAAATTTTCTCTTTTTATAAGGACACTAGTCCTGTTGGATTAGGACTCACAAGAATGACCTCATTTTAACTTGATTACCTCTGTAAAAACTCTCTCTCCCAAAGAGATCACATTCTGAGGGAATGAGGATTAGGACTCTGACATATTGTTTTTAGTGGGACACAATTCAACTCCTAGCTGAGTCAGATTTTAATTTCTATTTAAATTTTTACCCATGAAGTTCATGATTTTGTAAACTCCCTGACAGCTCCCCGGCCAGAGTATTTTAGCCATGCCTCGGGTAGTAACTATTATTATATCACTAAAGCTGAACAGAAAGTGTCTCACTCCAGTGACCAGGCTATAATTCAGCCTTTTTGCTAAGACTTTCTTATTTTGCAGGAAACTACTTTGCCCTATCACTAGGTGAATTCATTTGGCTTAGCCTTATTCTTATGTCCACCCATTTCTTAATGTCAAATAAAAGGGCAAGCCAAGCGAGGCACTCAATTTTTCTGAAACATACAAAGCATTACTATTTCTCAAATCATTAGGAGGTAGGCCAGTCTGAATGACTAAAAATCTTGGAAAAATAAATAAATGTACACAAAGTTTGAACTGTATTAAATCCCTCTGTATATATCCATACATTCAGCACCCATCCACAGGGACTGGGTCTAAACAAAATATTTCCTGAAATGAACACTTTTTAAACAAATAGAATAACATTGTTTTTTTAAAGATTTTATTTATTTGTTTGAGGTAGAGAGATAGAGAAGCTGAGGGAGAGGGAGAAGCAGACTCCTCACTGAGCAAGGAGTCTGACACAAGGCTCGATCCCAGGACTCTGGGATCATGACCTGAGTTGAAGGCAGACACTTAACCAGTGGAGCCACCCAGGTGCCCCAACAACATAATTTCTAAATCATCTTTCACTGGTTTTATTTAAATAATGATCCTAAAAATCTTGAAAACAGAGGAAATTTTTGTTTTGTTTCTTTCTCCAAATCAGGGAAATGTTTACCTTTAAACTTTCTTGCACTCTTGCTTTGCTTAGCAAATAGTTATTTGTGAAGGCCTCGGCTGTGTTAGGAACTTGGCCTACAAGTCAAGACATCTGGATCCTGTTCCTTGATCTGTCCCATCTTAGGTAGTGAATCGAGACATGCCCCTTAACCTCCCAGAGTCCTATTTTGTACATCTTTAAAAAGAATATGGTACTACCTGTGTAGCCCACTGGATTTTTGAGAACCAATCGACTCTACTCTGAAGAAATTAAAATTTAATAGTGTATGTGATGGAGGTTGTTAAATTGTTCACTATTTATATGTTTATTGACTAGAAAAGTGACACCTGGCACAAAGTAGGTGCTTCTCAAATATACATTAAATGGATACAAAATCACAGATACCTCCCTAGAAAAACAGAATTTTAAATGTTAATGAAATGTTAAAATTCAAAACCAAATTTTTGACTTGAAAATATAGTACTACTTTTGAAGCTTCTTGTGAATTTGCAATCATTTAAAAATAAAAACTTCAAAGCAACAGTAACAAAACCAAGTCTCAGCGAAATGGAGGTATTCCCATGGAATGTCTCTAAAGAGAATGTCAGCTGTCATGTGCAGTAAGCCACGACAAATGTGAGCATTTGTGGCTTAGGACAAGAGCCACTGCCTGAACATGACAGATACAAAGGGTCTGAAGAGAGGAAAGAAAAAAAAATAGAGAACTCAATACACATACATGTGCACCCACACATTGTAATAATTTATAGGAAAAGAAAGCTTCCAAGGTTTTTTTGGCTTTAGATACCTAAAGTGGCTAAATAAAATTATACTTGGTACACAGATTACTTTTTTTATTAACATATAATGTATTATTTGTTTCAGGGGTACAGGTCTGTGACAGATTACTTTTTAATATTTAAACAATTTTAACTAGTTCTTTCAGATGATCAGTAAGTTGGGCTATGATAGAATCCAAATTAAAAGGCAAAGTTTCTATCTGCAGCCAATTTATGTTCAGAGCATTTAGGGGAAATTTTCATTGCTCAGTTTTATTATGCAGAACTTATTGAGATATAAAATTTATAGAAAATTTTTTGTATTTTTACTGGCATTAACTTTCTCCGATGTTTTTTCCAATCCCAAGAGAAATGTGAATGTTGAAAATTACAGTGTGTTGTTATTATAAATGCCTTTGTCAAGAACACATTATAATAACATTTAATTTCTATTTTTTTCAAATAAATTCAATAGTGTGAAAAGCATTATGTAGGTGGTTAATTTTCCCCATTTATAAGCTTTTTATTTTCCAAATGACAAAAAATTAAAAAAAATAATAACACCAGTGAAAAGTGGGGAAAACTCTAGATTACAGATGGTCTCAGATAAGTAACTCCTCTACACCGGTGTTAATTTTGTGGTGAACTGCTAATATCTTTGGGAGACATCATCAGAAATCAGAATTTGTGTGAATAAGAGTCTGTTCAACAGGGCAAGCCAGTGTCTACACTTCCAACAAATATTGATTGATATTGATCATAAGTCCCCAAAATAATGTAAAGCACAGTGATGACAGATAACTAAAGAAAAGGCATAAGATGGCACAAGGCCACATAATTGGAAGGAGGAATATAACACATTGGTTCAGAGGATGAGGAAAGAGAGCTTGGGTTCAGGTCTGAAGAGTAAGAGTAAACCAAGCAATACTCAAGAGAATTTAAAACATATCCACACAAAAACTTGCACATGCATATTCATAACAGAATTATTCCTAATAGCCAAAAATGGAAATAACTTACATGTCCATCAACTGAGGAATGAATAAGCAAAGTGTGGTACAGTCCCATGATGGGATGTTATTATTCAGTCATTAAAAGGAAATAAAGTACTTATTCATCTTGTAACATGGATGAATCTTAAAAATATTATGCTAAGTGAAAGAAGTCAGACATAAAAGGTCACATATCACATGATTACATTTTGTAAAAAGTCTATAATAGGCAAATCCACAGAGATAGAAAGTGGATTAGTGGCTGTCAGGGGCTGGTGGAGGGGAATGGGGAGTAACTGCTGATGGCTACAGGGTTTCTTCTGGGGATGATGAAACACTCTGAAATTTGACAGTGAGGATGGTTGCATAACTTTGTAAATATACTAAACATCACTGAGTTGTACTCTTTAAGTGGATGGATTTTCTAGTATGTGAATTATATCCTCCCCCCACACAAAAAGAACTAACTAGATAATGAAAAAATGTAGTGGCAAAAGTCTGACAAGTAGGAAGTGAAGGAAGCCCAGTGTTGCTTGAGCAGAGAGCCAAGGGGATAGGCAAGGAAGCTGGAAAGAAGGGAGGCTTGGGACAAGACACTGCCTTGGTGGCATGGCTGGCACGCTCTGCTGCTAACTACTTGCTGCTGGTCTCCTTTACTAGTCCTGCTTCTAACTACTTGCTCCTGTTCTCTTTTGATGGATATTCCAACCCAACTCTATCTCATGAACTCCGTTTGCCATTTTTCCCCACAAAGCATTCTCCCCCTCAATCAACTCAAGCTCCTTATCTCTGAATCATACCATGTTCTTTTCCATGCTGTTTTACACCTAAAATACTTCTGTCTGACCTGCTCTGCATTCTAGGGAAGAGGCAGCATACACACCAATGATGGGCAGGTCTCCTGCTTAGCCCAACACCTGGAGGAACATTTCAGATAAATGGAATGATGTTCCCAAACATGGTGTTGATTTGTCAGGTAAAAAAGGAGCTAACGTCCTCTGAAAAGTGAAGTCACAGAGATTGGGCTTTTGAAGTTTCCATTTTGAGAATCTGTGGATAGGAGAGAATGGAAGGGGCTATCTAGACAGGATAGATCTTAAAACAGTGAAGTAAGACAAAGAATGGGGTCTGACTCTGAGGTGACCCCTGTGAAGGATTAGCCTTGTATTTTCCTTCAGATTTTGGGAACAGCCATATTGTATATGCAGCTTCAAGTCTTTTTTTTTTTTTTCTTTTTCTATATTGTAGTTAGTGTGGTTAATAGTTAGACCCAAGTTTTAGTGAAAAATCACAGCCATGACTTACTCATTGATCGTTGGCTGGCTCCTGTGGTTTCTTTCTTTTGTGGTTCCCTGAAGTTAATATTCCAGTCTCTCTAAGAGCCACTCCAAAGGCAGAATGAAAGCAGTCTGGCTGATAGAATCTAAAGAACAGAATACAATCCTTCATACAAAACATGTTTGTGAGTACCGACTACATACCAGACCCATTTCTAGATGCTGGAGATTCTGGAGTATAGAACACAAATCCCCTGACCTCACGGAGCTACCATTACATATGCCTCTCAAATACTTATTGAACATCTTCTGCTTGCCAGGCACTGTGCCACACAATGGGGTAGAGCAGAAGAAACTCATAAGGGCCTTTGGCAAATCTTGCCCATCGTTTTGTGAAAAACTAGAGAGAGCACAATCTATTGATTGGGGGCTAAATCACCTAAAGTCCCTAAAAGAGCAGCTATAATCCTCAATTCTGGGTCTCCTAGCAAAGTCACGAAAACAATGACTCGTGGAACACTACATCAAAAACTAATGATGTATTATATGGTGACTAACATAATGAAATAAAATAAAAAAAAAAAGGAACATGAAAAAGCATTCTTATCTTTTGTCAAATGAGAGCAACTGCCTCCCGTCTATCATCCCATCCCCTACCCTTGGTGGTGGAGGAAATGGCATCATCTGAGTCCATCTTACTGATGTCAGAGGTCAATCTCCTGAGTTGCAAAAATGAGCTGACAGACTCATCTGATGCAGGCATAGGCTGAGAACTCTAAGGGATTCCAAACAGCTCAAATCTGCCATGGGGCTCAGTTTCCTCCTCAGAAATGTGGGTGACAACTGAGCTTTACAGTTTATCATAGTGGACTTCTCAAAAATACTTTTTATTTTTAAACAGTTTGACTCATAAGAAGTTCCCATGTACCCTTCACTCTGTTTCCCCAGTAATATCTTACAGAACCACAGTTAAGTTGTCAAAACCAAGAAACTGACATGGGCAAAATACTATTACCTCAAATACAGACCATATTCAGATTTTGTCAGGTTTTTCAGACACTTTCCTCCTGAGGATATATAGCTCTAGGACATTTTATCACATACGCAGATTCTGATAACCATAACCAAAATTGGGATACAGAACTGTTCCATCACCACAAAGGATCTCTCTCATACTACCACTTAATAGCTGTACCCTGCCCATGACCCTCACCCCTGGTAATCACTGATATATTCTCATCTCTCTAATTTTGTCACTTTGAAAGTAATGGATTTTTTAAAAATTTAAGTTCAGTGTCCTCTTTAATGGAAAACAAAATTATATTTGTGGGTTTTTGGAAGGGCTTATAATTAATCATATTTCCTACCATACAAACTCTCTTCTTTTCTGCTATTCTCCCTTTCATATTCTCCATTTAAAAATCTCTGAAGAGAACTTTACCCCACAGCTAAGCCATCTCATGGATTTCAGATTTATTACTTTAGTGTCTCCAACCTATCACTGGCCCCAGCACAGTAAGAAGGAAAATATTAATGTATGTTTCTCTCAGGCCCCAGAGCTCAGCATGTTCATGCTAATATGAGGGGAAAAAGAAAAAGAAGAAAAGCAATCTAGACATTTCTGCTTTAGGTCCTCTTCTGGTCACAGCAGAACCAAGAGAGATTTACTTCAGGCTCTGGAGATTTTGGAAAAATCCTGAAAGTTAAGACCATGAAGATAGTTCAGAGACATTTGTACACATAGCCTGGCTCACATACTATCCCTAAGTTGATGTGGTATACGAATCCTTAAAAGTAATTTATAAAAATATGGGTGGAAACCAAACCAAACCAAACCTTAGACTATGAGTATACTCTACTGTGGCACTTCTAGTATTTTCAGTGGAGTTACTGACTGCCATTCCATGGAAACCCTGTGGGAACAGTCATAATGTTCTGTAGTTTCTAGATGTAATCTAAAGCAAGATGGTAAAGAAGCAATTTCACAAAAGGCTATGTAATGTCACAACTCTTCTGAACACTGAGAAGCTGCCTGCCTGAAAAGAAATTAATGCTAGGGAATGCTGCCAAAAGTGTGCACATCTAATAGACTTCTCTCAATTATTATTTAAGTATTCTGGAAGGCTCACTATGAAATGAAGAGGCTAAACACAGTTATTTTTAGTCCTGTTATATAAATATACTTCTAGAAAGTGAAGAATTAAATATATAAGCACCAAGAAGTAGGGGTATATGCATTAAATTCTTTAAATGAATTAAATTTTTAAAACTTTACGGGCACCTGGGTGGCTCAGTTGGTTAAGCGTCTGCCTTTGGCTCATGTCATGATCTCAGTCCTGGGATTGAGCCCCGCTTTGGCTCCCTGCTCAGCGGGGAGTCTGCTTCTCCCTCTGTTCTTCTTCTCCATGCTCCTGTACTCTCGCTCTCTAATAAATAAAATCTTTAAAAAACTTTAATTACACTTATTAATTCTCTAAATGAATTTTTAAAAATTTAATAGCACTTTTAATGCAATTTTTTCAAACAACAAATCTGTTAAGCTTTGTTTCAGTGCAGCTTAAACATGTGAGGAATTCCTACTTCCATGTATCAGATATCATGCTACTTAACCATGTTCCTCTGGAAGCAGAAAGGAGATTCTCCTGAAGGTCTATAAAAATCACTCCTGGACCAATAAAAGTAATGAGGTGAATACACAGGAGGAAATAGAACTTCCCACTGCTGGGCCATCTTGCATAGAAGCTTGGGTTCTAGACCTCTCATGGAAGCAAAACCTTTGCCTCATTTCCCGCCCACTATGCAAAGAACTAAAACTTCAGTCCGGACAGTCTGTCCTGATAAGGGTCCTCTGAATATTTGCTGCCTCTCCTTCCCCACCTTCTTTCCCCATCCTCGATGATGATATCTTCCATCCTCTTCACGATCCATCTAAAAAAATTTTTTAAAGATATTTATTTATTTATTTATTTATTTATTTATTTATTTATTTATTTATTTATTTATTTGACAGTGAGAGAGGGAACACAAGCAGGGGGAGTTGGAGAGGGAGAAGCAGGCCTCCCGCAGAACAGGGAGCCCGATGTGGAACTTGATCCCAGGACCCTAGGATCATGACCTGAGCCGAAGGCAGATGCCCAACGACTGAGCCACCCAGCGCCCAGCGCCCATCCATCTAAAATTTTCAAAAAAAAAAAAAAAAAAAAGAAGTCTTTTCAAATCCCATTATCTTTAGGAAAACTTCCTCGACTTCCATCCAGCTCCCAGGTTTCTCTGAAGTCCCATGGGAGGGGAGGTGACGTCTACTACATATCCACTAAGAGCCAAGTGTTTGAGTGTGTATTATCTACTTTAAGCCTAACCCCATGAGAGGAAGGCATTATTCTCTTTAGAATGAATACCAAAAAAATTGCTCAGAGGAGCCATTCTGTCCTTATTTTAGTACAGCTGGGAGTGGTCTAGCCACTTAAATTTCATTCTAAAGCCCATGTGCTTTGGAGATGACCCTGTGTTTTCTGCTTCTCTTGATTACAGCCTCTCTCCCCCAGCTGGTATGTTTACTTAATGTTGGATATATCTCTAACTTGTCTTGCTATTTAGACTATCAACCTCTTTGAAGCAGGGACCCCTGTCTTTCCAAACCTTTATCATTCACAGTATCTAGAGTGCTCTTTAAATAGGAAATACTCAAAAATGATTGCTTTGTTGTTTTTCTCCCCCTTTGTTCTCTTTTCATTCAACTCCAGGTTTGCCTTACCAGTTAATTTTTGTAAGTAGCTAAAGAGGCGCCATTCTCAAACACAGGAAGCTATAGCATGAAATGCTATGGTGAGACGGAAATTCCCAGCTGTTCGGGGAGGGCTAGGGGCAGTGATGCCACAGACAGAGGCAGGTCAGGACATGGGCTCTTGGAGCCTGCTTACTGCACACTCCATTCTGGCATCCACAAGAGAAAAGAGTTGCGGAGGCAAAGGCACTTTTGGAACTCAGCTGCCAGTCCCCACATTTTACGGATGAAGAGCCCAGTGCCCAGGGAGTTTGTAAAAGTGGCTCAGCACAGCCTCCCAACAGACTCTTCTCTCCTCAGGGCCCTGTTCTCCAAATCACTTATTTCCCCCCTAATTATAGAAGCATGTATACTCAATACCAAAATTGTGAAATGTACTGAAAAGTCTGAAAATTAGAAGAGAAATACACCAATAAGCCTACAAGGCAGTGATCACCACGCTGGCCAGCTGGGCCTCGGCAAGCTTTGGCCCCTGCCCATATTCCTCTCTCCATCTCATAGGCTCCCCACGGACTCCACAGGCATAAGAGCCCTGTTTCAATTCTTTCCAAGTGTTCTGCTCTCATTCACCTCCCGTTCCTACCTGAGGTACCCTTAGTCTTTGTCTGTCTGCCTCCCACCCTGCATCTTTCCCCCCTCCAGCTACCAGGCCTCTCATTCTCAGCATGATCACAGCTTCCTCAGGGGCGCTACCCCATCTCCCAGGCTTGCCTAGCTTTCCCTGATGCCACTGCTGTGCACCTTGTATTTCTCCTTGACTGAGCTCCTCAGCTCTCTCATCACTTCTTTATGTCTTTCCTTGTGAAGCTGTTTTTTTGACCTCTAGCACCAACCACTGTGCCCACTGGGCCTGCCAAAGAGATGCTTGATAAATGGTTGTGGAAAGAATTAGTAATTACTAGGACTCTCAGTCCTCTTCTTCCCCTCTTCCCTCCTTCCCTCCCTCCCTCGTGCCTCCCCCCTCTCCTCACGCATCTCCCTCTCTCTCTTTCCTGGTCTCTTTACACACAGAGACACACACACATACATCCATTTAATTATGAACATAATTCATTCAATAAAACTTCATGAAGGCCCTTGAAAATTTGCATACTGTTTTTTGTAGGTAATAGAGCATGAACAATTTACCATTTCAAAGGGTTTTTTTTCTTTTTTTGGTGAAAGGCGTTTTTAAATAATTGCATACTCTAGTTATAGAAATGTAATATAATTTACATATTTCCCCCTTATTGGCCATTTAAGGTTTTTAAAATTATTCAAAATATAAATAATACTGCAATAAATGTGCAAGCAGCTGTCTGCATTTCAGATTCTTTTTTGGATGGATTCCTAACAGTAGAGTAACTGGATTAAGGGAAAAAACATAAAACAAAACAAACAAAACCCCCTGTTGAAACACATAGTCAACAGTTTCCAGAAGAGAAGTTTATTCTTGCACCAGCATGCAATTCTTCATATTAAAGTGTTTGTCTCTGAATGGTCCTGAACAGTATAACTGACCTTGAAATCTGCACTCAGAGGCCAGTCTCACCCAAGAGCAAGCTCAATGGTCAACGCTGTTGCCCAAAGCTAATGAAAGTATTTTTTGCTACCTCCCAAACTTGGCTCTTGCCTCTTCTCGGCTTACTCAAGCACTATACATGCTTCAAGGTGTGGTTTAAATCTTACTTCCTCAAACTCTCATCTCCTTAGCACTTGTTATCTGCACCTTCTTAGGTATCTTTGTTAACCTTAAAGTTAAGGAGCAAATGCCTGAAGCTTGTCTAACACACTCTGCTATTTTCCTGTGGTGCTTAGCAGACTGTCTAGTATACAGAATTCCTTAAGATATAAACATTAATAGATGTTGTGGACTCCTGTTACTTTTAGAATACCTAGTCAATTCTCATTTGGGAAGCTTTCCCTTCTCGGTGGGAGCTTGTCATTCTTGTGGTCCTAGGTTTCCTAACTCTGGAGTAGACATGTAACAATTCTGATTCAGATTCCGAGTCCAACGTGTGGGGTTTTCTCCATATCAAGCAATGCTCCAACACCATCTGGCCGTCTTAAAATTCACCTAGTTTTCACTCTATCTTCCTGGGGATAGCGTCAGAGCCCACAGGTTAAGGGCTTAGTCCTACAAGATTGTGCCCCCCACCACCACTTCAGATGGCAATCACAACCCTATACTTCTGAGGAACCAGCTATCAACTGGAGGTACCAACCACCCTTTCCTTGGGTTTGACTAACTTGCTAGAGAGGCTCACAAAACTCAGAGGAACAATTTACCCACTAGATTATTTGTTTATAAGAAAAGGATATAACTTGGTAACAGCTAGATAGAAGAGGTATCTAGGGAAAGGTATGGGAAAGGGCAAAGAGCATCCACTCTCTCCAGACGCAAGCCTCCCCAACCTGTTCACCAACCCAGAAGCCATCCAAACCCTGTCCTTTTTGATTTTTATGGAGGTTTTATTAAGCAGGCATGATTAGTAAATCATTAGTCATTGGTGACTGAACTCACCTCAAAGTTGGGAGGGGTGGGTAGGGACTGAAAGTTCCAACCTTCTAATCACAGGGTTGGTTCCCTTGGCAACCTCCCTCAGCCTTTGCTGCTTTCCAAGTGTCAACTCATTAACATAACAAAAGACACCTTTATTACCCTCATCACTCAGGAAATCTCAAGTGTTTTAGAAGTTCTGTGCCAGAAGAAAAGGTATGAAGACTAAATATGTATTTCTTATTTTCAATTAAATCAGAACATGATACTCTGATGGGCCAATATGAGCTCTTCCTGGGATTTGTGATTGAAGCTATTGAGCAAAAGCATTTCTGCTATAACAGGAGCTAGGGGTACCATGTAGCTTGGAGCTGCTGGCAGTCAGATTTCCTCCACATGGAAAAAGTCCATCTGAGAATAAAACAGCAAGAAGGAAAGCAGAGCCAAAGGAAAGAATCTCGAATACATCATCTGAGTACCCAAATCCAACTGTTACAAGCCACAAGCTCTGCCCTCTTATATGAAATGATAACTTCTCTTTCCTCCTTTTTATTTACTTAGAATTGAGTATTTGTCACCTGCAACTGAATGAGACCTTACTACCCCAACTCTACTTGTGATAGTAATATACGTTGAAATAAGCACATTATCCTGTGTATTTAGTTACCATTTTAAATTCAACACTGCTCATCTTTGGAATGGGAGTTACCTACTAATTCCCCAAGAAAGGTTAATTTTTATGAGTTCATAAGCCCTTAATAATTTATCTGATGTTTGCCTCTTGGACCTGATATTTCCCTCAAGCCATCTTGTTCCTGTTTGACTTTAAGAAAATGAAAGTGATTTCAAATTACATTTTAATTATTTCCTTCATAATAAACCAAATTGCATTTTAAAAGCTAAAGACATTTTCTGCTCTTGAACTTAGAGCTGTAGCTTTTAATGAAATCTGCTGCACTTTTTAAAAATTTTAATAAATTTTCTACATCTTACCATGCTGCCTATCTTTTTTTGAAAGAGATGATCAATGTTTAATTTTGCTTTATTATGATGTTCTTTTTATTAGAGTCATAGTGAAACTTCTCTTCTGCTTAGGTATTTCCTCATAATACATGTTTTAGTCTCATCTCTGATAAACTTTGGTTTAGGCTTTACAATTCTAGTCAACTAAGTATTTCTCCCCTTTGAGACATTCTAAATTCATTGGAAAAAATCTGATGGAAGTCTATCTCTAGAAGAATCATATTAATTTGCGAGGGGCTCATGACTTGAGTTGAAATCAGGAGTGGGATGCTTAACTGATGGAGCCACCCAGGAGCCCCTGTGAGGTGTTTATTTTGAAATATCAACTGTCTAATACCACTCTATCCAATGCAAGCTTGTATCATGCCTCATAAATTTGTTTTGACTCTGTCTACATGAGATAAGTTTATCCAAACTTGTTAATTACCCAAATGTTTCATTTTCAAATGTGAATAGAATCTGGGTTTACTTTATCTTTTTTTTTTTAAGATTTTTATTTATTTCTTTTAGAGAGAGAGAGAGAGAGAGAGAGAGCACAAGCAGGGGGTAGCGCAGGCAGAGGGAGAAGCAGGCTCCCTGCTGAGCAAGAAGTCCAGTGGGGGGCAGGGTCCTGGGATCATGACCTGAGCTGAAGGCAGAAGCTTAACCAACTGAGCCACCCAGGCGCTCCTGGGTTTACTTTATTTTTAAATGGAAATACCTAAAACAAATATTTTTATTGCTTTTTCACTCACACATACTTTTAAAAAAATATAGAATATTCAAGTGTGTAAAATATACATAAAAAAAGTCAAGAAAGGGCCATTATTAAGTTTTGTGTTTAACTTTCTTGACTTTTATGCATGTTTAAACACATAAACATACTTTGAATCAAATCTTACATACTGTTCTATACTGCCTACCCTCCACCAAGGTACACACAGTTAGCACATCATGGTTATTTCTGCAATCTGACTTCATGCAGATTTACTTTATTCCTTATATGGTAGCTTAGTATCCTACTGGATGACTGTACATTAATATAACCAATCCTCTTCCAGTGGACAATTAGTTTGGTTCTAGGTTTGTGCTATTATAAATAATGCCTGGAAACACTACATTATCTATATCTTGACCCAATTATCTGACAATTTCCTTAAATATTCAACAAAAATTGTTTTAAAATTTTAAGTAACACTGCTGGATTAAAGAGTATGCCCTTTTAAAATTTTAACATGTATTGCCAGACAGCCCTCCAAGAAAGTTATAAGAAATTAACAACCTCACCAAGATCACACAAGAGGGCCTATTCTCACTATTAAAACCTCTAGACCTGTATTTCTTAAAATAGGGTTTTGGTATAACCCTCATCCTTAGATGTATACACAGGAACATCAGTGGGCTTCACAGTCAACCTAATTGATAATAATTGAAATGGACTGAGCCTAGGAATCTTCATTTTTTTAAATTTGGGAAACATTATTCTGGCCATATCATTTTAGAAGGCATTTACTAAACAAATGGTTAAAGATATGTTCTCATATTTATCTGGGTTTATCTTTCCAAATATTTATTGGTTATTTCTCCCTCTGTCACAACTGTCAGCATATCTGTTCTGTCCTTTTTTCATCTGGGATGGGGTTTCATTTTTTACTGATTGATACCATCTTATTATATTTTAAGTATATTAACTTTCTCCAAGTCATATATCCTATAAATATGTGCTTTTATTCCTGTTACTTGTGTGATGGG
This sequence comes from Mirounga angustirostris, assembly GCF_029215605.1. NCBI lineage: Eukaryota > Metazoa > Chordata > Mammalia > Carnivora > Phocidae > Mirounga > Mirounga angustirostris. The sequence goes on along the minus strand of NW_026991709.1, from coordinate 171,095,235 downwards.
ATTTTTTTTGATCATGGAAAAATTGATAATTTTTGCATAGTAAAATCATTGTCTTCTTGAGACTCCCAGCTCTCCTCTAATTCCCTGTCCAATATTAAAATCATCTTTTAGATGATCTCTTGCTACTTAAAAATTTTTAACCAATCTAGAACCTATTTTAGTCTTCTTGAGACTCCCAGCTCTCCTCTAATTCCCTGCCCAATATTTAAATCATCTTTTAGATGATCTCTTGCTACTTAAAAATTTTTAACCAATCTAGAACCTATTTTAGTCTTCTTGCGACTCCCAGCTCTCCTCTAATTCCCTACCCAATATTTAAATCATCTTTTAGATGATCTCTTGCTACTTAAAAATTTTTAACCAATCTAGAACCTATTTTTGATATATTTATTTTTATTTTTTTTTATTTTATTTTATTTTTTTTATTTTTTAATTTTTTTATTCTTATGTTAATCCCCTTACATTACAACATTAGTTTTAGATGAAGTGTTCCATGATTCACTGTTTGTGCACAACACCCAGTGCTCCATGCAGAATGTGCCCTCCTAAATACCCACCACCAGGCTAACCCATCCTCCCACCCCCCTCCCCTCTAGAACCCTTTTTGTTTTTCAGAGTCCATCGTCTCTCATGGTTCGTCTACCCCTCCGATTTCCCCCGCTTCATTCTTCCCCTCCCGCTACCTTCTTCTTCTTCTTCTTCTTCTTTTTTTTTTTTCTTAATATATATTGCATTATTTGTTTCAGAGGTACAGATCTGAGATTCAACAGTCTTGCACAATTAACAGCGCTTACCAGAGCACATACACTCCCCAGTGTCTATCACCCAGTCCCCCCATCCCTCCCACCCCACCCCCCACTCCAACAACAGTTTGTTTCCTGCGATAAAGAATTCCTCATATCAGTGAGATCATATGATACATGTCTTTCTCTGTTTGACTTATTTCACTCAACATAATACCCTCCAGTTCCATCCACGTCGTTGCAAATGGCAAGATCTCATTCCTTTTGATGGCTGCATAATATTCCATTGTATATATATACCACTTCTTCTTTATCCATTCATCTGTCGATGGACATCTTGGCTCTTTCCACAGTTTGGCTATTGTGGACATTGCTGCTATAAACATCGGGGTGCACATACCCCTTCGGATCCCTACTTTTGTATCTTTGGGGTAAATACCCAGTAGTGCAATTGCTGGATCATATGGTAGCTCTATTTTCAACTTTTTGAGGAACCTCCATACAGTTTTCCAGAGTGGCTGCACCAGTTTGCATTCCCACCAACAATGTAGGAGGGTTCCCCTTTCTCCGCATCCCCGCCAACATCTGTCGTTTCCTGACTTGTTAATTTTAGCCATTCTGACTGGTGTGAGGTGATATCTCATTGAGGTTTTGATTTGGATTTCCCTGATGCCGAGCGATATTGAGCACTTTTTCATGTGTCTGTTGGCCATTTGGATGTCTTCTTTGGAAAAATGTCTGTTCATGTCTTCTGCCCATTTCTTAATTGGATTCTTTGTTCTTTGGGTGTTGAGTTTGATGAGTTCTTTATAGATTTTGGATACTAGCCTTTATCTGATATGTCATTTGCAAATATCTTCTCCCATTCTGTCGGTTGTCTTTTGGTTTTGTTAACTGTTTCCTTTGCTTTGCAAAAGCTTTTTATCTTGATGAAGTCCCAATAGTTCATTTTTGCCCTTGCTTCCCTTGCCTTTGGCGATGTTTCTAGGAAGAAGTTGCTTCGGCTGAGGTCAAAGAGGTTGTTGCCTGTGTTCTCCTTTAGGATTTTGATGGACTCCTGTCTCACATTGAGGTCTTTCAACCATTTGGAGTCTATTTTTGTGTGTGGTGTAAGGAAGTGGTCCAGTTTCATTCTTCTGCATGTGTCTATCCAATTTTCCCAACACCATTTGTTGAAGAGACTGTCTTTGTTCCATTGGACATTCTTTCCTGCTTTGTCGAAGATTAGTTGGCCATAGAGTTGAGGGTCCATTTCTGGGCTCTCTATTCTGTTCCATTGATCTATGTGTCTGTTTTTGTGCCAGTACCATGCTGTCTTGATGATGACAGCTTTGTAATAGAGCTTGAAGTCCGGAAATGTGATGCCACCGGCTTTGCTTTTCTTTTTCAATATTCCTCTGGCTATGCGGGGTCTTTTCTGGTTCCATACAAATTTTAGGATTATTTGTTCCATTTCTTTGAAAAAAGTGGATGGTATTTTGATGGGGATTGCATTGAATGTGTAGATTGCTCTAGGTAGCATGGACATCTTCACAATATTTGTTCTTCCAATCCATGAGCATGGAAGGTTTTTCCATTTCTTTGTGTCTTCCTCAATTTCTTTCATGAGTATTTTATAGTTTTCTGAGTACAGATCCTTTGTCTCTTTGGTTAGCTTTATTCCTAGGTATCTTATGGTTTTGGGTGCAATTGTAAATGGGATCGACTCCTTAATTTCTCTTTCTTCTGTCTTGTTGTTGGTGTATAGGAATGCCACTGACTTCTGTGCATTGATTTTATATCCTGCCACTTTACTGAATTCCTGTATGAGTTCTAGCAGTTTTGGGGTGGAGTCTTTTGGGTTTTCCACATAAAGTATCATATCATCTGCAAAGAGTGAGAGTTTGACTTCTTCTTTGCCAATTTGGATGCCTTTGATTTCTTTTTGTTGTCTGATTGCTGTGGCTAGGACTTCCAATACTATGTTGAATAGCAGTGGTGATAGTGGACATCCCTGCCGCGTTCCTGACCTTAGGGGGAAAGCTCTCAGTTTTTCCCCATTGAGAATAATATTTGCTGTAGGTTTTTCATAGATGGCTTTTATGATATTGAGGTATGTACCCTCTATCCCTATACTCTGAAGAGTTTTGATCAAGAAAGGATGCTGTACTTTGTCAAAAGCTTTTTCTGCATCTATTGAGAGGATCATATGATTCTTGTTCTTTCCTTTGGTAATGTACTGTATCACATTGATTGATTTGCGGATGTTGAACCAACCTTGCAGCCCAGGGATAAATCCCACTTGGTCATGGTGAATAATCCTTTTAATGTACTGTTGGACCCTATTGGCTAGTATTTTGGTGAGAATTTTTGCATCCATGTTCATCAGGGATATTGGTCTGTAATTCTCCTTTTTGATGGGGTCTTTGTCTGGTTTGGGGATCAAGGTGATGCTGGCCTCATAAAATGAGTTTGGAAGTTTTCCTTCCGTTTCGATTTTTTGGAACAGTTTCAGAAGAATAGGTATTAATTCTTCTTGAAATGTTTGGTAGAATTCCCCTGGGAAGCCATCTGGCCCTGGGCTTTTGTTTTTTGGGAGATTTTTGATGACTGCTTCAATTTCCTTAGTGGTTATAGGTCAGTTCAGGTTTTCTATTTCATCCTGGTTCAGTTTTGGTAGTTGATACATCTCTAGGAATGCATCCATCTCTTCCAGGTTATCTAATTTGCTGGCATAGAGTTGCTCATAATATGTTCTTATAATTGTTTGTATTTCTTTGGTGTTGGTTGTGATCTCTCCTCTTTCATTCATGATTTTGTTGATTTGGGTCATTTCTCTTCTCTTTTTGATAAGTCTGGCCAGGGGTTTATCAATCTTGTTAATTCTTTCAAAGAACCAGCTCCTAGTTTCGTTGATCTGTTCTACTGTTCTTTTAGTTTCTATTTCATTGATTTCTGCTCTGATCTTTATGATTTCTCTTCTCCTGCTGGGTTTAGGCTTTATTTGCTGTTCTTTCTCCAGCTCCTTTAGGTGTAGGGTTAGGTTGTGTACTTGAGACCTTTCTTGTTTCTTGAGAAAGGCTTGTATTGCTATATACTTTCCTCTTAGGACTGCCTTTGCTGCATCCCAAAGATTTTGAACAGTTGTGTTTTCATTTTCATTGGTTTCCATGTATTTTTTTAATTCTTCTTTAATTTCCTGGTTGACCCATTCATTCTTCAGTAGGATGCTCTTTAGCCTCCATGTATTTGAGTTCTTTCCGACTTTCCTCTTGGGATTGAGTTCTAGTTTCACAGCAGTGTGGTCTGAAAATAGGCAGGGAATGATCCCAATCTTTTGGTACCGGTTGAGACCTGATTTATGACCTAGGATGTGATCGATTCTGGAGAATGTTCCATGGGCAGTAGAGAAGAATGTGTATTCCGTTGCTTTGGGGTGGAATGTTCTGAATATGTCTGTGAAGTCCATTTGGTCCAGTGTGTCATTTAAAGTCTTTATTTCCTTGTTGATCTTTTGCTTAGATGATCTGTCCATTTCAGTGAGGGGAATGTTAAAGTCCCCCACTATTATTGTATTGTTGTTGATGTGTTTCTTTGCTTTTGTTATTAATTGCCTTATATAATTGGCTGCTCCCATGTTAGGGGCATAGATATTTACAATTGTTAGATCTTCTTGTTGGATAGATCCTTTAAGTATGATATAGTGTCCTTCCTCATCTCTTATTACAGTCTTTGGTTTAAAATCTAATTTGTCTGATATAAGGATTGCCACCCCAGCTTTCTTTTGGTGTCCATTAGCATGGTAAATGGTTTTCCACCCCCTCACTTTCAATCTGGGGGTGTCTTTGGGTCTAAAATGAGTCTCTTGCAGACAGCATATTGATGGATCTTGTTTTTTAATCCAGTCTGTTAGCCTGTGTCTTTTGATTGGGGCATTTAGCCCATTTACATTCAAGGTAACTATTGAAAGATAGGAATTTAGTGCCATTGTATTGCCTGTAAGGTGACTGTTACCGTATATTGTCTGTGTTCCTTTCTGGTCTATGTTGCTTTTAGGGTCTCTCTTTGCTTAGAGGACCCCTTTCAAGATTTCCTGTAGGGCTGGTTTTGTGTTTGCAAATTCCTTTAGTTTTTGTTTGTCCTGGAAGCTTTTTATCTCTCCTTCAATTTTCAATGACAGCCTAGCTGGATAGAGTATTCTTGGCTGCATATTTTTCTCATTTAGTGCTCTGAATATATCCTGCCAGTCCTTTCTGGCCTGCCAGGTCTCTGTGGATAGGTCTGTTGCCAATCTAATGTTTCTACCATTGTAGGTTACATATCTCCTCTCCCGAGCTGCTTTCAGGATTTTCTCTTTGTCTATGAGACTCGTAAGTTTTACTATTAGATGTCGGGGAGTTGACCTATTTTTATTGATTTTGAGAGGGGTTCTCTGTGCTTCCTGGATTTTCATGCCTGTTTCTTTCCCCAAATTAGGGAAGTTCTCTGCTATAATTTGCTCCATTATACCTTCTGCCCCCCTCTCTCTTTCTTCTTCTTCTGGGATCCCAATTATTCTAATGTTGTTTCGTCTTATGGTATCGCTTATCTCTCGAATTCTGCCCTCATGATCCAGTAGTTGTTTATCTCTCTTTTTCTCAGCTTCTTTATTTTCCAGCATTTCATCTTCTATATTACTGATTCTCTCTTCTGCCTCATTTATTCTAGCAGTTAGCGCCCCCATTTTTGATTGCACCTCATTAATAGCCTTTTTGATTTCTATTTGGTTGGATTTTAGCTCTTTTACTTCTCCAGAAAGAGTTTCTCTAATAACTTCCATATTTTTTTCAAGCCCAGCTAGTATCTTTAAAGTGATGATTCTGAACTCTAGATCTGACATCGTACTAATGTCCGTATTGAGTAGGTCCCTGGCAGTCGGTACTGCCTCTTGTTCCTTTTGTTGAGGTGATTTTTTCCGTCTCGTCATTTTGTGCAGAGGAGAATAGATTAATGAGAGAACAAAATGCTAGCAGAGTAACCACGTCCCCAGAAAATATACTCTAAACAAATCAGAAAAGACCTGAAGCAGTGGGATAAGAAGGGGAAAGAGAGAAAAAAGAAAAAGAAAAATAAAGAAAAAGATAAAGATAAAAACAAAAACAAACAAAACAAAACAACAACAACAAAAGAAAAACCAGAATGTGATCAAATATGATCTATATGGTATATAGATCAGTGCCACACACTAGATTTGGGGTGTGTTTTGGTCTTTTAGAAGAAAGTGCCTCCCAAAATTTTAAAGAAAGAAAAACTTATATATGTACAAAAATAAGGGTTGATATGAAGGGATGGAAAATGACTGTAAAAATGGAAATTATAAAAAATTTTATAAAAGGAATTGATAAGAAGTTGTTTGAAAAAAGAAAGAGGATTTAAAAAAAGAAAAAAGAAAAAGAAAAAAAAAGGGAGAGGATGTGATCAGGCAGGGGAATAGAGAACACCATATACTAGAGATTTAGGGTATATTTTAATCTGTTAGAAGAAACTATCTCAAAATTTTAAAGAGAGAACAACTTATATATATAAGCCAAAAATATGGGTAACTACTATGAAGGGATAGAATATGACTCTAAAAATGAAAAATAAAAATGTTTTTTTTAAAAAAAGGGATTGATAAGATGTTGTTTGAAAAAGGGAAAAAGAAAAATTCAAAAAGAAATAAAAAGACAAAAAGACAGTTAAAAAAAAAAATTAACTTTAAAAGACTAAGGAATCATGGTAAAAAAGCCGTGAATTCTATGTGCAGTAGTCCCTTAGCGCTGGAGTTCTGCTGTTCTCATTGATCGGTAAACTTGGTCTTGGCTGGCTGTTCTCGCTGATCTTCTGGGGAGGGGCCTGTTGCCGTGGTTTCCAAATGTCTCTGCCGGAGGCGGAATTGCCCCGCCCTTGCCCCCTCCCGGCTAAGTCATCTGCTCGCGTTTGCTCTCCGGGGCTTTTGTTGCCTGCGAGCTTTCTGTACAGCTTTGGAGGCGGAGAGTGAAAATGGCGGCCTCCCAATCTCTGCCCCAGAGGAGCCGAGAACTCGGGCCCGCTCCTCAGTGAGCCCCCAGAGAAAAGCCGTCAGTCACTCCCGTCTCCCCGGTCTGCAGCTGCACTCCGTGCTCAACCGGCCTGTGACCGCGTGCCTCTGTCTCTGGCACCCGACCCCGGGTGGAGTCTCCAAACCCAGCGGATCCCTGCGGTGCGCTCCCGCGCGGCTCCTCCTGGGGGAGGAAGGTGAGTCTCCCCGGATCTGCCGCTTGTTGGGTCCCTGCTGGAGGAGCAGTGGCCCGGCTGTGCCGCGGATCACGGTCTATGGCCACCCCGAGCTGAGGGCCCGCGCCTGGGCTCCGCCTCTGCAGCCGGCTTCCCTGCTCTGTTACCTGGGAGCTCTGCCACACTCAGGCACCCCCGGTCTTTCTGTGACCCCGAGGGTCCTGAGACCACACTGTCCCGGAGGGTTCCACCCCCCGCTTAGCTACCAGAGTGACGTCCCTCGGCGGAGCAGACTTTTAAAAGTTCCGATTTTGTGCTCTGTGGCTCTATCACTTGCCAGAAGCGGCTGACGGAGGCCCCTCCCCCGCCGTCTATCCTCCCGAATATCGCCTCGGATTCCCTTCTCCGCACGTCCTACCTTCCAGAAAGTGGTCGCTTTTCTGATGAGAGAGTTGTTGCTCTTCTTTTCTTCGATCTCCTGTTGGGTTTGTAGGTGTTCAGAATGGTTTGATCCCTATCCAGCTGAATTCCTGAGATGAGACGAAATCCAGGTCTCCTACTCCTCCGCCATCTTGCTCCGCCCCCTGATATATTTATTTTTAAATAAAAATTGAATTTCTAATCATCATTTCTGAATAGTTTCCTAATTTTGCCTTACCTGAAACACAAAATGCTAGCAGTCTGAGGCGCCACTCCGATTTTTTTCCTTACCTTTAATAACATTATTTTTTTTTTAATTTTGAAATTCAGAAAGCCTACTAGAGTAAGAATACTTTCATTTCTATAGCACTTAGAAAGCTTGGTCAGTATTTTTTTTTAAGTTTCTTGTCCTTTTTTTTAAACCCCAAAGATATTTTCTAATAGTTTTTTAAAAATAATTCTTTCATTTATGCTGTTCTCTTTTGATTTTCTATCATGTAGAAGAAATTTGATGTTATGAGGCTTTCCTCTGTATCAATTTTATTTCTAGAAGTTTATATACAAACTTTTAGGAGGTAGTATTAACAGAACATGTTTATATACATAGATAACTACCTAGCTATGTGATTATTTATACTCATAAAAAAGTGGAAATATTATTCAGTATTATTCTTCAGCCAGCAAATAAAATAGAGGCATCAAGAGCTAAGGATAACATAAGAAAATACTTCTGAGTCAATGTTTAGAGGAAAGGCAGGGTGGGGATGGGGTGCACACTTGTGTACCATAAGATTACAACATAAAAGAGTAATAAAACCTATGCAAGGATATACATAAGCCAAACTGTTGCAGTTATCACTGGGATAGGAAACCATGAATGATTTTTTTTCTACTTATTTTGCGTGCTTTGGGCATGCTTTTATAATAGGGAACTCAATACATATTTTTACTTTAAAGCTAATACTCAGAAAATCGGCATCATGGATTCCTCTGAGTTGAAGAAACAGCCACCATGGTGGTCTGGGAAGGCAATGAGCTGCCTGTTGCAGCTGGAGTACATGGGGCTGGTAGGAGCAAAGGGGCTTTGCAAGGAAGGAAAAGAGAAAAATTGGAAATGTGGCCTTGAAAATCCCTGAGACATCTTAGACATGACCTTGAATTTCCCACAGGGTGTGTTTCTCCTTCTTTAGAGCTTGGACGTTCTATGGCTCTTCATTTCATTTTTATTTCTACCTCAGGCAAAGAGAATATCTCTTAGCAAGTTTTGTTTTCTTATAGACCATTTTAGAACTTTCACTAAAAGAAGATAAAATGGTGTAGACCACATTATGTGATAACAAGTTATTTGATATTTTTATCTTTTATTCATAAGGAAAATACTATATTTGGCTTTTATTCATTTTTCATGTGTTTTATTTTTTTACAATAAAATTCTAAAATTGTTTAACCATCTCTCTTGTTTACCATACCAAATCTCTCATATATGAGTAATAAGATTTTCTCTGCTTAAAATTTTTTTAAAGTATTAGTGATGCCTTTAATCAAGATGAAAAAATAAATTAGTATCTTAAAACCCATCTGTTTGTATTACTTAGAATGCTCATATATAGTCAAATGACAAATACTCAATGTCAAACATTATAAGATTCAGTAGGTTTTTGTTTCCTATTTCCAAACTCCTAGAAGGATAAGGGATGAAAACAAGGACTGAACTGCCATTTTCACACTTTTTTTTTGGTCTCTTTCCTTCTTCAACATGCCAACTCCACTCAGTCAATCTATGGACAGGCTCCTTCAGTGAATGGGTATTTTATTCAGTCTCTGACCAGACAGAGAAGGAAAACACTCTGACATTCCCCTTAGAAGAGAAATGAGGAGAGACCCCAATTAGCCTACTTTGTGTCGCATGTCCATCTACAAAGGAATCACTACTTTCTGTGAAATGGGTACAACAGTTCCTAGCCCTGGTCTTGACTAGGGAGGGAAATTGTTTCTTAGCAGGAAAGAGGCAGAAGAGAGGGCTAGGTAGTTACAATTAGCCATACCAGATTTTCTATTTTCAATAGCAAAAGACATTTTTACATCTCTATCTGATTCTACTAGACATGTGTAAAGAAACATGCTTTTGGGGAGGTTTGAGTTCAGGTGTGGAAAACCTTGAATAAAAACACTATTCTGTAGATCAGAGGAATATTCCTGGAAAAGCGGTTTGCAAAACAAGTATGTGTCAAAGTTTTCCACCTTTGAGCTAAAGAGCTGGTTTCCTGATAGGTCTTCAAATTCTTCCACTACAAAACATGGACCCCAATTCTGGATGGAGTTGTGTGTCTGTAACTGGCATGTCTCCCAGGTTAGCAACCTGAGAACCAACCTAACAAAAACAGTTTTCTAAGCAAACTAAATGGGTCCCATAGCAATTCTGACTTGGCAGAAATGAAATCATTTTGAGTCTAAAGATTATGTTCAAATGGCCATTTAGTTAAAATTTTATCAGTTAGAAAAACAAACTCCTTGAGCACACTTTGCCAAGATGGTGTTTTGTGTGATTATTTCCAAATTGTCAAGGAGTGGATTTCTATCTGTCATGGGAAACTGGGACACTCTTTTCTGTCAGTACTGTCTCAAGATGCTACAAGAAGGCAGTAAATGTTATGACTACGTCTTTGATCAAGATGGTCTGTCTGCCAGGTTGTCTATGTCAAGAACACATTTCTCTGGGTGTAAGGCCAAACAACTGGTGATTCAGGCAAAAAGCACTCATCGTAGATCACATTCTCCAGTCAGTTTTAACTTTCTCTGGCTCAGAAAAGCCTTTAATGCTATTTCTGGCCTCTGTTTGCTGTCTAGACTGAAGACAGAATTAACTATGTTGTGCTTGCACACGGGGTGTCCTCGAGTGAGAAAACTTTGTGTATTATCTTTCTTTTCACCGTGTATTTAAGAATCCAAGTGCTTATTGGGTTATTCTCATAAATGTGTTCAAAAAATGTGTTACAATCTAAAGTGTATGTTGAGAAATGATAGCCAGGTCTTCTTAAAAAGAAAAAACGAATAAAAGGGAATGTATGTGTTTGACATGTTTTCGTTTCAAATTGACAATTTCATATGTGAAGAAAGTGAATAAGAATGAGGAGTCTGCCAGGTAGAAGACAATATACACAGGCTTATAAATAATATTATATCCAATATACAGAAAAAAACCCCACTAAATTCTGAAGGGGTAGGTAAATTTCTCACCATATTTAAATAGCACCTAGGGAACTTCTTCCATCCAAGGTGACATAATAGGTACTGCATTTACTTTCCTATTAGAAACAATAAAAAAAAAACTGGACAAAATACATGAAAGTGGTTTTCAAGATAACAGACATCAGGCAATGAAGGATGGTGATCTCTCAAAGAGGAAACAAATGAGATGAGCCTTAGGATCATGTCAGCTTACTGCCCCAAAGGATTTCCAGGTCACAATACAAGAAGAGGAGACTGAGCCAGGGTCTGACAGACACACTGGGTTAAGGAGATGGAGCTAAGATTTGGGGCAGAACCAAGATGGCTGGAGTTCACAGGACAGAGTGCTGAAGACGAGACAGCTGTTCGAGAGGAAATCCTGGGAATCTGCCAAGGGTCCCTCTTGAGTGTTGAGCAAGCATTGGGAACAGTGCACATGGGTGAGAGAGCTACCTACTCAGGGCTCCTGGAAAGAACCACCCCAAAGAAAGAGGGATAAGTATTCAGGGCTTACAAGGAGCTGGGAATAGCACAAAGTTTCCATTCATCACAGTAGTTATTCCCATATCAGTGAAATGTTTTATGCTATAAAATGGAGACAGAAGCAGAGAAATACTTTGTTATACTGGTGTTTAGGCCAGATCCTAACCCACAATGTCACAGACCTATTTTCCAAGTGTCACAGAAAATGCAAACAAGCCTGTATTTGCAGTCAGGAGAAAAGAGGGGCCCTTTTTACAAGTCGGAGAATGGAAAATCTTCTCATCCGAGTCTTAGAACATCGCAGGGAAGGTAACCGACTTATCCAAACAGAAATTAGTGGAATCTAGGGATTTGACTCTAAATCCAACCATATTTCCTTTACTTAAAATTATTTCTTCCTCTCACTATGACTTGTGTTAAGGCAACACAATCTTAAATGTAGTATAATAGTACCCCCCTTATCTGCAGTTTTGTTTTCCGTGGTTCCAGTTACCCATAGTCAACTGCAGTCCAAAGCAGATGATGCTCCTTCTGACATATGGTCAGAAGCTCCGTAGTAGCTTGACACTACGTCACAATGTGTACGTGATTCACCTCACTGCCTCTCATCTCATAGTTGTTTCACCATCTCACACCATCACAAGAAGAATGAGTTCAGTGCAGTAAAATATTTTCAAAGGGAGAACCACATTCACATAACTTTTATACAGTATATTGTTACAATTGTTTGATTTTTTTAAAGTTATTATTAATCTTTTTTTTCAAGTAGGCTCCATGCCCAGTGTGGAGCCCAATGTGGGGCTTGAACTCATGACCCTGAGATCAAGACCTGAGCTGAGATCAAGAGTTGCATGCTTAACCAATTGAGCCACCAGGTGCCCCTAATTATTCATCTTTAACTCTGCCTAATTTACAAATTAAACTTTATCATATGTATGTATAGGAAAAACACAGTATATAGAGAGCTCAGTACTACATGCAGTTCAGGCATCCACTGGGGGTCTTGGAATGTATCCTCTGCAGATAAGGAGGGACTACTACACCTCTTCTTATGTGAGCCTTAGGCCATGTGATGTGCTGATAGAGACTGAGGAAGACTGCTTTGTGGACTTGTGTGTCAATATTACATTCAAAGGTTTAGAACGGTATAAATGAGATCACACTGTTGCAGAGAACACTGGGGAGCACTATGGCCCATTTTTTCCTCTTCTGCTTGAGTCAATAGCTCAGCTTCATTCTAGCCCTTTACAGTTAGGTGGGGTCATGTGACTAGGTTCTGGCCACTGGAATGTTTGCCTTTTTGAGGTGTGGACCATTAAATCTCTCTCTGTATCATTTTCCTCCTTTGTCATCTTTCTTGGTTATGATGGAGCCACATCTGTAACATGGACATGTCACAAGGAGAATGAGCTGGGGGGCCCTGACTAACTACAGAGCACAGGCCTCCCCTTTCACCCTGCTAGACACTCAACAGTGATGTGAAAAAAGGACAAACTTTTACTGTGTTAAATCACTAAGATTTTGGAGTCATTTATAAAGCAGAAAACCTATTGTAAAAGACATATCTACTCTGTATTAGAACAAATAGGTGAAGTATGTCAGGTGGGGGGGGCAAAGATATTTATGTATTACCTAGTAAAATTAGCAAAGATTCATGATTAAATTCCCATAGAAATTTAACAATTTCCTTAGGAAATTTAATGATCATTTATTCTTAAAACTTGGTATACAATTTTGGGTAGTAATTCTTTATTTTATAACTTTAATTGGGGAGGGGAACCTGCTAACTAGGGAGAAACATAACATATTCTGCCCTTTTTCATTATCTATCTAAAGTTCTTGAAAAATTTATAACACCTATAGGTCTCTTAGCTTTCATTTTTCAAAAGATAATTTCTTGCTTGGAATGAGTAAGATTTGGAGCTCACACTGTGAGGAGTTAGTTCACCAAGACCATTTTTTATTGAACGCTGAGCACTTAGTGGTCAAATACCCTTTGTCTAAGTTAGGTAGGAACAACCTTGCTAACACCTCAGAGAGTCAAATAAGGGAATTAAAGGGTAAGATTTTTGCTTGAATCATGTTATTTCAATGAATTACCCACACAAAGGAAACTGAATTTCATATACTATTTCACTCCATAGTTGGTATTTGAGTGACAGGGTGGGTTTTTTTCCCCCTTTAATTCCTCATTCTCCTTTCAGGGTTAAGTATAAAACAGAAAACAATGCTATTTCATAGTAGCAGCTCCAGAATTTTTGTGGAAGAGGGTCATAATGCTTATAGTCTTGAAGGAAAAAGAGGTTCATCACTGACATTGTTTCACAAGGGTGCTAATTTTTATTTAAGGGGATTTATTAATTTTTAATGAAGGGAATATAACAATAACAAAGTTCACTAAAGATGTTTTTATTCCCATGTTATACATTATATTGAGAAAATATTGACTGTTTATAAATGTATATTTTTCTTTGGGGTGGCTTGAGGGAGCTGATATTTTTTAAGTGGGAGGTAATAGAACTCCACAGTTGTTATTTTGTGGGTATTCAATTATGAAATATTTACTGAGTACTTGCAACGTTCTAAGCATTGGTCTAAGCACTGGAGATAGACCAGCAAACAAAACACACAGATCCATTCCCTCATGGAATTTACATACTTGTGGGAGACACAGGTGATAAAAAAAATTACCTAAAATATATAGTACACAATACAGGAGACTAAATATAAATATATGTAAGATAGATGTATGTATATAATGCCTAGCATACTATAAAAAAGTGACAGAAAGGACTAGAGGTGTTAGGGGCAAGGGAAGAGAAGAGATACTTTAGACTTTTGACAGGTTGGCTGGCCAGATCCTACAGGGTAGATCTCAATGAGATATTTGAGTTGAAACCTAAAAGAATTGAACCATGTGGGTATCTGGAGTAGATAATTCTAGGTGGCAAGAATACCAAGCGCAAAGGTCTGGAGGCAGGAACTTAACTTTGTCTATTGAGGACAATATAAGCTGATCATAGTGATCAAATTGCAGATGCCATCTGCTAAGGTCAGACCACTGTGAAAAGGCCTTTTTTTTTTTTTTTTTTTTTCCTTTCTCCCCTTGATCCTGAGTCCTGAGTGCATCTAGCTGGGAACTAATGGAGCGGAAGTATTGACTGAAGGCCAGCACAAAGGAAGATGTGCCCCTGAAGTGGGAAAACTGGCTGAATGTCATCAAATGCACCAGAAGGTGGGCTTGGGGACCGGAGCAGTGTGTCTCTCCTGCCTGTATGAGTTCCCTCAGGTCAAAAACTGAGTCTCTGGGCCAGTGAGAAAAAATGAAGGAAAAGAAATAGCTCTGTGGAATGTGGCAAATGAAACCAAACTGTATTGATCTCTAGCTCTAAAAGATCTTGTCTTAGAAATCCAACAAGTTAAAAAAATTGTTCCTTAGCAAGAAAACTAAAATGACCTCATAGAATCATGAACCTTCAGAGAGGTGGGAGCAAACTTAAAAATTGCCTAATCAAACTTATTTCTTTTATGAAAGAGAAAAACAGGCCTAGCTAAGGAAATTGATTTTGAGAGGTGAAATGACATGTCCAGCATAATAAAGTCAGTTGGGAGCAAAATCAGGTTGTCTGGCTGCATTTTCAAGGCTGTTTCTTCAACAATTTAAGTGATGTTTCTCCCTTTTAGGTGTGATTACCTTTGAGATTCTATTCTGGAAGGAACTGGTGATTTAAAGCAACAAATATGGCCATAGGCAATGTAATAGAGTAGAGAACCTTTTGACTCAGCCCCAGGTTTAAGTCTTGGTTCTAAAGGAATGACCTTGTTAATTAGACGGTTGGGATATTATCACTTTCCTCCTGGATTTGTTGAGAAGATTATACGTGAAATGCTTGGCACACATTAGGAATTCATAAACTATAATGACAAGAGCCTTGGAAGTAAGTTATCTAGGGAGGAATATCACATTTTGTCTGATTGCCTCCCAATCTAAACATTCCTCACCCCAGTTTGGGGAAGTACATTAATATCCACGATGCCTGCCAAAGGATCTTGTTCACTTGACCTCAGACTACATGGGAGAAGACAGCACACTGGCCTTGTAAAAGCATCAGAAGGCTTCCCAGGAGGCAAACAAGCAGTGTTTTGAAAAATCCATACAGGTCAACCTTTCGTGAGAGTACATACCCATCACATTCCCACCCTATTAGATGGAGGGCAAGATTGGGTCTCAGAGTAGATGCAGTGAAGTTCCACAAACACCGCCGTGTTACCAAGACAACAGTGTGTGAAATGATGGTGAAGGCCGCAATCACCAGACTGGTGAAGCACGTGTTTTAATACAGGATCCTATTACAGACTTACAAGCTGTGAGCTCTTTCCATCTAAGTGTGGGGCAAACACTGTCACATTTTGGCGACAACGGTGTGTGAAATGATAGTCCTTGTTAAAATAGCTGGAGCGCAGAAGCAAATACTTTAAGGTAAAAAAGCTTATTACGGACTTATGAACTGTTAGCTTTGCTTCCTTCAGGCAAGGGTCTGTGGGTGTCTGGAAGTTCAGTCCTGTTCCTGACTTTGGGGGCCCTAACACACTTGCACGGATGCAGTGAGGTGTGTGGGTGACTACTGGCCAGGTGCTGAGCTCTGCTTACTTTGTGGCCATCCCCATGGGGCTCAGCTCTGTGAATAACTGCTTGAGTGAGGCTCCTCAAAGTAGTGATGTCCTCTCTGTGCATGTGCAAAAGTGCCTGCCATTTCAACATACAACCCCTCTCGAGACATCCTGCCATTTAGAAGATAAATATACCCTAGGGAGCTTTCCATGCAATGGGAATTAACTGACCAAAGTATGTTTTTCCACACTTACAGACAAGGTCATAGCCATGAACCTGCTTTACAGACCTTCAAAATCAGAATATGGATGAACAGGGAAAAATTGAGAGAGCAAGTGCCTTGGAAAGTGATTGTTTCTCTAAAAATCTTCCCTTTTATTTGGAAGATGTTGTATTTAAGGTTCCCTTTCATTTCAAAGATAATTAAAATTGAAAATGACATAGATTCTAAAGGTCTGCCTAGAAAAGAACAGATACAAGTCCCGGGAAAATAGATTTTATTAGATCAAAACTCATGTTCTTCTCTTTAAACAGCCTTGTAAAAAGAGTGCTTGTAGAGTACAGAAGGGAACATCAAAGCTATGCCTCACTCTGGCTCAAACTCCCTTTTGCCCTCGCAGAAGCTGAGGATGTTCCATTTTCCGGACTTGGAGGAGCTGGATCCAAATTAGAAGTCAGATGTACTCACTTTAATATTCTATCTCAGGCTCATGAAAAGAAGTCTGAATTGTGATCAAAATCTGACTCTTTCACTATGGCTCAACATTATGAAAAGACACTAAGAGATGGAAGGAGATGAATTTTCTCCAAATGATTCATGTAACACTTGAGATTTATTAACAGATGGTATTACATGGCTTATTGTCATGAGCCAGTAAGTCTACTGAGGCTCCCATGGTGTCCTCCAGACTATGGAAAGATACAGCAAATTATAAGACATGATCTCTGCCCTTAAGGAGTTGGCAATCTCCTTTAATAGAAATTAAGAATTTTTTTCTTTAAAGATTTTATTTATTTATTTGACAGAGAGAGACAGCAAGAGCAGGAACACAAGCAGGGGGAGTGGGAGAGGGAGAAGCAGGCTTCCTGCCGAGCAGGGAGCCCAATGTGGGACTCGATCCCAGGACCCTGGGATCATGACCTGAGCCAAAGGCAGACGCTTAACGACTGAGCCACCCAGGCGCCCAGAAATTAAAAATTTTAAACAAGTAACTGAAAAAAGTACAACTAAACACTAAATTTGTGAATTAACTTGACTTACTGAAGTAGTTCCCCAGCTGTCAGGGGAGGCTGGTGAGGTAAGGAAAGATAACAGAGAAAGTCCTGGTGGACCTAGGGGCTTGGGAAGGCAGGCTTTCAAGTTAAGGTGGGACTTAGAAATACAAAGAAGAGAGTACAAGGCATTCCTCAGTCCAAATGAACATGACAACCCTCAAGTATAACTAAATCTATTGAAGTGCAAGAGTGACAGACCCTCTGAGCAAAGAAACACCGTAGGACATGATGTAAATGACTTGGAGGAGTAATACAATTTAACTTTATCCAACTGGAATGATGGACAGTGAACAGATAGAAAGTACAAATGTTTCTTAGGTGCTTTCAGGAGGCCAAGCAGATCATGAAAAGGAGGGGAGCAGGTTATGCTTGAGAAATTAAGGAGTGGTGACAGCTATCGGAACTGTGTGCCTAGCCTAAAGGCAATCAAATAATAAAAGCATGTGACAGGCAACATAACAGTGGGCTCACAGCTAAATTGCAACAACATTCATAGTTCCTCTGAGCTGTGCTTTGCCTCAACCTAGGATTTTCACACACTCAATATTAACAGTAGCACTTTCCTAAGGACTCAACTTGGGACTCCCAATGACCCCCCACTTACTTCCCCAGGTGTCTCTTTCACCCCTCCACTTCACTAACTTATGCAAATGCTGAACTAGAACATTTTGTTCCCTGAAATAACCCTGAGCTTTTCTATCTCCTTTTACTCTCTTCCCTTCCCTCTATTTCAACTATTCTTCTCATCAAAGTCCTCCCTATTCTTGAAGGCTGTGTTAGTTATGCCTCAGTTCTCAGTGGTAAAAACCCAACCCAAATGAGCTTTACTAAAACACAGAAATTCCTTAGCTCAGCATTTGAGGTCTAGGTGTTGCCTTAGCTCTACAGACTATAATGACTCTTCTCTTTATCTCCCCAGTCTCTTGCAGCTCTGTGTTTTGTTTCCTACCCTCTCCGCCCCATGGATTAGCATCATTCTTTTTGTGGGTGGGTGGGTGTGTGTGTGGGGGGGTGGGGGTGGAGGAGGGCAGTCAAGGGGAATGTGTAAAGCAAAGCAGATCCAGAAGTACATCATCCTAGCTTAGTGACCCTGGAGGAAGGAACACTCTTATTTCCAGCATCTATGAATAAAAAGTGTCAGAAATAACCCTGATTGGCCTGATTTGCTCATTTGCTAAGGCACAAAATACTATGATAGGCCAAGTATCAGCTCCATGGTCCTCTATTAGCCAGAGGTACCATATGGAGTAGGAAGACACCTTTCCACAGAGAAAGGGAAGGGAATCTGTGAAAGGTGTAAAGGGATTCTGAGCAGCCATAACCAACAATAACCACCCTCAGCCACACCAGCCCAGCTCTAGGGCCTTACTTCAGGAAGCAGGATAACCTTAGCAGGAAGAGCATAGAATTTCTGAGACAGCCTGAGTTCAAATTCTAGGGCTAGCACTTCCTGGCTCATAAACGTGAACCAATTAACCACTAGAAACCTCCATTTACTTGCTATGTGGAAGTTACATGAGCTTCCTCTCCCCCCCATGCTAAATGTGTTGTGAAAATTAAACAGTATATGCAGTGTGCCCAGTTCTGTTCTTGGAATATAGGAAATGCTCAATATACAGATGCTGCTATGAAGGTGATGATGCCTGTGGTCATTATTACTACCATCACTACGAATGCTACTCTTCTACTCACTTCCCCTTGGTCCTCCCATTTCTTTTGCCCGAGCCAAAAAAGACTGCTCTCTTTTCCCTTCATCTGTGGGCAAATTTGAGCATTTCTAATTCCCTTTTATTACAGCTATTGCTCATATGTGTGACAGAGCTAAAAGACTTGCAGGTACTGAGTACTTGTGAAGGTACTCAGCATTTTTACTTTCTCTCTTCCTGCTGAATAGAATTCTTGATGTCCACTCCCTTGCCCCCACCTGCCATTCTCTTTGAGCAGCCTGGTTCCGTGATATTTGCGTGTGTTTGTGTTTATTCATTTTTTTTATTAAAGTGTAGTTGACATACAGTGTTAGTTGCAGGCAGACAACAATTCTATATATTACTTAGTGTTCACGATGTAGTTACAATTTTAATTTCCTTTATTTATTTCATCCATCCCCCTCCACAACTCCTCTGGCAGCCGTCTGTTCTCTGTATTTGAATTTTTTCTTTTTTTCTGTTTATTTATTTTGTTTCTTAAATTGAGAATCAGAAGATTGGGAAGGGGGAGGGAAGAAGAGGAAGAAAGAAGAGGGTCAGGTAGCCTGAATTTGGGAAATGTGTGACTAGGGGGATGTTAGGAAGGCAAAAGTTCTTCAGTAGCTGCTCATTGTGTGGGGAAACAGGAGGAGATTAAAGAGGATGAAATGGAGATGAAATGGAAAGTCCTATTCAGATTTTTTCAAGATTTACAGTCTATACACATCAAATGCATTTATAGTCAAATTTATATCTATGAGGGGGAGGAGCAAGATGGCAGAGGAGTAGGAGATCTAAATTTTGTCTGGTCCCAGGAATTCAGCTGGATAGGGATCAAACCATTCTGAACACCTACGAACTCAACAGGAGATCAAAGAAAAGAATAGCAGCAACTCTACGAATGGAAAAGCAACCACTTTCTGGAAGGTAGGACGTGTGGAGAAGTGAATCTGAGGCGACATTCGGGAGACTACACGGCGGGGGAGGGGGCCTCCATCGGCCACTTCTGGCAGGTGATAGAGCCACGGAGCACAAAATCAGAACTTTTAGAAGTCTGCTCCACTGAGGGACATCGCTCCAGTGGCTAAGCAGTGGGTGGAACCCTCATGGGGAGAGTGTGGTCTCAGGACCCTGGAAGTTACAGAAAGACCAGGGGTGGCTGAGTGCAGCAGAGCTCCCAGGTGTCAGAGCGGGGAAGCCGGCTGCAGAGACAGAGCCGAAGAGTGGGCTCTTAGCTTGGGGTTGCCATAAACTGTGATCGGCGGCATAGTCGGGTCACTGCTCCTCCAGCAGGGACCCAATAAGTGGCAGATCCGGGGAGACTCTCCTTCCTCCCCCAGGAGGAGCAGCGCAGGAGCACACCGCAGGACCCTGCCGGGTTTGGAGACTCCACACAGGGTTGTGTGCCAGAGATAGAAATGCTCGGTCACAGGCCGGGTGAGCATGGAGTGCGGCCGGAGACCAGGGAGATGGGAGTGACTGACTGCTTTTCTCGGGGGGCACACTGAGGGGTGGGGCCCCGAGTTCTCGGCTCCTCCGGGGTGGAGATTGGGAGGCTGCCATTTTCACTCTCGGCCTCCAAAGCTGTAGGGAAAGCTCGCAGGGAACCAAAGCTCCCAAGAGCAAACCCGAGCAGATTACTTAGCCCAGACCGGGCAAGGGCGGGGCAATTCCACCTCCGGCAAAGACATTTGGGAACCATGGCAACAGGCCCCTCCCCAGAAGATCAGCAAGAACAGCCAGCCAAGACCAAGTTTACCGATCAATGAGAACTGCAGAACCTCAGCACTAGGGAAATACTGCACATAGAATTCATGGCTTTTTCCCCCATGATTCATTAGTCTTTCAAAGTTATTTTTTTAATTTTTTTTTAAATTTTTCTTTTCCCCTTTTTCAACCAACATCTTATCAATCCCTTTTTTAAAAAAACATTTTTATTTTTCATTTTTAGAGTCATATTCTATTCCTTCATAGTAGTTAACCTTATTTTTCATATACATATAAGTTGTTCTCTCTTTAAACTTTTGGCATACAGTTTCTTCTAACAGACCAAAATATACCCTAAATCTCTAGTGTATGGCTTTGTTCTAGTCTCCTGCCTGATCACATTTTCTCCCCCACTTTTTTTTAAATTCCTTTTCTTTCTTATTTCAACCAACTTCTTATCTTATTAATTCCTTTTGTAAAATCTTTTATAATTTTCATCTTTACAGTCATATTCCATCCCTTCATCGTATTAGCCCTTATTTTTGTACATACATAAGTTTTTCTTTGTTTAAAACTTTGGGAGACACTTTCTTCTAACAGACCAAAATACGCCCAAAATCTAGTGTGTGGCACTGATCAATGCACCAGCCTGATCATATTTGATCATACTCTTTTTTTTTTAATCTTTTTACTATTTCTTTTTTTTCTTTCTTTCCCTTTCTTTTCCCCTGGTTTCAGTTCTTTTGATTTGTTTAGTGTATAGTTTTCTGGGGTCACTGTTAATCTGTTAGCATTTTTGTTCTCTCATTCGTCTACTCTCTGGACAAAATGACAAGATGGAAAAAAATCACCTCAAAAAAAAAGAACAAGAGGTAGTACCGACTGCCAGGGACCTAATAAATAAGACATTAATAAGATGTCGGAACTGGAGTTCAGAATGATGATTTTAAAGATACTAGCTGGGCTTGAAAAAAGCATGGAAGATATTAGAGAAACCCTTCTGGAGAAATAAAAGAACTAAAATCTAACCAAGTTGAAATTAAAAAGGCTATTAATGAGGTGCAATAAAAAATGGAGGCTCTAAGTGCTAGGATAAATTAGGCAGAAAAGAGAATTAGTGATATAGAAGACCAGACGATGGAAAATAAAGAAGCTGAGAAAAAGAGAGATAAACCACTATTGGATCATGAGGGCAGAATTCGAGAGATAAGTGATGCCATAAGATGAAACAATATTAGAATAATTGGGATCCCAGAAGAAGAATGAGAGGGAAGGGCAGAAGGTATATTGGAGCAAATTATAGCAGAGAACTTGCCTAATTTGGGGAAGGAAACAGGCACCAAAATCCAGGAAGCACAGAGAACCCCTCTCAAAAATCAATAAAAATAGGTCAACACCCCAACATCTAATAGTAAAACTTACAAGTCTCAGAGACAAAGAGAAAATCCTAAAAGCAGCTCGGGACAAGAGATATGTAACCAACAAAGGTAGAAACATTATATTGGCAACAGACATATCCACAGAGACCTGGCAGGCCAGAAAGACTGGCATGATATATTCAGAGCACTAAATGAGAAAAATATGCAGCCAAGAATACTATATCCAGCTAAGCTGTCATTGAAAATAGAAGGAGAGATAAAAAGCTTCCAGGACAAACAAAAACTAAAGGAATTTGCAAACACGAAACCAGCCCTATGAGAAATATTGAAAAGGGTCCTGTAAGCAAAGAGAGAGCCTAAAAATAACATAGACCAGAAAGGAACACAGACAATATACAGTAACACTCACCTTACAGACAATACAATGGCACAAAATTCCTATCTTTCAATAGTAACCCTGAATGTAAGTGAGCTAAATGCCCCAATCAAAAGACAAAGACTATCAGAATGGATAAAAAAAAAGACCTATCGATATGCTGTCTGCAAGATACTCATTTTAGACCCAAAGACACCCCCAGATTGAAAGTGAGGGGGTGGAAAACCATTTACCATGCTAATGGACACCAAAAGAAAGCTTGGGAGGCAATCCTTATATCAGACAAATTAGATTTTAAACCAAAGACTAGAATAAGAGAATATGAAGGACACTATATCTTACTTAAAGGGTCTATCCAAAAGGAGATCTAACAATTTTGAATATCTATGCCCCTAACATGGGAGCAGCCAATTATATAAGCCAATTAATAACAAAAGCAAAGAAACACATCCACAACAATACAATAATAGTGGGGGACTTTAACACCCCCCTCACTGAAATGGACAGTTCATCTAAGCAAAAGACCAACAAAGAAATAAAGACTTTAAATGACACACTGGACCAAATGGACTTCACAGATATATTCAAAACATTCCATCCCAAAGCAAAAGAGTACACATTCTTCTCTAGTGCCCATGGAACATTCTCCAGAACAGATCACATCCTAGGTCACAAATCAGGTCTCAACCAGTACCAAGAGACTGGGACCATTCCCTGCATATTTTCAGACTACAATGATTTGAACCTAGAACTCAATCACAAGAGGAAACTCGGAAAGAACTCAAATACATGGAGGCTAAAGAACATCCTACTAAAGAATGAATGGGTTAACCAGGAAATTAAAGAAGAATTTAAAAAATTCATGGAAACAAATGAAAATGAAAACACAACTGTTCAAAATCTTTGGGATGCAGCAAAGGCAGTCCTAAGAGGAAAGTATATAGCAATACAAGCCTTTCTCAAGAAACAAGAAAGGTCTCAAATACACAACCTAACCCTATACCTGAAGGTGCTGGAGAAAGAACAGCAAATAAAGCCTAAATCCAGCAGGAGAAGAGAAATAATAAAGATCAGAGCAGAAATCAATGAAATAGAAACCAAAAGAACAGTAGAACAGATCAACGAAACTAGGAGCTGGTTCTTTGAAAGAATTATAAGACTGATAAACTCCTGGCCAGACTTATCAAAAAGAAAAGAGAAAGGACCTAAATAAATAAAATCATGAATGAAAGGGGAGAGATCACAACCAACACCAAAGAAATACAAACAATTATAAGAACATATTATGAGCAACTCTATGCCAGCAAATTCGATAATCTGGAAGAAACAGATGCATTCCTAGAGATGTATCAACTACCAAAACTGAACCAGGAAGAAATAGAAAACCTGAACAGACCCATAACCACTAGGGAAATTGAAGCAGTAATAAAAAATCTCCCAATGAACAAGAGCCCAGGGCCAGATGACTTCCCAGGAGTAGTCTACAAAACATTTAAAGAAGAATTAATACCTATTCTTCTGAAACCATTCCAAAAACTAGAAATGGAAGGAAAACTTCCAAACTCCTTTTATGAGGAAAGCATTACCTTAATCCCAAAACCAGACAAAGACCCCATCACAAAGGAGAATTACAGACCAATATCCCTGATGAACACGGATGCAAAAATTCTCACCAAAATATAAGCCAATAGGATCCAACAGTACATTAAAAGGATTATTCACCACGACCAAGTGGGATTTATCCCTGGGCTACAAGGTTGGTTCAACATCTGCAAATCAATCAGTGTGATACAATACATTAATAAAAGAAAGAACAAGAATCATATGATCCTCTCAATAGATGCAGAAAAAAGCTTTTGACAAAGTACAGCATCCTTTCTTGATCAAAACTCTTCAGAGTATAGGCATAGAGGGTACATACCTCAATATCATAAAAGCCATTTATGAAAAACCCACAGCAAATATCATTCTCAATGGGGAAAAACTGAGAGCTTTCCCCCTAAGGTCAGGAACATGGCAGGGATGTCCACTATCACCACTGCTCTTCAACATAGTACTAGAAGTCCTAGCCACAGCAATCAGACAACAAAAAGAAATAAGAGGCATCTGAATTGGCAAAGAATTGAAACTCTCACTTTTTGTGGATGATATGATACTTTATGTGGAAAACCCAAAAGACTCCACCCCAAGACTGCTAGAACTCATACAGGAATTCAGTAGAGTGACACAATATAAAATCAATGCACAGAAATCAGTGGCATTTATATACACCACCAACAAGACAGAAGAAAGAGAAATTAAGGAGTCAATCCCATTTACAATTGCACCCCAAACCATAAGATACCTAGGAATAAATCTAACCAAAGAGGCAAAGAATCTGTACTCAGAAAACTATAAAATACTCATGAAAGAAATTGAGGAAGACACAAAGAAATGGAAAAACGTCCCGTGCTCATGGATTGGAAGAACAAATATTGTGAAGATGGCTATACTACCTAGAGCAATATACACATTTAATGCAATCCCTATCAAAATACCATCAACTTTTTTCAAAGAAATGGAACAAATAATCCTAAAATTTGTATGGAACCAGAAAAGACCCCGCATAGCCAGAGGAATGTTGAAAAAGAAAAGCAAAGCTGGTGGCATCACAATTCCGGATTTCAAGCTCTATGACAAAGCCGTAATCATCAAAACAGTATGGTACTGGCACAAAAAACAGACACACAGATCAATGGAACAGAATAGAGAGCCCAGAAATAGACCCTCAACTCTATGGTCAACTCATCTTTGACAAAGCAGGAAAGAATGTCCAATGGAAAAAAGACAGTCTCTTCAACAAATGGTGTTGGGGAAATTGGACAGCCACGTGCAGAAGAATGAAACTGGACCATTTCCTTACACCACACACAAAAATAGACTCAAAAATGGTTGATTAGCCTGGTGGTGGGTATTCAGGAGGGCACATTCTGCATGGAGCACTGGGTGTTATGCACAAACAATGAATCATGGAACACTTCATCTAAAACTAATGATGTAATGTATGGGGATTAACATAAGAATAAAAAAAATAAATTAAAAAAAAAAGGTTGAAAGACCTCAATGTGAGATAGGAGTCCATCAAAATCCTAAAGGAGAACACAGGCAGCAACCTCTTCGACCTCAGCTGCAGCAACTTCTTCCTAGAAACAGCGCCAAAGGCAAGGGAAGCAAGGGCAAAAATGAACTATTGGGACTTCCTCAAGATAAAAAGCTTTTGCACAGCAAAAGAAACAGCCAACAAAACCAAAAGACAACCGACAGAATGGGAGAAGATATTTGCAAATGACATATCAGAGAAAGGGCTAGTATCCAAAATCTATAAAGAACTCATCAAACTCAACACCCAAAGAACAAAGAATCCAATTAAGAAATGGGCAGAAGACATGAACAGACATTTTTCCAAAGAAGACATCCAAATGGCCAACAAACACATGAATAAGTGCTCAACATCGCTTGGCATCAGGGAAATCCAAATGAAAACCTCAATGAGATATTCACCTCACACCAGTCAGAATGGCTAAAATTAACAAGTCAGGAAACGACAGATGTTGGCGAGGATGTGGAGAAAGGGGAACCCTCCTACACTGTTGCTGGGAATGCAAGCTGGTGTAACTACTGTGGAAAACAGTATGGAGGTTCCTCAAAAAGTTGAAAATAGAGCTACCCTATGATCCAGCAATTGCACTACTGGGTATTTTCCCCAAAGATACAAATGTAGGGATCTGAAGCGGTACGTGAACCCCGATGTTTATAGCAACAATATCCACAATAGCCAAACTGTGGAAAGAGCCAAGATGTCCATGGACAGATGAATGGATAAAGATGTGGTATATATACACAATGGGGGAATATTGTGCAGCCATCAAAAGGAATGAAATCTTGCCATTTGCAAAAATGTGGATGGAACTGGAGGGTATTTTGCTAAGGGAAATAAGTCAATCAGAGAAAGACATGTACCATATGACCTCACTGATATGAGGAATTCTTAACCTCAGGAAACAAACTGAGGGTTGCTGGAGTGGTGGGGGGGTGGGAAGGATGGGATGGCTGGGTGATAGACATTGGGGAGGGTATGTGCTATGGTGAGCACTGTGAATTGTGCAAGACTGTGGAATCACAGACGTGTACCTCTGAAACAAATAATACATTATATGTTAAAAAAAAAAAAAGAAGATAGTAGGAAGGGAAAAATGAAGGGGGTAAAGTCGGAGGGGGAGATGAACCATAAGAGACTATGGACTCTGTGAAACAAACTGAGGGTTCTAGAGGGCAGTGGGGTAGGGGGATAGGTTAGCCTGGTGATGGGTATTAAAGAGGGCATGTACTGAATGGAGCACTGGGTGTTATACACTAGCAGTGAATCATGGGACACTACATCAAAAACTAATGATGTAATGTATGGGTGATTAACATAATAAACAAAATTGTATCTATCTACCTACCTAGATATACACTCCCGAAAGTATTAGCCACCAGAGGTGTAACTTTTTTTGCTGTTGCAGAGTCTATGGATTGATTACAAGCCTGGGTTCATAGAACAAATGGAGAAAAGCCTGGGTAGACACAATTTTAAAAATCACATCTTCTAATGATATTATTTGTATTTATTAAATTTCCATTAAAGTCCATCCAGCAATAAATCAAATAATTAGAAATAATGACCCTTTATCACCATCTTTCTTGGAGCTAACATCCCCTAATGCAAGGCATGGTATATCCAGGGATTGGGCAGTAAATCTATGGTTATCTGATAGGACAAAGGGCTTTGCAGCCTCCATTCACACAGTATACTGCAACGCGGTGCTTCTGCGTAAGCACTTGCTTCCAATGTGGGCTAGAATAAGAGGGGGAAAAAACTCCTTTTAACTATTGTTGATGACCAAGAAAATTCTCCAAGATATGTACAACATATATTGCTCACGACTGATCTTCTCATACCAGAGAAATAAGGGAAGTTATACTAAACATTGATAAGTCTATTGAGACAAAAGCCAGCAATTTCTCAGAGGGTCCAACTGACTTATTTTAGGTTGAGGATACCTTTTTGCCTTAAACCTAACAAAGAGGAAACATTTACAGATGATTCCTGCTGATTTTCTAAATATGTCTTCCCACTTCCTTTTGTAGAGTTATTAGAGATTTAATGCTCTGAAGGTTAACAGAGCATCCCTAGCTGACTTTCCCTCCTTTCCATGTAAATTGCAAATATGCACATTGCCAGCTCTTAATCACCTAGTGCCCTCTACTCCGTAAAGCAGCAGTCCAAGATTCCTGGCTGCCCGGACCAGAGGAAGTCAAGGTTGGTTCTCTCCCTCCATCATTCGGACCACCCACGTAGGTTTATTAATCTAAGTTTTGTCAGATTCTATTTTTACAAAGATAGAAGAGATATTTTTTAAAAACAAAGTTAAAAGTAACATCAAGATAGATTTTAAATGGTCCTATCCCTTGGGTCAAGGAAAGTAAACAAGTATTATCTCCTCCTCATTCCAGATAGGATAGAGGATGGAGGTTATAGCTCTGAGGAAAGTTTCCTGACTCTGAAGCTCGATCAGAGGAGAGAAGTGGAGAGGTGTGTTTTGGGGAAAGGCAGACACCATTCTCCCATCCACAGGATACTGGCCCAACGTTAGAAGAATTTCAGGTGGTGTATGGTCTTAGGATACACACTGAAGCTGGATGCTGAGGCTGTGGTCTTGATGCTGCTATGGTCAGTGAAAAAACCCACTCTAAGAGGCAGCTGGGGTGAGCAGCAAAGCCTCATGGTCAGTGGGGTAGCAGCCCTCACCAGTGCTGTCATGTGCAAAACAAACATGTGATGCCTGGGGCCAGTGGATAGATACACAGAAATCTTTCCTCTGAGTTTGGAGCCTGCCTTAGTCCTCCAGTTCCAGTATCACCCCAGTTTGGGGAATAAGGACAGAGCTCATTCAGAACTTCTCATTAATTTTGGTGAGGTTTCCAAGCTGGATTTGGCTACAAGATATCAGAAGGGAAATCTCTCACCCTTTCACTACCAAATCGCCCAACCCATTCTATCTCTAACCATATTGTCTACCATCCCCATCCCAATGGATTTACCACTCATGCTCCTACGTAAAGCAGCCCCTCCATTTGTGCAGGAGACCCACTAGTGCCCCCTCTCTTCCAATCAAGGACAAAGCTCCAGCCATCCTCTTTCCTGTACCATTAATCCCCAACCCCAATCATTCCCATCAGCAGGGCAACTTGCTGTAGTAACTCTCACCTTAAACACATGCCCTCTTTATTCTAGATCCTCTTCCAAATGTGCACAGTCTCTCCACTTCCTTTATGGTGAAACTCTGCAAAATGGTTACATATACTGCACTCCCTATTTTGTCACCTCCCCCACTCCGCCATGCTTTCCTCAACCCACTCCAGTCAGGCTTGCCTGTGCATCGAAGTCACCAGCAGTTTCTGCACTGCCAAATTCAGATACCATTCACCAGCCCTCACTCTCCTCAACCTCTTACCAGCATGTGATGTTGATACACTATTCATTTTCTCCTTGAAGGACTTTTTGCCTTGGCTGCTGGGAAACTGTCCCATTCTGTTTTCCTCTGACACAATAAGAAGCCTGCTCTTCCTCATTCACCTCTTCTGGGCTCTCCTTTTCTTCGCATTTCTACATGCAGGAATACCCCAGAGGTTAGTCCTTGTCTCAATTCACACTCACTTCCTTGACAATCTCATTGAACCCCATGGTTTTAAATGCTATCTCTATGCTAATCTATCCCAGATTTAATCTCTAGATGCCACTTTCCCCTGAACTCCACACTCCTATTCAATTCCTACTTAGCATCTTTACTCACCTACTAATAAGTACTCCAAAGTGAATATATCCTATATTTACCTCTTTATTCCCATGTCCAACCCAAATATACTAACACCTAAGGGTTTTCTGTTTCATTAAATGGTTCCAACATTTACTAGTTGTTCAGTTAAAAAACCTAGGAGCTGTCATTGGTTCTCTCTTGTTCTCACAGTTTACATCAAGTTTATTAACAAACCCAATTGGCTGTACCTCACGGAATACCACTTGCCACCATCTAACCACCATCCTAATCCAAATAGTCATCATCTTTCTCTTGTACTGTCCTTTTTATTAGTATATATCATTCTTAATGCTGCCACATATTCTCCACACAACATACAGAGTAACACTTTTAAGATTGTATATCAGATCATAACACTGTTCAACTCAAAATTCCCCAATGGCTCCATAATATTTAGAATAAAGCCAAAGTAATTGACAAGGTACACAACTGCAGACCCTATGTGATCTGGCATGTTCTTGCTCACTCGCTCTCTCTCTCATGTGCTCATGCACACATAACCCACCCACACACTTCATTCCCTTATACTCTTTACTGATCTCTCTGTTTTTCAAACACATCTGCCATGCTCCTGTTGCAAGACCTTTGTTCTTATATACTCAGCCTGGAACATTCTGTCCGCACACATGCCCATGATGCTACTCACTCATTCTAATCCCTGACTACCCAATCATTAACTTTTTTTTTAGAGATCTTATTCCTAACATTGCTACTAATTAAGAAATTGTAATTATTTATGTATTATATACTGATTATATAATCATTTATATTATTATATAGTTGTTTGTGTATTTGTCTGTTTTGTCCTTCATGAGATTGTATAATCTATAGAACAGGAATTCTGCCTATTTTGACTGCCATTTTATCTAAATCACCTAAAAGAATGTGATAGAGAGTCAGGGCTAAATATTTTTATTGAATGTATAAATGCCAAATTTCAATTAACCCAGTAGATTTCAGTAACTTGTACTGAACTGAAGTGGCGAGGTAGCAGTAAACTGTTATAGCAACCGCACTTACAGTGGTTTCCTTATGATTAATCTGTGGTTATTTCAAAGATGTTTATTGAGCAAGAAAATGCTAAGAGAAAACCAAACTGCATTTACAATTCTTTTGTGCAAAAAATATGATTTATTACACACGAAAATGGTTTTAAAAATTACTTTGTTTTTAGCTGCCTCAGGGTTTTGTACTTCCTAATCCCTTAGTTTAGAACATTATTTTCCCCAAATATTTCATGGCATCACATTCTCATTTGATACAAAGAGTTCCTGCTCTGAAAAAAAAATAGTATTGATATTTTCAACTCAGAAAAAATTATTTACATGTATTCCTACAATAAAAACCAACTAACAGAAGAAGATATTAGCAAAACATATAACTGACAGAAGATTACTGTATAGAACACATAACCAATTTCCCTAAATCAATAAAAAAGATAAGCAAAACAACAGAAAATGAGAATAAGAAAATAGAAATTTTATAGAAAAAGAAGTACAAGTGGTTTACCAATATATAAAAATATCAACTTCAGGGGTGCCTGGATGGCTCAGTCTGCTGAGCATCTACCTTCGGCTCAGATCATGATCCTGAGGTCCTGAGATTGAGTGCCACATGCAGAGGGAGCCTGCATCTCTCCCTCTGCCTCTCCCTCCTGCTTGTGTGCTCTCTCTCTCTCAAATAAATAAAATCTTCTTTAAAAATCACCTTCATAAATTACTGGTAAAGGCAAATTGAAACCACAATGAGATTCCACTTTGTACAAAGAGAGTGGGAAAAACTAGAGAATTTAACAGTACTAAATATTATTGAGGGTGTGGAGCAAATGAAACCATCAAAATGATGGTAGTGTTTTGGAAACTTTTCAGTATTACCTATTAAAATGAAATCTATGCACATTCTACTTCCCAGCAAGTTCACTACTATATATGTAAGGTAGAAAAACTCTTCCTTTTGTGTACAATAAGTTATATGGAAGAATGCTATTACAGCTGACCTTGAAAATATACACACACAACCCCAAAATTGAAAGCAATCCAAATGTCCTGTAACAATGGAATAAATAAGTTGCTTTATATGCATAGAGTGGAATATTACTCAGTAAAGAATATGAATAAACACCAGCTACACAAATCAGTGTGGATACATCCCAGAAACACATTGTTGAGTCAAGAAGTAAAACATATCATACTTGTATCCTATGATTCCATTTTTCAACATTCAAAACAAAACCATGATTAAGTGTACATGCAAAAGTGCTAAAAACTATAAAGAAAGCAAGAAAATGATAACTATAAATTCAGGATAGTGACTACCTCTTGCTTATCTGGAAGGGGAGATAAAATTGGGAGGCAACTGGGATATGATCATAAATTATATCTTAGTTGGTGGGTACAAGGATGTTTGTGTTGTTCTGTTCTTTAAATTGTAGTTACATGTAGTCATGTAGTCATATTTCTTAGGAAGAAAAAAATAGTACCATTCCAGAACTTGTGTGGTAAAAATACCAGTGGAACAAAGTCAGAAGAACTGACTTAAAAGTACTCCCTCTCCCATTCCAAGGTATGGCATCCTTCCATTTTCTGAGCCTCAGTCACCCCATCTATAAAATAAGGAGGCTAGGTAAGATGAAGGCTGAAGTTCTATACTATGACTAACGTTCTGTAGTTCTCTGACTCTATAAGGGCCAGGCATCTGAACAATCTGATTTCATGAGCAGAAGTCTAAGTTTTACCAAATACCTGGAAATAGAAGATCAAAGTATTAAAAACTTGGCAGACTTTGGATAATTATGTTGAAACACAATTAATGTAGGTGATGTCTAACAAAAGACAACACTTTAAATAACTTACAGGAAATAATGGTCTCCCAGATTTATTACCCCCATCCTTTGTCTGCCTTTTGCCTCTCATGCCCTGAGAAAAGGAAATGAGAATCTGTGTTTGGGATAATTTTGTGTTAGATGTGGTTTTAATAAGTGGTCTCATGATAATAAAGATTTTGGAAATATATAGTTTCTTTTTTTTAAGATTTTATTTGTTTTAGAGAGAGAGAGTGTGTGTGCAAGCAGTGGGGAGAGACAGAGGGAGAGGGAGAGAATCTTAAGCAGACTCCACACTGAGCACAGAGCCTGATGTGGGGCTCGCCTCATGAGCATGAGATTATGACCTGAGTAGAAATCAAGAGTCAGACATTTAACCAACTGAGCTACCCAGGCACCCCTGGAAATATATAGTTTCTGCCTTCCAAACAATTAGGGATATAAAGGAATATTAAGGTGGGATCATCAAAGAAAAAGTGAAAGTTAAATAAAGAACAGGCCTAGGAACCTCATCTATAAGGTAACCTCTGTGCTTAAACGCCAAGAACAACAAAACTTGAATGCAATAAGCAATTAAGTAGTATTATGGAATTCTGTAATTAGAATTTGAGAGTTTCATCCAAATCATGGTCGTGGAATACCCACTTTAAGCTGTATTCAAATGAATAGGTTTTAGGGTGATGAGGTTGGAAGTCTTAAAAAGGAAGAGATATAATAATAATTATTCCAAATAAGCGTTATAATTTAGGGATATTTTAGAATTTTATTCAGTAAAAAGTAAAGGCTCTGGAAAAACAACTGAGGTATTTATTTATTTATTTATTATTTATTTATTTATTGCTTGCCTGCCTTGTTCCAGAGAAAATTTAAGGGCTATATATATTCTTACTGCAGCTGTATTTTATATTATATTTTTATCACTCTGAAAACTGCACTTAAAAAAATTATCTAAGTATGAGAATGATGGAGGTTCTACACACTCTGCTTCTCTCTTCCTCCTCCAAGAAGTAACCACTGATAATCCTCACTAATTTTGGTACTCTAAATTGTTTTTTTTTTTAATTTCATGTAGTCTAATTTCTGAATTTAATATAGAAACAGAAATATGTAGATAAACATGTGAGTTGTGTACACATTTAAACAAAATCATGTTGTTGATACTGATCTGAAACTTGCATTTTTCATTTCACAATAGGATAACCATTAAGCCATTCCATATATGTGTTAAAATATATATTATCACGTTATCAAGGTACCATAAGTCAAGAATCACCTATTACTGGACAATTAGAATTTTTAAAAAATTTTGTTATTCAAGGGGCGCCTGGGTGGCTCAGTCCTTAAGCGTCTGCCTTCAGCTCAGGTCATGACCCCAGGGTCCTGGGATCAAGCCCTGCATCGGGCTCCCTGCTCTGTGGGAAGCCTGCTTCTCCCTCTCCCACTCACCCTGCTTGTGTTCCCTTTCTCGCTGTCTCTGTCAAATAAATAAATCTTTAAAAAAAAATTTTTGTTATTCAAATAGTGCTGCACTGAAAAACAATTTTACTGTTATAGAAAGCATTTCTGCAAATGCAATTGCTGAGTTAAAGGGTAAATGCATTTTTTAAAAAATTTACAGCCCCACGAAATGTATTTTCTATGCTCTTTCTACCACTATGTGTTACTAATTTGATAACTTCTGCCAATTTGATCAATGAAAATTCTATCTCAACTTTTAACTTACATAACTATGAATGAAAGTAAGTATGTTATTAAGTACTTAGTATGGCCCAATTGTTTGTATTCTCCTATAAGCAGCTCATTAAGTTTTTCCTTTTTTTTTTTTTTTTTTTTTTTTTTACTGGTTGTCCTTATTTACAGGAATTCAATATATATAAAGTTATTAATCTTTCCTGTATTACAAAATCATAAACATTCTCTCCCAGTGTGACATTTATGTCTTGACCTCATTTATGCAGAAGTTTCCCATAATCTATTTCTAATCAAACCCATCACTTACTTAACCAATCCCAGATTTCCTGTTTTTCTTAGGAAGGCCTCCTTATGGTGAAGTTACAAATCTACTACTTACATTTTCTTCTAATATTTAAAAAGTTTAACTGTTTGGGTGCCTGGGTGGCTCAGATGGTTAAGCGTCTGCCTTTGGCTCAGGTCATGATCTCAGGGTCCTGGGATCAAGTCCCGCATTGGGTTCCCTGCTCAGTGCAGAGTCTGCTTCTCCCTCTCCCTCTGCCACTCCCTCTGTTTGTGCTCTTCTGTCTATCTCTCTGTCAAATAAATAAATAAAATCTTTAAAAAAAAATTTAACTGTTTAAATTGAGATACTTTGTTCTTCTGGAGTTTATTTTTATATATGGGTAAGACAGGAAACATAGCTTTATAGTATTCCAATTTTAGCCAAGCATCCTAACCTATGTACTGAATAATCTATCATTCTATCTACTCTGGATTGGAATGATAATTTCAATGTGATAGGCAGCTTCTAAAATGACTCCCCATGATCCCCACCTCCTGATATTCTCACTTGTGTAATCCCTTCCCCTTGAATGTGAGCCAGACCTTGTGATCTGCACATAATAAATAAAATATGGAAAAAGTGATGGCACATCACTTCTGAGATGAGGTTCAAAAGACTATGACTTTTGTTTTACAAGCTCTCTCTTTTGGTAGCCCTCTTTCTGCTTACAAACTCTGATGAGGCAGGCTGTCTTATAAGAGACCCATGTGGTAAGGAACTAAGGGCAGCTTCTGGCCAACAGCCAGTAAGGAAGTGAGGCCCTCAGTCTAAGAGTCTGGAAGGAATCAAATCCTGCCAACAGCCACTGGAGTGAACTCAGAAGTGGATCCAGACCCACATAACCCCTGAGATAAGACCAGTGCCTTTTGAGTGACTATGAGAAAGAAGACCCAGCTAAGCTGCACCTGGACTGCTGAGCCACAGAAATTATTAGATGATAAATGTTAATGTTTTAAGTCACTAAGTTTTTAAGTAATTAGTTATGTAGAGATACATCACTAATTCCTTCATTGATTTCTACTTGGTGTTTCTAGAGGATTCTTAATCTTTTAAATTTAATTTTATTGTGCCAGGTATCACTTTTGGCAGTCTGATGAAGTCTACAGAAACTTCCTCATTATAATATTTTTAAATGAATAAAATGAGATACATAGGACTATAAAGGAAACAAATTACCTATATTGAAATCCACATTAAAAACTCCACCTAGTCCATTCAACCA
Source organism: Mirounga angustirostris (assembly GCF_029215605.1). Taxonomy (NCBI): domain Eukaryota; kingdom Metazoa; phylum Chordata; class Mammalia; order Carnivora; family Phocidae; genus Mirounga; species Mirounga angustirostris. The sequence goes on along the minus strand of NW_026991709.1, from coordinate 171,060,155 downwards.
TGTTTTAGTTACTGTGCAGATTCACATTGTTTTGATTATATTAGATATATGTTAACTTTTAGCAACTTGTACACAAGTTCCTATTAACTATTGTGTTTAATATTTTCTTGGGATTTCTCACTTGTTTATTCTTTAACATAATGCCTAAAATCTTTTATTTATCTTTCCCCAAACTGATTGTGATTCTTTTTTAAAAATATTTTATTTATTTGAGAGACAGACTGACAAGAAGCTCAAATGGGGGGGGGGGGGCAGAGGGAGAAGCAGGCTCCCTGCTGAGCAGGAAGCCTGATGAGGGGCTTGGATCCCAGGGTCCTGAGATCATGACCTGAGCCAAAGGTAGATGCTTAATCGACTGAGCCACCCAGGCGTCTCCTGATTGTTGTTCTTATTTAAAATGTAGGAAATATATATACAGAAGTATTGACATTTTTGTGATATTAGCTCTTCTATTAACTCAGAACTTGTTCTCTTAATACCTTTCTTACTTTCTACATCTTCTCTGAGCAACAGTGTAATAATTGTAATAGTAATATCAATTAAATGTCATTTATTTGAGACTTACTCTGTGCCATACCATGTGCTAAATGTTTTACAAAATTTAGCCAAATACTCACAACACTATAAGATAGGGGAATTGCCCATTTCTAGACAAATAACTAAAGTTCAAAGATGTTAAATAAGTTCCCAAAATTGAGAAGTTAGCTAGTGGCTAACAGGCATATCTACCTGGAAATCACAAGGCTTCTCTGCTAAGCCAAACTGCCAATTTATGTTTCTAACCCATGTCTACTAAAAGAATGTAAATGGCAGAGAATTGTAAATTTCCACAGTACATTTCACAATGAATAGATAGTTGCTTAAGTGAAGCTTGCATTTCCAAACTGTATAAAAATGCATTTGTAGTCAAGATATGAACTCCTTTTTTGTTGTTTGACTGTTGACAGCTTTCAAGCACCACCTCTCCTTCTACCAGTTATGTCCCTCATCTGGGCAAGCCAGTAAGAAGACATGTTTAGCACCAGTAGAAAGTTCTATGCTCTCAAGTCCTAGCTCTTGCGAGGGAACCTTCAACCCAGCCCCAATTCCTAACCCTTAATAAAACCCAAGCTAGTCTCTCTTTCCTGTTCTTTCAAGTTCAGGAGCCTGTCTTGTCCCCCAGAAAGCCTCATTATGTGAGTAATAAATCTTTTTTCATACTCTTTTGATGCCCATGTGGCATCTTTAATCTTAACATCTGAACAAAACTTTGAGTGGAGATTTATTTTACTGTATGGGTTGATCAAAGCAGCACTGAGTATTTCACTTAGTCTTTTAGATACTGCTATTTTAAAAACCACAGTTAATCATTAACACAGATGAATTTACATTTAATTCATTTCTTCCCAAGGCATTTATTAAGTATCTACTATATAGGCACGCTATTCTAGGTGTTCTGCTGGTACCAAGGAATTTGTCAACAAGTAATTATGAGACTTGATTCTAGCTTTGGGAACTAAAGTTTGAACTAGAAATATAAAGCCAAATACAGGGCTCAGGGGGAGGGAGTACTTATAGATTAATTCAAGATTATTAATGTACTATTCCCCTATCAAAGAAAAAATAATCTATAGTTAATTTAAAACATTTGCTATTTTAATCACTTGAAGAAATTAAAGATTTTTTTTTGTCAGATAAAGCTGAGGATCACAGTGGATGTTTGCCTTACAATCAAAAGCCATTGATTGCTTTCCATTAAAACTTTCCTACAGATTGAAATTTCTTTAATTATAATATGACACCTCCCAAAGTCTGTGAATATAACAACATAAAAGATGTGGTAGTTGAGCAGCCCCAACAGTGGGCTGGGGGCAGAAGTCTGACCTGACAGCTGGCCCTGACAACCAACAAAAAATTCACAGGCAGCAGGACAAAAAGAGAGCTATATAGTTAGCTCTCCAAAAGACAGACTTGGCGCCAGACATCTGGTCTGGCTGCAGGCCCTGCCCACCAATGAAAGCCTCTCATGGGACAATGGAGGGAGAGTGCCCTGCAGTTCAGTGTGACCACAGTTCTAGCAAATGGGCTGAGGGCAGATATCTGGTCTGTCCCAACTACAAGCCCATGGAAGCTCTAGACAGGCTCCCTAAGAGCACAGAGACCAAACCCTGCCTTAAACAAAGAGGACCATTGCAGCTAACTGGACTGAAGGCCAATGGGCTTAGCCACAATATTAGGGTGCATGGACCACACATAGGAGACACCCCTGGAGTGCCAGGTTCTGGTGAATGAAGAACATTGCACTACAGGGCACCATAGGACCTCTTGTTCATAAGGACACTACTTTCAAGAACAGGAGATGTAGCTGACTTTCCTAGTACACAGAAACAAAGACAGTGAGTTAGACAAAATGAGAAGATAGAGGAATGTGTCCTGAATGAAAGAACAGGACAAAAATCACAGCAAAAGAGCTAAATGAAATAAAGATAAGCAACACACCTAATAGAGAAATCAAAGTAATAGTCATAAAGATACTTAATAGACTTGAGAAAAGAGTGGAGGATCTCAGTGAGACCTTCAACAACAGAAAATATTAAAAAGAACCATTCAGAGATGAAAAACTCAATAACTGAAATAAAAAAATACACTAGAGGAAACAGATAGTAGACTAGAGGAAGCAGAAGAATGGATCAGGAAGTTTGAAGACAGAGTAATGGAAAGCAACCAAATGGAACAGCAAAAATAAAAAAAAATAATAAAAAATGATAATAGATTAAGAAAACCCAGCAACATCATCAAGCATACAATAACATTCCTATTATAAAAGTCCTAGGAGAAGAGAGAGAAAAGGAGGCAGATAATTTAAATGAAGAAATAATAGCTGAAAACTTCTTTACTCAGGGGAAGGAAAAAGACATTCAGATCCAGGAATCACAGAGAGCTCCAACAAAATCAATCCAAGGAGTTCCACACCAAGACAGATAATAATTAAAATGGCACAAAGTAGTGACAAAGACAGAATTTTAAAAGCAGCAGGAGAAAAGAAAACAGTTACCTACAAGAGAAACCCCAAAAGACTATCAGTTGATTTTTTAGCAGAAACTTTGCAGGCCAGAAGTGAGTAGCATGATATATTCAAAGTGCTGTAAGGAAAAACTTGCAACCAAGCACACTCTATCCAGCAAGTTTATCATTCAAAATAGAAGGAGAGATAAAGAGTTTGCAGGCAAACAAAAATTACAGGAATTCATCACCACTAAACCAACCTTACAAGAAACATTAAAGGGAATTCATTGAGTGGAAAGAAAAGGCTATAATCAGGAGTAAGAAAATTAGGAAAGGTAAAAATTTCACAGGTACAAATATAATAAAAGTAGTAGATTAAACACTTATAAGACCAGCACAGATGTTAAAGCACAGAACCTGTAAAATCAATGATATCTATAAAAATCACTCAAGAGACTCATAAAGGATATAAAGTATGACATATACATAAAACATGGAGGGGGGAGTAAAAATGTAGTGCTCTTAGAATAAGTTCAAACTTAAGTGACCATCATCCTAATATAGACTGTTATATGCATAGGATGTTATATATAAATTAATGGTAAGTACAAATTAAAAAAAAAACCTGTAATAGATATGCAAAAAATAAAGAGAAAGGAATCCAAGTATATCACTAAGGAAAGCCATCAAACCACAAGAGAAGAGAGCAAGAGAATAAATGAATAGACAAAAACTGCAAAAACAGCTGTAAAAGAAGTAACGAATTTTTAGTAAAAATTACTTTGAATATAAATGGACTGAACGCTCCAATGGATAAAAGAGCAAGACCCACCTATATTCTGTCCACAAGAAATTCATTTCAGGCCTAAAGACACATGCAGATTAAAAGTGAAGGAATGGAAAAACATTTATACATTTGTAAGCAAAAAGAAAGCTGGGTAGGAATACTTATATTGGACAAAATTGACTTTGAAACAAAGACTGTAACAAGAAACAATGAAGGACACTATCTAATCATAAAGGGGACAATCAAAAAAGAAGATAAAACTATTATAAATATTTATGCACCCAACATGAGAGCACCCAAATATATAAAGCAACTATTAACAGACATGAAGAAAGAAATCTATAGTAATACAATAATAGTAGGAGACTTTAACATCCCACTTACATCAATGTATGGATCAACCATGCACAAAATCAACAAGGAATCAGTGGCTTTGAATGACACATTAGACCAGATGGATCTAACAGATATATTTAGAACATTTCACCCAAAAATAGAATACACACTCTTTTCAAGTACACATGGAACATTCTCCAGAATACATCACATGTTAGGCCACAAAACAAGTCTCAACAAATTCAACAAGTTTGCAATTATATCATGCAGCTTTTCTGACCACAATGTTAGAAATCAATCACAAGAAATTATCTACAAATAACACAAATACATGGAGGTTAAATAATAGGCTACTAAATAATGAATGGGTCAATGAAGAAATCAAAGAGGAAATTAAAAAAAAATACATGGAGACAATTGAAAATGAAAACACAATGGTCCAAAGTCTTTGGGATGAATCAAAAGCTGTTCTACCAGGGAAGAGGACCTACAGGCCTATCTCAAGAAAAAAAAATCTAAAACAAACAAACAAAACCCAAACCAAACCAAAACAAAAAAAAACAAAGAAACCTCACTATCACCAATGACCAAACCTAACCTTTCACCTAAAGGAACAACAACAACAACAAAAAACTAAAACCCAAAGCTAACAGAAGGAAGGAAATAATAAATATGAAAGCATAAATAAATGAAATAGACACTAAAAATCCAATAGAAGAGATCAATGACCAGGGTGGGTTCTTTGAAAAGATCGACAAAATTGATAAACCTTTAGCCACTCATCAAAAAACAGAAAGGCGGGGGGAGCTCAAATAAAGAGTAGTAACAACTGACCTTACAGAAATGCAAAAGTTTATAAGATACTATTATGAAAAATGATATGCCAACAAATTGGACAACCTATAAGAATTCCTAGAAACATATAATCTCCTGAAATTGAATCAAGAAGAAATAGGAAATCTGAATAGACCAATTATTAGTATTTAAATTCAATCAGTAATTAAAAAAACTGCCAAAAAACAAAAGTACAGGACCAGAAGATTTCACAGGTGAATTCTACCAACGCTTAAGAAAGGATAATACCTATTCTTCTCAAATTATTCCAAAAAATAGAAAAGGAAGGAAAGCTTCCAAATTCATTCTGAAGACAACACTACATTGATATCAAAACCAGATAAAGACACCACAAAAAAGAGAACTATAGGTCAATATCCGTGATGAGCATAGATGCAAAAATCCTTAACAAAATATTAGCAAACTAAATCCAAACATAATTCACCACGATTGAATGGTATTCAGTTCCAGTATTCAAGGGTGGTTCGATATTCGCAAATCAATACATCACTTTAACAAAAGAAAGGGCAAAAACTATATTTCAATTCAACATATTATTTCAATAGATGCATACAATGCATTTGACAAAATATAACATCCATTCATTATAGAAACTCTCAACAAGGTAGGTTTAGAGGGAACATACCTCAACATAATAAATGTTACATAACGAAAGCCCACAGCTAACATCATACTCAATATCAAAAAACTGAGAGTTTTGCCACTAAGATCAGGAAAAACACAAGGATGTCCACTCTATTTTTATTCAACATAGTACTGGAAGTCCTAGCCATAGCAATTAGACAAGAAAAATAAAAATTGGTAAGGAAGAAGTAAAACTTCCATTATTTGTGACATGATACTATATATAGAAAACCCTAAAGAATCCACCAAAAAACTGCTAGAACTTATAAATGAATTCAGAAAAGTCACAGGATACAATATTAATATACTGAAACCTGTTGCATTTCTAGACACTGATAATAAAGTAGCAGAAAGGGGAATTAAGAAAACAATCCCATTTACAATTGCACCAAAAAAAATAGAATATGTATGAATAAACTTAACCAAGGAGGTAAAAGACTTGTACTCTGGGAACTTTAAAACATTAATAAAAGAAATTGAAGATGACATAAACAAATGAAAAGACATTCCATGCTCATGGACTGAGAAAACAAATATTGTTAAAAATGTCCTTACTACAAAAGCAAACTACTAATTTAATACAATCTCTATGAAAATACCAACAGCATTTTCCACAAAACTAGAACAAATAATGCTAGCATTTGTATGGAACCACAAAAGACCCCAAATAACCAAAGCAATCTTGAAAAAGAAAACAAAACTGGAGATATCACAATCCCAGATTTCAAGATATACTGCAAAACTGTAGTTATCAAAACAGCAGGGTACTGGCACAAAAAGAGACACATATATCAATAGAACAGAATAGAGAGTTCAGAAATAAAGCCATGCTTTATGGTCAATTAATCCACAATAAAGGAAGCAAAAGTATACAATGGGAAAAAGACAGTGTCTTCAAAAAATGGTGTTGGTAAAACTGGACAGCCTCATGCAAGAATGAAACTGGACCATTTTCTTAAACCATATACCAAAATAAACTAAAAATGTATTAAAGATCTAGATGTGAAACCTGAAACAATAAAATTCCTAGCAGAAACATAGGCAGCAATCTCTGTGACATCAGCCATAGAAACATTTTTCTAGATATGCCTCCTTTGGCAAAGGAAACAAAAGCAAAATTAAACTATTGTGACTACACCAAAATAAAAAGCTTTTGTGCAGCAAAGGAAATCATCAATAAAACAGAAAGACAACTACTGAATGTGAGAAGATACTTGTAAATGACATATCTGATAAGGGGTTAATAACCAAAATATAAAAATAATTTATACAACTCAACAGCAAAACAAAACAAAACCCACAAATTAAAAAACGGGCAGAGGACATGAATAGACATTTTTTCCAAAGAAAACATACAGAGACCAACAGACACATGAAAAGATGTTAAACTTCACTAATCATCAGGGAAATGCAAATCAAAACCACAATGAGATATCACCTCACACCTGTCAGAATGGCTAAAATAAAAAACACATGAAATAACAAGTAGATGGAGAGAACATGGAGAAAATGCATTGTTGGTGAGAATGAAAGCTGGTGTAGCTGCTGTGGAAAACAGTATGGAGATTCCTCAAAATATTAAAATTAGAAATACGATGTGATCAAGTAATTCCACTAGTGGGTATTTACTCAAAGAAAACAAAAACACTAATCAGAAAAGATATATCCACAATTATGTTAATTGCAGCATTACTTACAATAGCTAAGATATGGAAGCAACCCAAGTGTCCATCCACAGACGAATGGATAAAGAAGTGGTATAGATCTACAATGGAATATTATTCAGTCAGAAAAAAAAAGAGTGAAATCTTACCATTTACAAGGACATAGATAGCTCTAAGAGGATAAAATACTAAATGAAATAAGTTATTCAGGGGAAAACAAATACCATATGATTTCACTCATATGTGGAATTTAAGAAACGAAACAATGAACAAAGGGAAAAAAGCTTAGCAAAAAAACCAGACTTTTTTAATAAATTTTTTATTGTTCAGTTAATCACCATACATTACATCATTAGTTTTTGATGTAGTGTTCCATGACACATTGTTTATGTATAACACCCAGTGCTCCATGCAGAGCATGCCCTCTTTAATACCCAACACCAGGCTAACCCATCCTCCCACCTCCTCCACTCTAGAACCCTCAGTTTGTTTTTCAGAGTCCATCATCTCTCATGGTTCATCTCCCCCTCCGATTTCCCCCCTTCATTCATCCCTTCCTGCTATCTTCTTCTTTTTAAAATTTTTTTTTTAACATATTATTTGTTTCAGAGGTACATATCTGTGGTTCAACAGTCTTGCACAATTCACAGCACTCACCATAGCACATACCCTCCCCAATGTCCATCACCCAGCCACCCCATCCTTCCCACCTCCCACCACTCCAGCAACCCTCAGTTTGTTTCCTGAGATTAAGAATTCCTCATATCAGTGAGGTCACATGATACATGTCTTTCTCTGATTGACTTATTTCCCTCAGCATAACACCCTCCAGTTCCAACCACCTCGTTGCAAATGGCAAGATCTCATTCCTTTTGATGGCTGCATAATATTCCATTGTATACATATACCACATCTTCTTTATCCATTCATCTGTCAATGGACATCTTGGCTCTATCTACAGTCTGGCTATTGTGGACATTGCTGCTATAAACATCAGGGTGCACGTACCCCTTCAGATCCCTACATTTGTATCTTTGGGGAAAATACCCAGTAGTGCAATTGCTAGATCATAGGGTAGCTCTATTTTCAACTTTTTGAGGAACCGCCATACTGTTTTCCACAGTGGTTGCACCAGCTTGCATTCCCACCAACAGGGTAGGAGGGTTCCCCTTTCTCCACATCCTCGCCAACATCTGTCGTTTCCTGACTTGTTAATTTTAGCCATTCTGACTGGTGTGAGGTGATATCTCATTGAGGTTTTCATTTGGATTTCCCTGATGCCAAGCGATGTTGAGCACTTATTCATGTGTTTGTTGGCCATTTGGATGTCTTCTTTGGAAAAATGTCTGTTCATGTCTTCTGCCCATTTCTTAATTGGATTCTTTGTTCTTTGGGTGTTGAGTTTGGTAAGTTCTTTATAGATTTTGGATACTAGCCTTTTATCTGATATGTCATTTGCAAATATCTTCTTCTCCCATTCTGTCGGTTGTCTTTTGGTTTTGTTGACTGTTTCTTTTGCTGTGCAAAAGCTTTTTATCTTGAGGAAGTCCCAATAGTTCATTTTTGCCCTTGCTTCCCTTGCCTTTGGCGCTGTTTCTAGGAAGAAGTTGCTGCGGCTGAGATCGAAGAGGTTGCTGCCTGTGTTCTCCTTTAGGATTTTGATGGACTCCTGTCTCACATTGAGGTCTTTCAACCATTTGGAGTCTATTTTTGTGTGTGGTGTAAGGAAATGGTCCAGTTTCATTCTTCTGCATGTGGCTGTCCAATTTCCCAACACCATTTGTTGAAGAGACTGTTTTTTTTCCATTGGACATTCTTTCCTGCTTTGTCAAAGATGAGTTGACCATAGAGCTGAGGGTCCATTTCTGGGCTCTCTATTCTGTTCCATTGATCTATGTGCCTGTTTTTGTGCCAGTACCAGACTGTCTTGATGATGACAGCTTTTTAATAGAGCTGGAAGTCTGGAATTGTGATGCCACCAGCTTTGCTTTTCTTTTTCAACATTCCTCTGGCTATGCGGGGTCTTTTCTGGTTCCATACAAATTTTAGGATGATTTGTTCCATTTCTTTGAAAAAAGTGGATGGTATTTTGATGGGGATTGCACTAAATGTGTAGATTGCTCTAGGTAGCATTGACATCTTCACAATATTTGTTCTGGGGGTATAGCTCAGGGGTAGAGCATTTGACTGCACAATATTTGTTCTTCCAATCCATGAGCATGGAACGTTTTTCCATTTCTTTGTGTCTTCCTCAATTTCTTTCATGAGTATTTTATAGTTTTTGGAGAACAGATTCTTTGCCTCTTTGGTTAGATTTATTCCTAGGTATCTTATGGTAAAAAAAAACAAACTCTTAAATATAGAGAACAAACTGGTAGTTACCAGGGAGGAGGTAGGTGTGGGATGGGTGACAAAAGGGAAGGGGATTAAGAATACATTTATTGAGATGAGTACTGAGTAATGTACAGAATTGTTAAATCATTATATTGTCACTTACAACTAATGTAACATTATATGTTAATTATACTTGAATGAAAAAAAAAGCTATATTTGACAGTCAACACATTCATGCATTCAGTGATTTGCCAAATATTTATAGTACATTCATACATTAATTTGAAAAGGATTGACCTAAAGTATTGTGATTTCAGAGTATATATATCTCTATTATTCAAGTCATATTTAGTACTCACAATCAAATTTTATGCTTTTCTTTTAGCTAGATCTTGTATCTTTCTTGTTAAATTTATTTTTAGCTCTTTGAAATTTTGGTCTGTGAATGATTTTTTTCCCATTTCAATTTCTAACTGGTTATTGTTAACATAAAGAAAAAAGCATTGCTTCTTTGTGGTATTTATCTTGAATCTAGCTGCTTTACTGAATTTTCATATTGGTTATAACAGAATTGTTTATTTGGGAACTGTGTGATCATATCATCTGTGAATAACAAAAAAAAGTCTGTCCTTACAAATGTTTGTAATATTTAATGCATTTTGTCTTAATGTATTAATTAGAACTTCCAAAAAGATGTTGAATAATGATGATAATAGTGACTATATCATATTCCTGGTTTTAATAGGAATGCTATCTAGTAAGATATTCACTCTTGGTTTTTATTCAATATTGTCATAGGGAGTTTCTATTCCTATTTTGCTTTCATTTTTTTTTCCTTTCCATCATTTCATTTTCAGATATAGACATCACAGCCTCTCCTTTATTTACTTCAGGCAAATACCAGCTAAATATCATCTTGAAACTTTCTTATTTTAAGGGCAGCTTTATAACTATGGTTTGAAGAGTCAAGGAAGGGCACTTGTACCAAGTTTAGAATATAGCTAACTTTAATAACTAATAGGGGGCTGTAATCTCCGAGAGTCTTTTAATGTTTTGATTTATGTTTGGCCTGATTTATGATTATATACTTTATTGGTTTTTTAATTTTTTATTTATTTAAACTAGGTACAGAGCTAATATTAAATAACAATCTACTTCTCACAGTGGCACAGATAGCTCCATGACAAGATATATTTATCAAAATAAAGGAAATGGAAAAAGAAGTAATATTCAGCAACATTTAAATAAGGCTTTCCAAAGTGCTAAGATTTCTAAGGGGATAGCAAAATGAAAATACAGTTAGTACATCTGTCTTCTGATTCACTTTCAAGTATATTTTCAAGTGTGATTAATGGTTTTATAAATACATTTCTCACTTTATCCGTACCAACAAAAGATTTCAAATTAATTCACTATTTTTGACTCCTTCCTTAATGGATTTTTAAAGTCCATGGCAAAAAATCAATCCACTGCAGACTCAAATCTGTGAAATATGATATATTCTTTTATATCCAGAAAGGAATGGGAAGGTGATGCTGTAAATGATACTGCAAAATAGACTGGTACCATTTGCCCTAAGCAAGGAAAGTGGCATGGTCATTTCAAGATATTTTATTTCTAATACCAAAAAAAAAAAAAAAAAGTTATGCTTTTTATCTTCCCTAGGCAATTAATGGGCTCTGGAATATTTAAAAGGCTTAAATATAAATACTGTAAAGTTTCAAATACACATATTTTTCATTAAAATTTCTTTCCCCAGGTATTTGAGCCTTTAAAAGGGGAAGATAAGACTGTATGCACACAGGATATATAAATGGTTCTTAGCTTCAAGGAACCCACACTTACAAAAGAAGGTAACATTGTTACTTGGAAAGACAAAAAATAAGTTTCAAGAAATGCCAACAGAACAGACATTTCTGAAGACTCACAAGAAAGAAAATTGCAAATATCAAGGGTTGAAAAGTTGTAAGAAAAGATAAATAGATCAATGACACAAACACCACATCAAAAACTAATGATGTAATGTATGGTGATTAATATAACATAATAAAATAAAATTTAAAAAAATAATTCCAAATATAAATAAGAATATGAAATATGACAGGAGAGAGAGGTATAGCCAATCAGTGAGGAAAGGAAGACTCATTCAATAAATGATACCAGGGAAATTTGTTCTTCAGGTGGGAAATGATAAAATTAGATCCCTATTTCACACCATTTCCAGATGGATTAGAATTATAATTGCCAAATGCAAAATAATTTATAAGAAAATATATTTTGCATATTAGGCTAGAAAGCATTTTCTTTTTTATTTATTTTTTTATTCTTATGTTAATCCCCATACAACATTAGTTTTAGATGAAGTGTTCCATGATTCATTGTTTGTGCATAACACCCAATGCTCCATGCAGAATGTGCCCTCCTCAATACCCACCACCAGGCTAACCCATCCTCCCACCCACCCTCCCCTCTAGAACCCTGTTTGTTTTTCAGAGTCCATCGTCTCTCATGGTTCGTCTACCCCTCCGATTTCCCCCGCTTCATTCTTCCCCTCCCGCTACCTTCTTCTTCTTCTTCTTTTTTTTTTCTTAACATATATTGCATTATTTGTTTCAGAGGTACAGATCTGAGATTCAACAGTCTTTCACAATTCACAGCGCTTACCAGAGCACATACCCTCCCCAGTGTCTATCACCCAGTCACCCCATCCCTCCCACCCCAACCCCCACTCCAGCAACACTCAGTTTGTTTCCTACAATTAAGAATTCCTCATATCAGTGAGATCATATGATACATATCTAGAAAGCATTTTCTTAAGTAAGGCACAAGTGCAAACCATAAAGGTAAACATCAAGTTTGTCTACATTAAAATAAAAATTTTTATATGAAAAAAGCTATCATAAAACAAAGTTAAATGACAAGTTACCTACTAGGAAAGTTACTTTTAATACTGCCAGGCAACTAAGGTTTAATCATCATCATCATCATCATCATCTTCATCATCATCATCATAATGTTGTAAATAAATAGATCATTTAAAGCAAAAACAAGATAACAATATGGTAGTAAAGTTATACAATAATATATGCCAGATGCTGTTCAAAGCACCTTATATTAAACTCATTTAATCCTCACAACAAACTTGTAGGTCCTATTATTTTTCCCATTTTACAGAGGAGGAAACTGAATCATAGGTAGACTGAATGAATCATCCAAGGCCACAAGGCCAATGAGTGGCAGAATTAGGTTACATAAATACCTCCTACAAATTGAAACAAAAAAAAGAGGAATAATGCAACAGGAAACAGACAAGGCTGTAGACACATAATTCAAAAAAGAGGAACCTCAAACACATATCAATTGCCCAATTTAACTATTAATGAGAAAATGAAAATTAAAACACTGATACAATTTCTCATCCATCATATTGGCAAAATTTTAAAGTGTAGAAAAGTCAAGTGTTGGTAAAATTATAACAAATTGGATTTTTTTTATATACAGCTGACATCCAGAAGAATTTAAAAAATTATAAACTCCAACTCAAGAACTATACTTTGGAGATCCTCTCACTTGTATAAGGACAAGAAATACTGTACAAAGATATCCATTAAAGCACTGATTATAGTAATTATAAATGAGAAAAATTAGTTGTATAAGTTTCAAAAAGATATATTCAACATGAAAAAATGTTTATCTAAATGATAAAAGCACAAAACACTGTGATATATTTCTTGTGACTATAGTTTTATATCTGTCTATCCATCTAGCTAGCTAGCTATCCATGAAAACAAAGTAAAAAATTAAAAAATACATAGGAATGATAGACATAAACTTCAAGTTAGTTGTCACCTCTAAGAATGGAAAGAGAAGAATAGAAGTGGGGCTTTCCCCCCCACCCTTCCTATGGAAACAACATATAGGAATCAAAGGTGGAAAATATTAGTACTCATTAAGTATGTGTAACAGATGCACAAGGGTCAGTTATATTGCTTTTAGAACTGAACTTTATGTTCTGAATATTTATCAATTAAATTTTTTTTCCAAATTAATGATGCTCTGTTTTTGCACAGTGAAAGAAACCATCAATGAAATCAAAAGTACCTTACTGAATGGGAGAGGGTATCTGCAAATGACATATTCAATAAGGGGTTAATATACAAAATATATAAAGAACTTACAAAAATATATAAAGAACTTATATATAAAGCCAACATTAAAATAATAGTAATAATAATACAATTAAAAATGGGCAGAGAACCTCAATAAATATTTTTCCAAAGAAGACCTACAGATGGCCAACAGTCACATGAAAAGATGCTTAACATCACTAATGCAAATGCAAATGGGAAATGCAAATCAAAGCTATAATGAGATATTGCTTTACAAATATCAGGATGGCTAGTATCAAAAAGGCAAGAAATATCAAATTTTGGCAAAGATGTGGAGAAAAGGGAACTCTCGTGCAATGTTGGTGGAAATATAAATTGGTGCAGCCATTTTGGAAAACAGTATGAAGGTTCCTCAAAAAATTAAAAAATACAAAAATATCATACATTCCAGTAATTCCATTACTAAGTATTTACACAAAAAACAAACTCACTAATATGAAAAATATATGCATGTATATGCCTAAGGATATGTGCAAAAGATATATATAATGGAATATATGAAATATATAAGATGGAATATTAGTCACACAAAAGAACGAGATCTCACTATTTGTGACAACATGAATTAATGTAGAGGGTATTATGCTAAGTGAAATAAGTCAAAGACAAATATCACATTTTACTTATATGTGGAATCTAAAACAACAAAATAAACCCCTCTGCCCCAAAACAGAATCATAAATACAGAGAACAAACTGGTGGTTGACAGAAGGGAGAAGTTTGGGGGATGGGCAAAACAGGTGAAGAGAATTAAAAGGTACAAGCCTTATTAATACTGTAGTAACATTATATGGTGACAGATGATGACTACACTTAATGTGGTGAGCATAGCATTATCTATAGAATTGTCCTATCACCTGAAACGAATATAACACTGTATGGCAATTATACTTCAATTAAAAATAAAGATACTGTGAAAAGAACAGAAAAAAGATGCTGTGTAGTAAGAATGCTGAGGGCAGAAAGAGCCATGAAAGTGAAATATTCAATGATTAGTGATTGAGGGAAGAATGTATTTTTCAAAGAGAGAGTTTTATGGGCAGGAGAAAGGAGAGAGAGAAACCTTCAAATGTTTGAGAAGGTGAAGTCACAAACTCTGATCTATGAGCCTAATTTAGCCAACAGATGTGCATATTCAGCCAGAGCAGAACTCTTCAGAATTTGGTTAATTTTATATGTATATAAACATATTTTGGTATATATTCTATTTCATCATAATCCTCACAAACTCCTTATGTCTTCCACCAGGTCATTTTTGTTTATATACCTTGTTTATGAAAACTTCTGAGTATGAAATCTTGCAAAAGAACAAAATAAGCAGGTAGACAGAACATTTGATTTGTAACTCAAGAGGATTACCTCTTCATCAGAGAGAGCAGAGAAAGAAAGAAGAAGAGATGTAAAACATTTAAAAAGAGTAATTAAGGCAGGTGAGGCTTTGAATAAGAAAATAAAATATGTTGCCCTTGGGTGGCTCAGTTGGTTAAGCGTCAGAGTCTTAATTTCAGCTCAGGTCATGATCTTATGATCATGAAATCAAGCCCCTCATCTGGCTCTGCACTGGGCATGGAGTCTGCTTAGGATTCTCTCTCTCTTTCTCCCTCTGCCCCTCACCCCTCTGTCTGTTTCTCCCTCTAAAAACAAAAAAGAAGAAAATAAAATTTTACAAAAAGTTTAGTGAGGATGTAAAAAGAGAAAACACCTGGGTACATTTTGAAACACCACACAAATGGGCCTTTGGTATGGCCATATTGTTAAAAGCATCTTTCCTGAATACTTTGTCCTAATCTCATATTTTCTGCCTCCTGACATCAAAAATTTTTTTTCTGCTTGAAATTTTATCTCATCCCACAGGTTCAAAGTTTATTATTACTTCTTTGACTTCCAGATTTCCTCCTGGACTATGCTTTGTACTAGTCTTTCTTGGGCTTCTCTGGGTAAACCCTTTCCTAGTCTCATCTAGAAAGGAACCTGGGGATGGTCCTCTCCTTCATAAAAACAAGATCTGCTTACACAATTTTCTTGAGTGTCTAAGAAGCTATCTTTTCATCAGCTCTGGAGAGGTGTCACCAATTTTCTCTTCAAATCCACTTATTTGTCATCTCCTTCAGAAACTTTTTAAAAAGAAAACTCTGTGTTACCATGTTTGGAAGAATGGCACTGGTGTTAAAATGCTGAATAAGACTGAATCTCCAGAACATTATAATAATTGATGGATTCAGTCGATTTTGTAAAACCCTCTCCTTTTCTTTATCATTAGGGAAAAACATGTCCAGTCAATTTTATCACCCTGGGAATGGTGGATTTGCTATTTCCATTGAACTGGATGACCAGTCCAGTCAAATAAGTGGTTTACTATTTTTCTCTGGTGAAATAATTGTTTAATTGAACTGAACAGATTTATAGGTTTCTTGGGCACGCATGCACAAAGCCACAATGAAAATCAATACCTCAATGTGTGAGTATATAGACAAAACTATTTGAATGAAAATTTTTTCACACTTGCAATTAAGTTTTGACTAAGTTTCTTATTCTTATGGGGCTTTATTTATACAAATTTAAAGCTAAAATATCTCACAATGAACTGGATATTTTGGAGGACTGGTCAGGAGTATTATTATAAGGTAGTAGGAGTAGAGTAGTATGGGTATGTGTCACAGGCTTAGTGGAAGAAGTAAGTTTCTTTGGAGAGAAATTGAAGTACCTACATCAAGATTTATAGAGATTTTATATGCAAATATTTTTAAATGCAAAACACTGTTTTAAGTACTATAAGTGCCCCCAAGATGAAAATGACAAAGTCTCTACCTTGAGTGAGAATACCAGTTAGGAAACTTTTGTCTGCTAGAAACAGAATATACTGTTTGGGCTCAAACAGGTTTAAAAGACAAAGATTATATCATTGCACATAACTAGAATTCTTGAGAGAGGACAGTTTTGGTGTGATTTAATAAATGACTTAATTATGACACTACAGACACAATATTAGAGTAGGCAGTTAGGTTCTAACAAGATACCTGATGGTCAGCAAAGAGGAAGTCATGGCCAGGTATGGGGAGAGTCAGAGGCCTGTTCTAGCAGCACACCCCAAGGAGCCAGATCAAACCAGACAGGCCCAAGATGGTGGGTGCCATGACAGGAAACCCCTGATTAAATAAGGAAGAAAAGGTATAAAACCCTGCTTCCAAGAAATCCTGCCCCCAAGTAATGAATATTCCACCACCCCTAGTTAACAACTGTCAATAAAAGATAGAAACTTGAACTCCAGGGTGCAGCTCACTTGTTCTCGCTCTCTCTTGCTCTAGCTCTCTTGCTTGCTCATGAGTTCCCTGTTTCTCCCTCCTGCCTGCTTTCAACATCCAGATAGTGTACTCTTCTCTTTAATAGACTTTTCCTATTTGTCCCACACAACCACTGTGTCTGGTTCATCCTTGAATTTTTTCTTGCCACGAGACCAAGAGCCTTCAACAACATCTTTGGGAGGGACTAGGTCAAGGCCCCAGAGCTCAGGGTCTCCACAGTTTACTCAGCAACAACAGCTTCTGGTATACCTCATTCTGATATCCTCAACATGAGATCTACCATAATTAAGCTCCTCTTTTGGTTACAAGGGGACTGTTAGGACAATTATAACTATATGCTATGCTGTTCATACCTAGTATTTGTGAATGAAAATGTGAATAAGGAGGGAAAAAAGGGGGGTTTGGGAGGGAGAGAAACTGGGGTGGGGAGAAGACAAGAGTACAGACACACAGTGATATACCCCCTTAATTATAGAATATAAGCCATTCTCTTTCCTTGGGTGGGGCCAATTTAATACAGCCATTCTGGACCAGGAATATATTGCAGCAGGAATGCCAGGCATTGGCTTAGAGGATTCAGGTTCTCCACCTCCACATCAAAGAATGTGCATTTAGTGGAAGACCACACAAAGAAAGAATATTGTGATTTCTGTTAGGAAGTGAGAAGAAAAGAGTTGGATGTTGGATAATGAAATGATGACTTTTATATTAACTTTACAATTTATTTTTGCACGGTCACAGGGAAGATGGCAAGAGACCTATGAATAATTATAACATAAGACATAATACAATAAGTGGACATCTTCATCAGTCAGTCAGGAGTTGTTGTTGGAGTTGAATCATGTCTTCCATTCCTGAAATAAACCCTTATAATTCTGAATGGGTATATCATTACCTTCACAAATACTCAATTTGTGACTAGTTTGTACAGATCCCCAAATTCTTCTGGAATTATGTTTTATTTTGGTTTTCTTTTTGCATGTACTCAGAACATTTATTGACCTCTTAACTTTCAATGGAAATTTTTCTCTGATTTATTGCCACTTTCCACAAAGTAGCAAAGGTTTAAATTATTGCAGAAGAATTACCATATATCCACTGAAGAGAGAACAGTGTAAGTGTGTTGAGATGTTGGTGTCAGGCAGTGAGCTAGAATTACCCATTAGCTACATGACTTGTTCTCACACATCAGCTTGTCTATGTGTTCAATCTGAATATGTGCCTCAGCAAAATTTCAAATCTAAGCATGTCATGGACTATCAGGGTCATGTGCAAACAGTCAAAACCACTTACATTAAATCCATAAATGCCAAGGGTCCTCTATACAAATATAAGCTATTAATAAATTTCATAAAAGATGTGGGAACCAGTTATTATGGAAACTTGAAGAAGGAAAATCCCTTCCCAGCAGAGTCACTAGAAATATTAAAGTCAACTGCCAAATATTCATGGCAGATTTAGAGGCTGCTTTTGTATTTTCTGGGTTGATGATTTGATGTGGACAACTAAAACAGTCCACAGTTTTATAATATCTGCATTAACTTAAGAAAGGAAAGCAATTCTTGTTCTAATTAATGGCTTTTTCTAAAGGAAATGGAAACATTCAACTACCTTTGTCTTAAAGACAAAAAACTGTGCTTCTAAAAGATTCTTTGAAAGTATGAAGAACAGAAGAACAAATGTGCTATCAAGAAAGTCAGGAAACTGTTTTCAAAATAGATAAACAGAAGAAATAGGTCACTTTGCACAACAATCAAATAGCTTGCAAGATACAGTGCATTTGCTCAAGTCACATGTAGAGCAACAATTCTGAAAAGATGGAAAAGAAAAAGAATTACCTAGGAATGGTCTGTTGCCTCTCTCCATGGTGCTGCAGGCCAGTGGCTGAAACCCAATGCAGTCTTGAGTACTCACAGCTTAAACCCACAATTCTTTTCCTGGACAGTACAGCTAACCTCATACAGTGATCAAAATGGATAGTTAACATGGCCAATTAAGCAGTTCTATTGCTAGTTCATGCTAAAGGAGTAATAGATTAAGTTAGATTGTAAGCTAGTCACCAAGGGAGAATTACCAATTTTTTAAAGCTTCCTTCAGCCTTGACTTACATGAACTGTGTAACTTTGCAGTAACAAATTAACTTATAATTAACCAGGAGATTTGGTTGGCTCTGTATAAAGAAACAGATATCTCAGACTTCATAATAATTTGAGAAGATTATAATAAAAATATGTGCAGCTGTTTGCTCAGAACACTTAGCAATAGAAGTTACTAGTGCTTAGTTGGCTGTAAATACAAGAGATATGACTTCAACCATCTCTGTATGCTATATGGAACCCATTACTTTGTCTCACTAATACACACTTGAAATATATGAGGTTATTTAAATAAGTTCTCTTCTTCTAAAATTAAAAAAAAAACAAAGCTAGAAGGTATGAATATTATTAAATGCTCATATCTTTGAATTAATTACTTTAATAAGAACTTCACCCCTAACATCTAGTTGAGAACCTATCTGCAATGAGGGAATGATGGCCTTGATGGGGATAAAGAAGAGAATGGGGGCACTCTAGGAGAGCAAGACTGAGTGGATCAGTAGAGTAGGGGGTACTTTGGGAACCCTGAGAGTTCTTAACGATCTACCGACTAGCAAGGAACAGATCAAATGAATTTCCTAAGGTCAATTCTGCATATCCATCACTTAAGAAGCTAGGAGACACAAAATGGGGACTCTCAAAACTAATCTTTCTCTTTAAAAATTATTGCTTCCTTCCCTATTAATTGTTAGCTGCCTATGGCTTTATGGATCCAAGCATCAGAGTACCTACTATGTGCCAGATATTCTACATATACCTTACAGATTATTTAATTTAATCCTTAAGACAGTGGTAGGTATATAATCTATGCTTTACAGACAATTGAGTAATTTATCTCATACCACTTAACTTGAAATGACAGAAATATAATGTGAACCCAAGTTTTGTGACTTTAAAGACAATGTCCTTAATAGATGTAATATTTTCTCTGGGTTCCTAGTTCACATTCAATCTGACCTTCTTCTTAGGTGGCTACGATTTTGGCTCATCTTAATTACTTCTCTATCCTGAAGGCTCCTTTATTCTAGAGGTTCTTTATTATTTTCTGATCACAATTTTCTGATTATTTTTTTCTCTGTGACCAATCTCTTTTGGCTAAGAACTCAAAGTCTGCTGTGTCAGCCTGTTTCCAGTAACCTTGGCTAACAGTGGCCCGTAGGAACAATGAAGCTCCCAAGTCCTTGATCTGAAAGAGAAATCAAGTAAAGATGGAAGAAGGGAAAGAAAAGGGAGCTTGATGGGATCAACTACCATCAACCTTTTATTTTTAAAATTAAATTTAAGGTTAATAAGTACTAATATGGAAGAATCTTTGCAAGCCAGCGCTATACCATGATCTTCAGGTAAATTACTTAACTTCTCTGACCTAATCAGTTAACAAATTATATTTGAGGCCTACTTTGAACAAAATTTACATATTCCTTGTTCTCAAAGGACCTACAATCTACAAAACAGTGTATAATAATCAAACTCTTGAAGAATTACTGTGAAAATTAACAGCCTAATGCTCATAATAAGGGACATTTGTTTAAATGCTGTTTGCTTCAGTATTTAGGAGCAAGATGGTGGAGGAGTAGGAGACCTACATTTCATCTGGTCCCAGGAATTCAGCTAGATAGGGATCAAACCATTCAGAATACCTACAAACTCAACAGGAGATCGAAGAAAAGAATAGTAGAAACTCTCTGAACAGAAAAGCGACCACTTTCTGGAAGGTAGGATGTGCGGAGAAGTGAATCCAAGGCAATATTCGGGAGGAGAGACGGCGGGGGAGGGGGCCTCCATCGGCTACTACTGGCAAGTGATAGAGCAACAGAGCACAAAATCGGAACTTTTAGAAGTCGGCTCCGCTGAGGGACGTCGCTCCAGTGGCTAAGTGGGGGTGGAACCCTCGCTGGGACAGCGTGGTCTCAGGACCCTCGGGGTCACAGAAAGACCAGGGGTGCCTGAGTGTGGCAGAGCTCCCAGGTATCAGAGTGGGGAAGACGGCTACAGAGATGGAGCCGAGGAGTGGGCTCTCAGCTCGGGGTTGCCATAAACAGTGATCCACAGCACAGTCGGGCCACTTCTCCTCCAGCAGGGACCCAACAAGTGGCAGATCCAGGGAGACTCCCCTTCCTCCCCCGGGAGGAGTGGCGTGGGAGTTCACTGCAGGAATCTGCTGGATTTGGAGACTCCTAACAGGGTCGTGAGCCAGAGACAGAAATGCCCAGTCACAGGCTGGATGAGCAAGGAGTGCGGCCAGAGACTGGGGAGACGGGAGTGCCTGACTGCTTTTCTTTGGGGGCTCACTGAGGAATGGGGCCCCGAATTCTCAGCTCCTCTGGGGTGGAGATTGGAAGGCCACCATTTTCACTCTCGGCCTCCAAAACTGTACAGAAAGCTTGCAGGGAACAAAAGCTCCCGAGAACAAACCCGAGCAGATTACTTAGCCTGGACCTGGCAAGGGTGGGGCAATTCTGCCTCTGGCAAAGACATTTGGGAACATCAGCAACAGGCCCCTA
The DNA here is from genome assembly GCF_029215605.1 of Mirounga angustirostris. NCBI lineage: Eukaryota > Metazoa > Chordata > Mammalia > Carnivora > Phocidae > Mirounga > Mirounga angustirostris. The sequence continues at coordinate 171,038,499 of NW_026991709.1, read as the reverse complement.
CCCAGAAGACCAGCAAGAACAGCCAGCCAAGACCAAGTTTACCAATCAGTGAGAACAGCAGAACTCCAATGCTAGGGGAATTCTGCACATAGAATTCATGGCTTTTTTCCCCAATTCTTTAGTCTTTCAAAGTTTTTTTTTTTTTTTTTTTTTACTTTCTTTTTCTTTTTTCTTTTTTTTGAATTTTTCTTTTTCCCTTTTTCAACCAACAACTTATCAATCCCTTTTTTAAAAAAATTTTTTTATTTTATATTTTTAGAGTCATGTTCTATCCCTTCATAGTAGCTAACCTTATTTTTGGTATAAATGTAAGTTGTTCTCTCTTCAAAATCTTGGAATACAGATTCTTCTAAGAGACCAAAATATACCCTAAGTCTCTAGTGTATGGCTTTGTTCTAGTCTCCTGCCTGATCACATCCCCCCCCCATTCTTTTTAAGTCATCTTCTTTCTTTTTTCAACCAACTTCTTATCTTATTAATTCCTTTTATAAAATCTTTTATAATTTTCATCTTTACAGTCATATTCCATCCCTTCTTCGTATTAACCCTTATTTTTATACATATATAAGTTTTTCTTTGTTTAAAACTTTGGGAGGAACTTTCTTCTAACAGACCAAAATATGCCCAAAATCTAGTGTGTGGCACTGATCTATGCACCAGCCTGATCATATATGATCATATTCTGTTTTTTGTTTCTTTGCTTGTTTTTATCTTTATCTTTATCTTTTTTTCTTTCTTTCCCTTTCTTTTCCCCGGGTTTCAGGTCTCTTCTGATTTGTTTTGTGTATATTTTTGGGGGGACATTGTTACCCTGTTAGCATTTTGTTCTCTCATTCATCTATTCTCCTCTGGACACAATGACAGGAGAGAAAAAATCACCTCAAAAAAAAAAAAAAGGAACAAAAGACAGTACCAACTGCCAGGGACCAATCAATACGGACATTAGTAAGATGTCAGAACTAGAGTTAAGAATGTTGATTTTAAAGATACTAGCTGGGCTTGAAAAAAGCATGGAAGAAATTAGAGAAACCCTTTCTGGAGAAAAAAAAGAACTAAAATCTAACCAAGTTGAAATCAAAAAGGTTATTAATGAGGTGCAATAAAAAATGGAGGCTCTAACTGCTAGGATAAATGAGGCAGAAGACAGAATGAGTAATATAGAAGACCAAATGATGGAAAATAAAGAAGTTGAGCAAAAGAGAGATAAACAACTACTGGATAACGAGGACAGAATTCGAGAGATAAATGATACCACAAGACAAAACAACATTAGAATAATTGGGATCCCAGAAGAAGAAGAAAGAGAGAGAGGGGCAGAAGGTATAATGGAGCAAATTATAGCAGAGAACTTCCCTAATTTGGGGAAGGAAACAGGCACCAAAATCCAGGAGGCACAGAGAACCCCTCTCAAAATCAATAAAAATAGGTCAACACCCTGACATCTAATAGTAAAACTTACGAGTCTCAGAGACAAAGAGAAAATCCTGAAAGCAGCTCAGGAGAAGAGGTCTATAACCTACAATAGTAGAAACATTAGATTGGCAACAGACATATCTACAGAGACCTGGCAGGCCAGAAAGGACTGGCAAGATATATTCAGAACACTAAATGAGAAAAATATGCAGCCAAGAATACTATATCCAGCTAGGCTGTCATTGAAAATAGAAGGAGAGATAAAAGCTTCCAGGACAAACAAAAACTAAAGGAATATGCAAACACAAAACCAGCCCTACAAGAAATATTGAAAGGGGTCCTCTAAGCAAAGAGAGAGCCTAAAAGTAACATACATCAGAAAGGAACACAGACAATATACAGTAACAATTACCTTACAGGCAATACAATGGCATTAAATTTCTATCTTTCAATAGTTACCCTGAATGTAAATGGGCTAAATGTTCCAATCAAAAGACACAGGGTATCAGATTGGATAAGAAACAAGACCCATTGATATGCTGCCTGCAAGAGACTCATTTTAGACTAAAAGACACCTCCAGATTGAAAGTGAGGGGGTGGAAAACCATTTATCATGCTAATGGACATCGAAAGAAAGCTGGGGTGGCAATCCTTATATCAGACAAATTAGATTTTAAACCAAAGACTAGAATAAGAGATGAGGAAGGACACTATGTCATACTTAAAGGGTCTATCCAAAAGAGGATCTAACAATTGTAAATATCTATGCCCCTACCATGAGAGCAGCCAATTATATAAGCCAATCAATAACAAAAGTAAAGAAACACATCAACAACAATACAATAATAGTGGGGGATTTTAACACCCCCCTCACTGAAATGGACAGATCATCTGAGCAAAGATCAACAAGGAAATAAAGACTTTAAATGACACACTGGACCAAATGGACTTCATAGATATATTGAGAAAATTCCATCCCAAAGCAACAAAATACACAGTCTTCTCTAGTGCCCATGGAACATTCTCCAGAATAGATCACATCCTAGGTCATAAATCAGGTCTCAACCGGTACCAAAAGATTGGGATCATTCCCTGCCTATTTTCAGACCACAATGCTTTGAAACTAGAACTCAGTCACAAGAGGAAAGTCGGAAAGAACTCAAATACATGGAAGCTAAAGAGCATCCTACTGAGGAATGAATGGGTCAACCAGGAAATTAAAGAAGAATTAAAAAAAGTCATGGAAACCAATGAAAATGAAAACACAACTATTCAAAAACTTTAGAATGCAGCAAAGGCAGTCCTAAGAGGCAAGTATATAGCAATACAAGCCTTTCTCAAGAAACAAGAAAGTTCTCAAATACACAACCTAACCCTACACCTAAAGGAACTGGAGAAAGAACAGCAAATAAAGCCTAATCAAGCAGGAGAAGAGAAATAATAAAGATCAGAGCAGAAATCAATGAAATAGAAACCAAAAGAAGAGTAGAACAGATCAACAAAACCAGGAGTTGGTTATGTGAAAGAATTAATAAGATTGATAAGCCCCTGGCCAGACTTATGAAAAAGAAAAAAGAAAGGACCCAAATAAAATCATGAATAAAAGAGGAGAGATTACAACCAACATCAAAGAAATACAAACAATTTTAAGAACATATTATGAGCAACTCTATGCCAGCAAATTCGATAATCTGGAAGAAATGGATGCATTCCTAGAGATGTATCAACTACCAAAACTGAACCAGGAAGAAATAGAAAACCTGAACAGACCTATAACCACTAAGGAAATTGAAGCAGTTATCAAAAATCTCCCAACAAACAAGAGCCCAGGGCCAGATGGCTTCCCAAGGGAATTCTACCAAATATTTAAAGAAGAATTAATACCTATTCTTCTGAAACTGTTCCAAAAAATAGAACTGGGAGGAAAACTTCCAAACTCATTTTATGAGGCCAGCATCACCTTGATCCCAAAACCAGACAAAGACCCCATCAAAAAGGAGAATTACAGACCAATAACCCTGATGAACACGGATGCAAAAATTCTCACCAAAATATGAGCCAATAGGATCCAACAGTACATTAAAAGGATTATTCACCACGACCAAGTGGGATTTATTCCTGGGCTGAAAGATTGGTTCAACATTCACAAATTAATCAATGTGATAGAATACATTAATAAAAGAAAGAACAAGAACCATATGATCCTCTCAATAGATGCAGAAAAAGCATTTGACAAAGTACAGCATCCTTTCTTGATTAAAACTCTTCAGGCTGTAGGGACAGAGGGTACATACCTCAATATCATAAAAGCCATCTATGAAAACCCACAGCAAATATCATTCTCAATGGGGAAAACTGAGAGCTTTCCCCCTAAGGTCAGGAACATGGCAGGGATGTCTACTATCACCACTGCTATTCAACAGAGTACTAGAAGACCTAGCCTCAACAATCAGACAACAAAAAGAAATTAAAGGCATCCAAATTGGCAAAGAAGTCATCAAACTCTCACTCCTTGCAGATGATATGGTACTTTATGTGGAAAACCCAAAAGACTCCACCCCACGACTGCTAGAACTCATACCGGAATTCAGTAGAGTGGCACAATATAAAATCAATGCACAGAAATCAATGGCATTTATATACACCACCACCAAGACAGAAGAAAGAGAAATTAAGGAGTCAATCCCATTTACAATTGCACCCCAAACCATAAGATACCTAGGAATAAATCTAACCAAAGAGGCAAAGAATCTGTACTTAGAAAACTATAAAATACTCATGAAGAAATTGAGGAAGACACAAAGAAATGGAAAAACGTCCCGTGCTCATGGATTGGAAGAACAAATATTGTGAAGATGGCTATACTACCTAGAGCAATATACACATTTAATGCAATCTCTATCAAAATACCATCAACTTTTTTCAAAGAAATGGAACAAATAATCCTAAAATTTGTATGGAACCAGAAAAGACCCCGCATAGCCAGAGGAATGTTGAAAAAGAAAAGCAAAGCTGGTGGCATCACAATTCCGGATTTCAAGCTCTATGACAAAGCCGTAATCATCAAAACAGTATGGTACTGGCACAAAAAACAGACACACAGATCAATGGAACAGAATAGAGAGCCCAGAAATAGACCCTCAACTCTATGGTCAACTCATCTTTGACAAAGCAGGAAAGAATGTCCAATGGAAAAAAGTCTCTTCAACAAATAGTGATGGGTATTGAGGAGGGCACGTTCTGCATGGAGCACTGGGTGTAATGCACAAACAATGAATCATGGAACACTACATCTAAAAGTAATGATGTAATGTATGGGGATTAACATAAGAATAAAAAAAATTTAAAAAAAGTTCTTTATAGATTTTGGATACTAGCCCTTTATCTGATACATCATTTGCAAATATCTTCTCCCATTCTGTCGGTTGTCTTTTGGTTTTATTGACTGTTTCCTTTGCTTCGCAAAAGCTTTTTATCTTGATGAAGGGCCAATAGTTCATTTTTGCCCTTGCTTCCCTTGCCTTTGGTGATGTTTCTAGGAAGAAGTTGCTGCGGCTGAGATCGAAGAGGTTGCTGCCTGTGTTCTCCTTCAGGATTGTGATGGACTCCTGTCTCACATTGAGGTCTTTCAACCATTTGGAGTCTATTTTTGTGTGTGGTGTAAGAAAATGGTCCAGTTTCATTCTTCTGCATGTGGCTATCCAATTTTCCCAACACCATTTGTTGAAGAGACTGTTTTTTTTCCATTGGACATTCTTTCCTGCTTTGTCAAAGATGAGTTGACCATAGAGTTGAGGGTCTATTTCTGGGCTCTCTATTCTGTTCCATTGATCTATGTGTCTGTTTTTGTGCCAGTACCATACTGTCTTAATGATGACAGCTTTGTAATAGAGCTAGAAGTCCAGAATTGTGATGCCACCAGCTTTGCTTTTCTTTTTCAACATTCCTCTGGCTCTTCGGGGTCTTTTCTGGTTCCATACAAATTTTAGGATTATTTGTTCCATTTCTTTGAAAAAAGTGGATGGTATTTTGATGGGGATTGCATTGAATGTGTAGATTGCTCTAGGTAGCATTGACATCTTCACAATATTTGTTCTTCCAGTCCATGAGCATGGAACGTTTTTCCATTTCTTTGTGTCTTCCTCAATTTCTTTCATGAGTATTTTATAGTTTTCTGAGTCCAGATCCTTTGTCTCTTTGGTTAGATTTATTCCTAGGTATCTTATGGTTTTGGGTGCAATTGTAAATGGGATCAACTCCTTAATTTCTCTTTCTTCTGTCTTGTTGTTGGTGTATAGGAATGCCACTGACTTCTGTGCATTGATTTTATATCCTGCCACTTTACTGAATTCCCGTATGAGTTCTAGCAGTTTTGGGGTGGAGTCTCTGGGGTTTTCCACATAAAGTATCATATCACCTGCAAAGAGTGAGAGTTTGACTTCTTCTTTGCCAATTTAGATGCCTTTTATTTCTTTTTGTTGTCTGATTGCTGTGGCTAGGACTTCCAATACTATGTTGAATAGCAGTGGTGATAGTGGACATCCCTGCCATGTTCCTGACCTTTGGGGGAAAGCTTTCAGTTTTTCCCCACTGAGAATGATATTTGCTGTGGGTTTTCATAGATGGCTTTTATGATATTGAGGTATGTACCCTCTATGCCTATACTCTGAAGAGTTTGGATCAAGAAAGGATGCTGTACTTTGTCAAAAGCTTTTTCTGCATCTATTGAGAGGATCATATGATTCTTGTTCTTTCTTTTGTTAATGTATTGTATCACATTGATTGATTTGCGGATGTTGAACCATCCTTGCAGCCCAGGGATAAATCCCACTTGGTCGTGGTGAATAATCCTTTTAATGTACTGTTGGATCCTATTGGCTAGTATTTTGGTGAGAATTTCTACATCCATGTTCATCAGGGATATTGGTCTGTAATTCTCCTTTTTGATGGGGTCTTTCTGGTTTTGGGATCAAGGTGATGCTGGCCTCATAAAATGAGTTTGGAAGTTTTCCTTCCATTTCTATTTTTTGGAACAGTTTCAGAAGAATAGGTATTAATTCTTCTTGAAATGTTTGGTAGAATTCCCCTGGGGAGCCATCTGGCCCTGGGCTTTTGTTTTTTGGGAGATTTTTGATGACTGCTTCAATTTCCTTAGTGGTTATAGGTCTGTTCAGGTTTTCTATTTCTTCCTGGTTCAGTTTTGGTAGTTGGTACGTCTCTAGGAATGCATCCATTTCTTCCAGGTTATCTAATTTGCTGGCATAGAGTTGCTCATAATATGTTCTTATAATTGTTTGTATTTCTTTGATGTTGGTTGTGAACTCTCATCCTTCATTCATGATTTTGTTGATTTGGGTCATTTCTCTTTTCTTTTTGAGAAGTGTGGCCAGGGGCTTATCAATCTTGTTAATTCTTTCAAAGAACCAGCTCCTAGTTTCGTTGATCTGTTCTACTCTTCTTTTAGTTTCTATTTCATTGATTTCTGCTCTGATCTTTATTATTTCTCTTCTCCTGCTGGGTTCAGGCTTTATTTGCTGTTCTTTCTCCAGCTCCTTTATGTATAGGGTTAGGTTGTGTATTTGAGACCTTTCTTGTTTCTTGAGAAAGGCTTGTATTGCTATATACTTGCCTCTTAGGACTGCCTTTGCTGCATTCTAAAGTTTTTGAATAGTTGTGTTTTCATTTTCATTGGTTTCCATGACTTTTTTTAATTCTTCTTTAATTTCCTGGTTGACCCATTCATTCCTCAGTAGGATGCTCTTTAGCTTCCATGTATTTGAGTTCTTTCCGACTTTCCTCTTGTGACTGAGTTCTAGTTTCAAAGCATTGTGGTCTGAAAATAGGCAGGGAATGATCCCAATCTTTTGGTACCAGTTGAGACCTGATTTATGACCTAGGATGTGATCTATTCTGGAAAATGTTCCATGGGCACTAGAGAAGAATGTGTATTCCATTGCTTTGGGATGGAATATTCTGAATAGGTCTGTGAAGTCCATTTGGTCCAGTGTGTCATTTAAAGTCTTTATTTCCTTGTTAATCTTTTGCTTAGATGATCTGTCCATTTCAGTGAGGGGGGTGTTAAAGTCACCCACTATTATTGTATTGTTGTCGATGTGTTTCTTTGCTTTTGTTATTGATTGGCTTATATAATTGGCTGCTCTCATGGTAGGGACATAGATATTTACAGTTCTTAGATCTTCTTGTTGGAGAGACCCTTTAAGTAGGATATAATGTCCTTCCTCATCTCTTATTACAGTCTTTGGTTTAAAATCTAATTTGTCTGATATAAGGATTGCCACCCCAGCTTTCTTTTGGTGTCCATTAGCATGGGAAATGGTTTTCCACCCCCTCACTTTCAATCTGGGGGTGTCTTTGGGTCTAAAATGAGTCTCTTGCAGACAGCATATCGATGGGTCTTGTTTTTTAATCCAGTCTGTTAGCCTGTGTCTTTTGATTGGGGCATTGAGCCCATTTACATTCAAGGTAACTATTGAAAGATAGGAATTTAGTGCCATTATATTGCCTGTAAGGTGACTGTTACTGTATATTGTCTGTGTTCCTTTCTGGTCTATGTTGCTTTTAGGCTCTCTCTTTGCTTAGAGGACCCCTTTCAGGATTTCTTGTAGGGCTGGTTTTGTGTTTGCAAATTCCTTTAGTTTTTGTTTGTCCTGGAAGCTTTTTATCTCTCCTTCAATTTTCAATGACAGCCTAGCTGGATCTAGTATTCTTGGCTGCATATTTTTCTCATTTAGTGCTCTGACTATATCCTGCCTGTCCTTTCTGCCCTGCCAGGTCTCTGTGGATAGGTCTGTTGCCAATCTAATGTTTCTACCCTTGTAGGTTACAGATATCTTCTCCCGAGCTGCTCTCAGGATTTTCTCTTTGTCTCTGAGACTCGTAAGTTTTACTATTAGATGTCGGGGTGTTGACCTATTTTTACTGATTTTGAGAGGGGTTCTCTGTGCCTCCTGGATTTTGGTGCCTGTTTCCTTCCCCAAATTAGGGAAGTTCTCTGCTATAATTTGCTCCATTATACCTTCTGCCCCTCTCTCTCTTTCTTCTTCTTCTGGGATCCCAATTATTCTAATGTTGTTTCGTCTTATGGTATCGCTTATCTCTCGAATTCTGCCCTCGTGATCCAGTAGTTGTTTATCTCTCTTTTTCTTAGCTTCTTTATTTTTCATCATTTGGTCTTCTATATCACTGATTCTTTCTTCTGCCTCATTTATCCTAGCAGTTAGTGCCCCCATATTTGATTGCACCTCATTAATAGCCTTTTGATTTCAACTTGGTTAGATTTTAGTTCTTTTACTTCTCCAGATTGGGTTTCTCTAATAACTTCCATATTTTTTTCAAGCCCAGCTAGTATCTTTAAAGTGATGATTTTGAACTCTAAATCTGACTTCGTACTAATGTCCGTATTGAGTAGGTCCCTGGCAGTCAGTACTACCTCTTGTTCTTTTTGTTGAGGTGATTTCTTTCCGTCTTGTCATTTTGTGCAGAGGAGAATAGATTGAGAGAACAAAATGCTAGCAGAGTAACAACGTCCCCAGAAAATATACTCTAAACAAATCAGAAAAGACCTGAAGCAGTGGGAAAAGAAAGGGAAAGAGAGAAAAAAGAAAAAGATAAAGATAAAGATAAAAACAAACAAAAACAAACAAAACAAAACAAAACAACAACAACAAAAAAAACAGAATGTGATCAAATATGATCAGGCTGGTATATAGATCAGTGCCACACACTAGATTTGGGGTGTATTTTGGTCTGTTAGAAGAAAGTGCCTCCCAAAATTTTAAAGAAAGAAAAACTTATATATGTACAAAAATAAAGGTTGATATGATGAAGGGATGGAATATGACTGTAAAGATGAAAATTATAAAAAATTTTATAAATGAATTGATAAGTATAAAGAACTTCTTAAGCTCAATACCCAAAGAACAAATGATCCAATCAAGAAATGGGCAGAAGAGATGTACAGACATTTTTCCAAAGAAGACATCCAAATGGCCAACAGACACATGCAAAAGTGCTCATCACTCAGCATAAGGGAAATCCAAATCAAAATCTCAATGAGATGTCATGTCACACCAGTCAGAATAGCTAAAATTAACAAGTCAGGAAATGACAGATGTTGGCAGGGATGCGGAGAAAGAGGAACCCTCCTACACTGTTGGTGGGAATGCAAGCTGGTGCAGCTACTCTGGAAAACAGTACGGAGGTTCCTCAAAAAGTTGAAAATAGAGCTACCATATGATCCAGCAATTGCACTACTGGGTATTTACCCCAAACATACAAATGTAGGGATCCGAAGGGCTACACACACCTCAATGTTTATAGCAGCAATGTCCACAATAGCCAAACTATGGAAAGAGCCAAGATGTCCATCGACAGATGGATGGATAAAGAAGAAGTGGTGTATATATACAATGGAATATTATGCAGCCATCAAAAGGAATGAAATCTTGCCATTTGCAATGTCACGGATGGAACTCGAAGGTATTACGCTCAGCGAAATATGATACATCAGAGAAAGACATGTATCATATGACCTCACTGATATGAGGAATTCTTAATCTCAGGAAACAAACTGAGGATTGCTGGAGTGGTGGGGGGTGGGAAGGATGGGGTGGCTGGGTGATGGACGTTGGGGAGGGTATGTGCTACGGTAGTGCTGTGAACTGTGTAAGACTGTTGAATTTCAGATCTGTACCTCTGAACAAATAATACATTATATGTTTAAGAAAAAAAATGAAGAAGGTAGAAGGGAAAAATGAAGGGGGGGAAGTCAGAGGGGGAGACGAACCATGAGAGACTATGGACTCTGAGAAACAAACTGAGGGTTCTAGAGGGGAGGGGGTTGGGGGGATGGGTTAGCCTGGTGATGGGTATTAAAGAGGGCACGTATTGAATGGAGCACTGAGTGTTATACACAAACAATGAATCATGGAACACTACATCAAAAAACTAATGATGTAATGTATTGTGAATAATGTAACATAGTAAAATAAAATTAAAAAAATTCTGTGTGCTTCTTCTGGGTGGAAATCAAGTATCATTGATTCAAATTTAGTTAAGCTAAATCTTGCTTCTATGTTGGTATTACTAGTATTTGAGTTATGAAGCCAAGGCAACAACTGATCACTTCCCTTGTCCTTTTAAGTCCAAGCCTAAGTACAGAAGAAGCTGAAGATTGGTAAATTGATGAAAGTACAAGACTGAATTGCTGCTGAGTGCTTTTCCTGTACAGAGATTATAGGCCTCTCTTCTTATTGCCCCTAGAGTAAGTGCAAAGCTTTTTTTTTTTTTTTTTTGAGTGAGAAATAGTGAGAGCACAAGCAGGGAGGAGAGGGAGAAGCAGGCTCCCTGCTGAGCAGGGAGCCCAACATGGGGCTTGATCCCAGGACCCTGGGATCATGACCCGGGCTGAAGGTAGACGTCTAATCGACTGAGCCACCCAGGCATCCCAAGAGTAAAGCTTTTTTAAAAAAATGAAAAGTGATAACACTTCTACAAGCTTTTATTCTAGTTGGAGAAATACCTTAGGGCTGTGGCATCATAGTATGTTCCCAATGACATGAAGAAAGACACCACTAAAGGTATAGTCTTAAGGTCTATCTCTTGATGGAATGGCATGAGCAAAGGACATATCACCACTCTAAAACTTATAATTTTATGAGATTCTGGTGACCCTGAGTGAAGAAAATACCCTTTGAGTGTGAAGTATTTATTGGTTTAAGGAGTGTCACCTCAATTCTCAGAGAGACAGGATTTATCCCATATAAAGCTAATGCTCACACTGTTAGTGCAACTCTGTCCCAAACTATCAGGCTCCTTCCCTACACCCACAGACCCCATTATGTCTTCCCCATACAATTCAACAAGTTTTAATATATACAACTTAGTACTCAACATATTAATCAAGATAAGTGAAATTTCCATTACCTCCTAAACCTCTCATTCCCCATTCTTGTGGATAAGTTCTTTCTAAGTTTTATTGACCTAATAGCACAAATTTCAAGAAAAGTTCAAGCTAAGTTTATAAAACCCTAAAGAATATCTTTTTATGGCCCAAATATTTAAATGCTTTTTCCAGTGTTTAATTAACCAATAGTAACTGATTAGCTATTTAACCCAAGTGCACATATGCCTTATAATCTCATTCAACTCTTACCAGTTTTGAGTGTTTACTAGTGAGTTAATAAAGGCTAATAAAAATGGCATTTTTGTTTGTTTGTTTAAATCATTTGCTATTTTGGGACTGATTTTTTTACTTTGGCTGTGGTTTGCATTTTCTAAACTTTCTCTAGGTACTTTGCTAAAGATTAATTGTCTATCAGGCTTATGTAAATAGGAGAGATAAGATTCCTGTGCATATTCATTCATAAATTAAAAACAATGCTTTCTACTGGTTAACTCTATAAAAGGGAAATAGACCTTGACTGGACATAATTAGGCATTTTTGTTCTCCATAACTGTAATTTACTATTAGTGTTTGAAGAACCATCAGTTCTCATTTACTCTGGTAAATGACAGTAAGTGAGGCTAAAGTAAATTCAAAGCAACACTCCTGGGTCACCTTAGTGAACTTATGGAGCATATCATAACATTTGAAACAACTGTAATTTTAGTCCTGTTGTGCAATAGAATGAACCTCTAGTTTGATTTGTCATTCTGTATATCCAGTGATACTCAAAGTGCATGTCCTCAGGAAAGATGAACTCGACTGGAGCCATGGCTACATGGTAGGTGGTCTGTACTCTCATTTAACACGTGATGCTCAAGTTGATCCATGTGGTGAGATTTTCCACAGAGTCAAACACGAATTGTTTACTCTTTGGAGATGCTTCAGTAAAAGACTCTGCAACTACTGTGTGGTATATAAGCCATAGATTGTAACTATGTGTAAATATATAGGCAAACATATTTTTTTCCTAAAGCTAGTAATGAAGGGGAAAATCAATAATGTAGCTTTTTGTTTTTTCATTTTTTTTTTTTTTAGTTAGCATAATTCTCAGGTTATCTGGAGGGTCAATTTCAGAAAATTACAACCATACAAAACAAAATAGAAAAATTAAATAAAAATACCTTGAGGCTGAAGGTTTTAAAATGGTGTTAACTCTGCCTTAATGGCTTTTAGAACATGTAGATTCAGGAGAGATTGGACCTCTGGGACTTTACCCCCCTGCCCTTCAACCAGAACACTTCTGTTTTTACCTAATTAATTATCTAAAGTTCTGTTCAGAGAGTGAAAAAGAGAATAAGTCACTGGCCTAGGCTGTATATTAGAAAGCAGGTGTACCAAATCCAAAGTGTTCCTTAAGGGAGGCTCCAGAACTCTAGTAATCCGCAACTTGGTTGACTGGTGTTTTAATTTACATAGATCCAAAGTAGCAAATCTGACATAGGATAGCAAATTCAGAGAGTGGGCACACTTACTACCTCTAAGAAGCAATCACTAGTACAAAGCTACAATAATCAAAACAGTTGTAGTGCTGGCATTGAGACTGACATATAGACCAATGGAATAAAATTGAGAGTCCAGAAATAAACCCATCCATCTTTGCCCAGTTGATTTTTGACAAGGATGCAGAATCCATTTAATGGATAGAGTACTATCTTCAACAGATGGTGCTGGGACAATTGGATTTCAACATGCATGAAAATCAAGATGGACTCCTATCATATACCATATACAAAAATTACCTTAAAATAGGCCAATGACCTAAATAGAAGAGCCAAAACTGTAAAACTAATAGAAGAAATGTTAAGTCTTTATAAACTTAGATTTGGTAGTAGATTCTTAGATACACAACCAAAAACATAAGAGGCAAAAGGAAAAAATAGGTAAACTCGTGCTCATCAAAATTTTAAAAATTTTGTACATCAGAGGACATTATCAACAAAGTAAAAAGATAACCTACAGATTGGGAGAAAACATTTGCACATCATATATCTGATAAGGATTTAATATCTAGGGCATACAAAGAACTCCTCCAACTCAACAACCAAAAAAAACAACCCAATTACCAAAAATGGGTGAAGGATGTGAATATACATTTCTCCAAAAACCTATACAAATCACCAATAACCACTTGAAAAAATGCTCAACATCATTAGTCATTAGGGAAATGCAAATCAAAACCATAGGGAGAAGGATATGGAGAAACTAGAACCCTTGTTCAGTGCCAGTGAGAATGTAAAATGGTGCAGCCACTGTGGAAAACAGTTAAGCAGTTCCTCAAAAAGTTAAAAATACTCACCATAAAACACAGCAATTCTACTTGTATGTATATACTCCAAAGAACTGAAAACAAGACTCAAACAAATACATGTACATATTCACAGAAGCACTATTCCCAGTAGCCAAAAGATGGAAACAACCCACATGCCCATCAATAGATGAATGGATAAGCATATATATATATATATATATATATATATATATATATATATATATATAATGGGTTATTATTTAGCCTTATAAAGAGATGAAGTGATTTTTGCTACAATATGGATGAATCTTGCAAACATTATGCTAGGTTATGTCAGATTCAAAAAGACAAATATTGCATGAATCTACTTATATGAAATATTCAGAACAGACAAATTCCAAGAGACAGAATATACAGATTATCAGGGATTGAGGGTTGTGGTAATGGGGAATTGCTGCTCAGTGAGTACAAAGTTTCTGTTTGGAGTGATGAAAAAGTTTTGGAAATACTGATGATGTTTGTACAACAATGTGAATGTAAGTAATGCCGCTGCATTGTACATTTAAAAATGATGAAAATGACAAATTTTAGGTTCTATTTTACTACAATTAAAAAGAGCAATCACTGAAAGACTAGATGCAAGGGATAAACTTTTTTAAAAAGATGAGTGATATTTATATATGACACAGTAAATATTTATAACTGGCACAACTGAGCAGTAACTAAGCAGCGTGGATACCAGCTGCAAACACACATTCAGAGCTACTGGTGAATTCAGTTTAATTACTACCTTGTATCTGGCACAAAATTAGTAAAGCTTATCTCTGAAGAAGCAAAGAAGGAACACTCAGCTCATTATAGTGTCATAGTATCAAAGCACTGATTCTTTGAACAAGAGCCCTATATAGTCAAGGCCCTGGCTTTACTGATGAGAAAAAGGAGGTCTACAGAGCTGAAGACTGGCCAAAGTTCCTCTACACCATGGACACGGTCTGCGCTGCAGTCCTGCTCCCATGACATCCACCTCCCCTGATCCTTCCATAATCCATGTCATCAGGGGGGCGCAAGAACTCCCACTTGATGCAAATGAAACTAATGTAAAAAGGAAACATCAATTACTAGGATCATTATGAGAATATGTGGAATATTTGATTTTCTTCCTTTTTTTCCTCATCCAGGTTGTTCAATGACCTACTCAGTTGCCAAGGCCACTGTCCCCCATTCTTTTAGTGGTAATAGTGCTCTTACACTTCCTTAAATGAGTCTGTAGAATGGTTAAGAATACAGGCAGACACACCAGTATTTGTTGCCAGTTCAGCCATATACCTGCTGTGTGAACTGGAGTATGGATTATGATTATGAATGAGAAGTCATGAACTAAAACTTTGCTAAACCTGGTGGTGTTTGTTTGTTTGTTTTTTTCTGTAAAATGGGTTTAATGAAGCACCTATATATTCTCCATGGAATTGCTGTGAGGATGGAATGAGAGAGCACCTTCAAAATATCAATATCTTACATGTCATCAGCATCTCATCAGCAATAAGTACGTTAATTACACTTCCCCCACCTTCCAAATGCTGCCAACATCACATCCTTAGGCTGGCTGTACCTGTATCAATGGGGGGGCATCTCTCTGTCACTCCATTCTACTGCATTCTGTCACCTCAACATACTACTCTAAAGTTAGGGCCATTCCTCTTACTTTGCATTTCTTCACAATGACAAAAGCTTGTTGGCAATTTGACAGTTCACATATTGGTCCGGGCATGGCAAAGGCATCTTAGCCCTCTACTAACTGCTGTCCCCCTTGACACCTTTCCCCTGACTTTCAGGAGAGGGTAGCTTCAGCACACAGACCTGACTGGGGGATGCTGAGCAACCTACATATAGCTAATAGTACCCTTTCTAATGTTCACACAGGAGAGCGAGGAGAGTGAGGCTATACAAGACCAAAGTCCATTCAATGACTGAGATGGGAAACTCAGTTCTCATACTTTTCATACTAGTTAGGCCCATCATTAGCCTAATAAGTCTTATACTTGATTAGGATTAATGAGGAACATGAACTTTCCCTCTCTCTTAGGTTTCTTGGGGAGACATTGATGTATGGCTCAGAAACACACCCATGGAGGGGGGAAGTTACCTCATGGAAGCAATCGGAGTGCATTTCTTGCCCCTGTCCAGCCTTGACCTTTAAAACACAAACATTTGGATGCTTCTGCCAAATACCTGCCCATGACTAAGCAGCACATGAACTTACATTACTACTTTATAAAATAACGGGCCATCTGAAGAACACTCATGGGAAAACAAAGTCTAGAATAAAACACAAACAATGGAAGCTCTAGTTCTAATATCAGAGCGACTGATAGCTACATCCCTGGGAACAACATGATTAAAATCAATATGAAGCTCTCAAAATGAATTCTTAAAAAATAAACTAACCATACACTTAGAAAAATATACTTCAGATATTTTCTATATCTTTCAGAAATTAATGAAAAAAATTCTACTTCAGTATTCCCAAACTTGTTCTTCTGTTAGATATTCAACAGAATTTCTTATGAATAACTTTTGATACTTTGGTGAAATGCACATTAGAATACAAAAGTTTTAAGGACTATTTTATGTCCTAACCTAAAAGATACATTTTCAAAGACTAGGAACTTTGTGTAGTGATTATTTTAGTTCACAGATTTTTAAAAATTCACTTTTATTAGGTGAAATACAGATAATTTAGTGACTAATGTTACTAATTCCAGGGTCTTATCTTCAGGCACAGTTTGATCCAGGAGGCAAGAGATAGCCTCAAGACTTACCATTTTTGGCTCTGCTTACCTCTGTTGGTTTCATTTAGAATATTTTTTACTGCTTGCCTCCTGTATCACCAGGTCTACAGCACACAATTTCAGCAACCTCAGTAGCAAAAGAAGGTCTAACTAATGGTTCAAACTGTGGTTACACCATTCTTCTGGGATTGCTCTCTTTACAGTAGTCAGGAAAATAGACTATACCAAGTAGCCACATTTGGGTCATATTCTCACCCTTAGTGCCAAGGGTTCAACCTCATCCAAAACATGAAGACAGAAAGTGGGAGAATCCAAAAATTTCAGGCTACTGCTCCCAAAGACCAAATTCTGAGTAGGCAGAAATACAACTTGACCTTTTAGCCCAGGTCACTTGTTTTTCTACGTGAAAAAATATTCATAGTTCCCATTTCAGTTTCTCACAGTGACTAAGAGCCCCAGAGTAATAACACCTCTCTGTGCTGGTGCTTCTCCATCTGTGACATCAGAATATTCAGTTACCTGACTTGTAGGCATACTATTTACACTTAATGCTAGTAAAATGCTCAGGGCCCAAAACACACTATATAAATGCAAAGTGTCAATATAAATTGTGTGAAAAGAGGTATTCCCCATTAACAGAAGGAATAGCATGACTGCAAAGATACATCAAATGCTATAAAAGAAATGCTAATTTCTTTTGCCTCCTCACCACATATTTTAAAAATTGCTTTACTCATATCCTATATTTTAGAGGTTATATTTTTTCTCAGAATGTCTGCACTTCAATCACTTGACTTTCTAAAGGTTATGATAACACAACTTTCTTTTAAAACTGAACCACTCCTAGAAGATGACAGAAGAGTTTGTTAGAATTCCAACACAGTGACAGAATTCTCTGTGTCCTCACTCTCAGCCCTGAGAAAAATTGATTTTTCAAGTGCCTCTGGTAAAAGATTACAGTCATTTGGGTTTGGGTTTTCTTCTTTTCTTTTCTTTTTTTTTTTTGGCTTTGAGAAATAAAAAGAAGTGGTTTGGGCTAAAGGTATAAATTCCCCTATTTAGTCACAGAAACAAATTTAGATCTTTATAGCACACAGTGAAGATGAATGAAAATCCAGCACCACACAGATGCTGCCAGGATGAGAGGTAGAAATCTCACCTGATGGGTGATCAATGAGACAGTAAAGGTTAGAAGAATTATTAATGGAGATGCAGAAGAACAAAGGATAATAGAAAACAAAAACAAAAACAAAAATCTTTCTGGTGATTTCTTTTATAAATCACAATGTAAAATGATCTATGTGTAATGAATTATCTCTTGCAGCTCTCAGGGTTCATTGAAAGCCAAGTCAAAGCATTTTCGAATCCTGACCTGATTACATGTTTTGTGGCAGTTGGATGTTGGTTTTCCATTTTTGTTTTGTTTTAACTTTTAGTAATGAAAACTAATTTTGGACTGAAGTGTTAAGGCACAGGGTAGAAAGATATTTTCATTAACTAAGAGTCATTACCATTAAATAACAATGTACAATAAAGTGGGTTACAAAACAGTATGTTTTATTTATTTTAAAAAGATGGTATGTTATAATAGCTAGCACTTAGATGACTTACTTTGGGACAGGCACTGTTCTGAGGGCTTTACATTTATTAACTCATAGACTCCTCACATTACAGGTGATACCAATTGCCATGTGATAAATGAGAAAACAGAGAGAGAAGGTAAGGTTTCCCATGATCTCATTAAGATAGAAAGATGGATGAATGAAGGGATGAATGGGTGGATTCATCTAAATAATGTTCACCAAAATGTTAATGGTAATAATCATTTCTGGATATTAGAGTAGGATTCTCTGTTATGCTCATTTTATTATTAAAAATGAATAATATTTCCCATTGAAAATACTTATCATTATAATCAGGAAATCAATAGCTATTGTCATTTTGGGGAAAATGTTTTATTTATTGAACACATTCCTCTCTGGTGATTCAGTTATCCTGTTGAACATTTTACACAGACAACTCAAACTCAACCAGCTCCAAGTGGATGGAAGTTTACCTTCTCTCTAGCCCTTTCTTCTTATCCTCATTCCTTTTCTTGGTGAGTGGTGCCATGAAGAGAGAACTGTGGGAGTCACCTCAGACCAGCGTGAGCAAACTCAATTTTATCACCTACCTGGTTCTCAAACCCAAGGCTTCCTCCTGTTTGTCCATTCACTATCCACCATCATCTTCACCAACTGAGTGAAAAGCTCTGAGCATTTCCTGCCAGGATTATTGCATACAAACGATCCTTTTCCTTCTATCTACCACACTCATGTCTTCCCTTCATCCCTCTAACTTACCCTCCTTCATGCTTACAAAGCTACCTTTGTGGGAACATGACCATACAGTGCCCCTGTTTAAAATTACTCCCCTTATAAAGTTTCTCCCCCTCATGAAAAATAAAAACTCAATCCCTTAGCATTAAATATAAGGCCCTCCAGGATCTGGATCACACATACCTTTCTTGTTTACAGCAGAAGCCTCCCTTTTACTTTGTTTACTTGTGAACTGCAGGAGTTTTTCTGTGCTTATACAACCATATACTAAATGTTCCCACCTCTAGAACTTCACATGTGTTGTTCCCTCTGTCTGAAATGTCTTCTACTAGACTTAAATCTTTCTGCCCTTAATCCCTAAAACAGAGACTAGCATCTATTCATTATTCAATTAATATTTATTAAGCACTTACTATGCATCAGGCAATTTGCCCATGCTGGTGATATGAGAGCAAACCTAAAAATACCTGGTTCCTGCAAAGTGACCAACTCACCCCAGTTTGCCTAGCACTTTCCTGATTTTAGCAGTACAAGTCTCAATTTCCAGGAAACCCCTCAGTCCTGGACAACCCAGGGTGGTTGGTCATATCATTCCTATACCCTATACTTAACATTCCAGCAAGGGAAGCGGCTTACTAAGGACAATGAATATAATAAGAAAATGAACAAATGAAGAATTTCCTTTTATAGCACCTAAGGCTGGTCATTATAAATATCTTTTATCTTCACATAATTTTGCAATACACCTGAAGTCAGCTTTATGATAGAAAAACATAAATAGCTTAATATGCTAAACACTAATTCTAACATGTAGCAAACAAGATTATATGACTCACGGGGTAGAGAGGAAGTCAAGGCACCTTGTAAAGGGCTCTCTGGAGAGAGGCAGGTGATAAGGAAAAGAATCTTTGATTTTCCTCTGAGTCAAGTGGAAACTCAGCTTGTGTCTATTCCCATGACACACTGCCAGC
Source organism: Mirounga angustirostris (assembly GCF_029215605.1). Classification (NCBI taxonomy): domain Eukaryota; kingdom Metazoa; phylum Chordata; class Mammalia; order Carnivora; family Phocidae; genus Mirounga; species Mirounga angustirostris. The sequence continues at coordinate 171,018,793 of NW_026991709.1, read as the reverse complement.
AGGATGAAACATGCCTGTAACAGCTTCATAAGAGGATGGGTTAGAAATGCAGGAGATAAAGGAGAGAGTGTTCTTAATCTCTCCACCTGAAACTCTTCATTATCTTCATCTGTAAAATGGGGGTAATAAAAATAACTCATATATTTTTATGAAGATTAGGTTAATTCAATGTATCTAAGGTGCTTAGGACAGTGCCTGGCACAGGGTAATACTACTTATGTATTAGCTTATAACACCTACTGCTCCATCTCCAACCTCCACTACTCATTCTACATGGGGTCAGCAGAAATAGCTGCAGAGACAGCAGAACTGGTTGAGCTCAGAGTCTCTCATCTCAGCTTAATCCAAGAAGAGGCTTATGGAAGGAGGGTAGAAAGAGGGCTTTGATTTCCGTGTCCACCAGCTTTCCCGGCCATGCACTGGTGTGAAAAAGAATTTAAGAATTAACCTTCAAACCTACTCTGTTCAACTCATGAAATCATCTGCATCCCCATGATTATGTGCCAACAGGAATAGATGTTTTAAAGATGGGTCAAAAATGCACTAGAAAAGAAATCCATATTAGTAATAAAATATTCCATATTGGTAATAAAAATAAAATATAGTAAATAAGGAAATTATCTTTCATACTTTACCCAAATATTACTGAACTTGAAAGTCATAGTAAACTGAAACTTGTTCACACAGATTGAAATTAGCCCTGATAAATAAAGACCAAAAAAAAAAAAAGCCATCTTTTGCCAAGAGGTTTAACACACAATCTGATATTTATATTCTAGAAGTAGGAATACAGTCATGTCCTTTTACAAGTTAAATTAAACAGGCAAAATAATCAAATTAAGTATATGCGTTGACATGTTTTTGGCTTCCTTTTTAAAAAATTGGTTATTTTGAGTTAACTCAAATATGGAGGAATAATTTTTTGCCCAGGTGCCAAAACTGCAACCAGATGGTAAGATAAGTCCATCTGAGTTCAACTGTTTGCATCCCAACACTGCCCATCTGGGGTTCTTGAGTGCACATGGCCAGTGCGGCACATGCCTCCTCCTTCAATCATTTTACCCAAACATTCTGAGATTTTCCCTACCTCTGCCTGCAAGAAAACAAATAAAAATAAAGTGTTTCTAAAGGATGTGTGTGTGTGAATTTATATTTAAAGACTGACTCAGCACTTTGAAAATGTTTAATTCCTTCCTGGCCCACAATGTCTGGGTTATTTTAGCATTGCCTAATGAAACAGACATGAAAATAGCCAATGGTCTATTTAACTGGTTTCCAATAGAAATCATGGTAGGTTGAAAGTAAATCATTCAAGAGCTCAAAAGAGAAACTTATTGTGATCTACTCTGTAGCTCTATAATCAGTAGAACAATTTCCTCAAGGCGGCATGTACTGCAGGAAGCCAAATTATATTCCTTTTACTTAACAGCCAACGCAAATCTGATAATGTCACTTTCTTGCTGAAACCCTTCAGTGATTATCCATTGCTGATGAATGTGGCCCAAAATCCTTAAGAGCCTTAATAAGACTGAGGAAGAATAGAAGAGAGCTAGATCTTGACCTCCCATGCTCCCCTCTGTTATTCTCTATGGTTGACCCCTCTGCATTTCTCTATTCCTCCAAATGACCAAGTACTTCATCTCAGAGCCTTACACACACACACACACACACACACACACACACACACACACTCACTCACACACACAGAGTTCCTACTGCTTTTATGCTTTTATTGCCCCTTTTTACTCAATGAACTCTTATTTATTCATATCTCTTTTGGCCTTCACACAACAGTTAATCACTTCCTTGGGAAGTCTTATTGTTCTCTCCTGGGCAATTTGGTACCCCTATGGTTACTAAACTTGGAGTATTTTTTTCCTCATGGCTCTCATTACAATTATAATCACTTTTATAATTACTTCTTTAATTTGTATGTCCATCATTCCTCATAGCTTCAGTCTAATACCTGGTACAGCACCTGGCATCTAGGACTTATAAATTTATCTTTGGTGAACAAACAAGTGCATAATGATTGTTTGACATGACAAGCACGTGGGAGGCAGTGGGCCCATGAAGAAAGAAAAGGCCCTGATACTGGACACAAGGTGTGGCCAATGCTAATTAAAAGTCTAGTTAAAACTGTAAATACTGTAACAACTGATCAGAAAGCTGAATCTTAGATTTCTGCTAAATCTGATTCCAGAATTACCTTCTTAAAAAAAATACAATTAGACTTTAAGCAGAAAATTGCATTACTCTATCATAAATTTTAGTGTATTTTTGAAATTATAGTGCTGACAATTTTGACATCTACATTTTCCAAATATCTATTAATGTCTCCCAAAGCCCCTCAGTAACTAAAGGTAACATTTTCTTCCTAATATTTAAGGATTTACAGAATCACAACATTTTAGAGTATTTCATGTTCATCATGTTCAGATGAACACAATCTCTTATAAACTTTGTAAAAGGAGAAGATTGACAACACAGAGTTATCTTTAAAAAGATTTTATTTATTTTGAGAGAGAGTGTGTGTGTGAGTGGGGGAGGAGCAGAAGGAGAGAGAATCTCAAACGGACTCCACACTGAGCATGGAGCCCCACGTGGGGCTCTATCTCACAACTCTGAGATCATGACCTGAGCCTAAATCAGGAGTTGGATGCTTAACCAACTGAGCCACCCAGGCACCCCGCTGATTAAAGTTATAAAAATGCAGTAGGACATGACTGTTCCACATAGTTGGGAGAAGAATACCAAATCATGGTTCCCCAAAGACACCCGTGATGAGTAAATGCTGGTAATGTAATTGGCTACTGTATGTGGTGACCATACTTCTCTCTGGCCATGTCGCTTTTCTAAAGGGCAATTCTCAATGTTTAATTTAGAAATTTCATCTTTATATTAAAATAGAATCTTGAAGAGTTTTCAAAATCATATTGGTTATGCACGTGAGCTTTGGTATAAAGTTGAATTATGAAAGTGAAATGGGAATGCCTGTAACTCCAGCTCAACAAATTCAATGTTTCGTTCAATGGATGATAATGCAATCTTTTGTAAAGTTGCTTTACTTGTGTTGTTAATAACAAGGTGACATTTACAAAACTAAAAAACTGTAAAGTCCATTATGGTTTATCGCCAATTCTCGAACACGAACCTTGTAATATATTCGTTCATAAAAACCATTTGAGTCATTTAAATATCATTAAACCATAGCAGAATTAAAATGAGTTTTCTCCCTGTGGGTTCAGGTATAGGAGAGTTAAGTTATTATTTGTGTAAGCTAGTCAGCCAGTTTGGAGGCTGATGTATGACGTAGTGTGCTACTCCTGCCATCACCCAGGGTAGGGAGTCAAATCAAGGCATCAATCACCTTCTCGGTGTAAACTTTGGGGAAAGTGTCTTTTAGTTCTCCTTGTGCAGTCAGAAAAGTGGTGGGTCGGGCGCCTGGGTGACTCAGTTGGTTAAGCGACTGCCTCCTGGAGTCCCTGGATCGAGTCCCGCATCGGGCTCCCTGCTCGGCAGGGAGTCTGCTTCTCCCTCTCCCACTCCCCGTTTGTGTTCCCTCTCTCACTGTGTCTTTCTCTGTCAAATAAATAAAATTAAAAAAAAAAAAAAGAAAAGTGGTGGGTCTTTTTCCATATTGAAGCATAATTAAAAGCTTTCCTCCTGTTATCCTCACTGTCTGTGTCCTATTCCATGATTCTTACTGGAAACTGTGGGACTGAACCATTAACTGGGAAAAGTCAGGGGAGTCTTCTTCCTGAGATCAACTCTATCTTCACCATCACCTCAGTTCAAGTTTGTATCCTTTTTATCTGAAGTATTGCCAGGGCCTAAGAGCTAGGTCTTCCGGCCCTCAGGACATTCTTCCTAACATTCTTCTCCACTGTCATTTTACAATGACATTATGTCTCCTCTTAAAGGTTATATTTAGGATTACATGTAAACTCTGATGCAGAGAGATAGAGAGAGAGAGAGATCTTCATGCGTGGCTCTTCTCAATTCCTAAGGCAGGTGGAAGTCACAGAGGGAAGGGGGATGTGTGTACCCAATCATCCCCAAGAGGGAAACATAATGGGCAAACTGATAAAACTTTAGTCAAGAGAAATACCTAAACTCTATGTTTCTGGCCTATCAGATTGATAAATCATTTCCTACTTTAATACTGTGTAATCAGAAAAATGGCCCAAAGTTAAGGATGTGATGAATCCTAACATTTTTTTCTCTAAATGAACAAAGGACTTACTCAAATTGGTCTAGTCAAAACTCCCTTCTCATTACTGCCTGCATTTACTAGATGTCTGGAGTGTCTGAGAGCTGTATTTACTTAATCTTTATTGCATTCTTGTCTATAGAGCTAAATGAAGAGGGGAGTCAGTTGGACAGCTTCCTGGGACATCAGTTCATAAAGCACATTAAAATATCCCTAAAATAAAGTGTAAATACAGTGCTAGTTAACTCAGGTTTCCACATGAGACTACTAACATAATTGGCAAAAAGAGGGAACACACTTAAATGGAAATTGTGAAAACACTTCTCCCGGTGGTGAACTTGCTCTGTTGACTTACTTTGCAAAGCATAATTGCAAAGTGCATGTTGCAATTATAGGCTGCTCCAGTAGCCTTGAGACAGGCCTGCTGACAGTAAGTTGACATTATAAAACTGAATAGTTGTTGGCAAAGAGTTTCCTTTCTTCTTCTTTCCTCTTTAATGAGTGATTTAGTTCACTATCTAAATTTCAACTCTCGGAATATGCTCCCAAGATATATTCTGTTTCAAAAACTTAAATATAAAATGTAAGTGAGCATGGAAAAGGTGAAAGATAGGAAGTGAGTTATCAACCTGAAGGCCAGACAATGAGGACTTGGAGATACAATCTGAACAAAATGTAGCACATCTACATAGGTAAGTTACCTCTTTCCTTCATGATTATGGGTGATTGATGCTACCTAGCTATAGGTGGTTGAAAAAAAATCCTGAAAAACAAAGAATTTCAACTAAGTTTAAAAAGTGACCAGAGGGCGCCTGGGTGGCTCAGTTGGTTAGGCGACTGCCTTCGGCTCAGGTCATGATCCTGGAGTCCCGGGATCGAGTCCCACATCGGGCTCCCTGCTCAGCAGGGAGTCTGCTTCTCCCTCTGACCCTCCTCCCTCTCATGCTCTCTCATTCTCTCTCTTGCAAATAAATAAAATCTTAAAAAAAAAAAGTGACCAGAAAATGTATACACCCTATCAATAGAAAGCCAATTCTCTTGGACTCAATCAAATCAATGCTAAACAAGTATTTGAAAAATGTCAATTTGAAGGATATCTCTATACTGTGAAGCTATCTGAGGAGCCCACTTGTCTTCATCCAACCTGGTTTCTGAGCTAGGTACTGGGATATCCACAGCACCCCTGACAAAACAGACCTAGAGAGGTTGATATCTTCAAGATTATTTTCAAGGAATAATTTTGTCAAAAGCCTGAGAGTGAGTGATAGTATTTCCATCTTGGATCCTTGGAGGTTAACAGTTGCCAATAGCTCAGAATTGTTGAAAACTGTCGTGTGTGTGTGTGTGTGTGTATGTGTGTTGGTTTTTTAATATGAACTGACAGATGACATGAAATAGAGATGAGAAGTAAAAATGCTAGATAGCAGAATCAGGATCCCAAGAATTTGAAATGAGCTGATATGAAAAATTTGTACTTAAGATTAACTAGAGGGGAGGGGGGTGGAAAGATGGGTTAGCCTGGTGATAGGTATTAAAGAGGGCATGTTCTGCATGGAGCACTGGGTGTTATAGACAAACAATGAATCATGGAACACTACATCAAAAACTAATGATGTAATGTATGGGGATTAACATAAGAATAAAAAAAAACTAATGATGTGATGTATGGTGATTAACATAATAATTTAAAAAAAGATTAACTATAGTAGAAATAGAAATACTCTTAGGCATAATAAAGAGAGCAAAAAAAAATTACAGAATGAGAGAGGTATGACTCACTAACATACGAAGTATAGAGTTTTTATGTAATATGAGCAATATAAAAAGGGGGATACAAAATATGGGCATTAATATTGTTTGAGGTCACATGGCTAAATTGAATAATATAATGAGCAAAGTCTGTGATGGCTTTTTACCATAAAATGCACATGCAAACCAAATTTAGGATTCAATTTGAGATTCAAGGAGGTCTATAAAGACTTGAAGCCAAGGGGCGCCTGGGTGGCTCAGTCGGTTGGGCATCTGACTCTTGGTTTCTGCTCAGGTCATAATCTCAAGTTGTGAGATCGAGCCCCAAGTCAGGCTCTGAGCTCAGAGGTGAATCTGCTTGAAGATTCTCTCCCTCTGCCTCTCCCTCACCCCACTCTCATTTCTCTCTCTCTCCCTCTCTCTCAAATAAATAAATAAATCTTAAAAAAAAAAAAAAGACTTGAAGCCCATTTAAGGATCCCTGAGCTATTCACCAGATCTCAGATTTAAGACTGAATTAGGAGAACAATCTCAGAATTCATATAATCACAGATTTGAATACCGAATCCACCACTACTAACAGGATGACATCAGGCACATGACAAACTCGATCAGCCTTAGAATCCTCATCTGCAATATAGGAATAAAAATACCTAGCTCGAAGAGTGGTAGTATGGTGGGAATGAGAGTACTTTTAAATAGAGATTCACCTATTATTTGATAAGTACTCCCTCAATGGTAAATTATCAGGGGCAAGATGGTGATCAGATGTATTGTGTATGACTCTATCTGGTGGATGGAAGGTATGAGAAAAGCAGAGCATGAACAACCCTAACACTGAACTAGATGTCTGTTTCCAAAATATGGATACTAAGCATTGTTATTTGTGACTTGTCAACCTTCTTAGGTAGGTGACACCTTATTTTTACTTATGTATAGTTTTAACACATATAAATTTTCTTCCAAGACTGCAGTATGTTTATCACTCAGAACATCATAAATCATTAGATTTAGATGTCTTTAGTAGCATTTTGCTTATAAATTTTGACTCTCTTTAGCATCATGTTTATTTTAAAATGTCTTAAACAGTCTGCTTACATAACCATACAAAGAAATTTCTATGAGAAAAGTAGTTTTCTGTAAAAAGGAAGAGGTTGGGAACTAAAGGATTTAGTATTCCTTCAAGGTCACTTCCTAAACCAAAGTTTTCAGACTTGGTAATCCTTCCAAGGCAAATGAGGAATCTAAAATAAGGGGGGGTGAGGCAGAGAAAATCTGGGAAAGGAAAGGGTGTTCTGAATATATCACATCTCAGGCAATGTACCGGAAGGATGCTGGCAAATCTGTCACGGCATCCTGAACACATTCTTCAAATGACAAAACTCTCTGACAAGCTCTTGGGAAGCAACACAGCACAGTATATCCTTTTGAAGCAGTCTCAGGGGTAAGGAGGGAAGAGGGAAGCTATGAAGATGAGGAAAGACAAAGAATAAGACAGATGCATCTGGGTTATCAACTGTCACTGTAAAAAAATAATGAAACAAGGAAATCAAGCTACAGGATTAAAGACTTTTAAGCTTGTACTTTCAAAAAATGTACGAATATTTCTACTTGTGATCAAGAAAATGACTGTGCTTGCTTATCAAATAACATATGGGTTCTGTTTGAAAGCAGTAATTAGCTGATTCTTGGAGATAGCATATCACCCCAAGTCTTGGATACTACTGGAATGGAATACCAACTTCTTCAAATTAGAAGACTACATTCACCATTCTTAGCTTAGCTTCTCAAAACCTCATAAATTAGGCAGCCATCTGAGTCCTCCTGCACTCCACTCCAACTCTACATACTACATTTTTAATGATAGCTGAGAGTTTCACTCTATGTCTGTTGACAGAAGCCAATGATAATGCATTGTCATAGCAATCCTGTAAGAAATGCTGGGATTTGTTTTTTGTCCTACTTCCCATCTGCAAAGTCATTTTTAATATCTAAGTGTATATTTTTATGATGAAAAGATAAAGTAGAAAGCTCTGTTCTCCACTCCTCTTGCCTCCACCAACAACCAGTTTCTTATTCTACTTTTCCTTACAAGAACAAAAGGAATTTATTTTCCTACTAGGGGACTCATAAATGTCATCTTTAATTTCAGAAACTATACAGGCAAATGTGTTTTCTTGTCCATTCATGAGCACCACCGAGTATTTGCATGAGCTGTGTTCCTTTTGGGTGATCCAATGTAAGAGCAGCCTCTCTATATTGAGTAAATAAACCACTGGGCTGGAGATTGCAAAGAAACATGAGGTAAATCAAAGAAATAGAGGCAAGTCAATAGCATGAGTAATATTAGTAGTGCTAAAAAGTATTCTTATTACTATTAGAGACTTGGTAGTAGCAACTACCATTTACTAAGTGCCGGCTGGATGGTAGGTATATTGCTGTGTGCCATATGCATTCTTTCTTTTTTTTTTTTATTCATTTGAGAGAGAGAATGAGATAGAGAGAGAGAGAGCATGAGAGGGGGGAGGGTCAGAGGGAGAAGCAGGCTCCCCGCCGAGCAGGGAGCCCAATGTGGGACTCGATCCCGGGACTCCAGGATCATGACCTGAGCCGAAGGCAGTCGCTCAACCAACTGAGCCACCCAGGCGTCCCTGCATTATTTCACTTAATCCTCATAGCAACCCCATGAGGGGGCCATTACTTTGTCCATTTTCTGGATGAGGAATCTGAGGCTAAGTAAATTAAAGTAATAGCTATGTGTTTAGTAGGAGCCAGAATTCAATTCCAAACTTGTCTGACTTCCTATCCAGGTGCTACACTACAGTGCTTCTTGTATTCAAGTAACAGTCATCTTAACCTCACACAATGGAAAAAGTTAACTGGACAATAAGCCGGTAAAACTTGTTTCTCCTGTTCTAGAAATGGGAAAAGACATTTCTTCTTGTATGAGGAGATATCATTCAAGGCATGTTGTCTTAAGTGTATTTTTCCAGGAGTGGGGCATTATTTGTGCTGAGCTTCAGTATGATTTTGTGAACCAAAGGATCTTAGAAGTCCAAGTCCAACCAACTGCTTATGCTTGAACCACCTCTACGACATTCAAACCAAGCTTTGTCAAGAGTCGTCCAAGGCATTTCATTCCATCTTTGCATCATTCTTAGTATAATGGAGTATCAGAAGCTGTTTTCCCCATTTTCCTCCCCATGTGGCATGCAATGTCACCTTGAGCAGACCCACCCTTTTAAAGGAAGATTCACCCTTAGTGATTCCCCTCAACTGTGTAACTGAAAATGAAACTGGGTAAGAGCTGTCTTATATATCATGACAAAGGTAGGTCCCTACAATACCCTACAACACACTGTATTGGTCATTAATGGGTAAAGGGATCAATTTGCATAAGGAGACAGGGATCTTCTGTGAAGAAAATGTCCTATATCCTATGACTTGAAATTGGTGAAAATTTCCAGACCAAGAAGGTTTTGTTTGAAACACACCCACCCAGAGGGGCGCCTGGGTGGCTCAGTTGGTTAAGTGTCTGCCTTCGGCTCAGGTCATGATCCCAGGGTTCTGGGATGGAGCCCTAGTCTGGCTCCCTGCTCAGTGGGGAGCTTGCTTCTCCATGTGCCTCTCTCCCCCCCTCCCGCCTCCCCCCATTCATGCTCACTCTCAAATAAGTAAAATCTTAAAAACAAACAAAACACAAAACACCCACGCAGAAAGACACACAAACATATTCTTTGAATTGTGCTATAGAAAAAAAATTCTCTAATTTTCACATATTGTTTAACTAGCATGGGCCCCTGAGTCTTCCCTTTTCTTAGCTTAAGTATCCCTCCCTCCTTCAATTATTCCTCCTATAAGGCTTGATGCTCATGTCATGCTGACCCACTTCTCTAAAGTGCTCTTGTTGTTCTATATCTCATTTCTAAGTTCTCTTGCACAAAACCTACTTCAAAAACCCACCTCTGGTGTGAGATCTCTTTCAATCTCTCTCTCAAACAGCCAGGAATGATACTTTCTCCCATTCCATAAACTATGCTTGTATCCAAGTAACTCAAAAATGCATTATCATCTTAAGCAGTTACATCACACAGCTGACAAGCTTTTGAGTTTACTGTCAAGTAAAGACCACAAAACCTCTTTTAGTCACTATTATACTTTGATGTACTATTTCTTCCTCATCCTGCATTTTGTGATTGGTGTTATAGACTCAAGGTCAGAAGCCTATGTTGGAGTTTATCCTGTTAGATTCTGTCTATAATTCTGGCTTGTTGCCACTTTGGTGTTCCCATTCTGCCCTCCAGTATATTCCCAACCTCACTTGGCTTTTTAATCCATAAATAAGTCAAAGACACCTTCTTAATTCAAGTGTAACTAGATGACTAGTTACAATTAGGGATTCTTTCTATGGCCATAGATCTCAAATATACCTACATAGCAAGATCCATGCCTCTAATTCCTCTTAACACAATGTACAAGTTTTTTAGGGAACTGCTCAAAGAAAAATGATAAATGCTGATGTAGAGGAGGTTTGTACAAAATTTTTAAAACATTGGTAACTTTCTAAAAATAGAACAACGCTATGAGCCAACAATTGCACTATTAGGTATTTACCCAAAGGATACAAAAATACATATTTGAAGGGGTACATGCACCATGATGTTTATAGCAGCATTATCAACAATAGCCAAACTATGGAGAGAGCCCAAATGTCCATCAACTGATGAATGGATAAAGAAGATGCGGTGTGTGTGTGTGTGTGTGTGTGTGTGATGGAATATTACTTAGCCATCAAAAAGAATGAAATCTTGCCATTTGCAACAATGTGGATGGAGCTAGAGTGTATTATGCTAAGTGAAATAAGTCAGAGAAAGACAAATACCATATGATCTCACTCATATGTGGAATTTAAGAAATAGATGAATATAGGGGAAGGGGGGAAAGAAAAAAAGGAGAGAGGGAAACAAGCTATAAGTGACTCAAAGATAGGAACAAACTGAGGGTTGTTGGAGGGAGGCGGGTGGGTTTTGGGCTAGATGGGTATTAAAGAGGGCACTTGTTATGATGAGCACGGGGTGTTGTATATAAGTAATGAATCACTGAATTCTATTCCTGAAACCAATATTGCACTGTTTGGTAAGAAAATTTAAATTTAAAAAAAGACAATAAAAAATAAATAAAAACATTGGAAACTTTCAATATGTATTTGTTTAGTGGTTAAATGGTGGATCTTATTTTTACCTTTTATATTCTAAAATGTCAACATTCCTCATCCATCCATCTGTCCATCCATCCAATACACTGTTTCTAAGCACTATGCACCACCAGCTGCATGCAAGGTCTTGGGGCTATTTACCACGGCAAATAAAGCAGAGTCCTCCTCCACCCAGTCTGGTGATAGTGGTAAGAACAAAAGAGGGGACAGTAATTACTCAGCAGCTACAGTGCAGCATATAGTACCGTGAAAGCACAAAGGAGAAAGAGCTAACTCTGCCCAGAGTTTGTACATAGAGATGGGAGTCAGGAAAACTTCCTGGAAAAGTTAATATCTAAGCTAAATTCTGAATGAGAAGTACCAGCCAGGTGAAGAGTAGGGTCAAATATTTTTCATTAGAAGAAGCAGAAGAAAGTACAGCATGCCTGGGTAAGGGCAAGCCATTTAAAATAAAATCTCTGGTGCTGGTTGCTAATGCTAACTTATGATTTCCACATAGCTTTTGATAGAATATGAAAATAATCTATTTTAGTCAAGTAACTAAAAGCAAGAAAACAATGAAAAGAAGAAATATACCACGGATTGATTTTATAGGGATAGGGAAGAAAAATAAGACAAATGAACATTTTGGAACATGTACACTTTGCTCTTTAAAACACCCAGGAATGTTATTTACTTTCACCAAAAAATATGTACTCCATTTTTCTTAAAACATGCAACTCGGGGCACCTGGGTGGCTCAGTCGTTAAGCGTCTGCCTTCGGCTCAGGTCATGATCTCAGGGTCCTGGGATGGAGCCCTGCATCGGGCTCCCTGCCTCGGTGGGAGGCCTGCTTCTCCCTCTCCACTCCCCCTGCTTGTGTTCCCTCTCTCGCTGTATCTCTCTCTGTCAAATAAATAAAAATCTTTAAAAAAAACAAAAAAACAAAAAAACATGCAACTCTTCCAGTCTATATTTTATTTCGAATCATTTTTTAGAATTTCACTTTACTAGGAAAAAAAAATACAGGTTCAAATAAATGGTGAGTGACACAGTGTCAACATCAGATACACAGGAGGATATGGTGAAGACTGGAAAACTGAAAACTGAAAAACTGGTGTCCCAACCAAAGGGGGCAGATGCTACTCAAATAATGCTACCTGATTACCAAGAAGAATTTAAGCCCCATCAAACAAGTTCTCCATTTTTCTTTTTTTACCAGAAACTAAAAATCTGGTAAACTAAATTTCACTTTATACATGAATATTTTTTGGGGGGATGGGGGGATTGGGGAGGGAGCAACTAATTTAAAATGTTGAGAAGCCCAATACAGGTCACTATTTTAAATTAAACACATATGTTGGCCACTACCAGTCTTCAAATTTTAGTTTAGATGCTTGATAATCAATTTCTTAAAAATTAGTGATTAGTTTTCCTCAAAATCTCAGGTCCAAATTTCAGCCAAATAATGACATACTTTAGGACCAATACAATGGATAACATTTCATTCTTGGCCTCTGGATGACTTAAGACTTGAAACACACCTGACTCTTCACCCTTTTCCCAGACCCCAAAATGATTTCACCTCCTTGTGGCTGCCAGGACAAGCACATATATTAAGTGGCTTATCTGCTGGGAGTATGTCAATGTGATTAATTAATTAAAGAGCCAAGTGTAGTATCAGATAAAGGGCTAGTATCCAAAATCTATAAAGAACTTATCAACTCAACACCCAAAGAACAAAGAATCCAATCAAGAAATGGGCAGAAGACATGAACAGACATTTTTCCAAAGAAGACATCCAAATGGCCAACAGACACATGAAAAAGTGCTCAACATCGCTCGGCATCAGGGAAATCCAAATCAAAACCTCAATGAGATACCACCTCACACCAGTCAGAATGGCTAAAATTAACAAGTCAGGAAACAACAGTTGTTGGCGAGGATGTGGAGAAAGGGGAACCCTCCTACACTGTTGGTGGGAATGCAACCTGGTGCAACTCTGGAAAACAGTATGGAGGTTCCTCAAAAAGTTGAAAATAGAGGTACCCCATGACCCAGCAATTGCAGTACAGGGTATTTACCTCAAAGATTCAAAAGTAGGGATCCGAAGGGGTACATGCACCCTGATGTTTATAGCAGCAATGTCCACAATAGCCAAACTATGGAAAGAGCCAAGATGCCCATCAACAGATGAATGGATAAAGAAGACGTGGTACACAATGGAATATTATGCAGCCATCAAAAAAAATGAAATCTTGCCATTTGCAATGATGTGGATGGAACTGGAGGGTATTATGCTAAGTGAAATAAGTCAATCAGAGAAAGACATGTACCATATGACCTCACTGATATGATGAATTCTTAATCTCAGGAAACAAACTGAGGTTTGCTGGAGTGGTGGGGGTTGGGGGGATGGGAGGGATGGGGTGGCTGGGTGATAGACACTGGGGAGAGTATGTGCTATGGTGAGTGCTGTGAATTGTGTAAGACTCTTGAATCACAGACCTGTACCTCTGAAACAAATAATACATTATATGTAAAAAAAAAAAAAAAAAAGTAGGAAGAGAAAAACGAAGGGGGGAAAACCGGAGGGGGGGAGGAACTATGAGAGACTATGGACTCTGAGAAACAAACTGAGGGTTTTAGAGGGCAGGGGGGTGGGGGGATGTGTTAGCCTGGTGATGGGTATTAAAGAGGGCATGTATTGAATGGAGCACTGGGTGTTATATGCAAACAAGAAATCATGGAACACTACCTCAAAAACTAATGATGTAATGCATGGTGACTAACATAACATAATAAAATAAAATAAAAAAGAAAGAAAGAAAGAACCAAGTGTAGGAGGGAAACTTCTTGCATATCCTTCCCCATGCAGTGAGTTTTTTGAGAGACTATCTTATCACAATTAAATTCCAATTTCACAGTTTACTAGCTTTTTTCACTACAAACATGAATGCATTCATAATGCCAAGGAAGTATAGAAGAACTGACATCCTGTTCACTGTTTGACTGCATATTAAATTTCCACATTAAGCAGCCAGTACACAGATATACATGACTTGGGGGAACTCAAATTGGTTTGTGTGAGATTAAACATGTAATTTAAAATGGATTTTCCTATGAGAATGACCTTTTCTCCAAGTGTAGAAATAATTCAAGTAGTTCCTATATTTTCATGTTTGAGTTATCTTATATTTGTGTTTGATGGTCACTCAGCTTTCCGTGGAAAGGCTGGGAATTGTTAGGGGGTTATTTTACTACTGATGGTGTAGGGGAGCAAATTTTGCTGCCTTAAGAAATGCCTCTTTGGCATACTGATTATTTTAAGGTGGTGATTTTTAAGAAACTGCAGACAAAGGAGAAGCTCTGAAAACCTAGTAGAAGTTACCCTTTTGTAAGTGACACCTACATTCATAAGGGAAATTTCCATTTGTAAGGGTGTCTGCCTGGCTGTCTCAGGGAGGGGGAGGACTCTAAATCTCTAGAAAGTCTTATCAAGGTAAGGACTTAAACCTGCATAACAGCCTGACCCTTGTTTACTGTGTTTTTCCTGGTAACCTTCCACAACTTACTCCCCACCCCCAACTTCTTCTTTTGTCTTTAGCTGACAGTTGTATTTAAGGTGATAGCTTTGGCCATTTGGGGGAGTTACTCAGTTTTCCCAGATCTTTCCCATGTGCACAAGAAGTATACATGTTTTTAAATTGTCTTCAATTTTCTCCCATTCATCTGTCTCATGTCAGTTTGATTCTTAGACAAGCTAGAAGAATCTGGAAATGCAGAGGAGCATTTTTTTCTCCTCAACAACAGCCAGTTGGACAAGCAGCAAGCATTTATTAAGTGCCGTCTGAAAAAAAATAAAAGAAAAAAAAAACAAAAAAACGAACCAGAAACATAATACTGGCCCTTAAGAAGCTTCAAGTCTGATTGTGCTGGCAAAATACATATCCATATACCAACCAGAGAATAGTTTCAAAGGAACACATCACAATTTGTTGACTACCAACATGTGCTAGTAGTGCTGTAAAATAGAATGTGTCAGATCTGATATAAACCTGAGCCAATCCAAAGTGGCAAAAAGCTTTCCACAACAACTTGGATATTTCCTACTGGTATGCACATTTTTTAAAAGGTACCATTTGAATGTTTATTAAATGTCAGGAATGATTCTAAGCATTCTGCATACATAAATCTCCAAAGCCAGGAGGTAAACACTATTACTATACTCGTCTTTTGGATGAGGAATCAGAAGCTTAGAGAGGTTGAATAACTTGCTCAGAATCATACAACCAGCAAGTTCAGATTTGTACCTAGTTCTGCCTGATTCAAAAGCCAAGAGTTTTTTTTTTAAAAAAATTGTAAAGATTTTATTTATCTGAGAGAGATAGAGAGAGCATGAATGGGTGGGGGGAGAGGGAGACACAGACTCCCCGATGAGCAGGGGTCCCAATGAGGGGCTCCATCCCAGGACCCAGGGATATAATCTGAGCCAAAGGCAGACACTTAACTGATTGAGACACCCAGGAACCCCAAAGCCAAGAGTTTTAATGACCATGCTATAATGTTCAGTACCTGGAACACGGCTTGACACAAACAAAGCCCCCAGAAGGTATCTCATGAATGAATATTTCCTTGGTTATTTATCATTAGCCATAAAGATTTTTTTCATCCATCCCAAAAATGCCTTCATGATTTAAATGTTTTGAATCAGTACATTTTGAAAAAAGACAATGCATGATGTCATGCATTATTAAATATAATACTTTAGTCAATTAACAATTTTTTAACCACACTTTTAAAATTGTATTTGAAATACTTCGACAATTTTTATCATGCCTTCTAAAAACAAGTATTCCTAAATTGTTACATTAAAAAAATAATCATTTGACAAAGGAACATGTAGAACATGAGGTTTTTAGAAGGCTGCTTGTTCTTGACCAAATCACCTCCCTCTACTGGATATTAATTTCAGAGACTGTCCCTTGAGGATGTGACTTCCAGGGCCACAATTCTGTGGCTCTGTGTTTGAAAACATGACATAGTTTAGGATTAGTAATTCAATTAAGGGATCTTTATTAGTTATTAGTCTTGAGGCAACATAGAGCCAGTGTAGAGGAATGGGAAACCAGGACTTGTTGGAGACCCACTAGGAAAAAGAAGGACAATGGGGAGGGAACTAACCTGTCTGTAGGGGCTACCAAATCTATGGTTATTAGTTAAATCATCATCATTTGGGATTAAAAACCATAATTTGGAACTTAAAAAGACCTTTAAATAGCTAGCAGTCTTCTGGTTTAGACCCAAAGGGAGTTTTTCCTAAAGGGGCCAAAAAAGTCCTTCTACATAAGGTATGTGCTCAGTATTTGTTGAATGAATGATCTCCCACTTATCGTCTATGAGAAAGCATTTGACCATTTTGTCACATCAAAGGAGTGAGTGGATGTCAGCTTCTGGGGAAGATACTAAGAGTTCAAGGGCAGATGTGCTTTCAAAGTTTCATCAAATAGAGGATCCTTGTCTATGAATCAATGCCCAGCGTTCTTTATCCAAGATACCTTGCTGATGTGATGTACATTTTAAATTAAGGTCAACAATTTATGAGATTATTGTAAGAAAGCCAAGTTTAGATATACACTCCAAACCAATAGACAAATAAAACTTTTCTTATTTTCAATGCTGTTATCTCTAAATTATTTTGTCTCTAACTTCTCAAAGACGCATTACTTTGGGAATAGAGTGCTGATAACAGTACAAAAAGTTAATTAATACACACACACACACAAAACAAGGCAGAGGATCTAAGCACTACTGCATTCATTAAGCTAGGGCCAAGGGGAAAATAGGGCAACAAGGAAGAACATGAGCAAGCACTAGTATGTTCTGGAATCCCAGTTAAAAACTGGAGTTCATGGCACAACTTCATTCTTGGGATGTATGTATGGGAGGAGATGAGGAGGAGAGGCTAGGCAGGATTTCAGTCCTATCATCAGACCCAACATAGTACATAATAAAAAGCTGAGTGAACAAATGACTCAGCCTCCTAGAACTTAATGTGGGCCTAAAGGATTCTTACATAAGTAAGACTCTAAAGAGCTTAGAAGCTCAGCAATTGTAACTATGCCACTGTTCCTGAGGCTGGCATAGTGTTGGCAATGAGACGTCATTTAACTATACCAATTTGTTCACTTCTTTTCAATAAATATTCTTTGAAGTCCTCTGGGAGTGAGTGAAAGTACTAGAAATTGAGGATACAAAGTTGAAATTGAGTAAAATGTATATATTTATCACCTCAAAAACCCCATACCAATCCTCCAGGGGAAAGATTAATTAATCTATATTCCAGTGAGGACCTTTTAAGAAATATGAGAAGATCCAGCTGTGAAAAAATGAGAGAGGGGAGCAAAAAATGGCCTATTGGGTATGAGTTGTGGCTCATATTTTATAGACAATAACAAATAATTGGATTCTGGATATAGACTAAGGGAAGATTATGACAATTATAAAGGCATGGTGCAGGGTGGGTTTAGGAAATTTGGGGGGATGGAAAATTGGCTTATCTGAAACTGATTTCTTTTATGAACAATTAGATATAAATTATGAAAAGAAGGAAAAGGAGAAACTCATAATAACATTGGAATTCTGACTTATGATACAGAATAACTGGCACTTTAGGTTCAGAACAGGGATTAAATATAAAGATAAGAATATTTATGGAAGGGGCGCCTGGGTGGCTCAGTCGTTAAGCATCTGCTTTCGGCTCGGGTCATGATCCCAAGGTCCTGGGATCGAATCCCGCATCAGGCTCCCTGCTTGGCGGGAAGTCTGCTTCTCCCTCTCCCATTCCCCCTGCTTGTGTTCCCTCTCTCGCTGTGTGTCTCTGTCAAATAAATATTTTTTTAAAAAAAGAATATTTATGGAAGATTATTGTGACATGTGTATGTGGGATGGACTGACAGAGGTAGCGGAAATGATAGCGATGCCCTGAGATATTTCAGAAACAGCTGTCAAGTTTTTGCCCAGGGTGGTGGTCCTTATTTCCAAACCACAAAATGGTCTAGTAGAGGCTCAAATTTGAAAGAGTATAAAAACAAAGTATTATGATCGTTTTCACCTCTCCCTTGAATTCCTTTATTCATAATAAGTGGATATTTATAGGAACCTAGGTATTACCTAATTATTTTTGCAGCAAACTTTTGACAACTGGAAATAAGAAGATTTTTTTTTGTTCACTTCCTCTTTTCATTGTCATAGAGCATCAGATAGGATAGTCAGAGGTTGGGCGCCTGGGTGGCTCAGTCAGTTAAGCGTCTGTCTTCAGCTCGGGTCATGATCTCAGGGTCCTCGGATCGAGCCCCACATCAGGCTCCCTGCTCAGTGGGTAGTCTGCTTCTCCTTCTCCCTCTGCCTGCCACTCCACCAGTTTGTGCTCTCTCTCGCTCTGTCAAATAAATAAAAAATCTTAAAAAAAAAAAAAGATAGATTGAGAAAATGTTTAAGAGAAGTGTTATGTGTTGAGGAATCTGTGTATTTTAATTCTCTAACTGACCCTCAGTGGACATGATGAACCCAATTCAATGTGTACTGAATCAAAGAGAAGTAGATTACTTTTTGTAAGAGTGATTGACAATAACAATGGCAATGACAACAATGCTCACCATTTACAGAAACCCTACTATGTACTAGAAACCTAGCCTTGTAGGTAGGTATTTGGTATACAATGTCTACAATGTCTCAAATCTTCACAATAGTCTTGTAAATTAGACATGGTAGAACTACCTCAATTTTGTAGAAGAAATTGACAAGTTTAAATGACTTGCTCAAGATCCCACCTTAGAAAACAACAGAGTCTGGATTTGAACACAGGCTTGAGTTTGTGACACATTGTTCCCCCTATGCCATTCATTTGGAGAGTAATAAAGCACACCATGGCTCAGAAACTAGTAAAATACAGTTTACAGTAAGATTCCAGTGTTTCAGTGTATGATGAAGATATCTGAAATCCACCCTCAGTGTGGGAGAACACTTCACAGACCTTATATTGAAATACAGATGTCAATATTAAAAAATTTGAATGTGTAGTTTAATAGTGATGAATGAAAATCTAGGATGAAAATCTGTTTCATTGGTATTTTGATAGAATTATCAGTATCTTTGGAGAAACACCAAGAATAAGTAGGATGCTATTTCAAAAGATGCTATCTTATCAAACACAATATCTCTCTAACAAGCAGTCTACTACCCGTGGGCTCGTAGTTAACTTTGTAAGAGGCTCGTTGAAACCCTAGCAGAAATAAAAATTTATGAGGCACTGCTTTATCTTTCAAACTGAAGTAATTCAGACTGTATGAACTTTAAGAGATTAGTTCTGCATAATTTATTCAATAAAATGTAGAACCATAACTACATTTTATTTGTACAATATATAAATGTGCAAATAACTTCAATTGTCTAAATAATAAATTTGGTAGTTGAGGCTTTTCCTCTTCTCTGTCTGGAGCACCCTGCAGCCTATGCTTTGGTCAGTTCCCCTGGCTAGCATCCACTCAGCCTCCCTAAAATGTGCCTGGGTGTCTTCTGGGAAGACTGCTCTCACTTCCTAGGCAGCATTAGGCCCTCTCATCCCCTTCACCTCCCTGCTCAAAATCCGAGCCTCATGACAGCAATCACTACATTGTTATTATCCTTATTCTAGAGAAGAGAGAGAGAAGTGCACTTGGCCTTATTTGCAGAGCTTGAGAGTGACAGAGCTGACATTCTTACTCAGCTGGTCAGATTCTAGGGCCCAATACTCCTAACCATTAAGTGTGTGGACTTCCCAGAGTACACACTTTATATATTTTTGTATCTCAGGACTTAGCAAAATATCAGACACGTCAGAGGAACTCAATGAAGGAATGAACAAGTATTTTCAACTCAAACGGGGCCTCGGCTTTAGCGCATCCCATGGTTACTGCTTACCTCTATGGCTCTGTCACATAGGCAGTGAGTGAAAAGGCAGTGATAATTGAATACCTCCCCTACACTATCTTCTGGAGGAAAATAAAAACAAAAAAGATAGTCTGAAAAAAAAAAAAAACTCGGCTTCTCTGTTCCGACTGCTCCCCGCCCACTACCCCCAAAACAATGGCAGCATCTAACCGGCTTGCTCTGCTGTGATCTCTTCTCTTGCTAAGTGCCAAATACCATACAGAAGGGTCTCATTCGAAGCTTTCAAGAGCTTATTTTCTAATCAAAAACTCATCTGTCTCAGTCTATAGATCGCTCTAATACAGTCTGATTTCTCATTATTTCCCAAAACACATTCTTTAATTTCTACTGTCACAAAAATATACCGTTCTTATAACCCTTCTGAATTTCATTATTCAGGGCAATGCAGGGATCAGCAAACTACATCGTTCCACCTGTTTTTTATACTGCCTCTAAGCAAAGAATGTTTTTTAAAAAAATTTTAAATGCTTAAAAAAATCAAAAGGAGAGTACTCTGACATCTGAAAATGATATGAAATTAAAAATTCATCTATAAATCCAGCTTTATTGGGACACAACCAACTCATTTATGTATTGTCTAAGGCTGTTTTCATGCTATAACTCTAGAGGTAAATAGTTACAACACAGACCATTTGGTCTGGAAAGCCTAAAATATTTATAATCTGGCACTGTACAGTAAAAGTTTGCCAACCTCTGGGAGAATGGAATAAAATGATATGCTATCATTGAATATCTACTCTGCATGAGACATGGGTACTATCCATTCTTTATTTCATTCAGACCTCCCACCTGGGGAAGGTGGATATTATTCTCCCAAACTGTAGATGAAGAGACTGGGATTAAACAAGTAAAAAGAACCAAAAGCAGAACTAAAAACCTTCAGACTCCAAAGCTCATTCATGGTTTTTCCTTTACAACAAGCTATTTCTCCATACTTGGGAAGAGGTGAATATATCGACAAGTATGAAATCACATAGTCCACATTCAATACTCAAATAATAATGGGATGCCAAGTAATAACATGGCCCTAGGGAAACCCAGCTAATCCAGGGACCACCAATTGCATCAATAGAGCTGTTTGGGTCTCTTTTTCCTCAATTGCTAACTTTACCTAGAACATAGTTCCTTTTTCTCTTTTTTTTAAACATTAAACTATTGCAGATCCTTTCAGGTAGAACTTCAAAATTCCTTTTTATCACTTTTGTCTTTCATCTATTGATCAATTTATTCTTTAAAAGAATATTTTTTTAATTTAATTTTATTATATCACCATACATTACATCATTAGTTTTTGATGTAGTGTTCCATGATTCATTGTTTGCATATAACACCCAGTGCTCCATGCAGAACGTGCCCTCTTTAATACCCATCACCAGGCTAACCCATCCCCCCACCCCCCTCCCCTCTAGAAAACCCTCAGTTTGTTTCTCAGAGTCCATAGTCTCTCATGGTTCGTCTCCCCCTCTGATTCCCCCCCCCTTCATTTTTCCCTTCCTACTATCTTCTTCTTTTTTTTAACATATAATGTATTATTTGTTTCAGAGGTACAGGTCTGTGATTCATCAGTCTTACACAATTCATGGTGCTCACCATAGCCCATACCCTCCCCAATGTCTATCACCCAGCCACCCCATCCCTCCCATCCCCCACCACTCCAGCAACCCTCAGTTTGTTTCCTGAGATTAAGAAAAATAGATATTTTTAAAGTACAACGCTGTTTCTTGAATTTCACTTGACAATTTTTTAATCAGTGCTTCATAGCACACCTATGTGAGCTAGGCTTATTGTCCTTTAGATTTCAGGACATAAGGAATGGAATAAAGAAAAAAGACAAAGAAAACAGTTCAATTTTCCCCCCAAAGCATCCATATCTTGAATCTCATAGGCCAAACTAAGGAGAATCTACAGTGATATGGAAAGTAAATAGAAGAAATCCAGCCAAAATAATATAAGTAAGCCTGTGGTTTTTTTTGTTGTTTGTTTTTTTTTTAATCCAAGTGAACCTGATGCATTCTGACTGCTAGGTAGCTTTGGCTCACGTTTAGAAACAATCCTCAGAGCTGGAGATCTTAAGCTCAATTCTTGGAAAGGTAACTGACCCTTAAGAAAACAGTATTATTTTTAAACTGTCCTCTGGCCTTGCCTCTAATAATAAAAGCCAGTATTTGTTGATCATTGCCATGTTTTACACCCTCAACATGTATTAATTTGTTTAATCCTCACAAAGGCCCGGTGAGGTAATACTATTATATACTCCATTTCAGATGAATTAGCAAAAGTACAGCAGGTTAGGGGACTTGCTGGCTGGCATTCAGTTGGTGACAGAGACAGGACCAAACAAAATGACTCAGAGTGAGCACTCCTAACCACATGATGGACTGCTTCTGGTCTGCTTCCCAATGTGTCACAACTATTGAATTAGCTATCAAATGGTAAACCTATCATTTAATCAAACATTTTCATTGTGTAGTTTGGTGGCTGCTCTCCAACAAAATCTTGTTCATTTGGTTTTCACTATCTTTTCCTAAGGGGTAGTTGTCATGAAGACGGATTAAAAAAAGTCTTTTGATAAAAGCCTTTAGTTGGGCAGCTCTGCAAATAAACTGGAAAAATAACAGCAAATATTTCCTTGTGAGGAATTCCAAAACTTTTTTAACAGTCTTAAGATTTTAGCATTTACATGAACATTATGGAAGTGTCTATGTCTATGACTATCTAGAAAGTAATTTCCCATCTTTAATGAAGAAAGATGATCAATAGAAGAGTAGATTATGATGTTTTAACTATAGCAACATACACACAAAAATCAATATGAAGTCATTGATCCAATCAGAATGGAGACTTAGAGGCCAAAAATTACCCAGACTGCAATGAATTTTTTTGTAGTGACATTATTTTTTTCTTTTGAGCTATAATTGATGTATAACATTGTATTACTTTCAGGTGTGTAGCATAGTGACCCAACATTTGTAGGGTCAAAAACATGTTCACTACTAGAAGTCCAGTTACCATCTTTCACCTTACAGAATTAATATAATATTATTGACTATATTCCCCATATTATACATTACATCCATGACTTATTATTTTATAACTGGAAGTTCACCTCTTAATGCCCTTTACCAGTTTTGTTCCCCCCCACCACCACCCCCATCACCAACTCTCCCGCTTCCCTCTGGCAACCACCAATCTATTCTCTGCTCTATGAGTCTGGTTTTTTTGTTGTTTTGTTTTACTTAGATTCCATATACAAGCGAAATCATATGGTATTTGTCTTTCTGTGTCTGACTTATTTCACTTAATACCCTTTGGTACATCCATGTTTGCTGTGGCAAGTGGTAAAATTTCATTTTTTTTTATGGCTGAGTAGTATTCGTGTGTACACACACATACACACACACACACAATTTCTTTATCCATTCATTCCTTGAAGGACACTTTGGTTGCTTCCATATCTTGACTATTGTAAATAATGCTGCAATGAACATGAGTGTGCCTATATTTTTTCAAATTAGTGTTTCTGTGTTATTCAAATACATATTCAATAGTACAATTGCTAGATTATACGGTAGCTCTTTTTTTAATATCTTGAGCAACCTCTGTACCATTTTCCATAGGGACTACACCAATTTGCATTCCCACCAACAGTGCACGAAGGTTTCCTTTTCTCCATATCCTCACCAACACTTGTATTGCTTTTTGTACTAGCCACTTTTAGATGTACAGTATTATCTTGTTGTGGTTTTGATTTGCATTTCCCTGATGGCTAGTGATGCTAAGCATCTTTTCATATGCCTGTTGTTCATCTGTCTGTCTTCTTTGGAAAACCATCTATTCAGATCCTTTGCCCATTTTTAAAATGGATTGTTTTTCCTTGCTATTGAGCTGTATGAGTTCATTGTATATTTTGGATATTAACCCCTTATCAGATATATGACCAGCAAATATCTTGTCCCATTCAGTCAGTTGCCTTATTGTTTTGTTGATGATTTCCTTCACTGTGTAGAAGCTGTGTGGTTTGATGTAGTCTTTTTTTCCTTTTGTTTTCCCTGCCTTTAGAGTCACATCCAAACAACAATAACACAAAACATTGCTAAGACCTATGTCACAGAGCATAACACCTATGTTTTCTTCTAGGAGTTTTATGGTTTTAGGTTTTACATTCAAATCTTTAATCCACTTTGAGGTTTCTTTTTAAATATGGTATAAAATGGTTGTTTCATTTCACTGAATGTTCCATTCATTCCATTGAATTCATTCCCTAACACCATTTATTGAAGAGATTGTCCTTTCCCCATTGTATACTCTTGTTCTTTTCATAAATTAATTGACCATATGTATATATAGTTTGGGGCATCCTAGTCTGTTCCATTAACCTATGTGTCTCATTTTAGGTCACTAAAACACTGTTTTGATTACTATACCTTTGTAGTACACTTTGAAATCTGGGAGCATGATCCCACTGACTGTTTTTTCTCAAGATGGTTTTGACCGTTTGGGGTCTTTTGGGGTCCCATACAAATTTTAGAATTATTCTAGTTCTGTGAAAAATGCCTATAGTATTTTGATAGAGAATGCACTGAATCTGTAGATTGCTTTGGGTAATAAGAACATTTTAACAACTTACTTCTTCTAATACATGAGCACAGAATATCCTTTATTTTTGTCTTCTTCAATTTCTTTCATCAACATCCTGTAGTTTTCTGTGTACAGGTCTTTCACCACTTCCTTGATTAAATTTACTCCTACATTATTCATTATTTTTGATATGATTATAAATAGGATGGTTTTCTTGATTTTTCTTTCTGGTAATTTTTTATCAGTGTATAGAAATGCAAGAAATTTTTGTATATTAATTTTGCAACCTACATCTTTACTGAATTCAGTTATTACTTTCAATAGTCTTTTGATGGGGTCTTTAGGGTTTTATATATATATATAGTATCATGTATCGGAAAATACTAACAGTTTATTTCTTCCTTTGCCATTTGCATGCCTTTTATATCTTTCTTGCCTAATTGCTGTAGCTAGGACTTCAAGTACTGTGTTGAATAAAAGTGGCAGGAGTGGGCATACTTGTCCTGTTTTTGATCTTAGTGGAAAGGCTTTCTGCTTTTCACCATTGTGATTTTAGCTGTGGGCTTGTCATACACAGCCTTTATCATGTTGAGGTATATTCCCTCTACAGCCACTTTGTTCAGTTTTTATCAAGGTTGGATGTTGATTTTGTCAAATACCTCTTCTGTATCTATTAAAATATTTTTATTTTTTAATGTGATGTGTCATGTTGATTGATTTGCTGATATTAAGCCATCCACTTGAGTCCTTGGAATAAATCCCCCTTGATCATGGTATATGAGCCTCTTAATGACTGATAAATTTGGTTTGCTAATATTTTGTTGAGGATTTTTGCATCTATGTTCATCATGGATTTGCACCTGTAACTTCCCTTTTTTGCAGTGTCCTTGTCTGGTTTTGGTATCAGATAATGGTGGCCTCATAAAATGAGTTTGGGAGTTTTCAACCTCTTGGAATTGTTTGAGGAGGATAGTTATTAAATATTCTTTGAATGTGTGGTATAATTCATCAATGAAGCCATTGGGTCCTTGTCTTGTTTGTAGGAAGGTTTTTGATTACTGATCCTTACTAGTAATTAGTCTATTCAGATTTTCTATTCCTTCATGATTCAGTCTTTGAAGATTGTAAATTCATAAAAAAAATCTATTCAGAATGTTCAATTTGATGGCATATAATTTTCATAGTATTCTCTTACAATCCTTTGTATTTCTTTATAGTATCAATTGTAATTTCACTTTCATTTGTGATTTTATGTATTTGAGCCCTTTTTTTCCCTTGGTGAGTCCACCTAAAAGTTTATCAATGTTGTTTACAGTTCCCAAGGAATCAGCTCTTAGTTTTATTGATCTTTTCTACTGTGTTTTAGTCTATTTCATTTATTTTACTCTGATCTTTATTGTTTCCTTCCTTTTACTAACTTTGAGCTTCATTTGTTCTTCTTTTTCTACTTTCCTTAGGTATAAAAGTGTTTACTTCAGATTTTTCTTGTTTCTTGAGGTAGGTTTGAATTGCAATAAATTTCTCTCTTAAACTACTTTTGCTATATCCCATAGATTCTGATAGGTTGTATTTCTGTTTTCATTTGTCTCTATACACTTTTAAATTTCTCTTTTGATTTATTCTATTACCCAGTAATTGTTCAGTAGCATGTTTTTTAAGCTCCACCTATGTGTAGTTTTTCCAGTTTTCCTCTTATAACTGATTTCTAGTTTCATACCATAGTGGTTGGAAAAGATGCTTGATATATAATTTCAATATTATTGAATTTATTGAGCCTTGTTTTGTGGCCTAACATGTAATCTATTCTGGAGACTGTTCCACTGCCCTTGAAAAGAGTATAGATTCTACTGGTTTTGCGTAGAATGTTTTATACATATCTAGTAAGTCCATTAGGTCTTAGTCCCTGTATTTTAAGACTGATGTCTTCTTACTGTTTTCTATCTGGATGATCGACCCAATGATGTAAAAATCCCCTACTATTAATTGTATTGCTGTCGATTTTTCCCTTTAATTCTGTTAATATTTGCTTTATCAATTTTGGTGCTATGTTAGGTGGATATATATTTACAAATGTTATATTTTCTTGCTGGATGTAACCCTTTATCATTATGCAGTCCTCTTCTTCGTCTTCTATTACAGTCTTTGTTTCAAAGTCTATTTTGCCTGAAAGGAGTATAGCTATACCAGCTTTCTTTTTGTTTTCATTTGCATAGAATATCTTTTTCCTTTCTTTCACTTTCAGTCTGTATGTGTCCTTAATTCTGAAGTGAGTCTCTTATAGACAGTATATATATGTGGCTTTTTAAAAAATCCACTCAGCTACTTCAAATCTTTTGATTGGAGCATTTAGTCCATTTACAATTAAAGTAATTATTCATAGGTTTGTACTTACTGTCATTTTGTTAATTGTTTTCTGATTTTATAGATCCTCTCTGTTCCTTTTTTCTTTCTTTCCTTGTGGTTTGTTTACCTCTTTAGTGTTTTAGTTAGACTCCTTTCTCATTTTGTGTATTTACTAGAAGTTTTTGCTTTGTGGTTATGGGGAGGTTTACATATATTATCCTATGAATCTAACAGTCTATTTTAAGTTGATAGCAACCTTAACTTTGAACATATTCCAAAAGTGTACATTTTTATTCCCTTCTTTCATGTTTCATGTTTTTGGCATCACTTTTTACATTTTTTATTTTATGTATTCCTCAACTAATAATTACATAGTTAATTTTACTACTTTTGTCTTTTAAACTTCTTAGTAGCTTAACAAATGATTTATCTACTACCTTTACTATATATTTATTTTTTTCCAGTGAGATTTTTACTTTCATGTTTTCTTATTAATTAGTACCATTTCTTTTCATCTTAAAGAAGTCCTTTAATATTTCTTGTAAAGCTGGTTTAGTAGCAATAAACTTTTGCTTGTCTAGTAAACTCTACCCCTCCCTCAAACCTGAAAGATAACTTTATTGAGTATTCTTAGTTGGAAGTTTTTTCCTTTAAGCACTTTGAAGGGGTCATGCAACTGCCTTCCGGCTTGCAAAGATTTTGCTGAGAAACCTGCTGATAGCCTTTAGGGTGTCCTTTGTACGTAACAGTTCGTTTTTCTCTTGCTGCTTTTAAAATTCTTTATCTTTAACTTCTGCTATTTTAATTATAATGTGCCTTGGTGTGGGTCTCTCTAGGTTCCTCTTATTTGGGACTGTCTAGGCTTCCTAGATTTGAATGTATGTTTTCTTCCCCAGGTTAGCAAGCATCACAACTAATCACCCCACCCATCCTAGCATGGTGGCAGTAGGATACCATGTCTGAGTTTGCCTGCTTGTGCTTGCAGGCCATGTAGAGAAGAATAATGTGCTATCTGCCAGTGCTTCCATCTCCAGGGAACATCTCAACTGTCCCTGCCCCTTCAGTCAATGCTCCCAGATCTGCAAATGAATCTCCCTCACATGTAGTCTGGGTACTTTTCAAACTGTTGGGGTTTTTTTGTTTGTTTTTTGATGGGTCTTGGGGTTAGTCCTCCAAGAGGAGAATCTCAGTTTCCCATCGCACTCTGGGACCCCTGGACATCAGCTTTGTTGGTTTTCAAAGCCAGACATTCTGGGGACTTGTCCCTCCAGTGCAGATCCCAGGTCCTGGGCTGCCTGATGTGGGGCCCCAATGCCTTGCTCCTCTAGTAGAAGCACCTGTCTGGTGAGATTCATCCCTACTGTGTGTTGCCACACTGTGGGTGGTTTTTTTTTGGGTTTTTTTTTTTTTGGTGGAGCTGTCTCTGTCTCCTATCCATTGTGATGTGGTCTTTTTAGCCTATGTTGTGAAGAACAATTCATCTAGTTTTCAGATCTTTTTCAGAGAGCAATGATCCTTATGTAATTGTAGATTTGGTGTGTCCATGGGAGAATGTAAGTTCATGATCTTCCTATGATGCTTTTTGGACTCCCTTCCCCATCATAACATTCTTACTAAAAATCTGTGCAATTTTGAAATAATCAGTTCTAAGGACATACCAAATTACACTGAGAAGATGAAAAACAAGAAAAAAAGCTTCACTTTTCTCAAAAGGCAGTTGTTTAAAATAAAAGGAATAGCTCCAATTTCCTCATAGTTATAGTCTCATTTTTTTTGCTAGTGCAGTGGGACCACTTATCACCATTTAGAGTAGAAATATATGTGGGTTTTTTTTTAAAAAAAAAATTTTCTATTCTATCTTGTTTCAAAATAGATTTATGGTATCATATAGACTACAGAAAAAAACAATTTGTCTTAGTTTTTTTGTAGGCTTACAAATAAAGGTATTTCTTTTAAAAATCAAGGAGAGAGAGGAGGGAGGTGGGAGGATGGGTTAGCCTGGTGATGGGTATTAAAGAGGGCACGTTCTGCATGGAGCACTGGGTGTTATGCACAAACAATGAATCATGGAACACTACATCAAAAACTAGTGATGTAATATATGGTGATTAATATAACAATAAAAAATTAAAAAAAAAAAGAATCAAGGAGAGGTACAATGACCTCCAAATCAACTGTAAGGTCCCTGATTTTCTTACAGAAAAACTGGGGAGATTCAGGAGAGAACATTTGTAACAGATTTTCCATTTTTGCACTATTTTCACTTCTCAGCTGTCATAAATCTAGGCAGTGCACAGTAGAAGGCTGGTTGGAGTTTCCAGAAAATGGCAACTTCTAAGCTAAATAAAGCTTGGGAGCCACTATGCTATATTCTAATGATGTAGAATTATTGATTTAATCAAGCAAATATAAAAAATTATATTCTGATTCCCTTCATTTAAATTTCCTTACTACATTCCTGAATAAAACAATATCTTTGAGCTCGATTTTCTTAAGATGACATTTTAAATTTAAAAAATTCCTAAAAGAAGATGCGTTTTCTTTAGTAAAAGCACAATAATTGATGCTAAGCTATTTTACAATGTTCTTAGCTGCTGAAATTTGTGCTAGTGCCATATTATTACACACCATTTTTATTAGAATACTCGATTTGGTTGTAATTGTTTTATGAAAAAATATGGTCAATAACATTGAAGTAAATCACAAACTTAGAAAGTAGTATAAAGAGTGTCAAATGAATTATTGCATATGTATTACTCTTTCATCTTTTTCTTGATCAGTCTGGATTAAAGGATACACGAGTATTTATTCTGAGTAATGTTACTATCAGCATAACAAGGGAAATCTTGTTTCAATCACAGATTTGTATGTTAATTAAAAACAACATTGTAAAGCAATGTTCTCCTCATCCTTTCATATATTGAGAGAATTTTGCTTCTACTTATGGTGGTATAGTTTCTATTAAAGGAAAACTATAAACATTCAACAAAATTACTTGAAGGCATTGGAAAGTGAGACAGAGAAGAGAATAGGCAGATACTGTATGGAAGGCAGACACTGTGTTGGAGCAGGAGATAATACACACTTGGAAAAGGTAATGGCACAGTAAGGCCTTAGTCAATGACATGTGAGGCACTGTAACTCAAATACAAACCAGCTGTTTTACTGCCTTGAAAAACCAGAACATAGAGTTTCAAGTACCCAAAACAAATGGGAAGTTAATGAAGATGATGAAAAGGAAATAGAGAGGGAAAAACCCCACATTGTGGCCTAAATTCTGTCCAAGTCCGTGGCTGACCCCATGAGTGGGACAGACTCCAAGCAGTCCAAATAAGACTAAAAACACCGCACAGAGATTCTAGCTATTACAATCACAAAGGAGACAGGAGTTTGGAATTTGGGTTTAGCCAAATTAACTGCTAATTTTTTCCCATATTTGAAGACTATAATAGAATACAGTCTCTACTTAACAAAATCAAGGATAAAATCCAAAATTTAGACATGTAGGAAAAAGTCATGGCATATAATCAAAAGAAAATTAATCCAGATTGACTTGAATGTTGAATTAGCAGAAGAGCTTT
This sequence comes from Mirounga angustirostris, assembly GCF_029215605.1. NCBI lineage: Eukaryota > Metazoa > Chordata > Mammalia > Carnivora > Phocidae > Mirounga > Mirounga angustirostris. The sequence goes on along the minus strand of NW_026991709.1, from coordinate 170,988,144 downwards.
TTAAAATAGCTAATACCAAAAGCATAAGCAATAAAATTAAAAATAAACAAGACTATCAAACTAAAAAGCTTCTGCACAGCTAAAGAAATGATCAACAAAATGAAAATGCAACCTACATAATGGAAGAAAAATTGGCAAGCCACATATCTAATAAGGGGTTAATATCCAAAACTTATGAAGAACTTAAACTCAGTAGCAAAAATAATAATAATAATCTGATTTAAAAATAAGCAAAGGGGGGCACCTGGGTGGCTCAGTCAGTCAAGTGACTGACTCCTGATTTCGGCTCAGTTCATGCTCTTGGGGTCATGAGATCGAGCGCCCCACTCTCCCCTCCCCAGTCAGCTCCACATTCAGCATTAGAGTCTGCTTGGGAGTCTCTCTCCCTCTGCCCCTCCCCCCACTTGCACCTTCTCTCTCTCTCTCAACTAAATAAAATCTTTTAAAAAATGAGCAAATGACCTGAACAGCCATTTTTCCATAGATGATATTCCAATGGCCAGCAGGGACATGAAAAGATGTTCAATATCAGTAACCACCAGGGAAATACAAATCAAAACCACAATGAGACATCTCTTCATACTTGTTAAAGTGACTAGCATCAAAAAGACAAGAAATAACAAGTGTTGGTGAGGATGTAGAGACAAGGGAGCCGTAGTCCACTCTGGTAGGAATGTAAACTGGGGCAACCACTATGGAAAACAGTATGGAGGTTCCTTTAAAAATTAAACATAGAACTACCATATGATCTAGTAATTCCATTTATGGATACCTATCCAAAGGAAATGAAAACACTAATGCCAAAAGATACATGCACCCCCATTTTCATTTCAGCATTATTTATAATAGCCAAGACAGGGAAGCAATCTAAGTACCCATCAATAGATGAATAAAGAAAATGTCACACACACACACACACACATTATTCATCCATAAAAAAGAAGGAAATATTGCCATTTGTGATATGAATGGAACTGAAGGGGATTTTTCTAAGTGAATAAGTCATAGAGAAAGAAAAATACTTTATCATTTCACTTCTATGTGGAATCTGAAAAAACTGAACTCACAGAAACTGAGAACAGATTGGTGGTTGCCAGAAATGGGGGGTAGGAATCAGGGAAATGGGTGAAATAGGTCAAAAGGTACAAACTCTAGTTATAGAAAAGTTCTGGAAATGTAATGTATACCATGACTATATTTAACAATACTGTACTATATATTTGAAAACTGCTAGGAGAGTAAGTCTCAAAAGATCTCACCACACACACAAAAAGTGTTAACTATGTGAGGTAATGCATAGTAACTAAACTTATTGCGGAAATCACTTTGCAATGCAAACATATCAAATCCTTACACTATACAGCTTAAACTTATGCAATATTTTACATCAATTATATTTCAGTAAGGCTGGAAAAATGCCACTAATACTTGACAAATACAAATGATATGCTTCCAGTTTCAGAGACAGCTATAAAATAGACTCAAAGTTGATCAAAGGACTTTCTTTACAAATGCAATGCCTTTATCACAGGGTGATTGTCTGAAGCATTTCACTTGTTTCTCATTTAAAGCCACACCATCTTATGCCCTACCTATCCAAGTTCCATAGCATTTCCAAGGGACAACATGTAAGTTCTTCCTTTAATGCATTTTATTCTTATTTTTTAAATTCACATTTACACTGTCACCACTCTTAGCCTCTATCATTTCACACACTGAGTCTTGCCTGTGTTCCTTCTCTAGTCCTATCTTTATCAGATCTTTCCTTCATATTCTTGACTTGATCATTCTTTATAAAATATGGCTCCACAGAGCTTCAATTTTTTTAAATTAGTCAACACATTCTTAAAATAATATTCTACTGAATGTCTAGAACTCTACTCATCTGCAATCTAATGCCTTCAACCTTATCTTCTATAGCCCCTTTATTCTAGACCTCAGAAAAGAGAAAAAGAAAGGCCACAATTCCATCTATCTAAATATTTAAAAGATGTAAATTAAGCCATATAGTAAATATACTTTAGGCTTCTACTTGTACTTTCATATCAATAAAATTGAAAACTATATACAAAGCTATGTTTTTATGACTTGAAGCGAGCAAGTTATTTTAAAAATAGCCAGTGTTATGCTAAAGGTCATTTAGGAAAATACGCACTTAGTAAATGAACAAATAGACAATCTCAGCAGAGAAAGTATACAAAAGAGCCAAATGGGAACTTGAGAGTTAAAAATACAGTATGTGAAAATAGTTAATTTGGTGAGGTTAATGGCAGATTGGGGGACATAAGAATCAGTACCTTTGGAGACTAATAAATCAAAAGCATCCAATTGTAAAAATAGTGGAGGGGAGGGGTAAAAAAAAAACAAAACACAGCAGAGCCTCTGAGATCTACAGGATAAAATAAAATGGTCTAATATACAGATAATTGGATTCCAGAAGAGAAGATAAACTGGGATGCAAAAAATACTTAAAGTAATAAAGGCAAACTTTTTCCAAAATTTGGTCAAAGGCTTAAATTTACCCATTTCAAGAAACATAGCAAATCCTAAGAGGAATAAATACAAAGAAAATCACACCTAGACACACCAGAATCAAATTCCTGAAACACAAAAATGTCAAAATCTCAAATCAGCTGGGGGTGGAATATTATAATACTATTTATTACTTATTTCTCATTAGAAAAAATGAGGTCCAAAGACAGTAGAATGATATCTCTAAAGTGCTGGAAGGAAAACAAAAACTGTTAGCCAAGAATTCTATATCTAGCAAAAATATTCTTCAAGAATGAAAACAAAACAGTTTTAGCTAAATAAAAATTAAGAGTTTGTCATTAGCTGAACTGCATTACACAAAATGCTAAAGGACGATCTTCAAGCTGAAGGCAAATGTTCCTTGGCTTTTTAGAAAGGAATTAAGAGTACCAGAAGTTTTAAATATGTGGGTAGATATAAAAGATTACTTTTTTCTCCTAATTTAAAACATAAGGCTCATGAAATTATCGTTTGGGGTTTATAAATTATCTAGATGCAATAAATACATAAGACGACTAGGGAAAGGAATGGGGAGTAATGGATAATTAGGACTATACAGAAGTGAAATTCTTTTATGTGAAATGATACAATATTAAATTTGAATTGATAGTGACAAGGTAAAGATACATATTTTAACCCCTAGAAAAACTACTAAAAATAATTCAAAGAGGTACAGTTTAAAAAACAGCAGATACATGAAATACAAGAACAAAGACTCCTAGAATATCAAAGATGGAAGAGACTGTAGAGTACAATGTTTGATCCAACATCAGAATCCCTTTTATAAACATTTGACTGCTCATTTAGCCTCGACATTGCTCACATATTTCCAAATGAAAAGGCTCATGAGGCACCCCATTGCCCTCATGTTTCTGGTTCTAAGTAACAATCCTATATAAAAAGGTTTCTTCCTTCACAGACAAGTATCTATTACCTCTTAATTAAATATCTAAACATCCATTTATTCTCCACAGTTTCCCCTGTTTATGGCTAGGGAAAGGAGGTTGTTCTCTTCTAGATGAGCTCCTACATGACTTTATGCCCCCCATCCTCTCCTAGCATCCTATTTATTTGTTTCCTTTGTAACCCTTGCCAAAAATGTAAAGGACATGATAGTCTATTAATTTTATTTGTTTAGTGAATGTGCCTGACACCTAATAGGTGTCCAATGAAAATAAGATGAAATTAAAACAAGCATGATGGGACAATTGTGTGGCCATTTGGCAAAAGATAAACTTAGATCTACATCTCACACTGTATTGAAGAATAATCTTTAAAAGGATTAGAATTAAAATGTAAAAAAAATGAAACCAAACAAGTATTTGAAAACATGAGCAAATTTCTCTTTAACCTTGGTGCAGGGAAAGGCTTTCTAACTATTAAATTTAGAGGAAATATAAGAAAAAAGAGTAAATTTAACTTTTCTTTAACAGTGTAGACAAAAATCCACTAAGAACAAGATCCAAGAACAACTGACCAAATGGGAGAAAATATTTGCAACGTATACCACAGAAAAAGGACTAATAGCATACATACAGGTATTATTCTTTTTTTTTTTTTAAGAGATAGAGCACACAAGAAAGCACATGTATGGGAGGAAGGGGTGAAGGGAAAAGGGGAGAGAGAGAGAATCTCAAGCAGACTCCACACCCAGCGCAGAGCCTAACACAGGGCTCCATCCCAGGACCCTGAGATCATGACCTGAGCAGAAATCAAGAGTTGGGCACCTAACTGACTGAGCCACCCAGGTGCCCCTACAGGTATTATTCTATTTACTCCTCACCTTTAAAAAAGTTTATTTTATAGATAATGAAACTAAGGTTCAGAGACATTAAGCAACTTGCCCAGGGTCATAGAAACTGGTAAATAGAGCTGGGATATGAATTAAGAACTGAAGGAATGAAGCATGTAGCTGCTCCTCGTTCTCTATATGAATCAGGACTACTGCTTTGATGTCTTCAGTCACAGTTCCTCTCTAGTTTGCTTACCTGTACACTGCATTTTCCCCTCTCTGGCATCTCCATACATCCCTACAGGGATTACCTCTTCTCGTCTCTGATTCTCCCTTTCTACAGAAACCGATTCCAGCTAGCTTCAAGGTACCTCCCTAATTACCAATCCCATCCTGATCATGATCCTCATGGATGCCTCCTGATGCAAAATGGAATCAATAAAATAGTATTTTGTCAGAGATTATCAATCTTCCTTTAAATAATGAAGTATAAATAATAATCAACATTATCATTATATATTATTGAAATGATATCCTGGTTATAAGATAGTTCCCAATGTGTGAACTTACAGACTTATCTTGACTGTTTCTTTAATTTCCATGTTTGATTTAGCTCTGTCTGAATTATATTCTGTATTGATCTTCTTGGTGTATATTCCTGAAGTACATCTTGTGAATAAAAGAGCAAAATGAGGTATGGATATGTTCCGAGCAGCAAACTATCAGCTTTGTTGACAAGAATTTACTACTCCATTAAAGAGTTACATAACTTACTTTTATGGGTCATTGTTTGACATAGTCTGAGTTTCTTAATCACGATAGAGAGTTGAACATATTCTGGCAATAGCCCATAGTATTCAATTTTATATTTCTTTGTATTATAATATCAGTGTTCACATATATTATGAAATGAGGTTAGTTTTTTATTCCCTTGTGATAATGTCAAAACTATGACTAGACAGAACTTTTGTCTCTATCAAAATCTTAAGTCATTTTGAAATTATCATTTTGCTTTAAGTCAGTTTCATTGGTAATGGTATAAAGATTTAAAATGCAGCTAGTGTGATCAAGTGGGTAATGGTATAAAGATTTAAAATGCAGCTAGTGTGATCAAGTGGGATTTTTCCTGGGTTGCAAGGGTGGGTTCAATATTCACAAATCAATTAATGTGATATACCACATCAATATGAGAAAAGCTAAGAACCATGGGATCATTTCAATAAAAGCTGAAAAAGCATTTGACAAAGTACTACAACATCCATTCATGATAAAAACCCTCAACAAAGTAGGTTTAGAGGGAGCATACCTCAACATAATAAAGGCATATATGAAAAAACCACAGCTAACATCATCATTAATAGGGAAAAACTGAGAGCTTTTCCCCTAAGGTCAGGAACAAGACAAGGATGCCTACTCTTACCACTTTCATTCAACATAGTACTAGAAGTCCTAGCTATAGCACACGGACAACAAAAAGAAACAAGGAAGGAAGAAAAAAGGAAGAAGTAAAAGTTTCACTATTCACAGATGACATAATACTATATATATAAAACCCTAAAGACTCCACACACACAAAAAAAAGACTGCTAGAACTGATAAATGAATTCAGTAAAGTTGCAGTATACAAAAATCGACGTACAGAAATCTGTTGCATTACTGGTGTATACTGATAATGAAGGAACAGAAAGAGAAATTAAGGAAATAATCCCATTTACACTTGCACCCTAAATAATAAGATACTTAGGAATAAACCTAACCAAAGAGGTGAAACACCTGTACTCTGAAAACTATAAAGCACTGATGAAAGAAACTGAAAATGACAGGGATGCCTGGGTGGCTCAGTTGGTTAAGCGTCTGCCTTTGGCTCAGGTCATGATCCCAGGGTCCTGGGATCAAGTCCCGCATAGGGCTCCCTGCTCAGCAGGGAGCCTGCTTCTCCCTCTGCCTGCCACTCCCCGTGCTTGTGCCCTCTCTGTCTCTTTCTCTATCTCTGACAAATAAAATCTTAAAAACAAAACAAAACAAAACAAAATTGAAGATGACCCCAAGAAAGACATTATATGCTCTTGGATTGGGAGAACAAATATTGTTAAAATGTCTATACTACCTAAAGCAACCCTATCAAAATACCAACAGCCATGTTTCACAGAACTAGAACAAACAATCCTAAAATTTGTATGGAACCACAAAAGACCCTGAATAGCCAAAGCAATCTTTAAAAAGAAAAGCAAAGCTGAAGGAAATCACAATTCCAGACTTTGAGTGACATTACAAAGCTGTAGTACTCAAAACAGTATAGTACTGACACAAAAATAGACACATACATCAATAGAACAGAATAGAAAACCCAGAAATAAACTCTACAATTGTGTAGTCAATCTTTGATGAAGCAGGAAAGATTCTCCAATGGGAAAAAAGTCTCTTCAACAAATGGTGTTGAGAAAACAGGACAGCAACATGCAAAAGAATAAAACTGGACCACTTTCTTACACCACATGCAAAAATAAATTCAGAATGAATGAAAGACCTAAATGTGAGACCCGAAACCATTAAACTCCTAAAAGAGAGCACAAGCAGTAACCTCTTTGACATTGGCTGTAGCAACATCTTTCTAGATATGTCTCCTGAGGCAAGGGAAACAAATGCAAAAATAAACTATTGGGACTACATCAAAATAAAAACTTCTGCATAGCAAAGGAAACAATCCACAAAACCAAAAGGCAACCTATGGAATGGGAGAAGGTATTTGTAAATGACATATCTGAGAAAGGATTAGTATCCAAAATATATAAAGAATTGATACAATATATATATATAAAAAAACCAAATAAGCCAATTTATAAAATGGGCAGAATACATGAACAGACATTTCTCCAAAAAAGACATACAGATGGCCGACACATGAAAAGACACAAAACATCACTCATCATCAGGGAAATACAAATTAAAACCACCATGAGATACCACCTTATACCTGTCAGAATGGTTAAAATCAACAACACAAGAAACAACAGATGTTGGGGAGGATGTTGGAGAGGATGTGGAGCACCCTCTTGCACTGTTGGTGAGAATGCAAACTGGTGCAGCTACTGTGAAAAACAATATGGCGGTTCCTCAGAAAGTTAAAAAATAGACCTCCCTTATGATCCAGCAATTGTATTACTGGGCATTTACCCAAAGAATAAAGAACATTAGTTCAAAGGGATACATGCCCCTCCCCATGTTTTTAGCAGCATTATTTACAATAACTAAGCTATGGAAGCAGCCCAAGTGTGTTCATCCATTGATGAATGAAGAATCTTATTTAGCCATAAAAAAGAATGAAATCTTGCCATTTGCAATTACATGGATAGAGCTAGAGAATAGAATGCTAAGTGAAATAAATCAGAGAAAGACAAATGCCATATGATTTCATTCATATGGAATTTAAGAAACTAAATAAACCAGCATAGGGGGAAAAAATGAGAGAGAGAGAGAGAGACAAATCAAGAAACAGACTTAATTATAGAGAACAAACTGATGGCTCCTGGAGGGATGGGTTAAATAGGTGATGAGGATTAAGGAGTGCATTTGTCATGATAAGCACTAGGTGATGTATAGAAATGTTGAATCACTATATTATATACCTGAAACTAATATAACACTATGTTAACTAGAATGTAAACACTTTAAAAACTTAAGAAAAAAATAAATAAAACACATCCGGTGTTCTTTCAACGAAAATTAGGATCTACAATTTTTATACTGATTGGTTATTTATAAGACTGTGCTAAACTCTTCGAGAGAGAGTTGAATAGGTCGTAGGTCCACTTCAAGTAGCTTACAGTTTACTTAATGGAGACAAATATATATGCAAATAACTAACAGAAGGCATCACAAAAATTATTTGGTTGCTTTAGCTTCAGAGTAACAAACTGGATACAGGCCAGTTACAGTGAGTTCCTTGGAATACCCCAAAGCAGAGGTTATAAATTCACCCTGTTACTCTGTCTAGGACAACTAGTTCACTCTTCTCTACATCACTGTTACTCAAAGTGTGGTCCACAGACCAAAGTGTGTGTGACTTGTTCTCAGTGAGACAGAAAAAAAAAAAATCAGGACAAGCATTTAGAAATATTTATAAAAATTTGATAAGGTAATTCTTTCTGCTAAATAATAAAACATTGAGGCTTGCATTTGTACTACTAAAATTGTCATTAACAATGAATTATGGGTATTTTATGTACTTACATTCATCAGTCCTGGAAAACTTTGAAAACTAAGCCAATTATTACATTAGCTCTCATCCCAACAGTGATGAATTTGCAAGGATTCCAGCATTCAGTTACCTAAGCTGTAAAAATAAAAATGTTGGATGAGCTATCTTATATTGATGTTTTATTTTATTCACAATTTGGAAAATAAATCTAACAGGAACCAACTAGTATTTTCTGGAAATCTTTCAATTTCTTCATCATTTTCTAACTTCCTTAGAACATAATGTTTCATTTTTAAGGTTGAGTCTACTTTATTACATGGATTTTAATTAGCTTTATTGAGGTAGAATCTACATACAATAATCTGTACACTCACTTTAGGTATAGTTTGATGAATTTTGGTAGTTGGATATAGTCATGTAAACTCTGCCAAAAATGAGAACCCAACTATAACAGCACTCCAGCTGATCTTAAGGGTTAACTTGCTTCAAGTTGACATGCTCCTTGCTTGCTGACCTAAGGCCCTTGATCCCTAGTACAACTAATTTACTTTCTTTGAGATTTGCAGACCACGGGCCTTGGGGAATGAAGGACCAGAATGTTCCCAGGCCACAGAGGCCAAGCAAGTCTGTTTGAAGCCATCTCAGCTTTCTGATTAGCCCAAAGATTTTTTTTTTTTTCAGCAAAATGTTTTTCTTTTTTAAGGTCACACAAATAACTTTACTGACCTCCTTTTACAAATCTGTAGATCTTGCCCTCCTTTGCAGAAAGAACAGAATACTCTTGCACAACTCCCCAGGCACCAATGAACCAGACCTTCTTGCAGAACCCGCCCTGGGCACCAAGGAACTAGAACTTCTTGCACAACCTCTGAGCACTGAGAAACTCCAAAGTTGGCATCACCCAGTCTACAGGTAATCAAGAAATGTCACAGGCCACTACACTGCTTTAACTAATCGAACCCCTTTAAAAATCTCTGGGCCAGGCAGAAACCTCAGAGCTGGCCTTTGGACAGGAGCATGCCTTCTCCCGAGGTGGCTGCCTTCCTGAATAAAGCTCAAACTCCTTTCCAATCAACACTGAAGCTACAGACAGCCAAACTTGGGTTTCCATAATACAACTATATGTAGCTCCAGCGTAAAAGCTACAAAAATGGGGAACTTACTTCAGCTAGCTCCCTTCCATACTTTGACCACATACGCCCAACCAGAAGCTGCTTCTGTTCATTCTTCAATGCTCCTGGGCTTTATAGTTGTTTTCCATGTGAGCCCTCTGGTAGGATCTTAGAATCTATCATTCCCAGGGCTTATATTTTATATTTGTTTTTAAATTTCCTTGTTAGAAATTAGTTGTATTGCATTTTACAGAAGTATTGGCCTATGATGACTGGAAATTTTTCAAAAATCTCATTCATTATAGATCATTTGAGAAGCACAGCTCTAAACCAGAGGTCCTCAAACCCTGCTGTAAACTCATCTGAGGAACTTGGCAAAAAGATGCAGGCCCCATACTAATTCAATGAGCCTGGCCCTCTGTATTTTTTCCTCCCTACCCCAGGTAATTCTGATTCACACAAACTTTGAGGATCAGTCACTAAATTAATCCCTAGATAACTTTCAAAATTCTAGTTTAAATTCAGGAAAGGCTGCACAGTAGACAGAGTTGACTAACCAAGCTAAGGCCTTTTATCAGCTGAAGAATTTTTGATTATATGACAGATGTTAGTCTATCACTAAATGTGGTCTTTTCACCCATGGATTATAATTTGGATAGAGAAATGAATAAAGATCATGTTCTCATAGGACCTACTGGCAGAAATACGGAAAACCTTTTGATATTAGCCAGTTAAATGGGCATAAAACATGAGGAACAGAATTTTCCTACTGGTAAAATATAAACATTTTCTCTGTGTTGCTAATATTCTCTCAAATACAGCTTCCCCATTTTTCTCTCAATTTAAGTTTCGTGCAATGAAAAAAAAGCTAAAGTCCTATGTGATCCCAGCAATAAGCCTTACCTTTTTCAGTACAGTGTATACGTCTTCCTTTTTTCCCCCGAAATGCATGTCTGTTGCCCACCTAACAGTGGTATTTCTATAGTGCGGCCCCTAAACCAGGAGTATCAGAACCACCTGGGAAATTCTTTGAACTGCAGCTCCATGAACCTTGCCCCAAACCTGCTGAATCAGAAACCCTGGAATGGGGCATTATAAATAAGAGGCCCTCTGGGTGATTCTGATACAAGCCACAGTTTGAGAACCACTCCATTAAGATAGGCTACATACTAACTCATACCACTCACCTTGTTGGTGGACTTAAAGGGACCTAAGCTGAATGCCACCCAAATTACTCGTCTTCTCTTTCTAGTTCTCTCCACCTGCACACTAGGGCTCCTGTCACATATACCCATTTTGACAAGGACAACCTAAAGTAATCTCCCTCCTAGAAATATTAACACTTTAAGGAGTATGGCTAAAGAAAGCAAGCTTAATTCATTAACAATTTAAAAACTTCTAAATGCTGAGATTTGGGGTATCTATCATGTATCTTCATATCACGTAATAGAAACTTTCGTGATTCACATTTGAGACTGGCCCTGGTACAGAGTACTGAGAATTTCCCTCCCACAACTATGTTAATTTTGATAGGAGAGCTTTTACTTCCATCTACCTTTATTTTCCCCTTCCTCCCTTTAATCATTATAAAATAACTACATGGCAAGATTAAAAGAACACATGGATACATTTTGTTGACTTAATTCCTAGGTGTACAATAAAACTTCTTTCCTATCTATTAAAAAAATTAAAAACTGTGGTGTTCAGGGGCGCCTGGGTGGTTCAGTCGTTAAACCTCTGCTTCGGCTCAGGTCATGATCCCAGGGTCCTGGGATCGAGCCCCACATCGGGCTCCCTGCTCTGTGGGAAGCCTGCTTCTCCCTCTCCCACTCCCCCTGCTTGTGTTCCCTCTCTTGCTGTGTCTCTCTCTGTCGAATAAATAAATAAAATCTTAAAAAAATTTTTTTAAAAATTTTAAAAAAAGCTGTGGTGTTCCGCTATGATTATGCCTATAGCTACAGAGCACATCATGTCCTTTTTTTTTTTTAAGATTCCATTTTTAAGTAGTCTCTATACCCAACGAGGGGCTTGAACTTATAACCCTGTCAGACCAAGACTCACATGCTCTACTGAGCCAGTCAGCCAGGTGCCTCCAGAGCACATAATGTCTTAAAGTCCCCTTTAGCCTGAGCAAATTCCACTCTAAATTCTAACATACTCTCAAATAAATTAATATAACCAGGACATCAAATGACTACAAATTTTAACCTGAACCTTTACTTAGAAATTCCCAGTGCTTCTTTGTATATACATAAGCTGAGCTTTCATCTCAGAAGCCAATTAACATTAGAGTTGTTTGTGTAAGCAACTGAGGCATAAAACAAAATTTAAATAATATAGTTTAGAAAGACTAAAAAAAAGCAAAATTATATCTATCAATGTCCCTGCTTCCTTTTAATAGAAAAATGATTGAAAGGGCCCATCTTAGCATTGACTCCAGTAACCCATGTAAAAGCTGAAATGTAATTTAATTATTTTCCTTTCTAGTAATTAACTGAGAATTTCTTATCATTCAGTCTGAGTATGTTTTGATTCATTAAGTATCCTGTTCAAATTTTATTTTCCCCCCATCAGAGAGTATTAAATCCTCTTAATAGCAAGCACGTGGAGAAACTGAGGTGTTGAGGCCAGTCAATGGTTCTGGCTGCATTGCTTATGCCAGAGAGGACAGGACAATTTTTGATCAAAATTATTTAACAATTGCCTGATCTAGTGATAAATTGGCAGGGTGCTAATTGAGTTACACCTGGAAGGCAGACACTACATGACTCAAGGGAGATTAAGAGTGGTTTCCATGAAAACCACAGAGTGAAAGCAAAATAACAAACCCAGATGAATGCTAAAAATGCACTAAAAAAAATGCCATGGTAGGAAGTGCCCGAACTCATGTTATTTTGGCAGAAAATGGAAAAATATTTGCTTTGCAGCAGATATAACCATAGGCTATAAAAATCAGCACTACGAAAAATGTCCTTCAAGTGTTCCAATCCTAAGAGTTAGTGCACACATTCTTTACACGTGCAGCAATCTCCCTCCGATCAGTTGAAAACTTCAAAGTTCTCACTCTCTATTAAGTGTGTTGCACATCTCTGAGATGGTAGTATAGAAATCAGTGGTTTGGTAAAAGGATGTTTTATCCTTGGATTTTAATTGTTCTAGAAAGTGATCATCAAATGTTACAAAATTATTTTTCTAGTTGCACCCATATAGAACCATAGAGGTTTTTTTTTTCCCCCAAAAGTCTTTTGTACTGAGTATGTATTACTTCCAAATAAAATTTTTTCTTGCATATGTGGAGATTTATCATTTTTATGGTTATATTTAGGTCATGAAATTCTACATGTTAGCTGTATGGCACTTGAAACAAAGTCAAATTCTAGCTGTGTCATTGAAATTTACAGGGAGCCAAACAGCAGCGGGAAGCAATGAGAGTGGCACATATGGTCTCTGTCACAACCAGTCAACTCCATAGGACAAAAGCAGACATAGGTAATATGTAAATGGACAAATATGGCTTTATTCCAATAAAACTTTAATGATACTGAACTTAGAATTTCATATAATTTTCAAGTGTTACAGAATATTATCCTTCTGATTTTTTAAACCATCTGAAGTGTAAAAACAATTGTTAGCTTGTAAGCCATATGCAAACAGGTGTTGAACTGGACTTGCCCTGTGGGCTGTTGTTTGCTGACCTCTGGGATAGATGCAGCCTAATTTAATCCCCTAGTGATGGAGACCTTGGTTGATTCTAACCTTTGCTATAAGAAACAATGCTTGAATAGATAACAATGTACATATGACATTTATCATCTATAAAAATATCTTTGTCTGAATTGCTCAAAAGTAAACTCTTAGCTTAAAGGGTCTTTGCTTTTATATTTTTGATAGATACTCCAAATTGTCTTCTCATTGAAGTTGTATTGATTTAGATTCCCAGACAATGAGTAAACCCGTTCCCCATAGTCTCATCAGCAAGTTGTGTTAAGCTTCTATATTTTGTCACTCTGATAGGTAAACAATAGTACATAAGTATAGTTTTAATTATATTTCTCTTATGAATGGAGTTGATTTTTTCTTTTATTGGTTAAGAGTCATTTGAAATATTCTTTGCTGCCAACTCCTGTTATCTTTTTCTCACTTTTCTATTATCTTGTTGCTCTTATCCTTAACTTCTAAAGGTCATTATACATGAGGAAGGCATAGGTGGTTAACTACAATGTCAGGTACAAGACAGCAGAGATTTTGTCAGTTTTAGTTACTGACATAACCCTTGCTCTTAGATAAGTGACAGGTATAAATTAGTCTTTATCTATAAATGAATTACAAAATGTTTCCTATTTAATCGTTTTTGACTTTGCTCAAGTTGATCTTTGCTATGCACATCTTTTTTTTTTCCATGTATGTGGCTGAATTTATCAATCTTTTACAGCTTCTAGATTTTTTTTTAAAGATTTTATTTATTTATTTATTTGAGAGAGAGAGAGAGAAAGAGAAACAGCATGAGAGGGAAGAGGATCAGAGGGAGAAGCAGGCTCCCCGCTGAGCCGGGAGCCCGATGTGGGACTCGATCCCAGGATTCCGGGATCCTGACCTGAGCCGAAGGCAGTCGCTTAACCAACTGAGCCACCCAGGCGCCCTAGATTTTTTTTAACAATAAAGTATTTATTAATTCTTCTAGATTTTGAGAGGTATTTAGTAAGACCTTCTCTATTCCAAGTTTATAATGTAGTTCTTTCATATCTTCTTCCTACAGTTTAATATTTTTTTCTTAAATCTTTAACGCATTAGGGTTTTTTCTTGATACATGGTGACAGAGATGGATTCAACTTTTATTTTTTCTAGAATACAACCCAGTCTTACCACTTGTATCACACACTCCATCTCTTCCCTTGCTACCTTCCTACCTCCAGTATGAAATGCCTCCTTTGCTTGCTGTTTACCTCTATGAAAGCTATTAATACCTGCACATTAATAGTGTACTCTAGTACCTAACGGAATTTGATAGTTTCATGATTTTAGTTACTCTTAAATGTTTCAGGAATGTGATATTATATATATCATCTAAAAAGAGTAATTGTTTACCACTTCTTTTTTAAAGAATAATGTCATGCAGTTATAATTCACTTATCATAAAATTCACCCTTACTACCTCCTTTTAAAATTTAAGATGTAGAATGTTTCTTTCACTTGTCTAATTATACATCTAACAAATGTTAAACAATAGTGGTAAAAGAGGGTTTCCTTATTTTGTTCCTACCTTTAGTCAGTAGTGAGTCTACTATCCCACTGGGTTTGGGGCTGACTTTGAGTTAAAATAGATGTAGTGTTGTAACATTTGGAATGCATTTATGTATTCCCATCATAAATAAATTTTCCAAATGTCTTAAGCATCTGTAAATATGATCATGACCTTAACTCCCAGCTATTACAATCAGTATATATATTCTTTTCCCCCTATTCTATTTCACTTTTCAGCCCCTCTCCCCCCACACCATCCTGATGAACCTTGTGTTATGTATCATCCCACATGGCTTCTGTGGTAATCTTATCTGCTTTTGGCACTTTGACTCAGCATATCATAGCTGTCACCTACTTTTACTCAAAAAGGAGTTATCAGGCTTTTTTCTCGTTCATCTTTATGGTACAGTGTGATGTCCAGAAGGAAAAGGACATGGATGTCTCATTCTACCATACTCATATAGGGACTAAATCCTTTCTGAAACATAAGCACTGCTATAGAAAAGTTGTATGACCAAACCCCTTGTCCTCAAGTGGACACCGAACATTGTCCAGTTATCTTCCCATTTTCTCTAGTAGGAAGGATGTTCTGCTATCCACACAATAGTCACATCCCTTCCTCATTCTCCCTAAATAATAAAATAGTTTAACTTTTATTGTTCTCTTGCTATACATTCTTAGTACTGTTCTTAATACTTCTTAAGTACACTTCACTGTATCTCCCTAAGACCCTTATAAGGGAGGCACCAGGGAAGCAGGGGAGAGGACTGTTTAAAGGGTGGGCTCTAAAGCTGGACAGCCTGGTTTTGAATCCCACCTCTACCATCTATTTTGCCTTTCTCTTACAGCTTCTGGAGCCATAGATTAAGGATGCTGATAGAATCTACTTCCAGGGTGGTGAAGAGCGTATGAGAGAAGAGACTAGCACTTGTGATGTAACAGAAGATGAGATGCTATGAGATATAACAGACTAGCACCCAAAGCAAGCTCTTGCCAAATGTTTGCTATTATTATCCTAACTTTATAGATGAGAACAGAGTTAAATGGTTTACCCAATGTTCGATGGCTACTAAGTGAAGCTACTAAGTAGAGCTGTGATTCAAATCAAGCCAGTCATTCTCCAAAGCCTCTGCCCTTATATGCTGTATCAGTTTGCTAGGGCTGCCATAAGAAAATGCCACAAACTGGGTTGCTTAAATAGAAATGTATTGTCATACACACACACACACACACACACACAGAATCTCTATCCATCTATCCATTCTTCACTTACTACTCCCCACAAAACCCTGTAAGGTCCTATTGTCATACCTATTTTATGGATAAAGAAACTGAGTGACATATGGGTAAATATTCTATCATTCTCTCTCATCCTCATGCCCTCTTTCTTTAATGTTTGGTCTTGCACTTCATGGAGACAAGATAAACCATCACATGAGATTCCATCAGTTTCCCACCTGTACCCATGCACAATCTCCTCTTCCATTTCTGCCTTCGCCATGGAGAGAGCATCTCGACCCAACTTAGTGGGGATCATGTTTTGAAAATCAGTCTCTTTTTCAGCATCAATAAATAATCATAGAAATAAATACATAAAAATTAACCTAAGTGCTATGAAAAGAAAAGGGGTTTTTGACAGAAATAACCAGCCAGAGTGGCTAAAGGGCTGTAAGAAAGGCAGTGGCACTAAATTAAACTGGAGAGCCTTGCATCGCATGGTTAAGAGGGTCGCTTTTATCCTCACTATAATGGGAAACCATTGCAGGGAGTGGCATGAACCAGTTTACATGGAGACAGATAATTACAACCATGTGGTAAGTGCTGTAATTGAGCTGAATAGTATGAGGACACAGAGGGAAGGCAACAACTCTGCAAGTGGAGTCAGGAAGGTTACAGAAAACATTTGATTTGACAAATAAAGGGTTGGTTGAGTTTTCCTCAAAGATGACTAGTACTTAATTACATAATTTGCCTCTTTCACAGCAATAGGGTGCTATTATCATGTAAATTCATATTAAACAAGCTATGTTGGTCCTTAAATTCGGATTTTTATTTGCCCAATACATTTAAAGAATGAACTCAATCACAATAATACAAAAGTCCTATTTCTAACAGAAACAAACAATAAAATTTAAACCAAGAGGGCATCAGAGCACAGAAAACAGTCACATTAAGGCAAACAAATGAACATGAGGAAAAATAAAGGCATGGCCACAAAGAGCTAGTGAAATGACAGAAACGGACGAAGGGGCAGCCAAGTGTGGATGACAGAAACCAGGGCTGGCCCCACAGTTCCATTCCTGGCTTTTTCACTTCCTTGTGATTCTGAGCAGATTACTCCATTTCCCCTGGTTCCATTTCCTCAGCTGGGAAATAAGCAGGTGAGTCTGAGGATTTGTCCCAAGGGGCTTTCAACATTCAAAGTGTCTGAGTTGATGACAGCTGAAGCAGAAAGGCCTTTCCTCAGGATGACCTACTAATTTGTGCTATGGCAAGTTGAAAACAAGAAAATGGAGGGTTGAGTGTTCATTCTCAGTTGCTCCTAGGGAAAGGCATCTAGGCTTCTCTCACCCCTCACCCCTGTCCTGCACAGTTCTCTGATGGGAGAAGTCACAGGAGATTAAAACATCAGCACACATGTCTACAGAGAGCTGATCTTCACTCCTGTCCTCTAACACTAGAAAGATAAATCAACCCATAGTCTGGTCATCTCATGTGGAGACTTTGTTTCCTGTCCCACAACTTGACTTAAAGACAAACTCACCCACTTTCTTTGTCTGACCTGTGGGTGGGTTTGGGGGCAAGAGCTGTGATATAGACTATGAGGGCATTCCCCTCTCCTCAGTCAGAAGCTGCTTGGGAAGAAGAGTAGCTCCACGGGGTGGGGCGGGGGAGGGGGGAGTCCTGTTCAACCCTCTGAATTGGTCTGGGGCCCACACTCTCATCATAAATTTTTGTCTAGCTAGAAACTGCAGTGCCCCTCTCTCTTTCAGGGACCTTGTGAAGACTGCAGTAAATATGATGTGGGTATTCCTATATTCTCTGCCTAAATGACATTCTAAATGCACCTCTGGTTTATAAATCTGGCATCAGTGGCAACAGCAGCATCACTAAATCCAATATTTCTAATCTTTTCCCCTTGGAAATCAACATTCTTCAGGTTGTTTGCACTTGGCATAACTCCTACAAATAGCCAATTCTTTTTCACCATATTAAAGATCTAAGTCAGTTAAATGACTAGAAAAAGAAATAGAACATGCTATGGTCGCTGATGAGTTACCATGGAAACCAAATCCAGACTGGAATCCACTTCCAGTATCCCTTGGGTTGGTTACTCATAGACTCAATCTGCATTGAAGCACCAAAAAGAAAAAAGAAAAATCAAAAGAGAGCCAACTCTCAATTATCTTTGCTACCATATATACAAAATTATATTTATATTTATATAGATACAGATATATCTTATATAATGGTAAATCATCTTCAGGTAAAATTTTCATGTATCTTTAAACCTCATGCTTCAATTAATTTAGGTGGGGTGAGAGAATTTTAAAAAATCTTTTATACTCTAAACAATGAAAAATCAGGGGCACTTGGGTGGCTCAGTTGGTTAAGCATTTGGCTCAGGTCATGATCCCAGGGCCCTGGGATTGAGCCCCGAGTCGGGCTCCCAGCTCCACAGGGAGCCTGCTTCTCCCTCTGCCATTCCCTCTGCTTGTGTTCCCTCTCTAGCTGTCTTGCTCTCTGTCAAATAAATAAAATCTTTAAAAAATGCAAAATCATAAATTTCACATAGCATATTAGTGAGCCATTTTTTTAATCATCTGATTACTGAAAGTTTCTATACCATTGCTCCACTACAATATTGTGATTTATAATACACATTAATTTGGTCATTTAGATGACCAAAATACATTTCTCACATAGATATATTTGCTCTTTTTCCACAGTCCTGGCTCATAACTCCCCAAACTTTGGGAATTTCCTAAGTGTTAAGAATTACAATAAATCATGGAACACTACATCAAAAACTAAATACTGTATGGTGACTAACATAATAAAAAAAAGAATAAAAAAAAGAATGATAAAAGTGTCTCATTAACATAATGAGATGACTTTTGGAAACTCTCAAGGATGGGGACTTGCAAGGAAAACCAACCATGTGATTAGGGAGTTGTAATTTTCAGTCTCACTTCCAGACATCCAGGGTTGGGTAAAGGACTGGATATTAAGTTCAATTGCCAATGGCCAATAATTTAATCAATTTTATCTATGTAATGAAGCCTCCATAAAATCCAAAAGGACAGGGCAGAGATTGGAGAATTTCTGGGTTGGCGAACACATGGAGGTTGGGGAGAGTGGCATGCTTGGAGAGGGAATGGGCTGTTCCTGAGCTACATCCTTTTATAATAAACTGGTCATCTAGTAAGTAAAATGTTTCTCTGAAATTCTGTGAGCCACTCTAGCAAATTAATCAACATGAGGAAGAGGTCCTGGGAATTTCGGATTTATTGCCTGTTGGTCAGAAGTATAGGTAATAACCTTGACTTGTGACTGGAGTCTCAAGTCCCAGGAGGAGGTCATGGAAATTTCCAATCTATACCCAGTTAGTGAAAAGCACAGGTAACATCCTGGCATCTGAAGTAGAGAGTGGGTGGGTTAGGGGCAGTCTTGCAGGGCTGAACCCTTAACCTGTGGAATCTGATGCTGTCTACAGGTAGATAGCGTCAGAATTAAGTACACTTGAGTTGATTGGTTGAATTGCTTGGTTGTATATGTGGGAACCCCCTCCCCAACTACACATACATTGGAATTGGTCTCAGTATAATCCACCAATTCAGGTTTCAAGGGTTTGTACAATATGTAAAAAGCTCCAAAGAACATAGTTCTGCAGCGGTTCTGCCCTTATTAACCTTATCATTAAATGGGTAAGAAAAAAAAATCTAGTGTAGATCCAGGGCACTGAAATTGAAAATCCTGCCTTATGCTGTCTTCAATCCTAAATGGAAAACCTCTTTTTCCATTCCTCCTTCATGTATTGGAAGACTGTGTTGGGAGTTACTTCTTCACATTTTAGTTCATATGGAAACAAATATGACAAATTCCTCTCTTATACCATTGCTTTTGGGGTTGTATTGTGTCTGTGGTCCCATGCCATTGTAGAAAAAGTTCATGGTGGAAGAATTCAGGTAATATATTTCCTTTCTGTACAGTATCTTATGCACTTGATGCTTCCATAATATCAAGTGATGAACCAACAACTCTATTTTAACTTCCCCTAAGAGCCCCTTTCTGGGTTCAAACTTAGTTAATAGAGGTTCCCCTGTGGGAAATTGATAACACCACAATAATGGATTTGATTCCAAGAAGGTATTTGTACTTTGGAGCAAAATGACTACAGATCATTTTGATGTTCTTTTTCAGTCTTACTATGTAAGAACTGGGCTATTAATTCTTCCCCTGGAAATGGACTAATACTTCAGAAGTCCTCCTTCTTTTAGATTTATTTATCTCTGAGAGAGCGAGCGAGCACGAGTGAGCAACTGTGGTGGAGGAGGGGCAAAGGGAGAGTGAAAGAATCTCAAGCAGACTCACCACTGAGCACGGAGCTTGAAGTGGGGCTTATGAGTCCTATTAGGCTACTAAATATAGAAAGAACTACATCCCCAAGATGAGAAAGTTTTAAGTATCTTGCTACACTTGTATAAATAATTGTATGAACCTGTACGAAGAAGCAAGGCAACATCACTCAGAGTTCTGGAGAGTAAGCTCCAGTAAGGGGAAAAATGTAGCCCAGTTGGCTGTGCATTTGTTACAAAACCCAGAATCTCTCAAATGGAACAGTCCTCACGTGCATCAACAAGAAAAGACAAGCACAGCTTCAGATCTCTTTAAATCACAATAGAGAAATTACTTGAATATTAATGTTCATGCTAGGAGGCACCTTAGACTTCCCTCAGCAAAATCCCTCTTATTTCATAGATGACTTAAATAATTTGCTTAAAGACGGTTGGGGAGCTAATGAGACAATCAGGATGAGGAACCATTTCTATATTCATAATATGCCATTCTCCCCCCAAAAACCTAAATTCTCCTGTCTCAGATTATGCATGGACTTAAATGGAGTCACATAGTAAGTAGGTATGCTTGGATGCTCTAACTAGCGATTTCTACCAATTGACAAGAAATACAAGGAACATTCCATTAAGATCTGCCAGGACAATTCATTTACCACTTGATTATATATTTAAAACCTAAGGTTTAATCTCCTTCCCCTCAACACCCAAAACTGATTCTTTGGTTCATTCAGTCTAATTTCTTGACTGATATTAAGATCACTTTTTTTCCCTTATCAGTATTCTGGATAGTCAGAATTTGGGGGATTCAAGTTCTAGTTTTGGCACACTTACCCTCCATGCCATCTGGGGAGATCATGTATTTCTGCCTATAATCCTATTACCTTATTTAAACATCATAATATTTGGGTCTAGTCAGAGGTTCTTTATTTGGAATCTAGTCTCCAAATTCAGTTGAAAAACTCTATGTTCAGTTTTGTGTGCATAAATTGTGAGCATTATAGTGTTGAAAGGATTCCTAAATTTGATCAGTTAAGAATTTCTGGGCTGAATGATTTCAGCAGTCCATCCAATGTGTAAGATTCTACAAATTACATTATATGATGAAATGACATCTCAATATGCCTATAGAATCCCTTTATTTATCTATTGTTCTTTCCAGTTGGTCTTCAGTTTACCTAAAGCCTAAGGGATCAGGAATAGTATTTCATAACAAGTATCTACTGGTTACAAATTATTAAAAACAAAACAAAACAAAACACAACTGTGATCACCTTTCCTGTAGCCTATCTCCACAACTGATTCCTTGAACTGCTGCCTAATTTTCCACTGCCTAAGCCTCAGCTAATCACATTCTAATTGCCTTTCTGGACTTCCTCTACCACCTGCTACTGGTATGAAGCTGGAGAGAGAAATGCATGGAAATAGAAGATACCAAAGGGAGTGTCACATTAAAGTTGGGCAACTAAATGTCACAACCACAGAAATTATGTCCAAATTCAGGGACAAATAAAAATCATAAGAACAAAAATAAATATCAAGGTCCTACAGCAGGGATAGGTAAGTACGTAAGTGAATTCAGAGTTTGAAATGGATTGTGGCATGTGATTCAAATTATGAATATGTTAACGGATGACAAAGGCCTGTTTCTATGTTTTGTTGTCTGTATCCCTCAGAGAGAGGTATAAACCTCACTTTAATCCTAGTAAGAAGATTTAATTACAAGTGCTGGTCCTTTTGCATCTGCACTATTGACCAATAGTAGCACCTAGTACCACTGCTGCTACTATTACTACTGGGACTGCACCAAGGACTGATTTCATGCCTCTCCTTTCATTAAGGGCCCTTCACATATCATTCATTTAGTCTTCATAGCAGCCTTGAGGTTGGTCCTACAATGTCCATTTTATAAATGAGGTTGTGAGCTGTGGGAGGGAGTGACTTGCCCAAAGACTCTAGCTCATATCTCGGAGTCAGTTTCAGACTCAATGTCCACATCTCAAATTTGTTGAAAGGATGCATTTGACTCTTTTATCAGTTTCCCAGGACTGCCATAGCACATTAAGACTAAAACAATAGAGGGCGCCTGGGTGGCTCAGTTGGTTAAGCGACTGCCTTCGGCTCAGGTCATGATCCCGGAGTCCCGGGATCGAGTCCCGCATCGGGCTCCCTGCTCAGGAGGGAGCCTGCTTCTCCCTGACCCTCTCCCCTCTCATGTGCTCTCTGTCACTCTCATTCTCTCTGTCTCAAATAAATAAATAAAATCTTAAAAAAAAAAATTAAAAAAAAAAAGACTAAAACAATAGAAATTTATTTTCTCACAGTTCCAGATGTTACAAGTATAAAATCAAGGTGTTATCAGGGTCATGTTCCCTCTGAAGGCTCTAGGGAAACAATCATCCTGGCCTCTTCCTAGTTTCTGGTGGCTTCAGACAATCATTGGCATTCTTTGGCTTATAGTTATACCACTCCAACCTGTGCCACCATCTTCACATGTCATTCTCCACTCTTTGTATCTATGTGTGTCCTTTCCTCTTTTTATAAGGATATCGGTCATTGGATTTAGGGGGTCATCCTAATACAGTGATGACCTAGATTTACCTTAACTAATTACATCTGAAAAGACCCTATTTTCAAATAAGGTCACATTCTGAGCTTCTGGGTGGGCATGAATTTTGGAGGAGACATTATTTAACCCAATACCACACCTTTGTAGATAGCTAGATATATTATGGATCATTATAATCATTATCAAAGGGCTAGCCATAAAGCAATATATTTCATTCTGAACTATTACATATTCATTGCAAAATGGTTAACAGTAGTATAAGAGATTTCTGTATCCCTTGAGTTACCTTACTTTATTAGCATCGTGAGCATCATTCTCCTCTCACTATGTGTGATACTACTTTCTCCAGGAAATAGCTTTTTGAGGTGGATCTGGCTATGGTCAGTATATCAATTTGCACTTCAACTTCAAAGCTCTGAGAAAACTTTAAAGACCCAGGATTACAAACTTAATGCTGCATTTGATTTACTCTGAGGAAAGATTTTCATCTTTAATAAATAAAGGCTCCTATGTGTTCAAGAAGAAAAATTTAACAAATAGGTCTGGTCAGTTTTGGCTTCTAGTTCAGATCAAAACCAGATAACTTCCATAATATGAGTTATGTGCTTTTCCCCCCATCAATAGTGGAACTGCAGGAAAATAACCATGTGTTGTATGGTTCTTTCAAAAGATGTTTACTATCTTACCAGGGTGTGTGTTAGGAGAATATGGATGTGGCAATGTACTTCTGAACAGAGATGAGCAAAGGAGTAAGGACAGGCTTCCAACACAGTATTAAATGGAGAATAACCACTGCTTTTTCTACTTCTCCCTATCAACCTTGTTTCCCTCAAAATCAATCTTTGCTACTCAAGGATCATACATCTTTGCTTTGAGAGTCAGGGCAGTTAAATAAGCCAAATCCTGAATCTTAGCACAGGTCCTTCCTGTCCCCTCAGAGTCAGTGGGGGCAACAATACCTTCATGTGACAGACCTTCTAGTTTGGTTCTAACTACCTTTGCTGTAAAAAGATCTAATGTATCAAACCCTCTGTAAATGTTAACTGTTCTGTATCCTCATTTTACAGATGACAAAACTAAAGGTTCAGGCTAGGCATTCACAAAAACACATATACTTTAAAGAGCATCTAAGTATGACGCATGAAATTAGAATAGGTAGAAAAACTGACTTTAATAAAATTTTGCCAAGAAAAATCCTACATTCTGAGGCACAGCTCTAAGTACTCTGGAGACATGGAGCCAAGCCTGCTTAGACATGTTCTTACAAAGCTTCATCTCTTTTCAAAGGACTTTCACCCATCAGTTACCTGATATGACTATCCCAGCTTTGCTGATTTAGGTATGGCATGAAGAACTACACCTACCTTTAGACAGGAAATACAAGGCACAATTGCTTTTTTTTTTTTTTAAGATTTTACTTATTCATGAGAGACAGAGAGAGAGAGAGAGAGAGAGGCAGAGGGAGAAGCAGGCTCCCAAGGAACAGGGAGCCCGATGCGGGACTCGATCCCAGGACCCTGGGATCATGACCTGAGCCGAAGGCAGACGCTTAACCATCTGAGCCACCCAGGCGCCCCAAGGCACAATTGCTTTTTAATTTCCTTATTAAGTCAATGAAAAATTGCCAATTTACCCCTATGTGCTAGACTAGTGGTGGGTTGATTATGAATAAAATACAAACCTGGCTCTCAGGAACTATTACTGTTACTATTGAGGTCACCTGGTTTGTTGGCAAGAGTTGTAGAGATGATCCCATGTTCAAACTCACATTTCTGTTTTCATTACATCCTGTTATCTCTTAATTGAAAACATGATTCTCAAAACTATTTGATGAGAAAAGTATTAACTATACCATTAGCAGAGAAACTAGATTAGTTTCTGGTATTAACTGTTTAACAGGAGTCAGACTAAAGAATCTCCTAGAGATAATGAAGATACCACAGGTTTAATTCAACTATTTCCTATAGAGTGTGTTATGATTGGTGTATATCTAGGGTAGAAAACAAAGCAAAAATGTCATTTATCTATTTAAAGTATTTATTGAACAGTTACTTTGTGGAAGTCATGATAAACAAGTAGGCATGACCCCTCTCATCCTAGATTTTTAACTAGTGGCAGAAATATTAAAAAGGGGCATTTGGGTGGCTCAGTCAGTTAAACGTCTGCCTTTGGCTCGGGTCATGATCCCAGGGTCCTGGGATCGAGCCCCACGTCGGGTTCCCTGCTCACTGGGGAGCCTGCTTTTCTCTTTCCTCCCCATTTGTGAGCTCTATCTCTGTCTCTCTCTCAAATACATAAAAATCTTTAAAAAAAATAAAATTAAAAATAAAAATAAAAAGTAAATTCCTCTACTTTGGAAGTTGATAATAATCATACTTACCAAAACACTTAACTATGGGCACACATGACTTTTATAATAAAAAGGGAAATGAATTAGGTATGCTGGCTAGTACAAGTCACCACATGAGAAAACAATCATAGTTTAGAAGAGCCTAGAAGATATAATTACAGGATTATTTGCAGAACACTGCATGAACTTGCATTCTGATTTCATGTCATAATACCATGATTGAAGGCTTCAATGTCAGAGTCAAATTTAGATCTCCCATTTAGGGAATATGATAATCAGAATCTTCTGTCACTGAATCCCAGTGTATTTGAAATACATTGCACTCCAACAGTGAGGTGACAATATGAGGAAAAACAGCAGAGCATCATTTCTCTCTTTTCTAAGGAAGTTTAAAATTTTTTTCCTAGGTCATTTTTTAAAAAATCAACAGGATATATTATATTACATCCAAAACTGCTTTATACTTCTCTTACATGTTTAAGAAAAATACAATCCAACACCTATGTAGGCAAGGAGGAAGAGAAAGGAGCATGCGCATTTAAAACCCACTTCTCCTATAAGTAACTTTTTGCATTTCTTATAAAACGGAACATACAACCCTGCACATTCTTTGGTTGTGAATTAATGAATACATAGAAAAATCCTAACAGAGTGCCTGGTACAGCATAGTTACTTAATAAATATTCCAAAAGGAATTTATTATTCTGTATGCTGTGAGGTAATAATTAAACTTGCTTTGCTAAATGCAGGCCAACTTATCCCAAAATTCAGTAATGAGTCATATACTTTCCCCACTGATTTTTTCTTAATTAAAAGTTTTAACTTACAAAGGTAAAATATAATCAATGTGAAAATGCCAAATAATGCAACAAAAGAGAAGAAAAATTTGTCACTTTCTCCAAAGGAATTCTACACCTGTCTCCTAGAGTATCTTTATATGTGTAAATTAAATACTATACACATGTGTATGCATGCACACATAATTTCTTCTTTCAGACATTGGGTTGAATTATATTTACAATTCTGTGACTTGCCTCTGTCACTCAGTAATGCACCTTGAAAAGATTAACAAAATGCATTTATCTATCAAAACTTTGGGAGTCTGACCATCAAAGTCAATATAAAGGAAGTGAAATGAGAATTACACACTGGGAGATGTTAGTTTTCAATACTTATAAGAGGCAAAGGATTAATCAATATAAAAATAAAAATATAAAGAATTCCTACAATCTGCAAGGAAAAATAACCAAGAAAAAAAATGAGGAAAGCCTTGATACTTCATAGAAAGGAAATCTAAACAACCAATAAAAGATGCCCACCTGATTAGTAATCTCAGAAATGAATATTAAAACCACAATGACAGATCATGTGTTGATGTGGATGAGCATTAACCAGAGCACTCATATAGTACTTCTGGTCTGTACAAATTGGTATAACCACTTTGAAAAACAATTGGGCATTATCTGCGAAACAACAAAATATCCATTTGTTTTAAAAGTCATCTTATATATGGCATACTGAATTCTCATATTTATATGGGCCTCTCTTCAGTTCCTATTTCTGTACCATATTGTTTTGATCACTCTAGAGTGAAATATGTTTTTAAAGATTTTTTTTGTTGTAGAGTGAGATATGTTTTCATAACTGAGAAGGCATGCCTTTCCTTTAGTATTCTTCTCTTCCAAAACTTTCTCAGGTAAAATTTGAAATTTGCTTTTCCAGATGAAATTTAAAATCAATTCATCAAGCTTACCAACACCACTGAAAAAAGAGAGAAGTTTGAATATGATTGCTTTGAATTTATATATTAAATCAGAGAATAAATTTCAAAAATATTGAGTCTTCATATGAAAAAGCATGGCATATTTTTCAATTAATTTAAATCTTCCTATGTACTTTAAGAAAAGTTTGTAACTCTTACATTGTACATTTATTCCTACATTTGCTTTAGATATTTAATAGTTTGTATTGCTATTGTGAAAGCATCCACTGCATTTTTATTACGTTATGTTAATCACCATACATTACATCAGTTTTTGATGTAGTGTTCCATGATTCATTATTTGCGTATAACACCCAGTGCTCCATGCAGTCATCCACTGCATTTAACAATTTTATTGAGATATAATTGAACTAAAATAAATTGTACATATTTAAAATGTGCAATTTGATTAATTTTGACATATATTTACACCTGTCAAATCATTATCACAAGTGAAATAGTGAGGATATCAAAGACAACCCCAAATTTTGTACCTCTTTGTAACCTCTACCTCTTTTTTATATCCCCCAATATGCTTTAGTTCACTATGCATCAGTTGAGATTTTCTAGAAATTTATATAGATGGAATCATACCATATATTTTTTTTTACTTATTTCACTCAGCATAGTTATTTTGAAATTAATCCACTTTGTTTGGAAGTTTCTTAGCAACTTGAACATACACCTAGAGTACAACGCAGGAAATACACCTAGGAATTTATCCAAAAGAAACAAAATCTAGTGCCAAAACCTGCTGTTGGATTTGCTTTGAAGTTGTTTTGTTTAGAATTTTTGCAGTTATAGGGGCACAAGTGTGGCTCAGTCAGTTAAGCATCTGACTCTTGATTTTGGCTCAGGTCATGATCTCAGGGATGTGAGACAGAGCCCCAGGTCAGACTCTGCACTGGGCGTGGAGCCTGCTTGGGATTCTCTCTCTGCCTCTTCCCCTCCCCTTCTAAAAAAAATGAATTTTTGCAGTTATAGTCATAAGGTAAGTTGTTATTCAGTTTTCTTGTAATGTTTCTGTCTGGTTGGGGTATGAGAGTAATGTTAAGCAAATAAAATGAGTCACAAAGTATTTCTTCCTATTACTATTGAAAAGTCTGTGTATGATTAACTATATTTCTTTTTGTTTTTTTAAATGGGTGAAGGAGAGTGTGAGATATAGGCTTCCAGTTATGGAATGAATAAGTCATGGGAATGAAAGGCACTTATAAGGAACATAGTCAATGATATTATAATAGTGATTTATGGGGACAGATGGTAGCTACACTTGTGGTGAACACAGTATAATGTATAAACTTGTCAAATCACTATGTTGTATATGTGAAATTAATGTAACCTTGTGTGTCAACTATACTAAAAAAATTTTTTTTAAATATGATTGACTATATTTCTTCTTTCTTTGGTAGAGTTTACCAGATAAGACAACTGAGCCAGAAACTTTATGGGCGGATTTTTAAATATAAAGTCTAATTATTTAATAGAATAAGAATATCTAGTTTACTCATTTCTGTTCGTTTGAGCTTTGGTGCTTTGGGTCCTTAAAAATTTGTCCATTTTCTCTTACTCATAGAATATATTGCTATAAAGTTATTAATATTTCATTATCCTTTTTAATAACTGCAAGAATCTCTAGCAACATCACCTCTCTCATTCCAAATAATGGTAATTGTTGTCCTTTTACTATATATCAAATCTGGCCCTAAGTTTATCAATTTCACTGATCTCAAGGAACTAGTTTTTGGTTACATTCATTCTTTTGAATTTTGTTTCCTGTCTTCTTGATCATTTATTTCTGCTCTCATCTTTATTATTTTTCTTCTCTTTATACCAGGTTTGATTTACCTTTTTCTAAGTGTTTCTAATAGAAGTATAGGTCATTAATTTTAGGGCCATTTTTATTATCTAGTTTAGGCATTTTAATGCTATAAATTTTCCTCTAAGTACTTCTTTAGCCACATCCAAACATTCTGATATATTGGGGTTTTTTTCTTTTTTTTTTTTTTCATTTCAAAATTGTTAAAAATAACAATTTTCCATTTGATTCTTTCTTTGACCAGTGTGGCATTTAGAAATGTTTTTAAATTGGGGTGCCTAGGTGGCTCAGGTGGTTAAGGATCCAACTCTTGATCTCAGCTCAGGTCTTGATCTCAGAGTCATGAATTGGGCTCCATGTGGAGAAAATAAATAAATAAATAAATAATTAAATTTTAAAATATTCAGGGATTTTCTAGGATATTTCTCTTACTTATGTTTAATGTAATTCCATTGTGTTCACAGAATCCTTTTAAATTAATTCAGACTTATTCTATGGCCAAAACTATTAATTTGTATATTTTTCTTGCAGCTCTATCAAAACTTGATTCAAGTATTCTGAAGCTCTGTTTTTAGATAATTAAATATCTGAGATTGTTATGTTTTCACAACATAACAATCATCTTTATCATTATGATATGCTCCATTTTACCCCTTGTAACATTCTTTGGTCTTAAATCAACTTTACCTTATATTAACATAGATACTCCAGTTTTATTTTTCTGAGTCGTATACCTTTTTTAATTTTGAGTTGGTTTTTTTCTTTTCTAATTCATGTATTTGTGTTCTAATCTTTAATATTTCTTTTTATATATTTATTTTATTTTAGGTAGGTCTTTTTCCATCCTTTTACTTCTCATATATTTTTATTTTTATATTTAAAGTGTGCTACTTGTACATAGCATATAGTTGGGTCATGCTTTTTTATTCAACCTGACAATCTTTGCCTTAGGTTATATAGTCCAATTACTTTAGTGTGATTACTGATATAGTTGAATTTAAATATACTATATTGCTATTTGTTTTCTCTTTGTTTCCTGCTTACTGCCCTTGTGACATCTTCTACTTTAATAATTTTTATTATGCCTTTAAAAATTATGGTAAAATATTCATGTCATATAATCTACCATCTTAAGTAATTTTAAGTATAAAGTTTTATAGTATTAAGGATAGTCACATTGTCATGCAATAATCTCCAGGACTTTTTCATCTTGTAATTCAACTAAAAAAAATGAGCAAAAGTCTTGAATAGATATTTCTCAAAAAAAGATCTACAAATCACCAACATGCACACAAAAGAATGGTCAACATCACAATCGTTAGGGAAATGTAAATCAAAATTATGAGATACCATCTCATGCACATTAGGATGACTATTATGAAAACATGAATAAACAAGTGTTAGTAACGATGTGGAGAATTAGAATTCTTGTATAGTGCTAGCAGGAATGTAAAATGGTGTAGCTGCTGTGGAAAACAGATGGCAGTTCCTCAAAAATTAAAAATATTATCAAATTATATAATCTAGCAATTCAACTTCTGGGTAATACCTAAAAAAAATTAAAATCAGGGTCTCATATTTATATACCCACATTCATAGCAGCATTATTCACAATAGCCAAAAGAGGGAAGCAATCAAATGCCCATTAATAGATGAAAGGAAAAACAAAGGTAGTATATACATATAATGGAATATTAGCCTTAAAAAGGGAAAATAAAATTCTGATAAAAGCTATACCAAAAATGAACCTTGGAGACATTATGCTAAATAAAATAAGCCAGTCACAAAAGGGCAATTACTATATAATTCCATTTGAATAAGGTACCTAGAGTCATCAAATTCATAAATACCGAAGGTAAAATGGTGGTTGCCAGGGGCTGAGGGAGTGGAGAATGGGGAGTTATTACTTAATAGGTATGGAGTTTTAGTTTGGAAAGTTGAAAAACTTTGGAGATAGTGCTGATCATGGCACAACAATGTAAATGTACTTGATGCCATAGAACTATACACTTAAAAATGATTAAGATGGTAACTTTTATGCTATTAATATTTTACCACAATAATAAGATATAAAATTTCTTAGAAATGGGCAATGGATAGGAACAGAAAAATCCCTGAATTCTAAATGTCTAATATGCATATAAAATATGCTCAGTTTTACTAATAAAAGATATGCAAATTTTAAAAGCACCTTTGAGATATAACTTATGTATCATAAAGTGTAATATTTAGTGATTTCAGTGTATTTATAGGGTGTGCAACCACAACTACTACACAATTTTAGAACATTTTTATCATTCCAAAAAAGAAAATCTATACCAATTCAGTCACTCACTGTTCCCTCTTTCCCCAGTTCCTGATAATCTACTTCCTGTCTCTGTTGATTTGCCTATTTTATATAAATGGAACAACACAATGTGTGGTCTTTTGTATCTGGCTTCTTTTATTTAGCATAATGTTCCCGAAGTTCATCTGTATTGTAACATGTATGAGAATGTATTCCTTTTGTTTGTTTGTTTTTAAAGATTTTATTTATTTATTTGAGAGAGAGAGAATGAGAGACAGAGAGCATGAGAGGGAGGAGGGTCAGAGGGAGAAGCAGACTCCCCGCCGAGCAGGGAGCCCGATGCGGGACTCGATCCCAGGACTCCAGGATCTTGACCTGAGCCGAAGGCAGTCTCTCAACCAACTGAGCCACCCAGGCGCCCCGAGAATGTATTCCTTTTTAAGGCTGAATAATATACATTGTACAGATAGGCCACATTTTGTTCATCTAGTCATTAGTTGATGGACATTTGGGTTGCTTCTACTTTTTTGCTACTACTAATAATGTTACCATAAGCATTTGTGTAAAAGTTTTTTTGTGGACATATATTTTCATTTTTCTTGGATAAATATCTAGGAAGGGAATTATTGGGTCATAGAATAACTCTATGTATAATCATTTGGGAAACGGACAGACTGCTTTCCAAAGTGGCATTTTATAATTTCCCCATTGGGGTTTTGATTTCTGCACATCCTCATCAACACTTATTATCTGACTTTTTGACTCACCATCTTAGTGGGTCTGAAGTGGTTTTCCATTGTAGTGTTGATTTACATTTCCCTAGTGACTAAAGATGTCAAGCATCTTTTCATAAATCACTGCACTTCTACGGTTTGAAAATCACTGCACTTCTACAGTTTGAAAATCACTATACTTATCCTTCATTCTCTACTTCACTTTTGGAAACATCAACCTGTCCAAAGAGATTTCTTTGGTCTTTGAAAATTTGACCTCAAATGCATGAGACTAATTCCCATGTACTGAAATGGCGAGGGTTTCAAGTTCAAGAGCATTATCAAGAGATGGCTGATTTCTAGAAGCCAAATGAAAATTTTAAATTGACCCTTAATCTCAGGAAACAAACTGAGGGTTGCTGGAGGGGATGGGGGTTGGGAGGGATGGGGTAGCTAGGTGACGGATACTGGGGAGGGTATGTGCTATGGTGGGTGCTATGAATTGTGTAAGACTGATGAATCAGACTTGTACCCCTGAAACAAATACATTATTTGTTAATTAAAAAAAATAAAAGAATGCATGCCAAAGGAAATGCATGGAAGACCTTATTCCAACTGCTTTGTTTCACCATTGGGCACTGACTTGCCCTGTTGACTACCAGCTCATTTGTTAGAACTTCGGGCTTTTTCTCTTCTGGACCAATACTACACATCTCCACTTGGAGCTGCCATAACATAGGGACATGGGACAGTATGCCTGCAGTGCCTCAGGCCACTTAAGCAGTGGAGCTGTTCCAAGATGACAAAGTCTTTCTAAAAAGAAAAAACTAGAAAACATATCATAGAGCAGAATGAGAACCCTAATGAGATCCTCCAGGGTTTTGATATTGCTTATGCATGTGAGGATGCCGCCACCATTTGAGAAGTTCTCCACTGTACCACATTCAATCCAGTGTACATTATTTAATGGATACTATTTACTTCTTTGCTTAAAGCTGAGCCAAGATGTTTTTGGATCCCTAGGGCATCCTGACTAAATGGTAGATTGGCTGTGACTGTTTTTCAAAACAACAGGTCAAGACCCATTAGAGGGCTGTGAAATCAGTTTAGTAGGTCATGACTTATGCATTTTTTAAGGAAATAGAATAGAATAAAAAATAGCAGATTGTATTGTAATAAAGATAATAACTGTTTTTTAAAGATATTTCAGCAGTGTGTATTCATACATTACATATTTCTTATTGTGGATCATAGTTAAACACTTTTGAAAGCTGCTATTCTATCTTTACCATGATCCCATTTTAACACAAAACAGATTGTCCTTACAACAAACTATATGCCTATACAGTGATTGACAGGGGTATATAGGAAGCCCTAAACAAAAATTTACTCTCCCAGAGTATTACAATGAATTAAATTCCTAGCCCAACCAAACAAAAAGCTATGGGATAATGAAAACAGTTAACATGTCAGCATGGTAGAACTGTGGGGTGGGTTTCCTTTCTTTACTATCTGATACAAATCAAAATCAAGAGAGAAAACCATGTACTCCATAAAATTACCTACACTTGGATAAAGGATTTGGGAAAAGCACTATCATACCCTACCTCTTTAGCAGGTCCCAGAATAGTTTTTTTTTTTTTTTTTTTTTAAGAGCTCTGAAGGAATTACTAAGATTTTTTCGGTGATCATGCCATCCTAAGAAAGCTGAGTGACTCTTTCAAGATGATACAACTCATGGAAGAACAAGAAATCAACGAACTCCTGATTGACTCCAAATCTGATGCTCTCCTGCCCTAGTTGGCAGCTGTCTGATACAAACAGCCTTTACTGTAGAGTTAGTATCTAGGAAGAAACAGGCAAAGGGAGGAAACATGCAGAGCAAGGAAATAAAATTCCACTAAAGAAAACTTGAATAATTTGACGATTTTGTTAGGACTCTCTCAGGTGAAAAATGTGCTCTTTATTTACCATATCCTAGGGAAACCAATCATGAGATTATCATACTTGGGAAAGGAAAGACCTAACAGAGAATACGTCCTAACTCTTCTTAGACCTGAGAAACTGAGGTCCACAGAGAAGAGACTTAATGAGGGTCACACAGTGGCCTGGATGGAGAAGGACTTCAATCCCAGTGGCCTAATCCCCAGTGTATGGATTTTTTCATAGTATCATGTTCTTTCTTCTTCATAAAGACAAATTAAAACAAACAAAAACAAAATGCCCCAAACCTATGAGGGGCCAAAGGAGACCTGCAAGTGTTGATAGGAGTTCCTCTTGAAAAACATCAGCAACTACTAAGGATAACTGGCTTTATAAATGCCTGCTCCAAAGCAATGAAAATGTTCTCAGAAGGATAAATCACTTCCCATTTCTTAAACTTAGTTTATTTCACAACCATTCCTTACCTCCTAATGTGTGCCTGGGCAAAGCAGATGCATGGATTTTGGGTGCAAAAGCAGTTTAGGAACTTTGGGTAACTTTCTCCTATAATGACATTTTACTTTTGAATTCTTGGATGTTCATCTCCCACTGTCAGAGAGAAAAAAATATAGTCTCTAGAGGTTGGCTGGTCTTAGAAGAGTTCTTCTGGGAAGTATTAATCCCAGATGGCACAAGTGATCAATATTGGTGGGCAATGTTATTACTAGTTGTTTTAATAGGTGAAGAGGATAAAAATGCATGAGTTTGCAAACTAGACTTCTCAGCATCTCTTTTAGTGGATGATTTCATATACTGTGGTAACTTTTATGCCTTGATGACTCCACACTCAGATTGGAGATCATGATAATCTACCCTGCTTAATGGGTTTTGTAGAGCCTGTCAAACAGAACTCCTGGCAAGCAGAAACTTAATGACTACACTAATGGAGACATTATTGATGAAATTGCAGGAATGTCTCTTGAACAGTAAGTCAAATGTATGCAATGTTATCCATTTCCAGAAAACTTTGAGAATTAACTTTCCAACAGGATAAAAATTAAGTTTTTAGAGTTACAGAGACTTATATTCAAATCTCAGCTCTACCATTTATCTAGGAATACAGGTTTGAGTCTCTCACTACAAAAGTAACTTACCTAGCTCCCTCAATTGTAAAATGTGGATACTAGTGCCCTCCTTCATTTTATTGAAATATTTTGAATAGGTAATATATGCTCTTGATATAAAATATATGAGGTAAAAAAGAACATTCATGACATAAATTCTACTTCCCTCCCATTAACTAATTCATGAGTTCCTTTTTGGACATATTCTATGCATTTACAAACACACACATTTACACAATACATATTTTAAAATTATATATGAATACCTATCTTCAGTGTTGTCATTAGGCAAAGAGGTAAAGTTTGTAAAGCATTTAACTCATGGTTATAGTATTAGAGGATTCTTCAAAGCACTTTCTAGAACCACTTATGAAATATAACATTTACTGGTGCTCAAATTCAAGAAGCAGTAACTGGGAGGAAGCCATCACCCACTGAGGAGGAAGAACATCTGACATATCACTCAGCTGACACACTGTATGGTACTGATGACGCTAACCATCTGTTCCTTTTCCTTCTACTGCCAGAGTATCATAAATCATCTTTTACAATGATCAAGTTCTACCCCTTTCTGTAGCAAGCCTTCATGGTGGAAGGAATACATTAGACCAGAACAAGTTGGGGACAGAATTGAAATTCTGCTTAACTTTAAATGAAGTTTAATAAATCCAACATCTTTGAATTCAACTTAATCAAAAATCTCAAGAGATGCAGAGACAAGGATATAGCTTTAAAACTATTGCACATTTGAATTGGAAGGTCTCTCTGGATAGATAGCATCATTGCTCCTAATTCTTACTTTTCCTTATGTTCATGCCCTTTGATATGTGATTTTTAAATTTTTCCCACTAGAGGTAGAATATATTTCACCACCTCTGGGATTCTGGTTTTAGTTATATGACATGCTTTGCCCAAAATAATGTCATTGAAAGGGGAAGTGTACAGTTTTGAGCTCAAGTCTTAATAGGTATTGAATGTTTCTACTTGCCCCTCTGTGCCTTTTTCCATCATCATGAGAGGATGATGCTTTGGATAATTTACTAGTCCAGGAAGGATGAAAGTCACATGGAGCCTCAGAACTGGATCCTAGCTAGGAGATAAGCCATGATTAGATCTGTTGAACCCCAACCAATCTGAAATTCATGAATGAGAATGTATGATGGTGTTTTCAGTGAGTGAAATTTGATGTGGCTTATTACACAGCATTATGTCTATAGCTGACATATAAACCCTCATAGATCATTATCTTCCAAAAGGAAGGAACTTTTCTATGTTTCAGCTTAGTACAGTAACAGGTACATAATAGGCACTGGTAAGTTGTTGCATTGTATTGATCCTAATCAATATCTTATTTTCAGATAAGAACCACCCCCTCCTGAGTTGAGAGGTCAAACTTTTTGCTTAATATTATACAACTAAGTGGCAGGAAATGCAGAATCGGGTTTTCCTCTTTCTTAAATGACAGGAAAATGACCATAAAGCAGTCTTGTCTCTACTGACATTTTGGGCCATCTCTAATCTCTACTTACTAGCATCCCCACTGCAGTTGTAAAACCAAAAATGTCTGAGACATTGCCAAATGACCTACGAGGAGTAAAACTGTCCCCCAGTTGAGGACCAATGAACTACCACACAACTTTTGACTATATAATTTTAACTGTTGAAGCCCTGTGGTTTTTACAGTGAGCTACATAATGCTTAAAAGAATGCAGACTATCTAAAACACAAAGCTAAATGATACTTATACAAATTTTATCACAAGTATTCAAGAAACTGGAATTCAAAGTCATTAAGCAACTAACATCCAACATATAACTCAAATTAAGAATCCTCATCAGCCACATACTGGAGAACAAGGAAGTTCTTTGTAGTTAAAATGCTTTTACAAAGCAAATGTCTAGAAGCCAGTTCTTACGAATCCATTTTGACCTCCCAATTTTCTGATCCTCTTTTTTCTTTCTCCTTGTTACAAATCAGAAAGAATCTGCAGGGCCAACAGGGAGGGGGGAAATGTCCTTTCCTTTGTCAAGATTTTCCTGACTCTTGACCAAGATTTGAAAGCTTTCTTGGCTCTTTCATCATTAGGAGATATCTGATCATGTGACTTCCATGAAGCAAGGGAGAAGCACTTATCTCAACACACAATCTAACTCATTGGTTCATCATATACATTTCTTATGCTATCAACTACTGATATCCTTTTCTGAGAGTGCTTTCCTACCTTGGATGCCATTTAGCATCCCTCAAAAGTGTTCTACAATGCACAGATGCTTAGCCTCACCCCAGATTACTTAACTATCAGTCTCTGGCAATAAGCATTTTTTTTTTTTAAATATCCTTAAGAAACTCCAGTCTGTGGTGTTATACACAACTAATGAATCGTTGACCACCACATCAAAAACTAAGGATGTACTATATATTGGCTAATTGAACATAATAAAAAAAAAAAAACTTATAGTAAAGAAATTCCAGTGTGCATCCAGGGTTGAGAACTACTGTTTTAAAAATGTATGTTACATGATGTCCCACATTCGTACTCAGAATCACCCACCATATCAAGACCACAACCCTAAGTTCTTACCACAGTCCATGAGAGTCCTATATGACCTAGCCCCTGTCTCTCTGTCCTAATCCCCAACAACTGTCCCTCAGCCCTAGACACACTGACTTCCTAGCTCCCCCTCACTACTTCAAATAACACCCTTGCCTCAGGATCTTTGCCCTTGATGGTTCTTCCTCTTGGGACATCCTACAACATGGATTCATATGGTTTATAACTTGACTTTTTTTTAGGTGACTCTTCAAGTTTCACTTCCCCAGAGATGCCTTCCCTGACCTCCCTGTAGAAAAGAGCACCTCATTCCTCTGTTTCAAGCTCGCTTTATTTTTTAACACTAATATGACTTAGATTTGTCTGTATATTTGCTCATTAGCTCTTTTCACATAAAGGCAGGGACTGGTCATGTTTTGGTTCAGTTCAACATGCCCAGCATCTATATCAGTGTCCAGAACCTAGAGGGCACTAAAAAGTATTTGCTGAAAATATTAACAAATAAGAATCATAAAATATATTCATGTTTTCTCTATTTTAGGCACTGAATTAGGTGCTTCATAACACTATGACCTCATATCATCCTCAGGGTAATTCTTATTATCTTTAATTCATAATTAAGAAATTTGAGAATAAGGGGCACCTGGGTGGCTCAGTCATTAAGCATCTGCCTCCGACTCAGGTCATGATCTCGGGATCCTAGGATAGAGCCCCCCATCGGGCTCCCTGCTCAGCGGGAAGCCTGCTTCTCCCTCTCCCACTTCCCCTGCTTGTGTTCCCTCTCTTGCTGTCTCTCTCTCTCTCTCTCTCTTTCTCTGTCAAATAAATAAATAAAATCTTTAAAAAAAAAGAAATTTGAGAATAAGAAAGCTCAAGAAAACCAAGATTAAACAGATAATAAGTTCCAAGGTCATGATTAGAACTTGGGATTTTTTCACTCTCAAATTCATTTTTTCTCCCAACACTGATAGTAGCCCAGGTTGGGTGAGGACACCATGTGCTAATATAAACAGTCCCTTCCCCAGCATCCCTTTCTTGGACAGAGTGTAATGGAAAAAACTCAGGCAACTGAGCAACTTGAGTTGTTGACGACCACCAACTAGCTTTGGGACTTGAAGTAAAATTCTCTTTGGCTCTAGTTTTCTTGCCTGTAAAATGATAGGTTTGAACAACATGATTTTGAAGAACCCTCTAAGGCTTGGAAATTCTACTGGAGACAAGACTGTACTTGTGCTATGTCCATAGACTAAAGAACCACTAGGAGAAAATTTATAAAGATCCAGATTCAAGTTAACACAAGGACCTGATTTCTAACAAATACCAGCTTTCTGAAATGTGTCAAATCTCTGTCACTATGAGGTTCAGTCTTATCTTTGGGGAATACTCTAAAGAGCTTTCTGCTTTGCACTATAAGTTGAACTTAAAAACTTCTGAGTTCCCTACTGATTCTATGAGGCTCTATTTTTAATAAAACACTTTATTTATTAATCACTACTTTCTGTCTTGCTATCCTATCACAGCACAGAGAAATGGCCTGTCTTGATCTCATCCTGAGACCTGATTACTGTGCTTCAGCAAGTTCGATAAGAAAACCCAAAGCCCAGACACTCCATGTTCGGTCATTGTAGGGAAGCAGTCACCACAACTCTCCTTTCCTTATCACTCATCCTGCACATCACCCACAGGAGAAGTGCAGCCAATCAGCATTCAGACTTTCCAAAGAAGAAACTGACTACTTGGATCCCAGCAGGAAGTTTTATTATCCTCCAGAGAATGTGTGCAGTTGAAGTTCCCCATGGAAAGTCAATCAGCGGTGGGAGAAGATTCTAAGTTGTTTATTTTTAAGTGAGAGCTTCATCTTCAAACAGCTTTTAGAGAAAGCTTGTCACTAAGGACTGAACTGAATTTTCCATTTTAAGCCTAAATTCTCTGAAGGCCTAAACTGTTTTTCCTGCTGCTTCTGCTTCCAGAAATAAACAAAATGCCTACAAAGTAATATCTATGGTACCACTCATAAGATAGGTTACATTATAAAATAACAGATGAGGTCTTTCTGTTAAGCCCAAAACAGAAGAAACCCTGCAAGCTTTTCTTTTTAAATCCACGTGAGGAAGCAGACCTTTCATTTCTTTATAATTCATGCCCTCACTCTAATTTTACCTAAAATTGATATTTTGGGGGTTAGGGCTAATAACCTCCTCAACTCTACTCAAAAGTGGTGAAATATAAACATTGATGTCTTCTGCAGAAATGCTGTTAGAAGCAAACCAAAGCTTCAAAGAATTATTTCTCAAAGGCAAAATTGCTGCTGACACTATTTAAGAAATACTACTTAGATTTGGCTCAGCAGGGTTAAATAGACACAAAAATAAGGAAATGTTTACCCAGCTCCAGAGAGACATAGGAGAGAGTATGCTTGGTAATGAAGCCTCAGTACATCCTTGCTGATGAG
The DNA here is from genome assembly GCF_029215605.1 of Mirounga angustirostris. Classification (NCBI taxonomy): domain Eukaryota; kingdom Metazoa; phylum Chordata; class Mammalia; order Carnivora; family Phocidae; genus Mirounga; species Mirounga angustirostris. The sequence goes on along the minus strand of NW_026991709.1, from coordinate 170,948,203 downwards.
ATTCAGAGCAGATGATGGAGCCAAACATAGAAAACCTCATTCAGTGGTGCCTCGGTGGCTCATTCATTTAAGCGTCTGACTCTTGATTTTGGCTCAGGTCATGATCTCAGGGTTGTGGGATTGAGCCTGGTGTTTGGCTTCATGCTCGGGGGAGTCTTCTTGGTATTCTCTCTCTCCCTCTCCCCCCACCCCTTCCCCTGCTCGCTCTCTCACCCTCCCTTTAAAATAACTAAATAAATCCTTTAAAAAAAAAAGAAAGAAAACCTTACTCACTCATCAACTCCTCAAACTGCCTTCCCTGTTACTCCCATAACCCTGATAGAAAAGAAAATTAAGTCAGACACCATGATATCGCAACACACTAATGTTGCTGCCATTTCCTTTCAGAATTCTTAAGGAAGTATTATGACTTAATCTTCTCTGGATCTATTAGTTTCCTATTGTTGCTACAGCAAATTACTACAAACTTAGTGGTTTAAAAAACACAAATTTATAATCATACACTCCATGGGTCAGAAGTTGGTATGCATCTCATCAAGCTAAAACCAAGGTATCAGCAGAGCTGTGTTCCTTTCTGGAGTTTCTAGGGGAGAAACTGTGTTCTCACTCATTCAGGTTGCTGACACAATTCAGTTCCTTGTGATGTAGGACTGAAGTCTCCATTTCCTTCCTGTCAATGACGGCCAACTCAGAGTCACAATTTGTCAATGGAAGATACTTTAGGAATCACATTGTTTGACCTATTTGTGGTCTATGGTAGTACACAGCTCTTCTCCATTCCTACCCTTTCCCACTAACTATGCCATCTACCACAATGACTGGACAACTCGCTGATTGATCAAGTTCCATGGTATGCATTAAGCTTTATTTTCTAGGTTTAGAATCTTTGCAGAAATACCTAAATAAGCTTATTTGGGGATAATTCTTTTTAGGCATTTTCTTTGAGATTGGGAGGACAAAACAATCAAGGATGCCCAGCCCTACTATCTTATTCTCCTGTAGCAAGACCAGAAGGCTGTACTTCTGCTTCAAAGCTGTTCAGATCTGAAAAGACTTAGGGGCTGAGAGATTCTGGGCAATGGGACATATTCCACCATGCTCCAAGCTTCATTCTCTTGGGCTTGCTTTATCTCAATAGAAAAAGTGCCCTTCCTAGAAGGATCCTTCTTGACACTAGGGAGTGGTAAGATCAGAAGATTGAGCATCAGTAGGAACTTAGAAAAGGGCTGCCAGCCAGGTTTTTAGACTTTTTTCTTCTGGATTCAGCCAGCCATTGCAACGGTTGAAGAAGCATCTCTCAGGTCAACAGAACTCAGCTGAGGAGCTACATCTACAGTTCCACATTGGTTTGGGGACAAAGACCATCACTAGTAATGAAAGCATTATTTGCCTGGTGTCATTCTTTTTCTCTAGATCTCAAACAGTGTTAGGCAGCCAAGATATTGATATATTCAAGGTTTCAGTATCCTGAACCTTAATTATTTCAATTTGTCCTATCCTATCACCCTTCATTTTACAGATGTGAAAACTGATATTCAGAGATGCAAGTTCACTTAGTGAAGGTCACCTTTTGACTCAGGGCAGAACTGGGTATAGGGCTCAGCAGATATTATACACTGTTTTCTTCATACACTGTTGAATGAATGAATGAAGAAGTAATTGAATACACTTCAATTACTTGACATGGTTAAAAATCCATAATTATGGTTAAGTAATATTTAGACAACTTAGCAAGTGAAATGAATTAAAATATATCTGGAAGTGCCTAACCTCCTAGGGTGGGAAATCTCTCGTCCCTGTGCTTTCAGAAACATAGCACCTTGCCAAACACCACTCTTCAGTCTAGGAAGAAGCTCATCCATCACATTTTTAGCACACTTGAAAGACTCCTCACAAAGTTGTAGAGCTAATTGGCTCCTGACAACTTTAGCTAAGCTAATAAGTCTAGGAGAAAAAATACAATTCTGTTCCCCAAACTTCACAAAACAGAAAGGAAAATGTTTCAGTAACACAATTTCTACCAATAATAGTAATAATTTTAGTTATTTCTAAAATAATATTTTGATTCAAAATTACAAGCTAGAAAAGAATCTGAAAAATAAGAATTGGTCCATGTTTATGTTTATGAAAACAATCACTGAGAGAAAATGTGAACTTCTACATACCTCTTGCATCTTCAACTGTCTAACTAAACTGAGAATAGAATGAGGCTGCTGTGGAAGTCTTAATACCTCTGCAAACAGGTAAAAAACTGTCAGCCACAGCTGTCCTTTTGTAACATAAGCTTTGTTTTTGATTTGCTAGAGGCCCTACTATTACTGATTTCCTTTACAAAGCAGCAAGATCACAGAATTTAGGATTCTAATAGACATGGATTTCTCAACCGGGACCATCCTACCCCCAGGTCCTTTGCACAGGAACACTCCTCTTCCTAAATGTTTGTATTGCTAGCTTCTCCTTCTCATTCAGCTTTCAGCTCACATGTAACTCCAGAGAGGCCAGCTACAACCTTATGAAAGTAGTCTTGCTCCAAGCCCACCTGCACCTCATCACCTGTTTTACCTTCAGCGTAACATAACAAAGTTATTCGTGGGTGTTTGGGATAGAATCCATTCCTTACTATGTTTAAGTTACTTAATTTTTGTGGGTCTCCCTTAGTTTCCTCATTTAAAATAGTATAATATTCCCTACTGCACAGGGTTCCTTTAAGGATTTGATGATAATACATGCTTAACACTTAAACCAGGGACTAGCAAAGACTGGCAATTTAACAAATCTTAGCTGTTCATATTGACATAATTTGAAATTCTTTATTTACTTTACGGCTTGCTTTCCCCCTGACCTCCAACCTCCTCGGAAGCTCCCCAAGAGGACAGAGCTGGTCATTCTTGTTCACAGATGTACTCCTCATACCTAGAATAGTGTCTGGCATATAATGCTCAAAGGATCTGCTGAGTGCATCACTAACCTAGGGTAAGTCCCAAATTACGTGAGCCTCAGTGTTGTCATCTGTAAAAAGGAGATAATGGCTCTCAACCCATATGGTTTTGAAGCGTCAAATGAGAATTGATGTCCTTATTTCTTAAGCCAGAATACATGTACCCTGGGGAATACTTTGGATATGTAAAGCTGAACAAAACACTTAACATAGCTCCTCAGAGGTTTGATTTTGCAAGAATAGTCAGAGGGAGAACAGTTTTGATTTTTATAGTCACAATAGGATAATTTTTCATACTTTTTAAATTTCTATTTTCCTCTTTCTGCATTTTACTCTGCCCCATTACAAGAAGAAAGTCTGGTATTTTTCTTTATCTCAGGAGTATGTGTGTTGCTGGATGAAAACAGCAGCTCACTTTTGTTCTCAGAAAAACTGCAAGTTGCGGGTGATTGTGTTGAACAGGCCAGAGGGTACGTAGATGTGAGAAGAGGAAGAATGATTCCTCCATGGGATGGAAGAGATTCTTTTTGGTGGAGTGAAGAAGGTAAAGGGACAGAGGTCCATATAGAACTGTGAGACCAGAGGGCTCTCCAAGGTGGAAAATATTAGCTTCCAGGACCTATAGATAGCTCTAAGGGACAAAGAACCCCTGTAATGATGGAGACTAAATTTCCCACCAGCCAGGCAAGCTAGGCACTCAGAGGAGTTAAATATTGGTTTAAAGAAATAAATGTATCTTTCTTACAAAGTTATAGAATAAAAATCACTTCAACACAGCACCTCACAAAGCTTCACAGTGCTTACTGAAATCCTTACACTATCAACAAAAAACTGCTTTTCCATGCCAGCCTATTTTTTGGTTTTGTTTTTGAGTATGCATATGTATAAGGAAGAACATGTAGCAGCCCAAGACTCAAAAAATTAATTTGCAGTGACTGACTGGAAAATATGCTTTGGAGTTCCTGGAAGCCAAGTATCTTAGTACCAAGAACGTAACCAGATAAGCCACTTCCATGAAAACGACTAAACTCCTATGACTGGCACTGACAGAACCACAAGTATCCATCAAAATAGCTACTTGGGAATTTCTTGATGCTCACAAACTAGTTTGACATGTGTTCTCATCACATAAACCAGATCCCTTATGTAAATTTATTATGAAAAATTATAGTATCCATGGTAAAATAAGTCTTATAGCATTTGCCATCTTTCTTCCCTAAAAAAAACTCCTTTGATTAGTATTTTCTAGAGGTGATAAAAAAAGGTCAGCCACAATAAAGATCCTTTCATCTACCAATAACACAAGTACCCCTCGAAAATGAGCTTAGAATGGCCACTACAGCCTGAAAACATTGTGCTTGATTATCTATGAGTAGCGTTAGGGGGCATCTCTCCTCAGTGATGAGGCTGAGAAACTCAAACTTACTAAGGAAGTTTATAATAGAAATATCATTTTCTTTATCTATATAATTACATGATTACGGGCTCTTGAAAGACTTGACACCAAGATACGGAAGAGAAATTGCCTGAACGTTCAACCTGTTATGTTGGGTTATGTTTAATTTGCTCTAATTTGTTTCACTTGTTCCAAATGGGTAGCTTCAATATAACAACATCTTACCATTAACCTAGCAGTATAAAACTACATTCCTCCTAGTGGGACACTTAAAATAATATTTCAATGTGCAGAATGAATACATATTAGGGACTAGAATACAAAATATGTATGAACTTGAGACTTTAAAGAAATTTCTTACCACACATTCAGGAGTCTACTACTGACTACTTCCACTGAAGTGATATTTGTTCACCCATTTTTATGAATACATTAAAAAAACACTGAATATGTAAATGAACTTCAAAAGCAAAAAATAAATGTTCTGCAAGTTCAAGGTACTTTTATTACACAACACAACGCAAAGGGATTTCTGGAGAAGTCCTTGGGTTGCTAGGTTCTTTCTGTCCTACAGAATTGACTCTTGACTGTGTACTATGGCTAATACTTGGTGTTATACACAATAAAGGCAATGCTGGTTGGTAAAATATTGAAATACTCACATAGTGGCTGGTGAATAGTTGTCGACCCAAGTTCCTCTCACCATCTACCACCAAGAGTCCCAGAATGCCCCCTAATCCAGTAAATCCTTCCATCAGGGTCCTTGAGAGCCCCAAAGACCTTTGTTCTTACTGGATAGTACCAATGCCATAGAGGTTGTTAAGTACTGTGAATATTTTCCATATGTTAAACTCGTTATTTTCTTCCTATGTTGGCCTTGAATGCCTTATGCTTTTCCTTCATATGCCCTTTAAGATGAACTTCAGTCCTCATCTCAGTCAAAATGCCTTCCATGTGAATAGCATACAGTGATTAGTTAAGGCAAAGATGTTTGTCACCTGCCTCAGCCTTGAGAATTTGGCTAGAGTCACTGAAAGAGAGGCATCTACTTTCCATTGGGATATAACTGGTTAAATGTAGATAAAGGCTGGTGGGCACCATCTTTGCCACCCCAGGGGAGAAGTTTAATGAGGGATTGATGCCAACACAGAGAAAGCCAAGTCCAGGTGTGTTACCCTGGATCCAGGTACTTGATGCTGGCTAGATCTAGCCCTGGACTTTTTCGGGAAGGAGCCCCGAAACTGATCATTTTGCTTGAGTTGGAAAGTCACTTGGAAAGGAACTAAAATCATTTTCCCCATCTCCAAAAGGTGAAGAAAGTCTAATTTTTCTCCACAGGCTCTTGAACCCTCAGAGCTGGTTTCTTCCTCTTCACCCAAGTCTCCACCATTCATTATTGTTAAAGTCATAGGTTAAGTTATAACCAGAAAACACCACTTAAGGCTGATTACTTCCCTTGTATTTGCAAGGGAAGCATGAAGCCTAGATATTTTTAATAGCATCGAGATAGAGAAACTGCAAAGGGAAGGACAAGGGAATGCCAGGAGAGAATTTAAACTCTGCTACAGAATTACCTGATGTCTACCTGGGCAATTATATTCTGACTAAATGAACTGCTGGGTACTAAGACACAAAAAGCAAAATGGTCTCCTTCTGAGGGAACAGCCTCTGTTCTCCACTTTCTTATATCACAAAGATAATGGGGAAATAACAGGAAGTAAAATTAATATTTAGAAAACAGAAGTTAAGATTTCTAACTACTGTGTTTCTATCTGAGGAGAGAGAGGTGAGGAAGGAACAGACTATAATGACTGTCATGATTTGAATTTTACTCTGCTATATGCCACTTTCCCATCAATTAACAGGAAGAAATGGATTACGGGAACAGCTCTCAAAATATGGTTCCTGGGCCAGCAGCATCATCACCTGGGAGTTTATTAAAAAGGTAAATTCTCAGGCCCTACCCCAGACAAATGGGACCAGAGATTCTGGGGGGAGGAGAGAAAGACTGTCAGCAATCTGTGTTTTAGTAAGTCAACCAGGTGATTTAGATGCATGTGAACATTCGAGAGCTGCTTTAGAGTTTCAACCCTGGTAAACATGAGCATCACCTAGGGAGCTTTTTCAACTCTTCAGGGAGCACGCCATACCAATTTTATCAGAATCCCTTAGGAGTGGGAATCAGGTATCCATTATTTTTCAAACTCCATAGGCAGTTTCCAAGTTCAACCAAGTTTGAGAGCCACGCTTGAGGGTGTCACTGGCTCAGTATAACTGCCACCTTGGGGGAATCCCAAACCAATTGCGTTTGTTCTTTCTGGCAATCTAAGTGGCTGCCCAGGTTGAGAGGTGGCAGCTACTGTCTCACTGTGCTCCTGGCTCTTAGCAAGAAGAGCTGCTCCCTCCATTATTCCCCTCCACGCTCTCCTCTGTCAATGGCATTTATCCCTATCAATATTTGTGTTTTTAAATGTTTATTATCCAACTTCCCAAGTAAAACTACAAGCATGGGGGGCACAGACATTATCTTTTTAGCTCACCATTGTTTCAGTAGTGACTAGTTTAGTGCCTGGGATGCAGTTAAGCATGATAATATTTATTGGTTGACCGAAAATATTGACATAACCCATATCATGAAAGGACAATTGAGGTTCTTCCTCAGCCACTGTGTTTCAATGACTTGGCTACCCCAAATTACACAAATGTCCAAGGCAATAAACTCTGGATGTAGAAAAAGAATGTATCAAATCTAACTTTTTAAGTAGTAACATCATTGAGTCAAAATTCTTAATTTTTCATTTATTTGAATAAGCAAGTAGGTTAATCTCGTGAACCTTTCTTGCAGTCTAACCCTTTTATATTAATAAACCTTTCCTTTTTAATATAGCCAAGTCCCTCCCTCTTTTAAAATCACACTTTAGATAATTTTTGTGAGGAAATTCAAGTGACCTTAGCCTATTTTCTCTGATTGTCATTCACAAAGTTCAGTTTAAGGTTCTTTCTGGCGTGGCTAAAGTGATCCATCTTTTGCATAACTGAAGAGAATTACCATGGAGGTCATATATCAGAAGCAGGTGGGAAGTATCTCATATTTATTACCTGCCATATTTTTCCTTAAAAATTCATTTTTCATCAAATCACTTAAACCCATAGAAGTTCATAAATTCACTCATGCATTAAGTCCCTGAAGATTAGATCATAAAGTTCAGTCAATAACTATGATTCAGTCTTAAAACTAGTAACAAAAACATCAACAGTTATGAATATATGAAAATGTTAATACATAACTTGCTTAGTTGTGCTTTTACTATCACTTTGTCCTACTTTACAGGAACATGAAAATAGCTTACATAAAACACCTCCTATAATAAGAGTTCAATACATTTTACACCCACTAAAGAAAACCAGAATTAAACAACAACAACAAAAATGCTTAATTCCTCACAGGCAATATTATAAGCAAAAGCACTAGATATGAAGTGTCCCAAGAAAATAATACAACTTTCCTGGCACCTTCACATCATATTGTTTTCATTCTGTTCTAATTTATGTTTCAAGTTATAAAAACCCTGATCAATGTCCCTAAATCGCTTCCAGGTATTTGCCCTGGCCACTCAGACCAGAGGCCAGACCACAGAGAAGAGGCTTCCTCACTAAGTTAACTTTCTGGGGATATAATGAGCACAACACTTGCTTATTGGAAAGACAAGAAGAAAAAAAAAAACAGAGGATGAAATATTCAATATCTTCGGTTCTAGGACCTCATGGACAGCAGGCATGCCTACATATTTAATGTCAGACAAGAATGCAAAGCATCATACCTATGTACTACATGTAAACACCGTTAGAGTTTAATAAAACACCGGCGTGAACAAGATGAGATCACAAATGTGAAAGTAGCTTTAAAAAGGAAATGATTGGAAAGATTCAGAGGAAAGCATTAGTCATACTGAGCCAAGACCTCCATTTTTTTTAGAGAATATTGTCCAGAAGGTCCTACCTGCCTCAATTCTGATGTCCACCTCAACCTGGAGTATGGAGAAAGCAAACTGGGTTTAACCTTTAACAGGACCTGCTTCCCGAGGCGTTCTGACCAGCAGCCTGCAGTGTGAGCTTTCTGAGAGCAGAGGCTGTGAGCAAACATTAAAGCATCAGGCGCCTGCAGGTGCTGACAATACACAGACACACACACCTGTGTCTAAGTGGGCCCGTTCCCACTATAGGGAACAGGCCCTGCGCTAGAGGGGAGGCCTTCCCTGCACAGCTGAGCCAACTTGCTCATTCCATCCTGCTTCTGACAGTTCAGCAAGCCTGATTCTTTTCATTCCCTTTCTCGCCATGTCACCATCCAGCATTGTGGGAGACAGTGACCCTTCTCCCATGTAATTGCTAGCTACTGAAATTGTGGTCCATAGACCAGCAACACATGCATCAACAGGGAACTTATTGGAATTGTACAGTCTCAGGTCCTACCCCATCTGCTGAGTCAGAACCTGCTTTGTACCTAGGTCTCTGGGTCATCTTTTTTTTTTTCTTTCTTTTTTTATTGTGGTAAAATACACATAATGTAAAATTTACCACTTTAACCATTTTTAGCTGTAACAGCTCAGTGGTATTAAATACTTTCATAATATTGTGCAACCATCATCACCATCCATCTCCATCATCTTGCGAAGCTGGAACTCTATAGCCATTAAGAAATAACTCCTTATCCCTCCTTCCTCCAGCCCCTGACAATCACCACTCTACTTTCTGTCTCTATGATTTTGACTACTCTAGATATCTCACATGAAGGAAATACCCAGTCTTTATCTTTTTTGACTCACTTATTTCATTTAGCATTATGTCTTCAAGTTTCCTCCACGTTATAGTATATGTCAGAATATCCTTCCCTTTTAAGGCTAAAAATATTCCATTATATGTATATACCATATTTTGCTTGTCCACTCATCCGTTAGTGGACACTAGGATTGCTTCCACATTTATCTACTGTGAATAATGCTGCTATGAACATGGGTGTACAAATATTTCTTCAAAACCATGCTTTCAATTATTTTGGGCCTATACCCAGAAGTGGAGTTGCTGGATCATATGGTAATTCTATTTTTAATTTGTTGAGGAACTGCTATATTTTTTTTTCCAGAGAAGCTCTACTATTGTACATTCCCACAAACAGTGCATAAGGGTTCCAATTTCTTCACATTCTTGCCAACACTTGCTATTTTGGGGGGCAGTTCTTCATAGTAGACACCCAAAAGGATGTGAGGTGGTATCTTTTTGTAGTTTTGATTTGCATTTCTCTAATAATCAGTAAAATTGAGCATCTTTTCATGGGCTTATTAACCATATGAATATCTTCTTTGGAGAAATATCTGTTCTAGTCCTTTGCATTTTTAATCATTTGTTCTTGTTATTGTTAAGTTTTAGGAGTTCTCTATGTATTCTGGACATGAGTCCTTTGTCTGATATATGGTTTGAAAATATTTTCCCATTCCATGAGTTGCCTTCCTACTCTATTGATATTGTCTTTTGATACAAAAATTTTTTTAAGTTTCATGAAGTCCAGTTTTTCTACTTCTTCTGTTACCTGTGCCTTTGATGTCATAACCAAGACATCATTACCAAATTCACATAATGAAACTTTTGCCCTATATTTTCCTCTAAGAATTTTATAGTTTAAGGTCTTACATTTAGATCTTTGATCCATTTTGAATTAATTTTTGTATATGGTATTAGGTAAGAGTCTAACATCATTCTTTTGCATGTGGATATCCAGTTTTCTCAGCACCAATTGTTGAAAAGAAGGGTTTTTTCCATGGACTGGTCTTGAAACCTTTGTCAAAGATCACTTGACCCTATATCTGAGGGTTTATTTCTGGGCTCTCTATTCCATTGGTCCATATGTCTGTCATTATGCCAGTACCACATGTTTTGATTACTATAGCTTTGTAGTAGGTTTTGAAATTAGGAGGCATGAATCCTGAAGTTTTGTTCTTTCTTTCCAATATTGTTTTAATTTTTGAGGGTCTTTTGAGATTCCATGTGAATTTTAGGATCATTTTTCTATTTCTGCAAAAGACCGCACAAAAAATTCATTGGACTTTTGATAGGAGTTGCATTGAATCTGAAGATCACTTTGAGAATTGATGTTTTAACAATATGAAGTCTTCCAATCCATGAACATGGGATGTGTTTCCATTTATTTATGTCTTCTTTAATTTCCTTTAGCAATGCTTTATAGTTTTCATTGTACAAGTCTTTCATCTCCTTGGTTAAATTCCTAAGTATCTTATTCTTTTTGATGCTATAGTAAATTGAATTGTTTTTGTAATTTCCCTCTCAGATTGTCCATTGTTAGTAAATAAAAATGCAATTTTTTTCTGTGTTGACTTTATATTCTGCTACTTTGATGAATTCATCTTTTAATTCTAAAAGTTTGTGTCTCTGTGTGTGTGATCTTTAGAGTTTTCTTCATGTAAGATCATATCATCTACAAACAGAAACTTCTTTTCCAGTTTGTATGACTATTTCTTTTCCTGCCTGATTGCACTGGCTAGCACTTCCAGTACTATGCTGAATAGGAGTGGTAAAAGTAGACATCCTTGTCTTGTTCCTCTCCTTAGAGGAAAAACCTTGACTTTTACCATTAAGCATGATGTTTACTGTGGGCTTTTTGTATATGGTTTTTATTATTATTATAAATAGTAGTTTACTTCTATTCCTATTTTGTTGGATGTTTTTTATTATAAATGGGTGTTGAATTTTATCAAATTATTTTTTTGCATCAGTTGAGATGATTATGTGTTTTTACCCTTCATTCTCTTTATGTGGTATATTGATTGACTTTCATACATTGATACATCTTTGCATTACAGGAATAAATTCCACTTGGTTGTGGTATATAGTCTTTTTATTTTTTTTTTAAAGATTTTATTTATTATTTGACAGAGAGAGAATGAGAGAGAGAGAGCACATGAGAGGGGGGAGGGTCAGAGGGAGAAGCAGACTCCCTGCTGAGCAGGGAGCCCGATGCGGGACTTGATCCAGGGACTCCAGGATCATGACCTGAGCCGAAGGCAGTCACTTAACCGACTGAGCCACCCATGCGCCCAATATAGTCTTTTTAAGATGTTGCTCAATTTGGTTTGTTATTACTTTGCTTGGGGATTTTTGCATCAATGCTCATTAGGGATATTGATCTGTAATTTTCTTATAGTGTCTATCTGGCTTTGGTATCAGGGTAATGCCGACAGAATGAGTTAGAAAGTGTTTCCTCTTTGAATTTTTGGAAAAGTTTGAGAAATATTGGTATTTAAAATGTTTAGTAGAATTCACCAGTGAAACCATTAGGTCCAGCGTTTTTCTTGCTTGGGAGGTTTTTTTTTTTTTGTACTGATTCAATCACCTTACAGGTTATAGGTCTATTCAGATTTTCTATTTCTTGATTTAATCTTGGTACATTTTGTATTTCTAGAAATGTTTCCATTTAATCTAGGTTATCTAATTTGTTAGTATATCATTCATCATAGTAGTCTTATAATATTTTTAATTTCTGTAGAATCAATAGTAATGTACCCATTTTTGTTCTGAATTTTAGTAATTTGAGTCTTCTCTCTCCTTTTTTTCTTGGTCAATTATTATCATTTATAATTTTATTATTATTATTATTATTATTATTATTATTATTTGTGGAGCTTTTTGGATGTTTACATTTATATCTTTCATCAAACTTTGGAAGTTTACAGCCATTATTTAGTCAATTGTTTGTCAATTATTTTGTCTTTTCAAAGAACCAGCTTTTGGGTTTTTTTTTTTTATGTTATGTTAATCACCATACATTACATCATTAGATTTTGATGTAGTGTTCCATGATTCATTGTTTGCGTATAAGACCCAGAGCTCCATGCAGTACATGCCCTCTTTAATACCCAACACCAGGCTAACCCATCCCCCCACCCCCCTCCCCTCTAGAACCCTCAGTTTGTTTTTCAGAGTCCATAGTCTCTCATGGTTTGTCTCCCCCTTCAATTTCCCCCTCTTCATTTTTCCCTTCATGCTATCTTCTTCTTCTTCTTCTCCTTTTTTTTAACATATAAGGTATTATTTGTTTCAGAGGTACAGGTCTGTGATTCAACAGTCTTACACAGCTTTTGTTTTTATTAATTTTCTCTATTGCTTTTCTATTCTATTCTATTCATTTATGTTTGCTCTAACTTTTATTTCCTTCCTTCTGCTAGCTTTAGTTTTAGTTTTTCTTCTTTTTCTAGTTCCTTATATTGTGAAGTAAGATTGTTGATTTGAGATCTTTTTTTTTTTTTAACATAAGCATTTATAGCCATAAATGTCCCCTTTAGTGATGTTGTTGCTGCATCGCATAAGTTTTGGTATGTTGTGCTTTCATTTTAATTCATCTCTAAGGATTTTAAATTTTCTCTTATGATTTCTTTTTGATACATTGGTTGTTTAAGAGTGTTGTTTAATTCCCTCAAGTTGGTGAATTTTCCAGTTTTACTTCTGTTATCAATTTATTACTTCTTCTCATTGGGGACACAGAAGATACTTCATATGATATTTATATTTTTGTATCTATTGAGGCTTAATTTGTGGCCTAACATATGGACTACCCTGGAAAATGTCCCATTTCTTCTCAAATGTCTCATTTCTTATCGAATGTGCATTTGCAAAGAATGTGTGTGATCTTTTGTTGGGTAGTGTGTTCTGTGTTTGTCTGTTAGAGCTAGTTGTTTTACTATGTTAAGCCCTCTATTTCCTTACTTATGTTCTGTCTGGTCGTTCTATCCATTACTGAGAGTGGGATATTGATGTAGACTGTTTATCTTTCTCTTCAATTCTATTAGTTTTTGCTTCATATATTTTAAGGTCTGTTCTTATGTACATAAATGTTTTTAATTTTTAAATCTTCTTGATGTATTGAAGCTTTTATTAATACATAATTTCTTTCTTTGTCTCTTTACCTTTTTTTAATTTAAAGTCTATTTTGGGGGTGCCTGGGTGGCTCAGTCATTAAATGTCTGCCTTCAGCTCAGGTCATAATCCCAGGGTCCTGGGATTGAGCCCCGCATTGGGCTTCCTGCTCCATGGGAAGCCTGCTTCTCCCTCTCCCATTCCCCCTGCTTGTGTTCCCTCTCTCACTGTGTCTCTCACTGTCAAATAAATAAATAAAATCTTAAATAAATAAATAATAAATAAAGTCTATTTTGTCCGATGTCAGTATAGCCAGCCCTCCTCTTTTTTCCTGCAGTTCTGCATTTTTTCCTGCATTAATATTTTCTTCTGTATTTTACAGTAATTTATAGTATTTTTATGTTTTGCAATAAAATGTTTAAATTCCTTTCTCATCTCCTTTTGTGTATAATATATAACTGTTTTCTTTGTGGTTAGCATGGGGATTACATTCAACGTTCTAAAGTTGTAACACTCTAATTTGAATTTATACCAGCCTAACTTCAATAAAATACAAAAACTCTGCTCCTTTACCTATATGTCCTCACCCCTTTCCATTGTTGATGTCACAAATTTGCATCTTTATGCATTGTGTGCCCAGAAACATAAACTAAAATTCTTTTAAATGCATCAGTCTCTTAAATTATGTGGAAAACAGAATTTATAGTTATAAATAAAAGTCACAAAAATATTAGCTTTTAGACTGATAATTGCTCTTCAAAAACATATAAGTGTATTAAATCATGTAGAAAACAAAAAGTGGAATTACATACTATTGTTATAATACTTTTGTCTTTGTCTTTTGGAAGTTGGATTATAATGTGTTTCATTATGGTCCCTTTGAGTCATCTTACTTGGAGCTCGTGCAGCTTCTTGGATGTTTACATTTATATCTTTCAGCAAACTTTGGAAGTTTTCAGCCATTATTTATTCAAACATCCTCTGTCTCTTCTCTTTCTGGGACTCCCATAATGCATATCAACATACCTATTTGATGCACTTGATACACCACTTGATGGTGTCCCATAGGTCCCTTAGGCTCTGTTGATTTTTTCTTCATTCTTTTTTCTTTCCATTCCTCAGGCATGATAATTTCCATTGCCCTATCTTCAAGTTTGCTGATTCTTTTTGTTCAAATCTGCCTTTGAATCCCTCTAGCTGAATTTTTTATTTGAGTCAATGTACTTTTAAGCTCCAGAATGGCTTTTGTTTTTTTTTTTAAGGCTTTCTCCCTATACTGGCATTTCCATTTTTTGCATACATTATTTTCTTGATTTTTCTTCATATCTTCTTTTAGTTCCTTGAGCATCTTTAAAACAATTGTTTTAAAGTCTTTGTCCAATACATCTACCATTAGGTCTTTTTCAGGGACAGCTTTTGTCAATTTATTTGTTTCCTTTGAATAAGCCATACTTTTATGTTTTGTTTTGTATGCCTGTGATTTCTTTGTTGAACACTGGACATTTGAATCTAATAGTGTCATAACTTTGGAAATTAGATTCTCCACTTCCCCAGAGTTCACTATTTTGGGGGTTTTGTTTTCTTTCTATTTTTGGGGTTTTTTTGCATTGTTGTGGGCTCTATGTGCCCAGGATCACCCTGAGGTATATATTTAAGACCTTCACAGGTCCTTTCTAAGCTCTTCCCTTCTAATTTTCCCCATATATGCAATTGTTTTTGAATACCCCAGTCTTTAATGTTTGGCTACAAAGAGAGGAAAAAGAGTAGTATGAAGGGAGAAGGGAAGGGTGCCTTTCCTTCAAATCACCTGGAAGTCACTTCAGCCAGAGGAAGAGGGGCTTACAACAATGGGGAGACGTACAGCAAATGACTGTCCACCTCTTTGTCTGCACCTCTGTGATTGGAAGTAATCAGAGTTATTAGAGCACTGATTCCCAATATTTGGAGGACAGTGTCCTTTTTGCCCTCTCTGGCTCTTGAAAGCTGTGTGAAGATTGGTTATTTTCCACAAACATGTGTACTGCCTGTCACATGGCTGGGACTGGAGATGGGTTAGCCGTTACAGTTCTAGGAGCTGTGATTGACCAAAATTATCCACAATTTAACATCTAAGCTTTCCCTTAGAAGTTGCAAGCCTTCAATGGACTCCAGAGTTCCAAAATAGTTACATCAGAAAGATTCTGCCAGTGCAATTATTGTCTAGGTAGGAAGACAGATTCCTAGTGTCTCCCAGTCTGCCATCTTCCCAGAAACCTCTCAGAATCTGGGTGATCTTTATGCACATTTGAGTTTGAGAAGGCTGCTCTTAGTTACGTTTAGCTCACCATTTGCTACAGGCCCTTTTCTGAGCACATTTTCTCTATATCCAGGCTTGGATGAAAACTGGCTCTCCTCTTGATAGTGATACTTTTTAACTTCTCACAAGTAAAGTCTGCCCATTTTTACCTGTCCTTGGATTTCAGGGACAACAGATTGCTTTGTTATGTAAAGACCACTCTATTCAGTGCCAGTTCTGTGCCCAGGCACTGTTAAATGCTTTACATCTTTTACTTCATTTAAGTCTAACCATAAGCTAGTATAAGAAATGCTGTTATTATTTCCATTTTATAGAGGAGGAAATCAAGCTTTATAAAAGTGCAATTTCCTGAGTAATATCACTCAGCTAGTACGTGTCAGCAGGGATATGAACTTTAGTATATCCAAGTCCAGAGGCATCACCACTATTGCCTCTCTCCCCATGCCCACTCCAAATTGAAGTTTGTCAGCTCTCCTGCAACAACTCCATTGCCTTTTGCATTGGTTTTTATTACTGCCATAAGAGATTACCACAAATTTAGCAGCTAACAACAATACATATTTATTACCTCATAGGTAATAAACATAGTTCTGTAGGTCAGAAGTTCCAGGGCAGTATACTGATTTCTCTGTTCCTAGTTTCACTTGGCTAAAATCAAAGTCTTAGGCAGACCAAGGATCTGGAGGAGAACCTGCTTACCAACTCATTCTTACCAACTCCTTTAGGTTACTGGCTGGATTCAATGCCATGTAGTTATAGGATGGAGGTCCCTATTTTCTTGCTAGAGGTTGGCCAGGGGTCATTGTAGAGACCTTTACATTCCCCAGTTTGTGGCCTCCTCATCTTCAAAGTCAGCAATAGTAGGCTGAGTCCTTCTCATTCTTTGGATCACTCTAATTTCCCCTTCAGCCTCATCTCTTCTATTCTCAGATGCAGAAAGTTCTCCACTTTTAAGGACCCATGTAATTAGATCGGACCCACCTTGAAAATCCAGGATAGTCCCCCCTTATTTTAAGGCCCTTAACCTTAATTTGATCTGCAAAGTCCTTTTTGTCTTATTGTGTAGCCTATTTCCACATCTCAACTTTTAGGCCATGGACATCTTTGGGGAACATTTCTGCCTATCATACCTCCAAGCTCACACCACTTAATTATATCACCCCTTTCTCTTCTTGACATGTTATTAATATTTTCAACTTTTACTATAGTCACTTAAAATTGTAGAGTCTAGCTCTCTGACGTTTTCCTCAGAGATCACTCTGAGATATATTAGTGACCATTCTGATGACCTTCTTTCTCACTACCAAGCATGTTCACCTCCGCTCCACATTTCACGGTCACACTTGGCTGTGCTGCTGCCGACAGGGAACCTGTAATAAGAGATAGAATATTGTTCCCAGATACATATGGGGCTAGATTTTGATGACAAAATTACTGGCTTTTATTTGATAGTTTATGTATGCAAAATGAATTAAAATCAAATTTAAAAAGGATGAACAATACCTGGTAACAGAAGATATGATTATACAGCATCAGTCAAAACATGCCAGTAAACTGATTTTAAAAAAATCTAGGGTAAACAATTTCATAGACTTGGATGTCAGAGTTCGGTAGAAAGAAATATGATTTTAGAATGAAACCTTTTAACAGTCCTGTGGAATGACAGGAATTGATTTTGGCATCAAAATGTGAACTCCCTTGCTGCTTTTAAAAATATATTAAGCAGGAGATCAGTACTGAATTTGGTTACGTCAATATGATTTTAGAGAGAGGGAGTATGATTTACCTGCTATATAAAACCCATTTTCTCCATTAGGGATAGAGAAATGGGTCATCTTCTTGATGAAGTCATGTATGATCTCAGTTAAGGAGGAGCCACGGAGATGCTGCCGTACATAATGAAGAGCTAGGAGGATGCTCTGTTTTTCTCTGTAAGTTGTTGCTGTACCACATCAATTTATCCACTGTAGCTGTGAAAGGCTACCCATCCCACTGTTCCTGGACTGCTGCCAAAACTGCCAGCTGGGAACCTTTGTATATTACAATAGGAAAAAGGACATCTTTTAAAGTGAAGTTTTTATAAATTACCTGTAAAAATATTCACATCTCAAGCAAAGATTTGTTTTTAATTTGGCTTGATGTTACTTCTCTGAATCCAACCACAAACCCAAATAATTCATAAACTCTAAGTGCATAACATGGGGTTCCTATTAAAATTTTACATAGTGTGGGGAGTCTCCTGATTTGTTAGGTTTGGAGTAATGGTCAGAAATCTGAATGTTTAATAAACACCCCATCTAATCCTGTTAGTGAGAATCATAAGTGGACCCTGCTTTGGGTAATACTGTTCAAGTGCTCCTTGTCCCACCTGCCATATCGTACTATGGAAAGAAAGAGGAAAAAGGGAAATAAATGGGTAAATGGGGAAGAGCTTCAACTTTAACCTTCAAAAGAAATTTTGTCTTGCCTGCCCTTTCCCCATTCCTTCCCATCTCCCAGCACTAACAACAATACCTCAAACTAAAAGTCAAATTTTGTTTTTCATTAAGAATTCATAGTTGCTAGAAACCTGTAAGGCTCTAAAAGTCCTTTGGTGATTCAGGGGGAAATGTTTCTAAAGGGCCAAATGTTTCTAAGAGCCAAAGATTGAGCCATGTCCCCCAAATCTCCCTGAAATGGGATTCTATTCAAATGGATACAATAGTACTTTACTCTCTTCTCACTGTTCTTCTTGCAAAAAGCTGCTAAAACATCAAATGAGAAAAATTATATATTCTCAGTGAATGGTCATCCTAATCATTTCAAAATGCAAACGCTTATAGAAATTTGGAGCAGTGGTGATAATCACAAATCACCAATGACAATATAGTCAATGAAAAGTCACTGGAGCCAGCTACCCTTTCAAGAGTTTTAATTTGCAATCAAGTCAAGAGCTATTCTAGTGAAGCAAGAAGCAGTTTGAAGAACAGAAGTTCAACCCAAAGTGGGAAAGCAATACAGTAAGGATGCCATGAAAAATATCCAGTAACCTAAAATGTGAAGTCAATCTATCAAGTTTTGCAAGTTCTTGCAAATTAGGCCACCCCGATGAATCTCCTTCAAGTAGTCTTTCTCAAACAAGTGACTTAAATCCTTTTAATGAAATATAAAACTGAACATAGGAAGTAATCTTTCAATCTTAACAACACTGTACTTACTTTCAATGATATTTTTAACATGTATTGAGCACCTGTTGCATGCAAGCTCCATGCTATGAGGTTGGGAATGGGAGATTGTATAACTAATAAGACATGGTATGATGCCCTCGAAGGGGTTCACAATCCAGTAAGGGTCTAGCTGTGAGTAAATATTTCCCAGACAGGAACAGAAGGAATATGAAATGAAATGAGAGTAAGGAAAGAAAATGAACAAACATTTCTTTAATGCTTCCTCTATCCTTGGCACTGTGCTAAGTTCTGTGCATTTGTTATTTATTTTTGGTCAAATACATGGTTATTTTTCCATAATTTCCTAGAAGCAGATTGTTCTTCTGGGTCAGAGGGTTGGTTACTCATGAACTGACTGGGAACATGTTTAAAACTCATCTTCTTTCTGGATTGCAGACTAACAGACCAGTTAGTTTACAGATTAACAAAATGTGTTCCAACAATGTATGAAAAAGTAAATAAACTCTCTTTCCTTACTCATGATAATCAAGGACAGTTTTCTGTTTCTCCAGCTTTCTGTTTTATCACTAATAATTGTGAATAATTAGAAATTCTGTTTCATTGGACATCAAGTCTACTGACAGCATTAATAACAGGTAGAATTTCCTGAGTGTTGGACAACTCCCATCTCATTTCATCTTTACCTATGAAGTGGGAAAGATTATTCTCATTTTACAGGTGATGAAACTGAAGCTTAAGAAATTGAATAAGTTGGAGTGCCTGGGTGGCTCAGTCAGTTAAGCGGCTGCCTTCGGCTCAGGTCATGATCTCAGGGTCCTGGGATCAAGTCCCACATCGGGCTCCCTGCTCAGTGGAGAGCCTTCTTCTCCCTCTCCCTCTGCCTGCCTCTTTGCCTACTTGTGCTATCTCTCTGTTAAATAAATAAATAAAATCTTAAAAAAAAGAAATTGAATAACTTGTCCATGGTTATATAATTAAAAATGTCAAGCTGAGAATCAAACCCACATTGCTGACTCCATAGCCTATGCCTAACCACTCTGATATATCACCTTATTATGTATATGACTACTTCAATATAGTAGTAATAGAAAACTGATACCCAGGTCTGAGATTGGTTCACTCATGACATGTGCTAAGAATGTAAAGGAAATTCTTCACTGTATGGCCATAATTTTCCCCATGAAACAAACAAACAACAAAAATAACCTTTAGTTTCTTGAAGCCTTCCTCATTTCTACATACATGGCTTGTTTTATTATAAAATATCTCCTTATGAAAAAAAAAAGTTTAGTTAGTATCTAAATAGCCAATAACAAATTCAGATTTCAAAAGAAAGAAAACAGTCTGTTCTCAGGTCTGTTACTTCATACTCATAATGCCCAGAGGGTTCTCCTGGTACCCTGTTCCCTCACAAAATAGGTGTTCTCCAATGTAGTACCTAATGTGAAGTCAGGGTGAAACTAAGCCTTGCCTTGACATAAAAGCACATCAGGAGCTAGCCCCAACACCAGAACTTTTGTCTTGAGTTTTCCTACACTGCTCTTAGCTCCAAGCCAAATGCCTGCACTACAGGGGCATAGTTAAGTTTGAGTCTGTACCACGTTGCTGCACTCCCTCTGGATATGGGCTTTTTGGAAAAAGACCAGTGCTCCCTGTCCTTTCTCCAACATACAAAACTGGGTACACTAAGCACAGAACTCTGCAGTCTTCTCATTCCTCCTTTTGCCTCCTGTAGACATGATGCTACTATTTTTTAAATCACAAGGTCTTAAGCTACAGGATCCTAGGTCTTGAATGAAAACTCTGACCACCTACTTGAGTCAGAGACAAAGTGGAAAATTTGAATAGAACCAAGCAATTTAACATGCTGTTTCAACTTCCAAATTACTGAGAAAGTAAACTTGGTAATACTTATTTACCTCTTAGGATGAGACAATTAATAAAACTTTTTGGCTTTTTATGAAATTCCAAAACCCAAAGGAAATTCATGTTTTATATTCTACTTGCATTGCACAAATTAATGGGCTTCCCTGTTCAGAATAAGCAATGAGGACTTTGTCCTAATTGGGAGGAGTCCAAAATGTTGTGAAATTTTTTTGCTGGTCCCTCTTCAATTCATTTTAATTTTTGTCTGTTGCATGGTCTTGAAAATTAATTTTCTGAAAGGGCAGCTTTATATATTATTGTGATTTTCTCAACTAATCTTTCTTTGTGGGCTATAAAGTAAAAAATTAGTTGATTACAAACAGGCAAATAACAATTTCTCCTATGGCAATTACTTCTTTTGATTAAATACATTGCTCTGTAAATCATGCTTGACTTTCTCATTACTCAAAATGAAAGCCCTTAAACACCCTTAAATACCCTTTGGAACAAAATATTCTGTTGCTTTTCCATAATACTAATAATAATGATAATAATAATAATTGAATGAACTCATTTAATTAAATGACATATTTTATCAATTAATCCAAATGGTGAAACATAACCCTTTTCTCCTGTTATTTTTTTTTATTTTTATTTTTTAAATTATTTAAATTTAACTTAGTTAACCTATTCTATATTATAGTTTCAGGGGTAGGATTTAGTGATTCATCAGTTGCATATAACACCCAGTGCTCATTACATCAAGTGCCTTCCTTAATGCCCATCACCTAGTTACCCCTTACCCCCACCCCTCCAGCAACCCTCAGGTTGTTTCCTATGATTAAGAGTCTCTTATAGTTTGTCTCCCTCACTGTTGTTATCATTTTATTTTTCCTTCCCTTCCCCTATGTTCATCTGTTTTGTTTCTTAAATTCCACATATGAGTGAAATCGTATGGTATTTGTCTTTCTCTGACTGTCTTATTTCGAGTAGCATAATACCCTCTAGTTCCATACACATCTTTGCAAATGGCAAGATTTCATTCTTTTTTATGGTTGAGTAGTATTCCATTATGTATATATACCACATCTTCTTTATCCATTCATCAATCGATGGACATTTGGGCTCTTTCCATAGTTTGGCTATTGTGGACATTGCTGCTATAAACATTGGGGTGCAGGTGCCCTTTAGGATCACTACATTTGGCTCTTTGGGATAAATACTCAGTAGTATAATTGCTTGGTAGTAGTGTAGCTCTATTTGTAACTTTTTGAGGAAACTTCACAGTGTTTTTCACAGTGGCTGTACCAGTTTGCATTCCCACCAACAGTGTAGGAGGGTTCCCCTTTCTCCACATCTTTACAAACATCTGTTGTTTCCTGAGTTGTTAATTTTAGACATTCTGACAGGTCTGAGGTGGTATCTCATTGTGGTTTTGATTTGTATTTCCCTGATGCCGAGTGATGTTGAGCATTTTTTCATGTGTCTGTTGGCTATTTGTATGTCTTCTTTGAAGAAATGTCTGTTCATATCTTCTGCCCATTTCTTAACTGCATTTTTTATTTTTTAGGTGTTGAGTTTAATTCTTTATAGATTTTGGATATTAGCCCTTAATCTGATAAGACATTTGTAAATATCTTCTCAATTCTGTAGGTTGCCTTTTAGTTTTGTTGACTGTTTCCTTTGCTGTGCAAAAGTTTTTTATCTTGATGAAGTCCCAATAGTTCATTTTTGCTTTTGTTTCCCTTGCTTTTGGAGATGTGTCTAGCAAGAAGTTGCTGAAGCCAAGGTCAAAGAGGTTGCTGCCTGTGTTCTCCTCTAGGATTTTGATGAAATCTTGTTTCACATTTAGGTCTTTCATCCATTTTGAGTTTATTTTTGTGTATGGTGCGAGAAAGTGGTCCAGTTTCATTCTTCTGTGTGTGACTGTTCAATTTTCCCAACATCACTTGTTGAAGAGACTATTTTTTTTTTTATTTTTAAGTTACCTTTTAAAGAAAGCCAGAACAATTGAGTGATAAAATATCCTGTGTGGCAAGACTTTGCTGCTGAGGGCATATTCTGTGGTCTTCAGACAGGTGGCAATTTTAATTGTGAAGTTATATTTGTTAGTGTTACCTGTAGAAGCATATTTCCTGCTGTATTCAGTTTGTGTGAGAATAACTCTTTGGACTGATCATCTCCATATACAAATGTATGTTTTCGTGGTGAATTGAGATGCAAACCTGATTTTACACAGCCACTTTCTTTGTAAGGAAGTGGACATATCTAATGAACATTTATTCAGAGGACATATGATGATACAAAAAAGAAACACCTAAAAATAGTAATATAGGATAAAGTGTTTCCAAGTGTGGTACATATGGCACCAGTAATAATACGAAATCATTACAGGTAGTATATGGACAAGCTTTTTTGTTATCATTGTTATTTATTTATTGGCTACCTATTAGAGAAAGCATATAATGAATTCAATAACCCTCCAAATTTTATGGCCTTAAATACTTAGAACAAGTAGCAGGTATGAAAAGTGAATTGACTTAGCTAAGAGAAACATTAAGAATGTAGTGTTGGAGTGGTGTTGAAATAAGACAAACATTTCAAGCTGGCATGGGAATAACCAGAGTAAACATGGGCATAATGGTATATAGTGGTACACAGCCACAGAGTGGCATGGGACCCTGGTTCGACCATTTAATATCTGGCAGATTCCACATTTGTAAAAGCCTTTCTATAAAGGGTCTGCTCAGAGAATTTTTAAAATCCACCTAAAGCTTTTAGCTGGTCATATAGTAAGCTCTAAATGAGTGACAGGTGTAATTATTTATCTCAATAAAAAGTCTCCTCTCAAGGACCCATCTACCAACAACAGAAAGCAAATCCCTTGCACTGGGTGAATATAGGCACAGAATAGTATTGTTAGGAAAATCATATACAACTGTCTAATGTTTTTAAAAGAAGAGTTGCAAAAGTTGAAAATAGAGCTACCATACGATCCAGCAATTGCACTACTGGGTATTTACCCCAAAGATACAAATGTAGGGATCCGAAGGGGTACGTGCATCCTGATGTTTATAGGAGCAATGTCCACAATAGCCAAACTGTGGAAAGAGCCAAGATGTCCATCGACAGATGAATGGATAAAGAAGATTTGGTATATATACACAATGAAATATTATGCAACCATCAAAAGGAATGAAATCTTGCCATTTGCAACGACATGGATGGAACTGGAGAGTGTTATGCTGAGTGAAATAAGTCAATCAGAGAAAGATATGTATCATATGACCTCACTGATATGAGGAATTCTTAATCTCAGGAAACAAACTGAGGGTTGCTGGAATGGTGGGAGTGGGAGGGATAGGACGGCTGGGTGATAGACATTGGGGAGGGTGTGTGCTATGGCGAGCGCTGTGAATTGTGCAAGACTGTTGAATCACAGATCTGTACCTCTGAAACAAATAATACATTATATGTTAAAAAAGAAGAAGAAGAAGATAGCTGAGGGGAAGAATGAAGGGGGGGATATCAGAGGGGGAGATGAACCATGAGAGACGATGGACTCTGAAAAACAAACTGAGGGTTCTAGAGGCGAGGGGTTGGGAGGATGGGTTAGCCTGGTGATGGGTATTAAAGAGGGCATGTTCTGCATGGAACACTGGGTGTTATACACAAATAATGAATCATGGAACACTACATCAAAAACAAATGATGTAGTGTATGGTGATTAACATAACATAATAATAAAAAAATAAAATAGAAGAATTGCTCAGGGGCCCCTGGGTGGCTCAGTTGGTTGGCATCCAGCTCTTGATCTGGGCTAAGATCATGATCTCAGCGTTGTGAGATAGAGCCCCATGTAGGGCTCTATGCTCAGTGTGGAGTCTGCTTGAGAGTTTCTCTCTCCTTCTGCCCCTACCCCCTCCCTCTCTCCCCCCCAAAATAAATAAATAAATCTTTCTAAAGAATTTAAAAAACAAAGAAGAATTGACCAAAACATGGAAATTAATTAGCCTTTAATGATAATTTTTGCTTTCCTAAGCTAAAAATATGTGTGTACTCTATTATACAGCATTAACCTTCAGTTCCTTTTGCCTAGGGACTGTGTATTTTTAGTCTTGACAACTTCTAAAGTGTTAAACATGAAGTTTTCACCTATTTGACTCTTAATAAAGACCTATGGAGATGGCTGGCTATTACATATATATTGCTTCACTAATTTTTAAGATTTCCTTACCTACCATGACTTTGGAAGGCAGTAAATATTCACAAAACACATAACTTTTGGCTAGATGTGTTTTGTATCCAAAGAAAAATCCTCATATTTTGTAAAACATTACCAGAACTTCTCTATATATTCTCAACATTGTTATATTCCCTGTGCTTTATATATCTACCTGTTTCTGAAATCATATATACAAAGTCCTAAAACATCAGCAACAGCATCTGATTGCTGTAGGCCCATTCATCTCTTCCTGCTCTATGTGCTCACAGACTGTGAGTTCCACTTGAAGTATTAAAAAAAAATCCTAGATCTTTTCCTATATCTGTGCTTGGCAATTTATGGGTGATCAATAAATGCTTGCTCACCAGTTGGTTTTCTATCAGGGGTAAATTACTCAGAGAGCAATCTCACCCCCCCCCCAGAGTCAATTGTTCATCACTGCTATATTTTAATGTTTTAAAATCTTTTTTTTAGATAGACAAAAGTAATTGCAATAACACTCATCCTTTCCTCCCCTGAATTACACTGAAACCTGGAGGAATTCTGACTAATGGCTAGCATCATGATACCTTAATAAATGTCATACTAACTGATTTTTAGGTGATACTTAAGCTGTAAATATGTATTATACTTACATATCCCTTAGGATTGTAAGGGTGGACCTATATATTTTTAATTCTTCCAACACTGTTTCTGAAATATAACCTAAAATGAGCAAATGAGGCACTTTAAAAAGAATTGGGTTTTTTTCAGTGAAGTATGATATGTAATAGCAGAAATTTGGAGATAATCAAAAGCTCATTGATAGAGAACTGGTGTACCTATTCCATGGAATGTGCCATGTAGCTGTGAATATGAATGAGGCAAATCTGTGTGTATTCTTATGTTAGGTTGTCCATGATATAATGTACAATCAATAAAAAGGAAGTACGAATGGGGGCACCTGGGTGGATCAGTTGGTTAAGTGTCTAACTCTTGGTTTCAGATCAGGTCATGATCTCAGGGCTGTGAGATTGAGCCCCACCTCAGGCTCCACACTGGGCATGGAGCCTGCTTAAGATTCTTTCTCTCCCTTTCTTTTAGCCCCTCCCCTCTCTAAAAAAAATAAATTAAAATTAAAAATTAAAAAAATTTTAAAAATAAAAATAAATTAAAAACAAAAAAAGAGAAAGTATGAATGGTATGAACTGCTTGAACATATTTGGTCTGTCGATAGAAAAGTCCTAGAAAGACACATTCCTAACTATGCATCATGGGTCCCTGAGCAGTGGAGTGGGGAGAAGAATAAAAGGGCTTTGGGTTTTTATTTCATGTATTCCTGTTGTAAACTTTTATTATAATAATAGCTTTTAATAAGCATTTTCATTTCTATAACCTTTTTAAAGACAACAAAATGTGTTTTAATAATGGTAGTCTTAGACTAGCACTATCTATTGCTTGGATTTATTGCCATGCTACTGGAAGTCACTGTCTACACAGCTTCCTCCTTTATATATTTGTTTTGTTTTCCCAATCGATAACTCTAAAAAGACATGTTGCCCTATGGCCATGTTCACCAGGGCTTTCTTTTTCCACTGTGGGAGACCACTAAACAGAGAATGACTTAGAGTAAGCATTGATTGGTTTAGGTTCAAACACACATGAATGAATGAATGAATCTTAGATCCATTATTTACAAGTCCAGACTTCTGGTTATGAGGAATAGCAACATATCAAAGCCACCTAAAGTCAAGGGAAGATTATTGTTAGAATATAGATCATACCTCTAAATGAATCACAGCTGGACCTCCTGGGAAATGCTGGCTGGAGCTATGAAACTATTGGAGACCCAGCCAACTACCTTCTCTGCTCTCCTCTCTCCCTCATTTGACTTCTCTGTTTTCTACTTTATTCTCTTCCTGCAAAATAGTTCCCTCTTCTTTTTCATGGTTTTGATGCCCAATAACTCATTTGCACATGACTTTTCTTGCTGTAAAATCTACTCAGGCCTGGGCTCCATGGGACCTTTCAGCTTCTCATAATTCTTGGATCTCTTGTTTATGACAGATCACAAGAATTAAATGGGATAACACGTGGCTTAAAAGAGTCTCATGTTTCTTGACACGATACATAAAAGATACCAGTCTTCTTTAAATATCAGTGTCTTCAACCGCAAAATGTAAAACTATAGAATCAACATCATAAGGTTTCTGTAAAATTCGTAGTATAATGCCTGCCGTAGAGTAACTGCTTCATAAATGTTAGATTATGTTATTGTTACTGTTATTGTTGTTAAATTCATCATGATTATTACTTTAAGGATTTTCAGAAAATGAATGAACTGCTCCATCCAAGTGAGTAGACTTCACGAATGCCTCTATTTCTGCACAGATTTTTGGAGCAGACGACATCATATCATCTGATAGAGAAGTATACAAGCAATAAACCTGACAGCTCTATAAAACAAATCATCATACATCAACAGTTTCTCAAGGCCAGGCAACAATGAGAAAAGACAGAAATGCTCTTATTCACGTTTGAGGTAAGGAAACGTGCAGTTAAATGAAGACAGTGATAACATCATTTAAAGCAAAGGCTATCAAGATGCCTCCATTAATCACTAGGCAGGAGCTCGCTCATAATGTAAAGGGGAAAAAATATGCTTCTCAGAGTCCTCTCTGTGTCTTGGCCCAGTGGAAAGGAGTTTGATAAAGCACATAATAAGTAGGTTCCTGCCAAATATCAGACACACAGGGAATTCAATAATGAACATTTTCCAAACCATCCGATGACCCATTTCCTATCTACATATGAGGAAGTCCTGGCATGAACTTTGGAGATGTGACAACAGACATGGAGACATGTTTTAATCTCATGTTTCTTATGAAATTAGCAAACAATGTGCTTAGTGATACTCTAAACATAACACGCCACCATCTGATTAATGAAACATGTCAGCTCAGCTATCAACACTTAACATTTATTATGTTCAATGACATTCTTGTCTTAGATCTCAAAATAACAGGTGTTTCAGCGATGAAAAGTCAAGACAAAAGTGTGAAGCTAAGGCTTTCACATACTTTTCTTCAAATTTTGCAGCAACACAGTTTTTGACAGAGGGCTTCTGACTGCTCAGTTTGATGGCCATACAAACTTAAAAAACCTGAAGTGTAGAGTTTCCCAGGGGATGACATAATGAAATAAATGTACTCATGAATATGTATGGTGGAGGAGGCCATCTGTTCTCCACCAACCTCTTTTCTTTTAACAACTCACAAATATCCAGCCCCACCCCCATGCCTACCCCACTATCCAGAAAAAAAAAGTATATCTTCATCTGAAGATTTTAAAAATCAGAATTGTTTCATCTCAGGCAAGAAACATAATTATAATAGAACTACTTTTATTGTCAGACTAAAAATAAATTAATAAATCAAAGAGTGCTGTGCAACTGTGAGCCCTGAATTTCCTATTTGCTCTTCCATCCTTCAGGAATGACATTCCTTACTCTTCACCAATCCTGAAAGCCACATGAACCTGCCTTTTGGGCTACAAACATGAGAACACCAAGCAGAGTAGGTAACATTCCATCATTCAGAATTTGGAGTTAGCTCCAGTTGCCGTATGTTCAGGTTCAATATTAAGTACTTCCCATGATCCCTTTGGAATCCATTACTCATCAATAATTTTGAGAACAGAGGATGAGGCCAATCTTACCATTCCAATGTGACAGAAAAGAAATTTTTAAGAAATAAGATAGTCAGCAAAGAGCAAGAGATGAACTTCTTAGAAAAATTGATTGCAAAATGATTAATTTTGGGGGTCAACCGAATCCTATCTGAAATGCATAAAGAACACTTGTGTATTATTTATAGGATTCTTTTGGTAAATCTTTTATAAAGTGAATACATATGAAAAGAATAATCACTCCTAATTCCTTTGCTTTACAATTTCAACTTTATGAATATCTTACCTTCTTTGAGGAATGCTTCTAGCCAGTCTCTGTATTTCAGAAGAAAAGTGATTTAAGGTTAAACTCTTCTCACAACAAAATAGAACTTAAAAAATTAAAAAAGAAAAAAAAACCATAGTCACAGCAGTAGCCCCTGTGCTTTATTAAATTTTCTCAAACTACTCTTGTAGATAGAGTCTGTGATAAACTGTTAGTTTTATCAGAAAACAGAAAACCAAAGGACAACAATATCATTAAATTCCAGAAGGTAATAAGATGGATTGGGAAGAGCATATATGTCCTAAAATGAAAAAAATCAAGGCTTTGACCCCTCCTCTGTTTAGTTAATAGTATGACCCTGGGCAATCTGCCCATGGTTTCTAGCACTCTACATTTTTATCCGTTAAATCAGAATACCAATACCAACCTTATGATGCTATTAGGATGATATGATAAGGTAATAAACGTGAAAGCACTCCATTAACAAAAAAGAACTTTTTAAAATAAGCCTGAAACAGATGTTAAAGTGAATTAATTTATAAATTACATTCCTAATAAAAATAAAATGTGTTTACTACCCAATCACTTCTCACCATCAAGATGGTCCTCTCTAAATGGTCATTTATATTGCCTAAAACAGTTACACTAAACTTTGTTCTCTTAGCCCATTACAGTAGCAAGATACAGAAAATAAACTGAAGTGTTTAAATTGTTCCCTACATTTAGGAATCTTAAAAACACCAGCAGAACATCCTAAAGGAATGCTACCCAAGTGGAAGAGAGTTCTGAGACCACCTTGCAGAAATCTTCCACATCTCTGTGGTCAGCTGCCCATCCATGAGGTCAAGAGATTGGACGACATTGTCTCAAAGTTCTCTTTGGGCTCTGAGATTCTGTGATGCTTTAAGAGAGCAGTGTGGCAAAACAAGCATGAGGCAGGGACCTACCAACTGGCTGTGTGGTTTTGGATGAAACAAGTTACAGACACTCCCTGGGCGTTAGGGGATTTGAGGGGATTTGAGGATAAACTCCTGGGCGCATGTAAATGGTTGCCAAAGGTTTAAAACAATGTAGTCAGGGCCTCTATAATTAAAAACAGAAAGTCTCAGCTTCTTTTGTGGCATTAAGGCAGAACTTGAGACTTGTATAAGCAATGTAGTTCTTTTTAGACAAATTAAGAGTCTAGAGAAAACACATCACAGGTCAATTTCCTTTTAAAGGCATAGTGTCATTTTTTTTCCCCTGAAGTTTTTCTCTTAAGTTTCAGTTAAACATACAGTGAAATATTAGTTTCAGGTATTGGTGTCATTTTTTTTTTATTTTTAAAAAAGCCACTTAAAGAAATGCTACATCCTTGGAATAATGTCAGCTAGGTCTATAAAGCTTTTCACAATTGGAACATCACAAACTTATTTCAAAATTGTAAATGATACAACTTTTACCCAAGGGAGATGGTGAAGCTTCAGTTTCACAGAGATATCAAACTTTGATGGTTTGATGATTTGTTTCAATCGTGAAAATCTTTCTAAATTATATTAGATCAGTTTCCAGGATGCATATTTGAATACTGTGGCAGATCCCATATAAAACAAGTAAGTTGATTTAACACAATGTTTTATGATAAAGGGACAAATGACCACTCCAAAAATAGATCATATAGGCACCAAGGGACTTTGATAAGCACAAGAACCAGCCCTAGGGTTTCTACTCTATGATAATTTGGACTCCATAGCACAGACCGAAAAAGAATTTGTAGAAGATGCAAATGGTGAGTAAAGTCAATGGTAATTTTTTTGGATTGGCTAATAATTATTTATTTGGAAGACATGTATTGTGTCATTGGAAACCTGAGTAAAGTAAAGGCTTAGTCAATGAAATACTTAGTAAATAAATACAGAATGCAACTCAAAATTTGGCATTGAAATTGAGCCTGGGTTCTGTCAGGAACTGCTCGATTTTATACATTTTACTCTAGATTCATTAGTAAGATAAAGTAGACAGGGATATCTGGAAATAACCTCTCTATTCCTTTGAGAACACTTTTTATTTTAACAGCTTTATTAGTGTACAATTTACATAACATAAAATTCATCTGTTTTAAGCGTATAATTCAATGACTTTTGATAAATTTGAAGTCATCCAAACATCATCAGAAACGATCCCTTGTGCCCATTTGCAGCCAAACCCACTCCCTGCCTGGGCAACCACTAATCTGCTTTCTTTCTATAGACTTACCTTTTCTGGACAGTTTGCCTAAATAAAATCATGTAACATGTAGCTTTTTGCATATGGCTTTTTTTCACTTGGCTTATTCTTTTTGAGGCCCATTCCTGTTGTACATGTATCAGTATTAATTCCTTTTCACTGCTGAGTAGTATTCTATTGCAGGGGTATAGCACATTTTCCTTATCAGCTGTTCACAGACATTTGGTTTGTTTCTACTTCTTGGCTATTATACCTAATGGTGCTATGAACATTTATGTGCAAGTCTTTGTATGGAGATAAGTTTCATTTCCCTAGGGTAGTTATCTAGGTGTAGAATTCTATGTCATATAGTAAGAATATGTTTGCCTTTTTAAGAAGCTGACAAACTGGCTTCTACAGTGGCTGTAGGATTTTACTTTACAGGGGTGTAAAGGAATCCAGTTTCTCCATAGCCTCACCAATATATGTTATTGCCTGTCTTTTTAAAGAAAGTCACTTCAGTGTATAAGAAATAGAATTTCACTGTGGTGATAAATCGCTTTTCCCTAATAACTAATGATGTGGAACACCTTTTTCATCTGCTTATTACTAGTTTGTATCTCTCCTTTAACAAAATATCTATTCAGATCTTTTGTCCAGTTTTAAATCAAGTTGTTTGTCTTACTATTGAGTTGTAAGAGTTCTTTATATATTCTGTATGCAAATCCTTTATCAGATATATTCTTTGCAAATATTTTCTTCTGATCAGGAGCTTATCTTTTCATTTTCAAAACTGTGTCTTTTGAAGCACATAAGTCTTTAATTTGTATTAAAATTTTATTTACCAATTTCTTTTGTAGGTCATGCTTTCAATGCCATACACAAGTAGCCTGTGCCTAACCCAAAGTCACAAAGATTTTCTTCTAAAAGTTTTGAGTTTTAGTTCTTACTTTAGGTCTGATCCATTTTGACTTAATTTTTGTATAGGATACAGTCTCATAAGGGTCTAAATTTATCTCTTTGTATGTGCATACCAAATTGTACCAGCACTATTTTTTGAAGACTATCATTTCTTCCAATTAAATTTCCTTTGTCCCTTTTTGAAAACTAGTTGACCATAAATGTAAGATTACTTATTTTTAAAGAGGCAAAGTGGAATAGTGCTTAAGAGTATGGACTGTGAATCCAAACAACTTAGAAAATAATTTTGATTCTGCCTTTCAGTAACTGTTTGGCCTGGATCAAGTTACTGAATATGTGCACTGGGGTTCTCCTCTGTAAAAGGAGGATAATAATAGTACCTACCTAGTTCCTGGGGCTGTGTGATGGATTAAATGAGAAAATACATGTAAAGTACTTACATGATGACCTGGAACAGAGTAGAAAATGCCCAAGAGTAAAGAGCTGTCTTTATTCATTTCTCTGGGGGCAAAGACAGAAGAACCTGGTTGGCTTCTTTATACCATGGAATACAAACTGGAACCACCTAGCCAAAATTTAGAGGATGGCCTGCAAGTATGGGTAAAATCTCTGAAGGAAATTCTGCTTTTTACCTGGTCTTCTCATCTTCCCTTCTTGAGCACTCTTATTTTCTTTATTTTTCAGT
Source organism: Mirounga angustirostris (assembly GCF_029215605.1). Lineage (NCBI taxonomy): Eukaryota > Metazoa > Chordata > Mammalia > Carnivora > Phocidae > Mirounga > Mirounga angustirostris. Next base: position 170,915,669 of record NW_026991709.1, on the reverse strand, counting down.
CTTGTTCAAGCCAATGTGCCTTTTAAAAATACTCTCCTCTCCAAATTCTTAATTGCAGGAAACAAATTGAGGGTTGGTGGAGTGGGGGGTGGGGTGGGAGGGATGGGGTGACTGGGTGATAGACACTGGGGAGGGTATGTGCTCTGGTAAGCGCTGTGAATTGTGCAAGACTGTTGAATCTCAGATCTGTACCTCTGAAACAAATAATGCAATATATGTTAAGAAAAAAAAAAAGAAGAAGAAGGTAACGGGAGGGGAAGAATGAAGCGGGAGAAATCGGAGGGGTAGACGAACCATGAGAGATGATGGACTCTGAAAAACAAACTGAGGGTTCTAGAGGGGAGCGGGGTGGGAGGATGGGTTAGCCTGGTGGTGGGTATTGAGGAGGGCACATTCTGCATGGAGCACTGGGTGTTATGCACAAACAATGAATCATGGAACACTTCATCTAAAACTAATGATGTAATGTATGGGGATTAACATAAGAATAAAAAAAAAATACTCTCCTCTCCAGATTCCCTTGCAGCTAAGACTTATTTCGTGACCCAGTTTTGGCCAATGAGATATAAGCAGAATAAATTGTGTGGGATATCAGAGAAAGCTATGGATTTCCTGAAAAAGAGTAGAGAAACTCAGCTGGTACAAACTACCTCCTCTTCAACCACTCTTTTTCATCTTGCTTGGAAAACAGCAACAGTGCCTAGAGGGAGAGCAGCTATTGAGCAGCCATCTTGCAGCCATGAGGCCAAAATCTTCGTGTTCACAGTAATGGAGCAGAAATGAGAATTGGATCAACTGTAGTGAGGCTGGATTGCCTTCTGGATTTCTTGTATTGCCTTGTGGCGCTTGTCATAGCTACTAGCAATGGAGTGCCTACTATAGGCAAGTTATCTTATGTATCCTCTCTCTAAACATGATAAAAGCGCCTTTAAGATAAGTTTTCCCATCTCCATTTTACAGATGAATACATTGGAAATCAAATAAGTTTAAGTAAGGAGTCTGAGGATAGGCGATGGTCAAGAGGTAGGGCTGGGCTCAAATGCAAATGTGCTTGGCTCGAAGTGTGTCCAGGTCACTGCTCACATGCTGTCCCCAATTAGCTATCTGACTTACCTCAGGATGGGAGCCAAGTCTGGTGACTCCTGTGTATCACACACTCAGCCTAGCTCCTTTTTTGTAGGAAATGGGCAAGGTGTTTCCTCTTTTTGCCTTGTAAAGCTTAGGGCCAAATCTATACATAGTAAGTGAACATTTTTTCTTCAGGGAATTAGCATTTAGCCACAAATAGATGAAATTTCTGCTAATTGTTTTTAATCAAAATGGTCAAGCAATTGACTATGGATTGCTGTGTGGGCTCCACAGATTAATGGTTAGTAACAGAGTAATTTAAAGCATTTAGGAATTCACTTCACAGAAATCACCCTTAGGTGGAAAGTAATCTAAACAATTTCTCCTTCTTTCCAACTCAATTGGTTGCCCTTTTTCTCCAAAGAATATCAATTGCACCTTTTATGCCTTCTAGAGTATGAAAGATTCTAAACATCTTTTCTGTAACTCTGGTGGAGTGGCTTTAAAAAAAAAAAAAGGTGAATTAGGAACCAAAAAATCTTTTATTATTGTTGTTTTGTTTTGCTTTGGTTGGTTGTCAAGAACAGTTTCCCTTTTGAGAGCATTTTCCAAGCAAATATCCTAAGAGATGTTGATAAAATCCTCAAGAAAAATGTTCCCTGGTCAGTTTTGGAAATGTTCTTTCTTAGAAATACTTAATTCACATCAGCATGTTAAAGTTTTTAGAACAAAAACCTTTTAATTTTGCTTAACCCAATGCTTTCCAAATTTATTCGATCTAAGAATTCTTTTATTTATAACAACTATTGATATTTGTAGTAACAGAGTATAGAAATTGCTGTTTTAGGAGAAATAAAAGACTATCCCAGCTCATCTGTTTAACTATTCAATCCATCTAGGCCAGGGGTCAGCAAACCACAAAAGCTGGCCTTTGATCTTTTTTTTATAAGGACAAGGAGTTAACAAGATTTTTCCATTAGTAAACAGTTGTAAAAGAACAAAAACAAAACCACCAAGAATATGCAATGGAGACCTATGTGGCTCAAAGTTCTAAAATGCTTACTATATAGACCTTTATAAAGCACATTTGCCCACCCTTCCCCTGGTACATTAAAATTTTAAAAATTAAATCCATATATTCTGAGAGTATAAAGGCTGGTTAAGAAAAGGGGGGAGACGATGTTTATAGCAGCAATGTCCACAATAGCCAAACTGTGGAAAGAGCCAAGATGTCCATCGACAGATGAATGGATAAAGAAGATGTGGTATATATATATATACAGTGGAATATTATGCAGCCATCAAAAGGAATGAGATCTTGCCATTTGCAACGACGTGGATGGAACTGGAGGGTATTATGCTGAGTGAAATAAGTCAAACAGAGAAAGACATGTATCATATGATCTCACTGATATGAGGAATTCTTAATCGCAGGAAACAAACTGAGTGTTATTGGAGTGGGGGGTGGGGTGGGAGGGATGGGGTGACTGGGTGATAGACACCGGGGAGGGTATGTGCTCTGGTAAGCGCTGTGAATTGTGCAAGACTGTTGAATCTCAGATCTGTACTTCTGAAACAAATAATGCAATATATGTTAAGAAAAAGAAAAGAAGAAGAAGAAGGTAGCGGGAGGGGAAGAATGAAGCGGGGGAAATTGGAGGGGTGGACGAACCATGAGAGATGATGGACTCTGAAAAACAAACTGAGGGTTCTAGAGGGGAGGGGGGTGGGAGGATGGGTTGGCCTGGTGGTGGGTATTGAGGAGGGCACGTTCTGCATGGAGCACTGGGTGTTATGCACAAACAATGAATCATGGAACACTTCATCTAGAACTAATGAGGTAATGTATGGGGATTAACATAAGAATAAAAAAAAAGAGCAAAAAAAAAAAAAGAAAAAAGAAAAGGGGGGAGAGGGTGGAGGGAAGGAAGAGACAAGCCTAGTGTCTAAAATGTAATGGGTAGTATAACATGAGAGGTAACCCTTAGGACTGTGCAGAATAATTTTCTACCATTTTCTATATGCAGCTCATCAAGTAATCTTACATCCAGAGTAAATGTCTCTAGTTCTTTCATCTTTCCTTATATGTATTCAACTCTCTGGATCACCTTGGTCCTTTGTCTCTAAATATGTTCCAGTTGGTCTATATTCCTCTTAAAAAATGATGCCCAGGCCACCTGTTATTCTCCTGAAGGCCCCTGGTAGCCAAGTAGAGCAGGATTTCATTTCTGTCTCTCAAATCAGAGGACACAAATCGGCCAACTAAAAGTCCAATTACACACACGAATGTGTTTTGTGAAGCCTGCTCAATGTTTTAAGGTATAGAAAAGTTACATATAAAAGTCCAGACTTTCAGTGTTCTGTAGAGGAAAAAGTAAGTGGGAAGATCTGGCAGCATTAGCCCTGCATTCCTCCATGCCACAGGCAGCTGGAGCTGTGTAGAAGCTACTCAACTTTAGACAGAGAACAAACTCTAGTTTGCTACAGTCCCTATCACTCCCTAGTGTTGATAGCAAAACTATGCCACTCATTGGCACTTCCTGCCTGGCCCCTGAGGCATTTGAGTTTGTACCCTATTTTACCCCTCTGGCCTATTTCTAGAACCGTGTGTTTAAATATCTATCTATATACTTTGAAATTATTCATTAGCACAGAATAGGTCCTTAAAAATTATACATTGGCACAAAGTTGTGATGAGGGAGAAGCTTAGGAAAAGATCCAGAACCTGGTTGCCCTGGTGGTCTAAACTGTCTCAGTGACGGAGTGCATGGCACAGCTAGGGTTAAGTAGGTAGGTAGTGCTCAGAATCAGAAAGAAAAAGAGGGTAAAGCCTAAAGATGGAGCCAACTGTAAAGAACGTTGGACTAGGAGAAAGAATACCTGGGTTCTATTTTCTACTTCCATTTCCTCACTTTATGTTCATGGGCAGCTTGCTTAGCCTCTTTGGGCTTTAGCCAGTTCTTCTACAAACTGCAGTAAAGTAGCCATGCCGGCTTTGGTTTCTGAATACCCAACAAAATCAATTAAAAGATGCAGAAACACTTTAATATTTATAAAGTGCAACACACACATAAAGTATCATTAATTCCCTACTTTCCAATTTGGCCTAAGTCTGACCTAGTAGGGAAAAAAATCAAAATCAAAAACAAAACAATCTAAAGAAAAAAAGTCCACCAAATGAAGAACTAAGTGCCTCTTAGAGCTAAGACACATACATCTTTTACACTGCAAACTATGTGCTGTTAAAAGGCACAGATGGACCCAGTATGAACTGCTAAAGATGGATAATGATGGGCTCATGTTCACCAAGAATTCCAGACCAACTAGGCTTTTTGGCACACGATACCAGCCTCTTGGACTCAGGGTGTCACAGGTGAGGTGTGTAGACTCTAGCCACCACTGAGATCAGCAGTTTTATAATGGAACATTCTGAAAGGGTTCCTCAGTACAGCCTGTTTTAACTTTTCTCAAAGTTCTCTTAACTTTCCACATGAGTTCAGTGTTACAATAATGCTCTACCTGTCTCTCTTCCACCTGAATTCACATCTTCTTGAGGTTGGTGCCAAGGACACACCCATCCATATAAACACCACTCCCTACCCTCCCAGGAGGGAGCCAAGGATGCACTGTGTCATATTGCTGCAAAAGAAGAAAAGGAACTAAAAGTCAAAGCAAGAGAAGATATTCCTATTGGGGACCATTAGACCTTAATACCAACCTGAAGTCACACATTTCAGCATGGGGAGCTATCCAGCGATTTTTCCCGAGTGTAATTTCATTTGATAATTTTCCCATGCCTAAACCATTGATCACATTGGAATAACTAATGATAGTTGAGCCTGATTCTTTTCCTGCATAGTTGATCTCAGAAATAAGTTCTTAATGGAAGGACTGCACTATAGCTGAAAAGCTATTCTCACACTAATTCTGCAAACCATATTGACAATTCTTTGCAGGAGAAGAAGGGATGATAAAGGAAGGCCAATTTGGACTCAGAGCACAGAAAAAAATGATCCATAGTCATCAGACCTGACCAAAAAAATAGACTTTTTACTTTAAGAGACTGCACTCAAGTGCAGTAGTACAAACTTTTTTTTAAAAATTATTTATTTATTTATTTATTTATTTATTTATTTTTAGAGGGGAGAGGGGCAGGGGGTGGGGAGAGGGAAAGGGAGAGAATCCCAAGCAGACTCCATGCTGAGTGAGGAGCCTGATGCCGGGCTCAATCCCACGACACTGAGATCATGACCTGAGCTGAAACCAAGAGTCAGAGGCTTGATTGACTAAGCCATCCAGGCGCCAGTTGGTACAAACTTTTGCCCTGGGGTATATAAAAGAGAATCAAACATCCAATAAGGTGATAGACTAGAAGCTAGATGACCTTCCAGGTTCCTTCCAAAAATTCCACTTTGGTGCAATGTTTGCTATTTCGGCCATGGATAACAGTCTTGGTCCAAGAGTTGGTTTGCACTGAATTAAGCCAAGGCATAAAAAACAAGCAAGAAGTGGCTGCAGTGTGATTTGTATGGCTGTGCAGGTGTTTTTTTACCCCAAGTGTCCACCATTCTAGCAGGCTGAACTTGAAAATAACAATTTAAGAGAGTGCCAGGTCTGGTTTGCATATTTAAACATAAGTGTGAAGAAAAATGATTGTTACAGTCAGGATTTTCAATTCCATTTTTAGCCAGTGAAAGGGGAAACAGGTTGTGATGGTTAATTTCATGTCTCAATTTGATCAGGCCATGGGGTGCCCAGATTAAACATTATTTCTAGGTGTGTCTTTAAGGGTATTCTTGGATGAGATTAGAATTTGAATCAGTGCACTAAGTAGATTGTCCTCCCCAGTATGGGTGGACATTATCCAATCCATTGAAGGCCTAAATAGAATAAAAGGGTAGAGGAAGGAAGGAAGAATTTGCCCCTTTTTGCTTCTTGCCTGCCTGCTTGAGCTGGGACACTGGTATTCTCCTTCCCTTGGGGACTGGGATTCACACTTTTGGGTCCCATGGTTCTCAGGCCTTTGGACTTGGACTAGAATTACATCACCAGCTTTCCTGGGTATCCAGGTTACAGATGGCAAATTGTAGGATTTCTCAGTTTATACAAGCCAGTCCTTCATAATAAATCTCTTCCTATAGATATATCCTGTTGGTTCTGTTTCTGACTAAAACCCAGGCAGACTTTCTCTAACTAAAACATAAAACATTAATGAAAGAGAAAGATAGTATGGATAATGATAATGATAGTAGTTTCTATTATGTTTCAAACAGTATACCAGGTGTGTTTCATAACAAACCACTCTAAAACACAGTGGCTTTACAAACCGTGGAAGGAGCCAAGATGCCCTTCAACAGATGAATGGATAAAGAAGATGTGGTTCATATATACAATGGAATATTACTCAGCCATCAGAAAGGCTGAATATCCACCATTTGCATCGACATGGATGGAACTGGAGGGGATTATGCTAAGTGAAATAAGTCAAGCAGAGAAAGACAATTATATGGTTTCACTCATATGTAGAACATAAGGAATAGCACAGAAGATCACAGGGGAAGGGAGGGAAAACTGAATGGGAAGAAATCAGAGAAGGAGACAAACCATGAGAGACTCTGGACTCCGGGAAACAAACTGAGGGTTACAGAAGGGAGGGGGGTGGGAGGTAGGGTAGCTGGGTGATGGGTACATGTGGTAATGAGCACTGGGTGTTATATGCAACTAATGACTCATTGAACACTACCTCAAAAACTTATGTACTATATGCTGGCTAACTGAACATAATAAAAAAATTTAAAAAAAATAAAGACACCATTGAAATAAAAAAAATAAAATAAATAAAACACAGTGGCTTTAAACAATGGCCATTGATTATACCTCAGAGGTGACAAATGGGTCAGCTGATCTTGGTGGGGTCCATTCACATATGTTTGAGTTAAATTGGGCCTCTGCTCTGGGCTAGGCTTAGCTGAAGCTATCCCCTGAGCTGGGGAAGCTCTGCTCTGCTCTGCATGTCTCTGTTCTTCCTTCAGGACCAGTGGATAGTCTCATGAGAGTTGTAGCACAGTTGCAAGAGGCAGGCTCAATCAGTAAGTATCTTTTCATATCTCCACTTGTATCATTTCTGCTAAATCTCTTTGCTAAAGCAAGTCACATGGCCAAATACAGAATCAAGGGATGGAATCAAGGAATCGTCTTCTCCTTAGAGAAACAGCAAAATCTCATGGCAAAGCTCATGGATATAGGAAGGAGTCATTAATACTACAGCAAACATCTTTTTTCCTGTCTGGACTATATCCATTCCTACTTCTGGAAAGTGCATCTTAACTTTCCTTTAGGAAACCACTCTTCCACTTTTGGACCCTATGTGGTTGGCTCTCACTCCCAGCTCTCAGGGATGGCATGTCTCAGATCTGCATGATATCAGATTTCTCCTATTCACTTTGGCCACAGCCATTGGTTCAGAAATAGGCATGTGACACAAGCCAGGCCATTAAGATAAAATTCTGGTAATTTTGTTGGAGTTATTAGGAAAGAGAGGTCCCTTTCTGATAGGAGTTGCTGAGAGGCTAGAACAGGAGTCTAGATCTTCCGGCAGCCATCTTGCTACAGTGTGAGGAGAGCCTTGAGAAAGGTGTCAATTTGTCAATTCAAGGAAAACACTAAGGGATAGTGCATAAAAGACTGAGTATATACAGCTCATATCTCTCAATCCCCTGGTTCCAACTGTGCCTAAATTGTCACTCCTGACATTTTCAGGTATACGTACCAACATCCACCCCCCCTTTTTTTCTAGATGAGTAGGAGCTTTTGTTAGGTTAGAGAGAGATAAAGCTGTTATGGAAGTTAAATGTTGAGTAAATTCTTTTGGCCAGGAAGATTATGGCAGGCTATTTAAGAAGTTGTCATTTGAGCTAAACACAATCTCATTTAATGTTCTGATTTTTTTTAATGACTAAGGAACTCTCAGTTCTTCTCTTTTCCCTAGAAGAAATAATTTACATTAAAAGGTCCAGAAACAGCAGACACATTTGGAAAAGTGTGTAGTTGGACACCTCTTTCATTTCTACTTGGCAAGTTTTAGCATGGAAATGAGATCTCTCCAGTCAGCACCCTAGTTAATTTTCCAGTTGGTCTAACAATGTATTTAAGGAACTTGCTTCCTAAAAGATTAGTTGGGCCCCACTGAGTTAGGAAGACAATGTAACCCAACTGCTAGCAGTTAATCTATTCATTATGTATATTTTCATAATTTTTTTCCCAAGGACCAACTGAAGCGTGAGGGATAATATAGCTTTCTTAAGCAATTGCTTTCAAGTTCTGATGAAGGAAGTTCCAAGCATAGATCAACAGTCTTTCTCAAAGTTGTCATATTAAAGTTTGAATTATATCTATAGTTGCCTTTTTGATGCTTCTCCCAAACAGAATTTGTATTCCAGTCAAGGTGACCCACACTTGCTCTTGTTCACATTTAGATATCTTTCCATATAGAATGTTAGCTTTCTAAAATATCCTCTAGGACTGAAAATTTAATACATTACAAAAAAAAAAACCCTTCACAGCCTTTCATATATCATCCCAACTGTTCTACAAAAATGTGTAATATTGACTATTCCAACTGTTTGTGCTGATGCTAATCTTAGAGATGAAAGAAACATCAAGGGGGAACACACGTACATATTTGCAAACGCTTCTGGAACAACCATGGTAACAATTCCCACAGCAACATTAATGTCCCAAGCTAACAGAAAAAGAAATAAGCACAAATACTTTCCTGTGGCATACGATAAGCCATTTTGAGACACAGAAACATAAACTTGCATGTGTGCATGTGTGTATGTGTTCTTTAAACTCAAGTAGAAAATCAAACAATTACCCAGCAAACTTCATTGACGTGGAAGACCAAGTTGGTAATCACCAGCCACACACTCAACTTCCTAAGCCCTAAATATCCTGATAATAACCTTCACATACACACACACACCCAACACACACACACTCTGCCAATCTTACTGCTTTATCCATTTCCCATATTTTTCAGAGATTGTTCTGGGCAGCCCTTTTCATGTTGGCAACAATGTTGCCACATTTAGAAATCAGTCATAATTTGGCTACAGGTATTGTTTTGGAATATTTCAGCTGAAGTTGGATTCACTTTCCTCGCAATTACACTCAGAAGATAATAACACTGCAAAATGCCACCAGAAAGGTTTTATCCCCAGTTTCTCCACTTTCCCACTCAGATCCAGGAGCAACAGTGGTTAGAGGAATGGAAGAAAAGATCACTTTCTTGATCTCATCTCCCATTCTTTTTTTTTTAACACACTTCTCAGTATTGGGTCACGTTCTGCCAGATGCTCAAGATACAGTGGTGAGTAAAAGTACTTTATTCATGAAGTACTTGCACTAGTAAACCCGAAACTGTAGAAAAGGGCTCTGATGGGAGGACAAGCTTCTGTGAGAGTATGTAGCCAAGAAATCAGCCACAATGGTAGGTCTGGGAAGGTTTCCTTGAGGCAGTAATAGTTGAGCTAAGATCTGAAGGAATGAAAGTCAACCAAAAGCATTCAAGATAATCAGGACAGGAGGCATTAATTATCTGCAGAGAGATAAAAGGTGGCAAAGTCAGGGGAGTGAGAGAAACCCAGTGTAAAGAGAAGCAGAGTACCACATAGGATTTTGCAGGCAAAAGAAAGGATTTTAAGAGCACTCTGAAAATAGGGCACCTGGGTGGCTCAGTTGGTTAAGCATCTGCCTTCAGCTCATGTCATGATACCAGGGTCCTGGGATCAAGTTCCATGTCGGGCTCCTCGCTCAGCGGGGAGTCTGCTTCTCCCTCTGCCTCCCTCTCTCTCATGAATAAATAAAGAAAATCTTAAAAAAATGAGGACTCTGAAAATAAAAATTGTTGAATTGAAGTAATGGTAGGTAGGTAGGGAATGAGCCAACTCTCAAGAGTAGTTTTTATTACTGTAAATCACCCAGGAATTTTTCTTTTTTCTTTTTATTAAGGTTTATTAAGGTGTAATTGATAAAATTGTATATACTTAAAGTTTATAATGTGATGATTTACATGCATATCCATTGTAATCATTAAAATTATTACCAAATCAAGTTAATTAATATAACCATCACCTCACATTATTATTATTATTATTGAGAACAGTTAGATCTACTCTCTTAGCAATTTCTTTTTTTTTTTTAAAGATTTTATTTATTTATTTGACAGAGAGAGACACAGCGAGAGAGGGAACACAAGCAGGGGGTGTGGGAGAGGGAGAAGCAGGCTTCCCTGCGGAGCAGGGAGCCCGATGCGGGGCTCGATCCCAGGACCCTGGGATCATGACCTGAGCCAAAGGCAGACGCTTAATGACTGAGCCACCCAGGCGCCCCCTCTCTCAGCAATTTCAAGAAGACAATAGAGTATTATTTACTATAGTCACCAGGCTGTACATTATTAGACCCTCACTTATTTATAACTGAAATTTTTATCCTTTGACCAACATCTCCTTGCGTCCTCCATCCCCAGCCACTGGCAACCACCATTCTACTCTCTGTTTCACTGTTTCTATGAGCTCAATCTTAAAAAAAAAAAAAAAAAAAAAATCCACATACACTACAAATACTGTACAGTATCGGTCTTTCTCTATCTGGCTTATTTCACTTACCATAATGCCACCCAGATTCATCCATGTTTTTCCAAATGGAGAATTTCCTTTTTTAATGGCTGAAACAAATGTTTCAGTGTGTGTGTGTGTGTGTGTGTGTGTGTGTGTGTGAACTCTTTCTTCATCCATTCATCTATTGATGGACACTTAGGTTGTTTCCATATCTTGGCTATTGTAAATAATGCTACAATAAATATGGGAGTACAGATATCTTTTTGACATACTGATTTCATTTCTTTTGGATATATATACCCAGAAGTAGGATCGCTTGATCATATGGAGGTTCTATTTTTAATTCTTTTGAGGAAACTCCATATTGTTTTCCATAATGGCTATACTAATTTACCTCTCCATCAACAGTGTAAAAGGGTTCCCTACTCGCCACATCCTTGCGAATACTTGGTATTTCTTGTCTTTTTGGTAATAGCCTTTCTCAAAGGGATGAGGTAATAATACATTGTGGTTTTGACTTGCATTTCCTGATTATTGGTGATGTTGTACCTGTTAGCCATCTGTATGTCTTCTTTGGAAAAATGTTTATTCAGATCCTCTACCTATTTTTTAATCAGATTGTTTTCTGAGGTGTTTGTTTGTTTTTTGTTTTGTTATTGTGTCGTATGTGTTCTTTATATATTTTGGATGTTAGCATCTTATCAGTTATATGATTTACAAATATTTTCTTCCATTCAGTAGGATGCCTTTTCATTCTGTTGTTTTCTTCACTATGCAGGAGCTCTTTAATTTGATGTAGTCCCACTTGTTTGTTTTTGCTTTTGCTGTTCTTGCTTTTTGTGTCAGATTCAAAAAATTATTGCCAAGACCTAGGTCAAACAGCTTACTGTCTGTGTTTTCTTGTAGAAGTTTTATGGTTTCAGGTCTTACATTCAGGTTAATCTATTTTGAGTTAATTTTTGTGTATGTGTAAGATAGTGATCCAGTTTCATTGTTTTGTATATGGCTGTCCAATTTGCCTAACACTCTTTATTGAAGAGATTGACCTTTCCTCATTGTATATTCTTGGCTTCTTTGTCATAAATTAATTGACAATTTGTGCATGGGTTTATTTCTGGGCTGTCTGTTCTGTCCCATTCAACTATTAAATTGATTCCTGGATATTTTATTCTTTGGGATGCAGTTAGTTATAAATAGAACTTTTTTCTTAATTTCTTTCTGATAGTTTGTTATTAGTGTATAGAAACACAAAAAATTTTTGTGTATTGATTTTATATTCTGCAAATTTACTAGATTTATTAAGTTCTAACAGTTTTTTTGATGGAGTCTTTAGGGATATATATATATATATGCAAATAGTGACACTTTTACTTCTTCCTGTTCAACTTGGATACCTCTTACATCTTTTTCTTACCTAATTGCTGTGGCTGACTTCCAATACTATGTTGAATAAAAGTGGTAAGAGTGGCCATCCTTGTCTTGTTCCTGATCTTAGAGAGAAAGCTCTCACCTTTTCACCATTGAGTATGATGTGAGCTGGGGGCTTGTTATATATGGCCTTTATTATTTTGAGGTGGATTTGCTCTATACCCACTTTGTTGAGTTTTTATCATAAACAGATGTTGAATTTTGTCTGTTTTTTCTGCATCTATTGAGATAATCATATGATTTTTATCCTTTCTTTTGTTAATGTGGTGTGTCACACTGACTGATTTGCAGATGTTGAACCATCTTTGCAACACTGGAAAAGAATCCACTTGATCATAGTATATGATCCTTTTAATGTATCATTGAATTCAGTTTCCTAATATTTTTGAGGATTTTTGCATTACTGGTTTTTTTTTAATATTTTATTTATTTATTTGACAGAGAGAGAACACAAGCAAGGGGAGTGGGAGAGGGAGAAGCAGGCCTCCCGCCAAGCGGGGAACCCAATGCGGGGCTTGATCCCAGGACCCCGGGATCATGACCTGAGCCGAAGGCAGCCGCTTAACCGACTGAGTCACCCAGGCGCCCCTGCATTACTGTTCATCACAAATATTGTTCTGTAGTTTTCTTTTCCTTTTTTGCAGTGTCTCTGTCTGTTATCAAGGTAATGTTGGCCTCATAAAGTTTGAAAGAGTTCCCTCCTCTTCTTTTTGAAGAATTTGAGAAGGGTTAGTATTAATTCTTCTTTAAATGTTTGGTGAAATTCACCAGTAAAGCTATCTGATCCTGGCTTTTGTTCACTGGGAGGTTTTTGATTACTGATTCAATTTCCTTACTAGTAATCAATCGGTCTGTCAGATTTTCTATTTTATCATGATTCAGTCTTGGTCAGTTGCACGATTCCTGGAATTTATCCATTTCTTCTAATTTGTCCAATTTGTTGGTATATAATTGTTTATAAGAATCTCTTATGATTCTTTGTATTTCTGTGGTATCAGTTGTAACATCTCTTTCATTTCTGATTTTATTTATTTGAGTCCTTTTTTACCCTTGGTGAGTCTAGCTAAATGTTTGTCAATTTTATCTTTTCAAGGAACCATCTCCTAGTTTCATCGATCTTTCCTATTTTTTTTTTTTTAGTCTCTATTTCACTTATTTATTCTTATTTATTCTCTAATCTTTCTTTCCTTCTACTAACTTTGGGCTTTATTTGTCGCTCTGTTACTTCTTCCTTGAGGTATATACTTAGGTTGCTTATTTGAGACCTCTTGTTCCTTGAGATAGGCATTTATTGTTATGAACTTCTCTCTTAGAACTGCTCTCACTGTATCCCATGAATTTTTATTGATCTATTTCCATTTTAATTTGTCTCAAGGGTTTTTTTTAATTCTCTCTCTTGATTTCTTCTTTGACCCATTGGCTATTCAGTAGCATGTTGTTTAATCTCCATGTATTTTTTAGTTGTCCAGTTTTCTTCATGTAATTAATTTCTAGTGTCATTGTGATTAGAAAAAGATGTTTCATATAATTTCAATCCTCTTAAATTTATTAAGATTTGTTTTGTGGCCCAATATATAATCTATCTTAGAAAATGTTCCACATGCTGTTGAGAAGAATGTGTATTCTGTTGCCTTTGGATGAAATGTTCTCTAAATATCTGTTAGGTCCACCTAGTCTAATGTGTCATTTAAGGGCAATATTTTTTATTGATTTTCTGTGTGGGTGATCTATCTATTGGTGTAAGTGGGATACTAAAGTCCCCTACTATTATTATACTGCTGTCTATTTCTCCCTCTACATCTGTCAATATTTGTTTTAATAATTTTGGTGCTTCTATGTTGGATGCATAAATATTTACAGATGTTATATCCTCTTGTTAGAGAGATTGATTTCTTAATTTCTCCTTCAGATTAGCTGTTGTTAGTATATAGAAATGTAACTGATTTTTGTATGTATTTTGTACAGTGCAAACTCACTGAATTTTTTTATTAGTTCTAACGGTTTTTGATGGAGTCTTTGGAGTTTTCTACATATAATATCACAGCATCTACAGACACAATTTTATTTCTTCCTTTCCAATTTAGATACCTCTTCTTTCTTTCTTTTCTTTTTTCTTATCTAATTGCCCTGATAATGATTTGCAATACTATGTTGGATAGAAATCCTAACAGAGGCTTTCAAGTTCTCACTATTGAGTATGTTAGCTACTTGTCATATATAACCTTTATTATGTTGAGGTACATTTCTTTTCTCCTTGTTTAGATCTTTTATCATGAAAGGATGTTGCATATTGTCAAATGTTTTTTCTGAATCTTATTGAGAAGATCATATGATTTTTATCCTCATTTTGTTATAATCTTTTGTATTTCTCCACCCTCAGTTGCAATGTCTCCTTTTTCATCTTTGATTTAATTTGTCTTCTTTTTTTCTTAGTCTAGCTAAAGATTTGTCAATTTTGTTTATCCTTCCAAAAATCTAGCTCTTAATTTTGTTGATCTTTTTTATTGTTTTTCTAGTGCCTATTTCATTTATTGCTGCTCTCTGACCTTTGTTATTTCTTTCCTATTTTCTTTCCATTTGTCTAAGTATAGTTCAAGTCCATTATTTCATTCTTGAATTTCTATCTGAATAATCTACCTATTGTTGAAAGTGGGGGTACTGAAGACCCCTATTATTTTTGCATTGCTAGTTCCCCTTTCAGATCTATTAACATTTGCTTAATATATTCAGGTGTTCCAATGTTGGGTGCATACATATTTATAATTGCTATATCCTTTTGATTAATTGATGCCTTTATCACTATATTAATGATTATCTTTGTCTCTTGTTACAGTTTTGGACTTAAAGTTTATTTTGTCTGATATAAACATAGCTACCCCTACCTACTCTCTTTTGGATTCTAGTTGCATGGGATATCTTTTTCCATCCTTTCACTTTCAGCCTATGTGTGCCCTTAAACCTAGAGTGAGTCTCCGGTAGGCTGCATACAGTTGGGTCTTTTTTTTTTTTTTTAATTCAGCCATTCTATGTCTTTTCATTGGAGAATTTAATCTATTTACATTTAAAGTAATTTTTTAAATGTAAAGATTTACTAGTGACCTCTTGTTAATTGTTTTCTGGCTGTTTTGTAGTTCTTTTGCTCCTTTCTTCCTCTCTTGGGTCTTCTTTTGTGATTTGATGATTTTCCATAATGGTATACTTTGATTCTTTTCTTTTAATCTTCTGTGTAGCTACTATACATTATTGCTTTCTGGTTACCATGAGGCTACACAAAATATCTTACAGTTATAACATTCCATGTTAAGCTGATAACAACTTAGCTTTGATTGCAAAAACTATGCTTTTACCCACTCAACATACACACATTTTATGTCTTATTGTCATAGCATATATTTTTCATATATATTTCCATTAACAAATTATTGTAGCTGTAGTTATTTTTAATATCTTTTAAAGATTTTTTTAAGTCTTTTTTTAAAGACTTTCTTTATTTGAGAGAGAGAGAGCAAATGAGAAAGCATGAATAGGGGGAGGAGTGGCAGAGGGAGAGGGACAAACAGACTCCCTGCTGAGCAGGGAGCCTGACACAGGGTTCAATCTTAGGGCCCCAGGATCATGACCTGAGCCAAAGGCAGATGCTTAACTGACTGAGCCACCCAGGCACCCCATGTTTTGGTCTTTTAACCCTTATACTATACTTTGGGATCCAATTCACAATTAATATACACATTTACTAGTGCTTTTCTTATCTCTCTCCCCTGAGGATATCTGCAAAGTAAAGGCATTAAACAAGCAATTGAAGGGATATGATACCTTCAGGGAGAGATGCAGTAAGGTTAGCTGTTGCTATTAGAATATCCCACTGAAAACAGTCACATAACCTCCAGGCCACTAACACATAACCTTTATAAAGGGGTATTGCTTGTGGCAAAAGATGGGGACATGCTCCTATTTTCAGTAGATGGTCTGTCTGTAGTATGAGAGGTAACTTTAAAGGTGTCCTCATTCTATAAAATTAAGAAAAATTGCATTTTTCAACTATTGTTTTCTGTGATTTTTATGCATCTTAAGTTTAAAAGCATCTTGTCTACTTTCCTAGCCCCCCACTGCAAAAATCCTACAGTGATTCACCTGTTGTATGCATCTCCCAAGTTGGAAATATCAAGGTAACAGATGTGACACATTAAGAATTTGTTAAATATAGATAGTGAGTGAAGGGATTAAATCCATATTCCTCAGCTGACAACATGGGCTTCTAAACAACTCAGGAATGGTTGGCATACAAAAGTTCATTGAATTAACTTAATTGCCTCTCTTATTTCCATACCTGATTCAATATTTTATTTTGAGAGGGTTTTTTTTTTTTCTTGAATCAAAAATTTGATTCTGAAGTGTTCTAATTATATTGTATCTCGTGGTGAACTAACTTTGAACTGTATTACCTCCTCCCAAGGCACAGGACTGGCTAAACTCATTAATTGTCTTTTGATTTCATGGACCATTGAAATGTCAGTCCTCGTGGGTCCCTGCTGAGTGGCTCAGGGTCACTAGTGCCCACAGGGTTTATAATCTTCTTAATTTCAATTATTCCTTCCTTGTCTCCATAAGCTTTTGGAAGGCCTCCTTCTGGGTTTGCTTTTTCTTTGTGTAGAACTGAGTTTCTTCTCCTGCTAGCTCTTTCCACAACTGCCTTATTTTTCTGTGCCTTATTCCTTCCCTTGCCAAATTAATAATATTTTCAGGATCCCTTTGCTTCATGCTCCTGAAATATATATAGCAGTGGTAATCAAAGGCCAACCTTGCACTCGTTATGAAAATAACTACTAGAATCATTTAACCCAGAAAAGATCTTGGTTTCTGGAGTAAAACAGCCTGGAATTCAAATCCCCATACCCCACTTTCTGCCAGCATTATCTTTGATGAGCTATTTAAATCTTTCTGAGTTTCTGTTTCTTTATCTGTAAAGCAGTCATGATAACAAAACCCATAAATTATTATTGTGGGTGTTTAATGAAATAATATACAAAAAGAGCTTAATACAGTGCCTGACACATAGGACACATTCCTTAAATATCTGCTATTATTGCCATTATTATTATTATCATCTAGAAATGTTGTGCAGTTTGTATGTATCTCATTTGCATACAATAAAAGTACTGAGCTCAATGACCAGCACTCATTAAGCATTCAATAAATTTCAGGTATGATTACTTATGAATTGACTAGAATCACAGTATGTTATGAAGAGATTATTAGATAATTAGAGATTATATAGGTCAACCCTCTCATTTAACAGATGAGGAAACATGTGTGAGAAGGAGACTGAGCAGCCAAAGAGGACATGAAGGACAGCTCTGGACTCCACTGCAGGCTCTTTCTCAGGTCACCCCCAACCCTGAATAGCAAGAAGTGAACAGAGGGGATAATTTTTAAGTTGATGAGTGGGGGACAACAAAGAAAGAAAAATGTGTAAAAGAAACTGTAAAATGGATCACAGTAGAGAACCTCAGAATATATATAGAAAGAACACAGAGGACAATGTTTCCAATAATTTGCAGGCATAATCAGAGCCTCCTAGAAATCACATCTGACAATAAAAATTGGGACAAAAGGGAGAAAAGAGAGACAATGAACTCAACAATGAGCTCAACATAGAAGTGCAAGGAGTTTTGTAAAGAGCTTAAGGACAGAAAGTGTTACAATGTTGTGACCCTGGTCCTGAGATAAAAGAGCAGCTTATGCGCAGATATTGTCCCAAAGCCTAGACCCATTTATCACCTGTGAGAGCCTCCATATTACTTATGATGGGTCCAACAGAGAACTGTTCTTTGGTGTTAACTCTTACTGTTGCTGCTACTAAATATGATTCCATGTGGAATGTGATTCCATCTGGTTCAATGTCCCAAGCACACTGGTTGGTTAGGGAAAGAGTAAATAACCATCGGTGACAGCAATAGGGGAATGAGTCTTGGACAAGGCCAAAATAGAATTGCCAACCTAGTGTCACGAAGGGTGCTAGGGCTAACTTGTGGTTTCCTTATCGTGAAAGGAACATTTGCCTACAAATTTACAGATGCAAAACCCAGAGCAAGGGACTAGAATGAAGAGTAACACATGTCTGAAAAAAGGCACAGATTTAGATGGAAGATTACCAAGGGCTTTATAACTTACAGTTTGGCTTCCCTATTTGGCTTCTGCTGTATCACTGTCACAGAGGGTCAGTGCCCAAGCCAATTAGAGCATAACAACTCCCCTGTGGTTTGCCATATCATGGGCTTCTTATGTCATGCAAGGTCATGGAGGGCAAACTGCCTCCCTGTAGCAGAAAGAATCTGCATAAAATGGAAAGGGGTTTGGGCAAAGGGCAGATGCATGCTGGGAAAAAACAAGGCTAAAAGGAGAGGGAAGACTAGGCAAAAACTTTCTAGGGTCACAAAATGGGCTTCAGCTTCCAGCTAACATTGACAACAGGGGAAAAATAACCCTCAACACCTCCACTGCTTTTGGCTCTCCCATTAAGGACATGATTTTCTTCCTAGTCTATGTAGTGTATGCTTACTATGGTGCTGACATGATTGAGGACAAAGAAAATTAAAATATGGATTGTGCCTTAAGAATTTAAGGAGGTCAAGTCTTTAGGTTTTCAAGCAAAATTCCTCTTTTAATATATATTAAACAGATATCTTAGCAGAATTCAGCACTGCTCTAAGCAGCTAACCTGTATGTCATTTTCTTGGAGACATGGAAGAGGTCAGCATACAAGAAACTCGTACTGTTTCTCAACTGGGACATGTCCTGGAATCTCCTATGTGAGGGTCACAAAGAGATGAAGTGAAGAATGCTAGTTTCTGAATGTTAGGGCTCAAATTTTAGTTTTCAAAAAAGGAAATCCCTGGTACTTATGCCCCTCTCACACCACCTGTACCCAGAAATTCACCACTAAGCCCAGATATGGCCTGAACATCCTTTCTAGCATCATATTCCAGGCAGTACTACCCACTCAATAGCATTTACAGCAAGAGATGCCCTCCCTCGCTAATCTCCACATTTCAAATATGAGTTGGAGACTGAGGTAAGATTAGGATTCAATTTGTGTGACATCCACTTTACTGCCTTTTTACCTTAATTCTGCTTCTTCTCTTTTCTCTTGTGCTGATGAGGACCCCCAGCTGCTTTACACATGCAACATTCTTTGACATTCTATATAGCCCAAATGTAGAATTAATTCACAGGATGGACAGAGTTCATCTTGTAAGTGAGAGTAGGAATGAAGATTTGAAAGATGCACTGAAGTTTACTTGCCCTGAGAGTACAGATCCTGACAGGCTAGCTTTAGTTGTTGCAATTATCCTATCCCCATCATCCAACTTAACTCAGATGGGTTAAATGCTGACATATCAGCCCATGATGACCAGAACTTAGTGAACCTAAAGAGGCAGAGAATAATGGGACGAATAAGGTCTTTAGAGTCAGTAAAAGATAAATAGCAGTTATCATCTTTCCCTGGCTAGCTCTGTGACTTTGCACAGACTGGATGACCTCTCTGAGGCACAGTGCCTTCCTACTAGAAATGGAGCTAAAATCACTCACCTGAAAAACTTGCAAGATCAAATGAGATACTACATGTAAAGTGCCTTATCTATTCACTAAATCATAGTCGGTGATCAGTAACTGGTGGCTATCAATATCATAATTGTGATTTTCCCAATATCACTGAAGACAAAAGGACTCCAGAGAGAGTAGGATAAGGTAAGTGATATTTTAAAACGAGTATTGGGGAGACTGGATGGTGCAGTTGGTTAAGTGATGACTTTGGTTTTGGCTCAGATCATGATCTCAGGGTTGTGAGATAGAGCCCCATGTTGGGCTCCATCCTTAGCTGGAAGTCTGCTTGAGGTTTCTCTTTCTCCATCTCCCTCTGCTTCTCCTCCCCACTCCCCCCTCCAACCCCTGCTCTCTCTCTAAATAAATATAAAAGTCTTTATAAAAATAAATAAATAAAACAAGAATTAAAAGCAAGGGGCTTTATCTAATCTCTGAGGTAGAGGGCAACTGAGGGGAAAGAGCACTAAAAGGATCCCAACTAGAGGCACAACTGAGCACCGCCTGATTGGCTACAAGGGCTGGTCCTGGAATTGGAGTGACAATGGGACACAGAGCTACTGCAGATGCTGAGGAAAAACCCAGCCTGGCAGGCACTGCAGACTATTTAAAGGACTTAGCATAAAATGGGTCATGGAATAAGCAAGCAGCAGGCACCTGAGGTTCTGGGGGCAGTGGAGAAATCTTGGCTGGAATCACCAAAGGGAATCCAGGAGACAGTCTGCATCTGGAGACTCTCTGGGCAGGCAGTAGGATCCCTGGGACAGACCAGGGTTCAGGGTGACCTCAGCCTTTGGCAGGGACATTATGAAATCTCATAAAGACTTCTGTCAGGCAGGTTACTATGGTGTTATTTCAGTTTTCAAGCTCAGGGGCCAAAGGCAGGGCTGCCTTATAGATGGTGATCAATTAGCAGCTAATGTGAGAGAAAGAAGAGGCAAAGTATTGGAACCAGATAGGGTCAGAAATGCATAGTAAGAATTTTAGGGCCAGAGAAAGCTAAGTTTAAAACAATAGCTGGCTGTTTGTCTTAGGAACTGAGAGATTTTAGACACATTATTTTTTTATAGCCTATAAGTGTTCATCTGTAAAATGGGGATAAGAGCTAGTAGACAACATCACTATGCGGACTATACAAAATGGATGTAAGCTGTGTTTCTTCACAACCCTGTCTAACACTGACTTAAATATGAGCTTTCATTTACATCTTAATAACTATATAGGAAAAGACACATAATATATGATAATATATAAAACATTATAGCTATGGCATATTCAAAAATGGGTACTATAGATGATATTAGCATCCCTCCATGTGCGCATCACTTTTCAACTGATGGTCTTTTTGCACATCCATGTCTTGTTTGATCTTCACACTTTGTGAGGTCGGCAGAATAAGAACAACAATAACAGACTAGAAAAAGCAAAATGTTCAGCAAATGGAGAACTGTTTGCATTAATCATGTTTTTTTTTTTTTCTCTGTTTTATGATGCTTTAACATCTTGGGGCCTTGTGGAACCAGGGAGAGACCACTTTTCCAAGGGCTAGCTAAATTTTGGAGACTAAACTTTCCTGCAAGCTTGCCTCTCATGTGCAAACCAACCAATCCAGAACCCATACCCCTAATCATCTGCTTTATTTAACTTTCACACACCAAGCCAACATTCTTTTTGCCCTAAATCACTCCAGGACCAGGCACCAAACAGTTAGGGACCACCCTTATATCCCAGAGTCTGCTGAAATTATTCCAACTATCCAATCCGAAATTTGCTTAGTTCGCTTGCCTCACCTCATCCATTCCTTCCCACAAAAACCACAATAAAGACTATGATTTTCTCCCTCACTGTGGCTCCTGACCAACCCTGGTATTTCCCCCATGTGGTCCTGTATGGAATAGCATGTTCCTTCCTCTTGGGAACCGTTGAGTAACAGACAATCTTTTCAACAGCAACTGTCTCCTGATCTGTTAACTTCACCATACTTGAATAAAAACAACATCCCAGATATAGATGGCCAACAGACACATGAAAAGATGCTCAACATCACTCATCATCAGGGAAATGCAAATCAAAACCACAATGAGCTATCACCTCACACCTCTTAGAATGGCTAAAATCAAGAAGACATGTTGGTAAGGATGTGAAGGAAAAGGAACCCTTGTGGGCTGTTGGTGGGAATGTAAATTGGTGCAGCCACTCTGGAAAACAGTATGGGGTTTCCTCAAGAAATTAAAAATAGAAGTACTATATGATCCAATAATTCCATTATTGGGTATTTACCCAGGAGGAATGAAAACACTAACTCAAAAAGATACATGCTCCCCTATGTTTATTGCAGCATTATTTACAATAGCCAAGACATAGAAGCAACCTAAGTGTCCATCAATAGACAAATGGATAAGGAAATTTTGGTACACACACACACACACACACACACAATGGAATATCACGCAGCCACAAAAAAGGATGAGATTGTGACAATATGGATGGATCTAGCGGGTATTATACTAAGTGAAATAACTCAGACTGAGGAAGACAAATACCATATGATTCCACTCATAAATAGAATCTAAAAAAAATGAATAAAGAAACAAAAAAGCAGAATCAGATCTATAAATACAGAGAACAAACTGATGGTTGCCAGAGGGGAGGTTTAAATGAGTGAAAGGGAGAGAGAGATACAGGCCTCCAGTTATGGAAAGACTAAGTCATGGGAATAAAAAGCAGAGCATAAGGAATAGAGTTAATGATTGTAATAGCGATATAATGGGACACATAGTAGCTATACTTATGATGAACATAGCATAACGCATAAACTTGTCAAATCACTAAGTTATACACCTGAAACTAATGTAACATTGTGTGTCAACTGTACTCAAAAAACCCCCCAATATCTCAGATATATATAAAAACAATGTTAAATCAAATATGGGATAGCACCAGAGTATTTAAAACTAACTTTAAAATCTTTAAAAAGGATGAAAAAGAGACACTGTGTCAAATTAAAATGGAAACATCTCAACATTTTAAGTGAAAAAAAGGGTCATAGAATAAATTTTATAGTATGATCCTATTTACGGAAAAAAAGTATATTTGTTTCTTTACATGCACATATGCATATATGTAGGTGCAGCAAGGGGAATAAAGGATGTCTACTCCTCTATTGGCTGTGGCTACAGCTGAGAACAGGGGTAGACTGAAGCAAGTGGGAGACGGATGTTGAAGGAAGACTCTTTCTTCTTCTGTATATATATGTATTCTTTGAATGTCTAAAACAATGCTGGATTCATACATTACTTAAATAATAGATAGTAAAATGATTATCCAGCACTAATTATTAATATGTACATAGTATAATCACATAGAATAGATCTTATTCAATCAATGGCTATTATTTGGATATTATCAGATGAAATTTTCTACAGAAGGGAAACGAGGAGTTAGCAGCTTTGGGCCATAATGAGATTTTTAGGGCTTCTAATCAACTCTGATGAACTATTAGGGGAGGGCTTATGCTTGGAAACCAAAACTTTCAAAAAGGCATTTATTATCATTATCTCTCTATCCCCTAATATAAGATGATTCAGTTTTCTGCATCCATAGTTTGCAAGGGACTTTTGAATTAAACCTTAAAAGCTATTTTTTTTTCTATACTCTGTCTGGACCTAGCACTTGATGCCAATAAAAAAGCTCAGGGTAATTTATTTTCCTCTATAATTTCAAAGTAGATCGATACAAGACTCCTTTATTGCTGCTGTGGCTTCTAGAGCCCTTGATGGTGAATCATTACAGAAGGAGAGTTCTGGGATCCATAGATTGGAGGTGGCCAGACTCCATTTTTCTTGTGGTTTCTGTGGTTTCAAATGAGTTTGGGGCAGAGGGAAGAGAAACTAGCTTCATACTGTGTACTCCACAGAGTTGAAGGTATGAGCTTCCGAGAATGAGGGTAGGAAAAGGATCATGGTTCAGTAATACTGCAAAGGATAAGGTGCAGGCTCTGGGGTCTGACTGGCTTCCAATCTTACCTCTATCCTTTTTGGATGTGTGACCTTTTGCAAGGCACTTTACTGCATTAAGTCTTTGTTTTCTCACTGGTATAACAAGGATAATAACTGTATCAACATCACACAGTTATTATAGAGAATCAAGGAGATGATACAAATTCTACAGAGTAAGTGTTCAGTTCACATTAATTATTTTTCTTATATTTTAGATAGTACACAGTTTGGTAGAATTTGTGCCTTCAGTCAAACTCAAATAAATACATATTAAGCATCAACTGCGTGGTAGCCTTAATCTCTGCTCACAATCTCTGCTTACACTCTGTTGAGGAGGTCAAACATATTCCTGCAAAAACTCAGATAACCATACAAGGTTAATCTTGTAATACACAGCAAAAACAGGTGGCTGGGTCATTCCATATTAATTGCCTGAGTGATAAAAGCTATAGGTTCTCAGAAGAAGGAGAAACTGCATTATGGGAGGTTTCATAAAAGAGTTGGGATTTGACTGAGGTCTTGAGTCAGGTTTCTTTAGACAGAGATCAACGTGGGAAGTATTTTGGGTGGGAAAACAGAATAAGTGAAACTATGGTGCATCCCGAAGGTGTATAAAGCAAAAAATTAATTAGTTGATACAGAGAATGGGTTTTGAAATAATTGGCTTTAGTAGATCCAAAACTGGTCAAGAAACACTCTAAAATTGATCATGTTCTTCTCAAAGACTTGAACCTCATTCAAATTAATTCTGAAGCCTTGCTGTACTTAATGTCTTAGACACTTGTTAGATTGAGTAGACATTAAAGCTAAATTCTTAAATCTCTATTATGTAGACTCACTCAGATGGGAATCAATACTAACCATTGGAATAAAATCCAGGAGCTAAGGCAGCATTGCATACATGGTCCCAGCACAGTGTTTCCTAAAATGGGTCCCCAAACCAGCATCATCATTACTACCTGGGAACTTGTGAAAAATGTGAATCTGTAGGCCTACTACTGATTCAGAAACTCAGAGGGTGGGGCACAGCAATCTGTAGATGATTCTGATGCAGTTCATGACAGTTATACCACTGTTCCAATATATTTTTTCAAGTGCACTTATCTAATATTTGTTTATTGGTTAGCACAGTAAGCTGCTCCATTATTACTTGCAAAGAGTCTTGTAGCTCTCCTGCCACCCTCTATTTTAGAGAAAATTCTTAGAAGCAATAAATCCTAAGTAGATCTGAAATGAGAATTTTTTTTCCAGCAGCAAGAAGAGAACAAAAAAAAAGACAAAAATAATCAAATGATCATTTTAATAATGTAATTTTGCTTCTTGTAATGTGGCTCAATAGAATCACCATGAAGGATTTTTTAAAGAACAACCTGTGTAATTAGAGCTTTATGGTTTTTTTTGCTGAAAATGCTTTAGCTATAGATGGGCCACATCGCATTAGCAAACTTACTCTAGAGCCCACAGGAGCTCTTTGACAGGAATATGCTACCATGGTGGTAGCAAAAAGCATAACAATTGATTTTAATTATTTGAACTCCAATTTCCAAGTGAGGGATTGATCTAGAGGATTAAGATTGTACTAGTACATTTGATGTTCCTTTCTGAAATTTCCCTTTTAGAGAATGATTTTTAGCTCAAAAAAACAAAACATTTGAAAGAAAAAAACAAAAACAAAAACAAAACAAAACCCCTAAAACTTAAAGGACCAGAATAAACACAAGTTTAGCTGGATCCCACTATTATTAATGGGGTAGCAGAGGAATATCCCAAATATATCTCTTCCAATTCTTAGTACTGAGACTTGGACCTCCTGTTTTGTGGTATCTGAATATCATTAAATCTAAGCACCATTATTTCCACATTTCTTCTAGATATGCTGTTTTATATTTTTGAAGAAAACTATGAGGCCATACACACTATGAGGGCAGCTTGAGTGAGCCATCACTGTTAAAACTGAAGTCTTCACAATGGCGCATCAGCCCCTCTATACCCTGGCTCCTGGCTATTTCCCTAGAACCTCATCTACTACAATTCTCTGCCTCATTCTGCCCCAGCCACACTGGCCTCCTTACTATTCCTCAAATCACATACCAAATGTGCTTTAAACTAACACTTCATTCTATCTTTATATTTGCATGATTCTCTATATAATTCCCTCCAGCCCTTGGTCCACATATCACCTCCTCAGATCATCTTTCCCTGACCATTGTCATATACACCTCCAGAGCTCTCTATCCTCCTTTCTCTATCTTATTTTCTGGACATATTATATAATTTACTTAGTTTTGTCAATGGCCAATTTCCCCATGCCCCACTACAATATAATCTCCATGAAGGCAGGAGCTCTGCATATTTTGCTAATTACTGTATTCCCAAGGCCTGGAACAGTGCCTGGTGGATGGTAGACATTCAATACATGTTGATTAAATTAAAGGTTTGTGAGGAAAGGCTAAACAGAAATTAGTTACAGAAAAATCTAGAATTCCAATTTGCCTATTAAGGTAGAAAAGGAAAAATATCCATGGCTTTTTGTTCAAAAGTAATTCTTTATTTAAAAAAAGTAACTCTTTACACAAAAAATAATTGGCAGCATTTGCCACCAGATCTAATGCCTGTGGTGACTGCAATGCAGAGAAGTCAGCCTTAAAACATATTCAGGACCACCAAGGAGGTGGTCAGCTCCCTACCAGCACCTCCTGGAAACCATTTCTCTGTCTTTCTTTGAGTTCTAGAATAGTACACTGAGGGCCATATGCCTAGAGGGACCATGGAAAAGACTTTCCAAGGGAAGAAGATGCTGCATCCATTTCATTCCCTTGGTATAGATCCCTGTACCTAGAGCTGAGGATTGGCTGTCCTGGGATGTCCAAAGTACCTCTTGGAAGGTACTAGATGATTCACTTGGGTGTTATCCTGCATCTTGAAGAAGAGCAAGGAAAATTCTGATCTTTGCAGCAAGGAGAGGACAGATTTCATCGAGATCTGGGTTCTAACCCTAATTCCACCAACAGCTGGTAGATGGCCTTGGGCAAGTCACTTCTCTCTGAACATTAGTTTTTCATCTGTCAATGAGAATAATAACAACAGCTACTAAATACAGAGAACTTCATAATACTAAACACTTTTAATATGCCTTCTGATTTAGTATATTCTTTGAAGAAGGCACAGAGGACAGAAGAGCCACCCCCCCACCTCCCACCCCCTACTTAGTGTATATCTCAGATCACACAGAAAGGCAGAGCATAGCTTTAAACTCAGGAAAGACTGACTCCAAAACCCAAGCTCAAAATGACAGCACTATCACGCCTCTTCTGTGGACCATAAAAGTAGATGGGGAGCAAATGGCATCCTGAACAAGAAAATTAAAGCACATCCATCATGTGAGATTTTATTAGTAAGTATGGTCTAATAGTCTACAATGGAGGCAAACAAATGTGAAGTAGCCCTGTATTTTCCTTTGAGAATTAGTGGGGACCTTCTCCATTTTGCTTCCATGGATTATTTATTGTCATTCTGATTACCTTTATTCAAAATCTCATCAGCATTTATTTATTCCCTGGTTGTTTGAGAAGTAGATTCAAAGAGACACTGAGTAACACCAGAAGCAGGGGACTGGCTTGTGGCTTCTGTCTTCCCTTGTAGCCTATGAGTGAGTTGGACAACATAGGTTAAATATAGCCGACCACCTACTTGTAGAGCAATTTTAGACAAACCACCTAACCTAACCCTCAGTTTCCTAATGTGTAAAATGGCACAATAATTCCCACTCCCTGGGCTAAATTGAGGAACTAAAAGATGATAAAGGTGAAGTTCCGAGCTGCCAGGCCGCCCTTAGTGACTGCCCACAGTGAACCTACACCCCAGCATTGTCCTGAGTCTCAGTCCACAACATTCTCTGGCCACTAAACCACCTTCTGCCCTCACATAGCACAAACCAGAAACACTGGAATATCAATGCCCCCAGCAACCTTCAACCCATGGGGGTAGGTAGGAGTGAACAGTTCTGAGGGATATGCTACCCTCTCTTAGAGGGTCCCCAGATGAGCCCTTGTTGCTTACAGTAGTAACCAACTCCTTAACTGACTTTCCTCTCTTCCCTGTCTCACTTCCCTGTTTTTTCACTGGGCTAACCAGGACCACCTCCCAAATAAGCTGCTGGAACCCAAATTCGAGCCTGCTTTTGGGTAACTCATACTCAAAAAAAAAAAAAAAAATCCCAACTAAATTTGTGTTAATCAAATGTGGTAGGCAAAATTCTAGGATAAACCCCTAGATTTCCCACCCCATGGAATAGATGACCGGCACAATCACCAAGACTAAATTCAGTGGATTTTACTTCCATGATTAGGTTATATTTTATGACATAGTCAACCTTAATATAGGGAGATTATCTGGGTATCCCTGACCTAATCACATGAAACCACCTCAGAGCTTCCTCTGGCTGGTTGCACAAAAGGAAGTCAGAGAGATTCAAAGCAACAGAATGATTCAACACATGCATCCTTACTATCTTGCAGATGGAGCAAGGAATGCAAGCTGCCTCTAGGAATTGAGAGCTCTTAGAATTCCAGCAAGGAATCAGGGATCTCAGTGCTACCACCACAGGAACTGAATTCTTCCAAGAATTCATCCCTCACAAATTTAGCTTGGAAGCAGATAATCCCCCACAGCCTGCATATAGGAACTCAGCCCAGCCAGCACCCTGATTTCAGCGTTCTGATACCCTGAGCAGAGAGCTCAGCTGAGCCCACTTGGACTCCTCACCTCTGACACATGGAATAAATATGGTATTGTTTTAAGCTGCTAAATTTGTGGCAACTTGTCACACAGCAATTGAAACTAACACACCCAGCAGAGATAATTACTTAAAAGTCTAGGCTAGTGATAAAATCAGGTGCTATCACCAGTCAGAATGGCTAAAATTAACAAGTCAGGAAATGACAGATGTTGGCAGGGATGCGGAGAAAGGGGAACCCTCCTACACTGTTGGTGGGAATGCAAGCTGGTGCAGCCACTCTGGAAAACAGTATGGAGGTTCCTCAAAAAGTTGAAAATAGAGCTACCATATGATCCAGCAATTGCACTACTGGGTATTTACCCCAAAGATACAAAAATAGGGATCAGAAAGGGTACGTGCACCCCGATGTTTATAGCAGCAATGTCCACAATAGCCAAACTGTGGAAAGAGCCAAGATGTCCATCGACAGATGAATGGATAAAGAAGATGTGGTATGTATATACAATGGAATATTATGCAGCCACCAAAAGGAATGAGATCTTGCCATTTGCAACGACGTGGATGGAACTGGAGGGTATTATGCTGAGCAAAATAAGTTAATCAGAGAAAGACATGTATCATATGACCTCACTGATATGAGGAATTCTTAATCTCAGGAAACAAACTGAGGGTTGCTGGAGTGGGGGGTGGGATGAGAGGGATGGGCTGACTGGGTGATAGACACTGGGGAGGGTATGTGCTCTGGTAAGTGCTGTGAATTGTGCAAGACTGTTGAATCTCAGATCTGTACCTATGAAACAAATAATGCAATATATGTTAAGGAAAAAAAAAAAAAGAAGAAGATAGCAGGAGGGGAAGAATGAAGGGGGGAAAATCGGAGGGGTAGATGAACCATGAGAGACGATGGACTCTGAAAAACAACTGAGGGTTCTAGAGGGGAAGGAGGGGAGGATGGGTTAGCCTGGTGATGGGTATTAAAGAGGGCACGTTCTGCATGGAGCACTGGGTGTTATGCACAAACAATGAATCATGGAACACTACATCTAAAACTAATGATGTAATGTATGGGTATTAACATAACAATAAAAAATTTTTAAAAAAATCAGGTGCTATCATTCAAAAAATATTCAAATAATACTTGATAAACAGTATGGTGTATTCATCCACACTCTTTTCTAAAACACCTCAATATTTCTTTAGTTTCAGTTTTAGTTTCCCAATCACTCCATGCTAAAAAAGGAATATGAGAATACAGGCATTTCAAAGTTAAACACTTAAATAATAAATCCAGATGGGGCATTTACAATAAATTAAACCATAACAATGTCAATTTAAGGGGGAAAAAATCCCTTTCTATGGGAGTGGAGGTGGGAGGAATAGGTCCAGTGATGTATGTCTTTCAGGGTACCACCTTATATTTAAATTAGGCTCCTGATATCTGTATGACCAAGCCATGAGGTTAGGCAGGAATGTTAAGCCTCTCGGTTTGCTCTGGATTTGCACAATCCCAGACTGCAGAGGTACTGAGAATAGCACAGTTCACTTCATATCCACTTGTCCTACTTCCAAGTGCCAATGCTGACACCCAGACTCAACAAAATGGTTTATATTCCAATGAAATCAGAAATGAAAAGATTGTTAGACAGGCTTTCTCTTGCTAGAGGTCCTCAAACTACCCAGGCTTGGTGCAGTCAGGAGCAATGCTGGGACCAAGGAGTGTCAAGAAGTGGCAAATGCAAAAGATAACCATAAAAAATGGAGGCGATAAAGAGCCACCAAACAAAAAAGTGGTTAATATGTGCTGAGCTCATGCAAATAAAGAGATAACACACCAGACCCTGGGGATTGATGACAGCCCTGGGATTTACTTTCACCTGGTTGGTTTCCATCATTTATGCTTGGTGTTGATTATAGTTGTGATTTCAACCTTGGAAGTTTTACTCCTTTTAAAGGGTCACAAACTACTGAACCATACACTGTTGGTGTGCAGGGGCACTTGGAAGGGAATCTAGTATTAAAGATGATTTTTTTTACGTCTCAGATGATGTGACCAAGGCCCAGGGAGAGAAGGGTCTTGACTAAGCACAGCAAATGAGTGACAGAGCCAGGCCGGACTCTAGGTTCCATTTCTTCTGTTTAATACATACTGGCATTTCTTCTCCCCAGTTCTCTTGGACTTTTAGAAGCACTGATAGACTTACTCTTCTAAACAACTCTCCCCATATATCCACTGTACAAATATGCTTTAAAATCGGTACCATATTGGGACGCCTGGGCAGCTCAGTCAATTAAGCGTCTGCCTTTGGCTCAGGTCATGATCCCAGGGTCCTGCTCAGTGGGGAGCCTGCTTCTCCCTCTGCCTGCCACTCCCCCTGCTTGTGCCCTCTTTCTCTCTGTGACAAATAAATAATAAAATCTTTTAAAAAATAAAATAGGTACCACATCATGTCATTCCTTTGTTTCAATGGCATTTCATCACATACAAAATAAAATCCCAGACTTTTTAAACCTCAGGGTTTTAAGGTTGTACTTTATCTGTCCCCTGCCTACCATGTTGACCTCTCCACCCTACTTTCCTTTCTCACAGCACTCCTACCCCACACTCATCTTTCTGTTCACTAAGCCCATCTACCTTGTTTCAACCTCAGGACCTTTGCACTTGATGTTCCCTCAAATGAAGATCCTTTAGAGTGTTGGTTCTTTCTTATCATTTGGATCTCAGCTATGATGGCACTTCTTCAGAAAAGCCTTCCCTGACCACCCAGTCTAAATCAACCTACCTTCCTGCAGTCATTTTCTAGTTGCAGTACCCTGTTCACTTCCTTCAAGCACTTTTCACAATTTGAAATCATGGTGTTCATTTATGATTTCACATGTTGTCTTCTCCCACTAAAATGTAAATTCCAAAACAGCAAGCATCTCATTTATAATCTTCATAAGCATCTTGTATCCACAGTATTTAAAATCGTGCCTACTACATGGAAAGTTTTCAATAATCATTTGTTGGGCAGATGAATGAATGAATGAATACCACAACTGCCATCTGCCATAATATATATGATAACCTCTATTAATCAGAATATTTAACTAACTCAAATAGAGTAGCCCCTTCCTAAACTTGTCAGAAAACAGAATTTCCAACACACTGATCAGTGTTACAGCTGCCCCAGTGGAATTATTTAAGTGGCCAACTGGTCAGGCCTAGGCATAAAGCAAGAAAAATACATGTAATTTGTGTCCACTGGAAAGTGACAATCTAGGCTAGAGCTGGCTAATAGCAACCGATTTACCCTTTCCTTTGGGTTCTGGAGTTGAATCTGTTTATTTTCCCCTACTGTGGTAAAAGCAGATTCCTTTACTCTTCGCTTTTTCCATGGAGTCAATGAATTTGCAAGGGAGATAGGATCTCTCTCTTTTGCTCTTCCTTCAGGGTAAAAGAGAAAGCTTCTTCCCTCCATGGAAACGCACAGAGTCACTTCTCTCCTAGAGCTTATAACTGACTCACTGAATACTGAAGCCAGAAAAAGTGCTCTTATTAAAATGTTCCCTTCATTATGTCAAAAGCCCTTTCATTCTAATAGATTGTGTTTTTTTTTTCTTAAATTGATATATCTAGGTATTATTTCCCAGCCAATATTGTCAATGTCATCATATGTTCATGTGAAAGAAAATACGTGAACTATTAATATGTTTCCCAATTCCTTCTAAGTTATACATTTGACCTTTTAGGGGAGTATTTAGGCTTTCTTCTGACAAAAGACTTTTAGAGATGTATCACCCCAAAATTGGAAGACAATCACTAGTCAAAAACCAGCAGTTATTTTTGCTTCCTACTTACTTTCTGCCCTTCATAAAAACTCATCACTAGGGAGCTGACAAATAAAGATAAATTACCAGTCTAGGGCATTCTAACTAAGGCACTGTAGTCACCTAAATGAATCTCAAAATGCACACTTTGCTATGTTAGCTAAAATTTCTCCTCTCTTTGTCTTCTACTAGCTGAAAAAATTGTAAAATCCAGGTTCATTGTCATGCTGACTTTACTTTTGGACTTAATGATATTCCTTGCCTGGAAAATTGCTCTATGCCAGGGAAAGTCTGCAATGCAAGTCTTGCACCTTCTGTACCTTACAGACGAAAATTCCTCTTTTCCATATAAAACAAAGCATATATATGGCTTTCAATCGATTCTAGACAACGCTATATTGTGTGACCAAATCACATGTCCCCTAATTTATTTTAAGGACTGATATTGTTAAATAGAGAAATATATATCTAAGTATAACAGGAATAACAAAAGCTAACATTTACTGAGCATTATGTGTTAGAAGCTCTTCAATGAGCTTTATATGTAATATATCATTTAATCTTAATAGTGATCCTACAAGGTGAGTATTTTTTTAAAGATTTTATTTATTTATTTTAGAGAGAGAGAGAGAGAAAATTTTTCAAGCAGACTCACTGCTGAGTGTGGAGCCTGATGCAGAGCTCAGTCTCAAGACCCCAAGATCATGACCTGAGCCAAAACGAAGAGTCGGACACTTAACCATTTGCACCACCCAGGTGCCCCACAAGGTGGGTATTTTACTAGTATGATGATGAACACACTAAAAACAAGATTTTTGAGAGACAGATTGCCTAAATTCATATTCCAACACTGCCACTTACCTGTCACATGACCTTATTTAACCTCTCTAGGCCTCAGTTTCTTAATCTGTAAAATGGAAATTTTAGTAGTTATCAACCTCTTAGGGTTTTTCTGAGTAGTAAATTATTAAAGAAAAAAAGAGAGAGAGACATAACAGGTTTTAGAGTCAATGCAGAGAACATTATACTAGAGTTCCAAACTTTGGTCATTTTTATACCATGTACAGAATTTAGGCCATACCCAAATGTACATTTTATTATTAAATAAATTGCTATTGACTTAATATTGCCCCTTTGCAGTGCAATTCTGACACTAACTATCTAGAGTTAGGTCAAACTTCAAAAGTTAAAGAAACAGGGCGCCTGGGTGGCTCAGTCGTTAAGTGTCTGCCTTCGGCTCAGGTCATGATCCCAGGGTCCTGGGATCGAGTCCCACATCGGGCTCCCTGCTCAGCGGGAAGCCTGCTTCTCCCTCTCCCACTCCCCCTGCTTGTGTTCCTGCTCTCGCTATGTCTCTCTCTGTCAAATAAATAAATAAAAAATCTTTAAAAAAAAAAAAAGTTAAAGAAACAGTCCTCCACAAGACCAGCTCTCCTTCAGACACCAGCCACAGCTCCAGGGCTCCCAGACAAATTCAGGGGTCCCCATTGCCTCTTCAAGTTGATAATTTGCTAGGATGATTCACACAACTCAGCAAAGTTCTATACTTATGATCACAGTTCTACTATAAAGAATACAGTCAGGACCAGCTAAATGCTGAGACAAATAGGACAAGATCTAGGAGAATCCCAAACACAAAATTTTCATGTTCTCAGGATGCACATTACCATGTATCACCAACCAGGAAACTCAGCCAGACCTCAATGTCTTGAGGTTGTTTGTTTGTGTGTGTGTGTTTTTTTTAAGATTTTACTTATTTATTTGACAGAGAGAGAAAGCACAAGCAGGGGGAGTAGAAGAGGGAGAACCAGACTTCCCGCTGAGCAGAGAACTCAATAAGGTGCTCAATCCCAGGACCCTGATCATGACCTGAGCCAAAGGCAGACACTTAACCGACTGAGCCACCCAGGTGCCCCATTGTGTCTCGAGTTTTTATTGGGGTTTTACTGCACAGCCATGAGTGACTCACTGGTCACATGACTGCACCCAGTCTATAACCTCCCCAGAGGTTGGGTTGATGTCTCTTGGCTTAGAGTCCTGATCTTTGAATCACATGGTTGATTTTGGTTTTTATAGCATGGCTGGCACCTATCCTGAAACTATCTAAGGGTCCACCGTGAGCCATTTTGTAGCATAAACTCTGAAAAACCCCCAATGAATAACAAAAACATTTCTATCACTTGGTGATTCCAAGGATTAAGAAGTTACCTCCAGGGAACCAGAAACAAAGGCCAGTAAAGTTCTTTAGCATAAAACACTTTTAAATCAACTCATTTTTTGCCTTAAATAAATGTATCATCATTGTAAGCAATAACAATGTAGTCACAGGTTTGAAGTGCTAGTCATACCTTTTCTAATATAGATTAAGAGAGATGAGGAACTTAAAATTTAAAATGTTTATCTGCATGTCATCCCAAATCATCTCATATCACCATTTATACATTTATTTATTTTCTTTTTTTTATTATGTTATGTTAATCACCATACATTACATCATTAGTTTTTGATGTAGTGTTTTTTTTTTTTTTAAAGATTTTATTTATTTATTTGAGAGAGAGAGAATGAGAGACAGAGAGCATGAGAGGGAGGAGGGTCAGAGGGAGAAGCAGACTCCCTGCCGAGCAGGGAGCCCGATGTGGGACTCGATCCCGGGACTCCAGGATCATGACCTGAGCCGAAGGCAGTCGCTTAACCAACTGAGCCACCCAGGCGCCCTGATGTAGTGTTTTTTTTTTTAAGATTTTTATTTTTTTTTATTTTTTAGAGAGCGAGCGAGAGAGAAACAGCATGAGAGGGGAGAGGGTCAGAGGGAGAAGCAGGCTCCCCGCTGAGCCGGGAGCCCGATGTGGGACTCGATCCCAGAACCCTGGGATCATGACCTGAGCCGAAGGCAGACGCTCAACCATCTGAGCCACCCAGGTGCCCGTTGACGTAGTGCTTTAAGTTAAGTTTGTTACATTATTTCCCCAACAAGTCCATATTCTTTTATTTTATGTGTTAGATGTGTTCTGTATGAGTAAAATCAGACTGTGAGCTCCAAGGAACTGAGTCACATTGTCCCGTCTTTTCATTTTACAGATAAGGAAACTGAGATCCAGCACAGGGAAATGACACATCCAAGTCCACACAGGTACAATCCCATCTCAGTCTTTTGATCTCCAGTGCAGGGGTCCTTTTACTACTTTAAGTGGGCTTCTTCTCCAGTTTGAAATCGCTCTAAGGGAGAGAGGTAAAGGTGAGCCTGACATGCTTTGTACTAAATGCTGATGGCATCATAAGGAGGGTGCAATGTGCGAAGTACTGAGGATGGTGAGTTGGGATGACCAGCACTCCAATCCATGAACCAAGTTAAGTCAGGCTTTGTAGCAGTCTCTGTGGTCACCAACCACAGGTTTACTGCCTTTCACGGCCTGATTGCTATTTTCTTCCTTGGTATTTAGTGGACATTTTCTTGTTATATCCTCACTACAGCCTGCAGGCTTGGGGAAACCCATCTGCAATATCTCCTATTCATCTATTTCAACATGAACCTTAAAAAATAATAAACACAGTGTGAGTGGGTTAATGTGAACATGAAACTGAGGAAACACTGGCATAAAGAACTTGTGTTTAAAAAAACAAAAGGGCCAGCATCTTGGAACTTTCCTAAAGCTTGCTAAACAACTCCACTCTGCACAATAATGTTATTTGTCATTTGCCTAATGGGAATGATAAAGTGAGGGCAGAGACAGGCATCAATTTGTAAAATTCAACATTGATTTTTCCCCTCTTATATATGCACCCACAAATGTGGCGAATGATCTTTTAAAAAATTTAAAAATACACTAAAT
The DNA here is from genome assembly GCF_029215605.1 of Mirounga angustirostris. Lineage (NCBI taxonomy): Eukaryota > Metazoa > Chordata > Mammalia > Carnivora > Phocidae > Mirounga > Mirounga angustirostris. Next base: position 170,879,578 of record NW_026991709.1, on the reverse strand, counting down.
AGATGAATGAGCCTCCAATAAATATGAATATGAATAGATATGAAGAGTTCTTTACTTGACACAGCTTTCTGCCATGAAAACTAAATGCATTCCCATAATACACTGCAAGTAATCTCTTGACAGCTACTATTTTGGACACAGATATTTTATATCTGCGTTTAAAGTGAACTCTGTTATGTTTTGACTCATTGTTCTTTCTCTTTTTTGTTCATCCAGTATCTAAATCCTGCAATGTTCCTTTGCAAAATCCGTCCTTGCCTCTCCTCTTATCATCACACTGTCCAGGCTTTCTTTATTTTGGTTTGGGATAACAGAAGAAAATTCTGAACTGGACTTTCTGGATCCAGGGCCTCTTTACCACACATTACTCTGTATGATGACATTCTTCATCAGTCCTTGAGGTCACTAGGTCATTGCCCTTGCTGGAAAGGCAGTGTAAGTGGTGCCAGGACTCAGGCTCCAGAACTGATTTCAAATCCTGGCTCCTACACTCATTAGCTCCAGAACTTTGGGCATGTGAATTTATCTTTCTGAGCCACAGTTTACATATCTGCAAAAGGAAGATGAATTGCATCCCTCACAAGGTTATTATGAGAATTAAATGAAACACTCCCTGTAAAGTGATTAGCACCATGTCTGGCATGTTGTAAATGCCCAATAAGTGGTAACTAAAAAACACTGTATTATCTGTTGAACCAAGCCTCAACTTTTTTCACTGTATTGCAAAACTCTCCAAAAACAAAGCCATCTCCCATGCCTCCATGTTTTTGCTATTTGTTTCTTAAGCAGTGTAACCAATGAATGATTCAGTCCAATCCTGAAAAGGATGAAACTCTGAGGAATCTGCCAAGGAACTATGCTCCCGGTAACAAGGCCATGCAAAGCACCGCAATATACCATTTTATTAATTTCCATTAAGTCCCAGGCTGACAAAACCTAATTATCAGGGTGAAGGGGTCACCATTTGTCACCCCAGATAAAGCTTCCTGCTGATCATGTTGGTAAACTGCATGAGTCTGCTGCCAGGCCTTCCAAAGGGTGAGCACCAAGATCATCAGAGGTCAGAACCTTTGCCTGGCCAGTTAGACTTAAACTTTGATACTGCCTTGCTTTCATATGTGCTGAGCCTGTCTCTCCCGCTCAACTATGAGTTGCTTGAGGATAGATAAAACCTCCCATATATCTTTTGTCATTCCCAGGGATAAAATTCACTTTACAAATGACATAAAGGAGTTGCTTTGGTTTGGTTTTTTGGTCTGAAGTACAGAGCTCAAAGATAGAGTAGACCAAACAGTGTTTCCTACTCTATCTCTTCTACTCTTTCATCTGAAAATTTAAGTGAAAGGACAAGATTGTTCCTGATGAGGAGGAAACTTTCAGTTTCAACTAATAAGAACCCAATTCAAACTAGCATTAGCAAAAAAAAGACATGGATTTACTGGCTTACTAATTAAAAATTTGATGATTGTGCTAAATTCAAGCAAGTCTATCTCTAATGATATCAAGAACTTGTCTCTTTCCACCCTTTGTCTCTGAAGTTCTTAGTATTGGCTTAATTCCCAGGACCTCTACCTGCCTGGTATCCTACTGATCTCCAGCAGCTCCAATCTTACCTTCTATCATCCTAACAACTAGTAAAGTAAGAGTTTCTCCTTCCCAGAACTGATGCCCACTGATTGACTAGCTTGTCTTGAGTCCCAAGCCCTCTGCAAAACTATTCATTGTATTTGGGAGAGGGCAGAGTCCTTGACTGATACTATCCTCCTAATTGGATGCAAATGAGCAAAGGATAGTTCCCTAAGGAAAAATGAGGGCTGTTTCCAATAAAGGAGAAATCTGTACTGGCTAGACAAAGACAGAAGATGTTTATTGGCCATTCAGGGCTCTTTAAACCCTGTAGCTACCTTTGGAGCCTTTTAGTAGCTAAAAGACTGGGCCAATTCCACTGACAAATCCTTAGGGCATACTTCCCTCTGCAGTTAGAGTCTGGTTTACACAACACATCCCATGGGTAAGTTGCTCCCGTCTAAGTTATACATCTTCCCTGTTTGTCTTTGTAGCATTTCTGTTTGGGTTTGCAGGTCTTTGAGGAGGTGATCTGTTAAAGCTGGATTTCATAGGACACTGGCTGGTCTAAGGCCAAACAGAAGAGGATAATAAATACTTAATTTGAATTTGAGTTCTACTATGATCAAGTCAAATGTTCCCTCTCTTGACATTACAAGGCTCCTCTTGCTTCCTTCTGTATATTTCAGCCAGTCCATCATCAATTAATATTTATTAATTGCCTATATGGGCCAGGCATCAGACTAGGCACAGGTGCCACAGAGTTTGAATTCAAAATCCCTTTTCAGGGTGATTCAAGGTCCAGTGAGGAGCTGATGTGATAGTGTGTAATAAGCACTGCAATGATGATGTTACAAGGTACACCAAATACAGAGAAGAAATAGACATGAGGTCAGCAAAGCCTTTCTGAGAAGATGAGATCTGGAGTGCTGGAGACCAAGACTGAGTTTGCTGGGAGGGACAGAGGAGTGGCGCCCCAGGGTGAGGGTAAAGTGAAGGCATGGAGGTAGAAAACAGGAGATTTTAAAGATCTGCTGGGGGGCGCCTGGGTAGCTCAGTTGGTTAAGCGACTGTCTTCAGCTCAAGTTGTGATTCTGGAGTCCCAGGATCAAGTCCCACATCAGGCTCCCTGCTCAGCAGGGAGTCTGCTTCTCCCTCTGACCCTCTCCTCTCTCATGCTCTCTCTTTCAAATAAATAAATAAAATCTTTAAAAAAAAAAAAAGATCTGCAAGTGGAGTGGTAGGGGAAGGCTGGAGTTGTAGAGGTGTTGGTGGGAAAAGAGATGACATCAGAGAGGTGGATGGATGGAGTAGAGGTGTAGAGGCACCATGTATATTCCTCTTCAAGGAAGATCTTGCTTTTGGCTGCAGGGAGTGCAGTCTGCAGCTGGAGTCCAGCTGTCAACATTTCAGGGTGGGCTCAGCTGCAGAGAGTTGTTTGTTCAAGGTTTTGTTTCTGGGGCAGCCTGCAGGGTCTAAAGGCCTGGTGATTTTGGCCCAACAGGGGACACTCTGATAGAACTTCTCCAGAGCCCCGAATAGGTAGGTTAACTGAGGCCATGTTGGGCCAGCATCACAGTTCAACTTCTTTTCTTCAACACTGCTTCCCCTCCTTCTTTTCATTGGCAGTGCTCTCCAGGAAATATCTGGAACCCCAAACTCCATCTCACTTCTTCTGGAGAGCTCAACCTAGAGACCAACATGGACCAAACCGCAGTAAGTTTTGTATATGAAACTGAGCCCATTACCTGTGCTCGCATTTCATAAGGAGAACCAATGCATAAACTGTGCTCTATGAAGTCTCAGTATCTCCCAAAGTCTGAAATAAACATTCTGTCTTGTTACAAAGCTGGGAAAACAAAGAATAAAAATGACTCTATTGTATGCATTCAACAAGCATTATTGAGTGCCTATTCAGTGATTCAGTGTAAGAAACTGTCTGAGGCATCGGAGACACAAAAAGTAAAACATGGCACGTGAAAGACTTCTTGCAGATAGCCCCTGAGAAGTTCCAGGCTGGTTAGAGAGGACACATGAGGCGAATAGACAATGTGAAAATGAAGATCTAAAACACACTATTGTAGGATGTGCTTTGTATTAGTTTCCTAGGGCTGCTGTAACGAAGTACAAACTGGGTGGCTTTAAGCAACAGAAATTTATTTTCTCACAATTCTGGTGACTAGAAGTCTAAAATCAACATTCAGCAGGGCCATGTTCCTTCTGAAGGCTCTAGGAAAGCAAGTGTCCTTGACTTTTCCCAGCTCCTGGTATTGTTGGCAATCCTTGGCATTTGGGGCTTTGCCTCTATCATCACATGGTTCTCCCTGTGTGTCTGTGTCTCTGTTTTCTCTTCTTATAAGGACACCAGTCATATCATAATGGGGCCGATCCTAAAGTAATGTGACCTCATCCTCACTTGATGACATCTGCTAAGACCGTATTTCTGAATAAGGTCACATTCTGAGGTTCTGGGGGTTAGGACTTCAATATATTTTTTTGGTGGACACAATTAAACTCACAATAGGCTTTAACAAGAATGTCACTGGCCTACACAGGCAATTATCACAATGGTTAGAGGCATCAGTTTTAGAGTCAGATAATCTAGTATTGAAATTGTGGCTTTCCACTTGCTACGTGACACTGAACAAGTTACTTTCCCATCTAAGTGGAAGTGACCTCATGTGTAGAACAGGAACAATAGCAGTATGTGCTCACTGAGATGCCTCTCTCCTCTTCTTCCAGGCACACTCCCTATTGATGTTATACATGGTCATTTGACTTTCCATGGCTGATTCTAGCAAAAGTGATATATGTCATTCCAATGTCAAAGTACTGAAGAGTTAGCACCCTATTCTCCTGGCTCTCACCCTTACCATGGCTAGCCCTAAAGGCAAGGCTTGTGTTGAGATGATAGCATCATCCTCCATCAGCCTACCTTCCTGAATGATAGTGATAGTGATAAGCAAATACTCCTGTTTACCCACTGGAGAAATGTAGTATTGAAATGTAGTGTGAACGAGGAAGATCTTTGTTCCATTTAGCCATTGGGATTTTGGTATTATTTGCTACTTAGCATAACCTACCCTGTCCTAACCTACCCTGTTTACCTGACAGGACTCTTATGAGGCTTAAATAAGATAAGCATAGGAAGTATTCAGCATGATGCCTGACACATAAGAACCCTCAATAGTACTGTTGTTATTCTGCCTAAGGGAGCAGATATGTTGCAGCATTTACACAGCAAAATTTTGCGAGATCCATTCTCCTATGGTATTGAAAAAAACCTCATATTCAACAGTTATTATATTCCATCTACATTGGTAACATTTATTGAATGCTTACTATGTGCCAAGTACTGTTCTAATGGCTTTACATGCATTAACTCATTTAATCCTACAACTACCACAGGAGATAGGTACTAGGATTATTCTTTTTCACAGGTAGGGAAATTAAAGCACAGCAAGGTTGAATAACTTGCCCAAGGTCATAAAGCCAGGAGGTGGCAGATCAGTAGGTGTACTCACGCAATCCAGCCCCAGCCTAAGCCCTGCCCTAGACTCACATTCTCGCACAAACAAGTACAAACAACAGAGCATGTTTGAGAACTTTCCAGGACTATCTTGGAAGGGAAAGCAGAAGTAGAGGAAGAAGCATCTTGCTTTCAAGATGCCCCAGAGTCAAATTACCCATTATCTCAGGAGAGTAACAAAATGCTTTTAGGTCTCATCTGTTAAACTCAGGTGAGCTGGATACAAAACATTTGCCACCTAGGGACATTGTTTTGCAGTGCCATGATGAACAGACCAATATATTTGGTTTTAGCTAGACATTTACAAACAAGCAGGGCACACTGCCTTGAGGCTGAGTACACACATAGAAGCAACAGATGCTGCCCATGAAGGCTACAGGCCCTTGTTCTCCAAGGCTGCAGGAAAGAAGGAGTGATGTAGAATTCCTCTGGAACTTAGAAATGACGTATTTATAACAGCCCCCTTCAAACTGATTCCATCTGAGTCTATGTGGGTTTGGCCCTTGTCCCTGCCTTCTGTAAAAAGCCCTAGAATGGCAGGTGATGAAAGCACAAAGCCTTTTCCAGAGCCAAGTTCTATTTGCTGAAATTACCCCAGGATCTTGGAGTCAGAAGACCAGATGCATATTTTATGTGCTATGGTTTCCAGGGAGAAACATTTAGAATGGTCCATCTGTATTAGTTTCCTAGGGCTGCCATAGCAAAGTACCACAGACTAGGTGGTTTAAACAATAGAAATTTATTTTCTCACAATTCTGGAAGCCAGAAGTCTAAAATCAAGGTGTCAGCAGATTTGGTTTCTTCTAAGGCCTCTTTTCACGGCTAGCAGATGGTGACCTTCTCACTGTGTCTTCACATGGTTTTTCCTCTGTATCTATCTGTGTTCTAATCTCTCATGAGGATGCCTACCCTAATGACCTCATTTTAATTTGATTACCTTTTTAAATATCTTATCACATTCTGAGGTACTAGGGGTTAGGACTTCAACATACGAATTTGGGGGAAACAACTCAGCTCATAATATCATCCAGTGCGGGAAGTATAGATCTTTAATAAAAATAAACAGTTCCACAACCCCTTAAATCAGGGAATTGGTTCTGGATTATTCTGGATGGAGGATTATTCCTCAAATTTAGCAGATATGTTTAAAACTTGATTTGTTCAATCAGCTATTCTTTCTTATTTATTGTGAGAAAAGAGAGAATTAGTGGAAAAGCTAATGCCCTTTGTGAAAGTGACTCTGGTCAGAACCAAAGAAAGGTGGCTACCAGCTGGTCATACTAAACATATATGTTCATATATGTCAATCTCATATTCAATAACACCATATATTTCTGCATAGCACTTCATATTTTCAATTACTTTTGTATCAGTTATCTCTATCCTCACATCATGTTACAGGTTAGGATATGAAGATTCCCCAGAAACATGAAGAAACTTATTTCACATCATAGAGCTACATGGAAACAGGGTGGGTAGGGGCAAGAACACTAGTTTCTGGAATCCTAGTAGAACTCAATAATTCAATAAGCACTAATATTTGTTTTCTGGAAATTTTTTTTTATTAATAAATGGCCAGTGCAGTTAGAGGCTTATAGCTACAATGGCAGATGGACTAATGCCTCCAAATAAGAGACACTGCTCTTTATATGCAACTTTTTTTTTTTTTTTCAGAAAGAGTTATTTGGTCATTCTAGGCTAGGATTTCTCAATCTCAGCATTACTGACACTCTGGACTAAATAATTCATTGTTGGCGAGAGCTGTCCTGTGCATTTTAGAATGTTTAGGAGAATCTTTGGCCTCTAAGCACTAGATGCCTGCAGCACACACCCACTCCCACACCAACTGTGACAAACCACAATGTCTCCAGATACTGCCAAATGACCCTTAGGGCCCCAAATCACCAATGGTTGAGAAAGAGAAATTGTCCCTGCAAATGTTTAAAAAGTATACATGATTTGGGTGGCTCAGTCCGTTGAGCACATGACTCTTGATCTCAGCTCAGATTCTGATCTCAGGGTCATAAGTTCAAGCCCCGTGGAGCCTACTTAAAAAAAACAAAAAACAAAAAACCATACATGATTAATGTGTCCTCTTAAAAACCAACCTAACCATCATATTTACATCTCAATTTAGGTTCAATATTCTATTCACTCTTCTATGTCCAATAACCACTAAATGGAGAAAGCAACTTCTGAGTCGGACACTTAACTTCTGCATGCCCAGTTGCTTCATCTATGGTCTTCGGATCTGCTCATTTCTTGAGTGCTTACAACTCTTGAATCTGATATTCATTTTGGTGCATTAACACAAGATGGGTTTGAATTCTTTTTTTTTAATTTTATTATGTTATGTTAGTCACCATACAATACATCATTAGTTTTTAATGTGGTGATCCACGATCCATTGTTTTCATATAACACCCAGTGCTCCATGCAGTACGTGCCCTCCTTAATATCCATCACCGGGCTAACCAATCCCCCCTCCCCCCTCGCCTCTAAAACCCTGTTTGTTTCTCAGAGTCCATAGTCTCTCATGGTTCATCTCTCCCTCCAATTCCCCCCCCCTTCATTTTTCCCTTCCTTCTCTTAATGTCCTCCATGCTATTCTTTATGTTCCACAAATAAGTGAAACCATATGATAATTGACTTTCTCTGCTTGACTCATTTCACTTAGCATAATCTCCTCCAGTCACATCCACGTTGATGTAAAAGTTGGGTATTCACCCTTTCTGGTGGCTGTATAATATTCCATTGTATATATGGACCACATCTTTTTTATCCATTTGTCTGTTGAAGGGCATCTCGGCTCTTTCCACAGTTTGGGTATTGCAGACATTGCTGCTATGAACATTGGGGTGCATATGGCCCTTCTTTTCACTACATCTGTGTCTTTGGGGTAAATACCCAGGAGTGCAATTGCTCAGTCATAGGGTAGCTCTATTTTTAATTTTTTGAGGCAACTCCACACTGTTTTCCAAAGTGGCTGTACCAACTTGCATTCCCACCAACAGTGTAAGAGGGTTCCCCTTTCTCCACAACCTCTCCAACATTTGTTGTTTCTTGCCCTGTCCATTTTGGCCATTCTAACAGGTGTAAGGTGGTATCTCAATGTGGTTTTGATTTGAATTACCCTGATGGCTAATGATGATGAACATTTTTCATGTGTCTGTTAGCCATTTGTATGTCTTCTTCAGAGAAGTGTCTGTTCATATCTTCTGCCCACTTTTTGACTTGATTATTTGTTTTTTGGGTGTTGAGTTTGAGAAGTTCTTTATAGATCTTGGATACCAGCCCTTTATCTGATATGTCATTTGCAAATATCTTCTCCCATTCTGTGGGTTGCCTCTTTGTTTTGTTGACTGTTTCCTTTGCTGTACAGAAGCTTTTTATCTTGATGAAGTCCCAAAAGTTCATTTTTGCTTTTGTTTCACTAGCTTTTGGAGATGTATCTTGAAAGAAGTTGCTGTGGACAATGTCAAAGAGGTTACCGCCTATGTTCTCCTCTAGGATTTTGATGGATTCCTGTCTCACATTGAGGTCTTTCATCCACTTTGCGTTTATTTTGTGAATGGTGTTAGAGAATGGTCGAGTTTCATTCTTCTGCATGTGGCTGTCCAATTTTCCCAGCACCATTTATTGAAGAGACTGTCTTTTTTCCATTGCATGTATTTTCCTGCTTTATCAAAGATTATTTGACCATAGAGTTGAGGGTCAATATCTGGGTTCTCTATTCTGTTCCATTGGTCTATATGTCTGTTTTTGTGCCAGTACCATGCTGTCTTGATGATCACAGCTTTGTAATATAGCTTGAAATTGGGCAACGTGATGCCCCCAGCTTTGTTTTTCTTTTTCAACATTTCCTTGGCGATTCGGGGTCTTTTCTGATTCCATACAAATTTTAGGATTGTTTGTTCCAGCACTTTGAAAAATGTCATTGGAATTTTGATCGGGATGACATTGAAGGTATAGATTGCCCTGAGTAGCATAGAGATTTTAACAATGTTTATTCTTCCGATCCATGAGCATGGAATATTTTTCCATCTTTTTGTGTCTTCTTCAATTTTTCATGAGTGTTCTGTAGTTCTAGAGTATAGATACTTTACCTTTTTGGTTAGGTTTATTCCGAGATATGTTATGGTCTTTGGTGCTATTGTAAATGGACTCATTTCTCTAATTTCTCTTTCTACAGTTGTGTTGTTACTGTATAAGAAAGCAACTAATTTCTGTGCATTGATTTTGTATCCTACCACATTACTGAATTGCTGTATGAATTCTAGTAATTTGGGGGTGGAGTCTTTTGGGTTTTCCACATGAAGTAGTATCATGTCGTCTGCGAAAAGAGAGAGTTTGACTTCTTCTTTGCCAATTTGAATACCTTTTATTTCTTTTTGTTTTCTGATTGCTGTTGCTAGGACTTCTAGTACTATGTTGAACAATAGTGGTGAGAGTGGGCACCCTTGATGTGTTCCTGATCTTAAGGGAAAGGCTCTCAGTTTTTCCCCATTGAGGATGATATTCGCTGTGGGTTTTTCATAGATGGGTTTTATGAACTTGAGGAATGTTCCCTCTATCCCTATACTCTGAAGAGTTTTAATCAGGAAAGGATATTGTATTTTGCCAAAGCTTTTCCTGCATCAATTGAGAGGACCATATGGTTCTTCTCCCTCCTCTTATTAATGTGTTCTATCACATTGATTGATTTGCGAATGTTGAACCACCCTTGAATCCCAGGGATAAATACCACTTAGTCGTGGTGGATGACCCTTTTAATGTATTATTGGATCCTATTAGCTAGGATTTTGTTGAGGATTTTGGAATCCATATTCACCAGGGATATTGGTCTGAAATTCTCCTTTTTGATGGGGTCTTTGCCTGGTTTGGGGATTAAGGTAATGCTGGCCTCATAGAATGAGTTTGGAAGTTTTCCTTCTGTTTCTATTTTTTGAAACAGCTTCAGTAGAATAGGTATTATTTCTTCTTTGAATGTTTGGTAGAATTCCCCAGGGAACCCATCAGGCCCTGGACTCTTGTTTTTTGGGAAGTTTTTGATCACTGCTTCAATCTCGTTACTGGTTATTGGCCTATTCAGGTTGTCAATTTCTTCCTGTTTCAGTCTTGGCAGCTTATAGGTTTCCAGGAAGGCCTCCATTTCATCCAGATTGCTCAGTTTTTTGGCATATAGTTGTTGATAATAATTTCTAATAATTGTTTCTATTTCCTTGGTGTTAGTCATGATCTCTCCCCTTTCATTCATAATTTTATTAATTTGGGTCCTTTCTCTTTTCTTTTGGATAAGTCTGGCCAGTGGCTTATCGATCTTATTAATTCTTTCAAAGAACCAACTTCTAGTTTCATTGGTCTAATCTATTGTGTTTCTGGTTTCTAATTCATGGATTTCTGCTCTAATTTTAATTATTTCTCTTCTAATGCATGGCTTAGGTGTCATTTGTTGCTTTTTCTCTAGTTCTTTAAGGTGTAGAGTTAGTTGGTGAATTTGGGATTTTTCTATTTTTTTGAGTGAGGCTTGGATGGCTATGTATTTCCCCCTTAGGAACGCCTTTGCAGTATCCCATAGGCTTTGGACCGATGTGTTTTTGTTCTCATTGATTTCCATGAATTGTTTAAGTTCTTCTTTGATTTCCTGGTTGACCCAAACATTCTTGAGAAGAGTGGTCTTTAGATTCCAAGTGTTTGAATTTCTGCCAAATTTTTTCTTGTGATTGAGTTCCAGTTTTAAAGCATTGTGGTCTGAGAATATGGAGGGAATAATCTCAGTCTTTTGTTATTGGTTGAGACCTGATTTGTGACCCAATGTGGTCTATTCTGGAGAAAGTTCCATGCGTGCTTGAGAAGAATGAGTATTCTATTGTTTTAGGGTGGAATGTTCTGTAAATATCTATGAGGTCCATCTGGTCCAATGTATCATTCAAAGCTCTTGTTTCCTTGTTGATTTTCTGCTTAGATGATCTGTCCATTGCTGAGAGTGGAGTATTGAGGTCTCCTACAATTAACATATTGTTATCAATATGACTCTTTATTTTGGTTAACAGTTGGCTTATGTAGATGGCTGCTCCCATGTTGGGGGCATAGATATTTACAATTGTTAGATCTTCTTGTTGGATAGACCCTTTAAGAATGATATAGTGTCCTTCTGTGTCTCTTATTATAGACTTTAGTTTAAAATCTAATTTGTCTGATATAAGAATTGCTACCCCAGCTTTCTTTTGAGGTCCGCTGGCATGGAAGATGGATCTCCATCCCTTCACTTTCAGTCTGGATGTATCTTTAGGTTCAAAATAAATCTCTTATAGGCAGCATATGGATGGGTCCTGTCTTTTTATCCAATCTGCAATGCTGTGCCATTTTATGGGAGCATTTAGGCCATTCACATTGAGAGTGATTATTGAAAGATATGAATTAATTGTCATCATGTTGCCTGTGAAGACATTGTTTTTATAGATTGTCCCTGTAAATTTCTGTTGTATATCACTCTTGGAGGCTTTCTCCTTTTATAGAACCCCCCCTTAATATTTCTTGCAGGGCCGGCTTAGTGGTCACATATTCTTTCAACTTCTGCCGGTCGTGGAAGCTCTGCATCTCTCCATCCATTCTAAATGACAGCCTTGCCAGATAAAGTATTCTTGGCTGCATGTTCTTCTCATTTAGTACTCTGAATATGTCTTGCCAGGCCTTTCTGGCTTGCCAGGTCTCTGTGGATAGGTCTGACGTTATTCTGATGTTCCTCCCTCTGTACGTAAGGAATCTCTTCCCCCTAACTGCCCTTAAGATGGTTTCCTTGGTTCTAAGATTTGTGAGTTTTACTATTACATGCCAGGGTGTTGGCCTGTTTTCCTTGATCTCGGGAGGGGTCCTCTCTGCCTCTACGATGCAAATGTTTGTTTTATTCTCCAGGTTAGGGAAGTTCTCAGCTATGATTTGCTCAAATACATCTTCTAGTCCTCTCTCTCTCTCCACTCCCTCCGGGATTCCAATTATTCTGACATTGGAATGCTTCATGGTGTCATTTATTTCTCTGATTCTATTTTCATGGATTCTGAGTTGTTTTTCCCTGGCCTCCTCTTTTCCCTTTTTATCTATTATATTGTCTTCCAGGTCGCTTATTCGTTCTTCTGCCTCACTTACCCTAGCTGCTAGATTAGATTGGATCTCACTGATAGCATTTTTAAGTTCTGCCAATTCAGCTTTCATTTCTGTCCTTAGAGACTCTATGTTGCCATTAATTGATTTCTCCATTCCAGCCATTGTCTTCACAATTGCTAGCCTGAATTCCATCTCCAACATCTTGGTTATATCTGCATCCATTTGTAAATCTGCAGCATAATTCATAATCTCTGAGTTTTTCTATTTTGGGGGTTCCTCCTCCTACTCATTCTGTTGATGGGTGTTTGAGGGAATGTATAGAGTCCAAATTATTGACCAGAACCCAAGCAAGATGCACCTGTTTTCTTGGGACCTTAGGGTTGCTGGCCTCTTGTTTTCCCAGCCTGTCTTCTGGGGGAGGGGCGGCTGCGCTGTTACTCAGGCAACCCTGTTTGGGCAGATTTGCCCTGCCCCCTGTGGCGGGGGATGGGCTCAGCGGGAATCAGTTTTTGGGGCTTTTGTTCTCTGGTGGCTTTCCGCATCTCTTCCACGAGTCAGAGCAGAAGAGACCATTTCCAACCCTCTGCCTCAGAGCAGAGAGACCACAGTCTGTTCTTCAGTGAGCTCTCCAGGCCACACTCTCTCCGTTTCTGTCCATGCTGCTATAAACTGCAGCGTCCTGGGTTGTGCTTCCCTCCGCAGCGCTCCCAGCCCTGCCTCCAGGTTGGGCACATCTCTGCCCTTTGTGCTTCTAAAACCGCCAGGCGCTCCCAGTTCGCACCTGCGAACCTGCCGCTCTGGGTTTCCACCCTGGGGGCTGCCCTAAAGTCCTTTCCCCGCCACTAACGGTCTGCGAGTCTGTGCCCTGTCCCCAGTGCACGAGGCTGTCACTCACCGGCCGTGTAGGATCCCCACGGCCAGGCTCCCTCTCACTGCCATTTATCCTCCGATATCTGCCCTCGGAATCACGGCTCCCCGCTTCGTACCTCAAAACCAAGCGCCTGCGATATTCTGTTTGTAGAGATCCAGATCTTCTTACATCTCAGGCTGGTTTCATGGGTGCTCAGAGTGGTCTGGTAGATATCCAGCTCAATTCCGGGGACCAGTTGAAATAGGGTCCCCTACTCCTCTGCCATTTTTCCTCCTCCGGGTTTGAATTCTTAATTCAAAATTACTTAGCAGTGGAACTTATATCAGCAACTCAAATATAATATATATATATTTAAAGGTGAGGCCTAACTACTTAACCCTAAGTGTCATAATCTGTTTATCTCAGAAAATAGGTTCTATTGTATACTAATGTGCCACTCAAATCAACAACTGAGAATATTTTCAATAGAAGAGCAAGGCAGAGTTGCATGGTAAAGGGAGAATAATTTGCCCTTGCAAGACTGACCATTAAAGCATATTATAAAATTAACTATTATATAAATGGTATATGGTAGTGGCACAAGAACAGCCAAAGAATTGAATGGAATGGGATCCAAAGCAATCATTCTTTAGTATATAAAAATATTTAATAGAAATAAAAATGACCACTAAATATAGGAAACTAAGTTTAATGTTATTAATATCAAAGAAATGCCAGTTAAAACATCAAAAATACTCCTTACAACTATCAAATGGCACATCTTAAGCAGAAATTTGTAAAATTATAATATTAACCAAAAGAAGCATTCAGGAAAGCTGACTTTGTAATTAACTGGTTTCTGGATTTGGATACATAAAATACTTTTAACTAAATAATGAAATATTATTAAAATAATAAATATCATTCATTTTTTAAAAATGTAACCATAATACATGCTTTTTGTGGACATTTTTCAAATATGAAAAAATATGAAGACTAACATTTATTGTGGACTTAACTTCTATCTTCCACACATATCCATTATTAACAGTGTGGTATGTCTTTCAACTCAGTAATTCATTCATATATATGATTATGGATCCTGTTTTGTTCTCACTTATATTAGATTTTGTTCCTTTCCCCCATTTTATGAGATATATTTTTAAAATGTACTACTGATGATTATAAGGTAGTTGCTCATTTGTATACATATATATATATCATGGTTTAATTAGTCCTTATCATTAACCATTAGGGGGGGTTTCCAATTTTGTTGAAAAATAAGTAATAACATGGGGCGCACAAGTGGCTCAGTTGATTAAGCATCCAACTCTTGATTTCAGCTCAGGTCATGATCTCAGGGTCCTGGGATCTAGCCCCAGGTCAGGCTCCATGCTCAGTGGGGAGTCTGCTTGAGATTCTTTCTCTCCCTCCTTCTCTGCCACCCCTCCCACTCATGCATGCTCTCTCTCTCTCCCTGAAGTAAATAAATAAATCTTTTTAAAAAATAACTAATAATGCAATAAATATGCCTATAGATAATTGTTTGCATGCATCTCTATTGCATTTCTGGAAGTCAAATGATGGGGTCAAGGTCATGAATATTTTTTAGACTTTTGATTGTTCCTGGATTCCATCTAGTATTAACATGCCAACTTGTACTCCTTCTTGTCTAAGAGTAAAAGAATATAATAGCTTACTTTGTTTCTCCACCCATATTTCCCATCACTATTTCTGTAATCATACATGAATGTACTAACACTAAAAATCATCATTTTAAAATTTCTGCCAAATAATTCTCCCCTTATTAGATGAAAAATAGTATATTTTGATGTCTAAGTTGGATTTTTTATTATTAGAAGTTTGAGCCCTTAACACATTTGTTTTCCATTTGTATTTCTTTTTTTTTAATTTTTTAAAATTATTTTTGTATTTCTATTGCTTATTTGTTATCTGTCCAGTTTTGAAACATTAACGTGATATTTTGAAGTGCCTTCTAATATATTTTTATATTTAGGAAGTCAAGTTTCCCCTTCATTACTCTTCTTGCTCAAAATTTTCTTGCTTTATTGACAGACTTCTTTTTCTCTGTTCCTTTCTTCTGTTTCTGTCTTCTCTTGTGGTCTGATGGCTTTCTTTAGTGTTGTTTATAGACTCCTTTCTCATTTTCCTTTGTGTATTTACTGTAAGTTGCTGCTTTGTGTTTACCATCATGTTCACATATGTCATACTATGTATATAACCGTCTACTTTAGGTTGATAGCAACTGAGATTTGAACACATTCCAAAAATCTACATTTTTATTTCCTCCACACATTTTATGTTTTTGATGTTACTTTCTACTTTTTATTTTATGTATTCCTTCACTGATTATTGCAGTTTTTAGTTAATTTTACTACTTTTGTCTTTTAACCTTAATAACTTGATAAGTGATTAATCCACTACTTTTACTATATATTATCTATGTCCAGTGACATTTTTACCTTCATACGTTTTCTTGTTATTAATGCTATTTCTTTTCAGCTTAAAGTCCCTTTAATATTTCTTGTAAGACTGGTTTAATAGTGATAAACTTTTAACTTTTGCTTGTTTGGAAAACTTTTATCTCTCCATCAAATCTGAATGATAACCTTGCTAGATAGAGTATTCTTGGTTGGAAGTTTTTTCTTTTTTCCTTTTAGCACTTTGAATATGTTTTGTTACTCCCTTCTGGTTTGCAAAGTTTCTGCTGAGAAATCTGCTGATAGCCATATGAGGTTTTTCTTGCATATAACAATTTGTCTTCCTCTTGCTGTTTTTAAAATTCTCTATCTTTAGCTTTTGATGCTTTAATTATAATATGTCTCGGTATAGCTCTCTTTGGGTTCCTCTTATTTGGAACTCTCTAGGTTTCTTGGATCTGGATGTCTGTTTCCTTCCCTGGGTTACAAAGGGTTTTAGCCATTATTTCTTCAAATAAGTTTTCAACCCTTTTCTCTCTCTCTCTCTCTCATCCTTCTGGGACCTCTATAATGCAAATGTTATTCTGCTTGATGTTGTCCCAGACCTCCCTTAAGCTATCTTCATTTTTTTAAATTCTTTTTTTTTTTTTCTTTTTGCTGCTCTATCTGGGTGAATTCCACTGCTTTATCCTCCAGCTCACTGATCTGTTCTGCTTTATCCGGTCTGCTGTGGAACCCTTGTAGTGTATTTTTCAACTCAGTTATTGTATGCTTCAGCTCTGTGACTTCTGTTTGGTATTTTCTTATGTCTCCTATCTGTTCACTGAAGTCTTACTATGTTCATTTATTCTTTTCCTGAGTTTGGTGAGCATCTTTATGACCATTACTTTTATTACTTTACCAGGTAGATTACTTATCTCTGTATCATTAAGATTTTTTTCTGAAGTTTTGTTTGGTTCTTTCATTTGGAACATATTTCTCTGTTTCCTCACCTTGCTTGGCTCTCTGTGTTTGTTTCTGTGTATTAAGTGAAAACTACTTCTCTCAGTCTTAATAGAATGGCCTTGTGTCAGTGTTATCATTCTCATTCAACGTTGTCCTAGCTCTTGCTTGTCTCTTGAACCATTGTGATTGTCTAAAATCATGATTTATTTTTAATATGCCCCCATTTTGGGGGGCAAAACTTGTTAGTAATATAAGAGGAGGAATCTCATTTAGCACCTACTTTCAGGATGACTGGAAGCCAGACCCTCAGGCAGCAGCTTTTAAAATGTGCAAATATACAGATATTTCTCCAAAGAAGACACAGAGATGCCCAATAGACACATGAAAAGATGCTCAACATCACTCATCATCAGGGAAATGCAAATCAAAACTACAATGAGATACACTACTGGGTATTTACCCCAAAAAGCAAAAATGCTAATTCAAAGGGATACATGCATTCCTGTTTATAGCAGTGTTATTTACAATAGCCAAATTATGGAAGCAGGCCAAGTGTCCACAGAGAGATGAATGGATAAAGAAGATGTGAGATATATGTGTGTGTGTGTGTGTGTGTGTGTATATACACAATTGAATACACATATATGTGTATACACACACACATACATACATACATACACAATGGAATATTATTTGGCCATAAAAAAAGAATGAAATCTTGCCCTTTGCAATGTGGACAGAACTAGAGAGTATAATGCTAAGTGATATAAGTCAGTCAGAGAAAGACATAAATACCATATGATCTCACTCATATGTGGAATTTAAGAAACAAAACAAATGAGCAAAGGAGAAAGAAAGAAGAGAGAGAGACAAACCAAGAAACAGACTGTTAACTATAGAGAACAAACTGATGGTTACCAAAGGGGAGGTGGATGGGGGAGGGTGAAATAGGTGATGGGGATTAAAAGGTACACTTATCATAATGAAAAAAATAAAATAATAAAAGAAAATAAAAAATAAATATGCAAATATATACAGTCCTGTGGAACCACAATTGTAATCCCTGCTGGCCTCCAGACCAGGAGATCTGGAGGTATCCCCTTGGGTGACAGCTGGAAAAACTGGGGCTCCAGGTATGTGTATAAATTACTTTGTGGGAAGTCTTGTTGAGCTGTAGCAAAGCCAAAGGGTTGTACAAGGATGGTATCTCCCTGCTTACATTCCCTGGGAACAATCCCTACCCTCTAGATGTGTGGGAAACCTGAAGCCTGTCCCTTAGGCTGAAGTTCCAGGTTAAGTAAATAAGCCTTTTTCACAGAAAGACTGAGGTGTGTTTCAGCCTACTTTCTGTGTAGTGCCCTGGGGGTGGTAGCCTGCCAAGAAGTGTCTTTCCAGTTGTTATAGTCCCTTGGAGCTCTAGAATGCCAGCACTCTTGGCCACCACAATCAGGCAATCAAGGGGCATCCCTTGTGTGGGTTGCATGTGCCCATTGGCTTTAGAAAGGCAGCTGGAGGGTGTTGGGGACAAGGCACACTTGTTGGTTTCAGAAAAGCAGCAGGAAAATGTCTTGACTACCCAAAATCTTCAGCAACACAGCAGGAAGAGTTCCTTGTCTGTTTGTATGCTGGCTTTAGGACAGTAGTGGTGAGTGCCATTGCTAGCACTCACCAGCCCTAGCCAGGGGGCAAGGGAGTATCAGAAGTGCCCATGCTTGCAGACTTGAGCTAGGGAGCAAGAGAACTCCATGACCATTTTCACTTGCCCATCCGATTAAGGGAGCAGGGAAGCACTGCAACCACTGGTACTCTCAGGTCTCAGCAAATGCCAGGACCATTCACTTCTGCCTGAGACAGCAAGGTGGTGGGAAGGTACCACCTTAAGCTTACCCACCTGTGCTGGTAGGCTATGTGGAGAGTGCAACAATGACTTCCACCAGAACCTCCATTTCTAGGGAGTGTCTCAGCTATCCCCTGCCCCTATAGCCAAAGCCCCCAGATCAGCCAATAAATCTCCCTCACATATAGTCTAGGTACTTTTCATACTGTTATTTTTTTTTTTACTTGGTTTCAGGGCGAGCAAGACTGCTCATGAGCCAGCCAAGAGGGGAATCACAGGTTCCTACAACACTTTGGGACCCCCAGACATCAGCCTCATTTGTTTTCCAAGCCAGATACCCTATACAGATTCCAGGGGTTGGGGTGCTCAATGTGGGGCACCAACCCTTTACTCTTCTGGGAGAAGCACTTGGCTGGTAAGATCTCTCCCTACTGTGTGCTCAAAAAATGTGGTTTTTTTGCAAGGCTACATCTCTGTCTCTTCTACCTTCTTGATGTGGTCCTTCTATCCCTTATTGAGGAAAATAGTTCCTCAAGTTTTCAGATCAAGTTCAGAGGGAAATGATCCTTATGTAGCTATAGATTTGTGTGTCCATGGGAGGAGGTGAGTTCTGGATCTTGCTACCCTACCATCTTGGAGCCCCTCCTCTAACATGTATATTTCTTTATGAAACATTAAAGTATTTATAATACTCACTTACCTGTCCATGTGTTAAAGCTCAATATTTGAGCTCTTGGTTAAGTTTTTTGTTTTTTCTCTAGGATTAATATGTTACTTTCTAAGTTAACTTCTGGGTCTTTAGTATTTGTCATGCTATTTGAATATCATCTCTTATGTTAACAAATTGTCTAACATATTATTACTGGTACATAGGCAACATAATTTTTAAGATATTTATTTTACACCTCATTTTATTTTGGAGTTAGTTCATATCTCCAATAGTTTTTCAGTTAAATTTCTTTCTCTTCATTCAAAATAATTTCCTAGCTGCTATTTAACATTTCTATAGGTTAAAACCTGTATTATGATAGAAACTATACATTTTTTTAAATGAAGGCCAATTTTGAATTGTGTAAGACTGTTGAATCACAGACCTGTACCTCTGAAACAAATAATACATTATATGTTAAAAAAAAAAAAAAGAAGAAGAAGATAGCAGGAAGGGGAAAATGAAGGGGGGGAATCGAAGGGGGAGACAAACCATGAGAGACTATGGACTCTGAGAAACAGACTGAGGGTTCTAGAGGGGAGGGGGGTGGGGGATGGGTTAGCCTGGTGATGGGTATTAAAGAGGGCACATAATGCATGGAGCACTGGGTGTTATACGCAAACAATGAATCATGGAACACTACGTCAAAAACTAATGATATAATGTATGGTGATTAACATAACATAATAAAAATAAATAAATTAAAAAAAATAAAAATAAAATGAACTTCAAAAATAAAATAAAATAAAAAATGAAGGCCAATTTTTCTATATGCCCAAAGAGGGCAGTTGCCAGTCCAGAAAAATACTTAACAAATCTATACATCAGTGTGGAAAGTACAAAAAAGGTCATTCTCATACCTGTTTTCTCCTTAAAGTCTACTTTCCTGTTTTTTGTAACTCTTTACTCTAATTCTCTAAATCTATATTTTTTCCAAGACATTTCTTCTCATTTCTGACACTAACCTAGTGTTATTAACATCCAAGGGCTATCAGATACTCAGTAAAGAATTGCTTTTTCTGTTTACCTTTGAGCTATATCAGAAACAAAATAATCTCTCAAAGAGAAGTGGTGAGTTAGAAGAACCCACCTGAGGAACAAGTCAGAATGGTATACAAATGGACTAAAGCTGGAATGAAAAAACCAGGGTTTGAGAATTTGACTCCATTGTTTACTATCTGGATGACTGAGGATAATTTACTTAATTTCTCTCAGCCACATCTTCATCTATAAAGTGGAACTAAATAATAAATAAATAAAGTAGTAAATAAAGAATAAATAACAACAACAATCATAATAACAATAAACTCATCTTCAAATCCCTAATGGCCAGCATACAGTCAGTGCTCAAACAATGCCTGTTGAATGGCTGATTCGTCACCATTTTAATTGGTCTATAGATAGTAGGTATTGAGCAAGTATTTAATGTTGTGAGCCTCAGTGGAGATAATAATACAAAAACATCTTGTGAACCATAAAGCACTCTACAAATGCAAGGGGCTTTTATAAGCCCAAAGGAACATGATAGTTTTCACTCTTAGAAGATATAAAATTTCAAAACACTGTCTGCTATAATAAGCTGGCAGCAACAGCAATTTCAGCATTGGGTTATAAGACCAAGGTTTAAGAACTAGGCTTCATGCCCAAAAGCTCCCATGCAGATATGGGTGCATCTTACTGATGCAGCAAAGCAGCATTGAGAAGTACTAAGTGAGAAGACAGAGCTGTTCAGAACTGCCCCGTGACCCAGAGGCAGCCCTCCAGGCAAGCTGTAAACTTCCTGTGCTTCCTCTGTGCCCTGGGAAAGGCAGTGTCAGAAGACACGGGGGAAACATATGGAAGGAGAACAGCATGCTGACAGCTGAAGCACTGTTTTATAATAATAACAGATAAAAGTAACAGCTATGCTAGTTAAAATGGGATTACTTTAAAATATATGCATATATATATATATACACACACAGACATGTCTTAAAAACCAGGATAGAGAGGCTGTGTCAAGAGGCAGATCAAATCAGATGAAGCGTCAGGAATTTCAAGTTCTTGTGTATAATGCTGATGCACAACACTGGAAGTTGGGAGAGGACCAAGATTCACCCCTCCTCCATACCAAGGTCCTAACCAATGGATGCAAGAAACTGACACAATACATTAGCTTTACTCATGGCAGGACAAGCACCCAGTGACCTTCAAATGAGGGGGTGGGGTGGTAAATGGTTTTGGAGAATGTATCTTTGAGCTCAGTGAGTAACTTCCTTCAGAAACCTGGATCTTGGGGTCAACCCATGTGAGGATAGGTGGATCCATGGAAGAGAGGCATTCTATCATTCAGTCAGATGAACAGAAGAGAATAGCTTGCCCCAAACATCAACAGCCGCAAAATGCAGCACACGACAAAACAATAGAGGGTCTGGTGCTGCCTTTTTAATTTAGTCATCCTGTCCCCTAGGAACTGTGGCTCTAATTCTAATTGAACCAAGACAGGGTTTTATAAGCCAGAAGGTAATGCTTGGAGACAATGTTCCCCATGTTAACAAAGTTCAAAGAGACACTTGAAAGTACCACTAGGCACTTCTACACATGATAAGGCCAGACTTAGACCTCCAGATGAACTTATGATTTTTAATGAAATCTTCTTATTATATAGATGAGACCAAGTGAGGCTCTGGGAGGTGAAGAGACTCCCAAAAACACAAAGCAGCAGAACCAAAACCAGATCTTCCAGTCACAAGTGAGAACTTTTTCTATACAACTCTATGCCCAAACCCTGCTTTATTAATAACAAGATGCTCTTACTTATTAAGTAAATTCTTACATTTTATTTGGCCACATTCTATTGGCCTATACTTAGCTGCAGACTTCTGCTATGAAGCTACATTTCCTGTTAACTTCTCCACAATTCAGGATTTCAGTGAAGCAGCATGATCTTCCCATTGGAACATCTGCATTGTTTGCTGTTATTATTTTGTTTTACCGTTTTAGATGATGATGATGATGATTTACTACAGCACAGTGCTTAAGGAATGGAAAAATAATAAAAGATAATGATCTTATTACTACTTATTTGTAAAATACAAAATAGCTCTGGAGAAAATGCTCATTATTTGCAAAGACTCTCCTATGTAAATCTCAGAAGGGATACATCAATTTTCTATGTGATTGATATGATCATTGATCTACATAGTCTCCCACACCACATAGAATCTCAAGAGATAAGGATAGGATATAGAGCAGCAAGAAGAGGACACAGAATTTCATGTTGGACAGAGTATGCTCTTTTGGTGCTCTGAGACCAAATTCAATGTGTGTGTGTTGGGGTGGGGGCTCCCACAAATACAACCAAGCAATTCTTAGATACCATCAGAGTGTCCAAGAATTCAACTCAGCTCAACTCAATTGTGACACTATCTACCCAGAAGTAGCATCAGATTCTACAGGTTAAGGGGTCAGTCCTAGAAGACTGTCCCCTCCCCCACTTCAGAGGCCCAGGCTTCTAACCTCTGGCTACAGATTGGGGGTTCAAATGACCTCCTCCTTAGGTTCTATTAATATGCTAGAGCAGCTCACAGAACTCAGGTAAATACTTAACATTTATTAGTTTATTAAAGGATATGATAAAGAATATAAATACACAGGCAGATGAAAAGATATATGGGTTGAAGTCCTGAACAAAGGAGCTCCTGTCCCACTGGAGCTTGGGTCAGGCTCAGTGGCACATGAGGGATAGTCTGTTTCCCTACATGTGGAAGCTCTCCAGAAAAAAAGGACCAAAAAGCTGTCCTCTTGGGGTTTTTTGGAGGCTTAATTACATAGTCATGATTGACTAAGTCATTGGCCATTGGCTGATTGAACCTCTACCTCTTCTATACTCCCCAGAGGGTGGGGGAATTGTGGGACTGAAAGTCTGAACCTTTTAATCACATGGATGGTCCTCCTGGCAACCAGCCTCCTCCCTTGGGTGGGGTCCAAAAGTCACCCTCACTAATAATAAGATACCTATTTTCACTTGTATGATTCTGAAGCATTTTCAGAAACTAGGTGAAGACCAAATATATCTTCAGATGATCAGCATATACTTCTTATAAATCATTATATCACATATGCTAAATGGATTTAGGTCAAGTTCTACAGTCTGCTCATCTATTCTTAATCTATTCTTAGAAGCAGGAGATCCTAAGGATGGGAAAATTGGCCTTAAATGTAACTAAAGGGCCACCTTGATCTTTTCCCACCCTAATCCTATTATGTTAGGCTCCTCATTCCCCAGTTATATCTTCCACTCTTTTATGTATGCCTAGAAACATCTCTAGTGGAAATAGCTATGTTTAGCATTCCACCTATTCTCTTATTTATCCAGATTCTTTCACCTTTGAGTACCTAGCTCTAGGAAACCTTAGTTCTAATGCCAGCCTACAATTTACTAACTGTGTGACCACGGGCAAGGCAGGCAAATCATTTAATTGCTCTGACCCTCCTTCCCTGAGCTGTAAAATGAGATAATAACAGTATCTGCTTTATAGAAAGTCACTGTATAGAAAGTGCATCACAAATATATTCACCAGCATTTGTTGGGTGACGGCAAGTGATGTTTTAGATTATTGTTTTCTTTCCAGTAGAGACACTTCACAACTTCAGCAAGAACATTTCACCCCATCTGAGGAAAGCTGAGTTGGCTGGCACTATAATTTCTAGATCATTCCAGGGACAGTTTAGAACCTCTTGTGGTTTAGTGACTGAGGAGTTGCTCTGGTAAACCACCCTTTATCTAGCTCTGAGAACAGGGCTGTGTTGGTTTCTGAGAGCTTTGAGAACAACATACCAGAAAAATGCAACAGTTTATTGTCTCATAGTTCTGGAGGTTAGAACTCTGAAATCCATGTGTCAGCAGGACCATGCTTTTTCTGTTGGATTTAAGAGATAATTCTTCCTTGCCTCTTCCAGCTTCTGGTATGTGGCAGCAATCCTTGGTATTCTTGGACCTGTAGATGCAGCACTCCAGTTACATGACTCCTTCTCCCTGTGTGTCTTCACATCATCTTCCCTCTGTGCATTTGTCTCTATATCCAAATTCCCCTTTTTATAAGGACAGTAATCACAGAAAACTAGGGCCCTTCCTAATGACCTCATTTTAACTTGATTACCTCTGTAAGACCCTCTTTCCAAATACAGTAACATTCTGAGGTACTGGGGTTAGGACTTCAACATATCTTTTGAGGGGAGGGGCACAATTCAACCCATAACAAGGGTCTAACATAAAGTTGACATGGTCATACAGCAAGTTTAATGATCACACAGTAAGTTGACCCTTGAAATAGGGCTATTATTTTTTATTATATTATTGTCAGCATTCTTCAACATAGCAGTGTATCTTCTCTCTTTTACTCACATTAGTCTTTTCTCCTCAACTGAACTTAAGTTCGTTGACAAGAAAAGCCATGTTTTATTTATTATCTTTTATTTTTTAAAAAAGATTTTATTTATTTATTTGACAGAGAGAGCACAAGTATGCAGAAAGGCAGGCAGAGGGAGAGGGAGAAGCAGGCCCTCTGCTGAGCAGGGAGCCCGATGTGGGTTGCAGGGCTCGATCCCAGGACGCTGGGATCGTGACCCGAGCCTAAGGCAGACACTGAACTGACTGAGCCACCCAGGGACCCCTATTTATTTACTTTTAGATGATTATATTGGTCTGCTAGGGCTACTGTAACAGAATACCACAGACTGGGTGGCTTAAACAACAGAAATGTATTTCCTCAGTTTTGGAGGCTAAAAGCTCAAAATCAAGGTACCTGTAGGTTTGGTTTCTGGTGAAATGTTTCTCTTTTGATTACATATGGCTGCCTACTCGCTTAGTCTTCTCATGGTCTTTCCTCTGTGTGTGTGCATGCCTGGTATCTCCTCCTCTTCCTAGAAGGACACTAGTCCTATTGAATTAAGTTCTCACCACTATGATCTCACTTACCCTTAATTATCTCCATAAAAGGCCTATTTCCAAATATAGTCACATTGGGCATTAGGACTTCAACATATGAATTTGGGGGGACACAATTCAGTCCTAAGCAGGGGTTTAGCCATGTGGTAGCAATTAATCAATGTGTTACATTTAGCAAAACCTTCACATATGCACTGGAAGAAGAGAAAAGAAGTTCTCAAAAGTCTGTGTGGGGAAGGTGATGGGAGAGTATTCTTCATAAATTCTCTAGTTGAATTATTTTTCTTTATATGTACTACTTTGAAGGACAAATATGATGTGAACTTCTAGATAAAGCAACACCATAGAATTACCTAAATATTTGTTTCAGTTCCATATTCTGATGAATCCAGAGAAGGATCTTGAAATAAAATTTACATTTTCCAACCAAAGCCCTAAGTGCTTACTTTGTTGATGGTGAGCAACCTATGGATTGAAGGCAAAGCATAAGCCTAGTATCTTTTTTGAGTCTTCCAGAGTATTGCAGTAAAGCTGCCATTCTTGCCCGCTCAAGTCATGTGTACAAAGCTCCTTCTTCCAGGACACCATAAAGACTAACCTCCAGAACACTGTCTTCTTATGCTTTGAAAGACACAGGACTGGCCACAACACAAACTCCCAAAAAGCTCATAGGTCTTTCACGTGGCAGACCCATCAGTGTCTGTGCAACCTGTGAGGAGCTGGGACTCTCTCACCTTCTTATAACTGCCAGACACTCTCTCATCTACCTGAGAGCTGGGTGCCAGGAATTCTGCTGCCACAAATGTCCCATGAGTGGGGCCTAGGCAATTCAACCCTCACAGTCTTCATCTTAATTTATCCCACGTTTTGATGCAGGGAGGGAACGGGATCTAGGGTAGGTTTTCCAGAAAGCTGACATCTTGTAGAAACTCACTCTGCTCTGATCTCTCCTATATTCTATGACCACTCCATCAGCATTTACACATTTAGTTTAAAGTGGGTCATTTTGGCACTTTGTTAGTGGCCCTATAACTATTTATTCATCCACCTTTTCTTAGCAAATCATTTATCAAAGGTAACTACTCTGAGCTATACCTGGTATCAGGCAATGGGATATAGGGCTGAACCAAAGAGACTGAGCCTCTGTCTTCAAGGAGGCTATTGAATTGTAGATGGCCTGCCTCCAACTAGACTTGAAGGCAGAAAAAAGGTCTCTGGAGTCTTTTGTATTCCCCCACAGTGGCTGAGGCAGGGTTGTGCTCACAGCAGGTGCTCAATAAATAACTGGTGAGTCATGAACCAGATGTCCAGGGTCAGCTTTGTTGCCTGGGTAGCTGCTGATTTATGACTCTATATGGTGACCTTCACTAACCTTCTCATTGCCTTCTATCCCAACGCTGCATCCTTCTTCCCTCTGCATGTATTCCTCCATTACTAAGAGCACAAAACGTACTCCCTTTCCCCTTATCCCTCTTCATATCCTGACTAGCCCAAATAGAATAGGAAAAGTGAAGGAGTTGGGGAGGTTTCTTCCTCTGTTCATGCTGTCTTCCAGACAGACTGGCTAGGCTATTTCTCCAGATGAAATATAAAGTTAAAACCATTCCCAATCACATTAACCATTGTCAGGAAGAAGCTGATTAGTTACAAAGCAAGATAATGCAGAGAAAATCCTAATTAAGAGAAATGAGGGAATCTAACACATATCATCAGTCATTGTGCTGTCATCCTTATTCATATAACAAGAGGTGGTTTGTGCCAAGAGTCTGGCTATCGCTTTTGAAAGAGAACTATTTATAATTAGAGTTGTGTTGAATATTTAAAAGTTGCAAAATTACCATGTCTCCAGGGGGAAAATGTCTGTGGAACCATGCAACTGCAAATCTAGAAAGATTTCTGATGCATTTAAGAGCTTCCAATTTTGTATTAAACAAGGAAAATGGGCCATAGCAATTAAAAGAAACATGCATTTTATAAAACCATCCAGCTAATTAATTGTCATCTCAAAAATGCTACTAAGCTTATAGAGTGATGATGAATGCCATACTTAATGATTTTTCGGTAAATTGAAATTTGAGGTTCATTTTTTTGCAGATTTTATAGACTACTTAACAAATAGTTCCTCCTATGTCCAGTGCCATTTATCTAGCACCTCTAGCTATCCACAATACTAGAGAAAAAAACCACCAGAAATAAAGCTCTAAGTACCAAAATAGCTATTACAAAGCCCATGTGCTTTTATCCACTGGGAAGCCCTCAGAGCCTCACTGAGACACTTATTTTTTTACCTTTATATTATAAAAAATTTCAAACTATAGAAAAGTAGAGAGAACAGTATAATGACTCACTCTACCCATCACACAGCCTGGACAAATATCAACTCACGGCTAATCTAATTTCATCTATACACTATTTATTTCCCCTCTCAACCAGATTATTTTGAAGCATATGCAAGATGTAAAATTTCATCTGTGAATATTTCAGTTTGTACCTCTAAAAGATAAGACTCTAAAACACTCTAAAAACCTCCCAAGAAAATGACAATTATCACACCTAAAATAATTAATACTATCTTAGTAATAGCTACTTTTCTACTCCTTATGGACACAATTGTATCAAGCTTGCATATGTAGCTTTCTTTCCTTTAATGGACTTGGAGGAGCAAATTAGAAGGCAGGGGGGGCATGGAGACAGGAAGAGAGGCCATGTAGCCACCCACCAGCTAAAAAATTTAATTTCCTTAAGCCTTAGTTGTTCCAAAAGTAAATATGGTTGATATAATGGTTAAATTAGAGATGACATAATATATGTGAAGAATCCAATACAGTGCCTTGCACACACTTAAGGGTGCAAACTCAGCTATTATACCTAAAACGTTTAAAATAAAAATATTATCAGCAGTATAAGAAGTAAATTCTCTGGAAATTTACATAACTCATCAAGGACCACCTTGCTTTTAAACCAGCAAAGGGTAATTTTTGAACACATCCTATGTAACTTACTAGCTTTTGACACCACTACTGAGCACATACTTCTAGAAATAGTCTCTTCTCCTGACTTCTGTGTTGCCAAGAAAACCTTTCTGACTCCTCGTCCTTAATCTCCATCAAGGGCACCTTCTTGACACATGACCATTAAATGTTTGAATTCTTCAAAGCTTAGTCCTAATTCTAGTTTGCTTTATTTTTCCCTCTACATTCTCGGTAGTTTTTTGTTTGTTTTATCAACTTCCATGGCTAAAAACACCATCTATATGCTAGCAACTCAAGCCAGATCTTACTTCTCAGCTCTCAACTTTATAACCAACTCCCCGACAGACACCTTCCCCTGAATGTTTCATAGCATTTTGTGAAACTGTCCATAAATTTGTTCCTACTTATCTCTGTTTTAGATACTTTTGCTATATAACGAATCACTCCAAACTTAATGGTTTAAAACAGAAAAGTATATTTTCTTATGATTCTGTAGGTTATTTGGATAGTTCTGCTACCCCATGTGGGGCAAATAGGGTGTTAGGATGGCTGGAAGTTCCAAAACTCATATGGCTGGCAGCTGATGCTGGCTGCTGGTGGGAAATCAGTGGGGGTGATAAGCCACAGTATGGTTCTCCTCCCCATGAGCTTTTCCAGGTAGCTCCCTGGGCTCCCTCAAAGATGGCAACTGGGATTCCAAGAAGGAGCATTCCAAGAGACAAAAGCAGAGGCTGCAGCTCTTTGAAGGTTAAGTCTCAGAAGCTGTACAGCATCACTTCACTTTCACTCTGTTCTATCAGGACAGAGCAGGTCAAGGGACCAGCCCAGAGTCAAGGGGAGGGGAAATAAATCCTACCTCTTCCTGGAAGAATAGTAAGGTCACACTGCAGAAATGCAAGCCAGATGGGAGATATTTTTGCAGCCATCTTTGGAAACAAAATTTACTACATTCTCCCTACTTGTATTCTTCCTCCAGAGTTCCCCTTTCATAAATGGTATCACCATCTACCCAGATGTTCCTACTATGATTACCCTCCTTTAACCTCAACTCCTACCTTTCTTCAATCACTGAGTATTGCCATTTTTACCTCTAACATTTACAAATCTATTTCCTTCTCTCTATATCCACTCTCACAACTTAGTCCAAATCATCATCATCCCCTGTCTGGAATCCTGAAATAGACTTTTAATGGTCACTCCATTTCTAGTTTGGCTATCTTTACTCCATTCTTCCTGGAATGGAAGGAAAGATCAGTCCTCCCATTAAAGCCTGTCAGCATCTTTTCACTGCTATTAAGTAGAGTTCAAATCTTTAACCTAGCCAACGAGATCCTATACGAACTGCCCCCACCTCCACACACACAATCATTCTCTTACAGTGGCCTATTGTATTTCCCAAATAAATCACAATCTTCCCTCTATCAGGGCCATCCCCATGCTGTTGCCTTTATCTGAAGTGCCCTTCCTCCCACTCTTGACTCAGCTAATCCCCACATCTCTTTCATGTCACAGCTAAAACATCATTTCCTCGGGGAAGCTTTTTCTAAACCATTCATATGAAGTTAAGTCACTATTATACACTCTCACAGTATGGAGTGCCATTAATTTGTAGTACCTATCATAACACAATTAAAGAATTTTTCACTAAATTATAGATGATTCTGGTCACTGACAGCACTTATGTTCTACAAAGTCACCATGAACACTAAATTAGCAAATACCAGAAGCATGGCTCCCAGGGGAAATACGGGGTTAGGTTCCTGCAAGTCTCTGGTCATTACATTTTCATCAACCGCTCAGTACACAACCTTGTTTTATGGTGTGTC
The DNA here is from genome assembly GCF_029215605.1 of Mirounga angustirostris. Taxonomy (NCBI): domain Eukaryota; kingdom Metazoa; phylum Chordata; class Mammalia; order Carnivora; family Phocidae; genus Mirounga; species Mirounga angustirostris. Next base: position 170,849,870 of record NW_026991709.1, on the reverse strand, counting down.
TGTTTAAAGATACCTCATTTAGTGTATATTGTTGATTCATTAGCATGGAAATCAGGGTCAATAGCACCATAATCATGATGGAAGGAAGCTTATCTAATATGTTAAAGCACCTCACAGCCCTCTTGTGCTTAGAAACACTAGACAGCACATTAGCACGAAGCCCAAGGGCCATTTTAAACAGAAAATTTACCAAGAAAAATACAAAAAATATATATATATAGCACTAAATCCACCATGAAAAGGATACTTTTTTACAGTATGTAAGCTGAAACAAGAAGGTTAAATCTTACTTAACTTTGGCTGGGAACATAGGGGTTGGGCAACTCAAATTCTTCGCTGCTCTATGCATGTCTCCAAATGACCATGAAAATGCTGTGGAGTATTGATCTGTGGGTTACAAATGTTTTAGTAAGTAGATGAATTTGCAAATATGGAATCTGGGAATAATGAGGGATCAAGTATCCTAGTTAAAATGAATGCTTCCCTTGTTAGGTCACAAACTTCCTGAGAGTAGAGGTCTTATCTGCCTTATTCACTGCATCCCACCATGTCTGACACATAGTAGGTACACAATAAATATGTGTTCAATTAACTAACTTATATTATTTTATTCTTCCTTTCAGGATACAAAACTCAATTCTTAACCTCAATTGACATATAAAGAAACATAGGATGTGCTTGGCAAGAGTAAAAGGAATATATAAAGACCAAAGTGAGATGAGCTTTTGTTAGATTTGAGTAGGCTTAGGTACAAGATAAGTAGGAACTTCTATAACTGGGCTGCTGAGGAGGAGAATCTGGGTATGGGTGAAAATCAAGGGATAAGGGAGACTGACCAGGTGTAGAACTGGCTCTTGGTAGAGTAGCTAACAATTCAAAGTACAGGTCCAACAGTCAAGAAGGCACGTACTGCATGGAGCACTGGGTGTTATACGCAAGCAATGAATCATGGAACACTACATCAAAAACTAAAAAAAAAAAAAAAAGTACAGGTCCAAAACAGAATCTCTTTTGAAATTGTGCCTGGGGCAAAGTAGTCCTCACAGAAGGGCAAGAGAATCAATGAATAAAAAATTGGATGGGTAGATGTTTGAATGACTAAGGAAAACAGAAAACTGAGGTGATCAGATTTAATCATCATGATACAATGTCATTTGTCTAAGTGGCATCAAATTCCGTCGGTCCAGTGCTCTGTGAAAAAATCATTTTGGATGTAAACTATATTCATAGGAGAACCACAGACAGTGGTCTTGAGTTCTTTGTGTATGATTTAGCTCCTGAGAAGAAAGCATGATTTAAGCAAGGTATCAAGGCCTGACTGAGTAGGTTGGATCCTAAACAAGTTGCAGTTCCAGTAAAGAACTGAGTGATTAGGGAAGGAAATCAAAGTTATAGCCATACATCCTAGGCCACCACGGGAAGAGCATGCTAAGGTTTAGTGGACCTGTACCCTCAGGTGAGACAGATTCCAAATTCAAAGCAACAAGTCTAATTCCAAAGCCTAATCTTGGCTTGGGCAAATTTCATACTGCTTACTCTCACAGGGATTGAGTGAGCTGAGCCTGCAGTGGGACCCATAGGTCATTGCAGCTGAAAGTGATTGGTGAACAAACAGCTTTACTGTTTTGAAATATTCCATAGCATTAACTGAACAAAAGACTGAAGGACTGAATTCAAAAGATTTAGAAGATACATTTATTTCAACCAAGATTTATTAGAACACCCATTAGGTACAAAAAACGGGGATGTGGAATTGAGGAAAGATCAATGCAAGATGAACGTGTCCTTCATCAAATGTATGAAAATTCAGAACACAAGAAATAGCCAATTATGTTAATTTCCTAAGATATTCCAAAAGACTACAAAGGCTGATGATTTTCCAATTAGCATCCACAGGACTGTTGCACAGAAAATCATTTCAAGATATAGTACCTGTCCTTGAGAAATAGATAATGAATGGGAAAAAAAATGCTTTCAATGAAAGCTCAATCAAAACAAAGGAAACTTGCAGATTCTAAAATGCTCCATGGGATTCCACTTGCATGCATATGCACAATGTAATCTACAACCCTACTTGTCCATATCTAGATTACATAGGTAAGCACACATAATTGCAGGGTTTTCCACCATAAGCACTGACAGACACATGAATAGTCCCAAAGAGAGACAACTGAACAATCTATGCTGAAGAGCTAAGTCTGATTTTCCTTACTCTTACTCAGTCTGGAAGTTTAGCCTCACACATGCTGATTTTGGTCCCCAAAATAACACTCTTTTTTTTTTTTTTTTTTTTTTTTTAAGATTTTATTTATTTATTTGAGAGAGAGACAATGAGAGACAAAGAGCATGAGAGGGAAGAGGGCAGAGGGAGAAGCAGACCCCCTGCTGAGCAGGGAGCCTGATGTGGGACTTGATCCCGGGACTCCAGGATCATGACCTGAGCCGAAGGCAGTCGCTTAACCAACTGAGCCACCCAGGCGCCCCCAAAATAACACTCTTGAAGAGAAAATCACCACCACAGGAAAACCTCATGGGTTATAGTCAAGATAACCAGCTGAATTTCTTAAGAAGTCCTTCTACTTCTTCATTAAAATAATGCTACTTACCTGGAGTCATTTGGCCTTTAGCAACAGGTCATGGTTTTGAAAATACACCTGAAGAATAGTGTTTTAAGACAAAAGAAAGCTGTGGAACTGTGGGTTGCATTAGAGTGTTCAGTTTAAACAAGTGATCTCTAAACAAAACAAGTGATCTCTGATTTGCGGTCCTTTGAGTCCATCTCTTAGCTAAGGCACATGTATTACATACCCTCTGGCTCACATACACATGTGCATATGTGCATACACATAGGATCTTGCATACCCACAGTTTGATCGTAGGTTATTACCTGATTTTGACCCTTTGAGAACTACCAGGAGTTAACAAATGATTTTATTGTGTGATTTCTTTTTGTCCCTGGTGGTAACCATCTGTAAAATCATGAGGGACAGTCATTAAGCTTCTTCTCCCCTCCTCTTTCCATCTTAAGACATTTAGCTTCCTCTCCTGCCAAGATTGTTCCCATTCTTTTTCTATAGCTATCTCCCAAACCCATTTCTCTAGTTACCAACATCTACTGTAAATCTAAAATGTCTACCAGGACAACAAACATTGCTAGGAATGTAAGATTCTGGCCAAGGTCCTACAGACCTCAAGTACAGTTGACCCTTGAACAATAAGGGTTTGAAGTGTGCAAATCCACTTATACGTGGATTGTTTTCAATAAATACAGTACAGTACTGTAAATGTATTTTCTCTTCCTTATGATTTTGTTAATAACATTTTCTTTTCTCTAGCTTACTTTGTTGTAAGAATACAGCACGAAGTACATATAATGTACAAAATATATATTAATCAACTGCTCATGCTATCCTTTAGACTTCTGGTAAACAGTAGGCAATTGGTAGTTAAGCTTTGGGGCAGTCAAAAATTATACACAGATTTTCAACTGCACAGGGGGTCAGCATCCCTAACTACCACATTGTTCAAGGGTAATTGTTCTTAGGGAGGTGTGGGCAGAAGATCACCAATGGTGAAAGAAGCAGAAATTTTGGGTAATTTCTTCACATCCCCTGCCCTTACCATGTCAGTGCACACTGCCTGATTTCCAATCCCAATACTGAGGGCATCCCCTATCTCTTAAGCACTCTGCCATCCAAGTGAAAAACCAGGAAATTAATGCACACTTAGAATAGTCCTCAACCAATATCTGACCAGAGTTGGTGTATAATTGCCCAGTTCCTTGGCCTGTTGGGAAGCAGAACTCTGGGGTATGTTCTCTTCCCTGGCCTCCAGAGTTTCCCCAACAGGATTAAACTCCAGTGGCCATAGTAAATCAGGCTTGATGAATAGCCTTCTTTATTGTCTGCCTTCCCTTTACTGTCTTACTTCCCCAATCCCTACTGGGGTTCTCTTTATACCCCCAAATAAACTGCTTATATTCAAATCCTGTCTCAGGGTTTGCTCTGAGGAACACAAAGTAAGAAAGTCAGTAACATTAGTAACATAGGATAGTAGCATGTAAAAATTTGGTTCTTTCAAATTTGTTCTGGCAGAGAAGGCATATAGAAGATTCAATATAGAGTGTTCATGACAATGACACCCAAAAATCCAAGTGAGAATGCCTGTGGGGGAGTGGGGTTCCATCAGAGTAAACTAAAGGGCATTACGAGAAGGAATGGTGAAGGCAATTCACAAGGCTACTGAAAACAAGAAATGTTCAGGGGAAATCTTGTAAAATACCATAAAATTAAATGATCCACTCTTCAAAGCACTTGAAAAGCAAAGTTTTCAGAAAGAACAAACTTGGAGTTCAAGGTTAGAAAGAACAGGAAGGTCTAATGAACAGTTCTAACTAGCATTTTTCTTAGATGGTATTATAAAGGAAAAATTAAGGTATAGGTTTGGTGAAATACAAGCCAGTGTCGATTAACCTCCACATACTTTTGCTCACCTCTAATAATACTCCTAATCTTATTAAATGGGCCACAACTATTCTGTTGCTGGTAATTAGGTTCAGAGTTTGTGTCACAATTGTAATGGATTATTGATTGCCTCTTAAAGAACTTCATAGCTCCTCAGGCTTAGAATCCATTAATGAATGCTGGAGCTGATAAAGTTGAGTTTAATTACATACAGTATGTCTTGTTAGACATTAAACTTGCATTTTTTATTACTATCTTTTTGCTCAGTTGAAATTTTATTTTAAGCCTTCACAAAATACATGTCTGTCTTAGCAGTACTTTATTCTTCAAAAGCCATGGTCATCAATGAAAATTTAATTTGGAAAAAAAATTTAGCACATTTTTCTTTATGATTTATTATTTTATATAGTAGTAAAGCCATGTTTGTGCCAGACTGGGTATTTGCAGGGACATCTTAAATCTGACTAGATAGGGCGCCTGGGTGGCTCAGTTGGTTAAGCGACTGCCTTCGGCTCAGGTCATGATCCTGGAGTCCCAGGATCGAGTCCCGCATCGGGCTCCCTGCTCAGCAGGGGGTCTGCTTCTCCCTCTGACCCTCTTCCCTCTCATGCTCTCTGTCTCTCATTCTCTCTCTCTCAAATAAATAAATAAAATCTTTAAAAAAAAAATCTGACTAGGTATACTCCATCAGTAGGGCCTTCTTCCTTGTTCCCCAGCTCCCTGCTACAGCCTGATGCCTGGTCACTGCTCTACTTGAGAGGATGGTATACATCATCCCTTTCTTAGAAGAGGCAGCTGTGTGAATGGCAGAGGGGTCAGGCTGGCCATAGACTCATAAGCTTGGACAGAAATGAAGCAAACCTTTACCCCAGGTTCCTAATCTTAACCTGTTCCAGGTAAGGAGTAACCTATTTGAAGAACATTCTCAAGGCCTCTTTTATGGGTCAGTGGGCTTGATGTGAAGCCCCAAGTATTATATGAAACACATTTGCAAAGGAAAATACCACTGCACCTTACCATTACTTATGACAATATGGTAATAAGGGGAATAGCTGTTTCAACTAGAAACTCCACTCTCCCTAGTTTTAAAAACCCAGATCAAGTTTCTTCCTCCATTAAATGGTCCTGGACTACACAAAAATTTCTCTCCCCACTAAACTCAAAATCTCTGGTGTTCTTTCTATCTTACATTTGGAAATGAATAATGCATTATGAGAGTTCCTGAATGTCAAGTTTCTTGGGGACAGGGATGACTTCTACTTCTAAGCTTCCCAAGAAGGTTGGTCCCCTTATTCCTGTTCAGGGGTTTGCACCTTATTTGGAAGTCAAGGAGGCACATAAAATCCCCTTTTTGGAACAAGGCATGGGATAGGGTGGGGAAAGAATGTCAACAGATAAATATGTTTAAAACATAGGGCAACCAGTGGATAACCCCACAATCCTTGAGAGTATCACCAGTAAAATCCTACTGACTGATTTTCAACTGCTTCAGAAAGCCACTCTCCTTATAGAGTATTTCCCAAGCTAAAGGCAAAAAGAAAAGCACTGGGATGAATGGATTAAAAAGATGTGATACACACACACACACACACACACACACACACACACACACACTAGAATACTATTTAGCCATAAAAAATAATGAAATCTTGTCATTTGCAACAAAATGGATGGACCTTGAAGGTGTTATGCTAAGTGAAATAAGTCAAACAGAGAAAGATATACTGTGTGATTTCACTTATACGTGGAATCTAAAAAAAAAAAACAAACAAAATAAAACAGAAAAAGACTCATAGATACAAAACACAAACTCATGGTCACCAGAGGGGAGGCTGTTGGGGGGACTGGAGAAACAAGTGGAAGCAGTTAAGAGACACAAACTTCTAGTTATAAAATGAATAAGTCATGGAGATGTAATGTACAACACAGGGAATATCGTCAATAGTATTATAGTAATTTTGTACAGTGACAAAAGGTAACTAGGCCTATTGAGGTGATCACTTTGTAACATATAAATATATGAAATTAATATGTTATATACCTGAAACTAATGTAATATTATATATCAATTATAATTCAATTTTTAAAAGTAAGAAAAAAAAGGACTGTGAACATCTAATCAAAGTTTGACTACAAAAGAAAGCAGTAGCTTAATCTATGGTATTAGCATATCTGAAGAAAGAGCACATCAATAGAAATGAGGGGTGGCCCACATGGAATATAAAAAAGGGAAAAGATTTGGGCAGTATGTATCCAGGCCTGTGGAGATGCAGTGCCTTCCACCAGTCTGTTTTCATACAATCATTTTAAGGTTGGAAGGGGCATCCTTTAAGACTATCACCGTAAGGCAAAGGGTAGGTAGAGGTCATGTGTCTCAAATTTTTCAGACAGGAAATAAATATGTTTGTCAGGAACATGAGAAAAAGAGTCAGAAATTTATGAATTCATCTATATAAATTGTGACCAATAAGTCAGTGTCTATCTGAAGTTCAATAATTGAAAAATTGTAAAACCTGTTACCAATATAAAAAACAAATAAACAAACCTTATCATTTCAGAAGAACAAAACGGTTATGCAATTCTACTACTGAGTCATGTAGACAGACCTCCTCCCCTATATGGTCAACCCCATATTCTCCTAGAATTTTGATTCTAGGGTCAAAAGCAACTTTGGGAATGTAATTTAACTTTCCACAGTGGGTGTGCTTCCAGGTATAGTGTATTTAGGACCTCATGAAATCTAACCTCCTCCAGGATGCATTCCCCTGGCCAGTCATTATAATAGCTATTACACTTCCCTCATAACACTCAGTGCACATAAAATTATAGGCTCACAGTCTTGTCTCCACAACATTGTAATCTCCTTGAGTCCAGGTTCTTTTTTAAAAAATTAATTAATTTATTTGAGAGAGAGAGATCAGGGGGAGGGGAAGAGGCAGAAGGGAGAATCTCAAGCCTACTCCACCCTCAGTTTTTACATTAAAAAATGTTTTTATAGTTTTTAAGTTGATGTAATACAGGTTCGTTTGAATTCCAAATCCTATCCTACTTTCCCTCTGAAACTTTTCCAGAACCTTCTGGAAAGACATAATTTTTCCTCTCTAAATTCTTTCACAATTGTTCCCATGGCACTTATTTATCATATTCCATTTTAATGACTTGTCATCACTGCCCCCAACCCTACCACCCTTGTGTCCTAACTGCTTATCTAGAATTGACTCTATGCTCCTAGAGGACAGCCATTATGTTTTCTATTGCTTAACAGCCTCCTCCAGTGCCATATAACCTCTCTGCCAAACTACCTCCACCCACCCCCCTCCAGCTCTGCCTGAGGAAACCTCCACTCCATAATCTAAAAAGCTGCAACCCACAACTAACTGATCCTGCCATGGTGTGAAACTCAGACCCTCCGAAGTACAGAGAAATTCTCATGGAAACGGCTGGGTCATTCCTTCTCAGTAATTCCCTCCCTTAAAAGTCTTTATAGGCCCCCAGGATGGCCATTGTGAGCAAAGTCTCTGTAAATCAGTCAGCCAGAGATATGCTGAGTGGAGGCTGAACACCAACCCAGCTCTGCAGCTCACTTATGCTTTTGTTCTGCCCAGAAGCAAGAAGGAGTTTGCTTTTTTGGATGAGGTGGAGGAGAAGCAGGCCAGAAGAGAGAGCAGCAGGTGTTTTTAGAGGCAAGAGGAAATCTGGTCAAAGAAATACACTGCCAAGTTGATGTCAGTTGTAAAATTTAGACTAACAAAGTTCTGGAAGCTAACTCATGTCTTCAAAACATGGAACCAAAGTTTAAGAGGCCCTTGAAGACATATGTTTTTCATTATCACATGTAAAATTAATAGAGACAGGATACTGACCACAAAAGAACATCATTTACACCTGCTACACCAATGCTTCTCTTCCACAGGTAGGTAGAGCTCTGGAAGCTGGCCTGACAGATTTAAATGAGAAAGGAAGATAATCTTTCCTCTAAAAATGTGCATCCTTCAAATCACAGGAAAGGGAGTCCAAGAAAGAGCAAGTTGCAGCCCTTGAACCTGAAGGCAGAGAAAAATGGAAAGGTAATATGGAGAGGGAAGATCTCTGAAAAGTTCTGCATTTTGCCTGTCTGAGAAGGAAAAATCCCTCTTTCTTTAGTAGTCAACCCAGCACTAAAATCATGTTCATTTATTGGGAATAAATGAAGGAGCAAGAAAACCATATTCAAAACACTTTGTAGGAGGCATCTTGCTCTCAAACCTAAGACTATATTTTACAGTAAACTTTTCTTCCCTCCATTTCTTCTTTTTTTCCTCTTCATTCCTAAATGAGTTCTCCTTGGTTTGTGGGAAGACTCAGGCAGTAACAAAAGGCCCACCTGTCATGCTGAAGACTGAAGACACATCAGGTCTATTGGAATTGTGGCCTGAGGAATGCCCATCATTTGTGTGAACATCTGATCACTTTATCCTGACATTTTGTGCAATCCTTGTATTTCTAATCTACATGACCCCCACACTGCATCTTCACAGCATTGTGTAATTAATACCTTTAAACAAATCTTTCCTCACTACCCTGTCCTCGCAATTTCCTAAATAGCTTCTGGCTTATTCCTCAATCTTAGCTAAATTAGTATACTCTAAAAACAAAGTCATATGGAGAGGAGAGAAACAATTACTGATAACATACTCAAGAATAAGAGAGAACAGAGAGAGGGGGCAACCCTATCCTATTTTATTACTGGATATGATTCATAATATCACAGCATGAATGCACTGTTAAAAAAAAAACCTAAATGCAAATGATTTATAAAATTGCATTCCTGAGGCAATTTGGTTCTTTCCTCAATTGGATTTTGCTTTATTTGTATAGAGTGGAGGTACTTTGCTGTTATATTTTTATTTTATCTGTTATGGCAAATATAAAGAGAGATGCATTCTGTATGATACTATAATGGTAGATACATGTCATCATAAATTTGTCTAAACCCATAGAATGTACAACACCAAGAGTAAACCCTAAGGTAAACTATGGTCTGTGGGTGATTATGATGTGTCAGTATAGGTTCAGCAGTTGTAACTAAGGTACCACTGTGATGCTGGATATTGATAGTGGGGGAAGCTATGCATATGTGGAGGAAGGGGGTATAAAGGAAATCTCTGTACCTTATGCTTAATTTTGCTGTGAACCTAAATCTCCTTTAAAAAATAAAATCTACTAAAATAAAAGTTAAAAAAAAAGAAAAAGGGAAGGGGTGGGATGCAGCAGTGAGAGTGAGTCCTATTTGGAATGTTCTATGCATTCTCTGGAATGTCCTCTGCTTCATTTGACCTACTCAAATCCCCCGTCACTCAATACCCAACACAACATTATCAGGGAGCTTCCCCATGATTCTCACCCACAGGCTTTGGTGTACTCCTACTTGTGGATTCACTGTACTCATTGTCCTGATGCTAATGGACAGGGTCTCTGATTACCTTGTGTGAGGCAAAGAGAGGTCTGAGAGTGAACACCCCTGACCAAGAATCTCTTGGTGAGATTTGAGTCCTAGTTCATCTCTAGCACAAACTGGGTTGAGATTTTAAGTAAATCATTTAGCTCACTAACTGTTTCCTTCTGACAAGGGAAAAGATCAGAGTAGATGAAAGTTTGCCAAGATGTTTTAGTTGTTCCTCAAGAAACACTGTTATGTTGGCCTTTTTAATGATTTTTTTAAAGATTTTATTTATTTATTTGAGAGTGAGTGAGAGAGAAACACCATGAGAGGGGAAAGGGTCAGAGGGAGAAGCAGGCTCCCCGCTGAGCCAGGAGCCTGATGTGGGACTTGATCCCAGGACTCCGGGATCATGACCTGAGCTGAAGGCAGTCGCTTAACCAACTGAGCCACCCTGGTGCCCTACATTGGCCTTTTTAAAGCAGGAATGTCTCAAGAACATTTATACATTAAAACAAAGAATTAATCTTCATGAGCAATTTATAGCATGTAGCCTTTCCTAAGCTTAGTGGACCATGCAGCATCTTACAGGACTGAGACCCAGTAGAAAACTCTCTGAAAAATATTGAACCCTGTTTCTGGAGTGTCTCATAGTCCTAATAGAGGAAGTGGCTACTTTTGTGTTGTCAGTTAACCCATGCCTTTTTTTTTTTTTTTACTATAAATCATGCAATGATATATCTTATTATATATGGGATTTTAAATTATTTCTTCATTCTCTCCATATACAAACAAAAAATAAGTATATTATTTAACATATTGGAACATGCAAACCTCATTATTGCCTAGAGGAGGATAAATTATTCCTAAGGCATGCTTAGCCAAGAGGCCAATTCATCTGCTAACCTCCAGGAACATGGGGGTGAAAATGGTAGACAGACTATTCCCCATCAAACTCTCCTTCACCGCCATTCAGTAACTTCTTCAATCCCAGATCAACAGCACATTTCTTGCCAGCAATCATAAAATGTCCCAAGAAAAACCTTTTATCATCATCACCTTCTGCTACAGAAATCTGAAAAACATTTTTCTGAAGTATCACCAGAAAATGTGTTGGTGTGCAAAGGGAAATATCATGAAAAGCAAGATTCTAGTCACTCATGAAAATGAAGTAGGCTGGGATTGTCTTGCAGATAATCTTCCCAAAGATCAATTGTTTTCAGGCTGGACAACCTGAGCCTTGCAATCTCATCTGCTATCATAGCTACCCTCCCGTGCAGTGGCTTGGGGAGAAGTCTCATGTTTTACTTTATCATTTTTTTCATGTAGTTGTGTCTTGTCTTTCCAACTGGATCATGAGACATTTATCATGTGTGTCTTTGTGTTTTCACAAATGGGAAAATGGGAGCACAGTAAATGCTTGTTGAAACTGTTCTTGCTTCTTGTTTCTGCATCTGTATTATTGTCATTATCCACCTACCTATCCCCCTAAATAACAAACCCATCTCTCATCTTCACCTGTATAAATCCTACACATGATCTAATATCCACTTCAAATGGTGTCTTTTTGACTAAGTATTTTCCAATCTAAATTCCAAAGCTTTGTCCCTTCATTATGACATCTGCCATATCTCATTTTCCCTGTTAATATCTGTACAATTTTGTTTCTCAGCTAAACTATACACTCCTTGGAGACAGAGAGTATCTTACTCATCTGTATTCTCACATTCTACTTGTTGAATTTGTTGAAATGAATTGAACACCTGAGTCTGTACCAGGTGCTGCTGTGTAACAAACCACCCCCAGAACAGTGCTCAGTACAACCACCATTTCTTTAGCTTACGAAATTTGGCTCAGCTATTTGGACCAGGATCAGCTGGGGAGGTTCTTCTAGTGCCTGGGGGCTCATTCATGCAATTGCAGTCAACTACTGGTCAGGTAGGCAACTGTGCTGCTAGGGATGGCAAGCTGTTGGCTGGGGTAATGTGGGCAATGAGGCCACATGTCTCTCATTTTCCAGCTAGCCAACCAGGGCTTGTTCATTTGGCAGCTATCAGGTATTCATCAGGGTTCTGAGACAACCAATGGAGTGTGTCAGACTCCTTGAACCCTAGACTTGGAACTGTCATAAGGTCACTCTGCCACATTCTATTGCCCTAAGAAAGTCACAAGCCAGCCTAGGTTCAAGGGGTAGAAAAACGGACTCTACCTCAGTGCGAGAATCTACAAAGTCACCATATGAAAGCAATGCATAAAGGGAATTACAGCTACTGTGCCATCTATCACAGAGCATCTCCTTTCTGCAAGTCTAAAACTGCTGCACATACTCCCTTGACTTGCACAGCCACTACCTCTCACATTCTCCTCTCTCATGAGGCACCAAGTTAAACACATTTCCCAAAGTCCAGGTTGCTGCTGGAAATATGTACCATGCATGGAAATTGGAGAAATGAGAACAATCATTAGTCCTCTAGAATCTAGCGTCTAGCTGAACACATACTTGAAATGTCTAATTCATCACTTTTTGTTTTGTTCCATCACATGTGACTTAGAATTAGGGAATCATAAACTATTAAATCCAAGAATAAACTTTAAGGTCATCTAGTCCAGGGGTATAAACTGAAATGCCACCAGGGACCAAATAAGGTAAATGACTAAAACTCAATTTAAACCAAGACAGATTGGGGAAGACTGTGAGAGACTGGTAGGCAACCATCTCAACTAAAGACATTAAAATTTTTGCTTTAAAAAAAGAAATAAAAATAAATAAATAAAATACACATGCAGACGGAATTCAGACCCCAGGGCTCCATGTTGGCATATCTGATACTAGACCAACTCTCATTTTACAGATGGGAAAGTGAAGGCCCAGAGAAGTTAAAACATTTTTCCCAAGGTGGCCCAGCTGGTGAGCAGCAAGATGAGACTGGACTCTGTGCAGGTCTCCTGTGACTTGGCGCTGCCTAAAGTGTAATTTTTAAAGTTTTCATCCTGATGGGAGAGCTAAATTCAATCTCTTTGCAAACAGTTGCCTCATGGGTTTTGTCAGAATAGAAAAACCTCTCCTGGAAAACAGCTGTCTCATGGGAGTGACTGCCTGGGTCAGTTTTATGAAAGAAATGACAATTTGATTTGTGGCACTCACCCGTGGGAGCCCAGTTGTGCCTGTTGCTTCCTCATGGCAGGCAGGAAGCTGAAGTAAAGCAGAAAAAAAGCTTCTGTGATGATAAAAGCCACCAGCCTGGGCACAGGCTGTTTCCAGACAGCCCAAAAGACATACCTGACTTGACCTTCTGGCCCAGCAGAAGATACTGCCTGGTGGAAGTGAAATGGCAGTACAGGACAAGAAGGGAGAGAAATGCAGTAAGACTCAAGTCACCCATGACTAGGAGTTGATGTTTTTACCCGTTTTCCCACTTGATCCTGCTGGTCTGTTTATTTTCCCATTTTAAAATGCCCTGGTTTTGGGCCAAATGGCTTCCCAGGGGAATTCTACCAGATATTTAAAGAAGAATTAATACCCATTCTTCTGAAACTGTTCCAAAAAATAGAAATGGAAGGAAAACTTCCAAACTCATTTTATGAGGCCACCATTACCTTGATCCCAAACCAGACAAAGACCCCATCAAAAAGGAGAATTACAGACCAATATCCCTGATGAACATGGATGCAAAAATTCTCACCAAAATACCAGCCAATAGGATCCAACAGTACATTAAAAAGATTATTCACCACGACCAAGTGGGATTTGTTTCTGGGCTGCAAGGTTGGTTCAACATCTGCAAATCAATCAATACATTAATAAAAGAAAGAACAAGAACCATACGATCCTCTCAATAGATGCAGAAAAAGCATTTGACAAAGTACAGCATCCTTTCTTGATTAACTCTTCAGAGTGTAGGGATAGAGGGTACATACCTCAATTATCATAAAAGCCATCTATGAAAAACCCACAGCAAATATCATTCTCAATGGGGAAAAACTGAGAGCTTTCCCCCTAAGGTCAGGAACATGGCAGGGATGTCCACTATCACCACTGCTATTCAACATAGTACTAGAAGTCCTAGCCACAGCAATCAGAAAACAAAAAGAAATAAGAGGCATCCGAATTGGCAAAGAAGAGGTCAAACTCTCACTCTTTGCAGATGATATAATACTTCATGTGGAAAACCCAAAAAACTCCACTGCAAAACTGCTAGAACTCATACGGGAATTCAGTAAAGTGGCAGGATATAAAATCAATGTACAGAAATCAGTTGCATTTCTATACATCACAAACAAGACAGAAGAAAAAGAAATTAAGGAGTCAATCCCATTTATAATTGCACCCAAAACCATAAGATACCTAGGAATAAATCTAACCAAAGAGGCAAAGAATCTGTACTCAGAAAACTATAGAATACTCATGAAAGAAATTAAGGAAGACATAAAGAAATGGAAAAATGTTCCATGCTCATGGATTGGAAGAACAAATATTGTGAAGATGTCAATGCTACTTAGAGCAATCTACACATTTAAAGCAATCCCTGTCAAAATACCATCCACTTTTTTCAAAGAAATGGAACAAATAATCCTAAAATTTGTATGGAATCAGAAAAGACCCCAAATAGCCAGAGGAATGTTGACAAAGAAAAGCAAAGCTGGTGGCATCACAATTCCGGACTACAAGCTCTATTACAAAGCTGTCATCATCTAGACAGTATGGTACTGGCACAAAAACAGACCCATAGATCAATGGAACAGACTAGAGAGCCCAGAAATGGACCCTCAACTCCATGGTCAACTAATCTTCAACAAAGCTGGAAAGAATGTCCAATGGAAAAAAGACAGTCTCTTCAACAAATGGTGTTGGGAAAATTGGACAGCCACATGCAGAAGAATGAAACTGGACCATTTCCTTACACCACACATAAAAATAGACTCAAAATGGATGAAAGACCTCAATGTGAGACAGGAATCCATCAAAATCCTTGTGTAGAACACAGACAGCAAGCTCTTCGACCTCAGCAGCAGCAACTTCGTCCTAGAAACAGCGCCAAACGCAAGGGAAGCAAGGGCAAAAATGAACTATTGGGACTTCATCAAGATAAAAAATTTCTGCACACAAAGGAAACAGTTAACAAAACCAAAAGACAACTGACAGAATGGGAGAAGATATTTGCAAATGACATATCAGATAAAGGGCTAGTATCCAAAATCTATAAAGAATTTATCAAACTCAACACCCAGAGAACAAATAATCCAATCAAGAAATGGGCAGAAGACAGAACAGATATTTCTGCAAAGAAGACATCCAAATGGCCAACAGACACATGAAAAAGTGTTCAACATCACTCGGCATCAGGGAAATCCAAATCAAAACCTCAATTAGATACCACCTCACACCTCACAGTCACAATGGCTAAAATTAACAAGACAGGAAACAACAGTTGTTGGTGAGGATGCGGAGAAAGGGGAACCCTCCTACACTGTTGGTGGGAATGCAAGTTAGTGCAGCCGTTCTGGAAAACAGTATGGAGGTTCCTCAAAAAGTTGAAAATAGAGCTACCCTACGACCCAGCAATTGCACTACTGGGTATTTACCCCAAAGATACAAATGTAGTGATCTGAAGGGGCACATGCACTGCAATGTTTATAGCGGCAATGTCCACAATAGCCAAACTGTGGAAAGAGCCAAGATATCCATCAACAGATGAATGGATAAAGAAGATGTGGTGCATATATACAATGGAATATTATGCAGCCTTCAAAAAAACAAAATCTTGCCATTTGCAACGATGTGGATGGAACTAGAGGGTATATGCTAAGCGAAATAAGTCAATCAGAGAAAGACAAGTATCATATGATCTCACTGATATGAGGAATTTTTAATCTCAGGAAATAAACTGAGGGTTGCTGGAGTGGTGGGGGGGGTGGGAGGGATGGGGTGGCTGAGTGATAGACATTGGGGAGGGTATGTGCTATGGTGAGCACTGTGAATTATGTAAGACTGATGAATCACAGGCCTGTACCTCTGAAACAAACAATACATTATATGTTAAAAAAAAAAAAGATAGTAGGAAGGAAAAAATGAAAGGGGGGAAATTGGAGAGGGAGATGAACCATGGGACACTATGGACTCTGAGAAACTGAGGGTTTTAGAGGGGAGGGGGGTGGAAGGATGGGTTAGCCCAGTGATGGGTATTAAGGAGGGCATGTATTGAATGGAGCACTGGGTGTTATACGCAAACAATGAATCATGGGACATTACATCAAAAAGTAATGATGTATGGTGACTAACATAACATAATAAAATAAAATTTAAAAAATAAATAAAATAAATAAATAAATAAAATGTCCTGGTTTTCTCATCCTTGGCCTTGATGGGGAAAGGGTTGTTACTTTCAGGAAAGAAAAAGGAGATGAGGCCAGTGTGGGAAGAGTGAGGAAGGATTTATGAATCAAAAGAAAATGTTGCAACAGAAAATCACACCCCAAGTGTCTCAGTCCGTTTGGGCTGCTAAAACAGAGCCATAGACTGTGTGGCTTATAAACAACATAAATTCATTTCTCACAGTTCTGGAGGCTGCACATACAAGATCAGGGTACCAGTGTGGTCAAGTTCTGGTGACGACCCTCTTCTGGGCTGCAGACTGCTTTATTGCTATGTCCTCACATGGCTGGAGGGGAGAGGGAGCTCTCTGGGGCCTCTTTTATAAGGACACTAATTCCACTCATCAGAGTTCTACCTCAGACCTAATCATTTCCCTAAGTCCCCACATCCAAATCCCATCATATTGGGAATTATGTCTTAACATATGAATTTGGGGAGATACAAACATTCAGTCTGTAGCACCATGTGTGTGCAGAAGTGCAAACCACGATTTGGCCTGTAGTCTGGCTTCACAAGGAGTTGGTGGCTTTGCTGTGACCCTCTCAGAAAGAGCCCTCCAGGCATCTGTCCCTGACAGTCACTGCAGAGATGCCCTTGGTCTAAGCTTGCATGTCCCCTCAAAGCTGGCATCTCTGCTCTTGTCCCTGGAGAATTCTCAGTAGATATTTATTGATACAACTGGTAGATGAGATAAGAAATTGCTTTATTCCGATTTTTTTTTCTAGCATAAAAACACAAACACAAAAAAGTTTTGATTACAACACATGGAGGTAGTAATTAAAAGTTTGGACACTGGGGGCATAAAATAAAAAAGAAATAGGAACAACAAATGAGCCACTTAGAAGTGGATTTTAAAGGGGCGCCTGGGTGGCTCTGTCGTTAAGCATCTGCCTTCGGCTCAGGTCATGATACTGGGGTCCTGGGATCGAGCCCCGCATTGAGCCCCGCATTGAGCCCTGCATCGAGCCCCACATCGGGATCCCTGCTCAGCGGGCCCTCTCCCACTCCCCCTGCTGGTGTTCCCTCTCTCGCTGTGACTCTCTCTCTCTGTCAAATAAATAAAAATCTTAAAAAAAAAAAAAAAGTGGATTTTAAAAACCAAACGTATAGCCCAGACAGACAGTGACTCCTTTTAACACAGACCAGCACAATCAGGATGCTGGACAGAACTTCCAAACCTGTTCCTACTAAAGAGCATTACCATGTTTTTTTGTTTTTTTGGTTTTTTTTTCAAAAAAGATGAAAGTGCTTGCTTGAGATGCCTATGGTCTATCTGAGCTAATTATAGAAAGAAAGATTTAAAAGGCAAACAATTTCAGGGTAGGTACTGCCTCTGGGTATTTTCAGAAATATGTACACCCAGGTAGTATCAGTTCCATTTCCTACCCTTTGGTCGCACAGCATCTATTTACTTCCATACTGCTTTTAAAGTGTGACATTTTGGGACACATCAAATGAAAAACAGAAATGTGCTGTACAGGTGGTCAGCAGGCCTCAGCTCTGCTCTGGATCTGTTAAGATTTGGATCTGTGATCTGCTCAGTCCTAGATTTCCTCATTTGTAGAATGAGAAATTTGAGTACCAATTTATGAAATACTTTCGGTTTGATAGCTCCATTGTCATTAATTTTGACATACTGTTTATTCATGCACTCATTCTTTCATTCATTTGTTTTTTTCATTCATTCAGCATATTTTATTGAGCCCTACTCCATATGCAGCATCATACTGGTAACTAAGTATAAAGTAGTAAGTGGTAAAAACAAACTTCCTATCCTAATGGAACTTCCAGTCTAGACAGTGACACAGGATATGAAACCAAGTAAGGAGGCAAGATAACTTCAGATTCATTTGAGGGATGATCCCCAGGATAAGGGAAAGAATCCAAGTGATATGCTAGAGAGGAACTGAAGTTGGGATGAATAGGGAAGAAAGACCTAGAACAAGTGGTCAAAAGTCCTGGGTACAGCTCCCAGCTGTGCTATAAATTAAATATGTGACATTAGCAAAGTCTCTTTCCCTCTGTATGCCTATATATTCATTTCCTATTGCTGCCAGACCAAATTGCCACAAATTTAGCAGCTTAAAATAACACAAATAGGTCAGAAATCCAACATCGCTCTCATTGGGCTATAATCAGGTATAGGCAGTGCTGTTTTTCTTTCTGGAGGCTCTAGGGGAGAATTTGTGTCTTTGCTCATTTAGACTGTTGGCAAGATTTAGTTTCTTGCTTTTGTTGGTCCAAGGTTCTTATTGTGTTGCTGCCTGTGAGGGAGAGCCAATCACAACTCCTACAGGACTTAAAATTCTTTAGCTGGAGTTTCCTTTCATACAGCTTCAAAGCCAGCAACCACTGGTGGTGTTCTTCTCACACTGCATCTCTCTGATCTATTCTTCTGCCTTTCTCTTGTGCTGTTAAGGACTCATGTGATTAGAATGAGCACATTGGGATAACCCAGGATAATCTCCCCACCACAAGGACCTTAACTTTAACCACATATGCAAAGTCCCTTTTGCCAAATAAGGTAATATTTTATAGCTTCTGAAGATTAGGACATGTACACCTTTAAGGGGCCATGGTTTTGCCTACCACAATGTCCCAGTTAACTTATCAGTAAATGAAGGCACTGAACTAAAGCTCTTTCAAATCCAAAATGTCACAACTCCTTTTGCTCCTATGTTTCTTTTCCATAACAACTCATGAAAAATTTTGCTAAAAGTGAAGGCAAAATCTCTTGTTTGAAGACAGTGCTTATGCCGTCTAGGACAAATAGTGGAGAGTGAGTTATGGCATCATGGCTGTAAATACTAGGGAGTCTCAAGGACGGAGTAGGGAGCATGCTAGGGTTGATCCCTGAAACTAGTTGCTGAGGCTGCCCTACATTACACAGCTGCTATGATCCTCCTGAATGTAATAAAATAGAATCACTTCTGTTAGAGCCACATTTTACCATCAGGCAAGCAAGTCAATGTGATGGACTGTTTAAAAGTGTAGCTTCAAGGGAAATAAATGCAAAGCTTCCCTAAACAATCCTCTGAGTATGTATCCCAGGTGTGGTGATCCAGTCCCATGTTCATTTCCTGAAATGTGAGGCCACCACAGGCTTCATTGTGCCCAGGGAAGCATCTGCACACATACCTGGAAGAATGGAATTCCTACTTGGTCCAGCTATAGTTGGTAGCTTTTCAACTCTGTTCTTAGATATTCTAAGAATTCCAGCAGTGCTGGAAAGAAATGAGTATTTTCTACTATCGTCTTTTTGTCTTTGCAGCCTGAGAGAAAATCACACCGGTGGGTGTAGCAACAATAGGAACTCTGGTAGAGGCAACCAAGTGGGTAGAAAAGAAGCTGTACATTTATCTGGACCTTAAGTGGGCTTTCCCAAAAGCAGTGGTGGGTCCTGATAAACCAGGGCTATAATCTCAATGGCCTTCCTTGGTATTCACAACTTGCTTTGGGCAGAACTGACTGGGAATAGAACCACAGCCTAGAAGTAGACTGGTCAACTGGTCTATTCAGGGATTAAACCCGAGAGTTTGGGGCCCAAAACACCATTTGAATACAAGTCCCTTGAGAGGCACAATCATTTCCACAAGCTTCCAGGTGAGTTTGACAATTTCAAAAATTCTTTTCGTGTAGCTCTTGCGCTCTCACATTCTTGCTCGCTCTCTTTCCTTGCACACACACCAAGGAAAGGCCAAGTGAGGACATAAAGAGAAGGCACAAGCTGCAAGCCAGGAAGAGAACCGTCACCAGAAACCAACCCTGCCAAACTGTGATGCGGGACTTCTAGTCTCTAGAACCGAATACAAGTTTCGCGGGTTCAACATCAAGAAGTCCCCTCACCCAGAGAAGAGGATCACTATCCTGGCAAAGTGATTGATCTTCATTATCAAGGAGAAAATGGATGGCTGCTATACAGTGCAACAAGGAAGACAATGTCTGGAACCAGAGGATTCACTGACTGTTAGTACCTTTTAGTGCCCCCTCAGTAATGGTCAGTGGAACACTGCAGCAGTCTACTAAAGACAGGGCCAGAAAAGATTCAGATCCCAGGAATACAGGTTTGAGCCACACCACTCTGTAAAGAATCCTATCCATTTTAGGTAGTTGCAGAAGATAAAAGGGGCCTTAAATGGGTGTTGGAAGACGGAAGTTACGGAAATAGGAGTGTTAAAGCCAAGTTTTACATTAATTGTTTCTTTCCCTCCCCCTTTAAGTATTAAGAAATGGTGGTGGCTAACATTTTATATTTTAGGTGGGAGTATATCTATAGTGCTATCATCCCATGATTAAATGAAATATGATAAAATGAAATATCTTGTATGGGTACATAAATTTATCATCAAGAAGAAGAACAAGAACAGATACTGAAAAACAAAAGAGGTGGATGGTGCTGGATATTTTTGTTTACTTCTCCAGATCTCCTCTTCAGCTCTCCCACCCTATTCTGTTCCCTGGGAAGTTAACGTTATAGACTACATCAAAGAACTCCTCTACCCTAGGGCTGGGTGTGACAAATGGGAAACATCTGCAAAAGATAGGATGGAAGGAGAAAGTTGAGATTGGGGTATGTATTTCTCGGACTCCTGCAGAGTCTTTTAAACACTGCAGCTCCAACCTCAGAGGCCCCTCTTACTACGATAGTTGCATTTTCCAGGTTCTAGTAATTGCTTTATCCTCTTGCCTCTTCAAATCTGACTGAGCATTAGCAGCTCATAGCTCTTGCTAGCCCTGCATGCTTCACCCAGCCTTTCTGGTTTTCCTTAATTGCCCACATTTTGTAAATAGTTCTTTCCTCAATATTTCCTCAGATATATTTCAGACACCCTGTTTAAATGTGAAATCTATTTCCTGTGGAGAATCTGAAGGATATAAGCACAGAGTAGGCAAAATATTCAATGTTAGATATTATTTTTTCTTCTACATCTTAAGTCTGAAACATTAAAAGTCCCAGGTAAAATAGATGTCACCGTCTTAGAAAATGTTGCCAATATTACATTCCCGTATGGCAATTCGGTCCTAGTTTTGATGAGAGGGTAATATGAAAATAAATGAATCTTCTTTGAAAAAAAATTCTTATTTTGCAGATTATTAAAGAGTATAGAGTTTGGAGACAGAAGATCCTGCTTTAAGTTTTTTAATAAGATTACTGTGTGACCATAAGCAAGTCATTTAACTTCTCAGCTTCTTCATATATGAAGTGGGAATTAATAATATCTATATCATACCACCATTATAGGGTTCAAATAAAATAAAGTAAGCACAAGTGCTTTGCAAGCAGTAAACATCTTAAATATTAGTTGCTAATGTTATTATGCTTCACAGTTCTTCAAGCAAGGGTAAATTGAGGGTGTTCATTAATTTTGATTAGCTGTCACTGTCTGGAATTGTATATTCATGCCATTGCTGGATTAATGGCTGCCTCCTGCCCCCAACATCCTGCAAGCTCCCTGAGAACTGGGACTGAGTCTTTTGGATCACTATTGTCTTTGTGGTTTCTTGACAATGCCTGGCACTTAGTAAGTACTTGAATGTTCAAGAATGAGTTAAAGACTGAGAGAGAATAAAAAAAAACAAAAAAACAAAAAAACAGAGAGAGAGGACAATGGAAGGCAGGAAGAAAGAATGGGAGGGAAGATGGGAGTTTTGGAAAAGGGGACAGGGCAGTGCATATGTTATTCCCTAAACTGCAGCCTAATGTTACTTGTAGCCTAATGCTATCCTTCCTAAGAGACAGTTTAAAATGATAATAATGAAAATAACAGCTAACAATTATTGCCTAATAACTATTGGGTACCATGTATTATTAATTTTAATAGTTCTTAAAACGGTTGTATGAGCTAGCACTGTTATTATTTCCATTTTACAGATGAGAAACTGAGGTTGGGTATGTTTAACACAGTAAGTGGTGGGAATAGATGAAAGATTCACCTAGACAATCTAACTCAGAGTAGGTACCATACTATTCCATGCTCCCTTTTATTTTTAGTTCAAAAAGTACTAGAAAAAAGTGCAATGAAGATAAATTACTGAAGGCAGATTGTGTTACAGGGAAGTAAAAGGAGGCCTATGAATTCCTCCTCCTAAAAAACATGTCTTACAAAAGGAAAGAGGAAGAAGTACAGTATAAGGTCAATGGATAGAAGATATTGCAGTATGCTACCAGGCTGCTTTCATATCAATTCTATAAATAAATTATTTTTGCAAATATTCAGTAAAAAAAAAACAGGCATTATTTAAAGACATGGCCAGGTAAAATGACAAATGGCATACAACTTCAATGTTTCTCAGGCATGCAAGTTTTAGCTGAATAAAATAAAAGAAATCAATCTGCATGGTACAAATGTGGGGGAAAAAAACACCCAAGACCTATGTCAGCAATACTAAAAGGAATCTACTGTTCTAAAACAGTCAGCTCATTGTAAAAGAATACCCAGACCAGAGAGAGAAATGCATGTTGGGAAAGCCAAGAACCTCATCCAGTTAGTTCTAAGCTGTCAACATTGAAGTAAGGGCAAACTCTCCGGAAAAACAGTTCATAAAAGATTGCAAGATAAACTGAATAGAGAAACCCTAATAAAGACAAACTACTTGCTTTTGTCCTTCTATGATTAGAAGCAATTCCAGATCTCAGCCTAATTTTCAAATATTAATTATCCTCTGAAAATTTCAGGAAGCAGTATTTATGTTGTGATGTGATAGACCATACCTGCACACCAAACTGTCAGCACACACCTCACAAGTAAAAGTTGACTAAGAGATATTTTGGGAAAAATTAGGGGTCACTCCACAATTAATGAATCATTTCCTAAGCTTAGCAATCTTAGTTTAAGACATGCAGCAAAATGAAGAATTAGAGATTATTGGAATCTTGAAGATCATCTAATCTAGACATAAAATAATAGTGACCCATGGGCCAGATCTGGTCCAGAGACAGATTTGCTTGGCTTGCATTTTTTTTAATTGAATGAGTTGCTAACACTTAAAAATTGGAAAACTATAAAGTTGGAAAAATCTGGATTTCTCTTGAAAATGTGAATGATTAGATAGCACTGTGTCCTTATTCCTGACTGGAAACAATCTGCTGGATTGAGAAGGAGTGATCTCTTTCAGACAGGGAAGATTTCTAGATTGATACAGTCCCTCCCAGGCCTCATTATCTTCATTTATATTATTGGCCTGATCTCTGTGGTCTAACATTTCCATTTTACAAATAAAATGGAGTCTGTGCAGTTTGATCAATATTGTAGAAATAAGTACTGTGTTAGGATTGGCTCTAGAACCCAAGACTTGTGGAATCTGAGCTAAAGGTGTTAACATCAGTTTCATGTGCTCTTTGCAATCTAACAAAAACCTATAAACACCCAGGGAATTCAATCTGGTGTGCCCTTAGGACTCTTACTACTTCTTACCTTACATTAGAGTTATTTCCATGTGTTCGATTGGTACTTAACTCATGTGTTCACTTAGTAGTTATTGAACATTGCCTATAAGCCAGATCCTGGTGATACAGCAATGAACACAATTCTGCACTCTGGTGGAGAACACAGACAAGTCTTAGCTCTTTGACTATCCTGCAAGCTTTTAAAAGACAGGATCCAATCATATTTACTTTTGAGATAATGTTCAACATGACAGTATAAATATGTAAGTGTCCAATAAAATATAGAATAAATAAAGGAATTTTTGGTTCATTCATTTTCCACAACAAACTAAAAAGGAAGCATGACAGACATTATCTCCATTAGCTAACCAGTTAATCATGACACTGAGATTAAGTGTCTTGGCCATAGCTTATAAGTGCCAGAAAGAGATACTTTTCCATCTACCCCTTATTAAACAAACAGCTTTCTGTAAAGAGTTTACCAGCAAGTCACAACTAAGCATAGCAGTACTCTATGAAGAAC
The DNA here is from genome assembly GCF_029215605.1 of Mirounga angustirostris. NCBI lineage: Eukaryota > Metazoa > Chordata > Mammalia > Carnivora > Phocidae > Mirounga > Mirounga angustirostris. The sequence continues at coordinate 170,825,705 of NW_026991709.1, read as the reverse complement.
ACTACTTCCTGTTAGTATATTTCACTTTTACTCTATCACATGGATTCTGATTCTAGATCAATTGCTGATTAGCTATGTGATTTTGGATAAATCACTTAATAATTCTCAGGGCACCTGGGTGGCTCAGTTGGTTAAGCGTCTGCCTTCGGCTCAGGTCATGATCCCAGGGTCCTGGGATCAAGCCCCGCATCAGGCTCCCTGCTCCGTGGGAAGCCTGCTTCTCCCTCTCCCACTCCCCCTGCTTGTGTTCTCTCTCTCACTGTGTGTCTCTCTCTCTGTGTCAAATAAATAAAATCTTAAAAAAAAATTTTTTTTAATCACTTAATAATTCTCAATTTCTTCATCTATTAAATACTAGGTTGGACAAGATGAAGTCCACTGCTCTTCATTTGGATAAATTTCTATAATATTTAGGATAAAAAAAGAACTTTCTCTATTTATTAAAGTAATGCTACAGATTTATTCATTTCTTGTTGGATTTATGCTCAATAATAATCTGTCTAGAGCTTATGTGTGCTAGCAGCTTACATAAACTATAGTTAATATGGCTTCATAATTGGACTGTGATAAATTTAGACAGATGCTCAATGCTGATTCATTTTTAATGGAATAATGATAGTTCCAAGGTGTCGATCCCCACTTCATAGGATCATCACTGGAATAAAAGTATCAGTATCTCATTATATTGTTTTAACTATCTTGATCACACTTTGACTTACAATGAAAATGAAAAACCTTAAATTACCAAGTTCTTTTTTAATTAGCTTAGTGTACATTAAAGATCATTTCTTTTCATTTTGGAGTTCTTCAGTGGGTATCTTTGAAATGTTGCTGGTTTATTACAATGATGTCTTTATTAAATTGCTCTAGAAGCACACGAAACCAGAGTCCTACTTTACTTTAAAGCTGTTTAATATTAATATTTTATATGAAAATCAAGAGTTATATAGGCTCTGGAAGTCTTAGAATATTATGTTTTATTATGCACAGTGAAATGTTGATAGATGAGAAACTAGCTAAAGTTTCTTCAGGATAGCATTTTAGGAGGCTTTTAACTTCCAGACAATATCTTGGAATAAATCCCACATGTACATATCCCACTCTCATGTCTCATATTCAGTTTTCCTCTTGGTACTTCATGGGAAGGGCCTATGCAATCCTTAGAACAAAGGAGTAAACAGGGTGATGGGTATTAAGGAGGGCACGTGTTGTGATGAGCACTGGGTGTTATATGTAACTAATGAGCCATTGAACACTACCTCAAAAACTAATGATGTACTGTACAGTGGTTAACTGAACATAATAAAACAAAAGATTTTAAGATTCTTTCTAGCTCTAAGAATCTCTTTAATTCTGTTTCTGTTCCTCAATAAATATTTGTTGAATGAATAAAGGAAAAAAAGAAATATGATTGTTCTCAAGATGAAGGTCAAGTAATAGATGTCTAGATAGGTGCATGGGCAACTTCTATGAAAGATATAGCTCATGCTTTCCCAAATTTAATCTCTTTAAATTAGGCCCTAGTTTTTAATGCTCCTAATTTGTTCACAGAACTTCTTCTAAACAAAACTGTATTTAAAAAAATTTTTGGCACCATTTTTCATACATTACCAATCCTTTTAGTTGTCCTCATATTCCAGAATCTTAATTTGATCTCCCTAGTAAATACCTGGTTCCTTTGCCATGTGTGACATTCTTCTATGGTCCTTGTTGAAAATTAATGGAATTTTTCTACTTCTGTGAAATTCCGCATTTTGAAACTGGACCCCAGGAATTTCACTCAAAACAAATCTGTCCTTCATTCATGAATTTTTCCAGTCCCATCACCACTGCTCCAGTTACAATTAGGTAACAACCATACTAGAGTAACTGTACTGGCAGTGTTATAACTCACCTTTATTCCTCAGCTCACACTGAACCAGAAACAAAGACTCAAATAATTAGCTGGCAGAAATTGGAGACAGAAAAATTTGCAGAGTTTGCTCTTCTATAAAAACCCACAAAACTGGGCTAGAAAGGGGGAGGAGGGATTATAAAAATAACTTAGACTATAGGAGTGGAGAAACTGGAGTATTTGAAGTGGGAGGGATGAAAAAGAACCCCACTTGGAGAAAGAAAATGGATTGGGAACTGAATGAGTGATGACCTCCAGGAGCCACCTTATGGACCATTGACTATCCGAAGTCCCCAACTTCCCATGTTTCCCAAGATCCACATCTGTTGTCCCTAAAGGGTGGGGAGTTATTATGGCGGGGGGGGGGAATGGATTAATGACCCAAGATGGGAGAGAACAGAATCCAATAGACACATGGCTCCTGTAAACTAGAGTGCTCCTAGCATAGCAACATCATTTCATATGCTGTTTCCTTAAATGGACTTCCCCTTTCCCACCTTTGAGCTTTTGCTCCTGTCTCATCCATTTATATCTTCCCTCCAAAGACTAGGGTGATCACACATCTATTTCCCAGGACACTCCCAGTTTATTCCTATTGCATCAGTGTAATTATTAATAGGCTCCCCTTTCATTCTGCTCTCTCTCCTATTGTCCAAGGATGAACAATAAATTATCAACTCACTAGGTCCATTTTCATTTTTAAAATTGTCCGCATTATTCAATGTAAAGTTTAATTACTACCCTTTACAAGGAGTCTTCCCTAATTTCATAAGTTATCATTTCTCTCTTTTCTATGACTTCATAGCTATTTGAAGAGATATGATAACATTCTGCCTTTATAAAATAGTAATTTGTGAGTATATACTTTTTCCTTCTAGGCTTGTAGGGGCAGGACCACATTCTTCTTTGTAGCGTCACCCAAGGTGATTTGTATGTAGATAGTTAACAGATATTTCTCAAGTTGGTTTAATATATACAATTTCCAATATCATAATTTTTGAATGTGAAAATCCAGAGACACATTTTCTGTAAAATTAATATTAGAATTAAATTACATGTGCAAAATACTTAGCATATTGTCCCACATGTAGTAAGTTTCATACCTGGCAACCATTTTATGGTTATAATGTTACATATTATATAATTAATATGAAAATATATAAATAATATATAAAACCATATAATATATAATTTCATTATAATAATATATAACTATAATATATGTTATAGTTATTGTTATTATAGTCATTATAAATTATAATAAATTATTTTATATTATGAACTTATGAATTGGTTTTTCCCCTGCATTGCCACTGCTCTTTGTCCTTACATATATTACATTTTTCCTATATTATTCAGATATATGTCACAGCTCAAATACAAGATACACAGAACAAAGATAATGTTTTATAACAATTTTAGCACAATGCCTGCTTTACACTGTAGATGAAAAAATGTAAAACATAAGGAATTATTGTTGTATATGCAAAACTGAATTTACTTTTGCAAATCAATAAGGGATTTTAAAGAGCTCTCATAACTCAAACATAAAAAGACAAGTAATGTAATTTAAAAATGGGCACAGACAATAATAAGTGTTGATGAGGGTAGAGAGAAACTGAAACTTGCAAATGTTGCTGGTGGGAATGTAAAAAGGCAGAGCTACTTTGGTAAACAATTTGGCCATTCCTTAAACAGTCAAACATAGAGTTATCATATAATTTAGAGTTCTACTACCAGGTATATTCCCAAGAGAAAAGAAAAACTATATCTACACAAAGACTTGTATACAAATATTCATGAAGGCAGTACTCACAATAGCCAGAAAGTGGAAACAACCCAAATATCGATCAACTGGTAAAAAGAGAATCAAAATGTGGTATATCCATATAATGGAATATTATTAGTAGTAAAAAGGAACTCAGTACTGATACATGCTACAATAAGAATGAACTTCAAAGACATTATCCTTTGTGGAAAAAAACAGGCACAAAAAAATCCCATTATTATATTATTCCATATTTATGAAATGTTCAGGAAAGGCAAACATATAGAGACAGAAAGTTGAATAGTGATTGCTTAGGGTTTGGTTAGGAGTGGGGAGTGACTGTAAATGGGCATAAGGTGATGGAAATGTTCTAAAACTAGATTGCAGTGATGACTGTATAACTGCAAATATACTAAAATTCATTGACTTGTACATTTAAAGTGGGTGAATTTAATGGTATGTAAATTATACTTCAGTAAAGCTGTTTAAACAGAAATTGAATTGACAACCTACTAAATTACAGAATAGTAAGGCCGAAAACCTAGATGTGTCTCTGACTTGCCAATCACCCTTTGCCTCAGTTTCCCAGTCCAAGGGTGTTCTCCTTCCCTTTAATTAGGAAGAAATGCTAGAGAGGTGTGACAAACATAATACACCTTTGATGATTAAAAAAGTAAAGGGGGAAATGTGGTGTGAACTGCAGAGAAATAAGGAGCCCTGGCTTCCATTACTGTCTGCCAGTTGATAACTGGCTATGTAAGTAAAGACAAATCACCCCCTCACAAGTGTTTAGTTCTCTCATCTTTAAAATGAAAGCTAGAACTCCTGGTTTGTTATATTCGCCCATCCAAATGTTGCACAAGGGGCTGGCCCAGGTAGCCACAGCTGATAGGAAGAAGGGTAGACAGATAACTGAGCCTGAGCCAATCAGACTCTCCAAGAGATTTTGGCTTTGGGACTCTAGGCCAGTAACTATGTGAAGTTAGGAAAAGTCATGTCTACTCCTGCCCTTAGTCCAGTATTTTGGACCCTTGAAAATCTGAGGAATGTCAGAGGAAAATAATCCATAGCAAAGAGCAATAAAATGAAGCCAACCTGAAGCAGAGACAAAATTTTGAGAGATGATGGCAAAGGCAGACCTAGTTTCTGCCAGATTTCTGGTTCTTATGAAGTCAAGCAATGCTCTGTGTCCTTTTGTTGGGTTCCAGGAAACCTGTTCAAATCCTGGTATAATATCCAATTTTCTTGCTCTAATATGAGTGGCTTCTGTTCCTTCCAGTCAAAAGAATTCTGTCTAGAGAAGCAGTCATTGCACTGATTTCTACAGTATTTTCCAGCTCTCATACTTTCTTTAGACTTGATGCTACCTCCCAGCTTGCTTTTGGCACCCAAGCCCAGAAATGAGACAATGACTTTCTCACAGGTGAGTTGTTAATTTCCTCATTAAAAGCCACTTTCTCCTCAATGAAGTCACCTTTGAACTGACCAAACCAAAATATGCAAGGCTGAAACTTACATTAGTATGTGTCAAGATTAAAGTACTTCACGAATGAGTTAATTTTTTAAAAAATTACACTCTTAAAATTTTTGGTTAATGGCACCACTGAAATAGCAGTGTTTCTAACTTTTGAGTCATGAAAACAATATTATTCATGACCATGAACAAAAGTGAATCCCTAAATGAGAGCTGGAGAAGATTTCTTCTACTATGCCAAATAAATATTTGAGAATAATTATTGGGTGAGCCTAAAATAATTGTGAGGCCATTCTACCTCATTTCAATCCCCATATTTTGGTGTAAGTATGATCTTAAAAGTAAAACACCCAAGGTGAAGTGTGAGATTCTGTGGTCTACAATTGTTAGCAAAAACATCCTCAGCAGTTACTCATTTAAAAGCCACTCCTTCTGCGGTACCTGGGTGGCTCAGTTGTTAAGCATCTGCCTTGGGCTCAGTCATGATCCCAGGGTCCTGGGATCGAGCCCTGCATCGAGCCCTGCATCGGGCTCCCTGCTCGGCGGGAAGCCTGCTTCTCCCTCTACCTCTGCCCCTGCTTGTGCTCCTGCTCTCACTATCTCTCTCTGTGTCAAATAAATAAATAAAATCTTAAAAAAAAAAAAAAAAGCCACTCCTTCTATCTCAGCTACCTCTATTCTCTTGCTCTCTGTAGTTTCTACTCTTTAAAATTGCATAATAGCTCCCAAAAGGGGAGGTCAAACTTTAATGATTAAAAGCCAACTATACCGTTCTGCTTCACTCCTACTTCATAAAAAAGGATTTTTTCAATGGCAGGCAAATGCAAATCACCACATTATCCCATTTTACTGTGCCTAAATGATTTTATGTGGCTTCCAAAGAAGGAGCTAATGTATCCCATAAATAAAACAATCAAAGTTTAAAGCCTCCAGTCTGTTTTCTCACCAGACCACCCACTCTGACTTTATGGCCAGACTGAAAATAGGAAATCAGACATTTTAACTAATCACACAGAATCCATGAAATTATCTTCGCATCCTGTTGAGTCATGAGAATTTAGAACTACCCCAAGTCTTTGCTGGGTATCACAGAAAAATATTTAGAATACAGTGCACTGGACTTAAATCTTCATATCAATTACCCATCTAGCAGAGTTCATTTATGCTCTGAAGCAGTGATTTTCAACCAGTGGTGATATGGTCCCTCAGCGGCATCTGGCAATGCCTGGGGACAACTTGAAGGGGAAATGCTACTATTGTTATCTGCTGGATAAAGAATGGGGATGCTGTTGAATATCCTATGTTCAAATTTTGGTTCAGATGTCAAGACTGATGATGCCACACACACGTGCTTATGCGCGCACGCACACACACACACACACACACACACACACACACATACCCCAAGAGAGTATGAAAAGGTTTATTGCTCACATAAAGAAACTTCTAGGGGAATGCAGGGCAGGTGCCCAAGACAGTCTGAAAATGGTTTGGGTTTTTATTGTAGTTAGGAGGTGAAGCAAGGGTAAGGATTCTCATCCTGGGTTTGCCCTATTTGAACTTCCCTGCAGGAACCAAGGGAAGGAACATCCTACTTCTCTCTTAGGTCTTGTTCAGATGTGGGACAAAAGAGCAATGAGGAATGATGGGGTTTGAAAGTTGTCAGTGGTCAACCATCAAAAATGGAGTCAGACTCTTTATTACATCCTGCAACAGGAGAGCCCCCACAACAAAGTTTTTCCAGGCTTGAATTTCAGTGATGCTGGGGTTGAGAGCTCCTGTGCTGCAGCTGGGGTAGTCTGATTCAGGTTGGATGTAGGTAGTGGCCTAGTAGATGCTGTGGACCCATCAGATGGCCCCCCTCAGCAGCCAGGCACTCATTCTTCCAGCAGATGGCCCCCCTCAGATGGCCATCCTGCCAGATGGTCCCCCTCAGCAGCCAGACCCTCATTCCTCCAGCTGTGCAGGCTCTTGATTGCCCAGAGCAGAATCCCTCTGCTGGAACAGCCAGTAAAGAGCGCCAGTTCACTCAAAGTAATGCCCGCCCCTTTCCTGGGAGCAGCCCACAACCAGTATCTGGCTGGGTGGCCAGGGAGGGTACACAGACCCCGCCTCTTTCCTCAATTTAAGTCGACTCTGCGGGGCCAGCTAAGCTCCAGAGCTCCCCATAGGAATCAACTGAGACCTCTGTGGTAATTGCATCTCTGTTAAGTTTCTTCCTCTGCCCAATTTTGCCTCCCTCTCATTGTCACATATGTTGTCTCTATTCTGCAATTCCCAATAAACCCACTGCACACCAATCTCCATCTTAGAACTTGTGTCCCCTGGAACTTGACCTTTTCTTAACCAGACCTAGAGTGACAAATAAAATTCACATTGAGACCAGGACCATATATGCATATATATGTTCTCTCTATATGAATAAAATTAATTTTTGCAAATTGATACTAACCATTATCATGATATGCCCTGATATTTCCTATTCTACTCTATTTTATTTTTTTTAATGCTGTCCATGAGCCAATACATGGATCTCACAAGCTGCTAATCAGTCTTGATCCACTAACTGAAAAGCATTTATTGAGATGTACATCCAGATTAACTCTCTTGGCAGATGATACTTTTTAAGATGTAACCAATTGTTTTTTTTTTTTTTCCCCTGACTCAATTTGTTAGGTCAATTTGGATCCAAAGACCTAATTAGTTCTATGTGTGTAGCCACAGAGTAAAAAGTCTCAACCATGGTCTACTCTTAAAGAAATGGGCCTCATTACTTTCAATCATGTTTGATAAATCCAACTAAGGCTAACAGATTGTAAACCCTTGCCAAAACCTACTCTAACATTTAGTCTTGTCATTATTGCATCATAAAAACCAACTAGCTGCAAAGCTGAAAGAGTTGATTTTCTTCAGGAAGTCAAACATTACAAACCTGACTTACATAGTTTTCTTAAGTGATTGCCAATTTCTTTTCTGAAAGAGAGCAAAGAAAAACTTTGATGAGGTTTTAACAAAGGAAGTTTTACTAGATAGTTTCCAATATATAAGAAGAGTGATTGAAAGGATGAGAAGTTAATGTGTGTGACTCTTGCCTTACAAATACCATTTGCAAGGGCAGACAGAAGCTGTACCTTGTGAGGATATGGTGCCTCTGGGAGGCAGATTCATGAGAAGGGTGGGAAAAAGCCACAGCCAAATCTCCAGAAAAGGACAGTGATGAAAGAGAACTCAGAAGTTGTCCAGTGCCCTCCTTTTCCCGAGGGAGAAACTGAGGCTCAGGTCAGGTAAGTGATTTACCTAAGGACACATTATCTGATGGAAGAACCTAGACATCCTCTTCTACCTTCTCCTGATGCTCCTTCTGCTACATCATGGGACTTCCGGCAATGAAATTTCCTTTTTAGAGGAAGAGCTTGTTCTTTATGATTTCCCAGGAGATTTATTCAAAATAAGGTCAGAGGAATATGTGGGGTTATTTTCCATTCAAAATATACCTACCATAGGGTTTGCCGCCAACATTAATAAGACTTTGACACCTCTAGAATCACCTCTAATAGAGGCAGAAGTTTACTCCATATTGCTTTTATAATAGCAATTCCCAAATCTATTCTCTTCTGGAAATCCAGAAAAAACTGCTAAAACTTGCTGTGCTTCATTTTTTGAAACATTAACTGAGTCCTTGGCAGTGAAAAGAATTTAGCAAGATTTTGGCATAATGTCTTGAGGAAATTATGCCTTATTTGCTCATTTTGCAGGTATTTGAGCTAGTGTAGACTTCAAGTCAAGATCTTAAGGAAGTTCTTATTCTAAATGAGGCTTATTTTAGAATTGCCCTTTCCAAATTCCTATCTGATGCTTTAACAAGCTTTGTAAGGAAATCCCTTTATCTCTTTTGGATTTCTGGAAATCCTGCTGTTTGGACCCAGAAAAGCAAATCATTTTGGCTAAGTAAATTTCAGACCTTTAGCACATACTAATGTGAATGTTTGTATTAGAGCACGTGTAAATATTTTATGAAAAGAATGCTTGCCTAAAATAAACATTTCAAAATGATCAAACGAAACTTTTATTTAGAAAGTACCTTTCTCCAAGGAGTTCAGAAATGCTTTATAAACACTTGCTTGATCTTAAATCAAGATTTTTTTTTTTTAGCTTGAAACTATCAAAATATACCTTTCTGTTGTGTCTTGTGTTTGAGTAGTTTTTATTCAGGGGAAAATGTTCATGATTTCACTCAAAGTTCCCCAGAAATAGTCTGATAGTCTGGAAATCTGGAAGCCTGGCTTGTAGTCCTCTCTGTGCAGTTAACCAGCTAGGTGGTCTTGAGCAAGTCAGTATGCCACTCCTTGTCCCAAATCCAGAGGTTGGCCTGAAACCTCTGGAAGAAACTTTCTATTCTGAATGGTACAGAGTCACCTAACTTTGAAGGTCTGAGGACACTTTGAGAGATATCAGCCTTTTGAATCTCTTTGTTTATAGTTAATTGTACAAAGGAGCTATGCAATTTATTTGATAAAGATAAACCCCCCCATTCAAAACAAAGCCTAGTTTTCCCTTTCTCTTTTTTACATGTTTAAGTTTCAATCCAAAATTCTAGTTGACATGAGGAGTCTGTAGACTGTGGGATTAAGAGAAAGAAGTGGGTTCAAACCCTAGCTCCTTCACTAATGAGTTGTGTAGCATTGGTGAAATTATCTACTTTCTCTGACCCTCTGTGTCCTCATCTGTAAAGTGGGAATAAAAACACCCACACAAGAAAGTTGTCAGGAGCATTAAAGGAGATAAGGTATATAAAACTTCCGGCACACAGTAAGCCCTCAAAAGATGGTAAAGGAGTCTTAGGATATTTAACATTGACACATTTATCCAGCTTCTGAGAGAACTGGAAATAACCAATTATTTCCAGAATGAGTTTAGGGGGAGAGAAGAGTCATTAGGAAGGATGTTGAAAATAATAATGTTTATTTTGAGAAGAAAAGGGATAAACTGAGAGAACCTTCTAGAAATAAGATGGCTTCATAAATAAGAAAGATGTATTGTGTAGATCAGAATAATACAAATTATAATAGAATGAGCTGAGCTTTGAAAGGACCCTACCTGATGTAGAGAATGAAATTATGGTTCTTCTATAAATTCTAAGTAAATCCACAAGCCAATGAATGTTGACATTCTATGAAATGACAGAAAGATCCATGTGGTCCAGAGAATGACTGAGATTTTAAGTAACAGGTAAAAAAAAAAAAAATCCCAGAAAAACGTAATATCAAATCTCATTGTCACTAAAAATGGAACTGGAACTATAAATGCTCCTTCTTTAATATCATAATTATTAATGTACCGTCTTAGAGATGATACAAATCTCTCATTCATGTATTTGATATTTAAAGGCCACCAGCCATAAGTGTATATAAGAATAAAGCCATAAGTTTATTCCCAATTTACAGATGAAGACACGGAGGGTCAGAGAAAGTAGATAATTTCACCAATGCTACACAACTCATTAGTGAAGGAGCTAGGGTTTGAACCCACTTCTTTCTTGTGGTGGGCACAGAGGAAAAAAATTATAGGTAAGAGTTCCTGTTCTCTAGAATTCTAGAATCATCTATCACATACTCCTAAAAGAGATAAGAAAAGCCCTGTACAACTATTTTGTTCCATTGACTGAGCACCTGTGAAGTGCCCAGGTACTGCGCTGTTTTCTGCATTACGTCATTCACCCTGACAGATGCACTGCTGGAAAATGACAAGGTACTCTCCAACCACACTCTCCACTTGTGAACAGATGCTCTAACTGAAATCTGCATCCTTATAACTTCTGCCTAATCCCCCTGGAGCCACATAGTATCAGAATAATTCTTTTTCACGTGTCAGCTGTTCAACAGATGTCTGCTAGCAAGGAGCCCCATATAATCTCCAGATTAATTATCCCCTTTCCAGAAACTCCACCATGTTTAACTCTTGTTTGTGACTGTATCCCTAGTACCTAGAACAGTGTCTGGCACATAAGAGGAATTCAGAAACATTTTTGCTGAATATAAAATCTAGCCACATGCACTTGATGTCCTACGGTTTATTGATATCTGATGCAGAAGATAAAAATCAGAATTGAACGCACTCTTCCAGGTATAGTTTGACCAGAGGAGAGTACATGGAGTTCATTCCCAAACGCTTGAATACAAGCCAATGAAACATTATCTTTTTCTGGCAAAAATGTCACCCAATTTCATTTTGAGCATGAAATCAGAGCCCCCGGTCTTCCTCATAGAACCATTTTTTCAGGCAGGACTTGCCAGCCCCTCATTTGTGCAGATTTTTAAAAATTCTAAACACAGGTCTTTACCTTGCATATTTATATCTTATTTGTCTACCTGACTGGTTTTCTTTAAATCTTCCATGTGATTTCTAACAAGATTTCTACTCTCTCCTAATTTCAGGCATCCCATAAACCTCATTGGCAAACTTTCTATAATTATATAAATTATTGAAATTTTGAACAAAGCAAAGCCTCATAGAACGCCACCAGCAGCCTGGCTCAAAGTCAATCTGATAACAACATTCAACTTTCGAATCCCCATAAATCACTACAATATGGAAGACATTTTTCTAAAGGATATTATGTAAAATCAATTGCTTTGCTCAAATTTAGTTATCCCAAAGAGCCCAGCTCACACTGTAGTAATCTCACCCTAAAGCTAAGTATGCTGGGGAGCATAAAATGTATTTCAGTTCATCTAATCTTCTGTTTATTGCATAAATTTTATACCCTGAATCCTTCAGAACCTCAAATTTTGAAACTAATCCCAGGTTCTTGAAACTCAAAAGCCTTAGTTTTGGGTACTCAGAGTAATTTCTCTGCTTTTCTTCTGTATTTCTCCCTTACCTGGAGGCAATGAATACTTAAGATTCAATGAGACAAGAACAATTTGAGAATATGGACAATGAAAGGGTGCATGTAAAGGGAACTCCAGTTAAAAACCTCAAAACACTTGCAAAGTATTATCTGACTATATAGGTTTAGAAACTCGTCCCCCTCACAGCTGGTCAACTTCTCTTCCTGATGCAAGAATCTCAAATCACAGGCTAAATTTATACTAAGATTTTCTATCTAGCAACATAGTAGAGTAATTGAGTTATCATTGGAGGGGCATTTCTTGGTCTTACACCCTGGTTGAAGATTAAGATGAAGATCAAAGCCTTACATGACTTAAACTTTTCAGGAACTTACTTTGCAAGAATGAAGATTATAGCTCTTTACAATGAGAATAATAATTAATTTTTTGAAAATAATAATTATTTTTATTATTTTGCCTTTAGAACTACTGAGAAATCTAGATTTTTGGAATATGGTGTCTTTTGTTGTTTAGGCTTTACCATCTGTTAGTATAGAACAATCTATTTTTCTTGGGGAAAAAACAAACATCTATGATATATGTTTGCTTTAGAAGATGGTTTATTTGAGTTGTTGAAATAAATCACAATATCCTATTTTCTATTTTTTGTCCTTTCACAAGGATTTCCACATTTCCTTCTAAGATATATTTTTTTAATATTTAAAGGGAAAATATCTGTTCAACAGATAATTGAAATTCTATTATGCACATTCACCAAGGGAAATGTAAAGGTCCTACTCTTGAGGAGCTTATAATATAATAAGGAACAATGTTAAGGTTAATAAAAATTGATACAATAAATATCTACCATAACATTCTTTAATAGCTAATTTTTAAAAATCTGATTATGTAATTGTAATGCTAGCCTTTTCTTTTTGGATCTTATAAAAATAATGAATTTCTTGCTATTTTTTAGTGTTGATTGAAAAGTCCCTTGTCAACATTTATGTTCTTCCTAAGAAGTCTTTATGATTAGATCCTTAGCTGTAGTAAGACTATGAAGTTTTTCCATATTTGACTCATCATATATTTTAATGAAAAATGGAGTACCCAAAAGCTCAATAATATGTGATTACTGGTTTATTAAAAATAATATCTCGTGACAGCAATGTTCCTGATATAAATTATTTAAAAACCCTCTTGTTAGCTCAGTCTTTTCATTGTTCTTATGAATATAGTTACCACTTACTTTGGTGTAAAGTAACACTGATAAATAGGAAATTATTACATTTTTAACTATAAATATTCATTAGAACTTGTTCCTGATCAATCAGTGCATCTTTCTTTATTATAGTTCATATTGTTTCCTTTCAGTCCTTTCTAGTACTTTAGCTAGAAGCAAAGTGACATAGTCATAATTCTACAGGCTTTGTGTTTTTTCACTGCTAAAGCAACTGAATGTGCATAACTTTGAAGGAAAAAAATTAAATGATGGAGGAAGAGCTCACTGATGATAAATGTCTTACTGATTCCAAATGAAAATTGGAATAAATTATTGGTTTAATAATATTGCTCAAGAACTGCCAGCTTTCTGAGAATATTAACAAAATGACATATAATCGCTAGAGTGAGTTCTTCCTCTGCTTGAAGATATTTAAAGACTAGCCCCTTGAGGATAAACTGATTTGAATTTTTCTCAGAGTTTAATACATTTTTTAAAAATATATTTAACTAAGACATTGAAAAGAGAGTCTTTAATTTATTAACAGTTGTCCCATATCACTCATCCTTACTGTCATCATTTATAGATAAAAAACTTGCTTTCAATATAGGCTTAATATTTATTATATGCCATGGAGACCCAGATTTTATCCTGGTTTAGGCAAAAGGAAATAAAACAATTAGAAATGTATAATATATTCTCTCTTATCTGCTTCAATAAAAGCAATGGGGTATTCTGGTTAATCCACTAAGAGAGGTAATATTAAGATACCTGCAGAATCTTAGTAGATTTTTAATTTTTAAAAGAATGTTACTACATTAAAATTCCTATAGGACTACAATGGCTGCTTTTGGAGATACTTTAAGATTTTATAGTACCTCAGAAACACAAATATTGACTGAGTGCTTACGGAGTATCAGGCTATATCTTAGGATACAAAGACATGTAAGACATATACCATCTGTAAAGACACTTTTAGTTTGAGAGGAGGAGACAGACATATAAATATTTATATTTAACAATATGTAAAATATGGTGCCTTAATTTGGATTTCCCCAAAAGCAGACTCCATTACAAAGACATGGGTACATGCAGTTTATTTGGAAGGTGATCCTAGAATCATAAATAAGCAGGTTATTATGTGAGCAACTGGGGCGCAACTCCATAGGCCCTTGTCTGGAACAATGTACAGCACACCTCAGAATTGATCTGCTAAGGGATGGGTAAGCTCCATCTTCCATCCTGCTCTTCCTCACTGGTCTGGAACCTCTGGGCTATCAGCTAGAAAACACCCTTAGAAAAAGAAGCAGAGAGATGCAGCCTCTTGAGGTAGGAAGCCATTGGCATGTGGGGGTAACTTCCCACCACAGCTGCAGGTAAACGTTGAAGTAGCCAAGAGGACATGGGATGCACTAACAACAGCCCCTGCTACAGATGATGTTGTAGAAGTCTGTCATTGCAGAGGGGAACCCAGAAGAGGAAAAAATCAGTTCTGCCTGCTAAGTCAGGGAAGACTTTAGAAGACAACAGATGCTTGAGTAAGTGTTCTCTGGGCAAATGTAAGGGAATGATGTAGAGGGCTGATACTTAATTGCAAATAGTGGGATACCAGATTACAGGGACATCAGTGAGCAGGGAGTCCTACTTATACATTAACTGGGATCAAATTCACTGCTAAAATAAATATATATGTGCTTTTCCTTAGGTAGATACAGGTTCCAATGGGGCCAGTTTTCAAAGCCAATGTAAATGTTTCAAGCTATTAACCATACAACAGACAAGTTTCTTGCGAGCACTAAGGAAACAATTGCTTTACTTCTCAATCATGGCTTTGACTAAAAGACGTGAACATGGCACTGGGAAGCCAGACACAGACAGACTAGAGGTTGACTGCCTGCAGTTCTGCAGGTGATGTAACTTCAGGAGAGAAACTAAGTTTCAGGACAACATGAGGGCGGGTGAGGCACTGGTCTTATTGAAAATGGGAGCTGGATCAGGTTTCAAGACAGCTCTTAGGATGTAGAGCAAGAAGAAGGGACCAGAAATACAGTTCTTGAAATTGTGGTCCAAATAGGGATGGAAAAAAACAGAGCAGGATCATACTGACTAGAACTGAGGTGCCAAGTCAGAACAAGAGTAGCAGCAAGAGGAAGTGGGTGGGGGGATGGGTTAAATATGTGATGGGGGGTACTTGTTAATGATGAGCACCAGGTGTTGTTTCTGTGTTGAATCACTAAATTGTACACCTGAAACTATTACACTATATGTTAACAAACTGGAATTTAAATTAAAAGAAAAGAAAAGAAAAGAAAAGAAAAGAGAGTAGCTGTGAGAATGATACATCCAGAGCCAGAATAAAATTGCTATGTATTCATTTCCTCATAGACTGAGTCAGTACTTTGGGAATATTTGTGCCCATAAGAATCATTTAGCAGGCTTGTTTTAAACAGGCAGATTCCCTAAGTTCTAATCTGAATCTGCTCACATATCACACTTCCATAGATTTGGACTGAGGTCTGGGAATCAGCATTTTTAACAAGGGTCGCATGTGACCTGGATGCAGATGGTCAGTGAGCCATGTGATAAGAAACCCAGATTTAGGTAAGGTTGATTTCAGGGTCTGGGAAAGAAGTAATCTTCAAATGGCCCCAGCAATGTGCAAAGTAGGGTGATCAATCCATCCCTATACAGATCTTCCTCAACTTATGATGGTGTTATGTCCTAATAAACCCATCATAAGTTGAAAATATCATAAATTGAAAATGCCTTTAACACACCTAACCTACCGAGCATCACAGCTTAGCCTAGGCTACCTTAAACATGATTAGAACACTCCCATCAGCCTACAGTTATGCAAAATCACCTAACACAAAGCATATTTTATAATGAAGTATTGAATATTTCATGTAATTTATTGAATATTGTACTGAAAATGAAAGTTAGACTGGTTATATAGGTACAGAATGGTTATATGGGTATCAGTCACTTACCTTCATGTGGCTCACTGCAGCGGCTCAGCATCACGAAGAGGATCTTACCACATATCACTAGCCAGGGAAAAAATCAAATTCCAAGTATGGTTTCTACTGACTCCATATCACTTTTGCACCACCGTAAAGTCTTAAGATCATAAGTTGAACTGTTATAAGTCAGGGACCATCCTGATACCAAGAACTTTCCCAGTTTTAGCATAAAAAGTTCCATGTCCCAGGAAAGCATTCTATCCCAGTGTTGGGACAGTTGATCACCCTAGCATAAAGGGAGTTTCCATTGTGCCAGCTAGCTCACTAAAGACCCAGGCACTGTTACCTCAATTCTCTGCATCCCTGTAGACTCCATATTGAGCTAACATTTTTATTCCCCACACAGTTCATGTTACTCCTTTCTTGAGTCAAATTTGTGAACTCACTGAAGTAAGATATGATGCTTAAAAGCTCATGAGGTGCTAGGCTGAAGGTCCTGCTCCCAGAGGTCATATATCTATCCCTAATTCCCTCACCTTCTTGCGTGGAAATGGAGGAACTCCAGAAAATAAAAGGAAACCCCCCAAAAAAGCAGTTACAAAACACACTAACTTTTGCATGACTATTTATATAAACATCTTAACATCACGGGCAAGACTGGCTCTGGTGTCAGGTACCTGGGTTATATCACTGCTCACTGCTCCATCATTTATAAGACATGTGAATATGGTTCAGTTATTTCCACTCTATGTACCTCTGTTTCCTCATCTGTAAAGTGGAAATAATAATAATATCAATAATCATAAGAATCATAACATCTACTTCACAGAATTAAGTTAACACATTAATTAACACATGACCTCAGTAGTGTGTGTCACATAGCAGTCACTCCATAAACAGAAGTTAATGTGATTATTCAAACCCTGATATTTAACTCCAAGTCATTCAGTTACTTGTATGAATAACACTCATCTTTCAGTACCCTGGCAAATTAAGTTGTAACATTCAAAGTCATTTTATACAAATAAGCTTCTTTTCCTCTCACCTACAATATCTAGCAGAAAATTTTACCCTGCACTTCAGCCTGTCTCTGGTACTGATAGAAGACAGGATGAATCAGTCCCACACAGGATGTTTATTAGTGCCCAGTCTGTTCGAGCATCCAGTAAGCTTACAAGCATAGGGAGGAGGCTTGGAAACACTTCAAAGCCTGCTGACACTTAGATTGCTTCTGGTGGTGGGTGGATTAGTATTGGTGGTCTGTCCTTAACCACACACTTCACCTCCATATGTCTCAGCCCTCTTCACCTTTCCCTCTGACTGTGACAATGAGAATATTGAAATCAATAAGTTCACTCTCCTTCTCCAAGTACTCAAGTGCTTTGAAATGAAAAATGGTTCAGGAGGAAGAAGCCAAGCAGAGGCAGGGGGGACAAAGGTGGAAGTTAGAACTGGGGGCACCTGGGTGGCTCAGATGGTTAAGCGTCTGCCTTCGGCTCAGGTCATGATCCCAGAGTCCTGGGATCGAGTCCCGCATCGGGCTCTCTGCTCCTTGGGAGCCTGCTTCTCCTCTGCCTCTCTCTCTGTGTCTCTCATGAATAAATAAATAAAATCTTTAAAAAAAAAAAAAAAGAAGTTAGAACTGGCACTATCTACAGTCTAGAGGAAAAGGGAGAGAAGACAGGAGACTAGCAGGAAGAATATTTGGGTTTCACTCCAGTTTTTCTTTTTTCTTTTTTTTTTTTAAAGATTTATTTATTTATTTGAGAGAGCGAGAATGAGAGAGAGAGTACATGAGAGGGGGGAGGGTTAGAGGGAGAAGCAGGCTCCCCGCCGATCAGGGAGCCCAATGCGGGACTTGATCCAGGGACTCCAGGATCATGACCTGAGCCGAAGGCAGTCGCCCAACCAAAGGAGCCACCCAGGCGCCCCTCACTCCAGTTTTTCACTACTCAGTAGTGGGAACAGGTAATTTGAATTCAATGGACTCTACAATCCCTCCCCTGTAAAATAAAGGCATTGGTCCAGATAAACGGCTATTAATCCTTCTAGTTCTAAAGATTCTAAACATATTTTTATGATAACATGTCAGGCAGCTGGTTTTAGCTTTCTTCATCTCCTTCATCAGTGCCTCCCCCATTATTATCCTGTTACAGTACATTCTCCTAACACCATTCTCAATTTAAAATCATTCTGTACCTGGATGGGTTAGCCTGGTGATGAGTACTAAAGAGGGCACGTTCTGCATGGAGCACTGGGTATTATATGCAAACAATGAATCATGGAACACTGCATCAAAAACTAATGATGTATTGTAGGGTGATTAACGTAACATAATAAAAAAAAAAATCATTCTGTACCTTTGTCTTCCCTGCTAGATTAGAAGTTCCTTAATGGCAGAGACTTTGTTTTAATGTCATTTTGTTTCCAATGCTTAGAACCATGCCAGACATGTAAAGGCGTTCAATAGGTGTTTTTGGAACTGAACTGTTGCACTAACCTCCTCACTTGTATTAGTCAGGATCTTGGCTAGAAACAGATGGCCCATTCACACTGGGTAATTGAGGAGTTGACTGGGAGGACTATTTACAAGGTCTAGGCAGATTTAGGGTAAATTCACCATTGAAGGATCTTGAAGCATCCTGGGGCTACAATAACAAAGAATTATATCCCCTTGTAGCCCTCAAGGGGGTGAGGGGGAGAGAGCAGTTGCAGGAACCCTGACAAAGTAGCTAAAGCCTAGGTATTGAGAGAGGGCTGCCTGGCAGGATGTGGACCTTCTGGAGAAGGGCAGGAATCAGGGATCCATACCCAGCCTAACCTCATCCTCCCCTGCTCTTCATGTCCTTCAATCTCCTGCCAGTGCCTTCTTTGGCTGAACACAAGGGGAAGCTGAGAGGATGGTAGAGTGTCCATACCTCCCATCAAAGGCAGCCTCCAGGGTGCAGAGCAGGTGGAGCAAGGGTGGAGAGAAGATCCAGTGGGGTAAACAGACAACAGCCAGCACACTATCTCTCTGCCCTCCTTCCAAAAGGATGCTGAGTGACACTAGCCTTTCAGGTAACTTCTTTACTCCACAAATATATGGACGTTTCTTCAGCAACTATACCTCCATACACAGCAAATATACCTATATACATATGTTTATACATTGCTTAATAAGTGTTACCTAGTTTCTAGCATAACCTTTTTTTCCCTCACTAACCAGACTGTAAGCTGCCCAGGGGCAAGGACAATGTCTCCGACCTCTAAGGCCATCTCAAGTTCATGCTTGCTATCCACACAATGGGCATTCACTATTTATAACTTGAATGGCCATCTTTCACCAAGTTTTCATATATCACATTATAGAGTTATCCCATGTTAGCAGATATCTAAATCTCCAGAAAGAGCCTGAAAAAGTATACAGTGTGGCTAATTGCCAAGTACAGTGTTTCTGTTGAGTAATGACCATGGTGGCAAGATCTGAGTCTCTTCTCCTTACAAAAACTGGCTTTGGATTTCACTCCACAGTGGTTCCTAGAATTAGATTATTCGACATGTCTTTATTAATATTCAGGAGGAGTAAAGTGTTGTACAAGGCATTGTGAGAAATCAAAGGTCAATTTGACTTAGATTTTGTCCCAGGGAATTTAGAGTACAATGGGAGAGAAAAAGTATTGACGTAACAAGTTGGAAAGAAAGAAAAGAAAACCCTCAGAAAAAAAAGAAATGAAATGTCATGAGAGTTCTAAGCAAGAGCAATGACTTTGATGGAGGAATTTGGAATTGATATCCTTCGGGTGAGGTCTTAAAGAACACCAGTTCACTCTAAGAAACAAACTGAGGGTTTTAGAGAGGAAGGGGGTGGGGGGATGGGTTAGCCTGGTAATGGGTATTAAGGAGGGCATGTATAGAATGGAGCACTGGGTGTTATACACAATGAATCATGGAACACTACATCTGCCCAAATCAGATAAGGAGGGCCTTGAATGGCAGGCTGAATCTCAACCACATTTTTCTAGGCAGTGGAGTTATTGAAGGATTCTGAACAGGTAATGAGAGAGAGAGATCAAGGAAAAATAATAGCAAGTGACAATGCTTTGAGGGTTCTCTGTGCCAAGTGCTGCTCTTAATACCATCCCCCAGTAGTGTAATCAAGGGTGAGGGTAGAAGGAGCAGTCAGTTCCAGGACTGATATCGTTTAGAACTATAGGCATATGAAAATGAAAGCATCCAGACTTTTAGTTGGTTTCATTATTCTTTCCAAATGCTCCACAGACAGTGCATCCCTCCGCTTCCTGCCTGCATCTAGGGCAAACCACTATACACTTATCAACTCAGTTAATCTTCATAACATCCCTGTGAGGTAGTACCTTTATAATTGACAGAGAGGCACAGAAAGATAAGTGATTTTGTCAAGATAAGAAAGCTAGTAAATGGCAGAGCCAGGATTTAAAGGCTGGCTCTCTGGTCCCTAAAACTATCCCAACTGTCCTGGCAAGAAGGTGATAACTTCTTTTAAATCAGGGGTTGTGCCTATTACATATAGCTCCATGCAACCCCGTGGCAAATAGGACCTTAAAGTGGTTATTTTGTGATGATTCCAGGCCTAAAACGATTAATTTTTCTATATACACCTAGAATCCTAAATAGCTCTATCCTGATTTTAAGTTGGTTCTATTCTGAGTCCCTATAGACATAAGTCAGGGTGTTTACTAAGAATCCAGGTGTATTTGACAGAAACAAAATAACTACAATTGTCTAATCAGGCATGTAGAGGTAAGTGCTACTCCAGCTGCTATATGGGCAGGTCAGCGAGTTAACATTCTCAATGGTTAAGTGAAATCACTTCTTGCATTCTGACTAGACAGGCTATTTGCAACATTCCCTTTTAAGTGGTCCAAGCACTATTGTTCAAAATGGTTGTTCTTAATATTAAACCCTTTGAATATTCTAAATGCCAAGGGCAAAAGCTCTTTGTCAGACTACGTTTCAAGGGTGATGAGGCATTACAAGAGAATTTCGTATTATTAGTTCTTAGTGCACTCACACTGCACTTTGGATAAGAACCTGATGGGTAGATGCAATAATCACTTTCAACTATGGGATGCTTCCTGATATTAGGTGTTCTTGTAGCCTACCCCTTTGTACCCCTTTCTCCCCCAGCCTCACTCTCTCCCTCCCGATCACCACCAACTTCTCCACTGTCACCTCCAATGCTGTAGTGCCCAGGGGGACGGCTGGCACAGCTGTGGAAGCTGGCATGTGCATGAGGCCCTGAGGCTGGATCAAACCCCTACAGATTAAAATAACAATAGCAGGGCACCTAGGTGGCTCAGTCGGTTGTGTCCAACTCTTGATCTCAGCTCAGGGCCTGAACTCATAACCCTGAGATCAGGGGCTCCATGCTGGATGTGGAGCCTGGTTAAAAAAATAATGATAGTAATAATAATAATAACAACTGCTAATGCCCATTTGGTGCTCACCACTTCACATGCACAATTTCATTTAATGCTCAAACAATTCTAATCGGTAAAAACTGTTACTATCCCCATTTTCACATGAAAAAAAAAAAGACTCAAAGGGGTCCAGTGAAATAGTCAAGATCACACTGTTCATAAATAGTAGTGTGTGAATTTGCTGGGAGGCCTATGTGACTTCAGAGTCCTTGCTCCTGTCCCCTCTGCTACACAAAGTATTTCCCCTGCAGTGGTACAATCAGATGAAATAAAACAACAAAGGAAAGACAGAGAGCCTGAAAAAAAGGGAGCTGTCTGAAACAATTTCTGAAGAAGCAGCAGTACTAGGATAGTTGTCTCTTTCAGTGGATGTAGTGGATGGGAAGGGGTTTTGTTTTCCTCTTGGGACAGAGATGAGCATTTGCAAAATTTTATGCCCCCCTGCTGGGTCATTCCCTTGACTGTGACTGGCTGACACTATTAACATTTTTCGGAAAGGAAAGGGAAAGGGAAAGGGAAAGGGAAGGAAAGGGAAGGGAAGGGAAGGGAAGGGAAGGAAAGGAAAGGAAAGGAAAGGAAAGGAGAAAGGAAAAAGGAAAGGAAAGGAAAAAGGAAAGGAAAGGAAAGGAAAAAGGAAATGAAAGGAAAGGAAAGGAAAAAGGAAAGGAAAGGAAGAAAGGAAGGAAGGAAGAGAAACTGTAGGAAGATTAAATCACATTCTCCAAAATATAAGAATCCCAGATCTCTGACCCTCCCCAATGAGACTTGGTCTATTTATTTAGTGCACAAAACTCTTCTGGTCTTGGTCTATTTATTTAGTGCACAAAACTTTTCTGCCTTGCATTAGCAAAAGGAAGTTTTTTTAAAAAATGAGATTTGACCAGCAATATGTTATATGAAACTCTCCAAATTAAGCCCATTTTTTAAGGTAATTGAATGCTAAGGTTTTTACTTATTTAAGAGCAATTCCATTCCACCCACTTTGCTATTAGCATATAAGACAGTCACAAGCACACTATAAATATAGGGTGCTTCACCTACTCCCTTCTTTTCCTAGTCAATATATCTTTTTAAGCAGAGAAAAAGATTAAAAAACACCAAATTCCCCTGCAAGGCAAATGCCATATCTGAAGGTGCACTATAATGGTAAACATGTCCTCAATCTAAAATGAATATGCTTAATATCCCCCTTGGTTTATCTCATTTTAATTTCATAAGATAAACGTAGACCCATCTGGATCCAAATAATGCAGTGTCCACAGAGCTCTTCCAACTCTGTTATCCAGATGCTCAGATGGCCTAGTGTAGGGGAGAAAGATAAAGGGGTAGGGAACTTGCTTAATCAGCAAGAGCATCCATGCAATGATTTGTCTCCTAAATAAGCAAGTGGCAGATAGACATTTTCATGCATAATAATCCTGAATAATTCTTAGAGGCTTCTTGGAATGTTGATTTGGAAATGGTTCTTTACCCTGCCAGGGCTCAGTAGGAGAAAGTGCTATGATCAATTAGTGATGTCTTACATAGGTGCAGAGAGGGGCGGTTTTGGTTTGGCATGACATGCTGGACAAAATGATGATGCAATCAACCCGTCAACTTTTGCTAATACTAAGTTTGAGTTTCCCATAAGCCACTCTCATTATTTGCCCCTAGGTTCTCTTGTATGTATACTGTTTGTCTAGGACTTGGAGTAATAAATGCAGTTTATAATTTTTAAAAGAATGCTATGTTAACTCCTGTATCTCTCTCCATTTGGTCCTTTTACCACCATCTCCACTACCAGCACCATAGTGCAAGACACTATCATTTCTTACCTGGCCTTTAGCAACAACCTTCTAAACAGCCACCATGAACCAATTCTTAGCCCTACTGTCCCTCTTCTCACTACTGATAAAGGGTTCATTTTAAAATACTAACCTGATCATATCATATCCTGCTTAAAACAAGTCAGTGCCTTCCCATGGCTCTTAAGATAAAGCCCAGATTCCTTACCAGGTTGACAAGCCCCATGTACTCAGCTCTCAAATCTTTTTCCCAGCTTTATCTTTTACCACATTTCCCCTAACTCCTCCTGAGCTCCAGCCATGATGGTCTTTCAGCTCCTCAAATGTGCCCTACTCCCACTCACCACGGTCCTCTGCACATACAGCTCTATCTGCCCAATTATTTTCTTCCTTCCAACCTAATCTCTTCCACGTTTGTCAAATCACTCAGCCCAGTTATCTTTCCTCTGGAAAGGCTTTCCTCATGTGACCATGTAACCTGTCATCCAAACCAGGACAAATTTAGAATGAGAGGGCTGTCAAAAATTAAGTTGGGATGATGGGTTGGGACCCTCCCATTATATGAGCTCATAGTAGCTCATATAGGTATATAGCTCTTTATCCTGAAGGAAGAGAAGGTAGGGATGGAAGAGGGTTAGACTGCCTTGTTCATTAAAACTCAGATCACCTGCCCTATCCCTATTCCTCTAATGACAAAGTACAACTCAAATTGTGGCCACCATATGTTTAAAACATCAAAGATGTGGCTTTATCTCTAAACTCTTTCATGGGAGAGAGCCAGCATGGGAAAGAGAATACATTCATCATGTAAGTTCTGGGTGGAGAGGAACAAGCACATGCTACTTGGATAGACATCCCCGTTTTATTTTCAATTTAGAAATATTTTAATTGCCTTTTTTATTGTAAAAATAATATGTGCTCATTATTTCTAAAAAATTTTAAACAAAACAGAGATGCAGAAAGTAGAAAGTAACACACACATACACACACACAAAAACCCAAAACCTCCCATAATCTAACCCTCTTTAATGAGATCATTGTTGATAACAAGAAGTATATTCCTCCAATCTCTTTCTATGTCTGAACATACTTTTGTGTTGATATTTTAAAAATGGGATTACTGTCCTGTAACATGCTTTTACTTTATTTTATTTTTTTACTGAATATACTGTGAGTGTCTTTTGAGAAAGAGGAAAGAAGCCTCTGACATTTGACAACTGGCCGAGTGCTATCAGCTAGAACTTGATGTTCTCTGTTAAATATAAACAATTTCATAGAACATCAACATCAGACAAAACCACTCTGTGACCATGATGGATCAAGACAGAAATAATACAACCTGTACTCAGCCTGAACACAAACAAAAACATGTCCAAAACACCACAAAAATAACCAGACATTTCCCTTTCCTGACTAATATCAGTGACTGCTGCTTCTTTATCAATTATGGATCTAGCCTTGCTTACTGCCCTCCTTCTAGAAAAGATTTATTAAGATACACCTTCATGGAATTGCTCCACTGCTTGACAGCATCTAAACCACAGCAAAGCCCTGCTTCCTTAAACCCTCCCCCAAACCAACTGACACAAGGCCAAATCTCCGATAAGTCATTTCTAACACCCTCTAACTGAGATGCCCCACCATTTCCCATGGTGAGGTTCTCCCTCTCTGAAATGAGGAATAATCCCAACTTGTTCAACTAGAGATGTGTACCTGGTGGGCATTAGCTGGAGGGAGTTTGATGTTGATATTCACATATCTGTTCATTTATTTTTAAAAATCACTTTATGGTATTCTATTACATGAACACACCATATTTTATGTAATTGAACATCTGTACTATTCCTCTAATGACAAAGTACAACTCAAATTGTGGCCACCATATGTTTAAAACCTTTCTTTACATATTTTTGTACAATTGCCTAGTAATTCCCTTATTATAAATTACTAAAAATATAATTGCTGAGTCAAAGGTTATGCTCATGTTCATTTCATTTTAAACAATTTTTTAATAGTATAAAGGTGATACATGATCTTGGCAAAACATAATAAATCAAAAGTTTAAAAAAAAAAAAAGCCATAGGAGATACCACCTCACACCTGTTAGAACGGCTATTATATATTTTTTAAAAAGTTCAGATGAACATAAAGCTATAAACAAAAGACCTCTTTCTCTCCACAATCTTCCAGTATCATTCCTTAGAGATAACAGTGTATGTCCTTCTATAACTTTTACCCAGATAAAAAATGGATATAAATTGCGATCATGTGTGTACATATATACCCCACACACATGCATAAGTATAGATGTATATTCTTTTTTTGGTAAAAGGTTATGTTATGCTTGTAATTAATTTTGACTTATGTTGCAAAATTATCTCCTACCTTTACAGTCCTACCAACAGTGTGTGAGAATGTCTACTTTCAGCATGTAGATTTAACATTTAGAGTATTAAGAAGAAAAACCTACGGCCAAACTCAGTTTCACTTTCCTTATTTGTAAAAGTTAGCTAACAATATCTTTGTTTGCAAAGCTGTTTCAGACATTGAGATAATATAAATTCCATGCATTTTCTGGCACACAAAATGTGTATGCATAAATAACAATTGATATTATTATCATTTGGTTTATCTGCCACATTAAGTTGGCACTGTGTAATGCTCCCAGTTCTATTCTTTAATGTTAGGAAAATAAATCTAACATTTCAAACCTTAAGACCTGAATTACATTTTAATAGCAAGGGGCTAAGAAATTTTAAATGATGTGATTTGAGCTGGCTACAGTCTCTAGGAAAGAAAAATACTTTCCATATTATCTTGCTAATCAGTCCTCTGGCTACAATTTTCTATTGATTTCTCCCTTGGAGAATTTGAGAATATTCTAATACCCAGAACTTTGGCACACAAGCACTTGATAAATGTCTCCAGATTCTATCTTAAAGAGCAATAATGCAATTTGGGTGAAAATAAAGATGTGGCTGAGTGGAGGCTCTGAAGGATGAACGGGTAGATTTCACGGACCCATTTCCCTATTACAGAAAGAGATATTTATTGCCTGCAGCACAGCTGAGGGACTGCATTTGGAAATGCCATAGACAGTAGTCTGTGGCTGAGGTCCTGGGGCTCAGCCCAGGATAAGGCATTTGGCAGGTTCAGCCCAAGAATGGCAGGAAGCCTGCTTTCCAAACAGCAGCTGCAAAAAGAGACAGAGTTTGTTAAAACTTATTTGGCCTCATTTTCTTCTCTCCCTGCACCCTTTAGGCACTCTCCCAGGCACAGTGCTGTCTTTGTAATCCAAGACAGGGGAGCAGGGGAGGGAAAGAAAGGAGGGGGGAAAGGGAGGAAAAGGGGCGAGGAGAGAAGGAAAGGGAGAGAGTGGGATGAGAAAAGGAAAAATGCACTGAAGAGATTGAGAAAGAGAAATGGGAGGAACCTGGAGAAAAGATCAGAATTCACTTCTAGACAATAAGAACCATGCTCAGGGGATATTTGACACAAAGGAAATCTGGCGTCTTTCTGCATTGAGGCCTTTATGCATCTATGGATGCATTATTATTGTTATTATTATTATCATTATTATTTCCTTTATCAAAGTTGTATATATCTATTGTTTTTACTGTGATGATAAATGAAAATTTTAAATAATAACTTCTCATTTTGTAAAAAAAAAAAAAAGCACAGAAATATTAAATAACTGTATTACTATTACTCCAGAAGTTGATGACCAAGGGGATATTAAAAAACAGATTCCCAGAACCCCAACCCAATGCTCCCTCTCCAAGACCAGACTTCTGATTAATTATCTATGCTTTCCCATTTGTTTGGTGGATTGATCACACTATTATGGATGTCACCTAATTGACAGGAATGGCTTGATATATTAGAGCTCAACTTCCACAAACAGGTTGTGTGGGTATGAGTTTGGGTTTCATCACATATTAGCTATAGGACTATAAACAAGGTCCTTACCACTCTGTGTTACAGTTTCCTTATCCAAAATGACAATATCCAAAATGGGAATAACCCATAATGCATAGCTCAAATGGTTACTATGAAGATTAAACAAAATAATGCCCATGACATGATTAGCATGGTTCCTGATCACAAAGTGAAGACCCAATAAATGTTGGGCGAGGTGGTGGTAGTTAAGCACTAGTGAATTACTACCAAATTATATGGAAAGAATTTCCCAATTGCATAGCGATCTTGAAAGAGTGTTTTATGATCTCCACTACATTTTTGATGAAAAAAAGCAATTGAGACTTTTTTCTGGAGGTAGAGAGGAAAGTTCCTCTAAGAAAACACACACCACAGGGCAAACTTTGGTATTTATTTAGCTGAAGTTCCCAGGTCTCCAAAGATTGGGGAGTGAGAGGTGCCATGAATTCTACACTTCACTAGGGCGACTCTACCAATCATTTAATGCCATGGAGAAAAACAAGCCCAACATATTAGTGGTTCTTTACCTTTAAGGAGAAATTTATCTCTTCAAGGCTCTAATAAAAGCTATGGAAAAGAATTCACAAACATGCAAAATTTTGCATCTAATTTCAAGAATTAAGCCCCTATGAAATGCCAAGCACACTTTGGCAGATGAAGAAAAGATAAAAGACATAGGCAAAAACAGCTTTGCCTTTCTATACTTAAGATCTGCAGCAAAGTGGAGTTTTGATCCTAGATTATTCTCCCTGCTGACTTGCTGCTTTGGACTGTCAGCATCTCCTCTAACCTATTTAACTGGTAAGTGTGAACATGAATATTAGGTCAGAAGTGGAGAAATAGAACGGAAGTGGGGGGAGGAGATATAGCAAATGTGTAGGCAAGAACCTGGAACCTTTATTATGCTTCCTTCAACTCTCTCACATGATAAGTGTTGGGGGAGGGGGGTGGTGGGAACAAAGCTGGAAGAATTTATAGGAACAAAGAAAGGTCTCTTCTAACCCTGTGATCTGTACTGAGAAAATCCAATCTTGTCCACTTTTTCTATGAGGCATCAGTTGCTCTTTATACTTGTTAAGGCAGCAGGTTATTATTAGTCCTATGGAAAATATTGAACCGCAGCTATTCTCAGGAATATCTTGCTGCTTAAGCTTAAATGTCACAAGGTATTTGATCATAGATAGATACCAACAGGGCAGGCAAAGTTCTATAGCCTGGAAAGCAAAGGGCATAAAGAAATGACAGAGGTAGGCACAACACAGATCTGAGGATGCCACAGACAGATAATACATTCTTTCTGAGAATGGTTATTTTTTAGAATGTGGCTTATAACCCTCAAATTGTCTTCCTTCACTTGTTCAGCTAAGACAGCCATTTGCAGCCATTGGTTATAACATTTCCTTACCAATCATTTGATAAAGTAGCAAATAAGAGAGTTCCAGCACCTCTTTGGTAGTAGAAGTTCTCACCCTCTCTTTCTCACACCTTGCCTCCCTATGAAAATAAATTAAGTATATCTGACTAGGCCTTCCCAAGGATCTGTTCACAATAAAAGCAAAAAGGAAAAGTGTGACTCACTCTATTTTAAGTATCTTTAAAATGTGACTGATTCGTAGAGTCAAAACACCTGATGTTGAAAGAATCTTCTACAGTTACTTAGATTTAGCCACTTAAGGTAGAATAATGATAGGCAGATTGAGTAAAAAGACCAAGGTAAATTTCTTTTCTCCTTCCTTCATTCCTTTCTTCCTTTCTTTCTAGTAACAAGGTTTCATTAACTCAGGCACACTGTGTACACAGAATAACCAGAATTAAGCTGACAAAGTGTTACTGAGCAGAGAGCTAACTCTAGCAAATAGATAAGAGTGGTTTATAATCACATACCAATCACCCATCATTACTTCTGTACACATGGGTTTAGGATGTCCTAGAGGATTTGAAGGTACTGTGTGTTTTTCAGGTCCTTATAAGCCTATATGGCCCCTGGGTTTGCTAGCCACTTTTCTTTCCTTCCATACATAGGACAAAAATCTCTTTTGATCCAGACTCTACTCCTAAAATTCTGAATTAATGATGTCCATGCAATGCAGGTTTTAATGTGCATGGATTTCTGTCTATATGTCCCCCTTGCTTTGCTTTCAGCCTAGCCTCTCTCCTGAGCTTCACCCATTTCCAGTTCTCCACTGCAAGTCTTCAAACTAGAAAACTTGTACCCTCCTATGCACAGATTTTCTAAAGGCTATGTGGCCATGAACAGTTTCAAGGGAATACTTTTCCCTAAAACTCATCTCCTAAGAAAGCATTATGCTTATTGCCTTTCCATTTCCCCCTACCCCATTTTCTCTCTTTTTACAAAAGAAAGGCACATCTCTCACCTATGATTCTTACTATCATAAGATTAATCAGGTGGTTTCCAATTCTTTGCTTTCAATGAATTTGAAGGAGAATTTAATGAACATGCCACTAACACATCATTAAAATGAGTTTGATGATAGATTATATGATTCTTGGCATATATCTTTAAAGGTGTTCATAGCATTGAGTATCATTGCCATTAAAAAAAAAAACAGAGAAGTGACAATGTACTGATGTTTCATCATGTCTCAGTCTAACATAAGTAATTCTTATCCTCAATAGTGGAGCTAATTAAAAAAGAAAATCAGCCCCAATTATCTCATTAAAAGATGCATTTCCAATACAATTCTATTTAGTGTTTATTGAAATCTGTATTATGGGTATTATGTGATCAATTATCTACTAATTGTAACAAGTAGTTTAATACAGAAGAAATTTTTAACATTTGGATTTTATAGATACAAAAAGTCCTAATCTATAAATTCAAATTTTTAAAAAAAATTCTAATCTTTTTAAAATTTGAATTTATATGCACATTTATGTGGTAACTAAGCAAAAGATCAATAAAAGCTTTCAAAAGAAAAATGTATCACTTTAGGATAAAATTCTGTGGGAAAGTAGAATGGAAATGTGAGTTCAATGAGAAAAAGCAATAATGTATAATTTTTTCACTATGTGAGAAAATCTTCCTCAAGTATATTTTATATAGATTGTTATATAAATAGATGCTGATGATCAAATCACTATGGTTTATAGGTCCAGGGTATGATACATTTAAAAGAGAGATATAACATTTTCTTTTAAAATATGAATAGTGACAGCATACTAGAAATCATATCCTTTGTTATTGTTTAAAACAATAAACAGAATAAAAAATATTAGATATCAACTCACAAATGTGCAAGAAGATAGCTTTTCAAAACAAAACATTTGAAGAAACAAAAACATTACAAATCCTTTGCTCTTGAACCTTGCTACTTAAAGTGTCGTCCTTGGACTCCATCAAGATCACCTGGGACCTTCGAACTACGACTCTCAGGCCCCACCTGCTGAATCAGAATCATTTCACTAAGATTCCCGAGGCATTCATATGCCACTGAAGTTAAAGAAGTGCTATAGAAGATTTCTTCACCTGGACCATCTGTCAAAGGTAATGTATTATCCCCTTAACCTTCAACATTTCTTCCACTGTTTTCCATCCTAGAAAATTGCATCAATTTTCAGTGAACCCTGGCTAGAAATCTCAGAATCATCCCTGAAGCTTCCTCCTTACATACTTACTCCATCACTCTTCACAACCAGTCAATAAAGATTTACTTTCTTCATTAGTCACTGTGAACCAGGCAATGAAGACAGAAAATTGAATAAGCTCTATTCTGGCCTGCCTTGAGCATCTGTCTTCCAGTGCCCTCTCTGGTGGACGGCCTCTAACATGATCCCCAATGTTCCCTGCCTCCTGGTCGTCACACCTTTTTATAATCTCTTCCTCTTGAGTGTGTGTAGGATGCCTCTGTGACTTGCTTCTAACCAATACAATACAGCAAAATAGATCACTCCTAGCAGTCTTGTTCTGGAGTCTATCTCTGTATTACTGGTCTTGGAGAAGTGAGCTGAGAGGTTGTAAATTGCATACGGAGAAGGCCACATGGCAAGGAACCGAGGGAGGCCTCTAAGAGCTGAGAGCAGCCTCTGGCTGATAGCCAACAAAAATACTGAATCTCCCAGAACTATAGCTGCAAACATAAATAAAAACAAATATTCTGCCAATAACCTGAGAGAGCTTAAAGCAGATTCTTTTCCACTCCAACCTCCAGAAGAGAATGCAACCCGGCCAACACCTTGATTGCAATCTTTGAGAGACCCTGAACCAAACTAGGAAAGAACCCAGTCAAGCCATTCATGGGCTTGGGGATGCGAGGTAACACACAGAAACTGTGCAACACTAAATGTGTGTTGTTGTAAGCCACTAAATCTGTGATAATTTATTATGCATTATAGGAAACTCTACCTGATCTGACAATGCCTTAGCTGGCCAGGTGTGAGAAGACCCTCCTCATTGCCTTTCTGCAGTCTCTCTCCCCTCTTCATCAAGCTTTGACAGTGCTAGCAGAGTAAATGAAAAACAAACCTCACCTTGTGAAATCCATGCTTAGAACAACACTTGAAGGCCTAGAAAAAAATGCTTATTATATCATAAATTTTCAATAAATATGTGTTGAATGGGTGACAATATAAAAGCCATAAGAAGTTAGTTGTTTATAACACAATCTTAAGCAAAAGATGAATCAATTTTAAAAGACACAGTGCAGGCCCTCAAGATGCAACAAGTGTATGTAGTAAGGTAGATAATGAGGCTGAGGTAGTGGATATTCTGCTTTAATTTTTGCTTTGTAGCTAGCTATTCTTTGCCTTCTTTGGAAAGTCATCTCTCATACCTAGCTGTCCCTTTCTTTAATAACAAAAATAGGTAATTTTCTGTAAGTGCCTGATTTATGCATTTTAAAACCATGTTCTATTTCCAATTGCAGGGAGAAGAGAGCTTTCTATTCTCTGAACACCGGATATGCTACTGTACATTTCACTGGCTCCCAGTGAAATTTGGGGATCCAGCACATGCCCAGCGTACACATGCCCCAGAGACACACTTCCTCACAGCAAAGTAACTTTCACATTTCCCTCTGTCTTTGCTTTATTCATTCACAGAGAGCTCTGAGTATTGCCAAGTTCAAAATGTGTTGCTAAGAGACAAACTTGCCCTGGGATAAGGAGCAGGAATCAAAGGCAACTTGCAATGGTTTCATTATTGACTCATTTATCAACCTTGGAAGACCTAGGGCTGCTCTACCTCTTGGTTTCTCCAAATGATAATTAGAAAAAATTGTAACAGTAGATGTTCTGTGCAGGGATATGTTCCTATTTGTTCCCATTGTGACAATGCAACACTGGGCAGTAACTACCAAGCCCCACCTCCTGTCTTAGCTCTGTCCAATCCCTGGTGCACACCAATGCCAGGTTAAATTTCACATA
The DNA here is from genome assembly GCF_029215605.1 of Mirounga angustirostris. Taxonomy (NCBI): domain Eukaryota; kingdom Metazoa; phylum Chordata; class Mammalia; order Carnivora; family Phocidae; genus Mirounga; species Mirounga angustirostris. Next base: position 170,793,008 of record NW_026991709.1, on the reverse strand, counting down.
GCACACCTCTCATCTGTCTGTCCTTACACTCACACCGAAGTCTTTCATTGACTCTCAAGGCATTAAGTCTCCATTCTAACTGTTCAATGAGAACAGATCCTTTAGGATCTGGCCTTATACTTCTGCTGACACTGTCTGCCTACCCTGCATGTTCCCTGTACCTCAGCCACCTGGCTCACTAGTTAACCCATGTCTTCCCATCCCAACATTCTTTTTTTTTGCTGCCATATTGGCTGGTTTAGAATGAAGTCCTCTGATGTTTCTGCCAATTGGAATTTTCCCCATCTTTCAAAGCCTTTGAGATGCCTTTCTGGACACCATGTTCTTAAACAGAAGTAATCTCCCTCTCCCTTAATTCCTGTGATTGTGTACTTTCCCTTTTGGAGATCCCTGCTTTCTCCTCCTGCCCCCACACCCCAGTTAGTCTATTGAGCTACTTATTTATAGGCACTGGGTTCCATAACTGTGTCCCACATGACAGCTTACAAAAGCAGATATTTGTTTATCGAATAATAACGGCTAACATTTGTTGAGTGTCTTATACAAGAGTTTATGCTAAGTATACTACATGCATTACCTTATTTACTCTTCATTATAACCCAAAGGGGTACTGTTATTAACTCTGCTTTACACATTAGGAAACTGACGTTCTAAAAAGTTCTAAACTAGCTCAGGGTCACAGTCACATAGCTTTTAAGTGACCAAGTCAAGATACGATTAGAAATTTGTATGACTCTACTTCTTTTTTACTGTTGACTTAGGTATGTTTGGAGGCTTAAAACAAAAGTTCTGAAAAGCCCCTAAAATTCTCCTGAAGAAAATGATAAGGACCACATCATTTGTAACAAATTTAATTTTTTTTCCGGGCAATCTCATTCACTGTTGGTCAGAGTGTATGCTGGTATAATCCCCTTTCAGTGCATTTGGATATTATTTTCAAATTTTTCAATGTGCATCTGATTCAATTAAGTTAGGATCTCATTTGAGGGTATGTAATAGGAAAAAAAATGTAGCAGCTGAAACAAGATAGAAATTTAGTTCTTTATGTAAAAGAAACCCAGAGGAAGCCCTCCAAGGCTACTATGGTGGCTTTAAGTTATCAGACACCCACACTTCTTCAGTCTTACTACTCCCCCTGTGTCCTTAGCATGCCACCTCATGATCCAAGAGGATTCTCAAATCCAGCCAGTATAAAAGAAGAAGGGCAAAAGAAAGTTTTCTCTTCTCTTAGTAAAGAGACTTCGTAAAAGAATTATATAGCACTTGAGTTCATATTTAATTAATTAAAAGTCACTCAGCCATAAGAAACTACTCTAGAGTCTGGGAAATGTAGTGTTTAGTTGGATGCACTGCTGCCAGGAATAAATGTAAAGTTATGTTATTAAAGAAGTAGGGAATCATGGATATTTAAAGGCAACTAGCAATCTCTGCCCTGTATCAAAATAGGATTTCCACTTCTAGAAACTAGTTACACAGGTATCAAAGACATATGCATAAGGATAGTTAGTACAGCACTATTTTTTTTTAAGATTTTATTTATTTATTTGACAGAGAAAGACATAGTGAGAGCAGGAACACAAGCAGGGGGAGTGGGAGAGAGAGGAGCAGGCTTCCCGCGGAGCAGGGAGCCCGATGTGGGACTCGATCCCAGGACCCTGGGATCATGACCTGAGCTGAAGGCAGACGCTTAACGACTGAGCCACCCAGGCGCCTAGTACAGCACTATTTAAAATAATCAAACATAAGAAATAATTCTAAAATCTTTAAAGATTGGATAAAAGAATTATGGCATGGCAATACAATGTGATAATGCTCTGGGTACAGACATGGTTGAAATATATAGTTAAGTGAAAAGCAACTTGGGAAACAGAGTAGAGCATGATCAAATTTTTTAATAAATATAGATGAATAAAAATAGTTTGTGTTTTGATTTACTTTATATACTTCTGTATTGTTTTAAACATTTTCACCCATGAATCTGTATTACCTTTACAATCATTTGTTTTTCAGTTAAAATTTTCTTTATAAAAAAAAAATCCTTAACCTTAGGATCATTTATACCCCTTAATATAATTTTCTTTGTCATTCCTCCTGCTTCTGTCTTATTTCTTAATTCAGAGGATCAGCCTTATAATGCTTCCCACTTGAGACTATTATGAGATTGCTTTTTAACCACTCTTCAGGAGTTACTCCTGAGTTTATCACTGACTCCTCTTCCCTTAGACTGCCTGTCCCCTTAGGCTATTTTGATGCAGGCTCAGGAAACACTTAGATTCACAGTTCCATAATGGAATTTCATTATCAAGGAAGTTTGGAAAATGCTAAGTTAGAGTAAAATAAATTTCCTTTCTACAGACTATTTTAGAGCCTTAATAGTGAAAGAGTGTTGTCAATCTACAAGAAAGGAATATGCAATAATATGCAGTGGTTAGCAAGAACTTTACCAGAGGGAACCCTTACTTTCTCTAATAGATTTCCACCTTCAGCAAGTTCTGTTCCAGAAAAAAACAGGCAAATCACCCAAAACACACACACTCTTAGTGGTCCAACCTTGTCAACCTTTCTATCTCCCAGCATCATCAGCTCACCTCCTTTTGCTCCATCTTCACAAACCCCTGGAGGTTTTCCAGACACACTAATTTTTGGTCCACCCTTCCCACACTTTGCATTTGACAAATTTCTACTTCTCCTTCAACCCCCTACTCAAAATTTAGCCCCTCCAGGAAGCCTTCCTTGCTTACCTTCTTACCTCTCCCACCTGCCACATTTTCCCATAGTTTTCTGTACGCTGACCATAATACTTGCTCCTGTGTATGTAATGTCTAAATCCCTTACCGATCTCTACCATTAGAACGCAAATCCCTCCACCATGAGGGCTTATCCAAAGTCAGAGAAAGAGAATAGAATGGTGGTGTTTACCATCAGGCAGGAGGATGGGGGAAATGAGGAAATGTTGATCAAACGGTACAAACTAAAAGTTCTAGGATGAAAAATGTACACTGGGGATCTAATATATAACATGATGATTATAGTTAATAATCCCATGTATAGTTGAAATTACTAAGAGGGTAAATCTTAAATGTTCTCAATACAAAAAGAAATGGTAATTATATGATGTGATGGATGTGTTAGCTAACCCTATGGTGGTAGTCATTTTGCAATATATAATTGTATCAAATCAACATGTACACTTCCAACTTATACAACGTTATATGTCAATTACGTCTCCATAAAGCTGGGAAAAATATGAACAGAAAATTTGTTATTAATAAATACATCCTAGCAATGGAGAAAAAATAAAATTTCTAATAAGAAAAAATATTTTTATGTCATAATACAAAAGCTTATGTATCATTTTCTTGTGAATAGCTTTAGATGAATATGGATGCAATTAATAACATATAATGTCTTTCTTTAGAATAAATGACACAGTGCAGAGTACTAACCACTATAGAATCAAGGCAACCTACTGGGTATTCTTGAATAAGCTACAAAAAAGAGAAATTCACTATTATTTTCCAGCTAGTAGAAAAATCATTTAAAAAATAAGAAATTCAAGAGTTCTTTACATGAAGGAAGTCTCATGACTAAAAACACACTTTAAAAATGGTTTCAGAATTTCAAATGGCTATCATGAAATAAAAAACAGTATCTCTAGTTTGAGTTGAATATTTATTTCTCATAATCATAAGTACTGCTCAATTTTCCCAATTAGAGTATAAAATACGTGTTGTTCCCATTGATATAAAGAACCTGTCAGCAAATGCGTAGGATGTAGTTATGGTTTGAATTGTTTCTCCTAAAAAGATATGTTGAAGTCCTAATCCCCAGTACCTGTGAATGTGACCTTATTTGGAAATAGAGTCTTTACAGATATAATCAAATTAAGATGAGGTCATATTTGCTAGGGTGGGCACTGATCCAAGATGGCTTGCGTCCTTCCGAGAGGAGAAGGAGAGACACAGACACACAGGAAGAATGCCATGTGAACATAGATGCAGAGATTGGAGTGATTCACCTGCAAGTCCAGGAACATCAAGGGTTACTGCAGCAGCAGAAGCTAAGAGAAAGGTGTGGAACAGATTCTCTCTGAAGCCTTCAGAGAGAGAGCACCACCCTGCTGACACTTTAATTTCAAATTTCCGGTCTCCAGAACTATACAAGAATAAACTTTTATTGTTTTAAGCCACCAAGTTTGAGGTACTTTGCTACAGCAGCCTAGGAAACTGATACAGATGTTTATTGTTCCATATAATTCATTTAAACCAGTGGCTCTCAGATTCCATTTCTCCAGCATTTAGTTTTGTAGATCTGGGGTAAAGTCCAGAAATGTGTGTGGTTAATAAGTTCCTCTGGTAATTCCAATAATGATGGATCACACAAAAATTTTTACAAAACACCCATTCAAACTACCAAGGTGTTTTTCTTTTTCTCTGGCTTTTATCAAAAGCCAGGCACTTTCTCCTATACTTTTCCACAAGTATTCTGGAGAACAAAAAGCAAACACATGAGTTTGATTCAATACTAACTCAAAATGGCCAACAGTAACTTTAATGAGAAAGCAATACTAGCTGAGCCGAAATACCATGTCCCAAATTATAGACCAGAGGGAAAAGAGTTAGCGATGTAACTCCCATTATATAGATTATATAGGGGGAATAATGGAAATTCTGACAGATTCTTATCTTGCACCAAAACAAGCAGGTGTTGCAACAATGCAAATGATATGTGTTGCCAAAAGCATTTCCCTTTTGTTAAGGTGGCTCATTTTTAAACTTTTAGTGTGTCCCCTTGCTTACAGAACATCTGCAGCACAGTTCACAGGAAAGTGGAGGGCACTCAGAGTTCGTCTCCCTACCTTCTTTTTTTTTTTTAACATATAATGTATTATTTGTTTCAGAGGTACACGTCTGTGATTCAACAGTCTTACACAATTCACAGCGCTCACCATAGCACATACCCTCCCCAATGTCTATCATCCAGCCATCCCATCCCTCCCACCCCCCACCACTCCAGCAACCCTCAGTTTGTTTCCTGAGATTAAGAATTCCTCATATCAGTGAGGTCATATGATACATGTGTTTCTCTGATTGACTTATTTTGCTCAGTATAATACCCTCCAGTTCCTGGGGGGGGCGGGGGGGATGGGTTAGCCTGGTGATGGGTATTAAAGAGGGCACGTACTGAATGGAGCACTGGGTGTTATACACAAACAATGAATCATGGAACACTACGTCAAAAACTAATGATGTAATGTATGGTGATTAACATAACATAATAATAATAAAAAAAAAAAAGTGGAGGGCACTGGGGGCTCATCAGTTGTGCCTGCTTTGACCAATCCCTGACTTAGAAGCCCAAACCCTAATTTAGCAGCCCAGGCTTAGAACTTGGCCTACATCAAGTTATCTGCCTGAAACTAGTGCAACTGATCAAAATCTTAAGAATATGAGAATCATGTTTAGCGGAAGCTGGTTAAAGCTCAGTGTCCGTGCTCTTGGGACCTGGATCTTGGGACTGATTGGATCAGTTGATGTCACCATCTGAATCAACAGGTAAATTAGTCTTGATGAATAAATCACAGCATTTGGAGTCCAGGACACGCCTTAGCTGTCTCTACTTCATGTGGGACTAGGCCCAAGTTATTTATTTAACTTCTCTGAACCTCAGCAGCCCCATCTACAAAATGGTGATAACAATTACTAATCTCCCAAGGGCTATTTGGAGGTTGAATAAAGCAGTATATGAAAAATTATCCATATAGTATTAGTTAATATAGGTAGGTAGCCACATATATTTTCTTTGGCCATAGGCTGTATCTTTAGCTCTAGGTGCCTGCTTCACACTGTGAGTTCAAACACCAGATAAGAGACTGAATCTATCTGCACAACCCACCACCATGATTGTTCCCAAAAGAGCTTGTGCTGTGGCTAGTGGATGCATCATGTATCGCAGTGGGTACCCTGGACAGTAGAAACCCTCTGTAATCATCCATTGTGACAAAATGGGTGGTTTATCAATTAATAAAAAATACTGATGAAATTGGAAAATTCTTAAAAATTATGCATACATACCTTAAATTTTTATTTTAACTTAAAATGTACAAATTGGATCCATTCCTAAGCTTTTGATGTAGGCCAAGTTTTGTTGCTGTGATTGACTTTAAGTTGACCCAATGATCAGAGTTCATATTCTCTCTCTTATATAAACAACTCAAACAACACATCGTCTACAAGGATTTCCAGGTTTGCTTTCTATCAAGCAGAGTGAGAATGTACATACTTTTGTGAAACCATCTGAGTGCAGACTCTTTCTAGTTTTATGATCCCCTCTACCCCCAAGGCATTCAGAGTCGTTATGGCCACGTGTGATTCAACAGCACTTTCAGCAACTCAAACTTACTCTTTCCAAAACATATATGGAACCAAAAACTCTCTTTTGTACTTAAATTAAATCAATCGTGAAACATTTAATTGAAATATGTGATTACATGACAAATGGAACTTGCACAAACAGATATGGGCAGCAACACAACTGACCCTTGGCAAGTAGGCAACTGCAGTAGAGGGAACAGAAGAGCCAGGAGGAACCAGAGAGCAGCCCACCAGTTGGGAGCCATCCACATTCTCTAGGCATTAGGCAATGTTTTACATGAGGTATAGAAGCACTGATTAATCAAATAATGGGTAGGAGGAGATTGGTTCACAGTTTCTGATGGCAGCAATTTGTCTAATAGAGAAGCTCTAAATACTAACAAAGAGAGACTCTGGGGGCCAGCAAAATTAGTATGAACCAAAAGCAGTCTTGTTGCAGGTCTGGGAACTGCTCTCATAAGGTAGGCAGAGAGCTCTAGGGTTCTTTGTAAGTTCTACTTTAAGAAAGAGCTCATTTCATCAGCTCCTTGAATATTCAGAAACTCAGCCCCTGATGAAGCCTCTGTACATCTTGAGCCAGGAAGAAAGACCTTAAGCATCCTTAAAAAAAGAAGTCTCAGAGTGTCTGACTATCAGCACTGGCAGACAGCTGAACCTCTCTTCCTTGATTGAAGACCTCACTGCAGTTCCCTGGAGGAAACCCCTTGCTTTAGGTCAGCGCACTCACTCTAACTCAGAGCTGACTAGCGCTCTCAGGACAGCTTCTTCAACAAACAAACATCACCAGAATCAATGACGAGAGCAGTGGCAACTAACAGCTTTAAAGCTCTTTCCCATGATCAGGTATGACACTAAGTGCTGTATAGACATTTGCTTATCTATGCTTTACAATATCTCTATGAAAATGCCCTATTAGCCGCATCTCACAGACAAGATCAGTGAGTACCAGGAGGTCGAAATCTTATGAACATACAGCTTGTAAAAAGAAGAGCTTGGATTTAAACCAAGTTTGTCTTACAATAGGGCAAAGGTCCTTAATCACATGACAGCCAAAGACTGGAGAAGGGGACTTTTCATGGGTGTGATGATTTACATGCGCATGTTGTGATTTTAAGAGTAACAGTTGTGAATATTTAAATGGCATTCCTGAGGGTAGAGAGAAGCTTAAACTTCCAAACTGCCAATGCAGATGATACAAAAAGACTTTTGAGAGAGTATATTGGGCAGACAGTGGTCAATATCAGTTTCCTGTTGAGGAAATGTGGGCTAATTTATTTGGGATGATGATGACATAATGGGAGATGAAGTTGTAAGAAGGGAAAGAAGCGGGGGAGTCATTGTTCAATATTAGGCAGACAACTAGCCCTTCCAATTTACTTTTTTTCTAGTTCTACCTGAGATAACCCCCTTAAAAAATATTGTCCTAAGATATCACCTATGTGGCAGGCCAAACCATGGTCACTAAGCATTTATGAGCATATAGTTTATCTCTCCCACTATGATCAACAGGGTGCACTCTTATCCCTGGCCCACACCAATGGTTAAGTTAGAATGCTTTGGAAAATGTTTGACTCTATTTGAAGAAAATTCATACATATATTATATCACTTCCTTTCTCCAATATCCCTGTGGGATATTGGGAGAGAAGGTACTAAATTAGCATCTCAACTTCAGCAAAGACAAGATTCACTCAAATTCACAAAGACTTATAAATATTAGAACCAGTTACTTTCTGTAAGTTCTCTCTTGGTTGGGAATAAGACAAGAGGGGATACCAGGAGTTAAAAAAAAAAAAAAAAAAAACTGACCCAAATTGAATATTTCCTGCCAATATTCTTCAAAACCAAAAAACCAGACCTGAATAATCAAGAGATGATCATGTTAATATTTTGAGATGCTTGACTGAAAGGTATAGTTTAGAAATTTAGTCTCATTATCATTCATTCGTTAAACACATGTCTACTAAACACCTATTGTGTACCACCTAAAATGCTAGACTTAGGCACAAAGTGGTAAATAAAAGTACAAGATCCCTACCTGCAATCTCTTAGCTATCTGCTCTATACTGTTGCGCTTGTATGAAGAGGTCAAATTCTCTAAGGCAGCCATGGCCAGTCTATAAGGCATCCACTAACCTCTTGGAAGTTCAGACAGAGTTTTGGTTGTTTGCATGTTTATTTTTCTAAGGAATGGGTTCATAGCTTTTATTCATTTCTCCAGTTCTTAACTTTAAAAGTTAACAACCAATAGTGGGGCACCTGGGTGGCTCAGTCATTAATCATCTGCCTTTGGCTCAGGTCACGATCCCGGGGTCCTGGGATCGAAACCCACATCGGGCTCCCTGCTCGGCGGGAAGCCTGCTTCTCCCTCTCCCACTCCCACTGCTTGTGTTCCCTCTCTCGCTGTGTCTCTCTCTGTTAAATAAATAAAATCTTTAAAAAAAATAAAAAAATAAAAGTTAACAACCAATAGTAAAAGAACCATGACTGAAATAAAGTAATAAGGAGTTATTACCAATGAAGGCCCACACTCCTCCCCTCCATGCCTCTCCATTCCCCCCAATTTCTGGTTACATTTTGACAAATCCCAGTAGCCACTAGGATGTAATGGTGTGATATTTGCCTTGTAATCTCTAAAGTACTAGTATAAATAATAGTTAATGTTATGGTCATTATTACTCAATTTGTAGGTTTCTTCTTCTAACAGTTTCAAAGAAAGACAAATATTTAATGACGTGCCACTGTGTTCCAAAGACACCACCTTACAACACAGGTCACTTATGAAATGAGGAAAGAGTGACTCAGCACTCAAGCTACCATGCTGGTCAATTAGTTTGATCTGCTTTCCATTTTCTATCTTTCTTTTCTTCCATCCTGTCTGCATATCCTTTTTAAAATTAAAAAAAATAGGGGCACCTGGGTGGCTCCATTGGTTAAGCGACTGCCTTCGGCTCAGGTCATGATCCTGGAGTCCTAGGATCGAGTCCCACATCGGACTCCCCGCTTGGCGGGGAGTCTGCTTCTCCCTCTGACCCTTCCCCCTCTCATGCTCTCTCTGTCTCATTCTCGCTTTCTCAAATAAATAAATAAAATCTTTAAAAAAATAAAAATAAAATAAAATAAATAAAAAATACTGGAAAACTTGGGGTTTCTGAGGGATTTCTTTAAATGGCTATTAATTATGGATTTTTTTTTTTTTTTAAAGATTTTTTATTTATTTATTTGAGAGAGAGAATGAGAGACAGAGAGCACGAGAGGGAAGAGGGCAGAGGGGGAAGCAGATCCCCTGCTGAGCAGGGAGCCCGATGTGGGACTCGATCCTGGGACTCCAGGATCATGACCTGAGCCGAAGGCAGTCGCTTAACCAACTGAGCCACCCAGGCGCCCCTAATTATGGATGTTTTAAAATGGTATTATGTGTACATCCTGAGGCTATATGGGACCAAGTGAATTTTATGAATATAATAAATAAATAAATAATGCATTTCCACAGAGCTGGAAATAGACACTTAGGTTCCAAAACCTTTTGAGGAACTAAGAGAAATTAATGTTTTTTATCATAAGAACCCTGGTCACAGGGGCGCCTGGGTGGCTCAGTCGTTAAGTGTCTGCCTTCGGCTCAGGTCATGATCTCAGGGTCCTGGGATCGAGCCCCACATTGGGCTCCCTGCTCGGCGGGAAGCCTGCTTCTCCCTCTCCCATTCCCCCTGCTTGTGTTTCCTCTCTCGCTGTGCCTCTCTCTGTCAAATAAATAAATAAAATCTTAAAAAAAAAAAAAAAGAACCCTGGTCACAGTGTACAGACTGCATCCTGAATTGTACAATGGTTGGCTGGATTTTATTCTCCTCCTCCTTCATTTGATAATACACTACAGTTAAAAACCTGAAGAATTTAAGCAAGCACTGTCAGATAATTGCAGCCTTTGAAGACTGACACCCAATTGCTCCCTCCCTCCTTGTCTCTCTGCCTTTGCTTTCCCCAGCTTACATTTCCAGACTTCTTCTCCTATAAAGATGACTTATTTTTTAAAAATAATTGCACTTATTTTGACTAGTCTGGCTCTTTTAAGACAGTTTGGTTATATTCATTGCAAAAGCATTTGGAAATTATCTATTTGTTTCCTCTACCCCAGCACACACACTATCACTTCATCTTCTGGTTATGAAAGTAATAAACATCCCACAGGAATCCTCTGTTTTCAAAGTCATCTAGGTGTGTAATATCTCTAGGTTTTTCAGGATTTAAAGCAAAGTATATCTAGAGAAAGTGTTCCTGTCTTCTGTTGCTGTTAAATTCAAAGGGAACATGATGATTTGGCTTTGCAGAACATGAGCTTCTCCCTTCCTCTGACAGCTCTAGTAATAGTGCCTGGGTTAGAAGTAAGATCCTTAGAACGTGAAAATCAAATTCTATATAATCCACTTACAGGGGAAGCAAATTAAGAGCTATTTTTGATATTTTTTGAGCCCAACACATGGTCTCCTCCACAAATGAAATTTGACACTCAATCCATCCCTACCACCGACCTGAGGAATATAAGTCTGCCAAGAAGCTTAAAATTCGCTAACAAGTCCACATGAGCAATGGGCTGTCCAATCCAAATATAAGATTTCTAAACAGCTTACGCTTTCTAAACAAAATCTGTTTTCTATTTTCCGTTGGTAAGTAATTTCCCTGCAAATCACTTAAGCATTCGAGTTTACTGCATTATCTCAAAACGGCATTAACTTTCAGCATGTCTCTCTCTCTCTCACTCATAAAATATTACAAAGTCAAGTCTAAGCCAAAAAGCTGAAGCCTGCCTGGAAGCAGCTCTGCTGAGATGCCATTTGTTGTTGTTGTTGTTGTTGTTGTTGTTGTTGTTCTTACAACCTCTCTTGGAGGAGGAAGCAGATGATGCTCTAGTCTCCCTCACGATGACTGTCTGCAAGAACACGGTGCAAGTTGCACTGCTACAAACCACACTAGCCACTTAGAAGGGCGGGGGCGGGGGGTGGATTCTTTGAACCAAGTGGAAAATTACCTGGAGACATTAAAGACTTATTCCTCTCTTACGGCATTTGATACTCAGGCAAATGTTTCTAACTGATATAGCCTAATGGTTAAAAGTGCAGATTTTGCCATCAAACAAAGTGCGTTCAAACCTCATTAGGTGGTTGTGTGGCCTTGGGCAGGTTACTAAACCTTGCTGTGCACGGTCTTCTATTTGGTGATGTGAAGGTAAGAACAGGATCTCTCCCACAGTCATTGTGAGGATTAAGTTATATAACGCTATAACCCCCTCCTTCTTGGACTGTCTTTGGAAACTGGATATTCTCCAGCTTTATTACACCGAGCTTGAGATCTTTCCATATCTGGCTTTTGCCCATAAAAAGTGAGGCGCAGGAAAGACTTCTTACACATCCAGAAAAGCTGTCAGCCCAAGCATTTCCCTAAATGGAAATGATTTCCTGCTCCAAAGGAATTCTACTTTCAGCTTTAAGATGGAATAAGTAAAAGGGGCAGTGCATAGCTCGTGTTAAGTTCTTAGCAAATGTGAACTGAATCTGAGACTATAGCTGGCTCGCTTTTGTTTCTTCAAATTCTTGGTACAAATTTTTTTTTGCCATTATTCAAAGACTCAGTCATCTGGCTGTCTACCACCTCCTGCCTTTCTGTAGGGAGATGCTCTTCTCTCTGCCTCAGAACTTTTACTGATCATGGTATCTCTGTCATATGTTGGATCTTCTGTTTCCTGCAGACTCTACTGACAGGAATCATAGAGACAAAAAGAGAGAGGAACAGAGGATATGTGTAGGAATCTAAGAATCTACTCTGCAGATAGACAGCATGACATCAAAGAGGTGCTGGATCTCTCCAGTATTCAGACCATATACAAGCCTCTTAAAGGATCAACAACATGGCCAATATTTTTGCCTTCTTTATTCATCCATGAATGAATATGATAATACCTGGATCCTGAAGGTAGCCTGAGTCTCTTCCCTGCAACGAAAAGAACCTACCTCACATGCTTCCCATTGGACTGAGCATTTTGTCCTCATTACATACACAGCTGACTCTCAGGGAGCACCAGCAGGCTGTATCTGCACTTATTCCTGAAAAGGCAAGAGGCAGGACACCATGCGGTTGTCTTCAGTTGTGAGCACACACCTGGGCTCCTATCAGAGGACCAGCAGAGAATGTCAGCTAGCATACATCTTTCCTTAAGACCCATTATTTCCCTATCATGTCTCCAAATGAAAACAAGACTAAGTGGGAAAAAGTCAGGAGCAGAGATAATTGGTATGATCCTTGGGGGAATCTCTTGCTTGTGGGAACATGCTGCTTTTAAGTCCCAAGGTACAGTCCACAGACAGAATCACCAGGGAATGTCCTGAGCTGCCTCAGACCACAAAGATCCCTGCACCTTTTTGACAGAGCTCCCCTGCCTTATTCTGAGTAAATTCTTGGGTACCTGGAAGGGTGAGCTTAGCTTTCACTCATCAACTCTTTGACTTCTTCAGCCATTACCATAGCTTTCTGACCCCTAAATCAACTGCTAATATATTAGCCTTAGCATATGCCTGCAAACCCTACAACCCAGCTGCTTACTATGATTCAGAGTTCATAACTGTGTTTGGCATATGCTACCTTCTCAGATCCCTTTATGCTTCTCATCTCAACCCTAGAAGAGGATGACATTCCACTTAACTGCTACCCTTGATACTCCTCAGCTACAGATAATGGCTTATATCCTCCAACCCAGCTCTGGCACCTATAATCAACAGAATCTGAAATTTTTACATTACTGTACAAGGAATCAGAAAATCCAGGTTTTAGTCCTGGATCCATTTTTATATGATCGTGGCAAGAGTTCCTTGATGTATTAGCTTGCTAGGGCCACCATAATGAAATGCCACCACCTGGATGGCTTAGAGAATGTAAATTTATTGTGTCACAGTTCTGTAGGCTAGAAATCCAAGATCAAGGTGCCAGCAGGGCTGGCTCTTTCTGAGAACTCTGAGAAGAGAGAGATGTTCCAGGTCTCTCCTCTAGCTTCAAGAAGCCTCAGGTGTTCCTTAGCTTATAGATGGTCATCTCCCTGCACTCCTTACATTACTTCCTTCCATGTGTGTTCATGTTCAGGTTTTCCCTTTTTATAAGGACACCAGTCATATTGAATTAGGGGCCCACCCTCCTCCAGTGTGACCTTATCTTAAATAATTACAACTGCAATGACTCTATTTCTAAATAAGATCACATTCTGAGGTACTGGGAGTTAGGACTTCAGTATGTGAATTTGTCTGGGGGACAGAAATCTAATGCAACCCACAGCAGCTGGTAATCCCTGCTTTATCTACTTGCCAAGTTGGTGTGAGAGAAAATGAATACAAAAGCATTTTGCAAACGGTAAAGTACTACACAAACACAAGGAATTATTAGGACTTCAAATACCTATTGGAATTTGGTTTTTGAGACTTACAGAACATAACCATCTTTTTTTTAAAGATGTATTTATTTATTTATGTGAGAGAGAGTGAGAGAGAGCACAGCAGGGTAAAGGGCAGAGGGAGAAGCAGACTCCCCGCTGAGCAGGGATCCTGGATTCAGGGATCATGACCTGAGCCAAAGGCAAACGATTAACTGACTGAACTACCCAGGCACCCCAGAACGTGACCGTCCTAATGATTATCCTGTACATAAGAACTGACTAAAAGTGGCCTTGCAACTTCTATAAAACTGAAGTTATTTTTCTTCAAGGGCTGTTTCCTTCTCATTTATTGATTTGCATAAAATGCCACTTAATGGCTTAAATATTTATAGTGAACTCAGTAGTAGTTCAATTTCCATGAAATAAAAAGGTGCATTATCTCTTACTGCAGACAGAGTCCTTTTTTTCCAAGCCATTTACATTTCCATCTCACCAAGACAGAACTTATGTAAACGGATTAGTACCACGGAAACAAAATATAGTCCTTGAAGGGGAAAATTTGACTGGGAAAAGGGCTTGTGCTCTGAAACTTCCTCCAAAGGCTAAGTTGATAGAGAAACACTTGAAAATCAAACTAGCTGAAATGATAGAGATTCATTATTCCCCCTAAGGAAGAAAAAGACAAGAAGTTTTCTGATTCCATTTCTGTGCCTATCCAAGATATTAGTATTGGGGCCATCTTCTGCCAGGGGAGGCGATGACAATAATCAATGATTGCTTTCACAGAAAGTAGCTATAGAAATTTTTAACACCTTTGAAAATTATTTTTTAATTGCATGGCATATTAGTTTCCTGTGGCTGCTGTAACAGGTTACAATTAGCTCGCTGGCTTAAAACAACAGCCTCACAGTTCTGGAGGCTACAAGTCCAAAATCTCGCAGGGCCATGCTGTCTCCAGGGGCTCTATGTAAGAATCCATTTCTTGCCTCTTTCAGCTCCTGGTGGCTGCCCTAGCATTCCTAGGTTTGTGGTGGCATCGCTCCAATACTGGCCTCTGTCTTCACATTGCTTCATCCTCTATGTGACTGTGTCTGCTCCTTGGCCTGAAATCTACCTCTCCTTCCTCTTGTAAGGACCCTTGGGATGGCATTCAGGGTCAACAGGAGGAATCCAGGGTAATGCCCTCCTCTCAAACTCCTTAACTTAATCACATCTGCAAAGACCCTTTTTCCAAACAAGGTGACATTCACGGGTTCCAGGGACTTTGGGCAGGGCCGAGAGGTATTTTTCAACTATCACACATGGGTAGAATAAAGAAGCTTCCAATATATATTTTTGGATCATTAGTTTTCAAGCTGTTTCCAAAAAGCCTTGCAGTTTTGAAGCGGAAATGCAGGAATTACAGAGGAAGGTGAAATGTGACCAAATCTTGGGCCTCCTTTCTGCATCATCTGAACAGCCCTGCTTTTTTCTGTTTGGGACAATGGGGTCCTGTGAGAAATGTCATTTCTAGGAAGACTTCAGTGCCTTCAAAACAAGGCTGAAATGTACTGCTCAAGATTGGTGATTGTGAAAATGTTTTTGTGGCTACACAAAATTCACATGAAAAAAGAATTTTTTTACACAGAACATAGACTCTCAGCATAGGAGATTCTGAATCATAAGTCTGGAAAGGAATCTTGGAACCTGTATTTTAAGAGGCATCAGGGTGACTTGATCTCAGAGCCAGGATCAGGTGTCTTACAGCTCCAGGTAAATCAGGATCCTTCTGGGCCCATTCTTGGCCTATTATCTGAAATTGTTGGCAGGAACAAGAGGGGTCTCTTGTACCCGTTAAGAATAAGAGAGGCCTGGAGAGGCTGTTTCTGTGATATAAACAGTTCAAGGCACTATTTTTAAAGGATTATTGGCATTTGTTTAAAAGCATTACAGTTCCCCCAAAGGAAAAATATTGTATGATTCCACTTATATGTAGTACCTAGAGTAGTCCAAATTCATAGAGATAGAAGGAATGGTATCGGGGCGCCTGGGTGGCTCAGTTGGTTAAGCGACTGCCTTCGGCTCAGGTCATGATCCTGGAGTCCCTGGATCGAGTCCCGCATCGGGCTCCCTGCTCGGCGGGGAGTCTGCTTCTCCCTCTGACCCTCCCCCCTCTCATGTACTCGCTCTCTCTCATTCTCTCTCTCTCAAATAAATAAATAAAATCTTAAAAAAAAAAAAAAAGAAGGAATGGTATTTGCCAAGAGTTGAGGAAAGGGAGGAATGGGGAGCTATTGTGTCTTACATCAAAAATTTCAATTTTGCAAGAATGGGTTTGTTCTGTGGTTGGATGGTGATGATGGTGGCACAATGTGCATATATTTAATGGCACTGACCACATTTACAAATGGTTACGATGGTCAGTTTTACGTTGTATATATTTTATCACAAATCTGGAAAATTTTTTAGGAAGCGGCACCATTGTCATGGGCAATGTTGGTGCTCCACTTAGATCTCATAAGATTTCTGTTTAACATCTTTATACACTCTTTTCCTGTATGATTTTGCTTCTAATGACCATCACTGTGTCATATCTTTGGGGCTCCCCTCAGGCTATTTGAGCCACTCTGCACTTGCAAATGCCTGGAAACATGACTGCTTGACCCCTTACCCAATAGCTCATGGGGGCTCCCTGGTCAGGACAACTCTGAGGCACAGTCTGGGTTCCACAGTTCTCTATGGGATCAGGTTGAAGGTAACTGCAAAAAATATTTTGTTGATCTCTCACCTTTGGCTGGCTTCCTCCCATTCCCTGGTTCCTGTTATGCTCACCAGGCTCTCCTCTGGAGCCCTTCCTTAATAAATCACTTGTGTGCATGGACACACACACATGCACACGCACCATTACTGTTCCATTTTGACTGCGTCGGTGAGAACAAATCCACGTATAGGACTGACCATATGATTCTTCCAACAAAAAAAATATAAAGAATTATATCTCCTTTCTGGAATTTGTTGAGTTCTTTTTAAATGTACATAAATAGCATGAGGAAGTATATGAAAAAGGCCATAGGAGTGATAAAAATATATTAAGGCACTTCAGTGGAGGAAGAAAGTAATTCAGGCTGGAATAGCTCAGGACAGCTGCATGGAAAGATAGGAAGGATTTGGGTGAGTGAAGATTGGAAGATGGCTGCTCAAGAAAAGTAGAAAATGATGCCTGAAGTGATGATGGGAAAATAAAAAAAAATATGTTCTTGGAAGGGCCAGTAGAGAAACTATGTTGGATGCTATGCATCCTGAGGCTAACTGGCCTACAGGCATTGCAGAAGAAAGAGTCCTAAGACGAGAAAGTGGTCGGTTACTTTCAGTAGAGCAAGATTCAGACTTAAAGGTGCTCAGCTGGAAGACAAAGAGAAGCTAGGGGCCAGAATTGGTAAGTCACAGCGTCTAGATGCATAGGCATGTTAAGAGACAAAATTCATAACAGATTAGAAACAAAATGAGTTTCTGGGTATTGAAAACATAATTTTTAGAAAAGAGAAAAATTGTTCTATAAAAATAAAATTAAAATCTGTCAAAGATCTTATTTAGCTCATTAAAATAATGAGGGAACAAGATATAAAAAAAAAAAAAATGAGTGCAAAGGAGAATCCGGAGAGCAGACACATAGAGACAGTCAGAAATGCTGAAATAAATTTTCTAGCAGATGCATCCTTGCAACTCCACTGGGGGGAAAAATGCATTTGCACTTGTAAGAACAAGCATCATTTAAATTACCATTAGTTGTCCTCAACTTATGGTTCTGTAAAATAGCTTGGTCAAAGACAGTAAAAGGCCAAGGTCCCTATAAAATCAATTCAGCCAAAAGAATGAGGCAGCTGATGCCTCATATTCAACTGAAAAGACCTCTTTTGGCCATTTCAGTCTCTCAGCTTTTTCTGACAGTGATCATATAATTTGGGGACATGCTGGGTTAAACAAAATTATCAGTTAACCTCTTCTCAGAGCCTTTAATTGGTAACAAATATTTAGGATCAATAGGAAGAGAATATAGTATGGACCACTTCCCAAATTCATTGGGTCATGGGACCAAACTTTTCTCATGGAATTCTTTTTACGATTTTATTTATTTATTTATTTATTTATTTATTTATTTATTTATTTATTTATTTATTTTTAGAGAGGGAGAGAGAGAGAAAGGGGAGAGGGACAGAGGGAGAGGGAAACAGAGAATCTTAAGCAGGCTTAGGCATGGAGCCTGACACGGGGCTCAATCTCATGATCCTGAGATCATGACCTGACCAGATCAAGAGTCAAGCTTAACCTACTGAGCCACCCAGGTGCCCCTAAGATATTATTAAATATCAATATTCTATAGAGCTATTGGGGAACCCTGCACATGAGCACTCTAACCTGCTAGAGATAAACAGAGGAAGAAAAGGGTCAAAGGACATCACTCTTTTTGCGTGAGGATCTTGGGTGGCTGTAAGGGTTTTGTCTCACTGCTGAGTAAGCAAATATCTCCTACAGGTTTTCTATAACTTGTCCTTACCTTTTCTCACGTCCCTACCTTCCAACCACACTTCATGGTACACAACGCCCTTTCAAAGCAGCACAGAAAGGCTGAAAGGATTATATCTGGAATGCTAAAGAAACCATTCTTGTCCCTTTCTCCACCCCACCCCAGACTTTTATATCAACCCAAGTTATCTGTGTCTAGCATGCCTTGGGCTCGATTACAGACCAAGACATTCCTCAAAAGAAAGGAGCCGTGGCTAAGATACAGCTGCCACATATATGTCTGTCAGCTTCGCTGGCTATCTAGAGCCGTTAGGAGCACTGACTGAAGAATGAACAGCTGTTCTCATCGGCAGTAAGCTGTTTGGAGACAAAGATCACTTCTTCCACACTGGCTAAGACAAGAGAGCAAAGGCACCAAACCACAGGAAGTACCTTCTTTCTGGGGTAAATAGAACTTTTGGTCATTTTGTGGGCCAGTGGGCAAAACATGGCATCTGAAACCAGAAGACATGAATTCAAGTTCCTAACTTTTTCATTCACTAACCATCTAACTTTAGGCACTATTTCTCTTTCTCTGAGCTGCTTCTTTTTTTTTTTTAATCTGTAAAACAAGTACAGAAATAACACTGAGCTCAGAAGGTTATTGTAGGCACTAAACTATTCATTGAGAGAACGTATATGAAGCACCTACTCTATACCTGGCATCTCAGAAGTACTTGATGAACATTAATTCTCCCCCAATTTGTTTCATTTAATTAAATATGATAAAGCATTGTTAGAGTACAGAAGTATAGTGTGCCACCCTTGACATCCCACAGATGGTTTTATCTCATACATGTGTTTGTTCTTACATGTATTATAAAAAACAATACTCACCCTTCAAACTAGAGATCATAGATCATTTTGCTTAGGACAAACTTATTTAAGTTAAAAAAAAAAACCAAGTCAATGAAAAGGAAAATATTAGGTTGATAACATTACAGGTAATGCACAGACATGGAACAATTGTAAAACTGGGTGGGTATGAGTAACTGAATGTTAGGAAACACTGGGATTTATGTGCTGAACGGCCCCAAGAGGTTCTAGAAGCAAAAGCTTCTGAAAACATACTTCACCATGCAAGAACTCTTTAAGATGCCTGAGTAGAGATGGACTGGGCCAGGTGAGCATTCTGCTACTGGAGACTTTCCAGCAGAGATTAGCGGACCTGGGTGCAGAAATGGCAGAGTGGAGATTCAGGCATCAAATGGATGATTAGACCATGAATCCATTAAGATCCCTTTGAATCACACGAAACTATGTTCCTATGATTAGAAAGACCTCCGTTGTGGAAGCTGACAGAACACAAGCAGAAATATTTAGGTAAGTGGACCCTGGGAAAAGGCAGTACATTCAGTGGTCGAGGGCTTGGAGGTTCTCTGCTGGGTTCTGAGAGTCACCCGACCAAGTTTCCAGGGCCTGCCCCCATCTCTGTCTGCATGCCAATTTCCATCGCATTTCACAGGTTTTGCACTTTCTATTCACTGAATGTTTCCTTTGAGAATCAAGTCCGGATTCACTACCACTGCAGTGATTTCCTTTGGGTAAGAACAGTCGGAAGGCACAGGGTAATTAAAGCCAATACGTGCAAGCGTGTCCGACTGATGTGTACGCCCTTCTGATTGGTGTCTGATTTGAATAAGAATGCCAAGGCAGCAGAGCCTAGAGAAAGCAGAAGCATAGGGAAGCCTTTCTAAATTCTAAAAAGAAAATGTCAGACCAGGACTGGGTTTTCATCTTCAGCCACACTCCTCTACCTTCCCCCTCTGACACAACACGCTCTCCAACTGAAGACTTCGGTATGCAGTTCCTGGGAATCCACAGAGAGCTTCTGCAGGAAAAAAAAAAGTCTGACCTGCTGGCCTAACTACTTAGTTGCTCCACACAGAATACCTTTTATAGGTTGTCAGCGCAGCTGTCCAAGTGGCATGCTTTCCAGGGAATATGGAAAGCCCCGCGAATACGTCCTTTTGACTGAAATCCCCTTCTAGCTAACCATGACTTTATAAAGCAATTGCCCTCAGAAACACCATGGCTGAAATTCAAGTTGAGGTGGAAATGACCGACTTGACCTTACATCAGAGAATTTAAATTAGGAATATTATCTGCCAGGCCCTGTCCTAAGAAATGCTTCACTCACATTGACACTTCCTCTCCCCTACCTATAAAGGGAGTGGTTCATTATCCCCATTTTACACATGAGTAATTTCAGACCAGGGGAAGGCAAGGGCTTGCCCAGTTTCACACACCTAGAGGTTCTAGACCGAACCAGTCGACTTTGAACCTATTATTTTAATTTTTTTAACAATTTTATTTATTTGTTTGACAGAGAGAGACACAGCAAGAGAGGGAACACAAGCAGGGGGAGTGGGAGAGGGAGAAGCAGGCTTCCCGCCGAGCAGGGAGCCCAATGCGGGGCTCGATCCCAGGACCCTGGGATCATGACCTGAGCCGAAGGCAGACGCTTAACGACTGAGCCACCCAGATGCCCTGAACCTATTATTTTAAACCAAGAAAAATTTAAAGATTATCTAGACTAGCCTCTTCTTTTAATTTTTAAAAAATTTTTTATTTATTTTTTAAGTGAGAGAGATAGAGAGAGAGAACACGTGAGCATTGGGGGTAGGGGGAGGCGGGGATGGGTAGAGGGAAAGGGAGAGAGAGAGAGAGAGAGAGAGAGAGAATCCCAAGCAGGCTCCACGCCCAGCGCAGGGCCTGATGAGGGGCTTTATCGCACTACCCTGAGATCATGACCTGAGCCGAAATCAAGAGTCAGATGCTTAACCGACTGCACCACCCAGATGACCCTAGCCTCTTCTTTTTAAAAATGAGAAACAGAGATGCAGAAAGTAGAAGTGTTATATCCACTATTATGCAGCCAGTAAGTCACAGAGCTGGCACCCAAGTCCAAGGATTTCAGGAGAATCCAAACTGCAGGCTCTTTCTAAGAAGCAGGTGTAATAGGAGGAAGAGCAGACATGTCAAGGATTCTGGGTACCTGAAATTTAGGAAGACAGAAAAGGGTGACACTGAGCACAATAAGCACATACTATGTCCCCTTCACAATTTCACTTTGGTGGCAGCACAGTGTCCTAGAGCTGAATTTCTGGGCCTTTACTCTGTGTCAGTCCCTCTCTAAGAGGCGGCAACATGGGTTTTGATGCCAAAAAAGGGATGGGACGGAATCTCAGCTGTGTCACATTAGCCACGTGGCCTTAGATAAACGCTTGCCCTGCTTAACTGCAGGAAAGGCAGAAGTTGGGAGAAGGGGGGGCCACTTGTCCCAAATCACACAGCCAGGTTCTGGTGGAACAGAAGTTCAGACCTAGGTTTCTATAATTTGTAAAACAGAATGGAACAAATAACCATGCTTGTGTTATGGTTGTTGCTGTTTGGGGGATTTGATCTTTTTGTTTTTAATCCAAGAAGAAGGAGAGGAAAAGTGAAACAGGTTGCTGGCCTTCTAGGTGCTGAATTCTGGCTGTGACGTCCCTGCTAAATGGGGGATAGCCCCGTAGCCCACAGGCACTGAGACTGCTTCTCCAGCTCTCCCCAGAGGCCCAGGGTTGCTCTCCAGCCAGATCGGCCCTTACGAAGGAGCAGCCCCGCTGGCTTCCCGTGGGAAAAGGTGTCCTGATGACCAGGAACAGACAAAAGGGTCACTTGGAGAATGGAGCAATTAGCTGCCCAAGATGAACTGCTGTCATCAGTGACCTGGTGAAGGACAAAGAGCCCTGCCCCCACCCTGATCCTGGCGCACTCAGGAGGAGAGGCTAAGAAGGAAAGAGGCCTTTACCATTTGGAAGCTGACAGCCTAGCAGCTGCTGTTACCCAAGATGCCAGGTCCACTGGCTTTGCTACAAGAAGCAAACCATGTGTTCCCAGGTCTGGCTGGTGTTTGCAGGGAGGGGACTTGCTGTAAGGAACCAGCTGGATTGGAGGGATGAGTGCATCTCAGGGCCTGGGGCAGCTCTGGGCCCTCGTGCCTCAAGACTCCATGCCAGGGCTCCACGTGATGGATTGTAATCATTAATTAGACACCTGGGTGATGTTTATGGCCCATAACTTCAACTCCTGTTACATTTTTTTTTTTTTTTTAATAAATCAAACTCTTCTGAAACCATCTGTCAATGGAGAAGGAAGAAGCAAGTGAGAGGAAGGTAACTAAATGGCAGAGTTCTGGCTCTGAAATGTTATAGACCTGGGCTTAAATCCCTGGGAACCATCAGTCTGTGTTTCTCCTGGGCCACTTTCCAACCTCTCTAAGCCTCTATTTCCCTATGTGTAAAATGGAAATATTTATTTTTATTAGAATTACTTTCAGACTACACAGTAAATGTTAGCTATTATCATACTGTATTGTAATTCTCCATTCTCGTGTCTGTATCCCCCACTAATGAATGAGTTATGGAAAAACAGAAACTACGACTTCTATGGTCACCTCTTGACTTAGGCTGAGTTGCCCCAGAAGTAGATCCCTAGACAAGGATTTGAGAGCAAGTAGTTCATTTGGAGTTGATGCCAGGAGGCGTCGGTAGGGAATAGGAAAATAAGGCAACAATGGGTGAGAGAGCCAATAATGAGAGTATAACTTATCTAGCCAGTTAGTGCTGTGGGCAGCTGAGGCTCCATCCCATTAGGAACCTCTGGGAAATCATGCCTCTGAGTTGTTCCACTGAAGGGGTGAGGAAACTGTGCTGCTTATCCACCAACTCTCATCCACTTTTGGATGAAGTTAAGAGCTGCAGGGGTGAAGAAGCTGGGCTGTTTATCCACTACTTCCCATCCACTGCTAGCTGAAGGTTGCTCCCAGGGGCATTAACTCTCTGGGACTCCCACCTGCCCTGTGTACCTGGTAGAAAGCTGTAGAGCAGAAAGTTGTGGGGCTCACATAGGATGCATCAGCATATTGTAGCAGTGAGTGCCCACAGGAAAATGGGCAGGGCACCAGCAGTGCCCACTACTCCCCTGTTATTTAGCTTTGAGCACAATGCCTGATGCATGGCTGGTGCCTGATACATAATGAATGAATTGGAGAAACAGACACACATATTGATAACTATAACATCAGATAGTAAATGTTCAGAATCATAAAAGGAGCAATGAAATCAGCAAGGGAGGTTAAAAGGAGATAAAATTTGCTTTTATCTAGGAAGTATTATAAAGGTTTTAAAGAAGAGATGGTTGGGGCGCCTGGGTGGCTCAGTCAGTTAGGCTTCTGCCTTCCACTCAGGTCATGATCTCAGAGTCCTGGGATGGAGCCCCACATCAGGCTCGCTGGTGGCAGGGAAACTGCTTCTCCTCCCCTCCCTGCTTACACTGTCTCTCGCTATCTCTCTCTCTCAAATAAATAAATAAAATCTTAAAAGAAATTAAAAAAATAAAGAGGAGGTGGCAATTAAGTGGCATGTTTAAGGATATGTTATGAGTTGAATCATGCCCCCAAGAAATTTGTGTGGTGAAATCCTAATACCCAGTACCACAGAATGTGACTATTTGGGTAATAGGATCTTTCAAGAGGTGATTAAGTTAAAATGAGGCCATAAGGATGGACTCTAATCTATTATGACTGATGTCCTTAGAAGAAGAGGAAACCTTGATGTAGATATTTATAAAAGGAAGAATACATGAAGACACAGGTGGAAGGCAGCCATCTCAAAGCCAAGGAGAGAGGCCTGAAACAGATCCTTACCTCCTGGTCCTCTGAAAGAACCAATCCTGCTGACACTTTGATCTCAGACTTCTAACTTCTAGAACTGTAAGAAGTTCTAGAAGTTGGCACATTGTTACAGTAACCCTAGTAAATTAAAACAAGACAAGTAGCTCTAAGCTTCTGCAAAATTCTATCTCCAGCACCTAGCATAATGTTCAGCACATCATGGGGACCTAAAAAATTTTTATTCTGTAATGGATTTGGCCAAGTGGCAAGTGGAGGAAAGGCATTCCAACAGAGACAAATACATGAATAATGGCATGGAGACCAGAAGGTATGGCAGCTATAAGAAACAGCAAGTTCAGTTTGGCTGGAACCTAAGCACTAATGATATAGAGTGGCATTAGTGTTGGAATGGTAGATTGTATTCAGAATGAATCCATGTTAAAGTTTGGATCTTATTAAATGGTGTAGCGATGACCCCCTGCAACAATCACAACTTCCTGACCCCTGTTTTGATCCTGGGTTTGGTCAATGATACATTAGCAAGTGTGATGCAAGTCAAGCTTTGAGAAGCATTAGTGCACTGGTACTTGCCCTCTCTTACTGCTCTTCGGAACCCTCAGAGCATGTGTGAGGAAGCTACAGCTAGCCTACTGGAGGAGGAGAGACAGGTGCACTTCCGACATGTCATCCCAGATAAGACTCCTAGACCAAGCAGTCGACTCACCTTCAGGCACATGAATGAGACTATCCTAGACATTACAGACCAACAGAGCCAACCCAGACCAGAAAAACAACCCACAGAATTATAAGAAGTAATAAATATTTACTGTTTTAGTCTACTAAGTTTTGGATTAGGCTCACAGTAGAAGCTAACTGATAGAATTGACAGGTTATTGAAGGTTTTTGGAAGTCTGAAGAGGGCAAAACTAAGGCTATAAGATTAATCTGGAAATAATGTGCAGGATTTAGAAACCAATAACTCTAGCTGTTTCCTAACAGGAATAGGTAAACCAATCCTTTGCTCTCCTTTCTCTGAATTTCTCTAGCACCGAGTCCAAGATGGGTCCCACACTGGAACCCTGGACTATGTGGTGAATTTGCCATCTATAGCTACTGTTCACAGCTACTGTGAGATCTGCTCTTTGGGATATAAATTTCTCAAGCAAGGAGCAAATGCTAGAGGTGGGATTCCAAGGTGATAGAGCAACTGAACTATTATCAAATGCCAAAACATGAGGGATCAAAACAAAATAAAATTCATTGCAGCTGACCTATATAAGAAAACAGTTCAGAGCTGGAGTTCAGATCAGGATAAAGAAATGGCTCTCACAACTCGGAGAGTCACAGCCCATGTCTGAGTTGATTGTTGCTATTTGCTTGCAACTGCTTGCTTGGCCCTGACCCTTTCACACTTGGAGTCAGCCAGAGTCACATAGTGTAACTGGAATGTAATTTAGATATGTGGAATTATTTTGACTCCAAGGCTATGATAAAGGCTAGGTGAGAAAGGAGGCAAAAATTGTTGCCTAATATTAGCTATATACTCTTCTCTCCAACTAGTCTAAGAATTGGATGCATTGTGTCATGCAATTTTGACATAGAGATGGGGTTCCATAAGAGTGCCCTTTGTTTTTGGAGACCACCATATTTACAAATCCACCATAGTAATCCTCCCAACCACTTCATAATGCAGCTCTAGGCAGTGTGTTTCTGGTATTTCACAAGTAACTCAATCAGGGTCATGGGAACCATGTGATTTTCCAGAGGGTCAAAACAAGCCAGCAAGAGAACCTAAATTAGAAAACACATCTCCAAATGTCCTGCCTGTGGCTCTGTCCACAAGGCCAGCTCTGCCCTCGTAATTCTTCAAATTAGCTATTTGTAGTTCCTCCAAAGATGAGGATGGGGATGGGGATAATTTGAGAAACAAGGAAAAATTGCTTGCTTTGTTTTCCACTAAATTCCAGTGTAATCTTCAGCATGGAAAACCACATGAGACTCTAGCTGAGGTACAGAGCAAGGAGATGAAAAATCTGGATCTGGTGCTGCTAAGTTTGCCTTACCTTTTAAAAAAATCATAATCCACTGTAATTATAAAGAACCCAGAAATGATTCTCTGCCCACCTCCACAAGCCCCACCACACACACACACACACATTTTTATAACTTCAAAGGGAACTGATCTTCTGATTACTGGTAAGCAGTGTCTCTGGCGTACGTGTTGAGAGCCCTAAGTCTTTGTGTCTCTATGGAACCAATTATCTGCAGGTCTGGAAAATTAAGAAGTTGAATTATGTTTCCGTGGATGAATGATCAGATGCTAGACATTAAAGCAGAGTTGGAAGCTATAATGATCCTCTCCAGATAAATCCACATCCAAACACAGGACTTTAACAATTTGCTCTCTTCACTTTTTCAGGATGTAGGGCTGCAGGTTTGGGGGGTATAACATACAAGGCCTATATTTAGTGATCATTCACAAATATTCTCTCACAGTTTCAGGGAGGTATCATACAGACTGTTAAGGGCACCCTAAGTGGGTACTATCTGGTGTCTGAACTTGGCAAGCTGCTCAAGTGTAGACAGCTGATTTCATATTCCATTTTGAGTGAGATTGATAGGTTTTTGACTCTAAGACAAGCAAACTCCAGTTGTAGTATAGTGGATGAACAGTAGCACAGGCTTAGGAGAAAGGAAACAATAGCACTAAATTTTATCATTAGTAATAACAGTGTTAAATATCATTGCTAATAGTGTTATAAATAATAATACCAGATAACATCTATTGAGCTCTTACTGGGTACCCCTGTGGAAATATCAGCTCCATCCCTTATCGTCAGTTTGACCCTTGAAAGTTACAGTATTAGTTTCCCAGGGCTGCCGTAACAACGTTCCAAAAACTGGATGGCTAAAACAACAGAAATTTATTGTCTGGCAGTTCTGGAGGCTACAAGTCTGAAATCAAGGCATTGGCAGGGCATGCTCTCTCTGCTGGCCCAAGGGGAGAATCCGTCCTGGCCTTGATCTTTGATTATTTGCTGCCAACCCTTGGCATACTCTGCCTTCTAGATGCATTGCTCCAGTCACATGGTCATTTTCTTTCTGCATGTCTCCATCTTGGTGTCCAAATTTCCCCTTTTTATAAAAACACAGTCATACTGGATTAGAGCCCACCCTGATGACCTCATTTTAACTTGATTAACTCTGTAAAGACCCCATTTCCTAATAAGATCACATTTTGTCATATTAATAATTAGGACTTCAACATATCTTTATGGGGGAGGATACATTTCACCCATAACAGTTACCTAACCTCTCTCACAACATCACTTCCCCTTTATAGAATGAGGATACAGGGAGTACTGACCTCATAGGGCTGCTGAGAGGATGTAATGAGATAATATATGTAAAGTGTTTAGCATAATGCCTGGCACATCGCTGGAAGGCAGTAAATGTTAGCTATTATTATCATGAAAGTGGGGATATAGATCCTTAAAGCTCAGTTTATTTTGCTTGACTTCACAGAAGAGAAGCCCATGATGGTAATATTTTCCTCCAACTCTAAAGGGCATAATGATTTTTCTTAACACTGTAAGTTGATTTTCACATGTTGTATTTTACGAAGGAACTATGTGTTTGAAAAAAAAGTCCACTTTTTATTTGAATATTGCCATCTATTCATACATGATAAAATCACTTTGAATAAATACCTTATTCCCAGCAAGTAAATAAATCTTAAAGGCTAAAAACCTGATCAATTTTTAAAAGGTTAGTGAAAGCTCCTCCTGGATTACCTCTAAAGTAAAAGAAATAAAGCATCTGAAATGTAATATTAAGGACTTCCATCCCCTCAACCATGCTAATGTAGGTAAAATATGTTGCAGATATTGGGAGAAAGCCTCAGATGCTGAAAAAAACATGAGTTTTAGATTCATGCATATGTGGGCTTGTCTTATAACTCCCTGCTTATAGCTCTGTGACCAGTGGGAGGTTATTGAACATTCTTCATTCTTGGTTTCATTATCCATGAAATGAGGATGATAATGCTCCCTCAGAAGTGAGACAGCCTAACCACTGACAGATGAATGGATAAACAAAATGTGGCATATGCACGCAATGGAATGTTATTCAGCCTGTAAAAAGAAGGCCATTCAGACACATCCATGCTACAATATGGATGAAACTTAAGGATAAAACAAGTGAAGTAAGCCAGTCACAAAAAGACAAATATTGTATGATTCCACCTACATGAGGTACCTAGAGCCATCAAATTCATAGAGACAGAAAGTAGAAGGGTGGGTGCCAGGCTCTGGGGGAGGGGAAAAGGAGAGTGTTTCATGGCTACAGAGTCACTGTCTGGTCACTCACTGTCTGGTACAACAGGCATGTTTCAACAAGTCATTGTAAGTAACTTCAGACAATGCAAGGAGAATTAAACACAGAATATATGGCAGTCTTACAAGATAAAAAGAGTAATGGAGATGGATGGTAGTGATGGTTATACAACAATGTGAATATATTTAATGCACTGAGCTGTATACTAAGAAATGGTAAAGATGGTGATTTTGATGCTGTATTTTACTATAATTCTTTTTTACATTTTTTTATTATGTTATGTTAATCACCATACATTACATCATTAGTTTTTGACGTAGTGTTCCATGACCCATTGTTTGTGCATAACACCCAGTGCTCCATGCAGAACGTGCCCTCTTTAATACCCATCACTAGGCTAACCCATCCCCCACCCCCTCCCCTCTAGAACCCTCAGTCTGTTTCTCAGAATCCATAGTCTCTCATGGTTTGTCTCCCTCTCCGATTTCCCCCCCTTCATTTACTATAATTTTTTAAGTTAAAAAAAGTTAGACAGCCTAAGTAAAGTCCCTAATTAGTGTCTGGCCTGTAGCAGGGAACTATTAGACATATACCATCATTAATATTCTCCTTCCTCCCACTACCAATCCTTACAAAAAGAATTGGAATATGCACATAACAAAGAATTCAATGTAAAAGATTGCAGATAATCCACCCACCCTTGATTTTGAAAGAAAGCTAATAAAGGAGGGGAATGATATTGGATCGGGGGTACGAAAACTAGTCCATATGCTGCTACTATTTACTTCTGTGACCTTGAGCAGGTCACTTCACTTCCTTGGATGTATTTTTTTCATGTGTTGTATAAGGGGGTTGAACTAGACAATCCATATTAAATCCTAGCCCCGAGAGGCTTTCATTACATAAATAAAGCCAAGATACGGTACTTAAGAATGGAGGGTCATAGCTTAGCATGCCAATATGTCCTCTTCACCCCAAAAATACAAGAGGGAATAAATAGGAAATAAATAAGTAATAAGGAAATAAATATCCTTTATCATGCTAGGATGATAAATTGACCAAAGGGAGGCAAATAGATTTAAAATCAGACTTAAATGAGCAATTAATAGCAAAATGTCATCCTGCTCAAATATTACTGTATTTAAAAGAATATAGTTTTGCAAGATGAAAATAGTTCTAGAAATCTGTTGCACAACAATGTACATATAGTTAACACTACTGTACTCTGCACTTAAAAATGGTTAAGATGGTCGATTTTTTTGTTATGTGTTTTTTACAATAGTAAGTAATAAATAAATAAATACACACACACACACACCTTTCTTTTCTTTAACCTCACTTCTCAGAAATAACACCAAAGGTTTGTGAATTATTTTAGACAGCAAATCCATTCTTCAAAAAAGTTTTATGGGACATGGCTGTAAAAAAAATGGAGTTGAAAATTGAGTGTGTAAGACTGATGAATCACAGACCTGTACCTCTGAAACATACAATACATTATATTTTAATAAAAAAATAAATAAAAATATTTTTAAAAAGAAAATTGAGTTGTAGATGGGGAGTACTAAACCCTCCAGTAAGAGTCTCCCCCTTGTTCCCTAGGCCTGCCCCGTGTCCTCTGAGGACTCCTCATACTCTAGTGGGTGAGTTTGAAAATCAATGCTATGTACTCTATAAAGAAATGTAAATGCCCTCTCAGTGCTTTCAATTGGGAATTAATCAATAATGGTAGAGCTTTACTAGTCTAAGCCCTACAATCCATCTAGCCATTTATTGTAAGTAATGTTTAAGTGGACCTTAGAGGAGGTATTTCCATCTATTTTCAGGAAGAGAGTTTATGGATATAATAGGGGGAAAGCAAGCATCAGTTCCTGATGCCTTTTACCAAACTCAGAGTTTATCACATCCTCAATAAAGATATGTATAAATGACTGCATTCTTGAAAGAATTCAACCTCCAGAAAAGGCATAGCAGGAAAAGAAGTATTTCATTCATTCCTTCCTTCATTCATTCAAAAACATTTCCTTATCATCAACTATATTCCAGGCAATTGCTAATAAGCCCTGCAATAAAACATGAATCAAACACAGTTTCTACACTCAGGAAGCTCACTGTCTGGTACAACAGGCATGTTTCAACAGGTCATTGTAAGTAACTTCAGACAATGCAAGGAGAATTAAACACAGAATATATGGCAGCACCAAACCACCTGTGAGGGAGCCAGGGAAGGTTTCTTGCAGAATCGAAGAGAGTTAGCAGGCCATGATGGGGGAAAGTCGTATCAGGCAAGCCAAAAACATGAGCACATGTGAGAAACAGCTTGGTGGTCTGGGAGCGCAGAAGGTAGGAAGGAGGAATGGGAGAGAAGGAGCTAAAAAGCAAGGTTGTGGAGAGTTAGGTGCATGGGTAGGGCCTGCCCACATTTTCCTGCCCCGGCTTTGCCTATCCCCTTTTGTCACATCCTAGGGAACCTCCAAATGACACTTCCATGGAACCTTAGAATTCTATAATCACTACTAGTTCACTTGTACTCCATAGAGTAAGCAGGGAGAAAGAGGAAAGAAGAGGGCTAAGAGGAAACAGCAAGAAACATTTTACCCCCTCAATGGAAGCCACCATAAAAAATCACAACATGACTTTTACCCATAGAAAACTATGAGGTTGCTTGTGGAGAAAAATGAGTCTTTGATAGCCTTCTGAGAGGCACAAAGCTTGGACTGACCAGAAGGCACTGTGCAGAAAGGGTCCAGTAGGGACAACTGTTCCTCCAACCTCTCAGGACCAAGTTACATACAGATGCTGGGGGTCCTGGGTTGATTTACTCCGCAGCAGGTAGGCCTGACACACAAGTCTACTCTCAGCTCTAAACTCTTCCTTCTTGGGACGTTCCACTTCCCAGCTCTATTTAATGAAAATGTTCATTTCTGGGGCACCTGGGTGGCTCAGTCGGTTAAGCGTCTGACTTTGGCTTAAGTCATGATCCCAGGATCCTGGGATAGAGCCCCAATTTAGCTCCCTGCTCAGCAGGGAATCTGCTTGTCCCTCCTCCCCCTGCTCATTCTCTCTCTCTCTCTCAAATAAATAAATAAAATCTTTAAAAAAAGAAAAGTAAGGAAAAGAAAATGTTCACTTCTGATCCTATTTTCTTACCAAATATTAGAAAACTCAGGCATCATTTCTCTGTAGGCCAGTATGAACACTGAATAATTCTCCCATTGTGGAGGAGGGGCTCTTTAGAATTTGAGTCAGAATGCTGACTATAAGAAACGGACTTGCAGATATCACTTTCTTTTCATATATGAACAGCCACTCGATAAACATCAGACCAGCAAAGAAAATGAAAATGTTGACCTAGGGCAGACTTGAATTAAAATCTGAGAGTAAAGGCCTCAGAATTCTTACTACTATTTCTAAGAATATTTTCAGTTTTTAAATCTTTTAGTTGATAAAAATCAAAGCAGTGCCTTATTCCATGTGTTCCAGACTAGACGCATTGTTGTCATGTCAAGGCAAACACACACCTCAGAAACTCAGTAGTCCCATTTGCTAGATGCAGACCACAGGTTACTAGGAGAAGATGAATTTCAGAAACAATGAAAAGCATAAGCAACTATCCTTTCGGAGTTTCCAAATCAATGCTCTAGAATCTGAATTATATTGGCAACCAGGGAAAAACCAAGCATTCTTCTTCATTGCCCAAAGTACTAACATTTCCCTTAGGGATTGGATTCTTAATGTCCACTTATTAAAGGAAGAAAATCATATTGCAATCTTACAGTCTCCTGTTTCCCCCCCTTTTTCATTGACCTGAATAGCAAAGCACCATATTATTCAGGTCAAGATTTTGTATATATTATCAGGTAAGTCAAAAACATTTTTGTGACTAAATTTAGATTTTTATGTAACTGATACTTAAGGGGAAAGGCTTAAGTAATTTTGGTACCAAGACTCAAGAAAGATGTTTCTACATTTTCTGTAAAACTGCAAATAAATTTGCTTGATAAAAATAGACATGGTCAAAGTTTGAAAATAAAAGTTTTAAGCCTTTGATTGAAAAGCAAAAGATGACAGATCCACTATTCTATCAATCGGTGCAACAACTCATTAAAAAAAAAAAAAGGGACTTTATTTTTTAGAGTAGTTTTAGGTTCCCACCAAAACCGAGCAGGAGGTACAGAGTTCTCAAATACTCCCTGTCCCTTTACATGCATAGCTTCCCAACTATCATGATCCCTCATGAGAGAGCTATATTTGTTACAATCAATGAATCTACATTGACACATCGTTATCACCCAAAGTCTACATTAGAATTCCCTCTTGGTTTTACACATTCTATGGGGTTTGGCAAATGTATCCACCATTATAGTATCATACAGAGTAGTTTCACTGCACTAAAAATCTTTTGTGCTCTGCCTATTCATCCCTCCCTCCCCTCACCCTCTGGACAACCATTCATCCTTTTACTGTCTCATAGTTTTGCGTTTTCCAGAATGTCATATAGCTGGAATCATAGAGTTTGTAGCCTTTTCATATTTGCCTTCTATCACTTAATAATATGCATCTAAGTTTCCTCCATGTCTTTTCATCATTTGGTAGCTCATTTCTTTTGAGTGCAGAATAATATTCCATTGCTTGGATGTATCACAATTTATTCATCCATTCACCTAAGAAGGACATCTTGGTTGACTCCAAATTCAACAGTTCATTTTTAAACTCCATTTTTAAAAGAGTAGCCATCTGAGATCAATTACTGTCTTTATTTCCCCATTGAATTTCAGAGGCAATTCAGCCAAACTCCTAACTGATACATGAATTTCCCTCAACAGCAAATCCAACAGGCTTCAGGCTGACTTTGCTTGCATCCTCCTCTAACCGGTAACTCACCATTTTCATAAGGTAGCCCATTTTACTCCAGGATATCTGTAATTATTATTAGACAATTCCTCCTAATGGTGGACTTTGTCTATACATCTCAAAATCTGCCTTTCCATGTACATTTCCAAATGCATTTTTAAATTAAAATCTCAGCATTTTTTCTATTGTTTAAAGGGAATAAAGTATCAGAATTGTTGGTTTTATTCTTTTTTCATCTGCTTTTGCAATTTATTTTTTTTTTACTTTTGCAGTTTGATCTCTTAAAATATTTACAACAGTCAGAGACTTTCAAACAATCAACATGATCCCTCAGACTTTCATTTTCCTCTGGGACAAGCATTGCTAATTCCTTGAAGTTCACTCTCACAACACCATTTTGAGTCTCCCACATCATTCTGGCTATTCCCCTTTGGACATGCTTCTTTTTATCTATATTTTTTCTTCAGAATCAGGCACAGTCTTCCATGAGTAATCAGATGAATGCAGAGGAGAGGGAAACAATTATCTCTCATGTGGAGTGTATACATTCCAATTACTGCAGTTGGAGGCTGCATCAGCTTTTCTGCCACGCTACTCTGAGACCACATTAAACCTACAGTTAATTAAAACTCGCTCCTTCCCCATCTGCTCTACTCTGCCTCCTCACTTCTTCATCATATTTTCCCTCTTAAATTTCAGCCTGTTACATTTGGCTGTCAAGATAATTTTAGAAACTGTATCTACTATCCAAAGCTTTCACCCTGTTTTATGGTATTTAGGATTTTGATCAATTGCATTTAATTCACTCACTCACTCACTCATTCATTCATTCATTCATTCAAACAAACAACATGTCTTAAGTAAGTGTCAATTATGGTGTCATGTTTGGGCTGGGCCTGGGTATACAGAGCAAACAATGGTGCCTATTCTTAGGAAATACATAGTGTGGAGGGAATGACAGATTATAACTGATTAGACTAATGAATGTGTAATTTCAAACTAATCTAACTGCTCTGAAATTTAAAAGTACAATTTTATTAGTGATTACAACCAAGTAATCTAATGTGGATATAGGCAGGGAAATGGTAAGAAAAGCCTTCCCTACAGAAGTGACAGTCGAGTTGAGACAAGTAGAAGTTAACCAGATAAAGGGGTAAAGGTGTGGAAGAACATT
Organism: Mirounga angustirostris; assembly: GCF_029215605.1. Lineage (NCBI taxonomy): Eukaryota > Metazoa > Chordata > Mammalia > Carnivora > Phocidae > Mirounga > Mirounga angustirostris. Next base: position 170,758,660 of record NW_026991709.1, on the reverse strand, counting down.
TTAACTAGAGGAAAGGTCCTGGAGGAGGGGAAGCACATCATGGTTCAAAATCTGAACAGAGGCTAGGGTGTCTAGAATAAATAGTAGTAGTCATGGGAGAACCGTGCAAGGTGATGTTACAGATGTAGGCAGAGCCAGACCATGTAAGGTTTTTGCAGGCTGGATTAATGATCTGGCTCTACTCTAATAGCCTACAAAGAGTCTCTCTGGAGCAGACTCCACTACTTGAATTTTATCTTCATTTCCTCAAATTTTCAGAGCCCTCCCCACATTAGTCAAGTCCAAACCCTTTAGCTTGCCATACAAGGTCCTCAAAATTTGATTTTCCTTTTCAAATGTGTCTCTGGTGAGTTCTTAATGTGAGCCCTGTGCTCCTGCAGAAACAACCAATCAAGCAGTACATTTTCCTGCCCCTCCGCCTTCACCTGAAACATGCTACCTCTCTGTTCCAGCCTCATTTACGCTCCATAAGATGGATACATGGCCAAATGCACAACCACTTAGCATTTCCTCAGACAATGTTTTCTCAGTGAGACTATAATTTCCCAGTGGGCAAGAAATATTTTTGTTACTTCTTTTGAATGCTACAAAGCTCCTATACAATTTCTATACACAATAAAGAGCTAACTCATGTTTATAGATGATATAAATAGCCTCCCATAAGAGATCCCTACTGAATAAGGTTACTTGGTTAACCTAGCACTGTGTTGTGTGTAGTAGGCACAACATAATGCCTCACGGTTATAAGATTCGGTTTCCTTAGAATACATGCTGTGGAATCTTCTGTATTAGGAGTCTTTATAGAATGGAGAAGCCAAATTAGGGCATGCATATTTCCTCTCCCTTAATGTTTTAGGGCAACATTTTCCAAAATGTGCTCCACGCTACTGAGTGACATCCAAAAAGTTAGTTGAAAAGATGTTCCTTGGCCATATATGCTTGGGAATATCAGATTATGTATGAGTTTGATTTATAGAACTTCTCAGAGCATTAACCTATCAGTGGGCATTTTTATTGTCCAAGAGACATTAATCATTAATTCGTTCATTTAACAAATATTAAGAATTTACCATATGCCAGGTAACATGGTAACAGAGGTGTGCTGGTAAATGTTTAAAAACCAGCTCTCTAAAGAAAAAAGAAACACTAAACACCCCAACTTGTAGTGTTTGCTAATTTCTATAATGTATATATTCAAACATGGTCGATTTCAAGCCATCAAGGTAATATCACCAAACCTGGAGTAGTGACAGAATGCACACAATCAGCCCATTCCAGCCAGTGCAAGCTGACTTCAGCACACTAGGTGTTAACAAATGATGAATAAAATAGCCATGGTGTCTACTCTTGGACAACTTACAGTCTAGTGGAGGCAGAAGATAATAAACAAGTTAATAAGCCAATATATAAGGCTGAATTATAAAAGGGATGGCCAAGGGAAAAAAACAGAGCCTTGTCAGATAGAGCACCCTTGGGACCTGGGGAGATGGTCCCATGAGTCCTCCCCAAAGAAGAGATGTTCTAGCTGAGTACTAAGTTATAAGAAGAGGTTTGTCAGAGGAGAAAGGAGGGGAATAATGTTCCAGGTGAGAGAAACAGCATGTGCAAAAACATAAGCCTGCAATGAATATGGTCAATTTAAAGGATTTAAAAGGCCACTCTGTCTGGACAGAGTGAGTAGGAGAGAATGGCAAGAAATGAAGTTGCAGAGTTAAGTGGGATCTAGATGCATGGCCTTGGACCTCCTAGTAGGGAGTGTGGATTTTAAAAGGCAGAAGGAAGGGCGTGCCTGGCTGGCTCAGTCAGAAGAGCATGTGACTCTTGATCTCGGGCTCATGAGTTTGAGCCCATGTTGGGTATAGAGATTACTTAAATAAATAAAACTTTAAAAAAAATAATAAGAGGCAGAAGGAAGCATTTGAAGATAATTTTTGTTTTGTTTAAGGAGAAAGTGGAATATTCTTACAAGCTGATTTTTGACTGCAGTGTGAAGAATGGCCCAGAGCATTTCCCACGCTTACTTGACATGGATCCCTGCTTTGTCTAAGGAGCTTTCTCTGGAATGACCCTCACAACACATTTTGGAAAATACTATAAGTTTTAAAGAAGCATGTAATTAGTTAACATCATTTTTCAACCTCTCACACAGCAAGAAACAAATAGTTAAGTGTGATTAATAGAACCTCTCTATTGCTGCTCCCTACCAAACCACCCTAGGCTTTTCCAACAGGCTCAGGAAAATCTCCCCTGTTCATTCATATGATGAAAATGAAAACAGCTAAAAAAAATTCTGAAGTGAAAGATCTAGTAGATCCAGGTCAGATAACATCGGCTGTTGATAGTTATGCCCAAAACCTGATTGTTTTTAAGAAAATACAGTTGGTTCTAAAGCAGCACTGTCCAATAGAATGTTCTGCAATGATGGAAAGTTCTGTATCTGTACTGTCCAGTATCATCATCCCTAGCCACATGTGTCTGTTAAGCACCTGAGATACTGGTAATGTGACTGAGCACTGAATTATAAATTTTATGTAATTTCAATTCATTTAAATTAAATTTAAATAGCCACATATGGCTTTGGCTGCCATAATGGATGTCGTAATTCTAGAAAATATTAATGATAAAATAAAAAGCGGTGATTTCCCTCTCTTTATAGCTAAATGAAACCCCTGTTTCCAAATAAACTTAGTCCCACAGGAGAGCAGTAATACAAGGCATTTCAAAGGTCACTCTGCAATTTAGTCTTCCATTGTGATTTTCCGCCTTTTTTTTTTCTATTCAAAGCCATATATACACAGGAGAACTTGTTAATGTCTCTAAATAATAGATTAGAGTTATTTATGACTGTGCTCACACACTCATTTTCTCCTAAAAATATCACCACATTTTAGACATAAAGCCTTCCTCTCTGATGGAAGAAAAAAGTTGGAAGGCAGTAGAGAACAAAATAGTCTTGTGACTTTGTTTTGTTGATATGTAGCTGCAACCAACCGACACAGCAACTATTACCCACTGCTCCTATTTTTCATGTCAGCATTCAGAGTTCCTTTAAATCTCCTTTAAGCTCCCAAGCACTTTTAAATTACATCATACCAAGCCAATGGATGGGAAAAGTGGCCAGGAATATATGACCCATTAAAAATTCCCAACTGGCCTTCTATGACAAGGCGTTTCTCAAAACATTCTGTTATTTTGCAAGATAAATCTTTCTTATTGATTTTACTCTTTAACGCCCCCATCATGGAGAATTGGGTTTGTAAATGGTCCAACACATGGGGTTGCAACTTGTTTAAATGATGCTGCCTGTCATTTTCTAGGTAGGCTTGCTTTTCTTCTTCATTGCCTCATTCATTCATTTTTATCCTTCCCTGCTTCCTTTCTTCATCTGTTCAACAAACTTCTAAGGACTTACTATGTGCCTGGTACTATGGCAGGGGCTGGAGATATGGCAGTTAAGACAGAGAGGGTCTCCATACTCATGGAGTGTCTGGAATGCTACTAGACACAGAACAGCATGCTGCACAGCATGAGGAGGTCTATAAACAGAGAGGTTTGGGGAACAGATCAAAATATTTGTCTGCAAGAAGAAAGAGGAAGTGAAGAGATGGGCTTAGAGATCAGCATACTGGGCTTGAATTTCATCCAGAAATTTTGCCTCTGCAAAAGAAAAGAAAAATATTTCCCAGAATCATCTTCAAGGGCTATAGAAAAAATCATTAGAAAATTACGGAAAACAGCATCAAGGCAAATCTTACCCCATCATTAAATAAAACAGTTACCTATATGTGAATGGAAAAACAGGCAAAATCTCTTTCAGGGGCTTATAGTTTAAAATCAATTTGCTGACCTAATAATCTGAAATCCTTAGCCAGACATTCAAGAGCCTCCAAAATTTAGCTCCATTTGACTTCTCCAAATGTGCATCTCTCTGCTCCTCTCAGGAAGCCTCAGTTACAGCCAGCTGGGTCTATGCACTCTGTCCTGAAATGTTTATAGGTTGCTTACTTCTGTTCCTTTGTTTTCCTCCCAAATTCTTAGCAATTCTTCACAGCCTAATTTAAGTCTTATCTCCTACATGGAGCACTGCCTGACCTCCCCAACTTCTAAAGTAGGCTCTCTTTCTCCTCAGAACTAGTAAAGCACCTCATGACTATGATCGTTTTTAGGCAATGACAGTTTATTACTTTGCAGTTAACAAATTTATCAGGTATGGCTAAATCATAAGATTAGTGTACCTTATATTCTGCTTTTCACTAATAAAACATTTGTATATACATTTAGCTATAAAGCATTTTTTCAAACCTCATCTTGTTAAATTCATTCCTCCCTACAATCTAATTAGGTAAGTATTTTCTTCACCTGTGTACAGAGGAGAAAACAGGCCAAGAGAAGAGCCAATTCACCCAAGTTTGCACAGCTAGTAAGATTTAGCTGAGTTTAAAATAAGGACTTTTGACTCTAAAACTAGTGTTCTTTCTCCGTAACAGTGAAGGGTGTTTTTTTTAATACAGGACCCTTGTTAAATACAACAGTAGTGCACCAGACAGCTTTCATCACATAGTAGGGTATTTAGTGGGTATGTCTGAAAAGACTGATGGATTTCTGATTCATGAATAAAATGAAGTCTCTTTCAAAATCAGCCTCATCAGTAATGCAAAAGAAGCAGGGATGGGGATTCATTTTTTATAGTGCCATCCATGGGAATTTTGGGATTTAAAAAATAGCTACAAAAAGAATTGCCCTTGATTATGGCCATGCTTGCTCCAAATACATCTGAGTTACCTAACCTTTGGATCTGCTTTTTCCTAATGCTTTCAGGCCAAACCACCCAATCCTTTATGGTGTAACAGATCCTCCATAAATGGAGACAGATCAGAACAAATTATTAATACTCAAGCGGATGCAGAAACCACCCAGATGGATAATTTCAATGTTAATGCAAAAATATTTAAAAGAGCTACACAGTCACATAGAGGATTAGTAATACAAAAGAGAAAGAAGGCATTTATTTTTGAAAAAGTAATTTTTTTCTGTGTATCACTTGTACATTTTAAATAGAGTTTCTACAGCTTACATGTGCATGTTACTTTCTAAGTAAGAGGTAGCTTGCATTGTAGGTAAGTGTGCTTCTTAAGGTTATGCATGCTTAATCATATTAGTTTGCATATTCCAAATATGTCCTCTGTGCTATGCACTGTGAGGGAACTTCTTTACTCCTCACAACAACCTTGTAAGCTACATGTTGTTAGTCATCCCACTGAGAAAGTGTGTGTGTTTTCCATATACAGCAATTCTGACACTAACTGCCTGGCATTAATACATACCCCACAGGTCAAGGACTCAGTCTTACTTCAGATGCCAGTCATAAGTAGTGTACCTCCAGGTAACTCACACTTCTTCCAGCTTGGCTACAAATGGGAGGTTCCCATAACCCCCTCCCTTAGTTTTCGATTATTTGCTAAAGCAGCTCCCAGAACCCAGGAAAACAGCTAATGTACCACTTGCTCACTCACTACAAAGACTATTTTAAAGGACACAATGAACAGCCAGATGAAGAGGTACAAAGGGTGCAGTTTGGAAGGGCCCTGAGCACAGAAGCTTCAGACCCCATGGACTTGGGAATGGGTCACCCTCCTAGTACTTGGATGTGTTCCCCAACCTTAATGCTCCCTGAGCCTTATACTTTGGTGATTTTTACAGAGGCTTCATCATGCTGCATGATGAATTGTTAACTCCATTTCCAGCCTCTCTCACCACTCCATAGAATGGGGGGTGGGGTGGAGGTGAGGGGCGGAAAAGTCCAAGCTTCTAATCACAGATTAGTCTTTCTGGTAACCAGTCCCCATCTAGAAGCACACCAAGAATCACAAGATTAGAACAAAAGATCTCCTATCAATCACCCAGGAAATTTCAAGGAATTTAGGAGCTCTGCTTCAGGAACAGAGGCAAATGGCAGACATGCAGACATACACACACACACACACACACAACACACACACAACACACACTTATTATTTCAAAGGTGGAAGAATCTCCCAAACTGACTAAGGATCAGTTAAATATAAGACTATGCAAGGGCAAAAATGAACTATTGGGACTTCATCAAGATAAAAAGCTTTTGCACAGCAAAAGAAACAGTCAACAAAACCAAAAGACAACCGACAGAATGGGAGAAGATATTTGCAAATGACATATCAGATAAAGGGCTAGTATTCAAAATCTATAAAGAACTTATCAAACTCAACACCCAGAGAACAAATAATCCAATCAGGAAATGGACAGAAGACATGAACAGACATTTTTCGAAAGAAGACATCCAAATGGCCACAGACACATGAAAAAGTACTCAACATCGCTTGGCATCAGGGAAATCCAAATCAAAAGCTCAATGAGATACCACCTCACACCAGTCAGAGTGGCTAAAATTAACAAGTCAGGAAACAATAGATGTTGGCAGGGATGCGGAGAAAGGGGAACCCTCCTACACTGTTGGTGGGAATGCAAGCTGGTGCAGCCACTCTGGAAAACAGTATGGAGGTTCCTCAAAAAGTTGAAAATAGAGCTACCCTATGACCCAGCAATTGCACTACTGGGTATTTACCCCAAAGATACAAATGTAGCGATCCGAAGGGGTATGTGCACCCTGATGTTTATAGCAGCAATGTCCACAATAGCCAAACTATGGAAAGAGCCAAGATGTCCATCGACAGATGAATGGATAAAGAAGATGTGGTGTATATATACAATGGAATATTATGCAGCCATCAAAAGGAATGAAATCTTGTCATTTGCAACTACGTGGATGGAACTGGAGGATATTATGCTGAGCAAAATAAGTCAATCAGAGAAAGACAAGTATCATATGACCTCACTGATATGAGGAATTCTTAATCTCAGGAAACAAACTGAGGGTTGCTGGAGTGGTGGGGGGTGGGAGGGATGGGGTGGCTGGGTGATAGACATTGGGGAGGGTATGGGCTATGGTGAGCGCTGTGAATTGTGCAAGACTGTTGAATCACAGACCTGTACCTCTGAAACAAATAATACATTATATGTTAAAAAAAAAAAAAGAAGAAGAAGATAGCAGGAAGGGAAAAATGAAGGGGGGGAGATCGGAGGGGGAGACAAACCATGAGAGACTACGGACTCTGAGAAACAAACTGAGGGTTCTGAGGGTGGGGGGATGGGTTAGCCTGGTGATGGGTATTAAAGAGGACACGTATTGAACGGAGCACTGGGTGTTATACACAAACAATGAATCATGGAACACTACATTAAAAACTAATGATGTAATGTATGGTGATAAACATAATAATTTTTTTAAAAAGACTATATAAGGACTGTAACAAAGATTATACAATTTCCATATGGTTGGGGGATAATTTACTTTTTAAGTAGGCTCCACACCCAGCATGGAGCCCAACGCAGGGCTTGAACTCACAGCCCTGAGATCAAGACCTGAGCTGAGATCAAGAGTCTGACAGCTTAAGCAACTGAGCTGCACCCCCAAATATTTTTAATACAGAAAAAATTACTGAGAAAATCATATTTAAGGAAAGATTGAGTGATAGAATAGCTAAATTGGAAAAATTAATATAAACTGTTTCCTAAAAGGAAATACTTTTTTTTCAGTTTTTTTCTCTAAAAATGACTCAACAGCATCAGCAGCACTTTGACCCCATTGTCTCTTTATGTGGATTTCTAGGTCCCAGACATTAGTTTCCAATATGTTTCTTCTAAAAGGAAACCTGGGATTCTCAGAGGGTAACTAGTTCCCTGCCTTGGAACTGAGTCATATCAGGAGAGCCAGAACATTTGCTAAAGAACACTGGTGCTGTTGAGGACATCAGAACAAAGGGCCAGCTTACAGAGACTCATACTGACCAACTTAAGGCAGTTGGAGCATCAAAAAAAGAAAAACAGGGGTACCCAGGTGGCTCCTCTAGTTAAGCATCTGCCTTTGGCTCAGGTCATGATCCAAGGGTCCTGGGATTGAGCCCTGCATTGGGCACCCTGTTCAGCAGGGAGCCTGCTTCTCCCTCTCCCTCTGCTCCTCCCCCTTTCTCGTGCCCTTTCTCTCTCTCTCTCTCTCTCTCAAGTAAATAAGTAAAATCTTTAAAAATAATAACAATAATTACAGTTAAATAGAACAAGTTTGAGTTTGTGAAAGGCCATGATTCCATCCTGATAACAAATAGGGAAAATATAACAAAGTAGATGAAAAAGTAGTTCTAATGCAAAAAGAGGAGTGACTATAAATATATATATTTGCCTTTTGATTGATTATAATAATTAAAAGATTATAAGTAGGTGTGTTGCTTCTATATATTCTTCTGTACATCTGTTCATAAGGTGCAGATATGTACTTAATGTCTAAGTAGAGAAGTAATTGTAAGTCAGCTAAGTAGTTGCAAGGAACTTTGGAACTAAACCCTCAAATAGAAAAAAAATGATTATGGTCACAAATAATAACCAGGTGGAATGAGGTTTAATCAGTAGTCACACTCAATGATCAAAGAGAAAGAGGGTTTAACAGAGAATTTTGAGATGATTGGTTAGCTAAATATTATCAGAAAACTAGATGGCCCTACAAATTATATTAAATACTAATGAGGCATAGATAAGTTGTTAATAATACTTACAGGACAGGGTAATGTATAATCATTGACAGGATAATTGATGATACAACGTTAGTCATGCAAAATTTAAAGAATGCCTCATTCTGGGGAAAAAACACAAATTGCAAATGTCTAAACCTTTGGGAAAGATGCAGAATTCAAATCATGCCACTAATGTAACAAATACAGTATAAATTTCATAAGGAACCTTGCCAAATGATCATTGGCTGGTGCAAATCAATTTGGCACAAGCAATCAGTCCCATTCACGCATCAGAAATTAGCTTGTTGATAATCCAGATCCTAGAACTAAGGTGGTATGAGAAGATACTGGGGTTGTTTTGGTTTCAGGGATTTTTTTTGAAACCAGCAAAGACCTTGTAATCCTGGAAGATGACAATATAAACTCTACTATAATTTTAAGCTAAATTAAAACAAGCACTGTTGTAATCCTACAAAGGTATTTAAGAATATGTATCAAAATAATAAAGAAATTAGAGAATCAATAATTTTGAATAGTTTTAGTGTAATTACAGTAACCAATTAAGTAAACATTGTAATTATAGTCATTTTGTCTACTCTTCAAGGTATTTATTTACAGTGTTCAAAAGTTTCAGTCACATTAAAATTTGAACTGTAATTTGCACTTTCTATGAGAGCTTAACTAATTTCATTTGTAATAAATTTTAAATATTCAATTTGATGTCTCAGAGTTTTGTCTATTAGGTATGTACATTTAGTAAATTGAGCATATTACGAAATATATAGAGAAGTTTATATTCCTCTCTGTTAAATAAGCCCCTAGAGAATCAAAGTACCTTCTCAGTAGCAATAATCTAAGAGGTTGAGCAATTTGTCCAAGATCACATTGCAAACCTAGATTTGTATGAATCCAAAGCCTGTATTTATATCTATGCATCCAACTCTTCATAGACATTTTTGGTAGTAGCTTTTCTCACATTTAGGCCACTATTCTTTTTCACTTGATGGTGAATGATTTGGGGTTATACAGACACAACTGCCCAGACAGTTTCTGCATGGGCTGGATTCAGCCACAAGAACCATCAGTGTGGAGCACACAACTTTTTAATTAAAAAAAAGAATTCATTGATGATGCTTTTAAAAAGAAAACCTCCCATAGAAATATAGATGTCAAGCTTCTCTTGAAAAATTGGCAGAAAGATCTGGCAATACTGGGCTCTCATGTGTCAAAAAGCAACAGAAATTGAGTTATGGCTGCCTCTGGAATGGGGCACTCTTGTCATTTGCCACTGTCCCCATCTAGCCAGCTTACCTACTCTACATTACCTGTCTGGCCCTCATGTAAGTGTGCTGTTTCCATTGAAACCAACTGCACCAAGACCCTCATGTCATGCACATTTGTAGAAGCCATTGTCAAAAGGGAATTTGAATAGTACCAGGCACAACAGAGAGATAGAACCTATTTCAAGACCTATTTTAGGACTGTTTCTCCAGTTCTAAACTGCAGACTCTAGAATGGTGATATAACAAAGCAGTAAGACCTATTTTAGGACTGTTTCTCCAGTTCTAAACTGCAGACTCTAGAATGGTGATATAACAAAGCAGTAAGACAGTTTTGACATGGAATGGGATTCGTGGAATAATCTACATTTGTACTCCTATATCTATATCTAAATCTATATAATATATTATATATATACTCTAAATACAGTTAAACATGGAGCAAAGGAGAAAGAGCCAGCAAAGGACCTTGAAAAAGAGCAGCCAAAGAGGTCTAATGAAACCAAAAGAGTTCATCCATCCATCTATTTACAAAGGTGCTCTGCCAGGTATGTAAGTACCTCATAAATCTTCCCTGAATTTATCATCTATTCATCCAGTGATTTTGAGAACCCACTTTGTTCCAGGCACTGTGGAATATGCACGGGGTATAAAGCAGTGAACAGAATACATAGGATCCCTTCCATCTCCTGTCATACCCTAAATCATAATCCTACAAATAAATAAAACTGGTAAATTTTAGGGGCACCTGGGTGGCTCAGTCGGTTAAGCATCTGCCTTCAATTGAGGTCATGATCTCAGGGTCCTGGGGTTGAGCCCCACATCAGGCTCCCTGCTCAGGGGGGAAGTCTGCTTCTCCCTCTCCCTCTGCACCTCCCCCTGCTCATGCTCTTTATCTCTCTCAAATAAATAAGTAAAATCTTTAAGAAAAAATAAACTGTGGTAAATTGTTTAAAGAAAAAAAAGTAAAGGATGCTGTGAAAGTGATGTGGGAAACAAAGTCAGAAGGAAAATCATTAAATTTCCTTACTACCTAGAGACCACTGACAAGCCCTTGAAACAGGCAGAGTGACATTCCTCTAGGGACGCAATTGCTTCGATGTTAATACTTTGCTAAGGGCAAAAGGCAATCCTAGCCCGAGTCCCCCCACCCCCCACCAGGATCCTGTAAGTCTACTTAACATATAAGAATTCCTTTGGAAACTTCCTTTATCTCTAAACCCTCCAAGATACAGTTGGCAATCATCTCGCAAGCATATGACCCACCAATATTTATCTGAAGGGTCTCATGACTCAGGTTTTATTAGACGATAATAAATGATCTTTTCCCAACAATAGCTAGCCCACTCAAGGTCCTGGAAACCTTGCTTCCAAAATTCCTTAGAGACTTATGCTCTCCCTAACCCCCTCCCAACTTGAAAGTATATAATAGGCCACTCCTCATGACCCCGATGCAACTCTTTCTGCCCACGGGTCCTGTAAAATTACCTTTTTGCACCAAAGACATCTCAAGAATTCTTTCTTGGCCGTCGGCTTCAAACCCTAATAACATCTTTCCTACATCAAAAGCATATACCAGGGATTGCCTTCCCTAACTTAGGGATTCAAAGCAGGTATCTCTGAGGACATGACATTAATTAATTAGGACCCATAGGTCACTGATCATCCCTTTCCAAACCTTGGTCTGCTTCACTGTATGTCTACTTGTCAGCTGAATTATTTAATAACAATAATGGTAGTAGTTAACATAAACTAATGACTTATCATATACTCAGCTTTGTGGTGAGTGCTTTATACAGATCAACTATTGAACCCTCATACTAACTCTGTTTTAAGACTGATGCTCTTACTATTCCCACTGTGTAGATGAGGAAGCAAGCAAAGGCACAGAGGTATTGAGTATTTGTCCAAAAGCTGGAAAACTGAAGTCAAAACTCAAATTCAAATCTGCCCTTCTAAAGTTGCCACACTCTTAACCCATAACTTTCTTATAAGGGATCCATACCTCTCCTGATGAAGTCAGTCTACCTGGTAAATAGATGTATATTAAACTCTCTCTTTCTCTTTCTGTCTTGGTGTCTCTTTCTCTCTCTCCAGAGCAGCTTTTCTCAAAACAATAAATGTCAATGTATCTTAACCCACTTTTATCGTAAAGAGTTGATCCAGCAAGTACAAGCATATTCCTCCCGTAATACCTTTTTATTAAGGATAAACATGAGTTAGGAGACACAGTGCAGCATCCAATCTCAGAAAGCAATTTTTAAGGATTGAGTATCTCCACTTTATGTTGCAAAATAACGAACACATGGACACCCCAGAATGCTTATCCAACACAGTTTGCCATGTTAGCATTTAAAATAGGCGAGCATGTGCTGAGAGATATAAAGAAATGTAACTATACAGATGATTTCTTCCCTATTTTAGCTCAACATTGATCATTTTCTGTTAAGTAAACACTCTAAAGTAAAAGGAGTCAATGGGAATTTGGATCTTTCAGAAGAAATTACATGGCAAAAGCTCACTGTAGGGAGGTGAGAAAAGAGAAAGCAAAGGAGCCTTTAGTACTGCTGAAGGAAAAATGAAAAGCTGATAACCTTGGCTGAGAAAACCCTTTCAGAATGAGTCATTTCCGTATGCAAGAAAGATCACATTTTATGCAGTTGCACTATGAAATAAGAAGAAAGCTTTTTTCTCCCCTTATCCAAGCAGGGAAGATCATTCCCTAGATTAACATTAGAAGCATAAAAATATTTTCTTCTGGGCGCCTGGGTGGCTCAGTTGGTTAAGCAACTGCCTTCGGCTCAGGTCATGATCCTGGAGTCCGGGGATTGAGTCCCGCATCGGGCTCCCTGCTCGGCAGGGAGTCTGCTTCTCCCTCTGACCCTCCTCCCTCTCATGCTCTCTGTCTCTCATTCTCTCTCTCTCAAATAAATAAATAAAATCTTAAAAAAAAAAAAAATTTTCTTCCTAGTTTTTCCTCCAGCATCAAGCAACCATGGCTTTTCTTAACCCTTCGACACTCACAGCTTTGTAAGTATTAATGCCTCGGAAAGTTTGTGTTGTAGCCTGAATCTCAACCCTTAAATACCCTGCAAGGTGTGGGGAACAATGAAGGCCAAAAATGCTGCAGGACACCTTGGGGCATTCCTTTTACGCCCCAAAACAAGGAAATTTCATTGAAGCTTAAGTTACCCTACATCCTTCAAAGTTGGAGTTATCAGAACCTTTTAACATGAGATAGCATGTGCACACTCTGTCTAAATTTAATGAACGTCTGAAAAAAGTTTTACCAAAAGCTGAAGCAGTGTAATGAAACAAGGTGGGGAGGTCATTTGGTTTTGTTCTGTTTTGCATATTGTAGAGGAAAAACAAATGTCAAATCATTTAGCGCTATGATGTTGCATGATAAATTAGAGCAATATTTCTGAAGTATATTTAATTACAAACTGGCCTGAGCTTTCAAAGGACAGAGCATGTAGACAGATGTGTCCTGAATATGAAACATTACTATATTAATGATGTATTAAATCATTTTTACAAAACAGAAAACCCACTGCTTCTAGAGTACATCACCAAATATCCACAGCTTTTTGTATATACCATGTGAAGGAGAGAGGTTTTTGTTAAATTTCAAATACCAATGCATTCAAGGGAACGGAAGCATCTAACTAAGCCTGTAAAGATCTGTGTCTTCATTCATTCATCCCATAAATATTTATTGAGGGGTGGCGCCTGGGTGGCTCAGTTGGTTAAGCGACTGCCTTCGGCTCAGGTCATGACCCCAGGGTCTGGGATCGAGCCCCGCACTGGGCTCCCTGCTCAGTGGGAAGCCTGCTTCTCCCTCTCCCACTCCCCCTGCTTGTGTTCCCTCTCTCGCTGTCTCTCTCTCTCTCTCTCTCTATTAAATAAATAAATAAAATCTTTAAAAAAAAATATATATATATATATTTATTGAGGGCCTGCTAGAGCCAGACATTCTTCTAGGTCCCGAGGATATAGCAGTAAATGAAACAGAGTCTCTCTTCTCCTAAGGCAGACATTCTATTATGGGGAAACATGATAAACAAAAAGCAAATACATATGCAATAACATATTGAGGGATACAGTCTCTGAAAATGAGAAAAGAAGAGTAGCTGTGGAGTGAAAAAGGGAGGTGGTAAGTGGGGGGAAGGGCTTTTGAAAATGGTTTGCTGTTGTCTTACCTCCAGCCATTAGCCCCCAGAAAGGGAGCGGTGAAACTGAGAAAGAGCTCTGGGTGAGGAGGCAGGAGACATGGGCTCTAGGCACAGCCTTCTCAGCAAGGGGGCTCATCTTTGTTAGGTACACTTATATTAAAGATCTCAGGGAAGTCTGGAAAAATGAGAAGGCCTCAGAAATTCAGAAACTGGAAAGAGATCCTTTGGTACTGTTTCTTTGAAGGCCAAGTCTGTTGCTTTATCGGGAGGCAGAAAAGAACACAGGCATTGGGAGCAGAAAGACCTAGTTCAATCTCTTCTTAGCTGTGCGACCTCAGGCAAGTTGCTTTATAACTTGAGGTCAGTATCCTCATCCATCAGAGAGAGATAGATACCCACCTCAGGAACTTTCCATAAAAAAAAAAAAAGAATTAAATGGGATCCCACGTGCAACATTAACTCAGTGCTTGGCTCCTGGTAAGCACTCAAAAAATGGGATATGGTATTATTATAGTAGATAACAACACAATGACTAATGCCCTCAAAACAGAGGCAACAAGTCTTTTTTATTTTCTCAAGAGTCCCCTTCTTTTTTCTAGGTGAAATAACCTGATTATGGCAAATTGCTTTCTTTAGGCTGGTGAATGGTATCTATCATGTTATAGATTAGTCTACTAAATATTTGCATTTTTAAAATAACAGAGCCCATTTGCAGCTATTCAGATAAGCAGAAGGAAAAAAAAATCCACTGAAAACTAATGCTAGTCATTTAGTTACTAGGTCCAAATCATTTACAATTGCAGGAGCAGGATTTCCCTAGATTTGGACTCACATGCAGAGAGCAGCCATGGAGAGGGCAACCCTGGGTACTGAGTGGGTGTGTTTATATTTGTTTGACTGACTGTATCCTAAATATGAATATAAAAATAAACTTTAACTTTGACTCCTTTGTGGATTATTAATACCCAGGGCTCTCTGCGAATGCTGACAGAAATATTTAAGCGTTTGTCATTTACATACCTTGCTCAGAAACAAAGAAGAAAGAAACAGAAACATTTTTAAAGCTTTGCAAGCAAGCAACATGCAGAAGAGAGAAGATTAGCCATTTGGCAACAAGAGGCACAGCCAGAGGAAAGCTTATGCCAAGAATATAGACAGAATATGACCTAGAGACACGGTTTACTGGGATAGAAGGAGTTCCCAAGAAGTATCTCTTACATTTGATCCATGAAGCGACAGGTGTTCTTGGAAATAGGATCCTGTGTTTGGCTTGGGCCATGTCCTCTATCAAAATAGAGACAAAGGATTGGAAAAATCACCACCACACTGACAATTCCCATTAACCTCTGGCATGGAATAACACGCTCTTATCTACCAGCAACTGCTGCCTCGTCTGCAACCCGCCTCTTATCTTCATTTGCAGGCCATGGAATTACCCTGGCCTCTGAAAATGCACCAAAAGCAAATATTGCTGCAACCTGAACCTCTTTGGTGATTAAGAGCCCCCTGAGGCCCAGAGAGGAAGGTTGCAGATAAATGTTTATCTTGATAAGCACACATCACCCTGCCTAGGCTTTTTAATCGAGGCCAGCAATAGTTCCTCTTTGTTCAGAAAACTCACAGGGATTGAATAACAGCCAAGCTAAGAGAGGAGGGGAAAAGGGGAGACAGGTAGGTAGAAGTTTGTTGCCACATGCCTGTGGCCATCCTGCTGTCTCAGCCGGCTATGTAAATGTATTTGGAACAGAGGTGACAGCCTTCTCTTGCTTGTAAGAAGCCTCTGAAGAAAGAAGGGCCAATACAGAACACTGGCCAATCCCTCACCAATGACAGACATTCCAAACTGTCAAGGACTGTTTTACCTGGGCATCCATAAGTCACCAATCTCAACCCAGTAGTATGAGCAATCACTTTCAACTGATCAGAATGGGCACTCGAGAAGAAATGTGCTCATATATTTTAAATAAGAGCCCAGAATAATCACCGTACACCCTTTCGCCTATGGGGGATGAAATCCTAAAACAACCCTAAGCTTAGAAATTGTAAACACCACTCTTGGCTAGATTTTTGACTCACGTGACACCATTTTAGAAACCATGTGGTCTATAAAGGAAAATGTTATCACAAAGTAGCAGATGTGAAGCCTTGAAATGTCAAGTGCATTTAGAGAAAAACCATATTCTTAAATGGCAACAGGTGGCCTTTACTTTTCATACTCATTTTAGGAGAGATCACAAAAGAGAACACACTTGCCCTGTCAAGGTGATGAAGGATAATCAGGCAGGAGGTGAAAACATTATGTGAAAAGTCAAAACATTTGAAAAGGTTAAAAAAAATTTGTTTTCCATGATACTCAATGGTTTTCAGTCCTTTTGTGGAAGATAGTACACATGCATGCATTATGTCATATCAAATAAGATTCCTTTTATAAAGTAGAAAAAAATAGGTTTTGCAGAGAAGGGTCAACTTGTACTTCATGAATAAAGAAAATGGAGGTAGTAGAGAATGAATGACAAAGAAATGCTTAGGTGACAAATACGGCATGTGTCTTCTCTACAGCCTCATCCAACTCTTGGAGGAAAGTTGAGTTTGTCCACATTTCAATACATTCACAGGTGACCCACTTGGAAGAAAACTAAGCCTTGCATTCAGGAAGCGGCTTATTGGGAAACTACGTAGTTTGGTTTTATGCACAAGTCTTATCTTGCAGCTCTTTATTGACCTTGTTTTCATTTGCTCAAATCTAGCTGTTTTATATCAGCAGATAATTTTCTCAGGACTCAGTATGATGAACTAATAATGTCTTGTGCTACCAAAATAGAGAACTTCAAGATGAAACTCTTGAAGCATCTAACCCATCCTGACAAAGCCACAGTCTTGCTTGGCAGGTATTTTCCACTGCTTTACTTAGCCTCATTTTAAATAGATTAAGCGGAGTCTTTCACTGCCTAAGACCTCTCGTTGTTCAAGAAGTGTCCTTTCTGGGGGGAAATCGGAGGGGGAGATGAACCATGAGAGACGATGGACTCTGAAAAACAAACTGAGGGTTCTAGAGGGGAGGGGGGTGGGAGGATGGGTTAGCCTGGTGATGGGTATTGAGGAGGGCATGTTCTGCATGGAGCACTGGGTGTTATGCACAAACAATGAATCATGGAACACTACATCAAACACTAATGATGTAATGTATGGTAATTAACATAACAATAAAAATAAATAAAATAAAACACCTCAAAAAAAAAAAAAAAGAAGTGTCCTTTCTTACCTTTAAATGTACATTGGACTATGTTCATCCCATTGTTTCTATTCACTGCTCCTTACCGGTACCCATATTGTCCCCAACAAAAGTAGGCATGGGGAGAGGGAGAAAAAAGGAGAGAGAATTGTCAGAAGGCTTTGAAAAGAAAAGACATACAGAGTTGAAGAAATAGGTCTTAGCTCTCCTACAGAACTAAGAATGCATGAAGTACTTTATAATCATTAGCTAGTTGATCCTCTATAGGAGTGGATGAATTTCCTACCTAGTACCCCCAATTTTTAAAACCTTTTTATGCTTTCTTCACTCCCACATGTAAGGTCTCACCCCACTAATTCTCCAGGTGTTGATTCCCACAACTGAGTTGACTCAAGAAAAAATAATCACAGACATTTTGAAAGAGGAGTATTGATTATACCCATTTGACAATTAGGAGTAGTTTTTTTTTTTTTCTGCCAAAAATTCCTAGAAGGATTATTTATCTTGGGTCATTCATTTTAATAATTTCCAATAGATTTTTTAAAATTATTTTATTGTATAACTAAATTCTCATACCCTTAATCATTCCAATGAATTCACAGGTTAGGCAAAACAATGCTTATGTTTTGCTATTGTTGCATTCTTGCCATGTTTAATTAGTTATAGTTGAATGATAATAAGTAAATTAATCTTAAATAATAAAATTACAGATTAGAGTCACATGACATGATGATTTCTAAGGTCCAGAGAGATCACTCAAAATTCTAAGATCTTTTGCTTTAATTTTGCAACAATTTTGGATTCAAAAGTAAAGAGGCATGAGGAGACCAACTGTTGGAGAGACCACTTCATAAAGAGAATTTGTAGTAGACAAGGCTCCATCTACCATAATTTACATCTTCAGAATTTGTAACTCAGAATTCTTCTAATTTCTCCTTTCCATTTCATGTTGTTTCCATCCTGTATTCCTTTTAGTAATGTGTATGCTTTTATGGGAGAATACAAAAACACTAAGAATGGTAATAATAATAGTAATAATAATGATAATAATAATAATAATAATAAATATTTATTGGGTGTTTCATCCAGCTACAAGTTTAAGTTCTTTATGGGATAATACATTTCACCCTAACAATATCCCCATAAGTTTTATTATTATGCCCATTTGATGAATGAAGAAATTGAAGTACAAAAGGTTAAGTAACATCTACAACCTCATCCAACCACAAATGATGGATCCAGAGTCTGACTCCAGAGCCTATATTCTTAACCACCACATTTTACTTCATCCCTCAAAGAGGTAGCTAAATTGATGCCATCTATTAGTCCCTTGTTTTTTTTCTCTCAACCTTTATTCAACATTAAAAAGCAAACACTAGTAGCAATTATCTGAGTTGTTTGCCTTCAAATGCTGCTAAGGCCAGAAGACAATTTCTAAATTGTTCTGCCTAGTTTTACGAGTTCTTATGTATTGAATGTTATTTCACTCCAAAGAAAATGATATATCACTTCAAAATGGTGTGCTTGGAAATAATTGGCACTACCTTGTCCATTTCTGAAATCAAAGTATAAGTTAGGACTCCCGATTAAGTGTCAAGGCAGTATTCCAAAGAATGGTGGGAAGGTATCTTGCACTGACATTGAACTTGGAGAGGATTAAAACATCAACAAAATAAAACAAGAATGAAAAGTATTTCAGATATCAACACTTTACTATCTCTGTTCTCCCTTTTGTTTAGGCTGCATCCATGAAATCCACTCTCAACAGTCTAATCCCAACAGCTCTCTTCCCTCTCCACATTCCTGCAGAGTTTATATGCCACCCTTATTTTCACTGTCATTTTTTGAAATTGTGTAGTTACTGAATGGTACCATTCATCTTCCCTCCCTATAAACTCCTCTGAGGGTTTCTTGTTTGTGCTCAATAGGTTGATTATGATTATGGTTTCTACAACAAGAAGGAACTCATGGAAATCATCTAGTAGAACCCATTATTTACAGAGGAATTAACTAATGCTAAGAGAGGTTAGAGAGCATATTGTAGGTTACACAGCTAATTAAGGAGCAAATTAAGTATTGGCATCTAGATGTTTTTATTCCTGATCCTGAGCTCTTAACCCCAAATCAAGGTTTTCAGCTGAAAAGAAGCCTTGCAAAAGAGAGATGATACAGAAATACCTGGCTGCTTCCATATGTTCATATCCACATATTTAAGCAAATTACATAATGGGGGTCTGAAAATGAAAAGACCATCAGTAATATTTAAGAACTTAAATAGGAGATTTAAATTTTTTAATCAAAAAATTTAATGCCAAGGAATTACAGTCAAATATATAGGATGATAAATTTACTCACAGATAGCCTGATGGGAATCTCTAAGCTACTGAATGAAGGTAAGGGTTTAGATACAATTCATGTCCATTTTAGCAAAGCACTTCACATAGTCTTCCATAATCACCTGTTGTTACAAGGATTAGCAATGATTTGAACCATTCCCAATGAGTGCTGCTTAAAAGATCAATATTGATTTGGAGAGAAGTCCCTAGAATAGTGCCACAAAGCTCTGTTTGGGGTCCAAGTCTCCTGAATATTTTAATCAATACATCTGATTAAAATGTAGAACATGTGTCTGTAAAAAACTCTTTAGACTGAAACAATTCTGGGAAAGATAGCAGTACAATGGCCAACAAAACGAAGTTCAAAACCATCTCTGCAGGTAGCTATGCTGGGCTGAAATGAGTCAGAAGAAATACAACAAGTATGAAAGAAGATTCTTATATTTAAGCCTTCAAAAAATGGAAAAGAAACAACTAAACAAGTGCAAGATGAGAGGCCCAGCTTGAGAGCTATTCCCTTTTAAAAAATTCAAGACTTTTATCTCTTCACTGTCTCCTAACCCCCAATGTGATAGTATTAGTAGGTGGAGACTTTCGGACGTGAGTAGGTCATGAGGATGGAGTCTCATGAATGGGATTAGTACCCTTATAAAAGAGACCCCAGAGAGCTCTCTCTTACTCTTCCATCATGTGAAGACACATTGAAAAGATGGCTGACTGTGAACTAGGAAGTGGGCCCATTCCATTGACATGAATCTGCCAGTGCCATGATCTTGCACTTCACAGCCCCTAGAACTGTGAGAAGTAAATGTTTGTTTTTAAGCCACCCAGACGTTGGTATTCTGTTACAGCAGCCCAAGCTTTCTAAACAAATGTCACACTAATGGATAGGTTGGAATCAAAAGTGGGTGGTGCTAGATCACGGCCTGCAGAGCTACTTTGAAAAGAACAAATTTGGAATCCAGCCATGTAGAACTCTACTGGAGTGTCACACAAAAGGCACTAGGGAGAACAGATTAAAATAGAGGCAAGGCCATGGGCCATGAGAGCAACAAGAAGTCAGGGTGGCGTTGGTGGATATGAAACTTTGAGAAGGAAGCAGAACTCCTGAGGTATTAGACTGGCTATGGGCCTTTGAAAGACCATGACCTCCCAAAGAAAACATGCAAACAGATGAGTGTGGCTGTGTTCCAATAAAACTATTTGGACACTAAAATTTGAATTCTATATAATTTTCACAAGTCACGAAATATTCTTTCATTGTTTTTTCCCCCCAACCATCTGTGAAAATGTGAATAGCCATGGGCTTTAGTTTGGCAACTCTAGTGACAGACTATAGAGTTGAATGAATGAGTGAAAATGATTTATTAGGTGTTTTAGGGAACAGAGATAACACCAGGAGCAACAGAAGATGGACTTCAAGAGGAAAACATATTCTGTGGTAATCCAGCTATTTTAGGAAAATTCTGGGGGAAAATGTTAATCTGTAAAAAACACTAAGAAAATCACAACTATGCAGCAGGAACCTTGGCCAAAAAATTCACCCCAGGAAATGTGGAACTGCTTCCTTAAAGAGAGAAATTTCATCTATCCATAAGTTAAGTGTCTTCCTTGAAGCTGAGACCAGGAGGGATACATGAGAGTTGAAGAAAAGCAAAGGTCAGAGAATGGCATCTTTTCCAGAACAGGACTGGATTCTCAGTTGTATTATTTCAGACCTGCAACAGAATACATTTTTTTCTGCAGAAGAGAGACTTTTTAGAAATAAATAAAATGAAATTCTTTTCTAGAACTCATTGGATTACCATACAGTTAGTTTTTAGTTTTTATACCAACTCATCTATTTGATTTCATTCTCCCTGTTCTTAGAAGTTGAATAAAACTTAGCAGCAGAAATGGCAGCTGCCCCCTCAATGAAAGAGAAATACAAGAGCACAGTCAATGCGTTTCCTTATTAGATGTGTGCTTTACATGGGAAAATGTCCACCTGAGTTTTAGTACCATGGAGTTGCCCAGAATTGAAGATTTTCCCATGGATCATATACTGTAATTAAGTACTTGAATGCTATTTCCAACAAATAATTGCTTTTATGTCAAATACAATGTTTTAAATATGGCATGTAGTTTACTAGTTTCTAAAGGAATGATGTTATTACAAATTCTAGGGCAAGAGTGTCAGTCTGGTTTATATTACTCTGCAGAGTTTGCCATCATCCCCTTTACATTAAAAAATAATGAATCTGATCTCATTTGCAGGTTCTTAAAAGCAAGCATCACGTGGCCATATGGCAATATGAAACCACGGCTCATAAATAGTAAATGCAAACAGGATTTTCTTACCTTTTCAAACAAGTACAACTGAAGCCTTTCTGGTTCTCCAGGGACTCAAACTTCTTTACAAAATCTTTGGAAATTCAGGGGTACAATAAAAAACAAAAGTCTCTGTGGACTGTGGTAGATCAAGGATTTGTTTCTCCCCCTGCTTTTCCCCAGAAGTCTACCAGTTGTTCTATAGTTATAATCATTTTTAGGATGGAAAAATCTGGTGTCTGTGAAAAACCTCAATTCACTCATTTTTTCGAGTATTGCAAGTGTTCCTTTTTTCTGGAGTAACTTTGGTAAGTCATGGTCATTAAAGTTTAGCATAGTACTTGTATTAATTTCTAGGGCTACCATAACAAAGTACCACAAAATGGGTGGCTTAAAACAATTTAAAATATATTCTCTCACAGTTCTGGAAGACAGAAGTCCAAAGTCAAGGTGTAGGCAAAGCCATGGTTCCTCTGAGGCTCTGGATAGAATCCTTTCTTGCCTCTTCCCAGCTTCTGGTGGTGGCTGTCAACCATTGGTGCTCCTTGGCTTGAGGCTGTATCACTTGGATCTCTCTGTCATCACCCAGCATTGCTCTCCCTGTGTCTCTTTCTCTTCTGCTTATAAGCCATCAGTTATATTGGATTAGGGCTCACTTTGCTCCAGTAGGATCTCATCTTAACTAATTCCATCTGCAATTACCTTATTTCCAAAAAGGTCACATTCTGAAGTTCTAGGAGTTAGAGTTTCAACGTACCTTTTTCAGGGACACAATTCAACCATCACAATACTTAAAGAAATCTGACCCCAAAAGATTTCAGGCCATGTGAATGAAGAACTCTGAACAGAGGCCAAGACCATATCAACAAAATTCCTGTTGAACCCCTTCCATGCAAAAATAAGCCTACCTGACTCTCCCTGAGCACCTTTTCCATCACAGGCACTGTCCACCATGTCTCTCATGCTAATCCTACTACTATCCTGCAAGGTAGATGTTTCATTTCAGGTTTATAGATAAGGAAAAGAAGGACCCAAGAGGTACAGTGACTTGCCCAATGCCAAGTCAAGAGAGCAAGAGATGCAGCAAGATTCAAATCCAGGGGGTCTGATAGACAAAGCAGTGGGTACACTTACAGAGTCACGTACTTAAATAATACAAGCGTAAGTTATTATTCATTGACAGTAGAGTGGTATCATTAGGAAGGGTTGTAAATGTTCAGAGTGTGGGCTGGAGGTCTTTATGATGTTTATTCTGAATGCTCCTACAGATCAGAATTACATTATTGGACACTTATTATCTGCTAGGGTTTACAGCAGACACTTGGGATACAAGATTAAACAATATGTCATCTCTTCCTACAAGATGTGGACAATCAAAATTTGGTGTAATAAGACAATAATTACATAACATTTATCAGGCAG
Source organism: Mirounga angustirostris (assembly GCF_029215605.1). NCBI lineage: Eukaryota > Metazoa > Chordata > Mammalia > Carnivora > Phocidae > Mirounga > Mirounga angustirostris. The sequence continues at coordinate 170,735,305 of NW_026991709.1, read as the reverse complement.
TTAGTCCATTCCTGGGCTTATTCTCTATTTAATGAAGTACTCCTTCTTGAGGTTGAGTTTATGGACAAACTAAATTATACAAAAAGAAATAAAAATGTTCTGTATATATGCTACCTGATGGAAAAAGTGAGGCTTACAATTTAGCCGAAAGGCTGGCAATAATTTTTTTAGGTGGTACCTAACAATATTTTTTAAATCTACAAATTATCACCTTTAACACTGCTTCAGTGTTTTTTTGGTGAATTGGTCTCTTGTAACATGAAAGGGGAGTAATAAAAATTGAAATTGGTTTTTTTTTAGTTCATTTCCAATTATAGTAAACAGTGAATTCCATTCTTTTGTGCATTTTATTTTTTTAATAGATTTTTTTAAGATTTTTATTTATTTATTTGACAGAGGGAGAGAGACAGAGACAGCGAGAGAGGGAACACAAGCAGGGGGAGTGGGAGAGGGAGAAGCAGGCTTCCCGCAGAGCAGGGAGCCTGATGCGGGGCTCGATCCCAGGACCCTGGAATCATGACCTGAGCCGAAGGCAGACGCTTAATGACTGAGCCACCCAGGCGCCCCACCTTTTGTGCATTTTAGATCAAATACCAAACTAGCTTATTGCAAAAAGAAAGTGAGTTGGAAGCGTTAAATCTATTATATAATTTTTAAATACTTTTTCTGTCCTCAACTCAGTTTAGTACAGTGATGGTTTCTCATGTTCAATGAAACATAAAATTCAGAGGAATATCTTTGTTTGTATTTGGATTTGCTGTTAATGTTGTTATGTAGCTTTTGATTAGTGTACTTGCATTTATGAATACTACTATATACACATGATTTCATTTTTAAAACATCTATTAATACTTTATATAAAGAAATTATTTTTTGCTCAGTTACATGATTTATAATTTAATTGTATTGTATATGTAATCTGACATACAGTGAAGGGTAAAAGTGCTCCTCCAAATCACATTTTTATTTATTTTTTAAGTTCAATTTCTTTAAACTCAAAACAAAACAAAACAAAAACAAGCTCATCCATTTCTTCCAGCCCCTACCCCACACCTCTGGCAACCACCAATCTTTTCCCTGTATTTAAGAACTTGGTGTTTTTTGTTTTTGTTTTTATTTTTGTTTTATGGGTTTCCCACTATCCAAAGTAGAGCATTCCTTTTGAAACCTGTCCTAAACCAAAATGGATTAAAGCAAAAAAGCAATTAGCATTAATTTATATGGAAAAAATTTTTGGCATTCCCAGAATAAACTCTCATAGGCTTTTCTGATACCTTAGGACACATCTTGCTAACAGATACCCAAAATAAATCGAGATAAAGCACAGATGCTCCCAGACACAGTTCAAAGCTAGGCAGCTTGATGCTGAGAAGCTGACTGCAGTTCCCAGGGAAGCATTTTGGTGGTGCCATTCCTGCTGCTGGGGCGTGTACTGCCCCTAAAAGGTCTCACTGCAATACAAACGCTAAGTGCTATTTTTGCTTTTTGCCTTTTTCCACAAAAGCGTAAATCCTCTTTGGATTTCTTTCAGTTAGTGAAAACTACCAATGGAAGTCTTTCATAGAAGCAAAGTGATAAAATGCAAACTTCTGATAGTGGGGAATATCTGTGTTTATTTTTAGATTCTGCATATAAGAGAGATCATCCAGTATGTCTTTCTCTGGCTTACCTCACTTAACAGAATACCCTCGAAGTCCGTCCATGTTGCCGCAAACACCAAGATTTTATTCTTTTTATGGCTGAATTAGATTTTGTTGTACATGTATACACCACAGTCTCTTCATCCATTCGTCCACGGATGGACACGGGTTGCTTCCATATCTTGGCTGTTGTAAATAATGCTGCAGTGAACATGGGGGTGCATATGTCTTACCCAAGCTTGCTATAAACGCCAGCCCTGGTGCTGTGAACCACAACCAGGAGGGCACTCACAACCCAGAGCTTCTCCCTACACAGCAAAGTGTTTGAACCCTACACCAAGCATTCCAGCTTTTAAGACATACACTCGAGAGACAAGCCCCCAAAACATCTAACTCTGAAAACCAGTGGCTCATATCCTGAGGCCCACAAGACTGAAGGCATCTGAGAAACAGCTCTGAAAGGCCTCCTGGGCTTGGACTGATCTACCCGAGGGCCCCGCTCACAAGCAGCTGATTTCACCTAGACTTAAAGCGAAGTTTCACCTGCTGGCAATAAAGTGTTGGCCTGAGGGGCAGGCATTTGGTTAAACACACACACCTAGGAGCCTGGCCAGAACACGCTTCAGGATGGACACCAGCAGGCACCACCTTCCTACTTGCCCATTACTATGCTCCCAAGCACCAGTACTTCCCAGCTTTTTCATGCATCTGGGGCCCCAGTTTTTGCAGCTGCCACCTAGGAGACACCTGTACATCGCCTGGCTCTAGTGGCCAGTGGGGCTTACATTTGTGGGTCCCTCAGGACTGTAACCAATGAAGAAAGAGGTTTTACACAGCTACCACCCCCAGGGTACAGCAAGAGGCAACAAACCCTAGAGCTTGATCTTTGTGTGAAGGGGGCCCATTAGCTCCTGGCTGTGGCCTGAGGGGCAGGCTTCTAATTAAACGGACATATAGGGGCTGACTATAATGCTTCCCAGAGACCAAGGAGGGCGGGAGCTATCTTCACACTCATCCTCTGCCATGCTCTGGAGTGCCGGTGTCTCCTGGAGGGAAGCTTTACATGTGCCTGGTGCCCTGGTTGTTTTGATTGGCGCCTCATTTTTTGTGGCTGCTGACTAGGGGACAGCCTTGAGTGCCTGGCTCTGGTGTCTGAGGAGCCTTTCGTTCTTGGGTTCCATGGGACCGTGGCAATCAGGGAGATGGCTTTCGGCAGGCTACCACCCTGGGAAACTGCACGGGACAGCAAACTGAGGCACACCCCTCGGTCTTTCTGGGAAAGAGGCTTCTTTGCTTGTCCTGGAGCTTTGGCCGTAGGGGCAGCCTTCAGGTTTGGCACACATTTCGTGGCTTATACAGCTGCTCTCAAAGAAGAGCTGTGAATGCCATCTTGGTGCTCTCCCTCTGCCTTGCTCCAGCTCACTGGTATCATCCAGAAAAGATCTTATACTCTCATTTGGAGCCCTGATTTTTGTGGACTGCCACCCAGAAAACACCTCCAGATTGCCTGGCTCTGGTGGCAACGAGGCTGATGCTTATGATCCCACAGGACTGTATTTATTTTCATAATTTTAAAAGCTGTTGAGGGCGGAGCAAGATGGTGGAGGAGTAGGAGACCTGGATTTCATCTCCTCTCAGGAATTCAGCTGGATAGGGATCAAACCATTCTGAACACCTACAAACTCAACAGGAGATTGAAGAAAAGAAGAGCAACAACTCTCTCATCAGAAAAGCGACCACTTTCTGGAAGGTAGGACGTGCGGAGAAGGGAATCCGAGGCGATATTCGGGAGGATAGACGGCGGGGGAGGGGCCTCCGTCAGCCGCTTCTGGCAAGTGATAGAGCCACAGAGCACAAAATCGGAACTTTTAAAAGTCTGCTCCGCCGAGGAACGTCACTCGGGTGGCTAAGCAGGGGGTGGAACCCTCCGGGACAGTGTGGTCTCAGGACCCTCGGGGGTCACAGAAAGACCGGGGGTGCCTGAGTGTGGCAAAACTCCCAGGTAATGGAGCAGGGAAGCCGGCTGCAGAGGCGGAGCCCAGGCGCGGGCTCTCAGCTCGGGGTTGCCATAAACCGTGATCCGCGGCACAGTCGGGCCCCTGCTCCTCCAGCAGGGACCCAACAAGCAGCAGATCCTGGGAGACTCACCTTCCTCCCCCGGGAGGAGCCACGCGGGAGTGCACCGCAGGGATCTGCTGGGTTTGGAGACTCCACCCGGGGTCGGGTGCCAGAGATAGAGGCGCGCGGTCGCAGGCCGGGTGAGCACGGAGTGCAGCCGGAGACCGGGGAGACGGGAGTGACTGACGGCTTTTCTCTGGGGACTCACTGAGGAGCGGGGCCCCAAGTTCTTGGCTCCTCTGGGGCAGAAATTGGGAGGCTGCCATTTTTCACTCTCCACCTCCAAAGCTATACGGAAAGCTCACAGGGAACAAAAGCCCCGGAGAGCAAACGCGAGCAGATGACTTAGCCGGGAGGGGGCAAGGGCGGGGCAATTCCGCCTCCAGCAGAGACATTTGGAAACCACGGCAACAGGCCCCTCCCCAGAAGATCAGCGAGAACAGCCAGCCAAGACCAAGTTTACCAATCAATGAGAACGGCAGAACTCCAGCGCTAGGGGACTACTGCACATAGAATTCACGGCTTTTTTACCATGATTCTTTAGTCTTTTAAAGTTAATTTTTTTTAACTGTCTTTTTTGTCTTTTTATTTCTTTTTGAATTTTTCTTTTTCCCTTTTTCAACCAACATCTTATCAATCCCTTTTTTAAAAAAAACATTTTTATTTTTCATTTTTAGAGTCATATTCTATCCCTTCATAGTAGTTACCCATATTTTTAGCTTATATATATGTTATTCTCTCTTTAAAATTTTGAGATAGTTTCTTCTAACAGATTAAAATATACCCTAAATCTCTAGTATATGGTGTTTTCTATTCCCCTGCCTGATCACATCCTCTCCCTTTTTTTTTCTCTCTTTTTCTTTTTTCTTTTTTTAAATCCACTTCTTTCTTTTTTCAAACAACTTCTTATCAATTCCTTTTATAAAATTTTTTATAATTTCCATATTTACAGTCATATTCCATCCCTTCATCATATCAACCCTTATTTTTGTACATATATAAGTTTTTCTTTCTTTAAAATTTTGGGAGGCACTTTCTTCTAAAAGACCAAAATACACCCCAAGTCTAGTGTGTGGCACTGATCTATATACCATATAGATCATATTTGATCACATTCTGGTTTTTCTTTTGTTGTTGTTGTTTTGTTTTGTTTGTTTTTGTTTTTATCTTTATCTTTTTCTTTTTTCTCTCTTTCCCTTTCTTATCCCACTGCTTCAGGTCTTTTCTGATTTGTTTAAAGTATATTTTCTGGGGACGTGGTTACTCTGCTAGCATTTTGTTCTCTCATTAATCTATTCTCCTCTGCACAAAATGACGAGACGGAAAAAATCACCTCAACAAAAAGAACAAGAGGTAGTACCGACTGCCAGGAACCTACTCAATATGGACATTAGTACATTGTCAGATCTAGAGTTCAGAATCATCACTTTAAAGATACTAGCTGGGCTTGAAAAAAATATGGAAGTTATTAGAGAAACCCTTTTCTGGAGATGTAAAAGAGCTAAAATCCAACCAAGTAGATATCAAAAAGGCTATTAATGAGGTGCAATCAAAAATGGGGGCGCTAAGTGCTAGAATAAATGAGGCAGAAGAGAGAATCAGTAATATAGAAGATGAAATGATGGAAAATAAAGAAGCTGAGAAAAAGAGACATAAACAACTACTGGATCACGAGGGCAGAATTCAAGAGATAAGCGATACCATAAGACGAAACAACATTAGAATAATTGGGATTCCAGAAGAAGAAGAAAGAGAGAGAGGGCCAGAAGGTATAATGGAGCAAATTATAGCAGAGAACTTCCCTAATTTGGGAAAAGAAACAGGCATGAAAATGCAGGAAGCACAGAGAACCCCTCTCAAAATCAATAAAAATAGGTCAACTCCCCGACATCTAATAGTAAAACTTACGAGTCTCAGAGACAAAGAGAAAATCCTGAAAGCAGCTTGGGAGAAGAGATGTAACCTACAAGGGTAGAAACATTAGATTGGCAACAGACCTATCCACAGAGACCTGGCAGGCCAGAAAGGACTGGCAGGATATATTCAGAGCACTAAATGAGAAAAATATGCAGCCAAGAATACTAGATCCAGCTAGGCTGTCATTGAAAATTGAAGGAGAGATAAAAAGCTTCCAGGACAAACAAAAACTAAAGGAATTTGCAAACACACAAACAGCCCTACAGGAAATCTTGAAAGGGGTCCTCTAAGCAAAGAGAGAGCCTAAAAGCAACATAGACCAGAAAGGAACACAGACAATATACGGTAACAGTCACCTTACAGGCAATACAATGGCACTAAATTCCTATCTTTCAATAGTTACCCTGAATGTAAATGGGCTAAATGCCCCAATCAAAAGACACAGGCTAACAGACTGGATTAAAAAACAAGACCCATCAATATGCTGTCTGCAAGAGACTCATTTTAGACCCAAAGACACCCCCAGATTGAAAGTGAGGAGGTGGAAAACCATTTACCATGCTAATGGACACCAAAAGAAAGCTGGAGTGGCAATCCTTATATCAGACAAATTAGATTTTAAACCAAAGACTGTAATAAGAGATGAGGAAGGACACTATATCATACTTAAAGGATCTATCCAACAAGAAGATTTAACAATTGTAAATATCTATGTCCCTAACATGGGAGCAGCCAGTTATATAAGGCAATTAATAACAAAAGCAAAGAAACACATCGACAACAATACAATAATAGTGGGGGACTTTAACACCCCCCTCACTGAAATGGACAGATCTTCTAAGCAAAAGATCAACAAGGAAATAAAGGCTTTAAATGACACACTGGACCAAATGGACTTCACAGACATATTCAGAACATTCCACCCCAAAGCAACGGAATACACATTCTTCTCTAGTGCCCATGGAACATTCTCCAGAATAGATCACATCCCAGGTCATAAATCAGGTCTCAACCAGTACCAAAAGATTGGGATCATTCCCTGCCTATTTTCAGATCACAATGCTTTGAAACTAGAACTCAATCACAAGAGGAAAGTCGGAAAGAACTCAAATACATGGAGGCTAAGGAGCATCCTACTGAAGAATGAATGGGTCAACCAGGAAATTAAAGAAGAATTAAAAAAATACATGGAAACCAATGAAAATGAAAATACAACTATTCAAAATCTTTGGGATGCAGCAAAGGCAGTCCTGAGAGGAAAGTATATAGCAATACAAGCCTTTCTCAAGAAACAAGAAAGGTCTCAAGTACACAACCTCACTCTACACCTAAAGGAGCTGGAGAAAGAACAGCAAATAAAGCCTAAACCCAGCAGGAGAAGAGAAATCATAAAGATCAGAGCAGAAATCAATGAAATAGAAACTAAAAGAACAGTACAACAGATCAACGAAACTAGGAGCTGGTTCTTTGAAAGAATTAACAAGATTGATAAACCCCTGGCCAGACTTATCAAAAAGAGAAGAGAAATGACCCAAATCAACAAAATCATGAATGAAAGAGGAGAGATCACAACCAACACCAAAGAAATACAAACAATTATAAGAACATATTATGAGCAACTCTATGCCAGCAAATTAGATAACCTGGAAGAGATGGATGCATTCCTAGAGATGTATCAACTACCAAAACTGAAGCAGGAAGAAATAGAAAACCTGAACAGACCTATAACCACTAAGGAAATTGAAGCAGTCATCAAAAATCTCCCAACAAACAAAAGCCCAGGGCCAGATGGCTTCCCAGGGGGAATTCTACCAAACATTTAAAGAAGAATTAATACCTATTCTTCTGAAATTGTTCCAAAAAATAGAAACGGAAGGAAAACTTCCAAACTCATTTTATGAGGCCAGCATTACCTTGATCCCAAAACCAGACAAAGACCCCATCAAAAAGGAGAATTACAGACCACTATCCCTGATGAACATGGATGCAAAAATTCTCACCAAAATACTAGCCAATAGGATCCAACAGTACATTAAAAGAATTATTCACCATGACCAAGTGGGATTTATCCCTGGGCTGCAAGGTTGGTTCAACATCCGCAAATCAATCAATGTGATACAATACATTAACAAAAGAAAGAACAAGAATCATATGATCCTCTCAATAGATGCAGAAAAAGCTTTTGACAAAGTACAGCATCCTTTCTTGATCAAAACTCTTCAGAGTATAGGCATAGAGGGTACATACCTCAATATCATAAAAGCCATCTATGAAAAACCTACAGCAAATATTATTCTCAATGGGGAAAACTGAGAGCTTTCCCCCTAAGGTCAGGAACGCGGCAGGGATGTCCACTATCACCACTGCTATTCAACATAGTATTAGAAGTCCTAGCCACAGTAATCAGACAACAAAAAGAAATAAGAGGCATCCAAATCGGCAAAGAAGAAGTCAAACTCTCAGTCTTTGCAGATGATAGGATACTTTATGTGGAAAACCCAAAAGACTCCACCCCAAAACTGCTAGAACTCATACAGGAATTCAGTAAAGTGGCAGGATATAAAATCAATGCACAGAAGTCAGTGGCATTCCTATACACCAACAACAAGACAGAGGAAAGAGAAATTAAGGAGTCAATCCCATTTACAATTGCACCTAAAACCATAAGATACCTAGGAATAAATCTAACCAAAGAGACAAAAGATCTGTACTCAGAAAACTATAAAATACTCATGAAAGAAATTGAGGAAGACACAAAGAAATGGAAAAACGTTCCATGCTCATGGACTGGAAGAACAAATATTGTGAAGATGTCAATGCTACCTAGAGCAATCTACACATTCAGTGCACTCCCCATCAAAATACCATCCACTTTTTTTCAAAGAAATGGAACAAATAATCCTAAAATTTGTATGGAACCAGAAAAGACCCCGCATAGCCAGAGGAATATTGAAAAAGAAAAGCAAAGCCAGTGGCATCACAATTCTGGACTTCAAGCTCTATTACAAAGCTGTCATCATCAAGACAGCATGGTATTGGCACAAAAACAGACACATAGATCAATGGAACAGAATAGAGAGCCCAGAAATGGACCCTCAACTCTATGGTCAACTCATCTTCGACAAAGCAGGAAAGAATGTCCAATGGAACAAAGACAGTCTCTTCAACAAATGGTGTTGGGAAAATTGGATAGCCACATGCAGAAGAATGAAACTGGACCATTTCCTTACACCACACACAAAAATAGACTAAATGGTTGAAAGACCTCAATGTGAGACAGGAGTCCATCAAAATCCTAAAGGAGAACACAGGCAGCAACCTCTTTGACCTCAGCCGAAGCAACTTCTTCCTAGAAACATCGCCAAAGGCAAGGGAAGCAAGGGCAAAAATGAACTATTGGGACTTCATCAAGATAAAAAGCTTTTGCAAAGCAAAGGAAACAGTCAACAAAACCAAATGACAACCGACAGAATGGGAGAAGATATTTGCAAATGACATATCAGATAAAGGGCTAGTATTTTGGATACTCATCAAACTCAACACCCAAAGAACAAAGAATCCAATCAAGAAATGGGCAGAAGACATGAACAGACATTTTTCCAAAGAAGACATCCAAATGGCCAACAGACACATGAAAAAGTGCTCAATATCGCTCAGCATCAGGGAAATCCAAATCAAAACCTCAATGAGATACCACCTCACACCAGTCAGAATGGCTAAAATTAACAAGTCAGGAAACGACAGATGTTGGCGGGGATGCGGAGAAAGGGGAACCCTCCTCCACTGTTGGTGGGCATGCAAGCTGGTGCAGCCACTCTGGAAAACTGTATGGAGGTTCCTCAGAAAGTTGAAAATAGAGCTACCATATGATCCAGCAATTGCACTACTGGGTATTTACCCCAAAGATACAAAAGTAGGGATCTGAAGGGCTACGTGCACCCCGATGTTTATAGCAGCAATGTCCACAATAGCCAAACTGTGGAAAGAGCCAAGATGTCCATCGACAGATGAATGGATAAAGAAGAAGTGGTATATATATACAATGGAATATTATGCAGCCATCAAAAGGAATGAGATCTTGCCATTTGCAATGACGTGGATGGAACTGGAGGGTATTATGTTGAGTAAAATAAGTCAAACAGAGAAAACATGTATCATATGATCTCACTGATATGAGGAATTCTTAATCGCAGGAAATAAACTGAGTGTTGTTGGAGTGGGGGGTGGGGTGGGAGGGATGGGGTGACTGGGTGATATAGACACTGGGGAGGGTATGTGCTCTGGTAAGCGCTGTGAATTGTGCAAGACTGTTGAATCTCAGATCTGTACCTCTGAAACAAATAATGCAATATATGTTAAGAAAAAAAAAAAAGAAGAAGAAGAAGGTAGAGGGAGGGGAAGAATGAAGCGGGGGAAATCGGAGGGGTAGACGAACCATGAGAGACGATGGACTCTGAAAAACAAACAGGGTTCTAGAGGGGAGGGGGGTGGGAGGATGGGTTAGCCTGGCGGTGGGTATTGAGGAGGGCACATTCTGCATGGAGCACTGGGTGTTATGCACAAACAATGAATCATGGAACACTTCATCTAAAACTAATGATGTAATGTATGGGGATTAACATAAGAATAAAAAAAAAAAAAGAAGTCCTAGCCACAGCAATCAGACAACAAAAAGAAATAAACGGCATCCAAATCGGCAAAGAAGAAGTCAAACTCTCACTCTTTGCAGATGATATGACACTTTATGTGGAAAACCCAAAAGACTCCACCCCCAAAATACTACAACTCATACAGCAATTCAGTAATGTGGCAGGATAGAAAATCAATGCACAGAAATCAGTGGCATTCCTATACACCAACAACAAGACAGAAGAAAGAGAAATTAAGGAGTCGATCCCATTTACAATTGCACCCAAAACCATAAGATACCTAGGAATAAATCTAACCAAAGAGGCAAAGAATCTGTACTCAGAAAACTTTAAAATACTCATGAAAGAAACTGAGGAAGACACAAAGAAACGGAAAAACGTTCCATGCTCATGGACTGGAAGAACAAATATTGTGAAGATGTCAATGCTACCTAGAGCAATCTACACATTCAATGCAATCCCCATCAAAATACCATCCACTTTTTTCAAAGAAATGGTACAAATAATCCTAAAATTTGTATGGAACCAGAAAAGACCCTGAAAAGCCAGAGGAATGTTGAAAAAGAAAAGCAACGCCAGTGGCATCACAATTCCGGACTTCAAGCTCTATTACAAAGCTGTTATCATCAAGACAGTATGGTACTGACACAAATACAGACACATAGATCAATGGAACAGACTAGAGAGAAATGGACCCTCAACTCCATGGTCAACTAATCTTCAACAAAGCAGGAAAGAATGTCCAATGGAAAAAAGACAGTCTCTTCAACAAATGGTGTTGGGAAAATTGGACAGCCACATGCAAAAGAATGAAACTGGACCATTTCCTTACACCACACATAAAAATAGACTCAAAATGGTTAAAAGACCTAAATGTGAGACAGAAATCCATCACAATCCTTGTGGAGAACACAGGCAGCAACCTCTTCGACCTCAGCCACAGCAACCTCTTCCTAGAAACATCGCCAAAGGCAAGGGAAGCAAGGGCAAAAATGAACTATTGGGACTTCATCAAGATAAAAAGCTTTTGCACAGCAAAGGAAACAGTCAACAAAACCAAAAGACAACCGACAGAATGGGAGAAGATATTTGCAAATGACATATCAGATAAAGGGCTAGTATCCAAAATCTATAAAGAATTTATCAAACTCAACACCCAGAGAACAAATAATCCAATCAGGAAATGGACAGAAGACATGAACAGACATTTCTGCAAAGAAGACATCCAAATGGCCAACAGACACATGAAAAAGTGCTCAGCATCACTTGGCATCAGGGAAATCCAAATCAAAACCTCAATGAGATACCACCTCACACCAGTCAGAATGGCTAAAATTAACAAGTCAGGAAACGACAGATGTTGGCGGGGATGCAGAAAAAGGGGAACCCTCCTACACTGCTGGTGGGAATGCAAGCTGGTGCAGCCACTCTGGAAAAAAGTATGGAGGTTCCTCAAAAAGTTGAAAATAGAGCTACCCTATGACCCAGCAATTGCACTACTGGGTATTTACCCCAAAGATACAAATGTAGTGATCCGAAGGGGCATGTGCACCCCAATGTTTATAGCAGCAATGTCTATAATAGCTAAACTATGGAAAGAGCTTAGATGTCCATAAACAGATGAATGGATAAAGAAGACACACACACACACACACAGGAATATTATGCAGCCATCAAAAAAACGAAATATTGCCATTTGCAACAACGTGGATGGAACTAGAGGGTATTATGCTAAGTGAAATAAGTCAGAGAAAGACAAGTATCATATGATCTCACTGATATGAGGAATTCGAGAAACAAGCCAGAGGATCATAGGGGAAGGGAGGGAAAAATGAAACAAAACAAAACCAGAGAGGGAGACAAACCATAAGAGACTCTTAATCTCAGGAAACAAACTAAGGGTTGCTGGAGTGGAAGGGGGTGGGAGGGATGGGGTGGCTGGGTGATGGACATTGGGGAGGGTATGTGCTATGGTGAGTTTTATGAATTGTGTAAGACTGATGAATCACAGATCTGTACCCCTGAAACAAATAATACATTATATGTTAATAAATAAATAAATAAATAAATGTGTGTGTGTGTGTGTGTGTGTAAAAGAAAAAGGAAAAATAGGCTCATAAATACAGAGGGAGAAAAAAAAAGACTGGCAGTCCCATGAGCCAAACCAGAAAAGCAGCACACGACTATCACTTAATATGATTTATATCTGTCTTAGTGTGCTACGTGTTATATTTGTATCTTTCACAGCCCAGTGCCTTTTACAGAGTAGATGTCACACATTTTAGTTGAATAAATGAATAATTTAATTTGAAGACTGCTGCTCATGTTCTGCTAAAACTTATCCTCCCTTGTTTTAAACACAATTAAAACACAATAAGAGGTTATTTCTAATGTTTTATTTTCAGGGTGGGAGAAGGGCAGGGAGGGTTCTATAGAATGTTTATAATTGCTAAAAGAGCTAATGAGACCTCAGGCTGTATTAAAACTAAACTGGGACGAATTGGTCCTATTAACAGGTTTTATATCCCTTACTGGACGGTCTCTCTACCTCTGAGGAATTTAATTCCCTTCATTCAAAATGAGGAACTCTGCCCTGGGATGCAGCTGTGATGTGCAAAGAGATCTGGAGTGGGTTTTCAGAGAGCAGCTGAAAACTTGGCCCTAGCTCTCCAGAGCTTTTAATACAGCCTGAGGTCTCATTAGCTCTTTTAGCAATTATAAACATTCTGTAGAACCCTCCCTGCCTTTCTCCCACCCTGAAAATAAAACATTAGAAATAACCTCTTATAATCTATGGACACAAACTCAGGAATATCCTTCAAGCATCAGAAGGGAATGGTTCTAATAATGTGATTTGAGTAGATCTCTCCAATCTGGTTTAGGGGTGATCCCAATGACCTGGTGATGAGCCATCTCTCAGAATCTATGGTGCCTTTAGCCACAAGAGCATGTGGCCTGGCTGATTCAATTATCAGGAGAAGAGACCTAATGTGAAGACCATTACAGCCATAGCGCAACAATATATGTCAAGGATGCTGAATGAACATTTGGTAAGAAATCAGTGACAGACATTGCCTGATTTGAAAGATATGGAGAGAAGCTGGAAAAAGAGAGATGGAGAATTAATACAGGGAGAGTCAAGCTAGCTAATAATGGGTGACATTTTCTCTTCTAAATGGTACTTTTAAAGAAATCTCTTTGGATTTCCTAAAGGAGCAGACCCACTAACCTATTATGTTAATAGAAAATTCAAAATTACAAAGAAGTTTATCTCCATTTGGCTAATGTGGGTTGTATGTGCTCGCTTGTTGCTGCTTATAAACTCTAGGACGCACAGTGTTAGCTTTGACATTTAAACTGTGTTTTCTCAGACTCACGGGCAGAGGGATTTCTGCCTACTTAGCATGGCAAGGTTTACATCTGTCCTCTCCTGCCACCTTTGCCTTCCATTATATTTGCACATTGCAAGCAAATCACACAGGTAAAGGGATTAAAATGCAATAATTTAGGTAAGGGGGAGGCTTCAAAAAGATTTGATCTGAGTGAGATCCTTTTATCTATATAAGAATAACATTTATGGTGGTAGACTTGCAGTTTAAAATGCAGGTAAAGGGCGCCTGGGTAGCTCAGTTGGTTAAGCATCTGCCGTCAGCTCAGGTCATGATCCCAGGGTCCTGGGATCGAGTTCCACATCAGGCTCTCTGCTCAGTGGGGAATCTGCTTCTCCCTCTCCCTCTACTCCTTCCCCCCTGCTCATGCTCTCAATCTGTCTCTCTCTCTCAAATAAATAAATAAAATCTTTTTTAAAATAAAATAAAATGCAGGTAAAAATAAACACAGCATTTGCTGCTTATTTTATCCCCCGGGCATTACAAACCAACCTCAGCACTTTGTGTTCCCAAGATTTGACCATGCTATGAAACTTTTAGGAGACACCCAAAATGTAAAAGGATCATGCTTACACTCAGGGAGTTTTACAATTTTGTTAGTAACTTGGAACACACCCAGTGGAAACATTTAAAGAGCATTTCCAGGACAATACACAAAGCATAAATGATGCAAAGCTAATGTAGACAACCATGTATATAAGCAACTTCTTATTTTTAAACCAGTACCATATGTTTTCTTATGCAAAAATAGAAATTTTTTTTAAAATTTTTGTTCTTCTTCTCTGTGCCAGGCACTTGTACACATATTATTCCATTTAACCTGTTCAAACACTCAGGGCATAGGAATCCTTGCTTCTCTAGAGGAATGAGCTTTGGTTCAGAGAGGTAATTTGTCGAGGGTCATCACAATAGTGAGAGCTAGGGCCAAGTTTTCAGCTGCTCTCTGAAAACCCACTCCAGATCTCTTTGCACATCACAGCTGCATCCCACGGCAGAGTTCCTCATTTTGAATGAAGGAAATTAAATTCCTCAGAGGTAGAGAGACCGTCCAGTAAGGGATATAAAACCTGTTAATAGGACCAATTCGTCCCAGTTTAGTTAGAACCTTCCTGGTTTAAGCACCAAAATACCACATCCTGAGAAATAACTCAGTCATAGTTTAAAACAGAAAATTGTGTGCACCCAGCAAGCCCTCAGTCCCAGGCAAACTACGATGATTGTTTACTCTCCCTGTGGTGTCCCCATACATATAGGGACACAGTCAATCCTAGTATCTGCTTATTTAATATCATTCCCCTATGTCGTCACCAGAGCCCATATCAGGTCCTCTAGTGAATGCTCAGAGCCAAAAACAGCCCCTAGAATACGGTAGAAACCTAATAAATATTTGTTAAATCAGTGTCCATGTTTGTCTAGTCTCTCAGTTCATAGGCCACAGTGTTTTGCACGTATGTAGTCAATGCACATACAGATTCGAATCAAATACAGGTGAAATCAGTCCCTAATGAATTGCAAGAGTGATCTTAAAGAGTTAAAGAAGACTCAGGGGAAGAGGGATGATCCATCTCTATGTCTCAGTGATGGTGGAGGATGGTGGATTGATTGCACATTTATGAATACCACATCTCTCTCCTCTGGAGAATCAACTGGTGGAGCCACTTTTTCTCTCCTGGGCAGTAGCCTCCCCAGATCACTAGCTAAAGAAGAAAAAACTTCTTTAAACACCTCTACTTTAATCTTGGAAATGCATAGAATCAAGGAATTTTAGCCCTAGAGAGAATCTTACAAAAATCTAGTTTGGTGGTTTTCTAACTTTGGTCTGCAGGGGCCTTGGGGTCCTATTTAGTGAATGACCAGCCAACAAGGCCCCATCATCATCAAAGAACAGTGACAGGTGAAGGTTGAGTAGGGGCTCTGGCCATCTTAAAGGAGCACTGGTGGCAAATGCTGTGAGTTTGCCCACCCAGCACCCAGTCGAACCCCTTTCTAAAGATGGCTTCCTGTCCTAAACAAGGCCTGGGTTCAGTCAAGCAACACATCGTTACAAGTGAACTACATGCCACAGGCAGGGGATTCAGATCTGGCAAGGACCATGGCAGCAACTTAGGGAGGGCTGTGTAGTTTCTAGATTCCAAACCATAGTGTGGTAGGGATCAAGATGGACAACATTGACAATGGTGCTTCCACTAGAATAGGTGCCTGGTGGTAGCACATGTTCTCTCGTGCTTTGTTCTTGGATGTGCAACATCTATGCCCTTCTCTCCAGCTCTTCCAAAGACCCAAAGACTCACTAGTACTTTTTAGTAAATCTCTTCCTATCCAAACTCCCTAAAGTAGGTTTGGTTGTTGTAACCAAGAGCCTGGACAAATTTGCTTTTATGTCCTCATGTGGTGTTTCCTTATGTCATGTGTTTCCTTAATTTAACTAAAGAATTCTGGGGGGGAATTCTGTGGTTTTCACACACTTTACCAGTAACCTCATTTTACATATAAAGAAACTGGGGTTCAGAGAAGTGAAACTGTTACTGGTAAAGCTGAGTCTAGAACTTGATTCTCTCTATAGGCTCATCAAGTGATGTTCCAGGAGTGACCAATACTGGTCCTTGGCAAACTACATCCCACAGGATTGCTTAGGCCTTAGGAATCAACTAGGTGGCCCATGGCTGGCCCTTCATGCATACCTGTCCAAAAGCTCTAGTGTTACAAATTGAAATTTCATTGCTTTTTACATTTCAACAATTTTCATATCCCTTGCTATTGACTTTCAAATCTTATTATTTTGTGAATGTGACTGTTATTCTAATAAAATCTGAGCAATGTTCCTCATATTCTTCCTTTCTGAAAGTATTAAGATATTTGGGGACAGTTCCTGGAACACTATTTCAGTCTGTTCTATTTTTTTAATTTTTAAAATGTTTTCCCAACAGGTGTTTCTATGTCAATATGATTAAAATGATATGGGCCTTTCAGATTATATTATTATAGCATAGATAGGTTTGGACAGTATAGATTACACCATAGCTAAGAGAAAAAGCTCTAGTATCTGGGGCAAGTTATCTAAGATCTTTGTTAAGATCTCAATTTTACCTTATCTAAAACAAAAACAAAAACAAGAGTGATAATCATAACTATCTATCCATGGTATTGTAAGAATTACATGGGATTCATGTAAGAATTGCACCCTGTAGCTACATTTGTGGTGAGCATAGCAAAATATATAGAGTTGTTGAATCACTATGTCGTACACCTGTAATTAATGTAACAGTGTGCGTTAACTATACTTCAATAAAAAAAATTGTACCAGCCTAGCATATAATACATGCTTAATAAGAGTTAGCTGCCATATTTATTATTATTGTCTCCTGACTTTCAATCCCAGACTCCTTAGAGACTTCGAGAGAAACTGTCCTATAGGACATTGAGCCATTGTCCCAAGGTCTACTGGTACCTGTTTTCTGCCCAGAAATGAGGGGGAAGAGAGCAGGTACAGGTGGTCAGTGCACTCTACATTAGACACCACCCACATCATGAAGGCTGTCACAATCTGTGGAAACCCACCTCTCAAAGATCCTTCCACTATTGTGGCATCATGAAAATATAGTCTACATATCCTGTAGTTTCCCTAGTGCTTCCTTGAACAGTTGATTTGATCCAAAAACAACTCTATGAGGAGGTAAGCAGGACTTTACTCTTTACTCTGACTTTCCAGGGAGCACATTAAAGCTAAGAGGCAGCTGTGACATACTGAGAGGGACATGACTGGTCAACGGCACACTCATATCTTCTGACTTTGGCCCAGGACTCTGTAGAGATTTGTACACATATAATGCATGAATGACATATTCGAATAGCCAATTCTGAATCAATTTATAAATCACAGGTTGCACACTCAAAACCATGAGGTGGATAACATAAGTGTGTCAATCAAGCTGGGTGTAAGGCAGTAGGCACAGTGTGACTGAATCGTCTAAAAGTTCCTACCTTCCTAAAGGGATTTGTCTTCAAGAGATTTTAATGCGAATGTGCAGACCAACTGGGACACTCACACACTGCTGGTAGGAATGAAAAATGGTACCACCACCTTGGAAAGCAGTTTGGCAGTTTCTTAAGAAGTAAAACATATACCTACCATATGATACAATCATTTCATGCTTGGGTATTTACCCAAGAGAAATGAAAGCATATATCAAGCCAAAGACTTGAACACAAATACCCAAAGCAGCTTTATATGTAACAGGCAAAATCTGGAACAACACAAATGCCCATCAATGGTGAATTAATAAACATATGGTGGTATATCTATACAATGGAGTTCTATTCAGCAATAAAAAACAATACAACATGGATGAATCTCAAAATAATCATGCAAAATGAAAGAAATCCTAGAAAATACTTATTCATCTACAGTGACAGAAAGCAGGTGAGTTTACTGAGTCGAGGGATGGGCAGCAAAGAAAAGGGCATGGTGGGTAGGAGGGAATTAAATACAAAAAGGCACAAAGAATCCTTTGAGGATGATGGATATGTTCATTATCTTGATTGTGATGATGGTTTCAGAGGGGTATATGGTCAAAATTGTATATTTTAGATATGTGTAATTTATTCTATGGCAATTGTAAAAGTTTGCTAGGACAACTGTAACAAAGTACTACAAACTGAGAAGCTTAAAGAAGAGAAATTTATTTTCTCATTGTTTTAAACACTAAGTTGGAGATCAAGGTGTCACCAGGGTTGGTTCCTTCTGAGGGCAATGAAGAAGCATCTGTGCCATGCCTCGCTGCTAGCTTCTGGCAGTTTGCCAGAAATCTTTGGTTTGTTCCTTGGTTTGTAAGGCATCACCCTGATCTCTGCTTTTGTTTTCACATGGTGTTCTGTGTGTGTGTGTGTGTGTGTGTGTGTGTCCAAATTTCCCCTTTTTTATATAGATACCAGTCATAATAGATTGGAGCCCACCCAACTCCAGTAGGACTCATCTTAGCAATTATATCTGCAATGACCCTATTTCCAAATAAAGTTGCATTCTGCAGTACTAGGGTTAGGACTTTAACATATGAATTTGTGGGAGACACAAGTCAACTCATACCAGCAATTACACTTAAATAAAACTATTTATGAAAAAAACTACCAAAACAATTAAACCCAAATTCAACTGTCAATTTTATGTAATAATTGAATTTTTTCTTTCTTTTTTCTAAAATTAAGTCATCTCTTGAAGTGTGAATATGGTACTGGTTGCCCAATCGCTCTCTCTCTCTTTCTTCCATCTTTTTACATGCTTAGACTACTCCATATTATGAGGTGACTCAGTTTTTTATCCTTTTTTTCTCCCATCACCTTTAACTCATGAAATTTCTGTGGACCCTTCTTTCTTAAAATGTGCTGAGACATCATCTGGCCTTCACTGGTGAGAAGACATCATTTATACATCAAAACCACTCTGTTTTTTTCTCATTAGCTCCAAATACTTTAAGTGGCACTGCTTGGCATCAACATAATCATAAACACAAATGTAGAATGCTGCCACTAGATATCATTTCTCTGCATTCAATTATAAGAAAGTCACTCAGATATTCAGAATATGCTTATATTTATTTTTCATATTATTATTGTACTTAGAACAAATATGAATTTCTTATAGCAGCATAGCAGACTCTTGAGAGTATATCCACAAACTTCTGGAAGGTCTGAGGATCCCAGGGAAGGTTACACTAATATTAGAAAAAGATTCCTGATCTGAAAATCTAGAGAACTAGATTTTAAGCTTGGTGCTCCTATTAACCAGCACTATGACTTTGAGTAAAGGTTTAAATCTACTCAAATTTCCCAGATGCTCTCAAGTACATGGAAGTGTTGGTGTTTTTGAGACTTGGATTTGCTCATCTGTAAAATGAAAGGGTTGAGCCAGATTATCTCTCAGGTTTTTTCAGTCCTCAATTCCAATGGTATTTGCTAAAATGAAGTGCAGTATGGACTTTCTTCTCATGATTAGCATAAGTCACCATTTATACAGCACATATCTTTCTGCAGCTTTTCGTTCTCCCAGAGTCACAAAACTCAAAACCAAAGTCCCTTTTCCAAAAGACAGCATGCATTCAGTGCAAGGTTTTGGACAAGGATACAAAGTCAAGGGCACAATGTGAATCAAATTTAAGAGAATAGGGATTCCAACAGATGATTAGTCTGGTAGATGGGTACTTAGTTATCCATGAAAATGGAATTTGGGCAATGCTTCACTCAGAAGAGACTGCTAACATGCTCAAAGATAAAAAGTGTGAGCATCTCTATTATAAAAATAAAATGAAATGCAGACAAAATGCAGACAAACCTGACAGAGGAAGGTGTGAGATGAAATGTAGGGAAAATTCTGTGAGCTTCAGTGTTTCTGCAGAATGTATATAAACTGGTTGTACTTACTCTACCTGCCAATCTCTCTTTTATAGCCTGGTAGGCCCCTAGGACCAAAAGTAAATGTGGATATTAAATTTATGGTAATAGGGGCACTGAATTCTAGCGCAATAGTCTCTAAGCATTTTCTTATGAGGAACGATTCTGAACTACCTTAAAGTTTTATGATTACTGAAAGAAAAAGGGTATTACTGAAAGAAAAAGGAGTATAAGCCGCTGGTGAGGCAGGTAATGGTCTTCCTCTCCCTGCTGGAGGTCTCTAGGAACTTCAGAAAGGTAATGTGTGACAATATTCAAGTTGGCAATCACCCAAGAACAGTTTTAAAAGGAACTGATATTTGGAAAGCCCTGCCTAGTAGTTGTTTCAAGTATATTTTGTTTGCTGTAATGATAGCCTCGTACTTGCCATATGACTCTGATCCAGTCATTTCCTCCTCCTAGTTTATCAGACCTGTGACTCGGACTAAGTAAGATGAGAGTCTGCAGTAAGAGAGATTGCTATATTGCTAACATATGTAGCTATATTTTTAATATAGATCATTATATGTTGCAAGATTTCTTCCTCACCCTTTTAGACACATACCTGGTCTGCAATTCCCATGTTCCCTTGCTATTATATGCAGCCTTTCCTCGGGAGTTCTTGCTAACAGAATGTGGGTGGAGGCGATGTAAGCCATTATCTAGACAGGTCCATAAAATTTGCCCTTTTGGTCCTTTCTTCTTTCTCTCTTTCCCCAGCCTCTATGTGAAGGGAAAGAAGTCTGTGGAAATAGAAGAGGAAGAACCAACAGATGGAAGCAGCCTAGGCCCTGAATGACCATGAGGAGTCCACTCAGCGAGGAACACACTCCCTTACACGAGTACAAAAAGACTTATTTAAACAACCAGGGTTCTTTGGTTGATTAAGCTAGCAGTCTATTAACTAATTTGTTACACATCTCTTTAATTCTCATAAACCCCATGATATAGGTACTGTTATAAACACAGAGCTTAACTTGTTCAAATTCATACAGCTGTGTCGAGCTGGCGTACAAACCTCAGAAGCACAAATCAAGAGTCCTAGCTTATAACCATTGTACTATAGTGCCTATCTCAATAGAGGAAACATTACTAAGTGTAGTACCTGGCACAAAGTACTTAATTTATGTTAGCTATTATTATACAGGGAAAAGAGAAATCAAAATGGAGAGCAAATAATTGAAAACAAAGAAACTTGATTCTAAAATCCTCTTATCAACTAAAATCTTTACAATATAAAAGCAAAAAAGCTAAATGACCTTTTATTTTTTAGTAAGGCCTGGCTGTCTAAAGGTAAATAGTAATAAAAATGGAAAAAATTGAATGTTAAATTGCTAATCCAAACTATTGTGTATGTATCTATAGCTCAGTAACCAAACTGGGCATTTCTAACATGTATGTTTATTATAATATGTCATAGAAAATAACTGATAAAGCCCTTATTTCTCATCAACAGAAGATTGTGGAATTATATAGTCATTAAGCATTATAGTTTCAAAGACTTTCTTAATGATATGAAGAAAATGCTTGTGCTATAATGTGCTCCAATTACATAGACATTCATTTATTTAATTTATTCAATTCAGTGATTCAAAAATGTTTCATGAGTACTTAACACATGCTGAATGCTGGGCTAGGAGTTAGCCCTCTGGTCTCTGCCTTCCAACAATATATATAGTCTAGCTTTTTAGTATAGGCTTTGTCAACAGACTGGCAGAGTTCTTTCTAGGGCTTCGTTCCTTATCTATAAAATAAGGTTAAATTAGATCACTGTCAAGGGCTCTGCAGCAATTAAGTTCTGCGAGTGAAAACAAGATACTTGATCCATCAGGCATACCGTACCATACACTTACTAATGTGAGTTCCATTTAAGACAAAGAGCCATCTTGGTCTGCCTGGAATGAGGTATTTCCCGAGATGTGAGACTTTGGGGACTACATCCTGGACAGTCCCAGGGAAACTGAGATGGTTGGTACCTTAGTTTCATGCCAAATTATTAGACTTTAAATAATTTAAATTACAGAAACCTCAATTTTGTGTTGTGTTGGAATGATTTTGTGTTGGAATGAGTTGGTATACGTGTAGAACAAAACTGGAAGAATAGGAATTACGTATGTGTAGTAAACCCACTCAACTGTCAAAAATTTTTAGAGAAAGAGGGGCACCTGGATGACTCAGTCAAGCACCCAACTCTTGATTTCAGCTCAGGTCATGATCTCAGGGCCCTGGGATCAAGCCTCGAGTTGGGCTCCAAGCTTAGTGTGGAGTCTGCTTGGGATTCTCTCTCTCCCTCCGCCCCTCCCCCTGCTCATTCACACACTCTCTCTCTCTCTCTAAAATAAAAAAATCTTAAAAAAATTTTTTAGAGAAACAACACATTTGGTATGAAATTTAACAATAATCACAACAGTCACATAATTATGAGCTGTAAAGTCATTATCCTCTAAGAGATTGGTGGTGTGTGTTTTAAAACTATAATATTAATTCAGAGGCTGTAAAGAACACTGGCTACCAGCACTCTATTAATATTTCAATTAGAGACATATTTTCAACTTTTAAAAATTGTGGTTTTAAATGGCATATTATAATTTTATTCTCAAAATACAGATGTTCTTTTAAAGATTATTCTAGTATGATCACCATCTACAGTTTCATTTTTCTTTTTTTCCCCTCATTTACCACCGAGATCAGTACAATTAGGCTAATACCAATTATAATGTTTCTTCAAACCAAAGCTAAAGAACCTCAAGGGGATGTTGGGGGAACCCGGAGGGATTTGTAGTGTCTCAACATGGCCAGCTCCAGGGCCAAGAACTCCTCCTTACATCAGTAGTAAGAGCCAGCTCTCTTGGGAACTCATAGGCCCTTCTATCCATTTCCACTGTCCTCCAAAGCCTCCAAGGTCTTCTACAATGCCCCAAATAAGTAAGTATTAAGATAAAGTCTTTTTCCACTAATAAACTTAGGACCCCAGGACTGGGTGAGCTCACTAGGAGTAATTCAGATAAACTTCTAAAAAAGAAATAACTGAGTTTGGTTTAGTTATCCTGGTCCATTGATTGGGTGTTTCCTCTTCATCCACCCCAATGACAAAGGGCTTTTAAGTGTCTATAGGTAAAATAATCCTGAAACCTTTTACAGAGTCACTAAATGGCAGTTTCTAAAATTTGGATCAGTTAACCATTCAGGCAATTTATTAAATTTCCAACCACTAGACTAAATTTCAGATTCCTTTGTAATTGCTATGCCTACATTTGTCCTCTTCTGTCCCACAGCAATCTTTTCAACACAAAACATTCCCCATCCTTTTGCCCAAGCCCCCTCCCCATCTCTGACACAAGCATTTCTTCATAATGATAATACTCTGGAGCCAAGTAAATGCACTGGTCAAGTAGAAATAGGCAGAGCTTCTATTCTTACTCTTGCCTTGGGGAAGAAGGAAATAAGTTTAAGTAAATGAGATGCTGATTTTAAAAGAAATGAATTGAATAGTTGGAAGACAAGTCTGTTTCTCTCATTGTTGGTGCTAATGCCTTTAAAATATTCTGTCACCTGTGTCACTTTTGTGAATTAATTATTCCACCTGTCTGACCTGATGTTTGGCTTCAGTTGTTACTACCTGGATAATAATGCCTACTGCTTACATTTGTTGATTACTTACTATATACCAAGAACTGCACTAAGCATTTTATGCGCTTACTCTTTCTCAATCAGCATAACCCTTTGGGATAGGTATTGTTATTAACCCCACTTTACAGCCAAGGAACCTAAGGCTCCCCCAGAAGGACACATCTCATAAATTGCAGTGCTGAGATTTAAAGCAGTGTTGGTCTCACACGCTGGTGCCTGATTTGGTTTCTTCTTAGCTGGGCTTCATACCATTCTCATGAAGTCTCTTCCAAAACCCAGAGGCTGTTATCAGTCTTGCCTCCTAGAAAGATAATTCTCCACACCATTAATTGCTTCAACTGCTCCCCACGACATACCTCTGTAAAGCCCCACTATGCAGGGTACAGCGTCAGCTCCCCTCCTTTCCCAGAAAGATAGGTTGGAAAACCTAAAGGAGACTCCCTAAGAAAACTGTATTCTATCTTTCCCTGATCATTCAAGTTCCCTATTTTCACCAGAGGCATGCCTTCTTTCAGACAAACTCTAACTTGCATATAATCAGTATGAGAAAGGGAAAAGAGACAAAAATATGAATCTTGGGAAAGTTTCTAGACTCCACTTGCTTAGAAAGTTCTTAAATCTTACTTATTTACAGGCAGTACCCTCCTACCCTAGTTGCAATGGGCCTTTTTTTCATAGCTGTTCTACTCTTCACTTACCTTCTACCCTAAACCCTAACATCTCCTTTCCCTAGAGCTGTGACCCACTGGTATCTCCATGATAGTTTCAAAATAACATAAAGAGATGAACATTAGTAGCATCAGTATTTATCAGACATCTATGAAGGACATCAAGAAATGCTATAGAGACCAACATAGAAGTTACTGTTATTAAATTTACACTATGTCGTCAAGGAATTCAAAAGATGATTCTGTAATAATGTATCCTTCCAAATTCTCCAAAAGTTCTAAGCTTGGACATCATGAGGAAATGTCACCACATTCTTGCCCGAAGCTGTTCAGTAATGAGGGGTTAATAATTGTCTAGCAGATTCCCCAGTGAAAAGTACCAAAGGTTTCTTTCTCTCCAGCCTGGTTCTAAGCTGGTCACTTGAAGTTGAGATTCAGGTTCATGTGCGGTTTCCAAAAACCCATTTCCACTTCTTGCTCTCAGACACCCCCCACTTTGAATAGACTGCATTCCCAACCTTCCGGTTGTCTGAACACACTTTCACACCTAACAAATCGGAAAGGTGTAATTACAAAGTTTCGGAATTGTTTTTCTGAAGCCTCCCTAAATCAGAAGTGGCTTCACCATTCATTTAAATGTCTGCAAATACTACTTCCCACGACAAGGGCACGAGCCAGTTCCACAGCCACCTAAACATGCAAACACACAGCCCAAGTAATCACCATGAGTGCAGCATTGGTGGAATAGTGGTGAGCAGAGCTGCTTTCCAAGTAATCGCCATGCATTTTAAGAGGAAGGTCAGATTTCATACTGAAACTTGGCTCTCTTGGGTTGATTTTTGCCTGATTCTCAGCCTCCGAGCCCAAGTTTTACGTTGCTCAGATTGGGCCCCATTGTACCTAGCTGGCCCTCCTAACAAGGGCTCTTTTTTTTTTTTTTTTTAA
This sequence comes from Mirounga angustirostris, assembly GCF_029215605.1. Taxonomy (NCBI): domain Eukaryota; kingdom Metazoa; phylum Chordata; class Mammalia; order Carnivora; family Phocidae; genus Mirounga; species Mirounga angustirostris. The sequence goes on along the minus strand of NW_026991709.1, from coordinate 170,709,926 downwards.
TGTCTTTTGCTAAGAAACGACAGTATGCTTTGCCTCCCTGACCCAGCCGCAGCCTGTCGTCCCCCAGACAAAAAGCGGCGGCCCACTGCTCCCTGCAGCGGTCGCGGAGGCGGCGCAGGACGGCAGGGCCACCCGAGACCCGTGGCGCTGCGCCTTTGTTGGGCGGGCTACAGATGGTGCCCCAGCACCGGGCTGAGCCGGGGGCTGGAGGCCGGGAGGGGGAGGCCAGGAAGGGGGTCGGGAGGGAGGGGAGGAGACCGCGAAGCAGCCAATCGGCGCGCAGCCCATCAGCTGACCGCTTTTGCTTACACCAGGTGCACGCCGGCTGCGGGGAGCACAAAGCGGGGCGCACCGAGGGCGCCGGCAGCGAGCCGGGGAGCTAGGCGAGGCCCGTGCGCCAGCGCCCGCAGCGCCCTCCGGCTGGGGAGAGGGGCTGGTGGCGTTAGCCCAGGCGTTGGAATCCGCGCGGTGGCATCCCTAGTTGCCCCGGGTGCCTTCCTCAGGACCTGGCCGCTCTCTGCCTCGCCCTCTGCACGCCACTTCTCCAACCCTCCTTCCCAATCCTGCCTGCCTCTGCCCCGACCCCCGAGAGTCGGATTGAACCCAGGCCCGCGCAGCAGCTGTTGCTCGTGTCGTTGCCTCTCCTCCTGTCTTGGTGCTCTGCTGGGAACCCCCCAAGGAGCCAGAGCGCGCTGCGGGCTGGCAGGGAGGCTCCGCTCAGCCGGTCGTCCTCCTCCTGCTGCCGCCGCGGGTCCGTGCGCACCCCACACCCCCGCCAGCCGGGCCTCGGGGTAAGTGCGCTCGCCTAGCCGGGCGGTGGCGGGAGGTTTGGGCGGCAGCTAGGGGAAGTCGAGGCAAACTTGGCGGCGTGGCGGGCCTGAGAGGGTTTGGGGAACCGCGGGATAAGATTGCGGGCCTACGGGGAACGAGGGGGCGCGGCTCACGGAGCTGGGGAAAATGACCAAGTCGGGGAAACGGAATCTAGTAACCCTCTCCCTACCCTCTCACCACCCCGCTCCCAAAAAACCCTCCACAGTGGTGCGGTACAGCGACAGTTCGGAATGAAGGCCAGACAGAAATGGGCAAAAGGCAGTGACAGGAGGCAAGCCCGCTGAATTTCAGGGATCAAAGCGGGGGAGGGTGGTGCCCGGGGATCCAAAGGAAGGAGGGGCTGCTGGGATGTGAACGGGTAAGGCAGCCGGGGCCGGAGAAGAGCGGGTAAAGGGGTCTGGGGAGTTGGAAAGAGAACCAAGAGATGGGAAAGGAAGGTGGCAGGTAGTGGGAAGAGATAAGAGGAAGGATGTCTTGGCGGTGGCCTTGTTGATAAAGGGGCAAGGGACGCAATTCACAAAGCATTGAGTGTAATGAAGTCAGAGCATTCGGAAGAATCTACTCAACTGTCAGGCAGTGTAAATGGGGAAAAGACCTCACCCTACACGTTTTGAGTCCAGGAGTAGCAGCCTCAGGAGGCTTGTCAGGGAAGCCTCCGTCCGCTCCAGGAACTGAGCCGGTGCTGAGTTCCCGGCTCGGCCGGGGTCGGAGCAAGGAAAGTTTGCCAGCGAGTGTCGTTCGTGCTACGTGTAGAGGGGTGTGGGCAGCCCCCGACTCGGCGTTTCTCGGGGCCCTGTCAAGACCGCTTCCCGCGGCAGGAGCCCCCTGCCTTGGCAGGCTGGGGTGCTGTAGAAAGATCCAACCACGGGAGCGGAGCCACGCACCCAGGACTGGTGGAAAACCCGTCCCGGGACCCTTGCGAAGGAGTCGAGGTAGATACGCGGAGTGGGAGACTCGGCGGTGGTACCTATTCTGGGAGAGGGGAATCTTGTCTGTTGGGTTCACCGCTGTAGCCCCAGGGACCAGTGCAGTGCCTGGCAGTGAATAAATGAATGAATGAATGAATGAGGGGGTGTGAATAGTTTTGAGGCATTTGAACTACACAGGCAAAGGTCAAGAGTCCAAGAAAATGGATCCTTCCCTAAATCTTATGTCACCATTAGCATGTTCATTTCCAGACCTACATAATAAAGGAAAAGCCAGATTAAGTGAGGGAACAGGTATTGCTGATTTGGGCTTTTGCTTGTAGGATTTTCTGAAAGACAGTATGTTGTTCTGTTTCGCAGTATGCTTTGCCGCCAGGGTCTAAATAATATAATATATGCTCATTACTTTCTTTTTAAGAGCTAGGACTAGAGATGTTGAAAGTTCAGGAAGACACTTTGATCAGTATAAGTCTAGAGTAAAAGTGGTGTTGTTGGCTCCTTGGCCATGTGTGTCCCAAAGTCTCTGATTTGCATGCAAATGTGAGCGAATCCTGGCAGATGTCTGGCCTCATCCATTCACATGAAGGAATTTGAAAAGACAAGGAGTCTTTAGTTAACAATAGACCTTAAGAAAATGGAATAATGGCGCAGTGTGAGTTTTTCTGTTTAGGAATTCCATGGCTTGCTGACACCTTTATTCAAGAGCCAAATTCTCTGAGTGCTATTGTGTTGAAAGCTCAAAGTACTACTTGCTCTTTACCTGGCTGAATATTTTTGTGCAACATTCAAGCTGGATGTTCTGAGCTGGCTAGTGAGGAAAATGTTTATATGAAGCAGGCAGTAACTTTAATCCATTTCTAGTGGTTTGAGGTGATTACTGAATTGACCTTTTAACTTTTAGAGTTTCTTTTCTTTGTCTTTTAGTAATTTTACCCCCTTCTCACCTTTTCTCTCCATCCTCAGAGATAGACAAATGGGGAAAATAGTTGTAGTTGACTGACGTGAAGAATGTTTACTATTAGATCAAAATTATTTTAGTTGTTAAGGCAAACTTGTAGAACTGAAGGTGATTAAACCATCATGTTCCTAGTCACCTGAGGGGTTTTCAGGTCACAGGACCAAACAATGAATGGGAGGCAGTCATGCATTGGACCCCAACCTAGGGAAATTTCTGCCTTGTCTAACATTAGCTAATAGACCACTGTGCAGCTCACCTCCTGGAGTAGTGTGACCACCAAACAAAAGGCCGGTGGTGTGGGCTGCACGTAAGCCCTGGGATTATACCTACTGACAAGCCAGCCCCCTTGGCCTCTTCTTTTGTCAGTCTGAAACACTGTTGAAGGGAAAAAGAACCTATTCACTAAACAGTGCTTGCCCCTGTATTCTATATACTCACTGAAAGGGATGGTAAAATACCACTCCCCCCCACCCAAAAGACAACATTGTTTTGAGGGCTTGGTGTTTGCAGGGGAGGGGTGCACAACAGATGTTAGTCTGCTATTTTATGTGTTTCCTTTAAGTTATTTTTGCTGGTTCAGTGACTTTTACACATAAGGCAGTATTTTCCCAGGAGGGGAGAGATGAATTGAGTCAAATTTCAGTAAGAAAATGTTATAGCCAAGATTATGTTTGTGTCTTAAAGCTATCAAGAAGTCAGAAAGTAACAAATCATTATAATAATAGTGACTGAAGCCTGAGATTCTGTCCTCATTATGGACTTGAGGGTTAACTATAAAATAGTTGACTTTTCTAAACTAGGATATAAACGATTTTACTGTTAACTATCTAGGTATTGTTGAAACAAACCAGATAACTTTAAAATGACCACAGCCTCACATTTGCGAGAACTTTGGCTATTATCCTGCCTATGTGAAATCTTTATTCTGCAATTCTAATAAAAGGGAAGATTAGAGCTCATTCCTTGGTAAATAAAAGTAATAAAGTACTTACTCGTTTAAAAAAATCACTGTGCTAAATAAAATCTTGGACCAGATCTAACTGCAGACTCTGGTCCTGAACGATGATACGCATAGCTCTGGATAGTATCTGGAATTCAAAAAAAGCAAGGGAAAACTCAACCATTGATCTCTCTCCGGTTAGGCCCTGCTAAGGCTAGTTTCTTGACCTGAATTGCTGGAGCAATTACCATATATCCTAAAGCAGTGACACTCATGGGAACAAACTGGTAGGTACTAAAGAAAATCTGCCTCTATAGAGTTACATTGCTACTTTCCAAGCCAGTTGGGTGTGACTATAAATAAACAGAATGGTGGGCTTTTTATGCCACCATAAATAAGCCATACACCATAAATAAAATATAGTAAATTATAGGATCTGCCTGTCACTTTTTACTAGCCTTTCATAATGCTTTCTTAAAATTTATTTTCAGCTACAAAATAATAGTTCTTTGAATGATTCACTTGAACATTAACATAAGGTTGCTTAAATATTATATTTAATTTTTCAAAACTATTATGCTGAATACCTATTTGGGGTTAAGCCAGTCAGGAGATAAAGCAAATTCCATTTTAGAATCATATTTTGGCTTCTGGGAACAATGGAAGTTTCTTTGACACATGAATAGAGCTTTGATTAATATTTTATTCAGGGTGAGAATATAATTATATAGATGAAGTCAGGAAAACATGTATCCACTCTTGTTTTTGGCTTAAAGTATAGAATGGAGACAAAAGTTAAAGCCAATCTGTAAAATTCAATAGTTACTGTCCAAGGGAACCATTCGCTCTACAAATCTTAACTGAAGTTTGTTTTCTAAATTTTTTGTTTTAACATATTACCATCTGCCTACTTTATATAGATATATTACAGGGTATGGCCTCCAAAGCTTAAAACATAGACAAATGCATAATAGTTGACATTGCATTTATAATACATGATAAAATAATATAGTATATATTTCCAGACCTATGGCACCTATAGAACTGTTATGCATATTATTCAATAATTAAAATATATGCTATTTTATGTAACACTTTTTTCAAGAGAAACATTTGGGTTATATATTATTTTATTTTTTACTCTTTGGGTATTTTCAAAAGGTCTAGCAAAGGTAGGATATTATTAGCAATTTTACTCATTATTTGGTTGGTAAGGAAGCTACTATCCACTCCTAGCTGGGTTATCTTAGATGTTTCATAACCCTGCCAGCCCTCAGTTTTCTCATTTGTAACCTGATAGTGTTGAGTGAATAGAGCTGGAAGGACTAACTTACTCAGTGAAACTGCTATAGGGTTTGTGGAAGCCATGCTTCCAAAACCATAACTAACAAATATTTAACTTGGTTGGAACTATTATACTTACTGAAAATCATCCCTGACATGCAAAGAAACTAAGCTTAAACTTTCAGTGATGCACAACGAAGTTCCATCAACTCAGACTTGAGAGTCTTCTCGGAAGATGCTGCTGCATCTACTTACAACATGGTTTTGAAAGCTATGGAATGAAACTGCTTTTACAGTGGCTTATTGCCTTCCATTTACGCTCCTTATGGCAAAGGGGTTGGGATGTTATTTGAAAGCTCTGATTAATATAAATGAGTTGTAATTTTCTGACCCAGCCATCCTACCTCACATCTATTATACCACCGGCAGACATGTGGACTCCACAGCTGTCCCCTCATTTGTGTATGAAACAGACACACTGGTGGCATGTTTTGGTTCCCATAGTTACAATAACAATGTACATGTGACATGACATCCATCTACGTGAAAGTTTTTGTATTTTGTAGAATGAGGAGTGAAGGACAACTACGTAAAGTTTGGGGGATACGTAAATTAATGTGCCGTTGTTTTCTGGAGCCACCATTTCAATCATGAGAGGAGAGCTGTCCCTCAGTGGTGTCCAGGAAAGGGCAATTGCAAGACTGACTCACAAAGATTTCCAAGGGAGGCATTTCCCAAAATGCCTAACCTCGATAGGAGGATGCCCATTAAATATTCATTTCAAAATATTTGCTCTTCCTATTTATGACTGCCCTTTGTGAGATAATGTATTAGCATAGTCATTTTCAATTCATACAGGAAGAAAAGACAGCACCAGTATTAGCATCCATCTCACTAAGACCTAGGAGACAAAAAATCAGTTTGCACTATTAAGCAGTAAGCACAAAGAGAGAATCTTCATTTAGGAACACTAAAAAGCTTTGCAAAGAAAGAAAGGTTGCTTAGTTGGTTTCATGCCTATAATTTTCCCCTCTAGAAAAAATGTTAGCATGGCAATAAAGAAGATCATTAACCTGCATTGTTATTTCACAATAGTAATAAGTCTTAATTTGCATCCATAATAATCACTGTAATCAAGTAGGAAGGGAGTACAGGGAGTCAGGAAGGCACAGGCTCATTTCCCAGCTCTGACACTAATGACTGAATGTGTGACCTTCTAGATGTCCTGCAACCCTCCTGGTGCTTCATGTCCCTAACTGAGTTGTTTTAAAAGATGCAGGAATGCTAGATGTTTCTAGCATCACCACTGCGAAGAATTTTATTTCTGCCCTAAATGCCACAATGGGATGGAGAGCTAAAGGTCTGGGGAACATAGCCATGATGCTCTTTTCTGCAAGGTATTTTTTCTGGTTCCTAATACCACAGCTAAGAAAATTTTTTGTTCTTTTAAAAATTTTCTCCCCCTAATGTGACAGTTCCCTATGACTTCACCTGGGCCTTCTTGAGGGAAATAATTTTACGTGGGATACAGAAAGCTGTTTATGATCTTGGAACACTTGTTCACCCAATGAATATATACTGAGCTCCAGCTGTGTGCCAGGCATTATAGGAGGTACTAAAACCAAAAGAAATTAGCTTGATATTTCTGCAGCTTGTACATTAAATCCATCAGAAGCATTTTCTTTCCATCAGTCATGTATTCTACAAATATTTATGGAGTGAAAAAGGCACTCTGCTGGATCAAGCACAGGGGTTTTCAACTGGGGGTGATTTTGCTCCCACCCCGGAGAAATTTGGCAATATTTGGAGACATTTCTGGCAGTTGTCACAAATGAAGGTGGAGGATGCTACTGGCATCTAGTGGGTAGAAGCCAGGGATGCTGATAAATATCCTACAATGCATATGATAGTTCCCCCACAACAAAGAATTATTTGGTCCAGTGTTAATAGTATCAAGGTTTTGAGAAACCCTGCTCTAAAAGACATTGGCTCTGCCCTCACGGAGTTAAAGCCCATTGGGGTTACAGAAAGGGAGTGTATTCTGTGTATTCTGATGTCGAAAGTGTGAGCTACAAAAGTATAGAAGCAGGAGCCTTAATTCAGATTTTGGCCATCAGCAAAGTCTTTTAAAAACCTTATGGTTAATTCACAGAATAGGCTTTCACCTGGAACACAAGTGTTGGGCAGGAGACAATTTTAAATCTAGTCTCATTGAACACAAATGAGTGGGATGGTTGCTTACAAGAGGGTAGACCCCTCTAAACTGGTTAGAATTCAGTGTCTTGAGCAAGCAGGAAAGGAAGCTAGAAACAGAATGAAAGTCAGTTGTAAGAAACCTATAACAGTACATGCTGCATTAAGAGAAGATGGGCTTCATTGACAAAGAAAGTGAATAGTGCCTTATATTTTAGAACTTCCCATTTTGCAGAGTTCTTAAATATGTATTTCATTTGACTTGTAACATTCTGAGACACCAAGTATCATTCTTTCTCTCTTTTTTCAATAACTAAGGAACCCAGAGCCATGGACAGGTTCAGTGTGACCTTGGACAAGTCACTTAATAAATTTCTAAGGTTGCGCTGTAAAAGAAGAAGGGTTGCAACTGTTACTTTTCTAGCATAAGGTGAATTTACATAAGGTCATACATCTAGCCTAAGACTGGATCTGGGATGAGACCCGAGGCTCCCTGCTTGCTGATTCCTGGACTGTGTGATAGAACAGGTAATAAGACAGTGACTCAGCACTCTAGCGTTTGGGCTACCAAGGAGAGGGAGGATCTAGGACGTATCAATTAAAATGTATCATGCAGGGAAATTTAAGCTGGGTTTCCCAGACACCTAAGGACTAACCAGACTTTCTCTCTAATATCTTACCTTAAGTTGACCTTAGAAGCTTAAAAAAAAAAAATACTTGTGACAAGCTGGGAAGAAAGGTTCATAGGAGAGTGATGGCTAGATTAAGAAAATGAGCTATCCCAGAACATTGGAAGAACTGAGGGTGTTCTGCCTACAAAAGAAAAGCAATAGTGGCATGGTTTTCTGGTTGTGTTTGGCAGGGGTATTTTAACTTTGTGTGTATGTACACACATACGTGTGCACACACATACACAAACGGGAGACAGATTCCATACTGACAAGTTTATGTTTTTGTTTTCAATAATAAGACTTGTTCATCAAAATGAGTTTTGTAAAAAGCCTTCTCTCAAGGTCTTAAAGATCTAATTTTGCACTTCTCTGTGATGGCGTAATGTTTGCTTGTGAGAAGCAAGACTGAGAAGCTGCATGACCACTCAAGGTTCTTTTCATTTTCACAATTCTCTGATTTCCAAGATCATGATACATAGGACTTCAGCCCATGTCCTGAGAGTTTCCAGAACACTGATGGAATCCATAGTAACTCATCCAGCCATGATAGAACCACTGAAGACACTGGAGTGGCAATTAACTGGATTTCTCTGCTTGTTCTTCCAGCTCATTATGGTTCTATGCAGTGAGGACTACATGTAAGGTTTAAAACCCCCAAAGGACTAGTTAGTTCTACTATGTCCTTTGGGGGCAACCCATCTCTGGAATCCCAGCCAACATCCTCACATACTCGCAAACTCATAATTTCTCACCTGGGAGACCAGGTTAAAAGAAAAAAACAAAAACTTGAGTGTCTTCAAAGTCATCTGAAAGAAAAACACAAAGTATGTGGGCAAATGCTGGTGAGATATTTTTCTCTTCATGCATGAAGGATAGCACTGTCAAAACAGAACCCTAGAAAAGAAGCTTACAAATGGCTTTACCTTCAGGAGGACAATGGAGTGAGAGATTCATTCCATGGAAAAGAGATGCCTTAGTAATTAGGAGGAAAATATTACATAGGGCTCCTGAATTATATCCCCAGAGCCCTGCTATATTACCTAATATAGAGTGCAGTAGCAGTAGGAGAAAGGTAATGATATCTAACATTGTTTGCCTTTCCACTGTGCCAGGAACCATCCCATGCATCTTATATGCATTAATTCATTTAATCCTTGCAAAAACTCTTTAATATGGACACCCACTTTACAGTGCAGGAAACTAAGGCACCAAACAAGGAACTTGTGCAAGGTCATACAACTAGTGTGTACTCAAGAAATGTTTGTCAAATGAATGAATGAATATACATCTGTTTTAGAGGAGAGAGTCTTTTATGTGAGTTCTCAGTTTATAGCAGTCCTGCTTTCTAGGCAGGGCATTTGCAAGAACTGGCTCTGTGACTGTGGATGACAGTTTCAGAGCTCGTAAGTGGCAGAGCAAGGATGTGAACTTGGGTCTATCTGACTCTGAACTTTCACTGTTAAAACACTGGGCTATGTTTCTTCAACTTTAATTGCAGCTATAAAACAAAAGAATTGGACTAGACTAGCTCTTATAGCCCTTCTGGCCCTAAAATTTCTGTAATTCCACTATTAAAGTGAGGTTTATATAAAATAAAACACAATGCATTTTATTTAAATTTTGAAATCTACCTTGGTATTTTTATTTAACCAATCATCATTGAATTAGTCTTTAAATTTATATTGGCATTATTAACAGCATATTTTTTAAAGATTTATTTATTTATTTGAGAGAGAGAGAACGGGGGGAGGGGCAGAGGGAGAGAGTTGCAAGTGGACTCCCTGCTGAGCACAGAGCCCAATGCAGGGGCTCAATACCACTATTCCAAGACCATGACCTGAGCCAAAATCAAGAGTCGAATGCCCAACCAACTGAACCACCCAGGCGCCTCATTAACAGCATATTTTTAAATCATATTTAAGATTAAAAATTTTTTAATGAATAGAAATGCATAAAGATTGCATTCTTCTAACCATACCATCACATTGCATCGTGTTATATCATCATTGTCTAAATTTAGAAGGTTTCTAAAAACTGAAAAGCACCTTTCTGTTACACAGAAAAAAGAAGTAAAATATTAATTTTGAGAAAAGTTAGTATCTTTGATATTTGCAGAATTTAGATTGCTGACTCTTAATGAAAAGTATTGAATGATACAAGAGCTTAAAACTGCTAGCAATATTAAAAACTACTTGAGTTTGCTTCTAAAGATTGTTTTGCTTTAAGGGACCTTTCTGACATGCAAGTGATACATCAGAATAATGTGAGTCACTACCATAGTGTTACAGGATGTATAGCCCAAGGCAGGGCAAAAAGAGTGGATAACTAGACAGGACTCAGAATTGGGAGGAATTAGTTCCAAAACTGCATCTTTGCTGTGTGGTCTGGAGTGATTTCACTGAACCTCAGTATCCTCATCTGTAAAATAGAGTTAATAATAGAACCTGCCTTATAGAATCACTGGACGTGTTCAATGAGATCATGCATTTACAGCCCTTTGCACAGTTCCTGGACCAAGGTAAGTACTTTGTAAATAGGACCAATTAGTAGAAGTCGTATTACATTGGAATCTGACCTTTCTGAATGTATGCTGTCTGCATTCCAAGGATGCTCACTCAGAGGAAAGTGGAGGGATTTTAAGAGACGACAAGATTCAGACTAGATGTTTGTGAAGTCAGTAATTCACATGGTTGTCACCTTTGTGGTGGACCCCAAGAGAAATTTCAATTTGCCCATTCAAGAAATCTTAAGTCAGCTGATGTGCTTTAAAAGAAAAGCCAGACAGATGAATACATTCCAGCCTTTTTTTTTGTTTGTTTCTATGTTATGTTCTGTATCCACTCTCCCTTTTCTCACTCTGGAAGTATTACAGTGCCCCTAAGTTGTAATTCATATAATCACATTTTCTAACCAGAGAACAGATTTGGTTCAGAGCTACCATTCCTCAAACAGGAACTAAATTCAAGACATTGTCAAAACTAGCAGACCCAAAAGCTTCAACACTGAGGGATCCAGTAGTAAAGTTGTTGGAGCCTGTAAAACTCTTAGAACAATGGTTAGCATCTTGTAAGTGCTCAATAAATCATGCTGCTACCATTGTTATTATTGATTCTTGGTATCATCATCTTCATAACATCATTGTTTTGCTGGACCAAACTGCAAGCCTTCTGGTTGGGACCAGATTAGAACCCAGTACAGTGTAACCAAAAGTCCTTTTGGCAGCAGGGTCAATTACAAAGCAAGAGAAGGTCACCAGGCAAGCTAAATCGGGTAACCCTTAAGGAGACTTAGCCTCTACCCTGTTACAGCTAGCAGATTTTCATATACACATGAAGGAGAGCATTGAGAATATGTATTAACTGTCTCATTCTTTGAATTCTTTTGGAGCTGGAAATAATAGTTATTTACAAAGAACTTCATTTTCATTGTCCTGTTTAATCTTCCTAGTCAAAGTTCCCCAATTGACAGGTGAGTGCATTTACAGGTAATTGGAGATATCTATACTCTTAGCTCTTGGGGACAGCTAGTACAACCACCAAGCTAGTCATCTCTGGCAACTCTTGTAGGCCAATAAATAGCATTTTCTAAGTGTGCTGAGAGAAGTACACAGCAACTCTGGGAGGTATTATCCCCACTTTAAAGATGAAAAAACCTGAGACAAGGAATTGGCCCAATATTTTAGAGCTAATAAATATATAGGACCAGGTACTTGCTCTGGTTTTTCTCCAGGCTGAGTTAGTCACAGTGTCCTTGATTTTCCCACATTTGCTTGTTCTCACTTCAAGTATAGGATGTGTTATCTTCATTCAGGATTATGTATTTTCATCTCCTTAATAATACCACCAACACCAGCTCCATGAGGGAAGACTATGACTTACTTAGACTTGGATCCTTGGCACCTAGAAGAACACTTGGCACATGGAATAGGCACTTAGCAAATAGTCAGTGAATGAAAGAGGAAAGGGATTTTCATATCCTATTTCATTTTGTCATACTGCTTTTTCTAAAAATTTTTTACAAAATTATTTCCTATATGGTTTGATAGAAATGAGTATAGATTATAAACCTGTATTATATCAGAGATGTACTGCATTACTATTTTAGAGAGGTTATTACAGAAAGCTGAACTCATGTGGGGATGCTTTTATGATATTAATGCCAAGGAGGTGTTATTAATCAAAAAGTATTCATTAAATGCATGTAGAATATCAAGTGCTATTACAAGGGTGATGTGGGGGATGAAAAAAATGTACATGGTAGTACTTCCATCCCAAATGTGTTTTGAGACTCACTGGGGGGAGAGAATGAATAGAAACAAGACAGAAAATAATTAAGTGATCATCTATGGAAATTCCACAACAAAAAAGAAAGAAAACAGAGCTCAAATGAGATGGGTCTGGGTATGAATCTCAACTCTATTACATGCTAGCTGTGTGATCTTAGCCAAAAGACTCAATTTTTTTGACCCCCAAGCTCTCTTATCTATAGAATGGGGGAATAATATGAACCCACAGGGTTGCTATGAGAATATGTGGGAAAGCACTTGAGACAGTGCTTAGAACATGACCGTTAATTCATTTCAGTCATTTGGCAGATATCAACACCACCACCTCTGTGCAGATCTTTTTCTGTGAGCTGGTGGTACAGTGGCAAGCAAAACAGATGAAATGTGGTCCATTCCCATGTGGGGCTTGCCATCTGATGGGGGTAACAGCACTAATCCAATTACCACACAAGTAAATGTGGAACTATGACTGTGTTAAGTCCAGTGAAAGAGAAGTACACAAGGCCAGAAGAGAATAATTACATGGAGGATTCTAAGAGAAATCCTTCCTAAGGAAGTGACATTTCATCAAAATCTCAAGTTATAAGTGAGCTGCTCAGGCATGGGGAGTACAAGAGAAGACCTTTGCCAGCCAAGCCCTGGCCATTGGAAGGAGCTTGATGGGTTTGAGGAACAGAGAGAAGACCAGTGTGGCTTCATCTCAAACCTTCCTTTGCCCCTTCCTCCAAGGTGTACTTGGAGTTCAGAGAAAACAGAATTGCTAGTTAGTATGAAGTTCCACAAAAGGAGAGTGTGCATTATGCATGGGAGGGATGGGATGTGTTGAATCTAGTCATGGAAGGGGGAAGATGACAGAAGGCTTGAATGTCTGGAGAAACGAATCACATAAGCAAGGTTTCAGGGGCCTTGCTGGTTGGGTGGCAAGCTAGTGCCTGGAATGTTTGGAGTGGCACATGCCAAGCTCCAAGAGCTAAAGGGCACATGAGGAAGAAAATCTCTCCTTCATTTTCTGTGTGACTCTTAGATATAATGTATGTGAAAGTGACACATAAGGTCTAGTAATTTAGTTTACCTTCTTTTATTATTTGCTTTCTATTGCCTATTCCCCCCCTTGTAATACATCTCCCTTTTATTGTAGATGAACCCCTGATTAAGGTACTGGCTAATTGATATAGCACATCACTTGTCTTGCCCACAGACATAATTTTTTTTAGTACTAGTTTGGGGATATCTTTAAAAAATCCCTCTTGCAAGGGGAACCCTCCTACACTGTTGGTGGGAATGCAAGCTGGTGCAGCCACTCTGGAAAACAGTATGGAGGTTCCTCAAAAAGTTGAAAATAGAGCTACCATATGATCCAACAATTGCACTACTGGGTATTTACTCCAAAGATACAAAAGTAGGGATCCAAAAGGGTACGTGCACCCCGATGTTTATAGCAGCAATGTCCACAATAGCTAAACTGTGGAAAGAGCCAAGATGTCCATCGACAGATGAATGGATAAAGAAGAGGTGGTATATATATACAATGGAATATTATGCAGCCATCAAAAGGAATGAGATCTTGCCATTTGCAATGACGTGGATGGAACTGGAGGGTATTATGCTGAGTGAAATAAGTCAAACAGAGGAAGACATGTATCATATGATCTCACTGATATGAGGAATTCTTAATTGCAGGAAACAAACTGAGGGTTGCTGGAGTGGGGGGTGGGGTGGGAGGGATGGGGTGACTGGGTGATAGACACTGGGGAGGGTATGTGCTATGGTGAGCGCTGTGAATTGTGTGAGACTGTTGAATCACAGATCTGTACCTCTGAAACAAATAATGCAATATATGTTAAGAAAAAAAGAAGAAGAAGAAGAAGAATGTAGCGGGAGGGGAAGAATGAAGCGGGGGAAATCGGAGGGGTAGACGAACCATGAGAGATGATGGACTCTGAAAAACAAACTGAGGGTTCTAGAGGGGAGAGGGGTGGGAGGATGGGTTAGCCTGGTGGTGGGTGTTGAGGAGGGCACATTCTGCATGGAGCACTGGGTGTTATGCACAAACAATGAATCATGGAACACTTCATCTAAAACTAATGATGTAATGTATGGGGATTAACATAAGAATAAAAAAATTTTTTTTTAAATTAATTAATTAATTAAAAAATCCCTCTTGCTTGGCATGCAAATGCTTCATGTATGAAATATTATTTTTGTTCATGATCTCCATTATGTAAATTGCACTTAGCCACATCTGGCTGGTGTTAACATAAAAGAGGTGAAGGATGTTGAATGTTCAAGACCCTCGAAGAGATTTAGATGGTAAGTAATTTCATTAGGGCACTAATGACCATAAAACCTAGTTGTTATTGATTTGTCCTCCATGGAGAGATCTACTTATCTGCCTCATCTCAATTATTATGGTTCATAATACAGAGATCATTTCAACACTGAGTTGCTAATGCATGGCCCTATAATAATCTGTTTTAGCTCCATCTTTGTATTGACATATAACTAAATCCAGACACTATCACCAAGTAGTTATCAAAGGAAATGGTGGAGATAATCACTTACTTTTCAGTGAGATGCAAACTTAACCTTCACCTTCTACTGTGTTTTATGGTAGTACATCTCTGGCTCCCCTGAGCTCTTTCATTTTCTCTCTATGCCTCTTGAGATCTTAAGTCTTCTACACTAGACCTTCATGAGAAAAACATCTATAACTTCACTCCCAACTGGCATTAAAATATATTTCCTCTCCATTATAACAATTTGAATATTCCACAATCTAAATTGTGTCCCCTTAAACCTAAAACTCTACAGAAAACTTTTAAGGTGCATCCTAGATAGATAAGATTGTACTGCAATTTATCTAAATTGTATTTTATTTAGAAATAGCCTTTTTATTTAGTCTACCTTTCTAAGAGATAACTTTAATTTTGTTTCAAATGCCTCCTGGCTATTTTCACCCTAAAAATCACATCACCGTAGGGTCAAAGGGATGCAGTGGTTTCTCGGATCCAGAATGAGCTATGGCTGTACAAGAATATACCATAGCCTTCTGCAGAGAAACAAATCCACCATAAACTGGCCCAGCAGGGAGAAAACTGGAGGAAAGTGTGCTCTAATCTTTCTCTTCCCACCCTCTAATCACACAAATGGAAACTCAACCCACTTTCAAAGTGAGCTCTTGCTCTTGCATGCTGCTATCTCGTTTTGGCAACCACTATCATCAAAGTCAAACAGGCTAAACACCTTGATATTATTTTTTTTCTCTTTCCTCCCCCATTTCTACATCTAGTCAAGTGTAATATCTAAGAGTTACCTCTCCACTTGTAAGTTTTCATTGTTTCCTAAATATGACCCTTCTCTGTTCTTATTGCCAAAATCCCAGTTCCATTACCTCTTATTTAGCTTATTGTGAGTGCTTCTTAATGGGTGTCCCTATATCCATCATGTTCCCTCTCCAGTCTGTCTTACACATAGCTGATGGATAAATTTTTCTAAATTATAGAAATGAGCCCATAGCTCCCATTACAAGACATTTAGTGGTCTCCACTTGCTGTGGGATTGTGCTGGATATTTTCTGTACCCTTCCAGAGCCATCCTGCCCTTCTCCACTTTTCTTTGTACTCTGGGCATCAGGCTCAATTGGACTGCATCAGTGGGGTCCTTTGCCGTCTGGCTTCTTGTTGGCTTTTGCTTCTTGCAGCAGTTAGCTCAGGGGTGTTTGGCCATTGTCTGTGAATCTACCTTAACCTTGTCCCTGCCTTGTAAATGGTCCCTTTTTAAAACTTGCTTTAGTCACTCTTTTTGAATGTACCATCTGTTTTCTGCTAGGTCTTGAACAAGGATAATAAATGAAAAAAAAAAAACAAAAACTCCTTAGTGAAGCATTAAAGGCCCTCCATATCTAGGTACCATCCAACCTTTTTTTTTTTTTTTTTTAAGATTTTATTTATTTATTTGTCAGGGGGAAAGAGAGAGAGCACAAGCAGGGGGAGTGGCAGGCAGAGAGAGAGAGGGAGAAGCAGGCTCCCTGCCGAGCAGGGAGCCTGATGCAGGACTAGATCCCAGGACCCTGGGATCATGACCCGAGCCAAAGGCAGACGCTTAATGAACTGAGCCACCCAGGCATTGCCCCATCCAACCTTTCTGTCTTGATTTCCATTCTTAGCTTGGCAGATCTTAAATCCCATTAAAAATGAAATAGTTCCTGCTCCATGTACCTATTCAAGCTCCTCTGTGTGGTGTGCTGGTAAATATTTAACAGCCAGCTCTCCAAAAACATAAAGCCCTCATTTGTAATGTTCACCAGTTTCTGGGGTGTAAATACACCCAGAAGCTACTGACATGATGTTTCTAAACTTGGATTTAGAAAGAAATGCTGACAATTGACTCAGGACACCACTGCTTTGCATACACCTTCCCCTTCACCAAGAATGCCCTGTTTCCTGCCCCATGATCCCCAGGACCTTAAAGAGAACACCTGCTCAGTAAGCCATTCTGATTGATTTCTTTTTTTTTTTTTTTAAGATTTTATTTATTCATTTGAGAGATAGAGATACAGAGAGAGAGAGAGAAAGCATGAGCAGGGAGAGAGGCAGAGGCAGAGGGAGAAGCAGGCTCCTCGCTGAGCCAGGAGCCCGATGTGGGGCTCGATCCCAGGACCCTGGGATCATGACCTGAGCCGAAGGCAGACGCTTAACCATCTGAGCCACCCAGGCGCCCCATTCTGATTGATTTCTATCACTCCTGTGGGCATTTGGAATGGTACTGAATTACCAGCCACATGCTGATGGTAATACTTCTTAACCCAGAATTTTCTCTTGAGTGCTAACATGGGTGCTAGTTAGATTTTGGAGACTTAAAAGCCCTGAAGCAAATAGAAGCTACACATTTTATGCCAAGTTACTGAAGCTTACTACTTAAAGTTGCTTAATTCTCCAAGAAAATGAATCTCATTTGCTGGGCTTGTTTTCAAATATGGTCTTCATTATCCTCATTTAAATATCATTTAAAGTAATAAAACACCATTAAAATATAGTTCCTCTCCATTATAACAATTTGAATATTCCACAATTTAAATTGTGTCCCCTTAAACCTAAAACTCTACAGAAAACTTTTAAGGTGCATGTTAGTCCTAGATAGGTAAGATTGCACTGCAATTTATCTAAATTTTATTTTATTTAAAAATAGCCTTTTTATTTAGTCTACCTTTCTAAGAGATAACTTTAATTTTGTTTCACTAACAAAAATGATTCCTATATTTAAAGTTTAAAAAAAACTGCAATTTTTATTAGGCAACTAGGAGGTAAATAATAAAGATCTTTTAATAGCATTGCATTAATTTATGTCTTAATGGCTATAAATGACAATATGGATATTCAACTAAAATTATTCTTTTTACTTTCAATTTAACAAAACACGTGAGTTAAAGAAAGACTATAGAAAGCACTATGATTTATAATGCCTACTGGCATTTTAATGTTCTCAGCTGTTCCTTTGCACCATTTGATTACACAAAGCCTAAACTGTGTAATTAAGGACCATCCCACTAATGTGCTCTGGTGGATTTATGGTATCCAGGTCATCAAGGATCTGAGCACTCTGAGTATTGGACCATTAGTTTCAAATGCATATTAACGCATTTGACACACTGGCATCGGAAGAACCTATAATAAGAAACAATTTCAAATTCAGGGAGGTAGCTTTCACCTGATTTTCATTTACCAAAACAATTTTAAAACCTGATTACCAGAAATTCTAATTAACTAGAATTTTTTTCCTCTAGAGTGCACTTTTAGGAGAAAAGGGAAAATTGGAAGAAAATAAGTTAATAACCAAGACTTTACATTTGGGAAAATAAGATTTCCAATATGAGTTCATTATCAGGGCTTGAAGAAAAATGTCTTTAAAACACCTAAAGCATAACTATCCTTATCAAAAACAAGAAAGTGGGTATTAAAGATTGAAACTAAAAGCTTTCTAGGAAACCTTCAGCAACCCAGAAAATAAAATTTGCAAATTCCCTTAATCTTCTGGCTAACCCAGGTTTTACTCTACAAGTTAGTTTTCTTGTGTGTACATAAGAGAATGCTGTATGCACTCACAATCTTTCTGGAAATCCAGTAAGACGATCTAAGCAGGTGGTATCACAGAAAAGGCCTGACTTCAGAACACAACAAACTTGAATTTAATCTCAGCTCTTTGACCAATTAGCTGTGAGAATTCTGATAGGTCACTTAATCTCTGAGCCCTGAAGTCATTTATAAAACAAGAATAACCACATCTGCCTCCATTGGGTGCTGTGAGAACGAACATAAAGCACTTTCCATGGCGCGGCCCCTTTTGTTCTGTATCCTCTCTATCCCTGTCCTTTGGCCATTGTGACGCTTCCTTAGAAAGCTACTGCAGCCCCCAGCCTTCAGAGAGGTTTGAACAGGCAGGCACATTTTACTATATTCATTCTCCTGATGATGAAGAAAATCAAGTTCTTTAACTCCTTTATTAGAACAGTCATAAAAACATAACAGAAAAATAACTTGGTTTATTTTAAGGGTTCAGGGGCAGATGGCCTTATTTTGCTTCTTTAAAAGAGATGGCATTCTGTAGAAATACAATGTGCTTGAGGTCTATCAAGTTGAAGGACAAGTACTGTCATTTACCCGAACAGGGCTGTCTTTAACCTTGAGTAGCAGGAGCTTTAATGCTAAATGTATGTACACTTCCATATATCAGTCTCCACATGTTAAAGGAACATTTTAATGTGGAAGGGATATGTTTTTGACATTTTCTGTCTAAAGTTTTAGTCTCCTAATTGGCAAATTCTAAGCAGTCAGACTCTTTAGAGAAATATAGATCTGAGCTAAAAATATAGGCTCCCATCTTAACGACATTGGATACTTCATGTTTTTAACTAAAAATTTTGTTTAAATGTCAGATAGTTAATAAAGATTACTAGTGGATTAAAAAATATAACAAAATAAGTATAGAACTCATTTTGAGCAAAGAAAAATGCAGTAAATAATCTGGAAAGGATGTGAAAATGTTTGTCATTTTCTTGATGAGAAGTTATTTTCACTATTATGAACTAAACTTTAATTTGGTCTGGGAGCAAAAGCAAATCTGATACAGTCTAATGGAATTGCTTTACTTGGTTAGCATCCAAAAATCTATGGTATTGGTATTAGCAGCCTACATATTGGCACTTTCCGGACCAACTATGATAAGTCTGCTATTTCACTGGTCTATCTGAAGTTTTGAATGTATAATCAGGAGCCATTGTAGCAACTGGCTCCTTATGCAACAGTTGTTAATGTGGAATGGTAAAAATCTATGTCTGCAGTGAAAATACTAAGCAATATACTGTGAAGTACTTAAAAAGAAGTGATGAAATTGAGCCTTCTAGGCATATAAGGCTGCCAAACTGAAGATTTTACATTTATTTAACGTTTAATTATGTCAGTAATTGCAAAGCAATTATTTCATATAGACGTATTATGGGAGGAGAATTAAAATAATTTGTAAAAGAATAAAAGTAATTGATTTCATGGTAGTTTTTATATCACTACACTTGCTGATACTAAAAAGGAGCAATAAAAATAGCCCAGTTGGTTCATATTTTGTTCTGTTTAGCCTTCTGTCAGTTTCTCAATTCAATAATGTTAAATTGCTAAATTGCTACTTTATGATTCCAGCGATGCAAATAGCTAATTTCTTATAAAGAAAGAAAAAAAAACCCAAACTTTCTTGATCCTACAAGTGATTTAAACAGAAAAAAACCTGGGTGTTTTTTTTGGTCCTACTTTGCCCGTCACAGAGTTTTCAGTTTTTTAAAAGGGATTTGAAAGACCACAGATTCAAGTGTATCTGGTAAATGACTTTTAAAATACTGGTATATGACTTTTAAAAAGTGTATCTGGCATATGACTTTCAAAATATTGAAGGAAAAATTATTTTGGCATAGAGCTGAGATAGTTCATAAAAAGTGTTAGTCTTGCTTCCTAGGTCCTAGAAGAAGAAGCTGCAAAGATCATTAAGTTTACCACTGCTTTTAAAATTAAGAAATGGGTATCTGACCATCCATAAGATTACAGGCAACAGTAGAAAACATCTCCTTTCATAATCAGTTCTTATGTGTAGTAGGTATGCAGTGGGGAGAAGGAGGGTGAGGAGAGGCAGCATATTAAGTATTTAATAAAATAAGCATTCATATAAAAATAATTAGGAGAGTAGTTGATGCACATAGAGCACTGTATTAATTTCCTAGGACTGCTGCAACAAAATACCAAAAATCGGTTGGCTTAGCAGAAATTTCTTGTTTCACAATTCAAAGATTTTAAATTCCATGTCTCATTCACACCAGCCACATTTCAAGTACTCAGTACTTAGGAGCTACCCAGTCAGGGAGGGCCAACACAGGACACGTCCGTCGTTGCTGAGAGCTAGTGATGACAGCCAGCACAGGTGGCGACTCTCTGCTCTTCTTCCCAAGGGTCCACATATCTACTCACTCATTCCTCCCTTCTGACATGTTATCTGCTTTTACAGAGTCACTTGTACATTTGTCTTCTCTCCCCACAGGATTATAAACTCTTTAAGGGTGGGGTCTGGTCTTTCTGGCCCTGTGACACAGTAAACACCCAATCAGTGTTTAGTTACTCTAATGAAATTAGGCACCAGTTGTTTGGATCTCTTTTGCATTTAGTCTGAGTCTAGATTTCATTGAAGTCTGGAGAAAAGAATGAATCAGAGTAGGTTTTTCCTAAACCACAGGGATTAGGATGTATGGGGAGCAGATATGTGCTAAATGGCAAGGGTTTTTATTTGTTTTTATATCAGCCCAAGTGTAGAAGAGACCCAGCAGGACTGTATTTGCAAGCTTAAAATTATTGTTATATTTGGGTACCTGGAAAGCACATTTTAATTGATTCAGTTATTTACTTATTGAGTGCCCACAAGGTAGATGGCAGGCTAGTGCCTGGCCCTGGATGACTCACTGTGAACAAAACAGAAACAGGGTCCCTGCCCTGTGATACTCATTCTAGTTCTGACAGATTAAAATATTGGCAAGGACTCCCCCTGCCCAGACAGGCTGGGATGGGAGGAGCATGATTGGGCTCTGGCCTCAGATGCCAGCATTCACATAGAACCTCCACCACTCTCCTGGTTCCAAGACCTTGACCGGATTGCTTCATCATAACTGAGTCTCCATTTCATCATTGGTAAAAAGAGGGGGGAAAATGGTTCCCACCTCATGTGGTTGTAAGCACTAAATAAAATAATTTGTGTGAAGTGCTTAGTGCTGTGCATGCTGCATAGTAAGAGCTAAGTGCTATTAGTAAGTACTAACTGCTATTATTCTTATGACTACTACTCAGCCAGGATGACCCTGCAATAAACATTAGATGTAAATAATGGGAAGTGTTTATATGGCTAGAAAATTCCTCATTATTTGGAAAGGATGTTTCCTGTCTTTTTTTTTGTCCTAACAATTTAATTCCCTTTGCTTATGTTTATATTTTGCACCAGGAGTAACTAAGATTGAAATGTGTTGCTAGATGCCCATCTCTTGCTTTACTTTTTGTTTCTTTGGTGCAGGGTTTTATTCGTTTGGGACACTTCTTTCCAAGGCAGTAACAGAAATGCTTTGAGTGTCATTCGACCTCTCTTAGAGATGTATATACTTTTTAACATAGTGGCAAAGGAGAATCCTTTAAAGAGGTTTACCATTAAACTGCAAAATTGAAATTCTAAGTAACTAGCGTGCAAAGATTTAATTAGCATGGTCTCATTAATATAAATGTGTGACTTTTTTCTTCCAAAAATGACATTGCCTTTGAAAACATATACTGGAAATGAGTTGGAAAAGAGGAGCAATTGAACTTTGAAGGCAATCATGTGATACTTGGGGGGGTTGGCAGTTTGAGATTTTTTTGAGCCCTGCCCATTGTTTGTCTGATGGAGGATACCTGCTTTTGTATCTGAATATCATATTAAAATAAAATAAAATGAAAATCTTGGACCTACCAGATTCTCCTGTAAAATTCATTGCAAACCAAACTGCAGAAATATTCCTGTGCCTTTGCTTTAAAACCTTTCTCGTATTCTAGAAATCTCATATCCTAGAAATCTATTATATCATTACCTGAGGGACAGAGGATTTCTCAGTAGTAACCAAGCTATTTGGCAAAGAGATGAACCATCCCTAGGCCTTCACTGTGATTTGTTGAGCTCCAGTCAAAGACTCTACATTGCTTTCAAGAGCTATAAGTGTTCCCAGCCACCTGATCTATACTTCTGATACTTCATTGACAGTCCCATTCATCTATTTCAAAATTGAAGGTTCTTTGGGATGACCATGTGACATTTGGGAGATAGTGTTTAGGGCATGGGCTTTGGAGCCAGGCTATCTCTGAATCCTGCTCTATCACTGTCTAGCTACATGTCTTGGGCAAGTTACTCACTATCTCTATGCATGGTTTCCTCAGTGTGAAAAGGGATAGTCATACTGCTTACCTCCCAGGGATGTTATGAAGGAAAAATAAGGCACCAAATGAGGGTTGGGTTTAAAAGGAAGGTAGGAAGGGAAGGAGGGAGGGGAGGGGAGAGAAAGAACAAAAGGAAGGAAGGAAGGGAAGGATATCTGTTCCAGATAATTTTCAAGAAAACCATTAATTTCCTTGTTGGAAGAGCAAATATTAACTTGTTTTTTTTTAGCACTTGACTCTAATTTTCTAAGTTGAGAACTCCAAAGGAAATTTATGATTGTTGAGACTCTACTCTGTACCAGCTACTTCTCAAACCTTGTTCTCTCATGAGGAAGATCTAGAGCTATCTCCTAACAGATAAGGAAATCAAGACCCAGGGAGGTAGACAATTTATCCAAAGCACCATAGGTAGTGTCAGGATATGGACTTAGCTCTGTCTGCCTCTTGAGACCATGCCTTTTCTTAAAAAAAAAAAAAAAAATACTAAACAGTGTTGTTTTCTTTTTAAAAGCCAGGACCAAATGTTTTGCTCCCAGCCATAAGGAGTGCTGTTTACATGGGTGCATTTAAAAGTAGGAACCTGGAAAAGAATCATCAAATGCCTAAAATTCTGGAGCTGGAGAAGCACTAAGACATCATCTAGGTTTAGCCTAACCTCAACATTTACAAGTAGGGCAGATAGCCTGCATGATCTGAGTTGGCGGCAAAACAAGAGAGGTAAGGACCCGCTAACTGGTGGTCCAGTGCTTCAGTCTCTGTACCACATTACCTCTCAAACCACCTGAAAACCAGACAGGGATTCTGAGCTAGATAGCTTTAGGGCATGGGCCCTATGTCCTTGACTTGCTATCTTATTTGAGATCTTGAACAAGTGACAACTTCTCTGTGAAAAACAGGGATGATATACTTTACACCATACACATGTAGTCATTCACTATAACGGTTAATAATAGTAAGTCTTTTGGGGCGCCTGGGTGGGTCAGATGGTTAAGCGTCTGCCTTCGGCTCAGGTCATGATCCCAGGGTCCTGGGATCGAGCCCCTCATTGGGCTCCCTGCTCCGCAGGAAGCCTGCTTCTCCCTTTCCCACTCCCCCTGCTTGTGTTCCCTCTCTCTCTGTGTCTCCCTCTGTCAAATAAATAAATAAAATCTTAAAAAAAAATAGTAAGTCTTTTATTCAATTAAGTCTGTTATTAAAGTTAGCTATATTCCTAGTATTATATTATTTATAAGGTCTCTTCTATCTTGAATGCCCATTTCCAACTCCTACTAATTGTTCAAATCCACTTTACATTTCCTACATTTGAATTTCTGTGCCCTCACAGAGTTTGCAACACATTATCCATTGTCAAATTAAGAGAAGTTTAATTTATACATTCTAAAAATTAAACTTGTGATTTGGCCATGTTTATGTAGAATAGATCAACTATGATCAATTCACTGCCACATTAAAAAAAAATATCAATGAACATGGTTAAGCTGACCTGACTTAATTTTTTGGAATAAGTTGGCCATCAGGATGATCGACTGAGCTGTCTACCCTATCCCTGATCTACCTAATCAAGGTCAAGATAGTGGTTATTAAATAAGCCATTTTACTCCCTAAACTGAATGATGTTTTCTTAGGCTTCTAATAAAGGGTGATTGATTAATAGAGCACTAGAGGCTAACATCCTTCAAAGAATTTTAGTTCCTGCCCAAGTGATCAAGAATATAAATTTCAACTAACCCTACACTAAGTGAAGCAGTGTGGGGTTCTATAGTGTAAAGGATCATATGTTTGGAGAGTAGGATGGAGTCAAGTTTGGCTTCCAAATATCTAACGTCACCTCCCTGAGGTGTCCTCTATAAAATGAGAAGTTGTTTTAGATGTGCTAGGTGATCTCTGAGGCCTTTTCCAACTTTCACAATTTGTGTTTCTCATACTTCACAGGGAGGTCAGCTTGTTTGCCTTTGATCAGTTGAAGCCAAATGAGAATCTGAAGTAGATGTTATTCCCAAAGGCTCTTCCATAAGCACCTTTCCCACCATGCCAAGCCACTTACTTGGATTTGGATTTATGCCAGCTGGCTGTGTCTGGGCTTTTTGCTTTTCATTTTTCTTTCTTTCTTTTTTTAAAGTTTCTTTTGTAATTCTTCAGTCCATCTAGTCTAGCCTTGTCATTTACCGTGCCTTGCCAACCCTCCTGCAAGGGCTAATGTGCTGTCCATGCCCAGATCCTCTTAGAAGCTGAATGAACTGTAACCCCAGCTTCTATGCTCAGTTTGGAGACCAGCTGCACCTCTGGGTTTCTCCCAGAGATGTTGACCGACACTGCACCTGCAGTGTGATGGATTTGCCCTGGACCAAAAGGGGAAGGAAAATGAGGCAGAATCAAAAGATCACTTGTGTTTACCCTCTCCTTTGCACAGTAGTGCATTTATACCACCCAAGTATACCAGAGAATTTTTGAGACTTTATTAATTAATAATAATAATAATAAATACAAGAAGAAGAAGGAGAAAAAGAAGAAACTAAAATAAAACTAGAGAACGGACAATCAAATTTTTCTCTGGGAACCAGGAAAACCATAAGCATTTAAAGTGATCAGATTAGGAAATGCTGAATTAGGGATCAAGGCATTTGGGTTTTATTTCATTTCTCTGCCAAGTAACTGGGTCATCTTGGATCACCTAGGGGACCTGGAAGGTTCTGCCTGCCTTTAAAAGTAGGTCTTCCAAAAGAAAAGTGTGTAAAATGAATTTTTTGTAAATGCAACACTTTTTTTTAAACCACTAAAATTTTCTTCAGAGCAAAGATTCACACTATGATATGAGTCTCTAATTATAGGCTTTTACATATGGAGTATTTGCCAATAGTTTAAAATTGATATTTAATCATCTACTTATCAAATACATTAGCTAAGCATTATAGCTGATATGATTATTATTATATTTATATATAATTCAGAGGTTACAAACTGGCCACAGGCCATAAAAGGCCTTGGAAAGCATATGGTTTTTGTCTGGCCTACACAGTAGACATTTTTGGACACTTTGGGAGTGCATGCACACTCCAGCTTTTTACATGATTGTATTAGATTCAGCTGACTTCACCTACCTAGCCCCTGAAAGCACTGGAGTTTTAGATTTTGGCATAATCAAGCTAGTTGCCTCCATAACAATTTAATAACAGAAAAGGAAGGGAAGAAGAGAAGGACTGCCTCTCAGAAAATGGCTAGAAGTAGTTTTGCATGACACCCAGGAGAATGGGTTGAAAGATGACTTCCTGAGGTTCCTCTTAGCCTGGGAAGGAAGTTATGACTACCTTTAGTCTCAACCTACTTACTATAAGATAAATAAAATAGGACACAAAGTTACTAGACTTGCTCAAGGTCACTTAGGAAGTTTGTGGTGAAGCCAAAATTAAGAATCCCTTCCCTGGTGTCCTCATTCTGTTGCTCGGCCCACTCAGACATGCTCCTGCACTGCTTGCTGATGAATAATGTGGGCTCTCAGGAACAGTTCCTTATGCAAAAGAGCCTCAGCAAGCTTCATTATGTCCTTGCAAGGGGATAGACTTTATTGTTTCCTTAATGCGTTACGGAGACTATTATAGCTCTTCCTCCCATACGAACTCTCCATCTGTGATCACTGACACACACTACAGGGTGTTTTGGTTTGGATAATGTGTGAAAAAGGAACATAATCTGAGGAAATGGTTGAAGAAAGAAATCTAAGATTCAGAAAGGTCCAGGGACCAGACAGAAGTCCAAGAAACTAATGTCTTTAAAAATAATCCATGCAGGGGTGCCTGGCTGGCCAAGTCAGTAGAGCATGTGACTTGATCTTGGGGTCAAGAGTTCAAGCTCCATGTTGGGGGAACAGATTACTTTTAAAAAATAATAAAAAAATAAAAATAGCCCCTGCAGATTCAGTGTTCACAATGTACTTGCAAGATCTTATTTCCTTCCCAACGAAAATAAAATATACCCTCCAGAAAGAATTTGCTGCCATCTTTCTCTGTCTGGCTCTACCTACACTAGCCATCTATGTTGTTAAAAAAGCCTCGCCAGGCTTTTTTCAGAACTCACGGTTGCTAATACCACAACAGGTACCCTCTGCTGATTTCAACTTGCTACTCCTTCCTTTCATACTCAACACCCATTAAAAAGACTAGATCCAGTGAGACATCAAACCTGTAAATAATAATACCTAACACCTCTTGGGCACTTGCTATGTGCCAGGCCCTCTGCCAAAAGCTTTACATTTAACATCTCATCCTAATTCTCTCACCACCTTTGCAAAATAGGTTTTATGATCTCCATTTTCTAAAAAAAAAAAAAAATTAACTGAGACTCAGAAAGAAAGCTTCAGTAACTTGCCCAAGGTCCCAGAACTGAATTTGAAACCAGGTTTGTCTCCAGAAGCCACACTTTTCACTCTAAACTCCGTTTCCAAAAGCTGACAGCCAGGCACCTGGGTGGCTCAGTCAGTTGAGTGGCTGACTCTTGCTTTTGGTCACGATCTCACCAACTCTTGGTTTTGGCTAGAGTCATGGTCTCAGAGTCATGAGACCAAGCCCTGCACTGAGCCCGCATTGAACCCTGCATTGGGCTCCGCGCTCAGAGGGGAGTCTGCTTGAGATTCTCTCTCTCTCTCCCTCCCTCTGCATGCCCCCCACCCCGGATCTTGCGCTCCCTCTCTCTCAAATAAATAATCTTAAAAAAAAAAAAAAAGTATAGCCTTTTGAGCCTAACAATCAGCCAAGTCAAGGTGGCCTTCAGCATAGGAAATTACTTCTGGGAGGTCAATCCAGTGAATGCAGTCTGGCCCCACCTTGCTCCCATGCCCCCACAACACAGTGGCTACAGGGAGAATTTGTACTGAGACACTGCATTTTTTTTTTAAGATTTTATTTATTTATTTGACAGAGACATAGTAAGAGAGGGAACTCAAGCAGGGGGAGTGAGAGAGGGAGAAGCAGGCTTCCCGCAGAGCAGGGAGCCCAATGTGGGGCTCGATCCCAGGACTCTGTGATCATGACCTGAGCTGAAGGCAGATGCCTAACGACTGAGCCACCCAGGCGCCCCGAGACACTGCATTTTTTAACCAGAAGGAAAGCTTCATTGAACAAAAATCCCATTGTCCCATTATTAAGCCATACCTAAAAGAAGATAAGCAAATTTGAATGCTGCATTAGCTCTGGATCTATTTGGGGACCAACAGACTAAAAAACTGATTTTCCTAAACACGTACGCAGTGAATTTGGCCAGTACGCATAAAAGCACATGTCCTAAGAAGGTATTTTTCTTCATTTTCGGGGAAGGGGGGGGTCAGAAATTTAGTTCTTCACTGCTGTGACTACTATGTCTATGAAAGGATGCTAATTTCCAGGGTGGAGGTTTGTAGTCCATAATTTGCTTGCCTGCATAGGGTTTTAATTTAGCACAGTGCCATATTTGGTCTCTGAATTTCTAACACTTAATTCCAATAATACTGGTTGAAAATATAATGGAAATGGTAAAAAATAACCACAACTTTTTTCCAAACACCTGTCATGCCCAAAGGTCTTAAAGAGATTTGCTTTACCTCCCAATACTCCTGCAGGGTGAAAATGAAATTTAATAGCAAACTTGATGAGGTTCCAGAGATTCAAATAAGTATCTGAGGGCTCACTCCGTGCTGGACTCTTTCCCAGGCTCTTTAGTTATCATAATTTTCATATATGAAGTATGAATAATTAGCCTTAATTTAGGCACAGAAACTGAATTTCCATAGTTTATACAAGGTAATAAGTGAAGACGTCAAGAATCTGAATACAGATCACTTGATCCCCCAAGACAGAATTCTTTCTACAAACTGAGAGCTATCTGGGTTTTAATATAATTAGAATTAACCTAATCATCATGTTATTGTGATTGCTTATTTCTTTCACCCAACTTCATAAGAACTTAATGCATAAGGATCCAACCCCAAGTCATACTAAATACTGTGATTTTGTTAAAATAACATCCCATCTCATATGATTCTATGGGGAAAATGGGGATCAGTGCCAAATTGACTGCTGGTGATGACCATGCAGTCCATTTCCTTTGGAATTTTATATTCAGAGCAGAGTGTCCTAAACATCTTATTGGAAAAAGAAGCATCAAATGTAATTATATAATTGTTTGTGGGCCTGTTTGAAATGCATCCCTTGCCAATTCTGGGCCTTTAAAGATATGGGTTTTTATTTAAGGGATTGTTTCTTTAAACTGCCAGACTTGTTAATGGAACATCATTCTAGAAATTAGCAGGATATTTTCTTCTCACATTTGACCAACTTAGCCCAGTAAGCCCTAGAAGAAAGCAATTCCACTTTTCAAAAAAAAAAAAAAAAATCTACCAGCCATTTTTTATTTGTTGCAGAATTTAAATTAATCAGTTGGTATGTATGTGATAAAAGTTGGCCTGAATTATAATGGATTCGTGTTTTTTTATGATAAAAAAATAACATTAAACTTACCAGCTCCCATTTTTAAGTATACAATTCAGTAGTGTTGTACAACAGAGTTCTCTTTTTCATCTTGTAAAACTTAAATATCCATTAAGGACAAATTCCCCCCTCCCCTTCCCACAGCCCTTGGCAACTACCATTCTAATTTCTGTTTCTATAATTTTGACAACTTTAGATACTTCATATAAGTAGAATCATACAGTATTTGTTCTTTTGTGATGGGCTTATTTCATCTAGGATAATGTCCTGGAAGTTCATCCACATTGTAGATATGACAAGTTTTCCTTCTTTTTTAAGGTTGCATGATACTCCATTTTGTGTATATGCCACATTTTCTTTTTCCATTCATCCACTTATACACATATGGGTTGTTTCCATCTCTTAGCTGTTGTGAATAGTGCTGCATTGAACACTGGTGTGCAAATATCTCTTCAAGATCTTGCCTTGAATTTTTTTGGATATATACCCAGAAGTGGGATTGCTGGATCATATGGTAATTCTATTTTTAATTTATTTCAGAACCCCCATACTATATTCCATAGTGGAGGCATCATTTTACATTCCCACCACTTGTTACTTTCTGTTCTTTTGATGGTAGTCATCCTCATGGGTGTGAGGTCATATCCCATTATGGTTTTGATTTATATTTCCCTATGATTAGTGATGTTAAGCATCTTTTCATATGCTTATTGTCCACTCATATATCTTTGGAGAACTATTTAAATCTTTTGCATAATTTTTAATCAGATTATTTGTTTTGTTGTTATGGTAGTTGTTATAGGATTTCCTTATATATACTGGACATTAGTCCCTTATGAGATATATTATTTGCAAATATTTTCTCCCATTTAGTAGATTGTCTTTTCAACCTGTTGATTGTTTCCTTTGATGTGCAGAAGTTTTTAAGTTTGATTTAGTCATATTTGCTATTTTTGCTTTTATTGCCTGTGCTTTTGGTGTTCCAAGAAATCAATGTCAACTCCAATGTTCTGAAGCTTTTCCCCTATGTTTTCTCCTAGGAGTTTTCCAGTTTTAGGTCTTACATTTAGGTCTTTAATTCATTCTGAGTCAATGTCAACTCCAATGTTCTGAAGCTTTTCCCCTATGTTTTCTCCTAGGAGTTTTCCGGTTTTAGGTCTTACATTTAGGTCTTTAATTCATTCTGAGTTAATTTTTGTATATGGTATAGGGTAAGGGTCCAACTTCATTCTTTTGCATGTGGATATACAACATCATTTGTTGAAGAGACTATCCTTTCCTCATTGTGTAGTCTTGGCACTTTCATCAAAGATCACTTGATCATATATGGGAGAGTTTATTTCTGTGCTCTCTCTTCCATTGGTCTATATTCTCTCTTTATACCAGTAACCCACCATCTTGATTACTGTTGCTTTATTTTATGTTTTGAACTCATGAAGTGTAAGGCCTCCAACTTTGTCCTTTTTCAGGACTGTTTTGGCTATTCGGGGTCCCTTGAGATTCCATATGAATTTCAAGGTTTTTTTAAAGATTTTATTTATTTATTTGACAGAGAGAGAGAGACAGCAGCAGAGGGAGAAGCAAACTCCTCCACTAAGCAGGGAGCCCGATGCGGGCCTCTATCCCCGGACCCCAGGATCATGACCTGAGCTGAAGGCAGATGCTTAACCAACTGAACCACCCAGGCACCCAAGATTTTTTTTTTCTATTTCTGCAAAAACTGTGATTGAGCTTTTGACAAGGATTGCAATGAATCTGTAGATCACCTTGGATAGTATGGACATTTTAACAATACAATTCATGAACATGGGATATATTTCTATATATTTGAATACTTTATTTCTTTTAGCAGTGTTTTGTAGTTTTCAGTACACAAGTCTTTCACTTCCTTGGTTAAATTTATTCCCAAGTATTTTATTCCTTTGATGCTATTGTAAGTTGGATTATTAATTTCCTTTTTGGATTGGTCACTGTTAGTGTACAAAGACACAATTGATTTTATGTATTTTGTGTCTTGCAACTTTGTTGAAATTGTTTATTAGTTTTAACAGTTTAGGGTTTTTTTGTGACATCTTTAGGGCTTTCTGCATGTCAGATCATACCATCTGCAAACAGAATTTTGCTTCTTCATTTCCAATTTGGATGCTTTATTTCTTTTTCTTGTCTAATTGTTCTGGCTAGGACTTCCAATACTAAGTTGAATAGAAGTAGCTAGAGTGGGCATCCTTACATTATTCCTGATCATCGAGGAAAAGCTTATATTCTTTCATCACTGATTATGATTTTAGCTGTGGGTTTTTCATATATGGTTTTTTCTTTTATTCTTAGTTGAGTGTTTTTATCATGAAATGGTGTATAAACCTTTTAATAAACTGTTGAATTCAATCTGCTAGTATTTTGTGGAGGAGTTTTGCATCAGTGTTCATCAGGGACATTGGTCTATAGTTTTCTACTCTTGTTGTGATAATGGATTTACTTTTAAACACTGTTAGTGAATAACTTCTGAGACATGCCTTATGTTTCAAACATACAAAATGGTTTAAGCACTCTATGAAGCTTTGTTCTATGTATAATGTCATGTTCAAAAATTAGGCTGGAAAATATGCTAAAGAGAATTCAGAATGGCATACAACTAGAAACATCTTAAAACACCTCCTTTTGTGTCAAGGAAGTTTCATTCTCCACTCTCAAAGAGGTTGGGAGAGGAAAATGTCTTCCCTCTATGTCTGATATGGTGTCGAACATTCTCAGCCTGCGTGGTTTGTTGGTTTGTTTAAAGAGGAATCATAGATCTGCACCTCTGAAATAAATAATGCAATATATGTTAAGAAAAAAAAAAAAAGAAGAAGGTAGGAGGGGAAGAATGAAGGGGGGGAATCGGAGGGGGAGACGAACCATGAGAGACGACGGACTCTGAGAAACAAACTGAGGGTTCTAGAGGGTTCTGAGGTTCTAGGGGGGTGGGAGGATGGGTTAGCCTGGTGATGGGTATTAAAGGGGGCATGTTCTGCATGGAGTACTGGGTGTTATGCACAAACAATGAATCATGGAACACTACATCAAAAACTAATGATGTAATGTATGGTGATTAACATAACAATAATAAATAAATAAATAAATAAATAAAAATAAAGAGGAATGTGTATGTCAAACAGAAATTTGAGTATTGCAATCCAATTACCTCATCATATCTTTTAAACTAAAATGGAGGCATTACTCATGAAAATATCCAAAGCATAGCCCCATAAAAGATATTTTTCAATGGCAACAGATGGTTTTGGGAGTCTCACACAACTTTGACGCATACTTACTTTTTGCTATGTTTCCTTAAATTCAGTCAAAACATAAATATTAGTGGAAATTCCATCTCAGAGTTATGAAAAGTAGATTTTTTTTTTTTGGTTTTCTATTTTGAATTAAAAGTAAGCAATAACATGTGGTAGAAATCTTCTTAATGGAAAATTTACTGTGGTCATTATACATGTTTTAGGATTATTCTAAATGGAAACAAAGAGTGGAATAAATTTGTGGAGGCAATAATATTTGGAAAATTATTATTCTCTGAAATATGTTTTTATTTTATGGAATTTCCAGATAAAAGTCAGAATCAGGTAGTTTTATAATGTTAAAAAGTTTTGTACGTACATAATATATGCTAAAATAGCCAGATTAGGGCGCCTGGGTGGCTCAGATGGTTAAGTGTCTGCCTTCGGCTCAGGTCATGATCTCAGGGTCCTGGGATCGAGTCCCGCATCGGGCTCCCTGCTCCTTGGGAGCCTGCTTCTCGCTCTGCCTCTCTCTCTCTCATGAATAAATAAATAAAATCTTTAAAAAAATAAAAAATAAAATAAAATAAAATAAAATAAAATAGCCAGATTAGGTAGAGGAGAAACCAGTGTGTTTCCTCCCCACAAAGAATAGCAAGTATCCAGCATCAGCATTATGCAACACATTCATTTCCTTCTTCTTCCTTCAACTGCCAAATCTGGGTTGGGTGATTTTTTTTTTTAATACCATCTTGTTAGACCATAGCTTAATTTGCATATTTTGTATAACAACAACAGAAATGTAGGACTTCTCTTTCTACTAAAATATGACAAATACAGAACTTTTAGGACTGGCTACTTGTATTAGTTTGCTTCTTGGTCAATCACAAGGATAACTGTTTTGCAAAGTACAAAGTAATAGCAGTAAATATGAATCAAAAGTTTGCTATGTGTTGGACACTAGATTTCAAGTACCTTATATGCTGTATTTTTTTGAATCCTTACAGTAATTTTATGAGGCCAAAGAAAACACTAGTCACTGAAGGTCCTTCAGGACTCAAAGCTGAAGTTCATTATAGAAAGACAAATGTAAGGAAATATATAACTCTACTTTTAATAGCTTAGGAAGTGACGGGCCTTGTTTTGAGAAAGCAAGATAGACAATGGATCCACAGTGGCTTTTTATACCTGATTGGAATCCAGGAAACTAGAACCATTAACTGCTAATATTATCTTTATAAGCAAATAAGCAATACATATTTGACCTCAGAAGACCTTATTAAAACCAATAGACAATGACTAAATAAAATCAAATGTCCCCAGCTTTCCTTCATTTACTTGTTCTCTAACAACCACTATTCAGCTAAAACTAATATGGATGAGAGATATAGTAAGATGACAATAGGGATGCCTGGGTGGTTCAGTCAGTTAAGTGTCTGACTCTTGATTTCAGCTCAGGTTGTGAGCCTGACGTGAGGCTCACACACTGGGCATGGAGACTGCTTAAGATTTTCTCCCTCTCCCTCTGCCCCTCAATCTTAAAAAAAAAAAAAAAAAAAAAAAGATGACAATAAATATAAATAACTTTTTGAGCTTTATAGAGATTCCTTTAATTCCCTTGATAATCCTAATGACCAACCCCATCTTATATAGTTGAAGAAGCTGAGGCTTAAAGATAGTAAAGAATATATCCCCAAAAAAGAACATATCCAGTATATCCATGCTTTATAGCTACTAAGTGGCCAGTGACATTCCCATGAGATTGTTGAAATTAAACATGTGTAGGTGTGTGTGTGTTTTTCATGAAGATCAGTGATAATAGTGGGGTAAAATCCTTTGACTATTTTATTCAGTCAAGATCAGCTGTGACTATTAGAATATAAGAAAAACTGACATTTTCTTTTTGTAGTTGTATTAAATTAATTTTTTGCATAAGAATAAGTGAGCTAGAAAAGCATTGGCTGAATATATCTACAGAATATACCATTTGGAAAAGAAAAACTGCTGAAAACAAATAAAAACAATTATTAGTTAAAATATAAATAATTAAGGGTGCCTGAGTGGCTCAGTTAGTTAAGCATCTGCCTTTGGCTCAGGTCATGATCCCAGACTCCTGGGATCAAGCCCTACATCGGGCTCCCTGCTCCATGGGCAGCCTGCTTCTCCCTTCCCATTGCTTGTGTTCTCTCGTGCTGTCTCTCTTTCTCTCTCTCTCTCTCTCTCTCAAATAAATAAATAAAATCTTTTTTTTTTAATCTTTTTTTTTTAAGATTTTATTTATTTATTTGACAGAGAGAGACACAGCGAGAGAGGGAACACAAGCAGGGGGAGTGAGAGAGGGAGAAGCAGGCTTCCCGCTGAGCAGGGAGCCCGATGTGGGGCTCGATCCCAGGACCCTGGGATCCTGACCTGAGCCGAAGGCAGACGCTTAACAACTGAGCCACCCAGGCGCCCCATAAATAAAATCTTTTAAAAAATAATAAAATAAAATATAAATATCTGAAAATGAACTTTGAGTCTCTTATAAACTGCGTTTCATGCTTTGCTTTTGACTTTTTGGAGCCTTGCAATTTTTAAAGCCAACTTTGTTTTTAAAAAAATGAGATCTGTATGTTTTTCTGAGTGTCCCTATTAAGTGTGAGTATGTGTGTGCATTTGACGATTTTACCCAATTAAATTGTAAAAGTGGTAACTATTTTTAGTGTAGTAATGAATATAGAAAACTATACTGTAACTTAAAAGCTTGTGTAGTTACTTTGAACATTCTGTTAATAGATTGGTGATTATGCCTTTTTAGTAGACAAAAGAAAATCTGTAATATAGAAAGTATATGGAAAAAAACATAACATCTGTCCTAATCTAATTTTCAGGCCCATCTCCAGACTTTGATTTGACGGAAGTGACTTATATCACAGAGCTGTGGGCATGCCTGGAATTGAGAGACACAGTTAAAAGACTCCCAGTTGCTTCCTGCCTTTTGAAAACTCCTGAAAACCATACCTTTGGACTCCGGAATTTTACACATCTCAACCAAGACTTTGCTTGAATGTTTACATTTTCTGCTTGCTGTCCTACATACCACTATCTAGTGTTCAACTTTTGTTAAAACTTAGGGGTGTCAGGAGTTGAGCTTGCTTGGCAAGCCAGCATGGCTAGGATGAGCTTTGTTTTAGCAGCTTGCCGACTGGTGCTGGTCTTGCTAATGACTTCATTAACTGGGTCTTCCCTACAAAATAGTGAGTGTCCACAACTTTGTGTATGTGAAATTAGGCCCTGGTTTACCCCGCAGTCAACATATAGAGAAGCCACTACTGTTGATTGCAATGATCTCCGCTTGACAAGGATTCCCAGCAACCTTTCTAGTGATACCCAAGTGCTTCTCTTACAGAGCAATAACATAGCAAAGACCGTGGATGAGCTCCAGCAGCTTTTCAACCTGACTGAGCTAGATTTCTCCCAAAACAACTTTACAAATATTAAGGAGGTAGGGCTGGCAAACCTGACCCAACTCACTACTCTACATCTGGAGGAAAATCAGATTACAGAAATGACTGATTACTGTCTGCAAGATCTCAGCAACCTTCAAGAACTCTATATCAACCATAACCAGATTAGCACTATTTCTGCTAATGCTTTTTCAGGCTTAAAAAATCTTTTAAGGCTTCATTTGAACTCCAATAAATTGAAAGTTATCGATAGCCGCTGGTTTGATTCAACACCCAACCTGGAAATTCTCATGATTGGGGAAAACCCCGTGATTGGAATTCTAGATATGAACTTTAAACCCCTCTCAAATTTGAGAAGCCTGGTTTTGGCAGGAATGTATCTCACTGATATTCCTGGAAATGCCTTGGTGGGCTTGGACAGCCTTGAAAGCTTGTCTTTTTATGATAACAAACTGGTCAAGGTTCCTCAGCTTGCCCTGCAAAAAGTTCCAAATTTAAAATTCTTAGACCTTAACAAAAACCCCATTCACAAAATCCAAGAAGGGGATTTCAAAAATATGCTTCGGCTCAAAGAACTGGGAATCAACAATATGGGGGAACTCGTTTCTGTGGATCGTTATGCCCTTGATAACTTGCCTGAACTCACAAAGTTAGAAGCCACCAATAACCCCAAATTATCTTATATCCACCGCTTGGCTTTTCGAAGTGTTCCTGCCCTAGAAAGCTTGATGCTGAACAACAATGCCTTGAATGCTGTTTACCAAAAGACGGTAGAATCCCTTCCCAATCTTCGTGAGATCAGTATCCACAGCAATCCCCTGAGGTGTGATTGTGTCATCCACTGGATTAACTCCAACAAGACCAACATCCGCTTCATGGAGCCCTTGTCCATGTTTTGCGCCATGCCACCTGAATATAGAGGGCACCAGGTAAAGGAAGTTTTAATCCAGGATTCAAGTGAACAGTGCCTCCCAATGATATCTCATGACACATTCCCAAATCATTTAAACATGGATATTGGCACAACGGTTTTCCTAGACTGTCGGGCCATGGCTGAGCCAGAACCCGAAATTTACTGGGTCACTCCTCTTGGAAATAAGATAACTGTGGATACACTTTCAGATAAATACAAGCTAAGTAGTGAAGGTACTTTAGAAATATCTAACATACAAACTGAAGACTCAGGAAGATACACCTGTGTTGCCCAGAATGTTGAAGGGGCCGACACGCGTGTGGTAACAATTAAGGTTAATGGAACCCTTCTGGATGGTACCCAGGTGCTGAAAATATATGTCAAGCACACAGAATCTCATTCCATTTTAGTGTCCTGGAAAGTTAATTCCAATGTCATGACATCAAACTTAAAATGGTCATCTGCCACCATGAAGATTGACAATCCTCACATAACATATACTGCCAGGGTCCCAGTAGATGTTCATGAGTACAACCTAACACATCTGCAGCCTTCCACAGATTATGAAGTGTGTCTCACAGTGTCCAATATTCATCAGCAGACTCAAAAGTCATGTGTTAATGTCACAACTAAAAATGCCGCCTTTGCACTGGACATTTCTGATCAAGAAACAAGTACGGCCCTCGCTGCAGTAATGGGGTCCATGTTTGCCATCATTAGCCTTGTGTCCATTGCTGTGTACATTGCCAAAAGGTTTAAGAGAAAAAACTACCACCATTCATTAAAAAAGTATATGCAAAAAACTTCTTCAATCCCACTAAATGAGC
Source organism: Mirounga angustirostris (assembly GCF_029215605.1). Taxonomy (NCBI): domain Eukaryota; kingdom Metazoa; phylum Chordata; class Mammalia; order Carnivora; family Phocidae; genus Mirounga; species Mirounga angustirostris. The sequence continues at coordinate 170,672,450 of NW_026991709.1, read as the reverse complement.
TATACCCACCACTCATTAACCTCTGGGAAGGTGACAGTGAGAAAGACAAAGATGGTTCTGCAGACACCAAGCCAACCCAGGTTGACACATCCAGAAGCTATTACATGTGGTAACTCAGTGGATATTTCGCTTCTGGTAGTAAGGAGCACAAGACGTTTTTGCTTTATTCTGCAAAAGTAACAAGTTGAAGACTTTTGTATTTTTGACTTTGCTAGTTTGTGGCAGAGTGGAGAGGACGGGTGGATATTTCAAATTTTTTTAGTATAGCGTATCGCAAGGGTTTGAAAGGGCTGGCAGCATCTCTGGGCTTCCAGTTTGTGTTTGGTTTTTATTCTTATCATTATTATGATTATGATTATGATTATGATTATTTTGTTTTAGTTGTTGTGCTAAACTCAATAATGCTGTTCTAACTACGATGCTCAATAAAATTATTAATGACAGGTTGGGGTTCCCCTGTGCTTTTACCAATAGCATGACCCCTTCTTCTGAAGCCATCAGTAGAAATTACCATGTCCTCCAAAAAGCTAACATACAGTGTGAAGCAGCATTGAACCTTTTGTAGCAATCTGGTCTACAGACTTTTAACTCAAGAAGCTTGAGGCTAGACTTGTTACCTTCCTTGAATGATGTTAGTTGACTGTACTGTAATGTTGTATCAACTGAATTGAATGTTTGCCTTTGAACAATGATTTTTCTTTTTTTTGTAATAGTTAAAGAGGCTAAGAATAAGCTAACAGGCAATAGAAATATGTATATCAGATTTTTTAATGTAACAAACTACATGTTAATTGTTACCTTATTCTTTTTATCTTTAGTAGACACTTTTAAAAGAAAAGACAATTTTGTTGTGTTTAACTCACCAACATGTGGTGTATAATGAAGACAGAACTATAATAAATTAGTTTTGTTCTGATTTTTTTAGAACACTTGCAATAATGTATCATTTATAGTTCTTGCTAGTTGCAGTGGTGATATATTTCACATCCCTAAAACAACCACCAAAATAAATCAACTAAAGCATGATGCTTTTTAAAACTAGGCCCTAAAAAGTTTTGAATTCTTTTTCTAAGGGAAGAAATATCTATTTTAGTGAAGATATTTTAAATGAAAAGGATTTCTATATTTTAAATATTACTGATCAGACCTAATGGAGGGAAACATACTTACGAACAAAAAGGCATATTACTCTATCCCATGCACCACTAAATGTGGTTAAAAAAAAATAGAGATAAGACACATTTATAAGGAGATAGATATGTCACATTCCTTTTCTGTAAGGGTTTTGTTAAAATCTGAATTTTTTTAGTAGTATCCACACTCTCCATCAAAGTCTAAAACATAGAGCTATGCAGTAGTCCAAAATATATTACATGTTATTCCTTTTTAAATGGCTTTCTATATGCTTAGACTCATATTAGCCCATACATCCATGTAAAGATATCTGCTGAGACAAAATGGTTAAGAGAAAACAACAACTTCTGTATATTTGGCATTTTTCAGCCAAAAAAATAGAGAGGCAGTTTGGCAGAATTAAGTGTTTCCTGGGAAATGTGTGTGTGAAATTTTGGACAGAAAACAAGCTAGATTTAGGTAGAAGGTCAGTTCCACGAAGTACGTGTGTTGGGGGAAGTGGGGGGAAAGCTGAAAATATACTTAGAGGAAAAAGGAACCATTTGAAAATGCAGATGAATAAAACAGAGAAATAAAGAAAAGCTTCTCCAGATGGCACCTGCTGCCAGGGACACGCCGTCACACCAGGAATGATCAGATTGTAAAAAGGGACTTAGAGCTAGCACATGCTAGCTGAGCAAAAGCAAGAAGAAGGGAGCAGAAAGAACACGCAGGTGAGGCAAGCTGAAAGGATTTTTCTTTGTAAAATTCCTTGTTTCATGAATCGTTTAGAAAAAAAGATCATTTTTTCCCCATTTCTAAAGGGGAAATTTTTTTTCATATGCTGAAGCAAATGAGCTGCGGCAGAAAAACAAGTATTTGAGCTAGAAGCATCTCTTCCCACAGCCTTCATTTCTTGATGAGAAAAACCTATACCCAGAGAAGAATTGTAACTTGCCCTGGTCAGACTCCCCTGCCCATTGAGAACTCTGCACTCCCGTCTATTGCTCTGGGTCCTGCAGCTTTCTAGACTCCCGTGCAGAGCTCATTTCTCACAGTTCTCAACAACCTCTAGTACCCTTGCTTCTAAAATGCTCTATATCCTCAAGTTCTTATTTACTCAGGACAAAATTCAGCACAAGGGCAGAACCGGAGGGTCAGAAAAGCTTCTACATTGTTGATATTACCAAGTACATGTAGGAAACACAGAGAATTGATGTTGCTTTGGATGCAACCTTGGGGAAGTTTCCTGTTGGGTGATTCTTGTCTTCAAATATCTACAGAGAATAGTATACACCATCTAGCAAACTCCTGGTAATTCTGCAAACAAGGAAAGGGGAGTGACACTGAAGCACCAGGCTTAGAGCAGGGAGGAAAGAGGAGGCATCGTTTGTCCTATAAAGCAATGATTTGAACCTGGCACATTATCATCACTCAATTAGTGGAATAAATGAAGGAAAACAACTATTTTTCAACTCTGGATATACAGAAGGCACCAGGGAATCCGGTGTTTTTGTCAACTACCTTTTGCCAGGCCAATTTGGGGGAAACAATCCCTTTTAACTTTTATTCCTCCAATAAAATATTTTGAGCTTATTTTTCCTTGTCTGTCCTAATTGGGTTGGTTTTCAGTTGACAGAAAGCAAAATGGCATGGTACTTTTTTCCCTAGCCAAGTATTTCTTCATTTGTGCTAAATTCAATTTGATAAGTTAGACAGCCAGTGAAATTAGGCATCAAAGTAAGTTCCTGATTGATAATGGAGGTTTTATATCACCTTTACCAGTGAAGTGACAATTACAGGTCACTTTCTAATTTCATATTTTCCCTTTTGCTTCCTGCTGCCCTCAGGACATATAATGTATCTCAACGTGATTTTACGAGGTTATTTTTGGAGGTATTACTTAAAACAGGCATTCTCAAATTTGCCTGTTTAATTAATGACAAATTGAACTGATGCCATGAATATATAAAACAAATGCAATGTTTGAATATCAAGTTTTCTAATTTGGCTGTGGGTTTAGTTTAGCAAAAAGGAATCATCTCCATTCTTTAGCAAACTTTACCAAAGTCCATTATTTTCTCTCATGTGGTTTCTACCCATTCATGCATTCATTCATTCATTTGCTGAAAACTCCCCAATCAACTCTTTACTTGTTTGCTTTCTATCTCTGCATTCATCTTCCAAAGCATTTTCTTTTCTTCATTCCTATTTTTATAATGGAGGAAGAAAAATATTTTGTATCTCTAGCACTTTGCCAGGAAAACCATACTTTCTGCTTTACTAGTCATTGAAAAGGGGGATTTAACTACTTCTGATGCATTCTAACTACAACTGAAAGTACTTTCTTCACCTCCATCCTTTCACTCTTACCCTGGTTGCAGATAGACTTTATTATTATTATTATTCATAACTGGTTAACTGGAGGGAAAATATTTCTTTAAAGGTGGGTTTTAGAATCACCCTCCAGAGCTGTAGAATTATCTTGGCCTGAAATCTCTGCAGGACTCTGGGGTGGGCATGCTTTCTCTGCCCTCCCCTCCCCTCCTTCCCCACATGCACTGAGATCAGCTCCTTCTCTCTGAACTCTAAGTCAGAAACTTAGGGCCTATGGTAAAAATAAGGAGATGACAATGGAACTCATTATTTCTGTACTTGCTGGTTCGGCATTGCCCAGCACAGGTTAACAGAACTAAATGGGTTTGTTTTGTTTTGTTTTGTTTTGTTTTGTTTTGTTTTGTTTTTTGTATTGTAGAATTCCTCAGAGACTTGATGGCACTAATATAAAGTACACAGCATTTCCCACAGCCATTTACCATTGGTATGTCTCAGGGTACTATTCCATCCTACAGATCCTGAGAAGTTGAGGATTTAACTTGATCCCCAAAACAATTCTGGTGAACTGGATATTATTCTTTACAATTTACAGATAAGGAAACTAAGGTCCATAGGAATAGTCATTTGCCTGACACCATAAAGCTCTGTAAGTGGTGACCATGATGGGGTCCTTCACTTCTAGCTTCCTCTTCCTCTGTCCAGCCCCCTTCTAAAGTAGAGAGAGGAGCATCTGTGAAAAGGCAGAGGCTGGAGGTCACAAGGCACGTGGGTAAGGCAGAGTAAATACACCAAGGAGAGCTAATGGGAGATGACATTGAAAGCTTTCTTTATGTATTAAAATGCACTTCTCTTTTCCCCCTTAACAGGCTTTATGTGCTGGAGATCTGTGAGCTACACATCAAAACTGTTTATATCAGGCTAAATTTTAATTCTAATCTTCAATTCTCCCTATACTCTCCTCTCTGTTACCTGTTCAGAAAATTAAAGTTTTAAAGATTTGTGGAGGAGATTCCAAGTTCATTCTTTCCTTAGCAGTAAACCAGGGAAGGCTAATGGAAAATCACTGACAAACTCAGTGTTTACCTCAAAAGCTTATGTGGGGAAATTTGAAGTTCATGTAATTGGGTAGTTGTAAGGGTGGTATCTGACATATCTGGAAACAAAAGGCTTTTGTACAATCCACCAAGTTTGTGGGATATTTATACTCAGGAAACTTCCCTCAAATAAGTCCATCTGGAAGCCATAGGACATTAAAAATGTGTCTTTTTTTAAATAAATGCAATAGCCTCCCCAACATATCCCATCGTCAGTTACATACTACTTTTTATGAAGCAAAACCAGTCTCATGCACCTCACTTAAGTAGCTCCAGGCACAACGTGGTTCAGATATTGCTACTTTTCTCCTTTCCTCCTTGGCCTCCCTCTTTGTCCCATAGGATTAAATGACAAGGTAAATTTCAGCCTGGGCCCTGACAGAATGCTCGTGAATTCCTAATAAGGGGGCTGTCCTGAATTAAGTGGTATTTTAATGCATCAGTCTTCTTGTTAGCATGTCTCACTAATATAAACAGAAAAACGGGGTAGTTGTGGGGGAAGGAAAACAAACCATTTACCATAGTGACTTCTGAAGGAATAAGGAGGGGAAAACACTGCATATAGCTCTCCCCTAGGAGCTTCACATAGATCATTTACATTTAATCCTCTTGATTTCCCCCAGGAGGTGAATCTTATTGTCCCTACATTAGAGAATGATAAAAATGGGTACTCAGCCTCAGAGATGCAAGCAACTTACCTGAAACCAGCTGGTAAGAGGCAGAATTTTAACTTGGGGTTTATATGACTAAAACTTATAGTTGTTCACTTATAAAATGGTCTGCAAGCTAAATCTGGATCTGGCGTGTAGAACACATAGCCCAAAAGTCAGTTTGTCACTTGAGGCAGAAGGGAAAAAAAGAAGCAAAGGGAGGAATGTCCAGCAATGAGGCATCTGAGTTACAGGGGTCTAATTGAAGGCCCAAACCTGAGATCAATACATGGAAATAACAGCAAGCCAAAGAGAGGAAAAAATAAAGGACAACTTTTCAAAGTTTGTGACAACATCTGCATACAAACAAATGGAAGAGAGTGAAGCTGCAGACGAAAAAAATGTTTAAAAATGGTGGAGTGGGGTGGAAGTCTGAGTAGATATCATGCACTGCTTTATGTGAAACACTTGGCATATTCCAGATGTGCTAAGCATTTGACCTCTATTATCTCATGTAACTGTTAATAACTTTATGAGTAGGTAGATCTCCATTTTTCACATAAAGAAGCTGAGTTTCAGTTCACTAGTCATTAGTGATAAAGCCCGGGTTTCAACTCTGACTGTCAGATTCCAAGACCCAAGACTAACTACTAAACTTTTTTCTAGCTGAAGAGGCTCTCAGAGTACTGGGCTGGCCTTCTCATTTGCTTGACTGGTTCAGTTCTTTCCTGAGAGTGGGAAGCAAGGAAAAGGGTAGGTTTCCTGACCTGTCTAGGATCTTTCATGGGCCTTCCCACAAAAAATTTGTTAACATGGATTTAATGCAATAGGCCTAAGCAAGAGGAAAAATGCTGCCTCAGTGTTTTTCTTTTGTAGCCTTTAAAGTTAGTCACACATTTTAATAATATCTCTGATCTATATTTTAAAGCTATTCCACATTATTCAGAGCAAAGACTTGTTTCGATTCCCTATGTAATCTAATCTTAACTTTCTTGTAAATCATTCCAGAGTATGGGGTGCAGGGAGGATACAATCCCTGGAGAACTGTTAAAGTGGGACGTTTTACACCTAATCCCATATCTTTGTGATCTCAATAGCCCTTAATTAAAAAATATATTACTCTCTATCTTCTAAGAGGCAAACTGGTTTAAGTATCTCCCATTCTACTGATGAAACTGAAAAGAAGGCAACTATGACTCTTAACTAAAATGTATGCTCCCATATTATTTTCCTTCTTGTTAGAGCATTACACACTAAAACAATGCTTGATTTCACCTAATTTTATTCTAACCAGTTTAGGTGTGACCCCTTCCCCACATCAGAAGACAGTTCTTATCTGCCATTCATTTTGAAATGCTATTTTTTTTCTTTTGATTATAACAGTACTATATGTTCACTATAGAGAATCTGGAGAAAATATGTATTAAGAAAAAATAGCACATAATTCCACAATTCCAAAAAACCAAGTGAGATTTTGGTATACTTTCTTCTAGTCTGTGCATATAGTTATATATGTATATATACATGAATTATAAAAATATGTGTTTATGAGTATAGAATTAGAATCCTGGTGTATATAGTTTTGTATAGTGTTTTTTTTTCTGTCACGCAAAAAAATAAGCATTTTTCCATATTATTAAAGATTCTTGGAAAGCACAATGTTAAAGTCTGTATAATCATCTACTACATAGATATCCAGGATTGAACAATTCTTTCTTTTCGGGGGCATTTTATCTTTTCTATGTCAAGCACTAGGGGCATGAAAATGAGCCCACTGTGCCCATGCTCTCCAGGGCACAGAGGAAGACGGACATCTACGTAAATGACCACCTAGTATGAGAACTATCACCAAAAGGATGAATTGGTGGCACGAAACCACAAGGAAGAAGAAGCCGGGTCAGGCTGGGAACTCCAAACTTCAAATCTCACAATCTAAGCTCAGAATTAAAGGATGAGGTGAGTGTTCACCAAGCCAATATCCAGAGGGAGGGCATCTTGGGCAGAGGGGGAAATCCTCCTGATTACAGAGCTTCAGAGGACATGGAAGAAATCTTCCCAGAGGAAACTGGAGATTCTGGAGACATTCCTGTGATGGAAAAGAGGCTATCAAAAATACAGAGTAACTACATAGGAAGTTGACGTAGGAGAGAAGATAGAGCAAGGTTTTGTGCAAAAATGAGAGGGAGAGGCTGAGTAATACAAGGAGGCTATGGGTCCCAGAAAGAGCTTTGCTCCCAATTTAATATTTTTTAGCCATTCAACGTGATTCCTGGGGAAGTACCTCCCTGGTGAGATAAAAGAAGCTTGCAAGTTTGATAAACCTCCCAAGCCCTGTGGCCTCCGTGTGGAATCTCAGCTGTGGTAATATGTAAAACTTAAGTTGTAAACAGATGAGAGATTGCCCAAATTTCTTACGTTTACCCCAGTCAGTGACCTGCAGTCAGTATAGGTTTCCTTTGGTGTCTGTAGTGTCCAAGAAATCGGAAGTGCATACTTAGAAAATGGAAACTGATGATGTAAAGCACAAATTAATCCTCTGTTTCACTGGCTCCTTGCCTACTAAATACAAATATTTCTGGTTCACTTATTTAGGGAAAAAATATGATTTTTTTTAGTGGCATAATAAGATCTTGCACTGGGAAAAGCAATAAAGGACAAGTCATACTTTGATGCATCTACTCCCAGACTCACACACTACACCCTCCTTGTTCCCAAAAGTAAAATAGGTCAAAGACATTGTAGTGTAACCTAATACAAAGCACTTCTGAATGTAGAATCAATTCCTTTGGATTTCCTTTGGATTCTTAAATTGATTAATTCCTGAGAATAGAAATTCATGGTAGCAAGAACAGATTAGTACGAAAGTTTCTTTTCCCTAATTCTGCTTTTAACAAGTATATTGGTGAACATAATACTTAATGGCATTTTTATCATTGGGAGATTTGTCTAAGCCTGTTTTCAGAATCCATCAACCCACCCTGTGAATTATTGGTCTCTCTCTGTACAAAGATTCAAATAACCACTCTACAGATATCTTCATTCTATTCTATTTCCCCAGACAGACAATGTAAGTTATAGTTAGCTTCCTGCTAGCAACATAAATTGAGACAAGCCATCTTGTAGACAATGAAAAACACTGGATAATCCAAAAGTCAATAGAGCTTTATTGAATGAATGAAGTCATTCATAACTTTGACTTTGGAGTGAATAACAAGTTTTTGCTAGAAGCAGACTCATCTTTCTAGTTAGATTTTGTTTTGTCTGGTAATAGATTTTTAGACTGCTGCAGAGAGCAAGCTGCCATTTGGTTGATTTGGGAAACAGCATTTCTTTCCTTTTTTTTTTCTTCTGTATTGAGGCTTGGGAAATTTTCCCCTAATTTCAGTCTAAGTTTGTGGAAATCGTGTAACCCAGGACATATGCTTGGGCTGAGCCACTCATGGTGATCCACGAGTGTTGTGTTGGGATTTGTGTTTAGCCCCCAAGGTGCTATTCTGAACACACGACTACAACAGTTCACATTTTCTGGACATCTAACAATTGTCAGTGGGTATGGTAGCCTCAAATACTCCCTATGCAGATGAGTACATATTCTTTATAGTTTAGTGAAATACACTTTCCTAATCCCCAAACTCTGAAAGCTTTACTCAAAACAGCACAACCATCCTTTTTGTTTTGTTTTTTCCCAGAAAACCTTGCACTTTAAAGACTAGCAGGAATTCATAAACAATCTCCCTCACGTTCCATAACTGCCAATGGCCCTGTTGGGGAGGAGTTTTGGGAAGAGTAATGATACTAAGGGAGGAATTGGAAAAAAAGCCATGCAGCCACCACAGAAATGCCAGACACTAGGAACAGAAAACTTTGTAGGGGCAGAGTGCAGACAGACATCTACCTCCCTCCCTAAAAGCTCTGTACCATGCAACCATGACAGAAGTGGAGAAAGGACAAATTAAAATTGGCTGAAAGAAGAGCCTTTTAAACTGATCTTTTCCCTCTCCATTTTTTATTTTCTCAAAGCAAAACTGTCTAATATTCCTGCAATTACTCCTAATCCCTCTCTCATTTGGGTACCATTCTTCACAGGCAATGCATATTCTGGGAGTGAGGAGAACTTCAAGTTAGACCTAAGGTTCCTAAGTTTCAAGTTTTAAGTTGTACCAGCCAGTTCCCCAGGGAATATGAAAAGGAAAATCCAGAGCAAAAGTTCTTCCCATGAATTCTAAAAAAAATGCACATGGTTGGCTTGAGCATTCCTTGGCTATTTCTCTCGGAGATTACAGAATGAATGATAGGGTCTAGAATAGCCCATAGTCACAGCCCCAGTCTTGGATTCTTCCTCTTATAAAAAGCATTAAGCTGCTTATCTTTTCTAACTCACTAGCTTGTTTTCTTCCCATTCCTGCTTCTTGCTCTCAGCACTGGGGCCACACTATACCGCTTTTCAGATCCTTGGTCAAACCTTCCCAGCTTCACACACAGCCTCTCCCTTCCCTAGAACACCTCCTCCTCTTTCCTTACTTAATCTTCACCCTCTCCTTGCAGCTTCTTTCGACAAGGCTTCCTCAAACCCTCAGATTAAGTTAGTTCGGCCTGTTATACCTTCTCTCATCAGCCTGTTTTCTCTTCTCAGCAATCATAAAGGCTGTTGACCTGACGCACCACTAGAAAATAAATACAGGGGGAGCAACTACATTGTCCTTATTCACTAATGAATCTCCAGCATCTTAACTGTTGTTTTCTCCTCTCCTCCCCAACCAAATGAGTAAATATATGTCCAACTTCTGCGTCAAGGACTGGGCACTTAGGCTTGTGCTCTTCCCTCTCTGTGTGTTTGTGTCCCATTTTTGTCTTTTTATATGGACACCAGTCATACTTGATTAGGGCTCACCCTAATGACCTCACTTTAACTTAAAACCTTTTGAGAGGCCCTATCTCCAAATCCAGCCACATTTTGAGGTACTGAGGGGTTAGGTTCCATTATATGATTTTGGGGGGTATACAATGCAGCCCACAACAGCCCTGCTTGGGAGGCTTGCTTGGACAGGTACATACAATTAGCCAGCTGTCACTGTGAACTCATTCTTCACAATGACATACAAAGGGAGTTTTGCTTTCCTCATTCATCAAAATGGGTGCCTCTGACCTGACGGCATCTCATCAGAGGCTTAGTGAGAAATGAATGTTGTAGGAACCTTCACAGATGATTTAGCTTAATACCCTCCTCTTACAGATGGAGAAACCAAAAAAGATATCAACCTGGCCAAGATCTCCCAACCAGTGAGTGGAGAAACTGAAACTATTTCAGAAATATTCCTAGTTCAGAAATAGGAAAACCAAGATTTGCCCCCAGACTTTTCTACCTTGCATTATCAGGATAATTGCCTCAGGTTTATTTCATTTAGTCTATCAAGGATGAATAATCTGTGGTGATATATAGTTCTGGTTATGAAAATCTTACTTTTAGCTCCTATAATATATGTGGAAAGTTCCTTTCTGTTTTTACCCCAACATCTTGTGCAAATCAGTGTGCTAAGCAAAACCATAAGCAGCAGCTCCCTAAGGCCATTTCTATTCTTCTTAAAAAGAGACATTTATTAAAAATATAGGGGACTTAATTTTCTCCTGCCATCTTGTGAAGGAAAAAGATGGCAAGACAGAAATAATCCATCATAATCTTTTCAAATACCAAAACGCTCTGCTTCCCATGCAGTCGTTTTTAACCTGGGCCATGACTGTAAATGATAGCTGTCAGAGAGAAAAGAACTATTAATCCAAAAAGATTCAGCTCTCTCATATGGAATCCCCCAAACCAACTTAAATTCATGAATCATAAAATGTATCCAACATGCCACCAAATCCTCCCAGGCTCAAAGCTCAAAAGCTCTCAGAATTTCACTATACACACTTCCTGAGGAATTTCAATTTAGGCTGAAACGAGATCTTCTGATGGAGTGATATATGTAATAACCACAAAAAGTTCCTTTCACTCCATAAGATCCTTTCCCTGAATACATATTGAGCATCTATTATATGCTGGACATGATCACAGGGTGGGTGTGTTTAGTAGTTAGGGTCAGGTAGCATGTTAAGGAGGACTGACATTACCTCACCCCTGAGATGCATGAGAAAGGAAGAAATTTGCTCCAGATCTCAACTACCTAAGTGAGAATCCAGAAGAGCATCCTTGATTCAAGGGGCTGCCACTTTCAAACTCAGAAAAAAATGTCGAGGGAATTTAGAGAAAGGAGAGATCACTTAAAACTGTGGAGAGCAGGAAAGTAGGAATTACATTGGTGGATGCATTTAGAGAGAAGGCAGCACTGTGACAGGGCATCAGAGAATGAAGAACACTTGAACTTGGGAAAGTGGGGAAGGAGTAAGGAAAAGCATGAGGCAAAAGACAGCTAAAGAAAATGTAAATTATGGGGTATTTGCAATAGTACTTGCAACAGTAATTAGTTCATTGCTGGATCAGGAGAGAGAGGTGGTAAAAATAAGCTTTTATTGAGCCTTTGTAGTGGTCTAGGCACAATAGTGAACACTCTATATGCATAATTTAATTTAATCTTCAAAACAACCCCATGGCTAGGTTCCATTATTTTCTCCATGAGAAAATGGGAAGGCTTAGAAAGGTTAAGCAATGTACCCAAGATCACCCAAGAGACAGAATCAGATATTTAATTCCAGAATCTATGCTCATAACCACAAAACTACCCTAGAATTTGATTAGGAGGAAAACCAAGTGCCAGAGTAAAAGCCTGAGACCTTATTCTGCAAGTGTTGGGGAGCTGTGAAAGATTTTGAACAATGAAAATGACATAATTAACGTCATTCTTCAGGAAGGCAAAGGGATCTGTGACCACAGATCGTGTGTCCAAAATAAATACAAAAAGACCTCCCCAGAATTTATACAGAGAGTGAAAAAAGCACAGCTTTCAAGAACAAAGGCTATTTCCCAATCTCAACTACCATTAAGGAATTGATGTAGTCACTAAGAGAGTCCCCATCCTTCCTCACCCGCATTTCATGCACGGCTTCAGGTCATCAGGCTTTGGGCACCAGAAAAAAGAAAGCTTTAGGGACAGATGACTCAAATCCTCACAGGTGGTTGTTAAAAGGTTAAACACACAAAATGCCTCATCTTTTAAAGCTGTATAAAAGCAAAACTCAATCACCCATAGAAGAAGTATACAGGTTGGGAATTATCAGGGCAAGTGAGCAATCCCAATGTGTATCCCTACTGCTCCCTCACCACCTCTCTGCCTTCAGTGGTGTCAGTTATTTAGCTTCTCAAAACTAACATAAAAGCGATGCACTTTTTACAGCAACTTAACAAAATAAAATGTGAGAGCCTCTTCACGAGAAAAATAGATAATACAAATTACTTTCCAAACCAAAAAAGAATCCACGATCTGAATTATCCATTTTACTGCTACCAAGTATATATGCTAAAGCTCCTCAAGAGGCTCCCACTGATGTATGAGAGGCCCACATATTACGTATCATGTGTCAACTTATGTATTTATTGTCCATAACTGGTATCTTTAAAACCACATAAATGGGAAATTGCCTATTTGGTTATTGGAATTTGAAAGCTCAAATCCTGTCATAAAGGAATAGCAAGACCGTATCAGGGATTACATAATTCTTTCATTGACCACTAAAGAAGCCTTTATAGAGCCCTTACTATTTGTCAGGCACCATGCTGGGCACTGGGGACCCAAGAAGAACAAAGTCAAATTGAATAACTAAGTCAAAGAATTAGTTAATTAATTACACATATGATAAGTGCTATAAAGAAGAAAAAGACTGAGATAAGAATAACTGGTATAGGAGACGGCAGTGCATTCCTTTCCTCCTGCATGGCTAGTTACAATACAATCCAAATCGGTTCGGGGCAGAGCAAGATGGCAGAGGAGTAGGAGACCTGGATTTTGTCTCCTCTCAGGAATTCAGCTGGATGGGGATCAAACCATTCTGAACACCTACAAATTCAACAGGAGATCGAAGAAAAGAATAGCAACAACTCTCTCATCAGAAAAGCAACCACTTTCTGGAAGGTAGGACGTGCGGAGAAGTGAATCTGAGGCAATATTCGGGAGGATAGACGGTGGGGGAGGAGCCTCCATCGGCCGCTTCTGGCAAGTGATAGAACCACAGAGCACAAAATCGGAACTCTTAAAAGTCTGCTCCGCTGAGGGACGTCACTCTGGTGGCTAAGCGGGGGGTGGAACCCTCCAGGACAGTGTGGTCTCAGGACGCTCGGGGTCACAGAAAGACCGGGGGTGCCTCAGTGTGGCAGAGCTCCCAGGTAACGGAGCAGGGAAGCCGGCTGCAGAGGCGGAGCCCAGGCGCGGGCTCTCAGCTCGGGGTTGCCATAAACTGTGATTCGCGGCACAGTCGGGCCACTGCTCCTCCAGCAGGGACCCAACAAGCGGCAGATCTGGGGAGACTCACCTTCCTCCCCGGGAGGAGCCGTACGGGAGTGCACCGCAGGGATCTGCTGGGTTTGAAGACTCCACCCGGGGTCGGGTCCCAGAGATAGAAACGTGCAGTCACAGGCCGGGTGAGCACGGAATGCGGCCGGAGACCGGGGAGACGGGAATGACTGATGGCTTTTCTCTGGGGGCTCACTGAGGAGCGGGGCCCCGAGTTCTCGGCTCCTCCAGGGCAGAGATTGGGAGGCTGCCATTTTCACTCTCCGCCTCCAAAGCTGTGTGGACAGCTTGCAGGGAACAAAAGCTCCGGAGAGCAAACCCAAGCAGATTACTTAGTCCAGACAAGGCAAGGGCGGGGCAATTCCACCTCCGGCAAAGACATCTGGAAACCACAGCAACAGGCCCCTCCCCAGAAGATCAGCGAGAATGGCCAGCCAAGACCAAGTTTACCGATCAATGAGAACGGCAGAACTCCAGCGCTAGGGGAATACTACACATAGAATTCATGGCCTTTTTACCATGATTCTTTAGTCTTTCAAAGTTAATTTTCTTTTAAGGGTCTTTTTTTTTTTCTTTTTCCCTTTTTCAACCAACATCTTATCAATCCCTTTTTTTAAAAAACATTTTTATTTTTCATTTTTAGAGTCATATTCTATCCCTTCATAGTAGTTACCCGTATTTTTGGCATATATGTATAAGTTGATCTCTCTTTAAAATTTTGAGATAGTTTCTTCTAACAGATTACAATATACCCTAAATCTCTAGTATATGGTTTTTTCTACTCCCCTGCCTGATCACATTCTCTCCCTTTTTTTTCTTTTTTCTTTTTTTAAATCCTCTTCTTTCTTTTTTCAAACAACTTCTTATCAATTCCTTTTATAAAATTTTTTATAATTTCCATCTTTACAGTCATATTCCATCCCTTCATCATATCAACCCTTATTTTTGTACATATATAAGTTTTTCTTTCTTTAAAATTTTGGGAGGCACGTTCTTCTAAAAGACCAAAATACACCCCAAATCTAGTGTTTGGAAATGTTCTATATACCAGCCTGATCATATTTGATCACATTCTGGGTTTTTTTGTTGTTGTTTTGTTTTGATTGTTTTTGTTTGTTTTTATCTTTATCTTTTTCTTTTTCTTTTTCTTTTTTCTCTCTTTCCACTTCTTTTTCCACTCCTTCAGGTCTTTTCTGATTTGTTTAGAGTATATTTTCTGGGGACGTTGTTACTCTGCTAGCATTTTGTTCTCTCATTAATCTATTCTCCTCTGCACAAAATGACAAGATGGAAAAAATGACTCAACAAAAGAACAAGAGGTAGTACCGACTGCCAGGGACCTACTCAATACGGACATTAGTATGATGTCAGATCTAGAGTTCAGAATCACCACTTTAAAGGTACTAGCTGGGCTTGAAAAAAATATGGAAGTTATTAGAGAAACCCTTTCTGGAGAAGTAAAAGAACTAAAATCTAACCAAGTCAAAATCAAAAAGGCTATTAATGAGGTGCAATCAAAAATAGGGGCACTAACTGCTAGGATAAATGAGGCAGAAGAGAGAATCAGTGATATAGAAGACCAAATGATGGAAAATAAAGAAGCTGAGAAAAAGAGAGATAAACAACTACTGGATCATGAGGGCAGAATTCGAGAGATAAGCGATACCATAAGACGAAACAACATTAGAATAATTGGGATCCAAGAAGAAAAAGAAGGAGAGAGAGGGGCAGAAGGTATAATGGAGCAAATTATAGTATAGAAGTTCCCTAACTTGGGGAAGGAAACAGGCACCAAAATCCAGGAAGCACAGAGAACCCCTCTCAAAATCAATAAAAATAGGTCAACACCCCGACATCTAATAGTAAAACTTACAAGTCTCAGAGACAAAGAGAAAATCCTGAAAGCAGCTCAGGAGAAGAGATACGTAACCTACAAGGGTAGAAACATTAGATTGGCAACAGGCCTATCCACAGAGACCTGGCAGGCCAGAAAGGACTGGCAGGTATCTTCAGAGCACTAAATGAGAAAAATATGCAGCCAAGAATACTAGATCCAGCTACGCTGTCATTGAAAATTGAAGGAGAGATAAAAAGCTTCCAGGACAAAGAAAAACTAAAGGAATTTGCAAACACAAAACTGACCTTACAAGAAATCTTGAAACGGGTCCTCTAAGCAAAGAGAGAGCCTAAAAGCAACATAGACCAGAAAGGAACACAGACAATATACAGCAACAGTCACCTTACAGGCAATACAATGGCACTAAATTCCTATCTTTCAATAGTTACCCTGAATGTAAATGGGCTAAATGCCCCAATCAAAAGACACAGGCTATCAGACTGGATTAAAAAACAAGACCCATCGATATGCTGTCTGCAAGAGACTCATTTTAGACCCAAAGATACCCCCAGATTGAAAGTGAGGGGGTGGGAATCCACTTACCATGCTAATGGACACCAAAAGAAAGCTGGGGTGGCAATCCTTATATCAGACAAATTAGATTTTAAACCAAAGACTGTAATAAGAGATGAGGAAGGACATTATATCCTACTTAAAGGGTCTATCCAACAAGAAGATCTAACAATTGTAAATATCTATGCCCCTAACATGGGAGCAGCCAGTTATATAAGGCAATTAATAACAAAAGCAAAGAAACACACTGAGAATAATACAATAATAGTGGGGGACTTTAACACCCCCTTCACTGAAATGGACAGATCGTCTAAGCAAAAGATCAACAAGGAAATAAAGACGTTAAATGACACATTGGACCAAATGGACTTCACAGACATATTCAGAACATTCCATCCCAAAGCAACGGAATACACATTCTTCTCTAGTCCTATGGAACATTCTCCAGAATCGATCACATCCTAGGTCATAAATCAGGTCTCAACCGGTACCAAAAGATTGGGATCATTCCCTGCCTATTTTCAGACCATAATGCTTTGAAACTAGAACTCAATCACAAGAGGAAAGTCGGAAAGAACTCAAATACATGGAGGCTAAAGAGCATCCTACTGAAGAATGAATGGGTCAACCAGGAAATTAAAGAAGAATTTAAAAAATACATGGAAACCAATGAAAATGAAAACACAACTGTTCAAAATCTTTGGGATGCAACAAAGGCAGTCCTGAGAGGAAAGTATATAGCAATACAAGCCTTTCTCAAGAAACAAGAAAGGTCTCAAGTACAGAACCTAACCCTACACCTAAAGGAGCTGGAGAAAGAACAGCAAATAAAGCCTAAACCCAGCAGGAGAAGAGAAATAATAAAGATCAGAGCAGAAATCAATGAAATAGATACTAAAAGAACAGTAGAACAGATCAACGAAACTAGGAGCTGGTTCTTTGAAAGAATTAACAAGATTGATAAACCCCTAAAAAAAAAAAAAAAAAAAAGATTGATAAACCCCTGGCCAGACTTATCAAAAAGAAAAGAGAAATGCCCCAAATCAACAAAATCATGAATGAAAGAGGAGAGATCACAACCAACACCAAAGAAATACAAACAGTTATAAGAACATATTATGAGCAACTCTATGCCAGCAAAATTAGATAACCTGGAAGAAATGGATGCATTCCTAGAGATGTATAAACTACCAAAACTGAAGCAGGAAGAAATAGAAAACCCGAACAGACCTATAACCACTAAGGAAATTGAAGCAGTCATCAAAAATCTCCCAACAAACAAAAGCCCAGGGCCAGATGGCTTCCCAGGAGAATTCTACCAAACATTTCAAGAATTAATACCTATTCTTCTGAAACTGTTCCAAAAAATAGAAATGGAAGGAAAACTTCCAAATTCATTTTATGAGGCCAGCATTACCTTGATCCCAAAACCAGACAAAGACCCCATCAAAAAGGAGAATTACAGACCAATATTGCTGATGAACATGGATGTAAAAATTCTCACCAAAATACTAGCCAATAGGATCCAACAGTACATTAAAAGGATTATTCACCATGACCAAGTGGGATTTATCCCTGGGCTGCAAGGTTGGTTCAACATCCACAAATCAATCAACATGATACAATACATTAATAAAAGAAAGAACAAGAATCATATGATCCTCTCAATAGATGCAGAAAAAGCTTTTGACAAAGTACAGCATCCTTTCTTGATCAAAACTCTTCAGAGTATAGGCATAGAGGGTACATACCTCAATATCATAAAAGCCATCTATGAAAACCGACAGCGAATATCATTCTCAATGGGGAAAAACTGAGAGCTTTCCCCCTAAGGTCAGGAACGTGGCAGGGATGTCCACTATCACCACTGCTATTCAACATAGTATTGGAAGTCCTAGCCACAGCAATCAGACAACAAAAAGAAATAAAAGGCATCTAAATTGGCAAAGAAGAAGTCAAACTCTCACTCTTTGCAGATGATAGGATACTTTATGTGGAAAACCCAAAAGACTCCACCCCAAAACTGCTAGAACTCATACAGGAATTCAGTAAAGTGGCAGGATATAAAATCAATGCACAGAAGTCAGTGGCATTCCTATACACCAACAACAAGACAGAAGAAAGAGAAATTAAGGAGTCGATCCCATTTACAATTGCACCCAAAACCATAAGATACCTAGGAATAAATCTAACCAAAGAGACAAAGGATCTGTACTCAGAAAACTATAAAATACTCATGAAAGAAATTGAGGAAGACACAAAGAAACGGAAAAACGTTCCATGCTCATGGACTGGAAGAACAAATATTGTGAAGATGTCAATGCTACCTAGAGCAATCTACACGTTCAATGCAATCCCCATCAAAATACCATCCACTTTTTTCAAAGAAATGGAACAAATAATCCTAAAATTTGTATGGAACCAGAAAAGACCCCGCATAGCCAGAGGAATGTTGAAAAAGAAAAGCAAAGCTGGCGGCATCACAATTCCGGACTTCCAGCTCTATTACAAAGCTGTCATCATCAAGACAGCATGGTACTGGCACAAAAACAGACACATAGATCAATGGAACAGAATAGAGAGCCCAGAAATGGACCCTCAACTCTATGGTCAACTCATCTTCGACAAAGCAGGAAAGAATGTCCAATGGAACAAAGACAGTCTCTTCAACAAATGGTGTTGGGAAAACTGGATAGCCACATGCAGAAGAATGAAACTGGACCATTTTCTTACACCACGCACAAAAATAGACTCCAAATGGTTGAAAAACCTCAATGTGAGACAGGAGTTCATCAAAATCCTAAAGGAGAACACAGGTAGCAACCTCTTTGACCTCAGCCGAAGCAACTTCTTCCTAGAAACATCGCCAAAGGCAAGGGAAGCAAGGGCAAAAATGAACTATTGGGACTTCATCAAGATAAAAAGCTTTTGCAAAGCAAAGGAAACAGTCAACAAAACCAAAGACAACCAACAGAATGGGAGAAGATATTTGCAAATGATATATCAGATAAAGGGCTAGTATCCAAAATCTATGAAGAACTCATCATACTCAACACCCAAAGAACAAAGAATCCAATCAAGAAATGGGCAGAAGACATGAACAGACATTTTTCCAAAGAAGACATCCAAATGGCCAACAGACACATGAAAAAGTGCTCAACATCGCTGAGCATCAGGGAAATCCAAATCAAAACCTCAATGAGATACCACCTCACACCAGTCAGAATGGCTAAAATGAACAAGTCAGGAAACGACAGATGTTGGCGGGGATGTGGAGAAAGGGGAACCCTCCTACACTGTTGGTGGGAATGCAAGCTGGTGCAGCCACTCTGGAAAACAGTATGGAGGTTCCTCAAAAAGTTGAAAATAGAGCTACCATATGATCCAGCAATTGCAATACTGGGTATTTACCCCAAAGATACAAATGTAGGGATCCAAAAGGGTACGTGCACCCCGATGTTTATAGCAGCAATGTCCACAATAGCCAAACTGTGGAAAGAGCCAAGATGTCCATTGACAGATGAATGGATAAAGAACAGGTGGTATATATATACAATGGAATATTATGCAGCCATCAAAAGGAATGAGATCTTGCCATTTGCAACGACGTGGATGGAACTGGAGGGTATTATGTTGAGCGAAATAAGTCAAACAGAGAAAGACATGTATCATATGACCTCACTGATATGAGGAATTCTTAATCACAGGAAACAAACTGAGGGTTGCTGGAGTGGGGGGTGGGGTGGGAGGGATGGGCTGACTGGGTGATAGACACTGGCGAGGGTATGTGCTCTGGTAAGCGCTGTGAATTGTGCAAGACTGTTGAATCTCAGATCTGTACCTCTGAAACAAATAATGCAATATATGTTAAGAAAAAAGAAAAGAAGAAGAAGAAGAAGAAGGTAGCGGGAGGGGAAGAATGAAGTGGGGGAAATCGGGTGTGTAGATGAACCATGGGAGACGATGGACTCTGAAAAACAAACTGAGGGTTCTAGAGGGGAGGGGGCTGGGAGGATGGGTTAGCCTGGTGGTGGGTGTTGAGGAGGGCACATTCTGCATGGACCACTGGGTGTTATGCACAAACAATGAATCATGGAACACTACATCTAAAACTAATGATGTAATGTATGGGGATTAACATAAGAATAAAAAAAAAAACTAAAAAAAACCCCCCAAAACAAATAACAATACAATCCAGATCATGCTAATATGAAAAATCCCTTGGTGTTGGCTTTGTAGTGAGAACCAACTGTAGTCTGATGAGGATGCTTTGTTACTTAAATATCTCCCTAGCAGAAGACTCACAGCAGTTTGCAAATGGCATGCTCATTCATCACTGCAGCACTCCTAGAGGTAAGAGAGAGGTTCAAGCCTCATTAGCTCTATTTAAGAAAGAGGAAGGGCAATGACCAGCCAAATATCAAGGAAGAAAGCAGCTGTGGGGTTGATGCTGTAGCTGAGTTCAGAGCCCCTGTTCCTAGCTTTTTCCACTAGACTGTTCATTCTATCCTTCAGCATAAGTTGGCAGCTCATGCATGCCTGGAGGTTCTGGAAGCAAACCAGCTTAATCCCAACTCAGCAAAAGGGCTTATTTGTTACACCAAGAAAATTGTTCCCAATAGTCATTAATATGAAGTTTGTTTACCTAAACTTATAAAATTTCCTATGTGAGAAATCTAGTAAATGGAATCACAAACTGAATAATTTTGTTGAATGTTTCAGCTGGCTTTATCTTCTTTACAACAACAGACAAACAAATGACCCTACATTGGAAATTCCTTTGATGGAAATTCACAGTAGTTACATCAAGTGGAATTTATTATAAGGAGCAGTCATCATGAACCACATCCAGAAGAATAGATTCAGTTATTTAAATATTCAAAGGACATGAGAAAATCATAGAGTGTTCTGGAAGGGATGAAGAAGAATCACTTAATTCAAACCTTTAAAATTCCAGACATGGTCTGAAGCCAAGAAAATTAAAATGACTTTTCTAAGGTCTCACAACTATTGAGCCAGAATTCAAATTACAGTTTTTTGATTCTAAATCCAGTGCTCTGTTAAAGGTATCAGAAACTCTACTCAATAGTCAACATATCCTTGGGACACAGTGAAGACAGAGACACTGTGACTTAAGAATGCTGAGGACATTTTAGGGGCACCTGGGTGGCTTAGTCAGTTGAGCATCCAACTCTTGATTTCAGCTCAAGTCATGATGTCAGGATCATGATCTCAGGGTCATGGGATGGAACCCCGCCCGGCATTGGGCTCCATGCTCAGTGGGGAGTCTGCTGGAGATTCTCTTTCTCTTTTCCCTCCCTTCTACCCCTCCCCCTACTCAAACTCTCTCTCTCTCTCTCAAATAAATAAATACATCTTTAAAAACTAAACTAAAATAAAATGTTTTTTAAAAAAGAATGCTGAGGGGCGCCTGGGTGGCTCAGATGGTTAAGCGTCTGCCTTCGGCTCAGGTCATGATCTCAGGGTCCTGGGATCGAGTCCCGCATTGGGCTCCCTGCTCCTTGGGAGCCTGCTTCTCCCTCTGCCTTTCTCTCTCGCTCTGTCTCTCATGATTAAAAAAAAAAAAAAAAAGAATGCTGAAGACGTTTTACTTATAATGATAAGATAGCAGCCTGCTGGCAAGCAGGGCAATGAATCAATGATTTAAAGCCCTTATACTTTTTTACTTTTTAAAAATTTCTCATAATTAAGGCATACATGAAAGTTGCAAGAATAGTACAAAGAATTCCCAGATACTTTTATCCAGATTCTCCAAATGATAACATTTTATTATATATGTTTTATATCACAACCCCCCTTTACTGAACTGTGTTAAGAATAAGTTTCAGATGTGATGTCCTTTTATCCTTAAATAATTCAGTATGCATTTCCTAAAAATCAGAATATTCTTTTAGGTAATCTAAACATAGAAAAATAAGAATATTCTTGTACATGACCTTAGTACAATTTACAAAATCAAGACAATTTAATGTTGATAAAATACTATAAATCTATAGCCCTTACTCAGATTTTTCCAATTGCCCTAATAATGTTATTTAGAGCAAAACAAAAATCCAAGATCACATGCTTCATTTAGTTTTTCATATCTTTAATCTGCAATAGTTCTTTAATTTTTCCTTGCATTTCATGACACAGACATTTTTGAATAGGACCAGACAATTATTTTATAAACCTCCCTCTTTTCATGATTAGATCCAAGTTATGCACTTTGGGCTGGAATACCATAGAAGTGATGTTGAGCTCTTTTCAATATATCAGAAGGCGCATGCTATGAATACATCCCATTAACCAATTATATCATTTGGTTAAGATAATGTCTACCAGCTTTTTCCACCATAGTTACTCATTTACCCTTTATAATGATCTTGCTTGTAGGAAAACACTTTGAGATTATGTTAATTCCTGTTATTCTCCCTTTTACTCCCTGGTTTTAGCATCCATTGAATATTCTTGCTTGGATCATTTATTATTGTGTTTGCCAAATAATGATTTATAATTCCATCCTCCCTTCCACATGTATAACATTTGACTATAATGAAGAGTTTCCACTTCTTGTCTGTTGTTGTTGTTTTTATTTATCAATGGACTCATGGATTCTGAGTTTATTTTATCTTATTTATCTTTTTATTTATCTTATTTATTTATCTTATTTTATTCAACCTATTTATTCAATAGGTTGTAATCCTTTATGATCATTATTTATTTTGATGCTCCAGTTGTCCCAGCTGTTTCTTGTATCCTTTTAGTTTGTTTCCATCATTCTTGGAGAACTCAAAGAAATTCACTCTCCTAAGGGTTTACAGAAGTTAAATAATTGAGCTACAAGCAAACTTGAATGCAAGTATCTGAATTTGGGAGGTTATTCCAGGAAATAGGGGAGCAGTGGAACAGGAAATGGAAAAAAACTAGAAAAGATTTTGTCATTAAGCTAGTAACCAACGTGAATAGATAGAGCTCAATCCCACTGGAAACTCTGGGCACTGTGTAGAACATACGCTTAGAGTTCTCCCACTCAAAGAGTGAGGAAACTGGGGTGTTTATACACCGAGGTAAATAATGACCCCCAAAGATATCCACATCCTAATTCCCAGAGTCTGTATATCTTACAAGGCAAATGGGACTTCAATGATGTGATTAGGTTAAGGATATTGGAATGGGGAGATTATCCTGGCAAACCCAAAGTAATTAGAAGGGTCATGATAAAAAGGAAGCACGAGGATCAGAGTTAGAGAAGAAATTGTGACCACGGGAGCAGAGGTCAAAATGATGTGGCACAAGCCAAACAATTCTGGAAGCTGGAAAAAGCAAGGACACAGATTTTCCCTTAGATCCTCTAGAAGGAACACTGCCTTGCTGATACCTTGACTTTAGCCCCATGGGACCAGTGTTGGACTTCTGATATCCAGACTATAAGATAATAAATCTGTATTGTTTTAAGCCACTGAGTTTGCAGTAATTTGTTATAGCAGGAAGAGGAAACTAATACATAGCACCAACTCACTGGTTAGGGACTGTTCCTGGAGTGTTAATTCTCTAGTATTTCTGGCCTGCAGGCAGGTAAGTGAACTAAGGTGAGAAAAGCCTTCAGAAAAAGAGATACAAATGTAGGCATCTATACCTCGGGCTGGACTGCATCCAATACGTAAGGATGGAACACTGATGGCATCTATTATATCACCAAACTGCAGCCTATTTCCTAATCTCCTCCCAGAGCAGCAAACACCCTTTCTTCTGCCATAGCAATTCAATCATTGAGTAAGCAATGAGGAATATTATTGAAAGAGGCAAAATCACACTTTGATGTCTCTCTGTGAATCTCATCTTAGAATGTTACTTTCTTGCTATGGATTCTTGGCAACTTGAGATAAATGGCCTTGTCTATTACCTGGAAAAGACCCCAGATAAGGACAGGGCCTTATAATACATTGGTGTCATTTATAAAACCTAGCTTTGCAACATCCCCTGAGATGTTTAATATCCAAGTATCACAGATAAGACAAAAGTTCAATTTTTAAACATCTATAGAGCAAGCCCAAGAAAAATAAAGGATCTTAATTTATACTATAATCACAAAAGAAGTCTATAAAAATACTCTTAAAAAATGGAGAATATTGGGCACCTGGGTGGCTCAGTCGTTAAGCATCTGCCTTCGGCTCAGGTCATGATCTCAGGGTCCTGGGATCGAGCCCCACATCGGGCTCCCTGCTCAGCGGGAAGCCTGCTTCTCCGTCTCCCACTCCCCCTGCTTGTGTTCCCTCTCTCGCTGTGCCTCTCTCTGTCAAATAAATAAATAAAATCTTTTTTAAAAAATGGAGAATATTACTATACGGCACTATCTATAGAAGGGAATGTAGGATATAAGCAGTACATAAGGAAATAACCCAAAGGGAAATGAAGGCCAAGGTGAGTTTGAAATATCCACTGTCAAACCTCTGATCACTGAGTGCTCAATATGTATCTCTGAAGTTCCTTTTGAGCATCTTCCACTAATCAATCCATGCTGTCTCTTTCTACACTTCTACTTCATCTATGTGCATGCATGTAGGGCAGTATTATAGTAAGATTCTGGTGTTTGTGCCAAGTGGAGAACCACTGCACATGAAGAAAGGATAAATAATAACAAGTGTTAGCAAGGATATGGAGAAATCAAAGTTTTGTATATTGCTGGTGGAAATGTAAGATGATGCAGATGATGTGGAAAATTGTCAGGCAGTTCCTTAAAAGGTTAAACACAGAGTTACCATATGACCTAGCAATTCTCTCCTAGGCACATACCCAAGGGAACTGAAAACATAAGTCCACACAAAAACTTATATAGAGATGTGATGTTATTCATAATAGCCAAAAAGTGGAAACAACCCAAATGTCAGTTTAATTGATGAGTGGAGAAAACAAATATGGCGTGTGTGTGTGTGTGTGTGTGTGTACATACATACATACACAGGTAGCTCTTGAACAATGCAGGGTTAGGGGTGCTGACCCCCCACAAAATAAGTAATTCATCTATAACTTTTGACACTCTCAAAACTGAACCACTAATCACTTAATGTTGACTGGAAGCTTTACCAATAATATAAACAATACATATTTTATAGGTTACATGTATTATATACTGTATTCTTCCCAAAAAAGTAAGCTAGAGAAAAGAAAATGTTATTAAGAAGATCTTGGGGAGCCTGGGTGGCACAGTCAGTTAACAGTCCAACTCTTGATCTCAGCTCAGATATTGATCTCAGGGTCATGAGTTCAAGCCCCATATTGGGCTCTATGCTGGATGTGGAGCCTACTTAAAAAAAAAAAATCTTCAGAAAGAAAAAATACATTTACAGTACTGTACTATGAAAAATCTATGTGTAAGTGCACTCACTTATTTAATTGTCTAAAAACAGTTCAAACCTGTGTTGCTTAAGGGTCAACTGTACACACACACACATGCACAATGGAATATTATTCTGCCACAAAAAGGAATGAAGTATACACACTCCTACATGGCTGGACCTTGAAACATTAAGGCTAAGTGAAAGAAGCCATTCACCAAGACCACAAATTGTATGATTCTATTTATATGTAGGTCCAGAATAGGCTAATCTCTAGAAAAAAATCTACAGAAAGTATATTAGTGGTTGTTAGGAGCTAGGAGAGGGGGCAGAGAATAGGGTGTGACTGCTCATGGTACAGGGTTTCTTTTGGGGTGATGAAAATGTTCTGGAATTAGTGGTGATGGATGTACAGCTTTACAGACATACCCAAATAAAAACCAATGAAG
This sequence comes from Mirounga angustirostris, assembly GCF_029215605.1. Lineage (NCBI taxonomy): Eukaryota > Metazoa > Chordata > Mammalia > Carnivora > Phocidae > Mirounga > Mirounga angustirostris. The sequence goes on along the minus strand of NW_026991709.1, from coordinate 170,646,618 downwards.
TAGACAGTTTAAAAGGGTCAATTTTATGGTACATGAATTATATCTTAATAAAAATGTTAAAAAAAAATGAGAGACAGAATAAATGGACTATACCTTTACTTTAAAGTCTGTGACTTTTATAGCAACCACCACATGTATAAAGCATTGTAGTTGTCTAAAAACAATGTTAATTTTATAATGTATCCTATTTTATAGAAATTCCTGAAAGAGAAAGTGCATATGTGATTGGAAACTTATCATTGGATCTAGTTTCTGTTTTTAAGTCAATTAGCTTCATGTCTTTATATTCTCAGCACCAACCTGACTCTATGTGGGGGTTTTAGAAACAGTAAAGGGAACATTATCTGATCGTATTATTTTCCTGCTTAAAACCCTGTAGTAATTTGCTCATAGGATAAAGTCTGTCCTTCTAGGTATACCATATTACACCCTTCACAGTTTGGCCCTTGTCCACAGTCTTTAGCCTCTTTGTCCACCACTCCCTGAGCAGCTGCCTCCCTCCAGGTGGCCCACCTCCTCCTCACACCATCCTCTCATGCAGCACACCATTGCCAAAGCCCATCCCTCTGCCAGGGTGCTCTTTACCTCCCAATGTGTCTGGGAAACTCCTGCTCCGGTTATTGTCTGGGCACACAGAGAGGCCCTGGGAGCATTCTGTATACATCTCTGTTAATGCTCACCACCTGTGAGGATGTGTTTTCAGGGAATTTTTTTGTCTCTACTCCTGAACTCTTTGAGGGGGCACCATCACTTATTCTCTGTAACTCAGTATCTACTGCATTCATGGCACACAGGAGACATTCTATAAATGTTAGCTAAATGCAAGAATAAATATTTTAAGAGATCTTTAAAAATCAAATTGAGAAGGCAAGAGGTAGTTTGATCTAGTGGCCCAACTCCTAGTCTAACAACAAGCAGACTTGTCTTCCGATCCTAGCACTGTCACTTGCCTGCTACATGAATTTAGGCAAGTCACTTACATTCTCCCTCTTGAAAACCTTAGAATTTTAGAAAATTTTACAGTTAAGAAACATCTAGGCAATACAAAGTCTAACACTACATTGTGTAATCTAGATTCCTACATCAGGAGTTCAAAGAAGGAGAGAACGGATGGGAAAATTTCTCAGAAAGGCAAAGAAAACATCAAGCAAGGTTCTTCTATGACCCCCTAGGATCTGCTTCATACCAAACTGTGCACATAGAAAAAGGCTCAGCCACATGTTACTCTAATTACCCTATTCTTCTAATTCCTCTTTCATGCTTTGCTCTTTTTCCCCTGACTCTTCAGAAACACAGTACTTCTGGGAGTTGAAAATTAACTTTTCAAGAAGAGATTAAAAGAAGTGACTCAATTTTGCCTATAGAAATAAAGTTGAGAGACAGCAATAACTGTGCCATGTAAGAGAAAACAGCAGACTTCTGCACTGCACAGTTTCGGCAAATCCTATTTTTCACAAAAGTGATCTGCAAAGTTGGCAGTTGATATATGAACTTGAGATGCTCAAGACAAGAGTGCTGTATTTAAAACCCTCATTTTAATTGCAAAAGTTTTCAGAAGTAGAGGCTCCAAAGTCAACTGTCTAGGGTCAAATACAGGTTCTGCCACTTACTAACTGAGACCTTGGACAAGAACTTAACCTCTTTGGGTCTTTTCATTCATTTTTAAAATGAAGATAATAATAGTAATTACCCCCATAGGATACTACTGTAAAAATATAAAAGATAATACATATAAAATAACCAACACAGAGCCTACTTGCAACCTATATACCTAGCCAATATTTCTCAGGCATGTACTACTTTTGAGATACTTTTAGGACTAAACTAACCATTGGGAATACAATCATAATGAGACTCATCTTTGCCCATAAAGAACAATGAAAATGCTTATTCCTCACTCCCCCACTGTAATATGACATATGGTTAATGCAAGCATAACTGCATGTTCAGAATACCTTGGAGAGAGAAAGCAGGGAGAGAAGAACTTTTAATAAAGACAATGGAGAATATTTCAAAAAGGAGATTAATCCTATGGCTACCATTTCTTGTTCTAAATGTTGTAGGCCACCACCTCCAACCCAGTTTAATTAGGAGATTCTTTAATTTTTTCATTGCTTAGGGACTGCACAATTTCAACATAAATTCTTTAATTATGATAGTTGCAACAAAATTAGAAGCCAATCTCTTAAAAATTCTGAGAAATGATCAGGCCCCACAATTTGGATCTGATCATATTTGTCTTATTTCTTCCTGCCCCTGTTACTTTCCTCTCTAGGGGCCATGTGTATTTGTCTGTAAATTTGATGAGCTGAATATACCAAGTTTCAGAATCCCACTTTTCCTTCAAAGAAATGCTGAAGAATAGAAGGTGTTTTAATGTCTTTGCTTTACAAAATTTCAAATAAGCATTTGTTTGTATCTGGATATTCAGCTCTTAGGTTTTAATTTTAATTGCTCACTTAGTGGAACAATCAATAATCCTGAAAGGCTAACCTGCTAACCACACAGAGATATTATTTTACTCCATTTCCCTCTGTAGCTCTTGGATACAATGGAAACTAAGTTTTTGTTTTCGTTGCCATTGTTAAGTCTTGAAGTGTCTGAATAAATCCATCTAGTCACATAATACATAAAAAGAGATTATTTTATGATTGGTCCTTAAAGCAAAGTAGAATTTTGCCATTTGGAAAAGCAGGGGTAAAATTCCAGTTGACAGAGCAATAGAAGCAAGGTACAGAAGGATAAAAGTAAATGATATGTTCTTAGAAATGCAAATAGTCTGGTATGACAAGAGCATGGATTTCCAGATGGGGAGCAGTGAGAAAGGAGGCAGGCTTCTGAAAAGGTAGGTTTCCTCCAAGTACTGACCAACTGACTGATCAGTTTAGTGATCGATTGATTTAACAAATATTTATTAAGCACCTACTATGTGTCAGATATTATGCTAAGCACTAAAAATAAAATGAGGAACAAGAGAGACATTTTCTCGGTCCTCATGGTACTTGTCTTCTAGTGAACTGTTAGCTACAAGGTTGCCATCAGAGTTTTTGTCTATTTGAGATCTACATAAAACTTTCACATGAGGACAAGGGCAAAACTTGGTCAACCCAAGTTACAAACACATCAGTTTAGTTAGATATTTGAGGGAAAACTCATTAAAAATGAGTGAAAGACTAATGTTATAATAACAGTATAAAGCTCTTATATCTACATAACAGTATGGTTTACATTGTAATACACACTTGTTATTTGATTTTTCACATAATCCTGTATTAGGTAAAAGAAGTGTCATTACCTTAATTTACAGACATAGAAACTAAGGTGCAATAGATTAAATGGTTTGCTCAAGGTCAGAAGTAAATTCTCGAATTTTGAATAGAGGACATATAATCAGCAAGCCAGCCTGGGGAGGTGTATCTGGGAAATCTAATAGGCCCTCACTTCCTCTGATGGCACCTACCTGAATTACAAGTACAGTTTTTGAAAGAAATGAACCAATTCCCAATTTAGGAATGCATTTTGTAAAATAAATCTTGCTGAGTGAAGATAAACATCATAATCTGAATATTAATAATAGTAAAACTCATCCAACACAAAGTACATTTAAAGCCCTTAACTTAGATTTAATATTTAATCCTCTAATCCTCATCATAATCTGATAAAGTAGATACTACTATTAACTCTAGTTACACAGATGAGGACATGGAGGACAAAAATAGGTTAAGTGATTTCCCCAAAGTCACATAGTTAATAAGTAGGGAAAGAGACATTTGAATATAGGATTCTCTAGTTCTGGAAATGAAACCTTTCACCAGTGGGCTGTGTTCCCTCCAACATCTCTTACAATCATGTGTCTATTTAACCTTGGGACCCAAGAATGTTATAGCTCACAGTTATTGTTCTCAACTGACAAAAAGTCATGAACAATGCCAACTCTGTCTGGTGGGGAGCAGAACCTATCCCTTTTCCTTCACCTAGGAGGAACTCCCTATTCATGGGAACTAGGTGAAGACATAAGAGTTCAGAAAAGAATAGGGCTCTGATGTGGCAGGTGCTTCATTCTACTTAAAGACCATTCTCCTTCCTTCCTCCCTCTATAAAATACCCCAATATCTGACTATACCACTTACTACTTCTCCTTGTTACTGGCTTCTACAGACCCCAAGGTCACTCTCTATTATTCTTGGAGATCTTAGGTCCTGTCTCATTTGTCACTTTCTCCAATACAACTCCTATCATAATTCCTGATGACTTTAATATCCACATGTGCTAACCCTTTCAATCGCATAGCATCTTAATTCCTTGGTTTCCATCCTCTCTTCCAAAGACTTTGTTCCCCACCTGACCTCAGCCACTCACCCCCACAGGCAAACTGTGGACCTTGTCATTCCTAACAACCCTCCATACTCTCAATTCAAATATCCTACTCCCCACCTACTACCCCCTATCATTCCAGCTCACTCTGATAATTCTTTGTACACAATCAGGACAAGCAAACCATTAGTCCTAATGCCATTCTCCTGTCCCCTACACCTCCCATGTTGTTATTTCCTCCTTACCCAGTTTACACTCCTGATAGATCATTACATTCTTTGAGGTACGCACAACACCCATTCCCTTGCCCCGTCTTCTTGTTTTCATACTTTCAACCCAAACCCTACCCTAGCTAACTCAACTATTTACAGCCCTGAATTTATACCTGTGTAGCTGAACATGGCTGGGGAAAAAACTATAACTCTAGTAATGCTCTGCCTTTAAGTTCATGACCACTGTGTGAACCAGACTAACACCATCTTGGACAAGCGCTCTGTGATGACCACTCTGTGACGTAAAGCCTTCTTGAGCACCCAACATTCTTTGGTTTTGTTTAACCCCCCATTAAGTATACCCCTGAGATATAATGTCCTTGATCTGCTCTGGAGATATTACTGATTCTTAAACATTTCCTTGTGGATGGTCCTCCAGTATGTACTCCCCAGCCTCTGGGACTATAAAAGTAGGTCTTATGGGAAGTGGGATTGTGGAGATCTATTGGTCTTGCAGCTACCCAAGACATGCTTCTGTCTGTAAATCCCTTTAAGAAGCCATTGCTTGTCAAGCTGGACTTGTCCATCTTTTTTGTCTGTCTTATGGCTCCAGAGGTCTTTGGAAATTATTTTGCATATTATACCTCCCTTTCACAGAACAAGGCCCTTAAAAGGATCTTGGTGGTCACCTGTAAACCTAGTGTATTTCCCAATCATTCCCTCTCCCCCTCTCCTGAGAGAATTATTTTATATTTTCTCTCTTCCCCCATTCCCAAACTCCTCCACTCCCTCACTCTTAGCTAATGCCCTTGCTCCCTATTTCTCTGGGAAATCAGACCCAATTATGTTCTCACCACCACATCTATACACCCATCTGCATCTGGGTCCATATGCTCTGTTTTCCCTCACATTACTCCTGTTTGCTTCCTGGAATAACTATCCTTGCTCCTACCTAAATTTATTCCCTCTAATTGTACAGTAGATCCCCTCTTGCCTACTTTTGGATATTGTCCTTGTACTTGTTCCCTCTTTCATGCATTATGAAAATTTCCTTCTCTACTGAATTATCCTTGCTATAATTTCCTTCATCTCAACAAAACAAAACAATCTTGACCCACTTATCCCCCTGAAAAGCTACCGCTTCATTTCTCCTCAGCTGCCCTTTACAGCAAAACTCCTATCTACTTTCTCTTCTCTCATTCTCCTTTGAATCTACCTCCCTGAAATTAGTCTTGACAAAAGACAACAATGGCCTCCATGCTGCTAAATATAATGGCTGATTTTAACACCTAATCTTACCTGAACAGTGAGCAGCATTTGACACAGTCAGCCACTGTAGGAACGCTGACAATAGAGATTCCATCTTTGGCCCGCTGCCCTGTCCATGTCCACACGATGATCTCCCTCAGGGCTATGTGTTCTGGCCCCCTTGGAGATTAGTGTATACCCTGACTGAAATGCAGGGAGGCTTGTTCTTGTGTCTTCCCTAAATTTGTTCAGATGACTGTTAGAGATAATATAGTTTCTGCTCCCTGCCCTCCTCCCGACACACAGATGCACCACAAGGTCATTAAGTGTGAGCTCTCAATTAACTGTATGCAGACCCTTTGACCTCACTACAAGGTCCTCCTGTACATCCTCTTGCTAGATAAATTCTGTAGGCTATGGTCTAAATTTTACAGAGAACAACTGCAGAGCTGTCTGGATCAGCCCTGACCCTCTCTGTCAGTAAATTGCCCTGAAGAGAACTGTGTAAACTGTATGGAGTTGCCTGTTTCATTTTTCAGTTTCAAAGTACCATCTCAGTTTGAAGGATATTTTATGGTCCCTTCCCCTCCACCTTCTAACAATCACCTCCTCCTCCTGGAAACTATTTCCTTCTTGGTTTCCACAGCACCATACTTTCTTGGTTTTCCATAACGCGTCCTTCTCTGTCTCTGCTGATGGTTTCTCCTATCTCCCTGACCTCTTCACAATGGAGTGCCCCAGGGCTCAGTTCTCACACTCCTTTCCATCCACACTCCAGTCTCAGAGCTTAAATTGTCACCTGCACATTCATGGCTCTGAAAATTTTATCTCCAGTTCAGACCGCTGTCCTGAATTCCAGTCTTCAACATACAACTGCTTACTTGACATCTCTATACTGATGCCTAACAGGCAGTTTAAAGTTAACAATGTTCAAAATTGAACTCTTGATCTTCCCCCTAAACATGTTGTATCCCAAATCCTTTCCATATCAGTTAAGAGCAACTCCATCCTCCATTCATTCAAACCCCAAAACTCCAATCACCCTGGACTCCTCTTTTCCCCCATATCACTTACATGTTCTACTGGCAAATCCTGTTGGCTTTACCTTCAATATAAAATCAGAATGCAACTACTTTTGCTTCCTCCAATAATACAAATCCAATCCACACCACCATCACCTCTTACTTGTATTTTTGGAGAATCCTATAGGGTCTTAGACTGATTCTCACCTGAATCAAGTAACTATTGCCTGGTTGAGTGCAAGAGTCTGCTTACTGGCCTTACTGCTCCTGCCCTTGCCTCTTACACTCTATTCTTGAGAGATAGCTAGAATAATCCTCTTGAAATACAGAACTGAGCACATGATTCCTTAGCTCAAAATCCTCCAATGGCTTCCTAGCTCACTCAGAGTGAAAGGCTGACAATTGCCAGTAAGGCTCAATATGAGCTCTTATCACTCTGTCAACTACCACCATGACCCCCCCAACTCCTACACTCATACTTAATCTTCTGCTCCTGCCACACCAGTCTTTTTGCTTATGTTCAAACACTCCAGGCCCTCTCTTTCTTCTGAAGGTCTTTACATGCAGATAAGTCAGTCTACCCAATAAAACTTTCTGTGATCATGGAAATGTTCTAAACCTGTGCTGTTCAATATGGTAGCCACTGGAAAACTGTAGCTATTAAGCACTTGAAATGCAGCTAGCACAGCTGAGAACTGAATTTTTAATTGTGTTTATTTTAATCAATTTAAATGTAAACAGCTACCTTTAGTTAGTGCCTACTCGTAGAGCTTGTGTAGTGTGCTATTTTCTGACAAACTCACATGGCTCCTTTCCTCACCTCTTTCAGGTACCTGCCCAAATGTCACTTTATCAGTAAGGCCTTCTTTAATCAAGATACTTAGTATAGCAAGTCACTCCCCATCTGGTATTCCTTATCTCCTTTCCCTGCTTTGTTTTTCTAAATTTCTCCATGATAATTAGAAATTTCAAACATACTGGGGCGCCTGGGTGGCTCAGTTGGTTAAGCGACTGCCTTCGGCTCAGGTCATGATCCTGGAGTCCCTGGATCGAGTCCCGCATCGGGCTCCCTGCTCAGCAGGGAGTCTGCTTCTCCCTCTGACCCTCCTCCCTCTCATGCTGTCTGTCTCTCATTCTCTCTGTCTCAAATAAATAAATAAAATCTTTAAAAAAAAAAAAGAAATTTCAAACATACTATATGTTTTATTTGCTCATTTATTTGTTGGCTATCTCCTCAAATAATATTTAAGGCCCATCAAGTTAGAGACTTCAGTCTGTTTTCAGTTCTATATCATTAGTGCCTAAAATAGTACCTGGTACATAGGAAAAGATCAATAACTACTTACTGATTTTATTCAACAAGCAATGCCTGTCAACCATTAACTTCTCAAGTGGCCTAGAACAAGTCATGTTCCATTTTGTACCCAGTTTTTTCCTTCTTCCTATTTTTATCTTATATTGTACTTGATGTTTTCTTCCTTATAATTATAACAATTTATACATTCTTCATTTGTTTTTGTTTTGTTTTGTTTTGTTTTTTGCTTACTGCCTATATCCTCACTAGACCAAAAACTCCCAAAGGCTAGGGCCTATGTTCATCTTATCAATTTAGCATCATGCCTGGAACACAGTTGTTGCTCAATAAATAAATAAATAGCTTTTCTGGGTTATGAGACAAAGAAGTCTGACACTCAGTAGAGTTCCAATAAGTATCTGTTGAAGAATGCATTCATTAGCTAATCTTCAAAACTAATTGGAATGGGTAGATCTCTTCGAACTTGGGCATTCTCAGTTCTTAGAGAAGGGTTCAGATATGGGTCCACATAACTACACAGACATCAGATAAAGACCAACTCTGGTGTTACTTAGTCTTGTAGGACTATGGACCCTGAAAGGCCCTGGGGGGTGTTAGGGTGCTCAGGGAGAGCTGCCATTGTACCTATCAGATGTGATTGAGGGCCTACCATCTGGTTCTTCTCCCTTCTTTCCCTATCCTGGGAGGTTGTGGCTGTGATTATTTTGCTGTAGTGATTTTGTGAATAGGCTCTGGAGGGCCTTTCACATTGTTAACACAGCAACCTTCATAACACCTGCCAAATTTGTTAAATGGCTATCCCCCAGCTCAGTCTCCAGCTCTCCTTCTACCCCCAACCATGGCTCCAAGGGGGCAGTTCCTATTAACAGGCCTTCCTTTCTTTACTATGTGCAGCTTTAGAAAATGGCAGAGACAGGACACTGTATCAGCAGTAAACTCGTCCATTCACCTTTAACATTTCAAGTCCATAAAGTATGCTTTACTGCTAGCAGAAAGTGGGGACTTTTTCTCTTTGTTTGGCAGAATTGTTTACAGGGATTCAACACTTTCTAAAAGGCATTCACTAAGCTCCCAACAATTTTTACATAAGATAGAACTGGATTCTAAGATTATTGTCTTCATTTAAAAATCCAATTTAGGGGCGCCTGGGTGGCTCTGTCGTTAAGCGTCTGCCTTTGGCTCAGGTTATGATCCCAGGGTCCTGGGTTTGAGCCCCACATCGGACTCCCTTCTCAGCAGGAAGCCTGCTTCTCCCTCTCCCACTCCCCCCTGCTTGTGTTCTCTCTCTCGTTGTGTCTCTCTCTGTCAAATAAATAAATAAAATCTTCAAAAAAAAAAATCCAACTTATTGGGGGGCACCTGGGTGGCACAGTTGGTAAGCGTCCGACTCTTGGTTTAGGCTAAGGTCATGATCTCAGGGTTGTGAGATTAAGCCTCACAACAAGCTCCACACTCAGAGCGGAGTGTGCTTGAGATTCTCTCTCTTCCCTCTGCCCCTCCTGCTCATGCTCTCTCTCTCTCTCCCTCAAATAAATAAATCTTAAAAAAATAAATAAATAAACATTTAAAAAAACCAAAAATCCAGTTTATTGGGATCAATAGTACCACTTGCTTTTTATTTCAGAGAAATGCATGATCACCTTCAAATCATCTCACTATAGGAAAAATTACACTGGGTCTTATTTTGATATCTCCCAAAGTTACTTTTCTTCTTCTTCTTATGACCTACTAACAATAAGCAATAATTGAACACATATTTGTGATATGATTTTTTTATTATCAAAATCAAAGTTTACTTTATAAATCTTTAATTTATGTTTCTAATTCTGAACCAAGGTTTTCACTTTCTATTGTTAAGTCAATTTATCAAAAGCTGGAATTTTTAGAGACCCTAAACTGTGTCTTTAGTGCTCTATTGATGAATTGCAATGTAAGCCAGTTTTCAGAAACAACAGAAAAGGGCCATCACTTATATTGTCCATTTTCAAAAGGTAATTTCTGCAGCTGTCCCTCCTCACTCCAAAAGACTTTGTGATAGCCTATGTCCTGGTTAACCAACCTCAGGGACTTCCAGTTATTTACTGTCACTAAAGTGAAAGCCACCTTTAAAAAGTTGTCCCTAGGGGCGCCTGGGTGGCTCAGTTGGTTAAGCGACTGCCTTCGGCTCAGGTCATGATCCTGGAGTCCCTGGATCGAGTCCCGCGTCGGGCTCCCTGCTCGGCAGGGAGTCTGCTTCTCCCTCTGACCCTTCCCCCTCTCATGTCTCTCTGTCTCATTCTCTCTCTCAAATAAATAAATAAAATCTTTAAAAAAAAAAAAAAGTTGTCCCTATAAATCCAAAGAAGTTTCTAAGCTTCTAAGTCTCCTATTGGTCTTCTTTCTGATTCTCTGATTTTTTATTTCTGACAAATTTCTGACAGCAGCCTACAAATTAACTTTCTACAGGGGGAAAAAATAAAAGAAAGAAAATCCCTTATGATGAAAACTTAGGATAACATTGCTGCATCTCGCTAACTGCCAAGTGGCTTTAGTCAGCAGTGAACTCCGTGATCCTAAAATAAATTCAATATTCTCTCTTGTTGGCAGTAAACCTTACATGGTTAAAATCTTGGTGCACAGAGTGAATATGAAATGGAGAAAGAGATAAACTTATAGAATATAATGAATAATTGGGATCTTCTTATTTTCAAGTATATTTAATAACACAAATTGAAATTCTAACAGTATTCCCAGGCAGAGTTATAGATCAAATCTACTCCAATGAAAACTCAAGATTTATCTATATTTATAAGTGGTTTTCTAGAAAATTCTTTTCCAAGCACAAAACCCATCACAAATTCCTTAATTTCTGGGGAAAAATGCCTAAAATTGAACCATACTTTTCGTTTCCTTGTAGGTTTCCTGATTGGATTGGCTACCCTGGTGGCATTTCTGCTGCCTTTACCCTGTCCCAAAAAAGAATAGAGGTGGTTGGAATAGAGAATGCGGAGACTAAATGAGGTGAGTTCTCATTTGGCAGACTTGTACTTACTTGCCATGTCTTTCAGGCTTTTGTAGTTTGTATTCATGAAATATGTAAGGAGGGGTGGAGAATTGGTGTCATGTGGTGAAAATAATCCTGGTTTGAGGTCAGGAGACCTTGATTCTAGTCTGTGACAACCTCTAACTACTCTAACACTCTGTGCCAATTTCTGCCTGCCATTTCCCTCATCAATTAAATTAGGGGGTTGAAAAGCTGTTCTCTAAAAGTCTGATCCAACCCTAAAATTCTGTGATTTTTCAATAAAATATAATGACTTATGTAAAAGTGCAGAAATAATTCATTCAATCAAGTCATATTGCCTTAACTTAAATGATTTTTGGTTTCAAAGTTCAAAAGTAATTACAAAGAAATGGAGGGGACAGAAATGAGTTGCCAGTTAAAGCTAACACATTATAAGCAACAGCTCACTTTCCTGAAATGCACATTGACAATTAGCAATTAACATCTTCTGGAAACAAGCAAATGATCAGGAAGCCTTCTGGCAAAGGGAGTCATAACGTTTCATTGTACCGCTTAACAGATATTTTATAACATGATAAATTAGGTACATTTTCATCCACTATAATAATATATTTCCTACAATAATTAAAGATGATTCAAGGCCTGATGCACTCTGGCTGGGCCTGATCTGAAGAAATTACTCGTTCAATAAGATTTTGGTATGTTTGTGCCAAAAAGAGAAAAAAGCCATAATCTCATATTATCTTTTGGTAGTAGTAACCGAAAACTGAATCTTCCAAAGGAAAACAGTGACACAATTATCTGCAGAGTACAGGCTTTGGCCTGGCTTCAGGTGAGGCTAGGTTCAGGGAATAACACAATGTTATCTTTGGGCTATGCTCTGCCCTGTCTTGGCTAATTTTCAGGGTCCACAAGAAGCAATATGGGGGGGGGCGGCGCCTGGGTGGCTCAGTTGGTTAAGCGACTGCCTTCAGCTCAGGTCATGATTCCAGGGTCCTGGGATTGAGTCCCATATCGGGTTCCTTGCTCAGCAGGAAGCCTGATTCTCCCTCTGCCTGCCGCTCCCTCAGCTTGTGCTCGCTTGCTCTCTCTCTCTCTCTGACAAATAAATAAAATCTTTAAAAAAAAAAAAAAAAAAGAAGCAACATGGGTAACTGCCACCAACATGGGTGTTTGCTGACCAGGTTCAATTTCAATGTTATCAAATACTTCTTTTCCCCTAAAAGTCAGGGTAGAAGTCCCAAGCTTGGTTATTACTAGCTTGAATTACGTCACATGACAACACCTGAACCAAGCACCAGCCTAAGGATTAAATGTGAGACCAGCTTAGTCCTGAGTCATAAGCCAGCACCCTCCTCCAACAAACCCTGAAAACTTTGCCAGGTAAGAGTGGAAGTGAGAGTTTCTTTAGGGAAACTAGTGTTAGCTAGAAACCAGGTTGACTGTGGCTAGGTTACAAATTACAGGTGTCAATTTCATGCCTGAAATAAGGTGTGCTCTTAGAAAAGAGTCACGAACTTGAAAAGCTTCCTAGTGATACCAATCTCATCTCTTCATTTAAGGCTGAGACTTAAAGAAACTGAAATAAAGCATAATGGTTAAGCTCATAAGCTTTGGAATCAGGCAATCCTGGTTTTGAGTTCTGATTATGTCATTTATTAGCTCTGTATCTGAGCAAAGTACTTCACTGAACTGAGTCTCATTTGAAATAGGAATAGTCATTGTCCCACCTCACAGGGTCGATGTAAAGTTTAAATGAAATAATGGGCATACAATACCTTGCAAAGTACCTGGCCCTTAGTGTCTAATAAACAACAGCTGTTATTAATAGAGAGAAAAAAGTCACACAGCTAATTAATGGCAAAGCTAGAAATAATATTGAATCCCTTGACTTCTAGCTCAGAGCTATAAGTAAATCAAGGTAAATTTAATAGCACACAAGTCAGTTATATCTGAAACATCATAGAATAAATCAGTTTTTCTTCCCAAATTGCTACTTGGAACCTCACAGTTCCCATTTCACAGAGCAGCCATGTAATGTCAACATCATCAGACATTCCTGAGAAGGGGCTGTGACAGGCCTGTCATATTTTGCTCCACCAACCATGACTAGGCGTATTAGAGAAAGACATCATTGATGTGATGGACACAAGCTGAGCCCCTTGGGTATCTCATGGCTACTTGTCTCATCAGCCAAGTATTTGCTGAACATTTTCTGTACATTTAGCAATGTGTGGAATATTAAAATAGAAAGGACATTTTCTGCATTCCAAGGCCTTAGTCTTACTGACAGATGGGTCAGTTAGGTGGTAGAGACAAAAAGTGTTAAAGTGCTAAGGCAGAAGGGATCACTAATGGGCAGGTTGGTAAACACATGACAGTTTGGGACAGATTTGATTAAGGAGAAAGGAATAGGGAAAGGGGACTCCAGGTGATGAGTTCAGCATAAACAAAGATGCAAGAAGAGATGAATATGATGTGGGAGAATGAGATGAAGAACAGGAAGGACAGAGTAAGAAGCAGGAAATTAAAGCTGAGCAAGACAATGAGAGCTCTGAATTCAGGACTGAAGAGGCAGCATGTGAGTGGATGAAGGCTCAGGAGCACAAACCAGCAGACAAAGATTCCAAGTCACTCATCTATTCAAAACATTCACTGGGTCTCCAACTCTTTGGTTTTCCCCTCAAGGTGTTACATGCTCTGATTCCATCCCCCACTTAACTCTTCTTCCTCTTCTGAATATGCCCCATGCTCTTACCCAGACATACTGCTCACTGTTTGCAAAACCTGCCCATCATGCCCCTGCCTGTACTCATTTCCAAATGCTGTTTCTTACACTTACAATGCCTTTCTGCTCTCATCTCTGCCTGGCATAATTCTAACCACTGTAATGCCCGTCATAACCTTATTCATAAATAATCATTCCTTAAAGTTGATGACAGAAAGAAGAATTTACTAAGGGCCTTCATGTCCACTATCTCTTTTAATAACACTCTTCCTGGAGCCCACCACATCTCAAATGAGTTATGATCTCTCCCTCCTCTGAATCCCGTGCAGGAATAGTAGCAAAAATAACAATAATGATGGTAATGATGACAATAGCACCGTTTAATAAGCACTAAGCACCTTACATGCATTCTCTAATTTAATATTTGTAAAAACTCCATGAACAATCTTGTCATTCCCATTTCATAGATAAGAAAAGGGAGACTCAGGGTAGGTATGTAAATTTCCTAAGGCCACACAGCTAATAAACGGCAGAGCCAAGGCTGGAACTCCAATACCTGTGTTTTTAGCTCATTGTGCTGTCAGAGAAGATTGCTCTTCTCTAACGGCATTGATCATGAACCGTTTTTGATACTTATCTATGTATATGGCTTCACTTCTTCATAAGGTTTAATAGTCCTTGGGGGAATGGAACATGCATTTACCTATATTAATAACTATAATCTGTTATCTGTAAAATAATATTTGTATAGTAACTTTGTAACTTAGAAAGCACTCTAATCTACTCGTGCATGGAAGTCTTACCACAATCTTATGACACAAGATTCATTTCCAACTTGCACATGAGACAACGAAGTTCAGATGATTTAAATGGCATCATCAAGGACTTACTGCTAGTAAACTGCATACTCAACCAAAATCTGGTGGCAATTGTTGGAGTTGTTATATAAACACTGAGTTCTCTCATCCTCCCCCGAGATAGCTTGGAGCCATGTGTTCTATACCATTTGCAAGAGGTGCCCAGTGGGAATAAGCTCCAGTTACCCATAGTAGTGATTTACCTGATCACATATCCTTTGTTGGCTCCTTCCTGGTCTTACTTCCTCACACCTGGACTGGTATTTCCTGGGATTACCTCCCAAATAAACTATTTGCACTCAAATTATTTTCTCAGGGTCGGCTTCTAGGGAAACCAAAATTGAGACATTCTTCCTGAAGCACTGTTGCTCCCAATGGGTTAGAGGGGTAAGGTTAGGAAGGTAAAATAATCAGGGATTGTAGGCTATGTGATTTCCATTTTCAATTCTTTAAACAAAGGAGAGAGGGAGTTGTTATAAAAAGAGTCATTTACTAGCCTGCAACCCGTTAAATTCATTGCAAGTCAAAACTTCTGCTTAAAGGGGCCCTGATATTAAATTGACAGTTGCCTTGGAATCTAAAATAGAATTGGTTAAAACAGAGTAGAGAAAGATTTTCTGCATTTCTCTGGTTATTTCCATTACAGACGGAAATATTCTGATACTTGCTCCTCTGCTCCGACTACAGCTGAAGGCAATTTCTGAAATCCTTAGACTGAACTGGAACCCCCATTTATGCCAGGTAGCACAGCTCATTCTCAAAGTCTCAAAGCCTAACATGGAATCAAGGATCTTGATGTGGTTAAGGAGTATTAAAAGTAATATAAACCAACAAACATGAAAACAACTTAATTTAATGAAGGAGTGCCCAGGGAATGCTCATGCATAAATACGTGCGCAGCAACATGCAAAGCCGACAGAATAACTAATGTTATGTTGAGTTCACAGGGCATTTTTGGTCCAGGGGATTATCTGAATCCAGTGGTGGCTTCATTATTCTTATAAAATCTCTGGCCCTCACCCCAGAGGGGAAAACTGAAACAGAAACTTTAAGCGGCAGAGATGGGCTGATGCCTTGATAGCTAGTTCATGAAGAATACTTCAGATATGGGGAAAGCATAGTCTTGAAAATCTTAGCTTAATGTTTTATCAGTGAATGAGGAAATAGGTTTATATCTAAAAAGATGCTACACAGGTATCAATATTTTTATTTGATATGACTTTTAAAATCATCTGTCCAGGTAGAGTCCTATGCTAACTTGGAATTGGAAAGCTCCTTAGAAGCTCTGGTTAAGATGTCAAAGATGGTATGGGGCACCTGGGTGGCTCCATCGTTAAGCATCTGCCTTCAGCTCAGGTCATGATCCCAGGGTCCTGGGATCAAGCCCCACATCGGGCTCCCTGCTCAGTGGGAAGCCTGCTTCTCCCTCTCCCACTCCCCCTGCTTGTGTTCCTGCTCTCGCTATCTCTCTGTCATATAAAAAAATAAAATCTTTAAAAAAAATTTTAAAAAAAGATGTCAAAGATGATAATACCTACTTTAGATATAGAAAGGCCTGGCACAGGGCTGAGAAGTGGTGTTCAATTGGCCCTAAGGCTAAACCAATAAGAGAACTCAGAGTAAAACCTTTGTATGTTCAAAAACCTCAGGGATAACTTGGCACAGGAGAAGAAAGGAGTTTGGACCCTGTGACTATGTATTAAAACTCTGAATGTTATCTAGATTCTCAAAGCATCTTTGTTTAGAGGATTATCTTGACACATAATGGTTTCATTTATTCTCAGGGTATCCCTAATGGGTAAACTATTAAAAGACACTGCTTTTCTCCTCCAAGGAGGAAACAGAGAAGGGGTTTCTCTGGTCCCAAGTAAGTTTGTGAATTGATGGTGGGCAGAGTTGTGGAGATTTTTTTTCCCCACTGATACTCCATGTCACCTAAACCAAAATTCTTAATTCTGGGGGGGAAAAAAATAGAAAATTAGGAACTTGAATATCTAGAAAAGTGGATGTCTGAGAAAAAGGTAAAAAAAAAAAATCTCATTGCATCCTTAAGAGAGATGAAGAAAGCTAGAGCAAATGTCACTTGCTCAAATGAAGAGTTTAATGGATCCAGTCAATGTTCTGTTATGCTAAGGTAGGCTCTGTTAATGATGCCATCATGGGCAGAGCAAAGGCTGTATTTTGGGAAGTGCTGAAGGCATACTTTTATTTACATCTGGTAATGACTCTCACTCAGTTATCCTAAACTGAATAGGTTAAATAAAGGGGACCTGAAGCTTTTTTTGATGTCAGGCAACATACTCTTAATCTTTCTCCATATCCTACAGACACCTGGGAGGCTGGAGTCAACACTTAAATAAAATGGTCTACAAAACTGCAAATAAAAGCTACTCTCATTAAAAGAAAGCCCCAACAGAGCTAAAACATTTCACTCAATACCACAACGGTTTCTCAGTCTGATCGTTTATTAAACTTATGTTTATCGCATGAGGTAGGCTGGTTAGGTTATATTACTTCCATTTTAGAGATGATGAGGCTTTGGTTCATAGTAATGAAAAGGTACCAAGTAATTCTTCCAGTTTAATAGCATGTAACTATGTAGAAAATAGCATTTACTATGGTGGAAAAAAGGCACTGTTTGTTTGGTTTCAATTATATTTCAACCAGAAAAGTCAATGGAATGGCCTAGATGTTTGATACTGACATTTCTGTTCTTCTCATAGGCTGTGATGCTCTTTCAATTACTGGTTTCTGCATTTATTTTCAAAGGTGGACTTGTAATTGTAATGGTAATTGCCAAAATAATTCCTCTATTATTACTCGGCTCTTTGGGTACCCTTTTCTTCTTCAGCTAAAGGTTATTGCACCCACTAATCAGAAATATGGAAAATGCCCTCAAAGGTCATTTTTGAGCCTTGTCTTAAGGAGAAATCTCTTGCAACCTAGTCAGGGTTTCATGGACATTGTTCTCATTTGCAAGAAGTTACCAGTATTAACTAGAAGATTTTTGGGGGGTAAGCAGGATTTAAGCTGAGAGTCAGGAGACCAGGGTTATAGTTATATCTGTCATTAGTTGGCTATACACCCCTGGATAAAGCATTTAATCACTCCAGGAACAAAATTTCCCATTTGCAAATATGGGAATTGGAATGAATGATCTCTGAGGTACATTCCAGCCCTAGATCTCTTATAATTCTATGACAAATATATTGAGTTATTAAAAAAAAGCAAAATACCTTACAATAGACTCTAATGAAATGTTGGTATTCCATAAAGCAAAAATAAAGAAATACTATCTGTTTTGTGGGATAAAGGCTGTTTTTTTATACCACAGAAATTGAGGACAGGAAGAAGAAAAATTCTGGGGTTGGATAGCCCTTTAACTACTTGATAGGGACCTCATTCACCCTTGAGATCTTTGACTAAAAGGCAATCATCTAGGACAAAGCATAA
This sequence comes from Mirounga angustirostris, assembly GCF_029215605.1. Classification (NCBI taxonomy): domain Eukaryota; kingdom Metazoa; phylum Chordata; class Mammalia; order Carnivora; family Phocidae; genus Mirounga; species Mirounga angustirostris. The sequence goes on along the minus strand of NW_026991709.1, from coordinate 170,628,465 downwards.
TTCATCTCTGGCATAAATCACGGGGTACTTTGGAAAAGGATGTCCATTTTTCAAAACAGCAAGATTTCTAGCCCTTTGTTAAAGCTAGATACCACATTTTTACCCTCAGTAGCCAAAAGGAGATTAGAAGGTGGTAGTCCCGAGGGGCCTGGGTGGCTCAGTTGGTTAAGCAACTGCCTTCAGCTCAGGTCATGATACCAAGGTCCTGGGGTCCAGCCCGGTCTCGGGCTCTCTGCTCAGAGGGGAGCCTGCTTCTCCCTCTGCCTGTTGCTCCCCCTGCCTGTGCTCTCTGTTAAATAAATAATAAATAAATAAATATATAAATAAATAAATATATAAATAAATAAATAGAAGGTGGTAGTCCCAAAAATAGGAGTTTCCAAAACCAATAAACCCAAGTCAGATACCTATGAAGACTTATGCGACAGAACAAAATATATTAAAGAAGCCATCCAGCAAAGAGGAAATGAAGCGAAACGGTGATTGCTGTCTTAGAAAATTTATGCTTCTACTTGTGTAAGTGGAAAACATTTAACCTCTTGGGGGCACTTCTACCTCTAGAATCCTATGATTTTGTGGCTTTATGATGTTTCTGGGTTATTTAATAGATGATAGGAATAGAATTATTTGAAAGCAATGTCAATCTAACTATAATTCCTCTGTTCATTTTCAGACACAGTCCCTTTTCTGAGGACTTCTTTGTTGGCCATAAATCATTTGAATAACAAAACAATAGACTTAACCCAAATACATTAATTCCTAAATTTTCAAGTCATACCTTATAAAATTGAAGCTATATATGGAAGAGTTATCAGCCTAAGTTCAATTTATCATATTTACCAATTCCAATGATCCATTTTACAAACTATCATTATCCATTGTTTTTAAAATCCATCTGGTTTGGATAGTATTTTCCTTACTTAGTTAGAAATGCAGAATTACATCTCAGAGTACATTGTGATAATCTGCCTTTCCAAAATCAAGTAGGTAATTGTCCTTCAGATAGTAATCAGCATGAACTCTGACCCAACTTTTATTTACTTGGCCCTAATGAAGTGAAGAGTTCCATCTTTTTAGCTTTCCTTGGTGTTTCTTTGGTTTGCTAATATCTTTTTAAGTGTGATTTTAAGAATGTTTTTCAGCAGTGTTTTACATCTTTAAGTGCAAAAGATATGTAAGAATTTGCATTTGCCAAGTTATTAGGCTGAGATAAAATTGGGTGCTTGAGAAAGCTTATTGTAAATGGTAAAGTACTTCACCAATGATAATTATAATAGTAATAAACATTTGGGGCAATGTAGGGTAATGGTTAATAGCACAGCCTTTGAAGGCAAAGCAACTGGGATTTGAGTCTTGCCTTACTTTCTACCAACTCTATGACTTTGGCAAGTTTCCTCACCTATGAATGCCTCTCTGACTGATCTATAAAAATGCAAATAATATCAATACCTACTTCCCAGGATCATCCTAAGTACAGACAGTATTTGTAAACATCTTACATAATGCCTATTCAATAGATGTTAATTATTATTTTTAATTATATTACCTCAATGAATAATTTTAATAGGAAGAAATGTACTGATCAATTAATTAATCACTAGATTATTATAAGGACTAAATGAGAAAATGTATGTGACAGACTTAGCACAAAGCCTAGACAATGTCTTATTTCATTGACTTTAAAACGTCATCCAGGTGCACCATTATTGCATGTGCCCCCAAGAAAAAAAAATTTCTGCCAATTAATTGTAAGACACCACCAACCATGAGACACATCCATATTGCAGAGAGATAAAATTCTGGGGGAAAAAAATGCACCTTAGAATTGATGGGATATAATAGTTTCAAATAAATAGTATAATGATAAAAGATGAAGAAGAGGAAAAGGCAAAATAGAAAATTCTCATTAATTAATTTCTCAGTGACCTCAGATCTATCTGTGAATTTTTCATTCACTTACATACCCCATATTATAATTCTTGTTAGTGAGGAAGAAAATAAGGAACTTGCCAGAGAGAGCCAATAAAGAATCGTAAAATATGATCATGGTTAATTAACCATATATTTCCCACAATATTCATGGAGTCCTTGCAGGGAATGAAAACTTCTTGGTCACTTGTCTCCCCTCCCATCCATTGCAAGTATCTCTTCTATAGCATCTCTGAAATGCACAGAAAATATTTATGCTGCATTTCATTTCAGAGCCCCTTTCAATGGGTCTTAGAGTTGCTGCTGTAGAAATGTAAATTCCCTTGCACAGGCTGACACTGGGGTAGGTGGGTAAAGAGTGGCAGCATGTGGGGGTGTGCTAATCATCACTGCCAACCTTGATGGGAAGGTGGGTGACACTTACTAGTTCTAAGTGGCAAAGGGGGAAAGCAGCATTTGAAGTATAATTTAAGCAAGATCTAGAAAATAAATGACAGAGAAGAGGGAGAAGAGCTCTCATTTATTTCAGAAAACTTTCCAACAGCTGCAATAGGTGGGGGAAAAAAAGGAAGAAGACATTTGGGGAAATGCAGGAATGTATTCAAGCAAAGGAACTGAGAGAAAACAATATAGTTGCTGCTATTTATGGGAAAACTCAGCAATTATTAAAGGACACAAACTGTTTTACTCTACCAAACAGCATGTCAATCTTGAAAAAGTCATGATGGCCAATCAGCCAGTCCTATTAGAATCTAAATGAGCTTTAGAAGAGAAAAAACATTAGAAACCGTCTCACACAGTAGTTCTTGATCCTGGCTGTATCGTAGGATCATCTAGAAAGTTTTATAAACATACCAATGCTTGAGCCTTACCCCCTAAAGAATATGATTTCATTAGCCTTGGGTGGAGCCCAAGCAATTGGTGTTTTTTTTTTTTAAATCTTCCCCTGGTGATTCTAATACTGAGCTCAGAACAGCTGATCAAATTCAACCTCTTCACTTTACAAATAAAAAAACAAAGGCCCATAAATATGACCTGCCCATAAATACACAGCCAAAACCTCAAAACAGAGCTATGATTCTATGATAAATCCAGTCATTGATCTCAATTCTTCATTTCTCTGTACTTGTACTACACATCCACACCCTCGCTATGGCCTTGCAGCAAGAGAAGAGTACTGCCTCTGCCCTTGGACTTTGGACTTGGCCATGTGTTTTGTTTTACCCAGCAGGATATCCACAGTCCTGAGACAATCAATGGCTTGAAATGCACTTGAATGGTTGGGTTTGTCTTCTTGTGCTCATGTCTTTTGCCATGAGAAGAGCATATCCTGGTAATTAGTAACTAGCTGCTGATCCAAGGAAAATGAGAAACTCATGGAGCAGACCCAGTTAACTCAGACATGTATAAGTCAAAAATAAATGCTAATTATTGTGAGCCACTGACTCTGGAGTGGTTTGTCATGCAGCATTATTATAGCAATAGCTCCCTGAGACACTCAAACCCAAGCTTTCTAATGTGTGGTTCATCACTGGACCTCTAATGGCTTCCCATATAGAGGATATGGGTACAATCTGATGATGATATGCCAGTGCTTCATAGAAGACAAATTACATCCCTCACATGTATAACTCATCAAACCCAGACACATAGATGCTAGAGGTTCTTTGTGATTAGCTATTCAAAGACAGAATTTCCCTCCATTGAGACCAATTCTTACTCATTCCTATATTTAATTCACTCCTGAATAATTACAACTAACAGTTCTTGAGCTCTTTTTATATGGAAAATTTGCTTGATCCTAAGACAAGAAAACCCCATTTTACAGATAAGGAAATCAAGTCTCTACAAGATAAATGATGCACCAAGTCATATAGCCAGAATGGGAATTACAGAGGCTATCCTCTTAACTACTATGCTATACTGTTCCTTCCTCTTGACTTCATTTTTATGATCAATGCAAATTACTCATATTGGCTAATTTGGCAGAAATGCACATCACTTATTCAAAGAGAATTGCATTTTTCAGGTTTTATCTCTATATCTTTACTATTTTTACTCACTCTTTATATTGTCTGACATTTAACTACAGAGCATCTATAAAGTCTAAAAACATAAGTTAATTTTATATTAATGATTCTGCACCCAATTTCACTGTGTGGGTTTTTCCCCCGCACCAAACAATTCTCCAATACCAGCTAGGTGTCTTACAACTGAACTCAATTCTAACTATCCATCTGAAGATTGGTTAAGGGCTCAGTCCTATAAGGTTGTACCCACCCCAACCACTTCAGATGCAAAGCCCAGGTCGCCATCTGTGCTTCTGACCAACTGGCTACAGACTGGAGGTTCCAACGACACCCTCCTTGGGTTGATTAATGTGACAGAGTGGCTCACAGAACTCAGAACAACATTTCACTTACTAGACTACCAATTTATTTTAAAGGATTTAACTCAGCAGCAGGCATATGAAAGAGATGCATAGGGCAATGTACAGGGAAAGGGGAAGAAGATTCCCTGCCCTCTCCAAGCACACCACTCTCCCTGAAAAACCACATGTTCACAAACCCAGAAGCTCTCTGAACCAAACCCTTTTGGGTTTTTATGGCAGCTTCATTACATAGCCATTATTGATCACAGCACTGGCCATTGGTCATTGAACTCAAACTCCAGTCCCTCTTCCCTCCCTAGAGGTCAGGGTGTGGGGAAGGTAAAGTGGAGGGGTAGGACTGAAAGTTCCAACCCTCTAACCACAGGTTGGTTTCCCCTGGCAACTAGCTCCATTCTAAGGTTAGGGGATTTCTAAAAGTTAACTTATTAACATAACAAAAGATATCTTTGTAGTTGCTGTCCTCACTTAGGAAGTCCAAGGGTTTTAGGGTCTCTGTGCCAGAAATGGGGATGAAGATGAAGTAAATATTTCTTACTACAAAGCACAATGTCATATATATATATATATGGCAGTCATATCAAAAGATTGCCTTCCCAGAAGCTGAAAGTGCTAGCCACTTTTTTCTCAACTTCCCTTCCCACTAGGGCACGGGGATGTGACCTAGACTCTGCCAATCAGATGCTGGTGCCAACAGAGGTCTGCACCCTTATATAAGGAAAGTGAAAGCTTTCCTGCAGAAGGCCCCAACTTAGCACACTTCTATTCTTTTCCAGGGACCACTGCTGGGGCATCTAGCAATCCCTAGCTGCGAAGAAAGCTGGGGATGTGAATATTAAACTTTTCAGCCTGTGTGGTGGGATCCAGCAAGAGAGAAGGTTGGAAATGGCTTTTGTATAACCCTTTAGCAGGAAGGCATTACTATTTCCAATACACACATAAGGAAACAGAGGCTCTGAGAAGACAGATGACTTGCCTAGGGTGACACAGCTAATGAATAGAAGAAATAGGATTTGAACCCAATGTCTGTCAGCCTTAAAAGTCCACATTCTCTCCATTATGCCATTATGGTGGTTTAAAAAATATGTTCACAATTCTTTGTTAGTTCTCACTCCCAAGAGGTAGAACTCAATTCCCCTCCCCTTGAGTGTAGGCTGGACTTGGTGACTAGTTTCTAACAGATAATGTAAAAAGGAAGTTAGAGTGCCAGATTTAAAAAAATAAAAACAGGATACATTTTAATGAAAAGTGCAGGAATGGTCATCTTAAGCTTCAAAAACATGGATATCTTCTTAAATTCCCTCATAAATTAAGGTAAAGAATAAGAACAAATCATTCTGAAAGAAACTAAATGAATGGCCCATATATTTAAGTGAAAGTTAAATATGCTTTCATAAATGTTTAATAACTTTCATATAATCTTCCTGAGAAATAAAAGTGTATTTATCAAATATGTATAGTCATTATCATGCCAAAATCTGAATTACTGTAAAATTTTTGTGTATTGTTAAAACTGTAATTCTGAATTGCATTGTAAAAGTGATTCTTGGGTGCCTGGGTGGCTCAGTCATCAAGCGTCCGCCTTCGGCTCAGGTCATGATCTCAGGGTCCTGGGATAGAGCCCCACATCAGGCTCCCTGCTTTACGGGAAGCCTGCTTCTCCCTCTCCCAATTCCCCTGCTTGTGTTCCCTCTCTCGCTATGTCTCTCTGTCAAATAAATAAAATCTTTTTTAAAAAGAGCAATTCTTTCTGATATTGTTTTTACGTGACCCATAATGAAAACTGGAATACACACACACACAAGTATGAACTATTCTATTTAAATTTTTAATAGCTTTTTTCCTTTTTTGGTGCCTAAATTGGTCATTTCTGCTGGCTTTTACTCCACTGAACTTTGAAATTTCTCTTATATTCTATCAATAAGAAAAGTACCCTGGAACCTAACAAGAGACTTGCTTTCATCAAGCACTGTATCAGACTTTGAAAAGTTATCAAAGACATTGAAAGAAGTTATTGACTTTCAAAATCATCTCTTCTTTCTCAAGAAGAAAACAATGGAAAAACAAATTCTCTTTATGCAATGAATCCCCAGTTTGGGGTCTGGGAAGCATAGAGACACTGTGAAATCAAATCTGGTGCCTGGGGCATGTGGGTGGCTCAGCTGGTTAAGCGTCAGATTCTTGGTTTTGGTTCAGGTCATGATCTCAGGGTCTTGAGTTAGAGCCCCACCTCTGGCTCTGCACTCAGCTCAGAGTCTGCTTGAGATTCTCTCCCTCCCCAGCTGTCCTGTCCCCCTGGCAGCGTGCGTGTGCACTCTCTCTCTCTCTAAAATAAATAAACAAACAAAATCTTAAAAAAAAAAAAAAATTCTGGTGCCATATTTTTCTCCTGGCCCACTCTCTTTGAAGTTTATAGCCTATATGGGAAATGAGACATGATCCTAAGAAAATCCTTTTCAGGAGCCAAAAAACCCAAACCAACCAACCAAAGTAATACCCAGAGAAAAACCTTTCCTTTTTTCCCATTTCCTGATAAGTAAGAAGTACTGAGAACTTTTGGGGTCAGCGCCCTTCTAAATTCCCCTTCCTCCAATAATGCAGCATTACCATAAGAGTGGTAAATGCAGTGGTTTGGATTCAGGCCCAGCCCCAGCCTGCTAGCAGTGGTGAAACAAACTGGTAGGTGGCCATAGCAGAAAGAATTCCTCAGATTGATGGTTACTGACTGAAAATCTGCATAGGAAAAGAGCTAGAGTTGGACAAACCAAGTGAAGTAAGGGGGGGCAAGAAATGGAAATAGGACTAAGATTCCTAGAGTTTGACTCTAAATGGTTCTTTGAAGCAATGATGGACAAAAATATATTTGACTGTATGTTTTTTCAAGTGGAGGACAGAAATACACACAGCAAGGAAGGAGTGGTCTGATTCAATATGTTTTCTAATGTGGGAAACAGAGGCAGAAGAAAAATCATTAAACTTCCTTACTATCTAGAGTCCATTAACAAGTCCTTGAAACAGGCAGAGTAACATTCCTCTAGGGACTCAACTGCCTCAATATTGACACTTTGCTAAGGGCAAAAGGCAATCCTAGCCCAACCCCCATCCCCCCTCCCTGCCCCAGGATCCTGTAAGTCTACTTTAACATATAAAAATTCTTTTGGAAACGTCTTTTATCTCTAAACCCCACAAGATACACGCTGGCAATCATTCCCCAAGCATATGGCCCACCAATATTTATCTGAACTGTCTCATGACTAAGGTTTTATTAGATGGTAATAAATGACCCTTTCCCAACAATAGCTAGCCCCCTCAAGGTCCTGGAAACTTTGCTTCCAAAATTCCTTAGAGACTTACACTATCCCAAACCCCCTCCCTACTTGAAGGTATATAATGGGCCACTCCTCATGACCCTGGTGCGGCTCTTTCTGCCCAAGGTTCCTGTCCGTGTTTTAATAAAACCACGTTTTTTGCACCAAAGATATCTCAAGAATTCTTCCTTGGCCATTGGCTTCGAACCCTAATGTCTTTCCCTATGTCATTTTCTAAGATAAATGTGCTATGAACTGAGGAAAAAAATAAAGGATGCCCAGTTAAATCTGAATTTGAGATAAATAATGAATTTTTTAGTATAAATATATGCCAAATGTTACATAGGATATTACTTATACTAAAACTTTTTATTTGTTGTTTATCTGAAATTCAAATTTTAATTTGAATTGTATTATAGCTGGCAACCCCAATGGAAGTAGCAGTGTATGGTCTTAGAGACTAGGTCATAAAATGCATTGTTACTTCTCCTCTCTCTTTTGTATCAGTCTCTCTGGGGGTGGCCAGTTGCCATTTTGTGAAGACCCTCAAATAACCTTAGTGATGGGTCTATAAGGTGAAACACTGAGGCCTCTAAAAAACAAGCAGCAATGAACTAAGGGTTCCTGCCAACAGCCATGTTCAAGGCTTTAGATGACTGTAACCCCAACTGACATCTTGACTACAAACTCATGAGATGCTGGGCCAGAGTCACCCACCTATGCGGAATTCCTGACCCAGTGATACTGTGAGATGAAAAACATTTGTTGTTTTAAGCTGCTAAATTTGTACTAATTTGTTATATAGCAAAGATAACTAATACAGCCATATCACTTAAGTAGATGAACTCCTATTCAGAGTTCTGGACAATCTTTTTGGAATTTAGGGAATCCTTTTGTTTAAAGGAAAATTTTCGGCTCCTTCCACAGTTTGGCTATTGTTGACTGGGTGTTATATGCAACTAATGAATCATTGAACACTACATCAAAAACTAATGATGTACTAAACAGTGGTTAACTGAACATAATTAAAAAAATAATAAAATAAAATAAAGGAAAATCTTCTTGTCTTTTGTTTGGAAGTATCCTATTCCTAATGAAATATCTCTTAATAGCACTTGCGTATCAAAAGCAGATCAAATATAGCACTAAGATCTTTAAGAAAAATTAGATCAATAATGTTTTTAGAGATAATTTTAAGCAAAAAAAAAAAAACAAAAACAAAAACTAAGTACATGGCCATAAGCAGATTTGTAATGTGCCTTACAGATCACAAACTTTCTATTAATCATGTTATTTGAGCAGTGAAATAAAGTAAGATTATGATCTTACTTTTATAGATTAAAAAAACAACAACAACAACCCAAGGCTTTAAAAGGTTCAATGATATGCCCAAGGTCACACAGCTAGGATTCCAGCACAGATCATTTACCATCCAGTTCCTTCTAAGGTGCCACCTCTCAAATTTGAACAGTGTCTCTGACATGGGTCATTGATCTTAAATGGTGTTCTGTTGCAGGTAGTTTTCAATATCAAAGATGTTAAAATAAAGGGTGGAAAAATGGTCATTAATCACATGAAGTCAAATTATAAAAGTGAGCTTCTCTTGACCTCCAAAAAATGAGTTTTAATTTTCCTCATTAATTCAGCAGCCATGGTTGACAATGCCATTGGTGGTCAAGAGTTGACTCAGTCATTCAGCAAGTCCTGTCACACTATTTGACTTGACATTTCCCATCTCGAGAAACTATCCTGGGTAACAACAACAAAAGGACAGATTATTGGGATAAATCTGTCACAGGCAGGAAATACAGGACCAAAAAAAAAAAAAAACAAACAAACACCAAGGTAAAAAGTGGAATTCATGTATTTCCACTCTTGGGAATCTCATGTATGACTTCTCAGCTCCCTGCCTAGGAGCACTGGGTGTTTATATAACTCATCACCAATTGTTTAACTGCGCTACTCAATTCCCAAAGAATCCATTTCAGAACCTTATTTTCAAAGTGGATTCTAAGAAAAGCTTTGTTACTTCTGTAAAAGTGCTACATATTGAATGAGCAATATTATAAATGGAAGGGGACCTAGTTATAAGAGGAGAAGCAAAGATATGAAAGTTGGTTGGTAAAAACATAAAGAGTAAATAAATTCAGGTCACAGTCAGAAATCATGATGAAAGAGGGAAATAATATAGTAAGGGAAATCAAGAGGAAATTTGGAAAGGTTTGCATTCTTCTTACTTAAAGAGTAAGGAAGAGCCAAAACAGAGTAGGAAGCTAAAAAAGTGGAAATGTGTCTTGATAAACACTTCACTGTAGATACCTCACTGCTACTTGTCCTGGCACTAAAATGAGAAAATCTACATACTGATTAAGTGTCTTAGTTCAGGCTGCTATAACAACGTACCTTAGACTGCATAGTTTGTAAACAACAAATTTTTTTTTTCACAGTTCTAGAGGCTGTAAGTCCAAGATTAGGGTGCCAGCATCATTGGGTTCTGGTCAGGGCCCTCTTCTACATTCCTGACTGCAGATTTCTTGTTATATCCTTACCTATTGGAGAGCAGAGAGAAGAAGCAAGTTCGCTGATGGCTCTTATAAGGGTACTAATCCCATTCATGCGGGCTCCATCCTCATGACCTCATCTAATCCTAAAGACCTCCCCAAAGCCCTACCTCCTAATATCAGCACGTTGTGGGGGGGGGTGTTAGGGTTTCAACATATGAATTTTGGGGGAACACCAACATTCAGTCCATAATATGAAGCAAATAGTAATTAGAAGTGGAACCACAACTTATCTACTATCTCCATCTTGAGAAAAGTTCTAAGGAGAGGACTTTGGGAAATAAAACAGAAGAATTAAGCTATGAACAAAAAAGCTTGAACATATACCATCAAGTGGATCTCTAGATTCTATAGGCCTGTTGTTTCTCTCACTGCTGCTAGTTAAGTCCTTGTAGCAAAAAACAACATATTGGTTATTCAAATTCTCTCACCTGTTCAACTTGTTAACATGACTGCTTGAAACAAAGTCTCAGGAGCCCAGGACTCATTCTCCTGGTACCCTGAATGAGTTGGATGAAATGGAACAAATACACACCCTAGTCTTCTTATATCCCAGGAATGGAAAGTGTCTTTGCCCCAGACATAGAGTAAGGAGTCAACATGGACTTATTCCTTTCTAACAAGGAGAGTGTATCAAATGGTCATGAAGTCTCAAAGTTTCTGCCAGTTACACTGCTCTCTTCTGAGAAAACTATTACTGGTAGATGTTTACCCAGAGGTTGGCATTCTTTCTCCATTTTCCCAGGCCAAGTTAGCCACAACTGGTTGAAATGGAGTTCTGTGTGGTGGGAAGTGATCTCTGGGGTGACTTGGCTTGAGAATTCGCCTGATAGGAATTCTCTGTATTGCTAATAATCAACTATTCCAATCAGTTTTTTTCTCCTAGGGAAATCGAATGCATGATATACAGAGAGAAGTGGCAATCTACTTAGTAAGGAAGTGGAAATACAAAAGGACAGAAAAAGTCTGAGTGGTGAAGGCAGCTCACTTCAAGTTTGTTCTTAGGTCACTAAAACTGCTATGCTATTATGAACACTTGAGCTAAGTGAGGCATGGCTATATGGTTACTGAGAGGGTTTCTACTCTTTCCTTACCTTCTGGAATATTCTAATAGTAAAATCTCTATCATCTGAGATAAAATAAAAATATATCTTTCTTTTTTTGCCACCTGAGGAAACTGGTTAAAAAAGAGAACTTTATAACTTTCAGTGTTTCCATTTTTGTCCTGTGACCAGGAAGCTCTAAGCCAAATCTTAATGTTTGGCAGTTATGATAACTCTAATGGTTGGAATTTTGTTCTCCATCCCTTCATCATTATTTTTATATGTTCTATGTATAAGTTTCAGAAGGTGCCTGAAACTAGTTGCTCAGTCTTTGAAGAGTCAGGCAGCCAAGAAACAAATACATTCAGCTTAGCAGAGTCTCCTAAAATTTGCCTTCTCAAATATTTTTATGGTGGCCTTCAAATGTCAAGGTCCTTGGGTTTTAGCAATTTCTAATTTATTGCATGAAGGAAGAAATTGAAGTAAAAGTACCAAACAGCTGTCCAAAGTTCAGACACAATCCTACATGAACAATTCTGACCCCAGCCACAGACGGAGGACTGAAAAATCTATCAGGCTTTGTGTCTGCTTTTCAAAGGCTGAAGGAGAGATGTTACTCTGTCTTAAGTAGGAGAAATAACCATCAATAGGGAAATCTTAGTACGACTCCTAAAAACACCCCCATGTTTCAATATTTCATAAATTTTATCTCCAGATTCCCAAAAGATAGATGAAATGAAACTGGTGGGAGAGGGCGCCTGGGTGGCTCAGTCGTTAAGCGTCTGCCTTCGGCTCAGGTCATGATCCCAGGGTCCTGGGATCGAGTCCCACATCGGGCTCCCTGCTCGGCAGGAAGCCTGTTTCTCGCTCTCCCACTCCCCCTGCTTGTGTTCCTGCTCTCGCTATCTCTCTCTCTCTGTCAAATAAATAAATAAAATCTTTAAAAAAAAAAAAAGAAAGAAACTGGTGGGAGAAGCCCCCTACTCTATCCTAATTCAATATATAGCATTGACCTCATTATTCTCTACCATTCTCCCTCCTCTATCATCTGATCAAATGAAGAAAGATTTAGAAAAACGAAACTAGCAGCAAACTGGTTGGCAGACAGCATTGTAGAGCATTCTCTCAACCAGCACTTCAAACAGCTTTATTATCTTCCCCTCTCTCCACACCAGTCCCAAACTGTACTCATTCAATAAAATATTCTTTTACTGAGCACTGTTTGCGTCCCATGCATCACACTAGGTACAAGGAATCCAATATTGAGCAAGGCGTGTATGATGCTTGCTTTCTTGCAATTTATATTCTTCCATTTGTTCTCAACTAGGAAAAATATTCGCCCCTATAGGGCCTTTGGAAATGAATGGTGGCATCTTGGATTGTTCAATGACTGGATAATCCACTGGCATTTACCGAGCAACATATGGAATAATTTAACACAATGAAGAATTGTCCTGAGCAAAATGCCAAAAGCTCTCTGAGAAACAATTACGATAGAATGTGTTAAGTGCTATTACAAGAGAAGTGCTAAAGACCTTTGAGAACACATATCAGGGCACCAATACAGTTTGGAGCCAACCAGAAATAATTAAGCTGAACGCAGGCCAATGGAAGGAGTTAGCTAGGTGGCAGTGGGGTAAAGGAACTGAGCTTCAGATAACTTGCTAAAATTACTGAGTGGGTAACTAAGTATATAAATAAAAGATGAATGATTCTTGTTTATCACCCATCTTTAGCCACTAATTGTTGGGTTATGGTCAAAAACTCTGTAATGCTGTTTTAGTCAAAAACACAATCATTGGGTAAGTTTATATTTATATTATGTATTGCTCCAAGAAAGAGACTAAAATCTCTTAAGAAGTTGAAGGTTTATACTAACTATTTCTGAGGACTAGACCTGAAGCTTCTCTAGTTCACCTTCCCTTTCTCTTTGCTATGTCTTTTTACTTCATTCAATTCCACGTATCATTTATTAGAGAGCAGGGAGAGCTTTATCACTCTCCAGTGTTCAGAGCCTCCTCATTAATAATCAAACCTGAAGGGGTGATAGGCTAAATCTGAGTAAAATTATACTATATATTTATTATCACACATTCCCAAGTCTTCCCAAATTGTCAAATCTTTCTATATGATAGTCAACTGTTACCTATTCTCATGTCTCAGCTCTAACTTGGCTGAAAACATTCTATCCAACAGACCCTTTACCCTGCTTCACCCAAGATTTGTCAAATGTCCCCAGAGAGCTGCTCTCAGATAGCACTGTAGTCAAAGATGGGTGTCCCTCAGGGCTAGAACCAGACACAGAGCCCAGCAATGTCCAGAGTGTGTTGGTGACCCATTTGAAAAGTCAGTTTAAAGTAAAAACAAAAAAAAAGAAAAAAGAAAAAGAAAATGCAGGTATACATTACTTCTCTGCAATCCATCATCAGGTAGTATAAAGGAAAGTCAAAGGAGAGAAGAAAGAGGGAAATGAGTTAGTTTAAGGGAAAGTCAAAGGAGAGGAGAAAGAGGGAAATGAGTTACATGCTTTTGTGGATGTTTCCAATATTTTATTTGAAACAAACATTTGAAACATCTAAAGTCATAGAATGTTATAACTGGAAGAATGTTAGAGCCCAGCACAACTCAGTTTGTAGATGGAAGAGTAAGAACAAGAGTGAAGAAAGGACTAGTACATGCCACCATGCTGGTACTGGGCAAGGCCAAGACCAAAAGCATGGTACACAGTGGTTAAGAGCATGAGATATGGAGTCAGGCAATCTGGACTGATGTTCCAACTCAGCCACTTATTTCAGCCCACTTAGCTCCAATTTCCTCCTAGGTAATTTTAAAGATTCTAAAAATGCCTATATTGTAAGGTGAGTGTGAGCATTAAATAAGATATGCACATAGAGTACTTAGCACAATGCTTGGCACATAATAAGTGCCCAATAAATATTAGCTATTGGAATGATTATCCATAGTAGACAGCCACCCTAAAACACAAATCCTATCATATTGCTGAGGAGTTAGCCATACTACCTGGGGAAATCCTTCTGTCATTCCGTTTAGCTCCACGACTGAGACAGGTCCTGAAAGCCTGAGGTAGCGATGGGGAATAGGTTCTGGCTGCATTTCCAAATTCCTCCATATATAGCCACAAACCCCAAACCAAAGACTTCACTATTAAATTCATCCCAGCATTCCCTGGATATGTTAGAAGATAAAAACACCGTTTTTGAATGTGAAGAGACCCCACCCCCAGTCACAGAAGACTTTTATGCTGAAAAATACCTTATATATCTTTTATTCTAATCATATCTTGATTATGGAATCCTTGAGAACAAGACCTTGCTCTCTTGTTATTGTTAGTTTTTGGACAGCCAGAAATCCCATTACAGTGCTATGCACCTATTAAACTCAATGAATATTTGTGGAAGGTAAGAAGGGAATCATTTATTGGTCCTTATGACTTGTTTTTGTCACATGGGGTTACTTTGCCCAAGAATTCTGGGAAACAATCATTCAACAGTACCTTCTACCCTTGAATTGATGGTAACAATAGCCAACATGAAGTGAGTACTTTCAACTCAGGCAATGGGCAACGACTTAACATTATCTCTTCATAACAACTCTGGGAAGAAAAAAAAAAGAGTATCATTCCCATTTTATAAATGGGAAAACTGAGGTTTAGAGAGTTTTAGTAATTCACTCAAGGTCACACAAGTAGTAAGTAATGATGCCAGGATTCAAGTCCAGGCAATATTGGGCTCTTAACATTTGATCTTATGTTCTTAATACATTTTGGGTCTTAAAGGATAAACAAATTTCTAATTTTTCCCATCCTATACTACTCTGACAAACTCTCAGAGTTTTATTCCTTTGGCTAGAACCCTTACCCTTAGCCAAGGAAGTAAAGTAAGATATTGCAGGTTTTATTTCTCCCATACCCTAGGTTTTCAATGTCACAGTCAAAGGTGGTCCCTTGAAAGACGCAATGTAAGTCTTAGCATATGGGCCTAATTAGAACAAAGAGAGAATGCACTAGCGGTATTGACACACCTGAAAACTGTCCTCTACCAAAGGAAATGGACTAAGCTGAGAGTATGTATTGCAAAAGCAGAGCAAAGCTGTGTGTTTACCAATACTTGGGAAAGTGAAGTTCAAACCCAAAACCAGACATTAAATATCATTATGTAAGGCACCAGTGCTGTCAAGTCCTTCCAAGGCCTAACAGCCAAATTAGCAATAAATTCTGACAGCCCCATCCATCAGCTCTGTTCAGCCAATCCGATGGCAACATCATGTTTCTTTACAGGCCCAAGGAACGTACACTTGCAGAAGGAAAGGAAAAAAAAAAAAGTGAACTTCATTAAATTTGGTTTTGAATAATTGGTTCATTGAAATTCTTGGGCTGAAGAAAAATGGCATTTCTAATTTATAGAAATCACTATTTGAAATATAGTTATGGCTGCTCAGAGAACCTCTGGAACTAAATAAATTTAAGTGAGCACATTTAAGAAAGCCATTAAGAGGTACCTAATGACAGCCCCTCCAATTATCACTCCAGTAGAGCTGATGTGGAAACCTGCCAAAAGCCAGGCTCCTCCACCAACTACAGTTGCTGCTGGCTTAATGTTTGGGAACCCAGACAGGGTAGATCAAGGCCTCTCATGCCCACCCAGCAAGCCCAGGAGCCTGGTAAGGCTTATGAAGGAAAATACCACATTCTGGGTAGCAAAAGGCAAGAGTGGTTTTTAAAAATCCATTGGCAGCCCCAAAGCCTCTGTTGAAGGACTCTTTCACAGGTGCAAACTGCTCGTTTGCACCAATCCCCACTAACCCGTGTGGGGTTGGTCTCCTGTTCAAATTACCCCAGCATCTTAGAGAGCCAAGAAGGGCTACTCCAGACTTGTCTGGCCACTAAGGAAGTTGGAAGATTATTTCATATGATATCTGAGTGAGAAGGGAGAGTTCACACCTCTCCTTCAGCCCTGTTCTATAAGGATATAAATGTGGGTTTAGACTTTCTTATATCTCTTAATTGTGACACAAAAATGCAGGTAGGCAGTATGGGAATGAAAACATCATCAGGTCACTTGGCTCACCAAGTCTTCTGCAGATGAGTCAGGAGGTCAGCCAGGGTCCCCAAATGAAAGGAATAAGCTTTTTTTTTTTTTTTCCTGCTTTGCCTGGACCAGTAAACCATAGACAACTGGTAGAGAGGGGATGTATAATAGGTGACAAATATCTCCCTTGTTTTTCAAATAGCATGGAATTTAGCTGAAATAAACATAAACTCCTCCTTTTTGGTTAATTCGATTGTATTTGATAGACAGGAATCAGGGTCGGGCATGGGGAAACCTGACTTATCTGCAGTTTGTGAGAAACAAGTCTGTAGATATTGATCATAAGGGAACCAAGCATGTGTGTGGTTACGAAACATGCTATTGCGGACCTGTCCTGGGTTCATACATGTATATGGTCCAGGAACAAGGACAGCTGAGTCTCACGACAGGCCACTTTGGTCATACTGGGTCTAGCGTATTATATTAACAGCTGAATTCCACATTTTAAGAGGCAAGTTCTAGAATGCAGGCAGAGAATAACCAACAGGATTAAACGTTTGGAAACCAACATAATAACATCAGCAACAGCGACAGCTAATCCATTCTACAAAGGAAGACACAGCTTTGGAGAGAAACTTTCTTAAGGTCATACAACCAGTAACTGATAATGCAGAATTCAAATTTGCACTGATCTGATCCTCGCTTTACTTCGTAATGTGTATTTGTTTTCTTAGCCACACCAAGAGTGGCTTTATTACTGGGCAGATATTTGTCTTTTTTTTAAATAATAAAAACCATATATAGTCATGATGATGATTTGATATAAATATACAGAGTGAAATGATTACTACAATCAATCTAATCAACATATTACATGAGAGGAGCACATTTTTGACCTGTAAAAGCCTGTGAACATCCTGCAATTGCCTTAGTAGAGCCTAATCCTAGAAATTTAATAATTTCAGAAAAACAAAGAAATCTGGTGACATGTATTGCTGTGATGAGAAAACATTAACTCCTGTCTTGTGTAGCCCATTTGTGAAATCACATTTTGGAGGAGTAAAGGAGACCCCGGTTTGAAAGAAAGGAAGCCAAACTTAAAGATGGCCTCCTATAAGCATTTTAGCAAGCATGGAAATGACATCTGTGGTCTTATCAGACCCAGTGTCCTAGTCAAACAGGCCCCCAGTCACCACTTTTAGGAACACTCACTGGAGACAAACTAGAATATGGGCAGAATTGGGATACATAGGCAGTTTTCCCTGGCAATGCTATGACAGACACAGAAATGTACCACCTAGCTGCAAGGAGGAAGGTTAGCAGATGACCTCCAGCTGTCAGCTTCTTCTCCAGGGCCTGCCTCAGCTCCAGAGCCGGCTCACTGAGGTCACGCTTTCCCAGGGTGCTCTGTATCCAGTGGCTAAGCAAAGTGAAGGTATAAAGCCCTTACTCTTCAGCCAGGAGCAGGACGTTCTGCAGGACAATATTTACTCTGGTGTTCCCCTCCAGGTTGGCCACAGCTTTGTTGGGTCGCCATCATAGTTTGACTTCTTCCTCTGCCCAGTTTTGTTTGCTCTTCCCCCTCACAAGCATTGATCTCCAATAAATATCTTGCACCTCAATCTCCATTTCAGCATCTTTGGAAGAACCCAACCAGCAACAACTACCTCTTTTTATTCTGTGACTTTTGTCCTCTTAATTATACCCTCTTTCAGCCCATCATCAAAATAAGATGGTATAATTGGTTGGATAGTATAATAAGATGGCTTAATTAGTTGGAAGTTTGTGGTCCAACTTTCACTTATTGTCCAAAGCTTGACTTAGTAAAGTGATCACGGGCTTTGAAGACAGCTCTGGGTTCAAATTCCCTGGCACTAACTAGCTAAGTGGCTTTGGGCATGATATTTAATCTGAGCCTCAGTTTTCTCCTTTATCAAGTAGTGATATCACCATCTACCTAATAAGGTCGTTGCAAGAATTAAATGTAATCACATATGCAAAGCACCTAACACAATGCCTAGGTACACAGTAGGTGTCTAGTAATTGGTTATTTATTGTTATGGTTCCTTTGACACTTGACATACACTTTCTTTGTACTCTCATTTACTTTGTTTCAGGTATTTATTTCTTATTTCTCCCACGAGAACAGCAAGGACTGTTTTGTTTACTTCAGCTGAATCTTTTATAAGGTGACAAAGTTGGATTGAAATATATCAAAGGTACCCACTCTACAGTGGGCAACTTGAACCTGGGTTCTTGGTCTGTCACAGTTACAATGGCAGGTGTAACACTGCACTGCATGTGTAGATGTATAAAGACTTGAAAGTAGATTTTGCCTTCTACTCAGCACTGCACAACTAAATACATAATGGTTAATTACATGCAGTAGACATGTGGTTGGCACCCCAATGTCCATTCTACCCCAGATAACCAGTCCAATCCAATCACTCCACTCAAGTGCCCCAGGACACAGGTGGTCCAAGGATGGACACAGGTCTTCACTTGGCCCAAATAGATTGCAGAAAAGGAATCATATTGTTGTGTTGGTTAGGAAGCTTTCTTCTCTCTCCCAATGGATATAAAAAAGGAAGCATGATGCTTTAATTTACATATAACTGCCATGAGAACCAGCTAAGTGGGAAATCACTGAGCAGAGACTGAAAGCTCCTGGGCTCCTGATGACATTGTTGAGTTGTTGAATCACTGAAATGCAAAGCCTGTACTACCTCTTATCTTCCTATTATATCAGAGAATAAATGTCCTTATTGTTTAAGCCATTTGAGTCTGGGATTTTATTATTTTGAATCTGCAGTTGAAAATATCCTAACTGAGGGGCGAGGCAAATATTCAGTATACAACCACACCTACCCAGGGTGTCTTTTATGCTTTGCGCTATATTAGAATTATTGTGTTTTTAGCAGAAAGAAGTGATCTACTCCGAGTTCCTCATTCACAGATGAGAAAATTGAGGCTCACAAAGAGTTGCCTGAGAAAACAGAACTCTTAAGTAGCATAGTAGGAACTAGACCTTCAATTTTTTGACACCCAGCATCCAAGCATTAATCAATTCATTCAACTGCATTTATGGCATGTACTATGTGTCAAGCACTGTATTCTTGCTTCAACATCATACTAGTCCCCAACACATATCATGGAGATAAACTCTTACAATATTTGCAATTTGAGGCAAAGGACAATATGTGCTTTACAAGGCCCTATTATGGGAGAGCCATTTGTAGAATGCTACAGACACTCTTAACCAACCAGAAAATAAGAGTGACCTAAGGAAAAGATGGAAGAAATGTCAAGCTGATGAGAAAGATTTATCAGATTTAAAAGAAATTCCACTGCACTCAGAGGAGAGAGATATTTAACAGGTTTACCTGTGCTTATTCACTTTTTCTTGCTAAAAAACTATAAAATATATTCCTATAAAAATCATGTGAAAAATGAAACAGAAGGGAAATAAATGTACTTTTACTCAAGGCATATATACTGGAGCTCAAGTCAGGAGTGCCACAGTATATAAACCGGGCTAAAGAATATTCATCACCATGGGGTGCCTGGGTGGCTCAGTCATTAAGCCTCTGCCTTCGGCTCAGGTCATGATCCCGGGGTCCTGGGATCGGGCCCCACATTGGGCTCCCTGCTCAGCGGGAAGCCTGCTTCTCCCTCTCCCACTCCCCCTGCTTGTGTTCCCTCTCTCACTGTATCTCTCTCTGTCAAATAAATAAATAAAATCTTAAAAAAAAAAAAAAAAAAAGAATATTCATCACCAAAAGAGATTTAGGAAGGGAGAAGAAAACAGGTACCAATTTTTCAACAATGACATCAGCAAAGGTTCATGAAGAGTGTGTCAGTTTTGTTAACATAAGCACAGCATTTTGAAAGCTGATGTTCCTCAGTGGAATAGAGAGCTGCTAAACCCATTGTGACTTCAACTCTACCAGAAATATTTCAGTGACCTTGAGCAGGGCAGTCTCCAAAAAAAGAGATGAGCATGTAAGAGCCATGTTGGATAGCACTGTCCTGAATGGATCAGTCACAATGCTTCCCACATGCACAGCCCCTTCTGAGAGAAATAGTACCTCAAGCAGAGATGACCATCTTCTGTACATAGGACACTGGCCTCACTCTAGCCACAACTTTTTTGAACTTGACCCAAGGGCAGCCAACTCCTAGACTAGCCATTGATCCATGGAGGTGGCTAAACATGAAAATCTCTGCCCAACAGAGATGCTGAAGATTGGAACTCTTGGATTTGTATCGGGAATAATGAGTTGTGAGCAGCACCATAATGATGACTTCATGGAGACATCAAGGACTTTTAGCAGATGTCAGTACCTTGGGACAAATAGAAGGAAAGTTTCTAAGGCAAATAAAGGGCTTATATATCACTCAAGGACCTCGTGCCTTAGAATCACCTCTGGGGCTTGCAAAAAATGCAGACCCCCTACTATCCACCCAGAACCACCAGATCAGCCTCCTGGTGACAGAGTCCCAGATCCTACCTACACTTCAACAAGTGCATGATTATCATGCTCAAAGCTAAAGTTTTTTTAAAATATTGATCTAATTCAGACCCTTTATCTTAGTGATGAAGAAACTGAGGCATAGAGAGGTTACAAAGACAAAGCAAGATTCACTTTATTTATTCACCTTTTCTACTAGAGATGTAGCCTCTAACTAATGGCTTCATTCATGGTGCCTGAGCATCTACATTCTGCTTGCAATGTATTTCCTTTCCTATGTTTTCATTTTGCATTCATTATTCAGTAAATACTTTATGAGTGTCCCTTACAGACCAAATCTCTTCCTGGATTCCAGACAAACAGAAAGAAATAGATCCCAAGAGGCACCTGGGTGGCTCAGTCAGTTAAGCACCTGACTCTTGATTTCAGCTCAGGTCATTATCTCAGGGTCCTGAGATTGAGCCCCACATGAGGCTCTGCTCTCAGCAGGGAGTCTACATGAGATTCTCTCTCTCCCTCTCCCTCTGCCCCTCTGCCCCCATGCTCTTCTCTCTCTCTCAAATAAATAAATGGGGTGCCTGGGTGGCTCAGTCAGTAAAGCATCTGACTTCAGCTCAGGTCATGATCTCAGGGTCCTGGGATCGAGCCCTGTGTCAGGATCCCTGCTTAGCAGGGAGTCTGCTTCTCCTTCTCCCTCTGTCCCTTCCTAGACTCATGATCTCTCTTTCTCTCAAGTAAATAAATAAAATCTTTAAAAATAAAAAAACAAAATTAAATAAATAAATTAAATCCTTAAAAAAAAAAAACAGAATCCCCAAATCTGTAATCAAGGAGCAATGTGTTGCCCCCATAAATGAAATTATAAACAAGATGTCTTTCCAAACATTTGAATCTTCCTTCTTTCTAAATATCCAAATGCTTATTATATGATGAATTATCATTACATGATTAATAACAATCATTAACAAACAGACCCAGACTTTTCAAGACCCCACTCCCCAAATAAGGTTTATCCAAGTCAAAAAGTAAATCTTGCTTGGGATCTCACCTAGAAATAAGTAGAAATAAGCCTTCCTACAGTAAGGCCTTAGCTAATGCAGCCAGATTTCAAACTGCTCACCCAGATCTAAGACCATCTAAAGTTCTAACAATGATGGTCATTAAACATCTAATGACCATCCATGCAAAAAGACCATTAGCTGTGCAAACTGGCTTGCATCCAACAAAGGCAATCTGAGCACACTGTGCCTGTTGCTTTCATTTAAAATGTGTTTATCTCTTTTATTGCCTGAAGACCATCATGAAATGTCACCAGCCAGTACAAAAGGGCCAGCATTTTTATTGAAATGTAGTACATAAAGAGGCCCCCTCCAAAAAAAGAAAAAGATAAAAGAAAAACACCTGGCATATATGGAGGCAAGGAAGAGGTCACAGATAAGTTAGGTATGAGGGACAGGACATGGGAGAGGCAGACATATAGGGCCAGGATACTGGAGGAGAAACTAGTGGTCACTCAAATAGAAGGTTCTGAACACAGCAGTGCTGTGAAATGGTCATTCAAAAAGACACAAAATATGCTGTCATTAGTTTACTCATGGCTTGAAGGTGAGGGGGAACAGGAAGAGAGGGCAGGGAGTAGCTCCAGCTGGACATTCCAACCTCCACTTACTGACCCAGAATAGGAGGAACGGGAAGAGGAGTGCAGAGAAGAAAAGAAAGGGAAGGGAAGTGTTAGAAGGAAAAATGTAACCTAGTCCCTCACATAATTTCAGAGAAATCTCAGGGAATTTAAGCTGTCAAAGCATTAAACAATAATAATATCTGTAATCTTTAAATACAGCATTTTATAACTTACAAAGTGTTTAAGAACCATTTTCCCTTGACATGACCTCCCCACTCCATTTCTCCTTATCTACTGCCTATAATCACTGGGGGCTGATATCTCTTATTGTCAATGGAATGGCCAGCACCTTGGTTCTCACCTACCATCTCTATACCTTTTATTTCTCA
Organism: Mirounga angustirostris; assembly: GCF_029215605.1. Classification (NCBI taxonomy): domain Eukaryota; kingdom Metazoa; phylum Chordata; class Mammalia; order Carnivora; family Phocidae; genus Mirounga; species Mirounga angustirostris. The sequence continues at coordinate 170,605,705 of NW_026991709.1, read as the reverse complement.
CTAGCAGAGGCCACAGAGGAGATGAAAGAGCCGAGGAAAGAAGGCAAGGCTTTATTACATATAGTTTTGTAGAATAAAGTAGGAAAGTATCCCTGGATAGTGACATCGGAACAAATGTTCCTAGGAAGTGTGGGTTGTTGGATAAAGCACTCAGCATCACTGACAAAAACAGTACATGGGAAGTAAACCTATGTATATGTAGGGGAGAAAAAAATCCCTCCATGTGATATAATAAATACAAAAGTCACCATCAACAAAGACCCAAAGAACAAAAGAAACCTGAATCAAAATGAGAGTTGGGCTGCTCAAGATCAGTGAACTCTAAATCCAAATATTTAAATGTTTAAAGATATAATGTAATTTTCTTTTCAATCTACTTAGCCTCTGCCAAGAACATCACAGGATTCCTTAATAATGACTGATCAGTTTGTTTGCAAACAGAGTCCCATAGTCTGTATTAATATGGATATTACTGGTGCATGCCACATTTTCCTCACATATAGAAACTTGCAATGCATTAGTCTCCTGTCACCATTAAAATGATAAATAGCTATTCTTATTTTTTATAATTGTCACAAAATTCCATGCCTGCAAATGAGATGCTTTCTTCCTATTTTCCCACTTAATTCTATTTTAAGTGATGCTATTAATGATATTTCTCTACTTGAAATAATTAGATAATCTAAAACTGAGAAATAAGCACTTTCCTCATTGTTTTTCCCTCTTCTTTATCTCTATCAGCCCCAGGAGATCACAAATATTTGTCCTTAGGGCAATATCAGCAGTTAATGATTCATGTTCAAAGGCTCAACGTTGTCTAATTAACAAAAAGCAATGTTTTACAGAAGGCATTTTTGCTTTCAAGTTAATAGCACACAGTATATATACACAAATACTGGATTGCATGCAAGTCTCCAAGCTTCTGGTATGCTATTAAATCAAAACTTTCCAGCTTCATTTTATCTGACACAAACTTCAAATCATTAAAAATGTACCACTTTCATTTGTTCCATTCTGATTTATTGGTGCCTTTACAGCACAGTTCACACATCACATCCTCCTACAATATGCTCATAAAAATCACTTTTCAGTTATTATTAAAATATGCACTTGATTAATGAAAATAATATTAGCATATTTTCCATGAAGTGTATTCTTAATAGTATCCATCATTAACAAAATCAGAATCTTTTAAATAGTCCAATCATCCTTTTAATGTAAATGATGCCATAGGCTAAGTATTTCCTTAATAGCAGACTTTTGGTAAAACTTCTAGTTCTTTATCACTATGACATCATGAATTTTTATAAAGAGGTTGACTTTTAAATGATAAATATTGACATTTCTAAAAATACCAGTAGCTCTGAAATCAGCAACAATCCAAACACAACAGATAAAACTTTTGTAGATTCATCATGGTCTTAGATTTCAAACCAAAGTTAATCCCAAGGAATTAAGTGCTTGTTCTTCCACAATGCCTGAATACTGTGCATGTCCAGTTACTATAACTACTCACTTTCTTGTATGGGTCCACACTAGCAGCAGGGATTGTATCTTTGCAACTTCCTAATGGTTACAGCATTATGGTTAAGAACATATACTTTCAACTGAAAGCTGTCTTAGTTTGAATTTAGTCTTCATGCTTTCTACCTTATGTAACTTAGATGAGTTACTTAAATTCTAAGTGTAGTTTCCTTACCTGATAAATGAGCATGCGGGTATCTATTCTCTCATAAAGCTGATGGAAAGAATAAAGGAGATATACTTAGAATGACTTGGTTAATATTCACCAAACATTATTTATTGTTATTTGCACCCCTAGGATCCACAACCCAGGAATGAAAATATAATAATTCATGTTTATTAAAAGAATAAATTAATAAATTAGTAAGACAAGTACTAGTATTCTTGTTTATAGATGAGTTAAACCTTCTTCAGCAAAGTAAAAGAACGTGCCCAGTGTCGGCCAGCTAGTAAATGGCAGAACTGGTTTTCAAACTTTGGTCCATTTATTTCCAAACTGTAACAGAAGACTTGCTGTCTCCTAGAGAGATCTCTGAGCTTGCTATTGGTTGAGACAATGCTTAAGTTTCAAAAATGAACCAAGTAGACTTTTTTTTTTAAAAGAATGATTAAAAACTTATCAGGCAGAAATGTCATGGGCCTCTTTCCCAAATCACTGCTAATTTATCTGCTAAGGAGCAATAGCTGTGAAATTGGGACTTTGTTCCCAAATACTCTCCCTAACTCAGAAAAATGGGGGCAGATGATATTCTGACAGCTAACTTTCCCACGTAAGTCTCTGCCACTCTCAATCTTTGTCAAAATGGGTTTCTCATAATTAAGAATCATGATTCTCAGAGGAAACAAGCGGCAACTCAATAGCTCAAACCCTGCTGAAAATTCTATTGAATATTGAAGTGCCCACACACTTGAGCATTCTTACTCATTTCTCCAATCCCAAAGGCTTTGCTTTGTGAAGAGAGGAAGAAAACCATCTATATAAGAGCACTTTAAGTAGGTGTTCTCATTCCTCAGTGATAATTACTTGAGTTACTACCTTATACCACTGCTATGAAGAAAAGAACATTTTATGAGAAAGAAATGAATTCATTTCTTAACTCTAGGTAGGTGAAATCCTTCATATTTGTTCATTTAGTAGAAGTTATTACTAAGATTGATGTTCTTAATACATACGTTGTACAGAAGATCCAGTTTTCACTATGAAAGCCCGGCTACTTTACCACCCTAATAGATATGTAACTTTTCTTCACTGGTCTCAGAATTGAGGCTACAACTTACATGTAAGAGTTTTTAATTGTACTTGATCTATCTACATTTAAAGACTTCATCTTCAAAGCATATGCTTATAAGATTTATCTTTTCCTTTCATACCTCGTATTCATCAAAGAGAATTGAGTTTCATTCTCCCAGAATTAAAAGAGATGATATAATTTAAAATATTAAAGAATTAGGCATTAAAAAGCTGCCTGAAAAATGTGGTGGGTGGGGTTCATGCATGCACTCATTAATAAGTAAGTATTAAGTTGCTATAACATGCAGGAGGCATGTCCTGGAGATAATGAGACCTTAGTCCTAAACTCCCCTATAGTCCTAATTTTTACAACAATGTAACAATGTCTCTAAGACATTTGGAGATTGAAAGATAATTCTAGACCAATCTATTTGTTTTTGTTGAAGGTAACAAAGGAAGATTCCTAAACATTCAAGTTTCACAAAATATAACTCCCAGATACCCTGATCTGAGAAGTCATTGGGGAGTCAGAATGGAACCAAAGTTTAGAAAGAAAAACTACCAACTATTTAATATCTGTACTCTCTCTATGCCTTTCCTCCTATTAATAAGTGCTTATCCCTAAAAAACAAACAAAAAACCTATTTCCTCACCTTCTTACAGACTTTTTCTGCAATAAATGTGTCTCTTGCATTATTTTCAATAGCATACAAACATGCTTTATATCACCCATGGAAAGAAATGTATGTATGTAGAACTGGGGGGACTGGATTGCATTATTCCTTCCAAGTATTCACTACCTGTTCCTTAGAATGTTGAGTATATACACTAATCCTTTACCATGCGAGGTACATACAGTGCCTTCTGGAGGAGAATACTTGTCTACTTCATCGTCATTGGGCTTAGCCATGTAACTTGTTTTGGCCAATGGAATGTGAACAAACATCAACTATGGCAAGTGCCAGCTAAAGATTTGAGACATGGATTAGTATAGTTCTGTCTCTTGCTCCCTCCTTCTTCCATCAAAAGAGCATGTCCCAGGTTGGGAAATCTCTGTCAGCTTGTTTCCAGAAATCAGAAGATCCATGGTGTAGGGTGATAGCTGACCTCTAGCTACTGAATTAATGTAATCAAGTTCTGTTTGATTTTATTTGGTCTTTGTCACTGCGGTATAACCCCATTCACCTCTACCCATCCATATATATCTCTGCTCTGCTTCCTAGCAAAATTCTTGAAAAAAACTCTATACAAATATATTTCTACTTCTTCACCTCCTATCTTCCTCTTAATCCTCTACAATCAGGCTTTCCACCCCACCTCTCAATTCCACTGAAATCACACTTAGCAAAGTGTTTTCCATATTTCCAACTCAAATGATTATTTCTCTATCCTTGTCTGGCTTGACCTCTCAGCAGCATTTAGCGTGGTTGTCCACTCCCTCCTTTTTGAAATATTCCCATCTCTTTATTTCTCCTGACTTGCCTTCCATCTCACTGGCCATTCCTTCTCAATCACTTTTGCTAGTTCTCTCTCCTCTTTCTAATCACTGAAATGTGAGTACACCAAAACTTGTCCTTGGTCTTCTTTTCTGTTTATACATTCTCCCAAACAATCTCATCTGGACCTTGGTTTTAAATATAATCTATATGACAATGACTTTTTAGTTTTAACTTCTCAGTTTAGCTCAAAATTCATCTATCCAACTATTTACTTGACATCCTCATCTGTGTGTCTACAGGCATTTCGATCTGAACTTGGCCAAAAGACTGTTGGATTTTTCCACCCTGTAGATCTTTCCCTCTCACAATTTTCCCCATTTTGGCAAGTGGCATCACTGTTATGGAATGAATTTTTCCCCCCAAAATCCACATGTTGAAATGCTAACTGCCAATGTAATGATAATAGGAGGTAGGGCCTTTGGAAGGTGATTAGGTCATGAGAGTGGAGCTCCCATGAATGAGATCAGGGCTCTTATAGGAGGAGACACAAGAGAGTTTACTTCCTCTCCCTCCCCTCTGCCATGTGAGGATACAAGGAAAAGATATCCATCTGAACACCAAGAAGAGTGTCTTCACCAGACACTAGCTCTGATAGTGCTTTGATCTTGGATTTCCGAGCCTCGAGAACTGTGAAAAATAACTGTATGTCTTTTAGGCTATTCAGTCTCTGGTATTTTTGTTACGGCAGCCCTGAATGACATTCACTATGCGCATAGTTTGATTAAGCCAAAAACTGAGATCAGGATAATACGCCTCCAAGTGAGAGGTGCTGAAGATTGCCAGTAAACCACCAGAAGCTAGGGAAGAAGCATGGAACAAATTCTTTGTGACAGCCATCAGAAAGAACCAACCCTGCTGACATTTTCATCACAGACTTCCAGCCTGCAGAACTACAAGACAATACATTTCTGTTGTTTAAGCCACTCAGTTTGTAGTATTTCATTACAGCAGTCCTAGCGAACTAATGCAAGTCTCCATCCTGCCAAGTTGTTGGGAGATTCAACCTATACCATTAGAAGCATTCCCTCTGCTCCCACCCACCCCCACCCCACCCCCGCTCTAGAGGTCTTTTCAGGTTCCTATGTGGCCAAAGAGCTGACTCTGGGAAAGTGTGTCTAGGTCATCCTCTGACCAGCCTACCTACAGATCCCACAGTCTGGACACACCACCAAACCTTTCTGAGATCCCACCACCTGGCATGCAACTAAGCTTAGGGTGCTGGTCTCCGATATACTTGGGTCCACCATCCTCCACCCCATTCTCACTCTCAGGGAAGTTTACATCTCTCTCTTGCTTCTGCCACCTCTGCCTCGAAAGTAATCACAAAAGCTAAGTGAAAAGACTGCCTTCAACCAATTTCTGTATTAGGCCTAGGAAATACCCTTGAGACAGAGAACACAAAAGACTTGGATACATTGTAAAAAAAAAAGAGACCAACATTTATAAATATCACACATATAGCTCGGAGTAGTTCTGATTCTTTCACATCAGCCAAAACAAAACACAAACTAATATCTCAATAATTTATCCTGCCAGAGCAGAGATGTCTAGGCAAGACTTTTATTTAACCTCGTAATAGCTTCGTGATACAGATCGCACACCAAGATGGTCACCCTGTGATGAGCTCACAACTAGAATCCAGCTGTCTTAAGATCAGAATACCAAACGGACCATGCAGGAAATCCTTCAAAGGATTCAACAAGCTGCAAAGCAGAAAGAATTCAAGTTGTTTCTGGACACCCGGTTATTTCTTCTGTCTCCTCCCATACTTTCTTCCTCCCTTATCACCTCAGTTTTGACCTTTTACCAAATAGTATACAATTATAAGAGGTCAAATAGCATGCTCTACATTAGTAAGTTCCTTCAGCTGTTTTTATTCTCTGCTCACAGAAATGTCCTACTTACTATACATTGCAAAGCTCCTCTGTTTCAGGAAATAAATCTGGTTGCTGCCTGATGGTACATCCATTATAATGCTGTTGTTCCTGAGAATAAAGGTGCTCCAAGGTAATAAAGAGCTGGGTAGTTTTCTACTGAAACAGAAATACACAGCCCACTGTTCTCCCATTAAAAAAAGAAATTTTTCGGGACGCCTGGGTGGCTCAGTCATTAAACGTCTGCCTTCGGCTGAGGTCATGATCCCAGGGTCCTGGGATCGAGTCCCGCATCGGGCTCCCTGCTCCTTGGAAGCCTGCTTCTCCCTCTGCCTCTCTCTCTCTCTCTGTCTCTCATGAATAAATAAATGAAATCTTTAAAAAAAAAAAAAGAAATTTTTCTTAATAAAATGATTTTGTGTGGATGCTGCAAGTTGGGACCTTGTCAAACTCATCAGTAATCTTTTGAATGACTCTAGATATTATTTCCGTTCTTCATGTAGGTACTTGGCATTCAGTGTTATAAAAGAAGTTAAGATGTATGTGTTGTTGTTTTTATACAGAAAAAAAATCTTTCAGGTAGGAATTTAATGTGTGTTTAGTAGTTTTACCTATAGATGTACTATAACTACCAAGAAGCAGGTAGCCTGTTGTATTTTATGGCTCTTCTTTCTAGTTCTAATAAGGAGCCATGTAATACCTATAAAGTATATTTTGCATTATTTTACTTAAAAGGAATTATTAATCAATATATGAGGAAGGGAAGATTACTGGAAACTTACATGTTTTCCCACACCAACTTTTCATAGTAGGAATTCGTAATCTGCATCTCAATGCCCCAGCCTGCAGGAACGAACTGCAGGAAATCTAAATATTATTCTTACTGTTCAGAAATAAAAGGAGGAATAAATTTTGTTGATTCTATAATAGGGAGAGATGAAAAGCTGCAGCATTTTAAATTTAAGTGGTCCACATATTAGGCCCAAACTATTATAGCATTTTTAAGAATTTCGAAATCCATCATCCTCATAGTTAAGACGAATTTCCAAATGCCCTTGGTTTGAGACTGATCACATAACACTCGAAAGATTGGGAGTCATGGGTCTAAAGAAGAATTTAAAAGTCTTTTAATAAAAAATCAGGAATTATATAAAAGGAGTTTTTTTAAACATCAAATCATCTCCAAAGTATAAAGAGCACATTGTAGAATGATGAATTTCCAGAGTCAACTAAAAAATATATCCTTAGATGTTTTGCTCTTTGCTGTGGTTGAAGCTTTACACTTAACAAACCAATTAGAATACAAGAAAATTAGTAAGATTTTCTAACAACATCCTGAATACTGATAATAAACATGGGTTTCAGTGCAGACTATTCTCATAAAAATAATGGTTTCAGTTATTTCAGACTGTTTTCTGTGTTGAATACAGCCCATGTGCTGCACAGCAATGATCTATAACTGTGCTTTTGCTTTTCATGTGTCTGGATATGAGTCCATTTTCAAAGTGATACTGATGAGATCTATGATGCATCACTGCTTTTGGAAATGTTGGAAGCTCTAATGATATCAACACTGGTTGCCATCTTTGAAATGACACAGCATTGAGCAGTAATAATGTAACTTAACTGTTAGTGTAATTGCCAAAGCATTAGTGTGCCCGATGACTCCCTTCATCTTTCACATTAATACCCTGCAGATAGCAGAGCTCTATGATCTTACGTATTAGGGAGATACAGTGTCACCCAGAGGACAAAACTGTCTTATAAAACTTTGTAATCTTCCTCCCCATGACTATTTCCACCTGACCATCACTCCCAGGATATCTGACACCCCATAATGAAGGTATTATTGTCCTCATTTTATTGGTGTATAAATTGAGGCTCAGATCTGTAAGGTAACTTCCTGTGACCACTAATAAGTGACAGAGCTAGGATTAGAACTTAGGTCTGTCTTTCAATAAAAGCCATTCATTTTAGACTATTCTAAACCTCCTACTTTATTTCATGTCACTTCATACAATGTTGCAGATGGGGTGGCAATAGGCAGGACAGGTAAAAAATTATAAAGAAGCACATTCATCCTTTTTTCTATCCATGGCCCTCCAGATTCTCTAAGCCCAGATACACACCTCCTCTCATCAAATCCACTCTAAGAAAAAATATATCTGCCATTTAAATATTACCATTAATTTCCATCAATAATCCAGATTTTAGATCTGTAAAGGATGGCAGAAATCATTGTTTCTGAACTCACTCATCTTAGAGAGGTAGAGAACAAACCAGAGAAAGGTTAAGTGACCTCCTTGATTTTGGAGTTAATTATCTGCAGAACAGAGACAAAAGTTCTGCCTCCTGACTCCCAACTCAGGACTCTATCCACTATAACTCCTCAAAGGTGTTTTCCAATAGAGTTTTTCTTTACTTAGAAAAGGAAGGGATCTGACCTCAAAGGAATTTCACACATTAAGGACTAAATGGAGAAAGCATATTGGAAGACAGAAACTCTGCATGAATCCCTTAAACAACATTTGTAGGTGGCTCCTAACCCTCCTGTGTTAAGACCAGCCCTGCAGAGGGAACCCTTGGGGAGCATGGGGGAATCTGTCTCACCTGACAATAGTATGCAGGAATGTCCTCTTTGTCACACCTCCACACTCCTCCTGCTTCCTTTTAAAACAGCAACTATCTCTTCCCTCTCTTCTTTTCTCAACAGGAATCAACACAATCATTGTATTAAGGCCCCACTGGAAGCCACCACTGTGTGAAAACAACAACAACAATAAAATTTAAAATTGATCATTTCTAGTTGAAGGAAGAAAAGAACAGACTTTTCTTTCTGACTGTGTTCATTATCATAGGTTCCAATTTGTCTCAAATTACAAGGAAAAATATATTGAAATCTATGGCTGGATCCCCAGGTGTAACATTTCATTTTTTTAAATCACTATGAAATTGAAGCCATTTTTTTTTGTTAAGTATTTTTGGCTCCAGCCCTAAAGTACTAAGTCTATTATGCTGTGTTTAGTCACCCAGATAGTTGATTATATTCAGCCTATCGTTGTTTTTACTCTCAATCTTTATGTCCTACATAAACATGAGGCTCTAAATATCTGTGGTTTTGAGAGCTGCTGGCCTGTTCAAATAGCCATGCGCAGTCTGCTCAGGGCTGGTTCTGTTTTTCTGGGTCTGTATCTACAAGGTCCAATCAAGGAGAAGGGTGAGACAGTCATCTGGATACTCTTGGGGCAGGGGGGTGGTGAATATGGAGGAAAATGAAGAAGAGTGTTCAGAAAGGAGGGAACCACAAGGGCTTGAATATTCAGATTGGCCAGCCTCATCACTCTCATTTCATGTGTAATTCTTCAGCTTCTGAAACAGTAGATAGAGTTACATGAAAGTCAGAGGCAGAAGAAACCTGATAATTCAGAGCTAAAATAAACTAAGAAGCTAATTCAACCTCTTTGTTTTACAAATAACACATCTAAGACCTAGAGAAAGGAAATGAGGCCTCTATCATAACTTAACTCACAGAGCTAAGATTCAAAAACATATGTTCTAACTCCCAGTTCTATACTTTATAACACTGATATCTTAGTTTAGATTCTCCCAAAAGCAGAGTCTGAGAAAAGGACTGGATACAGGTAGTTTATTTTGGAAGTAATCACCAAAAAAAAAAAAAAAAAAAAAATAGAAATGAGGCAGGGAAAGAGGGAAAAAGAAGATACAGCATTGATCTTGTTACTTCTGTGGATTCCTAGAACCCAATCCCACTGGAGATCCTCTGGAATTATAGAAAATGTGTCTTAAGAAACGTGCTTCCACAAAATGGAAGACACTTACTGTAGAAGCTTGACCTCAGAGGAATGAACTACTCTGAATTTTCAGGTTGCCTATTCTGTGCTAAGCAAACCCTAGTTGAGAGAAAGCCCAGCAACTGCCAAGCAGAGAGACACAGCAGGATGCTTGAGTTGGCCACTTTAAGCAACCTTCCATCAGAGTAGCAGTTGAAATCAGGCAGAACAAGAGGTTGTATAATAAGCCACCAAAAGGTCTACCACAAATGGTTTTAATCTATGTTGCCTAGAGCTTTAGGATTGTTCTACAAAAAATCTCCAGGAGTTGCTGAGGGAGGCATGGGAAAGCCACATGGTAAGATGTGAAGTCTTCTATCTCTGCTCCACTCAGAGAAGATCTATAATTATCTATTTTAGGGGCACTGCATGAGATGATCATTTGGAAGAAGTGGGAGTTTACTTGTGTATTAGTCAAGATTCTTTACTTCTACGTGTAAAACCAAATCAAACTAGCTTGAGAAAAAAGAAGTTCATATAACTGAAAAGTCAAGGGCTAATCTGGAGCTTTAGGCATAGTTGGATTCAGAGTTCAAACAAAGTTGTCTGGGCTCTATCTTATGTATGTGTCCATTTCATTCTGTCTTACTCCATAGGGACTTTTTTCTGCAAAGTAAAAGACAATGGCTGTCAACAGCTCCAGGGCTATATCATACCCCCTTGGCAATAGCACCAGGAAAAGAGAGCTTCCTCCTTCTAGGGTTCATACAATCATAGAAAAGGAATCAAATGTCCTGCTTCATCTGATCATCCCGTGGACCAATCACCATTGTCTAGGACAGTTACTCTAAAACTTCAGCATGCATCAAAATCACCCACGGGATTTGTCAAAAACATTCAGAGTGCCCTATCACCAGAGTTTCAAATTTAGTAGATTTAGAATAATTCCAAAAAATGTGCATTTTTAACAAGTTCTAGATGATGCTTATACTGCTGGTCCAGGGACTATATTTTGTGTACCACTGGCTGCAGAAATAAGGTACTCATAGTTAAATCAAGTCATTGAGCCAGTCCAGATTACAAGAAGGTATGGTCAGGGGAAAAATAGATTCTGCCCATTGATGGAAAGAGGGGCAAAGAATATACTACAATATATTAATTTAATATACTATAATATACGTTAATATACTATAGGGGACATGATGAAGAGGCCTAACATAAGGGTAACTGTATCTTAGAAGGTAAGAGGAAAGAGAATAAAGTACCAATGTAAAGAGATGATGGCTGAGAATTTTCCAAAAGTAATGGAAGACATTAATCCATAAAACCAAAAAGTGCTATAAGCTCCCAGAAAGATAAGTATAAAGAAAACCTCATCTAGGCACATCACAGTAAAACTGCTAATGAAAGAGAAAAAGCAAATAAAATCTTAAGTTGCTAAAGAAAAATATTACCTTCAGAGAACAATAACACTGAAAAGTGACTTCTCAAAATAAGTGATAAGATCTAAAAAAAAATAGGATGACATATTTGGAATTCTAAAGTAAAAGAATTTATAAACTCAAAATCTATTCAGAGCAAAAAATCCTTCAAAAATGAAAGCAAATTAAAAACATTTCCAGACAAAGAAAAAATAGGTAGCATGGAGATAAAGCTATACCCAGAAGAAAACTTTTTAGCCTTAGAATGCATTTATTTGAAAAGAAGAATGGCTGAATGTTAATGATTTAAGATTCATCTCATGAAATTAGGTAAACAAACATCAAATTAACTCCCTCAAAGTATGAGGAAGGCAGTAAATAAAAACACATTCAATGGAAAACACATTCAGTAAAGCCAAATAATGTTTCTTTAAAGTAATGAATAAATTTGATTAACACCTAAAAAAGGTGACTGAGGAAAAAAGTGATGACATAAATTTCTAACATCAAGAATAAAAAATTGTGACATCAGTACAAATTTTATAAATATTAAAAATATAACAAGGTTATATAATGAGCAACTCCATGCCAAAGAAAAAATTGAAAGTTTAAATTAAATGCACCAATTCCTAGAAAAGTACAGCTTACAAAAACCACTCAAAGTCCAAGACCAGATGGCTTCACAGAGGTCTACCAAACATTTAAAGAAGAGTTAGTACCTATCCTTCTCAAATTATTCCAAGAAACTGAAAAGGAAGGAATACTTTCAAACTCATTTTATGAGGCCATCATTACCCTGATACCGAAAGTAGACACACCACACAGAAAGAAAGAAAGAAAGAAAGAAAGAAAGAAAGAAAGAAAGAAAGAAAGAAAGAAAGAAAGAAAGAAAGAAAGAAACGAAATGAAAAGAAAGGAAAAGAAAGAAAAGAAAAGAAAGAAAGGAAAAGAAAGAAAAGAAAGGAAAAGAAAAGAAAATTACAGGCCAATATCCTTGATGAACATAGTGCAAAGATCCTTGACAAAATATTAGCAAACTGAATTCAACATTACATTAAAAAGATCATACACCATGATCAAATGGGATTTATTACTATCCAAAACAATCTACATATTCAATGCAATTCCCATCAAAATACCAAAAGCATTTTCACAGAACTAGAACAAGGTATCCTAAAATTTGTATGGAACCACAAAAGATACCAAATAGCCAAAGCAATCTTGAGAAAGAAGAAAAACTCTGGAAGTATGCTCCCGGATTTCAAACTATATTACAAGGAATAGTATTGGCATTAAAACAGACACATAGACCAATGGAATAGAAAAGAGCCCAGAAATAAACCCACACTTATATGGTCAATTAATCTATGACAAAGGAAGTAAGAATATACAATGGGGAAAAGACAGTCACTTCAATAAATGGTGCTGGGGAAACTGGATAGCTACACGTAAAAGAATGAAAATAGATCACTGTCTTACACCTCTTACAAAAATAAATTCAAAATGGATAAACACTTGTATGTAAGACCTGAAACCATAAAACTCCTAGAAGAAAACATAGGTAGTAAGCTCTTTGACATTGGTCTCAGCAATATTTTTTTGGACCAGCCTCCTTGGGTAAGGGCATCAAAAGCTAAAATAAACAAATGAAATTATGTCAAACTAAAAAGATTCTGCACTAGGGCACCTGGGTGGCTCAGTGGTTAAGTGTCTGCCTCTGTCTCAGGTCATGATCCCAGGACCCTGGGATTGAGCCCCACATTGGGCTCTCTGTTCAGCGGGGATCCTGCTTCTCCCTCCCCCACTCCCCCTGCCTGTGTTCCCTCTCTCGCTGTGTCTCTCTGTGTCAAATAAATAAAGTCTTTTAAAAAATAAGTAAAAATAAAAATAAAAATGTTCTGCACAGTGAAAGAAACCATCAACAAGGTGGAAATGCAACCGACTGAATGGAAGGAGATACTTACCAATAATATATCTGATAAGGAGTTGATATCTAAAACATAAAGACCTCATAAAACTCCATAGCAAAAAAAAAAAAAAAAAAAAACAACCCAATTAAAACATGGGCAGAAGAGCTGAATAGACATTTTTCCAAAGAAAATATATAGATGGCCAATAGGCATGTGGAAAGATGCTCAGCATCATTAATTATCCAGGAAATGCAAATCAAAACCACAATGAGATATCACATCACACTTGTCAGAATAGCTATTATCAGAAAGACAAGAATAACAAGTGATGGCAAAGATGTGTAGAAAAGGGAACCCTTGCACACTGTTGGTGAAAATATAAATTGTGTAGCCTCTATGGAAATAGAGATTCCTAGAAAAATTAAAAATAGAACTATCATCTGATACAGCAATTCCACCTTTGAGTATTCATCTGAAGAAAACAAAAACACTAATTTAAAATGGGATATGTACCCCTATGTTCACTGCAACACTATTTATAATAGCTGAGATATGGAAGCAAACTAAGTGTCCATCAGTAGATAAATAAAGAAACACATTCACAATGGAATGGAATCTATTACTCAGCCACAAAAAATGAAATCTTGCCATTTGTGGCAATATGGATGAACCTACAGGGTATTATGCTAAGTAAAATAACTAAGAAAAAGGCAAATACCGTATGATTCCACTTGTATATGGAATCTAAAAAACAAAACAAATGAACAAACAAAACAGAAACAGACTTATAGAGAAAACAAAATGTTGGTTACCAGACCAGAGGAAGAATAGGGGTAGGCAAAATAGGTGAAGGGGATTAAGAGGTATGGGCATACCTCTCTTCATTGTATTTTGTTTTACTATGCTTCACAGATAATTGCATTTTTAACAAATTGAAGGTTGTGGCATCCTGCACTGAGCAAGTCTATTGACACCATTTTTCCAACAGTATTCGCTCACTTTATGTCACTGTGTCACATTTTGGTAATTTTCACAATATTTCCAACTTTTTCATTATCATTACATTTGCTGTGAAGATTTTTTTTAAGATTTTATTTATTTGAGAGAGAGAGAACGTGAGCACAAGCAGGGGAGAGGGGCAAAGGGACAAGCAGACTCCCCACTGATGAGGGAGCCCAGTGAGGGGTTAGATCCCAGTACCCTGAAATCATGATCTGAGCCGAAGTCAGACACTTCACCGACTAAGCCACCCAGGTGCCCCTGTTGTGGAGATCTTTGAAACAGAGATTACAATTCACTAAAAACTTAAATGACAATTAACATTTTTTAGTAATAATGTATTTGTTAATTAAGGTATACACATTGTTTTTTAAGACATAATGCTATTGCACATTTAATAGACTACAGTATAGTATAAACATAACTTTTATATGTACTGGGAAGCCAAAAAATGCACTTAACTCACTTTATTGTGATACTTGCTTAATGCGTTGGCCTGCAACCAAACATGCAATATCTCCTAGATATGCCTGTACAAACTTCCAGTTATAAAATAAATAAATCATGGGGATATAATTTACAGCATTGGAATTATAATCAATAATATTGTAATAATTTTGTATGATAACAGGGTAATGAGAATTATTGTGGGGATCATTTTGTAATGGATAAAAATACTGAATCACTATGATACACACATGAAATGAATAGGCTACTATATGTCAATAATATTTCTTTTTTTAAAGATTTATTTATTTTAGAGAGAGAGAGAGTGAGGTGGGAAGGGCAGAGTGAGAGGGAGAGTCTTTTTTTTTTATTTTATTTTATTATGTTATGTTAATCACCATACATTAAATCATTCGTTTTTTGTTTGTTTGTTTGTTTGTTTTTAAAGATTTTATTTATTTATTCATGAGAGACAGAGAGAGAGAGAGAGAGAGGCAGAGGGAGAAGCAGGCTCCCAAGGAGCAGGAAGCCCGATGCGGGACTCGATCCCAGGACCCTGAGATCATGACCTGAGCCGAAGGCAGACGCTCAACCATCTGAGTCACCCAGGCGCCCCACATCATTCGTTTTTTAATGTAGTGTTCCATGATGCATTGTTTGCGTATAACACCCAGTGCTCCATTCAGTACGTGCCCTCTTTAATACCCATCACCAGGCTAACCCATCCCCCCAACCTCCTCCCCTCTAGAACCCTCAGTTTGTTTTTCAGAGTCCATCGTCTCTCATGGTTCATCTCCCCCTCCAATCTCCCCCCCTTCATTTTTCCCTTCCTACTATCTTTTTTTTTTAACATATAATATATTATTTGTTTCAGAGGTACATGTCTGTGATTCATCAGTCTTACACAATTCACAGTGCTCACCATAGCACATACCCTCCCCAATGTCTATCACCCAGCCACCCCATCCCTCCCACCCCCCAGGAGAGAGTCTTTTTTTTTTATTCTTATGTTAATCCCCATACATTACATCATTAGTTTTAGATGAAGTGTTCCATGATTCATTGTTTGTGCATAACACCCAGTGCTCCATGCAGAATGTGCCCTCCTCAATACCCACCACCAGGCTAACCCATCCTCCCACCCCCCTCCCCTCTAGAACCCTGTTTGTTTTTCAGAGTCCATCGTCAGGAGAGAGAGTCTTAAGCAGACTCTGTCTTGAGCACAGAGCTTGACCTGGGGCTCAAACCTATGACCCTGAGATCACAACCTGAGCCAAAACTAAGAGTCAGATGTTTAACCAACTGTGCCATGTGGCCACCCCAGTAATATTTCTATTTTTTAAAAGTAACTCAGAAAAAAAGCCCACTCAAGAAGAAATGAAAAATGTAAATATTTCCCTTTCTATTTTTTCAAAAATTGAATCCATAGTTTATAATCTTCCTACAAGGAGATCTCCAGGCCCTCTTGAATTTTTATAAATATTTAATGAAGAAATGATACTGATCTTACACAAACTCTTGCAGATATTAGAAAAAGTGAGAAACAAATAGTTACTCAACTTATTAGGCCAACCTAATATTATCCCAAAAAGTCACACCAAAAAGAAATACAAGTCAATCTCTGTTAAGAATATAAATGCATAGGGGCCTCTGGGTGGCTCAGTCAGTTAGGCAAAAAACTCTTGGTTTCAGCTCAGGGCATGATTTCATGGTTGTGGGATTGAGCCTAGCGACGGGCTCTGCACTCAGCACTGAGTCTGCTTCAAATTCTTTCTCTCCCTCCTGCTTGTGCTCTCTTTCTCAAATAAATAAATAAAATTTTTTTAAAAAAAAGAATATAAATGCATTCTATGAAATATTAACAAATTGAATCCAGCCACTCATAAAAAGGCTGCTGCATCATGACAAAGCTGAATTTCTCCCAGAAATGCAAGAATGGTTTCACTTTCAAGATATTAATCCATAAAATTCACCATATTAATAAAACAGAATAAAATCATATGATCATCTCAAGATGCAGATAAACCTTTTATAAAATTCAATACCTATTTAAGACAAAAACTCAATACACTAGGAATAAAAAGAAATATCCTTAATCTGACAAATGTTATCTACCAAAAAAAAAAAAAAGTGGGGGCAGGAGGGAACTACAACAAACTTTATACCTAAATAGTAAAATACTGAAAGCTTTTCCTCTGAAATCAACAATGAGACAGGATTTCTGCTATCATCACTTTTACCCATCATTGTATCTGACGTCCTAGCCACAGCAATAAGGCAGAGGGAAAAGATATCATAATTGAAAAGGAAGAAATGAAAATTGTTATATGCAGATAACATGATCATGTGCACCAAAAGACCTGTGGATGATGGTCATAGAAGCACTATTTATATAACCAAATAACCTAAATGTCCATCAGCAATAGAAAAGATAAATAAATTGTGGTGTATTCATGTGATGGAATACTATACAATAATGAAAATAAACAAGTTACATGTGACAACATGAATGAATTTCATACATAATACAAACTATAATATTCACAAAAGAGTACATAGGGTAAGACTCCATTCATGTAATGGTCAAAAACAGGAAGAACTAATTAATGATGATAGCAGTCAGGATAATTGTTGATTCTGGGCATGGGAGGGTGCATGAGGAGGGTTTCAAGAATGATGATGTTTTATTCTCATCTGGGTGGTGATGAAATAGGTGTATTCACTTTGTGAAAATCCATTTACACTTTAAAAAAATATTTAGGCTACTTTAAGTATATATTATTTTGTTTACCACAATTAGAACCAACATAAAAACACATCTATGCACAGATAATCACACAAAGATAGAAAATGATTTTAAGTGCTATACTAAATTTACAAGCTTAAAAACAAAATGTTAATTAAATAACAGTATCCACAATATAAACAGTCAAACAACACTATAAAAGATCCCTTTAAATCATACTTTTTATGTCTATATTATATATTACCCTTCTTTAGGATTCATCCCCTAGTTCCTTGTTATTTCATGTTGAACAAAATCATTAAAATATATGTCAGCTCTTATACGCCTGAAGAATATGACCAACCTTCCTAGATATAGGGGAAAGAAATATAAAGTACCAAAGACTCCTTGGCTTTCCTTTTTGAACACGTGAACTTTAAGCATAGACTGATATCTATGTTAGCTTGGTTACAAACTAATCTTTTTTTACCTTTGAATTGAACATTATTGTTTTGAATTTGTCACTAAAACATTAAATAAAGGAGACTCCCAAAGATACATACTTTAAAATGTTTCAAGAATGGGAAGAATTGTTGTTCATTTATGAGTTACTTTTTAATAAATAAGTGATTATTACAAGATCTGTGAGTTTATCTTACCTCCATCACTATTTCACTTTAGCTAAGTCATTTACCCCTTAGTCAGTTTCATCATCTATGAAACATAGAAATTGGATAAGGTCCCATTTAGCCTTAGCATTCTAAGTATAAAGCAAATGTTGACGAAGGTAAGGTTCCTACTCCAGTGAATTGGATTACCTTAGCTAATATTAAGCCTTGCATAGAATACACAACAAGATTTTGTTCATTAATTGTCCTTAAATATGTATCATTCATAACCTCGAAGTCATAATTACTAATTTATGATGCCAATTTAGTGATACTAATTTTGAAAGTCTCTTATTTAATATTTAAGATTATTAATTAATGTTAAGATTATCAAGTGGTTGTTTTATAGCTAGAACATATAATTGTGCTACAACTCTTTAGTATTTTAACTCTGAAAGACTGAAATTATACAACCTCTTTTTCCATTGTGTTTTTAGAGAGAATAATAATAATAATAAATAATATTCCCAGAGGAATGCTAGGTTTCTCATATACCCCTGATAATATTGATAAGAAATTCACAGTATACTTGGTAAGAAACAGAATGGCAGGAGGAAAAAAATCAATGATGCAATCAGAAGACAGCACTCTTCTAAGAGATGCTATGTTATTTTCAAACATGTCACCAATCTGTACAAGTTATTGTCAGGAACTGGTCTATCTCTCTGTAATAAGTGGCAACATTAAAAGAACCTGTTACAGTTCAAATTAGGAGATTAACAAGGTAAGAGAATTCAAGGTGGCAGTTATATAAAGGACAACTTGTATCAAAAATAACAAAATGTCTCAGAAGGGGCTCTGATCCACTGGAATGTTACTTGTAAACACAAAGAATGATAGATAATTACTGAGTTTTCTCTCTAGTTAGAATGTCTACATTAATGCAGCGTACTTGGCTCCCCAAGGGTATGGAGAGCAACATTAGATAACTAAGCAAAAGCAATATGTTAAAGAAACTGAAATTATATGAATACTCACATTTTTCAGCCCAAAATATTTCTGGTGTTAATATTAGAATGACCTAAAACATTCTGAGAGAATAAAATATTCAGAGTTGAAGATACCTTTGTGGCAAATACCCAAGTAAGTAAAGTGCCTCACCCAAGGTCATATAGCCACAGAGTGAAAAAAACAGGAATAGAACCTGTTACTAATAATAGGCACTGCTCAGTAGTTTTGACCTCCAAGTGGTCAGCAGGCAATAGACAAATAGACAAAAGAGAGACACATCTAGTACTGAAGATACTTTCTTTGTATTATTACACATAGGCAGACAAGGTCACATAACAAACCCTATCCAAAGGAGTAGCATATGAAAAGGTATATACATATAAAAAGCTATAAAAGGGTATGTGTGTGCTTATACATATACACATATATGCATACATATACCTTTACATATAAAAGATATTTTATTTATGTACATACCTATACCTATGCCTTTATATATATATACACCATATATATATACACCAATTTATATGTATATACCAATATATATATACATCTATATGTGTATATATAAAGATATCTATGTGTGTGTGTATGTATATACCTATAAAGGTATATGTAAACCACATCTCATAAAAAACACAGTAGGGTCCATTGCCAAGACAGGAAAAAGAGGTAAGTTTTTGATATCTCTTTTCAGAGATCTAAGGATCTTGTCTCACAGAAGATCGATATTGTTATAGCACTATTTAGTTAGGACTGGAAAATGTTCCCAGATGATTCCAAGTAGTTCTCACTTCTCTAGGTCAAAGATATCACTGAGATTCCTTACATCATTTCCATAATATTAGGAGACAAAATAATAGGTAACCCCCAAATTATATAAATTCTGCATAGCAAGAGTGGGGTAATAAAGAATACCAGCTCTAACTAATTTATTAAATCCACATCACAAAAGGAGAGTGTAAAAGTGTTCTAAAACAAACAAAAAAAATGTGTAGGAAATCATGCTAATGATTTAAAAAATAATTAAGATATCACCAAGATGTAAAAGCATATTAAAGAGAATGGAGAGGAATGAAAAGCACACCGAAGTAGGCTTGGAACGTCTGCTGATCCAGACTTCTGTGTCTTATGCCAGTTGCCTATTAGAACTCTTCCCAATTCTTTTTGAATATTCTCTTTTAAACCTGCTGAGCAGAATTCATTTTCTCACTCTTAACCTTGTGCTCTTTATGCTTTATCTTGCTGCTCTTTTCCTTTTGTCCATTGAAGATTAATATTAATCAAGGCTAAATTGTTCTGCCATTTAAAACTTTAAAAACACAAATAATTCAGTGGAAAATAGGTAAGTAATTAAAGATTTTTTTGAATTGTCAAGATAATTAACTCAATAATCCCCTCCATAAAAATACATACAATAATCCCTTCCATAAAAATACATAGGCTTCACCTTAGTAAAACTGTATCTGATTATTAAATCACTTACTATAAGCCATAGTACAGTGGTCCAATCTAAATCTTCCAGCCTTCTTGGTAAATGACACATCATAATTCAAACTAGTTTAAGCCAAATAAGGTAAGAGTGGCTCAATAGCCAGGCAATTCAGGTATAGCTATAGGTATAGGAGATCCAGAGGATACAAAAGATAATCAGAACACTCTCTTTTTCCATTTCCATTTTTCTGATACCACAGTATTCTCAGGGAAGCTCTATCCATATTGTGGCAAATATGAACAATAGAAACTTCCCACTTACGTCCTTTTAGCTTAGCAACCCTAGTGGAGAGAAAGCACCTCTTTCCAGAAGTTCCAGCAAAATGTGCCAGGACTGATGCTCCTTCGTCATCACCTGGTTTGGATCATGCACCCATCCTTGCCATAGCATATCAGTTTTCTCCTTGGTCCAATCTGAGTTTTTATGCTCTTTGGAGTCAGAAGATGGACTCAGGCCCACCCAAACTATACAGACTGACACCCAAATTTTACAGACTGATTGGAAGGAGGAGTAGTTCCCTCCTGCAAAAAAAAAAAAAAAAAAAAAAACCTGGTTCTCTTACCTAAAGAGAGAATAGATGCTGGTCACAGAGGCAACAAATAGAAATGTCCATTACAGAATATATACTGAAGGAAAAACATAAGAACCTCATGAAAATACATATGATACCATGGAATATTCCCAAAGATAATATTTAAAGACATATACTTTGTCCTATGGATGATCATTACTCCAACTTTTAGTACCTTACAAATAAAGATATCATCTTTGAAAGACTATAAACTTGATGTGCCAATTGGAAAATTATAAAATATTAACAACTTTTCATCCAAGGAACTAGAGAATCAGAACAATTTCAAATATTACTTCATAGGACTGTATAATTTTTTCTTCTTTAAAGATTTATTTATTTTAGAGAGAGGAGAGAGAAACCCTCAAGCAGACTCCCTGCTGAGCCCAGAGCCCGATGCGGGCCTCAATCTCAGGACACCAAGATCATGACCTGAGCCAAAATCAAGAGCTGGTCGCTCAACTGACTGAGCCACCCAGGTGCCCCAGGACTATATAACTTTTTAATTAAAAAATTCTTCATAGTTAATCATTTATGTAGTCAGCCATTTAAAAAAATGAACTGGCTTATATGGTTTCAGTGTTGCACTTAAATGACATCTATAGTTTTTTTTATGACTATTTACAGAGATCTTGAACTTCTTGTAAAATCTGCTACCATAGTAATCTCAGCAAATAATTAGCTCCTCAGGGAAAAATCCAACTCTTCATACTTTCAGTTGAAACAGAAAATAGCCTGTAGCTCTTCTTCCTAAATTATGATACATTTAGTATTTATACATTGCTGCTTACAACATTTGTAAGGAAAACCAAAATTTTTTTCTGAGAAATGCTTCCAGATATTGTATCCACCACTTCAAAATATTTAAAGATGAAAATCCATTTAATTTTAAATAATCTATTAACAGGATTAGGAAAATTAATACACCACAGAGTTTATAGTCTTGCAAATTATTTTAAAAATGAAAAGCCAGCTCTGTTCTTATCCTTTCATTTTACAATCCCTGTGGCTAGAAGCAGACAACAAATTATATGCAATGAACATTATTTCTGTTTACTTGGGGCAAGTGACTATTTTCAAGCTAAAAGTATTAAATGTATCTCTCAATAGTTCATAAATAATAATACGAAGCATAAATACTGAATTATAATGCAAATATGTTTTATCATTTATTTATATTGTGTTTTATCCTAAAAGGTTTTTAAAGCAACTTAAAAGATGCAAAAATAGAAAAAAATAAACAAAGACAAAGCAAAAGGAAAATAGGTGTATAGAAGCAAACTGAAGCCAAGAATAAAGTTTGTACTCAATACACATACCATGAAGTTCACTTATAAGCTGTGCATGTTAATCTACATACTTTAGTTTCAAAACCACTGAAAAGAATAATTCTAGATTATCCTGATACAAAATAAAATACTGTTCAGCAAGTTGTAGATGAGAGGTACATGTATGCGAACATTAAAACCTGGCAAACCAAGTACGTATTACACTATATATCAAGAAATATATATTGGGGGTAGATAGATAGAGATAGATAAAAAAGAAAGAAAAAAAGAGGGGCACCTGGGTGGCTCAGTTGCTTAAGCATCTGCCTTTGGCTCAGCTTGATTCTGAGGTTCTGGGATCAAACCTCTCATTGGGCTCCCTGTTCAGCTGGGAGCCTGCTTCTCCCTCAACCTCTTGTGCTCTCTCCCCCTCCCCTGCTTGTGCTCTCTCTCTTGCTCTCTCTCAAATAAATTAATTAATCTTTTTAAAAAGAAAGAAAGTGCACATGATAATATTTATATCTTACTTTTTTTTTTCAAGATTTTTATTTATTTGAGAGAGAGAGAGGGAGAGAACAAGTGGGGAGGAGGGACAGAGGGAGAGGGAGAAGCAGACTCCCTGCAGAGCAGGGAGCCCGACATGGGACTCTATCCCAGGACCCGGGGATCATGACCTGAGCCAAAAGCAGATGCTTAACTGACTGAGCCACCCATTCGCCCTATATCTTACTTTTTTTCGTTTGAGAGAGAGAGAGAGAGAGCACGAGTGGGGGAGGAGGGGCAGAGGGAGATGAGAGAGAGAAGCAGACTCCCCACTGAGCAGGGAGCCCGATGCGGGGCTTGATCCCAGAACTCTGGGATCATGACCTGAGCCAAAGGCAGATGCTTAATCAACTGAGCCACCCAGGTGCCCCTTTATATCTTACTTTGACTATATATAGGTAAAATTATTGCAAGGCTCTCCTCCAAATTATTTTTATGACTCTCAGTACTTATGGCTGGAAAGAAAATGAGGCATATTATGTTGAAAATAACCCAAAGGTCAAGGTCTAGAGATCTACATGTTGCATACTGAGATTGTAAATTTTCAACATCAAAAGCATTGAACATCATGGGTGATGGTGTTTTAGGCATAATCATGATAAAGTCTTTCTGTTTGGGCTAGTCTCCTACAAAACAGATTGTCTCTTTTTTTAGTAATTTATTTTTATTAACATATAATGTATTATTTGTTTCATGGGTACAGGTCTGTGATTCATCAGTCTTCCACAATTCACAGCACTCACCATAGCACATACCCTCCCCATAGTCTCTTATACAAGCTCAATAGAACCTTGCTACAGAGTGGCTAGAAGAGCAAGCTCTGGCAAGAATGGTTCAACACTCAAAAATCAATTAATATAATCTATTGTATCAGTAGGCTAAAAAAAGAAAAATCACACAATCATATCAACAGATGAAGAAAAAGTATTTTACACAATCCAACACCCATTCATGATAAAAACCTTCAGTAAACTAGGAATAGAGAGGAACTTCCCAACTTGATGAAGAATGTCTACAAAATCCTACAGCTAACATCATACTTAATGGTGAGAAACAAAGCTTTCCAACTAAGATCAGGTATAAGGCAAGAATGTTTCCTTTCCCTACTCCTTTTCAACATTGTCCTGTAAGTTATAGCTAGTGCCTTAAGACAAGAAAAGGACATAAAGATACACAGACCGGGAAGGAAGAAATAAAATTGTCTTTGTTTGCAAATGACATGATCATTTATAAAGAAAATCTGAAAAACTGGATAAAAGACTCTGAAAGCTAATAATTGATAATGGCAAAGTAGCAGGATACAAAGTTAATATACATAACTTAATGTTTTTCTACATCTCAGCAATGAATAAGTAGAATTTGAAATTAATAATGCAATACAATTTGCATTAGCACGCCAAAAATGAAAAGCTTAGGTACTAATTGAACAAAATATGTACAAGATCTATGAGGAAGACCACAAAACTTTGATAAAAGAAATCAAAGAAAAACTAAAGAAATGGTGAGATAGTCTATGTTCATGGAAGGGAAGACAATACTGTCAAGGTGTCAGTTCTTCCCAAATTAATTTATAGATTCATTGCAATCCCAAGCAAAATCTCAGTAAGTTATTTTGTGGATATTGGCAAACTGATTCTAAAGTTTAAATGAAGAGGCAAAAGACACAGGATAGCCAACACAATGTTGAAAGAGAATAACAAAGTTGGAGGACTGACACCATCCAACTTCAAGATTTACTGTAAAACAATAGTAACTGACACAGTGTAGTATTAATAAAAGAATAAACAAATAGATCAATGGACCAGAACAGAGAGCTCAGAAACAAACCCACATAAATATAGTCAAGTGATCTTGACAAAAAAGCAAAAGTAATACAAGGGAGAAAAGAAAGTCTTTTCAACAAATTGTGCATTAACTGGGCATCACATATTAAAAAAATGAATCTGGACCTAGATCTTACACCCTTCAGAAAAACTAACTGAAAATGGATTACTGACCTAAATGTGAAATGCAAAACAATAAAACTCCTAGTAGATAACATAGTAGAAAACCTAGATGATCTTGGGTATGGCAATGACTTTTATATAACACCCAAGTCATGAACCATGAGAGAAAGAACTGATAAACTGGTCTTCATTAAAATTAAATATTTATGCTCTGTAGAAGACAATAGTTAATACAATAAAGACAAGCCACAGACAGGGAGAGAATATTTGAAAAGATATATGTAAAGGATTGGTATCTGAAATATACCAAAAATTCTTAAAACTCAACAATTAAAAAAAACAGTGCAATTAAAAAATGGGCTAAAGACCTGACACCTCTCCAAAAAAGATGAACTTATGGAAAATAAGTATATGAAAAGATGCTCCACATCATATGTTATCAGGAAATTACAAGTTAAAATAACCATAAGATAACACTACACACCTGTTAGACTGACCAAAATTTGGAACATTGACAGCACCAAATGCTGGTGATGATGTGGAGCAACAGAAATTCTCACTTAATGCTGGTGAGAATGCAAAATGATACAGCCAGCTTGGAAGACAGTTTGGTGGTTTCTTATAAAACTAAATATACTCTTACCATATAATCCAACAATCATGCTCTTTGATATTTACCCAAAGAGTTGAAAACTTAAGTCTACATAAAAACATGCACCAGCTATTTATAGCAGGTTTACTTACAATGTCAAAACTCAGGAGCAATCAAGATGTCCTTCAGTAAGTGAATGGATAAATAACCTGTGGTACACCCAGACAAAGGAATATTATTCATTATTAACAAGAAATGATCTAATCAAACCACAAAAAGACATGGAAGAAATATAAATGCATACTATTAAATGAAAGAAGGAAATCTTATATGATTTCAACTATATGGCATTCTGGAAAAGGCAAAACGATGGAAACAGTAAAAAGATCAATAGTTGCCAGGGTTTGGGGACAGAAGAGGGATGAACAGACCAAGCACAGAGCAGTTTTATGGCAGTGAAAATATTCTATATGATACTATAATGATGGATACATGTCATTATACATTTGTCAAACCCATAAAATATACAACATCAAGAGTGGATCTTAATGTAAACTATGGACTTCAGGTGATCATGAAATGTCAATGTAGATTCATCAATTGTAACAAATGTATCACTCTGGTTGGGGATATTGATAAGAGAGGAGGCTATACATGTATGGCAGCAGAGGGTATATGGGAAATCTCTGTCCCTCCAAGTTTTGCTGTGACCCTTAAACTGATATGAAAAGAAAAAAAAGCAAGCTCTGTGAACACTTAGAATATAATTTCATCAATACCACTTACTGTCTGATGGTAGACAAGTATCTTGAACTATCTCAGTTTCCTCATCTTATAATAAGGGTAACAATAGAACTTACTGAATGGAATTGTTTCAAGAACAAAATAAGTAGTGGAAAGTGTTCTGCACAGTGGCACTACAATTATACCCACCACCATTATGATTTCCACCTTCATCGTCACCATTATCATCCTTATTACTATCTACAGAATCTTTACTTCCAAATAAAACCAGTGGAACTTATAACTCAGCCTCTCCAATATGGTACTCCTTAAGCACCAATTTCAAGGGCATCATTACCACCTGGAGTACAAATATGCATTTTATGTCTATCTTTGAGAAATGTACACATGTAGAGGACTATGTTAGTGCCATTCAAAACCATTAGGGCATTTCCAATAGTAACAGAACAAAATGAGAGCTAAATTAACTGGTTTTAGATACCTTTCAAAGTCACCAATGCAAAGTCCTTAATACTGGGATTTGTTATAAGTTCACTATTTTATTGACTCTAATCAACTCAAGCTAAAGTGATTTTATATTTGTTCTACTACAGACCTTCTTTTCAGCATGAGCTAACAGTACAGTTTAAGTAGGCTGAAATGGTTTGTTCTAAATAGATATTTTTACATGGGAGGACAAGGTACAGCAAAAATCAGAAGTTTGAAACACCAGACATAACAGAAAAGGCAGGTCAGGATCAAATCCAAAGAAGCAGAGTCCTGGAGGCATCCAAAGCCCACTGATAGATGGAGGATACAAGAAGGCCATAGGTACAGAAAGTGACAGAAGCACAGAATTATTGCTAAGAGGATTAAAGAATCACAAGCAAATTTTTTTTTAAAAAGTAAAGGAAATTAAAGATAGGAATATGGGGGACCTGGGTGGTGTAGTTGGTTAAGTGTCCAACTCTTGGTTTCAGCTCAGGTTGTGATATCAGGGTCATGGGATCAAGCCCCATGTCAGACTCCGCACTCAGCATGAAGTTTGCTTAAGTTTCTCTCTCCCTCTCCCTGTGCCCCTCCCCCCACTAAAATAAGTAAATAAATCTTTAAAAAAAAATAAAGAGGAATAGAACAATTCCAACATATCATTCAAGTGGGTAACTTTTTAGAAAGCTAACAGAACTAGTTCTTCAGCTTTCTTCTTGATAACTTGACCACTTTCAGATTCAAGATTAATTAGACCCCTATCTTATATCATACACAAAAATCAACTCAAAATGGATTACAGCTTAAATTTAAGACCTAAAACCATAAAACTAGATATAGATATAGAAGGTAAGCTCCTTTACATTGGTCTTGGTGATAATTTTTAAAATTTGACATCAAAAGCAAAAGCAACAAAAGCAAAAATAAACAAGTGGGATTACATCAAACTAAAAAGCTTCTGCACTGTGAAGGAAACCATCAACAAAATGAAAAGGCAACCTTCACCTGAATAGGAGAAAATATTTGTAAATCATATATCTGATAAGGGGTTAATATCCAAAAATATAAAAAGAACCCACATAACTCAATAGTAAAAAAGACAAAAACAAAAAACAAATCTGATAAAAAAAATAGGCAGAAGACCTGAATATTTTTCAAAAGAAGACATAAAAATAACCAAGAGGTACATGAAAAGGTGCTTAACATAACTAACCACTAGGGAAATGCAAATCAAAACCAACTCACACCTGTTAGACTGGCAGTCATCAAAAAGAGGACAGAACAAGTATTGGTATGGATGTGGAGAAGGGCAAACTCTTGTGCAAGGTTGGGAATGTAAACTGATGCAGCCACTATGGAAAATGGCATGGAGATTCTCCTCAAAAAAAATTAAAAATAGAACTACCACAAAATCCAACAATCCCACTTCTGAGTATATATTTTTTCTGTACATATTCCTAAAGGAAATGAAAACAACATCACAAAGAGATAACTGTACTCGGTGTTCACTGCAGCATTATTCACAATAGCCAAAATATGGAAATAACCTAAGCGTGTGTCGATGGATGAATGGATAAAGAAGATGTGGTATATATGTGTGATACAATATTATTCAGCCATAAGAAGGAAATCCTGCTATTTGCAACAACATGGATGGAACTTGAGAGCATTATGCTAAGTAAAATAAGCCAGACAGAGAAAAACAAATAATTCACTGTATCACATATATGTGGAATTTAAATAAAAAGTCAACTAAAAAATTAATTTACTCATCTTTCTGCAAATAGCCTAAAATATGTTTACAACAGCCACAATCAACAACAACCAAAGAACAGGATCTTAAAATCAGGCACAGGATAGAATTCTGGGTAGCTGGTGTGAGCAGAGCATGTAATAAGGTACTTTCTAAGCAGTCAGTGCTTGAAAAGGATCACTGGCAGTGCTAAATCAAGAGTTTGGTAGTATTCTTGTGATCTTTCTCAATCCATGGACCTTCAAGTCCCCTCCCCCAGATCTCCTTCCAAAAAGATTACTATCCCTAAAATGATCCTAGGGACCACCACACCTTGGTGTTAAACAGATTTAGGCTGGACTCCCAATTCACCCATTGAAAGGGTAAGTTATTTAGCCTTTTTCAGTTCTAGTATTAACTAGAGTAAAATAGAGATTATATCATCTATTCCAACAAGCTATTATGGAAATAAAAAGAGACAGTGTTGCCAAGCACTTAGCTATAAGCCTGGCTATCAGTGCCTCAACATTGTCATCTGCAAAATGAAGTTGGATTAAAAGTGGTAGGTGACAGATGGTACCTACACTTGTGGTTCAACAGAGTGGTTGAATAACTATGTTGTATACCAGAAACTAATGTAACATTGTGTGTCAACTGTACTCAAAAAAGGAGGGAGGAGGAGGAGGGTGAAGAGAAGAAGAGATAGATCTTCTTGAAGGTATCCTTCCCCTGCTATGAAATTCTATGGCTGCATAAGTATCCCAAATTAGTAATTAGTATCCCACATTAGGAATTTTCCCATTAATTCTTCGAGCTTAGTAGTCTAACATTAAATTCCCTTCCTGTGCCCTCTAGTTTTCAACACTAATCTTTCAAATGATGATGAAGAACACATAAGGTTATCCCAACCCTAAGGAAGAGAATTTAATACTGCGGGATGATCAAAAACTTATGGATCTAGGCAGAACTTGTATTAAATTCTGACTCTGCCATATTGGTTACATAACCTTGAACAAGTTATTTCAGCTGCTTAAGAATGTGTTTTCTATTCTAAGAAATGAAGCTAATAAGTAATATGTACATAAAGGTGCTAGCATGTGAAAACTTGAATTAATGCATCTAGCAGGCATTCAATATTATAGTTATTTTACCTCAATAACTTGACCAAAATACCCTGCAAGAATCAAGAGAATTCAACTTTAATCCTTCTAGATATGCTTAATACATTTTTGATAAAATAATATGGCAGTGTTTTAAGCAAATTTCCCCCCCAAATCCTGTGTATTTTAAAATAAAAATTACAGGAACAGGGAGTTATAAAAGTGCTTCCTCTAACTTTGCCACCAAATTGTGACAAGACTATTGAACATGTGAAATGTACCTCAGTTTGAACTATGAAGAATTATAACATCTAGAAATGTATTTTAAATTGTTGTAATGAGCACACATTAATGATGAAACAAAAATTGTTCACTTTTGAAAGACCCCCAAACTGAATATGTAAGCACTGTTTCAAAACCTATTTTCACAAAGTGCATCAAAATGTTCAGAAAGATTATTTGTGAATAATGAAACACCATTTCAAAGTGAGGAAGAAAACTATAGAACAGCTCATTTTTCAGTTCTCATATTATTTAATAGATTTATTTAAAAATCCTTCTGATCTCTTGCTCTGATTCACTGAAAGCAAATTTTGAAAAGTGAAGAACCTATAGAGCTTTTTGTTTCTATTAAGTATCATCCACATATCCAACATCAATAAAATATGACAGTCCTGGGGGCACCTGGGTACCTCAGTCGTTAAGCGTCTGCCTTCGGCTCAGGTCATGGTCCCAGGGTCCTGGGATCGAGCCCCGCATCGGGCTGCCTGCTCAGCAGGAGCCTGCTTCTCCTTTCCCACTCCCCCTGCTTGTGTTCCCTCTCTCGCTGTCTCTCTGTCAAATAAGTAAATAAAGTCTTTAAAAAAAAATATGACAGCCCTGGACCTGAATATGACAGCCTTTATACTGTTCCTGCACATTGTCTAGCCTATCAGCAGAACAATCACTAAAATCAGCAGGAAGGAAGATCAATCAGTGAAAACAGGAATGTGAATTTAATTCAAATACCTGAGAATACCAAGTTACTTTCACATATTCTCAGCACTGATTACTTCTAAAAAGCTGTAACACTTTTTTAAAAAACAAGTATATGAGTATAATTGACTAAAGAAGAATATGTTTCATGAAGGTAGTGATCATTTCTGCCTTGTTAGGCACCTGGAAATATTCAACTGATATCTATTGAGCACCTACTATATACCCAGACACCTTCTAGATGCTGCGGTTATAGTAGTGAATAAGATAGAAAAATAAGACCACTGCTCTGATGATTTTAAAAAGGAAACAAATGATAAACAAATAAATGGCCAAAATAATTGCACAACCTGGTAAATGCTACAAAGCTATGAAGGAGACTACAGAATTGATTAAGTGATTAGGTGGAGGGTACTGATTTAGCTTCCACAGTCAAGGAAGGTCCAGGAAAGCTTCTCCAAGCTGAGACCTCAATGACAAGAAGGAGGCTGCATGGGGATAAACTGAACACAAAGAATTTCTGACAGAAGAAACAGCAAATAACGACGAAACATTTTGGCAAATTCAAACTTGAGTTTGGTGTATTAAAAGTACAAAAAAAGGGCAACTCTATCTGGTGCCCACATAGCAAAGAGGAGACTGATAGGAGATGAGATCAGAGAATAAGTAAGACAAGAGGGCAAATTTGAATTCTATTTTAAGACTAATGGGAAAAGCTACTGAAGGGTTTTTTTTTTTTTTTTAAGATTTATTTATTTTAGAGAGGGAGAGAGCATGTGGGAAGAGGGCCAGAGGGAGAGGGAGAGAGAATCTCAAGCAGACTCCATGCTGAGCACAGAGTCCAAAGCAGGACTTGATCTCACAACCCTGACATCTGGACATGAGCTGAAACTAAAAGTCGGAGGCTTAACTGACTGTGCCATCCAGGCACCCCTGGAAGGTTTTAAAGGAACTTTCAGGTGGCTGTGCACAGAAGGAACAGGAGGGAGGCAAAAGTGGAAGTAGGAGGTATCAGGAACTATCATAATAATCTAGGCTAGATATGATGAGTTTGGGATCAGGATTAAAAGTGAAAAATGGAGAGAAGCAGTCAAATTGGAATATACATTTGAAGATAAACCTTAAATGACCAGCTTCTAGACTGGGTAAGATTAGGGTTAAGACAGAGAGGGGCTGTGTTTTTGGCTTGAGCCATTTATTCAGACATCTCCAAAACTGCAAGAGGAACAGATTTGGGTGGGAAGAGCTCCATTTTAATCATTGTTTCTTTTCTGCTATGGATATCAACTAACATTCAGCCTTTATGCACAGCAAGATTAATATAATGGCACAATAAATTGCACATTTATTATGTGTTTTAAAAATTACCTCTATCCATGAGGTAATTTTTGTCAAATTATGTGTACACTTCTAACTACTTAAAGGTACACAGCTATGTTTGTTCTTTCACACCATTTGCCCTCCAGATGGAAATTATATTTAATTTACTGTTATTATTAGAACTGAACAACCCAAGGCAATCCTTGAAATCAAAGCCATAGAGTTTTACTTATTCAGGGTATCTGAAAGATCACAATGACCTACTAATGATTCTGACGTTTTCTTTCTCTGTGAAGCCTGCAGCACTGAGGGTGACAAATGATTTAATTACATAAATAGTAAGGCTCAATCGCTCAGTATCAGAAGTTCCCCAGGCCAAACATTATTACACCAAGGTACTCCCAGGGAAGTATCAAATGCTTGTCCATAATTAAAATTCAGTTGGCTTTTTTTTATGTTTTAACAATACCAGTGAAATAATAACAATAAAAACAATGGTTAACAATTCCTTGAATACATACTATGGACCTGAATATCTGAGCTTAGTACTTTACCTACATGACCTCATTTAATCCTCAAAAGAATCCGACTCACAGTTCAGAAAACTGAGGCTCAAAAAGCTTAAATTGCTTGACCAGATCAAATAATAAGTAAATGATGGAGCCAAGATTAGAATTCAGACACTCTGTATCTCTTTCATTTATTCATTCATATATGTATGCATTCACCAAGTGAATGTTTTTCTTAAAGATATGCCACTGTAGGAGAAAGATGGCTGCAAATTGTCACTCTACTAAATTGAGAGATAAAGCCCATTTCCTCTTCCCTTGAAACTGGGCTTGTCCTGTGACTTAATTTGACCAGTGGAATATGGTCTCAGGCTCAGGCTAAGGAGATCTGCAGATTTGTGCTATCACACTTTTGGAACATTCTTGGGACTATTGTGTCATAGAGAAGCCCAAGCCACATGAGAGACCACATGGGAAAAAAATAAGATATTCCAGTTAATAGCCCCAACAGGTAGGCCAACATCAAATGTCAGCTATGTGTGTAAACCATCTTGACAATCCCAGGCCAGTAGAACATCATGATCACTATAGCTCCAATCAACACCACGTGGAGCATAAGAATGATCCAGTAGAGTCCAGTCAACCCACAGAACAGTGAAA
This sequence comes from Mirounga angustirostris, assembly GCF_029215605.1. Lineage (NCBI taxonomy): Eukaryota > Metazoa > Chordata > Mammalia > Carnivora > Phocidae > Mirounga > Mirounga angustirostris. The sequence continues at coordinate 170,572,739 of NW_026991709.1, read as the reverse complement.
AAATAATAAATGATTGTTGTTTTCAACCACTATGTTTAAGGGTCGTTAGTTATGCAGTGATAATCAAAGAGCCACAATATTTTTCTTCAAAGGAGAGCATTAGTTATATAGCAAAATGCAACTCTAAAAAGTAAGAAAATACATGAAGAGATTGCTTTGCTCTCATGGCTGCATATGTTTTTCTAATACTTACAGCCCATTAAAGTAAGAAAATCATAACAGACCATGGCCTTTTTTCTTCACTTACTTTTTCAATCACTTATTCATTCATTTACTTATTCACTTATTCATTTGTACATGCATTCAGCAAGTATTTCCTGTTATGTGTGAGCATCTGGATTAATTACTGTGGGTGAACCAAGAACCTATGTAAGACTTTTGCTTTTAAGAACTTTTTAATCTAAAGAAGGGCTCAATAAATACTTTTGGTCTATTGAATCTTGCTCATTCCACAAGGAGTAAAGTGGAATTTAGAAAAGTTAAGGAAAGTAGAAGAAAAAAGTAGGAGAAGCCTAGTTTACATTTTTAAATTTTGCTGTTGATAACACAACATAGATTATGGACTATGCACTGTATTTATATTTTATTTTATTAAGATTTATTTATTTATTTTAAAGAGAGAGAGAGTGTGAGCGAGCACAAGAGTGGGGGAAGGGGTAGAGGGAAAGAATCTTCAAGCAGACTCTCTGCTGAGCTGGGAACTTAATATAGGGCTTGATCCCATAATCCATGAGATCATGACCGGAGCCAAAACCAAGCATCAGACACTTAACCAATTGAGCCACCCAGGCGCCCCAGTATTTATATTTTAATACTTTATTCTTACCCATAAGATATTAGCCCCCTTCCCCAAAAAGTAGACATAAAAAGAGTACAGATTAAATTACTTTTGCTCTTCTGCTTGGTTCTCCTTAAAAGTACTAATTTCCTAACCTATCCTGAGCTTCAGTTCTCTTAAATGAACAGGTGAGATGATTCTAGCCCTATCCACCCCAAGAGATGTTGTAACATGCAAATGATAATAATGAGATAAATTTATTAAACCTTGGCATTGCGGTCAACACTTATTCACATGACCATCTCATTCATTCAGTGAAAATGCTCCTTTTTTTACAAGTGATATTTTATGCACAAGTAAGCAAATGATAAAAGAAAAAAAAAATAAACTGTAAAATCACTACCTAAGTTTAACTAAACAATGTCTCCCCAGACTTAAATGTGTGATTCTAATAGGACTGAGGATCATAATACTCTGCCTCCTTGGCCTCAGAACTGGACATGTGATGCAATTGAATCAAAGTCTACCACCTAAGGATTTTTAGATTTAGAGCTAATGGAGGAAGGGCTTAGAATGTGAGTCACTGAGACAAAAGGATATGAATCAAATACTGCTAGCATTATCTTCCCTGCTATAAGAAGAAAGACTGGGTTCAAGGAGGAAGGGCTTCAACTAGAAGGTAAGGGATACAATCAGGTTGGTGATTGGGGTTAAGGTATCACACATCTCCTTTGTTCTAACCAGAGTCATATTTTTAAGATTAGAGATGCTTTTATCCTAAGAGAGTAATTGTCCAAACAATTTATAGAAGCCTCAGATGACCTCAATATGCCTTTCATGCCCTAATTTTTTTATTCAAAATTCTTTTGGTTGCAACCAAGAGAAATTCAACTTAAATTAACTTGAATTATAAAAGGGAATTCATTGGCTCACATAATTTTAAAGTTAAAGGCTATTATGGCTTCAGGCATGGCTGGATCCAGGAACCCAAGTAAGGTTATTAGGACTTATCTCTCCTTCACTTATCTAGGAAAATACGAGATCCACAGAGAGAAATAAAAGCGAGGGACAGACAAGTCCTGACAAAGTCACTTGGATCCCCTTCCTAACCATATACCAAGACAGGCTTTGTCTCACCCTGTTTTTTAATTTCTATTTCACAACATGTTATCCCTCCAGGATGCCATAAAATGAGCTCAAAGTTGGGGAAAGAGTCAAGAAAGGAAGGATAAAATTTAGTTTGCCATCTATTGGTACAATAGCTAATACCTCTAACCCACAACAGATGCTCAGAAGTCCTGAGCCCAGGAAGCCTTATTCATTACCACTAAAGAAATGAATCTTATGGGGGGCGGAGCAAGATGGTGGAGGAGTGGGAGACCTGGATTTCATCTCCTCTCAGGAATTCAGCTGGATAGGGATCAAACCATTCTGAACACCTACAAACTCAACAGGAGATCGAAGAAAAGAAGAGCAACAACTCTCTGAACAGAAAAGTGAACACTTTCTGGAAGGTAGGACGTGCAGAGAAGTGAATCTGAGGCGATATTCGGGAGGATAGACGGCGGGGGAGGGGCCTCCGTCAGCCGCTTCTGGCAAGTGATAAAGCCACGGAGCACAAAATCGGAACTTTTAGAAGTCTGCTCTGCTGACAGACGTCCCTCCAGTGGCTAAGTGGGGGGTGAAACCCTTGCGGGACAGTGTGGTTTCAGGACCCTCAGGGTCACAGAAAGACTGGGGGTGCCTGAGTGCGACAGAGCTCCCAGGTATTGGAGCAGGGAAGCCGGCTGCAGAGACGGAGACCAGGCACAGGCTCTCAGCTTGGGGTTGCCATAAACCATGATCCGTGGCACAGTCGGGCCACTGCTCCTCCAGCAGGGACCCAACAAGTGGCAGATCTGGGGAGACTCACCTTCCTTCCCCGGGAGGAGAGGTACAGGAGTGCACCGCAGGAATCTGCGGGGTTTAGAGACTCCCCACAGGGTCAGGAGCCAGAGATAGAAACGCGCAGTCACAGGCCGGGTGAGCACAGAGTGTGGCCGGAGACCGGGAAGACGGGAGTGACTGGCGGCTTTTCTCTGGGGGCTCACTGAGGAGCGGGGCCCCGAGTTCTCGGCTCATCCAGGGTGGAGATTGGGAGGCCGCCATTTTCACTCTCCACCACCAAAGCTGTACGGAAAGCTTGAAGGGAACAAAAGCTCCAGAGAGCAAACCCGAGCAGATTACGTAGTCCGGACAAGGCAAGGGCGGGGCAATTTCGCCTCCGGCAAAGACACTGGGAAACCACGGCAACAGGCCCCTCCCCAGAAGATCAGCGAGAACAGCCAGCCAAGACCAAGTTTACCAATCAATGAGAACGGCAGAATGCCAGGGCTAGGGGAATACTGCACATAGAATTCATGGCTTTTTACCATGATTCTTTAGTCTTTCAAAGTTAATTTTTTTTTAACTGTCTTTTTTCTTTTTTTTTTTTTGAATTTTTCTTTTTCCCTTTTTCAACCAACATCTTATCAATCCCTTTTTTAAAAAAAACATTTTCGGGGCGCCTGGGTGGCTCAGTTGGTTGAGCGACTGCCTTCGGCTCAGGTCATGATCCTGGAGTCCCTGGATCCAGTCCCGCATCAGGCTCCCTGCTCAGCAGGGAGTCTGCTTCTCCCTCTGACCCTCCCCCCTCTCATGTGCTCTCTCTCATTCTCTCTCTCAAATAAATAAATACAACCTTTAAAAAAATTTTTTTCATTTTTCATTTTTATTTTTCATTTTTAGAGTCATATCCTATCCCTTCATAGTAGTTACATATTTTTGGCATATACATATAAGTTGTTTATATAAATTGTTCTCTCTTTAAAATTTTGAGATGGTTTCTTCTAACAGATCAAAATATACCCTAAATCTCTACTGTATGGTTTTTTCTACTCCCCTGCCTGATCACATTCTCTCCCTCTTTTTTTTCTTTTTTTTTTAAATCCTCTTTCTTTTTACCAAAAGCTTCTTATCAATTCCTTTATAAAAATTTTTTTTAAGATTTTATTTATTTATTTGAGAGAGAGAATGAGATAGAGAGAGCATGAGAGGGGGGAGGGTCAGAGGGAGAAGCAGACTCCCTGCTGAGCAGGGAGCCCAATGCAGGACTCGATCCCGGGACTCCAGGATCATGACCTGAGCCGAAGGCAGTCGCTTAACCAAGTGAGCCACACAGGCGCCCGATAAAATTTTTTATAATTTCCATCTTTACAGTCATATTCCATCCCTTCATCATATCAACCCTTATTTTTGTACATATATAAGGTTTTCTTTCTTTAAAATTTTGGGAGGCACTTTCTTCTGACAGACCAAATACACCCAAAATCTACTGTGTGGCACTGATCTATATATCACCCTGATCATATTTGATCATATTCTGTTTTTTTGTTTTGTTTTGTTCTGTTTTTGTTTGTTTTTATCTTTATCTTTTTCTTTTCCTTTTTTTTCTTTTTTTCTTTTTCTTTTTTCTCTCTTTCCCTTTCTTTTCCCACTGCTTCAGGTCTTTTCTGATTTGTTTAGTGTATATTTTCTGGGAACATTATTACCCTGTTAGCATTTCGTTCTCTCATTACTCTATTCTTCTCTGGGCAAAATGACAAGATGGAAAAAATCACCTCAACAAAAAGAACAAGAGGTAGTACCGACTGCCAGGGACCTACTCAATACGGACATTAGTCGATGTCAGATCTAGAGTTCAGAATCATCACTTTAAAGATACTAGCTGGGCTTGAAAAACGCATGGAAGTTATTAGAGAAACCCTTTCTGGAGAAGTAAAAGAACTAAAATCTAACCAAGTTGAAATCAAAAAGGCTATTAATGAGGTGTAATCAAATATGGGGGTTCTAACTGCTAGGATAAATGAAGCAGAAGAGAGAATCAGTGATATAGAAGACCAAATGATGGAAAATAAAGAAGCTGAGAAAAAGAGAGATAAACAACTACTGGATCACGAGGGCAGAATTCGAGAGATAAGCGATACCATAAGACAAAACGACATTAGAAAAATTGGGATCCCAGAAGAAGAAGAAGGAGAGAGAGGGGCAGAAGGTATAATGGAGCAAATTATAGTAGAGAACTTCCCTAATTTGGGGAAGGAAACAGGCATCAAAATCCAGGAAGCACAGAGAACTCCTCTCAAAATCAATAAAAATAGGTCAACACCCCGACATCTAATAGTGAAACATACGAGTCTCAGAGACTAAGAGAAAATCCTCAAAGCAGCTCAGGAGAAGAGATATGTAACCTACAATGGTAGAAACATTAGATTGGCAACAGACCTATCCACAGAGACCTGGCAGGCCAGAAAGGACTGGCAGGATATCTTCAGAGCACTAAATGAGAAAAATATGCAGCCAAGAATACTAGATCCAGCTAGGCTGTCATTGAAAATTGAAGGAGAGATAAAAAGCTTCCAGGACAAACAAAAACTAAAGGAATTTGCAAACACACAACCAGCCCTACAGGAAATATTGAAAGGGGTCCTCTAAGCAAAGAGAGACCCTAAAAGCAACATAGACCAGAAAGGAACACAGACAATACACAGTAACAGTCACCTTACAGGCAATACAATGGCACTAAATTCCTATCTTTCAATAGTTACCCTGAATGTAAATGGGCTCAATGCCCCAATCAAAAGACACAGGCTATCAGATTGGATTAAAAAACAAGACCCATCGATATGTTATCTGCAAGAGACTCATTTTAGACCCAAAGATACCCCCAGATTGAAAGTGAGGGGGTGGAAAACCATTTACCATGCTAATGGACACCAAAAGAAAGCTGGTGTGGCAATCCTTATATCAGACAAATTAGATTTTAAACCAAAGACTGTAATAAGAGATGAGGAAGGACACTATATTATACTTAAAGTGTCTATCCAACAAGAAGATCTAACAATTGTAAATATCTATGCCCCTAACATGGGAGCAGCCAATTATATAAGCCAATTAATACCAAAAGCAAAGAAACACATCGACAACAATGCAATAATAGTGGGGGACTTTAACACTCCCCTCCCTGAAATGGACAGATCGTCTAAGCAAAAGATCAACAAGGAAATAAAGACTTTAAATGACACACTGGACCAAATGGACTTCACAGATATATTCAGAACATTCCATCCCAAAGTAACGGAATACACATTCTTCTCTAGTGCCCATGGAACATTCTCCAGAATCGATCACATCCTAGGTCATAAATCAGGTCTCAACTGGTACCAAAAGATTGGGATCATTCCCTGCCTATTTTCAGACCACAATGCTTTGAAACTAGAACTCAATCCCAAGAGGAAAGTCGGAAAGAACTCAAATACATGGAGGCTAAAGAGCATCCTACTAAGGAATGAATGGGTCAACCAGGAAATTAAAGAAGAATTAAAAAAATACATGGAAACCAATGAAAATGAAAACACAACTATTCAAAATCTTTGGGATGCAGCCAAGGCAGCCTAGAGGCAAGTATATAGCAATACAAGCCTTTCTCAAGAAACAAGAAAGGTGGGCGCCTGGGTGGCTCAGTTGGTTAAGCGACTGCCTTCGGCTCAGGTCATGATCCTGGAGTCCCGGGATCAAGTCCCGCATCAGGCTCCCTGCTTGGCAGGGAGCCTGCTTCTGCCTCTGACCCTCCCCCCTCTCATGTGCTCTCTCTCTTTCTCTCTGTCTCAAATAAATAAATAAAATCTTAAAAAAAAAAAAAAAAAAAAAAAAGAAACAAGAAAGGTCTCAAGTACACAACCTAAATCTACACCTAAAGGAGCTGGAGAAAGAACAGCAAATAAAGCCTAAACCCAGCAGGAGAAGAGAAATAATAAAGATCAGAGCAGAAATCAATGAAATAGAAACTAAAAGAACAGTACAACAGATCAACGAAACTAGGAGCTGGTTCTTTGAAAGAATTAACAAGATTGATAAACCCCTGGCCAGACTTATCAAAAAGAAAAGAGAAATGACCCAAATCAACAAAATCATGAATGAAAGAGGAGAGATCACAACCAACACCAAAGAAATACAAACAATTATAAGAACATATTATGAGCAACTCTATGCCAGCAAATTCGATAACCTGGAAGAAATGGATGCATTCCTAGAGATGTATCAACTACCAAAACTGAAGCAGGAAGAAATAGAAAACCTGAACAGACCTATAACCACTAAGGAAATTGAAGCAGTCATCAAAAATCTCCCAACAAATAAAAGCCCAGGGCCAGATGGCTTCCCAGGGGAATTCTACCAAACATTTCAAGAAGCATTAATACCTATTCTTCTGAAACTGTTCCAAAAAATAGAAATGGAAGGAAAACTTCCAAACTCATTTTATGAGGCCAGCATTACCTTGATCCCAAAACCAGATGCAGAAAAAGCTTTTGACAAAGTACAGCATCTTTCTTGATTAAAACTCTTCAGAGTATAGGCATAGAGGGTACATACCTCAATATCATAAAAGCCATCTATGAAAACCCACAGCGAATATCATTCTCAATGGGGAAAAACTGAGAGCTTTCCCCTAAGGTCAGGAACGCGGCAGGGATGTCCACTATCACCACTGCTATTCAACATAGTATTGGAAGTCCTAGCCAAAGCAATCAGACAACAAAAAGAAATCAAAGGCATCCAAATTGGCAAAGAAGAAGTCAAACTCTCAGTCTTTGCAGATGATAGGATACTTTATGTGGAAAACCCAAAAGACTCCACCCCAAAACTGCTAGAACTCATACAGGAATTCAGTAAAGTGGCAGGATATAAAATCAATGCACAGAAGTCAGTGTCATTCCTATATACCAACAACAGGACAGAAGAAAGAGAAATTAAGGAGTTGATCCCATTCACAATTGCACCCAAAACCATAAGATACCTAGGCATAAATCTAACCAAAGAGGCAAAGGATCTGTACTCAGAAAACTATAAAATACTCATGAAAGAAATTGAGGAAGACACAAAGAAATGGGAAAATGTTCCATGCTCATGGACTGGAAGAACAAATATTGTGAAGATGTCCATGCTACCTAGAGCAATCTACACATTCAATGCAATCCCCATCAAAATACCATCCACTTTTTTCCAAGAAATGGAACAAATCATCCTAAAATTTGTATGGAACCAGAAAAGACCCCGAAAAGCCAGAGGAATGTTGAAAAAGAAAAGCAAAGCTGGTGGCATCACAATTCCAGACTTCAAGCTCTATTACAAAGCTGTCATCATCAAGACAGTATAGTACTGTCAGAAAAACAGACACATAGATCAATGGAATAGAACAGAGAGCCCAGAAATGGACCCTCAACTCTATGGTCAACTTATCTTCGACAAAGCAGGAAAGAATGTCCAATGAAAAAAAGACAGTCTCTTCAACAAATGGTGTTGGGAAAACTGGATAGCCACATGCAGAAGAATGAAACTGGACCATTTCCTTACACCACACACAAAAATAGACTCCAAATGGTTGAAAGACCTCAGTTTGGCTATTGTGGACATTGCTGCTATAAACATCGGGGTGCACATACCCTTTCAGATCCCTACTTTTGTATCTTTGGGGTAATACCCAGTAGTGCAATTGCTGGATCATATGGTAGCTCTATTTTCAACTTTTTAAGGAACCTCCATACTGTTTTCCAGAGTGGCTGCACCAGCTTGCATTCCCACCAACAGTGTAGGAGGGTTCCCCTTTCTCTGCATCCCTGCCAACATCTGTCATTTCCTGACTTGTTAATTTTAGCCATTCTGACTGGTGTGAGGTGGTATCTCATTGAGGTTTTGATTTGGATTTCCCTGATGCTGAGCGATATTGAGCTCAGCATCAGGAGTCCATCAAAATCCTAAAGGAGAACACAGGCAGCAACCTCTTCGACCTCAGCCGCAGGAACTTCTTCCTAGAAACACCGCCAAAGGCAAGGGAAGCAAGGGCAAAAATGAACTATTGGGACTTCATCAAGATAAAAATCTTTTGCAAAGCAAAGGAAACAGTCAACAAAACCAAAAGACAACCAACAGAATGGGAGAAGATATTTGCAAATGACATATCAGATAAAGAGCTAGTATCCAAAATCTATAAAGAACGTATCAAACTCAACACCCAAAGAACAAAGAATCCAATCAAGAAATGGGCAGAAGACATGAACAGACATTTTTCCAAAGAAGACATCCAAATGGCCAACAGACACATGAAAAAGAGCTCAATATTGCTCGGCATCAGGAAAATCCAAATCAAAACCTCAATGAGATACCACCTCACACCAGTCAGAATGGCTAAAATTAACAAGACAGGAAATGACAGATGTTGGCGGGGATGCGGAGAAAGGGGAACCCTCCTACACTGTTGGTGGAAATGCAAGCTGGTACAGCCACTCTGGAAAACTGTATGGAGGTTCCTCAAAAAGTTGAAAATAGAGCTACCCTATGACCCAGCAATTGCACTACTGGGTATTTACCCCAAAGATACAAAAGTAGGGATTCGAAAGGGTACGTGCACCCCGATGTTTATAGCAGCAATGTCCACAATAGCCAAACTGTGGAAAGAGCCAAGATGTCCATCGACAGATGAATGGATAAAGAAGAGGTGGTATATATATACAACGGAATATTATGCAGCCATCAAAAGGAATGAGATCTTGCCATTTGCAATGACATGGATGTAACTGGAGGGTAGTATGCTGAGCGAAATAAGTCAAACAGAGAAAGACATGTATCATATGACCTCACTGATATGAGGAATTCTTAATCTCAGGAAACAAACTGAGGGTTGCTGGAGTGGGGGGTGGGGTGGGAGGGATGGGGTGATTGGGTGATAGACACAGGCGAGGCTATGTGCTCTGGTAAGCGCTGTGAATTGTGCAAGACTGTTGAATTTCAGATCTGTACCTCTGAAACAAATAATGCAATATATGTTAAGAAAAAAAAAAGAAGAAGATAGCAGGAGGGGAAGAATGAAGGGGGGGAAATCGGAGGGGTAGACGAACCATGAGAGATGATGGACTCTGAAAAACAAACTGAGGGTTCTAGAGGGGAGGGGGGGTGGGAGGATGGGTTAGACTGGTGATGGGTATTGAGGAGGGCACATTCTGCATGGACCACTGGGTGTTATGCACAAACAATGAATCATGGAACACTACATCTAAAACTAATGATGTAATGTATGGGGGTTAACATAACAATAATAATAATAATAATAATATAAAAAAATGAATCTTATGCATTAGCTGCACTGAATATGTTAGGGGAATGGAGAAGCATTGCTATTTTGATAATCAATTCAAAAGAAAATTAAATTTACTAACGAAAACTACCACTATTCATTTTCCAGCTGCATGTAAAGGTAAAGCCAGCTTAAAACAGCAAACAGCCACCTAATCTCTTAACCTTCAGATATGGTGCAAAAACATTACCTAAAACATACTTCATCATTACTAGTGAAGTAGGCTGTACTCAGAAACTGCACCTTCAACCACTGAACATCTGCCCATTTGTCTTGTGCTGCCCTTCCCTTTCAGTGCCCTAGATACCAAGGAACTTGGCTGCTAAAGGCTGAGGCTGTGATCAAAGCACTCTGAGCTTTCCTACCAGATCTCCAATCATGAGACAAAGAGGCAGACTGGGAAACAGACTCTCTCTGGAAACTGCCTGGCCCTTCAAAATGCTATGTCTACAAAATAGTTAGTGTGGGGCAAACTAGACTCTATCTTTTCCTCAACCTGGTCCTAGGAAAGAGGAAGAGTCTTGTGGTCATTCTGTTTTGTGGCCTTTACTTACATTCAGAGGTACCTGAAGCTAAAGTCTCCTTCGTAGACCATGATGAGCCCCCTTTTATCCTCCTACTGTCAGGGATGAAAGATTTCAAGCCTTGAGTGCAACGGAGCTGCAGGCGCTGACTTTTCCAAAAGATAGAAATCAAAACCCAAAAAAGACCATAAGTTCCCTTTGAAATACAGAAAAACCAGCCTTCTCAGAGTGGCTACTTTCCAGACACACAAATGCTTTAAAGATAAAAACAGATTGTCATGTTTGTCAGGGCAAATAAAAAAGCCTAGAGCGGGGCTCTCAAGTCTCTCTTTTTGTGATAAGGAACATCTTTCCAATCCCTTGCAGCCTTAAGGCAAACGAGGACAGGGAGGTGATGGGGAAATTGTTGAAGAGGGCAGGAAAGTGCCATGTGTTATACATTAGATACAGGGTCCAATACACAGGGGCAGCTATAGCAGAAAAAAAAGGAGTTTGGGTACTCTTTCTAGAGTTTCCAAGCTTTTGGTTTCAGATCCTGTCATTCAACCAAATATTTATTGAGCACTTAATATATATTAGATAATATTCTAGGTCCTTTGGATTCATCAGTGAACAAAAAGAAAAAAAAGAAAGAAAACAGAAAACCTGCTCAAGTTATGTTGTGATGGACTCTGTGGAGAGAGACTGACAATAAATAAAACAAATAAGAAAGTTTGTAATGCCTTAGAAAATAATAAGTACTACAAGGACAATTAAGCCAAGGAAAAGTACTACAGAGAAAACAGAAGTACTACCACATACTCAAAGGAAGAGGTATAGGGAGTGTCAGGAAAGCAAATGGTAGGTTTTATTTTTTTTTTTAAAGATTTATTTATTTATTTGAGAGAGAAAGAGAGAGTGCATGTGGGGGGAGGGGCAGACGGAGAGAATCTCAAGCAGACTCTACACTGAGTGGGGAGTCCAATGCCCAGTTCTATCTCACAACCCATGAGATCACGACCTGAGCCAAAACCAAGAGTTGGAGTCTTAACTGACTGAAACACCCAGGCACCCCCAGTTTACATTTTTAAATCAGTGTTCAGGGAACCAGTGAGCAGGTAAAGTCTGAAAAAAGATTTGAAAAAGTATATTTGGGATGAAGAGTGTTAGAGGCAAAGGACACAGCAAGTGCAAAAGCCCAAAAGAGACCTTGCCAATCAAGTTCAAAGATAACAAGGAGACCAGCATGGCTAGAGAAGAGTGAGTGAGAGGAGCAGAAGTTGGAGATGTGATCAGAGAAGTAGATTTGGATCAGATTAAATATAGATTTATAAAACTTCAGTTTTTGATCTAACATGGAAAGTCTTTGGAGAGTTTTAACCTGAGGTGTGATATAATCTAACTTAGTTACAAAATTAAGGACAGAAACAAGATTACTTAGGAGGCTATTACAATACAACTTTGATGCCCTGGGAATTACAATATGCATCTTCATTCTATCACAGTCTACCTTCAAATAGTATTAAACTACTTCACATACAATTGGAGACCCTTACAACAGAATGCTTACATTTCTCCCACCTATCCATTCTGCTATTGTCATATTTTATTCCTACATATGTTATAAATTCTACATTATTTTTACTATAAAGAAAATTATTTTTCAAAGAAATATATGTATACATGAGGAAAGAAAATCTTTTGTATTTTCCCACATATTTACCATATACTGAGCCCTTAATTCTGTTCCATCTGGTATCATTTTCCTACATCCTGAAACTTCCTTTATCATTTATTTAAGTGTAAATGTGCTGGCAATGAATTCTCTCAGCTTTTGTTTATCTGAAAATTTCTTTATTTCACATTTATTTTTGAAGGTTATTTTCCACAGATATAGAATTCTAAGTGTTTTTTTTTCTGCCCAGCATACTAAAGATGTCATTCTATTTTCTTTTGTATTGCATTATTTCTAATAAGAAATCAGTGATTATTCTTATTTTGTTCCTCTGTGGGTAATGTGGCTTCTCTTTAGCTGTTCTTAAGACTTTTTTTAATCACTGGATTTCAATAAGTTCATTATGATATACTTTGGTGTAGTTTTCTTTGTGTTTATTCTGTTTGGGACTCATTGAACTACTTGGATCAGGAGACTTAAAGATTTCTTTAACTTTGGAGATTTTTCAGCCATTATTATTATTTTTTATGTCCCTGTCCCATCCTTTCTTCCTGGAATTCTAATTACATATGTTAAACTGCCTGTGGTCCCAGGAGCTCACTGAGTATCTGTTAATTACATTTAAAACTCTTTTTTTGTATCTGTGCTTCAGTTTAATAGTTTCTACTGCTGTGTTTTCAAGTTCTATGATCTATTTTGGAGGGGAGGTGAAAGGTGTGATTCACCTGCTGTTAATTTTTCATTTCTGATATGGTATTTCTCCATTTTAGAAGTTCCATTTGATACTTTTTAAATATTTTCCATTTATCCTTTTGCTACATTCACATTTTCATTTAAATCTCTGAGCATATTTACCAGAGCTGTTTTCAGATCCTGTCTGCTAATTCCATTGTTTCTATCATTCCTAGGTCTGATTCTACTGAATGATTATAAGTCACATTTTCCAGCTACTTAAAATGTCTAATAATTTTTTGTTAGATAATGGACATCAAAAATGTTATATTATTGGGTCTGGATTTTGTTGCATTCCTTTAAAGAGTGTTGAAGTTTCTTTTGGTAGGCAGTTAACATTACTTGCAAATGGGCTTGATCTTTTCTTATTTTTCTGTTCTGTTAAGGTAGGTCAAGAGTACCCTTTATTTTAGAGTTAGTTTAGTTCTACTACTAAGACATAACTCTTGTGGTGTCTTTAATGATATGCCAGGTGTTCAATGAAGTCTCTCCAGTATTACTGGTTAGAACTAAAATAGCTTCCAGGCTGTGTGAGATCTGGAAACCATGTAGCTCACCACTACCCAGTCACTCCATTGTCCAACATTGTGAAATTTCACCATATGTATTTACATCTTAGTATCCAGCAATGATTCAAGGGAAATACTATGCAGATTTTTGGAGCTGTCTTTCGGCATAATTCTCTCCTCTCTGGCACTCTGTAACCACAAATTTCTGTGCCCTGTCCTCCACAAATTCCAACATTTTTCTTTTTAACTAAGCAATACCCCTGGGCTTTGCTTTGGTTTCCCATCTCTGGAATACAGTGCATAAAGTGCCTGGAAGCAAAAGCTAGAATAATCTTAGGGCTCATCTTTTTTTTTTTTTTTTCTCTCTCTTTTCTCAGTGAATACACTCCTACGCTGCCTGTTGTCCACTCTCCAAAAAGCATTATTTTGTTTTGTACAGTTTTCTAGTTTGTTTTTTTAAGTAGGAAAATAAGAGTAGACCTAGAAGGACTTGAAAGGGATTTCCAAGTCTTCATTTTATGGGTCAGATGTTATGACACATCCAAGGTCACACAGAGGTTGTGACACACCCAAGATCACACAGCTACCAATAGCAGCCTTAAGCTTAGAAACTATGTTTCCTAATTCTAACTCCAATGCCTTTCTACTCCATCATGCTGCGGCCTACAAAATGTCTAATAGAAGGTGGTATATTAGTTTCCTAGAGCTGTTGTAGCAAATTACCACAAATAGGTGGCTCAAAATAACAGAAAGGTATTATCTTATAATTCTGGAGATCAAGACTCTAAATCCAGGTGTGAGCAAGCTTCTAGAGGCTCTGAGGGAGAATCTTTTCCATAACTCTCTCCTAACTTGTGGTGATTGCTACAGTCATTGTGTCCCTGGGCTTATAGACAAATCACTGCAATCTCTGCCTCAGTCTTCACATGGTCTTATACCCTGTGTGTCTCATAAGGACACTTATCATTGGCTTTAGGGTCCACCCAGTTAATCCAGGATGATTTCCTCTAGAGATCTTTCATTTAATTGCATCTGCAAAGACTCTTTCTCCAAACAGGGAAACAGGGTCATATCCACAGGTACTGGGGTTAGGTCTTGCATATAACTTTTTATGGAGGACTATATTCAACTCAATACAGGTGGGAAAGGGTAAAGGCAAATAATACAGCCAAACTCACATAATACAGTTTGGAAATGTTTGCCTCATATAAACACAAATATTAAGGCTGACCCAAGCCCGGGTCTATTTTGGAGAATTTGAAAGGTTTTCCAGGTAGAGCTCTAAAATCTGAAAAAAATACAAAATTAGATTGATAATGTCCCATTTCATTTAAGCACAATTATGTTACTGTTCACACCTTTTTTACCACTTTCTGTATTATGCATTTAACACTACTGTTAATTTAGCCAAATCACCCAGCTGTAATAAGTAATAACTTCTTTCATTTAATCTAACCTCTTCTTTCTCTAATAACCATATCAGTCATGACTAGAGTCCTGAATTCTGAAAATAGTGATATGTAGAAGAAATAAATTGCTGACAAGGCTTTATCTATGACAGGAGGATTGTCATCACTGTAGTTGTGTTCCTTCTTTGCTGAGATGACCCAATGCCACTTTCAGAGCATTTGGGGAGTAAAAAAGAAAGTCTATCATGTGACATGTAATTGCTATTTTATCTATTATTTTTCATTAACCAATAACATTTGTTTTTCAGCATGAATTCTTTTTTTCTTTTTCACTTTTTTCCAACTTTCTCAGCAGGTTCAGATGGTACGTTGTGAGACAAAAGCAAAAACAATAGAGAATCATGTCACACAAAAAAAAATAGCAATAAGGCATCATGAAAGGACAGCACAGGTACTTTGTTTTTTTGTGGGTTTTTTTTTTTTTTTTAAGATTTTATTTATTTATTTGACAGAGAGAGACACAGCAAGAGAGGGAACACAAGCAGGCAGAGTGGGAGACATAGAAGCAGGCTTCCCACTGAGCAGGGAGCCTGATGTGGGGCCCAATCCCAGGACCCTGGGATCATGACCTGAGCCGAAGGCAGACACTTAACAACTGAGCCACCCAGGCGCCCCACAAAGGCACTTTGTTAAAATATCATTCCAACATGAATAATTGACAGTGTTAATTTTTTTAAAAAAAGATATCTAGAACAGATATCACCCTGTGATCCTTAAGCAATGCTCTGAAACTTCATTTGCTACAAACACATCCACTGCATTGCAGTTGGGAATTCATCCTTCAACCCAAATTTCAACTAGGTTAAAAGTCCTATTGGCTACTGAGCAGTGGCCATCAATTTGGTTTGCTTTATGATCTGGACCAAACACAAACATTAAGTTAGGCCAAACAAAATGCCCACTTGCACTCCTCAAATTTCTTTTTTTTTAAAGATTTGATTTGATTTGATTTGATTTATCTTTTTATCAATTTAGAGAGAGTTGGGGGAGGGGCAGACGGAGAGGGAGAGAATCTCAAGCAGACTCAGAGCACTATGTGGGGCTTGATCTCATGACCCTGAGACCATGACTGGAGCCAAAACCAAGAGTCAGACGCTCAACCAATTGAGACAAGCAGGGGTCCTTGCACTCCTCAAATTTCTAAAGCTGATTTAAAAAAACTGGAAAATTGAGTTGAATAGGAATGGGAAAAATAAAGAGGCACATTTTTAATGAAAAAGGAAGCCTGCCAATATCAATCTCCATTATGACATAGACTCCACCCCCCACCAAATTGAACTGGAATGTAACAGCACACACTGCCCAAGGAATCACAACTTGGCAGAGGAGGGGCAAAATGTAGAGGGATGTTAATAGACCTAGAATTAGAATTGTGAATTAGAGTATACTAATTCTAGGTAAGTAGAGGAAGTTACAGATAATTGCCAAAGTAATTGGAAAATGAGCCTAATACTGAGTTAAGAAATGAATGACAGAGTATTGGAAATTGAAGAGAATTTAGAGCTTAAATTGCTTATTTTAAAGATGCAGATACTGACAGTCAGAGACAGTCTTGCCCAAGGTAATCAGAACCTACATGCTTTTCAGTCTGGTGCTCTCTCTACTCAACTCCTTCTTCTAAAGGCTATGGGGCTATATTAGAGTTCCTCAGTTTATTCCTCAGCCCCCTTTCCTTCTCTTTCCTCTTCCTTCCATGATGTTATTCTCTTCCCATAGCTTTTATTATCAGACTAACATCCAAATGTATTTCTCCAGTGTCAACTTCTCTGAACTTCAGACTTCGAGTTAACAGTTTTACTTGTATGTTTCACAGATATCTCAAACTTAACATGTGCAGATGCAAACTTTCAATTCCCATCCTTCCCTCTACAAATCTACTCCTGAACTGTTTTC
Organism: Mirounga angustirostris; assembly: GCF_029215605.1. Lineage (NCBI taxonomy): Eukaryota > Metazoa > Chordata > Mammalia > Carnivora > Phocidae > Mirounga > Mirounga angustirostris. The sequence goes on along the minus strand of NW_026991709.1, from coordinate 170,555,972 downwards.
CAGCTACTAGATGAAACTACCATCTTACCAGTTCCTCTACCCAGAATCCAAGATGTCAGCCTTGAATTGATGCCTTCCCTTTACCTTTGTACTACATCCAACCCATCAATGAGACCCCTAAGTATATCTCAAAAATATCTCCATCCATTTTCACTGCCACCAACACAGTCCAAAGCACCAACACCAACAGATTACGTCCTAAATGGTCTCTCTATTCTGATTTTCCCACTTCTCATTCATTTGCCACACAGCAGCCAGGTGATCTATTAAAAACATTCTATTTTAATAAAATCCAAATTCCCCATTATTGCTTACAAGGTCAGATATTACCTGGCCCCTTAGTTCCTTCCCTAACCTCACTGCATGCCAGCCTTTCCCTGACCACTCTGCTCTAGCTATACTGACCTCTTCAATCTCTCAAACACACCATGGTCTTTCTACTTCAGGGCCTTTGCACATTCTGCTTCCTCTGTCAAGAACACTCTTCTCTCCATGCTAAAATGCTGTAACCTTTTATACCTCAGGGCTTGTAGTAAATGTCACTTATAAATCTCTACTTATAAGTCCTCTGTCCACTCATATAAACTAGGCCTTAGCTTCCTTTAGCTCCTTTCTATAGGAGCACTTTATTCCCTTTATAGCATTTATTACAACTTGTAATCACTTATTTATTTGGTTATTGATTATTATCCATCATGTGTCTTTCAGCTAAATATCAACAAGAATCAAATGTCTTTTCTACTGATTCACCCTTGTATCACTCGCATCTAGCACAGAATAGGTATCCAATAGTGTTCTCTGAATTAATGAAAATGAGGGACACTTACAGCACTGTTCTTTCTACCCAAAAGGGACACAAAAGACTATGAACTTCCATTCTATGTCAACATATTCACTAAGAAGGAATGTCACAATAGAGGATAGCTAAAATACTGAAGGTTGTCAACTATTATTCTCTAGAGATCTTTCTTAAACAGTGTCCCATCCATCAAGGATGAATTAAATTCAGCCCTGCTTGAAGACAGAATGAAATGACTTCACCCAGCCCCTTATGAACTTATGATTTTATGAAAAATCCATAAGCTCTCATCCTCCCAGCACACTGATAACTAGGTAATTACCCTTTTGATGAAAAAGGAACCCTTTTTATATCTATCCTCATTGAATTATGGACCTCAAAATTGAATTGGAGTCTAATAGACATCAAGTACCAACTACCTACCACTTCCCAGCAAAGATGAGAGATAATTTATAGTGTTATCTGGGAATTCAGGGACAGTGCTGTCAGAATGTCCTTCCTACCTTCTCCAGTGACTCCTCACTGTGAACCCTAAGTCCACAGTATCAATTAAGTGCCCTCCTCAGTTTGTGAGCCAATCCCTAACAAAACAGAAGAGGCATTAGTTGCCCCACGTGGTCTGTTCATGGGTTTTGAAATTAAGCCATTCAGTTGAAGATTTTGTATAGATTCACTTTGAGATTCAACTTTCACCATTCCTACCATGTTAAGCAAGGTCAGGGGGCTTTGTCCCGACAACACATCAGTTCCCACACTGCAGTGGACCTGTCCCAGAATCCCAATCTGCTTTCCAGGGTCTTGACACCTGTGTAAGACCCTGTCCACACACTCTGATTACTGAATGAGCACTTGCATCAGTGGGCTGATTACTGGAATCATACCATTAACTCCCCACCTGACTGTGCCCAGAACCCACAATATGTATGTCTGCCCCATGATCCTGCAGATATTGGCACTACTCAGTTATCGGTAATGGATCAGATTAAGTCCTCATTAGCTAGCTGCCACATTCCATAGCCAAGGCTATTACTCTTACTCCTAGATATTCTTGCCTAACACCCTGTTTTTAGGGGCTCAGACCACAGACATTTATAGTTGAGCCTATCAAAACTATCAGGCCCACACTTCTACCTGGTGTCTCCATATTAATCCCCTGTGATTTCTTTTCATCCAACTGTCAGTTTGGAGGCATAATCTGATAAACCTTTACCTTCTGGACATTAGCATTGGAAAACTTCATTATTTTTAGTTAAGATACAACAGAGTGACAAATGTAGCTTCAAATAGCTGAACAACTTCTTTCCCCTTGAGAATTTTTGCACAACTTCCCATAAACGGTACCCAAGGACATTTCTTTTCTCTCTTTGCTAACATGGAGTACAGCAAGGTTACATTAGCTAATAAAAACTCTCTGCTGACAAAAGATGCTTTTGAAAAGTCACTCGAAAAGGGAGCACTGTTGATAGCTTTATTAAAATAAAATGCCACATCTTTGTGAAGTTAAAAATCTCTGGATTTTGGTGAAAAGTCTGGTCAGCTCTAAATTCAATGGAAAGTCTTTTAAGAACCATGTTTTCCTTAAGCTGGCCTCACCATACATAACAGCTAGAATATAAATCCAGACTATTCCAGCCCATCTATCATTTCTTTTCCATGTCATGAATGGGCTCCAATGTGAAGGAGAGATCTACAGAATTAAATGAGACAGATTCTATTCTGAACACCAATTAATAGAAGTTATGGAAATCATGATATCAAAACAACTTCATGCAAGTTCTTTTATAATTTAATTTTATTTTTTTAAATTTTATTTTATTATGTTATGTTAATCACCATACATTACATCATTAGTTTTTGATGTAGTGTACCATGATGCATTGTTTGGGTATAACACCCAGTGCTCCATTCAATATGTGCCCTCTTTAATACCCAACGCAAGGCTAACCCATTCCCCCAACCCCCTCCCCACTAGAACCCTCAGTTCGTTTCTCAGAGTCCATAGTCTCTCATGATTCGTCTCCCCCTCTGATTCCCCCCCTTCATTTTTCACTTCCTACCATCTTCTTTTTTTTTTTTAACATATAATGTATTATTTGTTTCAGAGGTAGAGGTCTGTGATTCAACAGTCTTACACAATTCACAGCGCTCACCATAGCACACACCCTCCCCAATGTCTATCACCCAGCCACCCCATCCCTCCCACCTCCACCACTCCAGCAACCCTGTTTGTTTCCTGAGATTAAGAATTCCTCATATCAGTGAGATCATATGATACATGTCTTTCTCTGATTAACTTATTTTGCATAGCATAATACCCTCTAGTTCCATCCACGTCATTGCAAATGGCAAGATTTTGGGTTTTTTTCTGACAGCTGCATAACATTCCTTTCTGTATATATATATCACATTTCTTTATCTATTCATCTTTCGATAGACATCTTGGCTCTTTCCATAGTTTGGCTATTGTGGACATTGCTGCTATAAACATTGGGGTGCATGTACCCCTTTGGATCACTACATTTGTATCTTTGGGGAAAATAAGCAGTAGTGCAATTGCTTGGTCGTAGGGTAGCTCTATTTTCAACTTTTGAGGAACCTCCATACTTTTTTCCAGAGTGGCTGCACCAGCTTGCATTCCCACCAACAGTATAGGAGGGTTCCGCTTCCGCCACATCCACGCCAACGTCTGTCATTTCCTGACTTGTTAATTCTAGCCATTCTGACTGGTGTGAGGTGGTATCTCATTGAGGTTTTGATTTGGATTTCCCTGATACCAAGCGATGCTGAGCACTTTTACATGTGTCTGTTGGCCATTTGGATGTCTTCTTTGGAAAAATGTCTGTTCATGTCTTCTGCCCATTTCTTGATTGGATTCTTTGTTCTTTGGGTGTTGAGCTTGATAAGTTCTTTATAGATTTTAGATACTAGCTCTTTATCTGATATGTCATTTGCAAATATCTTCTCCCATTCAGTCAGTTGTCTTTTGCTTTTGTTGACTTTCCTTTCTGTGCAAAAGCTTTTTATCTTGATGAAGTCCCAATAGTTCATTTTTGCCCTTGCTTCCCTTGCCTTTGGCGATGTTTCTAGGAAGAAGTTACTGCGGCTGAGGTTGAAGAGGTTACTACCTATGTTCTCCTTGAGGATTTTGATGGACTCCTGTCTCACATTGAGGTCTTTCAACCTTTTTGAGTCTATTTTTGTGTGTGGTGTATGGAAATGGTCCAGTTTCATTCTTCTGCATGTGGCTGTCCAATTTTCCCAACACCATTTATTGAAGAAACTGTCTTTTTTCCATTGGACATTCTTTCCTGCTTTGTCGAAGATGAGTTGACCATAGAGTTGAGGGTCCATTTCTGGGCTCCCTATTCTGTTCCTTTGACCTATGTGTCTGTTTTTGTGCCAGTACCATACTGTCTTGATGATGACAGCTTTGTAATAGAGCTTGAAGTCTGGAATTGTGATGCCATGGCTTTGTTTTTTTTTCAACATTCCTCTGGCTCTTCGGGGTCTTTTCTTGTTCCATACAAATTTTAGGATTATTGGTTCTTCCAATCCATAAGCATGGAACGTTTTTCCATTTCTTTGTGTCTTCCTCAATTTTTTTCATGAGTATTTTATAATTTTCTGAGTACCGATTCTTTGCCTCTTTGGTTAGATCTATTCCTAGATATTGAATGGTTTTGGATGCAATTGTAAATGGGATCGACTCCTTAATCTCTTTCTTCTGTCTTGTTGTTGGTGTACAGAAATGGAACTGATTTCTGTGCATTGATTTTATATCCTGCCACTTTACTGAATTCCTCTATGAGTTCTAGCAGTTCTGGGGTGCAGTCTTTTGGGTTTTCCACATAAAGTATGATGTCATCTGCAAAGGGTGAGAGTTTGACTTCTTCTTTGCCAATTTGGATGACTTTTTTTCTTTTTGTTGGCTGATAGTTGTGGCTAGGACTTCTAGTACTATGTTGAATAGCAGTGGTGATAATGGACATCCCTGCTGTGTTCCTGACCTTAGGGGGAAAGCTCTCAGTTTTTCCCCATTGAGAATGATATTTGCTGTGGGTTTCTCATAGATGGCTTTTATTTATTGAGGTATGTACCCTCTATCCTTATACTCTGAAGACTTTTAAACAAGAAAGATGCTGTACTTTGTCAAAAGCTTTTTCTGCAACTATTGAGAGGATCATATGATTCTTGTTCTTTCTTTTATTAATGTATTGTATCACGTTGATTGATTTGCAGATGTTGAACCAACCTTGCAGCCCAGGGATAAATCCCACTTGGTCATGGTGAATAATCCTTTTAATGTACTGTTGGATCCTACTGGCTAGTATTTTGGTGAGAATTTTTGCATCCATGTTCATCAGGGATATTGGTCTGTAGTTCTGCTTTTTGATGGGGTCTTTGTCTGGTTTTGGGATCAAGGTAATGCTGGCCTCATAAAATGAGTTTGGAAGTTTTCCTTCCATTTCTATTTTTTGGAACAGTTTCAGAAGAATAGGTATTAATTCTTCTTGAAATGTTTGGTAGAATTGCCCTGGGAAGCCATCTGGCCCTGGGCTTTTGTTTGTTGGGAGATTTTTGATGACTGCTTCAATTTCCTTAGTGGTTATAGGTCTGTTCAGGTTTTCTATTTCTTCCTGCTTCAGTTTTGGTAGTTGATACATCTCTAGGAATGCATCCATTTCTTCCAGGTTATCGAATTTGCTGGCGTAGAGTTGCTCATAATATGTTCTTATAATTGTTTGTATTTCTTTGGTGTTGGTTGTGATCTCTCCTCTTTCATTCATGATTTTGTTGATTTGGGTCATTTCTCTTTTCTTTTTGATAAGTCTGGCCAGGGGTTTATCAATCTTGTTAATTCTTTCAAAGAACCAGCTCCTAGTTTCGTTGATCTGTTGTACTGTTCTTTTAGTTTCTATTTCATTGATTTCTGCTCTGATCTTTATTATTTCTCTTCTCCTGCTGGGTTTAGGTTTTATTTGCTGTTCTTTCTCCAGCTCCTTTAGGTGTAGGTTTAGGTTGTGTACTTGAGACCTTTCTTGTTTCTTGAGAAAGGCTTGTATTGCTATATACTTGCCTCTTAGGACTGCCTTTGCTGCATCCCAAAGATTTTGAATAGTTGTGTTTTCGTTTTCATTGCTTTCCGTGAATTTTTTTAATTCTTCTTTAATTTCCTGGTTGACCCATTCATTCCTTAGTAGGATGCTCTTTAGCCTCCATGTATTTGAGTTCTTTCTGACTTTCCTCTTGTGATTGAGTTCTAGTTTCAAAGCATTGTGGTCTGAAAATAGGCAGGGAATGATCCCAATCTTTTGGTACCAGTTGAGACCTGATTTATGACCTAGGATGTGATCTATTCTGGAGAATGTTCCATGGGCACTAGACAAGAAAGTGTATTCCGTTGCTTCAGGATGGAATGTTCTGAATATATCTGTGAAGTCCATTTGGTCCAGTGTGTCATTTAAAGTCTTTATTTCCTTGTTGATTTTTTGCTTAGACGATCTGTCCATTTCAGGGAGGGGGGTGTTAAAGTCCCCCACTATTATTGTATTGTTGTCGATGTGTTTCTTTGCTTTTGTTATTAATTGGCTGATATAATTGGCTGCTCCCATGTTAGGGGCATAGATATTTACAATTGTTAGATCTTCTTATGGATAGACACTTTAAGTAGGCTATAGTGTCCTTCCTCATCTCTTATTATAGTCTTTGGTTTAAAATCTAATTTGTCTGATATAAGGATTACCACCCCAGCTTTCTTTTGGTGTCCATTAGCATGGTAAATGGTTTTCCACCCCCTCACTTTCAATCTGGGGGTGTCTTTGGGTCTAAAATGAGTCTCTTGCAGACAGCATATCGATGGGTCTTGTTTTTTTATCCAATCTGATAGCCTGTGTCTTTTGATTGGGGCATGTAGCCCATTTACATTCAGGGTAACTATTGAAAGATAGGAATTTAGTGCCATTGTATTGCCTGTAAGGTGACTGTTAATGTATATTGTCTGTGTTCCTTTCCGGTCTATGTTGCTTTTAGGGTCTCTCTTTGCTTAGAGGACCCCTTTCAATATTTCCTGTAGGGCTGGTTTGGTGTTTGCAAATTCTTCTAGTTTTTGTTTGTCCTGGAAGCTTTTTATCTCTCCTTCTATTTTCAATGACAGCCTAGCTGGATATAGTATTCTTGGCTGCATATTTTTCTCATTCAGTGCTCTGAAGATATCCTGCCAGTCCTTTCTGGCCTGCCAGGTCTCTGTGGATAGGTCTGTTGCCAATCTAATGTTTCTACCATTGTAGGTTACAGACCTCTTGTCCCAAGCTACCTTCAGCATTTTCTCTTTGTCTCTGAGACTTGTAAGTTTTACTATTAGATGTTGGGGTACTGACCTATTTTTATTGATTTTGAGGGGGGCTCTCTGTGCTTCCTGGATTTTGATGCCTGTTTCCTTCCCCAAATTAGGGAAGTTCTCTGCTATAATTTGCTCCTTTATACCTTCTGCCCCTCTCTCTCTTTCTTCTTCTTCTGGGATCTCAATTATTCTAATATTGTTTCATCTTATGGCATCACTTATCTCTCAAATTCTGCCCTCATGATCCAGTAGTTGTTTATCTCTCTTTTTCTCAGCTTACTTATTCTCCATCATTTGGTCTTCTATCTCACTGATTCTCTCTTCTGCCTCATTTATCCTAGCAGTTAGAACCCCCATATTTGATTGCACCTCATTAATAGCCTTTTTGATTTCGACTTGGTTAGATTTTACTTCTTTTATTTTTCCAGAAAGGGTTTCTCTAGTATCTTCCATGTTTTCACATCCAGCTAGTATCTTTAAAATCATCATTCTGAACTCTAGTTCTGACATCTTACTAATGTCTGTATTGATCAGGTCCCTGGCAGTCGGTACTACCTCTTGTTCTTTTTTTTTTTTTTTTGAGGTGATTTTTTCCATCTTTTCATTTTGTCCAGAGAAGAATAGATGAATGGGAGAACAAAATGCTAACAGGGTAACAATGACTCCAGAAAAATATACACTAAACAAATCAGAAGAGACCTGAAACTGGGGGAAAAGAAACGGAAAGAAGGGGAAAAAAAAAAAAGAATATGATCAAATATGATCAGGCTGGTGAATAGATCAGTGCCACATACTAGATTTTGGGCTTATTTTGATCTGTTAGAAGAAACTGCCTCCCAAAATTTTAAAGAAAGAAAAACATATATGTACAAAAATAAGGGTAAATTCCATGAAGGGATGGAATGTGACTGTAAAGATGAAAATTATAAAAGATTGTATAAAAGGAATTGATAAGATGAGAAGTTGGTTGAAAAAAGAAAGAAAAGAAATTTAAAAAGGGGGTGGGGGAGAGAATGTGATCAGACAGGAGACTAGAACAAAGCCATACACTAGAGATTTAGGGTATATTTTGGTCTGTTAGAAGAAACTGTATCCCAAAATTTTAAAGAGAGAACAACTTATATATATACCAGAAATAAGGTTAACTACAATGAATGGATAGACTATGACTCTAAAGATGAAAAATAAAAAATATTTTTAAAAAAGGGATTGATAAGATGTTGGTTGAAAAAGGGAAAAAGAAAAATTCAAAAAAAAAAGAAAATTAAAAAAATTAACTTTGAAAGACTAAAGAATCTTGGTAAAAAAAAGCCATGAATTCTATGTGCAGTATTCCCCTAGCGCTGGAGTTCTGCCGTTCTCATTGATCGGTAAACTTGGTCTTGGCTGGCTGTTCTCGCTGATCTTCTGGGGGAGGGTCCTGTTGCTGTGGCTACCAAATGTCTTTGCCAGAGGCGGAATTGCCCCGCCCTTGCCCCCTCCTGGCTAAGTAATCTGCTCAGGTTTGCTCTCTAGAGCTTTTGTTCCCTGCGAGCTTTCCTTACAGATTTGGAGGCGGAGAGTGAAAATGGCGGCCTCCCAATCTCCACCCCGGAGGAGCCAAGAATTCAGGGCCCGGCTCCTCAGTGCACCCCCAGAGAAAATCAGTCAGTCAGTCCCATCTCCCCGATCTTCGGCCACACTCCACGCTCACCTGGCCTGTGACCAAGAGTTTCTATCCCTGGCACACAACCCTGTTTGGAGTTTCCAAACCCAGCAGATCCGTGCAGTGCGCTCCTGCGCTGCTTCTCCCAGGGGAGGAAGGGGAGTCGCCACAGATCTGCCATTTGTTGGGTCCCTGCATGAAGAGCAGTGGCCCGACTGTGCCGTGGATCACAGTTTATGCCAACCCCAAGCTAAGAGCCCTCTCCTCGGATCCATCTCTGCAGCCAGCTTCCCCGCTCCAATATGGGGGAGCTCTGCCGCACTCAGGCACACCCAGTCTTTCTGTGACCCTGAGGGGTCTGTCCCAGAGAGGGTTCCAAACTTCATGCAAGTTAAAACAATAGTTAAGTACCATTTTTGCTCATCACCTGGCAAGAACACTTAAATGTGAATATTGGCCAGTATACAAGGAAATGATATTCTCATACACTGTTATTGTGAAAGTGTATTTGTGCAGCCTTTCCAATAGACATTTTGATAGTATGTATTAAAATGTAAAATGCAGATAACCTTAAACTCAGTGATTCTTCTTCAAGGTATCCTAGAGAGATAATTACACATGTGTGGAAAGGGATGCTCAATATAGCACTGTTCATAATAGTAAAAATATTGACACTCACCAAAATGTCCATCATCAGGGGAATGGTTAAATGTACATCTATTTGGCAATTGAAATAATGAGGTAGATTTACATGTATAATGATTGGGAAAGATATCTACACAACAATACAAACAATATAATCCCATATGTATAAAAGAGAAACATATTTAAATCTTTACATATATAAATATAAGCACAAAAATACATATGTATTTAAATGTATATAAAAGGTTGTGAAGAAAATATTTATAAATCACATATCTGAAAAGGGTCTTGTATCCAGATTATATTAAGAATGCACCCATCGGGGGGCAGAGCAAGATGGCGGAGGAGTAGGAGACCTGGATTTCGTCTCCTCTCAGGAATTCAGCTGGATAGGGATCAAACCATTCTGAACACCTACAAACTCAACAGGAGATCGAAGAAAAGAAGAGCAACAACTCTCTGAACAGAAAAGCGACCACTTTCTGGAAGGTAGGACGTGTGGAGAAGTGAATCCGAGGCGATATTTGGGAGGATAGACGGCGGGGGAGGGGCCTCCGTCGGCCGCTTCTGGCAAGTGATAGAGCCCCGGAGCACAAAATCGGAACTTTTAAAAGTCTGGTCCGCTGAGGGACATCACTACAGTGGCTAAATTGGGGGTGGAATCCTCGCGGGACAGTGTGGTCTCAGGACCCTCGGGGTCACAGAAAGACCGGGGGTGCCTGAGTGTGGCAGAGCTCCCAGGTATCGGAGCAGGGAAGCCGGCTGAAGAGGCAGAGCCCAGGCGCGGGCTCTCAGCTCCGGGTTGCCATAAACCGTGATCCGTGGCACAGTCGGGCCACTGCTCCTCCAGCAGAGACCCAAGAAGGGGCAGATCCGGGGAGACTCACCTTCCTCCCCCGGGAGGAGCGGTGCGGGAGCGCACCACAGGGATCTGCTGGGTTTGGAGACTCCACACGGGGTCAAGTGCCGGAGACAGAAACGTGTGGTCACAGGCCGGGTGAGCACAGAGTGCGGCTGGAGACCGGGGACACGGGAGTGACTGACTGCTTTTCTCTGGGGGCTCACTGAGGAGCAGGGACCCGAGTTCTCGGCTCCTCCGGGGCGGAGATTGGGAGGCCGCCATTTTCACTCTCCGCCTCCAAAGCTGTAAGGAAAGCTCACAGGGAACAAAAGCTCCAGAGAGCAAACCCGAGCAGATTACTTAGCCAGGAGGGGGCAAGGGCGGGGCAATTCCGCCTCCGGCAAAGACATTTGGAAACCATGGCAACAGGCCCCTCACCAGAAGATCAGCGAGAACAGCCAGCCAAGAGCAAGTTTACCGATCAATGAGAACGGCAGAACTCCAGCGCAAGGGGAATACTACACATAAAATTCATGGCTTTTTTACCATGATTCTTTAGTCTTTCAAAGTTAATTTTTTTAACTGTCTTTTTTTCCTTTTTTTTTTTTGAATTTTTCTTTTTCCCTTTTTTCAAGCAACATCTTATTAATCCCTTTTTTAAAAAAAAACATTTTTATTTTTCATTTTTAGAGTCATATTCTATCCCTTCATAGTAGTTATGTATTTTTTGGCATATATATATAAGTTGTTTATATAAATTGTTCTCTCTTTAAAATTTTGAGATGGTTTCTTCTAACAGATCAAAATATACCCTAAATCTCTACTGTATGGTTTTTTCTACTCCCCTGCTGATCACATTCTCTCCCTTTTTTTTCCTCTCTTTTTTTTAAATCCTCTTCTTTCTTTTTACCAACAGCTTCTTATCAATTCCTTTTATAAAATTTTTTATAATTTCCATCTTTACAGTCATATTCCATCCCTTCATCATATCAACCCTTATTTTTGTACAAACATAAGGTTTTCTTTCTTTAAAATTTTGGGAGGCACTTTCTTCTAACAGACCAAATACACCCAAAATCTAGTGTGTGGCACTAATCTATATACCAGCCTGATCATATTTGATCACATTTTGTTTTTTTGTTTTGTTTTGTTTTGTTCTGTTTTTGTTTGTTTTTATCTTTATCTTTTTCTTTTCCTTTTTTTCTCTTTTTTTCTTTTTCTTTTTTCTCTCTTTCCCTTTCTTTTCCCACTGCTTCAGGTCTTTTCTGATTTGTTTAGAGTATATTTTCTGGGGACGTTGTTACTCTGCTAGCATTTTGTTCTCTCATTAATCTATTCTCCTCTGCACAAAATGACAAGACGGAAAAAATCACCTCAACAAAAAGAACAAGAGGTAGTACCGACTGCCAGGGACCTAATCAATACAGACATTAGTAAGATGTCAGAACTAGAGTTCAGAATGATGATTTTAAAGATACTAGCTGGATGTGAAAACATGAAAGATACTAGAGAAACCCTTTCTGGAAAAATAAAAGAAGTAAAATCTAACCAAGTCGAAATCAAAAAGGCTATTAATGAGGTGCAATCAAATATGGGGGTTCTAACTGCTAGGATAAATGAGGCAGAAGAGAGAATCAGTGAGATAGAAGACCAAATGATGGAGAATAAGTAAGCTGAGAAAAAGAGAGATAAACAACTACTGGATCATGAGGGCAGAATTTGAGAGATAAGTGATGCCATAAGATGAAACAATATTAGAATAATTGAGATCCCAGAAGAAGAAGAAAGAGAGAGAGGGGCAGAAGGTATAAAGGAGCAAATTATAGCAGAGAACTTCCCTAATTTGGGGAAGGAAACAGGCATCAAATCCAGGAAGCACAGAGAGCCCCCCTCAAAATCAATAAAAATAGGTCAGTACCCCAACATCTAATAGTAAAACTTACAAGTCTCAGAGACAAAGAGAAAATGCTGAAGGTAGCTTGGGACAAGAGGTCTGTAACCTACAATGGTAGAAACATTAGATTGGCAACAGACCTATCCACAGAGACCTGGCAGGCCAGAAAGGACTGGCAGGATATCTTCAGAGCACTGAATGAGAAAAATATGCAGCCAAGAATACTATATCCAGCTAGGCTGTCATTGAAAATAGAAGGAGAGATAAAAAGCTTCCAGGACAAACAAAAACTAGAAGAATTTGCAAACACCAAACCAGCCCTACAGGAAATATTGAAAGGGGTCCTCTAAGCAAAGAGAGACCCTAAAAGCAACATAGACCGGAAAGGAACACAGACAATATACATTAACAGTCACCTTACAGGCAATACAATGGCACTAAATTCCTATCTTTCAATAGTTACCCTGAATGTAAATGGGCTACATGCCCCAATCAAAAGACACAGGCTATCAGATTGGATAAAAAAACAAGACCCATCGATATGCTGTCTGCAAGAGACTCATTTTAGACCCAAAGACACCCCCAGATTGAAAGTGAGGGGGTGGAAAACCATTTACCATGCTAATGGACACCAAAAGAAAGCTGGGGTGGTAATCCTTATATCAGACAAATTAGATTTTAAACCAAAGACTATAATAAGAGATGAGGAAGGACACTATAGCCTACTTAAAGTGTCTATCCATAAGAAGATCTAACAATTGTAAATATCTATGCCCCTAACATGGGAGCAGCCAATTATATCAGCCAATTAATAACAAAAGCAAAGAAACACATCGACAACAATACAATAATAGTGGGGGACTTTAACACCCCCCTCCCTGAAATGGACAGATCGTCTAAGCAAAAAATCAACAAGGAAATAAAGACTTTAAATGACACACTGGACCAAATGGACTTCACAGATATATTCAGAACATTCCATCCTGAAGCAACGGAATACACTTTCTTGTCTAGTGCCCATGGAACATTCTCCAGAATAGATCACATCCTAGGTCATAAATCAGGTCTCAACTGGTACCAAAAGATTGGGATCATTCCCTGCCTATTTTCAGACCACAATGCTTTGAAACTAGAACTCAATCACAAGAGGAAAGTCAGAAAGAACTCAAATACATGGAGGCTAAAGAGCATCCTACTAAGGAATGAATGGGTCAACCAGGAAATTAAAGAAGAATTAAAAAAATTCACGGAAAGCAATGAAAACGAAAACACAACTATTCAAAATCTTTGGGATGCAGCAAAGGCAGTCCTAAGAGGCAAGTATATAGCAATACAAGCCTTTCTCAAGAAACAAGAAAGGTCTCAAGTACACAACCTAAACCTACACCTTAAGGAGCTGGAGAAAGAACAGCAAATAAAACCTAAACCCAGCAGGAGAAGAGAAATAATAAAGATCAGAGCAGAAATCAATGAAATAGAAACTAAAAGAACAGTACAACAGATCAACGAAACTAGGAGCTGGTTCTTTGAAAGAATTAACAAGATTGATAAACCCCTGGCCAGACTTATCAAAAAGAAAAGAGAAATGACCCAAATCAACAAAATCATGAATGAAAGAGGAGAGATCACAACCAACACCAAAGAAATACAAACAATTATAAGAACATATTATGAGCAACTCTACGCCAGCAAATTCGATAACCTGGAAGAAATGGATGCATTCCTAGAGATGTATCAACTACCAAAACTGAAGCAGGAAGAAATAGAAAACCTGAACAGACCTATAACCACTAAGGAAATTGAAGCAGTCATCAAAAATCTCCCAACAAACAAAAGCCCAGGGCCAGATGGCTTCCCAGGGGAATTCTACCAAACATTTCAAGAAGCATTAATACCTATTCTTCTGAACTGTTCCAAAAAATAGAAATGGAAGGAAAACTTCCAAACTCATTTTATGAGGCCAGCATTACCTTGATCCCAAAACCAGACAAAGACCCATCAAAAAGCAGAACTACACACCAATAACCCTGATGAACATGGATGCAAAAATTCTCACCAAAATACTAGCCAGTAGGATCCAACAGTACATTAAAAGGATTATTCACCACGACCAAGTGGGATTTATCCCTGGGCTGCAAGGGTGGTTCAACATCCGCAAATCAATCAACGTGATACAATACATTAACAAAAGAAAGAACAAGAATAAATATGATCCTCTCAATAGATGCAGAAAAAGCTTTTGACAAAGTACAGCATCCTTTCTTAACCAAAACTCTTCAGAATATAGGCATAGAGGGTACATACCTCAATATCATAAAAGCCATCTATGAAAAAGCTACAGCGAATATAATTCTCAATGGGGAAAAACTGAGAGCTTTCCCCCTAAGGTCAGGAACGCAGCAGGGATGTCCACTATCACCACTGCTATTCAACATAGTATTAGAAGTCCTAGCCACAGCAATCAGACAACAAAAAGAAATAAAAGGCATCCAAATCGGCAAAGAAGAAGTCAAACTCTCAGTCTTTGCAGATGATAGGATACTTTATGTGGAAAACCCAAAAGACTCCACCCCAAAACTGCTAGAACTCATACAGGAATTCAGTCAAGTGGCAGGATATAAAATCAATGCACAGAAGTCAGTGGCATTCCTATACACCAACAACAAGACAGAAGAAAGACAAATTAAGGCATCAATCCCATTTACAATTGCACCCAAAACCATAAGATACCTAGGCATAAATCTAACCACAGAGGCAAAGGATCTGTACTCAGAAAACTATAAAATACTCATGAAAGAAATTGAGGAAGACACAAAGAAATGGGAAAACTTTCCATGCTCATGGATTGGAAGAACAAATATTGTGAAGATGTCCATGCTACCTAGAGCAATCTACACCTTCAATGCAATCCCCATCAAAATACCATTCACTTTTTTCAAAGAAATGGTACAAATAATCCTAAAATTTGTATGGAACCAGAAAAGACCCCACATAGCCAGAGGAATGTTGAAAAAGAAAAGCAAAGCTGGTGGCATCACAATTCCAGACTTCTAGCTCTATTACAAAGCTGTCATCATCAAGACAGTATGGTACTGGCACAAAAACAGGCACATAGATCAATGGAACAGAATAGAGAGCCCAGAAATGGACCCTCAACTCTATGTTCAACGTATCTTCAACAAAGCAGGAAAGAATGTCCAATGGGAAAAAGACAGTCTCTTCAACAAATGGTGTTGGGAAAATTTGGACAGCCACATGCAGAAGAATGAAACTGGACCATTTCCATACACCACACACAAAAATAGACTCCAAATGGTTGAAAGGCCTCAATGTGAGACAGGAGTTCATCAAAGTCGTACAGGAGAACACAGGCAACCTCTTTGACCTAAGCCGAAGCAACTTCTTCCTAGAAACATCGCCAAAGACAAGGGAAGCAAGGGCAAAAATGAACTATTGGGACTTCATCAAGATCAAAAGCTTTTGCAAAGCAAAGGAAACAGTCAACAAAACCAAAAGACAACTGACAGAATGGGAGAAGATATTTGCAAATGACATATCAGATAAAGGACTGGTATCCAAAATCTATAAAGAACTCATCAAACTCAACACCCAAAGAACAAATGATCCAATCAACAAATGGGCAGAAGACATGAACAGACATTTTCCCAAAGAAGACTTCCAAATGGCCAAGAGACACATGAAAAAGTGCTCAACATCGTTCAGCATCAGGGAAATCCAAATCAAAACCTCAATGAGATACCACCTCACACCTCACAGTCACAGTGGCCTAAATTAACAAGTCAGGAAATGACAGATGTTGGCGGGGATGCGGAGAAAGGGGAACCCTCCTACACTGTTGGTGGGAATGCAAGCTGGTGCAGCCACTCTGGAAAACTGTATGGAGGTTCCTCAAAAAGTTGAAAATAGAGCTACCATATGATCCAGCAATTGCACTACTGGGTATTTACCCCAAAGATACAAAAGTAGGGATCCGAAAGGGTACGTGCACCCCGATGTTTATAGCAGCAATGTCCACAATAGCCAAACTGTGGAAAGAGCCAAGATGTCCATCGACAGATGAATGGATAAAGAAGAGGTGGTATATATATACAATGGAATATTATGCAGCCATCAAAAGGAATGAGATCTTGCCATTTGCAACGACATGGATGGAACTGGAGGCTATTATGTTGAGCGAAATAAGTCAAACAGAGAAAGACATGTATCATATGACCTCACTGATATGAGGAATTCTTAATCTCAGGAAACAAACTGAGGGTTGCTGGAGTGGGGGGTGGGGTGGGAGGGATGGGGTGACTGGGTGATAGACACTGGCGAGGGTATGTGCTCTGGTAAGTGCTGTGAATTGTGCAAGACTGTTGAATCTCAGATCTGTACCTCTGAAACAAATAATGCAATATATGTTAAGAAAAAAAAAGAAGAAGAAGGTAGCAGGAGGGGAATAATGAAGGGGGCGAAATCGGAGGGATAGACAAACCATGAGAGACAATGGACTCTGAAAAACAAACTGAGGGTTCTAGAGGTGAGGGCGGTGGGAGGATGGTTAGCCTGGTTATGGGTATTGAGGAGGGCACATTCTGTATGGAGCACTGGGTGTTATGCACAAACAATGAATCATGGAACACTACATCTAAAACTAATGATGCAATTTATGGGGATAATATAAAAATTAAAAAATTAAAAAAAAAAAGAATGCACCCATCAAAAAGAATGAAATCTTGCCATTTGCAGCGACATGGATGGAACTGGAGGGTATTATGATGAGCGAAATAAGTCAATCAGAGAAAGGCATGTATCATATGACCTCACTGATATGAGGAATTCTTAATCTCAGGAAACAAACTGAGGGTTGCTGGAGTGGAGGAGGGTGGGAGGGATGGCGTGGCTGGGTGATAGACATTGGGGAGAGTATGTGCTATGGTGAGCGCTGTGAAGTGTGCAAGGCTGTTGAATCACAGATCTGTACCTCTGAAACAAATAATGCAATATATGTTAAAAAAAAAAAAGAAGAAGAAGAAGAAGAAGATAGCAGGAGGCGAAAAATTAAGGGGGGGAAATCGGAGGGGGAGACAAACCATGAGAGACTATGGACTCTGAAAAACAAACTGAGGGTTCTAGAGGGGAGGGGGTGTGGCAGGATGGGATAGCCTGGTGATGGGTATTAAAGAGGGCACGTTCTGCATGGAGCACTGGGTGTTATATGCAAACAATGAATTATGGAACACTACATGAAAAACTAATGATGTAATGTATGGTGATTAACAGAACATAATAATAAAAAAGAATGCTTACAACTCAATAAAAGGACAAATAACCAATTTTAAAATAGACAAAGCATTTGAATAAACATTTCTCCAAAGAAGATATACAAATGGATAATAAGTACATGAAAGATGCTCAAGATTATTAGTCATTATGGAAACATAACTCAAAACCACAATAAAATAATGCTTCACACTCACTAAAATGAGTATAGTGAAAAACACAGACAAGAACAAGTGGTGATAAAGATGTAGAAAAGTTTGAATCCTCATACATTGCTGGTGGGAATGTGAAATGTTGAAGCTGCTATGGAAAATTTAGCAATTCCTCAACTTTTTAAACATAGAGTTACCATATGACCCAGCAGTTCCACTCCTAGGCACATACCCAGGAGAACTGAAAACATATGTCCACACAAAAATTTGTACAGGAATGTTCATAAAGTATTATTCACAACAGTCAGAAAGTGGAAGCAACCCAAATTTCTTTCAACTGATAGATAAATAAAATATGTTATATCTAAAAATAGAATATTATTCTGCCATAAAAGGAATGAAGTAATGATACATGCTGCAAAATGGATGAACCTGGAAAACATTATTCTAAATAATAGAAGTCAGACACAAAACACTTATTGTACAATTCCATTTACATGAAATATCCAGAATAGGCGAATCCACCAAGACAAAGTATATTAGTGGTTATTAAGGGCTGATGGGGAGCGAAAAATGGGGAGTGACTGCTAATGATAAAATGTTCTAACATTAGATACTGGTGATGGTTTCATAAATGTGAAAATGCTAAGAACTGCCAAATTGTACATTTTAAAGGAGTGAATTTCATCATATGTGGATTATATCTAAATAAAGCTGTTATTTTAAATAAATAATTTTTGAAAAGTCCTGAAGAATATCCACCAACCTAGTAACAGTGGTTACCTTGGCAGAAGGAATTAATATATATTTTTAAGAATAGGAATGGATTCCTGTATTTCTTGTTACTATATAATTTAAAATATATTGAAAAAAAGGAAGAAAAAGTCAGAAGAACCACTCAGAATGGTGCTATAATAAGAGAAATGCATAGAAGTGCATTTTACCCTTCTTGATTTACAACCTAAGAACAGATACTAATTGCAGAAAATAAATTCTGCTTTTGAACACTTTTCTAGGCCCTGGGTATATAAGAATGCATAAACCATGTTCCTTTTCTTCCATGAATTTATGGTGCATATAGGAGTAGAGATAGGTACACAGCCAATTGTTAAATAGTGTGATAAATGTACAGTAATAGCATATACATCTAGCTATGGAAGCACAGGAGCAGGGACCCAGGGGAGAAGAGCTGAACTTTAAAAAATATGCAGAAATTAGCCAAGCAGAGAAGAGGTAAGGGCAGACAGCCAGCAAAAACAGTGTGGGCAAAAGCCTGCAGGGGTGCTGGGGCATGGAGTTTTTAGGGAAGAGTGAACATCAGCAGCTATGGCTGTAATAGATGTTTTGTGGGAGAGATTCTTGCAGATGGAAGGGTAGGCTGGAATCAGACTGAAAATGTCTTTAAATAATGCCTTGCTAAGGAATTAGGACATTATTGTGTAGGCAAGGGAAAGGAGCAAAGGAAAGGAGCAGACCAGATAGAAAGACATGTAGGACAGGGAACTAAGTTAGAAAAATTCCTGATTTAACCAGACAGGAGAGAGGGGATTGTGAACTAGAGCTGGGGCAGGGGCAGTGAAGAGTGAGGTCAGATTCAAGAAATATTTCAGAGATAGAACAGGCAAGACTCTAGGACTGACTGGTGTGGGAGCGAAAAAGGGGTTTTGCAGTGACCCCCAAAAGCCATTAGTTGTCAGAGAGCATGTACAAAGATTCTAGTCAGACTTGCTCACCCCTCAGGAAATAAAGTGGGGATGGAAAGAAGGTTTTCATATCCAATAAAAGAAAATATGTCCTGCACTTCGCATG
This sequence comes from Mirounga angustirostris, assembly GCF_029215605.1. Taxonomy (NCBI): domain Eukaryota; kingdom Metazoa; phylum Chordata; class Mammalia; order Carnivora; family Phocidae; genus Mirounga; species Mirounga angustirostris. The sequence continues at coordinate 170,536,561 of NW_026991709.1, read as the reverse complement.
CTTCTAGATAGATAGGCCCTCCTGAGCACCTGCTGTTGTGACATCACCTGCTACAGCAAAGAGTATTTAACTTGTATTCTATACACACTTAGTTATATGCTATGCACTGTGTCAAGTACTTCATAGGCATAATTTCATGAATCCTCAGGACACCCTTGTAGAGAAAGAAAATGGAGGTTTATTGATATTGAAAAAAACAGGTTCAAACCCAGGCAGTCTGATTTCAGAGGCCAAGGTTCTTCTTTTTTTTTTTTTTTTTTTTTAAGATTTTATTTATGTATCTGAGAGAGACCACTAGCAGGGGGAGAGAAAGGAAGAGGGCAGAGGGAGAAGAAGACTCCCTGCTGAGCAGGGAGCCCAAAATGGGGCTAACACAGGGCTCAATCCCAGGACCCTAGGATCATGACCTGAGCCAAAGGCAGATGCTTAACCAACTGAGCCACCCAGGCGCCCCTGGAGGGTAATGGTCTTAACCACTGTACTATTTTCTGACAAAGATGCCTCCAAGAGGGTGAGTTAAACATCTTTACTTCCAACAAAGTAAGATCAGATTATAAACTTATTCTCCTTTCCCTCTCACCAGATCGAAAGCACATCCAGAGCATCCATTACATCCTCCCGGTGAGATTGAAGTGACTCTTCAATCCTGGCTGTGATTTCTGGGATGTTTGCAGTGGCCATGTGAAGCAGGCACATCCATCAAAGAGCAGGATGGCCATATGGCTTGCTAGGGAATCCAGGTAACACTAAAGTGTCTTCCAAGGAAAACACCAGTTCTTAATACGTGGAGATTCAGAAGCTCACTATAGTAATCATAGGTTGTTTTTTACCACTTAGCCTATACTTGCCACTTTTCTGTTAACATCATCCCAGTTTTCCTCTTGGGAATCATATATGTTCTCTACCCAGTCCATATGGTTGAGGTGGATGTACTCCATCTCTCCTTTCAAGGGTGAGCATATGACTCAGAGTTGACCCATCAGAGCATCTTACCTTCTTTGCCCCAGGACTTGGTTCGGAGTTAGGCATGTGGTGCAACTCAGTTCAGTGATAGTCAGGTTGAGGATACTTCTTCAAATTGACCAGTAAGAAAAAATCTTCTGTTTCCTACGTTTGGACCTATAAGGAAGAATGTTTGAAGCTTCCAGGCACAGGAACATGGCCAGACTCTGTTTGAACTGGTTAGCCAAAATGGAAAGATGAAGAATTGCAAGATAGAAACAAGGAAACCTTGAGTTCCTAAATCAAGCCATTCTTGAAACCTAAGCTGAACTTTTCTTTTGGTTACACAAGCCAATACATTCCCCTTAGGCTATTTTGAATTTCTGACATCTGCAAGCAAACAAGCAAACAAAAAAAAACACAAGAAAGAAAAACCTAAAACACCTGTTTCAATAACAACTAGAAAGTGCCGAGTAGGCAGTTAGCTAGCTTTCCTGCAAAAGAAACATTCAGAGGGCGCTGCTACTCCCAAGGCAATTTCTGCCAAGATCTGCCTAGAAGAAGCAGTAATGTAAGAGCTGTCACATCCAGAGATGCTCAGCATTGGCCTTGTAAATAGTACATTACATAGAGCAGCTGTGGAGCATAAGCAACAAAAGAGAAGATTAAGTAATCTCCATGCACATAGCATGGACCTGCTGTCAGCCCAACTTTTTCACATTCCGGTAGATACAATTTCTTCTATGCTGACATCTTGCATGAGGGTCCTCTCTCTAAGAATGTCCTCCCTATTTAAGCCCAGCTGTTCTAATCCTAGCCATTTTGAAGACTCACCTCTAGATTCACCTACTCCAAGGAATTTTCTCTGGTTATTGCACCCATTATTGGCATCTTCTTTGAGTTCCTACAATGCTTAGACCTAGTATCTCCTCCATGGGATCTAGGTGAAAGAGTTGAATTTGCCTATCTAGCTTGGGAAAATATTCCTGAAGCCCAATTTCCATATGTGCTGCAAGCCCACTAGAAGGGCACTAAAAGAGGAATTGGGGGCTTTTGTCAAGTCTACACGTAGTGTGGATTTTAATATTGAAAGGAGAGATTGATAGGGTCTTTAATATTCTACAACTTTGCAATTCTGAAAAGGGCTTCCTGGAGAAGGACAAGTGCTCACCATTAGCCAAGGATGTGGACACTCAGGCCTTGCTTGATACAGGGGCTTTTGTGGCTTCCTTCATTCCTCCCAAGGGTTGTGAATTAATGCAGAACTGCAGGTGTAAAAACTGTAAGACGCCCTCCCAGAAGTGATGCTAAAAGTAAGGCTAAATGTGCAGGTGTTGAGAGCTCAGAAAGCCAGACTCCAGCAGACATCAAAGTGTCTCTGAGAAATGCTCTGATAGGTGAGTCCCCTGGGAGCACTCTCAACCAGTAACACTCCTGACAAGAGACACTAAGGAGAGTGGTTCCTGACACTGTGGCCACAAACACAGCAAAATCCTTTGTCTGGAATTGCCTTTGCAAAGAGCAGCTAGACTCTGGCTAGAGAGTCTGGCTGGGGAACATTTCCCAGCAGTGGCTCAGCCTCTTGGCCCTTCCAGCATGAGAGGCTATATGGCATTGTGTTCAAGATAATGGGCCATGGACTGACAGACTTGGGTTTTTATAATAGCTCTGTCCCTGTCTATTGTGTGATCTTGAGGGAAATCTTAATCACTCTAAGCCCCATTTTTTATCATTCATAAAATATGGATAATACTATATCACCTCACAAAGACCTGGAGCAGACAAAATGTGATACTGCACATCAAGTGTTTAACTCTGCCTGGCACAAGGTAAATTGCTTGATAACTGTTAGGCATCATCACCATTATTGTCATTATCCAGAAGATTGTAGGGGATTAGAAACTGTTGGTGTCTCATGATGCCATTCACTGAGAAGACAGGATAATAAATTCTCCAGAAGCCCAGAGCAGTTTGAGGTTCAGGCTCAGTTTAGAGCTCAGGCTAATCATGGAGAACCTATGTTGTAGAGACCTCAGATTCCTAATGAAGGATGTGGCTTATAAAGGAAGATAACAGAGATACTGTCTTGAGTAGTTTGTTAATTTTACCATATGCTTTAATTTTGTTATCCCACTTAGATTATAAACGTCTATGAAACACAACCATAACTTTCACTTCTTGTTCTATCAAAGGGTCTAAATCAAGGTCAAAGGCCCTGTTGGCTGGCTGATTGGCACCAATAGCCCAAAGTGGGTGGCCATAGTCATTCATACAGTGTCAGAAAATATTGCAGGTTATCAGCAATGTGTGAGAAGAGAAGACTCAAAGGTTAAACAGAGAATATGGCACCATAACAGTTCTATAAAAATATTACATATCAGAAGTCTTAAAAATACTCATACTCTTTGCCATTATAATTCTATTTCTAGGAAATTATCCTAACAAAATAATCTAGTGAGTAGGAGAAATTCTACGTGTAAAGTCATTGTTTTAAAACAACCTACGTAACAATAGAAGATATGTTATGTAAACTATGGATCTTCTTTCATGTAAAGTACCCATTAAAAACAATGCTTAAGAAGCATTTTAGGGGTGCTTGCGTGTCTCAGTTGATTAAGTGTCTGGCTCTTGATTTCAGCTCAGGTCATGATCTCAGGGTCATAAGATCCAGCCTTGAGTTGGGCTCCGCACTCATTGCAGAGTCTGCTTGAATTCTCTCTCCTTCTCCCTCTACTCCTCTACCTACACTCTCTCTCTCTCCCAAATAAATAAATAAAATCTTTTAAAAAGAAGCATTTTAAAGGCTTAATAAGTGTTTATGATGTCATGTTCAGTGGGAAAAGCTATATGCAAACTATGATCTCAATTATGTTAAAATGCATAGAATATTAACAGTGGTTATTCTGAGTAGTGGGATTTAGGATGGCTTTTATTTTCTTATTTATACCTTCTAGTTTCTGTTTCCCAAATTTTCCACAATAATAATGTATTACTTTTATAATCTGAAAACATGTTGAAATATTATTTTTAAGCACATATGTGAAAAGCCTGGAGCCAGCTGAGGGTAATACTCTACCTAGATCCTTGACCAGGCCATGAGGGTTTAATATAACAGGGTAACAGGCTGATGAAGCAGAGAAGCGCAGTGGAGGTGAAGAAGCCCAGCCTTCTACAACTACAGGACATTGCAACATTCAAAACAAAGACTTCTAAATTTTCCTTTGGGCCAAGGGAAGACCAAGGTCTGGGACTTAAATATTCTCTTCTCAGAGGGAGAAGAGAGAAAAAAAAAAAAAAGCTAGCTCTCTCATTAAAGACACCATCAGATGGTGACATAGGTCATTCCTGACTTTGCTTCCTCTTGCAAGAACAACTAACAACTCTTCAAGAACAAGATACTGCTGGAAGAATCCTAGAATGTGGAGGTGAGGCTGAAGCACCCCCCTACCCTGCATCACAGAGACTGAGACAGACTACATTAGAAGTGTAAGAGAAGCCGCTACACTCTGACCCAATTGCCTCTGCCCAGCCCAGCATAGCACCACACTGAGAGGTCTTCCTTGCGTCTCAGCACCTTTGATGGGAAAAAAAAAAAAAAAGCCTCAAGGGGGACAAGTGCCCCCAGCATTGTGGGTCACTTTGTGGGAGCTACTACTCTAATCTCACACCTTGGGAACTGCAGGGGAATCTGCAGGGCTCAACCACTGGAAATCTGACTGTGAATGAGTCAGGGGAGCAGCCAGCAACAACGAGCACACAGATATTGACAGACCTAGTTCAAACCTGTAGTGCCCATGTAATACTCCCAACAGTGGCTTTGTTCATCTGCAAAACCAAGCTGGTGGTACAATCTGACCTGAGAACATAACACAGTGCAGATCTGATTGTTTCAGATTCTCAAACAGTTTTGTCAGCCCTAGAGCCTGGTTTGCCCATGCCCAGGTAAGAAGCTGAATCACAGCCACAACCCCTGTGGAGAGTGTCTGACCAAAGGCCTGGCTGAAGCACCAGGAAGAAGTATGACCCAGGGTGCTTGAGCTGAGAGGCAGGTAGGCAAAGCTGACCACCCACACAGCAAAGCTAGTTGCAGGTGCAGACGGTTCCCATGTGATGCATAGGCAAGAGGATTAATTCATAGCAAAGTTTGAGGGTATTCCTGGCCTCTCCCAACCAGATAACCTGTGTGGGATATTGAAAATTGCCTGAAGTGTCCTCTCCCTTCCCCACCCAGGCCAGGGAGCTGAGATATAGCTCTACCCACCCTTTGTGGATTCTGGCTCCATCTGACCCGGGGCATAGCACTTGGAAGCTTTGTGGTCCAGTGGTCCTAATGCTGAAAGAAGGATAGAAAGAGGCCGTAGTTTCCACAGCAAAGCCAGTGGAGATCTTCAGCCAGAAAACTTGGGGGCATTGGTCAGTTTGAGTTAGACAACAAAGAGCTTTACTTGCTTCTCCCACAGCACCTGGGCAAGAAAATGAATTCATAGCCTGGCTCATCCCCGAATATACCCACCAGTCTGCCTAACCAGGGAATCTAACTAGGGCACATAGGAAACTGTAGCCACCCCTGCTTATAGAGGCACTTAAACAGAGAGCACAGCTTGTGGCTTTCCCCATCTGCAGAGTAAAACCAGTGGCCTCATCTGATTAGGGAATTCAATGCACACTCTTGCCTCAATCAGATTCCCAAACAATGAGCCATACAGGTCCTGGGTCCCATCCTGCCACCCTGCCAGGGCAAGGAAACTAATTCACAGCCCAATGTACTACTGAATATCATACCCTTTCCCAACCATCTAAAAAGGCTGATCAGACAATTCAGGCAACTGAAGAGCCCATCCTATAGCCTCACTTGAGTAGAGAACCAAGCCAGCAGTCCTATCCAACTGTTCTCAGACAATGGTCCCATACCCAACCTCAGAGTTTGAACAGGTAACTCACCCCAAAACAGACCATAATAGCAGGCCCCACCCGCCCAAAGACATTACCAGCAGACATGACCCAAAACTCAAACTATGCTGATTGGGGAAGATCCATCTCTGCAAACTTGTGAAGTCTGAAAGAGAATTCTAATTACTCAAACACACAGATACCAACATAAGGAATCAAGGGTCATGAAAAACAAGGTAAATATGACACCACCAAATGAAACTAACAAAGTTCTAACAACTGATCTTAAAGAAAGAATTGCCAAAGAATTCAGAATAACCCTCTTAAAGAAATTTAATGAACTACAAGAATGCACAGACAACTAAATGAAATTAGGAAAACAATTTACAAACAAAATAAGATCAGCAAAGTGATAGAAATCAGCAAATAGACAAACATCCCAGGGGGAAAAATACAATAACTGAACTAAAGAACTCAATTGAGAATTTTAAAACAGACTTGACCATGCAGAAGAAAGAATCAGAGACCTGGAGAATAGAGTAGTAGAAAGTATCTGGTCAAAGGAGGAAAACAAAATGAATAAAAAAGAGTGAAGAAAGCCTACAAGACTCATGGGACACAATGAAAAGAAACAATATTCACATAATGGGAAATCCAAATAGAGAAGAGAAAGAGCAAGAGTCAGAAAGTATATTTAAAACAATAATGGCTGAAAACTTCCCAAACCTGGGGAGAGAAATGGACATCCCAACCAATGAGGTCCAAAGGATTCCAAATAGGTTGAATCCAAATAGGGCTACACCAAGACACATTCTGATTGTTAAAAGTTAAAGACAAAGAAAGAATTTTGAAAGCAACAAAAGAAAAGACAAAAGTTATATACAAGGGAACCCCCATAAGACTTATCAGCAGATTTCTCAACAAAAACATTTCAGGCCAGGAGAGAATGCAATTGCATATTCAAAATATTGAAAGAGGGAGCCTGGGTGGCTCAGTTGGTTAAGCAACTGCCTTCGGCTCAGGTCATGATCCTGGAGTCCCAGGATCAAGTCCTGCATTGGGCTCCCTGCTTGGTGGGGAGTCTGTTTCTCCCTCTCAAGCTCCCCCCCGCCATGTTCTCTTTCTCTTCATTCTCTCTCTCTCAGATAAATAAATAAAAATCTATTAAAAAAATATATTGAAAGAAAAAAACTGTCAGCCAAAAATTCTATACCCAACAAAGCTGTCCTTCAGCAATAAAGGAGGGATAAAGACTTTCTTGAACAAACAGAATCTGGGGGAGTTCATTACCACCAGACCTGCCTTAGAAGAAATGCTAAAAGAAGTTCCTGAATGAAAATAAAAGGATGCTAACTAACTTCACAAAAACATAAAAAGGTGCACCTGGGTAACTCAGTCCATTAAGCATCCAACTCTTGATTTCAGCTCAGGTCATGATCTCTGGGTTGTGAGATGGAGCCCTATGTTGGGCTCCATGCTGGTCATGGAACCTGCTTAGGATTCTCTCTCTCTCCCTCTCCATCTGTCCCTCCCCAACCCCTCTCTTAAAAAAAAAAAAAAAAAAAAAAAAGGTAGTGTAAACCTCACTGTAATGGTAAATATATTGTGAAAGTTAGATTCTGTAACTTGGTAATAGTGATGGACAACTCATTTATAATTGTAGATTAAAAGTTATAAAAATGAACATACTTAAAATAACCATAACTACAATAAGCTCCTATTAGTTATACAATATAAAAATATGTACATTGTAACACCAATTACCTAAACTGTGATGGGGAGAAGTGAAAGTGCAAAGTTTGGGAATTCTGTTGAAGTTAAGTTGTTATCAACTTAAAATCAACTTATACCAAATAGCCAAAGCAATCTTCAAAAAGGAAAGCAAAGCAGGAGGCATCATGATTCTAGACTTCCAGCTATATTACAAAGCTGTAGCTATCAAGACAGTATGGTACTGGCACAAAAACAGACACATAGATCAATGGAATAGAATAGAAAACCCAGAAATGGACACATAACTATATGGTCAACGAAGCAGGAAAGAATATCCAATGGAAAAAATACAGCCTCTTCAAAAAATGGTGTCTGGAAAACTGGACAGCAACATGTAGAAGAATGAAACTGGACCACTAAAATAAATTCAAAATGGATGAAAGACCTAAATGTGAGACAGGAAACCATCAAAATCCTAGAGAAGAACACAGGCAGCAACCTCTGTGACCTCAACTGTAGCAAATTCTTACTAGACATGTCACCGGAAGCAAGGGAAACAAAAGCAAAACTGAACTTCTGGGATTTCATCTAGATAAAAAGTTTCTGCACAGCAAAAGAAAAAATCCACAAAACTAAAGGGCAATCTATGGAATGGGAGAAGATATTTGCAAATGATATATCAGATAAACAGTATCCAAAATCTATAAAGAACTTATCAAACTCAACACCCAAAAAACAAATAACCCAGTTAAGAAATGGGCAGAAGACATGAATAGACATTTTTCTTTTTTTTATTTTTATTTTTTAAAGATTTTATTTATTTATTTGAGAGAGAGAATGAGAGAGAGCACATGAGAGGGTGGAGGGTCAGAGGGAGAAGCAGACTCCCTGCTGAGCAGGGAGCCTGACGCGGGACTCGATCCCGGGACTCCAGGATCATGACCTGAGCCAAAGGCAGTCACTTAACCAACTGAGCCACCCAGGCACCCCTAGGCATTTTTCTAAAGAAGACATCCAGATGGCTATGAAACATATGAAAAGATGCTCAACATCACTCATCATCAGGGAAATACAAATCAAAACCACAATGAGATAACATCTCACACCTGTCAGAATGAATAAAATTAACAACACAGGAAACAACAGATGTTGGCGAGGATGTGGAGAAAAAGGAACCCTCTTGAACTGTTGGTGGGAATGCAAACTGCTGTAGTCATTCTGGAAAACAATATGGAGGTTCCTCAAAAAATTAAAAATAGAACTATCCTATCACCCAGCAATTGCACTACTAGGTATTTACTCAAAGGATACAAAAATACAGATTCAAAGGTGTACATGCACCCCCATATTTACAGCAACATTACCAACAATAGCCAAACTCTGGAAAGAACCCAAGTGTCCACTGACTGATAAATGGATAAAGAAGATGTGGTGTACATATATACAATGGAATATTACTCAGCCATCAAAAAGAATGATATCTTGCCATTTGCGGTGATGTGGAATGAGCAAGAGTGTATTATGCTAAGCAAAATAAGTCAGTTAAAGAAAAATAAATACCATATGATTTTACTCATATGTGGAATTTAGGAAACAAAACAGATGAACATGTGGGAAGGGAAAAAAAAGAGAAGAGGGGGGGAGGTAAACCATAAAAGACTCTTAACAATAGAGATCAAATTGAGGGTAGACAGAGGGAGGTGGATGGGGGATGAGCTAAATGGGTATGAAGGATGGGTATGAAGGAGGGCACTTGTTATGATGAGCACTGGGAGTTATATGTTAGTGATGAATCACTAAATTCTAGTCCAGAAACCAATATTGCACTGTATGTTAACTAACTAGAACTTAAATAAAAATTTGGAAGAAAAAAATTGGAGGTTATAATTTTAAGATTTTTATATAAGCCTCATGGTAGCCACAAGGGAGAAACTGTAGCAACTACACAAATAACACAATAAAAGAGTGAAAGCATAGTAATACCCAAAAGATATCAGAACACCAAAAAAAGTAGTAATAAGAAACAATATATTCACAAACAAAATAATTAACAAAATGGCAGTAGTAAATCCTTAGCTATTGATAATCACTTTAAATGTAAACAGATTGAATACTATAATCAAAAGACAGAATGGCTGAATGGATTTAAAAAAACCCAAGATCTAATGATATGCTGCCCAAAAGAGACCTGCTTTAGTCTTCAAGACACACATAGACTGAGAGTAAAGGGATGGAAAAGTAATTTCAAACTAATGGTAACAAAAAGAAAAAAAAAAGGCGGGGGTGATAGCCATACTTGTATCAGACAATATAGGTTTAAACTAAAAATGGTGAAAAGAGACAAAGAAGGTCATTACATATGATAAAGAGGTCAATCCATCACAAAGATACAATAATTGTAAATATTTATGCGCCTAACTTTGGAGCACCTAAATATATAAAGCAGAAAGAAACAAAGCTAAAAGGAGAAATAAACAGTAATACAATAATAGTTAAGGACCTTAACCTACTCTCAACAACAGACAGATCATCCAGAGAGTCAATAAGGAAAGAGAGGATTTGAACAACACTGTAGATCAAATGAACCTCACAGACATATACAGAACATTCTATCCAACAAGAGCAGAATACACATTCTTCTCATGTGCACCTGGAACATTTTCTAAGATAGACTGTATGTTAGGCCACAAAACAAGTTTTAGCAAATTAAGAAAGATTAAAACCATACCAAGTATCTTCTCTGACCACAACAGCATAAACTAGAAATCAGTGACAAAAGGAACACTGAAAAATTCACAAACACGTGGAAATGAAACAACATTCTCCTAAACCACCAGCAGAACAAAAAAGAAATTAAGAGGAAGTAAATAGTTTCTTGAGACAAATGAAAATAGAAACACAACATATCAGAACTTATAGAATACAGCAAAAGCAGTTCTAAGAGGGAAGTTCATAGCAATAAACACCTACATTAAGGAGGAAGAAAGGTCTCCTATAAACAACCCAGCTCTACACCATATAGAACTAGAAAAAAAAAAAAAAAAGAACAAACTGAGCCCAAAGTTGGCAGAAGAAATGAAATAATAAGGATTAGAACAGAAATAAATGGAATACAGAACACAAAAGCAATAGAAAAGATTAACCAAACTAAGAGTTGGTTATTTGGAAAGATAAACAAAATTGACAAGCTCTTAGCTAGATAACCAAAAGAAAGAGAGGACCCAAATAAAAAAAATTATAAGAGAAAAAGGAGATAATACAATTGATCCCACAGAAATACAGGATCATAAGGTTACTATGAACAACTACAGGCGAACAAATTGGACAACCTAAAAGAAATATTAAAATTCTTAGCAACATACAACTTATCAAGACTAAATCAGGAAAAAATTTAAAAACTGAATAGACCAATTACTAGTAAAGAGATTGAATCAGTAATCAAATTTCTCCCAATGACGAAAATCCCAGGACTAGATGACTTCACTGGTGAATTTTACCAAACATTTAAAGAAGAATTAAAACCAATTCTTCTGAAACTCTCCCAAATAATCAGAGAGGAGGAAACACTCTCAAACTTATTTTAAGAAGCCAGCATTATAATGATGTCAAAACCAGAAAAGGACATTGTTAGAAAAGAAAACTACAAGCCCATATTCCTAATGAATACTGATGCAAAAATTCTCAACAAATACTAGCAAACTAATTCAGCAGCACATTAAAAGGATCATTCAGTATGATCAAGTGGGATTTATCTCTGGGATGCAAGAACGGTTGAACATATGCAAATCAATCAATGTGATACATTACATTAATAGAATGAAAGAAAAGAATCCCCCATATGATAATCTTAATAGATGCAGAAAAAGCATTTGACAAAAATCAATGTCCATTTATGATAAAAACTCTTAACTATTAGACAGAGAAGGAACATATCCAAATGTAATAAAAGTCTATACGATAATCCTCCAGCTAACATCATACTCAATGGTGAAAGGTTGAAAGCCTCTCCTCTAAGATCAGAAACAGGGGTGCCTGCCTGGGTCATTTGGAAGAACATGGGACTCTTGACTTGGGGGTTGAGTTAGAGCCCCACATTGGATATAGAGATTATTTAAATAAATAAAACCTTAAAAAAATTCTAAAAAGGATCAGAAACAAAACAAGGGTGCCCATTCTTGCCACTCCTATTCAACATAGTACTGGAAGTCCTAGTTAGGTCAATCAGACAAGAAAAAGAAATAAAAGATAGCAAAATTGGAAAGGAAGAAGTAAAATTATTTCTATTTGCAGATGACATGATTTTACACATAGAAAATTCTAAAGAACCAGGGCACCTGGGTGGCTCAGTCATTAAGCGTCTGCCTTCAGCTCAGGTCATGATCCCAGGGTCCTGGGATTGAGCCCTGAGTCAGGCTCCCTGCGCAGCGGGAAGCCTGCTTCTCCCTCTACCCTTCCCACTCCCACTCCCCCTACTTGGGTTCCCTCTCTTGCTGTCTCTTTCTCTGTCAAATAAATAAATAAAATCTTTAAAAAAAAGTCTGTTAAAAAAAAGAAAATTCTAAAGAACCAACCAAAAGACTATTAGATCTAATCAATGAATTCAGTACAATTGTAGGACACAAAGTTAATGTACAAAAATTTCTATATAATAACAATGAATTTTCTGGAAAAAAATAAAGAAATCAATCCCATTTACATAGTATCAATAAACAACAACAACAACAAAAACAATAAAATATTTAAGAATAAATGTAACCAAGAAGGTGAAAGATCTGTACTCTTAAACAAGAAATTGATGAAAAAGATCAAAGAAGGCACAAATAGGGGTGCCTGGGTGGCTCAGTTGGTTGAGTGTCTGACTTCAGCTCAGGTCATGATCTCTGCGTCCTGGGATTGTGCCCTGTGTAGGGCTCCAAGCTCAGTGGGGAGTCTGTTCCTCCCTCCACTCGTGCTCTCTCTCTCTCTCAAATAAATAAATAAAATCTTTAAAAACTAATTTAAAAAAGAAGACACAGAGGGGGAAGGAAAGACGGTAGAGGAGGAGGGGACCTGATTTCAACTGGTCCCCAGAATTGAGCTGGATATCTACCAGACCACTCTGAGCACCCACGAAACCAGCCTGAGATGTAAGATCTGGCTCTACAAGCAGAATATCACAGGCGGTTGGTTTTGAGGTACGTAGCGGGGAGCCGTGATTCCGTGCAGATATCGGAGGATAAACAGCAGCGGGAGGGTGCCTGGCCTGAGCGACAGCCTCGTGCGCTGGGGACGGGGCACAGACTTGCAGATGAGTAGTGGTGGGGAAAGGACTTTAGTGCAGCTCCCGGGGCAGAAACCCAGAGCGGTGGATCCAGCAGGCGAAATGGGAGCAGCTGGCAGTTTTAGAAGCACAAAGGGCAGAGATGTGTCCGACCCGGAGGCAGGACTGGGGGCGGCGTGAAGGGGCACACAACCCAGGACGCTGCAGTTTATAGCAGCATGGACAGAAACAGAGACAGTGTGGCCTGGAGAGCTCACGAAGAACAGACTGCAGTCTCTCTGCTCTGAGGCAGAGGGTTGGAAACAGTCTCTTCTGCTCTGACTCATGGAAGAGACATGGAAAGCTGCCAGGGAAAGACGCCAGGGAAAGCCACCAGAGAACAAAAGCCCCAAAAACTGATTCCTGCTGAGCCATCCCCCACCACAGGGGGGCAGGGCAATTCCGCCCAAACAGGGTTGCCTGAGTAACAGCACAGCAGGCCCCTCACCCAGCAGGGAAAACAAGAGGACAGCAACCCTAAGGTCCCAAGAAAACAAGTGCATCTTGCTTGGGTTCTGGTCAATAATTTGGACTCTATACATTCCCTCAAACACCCATCAACAGAATGAGTAGGAGGAGGAACCCCCAAAATAGAAAAACTCAGAGATTATGACTTATGCTGCAGATTTACAAATGGAGATATACAAATTTACAAATGCGGATATAACCAAGATGTCAGAGATGGAATTCAGGTGAGCAATTGTGAAGACAATGGCTAGAATGGAGAAATCAATTAATGGCAAGATAGAGTCTCTAAGGGCAGAAATGAAAGCTGAATTGGCAGGACTTAAAAATGCTATCAATGAGATCCAATCCAATCTAGATAATCTAACAGCTAGGGTAAGTGAGGCAGAAGAACGAATAAATGACCTGGAAGACAATATAATAGATAAAAAGGGAAAAGAGAAGGCCAGGGAAAAACAACTCAGAATCCATGAAAATAGAATCAGAGAAATAAGTGACACCATGAAGCATTCCAATGTCAGAATAATTGGAATCCCGGAGGGAGTGGAGAGAGAGAGAGGACTAGAAGATGTATTTGAGCAAATTGTAGCTGAGAACTTCCCTAATTTGGGGAATGAAACAAACATTCACATCCTAGAGGCAGAGAGGATCCCTCCCAAGATCAAGGAAAGCAGGCCAACATCCCGGCATGTAATAGTAAAACTTGCAAATCTTAGAACCAAGGAAACCATCTTAAGGGCAGTTAGGGGGAAGAGATTCCTTACGTACAGAGGGAGGAACATCAGAATAACGTCAGACCTATCCACAGAGACCTGGCAAGACAGAAAGGCCTGGCAAGACATATTCAGGGTACTAAACGAGAAGAACATGCAGCCAAGAATACTTTATCCGGCAAGGCTTTCATTTAGAATGGATGGAGAGATGCAGAGCTTCCACGACCGGCAGAAGTTGAAAGAATATGTGACCACTAAGCCGGCCCTGCAAGAAATATTAAGGGGGGTTCTATAAAAGGAGAAAGACCCCAAGAGTGATCTACAACAGAAATTTACAGGGACAATCTATAAAAACAAAGTCTTCACAGGCAACATGATGACAATGAATTCATATCTTTCAATAGTCACTCTCAATGTGAATGGCCTAAACACTCCCATAAAATGGCACAGGGTTGCAGATTGGATAAGAAGACAGGACCCATCCATATGCTGCCTACAAGAGACTCATTGTGAACCTAAAGATACATCCAGACTGAAAGTGAAGGGATGGAGATCCATCTTCCATGCCAGCGGACCTCAAAAGAAAGCTGGGGTAAAAATTCTTATATCAGACAAATTAGATTTTAAACTAAAGTCTATAATTAGAGACACAGAAGGACACTCTATCATTCTTTTTTTTTTAATATTTTATTTATTTATTCATGAGAGTCAGAGAGAGAGAGAGAGACGCAGAGGCAGAGGGAGAAGCAGGCTCCCCACCCAGCAGGGAGCCCAATGCGGGACTCGATCCCAGGACCCTGGGATCATGACCTGAGCCGAAGGCAGACACTTAACCATCTGAGCCACCCAGGCGCCCGACACTATATCATTCTTAAAGGGTCTATCCAACAAGAAGATCTAACAATTGTAAATATCTATGCCCCCAACATGGGAGCAGCCATCTACATAAGCCAACTGTTAACCAAAATAAAGAGTCATATTGATAACAATATGTTAATTGTAGGAGACCTCAATACTCCACTCTCAGCAATGGACAGATCATCTAAGCAGAAAATCAACAAGGAAACAAGAGCTTTGAATGATACATTGGACCAGATGGACCTCATAGATATTTACAGAACATTCCACCCTAAACAACAGAATACTCATTCTTCTCAAGTGCGCATGGAACTTTCTCCAGAATAGACCACATTGGGTCACAAATCAGGTCTCAACCGATACCAAAAGATTGAGATTATTCCCTCCATATTCTCAGACCACAATGCTTTAAAACTGAAACTCAATCACAAGAAAAAATTTGGCAGAAATTCAAACACTTGGAAGCCAAAGACCACTCTGCTCAAGAATGTTTGGGTCAACCAGAAATCAAAGAAGAACTTAAACAATTCATGGAAATCAATGAGAACAAAAACACATCGGTCCAAAACCTATGGCATACTGCAAAGGCGGTCCTAAGGGGGAAATACATAGCCATCCAAGCCTCAATCAAAAAAATAGAAAAATCCTGAATTCACCAACTAACTCTACACCTTAAAGAACTAGAGAAAAAGCAACAAATGACGCCTAAGCCATGCATTAGAAGAGAAATAATTAAAATTAGAGCAGAAATCATTGAATTAGAAACCAGAAACACAGTAGATCATATCAACGAAACTAGAAGTTGGTTCTCTGAAAGAATTAATAAGATCGATAAATCACTGGCCAGACTTATCCAAAAGAAGAGAAAGGACCCAAATTAATAAAATTATGAATGAAAGGGGAGAGATCATG
The DNA here is from genome assembly GCF_029215605.1 of Mirounga angustirostris. Lineage (NCBI taxonomy): Eukaryota > Metazoa > Chordata > Mammalia > Carnivora > Phocidae > Mirounga > Mirounga angustirostris. The sequence goes on along the minus strand of NW_026991709.1, from coordinate 170,520,769 downwards.
ACTAACACCAAGGAAATAGAAACAATTTTTAGAAATTATTATCAACAACTATATGCCAATAAACTGAGCAATCTGGATGAAATGGATGCCTTCCAGGAAACCTATAAGCGGTCCAGACCGAAACAGGAAGAAATTGACAACCTGAATAGGCCAATAACCAGTAACGAGATTGAAGCAGTGATCAAAAACTTCCCAAAAAACAAGAGTCCAGGGCCTGATGGATTCCCTGGGGAATTCTACCATTCAAAGAAGAAATAATACCTATTCTACTGAAGCTGTTTCAAAAAATAGAAACAGAAGGAAAACTTTCAAACTCATTCTATGAAGCCAGCATTACCTTAATCCCCAAACCAGGCAAAGACCCCATCAAAAAGGAGAATTTCAGACTGATATCCCTGATGAATATGGATTCCAAAATCCTCAACAAAATCCTAGCTAACAGGATCCAACAATACATTAAAAGGATCATCCACCACGACTAAGTGGGATTTATCCCTGGGATGCAAGTGTGGTTCAACATTCGCAAATCAATCATTGTGATAGAACACATTAATAAGAGGAGGGAGAAGCCATATGGTCCTCTCAATGGATGCAGAAAAAGCATTTGACAAAATACAATATCCTCTCTGATTAAAACTCTCCAGAGTATAGGGATAGAGGGAACATTCCTCAAGTTCATAAAATCCATCTATGGAAAACCCGCAGCGAATATCATCCTCAATGGGGAAAAGCTGAGAGCCTTTCCCTTAAGATCAGGAACACGTCAAGGGTGCCCACTCTCGCCACTATTGTTCAACATAGTACTAGAAGTCCTAGCAACAGCAATCAGACAACAAAAAGAAATAAAAGGTATTCAAATTGGCAAAGAAGAAGTCAAACTCTCTCTTTTCACAGACGACATGATACTTTATGTGGAAAACCCAAAAGACTCCACCCCCAAATTACCAGAACTCACCCAGCAATTCAGTAATGTGGCAGGATACAAAATCAATGCACAGAAATCAGTTGCTTTCTTATGCACTAACAACGCAACTGTAGAAAGAGAAATTAGAGAAATGATTGCATTCACAATAGCACCAAAAACCATAAGATACCTTGGAATAAACCTAACCAAAGAGGTAAAGGATCTATACTCTAGGAACTACAGAACACTCATGAAAGAAATTGAAGAAGACACAAAAAGATGGAAAAATATTCCATGCTCATGGATCGGAAGAATAAACATTGTTAAAATCTCTATGCTACCCAGAGCAATCTACACCTTCAATGCCATCCCGATCAAAATTCCAATGACATTTTTCAAAGTGCTGGAACAAACAATCCTAAAATTTGTATGGAATCAGAAAAGACCCCGAATCGCCAAGGAAATGTTGAAAAAGAAAAACAAAGCTGGGGGCATCACGTTGCCCAACTTCAAGCTCTATTACAAAGCAGTGATCACCAAGACAGCATGGTACTGGCACAAAAACAGACATATAGACCAATGGAACAGAATAGAGAACCCAGATATGGACCCTCAACTCTATGGTCAAATAATCTTTGACAAAGAAGGAAAAAACATGCAATGGAAAAAAGACAGTCTCTTCAATAAATGGTGCTGGGAAAATTGGACAGCCACATGCAGAAGAATGAAACTTGACCATTCTCTAACACCATTCACAAAATAAACTCAAAGTGGATGAAAGACCTCAATGTGAGACAGGAATCCATCAAAATCCTAGAGGAGAACATAGGCAGTAACCTCTTTGACATCGGTCACAGCAACTTCTTTCAAGATACATCTCCAAAGGCTAGTGAAACAAAAGCAAAAATGAACTTTTGGGATTTCATCAAGATAAGAAGCTTCTGTACAGCAAAGGAAACAGTCAACAAAACAAAGAGGCAACCCACAGAATGGGAGAAGATATTTGCAAATGACATATCAGATAAAGGGCTGGTATCTAAGATCTATAAAGAACTTCTCAATCTCAACACCCAAAAAACAAATAATCAAGTCAAAAAGTGGGCAGAAGAGATGAACAGACACTTCTCTGAAGAAGACATACAAATGGCTAACAGACACATGAAAAAATGTTCATCATCATTAGCCATCAGGGAAATTCCAATCAAAACCACATTGAGATACCACCTTACACGAGTTAGAATGGCAAAAATGGACAAGTCAAAAAACAACAAATGTTGGATAGGTTGTGGAGAAAGGGGAACCCTCTTACACTGTTTGTGGGAATGCAATTTGGTACAGCCACTTTGGAAAACAGCATGGAGGTTCCTCAAAAATTTAAAAATAGAGCTACCCTATGAGCCAACAATTGCACTACTGGGTATTTACCCCAAAGACACAGATGTAGTGAAAAGAAGGGCCATATGCACCCCAATGTTCATAGCAGCAATGTCCGCAATAGCCAAACTGTGGAAAGAGCCGAGATGTCCTTCAACAGATGAATGGATAAAGAAGATGTGGTCCCTATATACAATGGAATATTACTCAGCCATTAGAAAGGATGAATACCCAACTTTTACATCAACATGGATGGGACTGGAGGAATATACTGCTAAGTGAAGTAAGTCAAGCAGAAAAAGTCAATTATCATATGGTTTCACTTATTTGTGAAACATAAGGAATACCATGGAGGACATTAAGAGAAGGAAGGGAAAAATGAGGGGGGTGGAATTGGAGGGAGAGATAAACCATGAGAGACTATGGACTCTGAGAAACAAACAAGGTTTTAGAGGGGAGGGGGGAAGGGGGGATTGGTTAGCCCGGTGATGGGTATTAAGGAGGGCACGTACTGCATGGAGCACTGGGTGTTATACAAAAACAATGGATCGTAGAGCACCACATCAAAAACTAATGATGTATTGTATGGTGACTAACATAACATAATAAAATTAAAAAAAAAAAAAGAAGACACAAATAAATAGAAATCCCCATTTCAGGGATTAGAAGAAGTAATATTGTTCAAATATTCATACTACCGATAGCTATTTATAGAATTAATACAACCCCTATCAAGATTCCAATAGGATTTTTACAGAAGTAGAAAAAAATTCCTAAAATTTATACAGAACTACAAAAGACCTTGAACAAACAGCTAAAGAAATCCTGACAAAGAAGAAAAAAGCAGGAAGCATTACAATTCCTGATTTCAAGCTATACTATAAAGCTATGGTAATCAAAACAGTATGGTACTGGCCTAAAAGACAAATAAACCAACAGAACAGAATTGAGAGCCCAGAAATAAACCCAAACATATACAATCAACTAATATTTAACAAGGGAGCCAAGTATAATCAATGGAGAATAGGCAGTCTCTTTAATAAGTGATGCTGAGTTAATTGGATATTCACATGTGAAAGAATGAAACTGGACCCCTACCTTACACCATTCACAAAAATTAACTTGTAATGGATTAAAGACTTAAATATAAGGCCTGAAACCATGAAATTCATAAAAGGAAACAAAAGAATAAAGCTCCTTGACATGGGCCTTGGAAATGACTTTTTGGATGTGGTATCTAAAACACAAGAAACAAAAAATAAACAAGTGGGATTACATCAAACTAAAAACTTATGCACAGCAAAAGAGACCATCAACAAAGTGAAAAGACAACCTGCAGAATGGAAAAAAAATATATTTGTAAACCATATATCTGATAAGGGATTAATATCCAAAATGTATAAAGAACTAATGCAACTCAATAGCAAAAAACAACCCAATTAAAAAATGGGCACATGATCTGAACAGACAGTTCTCCATGTGAAAAGATGCTCAACATCACTAGTCATTATGGAAACACAAATTAAAACCACAATGAGATATCACCCCATGCCTGTTAGAATGGCCATCAACAAAAAGACAAGCGATAACAAAAGCGGACATGAATGTGTAGAGAAGGAAACCTTGCACACTGTTGGTGGGATTGTAAATTTGTACAGCCACTAGAAAAAAAAAAACAGTATGGAGGATCCTCAAAAAATTAAATTTAGAACTATTATACAACCTTACAATTCCACTTCTGGGAATATATCCAAAGGAAATAAAAATACTAACAAAAAGATACCTGTACTGCCATTTATAAAGCACCATTATTTAAAATAGTCAAGACATGGAAACCATCTAAGTGTCCATCAATAGATGAATGGATACAGAAGTTGTGCGTGTGTGTGTGTGTGTGTACACACAGGAATATTATTCAGCCATAAAAAATTAGGAACTGCTCCAACGTGCAACAACATCGATGACCTTGAAGGCATTACACTAATTACAATAAGTCAGACAAAGAAAGACAAATACTGCATGATCTTACTTATATGTGGAATCTAAAAAACAATAAACAAAAACAACAAAAAACTCACAGAAAAAGAGATGAGATTTGTGGTTACCAGAGTCAGGGTGAGGGGATGAGGAGGAAAAACTGGAGGAAGATGATAAAAAGGAACACATTTCCAGGTATAAGATAAATAATCTTAGGGATATTAATGTACAACATATTTACTATAGCTCATGCTGCTGTATGATATACAGGAAAGTTGTTAAGAGAGTAAATCCTAAGAGTTCTCATCATAAGGAGAAAATTTTCATCCTTTGTTTTTTTGTTTTTATGATATTGTATCTATATGAGATGATGGATGTTAGCTGAACCTCCTGCAATAAGCATTTCACAATAAATAAACCAAACCATCACATTGTATGCTTTAAACTTGTACAGAGATGTATGTCAATTTTTTCTCAATAAAACTGGGGGGGGAAAGACACCATTAATTTCTCAGCCGTATACTTTTCAAGGCAATGAAGCCAACGCCTATCTCCTCAGTCCTATCCTGCCCTGTCAGTATCTCTGTGGGCTGCTATCTTCACTACCCATCACCTTCTCCAAAGATGAGAAGAACATCTAAATGCCCTGAAATAGGTCCCATTCTCACCTTCTCATCACCATTGTCTTTTTCAAACACCCATGACCCCTGACAATTAGGAAACTATATCATTAGTATATGTGTTAATTACTATAGGGTTCTATTCATAACACCACTTAATAATAATAATACATTTCAGTAAAAGAATAGATTCATAATCTTCTCAGAAATCAGAACAGCTGGATAAGATTATTGATAGACTTAATGGAAAGCAGTATTTTAAATATTCACTTATTTCAATACTTCATTGGTGGACTGCATATCTTACAAAACCATCTCTTCCTACCCGATATACTTGTTTAGCTATGTTTTCTAATAATAAAAAACTAGATAAAAAACAATTTCTGAGTTATTTCCCTTTTCCTTCAGAGTTTCAAAGGATTTTGGTTGTGAATACTAATAAAATGATTTTTTTTTCACTTTTCTAGATTTTGGTCATCTGTCTACTAATCAACTCATTAAGAATTCAACTCAACAAAAAATTTCTTGGAGGTAGAACATTAATGTGTCAGTACAAGGAAAACAACATAAAATTACTTTTGCTGATCATAGTTTGAGAAATGTCTTAGAGACAGCAAGATATGCTAAAGATGCTTTCACATCCCTCCTGTCCCTGATGATTCAGAGCACAAACTCAGAATTTCAGCTCCCTTCACTAACACCTAATGATTAAAACAACAACAACAACAACAACAACAACTCCATGTATTATGGATGAGAACAGTTAAAAACAGGCAAAAATAGTCTCCTTCCACTGTAACTAAAATTAATGCTTCACAAATCCTCAGCTTCTCAGACTCATTGTCTCAATTTGTTATTCTCATGAATTATCAAAGTGAAGCATAGACACTGCTCCTAAAAATAAAGATTTTATTAAACTTCATTATGTACCAAAATGTCTAAAGACATTGCCTCTCCTTTGACCTCATGAGCTTCTCAAGCTACTCAATCCCAGGGTTAAAGAAATATCTCATTAGCAGTACCTGATGTCAGCAGATGTGTTATTAAACTGCCTGTCACTCAAGCCCTCAATACCAAAAAATACCTAGGTCCTGCAGTCCTTTATACCACCCCCTGCTCTTTGCAATATAATAGCAGGAACTGGAGTGCCTGGAATTGTTATAAAAATAATTCCAAAAACTTAGTCCTTTCTGGGAAGTCTTCGAGTTGATGGGAAGAAGGTACTACCTGCCAGGCAAGTTGCTACACATCAGTAAAAGATGACTGATAAATGATAGATAACATTAGTCTGCTCAGACTGCTGTAACAAAACACTACAGACTAGGTGGCTTAAACGACAGAAATTTACTTTCTCGCAGTTTTGGAGGTTGGAAGTTCAAGATCAAGGTGTCAATAGGGTTGATGTCTAATGAGGTCTCTCTTCCTGGCTTTCAGATGGTTATTTTGTCACTATGTCCCCTACATAGCCTTTCCTCTGTTCATGCTCACTCCTGGTGCTTCTTCTTCTTATAAGTCCTTTATGATCTCATTTACCCTTAATCACCTCCTCAAGGAAGCTATTTCTAGGGGTGCCTGGGTGGCTCAGTTGGTTAAGCATCTGCCTTCGGCTCAGGTCATGATCTCGGGGTCATGGGATGGAGCCCAATGTTGGGCTCCCTGCTCAGCAAGGTGTCTGCTTCTTCCTCTCCCTCTCCCCTCCCCGCCATGCACTCTCTCTCTCTTTCTCTCTCTCTCTCTAAATAAAGAAAAAAAAAAGAAGCTATTTCTAAAAACAGTCACATTGGACTTTAGGGCTTCAACATATGAACTGGGAAGTGGGGACATAATTCAGCCTGCAATAGGTAAACATAGGTAGGTGGGTATGTAGGTAGATAATGGAAGGAAGGGAGGGAGAGGAACCATTAACTTGCTAGCAGGTGGGACTACAACCAGATTTAGATCTGCAGAAGGAAGCCACTGTCTATGAGGTTAAAAACTGAAAAGCATTAGAAAGGCCCACACTGCTCCAAAGCGCTGCACGTACACACACACACACACACACACACACATTCACACACACACATGAGCCACAGTGTCTGAAGTTTTACATTAATCATTGAACAAATATTTATTGAATAAGAACTTTGTGGCTAGCACTGAGCTGGGTGTTACAGAGTATGTTAACCGAATCCCTGACTGAAGATGTTATATTCCAATATGGATGAAAGAACCTATGCTTTAAGAAAGTTGTTCTTCGCCTTTACTGATGAAAGGATCACTTGTGGGGCTTTTAAAAATACATATTCCGTAATCAAATCTTCTTGATCTAAATAGCCTGGAGAGGGCCTTGGGCCTCTCTCTATATATTTTAAAATCTCTGGAAGTAACTCTTACACATAGCCAATATGGAAAACCAATTCAGTCTACTGAAATAAACATTGGTCTTTCCTTCTAAATAGAAATGTCTCTGGAAGACAATATGTGAAAATCCTACTACCTCAGGATGGATGAACTCACTAGATGGCTAATAATAAATGATCTATGACAATATTAGACTACTGAGCAAGAAAAGGCATAAGCAGTTTAAGATAAATATACATGAAACTTGATTGCAAAGCTGAAATCCCTTTATAAATGTTAGAGATTATTATGCAGCAGATCACTGTTTTACCAAGTTACCATTCCATTTGAAGTGTTTCCAAATACCGAGCCAATACCAATCTTTCTGTAACTTTCTTCCAATGTTTCTAGTTTTACACTTTTTACTCCCTACTTTGTCTAGAGGTTTTCAGGGTAAGACTCCACGATGCCTTAGGTCTGTGACCACAGACGTAAGGGGTCCCTGAGTAAAACAGGACCAAGGCTGATAAAGATCTCTAGGCTAAGCCCCACAAACAGGTGAGAGTCTGGAATTAGTCCTGCTGCCATTATCCTGGACTTCACTAGTTTATGAGCCCAGGGTAGCTGTGTGTCCACTGAGCTGCCCAGCCACTGCCACCTGTACCTTCTAGGACTGGCTTCCATTCCCTGAACATCTAGTCAGTGGCTGGGCTACTTTCACTCTTGGCATGCCAAAGCTGCTGTACAGACTCTTTATTTAGGCCAATGATTCTCAATTGGAATGGCTCTGCCTCCAATGGAGTATTTGGAAATAGCTAACAGTATATTTGGTCATCACAATAGAAGCTGCCTCAGCTCACAGCACCACCCTGCTTTTACTGGCATTTAGAGAGTAGGAGCCAGGGGAAAATAGACATCCCACAATACAATGACTGTACCAGCTGCACCGTGTCTCTCTAGACATTCATGAAGGGGAAATAACCTCTTTGACATTATCTGAGTGTAGATGCTAACTTTGTTTTACATACATTTTCAAAGTATTTTTTATACAAGTTCTAATACCTAACAGATTGTCCAAAACAGTGTCTAGACTATAAATCAAGAAGAATCTGTGCCACCTAGCTGGGACCTTTGCCAAGAATTGTTCATTTTTGTGAAAATCACTTCACCAATAATTCAATGACATTCTTCATACCTAAGTCACAAGCATGAAACTCCTGTATGAGTATACATTTGTGGTTTCTATTCTCTGTGTGAGTATAAGCATATGCCTGCTTCATTAAGCCCATTATGTCTTTTAGAGCAGTCAAGCCCATGTACTTACATATTGAAATATATATTAAGTTATTTTTAATTACTTTACACTTGCTAGCCCTTCATATTAAAATTAGGGCATCAGATTAACTTATTTTCTGTGTGAAATTATATATAGATGGATTTTATCTATAAATTTTATTATCTTTGAGAATAAAGAGTACATTACTAAATATCTGTTAAAGAGAGGAGATAATAGGTCTGATAGGTTTGAGATATCAATATTAGCCTTCATTCAATGAACATTTACAATAAATCCTGTAGATCTTTGACATATACTTTCAGGGTTCAGCCCTTGTAGCTACACTAGCTCCTAAAGTCCTGTTCCCAACAAGGCACCCTCCATGCCAAGGATATCCCAGTATGCCTTGCAGCCAGTACGACCTATTTACAGATACCATCCTACAATTCAAAAAGAAATTGTAAAAATTATGTCATTCATTTTATCTAAAAGCTAGATTCATATTCGTAATGCTAGCATATAAGAGATTAATACTTATTTTAAACCTATATTTAATAATGCTTTCACATGGATTGATTTTATTTGATATTCACAACACCCTGTGAGACGGTAGGGATGATTCTATATTTCTATCCCTGCTTAACAATGGAGAATCCTGAGGCCCTGAGAGGCTGACTGGTTCAAAGTCATAGATCTAGCAAGAAAGAGCTGAGACTCAAATCTACACCTTCAGAAGACAAAAGCTGTGCTGTTTTTGCTTATATAACACTGACTCTCAAGTAACAAGACAGAAAAAAATAACAGAAAGACAAAAATAAAAAGAATTGATATGAAATGCTAAAACATGTAAACACTCTTAACAAGCGATTTCTGAAAGCCTAAAGAGGAAATTCAACACCATAATCTAGGAGATTTAATTAAGGTGGTTCTTTTGACATATGAATATACTCTTCCATTGAAACTTGCCACAGGCCACACCTTTGGACCCAATGTGTACTTGTACACACATAAATGGCTCCCAAAAAAGACACTTGAAAATAACTGTGGTGCTCTCTACTGTTGACAAAGGAGTAGGCATGAAAATAGCAAACATCTGCTATTTGTGTCTCTGAGCTGATAACAAAAATGGACAGCTACAAAGTGCCACTGACAGCATTTCACTTTTATTGATGAGTGTGGTTCAACAGCAACTTTTTTATTAAAATAAATATTTGATTCATTAATGAGACCGAACAATTCCTTTGGCTTAAAACAAACATTACAATCACAATTTCTAATTGTTGTTTTTATTTGAATTCTGTGCTCAAGTCTAGCTGAAAAGACATGGACAGACATTCAGTACTGTAGCTAGTTTGCAAATTCTTATGTCAGGTTTAAATGAGCCCTAAAGGTCAGAGAGAGGCAAGTGAGTGCCTTACAGATGACAACTCTGATCCATAGGAAGCAGCAGCCTAGAGAAATGTGTAAAGGAGGCTGAGCCTCTGTCTAGGCTCAGTGAGAAAGAGTACCATAATTGATTAGTAATGTCTTTCAAGGAAGATAAAGTGAGAGGACAGTATACAGGCAACGTCTCTGGGGTCCCTGCACTAGTTTGACCCACTTATTTCACAGATGAAGAAATTGAGGCCCAATAAGATTAAAATCAAATTCAAATTAAATCAAAGATTTCATCACTGCTTGAAGTTAGGCAAGGGTCAAGAATTCAAGCATCTTGTATTCTGGGACATTCTTCTTGCCATTAGATATGTTTTCTTAGTTACACTTCTTAGAACAGTACTCAAAAATTCCAGCCCAAGCTTCTGAAAGTAAAAAGTGATGTTCCTTTTCAATATAGCACCAATGTGCATGTTTTCTCCTTTACATAGACCAAGAGCCTTTCTGAAAGGTATGGGCACAAAGCCCATTCATCTTACAATTGATCTTTTTGATGATTTGGTCATAAGGAAATAGAATTTCCCATTGTAGAGTCATTTCCATGGTTACCTATTGATTTCCTATAGGAAACATCCTGTTTACACAGCCATCATGTCTTTATTGTAGAGGGTAAATCACCTTCTGAGTTTTCGCTTTATATGCAACCTGAGGCATGTAAAAATGAGCTCTGCAAAATTACCAGAACAAGATAAATAAATGATTCATGTGAGTTGGTTTTGCATGAATAAGTGATTAATCCTTTCTTTCAACCTTGTTAGGAGAAAATGCAGAATTAATGTCACTCTATGCAAATAGAAGCCCACTTTCCTGAATTCTGACCTAATTATAGGTATTTGTGAAGTAAAGTATATATGAAATTTCTTGCAGTTAAAAAAAAATAAGACTGCTACTGAAAATCAGAAACCAAACTTTATAAGTCTTAACTGCAGTTATACATAGATGATACTGATTTACCCTGAAGATTCTTTCAAAATATCCTACATTTAGCATGCTAAATGTAAATGATCATAATGGTCCAAAACAGGCCTTACCATTGATTACTCAATAGGTGAGTCCCAGAGTTCATGTCACAACCTTACCTGCCTGAACTGACTACACTCTTAGAGGCAAAACACCCAGGATACTGGTGTCTTGGTGTAGTGAAAAATGAGTGAATCGTTCATTAAAACAGTAGAACACTCAAGAACCCAAAATAACATCAACAAAATGAAATTCCCTCAAGTCAGGAGCAGAAAAATACAATTCCACTCTGGAGAGATGTGCCTCAGCTCTGTGCTAGAGGCTTAGGTCTCTGCCTCCCATAGTATTTCACCGGTAGGTGGGGACTTTGAACATAAACTAGGACCAACCAAATAATTCTCTACAAGTCACAAAATAAGAATACTTGAAGGAAGAGGTCACCTTGGACTAGAATATCATCAAAAAAGACTTCTTGTATAGGAAGTAGCAGTGTATTTTGAGTGGTGCCCCAGAAGAAGCAGTGAGATCTGGATAAATAAAAGTGGAAAATTATAGCAGCTAATATTTAGTGAGCATTTACTATGGACCAGGTACTCCACCAAATCCTTTATACTCACTATCTTATTTCATCTTTACAACTATCCAGTGAGATGAGTAAGCTATCATCATCTCCTTTATATGTGAGAAAGCTGAGGTTCAACATCTAGTGTTACACAATTGGTGGCAATAATTTCATTGTAAACTGTCTACTGAGTCTACAGTCGTAACTACACAATTCCAGGCAGAGGGAAATAAGCAACACAGTGGAAGGGATGCAAATCATATGGCAAGAAGGTGGCAGAGGGTAAATCACTCAATCAAGAGATGAGTGGTATAGGTGGAGTGAGAAAGGGCTAGGAAAATTGCATGACAATAGATTATAGAGATCTCTGAATGCCATTCTTGGTAGAATAAGACATGTGAGAATGGAACTCCAACTGAGACGGTGCCAATTAATTCAGGTGGCACTGACCTGTGAGGCAGAGCACGTCTTAATCACCAGAACACTAAATGCTCATTAGCCAACCTTTTAATTGGCAGCCTGGAAAAGTTATCAGCAAAGAACCAAGATATGATCATGCTGTTAAGGGGAAAAGAAGGAAAGAAACAATGCTCTGATCTCTCCCAGATAACAACTCTGTATTTCAGATGTATGTTTTCCTATCTTCCAGGTCCCTGGTGGAGATAAAATGAACAAAAGGAAGAACAGATGGGACTAAAAGCAGAAGTTAGCTGATGAAAGAAAAAGCAAGGCTGGGAGAAGAGCGTATAGAGAAGAACACAGAATTAGAGCAAAGGGTTTTTGAAATGTAAGATTATCTCTGCCGCTGAGCTAAATACAAAACAACTCTATTGACTACTTTGCAATGTTAAGTGGCTTTATCAAGTATCGGTGGAAATTGGTGCCTGGGAATAAGCATACAGATCTCTCAGCAGAAAGGTCACCTGGCTGAACCAGGTCAGCTATAATGGCCTGGGGCAATGTGCATCATTGCTTCATTGCAAAAATGCAGAACAGAGTCAGAGACCACTCCAACATCTTAAACTGGTACAAGCAGAAAATGAAACCAGAGGTCAAATGAAAGGACATTGTACTGGGAATCAGGAGAGTGCCTCCTCCTTTTCCTGAGAGAGAAAAAAATGCATTTTCCCAATGTGACAGGATAAGTGATAGGGTGCCCAGATCACGTTTCCTGACTCAGGACAGTATGCTTTCTTCTATACCTATGAGCTGCAGAATGAGCTGGACCTTTATTCAAATCCTAGCTCTGCCACTTATTAGATGTGTGACCTTAGGCAAGTCATTTCCTCCCATGCCATCAAGATAAAAAAGAAAGAAAAAGAAAAGAAAAGAAAAGAAAGCAAGGTCTTTGCTCTCAAAGAACTAAAGTAAATCTGACACAAATAGATTGACAAGGTTGAAAAGGAGGAGCCAGTGCTACTTGACTTTCTGCCCAGCATCAGACTCACTATTTTAATTATAACTAAGAAGGTAAAATGTACCACCTCAGTAAGGCACAGCCTCCTTCCCCTTCTCCATAGCTGCCAGACTGACTCCTGGAGCTGGTTGTGTTGGGGGAAAGGCAGGAAATCAGGACAGTGCCTTCAATACTAGATAGTATTTATTGATTACTCAGAGCTGTCTACTGTACTTAGAGCTTTATATACATGATCTCCTTCAATCCCCCAATAATCCTGTGGATTATTATCTCAGTTGTACAGATGAGAAAACTGAGCTTCAGAAAGATTAAGTGACTTGCCCAAGTCCTGCTGGAATTAGCATCTGGCTCTAAGCTACTAGCAAGCTAGGAAGTTCTTATGTGAATCACAACAAAGCTTCAGACTTCCCAGTATATGTACCATGACCAAACCCAAGTCTCTCCAGTACAAACAAAAAGGTCCTGCCAGTCCAAACATACTTAACTCCCAGACATCATTGCCATCCTCAGTGGAAAAGAATTTTTTATGCCAATTCAATAACTTTGTTGCTTTCCAACAATTTGCAAGGCACTGGGGTGATGTAGCAATTATAATGAAATAAACGACATCTTTCCTGTCCTCAAGGAAGTTATAGTTTAGCATGAAGTTAAGAAAAGAAATAACAGCAGGTTAGGTCACCTTATTCTGAGACATACTTGAGCAGTATAGATGTACAAAGGATGTGGACAGGAAAGGAACAGATAGGGAGACACTGAGGGGAGACAGGGAGGAAGGAAGGAAGGGAGGGAGGGAGGGAGGGAGGGAGGGAGGGAGGGAGGAAGAAGGAAATAAGAGGCCTTTGAGCATTTATTAGCACACACTGTGCTAGGCTATATATAGACTTATCTTTTAATTCTCCCAATACTCCATTGTAGGTAACATCACTCCCATTATATTCCTGCTCCAAATCCTGCAGTGGCTTTTCATCACACTCAGAATGACCTGGTCCTTCCTCTGTACCACATGGACCCATTTACCATGCCTTGAACACATGAAGTTCCCTTCAACCTTACAGTCTTTGGTACATGCTGTTCTCTCCAATCAAAATACTCCCCACTCCACTCCCAGATAGCCACATGGCCTGCTTCTCTCCCTCTTTTCATTCTGGTCTCTACTCAAATGTGACTTCCACAGAGAGGCTTTCCCTGACTCCCCTAGTAACCCACCTCTCACCTTTACTTTCTGTCTTCTTACTGTTTTATTTTTTTTAAGGCATTTATCATTACCTAACCTTTATAATTACTTGTTTACTGTCTGTCTCCCAACCGCTCCACTAGAACATCAGTTCAATGAGGGCAATAATACATCCCCAGAGTCTAAACAGTGTCTGGCACATAGTGAGTGCACAAGAAAAATGTTACGAATGAACTCCTGAATCTGTCTTTGTGATAAAAAGAAACTGGGGCTCTGAGAGTTGAGTTCCTTAACCAGTTCCCACAGATGGACTTCATGGGGCTATTATGAGGCTTACTCCTGCCTCACTCACACCTTTAGCCTTCAAATTCTCTCTGCTGCCAGATTTCCACAGAGCTGGCTCCTTTCAGAAAGGTCTTATGGGGTCCCTCTATCTAAAAGTTGCCCCCCACTCCCAGTCACCTTCTATTATGTTACTCTAGTTTACATTGTTCATAACACTTACTACTCTGACATTATCTTATTGTTTGTTTCCTTTTTATTATCTTCCCCAATAGAATGTAAGCACCATGAGCACTGAGACCATATTTTCCTTATTTGCTGGTCCACCCAGAACAGTGAAAGCAGAGATAAGGCAATGAAAATCAAACCATTACAGATACGCCTCCTTTTACTATGCTTTGCAGATACTGCACTTTTTACAAATTGAAGGCTTGTGGCAATCTTCATCAAACGAGTAAGTCTATCAGCACCATTTTCCCACCATTTGCTCACATCATGTCTCTGTCACATTTTCATAATTCCTCCAATATTTCAAACTTTTTTCATTATTACTGTATCTGTTATGTTGATCAGTAATCTTTAATGTTACTATTGGAGGCTGAAGATGTGAATGAATTGTCATAATCTCATGATAAAACTTTAATCAATGAAGAGTTGTTGCTTATGGGTGAGCAAAGAAAGTGGTTTATTGAAATGGAATCTACTCCTGGTGAAGATGTTGTGAAGACAGTTGAAATGACAACAAAGGATTTAGAATATTACATAAATATAGTTGATTTATAGCAGCAGCAAGGATTGAGAGGATTGACTCCAATTTTGAAAGAACTTCTGTGGATAAATGCTATTGAACAGCACTGCATGCTACAGAGAAATCATTTATGAAAGGAAGAGTCAATTGGTGTGGGAAACTTCACTGATGTCTTATTTTAAGAAATTGCCACAACCACCCCAGCTTTTAGCAACCAGCACCCTGATCAGCAGCAGCCATTAACATTGAGGCAAGACCAGCAAAAAGATGATGACTTGCTGAAAGCTCAGATGATGATTAGCATTTTTAGCTATCAAGAATTTTTAAAGTGTGTACATTGTTTCTTTAGACATAATGCCATTGCACACTTAATAGACTACAGTATAGTGTAAACCTAATTTTTATATGCACTGGGAAACCAAAAAATTCATTTGACCTGCTTTATTATAGTATTTGCTTTACTGGGATAGTCTGGAACTAAACCCACAATATCTCCGAGGTATGCTTATAAATGAAAGAGCGTACCCGTGGAGATCTCTTGGCACCATTCCTGGCCCATGATAAGTACTTACTAGCTACTAATTATTTATTTTTTAGGAGTAGAGTTGATGAGATTAGTAATCATAAGATTTTAATAGGCAAAGATCACAGGAAAAGAAATTCAAAACAAAAGGAATAGCATAAACAAAGGTGACTTATCTTTTTTTTTTTTTCCATTCAACCCTTTATTTAATGTGGAAAGACATTTAGAAACTTTCAGCATTTTACTTATATCAATTTGTTTCTACTTTCTTTTTTTTTTCCTTGTTTTTTTTTTTAATTTTTTTATTCTTATGTTAATCCCCTTACATTACAACATTAGTTTTAGATGAAGTGTTCCATGATTCATTGTTTGTGCACAACACCCAGTGCTCCATGCAGAATGTGCCCTGCTAAATACCCACCACCAGGCTAACCCATCCTCTCACCCCCCTCCCCTCTAGAACCCTGTTTGTTTTTCAGAGTCCATCGTCTCTCATGGTTTGTCTACCCCTCCGATTTCCCCCGCTTCATTCTTCCCCTCCCGCTACCTTCTTCTTCTTCTTCTTCTTTTTTTTTTTCTTAACATATATTGCATTATTTGTTTCAGAGGTACAGATCTGAGATTCAACAGTCTTGCACAATTCACAGCGCTTACCAGAGCACATACACTCCCCAGTGTCTATCACCCAGTCCCCCCATCCCTCCCACCCCACCCCCCACTCCAACAACACTCAGTTTGTTTCCTGCGATTAAGAATTCCTCATATCAGTGAGATCATATAATACATGTCTTTCTCTGTTTGACTTATTTCACTCAACATAATACCCTCCAGGTCTATCCACGTCGTTGCAAATGGCAAGATCTCATTCCTTTTGATGGCTGCATAATATTCCATTGTATATATATACCACTTCTTCTTTATCCATTCTTCTGTCGATGGACATCTTGGCTCTTTCCACAGTTTGGCTATTGTGGACATTGCTGCTATAAACATCGGGGTACACATACCCCTTCGGATCCCTACTTTTGTATCTTTGGGGTAAATACCCAGTAGTGCAATTGCTGGATCATATGGTAGCTCTATTTTCAACTTTTTGAGGAACCTCCATACAGTTTTCCAGAGTGGCTGCACCAGTTTGCATTCCCACCAACAGTGTAGGAGGGTTCCCCTTTCTCCGCATCCCCGCCAACATCTGTCATTTCCTGACTTGTTAATTTTAGCCATTCTGACTGGTGTGAGGTGATATCTCATTGAGGTTTTGATTTGGATTTCCCTGATGCCGAGCGATATTGAGCACTTTTTCATGTGTCTGTTGGCCATTTGGATGTCTTCTTTGGAAAAATGTCTGTTCATGTCTTCTGCCCATTTCTTGATTGGATCATTTGTTCTTTGGGTGTTGAGTTTGATGAGTTCTTTATAGATTTTGGATACTAGCCCTTTATCTGATATGTCATTTGCAAATATCTTCTCCCATTCTGTCGGTTGTCTTTTGGTTTTGTTAACTGTTTCCTTTGCTTTGCAAAAGCTTTTTATCTTGATGAAGTCCCAATAGTTCATTTTTGCCCTTGCTTCCCTTGCCTTTGGCGATGTTTCTAGGAAGAAGTTGCTTCGGCTGAGGTCAAAGAGGTTGTTGCCTGTGTTCTCCTTTATTATTTTGATGGACTCCTGTCTCACATTGAGGTCTTTCAACCATTTGGAGTCTATTTTTGTGTGTGGTGTAAGGAAGTGGTCCAGTTTCATTCTTCTGCATGTCTATCCAATTTTCCCAACGCCATTTGTTGAAGAGACTGTCTTTGTTCCATTGGACATTCTTTCCTGCTTTGTTGAAGATGAGTTGACCATAGAGTTGAGGGTCCATTTCTGGGCTCTCTATTCTGTTCCATTGATCTATGTGTCTGTTTTTGTGCCAGTACCATGCTGTCTTGATGATGACAGCTTTGTAATAGAGCTTGAAGTCCGGAATTGTGATGCCGCCGGCTTTGCTTTTCTTTTTCAATATTCCTCTGGCTATGCGGGGTCTTTTCTGGTTCCATACAAATTTTAGGATAATTTGTTCCATTTCTTTGAAAAAAGTGGATGGTATTTTGATGGGGATTGCATTGAAGGTGTAGATTGCTCTAGGTAGCATTGACATCTTCACAATATTTGTTCTTCCAATCCATGAGCATGGAACGTTTTTCCATTTCTTTGTGTCTTCCTCAATTTCTTTCATGAGTATTTTAGAGTTTTCTGAGTACAGATCCTTTGTCTCTTTGGTTAGATTTATTCCTAGGTATCTTATGGTTTTGGGTGCAATTGTAAATGGGATCGACTCCTTAATTTCTCTTTCTTCTGTCTTGTTGTTGGTATATAGGAATGCCACTGACTTCTGTGCATTGATTTTATATCCTGCCACTTTACTGAATTCCTGTATGAGTTCTAGCAGTTTTGGGGTGGAGTCTTTTGGGTTTTCCACATAAAGTATCCTATCATCTGCAAAGAGTGAGAGTTTGACTTCTTCTTTGCCAATTTGGATGCCTTTGATTTCTTTTTGTTGTCTGATTGCTGTGGCTAGGACTTCCAATACTATGTTGAATAGCAGTGGTGATAGTGGACATCCCTGCCGCGTTCCTGACCTTAGGGGGAAAGCTCTCAGTTTTTCCCCATTGAGAATAATATTTGCTGTAGGTTTTTCATAGATGGCTTTTATGATATTGACGTATGTACCCTCTATCCCTATACTCTGAAGAGTTTTGATCAAGAAAGGATGCTGTACTTTGTCAAAAGCTTTTTCTGCATCTATTGAGAGGATCATATGATTCTTGTTCTTTCCTTTGTTAATGTACTGTATCACATTGATTGATTTGCGGATGTTGAACCAACCTTGCAGCCCAGGGATAAATCCCACTTGGTCATGGTGAATAATCCTTTTAATGTACTGTTGGATCCTATTGGCTAGTATTTTGGTGAGAATTTTTGCATCCATGTTCATCAGGGATATTGGTCTGTAATTCTCCTTTTTGATGGGGTCTTTGTCTGGTTTGGGGATCAAGGTAATGCTGGCCTCATAAAATGAGTTTGGAAGTTTTCCTTCCGTTTCGATTTTTTGGAACAGTTTCAGAAGAATAGGTATTAATTCTTCTTGAAATGTTTGGTAGAATTCCCCTGGGAAGCCATCTGGCCCTGGGCTTTTGTTTTTTGGGAGATTTTTGATGACTGCTTCAATTTCCTTAGTGGTTATAGGTCTGTTCAGGTTTTCTATTTCATCCTGGTTCAGTTTTGGTAGTTGATACATCTCTAGGAATGCATCCATCTCTTCCAGGTTATCTAATTTGCTGGCATAGAGTTGCTCATAATATGTTCTTATAATTGTTTGTATTTCTTTGGTGTTGGTTGTGATCTCTCCTCTTTCATTCATGATTTTGTTGATTTGGGTCATTTCTCTTTTCTTTTTGATAAGTCTGGCCAGGGGTTTATCAATCTTGTTAATTCTTTCAAAGAACCAGCTCCTAGTTTCGTTGATCTGTTGTACTGTTCTTTTAGTTTCTATTTCATTGATTTCTGCTCTGATCTTTATGATTTCTCTTCTCCTGTTGGGTTTAGGTTTTATTTGCTGTTCTTTCTCCAGCTCCTTTAGGTGTAGGTTTAGGTTGTGTACTTGAGACCTTTCTTGTTTCTTGAGAAAGGCTTGTATTGCTATATACTTGCCTCTTAGGACTGCCTTTGCTGCATCCCAAAGATTTTGAATAGTTGTGTTTTCGTTTTCATTGGTTTCCGTGAATTTTTTTAATTCTTCTTTAATTTCCTGGTTGACCCATTCATTCTTCAGTAGGATGCTCTTTAGCCTTCATGTATTTGAGTTCTTTCCGACTTTCCTCTTGGGATTGAGTTCTAGTTTCAAAGCATTGTGGTCTGAAAATAGGCAGGGAATGATCCCAATCTTTTGGTACCGGTTGAGACCTGATTTATGACCTAGGATGTGATCGATTCTGGAGAATGTTCCATGGGAACTAGAGAAGAATGTGTATTCCGTTGCTTTGGGGTGGAATGTTCTGAATATGTCTGTGAAGTCCATTTGGTCCAGTGTGTCATTTAAAGTCTTTATTTCCTTGTTGATCTTTTGCTTAGATGATCTGTCCATTTCAGTGAGGGGGATGTTAAAGTCCCCCACTATTATTGTATTGTTGTCGATGTGTTTCTTTGCTTTTGTTATTAATTGCCTTATATAATTGGCTGCTCCCATGTTAGGGGCATAGATATTTACAATTGTTAGATCTTCTTGTCGGATAGATCCTTTAAGTAGGATATAGTGTCCTTCCTCATCCCTTATTACAGTCTTTGGTTTAAAATCTAATTTGTCTGATATAAGGATTGCCACCCCAGCTTTCTTTTGGTGTCCATTAGCATGGTAAATGGTTTTCCACCCCCTCACTTTCAATCTGGGGGTGTCTTTGGGTCTAAAATGAGTCTCTTGCAGACAGCATATTGATGGATCTTGTTTTTTAATCCAGTCTGTTAGCCTGTGTCTTTTGATTGGGGCATTTAGCCCATTTACATTCAAGGTAACTATTGAAAGATAGGAATTTAGTGCCATTGTATTGCCTGTAAGGTGACTGTTACCGTATATTGTCTGTGTTCCTTTCTGGTCTATGTTGCTTTTAGGGTCTCTCTTTGCTTAGAGGACCCCTTTCAAGATTTCCTGTAGGGCTGGTTTTGTGTTTGCAAATTCCTTTAGTTTTTGTTTGTCCTGGAAGCTTTTTATCTCTCCTTCAATTTTCAATGACAGCCTAGCTGGATAGAGTATTCTTGGCTGCATATTTTTCTCATTTAGTGCTCTGAATATATCCTGCCAGTCCTTTCTGGCCTGCCAGGTCTCTGTGGATAGGTCTGTTGCCAATCTAATGTTTCTACCATTGTAGGTTACATATCTCTTCTCCCGAGCTGCTTTCAGGATTTTCTCTTTGTCTATGAGACTCGTAAGTTTTACTATTAGATGTCGGGGAGTTGACCTATTTTTATTGATTTTGAGAGGGGTTCTCTGTGCTTCCTGGATTTTCATGCCTGTTTCTTTCCCCAAATTAGGGAAGTTCTCTGCTATAATTTGCTCCATTATACCTTCTGCCCCTCTCTCTCTTTCTTCTTCTTCTGGGATCCCAATTATTCTAATGTTGTTTCGTCTTATGGTATCGCTTATCTCTCGAAATCTGCCCTCATGATCCAGTAGTTGTTTATCTCTCTTTTTCTCAGCTTCTTTATTTTCCAGCATTTCATCTTCTATATTACTGATTCTCTCTTCTGCCTCATTTATTCTAGCAGTTAGCGCCCCCATTTTTGATTGCACCTCATTAATAGCCTTTTTGATTTCTACTTGGTTGGATTTTAGCTCTTTTAAACTTCTCCAGAAAGAGTTTCTCTAATAACTTCCATATTTTTTTCAAGCCCAGCTAGTATCTTTAAAGTGATGATTCTGAACTCTAGATCTGACATCGTACTAATGTCCGTATTGAGTAGGTCCCTGGCCGTCGGTACTGCCTCTTGTTCTTTTTGTTGAGGTGATTTTTTCCGTCTCGTCATTTTGTGCAGAGGAGAATAGATTAATGAGAAAACAAAATGCTAGCAGAGTAACCACGTCCCCAGAAAATATACTCTAAACAAATCAGAAAAGACCTGAAGCAGTGGGATAAGAAGGGGAAAGAGAGAAAAAAGAAAAAGAAAAAAAAAGAAAAAGATAAAGATAAAAACAAAAACAAACAAAACAAAACAACAACAACAAAAGAAAAACCAGAATGTGATCAACTATGATCTATATGGTATATAGATCAGTGCCACACACTAGATTTGGGGTGTATTTTGGTCTTTTAGAAGAAAGTGTCTCCCAAAATTTTAAAGAAAGAAAAACTTATATATGTACAAAAATAAGGGTTGATATGATGAAGGGATGGAAAATGACTGTAAAAATGGAAATTATAAAAAATTTTATAAAAGGAATTGATAAGAAGTTGTTTGAAAAAAGAAAGAGGATTTAAAAAAAGAAAAAAGAAAAAGAAAAAAAAAGGGAGAGGATGTGATCAGGCAGGGGAATAGAAAACACCATATACTAGAGATTTAGGGTATATTTTAATCTGTTAGAAGAAACTATCTCAAAATTTTAAAGAGAGAACAACTTATATATATAAGCCAAAAATACGGGTAACTACTATGAAGGGATAGAATATGACTCTAAAAATGAAAAATAAAAATGTTTTGTTTTTAAAAAAGGGATTGATAAGATGTTGTTTGAAAAAGGGAAAAAGAAAAATTCAAAAAGAAATAAAAAGACAAAAAAACAGTTAAAAAAAAATTAACTTTAAAAGACTAAGGAATCATGGTAAAAAAGCCGTGAATTCTATGTGCAGTAGTCCCTTAGCGCTGGAGTTCTGCTGTTCTCATTGATCGGTAAACTTGGTCTTGGCTGGCTGTTCTCGCTGATCTTCTTGGGAGGGGCCTGTTGCCGTGGTTTCCAAATGTCTCTGCCAGAGGCGGAATAGCCCCGCCCTTGCCCCCTCCCGGCTAAGTAATCTGCTCGGGTTTGCTCTCCGGGGCTTTTGTTCCCTGCGAGCTTTCCCTTCAGCTTTGGAGGCGGAGAGTGAAAATGGCGGCCTCCCAATCTCCGCCCCGGAGGAGCCGAGAACTCGGGGCCCCGCTTCTCAGTGAGCCCCCAGAGAAAAGCCGTCAGTCACTCCCGTCTCCCCAGTCTGCAGCTGCACTCCGTGCTCAACCGGCCTGTGACCGCGCGTTTCTATCTCTGGCACCCGACCCGGTCTGGAGTCTCCAAACCCAGCAGATCCCTGCGGTGCACTCCCGCGCGGCTCCTCCCGGGGGAGGAAGGTGAGTCTCCCCCGGATCTGCCGCTTGTTGGGTCCCTGCTGGAGGAGCAGTGGCCCGGCTGTGCCGCGGATCACGGTTTATGGCAACCCCGAGCTGAGAGCCCGCGCCTGGGCTCCGCCTCTGCAGCCGGCTTCCCCGCTCCGATACCTGGGAGCTCTGCCGCCCTCAGGCACCCCCGGTCTTTCTGTGACCCATAGGGTCCTGAGACCACACTGTCCCGGAGGGTTCCACCCCCCGCTTAGCCACCAGAGTGACGTCCCTCGGCGGAGCAGACTTTTAAAAGTTCCGATTTTGTGCTCCGTGGCTCTATCACTTGCCAGAAGCGGCCGACGGAGGCCCCTCCCCCGCCGTCTATCCTCCCGAATATCGCCTCGGATTCCCTTCTCCGCACATCCTACCTTCCAGAAAGTGATCGCTTTTCTGATGAGAGATTTGTTGCTCTTCTTTTCTTTGATCTCCTGTTGGGTTTGTAGGTGTTCAGAATGGTTTGATCCCTATCCAGCTGAATTCCTGAGAGGAGACGAAATCCAGGTCTCCTACTCCTCCGCCATCTTGCTCCGCCCCAAAGGTGACTTATCTTAGATTGTATTCCCAAGGTAGTTTTGCCACATAAGTCTGTGGTCTGGATAAAAATAGTAGAAATTGGCCGCCGTGCAATTATAGGGGTTCTGGGAGATTCTTTCACTCCTTATGGATCAAAAACATTGTGTTTCAACCAAAAGCATGGCTTTGGGTACCTTCCTACACAATTCTACATATTTATAAAATATATATATTTCAGTTTCAGGAATGGCACACAATGTGCAATTTAATTTTGCAATTCTTTATTCCAAGCTAACAAAGGTAGTTATTTTCACTTATGGCAAACAGTTTGGTGGAATTATGAGTGACTATCGAGCATTGGCAAGAAGCAAAACACCAAACAAAGGCAATAAAACTGGGGGCGCCTGGGTGGCTCAGTTGGTTAAGCAACTGCCTTTGGCTCAGGTCATGATCCTGGAGTCCCGGGATCGAGTTCCGCATCGGGCTCCCTGCTTGGCAGGGAGTCTGCTTCTCCCTCTGACCCTCCCCCCTCTCATGTACTCACTCTCTCTCATTCTCTCTCTCTCAAATAAATAAATAAAATCTTAAAAAAAAAAGCAATAAAACTGGAAATCCATGACACATGGCCTAAAACATATATAATTTTTTTAAGGATTTATTTATTCATTTGAGGGAGAGTGTGCACACGTGAGTGGGAGTGAGGAAGAATGAAAAGGAGAATCCTCAGATTCCCCACGGAGCCCCATGCAGGGCTCAATCCCAGAACCCTAAATCAAGAGTCAGATGCTTAACCAACTGAGCCACCAGGTGGTCCAAAGTACATACAATTTTTAATTAATAACTTAAAACAAGAATTGATTCTTTCAGAAGAAAGAACTGAAGGAGGTGATAAAAATTCAAGTCCTAATATGGAAAAAAATGAATAAAGTATTCATATGAGTTCAAGATTCCCTCAAACCAACAAAGATCAGAGGGTAACTTCATCATCTTAGAGTAAATCTTTATTTTGGGGCTTGGGGGGCTATTGCCAAAAAACAAACTGCTATTGCCAAAAAACAAAAACAAAAAAACCCTCCTTGGCTTAAAATATATATTATATAAATCAAAACCAAAAAACTCTCACAGGCTCCACAACCATTCCTGAAAAAAAGAAAAAGATGAAGAGCTGAAGGATGTTACGAAGACAGTGGACTGGGAATAAAAGCATTCGCATTCAAACCTTGACTCTGTAGTACGTAAAAACAGAGGGATGGAACAGAAGGGTTAATGTGTTGAATATCTGCTGCCTACCTATCTCTGCTCTCTATACTTATACCACTTCCCTTCAGAGGGAAGGGTTATGCCCAAGACTTATCCTGGGAAGGCAGGCCTCCCAGGAAAGAAGTTAGCTTTCTAAAAAGTTGCATGAAAATTCAGCAATGGCCTATTGCTGAAGGCATTAATCCTGGTCAATGGTGGCAAGTCTTGGACCCCACTCCCCCAATCATGCCAGCCTAAATGCTAACGTGGAAAATCCTGCCAGTAGCTTGCTAGATCATACAGCTGCAATCACAACTCTCAAACTCCAGCCCACTAATCACTTCAGGGGAGAGGCTGGTATCCCCAACCATAAATGCTGAGTTCGCAGTATGCAGCTGGAGCCCACTCTTCATTGTGTTGTATCCCGGCTGGCCACCAACAACAGCAAGGAAGAGCTGATGCTTTCCTAATAATTCATCCTAAAAGCCCCAAATTCCAAGAATGGCAATCTCTTTGCCAGAATCTGATTTCCAGCTATGCTAGATTGCTGTGTATTGTCCCAGAATCCTATGAAAAGGGAGAAAACCACACATCTGCTACTTTATGCCTTTGTAAGTTTTCTCCTAAGGCCAGTAGTGTACATTCTGGCTATTTGCCCCAGTTCCCCCAATATCTCTATTGATAATACTTATTGATAATATTTATCAATAACAGTTCTTGATAACCATTAGGAGCTTGCTGAAATAGAAAAGGAAGGTTAAATATATATTTTTACATATAAATTTATATATGGTTTACACTCCATGACTTCCGATGTCTCTCCTCTCTCTCATATCACATGAATCTCTGAAGTAAATACGTTAAAAAAAAAATAAGATAAATAGAATAAAATTATATATTTTATTTTGAAATATATTGAAAAATTATATATTTATTTTTGAAACATGTTTTAAAATATATGTATATAAATATATACATATTTTAAATGTGTTATATATTCATGTATTTATATATACTTATATATTTTAAATATATGTATTATATATTAAGTGTATATAATACATATATTTCTGTATGATATATTATATATGTATATATAACAAATGTGTATTTGTGTATTTTATATATATAAACATGTTTAAGTGTTTTAAAAATATATGATTTATATACTATGTTTCTATTTCTGGGCATTTTGAGGTCTCACGGTAAAGACCTCAGCCATCTCTGCACACAAAGCAGCATGGGTATCCTCAAATCCAGGAGGCTCTTAGGGTACCTATGTGGAGACTGACAGGGGTAGGATGCCTGGGTGCTGAGCAGGGCTGCGTGGCAGTAACCAGGGTAGACTGAGCTGCCTCTGAGACTCAGAGGATCTTTGCAAATAGTCCATGGATGTGTAGCTTCCACTAGTCTCCTGAGCTGTCTGCTTCTTCCTCGAGATGTTCTATTCTGCCTAGTTTTTTTAAATGATCCAGACCACCCTCTTCATACCTACACATATGCACACTTCCTGCAGTGGATTGTGTCAAATTAAATTAGCCTTGTCATAGGTTCGCTACCAGAAGAATCTGGAGTAATGCCTGTCCTAACACATAAACATGAATTCTTCCTTAGTTTCCTAATTAATACCACATTATCCTTTCCTGTCTGTAACCCTGCCCTTAATTCCAGTCCAGCCCAAGCTGCTATTGAAGGTGGCTTGGGATGCAGTCCTACATGTTCCTCTCTAACCTGGACATAGCTAGTACGAGCAGAGCTGGAATTCTGAACCCAGTCTCTTTCCCATGAAGAACTAGATTTTCTTTTCATCTGTTAGGAGTTGTTATGGGTTGAATTGTGTTCCCACCAAAAAGAAGTCGTAACTCCCAGTACCTCAAAATGTGATCTTATTTGGAAATAGAGTCTTTACAGAAGTAACTGAGTTAAAATGAGAGCATTAGGGTGGGCCCTAATCCAATATGAATGGAGACCTTATTAAAAGAGGAAATTTGGACAGAGGAGAAGACATGCATAGGGGGAAGGTGATGTGAAGAGACCAAGGGAGAAAATGGTCATCTACAAACTAAGGAGAGGGGCCTGGAAAAGGGATCCCTCCCTTGCAGTCCTCAGAAGGACTGAACTCTGAAGGTACCTTGATCTTGGACTCCAGTCTCCAGAACTATGAAACAATATACTTTTGTTGCTTAAGTACCAGTCTGTGGTACTTTGTTACAGCAGCCCCAGCAAACTAATACGTTTTCCAAACCTGAAATGCATGTACCTGAACATCAGAGCATTGTGGCCACGCAGAGGACACACTGCACTGCTCTGGAGGGCAGCATTCCCATGGTCATATCATAGCTCATCCCCAAAATGGGCAGCATGCACTCTTCACAGCCTCACACAGTGTCCCTGACCAAGTCAACTGTGGATAGAGTCTAATAGTGCACAGATGCCTTGATGATGGTTAGGAAGCACTTGCTACATATGGTTAAACATCAGCTTTACATTTAGCTAACTTGTAGCACATTAAAGGTTATAAAAGAATGATGTTAGGTAGGCACTACTGGGTTTTTACAGTGCTTTTAAAAATAGATAAATTAAGCACTTCCACACTACCCAGAGAGAGGTCCATATGGAATTGTTATGGGTTCTTGTTGTCACTTAAAAGGAAACTTTCATAGTGTCTGGAGCCCTTGATGTCCTGCAAGTGAAGGAGGAGGATGTTCTCAAATTCCTTGCAGCAGGAATCCACTTAGGTGGCACGAACCTTGACTTCCAAATGGAATAGTACATCTACAAAAGGAAAAGTGATGGCATCTGCATCATCAATCCCAAGAAAACCTGAGAGATGCTTCTGCTGGCAGCTCAGGCCTTTGTTGACACTGAACACCTGGCTGATGTCAGTGTCACATCATCCAGGAATAGTGGCCAGTGAGCTGTGCTGAAGTGTGCAGCTGCTGCTGGAGCCACTCCTACTGCTGGTTCACTCTGG
This sequence comes from Mirounga angustirostris, assembly GCF_029215605.1. Classification (NCBI taxonomy): domain Eukaryota; kingdom Metazoa; phylum Chordata; class Mammalia; order Carnivora; family Phocidae; genus Mirounga; species Mirounga angustirostris. The sequence continues at coordinate 170,493,597 of NW_026991709.1, read as the reverse complement.
AACCTTCACTAACCACATCCAGGCAGCCTTCCGGGAGCCCAGACTTCCAGTGGTTACTGATCCTACGGTGGACCACCAGCCTCTCACAGAGGCGTCTTCTGTTAACCTGCCTATCATTTCTCTGTGTAACACAGACTCTCCTCTGTGCTATGTGGACATTTCCATCCCTTGCGATAACAATAGAGATCACTCAGTGCGTCTGATGTGGTGGATGCTGGCCCAGGAAGATCTGCACATGTGTGGCACCATTTCCTGTGAACACCCATGGAAGGTCATGCTTGATCTCAACTTCTACACAGAACCTGAAAATACTGAAAAGGAAGAGCAGGTTGCTCCTGAAAGACTGTGACCAAGGAAGAATTTTAGGGTGAATGGACTGTTCCAGTTTCCGAGTTCACTGCTACTCAACCTGAAGCCACAGACTGATCTGAAGGTGTGCAGGTGCCCTCTGTGCCATTAAGCAGTTCCCTACTGAAGACTGGGTGCTCAGCCTGCCACTGAAGACTGATTTGCAGCTCCCACTGCTCAGGCTACTGAATGGGTAGGAGCAGACATTGAGTGGTCTCTTAAGCTACTGTTCCATAAACTCAAACAAAATGGAAATAAGATTGATGGAAAAAAACACTTTCTAAAAGTTGTAAAGAAAAAATAGGTGGGTGCCTGGGTGGCTTAGTCGTTAAGCGTCTGCCTTCGGCTCAGGTCATGATCCCAGGGTCCTGGGATCAAGTCCCACATCCGGCTCCCTGCTCAGCAGGAAACCTGCTTCTCGCCCTCCCACTCTCCCTGCTGTGTTCCTGCTCTCGCTATCTCTCTCTCTGTCGAATAAATAAATAAAATCTTAAAAAGAAAAAATAGGTAACTTAAGGTTCATGGTATATGGGAATGTTTTTTAGCACAAAATTACAAAACCAGAGAATTCATCTGTGGTGTTAGCCTATCAGGACACACATCTGAATATGAGCTGGGAAAATGTTTGCATTGTCTTCAGAAAGCTGGGCTTCCCACATATTTCCCACTGGTCATTGGTCCAATAGGATCAGTTCTTCAGGTGAGAAAACGGGCACAAGGTAAGTAGAAGTGGGTGACTCTAGATATTGTACTTGAATATTCAGGTAGCTGGGATACAGCACTGTTTTCTTTCTTTTTCTTTTCTTTTCTTTCTTTTTTTTTTCTTTTTACTCTTTTCTGATAATAGATTCAGATGGCCTAATAATTTAGGCTATCCCCAAAGTGGAATGGGTTTTCTCTTTCAGTCTTCCTGTCACAGGAATATTCAGCTGAAGAATGGATTGGTCTGCCCATCAACCTCCATAATAATACTTACTGAGTATTAGGCAATGTCCTGGACATTGAAATACAAAGAACAGTCACGGTCATATCAATCTGTTCTCAAAGTGTTTACACTGTAGTAGAAGATGTAAGATAGATACATGGAAAATACAGAATAGAAAATTATTAGTGTCACAAAAAAAGTAAAAGTGCCACAGGAGTTCAAGAAGGAAGATATGGTGGAAGTGATGGTATTTAAGCCACAAGAATGGCATTAACAGGCAGAGAAAATGGCATAAGCCAAGAAAGAGAGGAGAAGTTGAGGAATGACCAGAGTACAGGTCTTGTTTAGGAGAACTAAGGAAATATGGTTGAAAAGGTCATCTATATGTCAACTACAGAGGATTTTACTAGGCTAGGAATATAAGTTTTATTCTGAAGATCAACAGGAGCCACTTAAAGATGGTGACATTTCAGAGACGTTGTCAAAGAAATTCCAGAGGCAAGAGGCCACCCTTCCAGATGACTTCTTTCAGCTCTCCTCCCTCTCAGAAATAATCCTCCAACACAGACATGGACAACAGTGGTTGAGTTAAAACTTGGGGTATGGGGAACCTACTAAATGGTTCTGAAAGCACTGACTATCTCACAGGTGATCACAGAGAGAGCAAAGTTCAAGCAACTAAAGGGAATAGCAAATCCAAGCCATGGGGGTTCTTCCCTTTCTGGTGATGCCTCTAAGCAAGAAGCCAGTTCAGTGATGTTATCAGCTTGTCTTCTCACAAATGACAATTCTTTTTTTTTTTTTTTTTAGGTAGGCTCCATGCCCAGCATGGGAGCCCAATGCGGGGCTTGAACTCACAACCCTGAGATCAAGACCTGAGCTGAGATCAAGAGTCGGACGCTTAACTGACTGAGCCACTCGGTTGCCCCACAAATGACAATTTCTCAACAGCAAAGTGTCATTTTTCCTCTGTCTCACTCCTTGACACATAATTGGTAGTCCCTTCCAATATTTGATGGTCTCATAAAAAAGCTGAAGGGAAAATAACTACTGTGGGCTGGAAGGAAAAACCTAAATTCTAGGCATCTTTGGCCTGATTCAAACCATTTACAGTGAACTTTAGCCAAGTGAAGCAACTACTTACAGAGCAACTAGAAAGGACTTGCAGGATCCACTGAACTGGAATTTGCTGCTTTGAACTGACCTTGCAAAAGTGTGATTACAAAACTACAAAGCTTGACCAAGGAAATGTTCATGTGTTTCAGGGCCTTATATCTAAAATCACCTCAGTCTGAAATCCCCTTCTTTTGCCACCATAGGAATTAACAAACTGTATTGCTCTACTTACACAATTTTGCACCTAAATATTTTGATCAACTTGAAGTGTGGTTTCTAGAAATTTATCACAAAGAAACATGAATATGCAAAGATGCATGTAGAAGGATGTTCACTGCAGCATTGCCTGCATTTTTTTTCTTCAAGTTTTTATTTATTTATTCATTTAAGTAATCTCTACACCCAACATGGGGCACAAACTCACGAGATCAAGATTCTCAAGCTCTTCCGACTGAGCCAGCCAGGAACCCCCAGCAATCCCTAAATTAGTGAAAGACTGGAAACAATATAAATATCCATTAGGTGAGGGATGCTTAAGCGAAATATAGTAATACAACAAACTACCACTCACCCAATAAAAAGAATACATTAGATGCACAAACTGTCTTTGACTTACGATTTTTCAACCTTACAAAAAAGGGCAAAAGTGATATACATTCAATAGAAACCATTCTTCAGTAGAAACTCTGAATCTTTTGAATTTTGATCTTTTCTCAGGCTAACAATATGCAGTATGAGACTCTTTCATGATCCTGGGCAGCAGCAGCAAGCTGCAGCTTCCAGTCAGCCACCTGATTCTGAAGGTAAACAACCAATACATTTACAACCACTCTGTTTTTCACTTTCAGGACAGTATTCCATAACTTACACAAGACATTCAATATCTTATTATAAAATAAGCTTTGTGTTAGATGATTTAACCCACCCATAGGCTACTGTAACTGTTCTGAGCACATCTAAAGTAGGCTAGGCTAAGTTATGCTGTTCAGTAGATTAAATATATTAAGTGCACTTTCAAAATATATTTTCAATTTATGATGGCTTCGTCAGTATGTAATTCCAACATAAGTGGAGGAAACGTACTAACAAGAAAAGATGTCTATGTGTTGTTGTCCATGTGTCTCTTAAATATTGCCAAGAAAAAGAACTAGAATGCAAATAGTATAATATGATCTAATTTTTAAATACATACATATATATATAAATTCATGTATATGCAAGATATTGGTATATATGTAAGATATCTATCTATCTACATAGCCATGTAGAAACTGTGATATATAGATATATATGAAAAAACATATATATATTCATATGTTATGTATATATATATATAACACACACATATATACACATATATATGAAAAACCTAAAAATTGTGAACCACGTTAACAGTAAGTATCTTTGGGGGATTTAGATTGTGGAGAATCCTTCATTTTTGAGTTTGTGCACTTCTGAATGGATTGAGTTTTGTTACAATGAGGATATATTACTTTTATAATTACAAAAAGGATATTTCCATCAGAAAGATAGAGAAAAAGACCCCAATCCTTCATTAAGTTTTCCAGATTTGATTATTATTATAGCAGAGACAATTTTAACATCTTTTTATGTGTGCTGAAAATAACAGTGTAGTATAAAATAAGCCATGTGGTATAGTGGAAAAAACACTGGACATGAAGTCCAAAGCCTTCAATTGAGTCTGAGCTCTCCATTTTTCCTCTCCAAGCCTTAGATTTCCTCATAAATAAAATAAGTAGCTATATTTACTGATTCCCAAAGTCCTGTCCAATATTATTATATTATCCCAATATATATTATATATCCCTTATTATAAATGACCTACAGTGAGCCCTATAAAACTGCCATAATCAATCCAAAGATAGGTGGGACCAATCCTTCTATACTCTTGGAAGAGCTAGATTATATCATGGAATAAATTCCTGTCCTAAATCCCCAAGTCACAGCACATTCTACTTCACTTAGCAAAGAATATGAGGGAAAAGAGAACAGGTCATTCTTACAGACCTGCAGTCAGAATTTTTGCCAATAATTCTGTGATCATTGCCACCCCAAGACTCACTCACTCATGCACTCACCATTTTTTAGACATGAAACTGAGGCCAGAGATGTAAAGATACCTGCACAAAATCTCACAACTAATTAGTAGATTTGGGACTATGAACATTTAATCATATCTGGACTGAGTGTAATATTCTTTAGAACTTAGAGCTTCAGGCTAAACATATATTGTCATAAGCACCAAACAATACTTCAAACTTCCCCTATAGCCCCTCACCTGATGAGTCTCTTTGTAATACCTCTCATAGTTCCATTTATTTCCCTGAAATTGTAAAACATTACAAGGGAAAGACTCCTGAGGAAGATGATTTCCATCTCCTTTTACCATGTCCCTTTTCAGGCACACTGATACACACCTATCATCTACCTTGAGGCTGCAATCACACTCAAGGTGTGATCTGAGCTATCCTAGCCACTTGCAAGAAACCAAAGAAACAACTACTGTAAGATGGAAGGTAAATTTAAAAGGGTCAACTTAGAAGTATAGAGTAGCTGTGTTTAAGAGAAAAATCACAAAAGTAGGAAACAGAAGACCTAGGTTCGAGTCCTACCTCTGCTATTTAGTTGCTATAAGACTTTCATGAAGCTATTTAAGAATTCTGTGCCTTGGTTTCCACATGTATAATTTAGGAGCCATCCATGCATTCATTCAACAAATATTTGAGTGTTTACATGTACAAGGCATGATACTAGATACAGAAGATATAATGCTGGGCCAAACCAGATCCGGTTAGTACTTGTTCTCATGGAATGAGTGGTCTAGAAGGAGAGTTAAACATTAAATAATCATACAAATAAATGAATGAGAATTGGAAGGCTAATAATGATCTTTTTAGAACATAAAATAAAAGTACCTGAACTGTTCCTGAGCAAGTGATGCCTCAACTTGGATTCAAAAGGTGAATAGTCATTAATTTGGTGAAAGGAAGAATGAGGAAAGAGAAGGACATTCCAGGAAGAGGAAGCATCATGTTCAATGACCCTAGGATAGCAGAAAACAGAGCTGGTTTGAAAAACTGAGAGGCCAATGAAAATGGCCACTGAAAAGTTCTAAGCATAGGAGTGAATGTCATAGAGTAGTTGTGAGATTATATGAAACAGGGCATAGAATATTGCTTTAACGATTATAGTACAAGATATGCTAGGTGTTAACAGGAAGATAAAAGCATACAAATCATTTGAAATAATTCTCCTTATATTTCAAAGGCATTATTAAAATACCAGCTAATAGATTTCAAAATATAGTACAAAGCTGTAGTAATCAAAACAGTATGGTACTGCGTTCAAGCCCTGTGTTGGGCTCCATGCTGGACATGGAACCTACTTAAAAAAAATATCATGGCTTTGGGGTGCCTGGATGGCTCAGTCAGTTGGGCAACTGACTCTTGATCTCAACTCAAGTCTTGATCTTGGGGTCATGAGTTCAAGCCCCATGTTGGACTCCATTATTTAAAAATAAATAAATAAAAATAACAACAGAAAACCCAGTATGGTATTGGCACAAAAACAGACACATAGAACAGAATAGAGAGTCCAGAAATAAACCCACAATTACATGGTTAATTAATCTTCGACAAAGGAGGCAAGAATCTGCAGTCTTCCCTATGCAGTAGGGAAAAATACAGTCTCTTCAACAAATGCTATTGGGAAAACTGGACAGCTACATACAAAAGAATAAAATTGGACTACTTTCTTATGCCATACACAAAAATAAACTCAAAATGAATAAAAGACCTAAATGTGAGACCTGAAACCATATAAAAATCCCAGAAGAGAACACAGGCAGTAATTTCTTTGATATCACCTGTAGCAACATTTTTCTAGATATGTTTCCTGAAACAAGGAAAACAAAAGCAACAATAAACTACTGGGACTTCATCAGAATAAAAAGCTTCTACACAGCAAAGGAAACAATCAGCAAAACTAAAAGACAACCTACAGAATGGGAGAAGATATTTGCAAGTGGCATTTCTGATAGAGTTAGTATCCAAAATATATAAAGTACTTACTTATACAACTCAACACCAAAAAAACCCCAAATAATCCAATTAAAATAGGCAGAAAACATGAACAGACATGTCTAAAGAAGACATAGAGATGACCAACAAACACATGAAAAGATGTTCAATATCACTCACCATCAGGGAAATGCAAATCAAAACTACAATGAGGTATTTCCTCACACCTGTCAGAATGGCTAAAATAAAAAACACAAGAAACAAGTGTTGATGAGGATGTGGAATAAAAGGCACCCTCGTGCACTATTGGTGGGAATGCAAGCTGGTGTAGCTACTGTAGAAAACATTATGGAGGTTTCTCAAAATATTAAAAATAGAATTACCATATGATCCAGTAATCACACTACTGGGTATTTACCCAAAGAATATGAAAACACTAATTTGAAAAGATATATGTACCCCTATGTTAATTGCAGCATTATTTACAAAAGCCAAATTATGGGGGCACCTGGGTGGCTCAGTTGGCTAAGTATCTGCCTTCAGCTCAGGTCATGATCCCAGAATCCTAGGATTGAGCCCCGCATCAGGCGCCCTGCTCAGCAGGGAGTCTGCTTCTCCCTCTGCCCTTCACCCCATTCTCATGCGCTCTCTCTCTCACTCTCTCTCTCAAATAAATAAAATCTTTTAAAAAAAAACAGCCAATTTATGGAAGCAATCCAAGTGTTATCAATAGATGAATGGATATATACACACAATGCAATATTAGTCATAAAAAAGAATGAAATCTTGTCATTTGCAACAACATGAATAGATCTAGAGGGTAAAATGCTAAGTGAAATAAGTCAGTCAGAGAAAAGCAAATACCATATGATTTCACTCATATATGTAATTTAAGAAACAAAACAAACGAAGAAAAAAGAGACAAACAAAAAAACATACTCTTAACTATAGAGAATAAACTTATGGTTACCAGAAGGGAGATGGGTGAGGGGATGGGTGAAATAGATGAAGGGGATTAAGAGTACACTTACCATAATGAGCACTGATTAACATGTAAAATTGTTGAATCACTCTATTGTACACTTGCAACTAATATAACACTGTATACTAATTATATTGGAATTAAAATTTAAAAATTAAAAAATAAAATACTAGCTGATATTGTTCAATGACTAGGATACTCTGTTTAAAAAGGTAGGAAAGGAATATAACAAATATAACAGCCACCACAGTGGCTTTTTTCAAGTTGAAAATCTTCCAGCAAGAGCAAAAGATACAGATTCACCATGTTTAAAAGAAGGGCCTGCCTTTAGGAAAACAAATGACAGGATTTGTCTAGACCAATGGATTCTGACCCAGTTTGATACAGTACAGATGAAATGCCAGAACCAGCCACCCAGGTTGTGATCGAATGTAGATGCTTGGAAACAATTCAAAATGTAGACACCTGAGTTCCTGAACTCCCAGGTCAAGTTCCAATCATAGATATTATAAGCTGACTTTGTCACAACTAAAATTTCTTCCACAAAATGAGTATTTTATTTTGAACTTAAATGAAACTTTTTAGAAAGTCTCAAAAAAGTTGGTGGGTTTTTTTTCTTCCTTAAGAACACCACTGAAGAATTTACTAACAGACTTATAAATGAGGGTGATAGAATGTCAGCTTTGATAAAAATATTAATTAAAAGAAAACTGACTATTGACATTTCCGCAAGTGCAAGCTCATAGATCAAACACAAACCCAAAGGAAGAGAAAAAGTCAAAGTGATATTGTACATGAAAGTGGGTTAAAACTTTCTGAATAAGCTAAGATATATGAAGTCATAGACCTATGGACTTTTATGCTTACAGAAAATCTGAAATAGAACCATCTAAAACTTAAATGGCAAGAAATTTGTAAGAACAACGTATTAGGTAGCAATCAGCATTACTTAACATAGAACAGACGAATGTACATTGTCTTCTTTGACAAAGTGGCAGATCACATAAATAAAGGGAACAAGGATATGTAATCTACTGTAACTTTAGCAATTTTTTAAGTCCTACCATGAACTATGTAGTACCATGTAAGAATAATTCTAGACCAAATGACATTTTTTGTCCACCAACCCTAAAGAGCATATTTTACTTTGTGTACTGTCCAGTCAACAAGTATTTATTGAGTATCTGTTAGATGTCAGGCATACTAGTTCTGGGGAAATACACACTGTCTTCATGAGAGAAATAGGCATTGAGCAAGCAAACAAATAAATAAGCTACATAATACAACTTGTTAGGCCCTAGGAATGAGGACTTTAAGTGTTCTCAATTCACCAAATCTGGATTGTTCTTAGGATCTTGCAGTCTGACCATACTCAGGCAGATCAGCAAATACAGGCCACCATAGCAAAGGCACAAACATTTCTCATTCTGTGAGGAGCATTTCCAGTTAAAGAATGCTTTGCTTAGAAATTCTTTTTGCCCGTTTAATATTCCAAGAGATCTTGCTTTCTAAGATTCCAGATATGCTAATGTTGTAATCAATAATGATTATTATTATATAGTATTAACAAATAGGATATAATTTTTCATTAATATTATCTCATTAAAATAAGATGATAGCTTATTATGTTGTTTTATTATACTGTATTAATAACAGCTTATTAAGCATTATGAAAATGCTTGGGAAGAGCTGGACCTATCGGATCACAGTAAGGATGAATCAGGGAGCAAAGGGGAGAGTCCCTCAAAATGGGGTAATAGAACTAAGAGGAAGGGGCCAAACTGTACAGAGCCTTAAGGCCTCTGATATGGCGTTTGGGTTTTATGCTCACGCAGTGGGAAACCAGTGAAAGATTCTCAACAGGCAAGTGACAAGGTCAGATTTAAATTTGAAGTTCACGTCATACTGCATTAGACCCATGTATATATTTGTGTGATAGCTGCTAAGAAGTGAGGAGGGCAGTCAGGGCCAAGCAACCAGGCAGCCTGACTTGGCTCATAGAGGGATCAGACCCTTGGCCTTATCTTCATTAGAATAGTGCCATTTATACTTGGGCATGAAATAAATGCAGCTATTGCTACTGATGGTTCATCTGTCCTCATTTACTAAAAGGGAAAGGTCTTCTCTTCATGTCTCATCCACAAATCCTGCTGATCCCCCTAATTAAAAAGTTTTCAAACAAGTTGATACATTAGTTATTATGAGCCCAGACACACCGGGTATAAATCCTTCCTACCACCCATATGCATGCCAGGATTTCACTGCTGCATCTTTCATCAAGATGAGGGAGATTCTTCAATATAATTTTCATGGCACCATCTGCCATGCTCTTCTCTCAACTTTTTTTGGTGGTGTGATGGCTCAGTGATTATGAATATCATATCTGGCATTTTTAAAAAATAAATCCTTAATAGAGACTCAAGAGGAAAAAGGAGTCATAAAACCTATCAACTGCAAGTGCTACGGACCACAGACTTAGGAATGCACTGTGGGTTAGTCTTTTTTACACCAAAATCAAAAATGCTGCTAAAAATGGAAGTAAACTGCATTTGTGGTCATCTTAGTTTTCAGCAAATCGACTGACTCATTCTTGCAACCCTTTTAAGCATTGCACCTTTTTATCAGTGTAACTGGTTACACATTGTGAACTCTTAAAGGGGGAAAGGGCAATTTTGAAAATTAAGCTGTCTCTCCACTAACCTTAAAACCATCTATCCAAGGCCTCTGATGCTCAGTCTCCTCTGAGATAACTTCTCTAATTAATCCAAACACATGGCTTAGTCACATTATGTGACATTATATGTGGCCTCTGGCTCAAAGCCATTAGCAAACCAACATGTATCTTATTTGTTTTTTCCCTTTCCCATCCAATACCACCCCCCCAAAAAGCTTATATGGACAAGGAGTTGGGTGCAAGGAATTTATTGTGGAAGATACGCCCAGGAAGCGGCAGTTAGGGAATGGAGAGAGGGAGACAAAGACGTATGAGAAAACAAGGTGTTGATAACCATAGTGGGCAACTGATGTTCAATGAAGCTGGGAAATACCTCTCAAGAGACCATGTAGACTGTACCTAAGACTTTTCTCTAAAGAACAAAGGTAGAGGTATTTATCCTATTTTTCACTGGGTGAGGTTTGCCTCTGGGGGCATTAAATCCTCCACAATTCTATGCAGCCCAAAACAAAAGAGCTTCAGAGGCTTCAGAATAAGTCTTGAGGCAGAATAGAGAGAAGTGGAAGTCCCTTAGGCTGAAATGTAGTCATCTTGCATGGTAACTATCCAGCACAGCAACACCAGAATTTAGTGGTAGGTCAAGGGAATGTGGCACCGGATGCAAAAAGTGTCTGCTATAGCACACAAGTGATGTCATCAGTGATAACAGTAAAGTACCAACAATCATTTCTCTTAGTTCTTGGTGTTACAGAGAGATGACTGATCATCTGGCTGAGTCTAAGAATTATCCAGTAAGTATGAAATGAGCTCATACTGAGCACTAGCTAAATAGTATGGAGCAATACAGAAGTTAAAGACAAGGTGCCCAACTTTCAAGGAGTTCACAGTCTGGTAGGGATTACCAGCAGTCACAAACAAATGAATATATAGCTGCTGGTTCACTATAAAGGCAGAAAAAGTGAAAGTATAATAATGGTTGAGAGATTCCACTCTGGAATCATACACACCTAGATTTACACCTAAGCCAGGATCTGCTCGGTGATTACCCTGTGGACAAAGTGCTTACTCTCTGTGTGTCATAATTTCTTCATGTAAAAAAAAAAAAAAAAAGGAAAAATAATAGCATCTGCTTAATGAAATTCAGAATTAAATGTATATGAATTACTAATCACTGCCTGGTATGTATTTGGTAAATTTTCATTATTTTTGTGAAAGTTAAGTAGAAAGTTAAGTAGAAAAGTTAAGTAGAAAGTTAAGTAGTAGAATATGATGTAGGTAAGAGAAGGATCTCATCTCCATGCCAGACCCTTTTTCTTTTTTTTTTTTCAAATTTTATTTTATTATGTTAGTCACCATACATTACATCATTAGTTTTTGATGTAGTGTTCCATGATTCATTGTTTGTGTATAACACCCAGTGCTCCATGCAATACGTGCCCTCCTTAATACCCATCACCAGGCTAACCCCTTACCCCACCCCCCCTCCCCTCTAGAACCCTCAATTTGTTTCTCAGAGTCCATAGTCTCTCATGGTTCGTCTCCCCCTCTGATTTCCACCCCTTCATTCTTCCCTTCCTACTATCTTCTTTGACCCTTTCTCTTTCTTAAATACAGATTTTTCTATAGCTCCCGTTCTAGTGCCATTTTCCCTCTTCTGGAAGCTATATTATCTAAGGAACTACTTATATTAAAACAAGAAGGCAGGCATTTAAAGGTACAGATATATGGCACAAAAATGCATGGCCACTGGAGCAATAATAACCTAATTTCAAATCCATACATCTTGCCGCTGCATGACTTGGATAAATTTCTGAAGCACTCTGCCAATGGCTTTCTCATCTATAAAATAGGGACACTATTATTTTCCTTATAAGGCCACTGAGAAGATTAGAGTGTCTCCAAAGGGTTCCCAACACATTTTTAGACCCTTAAAAGTGTTATTACTATTCACTATTCATTCAACAGACACTTATTAGGTATCTACTACTTATAAGGCACTATACTAGGCTTTGGGTAATAAAAAGACAAAAGACATGAATAAAATATGGTCCCAACAGACAAAAGTCCTACAGGTTAATGTTGTTAACACTACTTAAACAAATCTGGCCATTAAATGGTACCCAAATTAGTAAGTTACCCTAATAGCAAATGCTATTATCCTAATATTAAGGAAAGGCAAGTAGGGAAAGAAGAAAGGCAAGAAGGGAGGGAGGGAAGGAACTAGGCTAGTTGGCTTTGAGACAGGTTTCCTGGAAATACAAGATAATGAGAGCCATCTAAATTCACATCCTTTCTATGGGTAATCAGAAAAAGCCTGCAACATGAACCAAACTCAGAAAAGTTTTCTCTGACAAAGGGCTAAGAATATATAAAGGCAATCCTACTCACCCTGGTCTTGGAACATACAGTAATGCTGCTCTTTCCCAGTCTTTTAAGCAGGTGAATCCAGCATGAAAAGTCCATTAATGACAGCCAGCAAGGGAAATGATGTCATAAGTTTGGGTAGAAAGGAAAAAAAGAACAGTGTGATCATGGGGATTGCTCCCCAACTGAGGTGCACATAAGGCCTCACCTTTTCTCCAAGTCACTGCCTTGCCAAATAGAGGTTCTCCAAAGAGAAGGATCTAAGACAACATCCCAATTTTATTACACCTCAAAAATGGGTCTCAGGATGAGGATGGTCTTCACAGGTCTGCACTCCTCCTTGGCTTAATAACATTCCTTCCTGACTGCAGAACACTTCATAGTTCACAAGTCACTTCAATGTCATTATCTCACTTAATTCTCACAAAAACTCTGTGTGATATGAGGCTTTTCACCTCCATTTCATAGATGAACAAGCTGATACTTAGAAAGCTTAAGCAATCTGTTTGAGATCCTATGCCAAGATGCAGAAGAGCTCAGACTGAAACCTAAGTCTTCTGGTCCCACTTCCAGGTCATTTCTCATACTTGTATGCAGCCTCTGAGGAAAGGTGAGGTGCAATCAATGGAACTGGGCGGAAGCAATTTGTCCTAAGAGACCTTGAGGGGCCTCCCTCAAATCAGAATTTCTAACTAAAGAACTGGTGACTCCAATTCTGTGCCATCGCTCCAGACAGTCAGATGTGAAATCCTTTATGAACATGGAGTCTACTCCATGAAGAGCACCATTAGATTCAAGACAGTAAAATTCATTTGAAACTAATTGGTGAGTAATGAAGTTGCTAAGGTTTATGAGCCTTGCGCAAACACTAATACAGAGGTACAGTGTCAACAATAAAACTGTAAACACTGACAAAACTAGCCTTCTGTGGAGAAAAGGCAGGCCTTTTTCCTTGGTCTAGAGGCAAAAACATCATTAGATAATTTCAAGAGTGACAAAATCACTTTCTCTTGCATGGTCTTAAATAGTGAATAGAAAGAATAGCTTCATCCTTAGAAATAACTAATTATTTGATAATGGAACAAGGGGGAAAAAGCATGTATTTCTCTGGTTAAATTGCAAGCATTTACAAAAGTGGGTGTGTCTATATAATAAAATGTCCTCAAAGGATGGCCAGAGACAAGAGGGAAATACAGAGCCCCTTTACACCCAATCTAGCACATGCAATTGTCTGCTACCACTGCGGGGTGCCAGAGAAAATGTGATTTTAAATAGAAAAGGACTAACCTCTCTAGTGGACCTGTCATAGGTATTATCCTCCTATGTACCTCCCAGATAGCTGAATGGATCAATCCATTGAGTGTTTAGGAAAATCTACTGCAAAACAACTATTTTGATTATTGCCTGGTTGGTATTGAATTGTTCTTCTTAACTGTATTGACTAAAGGAAACAAGTGTTTCCAGAGGTCAGTCCTAGACCATGTCAGCAATCCCTGGCATCCCCACTGAGAAGGACTTTATCTTCACACTGGTTCTAGAGCCTTGTGGTCCAACATAGTCTCCGTAAACTATACATAGCCACTGGACACAAAAAAATGTGGCTGGTCCAATTGACACACACACACTAAGTGTGAACTACACCCCAGATTTTGAAGACTTAGCATCAAATAATGTAAGATATCTCATTAACAATATTAATTACATGTAAAAATGATAATATCTTGGATACACTGGATTAACTAAAATAGATTACTGGATTATACTTTAAAAATTAATTTGATCTGTTTATACTTTCGAAGTGTGGCTACTAGAAATGTAAAATTACAAATGTAGCTTGCATGTGTGACTTGCATTCTCTTTCTACAGGACTGTGCTGCTCTAAAGGGTATATATCTTCAGTCCTAAAAAGTCTATCAAGGCATTTAGATAAGTTTAAAAGAAGACTGTATAAATGTCATGTTTTAATGCCCTTGAGTTCAGGTAAGTTGGAAATGGCTTACTTGCTCTCCAACATGCTTTGAAAGTAAAAGGATGCGAACCATCGTGTTTGCTTGCCTGGCCGTTTTAGGCAGTTTGAGCTTTCACTGTTTCTAGCAGGAGCTTGTCTGTTTTAACGGATCTGTAGGGATTCAGCATAGCATGATGGGGCATGTGGGTGTTTAAATGTGACATTTGAGTAGAATGCTTAAAGCTCAGCTGTTAGAATGTAGTGCTGATGAGTCTAAGGTTAAGGGTTCAATTTGCATCCACACACACTTAGCTTTTTGTGAACCAGGGATGCACTCCCCACCTGGGCTTGCTTTCTTGCAAATGTTCACTATTGGTGACAATAGGGGCCAGTAAATAATGGTACTGTGTGCTCTTCAAATCCATCATCACTACCACAACAAGCAGCTCAGTTTTATCCTTTGGGAGAAAGCATCACATGTGCCTATTTTTTCATTCTAAAGGAAAGCATATTGTCTTCCTTGTATAAAAATCGTTTTTTTTTTTAGGAGTGCCTGGGTGGCTCAGTCAGTTGGTTAAGCATCTGACTCTTGGTTTGGGCTGAGGTCATGATCTCATGCGTTGTGGGATCAAGCCCCATGTCAGGCTCTGAGCTCAGAGGAGAGTCTGCTTGAAGTTTCTCTCCCTCTGCCCCTCCCCATTCTCTCTCTCTCTCCCTCTCTCTCAAATACATAGATAAATCTTTTGAAAAATAAAAAATAAAAATAGGCTTTTTAAAAAGTATATGTTATAAGTTTCAAAGCCACGCAAAGGTAAAAGCTTATAAAAGTTACTGGGTCCATTCCCTCACTAACTTCCAAAAAAAAAACCAAACCATTTTCAAGATACAAAATGTTCCAAGTTAAATCCTACCTACCAAGGAGATTTAGAAGATTGTAGTGGGAAGCATTTACTTATGTACTATACCTTCATATAATTTTTTCAAAACATTACTATTAAGCAACTCAGTATATTAGGTTCTTTCGTGACTTTTGAACTTCAGATTGCCAAGAGACAGAGGCCAGAGTGCTATGTAATAGAAACAGAGATCCAGACCACTGGTCTGACTTTACACTGATGGCTCTATAGCCTGGGACAATTCATTTTCCTCTCTGATTCTGAATGTCTCCCTCTATAAAATCAGAGCTTAGATTCACATTTAGTCTAATCTTATAATTCCAAAGCACGCTGGCTGACCATTATGAACCCAACCAAATTAGATACTAACTTTTGTCAAAGCAATTTTTTTTTTCTGCTTGTCTTCAAGAGCAATAGATGTGACACCTTATGAATTTGGCTGACCTTCACTTTCAACAGCTGTGCCAGGTAGCTTTGGAATAGGCTCCTGTCTCCAGTGGCTTTTGCACCTGTGGGCGGGCTGGCTCGAGCTTTCTGTTTTCTGTCTGCTCTGGTAGCAGGCTGGAAGTGAGAACAGTTGTGTATGGGCTTCCTCCCCCTGACACCTAAGCTTCCTCCCCCCGACACCTGAGCCAGGAGATACCTAAGGGTCTTGTCAACAACTAAGGCTATCTCTTCTTTACCTTGACTCAAAATATTGTCCTGGGAATTACCTTGGCTGGGTCTAGCTAAAGATGTGCCTTCTAAAGTGAAGGCTGACCTTTTATTAAACACCAAGCAACAAGAAGGCTAGAATAAAGTGGTTCTCTCATAACTTGCCAACTTTAATAGATCCATAGAATTTGGACAGCAGATGCTAAAATGATCTTAAGAGATAACACTGACTGAGCACTTACTACAGACTAGACACATTAGTGTATGTGGATTTCTAATTTAATCTTTATAACAAGTCTATGTAATGTAATAGGTACTACTATTATTGCTGTTTTGCAAATGTGGAAGCTGAGGTTTAGAGACAGTAACTCATATAGAACCTTGCCTATTCAGTGACAGAGGTGGGATTTGAAAATAGCTAGATCTGTTTGATTACAAAGCTCAGACAGATACCTACCTACATTACCATCAGGATAGTTTTTTTGGAGCTCATTTGCATTTGGATGCAATTGGGGATGCCTGACTTGATCATTTCTTCTGCCTGGGATGCCTAAACATCTTAAACAGTTGTGCATTAGTTCGAGTCCATTGAGAAGCAGGTGCCAAGACAAATTAGACATCACTATTCCTAAGCTTCCTTTTACTCCTGTTATTTTGTTTTCTTCCTTTTCAAGGAAAATGCTGGCAGGAAGAGGCACACACAAACCTCAGCAGGGAGCAGACAATTCACAAATTTCTACAATTCAATCTTCAGTGCCAGTAGACATCAGAGAGTAAAGTTTCCCTGGGTATGCCCCTGAAAATCTCCTTAGAATGAACTGAGAGACCTGAGACATTTCTGCATTTATGCTCATCTGCCTATTTTTATCCTCTAAATTCATTTGATATCTGCTCCTTCTTCCAGAGGTAACTCAGATCACACTATAGCACCATGAACCATAAATCATTCTGAACAGAACTCCATTTCTGGGGCACATCGATGATGACTCAGGGGATCCACCTTTAAAAATGACCCAACAATGTGTATTTTGGTGATCTACTCTAATACTTACAGCCTGACATAGGGGACAATCTTAGCATTCATCCATGTTTTGAACACCCCCATATTTCACTCAGCTTTCCCAAACTGCCTTTGGAATTTCATCTTGCAAGACAGAGTTTGTAAACAGCAAAAGAGATATTGAGAAATTATGTTTACCAGCAGCTCAACTAGGGGAACAGCTAAGGGAAAAACATGAAGCTTATTAATAAGCCCACCAACCCTCAAATCTGATTGTTTTAGATCTGCCAAGTTAACCAAACCATATTGGGTATCCTGGTCTCCTCCATTGTATTTCTCAGATTAAGGACACCTCTCTGAACCTCCCCCTAAGCTAAGGTGCTTGCCAAGAGCCTATGGCTCACACTAAAAAATGATGGAGGGTGGCTGAGACAATTTTCCCTAATCAGCTGTAATTTCACCAGGCCCAGAACCTACCAGACTTGGACTCTCATTTAGAGAGGCAGCTGGTGTACTGGAAGAAGCATTCACTAACAATAGCTATTAAATACCACACACCAGGCATTTTATATACATTATCTCCATTCTGCTGACAGCCTAAGAAGTAGGTAGATTATCCCCATTGTAGAGTTGAGTGTTTGAAGATTAGAGAGCATCCATGATTTACCCAAGGTCACACATTTAGTGTCTGACAGAGCCGTGATGTAGATGAGCTCTTTCTGATGCCATATAATTCTGCTATATTATTATTACCTCCAAATAGAAGGCAGGCAACTTGGTATGAGTCCGAGAAGTGTTAGCTGGGTAGCATTAGACAAACCTTACTTAATCTTACTCTGGGTCTTAACTGGTTCGGGTGAAGAATGGAAATAATGTTTTGAGCCTCAGTTTAGGATACAGTCCCAGGAGTCAAATTAGCTGAGTTTAAAATCCAGTTCCATCCTTACTAATTGGGTACTTCAAAGAATTCAATTAGCTTTGTCTCTAAAATGAGAATAACAGTGATACCTACCTGAGAGGATACTGACAGGCTTAAACAAGACAAAATATGTAGAATGTTTGACATTGGTATAGGGTAAGCAATCATTACCATCATCATCTGATTTTTTTTCTTCCTATCTTATGTCACAGGATTTTTTTGAGGATTGAAAACATGTAAAAATATGTTGTAAAGGATAAAGAGCTATATAAACATAAGAAATAATACTATACTTAAGGCCATAAGACTTATAGATAAGGATTCAGCTGGAATTGGGAGAAAGTTCTAGCTCCCCACTTAAACTTTAGGAGTCTGTAATCTTACCCACTCCAGGTTAAACAATATCAAAATCCTGTACTCTGCACTTATGTATAAATGAAACAGAGCTACTGGGTGACAATCTAAAAATTCCATGTTTTAAAATAGTTTTCACCTTTGCCTGGCCTAGAGGTATATAGACTCTGTGCATTATGGCATTTTTCTGGACACAGCCCAAATGCCATACCTGGTATCTGATATTTCAGTCAAGGATAAAGTGTGAAAATTGTCAAGAGTAGAAAAGGAAAGACAAATATCTCTATCTGAGAAAAAAAGCTTACACTGGTCACAGAATGGAGTGGTTTGGTGCCTGACTGCCAAGGTTCAAATCTCTGCAGATCTGCTTATCAATGTCTGTTTCCTTGTCTGTAATGTCCAGCTATTAACAGTATCTACCTTATAGTGTCACTAAGTGACATAAAGCACTTAGCATAGAGTAAATATTGAATAAGTAATAGATATGATCACACAAAAGATACTACATATTTGCTGAGATAAAATGTTGTTCCTAAAAATGTTTCCTCCAACCTCAGGTGAAAGTTTTGGTGATGATAATGTTACAATAGAAAAGGTCTGAAACTGGGAGAAAGCTGTAAAAGAGCTACAAGAGGGTGTTGCGCCCCATGTCAAGAAGACTTTTGAGACAAACTTAAGAGCTCTTGTTTGGCTCTCCAGCATCCTATGGATAATCAAATTACCAAATGCAGGCCAGTCTTTTTCTTCTTTTTAGTGGTCCCAGGCCATGAGTACAGAAAAGGGACTCTTGGCCCTAGAACCAGAGCCCATCTTTTTTTTTTCAAGATTTATTTCTTTTTTTTAGAAAGAGAGAGAGCATGCATGTATGTGTGAGTGGGGAGAGGGGCATAGGGAGATGGAGAGAGAGAATCCTTGGACTCCCTGCTGAGTGCAGAGCCCGATGTGGGGCTCCATCCCAGAACCCTGAGCTGTAATCAAGAGTCAGCCACTTAACTGACTGAGCCACCTAGGCACCCCACCAGAGCCCATCTTATAACTCAACCCAGTATAACTCTAAACAGATTTTGGAGGCAAAATGCCTAGATTTCAATCTGGACTCATCAGCTTGCTATGGATTCAACTCTAGGCAAGTTTTTAAAATTTGCTAAGCCTCTCTTGTCTCATCTGTAAAATGTGGATAATGAAATCCACTTCACAGGGACACTAGAAGAATTCAATGAGACAACGGATGTGTGGTAGACAGGATGCCCCTCAACTCCCTCCCCCAAACAATGCCCATGTTCTAATCCCCAGAACATGTGAATATGCTGTGTTACATGGCAAAAAGGATGTTGCACATGGAATTAAGGTTGCAGACCTTAAAATAGGAAAACTGTCTTGGATTATCTGAGTAGTATCAATCTCATCACATGGGCCCTTAAAAGTAGAAGAAGGCAGAAAAGTCAGTCAGAGATGAAAAGGCAGGAGAGTTCCAAAGCATGAAAGGAACTTAATTTATCCTTGCTGGCTTTGAAGAAGGTGGAAGGAAGCCATAAGCCAAGATACACAAGCGGCCTCTAGAAGTTGGGAACAGCCCTCATCTGACAGCCAGCAAGAAAATAAGGACCTTAGTCCTACAACAGCAAGAAACTGAATTCTGCCAAGAACCTGAACTAGCAGGAAACAGATTCTCCCCTAAAGCCTCCAGAAAGGAATGAAGTCATCCCAACACCTTGATTTTAGCCCAATGAACCCCCAGGTTAGACTTCTGACCTATAGATTGATATAGAAAATTTGTGTTGTATTAAGCTGCTAAATTTGTGGTAATTTGTTATCGCAGTAAAGAAAAAGTGATAGAGAATGTCAAGTACTTAGAATGTGCTGTACACAAAGTAAACACTAATTAAAATTCAGCAATTTTATGATGGTGATGATGTTGTTGATGAAGAGGATGACAACAATGAACTTAGGTTCCATCTGAAATACAAACATTAAACCTGCAAATGATGGGGCGCCTGGGTGGCTCAGTCGGTTAAGCGTCTGCCTTCGGCTCAGGTCATGATCCCAGGGTCCTGCGATGGAGCCCCGCATCGGGCTCTCCGCTCTGCGGGAAGCCTGCTTCTCCCTCTCCCACTCCCCCTGCTTGTGTTCCCCCTCTCTCTGTGTCTCTCTCTGTCAAATAAATAAATCTTTAAAAAATAAAAATAAAAAATAAACCTGCAAATGATTATAAGACTAACTATTACGGAGGCCCTCCTATAAGTATGATACCATATTAAATGCTTTCTATGTAGCAAATTACTTTATCTAATTTTCATAACTAACCTATGAAGTAGATGTGATTATCCCCCTTTCACAAGATGGAACTGGAGTTCAGAGAAGAAAAAGTTCATTCATCTCATACTGAATTCTGCTCTGAGGAATTTGTGTTATGTAGATGTTATCAAGGACGTAAGACATTTCTAAGTGTGTGTGGGGGATTCCTAATGTCTCAAAAGACAGAAACACAGCACAATGGGTTATCTCTTTAATGGACATAGATGTTTGCAGCCCTTTATATCAATGCCTCAAGCGATGCAGCTGGAGTTCTTTGAAGTCAAGTTAAACAGGGAGAGGTGCACAGAAACTTTAGAACTTGCAACTGTTTAAGAGACAAAATAATTGTGCTGTTTGAATAAGACAGTCCTGACCATGTACCTGCTGAGAGCCCAAAGCATGTGAGTTTTAAATAAGGAAATGAACCCCAATACTCAGTAGCTCAGGAATAGGAAATGGATTTCAGATGGTCTAAAACAGAGTTTAGAAATATGATCAAGTGTGTAGCCTCTTTTGATTGAAGTCTAAAGGGATGATTTGATTCTTCTTTTCCCAAGCAGAATACAATTTTAGGTCACTCATATATCACAAGAAAAACCCATAAAAGTATCCTTCAATAAGTAGACCCCACAGAAGTTTCTAAAGCAAACTTTAGACCACTGTTTCTCAATATGTAGTCAACCAACCACCTATATCAATATTATTTGGACTGTCTGATAGAAATATAGATTCCTGGGCCCCACTCCAGAGGCAGTGAATTTACAGAGGCCCAGAAATCTGTATTTGTAACAAGCTCCTTAAGTGATCCTCTTGCAAATCAGAGTCTGAGAAACCTTTATGTAGAGATCTCAAGGGCTTCCAGAGGTAAGTCAGTCCTCATCAACAATGAGACATTCCACAGCTGGCACCAGAAATACTGAGGTAAATGTTATTCCTACCCTGACTCTAGGATTTTATAGGCAACTAGTTACACTATAGGACAGATATAAGTAATACATGGAAGAATCAGTAGATAGCTCTGGAAACATGGAAACAGAGCAGCTAATTCTTGCTGGGGCTCTCCTTCCATAATTTCTGGAAGAGGTATCATTCAGGCACTTTGAGAATGAGATCAGCAGCTTATGGGTAGAATGGGAGAACAAGCTTCATAGGGAGTAAAGGGGACCAGGGTGAACAAGGCATGAAGGCATGTCCAGGATACGGTGCACAGACCTATACTATTGTGGAAGAGAGGTCCTCAAAAGCTATAAGTGGAGGAGACAGAAAATTAGTCTAGCTAATTAGACTAGTCTAGGCATCAGTGATCATAATAACATGATGGGTAAGGGGCATTTCAAATTTTTAAAGACACAGTATAAGTCAGTCTATGGTTTCAGAATTAAACAGGCTATGCATTAGTTTGTCACTGCCATAACAAGTTACCACAAAGTGGCTTAAAACAACAGAAGCTTATTCTTTCACAGATCTGGAGGCCAGAAGTCCAAAATCAAGTGTTGGCAGGGCTGTGCTCCATCCAAAGGCTATAGAAGAGAATCTTCCCTTGCCTCTTTCAGCTTCTGGTGGCTCTAGGCAATTCTTGGTTTCTGGCTATCATGCCAATCTCTGCCTCTGTCTTCACAAGGTCTTCCCCCTGTGTCTTCTCTTCTCTGTCTCTTATAAGGATATTTGTCATTGCCCTTAGGACCCAACCAGATAATCCAGGATGATCTCACTTGAGATACTTAATTACATGTGCAAAGACCCTTTTTCCAAAATCAGGTCAACATTCACAATGGGTAGGACATGAACATACTTTTTCAGGCATCACCATGTGACCCACTATAGGCTACCATAAGATAATATAATATAGAATAGTTTTTGAAAGAAGACCTATTGTGTATTTGGCACACCTGTTAGTGTGTAAAATGGTGATAATAAATATTTTATAGGGTTGTTGGGAGGATTAGAATAATAATACTTGCCTTGGATAGCTAGCATAGTATCTGGTGCATAGTGGATTTTCAATTAATCGTAACTTATGTTAATAGTATAAAGGACCAAAACTGGGTGAGATCTATTAGAGTGGCCATATAGTTTAGGGGTTAAATGCACACACAGGGCTGAGAGATGAATCCCCTGGGTGCAATTCTTATCTCTATAATGGCCTGTGTGACCCGGGTAAAGTGACTTGGCCTCTCAGGGTTTTTTAAATCTGAAGTTTGTAAATGGAGTTTATAATATTAACTATACAAATAAGTTGTCAGGATTTAAAAAAAAAAAAAAGTAATGTATGTAAAACACTCAGCCCAATGCCTGGCACATAAAAAGTCTGCTACTTAATGATTATGAGGATGAGACAGAGGGCCACATCCGAGAAAGTCCAGTCACTCATACACAGAGACCTAGTGTTTAGAGCATGAATAAGGCACTTTTATATGTGATATCCACTTGGGTCTCTGACAAATTGTCATCTTATTATTTTGCGGCTCTGCCCTGGGCAATAAGACTGCCCCTCCAGATGCTCAGGGAGAGGCCTGCTCCCTGGACCATATTTGTTACCAAGTTAAGTACAATGAGGATTTTCTGGTGGCTTGAAGGACAAAAGGGCAAGAGGAAATGTAGGCACTATGGAAAAGAAAACCTGTGTGTAGAGTCCTGTAACTCTTCCCATGGGCCTGAGAGAAGGCTGCAGCCAGAGGAGCTTTCTCACCCCATCGTTTAACATTTCCTTCTTTGTTATGATACTCATAAATGAATCTATGTGGAAAAACAGACCTGGTCAGCTGATACCTGCTTGGACCAGAGAAGCTACACAGGGCCCCACCGTGAGCAGAAACTAACATGATAACCTACTCTGATACTAGAAGTTCTGTCTCTGCTTCAACAGAGTGGAGGGACTTTGCTCTAAAGTAAAATTAAAATAATCAAAAGCTAATTAATTGTCAGAGTGCCCACGTGAAGCAGATACTGGGCAGCTTTTGTCCTTTCTATTTTATGCTGGGATCAGTGAGGCAGAAAGAAGAGGCTAAATGAAAGCATATGGTGAGTCACAGAGAACATGGTGGCGACGTTCAGAAAGTCTTGACTCTGTCCCGGGCACTGTGGAGGCTTCAAAATATGAAGATAACAAGGTTCCAAAATAAACACAGCTTAAATATTCATGGAGATACAAATCATACAGGTGCATCATCTCAGAAGGGAAAAAAAAAAGTAAATCAAATATGCCTAAACCATTCTATAGAAATGATTCAGATCTAGTTAAATACATTGAGAGGAGAGTGACCTACGGGCATCAGTGAGACAGAATAAAGAAGTGGGACAGATGGACTGCATTTCTTTTCAATAAAAAAAGCCCCAGAGCAAAAGCACAGTTGAAACTGGATTTTTTAATTTATTTTTTTTTTTATTTTTTACAGTCTTGAGGTCTTTTATTTTCTTCACATTTATCATGCCATGAATTCATAGGGAATGGGTTCCAGCAGTTCAGGCCCCTTTCCACTGGTTCTCACAAAGTGTGCTTCTCTGGGTGGGGCAGGCTGGCGCACTTCAGTTGAACCCAAGTACCTTTCTCGGAACTGGATTTTTAAACAATCTTTTATCAGGTCCCTTCCTTCTCATTCAGACACAGCCACTCCCTTCACTCAACTCCTTCAATAATTTCTAACTGCTCTCCTTGTCTATCTCTAATTTTAACCCATTCTTCTCACATCTATCATTTTAACATTCTTCCTAAAAAACACAAGTGGGTAATATACTGGAATAAAACTGCACACATGCCAATATAATAAGAGATGGCAGAAGGGTGATAGAGAGGGAAATATAATGAGTACATAGACCTTTTTACCTTTGATAAAGGTCATTTATTTCCTGCAGTTGATAATTAGAAAATAGATATTATTTAAAGATAAAAATAGAACCACTAGAAGAACTAATTGAGTTTTTCTGACTATGTACTGGAGGAGAGAGAGTTCTCTGGGATCTCTTTTATCAGAGCACTAATCCCATTCATGAGGTCTCCACCCTCATGACCCAATCACCTCCCAAAGGTTCCACCTTCAAATATCCTCAAATTGGGGATTAGGTTTCAATGTATAAATATAGGGGGAGGGGACAAACTTTCTTACACCATTTTCTTTTGCCTTTTCTACAAAGAGAGAAAGTTATGGAAATAAGTGGCAAGGCCTTTTTCCTCCCATTTTTTTCTTTCTAAGAGTGGGCTTAGATAAGAATGAAGGCCTATTATATATATATGCCACATCTTCTTTATCCATTCATCTGTTGATGGACATCTTGGCTCTTTCCATAGTTTGGCTATTGTGGACACTGCTGCTATAAACATTGTGGTGCACCTACCCCTTCGGGTCACTATATTTGTATCTTTGGGGTAAATAAGCAGTAGTGCAATTCCTAGGTCGTACGGTAGCTCTATTTTTAACTTTTTGAGGAACCTCCATACTCTTTTCCAGAGTGGCTGCACCAGCTTGCATTCCCACCAACAGTGTAGGAGGGTTCCCCTTTCTCCACATCCTGGCCAACATCTGTCGTTTCCTGACTTGTTAATTTTAGCCATTTTTACTGGTGTGAGGTGGTATCTCATTGAGGTTTTGATTTGGATTTCCCTGATGCCGAGCGATGTTGAGCACTTTTTCATGTGTCTGTTGGCCATTTGGATGTCTTCTTTGGAAAAATGTCTGTTCATGTCTTCTGCCCATTTCTTAATTGGATTCTTTGTTCTTTGGGTGTTGAGTTTGGTAAGTTCTTTATTGATTTTGGAATATTATGCAGCCATCAAAAAAGGAAATCTTGCCATTTGCAACGACGTGGATGGAACTAGATGGAACTAGAGGGTATTATGCTAAGCAAAATAAGTCAGTCAGAGAAAGACATGTATCATATGATCTCACTGATATGAGGAATTCGTAATCTCAGGAAATAAACTGAGGGTTGCTGGAGTGGTGGGGGTGAGAGGGATGGGGTGGCTGGGTGATAGACACTGGGGAGGGTATGGGCTATGGTGAGCACTGTGAATTGTGTAAGACTGATGAATCACAGACCTGTACCTCTGAAACAAATAATACATTATATGTTAAAAAAAAAAAAAGTATAATAGGAAGGAAAAATGAAGGGATATCAGAGGCGGAGACAAACCATGAGAGACTATGGACTCTGAGAAATAAACTGAGGGTTCTAGAGGGGAGGGGGTGGGGGGGTGGGTTAGCCTGGTGATGGGTATTAAAGAGGGCACGTACTGAATGGAGCACTGGGTGTTACATGCTAACAATGATTCATGGGACACTACATCAAAAACTAATGATGTAATCTATGGTGATTAACATAATATAATAAAATTAAATTAAAAAAATAAAATTAAAAAAAAAAAATGAAGGCCTAAATCATGGATGCTGTTTTTCTAGACCACATGAAAGATATGATCTCAGACTCCTCATCTGGAACATGTATGCCTTATAAAGACAGTAATAGTCCCTCAAAACTGCCTGAAATCTTACACTTAAGTGTGGTAAGAGAAAATTACCGTCAAGTTTAAGTCAAAAGATCTATTAGCCTTGTGACCTTAAAGAAACCACTTTATTTCTCCACCTCAATCATCTCATCTGTAAAATGGAGATGATAAAACTTAGCTTGGCTCCCTACAAGCTAGTTTTGAAAAGCAATTGAGATAAGAGACATAAAAAGATTTGGAAATTATAAAGTGTAATAAAATTTAAATTAATGAAATAAGTGCATCTGTCATGTCATCAAATCTTTACAACAAGTCCAAGATATGGGCAAAAGTTATTATACCCATTTACTGATAGGGGGTAGGGAAAGAAAAGGAAAAGGATTAAGCTATTTGCCTGAAGTCTCTCAGAAAGTTGGTTACCAAGCCAAGACCAGTACTCCCTGGATCCAGTAGCCGCTGGCTCTCACCTGTGGTGGTTATTCTCTCTGTGCTATTTCCCCATATCCACTCTCTGGATTCCCTTCTGTGCATCACACAAGCTCCTGTTTCCTCTGACTTCAGGTTGGACTGGCCAATAGAAAGAAGGTAGGAGGAGAGAGAGTTCTGGGTACTTCTTCCATTGTTCTCTCACTGCCTCAGCACCGTGGCTCTGGCAATGGTTGCATCCCTCCACAACTTCAACCCATGTCTAGAGCCTTCTTACACAATGATAGGTCTCATGTAGCTCCAATAACATTGGGTCTCCACACTCTTTGCTCTTCAGACCTATGCAGTAAACAGCTTCTTTTTATTGCTAATCCCTGGCACCTCAGAATCTCTTCCCGGATGCCACAGCCCTACACATCTCTAAACAGTACCTTTTTTAAATTCTCTGCAAAATTCCAGTTGAGCATGCCTTCGGTTTTCTGCTGGTTTCTTGACTGATAAACACTCCTTTTCAAACTATGTGTTCACAGGCTGCCAAGGAAACTTTTACCATCTTGTTTCCAATTTCTCTCTCAGCCTTCTCCCCATCTCTCCTCAGATTTCTTCCACAGAAAGCCATAGGCCGCCTCCATTCTCTGGGCAGTAACTCACCATGGGCCTGCACTGCCCTTTTCTAATATTTTTTTATTAATTTAAAAACTGCTAAGCCCTCTCCTTAGCTCCTTTTCCCCCACCTTCTCTTCCTCCACTGTCTCATACTTTGTTTCCCCACAGTAGAGAACTTGGACTGTTTGATCTGTCTGCTGTATATTCTGGATTGAAAAACAGCATTAAAGCCCTCTCAGAATACCTCAGGGGAAACATAGTCTATATACACTACGTGTTTCTTTAAACTCTAAACTTGTAAACTATCTAAAAAAAAAAAAAAGTAAGATAATTCTGCCTAAAGGGATAAAAAAAAAAATTGACCACCCTATCAATTTTGCCCTCAAGGTTATACAGAGTATTCCCACACTGGCAGCACAGTCAAGTTCATCTTCTTTCAGACTAGATCACTATTGTTACTAGGCACATGGGCTGCTAACTATCTCCAAGGCCGCAATAAATCAGTGGCCCAACCGTCTTTTCCACCATTGAAATTTATGGCAGAAACAGTCACAATAGTCATCTTGGCTCTCTAGGGTGCTTTCTCACTAAAGACCATGAATGTGGTGGTCAGACATAACCTATAATAATAGCTTTGTCTTTCTAGTGTATGGCTAGAGGGAAAAAAATAAATAAAAATGTCCTTGCTTTCTTATGTTAGAATGCACAACAGAAGCATCCAAAAGCTGACAGATCATTCGATTTCTAAGCCCCCTCCTCCCTTCCTTGCTGAGAAAAATAATGATCTGTTGATCTCTAATTGTCATTCAAACTGTGGGCCCATGAAGCCAGCATCTGTCTCCACATTGGCCTCCTCTTCTCTAAATGTACTGGCTGTCGGGGCACCTGGGTGGCTCAGTCGTTAAGTGTCTGCCTTCGGCTCAGGTCATGATCCCAGGGTCCTGGGATTGAGCCCCACATCAGGCTCCCTACTCTGCGGGAAGCCTGCTTCTCCCTCTCCCACTCCCCCTGCTTGTGTTCCCTCTCTCGCTATGTCTCTCTCTGTCAAATAAATAAATAAAATATTTTAATAAATAAATAAATGTACTGGCTGTCACCAAAAGGGAAATAGCACTTTTTGTGACATTTTCCAAACTGCATTACTCATGAAGGGCTGACAATAATTACCAACAAATTAAAATAGATGCCCAAAATTATGACTGTAGAGCCTACAAAATAACTGGTATTTTTACTACAGTTCAAGGGTATGAGACTTCATAAGTGATTTTATGACATTTTGGCTACTGATCACAGGTACAAATTATCCATGCTCAATTAAAGAAAGATGAAAGTTCAGCTTTCTATAATTAAACCAATAACTTGTTCAGCCTCAGGGCTGGAAATAAATGTTAAGGATTTGTGTCTCTTGTAATTCTGAATGAAGAATTAAAGAGGAAAATTCTACTATCATTGACTTTCTTAAAATCAAGTCCTTATACCTACTGGAAATTATTCATGATGAGACTCTTAGACAAGGAAAAAGTAAGTCATTCTCATACTCTTCTGGCTGCCAAGTAGTGAATGACTTTCTTCACTATTAAGTTTTAAGTATTGTATCATTTAGATTAGGCTTGGTAAATCAATCCAGATACTTTGGATCCTGCTGCAAACATGATATGAAACTTAAGGACTTGAAAAATACCTAAGACTATATTTAATTGTGAAAGAAAAAGCCCAAATAACCAGCTCTGCAACTTACTGCTTTTCCTTATTTGTAAAATGGAACAGGATGATCAGCTGTATACGTTAACTTGGCTAGGCTTTGTCCTCATTTAGTCAATCAAACACTAAGCTAGGTGTTGCTATGAAGGCATTTTGTAGACATGCTTAAAGTTCATAGTCAGCTGAATTAAGTAAAGGAGATGAACCTAGACAATCCGTATGGGCTGATTCAATCAATTGAAAGTTCCTAAGAGCAGAATTAAGGCTTCCTTAAAGAGGAAATTTCATCTGTGCTTTCAGCTCATGCCCAGGAATTCCAACCTCCCCTTCCTGAGAGCTTGCCCTACAGATTACAGACTAGACTAGCCAACCCCCCTTGTATAATCCAATTCCTTGCAATAAATCTATTTACCTACTTAGCTATCTCTATTCTAGGGGTTCTGTTTTTCTGGTTGTATCTGACTGATATATAGGGATAATAATGGCTATTCTGCAGGAGTGCTATTTAATATAGAGATTATATGCATAAAAATTCTTTTATCACAAACTGAATGTAAGGAAGTATCTGTAGCATTACTGATTGATGGAACCCCAATTCAGCTAATAACTCCATATAAATGACACTCTTTCCTAACAGGCCGTACCAAACTACTGTATTCTCCAGATATTGCAAATTCTCTTACATTCTCCTATTGCTTTTTAACACTACCAGACCCTGCTTTACAGTTCTGAAGACTAAGACAGACAATCATCCCTAAGCTACAAGCATCCAGATGTGGTACTCTTCACATGAAACTAATAAAGAACGAGAGAAAGAGTCTGTGAACAAAGGTATCAGAGATAAAGGTGAAGGCATAGGTGTAGGGTCAGAGTTCGAACAGAAGCTTAGACAAGCCTGAGAGAAAGAATGATTCCAGAGTCAGAGATAAAGGATAAAAAGTTAAGTGAAATCAGTAGGTGGCACCCACTCTAGAGAACTCAAGTCTTACCTGAGTTTGGGCTGGCTCAGCTCCCCAGTAGGCGGGTGAGTTGATGGGCTGGGAAAAGAGGACTTCTGATCTAAATGGTGTTCCAAATGATGCTTAGGATCAGGAGTTCTCATACTTGAGAATCAGGTAACTAGTAGCACCTTGTGGGAGAGATAATCATCAAATTCGGTTCCTTTTCTTTCAGGTCACACAGCCAAATTATACCCCCCAGTCTCCCTGGCAGTTAGATCTGGCTGTTAAGACTGAGTTTTAGCCAGTGGGATAACAGTGGAGATCCAGGTGGGGCTCATAAACACCTCCCATACACAACTCTTCCTGCTCATTTCCTCTGCCGTCTAGCTGAAATGGAGCCAATCCCCAGGACAGCCATAAGAGCCACAGAGTGAAGGTAGAAAAGCCACAAGATTCAAAGAGCCTGGGTCCCTGAGTCACTGCTTGAAGGAGAGACATCCAGAAGAGTTACCTGCTTAAGAACAGCTGCATTAGATTATTATGTTAGCAAAATATGAACTTGAACTGTGTTAAGCCACTGAAATTTGGGAGTTTATCTGCTAGGTCAGCCAGCTAACAAAAATTGTTAATGAGAGGGGCGGAGCAAGATGGCGGAGGAGTAGGAGACCTGGATTTCCTCTCCTCTCAGGAATTCAGCTGGATAGGGATCAAACCATTCTGAACACCTACAAACCCAACAGGAGATCGAAGAAAAGAAGAGCAACAACTCTCTCATCAGAAAAGCGACCACTTTCTGGAAGGTAGGAGGTGCGGAGAAGTGAATCCGAGGCGATATTCGGGAGGATAGACGGCGGGGGAGGGGCCTCCGTCGGCCGCTTCTGGCAAGTGATAAAGCCGCGGAGCACAAAATCGGAACTTTTAAAAGTCTGCTCCGCCGAGGGACGTCACTCTGGTGGCTAAGCGGGGGGTGGAACCCTCCGGGACAGTGTGGTCTCCGGACCCTTGGGGTCACAGAAAGACCGGGGGTGCCTGAGTGTGGCAGAGCTCCCAGGTATCGGAGCAGGGAAGCCGGCTGCAGAGGCGGAGTCCAGGCGCGGGCTTTCAGCTCGGGGTTGACATAAGCCGTGATCCGCGGCACAGTCGGGCCCCTGCTCCTCCAGCAGGGACCCAACAAGCGGCAGATCCGGGGACACTCACCTTCCTCCCCCGGGAGGAGCCGCGCGGGACTGCACCGGAGGGATCTGCTGGGTTTGGAGACTCCAGACCGGGTCGGGTGCCAGAGATAGAAACGCGCGGTCACAGGCCGGTTGAGCACGGAGTGCAGCTGCAGACCGGGGAGACGGGAGTGACTGACGGCTTTTCTCTGGGGGCTCACTGAGGAGCGGCCTGAGTTCTCCGCTCCTCCGGGGCGGAGATTGGGAGGCCGCCATTTTCACTCTCCGCCTCCAAAGCTGTACGGAAAGCTCGCAGGGAACAAAAGCCCCGGAGAGCAAACCCGAGCAGATGACTTAGCCGGGAGGGGGCAAGGGCGGGGCAATTCCGCCTCCGGCAGAGACATTTGGAAACCACGGCAACAGGCCCCTCCCCAGAAGATCAGCGAGAACAGCCAGCCAAGACCAAGTTTACCGATCAATGAGAACAGCAGAACTCCAGCGCTAAGGGACTAATGCACATAGAATTCATGGCTTTTTTACCATGATTCCTTAGTCTTTTAAAGTTAATTTTTTTTTTACTGTCTTTTTGTCTTTTTATTTCTTTTTGAATTTTTCTTTTTCCCTTTTTCAAACAACATCTTATCAATCCCTTTTTTTAAAAACAAAACATTATTATTTTTCATTTTTAGAGTCATATTCTATCCCTTCATAGTAGTTACTCATATTTTTGGCTTATATATATAAGTTGTTCTCTCTTTAAAATTTTGAGATAGTTTCTTCTAACAGATTAAAATATACCCTAAATCTCTAGTATACGGTGTTTTCTATTCCCCTGCCTGATCACATCCTCTCCCTTTTTTTTTCTTTTTCTTTTTTTAAATCCTCTTCTTTCTTTTTTCAAACAACTTCTTATCAATTCCTTTTATAAAATTTTTTATAATTTCCATTTTTACAGTCATTTTCCATCCCTTCATCATATCAACCCTTATTTTTGTACATATATAAGTTTTTCTTTCTTTAAAATTTTGGGAGACACTTTCTTCTAAAAGACCAAAATACACCCCAAATCTAGTGTGTGGCACTGATCTATATACCATATAGATCATAGTTGATCACATTCTGGTTTTTCTTTTGTTGTTGTTGTTTTGTTTTGTTTGTTTTTGTTTTTATCTTTATCTTTTTCTTTTTTTTTCTTTTTCTTTTTTCTCTCTTTCCCCTTCTTATCCCACTGCTTCAGGTCTTTTCTGATTTGTTTAGAGTATATTTTCTGGGGACGTGGTTACTCTGCTAGCATTTTGTTCTCTCATTAATCTATTCTCCTCTGCACAAAATGACGAGATGGAAAAAATCACCTCAACAAAAAGAACAAGAGGCAGTACCGACTGCCAGGGACCTGCTCAATACGGACATTAGTACGATGTCAGATCTAGAGTTCAGAATCATCACTTTAAAGATACTAGCTGGGCTTGAAAAAAATATGGAAGTTATTAGAGAAACTCTTTCTGGAGAAGTAAAAGAGCTAAAATCCAACCAAGTAGAAATCAAAAAGGCTATTAATGAGGTGCAATCAAAAATGGGGGCGCTAACTGCTAGGATAAATGAGGCAGAAGAGAGAATCAGTAATATAGAAGATGAAATGATGGAAAATAAAGAAGCTGAGAAAAAGAGAGATAAACAACTACTGGATCATGAGGGCAGAATTCGAGAGATAAGCGATACCATAAGACGAAACAACATTAGAATAATTGGGATCCCAGAAGAAGAAGAAAGAGAGAGAGGGGCAGAAGGTATAATGGAGCAAATTATAGCAGAGAACTTCCCTAATTTGGGGAAAGAAACAGGCATGAAAATCCAGGAAGCACAGAGAACCCCTCTCAAAATCAATAAAAATAGGTCAACACCCCGACATCTAATAGTAAAACTTACGAGTCTCATAGACAAAGAGAAAATCCTGAAAGCAGCTCAGGAGAAGAGATATGTAACCTACAATGGTAGAAACATTAGATTGGCAACAGACCTATCCACAGAGACCTGGCAGGCCAGAAAGGACTGGCAGGATATATTCAGAGCACTAAATGAGAAAAATATGCAGCCAAGAATACTCTATCCAGCTAGGCTGTCATTGAAAATTGAAGGAGAGATAAAAAGCTTCCAGGACAAACAAAAACTAAAGGAATTTGCAAACACAAAACCAGCCCTACAGGAAATCTTGAAAGGGGTCCTCTAAGCAAAGAGAGACCCTAAAAGCAACATAGACCAGAAAGGAACACAGACAATATACGGTAACAGTCACCTTACAGGCAATACAATGGCACTAAATTCCTATCTTTCAATAGTTACCTTGAATGTAAATGGGCTAAATGCCCCAATCAAAAGACACAGGCTAACAGACTGGATTAAAAAACAAGATCCATCGATATGCTGTCTGCAAGAGACTCATTTTAGACCCAAAGACACCCCCAGATTGAAAGTGAGGGGGTGGAAAACCATTTACCATGCTAATGGACACGAAAAGAATGCTGGGGTGGCAATCCTTATATCAGACAAATTAGATTTTAAACCAAAGACTGTAATAAGAGATGAAGAAGGACACTATATCCTACTTAA
Source organism: Mirounga angustirostris (assembly GCF_029215605.1). Taxonomy (NCBI): domain Eukaryota; kingdom Metazoa; phylum Chordata; class Mammalia; order Carnivora; family Phocidae; genus Mirounga; species Mirounga angustirostris. The sequence goes on along the minus strand of NW_026991709.1, from coordinate 170,460,207 downwards.
AGGATCTATCCAACAAGAAGATCTAACAATTGTAAATATCTATGCCCCTAACATGGGAGCAGCCAATTTTATAAGGCAATTAATAACAAAAGCAAAGAAACACATCGACAACAATACAATAATAGTGGGGGACTTTAACATCCCCCTCACTGAAATGGACAGATCATCTAAGCAAAAGATCAACAAGGAAATAAAGACTTTAAATGACACACTGGACCAAATGGACTTCACAGACATATTCAGAACATTCCACCCCAAAGCAACGGAATACACATTCTTCTCTAGTTCCCATGGAACATTCTCCAGAATCGATCACATCCTAGGTCATAAATCAGGTCTCAACCGGTACCAAAAGATTGGGATCATTCCCTGCCTATTTTCAGACCACAATGCTTTGAAACTAGAACTCAATCCCAAGAGGAAAGTCGGAAAGAACTCAAATACATGGAGGCTAAAGAGCATCCTACTGAAGAATGAATGGGTCAACCAGGAAATTAAAGAAGAATTAAAAAAATACATGGAAACCAATGAAAATGAAAACACAACTGTTCAAAATCTTTGGGATGCAGCAAAGGCAGTCCTAAGAGGAAAGTATATAGCAATACAAGCCTTTCTCAAGAAACAAGAAAGGTCTCAAGTACACAACCTAACCCTCCACCTAAAGGAGCTGGAGAAAGAACAGCAAATAAAGCCTAAACCCAGCAGGAGAAGAGAAATCATAAAGATCAGAGCAGAAATCAATGAAATAGAAACTAAAAGAACAGTAGAACAGATCAACGAAACTAGGAGCTGGTTCTTTGAAAGAATTAACAAGATTGATAAACCCCTGGCCAGACTTATCAAAAAGAGAAGAGAAATGACCCAAATCAACAAAATCATGAATGAAAGAGGAGAGATCACAACCAACACCAAAGAAATACAAACAATTATAAGAACATATTATGAGCAACTCTATGCCAGCAAATTAGATAACCTGGAAGAGATGGATGCATTCCTAGAGATGTATCAACTACCAAAACTGAACCAGGATGAAATAGAAAACCTGAACAGACCTATAACCACTAAGGAAATTGAAGCAGTCATCAAAAATCTCCCAAAAAACAAAAGCCCAGGGCCAGATGGCTTCCCAGGGGAATTCTACCAAACATTTCAAGAAGAATTAATACCTATTCTTCTGAAACTGTTCCAAAAAATCGAAACGGAAGGAAAACTTCCAAACTCATTTTATGAGGCCAGCATTACCTTGATCCCCAAACCAGACAAAGACCCCATCAAAAAGGAGAATTACAGACCAATATCCCTGATGAACATGGATGCAAAAATTCTCACCAAAATACTAGCCAATAGGATCCAACAGTACATTAAAAGGATTATTCACCATGACCAAGTGGGATTTATCCCTGGGCTGCAAGGTTGGTTCAACATCCGCAAATCAATCAATGTGATACAGTACATTAACAAAGGAAAGAACAAGAATCATATGATCCTCTCAATAGATGCAGAAAAAGCATTTGACAAAGTACAGCATCCTTTCTTGATCAAAACTCTTCAGAGTATAGGGATAGAGGGTACATACGTCAATATCATAAAAGCCATCTATGAAAAACCTACAGCAAATATTATTCTCAATGGGGAAAAACTGAGAGCTTTCCCCCTAAGGTCAGGAACGCGGCAGGGATGTCCACTATCACCACTGCTATTCAACATAGTATTGGAAGTCCTAGCCACAGCAATCAGACAACAAAAAGAAATCAAAGGCATCCAAATTGGCAAAGAAGAAGTCAAACTCTCACTCTTTGTAGATGATATGATACTTTATGTGGAAAACCCAAAAGACTCCACCCCAAAACTGCTAGAACTCATACAGGAATTCAGTCAAGTGGCAGGATATAAAATCAATGCACAGAAATCAGTGGCATTCCTATACACCAACAACAAGACAGAAGAAAGAGACATTAAGGAGTCCATCCCATTTACAATTGCACCCAAAACCATAAGATACCTAGGAATAAATCTAACCAAAGAGACAAAGGATCTGTACTCAGAAAACTATAAAATACTCATGAAAGAAATTGAGGAAGACACAAAGAAATGGAAAAACGTCCCATGCTCATGGATTGGAAGAACAAATATTGTGAAGATGTCAATGCTACCTAGAGCAATCTACACCTTCAATGCAATCCCCATCAAAATACCATCCACTTTTTTCAAAGAAATGGAACAAATAATCCTAAAATTTGTATGGAACCAGAAAAGACCCCGCATAGCCAGAGGAATATTGAAAAAGAAAAGCAAAGCCGGTGGCATCACAATTCCGGACTTCAAGCTCTATTACAAAGCTGTCATCATCAAGACAGCATGGTACTGGCACAAAAACAGACACATAGATCAATGGAACAGAATAGAGAGTCCAGAAATGGACCCTCAACTCTATGGTCAACTCATCTTTGACAAAGCAGGAAAGAATGTCCAATGGAACAAAGACAGTCTCTTCAACAAATGGTGTTGGGAAAATTGGATAGCCACATGCAGAAGAATGAAACTGGACCATTTCCTTACACCACACACAAAAATAGACTCCAAATGGTTGAAAGACCTCAATGTGAGACAGGAGTCCATCAAAATCCTAAAGGAGAACACAGGCAACAACCTCTTTGACCTCAGCCGAAGCAACTTCTTCCTAGAAACATCGCCAAAGGCAAGGGAAGCAAGGGCAAAAATGAACTATTGGGACTTCATCAAGATAAAAAGCTTTTGCAAAGCAAAGGAAACAGTTAACAAAACCAAAAGACAACCGACACAATGGGAGAAGATATTTGCAAATGACATATCAGATAAAGGGCTAGTATCCAAAATCTATAAAGAACTCATCAAACTCAACACCCAAAGAACAAAGAATCCAATCAAGAAATGGGCAGAAGACATGAACAGACATTTTTCCAAAGAAGACATCCAAATGGCCAACAGACACATGAAAAAGTGCTCAATATCGCTCGGCATCAGGGAAATCCAAATCAAAACCTCAATGAGATATCACCTCACACCAGTCAGAATGGCTAAAATTAACAAGTCAGGAAACGACAGGTGTTGGCGGGGATGCGGAGAAAGGGGAACCCTCCTACACTGTTGGTGGGAATGCAAAGTGGTGCAGCCACTCTGGGTAACTGTATGGAGGTTCCTCAAAAAGTTGAAAATAGAGCTACCCTATGACCCAGCAATTGCACTACTGGGTATTTACCCCAAAGATACAAAAGTAGGGATCCGAAGGGGTACGTGCACCCCGATGTTTATAGCAGCAATGTCCACAATAGCCAAACTGTGGAAAGAGCCAAGATGTCCATCGACAGAAGAATGGATAAAGAAGATGTGGTATATATATACAATGGAATATTATGCAGCCATCAAAAGGAATGAGATCTTGCCATTTGCAACGAAGTGGATGGAACTGGAGGGTATTATGTTGAGTGAAATAAGTCAAACAGAGAAAGACATGTATCATATGATCTCACTGATATGAGGAATTCTTAATTGCAGGAAACAAACTGAGTGTTGTTGGAGTGGGGGGTGGGGTGGGAGGGATGGGGTGACTGGGTGATAGACACTGGGGAGGGTATGTGCTCTGGTAAGCGCTGTGAATTGTGCAAGACTGTTGAATCTCAGATCTGTACCTCTGAAACAAATAATACATTATATGTTAAAAAAAAAAAAAGAAGATAGCAGGAGGGGAAGAATGAAGGGGGGGAAATCGGAGGGGTAGACGAACCATGAGAGACGATGGACTCTGAAAAACAAACAGGGTTCTAGAGGGGAGGGGGGTGGGAGGATGGGTTAGCCTGGTGGTGGGTATTTAGGAGGGCACATTCTGCATGGAGCACTGGGTGTTGTGCACAAACAATGAATCATGGAACACTTCATCTAAAACTAATGTTGTAATGTAAGGGGATTAACATAGGAATAAAAAAAAATTTAAAAAAAAATTGTTAATGAATTTGGCACACTGTTGTCAAAAAAAAGGGGGGGGGGCAAAAAAAACCTTAACATATAGAGCACTGGCTTACTCAGGTAGCCAATAGCCAGGAAAATGAGAGTGGAATATGGGAGATGGGAACTCATGCTACTCAGAAGAATAATCCAGCACTTAAGCCAAGATCAGAGGCTTGTCGTAAAGTCACAATAATAATATGACCATTATTTTAGCTTTTTTCCCCAATTTCCTTCCCCATAATGGCCAGATTCCTCTTTCCTAGTTCCCATTTCCCCTCTTCAATCCTTTAATCAGACTGCCTATCCTATCTGAATACACCATCCTCTCCTCTTTTCATCCAAATCCTATTCTTTCTCAACACCAGATCAAGCCTCACCTCTCTCTAGAGGTTAGAGCACTTCTAGAATTGCTTTAACACATGGCAATCCCATCCTCCTCTAAATATACTGTTCAGACCACTCATCTGGACATTTAATTACACACTGTTCTGTAATGTCCTTTAATCCCCCCCCCCCAATGGATGCCTTGTAAACTTCTTTAGGGAGGGACCAAGCCATATATTAATTGATTCTCCCACCCAGCACCTTGTAGAGCAATGGACATGCATAGTGGCTCTTAGTAAATGTCAAAAATGAATCATATTTCACTCGCTCTAACTTTTACAGTAAAACCAATAGTAAGCTGAGATGGTCAATGAAGAAAAGATGCTAATACAACATAGTAGGAATGGCCAAGAGATGTCTTTGGAATACTAACACCAATGGAGTAGTGGTATGGCTCCAGGAGCACTATGATGAGTAGGACTGTAAGTCCGTATACAGGCTTCTCAGGAAGGAGTGCTGCAATCAATTAGCAAACTATCTGCAGGCACTGGGTAGGGAAGTGCATCATGAAGTTTTACTTTTCGCCATAGGCTTATAGCCAATGATCGTGATGGTTAGAGTAGACAATACCACTTGGATGTCACGCTGGCATCTCATACTCATTTTATCTATTACTACACTCTTAATCTTATACACCCATATCTTGTCTTCTCCCAGCTTTCTTCATCTCAGTAAGTGACACTGCTGTATATTCAGCTCCTCAAGGCAAAAATCAGAGTCAATCTTGATTATTCATTCACTTTACCTCACTCTTTCCCAACATCCTGCCAATTCTATCTCCAAAATATCTTCAGTTTGTCTATTTCTCTCCCTCTCCTCCAGTCTACTACCTTAGTTTGCTCCATTACCATCTCTCATCTAAGACTATTGAAATAAATTCCTATTGATCTCCCTGCTTTTATTTTTTGTCATCCAATAGCCTATTCTCAACACAACAGCAGAATGATTTTTTAAATCATTAATCAAATATTGTCATTCCACTGCTTGAAACTTTCTAGTAGGCTCCCTTCCCTTTGTACTTACAATGAAATTTGAGCTCCTTTTAATGGCCTAAAACCTCCAAATTTGCCTTACCAACTTCTTTGACCAGTATTACCCTAGGTCATTGGGCTTCTGCCACACTCAGCTTCAAACACATCAAAGTATATCCGTGTCTTACACAGACTTTGGACTTGTTATTCTTTATGTCTGGAATTCTCCTGCCTCAGATCTTTGCATGGCTGGTGCTTTTATATATTTCAAATCTCAACTTAAATGCTAACTCTTCAGTGAGACCTCCCTGGCTACCTTGTATAAAATATCCTCCAAGTTCATCATTCTTTATAATTGTACCCTGTTCACTTCTGGAATTATTTGTTTTCCTGCATTTTTTTTCTACCTCCTTGACTGGATCATTACCTCCATAAAAACAGGGACCTTGCCTAACTTCATCATTACTATATCCCCAGCAGTGTGACCCTGGTAATCTCATTCCCTTTTGTAACCTTTATTTTCCCCATTTTTAAGATGAGAATTTGGGATTAGGAACTCACTAGAGAAAGGCTCTGACATTCTTTGCATCCACAATTCCAAAGAGGCTTTAGAGCTCAGGGCTTTCCAGACACTGACATTTCTAAATGCATTTTTCAAATGAAGTCAACCCCCTCAGGCAGCCCAGTGGGGAGGTCATAGAAAGCCAGCAAGAAGGAAGTCTGGTGAGCTGAATTATACAGTGCCTTTGCCATGTCACTCCACCCATACTGAGGAGATGCAGCTCATTAGGTACTAAATGTTTAGTGACTGTCACTATTAATTGGTGGGTATTAATACTCTAAGGAGACAGTAAATCTCACACTGGACTCAATGACATCAGCCCCTTGCAGTCAGACAAAGCATTAGCACTGAAGCACAAAAAGAACCCAGAGATCATTCCTTCCCTGCTTATAAGAGTAAATACTGGCTGCTATTTATACTGAGCATTTACCAGAATCTATATTAAATATTTTACATTTCTTTATCGTTTCATTTTCACAATAAGCCTAAAGAATAGGTACTTATATTATCCTCAATTTATGGATGGGAAAACTTTCATACAAAGAGAAGAAGTCCCTTGCCAAAGATCACAGAGCTAATAAGTGATGGATCCTAGATTTTAATTGGGGTCTGTCTTATTCTAAACCCTATGATCTTAACTACTAATATTGACTGTTTCTTATAATTATCATCTCATCATATGATTACAATTATTTTTACCAAAGCCTTTTCTTTTCTTCAAGTCTGAGCTCAAGTGCCACTTCTTCTATGAGGATATATCTGACCTCCAGACACACCCACCCTCTACCTTACCTTTTCCTGCATTAGTCACATGGAATCAATCACATAGGGGAAGGAAGATCAGTAACTAACATTCATTAAGCATATACTACACACACTGTCACAACAAAAGCTTATCTCACTCTCTCAACTCTCCTACAAAATAGGCATTAAATCTGTCCTGAAATGTGAAATGGCTTGGGCAGGGTCTTATGGCTCAAAGTTGGCAGAATCAGAACTTAAATCCCAGGTTGGCTTGATATCTGTCTGAGCCCAAGGCATTTCCACAAAGTTACTCTGAACTCTCCATTAGACCCGTAGATTAAATAAATCCCCCTTTAATAAGCCCTCAAAGTGTCATGAATCTCTTGTTTGTAGTATTTTTCATAGTTATAATTTTATATATAATTATATGACTAATATGAACTTCCCTTTTAGCCCCTAAGTCCATGAGGCAATGAAAATATCTCTTTTTGCTCTACTAAATCCCCAGCACTCAACAAATATGTTTAACTGAATGAATAAACTGTGTACATTTCATTATACATCTCATGTATAAGTTTAGCCCATTTCTGCTAGACTATAAGCTCCCTGAGGTAGGTTATCTACATCATTTATCTCTGGATCCTGCATAATGCTTTGTACATAGTAGGAACTCAATAAACATTTGCAAAATGAAATTTACTTATCAGTCTGTACTATTTCAACCTTTACATCATCAAAACTCCTAAGCAGGCACTAAATAAAATCACAGAGTAGAAAGGCCATATAGATCCTTTATAAGAGAAGTCTATAATCTAACAGGTATAGGTTTGAAAACCAAGGAAAAAAATAACTGTAGTGTGAAACCCAAGTCACACAGCTGTATGAGTCAGGATATGTTAAGCTATGCTGCTATGATAAACACCTGACCATCTCAGTGGCTTAAAGCAAAGTTTTATTCCTCTTCCTCACTATACAGATGTTTCAGGCTGGCTAAGGGCATTATTCCACACATTCCTAACTCCAGGGCCCAAGTTAACAAAACAAAACTGGTTGCCATGACAGAGGGAAAATGAGAGCAAAATCAATCACATAGCAGCTCTTAAAGCTTCTACTTGGAAGTAACAATGTGTCACTTCTACTCATATTTCATTGGCTACCTTCGAAGTGTGGGAATGTTCTCCTATCCCAGAGCAGGGATGAAGAAGTAAAAACATTCAGTGAATGGCATGATACCAAAACAGACTGCTTAAGAGGAAACATTAAGAAATAACTTAGTTAGAACCTGACATATCATCCAGCAAAAAGTATCTCAATCACAATTCTAAAAGCAATACATTGTTAATACAATGATGAAACTGATAATTTTTATATCAACTCTTGAGCATCTGTACCTCAGTGTCCTTATCTGCAACATGGGAATAAAAATAGAATTTCAGAGCTGCTTTGTAAATGGTAATGATGTATATGAAAGCACCTGTCAAAGGCCTGGCACTAAACACTGGTCTTTAGGGAAACACAATTTTCAAATACAAGTATTGTCTTTGAAATATAGGAAAAATTAATTCCCCCAGATAGATATAAAATGACTTACTTTCCCTTAAGCTTGACAATTGTATTTGGCTGATATTGGCAGTCTACCTGCTAAAATGACTTGCTGCATACAATCACCCATATATCCCTCTAATACCAGTACTCAAATAATTACAGAAGGACCAAATGTACCATATTCTATGGCAAAAGAAGGTTGGAAAGAAGAAGGTAGTGAAAGAAGACGATTAAAATAACTGGAAACTACCTGTCCTTCCCAGGCAGAACCAAACCACTTCCATCCAGTGGGCTATACAGCTGCCATGATTCCTCTATCCTGCTTTATTTTTTGTCTTCACACTCCTCCCTTGCACAGAGCTCAATGTAGGTCCAGTGTTGCACATCTCCCAGCTCTCACCTTATAGCTAAGACTCAGGACCAGAACCAACAAGCAAGTGGTATTTCCCATGATGGGCAGCATTTCCATCCTCTTACTATTCACACTCACCCAAGTGTATGATTGAAAAAGCTTTAAAAGGCAAATACCCCAAATTAAATATTACTATATCCCCTTTCCTACTCACACTTCCATACAAATGTTCTCAGGATGAGGGGAAAAGCACATGTCAACGTTGTATTGTTTCTTAATAGATGCACTGAGAGGAAGTTCTTCACTTTTTCCTCCCTCTACCCTCAGTGATACTCCTAAGGATGAGACCTGATTCCAGGATACTAGGCTATGTTTGCAAGTGGAGGGGGGCTATTAAGCAATGAAATACCACCATTTATATGCTCCCTTCTGTCTTCTCTTCTTTTCATGCTAATGGAATAATAGGGTGTGGACATGTTTCCAGATGGGAAGAGACCTGGCCTTCTTGCATCTTAATTTTTCTTCCTTCTCTTTTATTCCTGCAGCGTAAGTGGTGAACTGGCCTAGAGTAAGGTCAATACTGCATTTGGAATCGTGAGTGACATAAAACAAGAGAGTATCAAGTAACCACCACTGGCATTTTAATTTTCAAATTGTTTTTCATCTTCTGTCTCACTGTGTACAGTGATCTATATGAGCTTCCTAGAGCTGCCACATCAAAGAACTCACAAACTAGATGGCTTAAAATAATGAAAACTTATTATCTCTCAGTTCTGAAGTTTAGAAGTCTAAAATCGAGGTGTCAGAAGGGTTATGTTCCCTCTGAAACCTGTAACGGAATCCTTCCTTGCCTCTTTGTAGCTTGTGGTGGTTTGCTAGAAAGCTTTAGCATTCTTGGTTTATAGCTGCCTCACTCCAATCTGAGCCCTTATGGTCACATGGCATTCCTCCTTTCTATATCTTCACATAGCCATCTTCTTCTGCGGACACCAGTTATATTGGATTGGCGCCCACCCTACTCCACTATGACCTCATCTTAATGAACTTTATTTCCAAATAAGGTCACATTCTGAGGTCCTGGGGCTAGAACTTCAACATAATCTTTTTAAGGCAGGGACACAATTCAATCCATAAAACAACCTTATGGGTAAGATTTTCAGTAGGTATTATTATTAACAGGTTGAAAAAGTTTATATGAAATGTCTAGGTCTATTGTCTAACCTCCTCATTCTATGCATAAGAAAACTGATTCAAAGAAATGAAATTACCTCCTCAATGTCTCATGGCAGTGACAGATGTCAAGGTAACAAATGGGAAGTGGTAGGGTTATCTGGTTTAGTGAGGGTCACCTCAGTGATCCCCTTTGCTGATTCAGCAGATTTGTAGTCTTCAAATATATCTTTTCCAAATGTCATGCTTGGTGGAAGAAGATGAGCATCCTAGATAGAAGAGAGCAGGAGGTCAGCTGAGGGTTTCATAAATATTCTCCCCTTCCTGGAACTGACCCAAGACTAGTCTCAGAGTTAGCCCACAGCTCTGGACAGACATGCTTCTCCCTCCCATCATGTATTTCCCAGGGAACTCGCAGCACGTGGCTGTTTTCCAGTGGCACTACTATAATACCAAATAACTACCTGGGGATCAGATCTGCTCTCCTCTCAAATGCAATATTACTGACCTAGTTACTAGCTTGAAACTGCTACTTAATTATCCATCATTTCCTTTGCATTTTTAGTCCACTCTTTTTGCACACATAATCTGCTTCTCACTGTATCTCTAAGAGAGAAGCAGAGCAATTATTATTTGAAAAATGGGAAAATAAATATCAAAGAGGCTAGGAGGAATGTACAAATTTATAGCACAATTTAGGAGGTGGACTACAATCCTAGAATCTCCCAACCTACAGAGTCCCCATTGCCCTCCTTTATCCACTATGATATGCCTTTGAAATTGGGGAAAGGAATAGTCATAAGATTTCAGAGCTGGAAGGAAATTAATCTTATTAAGTAGTACAGAAGGAAGAGTGGAGGACAAACAATTCCCAAGATGTACACTAAAACATGGAATAACTGGCACCCAACATGACCTGTGTCAGTTAATAATTTCACCTTTCCAGTGTAAGAGAAATATAAAATACACACAAGCTTGTGAAATAATATAACACCTATAAAATCCTTCAAATGAAAACTGAAGACCTACCATAATCACTGGCTCGGAAATAATTTGGAAGCCCTACAATTACCTTTTCTGTGGGTTAAAAACTGCCATCCACCACAAAATTAGTCTCTACCAATCCATTTCCAAAACAATCAATAGGAATACATTTAAAAAAGAATGAGAAATAATAAAGACCAATAAAACTAATCACATCAGAGAAAACTCAAGCATGACCTTTTGAGCAATACCATTTGTTTGGCTGACACTTTGTATGATAAAGAACTTTTAAATAAGTGAGTGCAGGCCAAAAATGATAAAAAGAACAGTATATGAACATAATTTCAATGCAGATCTTTAATATGGCTTTCAAAGCAATCTTACCATCACCTGAAACAACACAGCTTCAATTTAAGGAATTTATCATATAAATGATAAAATATTTTGAAATGTCAGTGCTGAGTCCAGAAATCATCAAAGGAAACATAAGATCAGTAGAAACTGAAAAACTTGATGACTGCAGCAAAAATACCATGATAATCCACCATCTTGTCAAATTATATTATTCTCTCTGGCATCAGTATCCCATCCTCTGAAACCTGTCCAAATGCTGTAGCAAACAGTTAAAATATTTTATTCAGGTGTATGTTTATTTGCCTGTTTTTTAAAGACTTCTTTATCCTCTACCCTCCATTTATCTGTCACAATCTTTTAGAATCAAGAACATGCCTGTTCCCAATATTATGTAATATTTATGAGACACTCACAGTGTGCTCATTGTAGATAACATGCTGGAGGTCTGTAATCTCCATACCCAAACTTCTTGACAGTGGCTCCCAGAGAAATCAATCAATAAACACCAACACCAGTAATAAAACCTCGTAACGGGTGTTGAGCTTTTAGCTCTGTGCCAGGTACTATGCTAAGGGCTCACAGGCATAATCTTTTTCATCTGCACAACAGATGTGCAATATAGGCATTATAATGATCCCCATTTCACAAAGAAAAAAACAGAGACTCAGGAAGGTTAGGAAACATCCCCAAGATCACTCAATTGATATAAAGCAAGGTCTTTACAACTCCAACACTTAACGGACAGTGCTCGACCAATACACTGTGTGGCTTCCCCAATTCGCCTTTCCTCTGTGCGTGCTGGTGAAAGAGATACTGCAGTAAAGACACCCTTTCTTTATTCAGCATGTTGTGCACATTCACCTACTGAACTAAGTCACTGCACACAGCAAAAAGACTTAGGGAATGGCTGAAAAGTGTATGGGACAAATGATATAATAGCAGAAATAGAATGAAATGGAAAAATGAGAAAAGGAAAAAAGATTTTAAAACATTACAAATATGAAAAATAATGTTACCCTCTCTTGTTTACTATAGTCTAGGGATTTTCTCAATTACTTTTCTATATTAATTCATTAACCCCTCACAACAGCTCTATTTATTTGCATATATCAAGTATATTTGTTTTCTTTGGCTGCTGTAGCAAATTTCCAAAACTTAGGGGCTTAAAACAACAGAAGTTTATTTTCTTATTAAGATATAAGTGGTTTTACTTGTTTATTTTTATTTTTTTTAATTCCAGTATAGTTAACATAGACTGTTATATTAGTTTCAACAGAAATGTATTATCGTGGGTGCCTGGGTGGCTCAATTGGTTGAGTGACTGCCTTCGGCTTGGGTCGTGATCCCAGAGTTCTGGGATCAAGTCCTGCATTGGGTTCCCCCTGCTCTGCGGGGAGTCTGCATCTCCCTCTGCCTCTACCTGCTGCTCCCCCTGCTTCTGCATTCTCTCTCTCTCTCTCTGTGTGTCATATAAATAAATAAAATCTTTAAAAAAAAGAGAGACGTATTATCTTACAGTTCTATAGTTCAGAAATATGAAGCAGATCTCAATAAGCTAAAATCAAGGTGCTGGCAAGGCTTCCTTCCTTTCTGGAGTCTCTAAGGGAGAATCTGTTTCTTTGACCTTTCCAGCTGCTAGAGGCTGCCCACATCCCTTAGCTCTTGAACCTCTTCCTCCATCTTTAAAATCAGCAATGTCTGGCCATGTCTTCCTCACACTGCCATTCCTCTGGACAATTTTCCTTCCACTCTTAAGGACTCTTGTGACTGATATGAGGAATTCTTAATCTCAGGAAACAAACTGAGGATTGCTGGAGTGGTGGGGGGTAGGAGGGATGGGGTGGCTGGGAGATAGACATTGGGGAGGGTATGTGCTATGGTGAGTGCTGTGAATTGTGTAAGACTGATGAATCACAGACCTGTACCTCTGAAACAAATAATACATTATATGTTAAAAAAAAAAAAAAAGAAGATAGTAGGAGAGGCAACCCACAGAATGGGAGAAGGTATTTGCAAATGACACTACAGATAAAGAGCTGGTATCCATGATCTATAAAGAACTTCTCAAACTCAACAGCCAAAAAACAAATAATCAAGTCAAAAAATGGGCAGAAGACATGAACAGACACTTCTCCAAAAGACATACAAATGGCTAACAGACACATGAAAAAATGTTCATCATCATTAGCTATCAGGGAAATTCCAATCAAAACCACATTCAGATACCACCTTACATGAGTTAGAATGGCAAAAATTGACAAGGCAAGAAACAACAAATGTTGGAGAGGTTGTGGAGAAAGGGGAACCTTCTTACACTGTTGGTGGGAATGCAAGTTGGTACAGCCACTTTGGAAAACAGTGTGGAGTTGCCTCAAAAAATTAAAAATAGAGCTACCCTATGCCCCATCAATTGCACTCCTGTATTTACCCCAAAGACACAGATGTAGTGAAAAGAAGGGCTATATGCACCGCAATGTTCATAGCAACAATGTCCACAATAGCCAAACTGTGGAAAGAGCCGAGATGCCCTTCAACAGACAAATGGATAAAGAAGATGTGGTCCATGTATACAATGGAATATTACTCAGCCACCAGAAAGGATGAATACCCAACTTTTACATCAACATGGAGGGGACTGGAGGAGATTATGCTAAGTGAAATAAGTCAAGCAGAGAAAAGTCAATTATCATATGGTTTCACTTATTTGTGGAACATAAGGAATAGCATGGAGGACATTAGGAGAAGGAAGGGAAAAATGAAGGGGGGGGAATCGAGGGAGAGATGAGCCATGAGAGACTATTGACTCCAAGAAACAAACTGAGGGTTTTAGAGGGGAGGGGGGTGGGGGAATGGGTTAGCCCGGTGATGGGTATTAAGGAGAGCACGTACTGCATGGAGCACTGGGTGTTATAAAAAAAACAATGAATCGTGGATCACTACATCAAAAATTAATGATGTATCATATCGTGACTAACATAACATAATAAAATAAAATTAAAAAAAAATTAAAGAAGATGGTAGGAAGGGAAAAATGAAGCGGGGGAAATCGGAGGCAGAGACCAATCCATGACAGACTATGGACTCTGAGAAACAAACTGAGGGTTTTAGAGGGGAGGGGGATGGGGGGATGGGTTAGCCCAGTGATGGGTATAAAGGAGGGCACGTATTGAATGGAGCACTGGGTGTTATACACAAACAATGAATCATGGAACACTACATCAAAAACTAATGATGTATGGTGATTAACATAATAATAAAAAATTTAAAAAATATATAATCAGATAATGGAGAGTTTTAAATGCAAAAAAAAAGGATCCTTGTGATTACACTGAGCACACCTAGATAATCTAAGATACTCTAACTTATGGTCAGCTGATTAGCAACCTTAATTCTCCTGTGCCCTATAACCTAACACAACCACAGGTTCTGGGAATTAAGATGTAGCTATCTTTGGGAGTTATTATTCTCTCTACCAGGGTTGGCCTTTTGACGCCCGAAGATTCATATCCATCACAAGCCATTACACCAAGTAATGTCTGTATTTTCTCTGTTGGAACTTCTGTTATCAAACAAAACTCAGAAGCCAAAGAGATTCATATAGTGCAAAAAAAGGAGTTGAGGGAATATATACAAGGCCTAGAGGCCACTTACTATACATCCTTGCCCCATCATCACTCACTGCATTAAGTATGATTCCCAGGAGGGCAGTTGACTCATAATGAGGAGCTCAGAGTTGATGAAAACCACAGGGGGGTCTAAGAAAAATGAATGATACAGGTAAATAAAAAACTGAACTCATTGGCTTGTGTGGAATTGAAAGACCACAGAGAAGCAAGTTCAAGTCTCATTTCCAAGATTTATAGCTACACCAACTTGGGATGGTTTTATCATCCCCATGGCCCTGAGTTTCCATATCTATAAAATAGAAATGAGAATAATGCCCCACGTGTTTCACACTTAATTACATGGTTTTTGTGAAAAGTACTTTGCAAACTATAAAAACTCATCAAGAAGGAACTTATCAGCAAAACAGTAGCTGAGGAGCTAGGAGAAGGTAGAAGTTGCAGGTAGTTGGAAGGTAGGCTGATGTTTGAGTAGCTTCAGAGAATAGATGATTTTTGAAGAGATCAACCAAAGCTTCAAGAATTTAATTAACTCATCTGCAATAAATGGTGGAGTTTCAACCCTCTAGCTCCAAACTCTGTGCCCTTTTCTCTGTTCACATTGTCTTATGAAACCAGAGATTCAAGGATTTGAGAGAGTGACAGAGCAGGGATCAGAAGCCTGGATATATGAATCAATAATTATAATTGAGTGTTTTATCTGTGCTGGACACTGTGCCAAGATTTGAATCCAGGTAGTATGGCACCAGAATCTGCATCCGTAATGACCAGGATACACTGCTGCCAAGCAGGTGTGCACATATATTCTACCAGACTACCCCACCATCTTCTTAAGCACTGTCCACGCTCCTACACCCATTATAAAGGGTCATGTACATAACAAATGCTCCTTATGTATTTATTAAGTTTAGAAAAGGCCTTGGAATGCAGTACTGTTTAGGGTCATGATTAGGAATGAGGAAGAAGCAGCAGACATTCTGGGCAACTGGATATGGCAAACCTAGGAGAGACATGGTCAAGAAGGTGCCCAGGTTAATGGACCAGGGAATTGGCTGGATCCTCCTAGGATGGAGAGGAAATTCTGTTGAAAGAAGTCTGGGAAGGTAAGAGGGAAATCAGGTAAGAGAAATGTGGGGCTAGGGAAGCCAATTGGTGGCCACATAGGTGATAAGTTCCTCAAGATAATATGATGACTAGTATTTCTAATTATGTCAAAAAAAAAATCAAAGCTGAAGAAAAAAAATAGCATTATTAGAAATAAACTAAGACAATATAGTTCCTTGAATACATTCTGAGAAAAGTTTTCAAGACATATTTAAGAAAATACAAGCAAAAAAACCACTCAATAACAACTGTTAATCCAATGCCCCTTTACCAATCAGGTTTAGTTAATGGCTTTTATATTGCATTTAATTTTCAAATTGTGAGATGTCAATCTGGGAAGCTTTGTTGGAAACCAACAAGGTGAGATACTCTAGCAGTTACCCCCAAATAATGGATTACTGCATTCAACAAATCTGTAAATAAAAAATGTGTTTCTTTTCATTAGAGGGAATGAATTATAGAGAAAAGAGGGAATTTGGGACAACATATTAGAAAAACTGATCACTTGAATATTTACTAAATTTTCATGTGACAGATTTCTAGAGACCTTTATAGTAATTCCACAAATATACTTAAAATTTTTTAAAGATTTATTTATTTTAAAGAAAGATCATGTGCGTGTGATTGGGGGGAGGGGCAGAGGGAGAGAATCTCAAGCAGACTCTCCACTGAGCTTGGAGCCCAACTCAGGTGTTGATCTCATGACCCTGCAATCATGACCTGAACCAAAACCAAGTCAGACACTTAACCGACTGAGCCAATCAGGTGCCCCAAATATATATACATTTAAATAATCAAAAGGCAGCACTACTCTCTGCAGACAACCCCAGCTTCAGCATAAGACTTGTAGATAACAGCTAAATGCCCTTGCTGCTCTAATAATACTTAATATGAGGGCTGCAGCCAGCTGAGCAACTAATACAACTTGGTTTGCTATCTGAACTTTCAGGAAAGCAGTGTATTTTCTCTCTTCTGCTTCTCATTTCAAATGTCCCTTCTATGTCAATAGGAGCAAGAAAGGAAGGCCCTTAGAAATTGCAGTTCCGGAAGTGAAAGCTTAAGTCCTCCAGGCCAGACATTAACTTTTTTTTATTTTTTTTTATTTTTTTTTTTAGATTTTATTTATTTGCGACAGAGAATGAGAGACAGAGAGCATGAGAGGGAGGAGGGTCAGAGGGAGAAGCAGACTCCCTGCTGAGCAGGGAGCCCGATGTGGGATTCGATCCTAGGACCCCAGGATCATGACCTGAGCCGAAGGCAGTCGCTTAACCAACTGAGCCACCCAGGCGCCCCCAGACATTAACTTTTAAAGAACATCTGAAATTCCAACTCTTATGACACCCAAGAAGATGGTGGGGATAGTTTTGTCCATGAACAAATACACAAATCTCTGAAACCTCTACACCTAACTCAACAAAATAAAAAAATAAACCTCACATTCTGCCCAAACGTCATTCTTTCATTTTATTTAACAAATTTGTATTCATCTCTTACCAGATGACTGACACTGAGGATAAAGTCATAATAGTGAACAAAAATGGAAATAATTCTTGCCTTCATGGCAAGAAGGAAATAATTCTTGCCTTCACTACATAAGTGAAGATAGATGTTCATGAAATAATTACACAAGTAAGTGTAAAATGGAAACTGTTATGACTTAAAAACATCCCTATAAAAGTAACTTTGAGCTGAGGCCTGAAAAGTAAGGTGGAGGTCACTAGGGCATGGCAGAGGTGGGAGAGCTAGATAAAGAGAGTCTTCCTGGAAGAGGAGACAGCACCTGAAAAGGCCCTGTAGCAAGCGGGACCACAATGTAGTCAAGGAACTGAAAGAAGGTAGGGGTGTCTGTAGCACAAAATGCCTGGGGGCTCTGGCATGGGTTGAGACTGGAGAGACAGGCAGAGTTAAACCACGCTAAGTGGAAGATTTGGGTTCTTATAAACACAATGGGAAAACATGGAAACAGAGGTTGATAGAGTAGGTATAATAGAAATCAGATTTGCATTTTGAAAGATCACCCTGACTGATCTGTGGTAAACAAATGGGTGGAGACAATAAATAAGGGCAGAACTAAAGTGGTGACAATAGGGAATGAAATTAAGGGGTTTCTGAACTCACATGATATGCATACAGACTACCTGGGCAAAGCAATAAATGGCAGTCTCTAAATATATATGGTTGGCCTTGTCATAAGAAGACTATGTGGTGAGGATCAGAGCATCTATGTTGGCTATAAGACCAGACTTTCAAGCCAGACTTCCTAGCATAGACTCCCATAAATGCCACCGTTTACCCTTACAAGTTATGCAATCTATTTGCCTCGGTAGGTGAGGGAATAATAATACAGATTCCACAATCTCTTACCCCAAATCTTCAGAGTCAGATGTTTTCTGAAATTCACAACTTTTTGGATTTTGGAAAGGTATGAGGTTTTACTAAGTATTGTTTAACACTTGCAACAAAGTCTTGGGCAATACCTCATAACAAAACCATTGACATGTTTTGAAGCAAAATGTATGTTATTTAACTACATGGTACAAAGACAATTAGCCAGATTTGTATCAGTTCAGATCAGGTTTTGCCACCAATGAGTTTGTACCAATGTTCCAAGAACTTTTATGTTTTTCCAAATTTTTTTTGAAATTCGGAATTGCAAATAAGGAACTGTGGACCTGTAGTAACTTTATGCTAGAGTCACTGTGAGGAATAAATGAATTATTATTTGTAAGCACCTGGCACAGTGCCTAACACATAATAAATGCTATAAAGGCATTTATTTATGAAATAAAGCTCCAGTATACAAGCTACATGAATTTAGGAATTCCTATCCATAAAATACAAGGAACACTAAGGATGACCTCTGAGGTCCTTCTAGTTTTCAAGTTCCATAAGACTCCAAAAATGTCTTGAGGAATGTCTGTTTTGAATGCTTTGTGGAAAAGGCAGGGGTAGACCCCAAATCCACTCCTGACCAGATACAGATGATGCTATAGCAATTTAATACCCTGCCCTCCCACTTCTTCTATTCCCCATGGCAGTTCAGTTATGCTCAGACCTCATTTTGTATTTATCTCTTCAATACTATCTCACCCCCATCCTCTAAGCTCTCAGCCTGGACAGCCACCCCCTGCCCCACCCTCATAGTACTACCATTACCACAGGTTCAGTCATGAACCTAAGCTCCATAATCGTCAATATAAATCATCAAGCACCAGAAAGAAATAACTCCTCAGCCAAGCACAATCCTTGCCTAGAAAAGGGAAGCTAACAACTATCCCCACTCTGCTTCCCTCAAGTGTATTTGGGAATGGGTCAAAATTAGCATCAAGGAGTCTAGCCATACGACTTTGGAAGAGTCAGAAATTTAACTGCTCAAACCTTGGTTCTCTTTTGTGCAATATTAGGATAATTAGAATAGAACCTGTTCTACTTTCTTCATACAGGTGCTATGAGGGTCAAACAAGGTGATCCAGGTAAAAGCTACCTTACAGGATATAACATATTGGTAATACCATCCATTACCTTACAACTAAAGTACTTTCTGCATGGGAAAGATGTCCTAGTAATGGATAGTCTCCTCCGAAAAGTTAAAATCTGCATTTTCAATGTTTTATTGAAGAAGGAAACAAACATTTATTGAGGGCTTATCATATGCCAGGCACTATTCTAGAGACTTTTACATGCGTTATTTAATCAGAAGACTTTCTTTTGTGGACAGTATCATCACATGCCTTATTCAGTTACTAAGCGTTTCTTGGTCTTTATTTCAAGGAGAATAGAGTTTGATGAAAGTCAAAAGCATTTATGAGAGATTGTTAGCTTAGAAATAATAACCCCTTAAGTAAGTTCAGCACTTGACATTTTATAAGGGCTTGTTCAGTCACTGTTGCACTTGATTGCCCCAACAAGATACAATTATTAGCCCCATGTGACAGAGAAGGAAACTGAGGCTGAGCTAACAGCCTGATAAGGGAGGAACTCGGGAATCAAACCCAGGACTAAGTGTCTCTGGGTGCATGCTCTTAACCACTTATCTCTACGCAATCTCTGCTGTCCTGGGAAGGAGTGTGCCACAGCACGATTTTTAATGAACAAATGCTAACTTCTTTGCTCACATTATTTCTACAAACTATTTCATCTGGAAGGACAATAAAACAGCATGGGACACAACAAAAGGGTTTCATTAAACCAGGATAGCAAATGTAAGCTTAGAGAAAGAAATAAATACCCTAATGGTCACTTGCCACATGAAAATGAAAAAGTAAGGCTTGGGCCAAGATGCAGTTCTCTGCCCTCTCCTTCAAGGTCCTCCTAATAACTCTGACTTATGGTATGTAAAGTTCTAGAGCAGAAGGAAAATCGACATCTGTATGTCTTGCTGCACCATTTCCCTTCCTGTGTCAGAAGGTACTGTGGAAAGCCATAGTGCAGACTTAATAGGTTCTTCCATATTTCAAAATGCTTTTTTCCATTGCTTTTTCTCCTTTTTTCTACAATGAAATAGAAAAGCAATTAACACTCCGTCTACTCATCTTGATACTCATGCTTCACTGGGCTAGAAAGAAGAGGAAATGGGAATGGGAAATCTAAAACCAAAGACCTAGAGCCAGAAGAAAATGAACAAAGTTTTTAACTCAATGAGATTTGCATGGAAATCTGCAGTTAAAGTTTCTATCCTACCCCATTTCTGAGAAAAATCTAATTGCATCTGATTAAGGCAAGACAGGTATGGCTGTATTTTTTTTTTCAATAATAATTTTAAAACTCTGGAAGTCTAATATAAGTATATCTTGCTTATATAGCAATTTACACTTTACAAAGAACTTTCACGTACATTATCTCATTTATTCCCTAAAACAGTGCTAATTCTTTAAGCAATCATTTGAATTTAGAATTTAAAAGGATGGGGGGGATTGGATTATCATTTTGAGTGCCTACCAAGTGCTAGTCATTGTACCGAATGATTTGTATTCACTATCTCCAATCCTTAAAACAACCCAGCAAGGCAGGCACATCAGTCAGGGTCCCAGAAGAATTTCAAGTCATCTAAGGAGGAATGCTGCAGTAATCTGAGGCTATCAACAGCTTTTGGGAACTCTGAGAGGCTGCAAATGGCAACAGAAGACTTGGCTCTCCTGGAAGTTAAGCAGTCAACCTTTGTGATGCAGTAGGGAAATAGCCAAGGGGATAGAAACTCTAAACTCACTATCCACACCTGCTAGTACCTTCCACACCTCCACCCCCACTGAATGAACACAATTGGAACCAGAGGGCAAAGGATCCCACTGGAGGAACCCATGTGAGTGCCCAGCACAGAAGAGGCTAGAAAAGGGTAAAAGGTAGATCTAGGTGGGGGGACAGAAGTTATCCAGTACAATCCACTCCCTTTTCACCCCCTCATCACCCACTCTAAATTGAACCCAATTGAAAAGATGGCAAATCAGGATGGGATGATGTCAGTGTAGTCATTGAAAACATGAGGAGCCATCAGTGCTCTTCATAAGAGATGTCAGAGTAAAGAAGGAGGGGAGATAACTAACATTAAATGTAACTGTTCCACTTCCTGTAGCTTCTGTATTTGAGCATAAAGCCTAAGTTGGTAAGCACAACAGCAAGTGTTCCTCCACCACTATTACACATGCTCCCCCTACCCACAGTCTGTAACCCAACCGGATGATCTTCTTCACTGATACAGTGCCCAAATATTTATCCCTGAAGGATCTGAATTCTTGGAGATTTATCTTTATTGGGTTGCTGCAGTTGTCCACTTGAGACAGGGAAACTGAAGGACTCCATAAAAATCTGCTTTTGTTCCTTTTCCTGCTTCTATTCTTGCTAGGACCTGCACCCCCTCCCCAATCTACACATGCCTCATGATGTCCTCCTTGTAAAGGACAAGGAATTAATGATTTCTTTAGAATAGATAACATCTAAGGAAGAACCAGGTGAGAATGACCAGAGGAAGTTATCACATGCATGTTCCAGACCACTGGTGCCAGACATCTCAACACCGCTTTCTAGCTTCAAGGAATAAATAACACCTGGGCCCTCATCTTTGTTCTAACTGGTTCCTAGATGCCTCAGGGGACATGTACATGAGACCACTGTCCTCAATAAAAATCCTCAGACCCCAAATGAAGGTAAGACTCATGCTTCTTTCCTTTCCAATTCTCCCAGACACTCTGTATCTGCTTTTTTATTTCTTCAATAAATTCTGCTCTCACTTCCTGCTGGCTCATTTTTTATTTCCATCATTCACGAAGCCAAGGACCCTGCTGGCTGGTCCTGCAGGACCCCTTCTGGGTCCCCGGTCCTAGCCTGCCATCATCACACTGACCAAGACTGTTGGGCAAGAGGTACCACAGGAGATCCCTAAAGTCTCAGACATAGTCCTCCTCACTCAATTGTGTAGCACTAACCCATTTCCCCTGGTAATCAGGATCACTCACCATACCGAGTATGGTGAACTCTTCTATCTTATGGTCCAGCAACATGAGGAGCACATAATGTCCAGGAGCAGTTTCAGCTTCCAATTCACTGGAACCATGACTGTATCCCATTTGGATGCATTCTTTCTTTGAGCATTAGGATCTCTGGGACATGAAGCAGAAGTTCTTCCCATGGGGACACCTGGGTAGCACAGTTGGTTGAGCATCCAACTCTTGGTTTCAGCTCAGGTTGTGATCTCAGGGTTGTGAGATCAAGCCCCACGTCCTGCTCTGCCCTCAGCATGGAGTCTGCTTAGGACTCTCTCTCCTTCTGCCCTCCCCCACCCCACTCTCTCTCTAAAATAGGAGGAGGAGGAGGAAAAGCTCTTCGTTCTTCCCATGGGTTATTGGGTGTATTTGAATTGGGTGTATTTGTAAAACAGACCACTCCCACCTTCATCCTTGGTTCTGACCAAGAGGGTCTCCCTGGCCAAACTTTAGTCACACTCGTTTGGGTGCTCTTCTCAACAAGGCCCTGACATTTGAGCTTTCATGTTGCTCTCTGCATTGTCCAATTTTAGCAAGAACCCTGCTAAATCAGTTTAGCCATAATCCCCCATCCTCAATATCTGATCAGGATCCTCATCTTCATAACCATCCCCCATGTGATGTCTAATGTCCCTAGCCTGCCTTAAGTAAGTATTTTCTTAGGTTGGGTTAGCCAGAATCCCCTTTCCCCTGATGTTTCCTCTTAGTAATTTTCTATCCACTGCCCCTCACCCTGCTCCTTGGCTATAAATTCCCACTTTTCCTTATAGTATTCTAATTTCTCTCTCCTACTATAAAACCCCATTGTAGTAGTCTCTCTCTGTCTCTTTTTAAAGATTATATTTATTTATTTGAGAGAGAGAGAGAATGCCCAAGCAAGAGGAGTGGCAGAAGGAGAGGGAGAAGCAGGTTCCCCTCGGAGCAGGGAGCCTGATGCTGGGATCAGTCCCAGGGCCCTGGGATCATGACCTGAACCAAAGCCAGGTGCTTAACCAACTGAGCCACCCAGGCACCCTGTAGTATTCTCTCTTAAATAAAGTATTCTTTACCATCTTTAAAAAGAATCATAATTTTTTTCTTAGTTTCCAGACCTCAGCATTCAAGCTACAAAGGATGACACTGTATCCATTGGTTTTAAGGCATAGCTGCTTCTAGGTGATGTGGAACATGATAAAATCAATGAATTCCATAGATGTGAGCTGACTATGGCACATTTTTTGTTGGAAATGTGACCCTGGGTCAGAAGTGATATTGGGATACTACTGTGATGGCAGAAGAGCAGAGAGCAGGGAACACATATATACACATGAAATATGTCTTTATCCTTTGAAGAGAAATCAAAGTCCCCTCCATGAAGTAAGAGGTCCAATGTAATGAATCTGTCACCAAGTGGCCATCTGTTCCCTTTAGAAAGTGGTCACATGTAGCTAGGAGTTTAGCATTAGCCTCTGTTGTGGGCAGGTTGGACACCAAGTTTTTTTGAGAGGAAGTCTATGTTGTTGAGCTCATGGATAATAATCTCTCCTTGCCCTTTAGCCATTTGTACAAGATCCCACTGAGCGAGTACTGGGGCATTCACAGAATGGGTATCTTGCCCACCTGGTTACCTAGAGCCTCATTCACAGAGGATGCTCTCTGCCTTAACATGGAATACAAATATCTGTGTTCACTCCAGAGAAGTTTATCCACATACTTCTCTCCCAGAATTCTGATGCCCATAGAGTACCCACCCCCACTGTCCAAACTGAACCTGAAACCAGTGGGCAAGGATGGCCATTGACACAGTTCATAGGTCATCCTCCCAGAATACAGAACAAGCTAGAAAATGATAAAGACTATATCCAGAAGGCATATATCCCACTCGGTAGATATTATTGTCCCTTTTTTCAGATAAAGAAACTGAGACACAAAAGGCTAAATAGTTTGCCTGAAGTCACACAGCTAAACAAGGAAGCTGAGATTCATATCTTCCATTCTAAAGCTTGTACTCTGCTTTAGGCCATTAACACCACATGGAGGAACAGAAAGCCTCTCAGATTCCTGTCAAGGAGAATTAGGTTCATCTGAGAAGCAAACCAATTACCAGCTTTAATTTTTTTTTACATTGATAAGTAAAATCTAAAATTCCCTCCTGTGGTCATTAAAATTAAATCTGAAAGATCATGATGAGCAAGGAATTTAAAGAGCTTTATTAGCTCACTCAGTGGAATATGTACTTAAAGATGGCTTCACCTCCAATTGTCAGTCCCCACAGTTCCTATATTATAGGAATATAATGGAGCAACATTAGTAATTTTAAACTTTCTAATAGTCATATATTAAAAAGCAAAAGAACACAGATGAAATTAATTTTAATAATGTACTTTATTTAACCCAATATGTCCAAAATGTTATTTCAACATGTAATCAATATAAAAATATTCATGGTATTTTTATACTCTTTATTTCAAACCAAGTCTTCAAAATCTAGTGTGCATTTCATACTGATAGCACATGTGAGTTCAGACCAGCCACATTTCAAGTATTCAATAGCTGCACGTGGTTAATCCATACTGGATTATACCATTCTAAAGATAAAAAGGTCTTCAACTGGCTGGCTGTGTCCTCTCAATGTCCCTCACAGTCCTCATCTTGAAAATGAGCAGAATGGCACTCTTGGGAATAAAATGGATAATAACAATAATAGTAATAAGAATAACTAAAATTTGTCATGTGACAGGCATTCCGTACTCTTAGAAAACTTATAGCATTTAATTCTTATAACAAAATATAAGTAAAATCAAGACAAGTGATGCCTGGGTGGCTCAGCCAGTTAAGCATCCAACTCTTGGTTTCAACTCAGGTCGTGATCTCACGGATAATAGATTGAGTCGGGCTCTGCATTCGGTGGGAAGCCTGCTTGAAGATTCTCTCCCCCTGCCCATTCCCTACTCGCATGCGAGTGCACAAAAGGCAGTTTATAGCATGTAACAGGCAAATAAAGGTGAGATCTACAGAAATCCAGGGTAGTGATCCAGCAGCAGTGATCAATTTGGGCTATCATAACCAAGAAAGTCTTCTAAGAAGGAGCTGGATCTTAGGATCCTGTAAGGAAAAGATAGTATCTGACCACAGATGCAAGCAGGGTCAGTTTTATAGACATGCGACCTGTGCAGTCACACAGAGTCCTGTGATCAGAAGGGTCCCATACTTGTTTTAATGCTGACTTGAAATCCTTAGTAATTTTATCTTTGAACTTGTGTTTTTTATGTGGAATGTGCTGGGACAATGGAGAATGTACATGAGTAGAAGAAATAGACGTAATATGAAATATAAGTGTCTACCTCCATTTCTTGCCACTCCATTTTCATATTATGCACACAATACCCTATGAGTACAGAATTCCAGTAGAGCCACAACGTGTGGGAGTTCAGTAAGACTCAAAGTGAGTACAAGGTAAGTATGATATGACTACAGTAAGTGAACAGCCCCAAGAGGCCACAATTTTCATTTGACCCAGAACTTGCTTTGAACACAGAAAGAGAAGAGGAGTGTCCTAAGAAACATGAATGACCAATGAACCCTATCATAACCTTCCTTATTTAGTTACTTCCCTGTATTAGCCAATGAGGACACAGAAGAAAAGGGAAAGATAGGGTTAACCATAGTTTCTTTTCTTTCAGTCCTTTCTTACATCAGTAGCCTAAGGTAGAGAGATTTGATAGAATGTTTGCATACCAAGAAGTGAAACAATAATAGTGGAATTAGTTCTGTGAAACATTTTCACTGCTCTGATAAGAATATATATGTACAAGCTATGAAAAACAAATTGAGTAATTTTGGTGATTTTGCATACAAGTTAAATGCCTTTATATTTGTATTTAAAACTGGCATTGAACAATATAAGATGAATGGTAAAATTAATGCAACTAATTCAAATTTTTATTTCAAAATTTAGAACAATATTAAATAGTAAATAAAAATACCATGACAAATCAAGACATAGAGACCATGGAGGAAAGGAAAAAGCTTTATATTTTCATATATGTAATGATCCTTTTTTCCTGCTTTTGGACAAGGGTGCCTACATTTTCATTTTGCACTGGTTCTCACAAATTATGTAGCCAATCCTGATGGCAAGCATACAGCTTCCCCCTTTCCTACACTTATGGCAGACATTACTGACTGCATATAGCACTGTTTCCCACTGAGCCCAAATATGACACCAGAATCCTTCTCAAAGTGGTGATCCAAGGGGCAATCTAAGCACGCACATAAGTTAAATTTATGGACATTCCCCCAAAACCAAACCACACAGATAGAAGGTGGGTGGCATTCCAGGCAAAGAAAACACTGGGTAGTGTGTACCAGGGCAATGAATAGGTCAAGCTTACTAACCTATCTGTAAACTATCAACTCCCTGTTAACCTACCACTCCATCTCCAAGTGTTAAACAACATAACAAAAGTCAGCTTGATGAATGAGGTAATGAGGTTCTTGTTTCATTAGTTACAGAAATGATCCACAATTTAGAGCTTTTTGAAACCTTTAAAATATGTATAACACAATAAACTGATAAATATTTTTTTGGTGATTATTGTGTACCCCAGACACTGTCTTAAGTGATTTGTGTATATCAACTCAATCCACACAATAACCCATGACTTAGGTACCGTGCTTATCCCATTTCTATATGTGAGGAAACAAGTCCACAGAAGAATTAAAAAACTAGCCCCCAGCCATCAGCTAATCAATAGCAGAGCCAGCAGTTTAACCCAGGCAGTGTGGATCTAGAGTTTGTACTACTACAGTTTCCTAAAGGAGTCTCTGCAGGTGTCTATCACAAACATGGCAATGTTTCACCAAAGACATTGCATGTGGATACCCTTGGTGGCATGGATTTCTTACAGTCAGAAAGGGAATGGCCTCCTCCCAGGTGACATTCTTTGTCATCTGGACTCTAGAGCAGTTCTACTTGAGCTACCTCAAAAAGTGTCTGATGAGCAATTTCACCCTTTTCAGTCCTTCCCACTCTAACCACAGCAGTTCAATCTCAGCCCAAAAAACATAAACATCTGGGACACCAGCTCAGCCAGCCAAAATACCCTATATTCCAGTTTCGGTAAATATTATTATATAATGCCTTCCTTCAATCCTTAAAATTACTTATGGGAATCTAAAACCAAGAGTCCTTAGAGATTGTCTAATTCAGGGATAATAAAAAAAGTTTATCTTAAATGCCCACTCTGATCTGATCAAATGGTGGTTGATGCATGGAGCAATCAGATGAGAAGGATTTTGAGGACATTAGGACAGAGTATGTGTCTAATTAGTAATAGGTAAAGGGAGGAAGAAGCAGAAACCAACAAGCTATTCTGGCAATATGATGTAGTACTCAAGAATGCGGGCTCTGGGGTTAGATTTCCAAGGATTGAAGTCTTGCTTCACTGTTCCCTGATGGTGCACCGTTGACCAAGTTACTAAATCTCTCTAACCATCAGTTCTCTTATTTATAAAATGAGGATAATAAAACTATCTCATAGGTAAGGTGTGAGAGTTTAATGGAATAATATATGTAACGTATTTACTGGAACATCTAGCATACCCTAAGTACTTGGCATATTATTATGTACTGGCCATAAGCTATTTGTGGTGCCTGGTATGAGTCCTGAAGGAGACAGAGATAGAAATAGTGCCATGCATTTAGCAATTCTTTCTTTTTTTTTTTTTTCAAGTTTTTATTTAAATTCCAGTTAACATTACTGAGTAATATTAGTTCAGGTGTAGAATTTAGTGATTCATCACTTACATAGTACACCCAGTGCTTATCACACAAGTGCCCTCCTTAATAATCACCCATTTAACCCATCCCACCACCCTCCTCCCCTCCAATTAACCCTCAGTTTGTTCTCTATAGTTGAGAGTCTGTTTTCTGGTTTGCCTCTCTCTTTTTCTCCCCACTATGTTCATCTGTTTTGTTTCTTAAATTCCACATATGAGTGAAATCATATGGTATTTGTCTTTCTCTGACTGACTTATTTTGCTTAGCATAATACACTCTAGCTCCATCATGGCGTTGTAAATGGCAAGATTTCATTGTTTTTGACAGCTGAGTAATATTCCATTGTGTGTGTGCATGTATCTCTATATATATCACATCTTCTTTATCCATTCATCAGTCTATGGGCATTTAGGCTCTTTCCATAATTTCGTTATTGTTGATAATGCTGCTATAAACATTGGGGTGCATGTATCCTTTAGAATTAGTATTTTTGTATCTTTTGGATAAATACCTAGTAGTGCAATTGCTGGGTTTAGGGTAGTTCTATTTTTTACTTTTTGAGGAACCTCAATAGGATTTTCCAGAGTGGCTGCACCAGTTTGCATTCCCACCCACCAACACCTGTTATTTCCCGGGTTGTTAATTTTAACCATTCTGACAGGTGTGAGGTGATATCTCATTGTAGTTTTGATTTGTATTTCCCTGATGAGTGATGTGGAGCATCTTTTCATGTGTCTTTTAACCATCTGGATGTCTTCTTTGGAAAAATGTCTATTCATGTCTTCTGCCCATTTTTTAACTGGATTATTTGTTTTTTGGGTGTTGAGTTTGATAAGTTCTTCATATATTTTGGATATTAACCCTTTATCAGATATGTCATTTGCAAATATCTTTTGCCATTCCATAGGTTGCCTTTTAATTTTGTTGACTGTTTCCTTCTCTATGCAGAAGGTTTTTATCTTGATGAAGTCCCAATAGTTTATGCATACAACATTTCTGACCTAGTCCCATCTCTTTAAACATACAGATGGAGAAACTGAAGCTGTGGAAATTTGGGGACATTCCCTAAATCACATTTATTGTCTCCCTCAAAATTGAAGGAAGGCCCTCAAGGAACACCCTATTGTGGCCCTGACTCTGCTCATGACCTGCATGCAAACCTGTGTGTTACTGCTCTCTACATTTCAGTTTCCTCATTCATAAAATAAAGGAATTAGAATCCAGTTGATCTCCACAGAGCAGTCACTCCCAGAGAGTCCCGTGTTTCCAGGGGGTGAGGACCACTTTTACCCACACTTCAGTGGATGTCACAAACAGCAATTCTTTCCTTCCAGTTTTTTTTTTAAGATTTTTATTTATTTATTTGAGAGAGAGAGGGAGAAAGCATGAGCAAGGGAGAGGGGCAGAAAGAGAGGGAGAAGCAGACTCCCTGCTGAGCAGGGAGCCAGATGCGGGGGAATCCTGGGACCCCAGGATCATGACCTGAGCCAAAAGCAGACGTTTAACTGACTGAACCATCCAGGCGCCCCTCTTTCCTTCCAGTTTTGACAGGTTCAGTGTAAACTAACCACTGGGGTATTCCTTTCACAAAATACATGTTCCATCTGCTTTATTCTCAAAATTCAAAATTTTAGGACTGAATGCCACAGCTTGACACCAAAAGATCACACAATTATTTTTTCAGCAGACCTCAAAGAGTCTATTAGGCTATGACCCACAATGGTCACATCAGCAGCTTTTCACTTCCTCTTGAGTCTTGGTCAAGGCAGTGTTGAGGTGCATTTTCCAGTTTATCTTTCTCCAAATTCAGACTTCCTAGACCTATGATTATACTTTTAAAAACATTTTTTATTGAGATGTAATTGACAAATAAATGGAGCTGTGATAACACTTTAACCAACTTTTTTTTTTTTTTAATTGAGTCCAGCACAAGTGGAAGCTCTGCTTCAAAATCTCAAGGCAGGGGCACCTGGGTGGCTCAGTCATTAAGCGTCTGCCTTCGGCTCAGGTCATGATCCCAGAGTCCTGGGATCAAGCCCCGCATCCGGCTCCCTGCTCCACAGGAAGCCTGCTTCTCCTTCTCCCACTCCCCCTGCTTGTGTTCCCTCTCTCGCTGTGTCTCTCTGTGTCAAATAAATAAATAAAACCTTTAAAAAAAAAATCTCAAGGTAGAATCTAAAACACTGGACAAAGTCCAGATTTTTATTAATTTTCCAATAGGCATTAAATTCTAATTAAGCACCCGAAACAATTGTGTGAAAAGGAAAAAAATATAGATTTAAGACTAAGCACACACATACATAATATACATTATATTTATAATAGGAATAAACACAAATATCATAAAACACACATTTGTACTTGATGATTTTGTATGCATATTTTAAAAGCTGTCTATCCTCAAGGATTATTAAAGCAGTGGCTTTGTAAACCAGGGGTCACATATTCAAATTTTGCTAAGACCTTCCCCAGTGTATTTCAGAGAAGTATAACACAGATGTTAAGAATTTGAACTCAAAGCCATATTATCTAGGTTCAAATCCAGATTCTTCCACTTTCTAGCTGGTGACCTTTAGCAAGTTATTAAATTGTCTTACCTCAGTTGGCTCATCTGTAAAATGGGAATGATGATGACTACCTCATAAGAGTTGTGAGGATTCAGTGAGGTAATACACATCAAGTGCTTAGTCTAAAGACTGCACATATTTTGATAATGGTGAGTTCAAGCCTGTTGGAATGATGCCTCAGTTATCAACTTCTTTGTTTCCTCTTATTTTGCACATAAAGAAATTGAAGTTCAAAAAAGAGTTATGTTGGGGCGCCTGGGTGGCTCAGTCATTAAGCATCTGCCTTCAGCTCAGGTCATGATCCCAGTGTCCTGGGATCGAGCCCCGCATCGGGCTCCCTGCTCCTCGGGAAGTCTGCTTCTCCCTCTCATACTCCCCCTGCTTGTGTTCCCTCGCTCACTGTCTCTGTCAAATAAATAAATAAAATCTTAAAAAAAAAAAAAGTTATGTTACTTGCCTAAAGTAGCCTTCATTGATCAGGCCAGGGTAGGAAGCTACTTTGTAGCAGCAAGGACCAGAATCCAATCTTCCTAAACTTCAGACCACCGCTTTCCCCAGATCAGTGTTCTTTCTGCTTCATTTGGGGCAATAATGCTTCACCACCTGGTTCTAGTTAGATGGGCTTCTTGAGAGGAAGTTTGTGTCATTGTATTTTCTTTGCCTGGCATAGTTCCCAGCACATAGTAAAATTAATTAATGTCTATTGTTGAATTAAATTTGTTGGTTCTTTACTTTATACATCTGAGTTCTTTTTAGGTGTTGCAAAGAAGCTGATGGCCAGTTATTTAGTTCTTAGGGAGAGAGTATACTGCAGTAGTCAAGAGAAAGGGTTCTGAAGCCGGAATGTATGGGCTAAATTATACTTCTGCTACTTACTATTTAATGTAACTGTGGGCAAATTACTTACCCTCAGTTTCTTCAGTTATAAAATGGAGATAATAATGCCTCTGTCACAGAGCTTTGAGTAATAAATTGGATAATATGTGAAGGTCAGTTTTTTTGTGTCTACTTGGCTAGCCTCTAACACCCAATTAATCAATCAAATACTAATCTAGATGTTGCTGCAAAGGTATTTGGTAGAGGTGGTTCACATTTATAGTCAGTTGACTTTAAATAAAAGAGATTGTTATAATATGAGTGGACCTGATCCAGTCATTTGAAAGGAGGAAAAGCAGAACTGAGGGTTCCCTGAGGAAGAAGAAATCCCACCTGTGAACTACAGTGTCATTTTCCACTTGAGAGTTTCCAACCTTCCTAATGGCCTGACCTACAGATTTTGGACCCATAGTCACATAAGACAATTCCTTGTATGCATACACACACGCATATATTTATACATGGCATATATAAATATCCTACTGGCTCTGTTTTTCTAGTGGGATTCTGACTGATACATAAGCACATACCTGGCATACAGCACTTACTCCATCAATTTTAAGTGCTAATAGTGTTAGTAGTGTTTTGTTGTTTTATTATTATTTATTGAACATGTAGAAAAAGCTTTCAACACATGACTATAAAAATACATTTTTGTCTTTGTCTACAATTCTCCTGAAAGGGATCATGCCTGCAATGTTTGAACAACTAAGTAGAAAAACTGTATATAGGTAGATAATAATAAAGCAAATGTGGGAAAATATTAACATTTAGAGAACCTGGTAAAGGATATATGGGAATTCTTTGCACTATTTTTGCAATTTTTTATGTCTGGAATTATTTTAAAATAAAAAGGTAAAAATTTTAAATAATGAAAATTAATAGAATTAATTTAAATTAAATTTTAAAATTTCCAACAGATTTACTCTGTCAGAATCTGAAGGTCTGACATAAGGATTGCTGATATGAAGTGAGAGAAAACTATAAAATGCCTATTTTAAAATTACTAATACTATTTAATAACCAACTCAATTGCTCCTATTTTAACTGTGCAATATTATCTTTGTAAACTTTTTTTAAAGGTTTTATTTCTTTATTTGACAGAGAGAGAAAGACAGTAAGAGAGGGAACATAAGCAGGGGGAGAGGGCGAGGGAGAAGCAGGCTTCCTGCTGAGCAGGGAGCCTGATGCAGGGCTTGATCCCAGGACTCTGGGCATGACCTGAGCTGAAGGCAGACGCTTAATGACTGAGCCACCCAGGCACCTCATCTTCAAAGGAGAAAGAGAGAGATTACATTATGCTTGGGTAGAATAGAGGGAGAATGGGTATGATTTCACTACAGAAAAATGAAAGATGGAAAAGGAGGGCCTTTTTGACAAATGAAACAGGCTAAGTCAGTCTATTTTAAATGATAAAATTTATGTCTATTTAAACTCTTTTTCTATGTAATAAATGTCCAGTGGATAAATGACCAGACTGGCTCACTGCCTGGCAGGAGTCCATATATTTAAAAGTTCCTTTTGGAGGCCGAATGCTAAGAAGATTATTTAGAAAATACCTAGATGTTTCCTGGGTCTAGGCCTTTCTGCTGGATCAAAGTGCACCCTGTGGATAAATGTACCCAGAGTGAAAAGGCTGAAATCCTGGGCTATCTGCTGGGACTCGGCTTTGTTCTAACACCTCGCCTTTGATTAAGAGATTGCAAGCTGCCTTATTATTAAAATTGTAATTCAAACTTTCTTGGCGGCTACACAATTGGAACCTCAGACAGGCCGCCTACCCTTTAAACATGACATTTGAGCTAATATGCTATCCTTTTGCCAAGACACACATTACTAAAAATCACTGGAATCTAAAAGCACCAAAAGTTCAGTAATCAAACCCCAAATGCTGATTGCCACTGCTTAGTACCCACAGCAAGGAGTTTCATTTAGGCTTTATGAGAATGCATTAGCAGACCAGGGCTCATCACCAGGGCACCTGGAGGCTGTACTCCAGCATGACAGTGAAACACCCAAAAAAAAACCCAAAGAAAAATCTACATGCTTTGTGATTTCATCTGATTTCCCCAGTCTTCTACTATCACTATCTTCCATTTGCAATCTGTTCCAAGGAGAGCACAGACCATCCAAAATTAGGGTCTTAAAGTAGAACTTAAATTCTGACTTCTATATTTTACAAAGTATTCTTTGAAAGCCTACCAAATACACAATGCTTTGTTAATTACTATACAAAGATATATGAGACATCATCTTTATCTTTCTATTAAAAGAGAGTATATAATCTAGGAGAGATAAAACATATAAACCAGAAACAAGTATGACATCGTCTTTGGCACACAGGCATTCCAAAAACAAAAAGGTTAGGGATGGACTTTGTGGTGTGTCCACCATAATGTTAACTTGTTTTCTCTGAGTGGTGGGATTTGGGTTGATTTTCATTTTCTTAGTACTTTATACTTTGTTTCAAATTTTATAGAAAGCATGAGTAGTTTTTACAAAAACAATATTGCTATTTCAAAAAGAGAAGGGCTTCATGGAGGAAATGGAACTTTTTAAATGGCTGTAATTTAGGAGAATAATAGTGAATTTGTTGGGTAACCGTTCCCCACTCTATCTTCTTTGGAAATCAGGAATCAAAGGAAGAGAGGCACCTCCTCCATGAGCCTCAGCAAATTCACGACTCCCTACTACTTGCTCCTAATTACTTTGCCAGTGAAGTCCAGGAAAATGCAAGTGGCATAAAAGGCAAGGCACTTTTCAAACCACCAGGTCCAACAGAAATCACTATAGAGGAGGCTACACAGAAGCAGGTATTTTCATGAAATGTAATTTGCCAAAGAGAAAACCTCAGTTAACAAGGACCAACTGATGGTTCTGATACGCCTGTGAGCAATCATCCACTTACTGGTCATAGCAGCCAATGGAATGACATCTTCTCAGAGGAAATAATTCACCTCTGCTGCACAGCAAAAATCTTCCAGATGTAGAAACCTAGAACAATATATGCTTAAATTGCTTGAGTGGTAAGAACTAAAGCTTTTCCAGAAACAAGGCAAGGTGATAAAGTAGACTGCTTTGGATGCTCTGTGAGACTCTACAAAGGTACACTCAAAATGATTGCCTTCTAAAGAGGGTGGATATGAGAAACTCAGGACTTTGGTTTTGCTGAGTGGAAAATATAAATTTGGGAGGCAGCTTAGAAAATAGAGATGAAGTTGAAGGCTGCTACCAGTATTCATCTTTCTCCACCCATACACTGATCAGACTCACTTCTAAATGAACAAAGTTCATTCTTAGTCTTTCAATCATTTCCATGTTCCTTATACTTACCCAAAACACCCTACAAATATGAGACATGCAGCTGTTTTGATACAAAGCCCAAAAAGAACAGATATGTTATTTTTTATTACATTGTACATCTTTCTACAAAAATAGATAATGCCCCAATGATTTGATATTAGAATCAATAATTCCTTTCTTCCTCCTTCTTCCAGAAAACCAACAAATACACAGACCACCCAAACACAAAAAAAAGTATACAAAATTGAAATTTGCCAATGTCTGAAGTAAAGCTCAGTCCTGGGAAGCAATGGATGTATCCCTTGGTGCAAGTTAATGCCAATTACCTCCAAAGAGATCCACAATACAATGAATCTGAGATTTTAAACACAGAGAACACAGGAACAGGGGCCATTAAAAAAACTAGCTGATGAGGCAAATATTCATTACCCAAACTGTAATATTTAAAATACTAAGACAACAGCCCCATAGTATTTATATAACCCAAAATCAGAAGAAAATGGAATTATCATCATTAAGTTCTAGTAAACTCAAACCCAAAACAAGAAATACAAGAATCCCAAAACAACATTTAGTACTTTAGTTTCTTCTCCACTTTATTTGGGAACTTTGTTCCCTTGGAAAGTCATTTCACCTCTCTGGGACTCATTTTCCTCTGTAAAATTAAGCAGTTAGGTTAGATGATATTTACAATGCTGAACGGCTGCATAATATAACACCGGGAAGTTTGAAAGCCTGCTATTCAATGCCTGATCTGTCATTAAATGTTAGGCAAGTCATTTAACCTTCCCTGAGCCCTAAAATTCCTCATCTATTAAATGGAGACAAAAAATCACCTGCTCTGACTACCTTATGCAGTTGAAGATAATTGGTTGAAAGTAGTTAGAGAACTGCAAATGTCATACAATTATAATGAAGTAGAAGGATTATGATCATTTTAACTTCCAAATCATTTAACAGAAAAGTGGGGTTTTTTTCTTAATTTCAAAAGGGAAAACAAAATGTGATGATTCTATTGTCTGAGCAACTTTGGAGCCAATGGCTGATGAAGTTATTGAAGATACAAGATAGGATAGTGAGAATCAGAAGACAGGTCCCAATACAGATTCTGTGGGACCTTGAACAAGGCACTTAATCTGACTGATCTCCCTTAGCTTCTGGATCTCAAGGACACAGAGCTGGGCAAATTATAATACCTAACATTTACTGAATACTTAATACTTGCCATGCACTGCTTTTCCCATACCTTTTGTCAATTACACCTCAAAATAGTCCTATGATATAGGTAGTATGATCCTTCTCATTTTACAAGTGAAGTAACTGGCACTGTGTGGGTATATAATGCTTAGGGTCACCTAGTCCTTGGTAACAGCTGATCCATCTGATTTCAATGTCCACACTCTTGACCTCAAACCAACAGCTCTCCAACTCTTAAAAATTATCGAGGGGAGGGGCGGAGCAAGATGGCGGAAGAGTAGGAGACCTGGATTTCATCTCCTCTCAGGAATTCAGCTGGATAGGGATCAAACCATTCTGAACACCTACAAACTCAACAGGAGATCGAAGAAAAGAAGAGGAACAACTCTCTCATCAGAAAAGGGACCACTTTCTGGAAGGTAGGATGTGCGGAGAAGTGAATCCGAGGCGATATTCGGGAGGATAGACGGCGGGGGAGGGGCCTCCCTCGGCCGCTTCTGGCAAGTGATAGAGCCGCGGAGCACAAAATCGGAACTTTGAAAGTCAGCTCCGCCGAGGGACGTCACTCTGGTGGCTAAGCGGGGGGTGGAACCCTCCGGGACAGTGTGGTCTCAGGACGCTCGGGGTCACAGAAAGACCAGGGGTGCCTGAGTGTGGCAGAGCTCCCAGGTAACGGAGCAGGGAAGCCGGCTGCAGAGGCGGAGCCCAGGCGCAGGCTCTCAGCTCGGGGTTGCCATAAACCATGATCCGCGGCACAGTCGGGCCCCTGCTCCTCCAGCAGGGACCCAACAAGCGGCAGATCCGGGGAGACTCACCTTCCTCCCCCGGGAGGAGCCGCGCCGGAGTGCACCGCAGGGATCTGCTGGGTTTGGAGACTCCACCTGGGGTCGGGTGCCAGAGATAGAAATGCGCGGTCACAGGCCGGGTGAGTACGGAGTGCAGCCGGAGACCGGGGAGACGGGAGTGACTGACGGCTTTTCTCTGGGGGCTCACTGAGGAGCGGGGCCCCGAGTTCTCGGGTCCTCCAGGGCGGAGATTGGGAGGCCGCCATTTTCACTCTCCGCCTCCAAACCTGTATGGAAGGCTCGCAGGGAACAAAAGCCCCGGAGAGCAAACCCGAGCAGATTACTTAGCCGGGAGGGGGCAAGGGCGGGGCAATTCCACCTCCGGCAGAAACATTTGGAAACCACGACAACAGGCCCCTCCCCAGAAGATCAGCGAGAGAACAGCCAGCCAAGACCAAGTTTACCGATCAATGAGAACGGCAGAACCCCAGGCGAGGGGACTACTGCACATAGAATTCACGGCTTTTTTACCATGATTCTTTAGTCTTTTAAAGTTAATTTTTTTAACTATATTTTTATCTTTTTATTTCTTTTTGAATTTTTCTTTTTCCCTTTTTCAACCAACATCTTATCAATCCCTTTTTTTAAAAAAAAACATTTTTATTTTTCATTTTTAGAGTCATATTCTATCCCTTCATAGTAGTTACCCATATTTTGGGCTTATACATATAAGTTGTTCTCTCTTTAAAATTTTGAGATAGTTCTTCTAACAGATTAAAATATACCCTAAATCTCTAGTATATGGTGTTTTCTATTCCCCTGCCTGATCACATCCTCTCCCTTTTTTTTTCTTTTTCTTTTTTCTTTTTTTAAATCCTCTTCTTTCTTTTTCAAACAACTTCTTATCAATTCCTTTTATAAAATTTTTTATAATTTCCATTTTTACAGTCATATTCCATCCCTTCATATCAACCCTTATTTTTGTACATATATAAGTTTTTCTTTCTTTAAAATTTTGGGAGGCACTTTCTTCTAAAAAACCAAAATACACCCCAAATCTAGTGTGTGCCACTGATCTATATACCAGCCTGATCATATTTGATCACATTCTGGTTTTTTGTTGTTGTTGTTGTTGTTTTGTTTTGTTTTTGTTTTTATCTTTATCTTTTTCTTTTTCTTTTTTTTCTTTTTCTTTTTTCTCTCTTTCCCTTTCTTATCCCACTGCTTCAGGTCTTTTCTGATTTGTTTAGAGTATATTTTCTGGGGACGTGGTTACTCTTCTAGCATTTTGTTCTCTCATTAATCTATTCTCTTCTGCACAAAATGACAAGACGGAAAAAATCACCTCAACAAAAAGAACAAGAGGTAGTACCGACTGCCAGGGACCTACTCAATACAGACATTAGTACGATGTCAGATCTAGAGTTCAGAATCATCACTTTAAAGATACTAGCTGGGCTTGAAAAAAATATGGAAGTTATTAGAGAAACCCTTTCTGGAGAATTAAAAGAGCTAAAATCTAACCAAGTAGAAATCAAAAAGGCTATTAATGAGGTGCAATCAAATATGGGGGCGCTAACTGCTAGGATAAATGAGGCAGAAGAGAGAATCAGTGATATAGAAGACCAAATGATGGAAAATAAAGAAGCTGAGAAAAAGAGAGATAAACAACTACTGGATCACGAGGGCAGAATTCGAGAGATAAGCGATACCATAAGACGAAACAACATTAGAATAATTGGGATCCCAGAAGAAGAAGAAAGAGGGGGGGCAGAAGGTATAATGGAGCAAATTATAGCAGAGAACTTCCCTAATTTGGGGAAAGAAACAGGCATGAAAATCCAGGAAGCACAGAGAACCCCTCTCAAAATCAATAAAAATAGGTCAACTCCCCGACATCTAATAGTAAAACTTACGAGTCTCATAGACAAAGAGAAAATCCTGAAAGCAGCTCGGGAGAAGAGATATGTAACCTACAAGGGTAGAAACATTAGACTGGCAACAGACCTATCCACAGAGACCTGGCAGGCCAGAAAGGACTGGCAGGATATATTCAGAGCACTAAATGAGAAAAATATGCACCCAAGAATACTATATCCAGCTAGGCTGTCATTGAAAATTGAAGGAGAGATAAAAAGCTTCCAGGACAAACAAAAACTAAAGGAATTTGCAAACACGAAACCAGCCCTACAGGAAATCTTGAAAGGGGTCCTCTAAGCAAAGAGAGACCCTAAAAGCAACATAGACCAGAAAGGAACACAGACAATATACGGTAACAGTCACCTTACAGGCAATACAATGGCACTAAATTCCTATCTTTCAATAGTTACCTTGAATGTAAATGGGCTAAATGCCCCAATCAAAAGACACAGGCTAACAGACGGGATTAAAAAACAAGACCCATCGATATACTGTCTGCAAGAGATGCATTTTAGAACCAAAGACACCCCCAGATTGAAAGTGAGGGGGTGGAAAACCATTTACCATGCTAATGGACATCGAAAGAAAGCTGGTGTGGCAATCCTTATATCAGACAAATTAGATTTTAAACCAAAGACTGTAATAAGGGATGAGGAAGGACACTATATCCTACTTAAAGGATCTATCCGACAAGAAGATCTAACAATTGTAAATATCTATGCCCCTAACATGGGAGCAGCCAATTATATAAGGCAATTAATAACAAAAGCAAAGAAACACATCGAGAACAATACAATAATAGTGGGGGACTTTAACATCCCCCTCACTGAAATGGACAGATCATCTAAGCAAAAGATCAACAAGGAAATAAAGACTTTAAATGACACACTGGACCAAATGGACTTCACAGACCTATTCAGAACATTCCACCCCAAAGCAACGGAATACACATTCTTCTCTAGTGCCCATGGAACATTCTCAGGAATATATCACATCCTAGGTCATAAATCAGGTCTCAACCGGTACCAAAAGATTGGGATCATTCCCTGCCTATTTTCAGACCACAGTGCTTTGAAACTAGAACTCAATCACAAGTGGAAAGTCAGAAAGAACTCAAAAACATGGAGGCTAGAGAGCATCCTACTGAAGAATGAATGGGTCAACCAGGAAATTAAAGAAGAATTAAAAAAATACATGGAAATCAATAAAAATGAAAACACAACTGTTCAAAATCTTTGGGATGCAGCAAAGGCTGTCCTAAGAGGCAAGTATATAGCAATACAAGCCTTTCTCAAGAAACAAGAAAGGTCTCAAGTACACAACCTAACCCTACACCTAAAGGAGCTGGAGAAAGAACAGCAAATAAAGCCTAAACGCAGCAGGAGAAGAGAAATAATAAAGATCAGAGCAGAAATCAATGAAATAGAAACTAAAAGAACAGTAGAACAGATCAACGAAACTAGGAGCTGGTTCTTTGAAAGAATTAACAAGATTGATAAACACCTGGCCAGACTTATCAAAAAGAGAAGAGAAATGACCCAGATCAACAAAATCATGAATGAAAGAGGAGAGATCACAACCAACATCAAAGAAATACAAACAATTATAAGAATATATTATGAGCAACTCTATGCCAGCAAATTAGATAACCTGGAAGAGATGGATGCATTCCTAGAGATGTATCAACTACCAA
The DNA here is from genome assembly GCF_029215605.1 of Mirounga angustirostris. NCBI lineage: Eukaryota > Metazoa > Chordata > Mammalia > Carnivora > Phocidae > Mirounga > Mirounga angustirostris. Next base: position 170,419,852 of record NW_026991709.1, on the reverse strand, counting down.
AACTGAACCAGGATGAAAAAGAAAACCTGAACAGACCTATAACCACTAAGGAAATGGAAGCAGTCATCAAAATCTCCCAACAAACAAAAGCCCAGGGCCAGATAGCTTCCCAGGGGAATTCTACCAAACATTTCAAGAAGAATTAATACCTATTCTTCTGAAACTGTTCCAAAAAATAGAAACGGAAGGAAAACTTCCAAACTCATTTTATGAGGCCAGCATTACCTTGATCCCAAAACCAGACAAAGACCCCATCAAAAAGGAGAATTACAGACCAATATCCCTGATGAACATGGATGCAAAAATTCTCACCAAAATACTAGCCAATAGGATCCAACAATACATTAAAAGGATTATTCACCATGAACAAGTGGGATTTATCCCTGGGCTGCAAGGTTGGTTCAACATCCACAAATCAATCAATGTCATACAATACATTAACAAAAGAAAGAACAAGAATCATGTGATCCTCTCAATAGATGCAGAAAAAGCTTTTGACAAAGTACAGCATCCTTTCTTGATCAAAACTATTCAGAGTATAGGGATCGAGGGTACATACCTCAATATCATAAAAGCCATCTATGAAAAACCTACAGCGAATATTATTCTCAATGGGGAAAACCTGAGAGCTTTCCCCCTAAGGTCAGGAACGCGGCAGGGATGTCCACTATCACCACTGCTATTCAACATAGTATTGGAAGTCCTAGCCACAGCAATCAGACAACAAAAAGAAATCAAAGGCATCCAAATCGGCAAAGAAGAAGTCAAACTCTCACTCTTTGCAGATGACATGATACTTTATGTGGAAAACCCAAAAGACTCCACCCCAAAACTGCTAGAACTCATACAGGAATTCAGTAAAGTGGCAGGATATAAAATCAATGCACAGAAGTCAGTGGCATTCCTATACACCAACAACAAGACATAAGAAAGAAAATTAAGGAGTTGATCCCATTTACAATTGCACCCAAAACCATAAGATACCTAGGAATAAATCTAACCAAAGAGACAAAGGATCTGTACTCAGAAAACTATAAAATACTCATGAAAGAAATTGAGGAAGACACAAAGAAATGGAAAAATGTTCCATGCTCATGGATTGGAAGAACAAATATTGTGAAGATGTCTATGCTACCTAGAGCAATCTACACATTCAATGCAATCCCCATCAAAATACCATCCACTTTTTTCAAAGAATTGGAACAAATAATCCTAAAATTTGTATGGAACCAGAAAAGACCCCGAATAGCCAGAGGAATGTTGAAAAAGAAAAGCAAAGCCGGCGGCATCAGAATTCCGGACTTCCAGCACTATTACAAAGCTGTCATCATCAAGACAGCATGGTACTGGCACAAAAACAGACACATAGATCAATGGAACAGAACAGAGAGCCCAGAAATGGACCCTCAACTCTATGGTCAACTCATCTTTGACAAAGCAGGAAAGAATGTCCAATGGAACAAAGTCAGTCTCTTCAACAAATGGTGTTGGGAAAACTGGACAGCCACATGCAGAAGAATGAAACTGGACCATTTCCTTACACCACACACAAAAATAGACTCCACATGGTTGAAAGACCTCAATGTGAGACAGGAGTCCATCAACATCCTAAAGGAGAACACAGGCAGCAACCTCTTTGATCTCAGCCGAAGCAACTTCTTCCTAGAAACATCGCCAAAGGCAAGGGAAGCAAGGGCAAAAATGAACTATTGGGACTTCATCAAGATAAAAAGCTTTTGCAAAGCAAAGGAAACAGTCAACAAAACCAAAAGACAACTGACAGAATGGGAGAAGATATTTGCAAATGACATATCAGATAAAGGGCTAGTATTTTGGATACTCATCAAACTCAACACCCAAAGAACAAAGAATCCAATCAAGAAATGGGCAGAAGACATGAACAGACATTTTTCCAAAGAAGACATCCAAATGGCCAACAGACACATGAAAAAGTGCTCAATATCGCTCAGCATCAGGGAAATCCAAATCAAAACCTCAATGAGATACCACCTCACACCAGTTAGAATGGCTAAAATTAACAAGTCAGGAAACGACAGATGTTGGCGGGGATGCGGAGAAAGGGGAACCCTCCTACACTGTTGGTGGGAATGCAAGCTGGTGCAGCCACTCTGGAAAACTGTATGGACGTTCCTCAAAAAGTTGAAAATAGAGCTACCATATGATCCAGCAATTACACTACTGGGTATTTACCCCAAAGATACAAATGTAGGGATCCGAAGGGGTACGTGCACCCCGATGTTTATAGCAGCAATGTCCACAATAGCCAAACTGTGGAAAGAGCCAAGATGTCCATCGACAGATGAATGGATAAAGAAGAGGTGGTATATATATACACTGGAATATTATGCAGCCATCAAAAGGAATGAGATCTTGCCATTTGCAACGACGTAGATGGAACTGGAGGGTATTATGTTGAGTGAAATAAGTCAAAGAGAGAAAGACATGTATCATATGATCTCACTGATATGATGAATTCTTAATCGCAGGAAACAAACTGGGTGTTCTTGGAGTGGGGGGTGGGGTGGGAGGGATGGGGTGACTGGGTGATAGACACTGGGGAGGGTATGTGCTATGGTGAGCGCTGTGAATTGTGCAAGACTGTTGAATCTCAGATCTGTACTTCTGAAACAAATAATGCAATATATGTTAAGAACAAAAAAAGAAGAAGAAGAAGAAGAATGTAGCGGGAGGGGAAGAAGGAAGCGGGGGAAATTGGAGGGGTAGACGAACCATGAGAGACGATGGACTCTGAAAAACAAACTGGGGGTTCTAGATGGGAGGGGGGTGGGAGGATGGGTTAGCCTGGTGGTGAGTATTGAGGAGGGCACATTCTGCATGGAGCACTGGGTGTTATGCACAAACAATGAATCATGGAACACTTCATCTAAAACTAATGATGTAATGTATGGGGATTAACGTAAGAATAAAAAAAAAAACCACACATTAGAAATATGAAAAAAAAAAAAAATTATCGAGGGCCCCAAAGAGCTTTTGTTCAGAGTTACATCTATTGATATTTACTATATTAGAAATTAAAATTAAGAACAATTTTAAATGTTATGAACTCATTTAAAAATACGAATCATAGGGGCTCCTGGGTGGCTCAGTTGGTTAAGCGACTGCCTTCAGCTCAGGTCATGATCCTGGAGTCCCGGGATCGAGTCTCGCATCGGGCTCCCTGCTCGGCAGGGAGTCTGCTTCTCCCTCTGATCCTCCCCCTCTCATGCTCTCTGTCTCCCATTCTCTCTCTCAGATAAATAAATAAAAAATCTTAAAAAAAAATTGGTTAAAAATAAGAATCATAAACCTATTACATGTTAACATAAATAAAATATAAACAAACTATTTTGTGAAAACTCTTATTTTTCCAAAAACTAAGATAATGAGAAGATTGGCAGTGTTTTACAGTTTGCAAGTCTCTTTAATGTCTGGCTTCAGAGAAGACAGTAAAAAAATGGCCATTACCTCCCAACCCCATTCCCCAATGGCAAAAAACAAAATATTATAAAAGCAATGGAAAAGAAACTAGAAAAAGATCATCACAATTATACCAGTACCATTTTAACATTTATCTAATAAGCATCTTAAATTTCTAAATTAGAAGGTCACCATATTTAGTGAATGAAATGGAATAATAATCATAATGAGATTCTAAATTGTATTTTATACTTCAGTGATAATCCCAGACAAATCAGCCATTACTAGCAATTACTGATAATTTATTTTTGTTAACAGCCTGAAAAGTTTTTGAAGGGAAATTAATGATAGAGAGATTGATTAGGAAAAAAATGCACATGCCTATTTGATTCTAAGAAGGTCTAATACAAACCTTCCTAAACAGAAGCATAATCTAAGGGAGAAAAATGATGACAGGTATAGGACTGATAAGGCAGGTAGACATAGTTAAGTCCCTACAAGAAGATGAAGTGCCAGGTAGCCTCAGAACTAGTATTGGGTGAGCATTCTGTCTGAACATCTGTGATTTACTTCCACCATTTCCTTCCTCAAGCCCTAGCCAGGCCATTCCTTCCTTCACCCTGTTCCTTTTACTCCCCATGTTCAGGTAGGGCCAGCCTGCTATGAAACTGACATTTGACTTCAGGGAATAAGCAAAAATAATATTCTGAACGCCTTTCCCTGTTTGGTCCACGAGGTAAACAATCTTTATTCACTCAACTCACTGAAACAATTTTTATTCACTCAACAAATGCTTTCTAAACAATTATGTGCCTTTGTTTCCTTCAAGTCTTAATGGAAATATCACCTCAGTGAGGCTCAGTGTCCATCCATATAAAATTGTAAGCATCACCACCATCACCACGTGGCTGTTACATCCCTCTCCTCTCTTCTTCCTTTATTTTCTCTATAATGTTTATCCCTAGCACATTTAAAATTTCATTTATTTATCTTATTTACTTCCAATCTCCCCAACAAAAATGTAGGTTCCATGAAGACAGGTATTGTTTTGTATGCTTCCCTCACAGTTAATTCCCCAGCACCTAGGATGGAGGCTGATATACAGAACTCTATTTCTGTCTTTACTGCAAATAGCTCTTTCCTTACTGAAGAGAGTTTGACAAGCCCAAGTCTCCAAACTGCCTGTCCTAGTCAGATTCCTCACCTGCTTTCACACTCACAAGCACATTAATGTTAACCAGATATATAGTAGGAGAGAAAAACCACACAACACACTTGTTGAGTGAGTGAATGAACAAATGGCTGTAGCATTTTTTCTCTGTGAAGAGAAAAAGAAAGAATTAAGTCACAGACTATGCTCTCAAGGAGCTCATGGTCCACCAATGACTCTAAACCAGGAACACATGACAGATGACATTCATATCTGTCAGACGGTTCCACAGCCATGCTTGATATTAAAAACTCTGCCACTAATAAAACGAACAAGAGACTATGTGCAGTTCTCCCTTCTGTTTCCTGAAATTCCATCCTTTTGTTCCTACTGAAGAAAGCACTGGGATTGAGGAATTCAAGAGATTGAGCATGGTATTCCCATGGGGGTAACCTTAAATCTTCTATTTTAAAGGTAATTTTTCCTAAAATTTAATACTTTCACTGTGATTAGTAATCAATTACTTATGCCATAAATCATGACCATTGGCAATATTTCAGAATGTCTAGTTCCTTTTGTAAAACTGCTTGTCTAGAAGACAGGATGAAGAATGTCACTTCACAGATAAGGAAAGCTACTTGGTCTATTAAAATAATATGTAATAACTACCTGAAAAACACTTGGATCATACAGAAAAATACAGGACATTGTTCTTGAGTCTACCTTACTCTCTAAAATGTGAGCTTTTATTCTTTGTCTATTCCCCAACGCCTCTGGAATGCAGAACCCTTATATACCTGAACTCCAGGGTTTAAGAAATCAATCAATCAATCATTGGATAAAAAACTGAAACAAAGAACAAAGGAAGAATAATGAATGGTCATTAACAATATGCCAGAGATTCTAAGCACTCCAAAACCTATATAACTCAGGGGACAGAGCAAGATGGCGGAGGAGTAGGAGACCTGGATTTCGTCTGGTCTCAGGAATTCAGCTGGATAGGGATCAAACCATTCTGAACACCTACAAACTCAACAGGAGATCAAAGAAAAGAAGAGCAACAACTCTCTGAACAGAAAAGCGACCACTTTCTGGAAGGTAGGACGTGCGGAGAAGTGAATCTGAGGCGATATTCAGGAGGATAGACAGCGGGAGGGAGGGGGCCTCTGTCGGCCACTTCTGGCAAGTGATAGAGAGTGGAGCACAAAATTGGAACTTTTAGAAGTTGGCTCCGCTGAGGAACGTTGCTCCAGTGGCTAGGCAGGGGATGGAACCCTCGCTGGGACAGTGTGGTCTCAGGACCCCCAGGGTCACAGAAAGACCAGGGGTGCCTAAGTGTGGCAGAGCTCCCAGGTATCAGAGCGGGTAAGCGGCTGCAAAGACGGAGCCGAGAAGTGGGCTCTCAGCTCGGGGTTGCCATAAACAGTGATCTGTGGAACAGTAGGGCCACTGCTCTTCCAGAAGGGACCCGACAAGCGGCAGATCCGGGGAGACTCCCCTTCCTCCCCTGGGAGGAGCAGCGTGGGAGCGCACCGCAGGGATCTGCAGGGTTTGGAGATTCCACATGGGGTCGGGTGCCAGAGATAGAAATGCGCGGTCATAGGCCGGGTGAGCAGAGTGCAGCCGGAGACCGGGGAGATGGGACTGATTGACTACTTCTCTCTGGGGGCTTACTGAAGATCGGGGCTCCTCTGAGGCGGAGATAAGGAGGCCGCCATTTTCACTCTCCGCCTCCAAAGCTGTACGGAAAGCTTGCAGGGAATAAAAGCCCCGGAGAGCAAACCTGAGCAGATTACTTAGCCCGGACCCTGCAAGGGTGGGGCAATTCTGCCTCCTGCACAGACATTTGGGAACCACGGCAACAGGCCCCTCTCCCAGAAGATCAGTGAGAACAGCCAGCCAAGACCAAGTTTACCAATCAATGAGAACGGCAGAACTCCAGTGCTAGGGGAATACTGCACATAGAATCCATGGCTTTTTTACCATGATTCTGTAGTCTTTCAAAGTTAATTTTTTTTAACTGTCTTTTTTTTCTTGAATTTTTCTTTTTCCCTTTTTCAACCAACATCTTATCAATCCCTTTTTTAAAAAACATTTTTATTTTTCATTTTTAGAGTCATATTCTATCCCTTCATAGTAGTTACCCATATTTTTGGCATATATATATATAAGTTGTTCTCTCTTTAAAATTTTGAGATAGTTTCTTCTAACAGATCAAAATATACCCTAAATCTCTAGTGTACTGTTTTTTTTCTACTCCCCTGCCTGATCACATTCTCTCCTTTTTCTTTTTTTTTTAAATCCTCTTCTTTCTTTTTTCAAACAACTTCTTATCAATTCCTTTTATAAAATTTTTTATAATTTCCATCTTTACAGTCATATTCCATCCCTTCATCATATCAACCCTTATTTTTGTACATATATATGGTTTTCTTTCTTTAAAATTTTGGGAGGCACTTTCTTCTAACAGACCAAAATACACCCAAAATCTAGTGTGTGGCACTAATCTATATACCAGCCTGATCATATTTGATCATATTCTGGTTTTTTGTTTTGTTTTGTTATGTTTTTGTTTGTTTTTATCTTTATCTTTATCTTTTTTCTTTTTCTTTTTTTCTTTTTCTTTTTTCTCTTTCCATTTCTTTTCCCACTGCTTCAGGTCTTTTCTGATTTGTTTAGAGTATATTTTCTGGGGACGTGGTTACCCTGTTAGCATTTTGTTCTCTCATTAACCTATTCTCCTCTGGGCAAAATGACAAGACAGAAAAAATCACCTCAACAAAAAGAACAAGAGGTAGTACCGACTGCCAGGGACCTACTCAATATCAACATTAGTAATATATCAGATCTAGAGTTCAGAATCATCACTTTAAAGATACTAGCTGGGCTTGAAAAAAATATGGAAGTTATTAGAGAAACCCTTTCTGGAGAAGTAAAAGAACTAAAATCTAACCAAGTCAAAATCAAAAAGGCTATTAATGAGGTGCAATCAAATATGGGGGCGCTAACTGCTAGGATAAATGAGGCAGAAGAGAGAATCAGTGATATAGAAGACCAAATGATGGAAAATAAAGAAGCTGAGAAAAAGAGAAATAAACAACTACTGGATCACGAGGGCAGAATTCGAGAGATAAGCGATATCATAAGATGAAACATTAGAATAATTGGGATCCCAGAAGAAGAAGAAAGAGAGAGAGGGGCAGAAGGTATAATGGAGCAAATTATAGCAGAGAACTTCCCTAATTTGGGGAAGGAAACAGGCATCAAAATCCAGGAAGCACAGAAAACCCCTCTCAAAATCAATAAAAATAGGTCAACACCCCGACATCTAATAGTAAAACTTACGAGTCTCAGAGACAAAGAGAAAATGCTGAAAGCAGCCTGGGAGAAGAGATATGTAACCTACAATAGTAGAAACATTAGACTGGCAACTGACCTATCCACAGAGACCTAGCAGACCAGAAAGGACTGGCAGGATATATTCAGAGCACTAAATGAGAAAAATATGGAGCCAAGAATACTATATCCAGCTAGGCTGTCATTGAAAATAGAAGGAGAGATAAAAAGCTTCCAGGACAAACAAAAACTAAAGGAATTTGCAAACACGAAACCAGCCCTACAAGAAATCTTGAAAGGGGTCCTCTAAGCAAAGAGAGACCCTAAAAGCAACATAGACCAGAAAGGAACACAGACAATACACAGTAAGAGTCACCTTACAGGCAATACAATGGCACTAAATTCATATCTTTCAATAGTTACCCTGAATGTAAATGGGCTAAATGCCCCAATCAAAAGACACAGGCTATCAGATTGGATTAAAAAACAAGAACCATCAATATGCTATCTGCAAGAGACTCATTTTAGACCCAAAGACACCCCCAGATTGAAAGTAAGGGGGTGGAAAACCATTTACCATGCTAATGGACAACAAAAGAAAGCTGGTGTGGGAATCCTTATATCAGACAAATTAGATTTTAAACCAAAGACTATAATAAGAGATGAGGAAGGACACTATATTATACTTAAAGTGTCTATCCAACAAGAAGATCTAACAATTGTAAATATCTATGCCCCTAACATGGGAGCAGCCAATTATATAAGGCAATTAATAACAAAAGCAAGGAAACACACTGAGAATAATACAATAATAGTGGGGGACTTTAACACCCCCCTCACTGAAATGGACAGATTGTCTAAGCAAAAGATCAACAAGGAAATAAAGGCTTTAAATGACACACTGGACCAAATGGACTTCACAGACATATTCAGAACATTCCATCCCAAAGCAACGGAATACACATTCTTCTCTAGTGCCCATGGAACATTCTCCAGAATTGATCACATCCTAGGTCATAAATCAGGTCTCAACTGGTACCAATAGATTGGGATCATTCCCTGCCTATTTTCAGACCACAGTGCTTTGAAACTAGAACTCAATCACAACAGGAAAGTTGGAAAGAACTCAAATACATGGAGGCTAAAGAGCATCCTACTGAAGAATGAATGGGTCAACCAGGAAATTAAAGAAGAATTTTAAAAATTCATGGAAACCAATGAAAATGAAAACACAACTATTCAAAATCTTTGGGATGCAGCAAAGGCTGTCCTAAGAGGCAAGTATATAGCAATACAAGCCTTTCTCAAGAAACAAGCAAGGTCTCAAGTACACAACCTAACCCTACACCTAAAGGAGCTGGAGAAAGAACAGCAAATAAAGCCTAAACGCAGCAGGAGAAGAGAAATAATAAAGATCAGAGCAGAAATCAATGAAATAGAAACTAAAAGAACAGTAGAACAGATCAACGAAACTAGGAGCTGGTTCTTTGAAAGAATTAACAAGATTGATAAACACCTGGCCAGACTTATCAAAAAGAGAAGAGAAATGACCCAAATCAACAAAATCATGAATGAAAGAGGAGAGATCACAACCAACATCAAAGAAATACAAACAATTATAAGAACATATTATGAGCAACTCTACGCCAGCAAATTCGATAACCTGGAAGAAATGGATGCATTCCTAGAGATGTATCAACTACCAAAACTGAACCAGGAAGAAATAGAAAACCTGAACAGACCTATAACCACTAAGGAAATGGAAGCAGTCATCAAAAATCTCCCAAGAAACAAAAGCCCAGGGCCAGATGGCTTCCCAGGGGAATTCTACCAAACATTTCAAGAAGAATTAATACCTATTCTTCTGAAACTGTTCCAAAAAATAGAAACGGAAGGAAAACTTCCAAACTCATTTTATGAGGCCAGCATTACCTTGATCCCAAAACCAGACAAAGACCCCATCAAAAAGGAGAATTACAGACCAATATCCCTGATGAACATGGATGCAAAAGTTCTCACCTAAATACTAGCCAATAGGATCCAACAGTACATTAAAAGGATTATCACCACGACCAAGTGGGATTTATCCCTGGGCTGCAAGGTTGGTTCAACACCCGCAAATCAATCAATGTGATACAATTCATTAATAGAAAGAACAAGAACCATATGATCCTCTCAATAGATGCAGAAAAGCATTTGACAAAGTACAGCAGCCTTTCTTGATCAAAACCCTTCAGAGTATAGGGATAAAGGGTACATACCTCAATATCATAAAAGCCATCTATGAAAAACCTACAGCGAATATCATTCTCAATGGGGAAAAACTGAGAGCTTTCCCCCTAAGGTCAGGAACACAGCAGGAATGTCCACTATCACCACTGCTATTCAACATAGTATTGGAAGTCCTAGCCACAGCAATCAGACAACAAAAAGAAATCAAAGGCATCCAAATTGGCAAAGAAGAAGTCAAACTCTCACTCTTTGCAGATGATATGATACTTTATGTGGAAAACCCAAAAGACTCCACCCCAAAACTGCTAGAACTCATACAGGAATTCAGTCAAGTGGCAGGATATAAAATCAATGCACAGAAGTCAGTGGCATTCCTATACACCAACAACAAGACAGAAGAAAGAGAAATTAAGGAGTCGATCCCATTCACAATTGCACCCAAAACCATAAGATATCTAGGAATAAATCTAACCAAAGAGGCAAAGGATCTGTACTCAGAAAACTATAAAATACTCATGAAAGAAATTGAGGAAGACACAAAGAAATGGAAAAATGTTCCATGCTCATGGACTGGAAGAAAAAATATTGTGAAGATGTCCATGCTACCTAGAGCAATCTACACATTCAATGCAATCCCCATCAAAATACCATCCACTTTTTTCAAAGAAAGGGAACAAATAATCCTAAAATTTGTATGGAACCAGAAAAGACCCTGCATAGCCAGAGGAATGTTGAAAAAGAAAAGCAAAGCCGGCGGCATCACAATTCTGGACTTCCAGTTCTATTACAAAGCTGTCATCATCAAGACAGCATGGTACTGGCACAAAAACAGACACATAGATCAATGGAACAGAATAGAGAGCCCAGAAATGGACCCTCAACTCTATGGTCAACTCATCTTTGACAAAGCAGGAAAGAATGTTCAATGGAAAAAGACAGTCTCTTCAACAAATGGTGTTGGGAAAACTGGATAGCCACATGCAGAAGAATGAAACTGGACCATTTCCTTACACCACACACAGAAATAGACTCCAAATGGATGAAAGACCTCAATGTGAGACAGGAATCCATCAAAATCCTAAAGGAGAACACAGGCAGCAATCTCTTCGACCTCAGCCACAGTAACTTCTTCCTAGAAACATCGCCAAAGGCAAGGGAAGCAAGGGCAAAGATGAACTATTGGGACTTCATCAAGATAAAAAGCTTTTGCACAGCAAAAGAAACAGTCAACAAAACCAAAAGACAACCGACAGAATAGGAGAAGATATTTGCAAATGACATATCAGATAAAGGGCTAGTATCCAAAATCTATAAAGAACTTATCAAACTCAACACCCAAAGAACAAAGAATCCAATCAAGAAATGGGCAGAAGACATGAACAGACATTTTTCCAAAGAAGACATCCTAATGGCCAACAGACACATGAAAAAGTGCTTAACATCGCTTGGCATCAGGGAAATCCAAATCAAAACCTCAATGAGATACCACTTCACACCAGTCAGAATGGCTAAAATTAACATGTCAGGAAATGACAGATGTTGGCGGGCATGCAGAGAAAGGGGAACCCTCCTACACTGTTGGTGGGAATGCAAGCTGGTGCAGCCACTCTGGAAAACAGTATGGAGGTTCCCCCAAAAGTTGAAAATAGAGCTACCATATGATCCAGCAATTGCACTACTGGGTATTTACCCCAAAGATACAAAAGTAGGGTTCAGAAAGGGTTAGTGCACCCCGATGTTTATAGCAGCAATGTCCACAATAGCCAAACTGTGGAAAGAGCCAAGATGTCCATCGACAGATGAATGGATAAAGAAGAGGTGGTATATATATACAGTGGAATATTATGCAGCCATCAAAAGGAATGAGATCTTGCCATTTGCAACGACGTGGATGGAACTGGAGGGTATTATGCTGAGCGAAATAAGTCAAACAGAGAAAGACATGTATCATATAACCTCACTGATATGAGGAATTCTTAATCTCAGGAAACAAACTGAGGGTTGCTGGAACGGGGGGTGGGGTGGGAGGGATGGGGTGACTGGGTGATAGACACTGGCGAGGGTGTGTGCTTTGGTAAGCGCTGTGAATTGTGCAAGACTGTTGAATTTCAGATCTGTACCTATGAAACAAATAATGCAATATATGTTAAGGAAAAAAAAAAGAAGATAGCAGGAGCGGAAGAATGAAGGGGGGGGAAATCAGAGGGGTAGACGAACCATGAGAGACGATGGACTCTGAAAAACAAACTGAGGGTTCTAGAGGGGAGTGGGATGGGAGGATGGGTTAGCCTGGTGGTGGGTATTGAGGAGGGCACATTCTGCATGGAGCACTGGGTGTTATGCACAAACAATGAATCATGGAAAACTACATCTAAAACTAATGATGTAATGAATGGGAATTAACATAACAATAAAAAAATTAAAAACAAAAACAAAAACCTATGTAACTCATAACCCATTCTTCAGGACATAGGCACCACCTCCTACCAAAGTCTCTCTGACTTCCCCAACCCAAATCTCATTTTTCCTACCCCTTGATTACATTTTTTGTTAGTTCCTTCCTTATTATACTTACCACTTTTCACTTTGTGGTAGTCCTTCAATTTCAGCTCCAGAGTCCTTTAATTCCCTGACCACCACTGTGATCTTGGACTAGTTCCTTTGTTACATGCGTACATAGAACCATGTTCTTTTCCTTCAGGGCAATTATCTCAGCTGTAGTTACCCATTTGTCTATTTGGGCATTTGACTTTAACTGTCTCCCTCCCGAATTTGAAACTATAAGTCCATGAGCCTAGTGACCCCATATAATTTTGTTCACCATGCATTCCAATCACAAGCACAGTCTGGCCAGAGATACTCCATTAATATTTGTTTAATGAATTAATTAGTTAATTAATATGTAATTCATGTATATGTAGCATCTTCCCTAAAAACTATTAGTTCCTTTTACCTCTCATAACATGTAGTTTAATGCCTTGAACATGATAATGACTCAGTAAATGTTAGATTGGATATATTTGCCTAAAAGCTGGTTATCTGTGCATGAAAATGTATGTACATCTGTGTGGCAGGGAAAAGACAGAGTTACATAGGAAAGTGAATGCACCTTTAAAAATTCATCACAACTTTCTGTCTTTGGCCTCCATCTTCTTTCAGAAAATTTTTCTTTTTTTATGTTCAAACTGAACTGATTTAAGCCATTACAAGATATTATGCTGTTGATAAAAGAACTTGTTGCAGCTTTTAAAACAACCTCAAATGAGATAATAGCCCTTTGTCACTGGAACAAAAATTCATTTTTATTGAAATTAAACAGCATGCACCAGAAGCTAAAAGAAAAAAGTAATTTTGCCAGACTTGGCAGCTTGGCTAGACCAGTTTGTGCACCATATTCACTAGTAATAATGGTTATGTACGAGGCCTCTTGGGACCATCATTTACTCAAAAGGACAAAACTTCACAGCCTACTTCGGAACATATTCATTATTCTGGATGCTCCAATTTCATTTCAACTGTATTTTTTGAGCATGTAATTTTTTTGAAAGAAAAAAACATCTTCAGGAGACCATTAAGTAATTCTTGAGCCCTTCAAAGGACAGGTAAAATCCATTTAGACACTTAGCCATGCAGTTTTCACCTCTTCTCCCAAAAGGCCAAGTCAGCAGAGTAAAGGAAGAGATTGGAAAATCCTTGCCTGGCATCCCAGCCAGGGGCATCCACTTGGCCTGATGTACTGTACAAACCAACTCTCAACAATTAATTCTTTAATCCTCTCTTGTGGCTGCTTGGCTACTGGTCCTGCTTCATAGCTCACTGTCATAGTCTCCTTTAAAACCCTGTGACATCTAAAAAGCAATTCCACACAGAGCCAGGGTTCCACTCTGGAACACTTTTAAGTGTGAAGTATTTGCATTTGACCCTTCACATGTTCACTCACAGATGTCCCTTTCCATAATAGAAATAACACAGGACCTGAAATAGCCAGGAGATCCAAGTTCTCCGTCTAGGCTCTGCTGCACAGTCTGGGAGATTTTGAATAACAACACAGGATGTCCCTCAGTTTCCTCCTCTGTTTTCAGAGGGGGGTGAATTATATGACTTCAAAGGATTCTTTCAAGTACAGAGTCTATGGAATTCGTGAGATCACTGTTTTGATGTGCCAGGACTATTTTTTTATGTTTCCTCCTTGTTAAAGTTAACCCTTTCCTTAGTGAAGAGAATCTGACAATGAGTCTTAAAATTGTTTAACTTTGTCAGATTCCTAGCCTATCTCCAATCTTGTAGACTCATATACAAAAAACCAACAAAAGCAACCAACTATATATGGTATTAAACCAAAATTTTTTATCAAAGTTCTATTAAATATCCAAAATTATAATAAGTGTGTATTATTGGGGAAGGGCTGGAGAGTCATTTAAATAGAGAACACAGTGCAAGTCCAGAGAGAATCAAAAAATGGTTTGAAAAATGATACATGTCAAGCCACTCATGTTAAAGTACTGAACTTTGTGAAACATATGGCCAAATGAGTGAATACTAGAAGGTAAGGCTAATACAGTCATGGAACAAATGAGTAGGAAATAAATTTTGGCCTGTGCCATAAAATATAAAAAAGATTTAATATAAAAGAAAAAATTGAGGAAGAAGTTCTTCCGCAAACATGCCAATGTTTAGAGATAGAAATGAGTAAATATGTGTAGTGCATAAAAGTATGAGCTTTGCAATTCGGTAGCCTGATTGCTGATCCTAGTTCTGTCATATGGCTGTCTGTCCTTGGGTAAGTTACTTAATCTCCCTGAGCCTCTACCTTTCCTCACATGTAAAATGGCAATATCAAGAATGCCTATCTCAAAAGGTGTTTTGGGGATTAAATTAAACAAAGCAATATCTAGGACATATCAAGTACTCAATAAACATTAGCTATTTCAATATCACTATCAATTAATATTTGTTGAGAAATTATTATATACACATTCTTAGACTCAAGAGATACAAATAAAGTAAAACTATGTCCCTGGCTCAAGAAAGTTAACCTGAAATAGAAACAGACTAGTCAATAATTCACTGTGATAAATATTGTCCTAGAGCTATACAAATAGAAGCACAGAGAATGAGTACCCAACAGTGGTTGGGGAGTAGAAAAGGATGAAGAAAAAATATGTCAGAGAAGGTAATTATTATGCTAAGTCTAAAAGAATGAGTAGGAATATATGTCATAAAAAAGAGAAGTTTCTCTAAACAGAATAAATATCACATGCAAAGGCATGGATATTTAAATGATCTGAGAATTGCAAATAGTTTGATGGTGGATGGAGTGCATGATATAGAGGAGAAAACAGCAAGGGACAAGGCTGGAAAATTGATAAAGAACCATATTTGAACCTACTTTTTTAGGCAAAGGAATCAGATGATAAGGACTAAGAATTCTAAAGAAGAAGAATAAAAAATCCAAAAAGCAAGGTTTAATCTGTAAATTATACACAATTATTGAAGGGCTTGAGATGCTAGTTTGAGTTTAGACTTTAGCCTATGGGCTACTGGAAATACTGAAATTCTATTTTAGGTGGACTAGGCCAATATATGGCCAAAATAGGAATTAAAAAGAAATTCAAAGCAAGATAATTAGGAAGCTGCAGCATACATCCAAAAATAATCCAGTAGACCCTGGACCTGGATTTTGAGAGAGGTAATGAAGAAGAAAGAAATCCAAGCATTACTTAAACAGATCCTGACATAGAAAATAAATAAAAGAGAGAATCAAAATTGCCTGGAAGAAGTAAGGTTTATGAGGAACGTGTGATGGTGAAATGCACTAAGTTTAGACCATTTATTTTAAGAGGAGAAAAAGATAACAGTTGATAAGGCTATCAGGCTTCTGGTGTTAAGATCACTTATCCATCCATGGATTCACTCACTCATTCAAAACTATTAATCAGTACTTATTATGACAGAGTAATATGTATAGGCACTGGACATAGATGTTGTAAATGTAGATCATGTCCTCATGAGCTTAGAGCCTAATGAGGGAGCTATGGAATGTACACCTAAGTAACTATTAAGACAAGGTATAAAATGATAAATTTAATGAAAGGGATTTCAGCGTAGTGAATTACTTCCAACTGAGAGAACCAAAAAAGTCATTATGGAGAGGTTAGGATGTTGGAGCTAGGCTTTGAAAGCAAGGTAAGTTCATCAAACACAGGGTGACCGTATGTCCCAATTTACCCAATAGGCCCAATTATGCCTTTTGTGAAGGATCATTATTAATAGCAGCCCCCTTCTTTCTCTCAACTATCTCAGTTTAGATGATAAAGTATGTGGTAACCCTCATCATGGTGAATGAGTGCTCATAATCAATGTCAATAAGAAGCTTGAACAGTGAAGTCAAAAGGCTGTTAATAATATAACATCTAGGGATGCCTGGGTGGCTCAGTCAGTTGAGCATCTGCCTTCGGCTTCGGTCATGATCCTGGGGTCCTAGAATCCAGCCCCGCGTCAGGCTCCTTGCTCAGCAGGGAGCCTGCTTCTCCCTCTCCCTCTGCTGCTCCCTGCTGTGCTCTCTCTCTCTGTCAAATAAATAAATAAAATCTTTTAAAAATAATAATAATATAATATCTATAGCTAAGGAGATAACAACGGCGTTCTCTGTGGTCCTAAAGCCACCTACTTACTTCTAGGCTCCAACTATCCCCTTTGGGGAATGGAGACGTATGTTCAAAGGAGAGGAACTAAGATGTAACCATGTTAACCAAACCATGTTAACAATGATTTTCACTACGGAACTATACTTTGAGGAAGCAGCTCATGGAACCAGTGTTCTATAGAACACACTCCAAGAAACTCAGGACCTTATGACAAATTGGCAATGACATTTTAAAGAGAAAAACAAATACCAAATGGGGTATTGATCATAAGTAAGGTATTTCTAAATATGAGAGTCTAGGATAATTCTATGTCACCTACAATGTAACCTGAAAATTCTTATATAGCACAAATCTATCAAAAATACAAGTCTCTTTAACAATTTCTTGGCTTCTTCAAAGAATTTAATAAGACATAATTGTATATAGGCTATAGTATATCTATTCATCCTAAACTAGGTTTCAAACTGTAAAATGGTTTTTAAAATTCTGACCATGGGACACCATAAGTAACAGAACAAATGGTGTTCTGCTTTCTTGTTCAAAAGGATTATTGTGCAAGCCATCTCTATGAATGTAAATGCCAGAAACCTCCTTGGCTGCAGAAAAATCTAGTGCCTTTCAAAGTTTTATTTTGAAAGTGCTGAAGAATGGGATTGATGATAGAATCCCTAATGTCTCTTTTCTTTGTGATCCACACCACACAAGATTTAAGAGCTAAGCCAGAAAACATCAAACAACATGTTCAGAATTGTTCAAGGAGAAACACTGATGTTTTTTGCCACCAACGAGAACACTAAAATATAAAAGGTAAAGCTATAAAATACAAAAAAGTAAAAATAAAAGTTATAAAAGGTAAAAAGACATATGACCAGCAGCATGTCTGCTACAAGATGCTGTTACACCAACTACCGTAAGCAGATCAATATAAAATTCATATTCCTGACTGCCTGAAAGGAGAAAGACCCTCACAAATCCACAGTGCATGAAAGAAAAATGGTGTTAGCAGATAATGAATATAAAGCTGGGTCCCAGTGACCTCCAAGCCTATAAAAATAAAACACATTTTTATATAACTTTATTATTTCTTGTTTAGAGCTAGTGGTGGATAACTCTTGTATTCATTGAATAAGGGATAGCAAGATATTCTTTTATCATTTTAAAGTCCTACTTGGCCATATCTTGTTGTAATGAATTTTCTCTTCAGTCTTTTTTTTTTTTTTTTTTAAGATTTTATTTATTTGCGAGAGAGAGAATGAGAAACAGAGAGCATGAGAGGGGGGAGGGTCAGAGGGAGAAGCAGACTCCCCGCCGAGCAGGGAGCCCAATGCGGGACTCGATCCCAGGACTCCAGGATCACGACCTGAGCCGAAGGCAGTCGCTTAACCAACTGAGCCACCCAGGTGCCCCTCTTCAGTCTTTAAAAAATGGAAACCACAACACTATCAGAAAATACAACTAACTAAAAAAAAAAAAGAAAGAAAATAAAACTAACTATACTGTGGATTATACTGGTCACAATGCAAAGAAAAATACCTAGACATAGCCCATGAAATTAGGATGTCATATGGACATCATGTCTAAATTTGTAAAGTTTTGATAATCTTCTAACCTGGTTCATTTGCATTAGTACATTTGAGCTTCTGAACGAGCTTGTAAGATTGAAAAGGCAGGTGATACAATCCAAATCAGAGGAGGAAGCCAAGCATCACCACTGTCATCATGCCTGAGAACATACAATGAGTGCCAAGCTGGGATTGCAACCCAAGGATCCTAACTCCCTCTCTAAGGGTCTTTAACACTACAGCTAACAGGCAGTTAAATTTTCTACACCTTCCTGTCCATACCAAACTTGATACATGCCTCTTTCGCATTAAGTTTTCAAATGAATGATGACAACTTAAAGAGGTAATTATATTCACTGAGTCAAAAAATGGGCAAAACGTGGGGATGGGCAGTTTTTGTAGGTCCCTACCAAGGTAGCAAAGACCAGTCTATAGGCTCAGTCTTCATACAGCCATTGCACAGAGCAGCTGTCCACAAACATTTAAAATCAATACTTAAGCAAGGACTTAATGCAAAGAAATCTAACTCCCTTATAGATTACCATGATAGCCATGGTCTTCATGAGGGCACATGATTGAAATGAGGAGGAGGGATGAATCCTAGCCTGGTGATGGGTATTAAAGAGGGCACGTATTGAATGGAGCACTGGGTGTTATACACAAACAATGAATCGTGGAACACTACATCAAAAACTAATGTATGTAATGTATGGTGATTAACATAACATAATAAAATAAAATTTTAAAAAAATAAGGCCTCCAGAACAATCCCAGTGGCATTTTACCTGAAGAATGAGTCACAAATAGAAATGTCAAAAGAAATCTGACAGATAATAGTGAGAGAAGTGGGCTGGGTGGGAACTGGGATGAGCTGTTTGACAGGAGGGGCATTATTTACCTCTAGTTGAGTACTGCTGTGCAAAAGATCATGCATGGTGTTGCCAAATCTCCCCATCCCCTGACTTTTTTAAAAAGAAAAACTGGATTATAATGAGAAGTTTGGTCTATAAGTGCTAAGAACTAATCAACAAAATTAACAGTATGGATCAAACTGAACATGTCTATTGATTAAATCTCACCTGTGTGTCAGATTGAGCCTGTAAACTAACAATTTTCAGACCCCAAATTTCAGTTTAAAACTTCCAGTTTAAGCAATAAGAAGTCTTTTATCCCTTCCCAGATGAACACAAATTGTATCTAATTGTTCAAAAATGACAAATGCAGGGCCCTTGAAAGTAGACTAGACTTTCACATACTCACTCGGTTGGGACATAGGGAGAGGTGGCCAGAATCTAAGCGACTAACAGCTTATTATTTCCTTAAAATCTCTGGTTTTATCTTAAAAATGCATGTGATTTTTGCCTTCCAATTCACAATACATCCATGTTTTTTCCTTTTATTATATATATTTATTTTTTCATGTTTTTCCTTTTAGTATCAGAAAGATGTTTTTTACCTCAAATCTTCTAGTAAAACTGACCCTCCAGGAAAACATTTATCCTGTGGCTTCCAAAATATTCAAGAAGCATAGCCCTAGATTAACCCAAGTTCTCTCAGAAGTGTCACCCTTTCCTACCTCCAGCTGTCCTTGCACCTAACGCCTTAGCTCCAGCTATCCATCAGACTGACAACAGCCAAGGGCCAGGGCTGGTGTGGCATGCATAGAGACACACTCCCGGGAATTCTCAGGGCTGGTCTTGCTTAATCTGATCAACACCCCCAACTGCTGTCAAAACCAATGGCCATGATTTTGCATGCCTTCTCTGGCCTTTGCCTTTCAAAACAGTGCCTCTGCTGAAGAACTAGAAGAATAACTCCTCTTCCCCTTGGGGTTGAGATTACAAAGCTTCCTTTCTCCAGAGTTGTTTCACACCACTTTCACCTTTAATACTAAAATTCACACGGAAGTCAACCTCAGAACAGCTTGGTGGGAAAGTGTCAAATGGAAACTGAGGCGCCTATAATTGTATTGCTTATTGCCAAGTGCTGAGGTATTTCATTTCCTTGGGCTATTCTTGGAGATATCTCTTCCGAGGAGCAACAAAATTACAAAATGTACTTAATGCCTAGAAGCACATTTGCTTCTAAGTAGTTGATACTTCTAATAAACTAGATTAAGAACCAGGGCACAGGGCGCCTGGGTGGCTCAGTTGGTTAAGCGACTGCCTTCGGCTCAGGTCATGATCCTGGAGTCCCGGGATTGAGTCCCGCATTGGGCTCCCTGCTCAGCAGGGAGTCTGCTTCTCCCTCTGACCCTCCCCCCTCTCATGTGCTCTCTCTCTCCTCTCATCCTCTCTCTCAAATAAATAAATAAAATCTTTAAAAAAAAAAAAAAGAACCAGGGCACATACACATTTCAAGGGTATAGACATACATGGACACACATCATTATATATTAATATGTGACAGAGCCTGAAAAATTGTTTGCTCCAGCTAAGAGTTGTTTTTTAATTCTCTGTTTCATTCCAAAGTGGACTCCCAAATGTATTTTCTTTGTATTCTTCAAGATACCAGAAATAACTTTTGTGAGGGAATGATTAGTGGTTTTGAGAGGCAAAAGAAGCTGTTTCCTCTGAAAGCTTTCTGGGACTCTAAATGCACACAATTTTTTTCTTTACTAAATATCTCCATATTTTTATGCACAGTATCTTTTTCTCTGGCAATTGCATGATCATGTTAGCTAAATGTTGGTACAGGATTTTTACTTTGAGGCCTTCAGATATTTCTTCCATCCACCAAGAAAGACTCTGAAGGTAATTTATCCTCTATGGTTTCAAGCCAAAAGGAAAAAAAAAAAATTGTAAAGATTAAAACTGCCAGAGAACCATAACCTCCATTCACAGACCTCAGAGGAAGCCACAAAGGAATTATCTGACAATTGCAATTTGTCTTAAATATGCCAATGCACCACTCACATTCAAGACTCATTAAGCAGATCTGTAGCATTCAGTTCACATCTGATGTTCTAGCTCCCCAGAAAATGGATTTTTTTAACTTACTGGTGACACTGAAGCAGACTGGCCACTGCAGCCCTTAGCAAAAACAACATCAAGCCTATCCTCCATGAGTCATGAAATGGCATAAGAAAAGATCAGAATTTGTCCAGATATAATGCCCAGTTAATAGTGACTTCTGTTGAATCAATTCTGCTTCCAAATCAGGAGCTAGGTGAAAACACATGGTTGTTGACATATAAACTACCCTCTTACTCTGTATACTCCTCCATTCCCTTCGCCAGTTAAGATATGACGAGAAGGTGGTTGATAATTTGGCCTTTGGATACAAATGACTAGACTCAATTTTAGTAGCAACATAACCTTGGAGAAGTTACTTTACTTGCCCGGGCTTAAATTTCTTCATCTTTACAATGGAGATAATAGAATTATATGCTTTATAACATTGTTGTGAAGAATAATGTGCATAAAGCTTTCACTTAGCATCTGACACAAGGTAGGTGACCTATCAACGTTTTTGTTGTTGTAGTTAGTTACTGAGGGCCTACTGAGGTTAGAACACTCTTCCAGTGATGGTATAACATAAAAATAAGAATGACGATGACTCCTCTCTGACCTCATTCTGATCCGGGGCTCCTAGAAACAACTTAGCCTTGTTCCACAGCCTTCTCTCAGAAATCTAACATGGACTATCTAGGTTCTATGCTTTCCTGACTTGAGGAACTGGTATAGTCAGCTGGCTAAAGATGATATACTGCCCTAGAAGCCAATAAAATGGCATGAAATTCCATTACTGGCTCTGTTAAATATTGTTGGGTCACATACAATCTCTGTGCCTCTGTTTGCCTGGGTGAAAAGGGAAAAAATAATATTTTACACAATTTCATGTGCAATTTCCTCCTTCTACCTCTTTCCTTTTTTCACAGCCACACTTCTCCAGAGTAGCTCATGTTTTTCACTTCCCTCTCATTCCTCAATGAACTTTGACCTAAAGTTACATTATTCCAATAATTAATTAAATACTATTATATGTGTAGAGTACCCAACAGTGGCCAACACATGAGATACTACAGAAATGTCAGTTATTAATATCATTAATAGGCATTATCTAATAAATTGCTTGATAAAAGACCAGCAACAGCACAAAATACCTTCTCTTTCTTCATGGTTGTTTACATATTTTATGCTGTATATTACATGCTATAATTGGAGAAGTCTCAGGATGTTTATCTTGCAAGACTCAATTATCTGTTGTTCCTCTGTTCTCTGTTTTCACTTGATAGTAGAGATCTGGTTAATTATTTTCTAGCAATAATTATCTTATTAATTTGCAGCACATAGCCATGTGAACCCCTCCTGTCCTTTTAGCTACATAGACTCTAATATAGGTAATTTTCAGAGAGGCAGAGAATGTGAGTTTTCCTTAAAATGGAAACTTGCATATAATAATTCTGGGCTATGCTTCTTAATGTCATTAAATCCATACAAAGACTTCCACTGGTGCCAACTTATCACTCCAAACTTGATTCTGAAAAATCAAGAGTTTGTCAGAGACATGAGTAAGCATTGTTAAAAACAGCTTAATACCAGAAGATGTTTATCTTAAAAGCTTTGATAAACAGGTTAGTGCCAAAGAGGCCTTCAAGAAACCCTTAATGTGAATATAAGCTCCATTAAGCTAACCATACTCTAGCAAATATCCCAGAAACTCCAGAACACTAGAGTAGAGTCCATCCTTCTTTTGCCTTTCTGGCACATTGCCCACTGAGCCAGCAATGAGGGTATCCTCTCATCTTAATTTCTGGCCATTTGCCAACTCTTTTCTTGTTGAGGTCTTGCCTATTTCTCAAAGGTTATTTTTCTATGGTGCAAACATCCAGAGACTTCAAGTGTGATTTTCTAATAGTACTTAATATTTTCTACATTCTATAGCATTGTGCGCAGAATCATTATGACTATAGTTAATTCATTCATGTGCCTATCTTCCCAACTATACCTTAAACTCTATGAGGGCAGAGTCCCTAACTTTTCTATCCACGGGCATCCCTCCAGCAGTAGCACGGTACCTGGTAGCTCCTCAATAAATTACTGCAGCTTAATTGATGGAGTGAAGAAAGGAGTGGGGAGGAAGAGAAGGAAGGAAGGACACAGGAAAAAAGGAAGAGGAGGGACGGAAACGAAGGAAGGCAGGGAGGGAGGCAGGCAGTAAGAGAGGGAGGTAACAATGAACGTTAATAAGTACTTCTAAGAACTAAAAAACAAAAAGATTATGTCTGTCCTCAAAAAGCTTCTGATCTAGCTGGGTAAACAGAAATACACATTTTTATATACCAGGGGGCTGGAATAAGGTGACCTATATAACCACACAATCTAGTATTTGGCTTCTGAAAGAAATGTGATAGAGACTCAAAGAAGTTCTGTTGGGCTGCAGAATTGGAAAAGGCTTTATAAAAAGGTGCATTTTTCGCTAAAACTTAAAGAAAGTGGAGAATTGCAAAAGCAAAAAAGAAAGAGGATGGCCAGTCCTAGAATGCTCCTTGATACTCTATCTCACATCTTGTATTTGTCATTAGTAATTAATGGATTCTCATTTGAATAGCACAGTCATTACAGCTTGACTTTCTTAGGCTTAGAGAATAATTTTCAAAAACAATAGAGAATAAACACTAATACTTAATGGGTATACTTACTATGCATCAGGCCCTGTTTCTAGGAGCTGAACATGAATTATTTAATCTAATCCTTATTAAAACCACTACAATCATGTCCACTCTACAGATAAGAAAATTAAAGCAGAGAGGCTAAGCATCTTGCTCAAGACCACACAGTTAGAAGGCAACTAATTTAAGAATCTGGAAAAGCCAAAACTGAACCTTCTATTCCCTTCTTACTTTTCATTTTAGTTGATAACAGTCTGACAGCAAAATTTACTTTGATTAAAGTAAGTTTTTGTCCATACATCCTACATCTGAGTTTTCAGAAATCTAAACATTAGAAGATGAGATAGCATGTAGCATTTCCTTGTATACCTGCAAATCCACACCCCACCCTTCTCCACCCTGCTGTGCCCCAGATGCTGACCTGTAGGACCTGCAACAACGCTCCTGCTTTTTGGCTTTCCACTGAGGTTATCCAGAGAAATGCATCAACAAAGAATCAGAAAGGAGAGAAGTCAGGATACATATTCCCCAGACACCTCACTACTGGACCCCTGAGGTTGGTAAAGGTAAAGGATTCTTGGTTATTCTCAATCTCTCTCTCTCTCTTACTCTCCCTTGCTCCCTCCCACTTGCTTGCTTTCTTCCTTCCTTTCTCTTTCTTTCCCCCTTTCTCTCTCTTTCTTTTTCTTCTCTTTTTCCTTCTCTCCTCCTTCTCCCTCTCACATTCTCTCTCTCATCATAATAGTTTTCTCCCCTTAAACTTTCTGTTCTACGGATGATATAATGTATGATTTTCTCCTTACCAGTCTATAACAACCCTTGTTGCTTTTTCTATGCTCACACATTTATAAAGTTTCCCTTTATTAAACTTCCCTCATCACACAACTTAGGTGTGCCATAAGTTTCTACAGGGAGCCTTACTCACACAGGTAGGTTTGTGAATTAGAATAGTGATATTAAAGACATATGAAAAGGTCCAGGGGTGCCTGGGTGGCTCAGTTGTTAAGCGTCTGTCTTCAGCCCAGGTCATGGTCCTGGGGTCCTGGGATCGAGCCCTGCATTGGGCTCCCTGCTCGGCGGGAAGCCTGCTTCTCCCTCTCCCACTCCCCCTGCTTGTGTTCCCTCTCTCTCTGAGTCTCTCTGTCAAATAAATAATCTTTAAAAAAAAAAAAAGAAAAGGTCCAGATCTGAGGTATCCTAAAAGAAGTAACATAACTAATGTAGGTAGTGAAACAGGAGAATATAAAAAAAATTCCTAGATTTTTTTGAGCCCAGGTAATTTGGAAAATGACAATACTGATAGAAATACAGACACCAATAAAGGAAGTTAGGACTTTTCATGTTACTGTGATTATCTATTTGTCTCTTCATTTGAATGTCTGTTTGTTTGGGAGACTACAACAAGGGCTTTTTGGTTAAAAAGAGTAAAACAACACAGATAAAATTGAAGTACCCTATATTCCATGCTCCAGTTTTGTTCTACTAGTTTCTTTGTCCAGAGAAACTTCGATCATCAATTTAATATATAGTCTTACAAAGTTTTTATACTTTATATACACATATTTGTACCCTACCTCATGAACATTATTATTATTCATAATGATACAAATGTAAATTTTTATGTTATATTTATTTACTATTTCCATAATTTGGTAACTTAAGATTGTCATTCAAAATTAGGTTTTGGAACTCTATCCATGTTGACATGCATAGATCTGTCATCTAACAGTTATACAATAATCTATCATATGAATATGTCATATTTTCGTTATCTGTTTCTCTATTGACATATTTTTCACTACAACAAACAATACTACAGTGAATCTCCCAGTATAAATCTGCTTATGAAAATTTCTCTAGGGTTCTTGTGGTATTGCTGAACCAAAAGAAAACTAGTTTAGACACTTTGATTTTAAGGTACTGCGCTATTGGGTGCCAAAGTGAAATTTTAACAACAGTCATAAGGAAAATTACAAGAAAGAAATGAAGACAAAGATATTTCTGTTTACAGTAGCTGTATTTCTATTTTTTTTCCAGCTGGCATTATAAAAATAGCACTGTTCGCCAGGCCCTAAACCAGACATCCTGCAATCATTATCTCATTTAATCTTCACACTCTTCAAGTGATAACTGAAATTCACAAACGCCTCATTTTAGGTAATACTTCCAATCTCTGCTACAATGACATTTTTAAAGACTTCTTTAAAGAGTATTTTTAGATTCACAGCAAAATTGGGAGGAAGATATAGAAATTTCTCATATATACCCTGCCCCCACACCTGCAGAGCTCCTTCATTATCAATAGGCCCATCAGAGTGGTACATTTGTTACATCATAATCAGCCAAAGTCCATAATTTACATTATGACTCACTGCTGGTATTATATATTGTATGGGTTTGGACAAATATACATGTATTCATCATTACAGTATCATAAAGAGTATTTTCACTGTCCTAAAACAGCCCTACATTTTTTTATCAGAACAATTTAACAAATAGGGAATTCCAACTGTCTTAAGTGTATCCTTCTTTAAAATCATTTTTCCAGGGGCATCTGGGTGGCTCAGTCATTAAGCGTCTGCCTTAAGCTCAGGTCATGATCCCAGGGTCCTGGGATCAAGCCCGGCTTCGGGCTCCCTGCTTGTTGGGAAGCCTGCTTCTCCCTCTCCCACTCCTCTGTTTGTGTTCCCTCTCTTGCTGTGTCTCTCTCTGTCAAATAAATAAATAAAATCTTTTTAAAAAATCATTTTTCCAGTGCAAAGATTAAAGTCACTAACAAATAACAAGTAACTTGCAGGAGGTGGGAAAAGTAAAAGCTGGATAATCTACAAGCTAGTCAGCCCCAGGAGACATTAAGAATTGATTCTTCTTGAACTTATAAAATTAATTTGTCCTCCCAATGAGTGTTCCCTAATTTGAGGCAAAAAGATCCATTCTTCAATTAACTGTGGATGTCAAACTTGCCTCAGAAGCCCTCAATAACTCCAGAAGGTGAAATAAATTAGGATTCACCCTAGATAAACATGGGCTGTATCTATTAGAATCTTAACAAAAAAGTTACACAATCAGGTAAATTATTTTTCCATGATAATTTTAGAAGAAAGCAAAATATGAGAAAAAATTCTAGTAAATAAAAGAAATCAAAATGCAAACCAAGCAAGCAAGGAACCAATCTACTACGGAAACTTACAAATAGAACTAGAAGACCAGGTACAAAAAATGTGATGGAACAAAACATTTCTCGGACCAAGAACTTGTTTCTGTTCATACATACATCTATGCTCACATGCGAATGGTGGAAGGATAACAGATTAAGATATCTGTTATTCATTTACATCTTCGCATTAGTATGGACCTGGTCCCTTCCAATAAAAGAATTAACCTGGGGGGGCGGAGCAAGATGGCGGAGGAGTAGAAGACCTGGATTTAGTCTCCTCTCAGGAATTCAGCTGGATAGGGATCAGACCATTCTGAACACCTACAAACTCAACAGGAGATCGAAGAAAAGAAGAGCAACAACTCTCTCATCAGAAAAGCGACCACTTTCTGGAAGGTAGGATGTGCGGAGAAGTGAATCCGAGGCGATATTCGGGAGGATAGACGGCAGGGGAGGGGCCTCTGTCGGCCGCTTCTGGCAAGTGATAGAGCCGCGGAGCACAAAATCGGAACTTTTAAAAGTCTGCTCCGCCGAGGGACGTCACTCTGGTGGCTAAGCGGGGGGTGGAACCCTCCGGGACAGTGTGGTCTCAGGACCCTCGGGGTCACAGAAAGACCGGGGGTGCCTGAGTGCGGCAGAGCTCCCAGGTAACGGAGCAGGGAAGCCGGCTGCAGAGGCGGAGCCCAGGCGCGGGCCCTCAGCTCGGGGTGGCCATAAACCGTGATCCGCGGCACAGTCGGGCCACTGCTCCTCCAGCAGGGACCCAACAAGCAGTAGATCCGGGGAGACTCACCTTCCTCCCCCGGGAGGAGCCGCGTGGGAGTGCACCGCAGGGATCTGCTGGGTTTGGAGACTCCAGACCGGGTCGGGTACCGGAGATAGAAACGCACGGTCACAGGCCGGTTGAGCACGGAGTGCAGCTGCAGACCGGGGAGACGGGAGTGACTGGCGGCTTTTCTCTGGGGGCTCACTGAGAAGCGGGCCCCGAGTTCTCGGCTCCTCCGGGACGGAGATTGGGAGGCTGCCATTTTCACTCTCCGCCTCCAAAGCTGTACGGAAAGCTTGCAGGGAACAAAAGCCCGGGAGAGCAAACCCGAGCAGATTACTTAGCCGGGGCGGGGCAAGGGCGGGGCAATTCCGCCTCCGGCAGAGACATTTGGAAACCACGGCAACAGGCCCCTCCCAAGAAGATCAGTGAGAACAGCCAGCCAAGACCAAGTTTACCGATCAATGAGAACAGCAGAACTCCAGCGCTAAGGGACTAATGCACATAGAATTCATGGCTTTTTTACCATGATTCCTTAGTCTTTTAAAGTTATTTTTTTTTTACTGTCTTTTTGTCTTTTTATTTCTTTTTGAATTTTTCTTTTTCCCTTTTTCAAACAACATCTTATCAATCCCTTTTTTAAAAACAAAACATTTTTATTTTTCATTTTTAGAGTCATATTCTATCCCTTCATAGTAGTTACCCGTATTTTTGGCTTATATATATAAGTTGTTCTCTCTTTAAAATTTTGAGATAGTTTCTTCTAACAGATTAAAATATACCCTAAATCTCTAGTATATGGTGTTTTCTATTCCCCTGCCTGATCACATCCTCTCCCTTTTTTTTTCTTTTTCTTTTTTCTTTTTTTAAATCCTCTTCTTTCTTTTTTCAAACAACTTCTTATCAATTCCTTTTATAAAAATTTTTATAATTTCCATTTTTACAGTCATTTTCCATCCCTTCATCATATCAACCCTTATTTTTGTACATATATAAGTTTTTCTTTCTTTAAAATTTTGGGAGACACTTTCTTCTAAAAGACCAAAATACACCCCAAATCTAGTGTGTGGCACTGATCTATATACCATATAGATCATAGTTGATCACATTCTGGTTTTTCTTTTGTTGTTGTTGTTTTGTTTTGTTTGTTTTTGTTTTTATCTTTATCTTTTTCTTTTTTTTTCTTTTTCTTTTTTCTCTCTTTCCCCTTCTTATCCCACTGCTTCAGGTCTTTTCTGATTTGTTTAGAGTATATTTTCTGGGGACGTGGTTACTCTGCTAGCATTTTGTTCTCTCATTAATCTATTCTCCTCTGCACAAAATGACGAGATGGAAAAAATCACCTCAACAAAAAGAACAAGAGGCAGTACCGACGGCCAGGGACCTGCTCAATACGGACATTAGTACGATGTCAGATCTAGAGTTCAGAATCATCACTTTAAAGATACTAGCTGGGCTTGAAAAAAATATGGAAGTTATTAGAGAAACTCTTTCTGGAGAAGTAAAAGAGCTAAAATCCAACCAAGTAGAAATCAAAAAGGCTATTAATGAGGTGCAATCAAAAATGGGGGCGCTAACTGCTAGGATAAATGAGGCAGAAGAGAGAATCAGTAATATAGAAGATGAAATGATGGAAAATAAAGAAGCTGAGAAAAAGAGAGATAAACAACTACTGGATCATGAGGGCAGAATTCGAGAGATAAGCGATACCATAAGACGAAACAACATTAGAATAATTGGGATCCCAGAAGAAGAAGAAAGAGAGAGAGGGGCAGAAGGTATAATGGAGCAAATTATAGCAGAGAACTTCCCTAATTTGGGGAAAGAAACAGGCATGAAAATCCAGGAAGCACAGAGAACCCCTCTCAAAATCAATAAAAATAGGTCAACTCCCCGACATCTAATAGTAAAACTTACGAGTCTCATAGACAAAGAGAAAATCCTGAAAGCAGCTCAGGAGAAGAGAAATGTAACCTACAATGGTAGAAACATTAGATTGGCAAAAGACCTATCCACAGAGACCTGGCAGGCCAGAAAGGACTGGCAGGATATATTCAGAGCACTAAATGAGAAAAATATGCAGCCAAGAATACTCTATCCAGCTAGGCTGTCATTGAAAATTGAAGGAGAGATAAAAAGCTTCCAGGACAAACAAAAACTAAAGGAATTTGCAAACACAAAACCAGCCCTACAGGAAATCTTGAAAGGGGTCCTCTAAGCAAAGAGAGACCCTAAAAGCAACATAGACCAGAAAGGAACACAGACAATATACGGTAACAGTCACCTTACAGGCAATACAATGGCACTAAATTCCTATCTTTCAATAGTTACCTTGAATGTAAATGGGCTAAATGCCCCAATCAAAAGACACAGGCTAACAGACTGGATTAAAAAACAAGATCCATCGATATGCTGTCTGCAAGAGACTCATTTTAGACCCAAAGACACCCCCAGATTGAAAGTGAGGGGGTGGAAAACCATTTACCACGCTAATGGACACCAAAAGAAAGCTGGGGTGGCAATCCTTATATCAGACAAATTAGATTTTAAACCAAAGACTGTAATAAGAGATGAAGAAGGACACTATATCCTACTTAAAGGATCTATCCAACAAGAAGATCTAACAATTGTAAATATCTATGCCCCTAACATGGGAGCAGCCAATTTTATAAGGCAATTAATAACAAAAGCAAAGAAACACATCGACAACAATACAATAATAGTGGGGGACTTTAACATCCCCCTCACTGAAATGGACAGATCATCTAAGCAAAAGATCAACAAGGAAATAAAGACTTTAAATGACACACTGGACCAAATGGACTTCACAGACCTATTCAGAACATTCCACCCCAAAGCAACGGAATACACATTCTTCTCTAGTTCCCATGGAACATTCTCCAGAATCGATCACATCCTAGGTCATAAATCAGGTCTCAACCGGTACCAAAAGATTGGGATCATTCCCTGCCTATTTTCAGACCACAATGCTTTGAAACTAGAACTCAATCCCAAGAGTAAAGTCGGAAAGAACTCAAATACATGGAGGCTAAAGAGCATCCTACTGAAGAATGAATGGGTCAACCAGGAAATTAAAGAAGAATTAAAAAAATACATGGAAACCAATGAAAATGAAAATACAACTGTTCAAAATCTTTGGGATGCAGCAAAGGCAGTCTTAAGAGGAAAGTATATAGCAATACAAGCCTTTCTCAAGAAACAAGAAAGGTCTCAAGTACACAACCTAACCCTACACCTAAAGGAGCTGGAGAAAGAACAGCAAAGAAAGCCTAAACCCAGCAGGAGAAGAGAAATCATAAAGATCAGAGCAGAAATCAATGAAATAGAAACTAAAAGAACAGTAGAACAGATCAACGAAACTAGGAGCTGGTTCTTTGAAAGAATTAACAAGACTGATAAACCCCTGGCCAGACTTATCAAAAAGAGAAGAGAAATGACCCAAATCAACAAAATCATGAATGAAAGAGGAGAGATCACAACCAACACCAAAGAAATACAAACAATTATAAGAACATATTATGAGCAACTCTATGCCAGCAAATTAGATAACCTGGAAGAGATGGATGCATTCCTAGAGATGTATCAACTACCAAAACTGAACCAGGATGAAATAGAAAACCTGAACAGACCTATAACCACTAAGGAAATTGAAGCAGTCATCAAAAATCTCCCAAAAAACAAAAGCTCAGGGCCAGATAGCTTCCCAGGGGAATTCTACCAAACATTTCAAGAAGAATTAATACCTATTCTTCTGAAACTGTTCCAAAAAATAGAAACGGAAGGAAAACTTCCAAACTCATTTTATGAGGCCAGCATTACCTTGATCCCAAAACCAGACAAAGACCCCATCAAAAAGGAGAATTACAGACCAATATCCCTGATGAACATGGATGCAAAAATTCTCACCCAAATACTAGCCAATAGGATCCAACAGTACATTAAAAGGATTATTCACCATGAACAAGTGGGATTTATCCCTGGGCTGCAAGGTTGGTTCAACATCCGCAAATCAATCAATGTGATACAGTACATTACCAAAGGAAAGAACAAGAATCATATGATCCTCTCAATAGATGCAGAAAAAGCTTTTGACAAAGTACAAGCATCCTTTCTTGATCAAAACTCTTCAGAGTATAGGGATAGAGGGTACATACCTCAATATCATAAAAGCCATCTATGAAAAACCTATAGCAAATATTATTCTCAATGGGGAAAACCTGAGAGCTTTCCCCCTACGGTCAGGAACGCGGCAGGGATGTCCACTATCACCACTGCTATTCAACATAGTATTGGAAGTCCTAGCCACAGCAATCAGACAACAAAAAGAAATCACAGGCATCCAAATTGGCAAAGAAGAAGTCAAACTCTCACTCTTTGCAGATGATAGGATACTTTATGTGGAAAACCCAAAAGACTCCACCCCAAAACTGCTAGAACTCATACAGGAATTCAGTCAAGTGGCAGGATATAAAATCAATGCACAGAAGTCAGTGGCATTCCTATACACCAACAACAAGACAGAAGAAAGAGAAATTAAGGAGTCGATCCCATTTACAATTGCACCCAAAACCATAAGATACCTAGTAATAAATCTAACCAAAGAGACAAAGGATCTGTACTCAGAAAACTATAAAATACTCATGAAAGAAATGGAGGAAGACACAAAGAAATGGAAAAACGTTCCATGCTCATGGATTGGAAGACAAAATATTGTGAAGATGTCCATGCTACCTAGAGCAATCTACACATTCAATGCAATCCCCATCAAAATACCATCCACTTTTTTCAAAGAAATGGAACAAATAATCCTAAAATTTGTATGGAACCAGAAAAGACCCTGCATAGCCAAAGGAATATTGAAAAAGAAAAGCAAAGCCGGTGGCATCACAATTCCGGACTTCAAGCTCTATTACAAACCTGTCATCATCAAGACAGCATGGTACTGGCACAAAAACAGACACATAGATCAATGGAACAGAATAGAGAGCCCAGAAATGGACCCTCAACTCTATGGTCAACTAATCTTCGACAAAGCAGGAAAGAATGTCCAATGGAACAAAGACAGTCTCTTCAACAAATGGTGTTGGGAAAACTGGACAGCCACATGCAGAAGAATGAAACTGGACCACTTCCTTACACCACACACAAAAATAGACTCCAAATGGTTGAAAGACCTCAATGTGAGACAGGAGTCCATCAAAATCCTAAAGGAGAACACAGGCAGCAACCTCTTTGACCTCAGCCGAAGCAACTTCTTCCTAGAAACATCGCCAAAGGCAAGGGAAGCAAGGGCAAAAATGAACTATTGGGACTTCATCAAGATAAAAAGCTTTTGCAAAGCAAAGGAAACGGTCAACAAAACCAAAAGACAACCGACAGAATGGGAGAAGATATTTGCAAATGACAGATCAGATAAAGGGCTAGTATCCAAAATCTATAAAGAACTCATCAAACTCAACACCCAAAGAACAAAGAATCCAATCAAGAAATGGGCAGAAGACATGAACAGACATTTTTCCAAAGAAGACATCCAAATGGCCAACAGACACATGAAAAAGTGCTCAATATCGCTCGGCATCAGGGAAATCCAAATCAAAACCTCCATGAGATACCACCTCACACCAGTCAGAATGGCTAAAATTAACAAGTCAGGAAACGACAGATGTTGGCGGGGATGCGGAGAAAGGGGAACCCTCCTACACTGTTGGTGGGAATGCAAGCTGGTGCAGCCACTCTGGAAAACTGTATGGACGTTCCTCAAAAAGTTGAAAATAGAGCTACCATATGATCCAGCAATTGCACTACTGGGTATTTACCCCAAAGATACAAATGTAGGGATCCGAAGGGGTACGTGCATCCCGATGTTTATAGCAGCAATGTCCACAATAACCAAACTGTGGAAAGAGCCAAGATGTCCATCGACAGATGAATGGATAAAGAAGAGGTGGTATATATATACAGTGGAATATTATGCAGCCATCAAAAGGAATGAGATCTTGCCATTTGCAACGACGTGGATGGAACTGGAGGGTATTATGTTGAGTGCAATAAGTCAAACAGAGAAAGACATGTATCATATGATCTCACTGATATGAGGAATTCATAATCTCAGGAAACAAACTGAGGGTTTTTGGAGTGGGGGTTGGGGTGGGAGGGATGGGGGGACTGGGTGATAGACACTGGGGAGGGTATGTGCTCTGGTAAGCGCTGTGAATTGTGCAAGACTGTTGAATCTCAGATCTGTACCTCTGAAACTAATAATGCAATATATGTTAAGGAAAAAAAAAAGAAGAAGAAGAAGAAGAAGAAGGTAGCGGGAGGGGAAGAATGAAGCGGGGGAAATAGGAGGGGTAGACGAACCATGAGAGACGATGGACTCTGAAAAACAAACAGGGTTCTAGAGGGGAGGGGGGTGGGAGGATGGGTTAGCCTGGTGGTGGGTATTGAGGAGGGCACATTCTGCATGGAGCACTGGGTGTTATGCACAAACAATGAATCATGGAACACTTCATCTAAAACTAATGTTGTAATGTATGGGGATTAACATAAGAATAAAAAAATGAAAAAGAAAAAAAAAGAATTAACCTGTATCAAGAATAGATGAAACTGCTAAGGGTTACTAAAAAAGTGAGAAGAAATTGTCAGAGGCATGAGAAGGTGCTGAGTTGTTTATCTTTAGCATCTTCTAGTACCTCTTTCCAGTTTACACTTTTCCTCCTTGATTTTGCTTAATATTGGCTGCCCTTTATAGAGAAATACCTTAAGTGACCAACATAAAGATCAATAAAAACTGTATCCAGTTAAACTACACTTCATAACTGTATCCAGTTAAACTAAACTTCATAAAGCCACCTTAGTGAGTCTAGAATCACTTTGGGTAAAAGAGGCTAAACTCAGGGGCTGTATGGGGAAAGAAAAGGCAAAGGAGAAATAAACAGGGAGTGCTAGGGCTGTAATAGGCATGAGTAAAAACAGCTAGAGAAAATAGACCAGTGAACTCTAGATTTCTTACTATCCCCTCCACTACCATTCAACACAGTGAGAACAATCTGTTCTTTCACACATTAAAAGCTGCAGATGTTTACCAAAAAACCCAAGTAATTTTCAAGGTCATTAATGTGCCTGCTAGCCCATAGGATCTGGATTGATCTTGCTTGTCAATCAATCTAATATTAACTTACCATCAATCTGCATAAAAGGTTATAATTTCTCACCACATGGGGGTCTTCTGACCCCACATCCACTTATTTCCCTATGGTTTTCATCACTGATTGTGAAGATGTGTTTGGTAAAAAGAGTATTTTTTTTAAGAGAGGATTTTTTAAATAATAATGCTAAAGTAGATGACTGCTACTAAAAGAATGATGTTAGGGGCGCCTGGGTGGCTCAGTTGGTTAAGCGACTGCTTTCGACTCAGGTCATGATCCTGGGGTCCTGGGATCGAGCCCCACATCGGGCTCCCTGCTCAGCCAGAAGCCTGCTTCTCCCTCTCCCACTCCCCTTATTTGTGTTCCCCCTCACACTGTCTCTCTCTTTCTGTCAACTAAATAAATAAATAAAATCTTTAAAAAAAAGAGAGAGAGAGAAAGATGTTAAAGCAAATACAGCTAAAGGGTCATTTGATTTTTTAATGCATAAAATTTTCCAAGCATAAAACTGTATAAGAAGTCAGAAAGGGAAAGATTAATAATGTTTTCATAGGAATTAAAAATGTCTATATAGCAAGTCACCTTAGAAATAAGACTAAAAGGAAATAACTCTGATGAAAGTTTTCCCATAGTTAAAATTTTAGAAGTTCAAATACATTAATAAATCATACTGATATATCAGTAAAACTGGGCAGAGGACACTGACAGAAGAGAAAATACAATTGCCTTCTAAATTAAGAAGAGATGGAAATTAAGGAAAATAAAATATATTCTGCTCATAAAATAAACAAAATTTAAAATTTGGTAATTATTAGTATTAGCAAGGATCAAGCGAGATAGTTACTTGAATTCACTGGGAGTGTAATTTGGTATATCCTTTCTAGACAGTAATTTTGCAGTAAGTATGAAAAGTCTTAAAAATGTTCCTACTTTTCATTCTAGTGTTTCCACTTTGAGAAACATATCTTAATGAAACATTTGGGGAACCATGTACAAAGAATAATGTACAAGGATTTCAATAGTAAAATTTTAAATTATAGCAAAAATTGGAAATAACTCAAATATCTAACAACAGAAGAGGGGTCAAGTAAATAATGTTACATCCATTTAAATAAAAATTACACAACAACTAATGCTTTTGAAGAATTATAATAGCAATGGAAAATGCTCACAATATAACTTAAACCAATATAGAGCCATATAATCATAAATTTTACAGATGATACAAACTACATTAAAAGTAGTTGCAGGGAAAGAAGTATACCAAAATATTAACATATCAATATTAAAATATTAATGTTAGTAAAGAGTACATTTATCATGATGAGCACTGAGTAATGCACAGGACTGTTGAATCACTATATTGTACACCTGAAACTAATATAACACTATAATGTTAACTATACTAGAATTAAAATTTTAAACTTAATAAAAAATAATATTAAAATATTATTTTAAATGAAAGATGTACTCTTTAAAAAAATAAAAATAAACCCCTCAGTTCCTCTTCATGTTGGAAAATTAAGACCTACCACCACTCCCAGATCAGGGTTAGGAAAAAAGACTTGGAGTTAGGAGGGTGGGAGCAAAACACTGAAAGTTATCCTGCAAATCCAAATGCCTCCCCAAAAGGTGAAGGAATGGATAAAGTATATTTGCCTTCTCTAAATTTTCTTGGACATTTACAAAATGTTCTATGTAGCAGAGTGCAAACAGATTAAAAGTTATTCCTTCTCTGAAAGCTGATATCAAAAGATGTTGAACATACTTTTCCTAGATCCAACTTAATCTGTTGATTCTTAGGGGAAATTTTATAAGCTAATTTCTTAGGTAGAGCTGGGAGACATTACACACTTGAACTGAGGGACCAAAAGCCTAAAATCAAAATCAAACTTTCCAACTATACCACTGAACTTTTTGATCTAGGACAATTACTACCAATGAATAAAGAGAAAATTACTCACATTGGGGAAGGATATTAAGTCCTTTGGGTGAGCTAGGTGCCATGCAGAGCTCTCAATGGCAGAATCAAGGCTTTTATGTTCTCTATCACATCCCTGTGTAATCTACAGTTACAAACTTCTAGGACAAAAGAAAGGGGAAATGAGTCTAGACTCCCATGTAATGAAAGTATCTCTAAATTCTAAGTGTAATTTCCCCAATTAAGGAAGGATGCTAGAAAAGCCCAGTTTTATCAAATGTTAAGTATATATATTCACATAATGTACTTAATGTACTGTCCTCATTAACCAGGCAATTGAATGGCACTAGTAAATGTAAATTATTGTTCTATTGTTCATATCACATAATGTCCTACTTTTCATAGATACCTTAAAAGTGGCCAACATAAAGATTAATGATACTGACAGCAAGTTAAACCACCTCCTGAAGGCACCTCGGCTGGTCTGGAGTTACTTTGGGTAAGAAGAGGCTAAATTGGGGAGCTTTAACTTCCTGGTTAAAATTATAAGACATAGCAATATTTGGCAAAGCAGTTTAATAATAAGATTTTGGTCTAAGATATACTACAGCTTGCAAGAATTTCAGAAGTTGAAAGCATCACTGAACTATGTTTCCATGTGGATTAGACATACACACACACACACACACACACACAGGGAATGAAAGATGGAGTTCAGTTCACAAACAAGAACAACTGCCTCTTTAAAATTCTTTCCATGTATTTAAAATATGTAGCCCTTTTTTGTGGGGAGAAATAATCTAGTTCTTGGGCTAGGTAAACAGGTTGTTTCCTTCCTGATTTTTATTTTAGCTAACTACATTCTTTCCATGCTTGAGTCTACTTTTGAATGAAATGATTTTATGTTCTAGTCTAAATGCCTTAATGCTGATTTTTCTATACATGAAATTATATCTAAGAAATATACAACTAAAGACATCTATCTTGTAAACAAACAGTGACTAACTCTGGACATTTTACTATTTGAGTTGGTAGGTCTTCTAGTGTGAAGCTCTATCAAGGGAATTAGTTCTGAGGTTTAACAATTGTTTTCTGGGAACAACAACAATAACAAAAAAAACAGGCACTTGGTTAAAAACAAGTAAGTGGAAGTTATTGTTATTTTTCATGAACTTCTAATCTGTAGAAGTTGATCCTTCTCAAAGTATCTCCAAACTCATTATATCATTATATCATCTGATTCCCACATCTACAAGGTGGATCAGTCCAGGGTTAACACCATCCCCAATTTGTAGATGAAGACCATGAGACACAAAAAGGTTAACTGGCCTGTACAAGGTAAAACAGAAAGTTAATGTATAACAGGGATCAACCCAAATCTTTTGGTTGCTAATTTAATTTGTTACATCATAAAATGATTTGCTATATCACTTCACTTCTCATCATCAGGGTCCACAATTTCCATCTCTAAATGTCTTCAAGAAACACAGGAACACTGATTATTATTCCCTTGGATTCACCTTTCTCCTTTGCTCAGAATAAGCAATTTCTAACCACTACCATATGTGATTGTTTTCCAGCAAAGTTTTCCCATAGATGACCTGAAATTTTCAAAAGAGATATCTATTGCTACATGGAATTGTGAGGAAGCTTTTGGTTTTATCTTCCCATATCCCAGCTTGATCTATTAAATTTTGAACTCAGTGATTCTCTGAAGGTGTTTAAGATTCAGTGCTCAAATCCCAAATTTCTCAAGGGTCAGCAAGTCAAATTCATTTACACTTTGTCTCTGAGTTTCTTTCCTTTTTATTCCCTTTTTTATGTGAAAAGCAATAAAGGAGTGACCCTTGCTTTTCACTCAGAGCCTCTTTGGTCTGTACTTTAATCACTTCTTATCTGGTATCTTCACTTAGGTTATCATGCTGAAAATAAATGCTACACAACTATTTACTTCTTGCCGGACAATTCCAGCAATTTCTACCAAGTCAGCTTGATGCCTACTAAGATTGGCAGTTATAAAATCATGAGTCTAAATCTGCCATTACTTGGAAAGAAAACAAAGTCAGGGATGTGGGATTGCAAAATATAAAGGAAAACTATTTGGGAAAACTATTTTGTATAAAACAAAGCTTGAATCTTGAGTGAACAAAACAAAGCTTTAGTTATAATCATATAATGGAAAATTCTTCAGTCATTAAGTGCAATGGTACAGATCTATATTTACTGACATGAGATGCTCATAACATTTTATGAGACTATATACTGTATGGCTCCATTCTTAACAATATGGCTCCATGAATAAAGAAAGTCTAAAAATTGTGATTCTATCTAAGCAGAGGACTTACAGGTTATTTTCATTTTTTAAAATTTATTTATACTTCCTAGTTTTTCTACAATGATTTTATCTTTCTTACCTTATAATAATGGAAAAGTCAAAGCCTGTTTGTGAAAAGTTAACTAAAGGAAAGGTTAACAAAGCTGTGGTCCTTCCTTTCCCATCCTTCAAACATAGGAAGCATTACAGAGTAAAATTAATGTAAAGGAAAGCATCACATGGGACGAAATAACAAATTATTCCTAAGGAGAAATTGACATTATGATACATGCTAATTAATATTCAAGAAATTATAAATAGGTGAACAGGGAGTTAAGGGCAGCTTCTTCCCCATCTTTTCTGCAACTTATTTTTTTTGGTTCTCTCCTTTTTTGCTTTAGGAACAAACAGGTGCTTAAATGAAGAGAGGTTTGAACTTGGGAGTCAAAAGGCCTTGATTATCCTATTAGTCTCTTGGGTAAGATTCACTACCTCAATAGGCTTTAGTTTCTTTAGCAAGAATGAGGATTGGGGACACCTCGGTGGCTCGGTTGGTTAAGTGTCTGCCTTCAGCTCAGGTCATTTCATGATTCCTGGGATTGAGCCCCACATCGGGCTTCTTGCTCAGTGAGGAGACTGTTTCTCCCTCTACCCACTGCACCCCCTGCTTGTGCTCTCTCTCTCTCTGGCAAATAAATAAATAAAATCCTTAAAAAATTAAAAAAAAGAATGAGGACCATAACAACACCTAACTCATGATGTTATTATGAGAATTCCCTGAGAAAATGTCTATTAAAACATGGAGCATGGGGTTAGAGTTCAAAAAATTTAACTTAAACAGATTTTCTGCCCTGATTCTCACTTTGGTTTTCTGCTCCACATGAAATAGAAATAGATATGTTAAGTTATCAGGTTCTTGGACCTCATTTCCATGGACTACTTGGTCCCAATTAATATTCAAGTTGAGATCTGACAATAGCTATGCCTTTCGAATCATCCCTCTGTGCTACCCAGAGGCTCATATGGGTTTGAATTTTGTTCAGCATACAAAACAGAATGCCTAAGTGTCTTTATAGAAGGATTCTTGGCTTGAACCTAAGCTGTGTCCACCTCAATACTCAGCCATGTCAGGACAAATCTGGCTGCCTGTTAGGATAGGTTCATGAGAATTCCATTTGCATGAATGAATGGGACCTTTCTCTCTTAGCAAAGAACAGAAATTTTCTCCAGAGTTCTCTTTGGAAATCTAAACATAATTACTTTTAGCCTTGTCTCTCCTTCCTCAGAAAGATAAAAGAACATAGTGTATACATGACACAAGAACAGGGTACTATGAAAGAGAAAATATAAGAGAACAAAGAAGAGCCTTGAAGATTTAAACTGGGATTGTTCATCCACATTTAAAATGCAGGAGAAGAATTTAATGATTCAAAGAAATTTCTAGAAAATAGGACCAAAAAAATCAAAGAAATGGAAATAAGAGGAAAGTTAAGAGAGTTAGAGAATGAAGTCCAACATTTTAGTTCCAGAAAGAGGGACTGCCATTTTTTTTCCTAATGAGCCTTTTAGTACCATTTGAATTTTTTAAATGTGCACATGTATAGCCTTGATAAAAACAGAAATGAATTTTGAAATTATTATTTATACTCATTAGAAACATTTTTTACTTCAAATTTATTCCTTAACGCCCCACAGTAACTATATTACTAAGTCAATACTGATATTCTAAATGCCATATCTTTATTTTTCCCTCATTAAACTTTTGTTTTAATGGGTCTCAAAATTCTGTGACAGATTTTTAGTCAAGTTGTTTCCATTAAAGTACTGATTTTAAAAATTAATAACTTAAAACTGCCATACACACACAAGAACAAATGGTCCACAAAACATTCTTGTTTCCATCTGAAGGTTTTATGATGCATTATTATCATTAACGAACCTTTTACTATTAAACTTAAATGGCCAATTGACACAAATAGTTCTGAGACCATTCTTCCACTACTGATTAAGACTGAGGTGGCAGGTATTTTCAGACCACAATGCTTTGAAACTAGAACTCAATCACAAGAGGAAAGTCGGAAAGAACTCAAATACATGGAGGCTAAAGAGCATCCTACTGAAGAATGAATGGGTCAACCAGGAAATTAAAGAAGAATTAAAAAAATTCATGGAAACCAATGAAAATGAAAACACAACTATTCAAAATCTTTGGGATGCAGCAAAGGCAGTCCTAAGAGGAAAGTATATAGCAATACAAGCCTTTCTCAAGAAACAAGAAAGGTCTCAAGTACACAACCTAACCCTACACCTAAAGGAGCTGGAGAAAGAACAGCAAATAAAGCCTGAACCCAGCAGGAGAAGAGAAATCATAAAGATCAGAGCAGAAATCCATGAAATAGAAACTAAAAGAACAGTACAACAGATCAACGAAACTAGGAGCTGGTTCTTTGAAAGAATTAACAAGATTGATAAACCCCTGGCCAGACTTATCAAAAAGAGAAGAGAAATGACCCAAATCAACAAAATCATGAATGAAAGAGGAGAGATCACAACCAACACCAAAGAAATACAAACAATTATAAAACCATATTATGAGCAACTCTACACCAGCAAATTCGATAACCTGGAAGAAATGGATGCATTCCTAGAGATGTATCAGCTACCAAAACTGAAGCAGGAAGAAATAGAAAACCTGAACAGACCTATAACCACTAAGGAAATTGAAGCAGTCATCAAAAATCTCCCAACAAACAAAAGCCCAGGGCCAGATGGCTTCCCAGGGGAATTCTACCAAACATTTCAAGAAGAATTAATACCTATTCTTCTGAAACTGTTCCAAAAAATAGAAATGGAAGGAAAACTTCCAAACTCATTTTATGAGGCCAGCATTACCTTGATCCCAAAACCAGACAAAGACCCCATCAAAAAGGAGAATTACAGACCAATATCCCTGATGAACATGGATGCAAAAATTCTCACCAAAATACTAGCCAATAGGATCCAACAGTACATTAAAAGGATTATTCACCACGACCAAGTGGGATTTATCTCTGGGCTGCAAGGTTGGTTCAACATCCACAAATCAATCAATGTGATACAATACATTAACAAAAGAAAGAACAAGAATCATATGATCCTCTCAATAGATGCAGAAAAAGCTTTTGACAAAGTACAGCATCCTTTCTTGATCAAAACTCTTCAGAGTATAGGGATCGAGGGTACATACCTCAATATCATAAAAGCCATCTATGAAAAACCTACAGCGAATATCATTCTCAATGGGGAAAAACTGAGAGCTTTCCCCCTAAGGTCAGGAACGTGGCAGGGATGTCCACTATCACCACTGCTATTCAACATAGTATTGGAAGTCCTAGCCACAGCAATCAGACAACAAAAAGAAATAAGAGGCATCCAAATCGGCAAAGAAGAAGTCAAACTCTCACTCTTTGCAGATGATAGGATACTTTATGTGGAAAACCCAAAAGACTCCATCCCCAAACTGCTAGAACTCATACAGGAATTCAGTAAAGTGGCAGGATATAAAATCAATGCACAGAAGTCAGTGGCATTCCTATACACCAACAACAAGACAGAAGAAAGAGAAATTAAGGAGTCAATCCCATTTACAATTACACCCAAAACTATAAGATACCTAGGCATAAATCTAACCAAAGAGACAAAGGATCTGTACTCAGAAAACTATAAAATACTCATGAAAGAAATGGAGGAAGACACAAAGAAATGGAAAAACGTTCCATGCTCATGGATTGGAAGACAAAATATTGTGAAGATGTCCATGCTACCTAGAGCAATCTACACCTTCAATGCAATCCCCATCAAAATACCATCCACTTTTTTCAAAGAAAGGGAACAAATAATCCTAAAATTTGTATGGAACCAGAAAAGACCCTGCATAGCCAGAGGAATGTTGAAAAAGAAAAGCAAAGCCGGCGGCATCACAATTCCGGACTTCCAGCTCTATTACAAAGCTGTCATCATCAAGACAGCATGGTACTGGCACAAAAACAGACACATAGATCAATGAAACAGAATAGAGAGCCCAGAAATGGACCCTCAACTCTATGGTCAACTAATCTTTGACAAAGCAGGAAAGAATGTCCAATGGAACAAAGACAGTCTCTTCAACAAATGGTGTTGGGAAAACTGGACAGCCACATGCAGAAGAATGAAACTGGACCATTTCCTTACACCACACACAAAAATAGACTCCACATGGTTGAAAGACCTCAATATGAGACAGGAGTCCATCAAAATCCTAAAGGAGAACACAGGCAGCAACCTCTTTGACCTCAGCCGAAGCAACTTCTTCCTAGAAACATCGCCAAAGGCAAGGGAAGCAAGGGCAAAAATGAACTATTGGGACTTCATCAAGATAAAAAGCTTTTGCAAAGCAAAGGAAACGGTCAACAAAACCAAAAGACAACCGACAGAATGGGAGAAGATATTTGCAAATGACAGATCAGATAAAGGGCTAGTATCCAAAATCTATAAAGAACTCATCAAACTCAACACCCAAAGAACAAAGAATCCAATCAAGAAATGGGCAGAAGACATGAACAGACATTTTTCCAAAGAAGACATCCAAATGGCCAACAGACACATGAAAAAGTGCTCAATATCGCTCGGCATCAGGGAAATCCAAATCAAAACCTCCATGAGATACCACCTCACACCAGTCAGAATGGCTAAAATTAACAAGTCAGGAAACGACAGATGTTGGCGGGGATGCGGAGAAAGGGGAACCCTCCTACACTGTTGGTGGGAATGCAAGCTGGTGCAGCCACTCTGGAAAACTGTATGGACATTCCTCAAAAAGTTGAAAATAGAGCTACCATATGATCCAGCAATTGCACTACTGGGTATTTACCCCAAAGATACAAATGTAGGGATCCGAAGGGGTACGTGCACCCCGATGTTTATAGCAGCAATGTCCACAATAGCCAAACTGTGGAAAGAGCCAAGATGTCCATTGACAGATGAATGGATAAAGAAGAGGTGGTATATATATACAGTGGAATATTATGCAGCCATCAAAAGGAATGAGATCTTGCCATTTGCAACGACGTGGATGGAACTGGAGGGTATTATGTTGAGTGAAATAAGTCAAACAGAGAAAGACATGTATCATATGATCTCACTGATATGAGGAATTCTTAATCTCAGGAAACAAACTGAGGGTTGCTGGAGTGGGGGGTGGGGTGGGAGGGATGGGGTGACTGGGTGATAGACACTGGCGAGGGTATGTGCTCTGGTAAGTGCTGTGAATTGTGCAAGACTGTTGAATCTCAGATCTGTACCTCTGAAACAAATAATGCAATATATGGTAAAAAAAAAAAAAAGAAGAAGAAGGTAGCGGGAGGGGAAGAATGAAGCGGGGGAAATCGGAGGGGTAGACAAACCATGAGAGACGATGGACTCTGAAAAACAAACTGAGTGTTCTAGAGGGTAGGGGGCTGGGAGGATGGGTTAGCCTGGTGGTGGGTATTGAGGAGGGCACATTCTGCATGGAGCACTGGGTGTTATGCACAAACAATGACTCATGGAATACTTCATCTAAAACTAATGATGTAATATATGGGGATTAACATAAGAATAAAAAAAAAAAAGACTGAGGTGGCAGGTATTGGGGATAATATTCAATTAGCCTTCTGAGCTTTCTGGGCAGACTTGG
Organism: Mirounga angustirostris; assembly: GCF_029215605.1. Classification (NCBI taxonomy): domain Eukaryota; kingdom Metazoa; phylum Chordata; class Mammalia; order Carnivora; family Phocidae; genus Mirounga; species Mirounga angustirostris. Next base: position 170,374,854 of record NW_026991709.1, on the reverse strand, counting down.
TGACCTTGCCACTCCAGCTGCCTTCTTGTCCACTGCTTTGATGACACCCACATCGACAATCCATCTCATGTCACAAACAGCAGAACAGCCCAGAGGATAGTCAGAGAAGCTCTCAACACACATAGGCTTGCCAGGAACCATATCAACAATGGCAGCATCACCAGATTTCAAGAATTTGGGGCCATCTTCCAGTCTTTTTCCAAAACAACGATCTCCTTCAGCTGAGCAAACTTGCAAGCAATGTGAACTGTGTGATAATCCAGCACAGGTGCATATCAGGCACTGGTCTGGCCTGGATGGTTCAGGTTAATCACCTGAGCTGTGAAGCCAGCTGCTTCCCTTGGTGGGTAATTTTTGCTGTCACCAGCCACATTGCCATGACGAGCATCTTTGACAGATACGTTCTTGACATTGAAGCCCACATTGTCCCCAGGAGGAGCTTCACTCAAAGCTTCATGGTGCATTTCAACAGATTTTACTTCAGTTGTAACATGGACTGGAGCAAAGGTGACCATCATGCCAGGTGTAAGAACACCAGTCTCCATTCCGCCAACAGGGACAGTACCAATACCATCAATTTTGTAGATGTCCTGGAGAGGCAGACGCAAGGGCTTGTCAGTTGAATGAGCTGGTGGCAGGATGCAATCCAGAGGTTCAAGCAGTGTGGTTCCACTGGCATTCCCATCTTTATGGGTGACTTTCCATCCTTTGAACCAAGGCATGTTAGCACTTGGCTCCAGCATGTTGTCATCATTCCAACCAGAAATTGGCACAAATGCTACTGTGTTGGGGTTGTAGCCAATTTTCTTAATGTAGGTACTGACTTCCTTAATGATTTCCTTGTATCTCTTCTGGCTGTAGGGTGGCTTAGTGGAATCCATTTTGTTAACACCAACAGTTAGTTGTTTTACACCCAGGGTGTAAACCAGAAGGGCATGCTCATGGGTCTGCCCATTCTAGGAGATACCTGCTTCAAATTCACCAACATCAGCAGCAACAATCAGGACAGCACAGTCAGGCTGAGATGTGTCCATAATCATGTTTTTGATAAGTCTCTGTGTCCTGGGGCATCAATGATGATCACATAATACTTGATGGTCTCAAATTTCCACAGGGAGATATCAATGGTGATACCACATTCATGTTCAGCTTTCAGTTGATCCAAGACCCAGGCATACTTGAAGGACCCTTTCCCATCTCAGCAGCCTCCTTCTCAAATTTTTCAATAGTTCTTTTGTCGGTCCCACCACATTTTTAGATCAGATGACCAGTAGTGGTAGACCTGCCCAAATCTACATGTCCAATGACAACGATGTTGATGTGAGTCTTCTCCTTTCCATTTTGGTTTAGGTTTAGCAGTGGTTTTCATGACATCTGTGTTCTGGTGGCAAACCCACTGTGAAAAAGCCTAAATGCCAAATCTAATGGGCTATTTTCAATACTCATACTACTGAATGCAATATTCGCATTGAACCACTTCCCTATCCTCTTTTAATTTCTAGGATGGCACTCTCCCCCAGCTCTCCTACTCTTAGCTCAGTATCACCATTGTTGATTTTTCTTTACATTACATTAAACTTTGATGCCCCTTAGTGTTCCATCTTATAGTTATCCTCCTCATAATCCATGCACTCTTATTGGATGACCTTACTCCCAAGTTTCAATTGCCAATCTATAAGCCAGTGACTGCCAAATCTCTAACCCAACTATCTATATCTTTACCTGATGTCCTAAAAACACCTCAAACTTAGCATTTACAAAATTGACCTCATCATTTTCCCATTTCCCCCCAACTCCAAAATCCAAATCCACTCAGTCTGCTACATTCTTCATCCAACATAATGGTCTGACCCAATTAGAAACCATGCGGTCATTCTCAACAACTCCCTCAACCTTTAAATGAGAAAGAGCTTTCACATTTAGCCTCCTCATCCATACCACCACTGCCTTATTTTAGCCCTAATGTTTCTCTTCATATGCCACTCTCTTCCCCTGACAATTCATCCACTCTCTTCATTACTACCAGTTATTTTCCTGAAAACCAAATCTGATCACATCCTGCTCCTACCTAAAACCATTCACTGGATCATTATCAGTACAGTAGTCTTTTCCTGGCCTCACAATCCTTTTCATAGTCTGATTACAACCCCCACTCCAATCAATGTTACCTTAATACATACACACAACCTTTCTAGCACACACACTGGACTCCCCACTGGTCCCTGAATGCCTCAGGCTCTTTCATCACTTCATTGTGTTCACACTGCCTGTACTTCCTCCTCAACTTCTTCAACTGGAAAACTCATACTAATTTTTCAAGACTTTGCTGTAATGTGGCTTTTTCTGTGAAGCCATGCAAATTAAGTTCTTCTTCCTCACTGCTCCCATAGCCCTGTGTTCTTATCTCCTGTGGCATTGCAGGTTAGGCCCTGAATCTACAGGAAAAGGACACACACACACACACACAATTGTCTCAACATATTTGGCTAAAAGCTAAATACAGAATTTAACAGAAGTGGCTGCACAGATCAGGAGAGCTTGCCCCTCACCCTTGAGCAGCTTGTTCCTTGTTCCTTGGTTCCCCATAGACTGTCCAGCTGCCACAGACCTCTTCCTTTATGTAGGGTATAGCTATATCTGAGAAAGAAGTTGAAATCTTGCTATAGCATCACCCTTTTATACTTGGGACATATATTGTCATTCCAGAAGAATTTATACTGACAAGCTATGATCTTCATTTTCAGGAAATGTTAGCAAACAACAGGCCATTCTGGTTATTAAGCCAAACTCGGGACTAGCACAGGCATATCCTCACAAATAGGAGAAAGCTGAGACAGGGCAAAATGTCCATGAATAATATCTTTGCCTGTAGACTTACAAACACAGAAAGTCTGTCTTCCTACACCACTAAAAAGTTGCCAGCTTTGTGTTATAATTTATATATTTATGTTTCCACCTCTATCACCAGATTGTGAAATTTCTGAAATCAAAGGTCATATATTATTCACATTTGAACACTCAGTGACAAGTCCAGCATTGGGCACCTAATACAACATTCAATGTACTTTGTTGAATAAGCCAATCTAATACAGCTTGCAAAATCAGGCTCTCTGTAAAATCTGTCAGGTTTCACAGTCTGTGATTTCAGACTTCTATAATTTGGCAAAGGAGGTAGAAAAAGGTATTTCAAAGAAATAATCTTGAGCATCTAAAATTATAGGATATTCATGATATCCTTGCACAGATCTGACCTGGAATACCAGCTTTGATGTCTACTCTGTGGGGAAAATAATCATAATACTGCCTGGCCACCCGGAGTCACAATTATACCTGTGGGAAATTCAAGACCAAATGGCAAGCCAAAAAGAAAAAAAGGGTCCCTCTCCCACTGCAGATTTCAGATGAAAAGGTCTGGAGAAGGGGATTTCCAAAATGCTACAAGGAGGATGTTTGGGCCAGGTGAACTGAGCCTGCTGGTTCTACACTCTACCCCTCCCTTCACAATGTCCCAAATCTGTAGTGTCAGAAAAACTTAACAGTTTGGTGTCAAACACACCTGATTTCCAATTTGGATACTACCATTTACTAATTGTATAACCATGGGCAAACTGCCAAAACTCCGTGAACTTCTGTGTCCTCATTGATAAAAAGCAGAATTATTGTGAGGACATGAGGTAAGGTATCTTTGATACTGAGCCCAATTCTCAGTTTATATTGGGCAATCCATCATTGGTAGTAAATAGGAAATAACTGAACTAGCAGAACTTACTGTATGGGATGGGAAACTTCAGACCAGGGTAACAAATTTAGCAACAACACTGTGACCCTGGGCTAGTCACATAAGCATTCAAGGATAGAGCTTCCTCAATTGTATTTTCAGGGAACAGGACTTGACTATTGAGATTTTTTTTCTAACCATCACTAAGTTTCAAGATTCCATATACCTAATTTTATTTTCAAGCCCCCATTTCATGAATAACATTATCTTTAACAATGAAACAACTGAGGCCAGAATGATTAAATGACCTCTCCAAGGTCGAGGTCAAATAGTTAATAAATTATAAATTACTGCATGCAAGATTCTATGCATAATTGTTAGATCTCACTTAATCTTCTCATAACAGGCATTGTGGCTGTTTGGGTAAGGGGAAGAGGTATTTTGGAAGGGTAACTACCTTCCTAAAATGACAGTTATTTTTTTTTTTAAGATTTTATTTATTTATTTGACAGAGAAAGACACAGCGAGAGAGAGAACACAAGCAGGGGGAGTGGGAGAGGGAGAGGTAGGCTTCCCGCTGAGCAGGGAGCCCGATGCGGGGCTCGATCCCAAGACCCTGGGACCATGACCTGAGCCAAAGGCAGACACTTAACCATCTGAGCCACCCAGGCACCCCAATGACAGTTATTTTTAATTAATAGAGTCGGGGACATCAACTTAAGGTAGACGCTTTATCCTGCCAAGACTCACCCAGGAGGCTTTTCGTAGCCTACAAACATAATTTTAAATGTAAACACCACGGTCCTCAAAAAGTTAAACAGAGTTACTATATGACCCAGCAATTCCATTTGTAGGTATATACATAAAAGAAATGAAAACAGGGGTGCCTGGGTGGCTCAGATGGTTAAGCATCTGCCTTCACATCAGGTCACAATCTCTAGGTCCTGGGATGAAGTCCCACGTCGGGCTCCCTGCTCAGTGGGGAATCTGCTTCTCCCTTTCCCTCTGCCACTCCCCCTGCTTGTGTTCTCTCTCTCTCTCAAATGAATAAATAAAAAATCTTTAAAAAAAAAAAAAAAGAAATGAAAACAGGGACTCAAAAGATGCTTGTATGTACGTTCATAGCATCACTAGTCAAAATAGCCAAATAGTAGAAACAACTCAAAAGTTTACCAAAAGATAAATGAATAAATTGTGGTATATCCATACAATACAGTATAATTTTGCAACAAAAAGAAATTAAATACTGATACATGCTAAAATATGGATGAACCTCAAAAATATGCTAAGTAAGACAATCCAGACACAAAAGGTCACATACTATATGATTTCGCTTATATGAAATATTCAGAATAGGCAAATTCATATAAACAGAAAGCAGACTGGTGGTTGCTAGGGACTTGGGGCAGTATATGTAGGGAATAGAAAGTGCTCAATGAACACACAGTTTTATTTGGGGGTGATGAAAATGTTTTAGCACCAGATAGAGGTGGTAGTTCTTCTACAAAACTGTGAATGTATTAAATGCCACCTGATTTGATGATTTTTAAATGGTTTTATGTTATATGAATTAAGACAAAATAGTACAGGCCTACTGAGATGAGGAGAATGTAAACCTAGACAGGAGGATAAAAGAAAACTGCCATTAGGAATCTGAAGTCCTTATAAAGACCTCAACCCAAACTTCAACTCTGAAGTTTAATGTTAGTGCTGAAAGCGACTACCGTGGCTCTAACTGTGGTTAGCTAGCAGGAAAGAATCCCAAGGGCTAAAGCAAAAACTGCCTTTAAAAGGGGTGGGGGGATCCCAGGGCCATTGCCCCAGCTCAGCAGGACCTTAGTTGCTATTGGTGAAGACTGGGCTTCAATGTGGCTGATGCCCAACGTCCCTGCATCCACCACCTGGGCACCAGGGGAAAAGTGGATGTGTGCCCACTCAACCACAAATCCATTCATTCTATAATTACATACTGAACAGCTCATAAGTACCAGACATCATTCTATAATTTGGGTATGACAGAGATGATCCTTATTTTCATGGAACTATTTAAATAATACAGAATAAGATACATGAAAGACAAGAATAGAAAGAGGGTAAATTCAGACAAGATCCCAACTAGAAGAAAAGATGGCAAAGTAATACAGAGGTGTGTAGATTGGAGGAGAGATGCAGCAAAAGATAAGGTGGGCAAGGAAGCATTTTTGAAGAGGTGATATTTTAGATGAGTGAGACCTAGATCTTCAGAGTGAGGGCTGGGTGGGGGAGTCATACCACAGCACAGCAAAAATTAGCTTCACCAATACGTATACTTTAGGTCACAAACTAACTGCTTACAAAGCTAACTTCTATATTCTGCATACAGTGGACACTTAACAAATATTGTTAAAGATCACAATGTGAGGGAAAGGCTAAATGACAACCAAGAAGCTTATTGTGGGGATGAGGGGTTGTTTTCAATTTTGTCTGTAGGAAGCAAATCCTTTTCTACTACTCAGAAATAATTTCTGACAAGACTCAGAATTAAACAAATGTATTATACTTGTTGTACTGATCAAATAGTAGGAAGCAAAAATTCAGCCATTTTTAAACTTCTATGGTAAGCAGAAGCACAATAGGGAGAAAAGAACCCTGAACTGGGAATTATGAGACCTCTGTTCTATTCCCAAATTTGCCCTAATATTCTCTGCAAACTTAGGAAAGTCACTTCAACTATTTGCACTTCAAAGTCCTCTATACAAGGGGAAATTTGGACTGTATAATCTCTGAGGTCTTTTTCTAATATGTGGTTATGTTGGGGCAGAGGAGAGTAGGAATCAGAGGCAAAGATACAGCGCAGACATTGATCAGATATGGGGACTCATCGAAGAGGGTGATTTTTCTGGGGCATATATTGCTTTCCCCATCCTTACATCTACCCTGGTGCTTTTCAGATTTAGCTCCTTTTCTTTTTTCTTTCTTTTTTTTTTTAATTATGTTATGTTAGTCATCATACAGTACTTCATTAGTTTTTGATGTAGTGTTCCATGATTCATTATTTGCATATAACAGCCAGTGCTCATTGCAACACATGCCCTCCTTAATACCCGTCACCGGGCTAACCCATCCTCCCACCCCCCTCCCCTCTGAAACCCTCAGATTGTTTCCCAGAGTCCAGAGTCTCTCATGGTTTGTCTCCCCCTCTGATTTCCACCCCTCTTCAGTTTTCTCTTCCTTCCCCTAATGTCCTCCATGTACTCCTTATGTTCCACATATAAGTGAAACCATATAATTGTCTTTCTCTGCCTGACTTATTTCATTTAGCATAATCTCTCCATTTTCATCCATGTTGATGCAAATGGTGATATTCATCCTTCCTGATGGCTGAGTAATATTCCATTGTATATATGGACCACATCTTCTTTATCCATTTGTCTGTTGAAGGGCATCTTGGCTCTTCCAGTTTGGTTATTGTGGACACTGCTATGAACATTGGGGTGCAGGTGCCCCTTCTTTTCACTACATCTGTGTCTTTGGGGGAAATACCAGTAGTGTAATTGCTGGATCATAGGTCAGCTTCTTTACTGACATCTTTCCCTCCCTCCCTTTACTTACCAGAATATTTATGACTCCTATGTGATAAATAAAATAGGATTTGAATATACCAATAGCCAGAGGAAAAAACTACATCAATTTCTTTTTTCTCTCTCTCTCTCTGAAAAATAAAAATCCCACTTATGAGCAAATTAGCTTTACCTCTCTGCATTTGGGAAGATAGAATAAATGGATTTTTCTTTAAAATGGCATTAAGACAATCCAATTCTACTCTTAAAAAATGATACAAGCATGCATTTGCCCATTCAACTTGATATTAGAAGGAAGAATTTTCCCATATACTGGGGAGTAGGAGATGAGTTTAGCTTGATATAAATAATGTTTGAAATAGTGTTGTTCTCCTTCCTATAAATACAGACTATAAATTTTATTAATGAGACTTCATTTCCTCCCTTTGCGAATGTAAGATTTTAATTGTTCTAATCCCTTCTCTGTTGATTTCTTGCTACAATTTTACACAGCAGCAGGTCACCTCTTCCCTTTTCCAGAAATACATTAGCACAGTGCCACAGTCCTAAATAATATATTTTTTAATTGAGTGAGGAAAAAAAGAGGAAATCAACTTTGAAGTTCAGGGACCTAAAAATAGTCTTCCTTGAAAGGATACACATTTACTCATTGGAAGTTAATGTTAATTAGCTTTGCCTTCACAACTAAGAAACAAAATCTCAAGATTCCATTTTTAAGACTCCTTATCTACAAAGAATCAATGTATTGACTTAAGAACACAATGTATCTATACCTAAAATCAAAAAAATTAGAACTAGGAGAAATTTGTACTGCTTGGCCACTGGAAGTCAATGTCTAATATACACTTACATAACTATAAAGGACAATTTTCTATAATATGGTACCTATGAAAAATGCATTGGCTGAGATTCAAAGAACCTTAATTTAAGTCCCTGTTCAGTTGGTAACTGCAGGATTCTGAATACATTATTTAATTCCTTTAGGTCTCATTTTTCTCATTTGTAAACAGTTGTGAAATAGTTGAGGATCCTCTCAGTAAAACCATTTTATGATCCTATAAATCTTTAAATATCTCTTAATAAAAAATATATACTTTGCATGTGTTTCATTAAAAATGTGGAGACAGTATAAAACTGTGCTGTACAACACATTAGCCACACCAGCCACATATGGCTATTTTAATTTTAAAAAATTAAAAATGAAATAAAACAAATTCTGTGCCTCAGGTACACTAGCCACATTTCAAATGTTCAAAAACCTGTATGTGGCCAGTGGTTGTTATAATGGACAGTAAAGATTAAAGAATACTTTCATCATCACAGAATGTCCTATTGGACAGTGCTAGTATGAAGGGACAGAAAAGCACTGGGTTCTATTATCTTTATGGAGCCCTAAAAGAAATGTTTCCTTAGTCATAATAAACTTATGTTTGTTAAGACCTTTGGTTGTAAGAAGCAGAAGCTCATGTGAGCTAACTCTAGCAACAGAAGTTTAAGAATAAATGGATATGCCCACCCAAACAAAGGTACAAATATAGCCACTTCCTTTGTCAAGAAGGACTAAAACTGGCAAGTGGAAGACTGTTAAATTTGAGCGAAGCCAAAAAAGTTAAATTGAAAAGGTGTGTTTGAACCCATTATCATAAAAATACTTTTTTCAGACCTAAGCAACTCAATAAAAGTAGCAGCATTTTTATCCCCTTCAGTCTCATGTGTACTCAGACTTTGATCTAGTATTCTTCCCTGCTATGTCACCAGCACTTAACAGGGTAATTGATTCCATGTCTTACAGAAGAGCAAATTTACAATGGGTTTAGAAATCCATTGTTTCCAAAAAGTAAGGATTGCTTCCAAGAATTCCAGAGGACAAAAGAGCCAGTTTAAAGGGCTCTCACTGACCAAATTGTATCTGTTTGAGCAAATTAATGATAAATTGAAACAAGCTGAATGTATGAAAGGCCATGAGCCCCTAAGGATACTCAGAATAGAAAAATTAATGTAAAGAGTACCAAAATATAGTGATAAAATCTAGAGTGAATACAATAGATAGTTGAACTTCCATTGATTTTAACAAGTAGGAAAGAAATAATACATATAGATATTTATTTTTCTGGTAAGCATGTCTGTCTATAAATCATACATATGTGCCAGCTTCTCTCCATGTCAGCAGGAAAGAGTGAACTAACATATGTGAGCCAGAGAGCATTAGAAAAAGTAATATCCAGGGGCACCTGGGTGGCTCAGTCATTGAGCGTCTGCCTTCAGCTCAGGTCGTGATCCCAGAGTCCTGGGATCGAGTCCCGTTATCAGACTCCCTGCTCGGCAGGAAGCCTGCTTCTCCCTCTCCTACTTCCCCTGCTTGTGTTCCCTCTTTTGCTATCTCTCTCTCTCTGTCAAATAAATAAATAAAATCTTTTTTAAAAAAAGAAAGAAAAAGTAATATCCATGCACAAATAGGAAGGACATATCCACATGGCTCACTATGATGACCAAGTAGAATGAAAGTCCTGAAGTTGATGACAACAGTATATGTTCCAAGATGATCAATTAGCCCAGTGTTCTAAAGAAGCAAGAAAATGACACATAATCACATCTTTACCTCCCAGGGAATGAAACTTGTAATTACAGAAAGTACACTAATTATAATAAATTGTAATAAGAAATACATATTTTATATCAAACACTCATGGCAATATGGTGAGTTACAAAATTCATGCTATATAAAATTAAGAAGAGATTACTTGTCAAAGAAAGGAATCAAAGTTTTACTTCTTCCTTGCTGATTTGGATGCCTTTTACTTCTTTTTGTTGTCTGATGGCTATAGCTAGGATTTCCAGTACTATGTTAAATAACAGCAGTGAGAGTGGACATCCCTGTCTTGTTCCTGACCACAGAGGAAAAGCTCTCAGTTGTTCCCCATTGCAGTTGATACTTGCTATGTATTTTTCATATATGGCCTTTATTATGTTGAGGCATGTTCCCTTCTAAACCTACTTTGTTGAGGGTTTTTATCATGAATAGATGTTGTACTTTGTCAAATGCTTTTTCTGTATTTACTGAAATGATCATATGGTTCTTATCCTTTCTTTTATTAATGTGGTCGATCAGGTTGATGATTTGTGAATATTGAACCACCCTTGTAAACCAGGAATAAATCCCACTTGATTGGGGTGAATGATTTTAATGCATTATTGGATTTGGTTTGCTAGCATTTTATTGAGAATTTTTGCACCCATGTTCATCAGGGATATTGGCCAGTGGTTCTCTTTTTTAGTGGAGTCTTTATCTGGTGTTGGTATGATTCATATAATGAATGTGGAAGTTTTCCTTCCTTTTTTATTTTTTGGAATAGTTGGAAAAGAGTAGGCATTAACACTTGTTTAAATGTTTGGTAGAATTTGCCTGCCTGTGACACCATCTGGCCCTGGACTTTTGTTTGTTGGGAGTTTTTTGATTAGTGATTCAATTTCTTTGCTGGTTACCAGTCTGTTCAAGTTTTCGACTTCTTCCTGCTTCAGTTTTGGTAGTTTATATGCTTCTAGGAATTTATCCATTTCTCTAGGTTGTCCAATTTGTTGGCATATAATTTTTCCATAATATTCAATTGTAATTGTTTGTATTTCTGTGGTGTAAGGCATCCAAATCAATAAGGAAGAAGTAAAACTTTCACTATTTGCAGATGACATGATAGTCTATACTGAAAACCCAAAGGACTCCACCAAAAAACTGCAAGAATGGATATAAGAATTCAGTAGAATTGCAGGATACAAAATCAACATAGAGAAATCTGTTGCATTTCTATATACCAATAATGAAGCAATAGAAAGAGAAATTAAGGAATCAATCCCATTTGCAATTGCACCGAAAACAGTAAGATATCCAGGGATAAAACTAACTAAAGAGGTTAAAGATCCATACTCTGAAAACTACAAAACACTGGGTGCCTGGGTGGCTTAGTTGGTTAAGGGATTGCCTTTGGCTCAGGTCATGATCCCGGAGTCCCTGGATCGAGTCCCACATCTGGATCCCTGCTCAGCAGGGAGTGTGCTTCTCCCTCTGACCCTCTCTCCTCTCATGCTCTCTCTCACTCCTCTCTCTTAAATAAATAAAATCTTTAAAAAAAAAAAAAACTACAAAACACTGATGAAAGAAAAAGAAACTGAAGATGACACAAAGAAATGGAAAGATATTCCATGTTCATGGATTGGAAGAACAAATATTGTTAAAATGTCTATACTACCCAAAGCAATCTACACATTTACTGCAATCCCTATCAAAATACCAAGAGCATTTTTCACAGAGCTAGAACAAACAATCCTAAAATTTGTTTGGAACCGCAAAAGACCCTGAATAGTCACAGCAACCTTTAAAAAGAAAAGCAAAGTTGGAGGCATCACAATTCCAGACATCAAGTTATATTACAAAGCTGTAGTGATCAAAACAGTGTGGTACTGGCACAAAAATAGACACACATATCAACAGAAGAGAATAGAAAACCCATAAACCCACAACTAAATGGTCAACTAATCTTCAACAAAGGAAGAAAGAATATCCAATGGGGAAAAAAACAGTCTCCTTAACAAATGGTGTTGGGAAAACTCGAAAGCAACATGCAAAAGAATGAAAACTGGATCACTTTCTAACACCAAACACAAAAATAAATTCAAAATGGATGAACGACCTAAATGTGAGACCTGAAACCATAAAAATCCTAGAAGAGAGCACAGGCAGTAATTTCTCTACATCAGCGGTGTAAATATTTTTCTAGATATGTCTCCTGAGGCAAGGGAAACCAAAGCAAAAATAAACTATTGGGACTACATCAAAATAAAAAGCTTCTGCACAGCAAAGGAAACAATCAACAAAACTAAAAGGCTATCTATGAAATGGGAGAAAATATTTGCAAATGATGTATCTGATAAAGGGTTACTATCCAAAATATATAAATAATTTATTATAAAACTCAACACCCAAAAAATGAATAATCCAATTTAAAAATAGGCAGAAGACATAAATAAATATTTTTCCAAAGAAGACATACAGCTGGACAACAGACACATGAAAAGAAGGTCAACATCACTTATCATCAGGGAAATACAAATCAAAGCTACAATGAGATATCACCTCACACCTGTCAGAACGGCTAAAATTAAAAACACAGGAAACAAAAGGTGTTGGCAAGGATGCAGAGAAAGGAGAACCCTCTTTCTAGTTTGTAGGAATACAAACTAGTGCAGCCACTATGGAAAAAGTACAGGGGTTCCTCAAAAAGTTAAAAATAGAACTACCCTTTAATCCAGCAATTGCATGGCTAGGTATTTACCCAAAGAATACAAAAATACTAATTCAAAGGGATACATGCGCCCTGATGCTTATAGCAGCATTAAAGACAATAGCGAAATTATGGAAACAGCCCAAGTGTTCATTGACTGATAAATGGATAAAGAAGATGTGGTATATATATACAGTGGAATATTACTCAGCCATAAAAAATAATGAAGTCTTGCAATTTGCAATGACATGGATGGAGGTAGAGAGTATTATGCTAAGTGAAATAAGTCATCAGAGAAAAAAATACCATATGATTTCACTCATCTCTGGAATTTAAGAAACAAAACAAATGAGAAGGGAGGGGAAGAGAGCGAAAGGTAAACCAGGAAACATATTCTTAACTATAGAGAACAAACCGATGGTTACCAGAGAGGAGGTGTGTGTGGGGATGGGTTAAATAGGTGATGGGATTTAAAGAGTACACTTGTTGCAATGAGCACCAGGTGCTGTATAGAAGTGTCAAATCACTATATTGTACACCTGAACTAATATTACACTGTATGCTAACTGAAATTTAAATTTAAAAAAAGAGAAAGAATTAAAAAATGAATCAAGTCTCAAAAAATCAAAATCTGTAGGAAAAACAAAGATAACATTCATTTAAAACACAAACCTGCACGCAATCTTGTCTGGTATTTTTTAAAAAATGTATCTGATTAAACATCTGAAACCCTAAGAAATTGTAATTGTTGAAAACAGTAAAAAGGGATGAAGCCAAAAAATAAAAACAAAATTAATTAGAAGGTACTAGTATTTTTTGTAACTATCCTTATTAAAGGGGCATCAAGAAGATCTGTAATCATTATGTTATGTATGTTTCCATCTGCTGTTTCAGGAATTTGAAGAATCAACCATAGTAAATTTATAACTGTAGTTTAAGTTATTTGAAGGGCTTTAATCAAAATTTGTAATCAATATTTAAATTCATTCAACAAAAATAGTTTCGTATATAAGTAAGAGAATAATAACTGCATTCAATAAAATATAAAGAATAATGACAGTTCCTTCCAATGTTCAAAAACTCCTTGACATTTTAAACAGTATGTATTCTATCTTGCCTAATCTCTATGCATGTGTATCTGTTTCATTCCTTCTAACTGGCTTTCTATGCCCTTCAGTAAATAAGGCAGAGACAAGATGGCTGCCCGGAACTCCCATGTTCCTATGCTATAGTTCCAGATACACAGAGAAACTCATTCTCTTACTAATCATCTTGAGCCATCTTACCTCAAAATCCTTTAAAGATTTGTTTTTTATTTTTATTTATTTGACAGAGAGATAGAGAGAGAGAACAAGTACGCAGAGAGGCAGGCAGAGGGAGAGGGAGAAGCAGGCTCCCCGCTGAGCAGGGAGCCCAATGCGGGGCTCGATCCCAGGACCCTGGGATCATGACCCGAGCCGAAGGCAGCCGCTTAACCGACTGAGCCACCCAGGTGCCCCTACCTCAAAATCCTTTAACTGAGGATTTCTGATCTCTGACTTCTTAAATTCTGGGGTTCATATCTGACTCTGACCAAACTTCTCACCCCTATTGCGAACTCTAAGAAGTGTCAATAAATTTCCAAAGGCCTGCTATGTGCCTAAAAGGGCAACTTAGTTTAAATAAGGACAAAAAAGGCAGCAAATGTCTCAATAATTGAACCACCAAAGGCTATATCATAAAGACAGAAATCCCAAATGCCTTTGTCTAACTAATTCACATAATTAAATTAATGGTTTAATAAAATCTAGCAACAGAAAACAATGATTAAATATAAATAAAAAGCATAAATGACAGATTCTGACTTCATTGATACTATTTTTCCCATTTCCACAAAAATAATAAGAGTTATAAACCATTCTGGAGTTCCACTTTTATGCTTTTAGACTACATGACAGTTTTATATTCAAATTTACTTCCTCTGCAAATTTCTTAAACTAATTAAACTTCCTAAAGGTAACTGAGGTAAAAGCAGAAAACTATTTTTTTCTTATTGTTTATTCCTTAATTGCACATGTAATGAGACAAAACCAAAACAGTGCACCTTGAAATGTGTTTTTTAATGAAGCCTTTCCATGGCTATAGTACTAAAGTTTTTGTTGTTATTACTGGGTATTGCTTTGTGGCTAATATTCTACAACCACAGAAACTTCTGTGATCAAAATAGACCTGATGTTCATTAGTAGTATCTTTTGCAAATTAAACGTGAATTAGGACAAACAGGCTTCTAGATGATATATTAGAAAATGTTCATTTTAGGGCACCTGGGTGGCTCAGTTGGTTAAGCGACTGCCTTCAGCTCAGGTCATGATCCTGGAGTCCCAGGATCGAGTCCCACATCGGGCTCCCTGCTCAGCAGGGAGTCTGCTTCTCCCTCTGACCCACCTCCCTCTCATGCTCTCTGCCACTCATTCTCTCTCTTGCAAATAAATAAAATCTTAAAAAAAAAATTAAAAAAAAATAAAAAAGAAAGAAAATGTTCATTTTAGGGGTGCCTGGATAGCTCAGTCAGTTAAACGACCAACTCTTGATTTCAGCTCAGGTCAGGATCTTACGGTTGTGAGATGGAGCCCCATGTCAGGCTCTGCACTAGGCGTGGAGCCTGCTTAATATTCTCTCTCTCTCTCCCCTCTTCCTCCACCCCTCCCCCACCTAAAAAAAGAGCAAATGTTCATTTTATATAGTAATCACCTCACTAAATTATATAAGTTAATAGGCACTTGAAAAATTTACTTTCAAAGCAAACTACTTATTCAGTACAATATATATTTTGCATTTTCAAAAAGGTATGTGATAACTAATCTTTATTATTAAAATAAAAATTTCCATTTAATTCTTTTTTGAAGGCCTTTGTTAGCATTATAGCCACATAGCACTCATTCAAATGGCCTCTGATAGGCCTACATTTGCCATAGTTGGAGATGGCATGTGAAAGTAAGAGAAAAAGGTCAATTACAGTATAGTGCTGAAACTGACTTTATATGGGCTGGAGAGTGCCAACTGTTACATTGTTAGGAATTCTGTAAGCTACTTGTTAAATAACAACCATTAGTAAAAGTTAAAGTATGTAAATATTCAATAAAGGAAGAATAGAAGGGAACTTCCTCAACCTAAAAAGGGCATCTGTAAAAATACAACTAACACCATACCTAATGATGAAAGACTGAAGCTTTCCCCCTAAGATCAAGAGCAACACAAGGATGTTTACTCTAGCCACTTCTATTCTATTGTACAATTGCTCTCGTTCTACTCAGAAGGTATGATCACAGTGTAGGAAGATGACTGCCTAGATGGTTCTAACCAGGGAAATAAAGCAAGAAAAAGAAATAAAAGGACACAAATTGGAAAGGAAGCAAAACTATCTCCATTTGCAGATGACAATTGATGGTATAGAATAAATCCTACAGAATACACACATGTGCGTGTGCGCACACACACACTATTTAAAACTAATAAATAAGTTCTGCAAGATTACAGGATACAACTTATATATAAAACTCAATTGGATTTTGATATACTAATCAACGAACAATCCTAAAATTAAGAAAAATTTCCATTTATAACACCATCAAAAAGAATAAAATACTTATTTTTTTTAATTTATTTATTTGACACAGAGAGACACAGCAAGAGAGGGAACACAAGGAGGGGGAGTGGGAGAGGGAGAAGCAGGCCTCCCGTGGAGCAGGGAGCCCAATGTGGGGCTTGATCCCAGAACCCTGGGATCATGACCCTAGCCAAAGGCAGACGCTTAACGACTGAGCTGCCCAGCCACCCCTAAAATACTTATTTTTTCTTTTTAAATAAAGACAGACTGCCACATACAGTGCCTCATTTCAATGTGTCTAGAATTTAGCAAGTTTGATTACCCTACGTTCTCCTACAAATGGACCTCGAGAGCTTGTTTGGAGGTTCTAGCAGGGAGGACAGCTACTCATATACCCATGGCTGAAGAATGGTCCTCCTCTATCAGGGAAGGTCTTCCTCTTCAACAGAGCAAACATGCAGCTTCGGGAGGGATGCAGATGGAGCAGTGAGAGAGGATAGGGACACCACAGCCAAATCAGCCCTGGCAATCATTGGGGTAACAGATGTTGCAGCCCAGATTGCCCTCACATCCAAAAAAGAATAAAATATTTATGAATACATATAGCAAAAGAAGTGTAAGAGCAAATGTATCCACCAAAACGTGGCAGAGGGAATTAAAGACCTAAGTGAATGTAAAGATATTCTGGGGCACCTGGGTGGCTCAGTCATTAAGCGTCTGCCTTTGGCTCAGGTCATGATCCCAGGGTCCTGGGATCAAGCCCCGCATCGGGCTCCCTGCTTCGCGGGAAGCCTGCTTCTCCCTCTCACCCTGCTTCTGTTCCCTCTCTCGCTGTCTTTCTCTCTGTGTCAAATAAATAAATAAAATCTTTAAAAAAATAAAAAAAGATATTCTGTGTTCATGATCTGGAAGACTTAATACTGTTAAGATGACTATACTACCCAAATTGATCTACAGGTTTTTTTTTAATTTTATTTTATTTTGTTATGTTAGTCACCATACAATACATCATTAGTTTCTGATGTGGTGATCCACAATCATTGTTTTCATGTAACACCCAGTTGTCCATGCAGTACGTGCCCTCCTAAATACCGATCACCAGGCTAACCCATCCCCCCACCCCCCTCCCTTCTAGAACCCTCAGTTTGTTTCTCAGAGTCCATAGTCTCTCATGGTTCGTCTCTCCCTCCAATTCCCCTCCCCTTCATTTTTCCCTTCCTTCTCCTAATGTACTCCATGCTATTCCTTATGTTCCACAAATAAGTAAAACCATATGATAATTGACTTTCTCTGCTTGACTTATTTCACTTAGCATAATCTCCTCCAGTCCCATCCATGTTGATGTAAAAGTTGGGTATTCATCTTTTCTGATGGCTGAGTAATATTCCATTGTATATATGGACCACATCTTCTTTATCCATTCATCTGTTGAAGGGCATCTCAGCTCTTTCCACAGTTTGGCTATTGCAGACATTGCTGCTCTGAACATTGGGGTGCATATGACCCTTCTTTTCACTACATCTGTGTCTTTGGGGTAAATACCCAGGAGTGCAATTGATGGGGCATAGGGTAGCTCTATTTTTAATTTTTTGAGGAACCTCCACACTGTTTTCCAAAGTGGCTGTACCAACTTGCATTCCCACCAACAGTGTAAGAGGGTTCCCCTTTCTCCACAACCTCTCCAACATTTGTTGTTTCTTGCCTTGTCAATTTTTGCCATTCTAACTCATGTAAGGTGGTATCTGAATGTGGTTTTGATTGGAATTTCCCTGATGGCTAATGATGATGAAAATTTTTTCATGTGTCTGTTAACCATTTGTATGTCTTCTTTGGAGAAGTGTTTGTTCATGTCTTCTGCCCATTTTTTGACTTGATTATTTGTTTCTTGGGTGTTGAGTTTGAGAAGTTCTTTATAGATCTTGGATACCAGCCCTTTATCTGATATGTCATTTGCAAATATCTTCTCCCATTCTGTGGGTTGCCTCTTTGTTTTACTGTTTCCTGTGCTGTGCAGAAGCTTTTTATCTTGATGAAGTCCCAAAAGTTCATTTTTGCTTTTGTTTCACTAGCCTTTGGAGATGTATCTTGAAAGAAGTTGCTGTGGCCGATGTCAAAGAGGTTACTGCCTATGTTCTCCTCTAGGATTTTGATAGGTTCCTGTCTCACAATGAGGTCTTTCATCCATGTTGAGTTTATCTTTGTGTATGATGTTGGAGAATGGTTGAGGTTCATTTTTCTGCATGTGGCTGTCCAATTTTCCCAGCACCATTTATTGAAGAGACTATCTTTTTTCCATTGCATATTTTTTCCTGCTTTGTTGAAGATTATTTGACCATAGAGTTGAGGGTCCATATCTGGGTTCTCTATTCAGTTCCATTGGTCTATATGTCTGTTTTTGTGCCAGTACCATGCTGTCTTGGTGATCACTGCTTTGTAATATAGCTTGAAACTGGGCAATGTGATGCCCCCAGCTTTGTTTTTCTTTTTCAACATTTCCTTGGCGATTCGAGGTCTTTTCTGATTCCATACAAATTTTAGGATTGTTTGTTCCAGCACTTTGAAAAATGTCATTGGAATTTTGATCGGGATGGCATTGAAGGTATGTATAGATTGCTCTGGGTAGCATAGACATTTTAACAATGTTTATTCTTCTGATCCATGAGCATGGAATATTTTTCCATCTTTTTGTGTCTTCTTCAATTTCTTTCATGAGTGTTCTGTAGTTCCTAGAGTATAGATGCTTTACCTCTTTGGTTACATTTATTCTGAGGTATTTTATGGTTTTTGGTGCTATTGTGAATGGAATCATTTCTCTAATTTCTCTTTCTACAGTTGCATTGTTAGTGTATAAGAAAGCAACTGATTTCTGTGCATTGATTTTGTATCCTGCCACATTACTGAATTGCTGGATGAGTTCTAATAATTTGGGGGTGGAGTCTTTGGATTTTCCACATAAAGTATCATGTCGTCTGTGAAAAGAGAGTTTGACTTCTTCTTTGCCAAATTGAATACCTTTTAATTCTTTTTGTTGTCTGATTGCTGTTGCTAGGACTTCTAGTACTATGTTGAACAATAGTGGCGAGAGTGGGCATCCTTGATGTGTTCCTGATCTTAAGGGAAAGGCTCTCAGCCTTCCCTCATTGAGGATGATATTTGCTGTGGGTTCTTCATAGACAGATTTTATGAACTTGAGGAATGTTCCCTCTATCCCTATACTCTGAAGAGTTTTAATCAGGAAAGGATGCTGTATTTTATCAAATGCTTTTTCTGCATCAATTGAGAGGACCATATGGTTCTTCTCTCTCCTCTTACTAAAGTGTTCTATCACATTGATTGATTTGCGAATGTTGAACCACCCTTTTATCTCAGGGATAAAAGCCACTTGGTCATGGTGGACAATCCTTTTAATGTATTGTTGGATCCTATTAGCTAGGTTTTTGTTGAGGATTTTGAAATCCATAATCATCAGGGATATCAGTCTGAAATTCTCCTTTTTGATGGGGTCTTTGCCTGGTTTGGGGATTAAGATAATGCTGGCCTCATAGAATGAGTCTGGAAGCTTTCCTTCTGTTTCTATTTTTTGAAAAAGCTTCAGTAGAACAGGTATTATTTCTTCTTTGAATGTTTGGTAAAATTCTCCAGAGAATCCATCAGGCCCTGGACTTTTGTTTTTTGGGAGGTTTTTGATCACTGCTTCAATCTCGTTACTGGTTATTAGCCTATTCAGGTTGTCAATTTCTTCCTGTTTCAGTCTTGGCAGCTTATAGGTTTCCAGGAAGGCATCCATTTCATCCAGATTGCTCAGTTTATTGGCATACAGTTGTTAATAATAATTTCTAATAATTGTTTCTATTTCCTTGCTTTTAGGCAAGAGTTCTCCCCTTTCATTCATAATTTTATTAATTTGGGTCCTTTCTCTCTTCTTTTGGATAAGTCTGGCCAGTGGCTTATCAATCTTATTAATTCTTTCAAAGAACCAGCTTCTTGTTTTGTTGATCTGATCTGCTGTGTTTCTGCTTTCTAATTCATTGATCTCTGCTCTAATCTTAATTATTTCTCTTCTAATGTGTGGCTTAGGCATCATTTGTTGCTTTTTCTCTAGTTCTTTAAGGTTTAGTAAAGTTAGTTGGTGAATTTGGGATTTTTCTATTTTTTTGAGTGAGGCTTGGATGGCTATGTATTTCCCTCTCAGGACCGCCTTTGCAGTATCCCATCGGTTTTGGACTGATGTGATTTTGTTCTCATTGGTTTCCATGAATTGTTTAAGTTCTTCTTTGATTTCCTGGTTGACCCAAACATTCTTTTGAGCAGAGTGGTCTTTAGCTTCCAATTGTTCGAATTTCTGCCAATTTTTTTCTTGTGATTGAGTTCCAGTTTTAAAGCATTATGGTCTGAGAATATGCAGGAAATAATCTCAGTCTTTTGGTATCAGTTGAGACCTGATTTGTGACCCAGTATGTGGTCTATTCTGGAGAAAGTTCCATGTGCACTCAAGAAGAATGAGTATTCTGGTGTTTTAGGGTGGAATATTCTGTATATATCTATGCCGTCCATCTGATCCAGGGTGTCATTCAAAGCTCTTGTTTCTTTGTTGCTTTTCTGCTTAGATGATTTGTCCATTGCTGAGAGTGGAGTATTGAGGTCTCCTACAATTAATGTATTGTTATCAGTATGACTCTTTATTTTGGTTAACAGTTGGCTTATGTAGATGGCTGCTCCCATGTTGGGGGCATAGATATTTACAATTGTTAGATCTTCTTGTTGGATAGGCCCTTTAAGAATGATATAATGTCCTTCTGTGTCTCTAACTAGAGTATTTAGCTTAAAATCTAATTTGTCTGATATAAGAATTACTACCCCAGCTTTCTTTTGAGGTCCGTTGGCATGGAATATGGATCTCCATCCCTTCACTTTCAGTCTGGATGTATCTTTAGGTTCAAAATGAGTCTCTTGTAGACAGCATATGGATAGGTCCTGTCTTTTTATCCAATCTGCTGCCCTGTGCCGTTTTATGGGAGTATTTAGGCCATTCATATTGAGAGTGATTATTGAAAGATATGAATTTATTGTCATCATGTTGCCTGTGAAGACCTTGTTTTTATAGATTGTCCCTGTAAATTTCTGATCTATATCACTCTTGGGGTCTTTCTCCTTTTATAGGACCCCCCTTAATATTTCTTGCAGGGCCGGCTTAGTGGTCACATATTCTTTCAGTTCCTGCCAGTCTTGGAAGCTCTGTATCTCTCCATCCATTCTAAATGACAGCCTTGCCGGATAAAGTATTCTTGGCTGCATGTTCTTCTCGTTTAGTACCCTGAATATGTCTTGCCAGGCCTTTTTGGCTTGCCAGTTGTCTGTGGATAGGTCTGACGTTATTCTGATGTTCCTCCCTCTGTACGTAAGGAATCTCTTCCCCCTAACTGCCCTTAAGATGGTTTCCTTGGTTCTAAGATTTGCAAGTTTTACTATTACATGCCGAGGTGTTGGCCTGTTTTCCTTGATCTTGGGAGGGGTCCTCTCTGGCTCTAGGACACGAATTTTTGTTTCATTCCCCAGATTAGGGAAGTTCTCAGCTATGATTTGCTCAAATATATCTTACCTTCTAATCCTCTCTCTCTACCCCCTCAGGGATCCCAATAATTCTGACATTGGAACATTTCATGGTGTCACTTATTTCTCTATTTTCATGGATTTTGAGTTGTTTTTCCCTGGCCTCCTCTTTTCCCTTCTTGTCTATTAATTGGTCTTCTAGATCACTAATTCATTCTTCTGCCTCACTTACCCTAGCTGTTAGATTACCTAGATTAGATTGGATCTCACTGATAGCATTTTTAAATTCTGCCAATTCAGCTTTCATTTCTGCCCTTAGAGACTCTATGTTGTTATTCATCGATTTCTCCATTCTAGCTATTGTCTTCACAATTGCTACCCTGAATTCCATCTCCAACATCTTGGTTATATCTGCATCCATTTGTAAATGTGTGGTGTAAATCATAGTCTCTGAGTCTTTCCTATTTTGGGGGTTCCTCCTCCTAGTCATTCTGTTGAGGGGTGGTTGAGGGAATGTATAGAGTCCAAATTATTGACCACAACCCAAGCAAGATGCACCTGTTTTATAGGGACCTTAGGGTTGCTGGCCTCTTGTTTTCCCAGCCTGTCTTGCGGGGAAGGGACCTGCCGTGCTATTACTCAAGCAAACCTGTTTGGGCAGAGTTGCCCTGCCCCCTGTGGGGGGGCGGGGGGCTTGGTGAAAACCGGTTTCAGGGGGCTTTTGTTCTCTGGTGGCTTTTCCTGGCGACTTTCCATGTCTCTTCTGAGAGTCAGAGCAGAAGAGACCATTTCCAACCCTCTGCCTCAGACACAGAGATCAGTGTGTTCTTCAGTGAGCTCTCCAGGCCACACTATCTCCATTTTTGTCTGTGCTGCTATAAACTGCAGGGTCCTGGATTGTGCGCCCCTCAGCAGTTCTCCCAGTCCTCACCTCCAGGTTGGGGCACGTCCCTGCCCTTTGTGCTTCTAAAACTGCTAGCACCTCCAGTTCACATGCACAGCCCTACTGCTCCGGGTTTCCAACCAGGGGGCTGCCCTAAAGTCCTTTCCCCGTCGTTACCGGTCTGCGAGTCTGTGCCCCGTCCCCAGCGTGGGAGGCTATCACTCACCGGTGGTGTAGGATCCCAATGGCTTGGCTCCCTCCCCCTTCAGTTTATCCTCCAATATCTGCCCATGGAATATAGGCTCCCCGCTTTGTACCTCAAAACCAACCAATAGTCTGTTTGTAGAGATCCAGATCTATCTTCTTATATCTCAGGCTGATTTCATGGGTATTCAGAGTGGTCTGGTAGATATCCAGCTCAATTCCAGGGAACGGTTGGAATAGGGCCTCCTACTCCTCCGCCATCTTTTCCCTGTCCCTGATCTACAGTTTCAACATAATCCCTAATCAAAATCTATACAGTATGGGGCACCTGGGTGGCTCAGTTGTTAAGCGTCTGCTTTCGGCTCTGGTCATGATCCCAGGGTCCTGGGATCGAGCCCCACATCAGGCTCCCTGCTCAGTGGGAAGCCTGCTTCTCCCTCTCTCACTCCCCCTGCTTGTGGTCCCTCTCTCACTGTGTCTCTGTCAAATAAATAAATAAAATCTTAAAAAATAAAATCGATACAATAAAAAATTAACTTTATCCATAAAGAGGTTGTCTGGTCTGGTCTTTGCCCCCAGCTAGTGGAAGATGATCTCTCGGTCCTTGAAATGCCCTGCCTGATGGGAGTATATCTGTTTCCTGGGGCTTTAACCATTGGACAGCCTAACGCTGTGATTTAGGATAGGAGCTTTGGGATATGCCATTTCAGTTCCAACCTCCAAAGGAAATAGACTAAAGGTGTAGCCTAAATCTCCAGGAGGGGTGAAGACGGAAGTTCAGCCATGTGGACAGTATGTGATAAGAGCCCTAACAAAATCTCTGGACACCAAAGGCTCAGGTGAGCTTCCCAGTTTGGGAATTTTGAGGGTTTCACATATCATAGCTGGCAGGAGATAATGCTATCAAGAACTCCACAAGGAAAAGATAACCAGAAGCCTCATGTTTGGACCCCTCCCAGACTTCACCTTATGCATCTCTTCCTTTGAGTGTTTCTAATTTGCATCCTGTCCTACAATATAAGTGCAATCAATAAGTACAGCACTTTCATTTATTCTGTGAGTTGTTCCAGTGAATTATCAAATGAGCATGGTTGTAGGAACCCTCAAATATGTAGCTGGGTGATTTAATGCTCTTGAGTCTATTTACATGTATTTTATATGTATACTAGATTTATTATATACTGGTGTGGTAATGAACAAGTCTTCCCATGTTCAGTGACTCACACTGGTGCATTGAAGTTGACCAGAGCAAGAGTATTTATACCACAGAAATCAGCAAATGCTAAAAATCTGGGCTTAATTTATTGTTTTCTTGATAGTGAAACTAATAATAATATAGATTAAACATAAAAGTTTATTGTGTCTATGGCCATTACATTGTGAATAGCACAAGAAGTTTAGGAAATACCCTGCCAGTATTTGAAAATTACCCAATTAAGAAATCACTGACATCATTGAGAAAGGAGTAAATTTCCAGCACATGTCCTCACTGTTTGGTTTTCATATCACTCATTATTGTAAATGAAAATATCAACCAACATTCATGTCAGAACTATACTCATTCATCAAATGCAACCACAGCTTGGCTATGGATACAAGAATTTGAAAGAAAATCAATGACAGCATTCTGCAAGAATCAATTGTATAGAATTTATAATAAAGAGTATTGTATATTTTATTATTAAATATAAATTGGATGCTACATATCTTTATGCCAATAAAATGTATAATAAACTTGTGTACATGTGTATATGCACTTTTTTGGAGAGGCAGTTGCTATTCATTTACCAGCACACAACTGGTTTTAGTGTTGTTTTCCTCAAGGAAACAGGTCTAGCATTTGATAAACACTTGTACAGTTAGTCTAATTGTACAACTGGCTTTAATAATTTCTAGATATAGAAGTTATGTTGACAAGTAATATGTTCCCTCTTTAAACCTCCAAGGTCTCCATCTTTTCCTAAAAAAATTGTATGGACCAGTTCTGCAATGACTCCAGCCTACCATATATAGACAGACTACACAGTTTACTTGGGCTCTTTGAAGATGTGCACTTGGCATGTGTACTTCAATGACAAGAACTGTTCTGCCTCTTAGCCACTCACTCCAAAAGACCACACATCCACTGCCAAACCCAAGATAAGTGAGCCATAAATATCCTAGGGCATTTCTGAAATCTCTTAACTCATTTCTCTCAGCTTTTACTAGACCACTATTTCCCCCAACTCAAAACTCTTGGCTCTACATCCTAATTCTAATGCTGATCTTGGACCTTGAACTGGAATTTATCCTAATATCCATGGCAGTTGACTCAATTTTCCATAGGATACCCGGGCATGGCTTTCCCCTTTGAGAATAACACCTGACTGCTTCTCCAAAATTCTAGACACTGACTTGAATGTAGTAAAATGGGGCTCTTATTTTCACATCAGATGTATCTGCAAGCCTTCCCTGGGGTTTCTCTCTTTTCTCCCAGCCACAATTTCTTTGATCCTTTTTAAAAGGATTCAGAAAACTGCCTCTTACTCTGTTCTTATGTAACTCCCTGCTATCCCAACCTAGAATGCTATCATTTGTCTATTTTGGTTTTCAAAGCAAAGTTTAGCATTTTGTCAAGTGTGAAAAATCAGTGCACTCTGAAATCATCCATTCTTTACTTTCTCTCCTACTTAAATAAAGAGGAAACATATTTCTTTCTCCTGCAGTTTATAAACTATTTCCTACTTTTCTATTCCTATACTCCTATGTAACTTTTTATGCCACTCCTTGGCTATACCTAACTCTGCCCTTCTTTGAAAAAATGTGACACTACTTTATGTAGCACATTTCTCCCAAGGATTTCAAATTATATTTTCATTAATATAATATTTACTTTTACTGTCCCTTCAGCAGAGAATAGTATATATAGCTTGCTCCCAAAGGAGAGGGATACTCATAAAAAGAGAAAAACCAACCAAAATTAAAAACAAATACATTTTAATTTTGTTGACAATCATTAAGCTTACAGGGAACAGAGACTATTAGTAGTTCTGTAAAGATTAAAGTCAAAGAAACATAATGGGAATAGGAAGAGGGAAGAGGAAAAATTAAAATCCCTAGAAAAGAGAAAAAGCTTGCATTTCTTGTTTTTTTCACCCAATAAGTCAATAAAAGACTGTTTTAATACATTCACTTGACGACTTTTAAAAGCATCCATCTTCATGTATGGTATTCGAAGCACATAATGAGATTAGTATTTAGAGACTGTTATGAGAATAGGTCAAGTCAGTCACAAGCGTATTTTCATTTTGGTTCACTATATTTTCCGCCACAGCATTTTGCAAGGCAATGTATACTAGTTTCAAGGAAATGCAGCAGTGAGAGTACTCCTCTGACCTTTTATCTCATTTTCCCCCTCATCTGGAGATAACCATCAGTAAGTGTGGTCCATATTAGAGTTAGGCATGTGAGTAAACAGAAGGTCTTTTGGAATGGCTGAGAGAGAGGAAACTGAAACCCACAATTTCCAGAATGTTCAGAAGATCTTTAAAACATTCTCCCAGTACAGGAAGAGCAGGGTATGACTCAAAATCAACCTATTCATCCAGGGTCATTTAAATGCCACCTCAGTCAGGAAGCTGACACTAATGGTGGCTGCTGAAGTTATCTCTCCTTCCTTAGAACACATCTATAGCACTTATCTGGCACTTTAATCACAGGCATTGAAGGCCTAAACTATTTGGGTGAGTGGAAAGGTCGCAACCCAAGTGATTCTACTCAGCCAACCTGGACTAGTTCATAGGAAACCTTTGGAACTGTGCTGCCCCAGCACAAAATAACAGTTTGGGATCTCTCCCACTCATCCAAATAGTTAGGATATCTGGGTGGATTCCTAGGAACCATAAATTTTTAAAAGCTGCTCGAGCAAGACCTGGGAGTGAAAAGTGTTGGAGCAGGAGCTACCATTTCTTCTCACGATCCTTGTCTACTATTTGATATCTGTAACTGTGTCATGAATTACTTTGATATGCGTTAAAAAAACAAAAATCTCTCCAGGGTATTCTACTATATAGGCAGATTTGGAAACTATTTTGATGAATGTGGCTGTTTCCTCTAATCCTGGGATATTGCTAACTCCTCCCCAAACTTTCCCAAGGAAGAGTTAGTCTGTTTTTATTTTGATGAGAAACATGTGGTTTTGTACTGTTGCAGAATATACAGAATCGTCCCTTAGGTTTCCCGATTCACAGAGCTGAATCCATGTACCTCTGGCAGTTCTACATGTGTCCTACAATTCCTCTGGGAAGGGGGAGGGTAAAGGGGGGCATGTGCTACACTGATGTTTACCACAAACGGCTGTATGGTCACGAGTCTTCATCTACACTGAAGTTTTGCTAAAAGCAAAAATAGTGTCCTTTATCTCTGTATCCCCAGTCTAAATAAGGGATGCCATGTAATTTTTAATCCTCAATTACTTGATCAATTAATAAGATATAAAATAGCAGTGATTGCTCATTGCATCTCTTTGCACACTCCACAGTACCTAACATAATAAATTTGTTGCTTGTTTAAGAACTATAAAATACAGGTAAAGGCTAATCGTTATTTTATGTGTTTGAAAAAGAGATGCGGGCGCCTGGGTGGCTCAGTTGGTTAAGCGACTGCCTTCGGCTCAGGTCATGATCCTAGAGTCCCTGGATCGAGTCCCGCATCGGGCTCCCTGCTCGGCAGGGAGTCTGCTTCGTCCTCTGACCCTATCCCCTCTCATGTGTTCTCTCTCTCTCATTCTCTCTCAAATAAATAAATAAAATCTTTTAAAAAAAAAAGAAAAGAAAAGAAAAAGAGATGCTTTGGGAATGAGAGGACATAAACAAATCAGAGGTTTTTCCATTTTTTTCAATTATAGACTCCTTCAGAATCTGATGAATGCTCTGAGCCTCTCCCCTTCATAGCCTCCATACTCTCCAAAGTATACGTATATTTTGAGGAGGTTTGTAAATTAAGTACCCCCAAAGCCATCATGAACTCCAGGTTAAGAACCACTAGAGCTCATCTCAAAGAACTTCTAGCCCTAAAAAGATAAACAATCCTGAAGAAGGGCCATGCCTACCAATATCAAGGCCTAAGAGAAATCCAGAGACTCATCCAATAGAAATGTGAAAGGCAGTCACTTCTAAGACAAAGATTGCCCTGACAAAGTTTGGGACTCTCTGGAGGTAAGCGTCTGTCTGTAGAGGTTATTTATGTCCCCAAGCCTAGATCAGCTGTTTGTGCAAGGCTGGTAGAGGGGAAGCATGTTTGCCTCAGGAGTTTATTGCAGGCAAATTGTCTCTGGAAAATACTGCTAGGGAAAGTGCTGACCAAACAACATCTATATTTACACAGTTAGATATTCATTAAAGTAGAAAATGCCCACTAAATTTAGAGAGCTGCTAAGTGCCAGATTCAAGAACAGACCCGTGCAGAAAAGTTGGCTCAAATTTGTTCCGAAAGTGTGCCAGGGATAAGTTGGATTCCATGGCAATAACTTTTCCCAGGTGATCCTGACTATAAGAATGTCAAGTGTACCTCACAGGAAGCAAGTTCTGTTTTTTCCTAAGGGAACATAATGAGAAGGTCAGATGGTGGGATTTGATCCAGTACAGTAGTGATTATGTCTAAACAAAGAGTTCACTCTTGATATTCCAATGCATCCCAATGAGAATATTGCAGTCTATATTACTTTGACCTAAAATGTGACCAAATGGCATTCACAAGGCCCCTCTGTGAAATAGGAAATAGTTATCTGTGTATGAACTGTAGTTGAACTTAGACTAAAGAGTATGCAGAGAAAAGGGGATAGATTTATCCCCATTCTTAAATAAGAGATAACCAGGCCCAGGGAGGCAGGTAACTTTCCCAAGGTCATAAAATTAAGTGAGAAGTTCCTAATTCCAAATCCATGAAATTCTTGCTACTCATCTTTTGATTGACAGTAGAGGCGCAGCAGCATTTGGGAGCTTGTTGGAAATGCATAATTTCAAGCCCCAAGCCAGACTTGGTGAAGCTTAACTGACATCCTAATAAGAGCCACAAAGGTGAGTATACACGTATATAATGTGTATGTTTAAGAAGCATTGCACCAGACAATGTGGACTCCTCAATGTGGTCATGTTCTTATTGTTATGGTAACAGTTTGGGAAGTAGGATCAAAGAAAGAATATTACTTGAAAGATGAGAGGAGAAGTGATAAAAATGTATGATTTGGAAAGATCTACTTTTGGAAGGGTGAAGGAAGATATGAGATATAGTGAAGCATGGGAGCCTTGGGCCCTGAAAATACCAGTATCTTTGAAGCAAATAAAAGAAGATTCTGGAACTGGGAGAGGAAGGCAAAAATGGAAGAACAGGACCAGAGATAAATTTCCCCTTCTTCTCAGTTTCCTCTATAGGTCTTATCATTAGGAATACAAATGCATTTCAACACTAGCCTTTAAAATATCTAATAAAAATTGAATGTCTATTTGTTCATCATCTAAGTCGAGCACAAATGACCAGCTTTCTTCTGGGACTTGTAACTGATATTCAGAATGATGACCCTATGACATGTAATATCTACAGAGACTAATTCATTTGTCCATTGTGTTTAGTATAATTTCAGTTATAAGTAAGTTTTACTTCATTCTAATTCTAGAAAAAATGATAGTTCATATGTGATGGGTTTCTTTTATTTTTAGTTAATTAAAATCTCCATTCCTGAAAGCTTAAAAAAAAAACAACCCAGAATTATTCTCAAGGCATGAGGGATCTTAAAGTCACACATGTGATACCTCAGGCCTCCAGTTATCTCTGTTCATTGCTGGTCCCTGAACTGAGAAAAGTGCTTGACTTTGAGTAGATACTAAGTAAATATTTGTTGAGTGAATAAATCCCTTGCAAACTGTCTTCCTTCCAGCTTCTCTTGATCTGGAAACACAGAGACCTGTTACCTAAAGAAGATTTGCTTGTTAGAAATTCTTTCCTTATACTCTGCCAAATTTTGCCTTCCTGCAATTTGCACCCAACCACTCAAGTTCAGAACAGAACAAATCTGCTTCCTCTTCTATATGACCTACCTTCAGCTATAAGCAATTACAGTGCCTTTCTAATCCACATATATATTACTACTAGATTATACTCTGTACATAATGCAGGGTTAATTCATGAAAGATACCAAGTTCATGGTCACAAGTCTTCTATGCCTGCTTCATGACTATATCAAAAATGGATGGGACACATATTTAAATCCCAAGTGAGGAGTTTTGAGGGCTTTGAGTTTCATGATGAATTGTTTCTAGTGGTTCTGTACACAAGACAATGAGGACAGAGGACAAGCATGAATCATCAATGGAAAAATATTTTAAGATACTTTTCTTAAAAGGCTGCCTGGCCCATTTACCTCTCAGTTTTCCCCCTCCTACTCCTTCAAGCACAGTTACAAAGAACCTCACTGATTACAATTCCCTGAGTTCAATTTTCAAGGAGGCATATTATGATTGATTTCACCATGGGCTAACAGAGAAGGAAAATCCACTGGGTCTTCCCATTGTGTCAACTTGGTCTCACTGTGAAGCTCCATTTATTCTGGCAGACAGGTACTTGACCTTCACAGGTCCTTAGAACACTTAGCATTCTGCCTAACACCTCCAGCAAAGGCATTTCACCTGAGGACCTCAGCACTGTGAGAGAACGCAGATTCACAAGTGTGCTCCAGGGGGGATTTCAAAACAAACCTGCAGAAAAGGGGGGAGGATGAAAGAGGGGAAAGAAATAAGGCAGGAAGGAGGGCAGCGGTGAAAACATGCAGAAATAAAGAGATAATGTGATGATGGAGGAAGGAGCAAAAAGGAGGGAGCTCTCAGAGACTAAGAAAGAGGCGAAGGAAAAATGGAGATGGGAAGCTACACTCTAAGGAAAGATGGAGAGTGATGGTGCCTCCAGTAGAGACTGGGGAGGGAAAAGTTAAATGGAGAAGTCTGTACCATACGCCAATCTTCTACATGTAATTAACACTGTCAGCATATGAAAAATCAGAAGAGCGAAGTTGGTAGTTATGGATAGCACCGACTCTTGGAAGATCAGAAATCAAGAACCACATCAACCATCTATCTACTCTCTCATATTACAGGTGAATAACCCAAGACCTAGGGAATGGGAGTTTCTTAATTCAGCTAGGAGTTGATTAGTCCTAGAGTGGAGATAATAAATGCCTTATCTTTTTTTTTAAAGATTTTATTATTTGACAGAGAGAGAGCGAGAGCAGGAACACAAGCTGGGGGAGTGGGAGAGGGAGAAGCAGGCTTCCTGCCAAGCAGGGAGCCCGATGTGGGGCTCGATCACAGGACCCCGGGATCATGACCTGAGCCGAAGGCAGATGCTTAACGACTGAGCCACCCAGGCGCCCCAATAAATGCCTTATCTAAAAAGTTGTTTGTTAACAGAATTTACAGACTTTTTCTAGCCTTTGTGAAAATAACAAAAGCAACATGCCACGCCTTCACTAAAATTATTTTAGGAAAGGGCACCTGGGTGGCTCAGGTCATGATCCTGGGGTCCTGGGATCGAGCCCCACATCAGGCTCCCTGCTTGGCAGGAGTCTGCTTCTCCCTCTCCCACTCCCCCTGCTTGTGTTCCTGCTCTCGCTATCTCTCTCTCTGTTGAATAAATAAATAAAATTTTTAAAAAAAATTATTTTAGTATCATATGATCTCACTGATATGAGGAATTCTTAATCTCGGGAAACAAACTGAGGGTTGCTGGAGTTGTGGGGGGTGGGAGGGATGGGGTGGCTGGGTGATAGACATTGGGGAGGGAATGTGCTATGGTGAGCGCTGTGAATTGTGTAAGACTGTTGAATCATACCTGTACCTCCGAAACAAATAATACATTATATGTTAAAAAAAAAAAAAAAGAGAGAGAGAGAGAGAAGATAGTAGGAAGGGAAAAATGAAGGGGGGAAATCGGAGGGGGAGATGAACCATGAGAGCCTATGGACTCCGAGAAACAAACTGAGGGTTCTAGAGAGGAGCGGGATGGGTGGATGGGTTAGCCTGGTGATGGGTATTAAAGAGGGCACATACTGAAAGGAGCACTGGGTGTTATATGCAAACAATGAATCATGGAACACTACATCAAAAACTAATGATGTACTGTATGGTGATTAACATAACAATAAAATAAAATAAAATAAATATTTGTATTTAAAAATATTATTTTAGGAAATAAACTATGGCCACATATAATGACTAACTCATTGCTGTGTGGAAGCAGATGCTTCCTATAACAGTTGTGATTTAGGATGGAGATAAAAAGAACTAGCACCACTATCCCCTTTTACTATGTTCCTAAGCCAGCAAAATGATCACATCAAATAAGGACCCAAATCAGAGGTGGAAATAGTCCTATAATAAGCAATAATTTCCCCTTCCCTGATCTTAAGTTAGCCAGCTAACCATTAGGCCTTCTAAATATGATGCCTCAGCAGGAATCAGTTAATGACACTTTTTTTTCCACCTCAAGATAAGCAGCTCTGCACTATGCTAGGAAATCTCACTCAGCTCTATTCAGGGAAATTGAGGTCGGATGAAATATAAGCCTCCCTTGGCACATTAAAAAAAATAAAGCATTTTTTAGCTAAGTTTAATCACAAGGTTTAATATCAGCATTTCCACACATAGGCATAGCTCCTACCCACTCCTCTGAATAAACATTTCTTTTAATCTAATCTGAAATCTTCAAATGCAGAATTAAATTCCACCCAAGCTAATCAGGCCCAGAAAAGCTGTTGAGACAAGAGATGAGATAAATATCTTTCTCGTAAGCCATAATCATTTGCAGAATTTCTCACCCAAGAGATGGGGATTGATTTTTATTGACAAGTTTGATATAGTGATAAGCAGTGTTTCATGGATTATTTTTTATAGAAGTTCTTTGTTTCAGTTTAGTGGGTGGAAAAACAAGCACTAATAATATTCTGGGTCAGAGTTCTTGGGCTGGTGAGCTATTTCCCAGAATCATAGAAAACTCCTGCCTTACAGAAAGCCATTTCACATGCAAGTACATAAGTATATGCATGTTTCCTTATCCACAAGAAAATTTTTTAAAATGCTAGATCAGGGGTGAGCAAACTTTCCTGTAAAGGGCAAAATGGTAAATATTTTAGCCTTTGTGGGCCATACACTTGTTATTTTAACTATTTAACTCTTCCATTGTAGCTTGAAAGCAGTCACAATGTATAAAAAAAATGGGCATGGCTGTGTTCCAATAAATCTTTATTTACAAAAACAAGTGACAGCTGAATTTTGTCTGTGGCCTGGGCAATAGTTTGCCAACTCTGGGCTAAAAGGTTAACACTTAAACTAGGTCTCTAGAAATTCATTGAGTAGAAAACACAAAGTCTCATGTTTAGAAGGACTCTTATGCAAGAATCAGATAAACTGTGCATTTATTTACCCAAATTCAACTCTGCATGGTATAAGTTCAAAAAGAGAGAAGGAAAGAGAAAAAAAATTTTAACAATTAAATAGCATAGACCATTAACCCACCATTGAACTTAGCTGAACCTACAACTGGTGTGGGAGAAAGACCTAAGGTAAGAGAGGAGAAATCTCATGTTTCTTTATCACTCACCTTCCCTAATTCTGGCCCCTCTGGAGTTCCTCAGGAACTCTGGAACTTACTAGAACTCTCATCACATGAGTACCTGGCCCTACAGAGTGACGTTCTAGTTGTAGTGTTTGATAGTATATCACTTTCTATAATGGCACTCACTAATTACTCAATTCAGTGCCCAACTAAAGAAACAGCAATCATCTCCAAGGCTAGAAGACAAAGAATGAGAGCATTTAACCTACTGACAGAGTTTGCGCTCTCCATAATAGTACCTGCATGACAGATTGTCAAGGGTAGTTGTAACTGCTGACCTTAAAACTTTACCTCAGCATAAGACAGAATGCCAGTACACCTAGCCCACCCCTCTTCAATGCTTGAAACCCGTCTTCTACATCCCCACGCAGTTCACTGAGCCAGTCAGTGATGAAATTACTACCATAATAGGAACTCATGACTTGGGGAAGTGATGTATTCCTTTTTTGAACCACTCTATTAGGAATTTCTTCTTCAGATTGAGCTAAAACATCTGCTTTCCCAAAGCTTTGTGTATACTATGGATAATCCCAAAACAGAAAGTAACCACCTGTCACCTGCTACCACTGAAATCCATGGTCATATACTATCATTTTCAAAATTCACTAACGTTGAAATTTGACATAAGGAATTTTGGAAGTTTCCCAGTTATGGAGTTCCTCCCTTGCCTGTGAATTTTCAGCCCTACTTGGTGCCAAAGAGTAAAGCAGAGTGGTGGTGGATAGAGGGCAATAAAGTTTTGCTTGCTTCAGTTGATACTGTATCTGAACCATTTATATATTTGCTCTGCCTATGAGAAACTCATCACTTCAATAGGCTCATATTTATATCAGTGGATTTCATTTGGATGTCTTAGACATTTAATATTTAGCCTCTGGAGATTTGGTTTGCTGATTTAGAAGTTTAAAAACAAAAGGATGCAGGGGCACCTGGGTGGCTCGGTTGGTTAAGCGACTGCCTTCTTTCTGCTCAGGACCAAGCCCCACATCGGGCGCTCTGCTCAGCGGGGAGCCTGCTTCTCCCTCTCCCTCTGTCCTCCTCTCCCTCTGCCTGCCACTCCCTGTGTCTGCCACTCAGGTAGCGACTGCTTGTGCACTCTCACTCTCTGTGAAATAAATAAATAAAATCTAAAAAAAAAAAAAAAAAAAAGACTACAGTGCATCCCACTGCTGAACAAGTGTCGTACAATTGCTCTTATAATTCTCTCAACTTTTTTTTTTAAGATTTTATTTATTTATTTGAGAGAGAGAGAATGAGAGACAGAGAGCATGAGAAGGAGGAAGGTCAGAGGGAGAAGCAGACTCCCTGCTGAGCAGGGAGCCCCATGCGGGACTCGATCCCGGGACTCCAGGATCATGACCTGAGCCGAAGGCAGTCGCTTAACCAACTGAGCCACCCAGGCGCCCCTCTCAACTTTATTTTTAATAAGAAAAGGAAGCAACAGTGATACCTAAGTCCTCTATGCCCTATTAAAAGATTCAGTGGACTAGAACTGTACAACTCCAGGTATAAATGACCTTCCCATGTAAGCATGGTAACTACCTATTTCTATTATCTGTCATCAATGCTTGAAAATTTTCCTCTACTTTCAGTAGGCGGTTTCTGAAACCCTGTTAATGGGAAATAATGCCTTTTGTTCCCTAATTCAAGGATTAGCATGATTAAAATGCAAGCATTCATGATCTAAGTTCATATAAATATCTAAATAGCTGATATAATTCCTAAGACTAGCCTATGAGCCATAAAGGTGAGTAAAGATTAGCTTAATACTGAAGCACTAAATTGGAGCAGAGGGCAGTATGAAGAAAACAGAACTGGAAGAATCTGAACGCTTAAAATAAACTTAGACTCATTTACAAATTTGCCTGGTACAAAGCAATGAGAAATGGAAAAGGAACAAAAGGATTGATCCAAGAAGACATTTGGTCATTTTCTGGATGGTCTAAAAGGGTAGTCCAGTTTCTAAAACAGAAGTGACAGTATATGGATCCACTTTATAACCCACCTATTGAACAGTTTCAACACAAACCACTTTTACATTTTAAATCAAACTGCCTATACCTTGATGGGCCAGCGCTTCATGTGGCCCATGGCCATCCTGAGGGCAGTAAGAATGATCAGGGATTCTGCCTGCTCTCCATACCCTACCCTACCCGGCCCCCTCAAACAAAACGTTGGAAACTCAACTCCAAAAGCACTGTTGAGTAATATAACTACTACTGATGGACTCATGGATAGACAGAAGGAATATCTGTAGAATTCTCTCCAAATCTCTAGTCTCTCTCCTGGACAATTGCCCCAGTTTCTCCAACTTACTTTTCCCGCAGAGATACTTAAAACCCCGTCAGCTTGCAATCCTCACCCAGCACAATAAACGCTAGTTCTATTGCATAAGCTAAGCAAAAACCTGGTCCTTAACCAAACCTTGGTCTTCTGAATATTCCAAGCAGGCCCTTAAGGCCCGGCTAGGTTATATCTATAAACACAGTTGATCCTCACAATCCTGGTGGGAGGCATTAAAGTCAGGGTTTCATCCTCATTTTACTACCAAGGAAACTGGAGCTTAGGTTAGACTTGCTCAAAGCCTCAGATCCAATTGTACAATTTGGATATTGGATAAAATTCCTTCCTTGAACTTCAAAGAATCAGGTAGTGCACTGGATGCTAGTGACACAACCTAATTAAGCACTATGACAAGTGCTGTGGCAAAAATAAACACGGAGGGGCACCTGGGTGGCTCAGGCCATTAAGCATCTGCCTTTGGCTTAGGTCATGATCCCAGGGTCCTGCATCAGGCTCCCTGCTCAGCGGGAAGCCTGCTTCTCTCTTTCCCACTCCCCCGCTTGCGTTCTTTCTCTCGCTGTGTCTCTCTCTGTCAAATAAATAAACAAAATCTTTAAAAAAATTTAAAAATTTTAAAAAAGTAAACATGGAATGGCACAGTGCCCAACCTTATCTGAGGAGTCGAAAAAGGTTTCTCAAAGGAAGAGGTGACTCCTGAGCTAGAATGCAATAGAAGGTATGGAGGTATCAAGGTGAAGAAGTGCATCCCACTGCTGAAAAAGGGCAAGGATACCCTAGAGAGAATTGGCAGCATGTGAAGACATGATGGCAGACTCTGGGCCTGAATTTAAATGTTTCTATTCTCCTTCACAAGCCATCACATAAAATGATCCTAATTCCTGTGACACTCATCCCACCAAGAACCCACTAGGAAGCTCTCCACTCATCAGTAGAATTTCTCATGACATCCTTTTATTTCTTCTTTCATTCATTTAACACTTAATGAATTACCACTCTAACATAAATAATAAAATAGATAACATGTATTGAGTACCTACTATGTGCCAGTCATTTTATATACATTATCTCATTTGATCTTGCCACATACCTACAAGGTAGGGACTATCTCCATTTTTTAATCTCCATTTTACAATGAATAAATGAGGCTCATTGCCATTAAGTTAGTTGTTAAAGGTCACACAGCTATGAAGTAACCGAAACAGAATTCAACCTTTCAGTCTATCTGTCCCACAAACCTGGGCTCTTTCCAGGATTTCACATTGCCTCATTCATCCACTCAAAAAAATATTTACTCATTGCCTACTATGCACTCTCTGCTATGGAAAACAGGTCCAGAGACTCAGAATTTTAAAATAGGAAATTTCTAAGAACTTCATTGTAGAAAGCAAAGACAAGGTTACTCACCTGCCAATAGCTGGGCAACCACCACATCCCTGTTCCAGAATACATCAAAATTACTGCTTTCTTTTATAGATGAGTGCAACTTAAGTAAGACCCTCTCTGAAAATTACCTTGTGGTCAGCAGGGAAGGAAAACCATTGTGAACCCAGGTAGGTGAAAGACCTATAACACTCAGCAGAGAAGGAGACATGGACCTTTGAGTTTTATGTAGGCAAACTTCAAAAAAGCTATTTGAAAAGAACACAGATGACATTTATTCAAAGGGGTGACAGAGTTTGTCTTGGAAAACATTAGACACCTCTCACCTTGTTGAGACCCCAACTTTCTTTCTGTAACTCCTGACATGAAGCATGCTTTTGTAATGGAAGGCCGGCTTTTTCCTTACTTCTCTGGAAGTTGACATCTACGCTGAGTAAGGCACTATGCTAGGGCTCACAGACAGAGGGAGAAAGTCCTTCCATGTGACCTTTCCATGCTGGACACTGACTTAGGAGCTTTTGAAGCAAAAGGGGAGAGAAGAGACCATTCTTTCCCTCCTGGCAGCAATAAGTTACATAAAGGCCACGTTCCTGGTGAAGAAATAGCAGTCCAGCAAACTGTGACTTCCAAGATTTAGTGGTGTTGAGAGCAGTTTTCTCTTCAAAACAATCCAATGTCAGGATTTGGGGGATAGCTTCCAACCTGGTCCCCAGATTTCACAAAAAAAAAATCTGTGTTCCCTAACATTCATTTAACAAATTCTTTCAAGCTTATCCAGCTAAAGTCAGTCTCTGTCCCTTGCAGATAGGAACTCTGATACAGTGGACATTTGCAGGTTTGGTCTGCTCAGTATCTTTTAGCCTTTTTTTTTAAGAGTGTCACAACAAAAATCAGTTTGTCCATCACAGAGGCTCTCCCTATCCTTCCCCTCCACAAATACTGTTTATATGGAACACCAGGATAATCAATGTATCCTGTTCCCCTGAATACAGTAACTACTCCACGTAAGGCACATGACCCAAGCTGGGACCAACAGTTTGACCTGGAGTTTTGCTTTTTATCTGCAACTAAGAAGGAAAACTTGTACACCTGAGAATAAGAGTAACTCAGCTTGTGAAATGTAAAATGGCAAAGTGCCATTGTTTTCTTACCAGCATAAAGTAACCTGGCTCAAAACATCTGACACAACGGCTACTGCAGAAAGGAAGAAAAAAAATAGCATGGGGAGGCGGAGCAAGATGGCGGAGGAGTAGGAGACCTGGATTTCATCTCCTCTCAGGAATTCAGCTGGATAGGGATCAAACCATTCTGAACACCCACAAACTCAACAGGAGATCGAAGAAAAGAAGAGCAACAACTCTCTCATCAGAAAAGCGACCACTTTCTGGAAGGTAGGACGTGCGGAGAAGTGAATCCAAGGCGATATTCGGGAGGATAGACGGCGGGGGAGGGGCCTCCATCGGTCGCTTCTGGCAAGTGATAGAGCCGCGGAGCACAAAATTGGAACTTTTAGAAGTCCACTCCGCTGAGGGACGTCACTCTGGTGGCTAAGCGGGGGGTGGAACCCTCCGGGACAGTGTGGTCTCAGGACCCTCGGGGTCACAGAAAGACCGGGGGTGCCTGAGTGTGGCAGAGCTCCCAGGTAATGGAGCAGGGAAGCCGGCTGCAGAGGCAGAGCCCAGGCGCGGGCTCTCAGCTCGGGGTTGCCATAAACCGTGATCCGCGGCACAGTCGGGCCCCTGCTCCTCCAGCAGGGACCCAACAAGCGGCAGATCCGGGGAGACTCACCTTCCTCGCCCGGGAGGAGCCGCGCGGGAGTGCACCGCAGGGATCTGCTGGGTTTGGAGACTCCACCAGGGGTCGGGGGCCAGAGATAGAAACGCGCGGTCATAGGCCGGGCGAGCACGGGGTGCGGCCGGAACCGGGGAGACGGAAGTGACTGACGGCTTTTCTGTGGGGGCGCACTGAGGAGCGGGGTCCCGAGTTCTCGGCTCCTCCGGGGCGGAGATTGGGAGGCCACCATTTTCACTCTCCGCCTCCAAAGCTGTATGGAAGGCTCGCAGGGAACAAAAGCCCCGGAGAGCAAACCCGAGCAGATTACTTAGCCGGGAGGGGGCAAGGGCGGGGCAATTCCGCCTCCGGCAGAGGCATTTGGAAACCACGGCAACAGGCCCTTCCCCAGAAGATCAGCGAGAACAGCCAGCCAAGACCAAGTTTACCGATCAATGAGAACGGCAGAACTCCAGCGCTTGGGGACTACTGCACATAGAATTCACGGCTTTTTTACCATGATTCTTTAGTCTTTTAAAGTTAATTTTTTTTTAACTGTCTTTTTGTCTTTTTATCTCTTTTTGAATTTTTCTTTTTCCCTTTATCAACCAACATCTTATCAATCCCTTTTTTAAAAAAAAAAACAACATTTTTATTTTTCATTTTTAGAGTCATATTCTATCCCTTCATAGTAGTTACCCATATTTTGGGCTTATATATATAAGTTGTTCTCTCTTTAAAATTTTGAGATAGTTTCTTCTAACAGATTAAAATATATCCTAAATCTCTAGTATATGGTGTTTTCTATTCCCCTGCCTGATCACATCCTCTCCCTTTTTTTTTTCTTTTTTCTTTTTTTAAATCCTCTTCTTTCTTTTTTCAAGTAACTTCTTATCAATTCCTTTTATAAAATTTTTTATAATTTCCATTTTTACAGTC
Organism: Mirounga angustirostris; assembly: GCF_029215605.1. Classification (NCBI taxonomy): domain Eukaryota; kingdom Metazoa; phylum Chordata; class Mammalia; order Carnivora; family Phocidae; genus Mirounga; species Mirounga angustirostris. The sequence continues at coordinate 170,335,046 of NW_026991709.1, read as the reverse complement.
ATATTCCATCCCTTCATCATATCAACCCTTATTTTTGTACATATATAAGTTTTTCTTTCTTTAAAATTTTGGGAGGCACTTTCTTCTAAAAGACCAAAATACACCACAAATCTAGTGTGTGGCACTGATCTATATACCATATAGATCATATTTGATCACATTCTGGTTTTTCTTTGGTTGTTGTTTTGTTTTGTTTGTTTTTGTCTTTATCTTTTTCTTTTTTTTCTTGTTCTTTTTTCTCTCTTTCCCTTTCTTATCCCACTGCTTCACGTCTTTTCTGATTTGTTTAGAGTATATTTTCTGGGGACGTGGTTACTCTGCTAGCATTTTGTTCTCTCATTAATCTATTCTCCTCTGCACAAAATGACAAGACGGAAAAAATCACCTCAACAAAAAGAACAAGAGGTAGTACCGACTGCCAGGGACCTACTCAATACGGATATTAGTATGATGTCAGATCTAGAGTTCAGAATCATCACTTTAAAGATACTAGCTGGGCTTTAAAAAAATATGGAAGTTATTAGAGAAACCCTTTCTGGAGAAGTAAAAGAGCTAAAATCCAACCAAGTAGAAATCAAAAAGGCTATTAATGAGGTGCAGTAAAAAATGGGGGCGCTAACTGCTAGAATAAATGAGGCAGAAGAGAGAATCAGTAATATAGAAGATGAAATGATGGAAAATAAAGAAGCTGAGAAAAAGAGAGATAAACAACTACTGGATCACGAGGGCAGAATTCGAGAGATAAGCGATACCATAAGACGAAACAACATTAGAATAATTAGGATCCCAGAAGAAGAAAGAGACAGAGGGCCAGAAGGTATAATGGAGCAAATTATAGCAGAGAACTTCCCTAATTTGGGGAAAGAAACAGGCATGAAAATCCAGGAAGCACAGAGAACCCCTCTCAAAATCAATAAAAATAGGTCAACACCCCGACATCTAATAGTAAAACGTACGAGTCTCATAGACAAAGAGAAAATCCTGAAAGCAGCTCAGGAGAAGAGATATGTAACCTACAAGGGTAGAAACATTAGATTGGCAACAGACCTATCCACAGAGACCCGGCAGGCCAGAAAGGACTGGCAGGATATATTCAGAGCACTAAATGAGAAAAATATGCAGCCAAGAATACTCTATCCAGCTAGGCTGTCATTGAAAATTGAAGGAGAGATAAAAAGCTTCCAGCACAAACAAAAACTAAAAGAATTTGCAAACACGAAACCAGCCCTACAGGAAATCTTGAAAGGGGTCCTCTAAGCAAAGAGAGACCCTAAAAGCAACATAGACCAGAAAGGAACACAGACAGTATACAGTAACAGTCACCTTACAGGCAATACAATGGCACTAAATTCCTATCTTTCAATAGTTACCCTGAATGTAAATGGGCTAAATGCCCCAATCAAAAGACACAGGCTAACAGACTGGATTAAAAAACAAGATCCATCGATATGCTGTCTGCAAGAGACTCATTTTAGACCCAAAGACACCCCCAGATTGAAAGTGAGGGGGTGGAAAAACATTTACCATGCTAATGGACACCAAAAGAAAGCTGGGGTGGCAATCCTTATATCAGACAAATTAGATTTTAAACCAAAGACTGTAATAAGAGATGAGGAAGGACACTACATCATACTTAAAGGCTCTATCCAACAAGAAGATCTAACAATTGTAAATATCTATGCCCCTAACATGGGAGCAGCCAATTATATAAGGCAATTAATAACAAAAGCAAAGAAACACATCGACAACAATACAATAATAGTGGGGGACTTTAACATCCCCCTCACTGAAATGGACAGATCGTCTAAGCAAAAGATCAACAAGGAAATAAAGACTTGAAATGACACACTGGACCAAATGGACTTCACAGACCTATTCAGAACATTCCACCCCAAAGCAATGGAATACACATTCTTCTCTAGTACCCATGGAACATTCTCCAGAATAGATCACATCCTAGGTCATAAATCAGGTCTCAACCGGTACCAAAAGATTGGGATCAGTCCCTGCCTATTTTCAGACCACAATGCTTTGAAACTAGAACTCAATCACAAGAGGAAAGTCGGAAAGAACTCAAATACATGGAGGCTAAAGAGCATCCTACTGAAGAATGAATGGGTCAACCAGGAAATTAAAGAAGAATTAAAAAAATACATGGAAACCAATGAAAATGAAAACACAACTGTTCAAAATCTTTGGGATGCAGCAAAGGCAGTCCTAAGAGGAAAGTATATAGCAATACAAGCCTTTCTCAAGAAACAAGAAAGGTCTCAAGTACACAACCTAACCCTACACCTAAAGGAGCTGGAGAAAGAACAGCAAATAAAGCCTGAACCCAGCAGGAGAAGAGAAATCATAAAGATCAGAGCAGAAATCAATGAAATAGAAACTAAAAGAACAGTAGAACAGATCAACAAAACTAGGAGCTGGTTCTTTGAAAGAATTAACAAGATTGATAAACCCCTGGCCAGACTTATCAAAAAGAGAAGAGAAATGACCCAAATCAACAAAATCATGAATGAAAGAGGAGAGATCACAACCAACACCAAAGAAATACAAACAATTATAAGAACATATTATGAGCAACTCTATGCCAGCAAATTAGATAACCTGGAAGAAATGGATGCATTCCTAGAGATGTATCAACTACCCAAACTGAACCAGGATGAAAAAGAAAACCTGAACAGACCTATAACCACTAAGGAAATTGAAGCAGTCATCAAAAATCTCCCAAAAAACAAAGCCCAGGGCCAGATGGCTTCCCAGGGGAATTCTACCAAACATTTCAAGAAGAATTAATACCTATTCTTCTGAAACTGTTCCAAAAAATAGAAATGGAAGGAAAACTTCCAAACTCATTTTATGAGGCCAGCATTACCTTGATCCCAAAACCAGACAAAGACCCCATCAAAAAGGAGAATTACAGACCAATATCCCTGATGAACATGGATGCAAAAATTCTCACCAAAATACTAGCCAATAGGATCCAACAGTACATTAAAAGGATTATTCACCATGACCAAGTGGGATTTATCCCTGGGCTGCAAGGTTGGTTCAACATCCGCAAATCAATCAATGTGATACAATACATTAACAAAAGAAAGAACAAGAATCATATGATCCTCTCAATAGATGCAGAAAAAGCTTTTGACAAAGTACAAGCATCCTTTCTTGATCAAAACTCTTCAGAGTATAGGCATAGAGGGTACATACCTCAATATCATAAAAGCCATCTAAGAAAAACCTACAGCAAATATTATTCTCAATGGGGAAAAACTGAGAGCTTTCCCCCTAAGGTCAGGAACGTGGCAGGGATGTCCACTATCACCACTGCTATTTAACATAGTACTAGAAGTCCTAGCCACAGCAATCAGACAACAAAAAGAAATCAAAGGCATCCAAATTGGCAAAGAAGTCAAACTCTCACTCTTTGCAGATGATATGATACTTTATGTGGAAAACCCCAAAGACTCCACCCCAAAACTGCTAGAACTCATACAGGAATTCAGTAAAGTGGCAGGATATAAAATCAATGCACAGAAGTCAGTGGCATTCCTATACACCAACAACAAGACAGAAGAAAGAGAAATTAAGGAGTTGATCCCATTTACAATTGCACCCAAAACTATAAGATACCTAGGAATAAATCTAACCAAAGAGACAAAGGATCTGTACTCAGAAAACTATAAAATACTCATGAAAGAAATTGAGGAAGACACAAAGAAATGGAAAAACGTTCCATGCTCATGGACTGGAAGAACAAATATTGTGAAGATGTCCATGCTACCTAGAGCATCTACACATTCAATGCAATCCCCATCAAAATACCATCCACTTTTTTCAAAGAAATGGAACAAATAATCCTAAAATTTGTATGGAACCAGAAAAGACCCTGCATAGCCAGAGGAATATTGAAAAAGAAAAGCAAAGCCGGCGGCATCACAATTCTGGACTTCCAGTTCTATTACAAAGCTGTCATCATCTAGACAGTATGGTACTGCCACAAAAACAGACACATAGATCAGTGGAACAGAATAGAGAGCCCAGAAATGGATCCTCAACTCTATGGTCAACTAATCTTTGACAAAGCAGGAAAGAATGTCCAATGGAACAAAGATAGTCTCTTCAACAAATGGTGTTGGGAAAATTGGATAGCCACATGCAGAAGAATGAAACTGGACCATTTCCTTACACCACACACAAAAATAGACTCCAAATGGTTGAAAGACCTCAATGTGAAACAGGAGTCCATCCAAATCCTAAAGGAGAACACAGGCAGCAACCTCTTTGACCTCAGCCGAAGCAACTTCTTCCTAGAAACATCGCCAAAGGCAAGGGAAGCAAGGGCAAAAATGAACTATTGGGACTTCATCAAGATAAAAAGCTTTTGCAAAGCAAAAGAAACGGTCAACAAAACCAAAAGACAACCGACAGAATGGGAGAAGATATTTGCAAATGACAGATCAGATAAAGGGCTAGTATCCAAAATCTATAAAGAACTCATCAAACTCAACACCCAAAGAACAAAGAATCAATCAAGAAATGGGCAGAAGACATGAACAGACATTTTTCCAAAGAAGACATCCTAATGGCCAACAGACACATGAAAAAGTGCTCAATATCACTCGGCATCAGGGAAATACAAATCAAAACCTCCATGAGATACCACCTCACACCAGTCAGAATGGCTAAAATTAACAAGTCAGGAAACGACAGATGTTGGCGGGGATGCGGAGAAAGGGGAACCCTCCTACACTGTTGGTGGGAATGCAAGCTGGTGCAGCCACTCTGGAAAACTGTATGGAGGTTCCTCAAAAAGTTGAAAATAGAGCTACCATATGATCCAGCAATTGCACTACTGGGTATTTACCCCAAAGATACAAATGTAGGGATCCGAAGGGGTTCGTGCACCCCGATGTTTATAGCAGCAATGTCCACAATAGCCAACCTGTGGAAAGAGCCAAGATGTCCATCGACAGATAAATGGATAAAGAAGAGGTGGTATATATATACAATGGAATATTATGCAGCCATCAAAAGGAATGAGATCTTGCCATTTGCAACGACGTGGATGGAACTGGAGGGTATTATGTTGAGTGAAATAAGTCAAAAAGAGAAAGACATGTATCATATGATCTCACTGATATGAGGAATTCTTAATCGCAGGAAACAAACTGAGTGTTTTTGGAGTGGGGGGTGGGGTGGGAGGGATGGGGTGACTGAGTTATAGACACTGGGGAGGGTATGTGCTCTGGTAAGCGCTGTGAATTGTGCAAGACTGTTGAATCTCAGATCTGTACCTCTGAAACAAATAATGCTATATATGTTAAGAAAAAAAAAAAGAAGAAGAAGAAGAAGGTAGCGGGAGGGGAAGAATGAAGCGGGGGAAATCGAAGGGGTAGACGAACCATGAGAGACGATGGACTCTGAAAAACAAACAGGGTTCTAGAGGGGAGGAGGGTGGGAGGATGGGTTAGCCTGGTGGTGGGTATTGAGGAGGGCACATTCTGCATGGAGCACTGGGTGTTGTGCACAAACAATGAATCATGGAACACTTCATCTAAAACTAATGATGTAATGTATGGGGATTAACGTAAGAATAAAAAAAAAAACATGGATGGGACTGGACGAGATTATGCTAAGTGAAATAAGTCAAGCAGAGAAAGTCAATTATCATATGGTTGCACTTATTTGTGGAACATAAGGAATAACATGGAGGACATTAAGAGAAGGAAGGGGAAAATGGGCGGGGGGAATTGGAGGGAGAGATGAACCATGAGAGACTATGGACCTGAGAAACAAACAGGGTTTTAGAGGGGAGGGGGGAGGGGGGATTGGTTAGCCCGGTGATGGGTATTAAGGAGGGCACGTACTGCATGGAGCACTGGGTGTTATACGAAAACAATGGATCGTGGATCACTACATCAAAAACTAATGATGTGTGGTGACTAACATAACATAATAAAATTTAAAAAAAAATGAAATGAAACAAAAAAAAGAAAATTAAAAGGTTTTGAAAGTTAGTGGAGGAAAAATGAAAAATGCGGAATGTGTTTCACAAAGGCACAAACTCATCATTTTAGAGCCTAGTGCTGACCCTCTAAACATGTAGTTATTAGCTAGTCCAAGTGGGCCAACCAAAGGAGGAAGAATGGCCCAGATGGATCAAAAACTTATAAATGGGGGCACCTGGGTGGCTCAGTCGTTAAGTGTCTGCCTTCGGCTCAGGTCATGACCCCAGGGTCCTGGGATTGAGCCCTACATCGGGCTCCCTGCTCTGCGGAAAGCCTGCCTCTCCCTCTCCCACTCCCCCTGCTTGTGTTCCCTCTCTTTCTGTGTCTCTCTCTGTCAAATAAAGAAATAAAATCTTAAAAAAAAAAACAAAAAAACTTATAAATGTCTTATATAAAGTCACTAGATACTGAACTAAGCAGCGGCCTAGAAAAATTCACTGTCTACCCCTTACCTCCTTTTTCATAGATTAATCGACCATATAAGTGTGGGTTTATTTCTGGGCTCTTTATTTTTTTCCATTGATCTATGCGTCTATTTTAATGCCAGTGCTATACTGTTTTGATTACTATAGTTTTGTAGCATAGTTTGAAATCTGGGAGCATGATACTTCCAGAGTTTTTCTTCTCTCTCAAGATTGCTTTGGCTATTTGGTGTCTTCTGTGGTTCCATACAAATTTTAGGATTCTTTGTTCTATTTCTGCGAAAAATGCCTTTGGTATTTTGATGGGAATTGCACTGAATACGTAGATTGCTTTAGGTAGTAATAAATCCCACTTGATTGTGGTATATGATCTTTTTAATGTAATGTTGAATTCAGTTTGCTAATATTTGTTGAGGATTTTTGCATCTATGTTCATCAAGGATATTGGCCTGTAATTTTCTCTTCTTTTCTTCTTGTTTCCTTTCTTTTTTTCCTTCATTTCATTTTTTCTTTCTGATAATGAGAATCTGCATAAAAAGGAATACTAAAAAAAGTCCAAAAGAAGATTGACATTGCTTTTTGGTATGATAAAAACAAGGAGAATTGGTGGTTTGAGTGTTTTTGTTTGTCTTCTGTTCAGTGAGCTAAGTGCAATGACTCAGAAATCCTGGCAACCTACTGGAAGAAAGATGGTGGCAGACAGACAAGGAGATCTGCCCCCTACCCCAAGCACCAGCTCTGTTCAGCAACAAGGTAATGATCTAATCATTAAACTATTATATAGCAGGTGCTCAATGAAAGTTTTAAGCAAATGAGTTACAGAAAGAGATAATAATAGCACAGTGGTTAAAAACATGGGCTTTCTCTCCACTTACCATACATACACTTTTGTGTGTGGATATTACACTTCCCAAAAAAAGTTTTGCTTTGTTTTGTTTTTAATGAGCTCTCAAACTAGTTTGAATGGGTTAAAAATCCCTGCTTTGCCACTTTCTGGTCATGACATTGAGCAAGTCACTTCATATTTCATCTCTCTAAGCTTCATCTCTAAAAAGGAGATATTATAATACCTAGTGTCATGGTAAGGATTCACTAAGATCTAAGTAAAGTCCTTAGCATACTGCAGAACACACAGGAAGAACTAAACAAATGCAGCCACTGAAGTTAATATGGATGAAAGAATGTTGATCTCCATCTCAACTCTGGACACTTCTTCCACTTACTGAGTACATGCTGTGTGTCAGGAAGTATGTTAGATGTTGTTCTAGGAAACTGTTGGCCAAATTCCTGTTCATAGATTCAAGCCCTCCTCATATTTGCTATACAAGTAATGATTTTTTTCTCTTTTGGACTATTGTCTCTTTTACTAAAATAAGGCAAAGCAATCTCTGTACCTTTCCCAAAGGTAAATATTACATTTTGTAACAAGTAGAACAGATAAAGCTTGCAAATTCATGTGCAAAGATTCTTTCTTAACAGTTGCTATTAAACCTCAGTTCCCACCTTTATCATTATTAGGGGTTGAACTGTATCCCCCCAAAAGATACGGAAGTCCTAACCTCTCAGTACCTCTGAATGGGACTTTATTTGGAATTAGAAGTTTATAGATGATCAAGTTAAAATGACGTCATTAGGGTGGGTCTTAATCCAGTATGATGGGTATCTTTATAAAAAAGGGAAATTTGGACACAAAGACAGACATGCTCAGGGGAAAGACAATGTGAAGACACATAGGAAGAAGGGGCCACATGACTGGAGTAATGCATCTATATATAATACAAGAAACACCAAGGACTGCCAACAAACACCAGAAGCTTAGAAGAAGGAAGAAAGGACTATCCCCTAAAGCCACTGAAAAAAGCATGACCCTGCAGACATTTGGGACTTCCAGCCTCCAGAACTGTGAGACAAGTTTCTGTTGTTTTAAGCCATCCAGTTTTGGGTACTTATGTTAGAGCAGCCCTCGCAAACTAATACAATCACCATTACCAAAACCCTTTGGGGGGCTGGTGATTTGCAGAGAATTAAAAGCTCCCACAGCATATGGCCAATATATGGGACTCATGCAAGTGGCATGCTCAAGAGTGGGGCTAAATGACAAACTTCTTGTTTTTAAAATCAAAAGTAGATATATAATAGCATTAAATGCTAGCTGGAATGAGGTGAAATATCTGACCTCAGCACTGAGAAAGCTCTGATGACAGAATTATTTAACATAGCTTCACTTAGAGAGTCTTCCTTGAGGGGCTTTAAAATAAAGAGGTCTAAAACGAAGGAGAATACAGATTTTCAAGAGGAATGGGGCAAATGCTGAGGTTTCAGATGTGGGATAAATGAGAATGGACTCCAACAGAGGTTAGCAAACTGTGGCCTGCAGACAAAATCTGTCCGCCACCCATTTTTGTAAATAAAGTTGTACTGGAACACAGCTATGCTCACTTACTACATATTGTCTATGGCTGCTTTCATGCTGCAACAGCAGAACTGAGTTGCTGCAACAGAGATCATATGGTCTGCAAGGCCTAATATATTTACTATCTAGCTCTTTAAAGAAGAAGTTTGCTGAACTCTACAGTAGAGTGTTCTATATTAGAGGTTCTCAAACTTCAGCAGGTATCAGAATCCCCCGAAGGCCTTGTTAAAACTCAGATTGCTGAGTCCCCTAGATTTTCTGACTCAAAATATCTGGGGTAGGGCCTGATCATTTGCATTTCTACAAGTTCCAATGACCTCACTTTGAGAACCATGCTTTAAGTTTACACTAAACAGATGCATCTAGTAAGAGTGATTTAAGGGAAGGGGAGAGGAAGAGCAGTTGATTAAAAAATTGTGTTTGAGTTTGAAAAAGAAGAACACAGTTGGGCAACTTACACTACCTGACTTCAAATTTACTGTAAAGTGAATAATCGAGACAGTGTGGTACTGTCATAATGATAGACTACCAGATTAATGGAACAGAATAGTCTAGAATTAAGCCATCACATATACAGTCAACTGACTTTTGACAAAGATGAAAAGGTAACACAACGAAGAAAAGATTGCCTTTTCAACAAATGGTGTTGGAACATTTTGATATCCATAAGCAAAAAATATAAACATCAGTTCATTCTTCACACCATACACAAAAAGGAGAACAGCAGGTTTTTCTTCATGGTTTGTAGGAAAGATAAACCCAGAAGCAGATTAGGTCAGACACTGGTGCATGAACTACACCTCAATGTTTATACAAGAGAGAAAATAAAAAAGAAATCTGACAGATGTGATAACATAGTGCTCTATGCCATCCACCGAAACTCTATTAGTATCAGAAAAAAGACTGCTGAGGCTCTGTCCTGAAGAGTACTCAGTTCTAACGATGAGAAAACAAATCTTAACTTCCAGTTCACACTTTAGCAAAAGGAATTATTCAAACATCCTTAAAGAGAGAGGATACTCTATGTTCAAGTATTGCCGAATGAACACCTTACTCCATGTGACTCAGCCCTGCCCCCCTCCCCACCATCCCACCACCATGCAGAATTTTGCCATCTACTAAGGATTTTGCCACCATCAGCAGCAAGGAGTATTTGCAGATGCTCTGAAATCTATTCCAGGATTCTCTAATATACAGGGAAATCCCCTCATCATGCATATGTCAAAATGTTGGTCAACACACAAGAGTCTATATGGAGTAAGTACCCAGAACAGGAGATAAAGCTAAAAGTAAAGAGTTAATTGACTTTGAGGTGTTGGTTAAGTGATAATTGGACTTGAGTTTCACAAATGTATCTATAAGGGACAAACAAATCCAAAAATCACCTGAATAATTCAGGTCACATGATTTCATCTAAATTAGACCAATTATGTCAAAAATAAGTTAATCAGTTACTTGCCTGGTCTTAGGAAAATATGAATATAGATGGTAAAATAGATAACCCTGGAGCAAGGAAACACAAAGAGGCAGAACTTAGGTCTGCCCATGCCAAAGAAGGCTCCACACCTGAACTGAGTCTTAAAGAATGACTGGGATTCCAGTTAGAGGTACTTGTGAGATAGAGAGGACATGGAGCTGTGGGATGGGAAGTGTATGTTATACTCAGGGAAGAACATGTTCAGAGGTGAAAGAAAGCACAAGGTAAGTTCAAGAGTAAGCAAGTGCTTCTATATATCAGAAACATGAGGTGCCAGAGGGTATGGTGGGAAACACGACTATGGTCAGACCATGACCTCCTTTTGTGCCAGGCTGAAGCAAGCACACTTTACCCTTGTAAGCACCTTTAACTAGAGGAGTGATGTTATCAAATGTGTGTTTTAGAAAGATCATTTCAAAGGCACTATGATGGGTTTGATGTGGCAAAATGGAGGCAGGGAGACAAGCTAGGTTTCTGTATAAACAGCCTTTTTTTTTTTTTTTTAAGATTTCATTCATTTATTTGTTGGGAGTGGAGAGAGAGAGCACAAGCAGGGGGAGCGGGAGGCAGAGGGAGAAGCAGGCTCCCCACTGAACAAGGAGACCAATGTAGCACTTGATCCCAGGACCCCAGGATCATGACCTGAGCCAAAGGCAGATGCTTAACCGACTTAGCCACCCAGGCATCACAGAAACAGACTTTAGATAGGACAGCGGCAATGCAAGAAAGGGGGAAAAAATAAAAAGTACTTAAATCTAGGGGCATCTGGGTGTCTCAGTCAGTTAAGAGTCCGACTCTTGATTTCTGAATGATTGATTAGATTGATTAAGTACAAGGGAAAGAAGAGTTTTTTAAGATGACCCCCAGATTTCTGACTTGGGAAAACTGAGTGAATGGTAGTGTCAGTGTCAACAATAAAAACACAAGGGGAGAAGTGGGCTGTGGAAAAAGGATGATAAGGCTGACTTTGGCCATGTGTAGTTTGTGATGTCTGTACTATTTACATGTGTGTTTTCTAGGTATATGCTCAAAAATAGGGCCAATAATAAGAGTAAACTTTACAAATCCCAGGCATCTTCCAAGCACTTTCCTTATACAATTCATTTAATCTCATAACAACTCTGTAGGATAGGTGCTATTATTAGCTCTATTTTGCAGATGAGAAAGTGAGGTTCAGAGAGGTTAAGTACCTGAGGTCACAGGGCAAAAGTGGGTTTCAGAGCCACCTTTCTTAATCTCTAAGGTATCTAGCCAAACTCCCTTACTCTTCTGGTGAGGAATTGTGATTAACCCAAAGTCAGATAACTAGCTAGTATTAGCTAGAATTATATTATGGTAGTCTGGAAATTAAATGTGGGTCCCCTATGTAATTGGTAAGAATTCTGCTACTAAAATACATTTCCCTTTGAGTACTCAGTGAAAAACAAACTCATAATTGATTTCCTAACAAAAAATAATAATAATGTATTTGGTTAGCTTTGGAGGTTGGAAAATAAAGTAAAAAGAGTGAAAATGTATTTTATGTAACTGCTATCCATACCAGAAGATGTCATAGGAATTTCTTTTTACACAGAGAATGGAAGAAAAGACTGGGGTACCACCAAGAGTGTGTCATATTGTGCTACCACATGCGGTCCTCTGACTTATTTTGGTAAAAAGACCAGGTTTTAGCTCATTCGGTTTTTTCCTTAGCTTTGTTGTTCATTACAGCTTTTGCTCAAGGGAGAATCCATCTCTCCATCTCTATCCCCTTCCTCCTTCCTGGTTACTACAACGCCAGGATGGACCCACTGCCATGAAGGGTCCCAGACTAAGTCACTAGTTACCCTGGGGAAGATGGTTATTTAAAAGATGGCCTGAATGTCATTTTCAAACTGAAGGAGCAATAGAAATTACAGCTATTTGGGTATTTCACTCTGTATAAAAAGGTTGGACAGAGAGGAATGGGTGAAAGAAGATCTGAGCTCTAGTCTTAGGTCTGCCCTTAACTAGGGGTATGACCTGGATTAGTCACATAACCTCTCTGCATCTCAGCTGCTTCATCTGCAAAATGAAGGCCTTGGATCAAGTGATCTCCAAGTTCCCTTCCAGTTTTATAACTCCATGATTTTGCACAATTCCTAGTAATTTCGTTATGTCCAGGCAACAGGAGCCCCCGTCGTGGCACCCATACTTTAGAGAGTTCCTAAGACCAAATGGATGAGCCTAGCCTTGGACCTGATTCCAAGCATCAAGGACATCAGAATTCTCTCTTCAACTGGCATTGAGCCAGCTTCCAGAGGCTGCTGTCTGCAGAGGCTGAGAACTGAATTTGACCATGCAGGCTGAAATATCCACTTGCATGGATGGATGTGGGGCTGGTGGGGCGGTACAGGCCGCTGACTGGCTATCTTTGCTACCACACGCTGGCACCAAATTCTGAGAGGTCCACGCCTAGTCTTCCAAGTCATCATAATATTAATTGGTCAATGTAGGAGGATGAAACTTACCTTATTATTTTGTTAGCCTGATTTACAACTTTTAAATATTTAGATGTATACCGAATGCAAAATCATTCGTACTCTTGCCCTGGGCCCTGAAAATATTAAAGGTTGCCCTAGAGATTCACCTGCAAGAATCTAACTCTTCAAGCTCTATAAGTTTCAGTTAAAAGAGGTATAAATAATGACATAAGATATGGCTGAGCATGGTGTGGATAGGATATGTACATTAATTTGGAGTCTAAAATGAATTGCCATTTTTCTCCTCTCAAAAATAAAAGATTATGCCTATTCTTAAATGCTTTAAGACCCTAGGTTATCCTATTGGTACTTATAGAGCACCACAAATCAATTATTTGAACATCATAAGTCCAAATTTCAAGTAATATCCATTAATGGAGCATTGAAAATCTGGTTATATAATTTTCCCTTTTTTTTCCCTTTTGCCATAAGACAAAAAAAAAAAAAACAGAGTTTAGAGGGTAAAATCTGGGACCTCAGACATATGCTTCCATTAAATCATAAGAGAATCTTGAGGGTCTCAAGGAACTAAAATAAATTCAGTGGGCTTTGTTCTGCCATGTATCCACCCCAACTCCACCAAACACTCAAGTTCATATTCTCTTTCCAGCTTGCTTGCTCTTGCTCTCACTCTGAGAGGGTTTCTCTTGGAAACTCCTTAATGCTGTTGGCCTCTACACCAGACACTGGCCCTCTACAGACTAGCTACTCAAGGATCTTTCCTTGCACAAGTAGAGAGTAATCTTAGTCAACATCAGCACCATGCTTTATACCTAACAAAATAGGCTCAGATCCTTAATCTGAAACACCTCTCACAACAACCCTACAGGTAGATTATATTTTTTGCATTTTACATAAGAGGAAACGGAGGCTCAAAGAAGGTAACTCAGCAACTGAGATACTCAACCTAGGTTATAAGCCTCCAAGCACTCCTTAAATTATCCTCAGGCCAACTCAACCAAGAACTTATGTTGGACTAAGGGCTGTGCTGGACAAGGGGGCATTTGCTTGGGTCTTAGTGTGTGATCTTACGCTTTTTGGGACAGAGCCCCGCAACCACAATTGACTCTCTGCTCAGCGGGGAGTCTGGTCAACTGGGAATAAGGGAGTTTACTGGCCTGGGGATTTATCTAAACTACTTTGGAGAACTGCTCCATTCTGGGTACTAGAAGGAGTTGTGCTTATATCTAAAGAACAGATTAAAAATTGAAAGCGTGATGTCAGAGGCAAAGACAGTTAAATTTACTATATCCTCAATGTATGAAATTAAGGATGCTTAGTAACATTTAGTGGTATTTTGAAATCGCCATATCCAGATTTAAAAAATAATAATATAGTTAAAACAAAAGCAAGTTCATTAAAATCTAATCATGTCCTTCTCCTTTATGTATTAAAATGAAAGCTGTGAGTGATGCTTTTAATTATAGTCCTGATGTTTTAGTTGCTGAGCAGTTTATGTAAAGTGACAGTATCACTTTCTTATTGCATAGGGACTCCTACTGAATTTGTAATGTAAACAAATAGGAGACTAATAATTCAGGGACAGCAGTAAAATTGATAGTACTCACCAGATAATAATCTTAATGGATTAATTGCAGATTGCTGACTCAGACCTAATTTAGTTTGAGAGTTAACTAATTAGAGGGAAAAGAGTTACATGTTCACTTCTTTGGCAGGATCTGCACCTAAAGTCCTCATGGTGTTAAAGACAAAAAAGATTCAAGGAAAAATCAGTGTCCACACTGAAAATCAGTATCAATACAATTTTCCTATTCTCTTTAGGCTTGCCTATATAACTCTGAATATCCAAGACCAGTGGGCAGATGTCAAAAGGAAATAGGATTCGCATTAATTAAAACAAAGAGTAGGGACTTGGTCCACAATGTCATTGCCTACATTATAAATAGTAAATACCCCATCAAAAAAGGCATTAAAGAAAAAAAAAAAGGCAGAGGGTGCCTGGGTGGCTCAGTCAGTTGAGCATCTGCCTTAAGCTCAGGTCATTATCCCAGGGTACTGGAATTGAGACCTGCATTGGGCTCCCTGCTCTGCTGGGAGTCTGCTTCTCACTCTCCCTCTGCCTGCCACTCCCCCTGCTTGTGCTCCCATGTGCACAGCTCATGCGTGCTCTCTCGCGCGCGCTCTCTCTCTCTCAAATAAATAAATAAATAATCTTTCAAAAACAAAAAAGAAATTCTAAAAAAGAAAAGCGGAGTACCTGATGGCTCAGTCGGTTAAGTGTCTGCCTTCAGCTCAGGTCATGATCTCAGGGTCTTGGGATAGAGCCGCACAACCGCAACTGGCTCTCTGCTCACCAGGAAGTCTGCTTATCCCTCTCACTCTCCCTCTGCGTTCTCCCTCTCTCTCTGATAAATAAATAAAATCTTTAAAAAAAAAGAAAAGAAAAGAAAAAGGCAAAAAAGGAGATTCTTACACTGAGGGAAAGACATGGTTTCAACATATTTTTGAAGGTCACTTCAACTTTAATGTTCTGTGATCTCAGACTCAGACCTTAATTAAATCCAATTCCACCTTCCTAGATATTTACCAAAACAGTAGTCTTCCCTGGTTTAAAATATGCTAGACATTTTTCCATATGCTTTAAAAGCATATTAGAAATGCTCTGTAAACTCTTCTGATTTAAAATAAGGTATGGTCATCTTGTGTCACATACAAGGATATTTTATTGGTAAAATTTTGTTAGGAGATGGTTAGAGCTAAGAAGCAGTCAGTCTCATGAAGCAAGGAGTTAGGAGTTTTACATATCATGTTCCTTTTATGAGTTTCCCTAGAGAAATCATGTTGTATGCAAACTTCAGAAGGCACAGTCCTTGCTTACTGAATAATCCACAACTGAAGCTTCAAAGAGATCATCTGAACCTCATATATAACCCCATCTTAATATAAAGACAGACTTTCATATGTTCACAATGTTCACATGTACACTCAAAATAACCAATAATGAGTGAATAATGATTTTCAGCTGCAGGAGGCGATGACAGGCTTATTTTATTTTTCATTGTTTCTTTGAACCTAACAACAACTAAAGATGCTGGCGAATTACTTAATGCAAGATACATTATCCTACCCCAGCCCAGTAGCTGCCATAAAAGC
This sequence comes from Mirounga angustirostris, assembly GCF_029215605.1. Classification (NCBI taxonomy): domain Eukaryota; kingdom Metazoa; phylum Chordata; class Mammalia; order Carnivora; family Phocidae; genus Mirounga; species Mirounga angustirostris. The sequence continues at coordinate 170,319,105 of NW_026991709.1, read as the reverse complement.
TCCCATATCTTCTGTCCTCATGAGAAGACTACTGAGAGTCTTCAAATGGTCTAAGCCTTGTCCTAGCAGACAGAAATGTTTCCCTTCTCTAAACTGGGAGAGTGCATATGAAGTTTACTCCAAAATTAATAATAATGAGAACTGTAGCAGTTGAAAGTTAATATTTGGAACCAAGAACAGCAATAATAACAAAAGACGCCACAGTTAATAACTGCAATAATGACTATGATGATTACAAATTGATGGATTAATTGTAATAAATGGTTCAATAGTAAGTTAGAGCATAACTTTATGATAAAAGATTAATAAGGAAAGAGAAGTAAAAGGGTTTATACATACATAGGTAACTGTAGGTACGTGTGAATTGCCAGAATTATCAACTATGCTGATTTAAATAGGATTTTCTTGTTTATTTAGGAATGTGTCTCGAAGGAGAAAGATATTTATGGTGGGTAGGACTAAAAAGGAGAAATCTCAAACTCAACTAGGATGGACCCACACTGACACACCAGAAGAAAATGTTTTTTCCTGGATATATCAAACCTACCCTGACCTTAGATCCTTTATCCTTTGTCTTTCTCTATGAATAGTACCTTTAATATGACCAATTGTGTGTGCATTCCAATTATCACTCGTAACTGAGCAATTTTAAGTACACCCAAGATATTGTAAATTCTATGTTTACTGAACCCTGGGGTAGTTTATATCCTTGGCACCAAGACATTAGGATGTTCTGGATTGACTTGGAGGTTCACGCTAATGGGCAAGTGCTATATGTCAAAAGATACCAAGATCCCATAAGAAGATGATCAGAACGTGAAAGCCAGCACCTCCAAATTAGGGATCAATTTTGTGTTTGGAGGTTCAATCTTCCCATTCTTTCAATAAGACTCAACTCATATGGGTTGTTATATTAATGGGGAGGAGCTGAACTGGAAGTGAATTACATAATGAGGAGCAAGGGCATAACCAATACAGTAGCTTATCACCATATGCTCTACAAACCCACACAAGTTCAAATATATGTTGCTCATTAAAAAATATATATATATAACTTAAATAATATGGGCAATTCTGCCCACCATTTCATTGAATAAGTCTATAGCCAAGAGTCAGAGGGAAGTGAAATACATGAATCCATAGTGTTTTCAACCAATCTCAGTTCTATTGTTCCAAAGAGCAAGAATGTCCCTGTGATTAAACCAATTTTACTGAGTGTTCAAAGTAATATTTATTAGACCCCAATTTTGTCTTATACTCTGACTACAGAAGGTAAACTCTGTGTAAGATACTTTATTCACTATTTAAACATTAACCAAAATTTCCTCCTTGGAGAAAATGTGAGAAGGTAAATTGTCTGCCCCATGATGCCATGAGGTTAGCAGTATCTGAAGAAGTAGTCAATCAGACTCTTCTTATTTTTCTATATTACATCAGTCTAAGTTTACCTAGTTCTAGTAAATTTTAGACTTATTCCAAAATCAAACATTACTTAAAATCACCTTGCAGGCAAAAGATACAAACTAATATGTTAACAGCACCTTTCAGCAGGACCTGATGTGTTGTGACCATACAATAGGATGACTATACAACATGGATCTTCTGAACTGCCAAAAGAATTTTAAGTTATGATGCAACACAGACTATGTATCTTTAATGTCAGGAAGCACCTGTGTAAGCCTTTGTTAATTCTAAACCTTGTGGTATATGGAAATATTGATTTTCCTATTCAGACACTGGAATTATTATTCAAATATTTGTCTTTTTCATTTGGAAGGCTGTTTGAAGACTGTGAGCTTCTTAAGACCAGGGACTATATCTTGTTTACTGATACTTATTTTCCAGTGCCTAGTACATTATAGATGTTCACTAAGTATTTAATGAATGATGAACAGAATTGTGGACTTAAAATTGAGAAGGACAGAATTTTGTTGGAGGGGTTCTCAATCAATTAAAATCAAAGTTGCTTCCATTGCAGCAAATGGAAGTAATTATGCATTTATACTCACCAACCATTGATAATATGGCACATGTGTACAAAAGTGACTACATGTCAACAAACATTGTAACAGTGATTAATAAATTTCTTCTAGTTTTGAATTTAGTGTCCACTGGTAGTTTGTCTTAAACTTCCTCTGGACTTCATATTACCAAAATAATTTTTTAATTTAACAGGGTTTTCTGAACGTGCACCTGTACCTTAACATGTACCTCCTTGTGATATCCCAATGTAGCTATCTTGTATTGACACTGATAAAATTGTTTTATGCACATGTTTTATCCCTCCAGGAAACCTCACTTAGGGCAGAATTATGGGCAGTAGGTCTTCAACAAAACATCTGTTTAATGAAAGTACAATAGGTATGCTCTGGGACTATGTACATAATGGGTAAGAGGGCAGGCTGAGAGATAAACCTCTCATGATCAGACCCTAGCTCATCTCTTAGTGCCATTTCAACATGGGCAATTTGCTTAACCTCCTGAGCTTCATTTTCTTCATGTATAAAACACAAAAAATGTTTGTGAGGATTAAGTGGGGTCACCCATGTAAAGAGCTTAGAATAAAGCACACAATAAGATCCTATTATGCCAGGGGCTGCTGTAAGTGCTTTGCTTATATTAATTTGAATAAACACTACAATTAATAGATGTTACATGTAATAAATGTCAGCTATTATTAGCTATTTTTATTAGGTTGGATGTATAAAATTACCAATATTTCACCATTTTGACCTGGAAAAGCAACAATTCAGTGGGTTTGATCTGATATTCTATGAACTTAAGAAACATGAGCAATGTGGTCAAATTAGTCTGTTAACTCAGAAAATAGGAGACATGGGTAAACCAATTGTTTAAACAATCAAATCTAAAATATTAATCCATTAGAAATAGTCTCTGCATGTAATAAGCTGGGCTTTATATTATATTTGCATCCCTGGTTTCAGGACAGAGACGGGAAAGCTAATTTGGAAGGGTTGAAATTGGGAGGAGAAACTTCAATACTCCACACCAGGGCATTTCTACACTTTTCTGATTATCACCCACATCTAATGGCCCACTGGTCTGGCTTAAGGCTAACTTTGTTTATTTGGGCAGAGTTGGTGGATGTCTGTGGGAAGTGATTTCAGGGAAATTTTGAAAAGATAAATATTTTAAAATAAAATCCCCAAAATTCAAAGTAGCAGTTATCATCATCTTGGGGTCAGAAATGATATTCCCAGATAATTCCTGACAAACTTGAAAACATATTACCTGAACAAGCTCATGCTTAGCTCATTTAGTACCCACTAAACAGGGTTTCAGATTAACAGACTGCTGATGGAATAAATGAGAGGATACATATGCTGTGATGAGGCAAGTGATGGAAAAGCAAGTGAAGCAAGAGAGCAGGAGGCTTGGATTAAAGACTCAGGATGTCTAGGAACTAAAGTGGGGAAGAAAACTAAAAATAAATGATCCAAACATACCTGGTTTAAAACTATGTCCGCACGCTCTCCCTAATCCTCTATGCTCCGGATCAGTGATAACACCTTCCACACTTCCCACCCTCCCACTGTGGTCCTATTCTTTAGCTGGTCTAAAATCGGACTTTCCTCTAACTAAGATTATCTCAAACTGCCTTTTTCTGCCTAATATAAAGTGACTGCTTTCATCTGAGCATCTGCAAAGCAATTTTCCTCACCCTTCACTTCGGAATGCATGCTTAAATATAGCCCCAGTAGCTGTTGTGCTTAACAACATCAGTGAATTGCACTCCAATTTGACTTTTTCAAATAACCATCAATATCTGTAAAGATTCTTAGTACCACCGTAAATAAAGTCCCTGAGTTGAACGATCATTCTTTCTCTTTTTAAATAAGAAGTATCCTCTGAACTTTAAACAGTTTTTAAATGAACCAACAACAATCCTTATCAGGAGTTTTCGTTTGTTTGTTTTTTTGTTTTATTTTTTAATGAACTGAACACAAGCATTAACACAGGAACAGTTGGTCTCTAATCATTAGCTGGAGAAAACTGTATTACATGGCTAATGGAAACACTAGGGAGGCACAGGGGAAATAAGAACTATGTGTTGGCAACAGCAACCTGTCTGTAGACAGCTCCAAGTTACCAAGTAGGCTTGCGTTACTATAAACAATACAGAAGCAAAAGAGTTATTATAAATAACATTCTTTCAGCCTCCTGAGAATTTACCATATGAGGCATCTTGGGCCTGTGAAGGCTAGTAAGGAGTAGCTTTGGCATTACTGAGGAATGCACTGTTAATATAAACCTTGTTGGCATGTTTAGCAGAAAAGTGACCAATGATAGCAATAGCAATCCCATACATTTATACAATACTTATATTGTATCCATTGACCTCCTTTTTTTAGTTTCTTTTAGCTTTATTCCTATCTTTTATTTTTTTTTATTTAAATTCAATTAGCCAACATATAGTACATCACTAGTTTTTGATGTAGTGTTCAATGTGAACTCCTTTAATCTTGACAACAACCCTAAGAAATGAGCATTATAAATGAGGTTCAAAGAGGTAAGGGACCTGCCCAAGGTCACACAGATAATAAACGATAGAGGCCAAATTTTATTTAATATTACTCAATGAACTTTTACTGACTTCCCTCCCTGTGCAACTCTCTGTGCTAAGCACTGGGGACACCAGAAAATAAGTCACAGTTCCGGCCTTCAGAGAACACAGAGCCTGCTGCAGACAACAGATGGTTAGTCATTCACTCAGCAACTTCCAATTGTTGAGGGTCTTCCACGTGCCCAGTATGACTGGGGTACTGAGAAATGAGCAACACACAAAATAGACAAGGTTCCTACTACCCTGGAATGTGCATTCTAGTAAGGCCAGACAAGTAATTTAAAATAAACAACACAAATGCTACATATTCTACGACTCCAACTATGTGATATTCTGGAAAAGACAAAACTATAGAGACAGTTTTAAAAAATCACTTGTTGCCAGGAGTTTGGGGGGAAATGAAGAAGGGAGGGATACCTTAGGGCAGTAAAACCATTCTGTATGATACCGTCCTGGTGGATATATGACTTTACCTATATATCAAAACCCATATTGCTATACAAGACAGTGAACCCTAATGTAAATTAAGGACTTTAGTTAATGTATCAATATTGGTTCAACTGTAACAAATGTATTATACTACTGAAAAATATTAACAGTAGGGGAAACTGGGTGGTAGGAGGAGGAAGGGCATATATGGGCCTCTCTGAACCATCTCCTCAATTTTATATAAACCTGAAACTACTATAAAAAATAAAGCCTATTAATTAAATTAATTAATTAACTAAGCAAGGCAATTTCTTGAGTGCAACCAAACTCAGTAAAACAAAGCGATATCACAGAGCCACGAAGGTGCTATAATGGATCAAAGAAGGCATCTCTGAAGAGATGACATTTTAACAGAAGCTTGAAATGAAACAAGCCTCAAGACTGTGGCAGCAATCTGGTTGGGAGAACCCAGGGAACTTGCCTCTCATCCTGAGGCTGTAGAACAAGCCACCTCTTTGCCTTAGATTTTACATTTATTCAAGTGCCTTTAGGGGAAGCTAATGGTGAACACAGGGGAGGAAGAGAAGTTAAGCTTCCTCCCTCCCACCATCCTCACACAGCAAGCTACACCTTGGAACAGCCCTGAAAAAGAAACAAACATGGTATGTTTGAGAAACAAACAGAAATTTATGGAAGTGGGGGAGTCTGATACAAAATGAAGGAGGAACTGGCTATATCATGTAGGTCCTTGCCTGGCACAATAAGTTTGGATTTTATTTCAGTGAAAGAAAAAGTTAATGGAGGATTTTCAGCTAGAAATGACATGATTTGTTTTACTTTTTTTTTTTTTTTTTTGGCTAGGTACAGTATACTTTACTGATGATATGACAAGGTAGGGCTCCCCAAGCCCCTCCCCTTCTTCAGGGGGTCTGGAATGGAAACTATGGAGGTCAGGAGATTCTCAGTGTGTTGGGGGATGAGTTGGGACAAGGACACCCCAGAAGCTGAGAGCCTCTGTCTTCCTCTTGCTCTCGCTGGGGCTGGCAATCCAGAAGCTCCTACTCTTTGGAGGCCATGTGGACCATAAGGTCCACCACCTGGTTGCTGTAGCCACATTCATTGTCATACCAGGAAATGAGCTTGACAGAGTGGTCATTGAGAGCAATGCCAGCCCCAGCATCAAAGGTGTAAGAGTGGGTGTCACTGTTAAAGTTGCAGGAGACAACCTGGTCCTTGGTGTAGTCCAGGATGCCCTTGACAGGGCCCTCGATGCCTGCTTCACCAAATTCTTGATGTCATCATATTGCACAGCTTTCTCCAGGCAGCAGGTCAGTTTCACGACTGACATATTGGGGGTAGGGACACAGAAGGCCATGCCAGTGAGCTTCCAATTCAGCTGAGGGATGACCTTGCATACAGCCTTGGCAGCACCAGTAGAAGCAGGAATGATGTTCTGGGCAGCCCCTCGGACATCACACCACAGCTTTCCAGAGGGGCCATCCACAGTCTTCTGGGTGGTAGTGATGGCATGGCTGTGGTCCCAAGTTCCTCCACAATACCAAAGTTGTCATGGATGACCTTGGCCAGAGGGGTCAAGCAGTTGGTGGTGCAGGAGGGACTGCTGACAATCTTGAAGGATTCGTCATACTTCTCATGGTTCATGCCCAACACAAACATGCGGGCATCGGCAGAAGGGGCAGAGATGATGACCCTCTTTGCCCCACCCTTCAAGTGAGCCCCAGCCTTCTCCATCGTGGACCCCACAACATACTCACACAAGCATCATCCCATTTGATGTTGGCGGGATCTTGCTCCTGGAAGATGGAGATGGGCTTCCCATTGATGCCAGGTTTCCCACTCTCAGCCCTGACTGTGCCATGGAATTTGCCCTGGATGGAATCATGCTAGAACATGTAGACCATGTAGTTGAGGTCAATGAAAGGGTTGTTGATGGTGACAATATCCACTTGCCAGAGTTAAAAGCAGCCCTGAAGACCAGGCACCCAATACAGCCAAATCCATTTACTCTGACCTTCACCGTCTTGGGGAAGTGGCTGGCACTGCACCAGAAGATGTGGCTGTCTTCAAATGGGGAGGAGCGAGATTTCAAAATGCTTTACATTTTGAAAGAACGGTGGCCACTGTACGGAGAATGGATTGAAAGAAAGCAAGAGTAAAAGCAGACAGACCAGTTCGGAGGTGAAAGAGAAAAGTATTGGGATATATTTAGGCTATAGAACCAAAGGACTTGCTGTTAATTAGATGAGCAAGATGAGAACAAGAGGGAAATCAAGGTGACTTCTAGATTTTGGATGAAACAGCTGAGTCACTGATGCTGCTGTATCAGGGCTAGGAAGATAAAGAGAAGAAAAATTTTAGTGGCAACAAGGGTGAAATAAAAAATTCTGTTAAGGTTTGAGATGTGGAAAAAGAATTAAAAATATAATTATGGTAAGTACCACTAAGATAAGGGCATATTCTAAATAATGTGAAACACAGAGACAGGAGAAACGAAATCTGTGAGAGGAGAGAAAGGCAGGGAAGGTTTCACAGAGGATGTGAAGTTTAGCTTATATACTTAAAAACAATGAAGATGAGAGACTGTGCACTCAGAAACAAACTGAAGGTTCTAGAGGGGAGGGGGCAGGGTGGGAGAATGGGTTAGCCTGGTGATGGGTATTAAAGAGGGCATGTACTGAATGGAGCACTGGGTATAGTTATATGCAAACAATGAATCATGGAACACTATATCCAAAATAATTAATTAATTAATTAATTAATTAATTAAAAAAATTAAAAAAACAAAAACAATGAAGAGATGGCTAATAGGTAAAATGACATTTGAGGCAGAAAGAACAGCACATGTGCAAAGGCAGGAGATACAAAAATACAGTTTGCAGCAAGCTTCATCCATTGCTCCAAAGCTATCTCCTAAAGTCAGCCTGAGGTTTCTAAGGTGCAGTAAGGAAGTGAGAAAAGTATGCAGTGGTAGTGACATGACTATTTTAGAGGAGGAGCTTGAGATTGAGAAGACAAGGAGAGTTTTAATATAAGATTAAAAACCCTGAGCTCCAGTCCCAACTCTGCCACCAAGTACCTAGGCAAGCCATTTCACTTCTCTGGGCTTATGTCTTCATCAGTAAAGTAAGAGTGTAAAACTAAGTTATTTCTAAGGCAATCTTTATGTCTGGAAATCTATAAAACTATGTTTAGTAGTCCTCTTGCACCTATATTAAAAATACATATTTATACATATATACCTAAAATGTTTATATTTTTATTTTTACACATATATACACAAACATAAATCCTCCACTTCATTTCAAAAAGTATCTAAGACAGCCTAAAGAAATGCATACTGTGGGGCACCTGGGTGGCTCAGCCGTTAAGCGTCTGCCTTTGGCTCAGGTCATGATCTCAGGGTCCTGGGATCGAGCCCCACATCAGGCTCCCTGCTCGGTGGGAAGCCTGCTTCTCCCTCTCCCACTCCCCCTGCTTGTGTTCCCTGTCTCGCTGTGTCTCTCTCTGTCAAATAAATAAATAAAATCTTTAAAAAAAAAAAATGCATACTGTTGTATAATAAAGACTTTGTCTCATCTTGGACCCTGGTTCCCAGGAGATAATCTCAAAATCCTTGGAATGTCCTGGGTGATGGGAATGACTGTTATTTATGTGTCCCTTGTGTCATACTTGATTTACACTAATAAAATAACTAAGGATGAGGGCTAGTCACTGGAAAGACCAAACACGGGATTAGAGAGTTGGGTCTTTGAACCAGCCCAACCTCCAGGGAGGAGAGGAAGACTAAAGATTCAGTTCAAACATATGGCCAATGATTCAATTAATCATGCTTATGTCATGAAACTCCAATAAAAACTCTGAACAACAAATCTCAGGTAAGTTTCCTGGTTGGTGAATACATCAAGGTGGAGGGTGATGCCTTCTGCTTCCATCCCAGACCTCATCCTAATTGTCTCATCATTTGTCTGGTCCTGATTGATAGGCTTTATAATAAAACTGTAATTATAAATATAGTACTTTCCTGAATTTTGTAAGTCATTCTAGCAAATTATCAGACCTGAGACAGTCATAGAAATCCCCAAATTTGTAGCTAGTTGGTCCGAAGTCTGGGTGGTCTGGGGACCCCTGAAACTATGGCTGGCATCAGAAGTAAGGGTAGTTTTCTGGGAATTGTGCCCTTAACTTGCAGAGTCTGTGCTAACGCCATTAAGTTGGTGTCAGAATTGCATCATAGCATTGCAGTAACAGAAATGAAATAAATATATGGCTATAGCCAGGAGAAATAAGGATACAAAAATAAAGTGATGAGAATTACTACTCATATCCTGAGACTGAATTCCAAGTCCTCTTCATAGGGATTTTAGACTCAGCATGGTGTGGTACATAAGAACACAGGTTTAAAGCCACACTTAGAGGACTCACATCCCAACTGCACTGTTTACCATCTGAGTGACCACAGGCAAGTCTATGAGCCTCTGTTTCTTTATCTATAAAATGGAGATAAAAATAAAGCCTACTTCATGGAATAGTTGTAGGAATTAAGTGGTCAATGCATAAAAGGTATTGAAGACAGTATCTGACACATAAGAACACTCCATACACATTATTAGTACAGGCCACTGTCAACACATCAAAGTACAATTCAATTAAACTAATTATTTTTTTTAAAAAGATGCGGTCCAGATGTGAAACTCTCTACAGTCTATCACAGCACTGTACAATTAAACTTCAACAATGGTCATAATGTTCTATATCTAATGCTGTCTAATACAAAAGTCACTAGCCACACATGGCTATTTAGCACTTAAAATATGGGCATTTTGACTAAGGAACTGAATTTTTTAATTTTATTTTATTTTTAATTTATTTAAATTTAAAATAGTCACACGAAACTAGTGGCTACCAAATATTGTACAGCAGAGAGGTCAAGGGCCACATGCCCTTCAGGTGCTCTTTCATGAACATTACTCCTCACAGCCAAACTTTGGGCAAGGACCGGGACAGTAAGAGTTCAAGTCCATTTAATTCTAAGTTACTAGTTAAAAGAAGAATCATGTGTTCAATGTGTATCAAAGAAATCAGTAGGTTTAATATTTTGTTATTAAAGTCAAGAAGCCTATCAACAATAGCCAAACTATGGAAAGAGCCCAAATGCCCACTGATTGATGAATGGATAAAGAAGATGTGGTGTATACATATACAGTGGAATATTACTCAGCCATCAAAAAGAATGAAATCTTGCCATTCACAATGATGTGGATGGAGCTAGAGTGTATGATGTTAAGTGAAATAAGTCAGTCACAGAAAGATAAGTACCATATGATTTCACTCATATGTGGAATTTAAGAAACAAAACAGATGAACATATGGGGGTGGGGAGAAGAGGGAAAGAAACCATTAGAGACTCTTAGAGAACAAACTGAGGGTTGACAGAGGAAGGTGGGTGGGGAATGGGCTAGATGTGTGATGGGTATTAAGGAGGGCACTTGTTATGATGAGCACTGGGTGCTGTATGTGATGAATCTCTGAATTCTACTTCTGAAACCAATATTGCACTGTGCTGACTAACTAGAATTTAAATAAAAATTTGAAGAAAAATAATAAAATAAAATAAAATAAAATAAAATAAAAATAAAGTCAAGAAGCCTACCCATCAAGCATGTACCTGGAGAAAAGACCACTGACTCCCACATGGAGATGGGGCAAGGTAATATTTGCAGATAAGAATAAGATTTTCCTCATATAACAATCCAGAGTTCACTACAATTTATATCAAGAAGAGTCCCCAAAGTTCTATCTACTTTATCAGCTTGTATTGAGAATTAAAAGAGAAAAGCTATATAACTGCTTGGCACATTGCCTTGCACAACAAATGTTTAATCAATTTTAGCTTTTTTATCATCATTATCAGAATTATTCTCTGCCACAAAATATGCCTGTAATAACTACAACCTGAAAACTATATAAGGAGATATTAATAATGTCAATATAGGGCCCACATAATATTGAATTGCAAACAGTTAACTACTGATGAACCCTTCAAGATAAGCTAGTAGTAAGCAAACAAGTGGGCCTTCTCTACAGGGCTTTTAGATTTTGACCAATTAAATGCTGGAGGACCTCTGCCAAAACTGATGGCTTGGGTTTTGAAATAACTAATTTAAAGTAAAGTAATTAGATCTGAGGACCACTGTCTATAGATGCTACTATAAATTTGAGGAAATAAAACTGTATCGTCAGCATTTAGGCAAAGGTTTATCTGTCTGTTCTCTATAGCAGGGAAGCATGGATTTGGCTCATCCAGGAATAATATCAAGTCATTAAGATACACATTAAGGAGGAGAATCTGAAACATATTTTATTTGTCTCCTTGAAAGTATCTAATCTGTCAAGAAACTGTCTCTAATGACCTGGAATCTGGAGAGTGGTGTTACAAGTCTCATACAATTATCAGTAGCCAGAAGTCTGCATCTAGGGCAAAGCCAATTTCTGTACTTAAGCCAAGGACTGATGGGAGGTCAATAAATTCAACATTTTCAAAGTTCCCAAAAAACTTAATCACAAACTGATGAAGCTCTTACAATGTTGGTCAATAAGGCAAGAGCTATGCCTAAAACCCAAAACTCCTGGAAAAGATGTTGTCCTGAGAAATCTAGAGTTGCAATTTATCAAGAAGGAAATAGGCCTACCTCTAAATGGAATAATTTAGAAGGGAAAGAATGCATTTTTTACTGGAATCACCCTATATATAATTCCAGGCATTTGTTTACTCCTAGGTAACAGAAATAACAAAGAGACAATGATGTAAGCCCATCATGGAGAGCAGTGCTGAATATTCAAAAGGCAAACGGCCTTTACCTGGTGCTTTATTTAATGAGAAACTGAGAACTCGACTTAGGTCTTCAATTTCAAGGCAGTTGATGCTGGGAATTTTGCCCAACATCACTCTTCCATGAGCACTAAAAAATAAACTAAGAATCCTATGTTTTTCATCTCTGGTGACTCAGCTACAAAAAAGAAATACTGGCAGCTTCAAAGTATGCTTACCACCAGTTCTGAATTGCAGTAAGATTAAAGGGAAATAGTACAGTAGCAGAGGATGGCTGAGATTGGTCCCTCTGGGTACCACGAACTATATATAATAATATAAATAAATCAGTTATATAACAGTAAAAGGCACTACAAGAATAAATGGTGTACCAATTAGTAATATTTTAGGCTACAAGAAGAAAACATGACTATGGTGGCTTAAATATTAGGAAATGATTTTTCCTCACATAAGGGGAAGTCAAGAGGCATGCAGTTGTTGGTTCTGGTTTAGTCAGCTCCAGAGCCTCTGAATTCCCTTGATATCTCCCTTATGGATCCATTTTGGCTACTGCAGTTTAGGTCACATTCCAGCCTAAAGAAAATAAAAAGAAGAGGTGGCACCTATTGAAGAGTCCAACTCTAGACTAAAATCCTATGTGTGATCATTCAGGCCTGACTACAGGCAATTACAAGGCTTTACTTGATAGGCCTCACAGCTAGAAGCTAGCTGCCCTCCCTATAGGAGACTTGGTGCACAGCTAATGCACTGCAATTTTCCGAAGAGAGTTACAGCCAGGGACTCAGCCCAATCTCTACCCCACCCCACCTAGGCTACCATGCTGATACATATCTGCATACACATATCTAGCCTACGCATCTCTATTCAGAGACCTCCTTATCAGAGGCCTTTGATAAGGCACTTCTAAGGCACTTCCACCAAGACTTCATTACCAGAGGCCCTAACTAAAGCATTTTTCTCCACTCTGGCTCAGTACTTTTCCACTCTTTATCTTTTCCCCTCACCCTCTACCAGACCCCCCCAGATCCATTAAAAAGCCAGGAAACTTCTATTTCAGGCTCCACAGCAATAAAACACTTCCCCCATTTGTGCTGCATTCACCTGACCCTTGCCTAGTGCTGCTCCATGGAGAAAAAGTGGAACACCAGGAAACCGGTGACACTTTTTGCCTCTTGCTTGCAGTGTCTCAATAAATAAATAAAGGCTTGATTGTTACTTTCAGGTTGACTCACTGTCCTCACTGACCAACCTCAACACCTGGCAGCTCAACATCTACATCAGGGAAACAAAGCTGCCCAGAGACCCTACAGCAGACTTCAACCTTTTATTGGCCTCTGAGATACACGTGGCTATTCTTAGGTGAATAGTGTATACAAAGAGAAAGGGATTGGTCACCCAACCATCAGTGCCTGTTAGTTTGGAAATTAGCTCTGTGAGGAAAATATACACTAAGGAGCTTAAGAAAGAGATGTGTGTTCTGAGCAAGAAAGAGATGATTTCATAAAAGATTAAACTTTAAACCGTGCTCTGAAAGACAGGTAAGATTTATAGATGAGAAGGCATGACAGATGTAATAAATCTAATAAGGAATAGTTTTAAGGCAGGAAAGCACTCCTGGGACAGAGAAAGGAACATCCTATTCTTCTAAAAAACACTGAATGAAGAAAGAATGTTTTTGTTTTGTTTTGTTTTTAAAGATTTTATTATTTATTTGAGAGAGAGTATGTGTGAGCAAGAGAGACAAGCAGGGATACCAGCAGAGTGAGGGAGAAGCAGACTTCTCACTGAGTAGGGAGCCTGACTGGAGGCTCAACCTCAGGACCCTGGGATCATGACCTGAGCGGAAGGCATACACTTAACTGAGCCACCCAACTGCCCCAGGAAAGAATGTTTTGATTCAGGAAGTAGAACACACTTACCTCCCAAAATGATGGGGAGCATGCCACTCTTTATGGGAGAATCTTTAATGTCTAGTGCTGGCAAGTAAACTAAGAAATGCCTATAAAAAACATGCCATTGTCTATCCAAACATGTTAATAAACATTTATGACAAACAAGTCACCTTAATACACAGATTACACTCTCCAGAAAAAGCAAGTAAAAAGTGCCTCGTGCAACAAAAGGAAGAAAGCTCAATTCTGCAACCATCTCTGCTTTTAACTCCCACTGAGATCCACAGGGTATCCATTCATGGATATGAAGCATATGGCCCTGAAAATATAAGCCTCTGATCTTACAATGAACAGAGTAATCTTTAAATTAAAACATGACATCAGAAAGGCTCTGAATAACAACCAGTTTAAGCAGACGGTTTTTCTTTTTGTTTATTTTAGGCTTTTTGTGTGGAAAGAGAGATGGGGCCACTGGTCAAATGGAAAGCATATTCAATAATTGCAGCAGATAAGATCAAAGCAATATTTTCTCTATATTCCCTAAGAGGCATGTTTCTCCTGTTCCTTATTAATTGGCAGTGACGGTCTAAACAAACAGTGGAAATAAAACCAGCAAGCCAGGTTCTTTCATGTCTCTTGTTACACCTCCTATGGAGTAACAGACAGTTGGACACCAGCAAGCTCCAGGGCCAAGATCTTTCCTGTTACGTCCAAGTGAGGAACACCAGAAAGAAATCTGTAGTGAAAGCTCTCCTTCAAAATAGTTCCCAATGGTCCCATTTTGAAAGTAGATACCTTTTCTTCCCTGACCCCAACTGGTAATTAGATATTCCTGCTTATTAATCTACCTGGCTACTCCTGAATATTAAAATGTGGGATTATATGATCATGCAACTCTGCTGGACATGGAAGGAAATAACACACTGTAAACCCACAACTGTAACCTCCTAAAAGTGAAGAGGACAATGGCCCCCAAAAAAGGAGACATTTTAATTAATATGCCTCCCTGTGGCTTTGCCTTTCTTCTGTGTGCTCAGCTGGAGTAATCAGAGGAAAACCTGAAGGGAGAATCCCAAGAAGCCTCACTCAGCCCCTTCCAGTTGAGTCTCACTCTATGTTGGCAACTGTCTCCACTGAGGAAGAAAGTTGGCATGATCTGTAATGTACATCTGCTCTGACGAATAATCCCTCCTGAGAACCACCAGGAGGTAGCCTATTCAGAGGCAAAAAATTAAAAAATTAAAACCCTACTCACTTTAAAAGGAAGAAACAAGCAACAATCATTTAAGATTTCCTCTAAGCTCCTGGCATATAATACAACTTCCTCTTTAGAGATTTCCCCTTCTTTAGCAGCTTTTTAAAGTATAATTTATAATACCATAAAATTCACCCATTTGGAGCATATAGATCAGATTAATAAGTTTATACAGTTCTGTAACCATCATCAGACTCAAGCATTAGAACACTTCCATCACTTCCAAAAATTCCCTTGCGTCCATTTGCCATAAATCCCTGCTCATATTTCCAGCCCTAGGCAACCTGCTTTTTGTTTCTATAGTTTTGCCTATTCTGTAAATTTCATATAAATGCAACCATACAATATATATTCTTTGGTTTGTGTGGCTTATTTAACTTACCATGTTTTTGAAGTTAATTCATGTTGTTGCATATATAAGTAGTTCACTTTTTATTGTGGAGTAGTATCGCATTGTATAGGTATTTTGTTTATCCATTCCACAGTTGATAGACATTTGAGTTGTTTCCAAATATTTAGAGATGTTATGAGTAACATGAACATTCAAATAGAAGTCTTTGTGTGGACATACGATTTCATTTCTCTTGAGCAGATACTGTATCTAGAAAATAAATTGCTGAGTCACATGGTTCATATATGTTCACCTTTTTAGGAAACTGCCAGGCACTTTTTTAAAGTAGTTGTATCACTTTCTATTTCCATCAGCAAGGTATGAGAGTTCCAGTTTCTTTGTAACCCCAGTAACACTTAGTATTCTCAGTCTTTTCTGGTTACATATATTCTAGTAAGTGTGTAGTGGTTTCTCATTGGGGTTTTAATTTGCATTTCCCTAATGACTAAAAATGTTGAACATCTTTGCACGTGCTTATTTACTATTCATAGGTCTTTTATGGTGATCTATTCAAAATCTTACCCATTTTTTTAGATTGGGTTGTGTGTCTTCAGATGTAAGAGATTTTTCATAATCTGGAGGTCCTTTATCAGATATATAATCTGCAAATATTTTCTCCCATTCTTTTTGCATATCTTTTTCTCTTCATTTTATCAAGCTCTTTTGTAGAATTTTAATTTATCTTTTATGTTCATGTTTTTTGTTTTCTAAGAAATCCAAGATCACAAATATTTTCTTCCTTGTTTAATCCTAGAAGTATGATACCTTCAGCTCTGATATTTAGATCTATGATCCATTTTGAGAAATTTGTGTATAGTATAAAGTAACAGCTGAGGTTTATTAATTTGCATATAGGTACCCAATTGTTCCAGCACTGTTTGTTGAAAAAAACTCATTTATTCCACTATTGCAAGTTTGTCAAAAATGAAGTGAATATAAAGTAAATATACTTCTGGATCCTTTGTTCTATTCAATGATCTATAGTTTATGATACCAATATCATTGTCTGGATTACTGTAGCTTTATAGTAAGCTTTGAAAATTAGGTAACATAAGTCTTCCAACATTGTCCTTCTTCTCAAAATTGTTTTGTTTATTCTAGGTACTTTGCATTTCCATTTAAATTTTAGGATCCAAGAATGCCTGGTGGCTCAGTCAGTTAAGCGACTGCCTTCGGCTCAGGTCATGATCCCAGGGTCCTGGGATGGAGCCCCATGTAGGGCTCTCTGCTCAGCAGGGAGCCTGCTTCTCCCTCTCCTTCTGCCTGTGACTCCTCCTGCTTGTGCTCTCTCTCTCTCTGTCAAATAAATAAATAAAATCTTTTTAAAACATAAATAAATTTTAGGATCCATGTACCAATTCCCATAAAAAGACTGCCAGGAGGGGCGCCTGGGTGGCTCAGTCAGTTAGGCGGCTACCTTCGGCCCAGGTCATGATTCCAGGGTCCTGGGATCGAGCCCCACATCGGGCTCCCTGCTGAGCGGTGAGCCTGCTTCTCCCTCTCCCTCTATCTGCCACTCCCCCTGCTTGTACTCTCTCTAATAAAAAATAAAAAAATCTTAAAAAAAAAGACTCCCAGGACTTTGATAGGGATTCTGTTGAACCTATAGATCAATTTTGAGAAAAACTGCCATTTTAACTAAACTAAGTCTTCTAATCCATGAACACAGTCTATCTTTCCACTTATTTAGGTCTTCATTAATTTCTCTCAGTAATGCTTTGTGGTCTTCAGCATAGTTTTTAACTCTTTTTTTATTAAATTTATGCATAAGTATTTTATTCTTTTTGGTTCCATAGTTAACAATATTATTTTTTTAATTTTATTTTTGGATTGTTAATTATTAATAGATAAAAATAACTGATTTTTGTATAGTGATCTTGTATCTTGTGATCTTGCCAAACTTGACTATTAATCATAACAGCTTTTTGACAGATTCTTTAGGATTTCCTACATACAAGTCATATTGTCTGTGAATAAAAATATTCTTACTTCTTACCTTCTAATGTATGTTTTTAATTTCTTATTCTCACCTTATTGCACTGAGTAGAATCTCTAGTGCAATGCTTAATAAAAGTGCCAAGAACAGACATTCTTGTCTCCTTTCAAATCTTAAGGACAGAAAGCATTCAAGCTTTTAATATTAAGCATTGTATTGGCGATTGCCCTTTATAAGGACGAGGAAATTCTCATCTATTCTTAATTTGTTGAGAACTTTTATGATAAATGTATGTTGTGTATTTTCAATTTTTTTACATCTATTGAGATAATCATATGGTTTCTGTCCTTTATTCTATTAATAGAGTATATCACACAAATTGATATTTGATAATAAGTCAGCCTTGCAGTGTAAGGAGTTTAGAAGTCACCATTCTATCCTAACGACAAGTAAAATGCTGAAGAAAAAAAAAACAAAACCTGAAAAGTCAAAAAGTCTTATTAGATCTATCAGAGAAATGAAGCAACAGGACAAACTGCTACCCCAAATGAGTTGGAGAGACAGAGAGGTGGAAACACAGAATCATGGCTTACTGGAGCAGAAATACAATAAAAGTTTGCAGGGACCAGTGATGGTATAGGAAAACCTGAACAATAACTGACAACTATTGGAAACTCAATATAGACAAATCTGAGAGATTAAAAACTCCAGAGGGACCCAGTCATCATGGGCTCCACATTTTTGTGAATTTTACCTCCAGAAGTTCCATGTTCTTACTATGAATACTGGAGAAAAATCCCTTATGCTTCTGGCAGGGGGAGAGAAAAAGGAACCCTTTTGAAATACAACAGGTTTCTGTTCTTCTTAACAAAACTTGCCCTCAGGAGAAAGAATTTTATCAGAACCTAACCTGCTGAGGTTTAACCAGAGCCTAACCTATCAAGGGAATGGAAGTACCAAACTCCAGCTCCCTCTAGCCATCATGTCCCACATAAGGCGGGGTGGGGGATACCTAAGAAGCCCTGGAGAAGTTCACACTCAACAACATACTGAGACCTAATCATAGGACTGTGGAACAGTTCCCCTGTCCCCACACCTAACCACTGTATTACTAAAGCCTTTCTTACCACAGTTCCTTTTACCCAGCACATCAGGTCCACTTTCACAAAAAATTCAAAGGCATACTAAAAGGCAAAAAGCACAGTTTGAAGATATTGAAAAAGCACCAGAACCAAAGGTCAGATACAGCAAGAATGTTAGGATTATCAAACCAGGACTAGATTCCATCTATTCTTGCACATTGCAAGAATAGATGGAAAATGAAAGCAGAGAGATGGAAATTCTAAGAAAGAATAAAAAAAGAAATGCTAGAGATCAAAAACACTATAACAGAAATGAATGCTGGACACAGCTAAAAAATCTCCCAGCTTGAGAATATGATAAATGAAACTTCCACAACTGAAAAGCAAAGAAAAAAAAGACAAAAAAACTGTTGTCCAAGAACTGTGGGACAACTACAAGAGGTGCAACATTCACATAAGGAAATAACTGAAGGAGAAAAAAAAGATAAATCAACCTTGCATTCCCAGAATAAACATGATTTGGTTATGGTGATAATCCTTTTTATATGTTGCTAGACTCAGGTTACTAATATTTTGTTAAGGAGCATTGTTCATAAGAGATATTGATCCATAGTTTTCTTTTTCTGTGATGTCTTTGGCTTTGTATCAGGGTAACAGTGGCTTCATTAAATGAGTTGGGAAGAAGTTTTGTTGGATCTATTTTCTGAAAGAGTTTGTATAGAATTAGTACTATATTTTCCTTAAATATTTTATAGAATCCTCCAGTTAAACTACCTAAACTTGGGCTCTTCTCTGTGGGATATTATTCTTTCAATTATTCAATTTAATAAACCTTTATTGAATACCTATGATATATGCAGTTTTCTAGCTGTCTTTGAGGAAGTACAATTTCTTATTTTTATGGAGTTTACAATGTAATATAAAGAAAAAAATCCCGCATCACAAGTCAATCATGCTTTAATCCAAAGCACTATTAGATACAGACACTCTGGTGAACAAAGCATTGTACTGAGGCTTGCATTCAAATTCAGCTTCTGTTACTACCCAGTAGCTTGGCCTTAATCACTCAGACATTCTAAGCCACAGTTTCTTCACTGTAAATGGAGAGAGTTACACTAGAAGATCTGTAAGATCCTTCTAGTATTTAAACAATTTGGTCTATGGTGAAAGCACAAAAATGAATTTTACCACAAATGATAATGTGAGAAAAACTTTTATTATAACTCATACTAGAGACAAAATGGTATTCCTAATTTATAAGGAGATCCTAGAAATAAAGAAGAAACTCACAGTGCAATAGAAAAATAAAAAAACAGATGCCAGAAAAAAATACAAATGGTCCTTAAACACATGAAAAGTCGTTCAACATATCAAATCAACTGTATACTAAGAACAACCAACTAGAAAATGTAGACTGAAAAATATAAACTTTTTTTTTAAAGATTTTATTTATTTATTTATTAGAGAGCGAGCGAGAGAGAAACAGCATGAGAGAGGAGAGGGTCAGAGGGAGAAGCAGGCTCCCCGCTGAGCCGGGAGCCCGATGTGGGATTCGATCCCAGGACCCTGGGATCATGACCTGAGCCGAAAGCAGTCGCTCAACCAACTGAGCCCCCCGGGCGCCCAAAATATAAACATTTAAATAGCAATAAAAAACATCAAATATATTTGGATTCATCTAATAAATTTTGGTTAAGAGTTCCTTACTGAAAACTACAAGACATTGCTCAGAGAAATTAAAGAAGGCTTAAATAATATTCATGGACTGAAAAGTGAGAAAGTCAATTTCCCCAAAAAATTATTTGTAAAATCAGTGCAATCCAAATTTTCAGCTAGGATTTTCCACACTTACTCTAAAATTTATATGGAAATGCAAAGGACCTAGAAGAGCAAATATAGTATCAAGGAAGAATAAAACTGGTGGATTTACACAACCACATGTCAATACTTAGAAAAAAAACTGCAGGGGCGCCTGGGTGGCTCAGTCGTTAAGCGTCTGCCTTCGGCTCAGGTCATGATCCCAGGGTCCTGGAATCGAGCCCCGCATCAGGCTCCCTGCTCCGCGGGAAGCCTGCTTCTCCCTCTCCCACTCCCCCTGCTTGTGTTCCCTCTCTCGTTGTGTCTCTCTCTGTCAAATAAATAAATAAAATCTTTAAAAAAAAAAAAAACTGCAATAATTAAGGCAATGTGGTCTGTGTACTGATGGAACAGAATAAAGAGCCCAGAAATAGACCCAGACATACACGGTCACCAGTTTACAGAAAACACACCACTGAGTTAAGAAGGGAAAGGATGATCCCTCTTTTTCTCTGCAAATGGTGCTGGACTATTGGATATGTAATAGAAAAATGATGTATCTTGACTCTTAAATTACACAATGCACAAAAATTAATTTGAAAAGGGTCACAGACCTAAATGTGAAAGATAAAACAATAGAGCTTCTGAAAGAAAACATTTAAGAGAACATCTTCATGACCTTGGGATAAGCAAAGACTTCTTAAACAGGATACAGAAAACACCAGCTATTAAAAAAAGATTGATAAGTTCACCTTAATTTAAATTAAGACCCTTAGTACTCCAAAAGATAGCATTAAGAGAGTGATGGCAGAATATAAACCCAACTAAAATTAATAAAAGATTTGAAAGACACCCATAAAAAAGAATATCCAGGCACCTGGGTGGCTCAGTCAGTTAAGCCTCTGACTCTTGGTTTCGGCTCAGGTCATGATCTCAGGGTCATGAGACTGAATCCCACCTTAAGCTCCATACTCAGGGTGGAATCTGCTGGAGATTCTCTCTCTCTCCCTCTGCCCCTCCCCCCCCTGCACAGTCTCTCTCTCTCTCTCTCATATAAATAAACAAATAAATAAATAAGAATATCCAAAAGATAATAAACATATGAATAGGTACTCAACATTATTAGTCATCAGGGAAATATAAATTAAAACCACAATTAAATACCACTACACCTTTACCAGATTGGCTAAAATTATAAAGACTGATAACACACCAACTCTTAGCAAGGCTATGGAGCAACTCAAACTCTCATACATTGCTGTTGGCAGTATAAATTGATACAACCACTTTGGAAAACTACTGTATCTACTAAAGCTAAATACACCAGCAACCTTAATCCCGAGTTTATCCCCAAAAAGAACATATACAATATATCTTCTGAAACACATATGAAATTTTTTTAGTGCAGCTTTATTCATAATAGCCTAAATTTAGACACATCTAAAATGTCCATCTCCTGGAAAATTGGTATAAATTGTTGTATATTAAATAGAAAAAAATACAAAGCAAATAAAAAAATGAACTAATTTTTACATGCAAGAACATAGACAAATCTCTCAGACATGAAGTTTAGGGAAGAAGCCAGAGATAATAAAACACACAGTATATGACATCAGTTATATAAAATTAAACTACTAATCTATATGATGGAATTCAGCATGATGGTTAGTATTGAGCAAAAAGGGGCAAGAGTCAATTGCCCAGGGTACTAGAAATGTTTTACATATCTTATCTTGGTGATGGTTATATGGGTTTCTACATATTCAAAAATTCATCAAGGTTTAAACTCAACATTTGTGTAGTTTATGTATATTTTCTTCAAAAAATGCTAAGGATGCTCAAAAATCACTTAAGATAAATATAAATTAAAACTACCTTGAGATACCATTTATTGCCTATTAATGGCAAAAAAAAGAAAATCCAGAAAGTTATTTGATATGCTCTCTGGGCAAAGCTATGGGGAAGCACAAACTAACATTGTTAACGGGAATGCAAAAATGCTGCAATCCAGATGAAGCACTGACTGCATCTACCCTTTGACAATCTCACTCTGAACCTGTACCCATATGAAGTGACATATGTGTAAGTTAATTCATGACATTGTTTGAAATAGGAAAAAATTTAAAATGACCCAAGAGTTCAGCAAGAGGGGACTGGTTGAAAAAATATCCGATATCCATGCAATGGAATAGTATGTAACTGTCAAAAAAACAGACAAGTCCTCTGTATTACTAAGTGCTATGTGAAATATTATGCAACTGTAAAAAGATACGTAATTTTTTTTAAAAGAGGAAGATGCCTGTGTACCAAAATGGAAAGATCTCCAAGATACATTACTAAATGAAAATATGGTATAAAACAATGAATATAGAATACAATTTTTAATAAAAAGAGCAGAAAATGAAATACATATTTATTTTCATTTATGTTCATAATAAAACAATGAAAGTACAAACAAAAAACTAATAAAAATTGTTAACCACAGGATGTTGGGGGCGGGTAACAGGGTAGACAAGAGAGACTTCTCAATACATATTCTTTGGAAATAATATTGACTCTTGAACCATGTAAATGTCTTAACTATTTTTTAAAAAGAACTTGAAACTTTTTTTTTTTAGATTTTATTTATTTATTTGACAGAGAAACAGCAAGAGAGGGAACACAAGCAGGGGGAGTGGGAGAGGAAGAAGAAGGCTTCCTGCTGAGCAGGGAGCCTGATGCAGGGCTGGATCCCAGGACCCCGGGATCATGACCTGAGCCAAAGGCAGACACTTAACTGACAGCCACCCAGGCGCCCCAGAACTTGAAACTATTTAAAAAGAACATGAAAAAAAAAATGAGGTGCATTTAAATACTATTACTGAAATTCAGCCAGGGGAAAAAAAATGAAGATTTGTATCAGCTGAGAAACGATTTTTAGAGAAACAGAACTTTATATGGTTTTTGAAAGATGGGTATGGCCTGATTTGACACCTACTTTCACATTTCAAAGTAGACGGGAACTTTACTTTGAAATCTTGTCACCTTAGTCAAAATGTTCTGTTGAATATTGTGTTGCTTGCTTCATTCAGCATAGTGGTCACTTCTGGTAAGTAAGGGAGAGAAACAGGGATGGGGTGGGGAGAATTTCAGAGGGGTCTGAACTACATCTACATTTTATTTCTTTTAAAATATATGTAATATAATAACAGACATAAAGCAAAAAATGACAACACGGAAAGATCTGATAAACCTGGGTGGTAAGGTGAAAAAAAGTTCAATTGTGTCCTTTATATTGAAGACACCAGGGGCCTCTGAGAAGAACAATAGATCTATTTAAGATAAAACATTTCATTGTTTATTGTGGACAAGCAATACAGGGAAGAATAAACATGTCTAAAGCCAAAAAACAAAACAATACCACCTCCACCACCACCAACAACAACAGAAACAGAAGAGTTTGGCTCATCAAGAAGTCACAATAAAGCCAGCTAAGGATGCTAAGCTGTGAGTGTTCAGAACAGAGCAAAACTCAGCCTGCATGAGTACCCTGCTGCTGAGTGGGGCCAAGGCCAGAACATCAAATGTTAGACTTCATGTGAGGGCATCAATTTATAAACAACCAGAAGCCTATTTTTCTTGTAATTCCTGTAGGCAATGAACATAGTTTCCAAATTGAAAACTAGACCAAGTAACCATGAAGCCTTCAGAGACAACATTTTGTACATATTTCATGATTTCTTTTTAGGGAAATGCACAAGGTCTGATTACACAAGCTGTTTATTCTCCTCATTAGCCTTTTGGGTTTCAGCATGTGTGGATTTTCTTAAGCTTTTCTCACTATTAAATCAGCCAAATTCATACTCACAGAGGAAGTCCCATTCCAGCATGCAGCTCTACAGCAGATCTCCAAGCTACCCAAACCCATGGGGTAATGAAAAACATTTTGTCTGCTGCTATATGGCTTTTTTATTCCCTCCTGCAAATAGCTGTAGCAGGATTCATGTCAACAAACACACCCTCACAGGTTTAGCCTGTTTAACTGCAATTAGTCTCCTGAGTAAGAGCCTTTTTGTCACTTGGTAAAGGTGAAAAGAACAGAGAGTGAAGAGAATAGATTATGAATATAAATAAATGCATAATACCTTAT
The DNA here is from genome assembly GCF_029215605.1 of Mirounga angustirostris. Taxonomy (NCBI): domain Eukaryota; kingdom Metazoa; phylum Chordata; class Mammalia; order Carnivora; family Phocidae; genus Mirounga; species Mirounga angustirostris. Next base: position 170,294,759 of record NW_026991709.1, on the reverse strand, counting down.
GTTATTCAAATTATTTACCTTACATTATTCCAAATTTCAAAGCACTTCTACATATTTGATCCTTATTGTGGAAGCAAGGCATTTTGCATTCCCATTTTACAGATGAGGAAAGCTAAGGTACAGGAAAGTCAAGTGGCTAGTCAAAAAGTTATACAACTCATAAGTGGCTGGAACCTACACTCATATCTTCAGGCCCTATTCCAGAGTTCTTGCCACTATGCCAAACATCTAGCAGGCTCAAGCCAAAAGAGTGAACAATAGATTACAAATTTCTTTCTATCCATAAGATGCAAATTCTCACACAGTCATGGTTCCCAGTATATCCAGTTCCTAGATGTTTTGGAGACCAATCTTTACCCAAATCTCTCTTTTCCCTCTTTGGCCTGCCACAGATCTAAATTTCCAACATTAAAGGTCATTCCTCTGGCTAAAAAGCTGGACTTCACCATGTTAGCCAATTTTTCTCAGCATTTTTCCTGAGGTATATGCATCAGAAATAAACTGGGAATATGTTAAAAATATAAATTCCTGTGCATCATCCTAGATCCATGGAATTGGATTCTCCTTGTTGGGGGGGTAGTTTAGGAATGAACATTTTTAACAGGCTCCCTCCATGCACTGTTAATAGTTTTAAAGTTAAGAATCACTGCCCTGTTGAATCACAGATCTGTACCTCTGAAACCAATAATACATTATATGTTAAAAAAAAGAAGAAGAAGAAGAAGAAAATAGCAGGAAGGAAAGAATGAAGGGGAGGAAATCGGACGGGGAGATGACCATGAGAGACGATGGACTCTGAAAAACAAACTGAGGGTTCTAGAGGGGAGGGGGGTGGGAGGCTGGGTTAGCCTGGTAATGGGTATTAAAGAGGGCACGTTCTGCATGGAGCACTGGGTGTTATATGCAAACAATGAATCATGGAACACTACGTCAAAAACTAATGATGTAATGTATGGTGATCAACATAACATAATAAAAAAAAAAAAGAATCACTGCTCTCAGCAATGAAAAGCCCAAGATGTTTTGAGTCAAAGACTAGAATTATGAAAGGATTATTTTAAAAAACATAACTGGAAGCAATGTTTAACATGTGCTGGAGTGAACAGGCTGGAGAACTGGTCCGACATTATAGCTGTAGCCCAACCTGAGAAGCAGGATGGGTAGGAAGGATAAATATGGGAATAGAAAGAAAAACTGTAAGGGGTATTACATAAGTCACTATAATTTCCTCCCTTTTTCTTCTACAAAATGTCTATACTTACTGTACATTACTTCTTTCATTTTACCTAGGCTCCATTACCCATTACTAAGAGGCTGAGTTGATTCTGTAAGCAAATTTCATGGGTGTCCAGGTGAAGCTCCTCTCCCTGTGTGTGTGCTACAGTTCATATAAGGGGATTTAGCTACAGTTCATGCAAGATGGCTTAATTAGTCTCCTGTGACTAAAACTGAGCTAAATTCATTTAGATTAGAAGAAAAGGCAGTGAGTTACCAATAGTGGTGTCCAAAGCATTTCAAATTCATTTTTAAAACTATAACTCTCTGGGCTTTTCATGTGTGTTGAAGAAGTTCGTGAAAGTATCACTTTCCAAATCATTCTGTGTGACTCAACATTTTGTTCCCAGAATGCATGGCCTAGGAAAGCTCTAATTTTCATTTGTTTTCCTTTGCCCTTTGTCTCACTTTCCCTCTTCTCTGTCTTGCCTCCTTTCTCTCTCTTTATATATATAAAACACAGTTAATCTTGATGATTTAAATGTTTATCTTTCTCAGAAAGTCAGAAATCACATCAGCGTAGTTCATTCTACCACTGACTTGCTATAGGAGCTTGAGTAATTCAACCCTCCCTCCTGGAGCTGTTTCTTTATCTCATTTTACCAATAAGACTACGGTATTCAAGCTCCCTCCAATTCAAATATTCTACAATTCTGTGTTGGCTTCTCTGGATCCCTTCCAGCAACATCAAAGTTTAAAATCTCTAGATCCAAATTACTCTTTGGTTCATTTGAGTTCAGAGCATTTAAAATGTCTCTAAGAGAGTACACTAGAGTCTTGCGCTACAACAGTGAAGCTATAATAAAGTTGGTTTAGCTACTTAACTGTCTGCCCACACATATTTCTCACTGCAACTTCTTTAATTAGGTCTAGCGAAACTAGGTAAGGGCAAAGAATCTTAATGAAATAAGCAGTCCTCTTAGCATCTGGTCACATTAGAGAAGTGTCACATGCCTTTTATTCACCACAAGGTCTCTCTATGGATAATTTCCCATCGTCTTCCTCCAACCACCATACTCACCAAGAAACATGTGGTGATGCCAAGGACACATATGGCACAGCATTAGCAGTACTAAGATGAACATGTTTCCTGCTTTCCTAGAGCTAGCTAGCATGATGGAGACAGTGAAAGGAGGAAGTGGCTTAAGTTGTCATGAATCTTAACAGTCAAAATGCACCTCATCAAGTTAAAAGTAGCATAATGTTTGAATTTGGCTTGTTTTTTGTTTGATTGTTCTTTTCCTTTGGCTTTAAAAAAAAAATGCACAGATACTAACCATACATAAGTAAAAAGCCATAACCTGGTGTCTATACTTCTGAAAGTCCTGTCCCATTTCCCAGGGATTAGACAGCACTCTTATTATATCCTAATTTAAGATCCACCACATATGGACATACCACTCACTCATCTTGCATTTGACAAATATTTATTAAATGCCTGTTATGTGCCAGGCACTATACAAGGAGCTAGGAATACTCTGGTGACTAGGATAGACCTAGTCTGCCTTCATGATGGTTAAATTCATGGTGGAGGGTGGATGAAAAATATTAATCAAACATCTACAGGAATAAAATATAATATGTATTATACAGATATATTTTACATACATACACACACACACACACACACATTTAGAAAAAAGTCAGGAAGTATATATAGTCATCTGATAATGGTAGTAACTGCGTAAGGGGAAGATTATGTAAATTTTTTTTCCTTTTCTTCTTTATAATGTCTTAAAGATCCTCTGATTTTTTTTAAGATTTATTTATTTATATTAGAGAGAGAGCGGGTAGAGGGACAGAAAGCAGGGAGAGGGAAAGAAGCAGACTCCCCACTGAGTGCAGAGCATGATGCGGGGCTTGATCCCATGAACTTGATTGAGATCATGACCTGAGCTGAAATCAAGAGTCAAGACACTTAACTGACTGAGCCTCCCAGGCGCTCCTCCTCTGATTTTTTTTTTTTTTTTTGCAAGTATTACATTTTTGAGAAAAAAAGCCAATGTAAATATTTCATGCTTTTGAAGATTTATTGACATAGGGAAATGTCATATATTACTAAAAATAAAAGTTGCAAAACAGCATGTATAATAAGATTTCATTTTGATTATATAATGTGATAATAACAAACTAGAAAGACATATACCAAAATACTAATAGCAATCACCTCTGGTGTGATAAGAGATCATTTTGTTTTTTATGCTTTTAAAAAATTACCCAAGCTTGGGGCGCCTGGGTGGCTCAGTTGGTTAAGCGACTGCCTTCGGCTCAGGTCATGATCCTGGAGTCCTGGGATCGAGTCCCACATCGGGCTCCCTGCTCGGCAGGGAGTCTGCTTCTCCCTCTGAGCCTCCTCCCTCTCATGCTCTCTGTCTCTCATTCTCTCTCTCTCAAATAAATAAATAAAATCTTTAAAAAAAAAAAATTACCCAAGCTTTCTACATTGAGCATGTATTAACTTTTTATTTATTTTACCCTTGGAATCTTAGCTCCTCTGGGGAGCATTCTCTGACCATCAACACCCTTAACTCACATGCTCTCCCTTGGCTGAATGTGTATAAAACTGGCTGAATCTATTGCCATTTTAACACTGTGACATACTGTTTATAATTATTTTTCTTGTGAGAGAGGTATCATGTGTTTGATTTCTTTCACTAGTATTTGATCATGGTCAGTAAACACTGGGAGCTTAACTAATTACTCTCAAATCCTACCAGGACACATTGCCACCAGTGTTTAGGGTTGGGTTTAGAGTTACGCAGGCAGTAAAGCCCCCATCCTTTATTCCAAGCTTTCCCCCAGAATGCCTGTCATTTTCATCTTCTCACACAGAGGGTACCTCCAAGGGGTAGAAACTCATTTCTAAACTGTGAGCTTTTCTGCCTCAGCCCATCAAGATTCACTGTAAAAAGGAGAACCAGCAGACGGAACGGAAGGAAAGGGCTCATTATTATAGAACATAATTTATTACCCACAGGATTCCTGAGTCACTGCCACTGGGCAAAGAAATAAGAGATTCAGAGAATCTTGAACCTTGAAGGGAAGCAAGTGTGAAGCTCAAGCTTACCAATGAAGAAACACGGTACAGACATCATAAGTGACATACCCTGGGTCCCACAAAAAATTGGTGGCAGAGTCGCTTCTCCCACTGCAGGAGGCTGAGAGATAAACTAAAAAAATTTTTTTTAAAAATCTGCACAGAATGAAAGAACAATAATGGAAATGGGAAACTATCACATTTTCCTCTGATTCTGTACTGTTCGAATCTTTTATAAGGAAACGACAATATTTCTAAATTGTTCAAATCTAATAAAGATATACCTTTTTAAAATAAAAATACCTGACAATGATTTTTACTAATAACATTGGCTCTCTGGACAGATTTCTGGGACTGTTTGTTGGGCTTCTTATCAAATTCATGCAGCACCCTCCAGCAGCAGAGCACTGTGGTTAAGGGAATGCACTTCAAGACCAAACAGGTTCAAGTTTGTATATAAACTTTGCTTCTTACTTTAGCTGTGTGATTCAGGCAAGGTAATTAACCTCTTTGTGCCTCTATTTCCTTAGCAGGAAAATGGAGATAATAATATTACATAGCTCACAGCGTAAGAATTAAAAAAGATGACACATGAAAGTGCTCAAAACAGTGCCTGGAGCAGAGCAGCTGCTCACTTTGCCTACTTGTTTTTTCATCATCACATTCCTTCAGGCTACAGTTCTTACTATCACCACTCCCAGGCTGGTTTTGTGACACAAGACAGAAGACACTTTTCACTCAGCTGCTTTATTCAGATTGCTCTTGTTCCCTAGAATGGCCTCCCCTCTCCTTTCTATCCACCAAAAGTCTACATTTTCTTCCAGACTCAAGATTCATCCCTCCAAAATTATCCCCAAATCACTGTCACAAAAAATTCCCCTCTCCAAATGGTGATTACTTATTGGGAGAGTGGCCATATATTTAAATATAATGAGCAAACACAGTAAGAGAATATGGGGCAGAGGAAAGACCCTGAGCTTCTGGGTAAGAAGGCTCTAAAAATTGCTAATCTGCCAACTACCAGCTATGTGACCTGGAACAAATCATCTTAAATTCTCTGAGCTTTCATTTCTTCAATCTGTTAAATAAATTTCATAATCCCTCCAGCCATTTCTTCTGTCAGGAACAACCTGATATAGAAAAGCATTAAGGATAAGAGCAAGCAAAAAAGAACAGGAAGAAAAATGGAAGAATCAAGGGTAGGCAAAAAATAAAAATAAAAAAACCTGGCAAGGAGGGTATGAGGGCTGATGAAGATGGACAGAGCTCAGCTCAGCTGAGGGGAACAGTGCAGGAGACTACATGTCCATCCTTAGGAGAAAAAGCAGTTATGATTCCTATGAGCAGAGTCAGAGGGGCCTCATACTTCCAGATTGGTGAAGATAATAGTTTCTATCAGAAAGCAAAGCAGGTGACCTTAGTATCAGTTAGAAAAAGTCCTGGAAAGGGGAGGAAGAGGGAAGAACTTAGCTTTATAAGTATCAATCGATAGCCTATTTGGGATGCTTAGATACAAACTATGTAACTAGGGTCTGTTTTATATTGAATTCACCTCATAATGTTTGAGGCATATTGTGATGCTGCACTAATTTTTAGCTCCCTAACACACTTCCCCCTCTTATCTTTATAAAAAACCATGCCATGCGCACCCTCACCCCCACCCTGGGCTCACAGAGAGACAGATGACCCAGATCTGGCCAATCAGAATACCTCATTTCTAAAAATGCTATTTAAAATGTTTCAACCAGGACAGCAAGGGCACCAACAGTCAGGATAGCCTCCTGCCATGGATAACCATTATGACCATAACAGTACACACTGGCTGAATGTCGGCCCTGCCCACTTCCCATGAATCCAAGAATGGATCCATGACAAAGTAGGGCCAACTGGATCTTTTTCTAACAATGACAAATGGACCTTGGGAAAAAGACGCAAAGCTCTTTACATTGTTATAGCTAAGACATAAAGCCTGAGATAAGACAACAAAATGAAAACAGTAAGAGACAGGCATAACTGAGAGATGAGCAGAAAGAAACCCTGGTGAGGGGCGCCTGGGTGGCTCAGTCGTTGGGCATCTGCCTTTGGCTCGGGTCATGATCCCGGGGTCCTGGGATCGAGCCCCGCATTGGGCTCCCTGCTCAGCGGGAAGCCTGCTTCTCCCTCTCCCACTCCCCCTGCTTGTGTTCCTGCTCTCACTATCTCTCACTCTCTCTCTGTCAAACAAATAGAAAAGAAAAAAGAAAAGAAAAGAAACCCTGGTGAAATTGTGTCCTGATTCTCAAGTCCTTGGTCCTGCAGTTCTTTCTTTAATTCTGTGGTCTGCACCATCATCCTTTCCAGTTATCTGAGCCAATCAAGTCTATTTTTTCTTAAGTTTGTTCAAATTGGATTTGTCACATACAATCAAGGTTTCTGACTAAAACCCTTCTGCTCACTGTGGCAAACCTCAGCTTGCACAAGACGTGGCCATGTACCAAACTAATTACAGAAGAAAGACAAGGAACCATTAGAAGGAGAAAGGAAGGAAAGGTCCCGGATCTGGATATTTGCTCTTGGGTGAAAAAATCTCCACCTACAGCACATTTGGCCACTGGTGATAGTTTGATAGTTAACTGTAGGTAAGTGTCTGCTGATAATTGTGCCCAAGAGTTTCCAGGGTGCCCCTCTGTGTAACAGCAACTCTGTACCATGCTAACCCCCACCCCACATCTCCAGTTTTCAGTCTGCTTCAAGTTAAAATGCATCTTCTCCTATGTGCAAATACCACTGGCCCCAGACCGTTTCAAGCAAGCAAATTTCATGTGACAAACTATTACTTTCTTAGCATTCCCCAGAATGGAGGCTCAGGGATTTATATACAGTAAATACCCAAGGGATATTTCAATAATGAAAGAGTGGCCATGTACCACATTACAAAGCTCTTCAGTCTCCCAGGTACCTCAGTCTATATGTATAGGCCCAGCTGACATGCATGCAAGCAAACAACACTAAATAGTCCAAATTGCTGGGGACCAGAGCTCAACTGACCAAAACTGATGGGCCTGTCAGATCCAAATCTAGGTGACCTTGACTGTGAGCAGTGAGTAGGGAAAGGTCAGCTGAGGTTAAAAAAGCTTCAGTAAGTTCTAAGAAAAATCCCTGAAGTGCAAATATTCAAAAATGCAGAGCTCAGGAAAAGCCTGTACAGTAAACACCTTCAGTTAATCCCACCTATAAAAGTTCATTACAATGGTCAGATGACCTTGGTTAGAGATCACTAGGTTTACAAGTGTTTGTGCTTATTGTAATGCTATGCATCAAGGGCAGCCAATAAGACAGGAACATACAAGAAAGATGACTCATCAGAAAGCAGGGGAGTGGGAGCAACACAGAATACGAGGTTGGACATTACACCCACTATCTCCCAAGTCATACAGATGTCTTATCAACATTTACCAATGGTCCCTTGGCTTGGGAAATTTTTGACCCACTCCAAATACACAAAGTCCATTAATTCTCCATTTATAAGCAATAGTGGTAAGCATTCAATAAATGTTAGCTACGTGGGAGGCACTGTGCTAAGCACTTTGTAAGCACCAAGTTAACACTTGGAAAAAGCTTGGCATCACATTTAGACACTTAGCAAGGGCTTAATAAATGTTGGTTACTATAATCATAATCATTTTTTATCATCATCATTTTTAATCTTCACATAATTCCATGAGTTTGGTACTTATTTGTTATGGTTATTTTATATGGAAGCTTAGAGACATTGAGTGAGCTGTACAAACTTATTCTATTAACAGAGGAGCCAGGATTCTAAACCAGAAAACCTGGCTCAAGAGTTCTTAAACTTTCTACTCTACTCCCATCCTTCAGCTCAAAAAGGAGTTTTCAAAATCCAAGCAGCAGCCCCTGCCAATAATGTTTATATGACACAGCTGTGTAAGCATGATCTACTCACTTCTTTCTATCCCCCATTCCAGTGGTTCCAAACATTTCTATGCATCAAAATCACCCAGAGAGCTTGTTAAAACACAGGTTTCTGGGTCCCACTCCCAGAGTTCCTAAATCAGGGCCTGTGTGGGGTAGGGCCTGAGAATTCGCATTTCTAGCAAGTCCCCTGGTGATGCCGCTGCTGGCCGAGGCACCATACTTTAGCAACCACTGCCCTACACTTGCCCTCAACTCTTGTCTCTAACAATCACTGAAATGACGAAATTCCCCAAGAAATACTCCAGAGCTTCATTAGGTGTAAAGATAAGATCACAACACATCTGTCCCCCTTCTTCTCCCACACTCTGATATCCTTGACTATTCAATTCATTTATTCCACACATAATTACCAAGCTCCTATATGCCAACCACAGGCACTAGAATACCACTACGAATACTGTAGAACTGACTGCCAACCTAGAGAAGCACACAGCAGATATTAACTAAATGAACACATAAAATACACTAAATTTCAAATTGGACAAGTGCTATGAAGAACAACAACCATAGGGGCACCTGTGTGGCTCAGTTGGTAAGCATCTGACTCTTGGTTTCGGCTCAGGTTGTGATCTCATGGGTGGTGAGATCGAGCCCCTGGTCGGGCTCTGTGCTCAATGGAGAGTCTGCTTAAGGTTTCCCTCCCTCTGCCCCTCCTCCCACGCTCTCTCTCGCTCTCTCACTCTCTAAAATAAATAAATAAGTCTTAAAAAAAAAAAAAGGCAAAGAAAAACAACTGCATTCTAAAAGAGAAAGCCATGAGGGAGACTACAATAGAGCTTTCTGGCTTTTGTCCATGTAGCATGCATTCCTCCCTGTGTCTCCCTTCCACGCTCCTCACCCCTCTCCATCCCATGCACGCACATATATGTTCTCCACACTACATTGGGAAAATATCTCAAAAAAAGGCTCCATGCCCTCCCCAAACCCAGGCCTAGCAAAGCCCTGGAAAGAGGAATATAAAGTGGTCTTTAGACATACCTCCTTCTCCCCCCCCCCCTCCAACTACATGGTAGGATAAGCCTCTAGACAGAGAAAATGAGTTCAACAGTGTCACCAAGCTGAGAGATGGGAAAGACAGAGGAGAGCTAGAACCTAGGAGGTATTGTTTTTGAGTCCCCAGATCCAGTCATGCCTGAAGCTAGCTCCATCCCTGGGCTCCCTGTGTCAAAGACCAACGAACACCCTTTTCTGCTGGATTTTTATCATCTTATGAGACATAATTATTACAAATATAGAAACCTTAATTGTATTTGAGAGCAATGCTTGTTTGAAGAAGTAACATTTGAGTTGAGACCTAAAGAATGAGCAAGAGAAGTAGCCATGGGAAGAGATGAAGGTTAAGGTTCCAGGCAGAGATGACAAATATGCAAAGGCCCTGCAACGGGAAAGAGCTTTCTGAAGGAACTAAAAGTGGGAGTGGCATGGGGGGTGGGTGCGGTGCGAGAGGAGGTAGGAGAGGTATGTGAGATCAGATGCTCCAGGCTGCGCAGAGGACCCTGTAACTCATTTTTTAAATATTATCCATGACTACAAATTTATGTTTAATAGCATGATTTACACTAAAATTACTTCAACCAATAGATTTTCCTAGACACCTGCTCTAACTCAAAACATAACTATGCCCACACCAAGCCACTCTACCATGCCTCCCTGACCCTCTCAATATGCGTATTTCCTACTGCACTCAGCTGAGTCCAAATATCCCTCATCCTACAGATGGCAGGAGACAGAACACTCAGGGTAACACTGCTGTTCCAATAACTTAGTTCATAGAAAGTGGCCCCCATGGGCCCAATTAGAGCCAATACCCAACTTTAACTAATAGCGGTAGCCATGTTCTCTGATCTGCCCTCACCTTCATGCAGCTCTGCTTCACTGCTTCTCTAGATCAGATGTAAGGGGGATTTAAGGATGGTGGAAAATGTGGTTACAGAGAAATTAAAACACCTGCTTCCTCTAAGTAAAGAACATTCAGTATTCTTTCCTCTAGCTTTCTAAGGTTCAAAATCCCAAAAAAAAAAAAAAAAAAAACCACTGTAAATTCTTAGACCCCTGACATATCAATTCTTTTCTTTTTTCAATTCTTTTAAATGGACCACTTTAGTTAGTAACAGAAGTACCTGTGGCACCAGCATTAGATACTGCTTACAGTCATTACCAGATGTCAGGCTCTGAGAAGCCTCTACATGCTTTGTCTCATACCTCCATGAGGTGAATGTTCTAATTTTTCCCAAGTTACAAAAGAGAAATTGAGGCCCCCAAAAGGGGAATTATTATGACTAAGGATACCCAGTAAGTAAACGTAGGAAATAAGAATCAAACCTGGATGCAAAGACTATGCTCATAACCACTATGTTATGTAAACTTCACCATCAAGAAAGAGTGCTGACTGGTTTACAAAGCAATCAAGATCAAGACAACACCTAGTTCTAGGAACATAAACTCTAAATAAATAAAACCAGTAAAGGATATACAGAGAGATAAGTAAACCACTAGACAAATAAACACACAGTGCATGGCCAGTTCCTCCCTGGCTGGCCTAAACCTAGGGCTCAGGATAAGGCCTATTCTTTCCTGCATTCTTCTCTAGTTGTCCATGCATATACTGTTTCTACTCACAACACTTCTGACACCAAATGGGTGGGTTTTTACCTCACACCAACCAATTCTCCAACTCTCTAAATATCAGCTGGGTGGCCTACAATTTAACTCTGACACTGTGCAGTGTTGGCATCAGACTTCATAGGTTTAAGAGCTCAATCCCACAAGACTACCCTCATTTCAGATGCCAGTTCCAAGTATTTGGTGCCCATGGTACCCACACTTCTGTCTGACCTGGTACAAAGTTGAGGGTTCCCACGACATCCCATTTTGGGTTTGATAATTTGCTAGAATAGCTCAAAGAACTCAGGGAAAGACTCTACTTATATTTACTGGTTTTTTATAAATGATACAGCCCAGGAACAGCCAGATGAAAGAGATGCATAGAGCAAGGTGGGGAGGAGATTCAGATTTTCCATCCCCTTCTGAGTATGCCATCCTCCCAGCTCCTCAATGTGTTCACCGCCCCCAGAAGCTCTCCAAACTCTGTCATTTAGGACTTTTTATGGAAGTTTCACTACGTAGACATGATTGATTAAATCATTTGCTATTGGTGATTAATACCAATGAATGCTGGAGGTCAGGGGTTGGACTGAAAGTTCCAATCCTCTAATCATGCCTTAGTCCTTCTAGTGACCAGTATTCATCCTGAAACTATCTGGGTCCTCAGATAGTTTCTGGTCTGGTCCTCAGATAGCTGACTGGTCCTCAGCCACCAGTCATCTCATTAGGATACAAAAGATACTCTGATCACTCTAAGGATTACAGGGTTTTAAGAGCTATGTGCCAGGAACCTGGGACAAAGGCCAAATATACACTTCTTATTGTATCCACATTTGGGTACCCAAAACTTAACTTACTAAAACATTTGAATTATAGAATTTAATAACCCTATGTCCACAAAAAATTCCTAGCAAGGAAAGGAATAAAAAGATCTTGTCATTTCTAGAGGATTCAAGCCAGCTAGCAGATATTTCCAAATAATGTATTGTGCAAGAGAACAAGAGAAAGCAAAACCTTCTACCTTGGAACCAGCTAGAGAGCTGGTCTGTTAATAGCTGACCACCACCCAGTTCTGAGAAGCAAGAATGAATTTATTACAAGAAATCGAGGAAGAGTGTGGTGTAACCAACCATATAATCTTAGCTAAATTACATAACCTTTATGAACTTCAGTTTCCTCACTAATGAAATGAGATAATTATAAATAGATGATTTTTCAGGCCCCTTTTTGCTTTCAAATGCAATCACCCATTGCCCGGGGAAAATAATACAGAGAATTTGTCTCAAATAACATAACCCTTCAAGTAGAAAGCATGCTGTTTTATTTCAACCTCTCACCCTGTCCCTTGCTGTTACCCTTTATCAGAGGAGTAGGTCAACAGTGCATTATATTATCCTGGTAAGGGAGAATCCTGACAATGGGAGGTACATATGTATGCCATATGGGAATCTGGGATTAAAAACCATGCTACCTTTACACCATGGTCATCAATATTATATTGACTCTCAGAGTGATCTCATTATACAGGAATTCATCCCATGTTTTATTAAGCCTAGGGAAAATATGTGTTTCTTAATCTGTCAAATGGCAAAGACTATAGGTGAAAATTAAATGGGAATGATCAGAACAAGTAACTACAACTAGTGAGTGTCCAAGGCAAATTACTCCCAGTCCCTCATTGATACGTAAAAGGAGTTCATTTTAGGCCACTAGACTTGGACACAGGCATCAGAGGGCTTGATCATAAGCAACACAATTGAGGTTGACTAACAAACAAAAGCAAATATATTGGATGGAATGTCATAGAACCAACAGAGCCTGGGGAGGCAGGTTTAGCACCATGCAGCAACCAAGCAAACCCCAGAAAGCAAGAAGCAAGAAGCAGAGCAAGCACACTGTTGCAGGGGGAGGAGGAAGCTACTGCAGCTGCTCCCCAAGATAAATAATTTCCAACTGTATTTTGTGTCCTTAAATCACTTGCTCAGGAGAGAGAAAGAATCTGATTGCCAGGGAAAGGTCACATGTCAGCCCCCTGGACGCACAGAGCAAAGGCTCTGTCTTCTTCAGATTCCATGGAAGGAGACAGGCACCTTCTGTCCCAGAAACATTAAAGGAAATGATGGAGGTCAGTTCTCCCAAAGGAAATCAGGGTACTATACAAGAGGAAGAATTTATGCTTGCTTTCAGCCAAAAGAAAAAAAGGAAAAAGAAAGCTATAACAACAACCTGTATGTGTATTTGTTGATCATTCAATAAAACTTTCAAGGTCATATGAAATTATAAAGACAATCCCAGGGCACATAAGATCTCACCAGCCAAAAAGGTACAATCTCTAATACACTCTCACTACCTTAGATATCCCAAACTGTTGTGCATTAAGAAAGAAAGGGATTCCAGTGTGGTTGCTACACCTGTATTCAAAACAAGAATGTTCAAGCATTTGAGGCTGGACCAATCCCCACAAGGTCAGTAGATTATTTTCCTTCCTTTCCTCCTTTATCTAAAGAAAGGTAAAAAATTCAGGAGATTGCACAGGTCTCACCAGGAGTCCCTAACTCTCAAATTTAGTAATTTCATATGTGCAGCTGCAGCTAACAAAAGCCTATGGATTTACATAAGGCAAATATCTGTACCCTCTGCTAAGCTAGGCTTTCAATAGTGAATCCCAAACAAATGATCTGAACTTACGAAGACTCATCCTCAGATCCAGGTACAAATGGGGTGTTTGGCAGCAGCATACCCTTTGTAGATCAATGAGTAAACACTACACTTTCTGTGGGAGCTTGGCCAGTGTTTATATTGAGATCTGCAGATGGTATCATGAGGGATGTCATTATGGCCGATCATGTCAACGTGAGTTGATACGCTTCAAAAACCATCTACATCAAATCTTCCTACTCTGCTGAACAATGAGGTGTAAGATATGGCAATAAAACTCCTTGTAGGGGGTTTTTACCTACAGTGGGCAATTTTCTTATTTTTTATAACCCATTTTCATTTTTTAATTTATCACAAGCTGTCTTTCCTATTCCATGAGGAAGTAGTCAATCTAGATCATTCCAGTCAGTGATTACTAAACTACAAAAAGTACCACTTTAATTTGGTAGTTGTTTCTTTATATCCACAAAAGGCTACCCTGCTCTACTAACAGAACACACTACCAATTTGAATAGTTTAAAATAAAGTATGCAATTCAATAAGGTCTTAAACTATCACACTGCAGTTTCAAAATGACTGAGTCATGAAAAATTGTTCGGGTACAGATGAGCAGAGATGAAATGCTGTTATAGAAGTTTCTCAAGGTAGTCCCTGAACCTGGGTAAGTTAGGTGAAAATATGAATTATAAACTGAAGTCAATATAAAATGAGCCCCCAGAAAGAAGGGTAAATGGGAAAAGCAGGGTATTGCTGCTCCCTTCCCCAAAATAAAAGCATCCGTGTTTTGGGCTCCTGGGTGGCTCAGTCGTTGGGTGTCTGCCTCGGCTCAGGTCATGATCCCAGGGTCCTGGGATCGAGTCCCACATTGGGCTCCTTCCTTGGGGGGAGGCCTGCTTCTCCCTCTCCCACTCCCACTGCTTGTGTTCCTGCTCTCACTATCTCTGTCTCTGTCAAATAAATAAATAAAATCTTTAAAAAAAAACACATCAGTGTTTCTACTGATACACCAATAAATATTTCAGTATGCCCACAGGTGCCCCAACAATTACCAGATTCTCCCAGGGACTAACCAGATCACCCCTGCCTAATTAGTTATTAAGTCCTTATTATTCATCAGTGTCCCATATGTACTGGACTGATTACATCCTAACCTTAAAAAATTACTGTCATTTTTCTAAGGTGTCTAAACTGGGAACTTGGATAACTTTCTACAAGAAACACAATGCTGTTTTATGGGTGTTCAATATATACATAGCACCTGAGAATAAAGAGATCTGGCATCTGGTCCTAACTGTTTCTAGAACAAGTCACGTAGCCTCTGTGACTCTGTGTATTCTTACTTTTAAGAATCAACAAATTAGGGACAGGTAGTTCAAGACAGCAGCATAGGAGGATCCTGGACTCAGCTGCTCTCATGGACACAACAAATCTATAGCTACATATGAAACAATTACCTCTGTAAAAAACAAAAAACAAAAAACCTGGAAACTAGCTAAACAGATCCTCCACCACAAAGCCACATTAAGACAGGAAGGAGAAGCAGAGATACAGTTTACCAAAAACCCCACCCCTGACACAACAACCCACAGCAGGAAGAATCAGGAGGGACCACAGAAATATAAAGTTTCTCTCCAAAGAGTGAGGGGTTTCTGGCTCACTCAGGCACCCCAACCATTGTAACCTGTACTGAAGAGATGAGCACCCAAAACATTTGGCTTGGAAAACCAACAGGCTTAAATCTAGGAGAAATATACACTTGTGGAGAAAGGATATTCCACTCTTACAGGGCTCAAGTGCAAACTTGTTCACTCCAGGACCCAGCACAAAAGCAGCTGACTTTAAGCATTTACACCATATGTGAAGGGGATTCATTTGTTAACCTTAAGGTGTCTGCCAAAGAGGCAGAAACCTATTGGGACCTTCTCTGAGGACAGAGGAGCAGACAAGTACTATTTTTGGCATTCTACCTCTATCTTGCTAGTGCTGGCAAGGTGGGCACCATCTTCACTTTCTCCCTCTACCTTTCTGGCACTGACATAGGCAGGTATCATTTTCACTCTAGCCTGCTAGCACTGGCAAGTGAGTGCCCTGTACTGTACTGTACAGTGAGTACTCTGTACTATTCCTACAACTGCTGCCAGACCCAGCACATAAGTGCAACACACACAGGGGACACCTATTGAGTGTTTGGCTCTAGTGGCCACGGAGAATTTTATTTCTGGACCCAATGGGTCTGAAACAATGAGAGAGACAGTTCAAGAAACAACCAAGAGCTAGGGCAAAGTTAAAAGATAAGGTTCATCCCCTATACAAGGCCCTTCCTTCAAGACTGTAAGAGATAGCTGTTTAACCTAATACATAGAAACAAACACAGAGAGTCAAGCAAAAAGGAAACAGAGGAACATGTCCCAAATGAAAAGAAAAAAGGATAAACCACCAGAAAAAAATACCTTAATGAAACAGAGACAAGTGATAAAGAGTTCAAAGTATGTTCATAAAAATGTCAATGAAATAAGAAGAATAATGCAAGAACACAGTAAGAACATCAACAAAGAGATAGAAAATATAGGAAAGTACCAAACAGAAGCCACAGAGCTGAAGAATACAATAAATGAACTGAAAAACTAGGACAACAAGTAGAATAACATTCATGTTATAGGGATCCCAGAAGGAAAAGACAAAAAGGAGCAGAAAATGTATTTGAGAAATAATGGCTGAAATTTTCCCTAACCTGGGGAAGGAATCGACCTCAAGATCCAGGAAGCCCATGGGGCACCTGGGTGGCTCAGTTGTTAAGCATCTGCCTTCAGCTCAGGTCATGATCCCAGGGCCCTGGGATCGAGCCCTGCATCGGGCTCCCTGCTCAGAGGGAAGCCTGCTTCTCCCTCTCCCACTCCCCCTGCTTGTGTTCCCTCTCTTGCTGTGTCTCTCTCTGTCAAATAAATAAATAAAATCTTAAAAAAAAAAAAAAAAAGATCCGGGAAGCCCAGATAATTCTAAACAACATGCACACAAAGAGACCCACACCAAGACACATTATAATTAAAATGTCAAAAGTAAAAGATAAACATAGAATCTTAAAAGCAGCAAGAGAAAACAACTTGTTACATACAAAGAAACCTCCATAAGGCTATGAGCAGATTTTTCAGCAGAAACTTTGCAGGCCAGAAGAGAGTGGCATGATATATTCAAAGTGCTGAAAGGAAAAATTTCCAAACAGGAATACTCTACCTACGGGCACTTGGGTGGCTTAGTCAGTTAAGCTTCCAACTCTTGGTTTCAGCTCAGGTTATGATCTCACAGTTGTGGGACTCTGCCCTGAGTCAGGCTCTGTGCTCAGTGCAGAGTCTACTTCAGATTCTTTCTCTGAAATGGCACTAAGTACATACTTATCAATAATTACTTTAAATGTAAGTGGGCTAAATTCTCCAATCAAAAGACACAGATTGGCTGAATAAGGAAAAAGAAGACCTTCACAATCATCATCTACCTGCTGCCTAATAAGAAACTATAAATGTAAAAACACACACAGACTAAAAGGAAAGAGGTGTGAAAAAATGGATTCATGTAAGTGGAAACCAAAAGATAGCTGGGGTAACTATACTTACATCAGACAAAATTGACTTTAAAACAAAAACTATAATAAAAGACAAAACTGGGCATAACATAATAAAAATGGGTCAACCCAACAAAAAGATACAACATTTGTAAATACTTATGCACCCAAAAAAACTAAAGGGAGAAATTGGCAGCAATACAATAGTAGTCAGGGACTTTAATACCTCACTTACATCAATGGATAGAACATCCAGACAGAAAATCAATAAGAAAACATTGGCCTTGAACATAAAATAAGATCAAATGAACTTAATAGATATATAGAGAACATTTCATGCAAAAGCAGCAGAATAGCCATTCTCTAGTACACATGGAACACTCTCCAGGGTAGATCATATGTTACACCACAAAACAAATCTTAATAAATTCAGGAAGATTGAAATCATATCAAGTATTCTTTTTGACTACAATAGTATGAAACTAGAAATCAATTAAAAAAAACTGGAAAAATTACAAATTTGTAGAAGTGAAACAACATGCTACAGAATGACAATGGCCCAATGAAGAAAACAAAGGAGAAATAAAAAATACCTTAAGATAAATGAAAATGGAAATACAACACATCAAAATCTATGGGATGCAGCAGCAGTTCTACACGGAATTATTTTAGTGATATGGACCTACCTCAACTAACAAGAAAAATCTTTAATAAACAAGCTATTTTACACATGAAGAACCTAGAAAAAGAATAAACAAAGCCCAAAATTAGTAGAAGGAAGGATATAATAAGAGCACCCACAAATAAATAAAACAGAGACTAAAAAGATAACAGAAAATATTAGTGAAACTAAGAGCTGGTTCTTTGAAAAGATAAATGAAATTTGACAACCCTTTAGCTAGACTGAACAAGAAAAAGAGAGAGGACCCTAATAAATAAAATCAGAAATGAAAGAGAATTAAAACTAAAACCAAAGAAATACAAAGGATCATAAGAGACTACTATGATCAATGATACAACAAATAAGACAACTCAGAAGAAATAGATAAATTATTAGAAACATACAATCCTCCAAGAATGAATTAGGAAGAAATAGAAGATCTAATCAGACCAATTACTAGTAAGGCAACTGAATCATTAATCAAAAACCTACTAACAAACAAAAGTCCAAAACCAGATGGCTTCAAAGGGGAATTCTACCAACCATTCAAAGAATATTTAATATCCATCCTTCTCAGGACGCCTGGATGGCTCAGTCATTAAGTGTCTGCCTTCAGCTCAGGTCATGATCCCAGGGTCCTGGGATTGAGCCCCACATTGGGCTCCCTGCTCAGCAGGAAGCCTGCTTCTCCCTTTCCCACTCCCCCTGCTTGTGTTCCCTCTCTCACTGTCTCTCTCTCTCTCTCTCTCTGTCAAATAAATAAATAAATAAATAATATCTATCCTTCTCAAAGTCCTTTAAAAAACAGAAGAGGAAGGAATGCTTCTGAATTCATTTTATGATGCCAGCATTACTCTAATACCAAAACCAGACAAGGACACAACAAAAAAAGAAAATTACAGGCCAATATCCCTGATGAACATGGATGCAAAAATCCTCAACAAATTACTAGCAAACTGAATTCAACAATACACTAAAAGTATCATACATCAAGATTAAGTGAGATATATTTCAGGGATGTAAGATGGTTCAACATCTGCAAATCTGTTAATGTGATACACCACACAAACGAAATGAAGGACAAAAATCATATGATCACCTCAACAGATACAGAAAACCAACTGACAAAGTTCAACATCTATTTCTATTTTTATGAATTAACATTCATGGAAAGGAACCAATTTATCAAAGATCAAAGGGAATATGAATTATTCCATGTTTTTCTCACTTCAAGTAGAAGCAGTGATTGGAAAGTTTACCTTCTGGTATTAAATGTTTTCTTTCATGTTCTTGCTTTTATTTTTTTCCTTTTACAGACTTCTTTTTAACACCAAAATCTATGTAGATGCTGGATAGAATCTTTCCATTTCTCATGTTCACCCACATATTCATTCAATAAACATGCATATAAATGCTTGTGTATATTTATATATGTACAGAACTCAGCCTGCTGGGATCAAATATGCAAACAAGAATTACTATACATCATGATAATATATCCTCATGGAAGAAGCAAAAACATTTCCCTAGGAGGACTTATGAATGATACCTATCCCAGATGTCAGCGATTAAGGAAGGATTCAAGGAGAAAAAGATATGTAAGCCAAGTCAAGACACAAAAGATGAGAATGAGTTACCAATTAAAGAGGAGTAGGCATAATAGTCCAGGCAAAAGAAATAAACTGTGTTACATTCCAGAAACACAAGAGAGCATGGCATAATCAAGGAAAAGAAATTCTGGGACATCTGGGTGGCTCAGGTGGTTAAGTGTCTACCTTCAGCTAAGGTCATGATCTCAGGGTCCTGGGATTGAGCCCCACGTCAGTCTCCCTGCTAGGCAGGGAGTCTGCTTCTTCCTCTCCCTTTGCCTCTCCCCACCGCTCAGGCTCTTTCTCTCTCAAATAAATAAATGAAATCTTTAAAAAAATAAATAAAATTTTAAAAAGAAATAAATTCTTCTAGCAAGAAGAGGCTAATGAGATCTGGAGGCACATGTCTTCAAGGGTATGTTTGTGTGTATGTGTATGTGTGTATATGGATAGATATATGGGCAGACGGATGGTGTATAGATATAGAT
Source organism: Mirounga angustirostris (assembly GCF_029215605.1). Lineage (NCBI taxonomy): Eukaryota > Metazoa > Chordata > Mammalia > Carnivora > Phocidae > Mirounga > Mirounga angustirostris. The sequence continues at coordinate 170,274,916 of NW_026991709.1, read as the reverse complement.
GATAAAGATTAGATATCTCCATATTGTGATCATTAATTTTACAAGTCAACTTGATTGGGCTAAGGAATGTCCAGTTGGCTGATGAAAATATTATTTCTGGGTGTGTCTCTGAGGGTGTTAATGAAAGAAATCAGCATTTGAATCATTAGACTGAGTAAGGCACATGGCCCTTACCAGTGCAGGGGGGCATAATTCAAATTGTTGAGGGCCTGAATAGAACAAAAACATGCAAACAGGACAAATTCATTCTTTCACCTTGAGCTGAGACATTGATCTTCTCCTGTACTGATTCATCAGTGCTCCTGGTTCTTGGGCTTTTGGATTCAGAGACTTAGACTATCAGTCCTCTGATTCTCATGCCTTTACACATAGCCTGAATTATACCATTTCCTGGTTCTCCAGCTTACAGACAGCAGTTGCTGGGACTTCTGGGCCTCCAAAACCACATCAGCCAATTCCTATAATAAATCTCTTCCTATGTATCTCTCTGCCTCATTCTCATTGGTTTTGCTTCTTTGGAGAACCATGACTAATACACACATTTTTATATTAGAGATTTAAGCAGGAAAGTAACACTGATTGAATTTGTATTTTAGAAAGATCATTCTGGTTGAGCACAATGAATAAATTTAAAGAGAGTAACACTGGAGGCAGAAAAATCAGACAGAAAGCTGCTACAGTAATCCACTTGAAAAACACAGTAACCTGGACCAGGACAATAGTGGTAAAGATAGAAAAAAGTAAATGGAACAGTAAAAAAAAAAAAAAAAAAAAAAATGTAGCAGGGAGAATCAACAAGACTTGACCAGCCAGATGTGGGAAGATAAAGGAGATGGAGGAGTCAAGGATGACACCCAATTTTTTTGCTTGAGCAACTGTTTGAAAGTGTTACCATTCATTGAAATGTGGAAGATTAAGAAGTTCTGGAGAGAAAGGACAAGTGTACTTGTGATTTTCGTAAGTCTGAGGCACCTGTTCAAGGAGAGTAATAATAGACTACACTAGAGATGCAGATTTGGGAGTCATCAGCATACTGCAGGTAAGATCAGTGAGGGAAAATGTACTAAGAAAGAAGAAAATAGGGCCCCCAAAAAAGCTCTCAGGGATAATCAATCAGTAAATGGCTAAATTAACTATTATACAACTCTGTAGAAAATATGCAAGTCCTAAAACTATAATTAGAAAAAATGCTTAATGATATTCTGTTGGATACCTCATGTCCTCAAGTTTCTTATGAAAGTGGAAGGTTGGAACAAGAAGCAAGGGAGGCTATCTGCTGATTTTTTTTCTCCAGTTTACTATATAGCATTTTATTTTCCTCACACAATGACACATTGCTGGGAGCCTAATGTTTGTTTTCAGATGACAGTAGAAAACCAAAATTTGTTGTCATCTCTTAAAGAATTGTGCATAAAAACTTTACATAAATTAAAAGTATGAATAAATTTATAGGTGTAAATGCAAACTGTTTTCCAACTCAAGGCAGTAACAACCCACAGTGTTCTGAAATGGGTCCTAAGGCTCAGACCTTCTTAAAGCTGTCAGATCAACAAGACATAAAAATGTCAACTGATTCAAAAATCTTGCCAGCCTCTAGAGAAATCCTGGAATAGGCAGCTCTTACACATCAATACCCTACACAGATCAAGAATCTTATGGAGGATGCTCATCAAACCAATGGATTTCTCATCCATAAACATGTTTTTACCTTAGCCATGAAGTGACTGAGCCTCATGTACAAGGGGTTTAAATCAAAGGTATGTACAGGATATTAAACACATACCAAGGGAAAAGTTAGTTTGAATACAAGGTCAAAATCAGCAACAATTCTACCATCCAGTGCTGACACCAAATACAAGCTTCAAGGACAAATTTCTTTTCAAAGGCTTATTCCAGTTTATGAGGCCAGCATGAGGTATATACAGTTGCCAGGGCAAATTTATACTTAGGAATTAACTCATGCAGCAAATGCTACATATCTGCTTGCAGGGCATTTAGAAACATCTGAGGTGGGCAATGGAGGGGCCCGACTCATCATACTCCTGCTTGCTGATCCACACCTGCTGAAAGGTAGACAGTGAGGCCAGGATGGAGCCCCTACAGGAGAAGCAATGACCTTGATCTTCATCATGCTGAGCTCCAGCATTGTGATCCCTTTCTGCATTCTATCCGAGATGGCTGGGTGCATGGTAGTCCCACCAGATGGCACTCTGTTAGAGTAGAGGTCCTTTCAGATGTCAATATCATACTTCATGATGGACTTCAAGAGGGTCTCCTGGATAACACAGTATTCCATACCCAGAAAGGAGAGCTGGGAGAGCACCTCGGGGCAGGATTACCACTCCTTGCCCATGGTGATCACCTGACTGTCAGGCAGCTCACAGCTCTTCTCCAGGGAAGACGACAACACTGCAGTGGCCATCTCCTACTCTAAGTGCAGGGTGACCTAGCAGAGCTTCTCGGTGATGTCACACATGAGTTCCCACTCAACTGTGGTGGTGAAGCTATAATCACTCTCTGTATCTTCATGAGGTAGTCCATCAGGTCCCAGCCAGCCAGGTCCAGACACAGGATGGCATGGGGCAGGGAGTACCCCATACAGATGGGCACAGTGTGGGTGACCCTGTCCCCAGAGTCCATGACAATACCAGTGGTGCAGCCAGAGGCATATAGGGACAGCACAACCTGGATGGCCAGATACATAGCGGGAATGTTGAAGGTCTTGAACATGATGAGTCATCTTCTCCTGGTTGCCCTTAGGGAGCAGGGGGGCCTCAGTCAGCAGCATAGAGGACTCCTTGGGGCTATGCACAGTTCATTATAGAAGGTGTGGTACCAGATCTTCTCCATGTCCTCCTTGTTGTTGATGATGCTGGGCTTGATACAGTACTTGAGGATCAGGATATCCTGCTTGCTCTGGGCCTTGGTGCCCACATAGGAGTCTTTTGGCCTATGCCCACCATGATGCACTGGGGTCCAGGGGGCATCTGACAGTGAATGGGAACATGGCCAGGAGAGGGGAGTCATCATCCCCAGCAAAGCCCACCTTGCACATACCAGAGCCATCATCAATGATGAGTGCAGAAATCTCCTCTTCCAGTGTGACAGGTGGAGGTGGCAGCAGTGGGCATGAAAAATGAGTGGCAGGAAGACACCGAGCATGGGCCAACTGCTGTGACTGAAACCCCTGATTGTTTTTAATGTGTGAGCATCTCAGATCTTTTCCAATTGATACTGCTAGAGATTAAGAGTGCCATTTCCCTCCCTTCTTTTAACTCAATGCCGCCCTAAATTACTGCATCCCTCCCCCACTACCACCATACCTATTAATCTTTGAGGTGGCTTCCATGACAATGGTGACATACTGAAAAGGAAAGCCAAACACACCACTATCCCAAGATGTATAATACATTAAAATTAAGATACCAAAATACAGTTTAAAAGCTACAAAGGAAACTACTAGTAAAACCATATAGCCAACAAAATTACCGGGGGGGGGGGGGGCGGTAATAAACATGAGCTGAATTCCTCATCTTTCTTAGCACAGAATCAACAGAAACTTCCAGAAGCTGAGAAATCAAGTGTTAGAGATGGAGATATAAGCATCTTACAACTACCAGAGTAACTAAAAAAAGAAATGAGAAATGGCCAAAGATGAATTTTTTCTAATGAATGGGCCTGTAGAAAGAGGGGACTGGGGGTGGAGAAGTTTTTGTTTATTATGTAGACTGTATCTTCTAGAGTAGTTTTAGGTTTGCAGCAAAGTTGAGTGAAAAGTAGGAGCAGTTCCATCTACACCCTGTTTCCACTTCATGCACATACAGCATCCGTGCACCAGAGTGATACATCTGTAACAACAGATGAACCAACACTGACGTATCATTATCCCCTGAAGTCCATGGTTTACATGAGAGTTCACTCTTGGTGTTTTACATTCTATGGGTTTGAACAAATGTATAAAGACACATATCTACCATTATAATATCATACAGAATAGTTTCTTCACTGCCCTAAAAATTTTCTATGCTCTGCCTATTCACCTGCCCTCCCACTTCTATCTCTGGCAACCACTGATCTTTTTACTATCGCCACAGTTTTACCTTTTCTAGAATGTCATGTTGCTGGAATCATCAAGTATTATAGCCTTTTCAGATTGGCTTCTTTCACTCAGTTAAGTGTTCAGGGTTCCTATGTTTCTTTTCATAGCTTGATAACTCATTTACTTTTAGTGTTGAATAACATTCCATTGTTTGTATATACCACAATTTGATTATCAGTCCACCTACTGAAGGTGAATTCACCTACTGTGTGCTTCCGAGTTTAAGCTATTATAAATAAAGCTATGATAAATATCCATGTGCAGAGTTTTGTGTACATAAGTTTTCAACTCCTTTGGGTAATACCAAGGAGCACAAGTCCTGGATCAGACAGTAAGAGTCTGTCTAGTTTTGTAAGAATATGACAAATTGTCTTCCAAAGTGGCTGTACCATTCTGTATTTCCAACAGCAAAGAATAAAAGTCCCTGATGCTCTACATCCTCACCAGGATTCGGTATTGTCAGTGCTTGGGATTTTTGCCATCCTAATAGTGGTATCACACTGTTTTAATTTACAATTCCCTAATGACATATTATGTCACACATCTTTTCATCTACTTATCTGTCAGCTATATATCTTCTTTGGTAAGGTGTCTATTCAGATTTTTTGCCCATTTTTCAGCCAGATTCTTCATTCTCTTATTGCTGAATTTTAAAAGTTCTTTGAGCATTTTGAATTTAACACTCCTTTATCATAGATGTCCTTTGCAAATATTTCCTCCCAGTCTGTGGCTTGTCTTCTCATTCTCTTGACAGTATCTTTTAAAAGAAAAAAGTTTTTAATTTTAATGTGGTCCAAATTATCAGTTATTTCTTTAATGGACTGTACCTTTGGTGCTGTATTTAAAAAGTCATTGCCAAGCCTGAGGTCATCTAGATTTTCTCTTATGTCATCTCCCAGAAGTTTTATAGTTTTGCATTTATATGTAGGCCCATTTTGAGTTCATTTTTATGAAGGTAAAATAATGCTTTTAATTTTTATTTTGAACCCTTTGGTACTATTTTATTATTGTTCCCAATTTTATATTTTACTTTTAGAAAAATGTGGGGTTTTTTTTTTCATTATTACCCATGAACCTGATGATTCAACTTCTAAGCAATTATCCTAAGAAGATAATCATAGGTTTGGAGAGAGCTGTTCGCCCAACACAATTTAGGGTAGTGAGATATTAGAAACAATGTAGGTATTAAAAAATTGCAAGGATGGTTAGATAATTATACTCAAATAATAGAATGCTCTTATAAAGCTATTTAAAATAGTATTTTTAAATAATTTTTATTTTCCTGAGAGGGATTATGCCAAATGCTATCATTAGAATATGGAATGTGGATTATTTATGTTTATTCTTTATACGGTTTTATATAATATGTATTAGTTTCACATCAAAAGAATTAAGATGTTTATAAAGGCCCTCAAAGTAAGATTTACAGTGACAAATGACATATTTTTCAGAACAATGGACCAAAATAAGGATAAATGTCCTTTCCCATTGTTATCACGCAATAGATTTAAGCATCCAAAACACACATAAAACTCCAAAGCAGAAATGAGTGGAAAGTAATTAGTAGAGTTTGGTTTATTACAGAGAGAATTTCAATAATTAGAAGGGAGACTTGGGGGTTAGGAAGGATAAATGACAGAATTATAGTCAGGAACCAGAAAGGGTTCTTCCAGTTGTATAACATGATATCTCAACAGAGAGCAAAAGGTCTTCAACTTCTGAAACCTGTTATATAAACTACATCCAGCCTAAGCTGATACTGTCATTTATCCTTATGGTGGGGCAAGGGGCTACCAAATGAAATTCACTGATCCCTTGCTTCCAAATAATATGTCCACTCAGAGAGGAAAAAGCTTGGTGGTAGTAGGCTAGGTCAGGAACTGAAGTCTAAGGCCCAAGTTTAAGTCCCAGCTCAACTGTGTATTTAGGGCATGATTTGGGTAAATCACATAACCAACAGGAGACAGTTATCTCATTTGTTAATGATGCCAGCTCTGTCTCTATAGTAGAGCTGTCATGATGACCAAATGAGGTCATATAAAAGAGAGCTAAGAAGAACTAAACAAACAGAATGTATTTTATAATAAAATAATTCTCACCCTGTCAACAATCGTTTGCCCTCCAATAGCAATTCAGAAGATAAAAAATTAAATCCCTGGTTGAAAGGGCAATTGACAGACTGATGATCTGGCTGCTGCCCCATGTGCAGTGCAACTGAATCTGGATCCAAAAGGCAGATGACCTTCTCAGGCGGACAAAGAACATTCTTTGGCTGAAGATTATGTGTAGCTGTGCTTCCAAGGTAGACCATCAAACAAGTTTTAAAAGGTACCACCAGTCACTCATTATTTTACTTGATCTGTTCATTCATTTATTCACTGAGAGCAGATTATGTGCTAGGCACTGGAAACAAACAATAAGAACACAAATCAGACAAAGCCTTGCCTACTTGGAGCTCATAGCACTCATACTTGGAGCTCATATTGATGGAAAAACAAGTATTAGTCACAGAATCATACATGAATGTATCATGAAAACTCTGATGACAATAAAAAGAAAGGATTAGAGGGGCTGATGTGGATTGAGGAGTTCAGAAACATCATTCCTGAGCTGAGATGCGAGATGACTCGGTGGGGAGAGAAGAGTCAAAGGATCAAGTAGAGGGATCAGCATTAATAAAGCTCCTGTGGCCCAAGACAGTGACATTCAAGAAACTGAAAAGAAGACAGTATGTCCAGAACACAGAGAATGAAAATGAATGAGGTGTAAGATGAGTGTAAACAGGTAGGTATGTTAGGGATTTCTGCCTTTATTCTGAGAGCAATGAGAGCCAATGAAAGCTACTGAGCAGAAAAGTGACAAAATCCATTTTGTATTTTGAAACACTGTTCTGACCATAATGTATCAGGATGCCAGGTCACTGTGTATGAGATTTACATACAGGTGTTTTACACACAGAGTTACATTCAGGGTCCTACAGTTGAAAATTTTCTATTAAAGTTCTAATTTCAAAAGACCTCTGTATTTCTTTGACAATATTAATGACCACACACAAGAGATTCTTGATGATTCCTAACTGGATCAATACTACCTAGGAAGAATTAATAAAATGTAATGACTTTTTAGCTTTACGTTTCTCATCCTTTTCCAACACGGTATACCAACAGATTTTGGCTAACAAAAAGAAACAGACTTAAAAAGGTAAGGGTCAAAGTCTGAAAAAACTGGAAAATTCTAGGAGGCACTGTGAGTTTAAGATTTTTATTTTATTTATTATTTTAGAGAGAAAGAGAGAGAGAACAAGCGAGGGGAAGGGCAGAGGGAGAGAATCTCCAGCAGACTCTGAAGCAGAGCACAGAGACCCATGCGGGGCCCGATCTCATGCCCCCAAGATCATGACCTGAGCCAAAGCCAAGAGGTGGATGCTCAACCTACTGAGCCACCCAGGTGCTCCCACAAGCACTATGAGTTTAAACATCAACATCTAGAATGGAGTTCTTATCCACAGTATTAAGATGTACTAATGCATCAAACAGTGAGGTATCAAAAGTAACTGGATTCCAATAATAGCACAAGTACTAATACGCTAAAGTTTGTAGATGATCAACCTGTTTGTGGACATCCCTATAATAACTTCACTCTCACTCATGTCCATTCTGAAATATTTTCTCGAACTAAAGAGAAAGGAGCCACCACAGCCTGGGACATTACATACAACCCCTCATTTGTGCTAAAAATTCACTGTCCCCTTATTACTAACATATAACTGGAAATTGAAAGTATTTAAAAAAATTACTGTACAGCATGATATCAATAACTTAATTTTTTCTCATAAATATTTAATAATGAAGCAAGCACAGATTAAGAAAGCATAAATGGTACATGCACACTTACCTAGGGCAAATGTGAAGAGGACTCCAAAAACATTGCTGCAAAAATGGCACAACAATTACAATGTCTCAGTCAAAAATCACGTGAGAGTACACATGACACAGATAATATATAGTTAAAATCCTGAAATTATAAGCCTTATAATCATCACAATAAAATAAAACATTTTATGTTTATTCTTTGATGATATATACTTGCTTGTTTCATTAACTAGTAGAGCATGACTCCTAAAGTGAAGATAAAAATTAGATTAGTCATGTTAACTGATTTTCCTACATAAATTATAATTTTGAGATTATAAAATTGGTAAACTGTATTACTGACATACCAGAAAAAATACCTTAAGGAATGCAATGTGAAATGAATACAAATTGGTGGTACGATCTGCTTATGTACTTTGGATTTTACCCAACTCTGGGTATACTTGTGGAACAGTGTTATGCATGGGAATAACACTCATCCTGTACATCATATCAGGAAAAGTCTGATGTCTGGGGGCCTTGGCAAGAGAAAGTGAAGCAGGCAGCCCAGATGAGAGAGACAAGAGATCAGCACAGGTGGGAAGGAGAGATAGGCATCAAAGAGTCTCACAGGGTGTGGCTTTTAGCACAGTGTGGGTAGTATAAGCATGGAGTAAGGGTGCAGGGAACTAGGAGCAAGAACTTCAATTAGAATACAGGGAGCATAGGGGCGCCTGGGTGGCTCAGTCGGTTAAGCGTCTGCCTTCAGCTCAGGTCATGATCCCAGAGTCCTGGGATCGAGGCCCACATCAGGCTCCAGGCTCAGCAGAGAGTCTGCTTCTCCTTTTCTCTCTGACCCTCCTCCCCGCTTGTTCCCTCTCTCTCTCTCTCTCTCTGTCTCAAATAAAAAAACAAAAACAAAAAAATACAGGGAGCATGGAAGTGGCGACCCAGACATGAGACTAACAAGAACCAAAATTCAGACTTGAATTTTGAGCAAGAGATCAAACCTTGAGAGTGCAGAGTGCAGGACTTCAACAGGAGCTGGAAGACAGACTGAAAAAACTGACAGGAGGACCAGAGGGGTGATGACCCTAACTGCAACCTTGATTGACTCAGGGCAGGATGATAAAGATGTACACTGGTAGCCATGGAGGGGCATACACATCTTCTGACTGGAGAGTTCAACTTTCTAAGGAAATCTGACCTAGAGACTCAAGAAAAGTCAGGGGAAACCTGCAAAGAGCATCAACTGGGAAAGATTCATTGTGTGAGATGCTTCAGGTAGAGGGATGAGGAATCAGCCCTGGGTTCAAATCCTGACTTTCTTAACGATAACTCAAATTTAAGTCAGTTCTTCAATTCCTATGTGCTTCAGTTTTCTTTCATATAAACAAGATATATAGGGCTAATAATTCTCACTTTTCAAAGCTGTTAAGGAGATTAAATGAGAGAACACATGTGAAAGAACATGGATCCTAGGAAATATATACTCATTTTTGTACCTTCTCCCTTCCATTTACCAATACCTATACCTTTCACCAACAGGGCAGTATTGCTGATTTCTGTTCCACATGAACATTACAAAGCCACAGTGGCCTTTTCTACATGCATTTGTTACTCCCCACCCCCTTAATTTTATGTGATGTTTCTTTCCTTTCTATATATGTTGTCATGATTGAACAATAGTCTAGAAATGAGTGACTTTTGCTCGAAAAAATCTGGTCACTAGCTGAACAGTGTGTTATCTAGGGAATAACGAAAAAGATTCACTGGTCTGCAATTCTTTTTGCCAAGCTGGCTTCAATGCTCAAAGTAGCTAATTGGCTCCAGGCATCTTTTCTGATCAGTACTGATGCCAAAATCATACCTCTTATTCAAATGACAGGCAAAAGAAGTAGCTGGATTGTAACAATGCAAAATCCTTGCTGCTTCTAAACAAACTTAATTAAACTGCTCCATTTTTGTACAAAGAGCTTCAAATGAAGATAAGCATAACTCACTGAAAATGTCAGGTTAATGACAGCACTGTCTAAATTAGTCCTGTTGGGAGCAGAAGGTTTCAGAGACATACATAGAAGATGAACGATTTAAAAAAAAAAAAAAAAGGAAAGGTTAACTATAAATTTGTTTAGGTAGCTAACCACCTCTATGTTTTAATAGTAAATACATCCCTTTCTCCTTATACTGTCATGCTGAAACATCAAATTCTAAAATCAGCTCTGTAAGCTTCATGATCTCAATGATCATGAAGATCAGTTTACCAATAACCCTGACAAATCAACCAGAAATCATGGCAAATACAAAACTACAAGGCATAACAATAACATAAATCTTATATTTGCATTGTAATTATTGATTGATTTAGTCATTCATTCAATTTAACACAGTTACTGAGTGTCTACCACATACAGAGTATTGTGGCATATAACAAATTATAATTTTGTACCTCAAATTAAAAGATAAAACATAAAAACAAAATGTTATTGCAAATTGAAGAAAAATGGAAAGCACAGCATTCCAAAAAATCAAAAAATTTTAAATTCTTTTAACTACTCCAAATGACAGTGTTTCTCTCTCATCATTCAGTCTATTTCACATCCCTAACCCCCATAAAAGTTAAATAATTCTGATAACTAATTTACTAAAATCATGATCCTGTTCTTAGAGTTGTTTCTATCTTTCTAAGGTAATTATTAGGACCTCTTCTATTCTGATCAGAGTGAGAACCAGTTCCTGATTTGCATTATTTCTGTTGAATACATCCACCTTTCTGTGATAGAGAACACTGTTAAAATACTTCCTCCAGGGGCACCTGGGTGGCTTAGTCGGTTGAGCATCCAACTCTTGATTTCAGCTCAGGTCATGATCTCAGGGTCATGGGATGGTAGTTAAGTTGTCCAGACCAGGGAGCGGGGGAGGGGGCTCCACGCTCAGTGGGGAGTCTGCTTAAGACTATTTCTCCCTCAGATGAACCATGAGAGACTATGGACAAACTGAGGGTTCTAGAGGGGAGGGGGTTGGGGGGATGGGTTAACCTGGTGATGGGTATTAAAGAGGGCACGTATTGAATGGAGCACTGGGTGTTATATGCAAACAATGAAACATGGAACACTACATCAAAAACTTATGATGTAATGTATGGTGATTAACATAACATAATAAAAAAACTAATGATGTAATATATGGTGACTAACATAACATAATAAAGTAAAATTAATAAAAAGATTAAAAATTAAAAAATAAAGACTATTTCTCCCTCTCCTGTGCCCCTCCCCTCAGCTGGCTCTCTCTCTCTCTCTCAAATAAAAAAATAATAATAATACTTCCTTTAGACCCCACAACCTTTTGTTGCTTCGTTCACTGATGTAATTACATTTCCATATCTTTGGCCACAATTTGTATAAAAGCTGCTCTTGGTATACGACCTTCTGATAAGGAATTCATAAGAATCTCCCACAGTCACTCATCACTTCTTTTTAGTCACCACTGTCATCTGAGCTTTTGGTTTTTCTGTTTCCTGATGCCTTTTAATTGAAAATACTTCACAAGCCACCAAGAGAAGTAGTTAACTTGTCAGCTTTAGACAAGTGTCCCCCAAATCTTGACATTCCATGATTCTCTATGACATAAGAATAAAGACGAATATAACCATAATCAGAGGAAGTACAGCACTAATTCTGTAGGTCACAGATCTGCTGTTTTTTTAATTACATATTTTTTTAACACACAGTTCATTTTTGGTTAAGTTCAACCTATTTTTTTCAGGGTTAATGAGTCCCTAGCAGCTAATGAGCTTTAAGCATATATCATGTGCAATTGCTTTGGAGCCCTATTTATGAACTGACTTCGTGTCTTAAGTATTAACTTCCATCCTGCTACTTAAATGAATTCTATGCAAATAGTAAAATAATACAAAAACACATGGCAAAAGAGGCATTATTCTGCACTGCCCCATTGCCCAGATGGTAAATCAGTGAGTTAGTAGCAGAAATGGGACCAGAATCAAGGCCAACTAATTAACTCACTGTGCAACATTCATTGAATGAAAGATACAGTACTTAGGAACATGTGTTTTACAATTTCCACATTTTGCCCAGTCTACTCTGAGCTAGTATGTCCTTGATATTCCCAAGAATGGCAAAACCATTAATTCAACTCTTCAATTCTATGTTAGACTAAAATCAACAGTCCCCAAAACACCAATAAAGATTTCTATATAAAGCTATATTAAATTCAATATTAGATTGCAAATCTAGAATTCAGGATTTTGGAAAGGGGGCAACGTTCACTACGTTCTACAAAATCATCTAGGAAATCTGATTATAATCTCCTACATTAAAGAGGCAGAGGAGGATTAGATGAGTGAGAAGCCCAGCTGGAGATCTGGAATGCTAGCTGGGGGCAGGGGCATGGTTTAGATTTATTGTAGCCTAAGCAAGACATGAGTTGGAGAGAGCAGCTGACAATCAGACTAAAATTAGAAGAGCAAGTTTAACATGGAGGGAGTCCATCCAGAACTGGAGAGCAGTGGTCCAATAGGCCTCAAAAAGTATCAAGCTGAATTTATGACCAAGACAAGTCGCCACAAGACCTATTGATCCAGAAACGAAGACTCTGATGAAGTGCAAAGAGTACTTAGAATCAGAATACCTCAGTTCCAGTCTGGAATTGAAAATTCATGAAACAGGTGACCTTGGAATAGCCTCTTGATCCCTCTGAGTCTTAATCCCCTTACACAAAAAAGGGAATTTTAAAAAGCTACCTTGCAAAGTTGTGGAAGGTATTAAGTATTTCATCAGAAAATGGCTTGTAAGATGTAAACTAACACACAAATGTAAAGTTGTGTGGTGGCATTATTATGGCTCTTGATATTAGCAGTATTGACTTGATGGAATAACATTTCAAATATTGTCTGATACATTTTCATCCTAAATCTTGTTGACCTTATGACCTTCAAGTCACTAAGGATAAAGCATCCACTGCTGGAGGGCAGAAAATAAGGAAGTCATTGCTCAACCTTGATACTTTTAAGTCAAAAAAAAAAAAAAAAAAGTGTAATAGTCATGAATGCAATAGGGCTCAACAGTAAGAGTCAAACAATTAGGAGGGGGAAAAGAGGTTTTCTAAGTCCCAGAAGCTTCTCTTTATATTAAAAACCAGTGACTGACTAATTCAAGGCATCTGTTTTTTCCTATAAGCAACAGAGTAAGAAACATATAGGACATAATGCTAGAGCAATTTCCCATTACAAAGAAAAGCCTTCAAAATCATTCCTAGGCTGGATTAAGAAAGTGAGAGAAACAAAAGAGAATTCAATTTAAGTGAGGGCTTCTTTCACATCCTCCCACATATCCCCACAGACCTGGGGTTTCATTCCTAGAATGGGAGAATGAGTAGTAGAAACATCCTTCTCCTCAACTACACCTTGAGGATATAAGAACAGAAGGGACTTTTTTCCTGCTTCCATCTGGACTCCTGGGAGGATGCAATCTTTCAGAATATATTCCACCAACAGGAAGGCTGTAGTAGAGGAAGACGGTTATAGACAAAGGGAGAAAAGGTACAGGCAGAGAAAAGGTCTGTGAGAGCAACATGTTCCTGGAGCCTACATGTGGTATGGAGGAAAAACAGATATACCCAACTGCCCCACTGGGGCCTGCAGACTTGGGAAGGGGATATGGGGATTCAAAGAAGCTTGACATAAGATTGAGACACAGACAGCCTTTGCATGAGCTTTTGTCCCCTTCTACTTTTCTTACTGAGTGGAATCAGCTGATGTGCCTGGAACCACGTAGCCCACATGTCAGAGGGGGTCTCCTGCCCCTAACTCAGGAGGTATCGTGGATTGGCATGCAAAATTAACAAAAAAAAATAAGCTGTGTTCTCTAGCAGAGTTGAATGCCATTTATCTTTGACATTTAGCAAACCAAATATCAAGGGAATTTTAGTTGGCTATGAACTATGCATTCTACTAAGCCCCCAAAACAAATATAATACATACAGAGGTAGTTTCTATCCTAATTTCCTTGTCCTTACAACACTGACCTACTTAAAGAGAGAAATGGGTAATTTGGGGTGTTTTACCTGAAAAAATTATTCAGTTTCTGAGAAAGATCCTAATCGCCTACAAAAAAATACAGTTTCTGCAAAATGAAGATAGAATTAAATGTTTGAACTATGTTTTTTTCTTCTCCTGAAGCTACATAAGTGTCGTCTCTAGGACAATCAAAACCCCTGGAAAAAAAGTAGAAAATAATAGTTCTGCAGGAGGTTTTGGACTCCCCATCAAATGTGCATGCATATGCCCATGTGTGTGCACACACACAAAAACTCACACACATACACACACACACACCATGAGCTGTTTAAAAATATTTGTACAACCTGCCCACATTATCTTTATCCTAAAACTAAATAAATAAATAAATAATCCCTAAATAGATTCACCCTTATGGAACTGCTGAACTTTCAAATATTGAAAAATAAAACCTGAATGGCAAGAGTAGGGAATGAACACAGCCAAGCTCATTACAAGCCTACCTTTTTGGCTTTTTTTACAGGTACAATGAACTCAGAGGTCTCAGGGAGAGAATGAAAAGTAGGAAAATTGAAAGTTACAACCTCAAATTCTTAATCGCAGGAAACAAACTGAGTGTTGTTGGAGTGGGGGGTGGGGTGGGAGGGATGGGGTGACTGGGTGATAGACACTGGGGAGTGTATGTGCTCTGGTAAGCGCTGTGAATTGTGCAAGACTGTTGAATCTCAGATCTGTACCTCTGAAACAAATAATGCAATATATGTTAAGAAAAAAAGAAGAAGAAGAAGAAGAAGAAGAAGAAGAAGGTAGCGGGAGGGGAAGAATGAAGCGGGGGAAATCGGAGGGGTAGACGAACCATGAGAGACGATGGACTCTGAAAAACAAACAGGGTTCTAGAGGGGAGGGGGGTGGGAGGATGGGTTAGCCTGGTGGTGGGTATTTAGGAGGGCACATTCTGCATGGAGCACTGGGTGTTGTGCACAAACAATGAATCATGGAACACTTCATCTAAAACTAATGTTGTAATGTAAGGGGATTAACATAAGAATAAAAAAATTAAAAAAAAAATAAACAAATGAAAAAAAAAAAGAAAGTTACAACCTCAAGCAGTTTCCATCAAACCACTTTCTTCCCAATTTGTTATATGCACCCAGCCAACCTCTTCAATGAAGGAGAAAATCTGTTTTTTCATCAGATACAGTGGGAAATCATAGCAAAGCAAGGAAGTCTACTTCCGAGAGGAAAAACTGCAAATTGCCTGACTTGGTGAATATTCAGGCAGTCAATAGACAATCTGAAATTGCACTTCTGTATCTTTATATTTAAATGCAAAAATGCACCCTAAAACAAAAGTGTTCATGGTGTAATCTTATCTAAAATGCCAACTTCTCTACTGGCTCATTGCACTTCTGAAACCAGAATTAGAGAACATTTGATTTAGATCATCTGACTTCCAATGCAATTCATCAACAATTACACTTTATTTGTGCTTTCCCATAAAGGTTTTCAATTTTTTTTAAAATCCTGCTAACTTTTATATGTTCAATGAGTTGTAGTGTAAAAAAAAAAAAGGCACTGTTAAAAAGCTTTTAAGACATAAGCTCAAATTATGTAACTAATTTTTGGTTTGCTTTCCATCTTTTGCATTCCCTTCAAAATGGGATCATCAGTTGAGGATGAATCTTGCCTATCTCCAGCAAAGCTTCTTTCTGTTGTTCCCATATTTTCATGGCTATTGCAATCTTAATTTAGGTTAATATCACCCTATTTGACCTATATAGTGCATAAGGCCAAAAGATAGCTTTCCAGGAGTCTGCAATTGTTTAAAATGGTATGATCATTCAACATAAGGTGAAAATCTCAGATGTGAATTATTTACATGTTTCTACCTTTTCAACAAAGTAACATTTGGATTTGATGTGGGATATAGCACTTTTTTGGACTATAGATTGGTTTTTGTTTATTTTGTTTTTATCTATCAACAAATCTCAGCACCTTGCCCTTTGGTTATAAATGGCTCTGAATAATCTAGGAAGGGAATTGCAAGTCTCAAAATACCAAGCAGTGAACAATTTTCCGTTCAACTCTTTTGCCCAGAGCTCAGTAGTGGTAGCACAAAACCCTAGTGGCAAAAGTATGTTCTTAAAATAAATAATTTCCATTACATTTTTTCAGATTATAAAAGTATCACTTGCACTTAGGATAGCTAGAAAACACATTTTCAAAAAGAAGGTTATCAAAACAACCCATAATTTACTACTTAGAAACAAAGAGCTATCACTTATTTTTTTATTTTTCTTTTTACAAACAGAAGGAAGTCAAAAATATTGAAAACCTCAATTAACTGTCATGCTCAAGGGAAGGGGTGTAGCTCTGGTGAGTTTGAAAGTTTTCTCAAATGCCGTAATATATGTATTGTTTTTGAAACCATAAAAAAAATACAGTAATCTATTTGTCTAGCTCAATAATTAATGAATAAAGCATAATTAATGACTCAGGAGCTCTCAGTACTCCTGGGTCATCAGGGTAAAGATCAATTTTATAGTAGGGGTGAAGTTATAGAAGGGATACAATAGCACTTGAAAATTCAAATGTCTACATAGGACCAAGCAGATAATATAAATAATCAGGTACAAAAATCCTGTCGATAGAAGACAATCAGTAGATATTCACTACTCAAGTCTGGCTAATCGCTGCCATCCAAAAGAAAAAAAGAAAAAAAAAACCCTAATGTTATCAAATTCTCCTACTTTTTGTTGTTTTTGTTGTTCCTTCAAGAGAAGCCAGATATATTCGTGTCTTTACATGACATCTTCCAATTTAAAATTTTTCAATTAAACATTTTTAAAACATGTCAGCCAATCTGCATGACTACAAGCCTAATTTGGCCTATCAATTATCAGATTGCAGCCCTTCTTATCACAGACTGAGTCGAATCTGGGTCAAATCTAGACCATATTCTTGATTTATGGGACATTGCTGGAAAGAAAGTAAGCTTCTAAAACAAAATTTAATATTGAAAGGGACTTTGGGGTTCACTAACAAGTAGGCAGATGAATAACACACCACCCCTCAAAGATATCCATACCCTAATCCCCAGGACCTGTGAATATGTTACCTTACATGACAAAATGGACTGTGCAGTTGTGCTTAAGGATAAGGACCCTGAAATGGGAAGATTTTCTTGGATCATCCTGGTGGGTTCAATCTAATCATACCTGTCCTTAAAAATAGAAGAGGAAGGCCCAAGAGTAGGTCAGAGAGATACAATATGAGGACTTGACCTGCCATTGCTGGTTCTGAAGATGGAAGAAAGGAGCCATAAGCCAGGGAACCTAGTGGCCTCTAGAAAGGCAAGGGGACAGATTCTCCCCTGGAGCCTGTAAGAAAAACAAAACGAAACAAACAAACAAAAAACACAGCCCTGCTGACAGCCTGATTTTAGCCCAGTGAGACTCATACTGGGCTTCTGACCTACAAAACTATAAGATAATGCATTTATATTGTTTAAGCCATTAAGTTTATGATCATTTGTTATGGCAGCAGTAAGACACTAATACAGTGATCCTAGTTTGAAGTTTTACAGATTAGGAAACTAAGGTCCAGAGTATAAAGACAAAGCTCATAGAAAAATAACGCTTCAAGATTCCCAGGGCAGTGATCTTCCCACTGTACCAGCCCATGTTGATTGATTTTGTTTGCCTTTATGTGATTTTCTCATAAAAGAAAAGTGATTAACTTGCAAAAGGGGGAAATGGTGGGGGAGAGAGGACAGAGAGAAAAAGAGAGAAGGGGAGGGGGAGAGGAACATGGAGAGAGAAATACTCTGTTTAACTAGGACTTACTATAGTAGTAACATTCGGTTTGGGACTCAGAGCTAGATAAGAGGACATATAAGTGAAGGGAAGAAGGAAATGTATTAAGATTAAAAATGCAAAGCTGCTTCAGTATATAATCAGTCTACCTTTTTATTGTTACTTAAATGCCTGCCTCTAATCCTGAGCTGTCTAACTAGTTTGGAATTTGCAGAAATTTAAACAGCCTGGGCATGGGTTGCACGTCCTGCTGTCTGTGAAGGATTTGTAAGGATCTGTTAGCCCAGGATTATGCACATTTTCTGTTGGCTTGGGTGTCAACCATCTGCAATATAACCGGAGCTGTGATATGCCTGCCGAGATCATGATTGCAATCACAGTTCAACAGCAAGAGCAATGCCAGAGTCAGCAGCGTGAAGGACATCAGAGCTCAAGCCTGCTTGGAAAATCTGTTCACTTTCACTTCTGTTCCCCCTTCCAGGGTGTAGCAGAACAGCCTTGGTGCCACATACAGACTTCTCCCAAAGGTCCCACAATTAGTGTCTGTGCTGCTGGGACCTGAGCACTCATATAGAGAGAGAGGTAGGGACAGGAGATGCTTCTGCTCTTTGGTCCTAAAAGTACACAAAAAGTCTACAAATAAGGCTGTCCTTGTTTATTTTAGACAGATTCCACTAGGAAAAATATTCTGGGATAAGAACAAAGGGAAGAAAACCAAGCATGTGACATGGTCTGCCACTCTGTCTCAAAATGGCCAAAACTGACCACATCTCTGATCCTCTCTGCACACTCAGAGCTGCTATAAGCAAAAGTATGTCCATGCCATGTCTCATCCCAGGCATACAGTTGAAAGGCAGAGTAGCTGCCCCTTCTTTCCTAAAAACTGACCTTGAGAGTACCTGGAAGTGCCCTTTCTTTGCCCAGATAGGGGGAAGCACACTGCTCAGCAGAACCCACAGTGCACGATGGAGCAAGCTGAGCCCAATTCTAGCCAATCCTTCAAAGTTCATTAAAAAATGCCATGTCTGGGGCGCCTGGGTGGCTCAGTCATTAAGCGTCTGCCTTTGGCTCAGGTCATGATCTCAGGGTCCTGGGATCGAGCCCCACATCGGGCTCCCTGCTTGGTGGGAAGTCTGCTTCTCCCTCTCCCACTCCCCCTGCTTGTGTTCCCTCTCTCGCTGTGTCTCTCTCTGTCAAATAAATAAAATCTTAAAAAAAAAAAAAAATGCCATGTCCAACATTACCACTTCCCAAACCATTTCAGTTCCCTCTTTTTTTTTTTTTCAGGCTTCTTCCTTTGAATTCAAATCCTAACACCCAGAGTATTTCTCTATGTGCACTCACCAGTAACAGAAACACAGTTAAAAGTAGCCAAAGCAAAAATATATATATGTGTGTGTGTGTGTGTATGTGTGTTTTATATATACATGGTTTATATATATATATGTTTTGGGCAGACACAACTAAAAAAATTCATGACTATAATGCCAATTTCTAGCATGGCTGATACTTAAGCAAGGTATTGGTAATCTCCCTCTCTGGCTCTTGGTTCTGCTTTTCTATTTATTTATTTATTTATTTATTTGAGAGAGAGAATGAGAGAGATGGAGCACAAGATGGGGGAGGGTCAGAGGGAAAAGCAGATTCCCTTTTGAGCAGGGAGCCCGATGCAGGATTTGATCTAGGGACTCCAGGATCATGACCTGAGCTGAAGGCAGTCACTTAACCAACTGAGCCACCTAGGCACCCCTTGGTTCTGCTTTTCTGCCAGTTGGCTTCATTCTTACCTAAGTGATAGCAAGATGACTACCAGCAGTTTGGGGCTTATATTCTATTTTCTCAGCAACCCCAGCAGAAAAGCATGCTTTTCTAAAAGTTCCAGCAAAAGTCATAGAATTGAGTCTGTGGTTCTGAATGGCCTGGCTTAAACACATGCCCATCTCTAAACCAATCATATAGGTAGGACAATGCAACTGTTCATTTGGCTATGCCAGGATCTTCTAAATGTAGCAATAGGTCAGTTCAATACTGACTATATGGCCTAAGAGTAGTTTGTTTCTCCAGGGAAAATCAGAATGCTACATAAGGAAGAGAAAACAATGAATGCCAGGGTGGCAAAAACCACAAAAGTCCAAATTTGCCCTAACCCCTAGCCAGAGGGACAGCAGTAGCTCTATGAGAGGAGGAGGCTCATGGATATGTTTTCCCCTCTGTTTCCGAACTTTCCGTAATGTTATTCTATTGTCTTTATTTTTTAAATGAAGGTGGAAGGCATGGAATAAAAGAAAAGTAATGAGAGGTTTTAAATAAATGTAGATATAATAATGTAAAGGTCAAGGATTTTCTTCAGAATAGGAGAATCTCCCATTTGTAATAGATATCACCCTTTTCAAACTCTCTCCTTGTATATTATCTCATTTGATCAGGTTTAAAAGTCACTCCTTCAAAGGGCACCTGGGTGGCTCGGTCGGTTAAGCAATCAACTTTTGATTTCATTTCAGGTCATGATCTCAGGGTCATGAGATGGAACCCTGTACTGAGCCTCACATCAAGCCCCACGTCTGGCCATGTGGAACCCAGAGCTGGGCCTGCGTCGGGTTCCATGCCCAGCTCCATACTGGACATGAGCCTGCTTAAGATTCTCTCTGCTCCTCGCCTACCTGTTCTCTCTCTCTCTCAAATAAATAAATAATAAATAAATAAGTAAATGATTAAATAAGACAAATGGCATTGTGAACTTACCTTTCAAATGATTTCTGCTTCACTAAAATGTATTGCTTTTACACCAAGAGCATGACTCCAAAATAATTCAAGGAAAAGGCATGACTTTTTTTAAAGCAAACAAAAAAAAAATTCAACTGGTTCCAAACTCTATGGGAAGAGATCTAGAACCGTACAATTCCCTAGCCTACCAGATTCAAGACCCTCCTAGATCCTACTCCAACATGTCTCTATAGTTTAGTCTCCGAGTACACCCAACCATGTACCCGATACTCATCAATAGTTATCTATTTCTACTCCAGCAATTCATCAAGCATTCTTAAGACACCTGTCTCAGGAGTCACTGACTGGGAAATGCCCCCAGCCTCCTCTTTGCCTATAAAGCCTTCTCATCTTTAAAGCCCTACATAAATACTGCATTTTCTAGGGAGCATTCCCTCATCCCCTTAAAGTTTTCTGAGCTCTCAAAGGACACTATGAATATTCCCCTCTGATCTTTCAGTCTGCCTTATATTATCGTTATGTGCTCTAAGTGGGCAAGGCTGTGTCATTTTCTACATATTTATAACCTTTACCACACTGAAGATTGCAAATGAACTGCTCATTTTATTTCACTTTATTTATTATATCACTGAGTGATAGAAGACCCAAAGAAAAGAAGAGAGAGATGTTCCTTCAAAATCTACAGACGAGAAAATACATAGCAAATCTTTAGTATTACGCCCATAACATTTTCCAGGGAAGTCTAACATTTTATTCCCTTCGCATAGTGGCAAAATATAAGAAGAAAAGAGTTATGAACTCTACTAAATAGGAAAAAAAAGACCTAAGAATGAAAGGGAGCTCTCCTCACTATGATCAGACCTCAGCAATCATCTGAAAGAAGGAGGCGAGTTAAAAATAAAGCTCTCACCCAAGAGGCAGCCAAGATCCAACCCAGTTACTTATGCTGAGCCAGCATCTTTCCAGAGCCACTTCCCAGGTGGTTAAATACAGCCATGCAGTCCTCTGGGCCAGAGCCTGAGCTAATTAGGGAGTCTCTGAAAAGGAACACAGAGACTTTTAATAAAAGAGCCACCACAAGCCACTATATTGGTATTATTTCTCTTCAAAATGCCAATCCCTTTCTCACCAACAAGATCACCACACCAACAAACACAGGAAAGGGGAGTTTGGGGTGACAGTAATTCTGTGAGCCATAAATGTTTCTGTGATCTGCAGCACCAGAATCCTTTTTTGTAAAGGAAAAACAGAAGGGAAAGGCACACGTATTATTTTTCCACAGATATGACTTGTAAATGTCTAACTCAGCTGCCCTTTAACTCTTTCAAGTGCCTTTTTTCTTGAGAGAAATAACATCCCATTTAGGTTTTCCATAAAGCTTATTAATTTGAATGATAAAACAGATACTATTACAAAGTACATCACTGGAAAGTAGGCTCCTTGTAAATGGTAGGGAGATGTCAGGGAAAGACAGCCCTGACTCTCTCAGACTATAAAAGTGATACTTAACCAATATCAGACATTACAGCAGTAATGTCTAACAAATCTGAATCCAATTCTCATCAGTTAATATATTTTTTTAAGATTTTATTTATTTATTTATTTGACAGAGAGAGACACAGCTAGAAAGGGAACACAAGCAGGGAGAGTGGGGAAGGGAGAAGCAAGCTTCTTTCTGAGCAGGGAGCCCGATGCGGGGCTCAATCCCAGGACCCTGGGATCATGACCTGAGCCGAAGGCAGACGCTTAACAACTAAACCACCCAGGGCCCCTCTCATCAGTTAATATTTAGGAGAAAACTGTCCTCTGCATAGGGTAAGAGCAGGGACTGCAATGGTTGTGCAAATATTTTTGTTATTTTTGAATTATTGCTTGTATTTTCAGAGAATCTCAAGGTTGATTACCTACCTTAAAGATAATCTTGTAAAACCTTGAATCCAAAGACCATAAAACTTGTAGAACACATTACAGTTCCTTTAAAATTCCTGTAGTCATTTATAAGTGATTGCAAGTGTGGTTTATCAACTTTTTTTTGGCAATGATTATGATTCCTCATATATAAATAACACTTTTTCACAAACGAAACTATCTAAATTCTCACAACGGTATCTCTGTTAATTGCCCCAAGCTTACCTAAACCCCCAAATTGTAGTATTTCATAAAAAAAATTCCAAATCTTCCCAATTTATTTTTACATAGTAAAATATGATTTTTTAAAGAAGGAAAGAATTATAAGATCACATTTCAGAAATGTGAGTGCTTTAGTTCATTTTTAGCAACACATACTTATCAAAGTATATAACATAATGCATTGGAACACTTAAATGCAGAAGTAAAACTTTAGTTTACTAATAAATTATAATTAAAGGATTTTTAGTAGATACCTGCAAATATAAGGCAATTTTAACAAAAGTGCTATACTTCAAATTATTTGGCATATGCAGAACATAGGACAGAACTAACAGGAAAAAACGTTAATAAAGGCCAGAAGTAAGGGAAAGGAAGAATGAATGGGTAAAGTAGTCATACTGATAATGAAAAATTCAAGTTTTCAAAAGCCCAACAGTCATGCCCAAACACAAAATGGGTAAATTCCTTACGTGGAATAATTTTGGAAGCCATGAAGAAGCTAACCAGCACTCCATCAGATCCTTCTATTTGGCTAATTAATGCCTGAAATTCCACCAGAAATGCATCCCTTTTCTTTGAGGATTTGGCCCTATTAGATTTCCATTCCTTTTAGGATGTAGTGGGAAATGTAGGATGTATAATACAAGCTGCTCTTGGTTATCTATACTCTGTGTAACTGGCGATCTAAAACAGGGAAACTTTTGAAGGTGAGGAGCTGATGAATAGGTAATGATCCCACACTGACTGTTATGGGCTAAGCATTTTATAGCTACCATCTCATTTAATCCTCACATCAATGCTATGAGTTAGGTATTCCTAACCACATTTTATATATAAGGAAACCAAGGCTCAGCAAATTTAGATGATTTACCCAAGGGGGAACAAATAAGAACCTAGGGTCAGAGCTGGACCAGTAGGAAAGATAAACTGACACTAAACTGATACTAAGCCAACGGCTTTGGGTTCCTTAAAAAGAAACCTCAGTACTGAAAGAATTAATCAGTGAAGCATGACTGACTCTTTAAGTGTTTAAGTGGCCCCAGGTCTGAATCTAGAAGAAAACAAGCAGGAAGACCAATAGAGAAAACATCTCTCTTCTCTTCTCTTTTCTCACCCATTCCCCACCTCGCTCCTTTCCTCCCTCCCCAACACCATTCTTTCTCTCACACACACCTCTTAAATTCAAAGCACATTGATAAAGAGATAGAAAACTTAAACTGCCCAATTAGCAATGCATTTATAATTACACTTCCTAATTCTTTAGGATTCTGCCACAACAAGGGTACATATTTACAGAGACAAAGGGAATTGATAATTCATGGCAAGAAGGTCATCAAAAAATAAATGGCACTGAACTTTGCCTCAGATTTGAACAAAGGACAACCAGCATGTGGAAAGCTTCCTAAATATAACTGGTATTAAAACTTAATCAAGTCTGATAGCAGGATATTTCCTGGTTTTGCCAAGCAAAGATGTTCAATAATTTGATATTGATAATAACAAAGATGAAGGGAGTGGTTATTTGAATTTCACTTTGTTAAAAATTTCCCTAGAAGGTTTTATATTCTCAAACTATAGCATTTCACCCAGGAGAAGAGTTTTGGACACCACAAAATAAAACCAGATCATGCAAGATAGAAATTGGTCAACTAGATTTGACTTCACTAATAACGCAAATTGTTAAGACAGTAAATAGAAAATAAAGTTAAATTGGAATAGTCACACACATCAAAAATGTAGTATTAAAAATGACTGGAAATGCAGAGGAAGAAAACAAATCCTGGCATATGCCAACTCAGTCCCTGAAAATATCATTGTTAGCCTGATTTGCCTATGCTAACACCTATTAGCAATCACATTCATGAAGATCTATAGTGTTTTTCTTAATGAATAAATGTTTTTAATTCCCTGGAAAACTGGAAATAATCAAAGTCCTATAACAGAAAAAGGAGAGCAAGGTTTAGTTAAAAAAGATTTTTTTTTTACTAACTTTTAGGCCTTATTCTTCTTGGAATTCTTAAACTAAGCACTCCAAGTCTTACACATCATGTATTTCCACCTATAAGGAGGACAAACTAGATAACTCGTGAGTCTAACATTCTCTGATTTTATGTCATCCTTGACTAAATTTTTAAAAACCCACTTTCTTCGGGCGCCTGGGTGGCTCAGTTGGTTAAGCGACTGCCTTCGGCTCAGGTCATGATCCTGGAGTCCCGGGATCGAGTCCCGCATCGGGCTCCCTGCTCGGCAGGGAGTCTGCTTCTCCCTCTGACCCTCCCCCTCTCATGCTCTCTCTATCTCATTCTCTCTCTCAAATAAATAAATAAAATCTTAAAAAAAAAAAAAAAACCCACTTTCTTCAAATGATTCTTTACTATCAATGGAAACACTAATAAAAAATTAAAAGCATTAAAAATGTCTTTTAAAAAAAGGAGTTCAAAAACTAATGATGTAATGTATGATGATGAACATAACATAATAAAATAAAATTTTAAAAAAATGTGGTGTATATATAAAAAAAAGGAGTTCCTTGGAATTCTGCTGTTATTGGAGTATACTAAATGAAGTTTATTCCTACATATTCTACAGATCTCTGGATGATATAGGAAGAGCCAACAAAAATAATTATTTTAGAAAACAAAGTGCTGGAAATTTCAGAAATAATTAAATTCTCCTTTATTCTTATCACATGGCTGCTAGTTTAACTAGCATCTCACTGCCCTCTCTTGGTAGATTAAAATAACAAAAGCTGATTTCTTTGCAGGGATTGGAATTGGCTTCAAGCTTCAAGAAAATAGTCTGATTCTTGCCAGTAGGGGGATCTATTTAATAAGACAAGTGTCAATGTAATCTGTAATATTTAAAAGGTAGCAATTTGTTACTTTCAAGGCTAGTTTCTCCCAGGAGCCAACTTAGTAACATGCAGAAAGTTTATTAGGGAATGCTCTGGGGATCAACCTTCTTCTGGAGAAAGGGAAGAAAGAAGGCAGCAGCTGGGCTCTACTGCAGTTCCAAAAAGAGCCTTATTTGACCCCAAAGCTCTGAAGCTAGGTAGTTCTTTGGGAGCAGCCCTGAGTTGGGGCAAGAAGATCTAAGGACTTCATAAGCCTTGCTTCAACCAGTTATTGGATACTCACTGCACTGAGAAGGGGCTCTGACCATGGGCAAGGTGACTCTTTAGTCAGGGGCAATTTCTGGAGAGGGCTAACACCTGAGGACTAGCACTTCTGGAAGCTGGAGCAATAGAAGACCCTTCAGTCTTGAAGGAGGATCGGAGGTGTCACATCACAGTATTTGCTATATACTGTTGTTAATAACCTTCTGTTTCTTAATAAACACCATATAACTAATCTTACAATAATTACAAAAATCAAAGGTAATAAATACAGGAAATGGTACAGCCACTTTGAAAAGCAGTTGGGTACTTCCTTTTAAAAGCAAATATAAATTTACCATGTGATCCAGTAATTCCAATCCTAGGTGGAAGAGAAATGAAAATATATGTCCGCACAAAGACTTATACAGAAAAAGTTTGTAACAGCATTATTCCTAATAGACAGAAAATGAAAACAATTTAATGTTAAATGGGTAAACATAATGTGTTATATCCAAAAAGCAGATTAATACTCTGCAATAAGAAGAAGCAAAGTACTGATACATACATGTTACAACATGGCTGAACCTCAAAAATACTATGCTAAGTGAAAGAAGACAAAAGCAAAAGACTACATATTTCTGATTCCCTTTATAGAAATGTCTAGAAAAGGCAAATCTATAGACAGAAAGTAGAACGAGGCTTGCCTGAAGCTAGAGGTGGAAACAGGAAGTGACTAAAAATGGACATGAGCAATATCTTGGAAGCGATGAAAATGTTCTAAAATTGGATTGTGGTGATGATAACACTGTAAATTTACTAAAAATCTTTGAACTGTATGCTTAAAGTGAGTAAATTTTATAGTAAGCAGATTATACTCAAGGAAATGGAAGGAAGAAAGGCAGGCAGGCAGGAAGGGAGGTATCATTCATCATGCACTAGGTGGCATGACCTGATAGGTGGGTTTTTTTCTCCAAACATAAGACCATAGGGTTAAAATAACAGCCTAGTCTGAATCTGTCAAACTATATCAGATCAGCAAGTCCTTGAACCTTGATGTTAATAAATGAATTCATTTTGGGTAAGGGTCAACATAGACGAGGACTCATAAATATTATGACAGACACTTCCCTAAGGCAGCTGGTAGGAGACCAGCCTATAGTCATACTAAAACAAACAAAGTAACAAACAATTCTAAGATACATATATTCAATGTACCTATAAAATTTCCAACTTCACCCAGACTGACAAATAGGATGGTTCTTCCACACTTATATATGTGTGTGTGTATATATATAATTAAAAATTATAATTAATTAAAATTGTTAATAACATTAAAATTATTACTTATTAATTAAAATTATTATTTTTTAAAGATTTTTTATTTATTCATTTGAGAGAGAGAGCAAGCAAGAGCATGAGCGGGGGGGAGGGGCAGAGGGAGAAGCAGGCTCCCTGCTGAGCAGGGAGCCCAACGCAGGACTTGATCCCAGGACCCTGGAATCATGACCCAAGCCAAAGGCAGACACCTAACCGACTGAGCCACTCTGGCGCCCCAATAGTAATTATTATTACTTAATAATTATTAATCTTAAATATTATTTAATAATGTATACCTACACATAAGTATATATACTTAATAATACATATAATGTGTATTTATATATGTATACATATATACTTAATAATACCATGTTTGACTTATTTCTTCCTTCATGATTGCCCTTGATGTTTACTGTAATTTTATTTCAACAAGACACAGAATTCATATGGGGCTAAGACAGAAGTGAGAATGGTGAAAAAGAAGAAAAAGGAATCTAACCTCAACTAAGAACATACTACATTCAGCACTCCCCTAGGCATTCTTCATATACCATTTAGTTTAACTACAATTCTGTGAGGATAATTATTTTTATTTAATGAAAGAGAAAGCTGAGACTCAGAGGATTAAGCAATTCACCTGAGGTCACCCAGCATGGCAATAAAACAACTATGGATCAGACTATATAAACCAGACAACACAAATATCAGACTCCTTTGTGATTGTCTTTTTGGAGTTATAGAGTGAGACTCTGCCCCTATGAATAAGGATGGGGCTCCCTTGGAAAAGAAAAACTGAATACCCTATGGCAAAATATCCTGGGAAAAAGTTTTTCCTGTATTTGGAATTAATCTCTGAAAATTAAAAAAAAAAAGCTTCTGCATGGTCAATTTGCCCAGGACACAGAAGTTCACAGAGATCTGGAATGATCATGGGATATGAGCCGCTTCTGGACACAGAGAGACAGGACAAAAGTTAAACAGGAAGCTGGCTGGTGGATTCTCTAGAAGCAGATGCCAAGATGGTGTATGGAGTGCAAGGCGTTTATTAGGGAATGCCACCAGTGAAAGGAAAAATGAAGAGGTAGGACCGGGTAGAGGAAGAAGTTCAAATGTGATGCAGGCCTGCTAGACCCCTGACGAACCTGGAGCAGGTATTGCCCATCACGCTTGTCCTGTGCTGCATCTGTGTTGACCGCACTTAGGGAGAGACCCCAGGTGGGTTTGGCTTTGTGAGTCGATGAAAATTATTCTCCACACTGCATATCCATTTCATTAGAGTCTAGTCTCAGTCTGTGATGAGAGCAATTAGAAGAACCTGTGACCAGGCTAGAATAATAGACACAGGAGAAATACAGGCAAAAGAATGACTTCAGCTGCAAGTACAGACTGTTTCAATGTGTTGAAATAATGGTGTGTATTGTCTCCTATACAAGTAAGTTCAGAAGTAGAGCAATTCCAGAGTTTGTATGATCAGGGCCCCAGCTTCACACCCCTGCAATGATCTTGCTTCTCTTCTCCTCTATGCTGGCTTTATCCTTAGGCTGGTGGTAAAAGAAAAGCTCCAAATAAAACGTAAAACAGGATAATGTCAAGAAGCAGAAGAAGGATGGTCTCTTCTGATATAGCCTTCATAAAAACAAAACAAAAACTTTTCCCGGTACCTGTCACTTCCTCCCCAGCAGTCCTTCCCTCACGTCTTATTGGCCAGAACAAATCATATGTCATCCCTAAACCAATCACTAACACGTGATTCATTTAAATCATCACCACTGGCTCACTCTAATCAGGGTCTACCTGCTATACTACAAATGAGGCCCACTTCCCTAAAGCACATAGCTCTGAGAGGAGGGGTGGATATTTGGACAAAATCAGAATTCTCTTAGGAAGAAAGAAAAAAGCAAAATGTTGGTTGGGCATACACCCAACACTATTCTGTATATAAGAACTCTATTGGGCGCCTGGGTGGCTCAGATGGTTAAGCGTCTGCTTTCGGCTCAGGTCATGATCCCAGGGTCCTGGGATCGAGTTCCGCATCGGGCTCCCTGCTCCTTGGGAGCCTGCTTCTCCCTCTGCCTTTCTCTCTCGCTCTGTCTCTCAGGAATAAAAAAAAAAAAAAAAAAAAAGAACTCTATTGCTGAAATCAGCAAATATCACCCAGCCAAGCAACTCTGCTGCAAGTCTCAGAAGTAGCAGAAGCAGCAGCTTCAGAACAAGAACAGAAAAAATCGTATTGGCTTGTTTCTGCTGGTCTCATAGTGTCCTAAGAGAATGTGTATCCTAAAAACATCTCCCAGGAGCCTAATTTCTCAAATTAATTTCATTTTACTGTGGTTCTGGTTACTTTATACATGACAAATAAAATATATGAACTTTGATCTGTCTGGCTCCCAAGTTCATGGGTTCAAGCATGGGGTGAGAATTTTTCTCAGATCCCAACTCCCTTGGGGGAATTTAGTGACCAGACCCAACATCATTCTCTGACAAGAGATTTGAAAGGAACCTATACAAGAGACAACAGGGATGCCTAGGCTTAACCGCTACAGGAATGGGCAGAAAATACTTCTTACTGCACTTCCTAAAACTGAAGCTATATGGAAGCACACTGTGAATATATAAGTTGATTTAAATGAACAAATAGCCTGAAATGATATTATGTGACTCACCAAACAATAAATGTTTAACTGATCTCCCTAAATACTATTATTACATGAAAAAATGTAACTATGTCTTTTACTATGAAAAATAAGAACTTTTGAGCATAATTAAAAATCAGTAGCACATTTAATTAATACTTTATTGTAGAAATAGCCCTATTTGTTTTCATTATAAGAAAATAAAAGAAGGGGCACCTGGGTGGCTCAGTTGGTTAAGCGACTGCCTTCGGCTCAGGTCATGATCCTGGAGTCCCAGGATCGAGTCCCGCATCGGGCTCCCTGCTCAGCGGGGAGTCTGCTCCTCCCTCTCCCGCTCCCCCCTCTTGTGCTCTCTCACCCTCTCTCTCTCTCAAATAAATAAATAAATAAAATCTTTAAAAAAAAAAAAAAGGGGGGCGGAGCAAGATGGCGGAGGAGTAGGAGACCTGGATTTCGTCTCCTCTCAGGAATTCAGCTGGATAGGGATCAAACCATTCTGAACACCTACAAACACAACAGGAGATCAAAGAAAAGAAGAGCAACAACTTTCTGAACAGAAAAGCGACCACTTTCTGGAAGGTAGGACGTGCGGAGAAGTGAATCCGAGGCGATATTCGGGAGGATAGACGGCGGGGGAGGGGCCTCCGTCGGCCACTTCTGGCAAGTGATAGAACCACGGAGCACAAAATCGGAACTTTTAAAAGTCTGCTCCGCCGAGGGACGTCACTCTGGTGGCTAAGCGGGGGGTGGAACCCTCCGGGACAGTGTGGTCTCAGGACCCTCGGGGTCACAGAAGGACCGGGGGTGCCTGAGGGCGGCAGAGCTCCCAGGTATCGGAGCAGGGAAGCCGGCTGCAGAGGCGGAGCCCAGGCGCGGGCTCTCAGCTCGGGGTGGCCATAAACCGTGATCCGCGGCACAGCCGGGCCACTGCTCCTCCAGCAGGGACCCAACAAGCGGCAGATCCGGGGAGACTCACCTTCCTCCCCCGGGAGGAGCCGCGCGGGAGTGCACCGCAGGGATCTGCTGGGTTTGGAGACTCCACCCGGGGTCAGGTGCCAGAGATAGAAACGCGCGGTCACAGGCCGGGTGAGCACGGAGTGCAGCCGGAGACCGGGGAGACGGGAGTGACTGACGGCTTTTCTCTGGGGGCTCACTGAGGAGCAGGCCCGAGTTCTCGGCTCCTCCGGGGCGGAGATTGGGAGGCCGCCATTTTCACGCTCCGCCTCCAAAGCTGTACGGAAAGCTCGCAGGGAACAAAAGCCCCGGAGAGCAAACCTGAGCAGATGACTTAGCCGGGAGGGGGCAAGGGCGGGGCAATTCCGCCTCCGGCAGAGACATTTGGAAACCACGGCAACAGGCCCCTCCCCAGAAGATCAGCGAGAACAGCCAGCCAAGACCAAGTTTACCGATCAATGAGAACGGCAGAACTCCAGCGCTAGGGGAATACTGCACATAGAATTCACGGCTTTTTTACCATGATTCCTTAGTCTTTTAAAGTTAATTTTTTTTTTAACTGTCTTTTTGTCTTTTTATTTCTTTTTGAATTTTTCTTTTTCCCTTTTTCAAACAACATCTTATCAATCCCTTTTTTTAAAAAAAAAACATTTTTATTTTTCATTTTTAGAGTCATATTCTATCCCTTCATAGTAGTTACCCATATTTTTGGCTTATATATATAAGTTGTTCTCTCTTTAAAATTTTGAGATAGTTTCTTCTAACAGATTAAAATATACCCTAAATCTCTAGTATATGGTGTTTTCTATTCCCCTGCCTGATCACATCCTCTCCCTTTTTTTTTCTTTTTCTTTTTTCTTTTTTTAAATCTTCTTCTTTCTTTTTCAAACAACTTCTTATCAATTCCTTTTATAAAATTTTTTATAATTTCCATTTTTACAGTCATTTTCTATCCCTTCATCATATCAACCCTTATTTTTGTACATATATCTTTTTCTTTCTTTAAAATTTTGGGAGACACTTTCTTCTAAAAGACCAAAACACACCCCAAATCTAGTGTGTGGCACTGATCTATATACCATATAGATCATATTTGATCACATTCTGGTTTTTCTTTTGTTGTTGTTGTTTTGTTTTGTTTGTTTTTGTTTTTATCTTTATCTTTTTCCTTTTTTTTCTTTTTCTTTTTTCTCTCTTTCCCCTTCTTATCCCACTGCTTCAGGTCTTTTCTGATTTGTTTAGAGTATATTTTCTGGGGACGTGGTTACTCTGCTAGCATTTTGTTCTCTCATTAATCTATTCTCCTCTGCACAAAATGACGAGACGGAAAAAATCACCTCAACAAAAAGAACAAGAGGCAGTACCGACTGCCAGGGACCTACTCAATACGGACATTAGTACGATGTCAGATCTAGAGTTCAGAATCATCACTTTAAAGATACTAGCTGGGCTTGAAAAAAATATGGAAGTTATTAGAGAAACTCTTTCTGGAGAAGTAAAAGAGCTAAAATCCAACCAAGTAGAAATCAAAAAGGCTATTAATGAGGTGCAATCAAAATTGGGGGCGCTAACTGCTAGAATAAATGAGGCAGAAGAGAGAATCAGTAATATAGAAGATGAAATGCTGGAAAATAAAGAAGCTGAGAAAAAGAGAGATAAACAACTACTGGATCATGAGGGCAGAATTCGAGAGATAAGCGATACCATAAGACGAAACAACATTAGAATAATTGGGATCCCAGAAGAAGAAGAAAGAGAGAGAGGGGCAGAAGGTATAATGGAGCAAATTATAGCAGAGAACTTCCCTAATTTGGGGAAAGAAACAGGCATGAAAATCCAGGAAGCACAGAGAACCCCTCTCAAAATCAATAAAAATAGGTCAACTCCCCGACATCTAATAGTAAAACTTACGAGTCTCAGAGACAAAGAGAAAATCCTGAAAGCAGCTCAGGAGAAGAGATATGTAACCTACAAGGGTAGAAACATTAGATTGGCAACAGACCTATCCACAGAGACCTGGCAGGCCAGAAAGGACTGGCAGGATATATTCAGAGCACTAAATGAGAAAAATATGCAGCCAAGAATACTCTATCCAGCTAGGCTGTCATTGAAAATTGAAGGAGAGATAAAAAGCTTCCAGGACAAACAAAAACTAAAGGAATTTGCAAACACAAAACCAGCCCTACAGGAAATCTTGAAAGGGGTCCTCTAAGCAAAGAGAGACCCTAAAAGCAACATAGACCAGAAAGGAACACAGACAATATACGGTAACAGTCACCTTACAGGCAATACAATGGCACTAAATTCCTATCTTTCAATAGTTACCTTGAATGTAAATGGGCTAAATGCCCCAATCAAAAGACACAGGCTAACAGACTGGATTAAAAAACAAGATCCATCGATATGCTGTCTGCAAGAGACTCATTTTAGACCCAAAGACACCCCCAGATTGAAAGTGAGGGGGTGGAAAACCATTTACCATGCTAATGGACACCAAAAGAAAGCTGGGGTGGCAATCCTTATATCAGACAAATTAGATTTTAAACCAAAGACTGTAATAAGAGATGAGGAAGGACACTATATCATACTTAAAGGATCTATCCAACAAGAAGATCTAACAATTGTAAATATCTATGGCCCTAACATGGGAGCAGCCAATTATATAAGGCAATTAATAACAAAAGCAAAGAAACACATCAACAACAATACAATAATAGTGGGGGACTTTAACATCCCCCTCACTGAAATGGACAGATCATCTAAGCAAAAGATCAACAAGGAAATAAAGACTTTAAATGACACACTGGACCAAATGGACTTCACAGACATATTCAGAACATTCCACCCCAAAGCAACAGAATACACATTCTTCTCTAGTGCCCATGGAACATTCTCCAGAATCGATCACATCCTAGGTCATAAATCAGGTCTCAACCGGTACCAAAAGATTGGGATCATTCCCTGCCTATTTTCAGACCACAATGCTTTGAAACTAGAACTCAATCCCAAGAGGAAAGTCGGAAAGAACTCAAATACATGGAGGCTAAAGAGCATCCTACTGAAGAATGAATGGGTCAACCAGGAAATTAAAGAAGAATTAAAAAAATACATGGAAACCAATGAAAATGAAAACACAACTGTTCAAAATCTTTGGGATGCAGCAAAGGCAGTCCTAAGAGGAAAGTATATAGCAATACAAGCCTTTCTCAAGAAACAAGAAAGGTCTCAAGTACACAACCTAACCCTACACCTAAAGGAGCTGGAGAAAGAACAGCAAATAAAGCCTAAACCCAGCAGGAGAAGAGAAATCATAAAGATCAGAGCAGAAATCAATGAAATAGAAACTAAAAGAACAGTAGAACAGATCAACGAAACTAGGAGCTGGTTCTTTGAAAGAATTAACAAGATTGATAAACCCCTGGCCAGACTTATCAAAAAGAGAAGAGAAATGACCCAAATCAACAAAATCATGAATGAAAGAGGAGAGATCACAACCAACACCAAAGAAATACAAACAATTATAAGAACATATTATGAGCAACTCTATGCCAGCAAATTAGATAACCTGGAAGAGATGGATGCATTCCTAGAGATGTATCAACTACCAAAACTGAACCAGGATGAAATAGAAAACCTGAACAGACCTATAACCACTAAGGAAATGGAAGCAGTCATCAAAAATCTCCCAAAAAACAAAAGCCCAGGGCCAGATGGCTTCCCAGGGGAATTCTACCAAACATTTCAAGAAGAATTAATACCTATTCTTCTGAAACTGTTCCAAAAAATCGAAACGGAAGGAAAACTTCCAAACTCATTTTATGAGGCCAGCATTACCTTGATCCCAAAACCAGACAAAGACCCCATCAAAAAGGAGAATTACAGACCAATATCCCTGATGAACATGGATGCAAAAATTCTCACCAAAATACTAGCCAATAGGATCCAACAGTACATTAAAAGGATTATTCACCATGACCAAGTGGGATTTATCCCTGGGCTGCAAGGTTGGTTCAACATCCGCAAATCAATCAATGTGATACAGTACATTAACAAAGGAAAGAACAAGAATCATATGATCCTCTCAATAGATGCAGAAAAAGCTTTTGACAAAGTACAGCATCCTTTCTTGATCAAAACTCTTCAGAGTATAGGGATAGAGGGTACATACCTCAATATCATAAAAGCCATCTATGAAAAACCTACAGCAAATATTATTCTCAATGGGGAAAAACTGAGAGCTTTCCCCCTAAGGTCAGGAACGCGGCAGGGATGTCCACTATCACCACTGCTATTCAACATAGTATTGGAAGTCCTAGCCACAGCAATCAGACAACAAAAAGAAATCAAAGGCATCCAAATTGGCAAAGAAGAAGTCAAACTCTCACTCTTTGCAGATGATATGATACTTTATGTGGAAAACCCAAAAGACTCCACCCCAAAACTGCTAGAACTCATACAGGAATTCAGTAAAGTGGCAGGATATAAAATCAATGCACAGAAGTCAGTGGCATTCCTATACACCAACAACAAGACAGAAGAAAGAGAAATTAAGGAGTCGATCCCATTTACAATTGCACCCAAAACCATAAGATACCTAGGAATAAATCTAACCAAAGAGACAAAGGATCTTTACTCAGAAAACTATAAAATACTCATGAAAGAAATTGAGGAAGACACAAAGAAATGGAAAAACGTTCCATGCTCATGGATTGGAAGAACAAATATTGTGAAGATGTCAATGCTACCTAGAGCAATCTACACATTCAATGCAATCCCCATCAAAATACCATCCACTTTTTTCAAAGAAATGGAACAAATAATCCTAAAATTTGTATGGAACCAGAAAAGACCCCGCATAGCCAGAGGAATATTGAAAAAGAAAAGCAAAGCCGGTGGCATCACAATTCCGGACTTCAAGCTCTATTACAAAGCTGTCATCATCAAGACAGCATGGTACTGGCACAAAAACAGACACATAAATCAATGGAACAGAATAGAGAGCCCAGAAATGGACCCTCAACTCTATGGTCAACTAATCTTCGACAAAGCAGGAAAGAATGTCCAATGGAACAAAGACAGTCTCTTCAACAAATGGTGTTGGGAAAATTGGATAGACACATGCAGAAGAATGAAACTGGACCACTTCCTTACACCACACACAAAAATAGACTCCAAATGGCTGAAAGACCTCAATGTGAGACAGGAGTCCATCAAAATCCTAAAGGAGAACACAGGCAACAACCTCTTTGACCTCAGCCGAAGCAACTTCTTCCTAGAAACATCGCCAAAGGCAAGGGAAGCAAGGGCAAAAATGAACTATTGGGACTTCATCAAGATAAAAAGCTTTTGCAAAGCAAAGGAAACAGTTAAGAAAACCAAAAGACAACCGACAGAATGGGAGAAGATATTTGCAAATGACATATCAGATAAAGGGCTAGTATCCAAAATCTATAAAGAACTCATCAAACTCAACACCCAAAGAACAAAGAATCCAATTAAGAAATGGGCAGAAGACATGAACAGACATTTTTCCAAAGAAGACATCCAAATGGCCAACAGACACATGAAAAAGTGCTCAATATCGCTCGGCATCAGGGAAATCCAAATCAAAACCTCAATGAGGTATCACCTCACACCAGTCAGAATGGCTAAAATTAACAAGTCAGGAAACGACAGATGTTGGCGGGGATGCGGAGAAAGGGGAACCCTCCTACACTGTTGGTGGGAATGCAAACTGGTGCAGCCACTCTGGAAAACTGTATGGAGGTTCCTCAAAAAGTTGAAAATAGAGCTACCATATGATCCAGCAATTGCACTACTGGGTATTTACCCCAAAGATACAAAAGTAGGGATCCGAAGGGGTACGTGCACCCCGATGTTTATAGCAGCAATGTCCACAATAGCCAAACTGTGGAAAGAGCCAAGATGTCCATCGACAGATGAATGGATAAAGAAGATGTGGTATATATATACAATGGAATATTATGCAGCCATCAAAAGGAATGAGATATTGCCATTTGCAACAACGTGGATGGAACTGGAGGGTATTATGTTGAGTGAAATAAGTCAAACAGAGAAAGACATGTATCATATGATCTCACTGATATGAGGAATTCTTAATCGCAGGAAACAAACTGAGTGTTGTTGGAGTGGGGGGTGGGGTGGGAGGGATGGGGTGACTGGGTGATAGACACTGGGGAGTGTATGTGCTCTGGTAAGCGCTGTGAATTGTGCAAGACTGTTGAATCTCAGATCTGTACCTCTGAAACAAATAATGCAATATATGTTAAGAAAAAAAAAAAGAAGAAGAAGAAGAAGAAGGTAGCAGGAGGGGAAGAATGAAGCGGGGGAAATCGGAGGGGTAGACGAACCATGAGAGACGATGGACTCTGAAAAACAAACAGGGTTCTAGAGGGGAGGGGGGTGGGAGGATGGGTTAGCCTGGTGGTGGGTATTTAGGAGGGCACATTCTGCATGGAGCACTGGGTGTTGTGCACAAACAATGAATCATGGAACACTTCATCTAAAACTAATGTTGTAATGTAAGGGGATTAACATAAGAATAAAAAAATTAAAAAAAAAAAAAAAGAAGAAGAAAATAAAAGAAGAAATTCTATTCCTATGAAAATAGTTTGTAACTCCAGTTCTGCCACTCATGAATGGAGGGCTTAAGCCATTGAGGGTCTCCTCATTTTTTTCATTTGTAAAAAGCAGATGATATCTAGGTTCCTTCTAAGCCTATCAATCTAGGGCTGTAACATATACTTGATTCCAGGAACCAGTAATACTATGCTATATGATAAATTTTGTATGGTTCTTGGAAGCAACAAGCTATTTCTTTTTGTTTTCTTATTTACTAAATATGGTTTTGTAGGCTATCGGGTGACAATGTGTGTCTTTCATTAGTGGTTTTATATTTCCTAGGATTAACTGCAATACTGTACATTTTATTATTAGCCATTGAGTTAAACCAAATCATTGTATAAAACACAGTAGTGTTCAGAAACCTTAACAAAATAATTATATAAATCTAGATACAACAACAATCTCCCAGTGCCTTAAATAGGTTCACACTTGTAGCCTTCAAGACTTTCTGATAGGAAGTGGGGAAGATGGAAGGCAAAGAAAGATGAGGTAAAATATCAGACACATAATTTCAGAACTGTAAAACACCTTGGAGAGGTAATCTAATCCAGTGGTTGGCAACCTTACATATGCAATCTAGTGACATGCAGAACTGAACTAAAATAAAATTCTCCCCCACCGGCCATTCCCAGTCCCCCATTTCCAAAAGAGACTCACTAGTTTTGAATTAAAGCAAGTCTAGCCATCTCTATTTTTATCAAGTTCCCTGAATACTGGAGCACAGGCAGGTTTGGAAACCACTGATAGAATCCAGCTGCATTATTTAATAAATAGGACAACTAAAGTTCAAGTAGTTAAAGAACAAAAGCAAAACGAAATTACCCAGGCCTCCTTTACCAAAAGTCTAGGGTTCTTTCTATTACCTCATCAATATACATCTTAATTATATAAAAACAGTATGCTCAACATTAAATTAAGAATTAGTTGTAATTCTTCAAATCCAGGAAGAAAGACTACCCAAGAAAGAGCATGAAAATGAGGATTAATTAGAGGAAAATAACTGTATGGAATGAGGTAAAGCACATAGAGCAATCCAGACCTACTAAGAAAGAAAGAGGGAACTGGAGGGAAAGAAGTAGGAGACAGGAAAGATAGGGATGTGATCGAGGTTAGTAAAGAATAGAGTAGGATTCTGAATCGAACTAAAAATGAAAAACACTTAAATTCTTAATCTCCAGAAAAGCTGGACAGAACTAGTACATACAAGAATGACTTCGTATGTACTATTTTTGTGTTACACTTTCTCATTCAGCATAATAATCTGAGAAAGGATAGTCAGATTGCAAAAAGAGACCTAAAAGCTGTGTTAAAGTATCTCCATTAAAAAGTAGGTCAATACCCATGTAGGAAGAGCTTCCCTTGAGGTTCCATCATTTCCAGACAACTAACTTTAAGCAGGGCCCATCCAAAGATTTAAAGTACTGATGGGATGATTTAATCATCACTATCATCATCATCATCATCATCATCACCATCACCATCATCAAGTATGTACTAGATACCCACTATGCTAGGTGCTAGAGATAAAGGGACAAAAAACCTTCTCCCTGTTTAGTAGGCAAGGTTGAAAAGCACAGAATTAGCTGTAGGAAACCTGGAAGCAGTCATATGCTGGTAAATGTTGAAAAACCAGGGGAAAGTCCTGACTGAACAGTGTTTGTCAATTTCCATGGTGTAAATGCATCCATTACAGTTAGTTTCATGCTACCAGGATGACACCAACCAGCTAAAAAACATACCTATAAACTTAACAATTGTTTCTTATAAGCTGGAATGAACTGGCCTTAGCCTCCCACTGCTCAAAGACCACAGAACTATTTTCCCCAAAGCACATTCAGATAAAAAAAGAGAGAGATAAAGTGACTTGTCAAAGGTCACATAACTAGGTTATGACAAAACTAAAAATAGAACCACTTCCTTGCTTTTTCCATTATAACTCACCCTGTAAATTGAAAGATGGTACTTTATGGCATTTGAATTTAGAGACTGAGAGCTCAGGTTCTGAAGTCCACAGACCTGGGCTCAAATCCCAGCTCCATCTGTAAATGAAGATTATGACCTTGGAAATTTACTGAATTTGTCTGAGCCTTATTTTTCTTTTATCTGTAAATTGGGGATGATAACACCACCCATATCTTACTAGATGGTGGTAATTACATAAGATAAAATGTGTAAACTGCTTGCCAAAGAGCCTGGCATACAATACAACTTCAATATACATTGACTATTATTACTATGGCATATTAATACCTGCTAGGCCAGCACTGGTTCACAGAATGTTAAGGTCCTTGACAGGATAACTATAGAATATGACAGTAGTGTTTAGAAACTTCTTTAGCAATTTGACATTGACACAACATCCAAACATGGGACCAGTGGATTCATTTTGATAAACAAGGTATAAACAAGTTTGGATGCTGTCAAACTCAAGCAGTGAGCAGCATGGAGCATAAAATACATGCTAGTTAAGCACAATAAGATTGCTTAAATGTGATATTTCAGGTTAGTTTACATCTGTAACCCACAAATAAAAATCTGATAAAATGTAGGTATTTGTTTTATCTTTAAAATGTATTGTTTTTACAATCATTATGATTTGAGGTCAAGCTTACTTTCTAAATTTAGTAAGCTAAATTAGGAAAATGAAATTATTTTATTTTAACTCTAATTTACATATGCCGAGATAAGCCTCACTGAACTTCTGTCAAGAATAGCCACTCATTTTTTCTGAATGCAGCAGTGGTAATAAATCAAATAATGATGGAAGTAATTCCAAATAAATGAGGACCAAAACAGTTTGTACTAATTCTCTTAGGAATATGATATCTTTTATACTGACTTTAGTTGTGTAGCTATAATTAAGGGTGCAATACTAACATAACAATGTAATATTTGTGGAGATGTATTGACTAATCAAAACTTAAATGGATCTGGGCGCCTGGATGGCTCAGTTGGTTAAGCGACTGCCTTCAGCTCAGGTCATGATCCTGGGAGTCCCAGGATCGAGTCCCACATCGGGCTCCCCGCTCAGTGGGGAGTCTGCTTCTCCCTCTGACCCTCTCCCCTCTCATGCCCTCTCTCACTCTCTCTCTCTCAAATAAATAAATAAATAAAAATATTTTAAAAAAAAAAACTTAAATGGATCTTACATATAAATCATAAATAAATAAGCTCAAAACCAAAGAATTTTTTTAAAGAAAGGGCACTGAGTTAAAAAGCTAACACAAGTATACGCTCAATATCCCACATATAAATATTACCAATTCTCAGCCCTTTTTTAGGTACCACTTTGGGCTGCTACCACTAAAAGACCACAGACAAAATTGTTTGGAAATACAAGTAAATCTAAGGCAAAGAAAGTAGCTCAAATACCACTTTTCAAGGTTACAATAGCTCAACATAGCTAGGCACTGTCTAATGATACAGAAGACCAACTAATACAGCAAATAAAGCCAGTCAAGTATTTTTCATTGTTAATATAGCTGTTTTTAAACTATATTTATAATTTTCTTCCAGATTCACTGCTGATAAACACAAGTAATTCTAAACTGTATAATATCCTAAGTTGTCAACATATGTGATTTGGAATTTAAATTAAATTTTGTATATGAATGTGTTCACATGGCATGGCTCCAATGACAGGAAATGTTTTTGGAATAGCAATTCAGATTAAGGACTTTGAGCCAAAATGTAAATCATCACACCACCTCCTTCAATGACAAGGTCCTGTTATTAAAAAAAAAAAAGTCAACAGAATTAAACAGTGTGCTTAGTGACATAGCAAAAATGGGGTCATAATAAAAACTAATTCACTTAAATCTTATATAATTCTGTTTTTTATAATAATAACAAAAGTTGACAATAAAAATATTTGTATGTGTAAGTACAGTGCTAATCAATTGGAGAAAGTCTGTAAAGAATGTCTGAACTCAAAAATTAACTTCTTGTGCTGCTATAACATAAAAAAAAAAGCAGATTTCAAGGATATAAATTGAATGAACAGACTTGCTTATTTGTCTGATATTTTTGGCATTTTAAATTTTCCTAATATTTCTACTGAAAGAAGGGGTACAACATCTTTTTTTAAAGGCAGATAAGAGGGGCACCTGGGTGGCTCAGTCAGTTAAGCGTCTACCTTCAGCTCAAGTCATGATCCCAGGGCCCTGGGATTGAGCCCACATTAGGTTCCTTGCTTGTCAGGGAGCCTGCTTCTCCCTCTTCCTCTGCCTGCCACTCCCCCTGCTTGCGCACTCTCTCTCTGTCAAATAAATAAATAAAATCTTTTAAAAAAATAAATAAAATAAAGGCAGGTAAGAGCAAAAGACAAAATGATTGTAAAAGCTTACAAGTACACATTATGATGTTCTATAATTTATCAATATTATCAAAGAAAAAGGTGGTCTTGATGTACTAAACACTGGTCTAATTTGATAAAATTTCTGAATTTTAGTTTCCATTAAAAGGAGATCTATTCATAAAAAATTCATGTATCTGGGATCTATTAATTTCATTGATTTAGTTATAATTTTAAATGACAAAATTGTTAGAATTTGTGAAACTGATGAAAAATTGAAGATGAATTTTGAAAATATGGAATCATTTGCTTAATTTTGAATAAAATTTTAAAAATTAGTATCTTGAGCTTGATGAGCTTGTTTTAAAATCTCTTCTTATACAGCCATCAAATACTTCTGAGACTGGTTTCTATACTAGAGTGTTATTAAAACAGACCATAGACGGAGGGGAGAAAGATGGCGGAGGAGTAGGGGACCCTATTTCAACTGGTCCACGGAATTGAGCTGGATATCTACCAGACCACTCTGAGCACCCACGAAACTAGCCTGAGATGTAAGAAGATCTGGATCTCTACAAACAGAATATCGCAGGAGGTTGGTTTTGAGGTACGAACGGAGAGCCGTGATTTGCGGGCAGATATCAGAGGATAAACGGCAGCGGGAGGGTGCCTGGTCATGGGGATCCTACACCACTGGTGAGTAACAGCCTCGCGCTGCGGACTGGCACAGACTTGAGACCGGTAGCGTCAGGAAAGGACTTTAGGGCAGCCCCAGGGTGGAGGACCAGACCGGCAGGGTCGCGCGCGCGCACGCAAACCGGAGCCGCCCGGACAGAAACCCAGAGCGACGGTCACGCAAACGCGAACTGCAGCCTCCAAGATGGAAACCCGGTGCGCCGGGGTCCAGCCGGTGAACTGCAACCCCTGGGGGTGGAAACCCCAAGCGCGGAGTCGCGCATGCGCGAACTGGGAGCGGCTGGCGGATTTAGAAACACAAAGGGAGCGGCTGGCGGATTTAGAAACACAAAGGGTAGAGACGTGCCCCGACCTGGAGGCAGGACTGGGAGTGCTGAGGAGGGGCGCAGAACCCAGGACGCTGCAGTTTATAGCAGCATAGACAGAAACGGAGACAGTGTGGCCTGGAGAGCTCACTGAAGAACAGACTGAGGTCTCTCTGCTCTGAGGCAGAGGGTTGGAAACGGTCTCTTCTGCTCTGACTCACGGAAGAGACATGGAAAGCAGCCAGGGAAAAGTGCCAGAGAACAAAAGCCCCAAAGACTGATTCCCACTGAGCCCATCCCCCGCCACAGGGGCGCAGGGCAACTCTGCCCAAACAGGGTTGCCTGAGTAACAGCACGGCAGGCCCCTCCCACAGAAGACAGGCTGGGAAAACAAGAGGCCAGCAACCCTAAGGTCCCAAGAAAACAGGTGTACCTTGCTTGGGTTCTGGTCAATAATTTCGACTCTATACATTCCCTCAAACACCCATCAACAGAATGACTAGGAGGAGGAGCCCCCAAAACAGAAAAGACTCAGAGATTATGA
The DNA here is from genome assembly GCF_029215605.1 of Mirounga angustirostris. Lineage (NCBI taxonomy): Eukaryota > Metazoa > Chordata > Mammalia > Carnivora > Phocidae > Mirounga > Mirounga angustirostris. The sequence continues at coordinate 170,231,769 of NW_026991709.1, read as the reverse complement.
CTTATGCTGCAGATTTACAAATGGATGCAGATATAACCAAGATGTCGGAGCTGGAATTCAGGCTAGCAGTTTGAAGACAATGGCTAGAATGGAGAAATTAATTAATGGCAACAGAGTCTCTAAGGGCAGAAATAAAAGGGGAATTGGCAGAACTTAAAAATGCTATCAATGAGATCCAATCCAATCTAGATAATCTAACAGCTAGGGTAAGTGAGGCAGAAGAACGAATAAGCGATCTGGAAGACAGTATAATAGATAAAAAGGGAAAAGAGAAGGCCAGGGAAAAACAACTCAGAATCCATGAAAATAGAATCAGAGAAATAAGTGACACCATGAGGTGTTCCAATGTCAGAATCATTGGAATCCCAGAGGGAGTGGAGAGAGAGAGAGGGCTAGAAGATGTATTTGAGCAAATCGTAGCTGAGAACTTCCCTAATCTGGGGAATGAAACAAACATTCGAGTCCTAGAGGCAGAGAGGACCCCTCCTAAGATCAAGGAAAACAGGCCAACACCCTGGCATGTAATAGTAAAACTTGCAAATCTTAGAACCAAGGAAACCATCTTAAGGGCAGTTAGGGGGAAGAGATTCCTTACATACAGAGGGAGGAACATCAGAATAACGTCAGACCTATCCACAGAGACCTGGCAAGCCAGAAAGGCCTGGCAAGACATATTCAGAGTACTAAATGAGAAGAACATGCAGCCAAGAATACTTTATCCGGCAAGGCTTTCATTTAGAATGGATGGAGAGATGCAGAGCTTCCATGACCGGCAGAAGTTGAAAGAATATGTGACCACTAAGCCGGCCCTGCAAGAAATATTAAGGGGGGTTCTATAAAAGGAGAAAGACCCCAAGAGTGATCTACAACAGAAATTTACAGGGACAATCTATAAAAACAAAGTCTTCACAGGCAACATAATGACAATTAATTCATATCTCTCAATAATCACTCTCAACGTAATGGCCTAAACGCTCCCATAAAACGGCACAGGGTTGCAGATTGGATAAAAAGACAAGACCCATCCATATGCTGTCTACAAGAGACTCATTTTGAACCTAAAGATACATCCAGACTGAAAGTGAAGGGATGGAGATCTATCTTCCATGCCAGCGGACCTCAAAAGAAAGCTGGGGTAGCAATTCTTATATCAGACTAATTAGATTTTAAACTAAAGTCTGTAATAAGAGACACAGAAGGACACTATATCATTCTTAAAGGGTCTATCCAACAAGAAGATCTAACAATTGTAAATATCTATGCCCCCAACATGGGAGCAGCCATCTACATAAGCCAACTGTTAACCAAAATAAAGAGTCATATTGATAACAATATGTTAATTGTAGGAGACCTCAATACTCCACTCTCAGCAATGGACAGATCATCTAAGCAGAAAATCAACAAGGAAACAAGAGCCTTGGATGATAACATTGGACCAGATGGACCTCATAGATATTTACAGAACATTCCACCCTAGAACACCAGAATACTCATTCTTCTCGAGCACACATGGAACTTTCTCCAGAATAGACCATATACTGGGTCACAAATCAGGTCTCAACCGATACCAAAAGATTGAGATTATTCCCTGCATATTCTCAGACTATAATGCTCTAAAACTGGAACTCAATCACAAGAAAAAATTTGGCAGAAATTCAAACACTTGGAAGCCAAAGACCACTCTGCTCAAGAATGTTTGGGTCAACCAAGAAATCAAAGAAGAACTTAAACAATTCATGGAAATCAATGAGAACGAAAACACATCGGTCCAAAACCTGTGGGATACTGCAAAGGCAGTCCTAAGGGGGAAATACATAGCCATCCAAGCCTCACTCAAAAAAATAGAAAAATCCTGAATTCACCAACTAACTCTACACCTTAAAGAACTAGAGAAAAAGCAACAAATGACACCTAAGCCATGCATTAGAAGAGAAATAATTAAAATTAGAGCAGAAATCAATGAATTAGAAACCAGAAACACAGTAGATCAGATCAATGAAACTAGAAGTTGGTTCTTTGAAAGAATTAATAAGATTGATAAACCACTGGCCAGACTTATCCAAAAGAAGAGAGAAAGGACCCAAATTAATAAAATTATGAATGAAAGGGGAGAGATCACGACCAACACCAAGGAAATAGAAACAATTATTAGAAATTATTATCAACAACTATATGCCAATAAACTGAGCAATCTGGGTGAAATGGAGGCCTTCCTGGAAACCTATAAGCTGCCAAGACTGAAACAGGAAGAAATTGACAACCTGAATAGGCCAATAACCAGTAACAAGATTGAAGCAGTGATCAAAAACCTCCCAAAAAACAAAAGTCCAGGGCCTGATGGATTCCCTGGAGAATTCTACCAAACATTCAAAGAAGAAATAATACCTATTCTACTGAAGCTGTTTCAAAAAATAGAAACAGAAGGAAAACTTCCAAATTCATTCTATGAGGCCAGCATTACCTTAATCCCCAAACCAGGCAAAGACCCCATCAAAAAGGAGAATTTCAGACCCATAACCCTGATGAATATGGATTCCAAAATCTTCAACAAAATCCTAGCTAATAGGATCCAACAATACATTAAAAGGATCATCCACCACGACCAAGTGGGATTTATCCCCAGGATGCAAGGGTGGTTCAACATTCGCAAATCAATCAATGTGATAGAACACATTAATAAGAGGAGGGAGAAGAACCATATGGTCCTCTCAATGGATGCAGAAAAAGCATTTGACAAAATACAATATCCTTTCCTGATTAAAACTCTCCAGAGTATAGGGATAGAGGGAACATTCCTCAAGCTCATAAAATCCATCTATGAAAAACCCACAGCGAATATCATCCTCAATGGGGAAAAGCTGAGAGCCTTTCCCTTAAGATCAGGAACACATCAAGGGTGCCCACTCTCACCACTGTTGTTCAACATAGTACTAGAAGTCCTAGCAACAGCAATCAGACAACAAAAAGAAATAAAATGTATTCAAATTGGCAAAGAAGAAGTCAAACTCTCTCTTTTCACAGACGACATGATACTTTATGTGGAAAACCCAAAAGACTCCACCCCCAAATTACCAGAACTCATCCAGCAATTCAGTAATGTGGCAGGATACAAAATCAATGCACAGAAATCAGTTGCTTTCTTATACACTAACAATGCAACTGTTGAAAGAGAAATTAAAGAAACGATTCCATTTACAATAGCACCAAAAACCATAAGATACCTCGGAATAAACCTAACCAAAGAGGTAAAGGATCTATACTCTAGGAACTACAGAACCCTCAGAAAGAAATTGAAGAAGACACAAAAAGATGGAAAAATATTCCATGCTCATGGATCGGAAGAATAAACGTTAAAATGTCTATGCTACCCAGAACAATCTATACCTTCAATGCCATCCCGATCAAAATTCCAATGACATTTTTCAAAGTGCTGGAACAAACAATCCTAAAATTTGTATGGAATCAGAAAAGACCCCGAATCGCTAAGGAGATGTTGAAAAAGGAAAACAAAGCTGGGGGCATCACATTGCCCAGTTTCAAGCTATATTACAAAGCAGTGATCACCAAGACAGCATGGTATTGGTACAAAAACAGACATACAGACCAATGGAACAGAATAGAGAACCCAGATATGGACCCTCAACTTTATGGTCAAATAATCTTTGACAAAGCAGGAAAAAAACATGCAATGGAAAAAAGACAGTCTCTTCAATAAATGGTGCTAGGAAAATTGGACAGCCACATGCAGAAGAATGAAACTCGACCATTCTCTAACACCATTCACAAAGATAAACTCAAAGTGGATGAAAGACCTCAATGTGAGAAAGGAATCTATCCAAATCCTAGAGGAGAACATAGGCAGTAACCTCTTTGACATCGGTCACAGCAACTTCTTTCAAAATACATCTCCAAAAGCTAGTGAAACAAAAGCAAAAATGAACTTTTGGGACTTCATCAAGATAAAAAGCTTCTGCACAGCAAAGGAAACAGTCAACAAAACAAAGAGGCAACCCACAGAATGGGAGAAGATATTTGCAAATGACACTACAGATAAAGGGCTGGTATCCAAAATCTATAAAGAACTTCTCAAACTCAACACCCAAAAAACAAATAATCAAGTCAAAAAGTGAGCAGAAGAGATGAACAGACACTTCTCTGAAGAAGACATACAAATGGCTAACAGACACATGAAAAAATGTTCATCATCATTAGCTATCAGGAAATCCAAATCAAAACCACACTGAGATACCACCTTACACCAGTTAGAATGGCCAAAATGGACAGGGAAAGAAACAACAAATGTTGGAGAGGTTGTGGAGAAAGGGGAACCCTCTTACACTGTTGGTGGGGATGCAAGTTGGTACAGCCACTTTGGAAAACAGTGTGGAGGTTCCTCAAAAATTTAAAAATAGAGCTACCCTATGACCCAGCAATTGCACTACTGGGTATTTACCCCAAAGACACAGATGTAGTGAAAAGAAGGGCCATATGCACCCCAATGTTCATAGCAGCAAGGTCTGCAATAGCCAAACTGTGGAAAGAACCGAGATGCCCTTCAACAGATGAATGGATAAAGAAGATGTGGTCCATATATACAATGGAATATTACTCAGCCATCAGAAAAGATGAATACCCAACTTTTACATCAACATGGATGGGACTGGAGGAGATTATGCTAAGTGAAATAAGTCAAGCGGAGAAAGTCAATTATCATATGGTTTCACTTATTTGTGGAACATAAGGAATAACATGGAGGACATTAAGAGAAGGAAGGGAAAAATGGGCGGGGGGAATTGGAGGGAGAGATGAACCATGAGAGACTATGGACCTGAGAAACAAACAGGGTTTTAGAGGGGAGGGGGGAGGGGGATTGGTTAGCCCGGTGATGGGTATTAAGGAGGGCACGTACTGCATGGAGCACTGGGTGTTATACGAAAACAATGGATCGTGGATCACTACATCAAAAACTAATGATGTATTGTATGGTGACTAACATAACATAATAAAATTTTTTTTTAAAACCCTCTAAAAAAAAAAAAAAGACCATAGACACAATTTAGATATACATTATTTCCTATGAATAGCATTATCAGCAATCTAACCAAGATTAAATAAATTAACAAGAAAAACACAAGTCACACTGAGTTTCAATATGATAGATTTGTCACACTGAAATTTTTAAATTTTGACATATATAGTATTCTTTTAAAGTGGGATACAGGCATTTAATACAAAGGGACACTGCTTCACTTATAACATTCTATGTAGTTATAATGGGAGAGAAACAAAAACTTGCAATAGAAATTCTGTGTCGGTTGTTCTTAAACTTTTTGGTCTCTTTACCTCTGAAAAATTATTGGACCACACTTTAAGAACCACTGCTCTGTATTAATCATGTGGACGTTTCATTCTGTATGCTTTTTTAAATTTTTATTTTTCTGATTGTTTGTTTTTCCTGCATTTTACAAAGGTATCAGTCTGCAAAGGATTGGAAATTTTTTAAAAATCTGGGTCTTTCACCACAGATAGTTTCAGAAGAATTGCTCTAATTCAACTCTGTATGACTAAGTTAGACACTTTTATTTTAATACTGAATAATTCATCAGCCACTTCATTTGACAGATGAAGTTTATTAGTATTTCATTGAAGTACTACATGAAAGCCATGATGACTGAATAGCTCATTAAAAACCAGGTATGTGAAGAAAATCATCTAAATGCTCTTAACCTTTTATTCTGCTACAGAATGCCAAAGTTAAAAAGTCTAGTTCCTTTAAGAGGCCAAATATGTGTTTTGAATAGCTGAAAGAATGGCAACAACTTTCATATCCATCAACAATTAAGTAAATTATGACACATCCATATGACAGAATACTACAGAGTCATGAAGAATAAAGTACCTCTATGTGTGCTGATACACAACTATCTCCAAGATATATTAAAAAATGCAAGTTACAGAAGAGTAAGTGCTATAATCCCATTTCTATAAGTAAAAAACTGGGGGATGTGTATATACAGCTCTACGCTTATAACAGAGATCTTTCTGGAAGGATTCACAAGAACCTGGAAAAAGCGGTTGACTTCTGAAAGTTAGAGTTTAGAATGGGAAGAAGACTTAATTCTACTGTATTTTCATTTGTTCTATATGTTTATCATGTGCATTTTAAAAAACTAACTTTCTAGAGTAAATTGCCTAACCTTAAAAAAAATAGAAGTCAAATTACAAATTGAGAAAACGCTGCTAAATCAAGGGTCCCTTAATGAAAGTACAAACATCTACTCAGGGTCTTCCGTGTGTCAGACACTATTCTCAAGGTTGGATAACTACTAACTAAAGATAATGTATGATCCTTGATTCAATCCCAGATTTAAAAACTTGTCCTTAAGAACAGTGTTAGGACAACTGAAAAAATTTGCATATGAACAGTGTATTTGATAAAAGCACTGCATCAATGTTAAATTTCCTAAGTGTGGTAACTATACAGTGGTTATATGAAAAAGTGTCCTTGTTCTTAGGAGATGAAGTATTTAGGTCAAGTGTTCAGTGTAACGTGATGTTATCTAAATTGTCTCAAATGATTCATTTAAAACTGAAAAAAATGATATGTAGGTATTAGACATACATATATGTAAACATGTATTTATATATAAGAGAAAAAGAGAAGTAAAACTAATGTGGCAAAAAATGTTAACAACTATTTAATCTGGGTAAAGATATATGATTTTTCATTATAGTATCCTTGCAACTTTACAGTAAGCTTGAAATTTTTCAAAATAAAGACTTGGTAAAACAAGAGACCTTTCCTTCCATCCTTCACAACTCAGTATAAAAACCATTAGATGGAACCCGCTGAGCGATCAGATGTCTGCTTCATGGGGTGAAAAGGTGTTAGAGGGTAGAGAGGTAACATTGGCGTTAAGGAGAGCACGTGATGTGATAAGCACTGGGTGTTATATGCAACTAATGAGTCACTGAACACTACATCAAAAACTAATGATATGTTGGCTCTTGAATTTCAAGAAAAAAAAAATGGTCCTGCAAAAGGTATGGAGCCCAAAAGAGGTAAGGGGAAAATCTACGAGTGGGAGAAGGCAGCATCAGCACTGGGAGATTGGCTACAAACAAGAGGGATTGTTCAAATAAATAAATATATGGAAGATAATGGGAGTCAGTTTTCTCATTGTTGGAGAATGGAGTTATAAATATGGAAAGACAGAAAAATAGTGAACTTCCTCCTATGGACTGGAATCATCAGTATAAACTCATGGTTTTCATTTTTTGTACCTATATGTTTACAGATACTAATTAGACAAATTCTGGTGATCATTTTGCATACATACACAAATATCGAGTCGTTATATGGTACACCTCCAGCTAATATGATGTTATATATCCATTATACCCCAGTAAAAAAATAAATCAAAAAATCCTAAAGCACCCATTCACACACACAAAAACTATTAAAACTAATAAAAGTAGTTCAGCAAGGTTGCAGCATACAAAGATCAACATACAAAAATCAGTTTATTTCTATACCTCGCAATGAACCATTTGAAAATGAAATTAATAAAACAATTTTATTTGAAATAGCACCAAAAAGGATACAATATTTAGGGATATATTTGACAAAAGAAGCATAAGCCTAGTACACTAACATCTACAAAACAATGTTGAAAGAGATTAAAGACCTAAATAAACGGAATGACATCCCATATTTACTGAATGAAAGATATACTACTACTTAGATGATAATCTTAGCAATTCCAGATTAGGCAACAATTTCTTAGGTATCTAAGAAACAAAGCACATGAACACAAATGAAAAATAGATAAAATATATAGCATTAAATTTATAACTTTATGTATTAAAAGACACTATCAAGAACATAAAATGACAAGCCACAGAAGAAAATATTTACAAATCATATAAATAAGAGTCTACCATCAAGAATAAAGAATTACTGGGCGCCTGGGTGGCTCAATCGTTAAGCGTCTGCCTTCGGCTGGGGTCATGATCCCAGGGTCCTGGGATCAAGCCCTGCATTGGGCTCCCTGCTCAGCGGGAAGCCTGCTTCTCCCTCTCCCACTCCCCCTGCTTGTGTTCCCTCTCTGGCTGTGTCTCTTTCTGTCAAATAAATAAATAAAATCTTTAAAAAAAAAGAATAAAGAATTATTGCAACTCAACAACAATAAAAAGACAAATAACCCAATTTTTAAATGGGCAAAGGATTTGAAAAGACACTTCTCCAAAGAAGACATACAAATGGCCAATAAGCACGTGAAGATGCTCAGCATCATTGGTTATTAAGAAAATGCAAATCAAAGCCACAATGGGATACCACTGCATACTCACTCAGATGGCTATAATAAAAAAGACAGAAAATAACAACTATTGACATGAATATGAAAAAAAATAAATATACATGGCCAGTGGAAATATAAAACCGTGCAGCTGCTCTGGAAAAGAGTTTGACAATTCCTCAAAAAGTTAAACATGGTATTTCCATATGACCAAGAATTCTACTCCTGGAATTGAAAACCTATGTTTACACAAAAACTTCACACAAATGTCTACAGTAGGATTATTCATAATAGTGTGGAAACAACCTAAATATCCATGAGCTGGTGAACAAAGAAGCAAAATGTGATATCCACACAGTCAAATATTATTTCATAAAAAAGGCATTAAGTACTGATACATGCTAAACATAAGTGAACCTTGAACTTTGTTAACGGAAAGATTTTAGATACAAAGGCCACATGATGTGTGATTCCATATATGAAAGTCCAGGATAAGTAAATCCACAGAGACAGAACACAGATTAGTAGTTGCCTAGGGCTGGGGAGTGACAACTACTGGTGTGGAGTTTCCTTTTGGGGTAATGAAAATGTTCTGCAGTTAGATAGTGGTAATGGTTGTACAACCTGGAGAATATACCAAACCATCGAACTGTACCCGTAAAGGGGTGAATTTTATAGTACGTGAATTATAATTCAATAAAATACATAGGTATTGGTAAGCAGATAATTAGGTAGGGAGGTAGGTGAATGATAGATAAGGAATAGGCCTTTGGTTGAGGTAATAATAATAATAGTAATAATAATAATGGCTGGCATTTTGTATCCTAGGTGGACATCAGCCTGGTCAATGGATTTGCTGACTTTACTCAATATTATTAGTTAAGGGGGAAAGAACATTAGACAGATATGGCCCAGAAATGGCCAATTCTGCTCCCAAGTTAAAGTAACCAGCTCCTGACCAGTATGAACAATGGGTCCCATTCTTGCCTGCAAGTCCAAGAGTTGGCCAGACAAAGCAGATGAAACTGGGGTTTACATTCTTATGGAGGGTCATCACAGCATAGGACAAAAAAAAAATGTGACACGAAGCTGCCAACTGGGGTCACCCAGAGAATGTAGTCAAGTCCTGAAAGGGGTTATTATTGTCTCGGGGACATTAGACTTGAACATACTTGAGAGTAAGACATTTGTCAGCAGAACCTGCTGAAGCCACCATACTTCCACAGTGTTCACTAACCAGAAATGTTAAGGCCAAAGGCAGTAAATTAGATATGAGATTGAAGTTTTTAAATGAAAAGGACTAAGCTTTAAAGAAAGGGAATGAGGCTATTCTAACGACAGAGTACCTGAAAAGTTAGGCGATTGAGCTGACTGTATTCTCTGTGGGAGGTGGAGTTTCATCATAGCAAAGCTGGGGGCAGCAAATGCAAAGAAAACAACAAGAACAAGAAAAAACCATTCTGTTTATACATTGAGAGGATGCTAATAATATGAGCCAAATTACGTATGCCACTTCTACAGGCTGGAAGATAACTTTTCTAATGGGACCACTTTTTCCCAGCTCTCAGCTATATTCAGGGAGCCTAATTCCTAAGATTCTCAACGTTAGTATGCATACAAACTAGCGTACCAGATGGTACATACCAAAAAACTGTATATACTATACTTAAGGGAATATTTTTTTAAGATTTTAAGGGGAATTTGGACAACATCTTAAAGATAACTTTAAAGAATCCTTAAAGCTATATTCTTTAAAGGATTTGACTCAACTGCAGTAAAAACATATATAATAGGTGACAATATCCATCTGTAGAAAAGAACAATTCCAAGAAGCATTTTACAAAAATGCACTGCTAATGGAACCAAGGTTCTGACAAGAACACCTTAGAGTTTTTAAAAAAGCTTTAACTTAGGTTTACTTAATCCATACTGTGTGTTACGGGCCACAGGGAATTCAAAGATGAAAACACATGATGCCTGTCTTCAAGTAGCTCAGGGTTTAGAAGTACTTAATGTAAACTACCTTAACTTATAATTTTTAATAAAACAAGATAATCTGATAGAGAAAACAACAAAGAACACAGAGGCAGGAACGCTTTATATGAGAGGAAAGTCAGGAAAGCTTTACAGAGAAGGCGACATTTGAGATGAAAATTTTAAAGATTGTGTATTAGTTTCCTGAGGTTGTTGTACAACATACCACAAGCTGGTTGGCTTAAACGTCAGAAATTTATTCATGGTTCTAGGCTAAAAGGCCAAGATCAAGATGTTGGCAGGACCATAGTCCCACTGAAGGTGCTAAGGAAGAATCTGTTCCAGGCCCCTCTCCCAGCTTCTGGTAGTTTCTTGGTTTATGGCAGCATAATTCCAATCTTAAAATGGTATTCTTCCTGTGTGTATCTGTCTCTGTGTTCAAATTACCCCTTTTATAAAGACATCTTATTGAATTAAGACCCATCCTAATAACCACATTTTAACTTGACCCTATTTCCAAATAAAATCACAGGTACTGGAGGTTAGGATTTCAACATTCTTTTTTTTGGCGGGGCGGAGGCTGGGGGGAGTGCAGGCACAGTTCAACCTACAATAGCTTGTCAGGTGGATAAACAGGGACTGAGAACTCTGGGCAGAGAAAAATACATATACAGTAGAGAAGAAGAGGAAATGCATAAAACAAGGGTGAACCAGTAAGAAGAACCTAGATCATGAAGAGTGTCACATGCTCTTTGAAGTATATCCTCTGTGCAGAGGATAGAAGACACAGCAAGACCACTCTACTTGCAGCATGAAGGATGGATGGACAGGAGCTACACTCGAGACAGGGAAACTATTTGTGAGGTTACGGTAGCTTTAATTCAGGGAATAGATGATGGAAAAGGGTGACTGCACTTTGGGAGAAAGAAAAGGCCAGAGTAAAGGGACATATATTGATTGCCCAACAGAGGCTACTACTGGCTGTGTATTACCTCATTTAAATCTCACAGCAACCCTATGTCATAGGTACTGATTCTTCCATTTTAATAAGTCACTGGAAACTCACATTTAACCCAAGGTTGCACACTTAGTAAGTAGTAGAGCCAGGACTCAAATACAGGTTTGTCTAACTAAAAGGCCAAAAAGTCTAGTGAAAATGTTTACAGTTCAGGAGTGAGAGAAATAATTAAAAGAAATAACAGGGAGATTCAGAACAGTCTATATATTAAGTGAACTTTTAGGGGGAAAACTGGGCTGGAGAGAATAAATATATGTATTTACATAAAAAATAACTTAAAGATTTACAAGAAACTGGTAAAAGTTGTTATGTGGAAGGTAGAGTGTAGGGAACAGAGAAAGAAGAAAAGTAGGAAGAGGAGTAGGAAGAGAACTCTTATCACATACTTTTTATATTGTTTTGATTTTTTTACCTATTAAACATACTTCCTTTTCAAAAGGCAGCATTAAATATTCCATAGAGAAAACACAATTCAATATTATAGCCAGAATACAGAAAATTAAACGAGTACTTAGAAACTGGCTTTGGCCTTTGGAAAAATCCCACAATATTAATCTTGTTTATTTAACATGCCTGATTTGTCATTATCACTGTACATTTTATTTAATGTTGTTTAGAGCAAAGAGAAAACATCTTTAAAGACTCTCTTTCAGTTAAAAAGACAACTAAATCCAATAACAATGTAGAAAAAATTAGAATCTCTTATTTTGTTAAACTACTAATCTCCGTGAAACATAAAATCGATGAACTTATTTAGCCATAGAAAGAAATCACATGCAGGGGCGCCTGGGTGGCTCAGTCGTTAAGCGTCTGCCTTCGGCTCAGGTCATGATCCCAGAGTCCTGGGATCGAGCCCCGCATCGGGCTCCCTGCTCGGCGGGAAGCCTGCTTCTCCCTCTCCCACTCCCCCTGCTTGTGTTCCCTCTCTAGCTGTCTCTCTCTGTCAAATAAATAAAATAAAATATTTAAAAAAAAAAAAAGAAAAAAGAAAGAAATCACATGCAAATCACCAGTGGAGTGGTGGGGGGAGAGTCTTATTGCAGTTATACCAGAAGTAATACCTGGCCATTAATAAAATAGAATACTAAGAATTTAAAACCTTGTTGTTTAAAATGAAGAAACATACAGGAGGAAAGGATCTAGAATTAATGCACTTCTATTTCCAATTTCCATAGTCATTAATTAAAATCAAAAATTGATTCACACAAATCTTCCACAATTTCTCTAGTCTATAATTCTTGTTTTATCAGAGCAAAGAAATATAACTAGTTGGTACTAAGAGTGGGAAGAAAATCCTTACAGCACCATGAATGGCTCTTAGACCACAGTTACTACAATTTCAACCCTTTTACACTAAATGGCACTTTTGGTGAAAATAATAGCCACACAAGAGTGGAGGGTGACAGAACTGTTGCTTAGTCAATTCTTATTTAAAAAAAAATCTTTAAAGAAAATCTTATTTTAAAACTTAAAGGTCACAAAGCACTTCTCTTAAAATAAGGTGTCTGGTTTTTTGTCCTGCATCAATCATGTATTCCTTTCTCCCGTAACTGCTATTGGAGATATAATATCTCCAAACATACTGCTAAACAAGAACTCCAAAAATGTCTTTATTGATTCGATACTCTGCCCAATGAAAAATTATTTTTTTATTGGAAATGGCTGTCAGAGCTATTTTTATTGCTCTCCTAAAGGCTCAATCTGTAATCATGCACACACTTCTCTACTCTGAGAAGAAAATGAATTAGATGACTGCCTCTCTTTCTCAGATTGCGTATTATGCCATTTTAGGAGCTCAAACTGTGGATGTGAAAGTAATTGATACTCTGCATTTGGTGTCTTTTCCTTGAGGATCTTTAGAGTCTTAGAGATATAGAAATCACTACAGAAAGAAGGCTTGCAAATCGGCTACAAGTATGTTCCTTTTACTTCAAATCTCTTCAGGAAAATTGTCCCCACATTTAACTTCCAGAGGCAATAATAAAGTCTATAAAACCTTGCAGAAAGGGAATTTCCACATGGCTATTTGCATTAAAAGACACAAATAGCACTTTCCTCTTCTATTCTCTTCAAAACAGAAGTATGTATTCAGCTGGAACTGTCTGGTTGTCTATAGGATGAACTGAAGGATCTATAATGTTAGCCCTGTCTCCAAATACTTTCTCCAAGCCATCTGAAAATTTGGCATTAGACATTTTTCCATCTTAGTTTAAAGCTTTGCCTCTCTAGAAACCTTTGTCAAAATTCAAATAGGAGTAAAAGATTAACAAATTTAAATATCCTAAAATACTAACATCTTTGGGGAAATCAGCCCACTGGCTTATTTTCGACATGATAACCAAGAAAATGGCCAGCAGTATGGGTTTCGCTTTAATAAAGGGAGAAAGCGTAAGTCTAAGTATTGGCCATCATATAAACAGGACAGGAGAAGGTGCCACCCACCAGAAAGGGACCATAGGAAAAATAGCAAGAGGGAGCTAAGAATGGGGAATGCTAAGAGAAGATGGGAAAGGAACCGTTTTTCATTTTGCATACTGGTGGCCCTGCTATCAGCTTTCCATTACCTACATGTGAATACTTGAAATACTATCTTTCACCCATCTTTCACTCCAGTGTGATATTTTCTTGACACCAAAAATTTTTTAAGCTAGCTCCTCCAAGGAATTCACACTAGTATCAAAAATTATTTAAAAGGTAAACAGAGGGGTGCCGGGGTGGCTCTGCTGGTTAAGCATCCGACTCTTGATATCAGCTCAGGTTGTGAGCTCAAGCCCCAGTTGGGCACCATGCTGGGCAAGGAGCCAAATAAATAAATAAATAAATGGTAAACAGGGAAGGGAAACAGATCTACTGGGGGAAAAAATAGGTTCCAACACAGGAAGAGAGATCTACTGGGAAAAAAAATAGGTTCCAAATATAAAGAAGCACAAATCACTTGATATTTTAGGTTATCTGTGACATAATGCTTTTAAATGAAAAAAAGTTAAGAAAAATGAATTGTTTAATATTTTCCTATGAATGGAAAAAGTATCTCAATAAGCAAATGCCAATTTAAATTACAAAGATTTAACTGATAACTTTTATATGGACCTACTTTTAATAGTAGATGTGCTAAGATTTCACCTCTCATGTATAATACTGTCTCTAAGAATCAGCTGACAGTCCTTCTCTTCTGTGAAGTAAGATAAGGTTTACTTTTGTTTCTGAGTAGAACCTATCACATTCTTAGAACTCCATGAATAAGATTCTCCTACCCCTAAGCCAGCAAGTGAGAGAGCTGCATTCTCTTTCAGATGTCTTGGGCACAACTGTAAAGTTAAAGCCATAATCATGGCCAAATCACTATTGTCCATAAAACTACTTATGCTTAAAGTAACTTGACCTAATAGTGTTTCCTCTTCCAAAATCATCAGTACCAAGGGCTGTATTTAATATCTGCATTATTCCTAGAACTGTAACTGGAATGAGTATCTTTACAAAGCACTTTTCAAAAGAATCTACTTAAAATAATGAAGTGGCTAAAACTAAATACCAAAATATTAATGACAGTAATTGTTAAGTGAAATTTAAAATTATGAGCGATTTTTCTTCTTTGTGACTGCCTAGAGTTTATGAATTTTTCACAATTAGAATATATTGTTGTAATAAGGAAAAATATATATGGTTTCAATCTTTGACAATGAAATTTCCAGACAAAACTGGTATCTCTCCATGAATGCAAATTTTTATTATTAATACTTCTTTTCTAGTATTTAGCCTTTTCTTCTATATACTCTATTTTCTTGTGTTGATATAACATAGATTACAAACTTTCTGAGGACACATTCTGAGTCATATACATGTTTGTAACTCATATTTCGTAAGTGAAAGTGCCTCATTTTTGGTAAGTGATCAGCAGCTATTTGAGGACTGAATAATACTTCCATGAATGCAAAAAGGTTAGAATTGATATATTCATCTGATATTTGCCAGAACTGGTAAAATGTCAAAATACTTCTATACTGATTAATAAATCTTATAATACTAATGCAATAAGCAGAAAGATTTACTAAAAGTATCCATTATAATTTAAATTCCTTAATTCAAGACAATTGTCAGGAAGCATCATGAAAATAAGCCCTAGGGGCCCCATATGGTTACACGTCTGCCTTCGGCTCAGGTCATGATCCCAGGGTCCTGGGATCGAGCCCCACATTGGGCTCCTGGCTCAGCGAGGAGCCTGCTTCTCCCTCTCCCTCTGCCTCTCTCCCTGCTCATGCTCTCTCTCTTTCTGTGTGTCTCAGATGAATAAATAAAATCTTTAAAAAAAAAAAAAAAAGAAAAGAAACCCTAAGTGAGCCTCCCATACTAGTGAAAGATAAGAAATAAATGCAGTATCCACTGACTTGGCCCACATCACAGTATGCAGCAAGAATATATTGCACAATCTTTAAGAGACACCCTTAAGACTATCAACAGTTTATTATATTCCCAAATTACATAGTTACTTCTACTTTTAAAGTGCTTAGCTTTCTCTTTGGTTTTATTGTCAGTACATTACATTTCTTAAATAATAAGTGTATAGTTTCTTGGTATTTTTAATGCAAGACTTTTTAATAAAGTATTAAAAACAAATACTCAGAATTAAAAGACTATAAAATTAGGATAGTTTCTCAGTGTTCCTTTTGAATATTATAAACATGAATTTTCTGAATCTATAGGAAAACAAGCAAAAACCATATTAGTAAAGAACATCTTCTAATACTGTACAAAGTGGTAACAGCCTAGAATGCTTTTTGATGCTGAACAGGAATCAGTGCGAAGTGAAACAATTTTTATTTCTGGAATGAAAAATGACTTATTTCAAAAAAATATGATTGGCTTATTTTCTTAACAAAATGTTGAATAAAAATGATGCTTAAAAGTGTTATTGTTTATAATTCATTTTCATCAGAACAACAATCAAGTTCCAAAAGAGAAAATGCAATGAGGATATAAATTTGCATATAAATTTCACACAGTAAAACATTTAAAATAATTATAAGTTCAAAAGATATTTAATCAGTATCAATAAAACAAATAAAAAATCTTAAGATCAATCATCATGTACCATAACACTCAACACACATTCATTTATCAAACTATGTACAACAGATAAAAATCATCAAGTATTTTTACACATGAAATATTTACATGGAACTTAAAAAAAAAGAACATTGCTATTGTATATCACTGCAATCCAGATTTATTTTCACTTATTGTAGAAACATATCTATTGCAAATGTTCTCAAAGTGTGGCCCACAGGCCCCTAGGATCTCTGAGACCATTACCAGAGGTCTGCAAAGTTAAAATTATTTTCATAATAATACTGGATGTCACCTGCCTTTTGTAACTATCACGCTCTTATTTTCATAAAACAGTGACCCCTCCCAGGCTTACATGTTTAAATAAGTTAATATGTATATATATATCTTACAGAAGCATATCCTTGACAAATATAAAAAGATATATACTAGGTTGCTAATGAGTTGCCTGGTAGGGAAATGAAAAGGTAGAGGAGAAGGAAGAGGAAAGCTAGGAGAAACAGAATAAAATACTTTTAAAAATAGATACATGAGGGGCATCTGGGTGATTCAGTCAGTTAAGCATCCAACTCTTTTTTTTTTTTTTTGACAGAGAGAGACAGCTAAAGCAGGAACACAAGCAGGGGTAGTGGGAGAGGGAGAAGCGGGCCTCCCACCGGCAGGGAGCCCAATGAGGGGCTCAGTCCCAGGACTCTGGGATCATGACCTGAGCCAAAGGCAGACGCTTAATGACTGAGCCACCCAGACGCCCCTAGCGTCCAACTCTTGATCTCAGCTCAGGTCTTGATCTCAGGCTTGTGAGTTTAAGCCCTGCACTGGGCTCCATGCTGGGCATGGAGACTACTTATAAAAAAAAAAAAAAAAAAAAAGGCAGATGATTACATTTGTACATTTAGATAAAATGATGGAAAAAAAAATACAAGAGCTTTTTAGAAGAAAAAAAGGCTACCCAAACCAACTTTTAAAAACAATTTAAACTACTGGTTGCCAAACTTTTTGATTCATGATAACCTTTACTGTCTGATTTACTCTCTTTCATGACATTCTTAGGCCAGAAGAAATACATTAAGAGTTCTGCTAGGCACAAACAACTTAATAACTATTTATGTCCCATCTACTTAATCGCCATCTGGAAGGTCAATTCACACAAATTGAAAAAAAAAATTATTTTAATCTTGACCACATTTACTTACTAATGTGATAACGTGTGTCTGCTGCACAACTTCTCAAGCCTTGGAATCAAACTGAAAACTGTCACTCTCATTTCCTGTCACACAATTATTGTCAGTGGTACCTGCTTGGTAAAACAGTAATCACCAAAAACCCAGCTTCCTGAAGATACTACCTAATCAAAAGGAATGTAGTATGATCTAATGTTGAAACTGTGAACAATCCCAGAGCAGTAACTGGTATATCACTGTGTTTCCCTTGAACATTTAAAATATCCTGCAGTATCCCTATGAGTTGTCTTCAGTGGCCCCAGGTGCCTCAGTGTATTTTGGGAACAATGGATTTCAAGCTTGGTGTCCTTTTTCCTTGTCACTATGGTTAGTTCTGCATCAACCAATTGTTTGTGGTTAGAAAATTCCATTATTATCAACTAAGCAAAGCTTAAATTAGCAAATCTAGTACAGGGAAATAGGATGTTTTAGAAGACTTTTGATAGTTCATGGATTTGGATAATTCATGCAGCTATTCTAATACACATGCTTTCTTTTCTCCTCACCTTCTGAGGTCCCTATCCCAAGTCAACAGTGGTATGAAAAATTTAAAGATGATTCCATATAAAAGCAAAATAATGATCCTTGAGAGTTCAGGCACCTACTACCTTCAATACAGGTCTAAGACCATTTAAAACTACCTCACCAAAAAACACCTAGGAAAGGTGAGGAATATACAATGATATAAACCAAATTCTTAATTGCTTCACTGTTGAGGCATAATGCCAGATCCCCAATTTCAGTGAATCTGTGTGAGCAGTATGCAAATAGTACTGACAAGTGGAAAAACTATGTGTGCATGGACAGAATTTCCCTCATGGCATAGCACAAAAATATCATGAGTTTAAGCAAAGAATAAAGAAGCAGAAATTATTGTTTTGCACATTTTTCCACTTAAAAAATAAATATCCTAAAGCTTTTGAGTATGTGGAAGGATTCTGAAAGAATTACTATGATTGGCCTCCATCCCAAAACAGTTAGCTGTTCCTGTAGGGTTAACATGTAGTTAGTCCCTCTAACCTAGCTTAGTATTACCATATAATCACCTCAAAAACTACAAGTTATGCAGTCCTCTATTTTTTTTTAAAGATTTATTTATTTATTTGAGAGAGAGAGCGGGGGGCGGGACAGAGGAAGAAGGAGAGAGAATCTTAAGCAGACTCCATGCTGAGCACAGAGCCTGACACAGGGCTTGATCTCACAACCTCGAGATCATGACCTGAGCCAAAACCAAGAGTTGGATACCTTACTGACTGAGCCACCCAGGAGCCCCTTTGCAGTCCTCTATTTCTAAATAAAATTTAATTTCCACCTACCAAAGAAGGTTTTGAACCTACAAACTTCCCTTTATTTTGTTCTTTTCTTATTTATTGTTTATCTGTGAGAATCAAGAAGGATCCCAGGCCCACAGAGTATTATTGTTCTTTCTTCCAACTCTATCTCATTCTTCATTCATCCAGCTTTTTCTGCTACAATACGTAGCCGAATTTTGTCCCAGTGGGATATAATGACATTACAATCAGAGTAAGGGCTATTTTCACCTTATCTCAGTCAAACCAGAACTGAATTAGATTAAAAACAACTAGGGGCTTGGAAGTAGAGATGGGGAGGAGGCTAATGACAGAAAGGAATCCCGGGAAACTCCAAGCGAAGGTCACAGGATAGCTGAAGGCTGAGACGGGCTCACTGGGGATGGGGGCAGTAATCTACACATCTTCGGCTCTTAGCACTTAAAAAACAGTTTCCAGTTCCCATGTCCCACATTTCGTTCCTAGTTACATCTTCTGTCCTATGAGGCTGAGAAAACTTGCTCTGTGAGAGAAAGGACCATTTGCACCACTCTGATGTAGACTGGTCACTCACAGATGGTATGCTGAGGTTACTCTTCCAACATTTAGAAACTTGAAATAAGACTGAAAAGAACCCAAGACAGGGCTAGGCCTTGCCTTGAAGCAAGTCTATGTTTTAATTACACCACTTCTGTTCTTGAAGATTTCCTCAGAAGAACCACCCGCCACATTAACCTACCTTCCATCACCCATTCCACTACTTTTTCTGGTGCAGTAGAATGGATCTACCATCTTTCTTAATTTAAACCCATTTTCTTTGGAGCTATCATCCATGTGGGGTAAAATACCTGGTTGTAAAGTTTCCAGCAGCAGCACTCTGCGAACTAAATGACCATTTAAAATAGCACATAGCCCAATGGACAACACACAGCAGGTGCTCAACAAACGTGTGTTGAATAACTAAATAAACAAATGCTGTAAACGAGTATTCATTATAAATAACTCTGGCATCAAATAAGTTTTAGTGATAAAAACAACAACACATTTTAAAACTTGTACTACAATTGGTTAAGTTGCATTTTTGTGACTATTGGCAGATCTAGATATAATGAGACCCAGATACAAAGTGTAACAGGTAAAAATCACATGGCATAGGGACTGGCACACTTTAGCCATTCAGATCTGGTGAATGAATTTACTTTGTATCTTCGTCAAACTTATTCACTCTGAATTCCATACCTACCTAGGTTATATCTTGAATATGAAATTCTCTTAGATTGTATATAAATGTGAATCTAACACTACACAGCAAAAGAAAGCATTTTTCTGAAATTCCTCATCATGATTCCCACAATCATTTTTTAACTTTTCCTTATTTTCAACAGAGAAAAATTTCTTGTCCAGTTTATGTAAAATGGGTATTCCGTTATTTGCATTTAAAATGAGAAAAAGATAGAGTTATTCCTCCACCTTGTGGACTACTAGGGTATTGCTACTTCACAGCCAAAAGCACACTTTTAAGAATGAGAAAAGCTTAGGAACATTGAACAGTGGTTGATCATGCTTTTTCCAACCCCTACAGCTGTGCTGTCCCTAATTCCACCTCATCAAATCGTACCCATTCCTCAAAATACAGTCGAAATGTTCCCATCATAGAACCTTCTCTAACTGCAAATTTAAATTACAAGAAAAACAGCTGAGTGAAAATGTATCTCTGCTATAAACTTCCATACCACCTTATTTGGTTCCTCTTATTTTCCAGTTGCATTACATAGTCTTATCTTCCCTACTGGATTTTAAGTATTTTGAGGACAGGCAGACAATCACCTTCAGTGGTGTACTGAAGCCGGCTCATACCTGCACTCACAAATAGTTTAATATTCAGAAATTTTGCAAGCCAACTGTTAAACTGTTGATAGCTGGAAATCAGCCATGATAGGTATACTTATACAACAAAAATCAGAACACTTTAAAAAAATTTTTTTCTATCAGCTCTAACTTCTCCACATCCCATTTTCTCTACATGTAATATACAGTGAGAAGAAGCAGTAACTCCTACCTCACAGGATTGTTGTAAAGATTAAACAAAACCTACAAAAAAGTCTTTGTCTAGCATCTGGCATAGGGTATTTGCTCACCAAATATTATGATTCCCCATACCCCATCACATTGCCTTGCAACTAGTAAATCCTCAGTATATACTCAATTGTTGAATGAAAAATAAAATCAAGAATTTTAATGGAAAATTTTAAAGAGACGTTAGTTAACCCTGATAGTAGTCCCAGGTTAACAATGGGACAAACCATTACCAGGGACATAAGTTCATACTTATAAATAATCCATGGGGCGCCTGTGTGGCTTAGTCAGTTAAGCATCTGCCTTCAGCTCAGGTCATGATTTCAGGGTCCTGGGATGAAGCCCGGCATCTGAGTCCCTGCTCAGCGGGAAGCCTGCTTCTCCCTCTCCCTCTGCTCTTCCCCCTGCTCGTTCTCTCTCTCTCTCCTTCTCTCTCTCTTTCAAGTAAATAAATAAATTTTAAAAAATAATCCAGACATTTTCTTTCTTTCCCTCTTCTTCCTCTAAATCAATCTCTCTTGATAAAGATATATATATATATATATATATATAACCTTATCTCCTGCATCTCTCCCATTCTCATTTACTCTAAAGTGCCTTCCTTTCTCACATAACTTTAAACTTTATTTCATAATGCAAAATAAATAATTTATGCTGTACTTTGCTCCAGAAAAGGTTTGTGGTGAATAATAGATAACTTGGTTTCATATTTAGTGAATAAGCATTTTATATTTCTCCAAAGGAAGAAAATGAAGTAGGTTTTTAACCACCTCTTTCATTGATCGCACACTCCTGTTTGATTGGCTCTTGGCAGAAAATGCGTTCTTTATATTGACCTTTGGGGAAAGACAAAACTAAGTTTCCAAATACAGAGTTGAAAACCAAATTACCATGAATTCCAGACACTTTCCAAAATGGGAAGCAAGAAATGACCTTGTCTTTTAAGGTTGACGTCAATCTCTTATCTCTACACCTACCTCACCCCAATCCTAATATGGTGTTTCTTTAAATATAAGGCAGCTTTCAATAATTAACTATGTTCAAGGATCTGCCATAGCTTCATTTGCTTACTAAAAAATAAAACCAAAAAATTGAAACAACTTAATTAGTTGTAAAAACCAACATAGAATATGATTTACTCCAGATGATTTGAAATAAAATTCCAGTTGTTCAAATGTAAATTTAATCATCTAAAATAAATTTTCCCAAGATACTCTTAACTATAGGAAACAAACTGAGGGTTGCTGGAGGGAAGGTGGGTGGGGGGATGGAGTAACTGGGTGATGGTCATTAAGGACGGCACTCGATGTAATGAGCACCTGGTGTTATAGGCAACTGATGAATCACTAAACTCTACCTCTGAAACTAATAATATACTATATGTTATTTTAATTTAAATCTTAAAATTAATTAACTAATTAATTAAATTCCCCCCTACTTAGATATTATTAATTAGTATGGAATTTTTTAATGGAGAAAAAAATTAAAGTATTGAAGTAATATCTCTAAGATGACTATTTGCCCTAAAATATACAAATTCTGTCTGTGATCATTTCTGGTTTAAAAATACACATAGGCTGGGCACCTGGGTGGCTCAGTCATTAAGCTTCTGCCTTCAGCTCAGGTCATGATCCCAGGGTTCTGGGATCGAATCCCGCATCAGGCTCCCCGCTCAGTGGGGAGTCTGCTTCTCTCTCTGCCTCTGACTGCCGCTCTGCCTACTTGTGCTCTATCTCTCTGTCAAATAAATAAAATCTTTAAAAAAAATGCATACACATAGGCTGAAACAAATAGCACATCCACAAGGCATTGGTTAAATGCAAGGCACTCTGTTTAGTGGAAGATCTACTTTGATGTTGGTCTATATAGTTCCCTTGTCCAAGAACATGTGGATATGACAATGTGTGACAAAAAGGGGTTTCCTCCAAGAAGTGGAAATAAGGTGGATGAGTCAGAAATTAAAGTTCCAACTAACCTGCAGGCATCCATATTTGAGATAATATAATGTATTTGGCTCACCTCCTGGTCTGTTACCAAAGGACACTGTCAAACACAATGATTCTTTTTTCCCACCAGCTGTCACCACCACGTTGGCTATACTTTGTGTTTTCCCTTTGTGTTTGAAAGTCAGACCTACAGCAGATGGCTGGACTCAGTGCCAGAGCAAAAGTAAAATTGGTTGTCTCACCTCAAGAGATGCTGCCAGACTTCATTAAGACAAAAGTCCCAGCAACAAATACCTACAAAATCTAGGGTCTGGAAAGCACAAAGTGAACTTTACCAAGTAAAAACAGCAACAACAAAAAACCCACTTTGGGGGAAAATTGTAATTAATTTGCTAAAAAGCGAGGAGAAAACTCACATATTTCATCTTCAGTGAGATGTGGTTCCTGTGTCATCAACCCTATAATTTCCCAGTTCTGTAAAAAAGCAAATGATATTCAACATTCTAAGCTGAGCTCACAGATAAATTCTAGAACATGAAATATAATCTTCCAGAGCTGAAACTTTACTAAAGCAAATAGATGTGAAACTATTTGACTAAAAAAACACTGCAAATTAAAATTATAAGGGAATTAAATGGAAGGTGAGACCATCCAACGGAGGGTATTAAAGCTAGAATCAGGATTAAAGAGGGGAATTCAGAACTGCAAGAAATGGCCATTCATTAACCACAGTGTAATTACTGAGAGTGGAAGAGTTAGGATTAGAAGAACATTGAAAAAAACCCTCTTACTATCGCTAAGAAAGTTTGATTTCCCATAAAAATAATCTTCTGGCCTTCCATTCTGAAGTTGAACGGTTCTGGAGTTCAAAGAGCCACCTATTTTGCCTCTCCTGAGTGGCACAGGAATAGAGCAATTTGTTGCTTCCATTAACTTATTAAAAATGTCTACTGCCCATTTCTTGATTGGATCATTTGTTCTTTGGGTGTTGAGTTTGATAAGTTCTTCGTAGATTTTGGATACTAGCCCTTTATCTGATATGCCATTTGCAAATATCTTCTCCCATTCTGTCCGCTGTCTTTTGGTTTTGTTGACTGTTTTGTTTTTTTTTTAAAGATTTTATTTATTTATTTTTTAGAGAGCGAGCAAGAGAGAAACAGCATGAGAGGGGAGAGGGTCAGAGGGAGAAGCAGGCTCCCCGCCGAGCCAGGAGCCCGACGTGGGACTCGATCTCAGGACCCCGGGATCATGACCCGAGCCGAAGGCAGATGCTCAACCATCTGAGCCACCCAGGCGCCCTTGTTGACTGTTTCTTTTGCTGTGCAAAAGCTTTTTATCTTGATGAAGTCCCAATAGTTCATTTTTGCCCTTGCTTCCCTTGCCTTTGGCGATGTTTCTAGGAAGAAGTTGCTGCAGCTGAGGTCTAAGAGGTTGCTGTGACCCAGCAATTGCACTACTGGGTATTTACCCCAAAGATACAAATGCAGGGATACAAAGGGGTACGTTTACCCTGATGTTTATAGCAGCAATGTCCACAATAGCCAAACTATGGAAAGAGCCAAGATGTCCATCGACAGATGAATGGATAAAGAAGATGTGGTATATATATATATACAGTGGAATATTATGCAGCCATCAAAAGGAATGAAATCTTGCCATTTGCAATGACAAGGATGGAACTGGAGGGTTTTATGCTGAGCGAAATAAGTCAATCAGAGAAAGACATGTATCATATGATCTCACTGATATGAGGAATTCTTAATCTTAGGAAACAAACTGAGGGTTGCTGGAGTGGTGGGGGTGGGAGGGATGGGGTGGCTGGGTGATAGACATTTGGGAGGGTATGTGCTATGGTGAGCACTGTGAATTGTGAAAGACTTGAATCACAGATCTGTACCTCTGAAACAAATAATACATTATATGTTTAAAAAAAGAAGAAGAAGATAGTAGGACGGGAAAAATGAAGGGGGGGAAATCGGAGGGGGAGACAAACCATGAGAGACTGTGGACTCTGAGAAACAAACTGAGGGTTCTAGAGGGGAGGGGGGGTGGGAGGATGGGTTAGCCAGGTGATGGGTATTAAAGAGGGCACGTACTGCATGGAGCACTGGATGTTATGCACAAACAATGAATCATGGAACACTACATCAAAAACTAATGATGTAATTTTATGGTGATTAACATAACATAATGAAATTTTTTTTTAAATGTCTAAAAGATAAGAAAGTAGAACTAGAAATCACTTCTACAGCCATTCATAAGTTGGTGATGTTCTCTGCATTTTTATTACTACCGAGAGAGACGAAATCATATATGCAATAGATTTCTATTAATCAGCCCCCTCTCTCAGGCAACTCAAGGCTAGTAAATTTTCAGTAATAACAGTTGACGGTCACAAGGCCTCACTGGTAGAATAGACTATTCTCAGTAGTCAGGCTCCAGGACTAGGATACCCAGCAGTAAGATCAAGATTTCTTTTGAGGCAGACTAATTAATTTGATTGTTTTATCAAAGCCCAAGAGCAACAGCTCTTAAAATAAAACTTTTTTCAGCCTTTAAAAAAAGAATCTCTCAAGTTACATAGTGCCCTTCACTAGAGAAATTACTATACAATAGACCCTTGAACAATATAGGGGTTAGGGGCAGTGACCCCTCACACAACTGAAAATCCACACGTAACTTTGGACACCCCCAGAACTTAACTACTGTTGACTGGAAGCCTTACTGAGAACATAAACATTCGATTAACACATATTTTATATGTTATATGTATTTTATCCTGTATTCTTACAATAAGCTGGAGAAAAGAAAACGTTATTAAGAAAATGTTAAGGAAGAGAAAATACATTTACAGTATTATACTTTAAAATATCCATGTATAAGCCGACCCTTGCAGTTCAGACCCATGTTGTACAAGGGTCAACTTTACTTTCAAATAAGATGAAATAATTGTATATATTTTTTAATTTCATGATCCTTTATTTCCTCCACAGCAGCTGGAAGAAAGGCAGTCTCTGAAGATGGCAGCTAAGACTTGGCAACACAAAGAGTGAGAAACTTTATTTTCAGAGAGGCAGTTTCAGACCTGGGCCCAAATCCCACTCTACCACTCATACATGTAGGATACACAAAAAAAATTACTTCATTTATCTGAACTTCAGTTCCCAGATTTTGTCCAAGAGAGCAAATATTGCCTATTTCATGGAGTTGTTGTGAAGATTAAATAAGAAATGTATAATGTTTAGCACAGTGTCTAGAAATGTGATGTCCAATACAGTAGCCATTAACTATATGTGGCTATTTAAATCAATTTAAATTAAAATTAAATTTAAAATTCAGTTCTTCAGTCACACAAGCCATATTCCAAGTAATCAGTAGTCACATGTGGCTGGCATCTACTGTACTGAATAGCATAGATACAGAACATGTTCATCATCATAGAAATTTTTGGACATTGCTAGAGAATGTAGTAAGCGCTCAATAAATGTCCATTTAATATGTCTGGCATTTTATCCTTCTCCTCACCAATTCCTCCAAGTTCTCAGGATGCCCAAGATATCTCCATATCAGGAAGGAAATATATATGTGTTTATCACTTTTTTCACTCTCAGGAATAGTGGAGTTCTAAAAGAGAACCACAGGGAGAAGGCAGTGCTTACCACAGATGAGAGTTCTCATGACTGGGATTTCAGGCCTCGCAATCAGACACTGGGGAAGGTCGTTTTGGAGAAAAAGAGTATCCACAATACTCCTCAATTCATAACTAAGAATCCACCTACTCACAGCAATGACATTGATTTTAATGCATTAACATTTACTGAGATAATGAAAAAGAAAATAGCCTTTTCCACTGTAGAATTCATTTCACAATTTTTTCCTAGTTGGAATATCTAAAAATAAGTATAAATTATCAACATTTTTCCAAAGATACTTTAATCAAGTTAGTTTGGGCATTTGAGTAGAATTCTTTGCATTAGTCTTTTTGTTTCTTTGGTTTCATTTCCCTTCTCTTTCCAAGTAACCAGAATTGGAGCTGGGAAGCTACCAGAGCAAAAATGCTGCAAAGGTCTAGAAAGTTGCAGGAATGTAGAATTATAAGAAGCTGAAATTTAATACAATTCCTAAGAAAAATCCTGGTGTCAGATGATACTTGAGGGTATCTGGTGGAAATTATCTTGTAGACTCTTGCAGATGTGGGCTTAAATTTCTAGGTAGATTTCTCTGCAACAAGACATTCATGGCACTAAACTTCAAAGGATACACATCTTTGCTTTCAAAACTACGACCCCAGGACCCTGGGATTATGACCTGAGCAGAAGGCAGGCAGTTAACGACCGAGCCACCCAGGTGCCCCGATCTAGTACTTTTTAAAAATCATGATGTTTTGCTTATGTGTGCATCCTTCTAAGTAACAAGTAAAGTTAACCTTCCCAAGTCAAAATGAAAATGTGTGAACCTAACTCCTTGAAAGGCTGTTGCAAACAAGTTGCAAACACAGCAAGTCTGTTCTCATAGACTTGGTAATAGTATTTGAACACACCTGGTAATAAATTTGATCACATGTCTTTGACAAGTGACATTAATTCCCTGCTGGCAACTTTCAGGTTAAATAGATACATAATTCTCTTCTTTCACCTCTTTATCTATTATCAAACAATCCCCATCTCACTGCATACCATTATGAGTTATTATTCTATAATCATCAATCCTGGATATTTACAACTAAAGCACTTAGATGAACAATATTCTGATTATAATTATATCTTGATGTTTTTTGTTGTCATGTCAATGAGGTAAATTATGGATTTCATTAAACTGCAATGCAATGATAAAAATATAGAACATGATGCAAGTTTTTTATTCTGCTAAACTATATATTTACTAGCAGTCTAAACATAAAAACATAAGCTACTATCTTTTAAAAAGCACAAATAACACAGGACCATAATTTTGTAAACTACCACTCTCAAGTTATTTTAATCAATAGCCATATTTTTTTCTTGCTGCAGAATGATCCACATGCCATCCATTTTGACATACAATTTCAACTACTAAAAAGACGCATTTTCTGAACAATTTCCTTTCTCTTCTACTATCTTTTTACAATATTGGGCATATATTATGTACACTATAACTCATTATTATCCCTTCTACCAGATATAAATTTTATGGTTTTTTACTATTTTTTGATGTAAATTTCTATTCATATTATCTTGGGGAGGCATTCTTTAGTGTAACACACATCAGAAAAGCAAAGTGTTAAAAATAAAAAACATAACTTACCAACTTATAAAATAAACAAAAATTCATAACTATCAACTAACTGCTTACAGAGTAGTTGATTACCAGCCCATAGTAATAATACCATCATTTTCACTGGTCTAAATTCTTTGACTACAGTAACAGACACCACACAGACTTAACCTAAACCTAAAGGAAGAACTTGTTATAGGAATACAAATATGTTGTGTGAATTAACAAGGAATCAGAACCAGAAACGGCCAGATGCCAGGAACTAAGAAGTCCTCTCTCCTCACTTGCCTGCCTTGTTTTCCTCTTGGAAGACTGAATTTACTCTGCCTCTCCATCAATATACTGAATAAAACTACCTCTTGCTCCCAAATTATATATATAGTTTTAGCTGGGTTTTGGTCTCAACTACTCAAAAAGAGAATCTTAGTGGCCTAGCTTGAATCAAATATGCATCAGGAAGTCAAAAGCATGAGTCAAGGCTTAGGGGTTGTGTAATATAAACATGATTATCAGCAAGCCCACCCCATGGGATGGACTGCGAGGCGGGGGGGGGTTGGCAAGGGAAAGAGTCAATGTATTGGGCAGAAACCCCCAGAAGTATCAACTGCTATGCTTTGTTCTCTTCAAAATGATTTCATTTACACAATCTTATTTGATATGAGATCCAGGTGCTACTTAATATCTAGTAGTGATAGTTATAACTGGTGTTAAGATTACCAAACTATTCTATTCATGCTGTCATTAACACCAACAAATACATAACTTCTGCTTACTTTAGGCCTTTCATCACTGGCTATAAAGTATACCCCAGATTAAGCTCAGATAACGCTAGTAAGACTGATGAAAGAATGGCTTCTCAATACAAAATCATGCAGAACTTCAAGCACTGGCAAAAAAAAAAAAAAAAAAGACAAAACCATCTCAATTACAGTCCATTTGTGTTTAAAAATGGGAAGGCCATATAGTCATACCCCATAAT
The DNA here is from genome assembly GCF_029215605.1 of Mirounga angustirostris. NCBI lineage: Eukaryota > Metazoa > Chordata > Mammalia > Carnivora > Phocidae > Mirounga > Mirounga angustirostris. Next base: position 170,202,650 of record NW_026991709.1, on the reverse strand, counting down.
TTAGCCAAAGATAAATTAACCCACATAATAGTAGAGTTTTACTATATTGCATTATTTTTTATTACTGATCAGATTCATTTTTCTTCTGCCAATGAAAAAGACACAAGAAATTTGAATAAGCAATGTGATATTCAGGTCCAAATCTTATTTATAGCAGTCAGTGTGTGGGCAACTCATTAATGTCCAGGAATACTTTTTTTTTTTTTTTTTTTCCCACCATCTAGCTAAAAAAGTTTTCAGGACAAATTTTGAAGATCCAGGTTTCTAGTAGTGAAGAGCAAGTGTCTAGAGAAAATAAGATAAGTTTTTAGACCTGGAAAAGATGAAAGGCTGACTGCTTGGCACTATGAAGATTGGATATATCAGCCTGCAAACATCCTCTCATTATTTTAATCTCACGCTACATAAAATACTTTCGGATCCTTTGCTAGCAGGATAAAAACAAATTAAACTGAAGGGCTGACATGAACTAAATATCTTATTCAGGAAGCACCTTCACGGGGCGCCTGGGTGGCTCAGTTGGTTAAGCGACTGCCTTTGGCTCAGGTCATGATCCTGGAGTCCCGGGATCGAGTCCCGCATCGGGCTCCCTGCTCGGCAGGGAGCCTGCTTCTCCCTCTGACCCTCCCCCCTCTCATGTGTTCTCTCTCATTCTCTCTCTCAAATAAATAAATAAAATCTTTAAAAAAAAAAAAGGAAGCACCTTCACTGACAACTTCAGGAAAAAAATAAAATGGATCCTTCAAAATATCATTCCAAAGGGCAGACAATACTACCAAGAAAGAGTAAAAAAATAGTAATAATAAAAACAGCATGATCATCTCAAATACAGAAGAGTTTTCCCATTGACCTATAGTTATTTATTCATAATACTCATAGTTCTTATTAATTTCTGGGTGTATGTAATTATTTGTTTGCTGGAATGGAACTCTCCCGGGGCATCATGTCTTCTTCGTGGGTACATTCCCCAAATCGGTAAACATAGCACTGTGCACATAAACACAGGATTTTAAACAATGTAACAATGGGATGTGCAACCTCCAAGACTACAGAAGCAATGTAAAGGTGATTTGGGAGAATGTTAGGCTTGAAAAAAATAACTTCAAGAATCCAAGGAAGAAACCAGAGCCTGAGACTAAGGAAAAAGAAATGAAAATGCGAAACATTACAAAAGTAGAATCAACAAGATTTGGCCAGGAAGCTCGTAGCTACGGAGGTCTAAGGTGAGGAAGAAATATAGGGAAACGCTTTGGTTTGTTGCTTTAATAACTCGGCGATCGTGGACAAGTTATTTGCCCAGTTTATTTTAAAGGCGAAAAGGAAGGATTGGTCCACTCAGGTCATTGCGAGTTCTTGGTGTCTGTAAGACAGAAAGCAGAGATGTCCAATCATCAGTTGGCCCTCCACGACCGGAGCTAGGCGGTTATCCGTATCATCTGAGCTGGAAACAGAAGACCTAATACTTTTTAACAGTATCTGAAGCCACGTCGCGAGATGCTATTACTGACAAGGCGAGAAAAGGGCCTGGGGCAGAACCCTGAGCGACGCCCACCGACATTTCAGTCAGGAGGGAGAAGGACCGTCTGCCAGAAGGCAGCGCATCCAGGACCGGTGCCGCAGAAGCTGCAAGGACACAGGGTTTCAAGCAGATGTGGCAGGACAATCGGGCAGAGAGCTTTGGAAATATTCCAGGGGACCCAGCAATTTCCAGGTTATCAGAACCCTCTGTCGGGGCCGGGTGTTTTCTTTCTAGGAAAGGGGAAGCTGATAGGCAACAGATTAACTCAATCCAGGACTGGGCGTCCCCACACAGGCCTTCGGGCGCCCTATACCGCCGTTCCGCCGACGGAGAACAAACCCTATCACACGCCACCCAACTGCTACGCGAGTTCCAGAACTTTAGAAACCGTGGTGGGCATTTCCCCCCTCAACGTAGAGCGCGCCCTTGCCCTCACCCCAGCAATCTTCCGGGCCCTCAGAACCCTGGACTAACGACCTCACCTCGCAAACCCTTCCTGAGGCTCACGGGAAAAATTAAAGCACTTCACTTTGTATTTCCAAAACTATGTCCGTACCTTCCAAAGCTGTGTATTATTTGTTGTGCATCTGGCTTAAAAGAGAGCGAGCCAATCCAAAAAGTCAAGGAAAGCTGAGGGTCGAGGGAGGAGACGCCCTCACAGGCCACTTGTGAAAGGAGAGAGAAAAACTACGGCTCCCAGGAGGCGGCGGGGCCGCGCGTCCCACGATTCCCAGCTTCCTCTGCGAGGCTCGAAAGCGTCTAGGCGCCCTGCGCGTCGAGATGGCGCGAAACGTCCGCGAAAGCTGTAGAGAGGTGGCCGTGCGGGATGGCAGGGCCTGAGGAGGGGCCCAAGGCCCTTACTGAGCAGCTGGATGTCGCGCGCGGCTTGGAGAACGTGCCCGTGAGCGCGTGGCCCCCGGGGGCGGAGCCAGAGCCCTTCCAGGTAGGGGGCGGAGCTGGGCCGCCGAGAGCGCGGCGGGGGTTGGGGGGCGGGCGCCCTTCTCTCTGGGGCGAGCCTTGCCCGGCACGCGCACTGCGCGCGCGCAGCCACGGGCGTGGAGCTGGCGCCCGGCCAGGCAGGGGAGATGGAAGGAGGCGAGGACCCAGTGGGCCGTTCCCCGACCTGGCAGTGAATCTGTGGATGACTCTCCTATCCCAAGTTGTCTCCGTATTCTCGACTTTTTTCTTACCCTGTCGCAGAGCTGTTTCGCGCAGGGATAGCTCTTTAAATGCACAGGTTTGGGTCTTGTTCTATTAACCCTCCGTAATGACCTTAGCAATAGCGGGAGTATCTTTTGTCTCCACAGACCGGCAGTTCCCTGAAGGACAAACCAGGTGTTTCGTGAGGTCCCTTGGAAAGAGCCCTGAGAACCTGTCTTTCTTTTCCTGGCTCTCTCCCCAGTACTCACTGAGGGACTGGGGGCAAGTCATGTACCTCTCTGGTCGCAGGTGCCTCCTCTGTAAGATAAGGCATGGGCCCTATCGGTGGATCTCAGCCTAGTGTTAGGGTTAAAAACTCAGTCCCTACAATGAGACTTTCCTGAGTCTCCCTCATGCTATGAGGGCTTGGGCAAATATAAACTAGCCTCAGGTAAGCCTTAGAATCAATCCTCCCGTCTACGATTAAAATAATAGTGCCTCTCTCCCGGATTGCTTTGGGAATTACAAGTAAAACACACTTCCTGGTTGGCTGAAAGAACCCCATAAATGTTCCACTGCTCTTACCACATCAAAACCCCTTACGCTCTACATTCCCCACCCCTCTGACCTTGGCCTGCTCTTTGTCTATGGAATAGGACCAAAAAAACAATGATGTTGGAGTGGAAGGTGCACTTGGACTTGGAGGTAGGAGAGTGAGGTTCAGGGCTGAGCCATCTTGGCTATTTCTTGGAGTCCGAGCTTCTTCATCTGCAAAATGAAAATAATAAATTTATAACCTTGGTCACATACACCATCAATACTAAGCCCTGTGTGTCTCTCCTTCTTAGGGTTGTTGTGAAGATCAAATAAAACAGTAAATTCACTAGCGGTTTTCAAAGAGTAAAGCAGGATATTAATGTCAGGAAAGGTTCTTTTTCCTCAAACTACCTGAGGGCAGTTTTATGGTTTTGTGGTTTTTGTTTGTTTGTTTGTTTTAGATTTTATTCATTTATTTGACAGAGACACAGAGAGAGGGAACACAAGCAGGGGGAGTGGGAGAGGGAGAAGCAGGCTTCCCACTGAGCAGGGGGCCCTATGTGCCCCAGTTTTATGGTTAATAATACAGTTGACTAGGGGTGCCTGGGTGACTCAGTCGGTTAAGTGTCTGCCTTCAGCTCAAGTCATGATCCCATGGCTCCCTGCTCAGCAGGGATCTGCTTCTCCCTCTACCTCTGCCCCTTACCCCCTGCTCGTGCTCTGTCTCTCGTTCTGCTCTCTCTCTCAAATAAATAAAATCTAAATAATAATACAGTTGGCTCGCACCATATTAAACACTAATCCCTAAAAGCTTATTCAAGACCAATCATTGCTAAATGGTCAAAAACACTGAAAAATGTTTTCTTTATTCAGCAAGTAATTGAGTGTGTATAATCTGCTAGGCATTAAGCTAGACAAAGAAGATAAAATGGTGACAACCTTGCCTTTGAGCTTACAAGACCATATAGAAAGCACTTAGTTGCTATGGGGGGGCTGGAGAGGGGAGAGAGGAAGCCTTATGATTGATCCTTATATCTACAATTGATAGGCATAAATGAAAATCTCGAGACTAAGACTCAGTCCCTCAGTATTCTAGCTGCCTGGCTATATGTGTAGCTCTGGGTGGAGTTAGAGTTACAGAAAGAAGATAAGCTCCTTCGTCAAGGAACTTATAGTCTTACCAAGAAGATAAAACATGCTTGAAACATATTTATGACAAGCCTAAAAGTGTCTTTAACTAGTTTGCTTTCCTATATTCATGGAGCACAAAACCTGTCTTATGAAAGATCAAAACAGCTTGCTTACCCCAAGCCCTGCCTTCACAGGCATGTACACACATAAGAATTAAGGCATAAGAAACTCAAGGTAAAAATAACTGTGTCTAGTTTGCTTTTGAGTACTGTGTGAAAAGGCAAAAAGAACATTCACATGTTCACACTGAAAACAAAACCTATCATAATGCCATCTGTGTTGAAAGCCAAGTAGAAAATAAACTAATTGATTTTCTTGAATGGAGAGTCGAATCTAGGCTTTTTTCAGGTTTCTGAAACCAGCCTTAAACATATTTTTTAAGATTTCAACTTGGCCTTGACAAGAATTATCTGGCTCACAGGCTCTTAATAGCTTGGAGCAAAAACAAACTCATGGGGTAGAGGCCAAGTACAAAGATTCATGTAGCTGGTGTTTCAAAACAACCAAAAAAGGAATGAAGATTTTCACAGCACTTCCTTTAAATTCAGAATCAAGGCCTAGGTTTTAAGCCCAAAATATTATGCGGTGTCATACTTAAGTTTCTGGGGCTTTGATACAGAATGTGACTTAAAAAAGTCAGACTTTCGGTAAGAAGTTATCAAGAGCTACAATCAAGCAGTCAAAAAATATTCCCTAAGCCTGCTGCTTTGTGCCCAGTACTATGAAAAGTAACTCAACTCCCATTACCATGTCATATCCCAAACCACATGACCATTTCCTTGAGACATGTATTTGTTAGAAAGACAAGACTTACACATGTAGTACAACCAGAGAGCCCTATAGCCTATGCCATTTAGATCCCAAAGTTTATGCTATTAATAAGTGCACGTCTAGTTCAAAAAAGAGAGAAATTGTGTATGAGAATAGCCAAGGAGGTATATTTGCTTTTCAACATGCTGTCTCCTGGTTTCCATTTTGGCTTCTTGAGTGACCATGGTTTATAAAAAAAAAATGTTTTAAGTTTTCTGTCAAGAAACTTGAAATCTCCACCCAGTTCTTCAAGGATCTGGTTTCTGTTACATCGTTTTACACTGGTCATTTTGCATTTATTCCCAACTCTTGCATGATCAGTGTTTGCATTTTGATACATACCAGGAAAAAGTAGTTTATGTTATTATGATACAAAGAAATGATAAAAATCCCATTCTCCGTGTCTTCTCTGTATTCTTCTGACTGGTTCTTTCTAAATCCCAGCACATGCATCTAACAAGCAGTAAGGCAGTATATGTAGATGGATGAAAGAAGTCTGTGCTGGATCAATTCTTAGTTTCCCCCCGCAAGACGGATAAGTAATAGAAAATAGAAATATAATGACATCGTCTCCTAGACAAAATTTTGGTTTAACTGTGTTTGAGCCTAGAAAGTTTAACTTCAGAATCTGCTGTTTTCACCACCCTCCCAGGTAGCCTACATAATTAATATTGAACACCTATGTGCCAGCCACTAGAGTAAACTTTTTACATGGATTCTCTTTTTTTTTTTTCCTTCACAGCCACTGTGAGACAGATAGAAAGGAAATATTTAGAGAGATTAAGTGATGTGCCAGAAATATATGATGTTTTAAATATAAAATATAGAAATAATATTTAGAAGCCTTTAAGGAAGCTACTATTTTAAAAATATAAAGTGCCTGGCACAGAGTACAGTGTAATTTAAGTTTAATAATAACTGGGGCTGGGGCGCCTGGGTGGCTCAGATGGTTAAGCATCTGTCTTTGGCTCAGGTCATGATCCCAGAGTCCTGGGATCAAGCCCCGCATCGGGCCCCTTGCTCTGCGGGAAGCCTGCTTCTCCCTCCTTCTACTGCTCCCCCTGCTTGTGCTCTCTCGCTCTCTCTGTCAAATAAATAAATAAAATCTTTAAAAAATAATAATAATAATAATAATAATAATACCTGGGGCTGGGGGGCAGATACAGGTATTATTCCTGTTTTATAGGTGCAAACCCAAAACTTAGAAGGTAACTTGCCCTAAGTCACAGTGCTAATAAGAGCCTAGTTCTGTGTGTGTCTCCTTTAGGACATTCCATGTTCTACATTAAGAAGTTCTCCATAGGGGCACCTTGGTGGCTCAGTCGGTTAAGCGTCTGCCTTCAGCTCAGGTCATGATCCCGCGGTCCCAGAATCGAGCCCTGCATCGGGCTCCTTGCTCAGCGGGAAGCCTGCCTCTCCCTCTGCCTGCCGTTCCCCCTGCTTGTGCTCTCACTATCTCTCTCTGTCAAATAAATAAATAAAATCTTTTTAAGAATAAAATAAAGAAATTAAAGAAGAAGAAGAAGAAGTTGTCTATTGGTTGTCCAGTGTTCAGGCTTGTCGCAGGCCTATCTGGCCTCCTGCACACTTTATCTTAGCCTGATCTCCCAGTTGGAGACCTGAATTCTCATTAGCCATTTATATCTTTGACTCAATTTTCCAGCCATTTCCTGGAACCATTGTCAGCCTTCCACTGTGGGCATATCAATCAAGAGTCATTTGTTTGCAAGAAATAGAAATACAATACAAACTAACTCAAGCCAAAAAGGGAAGGAATTGCCTCATAACAGCAAAGTCCAAGAGTGGTAACTATAGGTATGTCTGGATCCAAGAACTCTAATGGTGTCATCAAATATTTCTTTCTACCACCTCCGCCATTCGCACCCCTGCTCCCCTTTCATCTGGTTGGCTACACCCTCAGTAGGTCTTATGTGTGCAGTAGAACTGGAGAATGCCAGGTAAACAGGTAGAGTGAGATTGTTTCTTCCTGATCATTTCAGCAGAAGTCTTAGAATTCTTTTTCATTGATCTGGCTTAAGTACTGTGCCGATCCATGAACCAAACACGGTTGAAAGGAGCAGTTGATGACCTGATTAGCTGGGTCCAGGTCCCCGCCCAACCTGGATCCCCATCCAAACCAATGAGACTGGACTGGGAAGGGTTCCTCCAGGAGGAGTCAGGGTACTTTTATCAGAAGAAAAGGAACAGATGCTGGATGGGTAAAAATATGTCCTCTCTGGTCTCATTCCCCAAGCTTTGATCTCTCCTGGGTTTAGAGTAAGCACAAAACCCTCAGGGTAACACCCTTTGGATCAGTTTGGCCCTGGGCTTTGTTCCAGGAAGTAGAGGACAAACTTTGGAAAGAGTTACAAATTGGGAGCATTTAAGCTCAAGTCAGTTGACTCCCAATTTGTAACGTACTTAACATTAGCTTTCAGATTCTCAAAAGTTAACAATTTGCATGGCATATAAATATTTGAATAGAATATCAGGTCAGTGACATCAGATTATTTCTGAAAATAATTTTCCAATATGTAGTTAGATACCTAAAAAGATGAATAATTACATAATCATATGTTAATTTAGACCACAGTTTTCAAAAGATAATTCTCTAGTATAGCCATTTTTCTAAATCAGGTGAAATATCTTTCTGGAGTGGTATTTTACTGACTGTTTATGGAGGAGAAAATGGAAAATATGGAGATAAAATGATTTGTGATAAGTATCGGTATCAGGGTTAAGGATTACATCCATCAAGAGAAAACAAATATTCTCTTTAAACAGAAAGTTTATACAGAGGTCTCTGTTATCCTTTGGAAGGTGTCTGCAGCTCATTTGGAATTAGATGCCCTTTATAATCTATGTCTCTAAAAGATCTTAGATTGTGCATCAAGTTTAAATTCCAGAATTTTTAAAAACGGTATCACTAGATTTTCCAGTGTCTTTTTTTAAATGTATAAATAAAAATAAGCAAATAACAGTATTTTTCCAAACCTATCCATATCCAAATAAGTTCAACAAAGAATAATATGCTCTTCTGGTTAGAAGACTACAGTAAGCCAGACTTGATTTCAAAAGGAGTTATCTGTGTCAAAAAAAAAAAAATCACTTTATAGTTTAGTGATTTATATAGTACATCAAAAATATGTGCGCTTTTAAGAAGAAATAAATTTAAAAGAATTCTTCGTGAAAAGTTTAACAAAAAGATAGTAAAATTTTCATTTTACAAGTACTTTTAAAATGTCTCAGTAACCATTTACATTTCAATCTTGACTCTTAAAAGCTGGAAGTAGATTCTGTCTCAGACCGCAGTCATTGAATTTGACTGATAGGGCATCTTTTTCTAAGCCATTCTTTATCCCTTTAGGACATCTCCACTAAGCTAAAGCTCATTTTGAAAGAAACGACACAAACGCGAAGCTATTTCCGCTCTCCACCCCCAAATCACTTCTTAAGCAGAGTGTTGGCCTTCCCCCGCAGGTACTCCCACTCATCATCCTCCTCATCTTTCACAAGAGGATGTCAATCCTTTCCCCAGCTTAACGTTTTTTTAAAATATAGGATTTTGAGCCTAACTGCATAGCTCCACTGAGGCCTCCACAGGGAATGTAAACTACACGTTGTTTAATACGTTCCCCAAAACTTGGCCCAGAGACGCAGTATTAATGGATGATTGAGTGAAAAATAACGTAGTTCAGACATTCCTCTAGATACTCTAAAATCTATCCCTGAATTAAAGCCTGTGTACCTGGTCCCTTGCAGTACGGCTCTTACTGACTGCTGTGGCCCATGCATGCCAATAGCCTTTATTGAGAGTCAGAATGAAAAACAGCCCATGAAACTGCTTTCTGGAGAAGAATGGTTTAGACAGACACATTGGTGAAATTTCTCTCCAGTCTCCATAGTGGAAAAAGTCAATGCTCGTTCTCAATGGTGAGATTATTCCTTATGGATAGTGCAAGCCCTGCATCTGATCGTATTTCCCTCTTGGAAGTGGCTATGCTCAGGCAGAACCAAAAGTCCAGTTTACTTCTGCTACACACTGTGTGTGTCTAAGCTCGCTCAACTAGCTCTTATTTTTCCCTTCGCTGTACATTTCTTATGTATTGTTCATTTATCTGAACTCTTTGTATGTCTCATTAAATCCTTTTTGGAACAAAGCAGGTTATGTTGTGATCTATAAAAAGAAATCTGTATCTGGTCTTTGTCCCAATTTCTGGCACAGAGCTCCTAAAACCCTTGTTAGTTACTAAATGATAAGAGCAGCAAAAAGGTATCTTTTGTTATGTTAATGAGGCGAGTTTTGGAAACACCAAAAGCTGAGCGCTGGTTGCCAGCCGAGCCAACCATCTGATTAGTGTTGGAACTTTCGGTACCCTCATCCCCGACCTCCAATCGGGAGAGGGGCCTAGAGGTTGAAACATTTGCAAATAATAGCCAGTGATTTAATCAATCCTGGCTAAGTGATGAAGCCTCCATAAAAACCCAAGAAAACAGTTCAAAGAGCTTCTGGGTTGGTGAACGTGGAGCTGCTGGGAGTGTGACATGCCCAGAGAGGGCATGGAAGCTCTTCTCTCTTTCCCCATACTTTGCTCTATGCCTCTCTTCCATCTGGCTGTTTCTCAGTTGTATCCTTTTCTAGTATGTAAAATTTTTCTCTGAGTTCCCTGAGCAATTCTCCCAAGTTAATTGAACCCAAGGAGGGGATTTTGAGAACCTCTGACTTACAGCCTGTCGGCCACAAGTTCAGGTAACAACCTGGACTTGTGACCGGTGTCTAAAGTCCAAGGAGGAGGTCATGGGAACCTCCCGATATGTAGCCCATCAGTCAGTAGTACAGATGACAACCTGAGCTTGTGCCTGGTGTCTGAAGTAGGGGGGGGGGGGGGGGAGCAGTCTTAGGACTGACCCATTAAACTGTGGGGTGTGATGCTATTGGATAGCATCAGAACTGAGCTGAGTTGTAGGATACCCACCTGGTGCTCGAAGCATTGCTTGTTAGAGGTGTGGGGAAACCACACCACGACGACCACTGCGTTGAAACTGGGTCCAAGAACACTAACAGCAGGTATAAATAAATGAGTTAGGTTCCATGTAAGCAAGAATTATTCTATACATAAAGAAATATGCTGGGCTCAAGAGAGATGCTTTAATCTTCAAGGTTTGGAAAATATGCTTAATTATGCTAGTGAGGAAACAACCAGAGATCAGGTTTCGCATAGAGATTTTAGACTTGGGACTTTATTCTTTTTCTGTAACGTGAGAAACTTTTCGGTATTATCTCTTTATCATTTAATAAAAACAGGATTTCTTTACATATATATTACATCTACATTTATTAATATCTATATAACAAATATGATTTTTGGAATTCTGTCTGCAGTTTCTTGGCAAATGCCTATTTTTAACATTATGAAGACTCGGGGCACCTGGGTGGCTCAGTTGGTTGGGCGACTGCCTTCGGCTTGGGTCATGATCCTGGAGTCCCTGGATCGAGTCCCGCATCGGGCTCCCTGCTCAGCGGGAAGTCTGCTTCTCCCTCTGACCCTCCCCCCTCTCATGTACTCTCTCTCTCTCACTCTCTCAAATAAATGAATAAATAAAATCTTTAAAAAAAAAAAAATTATGAAGACTCAAATAAAACTCTGAAGCAGTAGTGTCTTTTTTAAACATCAAAGAATATTTAGGAATTTAGGTAATCTTCAAATTAAGAATTCCTTAAAAATCAGTGGAAGACTCTCTCCCAAAGGCCATTTTTTATTAATTTATTTATCATTTATGACTTTCTTCTCCCCAAAAAGCATCTGCAGTGACACACAATAAAATACATGCATTTATATTGTCAGATAAATGTGAAAAGATCAAGAGCCAAAGATAAAATACTTAAATGCATTCAAAAACTAAATTCAGCACTGATTTTTCTGATAACCATAGCTAAGAGGAAAACAAAATTAGTTACAAATCTTTCAATTTCTGATAAGGGAAAAACATTTTTTTGTCCTTTTGTTACCGCATACCTAGAATAAAACCACAGAATTTTAATCCAAAAATTAATCTTATTTTTTAAATTGAAGAGGTATGTTTCCAAACGATATTTTAGTATATTGTGTTTTGTCAATTTTGTTTTAGTCTATTTTTATATATGTTGGAATTAAGAAGCGTCTCATCCAAAAACTGCTTGAAATATATATGAAATACATAACATACCATGCTGACTGAGAGCATTTCTATTTTTTGCAGTATACTCCTGACCATGTAGCTGGACCTGGAACAGACATTGATCCCACACAAATAACCTTTCCTGGATGCATTTGCCTCAAAACCCCCTGCCTCCCTGGTACTTGCTCTTGTCTCCGTCATGGGGAGAACTATGATGATAATTCACGCCTTAGAGATATAGGATCGGAAGGAAAGTGTGCCAAGCCAGTATTTGAATGTAACGTCCTATGTCAGTGCAGTGACCACTGCAGGAACAGGGTGGTCCAGCAGGGTCTGCAGTTCCAACTCCAGGTGTTCAAGACGGACAAAAAAGGCTGGGGACTTCGTACATTGGAATTGATACCAAAAGGACGGTTTGTCTGTGAATATGCTGGTGAAGTTTTGGGATATTCTGAAGTACAGAGAAGAATTCAGTTACAAACAATACACGATCCAAATTACATTATAGCCGTCAGAGAACATGTTTACAACGGGCAGGTCATAGAAACATTTGTTGATCCCGCCTATATAGGAAGTATTGGAAGATTTCTCAACCATTCTTGTGAGCCAAACCTGTTGATGATTCCTGTCCGAATTGACTCAATGGTACCAAAGTTGGCACTTTTTGCAGCCAAAGACATTTTGCCCGAAGAAGAACTCTCTTATGACTATTCAGGAAGATTTCTTAATCTAATGGACAGTGAAGACAAAGAAAGGCTAGATCCCAGGAAAATAAGAAAACCTTGTTATTGTGGTGCCAAATCATGTGCTGCTTTCCTGCCTTATGACAGTTCACTGTTCTGCCCCTTAGAAAAGCCAAACATGAGTTAGGAGCAAAAAGCATGGGAGGAACACATTAGGCCTCTTTCAGTGGGTGAGAGTGAGAAGGAACTGAATGTGTTTGGCTCAGCCCCTTCCCAGATCCTCTCTTTCAAGCACTTTAGCCTCCAGGTAAGTCTCTGCTCTGTGCTAAGCACTTGCATTTCACTATAGGGGAGGCTGGTGGTTGTCTGACTCTGCCTCTGTCTGGCTGCAGAAGTTTAACTCAGGAATACGGCAGAGACTATAAATTGTCTAGCAATACCCCTTCTCCCCTTCTATAGTAGAATTCTCATTTTTTAGCTGAGTACTTTTCCTAGTTAGATGTGGCTAAGTGACTGTGTTCTAGCTAATGAGACAGAAGCAAAAAATGGTGTGTCTTTAAATGGAGACATTTTTCCTTATCCCACTCTTTCTTCCTGTTGGCTAGAGTGTATGCCTATAGCTGGAGCTGGGGCATCCATCCCAGACCCCAAAATGACCCTAGAAAAGGAGGCCATACATAGCTAATGAACAAACTTGACAGGAGTCTGGGTGCCAGATACTCTGGAACTCTATCAGTCCTGATCTAATACCTCTGGACTTTTAGGTGAGAGTCTCTCCCTCATTTATGCCACTGTTATTTTCAGTTTTCTAGCACTAGCACCAAACCTCATCATAATGATCCAAGGAAACCCTTGTGGCTACATACCTAAGCCTTGCTTTCCAATCAATTTTATCAGTAGTGAAGCTGATATTTTCATTTCTGTCTGACTCGTGCATCTAATTTCTCATTTGCGTAGAAACACAAATCAAGGAAAAGGGCCTGATTGATTATCACCTGCTAAAACTCTAGTATTTACCACCAATAATGAAAAATAGAACTATGACACTGACTTCCATGTACCTAACCAAAAAAGTCATAAGAGGAAACAAATTATAAAATTTTCACTATAGGGGCGCCTGGGTGGCTCAGTCGTTAAGCGTCTGCCTTTGGCTCAAGTCATGGTCCCAAGGTCCTGGGATCGAGTCCCGCATTGGGCTCCCTGCTCTGCGGGGAGCCTGCTTCTCCCTCTCCCACTCCCCCTGCTTGTGTTCCCTCTCTCGCTGTCTCTCTGTCAGATAAATAAATAAAATCTTTAAAAAAAAAATTTTTTTTCACTCTATGCTGGCTATATTCCAAATCTTGGGAAGTTGTGCTTCAAAACTTTTAACAGTTTTCTTCATGTATTAATAATATGAAAATAACCCTATCGACAGCACAAGAGGGGATGGGAGTTTTATAGCTCCATTTAAACTTCTGGAGAGGCAAACATCTTTAACTTCCTTCCTTAAAGCAAGGATGTTGGAAAAACAAATTTAACATAGAGATTTATCGGATATTTTGAAAGCTAAAATAATTATTTGGATCCTATGGTATTATTTAATAAATTCTCTAGTTTCTTCTCTACCACATTTAAACCCTACCACCACGAGGCCCTACACTTTATAATACACTATATGTATTATACATACTTCTGTATGATATTGTAAGTAAGATAGTTGTTACATACTTTAAATGAGTGAAATGTATGGCATATGTATTATATCTCAATAAACTTAAATAATGAGTATGTTAAGTTTTGCATGTTTGAATTCTATAATTAAATTTTCAGAAATGGTTCCATGTGAATAGAGGATAATATAGAGTATTCATGAAATGTCCCACACTACAAATGCGTAATGTCTAAAACAGAACAAATTTTTCCTCCAGTTTAATCATTTCTCCCTACCAACCTTCCTCCAAAACTTTGTTTTCTCTGAAGGGGTCCTGTTTTTGGTAAAGCAGCTTTTGTATCACTCATTTCAAGACGGCCTTTCTTCTCACAAGCACTAAGATACTTCAGAAGCAGTAAGGAAGTGGTCAGAAGGAAAGTGTTGGGCTCACTGTTTAATTCTACAGATACCCTTTCCTACTTCCTTCAGCCCTTTCTCTGTTGAATATCACCATCTGTGAATCACAGACACTCACAGAGGACAATCTTTAGTTCAGACATATGAGCAGCATCTTCCTCTTGGTGCCTCTGCCAGGGACATCTCATCGAACATAGACCCTTGGGATTTTCTGTACTCATGTGCAAGTTTATTCTTAAATAGCAAGCACATAGCCCTGGAAATCAGATTCCTCACGTAAGAGTCAAAATAGTTTATTCCAAGTCTTCTCTAAACACTGAGTTAACTGCATTTACTTTATTGCCATGTTTTTACGAATGGTGACACTTCTATTTTTGAGAACAAACATTAAAAGATATATTTCTGTTTAACTATTATCTTAATATAAAAATATATATAAATTTTATAATTATAAATTAGGGCAAATTAGAAGTTTAAAAGGTGGCATGTATCTTCATGGAATTAAAACATAAAAAATTGGCTTTGAAGTCAATTTCCACTGACTTCATTAAGAATGTGGAAATGTGTATCTTGGAAACAATTTTGGACCAAGAATAATAAAGATCATACTTGGAAAATAAAGCTTCCAAATTTCTTTTCTTAATGATTTTTTTAATTCCTAATTAATATTTACAAATTATCAGAGGCTAAATGGAAAATTTTGCTTTAATTGAAAAGATTATTTCTTTCTCCCTTTGTTCTCAATATTAGGTCCCAGTACCAGTTAGCTCTGAAGCATAAGGCAGGAGTGGATTCAGGACATCAACAGGAGACTAACTTGGATAGAACAGAAGGTTTTAAACTCAGTCTTGTTAAAAAGGGGAGGGAGGTGGAATTTGCCCAAATGGTTTTCATTCCCTTGAGTGTTCGAAGACTGTTTTACTTGTGTAGCATATTTCTAATTACAGCTTTGGCACTTTTCAGTTTATTAGTGTTGAGCAAGTTACTGAACCTCGCTAAGCCTAAATTCTCTTTTCTGGATATAGCAATATCGGGAAGATCAAATGAGTTAACACTTGTGAAGGGTTTAGCACAACAACACAGCACAAGGATAGCTATAATAAAAAAGACAGAATTACAAGTGTTAACAAAGATGTAGAGAAATTGGCACCTTCATATGTTGCTGGTGGAATTGTAAAACTGCACAACTATTTTGTAAAGCCTTTGGGTTAATTCCTTAAAACATTAGATATAAAGTAACCACGTGTTCCAGTAACTCCATTCCTCGGTATAGACACAAGAGAAACGAAAACATGTCTACAGAAAAGCTTGTGCACAAGTGTTCATAGTGGCATTATTCGTAATAGCCAAAAAGTTGGCACACCCCAAATGTCCATTGACTGATGAATAAATAAAATGTGGTATCCTTACTGTGGAATATAATTCAGCCATCAAAAGAATGAACTACTGACATTTGCCCCAACATGGATGAACCTTGAAAATATTATGCTAAGTGAAGGAAACCAGACACAAAAGGCTACCTTTATATGATTCTATTTAAATGAAATTTCCAGGGGCACCTGGGTGGCTCAGTCGGTTAAGCATCTGCCTTTGGCTCAGGTCATAATCTGAGAGTCCTGGGATCAAGCCCTGGGATCGATCAGGGAGTCTGCTTCTCCCTCTCCGGTGCTGCCCCCCACCCCTCTCTCTCTGTCATATAAATAAATAAAATCTTAATAAATAAAAAATAAAATGAAATATAAAAATAAAATGAAATATCCAGAATATGCAATTCCATAGCGATATAAAGTAGATTAGTATTTGCCAGTAGGCTGGTAGGAAGGGAGGTGTAGGAGGTGATTGCTAACAGGTACAGGGTTTCTTTTTAGGGTAAATGTATTAAAAACCACTCTCAGGGGTGAGTTTTATGCCATGTGAGTTATACCTCCATTAAGCCATTACAAGAAAAGGAGAAAAGACGTGGGTGCCTTTCCCTTGGAAACTGGTCACCGATAACGCTGAACACTGCTCTCAGGAAGAACTCTTGAGGGAAATGCTTCTCCACTCACCGTATGTCCTCAAAACAAAACACAATTGTGCTTAATGCTGTGATCGTGGCCATTACCACTATGGAGAGATGTGCACTGCTTCAGAGTGCGGTGAGATTTTGAAGAGCAGAAATACTTGGCTTAATAAGAACATGAATGAATCAATTAACCTGTCAGATCCTTTCTTTCAGGTGGCGTGAATGCAATTCTTGAATAATGAAGTGTGGCTCCCTTGTAGTGTTGAATGTCAATTTTCTTGCTTCTCTGTTCGTAGTTCCAGAGGTACTCACACATGAGCACTGTATGCATTACAGATGCACATGGAAACAGAAATATTTGCAACATTAAACGATTCATATTATTTTCAGACTTGCAGATGTGTGGGTCTAGAAGTGTGATATTGGTTCTGCACATTTCACACTAGTTGGTTCTCATTACATTAAGAAATAGTTAAAATGGCAATTTAAGTGATAGTTGTTTATTTATGAAATTAGAACAGGTTCTGCAATAATAGTTCATTAAATGAGATCTCGTTACAGTGTTTGAACAGGATAAGTAAATTTCATGGTTTATTTTCAACTCTGTCTTTGCAGAGTGAAGCTTTTTCAAATTGAAATTAATTTAAAAAAACTACCAAAGAGCTATGCTGACTCAAGAAAGACGGTCTCATTTGGTATCATTTTTTTTTTTAAGATTTTATTTATTTATTTTAAAGAGAGAGAAAGAGAACAAGCAGGGGGAGCAGCTGAGGGAGAGGGAGAAGCAGGCTCCCCGCAGAGCAGGGAGCCTGAGGCGGGGCTGGATCCCAGGAACCCGGGATCGTGACCTGAGCCGAAGGCAGACGTCCAACAGACTGAGCCACCCAGGGCCCCTGGTATCATTGTTAAGAGAACACCAATTATGAAAATCTCGCTTATAACAGCACAATTTATGATTTTACTAAAAAGAAAATTAAAAAATCAGTTTTTTTAAATAAGTATGTAATAGTTTATGACTCAGGTCATCATTTTATTATCCATCTGAACATTGCCAGCTCAGGTGGATGCCCAGGCATGAACAAGGATAATTAAATTTAGTCATATGTGATATTTTGCCAATTTTCAGTCATATAAAAACACAACTTTATACATGTTTTCCATTCTTGTGGTTATGAAGAAATTTTTGTCAAAGTAGGACGATAACTTGGTTTATAACTTTTAACTGTCTCTGCAGGTTGCCTGTGGCTCTCCCGCAAGCTGTCCTGGCCTTCACACTTATAAGGAGGGAAGGAGGGAGCTTCCCCGGCAAGGCTCACATGAAATAATGGATGTAGATAGGCTATAAAGTACCATATAATTTTAGATACCATTTCAGACTTATTTCTGGGTTTATAGGGTGCTATACGGAAAGAAAAGACAGCATATTATTATAGACATCTTTGGTCACATCATCACTATAACAGTAGGTCTATCTTGATGGTATAGATTATGGAAATATTAGAATAAACTCCCAAAGGAGGTCTGTTAATCATTTAAATGAAAGGATACCTGTCTTTGGTCATTTAAGTATAACTAAAATTATAAGCAAAATCTGAAGTCAGAGTTCCCTTTGGCTTTATAACTATTAGGGATTTCCCTGCGATACTAAAAATCCTCTCTACTCTTGTGTATATTGTTATTTAGCATTAGTTTTTGCCTCATTGCCCAAAGCTACAAGTCATCCTCCTCCTCCTCCGAACCAGTGATCAACCACTAAATCCTATAAATTCCCTGAACTACGTATGTCTAAAATCTGTTTTACTCACCCTGTTATTGTTTTACGCTGTACATCCCTCATTTCTTCCCTGCAACAGCCTCTCTGCCTTCAGCCTCACCATCCCCTCTGTGCTTTCTCCCCAGGTCTAAACCCTTCCATGACTCCTCATCACCCTCAGGATGCAGCCCAACCTTCTCAACATGACAAGAAGGCCCCTGACTGCCTTTCCACCTCATTTCTCACTTGTCTTTATTTCTCTGAGGTCCTCTTTGAAAAGCCATGCCCTCTCATCCCTCACCTTGACAACTGCTATTCCCTTCTGGAAGAATCTTAAGGAAGCAGGTTGATTACCTTTGCCTGCAGAGGGCATTAGAAGGGGGTGTGTGTGTGTGTGTGTGTGTGTGTGTGTGTGTGATAATTTACATTATTCTTACCCTTGCCTTCTTTGTAGAGAACACTCTGGATTTTCTTCATTCTGAAACCTTTTTCAGATATTGCTAGGATTTCTTACCCTCCATTTCCTACACTGATTGTTTACATGCGTACTAGGTAGCTAAAATAACAAGAGAGCCAGCAATAGAATTTTATTTCCCTTTCTCTTTGTCCTTCCTTCCCTCCTTCTCCTGTTTGTGTTTGCTGCTAGCTGGCTATTCACCACTTCCATCAG
The DNA here is from genome assembly GCF_029215605.1 of Mirounga angustirostris. Classification (NCBI taxonomy): domain Eukaryota; kingdom Metazoa; phylum Chordata; class Mammalia; order Carnivora; family Phocidae; genus Mirounga; species Mirounga angustirostris. The sequence goes on along the minus strand of NW_026991709.1, from coordinate 170,184,136 downwards.
CCTGCTGTCTCCTTGTCATTCATCTTCCTCCACCACCTGCCCAGCCTGGTCCTCAATGCCACATGCCCATGGTTGAACTGGGAAAATACAAATTACTTGATTTATTGTATAACCATCTCTGCTGTGTATTCCTTTGCTAACTTTGTTAGTCCTCCAGTCCAGACATACTCCATGTTCCCTGCTTATAAGGCAGTCAGTTACACAGTGCTGGTGCTACTCATTACAACCCCGCATGTCCCGTGGCCTCTGCTCACCATGCCCCCCTCTCTGACCAGCCCACGTATCACCCTCCCTCCACCCCTTGTCCACTTCTGTCTTCTTTTCCTGAACGTCCACTACTTCAAAGCATTTGTGCATAGTAGATGGAGAAAGAAAAGTGCTTCGAAACGAATCTGAGACCTATTTCTCCTAGCCTGTATTTGAACATAATTGAATCTCCCCTATTAGAGCTTCCATTTGCCTTCATGGAGTTTTACAAAGTGCATTTGTTTATGTTGTTTATATTACAGGTGTTTGCTTGGTTTTCCATCTGTTCCTCCTGTCTTCCCCAACTCATGAAAATAACCTCCTTCCCCTTTCCTCACCTCCTCCCACCCCACCCCCAATCATAGACTCATTGGTATACATCCTCAGGTCTTTCAAGGGTGGGAATTAAGGACAGCTCAAAGATTAATCCTTGACCTTCAACAGCCACCAGAACCTCCCACTATCCTAACTGGCCCTGTAAAAATTGCTCCCAAAATTCTGACTAGTTTAAGACAATTTTAGCTACTGAATTTTTGACTTTATTGCATAGTAAGAGTATTTCACAATAAACTAATATTTATTATCACTGTCCTTCCAGAAAGAAAAGTCATTGTAACACAGGGAGAAGGGGCACACAATCACTTGAAATCTCCTAGCAGTTCTTCAAATGAAGTCAGTATAGCTTTAGAAACAACATGACAGGGGCGCCTGGGTGGCTCAGTCATTAAGCGCGTCTGCCTTCGGCTCAGGTCACAATCCCGGGGTCCTGGGATCGAACCTCGTGGTCCTGGGATTGAACCCCGCATCGGGCTCCCTGTTCAGCGGGAAGCCTGCTTCTCCCTCTCCCACTCCCCCTGCTTGTGTTCCCTCTCTCGCTGTGTCTCTCTCTGTCAAATAAATAAAGTCTTTAAAAAATAAATAAATAAATGCTTTAAAAAAAAAAAAGAAATAACATGACAGCTTGTCCTTATTTTTCTTTGCCAAGACCAGCACTTGGGAAGTAGTTCTGGCTGAACTATCTAGTCCCCTAAACAATTCTATTTTTCATTCATTCATTCAATTCATTCATTCTTTCGCTCAAAAACATTTGTCAAATACCTAATTTGTGCGATGTGGTGTGAAGTCAACTTCCTGAGCTCATAATTCATTCAGCAAATGTTTCTGAGCACTACTATGCTACCCTCTGAAAATTGGGATAAAAAGCAATCTTTATTCTCAAAGCATTCATAATCCAATTAGAAAAAAACAAAAACAAAAAATTAGAGTGAGAAGGTCTCAATTTAGGACCCATATATTATGTCTACACCTCATAGGTCTTTGAAACACTTTAACTTTTTGTATGTGCAAATTTGACATCGTGGATTGGTTTATGTCTAGCTCCCCATGAGACTGTGAGGTCCTTAAGGACTGGGACCAGGTCTGTTTTCACTCGCTACTATCTCTGCAGCACTTACTGGGCATTGTTGGGTGAACAAATTAATAAATGTTAGTGTGATGAATCTGACATTATCTTTATTATCAAGTCCAAATTCCTTACCAAGTCACCTTAACTCTTCCACAATCTACTCTTTGAGCAAAGCCCCACAACTCCCTTCTCATTTTATAATCTAGCCCATCTGGTTAGCTCTCGGTTTCCTAAACAGGCCTGAGGATAAATTTGGCTCACATTGTTTTCCTCCTTTGGGACATCTCCCATCTCAGATCCTTCCACCCTCCCTTCATTGTTTATTGACTTCTTTCCCATCCTTCTTTATTTTTTTTAAAAAAATTTTATTTATTTATTTATTTGAGAGAGAGCGAGAGAGAAAGAGAGAGAGAGCATGAGCAAGGGGAGGGGCAGAGGGAGAAGCAGACTCCCTGCTGGGAGCCTGACATGGGGCTCAATCCCAGGACTTCGGGATCATGACCTGAGCTGAAGGCAGACATTTAACCAACTGAGCCACCCAGGCACCCCTTCCATCCTTCCTTCTTTCTTTTTTTTTTTGCATTTTATTTTTTTATTTAAATTCAATTAACATATAATGTATTATTGGTTTCAGAGGTAGAGGTCAGTGATTCATCAGTCTTATATAATACCCAGTGCTCATTACATCATGTGCCCTCCTTAATGCCCATCACCCAGCTACCCCCCTCCACCCACCCACCTCCCCTCCATCCTTCTTTAAAGTCTCAAATCCTAGATCTGTGAAGCATGTGTTTGAGTTCCTTGGGAAGGAAACTGAGAGGAAGGTGGGAGTGTGGGGAGATTCTGAGGGGTACTGTTGAGATTAGCACTTATGGGATGAAAGGAAAGGAAGCAGACTAGGCAAAGAAGAAGTTGGGCTGCAATGAAATCCCAACAAAGACCGCAGCCAACCCAAGGAACTCTGAAGCTGAGGTGGCCTTTCAGGGTTGCCTCTCGATGTAGTGCATTGTACTGCAGGCTTTTTTTTTTTTTTTTTTTAAGATGTATTTATTTATTTGAGAGAGAGAGCACAAGTGTGCACATGTGAGCAGGGGGTAGGGGCAGAGAGAGAAGGAGAATCTCAAGCAGACTCCCTGCTGAGCGTGCAGCCCCATGCAGAGCTCAATCCCAGGATGCTGAGATCATGACCTGAGCCAAAATCAAAAGTCAGTCACTTAACCGACTGAGCCACCGAGGCGCCCCAAAGTGGGGCCTTTAAATTCCTGCATCAGCAGGTTGCCCGATGCAGACTGCCTTTGGAAAGGGGTGTGGTCTTGGGTGAGAAGACTAACAGCACTCTCAGCAGCTAGGGAAATAAATCCCGTCCTTCAGCGGGGAGTGGGCACAGCACATAGCATTCACTACCCCAATCGTCTCAAGTTTCAGCACCCATCAAAGTCACCCACAGGGCCCCAAATCCTAGAGTTCTTGCTTGAGTAGATCTGGAATAGGACCTAAGAATTTACATTTTAGAAGTTTCCAGGTGATGCTGATGCCACTGAACTGCAGACCACACTTCGAGGACCACTATACAAGACACTGTAACCACAGAAAGCCTCAGCCCATCCCTGACCATTCACATTGCTCTCACTCCTTGCTATCTTGTGCTGTGTAATTTGTGTGTGTCATCTTTTTCTGAGTCTTATCCTCTTGAGATTGCAAAGGTCTACAGGCCATGTTATGGTTTATGTTTGTTATGGACTGAATATTTGTATCCCCTCAAAATTCATATGTGAAAGCCTTAACTCCCAGTGTAATGGTATCGCCTCCTGTGGGGGGTAATTAGGTTTAGATAAGGTCTTGAGGGTGGGACCCTCATGATGGAATCAGTGCCCTTATAAGAAAAGGAAGAGATACCTGTGTCTACCTGTGCTGTCTCTTTTCCTCCACAAGCACACACCCAGGAAAGGCAATGTGCACACAAAGACAGAAGACAGCTGTTTATAAGGCAGGGAGAGAGCCTCACCAGACATGGAACCAGCCAGCTACTTGATCTTGGACTACTCAGACTCCAGAACTTCAAGAAATAAATATCTGTTGCTTAAGCCATCCGGTCTATGGTATTTTGTCAGAGCAGCCCAAGCCCACTGGGATAATATTCTTCCTGAAAGTACATGGAAACCATCGGTGGAGTTGGAGCAGAATGGGGACGTGACCACATTTATATTTCTAAAAGAAATGGCTATAGTGGGAAGAACAGACTTGCTTTGGAGGATAGAGGGTTTGTCAAACAGGATCCAGGGACACCGATTAGGGGATTGTTTATAGTAGTCTGAGGGAGATCCACAGCTTGGACTATCAAAGGTAGAGAAAAACAGACTGAAGGTGTATTTAGGAGGCCGTAGTGCCCAGCCCTGCAGATGGACTAGATGTGGGAGAGGAGAGAGGAGAGAGGTCAAGAATGATGCTGCAGGCAATGTCCACTATAGCCAAACTATGGAAAGAGCCTAGATGTCCATCGACAGATGAATGGATAAAGAAGATGTGGTATATATATACAATGGAATATTATTCAGCCATCAAAAAAATGAAATCTTCCCACTTGCAACAATATGAATAGAACTAAAGGGTATTATGCTAAGCGAAATAAGTCAATCAGAGAAAGATAAGTATCATATGATCTCACTGATATGAGGAATTTGAGAAACAAGACAGAGGATCATAGGGGAAGGGAGGGAAAAATGAAACAAGACGAAACCAGAGAGGGAGACAAACCATAAGAGACTCTTAATCTCAGGAAACAAACTGAGGGTTGCTGGAGTGGTGGGGGTGGGAGGGATGGGGTGGCTGGGTGATGGACATTGGGGAGGGTATGTGCTATGGTGAGCGCTGTGAATTGTGTAAGACTGATGAATCACAGACCTGTACCCCTGAAACAAATAATACATTATATGTTAAAAAAAAAAAAATGAATGACGTGGTTTCTGGCATATGCACTGGGAGGTGCTGGGGAGCATTTCCTGCACACGGGGAGAGAATCAGCTTGTAGGACACAGGGTCTCAGATACGGGGCTGTGACAAATTTGGGGGTTTGTTGATTCCCCAGAGTATAAAGTTAAACATGCTTTAAAAAAGTTAACTCATTAACTTGCTTCATTTTTCTTCTCCTTCCCCATAAACGGGAATTTTCCACATAATATTCCCAGTGTAAGGAGATGTATGTGATTTGGCTTTTGTCTTCAGGAATGCTTCTTTGAATATTTGACCACCAAAACCAGTTTAAAGCCTCATAAGAGAACATCTTGTTCTGAACTGGCTGTGCCCAAAAAAAGTGACAAAGAACATCACATGGGCTGGCATTATTGCCAGAAAGCATCAGCATCTTCCCAAATTTGTTCTCCCATCTCAGATACAAGCTCTGGCCAGTCCAGTGACCAGAGTAAAAGGAGAACAATGGGAAGGAGGACATAAAGCAGAATATGATCAGTGTAGCTATCGGGATTCAGTTCAAGCAAACCTTCCACCATGAAGCAGAGGTGTTTAGAATAATGATACATTTGGGAGACTAAGGGCATTTTGGTTTTTCAAAAGGAATGTTTTTTCCCATTTAAATCACTTTTTATTATTTTTCCCATTTAAATCAGTCTATATTATTATTATATTTTGTAGCATGTATCTTTAAATGGTTTTAATATTCAATACTTTAATATTTAACATTTTGTAGAATATATATATTTTAAAGATTTTATTTATTTGACAGAAAGAGAGAGAGAGCTGAAGCAGGGGGAGCAGCAGGCTCCCCCTGAGCGAGGAGCCCGATGTGGGGCTGATCCCAGGACCCTGGGATCATGACCTGAGCCAAAGGCAGACACTTAACTGAGTCACCCAGGTGCCCCTTGTGGAATATATTTGAACATGACAAGTTGGGAGAAAATAAATTTGCCTTCACTATTCATTTCAAAAACATAGGTAACATTCTGTAGTACTTTTACAATCTAAGCTTTTATCCCTCTTTCTGGTTTTTTCCTTCATTGAGACACAATTAATGTATAACATTGTGTAAATTCAATGTGTACAACTGTGTTAATTTGAAATATGTTCATAACATGTTATATATTGCAATATGATCACCACTCTAGTGTTGCCTAACACTTCCATCAAGTCACATGATTACCACTTCTTTTTTGTGGTGAGAATATTTAAGATCTAGTCTCTTAGCAACTTTGAAGTATACAATACAGTATTGTTGACGATAACCACAATGCTGTGCATTAGATCCCCAGAACTTATTCATCTTTTCACCTAAGCTTTAACCTTTACGATTTAGGAGTCTCTTTCTCATCCTGCTATGAACAAATATAAAGCTTTTCTCTCTTTTTTTTTTATTATGATACCAGATAAAATTAGGTTTTAAATTTTCAAAAAATCAGGAGACTTGTAAGGCTACAAGCCAGGGAGATTTTTTTGGAACCTATTATTTGAAATAGTTTAAGGTACAACAAGCATTCCTTAAGCATTCGTAACTAGGCAGAGCTCAAATGGGTTCACTAACATTTTTTTTCCCTTTAAAAAGACTCTATTTCTTTACCAGCACACCTTTTTTTGTGTCTGGTTAAGCACGAAGTCCACCTCCCCCACCACTGCCACAAAACATCAAAGGTGACGACAAATGCTATTCACACTTTGTTTTTTAACTAAGAAGAAATTCAGTTGGAATTCTCCAATTGCAGTTCCAGTTTATTCGTTTATAAATAGTGCCTCTCTGAGGACACACAAGGCAATAAATAATAGTTTATCCTCTACCACAAAGCCAACTTGGTTATGAGTGTTGCAGACATTCTGGGACACAAAAGTTCCAAGGTCCAAGTTTAAATTGCAAAACCCACAGGTCCCAACAAAGCACATGCCATGGGTAATCAAAAGGCCACACCATGGAGAAGCTGCTAGCAGGTTAGCTTTAGGTCCTCACTTCCCACACATGTCCAAAGCTCAGGTCATTTAGCCAACTTTTCTGAGGTACCCAAGACATACCAGCTGTTGTTTGGGTGCTTCAATACTACAGTAAGCTTCTGTTGTTGTTTTTGTTTTGTTCTGTTTATTTATTTTTTTAAAGATTTTGTTTATTTATTTGACAGAGAGAGAGAGAGCGAGAGAGGGAACACAAGCAGGGGGAGTGGGAGAGGGAGAAGCAGGCTTCCCGCCGAGCAGGGAGCCCGATGTGGGACTCGATCCCAGGACCCCAAGATCATGACCTGAGCCGAAGGCAGACGCTTAACGACTGAGCCACCCAGACACCCCTGTTTTGTTCTGTTTAAAAATTTCATTAAGTCATCTCTACACCCAACAGGAGATCCAAACTAACAACCTGGAGATCAAGATCGCATGCTTCACTGACTGAGCCAGCCAGGCACCCCACTGTTGTTTTTTAAAGCTACCATAAAGCAAAAGCTACTCCTTAGTTTTATGCAGCTGGTTTTACCTTTGTTTTTACTTCACCCAGGAATCCCCATCACAGAATTCCCGAGGCGAAGGTTCCTTGAAGATTGTGAAATGAGGGGTGCCTGGGAGGCTGAGTCGGTTGAGTGCCTAGCTCTTGGTTTCAGCTCAGGTCATGATCTCAGAGTCGTGGGATCAAGCCCCAGGTCCCAGCTTCAGATTCTCTCTCTCCTTCTCCTTTTGCCAGCCGCCCCCCCCCCCCACGTGGGCTCTTTCTCTTTCTCAAATAAATAAATAAACCTTTAAAAAAATTCTAACTTTTAAAAAAATTATCTTTCTCAAATAAATAAATAAACCTTTAAAAAAAAAAAAAAGATTGTGAAATGAGGGGTCTACAACAGGTCTATGTGAAGGGAGTCACATATATTTTTTCTGTCTCAACTTCCTCCCAAATGGTTTCATGTCATTCCAGAAGAGTCAAGAAATAGAGCCTAAAGCAGAAGTAGCATCTATCAATGTCTCAGGAACAGGGCCAACAGATGGACACACTGGTGACTTCCAGGAGCAACTGTCCTAACCTAAAGCCTCCAGGCAAAATTTTCCTCACAATCCTCCTCTCCTTTGTCCTACAGGAGAGCTCAAGTAATTGAAGCCCTTATTTTACGGATAATGCACCTATAGCTCCTAAGGGGCCTGACGCTTAAGGGGGTGAGAATGGGGACTTGGAAAAGTATCTAAACCCAGGCCTCATTTTAACCCTATTCACTCAGGCTTCTTGGGGAGGGCTTCGGAAAGCACATTTTTTACAATTTCCCCCAAGTACTTCTAATGCAACAAGCCAGGTACCCACTCTGAGGCCATCAGATGGAGGAGGGTAATGGGTGAGATGAGGCTGGAGAGATTAGTTAACATGTAAGGTTCCTGACCTACAGACTCTGATTTTTAATTTTTCAGGGGCACGTGAGGCCAGAAGCATCCCCAACCTCACCATGCTTGGGAAAAGTCAGAATTATTAACTCAGAGAGGGGCTCCGGATCACCAAACCACTAGGAGAAAAATAACATGGTAATTAGACGCAGTTGAGAGGTCACTGTTGATTATGGGCAGGGGTGGGGAGTGGAAGCAAGTTACTCCCGAAAACTGATTTCATTAACAGTCACTTTTTGCAGACCGGAGTCATTTGCCACCAAGACTGGACCAATTAGTACATGCCAGGGTGTATTTCAGCAACGGACAACCAGGAATGCTCTAATGCTGGGGCCAATAAAGACCTTCTTGATTTCATTCATCTCCCCTGACAGCTATTCCTGAATCCTACAGATGAATTTTCCCTATGCTGAGCTAACTTGGTTGTTCTCAGATTCATTTTAGGATAAAAAAAAAAAAAAAAAAAAAAAAAACACTAAAAAGCTGCAGATTCACTGTGCGTGGGAATATAAATTAGTACAGCTTTTTTTTTTTGAAAGCTGTCAATCAATATCCATCAATTTAAAATAACCATGTGCTTTGATACAGGATTTAGACTCCCAGGAATTTATCCTACAGAAATATCTGCACAAATTGGCAAATGCACATAAGTACAAACAGGTTTATTGAAACATTTTTAAACAATGATAACTGAAAATAACCCAAATATTCATCAATAGTGGAATGCTTAAATTAATTTAATTCAGCTATTTTATTTTTTTAAGGATTTTATTTATTTGAGAGAGAGAGAGAGCATGCACGAGCAGGGGCGAGGGGCAGAGGGAGAGGGAGAAGCAGACTGAGATCATGACCTGAGCTGAAGGCAGACGCTTGCTTAACTGATTGAGCTACCCAGGCACCTGGGATCGAGCCCCACATCGGGCTCCCTGCTTAGCGGGAGGCCTGCCACTCCCCCTGTTTGTGCTTGTGCTGTTTCTCTCTGACGAATAAATAAAATCGTAAAAAAAAAAAAAATAGAAATAAAAACCAAATACAAGCTGTATATACTGTGCCCGATTTCTGTGTATATATGTATATATTTATAAATTGTCTATGTTCAATATTTATCAATATATACATGTGTAATATATGTTTGCAAATGCAAAGAAAAAAAAAACCTGGGAAGATACAGTAACTGTTGATAGTAGTTACCTGCTGGCCCAGGTTCAGGAAACCAGAACTTATAAAATGGAGGGCTTCTAAGAATACTTTGTGTATTTTTTAGAGTTTCTAGGTTTCCCCTATGCGTTTTACTGTTCTTATAATTTAGAAATATAGCACAAGTTTTGTAATGAAACTTGATGGATAGTTATTAATAACATAATTGTTAATAAAGGCAGTAGAAATTCAGAAAATAATTAGAGTAAAAAGATGAGAGATGATTCCAAAGCCTCTCCTCCCCTCTGCAGGTCACATTCATCATCTCCATCTCCTCTAAAAAGCTAGAGATTGGGGCACATGGCTGGCTCAATCAGTGGAGTGTGTGATTCTTAATCTCGGAGTCATAAATTTAAGAGCCCCATGTTGTGTGTAGAGATTACTTGAAAAAAATTTTTTTAATTAAAAAAATACAAAGAGATTGAGATGGACAAACACTTTCGAACAATTTTTTTCCTATGGAAAAGAGGTTTGCACCCCCCCTTTTCTGTCCCCTCTCCCTAGCTTTCCCAAATCCAGAGTATCCCTAAATAAAAAGTTCTCCAACTCTAGAGATCATTTGTACAAAAGCAGGAAAAACCCAACACAGCCTGGCCACTAGAGGGGGAACATTACACATAAAACCAGTGTCAGTTGCCACCTCACATAAAAACATTCCCACAGAGGGAGGTATGAGGTCTGGCTCCAAAAGGGCTTGTCCAAAGCTAACAGGCCACAAGCAATGATCAATGTGATTCAGCCCTTGGCTTGCCTAATATGTCCTGAAGCAAAAGGTTTAGTTAATAAATAAAAAATTACAAATGTGAATGTGGTTCCCATATTAGTGAGGTTTTCTTCCCTACCCGCCAGAACTGAATATTTACAAATGTTCTGGAACCGAGGCAAACGTCGAGTTGGAAGCTGCCCCGAAACTGCATCCAGTTTTTAGCTCGGCAGCAGAGTTAGGAGAGAAGGAGGAACTTGAGCCTAGTTTCACAAGGACCAGGGGATTTCATCTTACCAAGGAAGCCCTCTCCTGCTTTTTCACAGGGCTATTTAACAAGCCTCGTGCAGGACACTTTTCCTTTCATTCTTCACACATGATCTCAATGGTCTTTATCAGCTGTATTCTTTTCATGGATTTGAGCCTGGTACAAATGAGCTGATAATGCACCTTTTGATCATTATTTCCAGAGGATCTGTGTTTCCCATACACCCAGCCCCCTCCCACCTCACCCTACCCCCAAGTCCACTTCTTTATGGATACATAAGCATTTTATAAAAAGAAGTGGCATATTCTGGGGGCAGGGGGGGGTAAGGATATGATGAAAACATGCCTTTTGAAAATGTGTAGCCTTAACCTTGGATAGCTCATTACCATATGGAGAACGATGACCACATCAACCTTCAAAGTTTGGAATGGACGTAAAACAGGTCAAAGGTTTACATGCAGATAACCATATTCTGACTCTTTTAAACCTTCCTGCCTCGAATTCTACCTTTTTTAGAAGTACTTCCACTTAATTTTCAAAATCTGACAGGCAACCAGGTTTAGTAACTTGCCCAAAGTCACAATACTAGCAAGTGGTAGGATAAGAATTTAAACCTAGACAGTCTGGCTCCAGAGTCCATGTTCTTAACCACAAATCCATTCCACCTTCTTGCCCCTGGCCTTTTTTTCTCCCTGAGGCTATCGCCTGCCCCAGTATTCTCCCCTCTTCACTTCACCCCTCCCCACCTCACACTCACAGAAAACCTCGGGTTTAATGGTCCGGTGGCGAGAACGTCAGTCTCAAAACCGGTATGAGGGCTGGTTCTGTCTCATGCAGCTGTGTCTCCTGGGCACCTCAGAAATACTGCGAGTCCTAATTACCCCAGGGCACACTGGAAATACCAACCAAAAATAACTGGTTCCTCCCAAGATTGCCTGCAGATTTAGACCTTGTACAGAAAGCACCCAGCACAGTACCTGACAAAGGGGTGCCTGAAATTGTTGGCTGGAAGGCAAACCGGCCAAGAAAAGAGGCAGAACAATCACAATTTACAGCAAAATGAAAAAATCCACCAGGAGAAAGGGAAGCTGTTTCGTGAAAGTAAAACTTTTATCTTTCTCACTGGCTTTACGATAGATACAACAACCCTCTGAGGGGACGGACATGGTGACATGCAGGGTCCCACCAGCCTGTCACCTTGAGTATAGGCTGCATTAGTCGGGGGGATCTTACACTACAGGTACCTAAACTTGTGAGGCCCTTCTGGGGACTCCTAGATCAAAGTGATTCCGGGGACTGTTTGGGGTAGTCTACACACAGGACTGTCTTTCAAAGGACCTGAGTCCATATCACCTCTGCATTTCACAGATCTCCCAAAATGAACACAAGTGCTCCAGAACAGTTAATTTTACTTCCTCTGTGGTCATTTAAACTCAATTGTTCTTGACTGTTTTCAAAAGAGATAGAGAAGGGCTGGTCATTATTCCCAAACAAATTTGGACTCTATCAGACCTTGCTTTTCTCCTAGAGCAGTAGCTCCCACACTTTTGGCTCTCAGGACCCTTCGACATGCCCACAAATTATTGAAGACCCCAAAGAGGAGCTTTCGTCATGTGGGTTATAGCTAGAGACATTTAGCATATTACAAATTAAGACTGGGACATTTTTAAAACATAAAAGTATACAAGCATATATTTTATGTAGTCTCTGGAAAATCCCACCATACACTTGTGAAATAATGAAAATTAAAAAGGCAAATAACTTCTTAATACTATTGTGAGAATAGTTCTGACTCAACCCCCCGCAAGGGAGTTGGAGATTTCCAGGGTTCCACAGATGATATTTGGAGAACTGCCTACCACTAATGCCTATGAGTGCTGTCTGCCAAACCCTCAACTAGTCTCCTTCGGACATCACATTGATTTTTAAATCTAATCATTTAGAAGTGAGTGTCTAGATCCTGGATCAATAATCTCAGAGAAGGATTAAATGAGAAAGAAGAATTTCAATGACTAAGCAGAATTTCCTAAACCATTGAAATGTAAATTGTTTTCTATAGCATCGAAAACACCACAAAAAATGTTAACAGGCTGATCAACATATTGTGGGCCAACACACTGCCCTCCCTTTTCTGTTTTCCTTTTTAATTATTTATTTGAGAGAGAGAGAGAGGCATGAAGCGCGCGGGGGTGGGGGGCGGGGGGCAGAGGGCAGGGGTTGCGCAGGGGGAGAGAATCCCAAGCAGGCTCTTTCCAGCACGGAGCCCAATGCCAGGCTCAATCCCATCACCCTGAGATCATGACTGGAGCTGAAATCAAGAGTCAGACGCTTAACCAACTGAGCCACACAGGCGCCCCTCCTTTTTTAAATATTGTCAAGAATAATTATGGAATTATAGAATATCTAAGAATGATATTTTCATTAGTATTAAACCTAGCAGAGGTTCTTTGTGAGGTGGATTCAAGAGAAAAAGCTTAAGAATTATACAATTTATATAGCAATAACCAGATCTCCTTTAATGAGAACTTTATGGAACAGATGAACCATGTAATTTCAGGGTCTTTTCAAATTCAAGTATTAACAGAGATTTGGGGATCAATCATGTCAGTTTTTTTTTTTTTCCCCAATGTTTGAGGTACAGGTCAATTTCATGCTTTTATATTCGGCCTCGTTCTTTCTTACTACTGGCCCATTATGTTCTCTGTCCTATAGTAGTAACCCCTGGCTGACCAGAACCCTCTGGTAGTACCTCCTTGCTCCTCCACCTTTAATAATCATATTGATAATAGGAACAAGTACCTAGTAAACACCCAAGTACTTTGTGCTAAACGTTATTTTTGCATAATTCCATATCTTTCCACAACTCTAAGAGGTAGGTACTCTTACTATCTCCATTTTACCTGAGAGGACATTACTTGCTTTTAGGTCGCACAGTTAAGTATGTGGTGGGGTATGGATATGATCCCAGATAATCTTATTCCAATGTTCTCCTCACATGATGCTAAACTGCCTTTTAAAGACACTCATTGAGGGGCGACTGGGTGGCTCAGTCGTTAAAGCGTCTGCCCTCGGCTCAGGTCATGATCCCGGGGTCCTGGGATCGAGCCCCACATCGGGCTCCCTCCTCAGCAGGAAGCCTGCTTCTCCCTCTGTCATTCCCCCTGCTTGTGTTCCCTCTCTCGCTGTGTCTCTCTCTGTCGAATGGATAAATTAAAAAAAAATCTTTAAAAATAAATAAATAAAGACACTCATTGAAGAGATTAAAGGGACATCCTTCCATGTCACTTAAAAGTAAATAAATACAATTTTATTTGGAGTGTCTGAAGCAGAGCAACATTGTGGCCTTCAAAAAGCAACCACAAAGGGCCCTTCCTCGTTAGCACCAAACTAAATGCAGGTGAACCTTTTATCAGTGCCACCTGACAAGGCACGGCTTCTCTCCTTTCCCGATAGTCTGCTAGCTGGTTTCACTTTCCCCCAAGCGTTGATTCAGAGCTTTTAACATTACCCAGTTGAGGTGCCAAATCGACATGTTGGAAAAGAGTGGCTCTCATCAGTCTTCCATTTCCTCAGCAAAGAAAACAGGAGTTTGTCACACACGGCCCAGACCGGGGAGCAGGAGAGCAATCCTATCTGACCTTCAGTTATTCTGAAATGGGATCGCCTTCTTGCCTGACAACTGTGACTAATTCCAAAGGCCCAACCAGGCTTCTCATCATGATTACTTGGGGGCCAAGTACCATTTGGGGGCAGATTAGAATCTGAGCTGAAAAATTCCACCCCTTAATGCTAATCCCCTGAGTTTTCCAATCCTAAATAGGGCAAGTTTCGGAAAAGAGCATTTCTCACTTTATAGCCTACCTATGATCTGTAATAATTTTGCTTAATCAAAACAATTAAACTCCTGCTCTCATGGTCTAACGAAACACAAGTGTCAGAGGAAGGAAGAAGTTCTGGCCAGCTGCCAAGGCTCCATCTGAGGCTCTTGGAGTTAATTTCCATGGTGTTTTAAACATTTGAAACAACAAAGGCCAGCTTTCACTAATAGCACAACTGATTCCAGCAAATCTATAAATATAAGGCCGGCTCTAGGGTAGTTTGTATTATAAAGAATTAAGTGTCAATAAATGAAACGAAAACCAAAGGCAAGAAAGAGACATTTCTGCTATTCTCAGATAGGAATCTGCAAACTCGGTAATAAGTGCTAAAGCTAATGGGAACGGACTGTCAGGGGCACATGATTTCAGGTGGGATGGGGTGGGGATGGAGGAGAGGAGTCTCATAAGGCATTCCTATGTAACATGTCCTTGGGCCCAAGCCACTGCCCTTTCTCACACTTGGACATTTGATCTGTATTTTTCAGATAGAAATACATGAGATTTTGTGTTCCACGAAATGAATCAAATTTTCATAATTTAGGTTGAAAAGTGGCACCCCCACAGGCCAAATCTGGCTACAGAAACAATTTATTAGGTCTTCGCTGTTCTTTTTTTTTTTTTTTCATCTGAACTGGTTGGCTACATAACTCAAAAAAAAAGACTTCACATGAAAACGCAGGTATCCAGCTACACTCAGAAACTGCACAACTGAGCCACCCTCAGTATATTTCTGATACGGCAGCCCCTTTAGAAAGGGCATCACTCACAGTCAGCCTGCATCTTGCCTGTGGCCCTATTCCCATGACAGCCCTGCTCTGTACCTCCTGTTTTTCTCCAAATAGCCAGTCCCCTTATGAGAAATATTGCCAATGGTGCGGTTAGTATTTGTTGGAAGGAAGGGGAGACGAAGAAATGCATGCAAAATACCATGTAAAAAATAAATAAATAAATCCCATACCAGTCTCTTTAATTAACTTCCTGAAGTCTCAGAAAACACCATATTTCCATGTGTTTTTCAAAATACTCCTTTCACTGTCACCTACGGATTTTACCACATGCAACAATTCTATGTGTAGCTTGAAAACATGATCTTTTCTGAAAAGGTGATTAGCAAGAGGACTAGAACTCTGAGATTCTTACGGATCCCAGGCCCACTGCCTTATTTTATGTCAACAACAGATTTCTCAGTAAAGAAAATCTAGGGGAAATAGAATTTACCGACACACTAGTTTGGAGCCCTTACTCCACCACACCCCACATCAATACTAAAATAAATGGCACCTTCCATTTCTTCAGTGTCATAGTGACAACAGAGAGGCTTTGCCGCCCCCCCCAAAAAAAGCGGGAGGGAGAAGAGAGGAAGGAAAAAAATGTCTAAACTAATGGAGATCTGTATTCTATTTTATTTTATTTATTTATTTTTTTTTTAAAGATTTTATTTATTTATTTGACAGAGAGAGACACAGCGAGAGAAGGAACACAAGCAGGGGGAGTGGGAGAGGGAGAAGCAGGCTCCCCGCAGAGCAGGGAGCCCGATGTGGGACTCGATCCCAGGACCCTGGGATCATGACCCGAGCTGAAGGCAGTCGCTTAACCAACTGAGCCACCCAGGCGCCCGATCTGTATTCTATTTTAAGCTGCAGGCTGGACCACACAAAGTCTGAGGCATCCACATAATTTGGTATTTTCCACGAAGGCAATGTCACACGTGATCACCACTACCATCACTATCCATACCCCTACCCCCTTCTAATCATGTTTACAAGGCTTAAAATTTTATTTATGTATTTATTTAGACAGAGTTTGAAGGGTGGGGGGAGGAGGGAGGTAAGAGGGATAAAGGGAGAGGGAGAGAGAGGATCTCAAGCCGACTCCACGCTGAGCGCAGTGCCTGATGCAGGGCTCGATCTCATGACCTTGAGATCATGACCTGAGCTGAAATCGAGAGTCAGATACTTAACCAACTGAGCCACCCAGGCACCCCTAATCCTGTTTACAAGCCTTTAAAAAAGAAGATATGACTTGCTTCCCACTCAGTCCTGAAAACCAATTAAGATTGTCCAGGAAGGAGAACCAAAGCCAATTTAAGAGCAAACCTCAAATTCCCTCCATCCTTCCATGGGGCAAGAAATAAGAGAAGCCCACGTCTACTGTAAGAGCTCCTTAAAGGCAGACAAACCAATCCCAAATTTTCGATACTGCTACTGGCACATCATCCACGCCATCTGAACTGCTGCCGGAAGTACTTCTGTAGTGCAGAGTCAGCGGCCAGTAAGCAGACAATGGAAGACAGTAGAATGTTGCAGTCATGTTGGGGCATATGGAATTCCAAGTGTGCTTTGTGATAACCAGGGGTAAACTTCCTTGGGGTTTAAGAGAAAACTAAGAAACATATGAAATCTTCGGAAAAAAGCAGTTAAAAATCTCATGAGGTGCAAGCAGTGGTTTATTTGGTGGCTTCAAGAATTGCCGCACCTGGGCCCCCGGGCGGCTCAGTTGGTTGAGCGACTGCCTTCGGCTCAGGTCATGATCCTGGAGTCCCGGGATCGAGTCCCGCATCGGGCTCCCTGCTCGGCGGGGGGTCTGCTTCTCCCTCTGACCCTATCCCCTCTCATGCTGTCTCTCTCTCATTCTCTTTCTCTCAAATAAATAAATAAAATCTTAAAAAAAAAAAAAAAAGAATTGCCGCACCTTCCACCACATGAAGCTCTGCGAAAAGTTGAGGGTGCAGATAAAGCTGTTATGAAGACACTGCCCATACCCCTTAAAAAATAAGTGATGAAGAAGTGCACACCCCAGTCAGATTTTGACTTTAAGATTTACTTATTGGGGCGCCTGGGTGGCTCAGTTGGTTAAGCGACTGCCTTCGGCTCAGGTCATGAACCTGGAGTCCCGGGATCGAGTCCCGCATCGGGCTCCCTGCTCGGCAGGGAGTCTGCTTCTCCCTCTGACCCTCCCCCCCGCTCATGCTGTCTCTCTCTCATTCTCTTTCTCTCAAATAAATAAATAAAATCTTTAAAAAAAAAAAAAGAATTGCCGCACCTTCCACCACATGAAGCTCTGTGAAAAGTTGAGGGTGCAGATAAAGCTGTTATGAAGACACTGCCCATACCCCTTAAAAAATAAGTGATGAAGAAGTGTACACCCCGGTCAGATTTTGACTTTAAGATTTACTTATTTAAGGAGGGGGATGAGAGAGAGTAGGGGGAAGGGCAGAGGGAGAGGGGGGAGCCCGACCCCAGGACCCCGAGATCATGACCTGAGCCGAAATCAAGAGTCAGATGCTCAACCGACTGAGCCACCCAGGCGCCCCCACATTTTGACTTTTGAAGGGGTCTATTAAAAGCAAGTGTCTTCCAGGACTTGTGTCTTGGAGAATGAAGAAGGAACCCCAAGGGTGCAAGGCTGCAAAGGGCTGACTGGCTATGAAGCTGGCTACAGTGTCATTGGAGATTCAATGGAGCTACTGGTGTCATAGGATAGCTATTATTTTTGTTAATGCTCCAGTTACAAAGTTTCGTAAGTTTCGAGGGCTCTGCCACTCGCCCTATTTTTCCCTTATGTCCCCTATGTTTTGCGTGCAGTTCTGCAGAAGGGGAGGTCTTTCCAGACTTCGTGGATGGCATTAAAGCTAAGGTTATTCCACTGCCATCTGGTTGGTCTGCTCACGTGTCAGGAGGCAACAGTATCAAGTGTAGAGGCCACGGCTGTCTGGAGTTCCGCGCACTTGTTGGTTGGTAACCTAGAAATGTGCTTCTTAAATGAACAGCCTGTTAGGATTTCATCTTAAATGCTTTCCAGTATTATGCTGCTGCTAAAAATGCAATTCTGAAGACTAAACCAAAACACACCCCAAAATATTTATGCTATATCACAGTCATTAACAAGAGAAAAATCCAACCATTCACATTAAAAATATAACTATGTTAAAAAAAAAATACAAGCAGGTGGGAGGTAACAAGTAAAAACAAAAACTGCACTTGAGCAGTGGTGACTTTAAGAATAAAATACCTTATTTTTCACATTAGCTTTTTCAATTAAGCAAATGACTTTTTTGTTTGTTTTGCCTGGAATTTATTATCAGTTGGTGAAAGTTTGTAGGGAAACATTTTGTATCCACAAAATGACAGATTAACAAACATAGCTGAACATCCCAGCAACACCACTGTTTCTCAAGATGAATATTTTAATGTTAGCAGGCTATGCATCAAAGTAGCAATCAAGTGTTGGCTGAACACTTATGACTATTATCTGACTTAATTTTTGAACAACCAACATAAAGATGAGCCATTTCTTTCAAATGACATGCTAGAAATGTCTGAGGGGTCTTCAAGGACCGGGAAATCATGCTGGGCTCCTGATGGCAGGCGCGTCTGGGTGAAAGCCTTTGCTCTAAAACAAGGTGCTTTCCTACACGTGAAGAGCTGTCGGGATTCATAGGACCCCGACCGAGGTCACGCCCTTGCCTCTGCCTCATCTACCGAGGCACGAAGAAGCAAGGTTATACTAAGGTTCCTGGCCAAATAGCCTTGCTTTCTGGAATAAAAATTCCCACAAACTGCTCACACATCAAAGTTATCAAGTAGCTAACGGACATGAAAGCTTTATAGCAAATAAAACACATACATACCACAAAGACATTTCTAAAAGAAAACACAGTGGAGGGAAACAAAAGGATACCAGCTTTAGCAGATACCAGTTTATTCAACACAGTGCATGATTCAGAGCATCTGATATTCCACAACCAACAAGATTTCCTACTTCCCTATTATAAAATACTGGACATCCTGAATAGAGTTAATTCAAGGTTCTTGTTCCTCTTCTCTATCTAGAATTAAACAGGTTTCTTCGTGTAGTACACATTTCACATTCACCGAAGGCTTTGGGGAGAGGGGGGAAATAGGGCATATAACCACCCCCCCAGACCAAAGGCACTTAATGTTAAAAGATAAAGCACAGTAGAGTCACCCCACAGACATTCCTGCGTGTTCAGAGTGCTGAACTTGAACGCACCACCAGGGGCCCACGTGGGATTCATCATAACAATGTAAAAGACACTGATTTCCTTGAAAACACAAAGTGCAGTATGAATATAAAGACTCATCACCGCCACCTTTTCCGCCACCCCATCCTTTTCTCAAAATAATACATAAGAGACCTCTTATTTTACATGATTAGTATCACCCAAGGTTCACACATGGAAAAAAATAGCTAAAAAATCATCTGTCATAAACTCTTACTATGAAATCACAATAGAATCTGATATACGCATAGAATTTGTGAGCTGGAAAAGGCCTCAGGGATCATGCTGTGCATCCCCTCACCAGACAGAGGTCACTGAGGCCCCGGAAGGTCAAGTGTGGGACCCTGAGGACTAGCCCTGGTGGGAGATCCTGGGAAGAACACATGTCTTCTGAAGTTTCACTCAGGGTCTCCTCCACCCCCTTCCTCTGTCAAAGACTCTCCGAAGTAAAGCACAGCAATATTCTCCAGAAATGCACCACACAATAAAGCACATATGCTGACGCAAGTCAGCGATTTGGTCTCGCAAGGCTGTTCCTTTGGCCACTGGGCAGGTATGCAACCCACCTCAGAGTGGGAATTCTTCACTTGAAGTCGTTCAACATTCTGAGGAAAGCCGAGGGCAGGTCAGACACAACTTCTGGGATTTGGGAAGGCTCATCTCGGCTCTTAGCCCGTGGTGGGCTGACGGTCAGCAGCACAGCGGAATCCCAGATTGGAAGCTGAGCTGTCGGGCGTGTTCTGGCTTCGAGCAGCACAGCGATACCTGTAGCAGTAGGACTGGCCCGAGACAGAGAGAAAGGTGAGTATTCTCAGACTCGGTGATAGGCTCTCATCTGTCAGATTCGTGCTGCACCCAAGTACCAGCCATAGGGAAGGCATGCCTACCGGGAGACAGGGCTTCCCCCACAAACACCCCCTCGGCATACTGAGCATGTAGTTTTGGAAAAGGCCGCACATTCAGAGTTCACCATATAGAATCCAATGTTTACCTTATAAACAGACATAGATATGGTACAAAGATGTTAGTGCCAGTATTACTTAGAACAGTAAAAAAAACCCAGGTAACAAGCAATGACTACAGATGTTATGCGCATCCACATATGAGATTACTAAGCAACCACTAAAAGTCATGTTTTTATGTAATACTTAATGACATAGGAAATTCTCATGGTACACTGTTAAATGAAAAGTCAGAATACAAAACTGTGTGTGGTATGATCTCAAGCTATATAATTACATATGTCAAAGAAAAAAAAGACTGCAGATTGAAAATGCACCACAATAAAAACAGTAGTTATATTTGAGCAATGGAGTTTCAAATTTCCTCTGATAAGTATGCATTACTTTCATAACTTGAAAAGTTATTTTTACATTTAGAGTATATGACATTAAACCAAATAATAAAGCTAAATGGCAAATGAGAAAATATTAATTATGAACAACATTAAGATATTATTTAATATTCAACAGAGTGGCAAAAATTAGACAGCAAGCCTAGGAACATAAAGAGTGGGAAAGGCTGTGAAAAACATTTTTTGAAATACATTGCTTTTGGGGGTGCCTGGGTGGCTCAACCGGTTAAGCATCTGACTTTGGCTCAGGTCATGATCTCAGGGTCCTGGGATTGAACCCCACGTCGGGCTCCTGGCTCAGCGTGGAGTCTGCTTCTCCCTCTCTCTCTGCCCCTCCCCTTCTTCATGTGCTCTCTCTTTCTCTCTCAAATAAATAAAATCTTTAATAAAAAAAAAAATACATTGCTTTTGGATTAGCTATAAAGCTATACATTACTGTGTAGGGGATATTTTGTATCTGTTTTATTTTCTAGGCGCAGAGAACACATACATACATGTGCACAAACACACAGACATTGAGCACCTAGCACACTCCAGGGGTGCGAGGCACTGCAAGTATTATTTCACTGGGTCAGAACAGCCCAGAGAAATTAAATGGGTTATCCAAGATGACACACTTATTGAGGGAAGTAGAATTCGAACCCAGCTCTGACAGTGCGCTTGCCTCTGTAGCAAAATTCTATACTCCTAGATGGAAAGACAGGACGTCTCATGCTTCTTTCCCACCCCCAATACACCTGTCCTGCAGGGACATACCTACTTGCATGCGTAAGAAGGCCTAACACTCATCACCGGCCACCTAGTAGGTATTCCTGAATAACCACAGATTACTGCATTTACATCAAAACTTTCCATATTCCAAAAACAACCATGCATGGAACTCTTATATACTAGGATTGTACGTGGATCCAAAATAACAGAGAATGAAAATAAAGTAGTTATCCTGTGTGGCATGAGCATTAATGCTGAGTTGACCCAGTGAAACTAAAGTCCCTGCCAGGTGGTTAAAGAAACTGCACAAAGAATCATGTACAGTAACTTTGGGACTCATGAAGGAGAGATCATTTGTGGAGGGAAAAATAGGTCTGCATGGAAGAGCTCGTTTTTATTTTTTCTTAATTCTTATTCTCCTTTTTCTCATAGAAGTTGAGTGTTTCTAATCTTCATAAGAATTATCTCTAAAGCTGCCACAGAAATTGTCTGGAGTACATCCACCATAAAAAGAAAGACATAGTGGTTTGTCTTCTACAGATAGTGAAACGATATCAACCAATTTTCTCATTTTCCCTGTGGCCAGTGAGGAATAGAACATATTACCAGTATTCAGGCAGGCAGAGGAAGATGAATAAAAAATAGGCCTGAAATAATAAAAAAATTGATGGCATCTGCTATACCACCTGTGCCTGCCCTGCAACGGAAGCTCTGAAGTGACTAGAGGTCACCATGCAGGAGGACACAGCTGCAGCCTCATCCCAGGGGCCCCTGGGTGGCACAGTCAGTTAAGCGTCCGACTCTTGCTTTCAGGGAAGGTCACTATCTCGTGGATCATGAGATCGAGTCCCACGTCAGCCTCCACGCTCAGCAGGGAGTCTGCTTGAGATTCTCCCCCTCTGCCCCTCACCCAACTTGTGCACTCACGCAAGCGTGCTCTCTTTCTGTCTCTCAAATAAATAAATAAATCTTAAAAAAAAAAGAAGCCTCATCCCACATAGGCCCTACTCACCCGGCTGCTATGAAGCAATAGTGCTCTGGTATTTCTAGACTCAAACTCCTGTGGATAATCCAGGGTCCCATGCTACCAAGTGTGTGTAGTGAATTCTACATTGGAGCAAGAATTGAGTTCAGGGGCAGGCAAGCATCTAGACATGGACATCCTTGTTCCATAACTGTATCACACACGACAAAAAACAAACAAGCATTTCCTGGTTGCCTGTGTGCACACCCACAGAGGAAGCCTGACTGAGGGCATGGTCTTGTCCTGCTGGAGATCACAGGCTGGCTGAGGGAACAATGACAACACATCAAACAGCTATAAAACATGCTAGGGTTTATTAATTCAGGTAAAGGAATGGTCCCTTGTAGAATGTCAAAGTCTCTAGGAAAGACTTTGGAAAGACTTCTAGAAGGCAAAACTTGGCCATAGCTGGATTTACATGATTATGGCAGTGGTCTTCGGACCTCAGCATGCACACAAGAACAGCCTGAAGAGCTTAAGTACCTACTCCTGGGCCACACACCCAAAGATTCTGACTCAGTCAATCTGGTGTGGAGTCCAAGAATTCGCACTTCTAACAAGCTTCTAGGTGCTGCTAATGCTATGGGACCCAGGGGCTGCAGTTAGAGAAGAATTCATTTATAGAATTTAGAAAGGAGGAAAGAAGATATATTAAGTAGAGACAATAATGACATTGGAGGCATGAAAATGGAAAAACTTGGGCCAGTTAAGGGGATAGCAAGGCCATAGCCTGATCATGTCAGAGCATAGTTTATTTATTCATTAAGTATTCGAGATGTTACAACATGCTAGATGCTATTCTGGGCATGAGGGATAAAAGGCAGACCAAGACAGACAATGCACCTGTCAGCAGGAAGCTTACATTCAACAGGGATTAGTCAGACAATAAATAAACCGATAAATTCAAGATTGTTTCTGGTAGTGGTCAGCTTGGAAGAAAGTGAAATAGGGAGACAGGAGTGGGAGTGAGTAGGTGGCTACTTTAGACAAGGCAGCCTGGGAAGGCCTCTCTGAGGTGGCGCCAGGTGAGTTGCCCAAAGATTTGGAGAACAATAATTCCAGGCAAAAGCAATCACTGTATAAAGGCAATAAATGATAAAAAGCAGGAAACATGGGTAGATAAATAGGATGGAGTTACAATACAGGCAGTCTTCTCAGCAGAAAGAATTTGGGCTTGATACAAATGGAAATCGTGACAACCACTGTGCTAATTTACTCACCAGAAAGAGCAAAATCCAAGACTCCTTAGCTATTTAACCATAGGCAAAGCCTTTCTGAATCTGTTCCCTTGTCAATGATATAGGGCTATTAATGAAATAATGTCAAAATGCTTCATCTTGTCTTTACATAAAAAAAAGTAAAGCACTGGACACGTGGAAGTTATTGTAACTGTCACTTTATTAATGAACACAACAGGGGCGACTGGGTGGCTCAGTTCGTTAAGCATCTGCCGTCAGCTCAGGTCATGATCTTAAGGTCCTGAGATAGAGCCCCATGTCCAGCCAGCTCAGCAGCGAGTCTGCTTCTCCCTCTCCCTCTGCCCTTCTCCTTGCCTGTGTGCGCGCTCTCTCTCAAATAAATAAATAAAATCTTTAAATGAACACAACACTCTTAATTATAGAAACTAACGTTGACTGTCTTACCTGACTTTTGGGGGGTTAATCTGCTTCCTCACTAAAACAAAAGCATTAGCCAGCTTCTCCACCAGTCTTAAATAGCTTCCGCTGGAAAGATAATACTGCCAGTATCTGAATGCGGATTTACAGTTGACCCTTGCACAACATGGGTCTGAACTGCACTAGGTCCGTTTACCTGCATTTTTTAAAAAAACAGTATAGCACTGTAAACGTATTTCCTCTTCTCCTTATAATTTTCTTAACATCTTCTTTTCTATAGCTTACTTTATTATTATAAGAATACAGTATATAATACATGTAACATACAAAATAGTGTAATCAGCTGTTTATGTTATCGATAAGGCTTACAGTCATCAGGAGGTTATCAGAAAAGTTTTGGGGGAGTTAAAAGTTTTATGTGGATATCTGATTGCGTGGGGGGTTGGCGCCCCTACCCGCTGCGCTGTTCAAGGGCCAACCGTACATTTGCTACCTACATGCAGAAGTTACTTGCTATATAAATGGGAAAGATGAGGAATATCTCTGGTAACTAAGGCATAGGACTAAGGTCTTTGTTGGATGGCATATTTCTATATGCAACTTGTCTCTCAAATTACATAAAAAACTATTTTAAAATAAGATACTGCTCATATGCCACAAAAATCAGACTGTAACAATTCTGACAAACGATGCCCGACTGGAAGACTGTATTCAGAAGGACTGTGAGGAGGCTGTGACGTAAGACAGTAGGAAAGAGATCCGTAATGTAGAAGAGATTTTTGCCATAGCCATATCTGAAGACCTTGGCACACAGAAAATAATTCCATTATGGGGGGGAAAGAAATAAAAGTGCACTAATAAATGTGGGTAAAATACTACTGACAGCTTACTTAGGAAGCAGGATAAGGGCTTTTTATTGTCATTTTTATGTTTATTATTTATTTTCTAATTTTTATGCAATGAATTTTTTTTTGGCAAAAGAATAAAAGCTTAAAATCAGTGACAACAAAAACAGCTAGTCCTTTATGAGATCACAGCAGTCCCTATAACCTTCCATTAACCTAAATGACTGTGTAGAACTAAACCCTAAAAAAGCAAGTCTCATCATAAGTTAAAGGGTAGGAGGTCAGGACCACCATAAGAGAGTGAATTCACATCATCATTCCATTTCAAATGAACTCATTCACTCAGCAAACATTTATTAATAAGTAGTTCATTTTCAATTCCGATAATGGGCAACTAATAGAACACATAATTAAACAGGAAAATGGTCTGATTTTAAATGTCCTCATTGCTTTTTCTTTTTTTCCAGCTCTACTTTTAGCACCAAAAATGGTTATTAATTATGTTAGGTCTTTGAGTGGCTGAAATATGGGTCATTTTACTAATTAAGGACAGAGGTAGTGGGAAGGACCCACTTTAGCCCTTTTTCATCAAAATGGATAATTACTGTGTGAAACTAATCTCAATACCTACACTAAGAAAGTGATCCTGGACTCAGGAACAATCCATTTAAGATAATGACTTACCAGCCTTGGGGCTCTGAAGTCAAGTGGAACAGCAATATGGTTTTTATGAGAAGAAGACTTTCAGGGATAAAGGGAAGGTTTAAGGAAAGTGTAGCTCATTATAAAAAAAATCATTATATGAAATCACACAGCAGAACCCTGGTCTCTCGATTTCACACCCATTGCTCTTGCCATCGACACTAGATCAACTCCTTTCTTAGTAATCTTGGTGTAAAATGGAAGGAGGGTGAGGATTTCCTCCATTTCATGGGTTGGGTTAAAGACCCCACAGAGATTAGTCTAACAACATTCAAGAACAACAGCTAGTGTTTCTTGAGTACTTACTGTATGAAATGTTCTAAGAAATTCACATGTATTAAATGTATTAATTCACTTAATCCTCCCAATAATCATCCGAGGTAGGTATTAGCATCTGCATTGTATACACAGAAAAAAACTGAGGCACAGAGATACTAATAGTGTGCCAAGGGTCACCTTCTATAAGCAGTGGATCCACGACTACAGCCTTTTCAATCCCATTTAAGAGTCTGGGCCTTTGGGCGCCTGGGTGGCTCAGTTGGTTAAGCGACTGCCTTCAGCTCAGGTCATGATCCTGGAGTCCCAGAATCGAATCCCATGTCGGGCTCCCTGCTCGGTGGGGAGTCTGCCTCTCTCTCTGACCCTCCCCCCTCTCATGCTCTCTATCTCATTCTTTCTCTCAAATAAATAAAATAAAAATAAAATCTTTAAAAAAAAAAAAAGAGTCTGGGCCTTTAACCCAACACCATGTTTTCTCACAGTTTTTCTTTCTGTGCTCTCATTATTGAAGCTGTACTTTGGATGGACTTTCAATAAGGTACGAATAATCATCAGAGCTTATGTTAGTCATGCAAGCTAGCCCTGGTCCATGATCAAAAGTTAAGTCACCTTCTAAGCAAGGTGATTTTTTTCAAAATGAATTACATTTTTTTCTTTATATTCATTTCCTTTCTTTTACTGATTTTCACCTATGCCATAAGAATCATTTCAAGGATTCTGCCTCTCTAGTTAGTTCATTAGTTGACTCTTTATTGAAAAGGGAAGGGGGAAAACAATCTAATTATAATAAATGCAATGGTTAATGATGATGGTACTAGTAGTATATACTTTATGCTTATATACTTTGGTCCATTCATTCCTCCTAAGAACCTTACAGGAGGTGCAATTATGGTGTGCATTTTACAAATGTAAAAACTGAGGCTTAGAAAGGTTAAGTAAGAAAGGTAACAGACTAGCAAGGAGAAGTTATAGAACTCTAATCCAGATCTAATTTCAGAGTCCACAACTCAGTAATTTAATTATAGCTGCCACTCTTAATCTAGTGAAAAGGATAAGTGCTCTGAAAGTAATTCACAGCCAACACTGTATTGTTTTCTTGATATCACTGAAATACCAGCCTGATGTTAAATACCTACATCATCTACAATTAACTTAATGAAGATCCTGGAGCTAATTTTTTTCTGGGAAATCCTATGGATCCCACTCTGTTTTATTACTCTGCTATTCTCTCTTCTGGAATACTCTCTTCATCATTCTGAATATGACTAAATTAAAACTTACCTTTCAAGTATATAGAAAAGCTCTATATGAATATAAGCTTAATATAAGCTCTAAATGAACCCCTAAAATTTTAAAACAAAGAGTTTTAGCTAATAAGCCAAAGGACAGAAAATGGAGTGATAAAATATGCTTAACTAAAGAAGTCAGAGAAAAGGACAAAGAACAGATGAGACAAAAAAAGACTACAAATATCAAGATGGCAAATTTAAACTCAGCAAGATCAATAACCACATTAAATGTAAATGGTACAAACAGCCAATGAAAAGGCAGAGATTATGCCAATAAATTCAACAACTCAGTTAAAATAGACAAATTACTTAAAAGGCACAAACTCCCAGAGCTTAATCAAGAAGAATGAGATAATCTGCATAACCCTGCCACTGTTAACCAAATTAAATTTATGGTTACTACTCTACTCCTAAATGGTTTCCTTGGGGTAATTCTATCAAGCATTTAAGGAAGAAATACTGCATTCTACATGAACTGTTCCGGAAAATTCAAGATGAGGGAATATTTCCCAACTTCAGTATCTAAACCCAGCAATACAATGATACCAAAACCAGACAAGAAAACAACAGACCAATAACCACCAGGAGGGTACATGCAAAAATGCTCAATATTTTAACAAACTGAATCCAAAACATATAAAAAGGATAATACATCATAATTAAGCAAGCACAGTCTAGGAATTTGACAATGGGTGGCAAACATGGTTTAACATTTGAAAACTAAAAATTTATGAGCATAATTTACCATATTGACAGACTGAAAAAGAAAAACCATACAAACATCTCAAGAGCTGCAGAAAAGGCATCCAGAAAAATTTACATCCATTTCTGATAAAAACTCTCAAAAAGCTAGGAAGGAAACTTCCTTGAACTTATAAAGAACATCTCCAAAAACACTACAGCTAATACACCTAACTTTGAAAAGTTGAATGTTTAACCCCTTATGATCAAAAATGAGGTAAGAATGTCTGTTCATACCATGCATATTCAATACTATATTAGAGGTTCTAGCCAATGCAATAGAACAAGAAAAAGTAATGAAAAAGATTTTAAAAGAATTGTCTATATTCATAGATGATATAACCACCAATGTAGAAAAACTAAAAGAATCTACAAAAACATTATTAGTATAGCTGAGTTTAAGAAAGTTGCAGAACACAAGATAAACCAATTATACCATGTAAGTGTATTTATTAAAAACATATATTAGATTAAAAGATATTTTAAAAGAATAAGCTGGGAAGCTTATAAAAATACAGATTCAAAATAAGCAAAAAATATGAAATGTTAAAGTAAACACGTTCATATGCACAGCAATGGAATACTTTTAGTGTTCATACTTAAAAATGTTTTTTATAAGCATCATTTTCTCTATTTTCTTGAGGGAAAATCTTCTGGTCCTCAAATCTTGCAGAGTAAATGAATTCTCAATTTTTAAAAGTGTCATATGTCACAAACACAACTGGTGGTAATTAAGGTTGTGAGATACTATTCTGCAAAGAGAAATTTTGTTTTTCATGGAAGTCTATTTCCCTAGCAAAAGAATTCAATACACTTGTAGTAACAGCTTGAATGAAAGAAAAAATCGGGGACTAAAGACTGATATGTGTGTGAACATTTAAAAGTACCAGGATGACCTAGGGCAGTGCTTTTAATTTCAAATTAAAATTAGAATTGTAAAGATAAATTTGCCTACATCTTGTCATAAATGTAGGTTTAAAGCATAAAGTAAACCAAATATGAACTTCCACTTAAATAACTGGATTAAAATTTTAAAGAAATACAGAAGATACACATACACACAATCTACAGAGATTCTCTTTAGACTAGTGGTTTCCAAGCTTTGCAGTATGTTTTCATCCCCCTGAGACCTTTAAAATCCTGATGCCCAGGCCACACTCCAGAGAAATCAAAATGAGCTGAGTGGGGGAATATGCATCAGTCTTTTTTACAGATCCCAGATGATTCTAATGTGCAATAAAGTTTGAGAACCACTGTGTTAAGGTAAAATTTGATAATACACCCATTGTCAAATTAGTCATTTAATTTGGAGCCCTTATAGGTTGTTTTAAGTCTCTAACTGCCTGGACTAACTGAATTACCATGGAAAACTTCTTGTAATAACCATCTGCAAAATGCCATCTTTGCATAGGGATAGAAAGAAGCTGAAGTGTTGGAGATACTAAAAATACATGATTTAAAGAAAAAAGGGAGAGGTGGTATTCAATTTCCAAACTCCTCAAAAATTTTACTCATGAAACACCAACTCACACTGATTACCCAAGAACAAACATTTCTGATGCTGAAATCATAGCCCAGAGCAGAAACACTCTCTGAGATTGATGCTTATTTCACAAAGCACATACATTATACCTAGAACATTTGTGATGTTTCCATTCCAGTACACTACAATCCACCCTCCATTTCCAACTCTCACCTTAATCTCAACAGAGGATCCCAAAATTTATAGAAGTTTCAAATAAATGAAGGGTATACTTCCAGACAGATATGCTGGAAATAGTATATTGCCCACCCTGGTTCATGGGACAATAAAGTTCTCTCAGTGGGTCAAGATTCAACAGATGGAAATTAGTTAACAATAGATTATTCACAACCTCTGCTTCTTTTCCCCATGCCTGTATCCGAATCTGAAATGAGTATTATTATTATTATTTTTTTACTTTGATGAGAATAGGTATGTATTAGCAGAAGTGGATGGGACATTTTAGGGCTAAGGTTTACAGTGGATCTATTAACCTATTGTTAGTACACCAATGCAGAGTTTAATGACTTGGCTTACCTTATGGCACATGTAGGATCCACCTTTCTTCACCCGGTCTTTTCCAGAAGGGGGGCCTTTCTGTGGATGAAGAGAACACATCAGTCCAGAAAGCACAGATGTTCCTCAAGGACTGGCAGAGTTTGTTTTAGTCCAACCAGCTCTTCACAGCTGCCTCAACTCTTCACATGCTTTTCTGCCCCCGGACCCTGAATCTGCACCCACGCACCCTTCCAAATGCCCACCTCTACAAATCCTACCCACCCTCTAAGGTCCGGCTCAGGTTCCCACTTTGGTGAAATCTTTGTGACTATAGCAAACAATTCCCCCTTCTAAGCCCCCGTAATAGCATTTCTCACCTAGGTGACTAATAAGCTGCTTGGCAGCATCTCCTAGAGCACCTTCTCATGCTGATATGCAAATTTATCCTGCCTAACAACTGGCTTGTTTAAGTGGACTAGCTAGCCTTTTGAATTATGTTTTTATAATCTTACTGTGCAACACCTAATAAACCCTTTGCTGACTGAAGGACTTTGCTTTTCATCTTTTAAAAAAAATTTTAGGTCAGGTTTATTGAGGTATAATTTACATACAGTAAACTTTAACCTTTTTAATCCTTTTTAAATGCACATATCTGGTGAGTTTTGACAAACGTATAGGTATGTAACCACTACCACAATCAAGATACGGAACACAGTTTATCTTTTTAAAATGATTTATATAGTGCTGCTATGAGCCAAGCATGGATGCAAATATTAACCCATGTAATCTCTATAACTTCTTTTTTTTTTTTTTTAAGATTTTATTTTTAAGTAATCCCTACATCCAGCATGGGGCCGGAACTCACAACCCCGAGATCAAGAGTTCCATGCTCCACCCACTGAGCCAGCCGGGCGCCCCTCTCCATACCAACTTCTGAAGTAAGATAAGCAAGTGGCAGAATAAGGATGGATGCACACCCAGGCAGCCTGGCTCCAGTCCATTTGATGCTCTCCGTTTAGAGACCAGGAATGTAGGAAATTGGGCAATGCCTACAAGGGGGGCAAGAAGCAAGAGTTGCTACCACTGTAGGGAAAACTGAAGCCTGAATCAGCCAGCCAAGAGGTAAGACTATTTTTTCTAGGAAGGGCTTTGGATAAAAGTGCACTGGAAATGAACATCCTAAAACTTTAGTTGCCAGCATAAGGGCCTCAACATCAGATGAGTCATGCAAAGAACATCTGAGAAGTACCAATAACCTCCTACAAACCAGAACCACATATGGGAAGTTTAGGGGCTTACATTTTTTTTGCTTTTCCTTTGTTAGGCAAAAAGTCAATTAATCATGTAGCTGCCTGCTTTTTGTCTACTGAAAACGAGACAAGGTCGAACAATGCCGCTTATCTTAGTTTTCCTTTTCTTGTCAACTACCTAGAGTCAAGGGTTCAGACATAAGTGGCAGAAGTTAAAAGAACCATGTTTTCTCCAAGCTTGGCTAACATACTGACCTGCAAATGTCAACTATGTGGGCAGAAGTTCACGTTCTCTAAGCACTTCCAGGTACTTAGAAAGGGTCACAGCCCACGCCCCCAGCTATTCTTCATTTCACAGCAGGGCCCCAGTATTTCCATGGCCTTAAATGCTTAATGCCATGCTAATAAACTTTTAGCAGTTAGAAATGGGCAAACTGTAAATGAGAAAAACTACCTGTGAAAATAAGGACTGCCAGCGCAGCCTTCTTCCCAGGAGTGTCTGGAACCTGACAGACATTGCATCAGAATCTGCTGGGTGTGTTTATTATCCTAGAGAAGTATGAAGCTGAAAGGAACACATTGCTATCTGTGGAGTTATCCCACATAATGGCCAATGTCTCCTACAGGGAATTTCTTGCTGAGGAGTTTTTGCCGTACCACTGCTTCCCTCAGGTGGCTCTCCACGTGCTGCGTCACGATGCACCAAATGACAGCTTACATTCTGACCGAAGTATCTGATATCATGCAAGATTAAATTCTTTTGTCAGGTTACATCGAAGGACAAGAAGGAGCTGATTTGCCAATAAGAACGAGCGAGAACAAAATCATTCCCTTTCATCACCGTCTCCGATGAACTAAGCCTGCAGTCAATAAATACGACACTTATCAAAGGGACACAAACACTACTGAGAGTCACCCTGTACTGACAACCACAGCAATTAATACTGTCCTCGATTTAGGTGACTGCTCAGATGATCCTTTTTTTTTTTTTTTAAAGATTTTACTTATTTGACAGAGAGAGACACAGAGAGAGAGAGAACACAAATGGGGAGTGGGAGAGGGAGAAGCAGGCTTCCCGCTGAGCAGGGAGCCCAATGTGGGGCTCGATCCCAGGACCTGGGACCATGACCTGAGCCGAAGGCAGACACTTAACGACTGAGCCACCCAGGCGCCCCTGCTCAGACGATTCTTACAAATAAAACTATTTTTGCCAGAAAACAACATGAGGTAGGATTAGCTGTAACTGTTTGAAATGCTCACCACTTTGCAAAACCAACCAACCAACCAACCAAAACAAACAAAAAAAACCCACAGAAAAATTACTAGGAGGGTTGTAGCAGTTTGAATAGTGTCCCCCAAAACTCACATTCACTTAGAGCCTCAGAATGTGAACTTATTTAGAAATAGGGACTTTGCAGATTTGTAATTTTCGTAATTTGTTAAGATGATGTCATACAGTATAATGGTGAACCCTAAAAGTGCAATGACTGGTGTCCTTGTCATAGGAGGACAGGACACAGAGAGACACGCAGAGGAGGCCATGTGAAGATGGAGGCAGAGACTGGCATGATGCAGCTACAAGCCGAGGATTCCTAGGACCTGCTAGAAGCTAAGAAAAGGCAAGGAAGGGATCTCCCCTAGAGATGCCGGAGGGAGGACAGCCCTGCCAGAACCTTGATATTAGCCTTCTAGACTCCAGATTGTGAGAATAAATGTCTGTTGTTTCAACCACCAAGTTTGTGGTAACTTGTTACGGCAGCCCTAGGACACCAATACAAAGGGGAAATGTCATTTCTATTTGTCAAAGAAAGGATCGATACATCAAGATTCAAACTGTCTCTCATGATCAAGTTTGTGAGTGCAGGTTAAAACCACTTAGGAAGCTACGAACACTAGTGTCTGAATGCGTCATCTTTCTGCCTATTACCCCTCAGGAGAACAGAGGCTGCGGTGCTCCAGCACCTCTACCACCTATATTAAAAACCTAAGTAAAAAACCACACTGAACACAGGGACTCCACCCAGAAACAGACAAGGACCCATGTGAATGTTATCTCCAAAGGGACTACTACCCATAGCCACTCTACTCCCAGACACCAAAATACGAACGTCTCTAATGCTTGGATGACTGCAAAAAACAGAAAAAAAACAAACAAAAAAATGCGAGTTTCTAAATGTCTGCCCCAGTGATCTCAAAAGGCCAAGATGCAGCTAAAGTTCTCAGGAAAAGAGATAAAGAAGCAACGCTGAGTGTTAGTGCAGGGAAATATACCCTCATTTAAAACACCTGGGAAGGCATAAAAGTCGTCAACAATGAAAAACCCACAGGACCCTCATCAGTAAGACAGGCTTGTTGAATGAAAAATAAGCCGGCAGGAAGGAGGGTGGCCAGCCTGCTCAAAGCTGCCAGGATGTATTTCAAAGAAGCAATAACAATGACATTTTGTGCAGTAAAGAGGGACACTACCCTTCCCCTCCTTTGCATACACAACACGATGACAAGGAAAGCAACAAAAGGGACTGAGAATCTGACAAAATGTCATCAGTCAGCAAAGAGTCAAAAAGCACTACTGTTAAACATGCTGTCTGATACACTCACTCTGCAGTGTGGAATACTATGCAGCTGTTAAAAAGAATGAGGCACATTAAAGAAAACACAAGGCACTTCTGTCAGAGTATATTACACTATCATTTTTGCTTAGAAGATAACATGGAATCAAGGATTTACTCTGCTTTTCTTATACAGTGTGTCCCAGTGGGGAGTTGGTTACCTGGAGTGAGCATCTGGCCCTGGGGCACAGGAGGGCGCCTTGTGGGCCACTCCTCATGTAACGCACTCAACCACGTTTTCATTCTCATTCAGTTTGATGCACTGTTTGATTTACCTCGGAGCTTGCCCTGTGACCCAGGGATTATTTAGAAATGTGTTGTTACTTTCCAAGTGTTCGGAGATTTTCCTAATTTATTTCTGTTATTGATTTCCAGTATGACTCCATTGTGATTGGAGAGCATACTCTATATGACTACAACATTTAAAAATGTACTGAGGTTTATTTGATGATATAGGATTTGGTCTTTGGTATATGTTCCATGAGTTCTTGAAGGGATATTCTGCTCTTGTCGGTTAGATCCTCTTCATTGATGGTATCACTGAGTTCTCTTCTATCCTTGCTGATCGTCTATGTAATTATACTGTCAATTGTTGACAAAGGGGTGTGAAAGTTTCCAACTACAATTGTGGATTGGTCTATTTCTCCTTTGAATTCTTTGTTAAATTAGTTTTTGCTTCATATGTCTCAGCTGTATTCATTGGTGCATGTATATTTAGTATTACTATGTCGTTTTGTTGGATTAACCATTTTATCATTACAGAATGTCCTTCCCTGACTCTGTCAAATTGCTTTGCTTCAAAGTCTGCCTTATATGATATTAATATAGCCATGCCTACTTTCTTTTGAGTAATGTTTGTATAGTATCTCTTTTCCCATCATTGTTTTCAATCCACTTACATCATTATATTTGAAAAGAGTTTTTGGTAGACAGGATATAGTTAGGTTTTATTTTTAATCCACATGGCCAATCTATTTTTTAATTGATATACTTAGAGCATGTGCTTTTAAAGAAATTACTGATATGTTGGGGCTTAAGTCTGCCATTTTTAAAAAATTTTATTTTACTATGTTAGTCACCATACATTACATCATTAGTTTTTGATGTAGTGTTTCATGATTCATTGTTTGCATATAACACCCAGTGATCCATGCAATACGTGCCCTCCTTAATACCGATCAGCCGGCTAACCCATCCCCCCCACCCCTCTCCCCTCTAAAACCCTCAGTTTGTTTCTTAGAGTACATTGTCTCTCATGGTTCGTCTCCCCCTCCGACCTCCCCCCTTCATTTTTCCCTTCCACCTTCCTCTTCCTCTTCCTCTTCTTCTTCTTCTTTTTTTAACATATAATGTATTATTTGTTTCAGGGGTACAGGTCTGTGATTCATCAGTCTTACACAATTTACAGTGCTCACCATAGCACATACCTCTCCAATGTCCATCACCCAGCCACCCCATCCCTCCCACCCCCCAACACTCCAGCAACCATCACTTTGTTTCCTGAGATTAAGAGTCTCATAGTTTGTCTGTCTCTGGTTTCAACTTGTTTCATTTTTAACTCCCTTCACCTGTGATCCTGTCTTCTCAAATTCCTCATATCAGTGAGATCAAATGATACTTATCTTTCTCTAATTGACTTCTTTCGCTTAGCATAATAGCCTCTAGTTCCATCCAAGTCATTGCAAATGGCAAGATTTCATATTTTTTGATGGCTGCATAATATTCCATTGTGTACATATATACCACATCTTCTTTATCCATTCATCTGTTGATGACATCTAGGTTCTTTCGATAGTTTGGCTGTTGTGGACAATGCTGCTATAAACATTGGGGTGCACATACCCCTTTGGATCCTTACATTTGTATCTTGGGGGTAAATACCCAGTACTGCAATTGCTGGGTTGTAGGGTAGCTCTATTTCCAACTTTTTGAGGAACCTCCATACTATTTTTCGGACTGGCTGCACCAGCTTGCATTTCCACCAACAGTGTAGGAGAGTTCCCCTTTCTCCGCATCCCCGCCAACATCTGTCGTTTCCTGACTTGTTAATTTTAGCCATTCTGACTGATGTGAGGTGGTATCTCATTGAGGTTTTGATTTGTATTTCCCTGATGCCGAGTGATGTTGAACAGTTTTTCATTTCTCTGTTGGCCATTTGGATGTCTTCTTTGCAGAAATGTCTATTCATGTCTTCTGCCCATTTCTTGATTGGATTATTTGTTCTTTTGGTGTTGAGTTTGATAAGTTCTTTATAGATTTGGATACACCCTTTATCTGATATGTCATTTGCAAATACCTTCTCCCATTCTGTCAGTTGTCTTTTGGTTTTGTTGACTGTTTCCTTTGCTGTGCAAAAGCTTTTTATCTTGATAAAGTCCCGATAGTTCATTTTTGCCCTTGCTTCCCTTGCCTTTGGCAATGTGTCTAGGAAAAAGTTACTGCGGCTGAGGTCGAAGAGGTTGCTGCCTGTGTTCTCCTCTAGGATTTTGATGGATTCCTGTCTCACATTTAGGTCTTTCATCCATTTTGAGTCTATTTTTGTGTGTGGTGTAAGAAAATGATCCAGTTTCATTCTTCTGCATGTGGCTGTCCAGTTTTCCCAACACCATTTGGTGAAGAGACTGTCTTTTTTCCATTGGACATTCTTTCCTGCTTTGTTGAAGACTAGTTGACCATAGAGTTGAGGGTCCATTTCTGGGCTCTCTCTTCTGTTCCACTGATCTATGTGTCTGTTTTTGTGCCAGTACCATACTGTCTTGATGATAACAGCTTTGTAATAGAGCTTGAAGTCTGGCATTGTGATGCCCCCAGCTTTGGTTTTTTTTCAACATTCCTCTGGCTATTCGGGGTCTTTTCTGGTTCCATACAAATTTTAGGATTATTTGTTCCACTTCTTTGAAAAAAGTGGATGGTATTTTGATAGGGATTGCCTTAAATGTGTAGATTGCTCTAGGTAGCATAGACATTTTCACAATATTTGTTCTTCCAATCCATGAGCATGGAATGTTTTTCCATTTCTTTGTGTCTTCCTCAATTTCTTTCATGAGTATTCTATAGTTTTCTGAGTACAGATTCTTTGCCACTTTGGTTAGATTTATTCCTAAGTAGCTTATGGTTTTGGGTGCAAGTGTAAATGGGATCAACTCCTTAATGTCTCTTTCTTCCGTCTTGGTGGTGGTGTATAGAAATGCCACCGATTTCCGTGCATTCATTTTATATCATGCCACTTTACTGAATTCCTGTTGAGTTCTAGCAGTTTTGGGGTGGAGTTTTTTGGGTTTTCCACATGAAGTATCATATCTGCAAAGAGTGAGAATTTAACTTCTTCTTTGCTGATTTGGATGCCTTTGATTTCTTTTTGTTGTTTGATTGCTATGGCTAGGACTTCTAGTACTATGTTGAATAGCAGTGGTGATAGTGGACATCCCTGCCGCATTCCTGACCTTAGGGGGAAAGCTCTCAGTTTTTCCCCATTGACAATGATATTCGCTGTGGGTTTTTCATAGATGGCTTTTAAGATATTGAGGTATGTACCCTCTATCCCTACACCCTGAAGAGTTTTAATCAAGAAAGATGCTGTACTTTGTCAAATGCTTTTTCTGCATCTTTTGAGAGGATCCTATGGTTCTTATTCCTTCTTTTATTAATGTATCATGTTGATTGATTTGTGGATGTTGAACCAAACTTGCAGCCCAGGAATAAATCCCACTTGGTCGTGGTGAATAATCCTTGTAATGTACTGTTGGATCCTACTGGCTAGTATTTTGGTGAGAATTTTTACATCCATGTTCATCAGGGATATTGGTCTGTAATTCTCCTTTTTGATGGGGTCTTTGTCTGGTTTTGGTATCAAGGTAATGGTGACCTCATAAAATGAGTTTCGAAGTTTTCCTTCCATTTCTATTTTTTGGAACAGATTCAGAAGAATAGGTATTAATTCTTCTTGAAATGTTTGGTAGAATTCCCCTGGGAAGCCATCTGGCCCTGGGCTCTAGTTTGTTGGGAGATTTTTGATTACTGCTTCAATTTCCTTACTGGTTATGGGTCTGTTCAGGTTTTCTATTTCTTCCTGGTTCAGTTTTGGTAGTTTAAAGGTCTATAGGAATGCATTCATTTCTTCCAGATTGTCTAATTTGCTGGCATATAGTTGCTCCTAATATGTTCTTATAACTGTTTGTATTTCTTTGGTGTTGGTTGTGATCTCTCCTCTTTCATTCATTTTATTTATTTGGGTCCTTTCTCTTTTCTTTTTGATAAGTCTGGCCAGGGGCTTATCAATCTTACTAATTCTTTCAGAGAACCAGCTCCTACTTTTGTTGATCTGTTCTATGCTTCTTTTGGTTTCTATTTCATTGATTTCTGCTCTGATCTTTATTATTTCTCTTCTCCTGCTGGATTTAGGCTTTATTTGCTGTTCTTTCTCCAGCTCCTTTAGGTATAGGGTTAGGTTGTATATTTGAGACCTTTCTTGCTTCTTGAGAAAGGCTTGTATTGCTATATACTTTCCTCTTAGGACTGCCTTTGTGCATCCCAAAGATTTTGAACAGTTGTGTTTTCATTTTCATTTGTTCCCACGAATTTTTTTAATTCTTTAATTTCCTGGTTGACCCATTCATTCTTTAGTAAGATGCTCTTTAGCCTCCATGTATTTGAGTTCTTTCCGACTTTCCTCTTGTGATTGAGTTCTAGTTTCAAAGCACTGTGGTCCGAAAATATGCAGGGAATGATCCCAATCTTTTGGTACTAGTTGAAACCTGATTTGTGACCTAGGATGTGGTCTATTCTGGCGAATGTTCCATGGGCACTAGAGAAGAATGTGTATTCCATTGCTTTGAGATAGAATGTTCTGAATATATCTGTGAATTCCATTTGGTCCAATGTGTCATTTAAAGCCTTTATTTCTTTGTTGATCTTTTGTTTAGATGATCTGTCCATTTCAATGAGGGGGGTGTTAAAGTCCCCTATTATTATTATATTTTTGTAGATGTGTTTCTTTCATTTTGTTATTAATTGGCTTATATAATTTGCTTTCTCTGTCTCTCAATAGTGTGACTATGAATTGTCTAGGTGTATTCTTTTTGTTTATCCTATTTGAAGTTATTTGAACTTTTTGGATCTCTATAGATAATTTTCATCAAATTTGGTATTTAAATAATTTCTTCAAAAATGTTTTGTTCCTTGGGGC
Organism: Mirounga angustirostris; assembly: GCF_029215605.1. Classification (NCBI taxonomy): domain Eukaryota; kingdom Metazoa; phylum Chordata; class Mammalia; order Carnivora; family Phocidae; genus Mirounga; species Mirounga angustirostris. The sequence goes on along the minus strand of NW_026991709.1, from coordinate 170,145,449 downwards.
GCCTGGGTGACTCAACTGGTTAAGTGTCCGATTCTTGATCTCAGCTCAGGTTTTAATCTCAGGGTAGTGAGTTCAAGCCCTGCACTGGGCCCCACTCTGGGCTTGGAGCCTACTTAAAAAAAAAAAAAAGTTTTGTCCCTTTTTCTCCCTCCTCTCCATCTGAGACTCCTATTATACATGCGTTAGAACTATGTTGGAACAGAATGCTCTATTGATTTGTCTCCAGTCTTTCTCCCTCCTCTGTTATTTGGCTTGGAAAACTTCTCTTGATTTACCTTCAAGTTCACTGATTCCTTCTTCTATTTCTAACCTATTGAGTTAATGTAGGGAAATCTTATTTCAGTTATTATAGTTTTCACTTCTAGAAATTTCACTTGACTCTATCATTTCCATTTGTCTACTGTGATTCTCTGTTGACACATATCATATTTCCTACTATTTCTTTGAATACATTTTCCTTTAATTCTTTAAATATAATAGCTGCTTTGAAGTCTTTGTTAAATCCAACATGTGGACCTACTCAGAGTCAGTTTCTATTTAACTAATCTTTTTCCTTAATATGGGTCACACTTTATTGTTAATTTGCAATGTTTATTACTTTTTAGGTGTAAAGTAGACATTTAGATTATTTGCTCATGCATGCACACACGCTAGTTGCTCTACATCTGATTGAACCATGACAGGCAAGTGTTAATAGACGCTGAAGCTAAGTTATGGGCACATTCTCTCTGCTCTTATTATCATTTCCTTAATAAAATCCTAAAAAAATAACGTATATTCATATATGCTAACAGATGCATAGACTCCATTTATAAAGGGAGTCATTAAAGAACTATTAATGTTGCCTGAGGAGGAAGGAAGGGCTTGGGACACAAGGATGGAAGTTGTGTACTTTTTGAAATCCACATTCACAAACTACCTATTCATTTTTTTAATGAAAAAAAAGAAACATTTAGTACAATAAAAATTAAAATGATCTGGCATGTATTGGTTCTGTTTCACTGACACTCAGAGATAACACTGATTATTAAAGCCAAAAAGCACCTTTTATTTTGCATTCACCATCTCCTCATTATAATCAATTCTTACTACTAAATAGCACAATACATTTTTCAAAGCAGGAAATAAGAGTTAGCCTCTGAAAAAGGCTTAACCACCTTATCACAGACTCTCCTTTTTATAACCATCATCCTTTTAGGAATCAAATAAGTTAGGTAGCACTGCAATGGTATTCAGATGCTAGCCGACTGTTAGCCTTTCAACCATTGTCAGAGTGAGGGCAGGTCTGGAAAGACTGTTCAGTTTAAAACTAACAAGCTTGGGGCGCCTGGGTGGCTCAGTTGTTAAGCGTCTGCCTTCGGCTCAGGTCATGTTCCTGGGGTCCTGGGATCGAGCCCCGCATCGGGCTCCTTGCTCTGTGGGGAGCCTGCTTCTCCCTCTCCCACTCCCCCTGCTTGTGTTCCCTCTCTCGCTGTGTCTCTCGCTGTCAAATAAATAAATAAAATCTTTAAAAAAAATAAAAAATAAAAATAAAAAAATAAAAAAATAAAACTAACAAGCCTATTCTTTTTTTTTTTTTTTTTAAGATTTTATTTATTTATTTGACAGCGAGAGACACAGCGAGAGAGGGAACACAAGCAGGGGGAGTGGGAGAGGGAGAAGCAGGCTTCCCGCCAAGCAGGAGCCCGATGTGGGACTCGATCCCAGGACCCCGAGATCATGACCTGAGCCGAAGGCAGACGCTTAAAGACTGAGCCACCCAGGCGCCCACAAGCCTATTCTTTTAACACTAAAGGGAATCAGAGCTGAGCAGAAAAGTTGGGAACAGTGGATTTACTCCTGGCTGGCAAAATCTAGGTTGTTTGAAATCAGAAAATGCTTCTGAGATCAGCTAGCTCAGAAGCTCCCCACCTGAGCTCTTTGGAACTGAGAAAATAGAAATGGGATCTCTTGCACTTAGTCAAGATTTTGAAAAGACTTTTTAAAGACCTCATTAAATTATCAATGAAAAAACTGGTCTGGATAACCCAAACAGGTATTTTTTAAGGCCCTATCTCCTTCTGGTCTTACCAGCACTATCAACATTATTTCCCATCATCACCCCCCAGGACAATGAGGTTCCTATGTCCCCTGAAATGACACAAGATTCTTTTTGCATAATATGCCAGTCCCCGCTATCCATTTAACTTCTATTTATCTTGTAAGATCCACCTCAAGTATTATCTATTAATGAAGAGCATGAGCTCTGCAGTCAGACAATCTGCCTGGGTCCAAGTCACAGCTCTGACCTTGACTCTGAGAATAGCCTAGGCCTAATAAAGTAACCCTTCTACATCCCAGGTTCTTCCCCAGCAAAATGGAGATGATAGAGATGATAACAGTATCTATTTCATTGGATTGATGTGGGGATTAAATAAGATAATGCATAAAAGGGACTTCGTAATAAATAATAAATGTGCAGTTTCTGTTGTTACTATTATATAGTATTAGTTCATGAAGTCTAACTCAGGTTTCCCAAAAGTACCCATAAACTTATTAATCCAGGTGGCATGTAATTTCTAAAATTCCAAAATCAAAGAGATCACTTTACCCAATTTTTCAAAGGCCAAACCCTCAAAGGAAGTCCAAGTTCTAATAAAATAGCTGACATGTTAATAACCCTGTAGAAGGAAGACAGATTATCCTATTTTACAATGAAATTCACATAGCTAGTCAGTGCGTGCAGAAGTTGTCATCACAGCATTAGACTTAGCAGAACATGAATATTTTCAATGGTAAAACCAACACAAAAACATTCTGGGAGCCACAGAAAGAGTGGAGTGAACCTCACCTTTAAAACTGGCTTTTGAAAATGTGATTTGCCTCTGTACTACTTTCTCTCTCCCTGCCTGGTCCAAATGATACAACAAACCCCTGAGGAGAAAACTGAAATTCATTATTTTCAATTTGACAATGGCAGCTAGCCTGTATTTAACAGCATTCCTGAGAAGGCCCAGCAACCCTGTAAATATCTTAAAGTGCTTTAAATACTGTTTTTGTCTGAGGATTAAATCCTGATTCAAACCAACCAATGATAATGATAGCTTTGAAAAAGCAGTGGACATCCAGTGAAGGAATGAATCAGAAAAGGCCATACATATCTGCTCTTCACTGAATCTCCTCCATTTCACCACACTCGTGCTCATGCTAGACTCCTCAGGAGTAATTCTGGATTCCGAGCTCTCCCTAACCCCCACCCCCAGTTGATCTGATTAGCTCTATCTCCAAAGCAGATCTCTAATTGATGGCAGCTATCATCTGAATGGTAACTACCCTGGTACCAACCTCCATTTCTCACCTGGACCACTACAATGGCCTCCTAATGGGTCTTGCAGTTTCCTACATGGTATCTAATTAAAGCACAATAATATTGGTAGAATAGGTAAAAGACTATGCCATGGTGCAAGAAACTAGACCAAGAAAAAAAAAAAAAAAAGGAGTACGTACTTTATGATCCCAATCATGTAAAACTCTAAAAAATACAAACTAATATACAGTGACAAAAAGCAGATAATCGCTTGGGTATGGGAGGCAGAAAGGGGCAGGCTGAAGGGATTACCAAGGCACCCAAGGAAACTTTTGGGTGATGGATATGTTTACTATCTAGACTGGTGATTTCATGGATATGTGTGTATATATACTTTTTGATCTGTGTGTGTGCACATACACACATACACACTAATGTATAAACTTACCAACTAGTACACTTTAGTTTTGTGCAATTTATGGCAATTATACTACAGTAAAGCTGTTCTTTAAAAATAAAAACAAACAAAATTATATTCTTAATAAAATATAAGGTGTGGGATTTCTTCAAATAATCCAGAGGAGGAGGGGAGCAAGGATTAGTGGGTGGAAATACAGATGAAACAATATTAGACATGAATTGATAATTATTAAAACCAGGTACTAAGGACATGGGGGTATCATATACTATTCTCTTGACTTTTGCATATTTGAAATTTTCTATAATAAAAACAATTTTTAAGTTAAAGGAGAGAAAATCATAAACCAGGATCAACTAAAAGAAGAAAAATACTACGCCTTCCAGAGCCCTAAACTGCTAGGAGTCCAAGGCTTCCTTAGAAGCTTAAGTGCAGGGGAATGTGGAGTTTAAAAGAACAGATTTTATTCTCCACTCTATAAGCCTGAGAAGTGGGCACGTTCCTTTGAGAGCTAAATCCTCCTCTCCCTCGTTGTCTAAAAGCTAGGCTCTCTTGCACACTTGACTTCTAGTTGAGCCTTCAAGCTGTCAGTTCGCACAGGCTCCCACAGATATGGTTCCAGCAGCCTGAAGTTGAGGATAAAAGACAATCAACCAGCCACCCATCTGAAGGACTTCACGCATGCTGAAGCAGCACCCTGATAAATAAGCAAGTACCTGCCGCAACAGGCAGCTCAGAAACAAATACGAGCAGCATGTTTATCTTTTTTTCCTGAAGCCTTCGCTCATGTATCTTCTAAAAGGAGTCTCAATCACCTCAACCAATTTTTAAAGAAAGGAACTCTCAGCCGACATTAGGTTAGAGCATGCTAACTCACCATCTCATTTGAGCCTCACAGGAGGCTTGGGAAGCAGCAAGTATCTTTATCCCCATTTTAAACATGAGAAATACTGAAACTCAGGAGGATGAAATACATGGAGCGCCCAAGGCCCCACAGCCAGCAAGTGACAGGGCCAGGAGTCGAGGTCCGACCCACCTCTGTGTCTGCCCAGCTTGACTGTCCTCCAAGCTCAGTAGCAACTCTGCCCAAAATGCATGTATGAAGAAAAGTCAAATCCCACTAACTCACTCTTTTTACCCAATGTCAAACATGTCAAAGGATTTTAAGCGTAGGTAGATGAAACCATTACTTCAAATAAAGCTTTTTCAGTTAGGTATAATTTCTTTATCCCCTAGCACAACGACCTATGAAGAAGGGACTGCAATTAGCTTTATTTAGACATTGCATGAGGAGAGGAAAGTCATGATGTCCAAAGAAAGGTCAAAGAAAGAAAACTAGGGATCAGACTGGAAAGAACAGCACATTAAACACAAAAACCAAATTAACAACCCCCACAGCGTTGTGTCTGTCAAACCAGCATGCCCTGGGTGGTGATTGGCCTGTTAGCAAAATGAATGAAAACAGCCATTTCTTCCATGCTACTCATTTCACCCATGCTAGGTTAAAATGGAAGAGAATTTTCAAAACTGTACTAAATTTGCTCACTTTGTGGTGATTTCTCCATTTTCCAGTAAAAAAAAAAAAGTCACTTCATAGCCCAAGGTCTACAGTAACAATTCTTGCTTCTGGGGTAATGCATACAATCAGATATTTAAAACACTGATTCTAGGTATAGCAGCTTATAATAGCAACTAGTACTTAACTGAGCACATATTATAAGCAGGTATTGCTTTTAATGTTTGTAATATTTAAAATGATCTTCTGATATAGGTTTGATTATTGATAAGGCAACCACATAATTTATTGTCCAAGTAAAGATAATTGGGGGAACAAAAGGAAAACGCTATTAACAATGGTGCCAGGCACAGCCACAAACCACAAATGTTTAGACACGCAATCATTAGCCTCATTTTACAGATGGAGACGTAAGGAGCAGAGAGGTTAAACAGCCCGTCCAAGGTCACATATCTAGTAAGCCAGGGTTCAAGCCCAAGTCGTCTGGCTCTAGGCTCATACTCAACTGCTCTGCCGTGTGCCCCTGGTGAGCTGACACAGTATCGGATTTTTTAAAAATATATCATTCCATTGTTCAGTTTGAAGCGCACAAACGTCTCGGTATTTCACAAGTTCACTGCACGAAAATGACTAAAACCCAAGGAGAACAATGAGTGTGGAGTTCATATTTTTAAAAAACAAAGACGTTCATTTGTTGTTAGATATGCAGCTGAAACATGCCCCTTGTTAGATGTGCTTCTCTTAATCACTTCTCTCAGCATGGAATATCTGCTTATTTCACCCAGGAATAAACCCATATTAACAATCCACAGCAACACCTACCACTTGGACATGCATACTCAGATTGATACCACAGATGCCTTTAGTGGTTTCACTGGCTCAAACCGCACTGGGTTTGGGGGTCTTAACCTTATACCATAGAAGCAACTGTTCCATTTCATAGACCTGCTGTGTAAAAATCTCATCTTCCCTTGTGTATTGTTGGAATGGTTTTCAAAGACTTCCAAGGACAAATCATGTCCCAGAAATATGGTGATAAGTAGGGAGTTCAATAGTTTCATTACTATAGGCACCATAAAACCTCAATGAGCCACAACATCAGGCAGATACGTAGAAAGTGTTTGTGTGAATATACAAGACCGCTTGCGGACATGTTTTTTAAGGGAACATGATACTGGTGTGTTTCACATCATCCCTTTTCTCAAATTCCTCAGTGACACCACTGTCTTCTTACACTTAGAGTTCTTCCTGCATCTTCCCTCAGACAACTGCAAGGTTTGCTTCAATGCTCCAGTGAATGTCTCTGTCAGATGGCACTTCACCAGATGGGCTGAAAGATCATGCCCTCCCTCCACCCACCATCACTATCTCTCCTCTTACCTCGTATATCCCTTTCTTCCTAGCTGTGGTATAATAAAAAATAAACATTTGGTCCTTGTCCCTGGTTCCTGGTAGAAGGCTCCTAAAGTCCTTGGGATGTCCCGAGTGATGACTGTCTTTCTTTTGTAAGATAATGAGATGTTTCATTAGGGACAGGGGTTAGGTGTGTAGCTACCTTCAGGATGGGGCCTGGCTGCCAGAAAGACCAAGCCATTACAGGGCTTGGAACTTTCAGGACCACCCTTGACCTCCAGGGAGGGGAGGGGGGCTGGACTTTGGTCACCAATGGCCAATGATTTGCTCAATCATGCTTACTTAATTAAACATCTGTAAAAACCCTCTAAACAACAGGGTTCAGAGAGCTACCAAGTTGAACAATCGGAGGTGCTGGGAAGTTGGAATTGTTGTAGTAAATTACCCAGCCTGAAAGGGAGATCAGGAGAACCCCCAAGTCTGTAATCTGCTGGGCAGAAGTGTGCCTAGTGTGGTGATCTCATTTGGAGCAGGCATCTGAAATGAGAGCAGCCTTGTGGGACTGAGCCCTTGATCTGTAGTGTCTGATACTGACTCTGGAAAGAAAAAGTGCTGGGCTTACGACACATTACAAGCAGGAAGTATCAGTGAGAAAACTGCGGAGATCCCACAGGATGAGCCATGGCAGGAGGCATCACCAGGGAGCCAACACACAGGCGAGGAAGGCAGGGCAACCAGCGTCTAGTCCTGGTTCTGTCACTTTACTCTTGGCTTGAGTGTCCTCCCTTGTGAAATTCAGGTGCTGCACTAGAAACCCTACGAAGTCCTTTCTTTACCTCCATTCAGCACGAGCTGGTGGATACATCCCCAGATCCTTGCACCTTAAGGTTTCCCCATCCCAAATCACTTTGCTGGATTTGGACGGTGGTGATGGTTGCACAACAGTTTGATTGTACTCCAGGGATTCTTTCCAATTCTTGCCAAGATGAGAGGTAAGCAACACAACTGTCTTTCAGGTGCCTTATTCAAGGACCTGAACTTTTTTTTTTTTAATTGTTGTGAAATACACATAACATAAAAGTTACCATTTCATCCATTTTTTTTAACATTTTATTTATTTATTTTGATGGAGAGAGAGAGAGACAGAGACAGCGAGAGAGGGAACACAAGCAGGAGTAGGAGAGGGAGAAGCAGGCTTCCCGCTGAGCAAGGACCCCGATGCGGGGCTCGATCCCAGGACCCTGGGGCCATGACCTGAGCCGAAGGCAGACACTTAACAACTGAGCCACCCAGGAGCCCCCCATTTCATCCATTTTTAAGTACAAGTTGATCCTTCAACAACAAGGTTTTGAACTGCACAAATCCACTCATAGACGGATTTTTTTTTCGATAAATACACTGTAGTCCTGTAAATGTATTTTCTCTTACTTATTAACATTGTCTTTTCTCTAGCTTACTTTATTGTAAAAATACAGTATACAATATATATAATATACAAAATGTGTGTTAATCGACTGTTTACGTTATTGGTGAGGCTTTCAGTCAGTAGCAGGCTATCAATAGTTACCTTATGGAAGAGCCAAAAGTTGTACGTGGATATTTGATTATGCAGGGTGTCAGTGCCCCTAACCCTCTGTTGTTCAAGCGTCAACTACATACAGTTTGGTGGCATTAAGTGCAATCAAACTGTTGTGCAACCATCACCACCGTCCAAATCTAGCACTCTTTTCAGCCTGCAAAACTGAAACTCAACCCATTAAACACTAAGTCCCCGCTCTCGCTTGGCAACCACAAGTGCTAAATGCACAACTGCCATTCTTTCTGTCTCTATGAATCTGACTGTTCTACGTACCTCATTTAAGCAGACTCGTACAATACTTATCTTTTTGTGACTGGCTTATTTCACTTAGCATAATGTCTTCAAGGTTCATCCATGTGATAGCCTGTGTCAGAATTTTCTTCCCTTTTATGGCCAAATAATATTTCATTGCATGTTTGTACCATATTTCCATTAACCATTCATCAGGGGGCACTTAGGTTAGTTCCACCTTTGGCTATGGTAAATAATGCTGCTGTGAAAATGGGTGTACAAATATCTCTTCAAGACCCTGCTCTCAGTTCTCTGGGGGAGTATATCCCAAAGTGGGACTGCTGGATCATATAGTTCTATTTGCAATATTTTGAGGAAACCTATGTTGTTTTCCACAGCAAGTCCCAACAATAGTTGGAGCTGAGTTCCAATTTCTCCACATCCTTACCACCACTTATCATTTTCTGTTTTTTAAACAGTAGCCATCCTAGTGGGTATGAGGTGGCCAAGGGCCTCAATTCTTAGAGCCACTCTATCCAACTTCCTGGCAGGAAGCACAGAGAGAGAGAAAGAGAAAAGAGCAGCAAGGTGCTAAGAAAATGGTTACTACTCTCACCTATTAATGGTAGGTATTTATGAGCTGTTGAAAAGGCATGGACTACAGTAATTATGGAAATAAATGGTAATTTTTAACACCATTGTTAAAGACCATGAAATATCTAGGATGAAAACCAGTCAACATAAATATAGAAGAAGCAACTATTAAGAGAAAGTAAGTAGCCTACTGAAACTCTGCAACAAAGAATTAACTTTCTCATCATCTGCTCTATGGAATATGCAGATGGTTTTGTAATTTCAGAAGGCTTAATATGCTAATAGAACATTCATGGTCTATCCAATGGATTAGTTCTAAAGTACACGTCATCCTCAACAATGCAGGGTATATAGTGCTATCATCCTCAAGGAAAGTAACTTCTGGGCCAACTAGCCAAACCACCAACATCACAGGGTACAGACTACATTTGCTGAAAGGTTTGCTCCATACTCAACCACTTCCATCTCTCATAATAATGGTATAAAACTGTTCAGTCCTACTTACAAAGTCAGATACGGCCCTAAGCACTGCTTGAAGTGAGAAAAATAAAGTGTAGCCTTCTTAAGGATTTCATTTATCACATTCTCTTACTCTCACAATCTTCTGTGTTCTTCAATGACAACTCATTAGCAAGTTACAAAGACAGTATAAGCAATTAGCTTGAGCCAAGTGGTATTTATAGATAAACATTATTTTCAAAGAATACTTGAAGACTTCCATGATTTTATTTTCAACATCTAGAAAGTAGACAAATGGTAAGGGCCCAATTCCATAAGTTCTGTTGCCTCATTAGAAGCAGTGTGTACTTCCTTTAGTGGCTATAAACTAGAGACTGTCCACAGAAAGAAGCATTATTTATAACTGCACGCTACCAGATGGCTTATCTCCTTACCACATTCCTAAAAAGGTCCAGAACAGGGCGCCTGGGTGGCTCAGTTGGTTAAGCGACTGCCTTCGGCTCAGGTCATGATCCTGGAGTCCCTGGATCGAGTCCCGCATCGGGCTCCCTGCTCGGCAGGGAGTCTGCTTCTCCCTCTGACCCTCCCCCCTCTCATGTGCTCTCTGTCTCTCTCATTCTCTCTGTCTCAAATAAATAAATAAAATCTTTAAAAAGGTCCAGAACAAATGTCTTCCATGGATCTGATTTCAGAGTTAGGTATCAGTTCATAGCTTGCTAACTTACTGAAATTAAATTGTCATTACACATGAAACATAGTGGTCATAATTAGATTTGTCAAGGGCTTACTATATACCAGCCACTACATTAAAATTTTTCTTTGCGTTATCTTACTAAAACCTCTCAGTAACTCCACAGGGGTGCTACTATTTCCTTAACCAATGAGGAAGCTGAGTGAGAGTTTAAGTGACTTAATGTAGCCGGCTAAGCTAGGAAAACAGGTCCAACTCCAAAAATGCATGCTTTCAACCATCATGTTATATACTTCTTCCGTACATACACATGTGTATGTAATTAGGTGAGTTTGCTTGATTCTTTAACATCTGCAAGCTCCATGAGGGCAAGGGAATTGTGTCTGCTGGATTCCCCAGAACCCAACATTTGAATCTGGCATTGAGTGGGCTGCCAATAAATTTTCCTGAATGAATAAAAGTATATACTTTTATAGAAATCACACATGTGGGTATGTATATGCCTATATTATAAATGTGTCTACATATCCACATGAAAAAAATTCCCAGAATAACCTGGCAGAAAAGATGACTTAACTGTTCTATTTTTCTCTTCTCAATAACATGGTTTTATTTCCAGATCCTTAGGGAAAGAACAAATGAGTCACACGATGGCATAGGGAGTCATGAAAGGTAAGGCTATAGAAATGGGAAATGACACTATATTACTTTTACAATTAATTAACAAGTCAAATTTAGGTACAAAGGCTGATTTGCCAAGTCAGTAATTTTTAAAAATAATTTAGTGGAAATAACAGATTAGGAAGGTTAAGGACAGAAAGTTGATTTAAAATCTCAAGATGGAAGGAACGAGAGGCATAATTCCCTGCCTCTCCCTTGCTTTTGGAAGAAGCCACTGCATGACACAGCAATTCACATCTCCTAAATTATCTTCCATATTTATAACACTTCCTGAAATTCCTGACTTAATGTAGGCAGTTTGTGATAAAATACTACAAGGAAGTAAGTAGCCTTTCGTGTTTTGTTTTTCAAATAACATCTGGAGTCCGGTAACACTGTACAAGTCTCAAGATCACAAGACCTGGGATTTAATCCTGACTCTGAAAATCAAATTCAAAATCAGGACAAAGTCAACACCTCTCTCCACTCTATGAATTATCATAAGAAATGAGTCTAAGACCACATGCCTCCTTTTGCACAAGCAGGAATATTTTGAGGATATGAGCAATAAAGGGAGAGAGACTAAGAGAGAGAAAGCACTTTGAAGTGGGGGGGACCTCTACACATGTAAAGAATAAGCACTTTAACTTGACTCCTCACAAAAGCACTAGGCAGCCTGGGGTAAAATCAGAGTGATCACACCTGGATGCCATGTCTGTTTATCTCTTCTTTTGGAACCCAAAACACACTTTAATAATCTAGAAAGCTGATGTGGGGAAGGGCTTGGGCAACTATCTTCAAGTTGACAGAGACCCCACTTTTTCTTTCCAAACAAGTGGTAATGATTCCACCTATGACTGAGAAGTACCGTGGGAAAATGGTTTATGAATATGGACTGTTGTGTGTCAAAAACTATAAAGACAAGAATTATTCTCTGTGTTGGGAAATACACATGTTAAATTAGCTTTTGGTGACTGCCAAGCATGATAAGATAGAGACCTTGACTGAAAATGTTAAGCGTAAATAAGGGGCTAAGATACTGGGGAGAGTATTGGGAGAGTCATTGTAAAACCAAGAATAAAACTGCCCAGGGGAGCCTGAGTATGCAGAAGATGGGACGAGAAGCCCACAGAGTGGCAGACAGAACGCCATGTATGGTTGAGAAGGGCTGGTCCTGAGGAGGCAGCGTCTAAGCTTCTGGCTGTCAATTCATACCGCAGAGCACACTGAGACAGGAGATTAAAACCTCTGCAAATGACCCATTATGTAGGCCTACTTCCACCTAGAATTTTGCAAGTACCCCTCCTCTGGCCAGAAAAGCTGCTCAGACCTGGTCTTTCGGCTTTGGACCCAAATAAATAAGGGAGCATCTGCAAGCCCTACCACGCTCCTTTCTTCTTGGCCCTTTCCAGGTAAGTAGCCTTACACTAAAAAGGACACAGAAGTACACAGAGGCACATGGAAAGAATAAACAACCTTTGAGAGGAAGCCGAAACCTGGGCTTTGGTTCTGATTTCCCAAAGGTCAGTGGGGCAAAAACTTGCTATTACCATAGAAGTAAGGGACAATAATTAGGGATTTTGAAATTCAAATTCTCCGTAGGCAAGAACTATGATGTTTATGCCTGCCCCTAGCACACAGCACGTGTTCATTAAATGGGTACTAAATAAATGAAAGAAAAAGAACTCAATATGGTCCAGTGAAAAACAGAAGGAAGTGCTGAAGGGGAAAGTATTTTCAAAAAGGAAATGTTCCAACTGAGAGGTACCTGGAAAATAATAAGTGGTTCTAGAGTAATCACTATGTGGCAGGCGTGGTGCTAACTGCTCTAATCTCTTTTTAATCCTGAGAACAACCCAGGTCCTTAAATGTGATTGTTACTCCCATTTTATATATGAGGAAACAGAATCGAAGGATGTCATCCTCTTCCCACAAGTCCCCCATGCCATCAAGTGGCAGAACTATGATGTGGACTTAGGTCTGGATCATTTTTATTTTATTTATTTATTTTTAAAGATTTTATTTATTTATTTGACAGAGAGAGACACAGAGAGAGAGAGAGAACACAAGCAGAGGGAGTGGGAGAGGGAGAAGCAGAGTTCCCGCTGAGCAGGGAGCCCGATGCAGGGCTTGATCCCAGGACCCTGGGATCATGACCTGAGCCAAAGGCAGATGCTTAACAACTGAGCTACCCAGGCGCCCCAGGTCTGGATTATTTTTAAACCAGTCCTCTTAACCATGTTACTGCCCGCTGCTTCATCAGCCATTATCTACTCTCCAAGCCAGCACCGGACACCAGGGCAGTGGCCCAAATTTATTATGCCCTAGGAATCGCCTGCTACACCCTTAGCAAAATGTATAGATGAAGCAATAAGCCAGACAAGGGTGAGATGACTCACCTAAGGCCCCACGACATTTTCAAGTTCAATATCAGATGGAAATCCAGGCTACTGACCTCTGCTTTCATCATGTAACAATGGTTCTGCTACTCTGTGCGGCAGGAAGACCCTGACTGAGGATGGCAAATAATCACAGTAGTAAACTCTTCACTCTTTTCATTTAACACTTCTGTTATAACCCTAATCCATTATGCTGACCTTCTGCCATCCCAATCTTAGAACACATGGCTTTTCCTTCCCAGGAGTGCTACACAATGTGAAAAAGATGGCTCATGAAAGCCCTTTTACTGAGCATACCAAGCTAAGAAAGACAATTTACAAGTCATTCTCCAAAGCTCCTAGCTGGTTAGGTAAGAGAAATTCTTTAAACAGCTCTAATGCTCCCATAAGGATGGGAAAAAATACACCTAGCAAAACTAAAAAAACAAGCACACACAGACACAGGCACACACACACACACGCACACACACACCTCACTATATTTACTTTCTTTTTTTTTTTTTTTTTAGCAGACTCCCGGCCGAGCAGGGAGCCCGATGCGGGACTCAATCCCGGGACTCCAGGATCATGACCTGAGCCGAAGGCAGTCGCTTAACCAACTAAGCCACCCAGGCGCCCACTATATTTACTTTCACTCTGAGCACGGAAAGGGCATGACGCTTCAGGACTGAAGGGTGAGCGTGGGGCAGCTGCGGCTCAGGGTCCCAGTAGTGGGGCACTTACTTCAAGAAAATGGAAGCAGCAGAGAAAGAAGAGACAAAACTCCTTCTCTGCTTACCATGAATTCCTCAAAGAGCTGCACCCTGTCTTTCCTGTGTTCGGATGTCGAGGTCCTAGCATAGTGACCTCACCGACTGCTGCCGTCTCTTCCAAGGGCACCTCCTCAGAAAAGCCCTCCCAGCTCCACCCAGCAGAGAACAGAGGCTCCCACTTCTACCACATCAGCAACAATTCTTACCACAGTGCCCCCTGATGAATCTGGTCACTACCCAACCTCTAGGCTTCTTAACAACCAGGCCTGTCTCATGCATCTTTGCATCCCCAAGACAACCCTGGGACACAGTAAGTGCTCAGTAAATGCGGGCTGAGCGCCCCGTTCACAGTGTATCAACGACAAAAACACAGCCACATCTGTCAATTCTAAGAAGCCGGAAGGGAAAGCTACTATCATAAATGACAGTGCTGGCAGTCACAGTGATTGCCATAGGCTGTCTCTCAAGGCCGAAACCCATAAAAAACTGAACTTGATGGAGAGAAGAGATAGGCTTTGCATGAAGTTTCAAAACACAGCTATAAACATAGAGAAAATTCAAAATGGTTTCCCTTCAAACTAAAGAAAGTTACGTAAAAAACAGCTGTATGGCAACAATATCTGGGGAGACAAAGCCTAACATCAATATATATGGGGGAAAGGGGGAAGTTTTATTTGGCTACAAGCTTTCTAGGGCCCGTTGCTGCTGCACTGCTCACAGTAAGAGTAGGAGGGCCCTCGCCTCGATAATAGTGCCAGAGTAGTAATAATGATTAAAACTAAAGCTGCCATGTATTATAGGCTTACTATGAGCAAATATTGTGCTGGGCGATACAAACATTCTCTCCGTCCCTCACAATTCTCTGAAGTAAGACTCATCATCCTCTCTTAAGAAAGAAGCAAACCGAGTCCCAGAGAAGTTAAGTGGCTTGCCCAGTGACATACACGGCTAAGCCAGAATTGTAGCAACAAAATTCAAACCCAGTTCTATTGGATTCCACCGACTCACCTCTTAACTGCTGACATAGTCGGAGATCTGATGAGAGAGAATGATGAAAAAGGACTGCCCCAGGATGATTAGCATGTATCGGGGAACATCTAGAATGCTGAGTATGGTTCTGGTGCCCATTTAGAAAAAGGGACCTTCCCCCCCACCCCGACTCATGTTATTCAGAGGAATGTAACCCAGGTTGCCTTGGATTGGAAACCAAGTTATTCAAGGTGCACCTGAAGGTTGGGAGTGCTTATCTAGAAAGAGAAAGATGGAGAGGCACGGGCTGTGACTATCTTCAGGTATCTGGAAAGCTTTCATGTACAAGACAGAAAATGTGTTCTGTGTTCTCACCAAGTGCAGATGAACTGAAGCTGCAGGAGAGAATACTTCGGTTAGCCTGCAGAACCTCCCAACGACGAGAACATCTGAGAACACGACAAGTTGCCATAGGGGCTACAGCGGCTGTCCACAGCCTGTGAGGGGTATCAAAGAAGGGATTTCTGCAGAGGTAGAGGCTGGAGGTGTTCACTTCCCACCTTTAAGAGCCACTGATGCTCCAAACAGAGAGAGGAGGCCATAATACATTTGAGTGTCCTGCTCTATTTGCTCAGGAAGAGTCAATAGTAACATGAGGCTGTAAAGGTAATTTTACTGTAAAGTAGAAACAGTGTTTTTACGATCTTCCAAATAGCAACTAGATAAGCGTTCACTCTTTTCAAGCAAAAAGCAAGTGTTTAGATAATGTGCTTGAAAATGTAGTTACAGGATCTAAATATCTCCACCATATACATTCAAGCTTATTTCTATTTCTCAGCAGTTTTGTTGTTGTCGTTGGATGATCAACCTTGCTCCAGAACCACAAAGAAAAGTGACAGTGGATAATTTCCATCTTCCACTTGGGAGAAAAAGATAAAATTCTTTTCCTAAACATAGTCCCAAGACGGTGATACTTTGATCACCTTGCTTTCCTCTTGGCACATACTAAATACAATGTAAACCATATTAATTTATCATCAAGTTTAACTCAACTTCATTAACACTTTAAGGCTTTTTTCATTTTTAACACTAGGTTACTTCTCCTTCAAATTGATTTCTGGAAGATACCCCTGAAACATCCTCATTAAGAATATGTGAATGAAGTCCTTAGAGCAGGTAAAAATCCTCAGTCAGGTCCTCCTAGCAGGACCTGGGTCCCCGGTGACTGCTTGCTGCACTGATTCGGCTGTTATGGGGGCAGTCGCTGGGGGTGGCAGGCTCAACTAAGAACAATGATGTGCTACTGACCGGGTTTTTGCCAGGCTGAAACAAGGAGAGACACACACCATTGGCAGAGCAGGACTAGGAGGAGACAGGCTAAGCAGGAGTCTAACATTTTTGCTACGCAAAATTCATTCATTTGTGCAGTGGCAGGAGGCCAGAGGAGGGGTTACTGGGAAAAGGAGCAATCAAGTGTGGAGTTTAAAGGATAGATAAAAGTAATGTAAGTCCAAGTCTCAAGGGCCATCATCCAATGGAAAAGGAGTATCTGAGCAGGACTGACCAGTTTGGCACCTGCCAGTACACTGTCCGTGTGCATCTCAGGTCAGAGGGAAGGCATGTGCCATGTGTGATGGGCAAGGGCTCAGAGTGTCATTCAAAACCAGCCGAGTACAAACTCTGCAGACAAGGAGGGCTTACGGCCTCCCTGGGCAATTCTATACGGTGACAAAGCAGCCTTGCAAAACAGAACACAGTTCCAAAACTGTCTAGAGCTATACAATCTAATTGAACAATCAAATTCCACACTGACAAAAACAAAACAAAACTCAATCTCTGGCTAATAGAATTTGGTAAGCAGCCAGGATTCATTCAAAGAAGGAATACTTTTTGGAAAACTTTATTCCCACTGGACTTGAATGAACCACAAAGCAAGAGCAAGTTTTTCATTGTAAGGATGACTATGTGATATGCCAACCAAAGGTAATAATAGGAGGAATATCAAGCACTCATTATTTATAAATATCACTTTCTTCCCTTCTGCTTCCCAAAACCAACATTCCTCATCAATTCTGCTTCACAGAACCATATAATAGCCCAATTAGGTAGCTAAAACATAGGTTACACAAAAATAGTAAACAACCATATTTTGAAGGTATAAAATATTTTCACATGCAACATCATCAAATTTAATTTCACAAATACAATTATTACCAATTTGTAGATAAGGAAAGTTAAGATATTCTAAGTTTAGAGAGATTCCTTTAATATCAAGTGGCAGAGCTATAATCCAAGTTACTCTGACTAATTCCAAGCCCAGAGTTCTTTCCCTTAGAAAAAAAGCTGCCCCAGTGAAACCATATACCTCAGAGTTAGAGTGGGAAAGATCACACCAACCTTTCCCATTATCAGTAAGCAAGTCAGCATGGTACGTGGGTAGTGAGAGTGAGTATGCAGGTGTTGGAAGTTAGGGTGCTACAGAAGCTCTACACATTCTTTTACTGAAAGCACTATATACTGCCACAGATTAATAGGGGATTTGGGGTGAGGTAACTGAAGAGGAAAAAAATACTGACCTTTTTTTAAAAAATTTGGTTAAAAGAAATGGTAGCAGCAATGGTCACACTCTGGATTGTGTCTGTGTGGAAAAGGGTGATGCCATCTTAAACAGCTACAGAAGACACACACACACACACAGAGACACACACACACATGTATCCTCCCCATAACCTCCTACCAGCTAAGACTAAACCAACCCCCACTTCATATGGTCAAATACCTCAGCTTCTCTCGGGACTGTGTGTACAAAGCACACAAGATGTTTCTACCACCTGCTTTTGCCATGAATGACTGCCCAATAAAATAAGCACTAATGATTAACTTTTGCTCCCTGGAAGTCACTGAAGAAGAAAAAGATATTCCCTGACTAGCCTTTGCATACAGAGCCCTGACTTTTCTTAATCTCCCCCAAAGAAGCTTTAAAATGATTTGCCATTATGAGTTAGTCTTGGAGCTAACATATATGCATGACACTGAAGAGGTCAGTTCCTGAGTCGAAATGTTTACTAATCACATGGATATTTTGGTTCAAAACTCTCCCTGAAAATCTCTGTTTCCAACTAGCCTTTGCTTTTGAAACACCTGAAATATGAATAGTGGTCAAACTCCCTCAAATCTAGGTATCTGGAACTGGCTTTGTTATAGGACCAACTATTATGCACCACATTCTTTGCCCAGCACTGGAGATACACAGACCATTAGGGAAAGAGGGCAAGTAAGTTAAGAACTCAGCGAGAAACAGGAGTTTTAACCAAACCAGGTGAGAACTACTGTAGCTGTGAGGAAGTGCAGGGCTCAAATTCCAGAGCAAAGGGAAGCCCAGGGGTGTGAGCCTTTCCCATCCTAACTTAGTTTCACCTAGGGGTTTGTTGATTCACAACGGCAGCAGCTGAGAAGCTGAGCAGAACTTTCAATAGACTCATGGCCTAAGGAAACAAAAAAACTGGACTTCAGGGCCCCTCAAGGAAGAAGAGCCAGAATAAAACCCCTGACTTTTGGTTGGCATCCTGAAGAACTATCGCCCTCACAGGGACTGAAGCTCAGCTTCAAAACATCCAAATTCCTGACTGGAGTAAGCTCATCTGAAATAGAAGCTTCCAGAGGCAAAGATGAATCCTCTCTAGAGAAAGATCACACTATCCAGACCCCCGATAATATCTACAATCTTTCACATACACTGTGTGGTACTCATTCAAACATAGCCAGGCATGTGAGGAAAGAAGATGTGACCCAAAACCAAGAACAACAGAAGCAGGTCAACGGGGTAGCCAGATACCAGAGTTATCAGATGCAGACTTCAACATACAATGACTAAAACCCGCAGTAAGATAGCGTTATCCATTGACTAGAATAGCTTAAATTAAAAATTTTAACAATACTCAGTGTGAACTTGAAGAATAGTTTCTGTCCTTTTTCTCTGGTTAAGAGAAATAGAGTAAATACAATAAACTGTTAATATATGTTAAATCTAAATGGTAGGTATCTATTATACTATTTTCTGTGCTTTTCTGAATTTTTGTTAAATTTTATAATTCAACATTTAAAGAAGTAGAAGGTATGGCTAGAAAGACATCAGCAAGGATTACATTATGTTAGCCTTCAGAAGTTGTGTTCAAGAGTCTGTACTTTCTTCTTTAGACACCAAGAAGCCACTGAAGGGTTTTAAATGGAGGAGTGACAGCATCAGACTTGTTCTCTGTAGAGGTCATTGTGGCTGCCCAGGGCAGAAAGAGGGAAGAAGGGCCCAGCTGGGAGGCTGGTGCCGTCCCATGGATGGGAGATGCCAGTGGCAATGGAAATGTAGGTAGTTGTAAAGATTTGAATGATGGAGTCTGAGTTTTCTAGGAAGTTGGGATTTAGTTCTCCAAACAGACGAATTTTATCCCAGTCAAATCAGGAAGCAAACAAGGTCAGTGTGACACAGAGAGATCTAAAATGAGAACAATTCATAAAGCAAGGACAACATTTAAGATAGAGCCTGGGACTGGGGAAAAGAAGAAAAATGTGAATTTTTCTGTAAATCCTTAGAAGAAACACAAGCAGTTCTAAGAGGGAAAGCTAATAAGCAGCTCGACAACAGATGGTCAGATAGATACATTCACAACTTGCCAGAATTCTGAAGCCTTGTGCACCCCCTTCCAAACATGCAGATGCTTTTATCTGACGGGGGGGGAGAAGAAAATTCTATTTCTGATTCTGACAGTAAATGCCAAGTCACATTTAGCCAGTAGAGAATGGCGTCTCCCAACCACAAACCTACCGAGAACGTCACAACCTTATTCTCATTTTGGAGAGAAGAGTTGTCTCTGACCGCTACTTCTACCAGCCCTGCCAGAAAGTACGAGGGAAATGAGGGGGGGATGACAGTTTCTGAAGAACTCAGCTTTTTCATCTGCACCCAAGAAAGTAGGTTTATGTCTCCAGATTATTCATGAACAGCCCACGTGTTACTCTGTGAAGAAAAATCAAGCATATCAAACAAATTTATCCTCATATTCTGAAAAATGGCCTGAGGCACAGAGTCTGACAACTTCTTCAATTACTCGAGCTGCTTAACCCTCCATTGAGAAGAGATCAAAGAATTAATTTTCTTTACCATGACTCTTTGTGCCTTTTCCAAAGGTTAAAAATTAAAATTGAGCATATTAAGTTCCCAGTCTAGCTAGTTTGGGTATAAATATATATTCTTGGGTCTGACTTATGAATGTCTAGCTTGTTAGAGATAGGATTTTTAAATGGTTCTCTCCCCCCAGTCTGTTCACCCGACAAAAAATATTCAGACACGTTCTTTTTAAAGGAAGTACTTCCCACCTACATGCCCATGTAGTGTCTCAATTTTTGTATATTCTGATGGCACGGCTTGGTTTTAGGGGCAGAGTAGAATACTAGTTGTATTCAACATTCTTCCTATACCAGAGTAAGTAAAACTTAGATAAACATGGTTGTCTTAATTCCCAAGGTATAGGATGCATTGAACTGACATACTGCAGAGTTCGGAAAATAATCACTAAATGACTCAACTTCCTGACTCAACATTCACCAGAAAATACCCGTTCTCATTTTCTCTAAATGATGCCCCTGAATCAAAATTTCAGCCAATCAAAACTCAGGCAATTTGCTGCATGATAAATACCATCTAGCAGATCTCACTAGTTATTACTAAAAACATTAATGAATTTTGCATATTTAGGTATCTCACTCTGATCAAATTTGTGATACTGAATATAATTTCTAAAGTTATAGACAGATTCCCTCAAATAATTATCACCGTTGCAATTCAGCAGCACATAAAACGCTCATAGACATTTCTGCACAATGCTTTAAGCTTGAAATAAGAGACATGTGTTTAATATTAATATCCCTTTGGGGGAAATTCCAAGATGAATTTCAAGAGCATACAAATACTCCCCAGAAACACATGAAATTCTTGCCACAGGCTGCCACAGGGATGGATGTAACCTTCTCACGATACATAGTCTGAGAATGATACTTACTGGGTTAAGCGTTTTTTCAACAGAATGGTGAACGGTCCACCAGTCTGAAGTCCATTCCCACGCGTTCCCTACTATATTGTATAAGCCATAACCATTAGGAGGAAAGGCGTCAACCTAAAAATTAAGAAAAGGGAAAATGCTGTCAAACTACTCAAAGTTTAGAAAAGATCTTTGCTGCAGAAATGCACTAAAAGAGCTATAACTTCAAAGTACGAATATTGATTTTCATCCCGACAGTCAAAATGCAATTTGGCCAATGTGAAAACCAAGAAAGAGACCATTTTCGGCTTTGAGTCCTCAAGGGGAGTTTAGAAACCTAAGGAGAGTTTGTATTACATGGTAGGAGAGCCAACAAAACTATTCCTAATAGAGACTAATAATGACCATAAGCTGAATCTGTATCTGATGGGGGGAGGGGGATAGATGACATTTCAACCCTCAAAAGCATTACAGAAACATCATATTAGACCCAGTGTAAGTCTTGTCATCAGAACTAAGGTATGTGGCCACATAGTGTCTTTTAGCACTGAAAGCCGCTAAGCCACTTCTGTCCTCTCCACCAGCCCACTCCAACTCACTATCTTATCTTTAAGCCTCAGACTTTATCATCAAAACACTGAGGGGACTTGTTTTTCTAAAGAAAATGTGAATTCATTATCAAGCATATTTGTAAGAGAAGGTTTGCAGTCAGTCTCCAGAATCTGGAAGTATGAGCCCAACTGTACTGATTTGCCAGCAAGCAGTTATATTACATTTCAAAGGCAGGTCAGACAATCTGCCACATAATATTGTCACAGACACAGAGCCAAAGTATAAAGCTTTTTTAAGAAGGAGGGAGGGGAGAGGGACAAGAAAAAAAACTTTAATTGAGCAACAGTAAGTACAGACAATTATGCTACTGTGTGTATTCAACTTAAAAATTTTTCCCAACGTTTTTCCAATGGCAATTCTCAAACATAAACAAAAATTTCATTAAAAAAAATCAAGTTACCTAAAAATCTTTTTTTTAAGATTTTATTTATTTGAAAGAGAACACAAGCAGGGGGAGGGTCAAAGGGAGGGGGAGGAGCAGACACCCTGCTGAGCAAGGAGTCCGAAGGGGCTCAATCCCAGGACCAGAGGGAGATCAAGACCTGAGTCGAAGGCAGACGCTTAACCTGCTAAGCCATCGTGGCGCCTCTTAAAAATCTTTTTGTAAAAAATAAGATATAAAAATAAAAATATTTTTGTAAATTCATGTTTTTCCCATACTAATGAAGTAGGACTAAAGAAATGAATAAACTAAAATTCACTTTTATTTGGCTTCAGAAGGTTTCAGGTCGACATATGAATATGGAAGCATACTTAGACAATTCAGAGCACTTCCAAGTTATGAAGTTACTCCTTAAAAGAACTTCATCTGGATAAGTTGGAATGCTAAAAAATTTTACCACTCTGCTTCCATACTCAGCACTCATTATGGAAACAGCAGTACTTATTCACTGCTTCATTCAGTAATTCCATGCATGTCAACTGAAGGCAGGATGGGTTCAATGATGTAAGACATCAAAGAGCTTACTGAGGGAGAAAAAAGAATATACCCCAAACAGAAAATCCAATTCTGTAAGACTCTAGGTTGAGTAGGGAAGTGACTGGAAAAAAATGCCTCAGAAATTCTCAAGAAGGACAGGATTTCTGGCTGCAAAGATTTCTGGCTTCACCCTCTCTACAAAGGTAGACGTGTCTCGTTGGAATCAAGGTCAGAGTTCAAAATTCAGAGAGACAGTAAAGGCGGAGAGGCCGAAGGCATGAACTGTTCTTTCAAGAATTTGGAGATGATCAGAAAGAGCAAGGTGGAATAATAGCTGGCAGGAATAGGAAGAAAAAGAAATTCATTTGTTCCAGGAAGAGAAGCGAAGGAGCCAGGGGCCCGAGAGCAATTAAAAGAGGAAACAAATATTCTGGAGGAAGGAATCATTTCTCGGGCTCAGAGAACACACAAATTGAGGGGGCTGTCCAGTCCATCTGGCTGAGATCCTTTTTATGTGCCCACACTTAGCAGCTATTGAACAAGGAACTTAACCTAGCTGGTGGTTTTAAACCATGAAGATGAGGAAATAATAATATCTACTCAAAGGTTTGGGGTTTTCTTCCCCCTTTAAATAATCTGATGTTTAAGTGAAGTAAAATCTGGAGGTCACCAACCCCAAAATCACAATCTGTGAGTATGCTATTAAGGAGAGTAAACCTTGTTTAAATTAATTGCTCATTGTTAAATTAATTGCACCAACCGAAGTTTCCTTCCAGGAAATTCAAAAGAAAACAAACGTGTATGAGAAATATTTCAAACCCACTTATTTTCAAGTGAATGAACTGATATGCATTAAAACCAAAACACACTAATAGTTGTATAATAGCAGCTTAGCAAAATGAAAATCCAATTCTTTAGATTCACTGTGGTCAGAATAGTGTGCTCAGTCCAAACCAGAAGTAATAACATACATAAAATACAGGTGAGGATGCCGTTTCACTGCAATCCACCCCATCACTGAAAAGAAATTCCTTCCCTCAAATGACCAGAGCTTGTAGACACAGAGCAGCTAAGGTGGACGTGAGATAATTCTCTGGGAATTTTAGTCCCATTTTGTTGAGTCCCATTTTGAAGATACAGATCTTGTTATGTCTCAGTCAAACACAGGTGGAAGTTGCCTCTGTGGTCTGCTGTTTCTTTCGCTCCAGGTCATGTTTCTCAAATTAGTTCTGGGAGGGCCTCTGGTACCTGTTCTAATTTTGTCTTAGGAACTTCCACGGCAGCTTCTTCAGGTAAGTTCTGTTGAATATATTCCAATATACAGACATCTGCTGCACTCCCAGTTAAATGTTCCAACACTAAACATCTATAAAATGTCCTTATTTCACAGGGAACTCTGTGTTTTCTGAAAAGGGGCCCTGACTTAAGGATAAACGACTATTTTCCTTGGAGGCTCAAGTGCTTAAATAGAATATGAAATTCTATAGGAGTAAGCACTGTAAAATATTGATACTGTCCAATCCAGCCTTCTCATGGCCCTTTACTAAAACTGACAGGTGCTTATATAATTTGGTATATCAGAAGCCCACACCTTAGGATTCAAGGCTTGCTGTAGTGGCCCTCCTTCCAACAGCCTAGCATCCAGGAAGGAAATCGAGGCTGCTGAGCCCCTATCATGCCAGTATCTCTTGTGTGTTCACTGCAAAAGAAGGCCGGGTATGGGCCTGACACTCTGTGCCATCCACGTTCAGGTGAGTTGCTGCACACTCCTTACCAGTGTGGAACACTTCAATGGCCACAGTCCTGCTGCATCTACCAACAGCTTTCGGGGGGTCTCATGAGCATCCGCACCGAGCACCATAACTGATATTCTGTTCATCCTGCAGGGCCAGTTCTGCTGACCAAAAGTGGCTCATGAGGCACTGACTGGGCTTCTCACCCATGTAAAGTCTGAGAAAGGGTGAAGCTCCTTTAGTCCCTGAGACCTCGAATCACTCATTTTGCGGAATACAACTATGTGCTTGCAAAAGTACCAGCTATTGGGAAGGAAACTCTGGAGGAACCAACTTTGAGATCAAATGATTAGTCTTTGACTCCATTGGGTAGTGCATCATTTCCCATTGGTTTGTATTGGTTCTTTTATCACATGCTTAACACATACATATGGAGTTTCATATGCACACATATGCACCCCTCTACCCATTGGAAGGATACCTATTCTCGTGCAATATATTATTTACATTAATTGCCAAAAAATGAAACTATAATGCTTTAACTACTATAGCTCAAAACATTTTTAGATTTCTGCTAGGTCAAGTGTCTCCTCATTCTTCATCTTTTCAAAAATGTCTTGGTCTTTCTCTCTCACTACTTTATTATTTCAGCCAAAGTTTTAGAGTCATTTGGCCATCTTCCAAATAATGTATCTGGGTTACTTTTTTTTTTTTTTAAGATTTTATTTATTTATTTGACAGAGAGAGACACAGCAAGAGAGGGAACACAAGCAGGGGGAGTGGGAGAGGGAGAAGCAGGCTTCCCGCCGAGCAGGGAGCCCGATGCGGGGTTCGATCCCAGACCCTAGGATCATGACCTGAGCCGAAGGCAGATGCTCAACGACTGAGCCACCCAGATGCCCTTGTGTTACATTTATAAGTAAATTTTGGAAAAATTATTTTTGTGTGAAACAAAAATACAAATATGAAAAAATAATGACAGCTGTTTGAAAGAGTGTTGAAAAAAAAAATTATTCTCTGTAACAACAAACCCAGTAAGGTGCTATTTACCCACCGCAAGATTTCTTTTCTCACTATTAAGAGAAAACAACATGTTTTTAACACTGCTTCATTAGTGTATGATTTTGCCAGCAGAAGAGCAATGAAAGGAACTCTCATACACTTGTGGAAGGAAACAAGCCACATATGCACTCTGGAAAACAGTATATCTCTAAAACCTTTACCAAGAAAGTTTTCTAGTTTTTGACTCATTAATTTCATTGCTGGGAATCCATCTTAAGCAAATCATCAGAGATACAATTTAATATTAATGTACAAGATGCAATATTGTTTAGCAAAAAAACAAAAAAATAAAACAAACAAAAAAACCCTGTAAAAACACCCCAACAGATAAAACCTAAATGCGTGACTTTTTAATAAGAGGCAAATAAATTAGGACTCATTCAAATGACAGGTTATCCATCTATTAAAAGACAATATATTTGTGAAAAACTGTTAATGACAGATATAATATTCCTGATATTAAGCAGGGAAAAACAGGATTTTAAGTATTGCATTCAGCGTGACCCTGAAGCAACATGTAAAAAATATGTAGCTGCAAAAAAAATGTACGTATATACATGTATATGTGTGTATATATACATATATATTTATACATTCCATATATATGTGTGTGTGTATATGCATATACATGTATATGTATTTATACATTTCACATATGGGAGTTAAGAGCATGCGCCCTGGAAACAAACTGACCCAGTTCAAATCCCAGTTGTGCTGCTTTTCAGCCGTGTAACCTTGGGCAGGTTAGTGCTCACCTGGAAAATGAGGGTAAAGTAAATGGCACCTACCTTACAGAGCTAAATTCACATTAAGTGAGATGAGTCACACAAGCGGCTTACCACCAGGCCTGGCACACGCAAGCACCCACTAACGACTGTTATTAGCATTGTGAACACAGAAAAGAGTGGGAGGAAAGGTACCAAAATGCTAACAGGGGTGATCTCTTGGGCGGGGGGGGGTGGCAAAATTCCAGGTCCTTTTAATTTTCCCTTTTGTACTCTTCCTGTTTTCCAAAGTTTCTATAAGTATGACGGAATCAGAAAGAAAACTGGGTTATAAAAAGAACATGTGACTAATCAGTAGGAGCTGCCACGTGCACGAGGGGATGAACGCACGAAGAGGGCAGCAGACTGGTCAGGGCGGGAGCCATGCCTTCCCCCTTCCCAAGTCTCGCTACTCACAGGGGCAGTTCCTCGGAAGCCGTCCTCCCCGGTGTTGGTCACAGGAAACTCGCCCTGCCAAATGTTGGCATAATGCTGGCCTTTCGGCTGCAGTTTGTTGCCCCAGGGGAAAAGTCTGTCAGAAGAGACACAGGCATCAACCTGTCAAACAGGCACAGGCCTCTGGATTAAAGTCAAGAGAAGGAATGCACAGAAAGAGAGAGCATTGCTCACTTGTTCTCAGTGAGCTGTGTTCACATTTCAAATATATAAACAAACAAAGCTTTTAACCAGGACTTTTTTTTTTTTAACTTCCGCACAACTAGCTTGTATCAAATTCACAACAAGCTCCGTGTTTCCCGAGTACTCAAGAGGCCTGAAATAAATCACGTAACTAAGAGAAGGACTTATCGAAGGCTGGGAAAGTAGGCATCATTCTGGACTTATATGGTAGCACAATCAGCCAGCATCACACCACACTTTTTTATAAAGCCTCTGCTATTTTAAGGAGCCTTTCCTAGAAGATGTGACCCAAACATGAATTTTCTGTCTCATGGCTCTAGAAGCAGAGAAATACCACTGCTTCAGGAGATGTCTAAAATAAGAAAATCCTAAAAGCAAGGCAGCCTGCCAAATGGCTCTGAGAAGGACTATGTAAGAACAGAGGGGCTGAATGCGGGGAGCACTTTGGGGCTGCAGGGAGCCCGCTTCACCAGACACTGGGTGACCCACGCATCAGTGTCTCCTAAGTAAGTCCACGGAGATGAAGAAAGCCTAGGAAGAAAAAGCTGTTATTTTTGTTTAAAATCAACTTTCTAGCCAAAATAAGTTCCCCAGATTTAGAAAAAGGTCCACACACAGTTAGGCAAGATAAGACCTTCCGAGTACCTATTTTGCAGGCCTCCTCGACAGCTGTATTCCCACTCAGCTTCTGTGGGCAGACGCTTTCCTGCCCACGTGCAGTAGGCAACGGCATCATTCCAGGAGACGTGGAGGACCGGATGATCAGGCCTGGGAAAGAGCAAAGGCAGAGTGAGGAGGGGCATGGACTGTAACAGGAAAACAGGAACCGGCTCTAGCAAAGCACCCAGAATCCCCCTCAGTTCAGTCTGGGACGCTGAGGTAGTCCTGGTCCCCAACTCAAGCCCCAGCTGTGCCACATCTGTCACCTTCCACCGCAGGTTTCTGACATCCCAGGCTCAAGTGGGCCTTGGAACTAGACTCAACACATTTCTTCACTTGCGGGCAGGCCCGGACCCCCACAGAATCTCACTTGGTCCGGTGGATGTGGAGATGCACCACGCACATCGCCCTTTCAGGAAGGAGTGCTGCTCCAGCTGCTGGGAGTGCTCCCTCAGGGTTTTCCACAGCTGTGGAGAGCCACCTCAGAACCACCAATGACCACCACAGCCGGCACACAAAGGCCCAGCCATTTCGGCCCACCACAGCTCCAGCCTATTTACCCCAAAGCCCCCTAAGGGATCAGTGGGCACGTCTTGGACCTGCACTATAGTCTTGGCTTCTCCCTCTGGCCAGTCCTGCTTCCTCCCCCTCCTCTGCACAGGTTGCTTGGCTTTAAACTTCGTGCCTTTCTACTGCAGATAAGCCGGCTATATTTGCCTCATGCTAGCAGATTCCAAATTACTATTTTCTCTAAGCGCATAGAAAGACAAGGAGCGTTGGGGAAATATTTGAGAATAAGGGGAAACACACATTCGCATAGCACTAGAGAGCTTTAATTCGCTGTTCATGCTTTTTCAAGCGGACTACACGCTCCTAGTCCATTCCTGAAACATCTTCGAATTCCCTAGAGCAATTCCACCATGACTTTCATTTATTCTTTCAACAAATGTTTATTGAGTACCTGTTATGTGTCAGTAACTGTTTTCAGCAATGATCAGAGATGCACTTTTCTAAGAAAATGGACTCAGTCAGTGGATAAAATACATTCCCCTCTGGGTTTTCCTTCTGCCTCAGCTTTTTCTTCTATTAAATTCATGAAAGAAAATGTCACTTGGGAGCTAAGAGGCCTGGTCGACATGAGGTACCCAAGAATCCTAGGACTGCCTGTCTCACAGTCTGTTGCCACCACAAAGGCTGCCAGCTTGGGCTTTGCAAGGTTTCTGTCCTTTGTCAAGGGACCACAGCCCCAAAGCTGAACCTCACGTTCACTCGGCTCCCTGGCAGCGAGCGCAGTAACCAGCAATGTTGTCAAAAATAGAGGCTCAAAACTCCCATCTGAAAAAGTGGGTTAGGAGAACAGTTTTCTTGGGCTGTCGAGATGCTGAGTCCTGACCCAACCTTTCTCCATCTCTGGGGCTTAAAGTGCTTGCTACTCTATTTTTGTTTGAGATCATTATTTCCTTGCCACCCTGGAGACTTGCTGACCGACTTGCAGCTCTGTGGTTTTTCGGTCAGATGGTGACTTCAAATTATGTCAGTCCAGGACTGGAGATAACAAGAATCCTATACCCAAGGCTGGAGCTTCCACAGTGACCACCTGGCCAGACACAACTACTTATCCATAAGACAGATCGTCTTCTTCCTCATAGTGACCCGCTCATGAGAGAGAGCAAATAGGTTGCAAAGATTAAATATGTCAAGAGATTTGTAATAGGCCTGTCAAAGGGAGAAAAAAATCTGCAACGGCAACTCTTTGACAGGCCAAATGAGGAAGGAAGAAGCCACTTAGTAAGAGCTTTCTGTGAGTTAGGGTCTTCACATACGTTATTTCCTGCTGTTTTATTTTCCTACCAACCAATTAGAATTTGTCATTCTCACTCTTTGGAATCTATTTGGCAATTAAACATGTCCACTGGGAAAAGAACCACCAGCCTCACCTGCGTAGAACAGTAGAGTCAGGCCCTTCTGGGTGTCTCCAGTTAGCGCCTTTAACAGGTAACCACCAGGGAGCAGCTGCAACCTCAAAGCAACCCAAAAAAGCTGAGGTTAGCTATGATGACCCTAGAAAAACACTGACTCAGTATGTACAGGAAAAAAAAAAAAATCTCATGATCTTCAACTTCCATTTCAGTTACCAAACAAATACTTTTACCAGAATATCAAAAATAAAGATTTATATGTAAGTAAATCTTCAATGAAAGAGTATTCTTTCATTTCATAAAGCACCACAATGACTAGATATATGTTTAAATGGTATCTCCAAGAAGTTTTATTTTTTAAGGATTTATTTATTTATCTTAGAGCAGAGGAGGGGAGAGGGAAAGGGAGAGAAAGGATCTCCAGCAGACTCCCCCATGAGTGCAGAGCCCTACATGGGGCTCAATCTCGTGACCCTCACATCACGATCTGGGCCGAAATCAGGAGCTGAGACAATCAACCCCAGCGGAGCCACCCAGGCACCCCTCCAAGAATTTTTAAAACACGCAGTGCTAGCTAATCCACTATAATCTCTAAGAAGTGAGAGACAGGCTGTACTGCTCCTATTTAAAAGATGGGGAAACAGAGTTAACCTTACAATTAGGTGCTGGGCTAAAGATCAACTAAGGTGGTCAGATATCAAGCTGAAGCACAGGGTAAAAAGCTGGAGTGTATTTTCAAAAGACCCTCGTTCAATTTCCAGCCCAACATCAGCTGTGTAGCCCTGAGCAAGTACACTGCTTGTCTGGCTCCTGAGAGTCCTCATCTGTGAAATGGGAGCAGGACTCCTGCCTCACCTACCTCAGACTACAGAAGAGGTTGAATTCAACAGGACTGGGAAGTGCTCAGCCAAATGTTCCCAGGACCTTAACTCCTACTTTACAGTTCTAGTAACCCAAATAACACGAGCAAGTGGCCCTCATTTAGTGACTGGTTAAGAACTTGGCTTTGGAGCCAGTCAAAACAAGATTTACATCACTCACGGTGTGAACCTTGGCAACCTACTGAACCTCCCCAGGTCTGTTTTCTCATGTTTAGATGGAGATCGTAACAATAGCCACCTCATGGGTTATGATAAGGAAGAAATACACATGAAGGGCTGACAAGTATACCTAGCACTAGCAAGCACACAGTAAAGAGAACTACTCTCAACCATGGCTTCATGACAGGAGAGCCATAAAAAAATCTTCATCATCGCTGTAGCTGATACTAACTAAAGAACAGAAATTTGCAAATGACTCTTGTAATATCTACTACAATAGACTCAAGGTTATCCCCATGACAATGCTACTGTCAATCATTTGCATCCTGATGAGCTGGGTTGAGTGGAAGAAAAGGGGGATGGTGTTCCTGCTAACAATTACAGCAATCACTGAAAACACCAAACTCTATTCTTGTTCTTTTCTTCACATCAGTACAATCAAAACATTCATGGTATTCCAATCACAATCTGATGGGAAAAAAACAAATTCTCTTATAGTTCAACGAAAAGAGGCATAATGTCCTTAAGGACACCACTGCAAGGTGTTCTATTTTTCAGAGTCCAAGAGAGGAAAAAGGCACAGCTTATTTCTATTTCATCCGGGGATTTTCTCACTGACTAGACTGCGGGATGTTTAGGGCCCAGTGACAGGTAATTCATTCCATGCCAAGGGAAAATGTGCATAGAAAGCCCAGGTTATCTCACTCTTGTGTTTCAGTATCTTCAGATCGCTCACCCAACCCCAACCCACCCCAACACTTATCAGATGGGCCACCAGAAGGTTCTATGTCTTAAAATAATAAAAGAACTAAAGACAAATATGGCAAAATGTTAACCTTTGTTAAATCCGGGTGGTAGAAAGTAGAATGCCTGTTTTTCTTATACACTTTGTGTTTTGAAACATTTCATCAGTAGCAATTAAAAAAAAAAAAAACTGATTTATCAATCTCTTCTACTACTAATGGGCATTTGGGTGTGTTCCAGTTTGGGGCTATGACAAATAGTGCTTACTTCCATGAACATCCTTAGGAGCTCATGACTTTTAGCAAGTATAAACATGCATTTCTGTTGACTGTACACCATGGAGTAGAAATGCTGAATCACAGGGTCTGCATAGGAACAGTTGTAGTGAAGACGGCCAAACACGAACTTTAATGGCCCATGTGTTCCAAGATTTCCTACCCCTTCTTCAGGGGGGACCTTACATGGAGCTGGATGATGTAAAGCAGACCCCGGTGGGGCTGCTCCAGCGCCCTCCCTTTTCCTCTCCTCTTCCCCTCAATTCACTCTGGTTACAAATATTTGCTGAGTACTCACTATCTGCCAGCCACTGAGTCTGATTCCTAAAAGAGATCTTCAACTCCCGGGAATCCATAGAGTATGATTTAAGACAGTATATTGATAGTGTTTAAATTATTTATTTTACATATTTATCTTACATGGTTAATTGCACAAAGTTGGGAACAAAATACGGAGCTAGTCACTTCATCTTCCTTCAAAAATGTCTACAAAACTCCAAGTGGTGGGTGTAGGTACCACCTTACACATGCTAGTGCTATAGTTCTAGCTCAGTTTCCTCCCCACTACACATACACACGTTCTCTCATTTTAGATATCTGCTTTCATTTCTCCCAGGATTCCTCTTTTCTGAAATCTTTCACATGATCTTAACAACCCATCCCAAACAGACCACCAGCTTACATGACTTGAAGTTATGGGGCTACACAATGATCAACAATCTCAGTGATGTGTGTAGTGAGACAGGACAAACAGACTGGCTCGAGATCAGGGGCGGGGGGGGGGGGGGGACACACCGCAGTAACACTGTCCTTGTCCAAAGGCCACAACCTAGTTTCTCTCCAAGATATTAAGACCTGAAGTAAGTATGCAAAAGATATATCTACAGTATTATAATATTATTTCTAATTAAAAATTACAAAATAACCCATCCTTGGCATCCCTCCTTCCAAAGGAATACTATACAGTTATCAAAAGACACTCCAAAGTGGAAATAATGTATATAATATGTAATGAAGATAACCTATAGAATAGAATATGTATTTGATTCTGGTTCTGTAAAATATATGCACATGAATGTATGGTAGTATACTCAGAAGGAAAAAGCTTGGAAGAATATACTTGCACTTACAGGAGTCAAGACTAGGGGAGTAATATACTTTTTAAGATTGACCGTATATTAGTATAATAAGAGTTCTCATCTTCATAACTACTGACATATTAGGCCAAATAATTCCCTGTCTCAAGGGGCTGTCTTGTGCACTGTACAATGTTTAGTAGCATCCCTGACCTCTTCCCAGTAGACGCCAGTAGCACCATCCCCCACCTAACTGCAGCAGCCAAAAGTGTCTCCAGACATTGCCAAATGCAGAATAACCACTGCACTATGATAATCAGGAAAAAAAAAGACCGTCTTTCTTAAATGTTAATATATAGTTCATAGAGGCATAGTGGTAAGCACATCCAAGCCTAGAACCAGGCTACCTGAGCCTGAAAAACAGTACCACCTTTTACAAGCTGCATGATCTTGGGCTTCTTAGTTAACCTTTCTAGGTCTGTTTCCTCATCTGTAAAAAATGGGACACTAACACTTCTCTCTACCTCCCTGAGTTGTTGTGAGGATTAAATAAGGAAATACACATAAAGAGCTTAGAACAGTACCTGGCACAAAATAAGAATATTACTATTATTTATTTATGTTATTGCATGTTGCAATATTCTCTTAGAACTTTCAAAGAACATACATTCTAATCAGTGAAAATCTGTCCCCTAATACTTCTTCAGCATGGGCCCCAGTCAACCCTTGGCTCACCCTTTTCGGAAGAAAGATAGGCTGAGAAAAGTATTAGAACATCTGTCATTTCCAAAGAATTGTCAAGAAGAGTGTATAGTTGTCATCTTCCATCACAATCATGACGTGAGAACCATCTACACATAAACTAACCCACCACATAACTACACATAACTAACTACACATAAACTAAGCAGCACCACAGAGTGGGACAGGGGAAGGGTGTGAGGGGTGTAGCAGATGCCAGAGGAATCCACATTCACCAAACACTAAACCAGACAAAGCTTTGGGACCTGTATACCACATGCCTGTCTGTGAAGAAGACCATAAGTCCCCACTGTAATGATCAGACAACCAGTCAGGAACTATTTCCCCATCTGACACATGATGAAAAAAAAAAAAAATAGGTAATCAAAGTCACCCCACAAGAGGACTGATGCGATCAGAGGTAGGACATCATTCATCCTGGGAATCAGCCCTTAGGAAAGCCAGGATGTTTCCCAGCCCAATTTATGGCACATCCCATCCAATGTCACCAGGTGCCTTCCTTTTCCAAATGTCACTGTTAACTCTATGTTTTTAAAAACTTGTTCTTAAACTCCTGGTTAGTGTCTTGAAAATAAATGCTATCCTACTATGTTTAGGAACTTATGAAATAAAATAACTTTTGAGAGTCACATATGAGCCAGCGAATCAGGGTCATACTGCAAATCAGGATAGCTCTAGTTCCTTGGCTTTAACAGGACAAGTCTTCCAGTGTCCTGCCTGAGAGTGGACTGGCGTCTATGATAAGCCTCATCCTACAAAGAGAACATTTTTTTTTTTAATGTGGCTGCCCACCTACACATTTTCTATTCAACTGAGACAATTCCAGAGTTACAGCACTCTCTTATATTCAGGGGGAAAAGGACTTTAACTTGACCTATTTCTAGTCAACCATCTCCATAGCAACTGTCTTGGGTTTTAAGCTGAAACAGCTGTACCAGACAGCCAGTGGCCAATTACAGTGTAAATAGGATCCATGTGAGTATTGATGTCCCCCTGAGAAATGGACTTCTCAGAGCAAAGACGGCTTTTCTCACCTCTCCCTTGAGGACATAACCAGACTTGTAGTAACAGTTTAACGAAGAGAAATGGAGAATATATCAAAGGTATCTTTATTCTTGCCAGAGGTGGTAAATTATGCTTCTTATACACACGCAGCCTAGAATAAAGTCGGCACAGGAGAAAGATAGAGCACTGTGTAATTATGCATATTCAAGCGTAAAGATGTCAAGTTCGCAACTTTACAACTGTTCTCTTAAAAATTAAACGCATTTAGATAAGCAAATGAAAAAGATGGACGTTTCTTGAAACATAGTATAAACATGACAGTTACCCCTATAAAAACAGCCTGGGAGAATTTTCAATTGGCACCGGTGAACAATGAGAAAGTACAGATCTGTTCAAATTCATGAAGGGTAAATAAAACTAGAGGAGAATTCAGCAGCTGAAGGAATCAAATGGAGTAGAAAGCGCAAAGTGAGTAAAAACTCTCTTCCTTCAGCACCCAATACAAATGTGGAAAGTAAAGAACCAGGCTTGAATAAAGAGTGCAAAGAAATTCATCATTAAAATAGATAGGTAGTCAAGTCTGACAGCTTATTTTAAATTAAATCCTAAATTAGGTACCTTCACTACTTAATAGAATTTGTGTGAGAGAAAAATGCATGCTTTTTCAAATAGAGTACAAATATTTATGAAACTTAAAACATAACTGAAAATTTTCAGTAACTTTTTGCTTCAGTTCTTAGTGAAATTCCTCATGCTAGGATACACTGAATTCCCATATGACATCAATCAGTATACTCCAAACATTCATTACACGTCCTTAAGAGAGGAGTGGATACTCTACACATAGTCATTCATTATACATAATGAGCAAAAAATGGTCCAAGGAATCTTTGGGCTCAAAGAACCCTTAAGAGTGATCTAGTTTACTCGTTGTCAATTGTATACGGAAAGTTGATTTGGGAGTTTCTTCAGTGAAATAAAGAATAGAAAAGGACTTTTTGTAAAAATACTTTTTTACTTCTTTAGGCAAAGAGGTGACCATGTAAATCGATATAACCTATCTTCAAAGCAATCTGACAATACTCATCAAGAGGCCACATCACATGCATACATAGCGAGGAGACTGACTGAGTCCCTTGTTTGTACATCCATATGAAGGACTAGAACAGTCATTAAAAATTATATGCGGGGGAGGGTGGGCACCTGGGTGGCTCAGTTGTTAAGTGTCTGCCTTTGGCTTAGGTCATGATCCCAGCCCCACATCAGGCTCCCCGCTGAGCAGGGAGCCTGCTTCTCCCTCTCCCTCTGTCTGCTGCTCCCCCTGCTTGTGCTCTCTCTCTCTGTGTCAAATAAATAAATAAATAAAATCTTTAAAAAAAATTATATGCAGGAAAAATGTAATTGCGTGCATAAATGTTTGCCCTTCACAAAAAGTGAGAAAAGCCACTTACAGGCATGTGTGTACAAGTCTACTTAAAAATAAGTTTTCATGGGGGCGCCTGGGTGGCTCAGTTGGTTAAGCGACTGCCTTCGGCTCAGGTCATGATCCTGGAGTCCCTGGATCGAGTCCCGCATCGGGCTCCCTGCTCGGCGGGGAGCCTGCTTCTCCCTCTGACCCTCCCCCCTCTCATGTGCTCTCTGTCTCTCTCATTCTCTCTGTCTCAGATAAATAAATAAAATCTTTAAAAAAAAAAAATAATAAGTTTTCATGTAGACACACAAACACTCACACCCCAAGAAAAGATTAGTTAGTACACACACTGAAATGTCTGCAATGGTTATTTCTGGGCGGTGAGATTATGGGTGATATTTAATGTTCTTCTGTGGGTACCATTTTTAATATCTAAATTATCTACACTGAACATACTTTTTCAGATTTTCTAAGTTTTTTCTTTTAGTAGAGCTAAGAGACTTAATTTTACATTGAAAAAACAAAAATAAGCAATATTGAAAGTATTTGTTAATTAAAAATTACTTATATTCACTGTCCTACTGCAAACTTTATTTTTAAATTCATCTTCTAGTTTCATCAATAAGCATACACATTTTAACATATTTTTTCCAGGGGCGTGTGG
The DNA here is from genome assembly GCF_029215605.1 of Mirounga angustirostris. NCBI lineage: Eukaryota > Metazoa > Chordata > Mammalia > Carnivora > Phocidae > Mirounga > Mirounga angustirostris. Next base: position 170,109,225 of record NW_026991709.1, on the reverse strand, counting down.
GTAGCTCAGAGGTTTAAGCATCTGCCTTCAGCTCAGGTCATGATCCCAGGATCCTGAGACTGAGCCCCACATCGGGCTCCCTGCTTAGTGAGGAGCCTGCTTCTCCCTCTGCCCCTACCCTCACTTGTGCTTTCTCTCTCTCTCACAAAAATAAATAAAATCTTTTAAAAAAAAAAAAAAAAACATTTTTTTTCCAAATATATATTGATCATTTTCATTAATTTTACTAAAGACTTTCCTATGTTTTATCTGACTTCAGAACAAACATTTTTAGTGGCTACACACAATATTTCATCATGTTGATATATCATATTTACCAAATAATCTCCTAACATTGAACCACTCAGGTTATACTAAACTTTGTTGTTTTGTGTGTGTGTGGCTATTATAGATAAAAATACAGTGAACATCTTCAAACATCTTCACTTACATTTTTTATTTTTTGCTTCTGCTAAATTTCCAGAAGTGGTACCTAAGAGTATGTCTCTATAAGCTCTTGCTAAAACTCATTTTCAAAAATCCACAGTATATTTTTAAAAATCTATAACATCAATAGATTTTGTGGCTAATTTCCCTCAGGAAAGAGGGCTAGGCATATGTAAAAGCTCATGGCACTCCAGAGCATGGTATTTATTATAATTCTTTACAAGGAGACTCCATTTAGGCCCCTTAAATTGCTAGTGGCTTACTTAGATCTTTTTCAATGTATAAAACAGGGAAATTTCACAAAGTCTGAATGCCATTTGATTGATTTTGTACTTTTTCCTTCATGCCTTACAAGCTGTGAAGCTTCTGAGAATAAAGGGCAAAAAGAAGACAGAATATAGTAAAAGCATCCTAAGAATGGGAAATTCTCTCACACAGGTTATTTCGGAGGGAAATCAGAATACGAACAATCCCACCTATTTTTGGTAAAAGAGAAGAAGAGGAGAGTCATCACCCCAGAGAGCAGCATGACAAAGGCAGCCCAGGTGCACAGTCAGAGATGATCTACTTCCCAACTAGTCCAGCAACAGGCATCTGCAGAGGGTCACGTAGCATGATGGTTCAACTGCGGCCCCTTGAAACTAGAGGCTGACACTGAACTGGCCCATCTCAGCCTAGGGCTGCAGGAGACAGAACAAATTCTGAAGACTCCACAGGGCTGACTTCTTCAGGTCACCAGCCTGACATGAGCATTTCACCCGGCAGGTGGACACTGTGCCAGTGGCAGGATGGTGACTGATGATTCTCCATGCGGTGACAGCACACAGAGTAGGAAACATTTGCATTTTTTTTTTTTTTTTAACAATACTGTGTATCTTGCAAAGCTCTGCAGGAGCTGGTAAAACAAACACAGGCTTGGCAGGGAGTGGAAACCTGGCTCTAACACTCAAGTATGCCAGGCTTCCCCAGTATGGCTGCATGCTTAACGCAGGTCTGCTTACAGTGTTGCAGAGTTTTAAAGGTGGGATGGATCTGGGAGGCTATCTATTTAAACTTCCTCATTTTACAGATGAAAAAATGAGCCCCTGGGGCACCTGGATGGCTCAGTTGGTTAAGTGTCTGCCTTCAGGTCAGGTCATGATTCCAGGGTCCCAGGATCAAGCCCCGCATCAGGCTCCCTGCTCGGCAGGGAGTCCGCTTCTCCCTCCCCCTCTGCCCCTCCCCCTGCTCATTCATGTTCTCTCTCTCTCTAATAAATAAAATAAAATCTTTAAAAAAAGAAAAGAAAAAATTAGCCCTGAAAAGTGGCAGGCAGAGCCAGAAAAAGAACCTACAACTGCAGATTTTCAATTCAAAACTCTTTTCCACTATCCAAGCATTTCCCAACAGCTGTTTCCTAACAGTTTACGACAAGATGTTGGTAGGTAAAGGGGGAGTCGTTGGTGGAGAGTTTCCACAGTCACAGCAGTCTAAGTGGTCAGGAAGCCACTGGGTTAATCAAGTTAAACTAGTTTTTCTTTTTTTTTAATCGCAGAACTTTTCAAAATCTTTAAACTATAACATGTGGTTAAGTTTTGAATAGGATATACAGTATGCACTGAGCCAAGCAGTTCGCCAAGTGGTTAGTGGGTTCCAGTCCTGCCTCTCTAATTACTAGCTCTGTGACATTGGGCAAGTTACTGAACCTCTCTGAGCCTTGGTTTCCTCAATCAGTAAAATGAACACACTAAGAAAACTTATCAAATAGGCTTGCTGTGTGGATTAAGCGTAATAAACGGTAAAGAGATACATATTCTTATGTATATGTGGGTGTCAGTACATTACTAGAAATCTAAAAAAACCAATTCACAATGCCATTCATTCATTCATTCATTCATTCAACAAACATTTCATGAACATCTGCCCTATGCCAGCCCTGTGCTAGGCCCTGGGGGTGCAGGAGCAAAACATAAAATCTGGGGATGAAGACAAACAAATGAGTAGATGATTTTAAGACCGCATTAAGTACCGTGACCAGAAGGAGCTCAGTGAGCTATGGGAGCCCAAGGAGGGGCACCCAACGACAGTCAGGGGGTGCTAACTCTACAAATGCTTCCCATAGGAGGTGAGAAGGAAGAGCAAGTGAAGCAGGGCAGGAATGGGGAGGACATCCCACACAGGAGGCTGCCTGTATTATAAGTGCACTCCACTTAATCAGAAAAGTTGGGCATCAATACTTTTTGTTAAATGAAACACACCAAAGATCTTCCAAACCTTAGCTCTGAAGGGATGCCAAGAGGTCCCTTGGTTTCAACTTACACCCAAAGGCATCTTTTCTACAGTATCCCTAGGATGAACAGGTAAGGCAGGACTGCCCTCACGTGACCAGGGCAGTCCAGATTTACACCTGTTATCTAGCATAATTAACAGCATCCCATTTCACTCTCAAAAGATTTGGACAATAAATTACACGGTCACTCTACCAATAGATGGTCTCCCTGTCTCAGCTTGAACAATTTGGGTGACCCATATCACTTCCTTGCAGGCAGTCCCTCATGTCCAGATCATTCTAATAAATAGAAGGTTCCCAATCAAAGGCTAAAATGAAATGTTTCCCAGAGACCTTCTAACTGCTGGCACTCATTAGGCTCCCAAGGATCACATGGAATAAATCAAATTCCTTTCAGATCACCTTTCAGACGTTTGTAGAAAAATTATAATTCACTCAACTCTGTCTTCCCTAGGTTCATTTATTCAACCTTCTCTGGGCTGTACCATCTCAAAGGGAATCACCACCTCCCCAGCTGCTCAGGCCAAAACCTAGTAGTCATACTTGAGTCCTTCCTCTCCTTTTCCCCTTATGGGATCAGATGTACTTCCAAATATCAAACCACTTTTAGCATCTCTACTCCTACCATCCTACTCCATTGCCCAAACAAGTCTCACCAACTATGACAAAACCTATGCAGAAGCCAGAGCAAGCTCTTTAAAATGTTCCCTAGGTCCAACAGCTTCTCAATGAACTTAAGAAGTTCTCTGAAGCTACAAAGCCCTACATAATCCAACTGCTGCCTACTTTTCCGACCTAACCATCACCCCGCCCTGCCCCCATTACAATCCAGCTTTTCTTTCTTTTTTTTTTTTTAATTTATTTGACAGAGAGAGACACAGCAAGAGAGGGAACACAAGCAGGGGGAGTGGGAGAGGGAGAAGCAGGCTTCCTGCAGAGCAGGGAGCCCGATGCGGGGCTCGATCCCAGGACCCTGGGACCATGACCCGAGCTGAAGGCAGACGCTTATAACTGAGCCCCCCAGGCGCCCCCACAGTCCCGCTTTTCATCACTCCCTCATTACTGGTCATGCTGGCTCCTACTCCTCATCTAGGTTTCACCTCAAGTGTCATTGGAACCACCCAGACCCCACATAAAAGAGCCAAAAGAACCCAACCACACTACACTGCAGTCATTTTCTATCCTGTTACTCTGCTTTATTTTATTCACAAGCCATTAGCATAGTCAATTGAAAGTTCACTTGTTCAGAGTCTTATAGAGTTATAATCTCCAAGAGACTGAGGACTTATACCTGGTTCCCTGTTGTATCCATAGCACTTAGAACACTGCCTGGCCCATAGCACATGCAAGATAAGTATTTGTTTAATGAATAAATTCACCTGTTCCCGAGGTTTCCATGTCTTCCAAACCCTCCCCACTTTGGGTGACCATCTTCTGGATAAATACTGATTTTAGATACAGTCTTTCAGTGGGATATCTATCTGTAAAGAGAGAGAGACTCAGCTCCTGGCTTATGAGTTTTACACAGTGGGAAAGGTCCTAGGCTGGTCCTCAGGTACTAAAAGGTCAGTGCCACCCTCAACATTATCTAGAACTGAGGCAAGCCATTTCCCCTCCTGGGCCATGTGCCTCATCTATAAGAGGAAGGGTTTTTTTTTGCCAGATGTCTTTGAAAGTTCCATTGATTCTAAATTCTCATTTTTGCATAAGTTTTTCTTAAAGCTGGATATCTCCTGGGCATGACTCCCCTACTCAATAGTCAATCTTTGTCTCACTTTACAGGTTTACAATGCAAACACCAATATTTGGGAGGTATGGGACATCAAAATCATTATTACTTCTTCATCCATGTCAGATCTCAAAAGACCTATGACTTGACAAGAAACTTAAGGACCCCTTAAAGAGACATATCAAATCTGAGCCTCTGGAACGCCAGCATGCCTCAAATTCATGCTCATTCTGATCAGGTGCCTTACTTTGGAACAAGTTGGGAAAAAACTGGGCCCTGTTATCCTATTATGTTGGGTTCTCACCTTCCAGGATTATCAAGCTTTGCTTCCTGAGCCTACACCACACTGACTCCTAAATCAGACAGACAACTATTCTTTTCAAAAACAGACACAAAATACAGTTGTGTGACTATGTTTTCTTCTTATCTTATCCAATCAGCCAGGCCTGGGCTGCCCTTCCCAAATAACTCAGTTACGGTGAACCCACCTCAACCCTGATTGACTAAACCAGTGTTCTCTTGCCAAGGAAAAGCGACTTTCCAACATGAGACAGTTCATACCAGGTCTGAGCCCTGTAGCTTTCAAAAACTAAATGATCCAACAGATGATACCCAAATGGCATCTTTCTTTTTTTTTTTTTTTATTCTTATGTTAATCCCCATACATTACATCATTAGTTTTAGATGAAGTGTTCCATGATTCATTGTTTGTGCATAACACCCAGTGCTCCATGCAGAATGTGCCCTCCTCAATACCCACCACCAGGCTAACCCATCCTCCCACCCCCCTCCCCTCTAGAACCCTGTTTGTTTTTCAGAGTCCATCGTCTCTCATGGTTCGTCTACCCCTCCGATTTCCCCCGCTTCATTCTTCCCCTCCCACTACCTTCTTCTTCTTCTTCTTCTTCTTTTTTTTTTTTCTTAACATATATTGCATTATTTGTTTCAGAGGTACAGATCTGAGATTCAACAGTCTTGCACAATTCACAGTGCTTACCAGAGCACATACCCTCCCCAGTGTCTATCACCCAGTCACCCCATCCCTCCCACCCCACCCCCCACTCCAACAACCCTCAGTTTGATTCCTGTGATTAAGAATTCCTCATATCAGTGAGATCATATGATACATGTCTTTCTCTGTTTGACTTATTTCACTCAACATAATACCCTCCAGTTCCATCCACGTCGTTGCAAATGGCAAGATCTCATTCCTTTTGATGGCTGCATAATATTCCATTGTATATATATACCACCTCTTCTTTATCCATTCATCTGTCGATGGACATCTTGGCTCTTTCCACAGTTTGGCTATTGTGGACATTGCTGCTATAAACATCGGGGTGCACGTACCCCTTCGGATCCCTACTTTTGTATCGTTGGGGTAAATACCCAGTAGTGCAATTGCTGGATCATAGGGTAGCTCTATTTTCAACTTTTTGAGGAACCTCCATAAAGTTTTCCAGAGTGGCTGCACCAGCTTGCATTCCCACCAACAGTGGAGGAGGGTTCCCCTTTCTCCGCATCCCCGCCAACATCTGTCGTTTCCTGACTTGTTAATTTTAGCCATTCTGACTGGTGTGAGGTGGTATCTCATTGAGGTTTTGATTTGGATTTCCCTGATGCTGAGCGATATTGAGCACTTTTTCATGTGTCTGTTGGCCATTTGGATGTCTTCTTTGGAAAAATGTCTGTTCATGTCTTCTGCCCATTTCTTGATTGGATTCTTTGTTCTCTGGGTGTTGAGTTTGATGAGTTCTTTATAGATTTTGGATACTAGTCCTTTATCTGATATGTCATTTGCAAATATCTTCTCCCATTCTGTCGGTTGTCTTTTGGTTTTGTTGACTGTTTCCTTTGCTTTGCAAAAGCTTTTTATCTTGATGAAGTCCCAATAGTTCATTTTTGCCCTTGCTTCCCTTGCCTTTGGCGATGTTTCTAGGAAGAAGTTGCTTCGGCTGAGGTCAAAGAGGTTGCTGCCTGTGTTCTCCTTTAGGATTTGGATGGACTCCTGTCTCACTTTTTTTTTTTTGACAGATACTTATTGCTTATTAAGTGACAGTTACTATGCTGGGAATATAGTGGTAGAGTGCATTCTCTCCCACCATCACAAAACATACCTGGGAAAGGGAAGGCATTCAACAAATACCTACACAAGTAATTATAAGTGAAATAAATGACATAAAGAGAAAGCACAAGAAGCCACAAGAGCAAATAAATGGAACAACCTAAATCTGGAATGTGGGACAAAAGACCACTCAGCATTTCAAATGGATTTCTCAGAGTAAACATAGCTAAAACCAGACCATACAAAGCAAAAAGTTGAGTGGCCAGTGCATAAGAATATAGCAGGTCCTTCACCCAATGCTTTGTTCTAGTTGATCTCAAAACAAGTTCTTCCACATCTTCAAGGTTTCCCTTAAATGTCTCTTCCACACACAGGCCTTCTCCCGTAATCAACCTAACAAATGCAGCTCTCCAGGCACCTCCCCTAACTCCTCCCCAGCACCCCTCACCAGAGCACCTGCCAATGCCCTTCCTAATTCATTTCTCAATGTTATTTCATGCTACCTCCAGGGCACTCCAGGATGGTATAGATCTCATATACTCTTATTTTTTTTGATAATTTTAAAAGATGATGTGTGTTTCCATTTTTATTTCTCTAAAACATTTGATATAAAAAACTCATAAATCAGAGAAAACATCGAATTTTGGTTTATCATATCCCTTAAACTCTGAGCACCTAAAGGGCAGGGGGAGGGCTATCTTTCATCTCTGTATTCTCAGGAATAACACAATATCTAGAAGACAGTAGGACATTTTTGATTGTTTGCTAAACAAACCACATTTTACACCAGAAAGTAAACTTTCAAACAGGGGGAGGGAGACTCATTTCCATCACTGGAAGAAGTCAAAGAACACACCCCAGGGCTAATGGCAGATAATCAAGGAGGCATGAATCCAAACAACTCAAACAATATGTGCCTGTATATACTCAGAAGAATTAAAAGCAGGGACTCAGACACTTGCACGCCAATGTGCATGGCAGCATTATTCACAAAAGCCAAAACAGCAATTAGATGTTAAATAGCTGGAAACGATACAAATGTCCATTAACAGATGAATGGATAAAGAAAATGTGGTCTATAGAAACAAAGGAATATTATTCAGCCTTAAAAAGAAACGAAATCTGATACATGCTGTAACATAAATGAACCTTGAAGACATTTTGCGAAGTAATGTTAGCCAGACACAAAAGGACACTTCCATGAGGCACCTAGAACAAAGAAATTTATAGAGACACAAAGTACGATCAAGGTTACCAAGGGATGGAGGGAAGGGAGAATGGGAAGTTATTGCTTCCTGGGTAGAGAGTTTCTGTTTGGGATGATGAACAAACTCTGGAAATGTATAGTGATGATGACTGCACAACATTGGGAATGGACTCAATGCCAATGAACTGTACGTGTTAAAATGTTAAATTTTATGTTTTTGTATATTTTACCCTCCCACAAAAAAAAAGGGGGGGGATGTCACTGATATTCCTCCAGCCAAGGACTCTGAGATAATCCAAGAGGATTGTTTATTCCACAATAGCAAATCCTTTCAAAATATCATTGCAATTTGGCAGAGTGCTATAAATGGTATTATCAAATCTTACAAATGGGCAACAGTAAAGCAAAGGAAAGAAAATTTAACTCAATTTTCAATTAGAGATAGTGCACTGGAAGAAGCCAGCATAATGACATTTACTAAAAGACTTTTTTATGTGCTAAGTGCTGTATTAGATGGTTCTTCATACATTACTTAATTTGGTCTTTACAATACTCTACTAGGTAGGCATTATTACCCCTACAAGAAATTGATTAAAACAAGCAAAATGCTAGTTACAGTGAAGGAAAAAAAAAAATAATAACCACAGCATTGTGCTGGCATAAAAGGAATGAACAAACAAAACTACAAAATCAACACTAGCAGTAGGCAAGACAAAACTTGTGATCTATACCTACCACATTACCAGATTGATTGCCTTAAAAAAAAAAAAAGTCAACATTCTCCCGAGAATTATAACAAGACCTGAAACTCAATAATGAAGGGAAAAGAAACTGAACCAGTACCAAAGCCAAGATAACCCAGATGTTGGAATTATCAACGATTTTAAAGCAGCTATTATAACCATCAGCTATGAAGTAAAGGTGATATTCTTAAAATGAATAGAAAGACAGGATTCTCAGCAGAGAAACGCAAACTATATTTTAAAAAGAAACTTTAGAATTGCAAAATACAGTATCTAAAATTAAAAAGCTCAGTGGATAGGCTCAAGAGCAGAATGAAAACAACAGAAAAAAGAGGGAACTTGAAGACACAGCAATAGAAAGTAGAGAGCCTGAAGAACAGAGAGAAAAAACCATTTTAAAACAATGAACAAAGCCTCAGGACCCGTAGGATAATATCTGACACTCATGCAATGGAGTCCTAAAAAGACAGGAGACGTGAATGCTGAAAAAAATATTTGGCATAATGGCTGAAAACTCCCCAAATGTGGTTAAAGACATAAATTCACAGACACAAGAACCTCAACAAATAGGATAATCTCTAATCTCTAAGAAAACAATGTCCTAATGTCCAAATCATAATCAAACTACAAAAGACAAGATTTTTTAAAGTCTTGAAAGAAGCCAGAAATAGTAACACCAATATGTAGAAGAGAACAGTGATTCAAAAGGCTGAAACCATGTGACCAGAAAAGAATGAAACTACATTTTCAAAGTGATGAAAGAAAAGAAGTGCCAGGGCGCGTGGGTGGCTCAGTTGGTTAAGCGACTGCCTTCGGCTCAGGTCATGATCCTGGAGTCCCGGGATCGAGTCCCGCATCAGGCTGCCTGCTCGGCAGGGAGTCTGCTTCTCCCTCTCCCGCTCCCCCCTCTTGTGCTCTTTCTCTCTCTCACTCTCTCTCTCAAGTAAATAAAATCTTTAAAAAAAAAAAAAGAAAGAAAAGGAAAGAAGTGCCAGTGCACAGCTCTGTATTCAGTGAAAATAGCCTTCAGGAATGAAGGGGAAGTAAAAACATTTTCAGATGAGGAAAACTAAGAGAATTCATGGATATAAGACTTGTTCTCAAACAAATGCTAAAGGAAGTTATTTAGGCTGAAAGGAAATGATACCTGACGAAAACAGGAAACTTCTGGAATAAAGTGCAACAGAAATGGTTTGGGTATGTATAATATATTTCTTCTTTAAATTAAAAATATATATGTGTGTGTGTGTGTGTGTGTGAATGTCACAAGCAAAAATTGTAACATCATCTCAAGTCTTTTCCCAGCATGTAGATGTACAACATATGACAACTATAGCATAGGGATAAAGGAACCTATATGGTTATAAGGCACTTATATTTACTTGAAGTATTAAAATATTAACTCTTGTGATAGACTACGAGAAGTTAGGTACACATATGGTAATCTTTATGGCAACTACTAATAATACCAAAGGTAGAGCCAAAAGCAACAAATTAAAATGAAATATGTAAATGGAATACACATCTATATGTTCAAAAGTGGGTTTAAGAGACATGGATTAATAATATCTAAGCACTGGAGGAAGAGAAAAAATTAGAATGAAATAGTGGATATCAGTAATCTATAAGTTGGATGGGGATGATTAGAGCAAGGTCCTAGTATTATACAGCAGAAAAATTAAGGGACTAAAATTTAGACTTTAAATATGAGCATTAAAATAGATAGTTTAACTAGTAAATGAAGAGACATACAATATCTAACTTCTAAGGAGACAAGTGAAGTTGGGATAAGGAAGAAATAGAAAAATATGCAAGAAATTGAAGAAAAAACAGGATAGAGACAAAGCAAATAAAATGGTAGAAATAAAGCCAAATATATCAGTAATCATAATAAATTACATATAAACATAAATAAACTAAACTCTTGACTGAAAGACAAAAACTGTCGGAATGGACTTTCTAAAAACAGTTATATACTCTTTACAAGAGACATATTAAAAACATAAAGACACAGAAAGACTGAAAATGAAAAGATGAAAAAGTATATATTAGACAAAAGAAAGCTTGTGCACCCATGTAGGTAACAAAAAACAGACTGAAGATAAAACTTATTAGAGAAAAAGAGAATCCCTATATGTCAAAATTGAACAAGAAAGATACACTTCTACACTTATGCAGTTACACTTCCAAGCTTAACAGCAAAGCTTTGAAAGATATAAAGCAAAAACGGACAGAATCACTAAGAGAAATGATGTTGGACATTAGAAAATACTTAGATATAAACAATTACAAATAAATTACAAAACTTGTGGAACTAAAAGGATCATTTAGAAAGAAATCCGTAGATCATAATGCTTAAAAAAGACAGCCCAAAACTTTGAAAACGAAGCGTCAACTTGAGAAGTCCAAAAAAAAAAAAAAAAAGTAGCAAAGAAGTTAAGTGACTTTTCTCAAAACCAGCTGGTTAGCGGCATAGCTGAGGTTTAAAACCAGGTCTCCTTCACTCAAAGGATGTGGCTGTGATCTTTTCCTTATGGCTTTTCTGAATAAACAAGCCCCAAAATCAGTTTGAGAGAGAAAAGTCTTGGTGGCCGTGTGAAAGAAGAAAATTCTTAAAGCTGAACTGAGATTGTCCAAGGAAATGGTGGTTAAGCTACCAGAAAAGTAAAACTTCTAACATCAAAAAAGAGGTTGAGCAATTCATCCACCGGGCACATGTTTTGAGTTATTTTAATTTACTTTTCCTATGTACTGGAACTTGCCTTTCTGAACAGTTTCTGGCTTGGCTTACACTATTTAACTTACTAAAGCTTTTCTAAAAATTATTTTTGGGGTATGACCTCAGAATCTTGCTGGGCCCCAAGGCATTTCTCATTACAACCCATGCACATTTAGGTAACTGAATCACATCCTTACTAATGGCTCTCTTTCTAGCTTAGAGTCTTTGCCCAGTTGTGATTATGTAAGAGACAGGCTGCAACATTCCCTGCCTTTTGTCCTGGTTGAGCATCATTCGAATAACACAGCACCCAGCATTTACTTGGGCAAGATATGCTGTCCCAAAATTGTTTTTTACTTAAAAAAGAAGAAGAAGAAGAAGAAGAAGAAGAAGATGTCTTGGTAATTCTGATTCCTCACTGAAACTTGTTTTCAGTTAAAAAGAACTTCTCAAAATAACCTACCCTCCTCCTTTATCAAGGACACCTATTCAAAAATTTGTTTCCTTAAAGTGTTAGCAAATTCAGAAAGTGCCAAACCACAAACCAAGAGATAATCATTGTTTCTCAGGCTCCCACTGAGAGCAACTGTTTTCTCCCCACCCCACGGCCATCCCTCATGTCAAAGATTTATGAGCTATTTTAATAACACAATTATTAAAATGAAGCATACTTTTTAAATATTAAGTATTTTAACCACTACCTTTATTTCAACAATAGAAGGTTATCTTGAATAAAATACCCCAAAACAAAAACAACACAGCAACCAAAACTAACCTTAATCCTTTCAAGGATTTAGTAGCTGTACCTTTTAAGACATTTGTTTCAAATTGAGCATTCAAATAATAATCACAACTAAGCAGATTTCAGCATGCACATATGCTCTGTTTTAAACTGTTAAATTCACACAGTTTCAGATATTTTTATGAGCAAACCCTAAAAGCCAGTTCAATGTCTTGCCTCAAACCTCTATATTAAAAAAAAAAAAAACTACCTAAGATGACAGCAGCAGCAGCATAGTTTTTGGATCGCCCCAAATCTACGCATAAAACCACACAGAACAACTGAATAACAACATCAAGAACCCAAGAACAATGTGCACAGCCAATGCCATTATCTGAGGTCTTGCCACTGGGTTCAAACATGCGTCTGATCAGGCCTGTGGATCTGGCTACCAGTTTGCAGGAAATGAAGAGGCCAGGGAAAACAGGTGAGCAGCACCCTGAGAGGGCAAACAACAAGATTCAGACCATGGGAAAGTCCACAGGTTAAATGCCCTGTATTCTTCCAGAGATAAACTGTTAGGGATAAAAAATGGGGCAGGGGGATGGAGCAACAGAAAGGAAACCTGTGATTAAAAGAGTCTTTTTTTTTTTAATATTTTATTTATTTATTTCACAGCGAGATAGAGCCAGAGAGCACAAGCAGGGGAAATGGCAGAGGGAGAGGGAGAAGCAGGCTTCCCGCTGAGCAGGAAGCCCAAAGTGTGGCTCGATCCCAGGGCCCTGGGATCACGACCTGAGCGGTAGGCAGACACTTAACTGACCAAGCCACCCAGGTGCCCCAAGAGAGTCTTGAAAAAGACACAAATTTACCCTTAAATGTTAGGATTAAACCCTAGTAGCCTTGGGATGTACACCTGGTGATAATACTATAAGGAAATACAGGGAAGCATTTACTTTAAAAAGCAGGATAATGGCAACTTTAGGAAAAGAAAAGGGGAATAAGGCTGTGGCTCATGGAGGGGTTTACTGAGGCAGGCAGAGAAATTCTATTTCCTGACTTAGGTGATGGTTATAAGCATGTTCACCTTAGGATGACTCAGTAAGCTAAATATTTGCTTTGTGTGGTTTTATGTATTTGTGTTGTTTGTTTTTTTTTTTTAGGAAAATTTGTATCACTTGTATAACCTGTCACAAGAACATTCATGACAACATTTAAAATAATTTACATTTATTTAAAAGTTATATGAAACATTTAAAATAATTCTATGAAAATAAACAATATTATAAAATAATTACATGGAAGTAAACAATATTACTAAATTCTAGTTAGCTACTATAGCCTGGGAAGTTTCCAAGGCTGATTTTGTGTGTTTAAAAGGAAACTAACAAGTGTTGCTGAGTGTTAATGACATGCTACCCCCGAAATGAAATTTCTGTCTTGACTTACACAGGTCTTGAAAGAGATCTGAAAAGGGAATAACTTTCTCACTCCATGATTCAGGATTACCTTATGCTTTGCCACGTATTACCTTAACTCATCTCCTGTTTCACTTCAAGTCTTCTCCTGGGCCATCCCATGTTCTATGCTTCTGGAAACACTGGGTTAATAAAAGGTCTGGCAGGGGACCCTGAGTGGCTCAGTCGGTTAAGGGGTTAAGTAAGCATCTGCCTCAGGCTCAGGTTGTGATCCCAGGGTCCTGGGATCCCCTGGGATGGAGTCCCACATCAGGCTCCCTGCTCAGCGGGGAGCCTGTTTCTCCTTCTCCCTCTGCCCCTCCCCCTGCTCATGCTCTCTCTCTCTCTCCCTCAAATAAAGAAATAAAATCTTAAAAAAAAACAAAGGTCTGGTGCAAGAGGGTATGTCAGACCTAAGAGGGGGCTGAAAAAACAAAAACTTAGCACTCTCAAATCATCAACAGATTCATTTTATTCATTCCAGCCCTTTCTGAACACGCTTAAAAGGTTTACTTTTCCATTATGAGCATTTAAGCAACAGACCAACATGAGGCTCCTGTGAGAGCTGCTTGTTATCGTCCTAGTTACAAGCACACACACTTTGCTAGGTACTTAGAGGGCACCTCAGAGCCTAGCAATAATCTGCCTTTGCCTTTATGCCTAATGTGTTCAGAGGTTCTCAAGTGACAAGAGGCCCTGTATCTGAAAGAGCAAATTTCAAAAATAAGTACAAAGGCCCTCCCTCATCTGAACTCCGTATCTTAAAACAAGGCACCACATCCTGAGCTGCTGGCTCATCAACACTAGGCCAATATGACCTCAAAGCCCTTTAAAAAAAGAAAAAAAAAAAAAGTTGTATCAGATTACATAATAGACTTATAATAAAAACTTGTAATGAGGAAAAAAAACCCTGAAATTCAAACAGAGCTCGGTCATGTTTTAAAAACATTTATGTAAAATACATACAAAAAGTGGCCCGATTCTCCTATAAATGAATTGAGAGCAGGTCTGCTTTTACCTCCTCCCCCCACCACCTTTGCTAGATTCATTTGAAGAGAAAGAAAACAGGAGCCAGGATGGTTTAATTTTTCTGGCCCTGCTGCTCGCAAAAGAGAAGAACAGTGACGCCAACACATAAAGACCAAGTTCAGGCAACTGAAAGGGAACTTGTGTAACAAAGGAAGATTAGGGTTGAATTCCTGTCTTCAATCTCTGTATCTTAATCAGTCCCCCTTGCAACCCCGTTTCCTCTCTTCTCTCACTACCTCCTGCCTATCCTGCATTCCCTTCCCTCTTTGTTTTATAAACCCTCAACCTCCTAGCTTACGTACAATCCTTCCCTTGTTTTTCTATTTTCTGGCTCCTTATGAGACATGTGTAAACAAATACTCGAACATACAGAAATCCCAAGTTCTGCTCACTACACAGGTGCTTATGGAAGCCCAGTGCACTGTTTCCATGATTTCTGAGAAAAACACACCTAATTTACATTCCCTGGATCCTCTCTGTGAAAGCAGGTACACCCTTGGGTGATAAGGCCAGTTCCCTGGCTCAATTTCCTGTGAATACCCAGAGCCAAAGGTCCTTTCATGAATACTTCGCTGATTGTAGGAATTGATGAATGTTTAAATAGGAAGCTCTCTCTCCACACTAGCACCTGATGAGATCAAGACTTTACGTACAGAAGTTAAAATAATATTCACATTTAACCCTCCGTTCTAGAAATGACTATAAGCAAAGAAACCCAGAAATGTCCAGAGCCCAGCTAAGCCCTCCTCAGCAACACAATGTGTCACTCGGGTACACAAGACAGAAACTCAAGTCAGACCTGACACTTTTTCGGCTACCATCCTGAACTTGTGCCATTTTCCTCAAGACATGGGGCCCTGGCCCATGGACCTGCTCTCAAAGGCAAATCTAGAGCAGGAATGGTGAGGTGGTAGGGGGCTGAGGAGGGTGGCACTTGTAGTTTGGAGTTTTCACCCAAGTCCTTTCCAACGAGCAGTAGAGAAATATGAGAGCCTGTTTAGACATTACTTACTGCCTGTTGGATATCAGTCTTCACTTGCTCACTCAACATGCCTTCAAAGACAAAGGAGTCACCAAACTTCTCAGCCTAAAAGGAAAGAAGGAAATAAAAATCCAGAAAGGTTGTAGCAACATATTTCACATGTACCGTTTTCTTTGTGCACCGTAAAACTGATTGTTCTTGTCCAAATGACCTTTAGTTTTTCTTATGACTTCCCAGAGGATTCAGAAATGACTTAAAAGCATCTGGCTTCCTATTAAAACAGGTTAATATCAATCACTTACAGAGATCACTGTCTTTTCAGGCTCATTTAGCTGATAAGAATGCAGACTGGAAGAGATTAGCTTTTGAGAATGTGATTGCTCCTGTTGATGGAAACACATCTCCCCAAGTGTTTCAAATGACTTGGAAAATAATATTCTTTACATGTCGGATTACATAATCAACCTTCGTTCTTTGTTCTGCTCCAGCAGTCTAGTTAAAAGAATTAAATGACATTGTTTGCTGATATTCTGATAGACTCTAACTCCCCTAAGGGGTCAACTGTGTTTATAAATCTCAAGTGGCCAACTGAAGCATCAGACTGAACTCTGTATTTTGATTATTTCATTTAACATTACTGTCTTGAGTCCTCATCTATCTTGTTTTATTTGTTGCATGTGACCTTATACTGCAAACGCCCACTTAATTAACCCCTTGGTTTCCGTGATTCTACTCTTCTAGCTTCCTTCCTCTTTCTAACTCTTCTTACTCATCTCCTGAAATACATGGGCTCTTCCTCTAGCCGCTAGAACACTGTTGCTCCCTAGTGCTCTGCCCTGGCTCTTCTTTCTCTTCACCAGTGGCTCTCAAGCTTTGTGCAGTGGAGATCACCTGGCCAGCTTATCAACACTACACGTTACTGCTCCTCAACCGCAGAGATTCTGATTCTGGAGGTCCAGGGGAAGGCCAAGGAACCTTCAAGTGTGAACAGCTCAGCTGGTGACTGTAATATAGGTGGGCCAAGAAATCACACTTTGAGATACACGGACCTACAGCTAGACAACCTCCTTCAATCTCATTGCTTTAATGACCAGCAGCATGCACTTCAAACGACCCTCACATCTGCACCTCCAGGCCTCACTAGATGGTGTTAACTCCCTACTGGATCCCTGTAGTTCAGGCCTTATAAATACCTCAAACTCCTTTCCCTGATTGGAGCTTGTCATCTTTTCTTCACTCCTGTTCTTCCTCATCTTTCCCTTGTGGGAAAGTGCCTAAGCACCTAAACCATCCCTTCATCCAATGAACAAGTTTCAAACATGCCCTGTTTGGGTACCCACCCTTGTTCTGTGCCTGAGTATGAACTAAATGACAGAGATATGAGGTCAATATTAAATAAGCACAGTCCCTGTCTTAATAGCACTTACATGTGGGGGCACAGACAAAACTCAAGTCAAAGGATGGAAGAAAATAATTACAACTTTACTTGACCTTGTAAGGTAAAGAGTACCAAGAAAAGCCTCTTTTTAATAGAGTAGGGGAGAGGAAGTCTCCTTGAGAAGGGGCCATTAAGCTGAGATGACTCAGAATGAGAAGGAACCAGCCATAGTAAAAGGGAGATGGGCAAGGGGAGAAGGAAATTCCAAGTGGGGGAAAAAAATATGAGCCGAGACCTCAAGCTGGAAAAGAATGCTGAGTTTTCAAGGAATAGAAACAAGACCAGCTGGGCTCGAACATGATAAGTGGAGTGTGATATAAAATGAAGTTGGAGGGACAGAAAAAAATGGTAAAGTATCATAAAAATATGAACATTTATCCAAAGTAGGGGTTCTTAACACTTTTTGTGTCCTGGACCCTCCTGGCAGTATGATGAAGCTTAGGGGACTCCTTCTCAGAATGAAATGTTTAAATACACAAAACAAAATCAATATGATTACGAAGAAAAATTGTTATCTCAAAATACTAATAAAGTAAATTTGTGGAATAATAATATATACATGCTCTTTATTAATATATTAAATAAGATCTAATGGAAGTTCTCATAATTCTCATCATTTCTTTTTTTATATATATATATTTTTTTAAGATTTTATTTATTTATTTGAGAGAGAGAGAATGAGAGAGAGAGAGAGCACATGAGAGGGGGGAGGGTCAGAGGGAGAAGCAGACTCCCTGCCGAGCAGGGAGCCTGATGCGGGACTCGATCCCGGGACTCCAGGATCATGACCTGAGCCGAAGGCAGTCGCTTAACCAACTGAGCCACCCAGGCGCCCCTCTTTTTTTTTTTTAAGATTTTATTTATTTTTTTGACAGAGAGAGAGAGCAAGAGCAGGAACACAAGCAGGGGGAGTGGGAGAGGGAGAAGCAGGCTCCCACCCCACTGAGCAGGGAGCCCAATGCAGCTCGATTCCAGGACCAGGAATCATGACCTGAGCCTTCCTGGGATCATGACCTAAAAGGAGCCGAAGACAGCTGCCTAATGACTGAGCCACCCAGGCACCCCCAATTATCATCATTTCTAAAGGAAGGATGAATGCAAACAATATTTCAAGATATCTACAACAATAACGTGACAAAAAAATGTTTGTGATTTCTACTGGCGACAAAGTTATAGGTACTGCTACTATTACTAGGGCTTGTCATCTGCCTCATAATTGAAGGAAATGCTAAACTTGAATGAAAGGGTAGTAAAAAGCCAGATGTCACTTTTCCTCATCCATGTTCCTGAATGCCCTAAATTCTGTTTATTCTATCTTCTTTATGGAGAACCCTAGTCTGAGAGGAGCTTGTTCCCTTACAAGTGTTCTAACTTACATAGACTATTAAGGAAACTGATCTGAGAGGATCCTTATGAAACAAAAAGAAGAGGGACTTCTGCTTATAATAAACAGGTACAAAAGAGAAAACACTTTGTATGTTTTAGGAAATTCCAAAGAAATGCGATGCTGCAAAACCAAATTTGAACACTTTTTTGCTTTCAGCATTTACTCTCAAATTACTTTTTTATTTAAAAGAAAAAAATGTTTTGGGCCTGGGTGGGAGGAAATAAAACAAGGATTCCACAAACTAAAGGCAAGGGTAAAGTCCTTTGGTGAAAGAAAATGGGAAGCCTAAAAAAACAAGTATATTTTAGACACTTAGAGAAAATTTCATAAACTAAAAAGCCTCCTTATTCTTACTCACTTTTAGAAGAAACATCTACTTGCAGAACCTTGCTTTGGGATTCAGTGACCAGAGAATAACTTGGAATTGCTACAGGAGAGCTTATGAGTCATCGGGCATTGAAATAAAACCACAGGGGCGCCTGGATAGCTCAGTCAGTTGGGTATCTGACTCTTGATTTCAGCTCAGGTCATAATCTCAGGGTCGTGAGATTGAGTCCCACGTCGGGCTCTGCACTGGGCATGGAGCCTGCTTAAGATTCTCTCTCTCCCTCTCCCTCCAAGAACCCCCCCCCAACCACATGTTCTCTCTCTCTCTCTCTCTAAAACAAAAGAGAAAAGAAAAAAGAAAAAAAATCACAAAATTGAAAAGCTGTACTTCTCCATCTATTGCTTAATGAAATACGTAATGCTTCTTGAACAAACAAACTGCAATTTTTTGAGAGGGAAAAGTGGCCTGGTTTTAGATTCTATCTGCTATCTCAAAAAGCCTGAGAAGGCAGTGGCACTCTCTGGTATAGTAAAGCGTTGATACAATATAGCATAATGGTTAGAAAAGAGGCCCTGGCATCTCACTGGCCAGGCTTGAAACCCAGCTCCACCAATAACTAGCTGTGCAACCCAGGGCAAACCACTTTTCTAATCCTCATTTCACTACCTGAAAAATAACCGGCCTCATGGGGTTGCTATGAGAACTGGATTAGATGAAAAATATATAAGCTCCTGAGCATAGTAGGGGGCACATAATAAAAAATGGTTAATCAACATTAGAAAAGAACAAGTTCTTCCTTCCCATCCCGACCCTATTACCTCCGTCAAATAGCCAGTTGAGTTCACAAATTTTTCAAATTCAGCATTACTGACTTCATAGGCATCCATGTAAAATGCATCAATAGCAACTCTCCTGGCAGGTGCCTCCCCATCTTGCTTTATCTGAGGATCATCTGTGCCCATTGTAAACACTCCGGCGGGGATGAGGACCATCTGCAGTGAAAGGGGAGACAGGGAGTCATGCCATCACAGCCAAAGTGGACCTGTATAGAGGGCAGAGTGCCTAGCACACAGTAAGCACCCAACAGTTACTACATACCCACCACAGAAATCACTGCACCATCAGTAAAATCACTCCATGCTCCTATGAAAGTGAAGGACTGGTCTCAAAAAGAAGTGAAAATTCTTGGTATGCCTGGCTGGATCAGTTGGAAGAGCATGTGACTCTTGATCTACAGGTCACAAGTTCGAGCCCCACATTGTATGGAGAGATAAATAAAAATGAAAAAAAAAAAAAAGAAGAAGAAATGAAGGGCACCTGGGTGGCTCAGTCTGTTAAGCGTCTGCCTTTAGCTCAGATCATGATCCCAGGGTCCTGGGATCAAGCCCATATTGGGCTCCCTGCTCAGTGGGGATCCTGCTTCTCCCTCTCCCTCTGCTGCTCCCCCTGCCTGTGCTCTCTCTCGCTCTCGCTCCTGCTCTCTGTCAAATAAATAAAATCTTAAAAAAAAAAAAAAAAAGAAAAGAAATGAAAATTCTCTAGGCAAGTAGTTCTTTAGTCAAAAATCTACTTGATACATGCCATGGAAACAGGTCAGGAGCAATAGTCACCACGCTGCTAACGGCTGGAGTGCAAAGGCAGGGAGATACTCCACTTCTTTATACATTTGAGTTTTCCTTTAATATGATCTCATTTCTTTTGAATTATTTTTAAAATCAAATGCAAAAATGCCATATATAATATTCTTAAAAACCACTGAGTGAATGTAGGTCTCCAGTGAAATAGGAAAGACTTAAATCACTGAAATGGAATATCTAAGAAGTTTAATAAGGGACCATGTCTTGTCCTTATTATGTCCTTGTTCTTAATTGATTCCTTATTAAAACTCTAATTGCAATTACTTTGCTCCTATATATGTCTCACATAAACTCTAAACTCCAAGAGGCCATTGGACTGCTTTGTTCACATCTGTATTTCCAGCACTAAACATAGTGCCTAAGGATTGCACCAAAAATATTCAGTTAAGAAATGCAGGCCTATGCTCAACATCATGAATCATTAGGGAAATGTAACTAAAAACTAAAAAGAGAGTCTACTTCATGCCCACTAGCATGGCTATAACCCAAAAGATTGACAATAACAAGTACTGACAAGGATGTAGAAATTGGAACCTTCATACATTGCTGGTAGGAATGTAAAATGATGCAGCTGCTTTAGAAAACAGTCTCTTGGTTCTTCAAAAATCTAAATAAAGAGTCACCATATGACACAATTTCACTTCTATATGCCCAAGATAAATGAAAACAAATATCCATGTTCATAGCAACACAAATGTTCATAGCAACATTATTCAGAATAGTCAAAAAAGTGGAAAGTCAAAAGTCCATCAAATGACAGATATACAAAATGTGGTATATCCATTAAATGGAATATTATTCAGCCAGAAAAAGGAATGAAGTACCAATACATATTACAATATGGATGAACCTTGAAAACATTATGCTAAGTGAAATAATCTACTCACAAAAGGCCACATATTATATGATTCCATTCATATGAAATGCCCAGAACAGACAAATCCAAGGAGACATAAAGTAGATTAGCTGTTGCCACGGGTGGGAGGGAAAAAGAAATGGGGAATGACTGCTAATGGATATGGGGTTTCTTTTTGGGGGTGATGGAATGTTCTGGAATTACTGATGATGATTGTGAAACCTTGTGAATGAACTGGGAAACAATTGTTCAATTTATAAGGGTGAATATTATGGTATGTCATTCTATCTTAATTAAAAAAAAAAACACAATCATATCATCTGTCAGAAATATATTCTGCAGACACAGTATCTTACTTTCTAATCAGACAAGTGAAAAATCAATTCATTGACCTCCCAGCAGCATAAGAATTGTGAAGACTCTAATTCATAAAATAAGGGTTCAGATTGAGGAAGGAAAAAAAGGAAGCCAAAGAGAGATAACTAGTTGGAATAAAAAGAAAGACTGTGATTTAGCAATAACAGCAGAAGACCTAGTAAAACAAGATTAAAAGAAACGGAAAGTAGCAATGAACAATCATTGATTCCTATGTTCTATTTCCATTGACTCTCTTTGCTGGTGGTTGTCTTTAATTCTGTGCATATATTTCCCAATGAAAATGGAGCTCTTTTCATCTATGACGTATGGGTAATAAATGTCTTATTTGTCCAATGTATTACCATTACTCCAAGAAATCATGCTTAACTACTCCTGTCCCCTAATCCCAGCATTACAGAGGTCACTCCATCTTACTGGATCTCTCCCTTCTTTCTATTCCCAGGCAACTGCAGGAGTCTCACAACCAGTCACCCTGTCTCCAGTCTCATCCTGTCACATCCCTCCTTGCTCCTCTCTAAGCCATTTATCTTCTGTTCAGTCATTCATTCTGAAATGTGTAAGCACCTACTGAACTTTCTGAAATGTCAGCCTTTGGTATCCAATGCAACTTATTACAGCTCTGTCTTTAACAGAAAAAGATTGGCAATAAACTAAATGTCTATCAGTAGTGGACGGGTTAAGTAAATTGTGGGCCATCCACACAACAGAAAATTAAACAGCCACAAGAAAAGGAAATATATGATATTTATAAATATATAGTAAATATAGTAGATTAATCACTTATAAAGCTAACATGAAGGTTAAGAGACAAAAGTAGTGAAAATAACTCATTAAAAGAATTAGTTAAGGGATAAGTAAGATGAAAAGATATAAAACTAGATATCAAAAACATGAAACATGGCAGCAGGGAGTAAAAATGTTAAGCCTTAGAATGCAATCAAACTTAAATTGCCTACTTAAAAAAAGGCTGTTATAGATATAAGTTGTTACGTGTAAACCTCATGGTAATCACAAAGGGAAAACCTATAGTAAATACACAAAAGATAAAGGAAAAGGAATATAAGCATACCATAAAGAAAGACATCAAACCACAAAGAAGGGGAGTAAGAGAATAAAAGAGGAACAGAGAGGAATAACCAAAAAAGCCAGAAAACAATGAACAAAATGGCAATAAGTACTTACCTATCAATAATTACTTTCAATGTAAATGGACTAAGTTCTCCAATCAAAAGACATAGAGTGGCTGAATAAATTAAAAAACAAGACCCATCTATATGCAATCTACAAGACACTCACTTGAAATGCACACAGAGACTGAAAGTGAGGGGAAGGAAAAAGATACTCCAGGAAAATGGAAACCAACAGGAAGCTAGAGTAGCTATACTTATATCAGCAAAATCAACTTTAAAATAGAGACTACAATAAAACACAAAGAGCACTACATAATGATAAAGGGGCCAATCCAACAAGAGGATATAACATTTGTAAAAAAATTTATGTAGTCAACATAGAAGCACCTAAATAAATAAACCAAATATTAACAGACCTAGAAGGAGAAACAGACAGCAACACAATAATAACTGGGGACTTCATATCCCACTTACATCAATGGATAGATCACCCAGACAGAAAATCAATATGGAAACAGCAACCTTAAACAAAGTATTAGACCAGATGAACTTAACAGACATATACAGAACATCCCATCCAAAAGCAAAAGAAATACACATTCTTTCCAAGTGCACATGGAACACCCTCCAGGATAGATCACAGGTTAGGCCACAAAACAAGCTTAATAAATTTAAGAGGACTGCAATCGTATCAATCATCTTTTCCAAGCACAAATGATAGGAAACTAGAAACCAATTCCATAAAGAAAATGGGAAAATTCACAGATACGTGAAAATTAAACAACATGTTACTAACCAATCAAGAGGCCAAAGAAGAAATCAAAAGTTACATAAAAAAATACCATGAGACAAATAAAAATGGAAATAAATCAAAATTTATGGGATGCAGCAAAAGAAATTCTAAGTTCAGAGCAATAAACACCTACCTTAAGAAACTGGTTCTTTGAAAAGATAAAAATGATAAATCTTTAGCTAGACTCACCAAGAAAAAGAGAGGATACTCAAAATCAGAAATGAAAGAGGAGATATTAGAAATGATGCCACTGAAATATAAAATATCATTAAGAAACCATGATGAATAATTATATGCCAAAAAATTGGACAACCTAAAAGAAATGGAAAAATTTCTAGCAACATACAACCTACCAGACTGAATCATGAAGAAATAGAAAATCTGAACAGACTGATTACTACTAAGGAAATTGAATCAGTAATCAAAACTTCCCAAAAAACAAAAATCCAGAACCAGATGGCTTCCCTGGTGAATTCTACCAAACACTCAAAGAAGAATTATAACCAATTCTTCTCAAACACTTCCAAAAAATTGAAGATGAGGGAGTGCTTCCAAACTCATTTTATAAGGCCAGCATTATCCTAACACAGAAAGCAGACAGGATGCTGCAGGAATAAGAAATTATAGGCCAGTATCTCTGATGAACATAGGTGCAAAATTCCTCAACAAAATATTAGCAAACTGAATTCAAAAATACATTAAAGGATTATATACCATGATCAAGTGGGATTTATTCCTGGGATGAAAGGCTGGTTCAATATCCACAAATCAGTCAATGTGATACACCATATTAACAAAATGTATGATAAAAATCATATGATCACCTCAATACATGCAAAAAAGCATTTGACAAAATTCAACATCCATTTATGATAAAAACTCTCAATAAAGTGGGTATAGACAGAATGTACCTCAACATAATAAAGGCCATATATGACAAGCCTACAGCTAACATCATACTCAATGGTAAAAAGCTAAAAGCTTTTCCTTTAAGATCAGGAATAAGACAAGGATGCCCACTCTTGCCACTTTTATTTAATTTAATATTGGATGTTTTAGCCAGAGTAATTAGATGAGAAAAAGAAATTAAAGACATCCAAATTATAAAGGAAGAAGTAAAAATGTCACCAGATGATATATATAGAAAACCCCAAAGACTCCACCAGAAAACTGTTAAACTAATAAACAAATTCCAGTAACACTGCAGGATACAAAAATCAATGCCAAAGAAACCTGTGACATTTCTATACATCAATAACCAACTATCAGAAAGACAAATTAAAACAATCTCATTTATAATTGCATCAAAAATAATAAAATATCTAGCAATAAATTTAACCAAGGGAGTGAAAGACCTGTACACTTAAAACAACACATTAAGGAAAGAAACTGAAGACAACACAAATCACTGGGAAGATATTTCATGCTCACGGATTGGAAGAATTAGTATTTTTAAAGCATCCTTATGATTCAGTGCAATTCCTATCAAAATTCCACTGGCATTTCTCACAGAAATAGAAGAAACAATCCTAAAATTTGTATGGAACCACAAGAGACCCTGAATAGCCAAAGCAATCTTGACAAAGAACAACAAGCCTATAGGCATTATACTCCCTGATTTCAAACAATATTACAAAGCCAGAGCAATTAAAACAGTATGGCACTGGCATAAAAACAAACAATGACATGGAACAGAGAGCCCAGAAATAAACCCATGCATACATGGTCAATAAGTTTACAACAGAAAGGCCAAGAATATCAAATGGAGAGAACAGTCTCTTCAATAAATAGTGTTGGAAAACTGGATAGCCACATTCAAAAGAATGAAACTAAACCACTATCTTATGCCATACACAAAAATTAACTCAAAATGGAATAAAAACCTGAATCTAAGACGTGAAACCATAAAATCCCATTAGCAGTAAGTTCCTTAACACAGGTGCTGGTGATGATTTTTTGAACCCAACACCAAAAGTAACAAAAGCATAAATGAGCAAGTGGGGCTATACCAAACTAAAAAGCTTCTGTACAGCAAAGGAAACTGTCAACAAAATAAAAAGGCAATCTAATGAATGGTAGAAATTTTTTGCAAATCATATATCTGATGAGTTAATATTTACAATATATAAAGAACTCATAAACTCAACAGCAAAAAAGAAAAACTCTCATTAAAAAATGGGCAGAAGATCTGAATAGACATTTTTCCAAAGAAAACATACAGTTAAAAGGTACATGAAAGGATGTACAACATCATTATCATCACAGAAATGCAAATCAAAACCACAATGAGATAGCACCTCACACCTGTTAGAATGGCTATTATCAATATGCCCCACATCTGTTACAATGGCTACTATCAATAAGACAAGAAATAACAGGAGTTGGCAAGAATGTGGTTAAAAGAAACCCATGTGCACTGTTAGTGGAAATGTAAATTGGTGCAAGCACAGTGGAATACAGTATGGAGCCTCCTCAAAAAGTTAAAAAATATTACTTAAAGAACTACCACATAATTTAGCAATTTCACTACTGGGTACTTACTAAAACACTAATTCAAAAAGATGTATGCACCTCAATGTTCAATGTAGCACTATTTACAATAGCCAAGACATGGGAACAACCTAAGTGTCCATGACTGGATGAACACATGAAGCAATTGTGGTATGGGGGGCCTGGGTGGCTCAGTTGGTTAAGCGTCTGCCTTCAGCTCAGGTCATGATCCTGGGGTCCTGGGATCAAGGCCATCAGGCCCCTGCACAGTGGGGAGTCTGCTTCTCCCTCTCCCTCTGCCCCTCCCCCCTCGTGCTCTCTCCCTCTCTCTCTCAAATAATAAATAAAATCTTAAAAAAAAAAATTGTGGAACCTATACTGTTTTCCAGAGTGGCTGCACCAGCTTGCATTCCCACCAACAGTATAGGAGGGTTCCCCTTTCTCCGCATCCCCGCCAACATCTGTCATTTCCTGACTTGTTAATTTTAGCCATTCTGACTGGTGTGAGGTGGTATCTCACTGATGTTTTGATTTGGATTTCCCTGATGCCGAGCGATATTGAGCTCTTTTTCATGTGTCTGTTGGCCATTTGGATGTCTTCTTTGGAAAAATGTCTGTTCATGTCTTCTGCCCATTTCTTGATTGGATTCTTTGGGTGTTGAGTTTGATAAGTTCTTTATAGATTTTGGATACTAGCCCTTTATCTGATATGTCATTTGCAAATATCTTCTCCCATTCTGTCGGTTGTCTTTTGGTTTTGTTGTATATAAGTATGTATGCATGTGTGTATATAAATATATGTCCTTTATTATCATATGCATCATACATATATCATTCAGTCATAAAAAAGAGTGAAATCTTGCCATTTGCAACATGGATGGATCTTGAGGGCACTATGTTAAGTAAAGTGAGTCAGAGAAAGACAAACAACATATGATCTCTGTTCTATGTGGAATCTAAACAAGCAAAAACCAAGCTCACAGATACAAAGAACAGATTGGTGGTTGCCACAGGCAGGGGTGGGGGGGGTAAAAAAAAAAAAGTGGTCAATTACACCTCAATAAAAAGAAATATTTTTAATAAAAAAATTTTTTAAAAAGATTGGTCAGTTCCACAAAGGCATGGCTTTTTATTTCTCTAAAAATATTGTGTACTTTTTGCCAGTTCTACAAGGAATCAGGTGGAGACCCAAGTTAACCAGTAGAGTATTTCAAATCTATTCTAGTGATGCTTTTAGTGCATCTTACAGATCACTGCTTAGAAAATTCAGAGCATGTGGCTGTTTCTGTTACTGTTCTTGTTTTAGGAGGAGAATGGAAACACCTTTACTACACCACCTAAAACCTAAAATCTTTTTCAGTTACAACAAATATTTTAAAAAGCGTTAAATATATTGCTTAATAAATTGTAAGTCAAAGATCCTTATAAGCCACCCTCCATGAAATACCTTGCCAATCACTCCAAAAGCCCTTCCTATGCCCATCTTGAACACAAATCCTCCCCCTCACCACAGAGAAAAACCACTGTCCCAACTTTTAACTTATTTTTAAGATATAATTGATATATGACATTATTTAGTTCCAGGTATATAACATAATGATTCAATATTTGTATATATTATGAAACAATCAACACAAGTCAACATTCACTACCACAGTTAAATTGTTTTCTTGTGATAACTTTTTTAAATTATTTTTTTATTATTAACTTATAATGTATTATTTGTTTGAGGGGTACAGGTCTGTGATTCATCAGTCTTGCACAATTCACAGCGCTCACCATAGCACATACCCTCCCCAATGTTGTGTTAAGAACTTCTAAGATCTCTTTTAGCAACTTTCAAATGCATAATATAGTATTAACTATAGTCACCATACTGTCCTATCCTGACTTTTATATACATTGTTACCTTATTTTATTTGCACTTTAATGACTTAACTATGCATCCCTAAACATTATAGTTTTTATGGCTTTTCTTTTTTTTGTAAAATATGGCATTTAGGAATCTAAATCTATAGGTTCCCCCTTTACCTCTTTTTCCCCCTTGCAACTTATTTGTTGAAGAAACTGGGTCATTTGTCTAAGAGAGATTCCCAGAGTCAAGATTTTTGTTGACTGCAACCTTATAATGTAGTTTATTTATCATTATCCCCTGTCCTCTGTACCTCCTGAAAATTGATAGCTGAATCTAGAGGCCTTATCAGATTCAGGTTTGATTTGCGGGGAGTAAGACTCCTCTGTAGGTGGTGTTGTCTTCCTCATTAAGAAGCACAGAGTGGGGACACCTGGGTGGCTCAGTCGGTTGGGCGTCTGCCTTCAGCTCAGGTCATGTTCCCAGGGTCCTGGGATCGAGTCCCGCATCGGGCTCCTTGCTCCGCGGGGAGCCTGCTTCTCCCTCTGCCTCTGCCTCTCTCTCTGTCTCTCATGAATAAATAAAATCTTTAAAAAAAAAAAAAAAAGCACAGAGTGTATGGGTTACTCTCTTTTCTGTTGCTACCAGCCATCAAGGTTCAATTCATCAGGGGTTGCAAAATGATATTCCAATTCTATCATATCTTCTTCATTTATTGTTGAAATGTTTCTATAAAGAGAAACTTCCCCTACTCAGTTATTTAGCTACTCCGTGTTATATTCATGGGAAAGGCAAGATAAATTCTTGACTTTTTCCCCTTATTTACCAGCTTTCAAAATAAAGAGCCGGTTCCCAAGAATAATCCCAAGATGACGAAAACAAAACAAAACAAAAAATAAAACTGGGAAAGGGTCAGGCTGTGTGCTATCTCCATATCTGGCAAAACACTGGATCTGCAAAAAGTGTTACCAAAACCAAAGGAAAGGTATTAATACAGGGCGGGGTCTGATGAGACTTCTTACTAGAACAATGCTGTCCTTCATTACCCCCAATCACTGTGGTTGCTAACCACTATCAGGACTCCCAGAATTCCATAAGCCTTCAAGATCTTTCCAATAAGTCATAATATGCTTGAGTTAGCAAGAAGGAATTCATGGTAGTTGCCTTCAGTACACTTCATTTGATGCAGTATCCAGAATACACAGTAGGGAGAACTCTCACCAGAAGCAGATAAATTAGGGGAGGGAGGCTGTGTACATTTCCAGAAATGCCAGTGACTAGAAAATCTCTGCTTTTATGATATAACCAATTCCATGTCCTGATTTATCTAAATTTTAAAAATTTCTTTCCAGTATTATGCTAAATCTTCTTCCCCATCACACGTTAATCAGTAAGAGATTATAAAACTAAAATAGGTCACTTGTGACTAGTGAAATAGATTTCACTGAACTTCTGAGACAGGAACCAAACTGCAAAGAGTTGGAGTGAGAAGGCAGAAGTATAAGTAGTTGGTGAAACAGGAGAGAAATGACCTGCTAATTTGAGGGAGTGACCAATCTCAGAGAATGATTTATTTTATTTATTTATTTATTATTTTTGTTTTAGAGAGAGATCGTGAGTGGGGATGGGCAGAGGGAGAGAGAGAATCTTAAGCAGGCTCCACCCCCAGCACGGAAAAAAGACACTTTTAATAAATTAATATGGAGAGATCTTGCCAAGACAAAGAACTAAAGTGAACAAAGCAAAGTGTACCACAGTAAGCATGGCGTGTTACCATTTGTGTGAAAAGGAGGTGGGAGAAGAATAGAGATTCACATATTTTTGTATTTGCTTATATTTGCAGAACAGAGCTCTGGGAAGACATGTCAGAAACTCGTGTGGTGGTTATTTGAGAGGAAGGATATCAGGTAAGTATAAAATTTTTCACTACACACCCTTCTATAATTTTTTCTAAACCATGTAAATATACTGTCTGTTCAAAAGATAAACAATAAAATAAGGTGTCAATCTGATCATACCACTTTCCTACTTAAATTCCTTAGGCATCCCCATCACCTTTCAGGGTAAAATAAAATATCTAACCATCAAAGCCTAATCTCTCACCGTCTCCCTCGTGATGTGTCCCACCTACACTTTGTCTGTAAATAGCCAATATTCAAGATCACCTCCTCTAGGCCTTTACTGCCTGCATTTCCCTCCTCTGGCTGGGTCATATGCCCCTCATTTGGGTTCCTCTGATAAATACCTCTACCTATCCTAACAACTGACAAACACGTATTTTTTTTTTTAAAGATTTTATTTATTTATTTGAGAGAGAGAATGAAAGAGAGAGAGCAGGAGAGGGAGGAGGGTCAGAGGGAGAAGTAGACTCCCTGCCGAGCAGGGAGCCCGATGCGGGACTCGATCCCGGGACTCCAGGATCATGACCTGAGCCGAAGGCAGTCGCGTAACCAACTGAGCCACCCAGGCGCCCAAACACGTATTTTAATGACGGGTTTTCACCTCCCCTAGATCCTAGGCTCTTTGGGATTCACAAATATTTTTCATTTCTATATCCCCAGTGCCTAGCATGGTGCATAGTTCAGGATAGACACTCAAAAAAAAAAATCTTTATTGACTGAATGAGTGAGATCATGAATATGATGAGGAATTTGCCACTTGAGTTATTCGTAATTGTAGAAATTCTTGTTCTAACACAGTCCCAGACACGGACAGCATGTTTGCATTGTAGTGAAACCTGTTTTAAGACTGTGCAAGGACTGAACTAGGTACACATTATTCTGATTATCCTCCAAATGTCTGAGACACAAGGTTCCTCAGTCCTTAGAAGTCAGAATTTTAAGCAGCTCTGCAGAGAAGCAGAAACATAGAAGACTTCAGACAAAAGCTCCAAGTGTAGTTTTAAAATGATTATTAAAATGATCTGGGGCGCCTGGATGGCTCAGTTGGTTAAGCAACTGCCTTCGGCTCAGGTCATGATCCTGGAGTCCCGGGATCGAGTCCCGCATCGGGCTCCCTGCTCGGCAGGGAGTCTGCTTCTCCCTCTGATCCTCCCCCTCTCATGCTCTCTGTCTCCCATTCTCTCTCTCAGATAAATAAAAAATCTTTAAAAAAATAAAATAAAATGATCTAATATGAGGTTTCATAAAGGATTTAAAGTTAAAAAAAGCTTTCCAGCAGCAGACAAGTAGGTCCTACTCTGAGAACAGGTGTTCAGCCCTCGGCGTAAAGAGAAGACACACAGGAAGCTGTGCCCATTATGCCTAATAAAGTTTTACAATCACCTCATTTTGTTTATCCTCTTCTCCCTCGAGGTGAGTACCAACAATGCTAACACAATCACAACTTCCACTGTGGACTCCTAGCCTGGTTTTTTTCCTTCTTCTTTCACTACCCATCAGAGATAACCAACAATGAATAAGCCAAGTTTCCGTTCTGGAGGCTATAGATAAAAATACCCTGCATTGTTCCAAGTGGATCATAATTTCCAATTTACACGAATGAAATGAAGTTTTCTGTCCTACAAATGTAAAATGTTGTTCTAGTGAAATCCAGAGCATTAAGTGTTTCACTCTACAGGACCCTAAACCACATAAAAAGAACCATTTTAATCAAGTCTTCACTGAAGTTCCAGATTCAAACAATGCATTCCTCGTTGAAAGTAAGTTAAAACCCCCTTTGCTACACCACGGTTTGTGCCATTGCCACGCCAGTCAAAAGTACGTAAGTCAAGGTGACTCTATTGCCATTAGAACCATATTTGGGGGGCGCCTGAGTGGCTCCATGGGTTAAGTGTCCAACTTCTGTCTTCAGCTCAGGCCGTGATCTTACGGGTTGTGGGATCAGCAGAGTCTGCTTGGGATTTTCTCTCCCTCTGCACCTCCCCCATGCAGTGCACTCCCTCTCTCTTTCAAATAAATAAATCTTTAAAAAAAAAAAAAAGAGAGAGAGAGAACCATATTTGGGCTACACACTCCAGGCAGGTGTAGTGGGCATGTATTACTTGTGCCCACCCAGCCCTCATCCCTTCCTGTTCTTGTCAGAACTGACATCCCTTTGAAAACCATTTGTTCAACCCTCTATATGGCTCAGGTAGAGCTGATGACTCTACTCCACCTACTGTGACTCAGGCATGGCCAACTGTGGCATTCTTTTGACCACAGATGTTTAAATTAGAGATAGGCCCATGATCCAGTCAAAGTTAATCTTAAAACCGGCTGGAGCTATGAGAAAAGGGATACTCTCTCTTCCAGCTACTTCCTCAGTAGAAACAGAGACACTGCCTGAAAATGGAGCAAATACAGAAAAAAGAAGAGCCAGGAGATAGTCAAAAAGGAAGATCTGCCTGAGGCCTTGGAACCAGTTGTGTCTGGGGCCATATCTACTCTTGAACTTCCCCACTATGAGAACCCATGAATGTCCCCTCTCCCACTTCTTTTCTGCTTAAGTCAGTTTTGTGTTTTCTTTCACTTGCTACTATATTTTTGTCTTATATACAAAAATGAGATAAGCTTATATGAATACTTTTGTGCAGTTCTTCTCCCTTTTCCTTCTTTTCTCTCCTTAAATCTAATGTAATACATTAAAGGCTCAGGACAAAGTGGGGTGAACAAGAGAATCATGATCTCTGGATCTACCCACAAACTGCTGCTTTAGCCGTCTGTACAAGGCTTATCTATCTATACCATTCTCTTACTCTACTGCCCTCAAAGACAGACACTAATTGTAGATGAAATAGCATTAAAGTTCCTTCAAGCCCTGGGATTTATGATTCTATTAAGCCTCGATTGCCTTACTGTAAATGGGGAATAATACCTGTTACTGGATTCTTAGGAGGATGAGATAGAGCAAAAGAATATTTTACAAAGGTTTCTTTAGAAAGTATGGGATACCCTTTATTCCCACAGCAGTTTCTCAATATTGTATCCACCAAAAAGAAGTAACAGATCATTCAAGAAACTGTTACAGAATGGCTAAAATGTGTAAGACACTAGGCGAGTGGGGGTGGGGGGTGGGGGTGGATACAGAGATTTTAAAAGGTCTAAAACTGCTTCCCCTGTAGAATATCAGACAACTATACATACAACACCAAAGAGAATACACAAATTGCCTTCAGACAACAGTAAAATGTTGTGGAAATTTAGAGGAAATAAAAACCACTTCTTCTTGGACGAAAGGTTTCATGGAAGAAATGGCATTCAATTCAATCGTGCCTTGACACTTGGGTAAGCATTACCTGATCAGAAACATTCTCAGATAGGAAATCAGGACTGAAATTACCCATACATACAGAAACAGTGTGTACAATTTAATCACCCCATGATTCTAAAAGCCCTTCAAGCAACTGTTTTCAAAGACACATGGAGATTAAAACATTTTGCTACCTTGTACAAAATAACCTGTGCAGAAATTGTTAGGATAATTTTCACATTGAGAATTATACATATTTTTAACTAGAAGGAACTTGAGTAAAATTTTAAAATATCTAAATTGTTTCCCATATAATTTTTACTGCTGTAACTTTCCAGTGAAACTGTAAATTCCCTGAGGGTAAACCCCAGTGCTATTTATTTTTGTGTGTGTGTGTGTGTGTCTCATCTTGCCAAGTGCTCATTAAATGAATTAAAATACAAAAAAAAGACTCACAGTCATAAAGTGTAACATTAAAAAGTGTGAAAAATGTCACCCCCAGAAACCTTAAATTACTAACATTACCCAGAACACATCACGCACTTGTACAATGCTTTGTGCCCATGCTATTCCCCTTTTTGGAGTCTCCTTCAATCTCTCCTTCTATCCCTAGCTTCTGAAAATGTCCCCTTCAAGCCCCAGCTCTAATGTGACCTTTTCTTTGAAGCACTTCCTAATTTGTACAGGAAGAATGAATCATTTTTTCCTCTCCAAGTGCTTTGTACATACTCCTCCTATAGTATTGTCACTATGGAAAAATGATGCTTACAGGTCATTGTGCATGGAGGGGAAAGGAGACGGGGGAGAGAGAGACAGAGAGAGAGGAAGGTAGGAGGAGGGAGAGAGAGGGAGGGAGGAGGAGGAAGGAAGGGAGGGAGGGACACATACCCAGAGAGAGTATACCTCTACCAGAGGGAAATGGTAAATGCCTTGAGGATAGGGCATACGTCTTTTTCTTTTCCTTATGCCCAAGACATAGGAAACTGTTATAAAATTTGTATACCAAATAAACATCTGTTGAACTAAATAAACAGAAAACAAACTAAAAATTAGATTTAATACAACCCCAATCCAAATCTCAGAAAGTTATTTTCTGGATATCAACAAACTGATTCTAAACATATATGAACAGGCAAAAGACCCAGAATGGCCAAAGACAATACTCAAGGGGAAAAACAAAGTTAGAGGACTGATGCTACCCAACTTGAAGAGTTAATGTAAACTTAACAGTAATTAAGACAGTGGGTACTGGTGAAAGTACAAAGAGATCAATGAAACAGCACATAAAGCCCAGAAAAAGACCTCTATATATATAATCAACTGATCTTTGACAAAGGTGCTAAGGCAATACAGTAGAGCAAAGACCGTCTCTTCAACAAATGGTGCCGAAACAAGTGGATATCCACATACATACATACATACATACATACATACATAATAGACACAGATCTTCCACCCTTCACAAAAATTAACTCAAAATGGATCACAGACCCAAATGTAAAAAGCAAAACTGTAAAACTCTTAGAAGACAACATAGGAGAAGACCTAGATGACAATGGGTATGGTGATGACTTTTTACATACAATATCAAAGGCACCATCCACAAAAGAAATTGCCAAACGAGGCTTCATTAAAATTAAAAATTTCTGCTCTTCAAAAGATAATGTCAAGAGAATGAGGAGGTAAGTCACAGACTGAGAGAAATTTGCAGATGACACATCTGTTATCCAAAACAGGGGAAATCGGAGGGGGAGACGAACCATGAGACTATGGACTCTGAGAAACAAACTGAGGGTTCTAGAGGGGAGGGGGGTGGGGGGATGGGTTAGCCTGGTGATGGGTATTAAAGAGAGCACGTACTGCATGGAGCACTGGGTGTTATACACAAACAATGAATCATGGAACACTACATCAAAAATTAATGATGCAATGTATGGTGATTAACATAACATAAAAAAATAAAAGAACTCTTAAAACTCAACAGTAAGAAACCAAAACAATCTGATTTAAAAATGGGCCAAAGACCTTAACAGATACCTCACCAAAGATACACAGATGGCAAAAATGCTCCTCGTATGTCAAGCAAAAAATGCAAACTAAAACAACAGTGAGAAGCCACTACACACCTTAGAAGGGCCAAAATCTGGAACAGTGACAACACCAAATGCTGGTAAGGGTGTGGAGCAACAGGAACTCTCATACATTGCTAGTAGGAATGCAAAATGGTACAACTACTTTGGAAGAGTTTTGCAGTTTAATAGAAAACTAAGCATACCCTTGCCATGTTACAGCAATTGTGCTCCTTGGTATTTATGAAAATATTTGGCACTTATCCAAATACCCATACACAAATCTGCACACAGGTGATTATAGCAGCTTTATTCCTAACTGCCAAAACTTAGAAGCAAGCAAGATGCCCTTCAGTAGGTGAACAGATAAATAAACTGTGGCACATCCAGACAATGGATATTATTCAGAGCTAAAAAGAAATTAGCTATTAAGCTATGAAAAGACATGGAAGAATCTTAAATGCACATTACCAAGAAGCCAATTTGAAAAGGCTACATAGTGTATGATTCCAACTCTGACATTCCAGAAAAGGCAAAACTATGGACACAATAAAAAGCTCAGACAGGGGTGCCTGGGTGGTTCAGTCAGTTAAGGGTCTGATTTTTGATTTCGGCTCAGGTCACGATCTCAGGGTTGTGAGAGCAGCCGTGCTTCAGGCTCCACGCTCAATGGGGAGTCTGCCCCTCCTCCAGCAATCCACCATGCTCATGCTCTCTCTCTCCAAAATATATTAAAAAAAAAAAAAAAAAGATCAGACATTGCCAGTGGGGATGAGGAGGAGGAATGAATTGAGGGACACAAAGGATTTTTAGGGGAATGAAAATACTATACTATACAATACTATATGATAATGATGGATATACATCATTATACATTTGTCCAAATTACAGAATGTATAACACCGAGAGTGAACCCTAAGGAAAACTATGGACTTTGGTAATTATGATGCATTAACGTAGACTCATCAATTGTAACAAATGTACCATTCAGGTGGAAGATATCGATAATGGTGGAGGCTGTGCATTGTGTAGGGGCTGGGGTATTATGGGAAATCTCTGTACCTTCCTCTCAATTTTGTTGTGAACCTAAAAATCCTCTAAAAAATTAAGTCTTAAGAAAAAAGAAAAAAAAAAAAAGAAAAAAACTTTTTAAAGATTAAGGGAAAAAAGCGCTATCACTACAACCATGCACCTCTCCTATAAACTGAACTTCTTGAATTCAGAATAAATGGCTAAGTGTCAGAATTAGACCAAAGTCATCTACACATGAACCAAAATACTTGAAACCAAGGAAATCAGAGAGATAAAGAACTGCCTCCTGTGAAGTCTTTTGTCTCAACAACAAGACTACTTCAGGTTCAATCATTAAGTTGAGTCCTTGAAGGCTTGTGAACTGTGTTCTCAGCAACTGCTAGTTTCCTAATAGCATAGGATGCTTCCAAACATTATAGAAAGTGAATTCAAGTGAAAATGAGCGTAAAATAAAAACATGTATGGAAGGAAGGAAGGAAGGGAGGGAGGGTGGGAGGGAGGAAATGCAAGAACTGGTCAAAAATGACCTATACAATACCTAGTCCTGACACAAAACCACTCTGAAGAAATGGAAAAAATGTATATCTTATATGTGTAATTTTTTTTTAAAGATTTTATTTATTTATTTGTGAGAGAGAGAATGAGAGAGAGCACATGAGAGGGAGGAGGGTCAGAGGGAGAAGCAGACTCCCTGCCGAGCAGGGAGCCCGATGCGGGACTCGATCCAGGGACTCCGCGATCATGACCTGAGCCGAAGGCAGTCGCTTAACCAACTGAGCCACCCAGGCGCCCTATAAATGTAATTTAAAAGATACTGGCAAAATAAATAAATAAATAGATAAAAATAAAAAAAGATACTGGCACCCATATCTCATTCTGAAATCAAAAGGAAGTTACAGCATTTAAAATGCAGAATGTTCTGTACTAGCCAGAAGGTTCTAGGGAAAAATTTGATACAGATCAATGTGTAAATGCAGTAAGACAGCTACCCTGTTAGTTACAAAGCAGATAAAAAAGACATAGGGCTTTCTCTTTTGAAGGAAGGAGGAACTGATTATCAAATACCAAGAAAGGTAGAAAGGAATTAAAATCATGTATGGCCAATACACACTACAACAATAACCAGGGCTCCCACCACACAAAAGATAAACACTAATAATGCAGTGCATCCTCTAAGGAACAGGAAAATTTAAAAGGCCAAAAATTACACAAAATGGAGAATCAAGGAGAAGCCCAGCCACCAGCTCCCTAACACTATACCAGAGACAAAAAGTTATGGTCTTAACCCCTACTACCCTGACTCCCTACTTAGGGAAAGACACCTGAGACAAGTATCTTTGGTAATTGTAATGTCAGAGTAAAGAGCTACTCTGGTGGCAGCATATGGAAATCCTTCAGGGGAAGAAAAAGAAAGAAGTCAGGTAAGGCCTGCTGGAGGACATTACCTCTCACCTAAGTCCTGAATATTGTTGAGAATTAAACCATGGGAAAGAAAACTGGGATTAAAAAAATAAGGAAAGAATGTACTCGGTACACAAGAAGGAGCACTAGTTTAGGAGTCAAACATCTGAGTTCTAGTCCCCCTAAGTTATTTCCACAACCACACCAATATGCAAAGTACCTGGAAAGAATGAAGTAATCGTTATTACTGATGTTATTATTTATGTATGCTAACAGCACTTCCATGCACTATGTGAGGCACAGATAAATAGCACTAAAAAAGCAACTACAGTTGACTTGGTCCTTCCTGTGTGCTATAGTACTAAGGAGAGCAAGATAAATGGGACAAGTTCTTGCCCTCAAGAAACAGAGTCTACTAGAAGAGCCCATCGATAAAATACAACAATCTTGACACAGAGATCCACTGTCCTGATTTCTTCACAGTTACAACAGGAACCCAAGACTAACGAATCTGTCGGCCTTAAAATTAAAAGCCCGAGAACCTCATGAGGAAGACAGGGTGGAGTGAGGAGGAAATAGGAGTAAGAGGTAAGAAAAGGAGGGTCAACTGTCCTCAAACCAAACTCCCTAATTCGCAGGATTAAGTTGAGCCCCAAGATCCCGCCGACCTGGGGGGCAAAGAGGGGAGAGGAACTCTTCGTCAAGTCGGATCAGCACGTGCCCAATCTGGGGTGTGGTTATAATCTTTACTTGCCTTCCTGCAAACCCCTTGCCTTGCCCATCCCACCCTGTCCAAGAACCCCGCGGACCCCACCCGCCTTCACGGAATCGGGAGAGCACCTTGGTGGGCGCGAGCGGCCGCTCTCCCGGAACCTGGCCGGGGGCGTTCGCTTCCCGCGAGTATCGGTGCGCGGCCGCCGAGCTGCCATGGTCCCCGCGCCGCTGGGGAGTGCCACAACCGCAGGAGCCCGCGAGGGAAGCCGCGCCCCCGCCCACGCCCGCACTGGCCTCTTCGTCCCCAGCCGCTTCGCCGGGCAGCAAGAGCAGCGGCAGCAAAAGGACGAGACCGAGCCGGGCGCAGCACCCAACAACCGGCCCTACTGAGGGCGCAGCCATGTTGTTCCGCGAGCCATGTGACCCCCTAGGTCACGTGGCCCCGCCCTCCTTAAAGGGGCCAACCTTGGGTTGATTTTTGAGGCGTCCTCGGAGTAGCTCTCTTCAATTTTTTCTGGGTACCTCTCCTTTGGAGCACCCCTCTTTGGCTCCGCTGACTTTAAAACACAAAACCCTACAAAATTCAAGGATTTCCAGCCGACTATGAGTCCCATTTTTATTTCTTGGTTGAAAAATGATAATCAAATTTGTTAAACATTTGCTAACTGCTAGGCAGGGTGCTAACTAAGCACTTAACTTTTTGAAATCTCATTAAACCTCACAAGAACCCTGTAATATTGGGTTCACCAAGCAATTAAATGACTTGCCCAAGGTTACCTAGCAAATAAGTGTCAAAAACGAGATTTAAAGGCAGGGAATCTAACTGAAAACCTGAGTTTGGCCATTCTGCTGTACTGTAGGCAATTAAATAAGTTTGCCTTAACAAGAAATAAGGCGCAGATGAACGTGTTGAAAGACTTCACCAAAGGATGCAATTAGGGAAATCCTAGGTACAACTGGGATAGGTACAACAGTGGCTCTCAAAGAGTCCCGGACGAGCCAGCATCAGCATCACCTTGGAACATGTTAGAAATGCAGTACTTGGGGCGCCTGGGTGGCTCAGCTGGTTAAGCAGCTGCCTTTGGCTCAGGTCATGATCCCAGATTCTTGGGTTGGAGCCCCACCTTGGGCTCCCTGCTCAGTGGGGAGTCTGCTTCTCCCTCTCCCCTCCCCCTGCTCATTCCCTCTCTCTCTCTCTCAGATAAATAAATAATCTTTAAAAAAAAGAAATGCAGTACTCAATCAGAATCTGTGAGGACAGGATACAGCAATCTATGTTGTTTTGGTTTTTTTTTAAAGATTTTATTTATTTATTTGACAGAGAGAGACACAGCGAGAGAGGGAACACAAGCAGGGGGACTGGGAGAGGGAGAAGCAGGCTTCCCTCAGAGCAGGGAGCCCGATGTGGGGCTCGATCCCAGGACTCTGGGATCGTGACCTGAGCCGAAGGCAGACGCTTAATGACTGAGCCACCCAGGCGCCCCGCAATCTATGTTTTTAACAAGTTTTCCAGATGACACTAATGCTTATTGATGCACACTAATACACACTAAAGTTCGAGAACCACTGTTCTACAGGAACAAGTTTCTTCAGGAAAATAAAAATCAAAAGAAAAAGAGGATAGGAGGGACTTGTTTTAAAATGACATCTCAGCCAACTGTAATATGTGCACCTTATTAAATATTGATTCAAACCTACTGATCTCAACATTTTTGAGAAAATCAGAGAAATAATGACCCCTAATCAAATTATGATATTTGATAAAATTAAGCAATTAAGATCAATTTTGTTTTTAGGTTTTTAGGATTGGTAATAGTATTTGTGGTTATGTTTTTTTAAAAGAATCCCTTCCTGGGGTGCCTGGGTGGCTCCGTCGTTAAGTGGCTGTTTACAGCTCAAGTCATCCTCTCAGGGTCCTGGGATCAAGCTCCACATGGGGCTCCCTGCTCAGCAGGGAGTCTGCTTCTCTCTTTCCCTCAACCCCTCTGCCTGCTCATGCTCTCTCTCTCTCTCTCAAATAAATAAAATCTTTAAAAAAAAAATAAAAGAATCCCTTCCTTTGAAATATATGTGTTGGACTATATATATACAGATAAAAAGATATCAAGGCTTTGCTTCCAAAAAATGGGTGATGGGAGGGAGAGGGTGGCTAGAGATGAAACAGGATTGGCCTTGAGTTGACAATGGTTGAAACTTTTTTATGGGTATCTGGGTGTTTGTTATAATACTCTCTCTAGTTTATGTTTGGATTTTTTTTTTAAGATTATTTATTTATTTATTTGATAGAGGGACAGCAAGAGCAGGAACACAAGCAGGGGGAGTGGGAGAGGGAGAAGCAGGCTTCCCGCCAAGCAGGGAGCCCGATGAGGGGCTCAATCCCAGGACCTGAGATCATGACCTGAGCCAAAGGCAGACACTTAACGACTGAGCCACCCAGGTGCCCCTATGTTTGGATTTTTAAATAAGGAATATAGCAAGGTCCTTTCCTCCTTGTTGACTATTTCACAGTTTTCCAAAGTTTTCACACATTTTCTTGTTTGAGATTGCAATCACTTGGCAAGTTACCGTCTATTATCGTACCCATTTCACAGTTGGTGAAGCTAAAAAGTCATTGTTTTAACTATGGTTATATATTTACTATGGACAATTTAGACTCCAAGGTCTAGGTCAAAGATAGTTGTTGTCAGTCTCTCTGCAAAAGTTCAGCCTTGGCACATGCTGTGTCAGCTGCCCTTCTGAGAACTGACACACCTTAGATTCATGATCCTGCTAAACCATTAGGGTATGACCTCTGTGAAGGCAAGGATCCTGCCATTTTTCACCACTGAATCAGCAAAATTAGGCCAACGCCTAACACATAATAAACACTCAGTGAACATTTATTGAATTAATGGACAAATGGACGAATGGGAGTAATCATGACCTCTTTCTCTTTAAGGGAAGCAAATTGTTGAGGAAATAATATAGATTTAGACTTAAAAAGAGCTGTGTTTAACGCTGTCCACTTGCAAGAGGTATGACGGAGGCCAATCACTTCACCTTTCTGAGCCTCTCTTTCTTTATATATGAAATAAGGATAACAATATCTCCTTCCTAGAGATTTTATAAAGATTGAATGAGTTTAAGTACATAAAAGTCTTAGCCCAGGGCTTGGAATTTCCTAATGCCCCCCCCAAAAAAGTTTGCTATTATTAGCAATCATTATCCAAGATGGAAACTTTGTAGGTTCTCCAGGAAGTATCAGTGTTCTCTCTCAAGCTGTTGAATAATTTCTTACAGGTCACCAATCAAAGAGTAAGTGGAAAATATTGATGAGAAATCCCTAGTTCAGGGTACTTGTGCTAGAAATTAGAGGTAAACATACAA
Organism: Mirounga angustirostris; assembly: GCF_029215605.1. Taxonomy (NCBI): domain Eukaryota; kingdom Metazoa; phylum Chordata; class Mammalia; order Carnivora; family Phocidae; genus Mirounga; species Mirounga angustirostris. Next base: position 170,067,817 of record NW_026991709.1, on the reverse strand, counting down.
TTCACCAATCAACTCTGTACAAAAAAGGGCATTTATCTAGAATCGCTCCCACCTGAGTTACTTCTGCTGGTCTTCTTGCCCCTTCTATCTAATGAAGCTGGATGAAAGAACCCTAGTCCGGAAAGTGTATGTTTACTAAGCAGCAAGGAGATTGCTTGTGGCTACAACAAAGTGAGCAAAGGGAAGATAAAAAGGAAAGGAGATCAGAAAGGTAGCAGAGGGCCAGAGTGATAATAAGTGGGACCACTTCTACTACCACTCTTTGATTCCTAAAACCAGGTATTCCTACTACATGGGGACACAGTGCCATATAGACATCGATTGAGTATATATGTGTCCTTATAGATGACCTCATCCTGCAGAGGATGGCCTCCAAGCTGGCGTTTCAGCTGTGCCTTCAGTAACTCATTCCCACTCTCCACCAGGACAGCTTGCTTCAGGTTGGTGTGGTATGGGATAACACCATTGGACCCCAGGACCAGGAGCTACCCCTGTATCTCCTTCCTTATGAAATGGGTTCCCTGCTCAAATGCTATGTTGGTGGGAATACATACCTGTGGATAAGGCATTCTACAAGCCCCCAGACAGTGGTCCTGGAAGAGGCTCTTGGAGCCGGAAAGCATAGCTCAGACTTTGTTTATTGCATAGATTTCCCATTGTCACCATTTTTCAAGGCCACTCCTGAGTATAGCTATGATACAGTCACCATCCATTTTCAAGTTGCATCCTTATCCTGAGCCCACTCATCCAAAAACCCAGGTTGGGCTTTTTTTCTTCCTACTTCTGTAGGTCATAAGAGACCCCTACATGACCCTAGATATGAGTGGAGGGAGGGGCACTGGTGCAATGGTGGTTATGTGCAGCCTTACTCATGTCATCAGGTCTTGCTTGGACTTGATCTTGGATGTACCATTTCCACCTCATAAGGGATTGCCGTTGAGCTTGTCCGACGTTAGAACTTGATAGATCTGGCAGAACCAGTTAATGCAGTTCCAGATCCATGATTACTTGGTAGCCAAACATTTTATCTCTACCAGGGCTTAGGAGCATGTCAAGAGCTGCTTTTTTAAAGATGCAAAGTTGTATGAGACAGGATTCCTCCAGAGAAACATAACCCACAGGATGTATATATATTTATACATAGAAAGAGATTTATTATGAGGAATTGACTCACATGACTATGGAGGCAGGCAAGTCCCAAGATCTGCAGGGTGAGTGGGAAAGCTGGAGACCCAAGAGAACTGACAGTATACATCCTCGTCCAAGTCCAAAGGCCTGAGAACCAGGAGAGATAATGGTGTAGCTTTAGTTCAAAGGCTGGCAGGCTCGAGACCCAGTAAAAACCAATGTCTCCATTTAAGCCTGAAGGCAGGAAAAAAGCTGATGTCCCAGTTCAAAGGCAATCAGGGAGGACAAACTGTCTCTTACTCAGGGGAGGATCAGCTTTTTCATGCTAGCCAGGCCGTCAACTGATTAGACAGGGCCAGTCTGTTTTAACCTTTCGAGGGAACTGCCAAACTGTTTTCCAAAGTGGCTGTACCTACATGCAAAAGAATGAAACTGGACCACTTTCTTACACCATATACAAAAATAAGCTCAAAATGGATTAAGGACCTAAATGTGAGACCTGAAACCATAAAAATCCTAGAAGAGACCACAGGTAGTAATTTCTCTACCTCAGCTGTGGCAACATTTTTCTAGATATGTCTCCTGAGGCAAGGAAACAAAAACAAAAATAAACTATTGGGACTACATCAAAATTAAAAGCCTCTTCACAGTGAAGGAAACAGTCAACAAAACTCAATCTATGGATTGAGAGAAGATATTTGCAAATGGCATACCTGATAAAGGGTCAGTATCCAAAATATATATAAAGAATTTACACAACTCAAAACCCAGAAAGCAAATAATCTGATTTAACTGGGCAGAAGACACAAACAAACATTTCTCCAAAGAAGGCAACCAGATGGCCAACAGACACGTGAAAAGATGCTCAACATCATTCATTAGGGAAATACAAATCAAAACTATAATGAGAGATCACCTCATACCTGGTAGAATGGCTAAAATCAAAGTGGTTGTACCATTTTACATTCCTGCCAACAATGGATAAGGTGTTCCAATGTCTCTGCCATGATAGTTAACCCTTGCATCTCTTCTAACATAAAATCTTTTTTCTCCTTTATCAGGCCTAGTATTTCCTCAGTTTGGCTATACTGGGATTTAACCCTGTTTCTAGCCTGGTAGCCACAGAGGAGGTGGGGCAGCGCCTGGTGTCAGGGGAACCTGTTACATTGTAAGGAAGAAGGCTTTGCAGTGTCTTCCCACATGGAGGAACTTCTAGTTCTCAATGGGAAGAGATAGGCCACCTCCATAGGCTATGAGCATTCAGGGAAGTCCACAGAGCCACATTTCCCAAGGGCACTCACCTCGATGTCCATGCACCATGTTTCAGGTCCAAAGTTTCCCAACCTGACCCCTGACTTTAGCCTAGGAGAACTGCCTTAGCTGAGCGTCCAGACATCTCTGGAGGGTTCTAACAAAATCATCCTGCCACTCAGCTAGGTCTCGCCTTGCTCAATAAATAACCTTTACAAGCTATCCAGGAGGTCCTCACACTCAGTTTTTGTTTTTGTTTTGTTTTTTTTTTCTCACACTCAATTTTCTAACTGTTAACTGTCCTCAGTTTTTCATTATCCTTTGCAGGGGGTCAATGCAACTTGGTAATAACCAGACAACCCCATATCCTTGGATATATTGTACCTGTTGACCTTTCAAATTCCTGACTCAGCACTCTGGCATAGACATTCCTTTCCACGTGGACATTTTCCCAGGTCATGACCAGTAAAATTTTTGGCAGCTGGGCTGCCACCTTATCCGGGAACATATCCCACCCACCACTCAAGATGGGAGTCCTCACTGCCACCCAGGCAGTGGGTGACCCCGTCCCAAAACCCATCTTATCACCTGTCAGGCGGTTCCTCTCAAAAACAGGTGCCAGGATTTCATCAGAAATGCAGGAGAGGGGTGCCTTGGTGGCTCAGTCGTTAAGTGTCTGCCTTCGGCTCAGGTCATAGTCCCAGGGTCCTGGGATCGAGCCCCACATCAGGCTCCCTGCTCGGTGGGGAGTCTGCCTCTTCCCCTGCTGCTCTCCCTGCTTGTGCTCTTTCTCTCTCTCTGTCAAATAAATAAATAAAATATTTTTAAAGATCTCATTATCTCTGTCTGTATCTGTTCTATGTCTATATTTCTATCTATCTTCTGTTGGTTCTGTTTCTCTGGAGAACCAATACAGTGCTGCACTGAGAAGGTCTAAGCGAGCACAGCGGGAACCTCGAGAGCAAAGATTGCTCATTAGAGGAGTCTCGCACAAAGCCAACATGGCCAGGCCCTGGTCTTCCCCCTGCGGCCAGTCATTGGCCAGAGCTGCCCAGGAAAATGGTGTCCTCAGTTTACTGGCTGGTCCCACAGGAGCTGCTGCTAGAGGCTGTCAGTTGACTGTACTCGTCTCGGCAGGTCCGTTTTTGAAGGGTGATCAGAGCACACACCTGCTGCCCGCCAGCATGGCTGAGAAGGTCCTCGGTAATCAGGCTGCTCCTCTCAGTTCATCTTCCACCAGGTGTCCTTCGCTCACCATGTTCCAGCCACGGCATCCTTCTTACTGCTCCTGGGACACAGCAAGCACAATCCACCCGGAGATCTTTGCACCTGCTGTTCCTTCCACCTCCTATGCTCTACCCTTTTCATGACTGGCTCTTTCTTGTCATTCAGGTCTCAACACAGTATTACCTCTTCAGTGAAGCCTTTCCTGATCTCCACATATAAAGCAATCCTTCCCTGTTATGCCATATCACATCACCTCTTTTATTGTCTTCATGTACTGGTCACTACCTGAAATTAATTTTTTTTTTTTTACCTCTCTCCCCATGGGGGCAAGTATAGCATCTTTAGTGTTCAACGCTATAGCCTCCATGCCTGTAACAACACATGGTACGTATATGTGCTAAGTAAATATTTGTTGAATAAATGAATGAATCTTTAAAAGAATAAAAACCGGGGAGCCTGGGTGGCTCAGTCGTTAAGTGTCTGCCTTCGGCTCAGGTCATGATCCCAGGGTCCTGGGATCGAGCCCCGCATCGGGCTCCCTGCTCGGCAGGGAGCCTGCTTCTCCCTCTCCCACTCCCCCTGCTTGTGTTCCCTCTCTCGCTGTGTCTCTCTCTGTCAAATAAATAAATTAAAAAAAAAAAAAAAGAATAAAAACCTTCAGACTCTGAAAGGTTTTTATTGTGGAATATCAACATTCCTCAAATAACAATGCTTCAAAACATTTGTGAGATGAACCCTGGAGGTGAGTTTCTTTGTCTCAGAAGCTTGCTGCGTGACAGTGTTATGCTCACAAAGATTTTCAGGATGTGACTTTCCATTCTGACAGCCAGGAGGGTCTGTGAGATGGAGATAATAGCCTCTCCATCTTGGGTTTTGTGATGATCCACTTTCATTCATTCATTCAGTATTTGTTGCATATTGACCAGTTACCAAGCATGATTCCAGGCTTGCGAACAAAACAGATAAAAATTATTTCCTTTGTGGAACTGGCATTAAATAACTCAAAACATGTGATACACTTAGAACATTTCTTACTACGTAGGAATAGCTCAAAAATTATTAGTTATGATTATTATAATTATAACCTATTTATTATCTAAAATGAGCATTCCAAAGGTTTTTCTTTTTCTTTTTTATTATTTTTAAGATTTATTTATTTATTTGAGAGAGAGCTTACGCATGAGCTTGCGTGAGCGGGGGGCAGGGCGTGGGAGGGGCAGAGGCAGAGGGAGAGAATCTCCAGCAGACTCTCTCCAAGGGCAGAGCCTGACACGGGGCTCGACCTCATGATTCTGAGATCATGACCTGAGCCGAAATCAAGAGTCAGATGCTTATCTGCCTGAGCCACCAAGCACCCCAAGGTTTTTGTTTTTTAATTACTTAATTAGGGCGCCTGGGTGGCTCAGTTGGTTAAGCGACTGCCTTCAGCTCAGGTCATGATCCCAGGGTCCTGGGATCGAGTCCCGCATCGGGCTCCCGGCTCAGCAGGAAGCCTGCTTCTCCCTCTCCCACTCCCCCTGCTTGTGTTCCTGCTCTCACTGTCTCTGTCAAATAAATAATAAAATAAAATAAATAAAAAATCTTTAATTAATTAATTTATTTATTTTAAAGATTTTATTTATTTATTTGACAGAGAGAGGCACAGCGAGAGAGGAAACACAAGCAGGGGGAGTGGGAGAGGGAGAAGCAGGGGGAGCCTGATGCGGGTCTCGATCCCAGAACCCTGGGATCATGACCTGAGCCGAAGGCAAACGCTTAACAACTGAGCTACCCAGGTGTCCCTGGTTTTTATTTTTAATATAACATTTTCCTCTGTATATTTAGAGAGTAAAAATGTGAAGTCCAGATAATCAGTGGCAGGAAAATGTTGCTATGCGGTTCTTCATTAGGCATTCTTCAGAGCCATTGTGTGATGAAATCACCTGATTGAAAAGCCTATTAATTTAGGCTTTCTAGTTTTGCTAATTTATGCTGGAATCAATGAGGAAAACGTACATATAGAGAACTTCTCATTTTTTGCCTGTTGTTTTTTTCTTTTCTTGTAATAGTTTGGTCTTACTTCTCTCCCTCTTTGAAAGCACCAAAAAAAAAAAAGGCTTCCTTTAAGAAAATGCAAAGAAGAGATACATTTTAAAGATTCACAAACAGAAGAGGAGCTGCAGAAAAGTTAACTCTTCCATTTCAGAAGGGACTGGAACACTGTTGAGAACAGAACCAGAACCTGAAGATTCTGTAGCAGGTGTTCTTGATCTTCACTTGGGTGCCCTCCTGGTTCACTGCCCACCTCTCCAAGAGGTCTACTGTTCCCTGCACACTTATTTCTTCTGCAATTGGCTTGCCTTGCTCAGTGTCTCTCTTTGTCTTTTTTTTTCTTCCACAGCTTCTGCTTTGTCACGGTTCAGTTCCTGTTTCCAGTAGGCCCAGGACCCTTCATGTCCTCAACGCTGCCGCACAGCCTCACTCAGCGTTGACTGTGCTGCTAACACTCGGTGTCACTGTTTCCCCGCTCAGCTGTCACAAAGAGGAAGCTGTCTTGTCCAGCTCCTCGGTCTCACACCACAGCCTAGCAGAGGCCACGGGAGCCTGTGGCTTAGCTGTGCTTGGTTCACAGTTACCTTGGTCCAACCAGCTACCATTAGAAGTTGAGGCAAAACTATAGTGCGCATCAGAATTACTTAAGATAGTGATCGGGTGGTCTATTCCCAAATTCAGTAAGTCTTCGGGTGGGGATGGAGAATTTATATTTCTAACAAGTTCCCAGATGCTGCTGATGCTGCTGATCTGGACAGTTTGTAAACCACTACTTTCATAAAATACAGGCATAGTTTTTTTTTTTTTTTTAAGATTTTATTTATTTATTTGAGAGAGAGAGCCCAAGAGGGGGTAGGGTTAGAGGGAGCAGACTCCCTGCTGAGCAGGGAGCCCGATGTGGGACTTGATCCCGGGACTCTGGGATCATGACCTGAGCTGAAGGCAGTCGCTTAACCATCTGAGCCACCCAGGCGCCCCACATTTGTCACTTTAAATCCAAAGCTAGAAATGATTCAGCTCAGTGAAGAAGGCATGTTGAAAGCCAATAGGCCAAACACTAGGTCTCTTGTGCCAACAGTTAGCCAGGTTGTAAATGCAAAGGAAAAGTTGTTTTTTTTGTTTGTTTGTTTGTTTGTTTTGAGATTTATTTTTAAGTAATCTCTACACCCAACATGGGCTCAAACTCACAACCCTGACATCAAGGATCACATACTTTACTGACTGAGCCCGCCAGGCACCCCAAGTCTTGAAGAAGATTAAGAGCACTACTCCAGTGAACTCATGAAGGATAAGAAAGCCCTATTGCTGATTTGGAGAATGTTTTAATGGTCTGGATAGAAAATTAAACCAGCTACAACATTCCCTTAAACCAAAGCCTCATCCGAAGAAAGGCTCTAACTCTCTTCAGTTCTGTGAAGGCTGAGAGAGGTGAGGGAGCTGCAGAAGAAAAGTCTGAAGCTAGCAGAGGTTGACTCCATCTCCATATCATAAAAATGTAAAATGAAGTAGCAAGTGCTTATGTAGAAGCTGCAGCAAGTTACCCAGAAGATCTAGCTGATGAATGAATGATAATTAATGAAAGTGGCTACACTAAACAACAGATTTCTAATGTAGACAAAATAACTTTCTATTGGAAGAAGATGCCAGCTAAGACTTTCATAGCTGGAGAGGAGAAGTCCATGCCTGGCTTCAAAACTTCAAAGGACAGGCTGACTCTCTTGTTAGGGGCTAATGCAGCTGGTGACTTGAAGTTGAAGCCAGTGCTCATTTACCATTCCCAAAATCCTAAGGCCTTGAAGAATTATGCTAAATCTACTCTACCTGTGCTCTATACATGGAGCAACAAAGCCTGGATGACAGTATGTCTGTTTACCACATGGTTTACTAAATATTTTAAGCCCGCTGTTGAGATATTTTAAGCCCACTACTGCTCAGAAAAAGAAATCATCTCAAAATATTATCATTCACTGGCAATGCACCTGGTCACCCAAGAGCTCTGATGGAGATATACAATGGAATTAATGCTATTTTCATGCCTGCTAACACAATACCCATTCTGCAGTCCATGGATCAAGGGATCTCTTTGACTTTTGAGTCTTATGGCATGAAAAATACATATCACAAGGTTGTAGCTGTCATAGATGGTGACTCCTCTGATAGATCTGAGCAACATCAGTTGAAAACCTTCTGGAAAGGACTCGCCATGCTAGATGCCGTTAAAAACATTCATGATTCATGGAAAGAGGTAAAAATGTCAACATGAACAGGAATTTGTTAGAAGTTGATCACAAGGGCGCCTGGGTGGCTCAGTTGGTTGAGCGACTGCCTTCGGCTCAGGTCATGATCCTGGAGTCCCGGGATCGAGTCCCGCATCGGACTCCCTGCTCAGCAGGGAGTCTGCTTCTCCCTCTGACCCTCCCCCCTCTCATGTTCTCTCTATCTCATTCTCTCTCTCAAATAAATAAATAAAATCTTAAAAAAAAAAAAAAGAAGTTGATCACAAGCTTCATGGATGAGTTTGAAGGGTTCAAAACTTGAGTGGAGGAAGTAACTACCCATGGGTGGAAATAGCAAGAGAACCAGAATCAGAAGTGGAGCCTGAAGACATCACTGAATTGCAGCAATCTCATGATCAAACTGGAATGGATGAGGAGTTCTTTCTTATGTATGAGCAAAGAAAGTGGTTTCTTGAGATGGAATTTACTCCTGGTGAAGATGCTGTGAAGATTGTTGAAATGACAACAAAGTAAATTTAGAATACTACATAAACTTAGTTGATAAAGCAGCAGCAGGGGTTGAGAGGATTGACCCCAATTTTGAAAGAAGTTCTACTGTGGGTAAAATGCTATCAAACAGTATCACAAGCTACTGAAAGGAAGAATCAATCGATATGGCCAACTTCACTGTTGTCTTTTTTTTTTTTTTTTTAAGATTTTATTTATTGAGTGCCTGGGTGGCTCAGTTGGTTAAGCGACTGCTTTCGGCTCAGGTCATGATCCTGGAGTCCCAGGATCGAGTCCCGCATCGGGCTCCCTGCTCGGCAGGGGGTCTGCTTCTCCCTCTGCCCTCTTCCCTCTCGTGCTGTCTCTCATTCTCTCTCAAAAAAAAAAAAAAAAAAGATTTTATTTATTTATTTGACAGCAACACAGTGAGAGCAGGAACATAAGCAGGGGGAGTGGGAGAGGGATAAGCAGGCTTCCCGCCGAGCAGGGAGCCCGATACGGGGCTCGATCCCAGGACCCTGGGATCATGACCTGAGCTGAAGGCAGATGCTTAATGACTGAGCCACCCAGGCGCCCCTCAGTGTTATCTTCTTTTAAGAAATTGCCACGGTCACCGAATCTTTGTCAACCATCACCCTGATCAATTAGCACCATCAACATTGAGGCAAGAATGTCCACCAGCAAAAAGATTATGACTCACTGAAAGCTCACATGATGGTTAGCATTTTTTTTTTTTTGCAATAAAGTATTTTTAAATTAAGGTATGTATTTTTTAAGACAAAATGCTATTGTACACTTAATAGACTACAGTATAATATGGACAGAACTTTTATACTGCACTGGGAAACGAAATAATTCATTTGACTTGCTTTATTGTGCATAGTTGCTTTACTGGGGTGGTCTGGAACCAAACCTGCAATGTCTCTGTGGTCTGCCAGTAAGCCAATAGTGTTACCCCTTTAGTACCTCTGCTGGGTGGGGCATTTTCCCCTTAGCAATGCTAAGGGCACAGCAAGCACTGTGATTGACAGCTCTGTACAACCTATAATTTTCCTTCTCCAAACTTACCATCCATTTAATCTTCCTGATGTTCCCGAACAGCAGTGATTGAAGAGAAAGATGAGAAGCTAGAATCATACCAGAAGAAGTTTAAATCAAGCAAAAGATGTTTTATGTGCTTTTGGAAAGAAGGAGGAAGGACTAAGATAAGAAATCACAGTCATGGTTCTCTTGTAGATCTCTTGTAGATCCTGACTTTCTCAATGTTTGAAATCAAAGAAAATGAGGGAGAAGAATGATTCCCATCTTTTTTAAGAATGATATCTCATTTGTGAAGAGGACTCATCCAATAGCAGTTTTACTTTCCACATCCATTTATTTAGAAAATGAAATGCCAGGGGCGGAGCAAGATGGCGGAGGAGTAGGAGACCTGGATTTCGTCTCCTCTCAGGAATTCAGCTGGATTGGGATCAAACCATTCTGAACACCTACAAACCCAACAGGAGATCGAAGAAAAGAAGAGCAACAACTCTCTCATCAGAAAAGCGACCACTTTCTGGAAGGTAGGACGTGCGGAGAAGTGAATCCGAGGCGATATTCGGGAGGATAGACGGCGGGGGAGGGGCCTCCGTCGGCCGCTTCTGGCAAGTGATAGAACCACGGAGCACAAAATCGGAACTTTTAAAAGTCTGCTCCGCCGAGGGACGTCACTCTGGTGGCTAAGCGGGGGGTGGAACCCTCCAGGACAGTGTGGTCTCAGGACCCTCGGGGTCACAGAAAGACTGGAGGTGCCTGAGTGTGGCAGAGCTCCCAGGTATCGGAGCAGGGAAGCCGGCTGCAGAGACGGAGCCCAGGCGCGGGCTCTCAGCTCGGGGTCGCCATAAACCGTGATCCACGGCACAGTCGGGCCCCTGCTCCTCCAGCAGGGACCCAACAAGCGGCAGATCTGGGGAGACTCAATTTCCTCCCCCGGGAGGAGCCACGCGGGAGTGCACCGCAGGGATCTGCTGGGTTTGGAGACTCCACCCGGGGTCGGGTGCCAGAGATAGAAACGCGCGGTCACAGGTCGGGTGAGCACGGAGTGCAGCCGGAGACCGGGGAGACGGGAGTGATTGATGGCTTTTCTCTGGGGGTTCACTGAGGAGCGGGGCCCCGAGTTCTCGGCTCCTCCGGGACGGAGATTGGGAGGCCGCCATTTTCACTCTCCGCCTCCAAAGCTGTACGGAAAGCTCGCAGGCAACAAAAGCCCCGGAGAGCAAAACCGAGCAGATTACTTAGCCGGGAGGGGGCAAGGGCGGGGCAATTCCGCCTCCGGCAGAGACATTTGGAAACCACGGCAACAGGCCCCTCCCCAGAAGATCAGCGAGAACAGCCAGCCAAGACCAAGTTTACCGATCAATGAGAACGGCAGAACTCCAGCGCTAGGGGACTACTGCACATAGAATTCACGGTTTTTTCACCATGATTCTTTAGTCTTTTAAAGTTAATGTTTTTTAACTGTCTTTTTTGTCTTTTTATTTCTTTTTGAATTTTTCTTTTTCCCTTTTTCAACCAACATCTTATCAATCCCTTTTTTTAAAAAAAACATTTTTATTTTTCATTTTTAGAGTCATATTCTATCCCTTCATAGTAGTTACCCATATTTTTGGCTTATATATATAAGTTGTTCTCTCTTTAAAATTTTGAGATAGTTTCTTCTAACAGATTAAAATATACCCTAAATCTCTAGTATATGGTGTTCTCTATTCCCCTGCCTGATCACATCCTCTCCCTTTTTTTTTCTTTTTCTTTTTTCTTTTTTTAAATCCTCCTCTTTCTTTTTTCAAACAACTTCTTACCAATTCCTTTTATAAAATTTTTTATAATTTCCATTTTTACAGTCATATTCCATCCCTTCATCATATCAACCCTGATTTTTGTACATACATAAGTTTTTCTTTCTTTAAAATTTGGGGAGGCACTTTCTTCTAAAAGACCAAAATACACCCCAAATCTAGTGTGTGGCACTGATCTATATACCATATAGATCATATTTGATCACATTCTGGTTTTTCTTTTGTTGTTTTGTTTTGTTTGTTTTTGTTTTTATCTTTATCTTTTTCTTTTTTTTTTTCTTTTTCTTTTTTCTCTCTGTCCCTTTCTTATCCCACTGCTTCAGGTCTTTTCTGATTTGTTTAAAGTATATTTTCTGAGGACGTGGTTACTCTGCTAGCATTTTGTTCTCTCATTAATCTATTCTCCTCTGCACAAAATGACGAGACGGAAAAAATCACCTCAACAAAAAGAACAAGAACAAGACTGCCAGGGACCTACTCAATACGGACATTAGTACGATGTCAGATCTAGAGTTCAGAATCATCACTTTAAAGATACTAGCTGGGCTTAAAAAAATATGGAAGTTATTAGAGAAACCCTTTCTGGAGAAGTAAAAGAGCTATTAATGAGGTGCAATCAAAAATGGGGGCGCTAAGTGCTAGAATAAATGAGGCAGAAGAGAGATTCAGTGATATAGAAGACCAAATGATGGAAAATAAAGAAGCTGAGAAAAAGAGAGATAAACAACTACTGGATCACGAGGGCAGAATCCGAGAGATAAGCGATACCATAAGACGAAACAACATTAGAATAATTGGGATCCCAGAAGAAGAAGAAAGAGAGAGAGGGCCAGAAGGTATAATGGAGCAAATTATAGCAGAGAACTTCCCTAATTTGGGGAAAGAAACAGGCATGAAAATCCAGGAAGCACAGAGAACCCCTCTCAAAATCAATAAAAATAGGTCAACTCCCTGACATCTAATAGTAAAACTTACGAGTCTCATAGACAAAGAGAAAATCCTGAAAACAGCTTGGGAGAAGAGATATGTAACCTACAAGGGTAGAAACATTAGATTGGCAACAGACCTATCCACAGAGACCTGGCAGGCCAGAAAGGACTGGCAGGATATATTCAGAGCACTAAATGAGAAAAATATGCAGCCAAGAATACTCTATCCAGCTAGGCTGTCATTGAAAATTGAAGGAGAGATAAAAAGCTTCCAGGACAAACAAAAACTAAAGGAATTTGCAAACACAAAACCAGCCCTACAGGAAATCTTGAAAGGGGTCCTCTAAGCAAAGAGAGAGCCTAAAAGCAACATAGACCAGAAAGGAACACAGACAATATACGGTAACAGTCACCTTACAGGCAATACAATGGCACTAAATTCCTATCTTTCAATAGTTACCCTGAATGTAAATGGGCTCAATGCCCCAATCAAAAGACACAGGCTATCAGATTGGATTAAAAAACAAGACCCATCGATATGCTGTCTGCAAGAGACTCATTTTAGACCCAAAGACACCCCCAGATTGAAAGTGAGGGGGTGGAAAACCATTTCCCATGCTAATGGACACCAAAAGAAAGCTGGGGTGGCAATCCTTATATCAGACAAATTAGATTTTAAACCAAAGACTGTAATAAGAGATGAGGAAGGACACTATATCATACTTAAAGACTCTATCCAACAAGAAGATCTAACAATTGTAAATATCTATGCCCCTAACATGGGAGCAGCCAATTATATAAGGCAATTAATAACAAAAGCAAAGAAACACATCAACAACAATACAATAATAGTGGGGGACTTTAACATCCCCCTCACTGAAATGGACAGATCTTCTAAGCAAAAGATCAACAAGGAAATAAAGACTTTAAATGACACACTGGACCAAATGGACTTCACAGACATATTCAGAACATTCCACCCCAAAGCAACGGAATACACATTCTTCTCTAGTGCCCATGGAACATTCTCCAGAATAGATCACATCCTAGGTCATAAATCAGGTCTCAACCGGTACCAAAAGATTGGGATCATTCCCTGCCTATTTTCAGACCACAATGCTTTGAAGCTAGAACTCAATCACAAGAGGAAAGTCAGAAAGAACTCAAATACATGGAGGCTAAAGAGCATCCTACTGAAGAATGAATGGGTCAACCAGGAAATTAAAGAAGAATTAAAAAAATACATGGAAACCAATGAAAATGAAAACACAACTATTCAAAATCTTTGGGATGCAGCAAAGGCAGTCCTAAGAGGAAAGTATATAGCAATACAAGCCTTTCTCAAGAAACAAGAAAGGTCTCAAGTACACGACCTAACCCTACACCTAAAGGAGCTGGAGAAAGAACAGCAAATGAAGCCTAAACCCAGCAGGAGAAGAGAAATAATAAAGATCAGAGCAGAAATCAATGAAATAGAAACTAAAAGAACAGTAGAACAGATCAACGAAACTAGGAGCTGGTTCTTTGAAAGAATTAACAAGATTGATAAACCCCTGGCCAGACTTATCAAAAAGAGAAGAGAAATGACCCAAATCAACAAAATCATGAATGAAAGAGGAGAGATCACAACCAACACCAAAGAAATACAAACAAGTATAAGAACATATTATGAGCAACTCTATGCCAGCAAATTAGATAACCTGGAAGAAATGGATGCATTCATAGAGATGTATCAACTACCGAAACTGAACCAGGATGAAATAGAAAACCTGAACAGACCTATAACCACTAAGGAAATTGAAGCAGTCATCAAAAATCTCCCAAAAAACAAAAGCCCAGGGCCAGATGGCTTCCCAGGGGAATTCTACCAAACATTTCAAGAAGAATTAATACCTATTCTTCTGAAACTGTTCCAAAAAATAGAAACGGAAGGAAAACTTCCAAACTCATTTTATGAGGCCAGCATTACCTTGATCCCAAAGCCAGACAAAGACCCCATCAAAAAGGAGAATTACAGACCAATATCCCTGATGAACATGGATGCAAAAATTCTCACCAAAATACTAGCCAATAGGATCCAACAGTACATTAAAAGGATTATTCACCACGACCAAGTGGGATTTATCCCTGGGCTGCAAGGTTGGTTCAACATCCGCAAATCAATCAATGTGATACAATACATTAACAAAAGAAAGAGCAAGAATCATATGATCCTCTCAATAGATGCAGAAAAAGCTTTTGACAAAGTACAGCATCGTTTCTTGATCAAAACTCTTCAGAGTATAGGGATAGAGGGTACATACCTCAATATTATAAAAGCCATCTATGAAAAACCTACAGCAAATATTATTCACAATGGGGAAAAACTGAGAACTTTCCCCCTAAGGTCAGGAACGTGGCAGGGATGTCCACTATCACCACTGCTATTCAACATAGTTTTGGAAGTCCTAGCCACAGCAATCAGACAACAAAAAGAAATCAAAGGCATCCAAATTGGCAAAGAAGAAGTCAAACTCTCACTCTTTGCAGATGACATGATACTTTATGTGGAAAACCCAAAAGACTCCACCCCAAAACTGCTAGAACTCATACAGGAATTCAGTAAAGTGGCAGGATATAAAATCAATGCACAGAAGTCAGTGGCATTCCTATACACCAACAACAAGACAGAAGAAAGAGAAATTAAGGAGTCGATCCCATTTACAATTGCACCCAAAACCCTAAGATACCTAGGAATAAATCTAACCAAAGAGACAAAGGATCTGTACTCAGAAAACTATAAAATACTCATGAAAGAAATTGAGGAAGACACAACGAAATGGAAAAACGTTCCATGCTCATGGATTGGAAGAACAAATATTGTGAAGATGTCAATGCTACCTATAGCAATCTACACATTCAATGCAATCCCCATCAAAATACCATCCACTTTTTTCAAAGAAATGGAACAAATAATCCTAAAATTTGTATGGAACCAGAAAAGACCCCGCATAGCCAGAGGAATACTGAAAAAGAAAAGCAAAGCCGGCGGCATCACAATTCCGGACTTCAAGCTCTATTACAAAGCTGTCATCATCAAGACAGCATGGTACGGGCACAAAAACAGACACATAGATCAATGGAACAGAATAGAGAGCCCAGAAATGGACCCTCAACTCTATGGTCAACTCATCTTTGACAAAGCAGGAAAGAATGTCCAATGGAACAAAGACAGTCTCTTCAACAAATGGTGTTGGGAAAATTGGATAGCCACATGCAGAAGAATGAAACTGGACCATTTCCTTACACCACACACAAAAATAGACTCCAAATGGTTGAAAGACCTCAATGTGAGACAGGAGTCCATCCAAATCCTAAAGGAGAACACAGGCAGCAACCTCTTTGACCTCAGCCGAAGCAACTTCTTCCTAGAAACATCGCCAAAGGCAAGGGAAGCAAGGGCAAAAATGAACTATTGGGACTTCATCAAGATAAAAAGCTTTTGCAAAGCAAAGGAAACAGTCAACAAAACCAAAAGACAACCGACAGAATGGGAGAAGATATTTGCAAATGACATATCAGATAAAGGGCTAGTATCCAAAATCTAAAAAGAACTCATCCAACTCAACACCCAAAGAACAAAGAATCCAATCAAGAAATGGGCAGAAGACATGAACAGACATTTCTCCAAAGAAGACATCCAAATGGCCAACAGACACATGAAAAAGTGCTCAATATCGCTCAGCATCAGGGAAATCCAAATCAAAACCTCAATGAGATACCACCTCACACCAGTCAGAATGGCTAAAATTAACAAGTCAAGAAACGACAGATGTTGGCGGGGATGCGGAGAAAGGGGAACCCTCCTACACTGTTGGTGGGAATGCAAGCTGGTGCAGCCACTCTGGAGAACTGTATGGAGGTTCCTCAAAAAGTTGAAAATAGAGCTACCATATGATCCAGCAATTGCACTACTGGGTATTTACCCCAAAGATACAAATGTAGGGATCCGAAGGGCTACGTGCACCCCGATGTTTATAGCAGCAATGTCCACAATAGCCAAACTGTGGAAAGAGCCAAGATATCCATCGACAGATGAATGGATAAAGAAGAGGTGGTATATATATACAATGGAATATTATGCAGCCATCAAAAGGAATGAGATCTTGCCATTTGCAACGATGTGGATGGAACTGTAGGGTATCATGTTGAGTGAAATAAGTCAAACAGAGAAAGACATGTATCATATGATCTCACTGATATGAGGAATTCTTAATCGCAGGAAACATACTGAGTTTGTTGGAGTGGGGGCGGTGGGAGGGATGGGGTGACTGGGTGATGGACACTGGGGAGGGTGTGTGCTCTGGTAAGCTCTGTGAATTGTGCAAGACTGTTGAATATCAGATCTGTACCTCTGAAACAAATAATGCAATATATGTTAAGAAAAAAAAAAAGAAGAAGAAGAAGAAGAAGGTAGCGGGAGGGGAAGAATGAAGCGGGGGAAATCGGAGGGGTAGACGAACCATGAGAGACGATAGACTCTGAAAAACAAACTGAGGGTTCTAGAGGGGAGGGGGTGGGAGGATGGGTTAGCCTGGTGGTGGGTATTGAGGAGGGCACATTCTGCATGGAGCACTGGGTGTTGTGCACAAACAATGAATCATGGAACACTTCATCTAAAACTAATGATGTAATGTATGGGGATTAACATAAGAATAAAATTAAAAAAAAATAAAAGAAAAAAAGAAAATGAAATGCCAAGATACCACTGTGAAGGCAGTACATTAAGAAAGGAAACTGCATATGAAATTACAATAGCACCTGTATGTATGTGTATATTGTGTATACATGTGTGTATATATATACACACACACATATATATACACGTATTTAGCACCTGTATATATTTGAAAGGTACAAATATACATTACTCTTTTACTCTTTCAGGCTTCAGCCAATGCTTAACATATGAATTAAGTCCCCATTCTTGTAATTACTGTTTCCCCAGAGGTCTGTGACCTAAAGCCTGGCTACCACTGAGAAGTAACTTCTTTCTGGGAAAACTTACCTAACATAATAGAAGCTATGGATATGAGCTATGGACTCCTATAATGTGGCCATACTTCCTTTTACCTCAAAAAAATGTTTTTGAAGGAGGGGTATATATCCAGTAAATGGTCTTGGAATCAAGGAAATATGGTTTTACATATTTCTTTAATTGACAAATAATATATGAATTCATTTTCTCTTCTTGTTTTTATTTCTTGAAATTTGCAACGGTCTCCAAAAGAAATTGTTGCCCAATTCCGCAGAAGAACACTCTGGTAGGCAGAATAATGACCCTCCAACAATGCCCATGTCCTAATCTCAGAACCTGTAAAAATGTTAACTTACATGGCAAAAGGACTTTGCAGATGTGATTACATTAAGGTTCTTGAGATGGGGAGATTTTTGTGGACTTCAGGATGGGCCCAGTCTATTCACAGAGGTTCTTAAAAGCAGAAGACCCTCCCCCTCTCAGCTGTTGTCCAAGGGAGAAGTGACTATGGAAGAACGCTCAGAGAGATACAACACTGTTGATTTGGAAGATGGAGAAAGGGGTCACAGGCCAAAGAATGCAGGATGCCTTTAGAAGATGCAAGAGGCAAGGACATGGCTTCTCCCCTTGAGCCCCTGCAAAGGAATGCAGCCTTTGATAGCACCTTGATTTCAGTCCAGTGAAGCCCATGTTGGACTTCGGACACGTGGAACTGTAAGATAATAAATTTTCATTGTTTAAGCCACAAGGTCTGTGATCATTTGTTATGGCAGCAATAGGAAACTAACACAAGTGTGTATTAGGTTTGAACTTTTTCATGAGGTGCAGGCTGCAACTCTCAGGCAGAAGGTCAGCAGGTGCAAGGGGCACCCTTCGGAGAGTCAGACAATGTGCTTTGGTTGGGCCACAGCTGCACCAGGATGTGTGTGTACGCCAAAGGGAAGCTACCCTTCACCTTCTCCCTCTCACTGCTCTCCCTTGTCACTAGGCAAGTGTGAGTGATTTGCTGGGGGTAGGCGCATGAGGGGGATGATAACTATTTGGGGCTTAGGTGCAGACCATCTGTACTGAGATGCCGGCTGTTTGGGGGATTCAGAGAAATGCCAGCTGTAGCCCCTGGTGATCTTGGGGTCCTCTAGAACCCTGAGCAATCTTGGCTCTCCCTCTGAGAACCAGGAAGTCACAGTCAGTTCCTGGCCAGGCAGCCCAAAGTTCCTGGAATCATTTCCCAAACAGACTTCCCAGCTCCCTAATTACAGGTGTGATACCTTTGTGCCTATAAAGTATAGCATGATGCTGCTCATTCTATAAGTTCAGCATTCATCAGAATCACCCAGAGGGCTTGTTAAAACAAAGATTGATGGCCCTCACTCCAAGAATTTCTGATTCAGTAGATCTGGGATGCAGCCCAAGAATTCATCTTTCTAACAATTTCCCAGGTAATGCTTGTGCTGCGGGTCTGAGGACCACAGTATGAGAACAATGGACATAACAAATAAGAGCTTAGGACTCAGGCAGTGCTTGCTGCTTACAAGCTGAATGATCTTGGGCAACTTAACTTTTGGAATTCTTAACCTTCTTCCACCTATCAAACAGAGTTAATAAAACCTACCTCTAAGCATTAAATAGAACGATCTATATAAAGACTTAACACATAGTAAGTCCACAAAAATGGTTTCTATTATAATGTGTTTACCATTATTATGATGATTAATGCCAAGTTAATAAGTGTACCATGCAAGGCGCCAGAAACACATCCACAGACAAGCTAATGGCAGACAATAAATGTCACCTCACAAACTGCCCTCTGACAACTGTCAGAACTTTCTCAAAGTCTCCCACCCACGGACCATTTAACTTTGTAACTCAAGAGGACTCTGGAGGAAAAGAGTCTAAAAATGCTTCACCCACAAAACAGAATGAACAAGAAGCAGAAAGTCTTAAAATATTTTGAGAAAATTTGTCTAACAATAGAAAACGGAAAGGTCTCTGGGTGTGATGCAATGGCTATAGAAATGAATAAGAGTAAACCGGGCCAGGAGCAAATTAATTTGATAATAATTGCAGAAAAGAAAAAGGAACTGTGCCACACTAACACCTCTGGGAAATCTGACAAAAAAAGTAAGGGTTTTATTTTTTTTCCCCTCCCTGTTCTAGGATAATTAGTATTAACATCATGTAAAAAAAAAAAAAAAAAAAAAAGCGCCACCCCAGAATGACCTCATTGTCCTTCCACTATGAGGAATTCTTTCTCCAGGACACAGCGACAGAATAACAGGTTAGGCCACCGGGCACCCACGACATTCTTGTGATTTCCGCATGGAAAGTGTCTCTTTCCTGGTTGAACTTGGCCATATAGATGGACAAGCCAATAGTTTGGTGGAATAAAATCCAACTATAATAAATAGTGGATTTTTATTATAATTTATATAATATAATTGGTATAATAAAAAAGTAAGTAGCATTAAGATTTTAATTGTACCTTCTGTTTAAAAAACTAATAAAAAAGAGCTGGTCAAGACAATAGGAAAGTTCACTAAGTTAATTTAATAGCTTCAGTCTCAGGGCACCTGGGTGGCTTGGTCAGTTAAGCATCTGCCTTGGCACAGGTTATGATCTCTGGGTCCTGGGATCGAGCCCTCACTGGGCTCCCTGCTCAGCAGGGAGTCTGCTTCTCCCTCTCCCTCTGCCTCTCCACTTGTTCTCTCTCTCTCTCTGAAATGAATAAATAAAAATCTTAAAAAAAAATAGTTTCAAGATCAGTGGACAGAGAGCAAGGCTTCTCATCTGTGCATAACTTCTGTTTAGCTGTGTGAGCTGGAAGGACTATTGAATCTTTAAATGTCCCTTCTTCCTTCGCCAGCCAGAGGGCTTGAGTAGATCACTCTAAAATTTTCACTGTCAAGTGGTCTTTCAAACAATTTACATTTCAACTAAAGGACTTCACATTGTAAATGACTTTGTATAACTAGCTACATAATTTTAAATGCGTTTGCTTGTAAGGAGGAAATTTACATTAAAAAAAAGAGACTGTAGTATTAACTAATAATCTCTCATTTACTGAATATTTACTACATGCTGAGCATTTCGGTGCATTATCTCATTTCATTCCTTCCACAATGCAGTTCTAACCTGATACCAATTGGACAGGTAAGGTGACTGAGCCTTAGAAAGCTGAGGTAAATTTCTTATTTGGAAAGGAGCCAAGACAGTGTCCTTTTTTTTTTTTTTTTAAAGATTTTATTTATTCACTTGAGACACAGAGATACAGAGAGGGAAAGAGAGCATGAGCAGGGAGAGAGGCAGAGGGAGAGGGAGAAGCAGGCTCCCCGCGGAGCAGGGAGCCCGATGCGGGGCTCGATCCCAGGACCCCGGGATCCTGACCTGAGCCGAAGGCAGACGCTTAACCAGCTGAGCCACCCAGGCGCCCCTTCCAAGACAGTGTCTTGCCCAAAGTCACAGAACTAGCAAGTGTTAAGCCGGGATTTGAAAGGGGGGTCTCGGACCTCTGCAATTGATCGCAGCACCCCTACTATACAGCACTTGGTTACACTGACTCCCACGGAGGTGCCGGCATACGGCATGGTTACGAATGGTTTGAGATCAGACAAAGAAATTATCAGGAATTCAGGGAGTTCTAGATAACGGTCACCCTCAACCCCACTGGCGGCATCTCGCCTTCTCCTGAGCATGTCTTCTGTGCTCCCCTCTGCCCCCTCAGAGTTATTTCCGCTCCCTCATCACTTCGATTTGCACAGGGCTCACCCAAACCCCGTGACCTGGAAAACTGAAACAGTCATTTACCCTAAACTCTCTGTTTCTTCATTTAAATCTAAAAAGCAGCAATTTGCCTGGCGCTGCTCACCTTTTCACATGCTGCTATGGGGACTGAGATGCACCCTAAATGAAACATGGCAGCAGGAGCTGGGGATGGGCCAATGTCCTTTAATAATTAGTTAATAACTACCGCTTACGTGCTTGTTATAGTTGAGGCTTTTTACCAGGAATATCTTATTTAAACATTATAGCAACAATCCGGTGAGGTAGACCCTATATTGGCCCCTTCTCAGAAAAGTAACTTACCTAATTAGTGAGTGACAGGTCATAGGATCTAAGCCCATATATTCTATTTATTTTAGGGGGGCGGGGAGAGAAAGGGAGAGGGAGAGAGAGAATCCTCAAGTAGACAGCAGACTCCCTGTTGAGTGTGGACAGAGCCTGACACAAGGCTTGATCCCAAGACCTTGAGATCATGATCTGAACCAAAATCAAGAGTCAGCTGCTTAACCGACTGAGCCACCCAGGTGCCCCCAAACCCATTTCTGAATTTTCTCTTATGACAGCTTTATTGAGAACTAGTTCATTTAACATACAATTCAGCTATTTAAAAGTGTACAATTCCTTGGGGTTGTTTTTTTTTTTTTTTCATAATCACAATCGTCATCACAGTTGATTTTGGAACATTTCACCATCTCAACAAGAAATCTCATACCCCTTAGCAGTCACCCCCATCTCTCCCAAGCGCCCTCATTCCCTGCCAGCCCTAGGCCAACACTGATTTACTTTCTGTCCCTGTAGCTTTGTCTATTCTGGACATTTCACATGAATGGAATCATATATATAGCCTTTTGTGACTTAGGGTGATTGTTTTCAAGGGTCATCCATGTTATAGCATATGTCAGTGGTTCATTTGTTTTTCTGGCTGAATAATATTCTATTGTATAAATATTCTACATTGGGTATAGATATACCTACAATAGATATTAGTTATCAATATAGATATATATTGTAAGATATAACTACATATAGATATTCTTTTTTATTTTTAGAGAGAGAGAGAAGAGAGAGCATGAGTAGGGAGGGAGGGAGAGAGAGAGAAAGGGAGAGAAAGAGTGAGAGAGAACACAAGCCTGGGGAGGGGGGAAGGGCAGAGGAAGAAGCAGACTGCCCGCTGAGCAGGGAGCCCCACACAGGACTCCATCCTAGGATCCTGGGATCATGACCTGAGCAGAAGGCAGACACTTAACCAACTGAGCCACCAAGGCGCCCCTAACTTGATTTAATAAAAATTTGTATATGGATGTACTTTTCTTAGAATATATAGATGAATATTAAATAACCAGGGCAACGTAGTTTGTGTATAATACTTTAGGGATCTCCATTATCACTTTAAATGACTCTTGAGACCCAACATCCTATTCATATCTATGATATATGTCTAAGAAATACATTGACTACACTTGGCTTATATAATAAATACCTATTAAGTATCCACCATGTGCCAGGCACTGTGGGAGGAACTGGGGAAATCAAAGAACAGAGCATTGGAAATTATTCTGAAAGCCATGCATACATTCTACATTCTACCCAAATCTGCCAACTCTCTTTACTATTGTGTGCTTTACAGATGCTAAATTTGCCAAATACCTGTCTCTAGCATGGTGTCCTGTCCTATGAGCAAAACGTTTCCTATACTTCCTGAATAGGCTTCTTCTCTATGGGGCAAGGATATAAATCCATTATTTCTTTTCCCCTAAAACAGACTTTAAAGGCATACTCTACTGTTTCTTCATTTCCTCAAAACTTTTCGCTTCTACTGCATTTCAAATGAGATGGTGACACAAAATAGGATTCATAATGGCTGTGATTAATCAAAATTTAATTACTTGCTGATTAAAAATTATGCCGTATAATTCATGAAAGTGTTTTTTTCTTCCTTTGCTTTCAGTATGGATTGACTTGCCACCAAGTGCCACTCAATTGCTTCAAAACATTGTTCCAAAATAGGTTGACATTATAAGATGTCTTTTTTTCCCCTTTTCTTTTTTATATTGATGCCTCTTCCCTTGTGATAATGTTCTGAAAATAAGTTAAGTGCAAGAGATATAAAGGCTAATTTAATCTCAGAACTTAATTTCTAATACTGATTTGGGGTCAGAACGTACACGATCTTTTTTTTTTTAAAGCAAGGGCAACAGACATAATAGAAAGGCTTTTTTAATAGCAGCATTTCACCCACTTCCTAAACCAAGTGAACTTTTCCAAAACCAGACAAACTTAAAGACTTTGCTTTTTATGAAGGTCAAATGATCATTCAACATGCACAAGTTAAAAATAATTAGTAAATTCTTACCTGAATCATTTCTTAAAAGACTAGATCTATACACTTATTACTATGTAGAAACATTTTCCTTGAACTTTATTACAGTGTTGTTTTTTTTTTTTTCATTCAGGTACAAAAGAGTATATTCAGAAACTTAGAAATAAAGGCCTTGTTTTTCCAAAGAGTGGGATTCTTTTGGAAATAATAATCTCTTTTAAATATCCTTATTTATTTTTGATGATAAGAATGCTGTATGTTTGATTTTTGTTCTGATGGATACTAATCTTTACAGAATGGTTCATTTGCTTCAAAAGATTGCTGATTTCATCTGTTTCTCCAGGTATTTCAGATGCTGAGTGATGTACTTTCTGCTTCCTCCTCCTTCTCCTCCTAAGGGGTAGCACAGTTAATAAATGTAAATAAAATGACTTGTTTGAGAGAGAGCTGAATAGAGGAACTACTCAGGAGACGTTATTTCCTTCCACTTGCTACACTATGTTCAATTTTTAAGTGTTTCAGTGACCAAGGATCATCTTGACCATGTGTACCTCTAATGCAGAAA
The DNA here is from genome assembly GCF_029215605.1 of Mirounga angustirostris. Classification (NCBI taxonomy): domain Eukaryota; kingdom Metazoa; phylum Chordata; class Mammalia; order Carnivora; family Phocidae; genus Mirounga; species Mirounga angustirostris. The sequence continues at coordinate 170,044,012 of NW_026991709.1, read as the reverse complement.
TACTGCAGTGTGAGCGAACAGGTGCCCTGGGTGGTGGGGAAGTAGTTAAGGAAGGCCAGAGGCCCTGGACAGCATCTAGGTGATTTCCTAGTTACAGCTGCTAGGTCTACAAAATATTACTGGAAAGAAGAAATGACAAGGGAAATGGAATTAACAACCAGCTGAGGACAAAAACTCACGATTAAAAAGCAGACAATTTTCCTGTTTGTGACCCTCTAAACATCACGTTTGAAATTCCTTTGGAAGGAAGGTCATGATTAAGGAACAGGCCGACAGCAAAAGCATGCTGTATTCTACTCTGTCTTTTCCACTCTCCCCATGCCTAGCATAGCACCTAGGGGACCCCACAGGTACCCATCAAATACCAGCTGAGTACTGACAGCTAGGCACTCCAGCAACTGATAACATGTTTCTGTATGGATCCCTCCACTCTGGATCCCTCCAGTCCCACCTTCCTGGGCTGACCCTGCCTAACTGATCTGTTTCATGAAGGATTGACCTCATATACACCATCTGGGTTGAACTCATGAGACAGGTTATCCATATCCTAAAACTATAATTAAAGGGAAATACAACGTCAAATCTGGGAACAAAATTAAGGGGGAACAGTTAACTTGCTTGGGTCTGGATACACTGAGATAGCACAGGAAGTGAAAAAGCTATGACTTCTACCTGATGAGCAACTGGATGCAGTGTGCCTGATTCAGTGACTGGGTCTACTGATCATCAAATAATTTTATAGGCAAAATTGAAGCCTGTAAAAATTCAAGTTTTCCACTTCCCCTTTTTTCATGCTTAATTCCCTTTGCTTTTTCTGGTTGACCTAGAAAGACCCTAAGAGGGATATATTGCCACGAATGGAATTACTCATAACTTGGAGTTAGTACTCATAACTACTAGCTTGTTTTGCATTTTATCTAAAAAATTATATGTAGATTTTAAAATAATTTATTTCTATTAACTACCACCTTTAAAGATACAAAATAATTTTCCAGTGTAACTATTAAATGGTCACAAAAATGGTAATATAAATATCTATAAATGTGGCAAGATTTTAGTTTTTTGAATAATGTAGACAAGTATAAATACATAAACATAAATTGTTTTCAGAGTAAAGAGATACATATTTTTTGAGAATGAGTTTCAGACACCATGAGATTCCACTTCTAAATACTTTAAGGTACATCTCCTAGGGACAAGAACATTGTCCTATATAACCACAATACCATTATCACACCCCCAAAATTAAGAATTCCATAATTTTTCTTTAATATATAGTCTAATATTTAGTTGCTGAGAATGTATTCCATAGATTTTTTTTAAGATTTATTTATGTATTTGAGAGAGAGAGAAAGAGAACAAGTGGGACGGGCAGGGAGAGGGAAAGAGAATTTCAAGCAGACTTCCATGCTGAGCACTGAGCCCAGCTCAGGGCTCGATCTCACGACCCCAAGATCATGACCTGAGCTGGAAACTAAGAGTTGGATGCTTAACTGATTGCACCATTCAGGTGCCCCTATTTTTTATTTCTTTCAATCCAGGATCCAATCATGGGTCATGTTGCATTAAGTTATAATGTTTATTTTTGTCTTTTAAATCTAGATAGCCTCCTGCCTTTTTTTTTTTTTTTTTCCATGACATTGATTTATTTGAAGAGTTCAGGTCTCTGGTCTTCTGGACCTGATTTTATCCTCAGGCATTGTTGGCAAAAATATTGCTATGTGATGTTGTATAGTTCATATCCAGTCATATCAGGATCTAAATGGTGTCTGGTTGTCCCAGCGTTGTTAATGGTAAATTTGATCACTTGGTTAATGTGGATGATGGCCACATTTCTTCATTGTAAAGTTTCATTTTCCACCTCATTATTAGTCCGTAGGATGTAAAGTAATTTTTTAGGGCTGTATAAATATCTTTTTCCCCATTACCTTTTGCTCAAGAGTTTGGCATCTACTGATATCTAAGTAAATTATTACACTGGAAGTTGCAAAGTGGTGATTTTTCTAATTTTATATTTTCTTTCTACATGTATTAGCTGAATTCCTCTGTGGAGAAGAGCTTTCTGTTTTTCTTTTGATAAACAGATTTCCTTTCAGTTCAAACACTAGGATAAGATAATAAGGCCTTTCTCCAGATTTCTTCAAGTCCCCAGATCTAGCCTGGCTATCAGAGCAATTCAGGATGATAGTCTTGCAGATGGGAAGCAGGAGATGTGGGAAAATATCCGAGTTGATAATAAACTCCTGGTTCCGCATATGTCACAGGGAGATAACAAGTAAGACAGTAATAGTCCTTTTTGTTTGCTTACATGGTTGTAGACAGTGTTGGCAGCGATGCTCAGAGATGGTATAGCTGTCACTTCCATATGGTATAAAGTGGTAATAACTGTAACTTTTGCATTCTTCTGTAGCTATTCTCCTGCTGCCTCCCAGGACTTCAATCATCCACATTTTGCCAATGCTTCCCCCCCTCCGCCATGTGCAAGTTTACTGACTGGCCGTCTCTTCTAAACTCCAGACATAGGACAACAAATACAGGACTTGTCCCCTCTCATGCCCTCTTTTAGCTTCACAGGATGTCCAGAACCAAGGCTCAGGAAAAATATCTCATTTTCCTAGTTCCACACCAAATTGGTCTCGCTCCTGTTCATGTCCAAACACCAGCTGCACTTTTCCATCTCATCTAGGGTTTTTATTTGTCTGTGGGTGATTTCTTCTGGCTACTCTTGTGGTTCCAATAATGAATTAAGCCAGTAAATGCTGTGCACCTATTCTGTATCCAGAGCTGAACTAGACGCTACAAAGGGTACACAAATATAGGACTTGATCCCTATCTTCAAAAAGTTTATCTGGTTGGAGAGACAATATCACACAAAGATGGGGCTGAATAATAGTCTAGTTTGCCAGGGGTATCTGTGAATGAGTTTGTGGGGGTCGGTACAAGAAATTCCAAGAACTGGCGCTAAAATTGTAAGAATCTGTGTTGTCCTGGGGAAAATGTCCCTGAGTTTTATACAATTCTCAAAGAACCTGTGACTCCATGCCTTCATGACAAAAAGTTAACAGTGACCAAGATAGACTAGTTGGAGGACTGACTCTATAGTAGTAGCTTTTTCTCTTTACTGATAGTTCTCAGGTTCAATGGCAAATGGAGGTAATGCATCAATGCCAATAGATCGAGCCCAGAGTCGGCCCCCATGCTAGGTGTGGAGTCTGTTTCTCCTTCTACCTCTCCCCCTCCCCCTGCTCATGCTCTCTCTCTCTCTCATATAAATAAATAAAATCTTAAAAAAAAAGTAGATTGAATTCTCTGACTTCAGTGTCAATCATTCTGTCTTGCCATTTAAGAGTAATTTGGAGAAGCTATTAAGTATCTAAGGCTCATTGGGGCACTTATAGGCAAATAAAATCTTTTGCCTGGGAGAAAATTGGGTCTAGCACTGCCCTAATAATCTGACGTTTGGTGTGGAGCTGAGTACTATATTGTGACACGTTAACATTTTCTCCAAGCTTGTCGATAACATTCTCTCACTTTGGTATAGCTTTACTTGCAAAGCTTTCTCATGTCCAACAATACCTTTGATCCAGTGAGGCTGGCAGGCAAAGATTACAGCCTTCAGTCTACCAAAAAAAACACCTGATTCTCTGCAAGGTTAGGTGACCGGCCACAGTTACATGGAATTTAAGGGAGCAGCTGAATGTCAAACTCATTTTTTCTGATCCTTGCTTTCTCCGGTATATTTTGCTGTGTTAATCAGGGTGGCATTTGATGGTGGGCTTCTAGGAAGATTCATTCAGTTGCAGTGTTTAGCTGTACACTGCTGATGAAAACCTGTTTCTATTTGTAGGGTTTCCCTGGCGGTAGGCTGGTGTGCTAGTTTTGGACGTTCTTCAGACTTCCACTCAGTCTATGATACTATCCTGACTCTGCAAAGCCCTCTTACTTCCCTGCATGGGCATTTCAAGGGCAAAGTCATAAATGGCAATTTTCAGGGCCGGTCGTCATCTTGAATTGGATCTTGAGAATTAGATTCTTGGTTTTCTGGACCAGCACTGCCCAATAGCATATAATATAAAAATTTTAATATCATAGTAGTACATTAAAAAAGTAAAAAGCAGGCAAAATTAACTTTAATTATCTATTTTATTTAACACAATACAACCAAAATGTTAACATTTCAGTATATGATCAATATAAAAATTGAGATATTCTGATTTTTTTTTGGTACTAAGTCCTTGAAATTTGACCTGTATTTTCTACCTACTTCACATTTGTTAGAACTAGCCACATCTTAAGTGCCTAAATGGCTAGTGGCTATTGTATTTGGCAGCACAGTTCTGGAAAAATCTTCCAGGAAAAAAATACAGTTAAGACAAAGAAGTGCCCTTCTTTCTATTCATAATAGAGAATGAATTGAGCCTTTATTATGACATACTTCATCATCAATCATCAATCATATAGCATTGTAGAGAGCCTCTTAGCATCATAGCAAATTTAGCAAAACTACTTTCTAGTGACCCAGTGGCTCCCAGAACCTAATGACAGTTGCAAACTGTTGGATAGTCTGCCATAGGCCTGACATACATTCTATTACAATGCTTTTGTTTACAAATTTTGGGGGGGGGGTACATATCCACTAAAATGTGCAGAGAGCTAAGGCCTGCTGGGTAGGGGAGGAGGCAATACAAGCATGAAAAAAATATGACTCCTGCCCTCAGTGAAACTTGTGGTCTGGGAGGGAAGACTGGATAAAGCAGTTAAGGGTCAAGTGTCCATTGTATGGTAAGCATGAAAATCATTGAATTCTAGCTCTCAAACAAGATCAAGTTTTCCCAGAAAACCTATATTAAAATTCCATTTTTTCTGCACATAAAATAATTACCCTTTAGTATTTACCAGTTATAATAGTAATGACTGATTTGTTGAATTTGTTTGAGAAAATAGAGCCAAAAACCCTTTAGAAACAGAACAAATTTTTTTCATAGGGGAAAAGAAGAAAGGGGACAAACAGATGGGAAAAGTGTGGACCCTTTTTTTTTAATTAAAAAAATTCTTAAAAAGATTTTTATTTATTTATTTGTCAGAGAAAGGGAGAGGGAGAGAACATAAGCAGGGGAGCGGCAGGCAGAGCAGGCAGAGGGAGAAGCAGGCTCCCCGCTGAGCAGGGAGCCCTGATGTGGGATGATCCCAGGACCCTGGGAACACGATCTGAGCCAAAGGCAGACACTTAACCCACTGAGCCACCCAGGCATCCCAGTGCGGGCCTTTTCGTTGTGACAAGATGGGGTTATTTCTTTTTTTTTTTAAATTTTATTTTATAAGATGGGGGTATTTCTTGATGATGGGGAGTGCTAGCTTGAAGCATTAATCATGAAGCTTTAGCGCCCAGGAACAAGGGGCTACTGCTGACAGAGAGGAGGGGCAAGAGTGAATATAATGAACACACTTTGTCTACTTCAGAGCGCTGCCCATTCCTGGACTAGTATTAAATACTTATATGAGCAGATAAATACAGTGCATATGTTTTCATTGGGGAGGCTGTGGGAGATAGTAGTTAATGTCCAGGGTTCAGGAGTCAGTCAGCCCATCACCTGTGTGAATTTGGGGATGTTACTTAAATTCTCTGTGCCTCAGTTTTCTCATAAATAAAAAAAATGTTAATAGGATTTGAAGAGAAAATGTAAATAAAGAGCTTAGAATAATGCCTGGCACATGCCATGTACTCAGTAATTATTATTAATTTTGGCATTATTATATCAATAATAATTATTATCTGTGGGGCTCCCTTAATTTGTTCCTGAAGTCTCACAAGATGGTTGACCCTATCAAGCAATCCTGATACAAAGAAGGCAAATTCTAATGACTTCTTCCCTCTAAGATGGCAAAACTGGGGCAAAGAGATGAACATGACTTGCCCAAAGGCTCAGAGGATGCTCCTAAAATGGGGAAGGAGGTCAGTTAAGGCAGTGGTGATGGATTTCCCCAAAGACAAGGACTTAGTACATTTATAGGCTGGAATTGGAATCCAGGCTGCACTATTTAATTCACAGTGTCATCTTGGGAAATTACCTGATTTCTCTGAGCCCTTAGGCCTTCATCTATCAAATAGAGATAATAAATATGCCCGGGTTGTTGAAACTCAATAGCATGATGCATAAGAAGTGCATGTGGTCTGGGTTCAATAAAATCAGTCTCTCAAATTATTACGATTCCTATTGTTGTAGCTACTATGTGGCGCAGCAGGCAGTGCCTGTCTGGGATGCTGCGATGTGTTTTGGCTCACCACTATGCCCCAGCGCCTGGCACCCAGTAGACACTCAGGAAACGTTTGTGGAACGAATGCCTATCATCTGAGGAAGGGAGAGCAGCCTACCGACTTTGCTTCCTAGCTTAGCCCTTGCCCTTCTTCCAAAAACCAAACAGCTTGTAGCCCAAGAGCCCAGGCACTTTTTGGCCGTGGGCTGCAAGCCATCTCGTCCCTGACGCCGCTGTCCGGGCTGCTGGAGGGCGCCCCGCCTGGACGTGTATCATTGTGTGAGCGGCTCTCTCCGAAGCCCTAATTTTTCTGGCTTGCGGTTTATTTACTTAAGCATTTACAGCTCCGGGGAGCAGAGGGGCTGCTTGAAGCGGGGTCAGGACCTAGGTCGCGGTTTGTATTTACTTTGTGCCTCCCAATCTCCGCGCCCGCATGTCACAACACGGCTCCTTTATTTGTGCATCGGAGAGGCTTGCGTTTCTCTACCTCCTGCGGGGCGAGGAAGGACACACGCAGCTCGGGGTCTCTCAAGCCACTTGCCTGTGTCCCCGCCGGCGTGGACCGTCGCTCCGAGTTAGTTTTCTGTGCAAACCCGAGCAGGGCGGAGCAGATTAAATAAAGACAACCTCGCGCTTTTAATCCATGACCGCAAACACTGGCGTTTTTGTGCCCTGGATTTCTGAAATTCTTGGCTCAGGGACTCAAGGCGTGGGGGGAGGGTGGGTAACAGCTTGTAAAAACTTCCCAAAGCAGAAATCCGAGCTGCTCCCCGCCCCCCTCTCCCAGAGACACCTGGATTCACGGGAAGGGGGGCAGCCGGAGGAGGAGCGTCCCCAAGGGTTGGGGGCGCCCCCCAGGGGTGGCTTTGGGTCGCCGGCTCCAAGCCCTGCCCGCTCTCCGCAAGAAGCCGGATTCGAAGCCCGGACGCCCCGCAGGACGCCCCTCCCCGTCCCCGCGCGCTTCTATTTAGAGCCCAGCCCGGAGCCCAGGGGATTCTGGGACTCGTAGTCCTTCCCCGCAGCCCCAGGCGCTGCCGCGACCTCGGACTCGGACTACATTGCCCAGGGAGCTTCCCGGCCTATATAAGCCGCCAGGAGCCGCTTCAAAGTGCAGTAACCATGTGGATGTGCTGCTGAAGCGTTTCCTCAAGCTCGCTGGGGTGGGAGGAGAGGAGGAGGTGGTGGTGGAGGAGGAGGAGGAGGCAGAGGGTGGAGAGAGAAAGCGCACGCAGAGAGGAGGTGTGGGTGTTCCGTTTCCATCCTAACGGAACGAGCTGCCTCTTCGCGGACATGGGATTACCAAGCGGCTGCTAACCCCTCTCCTCGCCCTGCTCCCCCAAACCGGCGTGGCTCCCGGGCACCAAGGTAGCGGCTGGGGCCGGGCAGAGGGCGCGGGGAGTTGGTACTGTCCTCCCCGGGCGCCGAAGTTTTTGCCCCGCTCTCTGGGAGTTCTTGGTGGATTTGCATGCACTTGCATACGTTTGGGGGTTCTTTTAACTGAGGGCATTTTGGGGTGTTCATTTGAGGCTAAAAAAAATTACCGATTCCAGTGACTGGCCTTGAGGGCTACCCATTCTGGACTGGAATGGCATTCCCCCAACTTGGAAACTGTTGCAGCAGCTGCAGGAAATGTTTTTTTTTGGGGGGGGGGATGTGGGGGTGTCATATGTGAGTCCGCTCAAGGAAACAATCTTTCAAAAGTAGCCCTCCCTCGAGCTGCCTGGTTGAGAGAAAAATGCATGTGGGGGGGCCCCAGTGGGGAGGGTTTTGAAAAACGGAAGAAAACCCGGGGAGCGGTGAGGGATGAGGTATGGACGAAGCTCACGCCCAATGAGGATGCGGGCTTCGGACACTTGGCCTAGGCTCCGGGAAACAAGTGCTTTGGGATCTGCCAAACACTTCCCTTAGTTCCAGCTCCCCCGGCACGTTCCAAGTTTTTGCGTGCCTAGTCTCACTTGTCAGTTACATACTGGAAATAAGTAAGCAAAGTTACCTGTAGTCGTTGTCCAACTGATCCCTCCAGCCTTCCTGTCTTGTTTGGGGAGGGTGGAGGAGGGGGTCTGTCCAGGAAGGAGGCTAAAGAAGGTGGAACTTTGCAATTTGAAGCATTTCTGTTAGGGGCCCGCCTTTGTAGTCTTATACTCAGTTTTCTTTCTTTCTGAATACTTAGGAGCGGACTACAGAGGAGCAGGATTCGCACAGCTGGCGGGTTTTGGCAACAGAGTGCCTGACCTCGGTCAGGTGAGTGTGAAGCCTGAGAGCTGTAGTCAATAATGAGTTTTTGTTTTAAGTGTATTTTATGTCCTCTCTAAAGAGCCATGGAGATTAGGAGTAGAAAAGAAAAGCAAACTCCGGGGCTTAGTGTCCAAAATTTGTCACTGCCTTCTGTGAGAGCTTTAGGGAGCATTTGAGATCCAGGGGGCAGTCCTGCCTATCACTTTTGGCGAAGGCTCAGACTTAAAGCAGCCTGAAGGTTTATGAGAGGAGGGGAAAAAGCCATTAAATGGAGCAATAAAAGGAATGCCCATTGGTGCCTGGCAGCGTGCTGATGATTTAAATTCTGAAGGATGCAGTACATTTCATCTGCCAAGATATGTAAGCAAAAATTAACTGCCTCTGTCTTTCAAAAATAGTCACTTTTTTTCTTGCTGTAACATGTGTTTAATCAGAGTAGGTTGGATTGCAAGGAATGAAAGTGGTTGCTGGCAATTTGAAAGAATTAGTACTATAAAAAGGGAAGTTAGTTCTTGAAGCATGAGAGAGTAGCATCCAGTCCTTGACTTGAAGCTGCCTGAATGTCAAGGAATCTGAGTCCCTCTTGTTTAGGTGCTTATTGTGGGGGCAGCATTTATCTGTAAAGACAAGCAGCTCCTGTCCACCTGCACCAAATGGTCAGACTGCACTTTAAGAAAGAGAGCTTTTAACAGCTGTATATACATCCTCATTGCTGAGGATTTGGCCATCACAAGTTTTTTCTTCCGAAATGGCCAGGAACAGGGTAGACAACAGGGTAACGAGTGGAGGACCGGGTCTTAGTAACTTCTTTAACATTCTAAATATTTAGCTGTTCCCTGGCTACAATCTTTGGGCTTTTTAAATTAGAAAATAAAAGGCAGACACTTCATTATAGTAGTATAGTGCTTTTGTTTCCTGTTGATAAGATCCTTAGGAGTGCTGGTGGAGTGGGAAGCCTTTGGATGTGTGGGATGTAGTTCGTTCTTGGAGTTCTCTTGACTTTCATGGCTACTTGGGCACTCAAAAGGCCAAGGAAAGGGTTAAGTTCCCCTCTTTTGAGTAAGCTGCAGACCAGGAGAAACTGATCCATAGACTCTTCTCCAACTTGTTACTAAAGATAATACTGACACATGAAGTACTTGTAAGCCAGGTCCAGAGCCATATATCACAGAAAGTGAGTCAGGTACGGGTGAAGAAGCTGAGGTGTAGAGAGTAAGAACACTTGCCCAGTAGCTGGTGCATAGTGGGAGCAAGGTGTAACTCCAGGTTGTGGGACTGTATTGTGTTCCACAAATGCATTTAAGCTAGGGGGAAGAGGTGAAGGGAGAAGCTAGGAAAAATGGTAAACTTATTTCTGTTAATGAAATAACTCTTGCTTATGTCCCACCAGTGATGAATGAATAATAATATTTACCTTGATTTAAGAAGGAAATGATGTAGCTGTAGATGTAGGGATAACACTGTGGCTATTTGAGAAGGTATTAGAGGTTATACTGACTTTTAGAAAGCTGTATGCTGAAAGCCTGAATGAGGAGAGTAAGCGAAACCAAACCATACCACGAGGAACATTGTCTAAGTCCAGCATTAGGTTCATCTCATAACTGAAATCCATCTTGATCATCTACATCAAGGCATCTGAGGAGGTTAAAAGAATCAGATATTTCTCAGTCTGAATAATTTGATAGTTTAAATTGCAGTGAGTCTAAACTGTGAAGTATCGGTATCTTTTCATATACTCTTCAGTTTGGTTTATGGCCGGTTGTGCAGAACACTTTTTCATTTCTTTTTTTTTTCTTGTGTGTGCATGCATGCATGCATGTGTGTGTGTATTGAAAGTACAGTCTGTTCTTTAAATAATTCAAATCAGAACAGAATATACTATCAAGATTTCCTTCTTACCAGGCAGGGAAACTTCTTCATGCTCTAAATGAATGACTCCTGGCCTCTACTTTGAGACCCATGAAATTGTTGGGGGTTGACAATAGTATTACCCATTTTTAAACAAAGTGGTTGCCTTTTGGAGGGAATTGGCATCTTTTCTTTAGGAATGAGAGATGGAAAGGTTGCTTAGAAGAAAGGGAAGATGTACCCAACAAGATAAATCTCTTGCCTTTGTCCTCAAAATATTTTCAAGTAGGGAAGACCAGGGTATTAGAGATAGAAATGAAACTTCTAATCCAATGGTATACAACTAGCTGACTTCTAGACAAAAAAAGTTGCATGGCTCTTTAGCTCATTTATAATGAACTCATGGAAATTCTGAGTTCTTGACAAGCAGCTGTTAAATAACAAACCAAAATGAAACAACAAACGCCAAATATGAATAACAGAAAACAACAACAACAAAAATAGGGCTGAAGTTAGGTTTCTAGGTCAAGCTGTCCTTGGATACATCTAATTAAGGAGTTTACACAAGGCCAATGTCGCATCTTGTTTACTGTTGGGTTTGATCTTTTGAAATAAAACACATTGCATTTGCAGGCTCTTTATTAACTGGAAATGCATGCAATTTTTTAGTTTACTTTTGCTGTTTTAAGCTTTTGCACGCTCTTTGGATGAAATCAGTTAAAGCTTGAAGTCAGTGACATGAATGACATAATTTTTATGATTCCATCCAATTTTTATAGTCTCTGGTTCTGAGTTTATTGCTAACGAGCATAAGCTGAAAACACCACTAAAACCATCACTTGTGGAGCTGTTCCTCCTATTGAACTATGGCTAGGGTCTTCCCTCAGCTGCACACAGTTTAAGGCATTTGGTGTGATAAATCTCTTTATGAATGTCTAATACCTGCTCAAGTTGTTATTATCCAAGTGTTTATTCCTTCAACAATTACTTGAGCACCTACTATGTGCTGGGATATGTTCTAAGTGCTGGGCATGCAACAGTGAAATTCCTGTTCCCAAGAGGCTTAAATCCTAGTTGGGGGGAAGTAGGCATTACAAATAAGCAAATATTATTGTATAACAGGTAGCAAGTGCTACAGATAAAAAAAAAAAATCCAAGTAAAGGGGAACAGGCAATAACAAATGTTGGTGAGGATCTGGAGAAAGTGGAACTCTTGTGTCCTGTTGGTGGGAATGTAAAATGGTGCAGTCACTGCAGAAGACAATATGGCAGTTCCTCAAAAAACTAAACAGAATTACCAAATGATCCAGCAATTCCACTTCTGGGTATAGAACCAAAAGAATTGAAAGCAGGGACTTAACTGATATTTTTACATTCATGTTCATAAGCAGCATTATTTACAGTAGCCAAAAGGTGGAAACAACCCAAGTGTCCACTGACAGATGAATGGATAAACAAAAAGTGGTATGTCCATATAAAAGAATATTATTCAGCCTTAAAAAGGAATGGAATTGTTATCCACGTTACAAGACGGGTGAAGGTTGGAAACATTATGCTAAGTGAAATAAGCCATACATAAAGAGGACAAGTAGAATGGTGCTTGCCAGGGGCTGGGGAAATGCGAAGTTTGTTTAATGGGTACAGAGTTTCATCTGGGGAAGATGAAAGAATTCTGGAAAGGGATGGTAGTGTTGGTAGCTCAACTCTGTGAATGAAGTTAATGCCAATGAATTTTACACTTAAAAATGATTAAAATGGCACATTTTATCTTGTGTTTGTATATTTTACCACAGTAAAGAAATGACAAAACAATGTAAAGGGAATAGAGGAGTACTCGGGAGGGGATCTGGAATCAGGGAAGGGCTCTCTAATAGGGTGCGTCTGAGCAGAGAGCTGAAGGAAGTGAGAGGTTAGCCTGTGTAATTATCTGGCGGAGGAGGACATTCCAAAGGGCTAGAGCAGAAAGTGCTAAGGACCTGAGATGGGAGCAGGTACAACAGGTTAGGGAAAGGTCAGGAGGCCAAGTTGGTTGCAACTGAGGGAGAGTGCTAGGCGTTCAGGTGGTAGAGGGAGTCAGGATCAGATCCTGCAGGAGCCCGGTGTTTTCAGGTAAGCCATAATTTATTTCCCTGAGGATTTCTTAACTGTCTCAGAACTCTTAGTGTGGTTCTCCGCATCCTTGAGCTACATTGTCCTTTCTGAAGAGACTCGCGAGGCTGGCAAGATCACCTACCAGATTGGAACTTGTTTGGGGGTCAAACCCAGATTTCTAGACTGTCTCATTAATCACATGGCTTATCTGGGATTGTAACCCACTTTAGTAGGAAGGGAATATTCTTTTGGTTTGGATAACGAATTTTAAGAACCTAATGATATTCCCGGTGGTTTTTCTTCAACACAGACTTTGTGTACTTTGCTACCACCCTTGTCTGTCAGGTCTCATTTTACAGAATTACACAAGGAGAACTCATGCTCAGCTCTCTAGCATTGTCCTTGGGGGATACAAAGTTCCACATAAGCGATTCTCTCTGATGAGTGAAGTGGACCCCTTCGTGTGTACAAATTTATAATGTACATACATGTTGTTACTTAATTGCATAAGATAAGCATATTCAATTAAAGTAAAACAACAGGAAATGAAGATAAGCAGCAAAACTGAACCAGTCACCCCCAATCCCACCATCCAAGGTGAGGGTTCCAGACTCCTCCATGTATATTTAAATTTCATAAAAAAGGACTCATACAGTACTTCAAGTTTGGTACCTTGCTGTTTCCACTCGATCCTGAACCTCTGTTCTTGTTAATAGACATCTGTGTCTTCATTTTTCTGAAGGTGTCTGTACGTTTGATGGGATTGCATTTGAGTGGTGACATGTATGGAATCACTAGGGTAAAAAAAAACTTATTCAGATTTCATCACCATCATAGAATCCAGGTTTTCTCATTCAGTTTATACTGTTTTTTAAAGAAAAGTGAATGGAAGGTAAAGCACTCTTCAAAAGTTAGCTGTCTTATTACAGGGATGAAGCCTAGTAATCATTCATTTCAATACAGGATTTATTATTTCTTCTTCAGGGTAACCTAATTCTGTGAGGTAGTTAGGGCCAGGTACTCTTTTCTGTTTGTTTGACCTTAAAAGGAAAACTTCACTATAGAAAATTTGAAATACGTCTAATAGTGAGATCTTAGTATAACGAACCCCTCTTTGCTCATTCACCCACCCTGCACAGTTATCAATCCATGACTATTCTGCGTTCACCTGTATTCTGATACACTCTCTCCTCTTGGGTGAGTTGGAAACAAATACCAGGCATACCAGTTCATCTGTCTTTTAGTATGTATCTCTAGTATTGGGATTAAAAAAAAAAAAAAGTATTCTTACCCATCTCAAGGGAAAAAAGACAAATTTTTTAATTGAGCCTGTGTTCTCAGTTCCTTCCAACATATGTAAGTGCATGTATACACACACATGCATATGATATATATATCTAGGTACATGCAATAATAATATATATGGATATTTAACAGTTTGTTTGAATTAGGATCCAAATAAGGTCAATACATTACAAATGGTTGATGTGTCTTTTAATCTGTATGTTTCCTCTACACCTCTTTTCCCCCCATGCATTTTATGGTCGTTACTGAAGAAACTGGGTGATCTATTTTCACATAGTTAAGATTTTGCTCACTGTGTCAGTGTGGTATAGTTGAACATGTTCCTCTGTTCCCTGTATATATCATATCTGGTTGTTAAATGTAGAGGCTTGATCAGAATCAGGGATTTTTGGGGGAGGGGCACTTCTATTTTTTGAACTTTATTCAGGGGAGTGTGTGATATGTGTGGGTATGTCTTCTTGTGATATTAGCAAACATTGATGCTCATTTCCTTAATCCATTAGTTCATTTGGACTTATGAAACTCCTATTTTTCTTTCTTCATTCATTAGCTGAACTGTTTTGTAAAAAGAAATTTCCCTCCACTAAATTTTTTGTTTTCTGGGGTATGTAGTTCATGTAAAGAAAGACAAGATCTGTACTTAAATTTCTTTTTGTATTTTACCAGTTTTCAAAAATAACAAGTTGATACCCTACCATGATTCATGGCAGTGGTTGTCAGTGTGGTGACACTGGGCATATCTGGGGACATTTTTGGTGGTCGCAACTAGGAAGAGGGTGCTCCTGGCATCCAATGGCTAGAGGCTGGAGATGCTGATAAATAGCCTACAATACATCAATTAGCCCTTCCACAACACAGAATTATCCATTTCACAGTACTAGCTGTGCTACTGGTTAGAAACCCTTGTACTAAGATGACCAATTGGTATGTTTTTTTTGGTTAGTATCTTTATGAAGTGGTGCATTTAAACATATTTTATATGTTTCTCTTTGTGTTGCTTACCTTCTTGATGATCAAGGTGCCCATTTTTGCTCAGCAAGAGAAAGGCTATTCAAATTGGTTCCAAAAACACAACCCTAGTAGTCTTTGATAGCTTTCTTGATTTTGATATGAGTGTTCCAGGCTCATCTTCTATATTTCTTGTCCCAGACCTGGAATCAGCCTTTTCTCCAAGGAGCCATAGTTCTTTTGAGTGGGAAATGGTGTTTAGAGACCTCTTCTCAGGGTCAGATAGGTATTCTTGTTCTCCTCATACAGGTCAGAAAACAAATCAAAATGAAGGAAACTTAAAACCTGAATGCTTTCAATGAAAGTATTTCCAAAACGTAGTCAACACATCTTTTCCTTTTAAAAAGGATTCTGAATGTACTCAAAACTTTTCACTTTGGTATCAGTTATAACCTTAGTATACTGGTGTCTTAATACAGTAGTACTCCCCAGATGAGCAGGCATGTTATTCTTGTTATTCTTGTTCTGCATCCATGTTTTTCATACTGTATGACAACCCATTATGAGGTCCTGAAATCAGTGTAGTGGGCCTCCATCAGCGGTTTTTTAATGAAGTAGAGGGGACTAGAGAATGTCAAAGCATATTGTATGGATACTTGGAAGGAACTGTGTACATTGCCACAAACTCTCCCATCCCCCAATTCTTTGTCTCTCTCACACACACAGTGAACACTGGGTTGTAAGTGTAGTGTATTTCTTACTGTGGGTTGCAGTCCAAAGTTTGAGAAACATTGTTTTACGTCTTTCTTCCTCCATTTGTGGTCCTCAGACTAGCATCACGGGCTTCAACAGTGAGCTTGTTAGAAATGTAGACTCTGAGCCACCCCAGACCCGCTGAATCAGAACCTGCCTTTTAGCACAATCCCCATGGGATTCATGTACACTCGAAAGTATGAGAACCTCTACAGTGAACCCCCTGTGCCTTTTCAGTACTTGCCTTGTTTTTATGGTTATTTTTTCCTGGCTGGCTCTCACCTGTCAAAACTGACCTTTGTACTTGCCCCTAGCAGGCTTTTCATTTTCAGTGAAGTGGAAAGATAGGCGAAGTCACCCACTGGAGGTGAGCATGTAGGCCTGGCAGGACTCTCTTTGACAAGAATGGGAACTTTCATGCTTTCATTTGGGGACTTTCTTATTGGCAGTTTCAGATAGAGGTAGAAACCAAACGGTACATGTAGAACCTACTTAAGGTTGGGAAGTCCCAGATATGGACAAGGCTGCATTTTAACATGATGTTGTCAGACACTTTCAGCAACTTAGGTTTTATAATGTTTCATGACCCTTCCAATTAGCAGAACTTGTGGACTGCTTGATAGAATGTTGCTCATCAGAAAAAGATGGACATAAGAAAAAACATCACTAACCTCCAAGCTCCTTGTTTGTTTGCATTTCAGGAGGAGCTTTGTCTGGGAAGTGATTTTTGTTTTGCAGAAAAAGTTTCAAAACGTTACCGTGTGCATATTTCTGAATAGAAAAAGCTGACACAACACCTAGACTTAGGGATGTTCATGGATTTGCCCTGGTGCATTTGTGTGTGTGACCATGTCTGCTTCTGTGTCTTTGCCCACATGCTTTCTGCCCTGCCGTCCCCATACTCACCCCATCTGTACCCACCTTGCCAAATACTTCTTTTCCCAACCTGAATGCCTCCTTCCTCTTCTGGAAAGCCTTTCCTGATCATTTGAAAATATTTGTGATTTGAAACTCCCCAGCACTTTATATGTCTTTTCCTCCCGGGCCTTTTTGATTTTTAACCTACAAATGCACCTGACAAATAGTTAAGTGTCCACCAAACATTTGTCGAATGAAGTTACTTATCTCCATGTTTTGTTTCCCTTTGAAGTATGTAGGCTGCTTGTCAGAAGAATCTAATATTTAATTAAATATTTCTTGAATTGGTGGTTTGCTTTGAAAAGCCCCTTTTGCTGTGGAAAGCGGAGTGAGGGCCGTGTGGACATGTGTCATGCAGCTCCTTTTGATAGCTTGGGAGATGTTGCTCAGAACAGTTCTTTGGAGGGCCTGAGGTGTGGGAAATTGTTGAGTGTTAATAAAAGGGAGTGGAGGTAATGATCAGGTAGTGAAACGAAGCTGCTCTCAGGTTGTAATGGTACTGCCCTGCCGAACCACAGGATGGGGACTCCAGACGTCAGTGTTGACTGCCTCTTGGGTGTGGGCAAAACATGTCACATCTGTGCTTCTGTTTCCTCCTCTGTAGAATAGGTATAAAAATACCTGCTTTGGGTCGTTGCTGCCAAGTTGTAGAATAATACATGCTTGCAAGAAGTCTTAGAAGTTAAAACAAAACAAAGCCTCTGTCCTAGAGGAGGGGTTCTCAAGTGGTGGGGTGATTTTGCCCTGCAGGGACTTTTGGCAATGTCTGGAGACTTTTTTGTCACAACCGAGGGAGAGTGGGTACTCCTGGCATCTAGTTGGTAGAGGTCAGGGATGCTGCTAAACATCCTGCGATACATAGGATGTGTCCTCCACAACAAGAAATTATCTGCCTCCAAATGTCAAACAGCCCTGAGGTTGAGAAACCCTGTCCTACAGTGATTTTCCCAGACTGAGTGAGACTTTTCTTGCTCTCTGAGGATGTTAACCTAATTTGATTTGCTGGGTTTTTTTTTTTTTTTTTTTTTTTTTTTTTTGTGGTTCAGGTTGTGAACAGAGGGGTGTCTCTTCAGACTGGGTCTGACTTTAATGTTTTAATAAAATAAATACCACTCCCCCTCCCCCTCATGCCCCAAGTACTGGCTTTGGTTTCTACAGCCCTGTATGTAGTCTATTAGCTTTGGCCAGTACATGGCTGTGTGGCCTACAAGAAGTCATTCAGGTTTTTTTGTTGTTTTTTGCTCTTTCCACATATAAAATGAGGAATTTTAGCTAGATGATCTCTACCCACCAAATATAAAATTTTCTGACTGGCAACTTTGAGCTTTTGATTGGCTTCTCTTATGTTGGCCTTGGAGAATAGGAAACACGAGAGCACACGTCAGAATTGACATCTTTTTTCTAAAATAACCATGTAGATGATGTACCTGTTTGGAGAATAGGTTATTTAGTGGACATGTTTGTGAAAAGGCAAGTAGGTTTATCTTTGTGTGTGTATGTGTGTGTATCTCTTGTGTGTCTAATGAGCAACATTTAAACTAGAGAATTGCCTTGAACTACAGGTTTACAACTGCTGTTTCTGAGATGGTCATAGAGGGCCCTGCTTAAAGTTGAAACTTCTGAGTTGGTGACTTCCTTTGGGACTGTCTGAAAACGAAAGCAGAATGCAATATTTCTATCCTCCACGAGAAGCGCTTTTTGCAGTAGAATAAATTATCCCTTATGCGGACACACTGCATTTCTGAGGACAATCTGATCAACTGCTAATTGAACAAGAAGGCAAGGAGGGGGCTGCACATAAATGTGTATGAGGGTGGGGAGAGGGAAGCTGCCGGCCCCGGGTGGCCAACTCAAAAATACTGTGTTGCTCATCTTCGTTTCACAATAAAGATGATATTGTCAAGAGTCTTTGCTCAAAGGAAGTTCCAAAATTAACCGTGAGAGTACCCAGTCACAGAAGCAGAGATGGTTGTAAAGAGAGAACCTCTTTCCTTGTCTTGGAAGAGTCATCTGCAAATGTAGTAGGTTTTCTCTTCCCTGTATTTACAGCCATATTACCATATATGTACCTGGGCGAGGGTATCTTAAGGAGGCTTGTGCTCCTCTAGAAGGAGTGTCCTTGGCCTCCAGCCAGGAGATCCATCAAATGCGGGCAACTCTTCCTTTTTCCATGCATATTCTTGTTTTCCCTCTGAAAGGCCTTGTGGTTTGCCTGGCTTTGCCCTTGGGGGGCTGCTTGCCCTGAAAGTGAAGTGCAGCTTTTTTGTGTTTGGTGGCAGCTGTGGCTTCCAGGTCTCATCCATGTTTTGGGGGGACCAGCTGCCGATGGCCTCCTGAATCTCCAGGTGCTTTTAAGTCTTCGTGCACGAGCCCTCCCCTCTCTTCGCTGCCTAGCTTTAAAGGAAGCCTTTTGGTTTTATTCTTTTTCAACAATCATTTTTAAAGCAAGCAGCAATAAAACCAGCACTAAGTCTTTGGCAAAGGCCCTCTGTTTTTTAGGAGGTGGAGGTGATGTGGCTACGCCAAGAAAGAACAGAGAAGACTGATGGATTTCCACTGGCTACATTTTTTAGCGGAAGAATAACTTTCCAAGTGCACTGTACTTTGAGGCCAAGTGGCAAAACTTACTGACTGAAGGGTAGACCCAGAGGGGGCTATGAAGGTGGGATTCAGTCATTCATTCTTCACCTGGCTGTTCTTTGGGGGCCTGGGTCTTATTGGGAATAGTGGGGAGAACAGTCTGCTGGAGTTGGCACTGAGAAATTCAGATAAATACGTCTCACAGTGTGTCCCTTGTCTATATCCATTCATCGTGTGAACTTACTGGTTGATAGGGTTAATCCTCAACTAATGGTAAGCCCTCAAAAGTTTAGTAAGTTTAGTATTACTTCAACGAGAGTTGAAAATACAACAAATTAGCCAATAAGAATAATCACAGCAAACAAAAGTGTTTGCAGTGTTTTACTTCCTATGTGCTAAGTAAGCCCATTATTTTCTTTTACACATTTAATCCTCAACACAACTTTATGAGGCAAGCTCTCATGATCCCCATTCTGCAGATGAGGAAACTGAGTTCCAGAAAGAGTAAGAAACTTGGTCAAGGTTATAAACTTCCTGTCACACTTAGAATAAAAGGCAGACTGTTTACCCTCACTTGGGAAGTCCCACTGGCCCTGGTTTCTCTCTTCTCTGACCTTACCCTGCACTTTCTTCGTTTCCCATTAATGCTCCAGACGTTGTGGCTGGCTGGCTGTTTCTCGAACTTGCCAAGTTCTTTTCTGCTGTAGGGTCTTTGTACTAGCTGTTGGCTCTGCCTAAAATGCTCTTCCACCTGATTTTTTTTTGCATGACTGCCTCTGTCTTGACTTTCAGGTCTTAGCTTAAATATCTCAACTTGCACTCTCTGACTAGACAAAAGTAAGTTGTCACATGGTCATATCATCCAGTTTCAATTCTCTGCCTAGTACTTAACACTACCCGATTTGTCTTGCCTGTAAACAAACTCTCTCTCTGCCTCATGAGAATATAGGCATCATGGGAACAGGGACCTTGACTGTCTTCTTTTTATTTATATCCTGCACACCTGGTCCAGGGATAGCACGTAGTAGGTATTCCATGAATGTGTTGAATAAAAAGGCAGTTTCAAATCAGGGGGTCCTCTCTAAAGTCCTGCATGTTGTATGTTTTGTATTTTAATCTTGTCCAATTTTTCATATTAATGCAGTATGAGTCCTAAGTACACAGCCAGTGCCGACCCCAAACTTAAAATTTATAGTAGCATTTTTCAAACTTTTGGGTCTCGGGAACTCTTGACATGCTTAGAAATTACTGAGGACCCCAAAACTTCAGTTGATATGAGTTATAACAATCTGTATTTATCTCGTTAGAATTTAACACTGAGAAAATGAATACTGAGACAACACAAAAAAATAAGCCAATCACACATTAATGCGGTAACATTTTTTTTTTAAGGGCGGGGGGAAGCGTGGAGGGAGAGGGAGAATCTTAAGCAGTCTCCACACCCAGTGCAGAACCCGATGTGGGGTTTGAACTCAAGACCTGGAGACTGTGACCTGAGCTGAAACCAAGGGTTTACCTACTGAGCCACTCAGGCGCCCCAGTAACAGTTTTTAAAAATGAACAACAGCTGTATTTTCCAAAACAAAACAAAAAATTAGAGAGTGGCACTGTTTTACATTATTGCAAATTGTTGGCCATCTGGCTTAACGGAAGATAGCTGGAGTCACATATCACATACCTGTTTCTGCCTTCAGTCTTTGAGACCTCACATGTCCTGCAGCCTCTGGAAAACTCCATTGTCGTGTTGAGAGATGGAGTGAAAAGGTAAATAGAGTGTTGGTGTTATTATGAAAATAGTTAGGACTTTGAAGAACCTCTGAAAGGGTGTTGGGGTGTCACTGAGAGCCACTAGCCAATAGGATAGCTAGGTTATTTAAAAGGTGGGTGGTGATATGGAACAGGTAAGAGATGGAGAAGTTGAAGGCTTAGGTAGCAGGATGTAATTGATTATCCCTAAGTCTGGATTTTGTTTAGAAATATATGCATGGGGATGCATTTAGGCTGTTTCTGGGGATAAAAAGAAAAAAGAAAAAGAAAAATTGCTTCCCAGCTAAAGCACCTCCTGGATTGCAAAGGACACTGAAAACTTGGAAGCTAGTGGTACTTGTCTTACGTTCATCTTTTTCAGATGGGCAAGATTATACCAAGCATTCTAGAAGTTCTGCAATGGGATGGGTCATTAAAAAATAATAAAGCGTGGGTTCTTCTCCATGTCTGAGAATAGTAGCTTCAAATATAACTCCCTTTGTAGCTGTTACTCTACAACCCTTACTTAGTTCTCCTTGTAGCTTTTGGACTTAGATGGAGTTATGTCCTATAATAGAAATTAGATTGTTTCAGTGCTTTATTGGTCTCAGGTTCTATCACATCTGGTGTTAAAGACATCAAAGTGGAAGCTGTTAAAAATAGATGAGCTAGGGCGCCTGGGTGGCTCAGTTGGTTAAGCGACTGCCTTCGGCTCAGGTCATGATCCTGGAGTCCCGGGATTGAGTCCCACGTCGGGCTCCCTGCTCAGCAGGGAGTCTGCTTCTCTCTCTGACCCTCCCCCCTCTCATGTGCTCTCTCTCTCATTCTCTCTCTCAAATAAATAAATAAAATCTTTAAAAAAAAAATTAAAAAAAAAAATAGATGAGCTATTCCCTGCTAGCCAACTGTTTAAGAAAGACAAATGATTACAATCCAGGCCTCTGGGGAGTATTTTGAATGTCTTGAGTGATGTATATAAGATTGTCAAAGCTCAAATAATTGGGTGGTCAAATGCTGGAGAGCTTGGAGATCAGGGAAAGAACGGTGCACTGGGGAGGGGGGCAGGTATGGGGGGGCTTAGTTCCTGACACCAGTGCTTAGAAGGACCAAATTTAAGGGCAGTGTCAGTGGGGCTCCCCCCGCATTATAGCCCCAAGGGCCAGGTGGCTTCATCTTAAATAAAGGAGACTTGCTTCTGTGTGTCAATAAAAATCTTCCAATCAGAATATTTGGGTCCTTGGCTTTGGGGTCCATTACTTGGTGTAAATAAAGCTTCTGATTTCCTCCCTTGCCTGTCTAGGATTACGTGATACCTTAGGTAACTTCGTGGTTAATGAAAGTGTTCTAATTTTGTCTCTTTTCAGGAGTTGCTAACTTTTAAATTCTGAATTGTGTGTAGGCGAGAATTGAGATTTTTTTTTTTTTAGAAAAACGAATATAATGCAGTTAGTTCAATGTGTACAGGAGAAATAGATGGGAAAAATTACAATAAGTGAGTTTTCTGCCACAGTCAAAGCTTTTAGCAAAGAGAAAAAATTCAAAACCTATCCTGATGCTTAATATGAATATACTTATTTTTCAGTGAGGCTGTGATTTAGCCTTTCTTAACACCAAAGTGGAAGAGGTTCTAAATATTGAATTATTTCTTTGAACAGGTTTCCACCTCACCCCCTCCCTTCCTCCCACAGGGGCCTGGTTTGATGTTAGAAATGAGAGTGGAGTTGAGGTCTGGTGGTCTTGGTGAGTTTGGGGGCCAAAAAGCAGCAATACCTTGGATGACCTGTCCCAAGTATTACTTACCTCCTAGGCTTAGAGAGGATTGAAACCTTTCTGGGACTTGTGTTGATTTGTTTCCAACAGTGTCGACAAAGTAAGAAGCATATATCAAGTAGAAGAAGGACAAGTTATGGGCAGAAGTGAGTGAAAGCTTTGGAGGAAGAAAAGTGAACATTTTCATTTCAGTCTCATATGAAAATGAGTATTTAGTGAGGGCCATGTATTGGGCTGAGTACTTTGTGGGGATTATTTCTTTTACCCCTCATGATGACACTGAGAGATAAGAAAAGTTCCCTCCTCCCCTTTTCTTTTAATCGGTTGATGGAGCTGAAGTTCAGAAAAGTTATGTCAGTTGCTTAAGCACATAAAGTTGGAATTCAGACTCAAGTGTTCTGTTACTAGCCTTTTTAGACACACAGAGGCTGGTCAGTGGGGTAGGGGTACTCTCTGCCAGGGACAGAAGTTAGATATTTTTTTTCTGGCTCCCAAATTTCTCATAGAAATCTATTGGAAGTTCTAACAAAGCTCTATTCTCTATTTGCTCCAACAGTATAAACTTGATTTTTGTTAGTTTTAGGAAAACAATCACCTAAAAATACGTTCTTTTAGGTAACAGATAAGATGACACAATTACTTTGGGTCCAAATCTGCTTGTCATGTCCTAGGCACAGTACGAGGCACTAGGATTCAGTAGGAAAGAAGAATTCGGCTGTCCTGTCCTCATGGGCTGACAGTCTAGTGGTGAAGACAAGTTAATAAGCAAACCAGTGAGTTAGCAATTTTCGGACAGTGGTAGCACCCTAGGGTAATGAGGGTACCATGTGGGGAAGAATGTCAAGCAGTAGTTACAGCTTGTCCAAAGGCACCTAGCACATTGGGGGATCTGGAGAAAGTTCAACATGGCCAGAGTGTAGAAGGCAGATAGAGAGTACATAGAGATGAGGAGGGGGAGGTAGGCAAGGACCAGATCATGAGGACTCCCAAAGAGATTTTGGAATGTTTTAAGCAGGGGCATGACGTGGTCTGATGTATGTGTCTAAAAGATCATGCTGGGGGAAAAAAAAAGATCATGCTGGTTGTATGTGTAGAATAGATTGAGGGGGCAAAGAAGGATTCAGAGAGAGTCTTTATGCAGCCCAGTTGAGAAATGATCCTGGCTGAGATTTGGGTGGGGGCAGAAGAGTTAAAAAGAATTGGAGGATTCAAGAGATAGACTAAAACTTAAGATCAGTAAGATTTGATGCTCAGACTTCATTATTTGCTAAATTATTTACCAGCACCTACCATGTGCTAGGCATTGTGATCGGAATAAAATGGTTTGCAAAACATCCCCAGACCAACTGATCTTGCTTTAACTAGGGCAGGGGGTGGGATAGGGAAGAACATGGGCAAAGGCCCTGTGGCAGGGATAAGGAGAGGGAAGACTGGAGGTGCTTCA
Source organism: Mirounga angustirostris (assembly GCF_029215605.1). Lineage (NCBI taxonomy): Eukaryota > Metazoa > Chordata > Mammalia > Carnivora > Phocidae > Mirounga > Mirounga angustirostris. The sequence goes on along the minus strand of NW_026991709.1, from coordinate 170,020,119 downwards.
GGCTTTGTAGTGGTAGATGACATGGATAGGGAGAAAGAGCAACAGATTGGGCAGACGGGTAAATTCTTTTTGGTACATTGAGATGCTGTTGGTATCCAGGAGCTGAATCCCAGTAGTTGTTGGCCATGAGGTACAGATTTAGGAGGTATAGATTTAGGAATTATAGAAGTCATAGGAGTCAGTAGAGGGGACAAGATGACCAGAGAGAGTATAGAAAAGGCAAAGAGCAACACAGATTCTGAGACCAGAGATTTGGAGGACCAGTACCTCTGGTTTCTGTTCTCCAAGGATCTCTCTGAATTTGTGTTTTTATTCTTTTGAGTAGAATCAAATGTCCCTTTTCATTACACATTGCTCAGGGAGCAGTTTCAGTGGACAGAGACCTGGAGCTGAGCCAGCGGGCAGTGTGAGGCTCCCCGCTGAATGAGGAGCCTGACTCAGGGCTCAATCTCAGGATCCTGAGATCATGACCTGAGCCAAAGTCAGATGCTCAACCAACTGAGCCACCCAAGTGTACCCCCTCCACCCAACTTTAAACAGAGGATCCTTTCCTTTGCTGAGTTTAAATTTTGAAGCCCTAGAATCTTCCTGAATTCCACTTCATCTCATTAAAAAATAATAAAGAGCCAGCGTTGAGGAGTGAAAGTCTACCAGTCTCTGTACCAAGCACTGTTCATGCACTGTTTCATCTGTTCCTTACAACAACCCCCATAGTTAAGTGTTATCCTCATTTTCCAGATGAAACAAAAGCAGAGAGGTTTAAGTGGGCCGGATGGCAGTGTTGGGCTAATAATCATAGCTTGTATCCAGAGAGAAGGTTGGAGCTCTGCAACTGACCACCTGACCCTTCTCATAGATGTTGTGGGACCAACTCGGAGTTTATTAACAAAGAGCCCTGGGTGTCGATACAGTGTTTGATGTCCCAGGGTCAGGCAGATGGCAGGTTGGCACTGGCTGTTTTTGTACTAAGGGGTCCTCAGCCACTGTGTGGGCAACATGGGAGCACTGGGTCCAGCTGTGAGAAGTTGGCCAGCTCAAGTGGTCCAGGATCAGATAAAGAGACAGGTTCTCCCACCCTGTTCTGAACAACAGGAAGTCTTCCAAAAGATTGCTGCCAGGTCCATCACACACTGGCTGACTTTCCACCTCCTCCCCTCCAGGCTCCAGAGGCCTGTTCTATGCACTTTCTTGGCCTTTGTTTTTCCTTCCAGGATGGCTGGTGATTGCCTCAGGACCTCTCCTCCCTCTCTCCCTTATCCTCCTCTTCTTCTTCCACTTAACTAATGGTAGGTGAGGGGAGACCTCTAGAGCTGCCAGGCAGACCAGGAAGGCTTTTGCCCAGTCTCTTTTGAGGAGACTTATGGCTTGAGACCCTTGGGAAAGAACTGCACTCCCCTACCCCCCATTTTTGTTTTTTTTTCTTTAAAATTGGGACCTCTGGCAGATTGCCCATTTGAGGATCATTAACTGTGGGGGATGTCCTGATTGTTTTCTAGGAAAAACGTAAAATATGGCTAAAGTTTATTATTTAGTTTTCTACCTAATAAACATGGTCAGGAAGAAGATTAATTTCTTTTTTCTGACTTATCCAAGTGTTATGTGGCCATGGTGGAAAAATGAGGAAACACCAAAATAGAAAAAGGAAGAAATAGAATTGGGCATAACACAGAAAATCAGGTCTTTTTAATCTTACCACCCAGGAAATAAGGGTGGTTGACATTTTACTCCCATGTTCCAAGGGTCGTTGTTGATGAGAAGCTCTGCTTAAGAGTCAGGTAGACCTGAGTTACAACCCTGGCCTTGGGCATCTTCACCTCTGTGTACCTTGGTTTCCCCAATAATAAAATGAGAATAATAGTAGTACCCGCCTCACGTGGTGGTCGTGAGGCTTCAGTAAGAGAACATTTGTAAAGGCCTTAGCACAATGGGGGGGCATGATGATGCTCGATAAAGGTTAGTCATCATTATTAGAAATGGTAACACTGCAGGGCTGTGCTAGAGAAAAATTGTGTCTAGGCATCTGTTTCAGCGATCACCTGCAGGCAATATTGAGTGCATCACTCCAGAACACTGAGTTGTGTCTGCTTCTTTCCATGAAGAGCCTGGAATCTTTTAGTCAGGTAACCAGGTGGTGAGGAAAGCTAAGAAAACCAGGGTCACGCTGCTACTTCCTGGCCTGGTCTCCACTGGGGCCAAATGGTCCAAAGGACAGAGTTAGTCACACTAGACGAGGCCCTCCTGACTGAGCTGAGATCCTGTACCAGCACTCCCCTGCGTCCTTTGGGGAGGCCAGAGTGTGAACGCACCAATTTGGTGTGAATCAAAATCAAACAGAACTTGTTTTCCAAGAATCAGTCCCAGAACTGTGTTGACTTCCTGACCCTTTATGATAAGTCTTTTAAGTATAAGCACATAAGGGAAATATTAATGCCCTTAGTGTTTTTCATTTGTGCCACTTTTTTGGATGTTGTTTAAAACATTGGTTTGCCTTTGGGCATTAGGAAGAAATGACAAAATGATAGATTCGATTCTGGAGAGTGGAACTTGGCTGGCAGATTGTCCTTGTGCACATGATTTGTCACGGTCTACAGATGCTGACTGTTTTGTTTGAGAATGTGTTCTCCTGTGCTCCCTTTCTCTAGGTATAAGTTCAGGTTCAGTGAAATGGTCTTTCTCTTGCCAGGTCTGGGTTGTTTGGAGGAATTGGTTTTTCCTTATAGATTCTCACAAGCAATGAACTGAGGTTCATTTTCAGTTCCTTTTCAGCATCTGGCACTCCTTCTAAATAGGAGAAATGCTTCCCTAGCTTTCCTGATGATCATTGCTGCACAGTTTTAATGGAAAACAAACTTGGAGCCCAGAAAGCAATTTCAGGAGAGAATACTTTTCCACGCCGTTACAACTCTTGTGGTTTTGCAGGTGAATGATTTCTAGCCAGGGAACTTGAGCAGAGACATTGGAAAAGACATTTAAGGGGCTCTGGGTTTGGAGGAGAGATCCTGGGAAGACCTGGGTTACCCTGTGCATCTACACCAGATGCCTAATGAAGCCATGGGGAGTTAGCTGGGGTCCACCCCAGCACACTGTCTTCCCACATCACTGAGCTTGGTGTTTGTTTGTTTTTTATTTTTATGTATGTATGTATATATATGTATGTCTGTCTGTCTTTCTTTGAGAGGGGGAGGTGTAGAGGGGGAGAATCTTAAGAGGGCTCTAGGCTCAAAACGGAGCCTGATGCAGGACTCAATCTCAAGACCCTGAGATCGTGACCTGAGCCAAAATTAAGTCAGACATTTAACTGACTGAGCCACCCAGGTGCCCCTAAGCTTGTTTTTTATTTTATTGTATTTATTTTTAATTAGGTTAGTCACCATACAGTACATCATTAGTTTTTGATTAAGCTTGTAAATATTAAATTAGTTTTTTATAATTGGCTCCCACTCCTCAATATTTATGGCCCTCAGGAAGTCTATTCCTATGTCATGTCAGTATTTTTGTTGATACTTGTGTGTGTGTGTGTGTGTGTGTGTAATCATTTCTGGGCTGTGGAGAGATTTTCTGGAACTTAGAGCCCTTTCTAGGACTGCCCCTAACTAGCCGTGTGTATTCCTGACTGGGGTTCTCACTGGGCCTAAGCTGCATTATTCTTGCCTGCATTGACATGGGTTTGGACCAGATGCTAAGAACCTTTCTCCTCCTGCAAGTGTTTGGGTGAAGGAGAAGGAAAGAAATTGAAACAGCATTTGGATGAAGTGGGTACAATTGTTGAATTTTTTTTTTTTTTTAGATTTTATTTATTTATTTGAGAGAGAGAGAACACATGAGAGGGGATAGGGTCAGAGGACGAAGCAGACTCCCCGCTGAGCAGGGAGCCCGATGCGGGACTCGATCCAGGGACTCCAGGATCAGGACCTGAGCCGAAGGCAGCCGCCCAACCAACTGAGCCACCCAGGCGCCCCAAATGTTGAATTTTTAAAAGGCCACTAGAGCTTTGTGGTGTTTATTGCTAGGTTTCCTTTTATTAATTTTGTTGCTTTCGTACCTCAGCACAGGCACTGCCAGACCCAAGTTATACACCAGGTGTTTCCTTCTGCCTTCACATTGCCTGAGGCAGATTGAGTATGTTAATGTTTTATAAGTCAGACTTTCCAACTCCTAATCACTGCAAGTTGTTGGCTGACTTCCCTGCAGTCTTTAGATTCACTATTCATTATCGAGGGTCCTCAATTTGTAGAATCGGATTTGGGTGTGGTTGTGTTAGAAACCAGCGTTATTGTAGTTGGAATATCCTGAAATAAATGATATATGGAAAAAAATGTTGTTGCATATGTCCTTGCTTGGCTCATTTAAGTGCCTGCCTGTCACACACTCATTTAAATTTGACTTTTAAGTAGGGCGCTTTGGAAAATTGAGCTAAGCCAACTCTCAGTGACTTTTTTTCCCCCTCTGAGCATTTCTTTCCCTCTAATAATGTTGCATATTTTACTTTGTCTAGGCTTTTCGAGAAAGACATGTCTGACAAGATGTCTAGTTTCCTGCATATTGGAGACATTTGTTCTCTGTACGCGGAAGGATCGACAAATGGATTTATTAGCACCTTGGGGTAAGAGCACCTGATATCTTGTGTGGCAGGATTTCTTTAAGACCTCTTAATGCCAGCTTAAAAATGGATTTTCCTAAGATAAGAATGTTAGCATTTGACTTTGGTTTTTCCAGGGGCAATTGGAATCATGATACCAAATCTCATGTTAGCCAGGTTTACCTCTGGCACAAAAATACTCTTTTCCTGTAAGTCCTGGAAGTGCGATATCTCATTAATTAGGACTCTTGTAATTTAGAATTTATTATAATTTCCTATTCCTTATATAAGGGGGAAAGTGCAGAGTATATGGGATAAAATTTTAGTATTATTTTTTACAGACCCCAAAGAAGTGCTTTTTAGCTTTCATAAAAGCTCTTATTTTCATATGCTGACTTGTTTGTCATTTAAGCAAAACCAGAACTTCTCCGATGCTTATCTCTCTTCTTTGAAGCAGAACCTTGCCTATTTTAAATTGCAGTGTGCATTTGAAAGTTACATATTGCACAAAGTTCTGTAAATCAGATTTTTGTTCTTTTGTGCTGTCTTCAATTTTTACCCAACTTTTAAGAGAGTAAGTACATTCCACAGTGTCTTTATTTGATTATCTTCTCCCTTCTCCTCCTCCCGTTGTTGAGAAGAGGAAAGGAGAAGTGAAATAGCCCCAAAGGCAGAAAGAAGCAGAATGGAGAATCAAGATGGTTAACTCCAGAAGACATATGAATGGTCTAGATTGTCTTTGTGTAGAAAGGAGGAGTTAGGCCCCGGGGTGGAATTGTTGAATTTGGCAGGAGCTGATCTCAAATGTGGGAAAGGAAAGCCAACACCTTCTCTAAGAACCTCATTCTTAGAGTAGCCAGAGCCTTTCTTTTAATCATAGCTATTATTTAAAGCATGCTTGGTCTCTGGTATTTGTGCAGAATGAGTACTCTCAGGCTCTCATTCAGGTCACTCCGGGCTCAAGGAGCAAATTATTTCAGATATAGAAGTATACCTCGGGCGCCTGGGTGGCTCAGTTGGTTAAGCGACTGCCTTCGGCTCAGGTCATGATCCTGGAGTCCTGGGATCGAGTCCCGCATCGGGCTCCTTGCTCAGCATGGAGTCTGCTTCTCCTTCTGACCCTCCCCCCTCTCATGTGCTCTCTCTCTCTCATTCTCTCTCTCAAATAAATAAATAAAATCTTTAAAAAAAAAAAAAAAAGAAGTATACCTCAATTGGACCTCATTGTATAAAAATTTTGTTTTCAAAAGTCATCCGATGAAAAGCAGTCATCCCTGACTCTGTGATCCCCAAATCCAGTGACTGTTTCTTCGTCCTTACCTTTTTTTTTTTTTTTTTTTTTTACCTCTCAACACTAAAGACCCACCCTTCATGATTTATCTTCTGTGGGTTTTGGCAAAGAGGCCCTTTGCCGCTTGTGCCTCTCTCATTGTCCCTTTTTACTTCTGGGCTGATTCCTTCCTTTTTCTTTCCCTCATGTTGGAATCTTCCATCCTCTTGTTTTTCAGCAGGTAAAGCAATGGTAATAAGTAGCAGGGGTCACCACTTCCACGAATCCTGTGGATGTTTACAGCACTGTGCTAAGGACTGTCCATACATAATGCCTTTAATTCCTAAACACATCTTTATAGTGAGCGCTATTACTGCTCTTTATGGAGGCAAAAAACCTTGGAGCTTCAGAGAGGTGAGGTCACCTGCCCAGGGTTTCACAGCTATGAGCATTCCAGACTCCAGGACCAGTGCTTCTAACAGTTGACCTTGGCAGGGTAGACTTTCCATTCTCTACCTTTCCTGACTATCTGTCTCTGGCAAATTGGCTCACCACCCTCCTCACTGTCTGCCCACAGCTCTTACCTGGCTGCCTTGTGAAACCTCAGTCCCACCTTATGCCTCATCTTTTCTCTGTGGCCCCGATTTCTTGTAATAGTGCCATTGCCCCTCCAGTCACCCAGGCTCACTTCCAGTCGGTAGCTGAGCCCACTTGTGGCAGCCCCTGAAATCTTAATGCCACCTTTCCCTTCATCCTCTTCTTCCAGAGCATCTGTTCTTAGAATTCCTATCAGGTACAAATTATTTGCTTTATAAGAGTTTTCCTCAAGCATTATAAACAAATTATTGATAAGATTCCCTCTCCCCCACCCTCCACTTTTTCTTTAACGTGCAGATGGTCCATTTTGAATTTGGGGCTCTAATACTTACCTCAGATGAATATTCCTTTGGTTCAAAATGGACTTGGAAAATAAAGTTTGACCTTTTTCCTTTTAATATCTTTAACATTTATGGAGCACCAGTGTGACTGAGTGTTTTTGTGGAACTTGGCATCTAGCTCCCCAGCCACATTCCATCTGTATAGATGGCGATTACCTCCCCAATGGCTTTATTGACTCCTTGAGCTTCAGAACTTGAGTTGGACCTTGGAGAGCCTGTGTGCGTTCACATGCAGTATCAGAGGTGTGCTTCTGAATCACTTGAGGAACGTGTTAAAAATAAAAGTTCTCAGGTGCTGTCCTGGAACACAGCTTTGATAGGCCTGGGGATGATGGGGACCTGGTATCTATATTTTATAAACAAAGTGTGAGGAACATCACCCTGCTTGAGACTCCTTGAGACCAGCTCTTTAATTTTACAGATGAAGGAACTGAGACCAGGAGGAATGAAATAACGTAGTCATTGTCAAGCTGCTAGTAGGTGGCAAAGGGCCATCTACAATTCATTTGTCTTCTGGCCTAGACTGGGGCCCTTTCTCTTACCCCTTAACCCAGCCCTGTATTGGATTCCAAGGCACTCCCACCACTTCATATACTATGTTAGATCTGGTAGCTTTACTGTATTTACATCACAGGGGCTCCAGGTGGAAGTTTTCTATGTGCACCTTCTGTTCTTGATTTTTGCATAAAAACTCAAGCCATTGACCACACTCTTCCTCTTCTTGATGGAGAGAGGTCTTGTGTCTTAGACCCAAAGGCAGCAAGCTGCTGGTGGGCTACTCTGGCCGCTTTGATTCACCTACCACATAGATAACTGAGCACCTTTCCTGGGCAGGAAAAAGTACTAGCCGTGGGCATCTTTTGGGCCACAAAAGCAGGCACTTCTCTGCCCCTAGGAAGCTCTTAGCCTACTGCACCATTTGTGCTTCATTCAATGAGGTGAGGAGAGGCAGGGAATGCCGGCTCCAGGAAAGGCTCAGGAGGAGGGCCTTCGTGGTGAAGATGGGGGCCCTGAGTCAGTCCTGAAAGACAGGCCAGACTTTAGGAGGTGAAATGGAATTTTGGAGGAAGGGGCAGTAAGAGTAAAGGCAAACTATTTAATGGTGCCTTGCCTTTGGGATAAGGAGCAGCACAGACTAATGGAAGAAACCCCAGAAAACCATAGTATATTGGTTGTCAGCAAGTTCTGTGGTCACTTGGCAAATGACCAATACCTGTTTTAGGAACTTGGATAAGTCATTTAAACTTCTTAGCCTCAGGACACCTGGGTGGCTCAGTCAGTTAAGCGTCTGCCTTCGGCTCAGGTCATGATCCTGGGGTCCTGGGATCGAGTCCCACATCGGGCTCCTTGCTCGGCCGAGAGCCTGCTTCTCCCTCTGCTTGCTGCTCCCCCTGCTTGTGCTCTCTCTCTCTGACAAATGAATAAATAAAATCTTAAAAAAATAAAAATAAACTTCTCAGCCTCAATTTCCTCATCTGTTCAAAAAGCACATTATTTTAAATCTGTTCTTCTAAAAGAATTGTACACGTTAGTTTGGTCAGTCTGCACTTCTAAATACTGGGTCTGTATATAAGTTGGGCCTGGTTGTTTATTTATAACGTTTTGCACTTTCCCCACCTCCATTTCGATTTCCAGTAATTCCATATGATTCTCTCTGTGGGCAGCTTCTCAGATGGCCTCGGGCACAGTTAGTTCCTGGCTGTATTTTGTTCTTCTTTCTCTATAGCCCTGAGGGTATATTCTCTTTATTAATTTGCTTTTGTGGCTCTTGCACTAGCCTTGAGCTCCCTCAGGGCAGGGCCTGGTTCATATTCATCCTCACATTGCAGGACCCAGCACTGTGCCTGGCACCAAATGAACCCCTCAGCTACCATGAGCTGAATGCGTTCACTCCTTGGTACGCCTCCCGACTTCAACATTTTGCTCAAATCCATCATGGATATGGTTAAGGGAAAAGAGCCACAGAAAACAGTAGGTTAATATGTGCATTGCAGAAGCAGAACCTGGGCTTTTGGATTAGGTTTAGCTCCCTGCATGGGAAACCTGTAGCGTAAACAGGCCCCTGGCAGGAGAACATGGTCATCTAAGTTTTGTACAGGAACAGCACTGGATGTTCAATTTTTGCATAGTGCTTAGGTTTTGTTTCCTTAGACTTGGCTTGATATAGCATTTATCCTTGTCTTCACAGCCTGGTTGATGATCGTTGCGTTGTACAGCCAGAAGCCGGGGACCTTAATAATCCACCCAAGAAATTCAGAGGTAAGTTGATGACCTTGGAGTGGGCACCTCCCTCATTTGAAAATTCATCAGATGTGTTGCTGTGTGTGTGTGTGTTTAATAAGCAATTGTAGGTTTATTTACTTATAGTTTTTAAAGTATGATTTTAATTCCAAGCTTTGTGACCTTTTGACAATGTGTAAGTTCAGTGTCAAGATTGGAATTAGAGCCTTCATTTGTATATTGCATACATGTTGATCAGTGCAAATTAAGCTTAAAGCCTTACATTTGTGCAACTATGTCCTTAAACAAATAGGATTTATGGATCTCGTCACAAGGAACATATGTTATTGCAGCAGATCTCACTCTGCCTTTGGGGGCTCTGGTATTCTTAGATGCTTCAACCTGGAGGGAGAAGGTGTCGGTTATTGCCCTTAGTTTTTGTTAAAAGACCTACTCAGGATAGCCTTCCTACCAGTAGCTTCCCACTACTGGCTTTCTTTTTAGGCCTCTTATATTTGGTATCTTCCTCTGAAGGTAGCTTTAGTTTATTCCAGAAGGTGCTTAAAATATAGTTGGGATGTTAAGATGTTAAACAATTTGTTTTTCTTCTTTGCTTTTGTGGTTCATAGTTCTCAACTCCAGCTGCATAGTAGAATTACCTGAGAGAGATTTAAAATTAAACAGATACTCAGGGCCCCACTCCAGACCAATCAAATGAATCTCTCGAGGTATGGGCCTGGGCACTGGCATTTGTTTTTTAAGCTTGCCAAGTGATTTTTTTTTTAATATTGAGTTGGGGTTGAGAACCCATTGGGTTAGTATTTGACTCATGGCCTTAGTCCCAAAGGGCTCAAATCTTGCCATTTTTAGGTTACATCATTTGAGTGAAAAGTTCTTACTGTTAGTTGATGTAGAAACTGTTTGACTTTTTTGGGTAAAAGCTAAAGGAATTAGAATAAAATAGAAGGCAGACGTTCAGATGGAGAGAAGCCATTTAGAAGATGTTTGATGTTGAACTGCATCCAGTTGGCATGAGACTATCAAGAGAATATTTTCACCTGGGAGGTGGTGAGGGGGACTGTTGAAAAAGAAAATTGTTGCCATAAGCCCTGTGCCACAGGATCCTGAGCAGCTGTGGCCCCTGCGGCCTGTTCTTTCCAATCCTTCCTCTGTGGCTTTTTCCAGAACAGAATCCTGAATGCAGCAGAAACCAAAGATTTGATCTAATAATAATAATCCAGGCAGTTACTTACAGAATTAATTCTTTACACTGAATAATAAAATATGCCTCAGTTTATCTTTTTAACAGGGCCAGGATCAGTAGACTCTGTGCCAGGTGCTGTGCTAAGGGTTCTGTGTACATTTTTAGCTCATGGGTTCATCTGTCCACCCTGTGAGGGGATTGAAGTCCTCAAAGGTTGAGGTTAAGTGTCTTGTCTGAGGTCACACAGCTGGTGATGGATGGAGTAGGAGCTGTAGGTCTCAACTTTGGCTAAAATCATCTGGGGGACTTGGAAAACTGATGTTGAAGTTCCAACCTCAAGGATGGTCATTTAATTTGGCATTGATGGTTTCCTTTCTTCTTTTTTTTTTAAAGCTTCCCAGGTGATTCTTCTGTATGGCCAAGGTTAAGCACCACTGCTAATAGAGCCTGGGCTATAAACTCCTGGCTTTATTACTTAGGGGTGAGCTGGTTGGAGTGTGGCTTATGCAGCTGGAGCCAAGTGGAAGGCGCTCATTGCTTGGATTCAGTGTGAGCTCTTACCCCATTCTGCTCACAGGCCTGCTAGCTGTGAAAGGAACCTGGGAAAGATGTTCATGCCCTGTACAAAGTGAACTAGTGGCTATTTGAATACGGGGTTTAGAATGTTAAAATAAACAGGACCATAGCCAGGGCAAGTCAGAAGACATATTTTCCTGGCACTAGGGTCAAAGTGCCTGGTGCTTCGATAGATATCTGGTGGCCGATTGAAGGGACTGTTCTGAGGTAAAAGTGACAGTCTGATAGAGTCCGTTTGGAAAGAACCAAACTTTGTTTATGGCCCAGCCTGGTTCTACAGGTGGTCACATGACAGTGACCTGATATATGTTGACTGCTTTTCCTCATAAATTAAAAATAAAGGTTTCTAGGTGGTGAGGTGCTTTGCACTTGTGGGAAAATCTGGTTCCAAACAAGCCCTGCTGCAGGCTTTGCAAATGTAGGTCAGGACTGCCTAGATTCCTCATGCTGCACCCGAGGCCCTCGGCATGCAGGTGAGGGGCCCAGGCAGAGGGTCTTGGAGATCTCCCCCTTGGAATCTGGGCAATGAGGATTTAAACACTTTCCAAAGCAGCCCTTCAGTTCTAGTATAGCATTCTTTGAAAAAAAAAAAAATAATTTTTTTTTTTCCTAAAATGAAGAAACCGATTTCTCTTTTGGAAGCGATTATTGCCTTTCCAAATACAAGTGTATTTTGAAGTTGAAGTAATTTTGATATTTAGAAATTGTGCATAGGGCAGTTGGACAATTTAGAGGCATTTCTAGTCCATTTCCTTGCCGTGCCATTACACCCTGGAGTTTAACAAACATATGGAAAAGTGAGATGCTGGCAAGCAGCCGGCTAGGATGATGGAGTCTTTATCTGAGCAATCAGCAGAGCTACATTTAGTCATTTGAATTTGTTGTTGCTTCCATTGTTTCCTTGCCAACTTATTTCCTATATTGAGAACCATCATAACCTGTTCTTAAGTAAATGGAAACCAAAGGCCTATTTATGTAATGCTCCCTGTGGCTTCTGACTTGGGGTTTTTTAATTTTGTGAGCTCCTCTTGAAACCTGCCACCCTCGTGGTGAATAGCATAGGCCCTAGGATCAGGCTTTCTGGGTTCAAATCCAAGTAGCTGTGTGACCCTGGACAATTGCTTAACCTCTGTGAGGCTTGGTTTTCTTTTCATTCCCAGTACTTAGCACAGAGGCTCACACTCCTAAATGGTGGCAGAAGGGAATCCTATGCATGAATCCTTTAATGATATGAGAATATTGTTTCTCATTTTTGTGTCTAATGCTTTTGTGGGTAGGGGTGTGCATGGGGACCCAATGGCCTAGATTTGAGTCCTGGCGTTCCCATATATAAGCTAAGTGGCCTTGATAGATTAATTTTTCTGAGCTTGTTTCCTTACCTATAAAATGGGTGGGAGGGAAGAATTCTTTCCCTGTAAAGGTAATAGGATTGAAGATAATATGGCCAAAGAACCAAATAGAGTACGTGGTTGGTACACAAGATCTGGTCAGTAACTGGTAGCTGTTATTTTCCCCAGTAGATGCAAAAGAGTTAAAATCTTGAACACACTTCTTTCTGATGGGTAAAAGTACATTACCAAGTGAATTGCCTTTTTTTTTTTTTTTTTTTTTTTTTTGGTGATTCCCTTGAATGTATCTTCCACCCTGGACTTCATCTATAGGAAGGAAAGACTGGGTGCATATCTGGTTCACTTAAGCCAAGACCTCCTTCATTGTCCACATGAATTTTGGTCAATGGCCCCTGTCCTCTAGGTGATGAGAAGAGCAGCGATGTAGATGAATTCAGTCACTTTAGTCCTTTAGCTAATGTGGTACCATTAGGAAGCACCAGTGTCCATGGCAGGTAAGACAGAATCTCTCTTCTCCCTGATTTGTGCTGGCTTTGCTCATAATTTTGAAAGAAAAAAGGAAGAGAGACATCAGATTGAAACCAGCAGTAGAAACTTTGTGGTTATGGAATTCTTTCTCTAGATGACATTTTCCTTTTCCACCCCCAGCTGTCCCTTTCCCCTACTAAATATAATGGCGTCTTCTATAAAGAAAAGAAGGAAATTAACTACCAGTCTTGCTTTGATCCCAGAACCTTTACTGTTTTAAATGTGACTTCCAGGGGTGTTGGAGGAGAAACAAGGCCTGGGGCTCTTGGGAAATAAGATAGGCATTAGTGTTGAACATGCCATTTATTGTGTAATCTGCTTTTTCAGATTGGGGCAATGGCCAAGTTCTTACCCTCAAAACTTCATCTTCTCCATTTAGTTCAAGAGGTCAATCTTGGCCCCCAGTTTTTTGTGTTTTGTTGTTGTTGTTATAATCTTGGACAGATGCTACCATATCAATGTGAGCAAAGAGTGAGAAGTTTTTAACCTTGCAGGAACCCCTTAGTTTCAGAAGAAAAGTTGTTTGCAAGGAAGCTCAGCTTAATGTAGGGAGAAGTTTGGGCAGGGAAAGGTGAGGAGAAAGGAAGCATTCTGAGATCATTCCATGGTTTATATGAATTGGGGCAGAGGTCAGAGATCAGGCTGAGAGTGTGGGTGTTCAAGGTAAGTATTTTTCTTGTCCCATGTTTCTCTCTTCCCCCAATCAAGTTGCTTTCAAGCAAAATAACCTGCTCAGCTAATGTGTCGTGAAAATGGGTGTTCAGCTCAGGGGACATTGAAGCCCTGCTGTGTCCCAGCTGTTGGCCTTGCTGATGAGGGGACAAGATGAGTTACATAGTCCCCCTTGCTTTCAGGAGTCTTAGGGTTTTATGGAGAAACAGACCCACATTATAAATAATAGTAGCCAACATGAATAGAGCATTTACTTTGTGCTGAACGCTTCCCATGGATTATCTCTTTTAATCCATGTAACCTACTCATGAGGTATAGCTACTGATGTTCCCATTATGCAGATGAGGAAATGGGTATTCTAAGAAATTGAGTAACTTGCCCATAGTTAGCTGCATGTCACTTAGAATGATTATCATTCATTCCCCAAACATTATCAGACACCTCCCGTGTACCAGCTCTTTATAGTCGAGGAAGGAAAGATACCTTCTCACGGAAGTCAATGCCCATGCACACTTAACATCTCTGAGGAACTTGTTTAGAGTAAATTGTTGTTCACACTGCAGCTCTTTATATGCAAGTAGAGGCAAAGCACATGAAGGATCTTTGAACAAAGTGTAAAAATTGCCCCTCCAGTCTGTAGTTTGCTGGTGCAAAGTGGATGATGATACTTCTCATGTTCACTCTCTGGTTTAGCTCTGCAGCACCTCCTCAGCCCAGGGTGCCTGATGCCATTTTGGCTGATGAGTGTTGAGCATCTGGCCCAGTGTCTTATGACATGTGAGAGAGTGAGGCCAGAACCCTCTTCCAAAGGCCCGGGTGCAGTGCTTTTACTCTTCTGTGCCCTGTGGGCCCTTTTCCACACAAAGCACTAGGGTTTCTTCAAGCTGTGAACCCTGTCACCTCCAGTCTCTAAATGAAAATGGGCCAAGTTATTACTTTTCTTCTGCTATCTGCTGAAGCTCTTAACTTGGATTTAGGACCATTTAAATGAGGAAGAAAGCCAAATGAGAAGGTGAAAGCACTGGATCCTTTCGACTTAATGCGTTTTTAACTACCACCAGGACAGTCTGTGGGATACACAGCATGTTACCTACAACTTGAGTCCTGTTTGTAGTGGGAATGGAGGTCTGGGCCGGTATAACCCCGTCTCTGGGTATCTCCAAGTTGACTGACAACTCCTGATTGCTCAGCAAGTGTCCCGCTTAAAACAGTGACAGCCTGGAATCACAGTCTTGGGACGATCCTGGGAAGAAGAGTATGTTGCTTGGCTACAACAAACCACTCTTGGACCTAAAGCCCTTGTGCCCTTGTCACTTTCACTGTGATTTTCCTCAGTCCCAGAGTGCTTACTCTACGTCAGCCCACCTATTAGGGGGCTTGTGGACTGAGTTAGGATGTCTTGGTTGAAAGGGGTTTCACATCTCAGGCAAGCTCTTGCAGTCCCCCAGCAGCTTTGAAAGGGGCCTCAAATAAGAATGGCATCATTCATGGTTGGGGGGATAAGAAGTATTTGAGTACCTGCCGCCTACTTACCTGATCATTATCTTGCTTGTGTTTCGGTTGAGGTAGGCAGTGGTTCTTAGCCCATGTGGGAAAACTGCTAAGGCTGGGGTGAAGAGCCCCTTCTGACCTGAGAGCCACTGTCCAGCCCAGGGTCTGCAGCTAGCTGCTGTGATACCGTGGGGGAGTCATTCCATCTCTCCAGGCCTCAGTTTCCCTATCTGTTAAGTGGGATATAGGTGAAGTAACTTCCAAGATCTCTTCCAGCTTGAAGCTTTGTGACCGGTGCCAGAAACAGGCCAGTTAACATTTCACAAGAGGGCATTGATGTTCAGGAGTCTCATGCTGTCCAGAAGTAGGTTCTTATTTCTTTGTGGTTGCAGATCTTCTCAGTTCTCGGTCAAGATAAGACAAATGGATGGAAACAGCCAGGCCTTACTCTGGGGCCAGATGGGGACACAGCTAGGTCTTGGGTTGCAAAGGCCTCTGGACTACGGTGACCATAACAAACTCACTGGTTTAGCTTTCTTTCAAACCACCCTCCTTTGCTGCACATTGTCTTAATTGTTGCTAGGCAACATTCTTTCTTTCTTTTGGCAACGCATTGAAGGAACGAACCCATATCTTAGTTTTAAGTACCCACATGCAAAGGGGAGGGCCTAACTTAAAATTTGTTTGTTCTTTTGATTCTAATCCATGACGGGCCTCTCAAAGTGGGGGTTAAGGAGTTAGTTTCTGCTTATCTTGTTAAATAAGGCAGAAAAATCCGTCTGTTTTAGGTGCTTGTTAAGGATATGCTTTGAGGCATATTGAAGGTTTTATGTGTACATGCGCATGCGTGCAGTTGCTTTGTAGAAAGTCTCTTTTGACTTTGTGTTCACAAAATCAATTCAAATTTAATAAAAAGATTAGTAGGTTTTTTTATAATCGTCATTTCAGATTTACCAGCTTATCTCAAGCTCGTACCAACAGACTCCATTTAAAGGGAACAACACTGTAATTTAAATCCATTCCCCAGGCAACATAGAATGCTCACAGTGTGTCACACATTCACTGGGCTGATGCCTGCTGCTTGATTATGCTGGAGTCCCACACACTGCTGCATGTGTCCCTCACTGGATTTCTGCCTGCTTGCTCGAAGCTTTGAGTTGCATCTCTGAAGGCTCTGGGCGTCCTACACACATGGGCACAAGAGAGCTTCTGCTTACTCGGATGCCTTGGATAGCTTCCTTTGTGAATATCAGAGTCACCCATGGAAGTTAGGCCCCAGACCCCTGTTCTATAATTCATTTACCGGTGATAATTCATTTGCTAATGGAGAACAGTTTTCAGCTTCAATGCCTAAAATACTTCCAGTGCAATGGGTACTTTTACTTTGTCATCTAACTGAGTCTCAGTACTGCTGTCGTGGCTTCTTCCATTGGGATGGTGAGTGTGTGTAATGGGGTCATATTATCAGACTGTTCATGGTTCTCCCGAAAGGAGAACACTGGTTGATTAAAGACTTTTTCTTTAGGCAAAGGCTTTTATAATCCTGTCTTCAGAACATTGATGAAGATATGTGGTTAATCACTTGAGCTTAAGATAACTTTCATTTTTTTTTTTTTGACGGATATGGAAATTAGATTTAATCTCCTGGGGTCCAAGAACAATTTTGTGTCAAAATTGGGATTGGGACATGGCCTGGGTTTCCACACGCACTTTTAGGCTAGGCAGCTGTGTTTGGGCCATAGATTAAAAAAGTAGTATTATTTATTATTTGCCTGTTACCTTGTGTTTTCTGTTTTCTATAAATAATAGTGAATATCTTATATAGCGCATATATACATCAAGTAATCTATTTAATTTGTATACTTACCTTTGTATACATTAATCTGTTTAACCCCATAAGACAGCCATAGTTAACCTTCTATAGATAAGGGATCTGAAGCACAAAATATTGAATATCTGATGCAGGATTACATAGGTAGAAATGGTAGAGCCAGGCTTTGAACCCAGATAGTCTGATATCAGAAAACCTCCTAATACCTACTAAATCTGCTTTTATTTATTTATTTATTTATTTATTTATTTATTTATTTATTTAAAAGATTTTTATTTATTTATTTGACACAGAGAGAGAGAGAGAGCACAAGCAGGGGGAACAGCAGAGGGAGAGGGAGAAGGAGGCTCTCCACTGAGCAGGGAGCCCAATGTGGGGCTCGATCCCAGGACTCTGGGATAATGACCTGAGCCGAAGGCAGATGCTTAACGACTGAGCCACCCAGGTGCCCCTAAAACTGCTTTTAGAAGGGGACTGGTTGGGGCGCCTGGGTGGCTCAGTTGGTTAAGCAACTGCCTTCGGCTCAGGTCATGATCCTGGAGTCCTGAGATCAAGTCCCACATCGGGCTCCCTGCTCAGCAGGGGGTCTGCTTCTCCCTCTGCCCTCTTCCGTCTCGTGCTCTCTGTCTCTCATTCTCTCTCTCTCAAATAAAAATAAATAAAATCTTTAAAAAAAAAAAAAAAAAAAGAAGGGGACTGGTCTTCAACTATTCCTTCACTAAATTGCTGATTTCTTACTCCATTTCCTCTTCTACTACCCCAAAATAAGTCCTCCTGAGATGCACTGACACGGGAGTGAATATCTATATACTAGAGGCATGAACTGCCTGCCTGCTTACCAACCTGGAGTATGGTGTTTACACAGCTGTTTGCTATTTTTGTCTCCATAGCTAGATTTTGGGGCACCTGGAGGGACCAGATCTTACCCTGCACTCTTGGCCCAGGGCCTGTTGTAATGTTGGTCCTTAGTTAAAAGCTGATTGGGAAGGAATTCATGTTTTTTCTGAAAAAGTTTTCAGTTTGCCCATTGCTACTAGTGTTTCTGCTGGTGACCTTTTAGGTCAACAACTGACTTTTTAACATGGATGCTGTTTTATTGTCTCTTTCCACATTACCCAAGTCTGGCACTTCTGAAAAGATTTTTTTATAGTTGATTTGTCTTCTCCCTGGAACAGTGGACTGGACTTACCCTCTGAGGGTGCCTTCTCTTTGACCCCCCATTGTTGGATCTCTCTTCTCTCTCTGATACCTATAGTTTTGAGATTCCTTGTCTTCACTAAATTCACGATCATGAAAAACAAATCTTGGTTAAAGACCTTCTCTTTGGTGCCTAGCCTCCTGGTAGGCCCATGGCATGCTTTTGCTCTTGTCTGTCAGAGCATCCCTATGGTGTGGGTGGTGGTATTATCCCCATTTTACAGTTGGGGACCCCGAACCCAGAAAGGGTCGGTCACCAAGCTAGACTCAGAATTTGAACCCACATCTGGAGGGCTGCAGAGTCTCCAGTGAACCACTCTAGTAGATGAATAGAGGTGCGCTGCTTAGGAAACATTTGGGATCTCTTACCAACTCCTGGGTTCCACATTTAAGGGGCATATTGCTCAGTGGGAATAAAACTCAGGGAGGGGTAACCAGGAGGATGGATCACAAAATGATT
The DNA here is from genome assembly GCF_029215605.1 of Mirounga angustirostris. Classification (NCBI taxonomy): domain Eukaryota; kingdom Metazoa; phylum Chordata; class Mammalia; order Carnivora; family Phocidae; genus Mirounga; species Mirounga angustirostris. The sequence goes on along the minus strand of NW_026991709.1, from coordinate 170,001,804 downwards.
GCATTGAAGTTGCACGAAGAGTGATGGAGAGAACTTAAAAGACATTTTAGGCCAGCTGGAACATTTCTCACTTAAGTTCCTGCACTGGCCTCCTTGCTGGTTTCTGCATTTCCCTCTTTGCCTCCTTTGTGTGCCCAAGTGTGGGGCCCCCCTCTGACCCACCATTCACTGCAGCCACAGGAATCAATGCAGATCTGATGATGTCACTGGCTGGGTGGAGCCCCGGGCTATTCCCTAGTTGTGCTTAGGATACACAGCATACTTCCAGGGTTCACAGGGCCCTGCATGAGTCACTCTGCTTACCTCTCGACCTCATCTGCAGTCCCACGCCACGTCCTGTGCTCCTACCAGACTGATTGATTTCTTCCTGGCAGTCACTGTGCTTGCTCTACACTCTGGGCCTTTGCATGCCCTTTTTCTTCTCGCTGAAGTGATCTCCCCATCTCTGTCGTTCTTTCTGGGACCCCCGGTCTCCCTGATGCCCACCCATCCTTCAAATCTCAAACGTCCCCTCTGGACTATCTTCGCCAACCCCTTGTGTGCAGATAAGCTGTTTCTCCTTTTCAAAGACTGAAACCAGACTGCTTGGGTTTGACTCTTTTGGCTCTGCATTTTGCTGGTCATGTCACCATGGACTCATTATTTAGTCTCTCAGTACCTCTATTTATTCGTCTTGAAAATGGGGATATGACTGTATGTGCCTCACAGTGTTTTTGTGAGGACCAAAGGAGCTAATCTGTGTGAAGTACTTAAAGGAGCTCCTGGCCCCTATTACATGCTGTAAAACTGTTTGCTCTTATGGCTGGTTTATGACCTCACTCCTACCCAACTCCAGCTAACTGTGAGGTCAGAAACCAGGCCTGTCTCCCCTGAGGCTTTGCACGGGTCCTGGATTATAGTAGGCTCTTAGGTATTGTAGAATGAATGAACAGAGCCCTCTAAGGCATTGCTTCTGAAACAAATGTGTATAGAACCCACCTGGGCATCTTGTTAAAAATGCAGATTCCCATTCTGTAGGTCTGGGGTGAGGCCTGAGATTCTGGCGTTTCTGACAAGCTGCCATACTCTTGTAAGGCTCTAAGGACCAGCTGTCAGTCTTCCCTTACTTTAGGGCTATCATATGGAAGATGGAGGTCCTGAGCCCAGAACAATAGAGAATTAGGGCCAGCAGATAAAAGTGACCAGAGGCAGAGTTTCAGATTTAAGGAACTTGATTCTAAGTGCCAAGCTATTGCTCAGGGAAGAGGCCTGCTTCAAATAATTGAGTTTCCTCTCATTCAAAGGAGACTAACCATTTGTCAGGGATTTTGAAGAGGGAATTTCAGCTTGGGGACAGAGGTTAGGTAGACGATCCCATTTGACCATAAGGGTCTGTTTTCCCACCAAAGGACCCAGCTGTTTCTTCTGTTTTTGCTCCCTGTGGAAGCCTTGTGGTTGGGGGCATTGGGTCAGCAAACAGCTGGGGAGAGAACAGATACACGCTCCAAATGAGAACCTCTCAGGGATCCAATGTCTAACCAACAGAGAACACTGCATAGTAGTGGAAAGATGGAATTATTGAATACTGGAAAAGGTGAATGAATATAAAAAACAAAACCCTGAGTCAAGCTCCTGCTGAGTCTAGTTTTGATGAGTATGTTAGGTATATTGGGGAGGCCATGGAGCATGGGGGTTAGGAGGGTTGGCTTTGGAATCAGATGTGGAGTCAGGTACCTACCCTACTCCTTAATAAGCTGTGTGACCATGGGCAAATTACTTAATCTCTCTAAACCTTATTTCTCTGATTGGTAACTATGGTTAATAATAGTATGGAACTGATTGGATTGTTTTAGGCTGAGGTGGTGCACATTTAACCACATGCTGAGCACAAGCTGAGCACTCAGTAAGTAGTAACTGAGGAGCTGTCATGAGTACATCTGCAATTAGCAGCTCTCAGCAGCAGCTTCTCTCAGGAAGATCAAACACAGCCCTTGCCGTCTTGTAGAACACTGCTGTCTGTTGTAATATTTCGGTATGGGGATTATACAAAGGTATCCATAGCCACACTTTATAACCTTTCTGAATGTCTTAGATTTTATGGAGTGCACCTCATAATTAAGAGGGAGCTCTAGAGCTTGTGGCTTTTTGAAGAGAAGCCATCAGGCCTTTTTTTCTGTGTGCACAGCCTTGATCAGAGCCTCTGTTACTGATGGAGCATTTGCTCCAGATGGTAATCCTGCCTTATGTATAAAATTACAAGCCTAGCTGGGACAGGAAGTTGTGTTTATCTTAACCCAAGCAGCAGGCATTCCAGCCACTCTTGACAGACAGGAGGAAGATATTGCCAATCTGCTGTTTTCCTGAAACCCCCCCACCCCCACCCCCTGTGTGTTTGTTGTAAGTTTGGAGGGAGGGGTTCTTGCCAGTCAGTCTACAGAGGGACCTTCTCCCTGGCTTTGAGGACAGTTGAATTCCAAGGAGAAGGGATGTCCACTGGCTGCTTCCTTGGTCATATCAGCCAGTGCAGAGGCACTTCTCTCCAAGGCGAGAGGCCAGCATGGCTCCACTTGAAGGCAAAAATTGTGCTTGTGTCCATGGGCACTGGTTTGGGGAGATAAGTGGAGAGTGGCTGCAGGTATGGGGAGAAGAATTTGTCCCTTCAAAGAGTCCATCGTTTTTCCTTTATACAGCAATAGCTGGAGGTCCGTGCAGGAAAAACTCCAATTTGAGCAGTTGTAATAATTGAGAAAATAAATTGGGCAATTATTCCTCTTTTTGAAATTTTAAAAGTTCCTTTTTTTTCATCTGGTATTTTTCCGGGTACATTTGAGTTCCAATTTGGGTGCTTCTGAAATGTCTTGATGTTTTGTGCTGCTAAAATTATGTGTGTCTAAAAATGTTATCAGTGATGACACTTCTATATAAGCTCACTTGGACTTATGCTAGAAAATTTCTTTGACTGAGGTCCTCCCCCCCACCCCCCAGTCATTCCCAGGAACATAGCATGTCAGGTAGAACTAGGAAATAGAATAATCCAGCCCAGGTCTAGCCATCTAGTGGAGGCCTATCTCTTGAGAACTTTGCTTCAGTTTTGTCGACAAAGAATACTGGGGTTTTGTTGCCATAGTTTCAGTGAAAAATTTGACCTTAGCTACAATAACATACAGTTAGAAAGAACTAGCTAATCGGTTTTCTAAAATTAGTGTTCTCTAGTACATAAACCAGTAGGAACAGAGTATTTAATTAAATATTATACAAGGATATAAAAGCCCAAGGGAATGCAGTCCCTTGATCTGGGCAGGGGGAGGGAGGAAACCCCTAATCGTCCTTTACTGCTCTCTTGTAAGCTAGAAGAACTTTTCCTTTTTTCTTCTTTTTTTTTTAATGTTAGCTTTGACTTCATTTTCAGATCTGTCAGGGACGAATATATAAAGCTTGTTTAAAGTGCAAAACAGAACATTCAACATTATTTCCAGTTGTCCCCTACAAGGTACAGACTAACAAGGCAAGATGGGAAAATGATGTTGGCCGGGACCCTGACAAGAATACTTGTTGGTGATCTCGTAGCGAGCTTGGTGAGAAGGAGAGGCATTTGAAAGTTATTTCCTGTCTGAAATCTGGGTCTTTTTGAACATATAGGTTCTAGATTCTTGTTCCTTTCAACGCTTAATGTGTGAATAAGGAAACAACGCCTCCTTTTTGGCCCCTTATCCCAAGTTCTGAGTACAACTATGTTCTCCTTCCTTCAACCCCATGGGTCCATCAAGTCACTGAGCACTGATTTAGCTCCAAGCAATGATCTGCATGTAGATTATATAAAATTTGGCTTCTCTTGTCACCTGCCTATTAAGAACCCCTGCAGTGGCTCATCTTTTTGATGACAGTTGAAAATGTTACCAATATTGGGCCATCCCAGAAAGTTGTGGTACCATTTCTTGAATGAAGTAGGTTTCAGGACATATATTGATATCTCTAGTTGACCTTCTTGTCTAATTTATCATGACCTGCTGTGGATGCTGCAGAGGTGCAATTGAGTTAATCTGTTTGCCAGGTGTCTTATTGATTGAAAACATTGCTCAGGCTCTTCTGGAACTTCCACTGCTACATCTCCTTGTCAGTTGCTTCTTTCTCAGTTTCATTGTTATGATTTTGGTTTTTTTCTTTTATCTTAAAGGAATTAATTATTTAATAGAATTTGAAGTGTGGGGCATTATGCAAGGGAATATAAACTTTCTTCACCATTTTGCATATTTCTGTATTGGCATCTTAACTGTTGCAATGGAAAATATGTCCTTGGCAAGACTCTTAGAAACATAGTCCCAAAGGTCATTGGATTGTGCAAACTTCTTGACTATTTATAAGGTCATCTACCTGAACGAATATAAGTGGTTCCTGCCCTGAAGGAATTGGCAATCTTATGAGGAGAGATGAGTGAGAACTAGTTTGAGGATTATTCTTGGAGAATGTTGAATCCCACACATATTTTTTTCCCCTGATGTTCATTGTTTTCATCTAGCCCATCAGTTCACTGTGCCCAAATGATTTGAACTCATCTTAATAAAAGCTTAAGAAAAAAATGCAGTTAGAGAGCTTGCTGGAAAAGTGACAGCATGCATTTTAAAGTACTTCTGGTTGACCTGGCTTTCACTACCCATTTGTCCTCAGGCCCTTGCATTACTATGGATAATTGAGTTGATGATACTTAGCAAATATCATTAAAGAGGTTGGATGTGGCAGGCTGGTTGGTGGCAGGGTGAACTAGTCAGGACTCTTTATTCTGGGTGATAGCCAGCTTGAACTAGGGGACTTTTATTGTCTCAAACAGTCCTGGCTGGACAACTGAATTGCATGAAGGCCGGGGATGCAGCAAGGGCCCGGGAATAGACCCATTTCAGGCACTGAGTACCTTCAGCAACCTATGTCCATCTCTCATCCTTTCCTCTCTCCACATTTGCTACTTTGTGTTCTTGTCCTGTTCTCATCTAGTTCAGGGTTAAACTACACTCTTAAAACGACTTGTGAAGTGTTCGCTATTTTTCTGCTCTCTGGGAGAGTTTCTGTAGCTTTGGAAATACCTGTTCCTATATCGTTTGGTGAGTAAAGCAGTCTCAGCCGTGTGTTTTCTTTATGGCAAGATTAACTACTGATTTAGTTTTTTCAAAGAGCTATTTCTTCTTGGCTCAGTTTTGTAAAATGTATGTTTCTAGAAATTTACCCAGTGTCATCTAAGTTTTCTAATCTGTAATATCCTCCTGTTATGTTGTTAATTCTTCAAGGGTCTGGTTTGGTCCCTGTGGTGGGCTGAAGAATGCCCTCTCGACACCATGATGTCCACTTTGTAATCCATAGAATCTGTGAATATATTACTTTATTTGGTAAAAAAGGACTTAACAAATGTGATTAAGTTAAGGATCTTGAGATGGGAAGATTTTCCTGGATTTCCAGGTGTGCCTGATGTAATCACAGGGGTCCTTGTAGGAGGGAAGCAGGAGGATTAGAATTTAGTCGTGGGACATACAGGAATGGAATCAGCAGTTTGGAGTGTCGTGGCCCTGTGCAATGGAGTGCAGGAAGCTGGAAAAGGCAAGGAAGTGGATTCTCCCCTGAAGCCTCCAGAGGGAATACAGCCCCACTGACCCTTTGCTTTTAGACGTCACAATGTTAAGGTAACAGATTTGTGTTTCTTTAAGCCACTAGATTTTTGGTAATTTGTTACAGCATCATCGGCAAGATTATTGTGCTAATATTCCTAGTCTTGTTCATTTGTGTGTTCTTTTTTCTGGATAAGTATTGACACATGTATTTCAGTCTTATGAGTCTCCAGATAAACAAATTTTGCATTTATTGATTTCATCGTAGATTGGTTTTGAAGTTCCTTAATTTCTGCCCATTATTAACTTTCTTTTTTCTATCTTTGTTGGGTTTATTCTCCTCTTTCTTTAGTACTCTCTCTCTCTCTCTCTCTTTTAAAAGGTTTTATTTATTTGAGTGCCTGGGTGGCTCAGTTGGTTAAGCATCTGCCTTCGGCTCAGGTCATGATCTCAGGGTCCTGGGATCGAGTCCCACATCGAGCTCTCTGCTCAGTGGGGAGTCTGCTTCACCCTTTCACTCTCCCTCTCTGCTCTCTCTCTCTCAAATCTTTTTTAAAAAAAGATTTTATTTATTTACTTGAGAGACAAAGAGCATGCGTGCATGCACATGAGTGGGGGGAGGAGCAGAAGGAGAGGGACAAGCAGACTCCCCGCTGAGCAGGAAGCTGGATGTGGGGCTCTATCCCAGGATCCTGGGATCATGCCCTGAGCTGAAGGCAGATGCTTAACCAACTGAGCCACCCAGGTGCCCTTCCTTTACTACTCTCTTAAGTTGGATAATCAACTTGGAGTTTTGAGCCCTTCTCAAATTGTAAGCATCTAAAGCTTTAAGTTGCTTTTAAACATTGCTTTGGTTGCATCCGACATATTTTGATATGTATGTTTTACTCTTACTGAGTTCTAAATATTTTTTTAAAAGATTTTATTTATTTGAGAAAGAGAGAGAGAGAGAGCATGAGCAGGGCAAAGGGATAAGCAGACTCCCTGCTGAGCAGGGAGCCCGATGTGGAACTCGATCCCAGGACCCTGGCATCATGACCAGGGCCAAAGGCAGACGCTTAACCGACTGAGCCACTCAGGCACCCCTAAATATTTTCTTATATTTGCTATCATTTCTTGTATGTATGAGTTATTTAGAAGTGTTTTATATTTCTGCTACATGGAGGACTTCCAGTTTCAATTAAAAAAAAAGTTTTACAACTTAGTTGTATGTTGATCAGATAATAACTGTGTCCGATCAGTCCTTGATAACTGGAGAGGCTTGCTTTATGGCTTAGCATGTGACAATTTTTATACACATTTCACTGTGTTTAAAAGAATGTGCATTTTCCATTTCTGGGGAGCAGTATCTTATATATGAATTCATTAGGTTTTTGACCTATCAATTGTTGAAAGACATTTGTTAAAATTTCCCACTATTAATTTTTTGGAGTTTTGAAACTCTTTATACCCTGATTATGGTGATGGTTACATAATGTACATATGTGTTAAAACTCATAGAACTGTATACCAAAGAAAAAAGTGAATTTTACCATATGTAAAAATTTTTAAAAGGCTTAAAAACTTCCTACTATGACAGTGTATTTGTAATCTTGCCTTGTAGTTTGTAAGGTGGTTTTTTTTTTTTTTTTTTAGTTTTTAGTTTTTAGTTTCCTGAAGTTATGTCACAGAAGGGTAACACTTGTAAAACTATTAACTTCCTGGTGAAGTAAACATTCTGTCATTATGTAGGGAACATTTTTATCTGTTATATGTCTTGAAGTCTCTTTTGTCTACTACTAATATATGCAGACCAGAATTGGTTTGTTAGTATTTATTTGGTGTAATTTTTTCTTTACCATTTGAATCATCATTATGTTTTAGAGATCTCTCACAAACAAACATAACTGGATTTTTAAAAGTATTCTCACCATCTTTGTCTATTAATTAGAATCTGTAGTCCATATACATTTGTTGTAATTACTGATGGCTTTGGACTTATGATCTTAGTTTGTGGTTTTCTTTTTTACCTCAAAATTTTTTTCCATTTTTCCCTTTCTTGCCACCTTTAAGTTTCATTGAAAGTTTTTGTTATTGTTGTCCATTCCACTTTATTCCCTCTCCTAGTTTGAGGGTTATACTTTATATGTTTATTATAGCACTTACCCCAGATATTTTAATGTGTATGTTTAATTAAACCTAATGTTAATAACTATCATTCTTTTTTCTGCTACAAGGACCTTAGAACATCTTAAGTCCTGTCACCCTCTTAGTATATGTTCTTGTCATTCATACTGTTAGCACTTTTTAAATTTAAACTTGTATATTAGATATGATTTTGTTTTACATTATAATTTTTGAAGTTGACTTACATATTAGTTAGTATTTACCAGACCTTCTATCTGGGATAATCATCTTTCTGCCTCAGGAAGTTCCTATATAACTTAGAACATCTGGTAGCAGTAAGTTCTCTTACTTTGTTTGAAAATACTCATTTTGTTTGTCTGAAAATGTTACTTTTATTCTCAAGGAATAGTTTCGCTTGGTATAGAATTTAGGTGGATAGGTACTTTCTCTCAACTTCTCTATTTTTTTGGAGTTCCATTTTGCTCTTAAAAGTAATTGGCAGAGACTTGACTATCTCTCTGGTTGACTTTAGGATCTTCTCTTGGCCTTTGATTTTCTCTGGTTTTATTGGTATGAGTCCAGGTAGTGGTTTGTTTTCATGTATCCTGCATGGTATTTGTTAGATTCTTAGACTTGAGGTTGCTTTTTATGCTAACAGTGGAAAATTCTGAGCCTTTATCTATTAGAATACTCCCTTTCCCGGTTGGTTCCCTGAGGAGCTTTGGGTAGGCTGTGTTCCTTAATGTCTTCATCTTTTTCATCTTTGCTCTTTATGCTGCACTCTGGGTGATTTCTTCTGATCTATCATTCTTTATTAATTATGTCCTAATCTCTCTATTCTTTGAGAGTTTAATTTCAGTTATATTTTTCGTTTTTAAAAGTTCTCTTTGTGTCTTCTAAAAATATTTGGTCATTCTCATTCTTCCATATTTTCAAGCCTCTATTTTATTTCATGTTACATAAAACCATAGTTTAAAAATACCCTATCTCTAAAAATGCCACTAGGTAAAATCTCTGCAGATGTTACTCTATTTTCTGTAGTGGTTCATTCTAAAAATGGCGTCTTGTTTCCCCATGTGTCTTGTAATTTTTCTATAGTGACTCATTCTAAAAATGGTGTCTTATTTTCCTATGTGTTTTGTAATTTTGACTATTAGCTTGTGTTTCTTGGAATGTCATCTGTGGGAATTCTTTGAGGCCTGTATTAAAGCTGTGTTCCTTCAGAGAAAATTATTTGCTTTTGCTAATTGTCTGAAGTGCCACAACTCAGGAACTTTAAATCAAATTCTCTGCCTGAAATTTTCTGAATTTTGTTTGTTTGTTTTCTGCTTTAAGTTTAAAGATTTCCAACATAGCATGAATCTGGGTGACTAACCAGTATGGAGGCCCACTTGTGGTTATGAATTATTAGAGGTTGTTTTTTTTTTTTTTTTTCCTGTAAAGTCAAGATAGGTTACCTTACCGTCCCATTTTTCAGGGTGAGCTGGTTTTTCATTCACTAAGGTGTAACCCTTAAGGATTCAAGCTTTATGGAAGGGTCTCTTAGAAGACTTTTGACCTTGAGTAGGCTCAAAGTTTTCTCTTCTATACCCAGCACAGGTATCAAAAAGGGAGCTTAAGGTCACCAGGTTTTCCACATAAGCACAGGGCGAATGCTGGCTTTAGGACTGACTTAACTCCTAGGGGTCTTGTTTTCACTTCGTTATTGGCCTCTGGGTTCCCTACTAGTGAACTATTCAGTACATGGTTTAAAAATGTGTTTTAGTATTTCATCTAGCCTTTTTCATGTTTTAATTGAGGGTCTCATTCAGGATATCTAGTCTGTCATACTGTTAAGAAATGTAAGTACATACCTGTTACTTTTTGTCTCACTGCAAACTCATTTTCTGTGTGATGGAAAACATGGCTGCCAATAACTCCTAAAATTTATAATTTTATATCTTTAATAATTGGAGAGAGACTGATCTCTGTTGTTTTAATATTCAAAAATTTCAAGGAGAGGACTGGTTGAGCTGGGGTAAGATTTTTTTCCTCTGAATCAATCTAGGGCCAGGGAGTTAGGGTTATGTGTGTTAACCTGGAAGTTCCTAAGAAAACCATCTGTGCTAGAATCAGTTCCTAAAAGAACAGGTATTGGACATACAATCCAGGTGTCTACTGTGGTGGTAATCGGGGAGAAAGGAATAACATTTGAGTCTGTTAGAAATGATTTTTGACTGAGAATAAGGGGAAAATCCATCTAAGAGTGACTTAAAACATAAGGACATTTATTGTTAGTTAGAAATCCAGAGATAGGCAGTACCAAATACAGTGAAGGACTCCAATGTGTCCTGTCTTTTTTGCTCCACATCCTCAGAGTGGATGTCTATGGGCTTATCTTTTCATGGTCTTGCCACCTCATGGTTACAGAATGGCTCTTATGGCACCAGGCGTCCTGTTTGCATTCATGGCAAGAATAAAGGGGGTGGGGCAATACTGGGAGCTCTCCTCTCATTCCTATCCCTTTCATTAGGCTGCAGAAGCTTATCTTCATGTTCCTTAGCAACCTACTTTTATTTCATTGGTCTACATTGGGTTCCATACATACTTCTAGCTGTAAGGAATTTGGGTAAGTGATGCTCTGTCTTTTCAGCTTGTTTATTAGGAAGCAGCCAAGGAGAGGGGTATTGGAAATGGTTTGGGCAGGCACAGGATTTCCATATTGTTGTATATCGATGGTACGTAGAGGGCTCCACATGATTTTCTTTCTATGTAATTTTTTAGTGTTTGGTGGTTAAAGAATGCTGGTTTTTATCACCAGTAAATAATGTAATGGACCCATCCCTAAGATGAAGCAGATATTTTTCTCCATTGAAGTCAGCCCTGAAAAGGCATCTCAAATGAATGAAAGCAACTGTATGTGTTCACCAGATGCCGGTATCCACCATTAACAGTATGACTATTGGTGAAACAGATAATTTAATAGTAATAGCCACTTGATTTGTTTTATTGGCCTGCTATGAGAAGTATGCCCCAAGTTGTTAATTTCTGCTTTTGCTTTGTAATTCTTTAGTTTGGCTGGATAAGAGGGTCTAGGTGAAGAAAAGGATCTCACACACATGAGTGGGTTTCCATTGACCAAGTCTGGGGGCTATCCATCTCAGTCATTTTGGAACGACACTTCCAGCTCACACAGGGAAATGGATAGTCTTAGATTTTATCTTATCTGTCATCTCTCTCATGTGATAGCGATGATGAGGGGGCATTCTGTGAGCTTGCCCTTAGGTTTGTTTTGATTGGAACAGCTTCTTAAGAAACAAAAGCTCACTTGAAGCATCCAAAACAGTTTGGCTAATAACTTTTATCCTCAAGAAGATTAAGCTTGTGAGAAAAACCTAAAATAAATTTGATGATCTATTTTAAATTGTGTATTTTTTCTCTTTTCATCTTGAGAAGGAAGTATTTTTCCTAGAAAGTGGTAGGGAAACCTTTCCATTCTTATTTCCAGTGTTTGTGTATGGAGGCTGTATATGTTACAGTAAAGACTTTGGCTCTGGAAGCATTTTTATTGGGTTCAAATCCTGACTAGTGTGTGATCTTGGGCAAAGTATTTAATTTTTTTTCTGTCTTGATTTGCTCATGACTAAAACGGTACCAACAACTTCAGAGGGTTTAGGAGACTAACGGATAGAAGAAATGCTCTTAGAGCAGTGCCAGGTACACTGTAGACATGTAGCTAATGCTCAACATTCTTACCATGATGATGGTAATGCTGTGAATTGTTTTCCTTTTTTTAATTTTTTATTTTATTTTACTTTTTTGAATTTTGCCTCTGAGTTGGAAAGGAATTATCCTTTTCTTTAAAAGGGTAGAGTGGAAGAGCAGAAGTTGTCTCTTCAAGGCCCCATAAGAAGACATTAGGATTGCTGGTGCATTAGAGTATGTATATGCTCAAACTTTTCATTTACCATTGTATCATTTGGTCTTCATCTTACCTTTGTGAAGCTGGTGGTTATAACCATTTTCTCACTGAGGGAAGATGACCATATAAGTTATGAAACTTGCCCAAACTCACAATTCTAGCAAATGGAAGAGCGAGGCTTAAAGCTAAGTGGTACCTCCTGAACCTTTCCTCCTCTCCAGAATTCTTGACTCAGACCTCATGCATTGGCTTAAGCTCTCTCTAATGGTGTTCTGTCCACTCAGTAGCAGATGTGTGCTCTGTCTTCAGCCCACAGAATCTGAAAGCTCTATTACACTTTTCATTGTTTCTTCTTAAACTTCATCTACTTAAAAGGTTTGTGTGGCTGTCTTAAGAGTGGGCAGATAATTGAAAGGCAGAAGAGGTGGGGTAATGCAGAAGACTCAAATAAACCAAGCGTTAGGAGAGTTCTGGCTTTTTTTCCCTTTTGGATTATGGTGTGCTGTATTCTGCGGTAAATCTTGGCAGACCCTCCCCTGGGGAAGAAGTGTGGGCATGGATGGTAGGACAAGTGGATAAGAGTGACTTAGAGCATCCAGAACGCAGCTCAGCTCAGGGTTGAAGAGCTGAAGGACCTGAGTCCCAGCCTTTGCTTTGTCCCTGACGAGCAGTGTGACCTCCAAACACTGTTCACATATCTGGGCCTTTGCTTCTTCCTCTGTGATGTGAGTATGTTGGATTGGATAATGCAACACAACAAAACTTTTATTGAATGTCTGTACCATTCAAAGCCTGAGGTAGGCACAATTTGTATTACAATGATATTTACAATTTCTGAAATCACTCAGGTCCCATCTGTGTCTGATTAATTTTAGTCTCTGTTTTATGAAAGATTAGGTCTAAAATTTTGTTCTTATGTCTTACTTATAAGAATCCCCTAAGAATCCCTTGAATTTGTTACCCACACTTACATGAATAAACACCATGTATGCATTTATTAAAATCATATGGCGAAGAATTTATAATAGTGTCTGAACTTAGCCATAATGAAAAGCTTTAAAAAAGCAATGAAAAGACTGGTCTTCCGCCATCCCTTGTTACTGCTTCTAGACTCCCTACTTCCATTTCCCCTTACATGACATGGATTTGTCTCTCAAAATTGTACTCCTGTTCAGTATGTCTTCAAAGGACTTTGGCATGTTGGCAGATACGGTGGTATGGTGGTGATACCAAAGATTATAATACTACTTGTGTTCAAATATTAGCTTTGCCATTTATGATATGCCAATGTCTTTGACGCTTAGTTATTTAAGCTATAAAATAATATCTCTATCAAAAAAGATGATCTGTTATGCATCTCCTAGGCACATGGTAAATGTTAATTCCCAACCTTCCTGTCCAGTTACCTTTGGGGTATAAGTCACTTACCCACATCCAAGGGGTTGAGCCTCAAGTGCAACAGAATCATCTTCCTCTTACCCCAAAGACACAGTGGTAGTGTATTAGGTAGGGCATGAAACAGGGTGCCTGCCCATTTCTTTGCAAGAAAGCCTCAGATACCATTTAGATCATTTTATTTTACTCTATTGAGTTAACATTTTCTTCTGTACCCACTTAGAAACACAGCTACGAGATTGGCTCAGTCTGGCTACCTGCCTGTAACAAAGCATTCCTACCTCCTTATTTCTCACATTGACTTAATAAGAAACCTCACTTAACTCCCATTGGCCAAGATTATGGAGGGTGATTGGGTGAGTACTGGCTAGGTAGAAAGTGTCATTTAAAAAACTCCTCTACAAAGCAAAGGAAACAGTCAACAAAACCAAAAGACAACCGACAGAATGGGAGAAGATATTTGCAAATGACATATCAGATAAAGGACTAGTATCCAAAATCTATAAAGAACTCATCCAACTCAACACCCAAAGAACAAAGAATCCAATCAAGAAATGGGCAGAAGACATGAACAGACATTTCTCCAAAGAAGACATCCAAATGGCCAACAGACACATGAAAAAGTGCTCAATATCGCTCAGCATCAGGGAAATCCAAATCAAAACCTCAATGAGATACCACCTCACACCAGTCAGAATGGCTAAAACTAACAAGTCAGGAAACGACAGATGTTGGCGGGGATGCGGAGAAAGGGGAACCCTCCTACACTGTTGGTGGGAATGCAAGCTGGTGCAGCCACTCTGGAAAACTGTATGGAGGTTCCTCAAAAAGTTGAAAATAGAGCTACCCTATGATCCAGCAATTGCACTACTGGGTATTTACCCCAACGATACAAAAGTAGGGATCTGAAGGGGTACGTGCACCCCGATGTTTATAGCAGCAATGTCCACAATAGCCAAACTGTGGAAAGAGCCAAGATGTCCATCGACAGATGAATGGATAAAGAAGAGGTGGTATATATATACAATGGAATATTATGCAGCCATCAAAAGGAATGAGATCTTGCCATTTGCAACGACGTGGATGGAACTGGAGGGTATTATGTTGAGTGAAATAAGTCAAACAGAGAAAGACATGTATCATATGATCTCACTGATATGAGGAATTCTTAATCTCAGGAAACAAACTGAGTTTGTTGGAGTGGGGGGTGGGGTGGGAGGGATGGGGTGACTGGGTGATAGACACTGGGGAGGGTATGTGCTCTGGTAAGTGCTGTGAATTGTGCAAGACTGTTGAATCTCAGATCTGTACCTTTGAAACAAATAATGCAATATATGTTAAGAAAAAAAAAAGAAGAAGGTAGTGGGAGGGGAAGAATGAAGCGGGGGAAATCGGAGGGGTGGACGAACCATGAGAGACGATGGACTCTGAAAAACAAACTGAGGGTTCTAGAGGGGAGGGGGGTGGGAGGATGGGTTAGCCTGGTGGTAGGTATTGAGGAGGGCACATTCTGCATGGAGCACTGGGTGTTATGCACAAACAATGAATCATGGAACACTTCATCTAGAACTAATGATGTAATGTATGGGGATTAACATAAGAATAAAAAAAATAAATTAAAAAAAAAGAATCAGACTAAGATATACACACATGTTAGAATAATTGGTAATTTAACTGCCTCACATGATGGGGCTCCGTGGTCAGCAGGGAGTCTGCTTGAGATTCTCTCTCGCCCTTTCCCCCTGCCACTGCCCCCCACTCATGCATGTGCTTGTGCTCTCACTCTCTAAAATCAATAAAATCTTAAAAAAAAAATAAAAAAATAAAAAAAATAAAAAACTCCTCTAAATGGAGTCTGTCCCCAGCTCTCCTCAGATTTGTTTTTAGTAGTGGATAAAGTTAATACCACCTTAATCTAACGTAAGTGGAAAGACACTGCCAATATTGCATTGCAGTTGAATTAAAACCAACAGCGTTGAATTCAGCTAATTAAAATTGAGAATTAGGTCTCAGAGTTCTTCTTCAGTTTTTCATGTTTGTTTGTGCTGCCCTCAGACACCAAGTTTGAGTTGGTTACACATTTGGATTTCATTTTCCACGATGCTATCTAGCCACATTATCCAAGAACTTGTAAAGTCAAAAAGGGGTATGCATGTGTGAGAAAGTGGGATATTCTTGACTTTCTAGCAAATAGTCCTTTATTTCTCATTTCTCCAATGGCATTTAAGTTTCAGTTAGTTCATCCAGTTTAGCAGCTGTTTAATTTACCTCATGCAGAAAATAAATTTCAGCACCCTTCCTGAAGCCCGCATGCCTCCTTATGAAGTATACGGGTAGCGATGAATGAACTCTTTGTCCTGTTGATTGGAGTTGTTCCAGTGACCCTTTCCACTGGTCACTTCAGTTATTTCAAGGTGACGTGAAGGACCTTTTATTGTGCGAAGGAAGAGCAGAGAATGTCTCACTCAAGTCCTGAGTTGTACTTTGGGGCAAAGTTTTGGGGCTAATGGCTAAGTGGTGTTTAAAAGAACTTAGAACCCCACGTTCTCTGTCAGAGAAGCAAGTTTCAAGTAAGTAAGTGCGTTTTACGCTTGGAGTAAAATGGTTCTAATTCTCGCCTAATCTGTAAACCCTATTAAGAAAATCTGGGTTGTTACTCTCCCTTCTCAGCAAAAAATGACTTCTCGGAACAGAAGACCGATGTGTGTTCTCATGTTACTAAGGAATCACGTTTCAGGGGGACGTAGTACCTTCCAAATTCTAATTTACTCTATAACAAATAGTTTAATAGTTTAAATAAATATGAAGCTTTGCTTTTTCATAGTTGGCAAAGGGACTGACAGAGCTATTTAATAATCTCCCTTTCCATTTTATCACACAAATATTTAAAATGGAAGTCATAGATAACTTAAAAGACTCAGCAGGGCTGTTTAAAGCAGAAAGGTTTGAAATTATTTTTTTCTTGCAAAAAATGAAAATGGACTTTTAAGTTTCTAAAATCCTGACAGTTTCACCAAGCATAAAATATTAAAGTGTTTGTTCATTTCTCATAAACATCTGTCTTGAAGTTGGAGGTTTTTTTGTTTTGTTTTGTTTTTTGTTTGTTCAGACACCCAACATTTTGGTATCTGCCAACAGTCATTTCCTCCCATGTGTATTTAATACATGTTCCGTCTGAAAACTGCAGCTGCTATACTCCAGTATGGGCAGTGGGGAACTCTTCCATGGCATCAACCAGGAATTGAAGTCTTTGATCCCCGATCTTGTGTTGTTATCAGTAGCCTTTGACCTTTTCCCCCCATAACTATAACCTGGGTTGCTGAGAAGTAGCAGAGTGTCAGTATCAGCTACTACTTTCTTTCTGTTTGCCATGTCTCTGTGTTTTCTCCTGTGGGGTCGATTCTGGTCTAGTAAGTGCTCCACACCATGTGAGCCCTCAGAGGAAGGAACTAGGAAAAAGAAAGGAACATGGATATTTCTCCTAACTGAAAAGGGAAGGGTGGTGTTATTCCCCCACCCCGGAGAAAACAAAACAAGATTTTCTTCTTGAGACAACTCTTCAGTGCCCCTGGTTTCTTTGGAGGTCTATTTTTTGCTGATGAAATCGGTGTCTGCAGCATTTTCTGTGCTTTCCATCTCTTTTTGAAAGTTATAACGTTCACCTGTCATTGAGTCTGCTAACAACTAGGCATATGCCAGAAAGAAAGCCATTCTTGGTGCTGTTGGCTTCTTGCTATGAAAAATTCCCCATAACTCTCTGAGCAGGGCCAGATTGGAGATTTCTAGTACCTGTGCTGTTTTAGGCCCTGCTCCAAAGGGCCACAGCAAGCTCTGTCCATACAGTAGGAACACTACAGGTGCAGATGTTCCAAACACACAGGACAGCAAAAGGGCCGTGACTTGGCTGCAGCTAGAGTGCATAGTACCCATCGAACCCACTGATAAGCTGGCATCCACCTGGCAGGGGTGTGGCAATGATTTTATTGGCTGTTTCATAGAAACCATTTAGTGCCTGCTATGTCATAAATGATTGCAAACTTTGCTTTTCCTTGTGCCTGGCACAGGTTAAAAGAAAAAAAAAATCCCTTGAGTGCATAATTAGACCCATTGTCTTTAAGTTAGGCTTCATTCATGATACTGGTGACATGCATTGCTGACCTGGGCTTGAAGAAATAAATAGGAAACACTGATTTCTTGAAGATGATTCCACTAGGAACCCAGGTGGCTGGAGGAAGGAAGGACTGAGGATAGAGTAGTGCTGTCTGGCTTTCCTCTTCCACGGAGAGGCAGTTGAAGTGCTCAAGTGTCTGTATGTAAGGGGGTGGTAGCTGGAAAGAGAAGATGCCCGCTGTGGCCACAGTGGAGGTTTGGAGGCCAAGGATGGGGATACCGGGATGTACCTCTTCTCCAATATGTGTTTGGTTGGTTCCTTTCTAGTCTTAGTCTGCATGTAAAAGAGAGTGCACGCAAGCACCCAGCTGGGGTCTAGAAGGGAAAAGTCATGAGAATGGGGAGAGTGTGTTAGAATCACCCCAGCATCACTGGATTTATGGGATAAACTCTTTGACTTGCCTCTTGCTGTTGGTGCTGAGATTGAGAGATGTGAAATCATGGAATGATTCAGAAATGTTCCATAGAAAAACACAGTCTTCTGATAGCTTTGGCATACAGAGATTTTATGAGGATAGATATTTCAGATTTCTCAGCATTGCCAAGAAATGCTTAGGCTTTTTATCGAGAGAGTTTATTCCATGTCTTAATTATAAAGGGTTGAGTAGATATCTCAGGATTGATGTTGGTCCTTGCTTGTAAGACAAGGTCATAACAGAGCTAGTTCCTGGCCTGGGCAAGTGATTTACCACCCATTCAGTAAATATTTCCCAAATTCATGCAATATGTGCTAGTTGTAGTGGGGTAGAGACAAAGATAATATTTTATGTGCAGTGCTCTTAACAGTTTCTAAAAGCTTATTCTCTTATACTAATGAGGACGTCGAAAATGAGAGAGGTCAGTTCAAGCTTATATTGCTGGCAAGTCAAAGAGCTATACAGACTTTATCTTGTTCTTTTTCTCCTGTTCATTTTCTTTACTCTCTAAGACATGGTTTCCACTTTCAACCAACTCTACTTTTAATAGAAAAATGAACATAGTTACTAAGTACATTCTGGAGGTATTATGTTGAAACAGACTTGCCTTTCATCTGGGTATGAAGATAGCAAAGATAATCCTATTTTTAGGAATTTGAAGCCATTGATCGACTAAATAAGACATTTGGGTTTTGTTCATAATGCTACTATTAAAGAAAGAACATTGATTACTCTCTTGCTATGCTGAATACGTTATATACGTGACTTCATTTAGCAGTTGAGTGAGTTCCGTGAAGTATATAGTGATGGTATCTTCCTCGTATAAATCTAGGAGCTGATGCCCACAGAGGTTAACTTGACCTAGATCACAGAGTCCTTGTCTTTGTCTTCAGGCTACTATAATAATAACAGACTGGGTTACAAAAGAAATGTATTTTTCACACTTGTGGAGGCTAGGAAATCCAAGATCAAGGTGCCAGCAGACTGGGTATCTGGTGCTCACTTTCTGGTTCATAAACAGTGCTTTCTAAATGTGTCCTCACATAGTGGAAGGGGCTAGCTCCCTCAAATATCTCTTTTAAGAGCACTAATCCCATTTATTGGGGTTCCACTCTCATGACCTAATCACCTCCTAAAGGCCCCACCTCCTAATACTATCACATTGGGGATTAAGTTTCTTTCTTTCTTTTTTCTTTTTAAAGATTTTATTTATTTATTTGACAGAGAGAGACACAGCGAGAGGGAACACAAGCAGGGGGAGTGGGAGAGGGAGAAGCAGGCTCCCCGCAGAGCAGGGAGCCCGATGCGGGTCTCGATCCCAGGGCCCTGGGATCATGACTTGAGCCCAAGACAGACGCTTAACGAATGAGCCACCCAGGTGCCCCAGGGATTAAGTTTCAACATAAAATTTTAGGAGATGGGGTCATAAACATTCAGACCATAGCAGTCAGTGAGCAGCAGAGTTGGTGATATGTATTCTCTCTCACTGAAATCTGTGAGGCTAGCATTTCTCTGTGGGGGTGGGAGCAATATATCATTCTTTCTATCATCAGAAATGAGCACAACGCTTGGCACATCATAGGTGCTTATAGAGTTTGAGAGAGTGAATTTTTACCCAGTCACAAATGTAATCATTATTTTTCTTTAGGAAGATTAGTTTGGTAATAGTTAACTTTTTTGTGGCATGAATATATTGAATTAATACTTTGAATTTTTAAGTTTGTTTTTAATCTCTACATCCAGTGTGAGGCTCAAACTCATGACCCTGAGATCAAGAGTTGCATTCTCTTCTTACTGAGTCAGCCAGGTGCCCCTATTGAATTAATATTTTGATGCTTGCTGTGTTCTAGGTGGTGTCAAGCTTCTGGGGATATCTGGTGGTGAGCTCAGTGGTGGGTTGGGCTGGACCCAGAGAGGTTGTAGGTAGGCCGGAGGCCAGGCAGGAAGGCATGAAGGCGAGGTCGCAGGTCTCACAAGTGAGAGGATGGGTGGAAGATAGACAGTATAGGAGATTGAGGACTGAGGTTCTGGTTCACTCAGCAGTGACCAACAGTCATGATGGGTGTCAGTGACAGAGAGCGTGTCTCATTGTTCATTGGGCAGATGATACGAACATGACCCTGATTCTGAAACAGTGGTTTCTTGTCTTCCAACTTGTGGGTAGACAAATTGGGTTACGTATGTCTATGATTGATGGTATGAATATATTTCTGATGACAACCCAGAGAAAAAGCAAAAATGGCAATAAAGGAACTGTTGCTCATATATTAATTGATAAAGCAAATCTTTTTTGTAAGAACACATGGCACCCATGTGGGGGCTGGGAGCATGATCTGGGGATGGAACTGTACCCACACGGAATGTTTTCCATCTGGCACTGGCTGTGCTTTTGAAACAATGCACCCTGTTCCATGGAGTTCCTAATAAATACTGAGCAGCATGGAGTGCTGGAGAATGCGGTGTTTTTATTTATAGAAAGCACCAGAATCCCATAATCACAGTCAGGGTATTTGGGGGATTAGAATTGATTGGAGGGATTACTGAATGCAGCCATCTCTAATTTCTCCATCTTTTCAGATGAGGAAACTCTCCTTGGGTGTTGGCTGAGTTAGGTGACTTAGCCACAGTTGTAGAGCTAGGTATTAGAGAGACAGGACCAGAAACTAGGTCTTCAGAGGTAACTGCTCAGTTTTAGCACTTGGGTGTGTATCTTTTCAGAATGTTTCCTATTTATTTGAAGGCATATAGAAGTATATAAAAATATATATTGTTACAAGTTTTCTTAAACCTGTAATTATTCTTCTACAACTTGCTTTTTCTAACTGACAGTATTTCTTTAACCTATCTTTTTTTTTTTTTTTTTTAAACTTGGTGCCTAGTTCTTTTCTACTGTTGAGGATTATTCCACAGTATGGATGTGCAGTATAAGTTGCCATTCTCTGAATGATAAGCCTAAATTGTTGTTTTTTTTATCATGAACAGTACTACAATTTATTTACTAAGAATTTATATAGTTCCTACTTTGTGCCAGATGCTGTGCACATAGTAAGTAATGTAATGGTTGTAACTGCCTAATGAGGCTTATCTGCCGTACGAATGAAGAAACTGAGAAAAGTTAAATACTTTGCCACATGGTTTGAAGCCAGGGTTTGCATACCATAGTCCAGCTCCAGAGCCGTGTTTTTAACCACTGCACTGAGCTGCCTTTTAGCAACTGAGTATCCTTTATATAGCTCTGTGTTCACATGTGCAGAAATTTCTGCATGATGGGTAGCACATCAAAGAAATAGAATTATCAAAGAACCTTTTTTTATCACATAATGGCCAAGCATTCAGATGCAAGATGACTTCTGAGTGTTGATAATATCAGTGACTAGCCTTTATTTCACATTGTGTTAAATGCTTCATATGCTTTCCCACAGTTGATTCTCACTTGCCCAAGTAGAATCTCTTACTTTAAGGAAATTACAATGTGGTAAGGTTTTTATGGCCCCAGATCATTCATTCATTTGGTTTTTTAGCTTTGTTGAGATGTAATTGACCTATAACATTGTGTAAGATGTTACAATGTGTTGATCTGATACATTTATATATTACAAAATGATTACCACTATAAGTTTTAACAGCTGCCATCACCTCTCAATTACTATTTGTGTGTGTGTGTGTGTGTGATGAGAACATTTAAGATTTACTCTTTTAGCAACTTCCCAGTATATAATATTGTTAACTAGAATGACCATGCTATGCATTAGATCCCTAGAACTCATTCCTCTTATAACTGGAAGTTTGTACTCTTGGACCAACTTCTCCTTTTCTTCCATCCCTCAGCCCCTGGTAACCACCATTCTGGTCTGTTTCTAGGAGTTTGGCTTTTTTAGATTCCACATAAAAGGGATACAATACAGTATTTGTCTTTGTCTGACTTCACTTAATGCCTTCAAGGTCCATCCAGGTTGTTACAAATGGCTTGCTGTGTTTATTTCTCAAGAATGAATAATATTCCATTGTATGTATATGCCACATCATCTTTATCTGTTCATCTATTGATGAACACTTAGGTTGTTTCCATATCTTGGCTTTTGTGAATAATGTTGTAGTGAACAAGGGAGATATCTTTTAAAGATACTGATTTTATTTCTTTTGGATATATACTCAGAAGTGAAACTGCTGGATCATATGGTAGTTCTATTTTTAGTTTTTGGAGGAATCTCCATATTGTTTTCCTTAGTAGCTGCACCAGTTTACATTTCCACCAGTAGAACTTACCCATTTCGTGAATGGCAGTTGGTGACTTGAACCCAGATTTCTTCAATTCCAGAGCCTCAACTCTTAATACTGTTTAATTTCCTTTTGATTATGTTCAGTTGGGTCTCCATTTGATGAAGTATTTTGGCTAAAACTTTGGACTTCTAAATAGTCATCTGTGGCTTTCTAACTTAAAAATTATATCTTTTGGCATTTGGAATTAAGCTTACACAGTGATTTATTTTGAGATTTTTCTTCCGGATTCTTTGTACAGATTCTGTATTTTTCCCCCTTTATCAAAGTTAAGGTGTAGGGAAATGACTTTGAAGGCCAGGTAAGGGTAGTGGTTGTTTCTGCTTATTCTAAATGTAAACATGAATCAGGGGTTTCATGTGGATGCATACCTCCCTTCTATGATCAATTATTTCAGCATTCATTGTAAATTCACTGATGTTCATGACATGAATCCATTGAGTTTTAAAGTAAGCTTTATTACAACCACATAAACTGCTCCCCACCACCCCGCCTTTCCTATAAGAACATTGTCTGTCTACTGAATAAGTTTATAAAAATGTTTGGACAGTCTGCAAACTAGTCCACCTCACAATTCACTTTAAAAACTAGAATAGATAATATGAGTGAGAATTTCTTCTGTCAACTGACAGATTATTAGTAAAACCTAGGAGGAAAAAAATCTTAATTGGAAATAAAGAATGCCTGATATGAAAAATTTGAAGAAAGCTGAAGATATTCTAAAGACAAACAGTGCAAGAAGAAAAAAAAAGCAGAAACTCCTGGAAAGACTCAAACTGAACTAAAAAGGAAATGTATTCATATTACATGATTTCATAGGCTTTGGACAATAATTACATGGTCATAATAATTTAAACATGGACTCTCCCAATAAAAAGACATCTTCTTAGATAACCACAATACCATTATCACACCTCTTAAAACCAACAATTCCTATCCTTACCATGTTGACTTTTCTGTGGTTATCTGAAAAAAAATAGTTGATACATTCAAATTAGGTTTCAAAACAGGCCCCCTCTTGTATATGAGCATCTTGTGTCTTGAATCTCTTTTAAGTCCTTTAATCTAGAATAGTTCCCTTTTCCTTTTTATCATGCCATTGACTTACTGAGCAATATTTGATGTTAAAAATATGTGCTTGTAGTAATTTGATTAAAAGCTTGAAAGGGTTAAAGAATGGGTGGCTATTTTTAAAAGTCTTATGCTCTCCTTAAGCATAATGTAATAACAATTCCATTTTATTTATTTTTAAGATTTTTATTTATTATATGAGAGAGAGAACACAAGCAAGGGGAGCTGCAGAGGGAGAGAGAGCAGCTCTATCCCAGGACCTTGAGATCATGACCTGAGCTGAAGGCAGATGCTTAACTGACTGAGCCACCCAGGCGCCCAAATAATTCCCTTTTAATGCCTCAGTTCAAACATCTCTAATGCAGCAGCATTTATTTATCAACTATTTTGGGAAGGATTCTTTGTATATAAAGGTATATAAAAATAATTGTTCTCAAGAATTTAAAAAATTTTTTATTTTATTTTATTTTTTTCTTTTTTAAAAAGGAGAGGAAGGTGGGTGAGGGGCAGAGGGAGAGGGAGAATCTTAAGTAGGCTTCACGCCCAGTGTGAGCCCAATGCAGGGTTTGATCCCACAACCCTGAGATCATGACCTGAGCTAAAATCAAGAGTTGGACACTCACCTGACTGAGCCACCAAGGTGCCCCTGTCCTGAAAGATTTTTGAACATCCCTGCTGAGACATTTTTGCCATACAGAATTATAATTATTTTTTAAGGTAATAGCTAATGGATTCTTTATTAGGTACCCACCACTAAGTGCTTTAAATGTATTTTATTTAATCTGTGCCCTACCCTATGACAGAATCCTCAGTGTATAGACAAGGAATCTGAGTCCCAAGGAGATTAAGTAATTTTGTGTAGGGTCACTGAACTAGTAAGGGACTCAGCCTGTATATGAGCAAGGTCTTTTTTTTTTTTTTTTTTAAGATTTTTAAAAAAGATTTTATTTTTTATTTGTCAAAAAGAGTGAGAGAGAGTGCGAGCACAAGCAGGGGGAGCGGCAGGCAGAGGGAGAAGCAGACTCCCTGCTGAGCAAGAAGCTGGATGTGGGACTCGATTCCAGGACCCTGGGATCGTGACCCAAGATGAAGGAAGATGCCCAACCGACTGAGCCACTCAGGTGTTCCGAGCAAGGTCTTTTTTGATGCTGGACCCTGAGTCTTCATTTCTAAACCACATAGGGCTTCCTAGTTTTGACATATTAGCCATCCCTCCTAATAGGCAGTGTCGTGTTCTGGTTCATACTATGAACTGTAGAGTCAGACTACCTGGTTTTAATCCTGGCTCTGATACTTGATAGCTCTGCGGTGTTGGGTGAGTTACTTAATCATTATGTGTGTCTGTTTCTTTTTCTGTAAAATGGGGATAGCAGTCCTATCTCATAGGTCATTATGAGAATTAAATAACTTCCTATTTTTAAAGACCTTGGAACAGCACCTGGCACATACATTAAAAAAAAAAAAAAACTGCCACCTGGAGACACCATGCTTGGTTTATATGTGGATGGATAGATGATGGACAGATGATGGACAGATGATGGACAAATAAGAAAAAGTGGAGGAAGCAAGTTGTAGATGTTTTTCTTATATTTCATCACTGAAGGGCATCTCTTAATAAGATTATCTGTTAGGTCCTATAATATTGTGTTTGATGGATTTCTTGATGTTTAGTGTTCATGTCAACTTTCTGACCATTCCTTTTCAATTTGTTTTTCTTCAAATCCTATGAATAATCAGGAAGTGTGAAAGGCAACTATCATGTTAAGCTTTCAGTGGAAGGAGAGAGAACTGGCTTTGGGCTTTGCTCTTGGGAAAGAAAAAAAATGTTAGTCACGTTACAGTATTGATAAATCTTAAAGATTCTGGAGGAACAGATTAACTTGAGTGTGTGGGTAGTAGATGCAGTAATTGACCCTCTGCCATGTAATCTGTCCTCGAGGTCTCAGGAGGGGAAGTACAGGTGACAGTGGATTATGATAATATGACCTTGCAGTTAACAATGGCAGAACTACTTACTTGGTTTGACCAAATTATTTTTTTCAACCTTTCAAACTTTGCTAACACATTATTAGTTATGATGCAGGAGGCTAGAGCACCTTGGAGATAGCACTTTCAGATGCTTTCAAGACGATGCTTTGCAGGCTGATGTGACTATTTTTTTAAAGATTTTATTTATTTGAGAGAGGGAGAGAGCAGGGGGAGGGAGAGGGGAGAAGCAGACTCCCCACTGAGCAGGGATCCCGACGTGGGGCTCAGTCCCAGGACTGTGGGATCACCACCTGAGTCGACGGCAGATGCTTAACCAACTGAGCCACCCAGGTGCCCCCTGATGTGACTTTAGGTCCTGTATTGATTTTGCTGGAGATGTACAAAGAATGAGGTGGAGAATCCTGTATTTAATTCCTCCTGATACATTTTCAGCAGCTGACGGGGTTGATTGTGATTTGCTGATTACTATTTTGTAATTGGTGTTAGTCTCAGGTAGTTCGGAATGTAGTTTCAGATGAAAGAAGGTGATGTGATCAGCCTAGTAAATTCTTCCTGTAATTGGTAATAATGTGAGTGAAATTCTATCTTAACAAGGGCAACAACTGCCCTCATTGAGAAGGATGAGGTAGAATTTTCCATTGTCTGCCTTTATTCTCTGAATAACATATGGCCAATTCTGGTGACCATAATGATAATGTAACTGAGTGGTTAATGATGGCTCCAGAAATCCTATTTAGTTAGTTTGTTTTTTCAACCTTTTGAATTTGCTAATACATAATTGTTTAGAATATGTGTACTAAACCAAAACTCATTAAAGAATGTTTCTAGGTTTAAACTTACTGATGTTTTTTGGGTCCATTTAGATAAACTGACCTAAAGGGGGGAAAAAAGGAGAAGACAAGAAAGAATGTATATTAGTTAATTTTATATCTGATTTTTGAATCTGGAATGGATTTTGGGACAGCATTACATTTGCCTAGGGATGTCTTCACTACCCCCCTCCACCCTCCACCCTCCCCCCCGCCCACCGCTCCCCAGCATTGGCTTGTTATATTCATGGTTTACCCTGAATGACTTAAAGGTGTTTGTTTTTGTTTTTGTTTTTTAATGTGGGATAAAAGAACATGAGTAATATACCGCCAATAACTATTTTAAAATATAAACAGAAAACTGTTTGTTTTCCTATAAAGATCATATTCAGGATTCAGAGCTCATGACTCAGGGTGGCTATTTTTCTTTTTTCTTTTTTTAAAGATTTTATTTATTTATTTGACAGAGAGACACAGCAAGAGAGGGAACACAAGCAGGGGGAGTGGGAGAGGGAGAAGCAGGCTTCTTGCGGAGCAGGGAGCCCGATGCGGGGTTCGATCCCTGGATCCTGGTATCATGACCTAAGTGGAAGGCAGACGCTTAACAACTGAACCACCCAGGTGCCCCAGGGTAGCTATTTTTCTTAAGGGAATTCTTTTAGACAAGTTGAATTGAGTATCTCCTAGGTCACTGACATTTATTTAGCTTTGTTTTTAATGCTTAACTTTCCAAACATGTTAAAAGATTGGAATTTAGATACCTCTTATCAAAATATCTTCATATTCTAAAAAATTATTAATTTCTATCTTTTATAAGAAAAATTGTTATGTTGAAACATTAAGTTGTAACAAGTAGCTTCGCATTTTAGGTTGTAATAGCCTTTAATTTTATTAAAAGCTTGTCTTGTAGGGGCACCTGGGTGGCTCATTTGGTTACCCATCTGACTCTTGGTTTTGACTCAGGTCGTGACCCTCAGGGTCCTGTGATCAAGCCCCACCTTGGGCTCCATGCTCAGCAGGGAGTCTGCTTGTCCCTCTGCCATCCCAAGTCTCTCTTGCTTTCTCTCTCTCAAATAAATAAAGTAAAATCTTTAAAAAACAAAAAACTTGTAAACAACCATGGATTTTTTTTGACTGATAACGTATGAAGAAAATAGTGCGTGAAGCAGTTGGACTAATTGTTTAAGCTGAAAAGGTATCTGATATGTTTATATTACACTGAGCAAATTGTTAATAGCAGGGATCATTTAAATATGCATTACCAATATCTTAGGTTTTAGATTTGCCAACTCTGTATGTTGAGACTTTCCAGAATCTTATACTTGGACCAGCTCGTGGTTCTCCCTTTGAATAAATTGCAGGACTTTGTACCTAGCTGAAAATAATCACCTTTGAAGGTAGTACTCATTTATTCATTCATTCACAAAAAATTACGTACCTGCAGTGCACTATGCATCATGCTAAGCATTGAAATTACCGTACTGACTGAGGCAAATGAAGTGTCTGCCCTCATAGAAATGACATCCTGATAGGGTAAGACAGACACCAGGGAAGTAAACAATAGTAAACAAGGTGCATCAGAGAGGGATAAATGCTGTCAAGAGTATAAAATCAGATGATGACCTGCAATGTGACTGGGGCGCCATGGTGTGGCCAGCACTGAAGGAGGTGCTGAGGGAATCTTCTAGAGAAGGTTAACTTATGGGTTGAAAATAAAAGTCTCTAAGGAGCTGCCATGTGAGCCTGTGGGGGATGGTGTGCTAGGCACCTGGAAGACAAGGGTAAAAACTGACACAGGTGCATGGAGTGTTGGATGAAGAGGGAGCATGCAGGTGCTGGGGCGCCCATCAGTGTGTCCTAACCCGTCCTCATTATATAGAATGGTCAAGACCATGTAAGGTGTAATTTGGCCTCTCTATGTGGATACTGAGAAGTATTATGTAAATCAGGTTTTGATAAGCCATGTAAACTTGATATGACAAAAGTCTGCTTTCCTGACTGGTGGTAGGAGCAGGTGTCCCAAGTCCTGCTGGTTGTTTGGATTTCCAGTGCCCCCTTTCCTATGATGCTTACTCTTAATTTGGCAAGGAGAGGAGACTACTGGATTCATTCCTTCAGGATGTTTGGGGTATCTGTGAATCAACAGACCAATAGACTTGTGTTTGGGATTTGGTAGGTTCATGGTTATTTATTAAACAAAATTGACTTTATTTAGAGGTTGTGTTAGTTTGCTAGGGCTGCCATAACAAAGCACCACAAATTGGGTGGCTGAAACAATAGAAATTTATCGTCTCACCTAAATTAAGGTGTTGGCAGCCTTCTTGACAGCTGCAAGCAAGAAATCTGTCCCCAGCATCTCTCTCCTGGCTTTTGGTGATTTGCTGGCCATCTTTGGCCCTCCTTGGCTTCTACTGCCCTGCCCTGATCTCTGCCTTCATCCTCACATGGAATTCTAAGAGTGTTTGTGTGTGTGTGTGTGTGTGTGTCCATCTAGATATCCCCTTTTTAAAAGGCACCAGTCTTATTGGAGTAGGGCTCACCCTATTCCAGTGCAACCTCATCTTAACTAATTACAACTGCAATGACCCGCTTTTCAATTAAGGTCACATTCACAGGTACTGGGCATGAGAACTTCAACATTTGAATTTGGTGAGGGGACACAGTTCAATCCATTACAGAGGTGTATATAATTTGGCCAAATTCATTGTCTCTCACAAATAGAAAAATGGACATTGCCTGAAAATTTCCTGAAGCTCTTAACCCATTTTTCAGCTTAGGTACTTGGAAGTCATGGCCCCCTTTCCATTTTATAACAATGAGTGTTTATGGAGCACTTACTGGGCACTAGGCTTCTCTGTGCTAAGATCTTGACAGGTGTTACCCTGTTGAATCCTCACAAGCACCCTCTGGGGACAGTTCTGGAATCAGCCACCCTTGCAGTTGAGGGAACTGAGGCTTCCTTCTGTAAGGAACCTTTGGCCTTGTGACCACATCAGCTCTGGTTTCGACGCTATTCTTCGCATGGATTTTAAACTGCTGGACTTGGTGGAATCCTAGGAGCCTGCTGTAACCACACTCCTACCCCTCCAGGCAAAAGGAGTTTCTTATTGTGGGGGTAGTTTCTTACCTTCTGAACTGTACTCCCTGGCATTCAGTAACTCCCTTGGTCTTTATCCCTGTAAGATCTTGTGTCATTGCTGGGTAGTACTGTGATAATTAATTAGTTAATATTTGTGAAGCACTTTGAAGATGAAAAGCTCTTGGACACGAAGTAAAATTAAATTTTGTCTCATGGTGCCAAGGAATAAACAGTTTTTTCTTTCCTGTTTGGGTTCAAAAGCTCCCCCTTATCATGCAGGAGAGCTCGCCCACATCCTTGCAGGGAGCAGGCTGTATGGATTATCTCCCCGAGGGGACGATCTGAATGGTGATCAGTTCTCTTTTACCCTAGATTGGATTCTGCAAACTATTGAACAGTTGACTCCCAGCTAAATAGAAATGTGATTGATACTGAGACAGGTTTTAAATCTTAACTTCTAGGGAATTAAATTGAATGCAACCCCAGAAATTCGGAGATGAATGTCACTATAGTTTGAAAAGTGATTCTCATGTTGGGCAGAGTATATAAACGCCAGAAGAAATACTGATGTTTCAGGACATTAGGCTGCAATTGTTTGCTTGTCTTTTTCATTTGTTACCTTTTTGGCCTGAGGTTTTGCCAGGACATTCAGATGTCTCACTCTTAATGAGTCTGAGTGGCATGGTGTTGGCTCAGTCTTGTCCATTGCTCTTCCTGATAGCCAAATTCCTAAACAGTGTGCTGTAATGTATCCTCAAGTGAACTACATAAAACTGTGTCGGGGATGGGGGAGAAGATAAATTCACAGTACAAATAAATGTAAAAAATCATGACTTGTAAGAATGTGTGAGCCAAATTGGGAACCAAGTTGGAGATTGAATCTTAGATTTCTAAAAGACTGTATTCTTGCCTTCTCCTCTTGGGTAGATATTTTAAACAGTGCTCTCAACTCATGAGTTTAACAATTGTTTTTTTTTTTTTTTTAAGATTTTATTTATTTATTTGAGAGAGAGAGAGAGAAAGCACATAAGAGGGGGGAGGGTCAGAGGGAGAAGCAGACTCCCTGCCGAGCAGGGAGCCCGATGTGGGACTCGATCCTGGGACTCCGGGATCATGACCTGAGCTGAAGGCAGTCGCTTAACCAACTGAGCCACCCAGGTGCCCCTTAACAATTGCTTTTCAAAAGAACAATATATGTCAGCAATATTTTCTTACACAGGAGTTGTTTTCCCAGAATATATTGACCTTTGCCTCCAGTCTCACCTGTGAGCAACCCTCTGTTGAATTTAGCTCCTCTAACCTCAGCTGTGAATAGGCACGGGAAGGAGTAGGGGACGCAGTTCAGCCAAGAGTGAGGCCAGGTGAGCCGAGTTCAGAGCGAGGTGAGAGTTGGGAGTGGAGAAAAGTAACCAGCAGTGTTTGGCCCAAGAGACAGACAGATGCGTGCACACACACACACACACGCCCACAGTGCAAACATGGAAGTATTTCCCAGGTTGTTCCTGAACGCAGCAGAGATGCCTCCCCATTTGCCTTCTCTGTGTTGCTCCACCTCTCTAACCCGTATGACTCTGGACAGTAACCAACCTGTCCTGGGTCTTGGCTCCTACTAGATAGTCTCCTGGCACCAAGTGCAGTCCAGACCAGTTTTCTTTGTCTTCATTTCTGCTCAAGAGAATTCCCTTCCTTGTCTGTGCTTCCTGCATTCCTCGTTTAGGCACTCCTCCCTTCAGCCCGTCTTTCTCCTAGATGTGTATCTTGAGTGGTACCACAGTGTAGGTTAATAAGACTTCCTGAGTGTGAATTCTGGCTTTGCCACTTAGAACCTACATGACCTTGGGGAAGTTATTTAGTCTCTCTTTGCCTCAATTTCCTCATCAGTGAAATGGGGATATTAGTAATACCCATTGGATTACAATGTTTTCAGAATTAAATGGGTTAATATATGTTAAGTTCTTAGGGTGTGGCCTATAATGTGTTCAGTTAGTGTTAATTGAAAAGGAAGTGAATTTTCCTCTTTATCCCTTTCAATTCTTACCTATGTAACATTGGACAATTGCTATTATTGTTTCGTTCTTCCTCTTTCTTAGTCATTCTTACAGCACTAGGAAGGAGAAAAGACCTAATTGCTGATAGATCAATTCCTTGTTGAATTCTTATAATGCTTCCAGTCAGAGGTGAAACAATAAAGCATAAGAAGATACATTCTTTTTTCATGGGACTTAAAGTGTAATGGGACAGGGACTTGCCAGCAAGGGATTACAATATAGTATAGAAGGTGCTAGACCCCAAGTACAAACCAAAATTAGAGATAGGACAAAGGAAGATAATAGTCAACCATATAGAATAGGTTTGGGGGCAGGGGTTAGTCATGGAGGGCTTCTCAGAGGAGGTGACACTTCAGCTGTTTTTTAAAGGATGAAGAGGCATTTTCTAGGCACACAGGATAGGAAGAAGAATTCCAGGGAGAAATAAACTCACATGTGAAAGAATGGAGATACAAACAGCATTGGGAATGGGGTGCCTGGGTGGCTCAGTCAGTTGTGTCTGGTGCTTGATTTTGGCTCAGTTTGTGATCTCAGAGTTGTGGGATCAAGCCCCACATCAGGATTAAGCCCCAGGTCGGGATTGAACCTGTTTGAGATTCTTCCTTTCCCTCCCCTTCTGCCCCTCCCCCCCACCCCCATGCTCTCTCTCTCTCTCCATAAAATAAATAAATCTTTAATTTAACAGCCCTCCCCCCACCCCCCGGAATAGGGGCACCTGGGTGGCTCAGTTGGTTGAGCATCTGACTTGGGCTCAGCTCATCATCTCCTGGGATCGAGCCCTGTGTCAGGCTCCGTACTCAGCAGGGAGTCTGCTTATCCCTCTGTGCCCCACTCCCCGCTTATGCTCTCTCTCTCTCTCAAATAAATAAAATCTTTAAAAAAACAAAGAAACAGCATTAGGAAGACTGTGCAAGAGCTTCACCATGGTCAGATGAGGGTCTTGCTGTAGGGAAGGTGAAGCTAGATGAACAAAGACCAGGGTCATGGGGAGTCTTGTGGGCAGTGAAGCAACTGGGGCTTGACCTTCAGGCAGGAGTGCCATTGAAGGGCTCTAGCAAAGGAGTGAGTCTGGTACACTTGAATTTTAGGAGGACAGCTCTGCTAGCACTGTGGATAAGATGTGTGGTGTGAAGAGGGAGTTCTTCAGAAAGCTAAAGACCAGGTGTTCTACAGTATGGGTGAGAGATGGCAAGGAGCTTGCGCTGTGAGGGTGGTCAGGAGAGAAATCTAAGAAGTACTTTAACAGCCCTTCGTATCTCATGGGACATGGGTGCTGTTGGAGAGGGAGGCTCTGGGAACATTCCCCAAGTTTCTGCCATGGAGGCTTGCAGGAATGGCAGTGCAGTTAACCATGGTAGGGAGTGTGGGAGGAGAAGGTGAAGTGGTGCTGAGTTCAGCATAGGATGTGTTCAGTATCTAGGCATTTAGAAAAAAAAAGGGTCCAGGAGTGAGACGTGGCTAAAGTTAGATTCATGTTAAGAAGACAGTAGCAGGTAGATAGCAGGTGACAACTGTGGGCTTAGAGAAAAGAAGGGCAAAAGAATAAAAACTAGTAATTCAAGGAACACCAGCATTTAGGGGACAAATAAAGGGAAGGGAGAAAACAGGGACAGAGGCAGGGAGGGAGAATAGCAGAATATGTAGGAAAGGATGCCAAGTGGGGCAAGAGGTTCAGTGATGGAATATTCAACACCTTTAATACTCCCAGTGAGTCAATTATGTTGAGGCAAGAGAACCGCGCATTGGATTTAGTCATATGTTGTCCCTGGGAGTCTATGCCAAAGTGTTGGTTGGGGAGCCTGAATGCAGGAACTGAGGAGAGGAGGTTAAAAAAAAAACAAAAAAAGTATTCTTATTATGAAGTTGGGCCATGAAGGTGATGGTTGTTACTGTAGAGTTTTTTAGTAAAACTTCCCGGGACTAGTGATGTTTTAGAGAAATACAGAAGACAAAAAACAGGATGTGAACTGAGACACAGTAAAAATAAGTCATACTCTCCTGCTAAGATCCTCAGTGTCCTTCAGGACACATGCATGCTTTCATCTGTTTCTATTTTAATTTCCCTTCCCTTCCCTTCCCTAAACACCTATTACATGCCAGGCACTAGGGGATAGCAAGCTGGGTGAAGACAATATCCGTGCCCTGGAGGTGATCTCACCTGTTGGGAGCTAGCTAGTGGTGTGATGAACTGAAGACAATGTCAAGTGTAGCCAGTGGGATATAGAGAGTGTGTGTGCTTAGGAGGGAGTGTATGGGGATGGATGGCTTCAAGTTGAGGTCGGTCTTGCAACATGGGTGGATACTGACCAGGCAGGGAAAAAAGGCATTTCAGCAAAGGGAGCAGAGCTTGCAAAATCACGGAGGAAAGGCCAGAGCTTGAGTTAAGGATGCGCGGAGTTGTGTGGCTGACATGGAGGGCGGGAGTGATTCCAGATGAGGCTGGAAATGCTCCTGAGGGCAAGTACAGGGGACAAGTTTCTATGCTCTCTTCAGGGCATGTGGCAGAATCCAGAGATTCCATGAAAGTTTTTAAACCAGAAAGTGGCTTAGCATTAAATTTGGCTTTCTTTTAACAACAAAAGTTAATTCTGGGGATAGTGTGGAAGATATTTGCTTCCATCCGTTCTTTCATATAAAACTTAAAATTTGATTTTTAAGACATTTAATTTCTAGCATTATAACAGTATATATATATTATGCATGCATATAAAATCCATTTCTAACAGCATGATAACATTATAGCAATACTTTTACAAATTTTTAGCAAATGATATTTTAGGTTTCTATAAATGAAGTCATTGTGACCACCCTTTTTATGGAAAAATGAATATTGATTGTCAAAGAAAAAAACTTAGTGAGAACCACAAGATAGAGGATTTTAAGCTCAAATCTCTGGTGCCTTAAAAAATGCTTTACTTTCTTTTGTGTATTATGAGAGATCCCAGAGCCCATGATCCAAAAACTGGGAACCAATTGATTCCAAGTGTTTACCAGCATAGGTAATGCAGCTGTTTTATAGATGTCTTTAAAAGGGTGCATGAATATTTTGATACTTAAGGAATAGGTCTTTGAGCTTGTCGTGGGAGTTGCATAGTTTTGGAAACCATTTTTTAACCTTAAACTTTGTTCATGTTGAACTCTAGAATAACTGTGTTTTCTGAAGACCAGCTGTTGAATGCATTCACGCATATTTAATTAAGTTTTTTTTGAATTGCTATTAAAGATCTGAAGGCAATTACATTCAGGTTCAAGGAAAGGACTTCCTGTGGGAATTTAATATTTTTAAACTGTTGGCTCACCAAGGACTGGTATTTACTGATATTCTTGACTTCAGGAGTCCCAAGTATAACAGCTGAAGGTTATATTGCTATTCATTTCCTCTCTTCTCCCAACTCTACAATTGAGCTACCCTTCAATTTGGAGCATTGCATATTTTCACACTCTAGCTTTGAAGCTTACCATTTCAATGTACAATACAAATACTGTTGCCGAGAGAAAATGACATTTCAGGCCTGGTCAGAGGCAAATAAGTTGTTAGTTAGGCTTCTTTAACAATTCTTAAACTCCTAAGCCTCATGGTATTATCAAATTAAAAATATAGACTATTGACAGAGAAAGACAAATACAATATGATTTCATTTATATGTGGCATCTAAAAAACAAAACATATTAACAAACAAAAAGCAGAAAGACACATAAATATAGAAAACAAACTGATGGTTGCCAGAAGGAAGAGGAGGGGGGTCGGGCAAAATGGGAGGAGGGGAGTGGGAGATACAGGCTTCCAGTTATGGAATGAATAAGTCATGGGAATGAAAGGTACAGCATAAGGAATATAGTCAATGGTATTGTAATAGCATTGTATGGTGACAGATGGTAGCTACACTTGCAGTGAGCATAATACAATGTATAGTCTTGGAGAATCACTATGTTGTGCACCTGAAACTAAATGTAACATTGTGTGCCAACTATACTTCAATTAAAAAAAACAAAACTAAAAGGATCCTCACAGGATGCAAATAAAAATACTTAGTAAAAGACTTTGGCCATCTGAGCGGGTAACCTTAACTTAGTACATCTGCTAAAAATACAATTTGGATTCAGCTACTCTTTGTGTTTTGTTCTTGATTGATAGCATGAATTTTAAAATGAAACTAAGGTTTTTGTTTCTGTTTATATGTTATGTGTGTCTATGTATGCATGTTATAGGTATGTCATATTTTCTACTTCCAGGTGGTATTGCCAAAATTAATTTATAAAAGAACTCTAATTGGCTTAAGGAAAAGTAAGCACTTACAGAATTTAACTATTCCAAAAATTCTCAGAAATGTAACAAAAACTAACTCAAAGGTTTTTCAAGTCCACAGGACCTGAGATAATCTTTGATAAATAAACACTGGTTTTTAGTTTGCTGGTTTAATAAAAACAGGCATGTCTTCAGAGTTATCAGCATTAAATATAGTACAGATAAATACCTTTGTCTACTAATCATAAAAGCTCATGTCTCTTTATTACAAAATTTACTAGTGAGAGAAATAAGATGATGGCTAGCTATTTAATGTCTCATCCAAGTATAATTGTTAAAAGCAAGTAATTTAAATGTAAATGAGATCAGTTTATGCTAAGTTACACTAGATATTGGATGTTCATGGAAAACCTAGATTATTTCCAAATAAGATAATATAGAGATATTGATTGCTAAACATAAAAAAGCATAGACTATTGGAATATTAATTTCAGTTCATTGAGAACTTTTGTACTATCACAAAATACCCAGCTCCAAATTCACAATTTTTTATAATCTATGAATAGCATTTATGAGTGCTATGCTAACTTGAGTTCATGTAAAATGATTATCTAAGTAATGCTTTTGGACTGTATAACCACTCACTGAAGATGAATGAGGTTTTTATGCTGAAAGAATAAAAGACTGGTTCTTAAAACAAAGAGACTGCTTTTTGACTTTTTTCCCCCACCTGTATAACAAATCATGAATAGAAGAATCTGAATACCTGATAGCCAAACAAGCAAAGAAAACAATATGGAAAACTGTTTGCTTCTTTATTTTACAATAAACCTTAAAATTACAGTTAATTCTTTAGTAGCTGGGGATAAGTCAGCTAGACCCTGTATCATTTAGATATTTTTGAAGCTCCCCTTTTTGCTCTATCAATTACTTTTTGTTTATATTGGGCCACTTTTGGGGGCCAGGTTTTCCTCACTTATCAGTGGTGATAATCGAATAGGAAATAAATTGATGAAATCCGATCCATGTTTTTATATACAGTGTATCAATTACCTTGGTACATAGCAATTAAGAAACATCAGGGGCACAGAATAATGAGTGTTTATTGCTCATGTGTCTGGGGTCACCGAGGTTCTGCTGATCATGGGTGAGTATACCCATGTGTCTGGGGGTTGGCTCGCTGTTGAATGGGGTGAGGTGACTGGAGGTGAGGTGACTGGGTGACTTGGCTCTGCTCCACTTGTCCCTCCTTGTCCAGCAGTCAAGGCAGGCTCTGGAGAGCCAGCCTCAGTGCCCGAGCTCCTGGTGCTTGCATTGTGTCTGCTGACCAAAGCATGTCTCTCTGGGCTGAGCCCAAGTCAGGAGGCAGAGCAGGTCACCCCAGCCAGGGTAGATTGGCACCGCACATTACATGGCAAAGGGCATGGATGCAAGGAGGAGTGCAGAACTGGGGCCAAATGTTGCAATCAACCACATAGGATTTAGAATTTTTATTGAGACCATTTGATTTCAGTTCTTATCTACCATGTATATTTTCTCCTCTCTTTGGGATTTCATCAGTATTGTTTGGTGGTAAAGAAGAGAACCCACCTGAGTCAGCTGGAGGGTTACTGTGAACCTAACAGGCAAGCTCACAGACAGGTAAAAGAAGGTACAGGCAGGTCTCAATGGGACTGCTAGATGTTAGCCTAGGAGGCTGTTCTCTTTTGTCTGTGGGAGTCCACGTGGCTTCTCTTAATGCTGCTCCCATTTCTGTTTTTTTGCCCAGGACCCCACATGGCCTCCTCATTCCCAACTCCGTGTGACCTTTCACTTCAAGCATCCACCGTATCTCCCTGTCTGAATACTGCCAGTCTCAAATTCATGTGCCCAAACCCTAGCTCATGGATTGGCTTTTTTCAGGTCTACTCTTTGAGTCTCCCAGGGTTGAGTTCTCAGACTTCATTTCTTTCTTTACTCCTTTACTTGCTGATCCGCTCCAGTGCCATGACTTTAAATGCTGTTATGATGCTGATGACTCATAAGTTTCTGTCTCCAGCTTGGACTTGTCCCTTGAACTCCAGACTCACATACACTCTATCTTATTCCACATTTCCACTTAGTATATCTCCTTGGAATCTCGAGCTTTTACCCCATATGGACCACTTGTTTTCCCCTTTATAAGCCCTCACTTCCCAGTCTTTTTTACAGTCAATGGCAGTTCTATTTTACTATTTGTTTAAGCTTTAGAATCTTTTTAAGTGTTTGCTTATATATTTATTTTAAAATTATGTACAGGGACACCTGGATGGCTCAGTTGGTTAAATGTCTGCCTTCAGCTCAGGTCATAAACCCAGGGTCCTGGGATCGAGTCCTGCATCGGGCTCCTTGCTCAGCAGGGAGCCTGCTTCGCCCTTTGCCTGCTGCTTCCCCTGTTTGTGCTCCTCATTCTCTGTGACAAATAAAATCTTTAAAAAAATAAAAAATAAAATTATATACATATACTACAGTTCTAATTTAGTACCTACATTATAAAAGCAGATTTGCAAACTTAATATGATATAGATGAAGTAAAATTGATCATGAAAGTCTAGATGCTATGTATTTTCATTTATGAATATCTTAAACACAGTACTTAAATGTGCCTTAAATGTGAGTTCATTTTTTATTGTGGTAAAAACACTTAACATAAAATTTACCATCCTAACCTTCTTTTAGTGTACAATCAGTAATGTTAAGTATATTCACATTGTTATAAAACAGATCTTCCAGAACTTCTTCATTTTGCAAGTCTGAAACTCTATACCTATTAATCAACAACTCCCTTTCTCCCCTCCCCTCCCCTCAGCCTCTGGTAACCACCATTCTGCTGTTTCTATGAATTTGACCAATTCAGATATCTCATAGAAGTGGAATGATTCAGTATTTGTCTTTTTGTGACTGATTTATTTCCCTTAACATAATATCCTCAAAGTTGATTCATGTTGTTGCATGTGGCAGTAATTCCTTCTTGTTAGGGCTAAATAATTGTTTGGATCACATAATCGTTCTATTATTAACTTTTTGAAGAACTCCATACTGTTTTCCGTAGTTGTTGCACAATTTTACAATCCTATCTCTAGTACACAGGGATTCTAAGTTATTCATATCCAAGATTTAGAGTCTTTGTAACTTCTCCCTCTTAATTTAGATTAGATTGCTAATGGAATCCATCAGCAAATGCTCTTGATTTATGTTTAAAACATATCCCCCATCTGACTGCTTCTCATTTTGTTCATCACTGTCACCCTTCCCCTAATCATCATTGGCTCTTGTCCTGACCACTGCACTTACCCCCTACAGTCTGTTCTCCACAGAGCAACCAGAACTGTAACTTAAAAACATAAGCCAGACCTTATCACTCTGCCCAGAACCTTCTAATGACTTCTGTCACTCTGACAGAAAATCCAAAGTCCCTCCCTTGATTATAATGTCCTAAAAATTCTCATCCCTTTACTTACTTGGCTTCAGACACGGTGACCTCCAGCTGTGCCTTAAACACATTAAGATCGTTCCTGCCTCAGGGCCTTTGTACTTGATGTACCCTCAACCTGGGTGGCTTTATTCATAGACTTTTTTTTAATGTATTTATTTATTTGAGAAAGAGAGCGCATGGTGAGGCACAGTGAGGAGCAGAGGGGCAGGGAGAGGGAAGGGGGAAAGAATCTCAAGCAAACTCCACGCCCAGTGCCGAGTCAAGGCAGGGCTGGATCTCACGACCCTGAGATCGTGACCTGAGATCATGCATGACCTCAGCCAAAACCAAGAGTTGGCCCCTTAACCCATTGAGCCACCCAGGCCCCACTCATAGACTTCTTGATTCACTTTTTCCCTTAATTCTGGTGTCTGCTCAATTGTGACCTATTCAGAAAGGCCTTCCTAAACTACCTAATCCAAAAAGTCACTCACTTTCAACCTTCCCTTAGCACTTAACATTCTTAGACATCATACCATGTTTACTTGTGACTTTATTATTTGTTGAATGAATGAATGAAAGAATACTTTGTACTCTTGTATCTAAACAGCTTTGGCCATGGTGACAGAGATGCCTTGTGCACACATGGTGTCCTGGATAGGGGTAACTTCCAACGAAAATGCCTATGGTGTATCTTCCTGCTCCAGCTGGTTTCCCCAGCTCTTACTCACTTGTGGGCTGTTCTGAGATATGAGTGGGAAAATAGAGATGCCTCATCCAACCTCTTATTGAAAAAAATAATTCAAAGATTGATAGAGGTTGTTTTCCTCTGTCCTCTTGGCCCCAGATCACCCTTCCTAAATGAGTCTTGGTTGTTCTTTATTACCTGCAATCACATTTCCAATTGTAATGTGAGGGCAGTGCCTCATTTGCACAATGAATGTTGGAAATGGGTTTTAGAGCAAAAAGCAAAGCCAGAAATTCCTCCTGCAGGGGAGATGATAGCTTGACAAGTCTGCGAATTATATAATGGGATCTCCTTTTACCTGTCTTATAAAAGATACCAAAATATCAAAAACAATGGGCTTTTTTTCCCAGTTCGTTTGGGATATTCTTGGCACTCTCCTACCTGCTGCCCTATTCTTAAGGGGCTCTGGGATCAGAATTATGTGTAATAACTTTCTTTTCCCCCAGCTGGGTTTGTGATGAAGTTATTCTGATGGAAACGTTCAGTTAATTCTAAAGGATCTGCACACGCTTGCTGAGCAGAGCACTGCTACCTTAAATGGTCTTCCATGCTGTGGAAGAGAGCTTCTGATGCATCAGTCAGAGTGATAATGTCATAGGATTGGAACATTGTCTTTGCTCTGGCCTCCTCATGGCCTAGAGAAGTCTATTTCAGTTTTACTGGTCTGTTAGAAGCAAGGATATTTAAAATGGGTCTTGTAGATCCCTGGGGTCTATCAATTTCAAGAGCTTCAAAGATGATTGCAACATAGTTTTTAGATGCTCCATTTGGGTGCTGTTGACACAAGTGTGTTCATTTCTGAAAATTCAGGTTCTCTACTTAGGGTTTGTATACTTTTCTGTATATATGTTACACTTCAGTAAAAAAGATTTCTGAAGAAAACAAACCAACTATAATTCCTACTTGCAAGACAGTCTCCTCCTGATGGAGATATTCAAATAGATCACATTACTCAGATTAGTGCTGAGATTAAAGAAAGCATATTATGGAAGCACAAATAAAAGGGATTGAACTCATCTTTTAAGGGGAGGATGGAGAAAAATCAAAGAGAAGACTTAAATGGAATTTATCACCTTTTCCTGGCTTCCTCTATACACGATCAGGATTTATTTAGAGCAAACCAGAATAAGTAGGTTAGATTCTAGTTCTGCGATTAGCATGCTTGGAAGATAAAATACCCTTTCTTCTAAAAAACAAAAAATTCATTAAAAATATCATTGCCCTCAGGAAGCTTGTCTCCCCAGACCTACCTCTCTTTTGGCATGTATATCTAGATGGGTGAATGAATAGAGTTGAAAACATGACTGTGGGTTGTCCATTGATGTGTTTTGTTATTGGGAAATATTTAGTACTATTGATGGCTGGCCATGACCCTGTATTAGAGGAGACTGGTGTTGTGTGTGTAAGGGGTGGTGGGGTAGTAATTCCTTAAAAAATTTTGATATCACTATTTTTCAAAAATGTCGCTATGAAAGGGTCTGATGAGATACACAAGGTTGTACTATTTCTTTTTATCATAATGATTGAACAGAATTGTAATAGGCAGTGATTAGCAAGCATTGCAAATTAGTATTAAGCTAATTTCTCTAAAGTAAATGCATTGAGCTCATAGAAGGAACTGATAACAAAAAACTAATGGTTAGGGAATGGTTGGGAACTTTGAGTCATTAGACTCAAACTGTGGGTTCCAGACTTGCAGGCACCTAAGAAATACCTCGGTAACAAGTTCAAAGTGTAGATTCATAAGTCTTGTTCCCAGATTCCATGGGCCTGGGGGAAGCCTAGCATTATGTAGGTGTGGGTGGTTCACAGGCTGTGCTGTGAGAAGTGATGGTTGGAAATGATGTAGGGAGAGAGGAGGATTGGTGGAAGGCAAATGCTTGGAAGTAAAAAACGACAACGTTCAGTAAGGAAGAAGGCTAGTTCCCAAGATAGAAGCAAAAAATTTGTCTAGAAGGAGCAAATGTGTCAGGCAGTCTCTAGTATTAGAAGGACTGATGCCCGGGACAGGTAATAGCAATTGAACCCATTATCCGTAGAATGCTATGGTCTGTACTTAATGTTTTTATTTGAAGGTGGCTTAAGAATGAGGTTAATATTTAAATGAAAATGTCATTCTAGATGAATTTGTGTCTTTACATTAGGGCTGGAACTAATATCAGACAGTAGCCTCTTGATCTAACCTGTCATTTAAGATCGAAGACTCAGAGTTACAGAGTCAGGGAAGTAACTTGTGAGTGGTAGCAGAGCTTTGGCTAAAAGTCAGAGGTCTCCGATAAGTAATCATTCCACTTGTTTGTTGTTCATCACATATTAAGCCCTTAGAGTATGCTCAGTCCTGGGCTAGGCTCTGAGACGCTACTGGAAAAAAAATTGATAGTCCTTGCCCTTAAGGAGTTTACAGTCTAATGAAGATGTCAATTGTAGAACAAGTACAGGAATTTCTCCTGTGAGATCTTTTTCCCAGGAGGTCAGTTAAATATAGCAGGGCCGTTTTACTAGGAAACAAACTGCATTACGTACACCCCTACTGTTTACATTTTTTTCCTTTTAAAAATTAATTTAAGTTTTTATTTTAATTTCTGTTAACATACAGTGTTACATGAGTTTCAGGTGTACAATTTAGCGATTCAACACTTCTATACATCACTCTGCTCATTAAGACAAGTGCCCTCCTTAATCCCCATCATCTATTTCACCCCTCCCCGACCCCTTCCCCTCTACTTGTTCTCTATAATTAAGAGTTTAAGAATAAGTTTCTTGCTTTCTCCCTCTCTCTTATTCCCCCCCCTTGCTTGTTTGTTTTGTTTCTTAAATTCCACATATGAGTGAAATCATAAGGTATTATACTCTAACTCCATCCATGTTGTTGCAGATGGCAAGATTTCATTCTTTTTAATAGCTGAGTAATACTCCACTGTAGATGTAGACCACATCTTCTTTATCCATTCATCAGTTGATGGACACTTGGGCTACTTCCATATCTTGGCTATTGTAAATAA
This sequence comes from Mirounga angustirostris, assembly GCF_029215605.1. Classification (NCBI taxonomy): domain Eukaryota; kingdom Metazoa; phylum Chordata; class Mammalia; order Carnivora; family Phocidae; genus Mirounga; species Mirounga angustirostris. The sequence goes on along the minus strand of NW_026991709.1, from coordinate 169,959,543 downwards.
TGCTGCTATAAACGTAGGGGTGCATATATCCCTTTGAATTAATGTTCTTGTATTCATTGGGTAAATACCCAGTACTGCATCACTGGATCATAAGGTCTATTTTTAACTATTGAGGAAACTCCATACTGTTTTCCACAGTGGCTGCACCAGTTTGCATTCCCACCAACAGTGCATGAGTGTTCATTTTTCTCCATATTCTTGCCAACACCTTTTGTTTCTTGTGTTGTTGATTTTAGCTATTCTGACTGGTGTGAGTTGATACCTCATTGTAGCTTTAATTTGTATTTCCCAGATGCCAGCTGATGTTGTGCATCTTTTTATGTGTCTTTTGGCCATATGTATGGCCAAAATCTCCTCTTTGGAGAAAAGTTTGTTCATGTCTTCTGTCCATTTTTTAATTGGCTTATTTGTTTTTTGGGTGTTGAGTTGTGTAAGTTCTTTATATATTTTGGATACTAACCCTTTATCGGATATGTCATTTGCAAATATTTTCACCCATTCTGTAGACTGCCTTTTAGTTTTGTTGATTGTTTCCTTTGCCATGCAGAAGCTTTTCATTTTGTTGAAGTCCCAATAGTTTATTTTTGCTTTTGTTTCCCTTGCCTTAGGAGACATATCTAGAAAAAATTTGCTATAGCTGATGTCAGAGAAGTTACTGCCTGTGTTCTCTTCTAGGATTTTTATGGTTTCAGGTCTCAAATTTAGATCTTTAATCCATTTTGAATTTATTTTTGTGTATGGTGTAAGAAAGTGGTCCAGTTTCATTCCTTTGCATGTTGCTGTCCAGTTTTCCCAACATCATTTGTTAAAGAGACTATCTTTTTCCCATTAGATATTCTTTTCTGCTTTGTCAAAGAATAATTGACCATATAATGGTGGGTTTATTTCTGGATTTTCTATTCTGTTCTCTTGATCTGCATGCCTTTTTTTTTGGTGCCAGTACTGTACTGTTTTGATTACTATAGCTTTGTAATATAATTTGAGGTCCTTAATTATGATGCCTTCAGTTTTGCTTTTCTTTTTCTAGATTGCTTTGGCTATTCGGGGTCCTTTGTGGTTCCATACAGACTTTAGGATTGTTTGTTCTAGTTCTGTGAAACATGCTTTTGGTATTTTGATAGGGATTGCATTAAATGTGTAGATTGCTTTAGGTAATATAGACATTTTCACAATATTTGTTCTTCCAATCCATGAACATGGAATGTCTTTCCATTTCTTTGTGTCCTCTTCAATTTCTTTCATCAGTGTTTTTTAGTTTTCAGAGTACAAGTCTTTCACCTCTTTGGTTAAGTTTATTCCTAGGCATCTTATTATTTTTGGTGCACTGATTAGACAGTTATCAAACTGGTGATCTGGGCACACGATTATCCATGCAGCTTTCTACATAGCTGTATTTCTGGAGCAGCAGGTTGTGGATGGCCCTCATCTCTTTCATTTAATGCATTTATGTGATTTATTTGGACAGTGTACAACTGTTCTCAAATTTTACCATGCAAGGCTATCACCCAGGGTAGTGTTAAAAATGCACATTCTCTAGATTTAGAGGAAGGACTGAGGTCCAGCATTTCCAGCAAACTCCCAGGGATGCTGATGCTTCTGATAGGTGGACCACACTGAATAGCAAGAATCTATTCAGGGGATATTAGTAGGTTTTCTGAGTCACTGATGATGATTTCCATGATAATTAGTTAGGTCAATTGATTTTTTGGTTAAGTTTGTAACAACAAGTACAGTATAATTAGAAAAATACCTTCGCTATGGAAATTTGTCTAGAAAGACAACTTCTATGATTGCATTTCTTCTTTTTTTTTTTTTTTAAGATTTTATTTATTCATCTGACAGAGAGAGACACAACGAGAGAGGGAACACAAGCAGGGGGAGTGGGAGAGGGAGAAGCAGGCCTCCCGCCGAGCAGGGAGCCTGATGCGGGGCTCGATCCCAGGACCCTGGGATTATGACCTGAGCAGAAGGCAGACGCTTAATGACTGAGCCACCCAGGCACCCCAGCATTTCTTCTTTTCTCTAACCCCTTTTTACCTCATGGAAAAAATTATAACTTCATTTTGGATAAAAGAAGATTTCTTGAGTTCACCAACTCTCACGTTAGAGGAGGAAAGGCAGGAGGAGGAGTAATTACAAGTGTAATCAGTGTTATAAAGGAAATGGGAAGGATACCAGGGATGTCTGTATCAGGGTATGGACTAAAGTCATACTGGTTTCTTTTTCTCTGACCCCCCATCTTATCTTAGTGCATAAGATAACGTATCTTATGCACAGAAAATCTTGGAGGGTAATAACATCATTACTGGAAGCTCATCCAACAACCAATTGCTAGTGAAACTGCATATTCCATATATGTCTTGAAATAATAGCCCTTTTACTTCTGGCTCCTAATTTGTTTCTAGCAAGCAGAAGGAGAAAAATTATTGCCTTTAGATTGCTATAATGCTTAACATTATTGGGCTTTTTAAAGGTCGTAAGTGAATAAATTGAACTTTTGTGTAGGCATGTTTTTTGTTTTAAATTGTTTGAGGTTAAAAACTTAATTACATAAGATTCTATAGAAAACAGATTTTCTCTGCCACCTTTTTTTAAAAGTGATTTTTCCTTTTTTTTTTTTTTTGAGTGACAATATCAGAGACTACAAAATATCACAGGGGAGAAAAATGCAGTTTGGCCTTCTTGATGAATTTCCTTCTATTGTGTATTAGCCTCCATGTTCAAATTAGAAATTTCCAAGGCTGACAACAAGGGCATTAAGCCAGTTATTCCAGGATCCTTTGCCACTTACAATTGTAGAACTTACGGTGTTTGTAGGGTGAAAACTGACCTTAGTCCTTACTCAGCCAAGTAATCAGGTATGATGGGCTTCCTCAGCATGTGTTTCTGTTGTTCATAGGCCCCTCCTCTAAACGCCCTTGTGTTCAGGAATCTTCCAGTCAACATTTATGCAGGAGACTTGACCGTTGAGGGCTCTCCTGATTGCCATAATGAAGTATTTAGTTTCTAAGGATCAACAGAAAAATTACAAATGACCAAACCTCAAAAGGTGTTTGGTTTTGTTTTTTAATTGCAGATTTTTTTTTTTAGCGCCCGTTACATTTTGTCTATGTGAGCACAGAGTTCTAGAGATAGACCAGATGAAATGTTAACAGTGACCTTTGTAGTGTCATCAAGAGGGCAGGACTCAAGGGATCAAACCATCTTTTGTTTTTTATCTTATAATTTTGAGCATTCTACAGTTTTGACCTGAACAAAAATTTGATCTGTGTGATACTTCCAATTTCAACCTACCAAAGTGTTTCATTTGGTTCTACCTGCCCAATTGTATGAGTTAGTATATAGCTGTAATGACTTGGACATTAAGAAATTCCATTTTGGCAGTTGACTTTGTGTGGTGGGCTTGGGATCACATTGCCTGGATTTAATTTCCATCCCCTAGCTTATCAGCTATGTGATGTTGGGAAGATTACTTAACCTCTCCCAACCTTGATTTCTTGTTCTAAACGATAAGTTGCTTTGTTGATGAAGTGAGATCATATTGTAAAGTAGTGACATAGTACACAGAGCATTGGAAGCATTTATTACTATTATTATTACTATTATTTGAAGATTTTTATTTTTAAGTAATCTCTCTGTCCAGCATAGGGTTCGATCCTACAATGTTGAGATCAAGAGTTGCAGACTCTACTGACTGAGCCAGCCAGGTGCTCCTGGAAGCATTTAATAATAATAATACAATTGAGAATTTGTTGAGTTCTATAATTATTAGTTATCATAAAATGATCATACCTCATTAATATCAATATATAAGTATATTTGTCTTACATATTTTATATATGTGTGGTTTGGAATAATAAATTAGAGGAAGCATCAGGTAGATCATGTAACTTGAGCTAGTGCTGTATTCATGGAAATTTATTTATTCTTTTTAGGATAAATAGTTGTGAGATGGTTGGTTGCTGGCTTGGCTGTGCTTAGAGGATATATTGGTCAATCACCCAAATATTGGTCAGTCACCCACTCTGTGTCCATCTTTGGTGGTTTCCCTTTAAAAACAAAGTCTGGGGCGCCTGGGTGGCTCTGTTGGTTAAGCGACTGCCTTCAGCTCAGGTCATGATCCTGGAGTCCCAGGATCGAGTCCCACATCGGGCTCCCCGCTCAGTGGGGAGTCTGCTTCTCCCTCTGACCCTCTCCCCTCTCATGCTCTCTCTCTCTCAAATAAATAAATAAAATCTTTAAAAAAAAATTTAAAAACCCCCAAAAACAAAGTCTGTTACTGATTTGGTTCTTTTCTTTCTTTCTTTTTTTTTTTTTTTTAAAGATTTTATTTGGGGCACCTCGGGGTCTCAGTCATTAAGCATCTGCCTTCAGCTAAGGTCATGATCCTAGGGTCCTGGGATCGAGCCCCACATCAGCCTCCCTGCTCGGCGGGAAGCCTGCTTCTCCCTCTCCCACTACCCCTACTTGTGTTTCTGCTCTCGCTCTCTCTGTCAAATAAATAAATAAAATCTTGGCATTCAGGAGTGAAGAGGAAGGTTAAGATTCACAATAGTGAAATAAGGAATTGGTTGGTTGATGGTTTTTCACAGAAAAAACTTTCACAGAAAGTGTTTTTCAAACTTACTCAGTTATAAGCTATTCCTTATGACCTATGTCACCCTTTCAAATAGGAGACAGAACTTGAGAACCCCACAGATTCCCCGTATTTTGCTTTATGAAAACTACCACATCGAATATTCAAATCAGCATAGTTCTGTAATCTCCAGAGATCCCCTGCAGGAAGAACAAGTGTTACAGGGAGTTTATAGATGAGCAGAGTAGAGAGCTTTTGCATCTTTGTTCTACAGCTCACTGATAAAGCACATGAAGAATGTGGCTTTAGCTCTGCTGTCCCACATGCTTACTCCTACTCCCCCACAACTGTCCTTATCCCCAGCCTCTTGCAGGAACAGAGTTTCCGTGGCTGAGCTGATCACAGCAGATCTGGGCAAGCCACAGGGGCTGAACTGAGCATGCCCACCCTTCTCTGCACCCTCCAATCATGGAATGGGACTTCTTCCCACCGGGAGGTGGGATTGTGGGGGACTGGAGAGAGGCTAGGTGTGTCACCCTTGGGAAGATTCCCCTACCAAGGGAAACATCAGGGAAGAAGAATGAAGGTTCCTAACTTGTCCCTGTAAATATTTATTGTTTCTATAAATACCAAGCAGTATGTTAGGTGCCAGAGTAGTTAATTAAACTCTGTGCCTCTGGACTTCATAGCCCTTAGGACTTAACTGTATTGACCCCAGGATATAAACCTGTTTCAGGTACTGGTAAAATTTCAAAGTGATTGTCCTAAGAAGCAACCCCACACTGCCCTGATAGCCCAGTCATCTTGGATAGTGTTTTTGCTGAGGCAGCATTAGGGTAGAGGGAGAATGCCAAGCGGTAGTCTCTCTTGCGTTCCTGGGAGGTCCATGAGATTCTTGTTCAAAAGAGTTGCTTGGGTGGATGAAACTCATCTACTGTGATTGTATGGACCCATGTCCCGAGTACACCTCCTTGTTGGAGGTCTCAAAACTCCCAGGAAAAACTTCTTTGTTGTTCCCAGACCACTGTTGTATACATCAGTTGGTTTTACATAATTTTAGGTTGCTTGCCATATTCTATATAAACCTCTTTTAGGAAAATTTAGCATGGTAGTTGTAGTCTATATTGGGAACCATCCCTCTTTCGTATTAAATGAGTCCAGGACAAGTAACGCCTACTCCATTACAAGTTTCATATGAAGTAAACATCTATTTTTGCTTTGTGCAGACTCCACTGTATAATATACTAAAAATAACCAAATGCTCTGAAACCGTTTCTGATACAAAAAAATGAATGTAGGGGGAACCTTGTTATTTTCTGCCCTGGTTATGACTGGATAGTATAGGCCAGAAATCATGCCCTAGAACTAGTTTTGTTAGGTCATTCCAAGGCTTTTCTGGTGTTGAAAGGCCTAGCAGTTTTCCCTGTGGACTTGAAATGTCATCTTGCCCACACAAACTGTTAAAGAAACTTAAAATAATTTAGATAGGCTTTACTTATTTATTTATTTTGATTGCCTAAAAGAAATGGTCTCTTCGGGTTGTGAAGACTGTGAGTTTTTTTGTTTTGTGTTTTTTTTTTTTCTTTCCCGGACTTAAAAAAAGAGAGAAATGGAAATAAACAGACCACAGGTTAGAGTAACCAAAAGACAGAGATATTCGGCCTTTTCAAACCTTAACTATGTTTCCTAATGTTGACGTTGTTTCTTGAGCTCTGCTGGCGTGAGACTGGAGTATTCTTGTGCTCCCGTACTGGCCTGTGTCCTCTTACCAAGCAGTGTATTTGCCAATGTTGTCAAACTGACATCAACAATGAAGCTCTGAGCTCCTAGGTTGGATGCCTCTGATTTTTATCAAGTAGGCAATTTCCCTCTCCCCCTAGCAAATAAACAAGCTTTCGGATCCAGAAACGTTAGAGTGTGCCAAAGGAACAGCTGGTTATTTTAATGCCTAAAGACTGCGTTCCTGCTGCATCTGTAGGAAAATGCTCTTCTCCTAGTCTGAGTATGTCCAGGATGAGCCCCATTGACCCACTTCTTGGTGTGCCTTGAACAATCGGTAGTCACCAGCTCCTTGCCCCCCCTGCCAGCAGGTGTGCATTTAGAGATGCACACAGTCATGTGAGCCTCTGAATACCATTTCAATTTGTGTTCTCATATCCAAACTTCAAGGGAAAAAGAAAAGATCCAAGGTGGTAAGTGACTGGCCATGTTGCATTAAAAGGAAGTGGAGAGAGGACACACATTTTGGATTTAAAAGGACTAGCAATTGAGGGGACAGGTGCATTTTCTCTGAGCCTTTTAACCCTTTGAATGCATCCCTTCATGTCTGTGAAAGTGTCTTACCCTGTGTTTGATATCTCTGTGAGATGATTAGCTTTCAGGAACCTCAGTGTCTCAAGGAAAGTGAAAGCAATATTAGACATTCTGGAACAATTTATGGAATGTGTCATCCTTCTCACAGTGATGCGTGTGCCTAAGGGGAGTGGACTCCTTTTCTATAAGATGCCCATACTCTTTGGGCTGGTGGCATGTCTGAAAACTTGCAGAAGACAGTGGTGAAGTCTACATCCAAACCCTACAGAGAATTGTTTCCTCTCTCTTTCCATTTTAACAATCTTTCTTTCTAATATTTATTTAAATTCATCTTCAGCATGTAAAAGACTCATGGCATAAGGGGGAGGGGAGAAAAGATTTTTTAAAAATTAAGGCATTTTTCCTATAAGAGAGATTTGCTAAAACAGGAAATTGGATTGGGAGCTGCTTTGTAAGCAAATATATATACTTAAATAGATGTTTAAACACAAGTAGTCTCATAAATAGTTTTATTTTAAAAAATGAAAAGTCATTGGGTAATCTCATCTGTAATAATGTCTAACTATGTTCTATCAGAACTTTATGCTATAAAACTGTACATATGTGACGTTGAACAAAAAAAGGTTAGGCTTTGAATCATAGCACTGACTGGTTTCAGTTTGAGTTATGTGTTTCACAAGACTATGTTCGGCAGCTCAGCAGGTTTGAAACTTCCTGAAAGTTTCAGTAGTTGGAATCAGTACACTACAGGCCTCTCCTTGGCAAAGTATTCTTTCTTTTGTAGTTTCTTTGCATTTTCTCTTTGCATTTGCAATCCTTGCTAGTAGAATCAGGATGCTCACATTTCTATCATCCAGCTGGCTAGTGTTAGGAAAGATAGAGTTGGAGCCTGTTCTTCCTTGGCTTTTAGCTTTCACTTGCCTTATTTGGTAAAGCTGTGGGCTTCGTTGTTCTTGGAAAGGGCTGTTTCACCCGTTTCAAGGACTATTCCCACTTTCATCTAGTTCTGAGCTGGAAACCAGAGCTTGCTTGCAATTCTGTGGTGTCTGTTTTGAACTGCGGCAATTGCAGGGTTGGAGTATCCTGAAGAATTCTCAACGTATACAGGGCTGATGGTGATATATCCCTCACTAATGAGATGTTTACATGTAATATATATAGTGCAGTGTAAACTTCCCCTTGAAACTAGGACTCATGAAAGAGGCTGGCTCTTTTGCTTTGTCCAGGGCCTGGAAGGGGCATGTCCTTCTCGCTTTTCCCAGTATCTTGCTATCTAGATCGCCTTTACCCCAATTAGTACTTCTGGTTTTGCTTTCTCTCTGTCTCTTTTGGGGCTTTTTCCTATCCCTTTTAAGGAATAGATAATTTTGTTCACATGAGAGCTCCACATCCCAGGTTTTAGTAGAGCTCAGGGTTTATTATTCTTAAGTACCTCTTTTGATGTTATTTATAGGAAAACATGTTCTTAACATGTTCTGTTATATATGAAGTCATGTTCTTAGCACCCCCCTTCAGCTCCCCACACCTTCCCTTAACCAAGTGAAATCTAGAATTCTGATAACACATCCTTCTCTTGTCTCTAAGTAGCATTACTTTAAAAAAATAATTGGCATACGTTTTAGATAGATGAGAAGGTGTGGCTTATTTCTTGGAGCTTATATGTTTTGTGTTTTACCCTAAAAAGGAAGTGTGTAGACCCCTAGTCCTCAGAAAGATAGTTATGTTCTTTCTGAGAAAAGATGGGGTTGGAGACGAGGGGGAGGAGAGGAAGCGAGGTTGATGTAAGCTAATCCTCCACTCATTGCCAAAAGGACAGTCATATTTTGTTGCTTGGTGGGTTTTTTTTTTTTTTAAGTAGAAGGAAGTTGGATTTATTAAGGCTTTGGAGGGAGGGGGCTGAAGGAAATGTTTTTACCTCCCAGAATGCGGAGGCTACCACTCAATGGGAGAAGCAGCAAAGCTCCTAAACTCACTTTCATTTTCAAGGACCTGTTGGTGGAGCTTTTTTTCATCTTTGCTGCACTTCTCCCTTGGCTCTGCATGTCACAGACTCTTCCTGTTCTTCTTCCTTTCCCTGCAATTCGTTTTTCATGTGTATGTGGAGTTAAGGGATGCTAGCACCATAGGGCATCCCAAAAGGCTACTGAAGAGGCACATGTGTGACATCTAGAAATTTACTGGGATGGAAGGCCTGCAGGGGAAAATCAGAAGGACAGCCTCCAAGTGTTAAATACCAGAATGAAACTGCCCTTCACACTGTCAGAAGGTATTACCTTCCTATCCAGGCCAGTTAGGGGGACACTGGTGTAGGCTACCCTCCTCAGTTACTAATTCTGTGCCATTCCCTGACCGGGCAACTGTTTTGGCACCTGAATGCTCTGTTCATTCCTGTCAGGTTTGGGTATTATTATTTATTTTTTAAAAAAAATTTATTTATTTATTTGACAGAGAGCACAAGCAGGGGGAGCAGCAGAGGGAGAGGGAGAAGCTGTGCAGGGAGCCCAACGTGGGGCTCAATCCCAGGATCCTGGGATCATGACCTGAGCGGAAGGCAGACGCTTAACTGACTGAGCCACCCAGGCGTCCCTGGTTTGGGCATTATTGTTTTCCTCTTTAGGAATTCACAAGTTTGCAGAGATTCAGAGCTATATGGTAGGTATGTTATGAATGTTTGCCTAATGCTGGGTTAAGTGGGTAAACCCAACCAATTATCTGTCTGTATAGGGTGAACAAGAATATTTTGATTTAACAACCTGCAGTCCTTCTGCACTAGAGTTTAATGTCTCTTGGCTGGCGTTAGTTCCTTGATCCTGTTTGTTATTCCTTCTTATCTGTCCTGAGGCACATAATTCTTTATCACACTCAATCGAATGCTTACCATGTGCCTGGTCTGTACTGAAAGCTTTTGCCCACAGTTTGCCATTTCTTCTGCAAAGCAACACCGGGAGGCTGGTGCCGGTTCTATCTTTGTTCGACTATTGAGGAAACTGAGGCTTAGGGAATTAACACGCCCACAGCAACACAGCTAGAAATGTACTTCCTTTCCAGATGCTTTGCCATACTGCCTCCTAACACTGTTTAAGTCACTATCCGGCGGCCCAGAGCCTCGAGTGGTTTTTTGGGTTGAACTAGTATCTGGACACCATGGTGCAAAGACTCCTGCCTAGATTAAATGCACATAAGTTATTTGCTGTGATTGCTGTTTCTTCAATAAGGTCTCCTCTTTGCCTTGCTTTGTTGCCATGCAGTCTTTTACCCTTCATGTCCCTTGTTCCATTCTTGTGATTTTTCTCTGACTCAGGTTCATTTATATTTCAGGTAGTGCTCAGACCTTTGGGTCCTTTAAAGCATTGGTTCATGAGCTTGACTCTGCCTCAGTCACTTGAGAGAGTAAAAAAACAAAACGAAACAAAAAACAAATTCTTGGGCTCCATCCCTGCCAATGAGAGAGGCCTTGGGAATACGTTTTTGTTTTTTACATTTCCCTGGAGATTTTCATGACCAGCTAGCCTGGCTTTAAGGCATTGTTTCTCAAACTTGACTGTGCAGGTGAAAGGATGCAGTGATCTTGTTCAAATGGAGATTCTGCATCAGTCTGCTGCTTGTTGTCTATCTGCCCGAGATCCTGCCTTTCTACTGAGCACCCAGTGATGCTCAAGCTAGTGGTTCACAGCCTTTGTTTCAGGTAGCTAGCACTTAGACTGTGCATCTTGACTGTACTTCCCTTACTTTTCAAGTCCATGGAATGAGTCGTACCTCACCATGGCTGGAATTTGTGCCTTCTAACAACCTACTGGAAGTACTTACCTCTGGGGTAAAGTCAGAAAAAGGGGCAAGATGGAAACTGTCTCTGTTTGAAAAGGACTTGTTAAAAAGGCAGGCATTCTTAATTACTGGCTTCGTATCTTTGTCACTGAAGGCTGCAAATCAAGCTGCCTAGAGTCTTCTTGAAGACAGTTTATAGCTGCAGAGGTTTTTAACACTTCTCATCTGATTCTGCTAAATAGCCTGCTGGAATCCAAAATAGAAGCTGTGTAGGGAGATTCTCTCCTAGCATATTTCAGCTGCCAAGCATGTTCTCTTAAGCTTCTACTGATTTTTTTCTTCTTGGTATGGAATCAGTCATACACAATCTCAAAGCCCTCAAAGACATTTTGTTCAATTTGATATTTGATCCTGGAGTATGTCCCCTTGAGCATCATACCTAGACCTTGCTGTCTATCAGAATCATTTAAGAGCTTAAAAACTTTTTTTTTTTTCTTCATTATGGAAGAAGTACAGTCTCCTTGTGAAACAGTGAAGTATTGGTGCAAAGGCTTGCCTCTTTTTGTTCTATTCCTAACCGTAGGTGACCGGTATTACCAGATTGCTCTGTAACCTCCCAGGTGTTTTTTTTCTCTGCATTTCTACTTTTTAAGCCTATTATTGAGAGTGTATTTTAATATCACAGTGGGTTTTTAAACCTAGTATTCTAAGCTACGATGACATCCCTTTTTCACTTGGCTTGGAGACACCATAGTTGGCTGGTTCTCCAGAATCTGGCTGGCCGCTCCTTCAAGGTCTCCCTGACAGTCTCTTCCTCTTTCTCACTTTCAAGTCTTGGTCTGGTCCAGGGCATGGTTCCTGGCCCTCATCTCTTCCCTGTGTTCACTCCTCATGCTCTCATCCAGTCCTTCGAGGTGCTAACAAATGTGTTTCTCCAGCCCAGATCTGTCTCCCAAGAGCTAACCACTTACACTTCCGACTTTCTAAGTGACCCTTCCACTTGAATGGACCTCAGAGACATCTTAAACTTCGAATCTGTCTCAAACTGGCCGGTTCTCCTTGCCCCAGACCTCATCTATGGCTGCTTTTCCCCATCTCAGTGTATGGTGATTCTTGTTGCTCAAGTAAAATCCTAAATTTTCTGATTCCTCTCCCTCCTTCACGTACCACATCTTAGCCAGCTGAGTCCTTGCTCTGCCTTCACTTATGTTCCACATCTGCCTACTTCCCACCTCCTAGTCTGCAGCTACCCTCATCTGCTGTCCAGGCTAGTGCTTCTCAGCCCTGGACCTCATTGCAGGAAATATATTTCATAGTGCAACCCATTGGGCATATTCATATGTGTATAGGTACATATGTGTGTGTTACATTTATATGTATATGTGACTGAAACAGAAGGTTCACAAAACCGTACTTACCTTTACTGTTATAGTGTATCCTGATACTGCTGCACTTTCTTTTACTACGTGGAAAAAAAATATTAGTGGAGACCTACTAAATTGATTTCATTGACCCACTTTCATTCATGAGCTGCAGTTTGAAAAACACTGGTGTGGATCCTTACTATTTAAGGTAATCCCTGGAGCCAAGAGCCTTGCCATTAACTGGGGGCTTTTTAGAAATGCAAATCTCGGTCCCTCTGCTGGCCCATTGAACCAGTACTCTGCATTGAAGGAGATCCCAGGTGACTGGCCAGCACTTGAAGTGTGAGTGGCATTGTCTGGAATGACCTCTGTGGTTGTCCACTAGCTCTTTTTGCCAGTCCTGTCCCCTGGAGTCTTCCTCACTGTGCCCAGAGCTGGGGCGGTCCTTGTAAGACCATTCAGGATAAGCAGTTCCTTTGCTTACAGGGCTTCCCACTTCACTTAGAATAAAATCCTACAGGACACTGTATCAAGCCAGGTTCTCAGCCTTGGCTGGCAGCACACTAAGATCAGCTGGAGGAATTGAAAAACACACAAACGGTACCTGGAATGCATCACAGAGTCGGATCAGAGTATCTGCATAGGCGGCTGGCATTGAGAACTGCTGTTTGACGTGCCATCTGACCCCTGCCTACCGCTCAGAATTGGCCTGTGTGTGGCCCTCCTGGCTTGCTCCCCTCTAACCACATTGGCGGCTTTCCTGTTCCTTGCACAACGGTGAGCTAATTTGTGCCCCAGAGCCTTTGTCCTGCCTGGCATTTTCTTCTGTAATGCTCATGCCCTTCCTTCCTTCATGTGTTTGGGTAGATGTCAGCATCTCACAGAGACCTCCCCTGACCGGCCTGTCTTCTTATTGTTGGCTGCTTCTTCATCCCTTTTCGTCCCATATATGTGACTTATTCTTCTCCGTAGCAGTTGTTACTCCCAGCACTATATTTAGCATTGTTGCCTTACTTATTTACTCTTTATCTCCCCCTCTGAAGTTGAAGCTATGTGAGGACAGAGCCCATATCTGTCTTGCTCACTATGGTACGTCTTGTACTAGAAGAGTGCTTGGCCCACAGGAGATGCTGAATTAGCATTTATGAATGAATGCAAGTCAGTAGAGTAAGTACATGACTGTATCATGGGGTTTTTTTGGGGTTTTTTTTGGCTTTTTACCACTGAGCCTGCCCATGCTGTTTCAAGAACATGAGGCAGGAAGAATGCTTCATCCCTAGTAAACTGTAACTCCGGTCCGTTCCATATATTTTGATTCAGGACAGTGTTCCTTGTCTGAATGGCAGGATTGCTTATTTTCCTAAAGGGACTCAAGTGTCTTCAGGTTACCAGATCTTTAACTTGAGCTGGTTTTGCTTTTTTTGGTAGGGTTTGGGAGACTTTTTCATTTAACCTGGGCATTTTTCCTTTTTGAAGAGAAGCTTATAACTGAATAACAGAAACCTATAGCATTTAGGACTGATACCAGAATGTTAAATGTCAGAGGTGATTTTGGCTTGGATTTGGAGTTGATGTATTTAAATGATAGCTTGCTTTATCTTAGTCAATTTCTTTTTAAGTCCTCATTTGGAACAGTGTCAGTTTAACAGAACTGACATAACTGCATTACATAATCAGACTTTTAAAGGATGCAAATTGAAAAGTCATTGCAGTTAGGTTTCAAAACTGCTTCTATTTTATATGCTTTGAGGGTTGGTCTTCCTGCTTTTGATCTGAGAGCCTTGATCCCTCCTTCAGTAGGTTAATTCAGAGCCACGGTTCTAAGGAATTCTTCAACCAAAAAAGAACACAGTGAGAGTAATGTCCTTGTTTAATGACAAGGTGTGAGTAAGGGCAGAGGACAGCATCAGCCTTAAGAAGTGTCACTAGTACCTATCTGCTGTACCACGGAATGCCAGGAAGGTGCTCGAGTGACCATGGTCAAGATGCAAGAGTCATTCTTTGTGCCCAGTGCTGACTGGCCTGTTTTAGGTTGTGTTTGTTCACTGTTGGTCTCTCTTAGGCTCCTTGTCTCTTAGCTTCAATACTTAGGTGATATTCCTTGAACATGAAGCGTTTGCATCAAATTTTGCTCATTACTTATAAAATATATAATCTTTCATCTACTTTGAGACCCATATCTGGCTTTTCAATCAAAGCAGTTCTTGTTGTTTTCCCTTAATGGCCTTTATATTAATCATGATTCTTTAGGGTACAGACTGAAAACCCAGCTGATGCAGGAATTTGTTGGCTCATGTAGCTGGCTGGCGCAAAGGGACTGAAATGATATCATTGTGTCTTGACGGGCTATACTCTGCCATTTTCTCCTTGTTTCATCTCTGCTTCCCTATGGTTGGGCCTCATTCTCAGGCAGGCTTCTCTTGGTGATATCCATACTGTGGTGTGCATTTCCAGATTTGCATGCTCTTCAGCCATGCCATGGGAAGGAAGATGGCCCTTCCTAGTTTCTCCAGCTGATTAAGTCCCATTGACTCTGGGGCCATGGGCTCTTAGCACTGTGGCTAGGGGACACAATCCCCTTTTCAAATAAGGCTGGGTCACAGGAAGGTAGAGTGAGTCCCACCGAAATACAGGGATTCGGGGAGGAGGCTGGTTCCATGGGGGAAATCTGAGTAGCATTGGGAGAGTGGGGTTTGGTCTTAGCTGGCCATGCTAAGAACAAACAATTGGTTTATCTGGTATAATCACTGGAACGTGACCTATGTTCTGAAAACTCAGGACATGCTCTGTGCTAAGACGAAAACTTGCTCAGTGGGGAGACTTGCTTGGTCACTTGGTGCTATGTCTAACAATATCTGTTGTTGATGCTTTACTCATAGCTTCCATGTTTAGTATTAACTTGCATGTTTTATGAACTTAGACACATCATTTCCCTTCTCTGTGTAACCATTACAATGATTTGTAAGTGGGAGGCCTATGTAAGGCTCCTTTCAGCTCTAAAACCTTGTGATGTCATTTAGGCCACTCTCCTTTTTAAGAGTAAGAATGTGCGACTCCAAGTGACCACTGCCAGTGGCAGTGTCTGGGTTGCATTTCATATTTTAAGAGCTGAGATTAGAAAGAAATGAAGACAACAGCAAGGGGGCTGGTGATTGATTCAGCAGTAAAAACTGAATAATTGTGTGCAAAGTTCTAATGCTCGTTCCTTTGCATTAGAACTTTGTTGATGAATAAGATGTTTCCCTGAAGTCATGTGGAATACTATAGAAGAAAAAGGCTAGTTTATTCTATGATAGTTCTATTATAAGGCATGAGAAAATAAATCCTAAACAGACTCATGTCCTATTCCAGGAGAGCCCAGAGCAGAAGTTGAAGACATGTTGTTAAAGATATGCAGGATAAGAGGGGAGATGAAGCTGGAATGTGGATTGAAGTCCCTTGAACTTGAGTGCTGGCCTAAGGAGCTCAGACCTTTATTCTGGCAATGAGAGCCTTTGAAGATGTCTGCATAGGGAAGGATATGGGCAACAAGTGTTTTAAGAAAGCCAACTCTAGTGGAGAGGTGGAAGACAGCAGTCCCTATGGGAGACGATGGGACCAAAAACCAAGACAGAGGCAGCACGAAAGGTGGGGTGGCCAGAGGTGTAAGGTAGATTCACTAGAACCTTCTGCTCACTGGCTTTGGGAGATAAGTAGGAGAGATAAGTTGAGATAATTCAAGCATTCTTTCCTGATTTACCAGGAGGTTAGTGGTACCATTAATCAAGATGCATGGTTAAGAGAAAGGATGGATTTAGGGTGGGGACAGGGACAGAGAATGATTTGACACTGGTTCATGTCCTGTTGCCGTGGCCATGGGGTGGGTGTCAGCTACCCATACCTTCGAAGAAGCCAGATGAGGTATGAACAAATGTGAAGACACATATCAGGCACTTAAATTCTGGTCTGCAGTTTAGGAGAGCCATGAGAGCTGGAGATGCAAGTGCGGATGTCTTCAGCCGAGAAGTTGCATCACTCAGGACTGGGTCTTGGCTGTTACAGAACAGAAATACAAATCATGGGGACTTGAACCAGATGGACATTGCAGTGGCTGCTGTCGTTGCTCTTCCTCATCCCCTGACATCCCCATGTGTTCCTCTTGGGTTTTGTGAGCATTTGCCTCCTACAGCCTGAGCTCTTGCCTCACCATCAGAAGACTGCCTTTGGGCTCTGAAGGAGACTTTGCTTTAAAACATGGAGAGCCAGGGACACCTGGGTGGCTCAGTCAGTTAAGCTGCCTTCGGCTCAGGTCATGATCCCATGGTCCTGTGACCGAGTCCCACATTGGGCTCCTTGCTCAGCGGGGAGCCTGCTTTCTCCCTCTGCCTGCCGCTCCCCTGGTTGTGCTCTCTTGCTCTCTCTCTGGAAAATAAATAAATAAAATAATAAAAGAAAATGAAACATGGAGAGTCAAAAGTGCCTGGGAGTCTCTACCGTTCTCCACCCTAACCTGGGACTGACTGATACAGAAGAATGAAAGCCCAGCAACCCAGCCTCAGGTTAGGATAACAGAAGGCATCATTTATACTCCAGGGTTCTTCATAGGGTGGTCTTCTGTAAATTCTGCCTAAAAGTCCACCTTGATGGGCTTCTCTCTTCTCTCTTGTGCTTTTTCCACCTCCCTCTAGGTCTATCCTAGGAGCATTTTCTTAATAAATCATTGGTACATGAATTCTTACTTCATTTTCCCCTTCTGGGGGACTCAGCCCAAGACAGGTCTTTACCTCAGATAAAGGAAGTCCAGATATAGGTATCCTGGGTCTGGTGTGGCAGCTGCGTGTTAATGAGAACCGGGTCCCTTGTCTCTTTCTGCTCTCCTATCCCTAGTGTGTGCTATTCTTAGGTTGTCTCTATCATAAGATGGCTAGTTTAGCTCCAGCCATCATATTCATGTTCCAGGGTGTGGGAATGAGGAAAGGGCACAAGGATGCACCTACCCACTAACTGAGCCTCCTTTAAAAGCCTTCGCCATCTTACTGGGAGGCTGGGAAGTATGAGTGTGTGTGTTTAAATCTGGACCCATTGCCACCACCAACAATAAAGTGTTCTGTTAGGAAGAAGGGGAATGGGTACTGAGTAAGCAGCAAACAATGTCTGCCACAGAAGTTAAAATCAAAACTAAGCATGCAGGTAGTGTTGCTCATGGAAGCCTGCGTGAGGTGCAGAAAGTAGAACATAGTATTAAGGAAATGGTCTCTGGACTTAGACCTGGATTTAAAACCCCTCCCCTGCTCTAATACATATAACTGATACATATAACTCGGGCTGATTGCTAAGCCTCTGTTTCCTCATCTAAAAAATGAGGATGGTAATAATAATGGGACCTAGCTCAAAAAGTAGTTTTGTGAATTATTAAGGTAGATGTCGTTTATGAAACTCAGTAACATACCTCGTACACATTACAGTCAGTTTGGGCCATTACAGATGAGGAACAGGGGCATTGGTTCAAAGATGTTTTCAAGAGCAGAGAAAGACAGGTAGTGAGGGGGCCTCAAGAGGGACAGTGAGGCAGAGAGTAGGAGCTTGGAAATTGCCGGGGAGGGTAAGGAAGAGTGTCAGATGGCGCCAAGATTAGGGAGAACGCCATCTGGAGGGGCAGCTCACTTTTCAGCTTTTAGGTCATTGATGACCTTTGAGAGAATTGTGGTAGTGTGGCTGGGGCAGAATGTTTTTATGAAATCAGAAAGGCCAGGTATGACTGTCATGTCATAGGTGGAGAACTATGGTATATGTTTGTTTTCTCTTTGGAGTTTGCCTGAGCACACCCTGCCCTGCCACCACCACACCTTCCCACTCCCACAACCCCGACCTAATTGATTAAGGTGAAACCAGAAATTAAATCCAGATCCCCTGCTTATGAAGGCCTTGCTGTGCATGCCAGCTGCATTTACAAAAGAGTGATAAGCCCAAATTATAGACAAACGTTGTTCTAAAAAGTCCCCCACATTTCAGAAAGCTCACTAAGCTTAAATTGTGGTGTGTTTTTTAGGTAAGCCTCTAACAGTGAAACTATCAGCCACGAATTGAGAAAAAGTGCCCTAGGATGTTGGAAGAGGTCTGCGTTTATGGTTGAAAACTAAGTCCATCAACAGATGAACTCTTTCCATGAGTTTTCTTTCCTGCTTTTAAAGTATGAATTTTTAATAGTGGTTATACCTGCCCTGCAGTTAGTTCCAAATCTTGAACTTAGTAGCTGAGTGAAATAATAGTCTGTTATTTGTGTAAGGTGGTGTTTGTGCTCTGCTGATCCCTTGCTTACAGGTGGCAGATGTGGAACGTGGGGTTTATTTATGATTTGGAGGGTTTAGTAAGTGGTCACAGATGGGTTTTCAGTTCTCTGAACCAGGTTGTTATTGCAATAAAGGTGTGAAGTGTTACCTTTCCAGTTTGGGGTTATGTGGATCAAATGACTACCTTTTTGTTAGAATCCTTTTCATTGTCATACATGGAAATCTCTCTCCTCCCTAAAATCTTAGACAACTTCTTAGGATCAGAAGTCCTCATTAGCTGCTCGGTCTTTTCATAATTCCCTTCATTTGTATACCCTGTTTGTGTTTAAATCCAGCAAATACTCTATGACAAAGGAAAAGACACAAGTCACCCTATGGGGGAATAGTAATATGGTTGTAATTCACATGGAAACAGTTGACTTTATCTTGTTTCTCTGGGTCAATGAAAGTGTAATCTCTTAGAGGCTGATATTGTCAGTGTATTGATACGTCAGCAGTGGTTTGTGGCTTACTCATTTTCAGCAAGCATGGGTTAGGAATATAGAGTGGTAAGTGAGTAAATTAGCTCAGAGAGAACTAGGCAAATGAGAAAACAAGCATATGTCCTGTCTAAAGGGGACTTCCGTTCCCTGGCCTCCAGCTATTTGCTGCCATGCAGAAGTAAGAGCCAGTGTTACCAATTCCTGTTTTTGTCTTTTAATGAAAAGCTGGAGAGGTGGGTTTTAATATGAAATTGCCTACTTTTACATAGTGGCAATTAATATCAGTTTGTTCAAAACATGGAGCAGGCCAGATAGAACATTGTCTATGAGCTGGATTTGGCCCTAAGCCCACCAGCTGGCAACTCTTGCTTGAGCTAATAACATTTTTAAGTGAAGCTACTCTTCATTCAATGTGTCCATATGCACAGAGGAAGGTTTTGTGGTCTGTGTAGGTGATGATGATGTCCCTTGAGCCCCCGTGGAGCTGCTATCTACAGTGCATTGGACAAATGAGACAGCAATCCAGGGCCGTACGTGAGTAGTTTAGTAAGAGAGGAAGGGTAAAAGTGATGAGGTGTTTCCAGGTTTGAGAGATGACTTGTGGCTGGCGTCCCCGAGGAAGGGTGCACTGAGGTGCACTGTGAAGGCGATGGGGCACAAGGGGCCATACTAGCTATGGAGGAGCACAGTGAAACTTGGAAGTGAGACACAGCATGTGCATTTAGGTAACAGTCAATGACCGCGTTGGGCTAGAAGTAAAGTACCAGTTAACTTTGGTCCAGAGATTCTGATCTGGTGTGATGTGTGGTCCTGTTTAGCTGCTGCCACCCCTCCTAGCTTGGCAGGCCATTCCTCCCTGTCTGCTTGGCATCTAAAGTACACAGTTGTAGTGGTCTCCTCTCTTGTGTTAATCCTCACACTTGGATTTGCAAACACCTACAGAGACTCGTGCATTGAGAGGCTAGTAGTGTTAGAAGACTCTCAGAGTCAGAGTGCTGGGTTGCTAAACCATCCTGGAGCTCACCTGCAGTGTGGTTCTGTGATGTCCCTTTGAATCTACCTTTTGGGGAAGGGCGTGTGAATGGCATGAGGCTTAGGCACCTAACTAAGGTCTATATGACCTTGTACAGCTCTGGATAGTGAGTCATGCTGAGCTTATGTCCTTCTCCCACTTAAAGTTTGTTCCTGGTCTTCTCACTGCTCCTGGTTGCAAGGAAGTAAGTCTTCCCTTCGGTGACCTGTCATTGCTCTTTTTCTGGACATGACCTATGGTAGTCAGATCTCTAACTGTGACATGATTCTTGACAGCAACAAGAAGATCTTCTCCCTACTTCCCTGGGTATGTTTCAAGAAACCCTAGTTTGACCCAAGAATTAAAAAAAGCAGAAAACTTGGGAAACACAATTACTACATCCACCTTTAAGATGATCATAAAACATGGGAGTTATATTAAAGGCTCCGTCCAGTCTTACAGTAAAGAAATAGTTTTAGCTTTGTTCATATGAACTTTTCCAAAAGTATATCAGAAGTCTGTCAATTGGGAGTGTCCCGGTTGAGGTGTGATGTCATGTAAGTCACTTAACTTCCCTGAGCCTCCCTTTCCTCCGAGAATATTGTGAAGTCCACTGGGTGTCCTGGTTCCATCCTCTGGCTGGGATGCAATTTGCTCATTTCTCCTAGTGTGGCTTTCAAAACAAAAGGTCATATTCTAGGTGTGTTCTAATTAGTGTCCTGGATCATTACTAATTTTCTTTTTCCTGGCCATTATATTTTGGTTCCACATAACACTGACACATTCTATTCCCATCACTCAGACTCCTTCCCAAGACAATTTTCCCTGTGTCTTACTTGGGAAATGAGAGTTTGCTCTGTGTTTGAGTGTGATGAGGTTTGTTTTGTCCCCTTCCTCTGGCTCATTGAAGCCCATTTGCTGCTATCCAGTGTTCTTATGAGCCCTCCAAGCTACAAGCCATCTGCAGCTTCAACACAAAGGAGAAAACTATTTTTGGAGAGATCTATTGAAGTGAGGCATGCTCTCATTTGGAGAATAGTGCTGGTTATATTTACTGTAGGTTTTCCATGTGTAGAACATTTCATCTTTACTACAACCCTCAGATGTGAGTCCTGTATTGTTAGCTCTATGTTGCTGGTGAGGATAGGGGATCTTAGAGAGGTTGGGTTTGTTACCTAAGGTCACAGAGCCAGAAGTTACAGAGCTGGTCCTGAGCCCAGAGCCTGTGTTCTGAGCTTAGTCTATAGTTGCAAATCAGCAACCCGTAGGCAGACTCCTGCTCACACTTGTTTTTTGTTTAAACCGCATGGTGTTTTAAAAATTGAGTTACTTGCTTCACCCTTAAAAATTTCAGATTTTACATGAAAAGACAAATTTTTGGCTTTTTGGCAAAATTCAGATCTGGCCACTTTGGATTTAGCATTCCCAGATGGTAACATTGCAGCTTTCCCCTTTTCCCAGGGGAAGCACTCTACGGTTTGCTCACATTCCTCCATTTACTATGGCCTTACCTTAAAATTCTGGAGCGGCTACTGCAGGCGGTTGGGTTTGTGATGCTGTGCTTGATACATAAAAACTGGAGATAAGAGAAGTAGTGAATTCTAAAAGTGAAAATTCCTTAATGAAATTAATTGGCTGACATCCTTACCCACCTAGACAGTGGCAGTGGTTTTTCACTTGGATTCCTTGGGGTCTCGACTTTACTTCCCTGGCACTAGCATGAGTCACATTTGCTCTGCGCTGAATCAGTCTTGGACTAGACAGTATCAGGTTGGCATGTCAGTGTATAGAGTTGTAAGGTGGTGGATGTAGTTTTGTGGGGTTTTTAAATAGTTTTATTGAGGTGTCATTGACATACAGTGTATTTCACATTTTAAAAATGTACAATTTGATAATACCTTATATGTTAAAAAAAAAAAAAGATAGCAGGAGGGGAAGAATGAAGGGGGGGAAATCGAAGGGGGAGACGAACCATGAGAGACTATGGACTCTGAAAAACAAACTGAGGGTTCTAGAGGGGATGGGGGTGGGGGGATGGGTTAGCCTGGTGATGGGTATTAAGGAGGGCATGTTCTTCATGGAGCACTGGGTGTTATACGTGGACAATGAATCATGGAACACTACATCAAAAACTAATGATGTATGGTGATTAACATAACATAATAAAAAAATGTACAATTTGGTAAGTTTTGACACACGTGTATTCCTGTGAAACTATTACCACAGTTACGATAATGAAGGTAGTCACTACCCCCAAACGTCTTATCTTGCCCCTTCATAATCCCTAGTCCCTCTTTCCTACAATCACCTCCCCACCCATCCTGCGCCCAGGAACCCTGATCTGCTTCATTACTATAGGTTAGTTTGCATTTCCTAGAATTTTATATTTAAAAGGAATCATACAGTGTATACTCTCTGTTGTTTGACCTCTTTCATAAGCATACTTATGTTAAGTTTCATTCCTGTTGTTGGATCTGTCAATAGTCTGTTTTTTTTTATTTATTTATTTTATTTTATTTTATTTTTTTTTTTACTTCTGAGAATGGTCCGTTGCCATTCATAGAAGGGAGAAAATACTTGCAAATCATTTTTCTAGTTAGGGAATAGTATCTAGTGTATATAAAGAATCCTTACAACTCACAATTAAAAACTCAGTTTGTTTATCCACTCAAGGCAGATTTGGGGACGTTATGGTCCTGGTTTCTGCCCACTCATCATGCTCCCTCAAATTCTTCCCATGGGTTAGAATTGAAGTTGAGTATTTCAGGGTCTTAAATGATTTTGTGATTCAAAGGAAATGCCAGCCATGGGCCTTGTTGTAGATGTCTTTACTGGGGAGTGTGCACATGGGCTGTTTGAAGGTCCCCAGCCTAGAACTCAGAAAGAATGCCATCTTTGCATGCCTTCCTGCCATGTGTGTGTGTGTGAGTGTGTGTGTGTGTGTGTGTTTGTCTTTGTTTTGTGAAGAGTTTAAAAAGCTTTAATTTTTAGCTTCTAAATTGAGAATACTTCCCTGGCATTTGTCAAATATATGTGAATGTTTATGTGTCTTCTATGTAAAATGATAGTCTGTGGGCTGTTGAGAAAATATAATGTGCAGATTATGGTGTGAAGGGTGGTATTCTGGGAATTTAAAGTTAATGGTGGTAGATACATTCCTTGGGAAAAGGTCAAGATTGTGTCATACAAGCTAATTTCTATGGTTTTCCCTCTAAGACTTACTTGCTCCCACAAGGTAGGTTCCACAGAACATCTATATCCTTCATAACACAGGAATGGAGAGAGAAAATTGTGAACTCCACTGAATTTCTTAGTTGGGTACTACAGCTCATGAAACCACATCATAATTTTGTGGTTTTCACAGAAATCCATTCAATGTTATAAGTTGCATTTATTCCTGGAAGAGAACTTGCTCAAAGCTAACTTGGCCAAATATGGTGTCACATCATAGTTTAAAAAATCACTGATAGTAAAGAAAAGTCACCAGGGAACAGCATCTCACACTGTCTTTTATGTCAACAAGACCCCATTTGGAAGACCTTCTTTCCTCTTAACTATATTTGAAAAGCTGGTTTTTCAAGACCCAAGTGTATCATCTCACATTCTTACATACTGGAATGTGTTATAGATGGTATTTTTTTGTTCCTTTATGCTGTGTTTAACTTTTAGAGAAATTATGCTAATTTTATATTTCAACGGTCTTTAATTATATTTGTAGGCATTCCTGTGAAATTCTAGAACAATTTTTGGAATAGTTTTTTTTTTTTCTTCTGTTGGTAAGAATTGAGTGTGGAAAGGTTTGGTGGACATTAATTACCTATTAGAAGTGAAAGGGAAGGAAACCCATAATTTATACTCAACTGATTTTCAATGTGTATCCAAGACAATTAGGTGGGGAAAATAGTAATTTCAACAGTTGATATGGGGGCAAGTGGATTTTCACGTGTTGGACACCTACCTCACATCATAAAAGTGAAGGTGATGGATCAAAGATCTAAATATAGGAGCTAAAACTATATGTATCTTAGAAGAAAACATAGGTATAATTCTTCATGACCTTGGATCAGGCCATAGTTTCTTGGTGACACCAAAAGCATATGCAATAAAAGAAAAAAAAATAAACTGGACTTAACAAAACATGAAAACTTTTGTGCTTCAAAGGATAGTATCAAGAAAGTAAAGAGAATTCATAGAAAGGGAGAAAATACTTGCAAATCATTTTTCTAGTTAGGGAATAGTATCTAGTGTATATAAAGAATCCTTACAACTCACAATTAAAAAATAAATATTCTAATTTAAAAATGGGCAAAGGCCATTTTTATGGCCAATTTAAATACTCCAGAGGAAGTATATAGTTGCCCAATAAGCACATGAAAAGATGTTCTATATCATCAGTCATTAGGGAAATACAAAGAGAACCACTAGGATGATTAGAGTCAAAGGTGGACAGTAATAAGCGTTGGTGAGGATTGGAGAAATTGGAACCCTCATGCTGCTAGGATCATGAAATTATGTAATTATGTAACCACATTGTAAAACTGTTTGGCAGTTCCTCAAAAGGTTGAGCATAGTTATGACATGACCCAGCAATTCCACTTTTAGTATATACCCAAGAGAATTGAAAACATGTCTGCTTAGAAACTTGTACACAAATGTTCATAGCAGCATTATTCATAATAGCTAAAAATGGAAACAATGCAAATGTCCATCAGCTGACAAATGGAGAAATGAAATGTAGTCTCTCCATACAGTGGGATATTATTCAATCATAAGAAGGAATGTCATAACATGGATGAACCTTATAAACACTA
The DNA here is from genome assembly GCF_029215605.1 of Mirounga angustirostris. Taxonomy (NCBI): domain Eukaryota; kingdom Metazoa; phylum Chordata; class Mammalia; order Carnivora; family Phocidae; genus Mirounga; species Mirounga angustirostris. The sequence continues at coordinate 169,934,951 of NW_026991709.1, read as the reverse complement.
TGCTAAATGAAAGAAGCCAATCACAACAGACCATGTATTCTGTGATTCCATTTCTGTGAAATGTCCAGAATCCATAAAAGCAGAAAATAGGGTAGGAGTTGCTACTTGCTGAGGGGAGGAGAGAATGGGGAATGACTGCTAATGGGTCTGGGATTTCTTTTTGGGGTGATGCAAGTGTTCTGGAATTAGATAGTGGTAATAGTTAAATCAACTCTGAATTTCCAAAAAACCTACTGAATTGTATAGTTTGGAAGTGTGAATTTTGTTGGATATGAATGAAATCTCAATTAAAAAATGAGTACACATAGAAAAATTTGAAGCCTACTGCTAACAAAACATGAAAGTGAAACACATATAAAATAAAATACCAACTTTTGACTAAAAAAACAAGTGAAAAAAGGGTAAAAGGGAAGGAAATAAAGCAAGACCTTATTAGATGACAGTTTTTTAGATGACCGTTTTCGATTGTATTTGAGGATATGTTCTCGGTGGGAGGTGCATTATAATTCATTCAACAAAGGTTATTGAAGGCTTATGTACTGGCTAGACCCTTTGGAGCACAATGATGAATGAGACCCGGGGCCTATATTTGCAGGCCTTTGCAGAATTCTGGAGGTGGGAGGTCAGGTAGATAAGGTGGAAGTTAGAAGTCTGTGCTGAGGCACCAAGGCACAAAGGGTAACACATCCATGAGGATGAATTCCGAGCATTTATAAAGGCATTGTCTGTAAAGAGTTACAACTGGATTATTTGGAAAGCTGAGTATGTGTCTTCTCTGCTTTGGGAAGAGATGGGGGTGTCTGATTCCATCTAGGGGATGAAAGGCCTGTCTAGGTGTGTTAATAATAAGTAAAAAAGTCTTTCTGCTACATTGATGTCAGTGTGCCCAAGCAAAGAATTCATGATTTTTCCATTGGGTGTAGATGGGCCATGTGTGAGAGAGGTGGTATGGAGATCGTCTTAGCTGGAAAGGAGGCCTCTTCAGAGAAGAATCTGGGAGCACAGTGCTGGATTTTCAGTGACTGATGAGGGCCTGCAACTGCCAGAATAGATCGGTTTCCCCCTGAAGAGGGAATGCAGGGGAGAGACCTTTAGCAGTAGCAGGCTGATCTCCAGGATGCCTGTTAAAAGTGCCAGCCAGAGCAGAGGGACACCTTGTCCTTACAGATGTGATGCCCTGAGAAGGGTATGGTATCCTTTATGTAGCATTCCAGCTGGAATTGAACTACTCGATTTAAAAAAATGGGGGATTGTGTTGTTAAATGTCGTGGTCATAACAGATGAAGATCAACTGTAGTAACGTTACAAGTAAATGTAATCCCTGGTCCTCACTGGATCTTGAACTGGAGTGGGGAAAGTGCTAAGAAGGCCATTGTTGGATCAAATGACAAAGTAGAGATGTGGACTACCAGTTAGATAAGTGTACAAGATCAGTGTTAATAGTACCGAAACTGATAATGTGCTGTGGTCATGTTAGAGGATATCCTTATTCTTAGGAAATGGACACTGAAAGAAGTGTCAAGGGCATAATGTAATGCAACTTAGTCTCAGATGGTTCAGGAAATTATTTCATATGCCATTCATGTATATCATACCTATGAAATGTTCTATATTCTATATGTATATATAAAGAGAATAGGAATGATAAAGCAAATGGGCAAAGTGTTAACAAAATGTGACTTTGGGTAGAGTAGTTTATGTATTACTACTCTTTCAACTTTTCTGTAAGTTTGCCATTATTTACAAATAAAAACCTAAGAAAAATTCCCCAATGATTGAAAAAGTCAGCTTTAAGCATCTCTCATTTAAGGCTGGTGTATGAAGCCAGCTTGATACTTCCAGCCAAGTAAGAACTTTGCTACCCTTCTTCCCACATCTCCTGCTGCTACCCAGATGGGGTCCAAAGTGAAGTAGGCAAGATAGGAGTAGGATGGGGAGGATGGAGGCATAAGACAGGAAGTGGGAAGAGTGGAATCTTAGCTCGAAATAATATTTGGAACTTTGATCATTAATGGGTCTAGATAATTGTAATTTCTGAATTGGCAGTATTTGCAACCTAGGATAGTCAATGTCTTGCTGTTACTAGAGTCTTACCCAATTTTTTTTTTTTTTAACTAGGGAGAGAAAAGAACCTTTCCACCAAATACATTTTAAAACGGTGTTAGATGATCCCTGATTAAATCAGGAGTCCACATACCCATTACATAGACAAGTCATAAGGCAGTCCTAGAGTGAAGGTACTCTGGGATCCTGGGGGCGGGAATGATGTTCCTGCATGGTAGGGAGGGGTAGGATGGAGGACACGCAAGTCTTCCCTGGGAAGCTGAACTATGAGGTGAACCTAAAGCATGATAGATGAAGAGTGGCCTAGGCAGAAAATGAAGATTTTGCTGGTTGAGATGATGGCATGGGAAGATAATTTCTGGCAGAGGGAACAACTTGGTAGAGATACGGAAGAGTGACATATGGCACATGTTTGTGAGAATTGTAAGTAGTTTGGAATGGCCGGAGTGGGACGTTGGTGGAGGAGTGCTGTGAAGAAGTGAAGCTGGAGATGGGCCATATGAAGGGCCGCGCATTTCTGGCTACCATTCTTTCTACCACGCCTGAACATTTGAAGCATCTGAATGTTTTCATTGCTAAGCTCTTTGATATATGTACCTACAGGACTTGGGAATCCAAGTTGCTAGTTGTCTCTTGAGTCTGTTAGAACCCTGCTAGGCAGAGTGGTCCCCAGAGCAGCACTTCCATCACCTGGGAGATTGTTAGAAATGCAGAATTCCAGGTCCCTGCTCAGAGCTGCTGAATTAGTGCCTGCATTTTAACAAGATCCTTAGATGATTTGTCTGCATATTAAAGTGTGAGTGCGGTTTTTAGAATTCATTTATTCTGCAGGCCACTGTTTCTCAGAGTGTGATTGGGGGGTCATTCACATTAGAATCACCTGGAGAACTTGGTAAAATGAGGATTCGTAGGCCCTACTCTCCATCCAGACATCAGTATGGTAGTAAAATCCCCTGGCGATGGTGCTGTACCCCTGTTTGAGCATACTACTGCTCTGTGAAGTCCTAAAGGAGCTCTTCTCAGTGGAAGTCACCTGGGGAGTTTGGGTGGGAAACCTTGCTCATGCCCCACCTTCAGGCCAGTGAATTCGAATGTGTGAGGGAGGGGCTGGATCCATGTGACTCTGAGGACTAGCTGGGCCAGGGAATTACAACCCTAAAGGATTTTAGGCAGGGGAGTCAGTTACAGGAAGAGAATTCCAGCTGTCAGGCAGAATTTCAAGTATAGCAAACAAAATAGCTGCTTTTGAGTCATAATTCATCAGAGTCTAGAATGCTTTTTGCCTCTCTCTATTGTCTTTATCAGTCCATCTTGTCACTTTTGGTAACTTGAGGGCACTGATTCTCAAGAAGGATAGGAAGGATGGTTTAATCCTGTGGTTCTCAGTGAGGGGTAATTTTGCCCCACCCAGAGGACATTTGGCAACATCTGGAGACATTTTTGATCATAAGAAACTGGGGGATGGGTCACTACTGACAACTGAAAAGTACAAGCCAGGGGTGGTGCTAAGCATCCTACAGTGTACTGGACAGGCCCCCACAACAAATAACTACAGGAGACATCCACCATGTAGTAACAGTGTTGAGAAACCCTGATATAATCACCTTGTTTGAGGCGGAGGTTATCATTTTGGAAGTGCTTCTTGGAGAACCTCTATTATAATAAGGCACTATTTTGGGTGGCAATGTGTATCTTTCAGGTAGGTGTTTTGGGGAGAGAAAAAGTTTAATAAACCTCATCCTTGGCAAATATTTTGACTTCCAAATGCTGCTTGGTGGTAGTCTGTGTTTGCAAAGATAAAAATAAAGTGTAGGTAAAGGAAACATAAGTCATGGAATTCAGAAAGTGACTTTTCATTTAGGGTAAATAATGACCTCTTTGAACTCTTGTTTGAGTAATTCCTTTTCACTGGATTAGAGTCAGTGAAAGGGCCACTTTGGAAGGAATCTCTTCATTGACAGTATGAGTAATATGTAAAAAGTCAAAAACATGTGGAGGAGAGGCCCTGCTCACAAATGGTGGGGGCTGATTGGGAAATCCCCACATTAGGGAGAAATACTGGGGGGCTCAGAGTTGGGTTTCTGGGTCTTCAGTGGAGACCAGTAAAGAAAAGACCAGAGTGAGACAAATGAGGTTGCGTCTTCTTTTGGTTGTTGGTATTTACTTGCCCTCTTATCTCTCTGTGGAGAAATGGGTGCAGATTGTGATTTCTTGAACACCAGGTGGAGAAAAAGTGAAGAAAACGCAGTGTTGAGGACTCCAGGTAGAGGAGCTTAGGGGGCAGCAGGTTGGCGGTATCAGCCTTTCTCATTGTGAACTGTGGGCCATATCAGGAGGTCTGGCCCACTTCACAAAGCAAGTTAATTCTGGGGCTAATATGCTGCATATAATGCAACAGATTTCTGATTCTTTCTCTGTTGTCTGTTCCTCTTCTTGCCCTGTCCTTTGGCTTCAGCAGTAGGTCCGGCAAAGCTCTGTTGAGGGGCCTTTTCTCACTTACTCTTCCATCTCTCCCACATCGGATTAGGGGACCCTCTACTCCATACACTCTAGAGTTACCGGTTGGCTCCTCTCTCTCCCCGAGGACATTCAGGACCAGATTTTACTGACTCTTTATCTCTAGTACACAGGCGCTTAAGAAATGTTTGTTGAATGAAGGAGAAATCCAGTTACTTTGAGACAGCCTATGTTTCCTTTGTGTAATGGGAGTTTCTAATGGGAAAAGTATTTTTCCAGGATCCTCAGATGACCAGTCCAATAGCTTATGTAACTCCTTTCAGACTAGATGTTCCAGACCTTCTGAATGCCCTTTTGTAGAAGATTTGACATATTCTCAGAGGTTCACAAGTGCTGTAGTTGTTTAAATAGCCAGGGCTATTACACAGTGAAATTTCATTTGCCTTTAACTCTGAGAGGTGCCAAGGATGTAGAGTTCTATCAGAGCAAAGCTTTCCAAAGTCCATGGAATTATGTGCTATTCACAGATTTTTTTTTTTTTAAGATTTACTTATTTATTTGACAGAGAGAGAGAGCGAGCACGTGCACAAGCAGGGGGAGCGGCAGGGGGAGAGGGAGAAGCAGACTCCCTGGTGAGCAGGGAACCTGATTTGTGGCTTGATCCCAGATTAGCACCTGAGCCAAAGGCAGACGCTTAACCGACTGAGCCACCCAGGCACCCCTTCACAGATCTAACCTAGAGCTGGGCATCCTCTCATTTTTAGGTGCACTTCAGTCTATTGTATTTCCTTTTTTTTTTTTTTTTAAAGATTTATTTTAGAGAGCAGAGAGCACATGTGCAGAGAGCGAGGGGTGAAGGAGAGAATGTCAAGCAGACTCCGTGCTCAGCATGGAGCCCCACATGGGAGCTAGATCTCATGGCCCTGAGATCATGATCTGAGCCGAAACCAAGAGTGGGATGTTCAACTGACTGAGATTCTCAGGTGCCCCCGGTCTACTGTCTTTCTTATTTGACCAGTCCATCCATCTCTTTCTTTACAGAATATATTGGCAAATTGGATCAGGTCATATATATATATATAAAACAGGGTTTCCTTCTTTCCCTCCTTCCTTCCTTTTAACTTAAAGACAACCTTGTTTTGAACTTGGTGAATACTTGTGTGGTTTTTATAAAAGTTTCATACTTGAAATTTCACAGATGATTTTGTTACATAAAATTTTAAGCCTATATAAGCTGAGAGAATAATGATATAATGAACCTCCATGCACCCAACACCCACGTTTAATAGTTACAAACTCATCGCCAGTCTTGTTTCGTCTATATCCCCCATTCCCCTTTCCCTGATTATTTTGAAACAAATAGACGTCCTAGCATTTCGTTACAGATTGCATTTTTAAATTGCTGCCTATTAATGGTATTATATTTGGATAATACAGGGAGTCAGCAGAGAAAAGCCTCCCTCAGTCACAGTCCCTCTGGGTATTAGGCTTTGGGCCAGGGAATGCTCATTGCCCAGGGTGTCCTGCGAGTAACGCAAATAACTGAGGCCATTTGGGGAGTCAGTGATGTAATCTCTGTTGCGCCTTTCCTCCTCTCCATTATAAACCAGCAAATGCCCAACCCAAAACCCTGACAAAACAAAGCATGTTTTCCCAGCAATGGAAATCAGACACTATTGTTAACCTTTCACATAAAGGGAAAATGTGTTTAATCCTCCTTATTGTGAGAACAGCTATTTCATTTTTATCTTTTATTGAGGTATTACACACACACACACACGTACCTAAAATGTAGATCTCGGTGAAGTTTTACACACACACACACACACACACACAGTTTTTCTCTCTTTTTCTCTCATGAACCCCAACCACATTGAGGTAGAGACCACTTCCAGCACCTCAGAAGGTGCCCCTTCTCAGGAAATACCAGCCCCCAACAAAGGTAACCAGTATTCAGACTCTATAGATTAGTTTTGCCTGTTCTTGAATTCACATAGATTCATTAAGTATAAATGGATTCTTCTTTTTTTTTTTTTGCTTTGACTTCTTTCGCTCAAAATAATTTGTGAAATCCATCCATGTGTGTATAACAATAGCTGTTTATCCAATGCAGTGTATCCTCCCAGCGTTGCAGTGTAGAATGAATATGCAGTTTGTTTATCCATTCTATCACAAGGGTGAATATTTGAGTGTTTACTCTGTGTCAGGATCTGTACAGTTTTAAATGAAGTAGTTAATCTTCTAAGTTAGTTTGTAGTTAGCTGTTGTGGTTATTGCCCTTTTATAGGCAAGAGACAAAAACCTACAGAGATGAGATAATTTTCTCCAAGATCATACAGCTAACATGATAGAGCTGAGGTTTAAACCCACTCAGCTAGATGGTAGAGCAGTGTACACTTGAGCCCTTCCGTGTCTGAGTTTCCTATGACTTACCTGACCTGGAATATAGGCTTCCACATACTCCATCAGGTCTCAAGGGTCTGTGGTCCCATAGGGATGACTCATTTGCTAGAGGAAGAGAACTGGAGTAACGAGGCCAACACTGCTCAGCTAGTGAAGGGTGGAACCAGGCCTGGACACCCAGCTTTCCAGATTTGCTGTCTCTTACTTTTTGGCATTCTCTTCGGTGACGGTAAAAGCCTTTGTTTATTTCCATTGCCAGCAGAGTGCAGTGGTTTTTCACACTGCAGTTCAGCTAGGACTAAGATAAGCCAAAAAGCAAACTGCTAGAAGAATATTGGGTAGCTCACAAAGTCAATAGGGAGGCAACCAGGCTCAGGCACTAAGGGAGGTGTAGGGGCACAGCAAGGTACTTGCTTCGGAACCCTTTTGGCGGGGAGGGTGCTGCCTCTGTTGCAGTGACCCATCACCCCTCATTGATACACTATGCATATTGCCCCGGACATCTGACCCTGCTGTCACAGTGATCTTTAACTGGCTCTGGGTCTCTGCCTCTGTCTGTCCAGGTGCAGAGGGCAGGACATCTGACATTCCAAGGGCTAGCAGATGCCTGTGCTAAGGCTGCAGCTGGAAGAAACTTGTGTGCACTTTTGTATAGTGGGAAGAGGCCTTGCCTTTTTTTTTTTTTTTTTTTTTTTTAAGATTTTATTTATTTGACAGAGAGAGACACAGCGAGAGAGGGAACACAAGCAAGGGGAGTGGGAGAGGGAGAAGCAGGCTTCCCGCTGAGCAGGGAGCCCCATGCGGGGCTCGATCCCCAGACCCTGGGATCATGACCTGAGCTGAAGGCAGATGCTTAACGACTGAGCCACCCAGGCGCCCCAAGAGGCCTTGCCTTTTTAACTAAATTTTTTACTTTCTATCTCTGGGTTAAAGCTGATCCATTTTCAATAATGTGTGCAAATAAGTAAATAAAAATTTGCTTGGTTGAGCTGAAGTAGGAATTTCTACCTGTGTTTCCACTTTATTAATGTGTTTGTGAATGATGACCCTACAACCAGGAAAGATGATGAAGGTAGAGGAAAATAGCCTTGCCTGTAGTCAGCTTGGGTTTTCTTTTTTTTTCCATGTATTTTTTTTAAGATTTTATTTATTTATTTGATAGAGAGAGGGAGAGCACAAGCAGGTGGAGTGGCAGGCAGAGGGAGAGGGAGAAGCAGGCTCCCCACTGAGGAAGAAGCCCAACGTGGGGCTCGATTCCAGGACCCTGGGATCATGACCTGAGCTGAAGGCAGCTGCTTAACTGACTGAGCCACCCAGGCGCCCCTCCATGTATTTTTTTAAATTGAAATATATTTGATATATAACATTGTATAAATTTAAGGTATACAACTTGATAATTTGATACATTTATATATTGTGGTATGATTGCCATTGTAGCAATAATTAGCATATCTATCACATTGCATAGTTATCCTTTTTTTATTTATTGGAATAATTAAGTTCTGTCTCTTAGCAAATTTGATGATTATAGTACACTACTGTTGTCTACATTCACTGTCTTGCGCATCAGATCTCTAGGGCTTATTTACTACTTGTAAGTTTGTACTCTTAAACAGTATCTGTCCTGAGTTTTCTACTCAGAAAAAGCATCTGGTTGCCTAAATGGGAAAGAATTACCGCGTTTTCCTTTGTCTCTTAATAACAACGTGTATATTTTTTTACAGACAGGTAATGGAAGGTTTATTTGGCAGTCCCAATTGGAAAATGTCACTTAACTTCAAAGGGCTCCTGTCATGACTTGGGAAATGTGATTAGCAAGCAACAGACACAACCAACAGTCTGGTTTCCTCTTAATAGTGAACTGGAGTTAATTACTTGTTCATGGAAGGCTTTTCTTGGAATTAAGAGTAGGTTTTACTTTTGTGAACTGCCATTTTGGAGTATTCTTTCACCTTGAGTATCCATTTATTCATTGGCCCAATATTTTTTCTTTTTTTTTTTTTTATTATGTTATGTTAGTTACCATACAGTACATCATTAGTTTTTGAGGTAGTGTTCCATGATTCATTGTTTGCGTATAACACCCAGTGCTCCATGCAATATGTGCCTTCCTTAATACCCATCGCCGGGCTAACCCATCCCCCCCACCCCCATCGCCTCTAAAACCCTCAGTTTGTTTCTCTGAGTCTATAGTCTCATGGTTCATCTTCCCCTCCGATTTACCCCCCCTTCATTTTTCCCTTCCTTCTCCTAATGTCCTCCATGCTATTCCTTATGTTCCACAAATAAGTGAAACCATATGCTAATTGACTTTCTCTGCTTGACTTATTTCACTTAGCATAATCTCCTCCAGTCCCATCCATGTTGATGCAAAAGTGGATTATTCATCCTTTCTGATGGCTGAGTAATATTCCATTGTATATATGGACGACATCTTCTTTATCCATTCGTCTGTTGAAGGGCATCTTGGCTCTTCCCACAGTTTGGCTATTGCAGACATTGCTGCTATGAACATTGGGGTGCATATGGCCCTTCTTTTCACTACATCTGTGTCTTTGGGGTAAATATGCAGTAGTGCAATTGCTGGGTCATAAGGTAGCTCTATTTTTAATTTTTTGAGGCACCTCCACACTGTTTTCCAAGGTGGTTGTACCAACTTACATTCCCACCAACAGTGTGAGTGTTCCCCTTTCTCCACAACCTCTCCAACATTTGTTGTTTCTTGCCTTGTCAATTTTTGCCATTCTCACTGGTGTAAGGTGGTATCTCAATGTGGTTTTCATTTGAATTTCCCTAATGGCTATTGATGATGAACATTTTTCATGTGTCTGTTAGCCATTTGTATGTCTTCTTCAGAGAAGTGTCTGTTCATCTCTTCTGCCCACTTTTTGACTTGATTATTTGTTTTTTGGGTGTTGAGTTTGAGAAGTTCTTTATAGATTTTGGATACCAGCCCTTTATCTGTAGTGTCATTTGCAAATATCTTCTCCCATTCTGTGGGTTGCCTCTTTGTTTTGTTGACTGTTTCCTTTGCTGTGCAGAAGCTTTTTATCTTGATGAAGTCCCAAAAGTTCATTTTCGCTTTTGTTTCCCTTGCCTTTGGAGACATGTCTTGAAAGAAGTTGCTGTGGCCAGTGTGGAAGAGGTTACTTCCTATGTTCTCCTCTAGGATTTGGATGGATTCCTGTCTCACATTGAGGTCTTTCATCCATTTTGAGTTTATCTTTGTGTATGGTATAAGAGAATGGTCAAGTTTCATTCTTCTGCATTGGCCCAGTATTTTACTGAATGCCATGGGGACAGAATGATGAATAAGGCAGATTAGTCCTACCATTGTGAAACTTTCAGTGTAGTAAAGTTGAATTGGGAGAATACTTGAAATATGGATTGTTTACTATTTCCCTTTCAATACTTCTTTTTAAATCTTAACTCCGTTACTGGGGAATACTCTGCCTTTTCTTCTGTTCTTTTGAAGTTTTTATTCTCTGCCCTTCTCCTTTTCAAAAGAAGGCAATATATGAATGATCAACACTTAAATTTTTTGTTTTTGTAACTTACATAACTCTCCCCTTGATTTCTCTCCATATAAAATTGCATTTATATATGATGGGTGAATAAAGAATTTTTTTAAAAAAATGATTGTTGATTATTTGTGTTTCTGGTCCTTGAAGTAGGTTTGAAGAGCTCAAATTCTATGAGAGAAGGGACTGTTTTTGTCTAGTTAACTGCTGCAACACTGGCCAGTGGATGGTGGTAGAGAGGGTGAAATGGATCCTTGGCATTCTGAAGGACAGACAACCATAGAGGTTTGCTAGGTACCCAGCAAATGCCTTCTTCCTTGGCACTCAGCTGAAGTACATATTTTAGTTCCTTGTAGCACCGTGAGGTCATGTGATTGGCTATCAGCAATGACTGGTGATACAAGTTTTGTGTTACTCCCAAGCCAGTACAGTTAAGAGCTGGTGTGCCTTCTCATGGTTCTCTTCCCTAGAACCTTCTCCTTCAGTTGAAATTGGGAGACCCGAGGGCCTGTGAGACTTGTCTTTGGGGTGTCTGCCCAGTAGCAGAATTGCTGGATTACATGTTATAGGCTCTGTGTATCTATATAACTTGACTCCTCCCTAGTAGCCACACTAGTCTGTGTATCCATCAACAGTGCAGAAGGGTTCTGTATCCCCACTGCTCCCTGGCATTATCCAGCTTGCTGCCTTTTGTCACTCATTTGTGGAGTGGTAACTCAGAATTGAGATGCCCTTGAGTACAAAAAGGTTGTTTTAGAAAGTTACACATTTTCATTGATAGGTGCACATTCTTTAAAAAATGAAATATTGAGGGTTGGGAATGAACTTCATAGATAGGGACTTTCTTTTGTGGGTGATGACAATGTTTTGGAACCAGGTACAGGTGGTGGTTGCACAACATTATGATCTACTAAATGCCACTGCATCGTTCACTTTAAAATGGTTATTTTTATGTTATGTGAATTTCGCCTCAAAGAAGTTCAAATATTGATAAAATGCAGAATAAAAATAACAGTCCTGTGTCTGACACTCCTGCCTCCAACTTTCCAGAGGCAACAATTTAGAATATTTTAACATTTTCTACTGGTATTTACCCCTGTATTTCTAGATGATGTGTATCTCTTGATGTCTGTAGATGAACCTATTATAAATATCTTCTGCTGACTTCCTGTTATTGTAGATGAGGTTGGCTTTCCGACACTCTTCTGCTCCTCTTCCATCCTCCCATTAGAGTTGTACCACTTCTTTTTGGCTAGACTAATAATGTCAGTCTTAGATTTTTATGACTATGTAAATATTGTTCACTGTTGAGCTACCGACATACTAGATTTTAATGTGCAGCTTTCCTGTGGAGTTAGTAATAATGTTTTCTTTGTTTACATAACTCTTTCATAGCGTGTACTAAGTCTTCTCTGCCTCTGAAAGCCTCAGTATGTTTCCATGTGGCAGGGGATGGAATCATCTCTCACTCCTGGTCCTTAGCACCATGCTCTCAGCCCCTGGAGCGCTTTGTCCTTGCTCCGGCTTGGGCAGTGATGTGCCCTGCACAATGTCCTCCTGGGTTCCTGAGCTTTTCCAGGGTTCCACTGGGCAAATTGTCTTCCTTCTCCCTGGTACCCCTCTGCAGACACTCAGGCTTCACTTCTCTCTATCAAGTTCCACCCCTCCATCCTCTTTCCATCTTCATTTATTGCAACTTGGGAAGATGGAACTGAGTTTCGTAGGGGATGGATTTAGGTTTTACTGTTTTCTTTTGGGGGAAGGGAAAGGAGAGAGGAGGGGTCTTTTTTTCTGCCCTCCCTAGTCAAAGATGGGTAGCTCCGTTCTATTTGTAATGCTGACTTCCTCAACCTTTCTCCTCTTCAGCATCCCTCCCCTCCCCCTCCCCCACTCCTTAAATAACTCCTGTATTTCCAACCTGCTAGTTGATGGATGGCTTACTCAACATTTCAGCTTGGATGTTTCATAGGCATCTTAAACGAAGCATAGTTGAAATTACTGATTTCTACTTTTCTCCCCAAATCCACTCCTCCCCAGCCTTCCCTTTCTTAGTAGGCATCAACACCAGAAAGAAGGCTCCCTTAGGAGGTTCTTGGCTTAAAGTCCTTTGGTAGCTTCTCACTGCTTTTAGAATAAAAATTAGATGCCTCCCCAGGGTCTACACCACCCTGCATGACGCAGTGTCTGCTTGCTTCTCTGGCCACATCTCTTGTAACTCTCCCTGTTGCCCAGTACCTTCAGGCCATCTTTTCTGTTTTTTTTTAATCTTTTCAAAATTTCTTTTATTTAAGAGCCTTCGCACTTGCTAGTCATCTTGCCTGGAAGGCTTTGCCACCAGGTGTTTATCAAGGCGGCTCCCCCACACCCTTCGTCTCTCTGTCAGATGCCACTGTGCCGGGGGTGCCCATCCTGATGACCCTGGGTCAGATGCTGCTTCTCCACAGCAGCCCCACTGGGCTTCCCTCCACATACTTTTGACTTGATGTCATTCAACTTGCATCTTTAGTTTTTTGCTGTCATTAAGAAACTTGCGAGTTGGGTGCAGTGTTGTATTTTCAGCACCCTGTACTGCACCCAGCACACAGTAGGCACATTAGTAAATGGTAATTGCGTCCATGAATAGATTCCTGGGGGCTTAGGACTGGAGGTGTCTTGAGAGGACATACCTGTCATGACTTGGGGAGCTGTAGAGATTACAGCACAATATAGTTACTAACTCAGCAGCTATCACTGCACTCCTTCTGTACTCCTAGGCCCTGGGTTACGAGTGCATGCCAAACTGACAAAAATCTCTGCACTCAGGAGGCTTTCATTCTAGAGTTCAAAAATCTAGGGATGTAGGTGCAGGATGGTGTGGAGAGAGTGGGGTTTTGGCTGTTCTTCTGGCAGCCTTTATTATCTGACTTAGTCCCTAAGGTGACTCCCTCTGAGAGGGCTTCTTTTGCTTTCTCCCCCAGGGACCTTGTTGCAGAGGGCTCCATGAACACCTGTTGACTTCTTCTTTCTGTTTTGTTTTTGTTTGGTTGGTTGGTTTTCCCAATGCAGGGCTTGAACTCATGACTCTGAGATCAAGACCTGAGCCATGATCAAGAGCCTGACACTTAACCAACTGAGCCACCCAAGTGCCCCTTGACTTCCTCTTCTCTTAACTGGACACCACAAGTGCTCATTTCATAGTTAATGCATCCTCAAGTAGTTGACCCTTCTCCCTCCAGCCAAGTTCTGGGATGCTGAAGGTCTCCCATGGCCTGTTCTGTTTGGGTTCCAGCCCACTGAGCCCTTCAGCATGTAACCCAACCCTCTGTTCGACTAATTTCTTCTGTGTTAGCCCAGTATGGCATCTGCTAAAGCTTAGGAATATTCAGAAGTAATTTTTTGAAAGCTTAGTTTATTCTTCAAAGGCCTAAAATAACACTTGTCACATAAGGTATTCTTTGTGGCATTTCTTTGGGGTGAGATCAAACCACTGTGTGTGTGCGTGTATGTACATGCATACATATATATATATATACACATACACATACATGTACTCCCCTCTCTCATATATGTAATATATATATTCTTTTGGATTTCCTGTATTTATGTATTTCTATACTTGGCACAGTATTAGAATCCAGTGGAACTTTAATTTTGCCCTGCTGTGCCATCCAAATAGCAAAGGGCAATGTGGAGCCGCTGACTTGCAGAATTTTGGAAGGTTAGTTTAACATCACATTTGAATTGCTTAATTTAATTTTCTCTTTGAATCAGTTGCTAAGCAACTGGGAAGACAGGACAAAATCAGCAAGGCTAATTTGGTTTTGTTACTAGTTTGTTAGCATCTCTTATATTTACATAGCTGGTTGGTTGTAAATACGCTTAATCCAATGCAATGCTTTGTTTTGTCCAAGGAAAATAGTTGGTGTGGAAGTTACGGCAAGACTTTGGTTGGATTGATAGTACTTAAATTGACACTGTCATCCTAGATGAAGGGAAAGTCCCCTGAAGTTTTGAGCCTGTGTTGTGGCCCATTTATTTAAGTCGGGTGTTTGACTTGGCTGTCCCATGAACACTTGTAGAATGGTACTTTCCATTTCATGTTAATCCCTTGGCATTATGATTCCAGCCTGATTGTTCCTAGAACCAACTTAAATTCTTTTGTTTGCAATTCATACCATTTAGCTATTATCATATGAAGTGTGTTAGAGGAAAAAAATAGACTGCTTTACTCTCATTATTGATGAAGTTTGAAATTGTTTACCTAATTTGGCCCATAAAGTAAGTTCTGTGTCAAATACTAATACTGATGGCGTTCATGTTTTGAATGCCTTTTTTTAAAGTCATGTGATTATCAAGGAAGTCACCATTGTCCAGCCCACCTCTGCCCACCACCAAAGCTAGGACCTAAGCTGACCAATAGTCTCATGGTTGTGTGTGCTTGTTCATGGGGTAAATGGGGGGGGGGTTCACATATGTGAAACTGGTAGGAATACTGTCTCAGTGATGTCATTAAGTTGCCACTGAGACAGTAAATGACAGTGACGTGTGGCTTTCATAAGAGGTGGAGACAACAGCTCTATCTTTTAATAGATTACCTGCAGTGTCCTTTGTTTTCTAATGATCTAGATGGCATCTTTCATATGCCCTAATGATTACTTTGAGTAGGTGGATTATGTTCTTGATAAGGGTAGGCATCAGTGGTTTTATATTTAACTTATAACTGCTTGTGATTAGGTAGAAATATTTAGTGAAGAAGGAGATTACAGAAAGGGGGAAAGTACTTTTTATTTCTACAATTAAATGATCTTTTATTTTTTTTCCTGAACAGTGTCAAGGGATTGTGTAGTACTTTTTAAAAATTCAATGATCCCAACAGAAGAAATGGTGATCTGAATTAGAGCAAAGTCCTAGTGTCTACATACTTGATAGCAAATGAATTTTTGTTGCTTTGAAAGAGTTATTTGGTGTAGACTATAACTAGGTATTTTCCTGTTTGAGGTCCTTTAAGAGAATCTGTTTCAGTGAACAGATGAGAATAAGTGTGTGGTTACTAGATTGAATGTCCTTAGAAGCTCGTTCTGAAATACTTCAGAGTATACTTTTTCCAAACCTGGGTTTTCATTCCAGAGTTATTAATTTTACTCTATAAATACTTAACCTTTTTTTTTTTTTTTAAGATTTTTTATTTATTTATTTGACAGAGAGAGAGACACAGCAAGAGAGGGAACACAAGCAGGGGGAGTGGGAGAGGGAAAAGCAGGCTTCCCGCGGAGCAGGGAGCCCGATGTAGGGCTCCATCCCAGGACTCTGGGATCATGACCTGAGGCGAAGGTAGACGCTTAATGACTGAGCCACCCAGGCGCCCTAATACTTAACCTTTTAAAAACCCAATTATGTCAAAATGTAAACTTCTTAGGGAATAAGTGTCAATTTTTGTGTTAGTTTTTTAGAGCAATTATTTCTAAACTTTTTTGGTAGCATGTCCCTATCAAAAATATTGACAAGTATACATCTAAACTATGTCTATGTAAATATTTAAAAGTTCTATATATGTGTTACAGTACTAATATATTGTATACATTATAAAAACAGGAAAATAAACATTGATGAAAAGATGAAGATTAAACAGCGTAGTATCCTATCATGATTATCCTATTATGATTATCCTACCATAAGGCACAGAGGTGCTGTAGGGTTAGACTCATCATTAGAGACAGTGCTTTAAATGGTTTTATCAGGTTTATTATCTAGGTGATTTCAGATTTTCTTTTTTAGATCATCATTATTTTCCCTGTCTAGTGGCTCACAAGAGGAATGCAACAAGGGTTGATTGTGCCTTTTTCTTACATGCTCGGTTTGCATTACAATTATCTTGTGCTCGATTTGCATTACAATTATCTTCGATGTTTGGATTTCTTTGCAGAAATACTTTGAAGCCACTTGTCTGTTGTGTGAGGGCCAGTTCTTTTTTTTTTTTTAATTTTATTTTATTATGTTAGTGACCATAATTACATCATTAGTTTTTGATGTAGTGTTCCATGATTCATTGTTTGTATATAACACCCAGTGCTCCATGCAGAACGTGCCCTCTTTAATACCCATCACCAGGCTAACCCATCCTCCCACCCCCTCCCCTCTAGAACCCTCAGTTTGTTTTTCAGAGTCCATAGTCTCTCATGGTTCATCTTCCCCTCCAATTTCCCCCCCTTCATTTTTCCCTTCCTACTATCTTCTTCTTCTTCTTTTTTTTTTTTTTAAAGATTTTATTTATTTATTTGAGAGAGAGAATGAGATAGAGAGCATGAGAGGGGGGAGGGTTAGAGAGAGAAGCAGACTCCCTGCTGAGCAGGGAGCCCGATGCGGGACTCGATCCCGGGACTCCAGGATCATGACCTGAGCCGAAGGCAGTCGCTTAACCAACTGAGCCACCCAGGCGCCCCCTTTTTTTTTTAAACATATAATGTATTATTTGTTTCAGAGGTACAGGTCTGTGATTCATCACAGCGCTCACCATAGCACATACTCTCCCCAATGTCTATCACCCAGCCACCCCTCCCACCCCCCACCACTCCAACAACCCTCAGTTTGTTTCCTGAAATTAAGAATTCCTCATATCAGTGAGATCATATGATACTTGTCTTTCTCTGACTTATTTCGCTTAGCATAATACCCTCTAGTTCCATCCACATCGTTGCAAATGGCAAGATTTCAGGGTTTTTTTGTTTTTGTTTTTGTTTTTTGATGGCTGCATAATGTTCCATTGTATATATACACCACATCTTGTTTATCCATTCATCTGTTAATGGACATCTTGGCTCTTTCCATAGTTTGGCTATTGTGGACATTGCTGCTATAAACACTGGGGTGCACGTGCCCCTTCAGATCACTACATTTGTATCTTCGGGGTAAATACCCAGTAGTGCAATTGCTGGGTCGTAGGGTAGCTCTATTTTCAACTTTTTGAGGAACCTCCATACTGTTTTCCAGAGTGGCTGCACCAGCTTTCATTCCCACCAACAGTGCAGGAGGGTTCCCCTTTCTCTGCACGTGAGGGCCAGTTCTACTACCTAAGATGATATATGAAGTCGTATGAGCCCAGGCATACCCACATGGAAACACATCATGATGCACCGACACTGAGGGACAAAGGCTTGTGCTGTTTCAGTGCAAGCCCCCCTGATAGTTTATTTCTGCTCCCGAGAATCATCTTGTATATGGTGCTCAAGAGACCACTGCCCTAAGAGGTCCCTGCCAAAAAGATTCTTTAGTATTTATTTATTTCTAAGTAGGTTCCAGCATGGAGCCCAACATGGGGCATGAACTCACGACCCTGAGATCAAGACCTGAGCTGAAATCAAGAGTCAGACGCTTAACCCACTGAGCTACCCAGGCACCCCTTCTGTAGTTTTTTTTTTTTTTTTAATGTAGTTGGATGGAAGAGAGTTATATTTACATATGAAAATGCTTGTGTTGTTGCATATTACTAGGGTGTCCATCCTTCTGTCTGCCCATGATGAAGGAAAGGAGATCACTATGGGGTAGCTTTAAGAGCCCTGAACTCCGAGTCCTAGATCCGCCCCTAACTGGCTGTGTGACAATGGCCATTGAATTGACTTACTTTCTGAAAGCCTCAGTTTCCTCACCTGGCACCTCACATTGTGGTGGTATAGATTAAAGGTCAGAGGAAAGGTTCCTAAAAGGGCCTTGTAACTTGTCATTTATACATACGTAGAATGTTTTTTCATAGGTTGAATGCATATACTTCCTCAAAAATGATTTTTATTTGTTTCACTTCTAGATTGCCTCTTTAAGCTATGTCCCATGAATCGCTACTCTGCCCAGAAGCAGTTCTGGAAAGCTGCCAAGCCAGGGGCCAACAGCACAACAGATGCCGTATTGCTCAACAAACTGCACGTACGTATTTGCGAGGGACCTCTCCATGATGGGGGTCTTAGGAACGGCCACTTGGGTTGTGTCTGAGTGAAGTGGGTTAGCTTTGCAACCCTCCAGCTCTGGGCACAGGCTTTCCTATGTCCTTGATAACGGGGTAAAAGGGAGTTGACCCTAAGAAGAGATGGGTTGGAGTCAACCTGGGATCCCTTGAGAGTTACTGTTTTCTTAGCCATTCCCTTTCTGGGGTGACTCTAGCTAGAGTACTGGTTATGAGCACAAGCTCTGGAAGCAAATCCTGGCTGTATCACTCACTCAGTACTGATCTTGGGAAAGTTAATTAGCTCTTTGGTGCCTTCATTACCTGCTTCTAAAATGAGAATGGTAATAATATCCACATCAAGAGATTGTTGTGAGAATTATGTGAAATGAAACATAAAAGGCACATGAACAGTGCCTGCAACGTAGTAAGTGCTTAATAAATTTTAGCACTGTATATATCTTGACTCTTAGCATATAAGCTTATTCCACTGCTGATGTGTTGTGTGACCATGAGCGAGTTTCGGGGCCTCTCTGAGCATATTTCTCCATCTGTAAAACAATGACATAGTTTTCTAGTGTCTCGTATCTAGATGACCTAATTCTTTGGTGAGGCTAATTTGTGTGGAACTACTTTGAGATATTTAGAAGGACATGACATATATCCAATGTAGTAGTATTAAAATTGCAACCCATTCACTATGCCCCTTTCTTGCTTTATTTTTCTCAATGTCATTTATCATAATCTTTCTAATGTATTTTATCAGCTGGCTACCCCCACTTGTATGTAAACTATTTGAGGGCACAGATTTGTGTCAGGTTTGCACATTGCTGTCTCTCTCATGCCTATAACACACAGTAGGCACTCAAATATTTACTAATGGAATGAAAAACAAAGGTCTCTTTTGAGACTTAGTGGTAATAGTTAAAGACGTAGAGTATCTGTGAGCACCATGGAGCTTACCAGGTCATCTGTCACGCTGGCTCTCCTTGACTAATTTCTTTTCTTTTTTTTTTTTTTGGCAAAGTCACAACCAGCTGCATTTGGTAAAAGGAAGGGTCCTGTGGAGGGCCTTCTTGGTCCCGTGCGTACCATGTTGGATGGGGTTAGGTGCTCTAGGTCTGATGAAAAGACCTGGTTCCTAAACTCAGTGAGCTTGTCCAGGGTGAGAACACACAGGCGGTAACTCCCATTGCATTTAAAATGAAATCTAGACGTTATGCTTTGCTGGACCCTGCTTTCTCCTCTGAGCCTTCTGAACTGCACTCACTCTGCTCCAGTAGCTTTATTTCACTTCATTTTTTTGAGCGCCATAGTCTCTTAACAATTTTGCTACCTTTGTGCTTCCAGTTTGTCAACTTAGAACTTTCTTCTCCTGACTTTTCCTAGGTGAAGACCTTTGCCTCCTTCATATCTCTGTTTAAGTGTTATCTCAGCGAGGTCTCACCTCACCTCCCTTATCTCAGCGATGCCCTGCTGGCTTTCCTCCACTGCAACACTATTTTTCTCAGCACTGATGACAGTCTGCAATTATATGTAGTACTTCCCTTAATTATCCTCTTTCATTCATTAGAATGACAGCTCCCCACGATGAGAAGCAATGGCTGGCTTGTTCACCGCTATGTCCCCAGGGCCTGTGATAGTATCTGGCCCATAGTAGGTGCTCAAGAAATATTTGTTGAATGAAGGAGCACAGTGCTAGGGAATTGGGATAAAACTGTGACAGCATCTGAACCCTCTGGGAGCTCAAGAGTTAATAAGGAATAAAGAAGTGGTGACAAGATAGTGTGGCAAGTACTATTAAGGGGTGAACCTAAAAGCACCTAGGAGGCTGTGGGAACACTTAGATGGGGCACCCAAATCCATCTCTGTAAGTGTGGGCGATGTGGTAGTCAGGGAGGGCTTCCTGGAGGAAGAAGAAGTGACAAGCTTCATTCTGAGGCATCTGTGGGAGTCAGAGGGTAGGAGAAGAAGAGAGAACAGAAACAAATAGGTTGGTTTGAATACTTAAGGGATTGCATCATTATTTTCATGATTTTAGGGCAGACATTCTCAACCTCAACAGACTCCCTCTTAATAGAAAATACTATGTAACTATATGAACATGAAATAACATTCATAAATAATATAACCTCTGAAGACACCAGATTTTTTTTAAATGAATTATGAAGGAGAAATAAAAGGAAAGTAATAAATCTTATAATCGTGTACTTTAGTTAATGCTTGGGCAGGATTACTCTAGGGGACTTAAGGAAGTAAATGTTCACTCCTGTTTGTATAAACTCTGAGGCAACCAAAGACTGTGACTCAGGTAGGTGTGTAGTACTGGCTGCTAAAAAGCATGTTTTTTGTAAGTAATTTTCCAAAATGGTCAGCAGATCTTGGTAGTGTTACAAATAATGCAAAGTATACTCTTCCCTTTATTAAATAGCCCTTGCATTTTGGGTAAATGTATTAATGGTAATTAAACCATGTAAAACTATGCTTTGTGTTGATATGTAAAATGGAGTTAGGAGCTAGACCCAGAAATTGCAGACAGCCTTTTAACCCATGTAAATGACAACCAGACATACAACTGTACAGGATTAATAATGCTTTATCCTTATACAGGATGGTACCATGCATTTTGGGGCATCCAGCATCCTGAGCCCTGTGCACTGAATATCAGTAGCACCCCCCGCCTCCCCCAACTTTGTGATGACCCAGGGTCCTCCTGACGTCTGTGCTGGGACTATGGGAATCTAGCTGAATGGGTTGGGCAAGATTGTTTAAACTTGCACATCTCTCTAATTAGCTATTTAGTGCTTATGCCTGTGGGGGTTATCTTGGAAGAAGTACGTCTTCTGTAGTTCGGACTTTTCTTTTTCTGATATGAAAATCATTCTGTTCAGTCAGGTCTTAAGAGTACATCTCAAGGGGCGCCTGGGTGGCTCAGTTGGTTGAGCGGCTGCCTTCGGCTCAGGTCATGATCCTGGAGTCCCTGGATCGAGTCCCGCATCGGGCTCCCCGCTCGGCAGGGAACCCGCTTCTCCCTCTGACCCTCCCCCCTCTCATGTGCTCTCTCTCTCATTCTCTCTGTCTCAAATAAATAAATAAAATCTTAAAAAAAAAAAAAAGAGTACATCTCAAAAACCTTCCTTTTCCTATGCTTTTTACAGCAGGAGTTGTAAAATCAGATTCCTCTTGACCATGCAGGAAGCCAACTGGAATAAAAGGAACTTGGTGGGCCTGGTTGCTAAGTGGAGTGTGCATGTCTGTGGGTCCAGAGGGGGCCGTTCTGTCCCCTTGCTATTGCTGCATGGGAACCTGGGCCCAGAGCTGCTGCCACATCTTCTACTTTTTTTCAAGAAAAGCTAAAAATTCATGCTTTATATCTAATATCTCAATTTTTAAAAAAATGTTGGCAACTAATTCAATTGAAGTTTAAAGCATCCATTCAGTACAATAATGTCTCAAGCTGGATGGGGTTCTTTAGCCACCTGTTTGCAACCTGTGATGAAGTGTCAATGGAAATTGCTTTCAGTGCTCCTTCCCATGAATGAACTGTGCAAAAAACTGCACAGTTGAAAAAATGCAATCTTGAAGGTGATCAAGAACTCTGAACTCCTTATTTAAAAAAAAAAGAAAGAAAATGAAATAGCTCTTTCATGCTGTTGGTTCTTTAAAACATTTTTTACAAAGAAAACTAGTACTTTCGGGCGCCTGGGTGGCTCAGGTGGTTAAGCGACTGCCTTCGGCTCAGGTCATGATCCTGGAGTCCCGGGATCGAGTCCCGCATCGGGCTCCCTGCTCGGCAGGGAGCCTGCTTCTCCCTCTGACCCTCCCCCCTCTCATGTGCTCTCTCTCTCTCTCATTCTCTCTGTCTCAAATAAATAAATAAAATCTTTAAAAAAAAAAAAAAGAAAAGAAAACTAGTACTTTCCCCTGATTTAGGAGTACTGATGTGACTTGGATGTTGACTTTGTGCATTTCCTACTTTCCTGCTTCTTTGGACCTTTTTTTCCCCTCTAGTGTCCAGAAGTCATGTACGTGTTTTAGTACAGTCATTAAAATGTTGTATTTTGGCCAGCTGCTTGCTTTTGGGGGTTGATGGCAAGTCTCCAGTGGGTTTTCATTTTTATTTTTGTCAACAACTGTGCAGCACCCCAATCAAAGGTCAGATTATTTTAAATTAATGCCATTTAAGGAATTAGTTGTCTAGACCACTTGACTTCCTTTTGACTAGGATAAGCAACATGTAAACAGCATTCTGAGGGAGAATGACATCTAGTGGCTGGTTACTGTGTGTTCATTCCCTCTGCAGGACTAAGTGGATCCTAACTCTTCTGGTCATGACTTCTCAAAAGTCTTTTGGCAAAATGAGCTTTCTCCTACCCACAAATCACATGTGTTCAAAGGCCTTGACTACTGTTTGCTGACAGCATTTTGACCTGCATTGTTTTGGTTCTGAGAAACGGTCAATTACATTAAGTCATAGTCTTGACAAGCTAGGAAAAGCCAGAGGAATAGCAAGTCTCTTGTCTCCCGAAGCCTGGGTCCTATATTGCTTGTTTTCAGAAGCCTTAATTCCCTATTGTATTACACAGTGTAGAGTTTGTTGACCTTAAATAACCTTTCCCCACTGTTCCAGTGACCTTTCTGTAGTAACTGAATAATGGTTTCTCTGTTTTTCTGAAATAAAATAACAGGTGGCTATGATAAGATTGACCTTGATGTTGCTTAAGGAGCATGGTAATATCCATGGTGAACCATGGTGATAGAGACCGTAGCATTAAGTGTTATTTCTTCCTTAGAAATTCAAAACAGGGCACCTGGGTGGGTTAGTCGTTAAGCGTGTGCCTTCGGCTCAGGTCATGGTCCCAGGGTCCTGGGATCGAGCCCCACATCGGGCTCCCTGTTTGGCGGGAAGCCTGCTTCTCCCTCTCCCACTCCCCCTGCTTGGGTTCCCTCTCTCGCTATGTCTCTGTCAAATAAATAAATAAAATCTTAAAAAAAAAAAAGAAATTCAAAACAGTCCTCAACCCAGTGTGTAAGGGAAAAGAGCAAAAGGTATTTAAATTATTAGGTTTTAAATTTTGAAAACGTTACCATTTAAGATGACTTTTGAAAAAATCAAGGCTATTTGTCACAGAGATATGATGAGGTTTTTGAAGAAATAACACACATGAGTATGATAGAAAAATAATTGCAAAATATACATGAGTAAAAAAAGGAAAAAAAATACAGTCCCTAAATCTTACTCCTCAAATATGATCTTGGTTTATATTTGGTGTGTTCCCCCCCCATTATATTCCTGTGTTTCTACATTTTGAAGTATCAGTGGAAATGTACTGCTGTCTCCTCTTTCTTTAACTCACTTTTTTTTCACTTAATATCTAATGAATAAATAGAATCTTTTATTTTCATTTTATTGGCCACATGGTTCTTCCACGTATGCCAGCGCTGTAATTTTACATAGCCAATCCTTGTGGGGTGGGTGGTATTCGGAATCCTGACAGTTTTTATAGTACTGAAACTAGCTGTTACGGACTTGTTTGTGTGCAAGATTATCTTTTTAGGAGAAATTTCTTGAAATGAAATTGCTAAATCAAAGTTGCGCCTGTTGAAAATCTTTGAGAGACATGGCCAGAAAATCCTTCAGAAAGATTTGTCAGTTCACTGCCTTACAGCATGGGCCATTCCTTAGAATATGCTTGAGGGGTTTAACAGACCAAGTCACATTCTGTTCAAGGGTGAAGCAACCTCGATCAGTGGGCCCAGGTGTAGTTAGTACCTCACTACCTTTTTACCAATCTGTGCCTCACTCTTGAACCCAAAAATCATGAAGAATGGTTTTAAGACTGGAATTTGGCTTTGTGGCGGAAGTTATCTAAGGACCGATGGGCGAACTCAAGTGAACACATTTGGTATTTATGTATTTAGTAAAAAGTAAAATGAATTGGAGAGTTTTCTCTTTAAAAAAGTACGCTTATACTTATAGAAAAAGTGAACTCTTCAAATGGTCTATAAGGTCAATGCATGGAATGTTCATTCAGTAGTTATGTAGGCTTGGTTATCATTAAACCTTTCAACAGTATTACAGATGTGACAGTATTTTAAGAGAGGTTCTTAGGTATTTATTCTCTAATATTTTCTAATTTTACCTTTTATATCTTTTTAGACAAATACTCTTTGGTAGAGCTGGTAGTACTTAATTAGTTTTTAATACGGAATATATGCCTTCTTGATGACTGACTTGATGTTTCTGTGTAGACATGTCAGCAAACACTGAGTTGCCCCTTTTGCACTTCATCTAAGCGTAGGAACTTAATATTTTAGATGAGTGCTTCTTAAACTGAGGCCACTGGAAATTGGGAGTAAGAGGAATGTCCATGAGAATTTTCTCTCTTAAACAGTAACCTTTATGTCATTTAAACCCAAGAAACACAGCTATGTGATTTACTAAAGATGAGTCCTTTCAGTATGAGGTTTTGAGTAGAGGAAAAAAACTGTATTTGTTGGAAGACGTTGTGTCTTATTTTATTGAACGTATTGATTTTTTCCACTTGGACATTTTTTTCTTTCTTCAGTTGTTCTGTCTGTATTAGCAGAGACAACTACTTAGTGGCAAGAACAAATACCTCTTTAAGAAGTCTAAACCCTCCTTCCAAGTAGATTGTCCAGTGCTGTGTTTGGGAGACTACCTATAGAACCTGTGCGGTGCTCTGGAGATCTCTGGAGGGGTGCAGCACAGGCATGAAACTAGGAAGAACAGAAGGTGGGAAGAAATGTAGGGAGGGTGTGGATGGAGGGGAAGAGAGACCTAGGAACGCTGCTGAGGGCAGTTCGGATGCCTAGGATTGGCATGTTGTCTGTGCTGGTATTATTTCTGGATGTGTCTTGAACCCAGGGGTTTTTATCCTTGGGTAACTGAGAGAAGCAGACTGGTAACTAATTCCGGGAGAGAGAGGGGAGGAAAGCCTCTGAATAGACCATTGTTTTACAGGGTTGAGACAGATGTGAGAAACTTACAGTGATCTGCACTAACATAGGCAGATCATTCCCTCTTGTAATGTGGTTTCTTTTTGGTTTAGGATTGCTTTCTGCAGCTTATTTTTTTTTTTTTTTGAGGTCTTTTTTTAAATTAACATATAATGTATTATTTGTTTCAGGGGTACAGGTCTGTGATTCATCAGTCTTACACAATTCACAGCGCTCACCCTAGCACATACCCTCCCCAATGTCCATCACCAAGCCACCCCAACCCCCCCCCCCACCCCCTTCCACTCCAGCTTGTTTCCTGAGACTAAGAGTCTCTTATGGTATATCTCCCTCTCTGGTCTCATCTTTTTCATTTTTCCCTCCCTTCCCCTGTGATCCTCTGCCTTGTTTGTCAAATTCCACATATCAGTGAGATCATACAATAATTGTCTTTCTCTGATTGACTTAGTTCACTTAGCATAATACCCTCTGGTTCCATCCACGTCATTGCAAATGGCAAGTTTTCAAATTTTTGATGGCTGCATAATATTCCATTGTATATATGTACCACATCTTCTTTATCCATTCATCTGTTGATGGACATCTAGGCTCTTTCCATAGTTTGGCTATTGTGGACATTGCTGCTATAAACATTGGGGTTCTGCAGCTTATTTTTGTCAAAAGATGTACCTTCCTAAAAATACTTACACTGAAGGTAGAGATGGAACATATGCTGGATTTAAAGGAAATGGAAAGATTCCTCCCCCACCCAATTTAGTCCACCAGTTGAAATTCTCATCATCAGAGTGTTAGAACATTTCTTAATTTTAGAAATGTATGTGTAATAATGTTAGAATTTATTGAATGCCTGTTATGTATCAGGCACGCATTTTCTCTGATCTCCCTTGCATTGTCCCCATTTTGTGATCGAGAATATTGAGTGGGGCTTGGGGAAATTAAGTAACCTGGCCAAGATGGTAGAGCTGGTGTGTGGTGGAGCCAGGCCCAAACCCAGGAGGTCCTGTGAAAATGCAGACTGTTCTTGGGAAAGAGGCCTGTTAGCCCATTGGCATCTGGGGGGCATCTGGCCTCAAGGAGAGGGAAGCTCCGGGAAGAGAACAGTGGAAGCTATTTTGAAATGTATGGCTGGTCACCAGGGTTTTATTATCCATCAGATTAGATACGGAATTTCTTCCCTGCTAATTTACTTCTGTTTGACCCAGTCTAGGTTTGGGGGACAGGGCTTGGAACAACAGTTTCTTTATTGCCTAGGACAAAGCTGATTCCCCTTCAGCTTTGTTATAATATGATAACAATACTTTCTGAGGTGTACAAGTAAATGAATAAAAATGCCTGTTCCAGTTGATGGCCCTGGCAGACTATTCTGGAACCCTCTCTTCAGTTTTACCAGGTTCCCGAGCATGCCAAATTTGGACTAGTAATGTCTCCTGGCCCCATTTGTACCTATAGATTTGCAGTTAACCCAAATGTGGGTTTGAGGATTATCTCTGCTACTTAATAGATGTGTGGTTTTTTAAAAAATATCCAACATCATTATATTTTATTTATTTATTTTTTAATTGAAGCATAGTTGGCACACAGTGTTATGTTTCAGGTGTAAAACATAGTGACTTGACACGTTTATGGGTTACGCTCTGCTCACAAGTGTAGCTACCATCTGTCACCATACAACACTATTACAGTATCATTGACTGTATTTCCTATATTGTGCCTTTCATCTCCATGACTTATTTATTCCATAACTGGAGCCCTGTACCTCCCACTCCTCTTTGCCCATTTTGCCCATCTCCTACCCCCTCCCTTCTAGCACCTGCCAGTTTGTTGTCATTATATATTGGTCTGTTTCTGCTTTTTTGTTTGTTCATTTCTTTTTTTTTAATGTGGGGCTTGAACTCATGACCCTGAGATCATGACCTGAGCTGAAATCAAGAGTTTGGATGCTTAGCTAACGGAATCACCCAGACGCCCCTTGTTTGTTGATTTGCTTTGTTTTTTAGGTTCCACATGTAAGTGAAATCATGAGGTATTTGTCTTTGTCTGACTCATTTCACCTAGCATAATACCCTCTAGGTTCATCCATATTGTCACAAATGGCAAGATTTCATTCTTTTTAATGGCTAAGTAATACTCCATTGTGTGTGTGTGCGTGTGTGTGTGTGTGTGTGTGGACACATACCACAATACAGATATGTGATTTTTAAAATAAGACATTATTTTTTTAAAGATTTTATTTATTTATTTGACACAGAGAGAGAGAACAAGCTGGGGGAGCGGGAGAGGGAGAAGGAGAAGCAAACTCCCTACTGAGCAGGGAGCCCAACACAGGGGACTCTGGGATCATGACCTGAGCCGAAGGCAGACACTTAACCAACTAAGCCACCCAGGTGCCTCAAAATAAGACATTATTAAGCAAAATTTCAAATGTACACAGAAGTAAATAGTATAACAAACCCCTTGTGTACCCACTATTCCAACTAATTGCAATGTCAAATAAACCTTTTAATCTCTGTTTTTTCTTCTTAAAATGGTGATAATGGGGGCACCTGGGTGGTTCAGTCATTAAGCATCTGCCTTCAGCTCAGGTCATGATCCCAGGGTCCTGGGATCGAGCCTTGCATTGGGCTCCCTGCTTGGCAGGAAGCCTGCTTCTCCCTCTCCCACCTGCTTGTGTTCCCTCTCTCACTGTGTCTCTCTCTGTTAAATAACTAAATAAAAAATCTTAAAAAAAATGGTGATAATGATCTTCTCCTCAGGGAACTACTATAAAAATTAAATAAATTACCATAGTGTCTAGCAATAATAACCAGCATTCCATAAATGCTGCAGTGACCAGGCGCTGTGATACATGAGAGTGTAGGTGCTATTTTTATCCTCATATTACAAAAGTAGAAACTGAGGCTCATGAATGTTCCAGGATGCAGAACCAGAAATCACTTGAAACCAGCATTTAAATTCAATTTTATTTTACTCCAACTTAAAAGAGGACTTTTACAAATCATAAAAGGCTATGCAAATTCTCTCCCATCCCTACCCTATTTTCTTCAAAAATACACAAGCTTTTGACGTCGTCTTAACCTAAGCAGATGTCCATGAATGCCTGAAAGAAAAAAAAAATATTTAAAAAAAGCCAAGAAGGCCAACAAAAACAAGGGCAGAGTGGGATGGCTTCCTGAACCCCTTGCTCATTTTGCTTAGGTATTTGCTTATTTCTGTGGCTCTTGTATGAACTGGTGACATTGGTTTTGCATCACTGTGGAGAAATATAAGCCATTGTTTCCTCTCTGTGACCAGTATTTCTTCTCCATGTACAGCATGCTGCAGACTTGGAAAAGAAGCAGAATGAGACAGAAAACAGGAAATTGCTGGGGACCGTAATCCAGTATGGCAACGTGATCCAGGTAGGTCATGGCCACCCTTCTCTTCTGGAGCTGGAGTGTTACAAAGAACAAAACTAAAAAATAAACACATGAGATTGGGTTTGGACAGCTTTCCAGCAGGACTCCCATGGAGACAGCCAGTCTGGTGCAAAACGTCTAGCATTTCTTCTTATATGGGTTGGATTCTTGGGCTTTTGAGTTGGCCCGCTCTCAGCACGAGAAGCCATTACTCTGCCCTGTAGTTGGTAATGTAAGTTCTGTGCAGATATTTTAAGTGAGAAGTTCCCTATCTGGAAATGAGCCTGGCTGCTGCACTTTTGTTTCACTTGCTTTCCTTGAAAGTTCTATTTGGTAAAAATTGGCTTCCCTGTAACTTTTATCTGTTGGTTCAAGAGCTGGTCACAGGGGCAGTAAGAGCAATTCAGTACCTCCAGGTAGAATATTTGATGATGGGTCTCATATCTTGTCTCACGGGTTGTGGGGTTTACTTGTTGATCCCTTGTGGCTTTAAAGTTGGCATGGGGATAAAACACACTTTAGGAAATAGCTACTGCAGGGTTTGCTAAGAAAAATCTATCTGGGTCTATCCTTGCAGAAAATAGTGTGTGAGAAGGTCCAGTGCCAAATGTAGCCTTTTTCTTTTTTCTTTTCTTTTCTTTTTTTTTTTTAAGATTTTATTTATATATTTATTTTAGAGAGCTAGTGCCTGCACAAATGGGGGTGGGTGTGGGGTGGAGGAGCAGAGGGGGAAGGACAGGAGGGGAAAGAATCTCAAGCAGACTCCCCACTGAGTTCAGAACCCAACCAGAGGCTCTGACTAGTGACCCTGAGATTGTGACCTGAGCCAAAACCAAATCCAAGGCTTTACTGGCTGAGCCACCCAGGTACCCCTGTAGCCTTTTTCTGTTTATCTAGTTGCTTGATCATTTTGATACAGACACAAAGGGTAATAGTGACCAACTTTTGAAGACCTGACCCATCTGGTTATCTTGCTTCATTATTTCCCTTTCTGAAAGATAGCACTTGCCATTTAAACTTGACTGGTTCCAAAGGAATTCCTTCCCATTGTTATTTGTGTTAGATAGAGAGCAGTGATAATCTAGATCATGGAAAAAGTAGAACTGCCACATTGGTAATAGCAACCCTTTATGTTTAAATGGGTTATTATGATTTGGCCTTTTGGAATAGTAAAGTAGCTTTCAAATCTGTTTGAAGATAGGTCCTTCCAGTCCCACTCCAAATTCCTTTCAAGTTCTGTCCAACTGAAAAAGGACACAAGGGGCCAGGTGGGCCCAGAGTTCAGTATCAGCTTTATTACTGGGCCAGACCAGTGCTTTCAAACTCAGGACTCCCTCATGTGGTTAGATCAGAGAGTATGGCTTGAACTGAAGACGGAAGGTAGGTACAGGGGCTAAGACTGTAAACCCTTAAGTGTATTCCAATTCAGATTTTGTGACTTAATGACTATGAGATTTTGGGCAAGAAATGTTCCCAGGCCTCAGTTTGCTCACTAGCAAAATGGGAATAATAATGATATTTGTTTCCTAGAATGATTGAGGGGTACCTGTCCCAGAGTAAGCTCTGAATACATTTTAGCTGATATTATTACTTCTTCGAAGCCTGGATCTTGGGATCCATCTCTATGTAATGTCAGTTTATAAACCAATTCAGTTCAGCACTTGGACAGGTATGTGGAGGATCGGGGGCCTCACCAGGATAACAATGAAGACTTAAGAGGGCATTACCTTCCCCTTGTGTATAATGGCCTAGGGATGCCAGGGACTCACAAGTCAGACTCATGACTCTAACAACATTGATAGAAGAGTGTGGACCTCCTAGGAATGTTCTAGAAAGTGTATCTATTAACATGTGTAAAAGGGATATTGGCGGTTGGCAATGAAGTTCCATGCTGGTCTTAATATTTCTCCAGGATTTGAGCAATCTATAATCTACCCTTCCATCTTCTCTTAATAGCCTGTTAATTTGGGAAGCATTAATCAGTGCTTCCTGCTATAGACCTACTATGAGACAGATTGTTTCCCATTTAGTTGTTTGGTTCTCCCAAGAATCAAGAATAAGGTGCTTAGCACTTGAAGGTGGAAATTTATAGTAGCCATGTTATTCCACATAAAATGACTACTCCTTATAGGGTCATCTCTTCAACTGTTTCTTGTGCTCAGAAGTGCCTTTCCTTAGCTCCATGTTAGGGTCAGGGATATTCAGATTGCAGTTCCTCAGCTCCTTTACATGGGATTAGGCTCCTACCTGTTAATAGTTGGCAGAGTGCTGTTCCTTGCTGACGGTGTGCTTGACATCAACAGCATCCATCTTGTCCATGGCCATGTTGGGGGGATAAAATAAAATATTTCTTCTTCCTTCTACTTCTCCCTTTGCTCTTTCTTATTTTCTAATTATTCCTTGCCTCAGGCACTTCGATGACTCTCTAACTTCACAGTTAGCTCAGGGGTGGAAGGAATGTTTGATACATATTATGTGACTGAGAGAGACATCTTAGAGATTCAGAGACCTGCTGACACTCCCCTTATTCTCTCTGTGGGTTTTCAGCTCCTGCATTTGAAAAGTAATAAATACCTAACTGTGAATAAGAGGCTTCCAGCTCTGCTGGAGAAGAACGCCATGAGAGTGACTTTGGACGAAGCGGGAAATGAAGGGTCCTGGTTTTATATTCAGCCATTCTACAAGCTGCGCTCCATCGGAGACAGTGTAAGTGCAGACTCACAGCCTGGGGAGTGCCCCATGCCACGCCTCCAACCCTAACTGTATATAGAAGTCAACTGGGAGAATGTTATAGTTGGAACCAGAGGCTCATCCTGTATGAAGAGAAGGGAGTCACTATGGAAACCAATGTTTGGGAAACAGGGAAATTTGGAGAGAAGTGTGACCTAAATACAGTAAGCTGTGTTTTTCCTACTGAGTTTCTGAAAAAATGGTATGAATAGCTCATTACCTCAGTAACTTCACCATGAAAACAGCTATCATATATTAATGTCCCAGGCAGTGTCCCTGTCATTCTAGATCATTAGTGGAATGGAAACGCCTCTCTATTTTGGAAATAAAGTTAGTAAGGAAGGAGAAGAGAAGAGAACTAGAGACAACAGGGAAGGAGAATGGATTTTAGGATTATTCTTCACTTGTTCCTTTATCGATAAGCCAACAGGCTCTCCATCCCATTTCAGTGACTGCAATTCATCCTGAGTAGGCTTCTCTCCTCAGGGTCCCTAGGATATAAAGCCACTGAGATACTTGTCCGTGTGACTTAGAGCAGTTCTGATACTCGTCAGCTACATTAGTACGTCATTATGTGGGCATATACTTGACAACAAGTATGTTTAAATGCTATTAAGCCATTTTTCTGACCTTGTTAAGATTCGGAAATAGAAGTTTTTTTACTAAAACGAAATGTGTTCCTTAAACAGCTTGAAATCTTGTCAAAATGCTCAGCTAGCCTTAACCTCAAACTGAGTTTTGCCATTTTCAGTATTGTTATTTAAGTTTACAAGCTTTGGGCAGTGTAGTATTCATTTATATGCTGTATCCCAGAGGCAGGTAGAAGCAGACCATTCCTTCCCAGTTGGTATGCAGTGAATATTGATCCTCAACTGAGAAGAGAAGGACAAGTCCAGTAAAGCTTAGTTTTCATCATAAGTTTTGGATTTTTTTGAGGTACTTAATATATATTTATGAGGTACTCCAAGTGGAGTTAGGGAAAATTTAATTGTATATCCTTCCCAAACGTAACAAACTGAAAATAGATGGGTTTTACCTCTTAGGAAGCCATCATTTCTGTTCTTCCTTCTGCCCTCATAATAAAAGAGCAAGGTGTTTTGTCCTGAATTTCATTTTTGGGAAATCCTTGGCTTTCTTATTCTTTGAACTTACCTGTTCAGCTGTACCTTAGTTGAGAAGGTAAGATGGAGTTGAAAGGTTCGTTATCCTTTGTAGGATAGTGTTTTACAAACAAGTGTTGATCTATTTGTGGACTCAGATCAGTTTAGTGGCTTGTGACTACCATTTTAGAAAGTGGAGTAGAATAGATAGTATCAGGCTGTCCTAAACATAATGAGGATAAGTATTGTTTTAGGGAGGTAACTTCTGTTTTAGATAAATATAGATATGTATGTCTACATATGTACACACACATATATATATATATACACACATGTATGTGCACATAAGTAGGAATGACTGGAATATAATAGAGATGTATTTCTTTCTGTGGTTTGAACCAAAAAAGTATGAAAGTCATTGCTTTAGATATAGAAGATTATAGTTTTATTTGTTTAAAAATAGACTTCCTTCAGGCATTGTTCTGCTTCTACTCCTAATACTCAGAGCTTACTTATAGATCTCTGTTAACATAGGAAAAGGAGGATATTGACAGTTGGCAGTGGTGTCCCATGCTGGTCTTAGCATTTCTCCAGGGATTGGACAGGGATCATGGGACATCACTGGCTGGGCTGGTACTATGAAGGGTTTGGCTGTGCTGGCTGAGGATGTGCCATATCCAAGGGGGTGGTCTAAGGATGCCCACCTGCCCTCCACCAGGGACTTCTGACCTGTTTTGTGAAAAGCTCCGTTGGCCTCTTCCTTTCCAGGTGGTCATTGGTGACAAGGTTGTACTGAACCCCGTCAATGCTGGCCAGCCCCTTCATGCTAGCAGCCATCAGCTGGTGGATAACCCTGGCTGCAACGAGGTAAGGGAAACCTTGTGATGGCTTGTGGGCAGGCAGAGGCTGCAGGAGCAGGCCTTCTTGAGGCCAGAGCATGTGCATGCTGAAAGTGACCTTATTAGTGACTTGGGGCAGCATACCTGTTCTGCAGGTGAGTAACCAAGACCCAGGATCAGGGTTGCCATGTGGGGTTGGGTGAGGGCTGATAGCTACCCTAGGGCTCAGTCTACTAAGCCTCCTATAACTGGGAGATTGTTGCCTAATTTGTTAAGCCAGAGAAGGGCCTTTTCTACCAAATTTTTCTGGCCGGAGGAGCTCCTTTTTCCAGTTTGTTTCCCTTGGGAGAATGTCTTTGGCTGATTACTAAGATGAGTATACTACAGGCCATCAGCGGCCTAGCAACGGGGATATGTTGATTTTGGCAATATATCTCCTTGGCCTCAAATTTGGCAATTACAGGACCAAAGGGCAGTAACTTGACTGTGACATAAATATTTGTCTACAGGTTGGGGACACAAGCTCTGGAGTCAGATAGATGTGAAACAAAATCCCAAATCTTCCATCCCCTAGCTTCGCGTTTCTAGGCTAGTTACCGTACATCTCCTAATCTCCCTGTGCACTAGTTTTCCTGTCTGAAATAGGTGTGATGGTCCTGACTGTTTTTTTAGGGTGTTGCTGAGGACTAAACGTAGTCGTGAATACTAGCGCTTAGCCCAGTGCCTGGCGTATACTTAGTGTACAAGCAGTAGCTTTTATTGAGCGTCACTAGCTCATTCACATTTTAGAGTGTATTCATGGGAGTCTTTGTACCTTTGTTTATCAGCTCTTGTTTTTACTGAACTTTTACTTTCTGGCTGTAGAACAGGAGACTTGGAGAAGAAAGGCTGGAAGTAAGGTTCCCTTAGTCATTTCGAGCATACATGGTGATGGGCACAAATGCACTCTTGATTACCAAACACATCTGCCAGGCCAGTTAAATTTGCGGTTCCTGTGAACTTATGGCTGTGAACTGGTAGGATTTTGGGGCGGAAGCCCAGCCCTGCTTCTTGGGCAGTGATGAGGAGTTTTGGGGGCTGGAAGACACAGTCATGGGGATGGATGTGTGAAAAAATAACTGTCATTTGTTTTCCAGGTCAATTCTGTCAACTGCAATACCAGCTGGAAAATCGTCCTTTTCATGAAATGGAGTGACAACAAAGATGACATACTGAAGGGGGTGAGTTTGCTACTTCTCAGGCTGGCAGCACTTGGCTCTACATGGGGCAGCAGCTAAGTCCTCTTGTAAAATTCATTGTCCTTAAACCCTCCATGTGCTGATGTTTTAGGGTGACGTGGTCAGGCTGTTCCATGCGGAGCAGGAGAAGTTCCTTACCTGCGACGAGCACAGGAAGAAACAGCATGTCTTCCTGAGAACTACCGGCCGGCAGTCAGCCACATCTGCCACGAGTTCAAAAGCCCTGTGGGAGGTGGAGGTAAGGGGTGGGGCTGGAGAGGGAGAGAGAAGGTTAGGGGTTGACCTCTTTCCGAAAATGGGTCAGGATGACAGATGAACAAGCACATCATGCCATATCCGAAGGATGCTGGGTGTGCTTGGGAAGGAAAATGATGTCCACTTGGGAAGCAAACTCACAGCTGAAGCTGGAAGTTTCTTACTCTCAGCCATCGAATTGTCTTTTCCTTCCATGTCTTCCTTTCCCTTGCTCATTTGTCTGTCCCAAGGATATGTAGTTGAGCACCTACTCAGTAGGATACATTGGTGACTCATGCCAGGGATAGGGTAGAAAGAGACACACCCAGATCACTGGATGGCGAAGTGGCCAGAGACACTTTCCTCATGCTCGGGGGAGTGTGGGAGGGAGGGATGAGGGAGGGAGTTCAGGTTGGGTGAAGGAGGTGGCACCTGAGCTGGTCCGTACAGGATGACGTGTATTTCTAAAGGCAGAGATGTGTAGAGTTTAGGTCACCTCATGTCAGACGGTGGCATGGAATTGGAAATATGAAACAGCCTTGAGGGTAAGGCTCAGCTTCCCAGTTTGGTGGGGAGCAGAGGATAGGAAGTGAAAGAGAAACTGGTTTTGGAGACCAGAGCCTGAAGGGCATCTGTCCAGGCTGTGAGGAGTTGGGATTTAAGTCATAGGCAGGGGAGGAGCTTGGAGAGGAGTTTTGAGCAGGGGAGTAATGTAATCAGTGAGCTCCTTACGGGGATAAATGATTCTGCTGCTTGAGGAGATAAATGATTCAGCATGTCATTTATTGAGAGGAGGTGCAGAGAGACTAGAATCGTGGGATTCACAGACAGTGGCATGAGTGCTTGGTGACAGAGGTGGCGAGAGCCTGAGCTGCAGGGACTTGGCCTCTCCCCCGCAGCCCTTCTCTCTGTGTAACTGCAGCTCTTGGGGTACATGCATTTCTCTGTCTTGGCTTGCCTCCTCTCTTCTTCCTCTCTTGCTTTAATA
This sequence comes from Mirounga angustirostris, assembly GCF_029215605.1. NCBI lineage: Eukaryota > Metazoa > Chordata > Mammalia > Carnivora > Phocidae > Mirounga > Mirounga angustirostris. The sequence goes on along the minus strand of NW_026991709.1, from coordinate 169,899,092 downwards.
AGGTTTTACGTTTTTATTGAGGGATAGCAGACACAAAGTGCCCCGGTCAAAAGTATGTACCTTGATGAATTTTTACGTACACGTACAGTCACATAACCAGCACTCAGGTCGGGAAGTAGAAGACTAGCAGCACCTAGAAAGCTCCCTTGAGCTTCTTTCCAGCACTATCTTGTTTTTCCTCCTAGAGAAGTACTTCCATCTCCATGGTTAGGTATTCTCTGTTCTTGAACTTTGTATTAATGGAGTCAGACAGCATATAATCTTTTTTTGGTCTCCTTTTCTACCCAGCATAATTATTTTGGGATTCATTCATGTTGTTGCATGTGTCAATCATTCATTCCTTTTTATTGGTGAGAAGTGTTTCACCATAAGGTGTTCCACAATTTGTCTGTTCACCTGTTGATGTGTATTTGAGTTGATCCCAACTTTTGGCTGTTACAACTAAAGCTTCTAAGGGCATTATAAATGTGTACAAGTCTCTTCATAGTCATGAACTTTCATTTCTCTTGGCTAAATCTAGAAATGGAATAGCTAGATCATATGGTGGGTGTATGTTAAAAAAAAACTACCGAACTATTTTCCAAAGTGCTCCTGTCATTTTATATTCCTGCCAGCAGGGTATGAGAGTTCTGGTTCTTCCACATCATCACCAACACTTGGTATGGTTAGTCATTTTAATGCTAGCCATTATCATAGGTGTGTAATGAAATTTCCTAGTGCTTTTAATCTGCATTTCCCTGATGGCTAATGATTATTTGCCATCAGTGTATCATCTTCAGTGAAGTGTCTGTTCCAATATTTTGCCCATTTTAAAAATTGTCTTACGTCTCTTAATATGGATGTTGTAATACTCAGGTTTATCTTGGCTGTTGTATAGAAATATTTCTACAGTTTTCATGATGAAAGGACTCTACATAAAGTTTTCAATTTCTGCCTTCTCCTTATTCTTTTTCTCCTCTCACACCCATAGCACTTGTTGGGAGTTTTTTAGTTAGTGCCTACATAGAGACACTGTCAGTCCTGTTAGATTCTAAACCCATTGTGAGCTAGACCTTTGTCATTGTTCACTGATGTCACCACTGTACTCAGCACAGCATTTTATATGTTCAAAACAGTCTTTCAGAACCACTTTTCATGTGTGATTTGGATACTAGTGCCAAAAAAAAAAAAATTCTTCTCAACTGAATTTAAACGAGTAAGTGGAAACTAAAGAAAAACTGAAAATACGGGAAAGAAAGGAAGAAGTAAACCATCATTTCATTAACTTAATGTGCCCATTTCCATGCAGCTGTTTGTTCTGTGAGCAGGTTCTTTTTGCACAGTTGACATCACTTTACAAACATTTTTCATCTTGCTTTAAAATGTTGTCATAAACCCCCCCCACCAAAAAAAAAGTCTGAACCCCGCAGAAGTCACTGTGGCTGACTTGAGTACACTTAAGGGCAGGTACCATGTCTTATTCACTTCTAAATTGATAGAAATGAATGAAGGTCACAAGTTTGTGTGGAGGGTGTTTGAGGTCTGGATTTCTAAAACTTCAGGTACTTAACTCAGAAGTCCACTTCAGAGCATTTTCTCTGTCTCTTTTTTTCTTCTGAGAAGAAACAGCTGTCTAATTCTTACTCCCTAAAAAGTTGTTTTCTGCCGGTTTTTCTCTGCATATCCTCGGAAAACATTGAATGTCTCTTTTTTAATATTTTTCTTGCAGATTCTGGAATCATAAGTGCTCCTTCAAAATAAAAAAAGGAAGACAATACCATGTAGAGCATTTCTTGTACAGCAGGCCTGCTAGTGACCAATTCTCTTAGCTCTCATTTGAAAATGAGGAAATGTATTTCACCTTCATTTTTAAAATGTTTTTTTTTTTTTCCCCAATAATAGCTTCATTGAGATACAACTCCTACATTTAAAGTGTACAATTTAATGGTTTGACTTAGGTCTGTAGATTTTGGCCACCATCACCACAATCAATTTTAGAACATTTTCATTACTCCAAGAGGAGCCCTGTATCCATACTGATCACACCTTGTTTCTCCTCAAACCACTCCCCTCCTGGCAATCACTGTTTCTTGTCTCTATAGAATTGTCTGCTGGACGTTTCTTATAAATGATATACTACAATGTGATCCTTCGTATCTGACTTCTTTTACTTAGTTCACAGTGTTTTCAAAGTTCAACCATATTGCCACATGTATCAGTATTTCATTCCTTTTTATTGCCAAATAACATTCCATTGTATGGACATACCATATTTTGTTACTTGATGGCATTTGGATTGTTTCTACTTTTGGGCTCTTCTGAATAATGCTTCTGTATACATTCACGTACCAAGTTTTTGTGAGGACATAGGTTTTTCAGTTCTCTTAAGGGTGGAATTGTGGGTCCTATGGTAATGCTGTTTAACTTTTTGAAGAATTGCCAGATTGCACTAGGTGATACTCCCACCTGTGGTATGTTAAGGTTCCAGTTTCTCCACATGGCCTTCATTTATGAAGGCTATTTTTGTTGGATACAGAATTCTAGGTAGACAGTTTTTTTCTTTATGTACTTAAAAGTTGTGTATCCATTGTCATCTTGTGTGCATTGTTTCTGATGTGAATTCAGTGGTCTCTTACCTTTGTTCTCTGTATAAAGTGCTCCCACCTCCCCCCCCCGCCCACGGGCTGCTTTTAGGATTTTTCTTTTTATTTCTGGTTTACATTAATCTAATCATGATGTTCCTTGGTGGGTGGGTGTGTAGGTGTGTATGTGTGTGTGTTTATCCTGGCTTTGAGTTCATTGAGTTTCTTGAATCTGTATATGTATTAAAATGGGAAAATTTGGATTCATTTTTTCTCAAATATTTTTCCTGCCCCCACCAACCCACACAGACATGCTGGATCATTTGATATTGTCTGACAGGTCACTGAGTTTTTGGGTCACATTTTCCTGATTCTTATCTGTCCAGTGCTTCATGATTATATGCTGAACATTGTGGTGCTACTTTGTGGAGTGTCTGTATTTTGTTGTCTTCCTTTAAAGAGTTTTGAGTTTTGTTTTGTTAGACAGTAAAGTTACTTGTGAATCAGTTTGAAGCTTTGGAGTCTTATTTTAAAGCTTTGCTAAATCAAGTGTGTTACAGTCTTTTTTCTTTTTTTAGGGCTGGATTGGCCCCATTACTAAGGTGTAACCCTTTTGACATTTTGCTGAATGCCCCAGGTATTCCATGGAATCTCTCAGAACACCACCCAGCCCCAACTGAGCAATGAGAATGTTGAGCTCACAGCTTTCCTGTCATTCTTCATTTGGCCTTGTGTGGTCTCAACTTACACATATGCAACTTGGTATTCAACCAAAAACTCAAGGAGGCCCCTGGGTAGATGTCTGGAGCTTTTTCTCTGGGTAGCTCTGTATTCTGCCCCAGCAAATTCCAGCCACTTCAGTCTCCCTAAATTCTGATGTATCTCCTCAACTCAGACCGGTGTCTTCTGCTTGGATTCTTCTTCCCAACACTACCATCCAGAGAGAACATTAAGGCAGAAAGCTGGAATATTCATGAAGATCACTTTGTTTCCCCTTTCTCAGAGATCACAATTGTGTACTGCCTGTTGTCCAACATCTGAACACAATTGTTTCCTGTATTTTATCCAGTTTTCTAATTGTCTATAGCAAGTTCATATATTTTGTGCAGTGTTTAATTGTTCATGGCATCAACTACCAGTGCCAGTTATACCGTCATGACCAGAAGCTGAAGTTATATGTATTTTTATGGTAAATTGGCCCAGGCTCTGTGAGTTTCAAGTTTCAGAGCCCCGGCTTATCTATGTGTTTCAGCACACGAGTACAAGTATAGAATGCTTTCACAGTGTCCTCTGAAATTTCTTCTTAATTTGTCATGCCTTTTATGGATGAATTGTAGAATCTTAACTTCTACTTTATTATGATTAAAGCAAATAATCTGAGAAACATTCAGCTTTTTATTGGAATCATTTCGTATTAACTGGGAGACTATTTCTTCTTTGGAGAAACATAACACTTCATATGTTTGACCTCTGACGTTACGTATGATACTTGCAATGGCTTTGTTTGAAGATACTCATTTTTTTTTTAGCTAGTAAATATCACTGCTGAACTATGACTTATGTGTGAAGTCTCAGTGTTGTCTTAATATGGGTTGACATTATTTCCACTCCTGTTAATCATTTCTCCTCTTGTAGGTGGTCCAACATGACCCATGTCGGGGTGGAGCAGGATATTGGAACAGCCTCTTCCGTTTCAAGCATCTTGCTACAGGGCATTACTTAGCAGCAGAGGTAAGGAGCAGCCTCTGTGTCTTTTTCTTTCAAGCCTGAGACATTCCTTTTTCTTCATTTACCTGTGGCCATTGGGTAGTTAGATGCTCAGTCACCTTGCTTTTCCTTCTGCTTTTTGTTTCCTCCTGCCTCATTTCCCTGCTTATAGACAAGAAAAGGTAAAGATGATTAACACATTTTAGTACTTCACAGGGATTTTGATCAAGATATGGGGAGAAAACAAGTTAGAAAATAATACTGTCATTGGAATGTAATGTACAGCACAATGACTGTAGTTAATTATACTGTATATTTGGAAGTTGCTAAGAGAGTAAATTTAAAAAAACAAAAGAATGCTAATCTGGGATTTAGGATTATAGAAATTTTTTCTCTTGCATTTTGCTCTCCCCACATCTTATCTACCAGCCCTGATCCTAACATGAATGTCCAAGACTCAGCTGTAGTGAAACATGGTATGTAAAGCTGGAAGCATTAGGACACGAAGAATTAGACAATTTTACAAGTATTCTGGTTCTCAGAGCACTAGTGGAATAGAGAGGGTCTTGTCTTTTACTTGCAAGAATGCCAAAAATCAAGGAAATTAACTTTACCTTAAATGTCTGTAAAGGGTTTTTGAGGAAAGGCAAGACTCAGTATTGAAGGACAGGAGGAATTTACTTTTTAATTTTTGTGTTAAATTAAGGAGCCATCATACTGTGTGACAGATGCTGAGTTTTACTCTGATCTGCTAGAAGATGTACGATACACATTCATATCAGATTCTAGTCGTACATCAACAGATACCTCCCACTGTGGGATGGCTCAGAGGTTTTTCAGGGTGATGCATGGGTGCCAGTATTGCTTCTGCAGCTGACCCCAAAGAAAGCTGAATCTAAATGTGCTGAACCCCCTGGGATGCCTGATTCTTGTAAGAAGTAATGATTTCGAAATACTTAAGAACTGAAGGTCAAGACTAAGTTGACATTGAAAATGAAGCCCTAAGGAATTATGGACCCAGCTAACCAGCTGTGAGAAATGTTGATTACGTGGTTTGCCAAAGATCAATGGTATTTGCATTATTTGTTATGTTCTGAAGCGAGTATAAACTCTTGCTGGAGGCCACAAATTTTTTATTTCTGACTAAAACTAAGGATTATCAATGACTGAATACTGATCTTTTATTTATCTCAGGGTTGTAACTGTTGCTTTGCTAGTGAATTCATTGTGTTCTTCTGTCAACACTTGAGAGCCGTCTTTTGGTGACTGGTAGATCGTTCCGTGTGTGTTGTACTCATGTGATGTGTGTTGTTGTGGCATGCTGGTTTCATGAACAGAGGGAAGGGACAAGATTTTAGTTGTTCAGAGATGTTCGCAGGCCTTGAAGTCTCCTGCAAGTGGGGCCGAGTCCTGGAGAAATCAATGGATGTTTTAATTTCCTAATGATTCTTTTTCATCAGGTAGACCCTGACTTTGAGGAAGAATGCCTGGAGTTTCAGCCCTCAGTAAGTATGAGCAAGAGCCTTCTTGTCTCCATCTGGTAGGGTGAGGCCAAATGATCTGGAATCCCCTTGAAGAAACTGCCATTTGTCATTGAGTGATGGGGAAGGGGACACCTTAGGATGACTTAAAAGAGGGTCTTGTTCTATGCTTCCCTTGAGGGCAGTCATATCTTCCTGTGTTCTGATTGGTCCAAGACTGTCAGATGATGCTCCTTCTATGTGCTTCGTCAAGGGGTCTCCGCCATTAAGTTGTAGAAGTTGATGGTATCTCTTGGAATGCCTTTAGGTTAGAGACAGAGATGGCCCCTTAAGTCGGCCTTTTACAAATGAATATCTGATTGCTGTTGACCTCAATCTATGACTCACCCAGATTTTTTCAGGGAATGAGTGTGTGAGATGGATAGTGTCATTTAGATGATGGAGGTAACACCTGAAGCATGGTGCTCCTGACATCTGATTAGACACTTAATTGTCTAACCATCTGTCCTTGCTTTCTGCAAACTCAGAAATAAACTTTATAATGTGATTTAGAATTTAATGCCAACAGGATCCTTCTTTAGAAGCCATATAACCAATTAATGCTGATTTGGAGGCACTCGAGGGTTGAACTGTCTGCAACTATGGGTTAAAGAGAGCAGTGGTTGTATTATATAGAAATGATGGCTATCAATAAAGCACTTCATTCTGGTCTAGGATTTTAAAAAATGCAAATAATTGCTACTCTGACATTGTGTGTTCATGTGATCATCTCTGGTGAATATGGTAGGTGGTATTGAGCTTATTTCTTTTTTGCCGGGGTGGGGTGGGGGGCGGTAAAATTTTGGAAGAACTTACAGGTTTTAAGGTGGATCCATAAATAAAGGGGTTTGGGGTGGACATAATGCAGAATGCAGTTGTCTTTGGAAGGTCCAAATTCTGTGGGAAGGATGACCCTTGCAGTTATGTTTGGATAGAATGTTAGCTTCAGAAGGAAGGAAGAGGAGTGCTAGCCGGGGGCTTCACATCCTGAGTTCCCGGACTTGCTGCAGGAGTTCATGTCTTTTCTAATTCTGGAGGGAGCAGCTGAGGGTCCTGTTCCTTCCTTTCATCTTCCTCACCCTCACTTCCAGAGCTCATTTTGAAAGCTGCCCTTCCACATTGCCTGGAAGGTTGAGAGCACTGACCTAGCCCGACTTCTTGCCAATGTGCAGGGAAATCTTTGCCCAACATCGGTGTGCAGTGTTCATGTGGCCGGTCTCCAGAGGCTGGGACTAGCAGGGGCGCCATTTTTCATAAGGCAGTTCTTGTCCCTGCACCTTCTTGATTTTGAGAGAAATAACTGCCTTTGTGGGACTTGCATCTAATGGTATTAGCATGGCCATCTGGGCTGTAACACAGAGGAAGTCTCCTCTCTGAGATGACTTGGAAGGAGTGCTGTAGCTGCTGCCAGTGAGAGCTGATGTCCATTTGAACCTTGAGCTCTGTGAGGAACGGGGCTGCTCTCCTGGCCTGTTGGTGGGCACGGGGAGGTCCAACATTTGTAGTGCTGGAGGAAGAATGCAGTGATCCAAAGCAGGGCAGGGAAGTGAGGCAGAGCTGGGTCTAAATAGCAGACCCCCCTCTTGGATGAGCTGTGTGACTGAAGGAGCTACGTTCCCCTCTCTGGCCCTCACTTCGCTCCTCTGTGAAAGTGGCGGATATGCTTGTCGTAAGGACCAGCTGAGGTGTGGTGCCTAAGGTGTGGCTCATAGTAAGCGCTCAGTAAGTAGCATTTGTGTAAGTTGCACAAGATCAGTAGCGTTTTTTAGTGCCTTTACATGCATGAGTTCATCTGGGCTGCACAGCAGTGCAGTGAAAGGAGTTAGGGGAGACTGTATGATGTTTGTAGGACCAGTGAGGAACCAGAGTGTGGTCCTAACTTGTCACATGTCTCGGTTCTCTCAGAGTTCAGTCATCTTTCTACTTTCTCATGTTTCTCCATGCCACGGTGGTGCAATATGCCAGCAGGCTTGGGTGCAGATCCAGACTGCATTGCTCTGGCTGCTTTGGATGTTGCTTGGGTGGCAGTCTTCATATGGAGGAGGGGTTGGGGGGCTCACCCTGCACCAACGAGGCCAGTGGCCCAGCTCCTGCCTCTCTGGGGAAGTTGTTAGCCTTGGGAGAGTCCTGCACCCCTCACCCTCTTGTGGGCCGGGAAACTTGAGCAGAAAAGCTGGAGTTGGGAAAGTGTGGGAGAGGAAACTTTGTTCTGCTCGTGGGTCACGTATGTTCCCGAGACTGGCATCCAGTGCTTGTAGCAACCTTTGCCTGGAATCTTACTTAGCTTGTTGAGCTCGTCCTTCTCAATTTAGCAGCCCCATGAGCCACATGCTTGACGCCAGAGGGAGAGAAAGGACGACCCCAGGCTGGCTCTCGTCTCGCAGCCTTTTGTACTTGCACCTTTCCTCCCACTAGGTGGCAAACGCCGACTGCACACAAAGAACGCGAAGATGCTGTTGCTCAGTCACAGGTCCAGATACAGGCACTCTGCAATTTTAATTTTTCTTCAGTGTTCCGGCAGGTCTGAAATTGAACTGCCAGCCTGTATAGCTGAGCTGTGTGTCTCAAGCCAGAATCAGGTCAGGGTTTATTTTGAAAGTGGTGTGTGGAAGACTTTGCAGGTCAGAATAGTTAGAAGAGGACTGAGCTTTTTCTTGAACTGAGGTACTTGGTGCTCTCCCCTTGATTCATACTTGAGGGTAGATCGAACGGTGAGTTGTGGGTTTGTTTGGTAGTGCTACAAAGTATGAGAGGAGAGGACATAGGGAGGAAGACACAGAGCTTAAAAGAAGCATTTGTATTTTCTTTCCTTCTCTCCCTCCCCTCCTTCATTCCTCCCTCCTATCTCTCTCTCCATCCCCCTCTCCGCCCTTCCCCCCACTCCCTTCTTCCTTTTCTCAGACAGAAGTTGGGGCTGCTGATAAACTCCTAGAGCAGACTATTGCCTGCGATCTTAGATGTCAGGCCCTGGAAATAAATTCTCTCATGCTCTCTCCTTTGCCTATTGAACTTGATTTCATTTTATCCATTCCCCGTTTGGAAAGGAGTCAGTGCCTCAGCCCAAGCAAAGCAAGTTAGTGACAAAGAAAATGTGATTTTCCCAGTAGGTGCAAGTGGATGTTGTCTTCTTGCAAGGACGTTAAAAATTAAAAATAATCCCACGTAGAATCACAGCGCTGGGAGACACCTTGCAAAACCTGTGAGAGGACATGACAGTCTAAGCATGCTGCTTAAATCCGCTCAGGCAGACGGGCTCTGGAGCCGAGAATGTGTTTTTATAGTTTCTCAGGAAAGCTTTCGTCATTGTTCATTAGTCTTAACTGTCAGAGATTTTCTTCAGCCTCCGCCAAATCCCTTACATAGCAAGAGAGGCCCCTTTTCCCCTGTATTGTCATCGGCAGCGCTCCTTGATTAATTACAAATGTTTTTTTCAGGGCTAGTCTGACTTCTCAAATATTTTTCTTGGCCACACTGGGATCTCTGCTTACGAACACTTGGATTCAGACTTATTTTATTTTACTTTTTCTCCTGGGAAGTAGATGTATCATATTATTGCTAGATCATTTAACCGTAGATTAACACAATGACCCATAACCAAATCCACAGGATGAGTTTTCTCAAAGAGCTTCTTTTCTCTTCCAACTACTGCAGACGGATGTAGCCATACGGACTTCTTCATCACCTATATAGCACTCTTTCCATGGACATCTGTTACTGTAACCCTGCATTGTTTAAACATTTTTATTGCAACACAAGGAGGTAGAGTGTAAATATTCTTGGCGTGGGTGGCCGACTATCATCTTTCATGACTGCTCTGAAACTGTGGTTCTTTTCCTGCCAACTGCTGATGTTCGCTATTGTTTCTTCCCTGTTCCTGTGGACTGTGCAGTGATTGTAGTGAGGGGAGGGTCTGACGTGCAAAATCCATGACTTGATGCCTTTCCTCCTCAGGTGGACCCTGATCAGGACGCCTCTCGAAGCAGGTTGCGAAATGCCCAAGAAAAGATGGTGTACTCCCTGGTCTCTGTGCCTGAAGGCAATGACATCTCCTCCATTTTTGAACTAGACCCCACCACTCTCCGTGGAGGTGATAGCCTTGTTCCAAGGTATGATTCTAAAATGGCTTATCCCGAGTGAGTCAGAGCTGGTGTATGTGGCCTGGCTGGGCTTCTTGGAATCGAAATCATACTGCCTTTTTTGAAGCATTTGTAAAGGATTTGTTCTGGTTGCCCATTGGAATGTTGGCTGTTTTTTTTATGGCTCATTAATTACAAGTTCTCAGGAGTTGGATAAGAAGTAAACAAGTCAAACTGTAAGTTCAAGTAGCTCCATATTTCTAGTTTCCTCTACTCATGTCCTCACTGCCAAACATGAGAGGTCTCCTAGTCAACTGAATAAACAGTTGTAAAGAAATTCTGGAAAATGGAATATTTGTAGTTCACTGAGTATGTAGTAGAGTATTGAGAAGTCAGACCAGTGTTCTTTGGTTATTTTGTTAAATTTGACTCTTAGTTTGGTTGCATAAGAATGCATTTTGGTGGAAGGAATAACTGGACTCTAAGGGGGATGAAAACTCATGCTTAACACCAAAATCAGCAGCAATATTATTAATAATGGCTTACATTTATTGAGTGCTGACTGCATGCCATGTTCAATGCTAAGTACTTTTATTTGTGTTACGTAATTTCATCTTCACAACCCCCCCTCCCCGCCCCGTGAGCTAGGTATTACTATTTGCCCCTTCTTCTATTTTTTTTTTAAAGATTTTATTTATTCATTCATGAGAGACAGAGAGAGAGAGAGAGAGGCAGAGGCAGAGGGAGAAGCAGGGTCCCCGCAGAGCAGGGAGCCCGATGCGGGACTCGATCCCAGGACGCTGGGATCATGACCTGAGCCAAAGGCAGACGCTTAACCGACTGAGCCACCCAGGTGTCCCTATTTGCCCCTTCTTCTAGATAAAGACACTGAAGCTCAGAGAGTTCAAGCAACTCATCACACGTCAGCCAATCCCTTTTGCAGAGCCCAAAGTCTTAAATGTTGAAGACAGACAGGGTTGTTGGGGGCAGTTCTCATTGGCATGTAGGATTTACACATGGCCCGTCTCCCTGAGTATCACTTTATGTTTTGTTATTCATGTATGTCCTTGCCCTTTCCCTGTTTAACCTGTCGGTGAGACTGGTAAGTGCGGTGTGGGTGCCATCAGCAGAAGAGAAGCTTCTCTCGTGCTGTTGGGAGTGATGAACGGAGGACAGTATCCACGTAGAAGAGATTTTACGTTGCAGGGAGGCCTTCCATTGCCATCCAGTTAAAGGGTTACTTGGTTCTTAAACTCTGCTGGGTTGTTAATTCCTTGAGAATGTGGGGAGAGCTAGACATGTTTCTCTAGAAAATTTCAAGTATGTGCACAGCGTTGCATTCTCCAGGGTTGGAACTCCTGATTTAGACTGCTTTTTTTTTTTTTTAAATAACAGATTTGTTAAGATCTAAGTCCTATGCCATGCAATTCACCTAAGTGCTCAATTCAGTGGTTTTTAGGGGATGAGCAGAGTTGGGCAGCTATCATCACAGTTTTAGAACATTTTTCCCCAAAAAGAACACCATACCCTTTCTCCATCACTCTCATTTCCCCGTGTTCCATCTCCAGCCTTAGACTCACCTGTGTCCTGTCTTTAGTGATCTGCCTGTTCTGGACATTTTGTATAAATGTAACATGTGGTCCTTTGTGACTGGCTCATTTCACTTAGTATTTTTAAGACTCATCCATGTTGTAGCATGTATTAGTATTTCATTTTATTTTATCACTAAATAATATTCCATTATGTGGTTATACCACATTGTATTTATCTTGGCGTGGGTGGCCGACTATCATCTTTCATGACTGCTCTGAAACTGTGGTTCTTTTCCTGCCAACTGCTGATGTTCGCTATTGTTTCTTCCCTGTTCCTGTGGACTGTGCAGTGATTGTAGTGAGGGGAGGGTCTGACGTGCAAAATCCATGACTTGATGACTTTTCCTCCTCAGGTGGACCCTGATCAGGACGCCTCTCGAAGCAGGTTGTGAAATGCCCAAGAAAAGATGGTGTACTCCCTGGTTTTTCATATACTCCCTTATTTTTTCATATTTTATTTTTCTAAAAAAAGGGTTAATACCCATTCTTTTTAAAAAATATCATTTGTTTATTTATTTAAAGTAATCTCTGTGCCCAACATGGGGCTCGAACTCATGATCCTGGGATCAAGAATTGCTTGCTCTGCTGACTGAGCCAGCCAGGCGCCCCATATTTATCTACATATTACCTGATGGCCATTTGGGTTGTTTGCCCTTTTTGGCTAATATGCAGCTGTGAACATTTGTGTACACAGTTTTCATTGTCTTGGGTATATATCTAGGATTGGAATGCTACATCATATGGTAACTGTCTAACCTTTTGAGGAACTGCTAGACTGTTTCTCAACATGGATGCACCATTTTACATTTCTACCATGTGTGTGTGAGGGTTCCAATTTCTCCACATTCTCTCTCTCCAGTACTTGTTACTGTCTTTTTATATGAGCCATCCTGGTAGGTGTGAAGTGGCACCTCATTGTGGTTTTGATTTGCGTTTCTGCGAGGCCTAATAATGTTCATCATCTTTTCATGTGCTTTTTGGCCACTTGTGTATCTTCTTAGGAGAACTTTTCCCATTTAAAAAATTGAGTTGTCTTTTTATTATTGAATTTTAAGTGTTCTTTATTCTAGATATAAACCCCTTACCAGATACATGATGTGCAAGAATTTTCTCCCATTCTCTAGGTTGTCTTTTCACTTTCTGGATGGTGTCTTTTGAAGTAGAAAAGTTTTTAATTTTGTTGAAGTCCAATTTATCTATTTTTTCTTTGATTGCTTAAGCTTTTCCCCATTCCAAGGTCACAAACAATTATGTTGATGTTTTCTTCTAAGAGTTTTATAGTTTTTGCTCTTTACTCTTAGGGCTTTGATCCATTTTGAGATCCCTTTAAAATATGGTTTGTAGTATGGGACATTGCTTTTTATGTTTTTTAAGATTTTATTTATTTTGAGAGAGAGAGAGTGTGTGTGAGTACAGGGGGAAGGGCAGAGGCAAAGGGAGAGAGAGAATCCCAGGTGGACTCCACACTGAGTACAGAGCCCAATGCTGGGCTCAATTTCATGACCCTGAACTGGAATCAAGAGTCAGATGCTCAACCGACTGAGACACCCAGGTGTCCCAGTAGATAGCTTTTTAAAAACTTCCTTTCTCATTGACTTGTTAACTAGATAAGTACAGGTATGTAGAACCCAATTGCACTTTTGTTTAAGTAATTTTCCATTTGTCTTGTCCTCTGTTCTGGTAGTTATTTAATGAATTTGGTTAGGTCCCAGGAGACAAGGGAATGGCATTTATATTACATGCTAAATATTTTAGTTTGCGAGGGCTAGCAAAGAACAGGACCCTGTAATTTGAAATATCACATTGTTTTATTAGAAGGTGCTTCGTGGCATTCCCTTGGCAAGGGGAGTAAGGTGCTAGTTGGCCATATTCCACAATGGGTTGGAAATCCACATGATCCTGTAGGAAGGGGGAAGTTGAGTCCAAGCTTTTAGGTCAGATGGCCAAGCAGCTTTGGCTGGTTAGAGACCCTGCTTCTATATCCACTTCGATTCATCTCTGTTTCTCTTTTGGAAAACTCTTGGTGGACAGTTGTCCATAGGTAGATGGATTCTAAACTCTTAAACAAGGGAAGTCTGTATTCACCATGGAAAAAGTGTCCAGTATGGTCTGCCAGTGTTAGTTACCAGTTATATTGGACTTTAAAAATTTTTATCCATTCTTGCCTTTGACCAGCAACCCAAGAGACAGAATTGAATGGCCTTCTTATTCATTTGTCCTGTGGAAGGATAAAAAACCTTAGGGGTAGTATACTCATTCCCCTGAATCTTAAAGTTGTGCTAAATATTGCTTGTTTGAAGATCAGGAAGTCTGAAAGTAGATAAATGAATGTCTCTGAAATGGTATCAGCAAAAGAATTTTTGTGATAGTTACTGTTTAAAAGAATCTTTCCAAGCGAAAATGAGAAGGATAATGGCAAATCCTGGATATACTAAACAAGATAATAAAATTGCAATATATGTAAAATAGAGGAATTAAATGAACATTGGGAGAGCATCCAACTTTGTGGCTGTTTTGTAACTGTCCTGATCTCATGGCTTTTAAGTTAAGGATTGGGAATGGGACTTGGGATGAATTGATAGAATCATTTTTGTGTCTTAAATATAATTTGACCTAGAACTTTATAGAATGTAATCATCCAATTAAAAGCTAAGCTCCAAGCTTTGGTTATACTTTGAAATTAAGAAAATGAGTCCAAGTCACTCAGAAGAAAAAGAATTACAAATCTCTGTCAGATTTCTTGGTCATGTTGTTTCACATGTATTCATTCTATTTTATGTAAATATCACTATGTTTGCCCTTACTTACAATGTTTAGGGCAGTTGGAATGAGGGAAAGCAGAAGGCAGAGAGGATGTACTGAAGATAGGTGTCTGGTCTGATGCTCTCCCCACCCTCACCTCTTTTCCATGTCTATACCATTGCTCTAAATTCCATTTAACACAAATGACATCCCTAACGCAAGGGACCCCTTGTCTGCCCCAGGTCCAACAATGTTCAAAGTTCCAACTCAAGTTTTCTGTAACAAAAAACTTCCATGACTTTCTGAAGCCTCATTGATCTCTTCTAAAGGTCCTTCAGTACTTACCTTGACTGTCCCCCAACTTAATGCTTTTTAATGTGCATTTCCCATTACTTACTATTGCTTGGTGTTCATTGATCTTGTCTCATTAATGTGGTAGATTCTTGATGCAAGAATTATGCCATTATTTCTACTACTTCCTTAAAGCAAATTGAAAAACATTGTAAAATTATCCATGTTCACTGTAAAAAAACAACAAAAATGTGTTAACATCACAGAGAGCAAAAAAGCAAATAAAAATTACATAAAATTTAACTATTGAGAGATAACCACTGTTAACATTATGGTTTATGTAGTTTTAGACAGGTCTCTGGGGCACACAGATAACATGTATATAATTTATCATAAATAGAATTATAAGCTATTTTTAACATTTTTTCCCTGAGTATGTTCTATACATATTTCCAAGTATATATGGATTATAATCACTTTAAATGTTTAGTATTCTAGTATATGTACTACAATTAACTAGTCCATTATTGAGACATTGAATTGTTTACAGCTCTTGTAGATAATGCTTTGTTGAATGTCTCTATGCCCCAGTTTGTACTTGGGCTGTCATTTTAAGTGAAAAATCTAAAAATGGGATTGCTAGGTGAAAAGGTAGATACATTTTACTTGTTTTATAAAGTGCCAGACTCCCTTGCAGAATTTCACCTGTTTACACTCTTACCAGGAGTGTGAGGAGAGGTGATTTCCCTAAGCTCTTGTAAATACTGGGTTATGTCAGTCTCTAAGATCTTTGGAATATGGTAGAGTAAAATGATACATAGTTTTAATTTATATAAATTATACTAAGGAGATTGAATGTGTACTTCCAAGTTTATTGGCCATTTATATTGCTTTATTAAATTACTGGCTTATGTCCTAGTCTCATTTTCATTTCCAGTATTCATGTTCTTTTCTTACTGATTTTAAAGATCTCTTTATAAATGCAGATTAATAACCTTTTTACGCTATGTGGTATTCTTTCATTTTCCCAGGTTGTCCTTTTCCTTTCAGCTTTGTTCCTGATGGGTTTTTTTGTTTGTTTTTGTTTTTATTTTTATTTATTTATTTTTTTTGCTTTACGGAAGATATAAAATTTAAACTGTATTATAAGATGTATCCATCTTTGACTTTTAAAATTTATGGACCTTCCTACCACAAGATTATTAAATATTAACTCATATTTTATCCTAGTAATTTTATTTTTTGCATTTTTGATCCATATGAAGATTTCATATGTTGCTTTATCACCTCTCATGGTATGCATTAATATATACTCAGGAAATATTTGTTGTTGCTTTGTCTCCTCAGTTTGTTCTGAGATACTCATTCATAGGAGTGATCTTATATTTAGAAATACAGCATATCCCAGTGTTAGAATCCTGATGAATGATTTCTTATTGTAAATACACTAGAATATATCTCAGTGTGCAGCCATTTGCTTCTCAGTCTATATTGTGTGTATTGTGTATGTAACAAAACACCATTTTGGTATCCCTTTTTTTTTTTTGATAGAATGTATCCTAGGCCAGTGGCTGTAGAAAACCTAAAAATTCCTGTCCCTCAAGTCCTTTTTCTCCCCCCGTTAGAAACTCCTATGTCCGGCTCAGACACCTCTGCACTAATACGTGGGTTCACAGCACAAATATCCCCATCGACAAGGAGGAAGAAAAACCTGTGATGCTGAAAGTGAGTTCTGGAACTTGGCTGCCTCCCTTGGTCTTGTGTTCCCTAATGAAAGGGCTCCTTGGAGAACAGATGGGGGCGTAGGGACTGCGTTTTGTTGGCTTGGCCAGTGTGTGGTCATGGACAAACTTGAATGCAGTGAAAGAATTCTCTCCAAGGAACCTGGCTAAAGCAAGCCCAAGCTTTTTGAGATAACCAGAACTTTTTTATTCCATGGCTTTTGCCCTAAAAGTTGAGCAATTATCTGGATTTCACCTCTGTCTGAAGGATGATTTTGGCTGGGGGAATGTTTGCTTATGCCTTGAGGCACATCAGATACCTAGTCGGTTTTCCCCAATCTTTATTATTTCTTTATCTCTCTGTGTATTTAAATATACTTTTATTTTTTGAAAGTTCTCTCAGCCCCTTTAATTTCTCTCCCTGAACCCCCCTCTCCTTCACTACCTTCTTTAGGGTCATAGAGCATAAATTCACAAACATAGGGATTTTGTTTTTAAAAAGTGAAATGATGCTCTCACATTTTTTTAGTGATGGGGGAGGTCACTGAAATTTTTTTCTTCTATTTTTATGAACATTTTCAGGTATATAGAAAAACTGAAGGAATGGTACATTGTCTACCCTTATACTCTGAGTCAATAATTACCACTTTGCTCATTTGCTTTTTCCTTATGTATTTATAAGCATGTTTTTAAGTTAACAACAGTCTTAACATGCTACCTTTAACAAATGAAGGTATAAAATGATACCACAGCCCATTTTCTGCCTCACACTTCCCCACCGTGAGAATCTCCAGAGGTAACAACTGTTAATGATTTGGGGTACTTCCTTCCAGATGTTTTTCTATGTCTAGTTAATTTGAACTGCAAGATAGCTTTAGCTCTCTGGATAGCCCAGTGTCGCATAAATATAGTGTTTGATTAATGTGTCGCTCTCTCAGTCCAAGAGACAGTTCCATAAAGACCATTCTGCTTTTCAGATCGGCACCTCCCCCGTGAAAGAGGATAAGGAAGCATTTGCCATAGTTCCAGTTTCCCCTGCTGAGGTTCGGGACCTGGATTTTGCCAATGATGCCAGCAAGGTGCTGGGCTCCATAGCTGGGAAGCTGGAGAAGGGCACCATCACCCAGAATGAAAGAAGGTGAGGGCTTCCCACAAGAACCAGACACATCCTCAGCCACTGTGGATTTTTTAAATCTCTTGCTTGCAGAAAGAGAAAACGCCAGCTCTGAACAGCCTTGTATGAGAGGAGCAGGCCTTCGCATTTAAACGTGGCTTCAACCTGTGGTTTTCAGAAACCACACTCACTTCTTTGAAAGTCTCTGAAGTTGAAAAGATCGGTCTTTTTCTTTGTCTCCAATTTGGCTTCTGGAACTACCTCACTAAATGTTAGGAGCCAGTGTTACTCTGAAATAAAATTTGATGGCTCCTATCTTGTGAAGGTGGTTATCCTTTTGTGGACAGTAATGTGTTGTGTGTATTTTACACTTTTTGGTAATTGGTTGTCACTTTCAGGGAAATTCGGAAGAATGGATCTGCTTGTGTTTAACTGGCTCATTAGGCCCGAGTCGCCCAAGGTGAAGCTTCCAACCTATTGGACGTTGAACATTTCCCATCTCTAATAGCTTCTTTCCCCCTAAGGTCTGTAACCAAGCTGCTGGAAGACTTGGTTTACTTTGTCACTGGTGGCACTAACTCTGGTCAAGATGTACTTGAAGTGGTCTTCTCCAAGCCCAACAGAGAACGGCAGAAGCTGATGAGAGAACAGAACATTCTCAAGCAGGTCTGTGAGATGCGACGTGCTGGGATCTTTGTAAGACATCAGTGGGATCCCTGCTCTTACACAGGGACATGGATGTTTCCCACCTGGAACGCTTGATCAACTGACTTTTGGAGAAAACAGACTTGATTTTGTAGAGCAGTTTTGAGTTCATAACAATAGCGAGTGGAAGGCACAGAGTTTACATATACCTCCTGCCCAGACACATGCATAGCCTTACCTATCATTAACATGCGCCACTGCAGTGGTCCATCCCTTACAGTTGCTGAACCTGCATTGACACATCATAATCCCCCCAAATCTGTAGTTTACGTTAGGATTCGCTCTTGGTGTTATACACTCACTCTTTGGGTTTAGGCAAATGTATAATGACATATCTATCATTATAATATCATGCAGAGTATTTTCACTGTCCTAAAAATCCTCCATACTCTGTCTAGTCATTCCTCCCTCCCCTTACCCCCTGGCAACCACTGTCCTTTTATTGTCTCCATCATTTAGCCTTTTCCAGAATGTCCTATAGTGCAAATCATACAGTATGTAGCCTTTCCAGATTGTCTTCTTTCACTTAGTAATATGCATCTAAGATTCCTCTGTGTCTTTTCATGGCTTCTTAGCTCAGTTCAGTTGAAAACACACTTGTTGAATATCAATGTGTGAGCATTCACATGTTAGGAAATCCAAGAAGAGTTCACTTGACAACTTTATTTTCATCAAAAATAACAGCAAGTGCTGTGTGTCCTTAAGGTTATTTCGTATGTTTGGGAGATTTGGAGTGTTTGATAAATAGGGAACTCTATAAACCACCACAAAATCTTACCATAAAGGATGAGTAAGTGGCTTATAGAACATGTATAGATGGTATTATTTGGCATAAATTTAAAAAACTGGTGTAAAGACAAATTATAGGGGGGTAGGTGACAAGGGTAGATGAAGTGCACAGAAATGCATACCATATAGTTCTGGAAAGCTATACATTGGCTATATGCTTGGCTTAGAAATTCCTGGCCACTAAACCCCAAAGAAAAACATATTAATTATTAGTCTTACAGTTCTCCATAGGAACTTGGGATTTGAGAATCTTTTCTCCTGTCAGTTGATGATAGACAAAATTTATTAACACTCCATCATGTTTCAGCAAGGATTTCCTGTCCAAGAATAAATCATGTCCAGCTGTTTCATGGGATGACTCCCAGATTAGATCTCAGGCTCCATGCCAATGCTCATTTTCCACCATAGTAATTCCTTGAGGGGCCAGAATGGTCGGATTCCATGGCAGAAGCCTTCATTGAGCACTATATTTATGCAACTGACAGTTATTATCCCCTTTTATCCTTAGGATCCCCTCGGGAGCTGGGTGGTATTCTTTCCATTTTACTGAGGAGAAAACCAGAAGTTACCTCGACTGTGCTTTATACCGCTAGGGAATAATGCGGGAGTGTGATTTCAACCTAGAATCTGTTATTCCAGAGTCTGTACTCTTCACTGTTGCCCTTCACACCATACTTGCAAGTGCTTGAGGACCAATTAGGTCCAGGTGGCCTGATTTCAGTGAATAGCTAGTCCCAGTTGATGGACTGCATATAATATTCAGATTATTGATGTCGATCTAGAGAGAGTTGCCAGTGCAGGCCTGCCACCTGTGAGCTTATATTAGTTTGGGACACAGGGCTAGCCATTAACACTCTAAATGATGGCAGTGCCTGTTCTTCTTTCTCACAATCAGATCTTCAAGTTGTTACAAGCCCCATTCACGGACTGTGGCGATGGCCCCATGCTGCGGCTGGAGGAGCTTGGGGACCAGCGGCATGCCCCTTTCAGACATATCTGCCGGCTCTGCTACAGGGTCCTGAGACACTCCCAGCAAGACTACAGGAAAAACCAGGTTAGAATTCGGGATTGATTGAAGCTCATATACTTGCCTCATGAGTTTTAAGTCTTACATCTGTTGTTACTTAATTGCGAGAGAATGGTTTATTAAGTTTGCGCTTAGAAAGGAAATACATTTTTGCAAGCCTGAGAAAAAGACAGAGTCCCTAAGAAAAATACCTGAGAAGTCCCCTTCTGCAACCACCTTTCAGTGAGGTGTTTTTTTTTTTTTTTTTGACATTTCTAGTGTTTTTTATGGCACCTTGCCTTAAGGTTTAAGGAAGTGATTGCATGTGTTTATATTAAAGGTAGAGCAGAATCTTTGCTTCCTGCTCCCTTCCATATCCTCCATGTCTGCTGGTAACTTTATTTTGGTTTTGGCTCATGTTTTATGATATTCAAAGTCCTTGTGTATGTCATGGCACTGTCTATATTGTCCTCTCCCCATAAAATAAAGGTTCTAACCTCTCTGGGGGTTCCCATCAGTTTGAGATTTTTAAGGAAACCTGTGAACTGTGTTGCCACATTTAGTAGTTCTCAGCTGGGACTAACTGGAAATACTTGGCAATGTTGGGAGACCCTTATGAGTGTCACCACTTGGAGGTGCTGCTGACATCTAGTGGGTAGAAGGAATGTCCAGGAATGCACAGGACATCCCCAGACAACAAACAGTTATCCAGCCCTGAAAGTCAGTAGTACTGAGCTTGAGGAGCCCTGCACTTTGTGACATGAAGTACTGTAGGTGCACAGATGACACTTTTGATAACCTTGACTCCCAGGCTCTGCATTGTGTTACGAAAGGCTTTTGTTTGTAAACTTTTGACTGCCATGACATCTGGCCTTTAAATTTAAACTTCCCCCTGTAATTAAAGTTTTGTCATGAAGGTAGTGTTAAGCTGAAGCAATGCTCTAAAGTATCAGATGGAACCTTGTTAGCGTGCATTGCTAAGCTTTTGACTTGGCCTTTGCTACTGTTGAAATTGAGTGTCCTATACCTATGATGCTGTGTTCATTAGTGTGGACAGGTGGTCTTTGGGTGGTCCGGTGGCTTTAAATCCACCTGCAGTGCGTTAAACACCATACTCCAATAGTGCCAAAGAGATTTTATTCTCTTCCTCTCTGCCATCTTCAGATGAGGATGCCTCAGACTCAGAGCCTCTGGTGTGTGCCAGCACATTTTGCTTTACGTGAAAACACCCAGTCCCTCTCGCTGCTGCTACACTGACTGTCTTTGCTTTTTATCTATAGATTCTATGCCGCTTGACAGTAGTATGTCCCTGAAGGCTGGTGAATTCCCAAACATGCATCCTTATTGAACATGGGCTGAAAAGTGGCCAGTGTCCACTGTGGACACCCTGAGTAGTTTTTAGGATTTTGGAGTTAATTAAAAAAAATTAAGCCGAGTTTAAAGGGCTTCTAGAACTTTCAGGACACAAATAGTCTGTCTTGGGAAGGGATATATCTTTGAATAGAAACAAACAAATATCTGCAAGAGGCTTCCCTGAGTTCTCATATATTTTTATGGAATGTCATGTCTGATCCCCAAAGAGAGAAGCCAGAGGTGTTTTCAGATGTTCTGTGAATCTGATTGCCTGGCTTAGGTATTCCTAAGTTGCTCCTGCTATCCATTGACTATAAAAATGTATTTTCACCCCAGATAAAGAAAACAGAATGGGGTAATATTGTTCTAAATACCTAGGTAGGCTTAAGTATGTTTATTCAGCAGTACAGAGCAGTAACGCACAGTTAAATCTCTTGAATTAGTAATAAAATCAGAGCTGAAAAACCGCCTTTGACCTTTTAGGAAAATAAGTCACCACATTAATATTTATCCTGTGCACTTAATAAAATGCCCATCTGTACATGCAGGATAATTTGCTTAATTACATTTGTGTGGCGGGTTTAGTAGAATGAAGGATGTGGGGGAGTTTGCAGCTGCTGTCCTAGATTAGAGAGTTGTGGAAAGATGCTCCACTAGGATTTCCCTTATGAAAAATAATTTTCATCAGGGACTGTTGCTACTTCCCTTAGTTTTGGGTTAACCTTAATATCTTTTGTTGTTTCTGCTGACCTCTCTTTTCTTCCTTAAAAGGAGTACATAGCCAAGCAGTTTGGCTTCATGCAGAAGCAGATTGGCTATGATGTGTTGGCCGAAGACACGATCACCGCCCTACTTCACAATAACCGAAAACTCCTGGAAAAACACATCACCGCTGCTGAGATCGACACGTTTGTCAGTCTGGTGCGAAAGAACAGGGAGCCCAGGTGAGGCGGAAGTGGGCCTGATCGGCGGAAGCTGTCTGGGCACTGAAGATGCAGGCGCTCAGCTAGTCATGGTGCTTTTGGCTAGGTGTCCTTTTTGAGGGCTGCCAGTGACAGATTTCTTTTAGGCCGGCCTTGAGAGGCTCTTGGGTGAGCAGTGGAAAGAACATGGTATTGGAATAGACCCGTAGTGGAATCCTAGCTCTAATATTTACCAGCTAGGTGACCTTCGCTTTCCCCTTGAGCTTTAATTTCCTTCTATGCTAAATGGATGGTTATGAAAATTGAATGAGAATAGATGCATGGGAAGTGCCTGGTACTTAGTAGATGCACAGTAAATGACAGTTTTGGCCACTCAGTCACTGTTTAGCACCCCCTGATTATCAGTTAGAACATCTCCCCCAAATATCATCAGTAAGAGTCTTTTGCAAACTTAGTTGTTACTTGAGTGTTTTTATTTTATGTTAGAATTCTGTTTTTTCTCATTTACGTGGATCTCCCTGTCTTCTTACTCTCTTCCCTCTTCTCCTGATTAAGATCCACAACATCAGGGCGCCTGAATGGCTCAGTGGGTTAAGCATCTTCCTTCGGCTTCGGTCATGATCCCAGGGTCCTGGGATCGAGCCCCATGTCAGGCTTCCTGCTCAGCGGGGAGTCTGCTTCCCCTCTCTTTCTGCCCCTCCCCCTGCTTATACTCTCTCTCTTGCTCTCTCTTTCTCTCAAGTAAATAAATAAAATCTTTAAAAAAGGGATCCACAACATTTTAGAAGTGGGAAATAGTTTATAATATAGTTACCGTGAATGATCACACTGGAGAGCTGATAGTGTTGTAAAATGACTCCTCCCACCCACAGAGGTAAGTAAAATTTGTGGAGCATTCTCACGTACCTGGGAGTGAACTAAGTCAGCACTTGCCATGAATTATCTCATTTAATCCTCAGGACAGTTCCCTGAGGTTATACATTACCCTCTGCTGTAGATGAGAAGAGTGAAGCACAGCGAGGTCCAGAAACCTCCCTAGGTCACACTGCATATGGGAACATAATTAATGAGAATCAGAGCAGGGATTCCAGCTGGGGCACTCAGGCCTCAGGGCCTTTCCTCGCCTCTCTGCTTCCCCTCCATCTTCCCCACGGCTCCCTTACGTGAGCTTCTTCCTTATCTTGTTTTGTGCATTTTTTTTTAAAGATTTTATTTATTTATTTCACAGCGAGAGAGGGAATACAAGCAGGGGGAATAGGAGAGGGAGAAGCAGGCTTCCTGCTGAGCAGGGAGCCCGATGCGGGGCTCGATCCCAGGACCCTGGGATCATGACCTGAGCTGAAGGCAGACCCTTAATGACTGAGCCACCCAGGCACCCCTGTTTTGTGCATTTTTGCCTCATCACTTCCTCGTCTGCCCTAGCCACTGTCATCTTTCCTCGTTTGCTTCTTTCTTTCTTTCCTCTCTTATGGCGACTGGGTTTCTGGTGGTGCCGTAGACACTGGCACCAAAACCTAAACTGTCTCTGATTTCTTTGGTGCATGCTCTGTTGGATCCGTCCACTTGCAAAGAGTTGGGCTCCAAGAGCCAAACCTCTGCTCTGGTTACAGAAAATGTCTTGTTTGCTTTCTCTCTCTCGGCAGATTCTTAGATTATCTCTCCGACCTCTGTGTGTCCATGAACAAATCGATCCCAGTGACCCAGGAACTGATATGTAAAGCTGTGCTGAATCCAACCAATGCCGACATCCTGATTGAGACCAAGTGAGTGGGGGTCTTGGGATTTAAGATACAGGTGAGAAAGGGATTTAGGTAGAGAATGTGTGGCCCAGTGGATGCCTGCACTCCTGACTAATAGAACTTAACCCTTTGATTTCTTCAGACTTGGTCTGAAGTCGGATGGGCTGGCATGGGATCTGTCTGAGGCAAAGGTCCTTGATAGGGAAATGAAGTTTGCTCTGCACTTACTTTGCACACTGGTTGAAAACTGATATATATTCACCAGAGAGCATTTGCACACACTTAGTTTCATTTTAAGAGCTTAAAGTTCTTTAAGTATGATAATCAGTTTTAAAATTTGAAGGTGCTAATTCAGTGGTGATATTAAGACGCTCTAGGGCAGAGCTTTTTAAGTTATCACTGTTCAAAAAGTGTTTAGTGGTGTATAGAAACTTTGGTAATAGTAGTGATTCATTTTTAGCAAAGGAACCGTTTCCTGGTAAGTACAGTGCCAGTAATAGGGCCAATGTTGAAAAAACAAATCAAAACAAAACCCCAAACTCAATTAGGCCCTGAGCTAGTGATTTTTTTTGTTTGTTTCAACAAACAAAACTAAGTGACTAATTTGGGGCTTGGACTAATGCGACTTGAGCATTTTGACATTTGGGCCTGAATAATTGTTTGTCATGGGTTACTGTCCTGTGCATTTAGCAGCATCCTGGGCCTCTACCCAGTAGGTGCCCATTATACCCCTCCCACTCCGTTGGGACAAACAGAAATGTGAAAATGTCCACCGACATTGCCAGATGTCTCCTTGAGAGGGGACAGGGCAGACAAAGTCACCCTGCTTGAGAACCACTGGGATAAAGTATATGAAGAAGTTAATGTTTGGCTCTTTGTGATCCTGCCATTGAGGGAAGGAATGGTTTTCATTTTATCTTCATGCTGAAAGTGAAGCTAGATTCCAGCACGAGCAAGGATTTCAACATAATGAGTTTTCCCTCTTCCTCTTACTGTCCAGGTTGGTTCTTTCTCGTTTTGAATTTGAGGGTGTTTCTACTGGAGAGAATGCTCTGGAGGCAGGAGAAGATGAAGAAGAGGTGTGGCTCTTCTGGAGGGACAGCAGCAAGGAGATTCGCAGCAAGAGCGTCAGGGAACTGGCGCAGGATGCTAAAGAAGGACAAAAGGAAGACCGAGATGTTCTCAGCTACTACAGGTGACAGGGAGTCCCGCCGGGCTCGGTTTGGGTGCCCTGAAAAGAACTGAGGGAGAATTTATTGCTTGTTTGTCCGATGGCTGCAAGGAACCACGAGTTGTCACCTGCCTAGCAAATGCTGTGTATTTTAGGAGTTGGGAGTGTGAGGTTTCATTGATACTTACGGGGCTAAGTAAGTATCTAAAATTGATTTCCAGATGTGGCCAGGCCGACAGAAGTGTGTGTGCTTGCATCAGCCCCTAGTTAACGGTTTCCCCTTACAGGAAGTTTATGCATATTGTAGTCGTTAGGAGTCAGACTGTATGGTCACACTGCTTGGGTTCAAATCCTGACCTTCTGCATATGAGGTTTTTGACTTTGGTCAGGTTACATACCTCTGCACGCCCCAGTTCTTTAATCTGCAAAATAGAGACAACAGTGCCAACCTCCTAGAACTTTTGCAGACAGAGCTAGGAAATGAGTGTGTGTATTCACACATATATGCGTATTTATATACATGCACCCATGTTTCTATTTCTATATCTGTCTGTACAAATATATAATGAAATCGTGAGTCCATATCAGTACTTCCATTCCAACACCCATGGGGTTATTGCAGCCTTCACATTTCCATGTACGTAACTCCATCCTGCAGCAGAGAAACCTGGCTGGCCTTTGCCCTGGTGTATACGTGTTTGCTCACTGTCCACCTCTGCTGGTTACCTCCTTCAGCCCCAAGGTCTCCCTGGTCCCAGTTTTAAAACCTGCTGGCCCTGCCACCTCAGGGAAGGCAATGGAGAAGAAAAGGGGAGGGGGGGAGAGCCAATAAAAACCTTGCAAAGATAAGAGCAGGGGAGATGGCAAAGTGCTCATGGCATTTTTTAATAAGTAAAACTTTGCGGTTATGGCACCCTGTTACCTCCTGCGTTCCTTTGTCCTCCCTCCCATTTGTGTCTGTGGTGCGTACCCTTCCACGTCTCGGTGTGTTCGAATTTTACTACATTAGTGTGCATTCATAACAAATACAGAGTATTTTCCCTGACACTAGAAATGTATGTAAATGGTGCTGTACTGTTCCATTCTGAAGGCTGCCTGATTGATTCTGTGTTGCTTCTGAAATGTGTTCGTGGTAATGGAGGTAGATCGGCCTAATTTTGACAGCTGAGCAGTAATCCATTTTATGATGCCACGTTTTCATCGCTCTTTGATATTCCATTGTATGCCACGGTTTAGCTTTTCATGTCAGGGAACATCCTTATTCAAAAGTGTGCCTATGGGGCGCCTGGGTGGCTCAGTTGGTTAAGCGACTGCCTTCGGCTCAGGTCGTGATCCTGGAGTCCCGGGATCGAGTCCCGCGTCGGGCTCCCTGCTCAGCAGGGGGTCTGCTTCTGCCTCTGACCCTCCCCCCTCTCATGCTCTCTCTCTCTCTCATTCTCTCTCTCAAATAAATAAATAAAATCTTAAAAAAAAAAAGGGGGGGCGCCTGGGTGGCTCAGTTGGTTGAGCGACTGCCTTCGGCTCAGGTCATGATCCTGGAGTCCCGGGATCGAGTCCCGCATCGGGCTCCCTGTTCAGCAGGGAGCCTGCTTCTCCCTCTCCTGCTCCCCCTGCTTGTGTTCCCTCTCTTTCTGTGTCTCTCTCTCTCTCTGTCAAATAAATAAATAAAATCTTTAAAAAAAAAAAAAAGTGTGCCTATGAATGAGAGTTTCCATTTCACATCAAGAGTGGAATTGTTGAAGTGGCAAGGATACATATTTTTAAACTTTACTCAGCAATCCTGGGTTGGGTATTTTGGAACACACTCCCACCAGCTGTAAATGAGAACTTTGTTTCTCCTGGGCTTTGCTAGTTCTGAATATTCTGAAGCTTTTTAACCTGTGTTAATTTTACAAGCATGAAATAGAATCATGTTTTAATCTGCATTCACTGGTATCTAGTGAGATTGAGACTATTTTCAACTCGTGGTTATTGACAACAAATAGGATTTTAGATTCAGAAGCCAATATTTGCCACTTTGGAAGCTAGTGGCTGGCTTATTTCACATGAGAAGTTGTTTAGTCTTTTAGGGTGAATGAGAAAGCATGCTTCCCTGGTCCGGTATGGAGGGTGACAAAGATCACATGTAGTTGGATGAGGAAGCATTTGGACGAGTCCCCTACTTTGCACACCATGTTTTTCTTTTCTTTTTTTTTAAAGATTTTATTTGACAGAGAGACACAGCGAGAGAGGGAACACAAGCAGGGGGAGTGGGAGAGGGAGAAGCAGGCTTCCCGCTGAGCAGGGAGCCCGATGCGGGGCTCGATCCCAGGACCCTGGGATCATGACCTGAGCCGAAGGCAGACGCTTAACGACTGAGCCACCCAGGCCCCCCAACACACCATGTTTTTCATGTAGAAGTCAAAGTGTAGGCTTATATGAGATAAGATCCTAAGAGTATTATAAAATTTCTGATTAGACTCAACATGGGAGATACCTTTAACATTTCCTACATGGTCTTTATACTGTATAAAAAAACAGCTGAAGAAATAGACAACCATTTTAGATGTAATATTTTCCCCCATTTATTTCATAAAATAAAAAAGGGCAAAATGGAATCAAGTAGTCGCGTAATTACTCCCAACTCAACAGGGTGGACACGTATGACCAGTGGTGTAGCTTGAACTGTTCTTTTATTGGCCTGGTACAGAAGCCATTTAAGCGTGTCAGTCTAAGTTCAGGTGACCAAATGTCACTCCTATGAAAGTTGGGTCTATCTGGACTGTCCTGCTGTGTTTCCATTCATCCTCAATGAATTCTGATTTCTTCCTATAACTTTACCTTTCTCCAGGTATCAGTTGAACCTTTTTGCTAGGATGTGTCTAGACCGCCAGTACCTGGCCATCAATGACATATCAGGCCAGCTGGATGTCGATCTCATTCTCCGCTGCATGTCTGATGAGAACCTGCCCTATGACCTAAGGGCGTCCTTCTGCCGTCTCATGCTTCATATGCACGTGGACCGAGATCCCCAGGAACAAGTCACTCCTGTGAAATACGCCCGCCTGTGGTCTGAGATTCCCTCAGAGATCGCCATTGATGAGTGAGCCTGGCTCCTTCTCCCTGCCAAGACCTCATGTTGTTTTAAAACCTCATAATGTTTGGTGTCATGGTTACACAAACCACTTATGGTCAGGTTAGGTCTAGTTAAATCATAGAAGCAAGGCGAAGTCTTTTTTTTTTTTTCATTAAGCTTAAAAAGTGTGTGGCAAATACTACCTTTTTTTGGGAAGAATGCAAAAGATGGCATGATTATATTTTTTATATCTTGTGCCTTTTTTTAATTCAACAAATATGTGTCTCTACTTTGTGTCAGCCCTAAGTAAGGTATCGTGAACCAACCAGAACACTATCTCAACACTAGTGGGGAAAAGAGATACAAACAAGATAAATGATTCCATATCTTGGTGATAGGTGCTAAGGAAGAAAAAATAAAGTGAGGACAGAAGGTGGGATACGAGGTGTTGGGGAGGGATTCTTGGCTTTGCGGCCGGAGCAGCTGGGGAAGGCCTAAGTGCAAAGATCTTGGAATTTGATTTCCTTTTCTTTTTCCTTTTCTTTTAGCTATGATAGTAGTGGAACTTCCAAAGATGAGATTAAGGAGAGATTTGCACAGACCATGGAATTTGTGGAGGAGTATTTAAGAGATGTGGTTTGTCAGAGGTTTCCTTTCTCTGATAAGGAGAAAAATAAGCTTACCTTTGAGGTAATTCCTGATGAAATGATCTTTTATCTGCTTTTCATTGGTCGTTCTTCTATTGGGTAAATAGATAATATTTTAGCATGTGGTGATTTCTATCATGAGACTCTAGTTTTGTAATAAAAAGGAATTCAGCTCAATTTTGTTCCAGAATAAAATAGAACTGTTACCAGTCACTTGGCTTAATGGTAGTTGAGCTCTTAGAAGTACCGCCCAGAGTGAATTGTATCATGTAAAACGATAGAATATTAGGTATATTCTGTACATTATCTTAAAAATGGCAGGAAAGAAACAGACTGTGTTTGGGATCTGTCACAGATTAATCATTTGAGGTACATAAATCCTTGTTACCTTTGAGTTAAAATGTTTCTCTTTGAGACCACCTTTCCTTGTGAGGAGTTCTATTTCTGAGAATTGCAATATTGTTACCTGTGTTCTCTTTGCCTATAAAGTGGCTGGCCCTGTAATACCTTTGGGAAGCTGCACAGACACATGATTAGGTCAGTTGTTGATTGGCTAGTTATTGAAATAGGTCAGTAGCTTTGCAGTTTTTTGTTTCTTATTTTTTTCTCCTATGAAACAAAATGAAATTTGATCAGAAATGGCAAGCAAAGTATATGCCTTCTCTTACCATAATGAGGGTCAGAATTAGTCATTTATCAGCTAGTCAACATCAAACTGAAGGGTACAGTTTATGAAATACCATCTCTCTCTCTCTCTCTTTTGTTTTAATGTAACAGGTTGTAAATTTAGCTAGGAATCTCATATACTTTGGTTTCTACAACTTCTCTGACCTTCTTCGATTAACCAAAATCCTCCTGGCCATACTGGACTGCGTGCACGTGACAACCATCTTCCCCATTAGCAAGATGGCAAAAGGAGAAGAGAATAAAGGTAGGAATGTTGCAGCAAAGTAGAGGAGTGGAATTTGCTGGCACCCACATGCTTGGGACAAGTCCTCCCAGGCTCTCCCCTTACTACTCTTGTCATGTGTTTCCTTGTGAGGTCCTGTCCTCTCTTTGTCCTTTTCTTCTGAGCTTTTCATTATGGATATTTCCTTTTTTTATTTTTATTTTATTTCTTATTTTTTTTAAAGATTTTATTTATTTATTTGAGAGAGAGAGAATGAGAGACAGCATGAGAAGGAGGAAGATCAGAGGGAGAAGCAGACTCCCTGCTGAGCAGGGAGCCCAATGCGGGACTCGATCCCGGGACTCCAGGATCATGACCTGAGCCGAAGGCAGTCACTTAACCAACTGAGCCACCCAGGCGCCCTCCTTTTTTTATTTTTAAATTTTATTTATTTATTTGAGATAATGAGAGCAGAGAGCACACAGAAGCCAGTGGAGGGGGGGTGCGGCGTGGCAAGTAGCAAGCAGGAGAGAAGCAGACTCCCTGCTGAGCAAGGAACCCCATGCGGGGCTTGATCCCAGGATTATGACCTGAGCCGAAGGTAGATGCTTAACCGACTGAGCCACCCAGGCGCCCCCATTATGGACATTTTCAAACAAAAAGCAAAGCTGAAAGAATAGCACAGCAGACACCTATAGATCCACAACTTTGGGTCCTTGATTATTCACATTTTGCTCGATTTCCTTTAGATTTATATATGAGTCTATGTGTCTATTTTGCCAAACCATTTGAAAGTTATCTAACAAATTGATGGGTAAATGTGTTCTGAAGAACACATGTCCTACCCTCATATTCGATGTGTTGTGAGGCATTTAATGATGATATTAGCATATGATGAAATAAAATCCAAACTTGTATTTCCAGTCTGTGAATAGGAAAATTTGCCTTTGTATGTGTATTTTTTTCCTCTGTTTTAGGGTCAGAGTGGGCACGTACTAGGTACTCATGTCTGGATAATTGTTGAACTTGTCTCTATAGCTAGAAGAGAAAGAGTACATCTCCTTACCTCCCTCTATCTGTCAGGTCTTGTGCTGTTATTTCACATATTTTTCACCATCTCATCCTCTGATTGAGCTCTTTTATTCTCATTTTAGAGATGGAGAAGCTGAGCCTCAGAGGTAATCCAGTGTACTCAAAATCAGTGTTAGTAGCAGCACTCAGTTTGTGCCTTGTTAACTCCTGTACCCCTAATCTTGTGCATAGCAACAAGCATGTGAAATTTGGCCGGTGAATTAATGCACAAAAATGCCCCTTTGGGGATTTCAAAGCCCATGTATTTTCCGCTACTCCTGAATCCCCAAATTTTTGATGGGTATTAACCTTTTCTGGCTCCTAGGGTCCTGAGAATGTGTCGGAACAGGGACTTGTTAAATAATATGCTCGAGCCTGTGCCCCCTGCCAGGCACCTGAAAGCAGTCTCCCGAAATGTTGTCATGACTGAGGTCTGTCCTGGCCCTTCCTAGGCAGTAATGTAATGCGGTCCATCCACGGGGTTGGAGAGCTGATGACCCAGGTGGTGCTTCGGGGAGGAGGCTTTTTACCCATGACTCCCATGGCTGCCGCCCCTGAAGGCAACGTGAAGCAGGCAGAGCCAGAGAAGGAGGACATCATGGTCATGGACACCAAGTTGAAGATCATCGAAATACTCCAGGTAACCGTCAGTCAGAGGCGGAGAGGAGTGTGCTCACAGGGCTACCATCTGGTTTGTGTCCCTGCTTTTATAAAGCCCTAGACCTTCTGGGGAGAGAATGGAGATAAATTCTTAGCTCATTGTTAAGTGCCATTTATGAACCAGCTGTATTCATCCTTCTACTATCATCTCATACCCCTCCCCGATGTGCCTTTGTCCCTCCAGCCATGACAGAATTTCCTGTAGTTACCTTAGCTTTTCATAATCCTTGCCCTCTATGTCTTCACCCAAGCTAATTCACTTAGTTAGGCTTCTACATGAAGCTGGATTCCTTGCTTATCGTTCATAACTAGTTTAAGGCTCCATTAACTTGGCAACACCTGCCTCCCTCCCTCCCTTCCTTTTTCATTCATTTATTCAACAAATATTTATTGAAACTGATTCTGTGTCAAGTACTTTTAAGCATCGGAGATCCAGCACTGAACAGCATAGATTAAATTCCTGATTCTAAAGAGCCTGCATTTTGGTGTAGGAGTCATAGGCATATTAAACAGGTATACTGTGTCAGATAGCGGTAAGTGCTAAAGATGCTAAAATCTAAAGGAGAGTCAGGATGGTTTGGAGGCCACCAGGGGGTGGGGATCAGGGATACTGTTTTTGATGGGGTTGTCAGACAGGGCTTCTCTAGTAAGGCGACGTGATCAGAGACCCAAATGAAGTGAGGAAGCTAGCATGTGGATATCTAGGAAAAGTCTCTGAGGCAGAGGGAACAGCAGCGAGAAGACCCTGAAGTTTTGGAATAGGTTGGGTTCAAGAGGGAACAGGAGAAGATGAATCAGGGAGTAAGTGCAAACAACTCTTTTGAGTGTATTTGCTATAAAATGCACAGAGAAATGGAGAGGTGCCTGAAGGGTGATTGTTGGTCACAGGAAGTTTTTGTTGTAGTATTTTTTTTAAGTTGGGAGTTTGTAGCAAGTTTGTATGCGGAATGGAATAGTCAGCTAGAGAGGGACAAGTTGTTGACATAGGAGAGAGAAGATAATTATAGGATTGAAGACCTTGCATGGGCAAAAGGAGGTATGGGAGCCAGTCTGCTGAAGAGAGGGATTGGTCTTAGGTATGAGAACCCTCCTGTGTTTTCCCCTTTCTGCTCGTGTAGGTCATTTTTATTCATCAACAAAATCATTTGCTCCTTAATGAAAAGAACACTGTTACCACTTTTCTCTTTTATCCCATGCTGCCTAATGCCAACCCCAGAACATGTAGTAGGTGATTATCAGTGTTTATAGATTTAAGAATTTGTATTTTGAATCTGAAATCACATTTTATCAATAGTTAGAAAGCATTCATGAGAGTCCTCAAATAGTTAAGGCCATAGAGAATGACTCAGAAGAAATCTCATTGAATTTTTGCCTGACCAAAAGTTGAGAAGGACTTCTTAGGCTGTGGCTTATGCGTCCCAAGTACATTAGTGTCATGACTGTGTATCAGCAGTGATGCAGCGTAAACCTTGATCACACCTTCAGGTCCTCTCGCTGTCCTTATCTTAGAACAATTGGTCTATGGAGTCATTGTTTCAGCAAATACTTACAAGCCCCCACCATATGCAAGGCACTTTGCTGGGCACTAGGAGGAATGCACAGATGATTTGGACAGAGACTATATCTACAAGAGACAGTCTAATAGGAAAATAAGGAAATGAAACTCTGAGAAAAGTGTTCTCCTGGGAGTGGGTCATGTGATCTATTTAGTAAGCACCAGAGAAGGTTTTTACAGAGGAGGTAAGATTTCATCTGCACTTTTAAGCATGGACAGGATTTATAGTATAGAAACAAGGGGACATTCTCAAGTCCCCTTGAACTTGGAGCAGGTTGAATGAGGGCATGACATCACACGGGACCATAGCACCTCCCCCTCTAAGTTCCCCTTAGAGACCTAGAGTGTGTGGAACGGAGGTTGTCAGAAATGAGGTTGGAAGGGAGGACCAGGCCAGGTTCTAGAGAGTTCTGGGTGCCTCAAGTGTTAGGACTTTATTCTCTAGTGAGCCTTTGAGGATTTTTATACAGGGGACTAATGTAAGAATAAACACCTTTGGGAGGTGGATCTGGTGATGGCAAGGCAAGAGATAAGGAGGATGTGAGCAGGGGTAAGTGATAGTCGGGAGAAATCCAGGAGAAGTGGTGGAAGTGGGACCACCAGTAGGACTTCGTCTCTGATTAGATTTGAGACTCTGGGAAGACCCCCAAATGGGATGTCCAGTAGTCAGTAGCAAACAATGACCAAGAGCTCAGAAGGCAAGCCAAGGTAGTGTCTCAGTCTGGGAGAGGTGACTGCCCTGGGACTGGGTAAGGTCACCAAGAGGGCAAGGCAGAGACGAGGAGAGAATGGAAGGGAGAATGTCACTAAGGTCCTCAAATAACGGGATTGTGGTTGATTTTTTTTTTTTTTTTTTTTGGCTCTAGCAACAATCAGGGAAAAGGTAACCTTGCTACAGAGTAGAGGGCAAAAGAATCTAGGAAGTGAATGAAGAGGGAACCCAAATGTTGGTATATAAATCAAAGGAAACCATCTCAAATGAAAAATAGGGACCAAGCTAATTTCTAGTAGGAAAAACATATTTTTCTCTGTTAATTCTTTTAAATTAAAGCAGCCAATTTCACCCTTCTCAAGGCCCAGAATTGGCATTTACTACTTGCTGAAGTAATGTTTTATAGAGGATGGAGGAGGCAGTGAGTGATTTATTGTTCCAATTATTAAATTGTCTGGATGTTGAAGTTTGCACTAGAAGCTAAGGTGCTGTGGACAGGCTTGATATACCCCATGGAAGTCTGTTGTTAAAGTAATTGTTGAATTCTAAGCCAAATATTTGGCTCACTTAGTGCTTAAGGTAATTGATGCAACAGATACCAGGCCCAGCCAGAGTGCAGTGGCTTGGCAAAGTGTTACAGGTGGTATGCTAATGTAACCAATCTGTTTCCATTTCCACTTGAATCTTTAGTTTATTTTGAATGTGAGGTTGGATTATAGGATCTCCTGCCTCCTGTGTATATTTAAGCGAGAGTTTGATGAAAGCAATTCCCAGACTTCAGAAACATCCTCCGGAAATAGCAGCCAAGAGGGGCCAAGTAATGTACCAGGTTAGTGATTCCGCAGTGGGATTTCAGCCATAGAATGGGGTGTGGGTCTAATAAAAGCTGGGGATTCCAACAGTACATTCTACAGAAAGGGTAAAATATGAATATTTTGAAGATTATTGTAATTGAGAACAAAATCCTGGGAGTTATCCTTTTTGAACAAAAGAATAATTGAAAGAGTTTTGATCTCTCCTGGGTTAGGTCTTGTTTCCTTCCATCTTGGAGTGCCTTAGTCATAAGACAGGTGAGGGTTGTAGTGTTGTGGTTACATGAAATGCCAAAAAAACAAACAAAACCCTCTAAGAAAATGTATTGTCCACCAGCAACTTTTACTCATGATGGAAGTTTTTCCCTGCCCAAGAAATAGTGATGAAGTGTACAGGGAAAGGTGGTGGTGATAGACATAATTCCACCTATCAAGGCCTGAGCTTCCTTGGCATGAGGTCATCACTCTGCTCTACTAAGGGGTTAGTGAGTCGGTAGAAAACTGGCAGAAATGTGGAACAGTGCACACCAGAGCCACTGGGCAGTGTGATCTGGGTTGACCTGGCTCCACAGTTTTACAAGATAAGATTCTAGAAGACTTGAAGTTAATGTAGGGGCGGGGCAAGGCTGTTTTTGGGAAAGTTCACCAACAGCCCGTTTTTTTAGACCTTTCTACATCTGAACCTATGTTCTCTAACTTTTCAGGTACTCTTGACTTTGAACACATTGAAGAGCAAGCAGAAGGCATCTTTGGAGGAAGGAAAGTATATTTTCAGTGTTCGGTTTTGTAGGTGGTTCTAAGATTGGGAAGCCTCCTTTTGTGTAGCTCTAAAAGGCTTTCCCTTCATTTTTCTAGGAAACAATTAGTCTTTGGGTTTAGGTTATTTTATGGCTCTCTTTGTAACCCTTAGTGCTTAGGTCAGAATGATATTAGTTGGCAGTGTGTATATGTGTTTATGTATTTCCTGCCTGGGATAGAAGGAATGTAAGTAGGTTTCCCCAAATACACATATTAAAAGATTTTTTTTTAATGGTGCAAAATAGGGTTGAAAGAAAGAGGGGATTGAAAACAAAGTGAGGTTAGCAAGATCATGTGTTTCTGCTGCTGGTGGACTGCCATTTTTGTCCCTGAGCTCTTTTGAGACCATGCAACAATAGAAACACACATTGTCCCTAACATTAGACAAATGTATGATCCCCTTTTTAAAAGATTAGATTACTCAATGTTGACTTAAAACATTATTATGAGACTCAAATACCTACAAGACTCGAATAGCCACAAGCTCATATAAATACCCTATGCACATAGTCCTTTTTTAAAATATTTTATTTATTTGAGAGAGAGAGCATGAGCCAGGGGGAGGGGCAGAGGGAGAGGGAGAAGCAGACTCCCCACTGAGCAGGGAGCCTGACGCAGAGCTCAATGCCACGACCCTGGGATCTGACCTGAGCCGAAGGCAGACGCTTAACCAACTGAGCCACCCAGGCATCCACTGCATAGTTCTTTTCATACGCATACTTGGTTCAGTTATTTATTGCTGTGTAACAAACTACTCCAGATACTTAGTGGATTAAAAAATAATCCTTTTATTGCCTCTCAGAATTAAGTGGGTTGACTGGGGCTAAGCTGGATGGCTCATCTGCTGATCATTGTTCAGTCTCTTGGGGCTGGTGATTGGGCCTGGTACATCCAAGGTTTTATACTCACATTTCTGGCTCCTTGGTAGGAATATCTGCAAGGCTGGGACCTCTCTTTCTCCCTCCCTCCCTCTCTCTCTACACGTAACTATCTTAGGCTTCTTTTTAGCATGGTGACTGGCTCTAAGTGCAAAGATCCTGACGGGATAGGCCAACAATGTACAACACTAATCGAGCCTCTTCTTGCATCATGTTGTTAATATCCTGTTGATCAAAGCAAATCACATGGCTGAGCCCAGTGTTCGTGTGGGAGGGGCCTACATAAGGATGTCTATACCAGGAAAGGCTCTTTTGTTGCGGGGGCCACCAATGTTAGCAGTCTAACAGTAAAACCTGTGAAATTTGAATTAGCAGTCTTATTTACTATGACACAAGGTGTTTTTCTGAAACACAAAGTATGTTGAGTTCAACGTGATGACACTCCCATGTGCTCTCGTGGTATCTCAACTCTCCCATCATTTTCTAGTATTGAACAGCAGTGACACGGTCTTCACATCTTTTTGGAACACATAGCGTGAATGGAGTATTTTCCTGTGGAATCCTCTCGGTGCTTTTCTTGCCAACCTGCGGACATGAAGGTCTCGCCATTTGGCATTCATTTGATTGTAAACACAATCTAGCCACTGACACAACAATGGCGTGGCAGTGCTCAGTTACGCAGTGATCTGCTCTCCGATCAGGGACATGCTTACTAATTTTTTAATTATATAAACGACACACAGTTGTAATAGATACTGCGATAACCCCTGGCAGCTTGCTAATGAACCTCAGTTTGAAGCATACTGCGTGGTCATGGTTTGTGGCAACGCGCCTCAAAGTGGGGTCTGCAGCCTGCTGGCTACCGGTTTGTGACATGGGAAGTGCAGAGCATGGGAGTAATCACTGGGCCACTTTTATGGCACCTGGACACTGCCACAGCCACGTGCGTGGTCAGGGGACCGGGTATAGACTAAGTCATCAGTTAGCTGTAAAGTGGAAGTATACGCAACAGGTACTTTGCTAGGCCCTGAGTTACAGCACCTTACATAAAACAGTAAACTCCTAATTGAGGAGAAACACAACTGTGTGCAGTTCTCCACCCATAGATGAGACCCAGCAGAAGAATACTCAAATCGAGGAGTCAGTCAGGAATCTGGATAAAAAAAGCCAGGTCCTGTCACTGTGGGAAGGTAGGGACTTTGGTTTAAAATTGGACAGTGGTGAGATCTTCATTGTGCCCTCACCTTACAATAGAGTTGAAGTTAAAACAAGATTGTGTTGGGCGCCTGGGTGGCTCAGTTGGTTAAGCGACTGCCTTCGGCTCAGGTCATGATCCTGGAGTCCCGGGATCGAGTCCCGCATCGGGCTCCCTGCTCAGCGGGGAGCCTGCTTCTCCCTCTGACCCTCCTCCCTCTCATGCTCTCTGTCTCTCATTCTCTCTGTCTCAAATAAATAAATAAAATCTTAAAACAAACAAACAAAAAAAAACAAGATTGTGTTGTTTCAGGAGCTTATTAATACTCAAGTCCCCCAAGGTTGACTACGGGGTTAGAACTGACTGGTGGGTGTGTCTGGGTCCAAGTGCATGCGAGAAGGGCGTCTGTGGCTCATCTGGCCTTTCCCCTACCATGCACTCCTTTAGTGAGGAGAACACCCCCCTGGACTTGGACGACCACGGCGGCAGAACCTTCCTCCGAGTCTTGCTGCATTTGACGATGCACGACTACCCGCCCCTGGTGTCGGGGGCCCTGCAGCTTCTCTTCCGGCACTTCAGTCAGAGGCAGGAGGTCCTGCAAGCCTTCAAACAGGTAGCTGGGGTTGCCATTCGTGTGTGTGTGTGTGTGTGTTTGTGTTGGTGTTGGTGTTGGTGTTGTCGACTTTCCAAGAGGTGGTTGTGCGCCCCTGACACATTACATTTGTTCAGGTCCAGCTGCTTGTTACCAGCCAAGATGTCGACAACTACAAACAGATCAAACAAGACTTGGATCAGCTGAGATCCATTGTGGAAAAGTCGGAGCTCTGGGTGTACAAAGGGCAGGGCCCTGACGAGGTCATGGATGGTGCCTCTGGTGAAAATGAACATAAGAAAACAGAGGTGGGTGAAACGCAGGTCACGCCTCCAGAGCAGATGGATGGGCTCCTTAAACAAGGGAATATCCTCTCTGGTTTTAGGTAAAAGTGCAGATTGTAGGATTGTAGGATGAGCTTTATTCTCCAGGGATCTGCTTGTTAAGTAGCCGAAGTAACAGCCATTCTCCTAGGAAATAAACTGCAAAATGGAAGTTTAGCTACTTTTCCATGTTACCTTGGACCATGGGGAATAGACTTTGTTGTTGAGTGGATGAGCACCAGATTTCCCTTGCAGACCCACCCAGGAAAGAACCTGTTCTCAGTAGGCTGACCCCCCATCGTCTCCCACCTCAGTGAAATCATGTCAATCAGAATGAGTTGGGCTGAAACCCAGCATGATTGTAGGAAAACTGCCAAACTCTCATGGTTTCCTAAATGCTGATGCCAACCTGAACAAACAGACTATTGCCCGAGGGCTGAACAAACCACACTTACATTTATTTTTGGTCCCTAGGAGGGGAATAACAAGTCACAAAAGCACGAGAGCACCAGCAGCTACAACTACAGGGTGGTAAAAGAGGTAAGTGGCCTTCCTGCCTTCTTTTCTTCTTTATTAATTCTCCTAGGAGCTATGGTTTGTGAAAGTCCAGTTGAAAGTGCAAACACTTCAGCTTTTTTCTTCATGGAAAGTTTCACAGGGAGAAGCTTGCAGAGGTTACATACTTGGGTTTTACGGTCAGATCTTGGTTCAAAGCATCTTCTGCCACTTTTTTGTGTGTGTCCTCAATTTTCTCACTTTTTATAGGTGCAGTTAGCACCTGTATTTCTGAAGGTTTATAATTGACCAAAGGATTAATTGATATAATTGTCAAGGCTCTATCTCAGTGGCTGGCACATAGTCCACCAGGGAGGGCTCTGGGTCTTTAGAATTCTTTGCATAAGGTAGTTCAGATTTAGGAGGTTGGGAGCTTTGTGGGTTTTTTTTACCCCAGAGCAAACTCTTCCCAAGTCCCTGGCAATGATGCTGAGTCTCACCATTTTAGGAGATCTTTCTGAAACTGTCCCACTTTTGGTTGAAGCCATAATCCACTGCGTAACGTACACTGGAAAGACATGTTCTTAGCCATGTGGAGGTTCGGTTTGACGCGATTAACAGGGATACTACATATTAGAGCACCATCTCCCTCGTTCTGGGTGTTTTAATATGCTGTGATCACTTCCGCCTCCCTGCCCATGACCGGTGCCTACGTTTTTTTTTCTCAGTCGTGCTCCCTAGTTTTCGGAGGTCTATTTCTTTCATTTTTTTTTTTTTTCAAAAAAATTTCATCTGGCTTTATTGAGGTATAATTGACCAAAAAAGTACTGTCACCTCCCTGAAGCATGACACGCAGTAATTTGATAGACATACTCTCTGAGATGACTGCCACGATCAGGTTAACGAACACCTCCATC
Source organism: Mirounga angustirostris (assembly GCF_029215605.1). NCBI lineage: Eukaryota > Metazoa > Chordata > Mammalia > Carnivora > Phocidae > Mirounga > Mirounga angustirostris. Next base: position 169,859,483 of record NW_026991709.1, on the reverse strand, counting down.
ACCTCGCAGAGCAAGCTCTTCGAGGGGGGTGAGAACACTTAGGATTGACTTCAGTAAATTTCACTTGTACGTACACCTTCACTGACTGTTGTTGCCATGCGGTACATTGGAGCTCAGAACTGCGAGGTTGGCCAGAGGTACAACCGTTGGGTGTTTCTCTCGGACAGATTCTGATTCGCCTCAGCAAACTCTGTGTTCAGGAGAGCGCGTCTGTGAGGAAGAGCCGGAAGCAGCAGCAGCGCTTGCTCCGGAACATGAGCGCACACGCCGTGGTGCTGGAGCTGCTGCAGATCCCCTACGAGAAGGTGAGCGAGTCCCCCTCCGGGGGGGGGGATCCCCGGGTTTTCCTAAACCCTTCGCATTTGGTATCGTTGGCCAAGACATGAAGTAGATGTGATGACTGTGAGTATAAGGCCCTTGTAGGTGACTTGTATGAAACAAAGAGCATCATAAAATGGGATCACCCACAACCTGCCTCCAACTGTAGGATTCTAAGCCAGAATCCATTGATTGTCGCCTCGCTCCCACGCCACGCTGGATGCGAAGGTTCGATAGACGGAGCTCTGTCTGCACACGGGCTTGTGCTGCACAGTGTCCTCTGCAAGTGCCCTTCAGGCAGTTTAAGCCCTACAGGTTGCTAGGGGCATGTGGGAACATAGAGCTTGCCCACTTGGGAGGTCCTCAGGAGCGTGCTGATGTCTGGCCGAGTATTTGGATCTAGCATATACTTTGCTCTAAGCCCTCTTTTCTGTCGTTGGAAGCTACACTCTGTCGTGTTCTTTCACGCCAGCGTTTGTCATTGACAGTGCTAGGATTTAGGGAAGTAGGGTAATAGTGCTTAGCACTGTGCAGCCTGCCTGACACAAATTAATAAATAGTGCTTAGCACTGTGCAGCCTGCCTGACGCTTGCAAAAGCATCTGTTCGCTTCCAAAATCAAGTGCAGTTGTCGTGGTGTTCCCACTTGACAGATGAGGAGACTGAGGCTTGGGGAAATTTAGAGTCCCAGGGCATAGATTTCTGCCTCTTGAGTTTACCAGTGACTGCTAGAGAAACTTGCTGGTTGTAGAGCTGCCTGAAGAAGGCTTACTGCTCGTGCTTGCCAGGGGGCACTGCACTAGGTCATTTTCATTCACTAGTTCATTTCATCCTTAAGACGGCACATGAGAGAGGTCATGCTTTTAGTAGCCCCACTTTAGGTGAGAAGGCTGTCGCCAGTGGTTCAATACCTTGCCTATATGGCCCAGCAACACATGACAGAGCCAGCCTGCCCAGTTGTGGAGCCCAGGTCTTGTTGGCTGTACCTGCTGCCCTGTGCTCAAGGAAGTTCTTGGCAGAGGCCACCACCACAGTCATGGGGACTGTGGGATTCAGGCTACTCAAGCCTTTCAGTAGCCACAATTAAGCTTAATCCCTCTACTAGGTCAGGAACTTAACTAACTTGAAATTAATGTAAGTGTGCATGTCATCCAAACTTGACTGACATTTAGACTGGAACCAGCAAGCTGATTCACCACCTTGCTATGTGTAAAGAATGTGAGGAGGTGGTTTGCTGGCCTTATCTTTGCCTCATAATATCATCAGTTGCCTTAAAGTTGTGCCTTTGTAGAGTAATGTTAACATAACGAATAGGTAACCTGATGTGGCTGGAATTGGTGGCAGAACATAGTGTGTGTGTGTGTGTGTGTGTGTGTGCATGAGTGCAGATATCCCAGTGTGGGAGAACAGTGGAGGAATTGCTACAGATACTTTCTTGTTATGTGATGTCTTTAGAGCTTACTTGTCTTGTATAAATCCATTTCAAATGATGAAGTCTTTAGTTTTGTGAGCCCCAGCAGACTCTCCTTTTAGCTGAAGAAGTGAAAGAGTGCAGAACTGTTTGAGGTGACTGCTGCCAACCAGCAGTGTCTCTCTCTGTCCCAAGGCCTCTGATTTCTTAGAACTGGAAGGCGTGCCACTTTTCTCTGTTAATGGGAGACAAATGTAATACCCACTCTGTTGTGTGGGGATTTGCTATTAATGTCCTCTTAAACTTGCCCGTTTTGGATTGTTAAAGCTGGTAGCTCAGACTCCTTCTGTTAGTTGTTCTGACAGATGTGTCCTGTTTTCTCCCAGGATTATTATCTAGACCAGGGTGAGCAAACTGCAGACATGAACCAAATCCAGCCTACCACCTGTTTTTATACAGCATATTAGCTAAGAATGATTGTTCCATTTTTAAATAGTTACATTCTTAGTGGTACGTGCATGATGTCCTCTCTTTTGCTTTTTGACCCACAAAACCTAAAGTTCTGTCTGACCCTTGGTCTAGACCAGGACCAGTAGTTAACGTTGATTATGTGATAACCATCTAAGCACTTGACATGGATTTTGTCACTTAATCTTCATGGCAACCATATGAAGTGTGCATTTTTATTACCTCCATTTTGCAGATGAGGAGACGGAGGCCCTGAACGGTTAAGTAACTTGCCCGACGTCACACAGCTAGTGAGTGGTAGATCTGGCCTAAGAACTAAGCAGTCAGGTTTCAGGGCCTGCCTTCCTAACTGCTAGGCTCTCCAGCCTCTGAAAAGAGGTGAGAAGACTTAGGGAGGTTCCCGTGGGCTAAACGAATAAGAGGGATGATTCCATTTCATTCTCCTTTCATCTTTGCTACATTAAAGGTTTATTTGTTTAGAATTGGGCAGAATGGCAGTAGGGTTTAATCAGTTGTCTTATCATGGGGCATCTAATGCTTTACAAACACTGAGTATATGTTTTTACTGTAGGAAATGAGAATCACATAACCAGCTGTGTGAAATGCCTGGGGCAGGTATTATCCCCATTTTGCAGATGGGAAAACTACCTCTTGGGTTAAATGCCGAGCCTGAGGTGACAAGGAAAGGATTACAGCAAGTATATTTGCCCAAATTGATAATCTAAAGCGATTTCTACTCCGACATGTTATCTCCTGCCAAAAGCTCTAATGCATATATGCGTTAGGCAGATTAAGAAGGGTGAGCCCGGGGCGCCTGGGTGGCTCAGTTGGTTAAGCGACTGCCTTCGGCTCAGGTCATGATCCTGGAGTCCCTGGATCGAGTCCCGCATCGGGCTCCCTGCTCAGCAGGGAGTCTGCTTCTCCCTCTGACCCTCCCCCATCTCATGCTCTCTGTATCTCATTCTCTCTCTCAAATAAATAAATAAAATCTTTAAAAAAAAAAAAAAAAAAAAAAAAAAAAAAAAAAAAAAAAGAAGGGTGAGCCCGAGAGCTGGGGCGATGTGGGCTCTCCACCAGTGAGGCACTCAGCTATTGCTCTGCTGTCTCTCTGTTCTCAGAAATGGGGGGGGGTTCAGAGATTTGGGGGCATTGCTAGAAATGGGATCCAGAGGCTTCCTCTCAGCTTCTACTCTGTTGCATCTTTCCCGAATAAATTCTTTTTGTATCTGACCATGGCTAGCGGAAGAGGATATAGGACAATTGAACAGGTTACTGGCTTCTTTGAAGTGTCAACAGCACAGCACCCCCATATTTTCACACAACAGGCCCTCAGCAAGGACCTGCAGCACCCCACTCGGCAGGTGATGGGTGTGTCGAGGAACTGGGTCTCCTGGCCTGGAGATAGGTGTTGCCGCCTGCTGACCTTCTTTTGTCCACAGCATAGCCCTGTTTTCAACCTATTTTTCATCTATCTCCTTCCACACAGGCTGAAGATACCAAGATGCAGGAGATAATGAGGCTGGCACATGAATTCCTACAGAATTTCTGTGCAGGCAACCAGCAGAATCAAGCCTTGCTACACAAACACATAAACCTGTTTCTCAACCCAGGGGTAAGACTCCAGGCCTGTCTGGAAATCTATGAGGGGAGGAGGGCAGGAAGCAGTAAGAGGAACAGCTTGTTCTTTTGCTGTTGTGACCACGGGGACTTGTTATAATGCAACATTCATTCCAAGGGGAACATTTGGACCAACTCTTAGGAGGACATAAATACTCCCCATCTTTTTAGGGGAGAAAGCGGGGGAAGGGAGGAGGAGGTGGTAGGGCAAGGTAAGATCTATTTATATTTTTTCTTAACATTCTTTATTACATCAAATTTTAGCCCTAAAGAGTTGCTGATTCTTACTCTCCAGCCACATCCTCCTGAGGTCATGCATAAAGTTTTCGATGTACATAATATAATACATAATACGTTAGATACATACAAATACATAATATATTCACTTAAAACATAACTGTGTTATACTTTAGTTTGTCAGATATGTTTTGAAAGTATGTATTGTGCAGTTTTTTAAAGAAAAATGGTGACGTACTCTACACTTTATTTTGCATTTTGATTTTTTCACTTAATACATTACGGCTGTCTTTGCCAGTCATAGATATATAAATTTTTTGCATTTTTGATGAGAAGTTGTGATGACTACATGGAGTTCCCTAGTATGGCTGTAACTTTTTAAACATCATTCTCATATTAGTAGACATTTAGGCAATGTTTAATTTTTTGGCTTTGTAAATAATTCTACAAAGGACATCCGTGTAAGTACACACACACTCACACACTCATTTTTTAGTACCACTAGGGCTTTGGAGGAGAAGGTCTGATAGGCTGAGGGGTAATACTCCCTCTTTGTTATGTACGAGGAAAGAAAAGACTAAAGATAAAAAGGTTAAAGCCCCCTACCTCAAACCAAACATATAACTTAGTCACTCAATAACTCTGGGTAAAAAATAGAAAATAAATCTTTTAGAAGATAACATGAAAATATCTTGATGATCTGGTGGAAACTGAAATCTTCTTACACAGTATACAAACAGCACTAATTATAAAGGAAAATATCAATAAACCAGGCTTCTTTAAAAACTTCTATTCACCAAATGATGTTATTAAAATCCTCCATAGGCAAACCAGAGAGTGGGAGGAGACATTTGCATTGCATGTGTTCAATAAAGAACTCCTATCCAGAATATATAACCAACTCAAAGTCAATAAGGAAAAGGACAAACCACTTTTAAAAGAGGTTTTTAAAAATGGGTAAAAAAAAAAAACTTTAAAATGAAATCATCCATAGAAGAAATCCAGACAGCCAGTAAATGGGACAAAGTGATCATCAGAGAAGTGTAAATTAACTAAGATTTGCACAGCAAAGTATGACTAAAGCCAAAGAGACCAACAACACTGTAAATCAGCTAGGGTATGGAAAAGCTCTAGTGTAGAGTAGAAATTGTTAACATCTTTTGAAAGCTGTTGGCAAGTACTTTCTCAAGCCAAACGTTTATACTTTGCAACCCAGCAATTCCACTCTTGCGTGTAAACCCAACAGAAATGCACATATATTAAAGTTTAGCAGAAGACACGTTGAAGAATGCTCAGAGCAGCCCTATTTGTGCTAAGTGTAGTGTTACTCTTTGCCATTAAAACCGGATACGCGCCCAAATGCCCATCAGCAATAGAATAGATAAGCAGAGTTTGGTTTATCCGTGCTGTGGAATATACATAGCAGTGACTGCAAACAAACTACTGATACATGCAACATGTTGAGAGCATTGCAAATGTGCTATTGAGCAAAAGAAACCAGAAGGGAGAGGGTACAGGAGACTCAACAGCGGGCAAAACTAATCTGTGGTTGCAGAAATCAAAACGAGTTAAATTGGGTGGCGAGGCATTTCGTTTCTTGATCTGGGTGCTGGGGTTTCCTGTGTAGTTCATTGAGCTGAAGACTAGTGATTTGTTTCCCTTTCTCTGTGTTTATTATGATTAAAAAAGAAGGCAGGGGTCGGCTGGGTGGCTCAGTCCTTAAGCGTCTGCCTTCGGCTCAGGTCATGATCCCAGTGTCCCAGCATCAAGCCCCGCATCGGGCTCCCTGCTCGGCGGGAAGCCTGCTTCTCCCTCTCCCACTCCCCCTGCTTGTGTTCCCTCTCTCGCTGTGTCTTTCTCTGTCAAATAAATAAATAAAATCTTTAAAAAAAAAAAAAAAAGGCAGCACAGAAGTGAGAAAGGAGAAAGGTCTCTTCGTGGGTTTAAATGCTTCTCTCTGTGTGCTTTGGTAGACTTTTTCTCACGTTGTACTCTGCTCTAGCCGCCTTTTGACCATTTCCCTGTGTTCCTGCCCTCACTCTTGTGCCAGATCCTGGAGGCAGTCACCATGCAGCACATCTTCATGAACAATTTCCAGCTCTGCAGTGAGATCAATGAGCGGGTTGTCCAGCACTTTGTTCACTGCATTGAGACTCACGGTCGAAACGTCCAGTACATAAAGTTCCTGCAGACGATCGTCAAGGCAGAAGGGAAATTCATCAAAAAATGCCAAGACATGGTCATGGCTGAGGTGACAACTATTTATCTCTATATACCTTCATCTGGTGTTCCATACAAATTTTTTAAATTATTGCTGTCTATATGAACTGGCACCCTGTCCCGGAGCCACATAAACAGACAAAACGTAATTGTGGTTTGTGTATGTAAGAGAGAGTGTTTGTGAGCTTAAATTGTGTATATAGGTGAGAATCTGATCAGATTTTTCATAGCAGTGAACCTATTTATTTTAAGGCATTTTGGCTCAGATTCTTCTGAGAGGGGAAAAAATAGGAATATTGAACCCAAATTACAATGAGTAGAGATTAAATGTAGATAGAAACCAGTGAGCCAGAACAGCCCATGTTCCTGTGGATTATAGGACTTTTTCCTTAATTATTCACTTTACTAGCTAGAAAAATTGTTGCTTGCTGATTCATGGGAAGAAGCTGGGTTGTCTGTGGGAGGTCGGTGCCCCATGGGATGCTGTCTGACCAGGAAAGCCCTCTGCCACACCTGTGGTTTTGGTGTTCAAATATACTTAATTAAATCTTTCCACCTGTTTAAAGAATGAAACCTCAAGTAAATCCACCTAACACTTGGATTTTTAATCCTGTCTAATAAAAAAATCATAGGATTCCAATGGAAGGTAGTGTAGTGTAATTAAAAGAATTGACTTGACCTGGGATGTGAATGTAGGCTAGGCTACTTTACTGGCACTGTGAGCTGATGACTTCCCCAACCCTCAGCGCGCCTTCCTACAAAATGAAGGCGCAGTGGTATTCAGCTGAGAAGCTGATATGCCGACTCAGTGAAATAATGGTGACAATAATAGCTAACATTTATTGGAAGCCTGCCATACCCTAGTCACGGTTCTAAGCAATTTACATATAATCAGTTATTTAATCTACATGACGCAGCACCATGAGTTAGATACCATCTTTGTCCTCAGTTTTACAGACAAAACTGAGGCACAGTGAGGTTAGATAATCCACGTGGGGTATTTATCATGGTATCTGGCACCTAATTAGGGCTTATAGAGGTGAGTTGTTATTATGCAAATACTACTGACTATATTTATTTTGATTTCTGTGCCAGCTCGTTTTTGGATCTTCTGTATTTCCCACAATGCTGAAATTGACTAACTCTTCAGTAGATTTATGAGAAGCCACACACAGTCCTGGGGATAAGTTATAAGTAGGAATGCCTTGATTTTTTTGACGAGTATTGAAAGGAAGGCGTATCTTAGTAAGAAGTGGATAATTGGTAATTGTGAAGACAGAAGGCAGTATGTAAAAGAGTTGTAAGAGGGATACTACTTTTCAAGCATAAAAAAGATGGAAACATTTTTAAAAAGAAAAATCATAGCCTAAATATTAGGTTTGGAAATCCAAGTGCAAGCTTGCCGTCTACATTTCCACTTGATACATGAATGTTGGTCTGTAGACTTTCTCTTCCCCTGATAGTTTGTGAAGGCGACTGTCAAATACCTGTATCTGTCAATTAAAATGCTGCTGCTGGAGATTTTCAGTTACTGATTCAGAGAAATGAATGAAATTTCCATGAGTTTAGTAATATGGGTGAGACTGGCTTTGGAAAGCAAATGCTGACAGAACATCTCTCTTTCTCTGCGAGTAGATATTTTTTAAACGGTGTCTCCCCCCCCCCCCGCCCCGCAAGCGTGTGATATAAACAAGCCCTATTCTTTTTATAGCTGGTTAATTCGGGAGAGGACGTCCTCGTGTTCTACAACGACAGAGCCTCTTTCCAGACCCTGATCCAGATGATGAGGTCAGAACGGGACCGGATGGACGAGAACAGCCCTCTCATGTACCACATCCACCTGGTGGAGCTCTTGGCCGTGTGCACCGAGGGCAAGAACGTCTACACGGAGATAAAGTGCAACTCTTTGCTCCCGCTGGATGACATCGTCCGCGTTGTGACCCACGAGGACTGCATCCCTGAGGTAAGTGAGCCTTTCTCATGCCTCTGCACATGGCTGGCCCACACAAGACCTCACAATGCTGAGACCTGTCGCTCATGTCATAGTGACATCTCAGTTGGTGGGAGCAACATTTTCTCGAATGCCAATTTTGTGCATGAAGATCGGCGGCGGCGGGGGGATGTTAGTCTTTCCTACTGTCTCCTTGAGAACCTTGGGAATCTGCTGCTGCACTTCTCTTCTTGGAAATTAATAATTCACCCTGTGGAGCAAAGAGGATTTTGAATCCCCTTTGAATGAATGTCTGAAAAACAAGATTGAATGGGTTGAGATATGGTTCCTGTGCAAGTAAGACCTATTCTGCAAGTTTATTCTTTAAAATGAAAATTTGTATTGTAGAAATGATGACAATTATAAAATACTGAGGAACTACAGGAAAGCAATAGGAAAATCAAAATAATCTATAATTCCACCACCCATAATAAATACCTGTTAGATTTTGGAAATGATTCCTTCTAAGCTGTCCATTTTCTTGTTCATATATTTTGGCTGGTAGCAAAAATGACAACAAAAACTGTGGATCATTCAGAATATAGTTTGCCTTTGTATATTTAAAATACATACTACTAATTTATGTCTTAAACTAAATATACATATATTTATATATAGCATATGTAGTATGTATCATATATATATACACTATTATGTTTTTAGGTTATTTTTTTGAAAAGTTAATACATTTTGAAAAGTTCAAATAGCAGAGACTATAAAGGAGTAAACTAGGCAAAATCTCCTAATCTGTCCCCTCCCACCCCACAGAAAATCATTTATTATGTTCTTGTACATTGTCTAGAATTCTGCATATAAACAAATATATATTCTCCATTCCCCTGCTCCCTCTTTTTTTTCTTTTTTTAAACACAAGAGGTGACATTATGGATACACTGTTCTTCTCTTCGTTATCAGTCTGTAAAGAGAGTCCACATTCCTTTTTTATAGTTACATAAAAATTTTATCATATGGATGTGCTGTAATTGCCCTGCATGGCTGTTCAATGGGCTTATGCGAATATAATGAGATGATAATAACTGGTGATTCTAATGAAGGAGGAAATGACAAGATGGCATTTTTCTCAGCCTTGTCCACACAGCATTTTCTCAGACTTTTTGATTCTTATTTATCTGATAGGTGAAAATAGTGTTCTAACATAGTTTTGATTTGCATTTCTCTTATTCCACATATGCCAAATCGATTTTTCAGAAAAGTCTGTTTCTGTCTTCAGGTTAAAATTGCATACATTAACTTCCTTAATCACTGCTATGTGGATACTGAGGTGGAAATGAAGGAGATTTACACCAGCAATCACATGTGGAAATTGTTTGAGAATTTCCTTGTGGACATCTGCAGGGTAAGGCTCTCTGGAACTGAGTGGCAGAGTGCAAGTGTGTGTGCACGCGTGTCTGGACACCCTTATGCAGGCATAAGGGAAATATCTGCATAATTTCAACTTTGTTAATGTGTGGTACAGGGAGGCAGATGTGACTCTTATCATTGCACACATCTCATTTCTTCTACCTTTTACTCCTAGTAAAAGAAACTCCTAGGGAAGATGGATTATTTCTGCTTTTCATTTCATCCTTTATGGATTGATCTGTGAATAATAATCTGGGACATATTAAAATCACATTTAAAAGTTTTCTTTTCCTTGACAGTATTTCTTCTCGAAGGACACCTTCCTGAGCTTGAGCATTTCTCTCCTTCAGTCTGGTGTCGAGGATTCTGCAAAGCACTTCCGTTTGCATCTGCTTTGCTGACCCAGCCATTGTGCTGGGCTTCATACTCTTGATTTGATTTTGCTCCAAGCTTAACATTGATCCTAAGGCTGCAAGACTTACCACCTAACAAGGCACACCATAGATTCACTAGGAGTTTTGTGGTGGTAGATTTGGGGGAGGGGCGCCAGTAACCAAGAGAGAATAATTGTAAAGTGAATCTTAATTTTGGAAACGTGTTAAAAAGAAAGGTGCATTGTAGAGTCCTAGACTGTGATAATTTCTGCTTGATGGTACAGTTACCAGTGCAAAACAAGGAACCTACAAGAACTTGTTTTCTTCCCAATCTAGGACTTTATTTAATAATACCCAGGTATTGGTATCACAGACATATATATATATTTTAAATCTCAAATTCCTCCTAGTCTTTTAATCGCATAAATCTAGGTTTTTTTGGAGACTGGGATGGAAGGACTGTTTTGCTTTATTTTTATGTTGTATTATTTTTTTTTAAAGTAGGCTGTACACCCAGTGTGGAGCCCAGTGTGGGGCTTGAACTCATGACCCTGAGATCAAGATCTGAGCTGAGATCAAGAGTCAGAGGCTTAACTGACTGAGCCACCCAGGCACCCCTGCTTTGTTTTGTTTTGTTTTGTTTTGTTTTTAATCAGGGCTGAGCAAATTTTCTGTAAAGGACCAGATATTAAGTATGTTCAGCTTTGTGGGCCACCTGGTCTCTGTCACAACTACTCAACTCTGCCCTGGTAGTTTGAAAGCAGCCATGACAATATGTAATCATGTGGGCATGGCTGTGTTCCAATAAAGCTTTATTTATAAAAGCAGCCACCAGGGGCGCCTGGGTGGCTCAGTCGTGGAGCGTCTGCCTTCGGCTCAGGTCATGATCTCAAGGTCCTGGGATCAAGCCCCGCATTGGGCTCCCTGGTCAGCAGGAAGCCTGCTTCTCCCTCTCCCACTCCCCCTGCTTGTGTTCCCTCTCTCGCTGTGTCTCTCTCTGTCAAATAAATAAATAAAATCTTTAAAGAAAAAACAAAAAACCGCCACCAGCCCTTAACTTTGCTGACCTCTACATTACATTATTCAGAAATGTAAAATCAGTTGCTAATTTCATTCTCTGAATTTGTCTACAAACTGCTCAGCATTAAGCTTAGAACCTGGTAGTTAATAAAACTTGATTCTTTTTTGCCCTTCATATATTTTTATGATAAGCACTGTTAATGTCTCAAACTGTAGGACTAATGAATTTGGTAATAAAACTTGATTTTTTAAAAATGTATTTTCTAAACCTTTCCCTCTAAATTTCTAATCTTGTTTTAAGCAGCAAAATTAAGTAGAATGCAAGTAAAATCTGAAGTCTCTCCTCACCCCAAAACTTACAGAGTCCGTAACTCTGACTCACAGCCCACTACTTTCAACAGCATTGCATATCAGTAACTTTTTAAAAATTGAAGTGTAGTTGACACACAATGTTACATTAGTTCCACTGTACAACATAGTGATTTGACAACTCTATAGTAACATGTTTATGGAATGAAAGAGTGTTGTGGATTTGGAGAATATCACATGGACCTCACTGGCGTATTTGATTCTCTTGATTATATGGATTAGGAAACCATGGTCTATAACAGATGAATGGCTTAACCAGGAAGACAGTTTACTTTTAGGGAAAAGTACAGACAACTATAGTTACTATGCCTTTTGCTGCCTCTTTAAGGTTTAGATTTGCCACACGTGGCTAGGAATTTGGAAGCAAAGACCCTGTAGGTCCCATCCTGATTTTAATGTTTTGTGCGTCTGCATGTGATATCCGAGTTGATCAGCTTCTCTTTCTGTATGATTTATTGTTGTTATTATTATTACTGTAATTCCTGAGAGGGAGACATATTGACCTGCAAGCCTTTACCTTTCATTTGTTAACGGTAATCAGCAGGAGTGGTCACAGATTTCTTAATCCTACAACTGACCTGCAGGTTCTGGTGTCATGTCTGAAACATCCAATTGCCTTGTAGGCCTGTAACAACACCAGTGACCGGAAACACGCAGACTCAATTTTGGAGAAGTATGTTACTGAAATTGTCATGAGTATCGTTACCACCTTCTTCAGTTCTCCCTTCTCAGACCAGAGCACAACGCTGCAGGTAAGAAAGGCAAATGCACGTGCAGGGCGTTCACGGCCGAGCTTCGGCAGGGGCCATTGGCATGGATTTGGCAGTGAGCAGCTATCCATGAGTTGTTCTGCAAGGCATTCAGACAATTTTCTTTTTCTTTTCTTGCTGTGGAGGGCCCCTTGGCTAAAGAAGCACCTGAGAATGTTTTTCTGTACCAGATGAATCTATTGGTTTTTGATTTTTTTTTTCCCCTTAAGATGCCTTTTCTTCTCCCTTCAGTCATGTTATTCCCCCCCTTCAATCTTAGAAGAAGGAGAAGCAGCTTTCAGATAGGTGCTAGCATGTTGTTAACACTTTTTAAAAATTCATTTGGAGATCCTGATTCTAACTCCCAGGCGTGTACCCAGAGTTCACCCAATTGGTGCGGGCTAGCGTGAGAAGGTGTTCAGCCTGGCTGGCGGGGCTGCTGCGTGGCCCGGCCCCGCGGGTGTGTGCACGCCTTCCTGCGTGGTGCTCCTGGGGCCGTGCACTGCAGGGGCTCTGCATCAGGATTCCCACGGTATTTCCAGGTTCAAAGGTAGGAATCCATGGATCCAGGAGATGATGTCATTCTTTGACTTGGAAAAAAAATCATTCTTCTTTATATAACTTATGTCTGGGTCAACTGCTGTGTGAGTCTTACTGCAGGTGCGTTCGTACCGCCTGCAGGATGAAAGCTGGTCTTGGTCTCCAGCGGTCAGAAGAGAAATATTAACCCTCCTTGTCGTGGAAAGAGGTGGAGGCTGTCCTGGGGTTGATGGGTGGCCTAGGGTTGATGGGTGGCGTAGGGTTGTTGGACTACAGACAGATAATCCTAATGAAGGTAAATTCTCCAAGGGAAGGGTGATTCATACTCCCTGGTGTGTTAATTAGATACTGCTATATTTCATTAATATGCAAAGAGTTCATATAAGCCTACCACAGCCTATGAGGTGGATGATACTATTCCCATTTTGCAGCTGAGTAAACTGAGGCTCAGAAAGTTTAATTACCATGCTCAGTCAGGGTCACAACCATTAGGTGGCATAACCATGATTTCAGCCTACTTCTCTCTGATGCAAAAACTTGAATTATGGAATTTTTCATGAGATACCTTTCCTTGGGACTGTTGGTAACCTTATGCTTAGTTAGAAATAACTGTACAAGCTAGTGGTTAAGCTAAAGTATCACGAAGTTAGAAGGCTGCCTTTCAAATGTCAGTACATATTCTTGAGTAATTGGGGAGCAGAAACTGGTTGGATCCCAAGCACATGAATTCCTAGAGACCAGAACATGCTCCTCACCAACTACTATTACACGGAGAGCCAGCTAGGAAAGCTGCTTTGGTTACTAAGATTGGACTTGCTTCTTTTGTAATTTAAAGTGACAATCGCCACAGCAATGCCCATTCTCCTATAGATTGTGAAACAGTATTGCAAAACCAAAATGTCAAAGTAAATCGATCAAATTAATTGGAAAACCATTAAACAGGAACTTGTGTATTGGATTTCCATCTTGGTCACTCCTGTCTCCTCCTATTGCCTTACTTTGAAACCAATTTTTGGACCACCTAATAAGCCAGAATCATCAGAGAGATGAATCTTCAATATAAATGTTGAAAGTTCCTAGTGAGATCCCAGGTTGTCTATCTATACTTAGAATACAAAGTCCAAAGTGGTTTTAGCTTTGTTTTTTAAGGGGTAGCTTATGGATTCTAGAGCCTTCATTTTCAAGGAATACTATTTTTGGAGCTCTCATAGCCTGTTTTGTTTTGTTTTTATGCTGAAAAACATATGCCTCATTTCCCCAGCTAGATTTTTACCTCCTTCCTGGCTTACTTCCTTGTTTGTTTGGTTTTTTTTTTGGTTTGTTTCCTTCTTTTTATTCAAGCCAAACATATGAGGAAGGAAAATGATGAACTCGGATTTGGCTGTGTTGCATTTATGTTGCCAGTGGAATGTCCAGGAAGCAACTGGAACTGTGGGATCCAGGGAGGAAGAACAGAATTTTGGACACTTTAGAGCAGGATAAAGCTGGTTTCAAATCCTCACTGTGCCCCTTATCAGCTCTGTGGACTGGCCTTGGTCACTGAACTTCAGAACCTCTTGGCTTACATTTGAAACAGGGATGGAATATCAACCTTGCAGGTTATTGTGAGCACTAGAGGTAATGTTTATGAACCATCTAGCATAATGCCTGGTACATAGGAGGTGCTTAGTAAATAGGAGCTTGTGCTTTTCCCTGATACACTGTCAGCTTCGGTAAGAAGGGTGTGGTTATGTCTTAGGTCACAGTTGTCTGCGATACTGCTCGGTCCCTGTGCCTTGCTTTGTGCTTGGAACCTAGGACATGCTAACTCATTGAATAAGTAAATGAATCTGTGAGACTCAGGAGAGTGGAGGGATAGAATCCAAGTATAAACATTCGCTCATTGAAGTTATGGCCTGGAAAATGAAGTGGTTTACTAGAGGTGACTGGGCAGAGCACAGATAATTAAAGACAAGATACAAAAGAGGCCAGGGGAAGGTCTTCACTTTATCCCGCATGCAGGATGGGATTCAGGAACAAGCAGGGCTTCAGGATCTAAGAAAAGGGAGCATTTTATGAAGAAGGTGATGAGCGGCTCTGTTCTTCAGTTCAAGAGGTCAAGCGAGCTGATGTTCCCAGATTGCCCATTGGAATGGGTAATTAGGAGGCAGCTACTCTGGCCAATTTCTTCATCTTTTGTTTATCCACGTGTCAGATGGAACAGAGCACAGGCCTAATAAATATTGGTTCAATTGAATTAATTTAGTCAAAGGATACTTCTTTCTTTGAGTTTGGGTGTTGGGTTCTCATCCCAACTCTAACACCTACGAGCCAATGAGAGGGATGATAATACCACTATTTACTTCCTTGGATCATGGTGAGGGTTCAGTGAGATAGGCAAAAAAGCACTTAGCCCTTGGCATGTGGGAAGTGATCTCCAAAAATGGCTTCTCTCATTGGAACCCTTGTGCTCAGGAGCTTAATATCAGGGTTTCTCAGCCCATTTCTCAGGCTCTCTATGATCCTGTCCTCTATTAGCAATGCAGTTTGCTTTCTTGGGTGGCTGTGAGCTGTAGAACAGAAAGTACTTCCTGAGGGAAGCAGAGATCCTGGTTTTCGGGTGAACTTGGTGGAAAGAGCACACGTTGTTGGCGTTGGAGAGCCCTGAAGTCGACTCACTGCTCTGCCACCACTTGTTGGTTCTTCTGTGTGCTTTCTTTTAACCTGTCTGGGCCTCTGTTTTGTATTTATAGCATTAAGGCTATAAATGTTTGCCACAGGATTGTTTGTTGAGGCCCCAAATGAGCTTTCATTTGAAGTATGTAGCACTTAGTAAGTGTAAGTTATCTGAACATTGTTCATAGAAGAGGTTCTGAATTTTCATTAACCTGTTGAATTTTCTTCTAATAGAGTTCTTCCTCCCCCCTCCCAGCACTTTCTATTGTTTTTCTTCCATCTCAGAAACCTCTCTAGAGCTTTTTAATACTTTTTTTCTTTGCTGTATTAATTCCCACTGTGTTTTGGAGGGACTATGCAAGTCCTCTTCCCCCAAACTAAAAACAGGGAGTAGCTCACTGTATACAATAATGTTTGCCTTGCAGGTCAAAGCTACTCTGACCCAGGTAGCTTTGGATGGAGACCATAATTAAAACTTTGAAATGCATTTGGAAATTCAGAGGAAGTAAATGTTGGAGTTCTCTTATTTTAAAAAGAGTACAAATTTATACTGTCATAGGAATAGATCCTACCATATAGTTAACTCATCTGTAGTAAATGAATACTTAGAAGGAGTAATCATCAGAACTATCTTCTGTTTATATCATTGAAGACACTGCTAGAAATAAGTAAGCATTCTTGGTGAGATCCACTCATCAGTTTGTTTTTGCTGATTAAAAATAGAGGTTCTGCTTATAGGAAATAATGTCTGGAAAGAACTTCGGGTTAATTTGCCTCAATCCACTTATTTTATATATTGGATGAAGTTAAAGCTCAGAGACATGAGGCAGTTTGCCTGAAGTCATATAGCCAGTTGGTAACTGGACAAGAATACCAGATTTCAGACAGTGATTCCACTCTTTGTTCTTCTGGTCAGACTTAGATGGCATCAGGTTTGTAGATGCCCTTAAAATGCTTCTGAATTTTTCCTCCTTGGGCTAGGCAACTTCTAGAATCCTGTTTATAACCGGTCACCCCTTCTTACTCTTGCAAAGGGTCCATTACCATTAACCCACAGTTCAATGCAATGTCTATTTCTGATCAGCATATCAGTGATCTACAGAAAAGTCATACCGCCCGTCTCTTGGCTTCTCTTCCTTGCAGACTCGCCAGCCTGTCTTTGTGCAACTGCTGCAAGGTGTGTTCAGGGTTTACCACTGCAACTGGTTAATGCCGAGCCAAAAAGCCTCTGTGGAGAGCTGTATTCGGGTGCTCTCTGATGTAGGTAAGATATTAGTGCAGTTGGGATTGACTGTGATAAAAATGAATTGCCTGACAGTAATAAAGACTGCCATTTCTTGAGCACTTGTTCTAGCTCTTCTGAAGTTCTGCACACAAGAAGTTGCAGAGGCAGAACTGGAATGGAGGTCTTTTTGATTGCTAACCCTTGCTTTCATCTACCAAGCCAGCATCTCCCAAAGTTAAGAGCCAGTAAGTCCCAAAGAAAGCTAGGCTTTGAAAAAATAAAGAGTCCACCATTCAATGTTAGGCAACTCTTGACAAGTCACAGTGCACACGAGCTAATTCAAGGCTCTGGGAAGTCTCTCATTCAGGAAACGGATTTGTTTACTCCAGTAAGTGTATTTGACCGTATGGAAACTTTCTTCCTACGAAGTACATGTCCAACCCCAAGGAACATCCTTTCTCAGAAATGCTACACTGATCCCTTTTGCCTCTCGATGATAAATGGTGCTCCATTCCCTCCTCCCCGCCCCTCACTTGTCACCTCTCTGGCAGCTTTGAAAGGAAGTCATGAAAATTACTGCTCCCTTCACCCTGACTTACTCAGACTCTCTTCCTTGGCCCTGTTCCCCTTTATAAATGTTAAGCAAGGCGTTCATCTTCCTGCCTAAATTGAAGAAGAGTTACCTCCCCATAGTAGCTATTTAGATCCCCTGAGAGCAGCAGAAGAGGCAGGTGGGGTTCTTAGCACTACTGAGTAGCTGTCCAGCCAATACAGATGGTGTTACTCCCCTGATTTCAGTCCTCCCATCCTGATTTCCTTGACTCTCAAGTGGTAGGTGTTGGTGTCCTTTTATTATTTTCGCAGCACTATTTCACAATAAGAGATGAGGCTTTTGAAAGTGTGTACGTTGTAGGTTCATGATGTGATATCTCAGAACCAGGGCTCTGAGACTATATCCCCAAAACTCGCTACTCTGCCCATGTAGGATCATGCATCATAAAGTTGTTGAGTAAAATTTGGGCAGGTTGCCCAGTTGATCAGCCCAACGCTCATTAGGGAGATGAAATGTTTTAATTGGCTTGGCATTGATGAGAAAAGACAGAGGGAGGTGATGTCTATGAAGTGGCAGGCCATGGAAACAGCACAGCACCCCAGGAATTCAGACATATGCCCCTTGGGGAATACTTCTTCCTGACTAAAATCACACCAAATTTCACTATTTTCATGGTTTATCTTCAAAAGGGGGTATCCAAGGCACATTGTTTCTTGCTGAGTGTATGCTGTGCATCCTGCTTTTTATTTTTATATTATTCATATCTTTTTTCCCAAATTTCTCACTTGCTATATTAAACTGTTAGAAATTCGTTGGCTGGCTGATGATTCCTTTCCCCACACTGTGGTTTTTTTTTTTTGTTTTTTTGGATTTAAACAGTTTCTTCTCAAATTGCTTCTTCCAGGGTGCTGGCATTGTTTTTACAGTTAGATACAGGTAATATGGCACCTTCTTTGCTTCTGGTCTTATGAAGCATTGAAGACAGGAAGTCATTGTCTTGTTTTTCAAAGGTTGTTGGATTTCCCATATGGGAAAAAAAGATTGTTGGTCTTAGTTATTTTCCTTTATTAATTAAACTTTTTATTTTGGAATAATTTCAGACCTACAGGACAGTTGCCAGGATATCACACAGAGTTCCCATATGCCCCTCACCCAGTTTTCCCTGCTGTCAACATCTTGCAACACCAGGATATTTTTGTCAAAATTACAAAACTGATATTGGCCCATTGCTACAAATTAAACTCCAGACCTGGCACCACTTTTTCCATCAATGTCCTTTATCTGTTCCAGGATTCAGTCTAGGCTCCCACGTTGCATTTAGTTGTGATGCCTCCCCAGTTCCCTCTGGGCTGCAACAGTGCCTCAGACTTTCCTTGTGTTTTATGACATTAACAGTCTTAAAGAGTGCTGGTCAGGTGTCCTGTAGAATATCCCCCCACCCCCGGCCACACCATGGGCTTGATTGTTCCTTTTCTCATGATTAGACTGGAGTTTAAGAGGGGAAGAGAAGAGCCTAAATGTAAAGAATGGCTTATGTTATTGTAAATGTCATCTTTTGTATTATGTTTGGCTTAAATTGGCATTTTGTAGATTGTTCTATAGAATACCACTGAGAGAGAATTTTTGGAAAAATAGTTTGTTGGCCAAATGAGTTCCCTATCTTAATAATTCTTAAAATATATGAACACACTTTGATTTGCCTAAACTTTGACCTTAGAACATGTTAACATACCTCAGAGCTACTGTCCCCCAGAATTCACACTGAAAATCGCTGACCTAAGGATGGTCAAGTTCATTTGAGCTCCTCAGCATTCACACTCCATGCCATGCAAGTGACATACTATGGAAAAAATCTGCCTGAGGGGGTGATGGGGGAGTTAAGTCTGTCTTTGGGGCATCTCCCATGCAAGTTAGAGACTCACGAGTCATCTTTCTTCTATGTAGCCAAGAGCCGGGCCATCGCTATTCCTGTGGACCTGGACAGCCAAGTCAACAACCTCTTTCTGAAGTCCCACAACATCGTACAGAAAACTGCCATGAACTGGCGTCTGACTGCCCGTAATGCGGCTCGCAGAGACTCTGTTCTGGCAGCTTCTAGAGACTACCGGAATATCATTGAGAGATTGCAGGTAATGCTTGGCCCAGAGAGGAGTGAACCTGAACCTGGCCTAAGGTGGTTCCCACACAGCAGTGCTTCCATGAGCCAGAGAAAAACCAAGATTGGCCATAGAGAGATGTCAGTATGTGAATGGATAGTCAAGCACAGTAATATACAAAGAACCAAGAATGCAAAGCTACTTGGGAAGAGAAAAGCTCCTGACAAAGTCATGGTCTTTAAAGGTTATTCGTAGATTTACAGATTTCTTTTTGAGAATAGGGACTCTGCTCTTACCAAGAAGGAATATTTAAATATTACAAAAGGATACTTAGGATAAGGGAATGAGGGCTCCATTTTTTTTTTTCCCTCATCCTGGCATATTTAGCCTCTTGATTCAGCAAGTAAACAAGTGTAATAATGCCTGAGAAAAAAGTTTTCTATCAGAATGAACCAAGTGAAAATAAAAGTATAACTAAATTCTACCTGGATTATACTTTTTTCTTAGCACCTATGAAGAGATCTGTCCCTTTGTTAAGGGGAGAGTAGTATTAGGTGTACATGAAACACTTAAACATACATCTTAACATTAACATCTTCCTTTAGCAAGCTCCTCAAGGGATTCTCTTACAGATAGTGTACATGGGCCATAGTTGGAGATTCTCAGACGCTTCAGATGGGCCCGTTGCCATGCTTAAGGGCATGATCGCAGGCCAGCGCCTGGGGTCAAATCCTGACTCCATTGCTTAGAAATGGTGTGTTCTTGGGAAAGTTGCTTTATTGTTCTGTGCTTTGGTTTCCTCATTTGTAAAGTAGGATAATCGTAAAGCTACCTCGGGAGGTTGATGTGAGGATTACAAGGCTGATAATGTGTTCCCATTATCAGTGCCTGCTTAACAAATTGCAACAGCCATTATTTCCCTCTCTTCCACTGTTCTAGAGGTTGGCTGGGCTCACTAAGGTATTTCTTGCTCAGGGTCTTGAAAGCAGTTGCAGTGAGATGACAGCCGCGGTTGGACTCATCTTGAAATCTTGCACATGTTTGGCAGTTGAAGTTGGGACCCCCAGCTGGAGTTGTCACCTGAAGCATCTACATGTAGTTTCCCCATATTGTCAGTGCTTGCTTGCAGCATGGTGGCTGGGGCCTAAGATTAGCATCTCGAGAGAGAGACAAGGAAAGCTGTAATGCCTTTATAGCACACATAGCATCACTTTTGTCAAATTCTGTTGGTCAAGGCAGTCACAAGTGTCCACTGAGGTTCAAGGGAAGGGGACATAGACCACCATGTAATGGGAAGAATGTCAGTGGTGCAATGTAAGAAGAACGTGCAAGAGAAGATATATAACAGTGGCCATTTTTGGAAAATACAGTACACGTAAATGGCATAGACTAGAGCCTGGCGTGTAGTGAGCACTTGATCAGTGACAGCTGCTATTACGATTATTACCGTTACTGTCATTGCTGTTAGGACTGTAATAATTAGATTAAAAAAAATGAATCTCTGTGAGGTTATATAACCTGCCTAGAGATGCATTCATCAGCTCCACTCATGCTGGGCGCCAGGGATGCAGTGGTGAGCAAAACCACAAATGATCTTTGCCTTCATAGATTCTCAAGTTTTGGAAGGAAGATAGACATTAGTCAGCTAATCACATGGATAAAAGTAAAATGGCAAGAGAGACAATGCTGCAGAGAAGTGAGTAGTGCTATGGAGGGCTGCTGAGGAACCTAATCATGCCCAGAGCTGGGATGATGATCCAAGAAGGCTTTGCTGAGGAGTGACGTTTGAACCAAGATCAGAGGAATGTAGGACTTACTTAAAGGAATAGAAGGGAGGGAAACAGCATTTGAAAAGAACATTGTATGGGACAGAATGTGACGCATTCAAAGACCAAAGGAAGGTTGGTGTGGCTGGAGCCCATGGAGCTGGGGAGGCAGGAAGGAGTTCTTAGGTCAAGGAAAGAATTTCATCCTTATTGTGACACACCCAGTCTTAAACAAAGATAATTTAGTTCAAATAGAGTGCTTCCTGACTCTACTATATTTTTAAAGGGGAGGGATATTATAGACTCATAACTGTTGGAATGCACAGTATTTTTTACTGTTCAAACTAACTAAATTATCTGCAGCCAAACGCACCAGTTTCTTGTGCTCTTCTTGTATTTATTATGCATATTCTTAGGGAATAAAATAAAAATGTAAGCCTAGCTAATGCTTGTTGTGAAGACTTGAGTAGTGGCTGAAACGATCCTCATTATGCAATGATTTATTGTCTGAGTCCCTATATTATAAGATTGCCTAGGACAGCAGAAGTTACCATAATATGAGAACATTCACTTGCAGACCGACTGCTTATATAATTAATCCCCATTGGAACATCCCCCTCACTTAACACCAGCATCTTTCCCTGCCCATCGCTTCACCATCCTTGTCTGTTGGTCTCTCCTTGATTGCTGAATGTTAAACATTTGACAATACAATGCAAATCAATGGCAGTGTAAAGTTCAAACCTTGCAAAAGATGCAGGATTTTATGAATATGATGTTGAAGAACTGCTTCAACCCCCTGCAAATGCTATAGACAAAGATTTGCCAGAGTTAGAACCAATAACTACTGAAGAAGGGAATTTGGAATGCTTTCAAAGAGGAAACAGAGAATTTTGCAAAAATGACCCTCTTTTTGACTATGCTGTGAATGTCAGTATGAATTAAGGGGTATTGCAGTGTACTCTTGCTGGGAAAATTGCCCCCTCAAATAATTTGATTGATTCATGCATTCTTTATGCATCCTAAATATTATTGAGTGATTACAAATTTTGTTAAATATAAAATAAATAATATTCACATGTTTTAGTATTAGTTTTGGGGTAACAGATAAATCAATTCTTTATTGCCCATTCCCTATGAAATCTACACTTAAGTTGAATGCAATTTAAGTGGCCTTTCCCATGCAAATCTCCTTGGTTAACTAGGCCTTCCCATATTATCCACCATGCTGTGTTCAGCCCCTGTCTTAGCCAGCAAATGCTTCCAGTTAGGTTTCAAGTTACCAAGCCACAACAGATTTTAGCATCTTTTGAAGATAATTTCTCTTCTGTTTTCTGCCATTTGCCTTTATATGGTGTTTGTTGTGTTGGTTTTGCTGCTCTTTCAACTTCTCTCTGTTTTCCTCTCCTACAGCTATGTGTTTTGCATTTGAAGACCATCATGCTATCAGGGTACATGTATTTAGCATGTTGATACAGCATGTTCATTCATTTGTGTGCTCATTTTTGTATGACTTTTTATTATATGAATAGTTCATGCTCATTGGAAATAATTTGTACTCACAAGAACCCATTTATGGAAGAAAATTGGAATCACCTGCAATCCCACCACCCAGAGAAAACCAGTAGTGATGTTTTGCTGATATTTGGTATATATCCTTAGGTACTGATGTTGTTTCTAAAAAATTGGATCATGTAGTCCATGCTATTGTTTAACCATTTTTTTACACTCATAGTGTAGACATTTTTCCATGTTGTCGAATGTACTTTTTGCATCGTATTTTAAAATATGTGGAATGACCCATTGAGTGACATAAGGATCACCACAATAGAAGGGCTGGTGGGGCTGTTTTTACCTCGTTCTCTGCGTCAGGGGCTATGGCTTCAGATACCCCTGGGGCAGTGTTTAATAATTTGAGATAAATACCAGACAATACTAACAGTGCTCTAATCTAGCCTAGCTTGTGGTCATTTTTGAGGTCAGAAATGAATGTTCTCACTCTCCTGTAGCCAGCCTCGGCCTGAGCTGCTCACCAAAGCTGCCCTTCTGTTCCAGGACATCGTCTCAGCCCTGGAGGACCGTCTAAGGCCCCTGGTCCAGGCAGAGTTATCTGTGCTCGTGGATGTGCTCCACAGACCTGAGCTGCTTTTCCCAGAGAACACAGATGCCAGAAGAAAGTGCGAAAGTGGTGGCTTCATTTGCAAGTAAGCAGCCTCTCGCTCTGGGGTGGTCAGTTACAGAGCCCTACTGACCAGACAGAGTGCTTGTTCGTGAAGAAGCAGACGCTGGCCTGGTTTTTGACTTTGATGAGTACAAGGTCATGCATTAGAGTCCCATTCTGACCTTGATAAAGTAAGTTTGTGGGTTCGGTTGTACTTAACTGACACTTGTTTTTGGGTGAGAATTTCTCCTTTTAACTGCATGCCCGATCATCTTCCATGCCACAAGCACTGGGAGAGTGCCCACTGCGGGCTGCGATACAGATGTAGAAAAGTCGTGGCTCTTCTGCCCTCCAAAAGCTCAGACCTACCAGGACCCCTGTCTTTTCCTAACACCTTTGTAGTTTCTTAGTTTATGCTTTGGGGCATTACCTAAAAGAAACAACTGGTTCCATGACCAGAAATCTCCTTTTGATTTTTATCCTAAGGTGGGTTGATTAACTTGAGAGTGGACTCTGCCTCTGAGCCCCTCAAAGGACCCTGGGTCCCTCAAAGGACAAGACTATGGGTGAATGAACAGTGTTCACCTTAACCATTATCCTCATGAGGTTTTTTTTTTTTTTTTTATACTGGTGGCATATTTTAGCAATGTTACCAGCACTCCTTAGTGGATAAAAAACCACACTTTATAAACTGACAGGTTTGAGTGGGCCCCTGTCCTATTTCTCCTCCCCCTATCATCTCCTATGTGGTAGACTCCTGCCCAGTGTGCCCTTTTGCTGTTACTGACCAGCAGGTGTCGCTGTTGAGACACTAACTGGCTGTTCGCACTACAGTGAATGCCCCAAAGCATGTTTAACCTGGGAGTCCTTGACAGATATTTGTTCATTAACTGACTACTTAAAATAAGTTGCTTGTGAAGTGATTGTTTGTTTAATTGAAAGATCATTTCAGGGACCTAATGTATGCCCCCCTCCCTTCAGGTTAATAAAGCATACTAAACAGTTGCTAGAGGAGAATGAGGAAAAACTCTGCATTAAGGTCCTACAGACCCTCCGAGAAATGATGACCAAAGACAGAGGCTATGGAGAAAAGGTACTGTGTTTTATTCTCTTGTCAAGACAAGGTCTTGCTATTAAATTGAAGTGGGATGATGGGTTAGAAATCCACTGTAGTTCAGGCATATTGACTAAGGGGACTTTTTATTTTTTAAAGCTAATTATCTGGTCATGAAAGGTAGCTAAATCATATGCCTTCTCTTCTAAAAATCACATATACTTAGTCGTCTTACAGGCTGCTTGCCACGTAATCTAATGTCAGGGAAATAGTAACAAGGTATTTCATCTAAATTCCTGGTGGGAATGCAAATGCCTCTTGTGTATCAAGGCATGCATTCCTGAGTTTTGGGTTCCAGCTAGGCATACCTGTGGGTTTACTGCTTCTTTCTGGTGAGATGTTGCACAATCCTTCCAGTGTACTAAGAAACTCCCTCCTGTTCTAACTGGAATTAGGGCAGGCAAACACATTACCCTTTCTAGCTCAGACTGGGAAATGGGCAGTCCCTGGGACATGCTATTTCTTGGCATAGGCACTGAGCAAGGATGTGCAAGGCACCATTCCGCACACTTTCAATTTTGGTCCAAGTGGGATAAAAACAATCTCACTGCCCCTTCTTTCTGCCTCCCCACCTTAAAAATTGGGGGGACATGAATTTAAAATCCCACCAGTTTTCATTTGAAGGTAGTATGTTCACTAATGTTCTCCTAGCCACTTCAGTAGCATTTTCTGAGTAGGTATATCCACTGATGTCATTGATTTGTCAAACTACCCAGTAACTCATTGATTCATCTCTGTGAAGAAGCCTTAATAATTAAATCACTGCCTTCTTTGTCAAAGTGGGTGGTGGCAACCAGGTTATTTCAGGTATAGAAGTCTGTAGGGATCTTGATTTCTGACCTAAGCAATATCTTATGCAAATATTAGAACAATTTCACATGTGAAAATCTTTGGATAAGAAAAATAAACCGGCAAAGTACACAAGCCCTTTTGCAGCATACATTCCTTCACTCTCCCCAGATCACACGGCTTTGAAGTGTCACTCTGAATTTTAAAAATACATAAATTAAAAGGTGAATGAATGTGGACTAATTAGGAAATAAGTATCTATAACTCAGTAGGAACTTTGTGGTAGAAACCTGCAAAACAAGAGTTTATAAATATAAATGATAGAAGTGAAGACCCCTTGTACAAATGAGAGATGATGAGATGTCCTGTTCATACGAGCACTTGCAGAGACACCTATGTAGATCTTGCACTAAAACAAAAAGAGAGAGTAGGCAAAAGCTAATAGCAGAGAGTACCAGACAAACAAGCAGCATTTATTTCACAAGATCTTTCTTTTTCTTTTTTTTTTTTTTAAGATCTTTCTTTTTCTTAAAGTGAGCTTTAAAAAATGTTTTTAAAATATAATTCTAGTAACAGAAATTCACTCTTCATAAAAAGATAAAACCCACCAAAAGCTGTATAACCAGCTAGGAATATACTTGTAGCTTTGGGGGCATAAAACTTGATTTTAAAAGGTGGAGACCAGTTTTCTCTTCTTTAGAATATCTGTTCATTTCTATGACTGAGTTTTTTTTTTTTTTTAAGATTTTATTTATTTATTTGACAGAGAGAGACACAACGAGAGAGGGAACACAAGCAGGGGGAGTGGGAGAAGGAGAAGCAGGCTTCCCGCAGAATAGGGAGCCGGATGTGGGGCTCGATCCCAAGACCCTGGGATCATGACCTGAGCCGAAGGCAGACGCTTAACAACTGAGCCACCCAGGCGCCCCATGACTGAGATTTTTATAGTAAACTTGGTGTCCCTACTCCCACAAATGTTACAAGTTGTGATTATACTTAAATTTCTCTCAAGTTTTTTTTATTTGTTTTTGTTTTTAATATCATGGAAAGTAGAAAAGCTAGGATTTGGCAACTAAGTACATCAGGGTCTTTGGGCCACATGGAAGGTATGCTTCCTCACTGGCTTTCCCTGCTGTTGGTGCTAACTGGGAGAACATCATCACAGACCATGGGAGATGCTGGACCTGAGATGTTGTAAAACTGTCGTTATGAAGCTCATGGAAAACAATGGAGCCTGGGGCTTTAAGAGGGCAGTAGGGTGGAGGTCAGTATGAAAGAGTAAATTGTCAGAGTTTAGAAGAGGTTCTTAGGCACTGGCTCACATTCTTTTTTTTTTCAGCTGGTGAAGAAATTAGCCACACCCAAGCAGAGAGAGGCTTAAAGGAAAGATGGCATGTCTTTCCAGTCTGATTGGGGCTATCATCCCCCTTCACGAAAGTGAAAATACCACAGGCAAATGTGGGAAATGCCATGCAACCAAGGAATACATTCCAGAAACCTGTGTTAGTCAACAGCTTCAATACCTATAGCACATACTTAGAATGCTTCTGACCCTATGCTTTGTGGGAAAATGCTACTTAACTATTGACATTAATTGAACTTAAAAGAGTTGGTGGGGGGGGGTTGTGCTAAACTATTTCTGTTTTTTCCGATCTGGTAGTGGGTATTAAATTTGTCCTGTTTTATGAAGGCTTTTTGAAAATGATTTTGATGCTTTCACGGCTGTCCCTGTTTGACTACAGATGCAAGATGTATGGGGCAGGCCAGCTCTTTCAAGGGTAGAAGGAACCCAGAGCCAAAGAACTAACCTTTCCCAGGCAAACTAGTTGGCTTTGGTTGATAAAATAAATGAGGTGTTCTTTGGACTGGATGCTCAGGGCACAAGGGGAAGTGTGAGGTCATTTCCGTCTTCCTGGCCCAATTTTCCTATTAGTTGTCTCTTAAGTGGAATTTGTCCCATGACTAATGGCCTCCTGGGATGTCCAGAATTGTTCTGCCTCCCTGCCCTGTCCTGAGTCTTCATGGCCATAGTCTGGTCTGGCATCACTTTGTCCTGCTCTCCCTCTGCACACCAGGAGGCCACGGTTCAGAGCTGAAGTGACTTCCCAAGGTCACGTGGCAAGTGTATGACAGGATCAAGACTGAAAGCCAGGGTCTCGAATCCCAGTGCACTGCCCTTTTCTTCCACCCCTCAGGTAGTGTCCACCCTGTCTGTGGGCCAAGTTTTCTTGTCTCCTAAGCCATAATCCTTAAAGATAAAGAGACATAGATGCCTTTATTCATCTCTGTGTCTTCATTCAATATTTAGGATTGTCAAGGTCACAGATGAAAATGAAAGTTGAGATCATTCTTTATTATCCTGTTTAAAAAATGTTGAAATATTAGTTTGCTTGTATGGATTAACTTGTCTAAAAAAAAAGCCACTGGGTACTGCCACCCATATTACCAGATAGACTAAAACATAACAGAATCACTGAATACTGGCTTACATTTTTAAAATGCCTTATATACCCATTAGTGTCCTAAAGTATGTCTTAAATAACAATTACATTCTTTGACTTCTTGTTATGTGCCAGCCGCTGTACTAAACATTATGTTTTACCTTATATCAGGTCAGCGTCAGAGATAGCAGTAGTGTTATTAACTATTTTATACATGGGGGAGAAAACTTAGGCTCAGAGAGGTTCAGAAACTTGCCCAAGGCCACACAGGAATGGGGGAGCCAGGAGTTCAAACCGGAACACTCTGACTTCAGAGTCTTCTCCACTGTATCATTGGTGATTGACACCATTTGAATGTTTTGAAGTCCATCCACAAATGTAACATTTAAGTTTCGATTATGTTCCATCATTGTGTAGACGACACCGGACAGTGGCTCTGACGCACAGCAGGTAGCAAAATGTAAACATCTCATCTTCAACTGAGTTGTGATGTCTCATCTGATTGAAAACAGTCTCCACTTGATGCCAACTGGCTTTACAAATTACGATTGTCCCAGGATCCTCCACAATCTCTGGTTGTTCTAGTCAGGTCCCAAAAGAAAGCGTCAAAGTGGACAGTCCTCTTGTCTTGGTCAGTTCCCTGGCAGGTACCTGTCTAAGAACTGTCACATAGGACACCAAGCTTGGGGCTGCTAGAAGATTATCACAAAAAATTAATCATGCTCACTTAGGAATAAAAAAAAATCTTTATTATGTCTCTAAAATGCAAAGGAGCAGCAATGAATATTTGTCTCATAGAGTGGTAAATCTAAATATTTTAAAAATCACCAAAATAATGGTGAAATGTGTTTTTGTATGATGCTTATAGTGTCTTGCTATCCTATGTATTCAAGGTTAATAAACCTTAAAATTATATCAGGACTTTACAACTATTCTTTGTCTGAAACGCCTACTAAACTCTGCCTTTTTTTTTTTTTAATTTAAATTCAATTGGCCAAGGTATAGTACATCATTAGTTCTTGATATAATGTTCAATGATTTATTAGTTGAATATAACACCCATTGCTCATCGTATCACATGCCTGCTTTTAATCCACAAATTAAACCATGTCTTTATTAAAAAACAAAAACAAAAAAACTTCCCATAGCTAAACATCTCTAAAATTTAATCCGAATCTTTAACTCAGAGAACATCCAAATGCCCTTAGACCCAGCTTGAAAAGACAGCATAATTATGTTATATGTTGCATATTGGCCTCTCTGTAGTCTACTATAGGCTTTTTATTAGTCAAAGAGCTTTGGAAAGAAATTCAGAAGTCAAGAATTAATATAAAAGGATATCTCAGAATTTATTTAAAATCTATTTTCTCTTCTGAATAGTAGTAGCTGTTTTACTACTAGAGAGTTTTTTACCTCAAGTAACGTCAGGGTTTTCATTTCATACTAATTGACAGTACCTGTTAATTACCAATGCTTCTTTTCTCTAGGTGAATAAAATATTAGCATTTCCAGCTACCAGGATTTCTAATAAGGAACTTAAATTTGCAAATGTACTATTAACAAAGAATAATAAAAATAACTTGAGGATCATCTCTCCCCTTTTAAACAAGCACAATTGTGATTAATGCTCTAGTTTTTTTTCTTTTTCTTGACCTTGATGCTAATCATTTACTTGTTACTAATATCACTTGAATTGGCTCTAATCATCTTTGGGGGAAAAGTGTGGTTTTTTTTTGGGGGGGGGGGTTTGTTTGTTTTTTAATCATCAATAGTAGCAGGATTTGGAGCTTCTGCTCTTAGGATATGTTGTCATACTATTTGCTGAAGTGGAACCTGGTTCTGATTTAGCCCAACTACAGTTTGGACCCCAGATCCCTACTGAATGGTAAAATGAATCAAAAGAAAGAATTTTCTCCTAACCTGCGTAGATCCAACTGTAGTCTTTGGCTTTCCTCTTTCCCACCCTCTTCCAAAAGAACATGGTTCTTGTTTGGGTAATTGGCCCTTGCTCGCAGCTCAGTTCAAGTTTTCACATCTGCAAGAGTGGGAAGGTGCACCTCTGAGCCCTTGGTTAAGTGACCTGGGAGGTTTGATACCTGCCATGTGAACACAGTGTGGCAGCATCCTGCCCCCATCCTGAATGGTGTGGTGCAGAGCAGATGTCACTGTGAGCTGTGGTGGTTAGTGCCCCAGATCTCTGCACCTCTTCAGATGGTCCCCATCTAACAACGCTCCAACATGGGAGACTCAGTGTTAAGACAAAGTTTCTAACACTTCACTTGCTGGTATTTCCTAACATTTCCTTCTTTTTCTCCCCCTTTTTTTCTTTTCCAGCTCATTTCCATTGATGAATTGGATAATGCTGAGGTCCTAATTTCATTTTTTTTTTAAATGTCCCATGGTGATGTTTCCATGACACCTTTCCAGTGAACACTGTGGTCTGTCCCCTAGTCTCTGCAGCGTCTAGTATCTGACTTTGTGTAGTGTGCCTTCTGGGCGTGAGTTGAGTCCTTTGTGTCTGTCTTAGCATTTCCCATGAGTTTGTTTGCCATTTGTCCTTGGAGATCCCATCAGAATCTAGATAAAGATTTTCTAAAACTGTGATAAGATTTCAATCATTCACTGTTTAGAATCTCAGCTGAATTTGTGGTTGATGCTGGTCATTAACCTATCTCTGAAACTCAGTGTTGATATTTATAAAGAGCTTTTCTATCTGGATGCAAAGCATCAATGCAAAAAGAAATAACTGCATTCATATAGTTTGAAAGTAGTAAACAACAACAACACTATTCTCTTGGTCCACATGTTGGGAGGTATTGAGTATGAGGGATCATATAAAATTTTGTCTAAGTGAGTTGTGAATTCCAAATTGCTCGTTGAGACTAGATGCAGGCTTACAATGGGGTTAAAAATATACTAGATCTGTGGCTTTTCATCCAGGAAAACTACCTAGAGGTCAGGAAATTGAAATGTCATCTGATGGATCCTATCAAATTAGTATCAAACTAAGTTTATATATATTCATATCAAATTAGTTTTTTGACCACAGTTATCCTGGGGACCAATGAATGGTCATTTTATTTGGGATTTGGGGACCTCTGAAATATTTTTGTCTAAAGATTTTATTTATTTATTTGACAGAGAGAGACACAGTGAGGGAAGGAACACAAACAAGGGGAGTGAGAGAGGGAGAAGTAGGCTTCCCGCTGAGTAGGGAGCCTGATGCGGGGCTCTATCCCAGTACCCCGAGATCATGACCTGAGCTGAAGGCAGAAGCCTAACAACTGAGCCACCCAGGCACCCCTGAAATATTTTTTGTTTGGTGAATATTTTTCATCATTTCCTACCATATATTTAGGTTGCAATACATGTAATACAATTAAAGTATATAAATGAGGGAGTTAAATTGCTTGGCAAATTGAGCACCCTGGAAAAAAATTTTTTTAGACTTTTAAAAATGTCTTTCCTGCTCTACCTCTTTAGATATCTATTACTTCTTTTGATAGACCAAGTAATACCTTACTTTGGGCAGGATAGAGCTACCAGAGCGAATATGTTGTCTATTCTAATATCCACCACCATCATTTCAAAAATATTAAGAGATGGTTCAGATTTACTAAAGGACAGTTTGAATCACAGACTTAAAGCTGAAAGCAAGTTGCTCTGAATTTGGTTCAGTTCCCTCAGGAATGGAGCTCCGAGACATTAAGCGACTGGACTTAGCTTGCACAGCCAGATAGATAGTGGCTAAATTAAAGCTAGCACTGCCGGCTCAGCTCCTCTCCTGGTGTGCTTGCTGTTCTACCACAGTAAACTCTGGAAACATGGACTTTTCCTTGTAGTAATCAGTCTTGGACGGGGAGGAGGCCATGCCCTCTGGGATGCGTAGAAGGTGAGAAAAGGTTGTGCGGTAAAGGCTTAATGAATGGCTTTAACTACAGTGATTTTTTGCCATTTCCTGTCTCGTTCTTTCTCTTCCTGGTTATTTCTGTGCCAGAAAAATACCTCATGCTGAATTTGCATGTTGGCACCTTTCATTACTCTTATTTCTACCTGGAGTTGTAAATGCCTCACTGATTTGAACTTTTCCTTTGAAATACTGAAGTTGTGTTTCTATTTGCTTAAGTACAAATGAAGGAACATCTTCCCTAATCGGAGTCTGCAATGTTATTAATATACTGTTTTGCACCATAGTAATCAGTTGATGTGTTTGGTTGCTCAAGATAGAACTTGGGTCTCCTGGCTGGGAGTTTATTGCTTGCTTATGGAAAGATTCCACAGTTGGAGCAGGTGTGTTTATAATTATACTTTAGGAAATAGAATACTGTCTGTTTATAAAAGAAGAATGTTCTGGCAGCCACTTGGATTCTTTGAAAATTCCCTGAGGAAGCAACTGCGGATCCCCTCTTCGTTGTTACCCCTGGCAACTGTCAGAGCCCTGGGACACCAGCACTCTGTCCCCAGTCCCTCAGGCTGTTAGATCTGGTCCTCTAAGCAGAGATGGTTGATTGGCCTTTTTCATCAATGGCTGTTCTGGAAACTACCACAGCTCCTGTGGTTTCTCCTCTACCAAGCCTTTTGTCAATATGTGCTGGTGGAAACCTGCAGCCCACAGCTGGGGTTCGGCAGAAGCTTAATGAGAGTTCATGCTGGCCCGTGATACAGGCAAGGCCTCACACCTAATTTGCAAACCAGTGTTCAATTCTAAACATGGTGGGGAATCGCCCCTGAAATAGTGTAAGGCATATATGGTGATCCCATGAAACCCTGATTGGGGGAGGGCCACTGCCTTTTAATGATAGAGGCCACTCGGGCATCTCAAGGAAGGAGATGTGCTGTGAATGACTCTTGAAAAAGCACAGCACCTCTGTGTTTTTGTCAGTGCTCTGAGAAATCAAGGTGAAATGAGGACAGAGTCATGGAATCCCTGTAAGGAAAGGGCATGGTATAGAGCCCTCCAGCTGTCTTCTAGAACAAAATGTCATTTGAAACCAGGAAGAGGAGGTTTGGCCTTTCTTTCTTTCTTCTTTCTTTCTTTCTTTCCTTCCTTCTTGGCAAATAAAGAGGCACAGTGTCCATTCTACCCCCCTAATTTTACCTTTTCCTTGGGGGGTTGTTTGAGGGGGTACAGATTGGGTGTAGGGGAAAAGGAAACTACCATACTTGGGTTGGTGTCCCTTCAGCTCACTCTTAACGTTTATAGCTTGATGAATTGTTACATATGTATACATAAATCAAGATAGGAGATGTTTCCATCACCCCCAGAAAGTTCCCATTATCTACCCATTCTTGGCTTTAAACAGATGCCAACTGATGCTAAAGACACTCAGTTATATGACTAATATTTGAATGCCTGTTACATTCCAGGCATGGTGTGAGGCTGTAGGACTATGGTGTTGCCCCCAAATAGGCACAGTGTCTGCTCTTCTGAAGTCCAGTTTTGTGGGGGAGACGGGTAGTAGTACAAATTAGTGTTCAGTGACAGCTGTAAACCATGAGAATTGCTAGAATGGAGAAGTAACTGGGGGGTTATGAGAACCCATAATTTGGGAACTTCTACCTGAGCAGGGAGGTCGCATAAGAGCTTAGGAGGTCAGGTAACAGCAGGTGGGTAGCACCAGCAGGTGATCCTGTGAATCACCTTTCTAAACTGTAAAGTGCTGTGCTAACCAAACAGATAGACGATTTCAATCCAATACCCAAACCTGAGGTGGAGGCGGTAAGGCAGAACAGTAATCCATCTCATTTTCATGTATGTGTCTGTGGCAGGGAATGGTGTGTTGAGAAAGTGTGGGCTATAGCTCAGTGGGACATGCTGCATTTCTTTGTATTTGAGATGTTTTCCCCATTTCATCACTGTCACTTGGACCATGAAATCTAGAGTGGCATTCCCACTGGTTTAAGGGTGGCTGTGGCCTGCTTAAAGTAAGCCCTCAACTTATCCCACCTTGAGCTTCTTCTGCAAGCCAAGGATGCTGGCGAAGGAGAACTTTGTAAAATTCAGGAGGGGGAGAAAAGAGAAACACAAGAATTATTAAATTTCACCTTCAGGGGGCGTTCTCATGACATCCAGCCCAGGCTGGAGGTGTCCTACTTTTTTACATTGCTGTGAACTGCTGGGTTGGGCACCTGCCAACATTCAGGCGGCAGTTACATAAGAGCTGCTTTTTTTCCTGGAATTTAGGCTCACTGCTGATGTGTGACCTTCAGCAGTAATTGCCAATAAATGCAGCGGGGCTGTTTACTGTTAGACACTAGCAACCATACAGCAAGCGAGCTCAACTAAGAGCACACAGAAGCTGTTGCAGGAGGATTTGGGGGGAAGGGGGCTGGGGTGTGTGTGTGTGTGTGTGTGCGTGCATGTGTTTTGATGCTGAGATTATTCCACAGTGACTGAAATTGTATAATTTAGTCAAGTCAGAATGTGTTTTTTAAAAATGAATTTCGCTATTGGGTTCCAATGAACGTGTTCTGTAAAGGTGAAACGGCATCATTGGGACTAAATTTTTACTTCTTACTTGGTTTCTAAAAACAAATGCCATTAATAAAGGGCATTGTGTTAGCAGATGTGAAGGTTTAAAATTGTTCTGCTGAAATGCTAGATCACATATTTTAGCTCAATTTTCTTTAAGGCTTTCTAGTCTCTTAAGATGGGTTTGCAAAGGCTCAGGAAGGACGGGTCCCAGCAAACATATTTGCAATCCTGTCTACTGTTGGCTGGTTGGTTGGTTTCCCTCCTCTGAGGTTTTGAGTGGGTGAAGAGGAACTGGAGGCTGATTCAGGGGTACTAGAGTTCATACATTCCCTTTGATATGCTGAATAGGAGGGCCATAGGATGTCTGCGTTGCTTGAACTGTATTCAGCTTCTGCTGGGGATGGTCCATGGAAGGAGACTTCATCTTTCAAGGGAAGATTCTAGAAGCCCATGGTTAATGGAATGATTTATGTTAATGGCAGCGGAAAACAAAAGGTTTTGTTTTTTGGGTTTTTTTTTTTTTTTAAACAAGGCTGTGGTCTGTGCTAGCCTGTCGGAGGCATATGTGAAATGTATGTGTGTATGTGAGTGGATATTGTTATACATACATAGGAATAATAACTCTAGGAAGACTAAGGGCTTCTTTTTTTTTTTTTTTAAGATGAGAAGGTATGATTTCCTTCGTTTATAGTAGAAATCCATCCTTCGAAAAATGTTAGGTATGTTACATGTTGCAAGCAAGCATGTCCGTATCTCACAAGCACATACCTGATTACTACTTAAGTCCCTTGATTTGCAGCCTCATCCAAGAAGGCCACTTGGGATTTAGTGACTTGAGATTCATTTTGAATTTCTATTTCAAAACTAGTCATTTGAAATCTTTTTTTCTATGAGGTTAGATTTTGCTGACCTAGTCTAAAAGCACTGGGAAGACATAAGATCAGTGAATAAATACAAAAAGGCAATAGGGTGCAGTAATGGGTTTCCAAGTTCAAAACCAGGCAACATCAGACCACTGTCCGTCACCTGCTGGTTTGGGAGGCTTTGCCTTGATTGGAGGTGTCAGCCCCTGAATGTAGTGACTGATCCTGAGACTAAGGTGTGGAAGACAAGACTTGTCCAAATTCAGACATCACCGTTTTCTCAAAACATGCCTCCTTAATGTGTGCTCATTGAGGATGAACCTTCATGTAAAAAAAAAATTTAACTTGATAATAAAATATGCTGAGAAGAATCACTTCATTATTAAATATTATGTTCTGGTTTTGGCATTATATATTATATTTATGTAGCTATTATCTTATTTGAACAATGTAGCTTATTATAAATATGCTTCTATTTTTCAAAATTGCAGCTTACTGCCATAAAATAACCTCATCCTCAAGGAAATAGAGCTGAAATCCTCTTAGAAGGAAGTGCTAGTAAAGGCTGTCAGTTTTTTTTGTTTTGTTTTGTTTTGTTTTTACCAAATTATATGCCAGGTATGGTTTGGCCTTTGCCATGCCTGAAATCATTTTATGTCCTAGCAAGTTGTATTATATTTAGGGAACTTGCTGTTAGATATTACGAAATGAAGTTTACTGAAAATATACCAAGCATTGTTTAATGTTTTAACTGGAAGAAATCCTAAAGAATATCTGCTCCAGTCTCCTTGAACTACAGGTCAGAACATGGAAGCCCAGAGAGGTTCAGTGCCTGGCTCAGGTTCATACAGAACCAATGAGCTTGTGGACACATGACCCTGTGTAGCGCTCTTGGTTTTTCCATTCTCTTTCATGAACGGATAGTCCTTCTATACACTATTCAGTGAATCCTAAGGCTGCAAAGCATCCTCTGTTGTCTCAAAGAGCTTCATGAAATGTTCAAGGAGAAAAGATAATTTTAATTTAATTATTATTTTGGAAATTAATTTTAAAACAAGCATATCAGTAGTTCAGGGAAGCAGTAGAGTAAGTGTACAATTATAAAACATATCAGAAATCACTGATGTCTGAGTGATTAAGAAATACCCATATACTACCTATGGGCATTCTAGAAGTATTCACAATACTTCCTTGAACAAAGAGATCTTGAACAAGAAAATTTTAAAAACAAAACAAAACCCCACCACTTGCAATTCATTCTTCTTCATTTCCTTTAACTTTTGATTGGCAAAAGAGTAGGAGGGTAGCTCTGTGGGTTCCTACAGTAAACCCATGCCTATAATCTTTTTGTTCTAATCCTATAGGATCAGTATAAAAAGATATGTTAGTGGGAATGTAGCCAGTGCAAATAGTAGAAGATAACATCTTTTTTCCGTTGGTATCTCTGGCTGCTCTAAAATACATGGGCCGTTGCTTTAATTCTTTTTCTCATGTGTCCCTTCTACACTAAGGGAGATAGCAAATACATTTGCACAGTTTCAGTTCTTTAGCCTAAAGCATACAGAATTTAAGAACAGAGTTAGAGTGTATTCTTGGGTTGTCATATTATTTATGTCTTGAAAAGACCTGTAACTGACTTCTGTTTTTATTTTCCTTGCCATGCTTCAGTCCCTCCTGCCACTGTATGTCTCCACACCCCAATGGGAGGCTCAAGACTCTGGAGATAAATTTTTTCCCTGAGGCTAGTGAAGTTGTGCTCATGTCTGAAAATTCTTCTGTCCATAATTGAGGGAGCAGCCCTCCACATACACCCCACTGTCCTTGGAGAATTACTTTAATCTTTGTACTTAAAGACATCTCCTGTATCTTTTCATCATTTTACCTGTTGAGAAATGAAAACAGAACAGAAGCCATAAAGTTATATAATGACAATCTTTTTTTTTTTTTTTTAAGATTTTATTTATTTGACAGAGACACAGCGAGAGAGGGAACACAGGCAGTGGAAGCGGGAGAGGGAGAAGCAGGCTTCCCCCCGAGCAGGGAGCCCGACTGGGGGCTCGATCCCAGGGTCCTGGGATCATGACCTGGGCCGAAAGCAGACGCTTAACGACTGAGCCACCCACTGAGTGTCTCCTCCCCTATAATGACAATCTTATATCAAGAACACTTTTTTCCATGTTGGGGATCAAACCACCAAAGGGATAGCATTGGGCTGAACTGAAACACCACCAGGTCTCACAGCTTCAGTCCTTCTGTGCTTTCAGCACCTGTTCTGGCTCACCAGCTGACAGCCACACTCTGGCCTCAGTATGGATGCTGTGTCGCTGGAGCATTGATGAGGGAGGCCAAGGTCACTCACTTGCAACGTGAGCCTTGGCCTCATTCCACAGTGCCAGACTGTACCTTGAGCTAGCCAGCCATGCCTGGTGTGTGACTTTGGTCCAGGGAGGCCTGGGTAGGGTCTGGTGGTTACCTCTGACATCAGTCAGTTCCCTGCTCCAAGCACGTGCCCTGTGGAGGACAGATTCCTGGAGCCGTCGTTCACAAGCTTTGGGCCTCTGGGAAGGGGAGTGCCCCTGGGACCTCTGTTACCATTACCCACCCCCTTTCCCTCCCTGCACCTCCTTGGATATGCACTGTGATTGCTTTTTCTCTCTCAGTGTACAAACAAAACACGGGTGTGCCGTGGTTCTTCCTTTGGCGTCTTTTTTTTTTACCCCCCCAAGATCTGTTTCCTTCTTGGTCATTAGTAGTCTTTTGTTTCTTTCCCTATTTTAAAAATGTTTCCCTATCTCAGGCCAATTGTTTCTTCCAGCGCGACCACACTGAGTGCATTTTAAAAGAGAAAGTGTCTCCTCCCCTCAGTTGCTAAAGATCTGGTATAGCCATGTCACCTCATCTTTGATCTTGCCTTCTGTGTTTTGTCCTTCATGTTGGTCTCTGGACTTCTTTGTGGCCCATGAGATTCAAGTGCCATAACTAATATGCTTTGTTTTACTCCCAACTAGCTCCCACAAGCTCCGGATTCTGAGAACTCCACAGAGGTGTGTTGCTCACCTATATTTGCAGTGACAGCAAATATGGGTGCTTCTCAGTTGTCCTGGTTGAGTGTCTGAGTTGTAGTGGTGAAATTTCTGTCCTGGTGGTAGGCACAGGAGGGAAGTCTTCTAGCTGGCCTGGGACCTGATGGTTTCTGTAATTGAGGAGGCTTTCAGTGTAGAAAGTAAGTTCCGAGTTGCTGGAGCTAAACCAGAGCGCCCCTCCAGGTGAGGAGATGGGGCTCTCTGAAGGCTTTCACACAAAACTGTCTCAGTCTTGAAATGTTCAGTTGAGCAACTCTGGAATGTCAAGACCCTTCTGTTGTTCTACAAAATAGACTCTGGGTTCTGTGCAGAGGTAACACAAATTTGAAGTTCTGGATATTAACGTATAGTTTTGGTGAAAGCTACTAATAAATCATAGTTTCACATTGCATTCTTTCTGTTCTTCCTGTTGCTAACTAAACTCCTTAAATGAAGGACTAGAATTAATTTAGGCCTCTAAAGTCATAGAGAAGCTTTTTGGGGAGACCTATTTCTAAGTATCAGAATTTACTTTCAGAAGCTATTCTAAAATCGCAGTAGGGTAAAGCATGAATGGAGTGTACTTCATTTGAGAAAAGTCTAATGAAGATCTTAAAAATGAAACAAACATTATCAAATTGCTGAGTTGCAGTGTGGCTGCTTTATGATGATCAGTGTCTACTCTGCTAATCAGAGCTCTTCATTGTTAGCAGCTTTGATTAGAATGCTGTGTACTGGTGGGTCAGGGAGAGCTGAGGTGGCCTTGTGTGTGTCTGCTCAGAAGAGTATGCATTGATGTTCTGATGCATGTGCTGTGCAATTATGCATGTATGAACTGTGAAGATTTGCACTGTTGGTGTCTTGCATTATAACCCCTTTTGGGGTCACGTAAAAGTACATAATATAGTATATGGCCAAAAAGTCAGAAACCTGCTCATTTAAGTAGTGTGTTAGGCTTGGGGACAGGACAGTTGGTAAGCAGTATTCTAAGTAATCGAGCATTAGCATGTGTCTGGGGAAAAAATTTTAGAAGGCCTAAAATCCTCTTGTGTAACTCTTACCTCAGTATGAGCTCTTGGTATTTTATTTGTGATTGATACTGAAGATGGTCATGTCTGCCTAGTGTTGTACTTAAAATGGAATTTCTGCATGCTTAGCAGGAGCTTGAACCGAGCCCCCCCCTGAGGCAACTGGAAGACCATAAAAGGGTACGTAGTCTTGGATGTTGGGAGCTAATGACCATCACACCTCCCTCAGCCATACATTGTAATTTAAAGACAGCTTATGTTGGTGTTGATATTATTGTTAAAGCATTAATTGGCTCAGGACCAGTCACAGCCATTTGTATTAGTGAGGCTAACTGGTGAGTCCACTTATTATCTACCTGCTTGAGCCCTATACCTTGCCAGTGTCCAAATGATGACCAGGAAGCTTTTCATGACCTCTCTTCTTTTTCTGTAGTGGCTTTCTAATTAGATTAAGTCTTTAAAAATTTTTTTTCTGCAAGTGACTGATGATCATTATGATTAATTTATAATCAAAAAAAGTTTAATAAAAAGTTCACAATTACATTACTCAGCTATAAAAGCAGCTAATGATATAATATTCCCTCTGCCCACTTTTTTTACGCAGGTGTGTATATGTGCCAACAAACATTTTCTTTGTCCTTGGGATTATTCTAAGTGTACAACTTCTGTACCTTGCTCTTGTCATTTAATATTGTGTATGACGATTTTCTTTGAAAGTCTGAAAATTAATAGCTGTCTGAAGTTCCACAAATGAACAAGTGGTTTGTAATATTTTCCTTTGATGAAGAAATGAAGAAATGGGTACATCTTTGGGTAGATTCCTAGAAGGGGCATTCTTAGGCCAAAGGAGAGATACTTTCTTTAGGTGCTCATTATGCATTGCCAAACCATTTTCTATAAGGCTTATCTACATCGTTAGCATGCTGACCAATTCATGTTACTCATTTTTGGAAGATAACCAGATATCCTGGATTTCTGAGTACTTACCATATGCCAGTTACTGTGCTAAGACTTTTACATATGTTAACTCATCAATTTAATTTTTATTAATGCTGACATTGACTCAGTGACATAGCCTTCATCCCCATTTCATATTAGGAAACTAAGACACAGGAAGTTGAGGTACTTTACCTAAGGTCATGCGGTTAGAACATGAGCAGTTATAACAAAGACTGCCTTGGAATTGTGGTCATCAGTGTCCTGGAGGATTTTTGCCTGAGATAAATGTGTGGCCCCATGCACCTTTGTTCTGCTCACATGCTCCAGCCCCTGCTCAGTCCCACCACATCCCAAATTCTTTGAATTCTTCTTCAATTGTAGTTTCTCAGGCTATGACCAAAGAACAGCTCCTGGGGAGCTGGCATTTAGCCTTTCCCCTCCAGCATCCTGGATCTCTAGCAGTTAGTCGACCAAGGGCCCCTTGCATTCCTGTGTTTTCCATCCGTACCTGTGCTTTAAGAATTGCCACAATAGAAGTAGCTGGAAAAGACACATAGCCATCCCTCATGCCCTAAGTTCTCAGGGGACACGGTACTGAATGCTACATAAGGGCATAAGCTTTGGAATTAGAGGTTCAAATCTCTCTGTGCCAAGCCTAGCTGTGTGATTTAAAGCAAGTTATGTATACTCCCTGTGCCTCAGTTTCTTCTGCTGTAAAATGGGGATACTAATAGCCTCTGCCCCTTAGGACTGTCCTGCTGAGCTGTACTCATGAAGCACTTAGCACAGTGGCTGGAATATGACAAGGGATATTAACTATTGTATTGTAGTTACCTCGCAGACTGAAACGCTTCAATTGATTTGGTAGACAATAGTAGCAAAAGGAAGGTATTTTTAAATTGAGACGCGACCTTAGTGCTGACTAAAGCGTGAAAGGCTCACCACTCATGTGAGAGAGGGTGATCTTTCCTGCAGCACGTGATTTTCAAGTGGCTGGAACCTAGGAAGCCAAAAAGTTCACGTTTTCTCTCCTGTGCATATGTGGCAATATTAACTCCTTAGTGCCTTGTTCGGCACTTGTCTCTGTCCCTACATATCATTAGCCACTCAGTCGAACTGATAGAAATGAAACTTGTTTGAACCAAACTGCAAGGAAGGAGCTTGGTTTCATTACTCTACATCACTGAACTACCATTTTCACTGTTCTAAAATGACACTTACTACAAAAGAAACTCTTGGCCTTTGCCTTTTCTCAGTCTTAGGTAATAATGTGTGTGTGGAATTTCTTACCAGAGACAAACATCTGATATCTGTTTGCATACTATAGGTGTAAACTTCTGGAAAAAAATTAATGTTATTTAAAAAGAAGGGCGGAGGGTTGCATGGCCAAATGTTAAAATCGCAGAAGTGACGTTATTTGGGGAGTCTTTTTTTTTTTTTTCCTTTTCTGCAATAGGGTTTCTGATCCTAGTACGCAGTGAGGAGTTTTGTGCTCTTGAGTGATTTATATCATGATGATTAGGAAGGCTTTTCTCTGCAGATTTTAATTTTTCCTAAATTAAACCACTGGCTCAGAAAACAGAATTTTTCTCAAACCTAAGTTTTTACACTAG
This sequence comes from Mirounga angustirostris, assembly GCF_029215605.1. Lineage (NCBI taxonomy): Eukaryota > Metazoa > Chordata > Mammalia > Carnivora > Phocidae > Mirounga > Mirounga angustirostris. Next base: position 169,818,029 of record NW_026991709.1, on the reverse strand, counting down.
GGATTTGCATAACTTTTTATAATGTTGTCCATTTTCTTTTTCCCTTTTTACCTAAAATTATCAGTCTTTATTCTTTCAGAAAAGGAATAAATCTCAACTTGTTAAAAAAAAAAAAAAAAGGCAAATCCCACATGCTCTGTGGTTTTTTTTCCCTTGCAGCTTAAACTTTTTTGTGTGTATGGAGAGAAGGTGAGGTGAATATGTGCCAAAAGCCTTATAATTAAGAAGGAAAAAAATAAAAGTTTGTAGGGTAGAATGTATGTGTGTGTGTTTTTCCATAATTAGCACATTTCATGATATTCTCTTATGGGGGAAAATGTACCATTTGATGCATCAGTTGCTATGGTAACCGCTAGGGTTTTTCTATGGAAGGAGAGACAAAATGGTAATGTGAGATCCCTTTGTAACTTCAGTTGGCATCCAGGCTGCATAAATGTGAAGTTCCTGTTCCTGGAGTCCACGTGTTCCCAGATGACATGTGTTCCTTCCTTTACCTCCCGCTTGCTTGATGGCAAACTGACCATAGTCTTGCCAATTGCCCTCAAGCTAAGGAGTGGAAAATCTGAGTTGCTCCTCCCTGAAGCGGAATTGGAGTGTAAAGGCTATAGTTGAGACTTCCTAAAAGACGTGTGTTTGTTGGTTGGTCGGTCATGGTCACCCTGCCTTTGACTTGACCATTCCATCTTCCATCTTCCAGACGCTTGCCAGGATTGGCTACATTGTCTGTCTTGAGCAGTTGCAGCTTGTAGGCCTCAGCCCACCCATCTATCTCTCAAACAATGTTCTTGTGATGCCCAGAGGGATCCAGTTAGAGAGTTAGGATGGTTTACTGCCAACCATTCCCTATTGTGGGAATTCAAACACTGTATGTTATTGAAAGAAAATCAAACTGATACATCATTATGTTGAAAAAAGGAAATCATATTTAATCTCCTGTTACATTCAGCATGGAGGTAACTTTTTCTTTCCCCTTTTTCTTTCTGGGTCAGCTTCTGTGAATGATCCTTTGAAATTTGTATTTCTCTCATCTTATGAAGTCAACCTTTAAATCACCATGCTCTCACTGACTGCTTTGGAGACCATCGATGTGTTTGTATTGGTGCTGGAGACGAAAATGCCAGCAAAGCTATATCTTTATAACAAAATGTGATTTTCTAAACCATTAAAGAATATTGTGCCAAATGCAGTCTATTTAAAAAGTACATGAAAACCTCATAAATAGCTTCCCCATTGGAAGCACTCTCGGAATTTTGTATTTACAGTCAGTCAAGGTGGGTAACAAGTCTCAGCTAATAGAAGCACCTTCCTTTGCTGAACTACAATGAGAGACATATTTGTGGGTGGAATGGAGAGAAGAAAATAGAGATTTTTTCCATTTCCTGAACTTTGAATTAAAAATCAGTACTGCCCACCCCCCTCCTATTTATCCCATCCCAATTTGTCCCCTGAGTCTTTGACCAGCAGCATGAATTAAGAAAGAAGAAAAACTTGGCAGTGTAGCCTTGAGACCTTATGTGATTCTGACGCTGAACTAAGGAGTTTTCTACCTTTCTCCTTTGTTCCCTGGTCCCGCGTTCCCCTGGCACCCCAGCCTCCTTGCCCCTCTCAGGGCCCTTCTCACCCTCCCGTCTGCTCCCTCCCATCCTGTTTTGCAGACACCCCACTTGAAGTCTCCAGACCTATTCTTGGAGCTTATTAACAAATCACTTTAAATTCTACTGACTCGTGTTACCATTGCAGGTCTCTTCAGAAGAACTCTTGGGCCTCTATTTTAGACACCTGCTATATCTCAGCACCCCTTCCCTCTGCTAGACTTCTCACTCACCTCTCCTGATGATGTGCCAGAGGAACTCCATGCCTTACTACTTTGTCCCTGGGAAAGAGTCTGGGGGAGAACCATACAGCCTCTGACTTTTAGAAACTTCCAGACCGGGAGGTGGTCTGAGAGTCACTTAGCAGGACTGAATGTAGCATAGAGCTGAGAATAAATCGTGCTGCTTTGCTAACGTCCCCTAGTATTAGAGAACAAATCATGGTTTTATTTATTTTTTTGGTTGGAGTTGTGGAAAGCGTTGTTATGTCTTCTGTCCAAGATTCCTTTGATAGTTATATTTTTAAAACATTGTATTACGGAAAGGTTCAAATACATACAAGAAGAACTAGAAGAGTTTTGAGAACCCACATTCCTAACTCAGCTTCAACAACTATCAACTGGCTACTCATATTTATATCCCTTACCTATTCCCCTCCCTTATTATTTCAAAGCAAATGTCAAACTCATTTTGTTCATGGTGCTTATTTTTTGATTGGCATGTCTGATATCTGCCCCTACTTTATTTTCTATAACATTATTTTTTCTTCACCACTCAACCCATTGACTGTTTCTATAAGAAAAGCTTACTTTCAGCTCATTATATCATTATGCAGTATTACTTTTATATCTTAATATTTTCTTACAATATTGGGAATAGACCCTATGCCTGGGGTAACATTTTTATATTGCTATGTGAAAGGTGACCTGTAAAATTCTCATTTTGTCTGAGTTTTATTGGCTTACCCCAAAGGGACTTTTTTGTTTTTGTTATTGTTAGTTGCCCTTCAGAATTAATGTTCTGTGTTTATCACTGTGAGAGAGAGAACTTGAGATATTTAATATTCTAGATTGCTGCTTTTTTTTTAATGATGCGCTTTCCTGAGAAAATATTGAAGAAGTTAACTTCAGAGTTTCCAAGTGCTTTTATTAATAATTTATTTTTTCACCGAGTGAAACTGAGCCAATTATAACTGAGTACCCCCATGTTTTTTGAGTATTAGTAGCTCACTTATGCATTAAATTCAGAACCTGATTTCATTATCCTGTTTGAATTAAGGGTGAGGCGCTCAGGCAAATTTTGGTCAACCGTTACTATGGAAACGTCAGACCTTCAGGAAGAAGAGAAAGCCTCACCACCTTTGGCAATGGCCCGCTGTCACCAGGAGGACCCAGCAAGCCTGGGGGAGGAGGTAGGCTGTGTGGTGTGCTAATTAGCTGCACATGTGAATCGAGTGTGCCACATGAGAGCTACATGTTTCTCCTTAACAGGTTGAAACTAACAGATGAATTTGGGTGGCAAGTGTGTTTTCTAGCAACTTGTTTTGTCTTTGGTCTACCATCAAAATGATATCTAAAAATATTTCCCTGCAGTTAGATATTGGCTAAGTCTTTTGCCCCTCTTTCCAGTACAACAACCCTCTGGGTGATTTTTGAATGACACAAGGAACTTGATTTTACTCCCCATTTTCTTGTGCTTGTGAGGATTCATTCTTCCCATTAAATAACAATGGTGTTAGCAGTAAGGATGGTGAAAACTACCATTTATTGTACACCTACTGATTGCCAAGGGCTCTCCCAAGCATTTGAGCTTCTTGTTTGCTCCTCCAAGTACCCCATTATATGGCAGGTACTGTTGTTATCCCTTTTTAACAGAAGAAAAATGGAAGCTTGTTAGTGACTGGTCTATAATTTGAACCTCGGTATGTCTAATTCTAATGCCTATTCTGTGTTCCTCCCAAACTCTGAAGGGAGTTTACCGAAAAGAAAAAGAAAGAAAAGAAAAGAAAAGCCTCTATAGAATTGCTTAAAAAAAAAATCCTCAAAGAGTTTGCAAAACATTGTAAGCACAGTTACAGCAAAAGTTGCAAGAACGTTGAACTCAACTGTGGGTATTGGTTTTGGTTTTAAAGTGGGGAGGGCAGGAGTTCAGTGCTCTCTGGAAGCACAAGTGTGAGTTGTCTGATTCCTTGTCTATAATGATGACTGTTATGCACTGTAGGTTTTAGGGGCATTCTGTAGGTAGCACCAAAATACTTGGTGGTGAATAAAGTTATCCTAGCAATATCTGGGAAGGGATCTTGAGTTTCTCACCAAATGAAAACTTGAAGCATATCTACTTACTTCATGGGGCTGTACAGCTTCAGTGAAGATAGAGTTCTCAGAGTATCCCAGGAACAGGACCTTAGCATTTCATCTGCAAGTTCCCAGGGATTCTCAAGCAGAAGTTCCTCGCATAACATCTCAAAACTATTTCTCTTTACTTCCTGTAGTGGGGTCATTCCACAAATATGGGAGGCCCTGGGGAGGCCTTCTGAGGGTGTTTTAGAAATGCATCAGAGACCGTTTCTGCTTTAAAAAAGCTGTAAGAGAGAAGAGACGCAACCCAATTTCTACTCTGCACTATGGATATAATGGATCTAGGTAGTTAAGACAAGCGGTGCAAAGGAGGTGGCATTTGAATTGATGTCTGCGGGGAAGGACTGGCAGATGATTTTCTTCTCTCTGAAATTGATCAGCCCATTTCCCCGTGTACATTAACGTTTCAGTTATTGCCAATAATAATACAAGGCAAGTTCTTATGTAGGCACTTTCTAAACACAGTTGGAATCCATTCCACTAAACGACATAGGCCCTATCTTCTTAAGTTTATTCATGTTATCTCAAGCTCAGTAGGGATGGGAATTTTATCTGTTTTCACTCTCTAGCCCCAGCTCTTGGTTCCATGCCAAGCACTGAGTAACTATTGAATGAACGAATGAACAGATAAATTATGTGAAGGGTTGAGTTTGGGGCTAGAGTGGGTTTGTTAGAAACAGGGCTAAAGTGATTGTTATAGGCTATATTTTCTTAGGAGTGTTCTAAGACATGTATAAGTTTGGTTTGTCTCTTGAACTCAAAAGTTTCTTAATAATTCTGCACCAAGTCATTGTATTTTAATATCAGGGAGAGTCTTGGCTGGATGGCTGTAGGTCTCTTGCTGGAAATACGTTTCTCATCTTACCTACCTGCCTGCATTCAAATACCATCTCTGTTACAAGCTGGGTGTCCTCCTCAAAGACAAGTGACTTCATCTCTGTGCTAATAATTAATACCTTCCTTGTGGGGTCTTTAAGAAGGTTAAAAGAGCTAATACTGTTAAAACATTTAGTGCATTAAGTGTTGGTGCATAGTAAGTATGCAATACATACTCTGCCTATGGTTAATGAGAACAATATTCCATCTTCCCAGGGGGAGGCTCTGGGTCCAGCTCCACGAGCAGGGGTGAGATGAGCCTGGCTGAGGTTCAGTGCCACCTCGACAAGGAGGGTGCCTCCAATCTGGTCATCGACCTCATAATGAATGCGTCCAGTGACCGAGTGTTTCATGAAAGCATTCTCCTGGCCATCGCCCTCCTGGAAGGAGGCAACACCACCATACAGGTAAGGAGGCAGCTTGCTGCTGTGTGGCATCCCTGCTGAGCAGGAAGAGAATCTGTTCTGAGAGCCAGGCACCTGCGTGGTACCACAGGTCTTCTATGATGGACAGCTCATTCCTAGAGCACAAAATTCTGTTCTTATGAAAAGCAAATTCTACCGGTATCTTCCTCGGTCGTTCAGTCATAATTCAGAGTTGGTTTCAAAACATGAGTTACATTTGAAAACTTATAAAATGCTGATGTGCAAAGAAAATTGATCCAAGATGTGGGGCATGGTAGGAAATCCGTAAATCTTTGTTCAATGGGGGCGCCTGGGTAGCTCAGTCGTTAAGCGTCTGCCTTCGGCTCAGGTCATGATCCAGGGTCCTGGGATCGAGCCCCGCATCGGGCTCCCTGCTTGGCGGGAAGCCTGCTTCTCCCTCCTCCACTCCCCCTGCTTGTGTTCCTGCTCTCACTGTCTCTCTCTCTGTCAAATAAATAAATAAAATCTTAAAAAAAAAAAAAAATCTTTGTTCAATGAGTGATTGAATGAAGTGTATTTATAGTTTTTATCCCAGATCATAGACAGTCCCATCAGAGGATGACCAAAAAGGAGTTTGGGCTGTGTGTGCTGTTTAGATTTAATTTTTGTATCTGTAGACACTGCAGTTATTGCTGGTTTATAAATTTCTCTACCTTTCAAGTGAAAAGTTCAATAGAACCATTTGAACTAATAACACCAATTTGAACTAATAGGAAAAAGTCAGGCTAGGTTAGTCAAAGATGTGTAGATAATTTTTGATAGCTGGATAGAATATATATTTTAAAACAGTAATAAAAACTTGAAAGAATTCTTGATAGAAGTCCTTAATGAAGTGATTTTAATGAATTTAATAATATATATTTTTTAATTTTCATGTCGAAATGGCAATTAAAATTATTTTTTTTAATATTTTATCATCCCCGTCTTCACGCAATCTTCCTTCTTTGTTGCCTCTTGAATAAGGGTTTACTTAGCTGCATGTGTGTGTACACCTACATTTCGATAACAGCTTTATTGAGATATAATTAACACATCATAAACTTCATTCACCCTGATGTGTATGTTTGACTTGACATTAAATTCTTGGGCCCGAACTTAAATTCAGAGTCTGGATTAATAGAGTCTTGGATCTTAGTGCAAACTAGAAGAGGATGGGCTGCTGTGGGTAGATTCGCCCCGGGCCAGGTTGCATTTCTCCGTGCTTCCTCTCCCAGGTGCCCTGCCCCTTGCACGAGCTGCACAGCCACCCCTGGTGGTCCTGTCTCCTCGCACTCCAATCCCAGGTCTCCCTAACACACGCTTCAGAAGTTCATTATTAGGTGCTGCTCTAAGTGGAGATTTGTGCTGGTGGCAGAGTCCGCTGCATGCCTGAGTCATCACTTTGGCGCTGGACTTGTGACACATTGGGATGGCTGTTTGATTTTGTCACATGTGAGTCTGACCGTGAGCGTGGATGGATCCTGTGGTCCTTCTCATCATTAGGGTGTGGCCAGCCCACTGCCGTGCTAGAACGGAAGCAGTGCTCAAGCACTCCTTGTCTTCCAACCACAGGATTTCCAGTGACTAGATCATTTGAACTAAACATTTATTGAGCACTTTGTGGGTACACAGAGCTTTAGTAGGGACTACAAGGTGGTGGTTTCTAGAAACAGGAGCCAGTTGGTCTATGAGAATTTTCTTCAGGCATAGCCAAGTATGAAAAATGAAGGCAGTGTGGTGAGTTTTTCATAAATCACGTGTATTCAATTTGAAGGACCATCTTACCATTTCATTTCTGATATTATGTCCTCTCCAGTGTCTTTGCTTTCTTGAAAAGATTTTGAGAGTGGATGACAGTTTTTTTCTTCTCTGTTTATTAAAGAAATTGGGAACCCTAGGTTATTCCTTCTCCTTCCCAATTTTCTTTTAAAGCTTTAGTAATTAGAGAAATCCTAGAATCCTAGAAGCTTGGTCTTCAAGAAATTGAAAAATCTAGCATGGATATAAGAGTGTAAACACATGCACATAGGAACCTCTGTCTCAAGGATAATGGTAATGCCATCCAAAAGGTAAGAATGGTAATGTGGACCCTCCAAGGAAGAAGTAACAACCTTTGCGTGAGGAGTCAGTGAAAGGTTTTTTGATGAGATTGGCTTTGAAGGATGGCTTCGGGTTTGAAAGGTGGAAGTTGGGTGTGGATCTGCAGCATGGGCTGGCTGTGTCGTGCTGTGTGGGAGAGAAGAGGAGGCCCAGAGTGTAGGAGCAGTAGGGGTGCTGGCAGAACAGGAATTGGGTCCCTCGGACTGAGCAGAGCCGGCATAGGCCAGTGAACGGGGACTGGCAGCAGGAGAATTTGTATGCAATAACAGGGCAGCCCTTCAAAGGACTGTGGAGCTGTAATTTAGGACTATAAATCTGGCAGTATAGGATAGATGAGTTGAGGAAAGCAAGGTCCAGAAGGAGGCAACCCAATAATTAAAAATCGAATTAGCAATAATTTAGGGGAGAGCTAATGAGAACCTAAACTGAAAGTAATTCTATGATAAAATTGGTCATAACTTGGGAGAGGATATTTTCTAGGAGGGGCCCAGGGGAAACTTTTGGGGTGCTGGAGATATTTATGGTTACGTGGGTACGTACCTGTTTCAAACTCAGTGATGCATACAGTTAAAATTGGTATACTTTATTGTATATAAGTTATACCTCAGTAGAAAAGAAAAAATGGGGAGAAAAAAGAGATACTGAACCTAGGGGACCAAGAGGGTCAGGGACAGGATACCATGAGTGCAGACTCTAACCCTCCCTCCTTGAGCTGGAGCCTACACCCGTTGGTGTTCGTAAACGTTGGCCAAAATGGCACCTAAATGGACGTTGGAGATGAGAAGGTCAGAGGTCCCAGTTGGCTCTTTGAGGCTTTAAAGAGTCTGGATGATGAGATGCATGAAGGCACCATTAATTAAGGAATAATGAAGCATGGAAAGGGCTCGAGGGGGCTGAGGGCTGCCGGCGCTAAGGCTGGCTGGCAAGATGAAGTCGGAGGTTCTGGCAGGATGCCGTGTTTTTCACAGTGTACCCCTGATGGTGATGGCAAGGCACACAGAAGCTGTTTTTCCTTCAAGTTCTTTATCTTGTAAAGTAATTATGAATATTAGTTTCATGTTTTCACACATTTATTACTCATATGCTCAGGCTCCAGATGAAATGCCACGATAGAATTCCAGTAGTTCAGCCTCGTAGGGAGAGGAGAGGTTTTCTCTTAAGGCAGCCAGCGTGCTCCTGAGTGGGTGAGCCAGGATGGGAGGTCATAGCACCAAGGGCACTTGTGCTCGCTCTTTTCTTCCTCCCTCTCCCTGTCCTCTCCCACCCTACCCCGCCTTCGGTGACCTCAGAGGGTGGAGGGGGGAATCTAGCCCACTGTTTCAATAGAGACCTGTGGTTCCAGGAAAATTCATTCTAGCCCAGAGTTGACTGGTGAGATCTCCCTTGGCCCTGAGCTTCTCTTTCTGTGGAGAATATGACAGGAACTCAGCTTGTGTATGGAGCCGGTTAAGGACAGGAACCTTGAAGCCCCAGGGGGGAGTGATGTAAAATTTCATCCTGCTTTAGAGAAGCTGGTTTGAAGTAGTACATGACCAGCTGGGAAGTGAGTCTGAGTTGGGTTAAAGCTGCCATTGTGACTATTAATGATTGCTGAAATGCTGTAATCCATTAAAGGCAGGGTCAGTTCCAGCCAGAACTCCGTGCCCATTATCACTTCCTGGTCAGATTGTCGTGTTATGGTCTCAGGAGGGGAAATTGGGCTGAGGTCAAGTGGGCTTCCATAGATGATTGTTGCTCAGTGACAGGCAGTAGAAAGGGTGATCACAGGGAAGCATGAACTGGATATTGCCTATCCAGGAAGAGGGCTGCAGAAGGACCCTTGTGCTTATAAGCACCTCTTCCCAGGATCTGGGATGTGTTTCACACAAAGAAGAAGAATGAGACCCACCTTCCAGTCTGGGTCTGTGTGGGATTAAGGAAGTTATTCCTGGGTTTCTGTTCCCGTGTCTATCAAGTGTGAGGCACAAGTGTGGACCTCTGGGATCCTTGTCACTATGAGTCAGAACTTTTAAGCAGTCACTAGATATTTTCCCAGGAATTCCTAGGACCTGGTAGTGATGGTTGGCTGGCTTCATTTCTGAAGTTTTCCCTGGCTTATAAAAATAATTATTAAAACTATGATGATTAGACAAACTCCAGGTGAGCCATACAATAGAATACTATTCACCAAAAAAAAGGAACACAGTATTGATAAATGCAATGACTTGGATGTATCTCAAAGGCATTATGCTGAACGAAAGGAGCCAAGCTCAAAAGGAGACATACCATGTGGTTCTAATTATATGACATTCTCAAAAGGACAAGACTGTAGCGATAAAGGACAGATCCATGTTTGCTAGGATTAGGGGTGAGGGGACAATTTGACTATAGAGAAACAGCACAAGGGAGTTTTTTGTGCGATGATGCTGTTGTGCATCCTGCTTTTGGTGGTGACCACATGAGTCTATCCACCTGCGAAAGTCTGTGGAACTGTATGCCAAAAAAAAGTCGGTTTTACTGTATGATCATTATAAAAATTAACAAAAGTAAAAGCCATAATGATGACGATAGTGGCCAATTAAGTGCTTACTGTGAGCCAGGAACTGTGCTTCAGTGTCTGTCACGTATCCTCTCATTTAACCCCCACGCTCTCTATAGGAAGCAGGTGCCATAATTACTGCTTTTTACAAAGGAGGAAACCAACATGAAAAATCGTTAAGGAACTTGCCCCAGATCATAGTCAGTAAGCAGCAAAGCCAAGAGTGGAACCAGGGCAGCTTGGCTCTGCAAACACCTCCTTGCCTGTGATGGCTTCATTCTGCGGGATGATGGTAAAGATCCAAGGAAGAATAGTAGGTGCTTTATAAAGAAAGATGACTTGCTCCTTCCTACAAGGTCAGCCCTTGTCATCTTCAGAGACAGAGGCCTAGGTGGGCCAGCGATGGGTCCACGGCTACAGAGCTCAGTAGAGAAGACAGCAGGACTAGCATCCATTCTACCTGGGCTCGAGCACTTAGTGTTGATGAAGAAGTCCTTCCACTCAGGCTCTCATTTAAGTCCCCAGTTGTGCTGGGGAGCTGTGCCAGGCACGTATGGCCCCCATCATAGCAGTGAGGAAACTGAAGCCCCGTAGGGGTTCTGACGCACTCAGAGCTACGGAACTAGACCAAATAGCATGTGCCTCTTGTCTGCTCCTGCCCCCCTGTTTTAGTTCTGTCGCTTAGCAGCGCCCTCAAAATGGAGTGGCTTGAAGCAGTGGCCATTCTGACACCTGTCACAATTCTGGGGGCTTGGGCTCAGCCGGGCAGTTCTTCCACTCCGTGGGATCTTGGCATGGGCTCAGTTGGGTCATCAGCTATGGCGGCCGCTTGTGTGGCTGTGGCACTTGGTGCTGGCTCTCAGCTGGGAGCTCAGTCCCGATCGCCTCAGTCACCCGGATTGCCACGGTTCTCCTCCATGTGGACTTTCCATGTCATTCAGAATTCTTAGAGCATGGTGGCTGGGTTCTAAGTAGTGTTTCGAGAAGCAGAAAGTGGAAGCTACAAATCCTTTCAAGTCCTGGGCTCGGGGGGATTCCTAGAATGTCACTTCTGCCACATTTTGGTCAAAGGCAGTCATAAGGTCAGCCCAACTTCAGAGGGAGGGGAGAAAAACCACCTCTGGTTGAGAGGAGGGCATGTGCATCAGGGAGGGAATTGGGGGGTGGGCACGTGTGGAGACTGACTCCGCCCCCCCCATTATAATTGATTGAGCACCTACCATGGGCCAGTCTGACCCCTGAGTGCTAAAGTTTCAAAAAGGGGGAGACACCATTGTCTGCCATAGAGGAGGTTTGTTCTCCCAGGAAGTTCAATCCTATCTTGCAGAAGTTACAACTCATGTTGTTCTCCTTCACAGTGATCTGTGAATATTCAACCCAGTCCTGAGGATAAAGTCATTGGGGCCTGTAGTTCTCCAAAAGTTCTGAATTTCACTGCCCAGACCTTGGAGGATTCAATTATGGGAATCCAAAAATAAAGACACGTAGTGCTTGCTAGGAACCCTAACAGAAAGAGTTTGTTCCCTTACTCTGAAACCTTGTTATCTGTCACATCATCACCTAAAGCCCTGAAATGACAGGAAGCCAAATTTAGGATATTTCCCAGCCTGGTATAATGGATTCCCAGCGATTCAAGTCTTCTAGCATCTCCCGTCTGTGCCCTGGCTTATCTGAGGGTAGATCTAATCTCCAAAACTCCTCCTACCTGGGTGCCATCAGAGTAGCTCAGACTTCATGGTGAATGAACCCTCTGCTTATAGGAACAATGAGGTGGTACCACCGCCCTTGGGCTCCACAAAAGGGGGAGTGACACATTGCCCTGCCATGGAATCAAGCTTCATGTTGAACAACCCCTGTTTTTTCTCCCCACTCTGGTTTCACCCCCATCCTGCCAGCCCTCAGAAGGAATCTTTCCTTTCTGCTTGGTGTTTTGTAGCAAGTGGGAAACTATAAAATAAGCATTTGCTTATGAATTAATTTTTGGCACACTCAGGGCTCAGCAAGCCTTACGGCACTTGCATATCCGTCCTTCGAGTCCTTGCCAATTTCTGTGTTCCTTCCTCCTGAGACGTTCCCACCAGCACCCGGGGGAAGTTCCCTCTGCTTCCTCTTCCCTGCAGGAGGGTAGAGGCTGTCCTCACCTGGAAAAGAGGGGGAGTAAGGTATCTCTTTGAACATTATCTTATGTTTTGGGGTTTGTTTTTTTTTTAAGCAAATACAGATGTTCGGGGATATATGTGCTGACATGACCATAGAGAGCCTCATAGCAAATTAAGGGGACAGACATAACACAAAAAATTTTTTGGACTAATTGCTTCCGGTTGCAGAAGCACAGTGAATTTCATGTATCAAATGGCTGCCCAGCTATTCCTATGCCAAGTCTAGCCTACAGACACACCCAAAAAGGGCTTTCTTTTCTGCACGTACGCAGCTGGAGATGGAAAATGTGAGAAGCGCTCCATCAGGAAACTGGCTTGCATATTCATCTGAGAGAGATCCCTAGCCCTTGGGGCCTTTTCCCCACCACACACTTATTTTGTGGTTGGCTTAAGAAATCAGCCCAAGAGCCAATATTAGATAAGCATTCTCCCACCCCTTCCAGAAGAAGTCACCAGAAGAGCATGTTGGAGAAGCATGCTGGTCTGGCTCCTTCTGACCTCAGTTAGCAGAGAGATGAAGCCAGAAAGGGTGATTTGATTTGCCTCTGCTGGAAACGGAAGGCCAGTTTGTGAGGAAGAGCCTTGGTTTGACAGGACACTCACCCTTAGAAGGAGGAGGAGATTGGTGTGTGAGCAAGTTACGTAAAAGCGTGTTGTTTTTGGCAGGGAAGTCAGAAATGAGTCATTTCTGAGTGGTGTTTTCTGACCTCAGGTTTTATCCATGTGGGAAATGAGCGTAGCTTGCCACAGTCAGAAGGCTGCTTCCCCCCTGCCCCAGCGTTGGGGGTTTGGGGAGCCATTGGAATTGAAATAAGAGGGAGGCAGGTGGCTTGTCCCTAGCAAGCTTCCCTGGACACTCTGCCCTTCAGCTAAAGCTGGGAAGGGTCTGAACAGCTGCCTTTGAGAGTTTGGTGGCAAAGGGTCAGAGACTTCGGGGACACTGCCTAGAAGGGAAGCCTATGAACGTGGGAAGGAACTTGGCCTCTAGAGTGGAAACACCTATATTGGAATCCCAGCCCTGCCCTTGGCAAGTGGGGTGACCTTGGACTTTCTCAGGATATTAGAAAAACTAAGTCCCTTCCTCATGGAGCTATTGAGAGGATAAAACATCGTAACAGGGGGGTAAAGTGCCTGCCCCAGCAGACACTGCACACCTATGAGCTGCTGCCTTGGGGACTGATTGTTTGGAGTGAGGAAGATCCGGGTTCGAGCCCTGCTTCTGACTACATCCCTCTTGAGGACCTGGGGCAAAGTCCTTGACCTCTGTCAGCGTGGTTGCCAACTGAAGAGCAAGATGGTGACAGTGTCCCCCTCACGGGGCTCCTGGGCCAGTTAGACAAGGTGGGCCACAGAAAGTGCCTCATGCAGTTGCCAGGGTCGTAGAAAGATCTCAAAATTGGCTGATTATTTTTATTAATAAATGTTTTTTATTTAAAAAATGGACTTCAGGGGCATCTGAGTGGCTGTTGGTTAAGCTCCTGGCTTTTGATTTTGGCTCAGGTCATGATCTCAGGGTCATGAGATTCGGGCTCCATGCACAGCGGGGAGTCTCCTTGCGGTTCAATCTCTCCTTCTCCCTCTGTCCCTCCCCCCACCCCCGCACTCCTCGGGCTCATGCTCTCTCTCAGATAACAAATGAATCTTTTTAAAAAATGGACTTCATTTTTTTAAATAGGTTTCTTCTCAAAAAGTTGACTTCTGAGCTTTTGCTTCTGTCTAGTAGTTTACGATCTAGTAGGCCTAGAGGGGGTGCTATGTTTTACCTTGTTTTCATCCTCAGTTTACCTAAGTCCCTCTGACTGTATATTTGAAATGATGTTAGTGGTACAGAAGGTCAGGACATTTCTGTGCCTTGGGTACTGGTTACTTGTAATGACAAACATTCTGGATGAAGTGGAAGGTGAAGGGCAGTCCAGTCACTCTGTGGTTTTAAGTGCTCCCTGCCGCAGGCCTTTACTTTCCTTTCCCTTTTTTTTTCCTTCTTCTCCATTCCCAGGAAACTAGTGTGTCACTGAACGAAGGTCTTTTAAGATTTTTGGTTTCAAAATTCAGGTTTTGATAGAAACTCAACACTCAAAGGTGGTTACCATTCTTGGGAACATAAGATATGAGTGACTCTCCTAAAAAAGGAAAGTGACCCCTCGCATAGTGCAATCCTGGTCGTGGCATCTCTCCAAGTGATGGTGGGCACTAGAGAAGGCATGGGCCTGTTGGCTTCGTTTTGTAGTTTGGGGCAAGAAATGACTGCAAGGCTTGTCAGCACATATGTTTGTGGCTCATCCTCACTTGGGTATAAGAAGCACCGTCCTGTTGAGGTGCTCCTAGGGCAAAGTGTGCACCCTGGCTCATGTTTTTAGAGGAATTGGAGACCGGGTATTATTTTTCTTTTTTTCTGAATAGTAAAGCCAACAATTTAGGCAGAAGTGGGCAAGCCCATATATCTGCTCCTCTGGCCTTCCACTAGAGGACTGCATTTATTGGGGGTTACGGAGAGATCTTTGGAAGCAGAATGTTAATCTCTTTCCCTCATGCAAAAAGCAGGAATTGGTTTCTAAGAGATGTCTTCAAAGGAATTCTCAGGTTTTTCATGGTCTTCAAAATTTAACTGAAGAGCAGAAAAAAATGTCAGAGAAGACTTGAAAAAGGTTATATATTGAACCATCATTTCATTTTATCCTCTTAAATCCACAACAAGCCCAGATTTTCCTTCTTTCTTTCTCTTCCTTTAGGTCTAGCAAGAGGTCTGTGCTCTTCCTAACTTTCCCTCCAAGGAGGGAATGCTGTTTATGAACTTCCAGGCTGACACCACATACACCTCTGTTGGCTTGTGATGTGTTAGTCCAGGGCTTGGCAAACTATGACCAGTAGGTCAAATCTAGCCCACGGCCTGCTTTTGCAAATAAAGTTTTATTGGAACACAGCCATGCTTACTCCTTTAGTATTATCTCTGGCTGCTTTCATGCTATGAGGGCAGAGTTGAATAGTTGCAACAGAGACCATATAGCCTACAAAGCCTAGAATATTTACCATTTGGCCCTTTACAGAAATCTCTGCCAACCCCTGTGCTTGTTGAATCTTCGCTGTCTAAATATTAATCTGTTGAAGGGAAAGAACCATGTCTTTTCCTCTTTGTTCTGTGCTCTTCATCCCCTGGTATGCAACAATGGGTTTTTAGTAAATATTCACCAGATGACCAATATCCTAAGCCCCAAGATACTTTGACCACTCATTCACCTAATAAACAGGAATTCAAGGAAAGAGAGGTTTCTAACTTTTTCTTTCCTTTCTTTTTTTTTTCCAGGGGGGAAATGGTGTGCAGGGGCAGTGGGATTGTGTTTTAGAAGACGTCTTTTTTTCCTAGAGGTGATCTTTCCTTTCCTTCACCGTCTCTACTCAGATATATTCCATTACTCCTGTTTATCACCTTTCAACACAGATTTGGAAGGCAGACTAAAGCAGCTCTTTCCTGTGGGGAGCTGGCCTTGTGGCTCAAGGGTCCAGATACCTGGGATTGCAAATTTTTCATCTGTAAGCCCTCTCTGATGATCCTACCCCAGACCACCATATTTTAAATTAGTCACTTCTTTATGGCCCAGTGCTCTGCTATTTCTGTACCTCCAAAGGTTTCCTACTGGCCTCGGGGCATTTAATTAACCTTAAAATAAATGAAAAGTTGGAGCCTGGGCTCCAGCCTGTTTGTCTTCTTTTTCTCCAAACTCCCTGGGTAATCTCATCTACTCCCATGGCTTCCAGCTACTGTTCATGCCAACAACTCCCAAAGGTGTAGCTCCCGACTCCACCTCTTTGCTGATTTCTAGATTTCTGTTCAGATCTCTGTTGGGCATCTCTACCTGTGTTAATTCTAGGTTAGGATGACCTCAAGTGCACCTGTCACCTCCCCTCCTCTGCCCCATTTGCCCTCTTATATTCCATGTGCTGCTCAGTGGGCTCACCAGCACCTCTCCTGTTGCCCAGGGGAGATACCTGGATGTCTCTGGTCTCTTTCCTCTCTTGCTTTTCGCCGGGAGCTCATTCTGTATCCACTCCACCTCCCAGTAGTTTAATGGTCAGCATTCAGTTAGGACTTAAAATGAGCCAGACAGTTGGCACCTTGAGATTAAATGACCTGACCATATTGGCTCAGCTGGGGTCGGAAGAGCGGGGATTTGAAATGAGGCACTCTGGCTTCAGAATTCCTGCTATTGACCACCCTGTTACACCTACCTCCTGCCAGTATGGGGCTGTCCAAGTTCTGAGCATGATTGTTTCTCACCTGGATAACTGGGATAGCCTCTTAAAGGCCTCCCTGCCTCTGGGCATTTCTCTCTTGCATGCTGCTGTCAGTGATGTCCCCCCAAAAGAAGCTTGACCACTTCATTTCCTGTCTTAACCGTCTTCTGCAGACGCTGGAGTTCACTGCAGCCATGATGAAATCCAGTGGCACCCTGCATGGTCTGGCCCTGCCTGGTTTTCTCTACCCACACCCCGATTCTCTGCGTCCTGCAGCCGCATTTGTTCATTTGCTAGGCCCTTCTGTGTACTCAGATGCCTCTGCTCCACATGGGACAGGCTCTGTTTCCCTCTGCCCGGAATATTTCCCAAGCCCTGTCTGAAATGTCTCCTGCTCTGGAAACTTCCTCTTGATCCCCTGAGGCAGAGGTGTAGTGGTCTCTACCTCTGGACTGTTCATTCACTCTAGCAGTCACCACACTTTAAGTGGAGGTTCATTGTAAGACCCGAGGGAACAGAAACCAAGTTTGTCCTCACCCCCAAGTTCCGTAGAAAAGTTCCTGTGTGTGTGAGATGAAGGGAACTCAGTCTGTACATAACATCTCAGTGGAGAGAATCCTACTCTGTAGGGTCATTCTGAGAACTAGATGAGATGTATGGAAAATGCTCAGCTCGGCATGCTGCTTAACACATAGTAATTGCTCATGGTTACTTTTTGGTTGTACATTTTTCTCTCTACTCACCCACCCGGGAATGTAATTTCTTCCAGGATCAAGCCTCTATCTGACTCCGCAGCACCTGGACCGTGGTGGGTGTTCATTAAATGTTCTAAATGTTCACTGAATGAATACAAGTTCTGACCATCTGTGGCCACCGTAATACTTTAGCCTTATTGTCCTTTTTTGAATATAAGCATTAGGATGTGAAAATTTATGGTTAGTGGTTGTAACAACTATAAGGGGCACCTTCTTTAGGGGTGGAAGGGAGTTAAGTTTAGCTGAGTCCAAGGGAAATACATAATGTGAATTTGGAGGAATATCCTTATTGTGCCAGGAACGCTCAGTGTCTATTTTTTTCTTCTTAATAACCAGATAGTAGTAATAATAATGAGGACCAGAATCTGAATGTTCATGTTCCAGGAGCTAGGCCACATGCCTTCTCTGCATGATCTCATTTACTCTTTATGGTGATCCTGTGTGGGTAGGTGCTGCCATGACCCCTTTTTGCTAAAGGGGAAATAAAGGACCCAAGAGGTCAAGTTACTTGCTTAGGGTCACCGAGCTAGCTGGTAATTGTGTCCGGGTTTATTTCCTGCCACAGCCTGAGGTCTCAGCTCTCTGTGTTGCTGCCTCCCTGTATGAGAAGCTTCCATTAATTTCCTTGGCACAGACGTGGCCCACATCCCCCTCCCTGGCTGGGGACCAAGGAAAGGGGTTGTGGACCCCTTTCGAGGACCTTGGCTCTGTTGATCAGGCAAAGTGGGATTTGTGGCTTCACTCTCGGTTGGTCTTTTGGTGGATGGACTCTGTGGAGGGTGCTGTGCCTTCTGAATACAGCAGAAGACAGTTTCTGTGGCTGGTGTCTGTGCTTTGGTTATAATATTGTCCTGTAAATGACAGAGAAGGAAACCGTGAAAGTCTTTCTCTTTTAGGCTTGCTGTTTTGTTTGCCAAATAAAAACTCTAAGTGCTATACATGCCGCCTCACCTCTAGCAAGTTCCAAGTTCCCAGGTCTATGAAAGTTAATGATGAGGAAACTCTCTTGCATAACTTCCTCTCTGTGAAGACAGAGGCGGCTCATTTAATTAGGGCTTCTATGAAAGGTTAAATGACATTAGTAACAATTTTGGGGTTTTACTTGCATCGAAAGAAGCACATGTGCTCTGGCATAATGTGGGGCTTGTTAGAGCTCAGCTTTTACTCATTTTGCACAAAGAGGCTCCGTGCATTGGATTCTCCCCATATTTGAGTCTTTAGTTGGTTGAAGAATACCCATTTTGGGGGAAAGAAAAAGGAAAGAGTGCCCATTCTAGGGCAGGAGCTGTACATGGTGCCGTTATGTACTTTATCTGGGCTAGGTCGGATAGCTCCAGTGACAGAGGAGGAAGGTGAGTCTCAAAAGAGCCAGAGCTTGGGCACCTGGGTGGCCCAGTAAGTTAAGCGTCTGCCTTCGGCTCAGGTCATAATCTCCGGTCCTGGGATAGAGCCCCATGTCAGGTTCCCTGCCACTCCCCTGGCTTGTGCGTGTTCTCTCTCTCAGACAAATTTTTTAAAAATCTTTTAAGATTTTATTTATTTATGAGAGAGTGCGCAGAAGCAAGGGGAGAAGCAGGCTCCCCGCTGAGCAAGGAGCCCAATGCGGGACTCGATCCCAGGACTCTGGGATCAGGATCTGAGCCCAGAGCAGATGCTTAACCAGCTGAGCCACTCAGGAGTCCCAAGAGCCAAAGCTCTTACCCAAAGTCACCCAATTAACAAAACTGAGATTTGAACCCAAGTCTGCCTCTCAAACATCTCTCACCTCTCTACCATGCTAGAAAGCCTTGAAGATGGAAGGGTCCAATGCCAGGGAGTTAACTCAGTGCTCCATTTTCACTGAGGGGCTACGCACACTGGAGAGCAGTGTCTGTCTTGTTACCGTTGGGGCTAGGGCTACAAAGTGGTGGTTATTTCATTCAAGAGGCAAGGAATCCCTGCTTGGTTATACCATGAATTTTCAAAGTCATCCTACCAATCCACACAATGATGAGTTTTATAAGAATGTATGAGCTTTTTCTTTAGTTTCTACTGGTGTCCTTTATTGAGTAGCTTTGTCTGGTCAGAGGTGAACTTGTCCCTGACATAAGAAGGGCTCTTGCTCAGTTATGTTTCTTTGAGTTTTCTGGAATTCATGTTGGCGGGGAGAGTGGGGAGTGAAAGCCAGAGTGCATTGCAGATGGCTGTCGCAAACCCCTCTACTATTTCCAATTAGTGGATGCATGTGTGAGTTGTATGCCTGTCTTATATTTACAAGAGGAAGTATCCCGTTTAATTTTATTTTCACACCAAAAGCCCAAGTGTTAAGAGAACATGGTGTTTTAACACTCCCTCGGTTATCAGCTGCAGCGCGGAGGTTGTATATTGTCACATACAGTTTTCTGAGTATATTTCTACATTTGTTACCTGGCAACATTGCTGCATCGGGACATGGAGATGTGTTGGTTCCTACCAGATCTGCACTGTTCATATTGTAGAAGGTAGAGCCTGTTTTTCTGGCAGGAATTTACAAGAGGAGAAGGCAGGAGGCTAATGGAATTCAGCTGAGAGATGGCTGAGGCAGTGACTGTCCACGGACGAGGGGTTCGGCAGGGGATGTAGACTCTTGTCTACATCCTGAATTTATGCCTTACTCTGTTGTTGCCCACCCCACCAGTTCTGATGGGAAAGGAAATCCCCTGGTAGGGATGACAGTCATAGCATCTCTTGCTGGGGTCACTGTCTGAGCTACTTAGAGCCCTATAGAGTCTTTGTTTAGCTGAGGTGCTGCATTAAAAACACTGTGTATAGAATTTAAATGCTTAGCAGGTCCTATATATACTCTCGGGCTCTCCTAGCACAAACATGCCCCCCCACGCCCTATGTGATGAACCCCTTCCAAGATGTTTGTGTTCAAAACCCTTGCATCACAAGTTTGAAAGTCCTCTTGGTTGAAGCCATGCTTTCCGAGACTCCGAGAAAGCTCACTGAGACCAAGGGCATTGAATTCTCTAGCACCTGTGACATTTCTTGACAAATGCCTGAGAGGGGCAAGTTCCCATGGCAACAGTTTCTAAAAGAGTTTTGTGGCATCAACAGGTTAGACGAGGTATCAGAGTCACGGGGCTCTGCAGCGCCTCCTGCAAGCACGTCTCCTGTTCAGTTCCTCCACGCCAAGGCGCCGAGGGGCAGTCTATTCAGAAGCCCCAGGAGGCACTGGAGAGCTGGCCAGGTTGGGCTGCAGTTCAGGGCACATTCGTGTCTCCCTGCAGTGCTCATTTTTGAAGGCGTCTCTGAGGAGGAGGCCTTTTTAAAAGTCCACTGGACTCTTAATGTCTTGCCTTTAAGAGAGAAAAGGAGTGCTGATTATGCCTGGAGGCATTTAGGAGCCTCAGTTAGCTTTAAATATATATATGTATATTTTTTTAAGTGCTCTGATCTCCTTTAGAAAACTCGAGAAGCCATTTTTTTAATGGTTCTTGGCTCTTGGGAATTAATATTACCCCTAGCATGATCAGGAAGTGTTCTAAGAAGAAGCTATACAATTCCTCAAGATTTTTTT
Organism: Mirounga angustirostris; assembly: GCF_029215605.1. Lineage (NCBI taxonomy): Eukaryota > Metazoa > Chordata > Mammalia > Carnivora > Phocidae > Mirounga > Mirounga angustirostris. Next base: position 169,797,497 of record NW_026991709.1, on the reverse strand, counting down.
TTTTTATAGCTATTGGATATTTTGTATACCTGAGCAAGACCTGACCCTGAGGGTTCCAAGCTCGGCTGATTGTCCTGAGCACCCTTAACTTGGAAATCTATATCCTGCTGTTTAAACTTTAAGATGATCCCTAACTTGATTAAAGTCCTCAACCCAGTAGGCCGAGGAAAATGCTTCAGAAAAAACAAGGTCATGCTGCATTTTTTTGGTAAGCACAGGAATCAACAAAGAGATGTTATATAACTTCTATTTATATCCTCCTTGCTCACTATCTGCAGGCAGACAAGAGTCGCTGAGAAGGAATTTAATGAGCTCTCTGGGTTTGCTCACCTTCCTGAGCTGGTAGGAACCAGCTTGTTCTCAAGTGCGTCAGCAAAGAATCTGGCTGTGGGTGGGCGGCCGGGGTAGGTGGACGGACTTGTTGCCATGGTGTTCTTTAATTCCCCTGTCTCTCAGAGATCTCACTCCCCCCTTCACTGACTCCTTCCTTTCCCCCCTTTTCTTTCTTTCTTTCTTTCTTTTTTTTTTTTAATCTATAAGCTTCCTTGTTTCTCACACCTACTCATGATTCTTGGAGCTGTCTCCGGAAACAGAATATTTTTCCTCACCCCCCCACTCCACGCCCCCCACCCCCAAGAGCTCTCCATTGTGTAGCTCCAGGACATCAGAAGAGTTTCTGCTAAGGTATATTGTGTTCACCCTCCCCTATTTCTTTTCCCATGATTTTTTTTTTTTTTTTTTTTTTTTTACCCAGCACCTCCACTATAGGGACCAATCCCAGAAGTCTTTAATCTCACCCAATAGCAGCTTACTCTTCCCCACTGGATTGCCCCCAAACCGGGTGGATTCCACTGTTAGTCGCATGAACAGTTGCTCTGGCCCAAAGGAGAAGGGCTATTTGTATTTCCCTACATCCTCCTGTGTGCTCTTGCCCTGGGCCAGTGGATGTTTCCTGGCTCACCTAGAACGGTATAAAACAGAACCACATGAAAACAAGAGAATGTGTTTGTCCCACAGTGATAATTCTAGGAGCTTGGGCAATTTCTGTTACCTGCAGGCTGCAGGTTGAAATTATTCAGCCTGCACCAAAAAAAAAAAAAAAAAAAAAGTGGTGGGAGCGTGGGTTGTGTCTCCTCCACCCAATTCTCAGCAGGGAAGTGGGACTGCCATTCTGAGAAGTCATTGTGGCAGACCCCAGGAGTGCCCACCACAGAGCCTTCTGAGATGGGCCTGCGTTACTGTCTGCATTCCCGCCAGAGCAGAGGTATGGAATAGATGTGAGTAGGGAAGTTTTAATGAACTATTCTTAGAAAAGAAAAAGCAGTTCCCATGAGGACAGGCTTTAAAAAAAAAAAAAGAAGCCAAAACCCACCCCTGCCTTGCCCAAGAGTTGTGCAACTCTTAATAGCAGTAGCCTGTTGGAATAATCAAAGGCAAGCTGACTTCCCCTTATTAACTTCTGTTTGAGACATCTGCATAAAATATCCCCAGATTCCAGACCAAGAAGGTAATTTTTTTTTTTCCCTCCGAGTAACTGGAGGGACTTTCCCTTTGGAGCTCTTCCAGCAGAGTCAACTTCATGGTTGAAAATATTTTCTCATTAGAAACTGCCAGCCTTTTGAATCCTGATGTGGGGATAGGAAAGACACCTCGTCCATGAGCACAGAGCCTGAGCCCCAAACCTAACTGACATTCACAATTGTCTTTGAGACTTCTGCCATGACCCTTCTTTTCACTGGGAAATCTATACCCACTTAAATTTCCTAAGGGTCCCCTAAGTTCCTTTTTGAGACTGGCAGAGGCTCTGTTATTATTTCTATCACTTTCCCATGGCTGGGTTTTAAACTGGGTTTTAAACATCCATCGAGATGGCCGAGACACTGACGAGGCTAGTCCTATAAACCATCTAATATCTTCAAGTCCCTTGTTTCTGTTTGCATTCGGGACTTAAAAAAAAAAAAAAAGTATATTGCATTTGAGGAGGATGTATTTCAGTTGCCCTCACCATACGGTGTTTGAGAAATGTGTTTTTATTAGCCTCCTTGCAACATAAGCCCACAAACTGTTCAGCCCAGAGCCTGGGTAGTTATCATGTCCAGGATTGAGCCAGGTTCTGAGGTGTTAGGCTCACAAATGGTTGTCCTTCCTGCTCCATAGTTAATAATGCAAGTGTCAGTGAGGCTAGAGTAGTTAACAGTTAACTGGATGGATTAAGGATCTGCAGCCAGTCTGAGTGCATCACAGAGACATGTGTACAAACCCGATAAGCCTCTGAGAGGGGAGAAGGCCACATCAGCCACCTTCACCTGGTCCTTGGCATGTTTCATTGTCTCCATTTGGCAGGATGTGGGGCTTTCACAGACAGGGATCTTTGGGTTCTTGAGTTAAACTTTAGCTGCCATGATACAAATCTTGATTCAACTTAAGGTTTTTGGGAATAAACCTCCTTCAGGATTACTGTGCATTCATCAAGATGGCAAACACGTCCTGCGTACCTGGTGGGTGCCAGGCATTGCATGAATTGGCCGTGATACAGTCAGGGATGAGATCAGTCCGGGCCCTGCCCTCTAGGAGCTTACAATCTAGTGGGAGAGATGGCTAGCACACTAATTAAATAATTAACACCCTGGGAGAAGCATGAGGAAGGAAATAAGCAGGGCACAGAGTGTCAAGGAGAAGCCACTTAGGATGGTCAGGAAAAGCTTCTCTAAGGAGGTGCCATTTAAGCCCAAACCTAACAGATGAGAAGAGAACCAGCCATGAGAAGAGCAGAGGGCAAGAGTGTTCAGACAGACAGGCTGGCATGGGCTTGGCCTCTTGCCAGAGCTGAAGGAGGCCAAGGTGGTGAAAGCATAGCGATGGAGGGAGCAGGAATGAAATGATGGCTGGACCCCAGTAATATGCTTGTCATCAGGCGACCTGACTGCCAGCCCCGTCAGTGCTTCTAAAGGGCACCAAGTTGGCTCGGGCCGTCACCTGCTTGCATACACGTTACTGATGCCAGAGCCATAATATATTAAGCAGCACTTACGCAGATGAGTGCTGTGTAATTGCATCCCGCCATCTCCATCCATTTGGCCATCTGTATGTTTTACTGCCCAGTCCCAAGGATGTTCTCTGCAGCCACAGGGAAGCTACCTGATGGGCCAGTACCGAGGCAAATGGGCCTATGGGGTTGGGAGATGCAAGTCCTGGAGCTTTTCCTTTGGGGTCCACAGGGGGGCTGTCCCCCCAGAGTTGGTGGAATTGAGCAGAGGACTGAGGGTGACTGTGGGACCTCCATCAGGAAGGCACTTGCTTTGGTTGACGTTTTGCTCTTTGCCAGCCGGTGTCCTTGCCCCCAGCAGGCCAGAGTATATTTATTTTTCTTTGGATTTTATGGTTGAGTGCATTTGTCATAGGTTTGCTGAGAGCAGGGAAGGAAAAGTGGCTGGTATAAAATACCTACCAGGTGCCAGGCCTCTGCTGGGCTTTCCCCTGTGTTACTTTCTTTACTCCATCATACAGGCCTCTCCGGTGGCACTTACCCTCCCCCCTCCTCCATTACCGGTGAGGAAAGGGTGGCTGCCTGTTAATAAATGACCTATCCAAACCCACCCAGCTCCTCAGTGCCCCCTCCCCATCCACTTCTACCTTGCTAAGCCTACAGGATACAGAGCCCTTTCTCTGAGCCCCTGCCACTGTCTAAGCAAACACAGGAAATGGGTGTGCAAAGGATTGTTCTTGACATCGTTGCAGAACTCAAGTTGGATGCCCTGTGGAACCTCGTAACTTTTAGGGCAGGAAAAGTTGGTCACTGTTGATTAATTGCCCTCAAAACGCAGAATGGAAGTAAGACCAAAGATCAGAGTTCTTCCTCTCCAACTCCTGTGTTGGTCTTCTTTCTCCGTAGCACAGATTGAACCCCCAAGTGAAGTGGGAAGGAGCAGGCAAACTCGAGCTCGGCCCCCCGTTGCTGTCTCGTGTGGATGCATGGCTGAAATTTTTCATGATACTGTTTTCCACACACCTCTTTTCAGGCCTTGTGCAGAGGCTCACTGAGAAGGCTTCCATGTCCCCCATGGCAAGTCTGTGGGCAGGCGACATGGGACCTGAGAGTTTCACACAAACCGCCAGAAGTTACTTTTCATTGAGTCATAGAATCAGCTCTGGAGGGCACCCTCAGAGGCTGGCGTGCACCTCCTGCAGCCCTAGACATACACATGAGATTGTCCTGCATCTTCTTCCTTAGTTGAGAAGATGTCCATGGACCAAGATTCTCAAACCTCCCTGAGTGCTTCAACAAAAGTCCTTCCTGAGGTCCAGTCCAAGTCTCCTTTGCTGTCTACCACCTTTCCTTTTTCTAAGCCTCATGCTGACATGACGAGCAACCACAGTGCTGCCTTGCACTTGAAGATCCCCAAGGAGGTCCCTCCCATAATCCCCTGCAACACCAGGCAATGTTGGGGGCTGGAACTAATTCACATTCCACTGGTCATCTTTTCTTTTCTCTGGAGGCTTTCTGTTTTTCTCTTCCATCTTTGGCTGGAAGAGACAGCTGCCAGTACACACAACAAAAGATGCTGGCTTTTGGCATCCATAAAGAGGTTTGAGAATTGAACCCAGAGAAAGTTGGGAGTCTCCTTAATGTCTTGTCCCTGGGTCCAGGGTCCTCCAGAAGGATGCCTGACCTGCCTTTCTGAAATCTGATTTTGCTGTTAAATATGGCTAGAGATGTTTGCTTATAGTTTACCTATATATACGGGGACTTTGTAAGATAACAACTTGAAAAAAATTTTTTTTAGGAAGTACAGTTTGTTGTTGTTGTTGATGAATATGTGGAAAAACTGTTAGTGTTTTGATCCACATTGAGGTGGAACCAGCCTATTACCAAATAGGGCAGACTTTCTCCACAGCTGCTGATTCCTATGGGCACTGGGAGGTGAAAAAGGAGAGGTAATACGTTTTCCATCCTAGGAGAAAAGTGGTTCTTATAGAACAGGTTGGAATTTACTGATTGCTAATACTCAAATTAATTCACCCTGCAAAGAGTCATGAAGAGCCACTGCTTTGGCCTTGACCTTGGAGCTCAGTGACCAGACTAATCTGAGTAAGGATCTCCGTGTCCTCCACCTCTTCTCTCAGGCTGCAGTGACCCAGAAGGTGGCCTCCATCAGCCCTGGCACGGCAGAGTCATTGAAATAGGGCGTTTGTGTCTAAGTCCTCCAGAGACAGCTGTACAATGTAGACCAGGGAGAATTTTCTCACTGAGAAAAATGAACTTGAAATATGGATATCTTTCTAACCTAGACTTGGTTTGCTTCGTCCCTTCTTTCTTTTCTGCTTTGAAGTTTATTTTACCTCTCTCTGAAGCTAGAGACATCCTCACAGAGCTTGGTGAGTGGAAAATTCCAGATGTTTACTGGTTAAAACCCATCAAACCTTGCAAAAAAATTTCCTTCTTGGAGTGATAATTGATACCAGGGGAGTGTTTGATTCTTAATGCCCAATTTATTAATTATTAGACTCTTTTATTACATCATACTTTCCTTGAAGAATGGTAAAAAATGATAATGGAAAAATAGTTCATGTTGAATGTTTAGGGACTATCTGTGAGGAGGGTCTGACACCAAGCTTATATTCTGCCTTACATTAAACTTTGAGAAACGGGGGCACCTGGGTGGCTCAGATGGTTAAGCGTCTGCCTTCGGCTCAGGTCATGATCCCAGGGTCCTGGGATTGAGCCCCGCGTATGAGTTCCCTGCTCAGCAGGAAGCATGCCTCTCCCTCTGCCTGCCGCTCCCCCTGCTTGTGCTCTCTCTCTCTCTCTCTCTGGCAAATAAAGAAATAAATAAAATCTTAAAAAAAAACCAAAAACTTTGAGAAACGGAAGCAAAATTGTTTATTTTTATGTCTAAGGGAATCTGAATAGCTTCTATAGTGAAATTCCAGCTGGATTTTTTTTTTTTTTTAGCTTCCTTTACTGTGACAGTTACTGAGAACTGCTATTGTTTGCTGTCCGTTTAGAGACCATCTTGACCTATCAGTATCAGCTAGAATTGTTTATCGGTGGATGGTTTGTGGACACTAGACTTTGGTCATCGTGGAACACCCAGCACACAGGTTGAGCCACGTATCCTACGTCCTAGTACCTTTCCTTTGAAAGGGGAATTGATAGATCACAGCAGCACCTTACATTTGAATAGTTTCCCATAGTAATCAAAGTGTTTCTCACACATAATGTTTCATAACTGCAACCTTGATGGGCCCCTAGCTTCCACATGATGCAGACAAGGCAGGTGGTAAGAATCTCGTTTTTCAGATAAGGAACCCAGGGCATAAATGCTGTTAAGTAAATTGCCCAAGATGACGTGGCTGCTTAGTGAGGAGCGAAGGCTGAAATTGTGGCTTCCAGACGTCCAGTTCTCCAGGCGGCTGTCCTAAGCACGTGTGCTTTATCACCTAGTTCATGGTCCATGATCCTGGGTTTTGATTGTTGTCCTTGGTCTCTAAGACAAGGACTCAAGACCTATAGCCATCACTATGTGACCGTGGTTTTGTTAACGTGTAAGCCCCAGCCCTGGTCAATCTTCAACCGGTAGAAGGGTCTTGCGTGGGAGCCCATCTGAACAAGTACATCGGGCCTCACAGGAAACTGGGGTGTTCACATGTGTACCTACTACAGCTATTCTTTACTGTGAGAATAGTCCGTGTTTGTGCAGCTGAGAGACTTGGCATGGTGGTGGGGGGTGGATTATAAAAAGCGAGGAGGTGTTCAGAGGTTGACAGACTCTTGCTCAGGTGAGAGGTGTTTAACAAAGCAGAGAGGTCACGAGCATGGGTTGACACGGCAGACAAGTGGGGCCTGAGTCCTGGGGCACCGCCACCGTTTCCTAGCTGTGTGACTTGGCAAGTTATTTCACCTCTTTGAGCCTCGGTTTCCTTATCTGTAAAGCGGGGTTAATAATCGTACATACCTCATGGGGTAGTTATAAGGATTACGTGATGTAATAGCTTTAAGGCATTTAGGCGGCACCTGGAAAATAGGAAGTGTTCAGTGACCATTCACTGTAACATGATTTATAGAAAGGAGGGCCGCAGGGAACGGTGACTGCTCAGTTAACCCCAGGTACAGTAAGAAACCCCACAGGTAGCCATTGCCATCCCTCTGACACCTGCAGAGCATCTGTTCAAGCTCGGAAGGTCTGGTTGGAGATGTCCCCTCAGGTCCCCAAGACTCCCAAGGCCAAGTCTGAGGTCCTTGTGTTTCAGATGCAGGGTGAAAAGAGAAAAATCAGACTCCAGGGAAGAATTTCCATCAGCCCCTGGAAGTTCAAGCTTTGAGCACTGTTCAGTCACATTTTTCAAATTCTTGGACTCAGTCTGAGAACTTAATTCATTTTGCAGCAGATAAATCTCCAGAGTGAATGTCATGGGCCGTGGTGGTCGGGTCATGTCGTACTAGGCAGTGAAATGGAAAAGCTCGTTCTCTGGATTCCCTCCAGGCCCAGCACAAGGGCTTCTAGAGGGTGGGCCAGTCTCAGTGTGGAAATGCTTTCCTTTGGGGCAGGATCAAAGCCTCGAAGCTGTCCCAGTGGCACTGTGGACTAGTGCCCCCAGGCCATCCCTGCTCCTGTCATGCTCCATCCTGGATCATGTCTACCCCTGCTGCCTGCCACTCCCCATTCTTTTAGTTAAGATGCCCATAAAGGGCTTCTCCCTTCAGAAAGGCCTTGTGTGCCTGTAGGTGCTGGCTGGCTGGCTCTGTGTTCTGGGGTACAAAGTCTGTGTTTGCCCCCCAAGTCTCTGAACTCTGAGGTAGATGGTTTTTCAAGAAGGTGCTCATGTGCTCACCTTCCCTGATGTGTGTCCAGTGCATGGAGCAGGCTTCTGTCTCCTGTTCTTCTCCCGGGACCCCTTGCCTGCAGGGTAATTGAGACTGTGACCTCTTGCCCCTAAAGAAAGTGTCTGCCCACTGCCTGCCTGTCACTAGGATAGCTGCAACTGTCTGTTAGTCTCTAACTTCAGGCTGCCTCTTATTTCAGAAGCCAGGTGGGCTTGTCATCAACCATGCTCCACGTCTTTGCAAGGACTTGAGTGGCCATAGTGGGTGGCTGCCAGGCTAATTAAGCAATACCTTAGTATTTTTGAGTGATCTGAAAGGATATTTTCATTATTATTTTAAACTAAGACCTCAGTTCTTGAGTCTCTCTACAGCTTAAGCAGCCCAAGGAGGGCGAATTGTGTCCACTTGATAGTTACCAAGGGTGAGAACATGCCCTCAGGCCGTTGTGTCATCCAGCCACAGCCCAGCATGGTCAGAAATGAGTGGCTTGCACAGTCGGAGACAAAGACTCTGTGTGGCCTTGGCAAGTCTCTTCCCCCACCTTAGGCCTCCCGTTTCCTCCTCTGTAAAATGTGGAGGGCCGGACTAAAGTGGTAGGTTTCCAAACTATGTTCTTTGTAGCTCTGCAGCTCCAAGGAGGAGTTCCGGTGACAAGAGGGTCCTTCCCACTCTGTTTCCACCCGAACAGTTCTGCCCGTATCTCTCTCAAACGTGGGGTCTCTCCCTAAGGTGGTGTTTGGGGAGAGGAGAAGAATGGGTTTCTCTGCTGGGAACAGCATTGGAAACTGCTGGAATAGAGTGCTTCCCGCTTTCACATTTTGTGGTCTGTATTTTATTTTTTGCGGTTCTGGTTTTTTCAGCTTGGCTTACAACAGCCATGCCTAGGTCCCCTCCCACCACGGCCCTCCAGAGCTGCCACAGAGGTGGCCGCTGCCCATGCTCACTTGCTCACCTGCTCCCACCCCTGACTTCCTTAAAGCCACGCCAAGCACACCTGTTGTCTGTGATGTTGGGGTTGATGCTGTGTGTCTGCCCCCAGACCAGCCTTCATTTCCTTTGAGTTCCCTGTCCGACCACTGGGGCTGGTCTTCTGTGTGTTCTCAAAAAGGCAGGATGGTAGCAAGGGCCCGGGGTGGGGGGAGCAAGAAGCAGTGGACCTCCCTCAGCCCAGTTATCTCATCTATAATGGGACAGATTGATGAATGACGGTATCTATCTTGGCAGTCTCCTAAGATGCTGACAAGACAGCTCATGTGGAAGGGGCTTTGAAACCACATGTGTTTTGGAGATGCATGGAGGGTGAGGAAAAGTCAGCTGTGAGGGTAGCAACACAGGGCCTTCTGCTGGCAGAGATGGCCTCGGAGGGTAGCCCCTTCTCTGGACAACCTTACGTAGTTCTCTAGCTTTCTGGGAACAAAACCAATCTTCTTTTCCTCTCTCCCTTTTCATCGTGACATAATTCTTATACTATAATATGCATAGATTTTAAGTGTACAGTTTGATCAGATTTGACAAATGTGCATACCTGTATTTGGCTGCTGTAACAAATTACTACAACCCCAGTGACTTAAAACAACCAGACTTTCTCTCTCACAAGTTTGACATGAGTTTTAACTAGGCTGACCTCCAGGTGTTGGCAAGGCTGTGTTCCTTTCTGGAGTCTCCAGGGGAGAATCCGTTTCCTTTTCTTTTCCAGTAGAGGCTGCCTGTGTTCCTTGGGTCACAGCCCCTTCCTCCATCTTCCCAGCTTCTTCCCATCTTCCTCACTGTGAGCTCTTCTTCCGTCTCCCTCTTCCACTTCCACTCATAGGACCTTTGTGATCATTGTCCCTCCCCTGAATAATCTAGGATAATCTCCCTCTTTTAAGGTCAGCAGCTTTGTTTCCCTTCCAGGTTCCGGGTTTTATTATTATTGTTGTAGTTATTTCTACTACACCTTTCTGTTTACCACCAGCCTAATCAGGGTATTTCCTTCAGTCCAGAAGGTTCTCTTGTTTCCCTTCAGGCTCCCCACTCACACTGCCCAGGGGCATCCACTGTTCTGAGTTCTCTAACCACCATGTAACGTTGCCTGCTCTAGGCCAGGTGAATTTTGAATGGTTACTCAAACTTGCTAGGTGGGGTGCAGTGAAACCTTTGGTAAAGCAAAACAATCTCTACCTGGCACTACTGGCTCTTAGTTGGAGAAAGGGGCGATTCATAGATTCAGGGAGGAAAGTAGACAAGTAGCTGTGGAAAAGGCCCTGCTTCAGAAATGACAGATGTTGACAAGGAAGCCAAGAAAGAGAAACCCTCTAACACTGTTGGTGGGAATGCAAGCTGGTGCAGCCACTCTGGAAAACAGTATGGAGGCTCCTCAAAGAATTGAATATAGAGCTACCCTGCGACCCAGCGACTGGGTGTTTAGCCCAAAGATACAAATGCAGTGATCTGAAGGGGCACCTGCACCCCAGTGTTTATAGCACCAATGTCCACAATAGCCAAACTATAGAAAGAGCCCAGATGTCCATCAATAGATAAATGGATAAAGAAGATGTGGTGTATATATATACAGTGGAATACTACTCAGCCATCAAAAAAAAAAATGAAATTTTGCCATTTGCAATGACATGGTTGGAACTAGAGGGTATAATACTAAGTGAAATAAGGCAATCAGAGAAAGACAATTATCATATGATCTCACTCATGTGTGGGATTTAAGAAACAAAACAGAGGATCATAGAGGAAGAGAGGAAAAAATAAAACAAGATGAAATCAGAGAGGGAGACAAACCATAAGAGACTCTTAATCATAGGAAACAAACTGAGGGTTGCTGGAGGGGGTAACGGGGTGATGGGCACTAAGGAGGGCACCTGATGTAATGAACACTGTTATGTAAGACTGATGAATCACTGCTACCTCTGAAACCAATAATGTATGTTAATTGAATTTAAATTTAAAAACGTAAGTAAATAAAACAAAAACAAAAAAAGAAAAGGCCCTGCTTCAAGAGCCTGAGGTCTGGGAGGCCAAGTACCCCTCTGCTCTGGTCTGAGGTCCCACCTGCATCTGGGGAAGCAGTCCTGGGGAGGGTGTCCCCTTTCCCCTCCCAAGTCCTCCAAATACAGTATCACAGAAAGAGGTTTAACAAACAGGCTTTTGAACTGTGTGCAGGGCCCTGGTCTGGCTGAGTGCAGACCACACTGGGCACCAGAGAGAGGCAGTAAACTGCCTCCAGGAGCCTCTAACTGAGGGCTCCCGTTCCTCAGCACCCCGTTTCTCCCCGTTTCTGGCACATCTGGGGCAGGTATCTTAGTTCTTCTGCACTGCTGTCGCTTTTTACTTCTCCTCTTACACAAGCTAGCACTGCTTCCCTTCTGGAGACCAGGCTTCTTCCTTCCAGAATACCTTTAATTAGATTCTCAGGCGGGAGACTTGAGGCAACAGCTCTTGACTCTCACAGCATCTTGGTGAGGTTACATTTGTCACAGTGTGGGCATCTCGGGGGTGTGCTAACTACTTGATGTCCATTATCTTTTAAGGTCCCCTGATCTCTCAGACACGAGTAATAACTTCCCCTATAGAATAATTTTTGTGTGAGAAAACACACATGAAGGTTTACTCTGGGTTCCTGGCACCTTATAAGCAGTCAGGAAATGTCAGTCATTGTGCATATTCCTGTGATTTTTCTCATTAGATCTTCATAACCACTGTGCAGTACTGTTACCATGCCCATTTTACAGATGAGAAAATTTAGGTTTCGGAGATATCGTCACTTTCTAAGGTGATATCAGCTCATGAGTGGCAGAGCTGAAACCCTGGGGTCTCTGACTCTAGAGACAGAATTCTCACACTTCACTACCCTGCCCTACCCACTTAGGGGGACACCTTCGCTGTGGGGTTTTCATATTATACTAATGTGATGGTGGTACCAAAAAAAAATTTAAAAACTAAAAACGATGCTCAGTGGGCCCTGTGCTAAGTGCTTTGTGGGCACCGCGGCAGCCCTTCATGTGGGCTCAGAGAGGCTGAGTAACTTGCTTTGGGTGACAGAGCTAGTGAGGGAGGGACCCAGGGGGTTCTGACTGGAAACCCTGCCCTCTAACCCCTTCATTCAGGACTGTTTTCCTTCCTTCGAGGCACTGGCAATATTTCTCCTTTTGATACTTACTAATAACCATGATGGAGCATGCCTCCCATTTCAGCTTGATGGCTGGGTACCCCAGGGACTTGGGACTGCCCTGAATCATCTCTTCCACCTTCCAGCCTCCGGTCTTGTTTAGTCCTGGTCCTCTGTGCTTATTCATGTCTCTGTACCCTAGAGTGTACTTTCTTATTTTGTTAACCACATTCTGTTTAGAGCGGCTTCAGATCCTTGAGGGACTAAGGACTGATATAAATAATGCAAAATAAATATACTGGCTGTTGCAAAACATATATAGAAGTGCATAATCCTCAGTCATTTGCCCTTCTCCCATTTCATAAGAGGTTCCCTTCCCCTGACTCCTATCAGTTGACATCTGTTGGGTTAACCAGCTAGACGTTAGGCAGTGCGGTTTGTAGCTGGCGATTGCTCTGCACCGTATTGCGCTGTTACCAATGACAAATGGCGGGCTTTAGTCATTTATTTATTTGCTTACCTACTTAAAGTGCATTTTTGTTGTTGTTGTTGTTGTTGTTTTGAGTGACCAGATTGTCCAAAGGATGCTTTTTAAGTTGCCTCCATGCAACGAGAAGACTAATGGGGTAGCAACTAAAGTTAATTTCCCCAAGTGGCCCCCTTCTGGTGCAGTCTCCCCGTGACCCCCTGTGGGTGAAATATTGTCTGGCTCATCTTGGTAAAAAATGTAGTCACCATAATCAGTTGGGTGTAGGTTGAGTTCTTAGTCCCCACATCTCTCCTTTTGTTTGTAGATGCTTCAGCTCTCAAAGAAGTGAACAGTTAGAACTTGCTTTTTCATATTTGAGCAGTTTTCCAGAATTAATCTATGTTGGGGGTTTACTTCTGGCACAACCACTGAATATAAGCAGGATCTGATTGAGAGGCTGTAGTTAAAAGGAGCCATGAAGTATTGGGTTGTATTCATTCTTTCATCAAATGATTAGGAAACTCCTCTATGTGTTGGGGCTCCTCTGGGTGCTGTGGAGACAGCTGTAAAGCATGCAGGTGAGGCACCTGCCCCCTTGGAACTTAACACTCTGCATAAGACATACAGTAAGCAGGTGAACGACAAATACAACAGAGACCAGTTGCTATGAAGAGAATAAAATAGGGCAGAGGAGAATAAGCAGTTGGCCAGATTGCTGCTTCAGGTAGGATGATCAGGGATGGCCTCCCTGAGGAGGTGATGTTAGTGCGGATGAGGGGACCCTAGCCATGGGGAAGAGCCAGGAAAAGCGAGGAAGAGCAAGGCAGTGGCCCTGAGTGTCTGATACAGTATTCTTTTGCCAGCATTCTCTTGGGTCCGTTTCATAAGGATATAAATGACTATTTTAGTAAAACATCCTTGGGGAGATTATTGAATTACTGTGTCTTTTCCTTACCAGGCTACCAGTTTCGTGGGGGGCAGGGTCCAGGCCTCTTTTTGCTCACTGTTGTATCTCCTACGATGGGCGTAGTGCCCAACAAATGACAGGCGCACAGTAAATACTGGATGGATGGATAAACAGATAGATGCATAGGCGCATGAATGAATAAGAAAATGGATGGAATGATGGGTGGATAGATGCAATGGTAAGGAACCTAAAAGAAGATACAAGGTGGTAAAGGGCAATGGAGGACACGGAAGACTTGAGCTTGGTTCAAAGAGTGTGGGAGTCTGGGAGGACTCAGTGACACACAGAATAAGGCCAAGCAGTAGGTAGGCGATGACTTGTACTGCCACTGGGAGCTGGTGGAGGGGAAAAGATAGAACCAGGGAGCACAAATAGGAAGGATGGCTCTTGTGCTCTATGTTGAAAACAACCAGAAGTAAGGAGGAACAGTGAGAAGGAGAGGAAAGAGCACAATCAAGAAGCGCTTTGTCGGCCAGTGAGACTGACATTTGTCAACGCGGCATAGGGGCTAGTGTAGCTAGAAGAAGGGTCACAGCGATTGCAGTTGCCTTTTGGCAGATGGATACATGGTGGCTTTCCCGGGGCTTGCTGAACCTGGCAGCAGGTGTTGGGGGTGGGGGAGGTGCGGCAGGGTGAGGGATTGAGGAGTTAAGGGGCCACAGTGGCTGGTAAGGTTTTACTTCCTTCTAGGATTGCAGGCCTAAGGCTACCTTTGGTAGGGAAATGCCATCTTTCCAAATGGGGGAGGATGTGAAATTGGCAGAAAGATCCAACTGGGAGAAGCAAATATATTGTTTGGAGCTTTGTTTTATTCCTCTGGAAATGACCGTATTGTATTTTTATGTAAATAATTCGCAACAGCGTGGTGTTTGCAAAAGGGGTGAAAAGAGAATACTCATAAATGAAGTTGAGACACCATATTGTGTTTTCACATCAACATTGTATACTGTTGCTTGCAGTGGGCCCAAAAACAAATGTGCATCCAAGAGGCAAACTACCTGTTAACTTTGAGCTTCTTCATTTAACCACTCTTTACCTGTCCTTCAAGACCTGATTTGAAAATCACCTTTTCCACAAAGATTTTGGGATCACTCCGGCCCACTGTCATCCTTGCCAAGCTCTGAGCTTCTAGTATGTAACTGTCTGTGTAGCTTCTGGAGCACTTTTTACTGACACATTTTTGTTTTACTTACGGACTTGTCACCCTAACTTGGTATGGAGCCCTATAGGGGCAGGTAGCACATCTTACTGATCTGTATATATTCACAGGGCTGTGCAAAGTGGAGAGGCTCACAAAAGTCCTTAAACACATGACAGGACCTGCAATAATCACCAAAAATACGTCATCTCCACTGTTGATGGAGTTGTTTTGGGGTATAGGCCCTTGTTCTTAGTAGCCTGGAATCTACCCACCACCCCTTAGCATGTGTCTCAAGCCTGTGTGTCTGCTCCATCAAAGACATCCCCTGGTGGGCTGCTTTAAAGTCTCTGTATAGAAAACCTCAGGCCGTACAATCCAGAGAACGATAGTGCGTGGAACCCACTTTGGTCCAAACCTAGACTGTTCGTGAGGTTTTGCAGCTGGCTCTGATGTCCATGAGGTTTTGGTGTCTTGAGTGGGATTAGATCCCTAGTCTGTCTCAGTGTTGAAAATCTGTGGCTTTTCCTTGGCAGCACTCCTTTTTCTGCCGGTTAACAGAAGATAAGAAGTCAGAAAAATTCTTCAAAGTCTTCTATGACCGAATGAAGGTGGCCCAGCAGGAAATCAAAGCAACAGTGACTGTGAACACCAGTGACTTGGGGAATAAAAAGAAAGATGATGAGATAGACAGGGATGCCCCATCCCGGAAAAAAGGTGAGTGTTCCCCTGTGTGCAGCCCTCCCACCAGCTGGACCTCCAGACTCCAAACTGTATTCCGACTGAGGCTTTCAGGAGAAGCAAACCAGTCTGGTTATAATGTAATTCTTCCCAAGTAACCAGAGCTGAACTGCCGTGCTTTGGCAGTTCTTCTCCTGTAAAAAATTTACATACCTTCTTCTTGGTCAAGCTCAAGCTTTTATTGTCAGGAAATCCATTTGTAACATTTTCCTGTAATTTTCTGTTCAGTGGTAAGGAAAGTTAAGGAAGACACACACTTTAGGGGCACCTGAGTGTCTCAGTTGGTTAAGTGTCTGACTCTTAATTTCAGCTCAGGTCATGATGTCAGGGTTGTCGGATTGAGCCCCGCATCAGGCTCCATGCTCAGTGGGGAGTCTACTTAAGATTCTCTCTCTCCTCTCACTCTCCCTAATGCTCTTGCATGCACTCTCTTTCTTTCTCCCTCTTTAAAATAAGTAAGTAAATCTCTTAAAAAAAAAAAAAAAAAAAAAGATAAGCACTTTAAAACTGGGTGTCCATCCCTTGTTACCTAATTCCCCCTCATTTATCTAAATTATTTGGAAGTGTCTAAAGTTGTTCATTTATGCTCTCACTTGAAGAGAGGTCATACTTGGAATTATGTAGATGCACCCGTGTTCGAGTCAAATGGCTGTGAACAGGTTAATGAGACACTCCGGGCCTCTTATTTTAAGTTTAGAACAGGGTTTCTCAGCCACAGTACATTTGGCATCTGGAGGATGAGTTGCTGGAGGGGCTGTCCTGTGCGCGGTGGGAGGTTTAACAGCATATGTGGCCTCTACCCAGTAGATGCCATCAGCCTATCCCGGCAGCCGACTAGAAGTGTCCTCAGATTTTGCTAATTGTCCCCTGGGCAGGGGTGGGTGCAAAATCAGCTCTAGTTTATAACCACTGATCTAGAATGGGAGTAAAGAGAAGAAGAAGAAAGGCTAACATTTACTAAGTACTTTCTATAAACCAGGCAACTGTTGGAAGTCCTTTACATCCTTTACTTCATTTGGAACTGAAATTAACCCTGTAAAATAGAATTGTTATCCCCATTTTACAGATGAGGAAATTGAGGAGTGGAGATTAACTTGTCCTTGTTAAGGCTATGCAGCGAGTGGGCAGTAGAGCCAGGATTTGAACCCAGGTGGTCTGGCTCCAGAGCTCCACACTCCTCACTCTGATGCCTAATTACCTCCCAGAGTTACTCAGAGGATTCGATGAGGTAATACACAGTGCCTGGGTACTTAGTGGAAAGCACTCAACCTGTTGTCACTTCAGTAACAGTAATTACGGTTGTGGTCGTCGTTATGTTGACCCTCTCAGAAGCTTCTCTAGGTAGAATTCACTGATGCTCTCCTCACTTTGCAGATGAGGGCACTGAGGCCCAGAGCCATATAGGTTTGTGAGGTTGACAGCCGATACTAAGGCTTTTCCTCTAAAACAGTGCAAGCTTAGATGAAATGTCAGAACCATGAGCCAGTTGGCAGGGCGTGACTCAGTTTTAATCCTAAGGACTAAGAGAAGTGACTTCTTGGAGTGTTTGGCCAACCTTGAAGATTTCTAGTGAATACCAGGACCTACACTTTTGAACATTATGTTTCCTGCAGTGAATCGTACTCCTGAGGACTCAGCAGCATTGAGTGTCTTCTGTTTGCATTCTAGCCAAAGAGCCCTCGACACAAATAACCGAAGAGGTCCGAGACCAGCTCCTCGAGGCCTCTGCTGCCACCAGGAAAGCCTTCAGCACCTTCCGGAGGGAGGCTGACCCCGACGACCACTACCAGTCCGGGGAAGGTGCCCAGGCCACGGCAGACAAGACCAAGGACGAGCTGGAGATGAGCGCGGTCATCACCATCATGCAGCCCATTCTCCGGTTCCTGCAGCTCCTGTGCGAAAACCACAACCGGGACCTGCAGGTGAGGGCTGGCCCCTGGGACTTGCAGCTCCTCAGACATCTCTGCTCCCCTCGCTGCCACCAGCTTCCTTGAGTCGAGGACCCAGGATGGTTCTGACATCTGGGCAACTGACATGTTTGTCTTCCCCGCCCCCATCTCCACACGGACAGGAACCAAGTCTTTTGCTCACCAATGTAGGTGCCTGCTGCATACATAGTGAAACGTGGGTTGTGCCTGTGTGTGCATGTGGTAGGCTGCCGTAGATGCACAGGTAAAACTTGGATGGACAGATGAATGATTAAATATACTAGACTTACAAAATCTGATACATAGAAAGTTCCAATTAAATATTTGTTGGTTGAATGAATGAAAAGTGGCTTTCCAGGGTTTTACACAAATAGGTGCTCAAATATATGTGCTGAACTGATTATTTCAGAAGTCTTTTGTTTACTTTTTTATTGATGTCGGGATGATAACAATGGCCAAGGTTTGGCACTTAGAATATCATGGATGCTAAGTGTTGCTGATATTATATTCATTTTATAGATGAGGGAACTGAGGCTCAGGGGACATAGTTAGGGAGTGGAGAACCAGGACTTGAACCCAGGCCGTCTGATGGTAGAGCACCATGTTAAGACAGAGCTTATTTTCTCCCTTGCAAAATTTCCCCACCAGCAAAGCCTATATGGAAGGACTAGGATGGATTCCAGAGATGTCTCTTTCTTTCTTTTTTTTTTTTTTTAAGATTTTATTTATTTATTTGACAGAGAGAGAGAGAGAGTGTGTGTATGTGTGTGTGTGTGTGTGTACAAGTAGGGGAAGTAGGAGAAGCAGGCTCCCTGCTGAGCAGTGAGCCTGATGTGGGGCTCGATCCCAGGACCCTGAGATCATGACCTGACTGAAGGCAGCCGCTTAACCGACTGAGTCACCCAGGGACCCCCAGAGATGTTTCTTCCTACTGAATGGGCATAGCTCTGTGGAGCCAATCACTGCCCAGGAGCAGCATGCTAGAATACCAGGTGCTTGGCCATTGCCTGGTTTTGCTGCTGGCTTTTGGGAAAAACACCCCTCTCTGCCTAAAAGGGATTGAGGATTAACAAGAAAATTGTGTCTGAACAACTCCACTAAGATAGAATCTTGCCTCCTAAAATAAACAAGTTGGCAGTGGTAGTTCAGTTATTTGAATAATGATGGTATGAAAAGGAAACAGTGGTAAGGAAAAGGTACACTCTTAAAATATTTGCCTTGCTGACTTTATCCATCAAGTGACTTGATGGCCTTTCACACGTCACCTGTGGCCAGAACCTTTGGGGCTGCTACCGTGAATCACTCCCACTTCGACCCAGCCACACAGTCTATGCCTGGAAAAGTTGAGTAAGAAATTACATTGTTAAACAGTAAGACAAAACAATGAAATGGAACTGGGTGAAGTCTGCAGTATTAACAACTTCCACACTGGTATTTATTTTTAATCAAATTGGTCTGAAGAGCCTGAGCTTTGAAAAGACAGGTATATCCAAGGTCATCCATCAGCCAAATCTGGCCCATATTTAAAAATGAAAGCATTTCCCATAAGCCCCATTGGGCTCTTTTTCCACATTGCTGTTCATTCATTTCTTCCATTGACCTTCCCTGCTTGATCCCTCTCAACGTCTGCGTGTGGGATTCCGGCTGTTAGTTTTTCTTTTCTTGCCTGTTGCTCAAATATTCCTACTTTGGACTTAGACCATGTCGGCCCCAGATCCACTGGCCTGGGACTGCCTAGCTTAGCCGGGTAGAACAAAGTATTCATGACTCAAAGATCCAGGGATGGGTTGTGGTCTCATTGGCTGGTGTTCTGTCTCCAGGCCAACTGTGCCCTCTCCGCCTTCCATATGTACACCATTAGTCATGAGGGAGACTGGCCAAGGGAGTGTGAAGGACACCATGGAAAGCCAGGCTGTCCCACCAGCAGGAAGGCAAAGCCAATTGTGGCATCTTTGTGGATGGGGAGACCTCCCTGCTGCTGGGGCTATTTCAAGGCTTGAGCTCAGTGGTCAGGGCCCTGTACTGTCCCCCCAGACTGCTGTCACTGATCTCCACTGACCTTGGGCTCCAAAGGGAAGTGGGTTGAGACCATGCCTGTACGTCATCTGGGTGAATACCTGCTGTGTGCCCGGCATTGGTGGTGACAGAGACCTCACCCCTTCCCTTACAGAGCTGAGAGTCTTGGGCAGGAGCCACTCGGGGAAACCCAAGATTGCTGTGCAGCATGATAAGTGCTATAGTGGTGTCATGTTAGGGGTTTTGTGGGTTCACAGCAGGCAAACCAACCCACTGTGCTGGGTCCAGGAAGACTTCTCAGAGGACCTGATAACTGCCGAGTTCTGAACTAACACAAGACTGCCTCAAATAGAATTCCTCCACGAATGTCAGAGGGGCAGTGCTGACGTGCTTGCTCTCAAGCCTGGTCAGCTTTCGTGGACCTGTTCTGACTCCTCCACGGTACCCCTTGATTTCTCTTCTTTAGCACCATACCCAGAGTCCACTGTGGAAGGAGAGTAAGGCTTTCATTGCATGAATTTGCCAGTTCTTGTGTGGAAGTCTTCACAGTGTTAGTTTTGTACCTTAGCTCTTCACGTAACTCTCCTTTGAACTAAGGCCCTAAGAACCCCATGGGCAGAATCACCTTTTAATGAGTCCTTCCAAAATTTGATTCTCCAACACATTGCTCTGTGGAAAACAGTACTGGGGGAAAGGGGAGTGTATATTTTAATATATTTTTTAAAGTCTTACAACTCAAAAAAAAAGTCTTAGCAGCTTAATCTTTGAAAGTACCATAAACATTATCCAAGTCAGTGGCTTTACACTTTTTTGGTTTTGGCCACAGAATCCTTTGTTTAAGATCTTATGCAGAAATGTACTAAGTAAAGCAGATGAGAGCAAAGCTGTTCTATTCAGAGTAGAAACTACAGAGCACAAGAACTTTCCTTTCCTCCCTTACCTACCAGAGCCCTGAGAGGTGGTGCATTCCAGGGATCCCTCTGGGTCCTACAGGGCCCAGGTGGAAAACCAATGATCTGAACCAGTGGTTCACAAGGATGAAGGTTAGAATCATGTTTAAAGACTCCCACTATGTCGTACACACTGGGGTATTGATAAAATT
Source organism: Mirounga angustirostris (assembly GCF_029215605.1). Classification (NCBI taxonomy): domain Eukaryota; kingdom Metazoa; phylum Chordata; class Mammalia; order Carnivora; family Phocidae; genus Mirounga; species Mirounga angustirostris. The sequence goes on along the minus strand of NW_026991709.1, from coordinate 169,777,212 downwards.
GCTCTGATAAAATTACGTTTGTAGAAATCTGGTTCTCCAGGGCGCCTGGGTGGCTCAGTTGGTTAAGCAACTGCTTTCGGCTCAGGTCATGATCCTGCAGTCCCGGGATCGAGTCCCGCATCAGGCTCCCTGCCGAGCTTCTCCCTCTGACCCTCCCCCCTCTCATGTACTCTCTCTCTCTCATTCTCTCTGTCTCAAATAAATAAATAAAATCTTTAAAAAAGAAATCTGGTTCTCCAAATGATGGCTTTGAGTGGGATTCACCTACTCTGAGTGCCACCCTGTTGGCATTGTTCCAGAGCAGACGGTGGATCTCTGGGTCAGGGTTTGCTTGTGTACCAAAGGGAAAAGACTTTCTCAAGAGGACAGAATTATTACCCACCCCCTACCCCCTGGTATAAAGAAGTACTAATAAGCTCCACGAGAGAAGGAATCCAGCCTTTTGAAGTTGGGCCCAGCATCTTAACTTTCCTGTTGGTAAATGTTCAGTAGAGATAAGGCCACTGCTTTTGACTTTGCCAAACAGACAGCTGCTGCCTTAAGCAAGCTTTGTCCACAGTAGTAAGAAGCTTACTGGGAAGGACTATTCTTGAGACGTTTTGCTGGGTTTTCCATCCTTCCCCTGAGGGGCTGGCTTTGCTTTTCAGCTCGGTTAAGGAATGCAGGTCTCTCACCACTGACATCTGTATGAGAACAGACTTGAAGTCTCTTCATTTCTCAATCCACCCATCTTGACTTAGTCCCTGGCCCTCCAAGGAAAACCACGAAAAGAACAGGATTTCTGTAGCCTAAACAAGGCAGGGTAGTGTGTGTGCCAATGGTGAAATCTATTCCCTGAACATAGAAAGAGTCCCTGTGAGCCTCCTAGTGAGTGGCATCCCTCTATTTTTGTAGAGGACAGAGGAAATGGATCTGAGCAGAGAGGGGGAGATTCGGGCTTGACACTCTGCAAAAACCATGAGCTATGGGAGAGGCTTTCCAGAAAGGGCAGCCAATCATCCTTTATGAGGAGTGAAACACAACAGGCTTGAGGACTTCACAAGTCCCCTTTCCTCCACCCATTCAATTTAATTCAGATTATTTTAGCTAGTGTTTATGAAGCACCTGGCGTGTGCCAGTCACTGTGCTCGCTGCCAGGCACCCCGTGCTATCATCATGGTCCTGGACGGAGCTGACAGACATCTCTAAGCAAATCATGAAGTGTAGGGAGGGCTGAGAGAGCTGTGTGCCATTCTCTGATCTCACTGGAGTTAGGAGGGCTTTCTGAGACAAGTGACTTGAGATTCCATTCTGAAGAAAGATGGGTTCATTGGGGTAGAGATGGGGAGAGAATGACAGGCAGAGGGAATAGTGTGCCCGAAGCCCCAGAGGAAGAGAATGAAGAGTGCTTGAAGAGTAGAAAGAAGTTCATTGCTTCCTGGCAGAGAGGGAGCGTGGTGGGAGCAGTGATGTCACTGAATAGGGTGGGACATGGCGGGAGCAGTGATGTCACTGAGTGGGGCTGGGCATGGTGGGAGCAGTGATGTCTCTGAGCAGAGAGGGGGGCATGGTGGGAGCAGTGATGTCACTGAGCAGAGAGGGGGGCATGATGGGAACAGTGATGTCTCTGAGCAGAGAGGGGGGCATGGTGGGAGCAGTGGTGTCACTGAGCAGAGAGGGGGGCATGGTGGGAGCAGTGATGTCTGTGAGCAGAGAGGGGGGCATGGCCGGAGCAGTGATGTCACTGAGTGGGGCTGGGCATGGTGGGAGCAGTGATGTCACTGAGTGGGGGGGGCATGGTGGGAACAGTGATGTCACTGAGTGGAGAGAGGGGCATGGTGGGAGCAGTGATGTCACTGAGTGGGGGGGAGCATGGTGGGAGCAGTAATGTCACTGAGCACAGGGGGCATGGTGGGAGCAGTGATGTCTCTGAGCAGAGAGGGGGCATGGTGGGAACAGTGGTGTCACTGAGCAGAGACGGGGGCATGGTGGGAGCAGTGATGTCACTGAGCAGAGAGGGGGGCATGGTGGGAACAGTGATGTCACTGAGCAGAGAGGAGGGCATGGTGGGAGCAGTGATGTCTGTGAGCAGAGAGGGGGGCATGGTGGGAGCAGTGATGTCACTGAGTGGGTAGGGGCATGGTGGGAGCAGTGATGTCTCTGAGCAGAAAGGGGGCCATGGTGGGAGCAATGATGTCACTGAGCAGGGGGGGACATGGCGGGAGCAGTGATGTCACTGAGCGGGTAAGGGCATGGTGGAAGCACATAAGTTTGAGAGGCAAATGGCCTGGAGAGCCATGCTATGAATTTCAGCCTTGAACAGCCAGGCCGTCTCCTATCCTCTTCCTGAAGACTTCTCCCTCCCTCTCTACATGATGAGGGGCTCAGCTTGGCCCTCAAATAGGTAGCGTCTTCCCTAAGGAACTGAATCAAAGAATGGCTATGAAAGACTACCATGGCTTCCCATGGCCCTTAGGAAAACAATCATCTTATGAAAGCCCACATGGTCCCAAATCATCCATCCTTCCTCCACCCCCCTCCCTGACCCGAGTGATTGTTCAATTTTTAGACTAGTTACAAAGACTTGAGCATAAGGAACTAAAGTTAAGTTAGGAGAGTAGAGAGAGGGAAATGGTTAGTTGATGAGTCCACCATTAAACTTTGTTACCAGTTTTTAATCTGTACATTTATAAATACTTTAATTATACAAGGAATACTTGAATAGATTCTTTCTATAAAAGTCCAAATGAAGATAAGTTAGTTAAAAAGAATTATTCCTCTCCCCATCCCTACCTCTCTACCCAGAGAGGACTATTGTTGGTTTGGACAACTAACTGGTTGGCTGGTAGCTTTCCAGTCATTCTTCTGTGTATTTGGATGAGACTAGTGTATACATACTAATCCGTTATTTGCCTTTTTGTTTTTTTTAACTTTTAACAGTATACCCTAAAGATCTTTCCATTTTGGCACATATGGACCTACCTTAGTGTTTCTAAATTGTAATATTAAATGATGTTGGTATACTATATTTACTCCCCACTTGATGGACATTTAGGTTGTTTCCAGTTCTTCATTGTTACAAACAGTGCTATAATGAACATCCAGTATATACTTTGTGAATAGAAGTCAGTATTGTATAGAAGTGGAACTACCATGTCAAAGGTTACATTTATTTTATATTTTGCTCATGTCTTTTTATAGTACTGTCTTCTGTGATAAATATGTAACTTTTATAACTGCTTCAAAAAATTTTCGCAGTTAATTTTTGTTTCTTTTTAAGAAGAGATTTTAAGAAGAGTCTCTGAAAAAAATCTCCTCTTCATCAAAATGGACTCTGCTTTGTGAGGGGGTTGAACGTGGTTTGCTTGATTTTGTTGAGGAAGTACCTACCCTTCTGTCTCTTGTTAACATTATAGGTTTAGCTGGAGAACATAAATTTAAGCACATGCATACAAGCACACGAACGTTTACTCATTCTTGCCCCTTCCTTTAATAATTAATGGAAATGGCCAGAAAAGAACCCAGGTTTCTGCCATGGCAGTGGGCTTAAGTCAGCCTGTAAATACCTTATTTTGTGATGAGCCATCCCCAGTACTAGGCTCCAGGCATTCAGCATCCAGACCACACCATCATCTTTTATTTTATTTTTTTTAAAGATTTTATTTATTTATTTGAGACAGAGAGAATGAGAGAGAGAGAGCACATGAGAGGGGGGAGGGTCAAAGGGAGAAGCAGGCTCCCCGCCGAGCAGGGAGCCCGATGCGGGACTCGATCCAGGGACTCCAGGATCATGACCTGAGCCGAAGGCAGTCGCTTAACCAACTGAGCCACCCAGGCGCCCCACACCATCATCTTTTAAACATAAACGTTGCCCTTTGAAATGTCAGATGCTTCTGAACCCAATACCTGGTGGGAGGGGCATGGGCTGGAGTGGGAAAAAGAGAGAGGGGAACTCAAAAAGGCTTTAGGCGTCTGTCAAAGAGGAGCCCTCTTCCACAGCCTCACATAGAAAAGCACCTTGGAGAACAGGCTACAGTGTTTGGTGGCCATTGCCATAGACCAAGTCCACAGTTGACCATCATGGGGGCTGACTCTTCTCTCCAGTGCTCCATCTTTCTGCATAATTGCTAATTAATTCAGGGCATCAACCAATTAGACCCCAGCAAAATGGCAGTATGAATGACCTTTTCCCTCTTCTCTCTGACTTTGCTCCCCCATTCTGGGCACTGCCCAATTGTAGAACTTCCTTCGTTGCCAAAATAACAAGACCAACTACAATTTGGTGTGTGAGACGCTGCAGTTCCTGGACTGTATTTGTGGAAGCACTACTGGAGGTCTTGGTCTTCTCGGGCTCTATATAAATGAAAAGAATGTAGCCCTCATCAACCAAACCCTGGAAAGTCTGACTGAATACTGTCAAGGACCATGCCATGAGAACCAGGTACTTCCATTTTTATTTGTGGGTAGGAAGAAAAGGAAGTTCATCATTTGGGAAATGCTGTTAACAGGAACTAGTTCAGAAGTCACAAAACATGTGCCTGTTGGCCTAGGAAGTTACTAGAACTAGAGGTCTTTTTTCCAGCAGTCAAGGAGCTATGGCACTTTATCATGCTTCAGGACTTGACCTAATCATAGGCATAGGCAGGCTTGTCCTTGGTTTCCATGCGTGGCGTGGCATGTCTTGGCTTGATTTGGTTTAAATGTCCAAATTTGACTAACTTGATTAGGGGTAGATAATAAAGTTGGAGTTCAGTGAAGACCAGAAGACGGGGCTCAATTTTAAATGCTAGGAAAGACTCAAACAGTGGCTACTTAATGGGGAAAGGTTTAAACCTAGTTAGAGAGAGAAACCTTGCTACCCACAAGACAGCTTGAACAACATGAGGAAATGTTCAGTTGAGATTTTAACACCACAGACATTCAGAGAAAAGAAAGGCCCATTAGTCTTGACGTTGGCCTCTCAAGAAGTAGATTTTTAGAGGGTAATCCAACCATTTCTTAAGTAGAACATTCATTGCTTATCCGTGGCGTATTACAGACTTTGTGAGTTTTTGCATTGATACTAGGATGATTATGATTTTAAACTCGAATTTTGGCTCTATCCTGGCTGAAGGGGGTAGACTACCACTGAAATTGCCAGTTCTAAACTCACTTGACAGGGAAGGTGTGATATGCTGTGTTACTTGGGGAGCAAGGCCACGACCTTCACTCGGGAGAAGAATGGCTGACAAAAGGGACAATTCATTGTGTATCAAACACCTGGTCATAGTTGGCTATAAATATGAGGTTAGCATGTGTTGGATCCACTTTCCTCCCTTGGTTCACTGATAAGACAGATGGTGTAATCAAAGTTAAAGTGAAAAGGAACAAAAAAAATTACAACAGGCTGGGGCGAAAAGGCTTTATTTAACATCTAAGTGAATTTCCTTATAACTTCAAGTTTACTTTTCTGCCAAAGAGGTCTGTTAAAAGGCACATACTGGAGTGGATTCTGCTGCAAGTGGGGACCTTACCTGGGGGAAGATGATTAATTTTGGTATCGTGTGAATTAAACAGGAAACTTGCTTTCCAGGCTTAAGCCTTAAGCAAAAGTATGCAATACGAAAACCAAGTGATGTAGAGAGAATGGAACACATCTTTAAAGGGGAAAACAGGTCTCAGAACTCAGAATCAGTCACACACCGTATTTTCCCTTAAGAACAAAAGCCAACTTTACTGCGCTATTTGGATTAGACATGACCAATTTATCAGTTACAGTGCATGGGGACTTTCCTGCTGTTTACTGTTAATTCTGAAACTAGCGATTTTCATCTGTCTTTTATTTTTTACCACTTTCTCACGGAAAATTTGCAGCTCTCCCCTAGAGACAATACTGGGAGTGGCAAGCATTGTGTTCAAATAGCAGTTCAGCCTGTTGGCTTTTGACATCAGATTTATGACCAGCATTTGTGTAAATGTCTGTGTGTGTGTGTGTGTTTCCTCAGAACTGCATAGCCACCCATGAGTCCAATGGCATTGACATCATCACAGCCCTGATCCTTAATGACATCAATCCTTTGGGAAAGAAGAGGATGGACCTTGTATTAGAACTGAAGGCAAGTAGGAATTGAAAGCAAAAGACAGACAGTAGCATGTGAAAATAGTCACTTTTGTGTTTTGCTTCTGCACGTGATACGGTCAATGTTATGAAACTAAATACGGCAGCTCTTTTAGACTAAATGAATGATCTATGTTGTAAGTTCTGACTAAAATGCAAAACTTCAGTCTTCCCCTCCAAATAAGGGTCTTAGGACAGGATGCCACTTCTGATGTTGATTTCTTAAGCATACCCCGCCAAAAGAAAACCCTCATTTGTATTTAGGAGTTCCAAAGATTCTTTGAAAGTCCAAAGACCTTGGGTGTCCAAAGTATTTCAGACTGTGTTAGCCTCACAGAGCACATTTCCTTTTTAACTGTTCCCATGTCAGGGCATGTTGAGATCCGTCCTCTCTCTCACACCCATACACAGCAGTGAGCACTTTGTCATTGTCACAGAATTGCCTAGAACTGCAGGGTTTAGCTGAAAAGCTAATCTATGTTTATTGCATAAACAGTGTCATAGGAAAGAAAGGTCATTAGAGAAGGTGTTAACACAGAAGCCCACAGGAATTGCACAATTATTTTTATTTTTCCTTTAGTATTTAGAATGGAGAGTCCAAATTGATAGTTGATTTGGGGGTATGACTTAAATGGATTTTTTGGGTGGGTGTGCTATTTTTAACTCCTTTGACAAGTTGTGTTGTAGACTTGACTTGAACATTAATTCAAGCTCATGTGCCCGGCTCCCATTTATCAGAATGTACATGATGAGAGCCTGAAATGAACAGAATTTTATGTGCTACTGATCAGCCTTCCAGTGACTTTTTCAACTAATCCAGTAATCTGTGGATTATGATAGAAATTTGTGTGCTCTGAAAGGCCACTGTTTGATCGCATAGAATCCTGATTGAATTGCTGTGACCCATACTTGGGAAGGAAAAAAATACTTCCCCCCTCTTATGAAAAATAGCAAGAACTTTCCAGTCCTATACACAAAGAAGCATACAGGTTATCCTAGGCCCAGGACCTAAAATGAAGACAAGCCAAGAAGTGCAGGGTGTGGGCACATGAAAACTTTGAATGAAATGGGAAATTAGGGTTTGGCACAGATACGGTGCTCCTCTGGGTCACCTTTGTTAACTGGTGTCAGCTGTATTCTCATTATAATATTAGGGGTTATGAGAGCTGATAGTAATATTTTAAGAAAGAGAGGAATTACCTTAATTGCCTATCTTCTCTGCCCTGCAAGCCTGAATGACAAGGTTTAAAGCCACACCTGCCCTGAAGGCATCATGGGTCCATATAGCAGGTTCTTCCCCACCTACTGGCATCATGAGGGTGCCAACACACCCATAAACACCCATGTTTAAATTCCCAATTTCCACTAGGACTTGTGTCAAGTAACATTAGGGAGAAGCTATGCCCAAACAAACATGTTCCTCTGAGACTCAAAGCAGAATCTGCAGTTACGGTTGGGGTCTGCAGTGGCCCGTTCTCTGTCGCGTGCAGGTGGGTTTTGCTGTGCTAGAACTGTGGTTCTCCCGTGGGGGGAGATGTCTGTCTGTTCGGCCAGGCTGCAGCGCTTGCCTCAACTGGGCACACGCATTCAGGCCAGCCACCCCAGGCTGCTCCTCTTCACTGTCTCCTCCCTTTGTTTGTCCCAATTAGAACAACGCTTCCAAGTTGCTGCTGGCCATCATGGAGAGCAGGCACGACAGCGAGAACGCAGAGAGGATTCTTTATAACATGAGGCCGAAGGAACTGGTGAGTTGGGTGGCTGATCCCCTGGCCATGACACGAAGCACAGTCAGAGCAGGGTTTGTGGCAGAGAGGGAACCTGCTGCCTTGAGTTTTCTTAAAGATGCCAAAGAATCAGCAGTAAGAACATCGGACTCATGCCCCTGACCAGGCTGGAGAAATGAGGTAGTGCTGCGAGTGAGTGGGGTCTGCCCTCTCCCCGAGGCACAGCCACAGGCTCACCTCTCGTTTCCCCTCCTGGGAGCTGGGGCAGCGAGTGGGCTGGGGGCCTGGCAGCCTGGAGTTCAAGTCCACAGCTCTCTCTTTCGGCCCTGTCACCTTGGGTGGGCACTTGACCGCTCTGAGCCACAGTTTCCTCATCCCTAAAAGGAAGATGATAATATCCTGTAGGCCAGAGGGTGGCTTTGGAGACGAGACCAGACAGTTGGCATCAGGCCCCTAGCACAGCGCCCTCCCTGAAATGTAGCTCCTTCCTCCCCCTTCCTCATTCACTGCAGCTCTTCATGCTCTGTCTGCGTCCAGAGCTAAAGAATCCCCATCTCTTCCAGGGGCCAATAGTCAGGGTGACAGAGAGTGTTTCTTGGGTGCCGATGTCTTGGGTTTTGTTTTTTTGTTTTTTTTTTCCAGAGAAAACACAAATCTTGTTTATTTTTGCAGAGTGATATTCACAGTGGGCTGTGACTTCCAGGGTGGAGATTAGTGCTGCAACCTGTGAGGCAGCTCTCAGAGACAGTGAAACGAGCTGAGGACAGAACTCTGTTGGGACTTTTTCCCACACAAATAAACTGTAACTGACAGCACTAAATGAGGGCACTAAAACTTTTCTGTCGCCTGGTGACCTGTGTGCGCTGGGGGCCAGGCTAAAGTCCCTTCATGTATTCCTTGAAATAAAGTTAACAGTGAGCCCAGCTCTTTGATCTCTGAGGTCAGGAGTGAGTTCTCAGCCTGAGATGGACTCCCTCCTCTGAGTTTACATCATAGCTTATGTAACTGGGGGAGGGGGGCTCGAGGTGTCCCTCGTGAGTAGGAACAGAATGACTTCACAGAGACCCCATTCCAACTCTCATGGACCCGTGGACCAACAATATGCCCCCATCTTGGTGGGGGGAGGGGGGTTAATGTCAGCACCCAGGGCCATGGGCACCACAGGCTTCTGGGTGGCCCCCTGTGGTTGGAGAACAGCATTCCCAGCTCACGGGAAGAGTCAGAGGCTTCCTGGAACAAACATGGTTCTAAGAATCCACATAGAAGAGAAGCACTCATGTCTAGGACACATCTGCACATATGTGCGTGCATATGCATGTGCACATACGTGTATATTCTGGCCCCCACAGCCCATGCAACATGTTGTCTATTCAGTTTGGTATTAGAACTAACAGGAAATCCAGCTCAGAGATCAAAAATCTCGAGGATGTTTTCTCCAAAATTACTTTCAGGGCCAGACCCGATGTCAGCACAGAAATGTGTGGCCCTCTGCATGCTTGCTCTGGGATAATGAAAAATAACTCCGAGGAATAGCCTTGTGGCAATGCAGGAGGCTGAGATGCCCTCTGAATCATCAAAGAAAATGATTAATTTTCCCTTCAACTTAGGGTTTTCCCTTCAACTTAGGGTTTGTTCTTATTCTTTGAATGATTAAATCTCGAGTGATTTGTTCATGTGATAAACATTGGCCAGGCCCGACTTTGTCCAAGGCATTGTGCTGGGCACCGGGCAAAGATTGAGAAATGAGCAGACCCAGCCCCCAGGCCCTGAGTAGGGCACCGAGGTAGGTGGGAACAGTAAGACAGGTACAGAAATGCTCTAGGAAATGTGCTTGCAGCGTGAAAAAAAGCAACATGCATGGGTCCTCTGGTAGCAGATTCGAGATCAAATCTCAGCTCACTAGCTGTATCATTTTAGGAATGCCCCTTTACTTCTCTGAGTCTGTTTCCTCATCCATAGTAAATGATAATCTTTGACACTTCATAAAATGTTTATGAGCATTAAATTTCCCCAAATAAAAAAACGTTAAAATACTTACACAGTGCTTGGCACAAAGAAAGACCTTAGTAGATGTTAATTGTTAATGGTGTTATTTTTACATGGAGTGGGGACGGAGAAATGTGGACAGGGGAAAATGTGGAATCAGAGATAATAGTTTGACTAGCTCTTCCTAAAGGCTAGTGGAATTCTTACTAGTTTTTCCTGAGATGGCGAAGGTTGGGGGTTGGGGAGAGATGGCAGGAGGAAATGTAGCGAGAGGAAAAGTCTGGCTTCTAGTCTACATTTTCCTATTTTATTGTTTCCAGGAACTTTTATAACCATTGTCCCCTCCTAAGGGGAAAGAATAGCTCTTGGTCCGGCTTACAGCAAATGGGTTTCATTTCTCATGCTGGTGGAAGCTGATTGGTAGGGACTGCCTGTGGCAGTGTTGAGAAGAATTCTGAGGCTGGGTCCATAACCTGATAGGAAAGAATGCTGAGCTTCCTGGGCACCGTCTGCCCCAGGAGGGGAGACTGGAGATGCCAGTCCCAGGCGGGTCTTCCTTAAAACAGGAGCTGTATTTGCTTGACCGTTCTTGCAGGTGGAAGTGATCAAGAAAGCCTACATGCAAGGTGAGGTGGAATTTGAGGATGGGGAAAATGGCGAGGACGGAGCTGCCTCCCCCAGGAACGTGGGGCACAACATCTACATATTGGCTCATCAGGTATGACCTCTCCCTAGGTCCTGGCGCCGGATGTTGCTGGCCTTCAGCGCCAGAATTCCAAGGTGAATGTGTGCTTAAACTTGCTTTTCCTTTAAGGTTTTAACCTCGAGCTGTGTGTATTCACGATAATGTGGCTCCCAGGTACTCGTGGCAGCCTGACCCAGTGTACTGAGTTCCAGGACTCTTCCGTTTTCCCATGGTAGCGTCATGTCCTTGGAAATCCCCACGTTGCTTAAAAGCCTTCGTACTGAGCCTTGACACTTCAATGGTTTATGGCTGTGTTTGGAGACAGTTGAAAGGAGTCTTAGGCTCTTCATAAATATTGATGAGTCTATCTTAACAATCTGAAGAAATAAACCTCAGCTGCCTTGCCTATCACATTTAGAAATCTTGGGGAACTAACTTATCATTATGACTTCTTTTTGTTTGCTTTTCGGGGGGTGTAGTAATACTTCCTACCTTGGCACCAAAATGCCCTGTTTCATAATTCTTTTCCCAAGTGGCTGGGCTTTTGAAGATACTTTCTTTTTCTGGAGGTTGATGTGCCTTGAGCTTGCTGATGTGTGTGGGCAGCTTGTAACTCTGCTGCAGGCTTGTGCTTCCTGTCCCTTTCACCTCGCTGAGGTGCAGGAATTAGGGATAAAGCAGCGACGGTACTGGGCAGGAGGTTGGTATGCCCTGCTACAGCATGCTGGCGGAGGAATAAAAAACAGGCTCCTGCCCTTCATCTCTTCCATTGCCCGTGTTTAGCCACTGAGAGGGTTTGGGAACATTCTGAATGGAGACTCCATGTGGCTGTACAGAAAACCCCATCTCCCTCCTGCCTGACTAAAGAAATCGGGGGAAAGACGGACCTCACGTGGGCCTGAGCTTTCCAGGCTGTTCTGCCAAGCTCCCAAAATAGCTGCTTGAGCAGAGCACACCTTGATGGAATGCAGCGAGCCTCCTGCCACCTTTGCCCTTCAGCTTGCCGCTGGTTAGGATGCATTCTTTATACCCCAGGCTGGAAAGGAGCACATATGTACGTGCCTGTCGCAAAGAGACAATGACTCCCATGTTTTCTATATTTGTGTTCTAGTTGGCTCGGCATAACAAAGAACTTCAGACCATGCTGAAACCCGGAGGCCAAGTGGATGGGGATGAAGCTCTGGAGTTTTATGCCAAGCACACAGCCCAGATAGAGGTAAAAGCAGGGGGAACTCAGGGCGCCGGCCTGTGGTGAGGGCCTACAGAGGGTTCTGCCCTGTGCTGGGGCAGGCACACAGTCATTCGTCTGAGCAACAGCATGTTGCTTATGAATCCTGACAAGGCCATGGGGACAAGTAGAAGGTGTTCTAAGAAAGTCTAGCAGAGGCACCTGCTGGAGACTGGAGGTCACAGAGGCCTGTTCTGAAGAACGACGTCCAAGCACAGACCTTCGGAAAATTCGGAATGAAACAGGCAGATCCTAGAGGGAAGAGCTTTGCAGACATGGGGAGTGACAAGTGGAGACCCTGAGGAAGGAGATGCTAGGTGAGGGTAAGGAGCTGGAATTCAGTGAGCAGCAGGGAGGGCAGCACAGGCAGCCCCGGGTCCTACAGAATCCCATCTGCCATCCTTGCAAGAAGTCAGATTTACCGGGAGAGCCATGTGGAACCTTGGGAGAGGCTTACACAGGAGTGGTGCCGTCAGATCTGCATTAAACACAGCATACTTTATTCGTCCTCTGTGAGCAGATGGGGAGACGCTGAGAGAAGACTCAGAGAGGGTGTGTCATTAGCCCAGCTAGCAGGGCCAGAGGTGGGATTGTGTGTAACGCAGGGCTGGCTGACCCCAGAGCCCCTGGGCGCATTTTGTTACCTGCGTTGAACACAGACTTCTGTCTCCAGGCTCTGGGCGTGAGGGATGGTGTGCCTTGTTTAGCTAAGGAAGAAGTGCACAAATCAATATAATGTCGGAACAAAGATTTTGAAGGGCTAACAGACTCCTTTGGGCCATATGAAATGTTCAGGATGGAGACTTTTTAGGAATATATTCTTACCTGATGTCTCAAGTGTGTCCGGGCTGTCTTAATAAAATTCATCACCTTACTGATGAGTTGACCAAGGCAGTGCATGTGGGCAAATACCCTTGATTTATTGTTAATGATGAGAAGCTTGATGGCAGGGCCAGCTCTGTCCTATGGGGCCCTTCAAAGACAAGCTTTAGGTGTTTGCAGCATAGAATGTCAGAGCTCCTTCATCCACTGGAGAGAAGACTGAAGCTTGCTCAGGTTAAGAGGTATGAACAAGGTTACCCAGCCTGTTAGAGGTGGGGAAGGATTGGAATGTAACCTCCTGACTCCCAGTTGTAAGTATCATGAAAAGGAGGTGTGGACAGATACTGAATGATGGAGAGACATGGCCGGGCATGCTGTTCCTAGCTCTCAAATCCTGCCCTTGGCTAACCACCCATTTCTTCCACTTTCCTGAGGGAGTTACCTGTGCAAAGCCAGAGAACACCCGGTTACTCCCTGCGGCTTCCTACAGAGTGCCTTTGGCTCTTGGGAGTTAGGCTGTCTAGCCCTGGAGTCTGGGACTCAGTTCTTGCCAGGAAGCCTCCCTTTCCCTCTAGATTCCAGAAACACGTCTCACATCATATCTCTTCAGCTTAGGGAGATCCAGGGCCCACCTGACTGTGCAAAGCAGGCAGGCTCTTGCCAGCAGGAGACTGCGGAGTTGGTCCCTGAGCCTGTCTGAACAGCAGTGTCACTTGGGGGGAGCTGGTTCATGTGCAGGCTCCTGTCACCAACCCCCCCACCACAATTCCAGTTAAATGAGGTTGACTGAAGGACCAGAATCAGTATGACAGTGAAGCTTCCTGTAACCTGATCTCCAGCTAGATTTGGGAACCACTGGTCTACGGACCACGTCTCCCAGAATTTATAGACGTAGGGCTATGGGAACCTGTCACACATCTGAGAGAGCTTCCCACTACAACTTGACCAGAGTCACCTTTCTTGCTGTGCCAGGGAACAAAAGTGTTGAGAGCGTGAGAACTAGATCTTCTTGAAGAGGGCGTAGGCCCTGAGCCTCATCTGACTTCTCCAGCCTCTGGGGAGGAAGGATAGAGAGAGGTCATGCCCCCGTTGTACTGTCACCTGCACCCCTTTTGAAATCCCTACCCCCCCAGGATGGTGACTAAGTACAGTGTCCTAGAACCTGAACAATCCTCACCAGACTGCCTCCTCTCTGGAGCCTGAGCCGCCCTAGAAAGAACACGGAGAAAACCTGCGAGGTGTCCACTCTGGGGCCCAACAGAGCTGCTTCAAAGAGCCCTGAGCACAAGACCAGGGTTAAATGGCTGGACCAGTTCACACACTGTATACTTTAGAGGCCACGACAAGGAAGAGATAGGAGGACAATGCAACTGGATAAACCACAGGTCTCTCCTTAAAGTTCCTATTTAGGAAAAAACACCAACAACTAATTTTGCTAGCAGAAGTTTAGGTGAGGTCGGTCCCACAGTCTGGGGCTGCACCATCCAGTATGATAGTCATGAGCCGCATAGGGCTGTTTAAATTAAAATTAAATATTCGGGGGGTCAGTTGCACTAGCCATGTGGGGTAGATGCTCAGATGCGGAACCATTCCTTCATTACAGAAGGTTCTGTTGGACAGCCCTAGCCCCCTCATCTGGATATGTGCACAAAACACAATTTAAATTGTTGAGACAAAAGTTAGTCACAGTAAAATTAATGGGTCTCAGGTTAAAACAAAACAAAACAACCAACTCTTAGAGACTTGCCCAAACTGTTTTTTATATAAATGCAAGAGACACGGCCCAGGCTGGGGGTTATAAGATCTGAGAAGACGCAAGAACAGGTTTGTATTATACGCCGTCGTGAACACCAAGCCCATGACCTTAGCAAAGATTCTTAGTGAAAGGTTTTTGAAAATGACTGTTTAAGCTCCTCCATTTTCTCACCCTAGATTGTCAGATTAGACCGAACCATGGAACAGATTGTGTTCCCTGTGCCCAGCATATGTGAATTCCTAACCAAGGAGTCAAAATTGCGAATATACTACACTACAGAGAGGGATGAGCAAGGCAGCAAGATCAATGACTTCTTCCTGCGGTCTGAGGACCTCTTCAATGAAATGAACTGGCAGAAGAAACTGAGAGGTGGGTCAGCGATGCGCCCACGGGATGGCAGGGCCATGCCATCCTGGGCTTTCACGAGCCTGGGCTGGATGGTGAAGGGCGTGTCTCCAAGCAGGAGCAGAGCTATCCTAATTTATGGCACTTTCTACCTCTGAGCACCGGGCAGATTTAGACACCTTTGTAGCTGAGAAACGGGCTTTAGCCTCAGGGAGGCACCTCCCCAGAAAAGTCTTCCTTCATGCCCCATCTGATTGGATTGGATTGGCTATGCAAGACTTTCAGAATGTCCTTTTTTGGTATCTTGATGTAGGAAATAAAAGGAAGGGAGAAAAGACCAGGCTTTGAGCTCACAGGATGGTGCACTTAAGCAGGAAATTGAGCCAGCTTGACTGCTCATTTACTAGCTCACCTGCTCTGAAGACACCAGTCTCTCCCTTTTATATAGGGTAGCTCAGTTTTTAGACTCTAGTATCATTTTATAGGCAGTGGAATCATTTGCCACATAAGACGCATCGTTGCTCACCAGCGAGTCCCGTTGCAATACCTGGCCAGTCGGGTTGAAATGACTCGCCTAAAACACTTTTATAGGGCTGTCCCAGAGGGCTTCTCAGCTCCTGGTTTTCATTAGGATTTTAATGGGATCCTTCAGTACTGACAGTACACTCCTTATCAACTGTTGTGACCAACGTAGAAAGGATCGTGCTTTATTTCTGTTAGTCAGGAGCCAGGTTTTTTCTTTGAAACCCCAGATTCCAGCTACAGTTGTGATCTTTTGGGCTCTTTTCTGCAGGGCAGGGCGGCAGGAGGGGAAGCTGTGTTAGAGATCACTTTCTGGGAGCTTCTGTCCTCTTCCTTCCTCTCACCAACCCAAGGCAGAACAGACCAGCGTTCTTCACTGCACCCTTCTTCCACCTTACCACTTTTCTCCCTACCTCCCTGCACCCCTGGGTTTGGCTGGTGGCAAAGAGGGTTGTACGTGCACATTGGCCAGGGGCCCCTGTTCTTACCACACCCCAACCCCACAACATTCTTGCTCATCTGTAAGGGCTACTTCGTCATCCAGCACTTTAAAACATTAGATGTTTTCGGGATACCTGGGTGGCTCAGTCAGTTAAGTGTCTGCCTACGGCTCAGGTCATGATCCTGGAGTCCTGGGATGGAGTCCCGCGTCGGGCTCCCTACTCAGCAGAGAGCCTGCTTCTCCCTCTGCCTGCTGCTCTCCTTGCTTGTGCTCGCTCGCTCTCTTTCTCTCTCTCTGACAAATAAATAAATAAAAATTTTAAAACAGTAGATGTTTCCTGGGGGCCACCTGGCTGCCTCAATAGCTAGAGCTTATGACTCTTGATCTCGGGGTCATGAGTTCAAGCCCCATGTTGAGTGTAGAGATTACTTAAAAATAAAATCATGAAAAGAAAATGTTTCTGGAGCCAAAACCCATTCCTCACCCAGCCAGGTGTCTGACAGAGAGAGGGGCTCAGAGACCTTTAGCAGAATAGCTTGCATGTCCTCGTTGGTAGGGATCCCGGGGGATTTAGGGTGCACTTCTAGCCGATACAGTGTGTCCTTATGGCCTACTGTGGACTTGATGCAAGCTCCTCCAGTTCAAGTGTGAGTGTCTTGAACATCTGCATAGCACAATGCTCAGGTGAACAGAGAAAGAAAGAATACCAGAAATAAGGTGGACATAGACCGCATCTATTCTGTACTCTTATATTTTCAGCCGTTAGGTTTGCTGGGGTCATCTGTGATTCCAGCTTCCAGGGGTGATCCTGAGTTCACGTATCCAGGCCTCCACAGTGGTCACTACAAGTGGGATTTCACTCTTGTCAGTGTGTGGGTCTACTAAGACTGGTCAGAGAGATTCATCCTCACAATTCTGAGAGCCTATAAAAAATAGATCAATATTGTATAGGATCTCCAAGAGGCTTATGAACTGACAAGGGGGGCTTTCAGCTCTTCTGCTCAGGCGAGATACCTTGCAATCTCTCCTTCTGGGACGTTGTCTTCAGCCAGGCACAATGGGAAGCCCTCAGCCCCAAGAGGTGGGGGATCTCACTCCCATTCCACTTCTGCCCCCATGGGCTGTGTGGCCCTGAGCAGGTGACTTCACTGCTCCCAGACCCTCACCTAGAAAGCGGGGAGTTGAGATTGATTGCTTGCCAAACGGCCACATCGTCATTCCAAGATTTATATTGCATTGTAGCTAATACCTTCTCTTATTTAGCCCACCTTTGTTTCAGAAAGTTTTTGTTTCAGTAAAGCTTAAACACAGCTATAGTTGTCAACTGAAAGATTTTAATTGGCTTCAAAGCTATCTGCTGGTAAGAGAGAAATTGAAAACAGTAACTGAATTAAACATGATATGCATATTTAGGGAGGGGAGAAATGTACTCATTAGAAGTGTAATTAAAATAAAATACGTTTTCCCTTCTAAGTAGCATATTTCTCTTCTAATAAATCTGCAACGGAAAAAAAAATTCTGCTGTATTCATAAGCTGCTTTCCCCTTTCCTAAAAGTATCACAGAATCACCTGGGCTATGGTACATCTGTAGCCAGGACTCAGATATAAAGCCAAGTCTGTCTAAGACTGAGGTCACTCAGTAATTGCTTCTGCAAGTATTAAGATAGTCAGTTCCTAAGCTCTCCCGAAGCCTTATTCCCTGCTCCTCTCACAGAACACATGCACACACAGGCACGCACACATGCACACCCCCTTCAGCGCGCTCACGTCCTCTCTCACCCGTGCCTCTCTGACCCCTTCTCCTGAAGTTCCCAGCCGCAGTGAAGTGAAAACCCAGGGCTAAGAAAATGAGAAGATAGTGAAAGAGGAAATTGAGGCAGAGTTGCATATGCTGACCTTTTCCTGCTTGTAGTTTTCCCTCATGGTTATCACACCCATCCAAATAGAGCTGGGGAATTCTGTTTTTTATATTCATAGAGTCCAGGTCCCCCAGCAAGGCCCAATTCCCTCAGAAGAACAGATACAAAGGCTAGGAAAGAAGGTTACCAAGTGGTGCTCTGGGATGTAGGTCATTAGATTGACCTGCCTCACTGGGGTCACAGCACCCTGTCTTTTTCTGTGATGTAGCAGGTATATCGATCCAGCCAACTTGTACCCCAAATAAGTAGAAAACATACAAAGTACAGTGGGGGGGTTCAACATTGTGTAAGCTATGATTCCTTCCTGTGTGAACCTACCATCTTATTGGGGCAGGCAACACAGGATATTTTTAAGTGGTTGTAATTGAGGCAACTAACGATGAGCAGGGCTGTAATTAAGCAGTGACACGCTGTAGAAGTGTGGGAAAGACAAGCTTCTGAGAAAAGGTGGCATCTGAACAGCATCTGGAAGGATAGATAGAACTTGGATAAACATACACCTGAGAGTTTGGAGAAAGGAAAGGCGTATTCATTTCCTATTGCTACTCTAACAAATTACCACAAACTTGGAGGCTTACAGCAGCATACATCTACTATCTTAAAGATTCTGGAGGTCAGAAATGTACAAAGGTTCTCACTGGGCTAAAATCAAGGTGTTGGCAGGACTGCCCGCCTACTGGAGGCTCTGGCTTTGCTTTCCAGCTTCTAGGGGCTTCCTGCATTCGTTGGCTCTTGGCTTCTTCCTCCATCTGCAAAGCCAGCCATGACCAGGAGAGCCTTTCTCATGCCGTAGGACTCTGCCCCTGCCACTCCCACACCCGTCCTTCACTTTTTTTTTTTTTTTTAAGATTTTATTTATTTATTTGAGACAGAGAGAATGAGAGACAGAGAGCATAAGAGGGCGGAGGGTCAGAGGGAGAAGCAGACTCCCTGCCGAGCAGGGAGCCCGATGCGGGACTCGATCCCGGGACTCCAGGATCATGACCTGAGCCGAAGGCAGTCGCTTAACCAACTGAGCCACCCAGGCGCCCCGTCCTTCACTTTTAATCATTTTTAAATCACTTTTTGTGATTATGTTGGGCCCACTGAATAATTCAGGATAATTTCCCCATCTCCAGATCCTTAACTAGATCTGTGTTATATTGCTGTATAATAAATGTGTTAGTTGTGTTATATTGCTGTATAATAAATGACCTCAAAACATACTGACTTCAAACAGTAAATATTTATGTCCTCCCAGTTTCTCAGGGCCCAGAGTTGGGGAGTGGCTTAGCTGGGTGGTTCTGACTCAGGGTTTTTCGTGAGGTTGCTATCAAGTTGGCAGCCAGGGCCTCCTCGTTGAAGGCTGGGTGGACCCAGAGGATCCACTTCTCTGCTCACTCACGCGGCTGCTGGTAGGAGGCCTCACTTCTCCATATGGGCCCCTCTGTAGGGCTGCTTGAGTTCCACATGACGCGGCAGGCGGTTTCCTCAGAGCAGATGACTGAGGAGAGCGTGAGCACGCATGTGCAAGGAGGAAGCTGCAGGGCGTTTTATGACCAAATGTCAAGAAGCACTCCCATCACTTCTGTCTTCTCCCAGAAGCAGTAACTAAGTCCATCCCACACTCAAGGGGAGGGGGATTGAGCTGTGCCCCTCGAGGAGGAGAGCATCAAAGACTTTGTGGACATATTTTTAAACCGCCATGGGGACAGTGCACAGAGGCTGGAGGTGCAGCGTACGATCAGGGAGCCACCACTAGACTGGAATGTAAAGGTGGCCTGTCTGGGGAAGGGAAGTGGGAGAAGACTCTGGAAAGTTAGATGGGGACATGGGAAATAGAAGACCGTGCGTGTCAAGGTTGGTCTTTAAGTATCTTTTTTTTTTTTTTTAAAGATTTTATTTATTTATTTGAGAGAGAATGAGAGACAGAGAGCATGAGAGGGGGGAGGGTCAGAGGGAGAAGCAGACCCCCCGCTGAGCAGGGAGCCCGACGTGGGACTCGATCCAGGGACTCCAGGATCATGACCTGAGCCGAAGGCAGTCGCTTAACCAACTGAGCCACCCAGGCGCCCTTTAAGTATCTTTTTGCCCATGGGTAGATACCCAGTTGATTTGAAGGACTGAGTATTTGTTCATCATATTTGGAATGACACAATTTAAGTATGTTAGCTTTATAAATATATGATTTATTTGTGAACTCTATGCCATACTTAAGGACCATTTATTAGAATTAAATGAAAGTGTCCTACAATGGCTACTCTTACATTTGATATTGAGAACCCCCTTGAAGAGAATCTTGGCTTACATAGACCATCACTGAGCTTTGCCATTTCCTGTTTTTCTTTTACCTCATATGAGCTTTTTATATGTACGCTAATGTGGAGAGGATATTATAAATTCCCATGTACCCACCACTCAGCTTCAATCATTACCAACCCTTTGCCATTCTTGCCACCTGTCTCTTCTGGAGTTTCCGTATCCAAATCAGACATGGTCTTCAGTCCCAGAAGAAACACCAGTAGCTATTGTTTCCAGAACAGATGATTTCTCATCTTAAATTTGTTTCGGCAATTAACTTAAAAAAAAAAAAAGTTAATTGTTAGTGGACGTTGACCGAGTGCTGGTCAGCTCCTCTACTGAATGGTGACATGAGCCACTTCCTCTGTCCTTGTCTGACTTGAGAGGATCACTGACCTGGGTGATGAGATCTCCTCCACAGCTTCTCCCCCCAGCTGGGCCTCAGTTTCCCTCATAAAACAAGAGATTTTAAATTAGATGGTGCTTGTAGCTCTAAAACCCTAGACTTTGGAAACGTTTCCTATTTCCAAGTGCAAACATGAAATGAGCAATTATTAAATTACCCAGGGCTCTGTTTAATTGTGCCATAACTTTATTTTGGAAGAAGCTTTCAGAGATTTGGCTGCTTGCTCTAGGCATCATTACAGGGCCATTGAATTTGTCATTGGCTCCTGTCCTAAAGTTAAATGATGACTTCATTGGGAAAGAGAAACGCGCTCTAGGGACCCATTCTCCCATACTCCGTATTCCTTTGGAGGGAGATAATGTGGAATGAGGCTATCTTTTGGAAACTCTGCTTCTGGCATGGAGACTGAAATTATTCCTACCACATCTATTAGCATCATCCTAAGTCTAAGGCACCACTGGAGAAAAACTCGGGGGGAAAGGAAGCACCACCACACATGGTATGGCCAGAGGCTTGTTGTTCTAACACTGAACATGCCTGGCCGGTGTGGTATGGCCTCTAGGCGACTACAGAATCAGATGGCAGCAATATGCAAAATGTCTCTCGCCCTTCAGTGATGGCTTTGGTACCACATCCTTTCTCTACTGTAGCCTTTGGGAACGGGATCTCTACTGCTGACTATCCAGTCAGCAACTCCCTCCCATAGTTCCCCTGCCCCCGGCATGATCATCAGACTTCAGGAAAATGGAAAATGTCTCAGTGTCAGGAAAGGGATCATTGTCTAGCTTTTAGGCACCAGTGAGTTAGTGGAGGATTTTGAGCGTGGCAATGGTAGCCTCCCTCGTCTGGGGCCCTGCTGGGCCAACTGTAAATGCTGTGTGTCCCTCCAACTGGAGCCCCACACTTCTAAAAGGCTGATTAAGTTCTTGGGTCTCTCTGGGCATTTCCTCTGGTCCCAGAGCCCTGGAAGGACTGACGATTCAGTGCATGAACTCTGGACAACCCCAGATTCCATAACTGGTGGTGTTGACTGGGGCATGCAGGGTTTTTAGATGTTCCAACTTTTCTCCTTTTCTTCTCTCCCTTGTCCCCAAATGCATCTTCTGTTCCAGTAACTACTCCAAACAGAAATAAACCAATCTGATGTTGTTATGAGCCTATGAGTCAACCTCGAAACAAATGATCATTTTTTACTGTTGTGGTAAAAACTGGGAACAAAAGTGGGCTTGTGGGGCAGAGCGGGAGGAAGGGCCGAGTGGGATTCCCAGCGTTCTGACTTGTGGCTTCAGACTTTACATGGCCTGGTCTTTGTTTTCACAGCCCAGCCCGTTCTGTACTGGTGTGCCCGCAACATGTCTTTCTGGAGCAGCATTTCATTTAACCTGGCTGTCCTGATGAATCTGCTCGTGGCGTTTTTCTACCCATTTAAAGGAGTCCGAGGAGGTACCCATATTTTTAATTTCAAGGAGACTATGAGAAGCAGCAGGAAGGTTATGACTTGCATCTTAAAAATGGTCCCTGGAAGTGTTGGTGCAGTATTATGGGATCCCACTTTCAGACAGGATGAGATTGTAGCTTTCACCGCAGACTTAGTTTTAAATCTCACTTAAAAGAATGTAAATTTTGTGTCCACATTTATCTACCAGGAAAGAAAGAGAAGCTGTATACTCTGAAACCTGTAAGAGATGGTCTCAATCAGCCTCCTTGTTTTATATGTTGGGAAACCTTGTCTCAGAGAAGTTGAAAGGTGGAGCCAAACTTTCACAGCTAGGTAGTGGCAGAGCTAACCCTAGAACATAGATATATTGATGCTCAGTCCACTAGATTATTTTCCCCATGCTGTACTTACAGAATTAATTTCAGAGTGAAGAATTTTTAAGACGTGTCTGGATTTTTTAAATTAATTAATTAATTAATTATTTTGGCAAGGGGCTCAGGGAGGCTGGACTTGAATGACCGAAGACCGCACCTCCTTGGATATTTAGTCTATAAAGAGCCACGTGCCACTACTCATGCGATAGAACATGATGTCCGTCCATGGTCGTTATGGATATCCCCCCACCCCCACCGTCTCCTTCCAGCCCCCTGCCATGTGCACTCTATACATCTTGCTGAGAACAGGCAACAATCAGCAGGGGCATCTTTTTGTTTGCAGCTCTTCCGTTTGCTTGACAGCCTTCTAGAGTCATGCACACTTGTGGGGCTCTGGGGACCGGCAGAAGCCCCTCTGCTGTGACACTTCCAACGGCCCCTTTTCTGACACTCTGGATAGCCTTTTGGGAGGTCTTCTCAGCTACATTTTTCATCAGAGCTATTTGGCAGATCATCTCACATACGTATGTCACAAACCTACCAGTAGCCACCTTTTGTGAAACGTATGGAATGAAGAACCCAAAAGTAAGACACTAAAACAGCGCAGGAGTTGCAGGCTTAGCTCTTGAGCCTAATAATGCAGATGTGTATACGTAATGAGACAGCATGTCTAGACTTAAAGTCTACTTAAGATCCGTTTTGAAAGTGATGACTTGTTCTGTGATGCTCAGGTATCCAACATACCCATTCGAGCAGTCAGCTTTTCTGTTTGGCCTTCAGTTACACTGAAAGCTTCATTTGAGTGATTTTTTTTTCCCCCAAAAGCAACACCTATAAACACAAGTCTGGGGGTATTTTCCTTTTTAATGCCATGTTAGGAAAATAAGTGCCCCTGTGTGAAGAGATTCTGCAGGTCAGCAGAGGTGCGAGTGTGAAGTGGTCTTTCAGAGGGAAAGAGCCCAGCTCTCTTTGCATCTCAGGGAAGCCCTTATGCTCATCATAACCGATTCTTCAACCATTACTTTGGATGTGTTTTCGTTTATCCCCCATTTCTTTAAAAATATTTAAAATCCGTTTTATTACACGCTTTGACCATTTTCTTCACTGGTCACTTGTGGCCACGTTGAGGCCCATGTCTGAGGAGAGGTAGTTGACAGCTCTCCTCCCCTGCAGTGGTCAGCCTCGTCCAGTGGAAAATCTAGACTCACAACATCCAGACTCAGTGTCCGGGCCTGGCTCTGCCACATCCTCACACGACTCTGGACGGGCAACTTCAATTAGTCTTACTTAGCTTCTCTGTAAAAAGGTGCTTAAATTGACCCAGTAGTTGTAAAACCTTGATGTGGATCTGGAAATCCCTGTATAGTTCAGGGAAAAACAGTGGTTGACCCAGTCAGGATCTCTGGGGCATCCTATTTCTGGCCCAAACAAGTTCAAGACCCACCGATGAGATGACTGTTAAAGGTTCTTCCAACTCTACAGTTTTGGGTTCTCAATGTGGCATCAACTCTGGCTTCCTGTTCTGGCAGTGTGGGCTGCAGTCTTTCATGTGTGTGGACTAAATGGAAAGCATCATTAGATCTCCCGGAAGGGAAGGAGATTGAGCTGACCTCAGGAAGCCTTTTCCGCCACACAGTGACCGAGCTCACCTCAAACACATCAGTTCACTCTCAGGGATTTATTTTTCCTCCTGTAAGACATGTGGGGACCACCTTCTGTCCTCGCTACTAACCATCTTCAGGACAAGGGTTGTATTAGCCGTGCCTCAAAATAAGATCTGGTTGGTTACCTGAAAGTATTTCTTTGAGATCAGTGTTTGTTCATGTTTGACTCTAAAACCAGGATTTCCAAAATGTCCCCATTGAATGTCCCCCTTTTGATGAGTGCTAATGAGGCTCTGTGGCATCGTAGGCCTGCGGCTGCCCAGAATACTGGTGGCCTTAAAAGCTCCTTTTCCAAAGTATCATTTTCCCCCTTTATTTAAGAACTGATGAGTCACACAGTCTCCAAAAGCATGAAACCTGGGCACATTCAGATTTTTTTACTGAATTTGTGAGCATGCTATGATGATTAAAGCAAATATGGTACTCCTTTTAAAACATTATCATTTTTGGAATTTTCAAATATACAAGTAATAAGTTAATATACTGCCATGTATCTATTAGCCCATCTTTAACAACTACCAACATTTTGTCAATCTTGTTTCATCTATTCTCCTACTGTATTTTCTGAAAGATTTTAAATAAGTCTAGACATCTTGTTGTTTTGCCCATAAATATTTCAGTGTGCATCTCTAACTTCTAAGAATATTTCAAAATATGTATAATTACCATAACATTATCATATCTAACAGAACTAACAGCAAATCATGTAATAGCTTGTCCATATTCATGTTTCTCCAATTGTCTTAAAGATGTCTTTCTATAATTGTTTTTTTTTTAAATCTAGCATTATTTTTTTAACACTGCTTTTATAGTGGGGAGACAACAGGTTTTTATTTCGGCCCCTTTGGGATTTGGGTACGTCCACTGTACTGGTCCCATTTATTATACTGAGATCTTGAGGCAGTTTAAGATGGCGATTAAACACTTAAAGAAAATGAAAAGCAAGACACAGATTGGGAGAAAATATTTACAAAACATGTATCTGACAAAAGGCTTATATCCTGAATACATAAAGAACTCTTACAATTCAATAATAAAAAGACAACTTGATTAAAACAGTGGGCAAAAGATGTCATCAGATATTTCACAAGAGATTGGCCAATAAGCACATAAAAAAAGATATTGAACATCAGTAGTTATCAGAGAAATGCAAATGAAAACTAGAATGGCATACCAGGAGAAACCTACGAGAATGGCTGAAATTGAAAATGCTGAAATACTAAATAAAAATGAGCAAGTAATAAATAAAAAGAAAATACTGACTATACCAAGTATTGGTGATGATGTGGAACAAGTGGAACTCCCACGTACGACTGGATGGCGAAATCACTCTGGAAGACAGTATGGTTGTGTCGTAGAAAGTTAAACATAGGATCCAGAAATCTTATTTCCATGTATTTGTCCAAGGCAAAGGAAAACATACACCCATTCCAACATTCGTACTTGAATGTTCCCAGTAACCTTATTTATAATAACTGCAAACTGGGAACAACTCAAATATCCATTAATTGTTGAGTGGATATGTAAATTGTGGTATATCCATACTGTGGAATATTACTCAGCAATAGAAAGGACTACGTATTAATACACAAAATAACCTGACTGAATCTTAAAAATTCACTAAGTGGAAGAATGAAAAAGACTACCTCCTAATCTGATTATGTTTCCACTTTTATGAAATTCTAGAAAGTGCAAAGCTCTAGTGCTAGGAAGGAGACCAGCAGCTGCCTAGAAGTGGGGCTGGGGCAAGGCCGTAACTGCAAAGAGCACAGGAAACCTTTCCGGGGAATAAAAATGTTTATATCTTGATTGTGTTGGCAGTTACATGTGGCTCTATGGCTATATAAACTGCCAAAATTCATCACGTTAAGCTGAAAATCAGCGGATTTTATGTGTTATTTTTTTAAATTGGTGATTAAGGACCATCAACTTCAGAGGCATACAGACTCCAGCCATTTACTGTGTCACCTTAGGCCTGATATGTAATCCAAGACTCGGTTTCCTCTAGAGGAAAATGAAGAGAATCGTAAGCTGGTTGGGAGGATCACATAAATGATAATCAATGTAAAGGGCTTAATAGGATATCTAACCACTGTTAAATGCACAAGAAATGACATAAGTCTCGATATCCACATCTTCCCAAATTTCTGAAAAGCTTCTGCCTCTCTGTGCCCATTTCTAATCAGGTTTTCTTTTGAAGGATATCAAAAGGGAAGAGGTAAGTGGTTGGGAGTTGGGCAACAGTTTCTAGAGAAAAAGTGTCTCAGCGGCATGAACAGAATGAACTAGGGCAGCCAGCAGGCTCGGGGAAGAGCTGTAACTCGCAAGGGTGTCTCTTTCCTGGGTGGGGCTTCAATCCCAGCAGTTCTGGAGAAGTGAAACTCCTTTATATAAGTGGCCTTAATCATGTAGTGCTGCTTGTTTACATCTGAAGGAGACCCAAAATGTGACAGCATTTGAAATAGGGTTTTATTTTTTTTTTTAATGAGTGTTTTACAGAACTATATTTTTAGCCATGTTGGCTCATGTTATATAACTAAGCCGTCTCGTGGGACACTCTAAATAGAACTTGAAATAGCAAGAGATGACAAAAACTGGTATAAGCTCTTTGACTACAAGGATAATCTAATTGTAGGATGATGTTAATGATACGGAAGTTGCCTTCCTCCTTCCCTTGAAGAAATCTGATTCAGGCAGGGGACCTGCAATTTTCCTTTGCATACTTTTAATAGAAATTAGAAGTTTAGGCTTCCAGTTTGCCTTCCCGAAGAGTGAAATGTGATACATGTATGAGTTTTATTGATTGAACAGATTCATTTGACGAGCATCTACGGGGTGCTGTGTGCTTCCCTCAGGGAATTTGGTTGGGGGGAACCCGATTGGGGGGCAATTAGGGTAGGAGGGGAGAGAAAGACTAGTAAACTGACCACCAGAAAATAGTGTTCTATTGGGATGACTGGAGTAAGTACTGAGAACACAGAGAGGGAGGGGCACCTGGCATAGTTTTCTGAAGAGGAAGGGGTTGGGGAGGTTTTTGGAAGAGTTGACATCTCAGCTAAGACCTAGGATGAATAGGAAAGGGAAAAGAATTTCCCAGGTAGTAGGAACACAGGTCAAGGCTTGGAGGTAAGAAAACATGGATGTGTGACGGATTACATCTGGGGCACAGAACTGGAGGTGAGAGTTTGGACAGTAAGGCCAGTTTGGTGACTGCAGAAACTGTCATTAAGCCCATTTTGGTCCGTCACCTCTTACTCCATGAAAGCACTGATCTTTGAGAACCTCACCTTGTCTTTCCAGGAACACTGGAGCCACACTGGTCAGGACTGCTGTGGACAGCCATGCTCATCTCTCTGGCCATTGTCATTGCCCTCCCCAAGCCCCATGGCATCCGGGCCTTAATTGCTTCCACAATTCTCCGGTTGATATTTTCGGTTGGATTACAACCCACGTTGTTTCTTCTGGGAGCTTTCAATGTAAGTATAAATACCTTTATAGCCGCATTCTTGTTGACATGCAAACAGGAATGCCTTCCATTCTGGTTCCTAGGATCTTGGCCTGGGCTTTCAGTGCAGCAAAAGGCCGTTCAGGTCATCTGTTAAAATAGCAGAAGCAAGAGCTGCGTGGGTGGACATCTCCCTCTTAACCTTCTCACGGCACAGTGAACCTCTTAATCTATTACCTGGGCATCCACAGTCTCCTTTTTAGGGAATTTCCCTCTCAGAAGTAAGGCAGGAAGAGGAAGAGCAGTGGAGATGTAAATTATTGTTCCCAGTCAGGTCAGAGGTTTGGAGGGACAGGAGATTTTAGCCGAATGGCCAAATATTAATGGTATCAGTCAAATGGTCAGATATTAATACAGCACACCCACTTCTGGTGAGGACCACACGGAGCCAGGAGAAGAGGCAGGAGGACTTGTTCAGACAGAGATGGAGCAAGTAGAGAGGTAAGGAGAGAATCGGGGTTATTTCAAAGTCGGTGGTGCCATTTGGAAGTGTTCTTCCACTGTAGTTGAAGGATAGACGCTACCGCACCCGTAGGGGGAATTCTTAGGAAGTAGAGATAGCTGATACAGGACCATAGATTGGAGAGGTTTCCTGGTAAAAGGAAGCAAAAGGTTTGGACATGGGAGGCACTGTGGGGATCGAAAACTGCTTTCTAGAGGTTTCTGCCTTGAGCATATAAAGAAGCTGAGGTTGTTGTATAGAAATGGAAGTCATGTTGCAAAATAAGGTTAATACAGTAATTCAGTGCAGCAGTAAATGTCCCCAGATGGGTATGCAGATGGCAAAGGCAGCAAGGACACTGGGGCAGAAGGGACCACTTCAAGCTGACAAGCCACAGGGGAGGAGGTGGGGTTTCAGCTCTGTCTTGGAGAATGGCTAGGACTGGGCCAGAAAGCAGGAATTGAGAAGAGCATTTTGCTGTAGGCCCCACAGGCCAGAGCAGTGGGGAAGGCCCAGGACACTCTCGAGAGAGAGCCAGCAGGAGCGTTCCCCTCCACTGGGGTTCAGGGAGGGATACGTAGGACCTACTCCCAGCACAGGTCACCAGGGCACTGCATGGTAGGAGAATGCCCTTGGGCCTCATCCTCCAGGTCAGTGTTTCCAAAGCAGGCTCCAAGTTGATAAATCTTAGGTGAGAAAGAGGTTCAGTGGTCCAGTCCATGAGGGAGAGCCTGCGTTAAACAAAATTAAAGGGTTTTTACTCTAGGATTTCTGAGAGACTTTAATGTGCATGATAAGGGTTATGAATCTCCAAGAAATGGAAACCGTGTATCTCTGTTTCCTAAACTTACTTGCCCACATTTTAAGTATCACTTGGAATTAGTGTTGTAGAATATAGGTTGGGAAACTCTATTCCCAGTAGTGGGAAATGACTCAAGTTTTTTTGAGCAAAGAAATGGCATATACAAAAAAGTATTCTTGGAAAAATGCCCTCAAGTAGTGGAATGTTATGTGGATTCAAGTGGGAGGGACTGGAGGCAGGAGGACCATTTCAGACCCCCAGCAGAGCTCTTGACTAGGTGTGACAAGCCTGGGTCTTGGTCAGAGTGTGGAAGAAAGAAGAAGGTACAGATGTCAGAGCTGGAAAGGATAGGGTAACGTTTTGTGGGCCTAGAGTCAGAGCCTCACACCTGAAAGCCATGTAGGGCCTCAGTCGGGGTCCTTTTCTCCAGGCCAACAAGGTATTACTATCTTGATGGGGTGATGAAGGAGGCAACCCCCAACTCCAAATTTTCAGTCACAGATGACTAGGAAAAGAATAATGCAACTAACTAAAGTGGAGTCATGCAAAGACCTAAGTTTCAGGGTGAAAATGCACTTAAATTGTTGATTTACTCAGCTTGAGATGATAAGGCAAGCCATTATTAGCTGTGGCATTTGAAAACGTATGACCAGAGTGACAAAGACTTAGCAGTGTTACAGAAGGGAAGGTAGGTGTCATTCACTGATGTAGGTATCATTAAGAGGAATCTACTTAAGAAGGAAATATAGAATAAACAAAAAAATAAAAGGGAAAAAACTCAGTATTTCAGGGGTTGTTGTCTTATGGGCTATTTAGTTTTTTGTTGTTGTTTCTCTGGGCTTTAATCATTCCACAGTCATCTCTCCTTTAACATAAATCAGTTGGGGGAAAGACTCAAACTAGGCAATTACCATTTATAGTAACAGCTGGGTGAGGAGAGCTGAAATAACTATAATAAATAACTAGAGTGAATAAAAAAAGGGAAACACATAGGAGACAAAAGAAAGTAGTTATGGGCAGAGAAGGAGCATTGGGCATACAAGGGCCGGCGAAGCGGGACAGGGTGCTGTCCTGGCAGCCAGGTGCGGGCAGAGTGGTGGGAGGGGTGGGCTGGTGAGCCGTCATGTTGCAGGAGCCAGGATTAGGTGCTAAGGGCCAACAGACTGCCGCCTGTGCCCTGGCTGGGTCCTTTGTAGACTGGGGGAGAGGTGAGGCCAGAAGCCAGTCAGACTCATTAAGCAGGGTCGGTAGGAGGTGGGGACACCAGGCCAAGACCGTGAATACATATGGGCTGCTGAAGCAATGGAGGAAACGAGGGCAGAAGTTGTTTAAACCGAGGGCAGAGTGGATTCAAGTAAAGCGAATTGCTCTGTTGAGACAGCAGGAGCCGAGGCATGTCTGAGGTCCTAGAATGTTAATCAGAGCATGGCCTTTTGTTTGTTTGTTTGTTTTCCTGAAACCCCATCAACACAGATCATCCAAGGTCAATGGTACTTTCTCACCCAATGAAAGATCCTATACTAGTGATGGGTAGAATCACTAGTACACTAGAAAGTACTGGGGCATTGAATGTTTATCCTGTCTGAGAAGGCCTAACGTTCTCTGTGGGTGTTGGCTTCCTCACTTATCTGATGGCGGAGAAGCTCTCTTACACTGACCGGCCAGATTAACAGGCAGGATTTCCTGGCACCTATGGCCAAAGCAGCTAGGGGAGCAGAAGATGGTTTTACCAAGTACATCCGAAAAACTTTCCCCTCCAGTCTTCTCTTGATTGGAGTGTTTGTCAGCGTGTTGCTGGAGATGGACTTTTAGGCATGGGGTTTCTATTAGAGGTGGAACTCTATTAGGCGGTAGCTCAAACTCCAGCTGCAAGTATCAAAAAACCGAATCCACGCCAGCGGAAGCAAAGGAGAAGATGCATCGGCTCGTGTGACTGAGAAACGAAGATCCTCGCGTCAGGTGCAGCTGAGTACAGGTGCCCAGACAGTAGCCTCAGGATCCAGCTCCATCCTTGGGCTCTGCATCGATCGTACTCAGGCTCCGTGGTAGGGAGAGGTGGATGGTAGCAGCTTCAAACTTACTTTCTCTTAGGTTCAAGGTCAGGACGAAGCAATACAGTTGTCTCTTGCTGCAGTCCCAGGAAAGAGCTCAGCGGGTATCACTGGTTTAGTTGGGTCACATGACTATCCCGGAACCACCCCTTTTGCCGATTGACTGGGATGGAGCCCCACCCAGATTTCAAGGATACATGGAAAGGGACGGATCCCCAAAGAAAAATTATTAATCCTGGGGTTGGGGTGGGGGGCGGCAGGGAAACAGAACTCATCCTGAAGTCCCTTACTTTTTTTTTCCCCCAATAAAATTATTTCCTCTATGAATTTAGGAGCAATGAAAGACAAGAACTAGCTGGTTCTCATTAAACTGCAACCCTTATAATGCCTAGAATGTAACAGAAATTCAGAAAATGCTTTTGTTCATGCTGATCACAGGATTCATAGATTGAGGTGACTTCTGTGTTTGACTAACTCATATAAGTATGTTAGAAATGATTCATATCTCATTTCGAAAATCATAATTTCAGTATGTGTTAATTTTGTTTTTGTCATATACAAATGCCACTTGATTACTGTTGCTTATGAAGTTATTTGACTACCACATAATTTGTAATATGCCTGAAAAGCAAAGTAACGATATGACTTAGATCTGCAAAATGGTTCTGGGCGGGTTCGGTGGGCACTTGGTGCTTTGTTTGGGCACAGTTGCGGAAATACCATTGCGTGAAAATGGCCCTCGGCTGTCATGAAGTCTGCAGTTTGTCATGGTCCATGCTTATCTGGCTGTTCCTGTCATTATTCTCAGGTCTGCAATAAAATCATCTTTCTAATGAGTTTTGTGGGCAACTGTGGAACATTCACTAGAGGCTATCGAGCCATGGTTCTGGATGTTGAGTTCCTTTACCATTTGTTGTATCTGCTGATCTGCGCCATGGGCCTCTTTGTCCACGAGTTCTTCTACAGTCTGCTGGTGAGTTCCTGGTATGGAAAGATTTTACGTGTCAAAAACTAGGAGAGTCCTGTGTCTCTCCTCACAGACCTCTCCTTTTAATGGTGATTGGTATGTCGGGGCTAACAAGGTCACATGCCTCATTTCCAGTATCTAGAGAAGAAAGCTCCCCAGGGAGCAGGGCAGCTGGTAGGGGACCAAGAGGTATGTGATTGTGCTGCTTGCGTGCACATTGGATCTTTCACTTTCCAGTGGTATGCAGTGCCTGCCATCTGGACCAGGGAATGTGTCCTCCACATGCATCTTTGCTTTGCTTTCTTTCTTGGACTCAGCCAGTGCTTACCAGGGAGAATGTTTTTTGAGACTGTCATCATCTGACAGTTCTCATGGGATCCGCTTCCCAGGGAGAACATGTAGTGACGAAATAAGAGGAGGAGTTTTTTCAAAGTCCCAAGATCTATGACAGGGAGCTCAATAGATTTATTGGTCCAGGAGACCTTTTCGCTGGAAGTTCTTTGGTTCCAATCTGAGCCAAGTGATTAAGGTCTTGATAGTCTATAAAATGAGTTGGTTCAATCACCTTCCTCCTGAGCAGGTTTTTAAATTATAGACCAAATATCTACTTACTTTCCTGTCATTAGAGGGAATCTAGACCTGTAGAGTTATAGATAAGAAACCTTTGCCTTGTACCTACATCAAATGACAAGAAGCATAAAGCTGAGCTATCTGCAAGCAAAACTATCCATAAAGGGACTAGAAGAATTAAAATGTTAGTGAGGATAAAAAATGATCAAAGGGATTTATTTGCAAAGGGTGGAGCAAGGAAAACTCTTCTGGGAGGTATTCTCCATGTGACCTCTGGACTGGTTACTGAATTTCTCTGTGCCTCAGTTTCCCCATCTACAAAATGAGAACAAGCTGTCCCCCTCACAGGGCTGCCACAGGGATTATCTGCAACTGTGCATGTCAGGGCCTTAGAATAGCACTACCACACAAGAAATGCTTAGCAATTCTAGCTATTATTACTGTCTTTGTCATCGCTTACTTCCTCTGCCATCCAAAACACCATAAAGAATTCACCTTTCAGGTCATCAGGATTAGCTCATTCCATTAGTGGTAGATGTTGGCAGGCTGAGGGAAATGGATTGTTTTACCTCCTTTTAAAATAGGTCTGGCTATAGTTTGAGGTTTTAGGTAAAGAGGTCTCTGGATATACTTGTGATGGCCATTATGTGGCCTATTTTGGTCACTCTGTATCAGAAATCTTGAGAGCTCCATGTATATTTCTGAGCCTTTTTGTCTCTTACAATAATGTCCCTGGATAAGGATCTGGTGTGTGTGTGTGTGTGTGTGTGTGTTTTAAAGATTTTTATTTATTTATTTGACAGAGACACAGCGAGAGAGGGAACACAAGCAGGGGGTAGTGGGAGAGGGAGAAACAGGCTTCCCACTGAGCAGGGAGCCAGATGCAGGGCTCGATTCCAGGACCCTGGGATGATAACCTGAGCTGAAGGCAGACGCTTAACGACTGAGCCACCCAGGTGCCCCAAGGATCTGGTTTTAGAGTCAGGGAGACCCATGTCCTCCTGGGCAAGGAGGCAGAGCTCAGTTGGAGGTCTCTCTCATCCCAACCGAGGGATCTCTCCCAAGAGACAGGAGATTCTGCTTCAGACAGTGCCATCTCTTCCTGG
Organism: Mirounga angustirostris; assembly: GCF_029215605.1. Classification (NCBI taxonomy): domain Eukaryota; kingdom Metazoa; phylum Chordata; class Mammalia; order Carnivora; family Phocidae; genus Mirounga; species Mirounga angustirostris. The sequence goes on along the minus strand of NW_026991709.1, from coordinate 169,744,101 downwards.
GAGGGTGTGACTTTGCCTACGTTCTGTGTCCCGTTGGCTTCGTTTCCCTGTCTCTACCTTCAAGTCCTCTGCTTTTGGTCCTTCGAGATGATGGCTGGCGCCCATGCTAGATGCAGGGCTGTTGTAGGGAGACAAACCAATACCGTCTCTGCCCTCACAGCCCTCACGGACCACAAAATCATCATTACCACCATTTACTGAATGTTTCCCGTGTACTCTTTTCATACCGTCTCTCACCACGACTTCTGAGGTAGATGATGTCTGCAAATGACAGATGGCGAAACAGGCTTGGTGAGGTTAGGTAACTTGCCCAGAGTCACCCAGTAAGTGCCAGAGACCGGATAGCAGCTGAGCTCTGGTGACTGCCGAGTCAGTTCATAAGCCCAGCTCCGAACTGCCTTTCATCTGAGCTCGTGAAAAAGTCCCTGCTTCGGTGTGGCTGGTATTTCCCAGTGCAGTTTGCATTCTTGCTTTCACGTCTCTCATCTGTCACAGAAACAGTAACTCCGAGCTGCCAGTGCTACCTGAGCTCAGCTCGCTTTTGGAGAACTCACCAGGATCCAACCAGATGGTGGCTGGATGCCTCTTGTATGTGTTTCTGGCTGTGACTTGTCTCTGACCTCAGGTGACATGTTACTTTTGCTATCAAAAGTAGAATTTAATGTGTTTACTGAGAATCACAGACAAGTACTGAAACCTGTGACAGAAAGGAGCTGGAGAGAGACCTCCAGCAGGGAAAACCCATATCTCCCGAGGTTGTGAAAGCCCCACTCCAGCAGACCAGAAAAGGACAGTGGGAGAGTGGGGCCCCAGACTGGCTGAACCTGGTCTCGAGCCTGCATCCAAATGTGTCCTTAGAAAACGTTAACACCCCGAGATGAAAATGTGTCAAATTCATGGATGAGCAGGTAACAGGAGGAGAAATCCATATGGTCAGTAAACATGGAAGAATGTTCCACATTAATGCTGAATACAGATGTGCCAATTAAAACAACAGTGTGATGCCGAGCTGTACCTGTGATGTTTGGAAAGGTCCAAAGGCCTGAGCATGTCCAGGTCTTACGAGGGTGTCTGTAGTGGCCCCTGTCCCCTGACAGCATGGATCAGTACAGCCTTTCTGGAAAGCAGTGGGGCGATCGATATGTTTCTAGAAAGTTGCAACATTTGACCCAACAATTCCATTTCTGGAAATTCTCCAAAAAGAAATAACTGGACAAGTATGTGTAGAGGCAAGTACAGAGGTGTTCATCACAGCATTATTTTTAATGGCATGCAATTGGAAACATCTTGACTGTTTTTAAAAAAAGTAAATATTTTGGTTAAGTAGACTGGTTTTTCTGTACAGTGACAGTCTAGGTGATCATTTCTGACACAAAACTGTTCATGATTGCTTGGTGAAAGGGGCTGACTATATGCCAGTATTATGGTATATTGTATAACATTTTTCCAATGTAGTAGGGGCAGAAGAAATAACTTGAGTAGATGGTGGGGTTATTGGTGAATTTTGTTTTTCTTTGTGCTTTTTTGTGTTTTCAAAGTTTTCTCCATTGAACATGTGTCATTTTCCAATTAGAAGAAAGTTTCTCCTTTATAAAGTAATGCATGTCCATTGTCTTAAAGTCAGAAATTACAGATGAGTGGAAAAAGGAATTACTTGTCATCTCAATGACTTGGTGGCTATATAATCTTACAGTTCCTACCCCAGAACACAAGTGTCATTTGTTTATTGTCTGAAGTTGCTCTCACTTGCTGCTTCATAGTAGGTTGCTGGAAAATATTTAACTGTAATAGCAACATTAGCTTTTTGTACTCTTATATTGATGAAATGCCTTTCTTGCTTCCTTCCCTTTGAGTCTCCTACTTTACCTGGTGCCCCAACCACAGGTCTCAGGACACAGATTGGCCTTATGGAGGCAGAAGGGCTAATTGACCAGAAAATGAACTCAGATGTAAAACTATAAATTGGAAGGGACTTGGAGATTAGCTAGTTCAGAGAGGTTACATGGCTTGATCATCATCTTACTACAAATTAAAAGCAGAGTCAGGATTCAAACCCTTGTCCCCTGACTCAGTTGGCTGTGCAGTCATTCCCCAAAGCCGTGTGGAGGCAGAACCTTTAGAAGATTTGGTGTCAGCACAGAGACCACATTAAAACTAGCCCCCTGGTCCAAGAATAAGCCCACAGAGCTCTCCTCCACGGCTCTGTACTCTTCCTGCAGCCAAATATCTGAGAAAACCAGCCATCAGTACCACATACCTAGAAGTACCTACAGGCCAACTTCTTGCAAAGAGAAAGTAGTCTCTTAGAGAGGGTGAGCCGAGACTGTGAGCCGAGACTGTGAGCCCACAGTGCACTGCACGGGGTCTCGGCCCCCCCACACACACCTCCTCCCCCCATTAGGGAGATGGGAAGGGTTTAGGCTTCCTGGTGTGTTACCACCACCAGTGTCCCTGCCATGAGCTGTGTGACCTTGGCCCAGTCCCTTCATCAGGAAATGATCCTTAGCATTTACTGTGCGTACTCAGCATGTAAGTGCAGCTGTATGCCATGCACTGGACGCAGTACACATCACGTAGCTAGGGTTCACAGCAGCACCCTGTCCTCCCGTCTGGAGATGAGGAAACGGAGGCTCAGTGGGGAGGAGAAAGTACCTAGCCCACTGTCCTGATGTCCTGTGCTTGAGCTAAGATTGCCCCTCGCACTCCAGAGTCCCTGCTGCCTACGCTGGCCTGCTGTATGTGGCCTTCCCTGTGAGACTCCAAGCTCCGGGAGGACAGGGCCAGGGCTGGTCCAATCCTGTATGCAGAGTGGCTGGCCCTTAGCAGAAACTCAGCAACTACTCCCTACACAGACGCATGCCAGGACCCTCATCACTTTGCTCTCCCTTACCTTCTGAAACCCACTGGTACTACCCTGTATTTTCTCCATCCCCAGGACCTCTCAACTGTATGAGTACCACTGGAAATTGCTCTTGCTTCCTGCCCACCTTTTCTAGGCTAATGTTTCCCATCTCCGTTTTCACTAAGACAAGCAGTATAAAGTGTTAAGATAATAGAATGCTTTTGAGTTTCTAAAAGGGTAAATTCTCTATAAATCAAGTTTTCATTATGAGATATTTGTGTACATCTAACCTAGAGGCTTCTTAAAACTCCCATTGTCTTCTCTTTGTTCATTTTTAAAGCTTTTTGATTTGGTATACAGAGAAGAGACTCTGCTTAATGTCATTAAAAGTGTCACTCGCAATGGACGGTCCATCATCTTGACAGCAGTTCTGGCTTTGATCCTGGTTTACCTGTTCTCAATAGTGGGCTATCTTTTCTTCAAAGATGATTTTATCTTGGAAGTAGATAGGTTGCCCAATGAAACCGCTCTTCCAGGTGAGTTTGAGATCTTCGGATCTTTTTAATGTTAAGAGAACAGTTCTTGATTGTAAGTGAACTAAAGAGAACGATGACTTTAGCAATGTGGGTATCTCCCTAACACTCAGACTATGAATTCTGATTCCAGGGCTTGGTTCTCACTTTATTCCAAGGGTGGTTTGGTAGGTCAGATGCTGAGTATAAGGGTCCAGAGCCTACATTTAACTTATTCACTAAAGTCAGTTTTTAAAAGAATACAACTTATTCAAAAATAATTTGATCCTATATATCGAAAGCACAGGGGGATGCATCCCTCTGGCTTGGTAAATCTACTTCTAGGAATTTATCCTTAAAGGAAAAACCTGCTGAAACAGATGTATATGGAAGAATGTTCACTGCAGTGTGAAAGTGGAACCAGTCTAAACTTTGAGTATTCCATTAGAGTGTCCTATGGGGTGGCATCCCCTGCAGAGAGGGCACATCTTTGTAAACCTTCAAGGAAAAGCACCCACAAAAGTGTGGTGGGAAATTGCAGAATAATAACTATAATAGGATCCACATATATTTTTTAAAAATGAAAAAACTCATATGTCTTTTAAAATATGGAAGAATATTACCTCCCCCCAGCAGTGGCTGTCTCTGGGGCTTTTTTTTTTTTTTTTAACTGTATGCAAGTTGACAGTGAGCTTACATTATTTTTATAGAGAGAAAACAGAAGTCATTTCCACTTTTGAGAATGAAATAAAATGATCATATACTTGAGTGATACCCAAATGTTCCTTGTCTCAATTAAAATATTTTAACACCATTAAGTGAAAGATTGCTGGGTTGTTTTGTTTTGTTTTGTTTTTTTAATCAGGTAGCCAGAGGCCCCAAGTCCAGTGAACAAACTAGAATTATTATCACTGACTAAGCCAGGCAGCCTTGTTCTCCCAAATGCTGCATTCTTGGCATGTAACTCTAGCCTCCAAGTTGACACTAAGTGAAATTTGCTGCCAACCATCTTAGGGTTCCGAACTAAACTGGTCTGGACCTTGGATTTCCGTTCCTGCTCGCTGACGCTTTTTGTGCAGACTTGGTGTAAATCTTGCTGGAGTCTGTACGTACAGTAGTATTTGTCGAAGAGTTTCAGCTGTGTGTCTTTAAAGTTGGAGAGGTGCTATTTAAGTGCGATATTTCTAGTAAGCCTACAGGAATTGACATTTCTGGCTTCTTTCCCATCCAGATCACCAAATGAAAGTGTAAATTGTATCTCTGCCTTGAATTTATATGCAGGAATGTAGGGTGTTATTTATGTAAAGAATTGTTTAATCAGCCGTGAATTGGGGACTTCAAACATTTTAACCATATGCTGCCAGATTGTTCATCATAAAATTTCCTCTCTTTCCCAGGAGCCAGCGAGAGTTTGGCAAGCGAGTTCCTATACTCTGACGTGTGTAGGGTGGAGACTGTGGAGAACTGCTCCTCTCCTGCACCCAAAGAAGGTAGGACCTTGGAGGCTTAAGCCCCATGTTAGTGTTAGGCTCCTCTGGAAGCTTAGATGGTGCACAGGACATTGGAAGCAGATGGAAGCAGATTTATTGTTCAGAAGTAAGGCCAGTAGCGAAGGGGAAAGGCTGGGAGAGAGGAGGGAGATGAAGGGAAAAGAAGGCTACATGGGAAGAAAATACCTGCTTGGTTGATTCAGCGACTATTTACTGGGTGCCCCCTATTTGCCAGGGACTATGTTGTACTCTAAGATACACCAGTATGATGGAGGAGGCAGGGAAGCACCTAGGTGATTATTAGACGTATGTTAAATGCGAGGAATAAGGAGGGAATACAGAAGATAGGCACCCAGAGGTGATAGTCAAACTAAAACAGTAGAATCTTGGACAGTGGAGGAGGGTTAGATGTTCCAGTTATTCCAGGGAATAAGGCGTCTAAAGGCTTGGAAGTAGAATATAGTGTGTTAAAGGAGATAATGATCATGAGGAAGAGTAGTAGCAAGAAATGAAGCCAGAGAGGTCAACAAAAGGCCAGATCACAAAGGGTCTTACATGTTAGGCTGAGGAGGTTAAACTTCACCCAAAGGACGAATAGATGTTAAAGTGGGGCGGGGGGAGTGATATGATGAGATCTGTTTTAGCAAGACCATTCTCCCTGCAACTGCTGAAAAGAACAAGATAGGCAGCAAGACATGGTTCTTCCTCCAAAAATGATTAAGAATGGACAGCGTCCAGTATAAAGCTATTTATCCAGGGGACCTGCTGTAAAACGTCGCTGGATTTAGCCAGCGAGGAGCTAGGTCCTGTGGGATTACCCTCAGCTGAGAGACGAGATGCTTGTGATTCGGAGTATTAAGCAACTTATCTAAGGTCAAATGCCTGTTCAGAGCTGGGACTGGAGTTTAAATCTGAAAAGGATAGGGAGTATTTTGGATTTAATATAGGGAAGGGCAGTTCTGACTTGGCTTGAGAAACAAGCAAGGGTTGGTGATGAAAACAGAATTGCCCCAGGTAACTTCAGCTTTTTGAAAGAAGGTATATGACACTTGATTCCTTAGTTTTATTCTTTCTTGTTCCTGTGTGTAGCTGGTGAGCTGGCATTCAGGGAACACCATCTCAAAATCATGGTCTCTCTTTTCCCACACGTTGTAAATCTGTTGTTACTCACCGTGTTCATAGAGCCGGTCCTTGCAGAAGAGACGAAGCAAGACAAAGAGCACACGTGTGAGACGCTGCTGATGTGCATCGTCACGGTGCTGAGTCATGGGCTGAGGAGCGGGGGCGGAGTAGGAGATGTGCTCAGGAAGCCATCCAAAGAGGTAGCTGGATCCCGAGGGGAACGGAGAGTAGGGGGGGAGAAGGGCAGAAGGGGCGGGGGCGGGGGGGGGCAGGGGGCGGGGGGCCAGAGCACAAGGCAGAGAGCTTGCGCAGAAACCCACGACAAAGCAGAGCTGGTGTAGTGCGGAGTAGATGTGCAGAGCTAGCTAGCTGAGGCTTCCTTCTCTCCACTGCCCACCCTGGAGCGGGGCGAGGACCCCTGCCCTGTGGGACGGGGCAGCTCCCACCCTCCGCTCAGGGCACGGAAATGCTTGTTGCCCCCCGGGCCGGGTCTGGCCTACCTGAATACATGTCCAAGACCCCTCAGATGCCAGGGAGCTGCTCTCGTGCACATGCCACACGACATTGGCAGAACCGACCCTTTGGACAACGGGTGTGAAAAAGAGACACAGCTGTGACTTTTCAAGTTTGCTGTCCAGTTTAACTTGTGACAGAGCAGACCCGTGGGGTGAGGGTGAGCCACGAATGTTGGGCCCATTGGCAGCCTCTTCCTTCTGCCCTGAGCTCTGCAGACCAAAGGGCAGTGGGGTGACCTCACTGATGGAGACGCCTCTTTTCTAGGAGCCCCTCTTTGCCGCTAGAGTGATCTATGACCTCTTGTTCTTCTTCATGGTCATCATCATCGTCCTTAATCTGATTTTCGGGGTCATCATTGACACCTTTGCTGACCTGAGGAGTGAGAAGCAGAAGAAGGAGGAGATTTTAAAGACCACATGCTTTATCTGTGGTGAGTGTGGCAGCCCAGCTTTCGCAGGGAAGCTCAGGCTCCACGGACTGGACGGGCTGCCCGCAGGCTTTCTGTGGCGAGGCGCCGCTGCCTCGTCAAGCCTCTCTGCCCCTGGCATTGGGGGTGCCTTTCCTCTGCCTCCCTTCTGCTGGGAGGTGTTTGCAGCCGAGGGACCCGAGCGGCAGTTCCCAGTGCCAGTGAGTCTGCAGGAATGAAGGTTCCTGTGGCAGACATGTGATCGCACATAATTTGAAGTGAATGTGTCTTGGGGTCTTTTCATTTTGGGGGGGCTGCCGAGCATCTCTTGGCCCCCTTCTAAGTAACTAGACTGGACATCTTTCATCTGGTGCCAGCCTGTGGATGTCTCCACTGCAGATGGTAGCGGGCGTTAAATGAAAGAATATTCCCCTCAGAGGGTATGGTGGAGGTGTTCAGAGCCTGGGCTCAGGACTCAGACCTGGGTTCTGATTAAGTTTCTGCTGCTTCCTAGGCACATAATCTTGGCATAGTCGCTTCACTCTCTGTACTTTGATTTTCCATCTGCAAAATGGGTACAATAATATGTACTTCTCTGCATTATTGTGGGGCTAAGAGAGCTGGTCCGTGTAGCCCTCCTAGCACAGAACCTGCACATTGTAGGCGCTCAATGAGAAGTAGTAGACAGGTGCCTGGGGTGCCCAAGAAACCATGGTCAGTATAGCCACAGGGGGTACGTGGAAATGTATACGAATCACGTAGGAATCTGGCAGCTGAGTGGTCATTTCATGATTATTCATAATACAGTAACTGTGAATATATAAATTTCCTACTGGTACGTCTACTCAAAAAATGAGCATTTTCCATTTAAAAACGTAAATCTGCTTTTTGCCCCCTTAAAACCACTTCAAGCCTTTTGTTTTGAAATAATCCCAGAATTACAGAAAAGTGATAAGAATGATACAAAGAATTTCTATCTACTCTTCATCCAGAGTCCCCAGATATTAATGTCTTACTTCATTTGCTTGTTCATACACACAGTTTTTCTTATAGTCTGAGATCCACTGGCATGATGCTCCTTGATCCCTAAGTATTTCAATATGTATTTCCTAAACAAGAAGCTTCTCTCATAAATATGCAGTATAGTTACTAAGATTAGGAAATTAGCAAAGATACCATACTGTTATTCACTCTGCAGACCCTATTCATATTTCACCCTTTATCCTAGTAATGCCCTTTATAGCCAGTGGAAGCCCAGGTCATGTTGCATTCCATTGTCACGGCTCTTTAGCCTCTGTTGACATTTTTAATGAGTATGGTCAGTTATTGTGTAGAATGTCCGTTAGGTTGGGTTTCTCTGATGTTTTCTCATGGTAGAATTGGGGTCATGCGTTTTCTGTAGGAACATCAAAGAAATGTTTATTCTCCTCAGTGCATCATTTCAGGAGGCACAGGATGCCTATTCCTCTTATAACTGGTGATATTAACTCCAGTCACTTGGTTAAGGTGGTGATCGCCAGGTTTGTCCACTAAAGGTTAGGGTTTTTCTCTCTTTGTAGTTAGGAAACATTTATGAGGAGATATTTTGCAACCATGTAAATATCCCATTATTCCTCAAATTAAACATTTATCCACTAGCTTTAATGTCCACTGATGTTTCCTGCCTGCCTCTTTTATTAGCATGGCTGTCCCTTGATGATTTTATTATTTTATTATTTCTACATTTGTTAGTTGGCTTTTTAAGAAAGAACTTTCTCTTCTCATGTAGGTATGTATACTATATATGTATTAATACATATTAATTTTGTATTTGTGACAACATGGATTCCTGTATTTTTATTTAATCCAGTGGATTATAATCCTTTAATGTCATTATTTGTTTTGATGCTCAGATTGCCCCAGATGTGTCCTGCCCTTCAAGCTGGTTTCTCTGTTTTGTCATGTCACCATAATGTTTTGTGTACTTCCTTACTTTATTAGTGCCATGAGAATGTCCAGGTTCAAGCTTAACTTGTGTCTCCCTGACCCGGCCCTGGCATCGCCCATTTTTCCAAAAAGCCCTGGTTCTTTTTAGTGGAGAAGGGTATTTAGAAGCTGGGATCCGGGGACCAGGTGTGCACATTCCTGCCACTGTACCCCTGCTCCCAGGGCTTATTAGGGTGCAGATCTAGCATAGACATGCACAAACACACCCGTGCGTATTTGTGTACACATACACGTGCCATACACTTCTGTGTCTGTTTTTATATACATCTGAAAAAGGATGAGTTCATACCCATACCTCTCATTCCAGTTCACCATTACAGTGTTTCTCCCTTTCCATAGTTGTGCTCCCTTCTTTGACAGAAATCTAGCTCCCATTATACATCATATATTTTCCTGCTCCATCCAAGAATCCACAGAAACTAGTTTCAAATAGTGGCTCACCCAGACCTCTACAAAATACAAACTTACCAGCTGAAGTTCAAAATGTGTTTAAGGTTCTCCCCCCGTTTCCTGACAAGGCCACTAAGGCACGTGGAGACTAAACAGTGACTGGGAGAGGGCAGAGGTGGGATGCAGACCCAGGGCCATCTTCCCCACAGCCTGGGTTTCCCTGTGGGGATGTAAAAGGGAATGCATGGTGGAGGCCACCAGAATCCAACTCTGCACAAAGATGGGGACTAGACCCGCAGCCTCCCCTGCGGACAGTTCTCTCGCAGACTTTTCTGCTCCGTGGCTGCTCACTTGGGGCTGGGGGCTTTTCCATCTCTCCGTAGGCTTGGAGAGAGACAAGTTCGACAACAAGACTGTCACCTTTGAAGAGCACATCAAGGAAGAACACAACATGTGGCACTATCTGTGCTTCATCGTGCTGGTGAAAGTGAAGGACTCCACAGAGTACACTGGGCCTGAGAGCTACGTGGCAGAAATGATCAAGGTGAGCCGGAAGCTCCTGGAGGCGGCTCACACTTGGGCCGGGACCGCAGCTCTGTCCTCGGGGCGAGCAGCACCGTACAGGAGCCAGCGAGCAGGTCACACAGCAGAAAAAGAACGTCTAATGTGTCCTGGGCTACTGAGCTCTTAGCCTAGGTGAGGTATTAGACTCTAGAGTTTGTGTGTCCTCTCAAGTGAACTGCAGAAGCACCAGACAGGTGGTATCATCCCCATTTTAAAGGAGGAAACAGTGAGGCTCCACGACATTCGAACACGGCCACCTAACTGGGGCTGGGCTTTTAACCTAGATCTAACCCCACAACCTGATTTCCCATCTCTGCGTACTCAGCCTCTTTTCTTCGTCATGGATCCTTTTCTTTTTTCTCCTTAAATAAGACCTGGTCCCTAAGAGATAACTTTAAATAATGATCAGTTGATGGAATTCATTCAGCCTGGTTTATTTGCTCATTTGTTTGGCCTCAGTCTAGCCTTTCTGGGAGATGCATTGCTAATCATTAGGAAGGGATCATATAATGGAGGAATTGGAGTCCCGAATTAATCTTCTTGCTGTTGGGGAGCGTGACCGCCGTGTCCTGGGAAGAGGGGAAGCTGCCCCGGGTTTCCAGAGCACTCCTCTCGGTCAGGACTTTGCAGAGGTACCAAACGTGTGCTGTGGGGCTCCCAGGGCAGCTGTCCTTTCATACCTGTGGTTTCTGAACTTCATTAAAATGTTCAGGGGCATTGGTAAAGCGACGGGGCCTGAACTGTGAAGTCTAGGGAGCCTCTGTGATTTACACGAGCTCGCTCTGGGGAGAGGGGGCTACAGTTCACTGACTCTCCTTCCAGTTGCCAAGGACTTAAGCACTCAGCCTGATAATGAGTTATCCTAAACGGACCCGTCTGTGTTTTTTATGCAGATGTGATTTTAAAGCTTTTACTATAAGGAAATCTCAGGTGATGTCTGTTCCTGTAAATAGCATCATTCATATGCGGCAGACTCAGGCAGGCTTTTAGTTTTATTGCTGGCAGGCCAGCAGTCACATGGCAATATTCTTGAGCACCCCACCCCCACCCCCATAGAACACCAGCTTGGAGGCCTCTGCAGGTTCCGGAGGGCTTTCGGGCGATTCTGTGCCATGTGTACCTTTGAGGTCCTTAACGTCGAATTCCATGCTCCTCAAATTTTAACATACATAGAACTCACCTGGAGATGTGGTGAGGGTTTGGATTCGGATTCAGGGGGCACCGTCAGGACTTGAGAGGGTGCACTTCCGGCAGGTGGGGGGACGCTGAAGCTGCAGGCTGGTGGGTCATGCTTGGAGTAGGAAGCATCCAACAGAGGAGACAAAACAATGCTGATTGAAGAAATGATCCTCTGAACTGGTGATGTGAGTGCCGAGGAGAGGGATTCTTAATAATCTCTAAGTATTTAGCACTCTATGGCTTGTAAAGCTCTTTCACATCTAGTACTGTGTTTGATAAAATTACCCTTAGTGGGGAACCATTCAGAAAGAACTTAGAGGGTAGAGAGAAATGGATGAGGTTTTACAGCAGAGATGACTTTTATTATTTTTTTTCTTAAAGATTGTATTTATTTATTTGACAGAGAGAGACACAGCGAGAGAGGGAACACAAGCAGGGGGAGTGGGAGAGGGAGAAGCAGGCTTCCTGCTGAGCAGGGAGCCTGACGCGGGCCGATCCCAGGACCCTGAGACCATGACCCGAGCCGAAAGCAGACGCTTAACGACTGAGCCACCCAGGCGCTCCCAGAGATGACTTTTAAAGGGGTGTTGAAAGAGAGAGAGTCATAGATTAGCGGAAGGAGAAGAGAAAAAAAATCAGCCGAGAGGGAAAAAAGGCAGGAGTTCCCAAATGTGGCTGCTGGGTGTGCTCCCTAACAGATGAAAGCCAGGATCAGGGTTAGTGACAGGGACTGCACCACAGCCGCAGGGAGGGAGCAGACAGGGAGGCGGCTGGTGGCACCGCGCCAGGTGGGAGCAGATCTGTTGTTAATTAGGAATTCTGTTGGTTGCCAGGGCAGATTTTCGGCTAGGTCTCCAGGGTCAGGACACATTAACTGAAAAGTTCTCCTAGCCCATCTTTTCCTCCGATTGTTGATATTGCCAAATGAAGATACTTGGTCAGCATTCATGGGACAGCGACCCGTCTGCATGCACACACAAATACCTTAATTCGCATTAAGTCCTGTAATGGGTAGAGGAGAGGACCTCTAGTTTTTACCCTTGTCACACATTCTTTTTCTCCTTCACTTTGTTTGCTTCTCTCGAAAGTATTTGTGCCCTGTCTTTAAATCTTCAGGGGCCAGTTTTAAAGCTTTCTGTTAATCACCTTACTTAACCGTCACAGAAAACTCTGGCGCACTTTAAGGTTTCTGTCTCAATCGTCAATCGTGAAGACTTAAAGGAGCCTTGTGAGCAGTCACCTGGTGAGGATTAAGGGCCAGAAGTCACCCCCCAGCCTCCCACCGAGCCTGCTTAGAGCCCATTGCTTGGCGACGCTTTGAAAAACCCAGCATTCAGTGTGCTTTCCTCATCCACATCATTCTTAAATTGTACCAGAACTTCTTGTCAAAAGGCCTAAAAATATGTAGCATCAAAAAATTCTTAACTCTGAGTGTCAAAGTTGCTGAGGAACCAGATATTTCATGCCCTTAGTGAGGGCTCAGGGAAGGGTTAGATGCACCGGCTGAAAGGCTGTGCCTTTGGCCAACACCATTTTCAGTGGTCACATGAGTCCCTGCCGGCCACTCCCTGGAGAGCACTCGCCACAGGAGGGTAGACGGGGGCTGTTCAGCTGGAAGCCCAGGGGAGCTCAGAGCTGCGGGGGAGCAGGCCACATGTCCGTGGCAGACCCATTCGGTCATACCCTGTGGAGGCAGCCACGGCCCAGAGACGAGTTCCTCTCAACATTCCTCCTGAGGAGGCAGGCCTCCTGCTCACCGCTTCTGGGAGGAGAAGGCTGGTGATGTCTTTGAGAAGCCGACTCTATTACTCCAGGATCAAGGAGAGGGGGGCAGCTAACAGCGTCAGAGAGGGAAGGAAAAGTCAGCTACCCTTTTGCTTACTTCACGTCCCAAAAGAAATCACGACAGGCTTTTTTGGGACTTGGGTTTCTCAGGAAAACCACCTCTTGCCTAGTGGCCAGAGGCTGGGGGTTTTAAGCTCTCCCTGAGCTCATGAATTAAGATCCTGGAGACTCATTAAGAACCGTGAAGTAACAGCTGCCCATAGACAACCCAGAAGAAGCAAACAGAAGAGGCCCCGGCTGGTCACTTGGAGGTAGAGGAGGAGCTTCACAGCTGCCCGGGAAACAACTCCCTGCAGACCGTGGTGTCAGGGATGGTAAATAGATTTTCATCTCAAAAAAAAACATGGAGACGGTGCGCTTCTTGCCAGAGATGGCAGCAGAGAACTTGGCAGCCAGATGTTCAGCCACACTTAATTTTCATCGAAACATGATAGAAGATTGTATATTCTCTTCTCTCTCCTTCTGGTCATGCCCTCTCTCCTTCCATTAGAGATGCACTATTCCCGGCAAAGCCAAGGCCAGGCTCATGCCTACCATGAAGTCCTTGCTCCCTAAGCATTGGATTCGAAGGCAGAGAATCCAGGATGTGAGTCTCGGCTCTGCTTCTTCCGAGCCACGTAGCCCCAGGAAGTCATGGGGCTTCCCTGACCTGGGTTGCTGTCCGGAAATGGGGGTTAACAGCACTTCCCGTGTCCACTGGGTGATGGGACCAAGGTAAATGTGGGGGACCGGGGTGGGGCTGGTGGGCCCTTGAGGAGGCAGGGAGTGGATGCCAGCAGGGCCAGACGGACACACAGAGCAGTCGGCAGGGCACCAGAGCCCTGCCAGCAGAGAGCTGACGCAAGCATCGTGTCCTGCACTTCACGGCTGTGTAAGATGCCTTGGCTGCTGGCACGCTGTTGCTAAGAAAAGTCAGAATGGGCATCTTGACGCCAAGACGTTCCTCCCATGGAAAATTCCTGCTTCTTCCTTGCTCTTAAATTTAAATGTTTTAAGTGCTCTTAAATGTTGGAGCAGGACAAAGTTGACATTCTCACTCTTTCTCCATCGAACAGGCCTCAATACCGGGGACTCGGACCCATGTGTTCAGCTGCGTCCTCCACTCACAGTCATTACCCACGACCAGGAGTTGGGGTGACGTGGGGAGTGGCCCCCGGGTCTGTGTATGAGATGCTGTCATGATTGCCCCGGGTTCTGTGCACATGGCCGAAGCGGGTGCTGTCGCTGGCACTGCGTGGGGGGAGCCCAGCACCCCCGTACCTCCATGCAGAACGGACAGTGCCGTTTGGATGGGAGAGGCAGCCTCAGATTCGTTGACTCAGGCCCCAGACAGGGCTGTACTTACAGAGAAATGTGACTACAGAGTGACCTCACTTAGCCCCGGCAGCTCAGGGCAGGAGAAAAACCCCTGAGCTTCCTCTCTCCATAGCAACTGGATGTTTGGGGCTACCATGCAGAGTTTTAGTGGCAGCCTTTATGAGAAGCAAAGTTTTATTAGCCCTGAACTACATTTAAATTTTCACGATAATTGATGTACCACATGCTCTTCTTAAATAATTTAACATTCTTTGACTTCTCTCTCCTGCTGACTGAAATGAGAATGTGTTAGTCCATAGACGATGATTTGATAGGCCATACAATCAGATATATTTAACCTGGATAAGTGGTAAATTAGTTGTATCTTTGCCTGAAGGAATTTAAATATTGCACAGTGGGCAAGTTGTACATAAAAGATTAAATACAGGATTCCCAGCGACGATTCAGCAGCCCAATTTTCTGTGACAGTCTAGCTCAGGAGAAAAGCCAGTGCTTAATCTGTTAAGCAGACTAAGTTATTCTTGAAAGTTAAAAACTCCAGAAATATTAAGAAGGAAGGTCAGTAAAGAAGACCAAACTATAATTTAATAAATAGCATCTATTTTGTTAATGAAATAGATTTCCCTTCGGTATCTTGGAATTCTACCTTGAAAAATAAGTTCTATTTTCAGAGGCGTGTGTTTGAGTGAATGGCCGGGTGGTCAGGCGGAATATTCTTCATCCATATTTCAGCATCCCCCGCTCCCTGGAGCTACTCTGGCCCCTTCTCTTCTCCAGGAGGGCGCGCTTAACTGACAACTGGGCCGGCTGGGGAGAACCTCCTCCCGCCACAGCCTGAGTGTCAGGAGATAGGCCGCTGCTTCCGGAGGAGTGGACCGGGCTGTGCTTTGCTGTAACAATGGCAGATTGGATAATAACTCTAATAATAGGTCATGTTTAATCAGTATGCACTGAAATAAATGCTTGGCATGCATGGTCCCGTGTAATCCCCAGAACAGCATTTGTAGGTGGCGCTGCCACCATTTTACAGGTGGGAAACTGAAGCCCAGCCAGGGTGAGCAGCTTCTCCAGGGTCCCCCTGCTGGGAAGGGCTGCAGCTGAGACTCCCATCCAGGGCTGCTGAGTCAGAACCCACCCTGGGGCTGTCCTGACATGCGCACGTGCAGCGTGGTTCCCTCTGTGTTCACGCACAACCCTCTGTGTCAAGGACGTGCCGCCGTTGGTCAGGCTGAATCTGGTTTTCCTGCCTTGGACTGGCTTATCTCCCAGGAGAATTAGCCACCTTGAAAAGAGGCCAGGCCCGGCAAAGGCCCCACTGGGGTAGGGAGAAGGACCTCCTGGGTGATGCTGACTGGCTAACGCACAAACCAGCGAGACGGAAGCTCGGTGCATTCGATGCGTGTTAGTTCTCTGAGCTGCTGCCAGCACTGCTGGTTAGGCAACCACCTGGAGTCGAATACTCCAGGGGGTTGTAGACATGACGAGAGTTGGGGAGAGGCAGAGCCAACTCTTGCAAAGGGTGTATCTGAAATAGGGGTTAATTCGGACTTGGTAAAACCTGAGAAACGTCATTACCCTCCCCTGAGCCTGGAACAGGGAATGATATTCCCTTCGGTGGCCACTATTTGAGGGAAGAGAGGTGTCTAAGTTAAAGGGGAAGGAAGATTCGCCAGAACCATAGACAGACGGGCTTCCACACCAGGGTGACTCATCTGCATAGTTAGAACTCCCTGATAATTAGAATGTCTGATCCATCATCCTTTAAGCCTGGTGCTGACTTTTTCTCACAGTGAAAATAGACCGCTCTTGACTTCTCTCCCTGCCCCCTCCATCCCTCCGTCTCTCTCTCTCTCTCTCATGCTCACACACTATTCCACTAGAGATTTTCCAGTTTGTTCCATCTTGTATTAATTCACTTGACCTCTTCAGAAACTAGTTGTATAGGGTTATAAAAGCAAAGAAACAATTTTCCAAGTCTAAAGTAGTATCAGGTTAGCCAGTGAAATGCTCTTAGAAAATAGTGCCCCAGATAGGAAGGCCGAGTCCAGGAGCCTGCATTCCTGGAAAATGCTTTACTGAAAGCCCAAGTCAATTTGCATCAAAAAAGCCATGTAAGAGAGAGAGAGAGAGAGCTCTTTTTGGTTGGAAAATACCTCTTGGGTAAATTTCCCAAGCAAATAAATTCTTTTAGCAAATAAAGCACTACTAAACATCTAAGAGGAAGATTCGAAAGCCATAGGGCATCTGGCCTCAGCACTTGTGTTTATCTGTATTCGATAAGAAGACACAGGAAGCAAGCACAGTCAGAAAGCAATGTGTTAACAAGGGCAAAAGATCAAAATGGGAACTGAATTACCTACAAGTCACTGCCTTCTTTTAAAAGGGGAACTGACACAAGTCTCGCACCTTTCTTGACCCGAGAGAGAGCCTGGTGCTATGAAGTCTGCAGACAGGCACTTTCCAAAGTGAGGGCAGCGGCTTTCTGCCCGGAGGAACTGGGTAAAGGGACCAAAGGGAATCGCTCCGCACAGAAACACAGAAACAGGAGAGCAGGAATGAGTGGTGTTTCCTAATCAGATAAAAGCAAGGCCCTGGAAGTCTGCAGGGGAGGGGTGCTGGCAGGGGCGGTGTGAGCCGGGAATGTCCGTGTGGACACAGCCGTCCTGGAGGGTCTCGGCCCCAGGCAGTGAGAATTCGGGAGTCCCTAGCAGCCAGGACTTGGGAGTCCAGGAGAGGTCAGCAGCCTGTGCAGCCACCTCCCCCCCACCCATCCCCCTCATCTGTGCTTCATCACGTGCCGGGCAGGCTGCTTCCACGCAGATGTGCAGTAATGGGCTCGGACTTTTATTATGGAATTCCAGGGAGGATGCTGGGAGGAAGGGAGTGCCTTGGTAAGCTCCTGGGACAGAGATTTCGGCACTGGTCGTGCTGTATCATCAGCTTCCCTGCCTGACTTAGGGGGGCTGCACGCCTAGATGAAAATGTCCCCTGGGCTCCAGAAGTCCTTAGCCGTGCGTGAGGATGTGGCCTGTGAGGCTCTCCAATACGATTCCCAGCATGCTCCCGAAGTTAGCCGGCACCACGGCAGAGTTCGAGAATATCAGAGCAAGGGAGACGTGGAGAGGGGTTTGGCACTTGCTCTTCAGTGGCTGGAAACAGCGCGTCAGCAGCACTGGACTCGCCTCCCAGCCAGCCAGACGGGCTCTCGCCCCACCCTCCGCACTTGAGCTCGGGTTCGCGGCGGTGCGAGCGGCATGGGGCAGTTGCTGGGCTTGTGCTTCCCCGCCCGCGCTTACCACACGCTCTGCCCTCTCGTCTAGAGGCTCTGAAGTCACCCCCTGTCCCGCTGCGCACTTCACAGGTGCCTTCTTCTTCTTATGAAGCACTTGGCCCTGGGACCCCAGGTCTGCACTGTCCTCCGAACTCTGCACAGCCTGACCGTCACAGAGGGTGCGTGAGGCACTGTTGGTAACAGTGGAGTGGGACAGAGCCATAATCTGCCTGAGAGGGCTTTCTGTGCTAACTTAGCGGACAGGGAATGCAGTCCACCCAGCGAGCCCGTGCAGACGTGGAGCGCTGTATGCAGCAACTGTTCGACCAGTCAGCTGAAGACTGCGTTCACCACCGGTGCTGGTCTCCCCACTGTGAGCTGGTCCAAGGATGTCTGCACATGCTTGTGTCTGTACATAAGTACCTGCTTACACAGTTCCCCCAACTCAGCAGACATGGTAACTCCAGAAATGTATTTTTCTCCCCTTCACACGCTGGACGTGCCTTCCGCTCCTTGCCCCAGTGCTGACCCCACCGGGCTGCCTTCCTGGTCGCCTGCCATCCCAGACACCCTAACTGCACTCGAAACTCCTTCGTTTCCTCCTGAATCTAAACACTGATTGTAACTGATACAGCTTACTTGATTATAAGAACACAGTATGTAATGCATAGAACATACAGAATATGTTGACTATTGATGCCCATCAGCAGTAGGCTGCCGTTAAGTTTTTGGGGAGTCACAAGCCCTATGCAGATTTTCACGGTGCGGGAGTCAGTGCCTCTGAACCTCCATGATGTTCAAGGGCTAACCGTGCCTACACTCAGGAGTCTTTAAGATACCTCCTGATAACGAGGCCTGCAAGCGTGCTGCTAAGGAATGTGGGAATTGTAGGTGTAGTCCTGCATGTGTGCAGCTTACACAGGTGGACAAGGCTCTCAGCTTCTCCTTTCACAAACCCACTTCTTTTCAGGGCCTTCGTGTGACCACCTATAAAGTAAAGTTGAACCAAAGGGTCTCTTATGCCATCTTGAGTGCTACGGTTCAGTGAAGCAACTTGCGAAGTGCCGGGAGGAGTTCATGAACTGCTGAAGAGGGTCTTTGTCAAGAGCAGGGATGTAGGTGTCAGGAGGGAGAGAGGAGACCTATGGGAACAAGCTAGTCAATCTTTGGGGTCAGAGGGCACAGGGCAGGTGAGTAAAATGGGGGATTTGGAAAGGACTGAGGAATTGAGAGAATCTGCACATAGCTGATGATCTCTTTCACCCTTAAGAGCTGAAGCTGTGTGGCGCCTTTCTTCCACGCCATTCTCACGGCAGTGACAGTGCTGGTGACTTGCCCCTCAACTCTTGCTGGAGTCTATGAAGAGTAAGAGAGAGGGCTTTCTCCTCTCTGCTTTGAGTCTATCTAGGCAGGGCTGACCTTAAGTAAAACCGCTTGAGTCAAGAGTTTGCCAACATATAAACCCACAGGATGGGTTTATATGTTAGAGAGAACACTGTTTGTTGTATGTGAAACAGCTTAGTAAGGCTTATGGGTGTGTATGTGTCTGTAGGTTCAAAGATAAATGCCAAGTATTTTTTTCCTGAAACAACAGCGAAGAAATTTGGAAAGCTATTTAAGTAGGCTTAACAAAAACCAAAAACCATTACTTTATAAAGGTACTAAGAGATCAAAGTTGAAAAGTCAGGAAACCCAAAAAAGAATAGAGGAAAACCAACAGAAATTGCTAAAATCCCATACATAACCTCTGGGAACATTCTGGTAGATTTCTTAGCTAACTGAAAATGCAGGGGAAGTTGCCTAAGCAAAATGTCATGAGCCAGCTCGAGAGAAGGGCAAGGTACCTTAATTGTTCTTTATTGGGAATCTCCACTGGGCCAACCCTGCCTTGTCTGACAGCGGCTGCCAGCCCCACCTTACCCTCCTCCTCTGCCTGGCAGCCCAGGTGCCCAGGACCCAGCCGCGCCACTCTGCGTGGCAAGCCCTGCTTTCTCAAAGTCTCCAGGGCGCCCAGAAACCACTTCACCTGAGGGCCTAGAATGACTGAAAACCGTGATTCTGCAGCTGGCTTTTAGGGATTTCATCAGAAATGGGTGTGGTTCTCTCTACTGGCAAGGGCCCGTCTTTGTTACACTGTATGGTCCAAGAACGACTGTTAACTGAGTCTGGGAAGGCTAAGTGGTCATTCCAGACCAGCTGACGATTATATAACCCCTCTGACACCTAAAGTTGGGAGCACTGTGGGCAGCCTTCACGTGGCTGTGCTGGTCAAAGAGAGATGTGTATCTCTAATAGGGAATCCCATAGAAAGGCAGGAACTAACCGGACCTGGGAGTCAAGCACCACACGTGGAGTCAGTATCTGGATTCCGGGGCCGACTCTGGACTAGCTTTGTGACCTCAGGCTGATGACACTGATTTATAATTCTTTTGCTTAAGGCTTTCCAGCTTCTGGGACACTTTCTCATACTAGCTCCGTGGGGGCAGCCCTGTGATCTCTGTCTCAAAAAAACAGAAACAGAGACCCCAGTCGGTTAGTGACGCTTTCACCGGCACGCTGTCCTGTAGCACTGGGGCGTTGTGACCTGAAGTCCTTAGCTCCTGATTCAGGCCATCCCTCTTCCTGCTGACAAACTAATGTCACAAGGCTGTTGCAGAAAGGCACCTGGGAAGTGGAGGGATACTGTATGTGGTCTGAGTTCACTGTACTTTGGAACAGAGCAAAGTGGATCCTTGGATTTGGGACTGGTCATCAAATTCCGGGTGTGGGAGCCATTGTTTTTAATGAAGTTTATTTTTTAGAGCAGTTTTAGGTTTACATGAAAACAGAGCAGAAAGCACAGAGTTCCCGTATACTACTCCCTCCCCACCTCACCCCCCCCACACACACAGTTTCCCCTATTATTAACATTTTTTATTACTGCAGTGTATTTGTTTCAATTGATGAACCAGTATGACACATTACTATTAACTACAGATCAGAGTTTCCATTGGGGTTCACTCTTGGTGGTGCACCTTCTATAGGTTTTAACAAATGTATAATGACGTGTATGCCCATCACAGCAGCAAACAGAATAGTTTAACTGCTCTAAAAATTCTCTGTGCTCCGCCTGTTCATCCCTCCCTCTCCCCAACCCCTGATCTCTTGACTGTGTCCATAGCTGGGATCCATTTTTTAGTGTAGTTTTTAATGTATAATATTTCCTGTAAACAGCAATTTTAGAATCATTGAGCATAGTTAGAGATCATTGTCACCGTTTTTCACCCAAAGCAACAGATTCTGGGTTTTGTTTTTTGCTATAATCTTACAAAAGTGAGCTCTAAAAATGAATTATTTTAGTCCTCTTCAGTAAAAATAATCACCCCTGTCCATAAAAGGGGCAAGTAATTTAAAGTTTATTAAGTGTCCTATATTCCTGCTTTTGGAAAGTTAAGGATGATCTTCAGTCCTCCCCTGCCCCCCTCCCTTCTCTAGTCATTCCTATCCCCTGCGTGTCCCCAGGCTTTCTGGGAAAACCTGGTTTGTCATCCCGCTTGGTAAAATAAGGAGAAACACACTCGCCATCTGAGTCGAAGGGACAGTCTTTACCTTTTTGATTCTCCTCAGAGGGGGCTATGAAGGATCAAGAAGCCACGGGTCTCTTTCTCCAGGACCCAGCTTGTCTCCCGTGACCATTTCTTTTATCCTCATGCCCCACCCCACCCCCACCACCACCAAGAAATCTAAATTCTCTAGCCTGGCTAAAAAGGAACAAGGGATTCCGCAATAAATGTTCCATTGTTTACATGGTAAACAAAATTCTACCTGAGCGGACTTTCTCTGAGGAAGGTGACTGATTACTTCAGTCGTCTTTCTTAGAACAGCCTCTTCAGTTGAACCTGGGAAGAAGAAAAAAAACCTCTTCTCAGAATGATTAGCATTTGCATCATACAATCCAACTTCCGCTCCTCCTCCTCTCTGTCTCTGTCTCTCACTCACACACACACACACCCTCCTTCTTTCCAGTCAAGGACATTTCAAGAGGTCAGTACCGCCCCCGTGTCTAAAACTTCAATGTTTGCCTTTGCAGGGACTTTTCCAACTTTACCTAGAAAAGAACTAACCAGAACTTTAGCACTTGTGGTCAGCCTGCTTCCGGCTGTGGCTTCAGTCAGTTTGTCTGCTCTGACAGAGGAAGCGCTTGCTGTGACGGGAAGTGCACTGGCTGGATTGCAGGAGGACCAGGGCAGACAGTGCCTAATGACATTGGTATGCGACGTGCCAGCAGCAAGGGGAGCCAGAGAAGCACAGAGGGATGTCTCAGACCCAGAGTGACAGATGCTACTGACAGACGCTCAGTGAACCCACAGCCTCCCCCAACACCACCGTCCTGAGCATGCACGCGCGCGCACACACACACGCTGAACTCATGTACAGACAGAATGCCATAGTTGAAGGTGATTTTCTCAAAAAATGCGGAAGCCGAGACACTGAGACATGTTTTTGATCTTCAGTACACATAAAGGCAGGATTCTGCAGGCACTTCTAGACCTGCAGACTCTGACCGGCTGGAGAACCGTGTGCAGCAGTCCTGTAGCACTCAAGCAAGCACAGCATTTCCTATGAAAGTCTGAGTTAAGTACAAAGGAACTGGATTCAGGTGTTCTCTCTGCTCCTGTCCTAGTAATTGGGAGAGTCTAAACATCGTCCCTTCAAGATGTAGATTCTCTAGAGGGGGTATCCTGTCGGTAAGCAACCTTATATCCTGCATCGGAGCTGCTCCTGTGCAGGGTGTAAAATCAAAGGGAAGCTGAGAGAACAGTTTGGCTAGAACTGCTAATTAATTTTAATCACTAGGTACTCCTTGGTAATTTGAGATTTGACTTAACAGCTCAGGATGATTATTTAATTAAAATACTGGCAACACCGAGGATCTCAGATTTGGGGATTTACCTACCTCAGCGCAGAAAAGCTAATAATACATGCCATCCAAAGTACTTGATTTCTGCAGTTGAGCTGGTTTCCTACGGCTTAGGATTTTAGTGGGATTCCCCCACTTTAGATCTCATTGTTAAATATTAGAGTCGGAGGAAAGCATTGAGAGAAAACCTGTATGGTGATAGCCGGTAAAGATCTAGACCAGAAACCCTTTTCCAGCTCTGCACTGAAGGGCCCTCCTGAGCTGGAGAATGAAGGTTTATCCCTAGGATCAGGGTACGTGGCCCAAAGCAGCCTCGGGCCAATATGACATTTCTTTTAAATCTTGGATTTTATTTTTTAAATTTGATTCAATTTCATGTTCTGTTGTAGGGGCTATTTTGAGTTTAATATAAAAGTATTTTTAGTAATTTACCATTGAATGAAATGGACATTCTAAAAAAGATGCCTTATTTTCTGTCTGTGGTGTTATGGACCCCCGGGCCAGGCCTTCCTGCCCCAGGATTACAGGTATCTCATGCACAGAAGCACAAATAAAGCAAAAACAAAGGGGATCCGAGTGCACCTTCTTAGCCATGGAGATGAGGAGCATGGACGCCAGTAGCGGCCATCCTGATCCCGGCAGACCTCATTCATTCATCCAGCAGGTCCTCGTTAGGCACTCACAACCTGGGAGTCCCTCAGAAGTGACGGACCATGCCCCAAGACCTGCCCCCTGACTGCAGTCTGTGTGCTAAAGCACCTCGGGGCCAGGGACCAGGTTTGCTCGTCTTGAGACCCTCAGCCCTAGGCCGGGCACGGAAGTTATAAATGTTCAGTAAACAGTTAAGTGAAATCTGTGCATTTTGCATTTGTCCAAAGACCTTTCTGAAATCCTTCCATAGGAGTCCAGGAATCAAATATATCATGAAAGAAGGTGGGAACCTGCCACGGAAAACTTCTTTTAATCTGTAATCATTTGGTCACTTGCTGTTGGAATACAGAAGAGAAACTGTTGCTTGAGCTTTAAGCTGTGTGCAGACTCTTGCATCAGTTTTCTGTATTCTTTTGAAGACTTCATTAATGTCAACTCTATTTGGAAATCTGTGTTTTCTATTTTATGGGGGGTTTGCTAAGCAAAGGAACATTGCAAGATTTGAGAGCTAGACTAGCTAGAGCTAGACTTCAGATGCATTCTCTAACCCGATGAGGCAGTTTCCCACGTCCGTAGTGAGGTAGCTTCAGGTGAGTCCTCGTTACCCTACCCGCTAAAGTGGCTTGCACATGTCCCTCTTCCTGCATCTCATCAGGCAGGCCCACAGGGACTCCAGGTCACCCCTCGCCTCCTCCTTCCCTCGGCCAGCCCCCTGACCCCGGTCCTCTTCCTTCTGTGCGATTTCCTGCGCCGGTCTATCCCACACTTCAATCCTTTTACAGGATTCTACAGTCTAAGCTGCCCTCATCCCCCACTCCAGCCAAACTGGTTTCCTCCCTGTGCTGGCCCCACTTGGTTGAGAATGCCCTCATGCTTGCCTTTAGTTTGGCCAAGCACCGACTCTCCTTCAGGGCCATGGCCAGTCCTCACTGCCAGTCGTCCTCACTGCCAGTTAATTCTGACTTTGGCCCTACTCTCTGCCACTCATTTGACAGAGCACAGCCTGCTTTCTACCGTTCTTCTTTTTTAATGTGTGTGTCCACTCATTAACTAAACAACAAGTGTTGTGATGGCAGGAACCCTATCTCATACTTAGGTCTGCAGGCCATTTCCACTTGAAAGAGGTCCAGGAGGCAGCAATCGTGTGTGAGTTTTGTGTCTCTCTCTCTCTCTCTCACACACCATGCACATAAGGGAAGTGCCCCTGAAGCAGATGTTGAATATATATTTTTAAAATATTTCCTTCCAGGAAGCCAAAATGCTTATACTTTTGATTTGAATCCAAAGAATTAGCAAATATTTCACCCCAAAATATACTCAATAATAGCAGTTTATAATTCATTAGCACCAGATATTTGTCAGGGTCCCCTGTAAAACAGGAATTTGTTAGGTCCCTCCTCAGGACAAGTGACTTTCCTTTTCAAGACTCAGTTTTCTGCACTACAGATACAACTGTGACCGTGATCTCTAAACTCCTCCTTGGCATGACATTCTGTCACATCCCAATCGATGGTGTCTGCTCCTCTGAGTCTGACAGTGTAAATAGGACATTGGGTCTTTCCTCTTCAAGTTGTTCTCCTGGTTGGGTTGCGGGGGGTGAGGGGGGATGTCAGTCTGCAAAATTTGCTAGCAGTCCCTGTGGACAGGTGAGGCCTCTGATTGCCGGTCCCGTCCTGTGCTCTGTGATCCTACTGCATTCGTGCTTTGCAAAGGCTCACAGTTTCATCAGCCCAGCCCACACCCTCTCTCCTCCCAACACAGGCTGCTTCGCCCCAGTGCGAGTAAGTAACCCCCAGCCACCCATCCCCTGGGGATGTCCTCTTCTGAACAGTTAGGTTCATCCCTCCCTTAGAGTTGGACAGACACTGAACATGGGATGTTTCTTCGATGGGAGGGTGTGACTATGTCTGAAGGACTGACCCAGGAGCAGTGGCAGGCTACCTTAGCTGCCTTCCAGCGGCACTGCCAAGCTTAAATGTTTTTAAATGTCTGCTCTCTTCCTCTGCTTTGCTGTAGACACAGAGCAGAAAACCGATTACAGACATGGAAACACCTTAGATTTTTAGGCGGTCATCTTTGAAATGGGATATTTTATTGAATGGTCTTTTTGCCTGTTGTACTGTGGTGGGAAATTGATGAAAATGAATATAGGCTAACATTAAGTTACATGTGAAGTGCTGATCACAGGGTATTTGGTACAGGAAGGTAGAGATCATCATTTTCTCCTCTGGTAGTCATTCTAAGCAACTGAGGTTCACCATTTAAGCATTTGCTCTGAGGGCCCATGCAGGAAATAGAGATGGTTTATCATTCCTCCCTTCCACAAATATTTATCAAGTGTCTACTGTGTTCTGGTTACTACACGAAGGTGGTTTCTGCACTCATGATGCTGAAGGGCTAGTGAGTTCCTACTTAACCAGATTCCCCAGATGTTTTAAGACAACACTCTAAAGTAGGTGTGATGTCGTGTTGCCCGTGTGGTCTGCCTTCTTTGTAATTTTTTTTTAAGATTTTATTTACTAATTTGACAGAGAGAGCACAAGCAGGGGGAGCAGCAGGCAGAGGGAGAGGGAGAAACAGGCTCCCCGCTGACAGGGAGCCCAATGCAGGGCTGGATCCCAGGACTCTGGGATCATGACCCTAGCCAAAGGCAAATGCTTAAATGACTGAGCCACCCAAGCGCTCCTGTAATATTTTTCAACTAGTTCTCGTTTGGCTTCAATATTGCTAGACTGTCTTGGTTGCTTTTTAACATTTAGACATGTCTTGTGGGATTTTGTATCTGATTCAATTTTGTATGTTGATGCCTTCTATGGTATGACAGTTGCCAAAACTCCAGCCTATGGGCCAAACCCAGCCTGCCGCCACCAGCATTTGTAAATAAAGTTTTATTTACAGCTACACTCATTCATTTATGTATTGCCTGTGGCTGTTTTCAGGATACAGTAGCAGAGTCATTGTGACAGACCATATGGTCCACAAAGCCAAAGATATTTACTATCAGAAAATATTTACTATACAGAAAAATACTGCTGACCTCTGGTGTACACAAAGTAGCAATAATAAGAGTGTGTGAGTGTGTGTGTGTGTGTGTGGTGCGGTGTGTACTAGCAGAGGATGAGGGGATGGGCAAGATTTGTGTTAGAATGTCAATTACGGTTTATCTTGATGAGATCAAAATGGTCCCAGTCAGAAATGACAACAGACAGATGTGGATTTGAGTCCATTTTGTCCCCTTACCTTGTGCTGATTAGCTTTTACTATTCATTCCTGCCTCCCTGTACAGAATTTATCTATGATGCATACTTTTTAGGAGAAAGGCATATGTGGGCACAAGGAAGAGAGGTGGGAGGAGGAGTCTTGGCCCATTGGTTAACCAGTGGTGAGAAAAACTGTTTTCAGGTACAAGCTGTAGATAACAAAAGAAAGGATGGAGACTGAATGGGCCTTTCTTATACCAACTAATGGCACCTATCAACATTCTGTCAAGCTGGAAGGAAAAGGAAACAAGAATAGAGCAGTAATTTCCATAAGCTGACGACGACAAGGGAAACTGAACAAGAAGCCCATTCCCCATTTTCAGCCTCTTGACAATCCCCTACTAAGTGAAAGCGCACATACGCATATCCGGTAAATGCCAGAACGCTTGGGATCTCAAAATTCATTTCACTTCCAGAGTGTTTGCAAATGATTTTCCAAGTATAATGCTTTTAAAAATACACAGCACAGTATGAGGTATCTAGAGCAGTCGGATTCATAGAGACAGCAAATAGAATGATGGTTGGCAGGGGTGAGAGAGTTAGTGTTGAATGGGGATGGAGTTTCAGATGGGGAAGATGAACAAAGTTCCCGAGGTGTAGAGGGTGGTGATGGTTACACAACAGTGTGAATGCACTTCATGCCACTGAGCTGTACAGCTAAAAACGACTTCAATGGAAAATTTCATGTTCTATATATTTTACCACCCACCACTCATTAGCCCTGTAATGCAGTGGCTGCATTCCTATTTACAGATTAGGGAAGTTGTTCGGAAACCTACCTTTTCCCCTGTATTTAGGTATTTATTTATTTATTTATTTATTTATTTAATTTTTTAAGATTTCATGTATTTATTTTTGAGAGAGAGCGAGCACCTGAGCAGGGAGGAGGGAGAGGGGAAGAGGGAGAGAATCTCAAGCAGACTCTTTGCTGAGCACAGAGCCCAACATGGGGCTGGATCTTAGGAGCCCAGGATCATGACCTAAGTGGAAACCAAGAGCCAGAATCTTAACTGACTGAGCCACCCAGGCGCGCCCCCACCCTGCACTGTATTTAGGTCAAAAGTGACTTCTAAGAATTGAGAGAGTTCAATGATACTCAATTAAGGGGCACCTGGGTGGCTCAGCCGGTTAAGCGTCTGCCTTGGGCTCAGGTCATGATCCCAGGGTCCTGGGATCGAGTGCCGCATCGGGCTTCCTGCTCAGCTTCTCCCTGCCACTCCCCCTGCTTGTGCACGCTCTGACAAATAAATCAATCTTTAAAAAAAGATTATCAATTTAGAAAGATATTTACTGTTTTTTTTAAAAGGCACAACACATTAATTCTGTAACAACAGAGATAGCCTTATGAAAGATGTCACAAAGAAAAGATAGCATGGTAGGCTTGCCTTTCTTGTCTCTACTCCTAGAAATGACTTTTTTTTTTATGTGGATTCTAGGAAAGAAACCTTGACTGGTTCCCCAGGATGAGAGCCATGTCCTTGGTCAGCAGCGACTCTGAAGGAGAGCAGAATGAGCTGAGGAACCTGCAGGAGAAGCTGGAGTCCACCATGAAGCTGGTCACTAACCTTTCCGGCCAGCTGTCGGAATTAAAGGATCAGGTAAAGAAAAGATACCCCATCTGCTCCCTAAACACACACACACACCATTACCAGACACACCAAATTTGCTGAGGCAAAATCAGTAGTGCTCATGTTAAAATGCTGACGTTTCCATCACGTGGATGTAGAAAAGGAACCCGGGGCACAGAGAACAAACTCGCCTAGTCTACCAGTTTCCCCTCCAGCCCTCCTTCACTGCCCTTTTAAAGGATAAGCCCATAACACTACTTGCAGTGCTAGTATAAGGCTTTAATAGGAAAAACAAAACCAGAAAATGGGAGCGTGCAAATGACTTCAGTGAAGTGCTGTACAGAAAACATGACCTGTAAAGCCGTACTCTTTTTACTTTACTTACAGATTAAAAGCTGTTTCTAGTTTTGCTTTCTGGCCCTCAAATCTATCAACCCTTCACTCAAGATACTTAAATTCAGCATCCCAGGATAAACCATACTTCTGGGAAAGCTCCTTTTGGTTCATTCATTGGCCAAATCCTTACTGAGTGGCCATCGTAGTCCAGGCATTATGCCAGGTGCTGGGGATGAAGCCACGAACAATCTAGACCTATCCCTGCTCCCACAGCGCGTAACAGTCTACAAAGTACCACTCCATCCTGCTCCCTGTCCCTAAGGTGAACACTTGCCCCTTGAAGAAAGTTAAGGAGGGGAGTAGGTTTGTAGCAAACCCTATGTACTTTTTTCCTCCTTCTGATTCCCTTAAAATGAACAGTCACCGGGTGGTTATGTGGTGACAGGATGCCGCTGTGTCGGGGAGGGGGGGCGGTGAGCAGCTGCTGTGCCAAGCTGACGGGATAATCCGGCACAGACGTGAGAACAGGTCAGCAGGCTGGATGGTTTCTGAAAGTTTTTTAATCAACTCCGTAGACAAGATTATAAATTTTGCACAGCCAAAGTTGTCAGGCAAGGCTGCCTTGGAGGTAAGTGGCAAGGTGTACCCACAGGTGATTTTTTACTCATAGGCACATAGCCAGTGAACACCCCATCTAGAATAAACTCTTCTTGGCGACAGTCTGTAGAGCGATTGTAACGATCCTACTTTGAATTATATTTCTTTTCCAACTAAATTATTACAAACTGTGCCCCCACATATACCATTTGGCCTCCAAGTTCTTTTCTTTGACTTGTGTTAAGATGCAAATAAAAGAGGGGCATCTGGGTGGCTCAGTTGGTTAAGCGACTGCCTTCGGCTCAGGTCATGATCCTGGGGTCCTGGGATCGAGCCCCACATCGGGCTCCCTGCTCCGCAGGAAGCCTGCTTCTCCCTCTCCCACTCCCCCGCTTGTGTTCCCCCTCATGCTGTCTCTCTCTGTCAATTAAATAAAATATTTTAAAAAAATAAATATAAAAGAGACTAAGGACAACCGCAAGGCTTATTTATGAAGGCTGTCTCTAGCGCTGAGCTTGGTGGCCACCTGAAGTGAATAACCTAAATGAGTAAAACTAATGAGAATCTAACTAGATTGCTTTGCTGCTGCTTTTATTAACTCTGTACCCTTCTGTGACACACTTGACAAATGTTCCAGAGAACTGAACGGCTTGCGGAGCACCGCTGCCGCGGCTTCCATGCGCCCCTCTGCGGAGCCGAGGGGACGTCTTACCACGTCCAGCAACGCCTTAGTTACCGTCTCCCTTTGGAGAGGGCTGTGGCGACAAGAATCTTAGTCAAATCCGAGGTTTTAAAAAACCTTCC
Organism: Mirounga angustirostris; assembly: GCF_029215605.1. Classification (NCBI taxonomy): domain Eukaryota; kingdom Metazoa; phylum Chordata; class Mammalia; order Carnivora; family Phocidae; genus Mirounga; species Mirounga angustirostris. The sequence goes on along the minus strand of NW_026991709.1, from coordinate 169,714,545 downwards.
GGAAACTGATCTAAGACAGACTTCAATAAAGGAACTGTTGAGCTCCCGTTAAAATGGTCACAGGAGCGAGGTGAGCTGAGGAATTCGCGGGGGGCTTCCGAGGTGCAGGAGGGCATCCAGAACCACAGAGGTCCTCCCGCCTCACTCACTCATTGTATTGATGAGGGTACCGAGGTGCACAGAAGGCTCCTAGGAAGCTTCCCAAACTCTCTAGGACAGTGCCAGGGCTGCAACTCCTGATTCTCCCGTGTGGGTTTGATTTTTGTATGTCGTATTTTTGTTTTCATTTGTTTTGTCACTGTACCCAGTTTGCCTTTCAGGTTGGCTGTTTAAATTCTACAATTTTTTTTTTTTTTTAAGAGCCTTAAAGTTTCCAAAGTTGCCTCCCACACTTGAGCGCTGTGGAGGATACCTTCACGGCCATTTTACGTAGCTATGCATAGTAGAAACTTGGCATTTTTAAAATCTAAGGTAGAACTGTTTCCATTAAGCCTAAATTTCGGCTTAAACAAAATACGTAAAACTTCATTACATAGGGACTAGGGTTCATTAAGTGACATTAAAGCCAGTATGGTTTAAACTGCTTGGTTTGGGCCCTTTTAATATTTTTTGTCTTAACGTTGGCAGTTGGACCGAAAGCCCTTCCCCTATGAATGCATATGAACCATTTTTCCTTGGAAGACACTATAAGCTAAAAAGAAGTATGAGGAAACCAGTAATATACTCTCAAGTGCTTACCAGGATTGATCTGCTTAGGTTTTAAGGTGCTCAGGAAAAATTCACAGCTGCTTTTATTGGGGAAATGTGTTTCTTCCCAAAGGAATTAATCAACATTTTCTTTTGATTATGTAACTTTTAACAAACCTTTAAGGCCATTTGTTTAAGAATCAACATACTGAAAATTTGGGGGAATTTTACTAAATTTGGTGTAATAGCAATCATAAAAATTTTTTAAATTGTTCTGCATAAAAAATCATGCAGATATGTAGAGTTGCTGGTTCTTAAATGGCAATTGTAAGAATTCCTGCCCTCTGAAGAAAAAAATTTTTGAATTAAAAAATAAAAGCCTAGAAATGATTATAGTGAGCAAGAAACTCTGTTTCTAAAACTGCTATGAAAGAATACCATTCACTGGTAAAAGTGCTGGGAAACACAAAAATTGCTTCATCACTGAGCTATTTTTTTCGATCTTCTGGCCCAAAAAGCACCATAATGGAGCAATGATAGTTTATAAATGTGAATGTCTTTGGTTTTAATCTGTACTGCTATTGACCTCTTTGGTAGTTGTTTTCTTAAAATACCAATTTGAGGAGAAAAAGTTCTTGTGAAGGATCAAAGTTAAAAACCTGGTTGGTGGTGTCACTTTTCCTACTACTGCCAGGAACAGTTAAGAATTGCTATTCTAAGTGTTAATGATGCATCGCATCTTGAAGTTTCCCCTCCCAAGAGATTCCGAATACTAAATGTGATTCTCTTAACATTCCAAGGAGGAGAACTGATGTAAGAACCTACATTTTTTTTTTTTTTGCATGTTTTCTTCATAATGCAAAAGAGCAAATATCGAAGAGGCTTCACTTTATTGAAAATGTGACTGGCTTCCTATGGGACAGTAACCCTTATGTGTTAGGAATACGAACAGTGCTTGAAAATTCAGATCACATTAGCATGTTCCTGTTTGGCACTTTTCATGCAAGATGGTTATCTTGTGAACATTAACTGCTTAAGGAAGGGAGGAATAACAAAAGATTAGAATAATTAGATTAGATTAGAATAATTGCCTACAGTTGGAAAATGGAATGAGTGCCTCTGTTCCTTACCCTGTTCTGGAACCTCAAAGGGGGACTAAGGTAACCACTGCCCTCTAGGGTCCCATAATCTAGCAAGAAAGACAGGAATATAGACCCCTGACAGTATGATACAGTGTGGAAAGTTGTACAACCCACTCGAGACATGAAGACCGCTTGATGGGAGCACAGAGGAGGAGGCATTTAGTCCTGTGTGTGGCTTGGAGTAAGGAAGGACTAGAGCCTGTACAAGTAGGTGACTTCTGAGCTGGCAGAGAATGCAGCAGGGGGCATCCCAGGAGAGGAATCAGCATGAGCAAAGGCATGAGAACACATGGCATGCTCCAGGAACGGCACTATGTTCTGGTTAATTCAGTTCGTTCTTTGAACCACCACTTGTGAAATCGGATGTGCAAGGTGCAGCCCTAGGACCGGGGTTACAAAGGTAAATAGAACCTGTTCTCTTTCTACACCTAACAGGCTAGAGTGGGAAACAAATCAGTAAACCGTTAACTGAGAATTCAACCCTGTAAGTATGTAATGGAGGTATGAACAGCCTGGGAAAGAAGGAAAGCAATTCAGTCAACTTGATCTCTGGGAGAGAATTCATTATGCCACAGAAGCCTCAGAGGTGGTACTGCAAGAGCTTGAGTTCAGAGTTTGAGGAAGTCTCTACCAGGTGAAACAGAGGAACAGAGTATTAGGGATCAGCTCAGAGTGTGAACAAGTATCTGTACGTTGACATTAAATTAACATAAGTGTGTCTGAGAGTTGTGCTGGGTTTTTTTCTTAGTATTTTAGGCTCATTGTTAGAAACATGGCTGATGGGCGCCTGGGTGGCTCAGATGGTTAAGCGTCTGCCTTCGGCTCAGGTCATGATCCCAGGGTCCTGGGATCGAGTCCCGCATCGGACTCCCTGCTCCTTGGGAGCCTGCTTCTCCCTCTGCCTCTCTCTCTCTCTCTCTCTCATGAATAAATAAATAAAATCTTAAAAAAAAAAAAGAAAAAAGAAACATGGCTGATTTTAGAGTTTCCCAGCTGTTTAGAATCTGAGTAGCCAAGACCTTGCTGTGACAGGAAAGCAGTTTTTCGGACTCTTGATCCGTTAGAAACCAGATCGTGGCATCCACGTGCTGCTGCTGAGCGGTCCTTCCTCTGCCAGCCTTCTGTCACTGAGGCCAGTGCTGGGAGGTGAAATGTGCTCGTGTGCGCTCTACCCTTAGCGTTGTCGTAAGAGATCTTTCCGACGTTTGGCTGCATCTGATTTGTGAAGCTACAGTATTCTTTGCTTCTCATTTAGACGGAGTCAAAAGAAGGAATGCTAACATTCAAGCTAGTTTTTATATTCAGAGAGATAGGAAGAAGAGTACTGCTTGAAATGTTTATCCTTTAGTTAAATGGGAATTTTGAGGATTTTAAATGAAACAGATTTTTCAGCATTCATATTTTGAATATAGTTACCTTAGATCAGAATCTGATGGATCTTTTTGAGTCAGTTTTGTTTCAAATGTCCAGAGAATACTATGTGAGAATATGAAGATTCACTTTGGTCATTATATTTATTTGCTTTGATAAAGGTAACAGCAACAGGTAATACACTTTAAGAATTTATACACACACACGCGTATTTTATACACAGTTTGTGTGTGCATTATGTAGATAGGTAAGTAGGTAGAATTGAGCCCATAAAGCCAGAAGTTACATGAGACCGTGCACTAGTGGGCCAGGGAAACCTAACTGGCCACAGTGTTGACCTTGAGTTTTTACAGGCCAGATTTAGGCTTTACGGCTTTTATTTTTGTTTCCTTATAATCATAATTGGATGATGACCACTGTCAAAAGAGCCAAGTCCTTTAGCAGTTGCCCTATTCCTTCTCACTTATTAGTCACTTAAGTGACAGCTATTCTAAAAGGCCAGGGTTTAATGAAAACAGAATTCAGAGAAATGTGTGTGCCTCTACTGTGCTCAGCTATAATCTTCTCCAATATCTTGTTTGAGAAAAATGATATATGTACCCAAGATACTTTGTGTTCAAGAATATGAAAATACACCTGAAGTGATCTTTGACCCATTTCAGAGAGACTCCATGAAAAGTTCTTCTAGAGCAGCAATGTGGTCCCAGAGCAGCAACATAAACCTCACTTGTTAGAAATGCAAATTCATGGGCCCTACCCCAGGCCTACTGAATCAGAAACTCTGTTTGTGGGCCCTTTGATCTGTCTTAACAAACCTTCTGTGTGATTCTGGCTTATGCCAAAGTTGAAGAACCACTATTCTACAGAAATAGAAAACAAAATTAGATAGGTATGTACTGGGTACTTGAAATTACCAGGAATAGGACTGCCTGAGAAAAGAAGATGGCCACTAACCTACATGAGGAGGGAGTTTAAAGGTTTAGGAGGGAGGGCGGGTGATGTGATCATTATCTTAGAAAGGCAAACCTAGAAAGTTAGAATAGGAGCAGCAATGAGGTGTCAGGTGATGGCTGCCGAAGTGGGAAGGGAGGTGTGCCATCAGCTGAACTCTTGTTGGTTATAGGAAATACAGTGTAGAGGCTTTTCTATTTAAGAGAATGAATAGCCAACAGATTGAAAGTTAAAAGCTGATGGAACCAACAGGCATGAACATGTGCAAACATAAAAGGTTATCTCAAATGCAAGTAGTTATTTATAGAAAAATTACAGAAAAGGTGCCAACTTTGACAGCTGAAAGACCTCAGTAACTTTAAATGAAAGTATTTAAATAAAGTAGCCTTCAATAGGGATTGAGCCCCCCCAGGATTCCTAAATCCATTAGAATGCTTGAGATTGTTAAACTTCGTGAAGTTGTACTAGATTCCCTCTCAGGGTTAACTGCCAAGGGAAGAGTGAGTGTGTGTGTCCATCTGTGTGTCCGTCAGTTGGGGAAGGAAGGAGGAAATCTGAGCTAAGTATCTGAAGTATCAGGCAGTAAGATTAATGAATTACAGACTACAGTAATCTAATTGTGCATTTATCCCACATGTCAAAGTAGGTTCTCTCAGCTGAATCTGTGAAGTATAGTGTAGTGTGTAACACTTAAGATTTGTCATTCATCTAAGGAAACTTCAGAGGCTAGCTGGAATATCCTAATTCAATTCTTTATAAAAAGCTACCTTTTGGAAATATTCACTCCTTGTAAATTCTAACAGAAGGCACTTCAAAGGAGCCTAAAAACAGTATTTTGATTTAAAAGAAAACTGCCATGTTTTGAATAAGTAACCACTTTAAAAATTGAACCTAGGTAAGCTATTCTTGTTTTATGTGCTCTCAGGATATTTTGTACCAAAAATTAGTCCAAGGGAAAACTGAGATTTAAGCATCTATGTGACACTCTCCCAAGAAGTTTACATATATCTGTTCAATTCTCCACCTATGAGATAGGAATTATCATCCTTATTGTGTGAGTGAAGAAACAGACTTTGAGAAGCTAAATAACATAGAAACATAAGGAAATGGGTCTGATTCCAAAGCCCACGTTCTTTTTACCAGGATACCTAATTCATCTCTGACTTTAGGAAACCAAAAATCTACATGCAGGACCTATGGCCACTTGTAGACAACAATTTTATCTAATATATATATCATCATAGCCTTTTTATCTTAATTGGCTTAAATGCCCAGCATCAAATCCAGAGCTAGGACCAACTGGTTAAGAAAATGTTAATGCAGAGAACTAAATGTGCCCTAAAATACCTAGAACAGAGCTAGCTACCCATCAATATGAGAAGTGATCTAGTTCAGCAGCCAAATGAATAGTAACCTCTTGTGTGGGGTTTTGAAAGCACGTTTTCATTTGACCAGTCTTTCCTGAGCTTAATCAGTCCTGTGTCTGTGTGTGGCAAAGAACAGACCCCACTGAGTGCCTAAAGCATTGTTTATGACATGTAGTCACTCTGGATCTCAGTGACATGTGAGGACATTCCTTGTCTTCCTCAAAGTACTACATCATTTTTTTTCCCCTCTCAAACCAGAATTACTCTGCAATTATTGAGTAATGAAATCAGGACCCCCTGAAGACCATGGACATAGTCCCTCTCAAACCTAGGATTCTAAACACACTGCTTTTCTTGATAGTTTGGTGTGCCGTCACCCCACACAGAGCCACCATTTTCCAATGAGCCTTTAAATCATTTGGAAATGGATTTGAGAAACAAGAATCCTGTGCTTTTACCGTTTTTTTGTTTCTTCATGAAACAAACAGCGCAATACTTCTGAATGCCACATTGCATGACTAGGTCACAGAATTCCCCATTCTGCCTAGGAAGCTGTCCCTTTTGAAGTTCTGTGTGTTTGATTTAGTGACGGTACACTATTTGTAGAAAGTGGGTTTCAGTATAAACCATAACCACAGAGGTAAATCTATGGTTCAGTGTATGATCTGACGTACAGGAAGTGTCTGGGTCTAATGATGAAACTTTTTAACTTTCCAGATGACAGAACAAAGGAAGCAGAAACAAAGAATTGGTCTTCTAGGACATCCTCCTCATATGAATGTCAACCCACAGCAACCAGCATAAGCAAATGAAATAAAGGAATCTCCTGTACCTTTTCTAATTATTATTAGTGTGGGTATGGCTACTTAGTTCTGATTCACCCACAAAGGTGACATTAATGCCTAGTACATTTGTAAATAATCAGTTTTATACTGTATGTATATGATTGCTACTCTAAAGGTTTGGATATATGTATTGTAACTAGAATTGTTGGCATGATGAAATTTCATTTGTGCCAAAAATATTAAAAATGCCTTTTTTGGAAGGACTAAAGAAAGCATCTGATTTGCACTTGAACCAGATTATAGATTTAAAAGTATATGACCTGTATTTTGTATTTAAAACTAGAATAGCCAGTATTTATGTTTTTTATAAAACTGTGCAATACGAATTATGCAATCACAATGAATTTGTAACTCCTGAGTGTCCTAAAGGGAGTGCACATCTTTGAAGCTGGTGTGTTAATACTATGTAATAAATGGTTAAATATCAAAGGATGCTGCTGCCAAAATCATATGAATAGTGAGTTTCCGGCCCCTGGGCGTTTTGTACCATATACTTCTCTGTGGTGATACTGTTTCTCGTTGCTGGTGGCATTAGGGCCTCTGTCTAATAGTGACAGTGCTCCAAGTCAGCATTCATTTTAAGAAAAGCAACTTTAGTTTCAAAGATAATTTTAAGCTTCCGAACTGATCATTTAAACTTTAAGTAAGAGCTAAATTAGAAGCTCAGACTTTAGCTTGTGAAGTTAATGAATTTTTGAAAGGGAACTTTTTATGCAACATTTGGAATAAATGCATACTGCTGGCCAATCAGTGTCCTCTCCAAGGTGAATTCTGGTGTCACGCAATAAAGAAATGAATAACTGATGGTGTCTAGATTATCTAGTCCAAACAGTAGAGTTGATTTTTTTCTTCATCTGAACCAACATGCTACAGTAGCTAAGAAGTATTTAAACTATATACATCCATATAAAGATGAAATATGATCTATCCCATTAGAACTCATAGTTGAACACTGACATGTTATTCTTGTGAAAGAGCCACATTTTGGTTTTATTTCCTTGTCACATGATTTCTTTCCTTGATGGATGAAAAGTATGAAAGGAAACTTTTATATCTGTTGCCTAGTTTTGTACATGGATCTCATTTTACAAGAGAATCTCTCTGCAAAAAAAAGTTTAAAAATGTACTGAAAGCAGAGTTCTGAAATGAGTAAAGTTTGTAAATGCATATATGAAAATAAATATTTAATGATGCAGAATAATATACAGTGGTGGACTGGTGGCTTTCATTTTGGCATTTCTTTGTGTCTTAACAGCTGTTCCAATTACTTATTTTCCTTGGGACCAATTTAAAGTGCAACTGGTTCGGTTACCAGATTAATTCTGAAAATGTTTACCTGATTAGCGAGTGATCAGGGAGTGTTTAATACGATGTTCATTCATTTTTCTAGAGCGGCTGCCAAGCAGACTGTCCTGAGCAGCGAGCACCAGGGCACGCGGAGGGAAAGTCAGGGGTGGGCTCTGATGAGGCCCCGGCCTCCTGGGCTTTCCTGGGACTCGAGGGCTCTGACTTGCTGTCTGCAATAAAACAGTGGCCGTTTGTTTTACTTCGTGTCCAGTGGTTGGAGGCCTTCAGCAAGACTGTCAAAAATGTTTCACAGAGCTGACTCGTCTATCCAAAGGTAGTAAAACTCGTTCCCTCCTCAAAGCAATGCCTGCCTGCTTGCTCTTTTAACACTGATTCTCTCTGTGCTTTGGTAAATACGAATAATTACCACCCAACGTTGGGAACTAGGTCAGGATTGAGTTCCAGTTAAATGACTAGTTTCATAACCAATGCTTCTACGTTATAAATTTGATAACTTAAAAAAACAAATGAATAATTTTCCAGTCAATGCAGTGTATCTCCGTATTTTTCCGTAATAAGGCAAACCCAAGATAGACACACACTTGAGCCTGTAAACAAAAGCGCCGTCTCTGTTGGAGGCCACCACCTGCGCTTGAGCCAGCGAGGACTTGCTCCTCCTCGGGGTTCTCTTTGACCTCTTGTGCTGCCCAGCACCGCACGGCAGTGTGTGTGTGGTTTGTCTCCCCAGTCCCATCCAGTTCACTGGAAAGTTCTGCATTGACATGTCCAGGTTGCAGCGTTTACAGGTTTGTCATGTTTCATCTGAATCCTGTCGCTTAAGATCTAAATCTTCCTTCAATTTGCCAGCTTCAGCAGAAAATAAATGGAATTGGAATGCCACTCCACCCTGTATGTGGCAGATCCTACCCTGGGAGTTTGGGTGTGAACACAAAGCTAGTATAATTGAAACATAAAATCTGAAGTTAAAACTTCTATAGCCTTTGATGTGTAATTGTGATTTCACCTTTCTCCAGATGTTGCTTTTTCAAACACTTCTATTTCAAGGATAGAGGTCCACATCGCCTTCAAATTTGCCTGGTATTATCAGGCTGAGTAACAAATGTGGTAATAGAGTGCTAATATGCAAGAAAGTCTTTTTGGCTTTATTTAATTTTAAAAGGTTGCTGTAGCACCAATCCAAAATTCCAGATTTTATCAATTTCCTTAAATAAACCATTTGTTAAATCAAAGGATCTGGGAAATTCCATTCCACTTTTCTAAAATTTATAATATCTTGCCCTTTGCTACTTCTGTATATAAAACTGTGTACTGATAAACCTTCTTTTCCCCTACAAAGAAAGCTTCTACTCTTTGCTGGGTCCTAAAGCTTTAAATGCTATTCCATCCAATTTTTCTTAGTACTGTATCTGTCTCTACTCACCCCACACACATACAAAATACAACTTCTTTTATTTCATTCTTTAAAAATTTGATTCAACTTAATTGTTTTGTTTCCAAGTTCATGCTTCTTATTCGTTGTTCTTCACTCAGCCAATTTTTTTATTTGGTTGTACTTTCTGAAAATGGATTGCTTGATTTGGGTCCTATAAAAACTGCTCTTTCATCCTGTTTAAATATTTCCTAACATAAATTATAAAGCAAGCATACTTTATTTCTGGAAGCTAACCAACAGTCTATGCAGTAGAGCAAACTAAACAAAGCTTTACTTATGTGCTAGTGGGACATTATCAAGATCTTCACAGTAAACTAAGGAATTAACCTGTTAAAAATTCAATTCTAGATTTCTCTATCCTCCTACTGAGGATGGTCTACTATCCTCCTACTGAGGATGGTCTACTATCCTCCTACTGAGCATGATAATGCATGAATGAGAAATAGCCTGGAAATTTCTGACAGTTATTTTAAGGCTGACTTCTGGGCTGCAGAGATGGAAATTTACTCCTTCAAAAATACTAAATACAAAAGGGGCATAACTACATACTTCTAGAAGTAGAGTTGGTTTTTGCTAAAATAATGTTTTTACAGATTTTAAAGGACAGAATAGGTACTTGATAGAAGGTGTAAATTATATGACAATAAAAGTCACTTTTATAGAAGACAGGATATTACAAAGGTCTCCTACAGAAGGCTCTTGAGACAATATGCTGTATCTACCAAACCATACAGCAGGAGTGAAACTCATTTCAAAGATAAGAAATCGAGAGACTTAGAGGGGCGCTCGGCTGGCTCTGGCGGTAGAGCATGCGACTCTTGATCTCAGGGTCATGAGTTCGAGCCCCATGTTGAGCACAGAGATTAAGAAAAAAAAAAGAAGAGAGAGAAAAGAAATTGAGACTTAGAGAGGTAAAGCAACTGGCCTAAGGACTCAGTTCCAGAATAAACAAAGGTCTCCTGACTTAGCCAAATACAGAGAGCATTCTTCCCACTTACTACCTGTCTTCCAGAATGGGACTGTAATATCTCATGAGAAATCAGTTTTCCACAAGAGTTCTCCCTTCACAGAAAGTGCTTAGGGAGAATTGTGCTTTGTCCTACGATGCAAATCGACTTGCTTTTCTTTACAAACCTATTTTTATAAGGGATCTACAAGTTAGAAAGTACTGAATATGAATACTTTGTCAAGACTGAAAACTGTGGCAAAGGTAAGCAGCTCCTAAAATCTCTCTTTTACAACTACCAATCTCATAGAATACTTCTTACTTAACTGCATTTTTCAGAAGGAGAATCTGTTCTCTCAATGAGGGTGGCTTCCTCCTAGTGAAAACATTCAGATACAGATCACTGGCATCCTATCCTACCACAGAAGTAGGTGTTTATTAGCAAACCCCACTTTGCTCTTGTTCAGTATACTGATAATTTGCTAACAATCAACTAGAGTGTTGGAAAACCCCCATAAAGATTTCAATTTTACAGAAAGTACCCAAAATTCCACCAGTTTTGCATCACAAAGTAGTGGTTAAAGTAAAGTTTTGAGTAAAATGCCATGTGTGTGGTTTTTGTGGGTGGTTGCAGCTCAAAACGACTATTAGGCCTCATCAGTTATCTACAGGGGAGAGCTATGATGGCAATTATAAATTAAGACAATTATGATTATCATAACTTTTTTTTCTTCTTTGGCAATATATACCACATTGGTAATTCTTGCAACCTAACGACAACTCAGAATCATAACTAGCCTTTAAGTGTGGGCCCCCAAAACCTGCCAAAATAAAGAAAATAAAAAGGTCGATCCCTAGGGGGTTTTGACATGTGGTCAACTCCCAACAATGCTTATGGACTATGGGTTCTCCAGGTGCCGGTATTTTAAACTCATCTGGTAAAACAAATCTCTAGCTTACTGGGGGTACCACATTTTAAAGAGAGAAAAATTTACCAAAGGAGAAACTTAAAATACTTTAAGGTCATGACAAACCAGTGTGAAAGAGAATCCTAACACCTAGAAGTGAAACTGCATCATCCACCCAGCCTGGAAAGAAAAAAGAAAGCTAAAAACCACTATAGAATAAGAATGCAGAGTTTGAGAAAACCCCTAAGGTGAATTGTGAACAACAACAAAAAAAAAGAGCCCCCACAACATAAGAAATGCATACTGTATGCAAGAACCACTAATGGAAAGAGTTTGCCAGCATTTCTGTAATTACCTCACAAAAAATGGTTAGTCCCATGTAAAGAATGGAACTTTCAACAATCCAGGAATTTAACTGTTCATTCCAGAACTCAAGTTATTTAATCTTTTTTCATATGCTTGTCAGCTATAGCATCTCATCAAGTCTTGTCAGAAGCTTTCTGTACGAGTTCTCTGGAAGAACAAAAATTGAGATTTGGTATGAAACTGGGACAAGGAGCCCAGAAGCGCACAAGTCTTGGGGGCTAAGCATTGACTCACTTCAGAGCCCACAGGGCAGCACAGTGGGATGAAAAGAACAAGGACCTTGAAGTTGGTTGAGAGTCTTCGTACCAGCTCTGCCACTTCAGTGCTATGACTTCGAGCAAGTCCTTTAATCACTATAATTGTCACACCCCATCTAAAGAATGGACATCACCACTTACTCCTTTGGGCAATAATGAGCATTAAAGACACTTGAGCATGTCAAGTGTCTCTCTATATATATCCAATACATGCTCTTACCCATTTCTTTGCAACATAATCACTTCCTTTCTCATACCTATCCACAATCTCAGCCAAATAGTAAATGACCAAAGATGCTTTCTGTTCCTACCAAATGGGCCTGATACTACTGTAGGATCCTAAATCCTCATGTTTGAACATGACACGTTGGGATCACATTGAGTCATTTTTTAAAATTGTATCTCTAACATCCAAACTATGTCTTAACTACCAATCTGAACTGAATTTATACAGAAAGGAAACTATCCCAGCTTATGACTTCCAGATAATTATTCTCATATTTGTGATCAGTGTTGAATTCAAATCTGACTTTTCAAAATATTCTTCATAGAAAGATGTTTTATCTTCTGGAGGATGATGTGTTTCCTTAGTTTATGAAATGCTTTCTCTTTTTTTTTTAAGATTTTATTTATTTTTATTATTTGAGAGCGAGAGAGAGCAGGAGCGGGATGAAGGCAGAGGGAGAAGCAGACTCCCGGCTGAGCAGGGAGCCCGATGCGGGATTCAATCCCACGACTCCAGGATCATGACCTGAGCCGAAGGCAGATGCTTAACCAACTGAGCCAGCCAGGTGCCCAGTTTATGAAATGCTTTCACCTACATTCTCATTTACACCTCCCATTATCCCTGACATCTGCATGGTGCTAAATTATTCCATCTGTCATTTAACATGCAAATGCATATTTTAGACCAGATCCCACATAACGGTGGAGAGCCCAGCACTCCTAAGGAGGATCCTAAGGAGGGTGCTTAGAAGTTCCTAATGACTCCTTGTCACTTCTGATCCTAAACCCCAAATGCAACCTGATTCTCATCATCTGCCCTCTCTTTCACTTCACACCTACTGCTGACACAGCCTGCTCTACTCTCTGTCCCCAAAACACATTAACATCTGGGTGTCATGCAAGCAGATCTTCATGGGAGGAAGATTATAACAGCGAATAGGAAACAACTTAAAATTGAGAATCGGACATCAAAGCCCACTCCCCCTTCCTTCTCTGCCACTGGAGGAGCAACTTCTCACGTCTACCTTACTGCTGGGCCCACTCTCTTACCACTCCTGCCCAAACAAAAGCATAATTAAAAAATTCCCTCCAGCCTCAATTAAAAACAAAAACTTCTTGTTTCTTTACCATGCAGAGCAATTTCAACCCCCAGGTCCCAACCACTCCTATCTAAATTAGCCCTTTACCTTGACCACACCAAACCAAACCAACCAACCAACAAAAAACATAATTCCATTGTCCTTAGCTTCCAACTCAAAGATTGACCACTTTTTAAAGTAGCTTTTTTTTTTTTCCCTTCCTGATACATCCCTATCTTAAAGAAGAAAAAATCCATTTAGAAAGGCTAAGTGATTTGGTCCAAATAGAACCTGGGACCTAGGATTCCAGGGCCGATCATGTGATCTTATCCACATTCGTGGACGCCGCTGCTTCACTCTGCAAGGTGCGGTCCTGCTGATAAGGTGCTGAGGCCTCCCCTTCTTCCCTGCCCACCTGTTTGGGGAAAATCTGTACCAGCTAAAAATTCTGAGACACAAAGGAATGTAAAAGTTCTTAAGGGTCATGGCTGCACTAGTTCATTTCTGTACCATGGGTCCCTAGCACGGTTCCTGCCAAAGGTGTTCAATACATGAGGGGAGGGAAAATATTTGCAAATCTTCACTTAATCTGCTCAAGGGTTTTGGAGCCAAGGCCAATTAGGAGTCTTTCAGTAAAGAAGGGGTATCTAGTAGCGGCCCCAAGGGTGTTACATATAGAACAGTCACTACTCCTTTTGCTGCTAATTGACCATTTAATCCTACAACTAATGATTAACTGGAATGCCTCTGGCTCCTACAGCCCCGCTTCACAACTCAAGACCATCTTCCACTCCACTGCTCCCTCTAACCTAGTGACCCCCCACCTCTCCCTTCTTTCAATTCTTTAACAGGTTAACGCGTGACTGTGTTGTCTCCATGAAGGCGCAAATTCAGACGCACGCATACTCCCACGCTCCCCTCTCCACCACAGCCCCTCGTCTAACAACACTAAAAGACACCTTCCCTCCATGATCCGTGGAGTGCTGTAGCAGTTCTCAGAGGGTCCGCAAAGAGACAGAACACAATTTAGGTAACAGAAGGAAGTGAGGGCCATTTTGGGTAACAAAGAATTATGGTTCATTTACATATGAACATACATACAACATGGATGAATCTCAAAAGCATTACGTGAAACAACTTAAGTCAGATTTGAAAGGCTACATAATGTGTCATTCCCTGTATATGACATTCCAGAAAAAGCAAAACTACAGGGACAGAAATCAGATCAGTGGTTGCCAGATACAGGAAGTATGAGAAAGGGATCTATTACAAAGGGACACTAGGGAAATATATTGGATAATGGAAAGATCTTCGGTGTGTTAGTAGTTATGACTACACAGGCTTCTCAAAATTCAAGAACTACAACCTAAAAGAAGTAAATTGTACTATATGTAAATTATACCTCAGTAAACTTGACTGAAAATATTTCTAAAAACTAATGGGGGTGAGGGAGGGGAGATAAAAGGGCCAGGTCCAAGAATTTGCATTTTTAATTTGTTCCCCAGGTAATTCTGATGCAGGCTGTCCACAGTCCACAGGCTGAGAAGCACTGCTAATGTTTGGATCGCATCACAGTACCTTTATCCTTTTTGCCACACACAATGTGCGCACTTTCGGAATGGAGTATCTTTTCACAGAGTTCAGTAGGAGGGTAAGAGCACAAAATATGCTCACTGGGTGTCCTGTAAGGCTGGCAGTGAGACTTCAAAAAAAAAAAGATAAGGTGTGTTCCTGCTTTAAAAAAAATGGTTTTAGAACTTGTAAATGCAACAGTCCTCTAGTAATGCTGTATTCACCTTCTGTTGCTGCCACAACAAGTTACCAAAAATGTAGTGGCTTAAACAACACAAATTACACTTCCGGTGAGTCTACAATGGCTTGGCAGGGCTGCATTACTTCTGGAGGCATTAGGGGAGAATCTATTTCCTTGCCTTTCTTGGCTTCAAAAGGAAGCCTGCATTCCCCGGCTTGTGGCCTGCTCCCATCTTCAAAACCTGAAATGGCCCGTCGAGTTTTCCCATCTCAAAATCCTTAACATAATCACATCTGCAAAATCCCTTTGCCATGGGTAACATATTCATAGGGTTTGGGCATTACGATGTTGACATCTTTAAGGGGTCTGTTATTCTGCCTACCACATACACCTAAGCAGAGTCTAGGCAAGTGCTTAGGTATAAGACAAGAAAAGCAAATCACTCATCTGTTTTCAAGCTTAACTGATTTGAATACAATTAGGAAGGTCACATTTTCTTATGGTCCAAACAGACTGAAAAGTCAGTTCATTAACATGATTGTAAAAACTGATAAAGCTATACAGGATTACCTAAGACGGTATGTTGCTTCCTTTTACCTTCACTACTGATACTCTTGGACAACCAGAAACAACTATAAAAGAGATGTGTTTGCTTTTTTAGACACACACACACACACACATCTTATTTTCCTCAGTTTTACTTTTGAGCATTAGCACTTTTGTGAGGGGTGCCTGGGTGGCTTAGTCAGTTAAGCAACCAGCTCTTGATTTCGGCTCAGGTCATGATCTCTGGGTCGTGAGATCAAGCCCTGCTTGGGCTCCGCTGAGCATGGAGCCTGCTTGTGAATCTCTCTCCCCCTCTGCCTCTGTCCCACCTCCCCACCTATAAAAAAATAAGTAAATAAGACCCAGTGAAACTCAAAGAAAACAAAAGTGGACCATAAACTTCCCAGGCAATAAGCCTTGTTGGGGGGGGGCGGGGGGGGGGGCGGGGGGGGAGGGGAAGCCGATATATACCTGCATAAGATTAGAAAATTTAAATAATATGCCACCCATATTTCTTCTTTGGTGAGTGTCTGTACAATTTTTTTGCTTACCTTTTTATTTATTTTACTATTACCAAATTTTAAGTTTTGTTTTTTATATTCTGGTTGCCATTTCTTTATCAAATACATGTTTTGCAAATACTTTTCCCCCCCTGGTCTATGGCTTGTCTTTTTATTTCCTTAGCACAGCTTTTCAAACATCCAAAATTTTTAATTTTGACAAAACCCAATTTATCAAATTTTTTCTTTTGTGGTTCATGTTTTTTTGTGTCCTAAGAAATCTTTGTCTAAGATTCCAAAGACTTTCCAGGTTTTCTTTCAGAACAGCAGTGTACAATAAAGCTTTCTGTGATGATGAAAATGTGCTATCCTCCAAGCTAACCTATACACTAGCTATAGCGAACGGCACACAGCTACTGAGGACTTGACATGTGGCTAGAACTAAGAGCTGAATTTTAAAATTGTATTTAGTTTTAATTATTTAAATTTAAATAGCCACATGTAGCTACCATATGGACAGGAAGTTCTAGAAGTGTTATAGTTTTGATTTTACATTTTGGTCTATGATACATTTTGAGTTAATTTTTGTATGTGTTTGAAGTATGGATCAGGGTTCATTTTTTAAAAATACGGACATCCAATTATTCTAGCACCATTTTGTGAAAAGACTACCTTTCACTCCAGTGAGTTATCTTGGCACCTGTGGCCATGTTTATGTCTTTTTCTGAACTCTGTATTCTGTTCCATTGACCTATATGTCTATCCTTTCACCAGGATCACCCTTCCTTGGTATATGGTCAACTGACCTTCAACAAAGGCGTCCAGAATACAAAATGGGGAAAGGATGGTCTCTTCATCAAATGGTGCTGAGAAAACTGGACATCCACATGCAAAAGAATAAAACTGAATTCTTATCTGATACCATATACAAAAATCTACTCAAATGGATTAAAAACTTAAATGTAAGACCTGAAACTGAAAAACCCTAAGGGGTGGGGGGTGGGGGGGCGGGAACAGGGAAAAGCTTCATGACACTGGTCTTAGCAATGATTTCTTGAATATGACACCAAAAG
Source organism: Mirounga angustirostris (assembly GCF_029215605.1). Classification (NCBI taxonomy): domain Eukaryota; kingdom Metazoa; phylum Chordata; class Mammalia; order Carnivora; family Phocidae; genus Mirounga; species Mirounga angustirostris. Next base: position 169,697,789 of record NW_026991709.1, on the reverse strand, counting down.
GATAGGCAGTAGATGCACAAATAGAAAAGCTGGGACTACAACAAACTAAAAAGCTCCTGTACAGCAAAGAGAACAATCAACAGAGTGAAAAATCAATCTATCAAAACGGAGAAAATATTTTGCAAATTTATAAGGGATTAATATCCAAAACATTTAAGGAACTCTTACAACTCAAAAGCAAAAAAAACACAAATAATTTGATTAAAAATAGGCAAGAAATTTGAACACTTTTCCAAAGAAGACATACAAATGGCCAGTAAACATATGAAAAGATGCTCAACATCATTAGACATCAGGGAAATGCAAATAGAAACACAATGAGCTAACACCTCACACCTGTTAGGATGGCCATTATCAAGAAAACAAAGTAACAAGTATAGAGAATGTGGAGAAACTGAAACCCTTGTACACTGTTGATGGAAATGTAAAGTGGTATAGCCACTATAAAAAAAAAATATGAAGGTTACTCAAAAAATATATAAAATAGGGGCACCTGGGTGGCTCAGTCATTAGGCGTCTGCCTTCAGCTCAGGTCATGATTCCAGGGTCCTGGAATCAAGCCCTGCATTGGGCTCCCTGCTCCGCGGGGAGCCTGCTTCTCCCTGTCCCACTCCCCCTGCTTGTGTTCCCTCTCTTGCTGTGTCTCTCTCTGTCAAAATAAATAAAATCTTAAAAATATATATATACATATATGTGCGTGTATATATATATACATATATATAAAATAAAACAACCATATGATACACCAATCCCATTTCTGGGTATTAATCCAAAAGAATTGGGGGCACCTAGGTGGCTCAGTTGGTTGGGTGTCTGCCTTCAGTTCATGTCATAATCTCAGGATCCTGGAATGGAGCCCTGCATCAGGCTCTCTGCTCAGTGGGGAGTCTGCTTCTCCCTCTCCCTCTGTGCTCCTCTCTCTCTCTCTCAAATAAATAAAATCTTTTAAAAAGAAAAAAGTCCAAAAGAAGTGAAATCATGTTCTCAAAGAGATATCTGCGCTCCAGATTTACTACAGCATTATTCACAATAGCCAAGAGGTAGAAACAACCTAAATGTCTGTTGACAGATAAATGGATAAAGAAAACATGGTATATACAAACAATGGAATATAATTCAGCCATAAAAAGGAAGGAAATCTTGTCATATGCCAGAAAATAGATGGAAGTTGAGGACATTATGCTAAATGAAATAAGCCAGTCATGGGCAATTATTGCATGATTCCACTTATATGAGGTTCTAAACTAGTCAAAAGTCATCAAAGCACAAAATACAATAGTGTTGCCAAAGTCTGAGAAGAGGTGGAAACAAGGAGTCACTATTCAACGAGTATAAACTTCCAGTCATGCAAGATTGAAAAGTTCTAGAGAGCTGCTATACACTATACCTACAGTTAATAATCTGTATTGTACACTTAAAAATTTATTAAGGGTAGAGCTCATGTTCTGTGTATGTTTTACCACAGATTTAAAAAAATCACACAGTCTTAATTACTATAACTTTATAGTAAGTCTTGAAATCAGGTAGTATGAGTCTTCCAACTTGGCTTTTCTCTTTCAAAATTGTTTTGGCTGTAGTAAGTTCTTTGCTTCTCTATATAAATGTTAGAAACAGCCTATTGAACCACATAAATATAAAGGATTATAAGAGGCTACTACAAAAATTATATGCCAACAAATTGTACAATCTAGAAAAAAAAATGGATAAATTCTTAGAAACAATCCTCCAAGATTGAATTAGGAGGAAATAAAAATCTGAAAAGAAATTAGTAGAAAGTAATGAAATTAGGGGCACCTGGGTGGCTCAGTCAGTTAAGCATCTGCCTTCAGCTCAGGTCATCATCCCAGGGTCCCAGGATCAAGCCCCATGTCAGGCTCTCTGCTCAGTGGGAGCCTGATTCTCCCTTGGTCTCTGCCTGACACTCCCCCTGCTTGTGCACTTTGTCAAATAAATAAATAAAAATCTTTTTAAAAAAGTAATTAAATTAAATCAGTAATCAAAAAACTCCCCCAAAACAAAAGTTCAGGAAAAGATGGCTTCATAGGTAAATTCTACCAAACATTTTAAAGAGTTAACACCTATCCTTCTCTAACTATTCCAAATAATTGAAGAGAAAGGAATGCTTCTAAATTCATTCTACAAGGCTAGCATTACCCTGATAACAAAACCAGACAAAGACCCTACAAAAAAGAAAATTACAGGCCAATATCCCTGATGAACACAGATGCAAAACTCCTCAACAAAGTATTAGCAAATGAATTCAACAATACACTAAAAGGATCATTCACCACAATCAAGTAAGATTTATTCCAGAGATGCAAGGATGGTTCAATATCTGCAAATCAATTAATATAACACATTAATAAAGGGTAAAATATCATCTTGACAGATGCAGAAAAATCATCTGACAAAATTCAACATCAATTCATGATAAAAGCTCTCAACAAAGTGGGTGTAGCGAGAACATACCTCAACATAATGAAGTCCACAAATGATAAACCCACAGCTAACATACTCAGTGGTAAAAAGATCAAAGCTTTTCTTCTAATATCAGGAACAGAACAAGGATGTCCACTTTTACCACTTTTATTCAACAATGTACTGGAAGCTGTAGCCTTAGTATCAGACAAGTAAAAGGAATAAAAGGTATCCAAATCGGTAAAGAAGTAAAATTGTCACTATTTGCAGATGATATGATACTACATATAGAAAATCCTAAAGACATCACCAAAAACTATTAGAACTAATCAATGAATTCAGTGAAGTTGCAGGATACAAAATTAACATACAGAAATCTGTTGTGTTTCTATATACAAATAACATACTTGAAAAAGAAAAATTAAGATAACAATTCCATTTACCATTACATCAAAGAGAATAAAATACCTACGAATAAATTTAACCAAGGAGGCAAAAGATTTATACTCTGAAAAGTATAAGATACTGATAAAATAAACTGAGTATGACACAAATGAAAGATATACCATGCTTATGGTTGAAAGAATATTGTTAAAATGTCCATAGTACCCAGGGATGCGTGGGTTATTCAGTTGGTTTAGCATCTGACTCTTGGTTTCAGCTCAAGTCATGATCTCAGGTTCATGGGATCAAGCCCTGCATCAGGCTCTGCACTCAGTGGGGAGTCTGCTGGAGATTCTCTCTCTCTCTCTTCCCCCCTCTCTCCCTGCTTGTGCTCGCTCATTCACTCTCTAAAGTAATAAATAAATCTTAAAAAATAAAATAAAATGTCCATACTACCCAAAGCAATTCATAAAGATTTAGCAAAAATTCCATGCAATCCCCATTAAAATACCAGTAACATTTTTCACATAACTAGAATAATCCTAAAATTTGTATGGAACCACAAAAGACCCCAAATAGCCAAAGTAATCTTGAGAAAGATCAAAGATGGAGGTATCACATTCCCAGATTTCAAACTATACTACAAAGCCATAGTAATTAAAACAATATGGTACTGGCACAAAAACAGACTCATAGATCAATGGAACAGAGTAAAGACCCCAGAAATAAACCCATGCTTATGTGGCCAATTAATCTACAACAAAGGAGGAAAGAATATGCAATGGGAAAAAGACACTCAGCTCAATAAATGGTGATGGAAAACCTGGACTGCTACATGGAAAAAACGAAACTGGACCACTTTCCTACACTATATGCAAAAATAACTCAAAACGCATTAAAGACCTAAATGTGAGACCTGAAACCATAAAACTCCTAAAAGAAAACATAGGCAGTACATTCCTGGACACTGCTCTGAGCAGTATGTTTTTGGATCTGTCCCCTCAGGCAAGGGAAACAAAAGCAAAAATAAACTATTGTGACTACATCAAGCTAAAAAGCTGGGTACAGTGAAGGAAATCATCATCAAAATGAAAAGGCAACCTACTGAATGGGAAAAGATATTCGAAAATGATATATCTGGTAAGGGGCTAATATCCAAAATACATAAAGAACTCCTACAACTCAACACAAAACAAATCCAAATCAATTAAAAAATGTGAAGATCTGAATAGACATTTTTCCAAAGAAGACATACAGGGCCAACAGACACATGAAAAGATGCTTGACATCAATAATCATCAGGGAAATACAAACCAAAACCACAATGAGGTATTACCTCATACCTGTCAGAATGGCTTAGAATGAAAAAGAAATAACAAGTGTTGATGAGGATGTGGAGAAAAGGGAACCCTCATGTACTGTTGGTGGGAATGTAAACTGTGCAGCCACCACGGAAAAGAGTATGAAAGTTCCTCAAAAAATTAAAAATAGAAATACCATATGATCCAGTAATTCTACTTCTGGTTTACCAAAAGAAAATGAAAACACTGATTTGAAAAAATACATGCATCCCTATGTTTCTTGCAGCATTATTTACAATAGCCAAGATATGGAAGCAAACCAAGTGTCCATCCATAGATGAATGGATAAAAAAAAATGTTGTATGTATGTATGTATGTATGTATGTATGTATGTGGAACATTACTCAGCCATAAAAAGGAATGAAATCTTGTCATTTGCGGAAACATGGATCTAGAGGATATTATGCTAAGTGAAATGAGTGAGACAGGCAAAGACAAATACCATATGATTTCACTTATATGTGGAATCTAAAAAACAAATGAACAAACAAGACAGAAACAGAGTCACAGATACAGAGAACCAACTTGTGGTTGCCAGAGTGGAAGGGGGCAGAGGGATGAGGAAAACAGGTGAGGGGGATTAAGATGAACAAATACCAGTTACAAAATAAGTAACAGAGATATGAAGTACAGCATAGGGAATACAGTCAATAATATTGTAATTTTGTATAATGAGAGATAACTATACTTATCATGGTAAGCACTTCCTAACATGTATAAATGTTGAATCATTATGCTGTACACCTGAAACTAATATAACATTCTATGTCACCTATATTTCACTAGAAAATAAATAAATTTTAAAAAATAGCCCAGGGGCACCTGGGTGGCTAAGTCAGTTAAGTGGCCAACTCGATTTTGGCTCAGGTCATGATCTCAAGGTCCTGGGATCGAGCCCCTCATTGGGCTCCAAGCTCAGCAGGGAGTCTGCTTGAGGATTCTTTCTCTCTTTCTCCTTTTGCCCCTCACCCTGCTTACACACACACTCTCTCTAAAATAAGTCTTAAAAAAAAAACAAAATAAAAACAAAAATAACAACCTGATTTCCACAAAGAAAACTACTAACACTGTGATTATAATTTCACAAGAACATATACAGCAATTTGGTAAGAAATGACATTTTGACAATATTCAGTCTTCCAATCCATGAACACAGTCCATCTCGCCACTAATTTAGATCTCCTTTGATTTCTGTCATCAGTTTTGTAGTTTTCAGCATACAAATCTTGCATATATTTTGTTATATTTATCACTAAGTACTTTGTTTTGATGCTATTGTAAATAGCACTTTAAAAATTTTCAAGTTCAAAATGTTTGTTGTTAGAAAAGTAGGATTAATTTTCATATATTGACCTTGTATCTTGTGACCTTGCTAAACTTCCTACTACAGTAGATTTTTTGTAAATTCTTTGGAATTTTCTACATAGACAATCATGCTGTCTACCAATAGAGGCATTTTATTTCTCCCTTTCCAATCTATATGCCTATTTCTTTTTCATGCCTTATTGCACTAGCTAGGATCTCCAGAAAAAAAATGATGAATAGGAGTGGTGACAGCCAAAATCCTTGATTTGTTCTATCTTAGGGGGATAAAAATCAGTCTTTTGCTTTAAGTATGATGTTGGCTGTCGGTGTGTCATACATGGACTTTATCAGGTAGAGGAAGTTCACTTTTATTCCTACTTTTCTGAGAGTTTTATCAGGAATTAATGATAGATGTTAGTAAAGTGCTTTTTTTGCATCTATTGAGATGATCATATGGTTTTTCTTCTTCAGTCTGTTGATACGGTATACTGCATTGACTGATTTACAAATAGCCAACCAACCTTGCATCTTGTGATAAACCCCACTTGGTCAAGACATATTTACTCTTCTTTTTATGCAATGGATCTTTTCTCAATTATTTTGTGATAAAATACACGTAACATGTATTTTTTTTATGGTTGCCATCCCTCTGCCCCCTTCCACTCTGGCAACCACAAAATAAATACATGTACATGTAACATAAAATTTACCATCATGACATTTTTAGGTGTATAGTTCAGTGGCATTATAGAAATTCAAAACGTATGCAACCATCACCACCATCTATCGCCACAGCTCTTTTCATCTCACAAAACTAAAACTTTGTACTCATTAAACAATAAATCCCCATTCTCCCTTCCCTCAGCCCCTGCAAAACACTATTCTATTTTCTGTCTTTATGAGTTTGACTCCTCTATCTCATGTAAATGGAATCATATGGTATTTGTCTTTTTGTGATTGTCTTACTTCATTTAGCACAATGTCTAAGGGTTTATCCATGTTGTAGCATATGTGAGAATTTCCTTCCTTGTTAAGGTGAATAATATTCCACTGTATGTATATACCACATCTTGCTTATCCATTTATTTGTTGATGTACATTCTGGAGTACTTTTACATTTTAGCTATTGTGAATAATACTGCTATGAACATAGGTACAAAATCTCTCTTTAAGACCCTAGTTTCAGGGGTGCCTGGGTGGCTCAGTCATTAAGCATCTGCCTTTGGCTCAGGTCATGATCCCAGTGTCCTGGGATCGAGCCCCGCATCGGGCTCCCTGCTCAGGGGGAAGCCTGCTTCTCCCTCTCCCCACTTGTGTTCCCTCTCTCGCTGTGTCGCTCTTGTCAAATAATAAAAATCTTTTAAAAATAAATATCTTTAAAAAAAAAAAGACAGTAGTTTCAATCCTTTTGGGTGTAAACTCAGAAATGGAATTGCTGGGTCATATGGTAATCCTATTTTTAATTTTTTGGGTAACTACCATACCATTTTCCATAGCAGCTCTCATTCTATATTCCCATCAACAGTGCACAAGAGTTTCAATTTCTCCACATCCTCACCAACACTTATTATTTTTATTTATTCATTTATTTTTGATGGTAGCTATCCTAATGGGTATAAGTTAATACTGGCCTCATAAAATTAGTGGGAGAGTGTTCTTTCCTCTTCTATTTCTGGAAGAGTTTGTATAGAATTGCTATTATTTTTTCCTTAAATACTTGTAGAACTGGCCAGCGAAGCTATCAGAGTTGTCCTATGGGAAAGTTTTCAGATTGTCTATTACTTAAGTTTTGGTAGTCTTTTAAGAAATTTGTCCATTTCATCTAAGTTATCAAATTTATTGACATAAATTGCTAATATTCCCTATTAGCATTTTAATTTCTGTAGAACATACAGTGATGTTCTCTTTTTCATTCTTAATATTAACATTTGTATCTTCTGTTTTTTGCTGACAAGTCTTCTAGAGGTTTGTCAATTTCATCTTTCCAATACCAGCTTCTGGCTTTACGGACTTTTTTTATTTTTGTTTCAAACTTTATTTCTGCCCTGCACTATTTCCTACTAATTTCTGCTTCTTTGGGGCTTAATTTGCTCCTCTGTTTTTTAGTTTCTTAAGGTGGAAGCTGAGATCATTGATTTCAGGTATTTTTTGTTTCTTTTCTAATCTAAGTATTTTTAATGCTATGCATTTCCCTCTAAGCACTGCTTTAGCTTAGTCCCATATATTTTGCCATTCCATTCAAAATAATTTTTAATTTCCCTATGCCTTTGCTTTGGCTCATGGGTTTAGAGGTGTGTTAATTTCCAAATATTTGGAAATTATCCAGATATTGCTATCAATTTCTCATTTAATTCATTTGTGACCAGGGAAATAACACTTCTTTAAATTTGTTGAGGTTCATTTTATGGTCCAGAATGTCTAACTTTGTGAATTTTTCATATATACTTGAAAAAGAATGTGTATTCTGCTGTTGTTGCATGGAGTATCCTCTCGAAGTCAATTTAATCAAGTTGGTTGGTAGGGCTGTTTAGGTTTTCTACATCCCTATTCATCTTCTACTAGTTCTATGGGTTACTGAAGGAGGACTATTGACATCTCCAACTGAAATTGTATATTTGTCTATTTCACCTTTTGGTCCTTTCAGTTTTTGTGTTAGGTGTTTTCACATTTATGACTGTTACGTGTTCTTGATGAATTTACCCCTTATTCATTATGCAATGCTCTTCATCTATCCTAGTAATATTTCTTGTTCTGACATCTACTTTGTCCGGTATTAGTATAGCCACCTCATCTCTCTTTTCATTAGTGTTTTGGATAGTATATGTTATCTCCTTTTACTTTTAATGTATTTATGTCTTTATATTTAACTTGGATTCAAAAAATGTTGAGCAATTCCCTTCATCTTTTTTTTTCCATTTCTCACATGAATTAAGCAACACCTATATCAAAGTGATATAGGAGAACTAGATAAAAGGAGATAAAGTAAAAGCATTTTGTAAATCAAACAATGGTACATACACATATATATCATTATATACAAGTATACATGTATCATAAACTAATCCATGGTGCCCAAAGTCTAATGGCTTACTTTTATCCATCAGTGCTAATTTCCTACATTTTCAAATTTACTAGTTTTATTTTAATGAAACAGAATAAACAAATTTACCTTTCCTTTTCTGAAGTCAAAAACCCTTGTTTTGTTTTTTCTTTCTTTCTTTTTTTTTTTTTTTAAGATTTTATTTATTTATTTGACAGACAAGAGAAGGAACACAAGCAGGGGAGAGGGAGAAGGAGAAGCAGGCTTCCCGCTGAGCAGGGAGCCCGATGCGGGGCTTGATCTCAGGACCCTGGGATCATGACCTGAGCCGAAGGCAGATGCTTAATGACTGAGCCACCCAGGTGCCCCCAAAAACCCTTGTTTAAAACCCTCATCATCCAGGGGCGGCTGGGTGGTTCAGTCGGTCAGGCATCTGCCTTCAGCTCAGGTCATGATCTTGGGGTCCTGGGGTTGAGCCCAGCAATGGGCTCCCTGCTCAGCAGGGAACCTGCTTCTCACTGTCTCTCTCTGTGTGTGCATGCTCTAATAAGTAAAATCTTAAAAAAAAATAATAAAACCCTCATCATCCAATATCAATTTTATGAGCAAATTCTTAAATACTTGTTATGTGTTAAATTAAAATTCTTGATCCCTTTAATAAAGTGAGAAAATAATCAGTTGTGGCTAAGACCTACACTAACATTGCAAGATTATTTCATTTGAAACAAAGAAAAAATAAAAATGTTAAAGAAAACGAGTACTCTCAAAGAAACACTATAAATATCCAGGATTTCTATCACAATTGAAAGGCATAACTTTCCAGGAAGATTCTTTTCTCTTAAAAAAAGAAACAAAAAAACAGGGCCTCTGGGTGGTGCAGTCGGTTAAGTGTCTGCCTTCAGCTCAGGTCATGATCCCAGGGTCCTGGGATCAAGTCCCGCATCAGGTCCCTGCTCTTCTCCCTCTCCCTCCGCCTGCTGCTCCCCCTGCTTGTGCTCTCTGTCAAATAAATAAATAAATAGAGAAAACAGGTCATAAATGTCCTGGGGTGGAGGAACATATAATAAACAGTTTTATTCCCCAGTGTCCAAAATGATGAAGTGAAATAATGGATATAAATGATATATATAAATTGTCAATAGTACATGCTCAACAAATGTCTATTATGATTGTTGCAATTACTCAGCTACTACAGTGTGTTAAATAATGTATGTTGAACTGAAATAGTGAGTGAGACCAAGGACAACTAATTCTTTAAAGCCAATTTCAGGAAACTGAAACATCTGCATGTAAACTCTACAAGTGTTTACAATACTAAAATGAAAAACTGAAAATAAATGAAAAAGTTCCTGGAATCTCTCAGAGGCTTTCAATTAGATAGCATCAATCAAATGGCTACTTTTTCCAACAAAGACCTATATGGGGACAAGCTACCAACTTTTAGCAAACATCTTCCACTCACTTAAAAGGTCAAGATCAATCAGCTATTTATACATCCTTTAGACACAAGGCATCACATACTATGTGTAGTCATGGTAGGCTTACCAAAAAACTAGTCATATTCTGGCAAAGCATGTTGTATGATAAACAGACCATAAACAGAAACTATCACTGGCACTTGGGCAAAATCCAGCTGGGTTTCTTTATCCCTGATCCCGGTTTCAGCTGCAGGTTTTTTCCAGAAAGAACAGTAGCTTGATTTACTCAACACTCTGCTAAAGTCAGGGTGTGGTCATCCTTCTCTAAATAATATTACAAATGGATTTTCCTGAACTCTTGTAGCAACAGGATCTTAAAGTGGTTACTGGTAAGAAAAGGTGAGATTAAGGTCAAAATGCACATCTATACAAAAGTAATAAATTAGTTTTCAAGGACCACCTAGAAACAATGGAGGCAGGGTATTATGGAGACCAAAATAAAGAGTTAATACAACAAAGCCCACTAATACTTTTCAAGCTTTCAACATGGGGCCACAGTAACAGTTGAAGAGTATGTTTTTGCCGGCTTTCCTGTTAAGTAAGGACAATTTCATCCCGAATTGTTACAATACACTATTAACTGCCCCCACATACAAATCAACCAGTTTCCTTCTTGGTCATCAGAACAGGTCTAAACGTCAGAGTGAATTCAGAAAAATCAACTAAATCTCTCCTTCACCTGTTCTAAAACACTACCAACTAGGGATTCAGAAAGTAAGACGCAGCAGCTTTTTCTAAGGCAGGGACAAATAGGAATGTGTTTAATCAATGATCGCATTCCTTCCCTCTGGCTAGCCCAGAGAATAAAAATCAACCTCTGTTCTGCGGGTGTGCACCCAGCTCCTACCTTGTGCTCGCATTCCCCCAGACATCCCAGCTGCTTTGAAATGAGCAACTGTACGGAGAAGCCCTTTGCGCCGCCTGAAGCTCGTCGCAGTGTTAGGAGACCACTACGTGCCAAGGACGACGCTTACCACTCCACGCTACCTTTTCATTACCTTTGAAGCACCTTCTGTCCCTGGCAAGGAAACTGAGTCCCAGGCTCACACAGGCAGGGCGGCCAATCCACCAGGAGGGCCCACTCCAGGGCCCTGGCATAAACCACCGTGGAACTTTCATCTCGCTCAGTGCACCCGTTTTCCTGAGGGCAAGGGTATGGCTTAGGTGCCCTAAATACTCACTAGGCAGGTAGTGCTTGTGACGTGAGCTTTCTTTTCTTCTTGGCCACTCGCAGGTCGCAAGCCCTCTAGAAGAGTGGGGAAACTGAGGCGCGGGTAAAGTGATTTGCCATTGGTCACAGAGCCCGTAATAGGCAGAGAGAGGGCTAGAAGGCTGATCTTTGCGATCCTCAACGTCCGTTTGTAACACGGCCCAGAGTCCCTACCTGGGTTACCTGGCCCTAGGCTCCCGCTGACTTTCACGGGAAAGGGCCTAGGGCCGGGGCGCTCCCCACCTGGATCGTTTTCCCGTCAGCAGCCTCCGTCGACCGGAGAGAGCTGCGGCCCGCCCGGCGGCCCCACCCGCCGCCAGCTGCACGGCACCGCGCCAGGCATGTGTTGCCTGTCCGCAGGCACTCCCTCCTCCGCCTTCACCCCTCTACCACCTTCCGCCCTCGCCCCAACCCAGCCGAGCGCCCGCGCGCGCCTGCCCACGGCCCGTGGGCCCGAGGGCCGACTGCTCACGTGGGCCTCCACGTGGCCCCGCCGCCACCAATGGCAAAACAGGGCCTCCCGTTTGCCACGCCCCTCGGTGCCCCGCCCCCTGGAGGGAAAGCTGGACTCGGGGCTGGCCCGTGCACCTCCCCGCTGCGCCGGCTGTGCCTGCTTTGCCGCGTGCTGTGTATGCGCGTGGGCAAGGTCGGGGGTTGGGGGGTGTCGTCGAAACGCGGTTGAGGCAGCTGAAGCCACAAGCTCTAGGGGGAGGCGGGGGCGTCGGGGAAGGCCTAGATGGGGAAAGGGCCGTTTCCCAGGAAAAGGAAGGAAATGGGTATCACCTGCTGCACACACTGCCCTTTCGGGGGAAGTCAGAAAGAACGGCTCCAGGTTTTCCCATTTTATGGTTAAATCACTCGAACCCCCGCAAACTCCGTCACGTCAGGAACATCAGCAATTACTTCGCAGTAGCTGCACACGGAGCAGTAATGATCATCTCTTGAGCACTGCCGGGGGCCAAGTCTGTGATCTTCCAGGAGGAATAGCCGGCTCATAGAGCTCATCTCATCCGAGGGCCCCCACCTGGCCCGTGGCCTTCTCTATCGGCTAGTCCGGGGCCCGCTTCGAACTTCAGTGGCACTTAGACTTCTGTCATTAACTTAATTCAATTACAGGTATCCTCGGGCAGCTTTCTCGTGGATGGTTTTATGAAGAAAAAATAGGACTATATCTAGACCACGTTGCTATGTCCGAAACCGACATACGTACCTAGGTCAGCTGTGTATATTCTTATGTCACAGGTCCCTCAATTAAGCCACATGCCCCTTAAGAACACGAAGTATTTTTGTTGTTTTTAACACTGCTTAGAAGCTGTCATGATGGCCTATGGTAACATGGGAAATTGCTGATACGGGACTTAGCCGAACATATGTCCCCCATTTGTCATATTTGGCAGCATATAGTTGTGCTTGATTATGAATTCCCATGCACAGTACTTTTAGGTTGTTACCTGGGTGCAAATATCATGGGGAAATAGCTCCAGATCTGCTATTCTACCTCCAAACTTCATTTTCTTCTTAATACAGAATTGCTACTCCTGTTTCTCTTTCTCTCATCTCTTAGGGTGAGTAGTTTCACTGAAGATTTTTGTCAGACAGTTGTAAGAAAGGGAGAAGGATTAAGGAACAATGAGAACTGAACCGATAAAAAAACCTTTACTGATTTGAGATCTTAATGTTCTGGTTCCTCTTTGGCACCCTCTCCTCCTAAGATTTTAGAACTCATTGACTGTTCGCCGAATGCTTTTAATCGCATCTTTCTTCATAATGTTTCCTGCATTTGGATTTGTATAGCCTGAGTTGAAATTTTGGCGGAATGGAAGCACTGGAAATAGGGTGTGTGGGGAGACAGTGTCGTGTGTTAAGGAGGATAAGAAAATTCTGGTGAGGGGAGATAAGTAGAGCTTAGAGAAAGAATGAAGACAAAAAAAATAGACTGGGTGGCAGATCTAGCAGATTCTTCTATCCTCTAATAGTAATGATATTCTTGGGCATGAAGATTTGTACATTGTTTATGATGACAAAAAAACATTACCATTTCCTCATCTGAGGAGTCCTGCGAGTTCTGGCAATAAAGCTGGAAGGACATAAGGAGGGTTTGATAGTTTAGTACAAGAAAGATAATCTGGGACAAGAAAGATAATCTGGGATCCAGTAGATCTCAGTGCATATTGTTTTAGTGTCTCCACACTACCCCCCAAGTTGAAAATCAAAGACTATGGGGAAGGAGTAACTGGGTAAGGTACACAGGTCTCTGCCTGAATCTGGATGCTGTTGCTGAAATTCCTGGGGCCATACAGCCTGTAAGGGCTCAAATGCTATGTCTAACTTCAGCCCACAGATTGGAAGGCACCAGATAATTTACTGAATGCTGAGCTCCTTAAGGAGCTCCTTGTACACCTACCATGGATCTTCTATGGACTGTCCCTCACCAAGTAATGATCACAGATTTAGTTCGGGGGGGGGGGGTGTCCTTGTGGCAACTTGTAATCCTCCTAAAATGAAGTTTTTTAGAATACTTGCTGAAGAAATTGTGTATTTCAAAATTATAAAGCCCCCTGTTTGAAGACTTTTAAAAACACACCAAAAATCTGTTTCAGTTTGTTTCAGGGGTCTCGTCTTGCAACGGATTCAACACAACGTTCATAGAGTTGGCTAGATTATTTTGTCAAATCTTAGTTCCAGGATTCCTGCCCCAAGTCCCTTTGAAGCCCTAGTGTCTCCTGCTCGCTGTAAAAGATAATAACAGCTGTGGAAACTGATTTCCCATCCCATGAGCCTGACAAAGAGGAGGTGGAGGAAGGGGAGTGTAGCTTGTAACAGGAACATATGATCTCTCAAAAGCAGAGTTCATATGATGATTGATTAGGGAGATGTCACGAGTTACCCAGTCCACAGCTGAGGTTACACACAGGCTAACAATAGCCCAGGAGAGAACAATTGGAGAATTCATTAGTTGTGTTCCCCTCCCACCCCTACCTTCCAGGCTTAACGTAGGCTCTGCCCTGATGAGAAGCAAACTTTTGGAACTAGACAGGACTTTTGGAGTTCATGGCTCATTCTTCTCACTTGGCATGTGTGCAAACTGGTTAAGCATGTCAATAGGTGATTTGGCCAACACCACATAGCTAGTTAGAGTAGCAGAGCTAGGATTAGAATAGCTCTCTCTCTTTAGAGACAATTAGTTTTCCCATTTGTCCCCAAAATGGTCATCAATTTCCTCCCACCTCACCCATGGATGTGCATGACACGACATCTGTCAGCAAGTGGAGTCTCTTTCCACCCCTTGACTTGGTTTGTGACTTCATTTAGCCAATATTTTGCAGGGGAAGTAACATTGTAAGACTTCCCAGTTCAGGCCCTAAAAGGTCTAGCAGCTTCTACTTCCTGCTGTGGGAAGCCAGCCTCCATGCTTTAAAGAAGCCGGGATTGACTACTGAGTGATGAGCCATAGCACATGGACAGAGAGGACATGTGGAAGGGCAACAGACCTGAGAGAAGCCTCCTTGGACTTTCCAGCCCAGCCCAGCCACAAGCTGAACACAGCTGAATGAGTTACCCCCACCTAGTCACATGGAGCAGAAGATTTGTCCGACTGAACTCTACTCCTGACCCAGAGAATCATGAGAAATAGACAACTGAATGACTCCTACATCCTTTGCCTTATTTTGTTCACTTGATTATCATAATTAAGAAATCGGGACATTAGACCATAGTTAGGTCTCCGAAGTCTTAGGAACCTGATCAACCAACACTTCCATGTATCTTATCAAGACAACGTGGTTTTCTGCTTTAAATTAACTCAGACACTAAGGCTATAAATTAGTTTATTAATTTGCTAATCAACCAACACTGCCCCAGTTATATTAACTTAATACTTAACTATGACAACATTTTCTTCAATTTTAATGTTCTGGGGGCGCCTGGGTGGCTCAGTCATTAAGCGTCTGCCTTCAGCTCAGGTCATGATCCCAGGGTCCCGGGATCGAGCCCCACATCGGGCTCCCTGCTCGGCCGAGAGCCTGCTTCTTCCTCTCCCACTTCCCCTGCTTGTGTTCCCTCTCTCACTATGTCTCTCTCTGTCAAATCAATAAATAAAAAATCTTTTAAAAAAAGAAAAAAAAATTTTAATGTTCTGGTTATCTTGTGGTGCATTATAGACTACCGGAAAACTTAGTGGCTTAACATAACACTTCTCCTTTTGCTCACTACTTTGCAATCTGGGCAGAGATCCACGAGGGCAGCCAGTCTCTGCCCTACTCAGCATCAGGTAGGGCTGGCTTGAAGGCCAGTTCTCTCCCATCTGGAGACTGGTGGTGGGAGGAAAACTTGAACAGCTGGAGGCTAGAACAGCTGGGCTTCTCGAGATTATTATCTCCATGGAGCTTCCCACGTGGTCTCCCCAGCTCAGTGGCTTCTGGCTGGCTGGTGCTCTTACCTATCAGTTCAGGGATCCGAAGACACAGTCGCAAGGAAGGGATCCCAGCAGGAGCTGTATCACTTTGCATGACTTAGATTTGGAAGTCAGATAAAGTCCTTTCTGCCCTGCCAATGGCCTACCCATATTCAAGGAAATAGACCACATTTTTTTTTTTTAAGATTTTATTTATTTATTTATTTGACAGAGAGAGAGAGCACAAGTAGGCAGAGCGGCAGGCAGAGGGAAAAGAAGAAGCAGGCTCCCCACTGAGCAGAGAGCCTGATGGGGGGCTCAATCCCAAGACCCTGGGATCATGACCTGAGCTGAAGGCAGATGCCCAACCTACTGAGCCACCCAGGTGCCCAATAGGCCACCTTTTGATGGAGGAGTGCCAACATCACACTTTTAGAAGAGCATATGGGAAGGGCTAGGTTAGTGTTCCCATATTTGGAAAACACAATCTCGCCTCACCCAGCTTCCAAACGCGCATGTGAATTTCATGCTAGGAATAAAATCTAGATAGAAAAACTAATTCCAGGGGTGCCTGGGTGGCTCGGTCGGTTAGGTGTCTGCCTTGGGCTCAGGTCATAATCCCAGGGGCCTGGGATCGAGCCCCGTGTCAGGCTCCCTGCTCGGCGGGGAGTCTGTTTCTCCCTCTGCCTCTGTTCCTCCCCACGGCTCATGCCCTCCCTCTCTCTATCTCAAATAAATAAATAAAATATTTTTAAAAAAAGAAAAAGAAAAAGAAAAACTAATTCTGGGAGCTTTTTTTTTTTTTTTTTAATTTTATTGCTAATTGCAATACTTAAGAAAGTTAATTCATTTTCCTTGTAGATGACTTGGTTTGGGAGCCACAGTTTATCTCCTTTTTTTGCCCAGGGATTTGGATTACAGCTGGGGAGAAGGTCATTCTACTGTTATTGCTGTTTTGTAAACCTGCCCCTTCTTTAAAAAAAAAAGATTCACTGCTTATAGTTGAAACAAGTAGGGTATTCATAGGAAGGTTGAGACATTATGAATTTAATCTACCTCTGGCAACCACATATTTTTAAAAAATTTGTATGCTCTGTATGGATGAATACTAATAATTTACATTTCTACATGCACATCCATGCAGACACACACACCACAGTCAGTATCTTTTATTCCCGAGGGATTTCTAGCTTCTCAACCCAGCTCACCTGGTATTTTTTTTTTCTTTTTGATCTGGCAGTGCCACACCAAAGGGATGTAGTGCCTTTTTAATGGTTGCCTGGTAACACTCCACTGCTCGGGACAGGAAGTAAAGCGTGCAGTGTCTTACTGTACTTTTGGTAGGAATCATATGGTGCCTAACACTTAACCAAATGGAAGTTTGTGTGCGAACAGCAAACCTAACATTTCTGTTATTGCAAAAACGTGCCCCAGGACATGTACCAATCAGAGAAGAGCTGCTATACTTCTGTGTCATTTTGTAGTTGTTTTGAAACTGTTACAAGTAAAAATAAATATCCAGTAAAAATATCCATATATTCTTTGCAGATTATTGTACTGATGTTAAATACTTATCTGTGGTCTGATCTCTAAACCTAGTTTTTTCAGCTTCCTTTCCTAAATTATGTTTTCATCATAACCTGAAGATAAGCTTTTATAAACCTTTGAACAGTGGCTTTCCAGACAATCTTTGGAGATTCCACTTTCAAGTTTACCAAAGAACTATATTACCAAAAGCTTTGGTATGTATCCAACGTTTGCATTTTTTTTTTAATTTTTTAAAAAATTTACTTATTTATTTGAGAGAGAGAGAGCATAAGTGGGGGGGGAAGAGGGAAAGGAAGAGAGAATCCCAAGTAGACTCCGAGCTGAGTGCAGAGCCTGACGTGGGGCTCGATCTCATGACCCTGAGATCAGAGCCTGTACCGAAACCAAGAGTCAGATGCTTAACCAACTGCACCACCTAGGTGCCCCAAGGTTTGCATTTTAAATCATTTTCTCTGAAATCAGAGAGGGAGACAAACCATAAGAGACTCTTAATCATAGGAAACAAACTGAGAATTGCTGGAGGGAAGGGAACCGGAGGAGGGGGTAACCGGGTGATGGACATTAAGGAGGGCACGTGATGTAATGAACACTGGGTATTATGTAAGACTGATGAATCACTGACCTCTACCTCTGAAACTAATAATACACTATATGTTAATTAATTGAATTAAAAAAAATATATATATATCAAAAAAATAGTCTTCTCAACAATGTGATTTCAGAGATTTTGTTGGTCAACTGACTTCTAACATTTCATGCCTCTAAATTAAATGTATAACTAACAGAATCCATCACTGAGCAAAAAAAATTCTTTAATAATGAGTTTTCACTGTTTATTTGTTTATTGGGACTTTTTCACTTACATATTTTATCTCTTTTAAGGCTGAATAGTCCAAGATTATTTCTGCAAAAAGCACAGAATGAGGGGTGAGTCTGTTCCTAGCTGAAACATTTTAATATTTTGGTTCATTTTAAAAGGAATGAATTTATCTTAAAAAGTATTTGTTAGAAAAAAGGAAATTGGGTTACATGCCAAAGAATGGCAAAAATGTGCTGTGCAGAGGTAACAATCTAGTAAAAAAATAAAATAAAATTGGGGGCGCCTGGGTGGCTCAGTCAGTTAAGCATCTGCCTTTAGCTCAAGTCATGATCCCAGGTTCCCTTGCTCAACAGGGGGCCTGTTTCCCCTTCTCCCTCTGCCTGCCACTCCCCCTGCTTGTGCTCTCCCTGTCAAATAAATAAATATAATCTTTAAAAAATAAAAAAATAAATAAAATTGCTGCGGTGAAATCACAGAGTGCATCTTTGTCACAAGTTGATGAGATGCATTACTTTTCAAGTAGCTTAAAAAGAGGAGCCCTGTCTCATTTAAAGCTGATGGATCAACACATCTGGTCAAATAAGGCAAGGGCCAGCCAGTGCCCTGTGGTTCCCAGTCTCTGTGTGTGCCCCTTTTGCAAAGCCACATTAACCAAGGAAGCTGAGTTTTTTTAAAGTAGCTACACACTCACAGAAATTCTCAGACAAGTCATTTTCATTTAGAGATGAGGAAGTTACTGAAATTAATAAATATAATTTATTTGCATCATTTCCTCCCCCCCAAAAAAGTGAAAAATTATTTGAACCTGCCTTGTTAGAATGTTCAGCTCAAATTGAACTTTAGGCCATTAGCTCCCTGACCGTAAAGAATATCTGACAGTGTCAGATCTTTAGGGGTTCTCTTCAACCCACAAGAGTGGTTCAACAGGTGTTTCAGGTTTCCTGCATATTTACTCCACCCTAGAGAAAGGTCCCAATAAACTCACTTGATGGCCCTTTCTAGTCCTGGCATTAATACTGCAATTGAAACTCAGTTTAAAAACTCAATAATTGGGATGACTGGGTGGCTCAGTCAGTTAAGCGTCTACTTTCCGCTCAGATCATGATCCCAGGGTCCTGGGATCCGGCCCAGCATCCGAGTTCTCTGCTCAGCAGGGAGTCTGCTTCTCCCTCTGCCCCTGCTCTGGTGCTCTTCTCTCTCTTTCTCTCTCTCTCTCTCGTGCATGTGCATGCTCTCTCATAAATAAATAAAATCTTTTAAAAATAAAAAAAATAAAAACTGAAGAACTGCTTGTCATTTCACCTAATCTCTCCGAGCACTCGTTTTCTCCTTGGTAAAATGAAGGTAATCCCATAGGGCCTAGTTTATTTTTATAGGAGTGTTGTGGAGGAAACACAAAGGTCAGACAATAAGTAACATGAACTGAACACTTCCTATGATCTCTACCCTCTTAGCACATTATATGTGTCGTTCCACCAAATCCCCACAATAACTTTATGAGACAGGTACAGAGATCACACCAAGGCTTAGAAAATGCAATGCCTTGCCCAGGCCACATCTGGTGTGTGGCAGAGGCAAGATGTGAACTAACTTCTAACTACTAAGCTTTTCCACCTCCAATGTAAGACATATGAAAACAACTATGAAGTGGTAAAATGATAGGCCAACATCAAATATCACCATTATTAAAAATTCCTCACTGTGAACCTTTATTTAAAAGTTACATTGCATGTGTGTGTACGTGTGTGCGTGTGTGTATGCGCGCGTGTACATCTCCATATATTGTTTTTTAAAGTTTCCATTTTTTTCAGTTTGGGGGGCATGATGTTTCTATTCAGACAGTTTTTAAATTATATATGTAACTGGTATAGAAACTCCAAAAAACCCCAGAAAACTCTAAATGAAAAGAAGAAATAGTGTGATGCTAAGTCAAACACAGAAGCATGTTGGATAAGCAGCAACCCCCATTTCCCAAAAAAGAAGGAAGGTCATTATACTGCTTTCCTCAGGGCAAGAATAAAGCATTTTAGTGCCATGCACATCGTCAGTACACTCGTATTTGTTAAATGAGGTTCTGGATGACACACTGACCATAGCCAATCATCATAGCTTTTCAGCTGTAAATAGATAAAAAGAATCAAAGAATAGCTCACTAAGCAACAAAACGCTCAACCGAGGTAAGATTTCGCATTCCTGCTAGCATTCCTGAAGAAACATTCATTTCTAGAAAATCCAGACCCAGAAGAAAGATTCCAGTAGTATTAGAGTAGTTTGCATAGGATGGTTTGAAATGGATTTATTTCTAAAGAACGACCCGAGGACTGATTCAGGCAAATGTTCATTCTGGAACCTGAGCAAAAGTCAGAGAATTCCTAGAATTCAGAGTTGTACCTTGGGCTTCAGAGGGACCTGCTGGGACAGAAATGCGAGTAAAAAAGCAGGAGACAGGATTCTGAACATGAGGGGTTCTCTTTCAAAGGAAGAGATTCTTGCTAGAGATGAACAGATCAGGAGTGTCTGCTACTGTGTTTTAGTTCATTGCTGGCAGGAAGAAGTCTAAGACAGAAAACCAGAAGATCTCAGTCATCTGGAAAGACTTCCAGGGAGCCTGCTGAGAATGCATTCAGAGACAAAAGCATCCCCACCATGACGTCAAATGGATCTGCTCCTATCTCCATTCCTATCAAAAACGAAGGTGTGGTTTTTGTCTTTCCCTGAGCTTTACTGAATTCCTTCCAATGCTGGCTTCCTGCATACTGAGAGGAACTGCATTTTCATAATGTTTCCCAGGACAAGTTGTGTTACCCCAGGTTCAGAAGCTGCAGTGAACCTCCTGAAACCACGACCTTTGCGTTCAAACCAATCCTATCCATCCTCTGTACCACCTCTACTCCCTCTATGGCATCTTCAACTACCAGCTCAGGAAAGAGAAAATTCCAGGAAAAAAAACTGATTTGGGTGGGGTATAGTTCCCACACCCCATACCCTCAAAGGCGCCCCCGTGACAAGTTAAGCAATTTTCCCAAGTTTATGTACAAAGTTCTTGAATCCCATCAGTCCTGCCCTTTATTCTTTTCTAAGCAGGAACAAGCCAGTTCTCGGACTCCTCACCAGTTACAGGCAATGTGTGGAAGTAGAGAGAAGAACTGACGTTAATCTCTTTCAGGAAAACCTTCCTGAAATGATAATTCATATAGCCTTTCTCCTTCTGAAATGCTGTGACTGGAATTATTTGAAACATTTAACTATTACATGGAAGAAAACATCAAGTTTGTCCCTCAAACAAAATCATTTGCTTATAGAATAGGGACCAAGTCTTGTCCCCTTAGGCATAGAATGTGCTTAATAAATCCATTAATTAAAAAAACACAAGCCTGGGGCACCTGGTGGCTCAGTCAGTTAAGCATCTGCCTTCATTTCAGGTCATGGTCCCAGGGTCCTGGGATTGTCCTGCATCGGGCTCTCTGCTCAGCGGGAGTCTGTTTCTCCCTCTACCTGTTGTGCTCTCTCTCTCTCTTTCTCTGTCAAATAAATAAATAAAATCTTTAAAAAAATAAAATAAAAAAAAACCACAAGCCCTAGAATGTCTAAAATATCAGGAGAAGGCGTTTTAAATTGATATAATTGTTTTCTATTACACACACTAATCAGAGAGTAATTTGATCTCATACTAGTCTTATTTTCCTTAAAAAAGAAAAAAAGCCTTTTCGATTTTCATTTGTCACAAGCAGTTTAAATGAGGAACCACTAAAAAGGAATCAAACAGGGAGATTCATGCTGTTCAGGCAACAAAATCAGCAAACAGTGAAAGCCACAGTAGGCACTAAATGTTATAAAAAGAAATATAAACTGTAATCCTGGCCTTCATTGCTTTACTACAAAATAATCACCATTATCCACTGTTTCATCCATTCTTGGCCTCATACTAACAACTTGACAGCTCCTCTCTTCTTCCCTCTTATTGCAGTATTTTCTTCACTCATCAGTAGTAAATCAGTTTGCTTCTTATCGACTGTACAGTTACTGTATTGTTATCACAGGGTAACACCTGTAGACTGTTTCACTATTGTGCAGGTAGGCCCAACAAAGTGCTACTTTTAGAGCAGGAAGAACATTTAATTAGACATATAACATTTAAATCATCCATTCTTTTTTTTCCCCCCAGACTCTTAATCCTAATTTTGATTTGCCTATTTCCTTATCTTTGGAAAAAAATCCACACATTGGTCAATCATTTCATACAAGAAAGCAGTTCAGTGCTCATATTCAATAAAATTTCTTTTTTTTTTTAAAGATTTTATTTATTTGACAGAGAGAGACACAGTGAGAGAGGGAACACAAGCAGGGGGAGTGGGAGAGGGAGAAGCAGGCTCCCCGCTGAGCCGGGAGCCTGATGCGGGGCTCGATCCCAGGACCCTGGGATCATGACCTGAGCCGAAGGCAGACGCTTAATGACTGAGCCACCCAGGCGCCCCTCAATAAAATTTCTTTAAAAGAAATTTGGGATATTTTCTCAGTAATGCTTACTTTTTTTCCCTTTCGATCATCAAAAATATAGAGCTGAGCAAGTTTAAAGTTAATTTTGACTTTATGCACTTAATGTTTATATGTGTTGGTATTTACAGGCAAAACTATTTGGTGTATAATTAATGAGATTTTTTCAAGTGATCGTATTATGTTTCTGATGGGTAGATTAGACTACCCATCTATTTTTGATTTGTTCATTTTAATTTCAGGATCAATGTTCTGAAGAGGAAAGATTTTCTGACACAAACTTAAAAAGTAACTTTGATTTTTTTTATTATGATTTTGTATGTAGGATCCAGCTAACACTAAGTTCTACTCCATATCTGACAGTAATGGAATAGCTTTCTCTTTTTTGTAGCATCCCATGGAACTTTTCCCAAATTGTCAAGTAGTCATTGTATTCTTATAAATAGCCATGTCTCTATTAAATTCAACGTATGCTTTGAAAATTATTCAGTAAACCCTGTAAAAGGCTAGTGTTGACATCTCCCCCAGAAAGAGTCAGAGAGTTGACTTAGGTTTGAGCCATTTATGGTGACCACCTAGCACAATAATCGAGAAAAAACAAATATTCCAAGTCCCCATTCTATTTATTTCATTTGCAGAATGCCAGCTGGTTTTAGCACTTCCCTGTTTATATGAATACTAACTTCAGCCTTTCAAACAGACCTTATTTGATTAAAGAAAGTCAGGAAGAGAACCTCAGGGAGTGTCAGAGGTAACCCATGTGCCCCATGCTATCAACTGACTCATGAGATTCTGATGTCTGGAGGATATCAATTTGATCCTCTTATTCTCAGCTATATAACCTTCCAGATTAAATTGCACCAGAAGTAATCTGTGTACACCCCACAGAGAGTAAATAATCAGACAGACATATCTCTGCTCCTCTTCCTTTTCCACAATCACACATGACTTTGCTTGTGGTTATCTAAAACCTGCAGGCCTGATAGTTTCACTAAAATCCTGTAATTACAAGTAGTATATAACCAGTTTGCTGTCATTTCCAACTGAAAAATATATTTTAAAAGTGACAAAACCAGGAGCACCTGGGTGGCTCAGTTGGTGCCTGACTCCTGATTTCGGCTCAGGTCATGATCTTAGGGTTGTGAAATCGAGCCCCACGTTGGGCTCTGTGCTGGGCGTGGAGCCTGCTTCTTCTTAAGACTATCTCTCTCTCCCTCTGCCAATCATCCCACCAAAAAGCGACAAAACCAGCCTGCAATAAATGTGATTTAGGGTTAAATCTCTTAAGTAACCTCACTGAGGGATTCTGAGGTAGATGTAATGCCCAATTGATCCATCTTTCCCTTTAAAATACATTATGTATAACCCAAACCACTCCTGGTCTGAGTATTTGGAGGTTCCCTGGGGTTGAGGAGATTTCACTTGAAATAGATTTTTCTTTTTCACAAGATTCCAAGCTTTGCAGAATTCGCTCTGAGGTGGATAATATTTTCACATAATTGCAAACACATTTTTCACTTCGTATAGCTTTCTAAAGATGTTGCTCAAGGAAGCAACAAATGCAAAGTTTGTTAATAGGAAAAACTATATTTAAAATAATTAAACACTCCAGTTACCTAAAAGGAGCCTAAACACAGAAACAACACGGGAAAGTTTTTGAGTTGAAACATGTAAAAATACATATGTCCAAAAAAAGTGCAGAAATTGATCCAAATACATATGGGATAAAAATGACATCTTAAAGGGATATGAAAGTACGAACAATTCAATACTTGATATTGAGATAACTGGGTACCATTTTAGGAGGAAAACTCATATCTTATACCAGGACAAATTTGAAATGGATAAAAGATTTGAAGACAAACAATGACAAACTACTCAAGCCCTAGCAGACAAACAAGATACTCTCTTAATGACCTTGGGGTATAGTTGTCCCTCCCAGCTATGGGTCAAATCCAAAAGCCATAAAAGAAAACATTGGTAAATTAAACTACAAAAAAATAAAACTGCTGCAGCAAAAGCCACCACCAGGCAAATCAAAATACAAATGATAAGGTGAGATAAAAATATTTACAACTCCTATTACTAATGAAAATCTTACCTTCCTAATATAAAAGACCCTTCTTCAAAGTGAGGGGAGGGAAATCCCCAATGGTCCAATTGGATAATCTTAAAAGAGATAAATAATGAGAAAATGAGATGCCAGTTTTCTCCAATCATTCACAAAAAGAATCCAAAATTTGGATAACACAAGAAGAAAATACACATTCGCATGTATCACAACTGGCAGTGTAAATTGGTACAAACTCTGGGACATTTTGGCAATATCTACTAAAATTATTGATGATTAATTATATCCTTTGACTAGTAATTCTACCTCTGTGGAGATACTTGTGAAATGACCATGCTCAAGGTTGTTCACTATAGAGTTGTTTATTGAAAACAACCCAGGACGCCTGGGAGGCTCAGTCGGTTAAGTGTCAGCCTTCAGCTCAGGTCATGATCCCAGGGTCCTGGGATCAAGTCCCGCATCAGGCTGCCCGCTCAGCAGAGAGTCTGCTTCTCCCTCTTCCTCTGTCCCTCTCCCTGATTGTGCTCTCTCTCTGTCAAATAAATAGATAAAATCTTTAAAAAGAAAAAGAAAACAACCCAAATGCTTATCCACAGGAGACTGGTTAAATAAATGATGGTACATCCATACTATAATAGACAGCTGTTTAAAAAAATAAAAAGAAGTATAAATAAATAAATCTTAAAAAGGGTGGGGGGGCACCTGGGTGGCGCAGGGTGGTTTCAGCTCAGGTCATGGTCTCAGGGTTGTGAGATTGAGCCCCACATGGGCCTCCTCGCTCAGCACAAAGTCTGCTTGAGATTCTCTCTCCCTTTCCCTCTGCCCCTCCTGCTTGTGCTCCTTCTCTCTCTAAAAATAAATAAATAAATCTTTAAAAAATAAAAAGAAGTGAAAGGATTTGCATCTGTTACAAAAGATCTCCAAGAAATAATACTCAGTGAAAACAGAGTGAAGGCACTTTACCTTTTGTGTAAAAAAAGACAAGCCTATATTGAGATTTGCTGGTATGTGCATATTTATGCACAAGTAATAATACGTTCAAGTGTGCAGTTGTTTCTGTATGTGGTCGAGGGTGGTTGGGAACAGGGTGGGTAGGAAACAGGGTGGAGAGAAAGACAGCTTGATTTTTGGATTTCTTTTATTTTTTCAATAATATACGTATTACCTACTCAAAAAATTAACAATAAATTAATTTTTACTCAATCTAAGCCTAGATGATCACACTTACTTCCGATTTTACATCTCTCTAATGACACATTTTCTAAAATTGCATGTTATGCTAGAAATTTAAAATAAATTAGGTTTGATTGAAATTCATTATGGAAAGAGTAAGTGACAAAAATTATTTTCATCTCATACCTGACTTTTCTTAGTCAATTTAGGCTTTCTTTGTATAACTCTGTCCTTATGCTTCAGCTTCCAATAAAATTCCATTTTGCTTTTAAATATGTGAGAACGTTCAGTAATCAAGGAGCCTAACCTTGTAACTGAAGAATTTTAATCAATTTGAAGCATTTATAAGCATATAAACATGTTAAAGTTTTTTATGTTAAGTTTTACATATTTTATCACGTGCATGAAGTTTAACTGAAAAAGTTAATTGGCCATCTGCATTTCTTAGCCATTTTCCTCCTTCTAAAGTGAAATATAGTATCTTACTTTTAGCCTAGGGTTAAAAATCATTCCTTCAAGTGGTAAGATGTTTTTAGCACATGCAAGGATGTTTTCCTGTCTGTATAAGATTCTTACCACACTACACCATATTTCTCTTACAGATCTTTTGGCTCTTTACCTTTCAATACAAGAACTCTTCTTCCTTTTTTTTTTTTTTAATTGACATGGTTAAGATTTTATTCCAGTTCATTCCAAATGCAACTTAAACTTTAAAAACTCCCTTAAAACAAGCTTGCTTCTCCACCCAGTTCCAGTTATCTGCCCTCAACCCACCCTACTGGTACCTTTCAAAACACTTCCCATAATTACTAAATAATTAATTTTATAATTTGTCATTTCATGTTGTCTCCCTGATAGAAGACAAAGATATAAACCAGATCTCTCCTATTCATCAAGGTGTATTCCCTAGGCCCTAAGTAAGTGTAACAGAGTGCCTTTTACATAATAGTTTTTCAATATATATTTTTTTGAATAAATGAACAAATGAATTGCCTTTGTTTTTTTTCCCAACACTTTTTCATCTGTTAGAAACGCAAGGTGCTAGAGGTTAAAGACTATTTCAAAAGTGTCGGTTACGTGTAGTTAACACACAATTGAACCAAATTATATACTTTTTTCATTTATTATTAATGAAGCAATCATATATCAGGGCAAATCTAATATTGACAGGCCCAGTAATTCAACGTCCTTGAAGTAATAGAACATAGCTGGCCTCATTAAATGTAATGATAACATTTCAAAATATATTTTGCACCAGTAATCCCAACAACTAATGCTTCTTACGCTTCACTAAGAATATCAACTAGAGCAATGAAGTGCTACCCATCTGCAAAGTGGGTTCTAGATGGAATACAGTTTATCTCTAGCAGGCAGTATTTTCAGAAAGACCAGCAAAAATCAAACCAGCATTGGATATTAAAAATATTTACAGCATGTACAAATGGGTCTTCTATTCAAAACAGTTTAATTTTCTTTGGGTTGTTATAATGACAATTTCCTTAACCTGATGAGATAACAGATTTTTAAAGATGTAATCATGTATTTATCTTATGGTTTGCACAAGATGTACCTTTAGTATATCCAGATTTTCATAATCCATCAAACAGTTTTTCAGTATGTGTTATGGCAGGATATTCTAGAACTGCCAAGAAAAGTAAATTCACAGAGCTGCCTGCAACTCACTAACTATAACAAATTAGCATAAGCAGCCCCATTTTAGAAGGAATGGCTTTTACAAGTTACACAGAAAAATAATGTGATTTTTGCATTTGTATCATTAAAAACTGTCCCTGTAGTACATGGTTTCATCATAAATATTAAACACAGCCCAGAGAATTTAGCATAGGTAGGCAGTCGGTTTGAGGTCGAACTTTTTAGTGAAACAGAATGGGTTATGACCTTAAGACTAACTAGGAAAACTGGCTTAAAAGTACCTATTTTTATGGATTTTTTTCTACTTTAAAAAAATGCATATCAAATAAAACCTCTCAACACTTGTCAGCTCTCCTGTGAACATACCATATAAATGGACTGGCACGGACTGCCAGGAAAAAGGAAAGGCCAAATTACTCTCTTCCACCCATGCTGTGAAGTTCAGAGAGAAATCTGTCCTAGACCCATACCATACAGATAGCATACAATGAGCCATTTAGCAAGAACTGAAGAATGGATAAAATTCTTCAGATTTCTCTGCACAATAGCAAAGATCTTATTTTCTTAGTCACCCTCATAATTTAAAATGCCTCTGGCTGGTTGTTCATAGCACCAAACAAAGGTGAGCATTTTCAAACATCTAATTAGCTGAAGCCCTATTCATTCTGGCAAAAAGAATTAAGAACTCCAGAAGGCAAAGAAAACTATGGCTGCGGGCTTACCTTGTTTCAAATATATTCACAGTGCCATCAGTTGCCCATGCAATACATAGCCTCAGTACCCAGAATAAACTAAGAACTGAGAAAAGATGCAGAGTCCACTTAGGGCACTATGCCGGGAAACATGGAACTATCAGGGAATCATTTATAATCAACGGAAGCATATTATCTTTTTACTGAACCTAATACATTGTTGGCCAGCTACTGACTTTTGTGCAGGCAGCAGCTTATGACGCATGACCATCCATTAGCCCCTTCCACTCCAAGGGGTGGAGAAAGGTTGAACCAGCCTGCTTTATAAGGGATGGGAGAGGGTCGGGGGCAGGACAAAAGCAGGGGTAGAGGTGGAGGTGCAAGCTAGGTAAGGCTTCAAGTCAAATTAGGAGACGCGCGTCCTGCCATTGACCACCACCAACCGACTCTTATTTCTCAGTCTGACGCTAGATTTTCATTTAGTTACTTGCTCTCTCTTCCTCAAACTCAAAATGTCAAACTCCTCCTTCACTCTCCCAAATGCCTTCTCCCAAAGTGCTTTCCCACCTGCGTTCCCTACTGAAGTGCAGAACACCTAACTGCCTGTGCTAGAAATTTGGAAGTGACCCAGTTCCATCCCCTGTCAATCAATCACCAAGTCCCGATGAATCTACCTCTCATATAATTTCAAATGGTTTCTCGTTTTTTCCATCCCTACGAGGACCATCTAATTCAGTCTGCACCTATCTCCTCTGACAACAACCTCCTAAACTATCTCCCTACCTCCCCACTCTTACCCTTTCCCATCCATTTTTTTTTTTTGCATCAACATCAATGTTTGAGTATCTATTTTTTTAAGTAAGCTCTATGCCCAATGTGGGGCTTGAACTTCACGACCCTGAAATCAAGAGTCACAGGCTCTACCGACTGAGCCAGCCAGGTGCCCCCAAATCCACTTTTTACACTGATTATTATCATCCCTAAATTTAATTCCTGACTTTCAGAGCCATTATAGGTCCCTCCCTCTTATTTTGACCTCAGTTTACCTCCCTTGTTTCATCTCGGGCCTCTCCTGCACACAAACACCAAGATGCTTTACTTTTAGATTGCCTGAGAGGAGCGTGCCAGATCAAAACTTGGGACCTTTGCATTTTTCCTTTCTCTTTGCCAGGAATACTTTGCTTCTCCATTTGCCCAATTAGCATTGCTTCATCATCCTTTCCGCCCCAGTGTGGAAACCCCTTCCTTCCAGAAGCCCTCACCCACCTCCAGTGCCAGTGAGCTGCTGGGTGCCCCTCCCCCCCTTTCTCATAGCACTCTGGCACCGAAAGTGGCTGTTTGCTCTATCAGACTGTGAGCTCCTGTGAGCTGGGTTCACTGTTTACCACCGACTGGGCCGGGCACCTTGTAAGTAATGGCTAAATGAAAGAATCTAACTATAATATCCAGGGTAGAGTTCAACTAAATGAGCGTTAGACAATGCATAAGTAGCCAAGTGAAGTTTTCCAGCTCTTTCAACTTATTCTGATAGACTTATGGTGTCCCAAACACACCGGGTTGTCAGAATACCTGAGTCACTTATTAAAATGACAGAAAAGCACAAGAAACTGGTAAAAGTGTTTGAGAGCTGGTGATTAGGATCAGGAATGAATTTGCTTTTTACCACATATGCTTTTGATTTTTGATTTGCTTAAAAAAACATTTTTTTAAAATATACACATTTAGGGGCGCCTGGGTGGCTTAGTCAGTTAAACGTCTACCTTCAGCTCAGGACATGATCCCGGGGTCCTGGGATCGAGCCCCGCATGAGGCTCCCTGCTCAGTGGGAAGCCTGCTTCTCCCTCTGCCTGCTGCTCCCCCTGCTTGTGTTCTCTCTCCCTGGCAAATAAATAAATAAAATATTTAAAATAAAATATATACATATATATACACATTTATATGTGTGCATTTATTGTTGGAAGAATACACACACACATACAAAGTGATACTGATCACCTTCTCTAGGAAGGTGAATTGGGATTTTGGGAGGATGAAGTTGGGAAAGACACTTCTTAATGACATCCTTTTATACCTTTTAGAATTTCCAATCATGTTGAATGACTTGGTCCAAACTTTTAAAAAATTAAGCAGAAATACAGATTTTTAGGGCCCTTGCTAGAGGTTCTGATTCATGAAGCTGGAGGTAGGGCCTGGAAATCTGTATTTTAAACAAACTCCCTGGGTAACACCTATGATCTGGAAAGGTTGGGGAACAGGGTTAAGGTTGGACTTGACCTTGGAGATCACCTAATCCAGTAATTCTGAAATCTGGGCATCATCCCTGACTTAATCAGACCATTTGGGGAAGAGGCCAGGGAAGCCAATATTATTTAAAGTGCCTCAGGTCACTGTGACACAGACGATTGCTTACAGCTAGCATTGGGACCACTGGTCCAGTGCCGTCAATTGTTCAACCAATACATGAGTCTCTTCTCAATCCTGTATACACAGAGATGTCTCTATCATTGTGGTGGCCAGCCTCCAAGACAGCCTCCAGTGATTCCCACTTCCCAGTGCTTACACTGGGTTTATGTGGTCCACTGATGCACTGAATAGGGATGACCTGTATAACCAATAGGAGGATACTGGAATGGTAGGACTCTGACTTCCAGCGCCAGGTTATAAAAGATGCTGTGGCTTCTGTCTGGCTCTCTCTCGGATTGTCCACTCTGGAGAAGCTAGATACCGTGTTGTGAGGACATGTAGGAAGCCATATGGTGAGCAAGTAAATCCTTTTGCCAACAGCCAGCACTGACTTGCCAGTTATGTGAATAAACCATCTTGAAAGTGGATTTTCCAGCCCCAAACCTTCAAATGACTGCAGCATTGGCTGTCATCTTAACTGTGGACTCGTAAGAGATCATGAGATAGAAACAACAGGCTGAGGCACTCTTCCGTTCCAGAGGCACTGAAACTGTGTGAAATAATAAATGTTTCTGATTGTTTTAAACTACCAAGTTTGGGGGTACCTGGGTGGCTCAGTCGGTTAAGCATCTGCCTTCTGCTCAGGTCATGATCTCAGGGTCCTGGGATCGAGCCCCGCATCGGGCTCTCTGCTCAGTGGGAAGTCTGCTTCTCCCTCTGCTTCTGCTGTTCCCCCTGCTTGTGCTCTCTGTCAAATAAATAAATAAAATCTTTTAAAAAACTAAACTAATAAACTACTAACTTCGGGGGGAAATTGTTACACAGCCTTCAGTAACTAATGCAATCACACTTTCCCATATGTGTTGTTCTTACCAGTGGCCTCTTTTCCATGTCATTTTCATCTCCCAACTGGCAAAAATTTTGGTTGTTCTTTTTCCTAAGACTGCAGCTAAGGAATTATAATATGATATTTGCTTTTACAGGTTGAGTGTCAGTTCAGAGTGCCCTTATAGGACTTTCTGACCTGTGCAATGCTACCTCTTAAATAATGCTGATCAGCACTGTAAACACTTGCAAGTTCTTCCTCCTGTGGTTCTCCAAGGTTTGGCTTGAATGGATGGGGGGAAAATCAAGGGATCTTTTTTTGTAGCGATGAAGATCTGTGTGTTTGCCCACTGTAGGCCTAATTCCAGTATGCTTCATGCCTACTGAAGCTTACCTCTGACCTTTCCCTGGGAACAGAGGGCAGGAGGAATGTAAGTGACTTTAGCTTATGACAAGGAATTATCATGAGTACCTTCATTGTACTCTACTAAACTGGAGCCTGACATGAAACTATTGGTCTCTCTGTTGACAGAGGAGATGTGCACCTGATTTTCATCTGGCAGATTATACGTGTGCAACATCGCCAATATCAGAAAGAGTATTCCATATACAATTCCCCTCTAGTCCTAGGAGTCCTTTGGAAGGAAGCCAGTACTCTCTCTCTCCTCGATGTCATCTGTAAGAATCACATCCAATTTTACTAATGAATTATCACCGAAGCCTTAAAACAAATATGTGCATTTGCTTTATGTCAGCTCCCCCTCTTTTTTGCCAGTTTCTGATAGTTACGGTCATTTGGTTTGACCAGACTGGACACTTGCTTATTTAAAAATCCAAAATCCTCAACCCACTGTGTGATTCTGCTTGCATACAAAAGCGAAGGTCCATTGGTGAAACATTAAATGGAATTAGGAGAATGTGGGGTGTGTGTTGCTTTGTGTTGCCTAGCAATATGGTTAGGGCACAGGAATCACAGAGAGGATGAAATTCACACCCACAAGGAAATCACATTATGCATAAACACACACTCACACACACACGGGCATATACACACATCTGACATCTCTGGAAGAATGTTACAAACCATGAGTACAGAATTATAGTCACAAGTAGAATAGTCTTTGGAACATGGTATAATAAACATGCTGCCTGAGCTGTTACTTATACTTCAATGTCTGTGTGAATATATCTGTCTCTTAAAGCAAAAAATATTATATGCTTGTGAATGGGCTTTACAACATCCCTCGTAGACATGAGCCCAGTCAGGATTATGTAAAGCTCACATTTTTAGAATGAATATATTAATATGTAAAATTACAAGAAGAAATATCTAATATATAGGAAAAACTTGGGGCTCCTGGGTGGCTCAGTCGCTTAAGCATCTGCCTTCAGCTCGGGTCATGATCCCAGGATCCTGGGATTGATCCCCACTTCAGGCTCCCTGCTCAGTGGGGAGCTTGCTTCTCCCTCTCCCTCTGCTGCTCCCCCTGCATGTGCTTTCTCTCTCTCTCTCTGTCAAATAAATAAACAAAATCTTTAAAAAAAGAAAAAGAAAAAGAACTTTACTCTCTTTACTCATCCTTATTTCAAAATATTGAGATTTGCCCTTCATTTTCATAAGACCTAAGTGTGATGGTAAAAAGCATATTCACTGGGGCGCCTGGGTGGCTCAGTCAGTTAAGTGTCTGCCTTGAGCGCCTGGCTCAAGTCAGGATCCCTGGTGCTGGGCCAGAGTGGGGAGTGGGCTTATCCTTCTCCCTTTGCCCCACCCACCTCTGCTTGTGTGCTCTCTCTCCCTCTCTCTATATCTCAAATAAATTGTTTTATACAAATAATATATTAAAGATTTTAATAAAATCTTTTTAAAAAGCATGATCATTGAAGTCAGATACTTGATTTCAAATCCCAGCTCCATCTTTTGCAATGTTATGTGATTTCCCTCAACCTAACTTTCCTCATTTGTGAATTAGAAACACAGTAATATTTGACTTATAGGGCCATTGCGAGGATTAAATTAAGGGAACCCATGTAAAAGACAGAGACAATACATGGTACTCCAAATACAGTAGCCATTCGACTCCTTATTAGCGTTATTATGCAAAAGGCCTCTTGACTGCCTTCCAATAAATATAGAGGCCACCAGTTAACCCTAAGCAATGTGATCAGTAGAGATTTTGCCTGTAAAAAGGCTGTTTGGTTGTCAGGAAGAGAAGACTATGGCCTCCAGTCCCTTCCCTGCATGAAAGGAGAGGCAAGAAGTCACCCTGCTCTTCCCTCTCCTAGCCCAATCAAGGGTTATTCCAAAGTCAGAGAGTCAACCAACTCAGTTCTAAGGATGAGAACCAAGACTCTAATGTGGTCACTCACTAAAGGAAAACTCTCCCCTAAGGCTACACAGCCCGGTGTCCTCCCAGCTCCAGGCTCCCCTCCCAGAACAACTTAGTCCTTCATCCTGTAACCTCCCAGGTTGCAAATCTGGAAGTCCTCTGTAAGAACTTCCCTCTTTCTTCTTTCCTGCTGACCTTGGAAATGTTCTCACTTCTCGGTAGAGCTGGGATTTCCTGGATACATCTTGCTTTCTCAGGCTATTGTGGAGGGGAACTGGCGGGTGGGGGCTGGGAAGCGGGGCCCTGGAGGCATCAGCCATCTCCTCTGCATGAGCTGTAAGCTCTAGTTCCCAGCAGCGTTTGTCCCTTAAGATCTAGGTGAGAAAGAAGACAAGTGCTGAGCTGCCAGCTTTCCCCAGGGGCGAGGTAAGCAATTAGCAGAGCGCCCTGAGAAGCCCCGGGTAAAAACAACGTGTGTACCCTACCAGGCAAAAGATGAACATGAGTGATGTGTGAGAACAGTAAAATTATATGGATTTTATTTTAAGATTAAAACGTGAATCAAAAGAACAACTTTATAAAAAGATATTTTAATTTATTCCTAATATCCTTCTACTTGTATGAATTTGGGATTTTTTTTTCTTCCTTTGCAACTATTCTGAACAGAATTAAATTACAACTGCTATGGTTACTTATTATGGATTAGAAAATTCCATTTATTTAGCTAAAAATAATTCCCCCCCCCTTTGGTTTTTAAACGTCCTTGAAATAACAATCAGTTGGAAAATAAAATGGAAGAAAGGGCCTCATTTGTATTAGCAACAAAAAAGATTAAATTCCTGGGAATAAACTTGAGAAGTGAAGAGCTACATGCAGAAGATTTTTAAAGCTACTGAGGGTCAAAAAGAAGACTTGAACAAATAGAAGGGTATTTATGTTTTTAGATAAAAGAGACTTTATAAACAGGTCAGTTCTCCCTAAATTATCTCTAAATGTAAAAAAAAATCACTTAAAAATAAGTTTTTTAAAAATGGTATGTACTGATTATAACCTTAATATGGAAAAATAAACATGCCAAAATATGCAGGAAAACCCTCAAAAAGAAAAACAAGGGTTGGGGTGCCTGGGTGGCTCAGTCGTTAAGCATTTGCCTTCCGCTCAGGTCATGATCTCAGGGTCCTGGGATCGAGCACCGCGTTGGCTCCCTGCTCAGAGGAAAGCCTGCTTCTCCCTCTCCCACTCCCCCCCTGCTTGTGTTCCCTCTTCTCGCTGTGTCTCTCTCTGTCAAATAAATAAAATCTTTAAAAAAAGAAAAAGAAAAACAAGGGTTAACCTAGCTGCATTAGATACTAAAATGTAAAGCTACGATCATTAAAAAGGCATGCTACATGAATAGATAGCAGCTCATCAGAACAGAAATGACTCAAATACAAAAAGAACTTTAGTATAGGATAAAACAACATCTCTTATCAGTGGAGAGAGACACTCATTCAATAAATGGTGTTCAAGCAATTGAACAGGTCTCTGGGGAGAAAATATTATGGTCGGATTCAAACCTTTCACCTTTTGCCATGATAAATTCCAGATGAATTAACATTTTTAGAAATAAGAAAGGAAAAGAAAATTCTGAGCATGCCAGAATAAATTGTTAGGTAATTTTTAAATATAATCTCAGAATAGGGTAGGTCCTTTGAAATATAAAATAAAAGCCAGAATCCATAAAAAAATTGATATATATACCATTTATATACACATATATATATATACGATCAAATACTTCTGTATGGCAAAACAACAACAAAACATTAGCATAGTTGAAAGACAAAAAAAACCCAAATTTTTTTAGAAAGAATTGTAATTCATATAACAGATAAAGGATTCCTACAAATTAATAAGAAAAAGATCAGTATTTCAATAAAAAAAGAGATAGTTTGCAGAAAAAGAAATAAATAGAAGGAAGTTCCAGTTTACTCATAATAAGATATCATTTTCACCTGTCAGATTGGGTAAGATGAAATTAAATTCATTGTTGAAACAAGCATGGTAAATAGGCACTCCAATTTTACTGCTGAAAGCTTAAATCAGTACAATACCACCATGGGCAATTTGGCAATATATATCAAAATCATAAATGGACCTGTATTTTAATGCAGCAATTTCACTTGCAGTGATTTATCCTGTATGTGTGCTCGAGCATATGTGAAATAATGTGGGTACTAAGTTATTTAATATATAATTTTCTCTAATAGCAAAAGATTAGGAATAATCTAAATGCTTACCAATAGAAAATTTGTTAAGTGGGGCTACATCTCTATAATGGAACATTATGCAGCTGTTAAAAAGGACGAGGACGCTCTTTATATACTGATTTGGAAGGATTCCCATGACCTACTGCAAAGTAAAAGGTAAACCAGAAACTACAGTCATCTGTTGTCTCCAGAAAAGAAACAACTAGGAAAGAGATTTTCTCTTCACATTCCTTTATTTTTGGAGATGTGAATGTTGTTAGTATATTACTTAGTCCAGAAATAAATAAATAACATTTAAAATGAATAAAAGCCCTCGCCACTTTGATTGTTTTTATGTAAATAGTTCAGTATTTTATTTGGTATTTTGACAATCTTGCTACAGCAAATAGCTAAAGATTTTCCAAGACTTCCATGTTATCATGTCTTTATGGAGTTGGATTTTAAACAGAAATCCTCCAAGCAAGGAGAATGCCAAATAAAGCCTATTTCTTCCAAATGTGCCATTTTCTACTGTGCTATTTTACCTGATTTGATGTTATAGGTGAGGGTTGGTGGACGGCAGAATAAGACAACCCCCAAGTTCAACCTCCTTGAATTTTATTAGAACACAGCCCTGCCCCTCTGTTTACATATTTTCTGTGGCTGCTTTCCTGCTACAACACAGAGCTGAATACTCACAAGAAGTCCCATGACCCCAAAAAACCTATGATCTTTACTATTTGTACCTTTATAGGAAAAGTTTACCAACCCCTGGTTTAAACCACTTTTGAGTTGGGTCTCCTGTCATTTGCAGCTTAAGAGCATTCACACAATACCGACCTCCTTCATTCTGATGAAAAGTGAAAGAACACTAAACTCAAACTGATAATAATGACTATGCATGTTTTAAGGTAAACCTTTATTAAAGTAGACCATACATATAGAAAAGTTTACAAATCATTATCATACAGCTCCATGCTTGTGTAACCATCACCAAACTCTAGGAGTTCCCTTTAAGAACTCTAGCCCCACCCCAAAGAAACCCACTGTTCAGATTTCTATCAGAATACATCTCTATAGACCAATTTTGACCGTTTATGGACTTCAGATAAATGGATTCATAGGTATGTGTCCTTTTGCATCTGACTTCTTTTGCTCAGCATTTTGTTTGTGAAATTCATCTATGTTGTGTGTAGCAGGAGCTCGTTCTTTCTCATTGCTATGTAACGTGCCATCGTATAAGCATACCACAGTTTATTTATCCACTCTACAGTTGATGGACATTTGAGTTGTCTCTAATTTTTAACTATTGCGACCAGTGCTGCTGTGAATAATATAACTTTTTGGTGCATGTATACACACTTTTATATTTATTACTTTATATAAGTATATATAAAAATATATTTTTATTTATATATATATTTAAAATATATATAAATATACTTAAAATATATATAAATAAAAGTGTATATTATATATATATAAGTGTATATAACCTATACGCATCATTGAGTTTTATTGTGGGCCATCCATACGTGATTTTTATTAAGGATATGCAAGTGATTCCTTGTCCGAAAATACATAGTTCCACTGAACAGAAATTTGGTCTTCTTCCCATTTTACTTCAGCATAGAGATTCATTCAGCAGAGTATCAGGCTCAAAAGACTACACACAACCAGATGAATAACCATGAATTGAAAATTAAAACAATTACCAACAAGATAATTTCCCCTCCAAACCCACACTGTTACTTGAAGGAAGTTGCAAGCTGCCATCTTAGAGACTAATTGTTTAAGCAGCAGAATTCAAATCAATACTTCCTTTGGAACCCTGGGAAGGCTCAAATGGCCTTGGCATGCCGTTGAGTCCCAAGGTACGTCTTCTTTACTTTGAGGAAAAAGTGATGAAAGTTATAAATGGTTGGGATGGAAAGGAACATCAGTGGACCCAGAGCTCCAAAATCTAAGGCAGAATCACGGCAGTTAAATTCCAGCTTAGCTTTCCTATTTAGCAACGCTGTTATTAAGAAAAGCCACATAAAAGCAAGATTTCATCAGAGAGCAGCTTCTATTCCAGCCATCTCTGACTGGTACTTGTGTCTTGTGGCTCCCTCCTTTACTCAGGCAGCATTCTCCAAGGACCCGAAAACAGGGTTAACTACATAACAGGGTTATATATGCAAACTATGCACCCAAGGATTGCATCAATAGCATATTGTCTTATACATACAAGGAAAATGAAGAGAACCACGAGTCTACAAAGGCAATCGGGAGACCGATTATTAGGCATGAACATTGGATTGAAGTTCTTTTTCCACTCATTGTTATTATCAAACCAGTAGAGAAGATTCAATCTGATAATTATCAGGATGAGTCATCAGTAGCCACAGAGTGCTAGGGTCAAACTCAGGGCTTTGTGGTTTTGAGCTAGTGTCCTCCCAGCAAGATAGCAAATTGCAAATCGAACTATTTGGCTTGTCTCTCCAGTTTAGCCAACTAAAAGTAAAGATTTCTTTAAGAAAGAAAGGAAGAGAGAAAGAAAGAGCAAGAAAAAGGAAGGAGGGGAGGGAGAGGAAAAAAGGGGTGGGGGTAAGGGACAGCAAGGATCCTAAGAAACATTTCACTGCCCCAAATGTCCAGAGCAGTTGCGGAGCATGTCTTCTATCCCCAGTGGTCTGCTCCAGGCACAGTATGGCATAGCTAGGGCTCATTCTTCAACTTTCCTTAGAACTTTAGTATCTCCCTCAGCCTCCAAGGGCCAATGACAGATGATTAGCTATGAGGCAGCCCTTCTGGCTGGGTAGACGTTGCTGCCACAGTCCCTCTCTAGGACCGATTATGAAAGTCTGAAGAGAAAAGGAAGTGGAGAAAGGGATTTTTTTTCTCTCTGCAACTTTGGAACCAAACAATACACAGGAGAACTGAGCAGAACATTCTAAGCTTTGGAGTACAGATAGAGCAGCCATATGAGGCCACCTTGTCTAGGGCAGTGTTGTCTGATTTTCAGTATTCTCTCCCACCATTAAGCCAAAATAATTTGTCTCCTGATTTTAATTTAGAGAATACAGTCCCAAATTTCTACTGGTAGTTTACAGGTACCTTTAGCAATCTGTAGGTTCTGTATCATCCATAATCCTTTCTGTTTTACAAAGCTCTTGGCTCTTAGAAGCTGCAAACCGTGTCCTACTTTAATTTTGAAAATCTCCATTTTTCTTCTAAACTCTCGAAAGAGAACTTCTTCCTCCTCCACCCCCCCGCCCCCCACCTCCCCCACCCCCAGGAACACTTATCTTTTTGCAGACATTTATTACTCTTCGTCACACTCCTATGAGGTGGCTAAGGTCTGTTATCCCCATTTTATTGCCAAGGAAACTGAGATAGTGAGAAGTTGAGTGGTTTGCCGAAGGTCACGCACTGAGTCAGGGGCAAACTCAGAACTCGGTGTTCCTGGCAGCCTCGCCAACCTCAGCTGCCTCGCCTCTATTTGAACTGCCTGGAAAATAGGCTTTCAAGAATTCTGATGAGTACATTGAAACTCCACCAGCTTTATTTGTTAACGGTGACTTGGTAACTGCATATACTCATGTTATTCATTGACCTACAGCCAAAAGCCATTCATTTACTAGATGCATGGCTTAAGAGGGACTATCTCCCTCGCTTTTCACCGATTATAATAAAATACTTCCCTGCGACCGCGCGAGAGCCCAGTAATACCAGACACCAAAGTAAAAGTACACATTGTCCTTTTGGTCTCTAAGAGAATGAATCTCTCGATTCCATACAAGCTCCTGATCATGGCCTCTGTCACGCAACCCTTACCTCACGTTCCAGCCTGGTAGGCCACCTTCAGCCACCTAAGTGCTTCTGAGAGTGAATCACCCACCGGTATGCAACACCCTGCATTCTGGTCTCTCCGATCCCCTCTTCACTCTACCCTCCTGTATCCCTCAAGATCTGTGGTCTTCAAGGTTCATTTTAAGAATCACCCTCCCAACAGGCCACTCCCTATCTCCCCACCAACCCTGGGGCCTGTTTCTTTGAAGCCCTTATCTGATGCCATCTTCTTTCACAGTTTAGCTTATTGACTAGCCCTGTGCCCCTGGAGCCTATAAGCTATTTACAGGCACAGAAGGCTTTATTCATCTTCACCTGGTCTGAGACGGAAAACGCAGTTCGCCTCACAGAGTTTGGAACTGCTTACTACAGGGGTCGGCAAACTTTTTCTGCAGAAGACTGATTAGGAAATTGCCAGCTATGAACAGTCACTGTTGATTCTTCTTTGCTTTCTTTGTTACAACCCTTTAAAAACATAAAAAACACCCTTAGCTCCCAGGTCAGCTGGGGGCTGGATTGGCCCTAGGGCCATAGTTTGTCTGACTTCATAGTTTGCCGGCTTAGTAAATATTTCTTGCATTATCATCGATGGTCTTGAGTTATGTTGGAAATTACTTATTTTGTATTTACGGACATTTTTGCATAATTGATGATTTTTCTGCCGGTTAAAAAATGATAGTATTTGTGGGGCACCTGGGTGGCTCAGTTAAGCGTCTGCCTTTGGCTCAGATCATGATCTCATGATCTCAGGGTCGTGGGATTGAAGCCCTGATTTGGGATCCCTACTCAGTGAGAAGACTGCTTCTTCCTCTTCCTCCACCACTCCCCTGTCCCTGCTTGTGCTCGCTCTCTCTCAAATACATAAATAAAATCTTTTTTAAAAATGACAGTATCGGGGCGCCTGGGTGGCTCAGTCGTTAAGCGTCTGCCTTCGGCTCGGGTCATGATCCCAGGGTCCTGGGATCGAGCCCCACATCGGGCTCCCTGCTCTGCGGGGAGCCTGCTTCTCCCTCTCCCACTCCCGCTGCTTGTGTTCCCTCTCTTGCTGTCTGTCTCTCTGTCAAGTAAATAAAATCTTTAAAAAAAAAAATGACAGTATTTGTAAGGGAATATGCTTTCTTCCATTTTTCTAATATTGTGAAAGATCAATGGTGCACGTAGCCCTAGTACATTTGTTTTTTTTAAAAGATTTTATTTATTTATTTGACAGAGAGAGACACAGCGAGAGAGGGAACACAAGTGAGGGAGAGGGAGAAGCAGGCTTCCTGCTGAGCAGGGAGCCCGATGTGGAGCTTGATCCCAGGACCCCGGGATCATGACCTGAGCTGAAGGCAGACACTTAAAAGACTGAGCCACCCAGGTGCCCTGCCCTAGTACATTTTTATATGCTTAACTTTTCATACTTTTTTTTTTTTAAGATTTTACTTATTTATTTGAGAAAGAGAGAGAGCACATGCAGGGGCAGTGGCATTTTTAAATTTTATTTTATTTTAAAAATCCAAACGGTTAAAAACCTGGGTTCAATCCAGCATTTATGTATGTGGAAGCATGAATTTGCAAAATCCATGCATGCACCTTTTTGCGTCATTCAAGGGCCAAATTCCATCACCTTTACAGAAATTCTGCCAGAGCTATTGAGGCCTCACGGCTTTTTTAGGAAGCAGGATAATAAAACTAGCTCTGTAACAGTGATAGGATTGTTTTTTTAAGGTGTTGCAAAATGTTTCATTTGTCCTGTCAATGATTGCTGTGAAGCAGGATCTTGGACGAGTTAATATTTATAATGCCTGAAACTCTAGAAAGAAGGACAAAGAAATGGTCCCTTTCAAGTGTCACTGCCTTGGGTTACTGTTTAGTGCCCACACGATACCACCCTTACCACCTCCCCGGCCTCAGGAATACTGCAAAGTAATAAGCATTAACTGTTTAGTCATTTCCTGCGTCACGTTTGTCAGACATCATAGTCTTCCCCTATTAACATATCTAACCGAGTTACAGTTCAAACAGCCGGTTTCCGTATCAGCAGCTGTTTGGTTTAATATCTTTTCAGCAAAGGTGCCATAGGGAGCCTTTCAAAAACCCTCATGTTAATACTTCAGCCTGTTTTCCCAAGGAGATCCAGCTGAGGATAGTGTCCTGGTAATTTGCCAGAGTGTGTGATTTGTGAAACTTTTGCATATGAAATTCTCTTAAAGATGTCACATCTGAAAACCTCAGCGAAATTTAATTGTGTGTTGGAGGGCATGTCATGATCTTATTGGTATGCTGGAAGTTAGTCTGTCCTGGGAGAGCACATACACACTATAATGGATGGTTGCTCAGCCTATGTGAAAGAGAGGTCTGCTGAAGTATCATAATCCCAGCTTCGAAGACGGCGTTAAAGAAGCCTATTGACTTCTCCCTTTTGATAAGGAAGCTATGTTTCAAATAGAGCTCTGTTAACTAGGTGACCAATTAAGGAAGCAGAAAACAGCAAGAAGGAAGGTATAAAATTATCTTATAAAAATACTCTTCAAAGTTAGAGCTATTTAACACATAATAAAAATTATAGTCAAAAGCAGAACAGATTTTATTAAAAATAATCTTGTTCTCTAAAAGTGAAGCTGGATCTACCATAAGCTTTTTTGTTGTTGCTAAGATTTATTTATTTTAGAGAGAGAGTGAGAGCGGGAGGGAAGAGCAGAGTAAGAGAGAGTCTTAAGCAGATTCTGTGCTGAGCACGGGGCTGGCACCGGGGATCAATCCCGAGACCCTAAGCTGAAACCAGGAGCTGGACGTGTAACTGACTGCGCCACCCAGGCACCCATGATCTATTGTAAATTTTAAAAATATCTTTGTCTCATGCTAGAAATAGCTGTAATTAAAAATATATATATCATTTGATATTTACTTATATTTTATATTGAGAAAATGACATTTATTATATTTAAAATGGCACGTGTTGTGATGAGCACTGGGTGTTACACACAATGAATCGTTGAACACTACATCAAAAACTAATGATGTACTATATGTTGGCTAATTGAACATAATAAAAAAATGAAAATGGCTTTTGAAAATAGAAAATACAATAAACAGAAATTGTGCTAAATTAAATTGTATTTTCCAAAGTTTGAAGTACCCTGGTGAATCACTATTTCCTATTCTATTGTTTTCTGCTGTTTGTTTCATATGTTTTGGTAGTAGGTGAGAAGAAACAGTAGAAGATACATTGTCTCTTTGGTTTTTAATCCTTAGCTTGGATGTGTCTGGATTCAGAGTCTATTAGGTTGACTCTGGAGTCTATTAGGTTCACTATTTCATTAAGTGAAATTGCCACTTATTTAGGTCAAAAATCATCAAAATATTGGTGATTTCATAAGTGGTTGCTGGCTACCTCCTCAATATTTCTCCTTTGTTATCCCAATGATACTATCTTTGACTCTTGTCAATTGGCCATGGGTAATCAAATAGTTACAGGATAAAAATTTATTCTTGCATAATAGAAAGGATAATAGGTAGTATTAGATAATAAAAGATGAAAACAGATAATAATGGATAATAGATACATAGATGCTAGATAGATAATAATACATGATAGAATACAAAAGAGTATTTTATCCCTTCCAATCTTTTGGAAAAAACAATGGAAACTTTCTCTTTTGCGAAGTAAGCAAACATTTTTTTATCATGCCCCAAGTCAGGGGTTTCTTCCATTTATTTTCTTTATGAACTGATCATAATGTTAATAGCAGTTAATGTTTATTGGATACCTTACTAAGTGCCAGTGTCTGTAATAAGATATCTCCATTTTCTCATTTCTTCCTCAAAACAACTCTACGTGGTAAGTATTAGTATTATCATCCCTGTTTTACAGATGAAACTTTTGGGAGAGCAAGAGGAGGCTTATGTTTTATTTGATTAAGTGGAGGGAAAACTGGAGAGATGGAGACAAATTTTAGCCAGTTGACCTCCCTATCTTTATGTCAAATAAACATAGCTTTGGGGTCAAAATCTGGGAATCTCTGTTGATGTGGTTTGATTGCAAATCATACTTCTGTTCCTTGAATTTGAACTTTAAAATCTTACTTTGTGCTATGGTGATGTGACCCAGGACTTAATTTACCTCTCAGTATAGCATTATCCTTTTCTGTAAAATAACAAAATTATCTACCTCACAGAGGCATTGAGATTTCCACTGATATTTGACATCTTCAGATAAAGATGAATACAAAGTAGTATAACCTATTCCAAAACTGGAGAGAACCACTCTTTGGTTACTCTGCTTTCATAATAATTTCTGTTTCTCATTTGTTAGTTTATGGCAACAGATGGACAAGGAAAAAAAAAAAAAAAAAAAAACCAGCATCCACAGAAAACATTCGATATCAGTTTTATAGATTTATAGTTTCTTTTCCTAAACTGTACTGTTCAACAAAGATAACAAAAATCTTTGCCATATGAGATGCATTTTTAAAGGTATAGAGAATTTTAGGAATTCACATCCCCTGTACATCCTCTACTTGTGTATTACAAAGAACAGGAAAGAAAAACAGACGGAATTATTGCTACTCTCCAAAGAACATATGTTTATGAGAACCTTGCTACAAAACTTAATCAGCCACATGAAAATGATGTATTTTTCTGAAGATTGCACATGAGTCAACAGCACAACTAGACAATGTTGTTTTAATTCTCCAGGTTGCAGAATTATCCAAAGAAAAGAGAGCTGATTTTTTAAATGATAGCTAAAGACATCTTTGAAGACAGTTGAATCTGGGTTGGCAAGGCAAAAAGTCAAACAGCAGATCAAAACAAGAGAAGAAAACTGACTAAAATAAAAGTGATGATATGTTCATGTAATTTAAACATTCAAGTCTGTGTAAATGAATTAAAAATTTTTTCTGAAA
Source organism: Mirounga angustirostris (assembly GCF_029215605.1). Lineage (NCBI taxonomy): Eukaryota > Metazoa > Chordata > Mammalia > Carnivora > Phocidae > Mirounga > Mirounga angustirostris. The sequence goes on along the minus strand of NW_026991709.1, from coordinate 169,653,243 downwards.
GGTTCTGGTAATTTCTCACCAATTGTTAGACAGACCAAATAGTTTAAAACAATCTGTAGAGGTTGAATTAAGGTCCTAGTTTTTAAAACGTGATTAGCAAGGCAGATGGTGATAAAAATTATCACTGAGTAAATGATTACAGACACAGCTAAATCCAACTGCCCAACTGGTATCGCCCATTCTTCGCCTACTTCGAATGTCTCAATCTGCCCTCCCGTACACACCTATTGTCCTGTCATTTCATACTCCTTTTTTTCAACAAGGAATGAAGTAGTTTATATATAGCACACTTGTTAAAAAGGAACACCTGAGGAGAGAGGAAACTCTAGAGAGATGCGACACGGGGATAAAGACCCGTTCCTAAAATTCCACAACCACTTGCATTATTCACATATGCATCTTGACTCTAATTTAGAGAAGCACTTTTCATGAGAACATTATATTACCAAGATTTAAATACTTGCTTTTTCCAAATTAGCTAACTCACTTTCCTTCAGATTAGCTAATTTACAAAAGAATATAATCGATCAGTGAAAAAACAGATTTGACTAATGAGTGAGCTCTGGAATAGGCTTCTGGGTATGGAGAAGCATTAAGTCATACAAATAAATTGGAACAATGACTCTGGCTGGGAAAAAGAACAGAGGTGGAACAAGCAGTTGCCTAGCGCAGTGAATTAGCAAGGGCAGCAGACTCTCCAAGTGGCTTCCATGAGAGCAAACACAGCCTTTGAATTTGGATATTACCCACTTTGCTCGAGGTAGGAGAATCTGTAAATCCGGTACTCACTGGAGAAGTGAAGCAGCCACTCCACTGAGCTCAGTGGGTGGATGACGGATGTTTTAAAAGTGAATATTCAGAGTTCAAGGTGCACTTTAATGCTTTCACTAGTGTGGCTCCATAGGAGTGTGCTACGTTGGCTATAAGCCAAGCTTGTCTTCTGCCCCTTCCCTCCAGCTCCACACAGGCTGCTGAGTATGAACCAAATGGCAATCACCAGTTTGCTCTTGGCTTCTAGAAAGCTTAGTGTTTGTTTTTTGGTTTTTTTGGTTTTGTTCCTCCACCCTGCCCCCCGCCTCTTCTGGCAACTGAGTCAGGCTATTGGGTATCTATGTCTGGCAGTTCATCACATTTCCTTACCCACGTTTTTTTTTTTCTTTCTCCAAACTCACTTCACATTATCTTATTCTTGGACAAAGCATCTATTTGTATAAACAGCTTCAAGTCCCTCTGTGGAAAGCAGCAAACAGACAAACACATAAGACAGACACACAATATGATAGACTGGAAGATCTGAGAGTCCTTCTGGCTAAGCCAAGACATCACTTGTTTAAATTGTTAACCCTAGAGACTAAGTGTGAGGAAACACCTCACGTATTCACGTTGCAGGGCTCACCAACTCGGGCAAAAGGAGAATTTAGGAAGAGAATGATCTGTTGGAGGACTGTAACATTAATGCAAGTCTATAAGAAATAGTTTTCATTTCCTTCATTGAACTGCCTAGTCATTCCTTGAGCATTTTTCCTTTCTTTAACTAAAAAGCAAAATAGTGCTGGAAGCTGTTTTTAAAACGGGCTTGATTTGGCTACACTGTTCCTACTGATCTCTCCTGACATTGTATATCATGCTTCGTTATACTTGGGGCATCATTTCAAGAGAGCTGGTAGAAAATGTAGCTTGGTTAGGCAGTTGTTGTTGAGTAAATCTAGCAAATCTTGTGGCTGTTTTGTAGGTAATTATAAATCCCTCTGCTGGAGGTCAGCTCTCACCAAGCTCGGGAAGAGGTAGGTCTACCTGTCACTAACAGACCTCGGGGAAATCACCCAGCTGCTCCTGGCTCCCTGATCTTTAAACCGAGGGGTATGCAGTAGATCATGGTAACAGGCTTGGAGAATTCACCCTCTGCTTTCACAATCATTAGGTCTTTTGATCTTCATAGCAATCCCGAAAGGTGGGCAGGACGGTTATTATTTAGCAGACGAGGAAATGGAGGCTCAGAGGTCGAATGTGTCTAAGATCTGAAAGCAATTAAAATAGAACACCTGAGACCAGAACACAGTTCTGATTCAAGATCTGCTTTGTTGCCGTTATAACATAATATGGCTCTACTGGAATCTCTTACCTTGCTCCATGTGTGAAGGAAGAAAGAGAGAGAAATATCCCTTAGTGCCTATACTGGGGCAGGCGCTGGGCTGAACACATTATTGGTCTGCTTCCTGATAGACTGACTTTTGATCTTGTAAAAGAATGTATAGTCTAACTTTGGTGAGAGCCAGCTAACTAACGGCTCTGGGGGGTCAGGGTTTGGGTGAGACTGGGTTGAACCAGCACTGCCTTGCTTTGGGCGGGGCGCCTAGCAACAGAGCTACCCCAGGTGGTTCCACATGGTAGCATATGCTCAACCTTTTCGTAAAGGCCACAGTCTGATTTAAAAACAAAATATCCAAAATTTCTATTATGAGCTTCCTAAATTCCCGTTAAATAAAAGCGCAGAATTTTCCTCTCTCCTCTTCCGACGCTGACATTTTAAAATATCATTTTCCTATTTCATTTCCTATCTTTAGAGAGGAAGCTGTAACAGAAAGAACCCCATTTGGAATTCAAAAAAACTGGGTCCTCAACTCTGCTCAATTCAGTTCTGTGACTTCAGGCAAGTTACTTAACCTCTAGGGGCCTATTTCTGCACAGGAAACCTAGGGGCTTTCCTATCTAAGCTTTGAGATCTCTTCCAACTCTCAAATTCTTATTCATTTCTAACTTAGGTTTCTCTTATTTCATGTTTGCTATTTGTCCTGTACAGTGTTAATTCATCCTGGTAAGCCTCGTTTAATTTCTAGTTGATAATATTTTTTATTACTGCACTCTGTAATTACTAGCAACAGGATCCCATCTCTGATGGACTCTGCTTTGTTCTTGGGTATAAAATGAACATCATTTATCATATTCTGACTAGTGTTATAAGTATCAACATGCTTATCACTTGCATCAGTTAGTATGAAAAATAAGACAACTCCACCTCCCTTAAACAATAAAAAGGATCTATCAACTCATAACTGAAATTAAGTAGGTAGGCAGCTTCAGGCAAGGCTTGATCAGGGTTCTTCATCCATTTCTCTAAGATTTTGTTGACTCTACTTATCTTTGTTCACAACTTTTATCCTCAAATAGCAAGAGGCTACGGCGATTCTGGGCCTTTTATTCATACCCAACAAGGGCTCGAGGAAGAATACTCCACTATCTATTCTCTGTTTTAGGAGAGGAAACATTTCCTGAAACCCTAAGAAAACTCTTTTGTGTCTCATTGGCCTAAACTGGGTCACACAATCATTCCAAACCAACCACTGTGGCCTGATGAGTGCCTGAACCAGTCACTGATGAGGGGGTGGGGGGTACGATAATAGTCCTAAACCAATCAGAGCCCACCTCCTGAACTGAAGTAGAAACTCTGAATTATATCTGGTCTTCATAATGGTGTAAGAGAGGGTGTTGGTAAATCAGTCTCATTGTTCCATTATATCCTGCCTATTCAACTCTAAGAACATGGGGGTCAAGATTGCATTTTCCAACCCTTTGCATGCTAGGCACCAAGTTAATGTTTGTTAAATTTAATTGAATTTCAGGTAGTGGCAAAGGCGAGTCAAAACAGAAAACACACAGTTCTCCTTACCTCTTTCTCTCTATTCTATTCTTGTAATGGCATGCTCCCTAACTTTCCCCACTATTTATATGTTACCCCTCTTATTTTTAGCCAAAAGTTTTACTTAGTCTGAAGATAACCAAATATTTCCTGAATAATAAGTCTCTGAATATGCATATTCTCTAAATTTGAATATAAGCCTATTTGCAAATCTAGCACTTACATTTAGAGTGTTGTTGGCAGGACTCTGAAAATCAGTTTTTCTTTTTTTCTTTTTTAATGGAAAAATGTACTACAGCAGAAGGATTTGTTTTCCACAAAGCTGAACCAACTTTTTTGATTTCAATGATTTTGATCCTTCCATTTATACTTATATAGTCATAAAATATTAAATAAATTTTAAAAATCAGAGTTTACTGGTTATATAATCCCCTGCCATTAAAAAAAATTGAATTTAGGACTTACAGGTCCACCTCAGAAAAAAGAAGGGGTTGTAGGAGGGGGTGGAGTGCTTTTGTTGAAAACCCTGCTGGGGCGCCTGGGTGGCTCAGTTGGTTAAGCGTCTACCTTCAGCTCAGGTCATGATCCCAGGGCCCTAAGATCAAGGCCCTGCATCGGGTTCTCTGCTCAGTGGGGAGTCTGCTTCTCCCTCTGCCTCTGTCCCTGCTTGTGTGTGTGCGTGCGCTCTCTCTCTCTCTCAAATAAATAAATAAAATCTTAAAACAAAAACCAAAAACCATGTTGCCGGGGCTCCTGGGTGGTTCAGTTGGTTAAGCACCCACACTTGATTTCAGCTCAGGTCATGATTTCAGGGTCCTGATCAGGGAGTCTGCTTGTTTCTTGTCCCTCTCCCTCTGCTCCTCCTCCCCCTCCTCCCACTGCCACCCCCACCCTCTTTTGTGTGCACGCTCTCATGTTCTCTCTCTCTCTCTCTCAAACAAATAAATAAATAAAATCTTTAAAATAAAACCCTGTTGCCAACCAAGCCAGGAGCACCTGTGTTTCTTCAGCCCCTCTCCCATTCCAGCCCCCCACGCAGCCCCATTCTCTCAGAAGGTCCACAGGGCACTGGAGCCTGGCAGGAGCTAAGGCTCATAACTGACAAGGAACAGGAAGCCCCCATATGGATTTAGTAGCACCCCTTTCTAAAACAAGACGACGACAACTGGCTGATCAGGGCTGGACATCAGGGAGTGCAGGATCCAGAGCCTCCCAATGCAACAACTCAGGTTAGTCCTTTACGAGCCTTTCCTGAGGGCAATACTCTGTGTCAAGTTCAGCCTTGTAAGAGGAAGACAGTCCCGGCCCTTGAGGAAGGGAGATGGACAAAGAAACAGGCAGTTACAATCCAGCTGGGCAAAGTCCGTGGAAGAGGTAAACCCAGGGTGCTGTGATAGGGCATGTGGGGAGGGCCGCCTCATTGCCTCAACTCCAGGGGCGCCATCCGCCTAAAGCACAATGTGAATGGTGCCTGTAGCTGTGCAACATGGCAGCCCCGACCCATGCCCCGTCTTAGGCTGGGGGAGGAAGCCTTCCCAGCAGACGGGATACTCAAGCTGAGATTCAAAAGAAAGAAGGGGAAATCATTTGGACAAGTCACACTAGGCTCAGGAGGGTGGATGCACATACACACTGTAAGCATCACCCAACCCCTAAAGACAAGTGTGGACAGCACATCCTCGGGTGAGTACATGGAAAAAGAGAATTCCCATCTTTGTCCTCTCCTATCATGAGCTGCTTAAATGTATTTGAGCCTTAGTTAGGTCTTGTGGGGACTCGTTGGTCCTTTATCAATAACCATATTCCTGAGTCCTTAAGTATCTACTAACACTGGAGAATTTGGGGGAAAAAAGAGTCCAAACACAGGGCATGTCTTGGGATGTCTGAAGACAGATTGTTGCTGTGAACAAAACAGGAATAGTTAACTATATTATTTTTTAAAGCTCTTATTTATTTGTCAGAGAAAGTGATGAGAGCACAAGAAGGGGGAGCAGCATGCAGAGGGAGAAGCAGGCTCCACGCTAAGCAGGGAGCCCGATGTGGGACTCGATCCCAGGACCCCGGGATTATGACCTGAGTGGAAGGCAGACGCTTAAGGGACTGAGCCACCTAGGCATCCCATTAACTATATTAAATAATCCTTCCCTATAGTTTCACCTCAACTTGTGTTTGGCAGCCCAAACTGCCTAAAAAATAGCCAAAGAAAGGGAATTAGTAAATATCAAAATAATTCTATTTGCCGGATATGTGACCTTTGAGAAACTCACTCTCAGAATTCAAGAACCCAACTCAGCACAGGTTTTAGTAGAAGCAGTTGGATCGAAGAGAGTCAAACACATGGAACAATGTTCAATCTGCACTGATGGATGTCTTGAATAACCTGAACTGGCAGATATGAAATGAGATCATAAAAACATTGGCATTTTAAAAATATATTATTTACAACATTTCTGCAGCCCCACATTGCAATGCTGTATCATCATTAGAAAATCTGGAATCAGATTAAATTTGATCACCATTTATTATCATGTTTGTGCCCTAAGTCACAGTCCTGCTTCTCTCTCTTTGGGTTTTGAAACTGAAATTGCTGGAGCTGGGCTCTTAGGCTCTCCACTTGTAAAGATAAATTATGGGCTATGGAGTCATTTTCGGGCCCATTCATGAGATAAGTGCTGATAGTTCCAGAAGCATCCCTATAGAAAAGACAATTTTTATGGAATAAATTTTATCCCCGGATGAATGACTCCTCCGGTGTTTCTTAGAACTTCCATGAGCCTAGGTGAAGGCAGTATTTTAGGCTGATAGAGTCAAAGTGATGTCAAAGTCCTTTGGGCTTGTAGGAGTTCATTTTGGTTTCCATTTGTCTGTCTTTGTGAATCCTAAGAGAAAAATCTGAAGTCTCCATTCTTTTTATACGACCGTAGAAGTTGAGTGTTGTGTATAATGTCTGCTTGATGACTTTTCACTCCAAACTGGTGTGCCTGAGAAAACCATTCTCATTTCAGTCCCGAGTGTGAGAGTTTTGCTGGGGCCCTGGGGCGTCTAGATGCGTGCACACGTGCACATGCACCTACACGCGACACCTAGCAGAGACACAACAGCAGCAAAGCACCCCAGGAACTGTTCGGAAAGTGTGTCTAGCCTGGGATAGCATTTACAAAAAAAGGAAAAACAGACCTTCTCCACCCGATCAGGGTTCTGACATCTACCCAAGAGAAAGCCTGTCATTTCTTTTTTACTTTCCCTGCAGGCTATCCTATTTCCTCAAGGAGTTCATTACCAGATTGGGGATACCACTGTCATCTTTAGGATGAACACCCATTCCTCCTTCATCACCGGTCACTTTGCCTTATGCAAAAGAGAACCGCTTTAAAACCTTAAGTTTTGCAAGGTGATCTTCTTTTCAGGCAGATGAGCACCTTTTGCTTACATTTACACCGGGCATTCAGTGCAGACATGCAGATATATGTGAACTTCTACTCATCACTAAGTACAAAAATCCCATTATTGTCCCTTTTTTATTCATTGTCCATCAACTCTCTGGTTAAGTACCCTTTTCTTAGCATGGTACTTAATCAAAGACTTGGGCAGTTAAAATTTTTATAACATAAGCTAGACTCGTTTGTTAAATTTGCAAGATGATTTTGTTGTTACAAATCACTGAAGAAGGCTTATGTCAGAATGTCAACCTTGAAAAGTCATATTTGAAAAATCCATGCTAATACCAACTCATTATGCCATTATTTATGTTAGGCTGATGGCATTTTATAAGTGGAAGGGACCACAGTGATCATCAAGGCACAGCGGAAGCAATTCTTCCAAAGCATAACAAATTATACTGTTAGAATAGATAAAGCAAGCAATGCTCAAAAAACAGAAACAAAAACAAAAAAAACCCACTAGATCCATATAGTTTTCTGAAGCGACTCATCTGAACCAAACAAAAGCATGTTTGCAACCGTGTGCTTTTTAAACTACTTACTGAAATATAACATGTATTGAGAGCTCTCCATTCTAAGATCATGGCAAAGCTTAGAAATAAATGAAAATTTTTAGCAGATCATCTGTATTCTTCAGAGGTCTCTTCTACTTAGCTGGGCCCCTTAATATTTCTCTATGGCTGAAATCTTTCTGTAAATCCAGACAGGAAGTGTGAGCAATTATTAAAATTTTCACTCAAAAGTCTGACTGTAATTCTTCTGTATTGTAGATGTGATCATATGTATGCTAAAACAACGAAGATATTTAAATTTTGTTCTAGTCTGTCTCCTTGGTATCAAAAGTCAAAATCTGTTGAAAGGATGAGGTTAGCACTCACATTATGCATACGTGCCCGAGAGCATATACGCATGCTCACATACATATGCACAAAACTTACCAGAGACACAGTAACAGCAAAGTCTTAAATGAACAGTTCAGAAGATGTCTGGCCTGAGACAGAATTTGAAAAAAAAAAAGAACTTTTCAACCTGCTCAGGGCTCTGACTTCTACATAAGAGAAAGCCTGTGATTTCTTTACTTTCCATATAGGCTATTATTATATTTCCTCAAAGAATTCATTACCAGATCAGGGATAGCAAGTGTATTAGTTTGCTAGGGCTTCTGGAACCAGGACCAAAAACTGAGTGGCTTAGACAATAGAAATTTACTGTCTCACAGTTTTGGAGGCTAGAAGCCCAAGGTCTAGGTGGTAGCAGGGATGGTTCCTTCTGAAAACTTTGAGGGAGAATTTGTTCCAGGCCTTTCTCCTAACTTCTGGAGGCTTACTGGCAATCTGGCATTCCTTGGCTCATATATATATCACCTCAGTCTCTGCCTTCACCTTCACGTGGGAGTCTCCCCGTGTGTGTGTGTGCGTGCGTGTGTGTGTGTGTGTGTGTGAGCGCACACATACATCTGTATCTGTGTCCAAATTTCTCCCTTTCATTGAGGATACCGGTCATATGGGTTCAGGCCCACCCTAACAACTTCATTTTAACTTGATTAATTATATCTGTGATGACCCTATTTCCAAACAAGTTTACATTCTGAGGTCCTGGGGATTAGGACATGGACATAGGAATTGGGGGGAGAGTGGGGGAAGGAGGGGCACAATTCAAGCCACAGGACTGAGAAAAAGTAACCTAGCTGCCCAACGATTTTCTTAGGTCATGGAGAATAAAGGGAAACAATAAAAATAAAATAAAACATAATGATAAAAGCAAAATAAATGCCCACCCATCAAAACTAGTGTCCTGGTTCACAAAAATAATTACTGAGCACCTACATGGAGTAGGCATTCTCCATGAGATTAATAGAAATTCCTGTTTTGATTTTTGAGAGAAATAAAAGCTCCCACATCATGTAGCTAATAAATGTGACCTAGTATTTTTCACTAAATGAAAAGGAGTAAAACCACAGAATCATGAAGTATGATTCTGTGAGCTGGAGGGGACTCTAAAGACCATCTTGAGTCATGGCTGAAGAAACTGGAACCCAGAGAAGTTAAATGAGTTAAGGCTACATAGCTAGTTAGTGACAGATCAGAAACTGAAACTTTGATCCCTGATTTTCTTTTTTTTTTTTAAAGATTTATTTATCTATTTTAGAGAGAGGAAGAGAGAGAGGGTGCGTGTGGTGGGGAGAAGGGGGCAGAGGGAAAGGGAGAGAATCTCAAGCAGCCTCCCTGTTGAGCACGGAGCCTGATGTGGGCATCTCATGACCCCGAGATCACCACCCCAGCTAAAACCAAGTGTTGGGTGCTCAACCAAATGAGCTACCCAGGCACCCCCTGATTTTGATTTCTAATGCAATGACCTTTTCACTGATCCCAGAGTAAGAAGCTGACCGTGACTCCAAGTTACAGCATGTCATGTGCTCTATTGCAAGCTTGCTTCTAAATTTCCATTTGTACCTAAAAGTCATCCAAACCACTAGTTGGAATTGGGATGTATGAGGAAGAAAAAAAGCAAATGGTTGTCTACTCCCTCTCCTCCAAATCCAAGTCTTCGATATTCTCTCATTGTTAAAGGAGCAGCTATTTCAGAGCCTGAAAGGGGAAAATGTACTTTTTCAAAGGACAGTTCTGTTGGACACCACTTAAGTGATCAAACTTAATATCACAAATAGGCGAAGTACTTGACATCACATGCCAACTGAGAGGATGCAATAAGTCTATAGAATCACCTACTAAATGTCCTTCCAACAATATTTAACCTGGATCTAATCAAATCTTTAGATTTAACCTTCAAATTTACAGAAAACACTGGGAATAAAAGAACAGAGTAAACAATACCATGAAGAAACAATCGGACAAACCTAGAGTGTGGAACACTCTCAAAGTCAAGTAACTTAGTCCCTTCAAAAAGTCAATATTTTATTATTTGTGTATTATTTATATATAATTTATATATTAAAATATATACGGGAATGTTCTAGATAAAAGATACTTAAGAGAGAACAACCAAAATGGAATGTGTAGACCAAAACTTCATCCAATCAAGATCTACACATTGCATCTAACAGTTATGTTAAGGTATATTTTCTTATATATGAATAAACTATCCCTTGGAAGAACACAGAAACCCTCATGCTGCATCTATGGAAAACCAATAGCTAGCACTATACTTAATGATGAAAGAAGCTTTCCTCTTAAGATTAGGAAAAAGGTAAGGATGTCTGTTCTTACCACTTCTATTCAATATTGTACTGGAAATTCTAGTACAATTAGGCAAGAAAAAGAAAAGACAGATTGGAAGGGAACAAGTAAAACTGTCTCTATTCACAGGTAACATGACTTATATATTGAAAACCCTTAAAATTCACCAAAAAACCCATTAGAGCTAATAAACCAGTTCAGCAAAATTGCATCATGCAAAATCAATATACAAAGATCAGTTGTATTTCCATCCACTAGCAATAAACACTCACTAGGAAGGCTATTAAAAAAAACAAAAATAAAAGCAGAAAATAACAAGTTTGGGCGAGGATGCAGAGAAATTAGAACCTTCATATGTTGCTGGTCGGAATGTGAAATGGTTCAGCCACTGTGGAAAACATCTTCACAGCTTCTCAAATAGTTAGAGAGCTATCCCATAACTCAGCAACTCCACTCCTAGGAGAATCAGTGGTGTATTATTTCTAACAGTCCTGTGGGTCATATTTGTCTCATCTGTGCTCGCTCACGTGGCCACAGGCAGCCAGTGGATCAGTCGGGGCTGGACTCCAGTGGACCCAGCTGGCACAGCTGGAATGTCTAGGCCTCTCTCCTCTCATGGTCTTACATGCTAGGTTTCTTCATAGTATGGTGGTCACAGGGAAGTGTTCCAAGAAGCAGAAGCAGAGGCCAAAGGCCTCTTGGGACTCCTGAATTTGCTGTGCTATCATTTTTGGTACATTCTGTCAGTGAAAGTCACTAGGCCGACGAAGACCCCAAGTATGGGGAAATAGACTCTACCTTTTTTGATGGGAGTATCTGTAAAATATTTTTGCCATGTTTTTCAGTCTACTACAGGGGGTAACATGAAGACCCTAGTCAGCCAGAGAAGAGGCTTCAAAGTTGGGGAGGGGAAGAGAGAGAAGACTGCTAAAAGGAGGGTCAAAGACAAGAGGATAAACCTCGCCTAATTCAAATCTTCCTTGGACCTGCCAAGGGCACCAACGTCGTCAAACCTAAAGGAGAGGAGTCAGACAATACAGTTCTCTGCCTTTCATTAAAACTACAATAGTGATTTCCATTTATGGGTAAGGAAATTTGAACTTTATCAACTGAGTAAAGTCGCATCAAATTTAGAATTCAAGTACAAACAGAGATTGCTAGCTACTCAAGAGCGGGGATGGTCTCTTATACAGAGTCTAAGAATCTGTACTGACTAATAGTCATCATTTGGGCTCCATTTTTAAACTGTGTTGTGCTTTTTACACATTTTATCTTCCAACCTTTGTCCTATGACAAAAGTACCTTTATGAGTTCCAATGTATTAGTGAAAAGCAGGCTAAGGGAAGCTAAGGGAGTTGTTCAAGGTCACCAGAGTTAGTAATGGTAGGGTGGTCATTCACACCCAGGTAGGCTGACCCAGCTCCCACTCATCACTGTGACACCATCCTGCATTTATAAATATCTGTTGTCGGTGATAGTAATGCAGACGAGGATTGCTTTGTTCTCTCAAAAACCAAGATATACAATGCTTTTCATTCTGTTCCTTGAAAAGAAATGACTGTGTAAAGAGAACAAAAAAGTCCAAATAAATCAACACTGCACAAACTACTACCAATGGCATTTTCCATGGGAATATAAAAAAAAAAATACAACAAACAGGGTGCTTCTATACATTGCCTTATCTCAGGTAGATACTGTCCCCATGGTACAGACGAGAAAAGAGGGAAAATAGAGGTAATTAGACTTATCCAAGGTCACACCACAGGCCTTTGTTCTTGGGTTCTTTCTAAAGTGCTATTTTAGAGAAGGATTTTAGTAAAACAGCCACTCTTTTCCAACCATACCCTGTAACACTAAAATTTATTTGAAGATAGTTTTCGAAAACAGCCAAGCACAGGATTTCAGCAAACATTGGCCAAGTGCTCTTGTGAAGGCTTTCTCTCTCCCGCCGTATCTGTCAGAACTTTTTAGATTTCTGAGGAACAAATGCTTCTCTAAAGTTTAAAAAACAAATTCCTCAAACCCTTTATATCACCAACCGTGAAATCTTTGGCAATGATCTTTGGGATAACCAATTTTCAGGGAGGCAGACATAACAGTTCAGGGAACAGAAATTATTTCAGATCCTAAATCCTTCAGGAAAAATAGAATTATAGTTAATGGGTAAAACTGAAATAATTACATTCTTTAAAAAATGGCCTGAGAGACTTTACTTCTTTTTAAAATAGAGAGAATGATGGGGCACCTAGGTGGCTCAATCCGTTAAATGTCTGACTCTTGATTTCAGCTCAGGTCACGATCTCAGGTTGTGGGATGGAGTCCTGCATTGGGCTCTGCGCTGGGCGTGGAGCCTGCTAGGGATTCTCTCTTTCCCTCTCCCTCTGCTCCTCACCCCACCCCAACTCGTGTGCTTTCTCTCATAAATAAATAAATAAATAAATAAATAAATAAATAAATAAATAAATAAATAAATAAAATAGACGGTTTAAGAGGCTTTCCAAATATAATCATCACAGATAAAGCAAGGCATCAGCAATATTAGGACAGGTTTTCCCTCCCACTCTGCTCAATAAAAAGATTTCAACATTGGTCCAGCAGACCTTTTATCTTCCAGAGAGCATTAAGTATTAGACTATATGCATAAAATTCACCCATATCAATTGTACCAGTGATTTTTATTAAAAAAATTTTTTTTAAAGATTTTATTTATTCCTTTGACACAGAGAGAGAGAGAGCACAAGTGGGGGGAGCGGCAGGCAGAGGGAGAAGGAAAAGCAGGCTCCCCACTGAGCAAGGAGCCCGACTTGGGGCTTAATCCCAGGACCCCAGGATCATGACCTGAGCCAAAGGCAGACGCCCAACCAACTGAGCCACCCAGGTGCCCTGACCGATGATTTTTAGTAACTTTATCAAATAGTACAACCACAATCATACATCAGTGTAAGTATAGTTTCATCTTCTTAATAAGATAGATCTTTATGCCCATTTACTGTTGATCTCCCTTCCCAATTCTAATCCCAGGCAACCACTAATCTATTTCTGTCTTTATAAATTTGCCTTTTCTGGATATTTCATCCAAATACAATATGCGCTCTCTTGTGTGTGGCTCCATGTTTCTGAGCTTCATCCTTGATGGAACATGTGTCAGTAGTTTGTTCCTTTTGGATGCTGAAAAGTAGTCCATTGCATGAATATGCCACATAGTGTCCATCCATTCATTGGTTGACAGGCATTTAGGTTGTTTCCTTTGGGGGCTATTATGAATAAAGCTTCTATGAACATTCATGTGCACATCTTTGTGGGGACACATGTTTTCATTTCTCTTGGGTAGATACCTAGGAGTGGAGTTGTTGGTCCTATGATCATTTTATGTTTTAACGTTTTGAAAAATTGCCAAACCATTTTCCAAAGTGGTGTAGCTGATTTTTGACATGAGGAAGATTATTTGCTTAGAATTGGTCTAAAATCCAGCTGCTACTTCCTATACGTCCCCAACCAGAAGCATTATCTTGTACTACCTTGGGCTCCAGTCTGGACTACAGGCACGATTTAGGGACAGAACTCCTGTAGTCACCATCATAGCTTTCCCTGGGTGAAAAGACATCTACCTAGGAAAAGCCTAAAAAAAAGTCATCATGGGAATACAAAACTAAAAAGAAGAAAATATGATTCTCAAATAAGGTAGCCTACAGTAACTATTTAATGGGTACATAAGTTTCCACTTGGGATAATGAGAAAGTTCTAGAAATGAATAGTGGTGATGGCTGTGCAACATTATGAATAGACTTAATGCCACTGAATTATACACTTAAAACAGTTAAAATCGTAAAATTTATGATATGTATATTTTGCCACAATCTTTTTAAAAAGAGAAGAAGAGCACCATATTCCTTTGCAGAGTCTTTTCATGGTCTTGCCATCATACTCGGAATAAAACACATCCTGCACCATCTGACTACTGCCCTCTTTGCAGCCTGTCTTGTGCCTCTGTCATTCCTGGGCACTTCACGGCAGCCATGCTGGCCTCCTTTCTGTTTCTGGAACATGAAGCCTTTCCTGCCTCTAGGCCTTTATTCCTGCTGGGCCCTCTGTCTGGGAGGCTTCTCCTAGTTCTCCTGGCAGCCTCAATCTCATCCTTCAGGACTCCCATTCATCTGTCTCATCCTTCAGGACTCCCATTCATCTGTCTCAGAGAGGGCCTTCTGCAAGCAGCCGCCAATGTCTGTCTGTGTGTCTACCTTTCTCTCTCTCTCCCCTCCAACACCTCTGTGTTTATTTCCTTCCTAGCACTTATTACAAGTAGTAATTCCTTTTACTGTTTCATTGTCCGCCTTCCCCACTAGAATTAAGTGCCATGGTAGGCAAGCTCTTTCTCTGTTTTGTCTGTACTCTATCCCTAGCACAAACATGCTGCCTGTTACAGAACAAGCCTTTGATAAATATTGTTGAAAATGATGAATAAATAAAACAGAGCTTTCAAGTCTCAAAGGATGAGACTTAATTACATTATTAACTATGTTAAGTTTGCCTTTAAACATTCATTTTGCAGTTGATTTTCTAATAAAAAGTAATAGCTCTCATTGGCCTAGTTAGTTTCACATTAATGATTTTTTACAAGACTCTTTCCCACCTATAGGTATAATATGGGAAAAATATAACCTAGGAAGACTTATTTCCCTTGTATCAGTTATTATTTTTAAAAAACCATTTATAAGAGGGGCACTTGGGTGGCTCAGTTGGTTAAACCTCTGACTCTTGATTTTGGCTTAGGTCATGATCTCAGGGTCGTGAGACTGAGCCCCACATTGGGCTCCCTGCTCAGTGGAAAGTCTGCTGGAGAGTCTCTCCCTCTCCCTGCGCTCTCTCTCTCTCAAATAATAAGTAAATAAATCTTAAAAAATACTTATAAGAGTTAGAAAAGATTAAGATATTTCTTAAGCTCCTTTACAAATTATAAAAGACGAAGATCATGGAAAAAGGCATCACACACCCTTCTGACTAAATATTTTCCGGAACAAAACTGGTTCCTTTGCTGGAAGTCAAAAGAATGAATGCTAAATTCTAAAATTATAATGGGGAGTGGACAAAAAAAATTCCTGAGAGATGGTAGAAAATTGAATTCACAAATTAAAAGTCTGTGATATATATGGAGCCTAACTCTTGCTGGCTATGTGATAAATGTACTATTTGTAACAAAAGTGACAATTTCAGAATTATGTGTCTTCATAATACCCAAAGGCAGTGTCCCTGTTGGGAAAACTGCAAAATGTAGAGAATTCCCTTTCTAGTTCCATCCTCTCTCCCCAGAGCATTTAGCTCCCCCCAGTATGGCACCTTGCCCTGAAATGTCTCCTAAGACAGCATTCCATCATCTCATCCCAATTAAAATCTACCTATCCTATGTCTAATCCTCATGTCACCATTGTAGGCAGAAAATCTGGTAAACTAAACTGTAATGATGTGTTAGTGGAAGTCAAAGCATTATAGGCCAGCAAAGATTGTTCACTAACATATGTGTTAGCGATGGCCTCTTAAAAAGAATGCCTTAAGAAGAAGGTGTGGCTGCATGGCTTTAGTGGTGAAGTAAAGGAAGCATGGAAGGGGACAAGGGCCGTAGAGGAAACAGTAGATCCTGAGGTACCTAGAGAACACTGGGAGAAGAGATGGACAGTAGGTCTTCACATATGTCAGTCTGAAACTCAGGAGAGAGATTTGGGCTGGGAAAAAAAAAAAAAAAAGACTTGGGAGTAGCAGCACATGAAAGATAATTAGAAATATGGCAGCACCAGTACCTCAGATGGTCCAGGAAAAGTGTGTCAAGTGAGAAGACATGGGTACTCCTCTTGGTTTCTGCTGGCACCCTGTTGGTCTGCCCTCTCCAAGAGTCTCCTGCCATTTCTGCCACCCCCAATTCCCCTCGCAATTCAGCAGCTAGAGTGGTCTGTTTGATAACTTGATTCATCTCCTCAAAACTCCCCAGTGACAGCCCATCTCACTGAGAAAAGACAAGGTCCTAACAACGGCTTACAAGGCCCTACAGGACCTGGAGCCCATTCTTTCTCTGACCTCATCTCCTATTGTTTGCTCCTTTCCACCGCAAGGGCATCCTTCCTGTTCTCAAACACTGCAGGCACACTCCTTGCCTAAGGGTCTTTGCACTGTTGCTCCCTCTGCCTGGAATATTCTTTCTCTATATATCCACATGCCTGTCGCTTTACCTTTTTTTTAAAAGGCTTTGGTCAAATGTCAAGGACATGATTTCTGATTCAGATGATTCAGATTTTTATTCTGACCACCTTTCTTTAAATCCCCCCCACCCCATACTCTCTAAACTGTTTTATTTTCTTTTCTAAAACAAATATTAAATTTAAGATTTTGTAATAATGTATTTTATGATATATACATTTAAAAATTTCCCCAAGGGCAGGGGATTTTTATTCACTAAAGTATCCCATGAACCTAGAACAGTGCCTGGCATATAGTAGGCTCAACATCTATTAGTTGAATGCTGAATGAAATCTAAGAGGGAATCCTGAGGAACTCTAACATTAAGTGTTAGGCAGAAGATCAGTTCCCCCAAAGAGAAATTGACAAAGAACTTCCTAGAAGACAAAAGAAAGTTAGGGGGCCTAACTTTGTTTAAAGTTTTATTTATTTACTATTTATTATTATTTACTATCTTAAAACATTTAACAAATGTTAAACAAATAAGAGGGGAAAATGTTTTAAGACCAAAGAAATGGCCAACAGTGTCAAAGGCTGACCAAGACTCAAATGAGATGAAGACTGAAAAACATCCAATGGCTTTAGTAACAAGGAGTGCACTTATCTTGGTGAGAGATGTTTCAGGGACAACTGACTAAGACAAATTAGAAAAATTTCAATAGAACCAACTAAAAGTTAAGAGAAAAGAAGGTAAAAATTTAAGCCATGAAATCACCAAGCTTATAAAATATAGATATCAGATTTTATAATTGGTTTCAGTTGTTGCTGCATAATAATCCCTCTTAAAACTTAACGATTTAAGACAGCAAATCATTGGTTATTACTCAGGATTCTGTGGGTTGATTTGGTTCACCTGGGCCTTCTGCTTCCTGTGAAGTCAGCTGGGGCTACAGCCATCTTGGACAGGGGTCAGCAAACTTTCCTGTCAAGGGCCCAACAGTAAATATTTCAGGCTTTGCAGGCTGTAAGCTCTCTGTCATGACTATTGGACACTGCCATTGTAGTGAGAAAGCAGCCACAGATGATATATAAATGAATGGGCATGGCTATGTTCCAATAAAACTTTATTTACAAAACCAGGTAGTAGGCCACATTTGACTGAAAGCCGTCATTTGCCCACGCTAGATTTTGGGGCTCAACTAGGTAGTACTCCAGGAGTGAGCCATCTTGGATGGACTACCTAGTTGCTTCTTCATGTGGCTTGGGCTATTTACAGCCTGGTGTTTGGTTCCAAAAATGAAGTGGAAATTGTCGAGCCTTCTTAGAGTTTAGGCGTGGAACTTACATAGTATCACTTCCACCATATTCTTTTGGCGAAAGTGAGTCCCAGGGCCTGCTTAGATTCAAGGAGGAGGGCTATTGAAGGGTGTAAGTACTGGGAGGCATGGTTCACTGGAGGTTATCAAATGTAACAGACTGTTACACAAAATTCTAAGAGTTTTGCTTATTAAAACTATGTTCTGGGGTGCCTGGCTGGCTAAGTCAGTAGAGCATGCAACACTTAACTCTCTCAGGGTCATGAGTTCAAGCCCCACGTTGGGCATGGAGCCTACTTTAAAATAATAAAAAGTAAATAAAATAAATAAAATAAAGTACTTCCATAAAAAATAAATAAAATAAAATACTTCCATAAAATAAAGCTATGTTCCATTCCACATTCTGTCTAGAGACCCTTAACCTAGGGAAAATGTTCAGTGACTTGTGAAGCTATCCTTTCTCTCCAACACTGATCCTTTCAAGAGTTGTTTTTTGTATCATCAATTGAAAGAGTGTATGATTTGTTATTTTAAGACAGCCTGAGAAATTAGTTCCTTCCCAACAGTCTGAGAAAACACTAGTCTCCTTGTACCCACCCATGAAAATGCTCTTTTCAATGCACTGTACTTAAGCTATGAGGCACCCCAACCCATTAAACTTAAATTATAAGCATGATAGAAAAGGAGTTACTAGCAGTAAGATTAAAGCATTCATACTTAACTACCTGAAGATCTATCAGAGTGATGTTATTTTGTACAAGTGAATTATAATCTATATGTAATGTATTCATTCATTTGCTCATCAATGTTTAAAGTATTTATTGAACACACTAATGGTGAAGCCTTGTGCCAGGTTGTGGTGTATATGGACATCTCTTTGTCTTTGGTGTAGGACTATAACCCCTTATGTGATCTTGACCCTACAGAAAAAACATTGCATGAGATCAAATATTTTCAGTGGACTGAGAAAAAAGAGAGGGATTTACTTTTCACAAAAGTACTGAGTCATAAGAAAATGAGTATATATACATATTTTAGGTTGACATTCTAATGAACCACTACAGTTTGATTTATCCAGACTATTTTAATCAAATACTATCTTTTACTGATAAGAAAGCAATACTAGAACATATGAGAAGAACTGATTCTATCCTTTAAAAAGTGTGACAAAAAATACTAAATGTGCTGTTCGGGATATGTGGTACTATGCCAGGGGCTACAAGATGTAACCAGATGAATATACCACATCTTCTTCATATTAATTTTAATTTAATATTTTCAGAGTAAAAAGTTTAAATTGATAAGTACTTTAAAACATAATTGTGATCTCAATACAATAAAACTACAACATATATTGGGGATGCCTGGGTGGCTCACACGGTTAAGTGTCTGCCTTCAGATCAGGTCATGATCCCAGGGTTCTGGGATTGAGTCCCCCCATCTAGTCCCACATCAGGCTCCCTGCTCAGTGGGGACTCCGCTTTACCCTCTGCCCCCCCTCCTGCTCATGCTCTTGCACTCTCTCTCTCTCAAATAAATTAAAAAAGCTTAAAAAAAAACCAACAACATATTTTAAAGGTCTTTGTAGGTGAAAATTAAAACACTCTATTAAACAACACTTAGGTGAAAGTGGAAATAAAAATCACAAAAGCAGGATTTCCAAAAAATAGTAATAATGAAAGCATTATATATAAGAAGTTATGGGATACATCAGAGCAGTGGTCAGAGGAAAATTCATAGCCTTAAATACTTATATAAATAACAATAAAAGATGGAAAACAAGTGAACGAAACTCCAACTCATAACAGCTAGAAAACCAACTAAGTCAACCAAAAGAAAGCATAAGGAAAGAAGTCATGCATATTAATTAACAGCATACAAACCCCAGAAAAATAATATAACTAATTGGTAAATGAAAATAACAGTTCCTTGGAAGTGGAGGAAAACACTAGCTAACCTAATCAATAAGACAAAAAAGCATAAATACATAAAAAAGAAAAACGAAAAGTTTTAAAATGGAGGAAATTTTTTAAATCATGAGAGACTACGCTCACAATCCTTCACAAATAAAATTGAAAACTTAGATGAAATGGATAACTTCCTAGAAATACAATTTTACAAAACTGACCCCAGTAGAGAAAAAATGCTTAAGCAGACAAGTTCCCATAGAAGTATTAAAGAATATTTCAGAGAACTACCCCATAAAAAATCATCACACTCAGATGGTTTCACAGGGGATTTCTACCAAACTTTCAAATTTGAATAATCCCAATGCTACATGAATTATTCCAGAGCATAGAAAATAGAAACTTCTAAAAAAAAATAAACTTCTAAATTTTTTATAAAGTTTAACATTTATACTTAAACCTAATAAATATAGCGCACACCAAAAACCTAAAGATCAGTCTCACTTATGAATATTGATGCAAAAAACCCCCACAAACCACCTCATTTAAAAATACATCAGGATCAAGTGGAATTTATTTCAGGAAAGCAAAAATGGTTTGATGTTAGGAAATCCTTTAATATAATTTACCATATTAGTATAAGAAGAAAAGTTATATGATTGTTTCTATAAATGCCACAAAGATTTTTGATAAAATTCAATATTCATTCCAATATGCAATAAAATAGGAAGATAGATATTTCCTTAAGAGATAAAACATGCCTTAGTCCAAAAGCCAGCTTTTTATTTAACTGGAAAACACTAGAGATGTTATCACTATAGTAAGGTATATGGCAAGGATGCCAACTATCTCTACTACTATCTGATATATTATTGGAGGTATCAGCCAATGCAATTAGCCAGGTAGAAGCAATCTGAGTCATAAGAATTGGAAAAGCAGAAGTAAAACGACCTATATTTGCAGATACTATATTAGACCTGCAAAACCCAAGAGGTTTAATGATAAAACTTAAATAATAAAATAATTCAATGATATAGCAGGATATAAAACTAACCCACAGAAATCAATAGTTTCACATAAACAAATAATAACCAGTTAGAATTTAAAAAAAAAACAATTAGAAGGGATAATGAAAACAAAAGCCTCATTGACAATAGCAATGACAACAACGATAAAATACTTAGGTATTAACAAGAAACGTGTAAAAGTTGTATGAGGAAATCCTTAAAACACTCCTGAAAGATGTAAAAGTGTATTTTATGGAAAGACATTCCTTGTTTTTGGAAAGTATGACCCATCATAAAGATGTCACTTATCCTAAATTATAAATGTAATGCAATCCAATAAAAATACCATTAAGTTTTTGTTTCTGGAGCTAGACAAGTTGCTTTTAAACTTCACATGTATTTTAAAACATAAAGCACACAAGAATAGCTAGGAAAACTGAGAAAGAGAGGCAAGCAGGGAGGACTAGCTCTAGTGGACATTAAAACATATTATAAAACCCCTATAATTAAAACTGTATGATATTAGAGCATAAATAAACCAGCAGAAAAGAATAGGAAATCCAGAAATAGACCCAAGTCTATATGGAAATTTAGCATTAGACTATATATTCAGGATAAATTCACAGAAGTGAGATTGAGGCGGCAAAGGGTACATATAGCTATTTAAAAATATTTTAGATAATTTTAGATATTTAGATATTTTTAGATAATATTGCCTATTTTCCCATGGTCTCGCCAACATTGTGATTGTCAAGTTTTCTATATATTTTTTAAAGATTTTATTTATTTATTTGAGAGAGAGCATGAGTGGGGGAGAGGCAGATGGAGAGGGAGAGGCAGACTCCCTGCTAAGCAGAGAGCCAGTGTAGGGCTTGATCC
Organism: Mirounga angustirostris; assembly: GCF_029215605.1. Lineage (NCBI taxonomy): Eukaryota > Metazoa > Chordata > Mammalia > Carnivora > Phocidae > Mirounga > Mirounga angustirostris. The sequence goes on along the minus strand of NW_026991709.1, from coordinate 169,631,695 downwards.
CAGGACACTGGGATCGCGACCTGAGCCAAAGGCAGACACTTAACCGATTGAGCCACCCAGGTGCCCATTTTCTATTTTTGCCATTTAGGTAAGTGAATGTGGTATCTCAGTGCTGTTTTAATTTGCATTCTCTTATTATGAGTGAAATTTCATATCTTTTCATTTAAGAGCTATTTTTCAAATTTTTTAAATTTTATTTTATTTAAATTCAATTAATTAACATATAGTGTGTTATTAGTTTCAGAGGTAGAGTTCAGAGACTCATCAGTTGCATATCATACCCAGTGCGCATTACATCACGTGCCCTCCTTAAAGCCCATCACCCAGTTACGCCAGCCCTTCACCCATCTCCCCTATTTTCCATATTTTTATATTTTTCCCTTTAAAGATAATATGGATACATTAAAATGTACAGATCTTAAGTGTACAGTTCAATCAATTTTGACAACTGAATATACCTGTGTAACCACCACTCAGAACAAGATCTAGAACATTTCCATCACCCTAGAAAGTTCCCTTGTGTTCAAGTCAGTTCTCCCACTACCTCCAGAAGCAACCACTTTTTCTGATTTCTATCACCATAGATTAGCTTTGCTTGCTCTTGGACTTTGTATAAACGAAATATACAATATACACAATATGTGTACCTAATTTCTGTTTGTGTCTGATTCTTTCGCTCAACATATTTTTTTTGGATTCATCCATTAATCCGCGTTGAGCATTAGTTCATTCCTCTTTATTACTGAGCAGAATTCCATTCTATGGCTATAACACAGTGTTTGCAAGATTAAACTTTATCTTCTATATGGTTGAAGAACAGTTGCAAATGTGGAAAGGGAGAAGAATAGAATGAATCCTGTGATGTTTGACTGGTACTGGGGCTCACAGTATGACCTTCTAATTTTTAAGATGTGTAGCTAGACCTAGAAATGGCTCTAGATATGTGTGGGCATATGTGTGTATGTGCATATATATACATGCATGTATTCCTGGGTTCTGTCTACTGCTAGAGGGAAGCAGTGTCATTCCAATAGTAATGAGTACACACACCATCATCTATACTTTGATTTCTAAATACCAAAAAAATAATTAGGGCCCTTTGGAGAAATGGCCGTTTCCAGGGCTAAGCAGAGAAAATACAGGGTCATTCGGGACCATCTTCTGCCAGACAGTAAGGGCACTGTCAAAAACTAATGTGGCTATCTCAAAGGGACAGTGGAGCCACCACAAAGGTACTTTCACTGGCCAAATTTCAGACAATATGAGCATCAGAATGAATAAAAACAGGAATGGATTATAACACATTGAATTTGTAAAATCCACTAGTCCATATTGTTATTAAAAATAAATATTGGGTAAAAAGAAAGGTTCTTCTTTTTTTGAAGATCTTATTTATTTATTTATTTTACTTGAGAGAGAGTGAGCAGGAGGAGGGGCCGAGGGAGAGGATATCTTGAGCAGACTCTGCACCAGCACAGGGCTCCATCCCATGACCCTGAGATCATGACCTTGAGTCGAAATCAAGAGTAGGATGCTTAACCGAGCGACCCAGCTGCCCCAAGAAAGCTTCTACTTTAACAGAATCATACTAACTAATAAATGTGGAAGAAATAACAGAAATAGAAAAATCACCATTTTACAATCACCATAGTAATAACTGATTTAGACAAAAATCACCATAAGGGGGAAGGTTGTTGGAAAACAGGGTATTCACAGGACCCCCATGTGAATTACTCGTTAATTATACAGGGAAAATGTACTGTTATAATGATAGACTTGGCAGGTACTGTATTAACCAAGTGATCAAAGAGAACATTGCCAATAATTGCACGCACTGCTATCATGTGCCCCTGAGGGAATGCACTGAGAAGTACACGGTATTCCATCCAAAAATGTTGAATCTCATCATAAGGAAAGACTCTGAGTTCCAAATTAAGGTACATTTTGCCACTGGAGCTTGGGCTCCAAAAATATCAATGGCATGAAATATAAAAAAGAAGGAGACTTGTGCAGTCTTGACTGGATCCCAGAGGCAGGGGAAAACACTCCATAGGACATTACTGAGACACTTGGGGAAATTTGAATATGAACTATATGTTAGATAATAACATCACATCCATGTTAAATTTCTTGAGTATAATAATTAGCTGTGGTTATGTAGGAGAATGTCTTTGTTCTGTGGAGATATAAGATTAAGTGTTCAGGGGTAAAGAGTCATCATACCTGCAACCAACTCTTAACTGGTGGAGGAAAAAAAAGGAAATATTTTTATTTATGTGTGTGTCTCTATCTTTCCATATGTGCGGAGAGAGAAAAATCAAGTGGATGTGGCAAAATGTGAACATTGTTGAATCTGAAGGAAAATGGGTGTCGATCATACTGTTTTTCAACTTTTCCATAGGTTTGAAATTTTTTAAAATAAAAATTGGGGGAAGAAACATTATTTTTGCACCGAATGGGTATAATACAGTTCACAAAATTTTCTTCATTTGAAACAGGAGACTTCTAAAAGTTTCTTAAACTGACTACACCTGCTTTGAGCATACAAGAACCAGGAAATAAAAACTGACTATCTTCGAGGTTATTTTAAGGTGAAAGGCCCTTCAACAGAGAGGTTTAAGAGTTTTGCCTGGGGAGTAGGCTGCATCCCTTTGGGGCTAGCTGGCTGCCTGGGGTTAGAGCAGATCAAGGTTATGGCTGGGAACAGACATGGATTCCATCCCTACAGCCATCCCTTCCAGGCCTTCTGGAACTGCTGGAGGCCTTCTGGAGCCACCATGCCTTCAAGGAACCGCTGCTTCCCACCCCATGTGCTTCTGGTAGGGTGGTCCACCACAGGACTCTGTCCCCTAGCCAAAGTTGGATTGGCCAACAATACACCCCAGCCTCAGGGCCATAGTGATTAGCCCAAGGAAGGGCATATGAGCTGGGCTGGGCCCATCAGGCTCCTATCCGGGTAGTTTATTTGTGGATGCTGGGAGAGAAAAGCTCTTGCTCTCCTCTGGGATCCTTTGGACACAGGATGATATAAACCTGGTGCTGTCTGTAATCAGCAACCACAAAAGAGTGCAGCCTATTAGGGTCAGTAGCTACACTGTTCTACAGGACGAGCCGCAGGCAACATGGGAAGGGGTCCACTCTGCTTGAGGCTCCTTCAAGTTACTGCCACCCTGTGGTACCAGTCCCCTCATGCTGATCTTCTGGCTTCTGGGTCACCTGGTCCTGGATACAGGCCACTTCTTACACCACAGACCAATCTCTAGTCTGTAGATCATGCGGCACCTATGATCATGCACGCGTGTGCACGCACACGCGCACACACGCCGCTTTGCAAAATGCCTTCTTATTTGTCAAGGCCTTGCCCTCTCGGAGATCGTTCATTTTTCCTTTTTTTCAGTAAACATGGAAGCCAAGCATGAGCAAGACATGGAGCACAGCACTGTGGGACTGGGCATCCCCAACATCACACTGCTTGTCTAAAATCTCCCTGAAAGGCTATCAACACAGCTCACTGGGTCCCATTCCTAGAGATTTTGAAGGCAATCTGTATTTTTAAAAAGTCACTCGGGTCAACGGAATAACTATTCCAGTTTAGAGAACACTGCGGGGGTTAGCCAGGGGTATCAAAGTGAATGTGGCTCAAAGCTGATTCTCAGGGAGGGTTTCCACTAGTGGGGATGATCGGCAATTCAGCTAATTACACGCTGTGGCAGAAACCAGTGAGGTGTCCAACGAGAGCACGACAGAGAGCTGGCTGAGGAACCTAAAGCTAACTGGAACTAATAAGGCGCGGTCTCATGCTGATGGGTGCTCCTGGGTTTTCTCTTCCATTCCAGTATTCGTGCCTGTTTTGTGTCTCAGACAGAGCCTTCAGGGGAAGGACCAACCTGACTCGTTCATGGCACGTTTACATTGGAGATTGGGGAAATCAGGCCGTTTTGGGAGCTGCAGCTGGTGCTTTTTGAGGGAGGGAAGGTATGTGTGCTTGCGTGGTATGTATTTGGGGGTAGGGCTGTGTGTGTTTTGGTGTGTGTATTGTAGAATCTGTATGTTGTATGTGTATGGTATATTGTGTTCTGTGAATGTGGTGTGTGTGTGTGTGTGTGTATTTGGGGGTAGGGCTATGTATGTGGTTTGGTGTGTGTACTGTGGTGTGGGGTAGGTGTGTGTTGTGTATTGTGTTGTGCGTGTGTGTGTGTGTGTAAGTCCTACCCAGGGCTCTTGGCCCACATGTGTTCACCCTGACCTTTCAAAACCACGTTCTCAACAAGGAGAGAACGTGGATGAAACCGTCTAAAGCTCTAGGTGAGCTCTGTCGAATCAGAGTGTGCCACTTTTGGCAACTTTGTGGATAAAAAGCGCACTGTATTGTAGTCATAATAACCGTAGTTTATTGACATGCCAAGGAACACAGCTGCTTTTTGTACCTTCTCACTTCATCCTCTCAAGAACCCCATGAAATTAGGGCTTTTATCCTTATTTTATGGACAGGGAAACGGAAACTTAGAGATGTTAGTACAACTTTTTGTTTTTTCCTTTAAAGTATGTTTGCAAGTGATCTTTAATAGATACTCTCATCAAGGGTGCATCAATTAAATCGCAAGATTTTCCCTCAACTATCATTTATTTCACAAACATTTATCGAGCATCTCTTCTGTGCATAGTCCCAGCTAAGTGTTATAAGAAAGACTGAAAAATATTGTAAATAGCTCTTTGCTAAGAAGCAACTAATTCACTCTGGAGGTGTAATCATAAAAGGACATTTTTGTGAGCTACTTTCCTTATCTGTCTTGCTCTTTTACAGCACTTGTCAAATTGCATTTGGACTTACTCCCCTCCTCCTTAGTCCCTGAGGGGTAAAGAACTCTATTTCACTCACCTTTGTTTTTTGGGGTTTTTTTTCTTCTTTTTTTTTTTTAAGTAAGCTCCACGCCTAGCATGATGTCCAATGCAGGGCTTGAACTCACAACCCTGAGATCAAGATCTGAGCTGAGATCAAGAGTTGGAAGTTTAACTGACTGAGCCACCCAGGCGTCCCTATATCACTCACCTTTGTATTCCTAGATCATAGTAGGTGCCTAATCCGTGTTGGCTGAATAAATGAACTGATAATCTGGGAAGTGGAAGGTATAAATAAACATTCTCACCTCCCCTTATTCAGATGCTGAAGGATTTAGCACAACTTGCAAATGAACCCAAACCCAGCATAGAAAGTAGGTATTATTCAGCAAAGTTTTCAAAATAGAGTATGTTCCATATGCAACCATTCTGAGGTAGTTCTTAACTTCCAAAAAGTCCCCTGAGATGTTGATAAGTATCTCTTTAAAAAGCAAGAAGAGTGCCATAAATACATTTGGGAAATGCAGGTTAAATAGGCTTATAGGATTTCTTTACTGCAGGCATTCTCAGGGTCCATAACAGACACTGAGAATAAACTGTGCACTGAGTAGAAACCAAAAAATGCAGATGGGGAACTGAAGAATACACTGTACATGGCGAGCCATATTTTCTAAATTCATTTGCCAGTGGATTCCTTGGGGAAGGAATGGGGGGAATAAAAAAAAAAAAAGGAAAGAATGAATTTCAGGGCCGGAGCTAGGGTAAGGCAAGCGAGGCACCCGGGTCCAGCAGGTAAGAAGGCGCCCACTTGCACAGAAGCACTCGAGCAGCCAGGGCTCAGGAGCGAGTGCCTCCTTCAGTTGTTTGTTTGTTTTTTTTAAAGATTTTATTTATTTATTTGAGACAGAGAGAATGAGAGACAGAGAGCATGAGAGGGAGGAGGGTCAGAGGGAGAAGCAGACTCCCCGCCGAGCAGGGGGAGCCTGATGCGGGACTCGATCCCGGGACTCCAGGATCATGACCTGAGCCGAAGGCAGTCGCCCAACCAACTGAGCCACCCAGGCGCCCTGCCTCCTTCAGTTTTACACCCTAGGCACGTCACTTGCCTCAGCCCAGCCCCAGACCAGAAAGAACACCTGCTACCACCACCGAAACACGTCTGCCATGAACACAATTTGGGAAACTTCCCGTGGCCACTCCTCAATGGCAGGGTTTAGTCAGGGGTCAGCGTTCTGAATGACGATGACAAATGTGTCTGGATCTTCTTCTACACATTTTGTAGAGATTCTCGCTTAGCGTTGGAGTCACAGAGTATTTTCCTGGCCTTATCCGAGAGCCAGAGCCTTCTATGGACATCTGGCCAAGGGCATTGGCAGCCAGTTGGTGTTCTGAGAGAGCCAGGCTGCCCCTTTGAGCTAATTCAGGGAAAGGAAGTTCAAATGGGACTCATCTGTTCCACATACCACAAGTCGCTGGTTGTTGTTTCTTCCATTCTTGAAAACAACAGACTAACAGAAAGTCAGTAAAGGATTCCTTAACGACAATTCCCAAAGGACAATGTCTGGCACTTAATACACTGAATGAATGAGTGAGGGAATGCATGCATGGAAGAGACACCGGGGAAAGAATTACAGAATTAACAGGTAAGAATCAGATAGAGGCCCCTGACTTCTTAGGGTTTCTCTTCTGAGTTGGATCTTCTGCTTAGATCTTTGCTCTTTTCTATTTGTATAGCCTCTGCATTGATGTCCCTCCCAGTGGAAAGTCCTGTTTAATCTTAGAGCTAATGACAAAAGCTGGGTGGGGCAAAAAGCCTAAGCACAAATCATTTGTTCAAGAAAGTGTGTATATTCTACAAACTCACTTTTCCCCCCCTCCCCCTTTTTCCTTCTTCCTTTTTCTTTAAATCCATGAAAACAGTTGTCTAGAAGGAGCATATACTCAAGTGCACTTAATATACCCCTGAGTTCAGTGTATCTTAAATCCTGGGCTTTTTTTTTTTTTTTTTAAGTAAAAACACTTCAGGGTAAACCCAATCCAAATAATTGTAGAAAAATATACAGCTTTTTTTTAATGTTCAATTAGCCAGCATATAGTACATCATTAGTTTTTGATGTAGTGTTCAACGAATCATTAGTTGCGTATAACACCCAGTGCTCATCACCACACGTGCCCTCCTTAATACCCATCACCCGGTTACCCCATCCTCCCACCCCCCTCCCTTCTGTAACCCTTAGTTTGTTTCCCAGAGTCCAGAGTCTCTCATGGCTTGTTTTCCCCTCTGATTTCTTCCCAGTTTTCCCTCCCTTCCCCTATGGTCCTCTGCGCTATTCCTTATATTCCACATATGAGTGAAACCATACAATATACAGCTTTTAAATACCACATTAGGGGGCGGTGCCTGGGTAGCTCAGTCCATTGAGTGCCTGCCTTCCATTATGGTGTTGGTCTCTGGTCCTGGGATCCACCCCGCTTCAGTGGGAGTCTGTTTCTCCCTCTCCCTCTGTCCTTCCCTCCATTCCTGCTCTCTCGCTCTCTCAAATAAATGAATAAAATCTTTATAAATACATACATACATACATACATACATACATACATACATACTGCATTGGTATGGTAACCATACGCACTCAGATGACATGCTGAAATATTAGGTAATAAACAAAGTTTCATTTGGTTGTTTATTAATCTAATTAGGCTCTAATACAAACAACTGATTTTAAATAGTTCTACATTATAGTCCAATTCATGAAAGAATTAAAAAGCAGAAAGGGCATATTTGCAGAATTAAAATGATTACTATATTTACTAAATATCTCCATACTCCCCGTGCATTAACTTGGATTTCCTGAGAGTTGGCACCAGGAGGTCCACACTCCAGGTCCAGAAAGCTGAAAGAATCATGTTTCTCAGGATTTAATCAGACTCATTGGTGTAAATGGGGGCTACGCCTGCATTGTTACATGAAATGATTGATTTGTCTTGCCTCTCATAAATTCTCAAGTATTCCTTCTCTTTTCAGTATTTGCATATTAGATCAGACCCTTTAAGTAACGATACACATTTTCCCTTGATGACTACACATTTCAATTAGCACTTCGATGTTAGTAATACATTCAGTACTTTCTATAATCAAGTGGTTGAATCAACGAGGATCCATGCAGTGTACCCAGCCTTTAAAAGTCACTAAACCTCACCCTCCAGATTGCAGACACTGGAGGTCAAAGCTGTCAGTTTTACATGCTGCTTTTGCATCTTATCATTGCGTATTTTTCAGGAACCTTTTCACTACAACAAGTAGAAGCAGACAGAAAGGAAGTGCCTTCCTGGATGAGGAGGAACTGGAAGTCTACTCCTGGATACTTGGTGATGTCAGGTAGGGAAAATTAGTGAACTTACCAAAAGGCCAATGAAACAATATATTTTCTACCTCTCAAGGAAGTCATCGGCATAACATCAGGGTAGGATGCAAAGGCCTCCTTGGGTTCTTGTGCCAAGACAAAAGATCTTTTGTGCCAAAGGAGGAGGGAAATATGCCTGTTGGGTTAGGGTTGGGTAGGTTATAGAAGGAGGCAACAGCATGGGTTTTAATTGTATGTGGGCTACTTTGCTGCCTCGGATCTAGTGTGTCACCACATCTAAACTCAGGACGAGAGGGTCAGTTTTTAATTGGTCACACCTTTGTGCATGGCTGCTGATCCCCAGCTGATCTCAGCATGCTTTCTAATGTTTTAAGATTTGGGTATTACCACAATAATGAAAACCTGCCGCAGGTCATTGATTGGGCTCAACTCGTCCCAAACTGGTGATGGCATTGAATATCTTGAGTCTTTCTAAATTTCCATAGGTGGTTAGGTGTCTTGGTTTTAAAGGGTATCCCCATAGGCAAAGTGAACTGAGGAAGCTGAATTATCTACAAGCATTTTACAATATTGTAGGTGATTGAGTTTAACTCACAACAACTGACAAGGTACCAATAAAACCTCAGCATTGCTATGAACAAAACAGGAGATTATCAGATAATCCAGCCCTTGGCTACCACTACAATCTTTTCTTGTGTCACTCACTGTTCAGTCTCAAGACCCTTAAATCACAATAGCCTTGTATCTGGTCCTAGAACATGGCAGCCCCTGCCCACCTCAGGGCTTTTGCCCTTGTGGTCCCTTCTATAGAATACCCTTCTGCTGGCTGGTCTCTGGTGGCTGGCTCCCTCTCATTGCTTGGTCTCAGCTTAAATGTCCCATCATCAGAAGAGCCAGTGGCCTCCTCGTCTCTTGCTCCATTATTTTCTTTCTTGAGACCCATTCATTTCCTTCACAGCAGTCATCATGTTCAGATCAATTGACTGTATTTGTTTATTCATTTGTTGTCTGTTTCCCTTCCACCAGGAGGACAGGGATCATATCTGTATTTCCAATCCCAAACATAGGAAGGCACTTGCTATGGACTACATTGTGTTCCCCCCAGATTCATATGTTGAAGCCCTAATTCCCAGTGTAATAGCGTCTGGAGATGGGGCCTTTGGAAGTAAGTAGTATTAGATAAGATCATGAGGGTAGGACCCTCATGAAGGCATTAGTGCCTTTACAAGAAGAGACACCAGAGAGCTTGCTATCTCCCTCTCTCTGCCCTGTGAGGACACAGTGGGAAGGCAGCTGTCTGCAAGCCAGGAAGAAAGTCCTCACCAGAACCCAACCACGCCAGCACCCTGATCTCAGACTTCTAGCCTCCAGAGAACAGTGAGAAAATAAATTTCTGTTGTTTGAGCTGCCCAATCTATGGTACTCTATTATGGCAGCCCAAGCAGATGAATTTGGCATTCAATAAAGCTGTGTTGAATGAACGAATATACAATCTCCTGTATGTAATCAAGAGTTAACTACATTTCGTAGTCTGAATGGTTCTGGATGATTTTTTTAAAGTGTCAGTTGGCCAGGGTTTCATACTGTATTTGTTAGGAGCTTTATTAAACACAACTTGTCTATTTTTCTTTGCTACTCTTATCACAAATCCCTATTATTGCTAAACTATTTAGAAAGATACATCCAGGCAAAGTCCATCCAGGCACAGCTGACCACCGGAACAGATGTCTTAACTAACCAGGCTTATCTGTCAGACAGCTTTTATTTTATTAAAAAAAAAAATACTGTCCAATTGTTTGAATTGTTCAAAAGTTTCAGCACCCTGTAGACAAAACCACCGAGCTCTGAACACCTCCATGGAACTGCTTGACTCTTTGTGGAATGAATTTATATAGGTTAATTCTAAAAATTTCCATGACTTTTCTTAGATTCTAAGGGAAGATACTTTAAAAATGAGTCCAATCATTTTTTTCATCCAGTCACAATTCTTATAAACATTAATTCATATTCCTCAGAATCATCTATTTATTTTTTTATATACTTAAAAGCTAAAACTTAAGATTTCCTTTATTTGTTAACAACAACAACAAAAGCCTATTAGGTTATTCTGGAGACTATCATGCTGGGGAAGGGCAACAGAAGGTCAATGTTACCTTTTATTGGGCAAAAAGTTCAGGACTCCCAAATTGTTACCTTGCTGCTGGTCCCAAAAGCAATGGACAGTTTGAATACAAAACCCTTCCCGTCTTAGAACCCGAGGTCAATGTCAGTACCTTTTGCAGAGAAAATTCCAGTTGTACTGCTAATGTCCAAGTTATATATATGTGACTAAATGCTCAGATATGCTAAGCAATCCTTGGCATTCTACTAATAAAAATAAGTAGTATTAACAAATACTGAGTCATTAGTATGTGCCAAGTGCTGTGATAGTCTTTTAAACACATTATTTAATTTGATCCTCACAAGGACCCTATGAGATAGCTACTTTTGTTACCCCATCTTACAGATGAGTAAACTGAGGCTTTAAGTAACTCCCACAAGGCTCTTAACCTCCTTGGTCTTATTGCACCAAAGCACTGGTTCTAACTACTAATCATTTCATACTGCTTTCTTGAATCTCTTCATCTTATTTATCATTCCCAAATTCATTAAGTCCTTACTCTTTGAGAACACTGCTAACTAACTGGCTAGTGCTCAGCCTCAACTTTATCTGTGCCATTGAAGGAAAGAGGGAAGAGGTACTGCTCAAGAAAAGGAATAGGGGGCATAATATCTGAAGACATTTGATTTAAGTACTTAAGAGAACAAATTATCTGCCAGTTAAAATGCCCTTGTTTGTATGCAAAAACCGTGGTAAGTTTGAATAATGCTTGTCTACTCATTAAACAGTTGCCCCAAGGGAATTGCATGCAATAATTAGCCTAGTTCAAGTTACATGCTTCAAAGTAATAAAATTGCCATCCATGAGATTTGTGAGCATCATGAAAATTTCATTCATGTAGTATGTGTCTGGTACATAGAAAACTCCCAGTAAATATTTTTGATGAAATAAATACTGCAATCCCTTAAATTTTCTGACTAGGATGTCATGAAAACTTTAGACTACCTCCCTCCACATTTCTTTGAATGGTAAAGTTTTATTAAATTGAATCTTTATATTCAGCTGGTTTATTATGATTTTTCCAGAGCTCTCCTAACAAGGCAATCTGGACCATAATCATCTTTCTTTGAGATTAGTACTGCATTACTAAGTACAGAAAATGAAGGAAATTTTATTTTCTCTTCTATTGGTGCATTAATTAGTCCTGAAAATAACATTGTAAGTAACATAGGACCAATAGCTAATATCAGAGCTATGAAATTCCAGTTGGTAAGTCTCTTTTGGTGAAAACAAATCTACCCAGTTATTGCAAGGAAAAGAGGGGCAATGGGAGTCAGGTGCTAATTTGTAACCAATTGATGAATATTCTCTGCAGTTGCCACCAATCCATGTACAGAGCCAAATTCTTGGCTGAGCTCCTAGGGAGCTACCCAAACCCTCTCCACCACATCCTTTCTCCATCCTTCCCTCCTTGCAGAATGGGTGTTCCCAGGCCTCAGGCAGACAGCAGAGCCATAAAAGGCCTGATTCCTTGGGCAATGCACTTCCCCTGACTCTAGCTCCCAGGACGGCAGCTGCCCACCTGAAAACAAACTTACATCCCCACCAAAGTAGCCGGTGTGATGACTTGTAGCCTTGCCTCTCGCTGGATTTCCTCAACAGGAAACATTTCCTCAACATGTTTTATCTACACTTTGTGTGACTGTAAACCACATTCTATCTACTTCTTGGGTGTCCTGGATTGTTAGTTTTATTTAGTTATTCAGTTAAAATCTTTCCTCTGTCCTTTATACTGTAAACTCACCTCAGCACAATTAAATTCTATTGCTATTACCCACCTAAAAATGCAGGTGTCCGTACTTGAGGACCTTGTTATTCCTGTATCATCAGCATGATCTGGGAGCTTGTTAGAAATGCAGAATCTCGGGGCGCCTGGGTGGCTCAGTTGTTAAGCGTCTGCCTTCGGCTCAGGTCATGATCCCAGGGTCCTGGGATCGAGCCCCGCATCCGGCTCCCTGCTCAGTGGGAAGTCTGCTTCTCCCTCTCCCACTCCCCCTGCTTGTGGTTCCCTCTCTCGCTGTCTCTCTCTCTCTCTGTGTCAAATAAATAAATAAATCTTAAAAAAAAAAAAATGCAGAATCTCAAGCCCAACCACGGACCTTCTAAGAGAGAACCAGAACTTTAACAAGATGCCCAGGTGATTTATATGCAGAGTAAAATGTGAGAATCACCGCCCTAAGAGACAGACGGATGAGGGAGTGGGACATTGTCCAAAGAAGACACCAACACAATTACGTGCACTGTCCATTCTCTGAAAGTAAATATCACTTGCTGGGTGCCAAAGCATCTCCTTTTTGCCATAGTCCCCTCCCAGACCATGTGTGTGTGTGTGTGTTGTGTGTGATTTTAGCAGTGCTTGATAGAATACAATACACCTTTGCCATCCCCTATTTTGTCAGATCCTTCCACTGGCTTCATCTTTCAGGTTTTCAATTCCTGCCAATTCATGGGTTCCTAAAGATCCCTAAGCACCTTTTCATCTCTGGTAAGAGTTATCTGGGGGATTTCTGTTTATAGGTCACATGTATAGGATTACAAGAGAATGTCATTGTTACCCTAACAACTAAAACAAGTCAGGTAAGCACAAAACAATCACTGATTCTTTTTAAGAGAGAGAGCACAAGCAGTGAGGGAGGAGCAGAGGAAGAGGGAGAGAGAGAATCTTAAGCAGGCTCCATGTCCAGCACAGAGCCCGAAACAGGGCTCGATCTCACGACCCTGAGATTATGACCTGAGCTGAAATCAAGAGTTGGATGCTTAACTGAATGAGCCACTCAGGCGCCCCAACGATCGTTGATTTTTAAAACCCATCAGAGAACTGATGGCACAAAGAAACCTAAATGCACTAAACTCAAAGTAACTAGCTTTATGTGGGAGAGAGGAGACCCATGGCCATTGTCTAGTGGAATGGCAGAGGAAAGAAGGGTTCATGATCAGCAGTGGTAAGGAGAACTCAGCTGAAATGTTAACAGACTTGTAAAGGTTGTCTGTGGGCTGAGGGGCCATAGCCACAGAGCAAGTCTACACCTGTCTACCTCATCCTCCCCCGTGTCCTCACAGAGGGCTGGAAATAGTTTGCCGAAGTTGGAGGCAGGGAACAAGGGCCAAGGAGCACTCCTTGAGTCATTTTTGGCTTTCGCAAAGTCCAGGGATTTGCAAAGTCCTGAGAGGGACAAAAGGACTGGAGGAGCTCTCCAGAGGGGCAGAAATAGGGGGCAAATGGCAAAGAGAAATCAGAAAGCTACCAGCTAGGCAATAGAGCAGGGAGAGACTTCCCCCAGTTCTCACACCTGTTAGCTTAGTTTTGAAGTATAGGTCGATCTCAAGAACCTCATCAGCACTCAGATCTCAGGCTCTGCTAAGGGGAAGTCCTAATCTCACCCTCAAAACGTTTGAAAGCAGCAGGGAAATGATTCCAACTAAAGCTATAACAAAACCCAGGCCCGGCTCAACTAGAGATCAGACTGACAGCCTCTCATGGAAGAAGGGGCTTCTCTTTTTGGAGGTAAATATTTACTTTGTATTCTACTTTACTTTCCTTCAAAATATGAAGCACACAATAAAAAAAATCTAAAACCTACAGAAAAGCGAGGAAATGTGTCTTGCGGTTAACACAGAAAAAAAAGCAATAGAAGCAGATCCAGAAAGAGCTTAGAAGTCGAAATTATCAAGCAGGCATATTAAAATACAAAATACCTATGATATAAAAACTATAAAAATCTTAAAAGATTGCACAGAAAGGAAGACAACATGTATGAAGAGATGGGGAATTTCAACAAAACAGTGGAAACCAGAAAAAAGAACCATATGGAAATTCTACAAATGAAAAACACAGTATCAAAAATAAATTCATGGGCGCCTGGGTGGCTCAGTTGGTTGAGCGACTGCCTTCGGCTCAGGTCATGATCCTGGAGTCCCGGGATCGAGTCCCGTGTCGGGCTCCCTGCTCGGCGGGGAGTCTGCTTCTCCCTCTGACCCTCCTCCTTCTCATGCTCTCTGTCTCTCATTCTCTCTCTCTCAAATAAATAAATAAAATCTTTAAAAAAATAAAAAAATAAAAAATAAATTCATTATATGAGCTTAGTAGCAGCCTCAAGAGCAAAGGAAACTGAGCATCTGACTGGGCTGGGGCTAATTTCAAACAACCCGATGTGTAAATGGTGTCTAGAAATAAGAGATAACATGACACAAGAAATCATTGAGGTTTTGTTAGCTAAGACTTAACAAAACTGATGAAAAATATCAACTTACAGAACCGAAAAACTCAGCACACCCCAAGCAGAATAAATACAGAGAAAACCACAGCTAAATAAATTATAGCAAAATTGCTGAAAAGCAATGGGAAGCGGTAAATCTCAAAGGGGATAAAAGAGGGGTGCTGGGTGGCTCAGTCGTTAAGCATCTGCCTTCGGCTCAGGTCAGGTCCTGGGATCAAGCCCCACGTCAGGCTCCCTGCTCAGTGGGAAGTCTGCTTCTCCCTCTCTCTCTGACCCTCTCCCCTGCTCTTGCTCTCTCTCTCTCAAATAAATAAATAAAATCTTTAAGAAAACAAAAAAAAACTATAAAAAAAAGAAAGGGGATAAAAGATAGAAGCATAAGGGATTGATGATATAAGTAACAGGTGACTTTTCACTAGAATCAGCGGAGGCCAGAAGACAATAGAACACCCTTAAAGTGCTAAGAAAAACATCATCAAACTAGAACTTCATAACCAGTGAAAATATACTTCAAAAATAAAGGTGTAATAAATTCATAAATTCATTTTCAGACAGACAAAAGTTGGGAGAATTCATCTGCAGCAGACCAACACTACAAGAAAAGCTAACATAAACATTTTAGAAAAAATACCAGAAGGAAACTCAGATCTGCAAAAAGTGAAGAGCATCAGAAAGGGTAAATAGATGGGTAAATGTTAAAGGCCTCTTTATTTTTTTAATTTTTAAAAAGATTTATTTATTTATTTATTTGAGAGCACCAAAGAGATCACAGAGGGAAAGGGAGAGGGAGAAACAGACTTGCTGCTGAGCAGAGACCCCAATGCGGGGCTTGATCTCAGAACCCTGGATCATGACCTGTGCCAAGGCAGATGCTTAACTGACTGAGCCACCCAGGCACCCCTTTAAAGGCCTTTTTAAAGTAATATATCTACATCTATATCTTTTTATCCATGTGCATGATATTTAAAAATACTATTGAGTGTTTAAAGCAAAATACATATATATATATATTTTTGATATTTATAATTTATGCAGAAGCTGGGGTGCCTAGGTGGCACAGTCGGTTAAGCAACTGACTCTTGGTTTCAGCTCAGGTCGTGATCTCAGGGTCGTGAGATTGAGCCCCTTGACGGTCTCTATACTCAGTGGTGAGCCTGCTTAAGATTCTCTCTCTCCGTTGCGCCTGGGTGGCTCAGTTGATTAAGCAGCTGCCTTGGGCTCAGGTCATGATCCCAGGGTCCTGGAATCGAGCCCCACATCAGGCTCCCTGCTCAGCAGGGAGTCTGCTTCTCCCTTTCCCTCTGCCCCTGCCCCTACCCCTGCTCTGCTTTCTTGCTTATTCTCTCTCAAATAAATAAATAAAACCTTAAGATTCTCTCTCCCTCGCCTTCTGCCCCTCCCCTCTGCTCTCTCTCTCTTTCTCTAAAATAAATAAATCTTTAGAATTTATGCAGAAATAAAATATAAATAATAAGAGCACTGAGGTTAAGAGGAGGAATAAATAGAATTGTATTGCTGTAAGGCTCTTACATATCTGTAAAACTGTATAATAGTATTTTTCAGCATATGATTTAAAGGTAGATTGTGATAACTTAAAGGTATAGAATATAATCTTTAGGGCAGAGATTACCAAAGTATGGTTCCCAGACATACATGATCCGTGGCATCTGAGAACTTATCAGACAGGCAAATTTTTGAGCTCTGTCACAAACCTACTGAGTAAGAAACTTCGGGGGTATGGCCCAGAAATCTATGTTTTAATAAGACTTCCAGCTGTTTTCTAATACATATAAAGTTTAAGAACTACTGCTCAAGAACAGCCACTAGAATATACCACAAAGACGTATACTTAGAAAAAGGAGATAAAATGGAATGATTAAAAAATGCAATATACCCAAAAGAAGGTAGGAAAGTAGAAACAGAAACAAAGAATAAATGGGATACATAGAAAAATAAATACCAAGATGGGAGATTTAAACCCAACTGTATTAATGATTACCTCAAATATAAATATATTAAACTCTACGATAAAAAGGCAAAGATTGTCAGACTGATATAAAAGCAAGATCCAACAACATGTGGTTTAATAATGTACAATTCAATTATAAAGACATAGGTTGCAAGCATAAGGGTAGAAAAAAATATATCATGCAAACACTAAGTATAAAAAAGCCCAGTGTGGGAGTGCCTGACTGGCTCAGTTTGTACAGCATGTGACTGTTGATCATGAGTTCAAGCCCCACGTTGGGCATGGAGCCGACTCAAAAAAACAACAACAACAAAAAGTCAGTGTGGCTATATTATTAATATCAGATAAAGATAGAAGAATAATACTGGACTTTAGAATAAGAATAATGCTATAAGGCTACTGGGTATTTACCCCAAAGATACAAATGTAGTGATCTGAAGGGGCACATGCACCCCAATGTTTATAGCAGCAATGTACACATAGCCAAACTATGGAAAGAGCCTAGTTGTCCATCTACAGATGAACGGATAGAGAAGATGTGGTATATATATATACAATGGAATATTATGCAGCCATCAAAAAATGAAATCTTGCCATTTGCACCAACGTGGATGGAACTAGAGGGTATTATGCTAAGCAAAATAAGTCAATCAGAGAAAGATAAGTATCATATGATCTCACTGATATGAGGAATTTGAGAAACGGAACAGAGGATTATAGGGAAAGGGAGGGAAAAATGAAACTAGATGGAACCCGAGAGGGAGACAAACCATAAGAGACTCTTAATCTCAGGAAACAAACTGAGGGTTGCTGGAGTGGAGGGGGGTGGGAAGGATGGGGTGGCTGGGTGATGGACATTGGGGAGGGTGGGTACTATGGTGAGCGCTGTGAATTGTGTAAGACTGATGAATCACAGACCTGTACCCCTGAAACAAATAATACATTATATTTTAATAAAAAAAATTAAAAAAAGAAAGGATAAGTGGAAAGAGTGTTTGTTGTTGGGACCTGGATGGAGACTCATGTAGTCAGCCTCCCATTGTTGAGGTAGAGATAACGAAAGAAAGAAAGAAAGAAAGAAAAGAAAGAAAGAAAGAAAGAAAGAAAGAAAGAAAGAAAGAAAGAAAGAAAGAAAGAAAGAAAGAAAGGAAAGAAAGAAAGAAAGAAAGAAAGAAAGAAAGAAAGAAAGAAAGAAAGAAAGAAAAGAAAAGAAAAGAAAAGAAAGAAAGGAAAGAGAAAGAAAAATCCTATAAGGAAAGAAAAAAATTTAATGATAAGAGAAAAAAGAAAAAAATCATCAAGAAGATATGTCAATCCTAAATGTACTTGCAACTAAGAATAGAGTTCCAAAATGCATAAAGAAAAATGACAGAAATGGACAACGCTTCACTCATACTTGGAAAGATTTTAATACTCCTGTCTCAGTAATTTTAGGATGCAGATAGGGAAAAAATCAGTAGAGAGATATATTTGAACAGCACTGTAACCAACTTGATAAAATACCAACTTAATAAAATATTGCACCCAACTACAGAATTTACATGCTTTCAAACCCACAGGGAACATTCGTCAAGATAGACTATATGCTGGGTAATGAAAGACATCTTAATAAACGTCAAAGAATGAAAATCTAATAGAGTGTATCTTCTGACCAAATAATAATAAATTAGAAACCAACATAAAAAGATACCTGGAATTACACACCTATTTGGACAAGCTAAAGTTAAAAATAGTGACAATAGCAGGGATGCTCAGGCAGTTAAGTGTCTGCCTTTGGCTCAAGTCATGATCCCAGGGTCCTGGGATAGAGTCCTGCATGGGGCTCTCTGTTTAGCGGGGAGTCTTCTTCTCCCTCTGCCTTCCACTCCCCTGTTTGTACTCTCTCTCTATGACAAATAAATAAATAAAAATCTTAAAAAAAAAATAGTGACAATAGCAAATGTGGGTAGGGATAAAGAGAAACTAGATCTTTCATACGTTGCAATTGTAAAGGTAAAATGGGATAGCCTCTCCAGCAAACAGTTGGTCAGTTTCTTTATAAACATACATTATTATATGGCCCATTGTCTCAGAGAAGAAAACATGTCCACACAAGACATGTAGAAAAATGTTCATAGTAGTTTTATAATCACAAAAAATTGGAACAGCTCCATTGCCCTTCAGTGGGTGAATGGGCAAACAAATCATGGCACAGCGACATCATGGAACACCACTCATTGAAACTTACTGTTGATACACATGACCACTTGGATGGATCTCAAGAGATTATGCTGAGTGGAAAAAATTTTTCAATCTTAAAAGGTTACAAACTATATGATTCCATTTATATAACATTCTTAAAATGATAGTATTACAGAGATGGAGAACAGATTAGTGGTTGCCAGACATTAGGGATAGGAGAGGTGAAAGGAATTGGTATGATTATAAAGGGATAAAGGGGTGGCATGAGAGGACTTTGTGGTGATAGGACAGTTTTGCATCTTGATGGTGACAGTAGTTATAGTAATCTACACATGTGATAAAATTGCATAGAACTATACACATACAGACACACATACAAGTGAGTGCATGTAAAATGGGTGAAAATCTGAAAACTGTCCAGGACCCTGGGATCATGACCTGAACCAAAGGCAGACGCTTAACTGCCTGAGCCAGGCGCCCCTTATTTCCTTGTTTTAATATTGTATTATATTCACATAAAATGGTACCATTGGGGGAAACTGAGTGAAGAGTACATGGAACTTCTCTGTATTATTTTTGTAACTTTCTATGATTCTATAATTATTTCAAAAGAAAAAGAAAAAGGTTTCCTGGAAAATTTGCAAATATTTGGGAATTAAACAATACCCTTTGAAGTAACCCATGAATCAAAGAAAACTGACAATAACTATTAGGACATATTTTGACCTGAATGATAAATAAAATACAAATACCCTGTGAAAGCAGTGCTTAGAGGAAGAATTTTAGCTTTAAATACTTATAGTGAAATGACTTATAAATACTTAAAATTTAGCTTTAAATACTTATAAGAAGAAAGGTTTAAAATCAGTGATATTACCTTACATCACAAGAAACTAGAAAACTCAAAACAAATTAAATCCAAAATAGCTAGAAGAAAGGGAATAAGAAAAATAAGAGAGAAAATTGATCAACTTTAAAATGAATAATCGAGAAAATCAAAACAAAATAAAAATTGGGGTATTTGCAAAGATTAATACAATTAATACAACTCTTAGCAAGATGATCAAGAAAAAAAGAAAACACAAATTAACAAAAAATTTTTAAAAGAGTAGAAAGTATCACTTTAGATTATATAGACATTAAAGGGAGAAAACTTTTTACCAATATATTAACAAATCTCAATGAAATAGACAAATTCCTTAAAAAATAAAAATTACCAAAACTGAGAACAAAATAAGAATTTTATTATTTTTATTTTTTTTAAAGATTTTATTTATTTATTTGAGAGAGAGAGAGATAGCACGAGCAGAGGGGAGGGGGCAGAGGGAGAGGAAGAAGAGTACTCCCTGCTGATCTGGAGCAGGGCTCCATCCCAGGATCTGGGGATCATGACCTGAGCCGAAGGCAGATGCTTAACCGACTGAACCACCAGGCGCTTCTTTATTCCCAAGAATAAAAATTCTAAATATCTGGCATCTATTAAAGAAAATGTATACATAGTAAAAAACCTTCCCCTAAAGAAAATTCCAGGCCCAGGCAACATTTCCTACTATTTAAGAAAGAAATAGTACCGGGGCGCCTGGGTGGCTCAGTTGGTTAAGCGACTGCCTTCGGCTCAGGTCATGATCCTGGAGTCCCGGGATCGAGTCCCACATCGGGCTCCCTGCTCGGCAGGGGGTCTGCTTCTCTTTCTGACCCTCTTCCCTCTCGTGCTCTCTGTCTCTCATTCTCTCTCTCTCAAATAAATAAATAAAATCTTTTAAAAAAAAAAAAAAGGAAAGAAAGAAATAGTATCAAATACTACATAAGCTCTTCCAGAAAAAAGAAGAAAAATTTCCCAACTTGTGTTATGAGGCCAGCATTACTGTGACAACAAAACCTGACAAAGATTATAAGAAAAACTACAGATGTATACCCTTCACAATCAGACACAAAATCCCTCACAAATACTAGCAAATCAAATTTAGCAATAAAAATAAGGATAATACATTGATCAAGATTGGCTTATTTCAGGAATTCAAGGTTGGTTTAACTTTTTTTTTTTTAAGATTTTATTTATTTATTTGACAGAGAGACAGACAGCAAGAGAGGGAACACAAGCAAGGGGAGTGGTGAGAGGGAGAAGCAAGCTTCTCGCGGAGCAGGGAGCCCGATGCGGGGCTCGATCCCAAGACCCTGGGATCATGACCTGAGCCGAAGGCAGGCACTTAACGACTGAGCCACCCAGGCGCCCCTGGTTTAACATTTAACAGATTATAATTCATGATAGTAACAAAATGAAAGAAAAACCATATGAGTGTCTCATTTGATGCAGAAAAAGCATTTGACAACTTCAATATCCTTTATGATAAACTCTCTCAGAGATGTAGCAGTAGAAGAAAACATCTGCAGCTGAATTAAGGAACTACATTTCACCAGCATATAACATTATATGTATTGATGAAACTCTGAATATTTTTACTTCTACATTTGAGCATAAGGCAAGGATATCCTGAATGGAGACATTAATAACACCAAATTCAACCAGAACCAACAGTCTTATTTAACATTTTTATAAGTGATTTTAAAGATCTTCAAGTGTACAAATGCTATTGATTTCTTTCTGATGGGGACAAGCTAAAATTACAACACTATCTCTAGTGGAGAGAACACATTTTCAAATTGTAGGTCAGGATTTATTGGTGGGTTGTAAAATCAATTTATCAAGTAAAGACCAGAATATATTATTTTAAGATTTTTACTTATTTATTTGAGAGAGGAGAGCATGTGAGCACACAAGCAGGGGAAGGGGCAGAAGGAGAGGGAGAATGAGAATCCTCAGGCAGACTCCCCACTGAGCCCAGACCCCATCCCGGGGCTTGATCCCAAGGGATTATGACCTGAGCCAAAATCCAGGGTCAGCCACCCAACCAACTGAGCCACCCAGGAACCCCAACACCAAAATATTTTTTAAATAAAATTGACTAGACTAAACTAGAAAATATCAGAATTCACATATCAAGGAGATACTGTTTTATAAAAATTTTTTAACGATTTTATTTGAGAGAGAGAGTGCGCATGGCACTCCAGCACAAGCGGGGGAGGGGCAGAGAGAGAGGGAGGAGCAGACTCCCTGCTGAGCAAGGAGCCCACGCAAGGGAGCCCATTCGAGGCTCCATCCCAGGACACTGAGATTACGACATGAGCTGAAGGCAGACACTTAACCAACTGAGCCACCCAGGCATCCGAAATAGATTGAGCTGGCTTCTTCCTAAATAGTTTTAAGTTTTTCTTTAAGTGAGCAATGGTTACTCAGTAGTAAGAGAGAGAGGGTAGTGGCGGCTTATTGCCGTAGCCCCATCAGGACTTGGCTGCCCTATGCTTAATGTACTTAAAGTGTATGTGTTTGTATGTGTTTATTGATACATAAAAATGTGATATGTGAAATGTGATAAAAAAAAATTTCCCGAGGATCCATAAATAGGCAAAAAATGATGTTATCTGAGCAAGAAAGAAAGTGAGCTCTAACTTCCTACACAGGAAGGGGCCAGGTAACAGGATAGACTCTCCCCAACACACAGCATCAGACCTTCAAAATGCTGAGTCTCAGTAGGAAAAGAAAAGGAAAATCTGGTCCTTCCCTGTACAAAATTATGTTCTCTCTACACTTAAAAGGACAAAACAGAGGGGAGGGCTACAAAATGTCAGAATTACCCAGTGCAGCTGCTCAGTGCTACAATGCACAACTGGAGAGGGTGCTCTCACACAGACTGTGATGTGAATGGCTCCCCCTGGAGTTGAACAGTGCATAACTCATACAACCCTACCAGGCAGCCAAGAGTATAATGATTAAGAGTACAAGCTTCGGAGCCAAACAAACCTAGGGTCTAGTTCCAGATCTAATCTCAGGCTATTATACCTGAGGCAGGTTATTTAACCTCCCTGAGCCTCAATTTCCTTAAGAGGACACATATATTCCTAGGACCTACTTCAGTGCCTGGCACATAGTGGTTCTCAATAAATATGTGTTAAATGAATATAAAAATGAGCTAATACCTGCCTTATAAGGTGGTGGGGAGGACTAAATGAATTAACATAGACAAAGTTTTTGCAGAGTCTAAAAAATAAAACAGCATTAAACAAGTATCTACAAAAGATGACAGAGTGAAATTTTAAGATTCTTCAGGGTGGAAAGATGCAGGTTGGGAAGGAATTATTCTGTTTAAATTGATGAAAAAATAATCACAAGCTATTGAGAAAAGAAAAACAGACTAAATGGTTTAAAATATATAAAATCTGGAAATAGTATAAAATATATAAAATCTGGATAGGATAGAACTTTTGTACGGTGGAGACTTTTCCTTTCTTCCCTTTCTTCCTTTCTTTTTCTTTTTCTTTTATTTCTTGAAGCTTAAGAATACATTTAGAACAAAAAGTAGGAAATGCAGGGCGCCTGGGTGGCTCAGTTGGTTAAGCAACTGCCTTTGGCTCAGGTCATGATCCTGGAGTCCCTGGATCGAGTCCCTGGATCGAGTCCCGCATCGGGCTTCCTGCTTGGCAGGGAGTCTGCTTCGTCCTCTGACCCTATCCCCTCTCAGGTGTTCTCTCTCTCTCAGATAAATAAATAAAATCTTAAAAAAAAAAAAAAGTAGGAAATGCATATATTTTGTTATTTCCAACTGTAGCACAGGTAAGGACAAAAAGTATTGATAACATCAAAACATTCTAAGAACGACATTGTGCCATGGGAGCTGAAATGTTCGGGTTCATGTCTGGCATGGGGGGAGCGAGGTGTATGATGGTTCAGGGACAGGTGTTCCTTCCTCCCCCAGCGCTTCTTTCCTGGTAGAACTGTGGTTTTGGTGCAGTCATGACAATCCTTCACCCTTATTAAAGTCGCACAATGAAGCAGGTCGCCCTAGATTGAAAGCACAAACCCGGAGCAGGCCGGTCCCCTCCTTCCCCGATGGTTCTGCTGCCCACCTCCCGGCAGGAAGCTGTGGGGCAGTCATTCCCTCCCTAGAGATGGCTGAGAACAGAAACCAGCAAAAGTACATTCTGGGAGGGAAGGATCCCCGAGCCCCCAAGAGAGGTCACGCCAGTTAGCAGTTAGAAAAGGAGGCATTTCTCACACTTGCTAATGAGTTCGACGCTTGTGAAACATAAACAGGAAGTGGGAGCTCTCCAAAGCGACCTGAAGGAAATCCACTCCCAGTTTGGTCAAAGTGTGAATCCCAGTTCTCTAGGTTGTCAAGGACACTGCCAGTTAAGACTGACACCCCCAAACTCTGCCCGAGGCCAAGCTTCACCCAGTCCCCGCAGCGACCCCGTTTTTGTTCTTGTTTTCAATCCTTCCCACCGCCAGGCCACTCAGCAGCGGGGTAACTGACCCGAGGCGCGGTGGGAACGGCTTACAGTCATCTCTCAACTCCCCGAACTTGCAGGGCAGGGCAGCGCAGAGGTCAGTGAAATCCCCAGCCAGGCCTTATTTTAGTCATGAATTTCCACTGGCTCCCTCCTCTGACTGCATCAGCGCGGCTCACACCGCGGGCTTGGAGTTTCAGCTGTTTTCCCTGCTCCAGGCTGAGTTAGAAGGTCACAGAGCCCGGACTTTGCCGGGGGAGGTAGGTACCCCCGCCCTCCCCTCCCCCTCCCCAGGCGCGCTTTGCGGAGATCTGGGGCTGCTTGTGGGAGGCCTTTCTGCCCCAAGCTCAGGGCAGTGGGTTAGCTTCTTCCTCCTTCTCTTCCCACGCATCTTGGTCCGAATTAAATAAATTTTGAAACAAAACAAAACAAACTTATCTTTTTTCTGGCAGCCAGTGGCACCTATATGATTTTCCCAGGGCTGCCTTCCCCTCATTGCCCAATTTGTCCTCTTTCCAGAGGTTCCTGTAAATTCAAGGGCAGAATCTGTCTGATTCCCCACAGTATCTCTAGCAACGGTCACAACGCCCGGCACACAGGAGGGGCCTCAACAAATGTGTATCGACTGAATGAGTGCTAAGATTTCAATGTGATGGACAGATAGTTTTTTCTAGTCTCTCTTCCCTCCCGCTCCGGGTGCAGACCGCCAACAGCGCCGCCCAAGTTCCTGGCAGGCAGGGAGATGGCCCACCCGGCGGGCACACCGCGTCCCCGGGGTCTGGGTCCCACGGGCGGCGCAGAGGGACTCGCATGCGGCGGCCCTGTGGCCCGAGCTCTGGCCACGTGAAGCGTCACGCCCCGTGCTGCTGCAGGGCAGGCGTCGCCGCCGCAGTTGTGTAACGTTGCAGCCGGAGGGGAGGCGACCCGGGAGCCTCTGCTCCGGAGGGGGCAGGGGAGGGAGGGAACGCAGGGCATCGCGCCCGGTATCTTTCTGTGCCGGACTAGCCGAAGTGGGGTGGAGGTGGGCACTGGGACACCCAGGGGGGTGCGCAAGAGGGTGCCCGCCGGCCCGCAGGCTGTACCCAGGAGCGGAGCTCCCGGGGAGCGAGGGGGCCGTGGCGCACACGCTCGGCGGTCAGGTGCGCGCAGCGTGCTCGGCGGCGGCCTCGGCTGCCCCTGCGCTTGGCTGCCAGCCCGCTTCCCATGGGGTGACATCCGCCCCGCCCCTCGGCCCCTCCCCACGGCGGGCAATTCCTGGACACCCGGCTGAGGGGTGGGGGCGGGGAAGCCGGGACGGAAAGAAACACCAGCCTCTGGGGAGGGCAGGGGGACCGGGCGACTCCCTCCGCTGCGCGCCGGTTCCTCGGAGCCGGCCGGGAGGGGGAGGAGGAAGAGGGCTGGGCTGGAGCGAGCGAGGGGATATTCCTCTCCCGGCTTGAGTCAGACGCGGGCGGATCCGTCCTCCCCCGTTCCCTCCCAGGAGACGGGAACTTACTTCATTTCCCTGGGGCAGGTTCGCCCACGTTACCACCCCCCCCCCACCACCCGGGCCCAGCGGCTCCCCGGCCCCTTCCAGCTTCCGCGCCCCCCACCCGGTTGGGCAGGACCCAGGCCGTGCTGCCACCCCCTCTTCGGGGAAAGGCAGCCGCAGCCGCAGACACCTGGGGGCTGAGGCTGGGGGTGGGGGCTCCCTCGCAGCCGCGGGAGCGTTGTCCAACACGTGAGACTCATGTGATGAAGCCGGGGGAGGGCGGGCAGGTCGCTCCTTCCCTCCCTGGCAGCGGCCAGACGTGCCTGGAGTCACAGGGTAGAACACGTAGCTCCAACCCACCCACTCGCTCCCATTTAACCCAGCCCGCAGCCTCTCCATTACTCCTCAGCTCGCACCCCCCACCCCCCGCCACCCTAGCCGGCCCCCCCCTCTCCGAGCTCCCTCCCGCCTCCCCGCCCGCCCCACTTCTCATTCACTTGGCTCGCACCGCGCAGACGGCGCAGGGAGCACACGCCGCCAGTCTGTGCGCAGAGCCGGAGCCAGAGGCCGCGGGGACACCATGCACGCCCCCAACTGAAGCAGCACCTCAAAGCCGCAGCGCCCGGCAGCCCAAGCGGATTTCAGGGAGCTCAGACTCAGAGGAACCCTTGCTGAGAGAGACACCCCCTGCCCCCCGGAAGCCCCTTGCAGGACAGTCCTCACCCCGACGTTCCGCTACTGCAGACAGGAGTGCACAGTGGCCCCGGCTCGCCGCGCCATGGAGCGGATCCCCAGCGCGCAACCGCCCCCCGCCTGCCTGCCCAAAGCTCCAGGACTAGAACCCGGAGACCTACCTGGGTAAGTTGGCACTCCCCGGCCCCTTCAAGCCTCGGCTCCTGCCCTGCGTTCTGCGCGGCTCTCGACTCGGAGCAGCTCTGGCCGCATCCGGGGGGCTTTTACTAGGGCTCCTGCAGCCTATGCGCACGCAAAGTCATGACCCTACCTGGCCCCTCTCCCTGCAGGATGGATTTTGCCCACATGTACCAAGTGTACAAATCGAGGCGGGGAATAAAGCGGAGCGAGGATAGCAAGGTAAGAACACCGCGCCCCTCGGGACCCCAGACCCTGGCGCGCGCTGTTTCCAAGAAAAGTTTTCTCACTTTGAGCTTGGCCGGGCTATGCAAGGTGTGGGCTCGGTGCTTCTATGAAATGGCTTGCACTAGAAGGGGCAGAAAGTGGTTCAGGGTGTGACTCCGCGGCCCCAACTCTTACCGCGCCGCGGGGTGGGGGAGGAGAGGGGCTTCTTACCCGCTTCCTCTGGTGCCCACCGCCTCCCCGTGTGCCTTGCAGGAGACCTACAAACTGCCGCACCGGCTCATCGAGAAAAAGAGACGTGACCGGATTAACGAGTGCATCGCCCAGCTGAAGGATCTCCTACCCGAACATCTCAAACTTACAGTAAGTGAGAATCTGGCCCCTCTCCAAGCCAGCTCTTCTGCCCAGAGAGCGGGCGGGGGTCATTCGCCGCCTGCAGGCCCCACGGGGAACTGCAGACCAGATGCGCGGCTCAAGAGCTTGCTTGCGGGTGGCAGTTTTGGGGTACCCTTACCCAGCCCGGGGATTTTTCTGGCAGCCTCATGCAAATGAGGTGAGAACCGCTTGGACTTCTCCAAGTTGGCTCCAACACCAACTAGACTTCGTTTTCAAGAGTTTAAGCCTTTCCTTTCTGGTGATTTTCAGGGTTCTTTAGTTTTGCTGACTTGGGTAAACCAAGGAACACGCAGATTTTATTTACTCCCTTTCTGTCGTCCTCCCCCTTTTTAAAAATAAAGAGGACTTGTTTGGGTGCGTGATTTTTATGTCCTGTCCTTTCTTGGCGGTAGCCAACAGCTTACTGGCTTTGGCAGCCTTTGGTTGGGAAAGGAAAAAAAAATAGTATTTGAGGAGGAAGTAAAAAGCCTGGATGAGCTGAAAGTTATGAAAGGGTGTCAGGAAAGAAGCTAGGGGAAGCCTCTTGGCTGCCAGACACAGTAGAAGTCCCTCCTCAGGTTGACACCACTGCAGAGAAATGTTATCTCTGGATTCCCCTGAGTTAAGGTCAGCTGCGGCTGCTGGAGAAATTTATCTGTCAGAGCTTTCTCGATGTAGCTGCCTCTTCCCAAATGCCTCCAAAGATAAGTGACGCTCATTTTTTATTCTTTAATCAGAAGTGTGTGCATGTATGTATACATGCACACACTTTTTAAAAACATCATCTCCAAACTTAAAACTAAATGTAGTCAACCAGGAAAGGCTATTTCATATTTTTCTTTCCTTTAGAGATATTTCCCATTGCTAATAAGTGTCCCAGAGGTGGGACTTCTCTGAGCTCACTGTTGACTAAGGCTCTTTTTATTCCAGACTTTGGGTCACTTGGAAAAAGCAGTGGTTCTGGAACTTACTTTGAAGCATGTGAAAGCACTAACAAACCTAATTGACCAGCAGCAGCAGAAAATCATTGCCCTGCAGAGCGGTTTACAAGCTGGTGAGTGCCCGAGTCTGGTTATCATCACCTAAGAGTTGTAGCACAAATAGCCTGTGGGCTCAACATCTGGTATAAGGAACATTCCTACAACAAATTGCTTATGCACATTCGTTGGGGGAGATGTCATTTTATCTTTCCTAAAAGGTCAGACTTTTCATTCGGAATGCTGCTGTATGCCACCTGGCATGAATACGTATTAGTCAAGTGGTAAAATATTTCCGTGGCATTTTGGTTTAAGGGTTTCTGGGTTCTGGGACATTTTCCCCCTCCTGTTTAAAATGCCAAGGCACCTATAATTTGTATCGTGGGTGTTTTACAGTTGGTCTTCTTAGTCCGCTTTCATTGGAGAATAAATCATGGGTATGCCCCAGTGTTTTCCTGTTTCTCTACTTCCTTATCACTCTGTGTGTGGTATGACCCTGGAAGGATGACAGCAGGAGCTTTTCCTGCATTTCATGTGGTTCCCTGAATAGCCACTAGGTATCTTGGTGAGTTGCACAATCTAATGAAACCACTGAAGTTTCATCATTAGTTTCTACCAACTTCCAGAGAATCACAGTCAGCTTATAACCTTCTAGTTTCACCCCTTCCAAATAATACTGTACAGACCGGGAAGAAATTCTTCTACCCACTCCCTCATTCCATTCTTCTTGCCCTTCTTTCCAAGACTAGTATGATGAGAATCACAAAAACCTAGCAGGTGCTTCTGCCAGTTTCTTCATTGAAAATAGGAAGATGATCGTACCTGATTTTTCGGGGCTTGTGGATAGAATACATGGAAAAGGCTTAGAAATAGCTTTGAAATTTAAAGATTGCAGCACAACTGCAACTTTTTTAATCGAAAATAAGCTTACTTGGGTGACATCGTTTCCTCATTCTTTATCTCATTCTATGACTGGTCTCTGTCCGATCTTGCTCTGGTAAGACTGATGTTCTATAAATTGACTCTAGTTATAAACATACGAGGATGTTCACTGCTGTGTCATGTATAATGAAAACTCAGGAACAAGCTATCGATTCAACAAGAGGAAAAATAGTCCCATCGCTATTAATTATGTTCTGTTTCTGTGATGGGATATTATGCAACCCTTACAACTCATATTTTACCTCTGAGTGGTAGGATAATGGATTATTTTTGTTCTATTATTTGTACTTTTCAGTATAACCCAAATTTTTTCTGATCATATTACTTTTGGAGTTAGGAACACGAATCAGTGAGTGCTAATAACAGAGAGAGGAAAGCTTCCAGTCTTTGAGGTGTAGGTACCCAGGTGAACCACAGGGCCTTCTGAAACGTCTTCCTTTGGATCTGTGTCGATCCAGGTGAGCTGTCGGGGAGAAATGTTGAAGCAGGTCAAGAGATGTTCTGCTCAGGTTTCCAGACGTGTGCCCGGGAGGTGCTTCAGTACCTGGCCAAGCATGAGAACACTCGGGACCTGAAGTCTTCGCAGCTAGTCACCCACCTTCACCGTGTGGTCTCAGAGCTGCTACAGGGGGGTACCTCCAGGAAACCGTCAGACCCAGCTCCCAGAGCCATGGACTTCAAGGAGAAACCCAGCTCCCTGGCCAAAGGCTCTGAAGGCCCTGGGAAAAACTGTGTGCCGGTCATCCAGCGGACTTTCGCGCACTCGAGTGGGGAGCAGAGTGGCAGTGACACGGACACAGACAGTGGCTATGGAGGAGAATCCGAGAAGGGTGACTTGCGTGGTGAGCAGCAGTATTTCAAAAGCGATCATGGACGCAGGTTCACCATGGGAGAAAGGATCGGTGTTATTAAGCAAGAATCGGAAGAACCCCCAACAAAAAAGAGCAGAATGCAGCTCTCCGATGATGAAGGCCACTTCACTGGCAGTGACCTGATCAGCTCCCCATTCCTGGGCCCACACCCACACCAACCTCCCTTCTGTCTGCCTTTCTATCTGATCCCGCCGTCAGCAACTGCCTACTTGCCCATGCTGGAGAAGTGCTGGTATCCCACCTCCGTCCCCGTGTTATACCCGGGCCTCAACGCCTCCGCAGCAGCCCTCACCAGCTTCATGAACCCAGACAAGATCTCAGCCCCCTTGCTCATGCCCCAGAGACTCCCTTCTCCCTTGCCAGCACATCCGGCCATCGACTCTTCTGCCCTGCTCCAAGCTTTGAAGCAGATCCCCCCTTTAAACTTAGAAACCAAAGACTAGGGGACCCTGCTGCTCTGCTTTCCTTCCTCCCTACTCCCCCCCCCAAAAAAAAGAAAGTGTGACTGCAGCAAGATTGCTCTAGTGTGTATGCTGAGATAACCTGAGGCACGGAGAGAAGATTTGGGGTGCGTGTGTGTGCGCGCACACGCATTATGGTGTGTTGGTATAGGACATGAAAGCTCCTTCTGGCGTAGGGAAGATATGAAGGATTGCCTGACGTCAGGAGATTTAGGGGGGATTGTAGCAGATCTCTGGGCTTTCCCCCACCCAGAGAATAGCCCCCTCAGATACAGACAAATCAGCTGGATTTTCAAAAGCTTCAAAGTCTTAGTCTGTGAGTCAGTCTTCATTTTGGGAGCCGGGTCTGTGGCTTTGAGAAAAAGGTACTTTTTTCAAAAGAGGGCTTTCCAGAGCGCTGTTCCCAGCCAGCTCTTATGACCCCACCCTTCTCCCTTTTATTGTTGCCGTGACTCACCGCACGGGGAGAGGGCAGCCACACTGAGCTTTCTGCTAAGTGGTGAGGTAGCAGACACTGGCATAGCATGGTAGTGGTTTGGGGAGATTGCTACAGGTCTGCTCCCCACCCCCTGCCTCTGATGAATAAAGAGAATGTAGTTCCTACTCAGGCTTTTGTAGTGATTAACTTAATAAGGAACTGAAAAGGGCCCCCTGGTAAAGCTGAGCTGCCAGGAATGAGGGAGACATCCCTGGGCCCAATGGCACCTGTTTCTAAGTCTCACCTAGAAAACAATCTTGCTGTCCCGGGAACCAAAGCAGGGTCTGAGAGATGCAGGTGCCTAAGTTCCACTCACCCCCAAAATGCGTAAAGCCAAGTAACAAACTGCTACCTTCAACAAGCAGAGCTAGACTCGGTTTTCAGTTCTATCCTAAAACTCCTTTTAACCAAGCTTAGCTTACAGGCCTAACCAGCTCTTGGCACAGCAAGATCCTTTCTGCAGGCTAATGCCCCTCGCCCGACGGCATAGGGAGTGTCCTTATTGCTAAAAAGGATTCTGTCTCCTTCAAAGAAGTTTTATTTTTGGTCCAGAGTACTTGTTTTCTGACTTGTCCAGCTAGCCCTGCACCAGCTTTTCAAAATGCACTATGCTTGATCGCCGATGGTGTTTTAACTTTTTCTTTTCCTGTTTTTATTTTGGTATAAAGTCATTGCCTTTATTTGTAAAACTGTTATAAATATATATTATATAAGTATATTAAACAGGAAATGTTTCAGATGTTTATTTGTATAATTACTTGATCTACAAAGTGAGAAAAATGAATGTATTCCTGTTTTTGAAGAGAAGAAGAATTTTTTTCTCTAGGGAGAGGTACAGTGTTTATATTTTGGAGCCTTCCTGAAGGTGTGAAATTGTAAATATTTTTATCTATGAGTCAATGTTAAGTAGTTGTTTTAAAATACTTAATAAAATAATCCTTTTCCTGTGGAAGAGAAAGGTGGTCTTCTGCATTTTTTTTTTTTTTAAGATTTTATTTATTTGACAGAGAGATAGCGAGAGCAGGAACACAAGCAGGGGGAGTGGGAGAGGGAGAAGCGGGCTTCCCGCCGAGCAGGGAGCCTGATGTGGGACTCGATCCCAGATCCCTGGGATCATGACCTGAGCTGAAGGCAGACGCTTAACGACTGAGCCACCCAGGTGCCCGGTCTTTTGCATTTTTTAAAAATACCCCAGTTGTGTGAAAACAGCTATCTCCTGCTCTCCCCTTCTTGGCTGGAGACAACAACTAGTTAATCTTGGCGACATTTCATTCAGCTTTTTATGTGCCTTGTATTCAGTCAGACAGAATAAATGAATAAACTTGGTCAATTTTGTAGGTAAATATTTGTTTGTTTGTTTTTTTAACACTTGCTAAAGGTTCATGGTCACCCTGTGCCTCCTTCCAGAGTTAGGCAAAAAGTACATTGTCCCTGCCACCCCCCACCCCGCCCTGGCCTGCTTTTGTCATGGTCCTTAGAACTTGACAGAAAATCAAATTATGGAATTGTTAGGCCGTAGGGTCTGGGGAGCTTGCTGGAACGGTAGGCACATGGAGAAAAGATTTAATGGATTATTATGCAATAATCGGTGCTGGGGATAGCACCTCTGCCAAGCCAGTCTAACTTTTTTGAGTCTAGCAAAGTCTAATGGATTTGCCATATCCTGTCTTATTGCTGCTGAGGGCAACATTCCATAATTATTTTCTACATCCTTCCTGGATTTCCTCTCACTGGGTGTGTTTGTGTGTGAATGAATATTGGTGTTCCTTAGTCAAGTGCTCTTACGAAAAAAAAAAAATTCCATGTGAAAAGAAGTGGGAAATGACCTGACCCGGTCGAAGATTTTTGCCTCTCTCCTTCTCCCTGTCAGGGATGTCCTGATGGCCAGTGCCTGGCTTGCCATGCTTCCGATCTCCAAGTATCTTGAGCCTTCCAGAACCCTTTGGTCATCTGAAGCCTAAGCAGGGAACCTGCCCCCAGGGAGTTCTCAGCCAGGCAAAGGCGCCCCCTGCCCATCATGAGTTTGCTTCCAACGTCGCCTTCCCTGTCCCCTGATGAGCCAGCAGGTGAGAGTGAGCATTGCCTGGCTGTGTGAGATGCAGGACGCATGCTCTCAAAGACACAGTGATCCGCCGGGGCAGCATGGAATCATGGACGGGAGCCCTGCACCAGGAGTCTGGAGATGAACCGATGGCCTGTCATCTCCCTTCCACACCTGGTCTTGACTAGGTAAAATAAAGATTCTGAGCCCTGTCACAAGTCCTGTCGCAGGCAGATGGCAAATTCTGGAAGTCCCTCCTTCTCCCAGCTCTTTAGGGCCTCCAGGTCTCCTGCCTGCTAAGTCCCTTGAAATGCCTCCATGAATGGCTAGGCTTTTCTGGCTAGGCTTTTTTGGTAAAAAACTAAACAAGTCAGTTGCTCCCGGGGATGGAGCATGGGGTTGAAATCAGGGCCAAACGCCCTTTGCATGCCCCTCTCTCTTTCCTGGGCCATAACTCAAGGAGTCGCCGTGGAGACTGAAGGAAGTGGTTGGAGCAACCTGAACTAAAAAAAACACGTGAGCGTTCAGACACCTAACAGTCGACCCAGAGTCGCCCTCCTGGGGTCTGCGGGGTCACACACCCCTCAAGGGAGCCGCTGCCCCGCTGCCCCCTTTGCCCTTGCCTTTCCTTCTAGCCCACTTGCAGCAGGTTCCAAGTGGCTCCCAGGGAGATGCGAGGAGGGGCTTGCACCCCAGCCCTTCGCCCATTCGGGACAAAGAGGACCTCTGTTTAAAAGGGGTGTGTGTGAGTGTGAGGGGGTGAAGTGTTGGCTTTGAGGTAGGGGAGCCGAGGCTGCGGATCCGGCCGCCTTCAGACAGGGCGTGACCCTCCGGGCCTGCCGGGATGGTCTCACCCAGCGCTGACCTGCCTCGCCTGTTGACACAACGTCACGTTTCCGACTGCAGCCCTTTCATGTGCGGCCCGCGGCTAAATGCGGCTGCCGGTTCCTGGAAGCAGACGTGCCTGGCACCGCGTCAGCAGAAACCTGATCCCCGGGGAAGCTTGGCACGGCCACGGGATCGCTCGGCCCCCAGAATAGGGCCTGGCAGCGGGCGCCGGGCAGCCCCCGCCCCCCACCCCTCGCGCCCAGCAGGAAGGAATCCAAGCGCTCTCCCGCAGGGGTGGGGTAAGGAGCTGGATTTAGGCAGGGCATTGGGACAAGGGCCTAATTAACTACAAGCTAGAAGCTTCCCATGGGTCATCGCTCGTTAATGAAGCCTAACAGCCTAGAAGCACCATTATGGGTAGTAGTATAACTCGCGTTTTGGAGAGAAATAAAAGCGGGCTCAGAGAGGGGAGGTAATTTGCCCAAAGTCACACAGCTTCCGAGTTGCTAAACCATTAGTGGGATGGTGAACATGTCGCACTGTGGCTCTTAATCGGATCCAAGGTGAAGGCTTTCAGAGTTTGGTTGTTAATAATAATGATGATGATGATAATAATAATAATAATAATAATAGCAACAGAACTATCACTACTGTTAAAGGCAAACCCATTCGAGGCACTTACAATTTGCCAGGCACTCTTCAAAGTGCTCCCATACAATAATTTAATTCTTGCAGCAACTCCATGAGATAGATATACAATTATTAATCCCCTCATATGGTTTTAAAAAACATAGGCACAGAGAGGTTAAGTAACTTGCATAAGGTCACACAGCTCTAGTGGTGAAGTGAATTCAAACCTAGGCAGTTTGGCTCCAAAGTCTATGTGCTTAGCTACGAAATCACATTGCCCTTCTAGCTAAATGATAGTAAAAATAATAAAAGTAAAAGTGGTAATAATTATAGCTGTTACTACCATATTTTGAACACTTTCCCTGTGCCATGCACTGTATTAAGCACTTTGTGTGAATTATCTCTATTTCCTCTAGCAACTGTGATAGATAACAGATATTAATATGCCCATTTTACAGATGACACAACTGGAGCTCAAAGAGAGGAAATGCCTCATCTGAGGTGACACATCATTTAAAGACAGCGTCATGCCCTTTCTCTGGTATGGAACTGCTTCTAAACCGAGCTGCTGTTGGGCTTGGACATGCATGAGCTCATTTAATCCTCAAAATAGCCCTATGGAGTAGGTACTATGCTCCCCAGTGGGCAAATGAGATAACTGACACTCAGAGTGAAGTTATTTGCCCACCTCTTTGTTGCCTTACAAATGCCCCCACACACCATCCTGCAGCAAAAAATGGGCCCATTCTCTAATTAAAGAACTAACCCCACAGGCATTTGGGGTCACATGGGGAGGCCCTAGAGACTGTGCTGAGAACCAGAATCTGGGTTTGAGGAAATTCTATGTCATATTTTCTGGGGTGGGACTAGGGGTACTCACATCTCTCTTCAGGTTAGGAGAGGGACAGGTAGAGGGGCCTGAGGGAGGAGCTGCATGTGGACCACTCAGGTCAAAGCAACTCTGCTGGAGGGAGGGAGGGAGGGAGAGAGGGAGGCAGACACTGAGTTCCATGCTCTCTTGCTGGAAGGGAACCTGGCAGGCGCGGAGACCTGGCCACTGTAGCTGCTGTCTCTCTCAGCTTCCTTCAGCCCACCCGAACCCTGGTCCATGTCCCCAGCCCTTGGCTGAGGACGGGTAAGCGAGAAGCCATTTTGCTTGGGGGCATGGGCCAAGTATCTCAGGTGGGAGCTTGCCTTGCTGCCGGGTTTCTCCTCAGGCCTCTAGGGCCCATTGCAAGGCTCAAAGAGACAAAATGTGTTGAGTTCCCAAGCGCTCTCATATAACGACTCTGTGTTAACAGGATCAGCGTGTTCTTCTGAGACCCAGAATTCCCAGAGGTGCCACGTGGCATGGAGGGCGGGGAGGCTCTGGGCTTCTCACTGCCTCTTCAACTGGAGCAGCTTCCTTTTTCCTTTTTCCTCTGTCTTATGTCTTGTAATGATTTGTTTGAACAAGAGTTCTACTGCTAAAACATCCCACACACGTTTGGAAGGCACTAAACTGTAGCATACCCTTCCTCAGGCATGGCCTTCACATTCCCTGCCTCTTTCTCCAGGATCCTGAGGGAGGCTGAGGCCACTCAAAGCCACCTCCACCCCCTCAACCCAGCACACCCCCCCCCCCCCCCTGTTTATCCCAAGCCATCTGTTTGGCCCGACTACCACAGCGGAACATGAGCCGGGTGAAGCCTCTCCCACTGGCTATGGAAGCCACTGACATGCTTGTCTCGAGGCTGGGCCATCCAGTCTTATGATGTGGCTGGACTGGGGCCCAGAAGGTTTCTTCTGGTATAGATGGGACCCTCCCTTCCCGGAGGAATCTTAGTAAAGACACTGAGGTGGGACATCAGGGAATGAATCACCAGGCTGGTAGGTAGTGGGGTCAGCCTCAGACTGAGGCCAAAGTGATGGGGACAGTCAGCGTCTGTTCCTCCAAAGACAGCCCTGCTCTCTGTGTCTCCCACCCACCTTTGAGAAGGAGAAAGGGAAGAAACATGCTTATTTATTTGTTTGAAGGGCAAATGCTTTTTTTGAAGTCGCGTTATGAATGGCACATGGAGATTGGGATTATGCAAGGGTCTCTGGGGAATTCAAGTAGGGGGGTGGGAGGAGGAGGGAAAAGTACTCTCCAGAAAATAAAAAAAAAAGTGTTTCTTAAAGTTTTAAATACAATATCTAATATTTTTGTATCTTCTTCTTACTATGGAGAATTTAAAACATATATAAAAGTAGACAGAAACAACAAAAAGAAAAATGACCCAATTTAAAAATAGGCAGAGGACTCGAATAGACATTCCTCTAAAGAAGATAGACAAATGGCCAAGAAGCACATGAAAAGATGCTCAACATCATTAGTCATCAGGGAAATGCAAATCAAAACCACAGTGAGATATCACTTCACACCCACTAGGATGGCTGTAATGAAGAAAAAACAAAACGGAAAATAACAAGTGTTGTCGAGGATGTGGAGAAATTGGAATCTTCATACATTGCCAGTGGGAATGTAGAATGGTCCAGCTGCTTGGGAACACTTAAGTGGCTCCTCAAAAAGTTAAAAATAGAGTTACCATAGAACCCTACCACACCTAGGTATATACCCCAAAGAGTTGAAAGCAAGTACTCCAGCAAGTACACAGGCATGCATATTCACAATAGCCAAAAGATGGAAACAGCTCAAGTGTTCATCAGTGGATGAATGGATACACAAAATGTGCTGTGTGTATATATACACAGACACATATATATATTAGACTAAAAAGGAATGTAGTGCTGATATATTTTACAGTATGGATGAACCTTGAAAACATTACACTCAGTAAAAGAAGCCGGACACAAAAAGTTGCACAGTGGATGATTCCATTTATATGAAATCTTGAGAATAACACACTGACCGAACACAGATTTGTGGTCTCCAGGGGTTGCAGGGAGGAAGAAATGGGGGGAAAGTACTGAATGGGTACAGTGGTTTCAGTTTGAAGTGATGGAACTATTTTAGAACCAGATAGAGGTGGTAGTTGCATAAGTTTATGAATGTCCTCAGTGGCTCCGAATTGTTCACTTTAAAATGGTTAATTTTGGGATGCCTGGGGGGCTCAGTTGGTCAAGAGGCTGCCTTTGGGCTCAGGTCATGATCCCAGAGTCCTGGGATCAAACCCCACATCAGGCTCCCTGCTCAGCGAGAAGCCTGCTTCTCCCTCTCCCTCTGCTGTTGCCCCACTTGTGCTCTCTGGCTCTCTCTCTGTCAAATAAATAAATAAAATCTTAAAAAAATAATAAAATGGTTAATTTTGGGGCACCTGGGTGGCTTGGTCAGTTAAACGTCCCACTCTCCGTCTTGGCTCAGGTCTTCTTTCTTTTCTTTTTTTTTTTTTATTTGAAAGAGAGAGAGCACAGAGGTAGAGTGGGAGGGAGAAGCAGACGCCCTGCTGACCTGAGAGCCTGATGCGGGGGCTCAATCCCAGGACTCTGGGATCATGACCTTGGCCGAAGGCAGATGCTTAACTGACTGAGTCATCCGGATACCCTCACCTCAGGTCTTAATCTCAAGGTTGTGAGTTCAAGCTCCGTATTGCTTTAAAAAAAGAAAAAAAAAAAAGGTTAATTTTATGTGAATCTCACCGATATAAATTATTTTTTAAAAAATACCCAGCATAGCATAATAAATCCTCTTTGTACCAGTTGCTTGGGTTTGATAATCATCAACTCATGCTCAGTGTCATCTGTAATATATGTACTGATCTGCTTCCCCTGCTCATATATTATTTAGAAGCAAATCTGGACATCATATAATTTCATTTATAAATATTTTAATATATATCTCTAAAAGGTAAGCAATCTTTAAAAATTACAATAGCATTATCACACCCAAAACAATTTAACCATACTGGAAGCCAATTTTTGTTTATTTTTATTTTTTTATAAAATTCGATAAAAAAAAGTATTTCAAACTGTACAGTCACCAGAAGTTCACGGTTACCAAAAATGCATGCATTTCACTTGCCATCTCCTGGAAGGCGATTTTTAAAGACTAATTTTCTGAGAACAAGTACAGAATGGTTTCAAAATCTAAAAGCATGAGAAATGATCAGTGAAAAAAATTTTTCTCCTGTCCTGACTCATCCTCTTTCATCCAGTCCCTCTCCTCACCAAAGTCACCCGTGAGTAGGCTGCTAGGCACTGTTTTAACTTATTTTAGAGCTTATTTATATTTATGTGTGCAAATAGGAACGTTCGCTATCATTTGTAGTCTTTTCTCATACAAAAATAACATGCTATGCACACCATTTTGCACTTATTTTTCAATTACTATATCTTGGCAGCTATCCCCATGAATACATAGAAAGGCTTTTAATTCTTTTTCACAACTGTATAGTATATTATTGTATATACTATCATTTATTTGACCAGTTCCTTATGATGGACATTTGGGTTATTTCTGATCTTCGGCGATTATCAACAGGGCTGCAATGACTAATTTTATACATGCATCATTTTGCATGTGTACAACAATACTTTCAGGGTAAACTCCCAGAAATGGGATTGCTGGTCCGTAGTATGAGCATCTGTCATTATGATGGGTATTACCAAAGCTGTCTGCATGGGGCTGTGACAGTTCGTATTCCTTTAGCAACCCAGCAGAGTTGCCTGTCTAGGAAGTAGTTTGCAAGAGATGTTGGAAGCCTTGAAACGTGTACATCTTCAGACCAAGAGATTCTACTTCTAGGAGTTATTCTAAGGGAGTTGTGAATCAGGTTTTCAAAGATTTAGCTACAAGGATGAACATCTCTGTGTCATAATAAAAAAAAATAATAACAATCAGAAAAATGACCTACGGAAGACTGGTTGAGTAACTGAGTAATTTATGGTATGTGTAAATGCTGGAATACTACATAGTCATGAAAAAGTATGTGGGGAAAGTGTATTAGTTATTATTTATTTCTTGTTAAGGGGGGAAAAGTAGGTCACAAAACAGTATCTTCAGAATGATCCCATTTTTAAAATAAAGAATAGCATCTATACTTTTAAGTTTTCTCTTTCTCTTCCTCAATTTCCACTCCTGTAAAATGAGGACAATAATTATCAGCTCACTGAGTTGCTGTAAGGATTAATTTAGTTAAAATGTCTAAAATGCTTAGAATAGTATCTGGCCCAGAGGAAGTTCTGTGTCGGAGTTAGTGAAAATTAGTGAAAATCACCATTATTCTTATCATTATTAATTGTATTAGAATTGCATAAGAGAGGGGCGCCTGGGCGGCTCCGTCGCTGGGCATCTGCCTTTGGCTCAGGTCATGATTCCA
This sequence comes from Mirounga angustirostris, assembly GCF_029215605.1. Taxonomy (NCBI): domain Eukaryota; kingdom Metazoa; phylum Chordata; class Mammalia; order Carnivora; family Phocidae; genus Mirounga; species Mirounga angustirostris. Next base: position 169,592,156 of record NW_026991709.1, on the reverse strand, counting down.
GAGTCCTGGGATCGAGCCCTGCATCAGGCTCCCTGCTCCGCGGGAAGCCCGCTTCTCTCTCTCCCACTCCCCCTGCTTGTGTTCCCTCTCTCGCTGTGTCTCTCTCTGTCAAATAAATAAATAAAATCTTAAAAAAAAAAAAAAAGGAATTGCATAAGAGAAAGGTCTGGCAGACAATATAACAAAATTTTAACCATCTTAGCAGGACTTAGAGTGATTATTTGAGAATTTTCGCTTTTCTGTATTTTCTTTTTCTTTTTTTAAATAATGAACATGTGTCGTTTCTGTAATATATATCATGAAGTGCAAAAGAAAAAAAAAGGACAAGAATGGAATAATGGAATTCTTCTGAGGTAGTCTTGGAAATCCGCACTCAGCAGAGCCCCAGAATGATGTGGAAAGAAAAGGCAGGAGGTTTTTTTGGCTTGTCAGCTCAGCCTTGGGTAGGATCAGCTCCGCACAGTAGGAAGAAGGCAACTCCCTCAGACAGTCAATTGGAAGGAAGGGAGAGGCTCTCCCTGCCCACGTGCACAAGCTTTGAACGGGACTTTCACAATTAGAGCGATGACAAAAGGTACAAATGCACACAGTGGCCAGAGTCTTAAGATAGGGGTCCAACTCCTTCACTGCTGTGTCCCTAGCACCTCTCCTGAAAGAGAGCAAAAATTCAGCCCATGTTTCCTGCATGAACAAGTGAACCCAGGCTCTTCTGGGTGACTTTGGGAACATTCTTTCACCTTCCTGAAACTCAGTATCCTCCACCACTAAATGGGGATATTAGCGATCTTGTAGACACCGTTGTGAGGATGAAAAGAAAAATCTGTACGTAGATTAAATAGCACCTGGCTCAAATCGGGCACATGGCATGTACCCAAACATTTGTGGAATAAATGAATGGAAAGAACGAAGGGCACTGGTAGGAGCTTATTCACGTTAAAGTGTGAATGACTGATGACATTCTTTCCTGAGAGAAGCTTTGTAGGGGACAAAGGGAGAAGCTGGGAGACACCTAGCATATACCCGAGACTCTGTGCTAAGTACTGTACTAGGGCACTACGTTGTGTAATTTCCATTTTGCATGTACAGAAATTGAGACTCAGTGAGATCAAATGACTTACCCAAGGTCACATGGCAGGCAGATGGCACAGCCAGGATTTAAGCCAACATATGACTCAAAAGTCCTTGCCAAAGAGCCTTGGATGACAACACGGACGATGTCCTGAGGAGTGAAGAGGTTCTGGGGCATCCACCAGGGACAAGCTGCTCTCTGTGCCTGGCGCCGAATTACCCAAAAGGCAGGTGCACTAAGGGCCCTGGGAAAGCAGCCCTGGCTCCCTTCCATGGCCCCCCAACACTGGAAAATAATTTCTTTTTGATATTTCCGAAAAAACCATTGAGATAATCTCATGAAGCCAATCAAGACCTTATTGGGTTTTTCTACATTTATTTTGTTTAGTGTTGTTTTCTGTTTGAATTTCCTATGGGGAGGGAGCACCATGACATTTATGCCTCAGGATATTAGGGTTTAATTCCCCCTGGGGTCTTAGGACCTCTCCAGACCTTCCCCAGCGCGTAGGTACTATGCCACCCTCCAAGAGTTTAGGAGGGGCGGTGAGGAAGGCCCCGCCACCCTGCTTCTCTAGGGGCTCCTGAGGCCGCGTTCGGGTGTTTCCCGGGGCAGTGGCCTGGTCTCCCCTGACCCGTGGCTTCCCATGGACCAGCCCTTCAGACAAGGCGCTCACTGTCCAGGCATGTTCCAAGCCACCGGCTCGAGTCTGAGCCAGCCCAGGCCTGTTGCAATGAGTCAGCCTTTCACTGGGGAAAAACGTGGTGACTGGCCGGCAAGTCACTTTTTCCAGCTTGGCCGTGGTCCTGGGCTGGGTTTTGGGAGGGCTTCTTTTCTCCCTTTGGGATTCTACTGCCTAGGGCATGCTCCCAGGGGGTCCTGGGAAGCATGGGGGCTGGAATTCTTATGCTGGGGGGTAGGTCGAGTTGCTTCAATGGAGCAGGATGAAGGTGTCCCTCCCCTACATGAGAGAACGAGAGAACGTGGAGGCCACAAAGATTGTATCTGCATCTGCTACACAGGTGAGCCCAGAATGGCCGCTGGGGAAGGGGTGTACACAAGGAAGTCCACCCTGCCACCCTCTGCAGGCTGGGGTGGCACAGCACCCCCAGCAACCTGGAGCTTGGGGCATTCTTGGCCCCTTACCAACTAGAATGCTTTCCTGAAGATGCTGCTGCCGAGGGCCCCCGGAATCTTAAAGCAAGCACTGTTACCTTCCATGAACCTGCCCCCACGCCCAGCTCAGTGCCAGGGCTTGGGTTTCAGAGCCGTTCACTTTACCATCCCTTCTGACTCACCCCCAGCTTCCCTGAGGTTTGCACAGCTCTGCTGACATGGATTCTCCCAGTGTAACTGGGGGAGGGAGAGGCGACGACCATTAGTCAAAGGTGGGAAGGGTGTGTGCGGGTGGGGTTTTGGCCCTTGGTGGCTCATGGAGCAAATTCTTTCTCTCTGCCTCTGAGGCTCTGACCTCATCATTTTTGTGATTCGCAAGGACTAACCTCTCTCACTAGACCATTCATCCAGGCCACAGATATTTGCTGATACCCTTTACTGATAGCCCAGATTCTGGGCTTTGGGGGTGTAGCAGTGCACGGAACAGTCATGTTTCTGTCTTCGTGGAGAGTCTGAGGGGCGGACACAGGTACTCTCCAGGTAATTACATAAGCAGATACCAACAATCCACGAAAAATATGAAGGAAGAGTATGCAAGAGAAGGCATCAGGGCCTGGTGTCAGAGAAGGCTCGCCTGAGATAGAACAGATAAGGAGGAGTTGTCTGGGGGAAGTTGGAGTGAGGAAGAGGGTGAGAATGGTGCTTGTTATGGGTTGAACTGTGTCCCCCCTCCCTGAAAAAGATGTTGGAGTTCTAACACCCCGGTATCTCAGAGTGTGACCTTATTTGGAAATAGGGTCTTTACAGAGGTAAGCAAGTCAACCTTGCTTGAGGTCATTAGGATGGGCCTTCATCCAATAAGGTGTCCTTATACAAAGGGGCAATTTGGATGCCAAGACAGACATGATACAGGGAGGAGGCCATGTGAGGACGAAGGCAGAGATCAGAGGGCTGCATCTATTAGCCAAGGAACGCCAAAGGTGGCCAGCAATTCACCAGAGGCTGGGGGAGAGGCCAGGAGCAGAGTCTCCCTCGAAGCCCTCAGAAGGAACCACCCCTGCCAACGACACCTTGATTCTGCACTTTCTGGCCCCCACAACTTGAGAACAAATTTCTGCTAATCTGTGGTCCTCTGTTACAGCAGCCCCAGCAAACCAATGCAGTGTTCCAGGCGGAGGAAGCCACAAGTGGGAAAGCCTAGAAGGTGAGGGGGGCGAGGCAAACTTCAGAAAGCAAGCCACCCTGGCTGGAAGGCAGAGTCACAAATCCCTTTATCTCTAATGAGAGGAGAGGGGGTCAGTGAGGGCAACTATACAAATAATAAAATAATAAGCACCTTGAAGATGGATAGAACATAGAGATAAGCCCGCGGAGGCAGCAAGTGACTGGGGTAGGTGGAGATTTTCTTGTGGGGATGAGGACTGGAGCCTTTACCCTAGGAGAGAGGGAAATCTATCAGAAATCACAGGGCAGGAGACCTGGAGTCTAGTTGGAGCTGTGTGACCTTGGGCAAATTGCTGTCTCTGTGTTTTAGTTCTTCAATCTCTTTCCTTATCTGGGACATTCCATGACCATGTGACTAGCAGTGTGCTTGATGTTGCCACCCTGTGTGTGACGGGCAGGGTGAGAGGGAAGAGAGAAGAATGAAAATAGTATCCAACATCATTTTTGTTCTTAGGGAGCTTGTAGTCTGCTTGGGGACATGACATTCGTTTAGGCCAGTACACAATAAAGTGTGACGTGTGGTAAGAAGACAGCATCAGATATTCTCAGGGGCTGAAGTGGGGGTTTCCCTCATGGGGGTGGGGGAGGAGAGGGGGTCCTGATACCTGGGTAAAGGCCCCCTGGTGGCCACATCTGTGCTATGCAACTCCATCTCTCCCTCCCGCTCCCCCCATAGTTGATTGACCCAGGGAATAAACACATGATCCAAGCTGGACCAATCAGAGTCTTCCCCTGCGATTTTGGAGGCAGGGTAGAAGCCTTGGATCTAGGGAAGAAAATTCAGGTTCTCTCTAAAGAAATAGGATGCTTTGGTGGCCATGTTTCCTGCCCCATAGAAGGGGCTGGTTTGTGGGAATGAAGCTGACAGGCAAAGACAAGATGGGAGAGACAGAAAGACAAAGAGAGATAGACAGAGCAAGGGAAAGCCCTTCCGTTGTCCCAAGGGCTGGCTGCACTTCTGCTTTTCCTGGGCTTACATGAGTTATACTCCCAGATTCATCGTCCCACATTTCTCCTTTTGGCCTCGGCTATTATAGAATAAGAACAATGTGTATCTTATTTATTGAGAGCTTACTATATGCCAGGCACTCTTCTAATGCTTTGTGGGTATTCATTTAGCTGACTGTCACCCAGCCTTATGAGGTTGGTACCGTATGCCCATTTTAGAGATGAGAGGGTTGAGGCTGAGAGAGTAAGTGGGTAAATTACCACTTACCTGGAAGTGGGCAGGCTAGCAACTGTCAGAGCGATGTCTAGCCCTCTGGCTCCCAGGTGCACTCCTAACCATTGGCCCGTACTGCCTATTTTTGAATGAATGAGTGAAAGCACACCAGCTAGCTAAAGACACACACATACACCTGTGTTTTAGGGGAGCTGGCAGTGGAGAAGAGCAGATGGGGAGGAAAGCACCGAGAAGTAGTGAGGCCTAGGAAACTTACACTCCAGAAAGATTCCCAAAGAAGTGAGGTGTGAATGAGCCTCAAACATGAGTTGGACTTCTGAATGTCACAAGGAAATAGGGACACTTAGGTCCGGAATCTCCTTCTTTTTTGGAAGATTTTATTTATTTATTTATTTGAGAGTGAGAGAGAGCGCGAGTGGGGGAACTGAGAGGGACAAGCAAACTCTGCACTGAGTGCCGTGCCCAATGTGGGGCTCATCTCAGGACCCTGAGATGATGACCTGAGCTGAAAGCAAGAGTCAGGTGCTCAACCAACTGAGCCACCCAGGTGCCCCTGGAATCTCCTTCTTAAATCAACAGAATAATTGCTTTCATGAATTGAGAGCGTTCTCTATGGCCTGCACCCTTCCTACCTTCTGAGTCGTCTCAGCCTCTGGTGTTAGAGGCTTGTCTAATCACCCTTTGGATGGCTCCCCCCTTCCCCGCCCCCCGCCTTGCAGTCTACAGCAAGATCAGCTTCATTGGCTGTTCTTTTCAAAGCCATGCGATATTCCTTGATAATGACCAACGTTTCTAAGGCAAAAATTGACAAATATTTATGACACCCACAGGCTTCACAAGCTGAGGACAGGAAGCCCAGAACTCCGACCTGTGAGTTGGACTAGATCCATGGATGAGGGTGGATGAGCCACAGTGGGAATGGCAGAGCCCAAGGAGGTCACTTTATCTGCTGGCCGCCTTCGCTGGGGGACTAGATTTCACTCACTATCTCCCCTGGTGTTCTCTCGAGCATCCACTTCACCCTGGTGTGGCAACGCGCTGCTTATTAGCTTTGAGGCCAGGCCAACCAGACAAGAAAAGGCACATCCCAATTTCAAAGGGCTGCTGTAGACCAGGACGCTGGGCAGAGGCTGGTGCCCCCACGGCGAATCCGGCTGCATCAGGATCGAGCTGGTGCGAGGCAGGACGGGGTGCTGCCCTGCGGGCTCAAGGGGTTTCCAAGTTGCCAACAGGAGATTTGAAGAAAATTCATTTTCCAGGCAGCCTCATCTTTCAGGAGAACAACCTCTGGGGTCTTTTTGGGGAGTCTCAGGGATAAAAGTTCTTTTGGAGAAAAATGGCCCTTAAAAAAATGCACCCTCACTCTTAGACACCTGAACTCTTAAATAACTTTGGAGCATTTTCTTTGTTCCTGGTACTATGCTAAGCACTCTATACACAGAACGTCTCTTAATTAATCCTCAGAACACCTCATGCAGAGAAGATGACTCCCCTCATCACATGTCCTGGGGAAAACTGAGGTTCAGATTTTTTGGAGGTCATATAGCTAATAAGTGACAGAGTCGGGGTAAAACTCGGGAATGACTTCAAATTCCTTGCTCTTAACCAGAGGGCTATGTTGGGACCTATTAGGTACACATTTCACTGAAGCCTAGATGTTTCCCTCTTATCCCTTCACCCAACTCGTAGTTCTTTTTTTTTTTTTTTTTAAAGATTTTATTTATTTATTTGACAGAGAGAGAAACAGCGAGAGCAGGAACACAAGCAGGTGGAGTGGGAGAGGGAGAAGCAGGCCTCCCGCCAAGCAGGGAGCCCGATGCGGGATTCGATCCCAGGACCCGGGGATCATGACCTGAGCTGAAGGCAGACGCTTAACGACTGAGCCACCCAGGCGCCCCCAATTCGTAGTTCTTAAGGACCTACTACTGTGTGGCGGGTACTGTTTTAGATGCTGGGGATAGAGCAGTACTTAAATAAAACAGACATAAGCCCCCGCCATCATGGAGCATAAAATACATCAACAAAATTGAAAAGCAGCATTATAAGTCAGGGATCATCACTCTACTTGGTAGCTGAAGTAACTGAGACAGGTGTTCATTATTGTCTGCGTAACCCCCAAATCCCTTCCTTCGTGCTTTGTTGTCCAACAAATATTCTTTGACAACCTACTAGGAGTCAGGAGCTGTGCTAGGCACTGGGGCCCCGGGGTCACTGAAACGGATGCAGTCCCTGCTCTCATGGCATCTACATTCCTGTCAGATTGCTCAGTCTTCCTAACCTGTAGCTGCTGCTGCCAGGACAAGGAACTGTACTGGCTTTGGCCCCGAGGCTGTTTCTCAGAAAAACCTGAAGCAGAAGGGGCAAGGCCAGCCGTGTGTGAACTAACCAAGTCGGTACAAGTGCTGGGGACCGTAGATGCCCTTTGTTCTCCCTCTCTGGATGGTGACCCCTGACCCAAGGTTTGTTGGAAGGAACTCTAGGGGAGAAGTCATAGCCCTGGGTCTTAACCATGTGCCTAGCTTTGAGCCAGTCATCTAAACAATCCAAGGCTCATCCCTCATCTATAAAATGGAAAGAAGCCCTTGACCTAGCAGCAGACTTGCAAGATGGTGTGAATTAAAATGAAATAATGGCCCCATGAGCATTTTTTAAAAAAAGATTTAATTTATTTGAGGGGCACCTGAGTGGCTCAGTCGGTTAAGTGTCTGCCTTCGGCTCAGGTCATAATCCCAGGACCCTGGGATAGAGTCCCATGTCGGGCTCTCTGCTCAGCGGGGAGTCGGCTTCTCCCTCTCACTCTCCCTTTGTGCTCTCCCTCTCTTCTCTCTCTCTCAAATAAATAAATAAAATCTTTTTAATAAAATCCTTAAAAAAGATTTTATTTATTTAAGAGAGGGCACAAGCCGGTGAGGGGGGTTTGGGGGCGGAGAGTGGGACAGGGGCAGAGGGAGAGGGAGAAGGAGACTCCCCGCTGAACAGAAAGCCCCACATGGGGCTCAATCCCAGGACTCTGGGATCATGACCTGAGCTGAAGGCAGCCACTTCATCAACTGAGCCACCTAGGCGCCCCTCCATGAGCATTTTTGGATTTTTCTTCTGGGTCCTACATTCTACGCTAGTGTCTTCCAGTTCTTCACTTCCTGTTACTACAGTGCTTCAGAAGGATCTTAGAAAGTCATTCCCATGAAGGTATAAATAACTTATGGGCTTTCAAGTCTTACCTCTCCCAGGCCTAGAGCCTTTCTCATTAAAGAAAAACTGATTCTGGACAAAATGGAGTAACAGGGGCCAGTTCTACTCTCCCACCTGAAACAATTAAAAAGTGCCTTAACTGTGTCCTGACAAAACTTGATAATATTTATAAGAGTGAAAAAATATCCAGCACCCAACAAGGTAAAATTCCCAACGTCTGTCATCCATTCGAAAGAATTTCCAGTGGCAATATCTTGGACAAGAATATTAGCCCCCCGAGGGCAGGGATTTTTGTGTTTTATTCCCCAGGTCCTAGAAAAGTACCTGACACATCGTAGGCACGCAATAACTCTTTGCTGAATAATGAATGAATGACAGGGGATGTCAGGCATCAGTGAGCATAATGTCCAGCCCGGGCAGGGGTCACCTCCGGAGTCCTAGAACCCACCCGGTGCTTACAGCCTGCCCGACAGATACGGTCCTCAAATCAGCCCACGCATGGGAGAGGAGACCCTCTGAACAGCGACAGCCTTTAGGGGGAGGGAACCTCTGCCTCAAGAGCCCCGTCATCACGTCATCACGTCGGGAGGAAAAGGAAAGCTTCTACTCAGTGATAACCATCGCTGTGAACTCCTCCCCGCGGCACCCCCTCCCTGCAAGCCCCCGCCTGTTTACTGGAAGACGCGACCCTGTGTTCTACATCCTGAGCACTGAGAGATTTCATCACTGGCTCAAGGCAAGACAGAGAAGCTGGGTGTCAAGGTGATAAATCGTGTCAGATTTGGGATGGTTGGGGTGCTGTGGGGGGTGGGGCATATGTCGAATGAGTCTGCTCGTTCTTGTGTTAATCCTTTCATTCTGCATGAATTGATTTGGGTCATGCCTCATGTGTGCATGGGGCCTCCAGAGACAAAAATGAAAACAGTGGTGATGAAAATAATCATAAAAGTCATATTTTCTAAATGATTACTTCAAAAGGCAATGTGTTGGCGTGGCCAGGAGTGTGGCTCTAAGCCAGTCTACTTGGGTTCTTAATTTCAGCCTTTTACCAGCACCGTGACTCTGGGCAAGTTACTGAAACTCTCTGAGACTCCATCTCCTTGTCTCTAAAATGAGGTTGTTCTAACTAAATGAGTTAATACATTTAAAGCTCTTGGAACAGTATCTGCTATTTGTTTGCCTGGCATCCCGTTAGACACTTTCCAGCCCTATGCTGGGGCGGCTGGTGTGGTGCTGGTGGTGGGGTCAGGGAGGGGGGTGGGGAGGGCTGGAATTGCAGTCATGAGCTCTGAGTTGGAAGCTGGGCACCCGCTTTCTCACTGTGTGACCTTGGGCAAGTACTTACCTTCTTGGAACTTCCTTTCTCTCACCTGGCAGGGGATGCAAGTAAACTCCATGAGGGTGGAGAATTCTGTTTGTTCACTCCTATCTCCTCAGGGTCTTCAACCGTGCCTGGCTTAATAAATACCTCTTGAATATTTGGATGAATATATCATAATCAGGTTCAGCAGCATCATTTGTAGGGCCCAGGGTAAAACGAAAATGTGGGGCTCCTCATTGAAAAATCAAGACTTTCAAGATGGCGATGGCTGAGTATAAAACCAAGCGCGGGGCCCTTTGAAGTGCGGGGTGGCCCTGTGTGACTGCACGGGCCACACGCCCACGGAGTTGGCTCTGACAATAGCTCTCCCATGTTGTTGATACAAGGATGAAGTGAGTTAATGCCTGTAAAGCAATGAGCATATGCTTGACCCAGAGCAGGCTCTCAACATGTGCCGATATTCCTCCTGTCCTAATTTGTGTTCACCCACGTCCCTATGAGAGCACACGGGTATTACCCCACTTCCCAGGGCAGGGAAGGGGGCTTGGAGAGGTGATGAAGGCACTTGCCCACTGTCCCACTGATGAGGAGGGTAGGATTTGAACGCAAGTCAGGCCAATGCTGACTCTACCGTGAGGGAATGGTGAGTGGAAGCAGGGGAAGATGCAGAAGGGTGCGGGGAGCCAGGAAGGAAGGGTCTTGGGTTGGAATGGCTTCCTTAGGCCTGATTGTCTGATAACCCGAGTTTGTTCCTGTTGTTCAGTGGGGAACCCGCAGGCCTGAGAGGCTTCTGAGCTGGGCAAATGAGAGTGGCTCTGCCTGGCCCATGACCCTCTGCGAGTGGAGAGGGTCATGGACAGCAGGGACCCAGGCGAGTCAGGACTGAGGCCTGGGCCAAGGACAGAGCCTGGGCTGGCCGTGGAGGCCTGAATTTATGGATGAAAATCCAACCTCTGCTACTGACAGCCCCTGACAAAACTGTCCCTTTCCCGTGGTCTAGAAGGCTGCTGTGACCCAGGCCCTGCTGCCCCACCTCCCCTCCTCCCATGCTTCTCCTTGCTCACCTCAGTCCCTCCTTGGACTTCCTAGAAATCCACCAGTTTCTTTCCCACCCAAGGGCCTTGGCTCTCCCTGTTTGTCCTGCTGAGAACAGCCTTTCCCAGCTTCCTTCCCACCCATCCCACCATAGCTCAAATGGCACCTCTGAAAAAAAGCCTTCCCTTACCGTTTTTGCTAAACACCACCATGCTCACAATCTATACTTCCTTGCCTTGCTTGCTTCCTAACCCCATCTACAATTGCTTTCCTTGCTGATTTGCTTATTTGTTCGCCCTTGACTAGAACATACACAAATAAACTTGATAACAGGAACTGTGCTCGGATTTCTATTCCTCTCACCTAGGACAGTGGCCACCACATGGGAGGGATCGATACCTATTTGTTGAGTCCACAGACAAATGAATAGCTGTATGACGGTGGGAAAATGACTTACGCTCTTTGGGCCTTAGTTATCCCATCTATAAAATGGGAGTAATACCTACTTCTTAGGTGGACATGTGGATTAAAACAAGGCTGCCATTTATTGAGGGCTCCCTGTGTGTCAGGCACTGTACTAGGTACACAAAGCCTGGCATCTAGAAAGAGTTTGATTAACGACAACTCTTACTTGCATTACTACCATTGCTACTACTAATCGGACCCCATAGGTCGGGCTCCCCGAATTGAGAAGCTGCACCCTGGATCCTGAGATGTCCCCCAAGAGGTTCCATGGAGTCCCAAGGTAGGGAGACAATCCCGGGAGCCGGAAGCAAAGGTGACACTCTGGGAAGGAAAACTAGTCTGAAATCCTCTGGGGTTCCTTCTTTTTGGATTTCTCTTTTCTCTCCTGACTATCCCATCCCACTCCACCCCTGCTCAGCCCCGCCCTTCCCAACCACACACCAAGAATAAACCTCACACCCTGCGTGCCTCCATGTCACAGTTTCCTGCCTTTATGGTCACAGGCGGCTAGGGCTCTGAGGGATTTTCCAGCTCAGGGCAACGCTAGTGGGACCCGAGGCAATGTGACATAAGAGGAGCTGTGATAGAGACCCAGAACCAGGAAAACCCCGAGCAGACACCGACAGAGAACCGGAGCGGGGCCCCTCAGACGGTGCCTGTGGCGGAGGCCCCCGGGAAGGGGAACCAGGCCTTCTCTCTGCCTTCCTCCTCTGCCCTCACAGCAGGCCATCAGAGGCTTGCTGCTGGCGGTGAAGGCTGTCCTGGCTCGCGGCCAGGGGTCCCCAGACTGACCAGGCCCAGAACCAGAAACTGCACTTCGGGTCTGAGACATTCATGGCCAGGCTGGATCCAGATGGATTCCAGTTTAGAGACCCACCCATTCCTTGAGGAAGTCCTGTTTTCTCTCCCTTCTCTTCCCCTTCAGATAGTCTCCAAGGACTCTCCGGTGTCCTGTGCTAACCCCTGGCAGTCTCACAGATAGCTATCGGCGTCAGATACCATCGCGAGAGAGCTATTTCCCCCCTTGGTCTTTCTCTTCTAATCTCCACTGCTGATATCTATCTACTTCTTCCAAACCTGTCAGGGGACCTGGTTTCCAGTTCTGCTCTGGCTCTGACTTACTCAGTGACTTCAAGCAATTTCCAGCCTTTCTCTGGGCCTCGGTGACCCATCTATAATATGAGGCCCCACATGGTCCATTTCGGCTCTGACATTCTAGGGTTCAAAGTTTAGAGATTCAACCACAAGAATATTTACCAGAAGGGGTGCTGCTGCCTACCCTGTCTCCATGCCCTTAGGACTTGAAAGGTTCACACACAGTATGACCTGCTCCCTGCCCACCTTCTTGGCTGTGTGACCATGGCCACAGTCACTGTCGAATGGACAGAGGACAAGATATTTGGAAGACTAAAAAGGCAAAATGTCTAACACAGCGCTTCCTAACACCTAACAGGTGTGCATTAAAAGGAAGCCATTATGAATTAAAAAGAAAAGAACAAGAGGACAGAAAGTCTAAAGGGAAAAAATGTGGTCAAAGAATGATCCATTCAGCAAACATTTGGAGCATGTCCTATGGTGCACTGGGGTTACAAAAATGAATATGGAACTCAAGAACTCAGAATTCAAGATACTGAAAGTGGAGGAGGCAGATTTGTCAACAGATGTTCTGTAGCATTCTGATTTCTCTATTTCCCAGAATCCAAGTCCATTGTAAAGCTGTTCACTGAACAAGGGTGCAGGCTCAGAGTTCATGGGTGCTGAAATTCAAGCCAGGTTCCATTTCCTAAACATGGGTCTAGAGGGCTGTGTCTTCCCTGAAAAGTCCTTTCTCCGACATCTCACAAATGTGCCATTTGAGCTTGCTAGTCCAGGCCCAGCAGCATCCACATTTGCCCTGCTCTGAGCCATTCAAGTCCCCATAACCAGAGTGGTCGTTTCAGGCTTAAAAGAACAATGTTCACACACACACACACACACCCTCATGAGTACCTCATCATCCTTAACTTGGCCTTCAAGCTCCTTTACTATCTGCCATTAGCTCCTTCTCATCCAGCTCTATGATCTCCTCCCCACTCATACTCCTTAAGACTACAGAGTCCATACTATGTTCCTTCACTTCCTTCCACTAAGCCGGAAGGCCTTTGCACATGCTGTTTCCTCTGTCAGGAATAACCTCTTTTCCCTGTTTGACCAGCGAATGCCTCAAATCTCCAGATCCCAGTTGAGACACTATTCTCTCCAAGAAGCCTACTTTGAATCCTCTGCATGCCCCCACCCCATCAGACCTCATTCTCCCTTACGTGCCCTCACAGCTGCCGCACTTCTCTAAAGCCCTTGTCAGACTCATAATTCAGTGATTAATAGTATTAATAGTTGATGATTGCCTTTCTCCCCTGGGAAATTAGAAGCCCTTGGGGCATAGGTACCAAGTCTGTTCCATGCTGTGTATGTTATCTACGCCCCCTTTCATCTGTCTATCTATGCACTTGCTATGTGCTATCACCTATCACCCCAGTGCATATAGTTGGTGCTCAATCATTGAATAAGTGCCCAATCACAGCTTAATAGAATGAAGGCCAATAGAGAGGTGAGTTCCACTTGTCTGAGGAAGGAGCAGTTGCAGGCGAGGAAGGTTGCAAACAGGAGGTATCCTTGTTTTGGGGGTGCCTGGAGGGACACGTGGGGTTCCCATGGCACACTGGCTGAAGGCAAGGGCAGAGGGTACTAGGCCTTCGGGGGCCCATGGAGAGGGGCCGCTCCAGACAAGCTGGCAATCATGTGGAAGTCAGAGATCTGGTCTTCCCCAATTTCCTGGGCGCCCCAGGACATATACACCCTGTGCCTTTGCCGGCATGTTGATAAGAGACTCCCCAGATATCCCGACTGGGTGAACGTGAACCCCGTATGGTTCCAAACTCCATCACAAAACCACAGTGGGGCTTCAGAAACCCTAACACGCATCGCCACTTGGCTGGCAGTTTGGGGGCAGATTGTTCTCTAGGATGCAGAGAGGGCCCTTGTGATCCAGGGAGAGCAGAACCTGGAGGCCGTAATGAATGCCTTCTCGAGGCGCCCTTCAAGTGCTCTCAGCTGTGGGTGATGCCCCACCACCACCCCCAGCACAGGGCCTTTCCCAGGGCCACTTCGCTTCTCCTGAATTAATTATTCTTCACATGCTAAATGTAAATTATATTTTTAAAGGATCAGGGACATTTTCAAACACTTTTGCAATGGGAGAGAACAGTATAAAGAACCTCCCACCCAAGACCCAGCTTCAAGAAATACCCATTCCTGCACCATTTGCTTTGTTTATATTTCCCCCCAAACTGGATTCGTTTAAATCAAATTCCAGACAACTTACCGTGTTATTTGGAAATGCTTTGATTGGTAGTACTCCCTTTTAAAATGCAAGTAATCTGTGTTCTTGACAAGGGGGGAAATGTTTTAAATTAAAAGAGGAAGAAAATGACACATATCCCAATCACCTGGTGTTGATTTCAATGGGATGGCTCCGGCAGGGGTTGGGTTTGAACCTCTGCTTTGTTGCCTGCAGTTATGTGACCTGGGTAAGGTGCCCCTGTGGGCCTCAGCTTCCATGGATATAAAATGCATAGAGGAAGTGTGTGTGTCTCACCTAGGCTTGTTGTGAGGAGGAAAGACGTGGTTACCGTTGGCTCGTGCTCAGTAAGTGCTCAGTACAGATGGAGCATCCTGCCTGGTCTAAGACCTATGATGTGCTTGGCATCAAAACTCTGCAGAAGGCACAGCTGCTTCACCCACAGAATGGGAGCAGAATTGCTCAGGAAGGGAGGCGGCCCAGTGTGGGAGGGAACACTTCTGCTTGCCTGCGGGGTTTGGAATCTCAGATCCTCGGGCCATCTTAAATTGCTTCCAGAGGCTGACCTCAGTGCTGGGTTATTACTAATCCACACCATTTGATCAGGGTGACTTTTGCCTTCTAATTCCACACTGTCTGGAGGGAAAAGAAGAGGAAGCGCTGAAAGGAAGATGTAGTCTAAACATGTCCACTTTGCAGATGGGAAAACTGAGGCCTGCCAAGTGAAGCCACCAGGATCCCAGAGCTGGCTAATGGCAGAGTGAGGACCGGAGAGGCCAGGTTCCAGCCTCAGTCTTGCACCTATAAAATGGATGGGCTGAAAGCCTGGGAAATGTCAACTCTCCTGAGATCCTGAAGGTACAGCAAGCAGAAGGCCCACCCCTCGGAGCCGGTCAAAGAGTAGCTGAGACGTTTATGCACTTGGGGTGAGGGCAGCTTCTAAGAATCGGGGCCATGTGTTTTTTCCCAAGAGACTTTTGAAAGCAAAGCTTGCAGGGACCCTTCTCTTCCAGACAGGAGGTCATAGCCGAGGTATCTGACCAGATGCAAACAACTTCCCTCTCTGTTCTTGTTAACGCTGATAAAAGGGCTTCCTTCCGCATTCTCAGGATCGGCTTTTCACCCCTTGCCACTGGCCGACTCAGCCACCAGTCCCCTTCTTGTCACACTATCCTCCCACTGCCCCCACCCTCTCGCCGTCCTCCACTTGACCTTGTCCTAGACCGTCCTTTTGGCAGGATTTGTGGGCCGCTGGACTCTCCTCACCTCAGCTGGCTTCTTCTCTTCTTTCTGACACTGGTGGTTTGTGTTTCACTTCTCCACCGGGGCAAGGGGTGGAGGCAGGCCTGATGATAACTCGGCCTTATTTCTGGCAGCTGTGGTGGGCCTTGGGGGCAGAAGATGTCTAGTTCTGGTTCTGCTGGCAGACACGCCTCTCCACCTGGCCAGCTCCGGTTTCCTCTTTTGCACCCTGGGGATGGTCTTGTCTGCCTCGTAGGGCTTGGCGGTGGAAACCAGTGCTAGTGACTAACACAAATTGAGCATCTACTACGTGCCAGGGACAGCATGGGATTGACCTTGGAAGCCTCATGGCAGCTCTGTTCAACAGACTTGCCCAGCGACACACAGGCCATGAGGGGTGGAGGCGGGCTTTGGAGCCAAGTTTTGGGCCTCCAGAGCATGAGCTCTTAACCACCTCACCACACTGCCTCCCTAAAAAGTAACATCTATATGACCCACCTGGAACTACTAGCAGCAGAAGCTGCAGATTTCGCAAAGTGTAAAAGATCTCCTCTGTTCGCATGCCTGCCATATCTGAGCGACAGCTACTGACGGGGTGCCCCCACCCCCTTATTTCACTAAGTATAAAGTCTATACTTTTACTGGTACTATCCCATTGTATTGATAGGGGAAGCGGCAGCTTAGAGAGGTTAAGGGACTGAGCAGGGTCATATAGCTAGTGGGGTGGGGTGCAGCAGGGAGATTTGAAGGCATCCAGATTCATTCATTCCATTATTGAGCTCCGACTGTATACCAGCCTGCATGTCCAGTGCAGTTTTGAAGGGGGGTCCGCAACGGGGTTCCTGCCCTCTCAGGGCTTCCACTTGAAGAGGCGCGTGGGTAATAATTCCGTGACAGATCTTGGCTGCTCGGCTGATAACACTCTGCAAGGCTGTTTCCCTTGCACTGTTCACACTGAAATCACACTCAGCAGCCAGCTCGCCATTAATTGCCAGAATGGATGGAGCCACCCAAGCAACAGAGCTCTGGAGCTAGACCCTGTGGCCACAGGTCACTTGGAGTGAACTCGAATGGCCTGCCGTGCCCCTGCTGCCTCGTTCTCTCCCAATAACATCCAGCAGCTGCCAGGCCTGCAGGCCAGAGGACCCCTTGGGCTGGCAGCAGGCTGGGTGGGGCCTTGACTCACCGCCACCCGCCGAGCTGTGTCTGAACACTTCCCTTCCAGCACGCCAGAACACCCATTTGGAAACCAAGGTGAAAAGAGGGTAGAGTCCAGTCTGGGATTGGAGTCTGGGCATCTACATCTGTGTGGTCTTTCTCTGTCCCCGTCTCCTCCTCCTTCCTTCCTCAGTAAATGCACGTTCATTCGAGCAGAGCCAACCAGGCGGCTGCCTCAGCCTGAAGCTGCTGAAGGGTCACCTTGAATTTAAAAAATCTCTGTCACCCGTTCTCCCTTCCTTCCCCCTCTCTCAACCTCTCCTCCTCTGGCCACTGACTGACTCTTGTTTAAGTTCCCTTCTCTTCTCTCTTTCCCCTCTGCCATGCCTTGCCCTTCATTCTTGGCACACGTTGCAGGCGAGGAGAACCCCTTTCTTTCTTCCACCCCATACCTTTGCTCCTTGTTTGTTTGTTAAGAAAAAGTTGCCTCCAGGCGCCTGGGTGGCTCAGTGGTTAAGCGTCTGCCTTCAGCTCAGGTCATGATCTCAGGGTCCTGGAATCAAGCCCCACATCGGGCTCTCTGCTCGGCGGGAAGCTTACTTCTCCCTCTCCCACTCCCCCTGCTTGTGTTCCCTCTCTCGCTGTGTCTCTCTCTGTCAAATAAATAAATAAAATCTTTAAAAAATAAATGTTGCCTTTTCCCCCTGCCTTCAAAATAATATTCCAAGATTGTCTTCTCCCTTCAAAAGTCATTGGTTTCATATACTTTGATCACAGTCATTGGCGGGATTGCTTTTGTGACAAGTGTCCTTTGGTCACCCTGCTTTTGCCGAACAGAAGGATACACTTGCGGGTCAGTCCGCTGGGAGGGAAGACCTGAACCCAGAGCAGCTTCCCTTTCTGCAGGCTGTCTGTGGAGAGGCTTGCAGCAGCTTTGCCGACTTGGACAGAGGCACAGGCCGGGAGTGGGGAGCGAGTGGTGCGTCCACTGGCGTCTAAGCCTCCCAGCTCCGGCCCCGGACCTCTGTCCGCAGTCCTGTCCTCTGTCCTCAGCAAAGTGCGCAGAAGGCACGGTGTCTGGCTTGTCGGTTCCCGCCAGCCACGACCAACGGGGAGTTACTGAAAACATAGTCCTCCACCTCAGAAGTGTTTGTTTAGTCACGGTTGGTAAGAATGTCTGAGAGCAAGAGGGGGAGGAAGAACAGGAGGAGCAGGAGGGCGAGAGAGAGGGAGAGCAGAGACATGGGAAGAGAGACGTTGAGAAAGTCCAGCCAGAGAAGGGGCGTGAGAAATACGGACAGAAACCGCGTTGGGGAGCCCGCACAGGAGACAGCTGCGACAGAACAAAAACAAGGGGAAGAGACGCAGAGGGAGAGAGCAGGAGAGCCCGTGGAGTAGAAGAGTCAGAGAAGAGACATGACAATAGGAGGGAGAGCCTCAGGGGAGAAAGGAGAAACTAACAGGAAAGAAAAAAAAATGCAAAGAACCACAGATTTTTAGAGCTGAGAGGGACCTTAAGAGCTGCTTCTTGATTTGGCCAACACGGCATCTTCTAGACCCAGACTGCCTTGGTTGCCCACTTCCTAGCTGTGCAGTGGAGAGAGGTTACTAATTTATCATGCCTCGGTGTCCTCAACTGCAAAATGCAGACAACAGCCCTTACGCCACAGGGTGCTTGGGAGGGCTGCCTGAGTTAACACAGCTAACAAATGGTCAAGAAAGCCAGTTCTGGCTCTTACCATTTTTTTAAAAAGATCTTATTTATTTATTTGACAGAGAGAGACACAGCGAGAGAGGGAACACAAGCAGGGGGAGTGGGAGAGGGAGAAGCAGGCCTCCTGCCAAGCAGGGAGCCCGATGCGGGGCTCGATGCGGGGCTTGATGCGGGGCTCGATGCGGGGCTCGATCCCAGGACTCTGGGATCATGACCTGAGCCGAAGGCAGACGCTTAAGGGCTGAGCCACCCAGGTGCCCCTGGCTGTTACCATTTATTGAACATTGATGTGGCAGGAAGTGCGTGGTGTGGGACCCAAAGATGCCTCAGACCCTTGCCCTATCGTTGGGGGTGGGTGGGAGTGGGGTGGGGCGTGGGGGGTGTATGCTCCGGTTTTTCCTGGGCTGTCCAGTTTATTTGTGGTTATAAATAACATCCCCCTTTCACTCCCAAAAGTGCCCAGATGAAGAGGATAGCTTATCTCCCTGGATTTCTGGGGCAGAGGGTGTGAGCTAATTGGACGGGGCTGGGCTGGGCCTGCAGCAGACAACAGCTCGAGCCTGCCGAAGGTGACATGGGTCAGGTGCCAGTGATGATGGCGGCTTGGGTTAGCACAGTTTTTAATTCTCCAAGAAAAGCTGGAAATCTAGGTTTTTATACAAAATCCTCCTATTTTTTTCTAAACAGACTTTATTTAGATTTTTTCTCATAGACTTTTTAAAAGAATCGCCTCCCATTAAAATGCCTCCGAATTCCCTTTCAGTCCAGTTAAAGCACACCTGTAGTTTGGGCCAGCAAGTGGTCCATTTCCAACCTCTGCTAAAGGAAGCGACAGTCTATTGAGGGGAGCAAGACAAGTAAACAGGCCGTTACCACACAGGGGATAAGGGTGGTGACCAAGGTGAGTTCAGGGTGAGTCAGAACCCAGAGGAGGGGCAGCTACCTCAGCTGGCAGGTGGGAGTCAGGGAAGACTTCCTGAAAGAGGTGACAACTGAGCTGATTCCTGAGAGATGAGTGGGAACAGTTCCTAGAATTGATACTAATGGTGACTGGAGCTTTTTACCCTGTTGCTTTCTAGGTGTTTGGCACCGTTAACAACCGTACAGAAACCACCTCGCTTAACCAGCACAATAACCCTATAAATCAGATACCTTTGTTATTCTCATTTCCCAGAAGAGACTGAGGCACAAAGAGAGTTAAGTAACTTGCTGCAGGGCACACTGTCAACACGTGCCATGTGCTCCACCGTGCATGCTGTGAAGCCCTATTCCAGAACATTCCGAGGAAGGGCAGAAGGGTATGGCCAAAGAACTGCCAGGCACGCTAATGAACCTGAAGGCGGGCTGTTGCAGCTGAAGCTTGAGATGTGTTTGTAACACAAGGCAAGGCAGTAGATTGTGGGCTGGGACCCAGGAGGCTGCTGGGAGTAACACTCGCCCCTGCTAAGGAGCCTGGACTCTTTGACTAGAGCGAAATGCTAGAAGATTTAAAGATCAGCACAACACACTCCCCCACTTCCCTCCCTCCATTTTATGGAAGAGAAAACTGAGGCCGAGAGCACTTCCCTCCCTCGCCCGAGGCCACACAGCCCAGCTCCGGGGCCAAACTTGGGCTCCTGACTCCCACCGGCACAGGGCCCCACCTTCGGGAGTGCCTGCCCAGTGGGAAAGGAGAGCGCCCAGAACCGTGGCTTTCGAGACTTTACACCGAAGATTAAAGAGTTATCTGAACAAGAGAAGTTAATCTGCTCTGGCTCCGTTCCCTCGCCCGCCCTGGGTGGACCCAAGTTGCTCTTCTGGCCTCACCCTCCCCACCCACCGGCCTCTTGTGAAGGGAGAACCTTCACGAGAAGATGACTCCTCCATAGAAAGCCTGGGCCTGGGCTTCATCAGGGCCCAGCAACTAAGGAAAGGCGGCGGATCAGATGGGCTGGAGCCGGCCCTGGGTGGTAAATAAAGTCCCTGGACACCGAAGCAGCTTGATCTGTGAGAGTCCTGCCAGGGTGTGGCTGGGCAGGCGGGCAGAAGACAGACGGCCCTTCGGAGACAGTGCCTATCTCTGCTCCCTGGGTTAATGCCTGCCGCTGGTAGATTGATTCGTGTGCAACTGGGAGGGCAATCCAGCCGAGACGTTTCCAATCTGTCTTGTCCCAGCTTGACTGCAGGGCAGAGCAGTCTTACTGCACTCTGACATCTGGTGGCTGGGGAGCCTGGGCTAATTTGCATGGATGGATTCAGACCACCTGGTTGGCTCAGGTGGCCAGGGAGATCCTCCATGTATATTCCAGAAGGCCATGCGTAACTCACAGCAGGCACTGTTCTAGGACCCAGGGGCAGGCGGCACCGCCGGTCTCATGGGACTCATATTCTAGGAGAGGGGACCAAAACGATGACTAGATGAGTAATAAAATAAATAATTTCAGAGACAGTGGAGATGACTCTAGACCAGAATTTTGCAACGTTGACTCTATTGCCATTTTAGGCTGGATGATTCTTGGTTGTGAGGGGCTGTCCTATGCATTGTAGGATACTTAGCATCTCTGGCCTCTGCCCATTAGATGCAAGCAGCAACACCCTTAGATATGACAACCAAAAATGTCTCCAGTGTCAAATATTCCCTGGGGGGAAACATCGCCCCTGCCTGATTGACAAACCCTGCTCTAGACCAGAACTCTTTTTTTTTTTAAGATTTCATTTATTTATTTATTTATTTGACAGAGAGACAGCGAGAGAAGGAACACAAGCAGGGGGAGTGGGGGAGGGAGAAGCAGGCTTCCTGCTGAGCAGGGAGCCCGATGTAGGGCTCGATCCCAGGACCCTGGGATCATGACCTGAGCCGAAGGCAGACGCTTAACGACTGAGCCCCCCCAGGCGCCCCCTCAGGGCACATCTCAATTCCGAGAGCGCAGTGCTAGACCTCCCATCGCTACTGCTTGAGTGCTGAGCTTCAGTGTACTCTCTCCCAGGCTCATCGGAAAGGCAGCTGAAGACAGAGCCTTGCTACTTGGAGTGTGGTCCCAGAGCAACAGCAGTGGTGTCACCTGTCCTGTCGGAAATGCAGGATCTCAGGCCCCTCCCAGAACCTGCTGAATCAGAATCTGCATTTTAATGAGCTCCCCAGGTCATGTGTGTGTACATTAAAGTATGAGAAGCACTGGTGAGGAAATCATAGTGCCCAGTGTCGGGCATCTATCTTGGCGGGGGGGACTGAAGTCCATGAAATAAACTAATTCGGTTAGCAGACACTGCATGTTCCTATTAGCTAACCTGGGGGTCTCAGTTTCCTCATCTATAAAGTGGGGATTACAAATGCTCTGTCTCTGGGTTGAGGTGGCACTAAGTGGGAGCCGCACCAGACGCCTTTCCTCAGCCCACGGCTCCCCTGCCCAAGGGCCTTCCCCCTAGGTTGGAGAGGGGTGAATAGGAGGCAATTTCTGCTGCTAGTGCTGGTGCCCCAAGAGGGGAGACCCTGAACCCCACTTCAGGGCCCGCCTAGTTGGGGAACCCATGTGGAGGGACCTAAGGGGCTTGGGCATGGGGGAAGGCCCTCACTCCAAACAGGGCTTGTGAGCACGTACAGAACGACTTATACACTCACACACACTCCGTGAGCTGTCATGGGGGAGTCTGGGAGTGGTGGAGATTTTGAGGGTGTTGGGGGGAAACTCTGCGACCTGTGTGAACTTCCTGTCCCCAAGGCAGGAACTCTATAAAATGGTTATTAAGGAGCTAGAGGCTTACTGTTTTCCAAGTCCCCTGCCCCAGCTACCACCCATCCTTCCTCAGGAAGGCCATATTCTAGGGGTCACCCTGGCATCTACCTGGGAGAGCCAGCCCCCACCCCCAGCAGCCCAAGGTCTGGGTATAACCCAGCTCTCTCTGCTGAATGTCAACTCCTCTTGATTTCCAGTTACAACATGTCCAAATGAAAGGTGCTTATCTCAAAGCCCCAAGGCAGTCTTCGCTTGGTGCTCACTTCCTTTCTCTTTCATGGGGCCTCTGGGCGGACTCGAGAGGTCAGGCAAAGGCTGAAGCCAAAACCAATGAGAGAGGGTGTTCCTGCAAGTGCCCGACCTCAGTCAGAGTGGAGTTCAGATTAAACAAATTAGCAGTTTTCAAGCAGAGATCAGCCAGCATGGAGGCATGAGGTGGGTATTGAAGGAGTGCCACCCCCCTTGGTTTTCCCCTTCCCGGTGAACTACAACTTGATCTTGGGCAAGCCAGAGTGCTGCCCTGGGGTTCATGGCTGTGGGTTCCTCTAGGGGTGCCATATTTGTGAGGATGAGTGCTGTAAACAACGAATAGAGCCCCAGTGTTTATCCTGCCTCCATTGTGATTCATAAATAGCACCCTGCACCAGGCCAGGACTTTAAAAAGAGGCTAGAGAGGGACACCTGGGTGGCTCAGTCAGTTAGGCATCTGCCTTCGGCTCTGGTCCTGATCCCACATCCAGCTCCTTGCTCAGTGGGGAGCCTGCTTCTCCCTCTGCCTGCCGCTCCCCATGCTTGTGCGCTCTCTCTGACAAATAAATAAATAGAAATCTTTAAAAAAAAGGGGGGGGGATAGAGAAAGAAAAAAGGTGGAGGGGAAAGGGGAGAAGGACGGGAGGAGGGAGAGCAGGAGGGAGGGGAGGGAAGAGGGAGAAGGAGGGAAGAAGGGAGGGAGGAAAGAAGGAAAAAATCAGGACCATATGAAGTAACCAAAAAAAGAAAGAGAAAGGAAGCAAGGGAAAACGAGAGTGGAAGAAACAAAGAGAACTACATCTACTGCATACTTAATATTGTTATGGGCATTTTACTGTTGTTTCTCCCTTTCCTCTTCATCTTCCTCTACCCCTTTCTCCTCCTCCATCTCATACCCATTTTGCAGGCAAGGAGAGGGAAACCCCGAGAGCCCACTTTGAGTCAGACTGCCTTGGGCTGGAGTGACCCTTACTAGCTTACTGACCTTGGGTGGGTCACTTACTCCCTCTGGACCTCAGCTTCCTCATCTGTAAAATGGGACAATAATAACTACCTTTCAGAGCTGTCAAGTACACAAGATAATACACATAATGCCTAGCAACTGTCTCATGTTCAAAACATGGTAGTTATTATTAGCCTGATTACTTTTAAGTGAATTGTTGGAGGCCAGAGAGCTAGTGAAAAACCAGAGTTTCAACTCGGGACTGTTTTTTGTTTTTTTTTTAAAGATTTTATTTATTTATTTGAGAGAGAGAATGAGAGAGAGAGAGAGAGAGCACATGAGAGGGGGGAGGGTCAAAGGGAGAAGTAGACTCCCTGCTGAGCAGGGAGCCCGATGTGGGACTTGATCCCGGGACTCCAGGATCATGACCCGAGCCGAAGGCAGTCGCTCAACCAACTGAGCCACCCAGGTGCCCTCAACTCGGGACTGTTGAGTCCAGTGCACAAACATTTCACCCCACCAGACTGACTCACTGACAAACTAGGAAAGTGGCACCTAAATTGTAAACCCTCTCTCCCACAGGTATACATATATGACAGGGGAGTATAAACCTATTGTTTTTGCCTGCCCAGCAACCATTACCTTTTATTATGGAAACAGCATCTATCTCTTTCTCAGTCTGTGAGGTTCTTAATCTGTGAGATAATTTTGTTGGGAAGGAAGATTTTTTTCTAATGAGGTCTTAGGCCTGTAGATGTAAGCCCAGAGCTACTGGAAGATTTTTGGCCAACTTGTGGGCCTATGAAGGCAGAGTTCAGAGGTCTAGATCAACAGATCCCTAACATTATCATTTGGGCACCTGGATACAGCTGTGTCTGAAGTCATCATTTGGATTCTTCCCCCTCTAGCTAATTTGAATGCATTTTATGTCCCTTGCAACCTAGTATCCCTGCTTAGTACAAGACTTGTCTTATGCTAAGGCTCATGTACCTTAAACCATATCAGACTGACTCAACAACATAGAGACCAAAGAGGAAAAAGGCAAAACAAATAAATCAAAAACTTTCTCTTTCTCACTCTCTTTCATTTTATATGCATGGTAGCTCTGCTAATGGTTGCTAGATGAGTGTACAAACATGTCCAAGAAAGTCCCTTCACATTACTACTTATTAATAACCTAATTACCTGCATAATAAACATCATGGTTCTTTGTATTGATACCAAGACTGTCCACATGAAGCCTGTGTCCACTCCATAAAAATATATCAAGCTCTAATTCCGGTGCCTCTTTGAGAAAACCAGAGTTGGTAAAACCTAAAAATATATATGTTTTACTAGTAGATTGGGATTGTCCTTGTAGTTGAACTCCTCCAAAGTAAGAATCATTTAGCAAATATTTACTGTCCTCTTCCCTGTGCCACTCTCTCAGGTTGTCTTAATCAGGATAATCAAGATAAGTAGAACGATTCCATCATTTCTTAGATATTTAGCATTCCAACTGAGAACAAGCTCCCTCCTCTCTCTTCCCAAGGATGTATGTCTCGCCTCTTTTGCTTATAGACCATGACTTGGCAGTCCCGGGTCTCGACCTCAGAGCTGGCTTTGGTAACCAGAGCCTTCATGAACCATCTGCTGGGGTGTTGAGTCACGGAGTCATAAAGAGGAATGTTTCCCACTGAACATCACAGCAGAGCAGCTAGACCTGCAGCTAAGCTGGCTGTTGACTTAGCTGCCCCTGAGGGGAGAAGATGGGAGATGTGGGAGGTGGGGAGCCTGCTCGATGCAGACGGTCACCCCATGATGACCTCACCTGCCAAACCAGTGACTCACCCCCAATCCTCCCCCCTCCCTGCCAGATCTTGCTCATCTGGAATACCTGAGGGGAATACCAGGCTCCTGTATTTATCGAAAAGGCATGATTGTGAGCTATTTTTAAAGGTGTGACGTTTTCTTACTTTCAAGTGGAGGCAGCAAACCCTGCAAAGTCAAGAAATGGGTCTTAGGTTAAAGCTGCTCCTGTGAAAGCAGGAGGATCTCCTCTTAAGAAACGAAGTAGAATAAGAATGGAGAGCACTGAGGCGGTTGGTTTCCTTTACATTTTTTTTTTCATCGTGGCAAAGTCATACATAACAAAATTTATCATCGTAACCATCTTTAAGTATACAAGTGGGTGGCCTTCAGTACCTTCACAATGTCGGGCAACTATCACCACCATCCATTTCTAGAATTAGCATACCCTCCCAAACAGAAACTGTAGAGGCATTAAACAATAATCCCATTCCCTCCTCCTCCCCCCACCCCCCCCAGCCTCTGATAACTTCTATTTATTTTACTTTCTGTCTCTATAAATCTGTCTATGCTAGGTGCCTCATAAAAGTGGAATCCTACAAAATGTGTCCTTTTGTGACTGGTTTATTTCACTTAGCATAATGTCTTCAAGGTATCTGTGTTGTAGCATGTGTCAGAATTTGGGCTTTTTTTCTTTAAGGCTAATATTCCCTTGTGTGTATATACCATATTTTATTTATTCATTCATCAGTTGATGGACATTTGGGTTGCTTCTACTTTTGGGCTATTGTGTGTGATTTAGGTTTGTGTCCTTAAAGACCACTTTTTTAAAAAGTGGTTAAAAGGCTTTCTGTGGAAAGAAAAATTTGCCTGTAAATCGGGGCTAAGATAAACCAGTTCTTACTACTCAGGAGTGTTGCGGAGATGAAGTTAGGTCCTGGGTAGCAAAGTGCTTTCTAAACTCCAAAATGTCCTATAAAAATATTCTCACCTTGTTTATAATATTTGCTTAGCGACTTTTTTTTCCCACCCCGTGGAGAAAAAAGGAACCCTACCCTAGCCTGCTTTCATATTATAATAAATCTTAGATGGAAACAGCACAAATGAATGAGGTTTTCTTGGGATGTTTGTGTGCACTGCCCTCTTTCTGTACTTTCCAAAGCAGAGTGCAATTGTATTGAATGCCTACTAGGGACCAGGATATGATTCTATTAATTACTAAGTATTAAACTGCTAGCTGTAGGACATGAACAAGTTACTTTACCTCTTTGTGCCTCAGTTTCTTTGTCTGCAAAGTGTGGATCAAAACAATGGAACCCACCCCAGAGAATCGTGAATATCAAATGTGGTAAAATGACTGTAGAGGATTTAGCCCAGTGCCTGACATTGGGTGGGCAGTCAATCAATGTTAGCTGCATTTAAATTAGTATTATAGATTTCTTATTCCTTCTTTAAGATTATTTTTGCCCTGATCTTCTCAATCATTACTAACACATAATTAAAGGCTAAATGCCTTCTCTCTGTGCAGTAAAAAAAATGCGTCAATTCAATGCACATGCTAGGTGCTCCCATATTAAGCTTGTCCAAGTGACTTAAAACAAACACTGCACCGAAGGTGGATGAAACCAGTGACTATTCTAAAGAGAATCATAAGAAACGGCTCCAAAAAGATAAAACAAAACAAAACAAAACAAAACAAAAAACCAACAAGAATTCAGAGTATTGAAAAGTCTGTTTTGCCAGGCACGTCCTGTCTTAGGGCTGTTCTTTGTGTTTGGATTTGGCGGGGGCTGGGGGGGTTTCTTAGCTGGTTGGGTGAGAGTGCTTTGAGTCTTGATAATCCTGCATAATAAGGAAGGTGGCCCAGCAGGGCGTCCCCAGGGGAGAAGCCAGGACCTGCGGCCCCATCTCCCTGGGCCAGCACCGTAGAGCCCGTGGTTTCCCGAGTAGGTCCGGGTCACTTCTCGGGCAGGTTGGCCTCACCAAGGCTGCCAGGATGCTGCCGTCTCCATGACAACCGAGTGCGAACCGGAGACGCAGCTTGCGAGTGGTGTCATCCTCCGAAACCAAAAGCCCCCGCCCCCACACGCCCGGGCCCCTGGCCGCAGGCAGTGGAATTCTTCTGGGAAGGCGGCTGACGTCGCTGGCAGCCGCTGCCCCAGCCCTGGCAGCGCTGATGCAAGCACGGCCCCGCGCCTGCAGGCAGGCAGCCCCCCGGGAGAGCTGGCGCAGCTCTCTGTCTTGTTCCCTTCCGGCCACCCCGCCCGGTTTTCCCTGCGAGGAGTCAACAGCTCCTGGGTGGTTCCTCACCGAAAGGTCCAGTGCGGGTGGGGGTGGGGGTGGGAACGTGTCTTTGCCTAAACCCGTTCTTCCCCTCTGTTCTTCGCAGACTTCCTTGGAGAACCAGAGCAGCCCAGCCTGCCCACGTGTGGGTCAATATGGACGGCTCTCTGGCTCCCAGCCGCTACCGGGAGATGCCCTGGGTTGCCTGAGATACCTGGTGCCAGCTGGTGCCAAGGAAACCGCCCCGATCACGAGGGGATCTTATGTCTGGGTGGGGAGGTGGTGAAGGGCCGGGGAAGTGCAAGGTGCCCAGCCAGGGCTGGTCTCCATCGCCCTCTGCTGGGCGAACGAGAGAGTTACTCTGAAGTTCCCGCTGGGACCTCCCACACACTTGGGGTGGGGGTGGGGAGCGGGGATGGGGCTGGAATATTAGAGATTACGCTCCTCCTCGTAAAACAGACCAGGAAACTGAGGCTGAGAGAGCGCAAGGGACCTATTCATCGTCCCGCAACTAGGACCAAGTTGGGAACCAGGAGTCACGTTGACATCCTCTCTGCACAAACTCTGTTGTTTCAAGTGAGGGGACTCATTGTTGAGAACGTGTTTTACATACCACTCCCCTATGAGGCCTTTGTCCACCCTGGCCTCACCGCACCAGTCCTAGCGGCTTGGGGACTGCGACCCTTCCAGGGGTATGCAAAGCCAAAACCAGTCTCACGACAATAGTAAGAGGATATTTGCCATGGTCACTGTTTCTCTCCCAAGCGTGCAGTAGAGTTTTCCAGAGACCACAAGGCACGTGGTACAGCAACAGACTGCAGAAGCAGATAGGAGAATCCAGCTGTCTTCTGTTAAGGCAACATTTAAAAAAGATTCGCAAAAATGTGCCATTCTGCTCATTAATTCTTTTTGTTTTAGAAAGTATAGCTACTCTCACAAAACGTATGTTAGTATGTAATATTTACTATTTTTCAATGAATTGACAATATTTAAAACATTTCTTTGTCTTAACTTCTAGAAGGGCAGAGAGAGAGAGCTTCCATGAAAGTAAGCTCATTAGGGTCCTCCACAATCTTGAAGAGTGTAAATAGCTCCTGAGACCACAAACTTTGAGAACAGATGCTCTGCAGAAAGTGGCCTCTTCCTAGTCATTGTCACATCCCCCACTCTTTTATTTCCTTCACTGTCCTCTTCAGTGAAGAAATGACCTTGTTTATTATTTATTTATTCATTTATGAATCACCAGGGGGTCTCGTTAAAATTCAAATTTGGATTCAGTAGGTCTGGGCTGGAGCTGAGGGTCCGCATTTCCAACCGGTTCCCAGGGACCCTGCTTTGAGAACTGCTGCTTTAGTGTTTGCCCTTTCAGATGGTGTTTGCCGGGCACTCCTCAAGTGAAAACAAATCAGATGGCTATTCAATGTCAGCAGTGAGGACGTTTACACAGTTAGGACCAGTTCGTCTCTGCTCCAGGGTGAGGACCACTAGAAGAAATTGAGGGTCCGCTAATTTGCAAATTGGGAGAGGGAGTAAAAATGGAGTCAGGACTCAGTCAGGAATTGGAGCTACCTTTGAAAATATGCGTTGAGCTTTGAACGGTAAACTAAAGAGCAATTCAATTAATGAGCATGAAATCAAGTATGCGAGGGGCTATGTTGCTGCAAGCTACTCATAAGATAGAAATTATGCATCTTCAGCTACAATTCTGGAATCAGCTAGAATCGTCCCCAAATCTCAAAGCACATGGTAGACAGTTGAATAATGGGAATTTTAGTTGTCATAAAAAAAAAAAACCTTTACTGTGAGAGGGGGAAAGAATCTAAATATGCTGTATAACATTTTTGCATTGGGGTGGAAAATGTATTTAAAACCAAACTGCATGTAACTGTTTCTGCTATCTAATTTGGGGTGGTAGTATAATTTACATCAGTGGAAAAATGAATATCTCTATACTGGGTCTTTCCACTTACAGAAGGGAAGGAAGAGGACTGACGTAAAACTTCTGCCAGTTGGGTTATATCGCCAGGGAAGGGATTACAACTCAAATGCTTCCAGAGGCCAGACTTTGAGTCACACAAACCCAGGATTCTGGTGGATTCTGGTGAAGAGTAACAGTCTCGCCTGGCAGAGGGGGCAGCTTGCTGCTGCCGCGTTTGACTGGGGGGGGGGGGGGGTCTGTGTTGTCACGTCTTCCCCAGGTTTTTGAAAGAAGCCCGAAATCAGGGTTTTAGGTGAAATGTGTCCCTTTTTAAATATCAGGAAAAAAAATAAAGTTGAATACCCCATCGAACAGGTTTTTGTGCTGAGCCAAGCAAAGCAAATCTTCCAAACTCTGGGGCAAATGAAGTGGGAGCCAGGTTAGGTGGTTCTTTCTTCATTTCTTCAGCTGAGCGCTGAGCTTCAAGGCAGATGATATCTGTGGTGTGTGTGTGTGTGTGTGTGTGTGTGTGATGGTCAAGTGTCTTGCCTAATCAGATGGGGAGATTTCAGTATTTCTGTGGGAAAGGAGCAGCTCAGAGGGAGGGCAGTCTTGGGGACCAGAGGAGAAGCAAGTGTGAGGAAGAAAGGGGTGGGGGGAGATGGTGTGTATGCAGGGACGGGAGCGGGGGTGGTGGTGGGGATGTACCTCTGTTAGGTGAGGGAGTTTTTGGAGGGGTTGCGGGGAGGACCTAGGGAAGCAGGGCTGTTGGAGCTGAGCAGACAGAGGTTATCAGCCGCCTGAGGTGAGATGCAACTGAGATAAAATAGTAGGAACAGAATTCGGCCTGGTGGCTGACAGAACATGGCGTCCCAGGAACTACCAGAAAAACTTGGGCTTGCCTCCGGAAGTAGATAGGGGCCTTAAGTCACTTTTATGTCTAAGGAGCAGGCAAGACCCAGCAGGTAGCCTCTGTGGGGTGCTGAACTGCTAAGCGACAGACCCCTGGTGCCACTGTTTGTCTTATCTGTAATTTAGGTAAAGTCATTTAGCTTCTCTGGGTTTCAGCTTCCCCTTAAAATGAGTAATAATAACATGCATGTCACCTCCCAAGAAGGTTCCCGTAGGGGCAGCTAAGATACTATACGAGAAATGTTTGGTAGAAGAGAACTAGAAGAAATGTGAGGTGTTGGTTGACAGATGATTCTCAGTTGGTCTGAGTGACAATGCTAGTGAATATTAACAGTCTCTGAGCACCTACAGTGTGGGGCTCCACTGCACTAAGCACTTCCCATGCATGGTCTGAGTGAAACTTCCTAACACTGGCAGAATATCTCTCTGCCCATTATACGGAGAAGAACACAGAGGTTCAGAGAGAGAAACTAACTTGCCCAAAGTTACTTTGCAGGAACCAGGTCTGACCGACTCTGAATACGATATTCGTAACCTCTGTGACAGGCTGTCTTGACATGCATTCCTAGCGTTATGCTGGCCTGCATATCAGAGAATATCAATCATATGTACTTTTTAAAAAGTATATTTTATTTATTATTTTGACAGCGAGAGACACAGCAAGAGAGGGAACACAAGCAGGGGGAGTGGGAGAGGGAGAAGCAGGCTTCCCCTGTAGCAGGGAGCCCGACGAGGGGCTCGATCCCAGGACCCTGGGACCATGACCCGAGCCGAAGGCAGACGCTTAATGACTGAGCCACCCAGGTGCCCCAATCTTATGTGCTTTTAAGTACTACTATGTTAGTAAATAAACGTTCTTATTCTCTAGGACTTTAAAATACCATTTTGGTCATTCATTCAATCACATATCTAGTGAATACCTACCATGTGCCAGGCGTGGTGCTACTATTAAGAATACCTCCACAAACCAAAGACAGTCTCTTGCCTTCAGGAAAATTACAAGGTAACTACAGAGAATAGAATTCAATTATTGTGATACCAGGTGGCAAAGGCAAGTGCTTTGGCCTGAGGGAGGAGAGGACATTCTAGCTGAGGCCTAAAGAATCAAGGAGTAAACCAAGGAAAGGCGAGGAGTAGAGACAGTGTCCCAGGCAAAGGGAATCAAAACAAGCAAGAAAGCCAGGAGGTGAGCAAGTGCTTGGGGTGATGGAGGGAAGGAAGGTCAGACTCTGTGCCCAACATGGAGGGCTCAGGGGCCAATAGTGAGCAATGATGCTGGGGAGGCAGTCAGGGACCATCAGATCACACAGGGCCTCGTGAGTCATGTGAAGTCATATATAAATATATCTATATACATATGTATGTTTTCATTTTTTCCCTTAAAAACTATACCAGAATCATGCCTAATACAGTATTTTTTAAAAGATTTTATTTATTATTTGAGAGAGAGAGAGAGCACATGATCAGGGTAAGGGGCAGAGGGAGAGGGAGAAGCAGGCTTCCCGCTGAACAAGGAGCCCGATGCGGGGCTCGATCCCAGGACCCTGAGATCATGATCTGAGCCGAAGGCAGACGCTTAACCGACTGAGCCACCAGGCATCCCCTAAGATTTTGTTTTTAAGTAATTTCTACACCCAGTGTGGGACTCAAACTTAACACCCCGAGAGCAAGAATTGCACACTCCACTGACTGAGCCAGCCAGGCGCCCCACAGTTTTGACATTTCTATACACCTGCGAAACCATCACCACAATCCAATCAAGAGAGTGGTTACTTATGCCTTGATAATCTCTCTCCTGCCCCTTCCAGCTACTAGCCACTGCTGATTTGCTTTCTGTTACTATCTATCCGTCTGCGTTTTCTAGAATTTCATCAATTCAATGTATCAAGTCAAGGGAACCATACACTGTGTACATTTGTATCTAGCTTCTTTCACTCACATGATTATTGTGAGACTCATCCCTGCCGTTGCATTAACACGCTTTGTTCCTTTTCATTGCTGAATAAGGTCCTCTCCTGTTTTGAAACTGGCTTTTTTCACTTCATATATCAAGATAGCTGGCTCTAGGTCAAATATCAGAATTCAAACATCAGCCATGCCTTTAACAAATGGACAAGCTTGGGCAGAGACCTCAATATGTTACCCAGTTTCCCCCAACCTCAATGACCATGACTGTTAAAATTGGATCTTAGCAGTACAATCTTGGTAGGTGTGTTGAGTGTTAAGTGAGAGGATGTGTGGGCCTGTGCCCAGTAATTGCTCAATAAAGTCCTCAGGAGTAGTAGTTCTACTATTACTGTTAGGGTTCACACCTGGTCCTTTTTTTTTAATTGGGGGGTTTGTTTTTGTTTTTTTAACTTTTGAGCTTTGATTTTTTAAGATTGATTGATTGGTTGATTTTTAGTAATCTCTACACCCAATGTGGGGCTTGAACTTAAGTAATCTCCACGCCCAATGTGGGGCTTGAACTCATGACCCCGAGATCAAGAGTCCTGTGCTCTACCAGGCACTGAGCCAGCCAGGTGTCCCTAAGGCACATTTTAAGAGAACGTCAGACACAGCCATGGAATGCCGATGTGACCTTGAAGCTGGAAAGCAGGGAGCAGAGACCGAGTTCCCTTCCTGGTAAAACCATGAGCTCCAGGGTGGGCAAAGCCAGTTCCTTCACCTCTCTGCTCCCCAGATTCTCTTCCTCTAGCCTGCTGGCATCCAAAGTGGGGTTCGTGATGCAAAAGAACTTAAAGGTTCTCTATGGGCGAGAAAAAAAGGGAAGCTGGGTTAACTGCAATCAATTTAGTCACGCAGACAGTCATGCCTTATCCTTCCAACCCCAGAGCCCCACATCTTCTTTGATTGCTTGCTCAAATAACAGATTAAATCATCTCTAACATGCAATAACTATGTTATGTTTAAACAGAAGTGTCTCCAAAAGACAAATACTGTATGATTTCATTCATATGTGGAATCTAAAAAACAAAACAAATGAGCAAACAAAACACAACAGAAAGAGACTCCTAGATAAAGAGAACAAACTGTTGCTTACCAGAGGGGAGGGGTGTTGCAGAACAGGAGAAATAGGTGGAGGGGATTAAGAGATACAAAATTCTAGTTATAAAATAAACAAGTCACTGGGATATAATGTACAGCATGGGGAATAGAGTCCATAATATTGTGATAACTTTATATGGTGACAGATGGTGGCTAGACTTATCATGGGGATCATTTCATTATATATAAAAATATCAAATCATTATGATGCACACCCAAAACTAACAGGATATTGTATGTCAGTTATGCTTCAATTAAAAACACAAATTAAAAAAGAGAATTTCCTCTAAAGCTTACCTGTAAAGGAGTCTGCCTTGTGTCCCGACCACAGTGATATAAATAAAGCCTGCAAAAATTTATCTGCATTATGCTATCCTTTCAGTGCTCCATTCTATCATCTTCCCGGGCTGGATGGCCAACAGCAAAGAGAGCCATGTCTTCTAATAGAAATACACCTAAAACTCACAGCTTTGGAGTCAGGTAAGACCTGAGTTCAAATCCCAGTCTTACCAAATAGTAGCTCTTGAACTTGAGCCAGGTACTTTAATTCCTCTGGGCCTCATCTTTTAAGATAAAAGTCCTCCCCAAATTCATGGATGTGCGGTGAGGGCTGAAGGAGAAGGAGAAGGTGTGTACAGCCCCGTGCAGTGCCTGACACAAGGAGAATGCCCCACCCGGCAAGTAATGGGGTGCCATAAACCTGTGTGTGTGTGTGTGTTTCAATATACACTTTCTCTAAGCCTTCTGTCTCTCTGTCCCTCCTTAAATCACACCTTGTACAGCAGTCAGCCTATTTTAGGCATCTTACCAGCTGGACATGAGGTCCCATGAGGAACAGTCAGAAGGAATAAGGCTGCATAAGCCGGGAACTAAGTGGGACATGAAAATTGTCTTTCAGGAAGGGCTGCCATAGAAAAGGTGTATTTAATTAGCCTGTTTCACCCCGAAGAACTCAGACCCACGGATGAGTGTTACCAGCAGGCAGATGAGGAACTATGTTGCTATTAGAGAAGTCTGCAAAAGGAAGTGGACCGCCTTGAGGCTCTTTCAGCTGCCTGCTGTGGACATGTTCAGTGGAGGCTTGAGGACCAGGTGTCAAAGATGTGGTCAAGGTGACTCCTGATGTAGGAAGTTGAACCAGATGATGGTTTTCAGCTGGATTCAGGGGAGGTGGACAGAATCAGGAGATGGTAAGCAGGGCTGAGGGTCCCCCACATTCTTGCAGCTACATGAGCACTTCCTCTTTCATCAGTTTTATATATTTGGGTTCCTGAAGATTGAAGAGAAGATTTTGCTACTGCAAACCAGAGTTATTATTTTTTTTTCAAGCTGCTGTCCTGGATGATCTTTGAGGTCTCTTTAAAACACATCTAAGTTGATGATTCAGAATTGCCTGTGACCCTGGCAAATAGACAACTTGTCAGAACTCTTTTGGTTGCAAGTGTCAAAATTCCTCTCAACTTCACTAAAGCAAGATGGGGATTTATTGACTTGAGAAACTTGCAGGGCTGTTGAGGTAGTTCACAGAATTGATTAAAAAAAAAAAAAAAAAAAAGAGCTGTGATAACCATGACCTCAGGACCTAGACCCAGCAACTCCGTGCTGCCCAAACTCCCTTTCTGTTCATCTGACTCTCGGATCTGCTTTTCTAATTTCTCCCTGGGTGTGTTGGCCTCTGGTTAACATGGCTGCCAGCTTCCTCAACTGAGAAAGGGACGTCGTGCTCACAGCATCTGTATATGGATCCCAGGCCATGATTATCATTGGCCCTCTGTGAATCAATAACCCAGCCCTTGATGGGGCTGGAGCACTGTGGTTGGCCAGGCCTGGGGTACTCCCCCGAGCCAGGGCAGGGATGAGCTTTACCGGACTGAAGAAGGCTCTCTGAGAAAACAAAACATAGTGGTGCCTTTCATCTTGGAAGACCGTAAGAGAACATGTACAGAAAACTTTGGGGAAAATTGTTGACTCTCCCTCAGAGAAGGGAGCCCCAATTAGAAGAGTTCCTATTTACAGAGTATTGATTTTAGGTCAAACACATTGCATGCATCATCGTTTTAAATGGTCATTACGGTGATCTGAACTGGATTTTTATTTTCATTTTACAGACCACACACTGAGGCCTAAAGAGTTAATTAACTTTCCCAAGACCACACAGCTTAGAAGTGAGGGAGCTGGGGTTTTGCTCAGGCCATCGGTGTGGGCCTGGATTTCGAGCTCTCCTTCACTCTGACAACGCAGAAGATGCAGATGTTTGTCAAGGGTTTGGACATACTTGGAACGAGTTTCCTCAGACACACGTGCTAAGACCAGGGCTCACCATCTGCGGCGGTGAGAAAGAATACTGGGCAGGGAGACGGAGAGACTTGAATTCAAGGCCCAGCCCCGCCTCTGCTACCGATGAGCCATAGGTCAAAAGAATCTCTTTAAAATGCAGATCTCACCGGGCCATTGTGCTGTTCGGAATGCTGCTGTCCCCGCAGGAGAATGACCACGTGTCTCACGAAGGCCAGCGAGTCCCAGCACGCCCGCCGTCCTCTGTAGCTGCTTTGCACCCTTGTCCCAGCTTTCAGGCTTTTTTTGCAGACACAGACCCTTGTGTTCGGAATATCTGTTACCTCCCCCCATTCTGAGTCAGCACCTCCTTTTTTCCTTCTGGTCGCAGCTTTCCTGCATTACCTCTAGGTGAAGGCCTTCCCGATGGCCAAAGGGTCACACTCCTCTGGCAAACACCCTCGAGCCACACTTCCTTTTCCTTCAGAGCACCTCTCTCCGTGAAAATGAGTGAGCCCATTCCAGTGGCCCCTGGACTGCAAGCTCCACGAGGGGCAGAGGCCGTCGCTGCCCAGCTCCCCCATACCCGCAAGCCCAGCCTGCTGCTCGGCGCGCCGGGGGCGCCCAATGAAGTGGTTATCGAAGGGCTCAATGAAAGTCTGAGCACCCACTTGGGCCTCCTCTTCCCAGCCGTGAATGTCATCTTGTGTAGGTGTCCAATTTTATGACTTTAAGAGCACCTGGGTAAAGAGGGACCTAGTGTCAGTGGGTGGAATTTGGTAGAATCTCAGAGGGTGTTGCATTTTATTCAAAGCCTGTAAAAGAAAAGGCTAGCGGGGGGCCATCTGGTCTGGTAACAGGTGGACTCCAAAATGAAGAGGAGAAGTTCACTGAAAAAAGCAGCCTTGCCTGTAAAAAACTCACACTCCTTCCCAGAAGAAGGCTGTCACTTGGTTCCTCTCTCCGGCTCTGACATATGCTTCAAGCCCTCGCTCCTAAATATGGTTGATATTCAGAGTTTGCTGCCATGTGAGGAGAGCCTCTGTGAGGACTGAAAACAGCTCCTCCAGCAGCAATTATCAGCAGGAAGAATTCCACGCTGCCTTCGGCCCCGAGCCTTTGCCCCTGTCTCACTGGCTCAGATCTAGACCCTGGGGGCTCAGAGCAAGATAGCAGCTCTAGCCGTGTTGCTGAGGGACAGAGTCTTCCGAGGCTTTGGCTGTAACCTAGAGCCTAGGTCTGCCATATGGGAGCGTGTGTCTTGGCTTGCTTGCTGGACAGACTCCGGAGCCAAGCTGTATTCAAATCCTCTTCTGCCCCCTCCGTAGCTATGTGATCTTGGGCCTCAGTTACTGCATCTGTACAATGGGGATAGTAACAGTATCTCCTTAGTATCATAGGGAGGATTAAAGGAGTTAATTAGTGTGAGTTCTTAGGGTTCCTGGCCCATACTAAGCATCATATAAATGTTTCTAGCATGACATTTAAAAAGATCTTCTCAATGCCCACTCTGTCATCAGGCAACTGGACTAATATTTCTCATAGAGTGGTCTGCGGGCCACCTGCATCAGAATCACTTGGGCCAGAGGTGATACTCAAAATATTTAACACCAGAAAAGGCAAGGACCTCCACTCAGAACTGACAGCTCTTATGATCAGAGAGGCCCATCCTATGCGGGGCTTTAACCCCGTAATCTCTGAACCATGGCAGATCTGGGAAAGATCAGGGTTAACTGGAGTGGCAGGGGACACTCAGATGTGGTAAACAACTGTTCTGCTTTCCCCCAGATGTCGGACTTTCATTGCTGGAACTGGAACATTCCCAGGCAAACCCAGGACAGTTGGTCACCTACACTCAGGGCATCTGGGAGCAATGAATGTTTACCAACTGGTTCAGAAATAATATCAATATTTGAACATCCAGTGGGGCCATGCCAGTGCCTACTGGCTGAAAGTCAGTCCTGCCTGGGACCTTAAGTGAATACAGATTCCTGGGCTCTATCCCAGAGGGCTTGAATCAGAATCGCCAGAGCTGGGAAATCCGCACTTTCAACATGCACTCCAGGTGATTCTGTTGCTAACTCACATTCGATTTGACTCATTAGATTGTCAGTTGCTGGAAGACAAGGACTGTGTGTGTCTTGATCTGTGTCCAGGGCCAGCTTATGGCAGGTGCTCAGTCAATATTTGCTTAAAGAACGGATACAGGTCATAGTGTTGCAGGAAGCTTCGAGTATGATGATCAAGGGCATGGGCTTTGCACTTGGACTGCACTTAAATCCTAGTTCTTTTATTTATTAGTTGGGTGATCTTGGGGAAGTTAATTGACCTCTCAAAGATTCAGTTTCTTCATCCAGGAAAGGAGACAAAAAGCATACTGCTTTATATAGATGTGTGTTAACTAAAGCAACACACATAAGGCAATTAACCATAGTGTCTAGAGCAGAGTAAATGCTCGATAGAAAGTAGCTATCACCACTGCTGTGGTTGCTATTGTTAATAATTCAGTTCCCTTTTTTAAAAATTTAAATTCAATTAATTAACATAATGTATTATTGGTTTCAGAGGTAGTGGTCAGTCACTCATCAGTCTTACATAATACCCAGTGCTCATTACATCACATGCCCTCCTTAATGTCCGTCATCCAATTACCCCATCCCCTCATCCCCCAGTTACCCCATCCCCCAACCCCTCTCCCCTCCAGCAACCCTCAGTTTGTTTCCTATGATTAAGAGTCTCTTATGGTTTGTCTCCCTCTCCGATTTCGTTTTGTTTTATTTTTTTCCTGTCTTCCCCTATGTTCCTCTGTTTTGTTTCTTAAATTCCACATATGAGTGAGATCATGATAATTGTTTTTCCCGATTGACTTATTTCGCTTAGCATAATACCCTCTAGTTCCATCCTAATTCAGTTTCTGTTAATTCAGCAAACAATTGCTGACCTGTGTGCCAGGCATACTGGTAGGCATTGGGGTTTCCAAGATGAATAAGAAATGCCTTGCACCCCAGAAACACATCTGAGAATGATGAGAATATAATGCCCTAGGCACGGTAGCGGCACGGCCTTTCTCTATTTATCTTGTAGGTGTCCCAGGAGGCTAGCCCAGGTGATAAAGCACCAGGCTGGGAATCAGGAAATGGGACAGGTGACATGTGAGGATTGGGAATCCCTGGCAGAATAGAAGAAGCACTTTGTTTAAAGATGCAGCCATGTGAAAGGTCATGCCTTATCAGGAAAGGGTGAGCAGATCAGGGTGGCTAGAAGATAGAGCTCATGGTGTAGGGACAGTGAGTGGCAGATTATGAAGTGCTAGGTATTTCTAGTTGGTAAATGACGCTTGTGGAAACCACCAGGACTATCCTGGACTATGGGCACCACAGTTGTGGAAAAATTAGAACCAGCCTAATGTCCACATTACCATTTGGTTGAGTGACTTGAAGCTTGCCTGTTTTAGAATACACCGCAGTGTTTAAAAATGAAGTGAGGTTTATCACATGGCAATATCTTCGAGATATGTTTTTGAGCAAAGAAAGCAAGACACAGAAGACTTTGATCTTCTTTTTTATATTCAAATAATAAAAGACTATCTCACTCAACAAAGCACCGCCATGTACTAGTTGTATGATCCAGGACAAGTTCCTTAACTTTGTCATGTCTCAGTTTCTCAAACTATAAAATCAGGATAATGAAAGTCACTGCTCCATTGAATTAACATGAGGATAAAGAAAATAATGACCCACAGAAAGTGCTGAGCCTAATGCTTAGCATGGATGAGGCACTCAGTCAATAATTATTACCTGTGCAGAGAAAAAAGTCTGGGTCAGTATACACCAAAATAGTAACTCTCTGAATGATTGAATTATACATAATTTTTGTTTATTTTCTTTGTGTCTGTATTTTCTAAGTTACTACAGTGAACATAAATTACTCTTGTAAAAAGAAGGAGAATGAACCTTGATTGCTTCCCTGGTCCTAGAAATACGTGGCATATATTAAGTGCACAGTAAATATTTTTAAAATAACTGAATGCACACTCATATTCCCAGCTTATATAATTTAGGAGACTTTAGTCACATCAAAGCATAGCTCTTTAATTTCCCAAGGATTACCACACTTGAAGTTTTTTTTTTTTTTTTAAGATTTTATTTATTTATTTGACAGAGAGAGAGAGAGCTAGAGCAGGAACACAAGCAGGGGGAGTGGGAGAGGGAGAGGCAGGCTTCCCGCTGAGCAAGGAGCCCGATGTGGGACTCGATCCCAGGAC
Source organism: Mirounga angustirostris (assembly GCF_029215605.1). NCBI lineage: Eukaryota > Metazoa > Chordata > Mammalia > Carnivora > Phocidae > Mirounga > Mirounga angustirostris. The sequence goes on along the minus strand of NW_026991709.1, from coordinate 169,552,711 downwards.
CCCAGGACCATGACCTGAGCAGAAGGCAGACGCTTAACGACTGAACCACCCAGGCGCCCTTTTGGTTTTTTTTTTTTAAAGGCAGGGCCCCTTGGTGGGGTTTTGTTTTTTTTTTAAGATTTTATTTATTTATTTATTTATTTGACAGAGAGACAGACAGCGAGAGAGGGAACACAAGCAGGGGGAGTGGGAGAGGGAGAAGCAGTCTTTTGCTGAGCAGGAAGCCCGATGCGGGGCTCGATCCCAGGACCCTGGGATCATAACCTGAGCTGAAGGCAGACGCTTAAGGGCTGAGCCACCCAGGTGCCCCCACACTTTAAGTTTTAAAAACAAATGGTTCCCTAAATTCTTTTGGTATTGTTTCATAAATCACTTACTAAGAACTGAAACTTTCCAATTTTTAAATCTTTTCCATTAAAGACTAAATTAAAAAATAAGGCTTTACATTGATAACAGCTGTAGTATGAGAGAGGGGGTGGGGGATAGGCAAAATAGGTGAAGGGGGTTAAGAAATACAAACTTCCAGTGACGAGATAAATAAGTGCGGTATAGGTAAGATAGTCAATAATAATGTGATAATTTGTATGGTGACAGATGGTAAATACCCTTCTTGTAGTGAGCATTTTGTAATATGTAATTGTCAAATCACTATGTTGTACACCTGAAACTAATATAATATTACATGTCAACTATACTTCAATTAAAAATTTAAAGGAGCACCTAGATGGCTCAGTCAGTTAAGCAGCCTACTCTTGATTTCGGCTCAGGTCATGATCTCAGGGGTGTGAGATGGAGCCCCGCCCATCGGGTTTTGTGCTGGGCATGGAACCTGTTTAAGATTCCCTCTTCCTCACCCTCTACCCCTCTGCTCCCAACTCTTTTTTTTTTTTTTTAAAGATTTTATTTATTTGACAGTGAGATATAGCGAGAGAGGGAACACAAGCAGGGGGAGTGGGAGAGGGAGAGAGAGAGGGAGAAGCAGGCTTCCTGCGGAGCAGGGAGCCTGATGCGGGGCTCGATCCCAGGACCCTGGGATCATGACCTGAGCCGAAGGCAGACGCTCAACGACTGAGCCACGCAGGTGCCCCAACTCTTTTTTTTTCTTAAAAAAAAATTAAAAAGTGAGGACTCTTTTAGATACATGTTGCAGATATTCAGATGAAATTTGTTTAAGCAAAAAAAGAAAAAGATTTATTTTGGCTCTTATGAATAAGTATCTCTAGGTGTTTGGCTTTTTGAGCCAATGAGATGATCTCATTATGCTTCTCTTTTTTTAAAAAAGATTTTATTTATTTATGGGACACCTGGGTGGCTTAGTCGTTAAGCGTCTGCCTTCGGCTCAGGTCATGATCCTGGGTCCTGGGATTGAGCCACACATCGGGCTCCCTGCTCGGCGGGAAGCCTGCTTCTCCGTCTCCCACTCCCCTTGCTTGTGTTCCCTCTCTCACAGTCTCTTTCTCTATCAAATAAATAAGTAAATAAAATCTTTAAAAAAAAAAGATTTTATTTATTTATTTGAGAGAGGGAGCACGAGTGGGAGAAGGGGCAAAGGGAGAGAGACAAGCAGACTCCCCACTGAGCTGGGAGCCAGATGAGGGGCTCCATCCCAGGACCCTGAGATCATGACCTGAGCCGAAATCAAGAGTCGGACGCTTAACTGACTGAGCCACCCAGATGCCCGTATGCTTCTCTTTTTTTAATGTAATAAATGAGACAACTGCTGGTGACCCCAAGGTTGTGCTCTGAAAGCTGTCTTTTCCAATGGCTCTTGCAAAAATCCCAGGGAAGCCTCTGACTGGTCAAGCCTGGGTCATGTGGCCATCCTTGAGAAGAGGCTAGAGACAATGGATGGAGTGTTTACCATGGAATGGGTTGGAGAGTGGAACCCAAAGGAAATACTGCCCAACAGGCCAAAAAACAAATGGTCACTATCCATGAACAACCAGGCCCCTATTCCTAGAGTCTATTTTTAGTTCTATGGAAGGTTTTTTTACTTCACTAGGAGAGCAATGCCATATAAATGCAAGAAATTATGATTCTGCTAACAGATCTAGACTGCCATCCAGATTCTAGTATTTTTGGATTAGGAAGAGAAAAGTAGTAAAAATAACTATTAAAATATTGCTTCCTGATTGCACATTAAACTTTTGTGTCTTACCCAAAATCTAGTTTGTAGTCCTTATTCTGCCACTTAGAGATATCTTCAGGCCTCAATGAGCTCTTAGGTAAAATTAGAGAGTTGGCTTTGATGATTTATAGCCTTTTATTTATTTATTTTTTTTGCTTGAAGATGCTGTGATCCCAGACATCACTACACCAAAACAAATTCTGCCTAAATTTCAAAGTAACTCATTTACACCAGCCCATATGTTCCGAAATGACAATGACCTTCAATGAGTAATTTCACAGAATGAGGTCTTAAGAAGTAAAGAACATCGTTTATTGATTACTCACTGTGCCAAACATGGTCCTAAACACTTTACATATATTATTTCATTTGGCCTTCACAACAATTCTGAGGGATAATACAGTAGGCAAAAGAATGCCCCCCCCCAACTTTGTCCACATCCTACTCCTTAGAACCTGTGAATATGTTAAGTTATATGACAAAAGGGTGTTAAGGCTGCAGATGGAATTAAGGTTGCTAATCAGCTGGCATTGAAATGGAAGTTTAGGGCGCCTGGGTGGCTCAGTTGGTTAAGCGACTGCCTTCGGCTCAGGTCATGATCCTGGAGTCCCTGGATCGAGTCCCGCATCGGGCTCCCTGCTTGGCAGGGAGTCTGCTTCTCACTCTGACCCTCCCCCCTCCCTCTCATGTGCTCTCTCTCTCAAATAAATAAATAAAATCTTTAAAAAAAAAAAAAAAAAGAAATGGAAGTTTATCCTGGGTAATCCCACTGTAGTCACCAGGGTCCTTATATGTGACAGAGGGAGACGGCAGAGTCAGAGAAGGTGATGTAATGACAAGAGCAGAGGCCCAGGGTGATGCAGTTGCTGGATTTAAAGATGGAAAGGTGTCATGAACCAAGGAATGCAGGTGGCCTTTCCAAGTAAGAAAACGGATTCTCCCTTAGAGCCCCCAGAAGGAACACAGCCCTGCAGACACCTTGATTTGTAAGACTGATTTTGGACTTCCGACCTCCACAACTGAAAGGTAATGAATTCATGTTGTTTAAGCCACTAAACTTGTAGTAATTGGTTGCAGCAGGCAGAAGAAACTAATGCTCTAGGGACACCTGGGTGACTCAGTCTGTTAAGCATCTGCCTTCAGCTCAGGTCATGATCCTGGAGTGCAGGGATCAAGTCCCACATCGGGCTCCCTGCTCAGCGGAGAGCCTGCTTCTCCCTCTGCCCCTCACCCTGCTCATGCGCTCTCTCTCTCTAATAAATAAATAAAATAAAATAAGATAAAATAAAATAAAATGAACTAAGCCCATGCTCTTAACCACTGCACTGTATTTTTTGAGGGCCATGTATGATACAGTGTTGGACTGCAGAGGTCACAAAGAAGCACAAGAACATAGTGCCTGGCCTTGGGGACTTTATGAACCTGTAGAGGATCAAACAACCCAACAGTATTAATAATCACCTTTTACTGGAATGACTGAGTGCCAGGCACCTTACATATATAATCTTTGCATTATTATTGTTATTGTGAAAAGAAAAGATGTTACCATCTCTTATGCGCTGAATTGTGTCCACCCACCCCCAGCCCCTGAATTCATATGGTGAAGTCCCAAGCCCTAGTAACTCAGAATGTGACTGTGTTATGGAGATAGAGCCTTTAAAGAGGTGATTAAAAAATAATAATAATAAAAATAAAGAGGTGATTAAGGTAAAATGAAGTCATATGGGTGGGCTGTCATCCAAAATGACTGATGGTCTTATAAGAAGAGGAGATTGGACACAGATAGACAAACTCAGAGGGGAGACCGTGTCACCCACAGAGAAAAGGTGGTCAGCTACAAGCCAAGAAGAGAGGCCTCCCAAGAAGCCAACCCTGCTGGCACATTGATCTTGAACTTCCAGCTTTCAGGACTCTGAGAAAATAAAATTGCATTGTTTAAGCCACCCAGACTATAACGTTTTGTTATGGCAGCCCTAGCAAACTGATACATCATTTATAAGTGAAGGGACTTACTCTTAGCCAAACTTTATACATCATGACTTAGAAGAGTTGTCTGCTTTGGGTTTGAGAGGCTAATTCCTCTCTCTTTTTTTTTTTAGGATTTATTTATTTATTTATTTTTGTGAGAGAGACAGTGAGGGAGAGAGAGAGAGGGCGCACAAGCAGGGGGGAGGGGCAGAGGGAGAAGCAGGCTCCCCGCTGAGCAGGGACTCCATCCCAGGACCCTGGGATCATGACCTGAGAGCCAAAGGCAGATGCCTATTGACTGAACCACCCAGGCGCCACTACTTTGAGTACTATTAATATGGCTAGAGACGCTTTCCTTTTCTGTATGACCTTTCCATACTTTCCATTTTTTTTTTTTTTAAGATTTTATTTATTTGACAGAGAGAGAGTACAAGTAGGCAGAGAGGCAGGCAGAGGGAGAGGGAGAAGCAGGCTCTCCGCTGAGCAGGAAGCCCGATGCGGGACTCGATCCTGGGATCATGACCTGAGCCGAAGGCAGGCGCTTAACCAACTGAACCACCCAGGTGCCCTGGAATAGATAATTCTAAGTGAGGACAGAGGAATTTAGGGGCATGCTCTCTACTCTAGTCAATCCATGTCCAGCCACTTAAGTAGGCCTTGGATCTCAACACTCTAGGAGCCCAGTGGGACCTCTCTGAAACTTTCCTTTTCTTATCTCCATCTCCCAGGCTCCCTATGTCCATTCAGGTCATGGCTCCCATGCTTGCACCCAGGGTCTGGCCCTTTGTTTCATTTAATCTCTAGTGTGGCTTCTCTGTCTAGTTCCACTGAGAGATGAGGCATGATTCTTAAAGGCAATGTGGGCAGGGGATAAGAATTCTGTACAATAGTCTGGTCTTAGAATGAATTATTTAGAAATGATTCACACTTTTCACAGTGCAAAGGTTAAGCTTTTATTGGTAAATCTCTATACCTCCTATCACTTTCTCTATCAGAGTCTGTATTCTTTTATTTGAATATATCAGTTTGTATCAGTTAAGAAAGCCTATATTGGATGGCAGCAACAAATACCCCCCAAATCTCATTGTTTAACACAATCAAGTCTATTTCTTGCTCATGCTATGTGTGTAATGTTTGCTTCAGGAGCCTCTGTTCATCATAGTCACTGGGGAATCCAACTTGGTGGAGGCTCCATCTATTTTTCATTGATGGCCCAGGCAGGGCAAGAGTGTGGAAAATCATACTGGCACGTACAAGCCTTTGCCTGGAAATGATACACAGCACTTCCACTAACATCTCATTGACGAAAGCAAGCCAAATATGTATATCTTATGTCAAAGGAGGTAGGGAAGTGCAATCCTATCATGTGCCTAGAAAGCAAGAATGCAAATAATTGCAAATAGCCCTGATAACCACCATGGAGGACACCTTTGACCTCCAATAACCTTCCACAAGTGTCTAAAACAATGAGATTTATTATTTTATATAACAAGGAGCCCAAATATCAGGGAGTTGTTGGCTTAATTCATTCACTGGCCAGACATCATCATCCAACACACATGTTCCTTTTGTTTTCTGCCCTGCTGTTCTCAGTTTGTTGACTTAACCTTGTAAGATGGCTCTCTTCATGGTCTAAAGATGGCTGCTTTTGGGACCCCTGGGTGGCTGGGTCAGTTAAGCATCTGCCTTCCTCTCAGGTCATGACCCCAGGGTCTTGGGATGGAGTCCTGCATTGGGCTCCTGGCTCGGTGGGGAGCCTGCTTCTCCCTCTGCCTCTGCCGCCCCCCTGCTTGTGCCCTCCCTCTCTCTGACAAATAGATAAATAAAACCTTAAAAAAAAAAAAAAGGCTGCCTTCTTTCAGTTATTGCATACAGATGACAATGCTCAGAGATAGAAAGGGACACATACCTGTCTAGTATCCCTTTTTTAAAACAACGAAAACCTTCCCAGAGGCTCCTGAGCAGATTTTCCCCATTTCCTTGGCCAGAACTATATCATGTGCTCTTGTCTAAACTACCCGCTTGCCAGGAGGATCAGGACTGCCAGGACTGGCTTAAATGAAACAAGATTCATTCCCTAAGACTGCCTAAAGGGCCAGTCCTCCTGTCCCCCCAGAGAACATGGCCACTTAAAGGAGAATGAACTGAACTAGGATCTTGTTTCTGAGATAAAAGGAGTACAGAATCACAGCTGAGTAGAAAACTAAGAGTGTCTGCTGCCCCCAGCCTACTGGAAGGGAGAGCTGAGTGTGAGGAGGTGAGAGGGAAAACCACTCTGAATCTTCACGTTAAATGTACGAGGCAGGTTTTCTTGTCCTGTTTCACAGATAAGAAATGTGGCATTTCTGAGGTATACATCAGACTCCAAAGTCCAAACTTGGCCTGCCTGTTTCTCCATCAAGTTCAGTTACAGAGTGGGATGTCAGAATAAGTTTTTTAAAAAGTCCTTTGGGGAAGGCAGAAGAAGTCCATCAACTGTCAGCCCTGGTACAAATAGGATTTCCATGATCCAAGTGGCTACTCACTGAATTCCTTACTGACGTCAACCAAAGATCCCTTTTTAACTAGGAGTGCCCACTTTGTGGCAAAGAAAAACGAGCAGGTGTGCTAATCTGCAACTGTATCCAGGACTAAATTTACCTAGAAAAGGAGTGTGGCCAAGCTGTCTTTGAGGCAACTCTCCATTATTGTAGGGTTGAGGCAAAATGCCTTATGACTCTCACACCACCAAATTTTTTATTAGCCTCATCTCCATAAGAAATATTGGTGTCAATTTAAAATTCAGCCCTTCCCTCAGTCTTTGCTGATAGCCACACTGATAAATGTCCTAAGAGCCCAAACTTAAGAATTCAGTTGGTGGGGTCAAAATATGGGGCAAGCAGGTCTTAGGAGGCCTCCAGGGTAGAGCAGAGAAGTGTCCACTGACATGCAGTACTTTCTTTTTTTTTTTTTAATTTTTTTATTCTTATGTTAATCCCCTTACATTACAACATTAGTTTTAGATGAAGTGTTCCATGATTCATTGTTTGTGCACAACACCCAGTGCTCCATGCAGAATGTGCCCTCCTAAATACCCACCACCAGGCTAACCCATCCTCCCACCCCCCTCCCCTCTAGAACCCTGTTTGTTTTTCAGAGTCCATCGTCTCTCATGGTTCGTCTACCCCTCCGATTTCCCCCGCTTCATTCTTCCCCTCCCGCTACCTTCTTCTTCTTCTTCTTCTTCTTTTTTTTTTCTTAACATATATTGCATTATTTGTTTCAGAGGTACAGATCTGAGATTCAACAGTCTTGCACAATTCACAGCGCTTACCAGAGCACATACACTCCCCAGTGTCTATCACCCAGTCCCCCCATCCCTCCCACCCCACCCCCCCACTCCAACAACACTCAGTTTGTTTCCTGCAATTAAGAATTCCTCATATCAGTGAGATCATATGATACATGTCTTTCTCTGTTTGACTTATTTCACTCAACATAATACCCTTCAGTTCCATCCACGTCGTTGCAAATGGCAAGATCTCATTCCTTTTGATGGCTGCATAATATTCCATTGTATATATATACCACATCTTCTTTATCCATTCATCTGTCGATGGACATCTTGGCTCTTTCCACAGTTTGGCTATTGTGGACATTGCTGCTATAAACATCGGGGTGCCCGTACCCCTTCGGATCCCTACTTTTGTATCTTTGGGGTAAATACCCAGTAGTGCAATTGCTGGATCATATGGTAGCTCTATTTTCAACTTTTTGAGGAACCTCCATACAGTTTTCCAGAGTGGCTGCACCAGTTCATGCAGTACTTTCTTCCACATTGGACCTCATAGCCTGCTCTCGGGTGCTGCCCGACTCCTGCCTGGGCAATTCACTTCAAACCTCTGGCCAGATCATAAAGAAGCCCAGGGTCTGGTCCTGCCTACACCTAATAGGTGGCACTCCTTTTTTGGGAGAGCTTCCTAAAGTGCCAGGCACTGGGTTAAGGACATTGCTGATACTATATCACACATAATTCTACTCTAACCCTTGGAAGTAGGTGGCTTTCCCATGGCTGAAGCTCAAGGAAACTAAGCCACCCGTCCAAAGTCATAAGGAGGTGGTTGAATGGGATTTTATCTCAGGTCTGGTTGCAGACTTAATGGCTTTCACTGCTATACCCTGCTTCCTCTGTTCACTTGAAGTACTTGAGTTTTTTTTAAACCCCCATAAGAAGTCTACCAGGTGGATATGGTCATGACTATCCTATATCAGCTCAGAGAAATTACAAAAAGTTGGCCTTAAGTTTTCCAGTCAATAAGTAGGGGAGCCAGGATTTGAACCCATGTCTAAATGGCCCCCACCCCGAGTCCCCTCATGCATGAATGGCCTCCACCTGTACCTGAGCTGCTGATTCTAGCATCCCCAATCCCTGAGTGAGCTACCACCTGGATAACCACCTTCTTTATAATGGAGAATTGCCATAGTTAAAAAATCATGACAGAAAAGATGTTTGCCATTACAAGCTTGTTTTGAGATATATACATATATACACACACATATGTAATTTTTTCTCTCTCTCTTTGAAGTCACTCCACGTTTTCTAAAGGAGTCTTCTGCTATTAAACATGCCCCATCCACGTTCCCCAGGTCTCTTCAGGTCAGCATATTTAAAAAAAGAAAGATTTGAACTTGTCATTCAGCTCTCACTCTGTATGAATCATAACAAGACTCTATGTGGGGAAATAGCCTAGTTCTAGGAACTAGTGATAGAAGCTGGGGTTTGTCACCTTCATGGGTGCATCTCAAATCCTGCTTGGGTGCTTCTGGGGCATATGTGATGGTACACCCTTGACCCAGGGGGAACTGAGCAATTGGGTCATGGCCTCTTCAACTGACAGATGGCCTGGTCACACACACACCTGCCTCTGTGACCAGACCCCAGGCAGAGGCCAAAGAGCAGATAAGAGTCTTCAGAGGGATGGTCTCTCCCTCCCTTTAAGATGATATTTTTAAGGGCGCCTGGGTGGCTCAGTCGTTAAGCGTCTGCCTTCGGCTCAGGTCATGATCCCAGGGTCCTGGGATTGAGCCCCGCATCAGGCTCCCTGCTCAGCGGGAAGCCTGCTTCTCCCTCTCCCACTTCTCCTGCTTGTGTTCCCTCTCTCTGTCAAATAAATAAATAAAATCTTTAAAAAAAAAAGATGATATTTTTAAGTCAGGGCTAATAATATAATGACAGCAATAACAACAGGATGTAACATTCATTGAACACCTAGCTACAATTATTCTCATTGGTATTATTACTACTGCTAGTCCTTTAACGAACTAATTTAACCACCAAAGTACTCTATAAGTAGCATTCATTTAGCATTTATAAGTATAAGTAGCGATTATTCTTGCAACAACATGTGGCACTTAAGAGATCAGGCTGCTGGGGCAAAAAGACCTGAGTTTGACGCCTACTGTCACCTCTCTCTGGTCACGCAGGTCTGGGAAGTTACTTCAACTTGCCTCAGTTGTCCTCATCTGTGAAAGGAGACAATAAAAGTATCTGTTCCCATAGAGCTGTTGGGAGGATTGGATAAGCTCATGTAGGCAAAGCATGCAAAAGCATAGTTGCTGGCTCGACATGGGGGCTCAGTGACTAGAGGTGTATTAGGGATCAGAAGCCAAATGCTGGGAAAGTGCCGTTTCTGTGCCTTCAACAAGAGCCGGACTTCCAGGGCCAACTATTCTCTGCCTGCACCCTGTGAGCACCTACAAGGATCTGAGCTTCCCAACAGTGATGATGCAGGAGGAAAAACAAACACTGAAAAAATCTCTAGACATAAACTGGTGTCTTGCCCATGAGCCAGAAAATGGTGCTCAGGTGTCTTGCTTGGCAGGGGTATCTTTGTGTGGTGGTGGTGGGATAGTGGAGGATTTAAGGAGGTGGAGAGAAATCTGTTTTTCAGCTTTCATTTCTGCCTGGGATTTCGTACCAAATATATTTTCTCACCAGCAAGATCAAAGGGATGGTGCACCTGACATCACTCATGGCATCCTGTTGGACAGCAGGGAGGAGAGGGAACTAAATCACAGTATTTGCTACCTCAGTCATTTGCGTCTGAGAGGAGAGGATGACATAAATCTTCACTGTGAGCTAGGCCTTGAAATAGGGTGAGAAGTTGCTGCAAAATGAATATTCAATCAGGAATGTTGGTGACCTGGTTTTCTTAAGAGTGGAGTTAGTCTATGGATCTGATTATCTTTTAGGACAAACCCAGTAACCCTAATCTGAGTTTTGGGGCTCCTTCCCTCTTCCCATCCAGTTTCTTTTCTACTGACATCTACTGAGGGCTAACCATGTACGAGGTACCGGGCTGCCTAGCAGAGGATACGGGGTAATGGACTCTGTGTAGCGTCTACCCTCAGGAGTGTCCAGTCTCATGGGAGAGTGTGGCTGAATCCTACACAGAACACTAATTGTAATTGCATGAGATGTGAAGAGGCAAAAGGCCAGAACTGATAAGGATGAGACTAAGTGCGAGAGCCCCGCACCTAACCTGGGAGTTCAGGGACAGCCTTTCTGAGGAAGTGATGTTTGAACTGAGACCTGAAGGGTGAGCAGCAATTAGCCAGGCAAAGAGTGGGTGGTGGGGATGTGGGTGGGGGAGGTTCACATTTTCGAGAAACAAGGAAATGGCCAGTGTGGCTGGAGCTCAGAACACAAAGGGAAGAGTGACGTGATATGGAGCTGGTAAGGGGGAAGGAGCCAGGGCTGGCCTACTTTCCTCTTACTTTGTATGACTCCCGTTTAGTTCTGCTATGTCCAGTTCCTAGAGGGGAGAAGGCAGGCCCGCCCTTCCTGTTGTGGGGCCACAGGTCTGCAGGCCAGCAGAGTACTCCCCTGGGTCTGGCCGAGACCTCCTCCTAGTGCACCATGGTGCCCAGTGGCTGTCCGGCCCCTCGGTTCTCTTCCCACCATGGTGGGCCGGTGAGGCTTTCTCCTAGTTCTCCTAGGAGCTCGACGGCCCCCAGGCATGGAGACCAGTGCCGTCCTCGCTCAGAGGTTTCAAGAGCCTTAGTTCAGCTACTAGGCTGATCTGGTTTCCTCTTGTGAAAGGTACTGCCTGTGATCTTATGCCACAGTATAGAAACCAAGTCCCCACTTCCTACCCTGGCTCCAGTATTTGGTTCCTTTTCTCTATATCATCCTTGATAGTGAGAATGGTACCTTTTACAAGACCTTCCCGGTCAGCTCATACAACTCGGGTTGATCTGTGCCTGCTTAGCATCAAGTACTCCAGGGGAGAAAAGGGAAAAACACTAGACAGTCCTAGGGGCTCCTGGGCGGCTCAGTTGGTTAATCATCTGCCTTCGGCTCAGGTCATGATCCCAGGGTCCTGGGATCAAGTCCCACCTCAGGCTCCCTGCTCAGCGGGGAGCACTTCTCCCTCTCCCTCTGCCTGCCACTCTGCCTGCCACTCTGCCTACTTGTGCTCTTCTCTATCTCTGTCAAATAAATAAATAAAATATTTTTAAAAATTAAACAAACAAACAAACAAACTAGACAGTCCTACCCTTGAGCAGCTCACAGGCCCCCCAGGCACTGTGCTAAGCACCTTACCTATGATCTCATCTCATGCCCAGGACAACCCTATGTGATAGAGACTATCATTAGTGCCCATTTTATAGATGAAGAAACTGATTCAAAGGGAAATAATACAATTGGCCCAAAGTCACACTTACCAGTGGAGGGGCTGGGATTTGAACCTGCGTAATCCTAAGGCCCAAATTCTTAACCAATACCCTCTATCATCTCTACTCCTTTCTCTCTCTCTCTCTCTCTGAATTTCTAGAGGTGTCCTTACACTGTGATTCTTCAACAACTGGGGCCTTGTCCTGTGGGTGGAATCCTGCCATACACCCCCATGTTTTCCTGTGGCTACAGCTTACCTTCCTGTTCTCGCATGCCCTATTGTGTCTTACAGGGCCTCTCTGTCCGTGTCATCTGTTGGCCTAGTTTCCTGCTGTCACTGTGTATTTCCCCAGTACTGTGTGCTCTTTGGAGCTGGAGTTTCACCAACTGCCTGAGGTTAAGCCTACCACTCAAAGGGGCAGGATTGTTCTTTTCTGGAGCTAATGTCATTTCTTCTGCTGCTACCCCTTGGATTCCCAGCTGGGTGGTAGAGTACAGACTACGCACTGCAGTAACCTCCCCAGAATGCCCGAGAGACCTGAAGTTCTCCTAAGATTTGTGACTTTAAGGAAGTGCTTCTCAAAGGGGATAGTACCATCCTCAGGGGATGTTTCCTTGTGAGGGCACTTTTGGTTTTTGTAGGGATTGCAGGGGTATGGAGGTGGAGATGGAAAGTCTCATGTCCTACTGGTTTTGGGGGCCACTGTGAGGCAGGCCTGTGGGGCAAGAGTTGTCTTGAGTCCCCTGAGGATTTGAAATGTCCCACCATGGGGCACCTGGGTGACTCAGCCTGTTAAGCATTGGCCTTTGACTCAGGTCATGATCCCAGGGTCCCCTGTGGCAGGCTTCCTCCTCAGTGGGGAGTCTGCTTCTCCCTCTACCTCTGCCCCTCCACCCCACTCATGCACTCTCTCTCTCTCTCTCTCAAATGAATAATAAACTCTTAAAAAAAAAAAAAGAAAGTAATGTCCCACCATACATTTACCACGGTGAGAACTTACTTCTCATTACCTTACCATAGATCCTCACTCTTTTTCTCCCATATAAACAGAAATACCAGTATGGTTTTAATGGCCACTAAGCTTCCCAGAATGGTCCTACTGTATAAATGAAAGCAAGCCTCTATCACTTTACTAAGAGTTGTCCACCATTTTGGAAAATGACATCATTAATGGCAGTACCATGCTTCGGATCTGAATCATTGGTGCCACACAACTGTGTCAGTCTTTACTAATAGCTGTTTCATTTGTGGAAATTTTATGTATGCCTTTTTAGCCCTTATTTGGAAATAGCACATATAAAGCAAAATGGTCAACAACTTTCTGTTGAGTCTCACTCTTCTGAAATCCAGACGTCTTCATTAAAAGTAGGGGCAAATATTTGACTTCTCACTGTCTTCCTGAATCATCTGAGCACTCTTGTATTGAAATGCATATTGTACTATAAATCATATCTTTTGTTTCTTCCTTACATGAAATTTAGAGCAATATACTGATTTTTAGAAATGTTTTGTAGGTATTATATTCTCTATGAATTTCTGTTCAGTATAGCAAAGGCAATGTAAAGGCAACAAAAATATTTCTTTTAAGAAAAAGGGGTTGTGATAAAACTAAAAACTCCAGTTTTAAGGAAATGAGAATGACTTTTTTGGGGGGGGGTTGCCAGATTTTATACACTGTATAAATGATCATCATCCAAGCCTTTTTGGCAACCAAAGACTTATTTCATTCGCTATTTTTTCTCCAAAGACTTTTGGTGTTCTCTTGGAAATATCTTCAGAGGCAGGCAGGATTTTATTTGTCCCACCCTTCTTGGAGAATTATCTATGGTTCTGCTTGTGGAAAAAGATTTTGTTTTTTGAAAAGAGCCAACAGTTTTTCAGAGCAAATTGTTGAGACCAAGGTCAGTGATCAAGCTTGCTGATGATATTCTTGGTGGCAGATTGTGAGGTTTGGGGGCAGGGATTGTGTTTTATCCATCTCTGCCCCTCCACAGCACTTAGTACGTGGCATACAGTAGATGCTCTGTATTAGGTTGAACAAGATTTTGTCAAATATGCGATGTAAGCTTGGGGTAAAAGAATTGAATCAATGCCTGTGTATTGTACTGAATTTAAGTGATACAGAAGTGTATAGTATAACTAAGTAAAACCTCCTCTGGGTGTCAGTGAAAACATTTAAAAGATGGTATGGCATGAGCACAGTCCAGTAAGAGTGAACACTGCCTTTAATTTGAAGAAATGGGATTTTATCAATTCTATTCTAAAATGTGGTCTCTTCCATTTCCTGTATCATAGCCCATTTCGAACCATGTCATGATCAAGGGTTTGAATAGCTTTGTTCTGAAGGAAATCCAGAGCAAGAAGGCCAAAGGGGTTTTGAAGATAGGAAGACAAGAGGGCAGTTTTAATGGAAAATATGCTTTTATATATTTGAGTTCTTATGGATGCATTTTTCCTTCTCTTTTGAAATGTACTGGAACTTTGGAGTTGGTTTGATTTGAGTTCAAATTCCAGTAGGGAAGAAGAGCTTATGGTTTAGTGTGGGAGACCAACACCAAACCAGGAAACAAGTAAGGAAACAGCATCCGTGTCATTTACAATTGGGGTGACTGTTCTGAAGGCTTAGAGACTGGAAGGAGGCCACTGTAGATAGAGTCATCAGGGAAGGCCTCTCTGTGCTGATAACCCCTGAATCAAGACCAGAGATCATGCAGAAGCCATGAGGTAGGAATGGGCTTGGGGTACTTGAGGAGCCCCATGGGGACTCTTCTAGGACCAAGAGAGTCCTAGAAGGTGAGATCAGACAGGCAAGCAGGGGCCAGACCTTGTAGGGTCTTGAAGGCCTACAGGAACTCCAGGAGTTTGAGTTTTATTCTAAAGGGAGTGACTTGGGACACCTGGGTGGCTCAGTAGATTAAGCATCTGCCTTCAGCTCAGGTCATGATCCTGGGGTCCTGGGATCAAGTCCCACATTGGGCTCCCTGCTCAGGGAGGAGCCTGCTTCTCCCTCTGCTTGCCGCTCCCCCTGCTTGCGAGCTCTCTCTCTCTCTCTCTCTCTGACAAATAAATAAAATCTTTTTTTTTTTAAAGATTTTATTTATTTATTTGAGACAGAGAGACTGAGAGAGACAGAAAGCACATGAGAGGGGGAAGGGTCAGAGGGAGAAGCAGGCTCCCTGCCGAGCAGGGAGCCTGATGCGGGACTCGATCCTGGGACTCCAGGATCATGACCTGAGCCGAAGGCAGACGCTTAACGACTGAGCCACCCAGGCGCCCCCAAATAAATAAAATCTTAAAAAAAAAAAAAAGTTCTAAGAATTTCCTTTATAAAAATAAATAAATAAATAAAGGGAATGACTTGTTCTGATTTTATTTCAGAGGAGGACAAAGGTCAAAGCACAGGTTTTCAGCTGCCCAGGTAAAAGAGGATGACAGCTTGGATGAAGGAGGTGCCGTGGAGATGGAGAGAAGTAAATAGGTTCGAGATCTCTTTCTGAGGTAGAACCACCAAGATTTGCTGACAGAGTGATGTGATGTGCGTGTGTGCGTGCATGCGTGCGTGCATGTGAGAAAGGGATCACTAAAGGACCAACGCCTAGGGTTTGGGCTTGAATAACTGTGTGGGTGATGGTGCTATTTATAGAATTAGGGAAGCAGGCAAAGAACAAGTTTGGGAGGCAAAGGGTCAGGGAAATGAGAATTTCTTTTCAGTCAAATTCATTTTGAAATGCCTCTTTGATGCTCGAGTGTGGTATCAAGTAGACAGATAAATACAGAGGTTCAGGGATGGGTCTGTCTTGAGATGTACATTTCAGAGTTATCCACAGCCAGATATATTTAAAGCCAAGGGAGTTGACATTGGAAGGTAGCTGTCTGTATCTTCCCGTTTCTAAACATCTTTGTTGCCAAGTTTCTAAGTGATACGAAAAAGAATGTAAAGAGAGGGAGTAGGTAGGGGAGAAGGACTAAGAGTGCACAATTCCAATGGTATCTATAGGCTATGTCTTGCAACGAAATAAGTGTCTGGACACACACGTGCACACACACACACACGCAGACACACTCCACAGCTGCAAACTGCAAGCTGCATACACAAGTCACACGGAAGATACACTCACTCTCAGTCCCAACCCCAAACAGACCCTGGCTCTTCCTCAGCTGCTGCAAAGTCCTAGATGGCATTGCATATAGCAGTCCTCTGGGACAATCTCGAGGCAGCCATGTGCGGACAGAGGCTGCCCGGGAGCTGGTCAAGGAGCCCACCATGGGTGAGCCTTCCATAGGTTGGACCGCTCTGCACATAGCCATCATGAACCAGAATGCGCACTCCGTGTGAGCCATGCTTGCCCACAGGGCCAGCATCTCTGCAAGAGCTACAGGCACAGCTGTCCACCATAGCCCCTGCAACCTTATCTACTTTGGGGAGCACCCTTTGTCCTTGGCTGCCTGTGTGGGCAGTGAGGAGATCATGAGGCTGCTCATTGAGCTGGAGCCAGCGTCCGGGCCCCGGACTCCCTGGGAAACACCATCTTGCACATCCTCATCCTCCAGCCCAGCAAAACCTTTGCCTGCCAGATGTACACCCTGCTGCAGCGACCACCTGCAGTCCCCGGACCTCAAGCATGCCCAGTCACCAGGGTCTCACTCCCTTCAAGCTGGCTGGAGTGGAGGGCAACCCTGCAGTGTTCCAGCACCTGATGCAGAAGCCGAAGCACATACAGTGGAATTATGGGCCACTGACCTCCACTCTCTACGACCTCACAGAGATCAACTCCTGGGGAGAAGACATGTCCTTTCTAGAGCTCGTGGTCTCCCCCAAGAAGCAGGAGGCTCACCAGATCCCGGAACAGACCCCAGTGAAGCAGCTAGTGAGCTTCAAGTGGAAGAAATATGGGCAGTGGTACTTCTATGTTCTGGGTGCCTTGTACCCACTCTACATAATCTGCTACGTCCACTGCCCCCTCAAGCTCCGTATGGACAACTGCACAGATTCCTGAGATAACACCATTTTCCAACAGAAACCTCTACAGAAGGCCTATGTGACTCACCGGGATACCGTCTGGCTGGTGCGGGAGTTGGTGACCATCCTTGGAACTGTGGTCATCCCACTCCTAGAGATCCTGGGCGTTTTCAGTGCTGGTGCCTCTTGCCATCTGGGACAGACTGTCCTCTGCGGGCTGTTCCATGTCACTGTCATCACCTATGCTTGCATGGTGCTGGTGAACACGAAGACGTGGCTCTCCAATACGAATGGAGAGATGGTGCCCATGCCCGTCGCCCTGGTGCCGGGTTGGTGCCGTGTTATGTACCTCGCTGGAGAATTCCAGATGCTCTGTCCTTTCACTATCATGATCCAGAAGATGATTTTTGGTTTTATTTTTATTTTATTTTATAAAGTAATCTCTACACCTAACATGGGGCTCGAACTCATAACCCAGAGGTCAAGAGTTGCATGTTCTACCGACTGAACCAGCCAGGCACTCCTAGAAGATGATTTTTGGAGACGTGACACCTTTCTGTCAGCTGATGGCCTTGTTATTCTGGGACTTGCCTCAGCATTTCCAGACAGAGGATCCAGCCAATCTGGGACAATTCTACCACTACCCCATGGCACTGTTCAACACCTTTCAGCTTTTCCTCACCATCATGGATGGGCCTGCCAACTATGAAGTGAACTTGCCCTTCACATTTGGCATCATTTACTTTGTCTTTGCCGTCATTGCCACACTGCTTATGCTCAACCTGTTTATCACCATGAAGGATGACACACACGGGCAGGTGGTCCATGAGCGGGATAAGCTCTGGAAGGCCCAGGTCTGGCCACCATGGTGATACTGGAGAGGAGGCTTCTTCGCTTCCTGTGCTCTTGCTCTGGGATCTGTCGATGCCAGTATGGGCTGGGGCACCACTGGTTCCTACAAGACAAGAACCACCATGATCAAAATCCTCTGTGGGTGCTTCACTATGTGGAAGCTTTCAAGGGCTCAGATAAGGAGCACGAGCAAGAGCAGCTTTCTGAGAAACAGCCCTCTGATTCTGTGACTGAAAGTGGGACCCTAGCCAGAGCCTCCCTCACCCTCCCAACCCCTCCCTGTGCTGGACCACACCTCACAGCAATAGCAGTTACCAGGGCTGGGAGATCCTATGTCACAACACCCTGGGACATGTGAATCTCAGACTGGATCTTGGCGAGGGGGATGGAGAGGAAAATACCTATCATTTATGATGAGGACCCCTGTTACTGTGGACCTGTAAGCTTGGGTGGGACCAGGTAGGCCTGGGTGGAGAGTGGTACTAAATTTCATGCCTGTTAATCATGGGAGGGGGTAGACAGAATAATTCTTTTTTTTCTTTTAAGATTTTATTTATTTGAGAGAGAGAGAGCACACAAGTGGGGGGAAGCAGCAAGGGGAGAGGAAGAAGCAGACTCCCCGCTGAGCAGGGAGCGCAATGCGGGGCTCGATCCCAGGACCCTGGGATCATGACCTGAGCGGAAGGCAGATGCTTAACCAACTGAGCCACCCAGGTGCCCCCAGAATAATTCTTAAAGGCCATGTCTCACTGTGCACATCAGCATTTCTGGAGATGGGCAATGGGCATCTGTTGTTCCACGTATCTTCTGGGTTCCTAGAAGTCCCACGTCTTGGGAAAAGAAGGTATCTTTGCAAACAAAGTTGGACTTGGTCATCGAAGGTGTGAGATAAGGATGCTAGACTAATGTTTAGACCGTCTTTCTTTCTGCTCATGCAGGTACTAGAAAGTAGTAAGCTTGCCTGGTTCAACAGAGCTGAATGTGGGCAGAGCCAGGCATGGCACTGAGGTGTGGCCTTCCTTTCTTCCTATACTCCTGGAGGACTCTCTCCCCACCTAGCAACCAAACCCCACCTAGAAAACTGCAAGAAGAAAGATTCTTTGGGGCGCTTGGGTGGCTCATTGAGTTAAATGTTTGCCTTCGGCTCAAGTTATATCCCAGGGTCCTGGGATTGAGCCCCACATCAGGCTCCCTGCTCAGCGGGGGTCTGCTTCTCCCTTTCCCTCTGCCTGCCTCTTAAACAAACAAAACAAGGATAAAGAACGTTTCTCTTTTAAGATTTTATTTATTTATTTGAGAGAGAGAGAGAGATAATGAAAGAGAGCATGAACCGGGGGTGGGGTAGAAGGACAAGCAGATTCCCCGCTGAGCATGGAGCCCAATGCAGGGTTTGATCCCAGGACCCTGAGATCATGACCTGAGCTGAACGCAGACACTTAACCGACTGAGCCAGCCAGGTACCCCACCCTTGCTTTATTTTTTTTTTTAATTTTATTGTGGGTAGATACACATAATATAAAATTTACCATTTTGACCATTTCTAGGTGTACAATTCAGTGGCATTAAATACATTCACATGCTACTCTTTGTCTACAAGTCTTTTTCATCTTTCCAAACTGAAACTTTTGTACCCATTAAACATTAACTCTTCACTATCCCTTCCCCAGAGCCCCTGATAACTGATATTCTACTTTCTATGAATTTCACTACTCTAGGTACTCATGTAAATGGAATCATATAGTATTAATCCTATTGTATCTGATTTATTTCACTTAGTATGTTTTCAAGATTTATCCATATTGCAGCAGGTATCAGAATTTTATCCCTTTTAAAGGCCAAATAATGTTTCTTTCTTTCTTTCTTTTTTTTTTTTTGAGAGAGAGAGCGAGAGAGCATGCACGCACGCACACACACACACACACACCCATACCCACACACGAGGGGGTGCAGAGGGAGAGGGAGAGAGAGAATCTCAAGGACTCCCCTCTCAGAGCAGAGTCTTATGTGGGGCTCCATCTCACAACTCTGAGATCATGACCTGAGCCAAAATTGAGTCAGATGCTCAACCGGTTGAGCCACCCAGGCGCCCCCAAATGATATTTCATTGTATGAACATGGATATTTATTTATCCATTCATCCATTGATTGACATTTGGGTTGTTTCTACTTTTTGGCTATTGTGAGTAATACCGCTAGGAGCATTGGTGTACAATTATCTCTCTGAGTCTCTGCTTTCAATTCCTTTACGTATATCCTTACACGTGGAATCTGGGTATTATGGCAATTCTTGCTTAATTTTTTTTAGGAACTGCCACGCTGTTTTCCACAGTGGTTGTGCTGTTTTACATTTCCTCGAACAGTGCACAAGGATTCCAATTTCTTCACTTACTTACCAACACTTGTTATTTTTCTGCTTGTTGTTTTTCTTTTCTTCTTTTCCTCTTTCTCTCTTTCTTTCTATAGCCATCCTAATGAGTATGACATGGTACCTCATTGTGGTTTTGATTTGTATTTCCCCAAAGACTAATGACAGTGAACATATTTTCATATGCTTATTGGCCATTGGTATATCTGTTTGGGGGGAAATATCTACACAAGGGCTTTGTCAAAACAAGTTAAGTTTTTGGCTTTTGCAAGCACGTCTCTTAGCAGTGCCTTGAGATGGTCCAAGTTATGAGACATGGGACACGCACACCACCTGCTGGCCATTTCTTAGCATTTCCCAACACATCCTTCAGGGCAGAAAAAAGTTTTTAGTTCAAGGATTACCAAAGAAATCAGGGTCAATGTTGCTGCCCCCGGGGAGCTAATGGTCTCCCTTCTGGGAAGATCAAAGATGCCGTGGGTGTATTGCAATAGTGGGAAGGACCTGGACTTGGAGCAAAGAGAGCCGGACTTGAATCTTGCCTTTGACTAAGCAAATGGCACGTCTCTTTGCCTCTAAATCCTATGGCAATGTGTTCAGTAAAACTTTCTGTGATGATGAAAATGTTCCAGATCTGTGCTGTGCCATGGGGTAGCCACTAGCCACATATCGCCGTTGAGCACTTGAAATGTGGCTGTTGTAAATAAAGAACCGACTTTTAAAACTTTAATTACTATATGGGGCGCCTGGGTAGCTCAGTCGGGTAAGCGTCCAGCTCCTGATTTTGGCCCAGGTCATGATCTCAGGGTTGTGAGATCAAGCCCCACATCAGGCTCCATGCTGAGTGGGGGAGTCTGCTTGAGATTCTGACCCTCCCTCTCCCTCTGTCCCCTCTACCCCGCTCTCTCTCCCTCTCTCAAATAAATAAATCTCTAAAAAAGAAACTTTAATCACTTTAAATGTAAGTTTCAATAACCATCCGTAGCTACTGATTACCATATTGGACAATGCAATTCTAAAGACTCGGTTTCCTCATCTGTACAGTGGGGATGCCAACACCTCCCTGTGGGGTTTTATGCAAGCAAAAGGAGATAATCTGTGGGGTTTTATGCAAGCAAAAGGAGATAATCTGGGACAACATCTAGCACAGTGCATGGCTTATAACAGGCACCTATAACGTATGTTTGAATAAACACTCAATGGAATCAGTAGAACATTCCACCAGCACTCTCCACCCTTCACTAAATTTTTCATTAATCTCCTACTGTGATTTCAAAAGGAAAAACAGGGAATATTCATTAGTACCACAGGTCTGCCTCTCTTAAAAAAAACATTCTGTTTGAAAAGAATCAGGAAATGTGGTGTTTTGTATTTTACCCCCCTTTTTCAGAGATGGGAGACTGTATCAGCTTATGGTAAGAAAGCCATCCCAGTCAATGAATAATCAAAGGCAAAGCCAAGCAGATGATAAATCTTGGCCTCCGTCCTGTGAAGCCACCCACTAAGCAACGTTGAATAAATCTGTTCAGGCTTAGCATATTTTTCAGGGTAATTGGTTGCAGTTTTCACAGACTTTTTGATTTTTAACCTTATCTTGGGCCTACTCCAAGCTAATGAAACAGAGAATGAAGTAAGTTCTGATTTTGGTTTAAGTTTCAGGGAGGGGACCAAAGCATTAGCCTTGACAAGGCTGGGAGCAAAAAAGATGTTTGTTCATGCTTCTCTCCCCTGAATGTGGGCAACATCTGGGCTTCTGTTTTGTTTTGTTTTGTTTTTTCCCCAGATGATTCCCTTCTCCTTGGAGAAGGCTACAGGTGACTTAGAGAGAACATCACAAAATACCATGTAATTAAGCTGATTATAGCCCTGTGGATGCAGAATATTAACAATATAAATCAAGGGGTTAGAAGGCTATAAGGACAAACAACAGGTATTCTCCAGAAATGGTTGACTGCGTAGGCTCAGGGTCAGGAGATCTAGGTTCAAGTTCCATCTTCTCCCTTTGCCCTCTGCGTGACCTTGAACAAGTCCTTAAGATCTCTGAGTCCCTGTCTTCTTGTCAGTAAAACGGATAGAGTACTACAACTTCAGGAGATGGTTGTGAGGAGAAATAAGATAATGCTTGTGAAATACCAGCACAGTACCCGGTATGTCATAAGGACTCCAAATTCACCCCTTCTTCAGTGTGATATAGCTGGGCTTCTAAGAGAGAAAACCCATAACATGGCCTTTTTGTGTCCCCTGCTGTTATGGGTTGTGTCATACGCCCCTCCTCCCAAATGTGTGTATTGAAGTCCTAATCCCCAGTACCTCAGCACGTGCCTACGTCCGGAGCTGGGGTCTTTCAAGAGGTAATTAAGGTAAAATGAAATCATGAGGGTAGACCCTAATCCAGTATGACTGGTGCCCTTCTAAGATGAGGAAATTTGGACACACGTAGGCACAGAGGAAAGATCATGTGAGGACAGAGGGAGAAGACAGTAATTTGCAAACCCGGGAGACAGGCCTCAGAAGAAACTAACCCTCCTGACACTTCGGTTCAGACTTCTAGCCTGCAGAACCCTGAGAAGGTACACCTCTGCTGTTTAAGCCACCTGCTCTGTGATACTTTGTTACCACAGCCTCAGCAAACCCATATACCTGCTCTGCCTGGGCCTCAGTTATTGATTTTTTCCCCCAAGATCTTATTTATTTAGGGGGTGCGGGCGGGAGGTAAAGAATCTCCACTTGATCCGCAGACCCTGAGAATGACCTGAGCCGAAATCAAGAGTTGGATGCATAACCAACTGAACTGCCCAGACGCCCCCTCAGTTACTGATATTTTCAGTAAATATTTTTGTGTCTACTGTGTTCCAGGCTCTGAGGACCCAAAGATGAACGACACAAAGTCCCTACACTCATGGAGCAAATATCCTAGTGTAGCACACAAATAACATAATACCTATCAACGGTGCAAAGGTCCCAGAGTAGCACGGACCTCGGAGGGCTGAGAGAAGAGAATGGAGACCTGCACCGATGAAGTGGGTTGGTGAGAGAAAAAGGATACGGGATAAAGCAGGGAGACAAGCAGAGTGGACCCAGGTCAGCAAGTACAAGTTTTTGTGTGTATTTGATTTATAGAACTCAGTCCTTCCGACTTCCTGGCCACTGTTGTGCTCATAAACACCATCATGATTCTTACTGAGTGGATCCACGAGCGTGGTGGGCTCTGTGATGCACCACCCAAAGTTTCCTTCAGGAAAGAAGGATTCTTCCCTCAGGAGTTGGGAATGGGGCTGGAAGGCAGCCTTCTGTCATTGGCCCACACTGGGGACTGCATTAACTGAGGAAAACAGCCTTTCCTTGTCATGCTTCCTTCCTGGGTCATGCTTCCTTCTGGAGGTTGCAACTCAGGACAATTCAGAACGTGATTGGCTGAGACCTTTGTTGAGACTGCCTTGCAGGTCAGTTCTCCCTCTTGTCCACTCCTACTTCTGTCGTTCCTTTTCACGAGCGTCATCTCCAAGAGCACTACCTAATAAACATCCTACTGCTGATCTCCATCTCAAAATCTGCCCCTCGAGAGCATCTCCTGTGACAGTGGCCCTACTGGAAATCAAGCATGGATGAACCAGCAAATGGAGAAGATCTTCAAGGCCTCCAAATTGGAGGATGGGTGTACATGAGGCAACCATGAAGCAATGAGATGTGGAATATGATTTTCCGAGGGGACCGTGACTCCACTTGGAGTGCTCGCCATACTTGCACAATGCCTTCTGAGTGGTCCCTTAGGCATGGGCTACCACCCCGCATCTGTAGCTCCAGGTGACTGGACCAGCGACGGGTGCCTGACTCAGAGGCAGTCCTCTAGAAGTCAGCCAGCAGCCGAGAAGATGATCTTTTGCAAGTGCTCTAACAGATGGCATCTGTCTACTTCTCCAGACTCTTCCTGCAATGTGATCTTCTCCACCTTCCCTTCCCAGTCACGCTGGCTTCCTGCAGCTTCTCCTTCTCTAAGACATTTCCCATGCTATTTCCTCTACCAGAAGCAGGCTACATTGCTACACCTGCACCCCCCACCCCGATGCCTCTACTCCACTTTTCTAGCAAATGACTACGTGTCCTTTTTATTTCCTCAAAGTCACTTCATTAAGGAACCAATCCCATAACACGCTCTGACTTGATACTCTTGGTAGCTTCCTCCATGATGCTTAGGCCAGTGCTGTAAACCAGGTTTACAATATGGCTCTATCACACTATACTGTGTGATTAATGTGTGTGCGCCACACTAGACTGATAGCAACGTGCGAGTAGGCTCCAGTTCTGTTTTGTTCACCCTGTACTCCCTGCTCCTAGCATGGTGCCTGGATCACAGGGAGCACCCAGGAGTATTTGCTGAATAACTAACAGGGATCTTCTTATTGAATGGTGGCTGAATAAGCCAAATCAGTTCCCGTTTCTTTGGAAGTTTAATTTAGAAAAGTACACAGAATCAGAGCTGTTGAGGATTAGGCTGGAGTAGCGATTCTCAAAGTATGGTCCAGGGACCCCTGGAGGTCCCTGAAACCCTTTCAGAAAGTTGACAAAATCAAAACTATTTTCCTCCTAATTCTAAGGTAATTATTTTACCTTTTATCATTCCCATTCTCTCGTGAGTATTCAGAATATGAGAAGTTCATTTTTATAGTTTCAGATTCCACATTGTTAACTTATCTTTAAGAAAGCACCCCTTCGGGGGTGCCTGGGTGGCTCAGTTGGTTAAGCGGCTGCCTTCAGCTCAGGTCACGATCCCAGGGTCCTGGGATGGAGCCCCACATCGGGCTCCCTGCTCAGCAGGGAGTCTGTTTCTCCTTAAAAAAAAAAAGAAAGTACCCCTTGTCAGGGTGCCTGGGTGGCTCGGTTGGTTAAGCATTCAACTCTTGGTTTTGGCTCGGGTCCTGATCTCATGGGCTGTGAGATTGAGCCCTACATCGGGCTCTGTGCTCAGTGGGAGCCTTCTTGGATATTTGAATATTCTCTTCCTCTGCCCCTTCTTTCTCTCCCTCGCTCTAATAAATCAATCAATCAATCAATCAATCAATCAATCTTTTTTTTTTTAATGTATCCCTTGTCAAGTTTGGGGGTGATACCAAAAAAGAATATCCACAACTCCCTGAAAAGTTTATCAAAATATCCCTCTCTTTTCCAATGATATGTATCTCTGCGAGGTGGGTTTTCTTTATACACTTGAACCAAAACAACATATGGCAGTATATTAACGTAGAAGCATGTATGAGAATTCAGGCCTCTCCTAGTAAGCCAGACCTTGCAGGAGAATTGAAAAAATGTAAAGCATGCCACATTTCTCATGAAAGATATTGTTTTGGAAAATATAGTTATTTTTCATAAAAATACTTTATTTCTATTAACATACGATGGGTTTGTTATTAGTTTTATTAAGTGGCAATTTTTAAAATTTCCCAATTTTAATTTCTAGTATGATAAATATCAATATAAACAATTGACATAAGTGAAAGTTCTTTGGGGTCTTTAATAAACTTCAAAAGTGCAAAGGGGTCTTGAGACCCCAAAATTTCAGACTTACTGGGGTCAAGTATTTCTCAGAATTCTTTTGGATGCAAGAGAGATACTCAACTCGAATAGCCATAAGCCAAAACTTGTCTCTCTTCATCCCTTGTTCCTTCTCCTCTTTGTGTTGGCTTCCTGCTCAGCAGGCTTTCCTCAGGAGGGGGTGACAATGAGCATCACTGGCTCCCATCATGTTTCCACACCAAAGCCAATCACCATGACTCTGGTTGTGGTCTTCAGTTCATCCTTGGGATGGTGAGCTGTGTGTGATCAGTCTTGAATGAAACATGTGGACTGAGAAGGATAGCTCATCAGAGGAAACTCAGAAAGCTTTTACCATGAGAAAGGAAAATGGGGGGTGACAGATCAGCAAACAATATTTATCAGTTTGGGAAGATATGAGTAGAAGGCTGAGGTGATCAGAAAAGTAAGTTCTATCTGAGGAGAATTAACAACAAGCAGACTTTAAGGAGTTTAAGATCCTGAATAAATACATATCCTCTCTTTTCTCCTCCCTCAAATCTTTTATCTCCACTAGCATCTGCAACAGTTGTTGGAAGGAACATTCTAGAAAAAAGACAATAGACAGAGGTGAGAGGATCAAGGAAAGCTGGGCTCAGTGATACATGTCGGAAAAGGATGGGTAGAGGGAGGTGTTCCTGGCTTCCTGGTCCTCTCCCAGCTGGGTGACCTTGGTGAGGACGAAGTAGCTGTGCTCCGTGCTAACTGAATATTTGGGGGGCTCTCTTGCCGTACTCCAACACAAACTGAGTCACCTCTCATGCTCTCACCTCCAAACCTAGCTATCTTCAGTCCTGATCCCTCCAGACTATGCTCCACATAAGGGGACACTAAGGACAATAAAAGAGGCCAATATTGGAGTTCAGAAGGAAGACTTGGGGCTGAGAGTCCTTTAGTATCCCTCCAATAAAAGCATGGATAAAGTTGCCTCTTATTGCTCCAAAGAAGAAAACTGCCCACAGAGCACTAACCCTCCACAAAAACCACCTTTTTTCTCTATCCCTGCATGGAGAGGCCTTCACTGTGGATTTTTACATGTGAAAGCAAATTAGACTTGTTCTGGGTAGATCCAAGATGGGGAGAGGACCGGGGTGGAAAACAGAGGCAGATAGATTTTGTCTCAGCATAAAGGAAAATGCTCAAGAGAGTGGCCCAGAGCTGGAATGGGCTGCCTCAGGTGTGTATTTTCGGGGGTAGGGTCACTTATGTTCTAATTCACGGCCTCATTTGCTTCAAGGTCACCTGGTTTTTGCAGGTGCTGAAAACCAGAATATAAGATAAACACAGATAAATTATTATTTACTCTGAAGAGTTCCTCCTCTTTCCTTCCTTTCCTTTCTCTCTCCGTCCCTCCCTCCCTCTTTCTCTCTTTTCCTTCCTTCCTTCCTTCCTCCTTCTCTCTTTTCCTTCCTTCCTCCCTCCCTCCCTCCCTACCTCCCTCCCTCCTTCTCTCTTTTCCTTCCTTCCTTCCTCCTTCCCTCCCTCCTTCTCTCTTTTCCTCCCTCCCTCCCTCCCTCTCTTCTTTCCTTCCTTCCTTCCTTCTTCAAGGGTCAATATTTTGGTGTCAAGACAGGAATCTGGAAGATATATTTTTCTGAAATTTTCTTGGTTCTCCCTCACATTATGGAGACCCTTCCCCACCCAAGCCCCACCAGAGCTAATCTGTTCAAATTCCAATACTTATAAATTACAACAGCCATACAAAAACAGGAGAAAAAGAAAACCAGATGGAGAAGTTGGCCTGGGCCAGCCACGTCACCTTGGATGACTGAGGTGCTGAACAAGAGCTTCTGTTTCTGTTTTTTCCTTTCTTTCCTCCTTTTTCTTCAGGGAGTGGGTCTGAAGCAGCTGGTGGGTTCAGGTTCCTGACGTCTGCTTCAATAGCTTGGCCCAAGGGATCTTGAAATTGGACAGAGACACGGTCTGAATTATCACTCTCCCCATCAGCACTCCTGGGGGTGACAAGAATCAGGCTGTTCTCATCTTTATTTGTAGTAGTTTGGGGCCAAACATCTGTTTTTGCTTTTTCCAACCCTTGGCATCTAGGCAAAGGAAGGGAAGGGAGAGTCTTCTTTCAGGCTCCTGATGCCAAACAAGGACTGCCCTGAGGCCACGGGGGACATGGGGTCAGCAGAATGTCCATGCTCTAAACTTCTGCTAAAAGGACAAAGAGAGAGGGCCCCAGGGCTCAGAGCAGAGCTGAAGAAGCAGGTAGAGGAATTGAAGACAGGAAACTTGATTCTTTCAGGGAGTGTGGACTTCAGACGACTCGCCCTGTCCTTTGTTCTCTTCCATGTTACTCCCGTGCACTTGGCAGAATTCCTCCCAAGCCTTCTCCTGGTCCTGGTGCTTCCTCTTCTCTGGGGTTTCCATAGAGCCCTTAGGAGAGGACCCCATTTCTTGAGATTCCGTTGGAGAACAGCCCTGTGCTTAGAGACCCCCATGTCCTCACATCCCACATGACCTCACCTGTACATCTTAGAACAGTAGCTCCCATCTTCTCTGAGCTGAAGGACCCTGGGCATTGCTAAGATGTATTAGTGCCCAGACACCTTGATGTCTTTTGTCTTTGAGTTCCTGGTGCCTGCGTCTGCTAGAATCCGTGTTTCCAATTCTACTACCCACAACCAGTTTTCTACGGTCCTAGTATCTAATTAGAGAAGCCACTTGTATCCCTAAGTTCTCCTGGCCCTCTGGAAAGTGACTGATTATAATAAAAACTTGCAAATTGACCTCTTTAATATTACCACCAGCATAGGTAGGATGATCACTCATAGGTAGGATGATCACTTGTAGGATGATGCCAATAAGAACAGAAGTCTTCATTTCTTGAATACTTAGTGTCTTAGGAGAATGAGCTTCTTTACTCCTCTCAACAACATTATGACTTAAGTACTATTATTATGCCCATTTTACAGATTAGGTAACCAGGGCCCTGAGAAGTGAATTGAACATCCCTAGAGCACATAATATAGCATTAAAAATGGAATTCAAGCCCTAGTCTGGCTGATCCCAACGTCCATCATCTTGACATTATATATACTCCTTCTGGATATTCCTACTCATCTCCCTATGAGTTGTAAAGAGAATTAGAACATTCAACAGGGAGATGGAAGTTAGCCTCTGTATTAGTTAGGGAAATGCTAGCTACCATAATGAGCAAACCCCAATTTCAGTGGCTTAATACAGTAAAAATGTCTGTGTTACTCATTTACAATCTGATAAAAGTGTTCCTGGTGGCTTTCCTCCATGTGGTGATTCAGGGACCCAGGGTCATCTCATCTCATGGTTCTGGCATTTCTTGGAAATCTGCATCCAGAAGGAAGGGGAAAGATAAGAAATGGCACACCCTCTTCTTAACTGCCTTGCCTGGAAATGACACACATCACTTCTGCTCACATTCTATTGGGCAATACTAGTCACATGGCCTTCCACAAATGAAAGGGCTTTGGGAAATGTATTGCCTCCCTGGGTAGCCACTTCTTAGCAACAACTCTGAACCATGGAAGAGGGAGTATAAAATGTTTGGTCTAAAGTTAGTTATTTCTGCCCCAGCCTCAATGACCATAAGTTCCTTCTATCCCATAGGTCTATGGTTTCATAATTTAATTGGTCTGTGATACATGGAAATTTGATGAAGATTTGAAGGTCTTATAAACATGACGGTATTTGTGTGAGAAACGATCAAGAGAGAAAATGTCTGTGGTAAATACACTCTGTGGCCTGACGTTTTCAGCATCTGAAAATGAGTATCTGGATCTTTTTCCCATGCTCCAGCCAATGTGGCACATTATAGGAGGGCAAAATGGACTCTGGAGGCATTCGCCTCACTTAGGCTCCGTGACTCATTGGAGAGAGGTACTTAAAGACATGGTTTTTACATAATGTTTAGAAATAAGCATCTGAGAAGTGTGGAAACATGCCGTCCTGATTTACTCAGCTCTGTCGTTAAGTGCTGGCATTATCACCATCTGCCAAATGTAGAAGTTGTTTAAAAATGAGTCACCTGGCACCAAAAACCATTTCTGCACAGAACGTCCCCCCCATCTCTTGCTATCAACGAAAAGTCTCTTCTGCTTGTAAGTTCTAAGAAGGCTGAGAGCACAAGTTCCCCCAAGTAGCATTTGGTTATTGATCCTCCGATGCAAAGATATCAATTTCCTTGAACCTTGTTGTACACTTGGTTTTCAAAGGATGCTGAATTATGTCATATGGACAAACGAAACATTGTTTCTAAGTTATATGAGCACTAGCTGAATTAGACTCCTTTGAGTCTCATTCCCATCTCATATTCAGTACTTCTTTGATAGCTGGAAATTTAACCAATGAGAAATGCTATGGGCGAAACATAGTACAGTTTGCCACATTGATCCAAAAACATGCCAAATCTCTCCTCAATAAAGTATCCAGAGTGCCTTTATCCATTTCTGAGTGATCATTTCTTTTCTAGGTGAGTCACACTGAATCTTTGATATTCTGTAACTTAAATACTGAAATATAAGGTTTACTACTACTAATATATCTTAAGTTAGATGATAGGGCAATGGAAGAGGGGAAAATTGGTTTGTATATAAACAAATATGTGCACATCAAAATAAGGTAGAATGCTCATAACTATCACAGTCCTGGTTTTTGCAACTGGTCACGTGGTCATAGCTGATATTTATGACTGCCGACCTCTACCCGTTCCATATTCCCTTTGTCTTTAGCAAGCATGTTGGTTGTGGCCCGGTGGAGATCCCAAACCTTCATGCCTCAAACACTTATTATATAACCCCAGTCTTAAGCAGGACCTAGAACATCAGAAGACTGAGGAACAGGATGAGGCAGCCGATGGGATGGTGTTTGAAGTGTCTGCTGCAGAGAGATGTTTGGAACTGCTCCCTGTAGGCCCCCATAGGTGATTCATAGCAGAAAATCTTAGGATCCAAGGGCAAAGCTGTGTCATCCTCTGAAGATAACCATTCTCCTTTTAAGAGACTGTTTGGGTTTGCTGCTGGTCCTCAGTGGAGACTGAACATTTCACCATGATCCACAAAGTTACCTTGTGACCTGAGCCAGCCATAGGAACAAGGTGTTGTGCTGGCTTGCTCTTCATCAGCTATGAGATACCAGAACACGTGTTAACTTCTAAGAGCTCAGCCAATTGTATCACAAGGATTTCTGTAAAAGTTATCAGGAGACCCCAGTTATGATCGTAACAGGTGCTGCCAGCCAGCTGGGTGGCTTGAGGATCCACTTTCCTCATCTGTAGAGTAAGGGCACTATACTCACTGAGAAAGACCTAGCAAACCTGGTAGAGGGCAGGATTCACCCAACTGGGTCTGTACAGCAGTAGATTTGCTCAATAGGGGTTTCTCCAAGAGAATTGCTAAGCCCAGTTATACCAGTTGCTCTCTTGCATGACTTCTTAGTATCCTTAATATTCCAACGTGCATGTGGTGGGCAAGTGAGTAAAACATCTGTGAGGAGAGCATCTGGATTGTTTCCCAAACTTACATATGTATTTTTACAAATAATATAAATGTAAATATAAAAACTTTTAAAAACCCTTTTTATTCCAGGTACCTAATAATATCACCTGAAGCAGGCTGCCATGGAATATAGGGTAGAAAATTTGGTTATTGAGGGCAACTGAGTGGCTCAATCAGTGAAGTATCTGACTCTTGATTTCAGCTCAGGTCATGATCTCAGGGTCGTGAGATCCAGCCCCACTTCAGGCTCTGCACTCACGCTTGGTATGGAGTCTGCTTGTCCCTCTCCCTCTGCTCCTCCCGCCACCCCACTCTTGCATGTTCTCCCTCTCCTGCTCTCTCTTGCTCTCAAATAAATAAATAAAATCTTAAAAAAAGACAATTCTGTTATTGAGCACTCTATAAAAATGATAAGTGGCTGTTAAAATTGCTAAGTCCAATGTCTGGCTTTATGGTTTTCCAATAGAAAATGGAGGCTTTTAAAAAAATTTATAGGAGTGTCATTATACATTTGTCCAAACACATAGAACATCCAACACCAAGAGTGAACCCTAATATAAACTATAGACTTGGGTGATAATGATGTGTCAAGGTAGGTGCATCAATTGTAACTAAGGCACCACTCTGGGGTTAGATGTTGATCACGGGTGAGGCTGTGGGTATGTGAGGGCAGGGGGTATATGGGAACACTCTCTGCTTTCCACTCAATTTTGTTGTGAGCCTAAAACTGCTTCAAAAAATAAAATCTATTAATTAAAAAAAAATTCCAACCGAGTGTGCTCTTTACATGACTGCTGTATACCCGCTGGGTATACAATGAGTAACAATGGCATCATGAGAATAACGGAGATAAAGGAGGACACAGGCCTAGGTAGTAAAAACAAGACAGCCAATTACTGTCTCAGACAGTATTAGATTTGGGTGTGAGACATAGAGACCCAAAATAATGGTGGTTTAAACAGGAGCAGTGCATTTCTGTCTCAAGCGAAATCCTCTCTGCTCTCATCTTTAAAGTGGAGATGATTATAGTACTAGCTCATTTGGTATTATGAAGGTGCAATGAGCTAATGCATGAGAACCTTCTGACCAAGGGGGAAATCCTGATTTGGACTGAGTAGCACCAAGGCTGATTGTGCTAAGAGAACTAGAATATTTCTTCCTGCAATCTGCTGTTGTTTCCCATTAGAGGAAAAAATAGAGAAATTATATGAGACAATACCAAAAGTAAAAAAAACAAACAAACAAAAAACCCATTTCTTAAAAAGTTCTTAGCGTGCTCCCTTTGGCAGCACATATACTAAAAAGTTCTTAGCACAGTAGTTAGCATAAAATAAATATATTTTTCATCACTATTATTATTATCAGCCTTTTTCCTTACCTCCTCACACTGCCTTGCCCCACTCATTCTTTTGATTCTGTTCATATGGAAAACAAAGTCCTCCAGTGATGTGCTAATCCAGCTTGTGATTCTTTTTTTATTCATAAGTCTCTTGGTAGCTGGTTTTGAGGATGGGAACACTGGGCAACCAGAGAGAGATGAGTGATAAAAAGAAAGTGGTAGAACAGCAATGGTGAGTGCTTGGTTAGATGCTTTGTGGGATCTAGTATTCCCCATTATTTAAAGTGTCTAGGGGCACCTGGGTGGCACAGTTGGTTAAGCGTCCAACTCTTGGTTTCAGCTCAGGTCATGATCTCAGGGTCATGGGATCAAGCCCCGCGTCAGGCTCTGTACTGAACACAGAGTCTACTTGAGACTCTCTC
Organism: Mirounga angustirostris; assembly: GCF_029215605.1. Classification (NCBI taxonomy): domain Eukaryota; kingdom Metazoa; phylum Chordata; class Mammalia; order Carnivora; family Phocidae; genus Mirounga; species Mirounga angustirostris. Next base: position 169,519,977 of record NW_026991709.1, on the reverse strand, counting down.
TCCCTCTACCCTCCCCACCCCCTTCAAATAAATAAATAAATGTTTAAAAAAATAAAGTGTCTATTGTCTATTTTATTTTTTAATTGAAGTATAGCTGACATGCAATATTATATTAGTTTCAGCTGTACAACATGGTGATTTGACAGTTATATGCTTACCACAATTATTGTCTGTTTTAAGTGATGAGAACATTTAGGGGCGCCTGGGTGACTCAGTTGGTTGAGCGTCTGCCTTCAGCTCGGGTCATGATCCCAGGGTCCTGGGATCGAGCCCCGCATCAGGCTCCTTGTTCAGTGGGGAGCCTGCTTCTCCCTCTCCCACTCCCCCTGCTTGTGCTCTCTCTCTCTCTGTGTCAAATAAATAAATAAAATCTTAAAAAAAAAAAAAGTGATGAGAACATTTAACTCCTGTCCAGCTAAAACATGCCTACATCTTCGGCTGTGGTGATCATGCATCCAGTGGTTGGCTGGAGTCTGGGGGCTGGGGGGGTGAGGGACAGTGTGAAGGCGGGACCTTGCCAGGCCCTTCAGAACAGGATTCTGATGGAATAAGTTAGATCATATTGGATGCCAGGATGCACCAGCCATGTCCCCGGTGCCGTGACACAATCTAAACCATCTCCCCATCTGGGAAGCAGAAAAGATGGAGTGACTGGGCTTAAATCTGAAATCATAGAGAAAACCTAGAACTGAGATGTTGTTTTTTGCCAGGCAGCAGAACAAGGGCTGGGCAGACGTTAAGTGGAACTGTGGACAAAGAAAGGTCCACCTGGGACTTGTAGGCTACTGTGGCTGTGAGAATTTATACTCACCATATTGTGAGAGTTTTTAGGAATAATCTCAATGTGAGCTGAAATGTGCAGGACTCAGCTGTGGGCCAGGCCCCGTGCTAAGTGCATTATGTAAGGGATTTCTTCAAATCCTCACTGTGCTCCTGGCAGGCAAGTACCATGACTCACACTTTATAGGGCAGGGAAACTCTAATGGGTTCACAGAAATGAAGTGATGGGCGCAAGCTCACCAAGCTGGAGAGTGAGGAGCTGGTTTCAAATCCAAGACCTCGTAATGTGGAGCTCCTATGCCCCTAACTCTTAGCGATCCTGTTCCCTAAATCCTCCACTTTTAACGTATCTTGCCTTCTATTGTGCTTAGTTTTAGCATGCCTTACTTTTCCAAGTAGATTATAATATTCTCGAGGGCAGAAGTGTATTTACTGGGCACCTGGGTGGCTCATTTGGTTAAGCATCTGCCTTAGGCTCAGGTCATGATCTCAGGGTCCTGGGATCAAGCCCCGCCTCGTGCTACCAGCTCAGCAGAGAGTCTGCTTCTCCCTCTCCCTCCGCCCCTCCCCCCAACTTGTTCTCATTCTCTCTCTCTCTTTCTCAAAAAAAAAAAAAAAAAGAAGGCTATTTATCTGTCAAAACTTTTTATTGAGGTATAACTTACTACCACGAATATCAAGTGTGTATAATCACCCAAATCAAGATACTTAGAACATTCTGGGACCAAAGAATTTTCCCCTGAGCTTCATCTCAGTCAAAATCATGACAAAGAAAACCACTCTTCTTATTCCTATACCACAGATTATGTTTGCCTGTTCTTGAATGTCATATAAATGGAATCATATAAATATATTAATATTTTATTTCCTTACATGACTTAGCACACAGTTATTTGGGTTTAGTTAATGTGCTTAGATGTTGAATAAATGTTTAAGGAATGCATGAAGGGCTCTTACTCCTGGCAGCACACAAAAATCACAAGCATAGGGATGCCTGGGTGGCTCAGTCGATTAAACATCCGACTCTTGATGTCAGCTCAGGTCATGATCTCAGAGTCCTGGGACTGAGCTCCCAAGTCAGGCTCCGCGTTGGGTGTGGAATCTGCTTAGGATTCTCTCTCTACCTCTGCCCCTCCCCCCACCCCCACCGCTCACATGCATGCTCTCCCTAAAAAAAAAAAAAAAAAAGGAAAGTCTTTATTTTGAAAAAGAAGATAAATTATATGTTGATCAGTGACTTTGCTCTGATCATCAGTATAGGTTATTGAGGGCAACTTCTGCAGACAATTCAGGTTTGCTCATGTCCTATCATCCTCAAACAAAGCTTATTAAAAAAAAAACTGGAGTTTGGGTGCCTGGGTGGCTCAGATGGTTAAGCGTCTGCCTTCAGCTCAGGTCATGATCCCAGGGCCCTGGGATCGAGTCCCGCATCGGGCTCTCTGCTCCTTGGGAGCCTGCTTCTCCCTCTGCCTCTCTCTGTCTGTCTCTCATGAATAAAAAGAAAAAAAAAAAAAACTGGAAAGGCATACTCATTTGAATTTATTTAGACCAGTGCTCTCCAAACTTTTTTGATTTTTTACCCTATTAGCAAAAATTTTTGAGTACATGCTTCCAATATATATACATTCATTTATTTGTGAATTATACACAGGCTATTCTACTTATAGAATAGGGCCAGACGTTAAGTGGAACTGTGGACAAAGAAAGGTCCACCTGGGACTTGTAGGTGTACTTTATAAAACCTAATATCTACCTAAAATGGAATTACAAAAGAATGAAATAAATATAAGCATATTTCAAATTATTTATTTTAATTGATTATTAAGGCTAAAACTTTATTTCTTCTCTGTGTCTGATGGGGAATTCATCCAGTAAGAGAAGACTCAGCTTTGCTATTTTATTATTGTCTTACCTTTGCATTCTTGGTTTGTCTTTAGTCAGTGGCTTTGCTGCAGGAATCTTTTAAAAGCATTTATTGATTATGTGGAAGTTAATTTTATTAAAGTTGAAGGACAAAATCTGTAAATCCCCATAAGCAGGAACACAGTAAAATACTCCAGAAGCAGATGTCTTCGTCGGATACGAAGTCTTGCTTGCAGCTGTTCGTTTGGGAATGGGGTCCCAGGGAACAGTGATACAGGATGGGGAAGAGAAAAAGAAGGGGAAACCAGTACAAGAATCTCTGAGCAAGTTGCTGGATAAGGGAGGTCACACTTCATCTCACCGGGACCTTGTGAGAAGCCTTATGGCGTTCACTTCAGAGGTGTATGCCTATGGGACAAAAGAGAAGCAGACGTTTAGCCATCGGCTCCCGTCCTGCACTGGTCAAGAGTGGCTTTGTGGGCATAAACAGCCATGCTTTTCTGGACTGTGGAGAGGAGGTTCCCAAGGAACAAGAGAGAGAGTTCCATAGTGCAGGCCATGTCAGTGCCAGCCTGATCCTGGTTCCACAGCAGCGATGGAGCTCACTCCTTACACCTCAGGGGGCCCAGGGGATTTGGAAGCAGTGCACAGGAGGTGTCCAATACAACAGATGAACCCCCAGAAGAGTGCCTTTCCAATCTCTCAGCTCTGTGGAACTCTCTCAGTGTGCCTCTCAGACCATGTTTCCTCATAGTCATTTGGATACTGAGTGAGGAGAAGCTTGACTGGTTGATTGATTCTCTTCCTCCCTCCTTCCCTTTCTACCTTCTTTCCCTTCTTTTCCCCCCTACATATAAATAGGGAGTTATAATGATTTATTGTCTCACCTCAGTGAACATTCTTCTGTACCATACCCCAGGTGATGAATTCACACTCTGAAGATCAGACAATCGAGACAACCAAGAAAAAGATAACAGGGAGTAAATTGTTCCTGTTGGGGGAAAAAAAAAATTCAAGCAGTGTAATCTTAAGCCAAAAACATAATTTAGGTTTTCAAGTGCTTTTTAATAAAAAACAAAGTCCAAGATTTGGAATGATTTATGTCCTTGCAAGGATGATGGGGAATTGGCAGTATAGAATTTGAACATTTATCATGTACACAAGATTATAACTGCTGTTCAAAAATATTTATAAATGGTGAAACAATCCATCTCTTGTAAGTTTGGGCATCAAGCCAGACCATCAGAGAGCAGTTTTCTTGGATTGTCTTGGCCCCTGAAAGAGTCCATTTATTAAATTATGCTTTGGCATAATGCTCATGGCTTGCATTGAAGGAAACCATAAAAAAGGCTGAAAGTAATTCACAGTTATATTTTCTTTTGAGTTGTTGTTGGAGATATCTCCATTACATCAGCTAGTGCCCCTTGTAAGAGAACTCCTGAAGAAATTTTTGGCATACATCACTGCCAGTAATTCTGACTCTCCCCTCAAAGTCGCTGTGTGTGTATATATGTATATGTATATATAGTGTGTGTGTCAGTTAAAATACAATTTAGGGTTATGTTCACTGGGCAAAATCAGTCTTGAAAATAATCGTATTTTCCTTTTTGCTTTGGCTACCTGGAAGTTCAGTGCTTAATTTGCTGCCTACCTTTAATAACTGTACAGCACTGGAGAACATGTACTAACACTTCATTAGCTTTATCTTGTTATTGGACTCTGATTTTTCCCTAGTTTATTCTTAAGCATGGAATAAAATCTTGTGCAATTGTATGTATTTTTTTAAGAAGCAGCCTCAAGTCAGGGGTGCCTGGGTGGCTCAGTCAGTTAAGCAACTGGCTCTTGGTTTCGGCTCAGGTCATGATCTCAGGGTCCTGGGATCAAGCCCCATGTAGGGCTCTCTCCCTCTAAAATAAATAAATAAATCTTTAAGAAAAAAAGAAGAAGAAGAAGAAGCCTCAAATCTGTTTTAGAGTTAGGCTGGGTGTAATTTTAAAAATAAAAATACTATTTCAGTATCCTGAAATCCATATGAGTAACATAAATTATTCCAAGTGACGGACTTTTTTAAAATTTAAAATCACTGGAAAATCTAAAGAATATTGACATTTATATCCCTCAGTATTTTCTCTTAAGTCTCTCAAACTACTTCTTTTTTAAGTCTTGAAGCCAATAAAAACTATTCCTTGATTCCCTTCCCAGTTCAAACAATTAGGAAATAAGACACAAGAGATGGATAAATGGAGATTTTTAAAAAAATATTTTATTTATTTATTTGAGAGAGAGAGTGAGCAAGAGAGAGAACACAGCAGGGGGAGCAACAGGCAGAGGCAGAAGGAGAAACAGGCCCCCAGCTGAACAGGGAGCCCAACACAGGGCTCGAAACCAAGACCCCAGGATCATGACCCGAGCCAAAGGCAGACACTTAACTGTCTGAGCCACCCAGACGCCCCATAAATGGAGATTAAAATGTTATTTTTATTACTGATAAAGGTGACAGCAGACCATGACTTCAGAACTGTGTACCAAAGGGCTTGCTAATACTCTACTGGAATTAACAGATTTTCCCACCCAGACTTTGATGTGAATGGATTCCAGAACTTCTCACTAGCGCAGAACCTGCTAGACGGCCTACCACCCAGGGAAGAACCGGCCCAAATTCAACCTCCCTTTAGGCTGGCAGAGCCCCAGCAGAATAGACCCCAGCAGGATCTGAGCTGCCCTGCTCAGTCCTCCTCCCAATACCACCAATTAGGGAAGTCACTCCTTCCCTGGGGCTGGGAAGGAGTGGGACAGAGAGGCAAGAGTGTCACCCTAGTGAGGTGTTTCTTAATGGTTGCCACTGGTATGCTGGGCAGGACATTGTTGGTTGAACTGTCCTATACATTGTAAGATCCTTAATATCCTTGAATTATGGGTTATTTACTTAATAACCACAATAATGCCCATGTGCTCACTTGGACATCCAAGTGCACCTTCTTATCCCTCAGGGTTGACAACATTGCTTGAAAGGAAGTTCCTTTATAGAAATAGGAAGGCTATGTGTGTGTGTTTGGGGAGGGGAAAGGGGGTGAGAGAGACAGGGCTGAGGTGGAAGTTCCTTGCTAACATGAATGCCTTTGTTATTATTAACTTTCTTTTTTTTTTTTTTTAAGATTTTATTTATTTATTTGTCAGAGAGAGAGAAAGAGCACAAGCAGGGGGAGTGGCAGGCAGAGGGAGAAACAGAGTCCCCGCTCAGCAAGGAGCCCAACATGGGACTTGATCCCAGGACCCTGGGATCATGACCTGAGCCGAACGCAGATGCTTAGCCAACTGAGCCACCCAGGTGCCCCTGTTATTAACTTTCTATTAGCTGTCAATTTTTAAAATAACTTCTTACAATGATAGTGAAGCAAGCTGGCCTTATTCTGATCCCTAACTGGCATCCCGGACAAGGAGTGTCAGGAGTAATAATGTAAAGCACTCAGCCAGCCTTCAGATTTGCTTGTAACCCCTTTTAAGCCCTCCAAGTGGTAGTTCTCATATGTGATCGTAGGATAGTCACATGGGAAACTTGGCGGTTTGAATCCTGACAAAGCTCAGGAAAGCTAAAACCAAGGGAGAAGGCAGGCATGGAACACACCAAGGGCAGGTGCAGGAAAGCTTTGCCTCTCCCATCAGATGCTCCAAACAAATATGAAGGCAAATACCTGCCCCATCATGTTCCTGATTTTAGCCACCCACAAGGGACTAAAAAGTTAACATTTCCAACTGACATTCCATGTTTAATGATTTGGAAGTCTTACAAGTAGTTAATATTTATTTCAAATAGTATACTCTCATCCTGTTTCTTCAACTATAGATGGAATCTGTTGCCTTTACCCATAAGTCATGAAGAACTCAGTGGGGCCTTTCTATCACCTGTATATCCACCACTCTTGCTTAAATATTATTTTTAATTCTTACAGTGGCGATATTTAGGACCTAAAACAATGTAATACAATCTCGGTTTATTTTTGGAAATTTAGACAGTTATCTCTTAATACTCCCCAGTTAACGAAGTGGAAATTAGCACATTAGCATTTTCATCTAGTTCTTACCTCCCCCATGCTCTCCAATTTTCATCATTTTTATTTTTTTACTGGCAAGATTGTAATTCTTTTATTATTCCTCTAAAATTTTAAACAGAAGAAAATCATTACAATCTTACCATAAGTAATTACGATTTACTACAGAACGAATTAGTCTGATTGGACCCATAGAGAAGGAAATGTAATCCTGTGCCCTTACACTTCAGCTACTTGGCAGGTGTCCCAAGCATCAGTGCTCAGGGCTATTTCCCCTCACTGATTTTTGGGTTTCTCTTCTTCTGGGACTTCCTTAACCACGACTGCTTCTTTTTATCTTACCCTAGCTTCTTTCCCGAATTTCTTTGTCACTGTGCTTGCATGTCTCATTTTCATTTATTTTGTTGTTCTGTATTTTGGTTTATTTTATTGGATAGTAACCATCAAGGTGTTGTCCTATAAGCATGTGAGTACTTTGATCTCTTCAGCAGGTCACATTGGTGTAGATAAACTATATAGGTGATTCACATTCTTATTTTGCTGGCTGAACTTCACCCCTTGATTTCCCATCAGAGATTATACACTGGAATGTAAGTATGTTAGAATGCCCTCATTATAGGGATAATCTAAAATTCACAATTGCTGTCTTAAAGATATTAAAACATGCCATTTACAACTTTGGTAGCTATTGGTGGTAAAGAATTACCTGCAACAGAACCCACCCTGCCATCCTGTGCTATTGACTGAGAACTCCAGCTCTCAGACCCTTGCCCATGGTCCTTCTTCTTCAACTCAACTGACAACACCAAAGATTCCAGAGAATCATCTTCGAGTGGCAAACTCAGCTCTCCCATCTCTCTCCCTTTTTACATCCAATCATTAAAACTAATGAATTTTTATCTCCTGATTTGTTTTTCTCTTTTAACAGTACTTTGTGGAGGTATAGTTTACATACAGGAGAATGCACAAATCTTAAGTGGACAGCTTGTTAACTTTTTACATATATGCACAACAAGATGAAGATATACAACATTCTTAGGGTGCCTGGGTGGCTCAGTTGGTTAAGTGTCTGACTCTCCATTTCCGCTTAGGTCTTCATCTCCGGGTCGTGAGTTCAAGCCCTGCATTGGGCTCCACCCTGGGTGTGGAGTCAACTTAAAATATATATATATAAACATTCTTATCACTCTAGAAAGCTTCCTGTGCTCCCTTCTAATCAATTATGCTCCCCTCCCCTTCCAGTACCACTGTTCTGACTTCGTTCACCGCAGTTTATTTTCTCCTGTTCTAGAACTTTATTTAAGTGGAGCCAGACCTGTAAACTCTATTGTCTGGCTTCTTTTTATTTATTTATTTATTTATTTATTTATTTATTTATTTATTTATTTGAGAGAGAGAGAGAGAGAGAGAGCGAGAGAGAGAAACAGCATGAGAGGGGATAGGGTCAGAGGGAGAAGCAGGCTCCCCGCCGAGCCGGGAGCCCGATGTGGGATTTGATCCCAGGACTCCGGGATCATGACCTGAGCTGAAGGCAGTCGCTTAACCAACTGAGCCACCCAGGCGCCCTGTCTGGCTTCTTTTGCTCAACATAATGTTTTAAGATTTATGCATGTTGTTGTGAGTGTCAGTACTTCATTCTTTTCTACGAATGAGTTTTATTTCATGAATATAGCAATATTTGTTTTTCCATTCTTCTGGTTTTTTTTTTCCTAGTTTTTTTTTCTTTCCTAGATTTTGACTATTAGGAATAAAGCTACTATAAACATTTGTGTACAAATCTTTTGGTGTACCTAGGCTTTTATTTCTTTTGTGTATGTACCTAGGAGTGCTATTTGTTAGGTTATAGGGTAAGTGCATGTTGGGCTTTAGAAAAAGATGCCATACTGCTTTTCTGTTGGGTATACCATTTTGTGCCCTCATTAGCAGTGTATGAGAGCTCCAACTGATCCATATCTTCACCAACACTTGAGAGTTTTACTCTTTTTCATTGTAGCCATTCTGGCATGTGTATAGTAGTATCTTATTGTAGTTGAATACTTCTTTTATTTTACTTTTAAACTGGGAGCACAGGCATCTTAGCATATATGGATACATCTTCATGTTGCCTGATTCATGTTGGTTGTGTATAAAAATCTAGGGTCAAAAACTTTTTCATTCACAGTTAGAAAACATTACTGATTTCTAGAATCCACATTTGATGTACAGAAGTTTAATGCCAGTGTGGTTCTTTGCTTTATAGGTAACCTATTAACCTTTCTGGTACAAAGAATATGGATGTTTCTTGAATAATTTTTTCTTTTTATTTTATCCTCAAAATTCTGAAAGTTCAATGGTACCTTTCTATTCATGAGCCAGTGTTTATTCATCCAATTTAGCACTCAGAGATCTTTTGGACTCCCAAAGGATCACACCTTTCTGCATGTTGAGGACATTTTCTTCTATTTGGGGAGATGATTTCCTCCTCTCTGTTGTCTCTGCTATTTCTGATACTCCTACTACACACAAGTTGGGACCCAGTGGACTTACCTTGCATGTTATATTTATTTATTTATTTATTTATTTATTTATTTATTTATTTATTTATTTATTTTTGCACAGGTTCTCCATGATCAACAATGACTCACCAGAATGTAACTCTTTTTTTTTTTCTTTTTAGAGAGAGAGAGAGCAGGGGGAGGATAGAGGGAGAGGGAGAAAGCAAATCTTAAGCAGGCTTCACACCCAGCATGGAGTCCAATGTGGGACTTGATCTCACGACCCTGAGGTCATGACCTGAACTGAAATCAAGAGTTGGATGCTCAACCACCTGAGCCATCCCATGGATATAAGCTTTTAACTCCTTTGGGTAAATAACAACTTTAACTTTAAGAAAGTATTTTTCACAGGGTGCCTGGGTGGCTCAGTCATTGGGCATCTGCCTTCGGCTCGGGTTGTGATCCTGGGGTCCTGGGATCGAGCCCCACATTGGGCTCCCTGCTCGGCGGGAGGCCTGCTTCTCCCTCTCCCACTCCCCCTGCTTGTGTTCCCTCTCCAGCTGTCTCTCTCTCTTTCTCTCTGTCAAATAAATAAATAAAAATCTTAAAAAAAAAAAAAAGAAAAGAAGGTGTTTTTCACCTGTTTGCTTTTGCTCTACATCATAGGGGATTTATTCAAGCTTATCTTTTAGGTTAGCATCTCAGCCATCACCTCATCTGTTCTAGTATTCAGTCAGTCCATTCAATATTTAATTTTGGCTATTTTGGTCAGATTCTTTTATTCTGCTTATTTCTTTTTCATATCAACCTAAATTATTTTATGGATATAAAATATTCTCAAATAATTTTGATGATACTAATTGGTTCTTATTAAAAAATTGAATCTGTGTTCCCTGGATTTTTTCTTTCTTTTTTTTTTTTAAATTTTTCTTATTCTTATGTTAATCACCATACATTACATCATTAGTTTTTGATGTAGTGTTCCATGATTCATAGTTTGTGCATAACACCCAGTGCTCCATGAAGAACGTGTCCTCTTTAATACCCATCACCAGGCTAACCCATCTTCCCACCCCCCTCCCTCTAGAACCCTCAGTTTGTTTTTCAGAGTCCATCGTCTCTCATGGTTCCTCTCCCCCTCTGATTTCCCCCCCTTCATTCTTCCCCCCCTGCTATCTTCTTTTTTTTTCTTAACATATATTGCATTATTTGTTTCAGAGGTACAGATCTGAGATTCAACAGTCTTGCACAATTCACAGCACTCACCATAGCACATACCCTCCCCAGTATCTATCACCCAGTCACCCCATCCCTCCCACCACACCCCCCACTCCAGCAACCCTCTGTTTGTTTCCTGAGATTAAGAATTCCTCATATCAGTGAGGTCATATGATACATGTCTTTCTCTGATTGACTTATTTCGCTCAGCATAACACCCTCCAGTTCTATCCACGTTGTTGCAAATGGCAAGATCTCATTCCTTTTGATGGCTGCATAATATTCCATTGTGTATATATATATATATATATATATATATATATATATATATATATATGACATCTTCTTTATCCATTCATCTGTCAATGGACATCTTGGCTCTTTCCACAGTTTGGCTATTGTGGACATTGCTGCTATAAACATCGGGGGGGTGCACGTACCCCTTCGGATCACTACATTTGTATCTTTGGGGTAAATACCCAGTAGTGCAATTGCTGGATCATATGGTAGCTCTATTCTCAACTTTTTGAGGAACCTCCATACTGTTTTCCAGAGTGGCTGCACCAGCTTGCATTCCCACAAACAGTGTAGGAGGGTTCACCTTTCTCCGCATCCCCGCCAACATCTGTCGTTTCCTGACTTGTTAATTTTAGCCATTCTGACTGGTGTGAGGTGGTATCTCATTGAGGTTTTGATTTGGATTTCCCTGATGCCGAGCGATGTTGAGCACTTTTTCATGTGTCTGTTGGCCATTTGGATGTCTTCTTTGGAGAAATGTCTGTTTATGTCTTCTGCCCATTTCTTGATTGAATTATTTGTTCTTTGGGTGTTGAGTTTGATAAGTTCTTTATAGATTTTGGATACTAGCCCTTTATCTGATATGTCATTTGCAAATATCTTCTCCCATTCTGTCAGTTGTCTTTTGGTTTTGTTGACCGTTTCTTTTGCTATGCAAAAGCTTTTTATCTTGATGAAGTCCCAATAGTTCATTTTTGCCCTTGCTTCCCTTGCCTTTGGCAAAGTTTCTAGGAAGAAGTTGCTGCAGCTGAGGTTGAAGAGGTTGCTGCCTGTGTTATCCTCAAGGATTTTGATGGACGCCTGTCTCACATTGAGGTCTTTCAACCATTTGGAGTCTATTTTTGTGTGTGGTGTAAGGAAATGGTCCAGTTTCATTCTTCAGCATGTGGCTGTCCAATTTTCCCAGCACCATTTGTTGAAGAGACTGTCTTTGTTCCATTGGACATTCTTTCCTGCTTTGTTGAAGATTAGTTGACCATAGAGTTGAGGGTCCATTTCTGGGCTCTCTATTCCATTCCATTGATCTATGTGTCTGTGTTTGTGCCGTACCATACTGTCTTGATGATTACAGCTTTGTAATAGAGCTTGAAGTCCAGAATTGTGATGCCGCCAGCTTTTCTTTTCTTTTTCAACATTCCTCTGGCTATTCGAGGTCTTTTCTGGTTCCATACAAATTTTAGCATTATTTGTTCCATTTCTTTGAAAAAAGTGGATGGTATTTTGATGGGGATTGCATTGAATGTGTAGATTGCTCTAGGTACCATAGACATCTTCACAATATTTGTTCTTCCAATCCATGAGCATGGAACGTTTTTCCATTTCTGTGTCTTCCTCAATTTCTTTTATGAGTATTTTATAGTTTTCTGAGTACAGATCCTTTGCCTCTTTGGTTAGATATATTCCTAGGTATCTTATGGTTTTAGGTGCAATTGTAAATGGAATCGACTCCTTAATTTCTCTTTCTTCTGTCTTGTTGTTGGTGTATAGGAATGCCACTGATTTCTGTGCATTGATTTTATATCCTGCCACTTGACTGAATTCCTGTATGAGTTCTAGCAGTTTTGGGGTGGAGTCTTTTGGGTTTTCCACATAAAGTATCCTATCATCTGCAAAGAGTGAGACTTTGACTTCTTCTTTGCTGATTTGGATGCCTTTGATATCTTTTTGTTGTCTGATTGCTGAGGCTAGGACTTCTAATACTATGTTGAATAGCAGTGGTAATAGTGGACATCCCTGCCATGTTCCTGACCTTAGGGGGAAAGCTCTCAGTTTTTCCCCATCGAGTATGATATTCGCTGTAGGTTTTTCATAGATGGCTTTTATGATATTGAGGTTTGTACCCTCTATCCCTATACTCTGAAGAGTTTTGATCAAGAAAGGATGCTGTACTTTGTCAAATGGTTTTTCTGCATCTATTGAGAGGATCATATGGTTCTTGTTCTTTCTTTTGTTAATGTATTGTATCACGTTGATTGATTCGAGGATGTTGAACCAACCTTGCAGCCTAGGGATAAATCCCACTTGGTCGTGGTGAATAATCCTTTTAATGTACTGTTGGATCCTATTGGCTAGTATTTTGGTGAGAATTTTTGCATCCATGTTCATCAAGGATATTGGTCTGTAATTCTCCTTTTTGATGGGGTCTTTGGTTTTGGGATTAAGGTAATGGTGGCTTCATAAAGTGAGTTTGGAAGTTCTCCTTCCATTTCTATTTTTTGGAACAGTTTCAGAAGAATAGGTATTAATTCTTCTTGAAATGTTTGGTAGAATTCCCCTGGGAAGCCACCTGGCCCTGGATTTTTGTTTGTTGGGAGATTTTTGATGACTGCTTCCATTTCCTTAGTGGTTATAGGTCTGTTCAGGTTTTCTATTTCTTCCTGGTTCAGTTTTGGTAGTTGATACATCTCTAGGAATGCATCCATCTCTTCCAGGTTATCTAATTTGCTGGCATAGAGTTGCTCATAATATGTTTATAATTGTTTGTATTTCTTTGGTGTTGGTTGTGATCTCTCCTCTTTCATTCATGATTTTGTTGATCTGGGTCATTTCTCTTTTCTTTTTGATAAGCCTGGCCAGGAGTTTATCAATCTTGTTAATTCTTTCAAAGAACCAGCTCCTAGTTTCGTTGATCTGTTCTACTGTTCTTTTGGTTTCTATTTCATTGATTTCTGCTCTGATCTTTATGATTTCTCTTCTCTTACTGGGTTTAGGCTTTATTTGCTGTTCTTTCTCCAGCTCCTTTAGGTGTAGGGTTAGGTTGTGTACTTGAGACCTTTCTTGTTTCTTGAGAAAGGCTTGTATTGCTATATACTTTCCTCTTAGGACTGCCTTTGCTGCATCCCAAAGATTTTGAACAGTTGTGTTTTCATTTTCATTGGTTTCCATGAATTTTTTTAATTCTTCTTTAATCTCCTGGTTGACCCATTCATTCTTTAGTAGGATGCTCTTTAGCCTCCATGTATTTGAGTTCTTTCCGACTTTCCTCTTGGGATTGAGTTCTAGTTCAAAGCATTGTGGTCTGAAAATAGGCAGGGAATGATCCCAATCTTTTGGTACCGGTTGAGACCTGATTTATGACCTAGGATGTGATCGATTCTGGAGAATGTTCCATGGGCACTAGAGAAGAATGTGTATTCCATTGCTTTGGGATGGAATGTTCTGAATATATCTGTGAAGTCCATTTGGTCCAATGTGTCATTTAAAGTCTTTATTTCCTTGTTGATCTTTTGCTTAGATGATCTGTCCATTGCAGTGAGGGGGGTGTTAAAGTCCCCCACTATTATTGTATTGTTGTCAATGTGTTTCTTTGCTTTTGTTATTTTGTTATTTTTATTTTTTTAAAGATTTATTTATTTATTTATTTATTTGAGAGAGAATGAGAGAGAGCAAGCACATGAGAGGGGGGAGGGTCAGAGGGAGAAGCAGACTCCCCGCCGAGCAGGGAGCCCGATGCGGGACTCGATCCCAGGACTCCAGGATCATGACCCGAGCTGAAGGCAGTCGCTTAACCAACTGAGCCACCCAGGCGCCCCACTTTGCTTTTGTTATTAATTGCCTTATATAATTGGCTGCTCCCATGGTAGGGGCATAGATATTTACAATTGTTAGATCTTCTTGTTGGATAGACCCTTTAAGTAGGATATAGTGTCCTTCCTCGTCTCTTATTATAGTCTTTGGTTTAAAATCTAATTTGTCTGATATAAGGATTGCCACCCCAGCTTTCTTTTGGTGTCCATTAGCATGGTAAATGGTGTTCCACCCCCTCACTTTCAATCTGGGGTTGTCTTTGGGTCTAAAATGAGTCTCTTGCAGACAGCAGATGGATGGGTCTTGTTTCTTAATCCAATCTGATAGCCTGTGTCTTTTGATTGGGGCATTTAGCCCATTTACATTCAGGGTAACTATTGAAAGATAGGAATTTAGTGCCATTGTATTGCCTGTAAGGTGACTGTTACTGTATATTGTCTATGTTCCTTTCTGGTCTATGTTGCTTTTAGCCTCTCTCTTTGCTTAGAGGATTGTTTTCAATATTTCTTGTAGGGCTGGTTTTGTGTTTGCAAATTCCTTTAGTTTTTGTTTGTCCTGGAAGCTTTTTATCTCTCCTTCTATTTTCAATGACAGCCTAGCTGGATAGAGTATTCTTGGCTGCATATTTTTCTCATTTAGTGCTCTGAATATATCCTGCCAGTCCTTTCTGGCCTGCCAGGTCTCTGTGGATAGGTCTGTTGCCAATCTAATGTATCTACCATTGTAGGTTACATATCTCTTCTCCCGAGCTGCTTTCAGGATTTTCTCTTTGTCTCTGAGACTCGTTTTACTATTAGATGTCAGGGTGTTGACCTATTTTTATTGATTTTGAGAGGGGTTCTCTGCGCTTCCTGGATTTGATGCCTGTTTCCTTCCCCAAATTAGGGAAGTTCTCTGCTATAATTTGCTCCAATATACCTTCTGCCCCTCTCTCTCTTTCTTCTTCTTCTGGGATCCCAATTATTCTAATGTTGTTTCGTCTTATGGTATCGCTTATCTCTCGAATTCTGCCCTCGTGATCCAGTAGTTGTTTATCTCTCTTTTTCTCAGCTTCTTTATTTTCCATCATTTGGTCTTCTATATCACTGATTCTCTCTTCTGCCATTTATCCTAGCAGTTAGCGCCCCCATTTTTGATTGCACCTCATTAATAGTCTTTTTGATTTCGACTGGGTTAGATTTTAGTTCTTTTATTTCTCCAGAAAGGGTTTCTCTAATAACTTCCATGCTTTTTTCAAGCCCAGCTAGTATCTTTAAAGTGATGATTCTGAACTCCAGATCCTACATCGTACTAATGTCCGTATTGAGTAGGTCCCTGGCAGTCGGTACTACCTCTTGTTATTTTTGTTGAGGTGATTTTTTCCGTCTTGTCATTTTGTCCAGAGGAGAATAGATTAATGAGAGAACAAAATGCTAACAGGGTAACAACGTCCCCAGAAAATATACTCTAAACAAATCAGAAAAGACCTGAAGTGGGGGAAAAGAAAGGGAAAGAAAGAAAAAAGAAAAAGAAAAAGATAAAAACAAACAAAAACAGAACAAAACAAAAAAAAACAGAATATGATCAAATATGATCAGGCTGGTGCATAGATCAGTGCCACACACTAGATTTTGCGTGTATTTTGGTCTGTTAGAAGAAAGTGACTCCCAAAATTTTAAAGAAAGAAAAACATATATGTACAAAAATAAGGGTTGATACGATGAAGGAATGGAATATGACTGTAAAGATGAAAATTATAAAAAATTTTATAAAAGGAATTGATAAGAAGTTGTTTGAAAAAAGAAAGAAGAGGATTTAAAAAAAAAAAGGAAAAATAATGGAGAGAAAGTGATCAGGCAGGAAAGTAGAACAAAGCCATACACTAGAGATTTAGGGTATATTTTGATCTGTTAGAAGAAACTGGATCTCAAAATTTTAAAGAGAGAACAACTTATATATATATATGCCAAAAATGAGGGTAACTATGAAGGGCTAGAATATGACTCTAAAAATGAAAAATATAAAATGTTTTTTAAAAAAGGGATTGATAAGGGGCGCCTGGGTGGCTCAGTCATTAAGTGTCTGCCTTCGGCTCAGGTCATGATCCCAGGGTCCTGCATCGGGCTCTCTGCTCAGCGGGAAGCCTGCTGCTCCCTCTCCTGCTCCCCCTGCTTGTGTTCCCTCTCTCGCTGTGTCTCTCTCTGTCAAATAAATAAATAAAATCTTTAAAAAAAAAAAAAAAAGAAAAGGGATTGACAAGATGTTGTTTGAAAAAGGGAAAAAGAAAAATTGAAAAAAAAAAAAGTTAAAAATAAAATTAACTTTGAAAGACTACAGAATCATGGTAAAAAAGCCATGGATTCTATTTGCAGTATTCCCCCAGCACTGAAGTTCTGCCGTTCTCATTGATCGGTAAACTTGGTCTTGGCTGGCTGTTCTCACTGATCTTCTGGGGGAGGGGCCTTTTGCCGTGGTTCCCAAATGTCTTTGCTGGAGGTGGAATTGCCCCGCCCTTGCCCATCCGGGCTAAGTAATCTGCTTGGGTTTGCTCTCCCGAGCTTTTGTTCCCTGCAAGCTTTCCCTTCAGCTTTGGAGGCGGAGAATGAAAATGGTGGCCTCCCAATCTCCGCCCCAGAGGAGCCGAGAACTCGGGGCCCCGCTCCTCAGTGTGCCCCCAGAGAAAAGCAGTCAGTCACTCCCATCTCCCCAGTCTCCAGCCGCACTCCGTGCTCACCTGGCCTGTGACCGCGCATTTCTATCTCTGGCACCCGACCCCATGTGGACTCTCCAAACCCAGGAGATCCCTGTGGTGCGCTCCTGTGCCGCTCCTCCCAGGGGAGGAAGGTGAGTCTCCCCGGATCTGCCGCTTGTTGGGTCCCTGCTGGAGGAGCAGGGGCCCGACTGTGCCCCGGATCACGGTTTATGGCAACCCCGAGCTGAGACCCCGCGCCTGGGCTCCGTCTCTGCAGCCGGCTTCCCTGATCTGATACCCGGGAGCTCTGCCGCACTCAGGCACCCCCAGTCTTTCTGTGACCCCGAGGGTCCTGAGACCACACTGTCCCGCGAGGGTTCCACCCCCAGCTTAGCCACTGGAGTGATGTCCCTCAGCGGAGCCGACTTCTAAAAGTTCCGATTTTGTGCTCTGCTGCTCTATCACTTGCCAGAAGCGGCCAACGAAGGCCCCCTCTCCCGCCGTCTATCCTCCCAAATATCACCTCGGATTCACTTCTCCATACGTCCTACCTTCCAGAAAGTGGTCGCTTTTCTGTTCAGAGAGTTGCTTTTATTCCCGATCTCCTGTTGAGTTAGTAGGTGTTCAGAATGGTTTGATAACCATCCAGCTGAATTCCTGGGACCAGACGAAATCCAGGTCTCCTACTCCCCCGCCATCTTGCTCTGCCCCCAGATTTTTTCTTTTTTTTTTTTTAAAGATTTTATTTATTTATTTGACAGAGAGAGACACAGCGAGAGAGGGAACAAAAGCAGGGGGAGTGGGAGAGGGTGAAGCAGGCTTCCTGCGGAGCAGGGAGCCTGATGCGGGGCTTGATCCCAGGACCTTGGGATCATGACCTGAGCCCAAGGCGGACGCTTAATGACTGAGCTACCCAGGCGCCCCATTTTTTTCTTTTTTCTCAGGTCAATTGCATATCCATCTTGATCCTTCTCTTCACTGTTTTTGATTTTCCTTAATTATATGGTCCAGCTGGTCTAATACAATTTATGGCAGTTTGTAATATTCAAAGATGGCCACACAAATATATCCCATCTCATGTACTCTTCTTATAACATGATGCTGACATTGTTCCATCAAGAGGTGGGATCTAGGGGAGCCTGGGTGGTTCAGTCAGTTAAACATCTACCTTTGGCTTGGGTCATGATCCCAGGGTCCTGGGATCGAGTCCCTCATTGGGCTTCTTGCTCAGCGTGGAGCCTGCTTCTCCCTCTCCCTGTTTCTCCCCTCCTGCTCCTGCTCACACATACACACTCTCTCTCAAATAAATGAATAAAATCTTAAAAAAAAAAAAAAAAGCATCTGCCTTTGGCTCAGGTCATGATCCCAAGGTCCTGGGATCAAGCCCCACATTGGGCTTCCTGCTCAGTGAGGAGCCTGCTTCTTCCTCTCCCTCTGTTGCTTCCCCTGCTTGTGCTCTCTCTCTCTTTCTCTATCTCTCTGTCTGTCAAATAAGTAAATACAATCTTAAAACAACAACAATAACAACAGGTGGGATCTATGTTCCCTCCCCTTCAGTTGGGTAGGGCCTGTCTACAGTGGAAATGATGCTACATGACTTCCAAAGCTAAGTCATAAAGGCAATACATTTTCTGTCTGGCTCTCTTTCAGGACATGTCCCCTTTGGTGCCCTGAGCTACTGTGTAATAAGCCCCGCTGTCCTGAAGCCACCACACTGGAGAGACCATCTAGAGAAACCACATGGAGATGGAGATGCCCAGTAAGACCTCGGGAGTCCAGTCCCCACCTTTAAACTGCTCCAGTGCTGAGAGGAACAGACACAAAATGTCCCTGCTGAATTCTGCCTAAACTGCAGATTTGTAAGCCAAATAAAAAGTCATTGTTTTAAGTTTTTGGTAGTTTGTAACAAACAATAGATAAGCAGAATACAGTTCTTAATCCCAGTCATGACCTCCAAACTACCTTTTCCTGTAAACTCCCACTCTCAAGCTTCTCTTTCTCCTTGGGAAGGGTTGCTCTTTATTCAAATGCTTTCCCCCCACTCTTTTCTCCATTCATCAAATTCTATTTCCCTTCTGCCTTTTAGAATTTCCCCCAAATTTTAATTCTGCTCCTGGCTCCCTTATTTTGTTTTCTTTCATAGTTATAGTTTCAGTTGTATAAAAAAAAATCTTTTTTGTCTTTTCAATAGGGCTTGGAAGACCAAATCCTGTGCTCATTTGACCAGAGTCTTTAAAAAGTAATACACACACATACACACACACATCCATACATATATTTTCAAAATGGAATAAAAAAATCTGAGTGGAAGAAGGGGAATGAAATAATTTAATGAAGAGAATTTTTTGGCCTATCATAAGTAATGAATTTTGAAGTTCTGGACAGAGAATTAAGGAAAGTGGACAATCAACATGATGGAAAGCAAGGTTCAGGTATGAAAAACCTCCTTTATTTTGTTCAGAACACTTAACATGAGATCTATTCTCTTAGCAAATTTTAAGTCAACAATGCATTATTGTTGACTATTGGTACAATGTTGTACTATAGATCTTTAGAATTAATTCATCTTACTTAACTGAAACTTTATGACTGTTGATAAATAACTCATTTCCCTGTTCCCCATCCCCTGGGAACCATTATTCCAGTCTCTGATGTTCTGAATTTGACTATTTTAGATACCTCATATAAGTGGGATCATGTAGTACTTGTCTGTCTGTGACTGGTCATTTCACTTAGTATAACATTCTCCAGTTCATCCATGCTGTCACATATAACAGAATTTCCTTCTCTTTAATAGTTGAATAGGGAGCACCTGGCTGGCTCAGTCAGAAGAGCATGCGACTCTTGATCTCAGGGTCATGAGTTTGAGCCCCATGTTGGGTGTAGAGATTACATAAATAAATAAATAAATAAATAAATAAATAAATAAATAAATAAATAAATAAACTTAAAAAGAAATAAAAGTTGAATAACATTCCATTGCATGTATATACCACATGTCCCCAGTCAATGGGTGAACACATGGAGAAGTCAAGAGGCCTCCATGAACTTTCAAAAGACTGCCTTTTCTTACCTCCCTCTGAGAAAAATATTCCCATGAGTGGCTTTCTTCCAAGAGCTGTCGTTACTTCAAAAGTCAACGCACATCTTAGCCCATGGCTCATTGGATCAGAGACGGTGCCCAAACTGTCTGAACATATGCAACTCGACCCTCTGAGGCTGTCTGGGGCATGAAACTGTTCAGAAGAGGCATTCCACTTTGTATGGTGGAGGGTTGACCAATCATAGCCTCTTTCATAGGAAATATATATCCTAAATGAACAAACATAAGGATGGGTACTCAACTCAGGCTATCTCCTGAGCCTCAAGTCTCCATGGACATCCATCAAAGAAACATAGGCAGAGAGGTTGTAAGGCTGGGGAAATGTACCATGCTCCTTCTAGTTCTATTGTATCCTTGCACTAACTTCCAATCTCAAAAGAAATCTCTGGGCATATTTGCCACAGATGACTTAAAAGGAAACAGACTAATAGAATGAAACATAAGAACCAAAGTCAGAGTTTGTAATTTATTCTCTGTTCAGCATTAAGGCTTTGGAAAGGGCAACACATCTGCCATTGCTTTGCAAAAAAACAAAGTGATTTATAAATGGAGCTGAAATCCTTGCTAATGACCAACTGGTATTTGTTCCTGTCTGACCATCTGCATCAGATCTACTGCTCAATACCTAAATAACTAGAAACTCTGGGGATGTGGGAGAGAAATCCCTGGAAATCTGCATTTTAAGTTTCCTCAAGTGCCCCTCTATGCACTGAAGTTTGAGAACCCCAGGTAGCTTTCTTTGGATGGTGTGTGTGTGTATGTGTGTGTGTGTGTGTATGTGTAGGGCATATGCACAACCTGTGTGTCGAGGGTTTTTGTGGTGGGGCCAATGATATTGCCTAGAAAGGAGAGCGAAATCAGCAAATTCCTGCTGAGCCCACACAGAAGCAGCCCCTTTGAGGAGGGATTGCCTTTTGAAGAGGATGTTTGTAAGAACTGAGTTCAAATATTGTAGAGTGTAGTGAAGGGCTCCTTAGGTCAAGGTTGGCATCAAAGGAAAAGGACCCATTGTCTAGGGCATGAAATTGGGCAAGCAAGAACCCACTCTCAAGTAAGCAGCCCCACTTAACAAGACAAGCCATGAGCAGGCTATTTAACTATATGCACAGGTATGGCAATATGAGTAGTCAACACACTGAAATACTTTTGTAATGGTTGCTCAGTAGCCACTGCCTCAATCCCCACTCGCCTCAGGTGTTCTCTCTACCTGACCACTCTCAACCGGCTCCCTCCAGTACCCATGAACTAGTGATCAAAGGCTAATGCCAGGCATGGTGGGGGTTCTAGCACCCCGCACCGGCACTACAGCTGACTTGTCTTCTGATTGGTTGGTGCCCATGTTCTACAGATGGTTTAATATTTCAGGTCACATCTGTAGTGGATGATTTGTTTCTGACAATAATATCAAAACTTAGTTTGGAACAGTAGCAGCCTGGTTAAACTCTGGACTAGGAATTCAGGATGCTTCTTATTGGAATTCCAGCAAACCTCCTTCTTAAACTTTGAGGTCCCTTCTGGAATCCTGACATGCCAAGGTAGAGAGAACACCCCAAGAGACAGATACCAGACTCCCTTTTAATCTTGATATACAAGGCCATGAGCCGGTCCTAATTCAATTTCAAAAATAAAGACATAAAATTACTACTAATCCAGGGATCATGGGGCAATACATATTGGTTAAATAAGCATAAGGAATTACTGTTTTTATTAAATTACTATGTATGCCACAGGATGGATCGTTGTGTTACTGAAAACAGATCATCAAGAACTGCAGTTTTTCTGGCCATTTGAAATTCAGACCACTAGAATGGACAGTCCAAGGTTTTCTTGCTTTCTTTCTTTCTTTTTTCCTTCCTGTTTTGTTCACTGATGTCTCATTGCCTAGAACAGTGCCTGGAACATAGCAGGTGCCAAAAAATGTTTATTGCATGAAAACTACAATTTCAAAGGATTCTCAGTTTGTTGTTTTATTTCAGCAGAGGCAAGAAGAAATTAGCAGGAGGTATCAAACTGATTTCCTACATGGAAGCAGCAGCATCCAGAATACCTACCCCTTGCAACAGTGGGAACCTCCATTGTAACTTAAAAATCAGTGATTACGATTCTCAACCCCCGCTCAAGGCCAACTGCAATTTCCTATTTCATGAAGGAATAGTCCACTAAAGATAGGACAAAAACATAAGCATGTCCACATTATTCTAGACGGTATTTGAGCTCTGTGAGGGAGGCTTCAGTTAAAGGCTCACTTGGTGATGGGCTCTGGGCAGAGGTCATCTAGACCCAGGAACTCATCTCAAGTGGCCAGAGGGATTTATAGATGAGGGGAGAGACTTCAGTCTTGATCTCCTGTTGTCAGAGTTTTTTCTCAGGATTTTGCTTGTTTTGCATTTTTCATTTGCTTCTCTGAGCCTCATTAAACACTTCCTTAAACATTCATTCCCAGATGTTTTTTTTTTTTCTCCCTTATTCCTTCT
The DNA here is from genome assembly GCF_029215605.1 of Mirounga angustirostris. NCBI lineage: Eukaryota > Metazoa > Chordata > Mammalia > Carnivora > Phocidae > Mirounga > Mirounga angustirostris. The sequence goes on along the minus strand of NW_026991709.1, from coordinate 169,497,520 downwards.
GAGCCCACAACAACCAAACCGTCAAAACAAAACACTCAGAGAGAACTGGCAGGTCATTTAAATTCAGTAGATTTTAGTTGCCTTAGCACGATCACATTAAATCAAAACAAACAAAAAGCACCTCCTTTAATGGGTGTCCCCCTGAACATTAACTAGTAATGTGAGTCGTTATATTTATAGTTGTAATTTCTTGGGCACCTATTATGTGCCAGCCAGGTATTATACATACATAGGTTAACTTTTGTGTTGATAATAACAGGGAAACTGAGGTTTAGAGAGACTGTCTTGCTCGGTGGAAGGACGCAGTCATAAATCCTGATATCAAAGTGTCTATGAGGGCACCTGGGTGGCTCAGTTGGTTAAGCGTCTGCCTTTGGCTCAGGTCATGATCCCGGGGTCCTGGGATCGAGTCCTACATCAGGCTCCCTGCTCAGTGGGGAGCCTGCTTCTCCCTCTCCTTCTGTCTGCCGCATCCCCTGCTTGTTCTCTCTCTGACAAATAAATAAAATCTTTTTTAAAAAGTGTCTATGACATATTCAGTGCAAAAAGACAAGATTCATAAAAGTATGTTATACTTGGGACACCTGGGTGGCTCAGTCAGTTAAGTGTCTGCCTTCAGCTCCGGTCATGATCCCAGGGTCCTGGGATCGAGTCCCACATTGGGCTTCTTGCTAAGCAGGGAGCCTGCTTCTCCCTCTGCCTGCTCTGCTTGTGCTCCGACAAATAAATAAAATCTTAAAAAAAAAAAGTATGTTATACTTAATCTCATTAACAGAAAAATATACATAATAAGCCCATATATATGCACTCACACAATAGATGTTTGTAAACACATGCTAAAAACATACAGAAAGCTGCACAATCTTGGGTAAGTTACCTATCTTCTCTAACCCTTGGTTCTTATATTTGTAAAGCAGGCGTACTAAAAGTATCTCTGACATAGAAAGGATATGAGGATTAAATCAAACAGTCTCTACGAAGCTTTTAGCTTGTGCCTGACACAGAAGTGAGTCCTTGATCCATTTTTTGCTATTATTATTATTATTGATACTACTACTATTATTAAAGAAAACTATTATTATTATTACTATTGATACTACTACTCCTATTGCTAAAGAAAACTAACCAAACTGTCAAGAGCAATTACCTCTAGGAAGTGAAGCTGGGATGAGGGAAGGAATAGTGATTGTATTTTCTACTTCACAGAACACACATCTGAGGTATTGGAAGTATTTTACACCAATCAGACGCTACTACTAATATATATTATGTAAATTGTTTTATAGAAAATACCTCTCCTGCCAAAACTTATTTTCCCAACTCCTTTTATCTCCCCCTACAAGCAACCAGTAAAATAATAATGAACTCTTTAAAAAATGAATCTTAAAGGTCTGTTTAAATGCTTCTGTTCCATCGCATATTTTTGGGCCCAAAGCATTGTGCAGAACCCGATGTTATTAACAAAGTTTTCTTTGGATGCCCTGATTCAGTCCTCCCCCAGAACATGGGCAGAGCAGACCACCTGCCTAGGCCTGGTCAACGCCTGGGGTATTCTGGACTGACGTGTCTATCCTGAAAGCTTGCAGGCCGCCTTTGAACTTGCTTTGGCAGCGGATGAAACCCTCCCCCCGCCTCGCAGACGATCCCGCGGCGCGTCAGAACATTGCTCCCGCTTCTTGCAGCCAGGAGGAGCCCCTGCAGCGCGCCCTGCAGCCGTCAGCTGGAGCTAAAAGGCTGCGGCGCCGGCGCGGAGACCGTGGGAAGCCTCGCCGCGGGGGCGCATCCCTTCCGCCGCACTGGCTGCCGGCGCGCGCCGGCCCGCGGAAATGCGAGGCGTCCTTCGCGAAGCTGGACGGAAGTTCACGTACATCTCGCTTTTCTACCCCTCTCTTTATTCCACTATCAAAGGTTGATTTAGGAGTTCAGTAAAACCAAACTGAAGCATTCTCAAGGGAGAGAGATCACACTGTTGAGAGGACTGGAAACTGGCTGTCACTTCACTCATTGGGAAGCACTTACAGACCTCCCTAACCAGATGTCAGACCCGGAGCTAGACTCTGGGATGCCAAGTTGAGGAAGATAATGCCAGCCTCAGTCTGGTCAATAATAATGGGGTACAAGATGGTTACGATGAAACCATTTTGTTCTGCTTTTGCCCGAAGTACTGAAGTAATAAATGTCACATCTCAATGTGCAGCGTGAGGTCGCCTTGAAGTACTTGCCCAAGGAATGGCTTTGAGATGACGAGCCCTTCACCCCAAAGAGGGTGGGAAAGGGGCCCAGATGGGGAAATTAAAGGAAAGGACAGTGTTTGGAGACAGCTGTTGGTGAGTCGAGCCCTTCCTCAGCCCTCACCTCCCGTGAGGGGGTTTGTGGGGGTACCTAATTGTCACCTTAAAGCTGGGGAAAGAGGTTTGAAATGAACCCCTCAGAGAAGCTGGGCGATGCAGTGGACTCCTGCATGTGTAATCTAAAACATGTGGCTTGGGGTTGGCTAGCTGTTCTGACTGAGGAGAGAAAAAAACACTACCACACTAGGGACAATCTTGTGCCCACGGTTTGTGAGGCCAAGTATGGTTGAGTGTTTCCAGGGGAACAGATGTGGATCATCTGTGGAGGGAACTGGGATGGGACTGTCTTAGGTTTCATCCTTGGAGGCTTCCTGGTGGGATGAGGAGACCTCAGCAGAAAACAGACTCCTGGATCCTCTGATTCTAAAGGAAGGAGTCCTCAAGCCACCTGCTAGAATAGAGATGCATTGGCCCCAGTCCGGTGAATTGATGAGCTACTGCCCGTGGTCCATGAGAGTAAGAGTCAGCATGAAACATTTGCCACACCCAGAAAGTACCAGCATCTATCATGGCAACGAAGGTTGAATCAACACTTCCTGGTTCACATACCCCACTCTCCACCTCCACTAGGTCTGATACTTCATGGGTCAGTAGATCATGTGGCCCAGTTTGACCAGGATAGTTCTGATTTACATCTGAGGTCCTGGTATAATTATCAACAGCACCCCTTCACTTTCAAAAGGGTCTCATTTTGGATAATAAATTACATTTTCATCCTACTGATGGAAGAATAGGGGTAGCTGCTTATGGACTGAATTGTGTCTGCCCCCCCGCCCCGGGGGGGCAAAATGATATGTTAAAGCTCTAATCTCCAGTGCCGCAGAATGTAACTGTATTCGGAAATAAGATATTTACAGAAGTAATCAAATTAAGATGCAGTCATTAGGGTGGGGTCCTTATAAAAAAGGGGAATTTAGACACAGAGACAGACACATACACAGGGAGAATGAAGCCATGTGAAGATGAAAGCAAAGATGGGGAAGTACATCTACAAGCCAAGCAACACCAAAAATGGCTAGCAAATCCCTAGAAGCTGGGAGGAGAGGCCTGGAACAGAGTCTCCCTCACAGCCCTCAGAAGGAACCTGCCTGTCAACACTTCTAGCCTCCACGCTGTGAAACTATACATTTCTTCACAGCCATACAGTCTGTCGTCCTTAGTTATAGCAGTTCTAGGAAGCAAATACACCAGGAAATAGAAGTAGCCAATCTTGCCCTATGTCCCTTCCCAAAGGTCCAGTCTGCAGTTGGCGTAAACTGTAATAATTTTTTTTTTCCAATTTCTTAAGACTTGATATATTGGATTATGTGCAGTGATTTAAAGGGACAGCAAGATGTTTTTGTTACGTAAGAGTGACAGGGGCAGGAGAAGAATGGGCACATAGAACAATGGTATACCAAGGGGACACTGGTTGCTGCAGTAAAGGGATGCATTGTCTATAAAGGAGGTAACACAATAATAAACAACAACAGTTTATCTGTTTTTTATTATCCCCATGCTGGCAAAATGGAACAATGTCAGTGATAAAACACTCCTTCTTTGTGGGAGGTGGGGGACCACTCCCACCTCTTGGTATGTGGTTGCCCTAGGGTGGATTTAAAGGACAGGACAGTGAGAAATGGGGAAAACAAAACAAAACAAAACAATTATTGAATCCAGTGGATTTCAATTGGAGGCAATTTTGCCCCTCCAGGATAGCTGGTAATGTCTGGAGACATTTTTAGTTGTCACAACTGGGGGCCAGTGTGCGCTACTGGCCCCTAGTGGAGGGAGGCCAGGGATGACGCTAAAGATCCTACAGAGCACAGGATGGCTGCCCCAAACACAGAATGAGTGGGTCCCAAATGCCGGTAGTACTCGAGATTGAGAAACACTGGTCTTAACACAGCAGCCACAAGATGTATATACTAAGTGTTCCTAAAGTGTTTGTGAGAACAGCCCAGCAAGGATTCCCACGGCATGCTGTTACAGAATGTGAACTCTTAGAAGGAGGGGATTAGGTCAGTCATTTTCTGGGTAGCATGCCTGGCACAGGAACACCCAGGAGGGAATTTCCACATTAGGCATTGGAATCCTTTTTTTTTTTAAAGATTTTATTTATTTGACAGAGAGAGACACAGAGAGAGGGGGAACACAAGCAGGGGGAGTGGGAGAGGGAGAAGCAGGCTTCCCGCAGAGCGGAGAGCCCGATGCGGGGCTCGATCCCAGGACCCTGGGATCATGACCTGAGCCGAAGGCAGACGCTTAACCGACTGAGCCACCCAGGCACCCCAGGCATTGGAATCTTGAATGTGAGAAGAATAGTGGCATTTAATGAGCGCTTTCTATGGGCAGAGCACTGTGCTAAGAGATTTTATTATATTATTGCGTTTGACTCTCATGACAACCCTGAGAGCTAGATATTATTGCCATTTTAGGCTCAGAGAGGTGAAGTAATTTGCCAAAAGTCAGAAGTGAGAGAATGGGGATGCAAATCCATACCTGCATGACACCAAAATGCATACTTTTATCCCTGAAATTATAATACTGACTAGTAATCAAATCCACCAAAAAGTAATGATGACTTAGATAACAAATTTACTTTCTTGGGGCGCCTGGGGGGCTCAGTCGGTTAAGCATCTGCCTTTGGCTCAGGTCATGATCTCAGGGTCCTGGGATCAAGGCCCGAATCGGGCTGTCTGCTCAGCGGTGAGTTGGCTTCTCCCTCTCCCTCTGTGATCTCTCTTGCTTTTGCTCTCTCTCAAATAAATAAATAAAATCTTAAAAAAACACAAATTTAGTTTCTTTTCTTTTAACAAAAATGCATCATCACATCTCATTTTTTCTTACCCTAAAACACATTCTACCTTCCTTGCGTATGGAATTGCTTCCTTTATTTCTGATAGTTTTAATTATGTATAAGAATTATAAGAAATAAAAATAAATGCTATTTGACTTTAAAATCTCACTGTTGAGAAATGTGAAAAAGAAAAGCTGTTTTCACCACTATCATTTTTGTTTTCCTGGATATCCTAGCTGATGTAATTAGAAAATAAAACTAAATGAATTTTTATAATATGACTTCCTTACCTGTATGTTAATTAGAACTCTTATCACTTGGAAACCTTACTTTCTAGCAAAAACTAAGAAGAAAGCTATCATGTTGGGGTGCTTGGGTAGTTCAGTCAATTAAGCACTTAACTCTTGATTTCAGCTCAGGTCATGATCTCAGGGTCATGAGATTAAGCCCCGCCTCAGGCTCTGCGCTGGGTGTGGAGCCTGCTTAAGATTCTCTCTCCTTCCCTCTCCCCCTCACCCTACCCCTTGCAAAAGAAGCAAGTTATTGTGAACTGTTACATCAATATTCTTTAGACTGGCAAATTTTTGAATACACTTTATAATTCCTAGAAGCATATGCTTCTTTCTTTTTTTTTTTTTAAAGATTTGTTTGAGAGAGAGAGTGCAGTGGGGAGGGGCACAACTCAAAGGTTTCAAGTTACCAGAATGTAGAGGCCACTTTTAGGCAACAGGCTTGAGCACTGAAAACCTGAGTGAGGTAAAAGGACCCACGGTGGACACTGAGCTGAATGCAGGCTCAGTAAGTGACCCACCTCAAAATAGCCATAGACCCTAACTGACCAATTACAACCAGCCACCTTAGGTGGATCTAAGATTCCTAAGATTACCAAAAAAGGGAAAATTCAATATGTTCTCATACCACCTCACTCTGCCCTATAACTGCAGCCCCTCACCACCACCTTGTGGCAGTCTGTCCTTTGCTGTCCTGCCCACCTTGCTCCCTTCCGGTGTATTCAATAAACTTCTATCTCCTTTGTTCTGCCTTGAGTGAATTCTTTCACTGCGCACACCCCATCGGCCTCCACCCAGTTGGGATGCCCCACATTTGGTGGCCCCTTATCTGATCGGGACATCCCAGATAAAAGATTTTTGGAAGCTATTTTTATTTTATTTATTTATTTTTATTTATTTATTTATTTATTTTTTAAAGATTTTATTTATTTGACAGAGAGACACAGCGAGAGCAGGAACACAAGCAGGGGGAATGGGAGAGGGAGAAGCAGGCTTCCTGCTGAGCAGGGAGCCTAATGCGGGGCTCAATCCCAGGACCCTGGGATCATGACCTAAGCCGAAGGCAGACGCTTAACAACTGAGCCACCCAGGTGCCCTTGGAAGCTATTTTTAAAGACATCTACCAGGGGGTCCCTGGGTGGCTCAGTCGTTGGGCGTCTGCCTTCGGCTCAGGTCCTGATCCCAGTATCCTGGGATCGAGCCCTGCATTGGGCTCCTTGCTCCTCGGGGGGCCTGCCTCTCCCTCTCCCACTCCCCCTGCTTGTGTTCCCTCTCTCTCTGTCTCTCTCTGTCAAATAAATAAATAAAATCTTAAAAAAAAAGACATCTACCATAACCATAATTACTGCTCCTAAAAACTCTTATCGCACTGACATCTATTTTTTTTCACGTTTATAACCAGCTTTTATCATTTAATGTTATGTTTTATTTCCCCCACCATTAAATACCCTTAATAAGTATTTTTTTTCCTACAAAGTGATTTTTAATTAGTGATATTCCTACCTCAACTACCCCTATGCATGCATGCACATACACATTCAAATCATAGATGGATCTAATGGGGAAGGGGCGATATTGTTCCTCTGGGGGAAAAAATCCATTTTAATAATAAAATAAACCTCTTGAAACTCAGGTTTTTAAAGAAAATTGAGAGACGCCTGGGTAACTCAGTCAGTTAAGTGTCTGCCTTCGGGTCAGGTCATGATCCCAGGGTCCTGGGATTGAGTCCTGCATGGGGCTCCTTGCTCAGCGGGGAGCCTGCTTCTCCCTCTGCCTGCCACTCCCCCTTCTTGTGTGCTCTATCTCTCTGACAAATAAATAAATAAAATCTTAAAAAAAAAAATTGAAACATATTAATAACCAAGAGTTTATTAACACAAACATGAAGTTATTAATACAACCTCATGGTTATTACTACTATAATATGCTCTAAGAGAATATGAACACCAGGGAAACTTTGTTGTATCACAATTGTTTCTCTCATGTTGTTTATATTTAGTCTTAAAAGTACTAGTGCTTTTTTAAAAAATTTTTTTTATTAAATTCAACTAATTAACATATAATGTCTTATTGGTTTCAGAGGTACAGGCCTGTGATTCATCAGTTTTATATAATACCCAGTGCTCATTACATCATGTGCCCTCCTTAATGTCCATCACCCAATTATCCCATCACTCTATCCCGTCCCTCCAGCAACCCACAGTTTGTTTCCCATGATTAAGAATATCTTATGGTTTGTCTTCCTCTCTGGTTTCGTCTTGTTTTATTTTTTCCTCTCTTTCCCTATGATCCTCTGTTTTGGTTCTTAAATTCCACATATCAGTGAAACCATGTGATAATTGTCTTTCTCTGATTGACTTATTTCACTTAGCATTATATCCTCTAGGGGCGCCTGGGTGGCTCAGTTGGTTAAGCGACTGCCTTCGGCTCAGGTCATGATCCTGGAGTCCCTGGATCGAGTCCCGCATCGGGCTCCCTGCTCGGCAGGGAGTCTGCTTCTCCCTCTGACCTTTCCCCCTCTCATGTGGTTTCTCTCATTCTCTCTCTCAAATAAATAAATAAAATCTTTAAAAAAAAAAATTAAGCATTATACCCTCTAGTTCCATCCATGTTGTTGCAAATGGCAAGATTTCATTTTTGGATGGCTACATAGTATTACGTTATATCTATCTATCATCTATCTATCTATCTACACCGCATCTTCTTTATCCATTCATCTGTTGATGGACATCTGGGCTCTTTCCACAGTTTGGCTATTGTGGACATTGGTGCTATAAACATTGGGGTGCAGGTGCCCCTTTGGATCACTACATTTGTATCTTTGGGGTAAATACCTAGCAGTGCAGTTGCTGGGTTGTAGGGTAGGTTTATTTACAACTTTTTGAGGAATCTTCATACTGTTTTCCAGAGTGGCTGCACCAGTTGCATTCCCACCAACAGTGTAGGAGGGTTCCCCTTTCTCCGCATCCTCACCAACATCTGTCGTTTCCTTACTTGTTAATTTTAGCCATTCTGACTGGTGTGGGGTGGTATCTTGTTGTGGTTTTGATTTGTATTTCCCTGATAACGAGCAATGTTGGGCATTTTTTCATGAGTCTGTTGGCCATTTGGATGTCATCTTTGGAGAAATGTCTGTTCATGTCTTCTGCCCATTTCTTGATTGGATTATTTTTTCTCTGGGTGTTGAGTTTGATAAGTTCTTTATAGATTTTGGATACTAGCCCTTTATCTGATACGTCATTTGCAAATATTTTCTCCCATTCTGCCGGTTGTCTTTTAGTTTTTTCAGCTGTTTCCTTTGCTGTGCAAAAGCATTTTATCTTGATGAAGTCCCAACAGTTCATTTTTGCCTCTGTTTTCCTTGCCTTTGGAGACGTGTCTAGCAAGAAGTTGCTGTGGTTCAGGTCGAAGAGGTTGCTGCTTGTGTTCTCCTCTACGATTTTGATGGATTCCTGTCTCACATTTAGGTTGTTGATCCATTTTGAGTCTATTTTTATGTATGGGTAAGAAATGGTCCAGTTTCATTCTTCAGCATGTGGCTGTCCAACTTTCCCAACACTATTTGTTGAAGAGACTGTCTTTTTTCCATTGGATATTCTTTCCTGCTTTTTTAAAGATTAGTTGACCATAGAGTTGAGGGTCCAGGAGTGTCTGGGTGGCTCAGTTGTTAGGTGTCTGCCTTCAGCTTGGGTCGTGGTTCTGGGGTCCTGGGATCGAGCCCCGCATCAGGCTCCCTCCTCGGCGGGAAGGCTGCTTCTCCCTCTCCCACTCCCCCTGCTTGTGTTCCTCTCTTGCTATCTCTCTCTCTGTCAAATAAATAAACAAAATCTTAAAAAAAAAAAAAGAGGTGAGGGTCCATTTCTGGGTTTTCTGTTCTGTTCCATTGATCTATGTGTCTGTTTTTGTCTTAGTACCATACTGTCTTGATGATTACAGCTTTGGAATAGAGCTTGACCACTGACATCTATCTAAATCATTTGCTCCCAACAAGTATGTTTAGACTACTCACAAAAACTTCATGAGACGTTAGACAAAGTAAGCCATCATCTCAAGCTAATTTCCTTGCTGACAAATTTTGCAACAGAGATAACATGAACTTATTTGACCTGTGAAAATTGGTAATGAGAAAGTCATTAAAATGAAGTTGTGAGGTTTGGGCAGGGGGAGCTCTCACTCCCTACCACTCGTTGTCAATTGCAGACCCAACAGGAAGAGATAGACTTGACCTTGCACATGGATACTACTCCAGCCAGAGGAAAAGAGGTTTTCCTCATCCCCCTGGGCAACAGCTCTGCCAGTGAGAAGCCACCACACTGTGAACTTCCAGTTTACTCCAATGGTCTCTTAGTTCATAACAGCCTTCCCAACTTACCCATTTTCTCCTCAAAAAACATGCCTCTCCTTGGTTCCCTGGACTTACCTGTGGTTTTGCTGCAGCTTGTTTGTCCCATGCAGCAATTCTTCTTTTCCCCAAATAAACCCATCCTTTGCTGGTTAAAATAACTGGTAGTGTCTATTTTTAAGGTTAACGGACTTTTAGTAAGCCTATGTAGAATAAAAGTACTCTATTTAATGCTAACTCTAAAGACACATGTTTGGGGCGCCTGGCTGGCTCAGTCGAAGACAGTATGACTCTGGATCTCAGGGTTGTGAGTCGGAGCCCCACGTTGGGTTTAGAGATTATTTAAATTTTTTAACTTTTTTAAAAAGACACACCTGTTTTAATTAAACCAACAAAACAGAACTAGCTTTAATATTGAATATTTTCCCAGATCATGTAAATCTGAAATCATCAGAGCTAGTTTCTACCATATTTTTGAGAATTCAATTTATATAAGCACTTCATTTTCTTTAAGCCAACTAGATAGAGCTCTTTTACAAATTAATTTCAGCAATACCATCTGAAGGTAGAAAATACCATATATCGGGCGCCTGGGTGGCTCAGTTGGTTAAGCGACTGCCTTCGGCTCAGGTCATGATCCTGGAGTCCCTGGATCGAGTCCCACATCGGGCTCCCTGCTCGGCAGGGAGTCTGCTTCTCCCTCTGACCCTCCCCCCTCTCATGCTCTCTGTCTCTCATTCTGTCTCAAATAAATAAATAAAATCTTAAAAAAAAAAAAGAAAATACCATATATCTACAACACATATATACACGGACAGCCACAAACAGATGTAAACAGAGGCCTTTTAGCTTCCATTTCAAAATTACTGCCATGAATTAAGTACAATAATACAAAACTCACTAGTTAAAAAAGAAGTTGGATCTAAATTGTTTTTCTGGTAGATAGGCTAGATTAAGGTGATCTGCTCAGATGATTAAAGCTTTTTGTATTAATATTTGCGGTGAAGACACTTAAGATTTGTCCTCAACAAGTCAAGTTCCAAATGACCTTTCCCCCTTTTGTTTTTTCTTTTGATAAGAATTACCTCTGAAGACTACCATCTACATAATGACACTTGACTCTTCCGTTTTCTTTAGTTCCTATAAAATAGAAAATAAAATGAACTGTTTTTCCAATGAATGAAAAATGAGCCCCTTCCAAGGAACTTGCTTATCCCATTAGAATTTTTCTTTTGCCTCATCTCATATTATCCATATTGAGGAAATCTTCCCACAAAGTATCTCCTCTGTCTTCAATACCTACCATCTCATATTATGTACTTTGTTGCATTGTAGTGTATTGCATATTTTTATACTGATGCAATAAAAGTAATTCCATCAAAAAAAAAAAAAAAAGAATTACCTCCATAAGTTTGGGTATCAAAGAGATGGTCTAGATAAGAGTTCTGGATAAGATCCCAGGAGAACATTTACATCACAAAGGCACAGAAAAAAAGTTTCTACACACCTTTTGAGATAAATAGGGGGAGTGTTGGGGGGTTGGTAAAAAGGACTGTTAGACTTTGAATTGTTTCTAGAGCTGCCATCTCTGGTCCTGTAAAGACTAGATTTGTAAAAAAAAAAAAAAAAAAAAAGACAGCTGTCTTTAATTCCTCAAAGAATTGTGTTGCCACCTAAAGGATATCAAGGACTAACATACCCACTCACCTATGTTAGAATGTTTTCCTTGCCCACTGGATACATTTAGCTTAGGGGAGGTGGCCTTAAAAAAAAAAATTCTTATCAGGCTCTATATATCAGCTTCCAATTTGGCTACATTTCTGGTCATAGAGTTATTAAATCCCTCCAAATATCTTTTTTTAAAAAAGATTTTATGTATTTATTTAAGAGCAGAGAGAGAGAGAGATCATGAGCAGGGGGGAAGGGCAGAGGGAAAAGCAGACCCCCCGCTGAGCAGGGAGCCCGCTGTGGGACTTGATCCCAGGACCCTGGGATCATGACCTGAACCAAAGGCAGATGCTTAACCAACTGAGCCACCCAGGCACCCTAAATCCCTCCAAAAATCTTGTCAGTTTTCAGTCAGCACAAACAGTCAATATTTCTGGCAGCATTGCACAACCATTAATTTTAGTTTGCTTCCCCTTGGCTATTTAAGGAAATAAGGTAGCATCTGACCAGTAAAATCCTTCAGAATCCCATTAACTTTGGGAAGTGCCCTCCTTCCAGGATAGATATGGGGGTATAGAAGTGGATGTTAAAGAATCTGCATAGGACCTTTGAGACAGTCTCTTTTCCAGTGTCCCAGTTGATTACAGCTGGGATATTGATCCTTGGACCAGCATTTTGACAATGGACCCCTAGGAGGGTGCAATGGGGGAGGCCCAGCTGTTATTCCAAGTGCCTTGTGATGTGGGAAACAAAGGCAGAAGAAAAACTACTAAATTCCCTTACTATCTACAGTCTATTGACAAGTCCTTGAAACAGGCAGAGTGACATTCCTCTAGGGACCCAACTGCCTCGAGTTTGCTAAGGGCAAAAGGCAATCTTAGCCCAACCCCCAGGATCCTGTAAGTCTATTTTAACATATAAAAAGTCTTTTGGAAATCTTCCTTTATCTCTACCCCACAAGATACATGTTGGCAATGGTCCTCCCAAGCATGTGACCCACCGATATATATCAGAAGGGTCTCATGACTCGGGTTTTATGAGTGTAATAAATGACCTTTTCCCAGCAATAGCTAGCCCCCTCAAGGTCCTGGAAACCTTGCTTCCAAAATTCCTTAGAGACTTACGCTATCCCTAACCCCCTCCCAACTTGAAAGTATATAAGGGCCACTCCTCATGACCCCAGTGCAGCTCTTTCTGCCCATGGGTCCTGTCCCCGTGCTTTAATAAAAATCACCTTTTTGCACCACAGATGCCTCAAGAATTCTTTCTTGTCCAACGGCTTCGAACCCTAACATCTCCTACATCACCTTGGAGCTGGCGTGGCTCTGAAGCAAATAGCTGGCAGACCTACGTTTACATTGTTGTTCCAAAGTCCTTTCAAAGTACTCAGCTATGGCCATGACTTGAGTCAGGCTGGTGGCCTCCCATCTCATTTTCTGCCCTTTTACCAATCCACTAATCTCAGGAGTTAATCCATTTACAAGTAGGGCAGCTAGAGCAGGTTGGATGACCTTCTTTGTTGTATGGAACCCAGAATACCATCGGAAGAGAGCTTCCAAACAGGTCTTAAAGTCGGCCACAGATTCATCTTTCTTTTGTTTGCATGTGTGGATATTAGATCAATCAATGCAGTTAGGGAAGACTCTCTGAATGGTTTATAAAAGATCGATTGCTCTTTTGCCAGGTTTGGCTGGTCCATGAGGGAAACCTACTGAAGATCAAGGATCTCAAATATCATCCTTGGGGTTTTGCCATTTTTGCTTCCTGCATCCATTTTTGGGCTTCACCAGGTCTTACCAACATGTACATGCACTGATAAAGATCCGGCAGCCTGGGAGCGTAAGTCCGATAATGACTCAAAGTTCTTCCAAAAACTAATGGGATCCACCCTAGGTTTAGAAAATGTTTTCCCTACAGCCCTAAGTTTCACCTTTGACCAAGGAGTGAGAGGTGTCTAAAGAGGGCCTCCTGCAACCTCAGGTGTTTTTATTTTAAAAGGTAACTATTTAATAGTCTCTTTAGAGTGGAAAGGCAATTCAGAGAGAGGATTAGGGGACTGGGAGCACTCTGGTAAAGGATAGAGGGAGTAGAAAGTGTCACATGAATCTCAGTCTTCTGTCTTAGGTACCTCTTGTGTCTTTAACTTTTCATTAGCCTTTTGTAATGACTCTTTCAATGAGATTCAAAATTTCAATTTTGAAATCTTGGAAGCTTCTGCATACCAGTTAAAATAGGTATTCCATTCAGTTTAATTCAGGAACTTCTCAATCTTACCAATTGGCATATTCCCCATAATGACCATTGTAAATTCTAGGTTTTTAAGTAAGATTTTGCCACTTTTGTAGATATCTACAGCTTTCTGGGATTATCATTTTTAGACATAAAATGAGCAGGCATGCTGGAAGTAGTATGCTTAACATTTTATTTATTTATTTGAGAGAGAGAGTGTGTATGAGCAGGAGGAGGGGCAGAGGGAGAGAAATAAGCAGACTCCCCACTGAGCAGGGGAGCCCGATGCAGGGCTCGATCCCAGGACCCTGGGATCATGACCTGAGCCGAAGGCAGATGCTCAACCAACTGAGCCACCCAGGCACCCTGTGCTTAACTATAGATTTAAAAAATCCCATTTCTTTTAGCTAAGAGTTTCTGTGTTTCTTGAAGCCAGATTAATACTTCAAACAGATGTGCCTCTGGGTTGGGGATTGTGTGTACCTCATTGCACGCAAATTTTACCTAGTATCTGTCTAACCCATTCCATGACCAACTTATCATAACACAGGACTATTGGAGTTAGGTGGCCAGTACTCTAACAGCTTTTAAATGTTTGGCTCATGACCACCAATTTTGTGGCTCTTTTGGCTTCTGAGATTCCCATTAGCAATAGCCTATACTCACTGGACCCAGCTTAAGTCAGACTCAGTCTGATCCCAAACCCAGTCTGGCTCTGGTACCCATGTTGGACACAGTCCATCTTCAGCCAGTAACCACCAAGTTCTCCACGTGGAATCTGGGGACTGGGAAAAGAACTGAACCAGCAGACTCCAAAGAATGAAGACTGTAGTCTGATTTAAACAACAACAAAAACAAATGGGGAACCACAGCCTCCACCAGGAGTATCCGATGTGAAATCTCGGGATCTGGGTACAAAAGCAGGGACTGGAATTTCCAACCAAATAGGGAACGGTGGAAAACCAATGAGACAGGGAGCAGAGCTGAGAACTGAGAGAACTTATCCTGAGAAACAGTGAGACAGAGAACTCACAGTGTTCCACCGGTACTATGCCCGTGTTTCTCGTTTCCAAATGCCATCAGAAGTCCGCTTTGGATCCTACTGCTGCCACCAAATGTGTTAAAACCAAAACTCAACTGAGAAAATTTAAAGATCTATTTGGCTTTTATTCAAGAACTTATGAATCTGGAAGCATACCATCTAACAAGTAGAAAGGAGCTTTGAGGACTGCACAAAATGGAAGACTTTTATAGGCAGAAACGGGGCAGGACAAGGAAGTTATTAGTAAAAGCAAAGGAAGGATTATTCCAGGTAAGGTCACCTTCCTTTGGGCCAGGGCCAGGGTCTACCTCACTAGCGCTGATCAGGAAATTCCAGATTGACCGGTTAAAGGTCTCATTCCTGCAGTTAAGTCTTGGTTTGCCAAAATGGGGGCAAGGGATTCCATTTTAGACCTGTTGTTCCCATTTTTAAAAAACAATCTTAATTACCCTATGGACTTTAGTTAATAAGGTTTCAATATTGGTTCATCAATTGTTAACTACTGTAACAAATTTTACAAGTATAATTGGAGAAAGTATGAAAGGGGAAGAGGATTATGGGAACTCTTCATACTATTTGCTCAATTCTCTGTAAACCTAAAATTCTAGACCCGTCCAAGATAAAAGCTGTTAAAAAAAAAAAATTACTTCTTCTTTCATGTAGGAATCCCTTTCTGAACATTTCAGTTGGGCTGCTATGAAATTATAAGGTTTTAGAGGTAAAAGTTTCTTAAATTTTATCTTATCCCAAACCTTCACTTCATACATAAGGAAGCTGAAGCCCAGAAAGGAGAGGTGCCTGAGATCACACAGTTATGTAGTCTTAAAGTGAAAATAAGAACTTCTTATTCAACGTAAGCCTTGTCCTTCCTAGCAGAGAGCTCTTTGCTCCACCCCACACTGCATTAAGTATGTTTTCCACCTATGGCATTCTCACATGATTGGCTTTTCTTAACCTGGGGTTGACCAGCTCAGTTTTAGAATAATGAGGAGCGTTCCTTCTGTAGGGGTGAAGGCAGACTACCCTAAGATGGACCATTTGGCATGATGGATTATTCTGAGCTGAGAGCAATTGGAATCCCACAGGCTCAAGAGAAACTTTGCCCCTCTTACAAACCTAGAAGAATCTAAATTGGGTGGCTTTCCTAGAATAAGGATTATTAGCAGAGATAAATCTTATCTGAGTGACCCATCTGTATCATAGGGTGAACATCTAATTACCAAACTTCTGGGGTGCCCGACTGGCTCAGTCAGTAGAGCCCTTGACTATTGGTCTCGGTGTTGTGAATTTGAGCCCCAAGTTGGGTATAGGGATTACTTTAAAAAAACGAAATCCTTAAAACAAACAAACATCTATTCTTCATATTGCCCTATGAATGCATTCCTTTCCTCTGAAGTCCCAGACCCCTGCCCCCTTCTCCTTAGTTCAAGATGACATATAGACCTCACTTTGCCTGACTGTCTTTGGAATTTCCACGTCTGTGTGGATTCCCTGTATGCATGCTATTAAATTTTATTTTTCTCGTGTGAATCTGTCTCAAGTAAATTCAATTCTGAGTCCAGCTAGAAGGACTTGTGAGAGGACAGCAATTCTTCCTCCCTGACATTTCTAAAGAGAACTCCCTGTTTCTTGTTTCCCTTTTCCTGAGGTCAACAGTATCCTTTTAAAAGGCAGAGCTGACCTTCTGCCCCTTGCAGATTCAGGGGGCTATCTATATGACTTGGAGTGACATACATGGGTAATGAAAAATCTTGGATCCTTGACCGACTCGGACAACATGCAGAAATATCCTGTGGATGAAGCCCAGCTGCTGTCATTTTAAGATGCTCTGAGGCTGATAATCAGGCCAGTGGGAACATATGGAATATGTCACACCTATTTTATTCTTTGGCCAAAACTATTATCCTGTTAGACAAGTGTGAAGCTAACAAAACAGATGCCTAAGAGACTAGACTTCAGAATCCCCATAGTGACTGCCTCATTTGCTCAAAATGACTTCATTGATTTAAGTAGAAATGGTCCCTGTCCTTAAGGAGATTCCAATTTAAAATCCTGTCCCTAACTGTGATATTACCTCATCTGTGCCTCAGTTTTCTGATAGCCAAAACTAGAATGGTCTTCAAAGATGCATCCAGCTCTGATGGCATAGAATTTTGTTTCTTATTACAATAGCCATAAGGCAAACATATCGGTCCATCTTATCTCTTACCCCACCCTCACAGGACACTGGGATTCCTGGCCTTTACACATGACTTTTGAATGTGTCTGAGCACGTGATCCTGCATTCCCATTCTTTTAACTTAATTTGAGACAAAGTTCAAAGGCAAGAGTGCACCCATAGGATTTAGAACACTACTAGACTGAGTTCAGCAGAAATTGCCTCTTCAATTAAAGAAACAATTAAGGGTGGTATCTTTATTTTATTTTATTTTATTTTATTTATTTTTTTAAGGATGGTATCTTTATTCCTATTTTACAGATGAGAAACTGAGTCCTGGAATTGTTAACAAAATGTGCCGAGACACTATGTCCTGGAAATAGTAACTAGCTTTTAGTGAATGTTAATAAATAGAAGCACAGAGAGGTTAAGCAACTTTGACAGTTCACACAGCTGATGGGTAGAGGAGCTGATAATCACAATCAGCCATTCTAACTACTTAGGGCTATATGTAATAAGTATAACATCCTGTGTTTTACTATCCTTACTTAGTCTAACTTAATATTATTTTAATCATCATTCTAATGCTATGATTTAGGTATTATCAACGGTGTGTTGATAAATGTCTAACAACTGGTTTTCTAAGGAAGGGTGGAATCCTGATTTGTAATGTTTGCCAATTTTCATAGTGTGACTATTCCTACTAGGGCCAATTTCAAGCTACCACTATAACATGAATGAACTCAGAATTGGGAAGACATGTACAGTAACTCCACTATATGGTATTTCCATTGTATGGATATAATATATATAAATAGCTTCAAGAAATAGATAATAGTAAATCGTAGTAAAATATTAGGAAACACTTACTTTGAGTATTTATTGCCTTCATTTTTTTTTTTCCTTTGTGGCATCTTTATTTTTCTATCTGGTACATGAACAAAGTGAACATGGTCAGAAACATCAGCTGTACTGAAACAGCCAATTGTAAAACAGAGGGCACGAGGACATGGAAGGGTGGGGTGGCAATTCCAGACCAGCTTCCCCCAAAGGGCTTATGTTCCAAGCCCGCAACCAGAGGCGGCTCTGGGCAGGACTGTGCAGTGCATTTCTGGGGAGGAGCAACAAGAAGGACCAGTCACAACAGGGACTGCAGCCGGGCATGAGTTTATTGGCTTCTGACCTCACGCTCCTGCTTGATGAAGTTGATGAGCCCTTTGGTGGAAGCGTCGTGAGAGGTCCCTGGGCTACTGCTGTCAAGCTCAGACTTGATTTTCTTGGCCAGCTGCTTTCCCAGCTCCACCCCCCACTGGTCAAAGCTGTTGATGCGGGTCCCAGATGATACCTTGAATGAAGATCTTGTGCTCGTACATGGCAATCAAGGCTCCCAGAATGAATGGCGTGAGCTTGGTGAACACAATAGAGTTGGTTGACTGATTTCCTTCAAAGACCTTGTGTGGCAACAGCTTCTCCAAGGCCTCTGGACTCTTCCCTGTGGCCTGCAGCTCCTTCTGGGCCTCCTCTGTTGACTTCCCCTTCATCAGGGCCTCAGTCTGGGCCAAAAAGTTGGCCAGGAGGATCTTGTGATGCAAACCCTTCCTTACTGGGTGCTGGGTCTGGGTGGGATGAGGAAGTCACAAGGTATCATCTTGGTGCCTTGGTGGATGAGCTGGTAGAAGGTATTGCCTTCATTTTAAATAAAATGTACTTAACTATAAGTGAACAAAGGAAGCTATAGAGTAATGCTTACAACATGTTTCTATTTTTGTACATAAGAGAAAACCATCACGCATTTGTATTATGTGTTTATTTGGTAAAAAAAGAGTAAACTGTTAAAATGGGTTACTTCAAAGATGAGGGGATTGAGGATGCCAACAGATAGACTACCTTTTCTTTGTCACATCTCTGTATTATTTGATATTTTACAAACATAATATTGTGTTTATATGACAAAAAATAATCTATAGTTTTTTTTACGGGAAACTAGAAATGGAAGGTAAGAATGACTTTTTCATTAAATGGTTTTAGAGGTGAAGGGAATTACAATAATTGCGAAGGTTGAGGAGTGTTCAATTTCTCATTTTAAAATTAGTGTTTATTGGTTCATTGTCCTTCCCACCGGAATGAAAGCTCTGTGATGGTCAGCACATAAGTACCTACAAAGTCTTGGTTCCAGCCACCATCATCCCTCCCTTAAACTAATACAACAGCTTCCTAACCATCTCACTGTTTCTGTTCTTTCCCTCTGCATTAGCTTGCTAGAGCTGCCATAAGAAAGAACCACAAACGGGATGGCTAAAAACCACAGTTTGTCTCACAGTTCTGGAGGCTACAAGTCCAAGATCAAGATCTTGGCCAAGGTGGTTCTTTCTGAAGCTCTAAGAGAGAATCTGTCCCACACCTCTCCCCTAGTGATGTGGTTTTGGAATATAGGTGAGGTTCGGTGGGGTGAGGTCTGGAGCCAATGACCAACAAAGAATTCTTGAGATGTCTTTGGTGCAAAACGGTGGTTTTATTAAAGCATGGGAATGGGCAGAGGACCCGTGGGCATAAAGAGCTGCTGCCCCTGGGGTCTTGAGGAGTGGCTGATTATATACCCAGGAGTTGGGGGAAGTAAGGAAAAGGGAGGTTTCAGAAGAACTTTCATATGCTAAAGAGAACCCACCTAAAAGATACTTATAAGATACCCAGGGGTCTTGCCATTGTCAAGTTAAGCTTGTTTTCCCCTCTAGCAAGGTATTAACATTTAGTTGGGAGATCCCTGGAAGAATGTCACACAAGTCCCACCCAGGAGTGGGGGTGTGGGGGGAGGTTGTAGGGTGTCAGCTTGTGCTTTGTCTTCAGCTAGCCTTCTGCTCCCTCATCACTAGCTCCTGGTGGCATGCTGGCCAATCCTTGGTGTTCCCTGGCTGGCAGCTGCAACACTTCAGTGTCTGCCTCTGTCGTCACATGATCTTCTCCTCTTCTGTGACTGTGTATCCTCTGCTATTCTTATAAGGACACCAGTTGTTTTGGATTAAAATCCCACTCTACTCCAGTATGACCATCTTCAGTGATTATGTCTGCAATGGCCCTATTTTCAAACAAGGTCACATTCTGAGGTATTGGGGGTTAGGACTCCAACATATCTTCTGGAGGGACACAGTTCAATCCATTATGCCTTCCCATAGCCAATTCTCCATGGAGCTACCAGAGTTCACTTTTTAAAAAATTAAAAAAAAATTTTTTTAGATTTTATTTATTTATTTGAGAGAGAGACACAGAGAGAGCACAAGAGCATGAGCAGGGGGAGGAGCAGAGAGAGGGAGAAGCAGACTCCCCACTTGATCCCAGACTCCAGAAGCTGAAGGCAGATGCTTAACCAACTGAGCCACTCAGGCGTCCCTAGAGCTCACTTTTAAAAGTATAAATTGATTCATTCACCAAGAATAAAATCTGAACTAAGGACACCATGTCCTATTTCCTCTAGTCCCTGCCTCTTTCTCCATCCACATCTCTTTCTACTCCCTGCCTATTAACGAGCTAGCCATGCTGATTGTTTTTCAGTCATGCTCCTTCCCCCTTCAGGGTCTTTGTTTTTCCTTCTGCCTGGAATGTGCTCCCATCAGATCTGTGCCTGGCTCTCTTTCTCACTTCCTCCAAGTCTTCCCATCCAGGGCTACCTCCTCTGAGAGGTCTACTCTGATCCTAACTAGAACACTGCTACTCTTGTGTCCTTCTCTTGTTCAGTTTTCTTTATAATGCTTGGTACTACATGACATGGCATTATATCTTATATTTATTATATTATATGTCTCCTCACTAGAATGTAAGCTCCATGAGGGCAAGGACTTTTTTTTTTTTAGTATGAAAGCCTTGCAGATATTTAAATTTATTTTTTAATCAAGTTAAACTTTTGAACAGGCAACTCATTTCCATGATTGAAAGTCAAAATGATACAAAAAGATACCTAGAGAAATCTCATTCCCATTCCTGTCTCTGGCCATCCAGTTTCTTCTATCCTTCCTTTTTATTGGTCTTCCAGGATTTCTTTATGCAAATACAATACATACTTGTATATATGCACATACTTTGCACTTACAGTCCTTGAAAACATTTCCTGGACATCATTCCATTATCAGTTCACAGAGAATTTCCTCGTTTGTTTTTATAACTGCATAATATTCCCTTTTGGGGCCACACTACAGTTTTTTTTAATCATTTCCCTCTTGATAAACCTTGTGGCTTCCCATCTTTATTCCATACTGAATCTCCCAGAGTCTTGAAGACTTTCTGCATACAGCCGACTGTCAATAAACAACTGCAGAAAGAATGATGAGTTAACCAAGGTAAATGAGCGAGGGAGGGATGGTAGGGAGCCCAAGGGCAGCTCCCGGGTACGCGGTGCTGCAGGGAGGCTCCAGCAGGTGGCGCTGCAGGCGGTGGGCGCGCCTGGCCGGACAGCCCACGTCGCTCTTGCCGTGGACGCCGACGGTGGCGCGGGGACGAGCGTGTGGGGCAGGGCGAGTCATATGACCCGCTCGGCTTCCTGGCTTCGGCCGCCGCCGCCCGCCCGTGTCCGCCAGTGGTGCGCCGCGGCCCCGAGGAGCCGTTGAGGGGTCCGGGCTGAGGCACGGTCGTGTGGGAGCCGTCGCTGCTGCTGTCCTCCCGCCCGCCCGTCCGTTCTCCCTCCCGGCCGCCATCATGCTGGCGCTCATCTCCCGCCTGCTGGACTGGTTTCGCTCGCTCTT
This sequence comes from Mirounga angustirostris, assembly GCF_029215605.1. Classification (NCBI taxonomy): domain Eukaryota; kingdom Metazoa; phylum Chordata; class Mammalia; order Carnivora; family Phocidae; genus Mirounga; species Mirounga angustirostris. The sequence goes on along the minus strand of NW_026991709.1, from coordinate 169,475,931 downwards.
CTGGAAGGAGGAGATGGAGCTGACGCTGGTGGGGCTGCAGTACTCGGGCAAGACCACCTTCGTCAATGTCATCGCGGTGAGTGCCGCCCGCTCACCCTCCCGGGGCGCCGCAGCCCGCGAGTCCGGCCCGGCGCTTGCCCGAAGGCCCCGGGCTGGGGCTGCCCTCAGCGCGATGGGGCTAATGGGAGTGGGACGAGGGGAGGAGGCAAGCCGTTCCTGTCACCTCCGCGGGGGCCGGGGTTCGGAGTTCCCGCGTGTTGGTGCCTGAGCGGTAGCGTGGAGATCGGCAGCCGAAGAGTTAATTCCATTCAGTCACCTTCTACAAAAGGCTAGGTCCTCAGCGCGGCCGGGGCTTGGAAGGGGTAACGTTGGCCTTGTCTCGTTTTTAAGGATTGGGTTTCCTTCGGGTTTGCTCTGTGGGGGCACCTGCAGGCTTAACTTCAGCCTGTCACTTCCCCGAAGGGTGGGATTTGGCGAGCTGTCAGTCCCGTGAGAAAGCGTGAGACTCCAGAGTGTCCCTCAAGTAGCCGCTCGGGACGGAGAGCCCCATCGTGAGGAAAGCAGGAGACCCGCGTGGGCTCCTTCCCGAACTCTGTGGGCAGCTTGTTCCCTGTAATTTAGTTACTGGTTTTCAGTCGTTCCCCTAGGGGCGGAGATCAAGTTCATTGCTGTTGGGCTCGCTGGTAGAAACTGGGGAGAAACCCCTCCAGCCAATCCAGTCCACTGTAGTCTGTAGTGTTTATTTAGCCAAGCAGTTACGGGTTTCTGTTTTTCCAGAGCCAGTAGTCGGAAAAGATGGATCTGTAGTCACTCAACTTCCTTGAAAAAGGAGGGGTTGATCTTTTATGAGGGTGTTTCTTACTTGCAAGGGAGGGAAGGGAAGAGACTGGGCGGGAGCATAGTTTATTTCAGGCCCAGGAAATGGTGTCTAGGAGGGAAATTGCCCTGGGAACCTGTATACGATGTGGTGTTTATTCAGCAGTGATTGAGTGGAAGGATGATTATTAAATTTTGCTTGGGTGGTTAGTTGGGGAAGGAATAAGAGAGAAAGATTCTCTTCAATCTTAATTTAGAGGCCAGGAGTTGATGTGATTCACTTTTAGCTGATAGGTGCTTGTACTTGTCAGGGACAAGCTTTAGAACTATGCTAAAGAGAGATGGCAGCAGTTCTTCATCTTTTAGATGATGGTTGAAATCCTTATTTACTAGTCTAGTTGCCCAACTGGTTTGGTTACAGGAATGATTCAAACAGCTCCCTTGTGGGATTAAATATGTAACATGTGACTCTTAGTCCTGCAGTAATGGAGCAGCAGAGTGAGTAAGACTTGAAGAAAAAGATTAGCAGAGATCCAGACTGCCTTTGAGGAAGGTTGCATATAAGTATAAAAGAAAATTTATGTACTTGTTTGGCTGCTTTGGGGATATGTTTTTGTTTTTGGCTTGAGATGACTCTCTTTGCAGCAAGTAGAGTGGAAAGTGTGTATGATAGCACTAAAATTAATAAAAAATTTTGGACTAAATATCCATACTAGAGTTTTTATTTACTTATTTATTTTTTAATATTTTATTATTTATTTGAGAGAGAGCAGGAGAGAGAGAGCACAAGCAGGGGAGAGGGGGAGAGGGAGAAGCAGACTCCCCACTGAGCAGGGAGCCTGATGCGGACCTCGATCCCAAGACCCTGGGATCATGATTTGAGCTGAAGGCAGACGCTGAACTGACTGAGCCACCCAGGTGCCCCGTACTAGAGCTTTTATATGATACAGAAAAGATCAGACCTCAGTTAACTAAATTTTCTGGTTTTCCCTTGAGATAAGAATTGGAGTCTCCTTGTAAACCCTGTCCTTTTGACAAGACTGAATTAATATATAGTGTAGGTGTAGGTGTATACTACAATTAATTGTTATATTTGTTGCAGAGTAGTTATACTTGGGAAACCTGAAAAGGTTTAGTAAATCTTCGAAGAACTTCTAAAGACATAAGCATGAAAATCATGCTTATTATGTTTTTCAAAGATGGTGTAGCTTAATGTGAGCAAGAACTTTGAAGTCAAGGAACTGTGGGTTTCCAATCTGGCTCTGCCACTTAACCTTGTATCCTCTTTCAGGCCTTGCTTTCTCATCTATTAGAGATAATAATAGGTTTCTTGAAGAGTTGTTCTGGGGAGTAACTGAAATGACAGATGTTAAGTGACTAGCACCATCCTGCCCATAGAAGGGGCTAGGTAAGTGGTAGCTGTTGTTATTTGTAGCGGATACACTTCCTTAATGCAGAAACAGCATTTTGAAAATATTCAGAAGGGAATTAGCTGGGGTAATTTCCTTTCCTGAATCTGATTTATCCAAATGTGGGCTCCAGTAGTGGAATTATGGATTGTAACAATAACATCATGTACCCCCCCATTTTTAAAAAAAAATTGTATTAGATTATTTTAACAGCAGAGCTTCTGGAACCCTGTTGAACTCAAAGTGAACTAGTGGTTCCACTATTTTTTTTTTTTATATTAGACAATTCGTTTTGGATTATAATGATGTGGGTAGGTTTGGCTTAGAAAAATTCTGGACTGTAGTTGTTACAGCCTTTAAGATACTGAGTAAAAAAGAGACCTCGTAAATTTCATACCTTTTTAAAAAAAATATCAGACTCTATGGGCGCCTGGGTGGCTCAGGTGTTAAGCATCTGCCTTTGGCTCAGGTCATGATCCCAGGGTCCTGGGATCGAGTCCCACATTGGGCTCCCTGCTCAGCGGGAAGCCTGCTTCTCCCTTTCCCACTCCCCGCTGCTTGTGGTTCCTGCTCTATCTCTCTCTGTCAAATAAATAAATAGAATCTTTTTTTTTTTTAAAGATTTTATTTATTTATTTGAGAGAGAATGAGAGAGAGAGAGCATGAGGGAGGGAGGGTCAGGGGGAGAAGCAGACTCCCTGCCGAGCAGGGAGCCTGATGCAGGACTTGATCCTGGGACTCCAGGATCATGACCTGAGCCGAAGGCAGTCGCTTAACCAACTGAGCCACCCAGGCGCCCATAAAATCTTAAAAAAAAAAAAAAATCTCAGCCTCTAACTTAACCTGTGATTATTAATATGTTGAGGGTGAGGAAAAGGTTAGTAATTAAAGGTGATTTTTACAGACTTTTAGATAAAAACAATGTTTCCAAAATAGTAAATTTAGCCTTATATTTTATTTTATTTTTTTTTAAAGATTTTATTTATTTATTTGACAGAGACAGAGACAGCGAGAGCAGGAACACAAGCAGGGGGAGTGGGGGAGGGAGAAGCAGGCTTCCTGCTGAGCCGGGAGCCCGATGCGGGACTCGATCCCAGGACCCTGGGATCATGACCTGAGCCGAAGGCAGTCGCTTAACCAACTGAGCCACCCAGGTGCCCTAGCCTTATATTTTAAAAAATTAACTATTGTTTGTATTTTGTATAAAATGTTTGATTTGTAGACTCAAATATAGATGGTTTGAGTACTTTGTGTCACTTTAGAAAGTAACTTGCCAGGTATGAAAAGCTTCAGGTGAAGCCAGTTTTCTTTTGGTAAAAATCAACTTTTTGCATAAACTGTGGCTTTATCTTCTGCCTTAAAAGTTAAGAAAAATTTCAGAAATGTCATTTAACTTACCCAAAAGGTTTGTGAAGGTGAATTAGTTATATATAGGGTTTGGTTTATTCTGAAATGAGGCATTTTTTTTTTCTTTTTTAGAATTTATTTATTTGACAGAGATAGCGAGAGCAGGAACACAAGCAGGGGGAGTGGGAGAGGGAGAAGCAGGCTTCCCGTGGAGCAGGGAGCCCAATGCGGGGCTCGATCCCAGGACCCTGGGATCATGACCTGAGCCGAAGGCAGATGCCCAATGACTGAGCCACCCAGGCGCCCTGAAATTAGGCATTTTATTTACAGAGAGGTTCATTCCTAAAATTCATATTCTTGTGGTTTTGAAAATGGAATGATACTTCATTTTATCTAATATTTTTACATAGACACCCTCAACATACTAAGTGTTCTCTTTGTTTTGAACATTAAAAAAAACCTCTCTAGTCTTTAATTTTCTCATTAGTTTTAGGGAATGAAATATTGCCCATTGCTAAGTATTCTGGCAGTTATTGCATAATAAATCATGTGCTCTATATGTGTAATGTATGTTGAGTAATCTTTATTTTTAACGGAGGCTCTTACATGGGTTGCAGGAATTAATAAGAAATGTTTAATAGGATTTACCAAAGTGTTACAGGCTAACTCTTAAAGATAACAGTGTGTTTTAGAAATGAGTAGTATGAAAGTTTGTCTACATTTTTGTGAAATATTGATACAAATTGGTTAATCCAAGGAAAAGTTTATTACTGCTGAGTATTAGGAAAAGGAGATACTTGGAACGGTTGTAGAAATTTGAATCTAGAATTTTTTTATTTTAAAGATTTATTTATTTTAGGGAGAGGGAGGGAGAGAGCATGTGCTCTTTAGCATGGGTAGGGGCGAAGGAAGAGAATTTAAAGCAGACTCCCTGCTTAGCATGGAGCTCCACCTGGGCTGGGACCCTGAGATCATGACCTGAGCCAAACAAAACCAAGAGTCAGATGCTCAACCGACTGAACCACCCAGGCGCCCCAGAATCATTTTTTTTAGAGTTTGTAGAAACTTTAATTAAGTGGTCTAATTTTACTTTCATTTTATAGATGTAGCTAGAGGATCCAGAAAAGTAAGTGAAATTCCTAAGGCTGCTAACTAGTAGAGATAAAATTAAAACCTAGGGTTAGTTCCCTTTCTACTTTTCTGGTCTACCTCTGTAAAATCCAGCTGAGACTAGAATCATAGAGCTGTGGATTAGGAGATCTTAATCCTTTAAAAATCTTTTTTTTAAAATATATTTGTTCATAAATATACTTTTTTTTTTTTTTTAAAGATTTTATTTATTTATTTGACAGAGAGAGACACAGCGAGAGAGGGAACACAAGCAGGGGGAGTGGGAGAGGGAGAAGCAGGCTCCCCGCAGAGCAGGGAGCCCGATGCGGGACTCGATCCCAGGACCCTGGGATCATGACCTGAGCTGAAGGCAGTCGCTTAACCAACTGAGCCACCCAGGCGCCCCATAAATATACTCTTGTTACGAATCTGGATAACAGTTTAAACCCAAGCATCTTAAGCATGTTGATTAACATTTGAGGACTGTGTGTGTGTGTGTGTGTGTGTGTATCTCTATGTGTGTATATATGTGTGTGTCTGTATATATGTTGGAGGGCATGAATTGGGGAAGGAATGATAATCTGTATAAAAGTAGGAGTAGTGGAATATTTTGATATTGTGTTTGGACATTTAAATAACTGGCTAACAGCATTGTTGGGTTATTGAGCCATGTTTATTTTCTTTAAAAAGCAGAAATAATTCTGGGTTTGATCAGAGTGTTTATTACCTAATTACTCTGGAGTAAGAATGGGGAAAATAGTTTTTAAAGAAACTATATTGTGGCTCAAGTCTATAGGTTAGCAAATTTGTAATTTTATTGTAGAAATAGTCTTCTAGTGAGGTGGTCTTCAATTTCACATTAGGAATTGTAGCACATGAGGCATCGTGCCAAGGAGCTTCTTTCTCTTTCAAGGTTCTTTACCCTCATCCCCATTCCCATTATTTTTGCCATGCAGACTTAAAATATCAAAAGCCAAATGTTCTCATTAAGAAGTTGTTATAGTGCAATAATCCATTTTAAATTACTGACTTAGAATGTATCTCACAACTTAAAGTGCTTTTTAACCTCAGAGATAAAGTGGATGGTCACTGAACATGGATAGAAAATGCATTGTACCTATAAAAACTACTTAAATATTATTTTTAGATTTTTTTCTGATTATCAAAATAAGATAGGGTCATTAGTAAAAATTTTAAAAGAATGATATAAAATAGAAGAAACCTTGTTATCTTCACCATCCAAGGTTAACTACTGTCAGCATTTCAAAGTATTTCCTTTTTGTCTTTTTTATTATTATTTTTTAAAAGATTTCATTTATTTATTTGTTTTGAGAGAGGATGAGCTGGGGTGGGGCCAGAGAGGCAGAGGCCAAGGGAGAAGCAGACTACCTGCTGAGCAAGGAGCCCAACTGGAGGCTCCATCCCAGGACCCTGACATCACGACCTGAGCCAAAGGCAGACACTTAACTGACTGAGCCACCCAGGTGCCCCTATTTATTTGTTTTTTTTCTTTTTGTCTTTTTTTTGTCTTTTTTTTTTTAAGATTTTATTTATTTATTTGAAAGAAAGAGAATGAGAGAGAGCACATGAGAGGGGGGAGGGTCAGAGGGAGAAGCAGACTCCCCGCCGAGCAGGGAGCCCGATGCGGGACTCCAGGATCATGACCTGAGCTGAAGGCAGGCGCTTAACCAACTGAGCCACCCAGGCGCCCTCTTTTTGTCTTTTTTAAATGAATATATCTAAACACCTTTTTAAAAAGTTTTGAGAGGATACCTAGTTTGTTTTAATTATGGTGTATGCATTTTTCTGTGTGTAAAACCATTTTAATGCTTTTTTAATTTGTTCTGTTATGGCATATCTTGTGGCTGTACCATAATATATTTGATCATTTCCTCATTATTGGACATTTGAATAATTTCCAGAGTTTATTGTACATCAATGTGTTCTGCATTTCCTAAGGATGAGTTCCAGAGTTACATCACTGGGTCAAAAGAAAGGAACATATTTCATGTCAAATGGCCAAATTGCTTTCCAGAAAGTGAAGTATGGGCTCTTACTGAGAATGTTCTCTGAACAGATTTCATATATAAAGTTGGATGTCAGCTAAGCACTTGTCCCTTGTTATTTTTAGGGCAAAACATATTTAGTTTTGTTGATAAGTAAAGTAAACCAGCAGTATTTTTAAACTATTCTATTAGGTAATTGCTCTGCTTCTGTGTTCAATGTTTAAAGAGGTATCTATGTTTTAGCAACTACTAAGACTGAGACTATAGGGAACATAATTCCTTTTTGAGTTTTCTTTTTTATTGAATTTTGTAGCCATGTCATATAAATAACAGCTTATCCCCTTTCTCTGTCCGGATCTAATTTGTTTTAAACTTAATGGTGGATTGCATTAAGAGTTGTATTCTAGGAAGCTGGCATATTTCCATGCAATCCTTACCTAATCTTGTCCTGTTAAAGTGTGATGCTGCTTTTCTTGGGCGGGGGGGAGCGTGTTAAAAAATATTCTTTTATAAATCAGAATCTAAGAAAGTTTACCAAGTAAGGATGCCTGGATAGCTCAGTTGGTTAAACATCTGACTTTTGATTTTGACTCAGGTCGTGATCTCAGGGTCATGAGATTGGCTCTGCTGGTTGTGGAGCCTGCTTAAGATTCTCTCTCTCTCCCCCCCTCTGCCCTTCCACCCCCCCACCTGTCTCTCTTTAAAAGAGAGAGAGAGAAAAGAAAGTTTGCCATGTAGACCATTTTTTGAGGCTATAGCATATGAATTTTTTAAATTAGTAACTTGAGTATCATTTATAATTATAAAAGTTGATTCATGTCTTTTGTGCTCATATAGGAAAACTAAGAAAAAAATATTAACCTAATTGCTGAATGGTCAAAATTAAATGATAATTTAAAGCATTTAGTTTTTCTAGTATGTGACAAACCAAAATTGGAATCTCTAATGGAATAATTTGAGTTAATTTCTTTCTTCAGAGTCAGCACCACAAGGCTTACATTCTATTGTGTTATTTTTTACACTCTTTCTTAAATTGGACAATTGGGTCTTATATTTCATAGTTTGTCTAGTTTTATACACTAGAGTAACATTTTTTTTTTTTTAAGATTTTATTTATTTGACAGAGAGCACAAGGAGGCAGAGCAGCAGGCAGAGGGAGAGGGAGAAACAGGCTTTCTGATGAGCAGGGAGCCCGGTGTGGGGCTTGATCCCAGGACCCTGGGATCATGACCTGAGCTGAAGGCAGCTGCTTAACCGACTGAGCTACCCAGGAGCCCCTAGAATAACATTTCATATTCCAAAAAGAAATTTTTTTTACCCTTAAAGAAATCACAGCTTTAGGGTTCATTTTAAAACCATCTCTAAGAATACTGTACTTTTAAAAAATTGTAATACTGACAAAATAATTTTAGGTTTCAGATACCGAAGTAGTGACATTTCTGCTTGAAAATTGAAGCTTTTCCTTCTAAGCTGGGTTAGGAAAACAATCATTTGTTATTTTAAAAAAAAAAAAAAAACTTGGATGATGATTGGCAAAATGATCCTAAAAATGTCTTTTTATCAGTTTACTTGATAACAATTACTTTAGCTCTACCTAAGTAGTATTACTGTAAGAATATACTTTGAGCCTAAATTTGTTGGCATATGAATGTGGTATGAATGAATTTATTTGGAATATGTTTAAGTGGCTGCATGAATTAGAATGGCATAGAGGTTAGGAACTGACAGCCACACTATTGAGGTTCAAATCTTGACTCTTCTTTGACTTGTCTTATTTTTGGCAAGTTACTTAACTCCTCAGTGTCTGTTTCCTTACATGTAAAATGAGAATAATAGTAGTTTCTACCTCATAGAGTTGTTATGAGTTAATACTTGTAAAACATTTTGAACAGTGTTCAAAACAAGGCAAATAATATGGAAATGCTTCATAAATGTTAGCTGCTAGATTACTGTAATGTGCTCTCCTTGAGGGCAAGGATTTCTGTTGCTTTTGTTCACTGATACATTCCAATTCCCTGAAACAGTGCCTGGCACATACTAGGTGCTTAAATATATTTTCAAATAGACTTACTATATTCACAATATAAAATTAAGAAAAATGCCTTTATGAACTCACATTTCCGTTTTCATATTTCAGTATGCAGAGTGTAGCATAGTGTTAAGAATGACAGTTAAGGGGGCGCCCGGGTGGCTCAGTTGGTTAAGCGACTGCCTTCAGCTCAGGTCATGATCCAGGAGTCCTGGGATCAGAGTCCCGGAATTGAGTCCTGCATGGGGCTCCCGGCTCAGCAGGGAGTCTGCTTCTCCCTCTGACCCTACCCCCTCTTGTGCTCTCTCTCTCACTCTCTCAAATAAATAAAATCTTTAAAAGAAAAAAGAATGACAGTTAAGAATGCAACTTTATGGTAAAAGGTAGAAAAATAGACTGATCCCTACAGGAAGGAAAGAGTGGCCCTTCGCAGTACTACCTGCCCTCTAGAATTTAGGTGCCCTGTACAAGTGTATGCTTAGATTGTAATTTTAAATTTGGATAAGACCATAATTTTGGTATCTATTTTCATGTATTTTAGGTTTTTTTTTTAATAGGAAAGAGGGGAAGCCCTTCTTTTTTTTTTTTTTAAAGATTTTATTTATTTGAGAGAGAGAGAATGAGAGACAGAGAGCATGAGAGGGAGGAGGGTCAGAGGGAGAAGCAGACTCCCTGCCGAGCAGGGAGCCCGATGCGGGACTCGATCCTGGGACTCCAGGATCATGACCTGAGCCGAAGGCAGTTGCTTAACCAACTGAGCCACCCAGGCGCCATTGTATTTTAATTTTTAAACCAGATTAGTGTAGGTTTTTTTTTTTTCAATTTTTTTTTAAAGATTTTATTTTATTTATTTGACAGAGACACAGCAAGAGAGGGAACGCAACCAGGGGGAGTGGGAGAGGGAGAAGCAGGCTTCCTGCTGAGCAGGGAGCCCGATGTGGGGCTTGATCCCAGGACCCTGGGATCATGACCTGAGCCGAAAGCAGATGCTTAATGACTGAGCTACCCAGGCCCCCCAAGATTAGTGTAGGTTTAATCACTGTTGACAGTCATAAATTTGCAAGCCCCAACAGGCAGTATACTGTGCTTGTAGTAGCCCATCCCCTCCTAGATGAGAAGTGGGCTCTTGAGACTGTCTGCAGTCTGGACCAGAGAGAGCTTTTGTCAGTTTGCCCTGTGAAGGTGGATTAAGGTCTGGTTTAGACAGTGATCACTAGATCTACTTTTCCTTGACAGCTCCTTTTGTATGGAGAAAGTTTGAATGCAAATATATGGAATTCATTATATTCAAATAGTTCTTATCAGAGGAAGAACTAGGAAATGGCAGAAACCCACTTTTTCGGCCTCCAAAATCGAGCTGTTTCACTCCTGGCTTTTGGTTTCTTTATTTTGATCTCACTATTTTCTTCATTCAGTGGCTGAATTTAAAAACTTAAAACATTTTGTTTCTTAAAAAGAATACGCATAATCCATATTGTTTAAAAAAACAGTATAGATAATGCAAACAAAAAGAAATCATTTTTAATACCATTAGGATTTAATGACTATTAATATATTTAGCTGTATATCCTTCCCATTTTCTCCCTGTCTTTTCACAAATATATGCTTTTTTTGTTATTGAGATGTAATTAACATATACTAATTTCAGGTATAACATGATTGCATATTTGTATGTATTGCAAAATGATCTTCACAGTGAGTCTAGTTAACATCTATCACCATGCATAGTTACAATTTTTTTAATCTTGTGATGAGAACTTCTAAGATTTACTTCTTAGCAACTTTGGAATAATACAGTATAGTATTATTAATTATGGTCACCGTGTTGTACATTCCTCTTACTTATTTTATAACTGGAAGGTTGTACCTTTTGGCACCCTTTACCTGATTCCTTCACCACTATCCTGTACCTCCTGCCTCTGGCAGCCACCAGTCTGTTCTGTGAGTACTACTTTTTTTTAAAATTGCACATATAGGTGTTTTTCTCTTTCTGATTTATTTCACTTAGCGTAATGTCCAGTATATGCTTTCTTGATAACCGTGACAGGATCATGTTGTACATTCTAAGTGATCTGATGTAGTCTATTTGACTTACCTACTTTGATGGCTAAAAGGCAACTCAAGTTCAGTTAGTTCAAGATGGAACTTTTATTCATTTTTAAATTTTATTTATTTATTTATTTATTTATTTATTTATTTATTTATTTATTTATTTATTTATTTATTATTCATTTGAGAGAGAGAGCCAGCGAGCATGCAGGAGCATGGGGAGGAGCAGAGGGAGAAGCAGACTCCCCGCTGAGCAGGGAGCCTGATATGGGGCTCGATCCCAGGACCTGAGCTGAAGGCAGATGCTTAACCAACTGAGCCATCCAGGTGTCCCAGGATGGAACTTTTGATCCCCTTCTGCCTCAATCCAGGGAACCAACCTCTATCCTTTTCTAAAAAAATGTTAAATGAAATGGATGTTAATAGGCTTTAATCTGCCTATGTATATTTTTGTTGCAGGTATTATTTTCCATTATTAAGTGATTGAAATGTTTGTGCCTAAAACTTTGTTTCTGTAATTTTCTTCAGAGTGCCTGAAGGTGGGCCAAACAGTTTGACCAGTTTTAACCTTTATATACTCCTTTCATCCTGTCTGTTGCATGTATCTTCCCAAATTAGGATTGATCGTATCACCTCCTTTCAAGTTTTCACCACACTTGCTACCTTAAGAAATTAGCTTATTATCTTTGTCTTTTTTATGAATGTAGGTTCTATAGGGGCAGAGCTTTGTCCTTTTTTCAATACTGTATCCCAGTGCAAAGCACTATGCCCTGCATATAATAAGCTCTGTAAATACTGAGTGAATGAATATAACAACAAAGTGTATCTATTTTATGTATACTTAAACTGTGTACAAGGTATTGTGATAGATGATTCATAAATGTACCAGACAAAGTTATTTGTGGTAGACTATGTGCCTTAAGATCGGCACAAATTGCTACCCTCACCTCACTAAGACATTGAGGGTATTTTAGAAAGGATGTTTTAGTGGGACCTTGGTGGGAATGGCCACTGAAGTGAACTTTTTTTAAAGATTTTATTTATTTGAGAGAGAGAGAGAGAGCACAAAGGGAGAGTGAGAGGGAGAAGCGACTCTGCTGAGCAGAGAGCCTGTTGTGGGACTTGATCCCAGGATCCCAAGATCATGACCTGAGCCAAAGGCAGACACTTAACCGACTGAGCCACCCAGGCGCTCTGAAGTGAACTTTGAGAGTAGAGTGGTTTTCATTTATTCAGTGAGTATTTGAAACAGTGTTCTAGGTGGCATAGATATAATGAGGAACAGACATGGTTCCTTCCCTTGTGCAGCTTCTGGTATAATGGAGGGAAGAAAAGATGTTCAAGAAGGAGCAGCGGGAATAGCAAGGACACAATTGAGGGCAAGAAATTTGGTTGCATTACATGTAACTTGCATGAGGGAAAAAACAAAAGACTGGAAAAGTAGATCAGTATGCATGGGGAGCCAGTGAAGATTTTTGTTTGGGGAAATGAAATAAGACCTGTTTTCCAAAGGATGAATTTAGTAGCAGTATAGAGACCAGTGAAAAGGAGCTTGGTCACAAGGTCATTACAAAAATCTGATTGAGAGAAACTGAGGGGGAGAGTTAAGGAGTAAGGAAAAAGTTAGCTTTATTATGGAAGTGGAAAAAGATAGCTTTATTATGGAAGTAGAATGAGTGCAATTTAGTGGTTGAATCAGATGTGTAGGGCAAAGGGGGATTTGTTGTTGAAGACTTTAAGGAGTTGAGTGAATGTTGGGGGATATGGTTGTGTGATTAAGTAGTGGATATGGGGTGGAGAGGGGAATGAGTTTAGAAGAGATAGGTATGAGTTGAGTGTAAATGTATTATATGATTAATGAAATAAAGGGAATTTATATTTGGGAAGTGCATTCATGCTATTTTTAGATACGGTGGGACTAAAACTGAGAATTAAAATTTCATCAATTCATGTCTTTATCTTAGTAGTAAGAAACTTAGGAAGCAGTTGAGAATCCAATTCTGGTTTCTCTGCAAAAGAATGTTGTAGAATACTTTTTCTTGTGATTTGTGTCAGTTATCCTAACCTGCTGATTACTTATTTTGCCAACATTTTCTAAGTTCTAAGAGTAAACAGAATGTTCTCCACTCCTCCAGAGCTGCAATTGGGCTATCTTGATTTGTTTATGGTGCCTGTGTACCTGAGTCTGTGCCCAGATTGCACACTGCCCAGAAGAGGTCCTAATCCACAGGCCCTTCAAGCAGCTGAATGAAGGCTGTATATTCAAAGTGACTCAGGCTCTTGTAGGCTTGGAACAAGCCTTCACTATATTGAATTTGGAGAGGAATGTTTCTATCCCTGGAAAGTGTCTGGTTCAGTTTTGTATACTGTCTTTCTACTGAAGAGAAAAGTTGGTATGTGTAATTTATTATGCTTTAAACATAAAGGATATCTGATCTCTTGGGATTTAAGTTGTGATTTTTCTTAGGTGCTGGGTAAACATGTGGATAGTATTAGACTCAAAATATTTTTCTCTCTTATAGGGTTACATTACTGATTATTTTACTGTGTGATTGAAAAGAAAGTGTGATCCTCAGTCCCCTTATCCCAGTTAGGCTGTTCGATATTTGCTAAGAGGTTCATTTAGGAGCAGAGGGAGAGGGGCAAGCGGACTCCACGCCAAGTGCGGAGCCTGACACGGGGCTTGATCTTAAAATCCTGAGATCATAACCCAAGCTGAAATCAAGAGTCAGATGCTTAACCAACTGAGCCACCGAGGCGCCCCTATACTAGGTCATTCTTAAGGATAGTTAACGCAAAGAATGTTCCTAGACATCGTATTTCTTAATTTTTTTCTACTATCTCCAACACACTAGGGGTTTTCAGTGAAAATCTTTTGTTGACTATTTTATGAAGTGCATTCACATACAAAGCATTATATAATTCTTTTAGCCCCCTTGTTAAGTAGATACTCTGGCTTATAAAAGGCAAAAAGAGGTTAAGTGACACAGTTTTGATTTTTTAAAAAATTTTTTAAAGAGTTTTAAAAAAATCTAAAATAAATATAATATAAATTTTTATAAATTTATATTTATAAAATATATTTTATATTTATTTATATTTTATAAATAAAATAAAATAAATTTTTTAGATTTTTAAAAAATTTATCAAGTAGGTCTGGAATGCAACTGTAACTCAGCGTGAATGGTGAGCTATGATGAATCCTTGTTTACAGACAAATCCTTTAGGACCTTGCTTTGCCACTTGATGCAGTTTAGCTCTTCTAAGTCCTGTGACTGACTAGTTTGGAAATTGGACATCACCTCTTGTGGTGTTCCTTAGCCGTTTTTAGCTTTCTTTAGCAATTTGTTGCCAAATTTAAGTCTACTTTACTGGTTGTTTTAATATTTCTCTATATTATCCTTCCTAGGAACATTTGTAAATTTTAGTGTATGTGTGGGGTTTTTTTTGGGGGGGGGCAGACTTTGGAGTTGGGCTTAAATTTGCCAGTGAAAATTAGCAAGATGGTTGTGGGGAGGAGGAGGAAGCAGGCTGTGAAATACATGTTAGACTGTGTTAATGATGGAAAATGAGACACCAAAGATACAAGCCATTTTTCTTTGTCTACAATACGTTATCTCCTGGTGCTCCTTTTCCCTTAGATGGCACTGTCTTAACACATACTGTTTAGATCCCAGATCTGTGGAGCCTTGCCTTAACTTTTCTCTAAGGCAAAGTTAATTGCCCTCTGCTCTCTTTTCGTAGCACTTTGTTCAAAATTATATTTATTTGGGTCTATTATCATCTATTTATCTGTCTTCACTTCCAGATTGTAAACTTTCTTATTTGTATCCCCTAAATGTAACTGTGCCTGACTCAGGAGGTGCTCATTATCATTGACTTAGTAGAGTGAAGCAGTGTAGGGTATTGTTTAAGTATATTGGGTCAGACATGCCTAAATTTGAATTCTTGATCTGTCAGAGCTTTGTGACCCCCTCAAAGTTTCGGTTTCTTCATTGGTGATTTGGGAACGAGAATAGTTGTCCCATGGGCCCATGGTGTGAGGTAAGATAAATCAGCACAGTGCCTGGCATAAATGTTCCATACTTGATAATTACCAGTGTGGTTGATGTAATATTTGGGGATTGGGGCCAGGAGTATGTGTTCCAGTTAGATGACAGATGAAATGGATCTCCTCTCAGCCCTCAAGTAAGTACTAAGTAGGGATTCAGTTTCAGAGGGGGATGAAAGGTTTCTGAGTTCCAGGATGGAGGTATGCTGGCCACTAGGGACCAGTTTCTTAATTTTTTTTTTTTTAGGATTTTATTTATTTATTTGACAGAGACACAGCGAGAGAGAGAACACAAGCGGGGAATGGGAGAGGGAGAAGCAGACTCCCCGCTGAGCAGGGAGCCTGACGTGGGGCTCGATCCCATGACCCGGGGATCATGACCTGAGCCGAAGGCAGACGCTTAATGACTGAGCCACCCAGGCACCCCTCAGTTTCTGGTTCTTGATGAAAGTTTTGTCATTGTGAGAGGGAAGTTGAAATCCTAGATTATCCTTTGCCATAATCCATTATAGATGTGCTAGGATGTTTGGGGCAATGTACTGAAAAATTTGCTGGTCTATTTGGTTTGTCTCCCTGTTGGTAGATTTGGTTGTGGTTACTAGTTTTGGTTGGTTGGTGGAAGAGATTGTGGTTGGTCTAAATTGGTATTTTACTACATATGCTTAGTATAGTATCGATTTATAACCTTTCAGTTGACCATTGAGTTTGTATATTGTTCCTGTGGTTGAGCAACCTAATAACATAGACTTCAAGCTTCTATACAAGTAATGACCTTGGCTTTTTTTTTTTTTTTAATTTATCAACCGATAACTAATGCCTGAAGAATTATACTTAAGTAGAAAGTAACAGTAGGGTTTTGAAATTCAGACCCAGGTTCAAATCCCAGTTTTGCTGATGCATTTGTGAACTTGTGATCTTAATATCAAGCTTCCTTTTCTGTAAAATGAGGCAGGTAAGGTGAATGGTATCATGTTGCTACTATCATTATTACTATTATTATTAATAGTGTAAGTCAGCAACATGTGGCCCAACTAAAAACAATGATGTATTCTTTAAAGGATTTTTTTTTTAAATTTTATTATGTTGTGGTAGTCACCATACAATACATCATTAGTTTTTGATGTAGTGATCCACGATCCATTGTTTTCGTATAACACCCAGTGCTCCATGCAGTATGTGCCCTCCTTTTTTTTTTTTTTTTTTTTAAAGATTTTATTTATTTATTTGACAGAGAGAGACACAGTAAGAGCAGGATCACAAGCAGGGGGAGAGGGAGAGGGAGAAACAGGCTTCCCGTGGAGCAGGGAGCCCGATGCGGGGCTCGATCCCAGGACCCTGGGATCATGACCTGAGCCGAAGGCAGACGCTTAATGACTGAGCCACCCAGGCGCCCATGTGCCCTCCTTAATACCCATCACCGGGCTAACCAATCACCCCTCCCCTCTAAAACCCTGTTTGTTTCTCAGGTCCATAGTCTCTCATGGTTCATCTCTCCCTCCAATTCCCCCCCCTCCCATTTTTCCCTTCCTTCTCCTAATGTCCTCCATGTTATTCCTTATGTTCCACAAATAAGTGAAACCATATGATAATTGACTTTCTCTGCTTGACTTATTTCACTTAGCATAACCTCCTCCAGTCCCATCCATGTTGAGGTAAAAGTTGGGTATTCATCTTTTCTGATGGCTGAGTAATATTCCATTGTATATATGGACCACATCTTCTTTATCCATTCATCTGTTGAAGGGCATCTTGGCTCTTTCCACAGTTTGGCTATTGCAGACATTGCTGCTATGAACATTGGGGTGCATATGGCCCTTCTTTTCACTACATCTGTGTCTTTGGGGTAAATACCCAGGAGTGCAATTAAAGGATTTTTTTTAAGATTTTATATATTTGAGAGAGAGAGAGAGAGCACAAGAGGGGGGAGGGCCAGGGAGAAGCAGACTCCCCGCTGAGCAGGGAGCCTGATGGGGGGACTCGATCCTGGGACTCCAGGATCATGACCTGAGCCGAAGGCAGTTGTTTAACCAACTGAGCCACCCAGGTGCCCCATAATGATGTATTCTTGATGCAGGAACCACATATAGCTGGAAAACATTCTTGTCACTCCAGCCTCTTCCTGCACTTCTAATTCCCTGCCAGACTCCCCACCTGGATGGTAGTAAGTGGGTTTGTAGCCAGCTACTGAATAAATAATGATGCTAGCATTTAGAAGACACAGCAGTTTGGAACCTGAGCACACTGTACAATGACTCAGTATTTCATGACTGCCCATCATTTAAGAGCT
This sequence comes from Mirounga angustirostris, assembly GCF_029215605.1. Classification (NCBI taxonomy): domain Eukaryota; kingdom Metazoa; phylum Chordata; class Mammalia; order Carnivora; family Phocidae; genus Mirounga; species Mirounga angustirostris. The sequence continues at coordinate 169,458,827 of NW_026991709.1, read as the reverse complement.
GTGTTTCAGTATGAAGCAATGCTGATAACACTGGCTGGGCGAGTGGAGTAGCTTTACAATGTTTCTTGTTTCTTCAGGGACACTCCAGAGAGAGCCAGAGGGTGAAAAACAGCTCTGAAAGAGAAATGTATTCAGACTATGCTGTATTGGCAAACTGATAAACGTAGAAACAGAGATGTCTCTGTTGATACATAAGTAAACAGATAGCTAAAAGAGTTGATGTATTCTGGTTTAAAATGTTTTTAGGGAGTTAGTAACTTTTAATATTTTAAAAAGTAAGCAGTGTTACTAAAGGTTTTACAGTGGGGGAAAAGCACAAAGCAATCCATATGGTGTTATTAGTGGAGGAGATAAGGTTGCAAATCTGTTAGAGGCAGAAAAAGGTTACAAGTTGGAGATAAAGGACTAAGAAATTCAAGTCCGCATTTTAATGTATTCTAATGATAGGTGCCAAAGTTAGTTTCCTCCAGAGTCTGACATCAGAATTCTATTTATAAACATTTTCTTGTTCTTGCTTCCACTACTGCTGTCAAGGATGCCTGGAAGGGAGTATTCCTTAAAAGATAAGGGAGTATTGCCTATCTGTTTTATGATATACCTGTGGAGCAGGGTTTCAACAGCTTCATTTATCTTCTAGTTAGAAAAGAGATCTGGTAAGAGGTCATGCATGTGCTGTCATCTGCCATGATATTCTGTAATCCTTGGTTACATTTAGAGGCTTTTTCATTCTAATATTTAAGGGTTCTGAGTAGCAGTAGAAGTTATGGGTTAAATTCTAAACTAGGAGATACTTTTTGGGTAATTTCTTAGTAATGTCTCTGACATTTGTTTAATTGCAGATCTAGATAGCCACTAATGGATGTTACAGTTTCAGTGAGCAGTGAAGTTTATTGTCTCAGAAGTAGAATGAAATAGACTCAAAATTATATAAAATGTTCATCACCAGTTAGATTTCTTAATAGCCCAGAAAAACCTCTGTATAAATTCTTTTAAAGAGGGCCCCTGGGTGGCTCAGTTGGTTAAGCGACTGCCTTCGGCTCAGGTCATGATCCTGGAGTCCCGGGATCGAGTCCCACATCAGGCTCTCTGCTCAGCAGGGAGTCTGCTTCTCCCTCTGACCCTCCTCCCTCTCATGCTCTCTGTCTCTCATTCTCTCTCTCACAAATAAATAAAATCTTAAAAAAAAAAAATTCTTTTAAAGAAATGGAGCTGAACAGGAAGCAAAAGTAGTTAATGGACGATGTTGGATCTGGGAATTCTGAATGAGTCAATTCAATTCCTACAGGGTGTCCTGTCTCAAAGAAATTAGGGCAGTATGTGATGTTAAGCTTGCAGGGCTCCCAGTGGCCTTCCTAGTTGTATTCTTTCAGAGGTAGCAGTGGTCATGGCATCTTCCCATACAAGATGATTTAGCTTGTTTTCTTACTTTGGGGACTATGCACGGCAGTTTTAAAAATAATGTTCTCTGGTTGGTTCATCAGGAAGAACTAAGCCTCATGGCTAAATTCCAGCACAGACTAATCTTCTAATCTTGTCCTTAATTCTCTATTTAGTGAGTGTTGGAACAGGTTTCCAGACTGCTTAAAACTAATCCAAGGGTACAGTAAGAAAAGACAGCCTGAGGGATGCAGCTGTATGTGTGGAACTGTGGTTTGTTGTATTCTGAAAATTTTAGGTTAGAATAAATGGTTCCTGGGTTACCGGAGAACATTGGTGGGTTTACCACTAGCAACCTCCTGATGGAGGTGGGGGTTAGTATGCCCCCACTGCCCTACCTTCCACACACCAGCATTTGGTTGAACAAAATTGATGATCTAGATCATTGAGCAAATGATAGATCTCCCTTAGTCAAGAGTTATTGTCCTTAAATGAAAAACAAATCCATGAGTTCTATAAACTGGGTGTGTATTTTCTAGCTATCCCTCTTGCTACCTGTTACTGTTCTGTGTCATTATACTTGTGTTAGGACAGTGTATCCAACTTTTTGAATATTGTAAACTACTTTTTGGTATCAGGGTAATGTTAGAGTCACAAAATGAGTTGGGAAATGTTCCTGCCTCTTGTATTTTTGGGGAAGAGATTATGTAGAATTGGTGTTATTTTTTATTTAAATGTTTGGTAGGGGACACCTGGGTGGCTCAGTAGGTTAATAGTCTGCCTTTGGCTCAGGTCATGATCCCAGGCTCCTTGCTCATCAGGGAGTCTGCCTCTCCCTCTGCCTTTCCCTTTCTCTGCTTGTGCTCTCTCTCTGGTAAATAAATGAAGAAATAAAATCTTTAAAAATGTTTGGTAGAATTCACCAGTGAAACTATCTGGGTCTGGAGATTTTTTTAAAGATTTAAAATTGGTGTTCCTGACTGGCTCAGTTGGTGGAGCATGTGACTCTTGATCTCTGGGTTGTGAGTCTGAGCCCCACATTGACAGCAGAGATTACATAAAAAATTTAAAAATCCCCCCTCCCAAAGGGGTTTAAAAATCACTAATTACATTTCTTTAATTGATAGAGGACTATTCAGTTTTTTCTTCCTGGTTAGTTTTTGTAGATTGTGACTTTCAAGGAATTGGTCCATTTCAGTGGGGTTGTTGGATTTATGTGCATAGAGTTTATAGTATTTCTTACAATACATTTAATATCTATAGAGTTTAGTGATATCCCTTCCTTCGTTATTGATACTGGTAATTTTTGTTTCCCCTGTATTCTTCTGTCCGTTTATCAGTTTTATTTGCCTTTTTAGATAATCAGCTCTTGGTTCCATTGATTTACTTCTGTGGATTTTCTGTTCAGTATTATTACTGTTCTTACTGTTTGCTTCTACTTTAGATTTATTTTGCTCTTCCCCCCCAATTTTATTGATATAAAATTGAAATATGGCACTGTGTAGTTTAAGGTACATGACATAATGACTTCCATATACTGTGAAATGATTATCACAGTAAGTTTAATGTCTACCATCTACAGACACCAAAAAAAAAAAAAATTCTTCGTGATGGAACTCTTAAGATTTATTTTTTTTAACAGCTTTCAAAATAGCATACAGCAGTGTTAATTATAGTAGTGAGTGAATTATAGTAATGATGTATTTGCTCTTTTTTAATTCTTTAAGTTGTTAGAGAATTTTCTTTTTTTTTTTTTTTAAAGATTTTATTTATTTATTTATTTGAGAGAGAGAGAGAGAGAGAGAGAAATAGCATGAGAGGGGAGAGGGTCAGAGGGAGAAGCAGGCTCCCCGCTGAGCTGGGAGCCCGATGTGGGACTCGATCCCAGGACTCTGGGACCATGACCTGAGCCGAAGGCAGTCACTTAACCAGCTGAGCCACCAAGGCGCCCTTTTTTTTTTTTAAAGATTTTTATTTATTTATTTATTTGACAGAGAGAGAGAGAGAGAGAGCGAGAGCAGGAACACAAGCAGGGGGAGTGGGAGAGGGAGAAGCAGGCTTCCCGCCGAGCAGGGAGCCCGATGTGGGACTCGATCCCAGGACCCTGGGATCATGACCTGAGCTGAAGGCAGACGCTTAACAACTGAGCCACCCAGGCGCCCTTAATTTGAGAATTTTCTAATATAAACATTTGAGTGTCTTAGTTTCCTTCTAATCACTACTTTAGCTACACCTCACAAATTTTATGTTTTTCATTTAGTTTAAAATATTTTCTAATTTTCCTTAAGACTTCCTTTTTGACCCAGAGATTATATATAACTAAATATTTATTTCCCGATACTATTGTATTAATTCTTCCCAACTTAATTCCATTATAGTCAGAAAACATATTTGTATGACTTGAATCTTTTTAAATTTCTTCAGCTTCATTTTATGGTCAGGATGTGGTTTATCTTGAATGAATATTCCATGTTCACTTGAAGAAAATGTGTATTCTCTTTTGAGTGGAGTGTTCTTTAAATTTCTATAAATGTCAGTTAGATCCACTTGATTGTTAGTGATCTTAAATTCTGGTTTTCTTGTTATTCTGTCAACATGAGAGGAATGCTGAGTCTCTAATTGTGGGTTTATTTCTCCTTTCAATTCCATCAGTTTTAATTTTTTGTATTTTGAAGCTTTGTTGTTAGGTGCATACACATTTAGAATGTTATATGCTCTTGGTGAATTGGTTCTTATCATTTGGTAGTGTCCTTTATTTTTTTTTAAGATATTATTTATTATTTTAGAGGGAGAGAATGAGAGAGAGAGAGAGAGAGAGCGAGTATGAGAGGGGGAGGGTCAGAGGGAGAAGCAGACTCCCTGGTGTGCAGGGAGCCCGGTGCGGGACTCCAGGATCGTGACCTGAGCTGAAGTAGTCTCTTAACCAGCTGAGCCACCCAGGCGCCCTGTGGTGTCCTTCATTAGACTTGGTAATTTTTTTTTTTGCTCTCAAGTCTAGTTTGATATTTGTAGAGCTACTCCCAACTTTTTTTTTTTTTTTTTTTTTTAAGATTTTACTTCTTTATTTGACAGAGACATAGCGAGAGCAGGAACACAAGCAGGGGGAGTGGGAGAGGGAGAAGCAGGCTTCCCGCAGAGCGGGGAGCCCTATGTGGGACTTGATCCCAGGACCCTGGGATCATGACCTGAGCCGAAGGCAGACGCTTAACAACTGAGCCACCCAGGCGCCCATACTCCCAACTTTCTTTTGGTTAGTGGCAGCATGGTGTTACGGTTTCCATCCTTTTACCTCTAAGCTTCCTCTGTCATTGTACTTAAAGTAGGTTTTTTGTAGATAGTGTATAGTTGGGTCTTTCTATAAAAAAAATTATTCTGACACACTAAATGAGAAAAATATGCAGCCAAGAATACTATATCCAGCTAGGCTGTCATTGAAAATAGAAGGAGAGATAAAAAGCTTCCAGGACAAACAAAAACTAAAGGAATTTGCAAACACAAAATCAGCCCTACAAGAAATATTGAAAGGGGTCCTCTAAGCAGAGAGCCTAAAAGCAACATAGACCAGAAAGGAACACAGACAATATACGGTAACAGTCACCTTACAGGCAATACAATGGCACTAAATTCCTATCTTTCAATAGTTACCCTGAATGTAAATGGGCTAAATGCCCCAATCAAAAGACACAGGCTATCAGATTGGATTAAAAAACAAGACCCATCGATCTGCTGTCTGCAAGAGACTCACTTGAGACCCGAAGACACCCCCAGATTGAAAGTGAGGGGGTGGAAAACCATTTACCATGCTAATGGAAATCAAAAGAAAGCTGGGGTGGCAATTCTTATATCAGACAAATTAGATTTTAAACCAAAGACTGTAATAAGAGATGAGGAAGGACACTGCATCATACTTAAAGGGTCTATCCCAACAAGAAGATCTAACAGTTTTAAATATCTATGCCCCTACTATGGGAGCAGCCAATTATATAAGGCAATTAATAACAAAAGCAAAGAAACACATCGACAATACTACAATAATAGTGGGGGACTTTAACACCCCCCTCACTGCAATGGACAGATCATCTAAGCAAAAGATCAACAAGGAAATAAAGACTTTAAATGACACACTGGACCAAATGGACTTCACAGATATATTCAGAACATTCCATCCCAAAGCAGCGGAATACACATTCTTCTCTAGTGCCCATGGAACATTCTCCAGAATCGATCACATCCTAGGTCACAAATCAGGTCTCAACTGGTACCAAAAGATTGGGATCATTCCCTGCTTCTTTTCAGACCACAATGCTTTGAAACTAGAACTCAATCACAAGAGGAAAGTTGGAAAGAACTCAAATACATGGAGGCTAAAGAGCATCCTACTAAAGAATGAATGGGTCAACCAGGAAATTAAAGTATTACAAAAATTCATGGAAACCGATGAAAATGAAAACACAACTTTTCAAAATCTGTGGGATGCAGCAAAGGCAGTCCTAAGAGGAAAATATATAGCAATACAAGCCTTTCTCAAGAAACAAGAAAGGTCTCAAGTACACAACCTAACCCTACACCTAAAGGAGCTTGACAAAGAACAGCAAATAAAGCCTAAACCCAGCAGGAGAAAAGAAATAATAAAGATCAGAGCAGAAATCAATGAAATAGAAACCAAGAGAACAGTAGAACAGATCAACAAAAGTAGGAGCTGGTTCTTTGAAAGAATTAACAAGATTGATAAACCCCTGGCCAGACTTATCAAAAAGAAAAGAGAAATGACCCAGATCAACAAAATCATGAATGAAAGAGGAGAGATCACAACCAACACCAAAGAAATACAAACAATTATAAAAACATATTATGAGCAACTCTATGCCAGCAAATTAGATAACCTGGAAGAAATGGATGCATGCCTAGAGATGTATCAACTACCAAAACTGAACCAGGAAGAAATAGAAAACCTGAACAGACCTATAACCACTAAGGAAATTGAAGCAATCATCAAAAATCTCCCAACAAACAAAAGCCCAGGGCCAGGTGGCTTCCCAGGGGAATTCTACCAAACATTTAAAGAAGAATTAATGCCTATTCTTCTGAAACTGTTCCAAAAAATAGAAATGGAAGGAGAACTTCCAAACTCGCGTTATGAGGCCACCATTACCTTGATCCCCAAACCAGACAAAGACCCCATCAAAAAGGAGAATTACAGACCAATATCCTTGATGAACATGGATGCAAAAATTCTCACCAAAATACTAGCCAGTAGGATCCAACAGTACATTAAAAGGATTATTCACCACGACCAAGTGGGATTTATCCCTGGGCTGCAGGGTTGGTCAAACATCCGCAAATCAATCAACGTGATACAATACATTAACAAAAGAAAGAACAAGAATCATATGATCCTCTCAATAGATGCAGAAAAAGCATTTGACAAAGTACAGCATCCTTTCTTGATTATAACTCTTCACAGTGTAGGAATTGAGGTTACATACCTCAATATCCTAAAAGCCCTCTATGAAAAACCCACAGCGAATATCAAACTCAGTGGGGAAAAACTGAGAGCTTTTCCCCTCAGGTCAGGAACACGGCAGGGATGTCCACTATCACCACTGCTGTTCAACATAGTACTAGAAGTCCTAGCCTCAGCAATCAGACAACAAAAAGAAATCAGAGGAATCCAAATTGGCAAAGAAGAATTGAAACTCTCACTTTTTGCGGATGATACGATACTTTATGTGGAATACACAAAAGACTCCACCCCAAAACTGCTAAACTCATACAGGAATTCACTAAAATGGCAGGATATAAAATCAGTGCACAGAAATCAGTAGCATTCCTATACACCAACAACAAGACAGAAGAAAGAGAAATTAAGGAGTCGATCCCATTTACAATTGCACCCAAAACCATAAGACACATAGGAATAAATCTAACCAAAGAGGCAAAGGATCTGTACTCAGAAAACCATAAAATACTCACGAAAGAAATTGAGGAAGACACAAAGAAATGGAAAAACGTTCCATACTCATGGATTGGAAGAACAAATTTTGTGAAGATGTCAATGCTACCTAGAACAATCCCCACATTTAATGCAATCCCCATCAAAATACCGTCCACTTTTTTCAAAGAAATGGAACAAATAATCGTAAAATTTGTATGGAACCAGAAAAGACCTCGAATAGCCAGAAGAATGTTGAAAAAGAAAAGCAAAGCTGGTGGCATCACACTTCTGGACTTCAAGCTCTATTACAAAGCTGTCATCATCAAGACAGTATGGTACTGGCACAAAACAGACACAAAGTTCAGTGAAACAGAATAGAGAGCCCAGAAATGGACCCTCAACTCTATGGTCAACTCATCTTTGACAAAGCAGGAAAGAACGTCCAATGGAAAAAAGGCAGTCTCTTCAACAAATGGTGTTGGGAAAATTGGACAGCCACATGCTGAAGAATGAAACTGGACCATTTCCTTACACCACACACAAAAATAGACTCCAGATGGTTGAAAGACCTCAATGTGAGACAGGAGTCCATCAAAATCCTAGAGGAGAACACAGGCAGCAACCTCTTCGACCTCAGCCTCAGCAACTTCTTCCTAGAAACATCACCAAAGGCAAGGGAAGCAAGGGCAAAAATGAACTATTGGGACTTCGTCAAGATAAAAAGCTTTTGCATAGCAAAAGAAACAATCAACAAAACCAAGGGACAACCGACAGAATGAGAGAAGATATTTGTAAATGACGTATCAGATAAAGGTCTAGTATCTAAAATCTATGAAGAACTTATCAGACTCAACACCCAAAGAACAAATAATTCAATCAAGAAATGGGCAGAAGACAGGAACAGACATTTTTACAAAGAAGACATCCAAATGGCCAACAGACACATGAAAAAGTGCTCAACATTGCTCGGCATCAGGGAAATCCAAATCAAAACCTCAATGAGATACCACCTCACCAGTCAGAATGGCTAAAATTAACAAGTCAGGAAATGACAGATGTTGGTGGGGATGCGGAGAAAGGGGAACCCTCCTATACTGTTGGTGGGAATGCAAGCTGGTGCAGCCACTCTGGAAAACAGTATGGAGGTTCCTCAAAAAGTTGAGAATAGAGCTACCATACGATCCAGCAATTGCACTACTGGGTATTTACCCCAAAGATACAAATGTAGTGATCCGAAGGGGTACGTGCACCCTGATGTTTATAGCAGCAATGTCCACAATAGCCAAACTGTGGGAAGAGCCGAGATGTCCATTGACAGATGAATGGATAAAGATGTGGTGTATATATATATATATACAATGGAATATTATGCAGCCATCAGAAGGAATGAGATCTTGCCATTCGCAACGATGTGGATGGAACTGGAGGGTGTTATGCTGAGTGAAATAAGTCAATCAGAGAAAGACATGTATCATATGACCTCACTGATACGAGGAATTCTTAATCTCAGGAAACAAACTGAGGGTTGCTGGAGTGGTGCTGGGAGGGATGGGGTGGCTGGGTGATAGACATTGGAGAGGTTATGTGCTAATGGTGAGCACTGTGAATTGTGCAAGACTGTTGAATCACAGATCTGTACTTCTGAAACAAATAATACATTATGTTAAAAAAAAAAAAAGATAGCAGGAGGGGAAGAATGAAGGGGGGGAAATCGGAGGGGGAGAGGAACCATGAGAGACGATGGACTCTGAAAAACAAACAGGAGTCTAGAGGGGACGGGGGTGGGGGGATGGGTTAGCCTGGTGATGGGTATTAAAGAGGGCATATTCTGCATGGAGCACTGGGTGTTATACTCAAACAATGAATCATGGAACACCACATCAAAAGCTAATGATGTATGATGATTAACATAACATAAAAAAAATTCTGACATTCTCTTTTAATTGGTGTGTTTAGATAATCATTTACTTTTGCTATAATTATTGACATATTTGGATTTAGTTTACCACTTATTTTCTGTTTGTCTCCTTTGTTTTTTATTCCTTCTTTGTCTTGAGTTGGACTGTTTTTCACTAATTTATTGTGGTTTTGACTATTATCTTTCTTTGGCTTCTTTAGCGGTTGTTCTAGGGATTGCAATATACATCCTTTACCTAGTTAACTTAGAATTAATACGTTATCACTTTATGTGGAATGTAGAAACCTTACCACCATATAGGTCCCTTTACCTTCTTCCCTATATGGTGCTATTGTCATATTATACCTCCATTCATTGAAAACAGTACCAGATAAGATTATAATTTTTGCTTTTAACCACCAAACATTTTAAGTATTCAAGAGGAAGACAATAGTTACTTTAATTTACCCAGATGTTACCATTTCTGTTGTTTTCCCTTAATTCCTGAAGTTCTAGGTTTCCCTATTAGTTTCTCTTATGCCTGCAGAACTTCTTTCAGCCTTCCTTTTAGAGTATATCTGCTAGTACACATTCTTTTGTTTTCCTTCATTCAAGAATGTCTATCATCTTCAAGAATGTTTTGCTGGATATAGAATTCTAAATTGACAGTCCTTCCCCCCCCCCCAGCACTTTTGTAAAGGCTTTTATTGTTTCTGATGAGAAATTCATTGTTATTCTCATAGATTATGTGTTGTTTCTGGCTGTTTTCAAGATTTTTTTGTTTTTGGTTTAGCAGTTTAATTATGATGTACCCAGGTGTGGATTTCTTTGAACTTGTACTACTTTGGGTTTGTTGTTCTTGAATCTAAGTTTGTCTTTCACCAAATTTTGGATATTTTGTTACTTGTTTTTAAATTGAGGTATAATTCTCATATAACATTAGTTTCAGGTATACAATGTAATGATTTGGTATTAACATACATTATGAAGTTATCACCACAATAAATCTAGTTAACATCTGTCACCTTAGTACATAGTTAACAAAAAAAGTTTTTTTTTCTTGTGATGAGGTTTACTCCTTAGCAGTTTTCACATAGGCAGTACAGTATTATTAGCTGTAGTCACCATGCAGCACATTATATCCAATGACTTACTTATTTTAAAACTGAAAGTTTGTACCTTTTTACTCCCTTTACCCATTTCTCTCACCCCCCCACCCCCTTTGTCGCCTGCCTCTGGGAACCACCAGTCTGTTTCATTTATCTGTGAGCTTGGGTTTTTGTTTGTTTGTTTTTAGACTTCACATGTGAAATCATATGGTATATGTCTCTCTGTCTGACTTACTTCACTTAGTGTAATGCTCTTGAGGTCCATCCATGTTGTCACAAATGGCAGGATTTCATTTTTTTTTTTTTTAAGATTTTATTTGTGTATTTGTCAGAGAGCACACAGAAGAGGGGGAGTGGCAGGCAGAGGGAGAAGCAGGCTCCCTGCTGAGCAAGGAGCCCTACAAGGGGCTCGATCCCAGGACCAGATCATGACCTGAGCCAAAGGCAGGTGCTTAACTGACTGAGCCACCCAGGTGTCCCAATTTCATTATTTTTTATTGGTTGAATAATACATATATATATATCACATTTTCTTTATTCATCCATTGTTGGTCACTTAGGTGTTTTTATTTATTTATTTATTTATTTTTTTATTTATTTAAGATTTTATTTATTTATTTGACACACAGAGAAAGCACAAGTGGGCAGAGAGGCAGGCAGAGAGAGAGGCAGAAGCAGGCTCCTCGCTGAGCAGGGAGCCCGATGCGGGACTCGATCCCGGGACTCCAGGATCATGACCTGAGCCGAAGGCAGTCGCTTAACCAACTGAGCCACCCAGGCGCCCCTCACTTAGGTGTTTTTAATATCTTGACTATTGTAAATAATGCTGCAATGAAAATGGGGTGCATATATCCTTAGTATTTTCAGTTTCTTCAGGTTAATACCCAGAAGTGGATTGCTGGATAGTAGTTCTGTCTTTAATTCTGAGGAAACTCCATACTGTTTTCCATAGAGGCCAATATACCAATTTACATTCCCATCAACAAGGAAGGGTTCCCTTTTCTCCACATCTTTGCCAACACTTATTATTTCTTATCTTTTTGATAATAGCCATTCTAACAGGTGTGAGGTTTTGATTTGCACGTGGTTTTGCTTTACATTTCTCTGATGATTAGTGATGTTGAGCTCCTTTTCATGTGTTTGATGGTCATCTGTATATCTTCTTTGGAAAAATATCTTCAGGTCTGCCATTTTTTTTTTTTTTAATTTTTTTTTTGGACGAGAGAGACACAGCAAGAGAGGGAACACAAGCAGGGGCAGAGGGACAGGGAGAAGCAGGCTCCCCGCCGAGCAGGGAGCCCGACGCGGGGCTTGATCCCAGGACCCTGGGATCATGACCCGAGCTGAAGGCAGATGCCCAATGACTGAGCCACCCAGGCACCCCTGCCATTTTTTTAAAGTAGATTGTTACTTAGTTGTATAAGTTCTTCATATTTTGGATATCAGCCCTTTATTGGATATATGATTTGCAAATATTTTCTTCCATTCGGTAAATTGTCTTTTCATTTTGATGTTGGTTTCCTCTGCTGTGCAGAAGCTTTTTAGTTTGATGTAGCCTCGATTTTTATTTTTGCTTTTGGTGTCAAGATTCAAAAAAGCGTTCTCAAGACCTGTATCAAGGAGCTTACCACCTATATATTTTCTTCTAGGAGTTTTATGGTTATGGGTCTTAGTTCAAGTCTTTAATTTATTTTGAGTTAATTTTGTGTGTGGTGTAAGATAGTGGCAGTTTCCCCAACACCATTTATTGGAGAAACTGTCATTTCCCCATTGTACATTCTAGGGTCCTTTGTAATAAATTGACCACATGTGCATGGGTTTATTTCTGGGTCACTATTCTGTTTCATTGATCGATGGGTCTCTTTTTATGCCAATACCATACTGGTTTGACTGTTGTAGTTTGTACTAGAATTTGAATTCAGGGAGTGTAAGTAAGGCCTTCTTAAGATTGCTTTGCCTTTTCTGGGTATTTTGTGATTTCATTCTCTTTTTCTTATTCTGGGATTTCAATGATATGAATGTTAGACCTTTTAATATTCTCCTACAGATCCTTGAGGCTTGTTGGCTCTTTCTTTTTCCTATCTTTTTTTTTCTTTTTTTCAGGTTATTTTTGTTGCTTTATCTTCAAGTTCATTGACTTTTTCCTCTATCATCTCCATTCTTGTGTTGAGCCCATCTAGTGAAGTTTGTCTTGTTATTGTATTTTTTAGTTCTAAGATTTTCATTTGGTTCTATTTTATAGCTTTTATTTATCTGCTGTAACTTCCTATTACATTCATTTCATCCTTGGAGCATGGAGCGTGGTTATGATAGTCTCTGTCTCATTTCCAACATTGGGGTCATCGTGATGTTGGCATCTATTTAGTGACTTTTTCCTTTGGTAGTTGTTGAGTTTTTTTATTCTTTATATGTTCAGTTATTTTGGACACTTTGAATATTATGAGTTTCTGGGTTTTATTTACATCCTATGGAGAATGACTTGTTTTGTTTTAGTGTGTGTTTGACCCTGTTAAGTTCAGGCCAAAAGATCCAACCTGTCTTCTTCTGTGGGCTTTCTTTCTAATGTCAGTCCAGCTTTCAAAACCTCAGTAGTACTATTTGGATCATTCCTGGCTGTATACTGTGTAGGGCGCTAACCAGAAACCTGGCAAGTGGTCTACTTCGTAGTTTAGTTCTCAAGGCCTTTGATGTATTCTTTAGGGCCAGATCCACATGTCAACAGTTTAGGGATGAGCCCAGGAGTTCACGTACAACTTTGTGGGGTCTATTTTTCTAGATCTTTCCTTTGCAGATTTCCCCCTACTATCGCTCACAGCCCTTTCCCCACTTTCCTGATCCTCTGTCTACAAACCTGGGACTTTATTATCCCTCCTTTGCTGTGTCCTTCCCTCAACTGAATCTATCTCAGGGGCCAAGAGAACAGACAAAAAATAACAGGGATTCCTTTCTCTATCCATGCCCCCGCTACCCACCCTGGCACTTTTTGGATCAGAGTTCCTATGGTTAGTCTCCTTTTCTCTATAAGGAATGCCTGCCTGACCATAGCTGCCATAGATGCTCATAGCTTTCAGGCTTGGTTTTGTCTGGAGGCTATGGCAGGAGAGAGGGGAAAAAACCCAGGGGACTTTTCCCACTCCCTGTCCTCTCTTCCTCCTGCCATCATCCCCTTCCCCCTCACCCCCAATACACACACACTCCTCAGACTGAAAAGAGAAGGTGCTTCTCTTGGGAGCCTTTTCTGTTCATTCCTGGTATACATTTCTGGCACTTGGGCTGCCTTTGATCCAGCCTGGGAGATTGGGAGGAAAGACAACAACTAGGAAATAGCACCAGATGCTTGTGCTTTGAGTTCTGATTTCTTTTTCTAATCTACCTGCTTCCACTTACTTTTCAGAGCCCTCAGCTGCTGCATGCATTCTGTCCAGGGTTTTTAGTTACATTCAGTGGATAGTGTGCTTACCTAATCTTAACCAGAACCCTGTGCGCTGCTTTTTTTTGTTTTTTAATTTTTTAATTAACATATAATGTATTATTTGTTTCAGGGGTACAGGTCTGTGATTCATCAGTCTTAACACAATTCACAGCATGCACCATAGTACATACCCTCCCCAGTGTCCGTCATCCAGCTGTACATTGCTTTTTAACATTACATCACATTTATTTAATGGACTCTGTAATGATGATGGTAGCAAATATTAAATACCTCCTCCTTTGTAAGAGGAGGTAGAACCTTTGCATTCTGAGTAAGAGTGTTGTTAAAAGTTGTGTGTATCTATATGCAATTGAAAGCAGGCATTGTTGTAAATGCTGTATGTGTTTTAATTGATTTAGTTTTTAAAATTGATTTAATTTTTAAAATTTTTTAAATTTTTTTTAAAGATTTTATTTATTTATTTGAGAGAGCGAGAATGAGAGAGAGAGAGAGTACATGAGATGGGGGAGGGTTAGAAGGAGAAGCAGGCTCCTTGCCGAGCAGGGAGCCTGACGCGGGACTCAATCCAGGGACTCCAGGATCATGACCTGAGCCGAAGGCAGTCGCTCAACCAACTGAGCCACCCAGGCGCCCAAAATTGATTTAATTTTTAAACAACTCTGTGAGAGTTGTGTGATCTCCATTTTATATTTGGGGAAAGTGAGGCATTGCAAAATTAAGGAACGTGCAAGGGGGACATACAGCTAGGCAATTGGTAAGATCAGTTATAACCTAGTATAACTGTCTCCAGAATCTCAGTCATAACCACCAGACTAACACTACTTCTACTTCATTGCGTTTTAACATCCATTATGTGAGAAAATGAACGGGACCTTTTACAATAACTCCACAGCCTCTTAGAGTAACTCCACAGTTACTAAATTGAACTGAAATGATTATCAGCCATTTTACTTTTCTAGGATGGGCTTATATATACATTAAAATTTTTATTTTTTTTCTGATTCTGGCTTTAGTAGATTTTGATAAAGGGTAGGCCTGTTATTTCGTTTTAAAGAGTATGAAATTCAGTGTACTGTTTGCAGGTTAAAATTTTGTTATGTATGATGAAGCCTTTGCATACAGCAGTTTTCCTTATGACTAAGTGACTTTTGTTACATATATAACTTATTGATTTATAGCATTTGGGTGGTTCTAGGAATCCCCCTTTTAATTTAGTAATAGAAGCCTATTTTGGGATTTGAAGGAAACTTCTGTAATTTCTTTTTGAATAAGCTAACCAGGCACACAGGGCAGGGCACATGCAGCGAGAAAGGAGATCTTCTCATTCTAGTTCTTAAATACCCAGTTTTTCCCAGAAAGAGGGAAAGAAACTTTTAAATATAGAAAATCACTTTCTTTATGAAAAAGTATTTAAGTTAGCAAGAAAAGTAAAAATAAAAAAAAAGTGGTTGAAATGTCTAGAGACCAACCAGTAGAATAGTATCAAAGCCTGAAAATGTGAGAGTATGCTAATTTTTCCCACTCTCATGCTTCTTTAGAACCTGCTTTAGCTCACATGTGAAGATTAGTAGTAGTCTGAAGATTAGTAGTAGTCTTTCTATTATAAAGACACAGGTGTTAGTTAAAAGATTTATGGTGGACCCTTGATGCTTATGGGAAATACATCCAGACATATTAGTGACTTGACAGGTTAGCAAAACTATATTTGCTAAAGGTCTGTAGCACTGATTTCTTTTGGGGTCCATCTTCACATTATTACTACGTTGTCATGATTTCTGAGTATCTTTGTGAAAATGCATTGTGATGTGGTCTCTGAGTGTTTACCAGGGATGCTCACTAGCAAATTGTTTTATAGACAAGCAAGTTGAGTTTTAGTTCTTTGGATATAGATTTAGTAAAACCATTATTAAAGTGCTGTTAATGAGAGGTATAGAGAACATAGGAAATAGTCATTAGAGACCTTTTGAAATGAATTTTCTTCAGGAATAGAGGTTAGCAAAGATGAGAATTTTCAGGCTCCTAATTGAAATTGTGGTTTTGTGAGCATTTTAATCCTCAAGAGTTAATATTTGTAAAGGAGGTTGCCTCAAAGTAGCTCTTTTGGTATTAGCAAGAAGTGAGGATTAATTAGTTTAAAATGAGTTGCATTGGAATGACAGGCATTTAATTAGTTGTTAGAGAATTCCATTTGCCATTATGCTTTAAAAAAGTTCTTATTTAGAGAATTTTTGTCTGTTATATTTAGTTTTCATGCCCTCTAATGTCAAAGAAAACATAATGTTTTTCACTCAGTTTTAATGTTGCCACCCAAAAAGAGTTATTTTAAAATCCCATGTTGCTACTGTGTGGGATGTTATATATCCTAACAATGTAAAAACCTACCCATAGTTTGCTTGAAAAATAAGCTATTCACCTCCAGTCCTCCCAAGGCAAACTTAATTGCTTGCCAAACTGCCATAAATTTAACAACATTAATAAAGGACAAAACAAAACAAACCAGATACTGGCAATTTTAACATGAAAACTTGGAGACTTGCCTTTCTGGACCTTTAGGTTCAGGTGTGGTCCTTGGTGAAGTCTATCTATCAAGAGCGCCTGTGTGGGCAGAGAGGCAATGTTTGAGTGGTTTGTGAGGACCAGGACAGCAGTTAGGAGTTAAATATTACATCTTGTGGGTTGGAGTGGGTCTTTTTGCCTCAGAGATGAAAGGAATGCCCTTGTTATTAAAGGCCTGCTATTTGGCAGCAGAAACTCCTATCTACAGTAGCTTTTGAGACTCGGGAAAGAAGAAAAGCAAAGGGAAGGGAGTAGTAAGCACTTGAGCAAATGAAGGAAGTGAAGTAGCTATAGACACTTAGGAGAAGCAGCTTTAGGGAGAGAGGAGGTAGAACCTTTGCATTCTGAGTAAGAGTGTTGTTAAAAGTTGTGTGTATCTATATGCAATTGAAAGTGGCATAGCTGGGACTGAAATTTAGATTTCCTTACTGATACTCAAGTAGCACAACAGGTAGGTTATCTGCAGAAGCTGGCCTATTCTATGTAGATTTTAAATTATCTTTAGATGCTTAAATGTCACTACTTCAGAGAGGTCTTCCTGGATACCCACTCATCCCATGTTATCTCCTGTGTTTTATTTTTTTTTAATTTTTATTTTTTTTTTAAAGATTTTATTTATTTATTTGAGAGAGAGAGAATGAGAGACAGAGAGCATGAGAGGGAGGAGGGTCAGAGGGTGAAGCAGACTCCCCACCGAGCAGGGAGCCCGATGCGGGACTCGATCCCGGGACTCCAGGATCATGACCTGAGCCGAAGGCAGTCGCTTAACCAACTGAGCCACCCAGGCGCCCCATCTCCTGTGTTTTAAATGGTGTGTGTTTATTGTGTGATATTTTTATGTTTCCTAGTTTCTTTTTTTTCCCTCTGCTGTTTGAAAAATGAGTGAATAAATAAACAAATGAGTAAAAGTGGAGGCAAAGTAGCTCTATGGGTTTATGGCCATAGAGGAAAGGGTGAACAGTT
This sequence comes from Mirounga angustirostris, assembly GCF_029215605.1. Classification (NCBI taxonomy): domain Eukaryota; kingdom Metazoa; phylum Chordata; class Mammalia; order Carnivora; family Phocidae; genus Mirounga; species Mirounga angustirostris. Next base: position 169,441,557 of record NW_026991709.1, on the reverse strand, counting down.
ATAGGTGTTTGTGAATCAGTACAACACACATTCATTGTCTATGTATGCTGCCGATGATTGGGTCATGTGTGAAACAGGCTTTTATAATTGGCTTGTCTACAGCAGAACCCCTAGGCCAGAGTTCATAAATGCCAAGCCCGAGAGCTGTAACCACTTTTCCCCTTATCTGTAACCACTTTTCCCCTCATCTGTGTAGAGAAGAACACAGATGGAAGAGCACATTCTCACTGAGCCCAGGTGACAACCCATGCCAGTTGATTTGAATTGCCAGACCAGAGGAAAAACATTGGCATCCAGACTACAGTCTACACAGGGGGCCTGACTGTGCAAGAGCCTAAAGATGCTGTTACTACTTTAGCTAGTGTTTCTTGTAGAGATAAAAGTTTTTTTGAGTCGGTGTTGCAAGTTGCCTCATTTTTTTGAAGGATAATCTTGAAATCTTATGATTTTGTAGAAAGCTATTGATTTGCTTCAGAGAAATAATTTCTTAAGTTTAGTTTATTTAGAGCAGTGGCCCATTTTGAGAATTTGGGCCATTTGAAGAAAAGAGGCCTTACTTGATTATGTCCCCAAGGAATCTGAAATTTAAAATTTTGGGATGGTTCTTAATTCTCTATGGTAAGTACTAAAGAGAATCCCTCCCTCCCCAAGCAAACAAAACCCACAAACAAACCCACTGGAATTTTGAGAGAAGTTAATCTTTGGTTAATAAGATTCAATTGCCCAAACAATTTTTTAAGATTTTATTTATTTATTAGAGAGAGAGAGAGAACAAGCAGGGGGAGGAGAAGGAAGAGAGAGAACGAGCAGGGGGGAGGAGAAAGAGGAGAGAGAGAGAGAGAAGCACATTCCCCGCTGAGCAGGGAGCCCGATGTGGGGCTTGATCCCAGGACCTGGAGATCATGACATGACCTGAGCCGAAGGCAGTTGCTCAACTGACTGAGCCACCCAGGGGCCCCCGCAAACAGATTTTTTAATGTGTGCTTTCAAACTGACGTTCTTTGGGAATGAATTATGTCTGTAGTTGGAAGTAAGTCCAGATTTGCACATAAAACTGAGAACAAGTTATTGTCTTTTGGGAAATTATTAAAAAAGAGATTGTCCATAGTGTTCTAAAATTGGGAGAAAATTGAACATCATATTAATGATTATTGAAGTGCTACCAAAGTGAATGATTATCTTTTCTAGCCCCTTAAAAAGAGTGTTGTAAGGGAGGGCGCCTGGCTGGCTCAGTTGTTAAGCATCTGCCTTCGGCTCAGGTCATGATCCAGGGTCCTGGGATCGAGTCCCACATCGGGCTCCTTGCTCGGCAGGAAGCCTGCTTCTCCCTCTCCCACTCCCCCTGCTTGTGTTCCTGCTCTCACTATCTCTCTCTCTGTCAAATAAATAAATAAAATCTTTAAAAAAAAAAAAAAAGTGTTGTAAGGGAGATTGCCTCAGACATGATTTCTGTGTTTACAGTGGTAACTATTAAGTGGTTAGAAAGAAAAGAAAAGGAAAATATGTTTAGTTCCAAAAACTAAGAGAAAGCAGAAGCCTAGAAGTAGAACACACTATCTTAATTCATTTCCCAGGTTGTAAATAAATATTGAAACATTGGAGTCAATTTTAAAATACCAGTTTTAAGGCCCAGAGGAATTTACATTATACCAAAACTATGAGATATGAAACATAGATTTTTCTGTTAAAAGACATCTGTAAATGAGTGTCTTTTTAGAATATTAAAGAATAGAACAGGGTTAGCAATGACTTGTTCCTGAACTTGTTGGAATTCCTTATGATTGAGTGTATTCGTGAGTTTTGTCATATTAAAAATGTATTGTTTGGAAATAATTTCCAAATTTACAGAAAAGTTGTAGGAATAAAAAGCATTGCAAAGAACATACATATACCCTTTACCGAGATCGGACTATTAACATTTTACTTCATTTGCTTTATAGTGTCACTTTACATAGGTAAGTTTTTTGTAGCATGGCCCGTTATTTCCAAGTACCTAAGTGTATTTTCCAAGATTGGGGATATTCTCTTGACTTTATGACATTAAAAAATGATACCTCACAGATTTTATCCACTGCTATCTTGTCAGTTGACCCAATAATGTTGTTTATAGCATATTTATCCACCAGTGCAAGATCCAGTCTAGGGTCAGGTACTGCCTTTAGTTGTCATGTCTCTTTAGCCCTCTCTAGTCTGAAACATTTTCACAGCCTTCCTTTGCCTTTTAGAGCATTGACATTTGTCAGAAATATTCCTTCTCCCATTTAATAGAATGTTTCTCATTTTGGGTTTGTCTGATGTTTCAACGTTAGATTTAGTTTACGCATTCTCAGCTGAAATAGTACTATATGGGGAATATTGTTTCCTTCTCATGGTATTCTGTTCCACTTAGTAGTGAAATACAAGGGACGTAATGATGTTATTAAGTAGAAAAATTAGTACTGGTAATAATTTTATGTTAAAGGTTCTTGGAAAGAAAAATGACTAACATGTATATTTATTGGCCATATATTCTCACGTAGCAAATGTGTGAATTTTGGCAATTAAACAATTGAGTCATAGTGTGTGTTTAAAATGTGTTTTTTTAATATTTTTTTAATTTTTATTTTAAGATTTTATTTATTTATTTGACAGAGACGCAGGGGGAGTGGGAGAGGGAGAAGCAGACTTCCTGTGGAGCAGGGAACTGGATGCGGGACTTGAACCCAGGACCCTGGAATCATGTCCTGAGCAGAAAGCAGACGCCACTCAGGAGCCCCATAGTGTGTGTTTTTTTTAAAAAAACAAAAGACTCCTCTGTTTAGCATGTAAAAGTAGTCTCTTCTGGCCAAGAGAAGAAATTTTATATGAGGTATTTGTCATGCTCCTTACTGCATTCTGTTTTTCCAAAGTAGCTTGATAACCAGGTCCTTTTTTTGGAAAAAAGGTTTTGTTAGAGAATACTTGGAGATGTTTGTCAAAGCTGGTATTTTTCCATTTGTCTTTTCAAGTTTATTAAGGACTGGATTGGATTGCTACTGTAGATGGACAGATCAAGCAAAGAGAAGTTTACTTCCTCATGTGGGTAATAGCTTGCTCTCTGCATATTTATGCATTTAAAAGAGCAACTGTAGGGGCACCTGGGTGGTGCAGTCCTTAAGCGTCTGCCTTTGGCTCAGGTCATGATCCCTGGGTCCTGGGAACAAGCCCCACATCAGGCTCCCTGCGCAGCAGGAAGCCTGCTTCGCCCTCTCCCACTCCCCCTACTTGTGTTCCCTCTGTCTCTGTGTCTGTCTCTGTCAAATAAATAAATAAAGGAGCAACTGTAAAATCTAACCTAATTCATTTAGAATCCCTACTTTAGGGGCACCTGGGTGGCTCAGTTATTAGGCGTCTGCCTTCGGCTTAGGTAATGATCTCAGGGTCCTGGGATTGAACCCCATGTTGGGCTCCCTGCTCAATGGGGAGTCTGCTTCTCCCTCTTCCTCTGCTGCCTCTCCTCGTGCTCTCTCTTTCTCTCTAATAAATGAATAAAATCTTAAAAAAAAGTAATAATAATAGAATTCCTACTTTAAACCACTGAACTGTAGGAGTATTTCACTGTGTTCTCCCCAGCTGTACATGTGAGTTAGCACTAAAGGAAAACTTTCTGGGACAAGGTTTGCTTTTAGCCTTTCATATACCAAAGAATTTTGGGAAGAGAGCCACATTTTTCTGTTGTAGGCATTTATCTCTTGCTCAACTATATTTTAAATGAGAGGCATATGAATAAAACGTAATAAATGTTAGAGCTGGAAGTGACTTTGGACATACTCTTCCAATTCCCTCTTCTAGATAAGGTAGCTTCATTCCAAAGGTAAAATGATTTGCATGTGGTTAGTAAGTAGCAAAACTGGTAATAAGATTCTCAGACTTGGAGGATTAGTCTTCTTTTTACCACCTATTTTGCTTCAGATTTATTTTACCCAGCTAAACAAATTGCAGGAATATTGCTTTGAGACTTCGGCTTACAGGGTGTGTGTAGATGACTACAGTTCTATCCATCGTCACAAAATCAGTGAGTGCTGTTTGTAGAGTATTTATTAAGTGCTAAGAACGATGTTTGGTATTATTTAAATGTTAAATTTGTTTAAGTAAATAAGATGATACACAAGTAGTATTTTTTCAAGCATCTATTTGCTTCCTAAATTGTTTGTCTCAGTTTAATGGCATTTTGACAGCATAGAAATAAATTCTCAGTTACCTAGAGAACAGCTGCCAACTCAGTGGTTTAGTCATTCAGCACAAGCTTTGAAAATGAGGATTAAGATTTGACACTAGGAAAGAAGTGGAAATGCTTCCCAAGTCTATAAAGTAGTTATACCACAAAATCCATGCAGCACAGTTAAATATTTATTAAACATATTTCTGTACTCAAGAAGTTTTTGGATTAAAAACCCAAGGACAGGGCGCCTGGGTGGCTCAGTCGTTAAGCGTCTGCCTTCGGCTCAGGTCATGATCCCAGGGTCCTGGGATCGAGCCCCACATCGGGCTCCTTGCTTGGCAGGAAGCCTGCTTCTCCTTCTCCCACTCCCCCTGCTTGTGTTCCCTCTCTCGCTGTGTCTCTCTCTGTCAAATAAATAAATAAAAAATCTTTAAAAAAATAAAAAATAAAAAATAAAAACCCAAGGACTTCATTACCTAATTTTAAGCCATTGCAGATTAGCACTAGCAACTGAAATTAGAGAAAATTATAGTTTCTGCCACCAGTAAGAAGTATTGATAAAGGAGATAAAGGAACATCTAAAAGTTTAGGGTCAGTACCCCAGTATACTGCAGACCCCTACATCATTTTGTCATGGAATGGCACTATAATTGATGTTCACAATCATTAAGTTTTATTGCCAGAAGGGCCTTTAAGGGTTATCTTCGTTTTCTTATTTTACAATTGATAAAGTAACCTTGAAATGCCAAGAACACATTGAATCATGTTCCATAAATTATGTGTGAGAAGTTAGCTAAGTATGTTATTGCATTTTATTATTTTTTAATTTTTTTAATGATTTTATTTATTTGAGAGAGAGCGAGCCCCCCAGGCGCCCTAAATATGGAATGCATTTTATTTTAGAAAGCTTCCTGTGCAAGCTAGTTTAAAAGTTTTGGCCTTTAAACAGTTTAGCTACCATTTCTGGCTGCTTCCTTATGTAAAACACCTATTTCCTAATGAAAACAAACAAATGAAGCATTATCTTACATGGACCTCACCTCAGACATCAATTAAAACTTACTGTAATACATATAATTACAGTGGAGATCTTTAAGAAAAACAGAATCAGCCACTACTGAAGCTGAGTCTTAAGCAGATTCCGCTGAGTGTGGAGCACAGTGCAGAGCTCAGTCTCACAACACTGAGATCATGACCCCAGCTGAAATCAAGAGTTGTTCACTTAATTGATTGCACCACCCAGGTACCCCACCATCTTAACTATTCTTATTTTTTAAATTTTAATTTAATTTAAATAATAACATATATAATATTGGTTTCAGAGGTAGAGGTCAGTGATTTATCAGTCTTATATAATACCCAGTGCTCAGTATATCACGTGCCCTCTTTAATGGCCATCACCCAGTTACCCCATCTCCCTATCCCCCTCCCCTCCAGCAACCCTCAGTTGGTTTCCTATGCTTAAGAGTCTCTGATGGTTTGTCCCCTCTCTGATTTTGTCTTGTTTTATTTTTTCCTCTCTTCCCCCATGATCCTCTCTTGTTTCTTAAATTCCACAGCGAGATCATATGATAATTGTCTTTCTCTGATGGACTTACTTTGCTTAGCATAGCAACTTCTAGTTCCATCCACTTCATTGCAGATGGCAAGATTTTGGGTTTTTTTTTTGATGGCTGAGTAGTATTCCACATATTAACTATTCTTTTTTTTTTTTTTAAGATTTTATTTATTTATTTGACAGAGAGAGACGTAGCGAGAGAGGGAACACAAGCAGGGGGGAGAAGCAGGCTTCCGGCTGAGCAGGGAGCCCGATGTGGGGCTCGATCCCAGAACTCCGGGATCGTGACCTGAGCCGAAGGCAGACACTTAACAACTGAGCCACTCAGGTGCCCCCATATTAACTATTCTTAAGTGTACAATTAGTTCATCACCACCATACATCTGTAGAACTTTTTTTTTTTTTAGGATTTTATTCATTCATTTAGAGAGAGAGAGCACGAGAGAGCAGGAGGATGGACAGAGGGAGAGGGAGAGAATCTCAAGCAGACTCCACGCCAAGCAGAGCCCAGAGCCCGACACAGAGCTACATCCCACGACCCTGAGATCATGACCTGAGCCGAAACCAAGAGTTGAAGGCTTAACTGCCAGCCACCCAGGCACCCCTAGAACTTTTTAATCATTTCAAACAAATTCCATACCCACTAAGCAGTTACTGCCTATTTCCCCCTTCTCCCTTGCCTTTGGCAAACACCATTCTACTTTCTGTCTTTATGAATTTAACCATTTTAGGTTTCTCATGTGAGTAGAATTATATAGTATTGTCTTTTTGTATCTGGCTTATTTATATTATTATAGTAATAATGTCTTCAAAAGGTTCATTTGTGTTTTAACATGAGTAAGTTTTTTTTAAGGCTGGATCATATTACATTGTAGGAATAAACCACATTTTGTTTACCCATTCATCTGTCAGTTGTCTTTGGGTTTCTTCCACCTTTTGGCTGTTATGGATAATGCTGCTGTGAACATGGGTATACAGATAAATCTCTGAGTCCCTGCTTTCAATGCTTTTGGGTTTATAATTGGAAGTAGAATTGCTGGATCATGTGGTAATTCTATTTTTAACCTTTTCAGGAACTTCTATACTGTTTTTCTTAGCAGCTGTACCACTTTACATTCCTGCTGCAGTGCACCAGGGTTGCAATTTCTCCATATCCTTGCTGTAACTTGTTATTTTGTTTTTTGTTGTTGTTGGTGGTTTTTTTTTTTGATAATAGCCATCTTAATGGGTATGAAGGTGGTATCTTTTGTGGTTTTGATTTGCATTTCCCTAATGATTAGTGATGTTGAGCATCTTTTAATGTTCTTATTAGCTATTTGTATATTTCCTTTGGAGAAATGTCTCTTCAAGTCCTTTGCCCATTTAAAAAAAAGTTATTGTTGGGATGCCTGGGTGGCTCAGTCGTTAAGCATCTGCCTTCAACTCAGGTCATGATCCCAGGGTCCTGGGATCGAGCCCTGCATCGGGCTCCCTCTCATCGGGGAGCCTGCTTCTCTCTCTTTAAAAAAAAAAAAAAAAAAAAAAGAAAATTTTTTTTTAAGAGCAGTTTTAGGTTCACAGCATAATCGAGGAGGGGAAGGTAGAGTTATCCATATACCTCCTGCCCCTACACTCACAGCTTCCCCCATTATCAACATCCCACAGAAGAGTGGTACATTTGTTACAATTGATGCACTTACACTGACACATAATAATCACCCAAAGTCCATAGTTTACATTATTTTTTCACTCTATGTGTTGTACATTCTATAAGTTTGGACAAATGTATAATGACATATATCCATCATTATAGTATCATACAGTTTTTTATTACCTAAAAATCCTCTGCTCTGCCTATTCATTTCCTCCCCCACCCCTTCAATTCCTATCAACCACTGATCTTCTTACTGTTTCCATAGTTTTGCCTTTTTCAGAATATTGCTAGAGTCATGTTTTCATTTTGTTGGAATCAGAGTTAAGTAATTCTTTCAGATTGAGTCTTTCTTTTTTTTTTTTTAAATTTTTTTTAAATTTATTTATTCATGAGAGAGAGAGAGAGAGGCAGAGGGAGAAGTAGGCTCCCAAGGAGCAGGGAGCCCGATGTGGGGCTCGATCCCAGGACCCTGGGATCATGACCTGAGCCGAAGGCAGACGCCTAACCATCTGAGCCACCCAGGCGCCCCCAGATTGAGTCTTTCATTTAGATATGTTTTTAAGATTCCTTCATGTCTTTTTGTGGCTTGGTAGCTCATTTCTTTTTAATATTGAATAATAATCCATTTCCTGGATACGACACAGTCTTTTTATACATTTACTTACTGAAGGACACTTTGGTTGCTTCCAAGTTTTACCAGTTATGCATAAAGATGCTGTAAGCATTAATGTGCAGGTTTTTGTGTGGACTTAAGTTCAACATCTTTGGATAAATATGAAGGAGCATGATTGCTGGATTGAACGAATGGTAAGAGTGTATTTGGTTTTGTAAGAAACCTCGCCACTGTCTTCGAAAGTGGCTGTACCATTTTGCATTCCCACCAGTAATGAGTGAGAATTGCTGTTGTCCCACCTCCTTATCAGCATTTGGTATTATCGGTGTACCAGATTTTGGCCACTCTAATAAGTGTACCAGTGGTATCTCATTTTTTTTTTTTAAGATTTTATTTATTTATTTGACAGAGAGTGACATAGCGAGAGCAGGAACACAAGCGGGGGAGTGGGAGAGGGAGAAGCAGGCTTCCCTCAGAGCAGGGAGCCCGATGTGGGACTCGATCCCAGGACCCTGGGATCATGACCTGAGCCGAAGGCAGACACTTAACGACTGAGCCACCCAGGCATCCCAGTGGTATCTCATTTTAATTTGCGTTTTCCTGATGACATATGATGTGCAGTATCTTTTCATATGCCTATTTGCCATCTGTGTATCTTCTTTGGTGAAGTATTGGTTGAGGTCTGTGGCTCATTTTTTAATTGGTTTTTTTTTTTCATATTGATGTTTTAAGAGTTTTTTGTATATTTTGTCTAATAGTCCTTTATTAGATGTATCTTTTTACAAATATTTTCTCTTACTCTGTGCCTCTTTTCTAACTCTGTAACTCTTCTAAATCTTGTTCACATGGCAGTTTTTAATTTTAATGAAGCCCACCTTATTGTTGCTTTATGGATATTGCCTTTGTTGTTGCCTTTTCTCCCCTTCTAATTAGGTTATATTTTTGTTGTTGTATCATTACTAGTTTTGATACATATAGTTTTGATGTCATGACTAGATTTCCACATATAAATCATATGTGAAAGTTCTGAGAATTATAATGTTTAATATAAATGAAAGTAGTGATTGTGGTTAGCATCTTTTTTCTGAAATCAGCCTGAACACCACTGAATGTGGGGCAGGGTGGGGGGGAACAGAGAACTTTGGAGTTGCGTAGAGGAAATTAATTTGTAAAATTGGAATTCATTGTGCTCAGGACTTGTAGACAGTTTTAGAATCATGTGTGGCTAGCCTAAGGTCACAGCAAACAATCAGCCAGTCTTAGGGCCTTGAACATAGTCCTATTTGTTTAACCATTCCTTTGTTGAGAGATTTCATAATCCTGGGATGTTTACCTAAAAATAAGAGTCAGGTCAACTGAGAAATTAATATTTGGTAAATAAAATTTATAAATATGTAAATATATAAAGTCAGTATTAGCTGTGACTCATTAGATGTACTTTGTAATTGTAGTCAGAATTAAGAATATGAGGGGCACCTGGGTGGCTCAGTCGGTTGGGTGTCCAACTCTTGGTTTCTGCTCACATCATGATCTCAGGGTCATGTGATTGAGCTCTGCACTAGATTCTGTGCTCAGCGTGGAGTCTGCTTGAGGTTCTCTCTCTACCCCCCACACCCCTCTCCCACGCCCCCTGCTTGTGCTCTCTCTCTCTCAAATAAATAAAATCTTAAAAAAAAAAAAAGAACATGATAAGAAATGTGAGAGCTATTATGAGAATTATGATACTTTGTTTTTTTTAAGATTTATTTATTTGACAGAGAGAGAGAGAGATGACGACAGTGAGAGGAGGAACACAAGCAGGGGGAGTGGGGGAGGGAGAAGCAGGCTTCCCGCTGAGCAGGGAGACTGATGCGGGGCTCAATCCCAGGATTCTGGGATCATGACCTGAGCCGAAGGCAGACGCTTAATGACTGAGCCACCCAGGCTTCTGAGAATTATGATACTTTAGTGAAGGATATAAAAGATTTGAATGTTTAAATGAACAAACCATGTGCCTGGATGGAGAAACTTGATCGTGGTTAAATATAAAGAATTGATATAGGACAATCCTTCTCAAATTAATACAGTTAATATAATTCCAGTCAATTTTTAACTGAAATATGAATTTCTAAAGTTTACTTGGAATGTGAGTGATGAACTAAGACAGTTTTGAAAACATTCCAAATTCTTGATCTTCTTTATAGAATAAGAAATTGTACAAGCTGCAGTAATTCATTTAATCCTAATTTAGGAATAAACAGACTAATGGAAAAGTATTGACTCAGATATAGAAGTGTCTCTTATGGCATTTGGCATATCACTTCAAATTAGTTAGGAATGTGTAGATTTTTAAATGAGGAGTGAGATGATTGAGAAAAGGAACTTTCTTGCACTGTAAAATCAAATTCCAGATGGATGAACATTTTAAATTTTAAAGGGCATTCAAATATTATTAGAAAATATTTTAGTCTTATGAGAAGGTCATAAGCTAAAAAAGAACAGAATTGATTACATAAAAGGAAAACCTGTACAATGACAAAATATAAGTCTTGTTAAAAGACAAACTTGGAAAAGCTGTTTAGCATGAGTTGAAATTGTCAAAATAATTTGCTAAAATGGGAAAACTTTGAAGTTTTACTTCTGATTTCCTACTTTGTGTGAACATTTATGTATAGGTGGGGAAATTAATAAATTTTCATTTATAGTTGTAATATATAATATTTCTTTTTAATCTATTTTTAAGACTATGTGTTTGACAGAGTGAGAGAGCACAAGCAGGGGGATCAGCAAAGGGAGAGGGAGGAAATATGTAAAAAGTTATAATCTTATTAAAAGTATCCTTTTTTTAAAAAACGGAATGTGTTTGGATGAAGGAAATAATGTATCTCTTCAAGAACTGTGGCTAAAAGGAATGTTTTCTTTTTTTTTTTATTTAAAGGAGGGTGGGTAGGAGCAAGGGGAGAGGGAGAGAGAGAATCTTAAGCAGGCTCCACGCCCAGTGCAGAGGGGCTTGATCTCACAACCCTGAGATCATGACCTGAGCCAAAATCAAGAGTGGACTCTTAACTGACTGAGCCACCCAGGCGCACCTATAAAGAATGTTTTCTTAAGACAGGTTGTTACCGCCACTAAAAAATTAGTTATATAATACACTAAAATGGTTATAAAAGCATTGTTGATGCCTGAAGTTTATGCCGTGTTATATGTCTTAATAAATATTGATTATTCTAACTTCAGATGTTTTCTTTTGTTCAGTCAGGTCAATTCAGTGAAGATATGATACCCACGGTGGGCTTCAACATGAGGAAAGTAACTAAAGGTAACGTCACAATAAAGGTACGTGATCTTTTACGTGATCTTTTTACCATACTTGATTTAAATTGTTAGCATATACAGATACAAATTTTTCTGTTTCTTTCTCTTTTGGCATTCAGATCTGGATGATGCGTGATTCAGTACATGCTGAAACTTCTCTTAAAGATACATTTTCAGTACGGAAGTTTATTGGTTAACAAGCAAAGAAAGTATTGCACAAAATTTTCTTTAGTAGAACTGACTAGATACAGTGTAAACATATTAAATATGAATTTCAAGTTTAGAAGTGGACCCAAGAGCTTCTAGATTAAGAACTTGTTTCAGCTCAAGTTTTTCAGAAGTAGTTTGGCTCTAACATTGTGGAAATAGGCATATCTGCCTGATCTTTCTCTCCTTTTTCTACTTTTTCTTTCAATATATTACTTAAAGTACCTTCATTAAGAATTGTCTGTCTTGATTTAAAGATTTGGGACATAGGAGGACAACCCCGGTTCCGGAGCATGTGGGAGCGGTACTGCAGAGGAGTCAATGCCATTGTGTAAGCGCTGCTTAAAAAAAGTCAGTTTAGGTTTCCAGGAAAAAAGTTGTTTTTAATACTTCCAAAGGCTCAATTTTTATTTCGCCAGTAACGGTCTTTATTAGTGTAATCCCATTAATATGAAACTTTAACAAATTTAATCATAAATGAGAGATTAGTTATTTATTTATTTTTATTAAGCAGCTAAGAGCTAAGGGATATAAATGTTTTACTATCATGTGTTAGCATCTAAATAGTCTACTTAAAAGTATTTTTGGGTACTGAGCTTTTCTTTAGGTCTTTATTTTGATTAACAATTTCAGTGATGTGAATCTTTTTTTAGTTTATTTATTTGCTTATTTATTTATTTAAGTAATCTCTACACCCAGTGTGGGGCCCAAACTCACGACCCCAACATCACGAGTCGCATGCTCTTCCTACTGAGCCAACCAGGTGCCCCTTAGTAGTGTAAATCTGAAAATTAAAAATCTTTATCCCTAATTGTGACTATCAGAGAATTCGGAGACGAGATATTGAAATCGCTTTTTTTTAAAGTTACATGATAGATGCTGCCGATCGTGAAAAGATAGAAGCCTCTCGAAATGAACTACATAATCTTCTAGATAAACCACAGTTACAAGGAATTCCGGTAAGTATGGAGTTCTTGTTATTTTATATTATATGATTATAAGATTTATAATTATATTATTAAAATTATAATTATATGATTTATTATGTTTGAAATCAGTTAAATGTCTTAAAATCCTCAAAGGCTTATCTTTACTGAATACTAGCCATATACTGGGCACTGTGCTATTTATTCATTTCTTAACCAGCTATTTATTAAGCTATATACAATAGGGGCAGTGCTCAGTCCTAGGGATACAAAGTGAATAGAAGTATGCTGCCATCATGGAGCTTAGGTTTAGTAGGAAAGGTAGATGCCATGAAATCACTGGAATAATACAGCTCCGATAAGTGCTATGAAGGAGAGGTACCAGGGGCCATGAGAGTTATAAATTAGAGGGGAGATTTGATCTAGTTTGAGGGAAGAAAGGAGGATTCCCTGAGGAAGTGATGCTTGAGCTGAATTATGAGGGACATGTAGACATGTGAGGGATGGGATGATTGGAGGAAAAGAGAGTTGTAGACAAAGGCCTTTTGGTAGGAGGAAGCAAGGCACTAAGAGGAGGCCAGTCTCCCTAGAGCAAAAGCGAAGTGAGAAGGTGGGGAGAGTGGTGAGCCATGCGGCGGCTAGGATACTAGAGGAGGCTGGGCTGGACTGTGTGGGAAGCTGTTGCTAGTGTTTTAAAACTTTATTTCTGAAGTGTTTCTTTTTTCTTTCCTTTCCTTTTTTTTTTTTTTTTTAAAGATTTAATTTATTAGAGCGAGTATGTGGGGGTGGGGGGAGAGGGGGCAGAAGCAGACTGCCCTGAGTGCAGAGATCCACGCTGGGTGGGGGGGGTGGGGCACGACCCCATGACCTGAGCCAAAAATCAAGAATCAGATGCTCAATTGACTGAGCCACCCACGCACTGACTGTTGTAGTGTTTTAAGTGTCAGATTTATTATTTAAGTTATTCTGATTTCAATTTGACAATGGATTAAATTGGCAAGATTAAATTTAATCCTTAAATAAGGAGGGCAGTTTTAGGAAGCTCTTGAAATTGTCTTGACAAATTACAGTACCTTGGATTAGGGTGGTAGTAGACAAGATGGTGAGAAGGAAACCGATTTTAGTGATATTTAGGAATGCTGTCAACCAGACTTGGTAATGGGTTGGAAGAGGAGATGTAAAGAATATAATTCCTAGTTCCTGGTTCATGAAGTTAGGTGGAAGGGGTACCATTTCTTGAGCTGACAAATGTTGGAAAAGGACCATGCTTTAGCCTCGTCACAAGTTCATGAATGTCATACTTGAGGTATATTATCTCAGGTAATCCTTACAACATAATGAGGTTTGTGGTTATCCCTCCGTTATATAACAGTTGTTCTTCAGGGTTACATGGTAACATTACCTGTTGTGCAACCAGGTTTCGAATCCATGTCTTCAAAGCCTATTCTTTGTCTCCTGTGTTAAAACTTAGTTGTGTATACCTGCCATAGGTAAAAATCAGTCTTACCTTAAGGTCACCATAAGTCTTCTTAGTTGCAAGCAATAGAAAGCTGACATAAGTAGAAAGGAATTCAATGAAAGGATATTGGGTAGCTCACAGAGTCTCCGAAGAAGGCTGCACATAAGTAGGCTCAGGAAATAGGCTGGAACAAGGAAGCTAAGCAGCTGCCAGGATCACATCCAGACTCACACCACAGAGTAAGTCTGGTGACCACATGCAGTTTCTGAACACTAGACACAATTGTTCTGATTGGAAAGTCATCTAGCTGATTCCCTTTCCCTGTCAGAATGGGTTCTCTCTCCCGCTTTCTTGCATCATTGCCTCTGCATTGAAAGGTTTGGTTCATCCTAGATTAAGTGTCCATGCTCTAGCAGAAAGGAAGGCTGGGGAAAAAATTATCCATAGAAGCAAGTAGCTTATTGGGAGGCAGGTTCATAAGGTAGGAGGAGAGTTCTTAAATGTAGTAAGAGGACTAAAATGCCAGGCAACCCCCAAACTGACAGCTGATCACAAATGGCCATGATATTATTTTTAGAAAATCAGGCAGGTCCAGCTTCGGAACCTAGTATGACTTAAATAAGAATATGGAGAGGGGTGAAAGTTGGGGAACGGGAGATAGGCTTTGGTTTAACATTGTCCTATGAGCTCTCGGTGTCCCTGACTCTTCTGTGCCTCTGTCCTTGTCTCTTTGTCCTTTGTGCAAAGTAAGAATCTAGGTCCTATGAGTATAAGTGGTCAAAGTGTATGGAGTAGGGTGGGGGTGGGGGTGTATTAAGTGAAAGAAAATAGGTATGGCAAGGTAGACATGGCGTGTACTTTGTTGAGATGGGTCAAAGATTACATGTTCTTAGAGAACACTGAGAGTATGGATATTCTCAAATTTTGTTATATGTACTCATATTCTTTGCTTTCTCTAAGGCAGAAAGAACGATATTATCTGAGAAAAGATAGAGTGGTGGTTGAAAAGCCTGTCTCTTCTTCCTTTTCAAAGCACATCTAGCAACCAGATGATACCGTTTATTCGTAAAGCTTATGACTGCTATATTTATCCTGATTTCCAGACTTAACCATTGTCTTAGAATATTTATACATGATATTCTGTAGGATGGATCAGGAATTTTAAAAGCAAATTTATGTGTTCATATGATTAATGGCTAACATAAAAAGTGGTTAAAAAATTGTTCCCCTCCCCCCCCTTGGTTGTATTAAGATCATATTCACCTATGGTAGAGATTTATTTAGAAATTGCAGAATACATACCATAGACTTAAGAACATTGTAGTAGAAATTGGCAGCCACATATTGAATTAGGGGCATCTATGCGGTAGAAGTTGAAATGAATGCTAATTTGAATTACTAAATAAATGAGATAGGCCACCAGTTATACAAATACGCCTCAATATTATGGCATGTGGTAGCATTCCAATTTTAATGTCTACAGATATGACTATCATATGCTTCTGTGACCTTTTCTTACATAAAAGTTTATTGTTAATATCTTTTCTTTTTTAAAGGTGCTTGTACTTGGAAACAAGAGAGATCTTCCTAATGCCTTGGATGAGAAACAGCTAATTGAAAAAATGTATGTCTTAAGAATGAATGATGGTGTTTAAAAGAATTTAGTTCTAAATTATACTGTTTTGTTTTGTTTTTTAATATTTTATTTATTTATTTGACAGAGAGACAGCGAGAGAGGGAACACAAGTAGGGGCAGAGGGAGACAGAGAAGCAGGCTTCCCGCAGAGCAGGGAGCCCGATGTGGAGCTCAGTCCCAGGACCCTGGGATCATGACCTGAGCCGAAGGCAGACACTTAATGACTGAGCCACCCAGGCACCCCTAAATTATACTGTTTTGCCCACTGCTTTGTTTAGCATCATTATATTATTATTTTTTTAAAGATTTTAACTAATCTCTACACCCAGCGTGGGGCTTGAACTTAAAACCCTGAGATCAAGAGTCATATGCTCTTCCGACTGAGCCAGCCTGGCCCTCCTGTTATTTAGTAATGATTATAGCCATGTTTTTAGGTAAACATGGTAAATTTGGCCTACCAGAGAAGTGAATTTCTAAAATTTTAGTAGTAGTAAAATAATTTCTTCAGTATAAAAAGATAAGAAAATTGAACAGAGTGATAGGTATGATAGTTATTTTAAGCACAGACTTAATTGGCTTAATTCTGCTTCTTATAGGAACCTGTCTGCTATTCAGGATAGAGAAATTTGCTGCTATTCAATTTCTTGCAAAGAAAAGGATAATATAGGTAAGAAATGACTGTGGAAGAAATGGGTATCACTGGAAGGGATGTCTTAATGCATCTTATTCTTTATTATCTCCATTTCTGTTTAAGTGACTTCCTTTATAGAGGACTGTTTTTTTTTGCCTCAGGAAAAAGAATAGACATTATATCTTTTGACAGCAAATACAACATCCTGAATGTGCTCTATGCTCTTTAAAGAAGTAAATGAAATAGACATGAAGTTAAAACATGATGTGATATCAATTTATTGTATTAATTTTGGCAGAGCTAGTATCCAGCTGTGCTTTATAACAAAATGTTTTTGAAATAAGACTTTACAAAAATTGGTCTATAGGCACTGAAACAATTGTTCATTTATTGAACCAGTATATTACTGTAATGTTAGTACTCTCATTGGAAATACAAGCCAAAAGTATTCTTTATCTATTCAGTGTCTGTATTAATTTCCTAGAACTGCCATAGCAAAGTACCACAAACTGGGTGGTTTAAAACAGCAGAAATTTATTTCTCAAGTTCAGGAGGCTAGGCGTCCAAAAACAAGGTGTCAGCAGGGCCATGAAAGCTGTTGGGGAATATCCTTCCTTGCCTTTTCTTAGCTTGTGGTTGCCGGCTGCCTTTGGCATTCTTTGACATATCGATGCTTACTCCGGTTTTTGCCTCTGGCTTCACATAGCCTTCTCCTGTGTGTGTGTCTCTGTGTGTATTTTCTCTTATAAAGATACATATCATTGGATTAGGGCCTACCTTCATTCAGTATGACCTCATATCTGTAAAGACAATTTTTGAATAAATTATGAGGTTTTAGGTAGGTGTGAATTTTTAGGGGGACACTGTTAGTCCAACACAGTGTCCTTAAAGAATTTAAGTATATCTGGCTGAACTTTAACTAATTTGTGAGAGGTTATTTAATAAAAGTGGATTGGAATGGGTGAAAAGGATCAAAAGGTAAAAAGGAAAGATGAATAGAAACGTTTGACAAGATGAAAGGCTATTCAACCTGTTAGCTGTTTGAGTGAAAAGACCTTTCACAGTGCAATAAAACATACTCACTGGTAAAGTATACCTTCATGACAAAAAGCTACTCAGGCTAAGTCACACAGTTCTTGTCCGGCATGACAGGTTCAACCAAAGTGTGAGAGTAGAGTTTAATGCATGTACCTTGAAGCAGCTGGGTAGGAGCCTAGAGATTTTCATGGCACCTTCACCTCTTCCAGTTTGGTGGTCAGTGGTGAAAAAAAATCACTCTGTGGGCCACTACAGAAAAATGAGGCTGCCTATCATTGCTGCATAATGGGCTGCAAACAGCATGGGCTTTGGAGTCAGGCAGCCTCAGGCCAGAACACTTGGTCCTAATTTATTTTCTGACTGGCCTTGCACAAAGCATGTAACCTCCCTAATCTCCACTTTTTACTCATCTATAAAATGGTGATAATGGCAGCAATTTAGAAATTCTCTTGTGAGAGGGAATGTGAAAATGCATTGTAGCATTTGACATATGGTGGATGTCATGTGGGTGTATTAGTTTTCTATTGCTGCTGTCAGTTAGAAGCCTGTCATAATTCTCACTGAGCTAGAAACCAAGGACTAAAATGACAGGTTGTACTCTTTTTGGAGACTCTAGGAGAGACTCCATTTCCTTATCTTTTCCAGCTTTTAGATACTACCTGCATTCTTGGCACATGGCTCCTTCCTCCATCTTCAAAGCCAAAAACATGGTATCTCTGACCATTCTCCCATAGTCACACCTCCAATTAAAAAGAAAGAAACAAACAGACCAAAAACTTGTATTGGAGTAGAATGTAATACATAGTGTCAACACAGTGTGTTTAAAAGGTATTCTGTTATCTTTTTTCCTTTAGCTTTCATTCAATATGTATTGGTTCTCATCGTAGTTAACTTTTTTCCCAAGTCAGTTCTAGTCTATCAACTCTTTCCTCACCCCTCCTCAAACATGCTCTGATGAGCTCAAAGTGTTAATAGTTTTCTGGCTAATTCTGGGCTTCCTTTATTTATTTTTCATTTTTATTATTTTATTTTTAAGTAACACTACACCCAATGTGGGGCTTGAACTTAACAACCCTGAGATCAGGAGTCACGTGCTCTGCCCACTGAACCAGTTAGGCACTCCTGGGCTTCCTTTAAAGAGCACCCAAAAGCAATCTGAGCCTAATACTTTGCTGGTGGACACAAACTGTCCTCTATTAAAGGGGTAGACTAAGTGACTTGCTATATTGTGAGCATTTAGTTAATTTGAGAACAGACTCTTCAAGCACTTAGGGTTACTTAGAGTTCATCAAAAAAAAAAAAAAAAAAAAAAAATCCCCCCCACCCCCATGTTAGGAGGAATTCTTGTGTTCCCAAGAGAGCATTTACTTATACACCACTGGTTCTCATTGAAGGATCTTCCCCCAGGATACATTTGGCAATATTTGGAGACACTGCCAAATGTTGTCATAACAAAGAGCATGCTGCTGGCATTTAGTGGGTAAAGACCAGGGATGTTCTAAACATGGTACAGTCCTCACAGCTAAGAATTGTCCAGCCTAAAGTATCAGTAGTGGTGAGGTTGAAAAACCCTGTTCTGCATACATTAACCATAATTATAGGGCATTGTGCTATTCTGTAAATCCATTTTACTCCCTTATATTCTCTCTAGTATTCCATAAAATAGGGGGAAAAAGTTACTGAAAGGAGAAAAAAAAATCCTTTGTTTTACTACCTTGACAAACCAGCTGGATACTTTCCTGGAAAAAAATCTTGTGAGCTCATTTAAGAAGTAAATGCGGGAGAGTTGGTGAGAACTTCTTTTGTTATTTGAGGCTGACCTCGTAGTCTGTCATAGAGTTCCATAGTCAGTTTGTGATTGTAGAACTCCTGCTTCACTTAGTAGTATCAAGCCCAAGGAAATGGATCCACTCTTACTAGATTCAAAACAAGTAGTTTGTAAATGAGAATGTCTGTTTATTTGGAGCAAGAAATACAACTAAGGGCCAAGTAGATTAGATTTCTTGGGTAGTCAAATCAGAACATCCTCCCTAATTTCACCTTTTACAACATATTTTAGAACCAAATTTATGAATTTACTAAATTGTTCCAAAAGTATCTCAGTGCACATGGGTTGTATATTCTCCTTCCACCTTCCCAGTGTGGTATATGAAATATTTTAGTAATGTGTCCTCAAATCACACATAGAACAGATTACTTCTGTGAACATGATCTTTGCAAAGATGACTCATACTTGTGGCCCTTTTTGTCATGGAAGATGACTCCATCTGAGTATCTTATTTCTTTTCTGCTTTTTTATCTAGTCTTAAGGATTCATTTGTCTTTGGGATATAACATCTGTCCACTGTCCACAAGCTTTGTTTTTTTTAAGTGAATTTCTTAAATATTTAAACCTGGGCATTTCACACTCAGATTTACCTTTCTCCCCATTCAATTCTAATGAATGTGGCTTTGCTCTTACTACATACTGCTGTCCTCCTTTTAAAGTGCACATGATCTGGTTCAACAATCAGGTTAAATCATTTTTTCCACAACTCTGAACAGGTTCCATCTCAGCTCTAGGCTATTCTTTACATGTGTGGCTTACAGTTTCTGTAACGCATATTAGCTTGGAAATTGAATTTGCACTCATCTTCAGGTTTGGAGAATTGAGTGCTGCTTCTAATAGATGCTCACACACTCTTCATATGGATGACACATTTTTAAAGAACTCAAGGACAGTAATTCACTGTTTTGACTTAGCTGCCATCTCTTGTCAGTCTAAGTGCTTTTTTTTTGGCTAATCTCAGCTGTGATAGCTTCAGCTGCCACCTCTATGGTGACATCTTACCAGTTCCCATCCCTTTCTGAGGTCAGTATAGCTAAAGCTATCTGCTGGACATCTCCATGCCTGTTACCTTCTGCACCTCAAATCTGATGTGCTCTATAACTAAATTCTTTATCTTTTTTTTTTTTCCTCAAGTCTGTTCTTACTTTAACCACTGTGTCAACAGCTCCATGACAAACACAACTCACTGAGGCCAGAAGATTCTTTCTCTGTTCGTATCTTGGTCAACTCCACATTTTCCTTCTTCCATCCCCACAGCACTTGTTTGCTTCGTGCCTTCACATTTCCTATTCCTGCTGTGATAGTCACTGTCTGTACTGACAACTCCCAAGTTGTCCTCTTCTGTTGCCATTGATCATCCTAAAATAAGCTAATATAATTTCCTTGCTTAAAATTCTCCAGTAATTTCCAGTTGACTTGAGAATAAAACCCAAACTTAGGAGCATCTTAGAGTGGTATACAAGGTTATCTGGCTCCTTCTAGCCCGTGGTTCTCACTTGAGGACATTTTTGCTCCCCAGGGGACATTTGGCAATCCCTGGAGACATTATTGGTTGTCACAACTGTGGGTGTGTAGGGGAAGTGATAATGGCATCTAGGGTAGAGGTCATGGATGCCGCAAAATAGTCTGCCATGCACAGGAAAGGCCTTCGTCCTGTCCCAGCAAAGATTTACCCAGTTCAAAAGGTCAGAAAGGTGAAGTTGAGAACCCCTGCTGTAGCCTTAGCGATGAGTGGCAGCACCTTCCCCCATTCCTGTGCTTCATCCACAACTTACCACATATAATCCATCCAGATCTCCACACTGTTCATGCCTTTGTTTATTCTTTTGCTTTTGTTGTTTCCTTTGCCTAGAATTCTTTTTTTTTTCTTGTTAACCAAACATCTCAGTGACTTTTATTGACTAGTTGAAATTATTTTTTTTTTATTCTTATGTTAATCCCCATACTCCTTTGCCTGGAATTCTATGGGGCAGCCCTCCTCCTAGTCCAAAATGAGTTCTTCTATGTTTTCCAAGTTTGATACTAAAAGCTCCTTGAGGGGAGAGAGGGGTTCTCCCATATCTTTGCATTCCTGGCACTTCACATACAGTACTTACCTTAACAGGCAGCCAGTAAATTTTTTTTTTTTTTTTTTTTTAAATAAAAGATGGCACAGGCTGTCCTGAGCATAATTTAACTTTTAAATCAGAGACTGCTGAGTCTTTCATAATTCATTAGAATGTCCTCTTGAAGTTTAGGTAATGGAGAATAATATAGATGCAAAAAGCAGAAGAGGGCAGGCACAGCATGTATTTTGAATTAGCTGCATTTTAAATGCTGTCTCTCATGTTTAGTGTCTTAACTTTGATATCTTAATGCCTTCAATTTTTTTCCCTCCATCTTTAGATATCACACTTCAGTGGCTTATTCAACATTCAAAATCTAGAAGAAGCTGAAGCATCTCCTGAAGTCTTCCAGTCCTTCCTGGCTATAATCCTAGAATTATTGTCCGTTCCTCTGAAGTACTTCCCAGAATACGGTCCTTCCTAAACCCGAGAAATTGCCTTTTTCAGAGTTTATTTCTCTTGTGCACTGCTGAAGATGTGTATCCCTAATCCTTCATAAAGAATCAGCTAGAGTTGTCATGATAAAGTCAGCACTCACAAAAAAAGCTTCTTACACATACTTGTCTTAAACAGTGTGTAGAGCTTTTTTTTTTTTAAACACACACTTGACCATCTTAAATCAAGAAAATTGCATATTTCTGTTCTAGTCTTTCTGGGCCAGATTTTTATATTGGTTTTCAGTAAATGTCTAGCTATTTCCTTATAGAGTCCATTAGCTTAATACTGATACTGACTTGATACAGCATGAAGTTTCTAGTGCCACACACAGTATTTAGAAAACCTTTAGCCTGACTCATGTGGGATATAAACATAATGTTTACATATCTCACAAATGCATGTGAAATGTATAATTACACCTTAGGAATTTAAAAAATGGTCTGCAAAGAGTGAGCAGAGGCACCAGATCAGTGTTGTTATTGGTTCTTTATACTGGTGAGATTGTATGTGAATTCTAAAAATACTGCTTTCTAAGAATTCTTCATCACCAGATAGCAGTTGAGGATATGGGAGGAACTAAGGCATGCTGTTGTGTATCTGTCCAGATCATTACTTCTCTATTTTTTCTTTTTCTCTTTTTTGGAGAGGGTGGGGTTCAACACACTTTTTTAAAGGGTTGGGAATTGAAGATTTTCTCAAAGGCTTTCATGAATTTAGAGCATTCCAGCCAATATAATAAAATGTGTTAAGAATGTCAGACTTTGTTCAAACACCTGTTTGTTCTTTCTATCTCTAGTCATTAAATCAGTGCTGCTGCATGACACTCTAACTCTTGACTTTTTATATCCAGTCATAGACGTTCAGCACAATAGATACTTAGAAACAAATACAAATTCTTATTTTTCTCTCTTACTGATGTAAGGTTTGGCACTCTTTTGTCTGGTGCCATTAGACATCTTGATTATTGTGACAACTCTAGACCTGCCTGCTCTGTCTAGTGTAATCATGCGCAACGTCTACAGGTTGTTTAATAATCAATCACACAGAGAACTGAGGAACTGATGCTGTGTATTGTTTGCTTCTACGATATGGAGATGTATAAAAACTTAAAACAAACATGTTTTGTAGTTTAGTGATGTCCATATACATAAAGGGACACATTAATACTGGTTCACTTGTAAATTGTTATTCACATAAACCACTGTAGTAGATAAAACTTTATGCTACACCTGCTTATGTGTTGCCTCACACTGTGTGTGATTTTGTTTCTTTTGTTAAGCAGCACTCATGTAGACAGTGCGTTTCCATACATGTTGAGCACTCAAAAGTGCAGTCAACAGTTGTTTTAATGAATACCAGTTTTAATTTATAGACTGCCATGGCCTTAACAATATTCTGTACAAAATACTGCACTGTGTTGCACAGATACTACTTGTTTTCCTCCATTCACATTTTTATGAGTAGAATCTCAGCTTTTAAAATTCTGTTCTTATTCTTTGAAGCATGTTGCATACTTCCCTGGTGGGATGGATGGTTCTGTAAATGAAGGGATATTTAAACTTGCTACTGTAGCTCAACACCATTAATGGTTACTGTGAACCATTACAAAGAGTGTGGCAATTTGCTTGTGCCTAAAAGGAATTGGAACTAAAGTGTGTGACTGTGTGGGGACTGCGTTGGTTCGTTAATTGACCTATAGCTAAAACTTAATGTGTTTGTGTGTCTGGTCATTGCTTTCAGCATTTCAAGACATCCAAACTCTACTACCAACATTTTCCTGTGCATTAACTTCTGCATGTGAAAACAGTTACTGAACTTTGTAAATACGTGAATTTTTTTATTTAGGTGATGCATTTTTTTGTCTGTTTACTGCTCTTCTCAGCTTTATTCAATAAACTTGCATTTTGAGGGTTGTATTGACAATTTTAACTTAAAATGTGCATCATGATGGAAGGTGCTGACTTTTTTGGAAGGGGATGGGAGGAAAGTTACCATGAGCAAGGTCCATAGACAATGTGCTAGAAAGAAATCAGCTCACTTTTCAAAGAATTGGGTCTGCGGGCTAGTTAAAATAGAAATAAACTTTTAAAATATCCACAGGATTGATGCTGCGATTTTTTTGGGGGGATAGGGTGGAGGAGATGGTATGACTTGTAAACTGTGCTGATATACCAAATTTAGGACTTTTGTAAGTGGCAAGAGCTAGTTGGTTAGGCATTTTATAATCTGTTTTAAAAATTATAACAAATGTACTATTAAACTGAAATTGCAAGGCAGGCCTACTTCAGTTCCAGAATGAAAAGATTTTAAGTATCAAATATGGTTTGATACTTAGGTTTTCCCTAAGAAGCACATTTTTAATTTTTATTTATTTTTTTAAAGATTTTATTTGACAGAGACACAGCAAGAGAGGGAACACAAGCAGGGGGAGAGGGAGAGGGAGAAGCAGGCTTCCTGCGGAGCAGGGAGCCCAATGTGTGGGGCTTGATCCCAGGACCCTGGGATCATGACCTGAGCCGAAGGCAGATGCTTAACAGACTGAGCCACCCAGGTGCCCCAAGAAGCATATTTTTAAAGTAAAGCCATTTGGCCTTCTTTGCTAGTGTGTTAAATTTTGCATTATAAAAGTGAACATTTATCTCATCAAAGCTATTGCAGAAATGATCTTTATGTAGTTTTACTCAAGAAAAGTTCAACTTGGCTTTTCCTCCGTATCAGTATGGTTATTCTGTACAGCCAAACCTTGTTGGCCGATTGGATGTGTTATTTAGCATTTCTAGGACAGAGAAGTCCCTAGGATATCCAGTTTCATTTCTTGTATGGAATTGGTGGAGACATTTAGTCAAGCAGTTAACTTGGTCTTCTTATCACCCTCCTACCAAAGTGATTTTTGAAGGAGGAATGTGATGTCTGGGGAAGGGGTGGGGAGGATATAAGGTTAGTTTACTGTATCCTTGATTTTAAGCTTATAACTGCTTTGCTTTCAAAAATTGAGACTTCTGAAATTGGTTCCTTTGATTCTGTCAAGTAAATTGGATGTGTTGGACTGTGGCTACTTTAGTCCTCATTGTTTTAACTGAAGATCTAATTGCCTTGTGTAATTCTATCCATACAGGATCCAGTTACACTGAAATCCTGTTGATTTGGTAATTTCAGCCTCATTGTCTGGTAGATTGAGAACTGGAGTGGAAGTCTGAATTTACTGTAGCCAGCATTATAATGTAACATCCACTTGGCCAGATACTTTAAAAAATGCCATCGCGGGGAAACCATCATGTTGAGTGTTTGAAATATTTTATTCCCTTACAAACTTTAACTGTTGTGCCCTCAATAACGTATATGCTTGTGAAGATGCTTGAAAAGGAAAACAGTAAAGCAAACACTAGCCTTGCCAACTTCCCTTAAGCTTGCAGTTCTACAACGTGTGGCCCGCTGCAGGTGTTTCCTGTTGATTAGTAAATAGCCTCCATGCAATTACTGTTTAAAACGCAGCTATTAATAAAAATGGGTGCTTTTGTAATTGCTGCTGCTTGACTGTTCTTAGGGAAACAGAAGCAAGTCATTGACATGCTAGATAGATTGCAGTGGGAAGTTTCTTTAAGCAATAGCAGTAGTCATTCATTATTCCATTTCATTAACAAGCCCTCTCTTCAGTAAGGTAATTCCTATTTTAAAACTGCAAGGCAGGGCGCCTGGGTGGCTCAGTTGTTAAAGCGTCTGCCTTCGGCTTAGGTCATGATCTCAGGGTCTAGAGATCGAGCCCCACATCGGGCTCCCTGCTCTGAGGGAAGCCTGCTTCTCCCTCTCCCCTCCCCCTGGTTGTGTCTCTCTCTGTCAAATAAATAAATAAAATCTTTTTAAAAAAACAAAAAAACTGCAAGGCAGCTGGTAACTTAGTTAATGCAGATTTCCTAGCAGGAATCAGAGGGGAAAAGATCCTTTAACTTCATTTTATTGGGGTTTGCAGGTCTTGCATTTATAAAAGGGATGTGGTAGGAAAATATATATGTATATATTTTTAAAGATTTTATTTATTTGACAGAGACACAATGAGAGAGGGAACACAAGCAGGGGGAGTGGGAGAGGGAGTAGCAGGCTTCCCGCCAAGCAGGGAGCCCGATGCGGGGCTCGATCCCAAAACCCAGGGGTCACGACCCGAGCCGGCAGACGCTTAACAACTGAGCCACCCAGGCACTCCATGTAGGAAGATAATTTGTCCGTTTAAAATGCTAATGTAGTTTGGCTCTGTTGAGTGCTGGATTGACATTTGAGAAAATGGGTTCCTTTCTTTGTTGTTAACTGATTGGTGAGTTGCTGAATTCCCTCTGGCTCTGTAGTTTCCCTATCTGTAAAATGAAGAGTAGAGGATTTCTAATATAATTTCTCCTAACAGACTACTGTTCTAGCAGCAGAGACAAGGCCCACTTGGCCTGGTGACTATGTTAACTTTGCATGTTTTTCATCTTGGAAATAATCCAAAAGCACATTTACATTTTATCACTTTAACACAGTTAAAAGCTGGAGGTCACAGACATTTTACAGAATAATACAATAACTTACATTTTGTTTGAGGGAAATGCTATAAAACATACAGGCCTATAATTTGAAAGCCATTTAAAAAATTTAGAGTATCTCTCCCAGACTGCAGAAAAATGTTTATTCTGGTATACAGTGTGGAAAAAGACATACCTACTACCAAGGCAAACTATTTTAGAGCTAATGTTTAACACTTTATATAAACTGCCGTGTTACTGGGTTCTGCTAGAATTTATTTGGAGCTTGGAGAAAACTGGAGCAGTTAGAAAATACTTCTTTTCAAAGTAATGAGAGGGGAAAAAAAACCCCAACAAAATCAATGTAATCCCTTTTGAACATGGAATATAGAACATCAATAGATTGCCAATTATGGTATCTCCTCCAACCAGCTTTTATATACAGCTTTGGCCTACTCTTTTGTACAGTCTGTATCACACAATGTGCTATCTTGTTTCTACATATTAAAAGTCCACCATTTCTATCTACCAGTTACCCAATATTTGAATTAAATAACTCCTTTTTCTATTTGTATCATTTTCTAAGGAAAAAAATTGTTAATATTTATCATATCGCTAATTGATTTATGAAAGCACAAGCTCTCCTCACCCTTCAAAGAAGGTTAAGAATTTTTATGATACCTACTTTCTCTGGAAACATCAATAACCTAAAGGGTGGGCATGGCATATGAATGGTGAATATCAATTCTTGATGGATAATCACCGCATTTGATTTAGTGGTTTAGTAGACCAGGTGGGGAAAGGAAACTTACCACTTTTTTTTTTTTCTAGATTCCATTTATTTTTTGAATGATTTTTAATAGGTAAGTCACATGATTCAAAAATTGAAAATACCCAAAGAAACATGCCAGTCGGTCTGACCCATGACTGAGTAACCACCCTTCCTTCCACCACCACTCTGGTCTTACAGGTAATCCTTACATCACTTTCTTATTTTTTTTCCTAGTGTTTTCCTTATACAAAATACAAAAAGCCAATAGAAATATATATTTTTTAATCACTTTCTTACACAGAAAGTAGTATACTGATTTGAACATGACTTTATCCAATTACTCTGTCTTAGCAATCTTTCCATATCAATATATAGAGAGTTCCTCATTCTCCTTCATAGCAGCATGGTTCCCATTTCATTATGTATGTGGTTTTCACTGGTCCAGATTCCATAGTTTACCTAACTGGTCTCCTTTTGATAGATATTTGGGTTGTTTATAACCTTTTGCTTTTGTGACCAGTACTGCAATGAATCATGTATGTATGCAGCAATTCACAGAAGCATATCTGTGTCAAAGGGTAAATGGGTTTGTACTTCGGCTAGGAGTTGCCAAACTTCCCTTCACAGAGGATATGCCAGTTTTTATTTCTACCAGTTCCTGTCCCCCATGTCTTGTCAGCAGAGTGTGTTGACAAACTTCTGGATATCTGCCCATCAAATAAGTGGGAATGATAATTACATACAATTTTAAACATGAAATTTAGCTTTTCTTACCCTGCTGAAGAGACAGTATTATCTTAATTCTGGAGTTGGATTTCCACCAAATTAATGTGATTTTTTTTTTTTTAAAGATTTATTTGACAGCGACACAGTGAGAGAGGGAACACAAGCAGGGGGAGTGGGAGAGGGAGAAGCAGGCTTCCCACGGAGCAGGGAGCCCGATGTGAGGCTCAATCCCAGGACCCTGGGATCATGACCTGAGCCGAAGGCAGACGCTTAACCACTGAGCCACCCAGGTGCCCCAAATTAATGTGATTGTAGGTAATTTCCTCCTTGTCCCCCTTAAGTCTCCCCCCCCACCTTTTACAAAGTAAGTATATATTGCTTCAAAAAGAAGCAGTACTCAGTTTTAAATGTCATCATTTTGTCACTTGTTTTACATTGTTGCTTTGGATAATAAATCCCTTTTAATTCCTTAAAGCAGAAAGATCCTCCTTTTAAGAGACTATTTTAATCCTGATATATAACATAGGAATCTCTGGAAGTATCCTTATACCCTTTGCGGTCATTATAGGGCCAGAGCTATTTTCTGGCTTTGCAGTTTTAGGAACTTAGTGCACTGATTCACTCAGACTCACAAGATTGATTCTGAAAACTGGAATGTCCACCTATTTATTTACAATGGCGGATATCTTTAAATTTTTTTTTTTTTAAGATTTATTTATTGAGAGAGAGAATGAGAGAGAGCATGAGGGGGGGAGGGTCAGAGGGAGAAGCAGACTCCTTGCCGAGCAGGGAGCCCGATGCGGGACTTGATCCCGGGACTCCAGGATCATGACCTGAGCCGAAGGCAGCTGCCCAACCAACTGAGCCACCCAGGCACCCGTGTAGCGGATATCTTTAAACACCAAAATACACCTCCTAGGTCACTTCTTTCAGCTATCTAAGAGGGAGATTGAATTTGGATCACCTTGTGGGATATAATTTCAAATCACAGATTTAGGACCATGAGGTATAGAAGCTAGAACAGGTTAGGTAGAACTGGAATTAGACGTGAGGATTCAAAGCTCTTTCAGCTGATCTTGGACTGTGGTGAGTTTTAGTCCTTGTCCAGTCTCATACTTGGTTTCCTTAGACACATTTTTCTCCTAAAATAGTGCTTTGAAAATAGGCGGCTTACTTGTTTAATTCATCCAACAGACCTCAGGTCATATGAACCAGGTACTTTTACTAAATGCTAGTCAGTTCACATAGTTCATGAGTAGTAAAAGGACTTACTATGGAACACTGTTGTAGGTAATACATTCAATAATTTAGTTCTCACAACTGCCATATGTTCTAAGTACTGTTCTTATTACCCTCATTTTACAGATGGGAAAACCAGGTCCAGAAAAGTTAAGTAACTTCCCAAGGTCACTCCGAGGCCAGAGCTATGATTTGAACATCTGGCAATCAGCTTCTGAGTCTGGGTTCTTAGCTGTCATCTCTTTGGCGTCCCCCAGAGTGAAGCCGTTTTTACCATAGTACATTTCATTCTTTTTTTATCAGTCCCCTGATGCTCTTGTGAGACTGTGCAGAAAAGCCTATCAGAAAACAGTTTCATAAAGTTGATTTTTAAGGTTGAGGTTTTCTGAATGGATAGGGGTGTTGTCCCAATCTTAACAGCTGCATTTACCTTGAGGGGAGTCCTAGGCTAATCCAAAAGGCTAGCACAAGATATTCCGTGTTCTTTTGGTTCAATTTAATTCAAGACAAAACACTTTCTGAACCTGGCCCCCAAATCTTTGGCTGTGCTTGCAGGGCGCTAATGTCAACAATGTTGCCTGTGGGGTGGCTTGGGAAGAGTAGAAAAACCAGTTGCTTTGAGGGCCAGCTAGTTTTGGTAAATTCCGCTAAAGTTCAGGAGACCTGGGTGGTAGCCCTTTTTCTGCCTACAGTAAGTAGCTCAGAGAACTTGAACCTTCCAACCTGATTTCTTCCCTTAGGGCTTGTGGAATAGGCCTAACAGTGCTTTCTGTGAAGATTAAACAAGAACACATTTTATTTTATTTTTTAATTTATTTGGCAGAGCGCGAGAGAGGGAACACGAGCGGGGGGAGCAGGAGAGGGAGAAGCAGGCTTCCCAACAAGCAGGGACCCCGATGTGGGGCTCAATCCCGGACCCTGAGATCATGACCCGAGCTGAAGGCAGAGGTTTAACCAACTGAGCCACCCAGGTGCCCCACAAGAACACATTTTAAAAACCGTAGGACTTACACGACTGTCAGCTACTGTCAGTTTTACCAGGAAAAGCATCTCTCAGAAGTTGGTTTTCTCTGGTTATGAGAAGAAATTTGTTTTTGTTTTTATTAGAGCTTGTCTCCAAATGTGAGGACAGGAGCTGTCATTAATGTGGACTGCACTTGACCATGGTGCAAGATCAAATTTAAAACTTTTAAAATTTGCAATAAAATAGATTACGAAGGGAACAACACATACCTTAATGTTCACATTCAGTTTTCAAGTCCTTGGAAGGCAGACCTGAAAGTCCAGGATCAAGCCCTAAGATTGGATTTCTAGCAGGGTTCCCAGCTGCCTTTCACAGAGGAGTAAACGAAATAGGCAAAAGACCTTGGTTCAAGCTCTCTTTATACTCTGATGCTTGGGCAGGCCTCTCTCTCAGGATTTTGGGGGGAGGAATAAGACTCAGCCAAAAAAAGGGGGGTCTTACCAGGTGCCAGTTATCTTGAGTTGTAATAAAATGTTTCTTTGGGCTCCTGCGTCCCCATTACATACACCTCCTCTGTGTTGCAAAAAGGGTCCTGAAGGTCCTGGGATCTAGCCCCGCATCGGGCTCCCTGCTTAGCGGGAAGCCTGTTTCTCCCTCTCCCACTCCCCCTGCTTGTGTTCCCTCTCTCACTGTTTCTCTCTGTCAAATAAACTCTTAAAAAAAAAAAGTCCCCTGACTCTGAAAATGTGATGATTGTGCCACATGACAAATTTATCATCCTCTTAATCACTCCTTTGGTCAGTCAGCCAATCTCTGATTTGGGCCATCCATCAGGCTTTGCTTGCCACGCTTTTCAGAAACCTTAGTGTAACAAGCACATGGTCTAACTTTGAGGAACACCTTAACAGACATCTACAAATGTAGCAAACAAAAGAAAACAAAACCTCTAAACTGTTGAATTGTTACATGAGAGCCATAGCCCTTTAGAGCTGGTATTTGCAACCTTCTTATAGAAAGTAGATACAGAATGGATAAAGTGCTTTGACCAGGAATCTGTCCTACAACCCCAAAGGTTAGGTCACTACTGTGGTGCACAGAAGATATGGTGGAAGTAGCAGAGGCGGGAGGGGACCTGGTTAAATAGATTTGGCAAAAATAATTCGGTGGTAGCAGCCACCTTAACTCTTCCCCTCTTTTTTTTTTTAAAGCTCTTATTTCCGAGACAAAGCCAATATAACCTAATTCAGCATTTCTGAAATTGCCAGATGCTAAGAATCGCCCAGGAGCACTTGTTATACATACATTCCCAGGACCCTCCACTGGCATTTGCTAGGTCTAGTACAAGATACGGGAATATGTTTTACAATCGCAGTAAGCGATTCTTAAAATTATGGTGTTCTGATAAAGAGTAGAATTCAGGATACCTTTTTTTGTGCCGTCTGGAGCTACGAGGTAGTATCCCACCCCCCACCGTAAACAACGATCTTGTTAAAAATCCTGCCCCTGCAATGCAAAAGTAGCTCTTTTTGTAAGGAAATGCCCGTTTCCCTCCTCCTTACGTCTTTTAACTGGCACCATCCCTAACCTAGATCTGGAGTGGCGGTCCCAGCTAGGCTGGAGACAGGCTCTACCCAAAGCCGGGCGGGTTGGGGGCCACGACTCTGTCCGGCGTCCAACTGGTGCTCCCGTGCTGCGCTCCCATTGGCTGGAAGTTTCCTCCGCAAGTAGCCCGAGCCGCCCCTACTCGCCACGCCAGCCCATCTGGACTCCGACCGCCCAGGGGGCGGGTCGAGAGGATGGGGCGGGGCCCCGAGGGCGGGGCGGGGGATGGGGCGGGCGGGGCGGGGGATGGGGCGGGCCTCGCGGCGCTGCGGAAGTCCGGACGGCCTATGGCGCGGGAGGGAGTCCCCGGCCGCGCCCCACGAGGCCGGGCCGGGCCGGGCCAATCCCGGGCGACTGGGCGGGCGAACGCGGGGCCGGGCCGGCCGGCCCGAGGGACGGGAGGTGGGGGACAATGGGCCGGTTCCTGGTGCGTCACGGGGGAGTTCCTTAAAGGGGAAGTGAGCGGGGCTACGGGGCGGGGGTGGGGTGCGGTGGTCCGCGGGGGAAGTCCCCCGCGCTTTAAAATAATGCCCGCGGCGCCCGCGCGACCATGCAATGGCGAGCGCTCGTCCTGGGGCTGGTGCTCCTCCGGCTTGGCCTCCATGGAGTGCTGTGGCTCGTCTTCGGGCTGGGGCCCAGCATGGGCTTCTACCAGCGTTTTCCGCTCAGCTTCGGCTTCCAGCGCCTGAGGGCCCCCGACGGCCCCGAATCTCCTGCGTCGGGGCCCGCGGGCCGGCCCGGGACGCCCGGGGGGCCGTCGGGGCCGTCGTGGCTGCAGCCTCCGGGCCCCGGGGCGGCGGCAGCTGGACGGCGGCGAGCTCCGCGGCGGCCGGAGCCGGGCGTGTGCGGCCCGGCCCACTGGGGCTACGTGCTGGGCGGCCGGGGCCGCGGCCCGGACGAGTACGAGAAGCGCTACAGCGGCGCCTTCCCGCCGCAGCTGCGCGCCCAGATGCGCGACCTAGCGCGGGGCATGTTCGTCTTCGGCTACGACAACTACATGGCGCACGCCTTTCCCCAGGACGAGCTCAACCCCATCCACTGCCGCGGCCGAGGGCCTGACCGCGGGGACCCGTGAGTAGCCGGCGCGCCCCACGCGCTTCCTTCCGTCCTCCCGGTCAGGATGCAGCCTTCTGACCTCCGGGTCCCCCAAGGGATGCCACGGCGTTTAGGGGCCTGGGGCCACACCCTCCCGCGCAGTGCCTTGGCCCTACCCCCTGGGGGTCCCCCTGGGCTTGCGGGGTGTGTAGATGGGCCTGTGGCTGTTCTCTTTCTTGATTCTTCCGATATCTCTGAGTTACACGACAGCTGTCCAGCGCAGTCTCTTTTACAGATGGGGAAACTGAGGCTCAGAGACAGGAAGGGACGGTAGCAGTACCAAAGGGTAGCTTCCGGGGCTTTAGACTCATCTCCAACAACCCCTTCTCCAGATGAATATATATATATATATATATATATATATATATATATATAATCAAAATGAAATCCCTTGTAAACGCAGCTTCAAAAGAAGCCCTCATCCCCGCGCCCCACAGCCCCATATAAAAATTCAGGAGTTGATTCCGGGTAAGGACTTCTCCAAAGCCAGCCCGTGATCATGAGGCAGAGCGGGGCTACATTTCTCCTTCATTTACAGGGGCTGCTTTTTAGGCTGAGGAAACTTACAGGAGAGGGAGAGACACACACACAGACTATATCTGGCTCTGATTTGGGGTCTTGATACTCAGGGTTTGATTCCTTGGCCGCTGAATTGACTGTCACCTTTATCTGTCCCATAAATTCCTCCACTCTGGTGGCAGGACTGTCCAGTAAGGTCAGCCCGTCCTCCCCTTCCACCAGCCTTGTCTGTGGAGGCCAAGCTTCCAGGGTCACTGCTGTTGACATCAGAGTCCAAGAGGACAGCACACCCAGCTAAAGACCTTCTAGCTGGAGGGAATGGGTGTGTTTTGCCACGGACCCTGTTGGACCGGGTAGGTGACTACCTTCCTCTGGGGGGTGGGAGTGGAGGAGATGGGGTGCCCATTGCCTTGGCCCCACATTCTATGGGTGCTTTTGGACTTTTGGGGGATGTATCGTCCTTCATCTGGTAAAAGGAAGAGTCCAGTCCTTAACTTATGAAAAGGAAGCCCCTATATCAAAGGGGCTTGAAGAATTTAAAAAAATGGTTTGGTTATCTACAAAGTCTTTTCTTAAATGACAATTTGAGGAGCATGAGTTTTAGTGAAGCGAGGGGCACAGTCCAAGATAGTTTCAAAGGACTGGGCCTTTTTAAAATTATAGGAAACTGGGGGCGCCTGGGTGGCTCAGTTGGTTAAGCGACTGCCTTCGGCTCAGGTCATGATCCTGGAGTCCCAGGATCGAGTCCCGCATCGGGCTCCCTGCTCGGCAGGGAGTCTGCTTCTCCCTCTGACCCTCCCCCCTCTCATGTGCTCTCTCTCTCTCTCATTCTGGCTCTCTCAAATGGATAAATAAATCTTAAAAAAAAATTATAGGAAACTGATGAGTTATTTTTCTTGCTTCATTATGTCAGGCTTTATGCATATAAATATTTTCTATCTCACTTTTTTTTTTGAGAAAAATTTTTATTAAGTTTTGATTACAAATTACTGTGGCCTTTCCAGATATTAGGAAATTAATGAGTTAATTGTTAGTCCTTAACTGTATAGACTTTATACCTATGTATTTTCTTTGGATCTCATTTTTTGTTGTTTGTTATTGGAGGAAAAAAGATTAAAATTTGAAAAAAAAAAAAAAAGCCTAAACCCCACCAGTTTTTTTTTTTTTTGAAGATTTTATTTATTTATTTGACAGAGAGAGAGAGAGCGAGAACAGGAACACAGCAGGGGGAGTGGGAGAGGGAGAAGCAGGCTTCCCGCCGAGCAGGGAGCCCGATGCGGGGCTCGATCCCAGGACCCTGGAATCATGACCTGAGCCGAAGGCAGACACTTAACGACTGAGCCACCCAGGCGCCCCCAGACAGTTATTTTTAATTTATTTTTCCTGCCAGCTCCCGCCCATATGCCTACACATATTTTACATTGTTGAAACCAAAGTGTGTGTACATATTTTGGATCTTACTTGTATTTTCTCACTAATGCTCATGGTATTATAAAGAGGGAGAGAATACTTTTTTTTTTTTTTAAGATTTTTTATTTATTTATTTGAGAGAGAGAGAATGAGAGACAGAGAGCACGAGAGGGAAGAGGGCAGAGGGCAGAGGGAGAAGCAGACCCCCTGCCGAGCAGGGAGCCCGATGCGGGACTCGATCCCGGGACTCCAGGATCATGACCTGAGCCGAAGGCAGTCGCTTAACCAGCTGAGCCACCCAGGCGCCCCGAGGGAGAGAATACTTTGAGTTAAGTGCCCTATTCTCTGTCACAGACTTTTTCCTCAGATTTCCTTTTATGGTGTGGATCTAAGGAAAACAGTTTAATGAGGACTTGTGATAACGCTTTCAATTGGGAATATGATAATCAGGAGAGTGAGTTGATGACATTTTGATGCTTTTCTTAATGAACCTTAGGAACCCTTTGGTGAGTTGGAGCCCCTCTCCAGCAAGGTGATGTGGCACTTGGTTAACTTGCTGGTGCCTGTGGTAGTTCCTGGTGCCATAGGCTTTTGTTTCAGGATGAGGTCTGCTGATGAGTGTCTTGGTTTGATTGTACAGTGGCGGTGTGGGTAAACTGAGGTCAGGTTGCTTTGAGACAGATGTACTGATGTTGGAAAGATGGAGTTTGAAATATTGGGGGGATGGCATTTGGGAAGGGTTGTGCCCAGAGGTTAATAAACCTTTCGGTTGATAAACCTTTGGTGTCTTTGAGGAGGTGAAAGAACTCTGGGGTTATGATGGCCTTGAGTAGACCCTCACACTGGCTGCTTCCAAAGAGTGGAAAGGTTAATTTTTTTTTACTCTCCTTTCTTTAACTTAACTCCTTTCAGACTAGTATTTTCAAGGAATAGTTTAGAACCAGAGCTTTGTCATTCTGGCTGTGAAACAATAGGATATGTTTACATCCCCAAAATAGATAACCTGCAATAAAAACTTCTCAGATTTTATTTTTTTAGTATCTTTTTTTGGGGGTAAAGATTTTATTTATTTACTTGAGAGAGAGCAAGAGTGAGAGTTAGAGAACACAGAGGGAGAGGGAGCTGAGCAGCCTGACATGGGGTCCATCCCACGACCCTGAGATCCTGACCTGAGCTGAAGGCAGATGCTTAACTGACGGAGCCACCCAGGACCCCCCAAATTTTTCAGATTTTAAAAAATCAAATGTATTCTAATGATATTTGTCAAGTGTATTCTAATGATGCATTTAAAATATAGAGGACAAAACCATTAGAATATTATGTAGGAAGTACAGAAACAAAATATGGGCACTCAACCTGTGTATCTTTTCTTTTTAGTCACATTTACTTGAGGCTTGTCTTGCCTGTCTTATTTGACTGTAGGTAGGGTGAGGAGTTAACATGAAGTAAATGAAACCTGAATCCTTGATAGTAGCAAATCTTTTGGCCTAGCTACAGATTAATATTAATATTAATAATAATATCCTCAATTTGGATTGGAGGATCCGAATTCAAAACTTTCTTTTCTTTCCCTTTTTTTTTTTTTTAAAGATTTTATTTATTTATTTGAGACAGAGCACCCAGGAGGGGGTAGGGTCAGAGGGAGAAGCAGACTCCCTGCTGAGCAGGGAGCCTGACGTGGGACTCGATCCTGGGACTCCGGGATCATGATCTGAGCCGAAGGCAGTCGCTTAACCAACTGAGCCACCCAGGCACCCTGAATTCAAAAGTTTCTTCAAATAAATTTGGAGATTATATTTTTTGTAATCTTGTGAATGATAACAGTAGTTCAGGCCTTGGGCACATGATCCTTCTTTGCTTCCTCCCCAGCCATTTTGCTGTTCAAGTAAAAAAGCAAATCTATGAACAACCCCAACCGATATTGGCCACCAAACCGACCCAGTCCTAGGCACCCCTAGCCTAAGACGGCCTCCTGTGCATTCTTCTTTCTTTCTAACCTCCTGTCCCACTTCAGAGTCAGACCTAAGTCTGTTTCTTTTTTTTTTTTTTTTAAGATTTTATTTATTTGACAGAGAGAGAGACAGTGAGAGAGGGAACACAAGCAGGGGGAGTGGGAGAGGGAGAAGCAGGCTTCCCGCTGAGCATGGAGCCCAATGCGGGGCTCGATCCCAGGACCCTGGGATCCTGACCTGAGCTGAAGGCAGACGCTTAACCACTGAGCCACCCAGGCGCCCCCCCCTAAGTCTTTTTCTATTTGAAGACGATTTTCCTTGCTTTACTTGGTTCTCCTTTCAGTTCCTTTCTTTGGTCTGCTGTTCCACATCACTTCAGAATTGAGTACTGTTGTGTGTTCACCTTCCTTTCCCTTTGTCGTGTCTCCCTGGATTATCCGTCCCTTGACACAGAGACTGTTTCTTGTATTACCTCTGTGCCTACCCAGCACCGGGTAGATTTCTAACAGCTGGTACAGGTTAAGTATATGTGGGAGATTTTTTTTTTTTTAAACCATATGTTTGATTTTGTTAGTTACATAATCAAAAATTGCCTACCAAAGGTTGTAGTTTTTTCAGCTGTGTTTTGGGGTGATAAGAACCTTATAAATTCACACTGGAGCGAATGTCATGGACAGGCACACGTGGTAAATTAAGTGGAGAGTTTAATTCTGGGTCATCGTGGTTGAGCCAGCTGGTGATGTGGAAAGATGTGTACTTGTGGGCCTAGCCCTGTACTGGGAGATTGAGTTCTTTTGGCTTGAGGCACTTAGCAGGTAAGTCAGGCTGGCCATTGATCAATCTGCAAAGAACAAGGCCACAGTCTTATACCTACATCGTGGGCTGGCATAAATGGAATCACAGTAATATGGTGCTGTTAGGCCAAGAGGGTTTTATGGAATCTACATTTCCCTTCATACCCCTCTTTCTTTTCTTTCTATTATGGCACATTTTGAAAGAGTGTATAGCAGTTACTTGGTAGAAAATAAAAGTGTTTTAATGCACACTTTAGATTTTTCAGGGGATTTGTCTGAGTAGAGAGAAGGAACCCATCCAGTTATTCCAAATTTTTATTTTTTTACTGTGGCATTTCTTTTTTCTTTTCTTTTCTTTTTTTTTTTTTTTAAGATTTTATTTATTCATTTGACAGAGACACAGCGAGAGTGGGAACACAAGCACGGGGAGCAGCAGGCAGAGGGAGAAGCAGGCTTCCCGCTGAGCAGGGAGCCCGATGTGGGACTCGATCCCAGGACCCTGGGATAATAACCTGAGCTGAAGGCAGCTGCTTAACTGACTGAGCCACGCAGGTGCCCCTACTGTGGCATTTCTTATAACTGTTCATTCTGAGTGACTGCTTGGGCACTGTATTGAGAGGTAGTGTAAAATTGGGTCCTTTTTAGTTATAGCCTAACAGGAAAGTACTATAAAACAGGTGAAGGAGTGTAGTGGTCAGAATTCGTACTACCTTCCACAGGCCTGTGCAGGTGGAGAGGGTGAGGGTACAGCTCAGGAGAGGGCAGTTGGGGTGTTTTATCCATCATCCAGCTTGAATGCTAAGTGGCAAGGGAACCATTTTCTAATGAGGTGGGATGTGGGAACCCACTCTTTGTTTCTGAGCCACAGAGCAATGCAGTTAAATATTTAAACCCAACAGAATATTCTGGAGTTGGCAGAACTGAGTACGAGGATCTCCCTGTCTACTCTGACCTTCTCCTCCAACTTCTGGCATTTCCTGTATTCTTTCTGGCTGGCACTGCCCTTGAAGTGCTTATTTTAACCCATGGCTCTCATCTTTAGAGGACCTTCTGCAATTATATAACTTTATTTAGAAAGAATCTACAAATAGAAGAAGCAGGTGCAGTTTTCAGCCATGCAGTGTGCTGGCCTCATGGCTTGTGAGGGGCGAGATAACCCTGGTTCCTAGATAACCCCTTCTATATAGCTTGTTTGAGGCAATGTATCTCAAAGTTAGCTCTAAATTCTTTGTCCTAGATTTAGTGGGGGTAACACAGCACACAACAAAGCAACAGGAAGGCTCGCACAGGATCAGCTGTGATGTGTTGAAGCTGTGTGTACCTGCGTCATGTAAGGCTGTTCACCCGACCGAGGCACATTGGAGGGTACGCTTTCAGAGAGCAGAGCGGGCCATCCAGAACAGGGGAAGCAAGACGAGGCCCCATTCGGGTGACTCAAGGACTGGCTACAGTGGTCTGCGGATGTGCTGAAAGGTGCCATCATTTCAGCGAATCTGCTGTTGAAGATAAAGTTAGGGCTTCTCACTTTGGTCTTTAATAAAAGTAAACAGGTGTCCTATTTCTCTCCTTACTTCAGTCTTTTCAGGCTTTTGCCCTTTCCTTTCTGGGCTTGTGGGAATGAGACCGGGGAATAACTGAAGTCCCCGCAGTTTGGCAAGCTGCACAGTTGCTTCATCCCTGCCCTTCCCGGACCTATTCCTTGTCCTCGGCATCGGTTTTAGTGTTGTAAGGAGCTGTCCCAGTGACTGGGGAGCTTTCTCCTCATTGCAGGCCTGAAGTCGGTGTCTTAAGGTTGCTTCAGGAAGGGAAATCGGTGTTGACTGTGGGGACAGTGGGCAGAAACAAGGGTGCAGCTCCAGTGCAGAGCAGTCCTGCCCTGGCTCAGCTCCTCAGAGTTGGTGGAGGGGATGGGCATTCTTTGATTGAGATGTGAATGAGAAAATGAGATCAAGAGGTTAATTTATTCCCCCAACCAAAGCACAAGTGAGTGGTAATCAGGCCGTCACAGAAGGTATTTGCTTTTTGTTGTGTATAACCTGCTGGAGCGGCTGATTTCTGTATTAAAGGGTCATGGTGTTGGGGGTGGGGTGGCGCGCCTGGGTGGTGCAGTCAGTTAAGCATCTGCCGTGGGCTCAGGTCATGGTCTCAGGGTCCTGGGATGGAGTCCTGCTTAGCGGGGAGTCTGCTTCTCCAGCTCCCTCTGGCCCTCCCCCCTGCTTGTGCATGCACTCTTTATCTCTCTCTCTCAAACAAATAAATAAAATCTTAAAAAAAAAAATAAAATAAAGGGTCATGGGCAGGTCACATGACAGGGTCTTTCTTTTTTTCCATTCCTAATGATTTTGAAATCAGAGCTCTTTGAAGCTGACCAGAGAGGTGATTTGTGGTGATAAAACTGTACCTCAGGGAGGGCGCACAACTCTGGTTCACCATCTCCAGACTTCCTGTTGCATGTTCTTCCCACAGTAGCGTCATCAGTGTGTCTCTGATGTTGGGTGACTTGAGTCCACTTGTAGACACTTTAGAAATGGTCACTTAGGAGATAGAAAGACCACTGCCGTACTGACCCACCTATAATCATCCCTGAATCAATAAGAGTTGCCAACAGTTTTAGTTTCTGATGGGTGTTTAGTTTTATTGTCCTTTTCTCTTTTAAAATAAAGTACCTTTCTTTAATTTTAATTTTGTTTCTTTTTCAGTTCAAATCTGAACATCAATGATGTGCTCGGGAATTACTCATTGACTCTTGTTGATGCGTTGGATACACTTGCAGTAAGTGTTTAGCCTTATTATTTTTTTCATTAATTAAGATATTTTGGGGTTGATTATCCCTAGTTTCCACCAGGGATGGGAGTTCCAGGAAAACTGATACTCAAAATGTATTCATAGCTTTCATAGCCATTGTTTATTTTAATGACCTTAATGCTGAGGGCGAGAAAAGCATTCAAGGTTAAAGGAGTGGAAATGTGATTCCCCTAAATAAAATGGAGAAGAAAGTATGATTGTTTTGGGGGAAACCTATTTTTCTCTCAGTTTCCCACTATTTTATTCGATAAAGGAATCAGTGGAGCATTCCATTCAAGTTGACAGTTACTGTAGTTAAGATCTGAGAAGTAAAAGACAAGCTCCTGAAATAGCATCTGGCTACGTGCTCCCCAAAGTGTGTCCTGAGCCCTGGTTCCGGGCCATCGCGCAAGCTCTTTTCTAGAAGAGAAGAGCTTCTTTTCACTCCTTTCTGTGTGCCACTCCATGTTTTGTCCCCACTGGGGCTGCCAACTTGGGTGCTGCCTTTTTCCCCCAGCGCCCCATGGTTTCCCTCATGGAGTCTGGGAGCTGGAGACCTCTGAACGGGTATGAAGAAGCACACTGCAAGCAGGACGCCACTGTGGTGTGGTACTTACCATCACGCCGTGCGCGCCATGCGCACAGTCTGCCTCTCGGCACTTGGCTTCCAAGGCACTGTATTTCAGCGTAACATGTTAGATCCTCCTTCTTGAAGG
This sequence comes from Mirounga angustirostris, assembly GCF_029215605.1. NCBI lineage: Eukaryota > Metazoa > Chordata > Mammalia > Carnivora > Phocidae > Mirounga > Mirounga angustirostris. The sequence goes on along the minus strand of NW_026991709.1, from coordinate 169,400,945 downwards.
TGATTGCACAACCTCTTTGCTCTGCTTCATTATCCAGCATGCCTTTACCATTAGAGAATTCTTCCTGTAGTCAAGCCCAGATCCTGCATTTAATAATGTCCTCTGGTCTGTTTTAACTTCGCTGAGAAGAGTTTAAAACTGTCAGGGGTTGGAAGTGGGTAATGCTAGCTAAGTTAGTATTGCAGCTGCCCAGGAGCCCACTGGCCGAAGACTCACTAGGACTCTGTGTGCCCTCTCTCTCATCTCTCTGTGCCCTCCTGGGCCCAGGGTCTGCGGGGGCCCCGGGCTTTCATTCTGCCAGCCTGTGGCTGCACAGCATTTTAGTGGCCCAATTTCTCCTTCTGGGGTTCTTGCTGCTCCACTTCAGTCATCCATCATGGACGATCACAATGTACCTGGACAAGTCTGCTCAGCCTAATTAGAGTTATCTTGTTGAAGATACCGGAGGCTGACTCAGCCTTATAGGTGTTGATTAAAGAGTCTCCCCAGACTCATATACATTATGAAGGAGCACCTCTCTCGCACCTGACCTCTCTTTTTTGGCCTTCATTGTATCTTTTTATCCCTCCCCCATGCTCAGTAAGTACAGAGACCTCATTTCTATTACTCATTGCACTCTCCACCTAATGGTGTCTCACACATAGTAGGAGTGCAAATATGTGTTCAAAAAATGAATTTCTCCAAATTCGGCATTTCCCAGCACCGTTTCCAAGGGTATAGTCCCCCAAAGAAGAATTCTGTTCCCAAGTGAACCTTGAGAAATTCTGCATGCCCGTCCCATTATTGGAGAGCTACAACGTACCCTGACTCTGAGAAGTCCTGCAGTAAAGAAACTATTTAACTCTTTTGTTCAGTCCAGGTTTTCTTAAGCCTGAGTGAATGATTTACAGCCTGCTTACTCTGGCTGTAGCTGTGTGACTAAAATGGTAAATTAGAATATGTAATTGAAAGTTGCTAGCTTCCTTCACCATCCTCCACTTGATCTGAGATTATATCAGCCTCTGCAGCTGCTAACAGATATTGTTGCTGGTGAGCATCTGTAAGGAAACAAAGCCACTTCTGTGGTTTTCATTGTAGAATATCCGGTCTTCGGTGTGCTAGCACTTCGGGCTTATTTTTCAGGTGTTATTTCAGTTGAGGTTTTCTTGTTCTCTTGCTAACATTTTAAACAGGCTCTAACAGATGTGCTGTGGAAACTGAGAAGATAGCAGTCCCCTGACCATTGGCTGCAACTTGTAGCATTATTGCGTAACCTTTTAAAAACAAAGAACTAAAGGCCAGGAAAGAAACGTCTGTACTTAGGAATAGTAACAACGAAGAGGGGAATAAAAAGATGCGCTAGACCAATAAATACTAGGAAATAAGGCACACTTGAAAGAAATAGTGTCTGGATGAAATTATTTGTTTTTCCTTTGTGTGTGTATCATTATGATGTCCTTAAAGTCCCAGGATTGCCCTAAATTTTTGAACAGAATGAAAGCATTTTGGTTCGGTTAATCTGTAAAATTTTATTCCCAATTTGCACTTCTTATAAGAGAGAGCAGCTTAGTATGAGATCATATTCATGCACCCAAAATAGGAATTATAATTTTGGATCACTCTTTAAAAAAGGACACGGAGCTGATTATTTGTATGTCTTGTTTGATTTGAATGCCACTGGTTTTATGCTGTGCTCTAAAAGAAAATGCTACTATTTCTCAAAGTGTTTAGACATCTGGATAACCAGCAGCAAGTCCATTTTCCAGATGTTTTGGTCTCCTGGGAGCCAAGCACCCAAGCTGTCGATTTATTTGAGGAGCATAGGGGAAGTTATATTTTTGTTTCTTTGGTTTTTGGATTTATTTTTACTCATTTCAAGAATTTTAGGAACTCTAGTGCCTTGCATGCTAAATGAGATCAGACTGAAGTTTGAGGGAGAGTTTAGTGGGAAGGTGAGGGGTACTAATGATTCATGAGGAATTATTTCACAGTTTGACTATTTGGAGATAGGATTCTTGAGTTGCGGGAGATGGGCTTGCCATCTGTCCTGGAATATATTCTAAGAGATAACTGTGCTTTTCTACCTTTTGTGTTTCCGCTCCTCCCATGGGTGGCAAAACCTCGTACAGACATTTAGATTAAGCGGTCCCTCAGTGTCATTTCAAGCTGTTGTAATGGTTTGTGTTCCTCTTTTTAAAGATAATGGGAAATTCATCTGAGTTCCAGAAAGCAGTCAAGTTAGTGATCGACACAGTTTCATTTGACAAAGATTCCACCGTCCAAGTCTTTGAGGCCACAATAAGGTAAAATAGTACATGAAATGGATTGAAGGCTTCTTTTGTGTGTGTGAGCAGCAAAATTCCTGTGAGGCTCTCCCAGCTGCAAGATCCAGATAGAGAGTCTGTGGGGGACCTAATGGGCGCTGTGTCCATTTTTCCTCTCCCTTTTGGGCTTTATCAACAGTGGAACAATTGACATTTCAGAGTAATTACATTGCTGAAAAGACTCACTTGAGCTTTAATGAAGGTTGGAGATGGGTGTCCTTTTAATGCAGATTTTCACTGTCACTTGGTGTCTGGTCTCATTGCCTTCCTTCACTGTGTCCTAGGAAAACCCCTACACATTTCTGAAGGAAATGAAAGTTTCCCATCTTACCTACCACCGACTGCTTACCATTTGGGTCTATTTCCCCCTCATGTGCGACTCTCTCTTCTCTCCCCACCCTCCACCAGTGCCTGATGCCCCCCTCCCCGCCTCCCCCCACCAAGGTATTGGGTGTATGTTCCATACACAGTTTTGTATCTTGCCTCTCTAGTTGATATGTTGTGACTATTTTACTATTTAAACTTTTTGAAAACTGTGTTACTGCATACCATTCCAGATGTATCATTTATTTATTTAAAATTAAAGCTATGAAAACATTTGTGCCGACAAACATCGCAATCAGCTTGAGGTCATTGGAGTGGTGCATGATTCCTGGCTCGGTAGGTTCGTAGATCTGAGCTCGTGGCCTTCTGCCTCTGAGCAGGTCTTTTCCTCCTCCTCACCTTCTCCTCATCCTCACCTTGCCTCCTCACCAGAACGTGGAGAATTTCTCAGCTGTTTGGCAGCCCAGACTAGGAAAGCTACTTAGTGTTTGTTGTCTTGCCCTTTCCTGTTTCTGATATGGTTAAGTGTTTTCCCCATGTGAGAGAAAGCAAGAGTCATTTATTAATACTGAAAGGTAATGTTTATTCTGAGACTGGCTAGTACCCTCCCTTCCGATGAGATGATTGAGACTGCCGGCCATTAGTTAACTACTTTAAGTGAGATTATTCTTGGCGGCCTCAGGTGAATGGTTCTCTTCCCCACTCTTCAGTGATGTGGTTAATAAAGAATCAGTCATTTAGGGGCGCCTGGGTGGCTCAGTTGGTTAAGCGACTGCCTTCGGCTCAGGTCATGATCCTGGAGTCCCGGGATCGAGTCCCACATCGGGCTCCCTGCTCAGCAGGGAGTCTGCTTCTCCCTCTGACCCTCCTCCCTCTCATGCTCTCTGTCTCTCATTGTCTCTCTCGCAAATAAATAAAATCTTAAGAAAAAAAAATTAAGAAAAAAAAAAAAAAGAATCAGTCATTTATCAGGGCTGGAAGGAACTTCGAGAAGCCATTAAGCTCAGTCCCTCTGATTCCAGGCAGCTCTGAGTTCAAGGGATTTGAGGCTGCTTCTTTCAGTCTGAACCGGATTGTATGCATTGACAAGCAACATGATTGTATTGTTTTTGTGTGTTCTTCTTGTCATCCTGTCTTTTAGGGTCCTAGGAAGTCTCCTCTCTGCCCACAGAATAATAACTGACTCCAAGCAGCCCTTTGGTGACATGACAATTAAGGATTATGATAACGAATTGTTGCACATGGCCCACGACCTGGCTGTGCGGCTCCTGCCGGCCTTTGAAAACACCAAGACAGGGATCCCCTATCCTCGGGTAGGTAGACTAGTTGGACATGTCAGCATCTTCCTGAATTAAAACTCTTTTTTGATTCATTTATTTGGGGCAAGTGGGGAGGTGATGTGAAAGAGGAAAGCTGTGTCCTTGAGAGAATTTGTCCCAAAATGTGATGCAGGATGTTTTTTTAATTCATTCAGCATTTACCAAGCACCTACTGTGTGCCAGGCATACGGTTGACACATTTGATTCTTCCCCTTAAGGAACTTACTAGGTTCCTGTCCTCAGTATCCTGAAGTTCTTCTGCATGTGAGATTTGTATCCCCTGCTACCAAATAGCATGGGGAATTTGTCTTTATTTCTGACTCGAGTACATTCCCCCAAAGACCCTCATGTGTGTACTGTAGGATCCTGGCAACTGTTCTTGGGAGTGCTTCACGTGGATCTTTCAAATAAAAGCCTGCCCAGCCCAGCCCAGCCAGTGAGCTACTGATTTAACTGCAAGATCTGGAATGCGATTCTGTCTTTGTGGCACCCGATTTGCTGAGCTCAGAACTCCCTTGGGAATTGAGTCAGCCTTTTAGGTAACCAGCAGAGAATTGCCAGCCCACAGAGCCTCAGTGATGAAACAGGCTGTCACATTCTTCCTGTGTCTCCCTTGTCTGTGATTTGTTTATGTTCGCTGAGCAGGGGTGAGTTCCTAGCAGCTCACTTAAAACTGATAAGGCATTCCACAGCTGGCCTTTGTTTCTAATGCCAAAGCCTAGTGCTGGAAAGAGGTGGATTAGAGCAGAGCATTGTAACCATTCCCCTAAGACTTGCTCTTATTAAAACAAGGTGTGGTGTTCTTATTGTCTTCTTTATGTCGTTTAAGCTTAACTCCCATATCTATCTCAGGTGTGACATGGGAGGCAGTGAGCTGAGTCACACTGCAGTTAAGTTTGGTTCAGTAGTTGAGTCTAGTGGCTGTGACCTGGCCTTCTAGCCCCGAGGGTTCCTCACAAGTCTGGCCACAAATCCTTTGTCTCTTCCTGTCCCCAGGTGAATCTAAAGACAGGCGTTCCTCCTGACAGCAATAATGAGACATGCACAGCAGGCGCTGGTTCCCTCCTGGTGGAATTTGGGATTCTGAGCCGACTCCTGGGGGATTCTACATTTGAGTGGGTGGCCAGACGTGCTGTGAAAGCCCTTTGGAACCTGCGGAGCAATGATACGGGATTATTAGGTGTGGTCGCACCTTCTCAGGCCACTGGGACTGGGTACATCTGGCCCCCTTTCCTTTGCTTTTCTCTGGGGCTCTCCCTGCTCGCCACTCCTTCTGTCTGTACCCCTGAACCTGACAATGGACAACTCGGAGAGAATGGCCCTTCGTGTCTGCCATGTCTAATTTCTCTGCAGGACTTTCTGCCTAGAGTGAGGCTGTAACGTTTGATGGGAAAGAATAATGCTTTTGCTGTTTGAGGGTTCCCTTCTGATTTGAATCCCTTGGCATATTCCACTTGAAAATAATTGTTAATGGAAATGCTATAAAAAGAACCGCCTTTGAGGCAGATTATATTGTTTCAATATAAGGCATTTGGAGTTACTGGTGGAGTGGCTTTTTCCTTTAAAAAACTCTAGGCATGTGGTAGTAGGTTGAAAGGCCAGATTAAACCTATATTAGGTGGGATTTTTTTTTTTTTTCCTCTTGAGAATGTTTGGTCAAGATGTTATTAAAAAAATTATTATGGAGGGGCGCCTGGGTGGCTCAGTTGGTTAAGCGACTGCCTTCGGCTCAGGTCATGATCCTGGAGTCCTGGGATCGAGTCCCGCATTGGGCTCCCTGCTCAGCGGGGAGTCTGCTTCTCCCTCTGACCCTCCTCCCTCTCATGCTCTCTTTCATTCTCTCTCTCTCAAATAAATAAATAAAATCTTTAAAAAAAAAAATTATTATGGAACATTTCAAACCTATAGAAGTAGGGAGAAAGTATAATGAATAATGAATCCCTGTGTACTCATCATTCATCTTTAATAATTACTAGTTTTTTGCTAATTCAAGATACTATTTTAAACTGTCTTACACTGAGAAAAATTAAAAAAAATTTTTTTTAATTTATTCCTTCGGGAGAGCAAGAGCATGAGCAAGGGGGGTGGGGCAGACTCCCTGCTGAGCAGGGAGCCAGACGTGGGGCTGGGATCCTGACCTGAGCCAAAGGCAGATGCTTAACCGACTGAGCCACCTAGGTGCCCCAGAAAAATTTTTTTTGTCATTGAGAAGTGCCTTGATTAGTTGTCCTAGAGCCGTAGAGTATCACTGCTTTTTAAAGGTGATTTTTTTTTTTTTTTAATAAGTAATCTCTGTGTCCAGCATGGGGCTCAAACTTACAACCCCAAGATCAGGAGTTTCGTGCTCCACTGACTGAGCCAGCCAGGCGCCCCACAAGTGATTTTTGATTATTCCTTAAATTATTAAATTTATTTACATATTTGTTGTGTTTTGCAACACTGGTAGAAATAAACAAGTTGCCCAAATTGCCACCCCACCACCAAATGGTTTGCCAGGGTCACCACAAATTGTCACCTTTTAAATTTCCCATAGGCCCTTTCAGTCTGGCATGTGCAATGTTTATATACCTTCAACTTATTTATTTATTTTTTTATATACCTTCAACTTATAATATAAATAAGCATTTATACTCTGCCTTGCATTTGGCAGTTCAGGTTTTTCAGGTTGTTATCTTGTTTTCATAGCTACCGTCTTTAAAATCACATAGAGTCCATTAACTCTTCCAGTGTTGGACACTTGCATTATTTCTGTTTTTTCTTTTCTCCCCCCATTTTACAGATAATATAAATCATACAGTTCATAATTCTTGATGAACAACACAATACTTTTTCTTAAAAACATTTTTTTTCATCAAGGATAAATTTCCAGGAATGGCATTACTGAGTCAAAGGTTTGAACACTCCTTTGGCATTTGAAATGCACTGTTAATCTGGAAAGGCAAAATGACAAATTTACTTTTCCCTTGCCTCACGTGTTTTCCCCAGTTTTGTCCCAGTGTTTAAGCACCGTATATTGAGAAAGATTTCCTGCCTCTCTGTGCTGCTGATGGGACTGATAAAAACGCGAGGGCCAAGCATTCATTCCTTTTCTGCCAAGGCCCAGGGTGCGGGAGATCGGTGGGGCCAGAGTTGGAGGGCACCCTGGAGGAGGAGCCGTCCCCAGATACCTGGGGCCTGATAGACTTTGTTTTTGCAGGCAATGTGGTGAACATTCAGACAGGCCGCTGGGTTGGAAAGCAGAGTGGCTTGGGCGCTGGCCTGGACTCCTTCTATGAATACCTCTTGAAATCTTATATTCTCTTTGGAGAAAAGGAAGACCTCGAGATGTTTAATGCTGCGTACCGGAGTATTCAGAACTACTTAAGAAGAGGGTGTGTCTCCTCTCTTGCCCTGTAAAACAAGTAGGGTGTGTTCTCAACATGAATCCACAGCGTCTTGTGGTCTCTGCATTCATCTTCCCACTTCCTAGTTGTTGGGCAGACATTTGGGGGTGAAGATCTGTTTTAGCCTTCTACTGCGGCATAGCAAATTACCCTAGCACTTAGTGGCTTAAAACAACAAACATTATCTTCCACAGTTTCTGAGGGTCAGTAAGCCAAGAGCCACTGAGTGGACCCAGGGTCTCGCAAGGTTGTCACCAGGCTATTGGCAGGGACTATAGCCATGTCAAGGCTCGGTCAGGGCTGGAGGACCCCCTTCTAAGCTCACTCCTGTGGTGGTTGGCGGGTTTCAGTTCCTCGCCATGTGGACCCCTTTGTAGGCAGGTCATGGCAGCCGGCTTCCCCCAGAGTGAGTGATCTGAGAGAGATAGAAAGAGAGGCCAAAAGTGTGCTTTCATGACCTAAGTTTGGAATGATGAACCAACATTTCTGCCCGGCTCTGTAGGTCCCACAGACCAGCCGCGGTCTGGTGTGGGAGGGGGCCGTACAAATCACAGCCTTTGTGACTGCCAGGAGTCGGATCTTCGGGGGCCATGGTGGACACTGGTTGCCACAAGGAGTGACACGTGCCTGTGTTTCACTGTGGCTTTCATCGCATATAGAGCTGTAATACGGGACCATTACTGAGTTATTTCGGTTCTTTTACTTTCCAAAGAATTGTTCGGATTGGTCTTTATACCTCATGAGAGAAAGGACAGTTACCACATTTCCCCGCGCTATAGTTTAAAACAGCATTATTTGCTACTACCCAGTTGTACAATCAGGGGGGCAGGGAGAAGTGCCATTCAGAGCTACAGTGGCTTCTACCTCGATGTCACCCACTTCCTTAGGTCTTTCTTTGTATGCTTTTGTATATTAAATGTCCAATGCAGGTGATAACTACTGAGTTTCTGCATGTTGGGATGTTCTTGGACCCATTTCTATGGTAGCTGTTGTAGGAACCCTTTATGTGAGTGCTGTGTTTTAGTAAAGAGGCCATTTGTCCAGGGTTCAGTCATTTTTGCTTTTTAAAGTCCCAATCTAAATTGAGCAATAATCCCTAAGCATCCTGCTCTGATGTATTCCTTCAGGCCCCTGGTGTAGGACCTTAAAAGAGATTCTTTTTTTGTGTAGAAGAAACCAGGCTTTTCCACTCAGGTCAAATCCAACAAAGACCCTGCTACATACCGCATTACGTGGCAGTATTTATAAGCCATTTGGAATGTCCAAGTGCCTTCTGAAAAACACAGTGAAAGCCCTGATCAGTTACGACGGCTAAGTTCAGAACTTTTATTCTATGGCAGATGTGTCCTTATGCTAGAGTCTGGTATCCACAGGTAGAGGCAGTTTATCTCCAAAGGTTGGAAAGAATGAGTTAGGAGAAAATGTTAATGTTGATGCCATTGAAGTTAAAGGACCGGGGCTGCGGGAGGAGTAGGGCTGGAGGGCTGTCAGCGATCTTTCTTCTCACCTTTGCCTGCTCTGCTCACCCGTTAGTCGGGAAGCCTGTAACGAAGGAGAAGGAGACCCTCCACTGTACGTGAATGTGAACATGTTCAGCGGGCAGCTAATGAACACTTGGATTGACTCTCTGCAGGCCTTCTTCCCTGGACTGCAGGTATTCAGCAGCCATGTTTGCCAAGAAAACGCAATCATTGCCAAGGGTTTCTGTGTTTTCTCTTTTCTTTTTGTGATACCAGAGCATTCTCTGGCTCCTCCGGATTTGGGAGGTTAGTAGCACAGTATGTCTTGATTATTCTGTTTGTGACATTAGTCCTCAGGATCTGGAACAGAGCCATACTAAATAAGCGTAAAAGCATGGTTGAAAAGTGACCATATGTGATTTTTGGATCATCTGTCTCTTGTTTATTCTTCGCTCCTAAGTATAGTTAACCTCTTGTCCTATGCAGTTCACATGAGTTTGGCATGGACAGTCTGTTAGGGAGGGCATCCTTTTTTCTGGCTTGCTACTTCCGGGTTGGTTTTATCTCCAACCAGGTCAGATAAGAACTGGGGGGCAGAGGGAGAGCCCAGGGCCTTTGTGTCACGTCTTACCACTCTGAGAAAAGCGTCTTCTCCTTAGGTTCTGATCGGAGATGTGGAAGATGCCATCTGCCTCCATGCCTTTTACTACGCCATCTGGAAACGCTACGGGGCCCTCCCTGAGAGGTATAACTGGCAGCTCCAGGCCCCCGACGTGCTCTTCTACCCGCTGAGACCGGAGTTAGTGGAATCTACGTATCTCCTCTACCAGGTGCTAGACTTTGTGTTTCAATGCTAGCAGGACCTGTAGTGGTTGGTTTTTAGCAGACATTAGCTGATTGGGGTAGAACTGTGGTGTTTGCTAGTGACTCGGAGATGGATGCTGCCTAACCATAGGCTTGTTGGTGTTGAGTGTGATTCCTGGTTCCACAGAACAGAGAAGGCATCTGCGGTCACACATGGAGGTGTTGAACCTAACCTTCTGCAAAGCCCATCGTGCCCGCACCATAGGGCTTTTCTCTCTCACATCCTTAAACATGAAAGAGGACTTACTACTCCGTATTTTCCAGATGTGTTTGGCCAAAGAACTCTTTTTGAGTTACAGTTCTGTTCTCATGCACTGTGGAACCCTGGTCTGTGTAATCATCATTCAGACCAAAGGAATTCTTTTTCTGGGTAAAGGAAATCATCTGGGATTTATCTGAATGTCTATTTCTGTTTAACGCTTAAAAAAAAAAAAAGTACAGTGTTCATTTTCCCATGAAATTTAATGCCAGAGGGATTGTCACTTTAACTGTGAAGTCTCCCCCGCAGTCTAAGGCAGATATTTTTACCTCTGGGCATGCCCTCCATCTATACACATGGAGAGTCTGCATCCATTCACAAATACAGCAGCTTTCTGCAAAGCCGGCCTTCAGTGCACCTCAGTGGACCTGTGACAAATGCCTGCAGGGGGCAAGCCTGCACAAGAAGATACTTACTTTTATGAGTTCTCGTAGTAGGATTAGTACTGTGGTTAGGATTTATTAAAGAAAAAGTTAACGCTGAATCGTGCCATTTGCTTCTAGATGAAAAAGGGATAAATCCTATGAAACTGGTCCTAGTCCTCACGTGCAAAGAAAGACCTTGTGAGTTTTAGATAACCTCTCAGAAGAGGGCACAGATAGCCTCCGAGTTTGCTTCTCTGAGCTGGATGGACAGCCCGGCTCCAGGCGCTCCAAGGAGGCCACGCCTGGGTGCTGCTGAGTCTCCTCTTAAGCTTAGATCTGTTGTCTTTGGGTTCATACCTCTTCATTTCTGTCACTTCTTCTTTCCTATTTTCAGCTGCTTCTTCCCGTTGACTATTTTCTTAGAGCTTCCTGGCCCTGCCTTCGGAGGCCACTCCCTGTGCTCTCTTCCCACACAGATCGCTGCCCTCAGACATAGGAGTTTGCATTTGCCCCTGCAGGCGGGCACTAGGCGTGACTTCAAGATGATCCCCAGCTTTTAAATTGTTTGTGGAGTACTGGTCTCATCTTTGCAGAGAATTGGTTTCCTAGTGAAACTGTGTAAGAGCACGTGACAGCAGAGTAAGCAACCCTAAGGACTGAGTTCATAGGGCAGTTCAAGAGGAAAGTGTGGGGGCCTCCTGTTTGAAAGTCTTCCTGTTCCTCTTAGCTTTTCCTCGAAAGGCTCTGTAAGTGGAATGGGGGCAATGTCCTGCGTCCTTGGGCCTGCATCTTAAGTTTCTAGAGAGTTCGAAGGCGAGAGAGAAACTAGATTTGTTCTCACACACGGTACTGTTATTTCGCTTCTGATCATGACGGGGATCAGGAGAGCCAGAGCAGGTTATCGTTCTGCCCTGGAGTGGATTGTCTCAGCCCTGGTTACGGTTAAACAGACGGTACAGGTACTTTGACGTGAACCAACAGAACACCGTAGTTCTTTAACATTTGTGCCCCTCCAGGGTAACGTGAGCTGGGCACTGGCCTGCCCTTGGCCAGTGACTCTCCTCCTCGGGGGATTCCTGCAGTCACCGTGATGTTCGTTGATGGCATGTTTTCCAGGCCCTTGCTGGATCACGTTCTCTCATGTTCTCTCTAGGCAACCAAGAATCCCTTCTACCTCCATGTAGGAATGGATATTCTGCAGAGTCTGGAAAAGTACACAAAAGTCAAGTTAGTTTCCTAAGTTCCTTCCTTTTTCTGTTGGCCACTTTTGATTTATTTTTAGTTCTGGGGAAATATTCTGTTTTGCACTTTAATTTATAGAACAGGTCATTAATGTTAGTTCTGTGGGGAAATTGCTTACTTTTTGTGTAGCAGGACCAGTCCCTTATAGTGGGGATTGCTATTTATTTTTTTTCACCTTTGTTTCCTGTGTATTTTTTTTTAAGTAACTTATTTTTCCTAGTTGTACGAATAATACATGTACTAAAAAGTTTAGGGAGTACAGAAGATATGGAGATAGAATATTATCATTGTAATCTCCATGTGTAGATAACCACAGTCAACATTTAAGTTTATATACTTATGATCATTTTCATATATTTGTATATATAATGTGTGTATATACATATATGTTAAAAAATTATATTTCAATTTTGTGACCTGCTTTTTTCACCTAGCAGTGTATCTTAAGTATTTTCTTACAAAATAGTATTTTAGGCTATCCAATGATAAGTCACTTCTACAGATATTTGGACAAAGAATTTCTGTCCTAAATTTGTTGCCAGTCATTTTCTTGGTGTCATGTTAAGTGCTTGGCAAATACCTTCCACCAGCTCCCTCTTCTTTCCCCCTATAACTAACCTGATGATTTAGCAGCCAAACCACTTTTTCATAAATTTGCAAATAATCTAGGCTGAAAAAGGATAGCTCTTAAACCTAAACTAATTTGTTTTTCATATGCCATTTGATAATTTGGCTAATTATTCTGTTAATAGACTATTTCCGCTTCTTAAATTAATAAGCAGGTAGGAAGGCGTGGAGGCAGGACTAACCTGAAACTTGTTTTGTAGGTGTGGATATGCGACGTTGCATCACGTCATAGATAAATCCAAAGAGGACAGGATGGAGAGCTTCTTTCTCAGTGAGACCTGTAAATACTTGTTTCTGGTATGTGTGTTAGAAGGCTAACCCAAGAAATGTTGATTAGTGCTCGGAGCATGCATTCATTCGGTCTTCTGTCGGCTCTGTGCTGGACATGTGCTGGCCCAGGGACACAGTGCTATCAAAACAAGAGTGTATTGCTATTGTCCGCCGAGGTTTCTAACCTCGTAGGGGAGGCATCGTCAAGTAAACAAACAAAGGAACTTAACAGTTACAACCGGTCTGAAATGCTGGTCACGGTTCTTGGAGGACCTGTGCACATGAGTTGTGGTGGTCGGGGAAGGCGTCTCTGAGGAAGAGAGCAGTGTCTGCAGCTCTTATGTCTTCTGATGCATGTGAGTTTGGCCGAGACCCCAGCCCGTTTGGCTCTCTGTCCACGCACACATTCCCAGGTGTGTGGAGAGAGAGAGAGTCACGGAACCTGGAGGAAACCTTTAAGGGATTGTTTGTCAGCATTCATTCTTCCCCTTGTGGGAGCTGCTGTCTACATGGAGATGTCAGGTGACTTAACCTGGGTTTTCAGGGTGACAGGGCAGAGCTGAGGCTTCAGTCCTGGTCCTGACTCCTTCTGCAATGCTCTTGCCACTGCTCTGCTCTGCAGCGTGCACACATCGTGTCCGTGGCTTGTGCACACAGCTACTCTCCTACCTTCTCTACGGCTGTACTCGGTATGGCTTTGTACAACAGGATGCTTCCCAGGCACACAGGGGCAGGGCTTCCTGGTGGGAAAGCAGTGTGGAAGCTGAGGTTCAAAGGGAAGAGGGGAGTAGTGATAGGCTGCGTTATTGAGGTTCCTGGTTCCCAGGCCCGGGGGCCAGCTGGATCAGAATCACCCTAGGGCCCTTGTTAAAATTACAGCCCTCTTGAATCAGAATCGACAGAAAGTGGGTTCAGGAATCTGTAATTCTGACAAGTGACTTGTGATTCTCTACAGAGCCAGGGTTTGGAATTACCAGTCCAATCTGGTGTGACTCTTCACAGGACACTGCAGAGGAGGCGAGCCCACCAGCCGCCCACCTAGTCCAGCCCACGGGAAGCTGGCCGGCCTGCCCTCAGGTCCCCGTGGGGGCCTAGGCCTCCGTCTCGGTGTGTGCCTCCGGGCCAGGGTGGCCGCTGCAGGCTGATAGGAGCCTGGCGTGCATCCCCGTTCAGCAGCCCGTGGCGCCTGGGGTGTTCGCAGGGTGAATTCTAGAGCGAGTGAAGGAGATGTCCTAGGCTGTTCTAGAGGAGAGACCATAGTGTCTGGGGCGAGAAAACCTAGACCTCCTGTTAGCTGTGGAAACACAGACAAGTTGTGCTGAGTCACGTTTTTCCTCATCTGTACAGTACTTCAGGTGGCTGTAAGGTTTCTTCCATCACTGAGATTTCTGTTCTGAATGTTTGCTCATTTAACATTTACTAGACCCCTGGCTCCTCCCCTAACCGACCTGTCCTGTATTCAGTTAGGTGTTCTTTCTGGATGCTCCTGCCACATTCCTCCTGTTGAAGGAAAGGACTGCCCTCTGTCCTCAGAGCCCTGCCTGTGTTCTGATAGGAGTCAATGGGATGATGGCACAGTATGCTCTGTGCCAGGCCCTGGGATATGGTGAAGGAGAAAGCGTTTGCTTCTTTCCTTCCAGCATTGTCCAGTGTAGGACCTAGGTGTGTGCGAGGAGGGGATAGTTCTAGAATTCTAGTGCCACAACTCTCAGGGAAGAGCTTTTATAGACTATGCAAGTTTGGGCTCAGCCCTGGGATTTCTGACTCTTTAGGTCCAAGCGGGGTGGGATGGGATGGGGGAAATTCAGGCATTTGGATTTAAACAAAACTGGTGATTCTGCTTTGCAGCCAGAGTTGGGAACCATCTTTTCACCCATTTGTCACTGAAAAGCCTGCGGACCCAGCAAATTCTACTTCCTGAATAGTCTGGGACATACTCGACCGAGTTTGTTCCAAATGTGCTACAGTTACCAGTTGTATCTTTTTTATTTTCTTTTTTTTTCCTTTCCTACTAGCTATTTGATGAGGAGAATCCAGTCCACAAATCTGGAACCAAATACATGTTTACCACTGAGGGACACATTGTATCTGTGGATAAACATCTTCGGGAATCACCCTGGAAGGAATTCTTTTCTGAAGAGGGAGGGCAGGACCAAGAGGGGAAGTCTATGCACAGGCCTAAATCACCCGAGTTAAAAGTCATCAACTCCAGCTCCAATGTAAGTTGCTTTCTTCAGGGGTGGTTGGCATGTGGACGAGGAGAAAATAATACAAACTTGTCATCCAGAGTCCCTGACAGAAAAGTGGTGGCATCCAGACTGGGTCATTGGAGAAGGTTTCACAAAAGACCATCGACGTGGATATCGTCAGGGTGTGGGGACCCACGGGAGCAGCGCCACTGTCCGTCCTAGCTGCAGGGGCTCGTGGTCACAGGAACCTGGGTGGGGAGAGGCGTGCTGGAGCGGGGGGCTCCTGGCAGAAGCCTTGTTCCAAGCCAGCTCCAGTGAGCTTGCAGAAGGGAACCAGCAGAGTAAACACTCGACCATCCTTCTACCTTCTCCTCTGCTGGAGCTTCTCACTGGCGATGCTCACCAGGGGTCAGAGGCCACGGGGACCTTTTGGTATAATCTGTCGAGTTGGCCTCTGGGGCCAGAGCAGAATGGGGAAGGGCAGAGAGTGGATCTGGAGGAACAAATGGAAGGGATCCAGCCAAATCACCCAGCAGCAGGAGAGAGAAAAGAGCAGTCATCAGTCATTGTGATTTTTAATGAAATGCTCTTGAAAGTGCAGAAGAACGAAGTTTCATTTAAGGCAGAGTTCACTGAGCACACCTCGACTGTCCTGATAAACACTGGGAAAGATTTAGAAACAAGTCCTGGGGTTTCTGGTAGGAGTCCTAGGTAGTTGTATTGATTTGAGTCAAATAGGACGGTTTGGAAGTGAGGATGGGGAAAGAGACCCCGCATCAGTTGAAATATCAAACCGGGTTATCCCACCATGCATTGAATGCCATCTCTCTGCTCAGAAAAAGCCTCTGTTGTCGAGATGCCTGCCACCCACTTCCAAACTGCCGTGGCTAGGGGACGCCCCGTGGTCCCCGGCTGTGCTTCTGTACTTGACTGTCAGTGTCCCATTGAAGGTCTTTACCGTCAGTCTGTGAACTACGTTGACAGACCGGAGCAGAGATCAGTCCCCCAAATCTCCATAAGGCCATGCAGTGTGGACTAGGTGAACACAGCCTAATTGAGATGAAAAGGGAAGGAGGAGAGTTAGGGGCAGAGAAATAGTAATTCCAGTCAACATTTGTGTATAACACCTCCCACAGCCCAGGCCCCTTTTCCAACTGGTCATGTGCAGTAACGTCTCACAGCGGCCCCGCGAGGGTAGGTGCCTTTGGTCTCCTCATGTTATACGTGGGGAAAGGGAGGCGCAGAGAGCTTCCGGTCCCGTGTTGAAGCCGGGAGGTGGACTGGAAGGAGACACTCCTCTTAGGGCTCTAGCGATGTGGGTCCATCAGAGGGGTCTCGTGGGGAACCCGGCTCCTCGCCGGGTATTTGTCAGTAAGGCGCTGCGTGCAGTGCTGCTGAAACACAGAGGAGCGAGGAGTTAATCTGCCAGCGGAGATAAAGAGGGCTTCATTGCCAAGGTCACTTTTCAGAAGATGCGTGAGGGGATGAGGAGGAGCTTCCCAGGAAGGGCCGGGCAGCCCTTGAGGGGGGAAAGGGGCTTTTCTTTTAAAAAAAAAAAAAAAAAGAAAGCTCCGTCAAGCATTTAGGTTTTAGGTGTGGATGGAAAGAACCATAAACTCAGAAAAACCACAGTACAGTTGACGCTTGAACAATGCGGGTCTGAGATGCATGTGGATGTTTTTTGATAAATACATTGCAGTCCTGTAAATGTATTTTTCTCTTCCTTATGATTTTCTTTCTTTTTTTTTTTTTATTAAAGATTTTATTTATTTACTTGAGACAGAGAGAATGAGAGACAGAGAGCATGAGAGGGAGGAGGGTCAGAGGGAGAAGCAGACCCCCCGCCGAGCAGGGAGCCCGATGCGGGACTCGATCCCGGGACTCCAGGATCATGACCTGAGCCGCAGGCAGTCGCTTAACCAACTGAGCCACCCAGGCGCCCTTCCTTATGATTTTCTTAATTACATTTTCTTTTCTCTAGCTGACTCTATTGTAAGAATACAGTATATAATACATACAGCATACAGGGGCGCCTGGGTGGCTCAGTCGGTTAAGCATCTGCCTTCGGCTCAGGTCATGATCCCAGGGTCCTGGGATCGAGTCCCGCATCGGGCTTCCTGCTCAGTGGGAAACCTGCTTTTCTCCCTCTCCCACTCCCCCTGCTTGTGTTCCCTCTCTCGCTATCTCTCTCTCTGTCAAATAAATAAATAAAACCTTAAAAAAAAAAAATAGAGCATACAAAATACGAGTTAACCGGCTGTTGATGTTCTTGGTAAGACTTCTGGTCAGCAGCAGGCCATCAGTAGTTTTTAGGGAGTCAGAATTATATGTGGGTTTTCAGCTGCACTGGGGGTCAGTGCCCCAACCCCTGCATTGTTCAAAGGCCAGCTGTATTTTCAAATAGCTAAGGTGTTTTCTGAAATTCTGGGTGGATTAAGTTAAGAACCTGAAGGATGAGCTTCTTGTCCTGATCACTCTGCCCTTGAGTGGATGTCTTTTAGCCTGCCTGGGTCTCCATTTCTTCACCTGTGAAGTGAAGGTATTAAATGATGTCAGTGGTAAAAAAAAAAGTCAATGGTCCTCAGCTGGGGGAGTGGTTTGCTCCTCAAAGAACATTGAACAATGTGTGGAAACAATCTTGGTTGTCACGACTGGGGGAGTAGGGGTTGAGGGGGCATCTAGTGGGAGAGACCAGGGATGCTGCTAAGCATCCTGCAGTGCACAGGAGGGCCCCACCTGTCAACAGTGCTCAGATGAAGAAACCCCCATTTATTCCCTGAGCAATTAATACTTGGATTTTTAATTCAAAGTTTGTATTTTTCCTCTTTGTATTTTTCTTTCTAGTGTAATCGTGTTCCTGACGAGAGGAGATACTCCCTGCCCTTAAAGAGCATCTACATGCGGCAGATTGACCAGATGGTTGGCTTGATTTGATCTACTCTCCTCCGTGTGGCCTCATCTGAAACCGGATGGAAACAGCTGAACCCATGCTGTGCAGAGACCAGTCTGAAGCGGAAGAGGATGGAAGTCTGGCCATCCGTGATGGTGTAGGAATTCCTGTCCAGCTCCTCACACACATCTAGCAGATTCTTGCATACATTAGTGTTTCTCTTCTGTTCAATAAAATGCCCTATTTTTCTTAAGGATATAATTTGAAGTAAGAAGGTACATAGAAGTTGGCTTCTTAGGACATGCTGATTTTATAAGCACAGTGTGGATAGGGCATCTTTGGATGGAGCTTCATAGCTTCCCACTTTGGAATCCGACAAGTGTGTTCCTGTCTCCGGCACTTGCCGTGACTGCAGTATTGCTACCTCTCTGTTAGAGGACTGTGAATGAAATTTCCGTGCAAAGGGCCTGAGGTTCATCCCTATTTATTGCATTTTGTTATCCTTTCTCTCATTAGATAATTGGCTCTCCCACCCACGATTTTGGATCACAGGGGGGATAATCATTCAGTTTTTCATTTGCATCCCACATAATCTTCACAGTGTTACAAGTTAATTGCTTATGAATAATTTTTATCTGAATTTCAAAAGGCAGTTTCTTAAATTGTCACACAGATCTTTTGGATGGTATATTACATTTAATTTGAACTTACCTGAGGAACTCCCATAGTTCCAGAACCAGGTGCCTTTTAGGGAGAGAAAAATACCTAAGAATGTCTGAGCTTCCATCTATCTCATATTTACTAACCAAGGATTCTCAATTCTGACCGTGTTTGGGTTAGAATTTTGTTTTGTTTTTGTTTTCTGTGTCTAGTGCCAATTAGCTAAGTCAGGGAGAAAGAAATGAGCAGATGACTCTCTGGCATCCCTGAGCCATTTCTCTGTACTAGAGGCTTTAGCTTAGTGCCTTAGAGGATTTTGGTTGGGGCCGCTGGTTGTCACAGCTGCTGCTCTGGTTTTAGCAGCCTTGTTTTGAATTGTCACAGGGTGGGACCACAGTGAAAAAGGGGAAGGGATGAGTATTAGTAAGATTCTGGAAAATTCTTGGCCAGTCCTTGCCTTTCAGCATGGTATTTTAAGCAAACCTGCATTAGGAGGAAGTTGTGCTACATTGCCTTCTTTCTTGTTATATTCTTAGCCAGAACAGAAGCGTCTCTCTTTGAACTTAGGCTGAATATTCCTCCAGAGCAGAGGTGGATTTGAACCCTCAGCCTGACTTCCGTATAACGTCTGAGGTTGAAATGAATCCTGGTACAAAGGGTAGAAGTCTCTTAAGAACCTCCAACCTTACCTGTCTTGTTGCCCACCTGTCTCTGCTTGCACACTTCAAATGATTTCCTGTTCATCTTTTTAAAACCAGAAGTGTGGTCTGAGCCATCGCATACCAATCAAAGGGAGAAGTTTTATTCCTTCTTGAAAATTTCAGTGTTACTGTTTTTTAAAAAATAGATACAGAATTCAGTTCTTGGAGATTTTTGAAAAAGGGATTTTCAGTAATAAATGTGTCACCTCTGTCTTTTAAATATTTACTATGCAAATTGTTGTAAGTAAACAAAATCAAATGCTTCTGTTTTACCTTTTCTCTTCATTTCAGAAGCATTCTCTTTATCGACCTTGTCTCATCTCCTGAATAGAACATTTCCTTTGAGAACACTATATAATATATTTTAGGTGTTTTCATCGACTCGGTAAAATCAAAATGTTCCATTTGACATACGCATGTGCACCCAGGCGCAGAGTCCCCATACCTTTTCTCCAGGCAAGCCGAGGCGGGACTATAAATGTCCCATCTGGGGGATGAGGCACGTCAGGGAAGAAAATGGGTCCTCCGGGCATCCGTTCCGTCTCGTGGCCCTGCTGGGTTCCCTCTCCAGCTTCTGGGACAACATCGATGTGTAGCATTCCAACACCACCCTCTCGTCTGGGTCCTTAACCTGTCCCCTGCTCTGGCATTCCATCCCCCTCATGCTCAGGAATAGGGACCTGTGCCCCAGGGCCACTGACGCACACCAGGGGCCGCAGGCTGGCGTGAGATGTGTTTTGTATGAAGTCCAAACCCCCTTGACTTGTGGGCACTGACTTGTACCAGTTGGTGAGACTGAAGGTGAGGGCGTTACTGCAGACCAATCCTGGTGGTTGAGCTTCCAGACTCCCCGGTCTAAAGTCGATGCTGCCTAGTCCGTGATCTGTGGGGCTAGTAATACCGTCTAGTGCCAGTCATGAAACAAAGGTTCTTTAGAACCAAGTTCAAAGCTTGCTTGTTTTCTTTTTGGAAATCAGAATGTCAACAACTGTGTTCTCTCTTGCAGGGCTTTTGCTGTTTTCTTCTATTCCGTGTTGCAGGATGTCCAGTAGGAAGGGGTCAGGGAGGGGAGTGTTGAAGAGATTCCCTTGCTCAGTGCTTTGCCCCAGGACTGCCCTGATTCTGAACAGAGCTCATCCTTTGGAACAGCTGTGAGTCTGCGCCATCCTCTAGTTCCCCTGTATAGCCAGTGTCTGGAGTCTGCTTTGGTCGACATGAGGAATGTGGTTTTGCAAAACTCTTGTAGAAAGCTGCCCTGTAGTTAGGCCAGGCAGTGTAAATCTCCTACCACAGAGTTCTCAGTCGGTACAGGGCAGGCTTTGCTGCCTTCGGTGATGTGACCGAGGAGCTCCATTTCCGGAATAGTAGGTGACAGGGGAAGTGTTGGCTGGCGTCCAGCTGTGCTGGCCTTTGTGAAGAACCAGCTTCCAGTGTTCACATCTTGCCTGCAGTTTGTTCCAGCTCTTCTACCCGAATTCCTAATCGCAGGTTCCCAGCTTGTCCCGGATCGGGGGGCATGCACAGGTCACTAAAGTGATTATGTGGTGTCTGTGCAGGTGGATTTTAGAGGAGGCTCTGTGTGCAATCTGAGGGCCTGAACATGGCTCCCCCTCCTTCTCTCCCCTCCACCCCCCGCCCCCAAGAAAAATACCCTCTTAGCTATTTCCTTAGCTCAGTTTACTGGGTGATTGCAAACTGTAATCCTTGGCTTCAGATCTTGTGGACTGAACATCAGGCATCTTTTTCTTCTCTCTGGAGGGCCCCAGAGGTCTTCCTCTTTTGAGGCTTTCAAATTTAATGCTGGTGAAAAGGTAGGGCTGAATGATTGCTCTCACCAGAGTACCTGAGCAGGGACTTTTGAAGGAAATCTTGGTCTTTCCTTTTTCATTCCCAGGCATCCAGCTCCTTCTCTAGTGCCTCTTCCCTGCAGGGCAGGGACCCTTGTGAAAGAGGGAAGGTGGGCTGGCTGGGCTGTGTGTCCCCAGGTTTGCAGGGCTCAGGGTTCTGTTCCTGCTGGAGTTTGGATGTGAATCCGGGAAAATCTACCTGTGGACCTTCCTGATTCATTACCCCCTTTCCCTCTTTCTGAGAGGCAGAGAAATAATATTTTTAAAAGGTATTTTGTTTTAGTTTTAAATAGCAAAACACAAGCTGCATTTTTATTTATTATGCACAAGAAAGGTAAATCTGTTTTTACAAAAAAAAAATCTGGAGTTGGAAACTCTGGGAAAACCTATTGAGATAATACACATGCTTCTCTCTCTGTAATGTGCAATATGCTTTGCAACTATAGATGATATTTTGTTTAATCTGTAAATAAGAAATGTATTTAAATTAAGGGGGAGCTTTTTGTAAAAGGACCAAATGTTCTTTTATAAATGTACTAAGAAATATCTTGTTCTTTGAAATTTATTAGGATTTTTATGAGTAATTTTTATTAAAAGATTCTTTTTTTTTTGAATTGTCATTTTGTTTCTCCTTTATATACTCACACATATACATTACATTCAGGACAAACAAGGGGGAAAACTCTTTAAAGGAAACTGTAAAACTAGACAAATAAAAACTTGTGGGTTTTTGTTTTTGTTTTTTTCTACAGCTGAGCCCTGAGTAAGACTGCTCCATTTTTGTCCGTCACATGTTCCATTGAACTGTCCTCGGCAAGTGGCTGAGAGCCACATGGAACGGTTTTTGTCCTGTCCCTGCCCTCCTCCCTGCAACAGCCTCCTTTCCCCCGGGCACTGACTCATTCACAGTTGTTGTTGCCATTTATCTGAGTCTCTCTAGGTTCTGGGACCCATTCTCCGTTATCTTAAGCAAGGCGATTCATTTCTCCTGACCTCTTGCAGACTAAGGTAGGGCTAACAGCGCATGGGGTCAGTGTGGGTTGCACTGGTCTGGGGGAGGCATGTGCCAGGAGGATTTCAGCGGGACGGCCTCCATCCCTACTGCTACCTGAGTCATGATGGGGTCTGGAAGGAGATGGCTGATTCTGCTCCTGTGACACCTTGGTGTCCCACCTTTGTGTTCTAGGCAATTCTGACAGGGCTTTTAAAAAACTGAATTGCAACAAGGAGAGGCAGGGAGCCCTGGGATCGGAAGTACCTTGCTGGTCATAAAGCACACTGGCCTGGGGCACCAGGGTGGCTCAGTCGGTGAGCCTGGCCTTGTCAAGAGGGTTACAAACGCATGAGACTTCATAGATACAACCACCACCAACCCTTACAGAGGGGCAGTGTGCTTTTTTTTAAGTAGGCACAGGGCCCTTGTGCCATGGGGTCAGCTGGAGAGCCTTGAGAGTGGGAGCACCAGCGCCCTTGGTCAGCCACGGCGAGTGTCCTGGAGCATCCTGTCCAGACATTGCAGGGGAGCGCCTGGGCTGAGAGGGGGACTCTGGACCCACACTGTATGAGGTACAGCCCTAACTCCACCGATGAGCCTTGTGCCAGTTTATACAAGGTACACAATCTCATGGGACCTCACTTTCCCCATCTATTCTATGGAATGACAGCAACAGTCCATATGCATAGGGTGGATGGAGTGGATTAAGCTGTGTAGCGTGCTTAAAATGGCACCTGGTGCATAGCCCTGTGGGTACATTTCCTATAATTAGGGTCAAGTTGGATTTGATTCCTAGGATAAGCTGTAGGATTTTTACACAGGGACCCTGAGGAGGGATAAGAACTTGGACTGGCATGAAGAGGCCTGGGCCGGAGCCAGGGCTTGCCCTTCTGGATCAGCAGCTTGGATCAGGGTCTCACATTTTTCCCCATTTTGTTTTTTTGTTTTTTTATTTTTAAAGATTTTATTTATTTATTTGACAGAGAGAGAGATAGCGAGAACAGGAACACAGCAGGGGGAGTGGGAGAGGGAGACGCAGGCTTCCCGCAGAGCAGGGAGCCCGATGCGGGGCTCGATCCCAGGACCCTGGGATCATGACCTGAGCCGAAGGCAGACGCTTAACCGACTGAGCCACCCAGGTGCCCCATTTTTTCCCCCTTTTGTAAAGCCAGATACTAGCACCTACTCGCAGGGTTCTTGTGAGAGCAGAATGAGCTACATTTTCTCAGAGCCCGTTAGGTGCCGGCTGGCGAATATCTTCACATCAAAGTTTAATCAGGGAAATACACTGCTGTTCTTTTTTCTTCTTCTTTTTTTAAAATAGTATCTTACCTCTTTTTGTTGTTTAATTTGTTTTTTAAATTTTTTTAAATTAATATAGTTAATAATTAATAGTTTCAGAGGTAGAGGTCAGTGATTCATCAGTTTTATATCACACCCAGTGCTCATAACATCAAGTGCCCTCCCTAGTGCCCATCACCCAGTTACCCCTCTCCCCTCCAGCAACCCTCAGTTTGTTTCCTATGGTTAAGAGTCCCTTACGGTTTGTCTCCCTCTCTGATTTCATCTTGTTTTATTTTTCCCTCCCTTCCCCTATGCTCCTGTTTTGTTTCTTAAATTCCACATATGAGTGAAATCATGATAATTGTCTTTCTCTGATTGACTTATTTCACTTAGCATAATACCCTCTAGTTCCACCCACATCGTTGCAAATGGCAAGATTTCATTTTTTTGGTGGCTGAGTAATATATTCCATTACACAGTGGAATATTATACCACATGGATATATACCACATCTTCTTTATCCATTCATCTGTCAGTGGACATGTGGGCTCTTTCCACAGTTTGGCTATTGTGGACATTGGTGCTATAAACATTGGGGTTCACTTGCCTCTTCGGATCACTACATTTGTATCTTTGGGCTAAATACCAGTAATGCAATTGCTGGGTCATATGGTAGCTCTATTTTCAACTTTTTGAGGAACCTCCATACTGTTTTCCAGAGTGGCTGCACCAGCTTGCCTTCCCACCAACAGAATACACTGCTGTCCCGTCCCTCTTAGGATGCCAGGACGAGGTGCAGGGTGGTTAGGAGTGATGTCTGTGCCCCACAATCCCCAGGGAGGTATAGGCAAGTGCCTGGCACAGTCTGCTCCTCACTGGCACATCACACAAACAGGCCTCCAGCATGCGTGTGTGTGTGTGTGTGCGCATGCATGCACACACGGCTTAAAGCCTACCATATTCAAGCCTCACCAAAATCCTGGGAGGTCAGTTCTATTATTCCATTTCTAAGGCTGAGGCCACTGGAAGGTAAGCCCCCCTGCCTTAGGTCACAGTTGAACCACTCTGAACCCGTGACCTCAAGTTCTCTTAAGTACCAGAATGAATAGTTTGGCTCTAGTCCCAGGATGGAGAGAAGGGGGTCTTTGCTGTGGGGAATACCCTGGGCCATTTCTAGAGGGATGTTGCTCAATCCTTGGTCTGAGACCCCAGTGGCCCCTTCCACAGGTGGAGAGGTCGGGGGTTGGGACAGGGCAGCAAACCTGCTTCTGGATTCCTAGGACCCCAGCCTGAGGCACCATGGCCCTCCCAGCTTGTGAGAATCAAGACCTCTGGAAGCTGCACCTCATTCCACAAATCAGAATATTTTCTGTGCCAGTGTGGGGCTGTGAAAGAGGCAGTAAGCCTGCCCTCCCTCCAACCAATAGAAAGCCCCTTTGCAAAAAGGATTTGTTATTCAGTTGTTAGAGTCATTTATCAAATGATTATTCATTGTACCTATTATTTTTTTTTTTTAAGATTTTATTTATTTATTTGACAGAGAGAGACACAGCGAGAGCAGGAACACAAGCAGGGGGAGCGGGAGAGGGAGAAGCAGGCTTCCCGTCGAGCAGGGAGCCCGATGTGGGGCTCGATCCCAGGACCCTGGGATCATGACCTGAGCCGAAGGCAGACGCTTAATGACTGAGCCACCCAGGCACCCCTGTACCTATTATTTTTAAATTTAGAGGCACCTGATAGAAACTGAAATACTTAGAAAGTGCTATAAAATTAATATTAACTTTGACATATCTCTGATAATACATTTAAAAAATAAATGCCTTCATCTTGTCACCTCCCTTAAATATATTTACATCATGACCCTGGAGCTGTAATCTTAACACAACTTGGAGGAAATAACCACCATGTAACCTAATTGGCTAAGCCAGTCCTTGTTTTCAAGCTTTTCAGCCCTAGCAGGCTTATTTGCTGATGGGAAAAGTCTGATTTCATTTTTCAGTCCTAATAAATGTGTTCATTAACATGAGAGCCCTCTCTCTTCTGCATCCTAGCATGGAGCGAGGCAGTGCGAAGTTTTGCTGTGTTTGCCACAGGAACAGAAGGAGGCACTTGAGCCTCTGATCCAGGCACTGTTGCCAACAAGCCGGGAAGGGAAGAGACTGTTTGTTTCCTGAGAAATATTTCCCGTGGATCCTTTGGTGCTCCAGAGGTTTCTACATGCCAGGGCTGCACACACAGAGCAGTGAGATTCTGGGTCTGTGAGAGGTAGGCCCTCCCATCATGGAGAGGGATCATGGTCAAGCCTCAAGCTGAGCCATTTTCCATGAAAGTACACATGCATACTTTTATGTTGTGTATGGTGAGGATTTGGAAATTGATTCCTTTGACGATAGTGGTTCTCAGACTTTAAAGTTCCTTGGAGTCACTTGGAGTGTTTGTAGAAACACAAATCACTGGGCTCCCCCCTAGAGCTTCTGACTTAGCAGGTCTGGGGCAGGGCTTGAGAATTGCATTGCTAACCAGTTCCTGGATGAGCCTGGTTATTTTTTTAGAGCATTTTTTAAAAACTTAAATTCAATTAACATATAGTGTATTATTAGTTTCAGAGGTAGAATTCAGTGATTCATCAGTCTTATATAATAGCCAGTGCTCATTACATCACATGCCCTCCTTAATGTCTATCACCCAGTTAGCCCATCCCCCCACCCCCCTCCCCTCCAGCAACTCTCAGTTTGTTTCCTATGATTAAGAGTCTCTTATGGTTCGACTCCCTCTCTGATTTTGTCTTGTTTTATTTTTCCTTCCCTTCCCCTATGATCCTCTGTATTGTTTCTTAAATTCCACGTATGAGTGAGATCATATGATAATTGTATTTCTCTGATTGACTTATTTCACTTAGCATAATACCCTCTAGTTCCATCCATGTCGTTGCAAATGGCAAGATGTTGGCAGGGATGCAGAGAAAGGGGAAGCCTCTTACACTGCTGGTAGGAACGCAAGCTGCTGTACCCACTCTGGAAAACAGTATGGAGGTTCCTCAAAAAGTTGAAAATAGAGCTACCCTATGACCTAGCAATTGCACTACTGGGTATTTACCCCAAAGATACAAATGTAGTGATCCGAAGGGGTACGTGCACCCCAATGTTCATAGCAGCAATGTCCAGAATAGCCAAACTGTGGAAAAAGCACAGATGTTCATTGACAGATGAATGGATAAAGAAGATGTGGTATATATATATACAATGGGATACTACTTGGCCATCAAAAATCCGTGAACCTGATTGCTGCCAATCTGGGGACCACAGTTTGAAAATCTTGCTTAAAGCTTTCCCCTTGGAGCATCTTCCAGTACAAAGGACACTCTTAACTTTTCCATGTTTTGTAGGGGGTGATCTGGGTTTTGGAGGGATGTTTTTATGAAAAATAAAATTATGAATGCAAAATTAGAAATGCAAAAGTAAATATGGAGGATGAGAAAAAAATCACAACAAATCACAAATATTAAAAAGCTGACAAATACCACAATAACACACATTCCATAAAAATTATAATGGTTTAGTTAAAATTACCTGACTCTTTTCCTACATTTTTTTGGTTATATATGCTTTGATTATTCTCTATACTCCTATGAATCTATATATTCTGTGCCTCCCATTTGTATGCCCCTTCCCTGACATATACCCTCAACCCTCTGGTTATGGAACCTCAGCTTCCTGGCAGTGACAGCAAAGAAAGAAAGTAGCTGGGTTCTTGGCCTCTCATTGTCTAGCCACACCAAACCTGCTTCTTCACTAGAAGACAAATGGTTCTGAGCCTGAAGAGTTTGTGGAGAGTTGCAGAAGGGACATTCCACTATATTCCTGATTAGCTTTTTTAAAAACTAAGATCGCCATAGCTAGAGTTCATTTCTTAAATTTCATGCCTGTACCATAGCAAGCCTTTCCCAGGCATTACCTCTATTAACACTTGGACTAAGCTGAGGTGGGAGTTTTAGTCATTACTCCCATTTTGCACATGAGGAAACAGATTCAGAGAAGTGTAGCATCAGCTCAGCATCACCAGCCACTAAGTGGGAGAGTCAGAATCAGAGCCCAGGATTTGAACATCTGCCTACAGCACCTAAATCATATCAGGATCATATAGGCTCCATGTGGGGCAGTTTTTGTGTTGGCTCTCTGTAAGTTAATTAATATTGAACAGTGGTTTGTAGCTTCTTTAAAGAGCTTATTAAATTTTTCAAATAAAATATGTAGTGGCTGAATTTATAAAACAGATAAAAACAACAACAACAACACTGCAAACTTGTAGCTCTGGTTAAGTATGGGAAGGACTGGGGAACCTGAACCTCCCACCTCCTCCACCCAGCTCTGCTTTACAAGAACTAAGGGTCTGGATGGGGGCGGAGCAAGATGGTGGAGGAGGAGGAGACCTGGATTTTGTCTGGTCCCAGGAATTCAGCTGGATAGGGATCAAACCATTCTGAACACCTACAAACTCAACAGGAGATCGAAGAAAAGAACAAAAGTAGCTCTCTGAACAGAAAAGCGACCACTTTTTGGAAGGTAGGACGTGCGGAGAAGTGAATCCGAGGCGATATTCGGGAGGATAGATGGCGGGGGAAGGGGCCTCCATCAGCTGCTTCTGGCAAGTGATAGAACCACGGAGCACAAAATCGTAACTTTTTGAAGTCGGCTCCGCTGAGGGACGTCGCGCCAGTGGCTAAGCAAGGGTGGGACCGTCGCTGGGACAGTGTGGTCTCAGGACCCTCAGGGTCACAGAAAGACCGGGGGTGCCCGAGTGTGGCAGAGCTCCCAGGTATCGGAGGGGGGAAGCCAGCTGCAGAGACAGAGCCGAGGAGCGGGCTCTCAGCTTGGGGTTGCCATAAACTGTGATCCGTGGCATAGTCGGGCCACTGCTCCTCCAGCAGGGACCCAACAAGCAGCAGATACGGGGAGACTCCCCTTCTTCCCCCGGGGAGGAGCGGCGCGGGAGTGCACCGCAGGGATCTGCTGGGTTTGGAGACTCCACACCAAGTCGGGTGCCAGAGATAGAAATGTGCGGTCACAGGCCGGGTGAGCACGGAGTGCGGCTGGAGACCGGGGAGACGGGAGTGACTGACTGCTTTTCTCTGGGGGCTCACTGAGGAGCGGGGCCCCGAGTTCTCGGCTCCTCCAGGGCGGAGACTGGGAGGCCACCATTTTCACTCTCGGCCTCCAAAGTCGCACAGAAAGCTTGCAGGGAACAAAAGCTCCCGAGAGCACACCTGAGCAGATTACTTAGCCCGGACCGGCAAGGGCGGGGCAATTCTGCCTCCGGCAAAGACATTTGGGAACCACAGCAACAGGCCCCTCCCCCAGAAGATCAGCGAGAACAGCCAGCCAAGACCAAGTTTACCGATCATTGAGAACGGCAGAACTCCAGCACTAGGGGAACAATGCACATAGAATCCATAGCTTTTTCCCCCATGATTCTTTAGTCTTTGAAAGTTAATTTTTAAGAGTTTCTTTATTTTTTCTTTTTCTATTTTTTTTAGTTGAATTTTTCTTCTTTCCTTTCTCAACCAGCATCTTACCAATTCCTTTTTTTAAATTTTTAAATTTTTAAAATTTTTTTAAAGATTTTTATTTATTTGACAGAGAGAAACACAGCGAGAAAGGGAACACAAGCAGGGGGAGTGGGAGAGGGAGAAGCAGGCTTCCCGCCGAGCAGGGAGCCTAATGCAGGGCTCGATCCCAGGACCCAGGGATCATGACCTGAGTCAAAGGCAGATGCTTAACAACTGAGCCACCCAGGCACCCCTTACCAATTCCTTTGTTAAAATGTTTTTTAATTTTTCATTTTTACAGTCATATTCTATTTCATTTTATTTAACCTTATTTTTTTGTATATATGTTTTTCTTTAAAATTTTGGGATATAGTTTCTTCTTTTTTTAAAGATTTTATTTATTTACTTAACACAGACAGAGATAGTGAAAGCAGGAGCACAAGCATGGGTAGTGGGAGAGGGAGAAGCAGGTTTCCCACTGAGCAGGGAGCCTGATGTGGGACTCAATCCCAGAACCCTGGGATCATGACCTGAGCCAAAGGCAGATGCTTAACAACTGAGCCACCCAGGCGCCCAGGATACAGTTTCTTCTAACAGACCAAAATATACCCCAAATCTAGTGTATGATGTTGTCCTAGTCTCCTGCCTGATAACATTCTCTTTTTAAAAAAATTTTTTTTCATTCTTTTTTCAACCAACTTCTTATCGATTCCTTTTTTAAAATCTTTTTTAATTTTCATCTTTACAGTCATATTCCATCCCTTCATTGTATTTACCCTTATTTTTGTACATATGTAAGTTTTTCTTACTTTAAAATTTTGAGAGGCAATTTCTTCTACCAGACCAAAATACACCCAAAATCTAGTGTGTGGTTCTGTTATATTCACCAGCCTGATCATATTCTCTTCCTTTTTTTTTTTTTCCCTTTCTTTCCCCCCCCTGGTTTCAGGTCTCTTCTGATTTGTTTAATGTATATTTTTCTGGGGTCATTGTTACCCTTTTAGCATTTCTTTAGCATTTTGTTCTCTCATTCATCTATTCTCCTCTGGATAAAATGACAAAATGGAAAAACTCACCTCAAAAAAAAGAACAAGAGGCAGTACCGACTGCCAGGGACCTAATCAATACAGACATTAGTAAGATGTCAGAACTAGAGTTCAGAATGACGATTATAAAGATAGTAGCTGGGCTTGAAAAAAGTATAGAAGATACTAGAGAATACCTTTCTGGAGAAATAAAAGAACTAAAATCTAACCAAGTCGAAATCAAAAAGGCTATTAATGAGGTGCAATAAAAAATGGAGGCTCTAACTGCTAGGATAAATGAGGCAGAAGAGAGAATTAGTGATATAGAAGACCAAATGATGGAGAATAAAGGAGCTGAGAAAAAGATAGATAAACAACTACTGGATCATGAGGGGAGAATTTGAAAGATAAGTGATACCATAAAGTGAAACAACATTAGAATAATTGGGATCCCAGAAGAAGAAGAAAGAGAGAGAGGGGCAGAAGGTGTACTGGGGCAAATTATAGCAGAAAACTCCCCTAATTTGGGGAAGGAAAGAAGCATCAAAATCCAGGAGGCACAGAGAACCCCCTGAAAATCAATAAAAATATGTCAACACCCTGACATCTAATAGTAAAACTCATACGTCTCAGAGACAAAGAGAAAATCCTGAAAGCAGCTTGGGACAAGAGGTCTGTAACCTACAACGGTAGGAACATTAGATTGGCAGCAGATCCACAGAGACCTGGCAGGCCAGAAAGGACTGGCAGGATATATTCAGAGCACTAAATGAGAAAAATATGCAGCCAAGAATACTCTATCCAGCTAGGCTGTCATTGAAAATAGAAGGAGAGATAAAAAGCTTCCAGGACAAACAAAAACTAAAGGAATTTGCAAACACAAAACAAGCCCTACAAGAAATAATGAAAAGGGTCCTCTAAGCAAAGAAAGAGCCTAAAAGTAACATATACCAGAAAGGAACACAGACAATATACAGTAACAGTCACCTTACAGGCAATACAATGGTGTTAAATTCATATTTTCAATAGTTACCCTGAATGTAAATGGGCTAATTGCCCCAATCAAAAGACACAGGCTATCAGATTGGATAAAAAAATCAAGACCCATTGATAGGCTGTCTGCAAGAGACTCATTTTAGACCCAAAGACACCTCCAGGTTTAAAGTGAGGGGGTGGAAAACCATTTACTATGCTAATGGACATCAAAAGAAAGCTGGGGTGGCAATCCTTATATCAGACAAATTAGATTTTAAACCAAAGACTATAATAAGAGATGAGGAAGGACACTGCATCATACTTAAAGGGTCTATCCAACAAGAAGATCTAACAGTTTTAAATATCTATGCCCCTAACATGGGAGCAGCCAATTATATAAGCCAATTAATAACAAAATCAAAGAAATACACCAACAATAATACAATAATAGTAGGGGACTTTAACATGCCCCTTACTGAAATGGACAGATCATCTAAGCAAAAAATCAACAAGGAAATAAAGGCTTTAAATGACATACTGGACCAGACGGACTTCACAGATGTATTCAGAACATTCCATCCCAAAGCAACAGAATACACATTCTTCTCTAGTGCCCATGGAACATTCTCCAGAACAGATCACATCCTGGATCACAAATCAGGTCTTAGTACCAGAACGTTGGGATCATTCCCTGCATATTTTCAGGCCACAGTGCTTTGAAACTAGAACTCAATCACAAGAGGAAAGTTGGAAAGAACTCAAATACATGCAGGCTAAAGGGAATCCTACTAAAGAATGAATGGGTCGACCAGGAAATTAAAGAAGACATAAAAAAATTCATGGAAACAAATGAAAATGAAAATACAATTGTTCAAAATCTTTGGGATGCAGCAAAGGTGGTCTTAAGAGGAAAGTATATAGCAATACAAGCCTTTCTCAAGAAACGAGCAAGGTCTCAAATACACAACCTAACCCTACAACTAAAGGAGCTGGAGAAAGAACAACAAATAAAACCTAAACCCAGCAGGAGAAGACAAAGATCAGAGCAGAAATCAATGAAATAGAAACCAAGAGAACAGTAGAACAGATCAACGAAACTAGGAGCTGCTTCTTTGAAAGAATAAGATTGATAAACCCCGGCCACACTTATCAAAAACAAAAGAGAAAGGACCCAAATAAATAAAATCATGAATGAAAGAGGAGAGATCACAACCTACACCAATGAAATACAAACAATTATAAGAACATATTATGAGCAACTATCTGCCAGCAAATTAGACAGTATGGAAGAAATGAATGCATTCCTAGAGAAGTATAAACTACTAAAACAGAACCAGGAAGAAATAGAAAACCTGAACAGACCCATAACCACTAAGGAAATTGAAGCAGTCATCAAAAATCTCCCAACAAACAAAAGCCCAGGGCCAGATGGCTTCCCAGGGGAATTCTACCGAACATTTAAAGAAGAATTAATACCTATTCTTCTAAAACTGTTCCAAAAAAAAAAATAGAAATGGCAGGAAAATTTCCAAACTCATTTTATGAGGCCAGCATTACCTTGATCCCCAAACCAGACAAAGACCCCATCAAAGAGGAGAACTATAGACCGATATCCCTGATGAACATGGATGATAAATTCTCACCAAAATACTAGCCAATAGGATCCAACAGTACATTAAACGGATTATTCACCATGACCAAGTGGGATTTATTCCTGGGCTGCAAGTTTGGTTCAACATCTGCAAATCAATCAATGTGATACATTAATAAAAGAAAGAACAAGATCCATATGATCCTCTCAATAGATGCAGAAAAAGCATTTGACAAAGTACAGCATCCTTTCTTGATCAAAACTCTTCACAGTATAGGGATAGAGGGTACATACCTCAATATCATAAAAGCCCTCTATGAAAAACCCACAGCGAATATCATACTCAATGGGAAAAAACTGAGAGCTTTTCCCCTCAGGTCAGGAACATGGCAGGGATGTCCACTATCACCACTGCTATTCAACATAGTCCTAGAAGTCCTAGCCTCAGCAATCAGACAACAAAAAGAAATAAGAGGCATCTGAATCGGCAAAGAAAAAGTCAAACTCACTTTTTGTGGATGATATGATACTTTATGTGGAAAACCCAAAAGACTCCACCCCAAAACTGCTAGAACTCATACAGGAATTCAGTCAAGTGGCAGGATATAAAATCAATGCACAGAAGTCAGTGGCATTCCTATACACCAACAACAAGACAGAAGAAAGAGAAATTAAGGAGTCGATCCCATTTACAATTGCACCCAAAACCATAAGATACCTAGGACTAAATCTAACCAAAGAGGCAAAGGATCTGTACTCAGAAAACTATAAAATACTCATGAAAGAAATTGAGGAAGACACAAAGAAATGGAAAAACGTTCCATGCTCATGGATTGGAAGAACAAATATTGTGAAGATGTCCATGCTACCTAGAGCAATCTACACGTTCAATGCAATCCCCATCAAAATACCATCCACTTTTTTCAAAGAAATGGAACAAATAATCCTAAAATTTGTATGGAACGAGAAAAGAACCCGAATAGCCAGAGGAATGTTGAAAAAGAAAAGCAAAGCTGGTGACATCACACTTCTGGACTTCAAGCTCTATTACAAAGCTGTCATCATCAAGACAGCATGGTACTGGCAGAAAAACAGACATATAGATCAGTGGAACAGAATAGAGAGTGCAGAAATTGACCCTCAAGTCTATGGTCAACTAATCTTCAACAAAGCAGGAAAGAATGTCCAATGGAAAAAAGACAGTCTCTTTAACAAATGGTGTTGGGAAAATTGGACAGCCACATGCAGAAGAATGAAAGTGGACCATTCTCACACCACACACAAAAATGGACTCAAAATGGATGAAAGACCTCAGTGTGAGGAAGGAGTCCATCAAAATCCTTGAGGATAACACAGGCAGCAACCTCTTCAACCTCAGCCGCAGCAACTTCTTCCTAGATACATCGCCAAAGGCAAGGGAAGCAAGGGCAAAAATGAACTATTGGGACTTCATGAAGGTAAAAAGCTTTTGCACAGCAAAGGAAGCAGTCAACAAAACTGACAGAATGGGAAAAGATATTTGAAATGACATATCAGATAAAGGGCTAGTATCCAATATCTATAAAGAACTTATCAAATTCAACACCCAGAGAACAAAGAATCCAATCAAGAAATGGGCAGAAGACATGAACAGACATTTCTGCAAAGAAGACATCCAAATGGCTAACAGACACGTGAAAAAGTGCTCAACATTGCTCGGCATCAGGAAAATGCATATCTAAACCTCAATGAGATACCACCTCATACGAGTCAGAATGGCTAAAATTAACAAGTCAGGAAATGACAGATGTTGGCGAGGATGTGCAGAAATGGGAACCCTCCTATACTGTTGGTGGGAATGCAAGCTGGTGCAACCACTGTGGAAAACAATATGGAGGTTCCTCAAAAAGTTGAAAATAGAGCTACTCTACAACCCAGCAATTGCACTACTGGGTATTTACATCAAAGATACAAATGTAGAGATCCAAAATGGCACATGTGCCCCAATGTTTATAGCAGCAATGTCCACAATAGCCAAACTATGGAAAGAGCCTAGCTGTCCATTAACAGATGAATTGATAAAGAAGATGTGGTATATATATACACAATGGAATATTATGCAGCCATCAAAAAATGAAACCTTGCCATTTGCAACGACGTGGTTGGAACTAGAGGCTATTATGCTAAGCGAAATAATAAGTCAGTCAGAGAAAGACAAGTATCATATGATCTCACTGATATGAGTAATTTAAGAAACAAGACAGAGGATCATAGGGAACGGGAGGAAAAAATTGAAACAAGATGAAACCAGAGAGGGAGACAAACCACAAGAGACTCTTAATCTCAGGAAACAAACTGAAGGTTGCTGGAGTGGTGGGAGGTAAGAGGGATGGGGTCGCTGGATGATGGACATTGGGGAGGGCATGTGCTATGGTAAGCACTGTGAATTGTGTAAGTCTGATGAATCACAGACCTGTACCTCTGAAACAAATAATACATTATATGTTAAAAAAAAAATAAGAGAGTAGGACGGGTAAAAAGGAGGGGCGGAATTGGAGGGGAGGATGGACTATGAGAGACTATGGACTCTGAGAAACAACCTGAGGGTTTTAGATGGGAGGGGGATAGGGGGATGGGTTAGCCCAGTGATAGGTATTAAAGAGGGCACATATTGTATGGAGCACTGGGTGTTATACGCAAATAATGACTCATGGAACAGTACATCGAAAACTAATGATGTAATGTATGGTGACTAACATAACAAAATAAAATTCAAAAAAAAAACTGAAGAAAAAAAAAGCTGTGGCATATATGTACAATGGGCTATTATGCAGCCATCAAAAAAAATGAAATCTTGCCATTTGCATGATGTGGATGGAACTAGAGGCTATTATGCTAAGCGAAACAAGTCAATCAGAGAAAAATAAGTATCATATGATCTCACTAATATGAGGATTTTGAGAAACAAGACAGAGGATCATAAGGGAAGAGAGGGAAAAATAAAACAAGATGAAACCAGAGAGGGAGACAAACCATAAGAGACTTTTAATCTCAGGAAACAAAGTGAGGTTGCTGGAGTGGAGGGGGGGTGGGAGGGATGGGGTGGTTGGGTGCTGGACATTGGGGAGGGTATGTGCTATGGTGAGTGCTGTGAATTGTGCAAGACTGTTGAATCACAGACCTGTACCCCTGAAACAAATAATACATTATATGTTAATAAAAAAAATTAAAAAAAAACCCTAAGTGTCCCCCGAGAAACACGGAAATAGCCACTCACTCTGTAGCCTTCACTAGTCAGGTTTTTATTTTTCAGGTTTTAATATGGTCTGTGGTCTTCCATAAAACATGGCCTC
The DNA here is from genome assembly GCF_029215605.1 of Mirounga angustirostris. Taxonomy (NCBI): domain Eukaryota; kingdom Metazoa; phylum Chordata; class Mammalia; order Carnivora; family Phocidae; genus Mirounga; species Mirounga angustirostris. The sequence goes on along the minus strand of NW_026991709.1, from coordinate 169,365,496 downwards.
AGCCTCAAGCACCGGTCTTGGTTGCCTGTCTTTTATTAGTAGGTGGATCTTTTCAAGTTCAAAGGCATGATTTGTTTTTTTGTTTTTCCCTTTTTAAAATTTTATTTTATTATGTTAGTCACCATACAATACATCATTAGTTTTTCATGTGGTGATCCACGATTCATTGTTTTCATATAACACCCAGTGCTCCATGCAGTATGTGCCCTCCTTAATACCCATCACTGGGCTAACCCATCCTCCCACCCCTCCCTCCCCTCTAAATCCCTTGGTTTGTTTCTCAGAGTCCATAGTCTCTCATGGTTCATCTCTCCCTCCGATTTCCCCCTTTTTGTTTTTCCCTTCCTTCTCCTAATGTCCTCCATGCTATTCCTTATGTTCCACAAATAAGTGAAACCATATGATAATTGACTTTCTCTGCTTGACTTATTTCACTTAGCATAATCTCCTCCAGTCCCATCCATGTTGTTGTAAAAGTTGGGTATTCATCCTTTCTGATGGCTAAGTAATATTCCATTGTATATTTGGACCACATCTTCTTTATGCATTAATCTGTTGAAGGGCATCTCGGCTCTTTCCACAGTTTGGCTATTGCAGACATTGCTGCTATGAACATTGGGGTGCATATGGCCCTTCTTTTCACTACATCTGTGTCTTTGGGGTAAATACCCAATAGTGCAATTGCTGGGTCATAGGATAGCTCTATTTTTTTATTTTCTGAGGCACTGCCACACTGTTTTCCAAAGTGGCTGTACCAACTTTCATTCTCACCAACAGTGTAAGAGGGTTCCCCTTTCTTCACAACCTCTCCAACATTTGTTGTTTCTTGCCCTGTCAATTTTTGCCATTCTGACTTATGTAAGGTGGTATCTCAATGTGGTTTATTTTGTTTTCTTTGTTTTTTAAAGATTTTATTTATTTGACAGAGAGAGACACAGCAAGAGAGGGAACACAAGCAGGGGGAGTGGGAGTGGGAGAGGGAGAAGGAGGCTTCCTGCGGAGCAGGGAGCCCAATGAGGGGATCAATCCCAGGACCCTGGGATCATGACCTGAGCAGAAGGCAGATGATTAATGACTGAGCCACCCAGGCACCCCTCAATGTGGTTTTGATTTGGATTTCCCTGATGGCTAATGATGATGAAAATTTTTTCATGTGTCTGTTAGCCATTTGTATGTCTTTAGAGAAGTGTCTGTTCATGTCTTCTGCCCATTTTTGACTTGAGTGTTTTTTGGGTGTTGAGTTTGAGAAGTTCTTTATAGATCTTGGATACCAGCCCTTTATCTGTAATGTCATTTGCAAGTCTCTTCTCCCATTCTGTGGGTTGCCTCTTTGTTTTGTTGACTGTTTCCTTTGCTGTGCAGAAGCTTTTTATCTTGATGAAGTCCCAAAAGTTCATTTTTGCTTTTGTTTCACTAGCTTTTGGAGATGTATCTTGAAAGAATTTGCTGTGGCTGATGTCAAAGAGGTTATTGCCTATGTTCTCCTCTAGGATTTTGATGGATTCTTGTCTCACATTGAGTTCTTTCATCCATTTTGAGTTTATCTTTGTGTATGATGTTAGAGAATGGTCGAGTTTCATTCTTCTGTATGTGGCTGTCCAATTTTCCCAGCACCATTTATTGAAGAGACTATCTTTTTTCCATTGCATATTTTTTCCTGCTTTGTCAAAGATTATTTGACCATAGAGTTGAGGGTCCATATCTGGGCTCTCTATTCTTTTCCATTGGTCTATATGTCTGTTTTTGTGCCAGTACAATGCTCTCTTGGTGATCACTGATTTGTAATATAGCTTGAAATCAGGCAACGTGATGCCCCCAGCTTTGTTTTTCTTTTCAACATTTCCTTGGCAATCCGGGGTCTTTTCTGATTCTGTACAAATTTTTGGATTGTTTGTTCCAGCACTTTGAAAAATGTCATTGGAATTTTGATCGGGATTGTATTGAAGGTATGGATTGGCCTGAGTAGCAAAGACATTTTAACAATGTTTATTCTTCCAATCCATGAGCATGGAATATTTTTCCATCTTTTTGTCTCTTCTCCAATTTCTTTCATGAGTGTTCTGTAGTTCCTAGAGTATAGATCCTTTACCTCTTTGGTTAGGTTTATTCCGAGGTATCTTATGGTTTTTGGTGCTATTGTAAATGGAATCGTTTCTCTAATTTCTCTTTCTACGGTTGTGTTGTTAGTGTATAAGAAAGCAACTGATTTCTGTGCATTGATTTTGTATCCTGCCACATTACTGAATTGCTGTATGAGTTCTAGTAATTTGGGGGTGGAGTCTTTTGGGTTTTCCACATAAAGTATCATGTCATCTGCAAAGAGAGAGAGTTTGACTTCTTTGACAATTTGAATACCTTTTATTTCTTTTTGATTGCTGTTGCTAGGAGTTCTAGTACTGATTGCTGTTGCTAGGAGTTCTAGTACTATGTTTGTCTGATTGCTGTTGCTGATTGCTGTTGCTAGGAGTTCTAGTACTATGTTGAACAATAGTGCTGAGAGTGGGCATCCTTGACATTTTCCTGATCTTAAGGGAAAGGCTCGCAGCTTTTCCCCATTGAGGATGATATTGGATGTGGATTTTTCATAGATGGATTTTATGAACTTGAGGAATATTCCCTCTATCCCTATACTCTGAAGAGTTTTAATCAGGAAAGGATGCTGTATTTTGTCAAATACTTTTTCTGCATCAACTGAGAGGACCATATGGTTCTTATCTCTCCTCTTATTAATGTATTCTATCACACTGATTGATTTGTGAATGTTGAACCACCTTGCATCCTGGGGATAAATCCCACTTGGTCGAGGTGGATGATCCTTTTAATGTATTGTTGGATCCTATTAGCTAGGATTTTATTGAGGATTTTGGAATCCATATTTATTAGGGATATTGGTCTGAAATTCTCCTTTTCGATGGGGTCTTTGCCTGGTTTGGGGATTAAGGTAATCCTGGCCTCACAGAATGAGTCTGGAAGCTTCTATTTTTTGAAATAGCTTCAGGAGAATAGGTATTATTTCTTCTTTGAATGTTTGGTAGAATTCCCCAGGGAATCCATCAGGCCCTAGACTCTTGTTTTTTGGGAGGTTTTTGATCACTGCTTCAATCTCGTTACTGGTTATTGGCCTATTCAGGTTGTCAATTTCTTCCTGTTTCAGTCTTGGCAGCTTATAGGTTTCCAGGAAGGCCTCCATTTCATCCAGATTGCTCAGTTTATTGGCATATAGTTGTTGATAATAATTTCTAATAATTGTTTCTATTTGCTTGGTGTTGGTCGTGATCTCTCCCCTTTCATTCATAATTTTATTAATTTGGGTCCTTTCCCTTTTCTTTTGGATAAGTCTGGCCAGTGGTTTATCAATCTTATTAATTCTTTCAAAGAACCAGCTTCTAGTTTCGTTGATCAGATCTACTGTGTTTCTGGTTTCTAATTCATTTATCTCTGCTCTAATCTTAATTATTTCTCTTCTAATGCATAGCTTAGGCATTGTTTGTTGCTTTTTCTCCAGTTCTTTAAGGTGTAGAGTTAGTTGGTGAATTCAGGAATTTTCCATTTTTTTGAGTGAGGCTTGGATGGCTATGTATTTCCCTAATTCCCCCTTAAGACTGCCTTTGCAGTATCCCATAGGTTTTGGACCGATGTTTTTTCATTCGCATTGGTTTCCATGAATTGTTTAAGTTCTTCTTTGATTTCCTGGTTGACCCAAAATTCTCGAGCGGAGTGGTCTTTAGCTTTCAAGTGTTTGAATTTCTGCCAAATTTTTTCTTGTGATTGAGTTCCAGTTTTAAAGCATTATGGTCTGAGAATATGCAGGGAATCATCTCAATCTTTTGGTATCGGTTGAGACCTGATTTGTGACCCAGTATGTGGTCTATTCTGGAGAAAGTTCCATGCGTGCTTGAGAAGAATGAGTATTCTGTTGTTTTAGGGTGAAATGTTCTGTATATATTTATGAGGTCTATCTGGCCCAGTGTGTCATTCAAAGCTCTTGTGTCTTTGTTGATTTTCTGCTTAGATGATCTGTCTATTGCTGAGAGTGGAGTATTGAGGTCTCCTACAATTAATGTATTGTTATCAATATGACTCTTTATTTTGGTTAACAATTGGCTTATGTAGATGGCTGCTCCCATATTAGGAGCATAGATATTTACAATTGTTAGATCTTCTTGTTGGATAGACCCTTTAAGAATGATACAGTGTCCTTCTGTGTCTCTAAGTACAGTCTTTAGTTTAAAATCTAAGTTGTCTGATATAAGAATTGCTACCCCAGCTTTCTTTTGAGGTCCGTTGGCATGGAAGATGGATCATCCCTTCACTTTCAGTCTGGATGTATCTTTAGGTTCATAATGAGTCTCTTGTAGACAGCATATGGATGGGTCCTGTCTTTTTATCCAATCTGCAACCCTGTGCCGTGTTATGGGAGCATTTAGGCTGTTCACATTGAGAATGATTATTGAAAGATATGAATTTATTATCATCATGTTGCCTGTGAAGACCTTGTTTTTATAGATTGTCCCTGTAAATTTATGTTGTATATCACTCTTGGGGTCTTTCTCCTTTTATAGAACCCCCCTTAATATTTCTTACAGGGCTGGCTTAGTGGTCACATATTCTTTCAGTTTCTGCCAGTCTTGGAAGCTCTGCATCTCTCCATCCATTCTAAATGACAGCCTTGCCAGATAAAGTATTCTTGGCTGCATGTTCTTCTTGTTTAGTACCCTGAATATGTCTTACCAGGCCTTTCTGGCTTGCCAGGTCTCTGTGGATAGGTCTGATGTTATTCTGATGATCCTCCCTCTGTACATAAGGAATCACTTCCCCCTAACTGCCCTTAAGATGGTTTCCTTGGTTCTAAAATTTGTGAGTTTTACTATTACATGCCAGGGCGTTGGCCTGTTTTCCTTGATCTTGAGAGGGGTCCTCTCTGCCTCTAGAACATGAATGTTTGTTTCATTCCCCAGATTAGGGAAGTTCTCAGTTACGATTTGCTCAAATACATCTTCTAGTCCTCTCTCTCTCCACCCCCTCAGGGATTCCAATAATTCTGACATTGGAACGTTTCATGGTGTCACTTATTTCTCTGATTCTATTTTCATGGATTCTGAGTTGTTTTTCCCTGGCCTCCTCTTTTCCCTTTTTATCTATTAAATAGTCTTCCAGGTCACTAATTCGTTTTTCTGCCTCACTTACCCTAGCTGTTAGATTATCTAGATTAAATTGGATATCATTGATAACATTTTTAAATTCTGCCAATTCAGCTTTCATTTCTGCCCTTAGAGACTCTATGTTGCCATTAATGGATTTCTCCATTCTAGCTATTGTCTTCACAATTGCTACCCTGAACTCCATCTCTGACAACTTGGTTATATCTGTATCCATTTGTAAATCTCTGGCATAAGTCATAATCTCTGAGTCTTTCCTATTTTGGAGGTTCCTCCTCCTAGTCATTCTGTTAGTGGTGGTTGAGGGAATGTATAGAGTCCAAATTATTGACCACAACCCAAGCAAGATGCACCTGTTTTCTAGAGACCTTAGAGTTGCTGGCCTCTTGTTTTCCCAGCCTGTCTTCTGGGGGAGGGGCCTGCCACACTATTACTCAGGCAACCCTGTTTGGGCAGAGTTGCCGTGCCCTCCTGTGGTGGGGGATGGGCTCAGCGGGAACTGTTTTTTGGGGGGATTTTGTTCTTTGGCGGCTTTCCCTGGCAGCTTTCCATGTCTCTTCTGAGAGTCAGAGGAGAAGAGACCATATCCAACCCTCTGCCTCAGAGCAGAGAGATCACAGTCTGTTCTTCAGTGAGCTCTCCAGGCCACACTGTCTCTTTTCTGTGTGTGCTGCTATAAATTGCAGCGTCCTGGGTTTTGCACCCCTCCGCAGCACTCCCAGTCCTGCCTCCAGGTCAGGGCACGTCTCTGCCCTTTGTACTTCTAAAACCGCCAGCTGCCCCCAGTTCGCACGCATGGCCCCGTCTCTCCGGGTTTCCATCCGGGGGGCTGCCCTAAGTCCTTTCCCCACCACTACCAGTCTGTGACTCTGTGCCTTGTCCCCAGTGCCGGAGGTGTAGGATCCCCACTGCCAGGCTCCCTCCTGCTGCCGTTTATCCTCTGATATCTGCCTGCGGAATCATGGCTCCCTGCTTCATACCTCAAAACCAACCAACTGCGATATTCTGTTTGTAGAGATCCAGATCTATCTTCTTACATCTCAGGCTGATTTTGTGGGTGTTCAGAGTGGTCTGGTAGATATCCAGCTCAATTCCGGGAACCGGTTGCAATAAGGTCTCCTACTCCTTCGCCATCCAAGAAAGAGAGCCAAAGGCATGATTTGAATGACCCAAACAGTTGCCTCAACAATGGAGAAGCATGGATTTGGGGGAAGGGGCAAGAGGATGATACAAAACCATGTTTTTCTGCCACTTAAGTGCCCAAGGAGAAATGTCTTCTCTTCAATTTGTAGGAAAGCAGTAATTCTGTCATAAATACATGAACTCAAGACTCAACTATGTTTCAGCAAATGCAATGTAATGCAAAATTCTTGCATACCCAGGGGTTTGGCAGATATTAAGGATACCAGGTACTGGTAAGGATGTGAGTGATGGGGACACAGCACACTGCTTGTGGGAATGCAAACTTTTGTGTCCGCTCAGGGGAGGTGCTTTGTGTTACTCAGCAAAGTTGATTGGAACACGCCCCGTGGCCTGGCTTCCAGTGGTGCCGGGCTGTGTACCATACCACGTGGGGCTGCCATGGAGCTGTGCGAAGGGGTGGCCCTGGCAAGTTCAGGCCTAAGGAAGTCATCTTCAACAGGAGTCAGCAAACTATCAGACCATGGTCCAAATCCAAGCTGCCACCTGTTTTTGTTTGATTTTGTGTTGTTAAATAAAGTTTTATTGGAGCACATTCATGCTCATTTGTTTCCATATGGCCACATTTGCTTTTCCTATACAATGACAGAGTTGAATAGTTGTGAGAGACCATCCGGTTCAGAAAAGCCCCAAATATTCAGTCTGACAAACAGAAAATGTTTGCTGGCATCTAGTCTAGAGGATTCCTTGCATGTGAGAACCTGGTGACAGTGAGATGGTTCATAACAGCATGGTTTACCAAAGAAAAAAACTGAGATGCTACCCAAATGTCCATCAAAAGTAGTGATTTGTACAGTGGAATATTATAGAGCAGAGAGGCAATGCACAGTTGTCCATTTATATATAGTTCAACAGCAGCCCAAACTGAATTTATTGCTTGGGTGTGTAATCACATGAGGAAAATTATAAAGAAAAACAGGAAATGATTATCGTAGAAGGTAGCAGAGGGGCCATGCCTGGAGTGTGATGAGGCTATGACGGTGTTGAGGCATGCAGGGCTGCTGGGAATGTCCATTTTTACCTTGGCTTCCTTGTTAGCTGTCTGGCTGCTTTCTTTATTTTTATTCTTTATATGGTCCCCATGTTTTAGATGCTCTTCAGTGTGTCTGTCAAATTTCATTATACACAAATTTTAACATCGTAGGTGAAACTGGTCTCCCAAATTGTGAAAAAGAAGTCATAATTCAGTTTGTTCTGGTACAGTGTGAAAAGTGGCAAAATGTTGGGCAAAATAGGGAAAAATAAAATCACGTGCATCATCTAGTGGAGAAATCTACCAAGGAATTTGGACCCCCCTCAACCCTTTTATGTGGACACCAACCTAGAAATGAGGGCTTGTCAGTGGGTTGGCAGACCATTTTTGAATAGGAGTCCAGGAGGAAAGGTCTTTAAGTTGTGTGCACCCCTGCCCCCAAAAGTGATATTTGAAGAAAACGTGGTTCACACCACACAATGCCAGTAAAACCAGTCAAACACTGGATCTCAGATCTCAGCATATTTCCTGAACACCTGCTATAGACTCACCTGGGTGATTGAGGAGCGTGGGGTAGGGAGGCTGGCGGTGGACAGGACGGATGCCACTTTTCATGGCCTGGAGGAAAGGCTGCTCAGCGTGGTCTCAGGTTTTAGGCATGCACTTTCAGAAACCACTCCCTCTGACCACGGGCCATTTCCCTCCAGCGGGCTTCCGAAGATCCTGTGTCTTTTCAGCTCCACAAATTGTTGTAGGTGCCATCACCTCCACAAGAGGCCACTCTTGCTTCACTTTTTCTAATGGTGCCTTTAAAAAAAACTTTAAAGTTTAAACCACCAGCGGTACAGAAAAACAAAACCAAAAACCACTGTTGGCATGGTTTAAACTCAGCGTGCAAAAATGTAATTTCATGGTCTTTTGGAATGTTTTTTCAAACTCTTGTTGTGTGCTGCTAATTGCAACATGAGTAATAGTGACCATGGCAATGATGGCCTTGGGTGCCTCTATGGGGTCTTCCTCCTGAGAGAGCAAACTCTTTCATATGGATTATTCAGTGAAGACTCGCAATGCCATGTGTCTTGGGGTTCTCGGTTTCCAAGAGTGAGACTAGGTAAATAACACAAGCTGCCCTGTTAGATGGTGATATTTCAGAACAAGGGGTAGGTGAGAAAAGGGGAAATGTAGACCTAGTCTTTGGGAAGTGCACCAGGCTTCCTCAGTGTTCGGTGGGTGGTTTAATTTTCATCTGGTGAGGTTGCTTTTGGCTTGCTGTGGTTTTGGGTAGGTACACAGTTCTAGATACAACTTGGGAGGGTGTCTCTCGGCACACACAGGGCATTGCACAACGGGGAGTTTCTCAGATGACGGCTTCCTTAGGCTCTCCTTCTTCATGGTTTCTCCCCTTGCACTCTGGATGTTAGACACTTCTGGGTCTTATTGAGCCTTCCCTTCTAGTTACTGTCCTGCCTTCGGTTTCTGTTGTCTGATTTGGCAGACAGAAGGCAGTATATCAAGTCGACTTTGTAGGTTTAAATCTGGACTCTGCTCCTTGTTAGCTGGGTGAGTTATTAAACCTCTGGAATCTCTGGCTGTGTCTCTCTCTGTCAAATAAATAAATAAAATCTTAAAAAAAAAGATTTTATTTATTTGGATAGAGAGAGACACAGTGAGAGAGGGAACACAAGCAGGGGGAGTGGGAGAGGGAGAAGCAGGCTTCCCGCCGAGCAGGGAGCCCGATGTGGGGCTCGATCCCTGGACCCAGGGATCCTGACCTGAGCCGAAGGCAGACGCTTAATGACTGAACGCCCTCCGGGCGCCCCTGGTTCTAACATTTAAATGAAAATCCCCTGCTCAATCTAAGATGGCCGGCCAGGCTGGGTCTCTGTGGCCATCTCCCTCATGGAAGCATGGCTGGCCACCTGCTCTCACTGCCACCTCCACCTGTGGAGGCGGCTGAGCAAACAAGATTGTCCTACCCATGCGGACAGATGTCCAGCCTGTTGAAGGTCTGAACAGAACAGAAAGGCAGAGGAAGGGCAAATCTGCTCTCTGCTGAGCTGGGACGTCCATCTCCTCCTGCAGACATCGGGACTCCTGGCTCTCAGGCCTTTGGACTCTGACTGGGAGTTCCCTCACAGGCTCCCCTCGTTCTGAGGCTTTTGGGCTTGGACTTGAAACTATACCAAGCTTTCCTGGGCCTCCAGCTTGCAGCCGGCAGATTGGGGGAGGGTTGGGGGGATTGGCCCTGAGTCAGAGTCTGCCTTTCAACAGACTGGTGGGGGGGTCGGCAGGCAGAGTCCAGGCTTATGGTCAGAGCATCAGTTTGAAAACTGCCTCGGGAGTTTGCTGGGGGGAAACGGCACCACAGCCTGCATTTCGGGGCTTACCTTTGGGACAGATTTAATAAAATTTGCAAATGCAGCTCATCTAGGCTGCTTCCTGCTATACCCTCCTAAGGACTCCTGCCACCCAGTAGCTGCCCAGCCAGCTCTGGAATACAGTTAGGAAATGCTGTCTTGGTGGGAAAGCTCCTTCTCACAATGTGGTTCCTAGAACAGCAGCGGCAGCAACTCGGGGGACTTGTTAGAAATGCAAACTCATGGACTCTACCCCAGACTTAGAGAACGGGAATCTCCAGGGGCGGGGGATATTTGGCAATTTGCTTAACAAGGATTCTGGATTTTGAATGGCGGGTGACCTTCCGCGAGGGCCAGTCAGTCTTCCTCCCAACCAGGTGGAACAGATTCCAGAATCTATCAACTTCCTGCCATTCTTGGGCTGGTAGAGGTGGGAGATGGGGGTTGTTTTCTACTTTCCCAGGTGTGCAGGGTCTGAGCATGTATGAAGCACCTACTAAGGGGTGGGAGGATGGGTTAGCCTGGTGATGGGTATTAAAGAGGGCACGTTCTGCATGGAGCACTGGGTACTATACGCAAATAATGAATCATGGAACACTATATCAAAAACTAATGATGTAATGTATGGTGATTAACATAATTAAAAAAAAAAAAGAGTGCTGATCATTTCTCCTCCCCTCGAACATGCCTTATCACCTAAACCATGTTATTTCTAGTTGAGAGGCAGGTTTGGTGTTTCTGATTCACTCATTCTTTTTTATTGAACTCAACAGCTTTTAGGTGCCAGGTACTCTTCTGGGATTCTAGGGTGTGGTGATAGGATTGTGCCCTCACAGAAATCAATCAATTTATGCTATCATCTCAGAGCATGGCAAGAGCATGAGGACAGAGCAGGGAGAAAGCCTAGCATGCTGGGTGGAGGAGGGGACGGGGGGAGGGACATGGGCTATTCTTTTTTTTTCTGGATGATACAGAGGACTACATTTTGTCCTTTAATCCTTATTCTGGGGAGAGCACCTTGATCTCCCCCTCATTCAGTTCAAAAGTTTTCACTCTCTTTCCCCACAGTGTTGGGGGCGGGCACATGACCCACGGCCAGCCAATCAGCATTCATCTCTCTACCCCTAAAACAGAGGCTTCAGCACTGAGCTCTTAGGTAGAACTGAAGGCAGGAGAGAGCCGTGAACACGTTGTTTGAACCCCTAAATTCAGCCATGCTTGAAGCCTTTCCTTCTGGACCTTTTAGCCTGGTGCACCAGTCCTTTCCTTTTTCGGCTGGAACCTGCTTCAGTCTGTTGAAAGCCAAAGGGTTATAATATGAAACTCATAGGACTAGTAGGTGTTTCAGACTGAGTCTTCACCTCTTCTGTTAAAAGGGCTGAAGCTTCAGCAGGGGGAGAGAATCTGCAAGGAAGGTGTTCACTAAGGGGTGACTGGACTGTAGAGAAAAACCAGCCTCGAGCTGATTTCTTTTGACCTTAGCTTAATGATGTTCATATTTCGTGTTTCAGGAATGTGTGACTGAATTCCCAATGACGGGGTGAGTGGCTGTTCTATTTTTCATCTTTATTCTGACAGTCCAGATGGTACCATGCTCTTGCTCCTCGTCCTTCCCTTTCTCCTCACTCAGAGACGCACAAGTATGCCAGCAGAGACATTTTTCCTTTTCTCAGTGAAATCCAATTACATTGAATTCATGGCATTGATGATATTCATTGTCTCAAATTACACCGTTTCCTGGTGCTGGGTTGAGAGCTATATAATAAAGTACTGATAAGGATTTTCTTTTTTGAACCCAAATTGTATGCAGATAGATGACACCTTCTGAGAGCAACACTTTCTTTCTCTTTTATTTTTTTTTCAGAATTACTGAAAAATCAGTCATTTTGAGCCTAATTTACATTGCTTGTGTTTTTTACACATCCATCAGTTTCAAAATAGATTTCAAAGGTGAAAAAAGTAAAATGCTCTCAGCTCAGACATCCAAATGATTTGGTTTTAATAATATGCGAAACAAGGTTGGGGGTGAGGGCTGGCGGTGAAGGGCGCATAAAAGTGGGGGTTTTGGAGAAACAATCTGGACTGGCTGGTCCCTAGACTGGGAAACTACCCAAGTCGTAGAAAGAGTCCATTTCTGTGTTTCAGCCATTTGGAATGGCTGGGCTCTGTCACCATTTTCACTGTAGGTGACATTGTATAGGGCAGTGTTTGTCAGCCTTTTTTTTTTGCATTTTGCCCCTCTTAAGGAGTCTTTCAGAGTTTTTCTTATCCCCCCCATTATGAAATTTTAATACCATAAATATACTATTTACCTGTTTATGTACTGGATATAAATCTTTATCCATAAAAATTGTAAGTTTTTTTTTTTTTTTCCTTTGCCTCTAAGAACCATTTTTGCCCTCTTGGTGATATTGTCTCCATTAAGGTTGCATGATCCAGTGCTTACTCTGTGTGTGTCAGGCTCTCTTCTGAGTGCTTACTTATATTAACTAACTCAGTTCTCACAGTGACCCTGTCAGGTTTCTCTATTTTGGAGTTGGGGTGTTGAGGCACAGAGAAGTACCTAAAGTCATAGGACTAGTAGGTGTTTGTTTCAAGTCCAAACTACAAAGGTTGATGCGAAAATGTTGGGGTTTGGGAGCGAGTGGTCAAGAAAGAATTCTTGAGATGTCTTTGGTGCAAAAAGGTGGGTTTATTAAAGCACGGGGACAGGACCCGTGGGCAGAGAGAGCTGCACTGGAGTTGTGAGGGGTGGCTGATTATATACTTTCAAGTTGGAAAGGAGTTAGGGATAGCATAAGTATCTAAGGAATTTTGGAAGCAAGGTTTCCAGGACCTTGAGCGACTAGCTGTTGTTAGGAAAAGGTCATTTATTACTGCCTAGTAAACCTTTAGTCATGAGACCCTTTAGGTATATATCAGTGGGCCATATGCTTGGAGGATGATTGCTAACATGTATCTTGGAGGGTAGAGATAAAGGAAGTTTCCAAAGGATTTTTTTTTTAAAGATTTTATTTATTTATTTGAGACAGAGAGAATGAGAGACAGAGAGCATGAGAGGGAGGAGGGTCAGAGGGAGAAGCAGACTCCCTGCCGAGCAGGGAGCCCGATGCGGGACTCGATCCCGGGACTCCAGGATCATGACCTGAGCCGAAGGCAGTCGCTTAACCAACTGAGCCACCCAGGCGCCCTCCAAAGGATTTTTATATGTTAAAGGAGACATAGGATCCTGGAGGTCGGGCTAATGTTAAGCTAAGGTTGCCTTTGCCCTTAGCAAATATTAGCATTGAGTCAGTTGAGTTCCTAGAGGAAGGTCACTTGGATGTCTCAAGGACTTGTCAATGGGCTCTAAACTGTAAAGAAATTTAATTTTTTTTCCTTTTGCCTTTGTTCTCCATATCACGGTTAAGGGAATAGTTTCCATGTAAGACTTCCCTCACTTCTGACACCAAATATAAGGAGTTTCGGACAACTACAAAGTTAAAGGGAGCAGTCCCCGTCCCAAGCCATCCTCAGGTTTGATAATTAGCTTGAAGGACTCACAGGACTCCCTGCAAGCTAGTATACTCAAGTTACAATTTATTACACTAAAAGGATACAGATGAATCAGCCCGAAGAAGAGAGGCATAGGGCATAGTCTGGAGAGGTTTCAGATGGGGAGTATCTCTTGTCCTCAGGGTGCATTACCCTCTGGGCATCGATGTGTGACAATATTCATGGAGTATTGCCAACCAGAGAATGTTTACCTAAGCTTTGATGTCCAGTTTTTATTGGGGCCTCATTACATAGGCATGATTCGTTGGTTGATTAATTGCTCCTGTGGTTCAACTCAGTCTTTAGGGCAACTGATACAGCTTGACCAAAGTCCCCACTCTAAATCACATGGTTTGTTTCTCTGGGCATGGTCACCCCTCATTCCATGACTATCAGGTTTGGCCAGACCCCCTCCAAGATCCAGTATGGCCAGTCCCTGCCCTCCACAAAGACACTCCTATCAGGTGCAACATAGATTACCTTCCAGAAGCTGAGGACAAAGTCCAGAGCTCTCTTAGGGTAAGGCCAAATTGTTTACTGCACAGTGGTGGGGCTGGGATTTGAAGACAATTTGGATCCCTGTGGAAGAGAAAGGCCCTATTATTTCGGTGTTATAATCATGAGAACAATTCCGTGAGGAGACAGGCATATTTCCACTGCACAGAAACTGAGTAAACTGAGTGTGGGAGTCTCACCCAAATCTAGGTCCCAGTACCTGGAACCTGTGAACATTACCTTATATGGCAAAGTGGACTTTGCAGATGTGATTAAGTTAGGGATCTTGAAGGTGGGGGAGTATCCTGGATTGTCCAGGTCATTCCTGAATGTAATCACAAGGGTCTGTATGAGAGGGCAGTGGAGGGAGATTTGGCTCAGAAGAGGAGGAGGTGATGTGAGCAGAGATAAGAAGGATGAGCTCTGAAGATGGAGGAAGGTGCCATGAGGTTCCTCCAGAGGAACCAGTTCTGCCTACACATTGATGTTAGCTCTGTATAGCTGATTCTGGACTTGTGGCCTTCAGAATGGTAAGAGAATGTGTGTGTTGTGTTAAGCTGCCAAGTTGGTGGGAATTTGTTACAAGAGCCATAGGAAACTCAGCACTGAGATAGAGTTGAATGTTTGCTTAAGGCTCCAGGGCTAATAGGAAGCTGTTCCCAACTTTTAACACAGGCCTCCCTGACTCCAAAGCCTGTTCTCATGTCTACAGTCCAGAGAAGCCTTGTTCAGTGCATGTAGTGTTGGTGCTTTGCTTGCTCCTGTGTTGAGATTGACTATTGCTAATTGTTTATGCTTCTCTTTTACTGATCTGGGGGGTGAGGAGCAGAACCCTTACCCACATGATGCTTTTGGTGACCATGGTGCAAAGATGGCCTGGGATCAGTACCTTAACCAGCAAGACAGAAGTCACCATCCTTTATAATTTAAATTTGGAAGAGACATCCCATCACTTCTGCCTTAGTCTACTCATTAAAAGCCCTTGCTGACAGGCGACTACACTGTGATGAAGTTTTGCACCAGTTCCTTCCGCAGTTCCTTCCTGTGCTTGAGAGTTAGCCCTGGGATCATGACCCGAGCCAGAGCAGACACTTAACCGACTGAGCCACCCAGACATCCCCCAGTTCTTATTTTTGTGAGTGCTCACCATCCACAATTAGCAAGGACAATTGACTAGGAGGTGTCATGGCTATCCTGGGGAGAAACAGACAGAATAGCTTGCGTTAGAGGGTTACAGTGCTGCAGAGAAGGGAAATAGTAGGTAGGTTTGAGAGTCTGTAGAAAGTAAAACTGAAGGCTGGGTAAGTTCAATCGCTTGACCAACGTCACCAAAGGCTACTTAAATAATTTATATTAATTAAAATGACGTAAAATTAAACCTTCCACTTTTCTCAGGTGCATCAGCCACAGCATAAGTGCTCAGTAGACACACATGGCTGGCTACCTTATTGGACAGGCAGATCACAGAACATTTCCACTGTGTTGGGATGTGCTGATGGATGGCGCTCATGTGGAATCCAGGTCTCCTGAAGCTCCTAGCCTAAGGCACAGCCTGATTCCCTCCCTACTCAGTTTGGAGTCTCTAAATGTTTGGGGGCTGAGGTCAGTAACTCTAGACTGTGCTTGACCTGAAGGTGATCCCTGGCCCTTAAAACAGAGGGAAGTCCAAAGAAGTTCAGTGATTCCTGTCCTTTACTCTACCAGGTAGTGCCTGAGAAGCAGGAAGCAGCTGTTATTGACTTGCTCCTGTGAATGTGATCACGGGGCAGGGGTGGGAGGCTGGAGGGAGGGGGTGCTGTATGGAGGCTTGGGGGCGCCAAGCCCACATCTTTCTTCATGTGCAATCAGCACGCCAGTGTTATCCCCGCTTCTGGAAAGAATGGCATGCAGCACACACATTTCATGGCTGGAATTGCCCATTTCTGAATTAGATAAAAGATGTCAGAAGAATAATAAAGTTACTTTTGGCGAGTACATATTATCTGTAACGATATAAAATGGGGATTGCAGTCACTACAACTCAATCTTCCATCTCAGAGGTTTATTAGCACTAATCCCACTAGAATCAGTAGCAGGATCTGGGAGTGTAATAAAATGGACTCATTTTTCACAGTTTTTTTCCCCCTCAAGTGCTAGTGGTGTAAAAAGAGCAATATTAAAAAAAAAAAAACCACAACCCACCAAACAAGCATTTATTTACATTTCTCCTGCTAAGTTATGACTGATTTTTTAACAGCGCTGTTGTCTTGGGAGAGCAGCTTTTAGGTCAGAGCCACGATAGCAAACCCATGGCCAATGTCTTTGCTCCTTGATCCCTTGCAGACATCATTAATCAATCATGAAACTCTTTCCCCATGACTCCAGACATGGCCTTAGGATCCTTCTCTCCCTATGGTCCTAACAGGGGAGAAAATAGGTCAGAAACCTAGTTGCTACCCATGGCTTAGGGACAGGCATTTTATCTGAGATGGAGCAAGGTAAATATTCAGTTCTCAGGACAGCAATGGGAAACTGTTCTGAGCTCGCTACTTCTTGGAAAGAGGGAACATTTTTGCTATTTTGGGGGCTATTCAGGAGAAATAACTTATCCCAGTCAACTTGGCGGCATCTCCATGGTGGTAATGGCATCATAAAGAATAATAGGGACCCTCGGCATGATGATTAAAATATTTCCCAGCACTTGCTTTGGGCTTATTTTGTTCCCAGAGAACTCATTTAGTAATATTTTTACAACTGATGTCTTACTGGTGAGACCTGGGCTTTCTCTTGGTCAGTGCTCGGATCACCGCATCGTGTCACCTATGGAGAGCTGGAAGTACCTAGCATGTCATCCTTTTGGAAGGGATCCTGGATTAATGACATCCCTTCTGGGGAGACTATTAGTATATAACAGCAGAGCTGGCTGAAGCAAAGTCTCAGGAACATGCTAGCACTTCCATCCCGCACAGGGTTTGTTACCATTAGAGGCTCCATGTGGGAGGTCTTTGTGGTCCTCCCTGAAAAATGAGTGCCATTAGTTTTGTTTTTAAATAGCTGTGCACAACCTCTTCAACTAACTCAAGACTTTCTCATGACTCCTGACTATTCTACTTCTTGGGGACAATGAGCATCCTAAATTGTGAATACACTGAAGGTACAAAAGTGATTTGGGGCAGCCTCTTGGACCTTATTAAATAATCACTTATTTAAACTATATGCAAGGATGCCTGGGTGGCTCAGTCAGTTAAGTATCTGCCTTTGGCTCAGGTCATGAGCTCAGGCTCCTGGGATCGAGTCCCGTGTCGGGCTCCTTGCTCAGCGGGGAGCCTGTTTCTCCCTCTGTCTGCTGATCCCCCTCCTTGTGCTCACTCTCTCTGACATAAATAAATAAAATCTTTTAAAAAAACTATATGCAAATGTCACTGGAGCCCTCAGAAAAATCCCTTATCCTGGAGATCCCTAACAACATTATGTAGTGAGCGACTCTTCTGTTTCATGGGTGATCTGTGGAATTAATGAACTGGAGCTAGTTTCTAACAGTCTTTTTGTGGGGTTTCCTAAGTTTTCTGTGTCTTTTCCCAGACATGGGCTGCAAATCTGTCTGCACAAAGTAAGAGAATTCTTAATGTTTGCAAACCGTCTGCTGAACTCCCCTTCATTTAAATATCATGCTTGCTTGTTATATCTGTTCTTAGGCATGTTCTTACACATATTAAGGAGAAGCTTTTACTTTATATGCCAAAAAAGGCTCAAGAAACTTGTGATGGAATAGCACCACAATCTCAAAATTTCTTTCCAGGGAAAAGCCCTAAAAGGCATCAAACCATCCCTCTCCTTGAGGAATAGGAGCCCCAAAATTGTACCTGCAAAGTTTTCTGTTCTGCCACATTGTGGAGTGGGCTCTGCAGCCCTGGGGTCTCGGGGTTGTTGTGAGTATTGAAGGAACCAAACTTGCCCAGAGGTTAGGAGTGGTGTGGGAAGGTCTCTATAGCTCAGCATGGCTCTGACAGGCAATAATGAGAGAGTAAAACCACTTTTGCTGGTTGCTGATTCTTTATGTCCTATGGTTTCTGTCCTGATGTGATCACATGGACTTGAAATACTGTTGAGGCCAGAGAGGGAAGCAGCCTATCTGGTTGATTTCAGGACACACCGTTGGACTTGATTATTCCGCTTTGTTTTCTAGGCTTTGATATAATTTGTTGGCCCTCACTGGGCCCATAGGTGGCATTCTGTTCTGTTGTTCCAGGTGCTAAGGCTGTGTAACAAGTTATTGCAACACATAGTGACTTATACCCTGGATTCTGTGGGTCAGGAGATCAGACAAGGAAAAGTGGAAATGGCATGCCAATATTCCAGGATGTTGGGAAGACTCAAAAGTTAGTGGTCATGCCAGTGCAGGGGGCAAGAGTCTGGTGCCCAGACTAGGAAGACTCAGAGTCTACCTCACTGTCTTCTTTACAGTATGAAGGTTGGAGAGTCACATTGCAGAAGAGCACAGTGCAGCCGTCTTTGACAAATGCAATCCTCCACCTCCCTCTGGAGCTCAGTGTGAGGGAGGCCAGGCTAAGGAGGGGGTGACAGCTTCCATTGTATGCACTAGACAAGTGCCCATGTCACCTGCGAGTGCTCCGAATTTCCTGGAATGGTGTTCCTTCTGTAACAGGGAGATCTCCACCGGGGATGGTGTGCCTCGTAAGCCAATTAGCACACTATCTAGCAGGTAAAAATTTCTCCTGAATGCTAACTCACGGAGGTGGAGGTTAAGCTATGGGGCCTTTATATAAATGAGAAAAAGATGGCATCTGAATGTGGGGGAAGGGCAAGCAGAGTACAGCCCCTTTGGCCTTGGGTCAGCCGCTATTCCAGTACATATTCAGCACGCAGCCAAATGTAGCAGTCTTGGTTTGTAGTAGGTTTTACCATTTAAAAAAAGCAGCCAAAGCATTTAACGCATTTAGCAGTCTCTATGCCGAGGGCCCTCCTGGCTGCTTTCTCCAGTGTCTGTTCCTAGCTGCCCTTTTTACTGGACCTATGCTCTTCCCTTTCTAAAGCTTCCGCAATTCCCCAGAGACATGCTGTTCTCTGTAGTGGTTCATGAACTTGGTGAGGAGGGGGCACATTCCTAGGAATGTTGATGGCTTAGGGGGACTAAATATGCATTTAATAATTTCTGAACAATTTTTTAATTTCTCACTTCAAATGTAATACATATGTATTATAAAAATTCAAGCAAAAAATATAGAAAGGTAGATAGTGACTCAGAACTCTCTTGTAGGGGTTTTTAGCAGTATTATAGACCTATGTGAAAGTAGGGTAGAGGTGTGTGTGTGTCTGTGTGTGGGTGGGTGTGGGTGTATGAAAGAGAGAGACAGGGAGAAAGAGGTGTGAAGAGTTGCCAAGTAAAAGACAGGACCTCGGTTAAATTAGAATTTCAGATAAATCATGAATTTCTTTTTAGTAGAAGTATGTCCCATATATGTTTATCTGAAAGTCTAATTTAATAGGTTATTTAAATTTGGCAGCCCTATCCGTGTGATGTGTGAGTGGGGAGTGTATGGGGGATGAGTGTATGTGTACATGGTGTGTATGTGTGTGTATATTGTGTGTAGGGGCGGAGAGGGCTTGTGTTTGGGTGGGGGGATGGGAGGTCAGAAGAAAGAAAGAAGAGATACAGGAAACCTGAAGGTGGTTTTTAACGGTTTTCCCCAGATTGGCCTTGCAACATACAGATTTTTGATTTTGTACTTTTAATACTTTATTGTAATTTGCTGGTTTATATGTCCAGATTCCTATAAGACAGAGAGGTCAAGTCTTGTTTCTCTTGTAGTTCCTGTATGTGGCATGAGTGGACATGCTGATTTGGATGCTCTCAGACTTCAGAACAGTTTGTATCAGAACATAGTCTGCTGCAGCTGCTATAACAAAGTACCATAGACTGGGTGGCATATGAACAACAGAAACTTGCTTCTTACAGTTCTGGGGAGGCTGGGAGTTCGAGTTATGAGCATGGTCGGATTCTGGTGAGAGCCCTCTTCCTGGTCCAAAGCAGGTGACTTCTCGCTGTGTCCTCACATGATAGAAGAGGTGAGGGCTCTCTGGGGAAGAAGAAGGGAAGAGGTGGGGCCTCTTTTACAGGGCTCTAATCTCTTTCATGAGGCCTCCACCCTCATGTCCTAATCAATGTCCGAAGACCTCAGATTGTAATACCATCACCGTGGGAGTCAGAATTTCAACCTAGGAATTTTGGGAAGATATAAACATTCAGATTCTAGCAGCTGGTGATTTAATTCTGGTGCATCCGTCTCTCTGAATATCAGCCACGAAGCCATCCGCCACTTGCATTGAATATCCAGTCTTCAGTATGTGACAGAGTAGTCTTGGTTCCCAATGTTGGGCCATCCAAGTCACCCAGAAAGTTTGTGTAAAATACAGGTTCTCAGGCCTCCACTCCTCTGAGAATATCAGGAAGCCTGGGGTGAGAAGGAATGGTGCACAGGAATTGAGTGAACACTAAGTGTTCAGATGTAATTATCTCTTTTTATAAAAGGAAAAGACAACAGAATCAGACCCATGAGCCATACTATGAATGACTGAATGTGTGTATGTTGGGGTGTGTGTGTGCATGCAAATCACACACAAGCAAAGTATAAAAGTGAAACTTGGTTCATTGATATTGTATAAAGATTTTTCCTCTATGAATTTATGTTGGTGCTACTAATAATAAATCACTTGCCTTGAGCAAATAATGAAGTCATAAAGATCAGTCTGCAATGAGCTGTGCCCAAAAATGTCTGTAAGGAAAACTAAGGGAAATGGAGGTTTTACTTTCCAGCAGCAACCAACTGTGCTTTCCATAGCAAGGGTGCAAGATTTAACCTAATGAGACTACTTCTCTCCTGACACTAGGCATAGAGGACTTTTTGGTGGAATGTTGGAATTGGTCGAATGAATGTGTCCAAAAATAAAATTAAACATTTACAAAGAACAGAGCCACGGGGTGGAAGAAAAGTAGCAGTTGATTCTTTGAGTTCAAAGTTTGTGAGGTTAGAAATTCTCCTAGATTCTTGTCTATGGCTTTCCCTCCAAAAAGACCATTTTAAAACAACAGAATTGTGGTAACTCAAAAGAAAATCAACTCTGGGAATATAGTAAAAACCACTGAATTGTATACTTTAAATGGATGAATTGTATGGTGTGTGAATTTTATCTCAATAAAGCCGTTATAAATAAGTTCTAAAAATCAGGAGGACCAAATTCCATAAGCACCAAGGATCAAGTCATTTCATAGTCTGATGATAAATCGTAGGGCAGTTTATCTTCCAGGTATGACCTTGTTGCAGACTTTACTGGGAAGATTTTATAATTGAAGCATATAATAAAAATTTTAAAAATGCAGCAAGATGAATGGTACTGTTTCAAATACTAAAAAGGTAGATTTTTAGAAAACATTAACAGTGAGGAATGTCAAATTGTTCATTATCATTTTTCTCCCGTTATCTACATTTTGTTTATTAGCTGGTGCCCATGTGGGCTTGGCCGGGAGGGAGGGGTAGCTGGGATGAAAGCTACTGGCCAGTTGGCCACTGTTAATGTTTCTCATAAGTCTCATTTACTGAAATCTGTAATTCGAACACGGCTGTTCTTTGAAATGCTCTGGTCTCTTGAAGTTCAATCAATTTCTTAATCATGTAACCACAGCAGGAGCCGCTGAAACAGAGACAAAGGCTAAAGAAAAGTACACACATCTCCTCTTGCAGCTCACAAAATATGGAATCCAGTGCCTCCTTCACAAAACCTCTTGTAACAACGCCGCACATCTGAGTGGCCGGGGGGTCGGGGGGTGGGGGTGGGCATGGAGCAGGGAAATGAAAAGTATTTTTATTTATTTTTATTTTTTAAAGATTTTATTTATTTATTTGATACAGAGAGAATGAGAGAGAGAGAGCACATGAGAGGGGGGAGGGTCAGAGGGAGAAGCAGACTCCCTGCCGAGCAGGGAGCCCGATGCGGAACTCGATCCAGGGACTCCAGGATCATGACCTGAGCCGAAGGCAGTCGCTCAACCAACTGAGCCACCCAGGCGCCCTGAAAAGTATTTTTAAATGAGAAGAAAAAGAAGTCAGAAACTATCATTGTTAGATGAACAGCAACAACAACAAAAATCAAGAGCTCCTGATGAAAGGCAAATTATACTATTCACATTGATCGCTTTTTCTCCCTTTTTTCAAATGATTTATTATCCTTGGATATTATAATCAGTTAGCTAGCTTGCCGAAGCATAAATATTTGATCTTGGCTTAATGCTTTTCACAAGTGCTTTTTGCTGCAGTCAGACGTCCTTGCTTTTTCCTCCATCTTTCCCTGATTAAACCAAGGAGGCAAATATTAGGTGTGCAAAGAGACTAGAAATCACTGACCTGTTAATTAGCCAAGGGAGGGAAAGCCCCAGGGCTTAAAGAAAATACCTGCAGGGAGAAACTCGAAAACCGTATTTTTGGAGTGCTGCATTACCTGTGTCCTCTTTTGGTTTGCTTTGTGTCTGCTTGCTGGGGACAATCAGGATACCCTGGAATTCATTTTGTTTCCAAATCACAGTCTTTCTGTGCTTTAGTTATTATTAAAGCAAGCTGTACAAAGAGAGGGGCTGGATTTTCAGACAGTCTTTGTACACACCAAAATTCAGTTCGAAAACAGTGGCTGGGACAGAGCAGACATTGAGTTGCTTTGTGGTATGTCCCCTGTGCCAATCCTTCAGAAAAGGGTGCCACCGTGAGAACGTGTTAGCGAGCACACCCGGCCACTGGGCATCGAGAGGACGGACCTGGGAAGGCGGATTGGAGTGGGGCACTGACAGCCTCCACCGCACCCACTGATTTGAGTTCTGTTTTCTGAGGTCAACAAATCTAGCCCAGCTTCCCTACGAAATAACCTCCCAAATACGTGCAGTGTCCTCTCCCTGGCTTTCTGTTGCACTCTTTCCTCCCGGTTGACTGTGTTCTGGTCAGGGCTCATAGAACATGGTTTAAATCTCCCTCATCGCTCGCCTTGGCAGTCAGTAACCCAGATTGAAATCGTGGTTCCAGTTGGGTCTGTGTATGACCTAGCGGTGGGGGAATGGGGGTGTGGGGGAAGGGGTGTTCCATCCCTTTACTCATCTGCAAAGCAGGGATGTAGCGCCGCTTACCTGAAGGGGAGTTGGGAGGAGGACATAAGAGCTGCTTGTGGGGGGCTTAGCAGTGCCTGGCACAAGACCGTCACTGAGAACATGGTGACGGTTATTATAATTCTCCTTAAGAGGGCGCCTGGGTGGCTCAGTCGTTAAGCGTCTGCCTTCGGCTCAGGTCATGATCCCAGGGTCCTGGGATCGAGCCCCGCATCGGGCTCTCTTATCAGCGGGGAGCCTGCTTCTCTCTCTCCCACTCCCCCTGCTTGTGTTCCCTCTCTCCCTGTTTCTCTCTCTCTGTCAAATAAATAAATAAAATCTTTAGAAAAAAAAAATTATCCTTAAGAGTGTCCTTTGAAATCCATCATAGTGGCTGCTGGCCTTTCCCCCTGGTCTGGAAGGCTCATCTTTTTTGTTCTTCCTGGTTCTGGTCCATTGCCTTGCTCTGACCTTGGGTTTCCAAAACAAAGCTGTGCACCACAGTTAGACACTGATGCAACTCAGTATTAGCATTGTCACTTGCCTCGGGTGATTTATTTGAGCTCTGAGTCTCAGTTATCCCCTGGAAAAATGGCGCCTTCCTTGCAGAGTTGTGGGGTCACATAGAAGGGAGCTGGCATATAGTGACTCAATATGTGGTAAGGGATTACTGTCATTTTCTCCACTCTAGGTCTTCCTTGGGCTTTACTCCCATTCTTTGCTTGCTTTATTTATTCTCATTTGCTTCAAACCTCAGTTTGAATGTCACCTTCTCAAGGAGGCCTTCTTTTTTTTTCTTTTTTTAAAGATGTATTTATTTGTTTGAGAGAGAGAGAGGGAGTGTGCGTGCTCAAGTGGGGGGAGGGGCAGAGGCAGTGGGAGAATCTCAAGCAGACTCCCCACTGAACGCGGAGCCCGACATGGGGCTCGCTCTCACACGCATGAGGTCATGACCTGAACTGAAATCATGAGTCTGATGCTTAATCAACTGGGCCACCCAGGCGCCCCTCAAGGAGGCCTTCTTGTTCACCCTCTCTAAGAGAGATTCTTTCGTGTTTCTCACACTGCTATTTTGACTGTGATGACTTATTTACGCTATGTATATATTGATAGTCTATCTTCCCGACCAGACTGTTAAGATGCAGGAGGGCAGGGAGTTTGCTTTGCTTTCTGCTGTAATCTAGAATCCAGCTCACAGCACACTCTCAATACATAATTATTGAATGAAGACATCCTGATCTGATGGAGAAGGCTAGAGACGGACTAAAGTGAGTTTTCCATCACTAGGATTTTCAAAACACAGCATACTCAAGCTTACATGGCTTTATGCAGACTCCCCAGGGCGACATCTTGTGTTTCTGTGAATGTAGGGCTGAATTGATGCTCATGAAATGGGGTCCGTTGCTTGGTGCCTTTTGCGTGTAAACAGGATTCTGAAATTCTCTTCCCATACCCAAGTCTCCTCTCCTGCAAGTACACTCTCTCTGGGTCTCATCCTTATCCTTTTCCACACAACCACCAGCTTTCCTGCTAAAAATGGCTAATGTTTGTTCAGCATTTATAATGTGCCAACTACACTGTTCAGGGCCTTATATGTGTTGTCGTCCAGATCATCACAAACACATTTGTGATCAAATCACATGTATTCCTAGTGTAACAGAATTCCTAATTACAGTTTACTCTTGACAGCGTTAAGCTCTGACCGTGGACCTTGAAAAGAGAGAACAGGAAAGCAAGAGAAAGCAAATATGGACAAGAATGGAAACAGAAAACAGGGGATCTCATAAAATGGCGGTTGAGATAAAACTGATGAGAAGCCAGTCAAGAAAGCATAAGTCACCAGTCCCAGATCCAAGTTCAAACTGATGCCCGAGTCCTCTGTTACCAAGGACCAGGACCAAACGCCAGCAGACTGTTGCCAGTCCAGACAGTGGAGGCTCAAAGGCATCCGCCCAGGGCAGTGTGAGACATGGAGAATCTGGTCCTTTCCTGCTGGGGCACTCTTCCCCAGCTGGGGCCCCACAGCAGTCCAGCCCCAGGTTTGCCGGTGCAAATGGGGGTGGGCAGAAGGCAGAGAGAGGATGGGAACCAGTTCTGCTGGGGAAGGGGGAATTCATCGGCAAAGTCACCTTAGATACAAAACTCATTTTTGAAATGCATTTTCACCGGGGTTGTTCTTTGAAAATGGGACGGAAACCTCCCGAATGTCAAGAGATAGGTTTTTTGCCAAGGCAACAGAATGCTGAGGATTGCAAGTAAAGATTCTTATTACAAAAAGGTGCTAAATTCTGGAATAGGGTTTAATTATACCTGAGGTATTTCTGACTTGGTGTGTGTGTGTGGGAGGCTCTGCCTCTTCTCTATTGCTGTTATTATCTCATGGGTCTACAGTTTCATTTTTCCCACCATGGGGCTCCTTAGTCATCTTTCCAATCCCCCAGCCCCCTCTGGGAGGCAGTTTCTGGCGAAGCACTCAACCGCCGATAAAAGTTGCCCCCTGAGTCTCTGACTATTAGCGATCAAATTCCTGGCCGTGGCTAATCATCAGGTTTAATCACACGTTAATCATCTGCCAGATGGTGTGGGGGCAAGCTTCAGATATTCCTGAGGCTGGATCTGTACAGCACAGACATGTTAGCGAAACATGTCTACTGAAAGCACTCGTCCTATTGCGTGCAAGAGCTGAAGAAAGTGAGTAGCATGGCTGTGTTTAGGCTGCCTTGTGTGATCTCTCTTGATGGATTTGCTCTTCTAAACTGCTGGCCTATCTTTAATGCTGTATTTGATATGGTCCATCTCTCAACCTCTCTGGCTGTTCTCCATTTGTTTTGCTGGCTTCTTCTGAATATTTTATGATCAAGTATTTACCAGTGCCTCCGGAGGTCATCAGAAACTCCATCAGCAGGCTTGCTTTCTCTGGGTATCTGTTGATATAGCAGGGTGGAGTGCTCAGGAGCAAGCTGAGGTCATGTTTCCTCTACTCAAACACTCCAGGGGCGTCCCGTCTCATTTGATGGAAGTCCAGTGGCCTGAAAAAGGCACATAAAGGCTTGCATTGTCTGGCTTTTAGCTATTTCTCTGATTTCATCTTCTTAACCCCCTTTGCTTACTACACTCTTGCTGTATTGGCCTCCTTGCTGTTTCTGTTAGTTTTCTGTTGCTGCATAACAAATTGCTCCAAGCGTAGCAGCTCAAACCACACCCCCATTTATTATCATCTCACAGTTCTGTAGCTCAGAAATATGGGCAGGCTCAGCCACATTTTCTGCTCAGGCCAAGATCAGCTTGCCTGCTGGAATGGGCTCTTGTCTGGAGGCTCTTGGGAAAAGTTTACTCCCAAATTCATTCAGGTCTTTGGCAGAATTCAGTTCCTTGCAATTGTAGGACCGAGAGCCCCGTTTCCTTGCTGGCTGTCTGCTGAGGGCCACTCTCAGCTTCTGGAGGCCACCCACATTCTTTGCCATGTAGTCCCCTCCACCTCTAAGCCAGCAAGTATGCATTGGATCCTCTACACCAGCAAGTGTATTGGATCTTTCTCATGCTTCGAATCTCTCTGACTTTCCCTTTTGCAGCCAGCCAGATCAAACTCTCTGTTTTTAAAGTACTCATATTATTAGGTTAGGCCCATCTAGATAGTCTTCCTAACTAAAGGTCAATTGTTAGGTAATCTTAATTGCAGCAGCGAAATTCTTTTAACACATATAATCATGGAAGTAACACAGGGGAAGGGGGGAATCACAGATTCCTCTTAGTTCTGCCTCCCATGTTAATCTTCCAACATGCTGTGATCAGTCTCACCTCAGGACGTTTGCACTTGCTTTTTCCTTTTTCTGGAACTCCTCCCCAGAAAGTCACATGGCTTATACAATTGACTGTGTATGTATTTACATGTTTATTTGTTTATTATCTCTCTTCTCTCACTGGAATTGAGGCCCCTGAAGATGGATGCTTTGCCTGCTTTATTCAGGGTTGTGTCCTCATCTCTTGGCACTTAGCAGATGCTCTACACATATAAATAAATAAATGCATAAATGAATCTTTAGCTCTTCCTTCTCTCTCCCTCTAAGATGTCTCTGAATGGTGGAATTCCCATAAAATGATCATTATCAATAGCTTTCCCCTCTATAAATTCAAGCACGAACCATGGAAGGAATCAGGAACCTCTGCTTTTCCACCTGATCTAAATAGGCACAGAGGTTAAAGAGGAAGGCTCTTTTTATCACCATTTATCAGTCTTCTTTACATTTTACACATTTGTCTCTTCTTTGCCTAGCAGTACCTTATGCGTTCCCATCTTTATATCCAGCTCAGGGTCAGAAAGGTCGTGAAGATGTTTGTCTTCTTCCCATTCGGTGAGAGACTTGTACACACTAGAATTTGTTCCCATTCCTTGCAGAGAATATTCCCTACTTTGAAAGGTCTGGGTCAGGTCTCACAGGCTCTCTGGCATTCTTTGATTGGTACAGTTCATAGGGAGATCTTTCTCTTGTGAACCAATTTAATATCCAAACCAGAAGCCCTGGGGGCCCAAGGGCTGCCTCAAGTGCACTGGTCTACTTTCTGGCAATCTCATTTAAAGGAGATTGCAGTAAAAAATTTTGAAATTCTCTTTTACAATATGTGTAAATCAAACCATCATCCTGTATGCCTTAAACTTACAATGATGTATGCCAACTATTTCTCAATAAAACTGGGGGACAAAACCCCCCCAAAACCCTGCGATTCTCATTTCTCTTAAGAGTAAAGCTTGGGTAAGACTGTGCTCATTTCCATGTGGCGGCAACTGGGGCTTGAGTGGAGCCTTCCTTTCAGCTGGGACATGTGTCTGCAGTTTTCCACAGTCTCTACCTGTCCCTGCTGTTTCATTCCAAATGAGGTCTGAGTGTCGATTGCTATTTATCGTTCTTGTGGCTGATATTTTTTAAAGCAAAGAAATAACTCTCTTTATCCCTGTTTTATCAAAAGTGGGAAGGTGGATGGTAGATCCCCTCATCCTACCTTACGGCTTTCCATCACCTGCCTGGTCCCCTGCAGGCTTTTGAGTTTTGCAGTTTCTGCCCAGTCTGTAAGCTCTATGAGACTCAACATCTGTCTGCCTTGTTCACTGATGAATTCTGAGAGCCTGGAGCATCAGAGATGATCAATTAACATTTACGGAATGAACAAGCACCTGGTATCTAAAATCCGTGCAACTGACCTAGCTCCTAATGACACCTGACTTTACTGTTGTCTTTTTTTTTTTAATTTTATTTATTTATTTGAGAGAGAGAGAGAGAGCAAGCATGAGTTGGGGGGGGGAGGTGAGGGCTGGGGGGCAGAGGGAGAGGGCTCCTTGCTGAGCAGGTAGCCCAAAGATGAAGGGCTCAATCCCAGGACTTTCGGATCATGACCTGAGCCAAAGACAGATGCTTAACCGACTGAGCCACCCAGGTGTCCCTACTGTTGTCTTTTTATGTGTGAATGAATATCCTTCTATAAGCTCTGCCTGTCACTGTCTCTCCAATAATTCCTTTAAAGCCAGAGACCATGTCTGTATTTGTTTCCTATTTGCTGCTGTAACAAATTACCACAAACATGGGTTCTTAAGTGACAGAAATTTATTCTCTCACAGTTTTGTAGGACAGAAGTCTGAAATCAAGGTGTTGGCAGGGCTACATTCTCTCCAGAAGTTCTAGGGGAGGATTCTCCCTTGCCTTTTCCAGGCTTGATGGCTCCAGGCATTTGGCTGTGGCGGGGTCGCTCTGATCTCAGCCTCTGACTTCCCAGGGCCTTTTCCTTTCTGCATCTCTGTCTTCTTTTCTATCTCTCATAAGAATACATGTGTGTGTTGGGGGACGCCTGGGTGGCTCAGTTCGGCTGGGGTCATGATCCTGGGGTCATGATCCCAGGATCCTGGGATCGAGCCGGGAATTGGGCTCCCTGCTCGGTGGGGAGCCTGCTTCTCCCTCCCCCACTCCCCCTGCTTGTGTTCCCTCTCTCACTGTGTCTCTCTCTGTCATAAAATCTTCATTAAAAAAGAAAGAAAGAAGAAAGAAAGAAAGAAAGAAAGAAAGAAGAAAGAAAGAAAGAAAAAGAAAGAAAGAAAGAAAAAGAAAGAAAGAGAAAGAAAGAAAGAAAGAAAGAAAGAAAGAAAGAAAGAAAGAAAGAAAGAAAGAAAGAAAGAAAGAAAGAAAGAAAAAGAAAAAAGAAAGAATACATGTGGGTCGCCTGGGTGGCTCAGTCGTTAAGCGTCTGCCTTCGGCTGGGGTCATGATCCCAGTTTCCTGGGATTGAGCCCTGTATTGGGCTCCCTGCTCTGCAGGAAGCCTGCTTCTCCCTCTCCCACTCCCCCTGCTTGTGTTCCCTCTCTCGCTGTGTCTCTCTCTGTCAAATAAATAAATAAAATCTTAAAAAAAAAAAAAAGAATACATGTCATTGGAGTAGGACCCCCCTGTTAATGCAGGGTGATCTCACCTCAAGATTCTTCACTTAATCACACCCGCAAGGACACTTTTCCCAAATAAGCACATTCATGGGTCTAGGTGGATACGTTTTTTTGATGGGAGTGGGGGAACTATTCAATCCAGTACAATATCACATGGTAGTTCCTATTCTTTATTTAAAAAAAGATTAGGAACCTGATGTTTATAGGGCTCCATGCTGGGCACTGTATGCGGAGGGATACTGATCAAGCAAACAAGTTCCTTACCTCTGGGAGGGAGAATAAGGAATCTATGCAGGTAACTGTTACGTAGTGACGTTCATGAAAGGTACTCTCAGAACATACAAAGCACTATGGAGTCTCAAAGGAAAAAAGGTATCAGGAGGTTGGGGACAGAAGTTAAGGGACTTAACTGTGCCTTCAAGGTGGAGTAGACTCTTTTTTTTTTTTTAAAGATTTTATTTATTTATTTGAGAGAGAGAATGAGAGAGAGCACATGAGAGGGGGGAGGGTCAGAGGCAGAAGCAGGCTCCCTGCCGAGCAGGGAGCCCGACACGGGACTTGATCCAGGGACTCCAGGATCATGACCTGAGCCGAAGGCAGTCGCTTAACCAACTGAGCCACCCAGGTGCCCCTGGAGTAGACTCTTGAAAGATTGAGGATGTTTCTGGCAGGGTGAAATGTAAGAAAAGCTCAGAGGTGAAAAAATAGCATATAGACCAATTACTTATTTTGGTGAAACATCCAACAATGCATACCCGAGGGTGCCCTTTGTATATAGTAGGTGCTCAACAAACATTTCATTAGCTAGAAGCACTTATTAGACCCCATGCCTTTGGTGCCATGCTAGGGACGATATCAAATTTGTATAAATTTGATAAATTTATAGTTTTCAGAAAAATTGCAGCTCATGATAGAGATAGGAAATACAAACAATGATAGAGATAGGAAATACAAACAGCTAATAAATTAACGACGTTGACATTATGCATTTGGAGGTAATATTTGCTGTCAAAGCCCTCGGGGTGATCTGCAGATGGGTACTTTAATCTCATACATACGTAGTTTAGCCCCAAGGTTTTCCGGTTTTCACATTCTAAAATCTGATACTGTGGGCTGCTAATCATATGCTGATCCACTCAGAGCCCACTATTTCTTTGTCGTTTCCAAATCTGATTAATGTTCCTGCCTTCATGCACCCTCCTGGTGGTGAGGCACAATGCCACCAATTACACCCACCAGTGGGTTTCAGGCAGCAGAGGAAATTTCTTTTCTAACAACGAGGAGCTCAAAGGAAATTTCCCGAGAAAGCTACCTGATCATATCACAAAGGCAATGCACCCTGGAGTTGAGCAGGAATGAGGAGATTACTGCTTCTCGGGCTGGAGGGAGATCATGAGGTGCAATGGGCAAGCCAGTTCCAACAGACACTGAGGAGTAGCACACAAGAGAAAAATATTTGCACTAAATGCTAGCTGCCTGTGTTGAAAGTAATGATTCTGACCTTTAGAGTATTTGTTAATACAAATTTAACTTCATTTAAATCTTCGATTAATGTGGCTTTATTATAGATCAGCAGACTCTCACAATATAGACATTCTAATAAGATTTTGGATTCAATAGCTTTATCGAGTGCCAACGATGGGCTTGTTTAATTGAATTCGGTGATGCAAGCCCTGCCCCTAGATGTTTGCACATAGGCTTTTTGAGTTTCCCAGTGGCTTGGTACCCAGAAGGTCATCTCACCCAACGAACTTGTTTGAATCCATTTCTCTCCCTGTCTATACCATCTGGCCTGGCAAGTTGACCAGGTTCTTTTTTTTTTTTTTTTTGACCAGGTTCTTTCTGAACACCTGAGTGGTGGGGCACTTTTTACCAGAATAGGAAACAATTCTCTAGAATGGCATTTGTTATCCTTTTATTTGATTACCAACAAAATATTTTTAAAACTCTTAACAGATTTTTTAAACAAAGAATGAATATACACACACTAATCTATCAGTATAAAAGAGCATATCATGAAGCATTTTCTTTTGCCATCTATCCCCCGGGCACTCTTCCCAGGGCATTTCATGTGTATTTGTGTGTGTATATACACAGTCTCCTCCCATGTTTTTTTTTTTTTTCCCCAGCACACCTGTACCTTGATTTTTTTTAACCATGTATCTTAGAGATAATTCCAAATTAGTATATACAGTTCTCACTCATTTTTTGCATCTGTATAGTATTCCACTGTATAGCTATATTATCATTTATAACCAGTTCTCTATTAATGGATTTAAGGGTTGCTTAAAAATTTAAGGGTTTTTTGGGGTGCCTGGGTGGCTCAGTCCATTAAGCGGCTGCCTTTGGCTCAGGTCATGATCCTGGGGTCTTGGGATCGAGCCCCACATCCAGCTCCCTGCTCAGCAGAGAGCCTGTTTCTCCCTCTCCATCTGCCTGTCACTCTGCCTACTTGTGCTCTCTCTCTCTCTCTTTGTCAAATAAATGAATAAAATCTTTAAAAAAAATTTTAAGGGTTTTTAAATTTAAAGGCTTAAGGGTTGCTTAAAAAAAGTGATATTTTTTGAGTCCCACCCTTTGCCTTTATACATGTTTTTGCGTCTCCCCGCAAATCAATCACCACCCATCCCCAGTCCCACTCTACAACATCTATTCAATTCTTCAACCAATTAAACTTCCTTGGAGAAGCCTCCCCCAATTCCTCTGCAGGTTTCAGAGAGCATTTTGCACACACCTCTGTCATAGCATTTGGTACAGTTTAAGTCCCTAGGATGTATGCATGGGTCTGGCCTTCTACCTCCACTGGAAAATGGAACACCCTTGGGCCAAGCTCTAGTACAGTCCCGGATCTGGGTCATCTGAGGGCTCAAGGGATCGTCCAGACCTGTTGTTTTAGCAGGAGCTGTGGGAGGTAGAGGAAGATAAGTAGTTTGGTCTTGACAAGTATTTATGACTATTCTATAGCCATTTTGAGAGGAAAATTGCTTAAACCTGTTGTAGATATTGTAGATAAGCTATTTACATGCCTTGTTGTGCCTCAGGTGAACTTAGCAATATGGGTTAAAGTACAGATGCTGGGGCCCTTTCCGGAGAGGCCACTTCAGGAGCCCAGGGAAAGGTGTTGGCCGTTTGTATTTTTTACAAGTTCCCTGGATGACACTGATATGCAGAGCCTGGTTGGAGAGCCTCTATCCTTTTTGGACAAAAATAAGAAGTGGAAAGAAGTGTTTTGACCCTGAAGGAGTTCATAGTCTAGGTAGGGAGACAGAAAATGGTAAAAAGGAAGTGAAAGTTCAGTACAAAATGTTAAATGTATGTTGACCGTTCTCTATGGGGAGAGACCCATGCAGGCTGGGGCATTAGAAAAGGCTTCACAGAGAAAATGAAGCTTGAGCAGGGCCTAGGAGGTTGGGTACCCAGTCTACGGGGTTCTGTAGACTTGAGGTTGGTCATTGTACAGATGCATTTGTAGGCTTTTGAAGGAGGCAGTGGAGCACAGACACTAAGAACAAGGGCTTTGCAGCTCACTGCTGTGCTGTCGGTCACCACGGCTGCACGAAGTACTGTGATGTGACTTTGGGCAAATAAATTTCCCATCTAGGCTTCAGTCTCCACATCTGTTAAGTGGAAACAACAATTCTCAGTTCAGAAGATTGTTGTGAAAATTAAAAGGGATTAATTTATGCAAAAATCTTGGTATCTGTAAGCCCTTAAAAAAGACGATCTTTTAATAATAAGTGAAACAGATCCAGGTTTTATTCTACATCTCTCTCTCAGGAAAGTCAGATGTGGCGTATAGGGACTGGGGACTCAGCAAGAAAGAAAGAATGAGGAGTCTGTCAGAGAGAGGGGCTGAAGTACTTTGTGGGCTCTAGTGAATTTTCAGCTCTGAGGCTCTTAACCATGACCAACCACCCATTTAAACCCCAGGCCAAAGGAGCCCACTGAGCCTTCCCTCCATTGCCTTGTTTTATGAGGTGAGCGGCCCAGGGAGCTGGGCAAGCTGTGAATCAGGCCAAAATTGGCTGCAACTAAGGAATGGCACCTTTCCCTCCAAATCCTATTAAAATAATAATAATAAAAGAACTAGAAAATGGATTAAATGGATTATTTTCCATCTAAATCTTCCCAGTGCCACAGTCTATCCCGTTATTTTGGGTGAAGCTTCAGGACTGTTAGAAGCAGACTTTCCTTTGACTCTGTTTAAGTGATGGCAGCCATTGCTCAGCGGCGACTTGGACAGTGCCCTTCATCCCCTTCACTACCCTTCACTCCCCGTGCCTCCCCCAGCCCGCAGCAAATCCCTTCTCTGGAAAGGATCTAATGGCGGCTTTATCATGACCAGGGGAAACATGTGACTGTCTGAAAAACTCACTCAATACATGCTGAACTCATAGTCTAAATGGCTAGAAATAAGTAATGGTGTAGACAGGAAGTAAAGGAGAAGAGGAAGGTAAGAAGCAAAGCAAAAAAGGAAAGAAAAAGAATGCAGGAAGAAAAGTTGAAAGGAAACAAAGGCTGAGGAAAGCTGAAAGTGAAAAGGAAAAAGAAGAACACACTAGAACAGAAGGAAAAGAAAGACACGGAAAGAGGAGAGAAAAGAGAAAGGGGGTGGGAGGCTTAGTAGCCCTTCCTGCTTAGACGTCGGCTAAGCCACGAGCTGTCCCGTTCTGCCATGGCGGGCACACCACATGTGGGCCAACCTTGATGTAATGAACGAAACACCATTCCCCCGTGGTCCCCCGTGTCTGCTGACATCAATCAATAAGGCTGTTTCTCTCACCAAGGCACTACAAGGTGATAAGGGGAAATGTACAATAAGCGCTAACTAGTAGGAACAATTATTTTTAACTTTAATGAGGTACCAGACAAGAAAGGCAGTTAATTTCTACTGAACGATCTGCTGTGGTCCTCGGAGTAATGCTCTGGGGTTACATTGCTTTTATTGAACGAGGCTCTTGGTATCCTCTGACTGTGTGTCCAGCAGAAAGCCACTGATTCGATGCAGGGACTGCAGAAAGACATGGCTACATGGTCATTTTTTTTTTTTTTTTAGCACTCAATTTCTAAACTGCAGGGAGAGAATAGGAAAGAACAACTATTTTTAAAGACAAATCCAATTGGGTGAAGCCTATTTTATGGAGCTGGGATCTGAAGAATAAAAATTCAAGCATGTTATAGGTTTCTTACACTGTTATGTAGAGAAAAACCCTAGGTCACTATTCTCCGCAGTGGCCCATGTGGAAAGATGATGATATCAACTAATTTCTTTAATGCCATCAGTTATGCGGGGCATTACAAGAGTTATTCTATTGTCTGTGCATAATAAAACATGCTGGATAACTTTGAATGAGTGAATGTTTAAACAACTGTGATTTTCATAGGAACGAAGCCAGGATGGCCCACAGGCTGCCACTCCTCTTTGTACAAGCAGACATTACTAACTGATTGCTGCACAGGTCCCGTTATGTCCCTACACGAGCTCAGAATTCTTCTCAACACAGCACTCCAAGCAAACCACCCCTTGATGGGAGCTGTCATGTGAAATGAAGCCTTTTAAACATCCCTGATGTAGATCATAAGAAAAAGTTACATTTCTCTTCTCTCCTTGCTGTGTTTTTTTTTTCTTTTTCTTTTTCTTTTTCCTTATGGAGATGCTTGAGGACAAACAGCCTGGGCTTTGGATTTCCAGCTGAATCACTAAATGGCTCATTGCTTGTTATGTCACTTTGAAAAGTGGGCCATTTTAGAAGTTCCACTAGGGAATTTGACAGGATTGCTGAGGCAAGGATTCATTTGAATTTTTGAGCTTTTTACTCCACACCAGACATTGACGGAAGCCAACTTCTGGAACAGATGGAAAATTGTGCATTTCAGGAGAGAAAGCAAATGGGTCACACCAACTGCGAATCCAATTCTTTAGGGTGAGAAAGTTTTCTCTGATGGCAACACAACACCAAGTGACCCTGAATGCTCATGTCCGTGGACTCAATTTCTTCCTTTCTGGTATCTTGAAGTTACGAGTAAAGTCAGGCAGATGACCACTCAGAACAAAATAACGTGATAGGAGAGGATACTTAGGCTACAGTTTTCAAACTTAAGAGGTGAAATGGTTTCGTTAAAAATGCATTATTCATACAATGAAAAAAAAACACAGCCCTCGTCTTTGGTTGACACGTGATTATTAGATTCTTCAGGGTTACTTGAGCTGGTTTTGTAACTGACACAACACAAATGGCATCAGAACTTTTTGGACAAAGGAAGCAATTTAAAAATTCAATATTGCAGAAAAGGAAAACAAATAGGGCTTGTCGGTTAGTATACAACAGCCCTCAATAGACACACTGCAATTTCATGGCTGACCTGTGTTAGAATTTACTCCTGGTGGCTCACTCATTGAAATTTTAATTCTTGGGACCCTACATTTGGCCAGAAATGATCTATATGTGAAAACCGTTACATTGTCTCTTTCAGCAAGAAAAAGGACAAGGTGACGGGCATGACTTTAATTTCTGTGCTGTAGGTGAGGAGAGCAAAGGCTCCAGAGTGTTTGAATCCTGGGTGTGCAGCCTTGAGCAAGTCATCAAACTTCCTTGGACCTTGGTTTCTTTATCCATAACTGGAGTAATCATACACGTCTTAGAGTTGTTGGGGAGCGAGTGATGAGTTAGGGCATGTGCAGAGCCTAGCACAGGGCCTGCTATACTGAAAGGGCTCGGTGAGTTCTATTTGTTATTTTTCTATGGCTCTGAATGGCAGTGTTCTTTCTGGTTTAGATAGTATTTTGAAAAAAAGCATCTCTTGGGATTGTGGAATGGAAAAGCTTTCCAAATCACTCTCCTGTGCTTAGATTTTAAGCATCTGCCTACAGCACTTTTTTCATACCTCTTATGGTGGATTACAAAAATGGCTCCGTTCTCCCTCTTCCCTCTGTCCACACCCTTTGCCATGGGACTTGGAAGTTCTTGCCTCTTGTTTCTGAATGTATCATGTGATTTCCTTTGCCCCATGAGATGTTAGTGGACCTAATACAAAGAAAGACTTGACAAAGCCATTGAGTGTCTCTGCCGGTTCTGAGTCATTCCACAATGAAATTCCAAGTCTTCTCCCCATTCCAATTAGGATTCCTTTGAAGGTCCGTTCTAGTCGGTCGGTTCACAGCCGTGAGTCATTTCTTTCAAATTGTCTCTTGCCATGGGTGCAGCCTGTTCTGGGCTTCAAAGCCAAGGGAATCACTGAGAAGTGCTGCCACGTGAAGGGGTGGTGTTGGCAGCTCATATATTGTAAAACAATCCTCAATCACAAGACAGAGGTAGCTCAAAATTGTGTTATTTCCTTGGGAAAACAGATTTGCCTTATTTAAGAAAAAATAAAATATAAACCTTTTGCATTAAAAAAAAAAAAAGAACACATCTGCCATTCCCATGAAAATGCCCAGGCCAGTCTGCTGAATGAGAGACACATGGAGGTGAGCCACTCATTGCAACCAAGAGCATCTGACCTTCAGTCGGCTCCCAGGTATGTAATCAGGTCAAGCCAAGAACAACAAAGTCACTTAGCTGACCACCCTGGATTCATGATCAGTAAGTAATAATTGTAGCATGCCACTGAGGTTTTGTGGTTGTTTGGTATGTAGTATTATTAAAGCAATAGATAACCATTACACTTCTATTACAGTTCAAATTCTCTTGTGTTGCAATTATGGCTTCTCTATCAGGCTTACCAGATGTATCAGGAACTCCTTGAGAGTAGGAATAATATCTTCTTTACCTTGTATCCCCTTGGCCTAGTGCAGTACCTGATGGGAAATAAATATTTGTCACTTGAAGCTCTGGCTTTAATAGGACATTCCTCCACTCATTGGTTTATTTGTTACTACATTCATACTCTCATTATTAAATGCCTGTAATATACCTGGGCAGCTTGTCTTTATGGGGCTGTAGTTTTGGGATGGGGGAAGGAGGCTGAGATTCCATATTTTTTTAATTAAGTTTTTAATTTTAATTCCAGTGTAGTTAATGTACAGTGTGCTATTTAGTTTCAGGTGTATGATACAGTGATTCAACAATCCCCTTCACCTGTTTCACCCATCCCCCATCCACCTCCCCTCTGCTAACCATCAGTCTGTTCTCTATAGTTACGAATCTGTTTCTTGCTTTGTCTCTCTTTCTTTTTTATTTGCTCATTTGTTTTGTTTCTTAAATTCCACATGAGTGAAATCATGTATTTGTCTTGCTCTGAGTGACTTATTTCACTTAGTATTATACTTTCTAGCTCCATCCATGTTGTTGAAAATGGCAAGATTTCATTCTTTTTATGGGTGGATAATATTCCATTATGTTTATACCACATCCTCTTTATCCAGTCATCTATTAATGGACACTTGGGCTGCTCCCATAATTTAACTATTGTAAATAATGCTGCAATAAGCATAGGGGTGCATGCAGCCCAGTGAAATAGTGTTTTTGTATTTTTTGGGTAAATACCCAGTAGTACGATTACTGGATCATAGGGTAGTTCTATTTTTAACTTTTGGGGAACCTCTATGCCTTTTTTTTAAAAAAAGATTTTATTTATTTATTTGAGAGAGAGGGAGGGAGAAGGAGCAGGGGGAGGGGCAGAGGGAGAGGAAAAAGCAGACACCCCCCTGAGCAGGGAGCCCAACATGGGGCTCAATCCCGGGACTCCAGGATCATGACCTGAGCCAAAGTTAGACGCTTAACTGACTGAGCTGCTCAGGCACCCGCCTCCATACCATTTTCCAGAGGGGCCGCACCAGTTTGCATTCCCACCAACAGTGCATGAGGGTTCCTTTTTCTCCACATCTTTGCCAACACTTGTTGTTTTTTGTGTTTTAATTTTAGCCATTCTGACAGGTGTGAGGTGATAGCTCGTTGTAGTTTTGATGGAGAGTGATGTTGAGCATCTTTTTTGATGTGTCAGTTGGCCATCTGTATGTCTTCTTTGGAGAAATGTCTGTTCTTGACTTCTGCCCGTTTTCTAATTTGATTATTATTTTTTTAATTCTTTATCTATTTTGGATACTAACCCTTTATCAGATATGTCTACCATTCCATAGGTTGCCTTTTAATTTTGTTGATGGTTTCCTTCACTGTGCAGAAGCTTTATTTTGATGTAGTCCCAATAGTTTATTTTTGCTTTTCTTTCCCTTGCCTTAGGAGACATATCTAGAAAGATGTTGCCACAGCTGATGTTAGAGGCATCACTGCCTATGCTCTCTTCTAAGATTTTTATGGTTTCAGGTCTCACATTTAGGTCCTTGATCCATTTTGAGTTTATTTTGGGTATAGTGTAGGAAAGTGGTCTGGTTTCATTCTTTTGCATGTAGCTGTCCAGTTTGAGAATCTGTATTTCTAAGAATATCCCAGGTGATTTCATCCTGCTGATTCCTTCTCCCATCCTCTGAGAAGTAAGATCTAGTTGATTGTTGCCATATGACAATGTTGGTCCAGGTTTGCCAGCTCATCAGAACTTTTTAAGAAAAACAGTAATTCTGTTTTATCTGAAATACCCTGATTGTTCATGGTAGTAACTAATGTTTGCAAAAGATACTTACAAAAATAGAAAATCTCTCTTTGACTACTTCATGGAATTAAGTACATGAACTATTCTGATTCCAAATGCTAAGATATCACCCCTGCTGATTTCACTGTACATTGGATTTTGCATTTCATAGGTTTGCCCTTGTCGATGTATGGTTTGCATTGCTCAAAATAGATTTTGAGCTTCTTAGGGACATGCATGGGATCTTCGTATTTTTCCATCCGCTCAAATATGTGGCAGAATGTCTCACACCCAGTGGGAGGTCAATAGATATTAGCAAACCACTAATGGAGATAAATGGTATATTTCATAAAGCTGGAATGGATTTTCATATATTATCAGTAGGAGTTTTATTTTGGAGCGGGCAAGCAGAAAGCATTGCTTAATTTTATTAATCACCCTCATTTATTAGAAAACATATTAATAGCTTCAAGAAGTCTTGGTTGGCAAGGGAAAAAGTTTAATATACCGAGGTGGTAATGATGGCATTTGACTGGGCTATGGGGGAGGGGGGCAGTGCTGTCTTTATGAAAGCAGATGTTGTTAAAAAAAAAAGCACAAACTTAGTAAAAGACCAATATTCTTAATGATTTCTGAGCCAATGCTGAAAGACAAAAGTGCAGATTTTCTTACAAAACCTAATGGTATTGTAGATGACACAGGGGAGCAGAATTCACGGAGGCAAAACATCTTTTTTTTTTAGATTTTATTTATTTATTTGATAGAGAGAGACACAGCGAGAGAGGGAACACAAGCAGGGGGAGTGGGAGAGGGAGAAGCAGGCTTCCCGCGGAGCAGGGAGCCCAATGCGGGGCTCGATCCCAGGACCCTGGGATCATGACCTGAGTCGAAGGCAGACGCTTAACAACTGAGCCACCCAGGCATCGCACATCTTTTTTTTTTTTTTTTTTTAAAGATTTTATTTATTTATTTGGGGTAGCGGCAGGCAGAGGGAGAGGGAGAAACAGATTTCCCGCTGAGCGGAGAGCCAAAGGTGAGGCTCAATCCCAGGACCCCAGGACTATGACCTGAGTCAAAGGCAGATGCTTAACCAACTGAGCCACCCAGGCGCCCCGAGGCAAACACATCTTACTTCAGGATTCTAAATATCTTTGGAGAGGCCGCTTTGGGTAGATGTCATTATGAACTCGTCATACCCTGAAGGACTAGATTACTTCTTTCTCCTTTCCTTCCTTCCTCCTTCCCTCTCTCCCTCCCTTCCTTTCTTTCTTTCAGAGAGCATGGGAGTTGGGCAAAGGGAGAAGGAGAAGCAGACTCCCTGTTGAGCGTGGAACCTGACATAGGGCTTGATCCCAGGACCCTGGGATCATGACCTGAGCCAAAGGCAGAAGCTCAACCACCTGAGCCACCCAGGCGCCCCTGAAGAATTACTTCTGAAAACTGCCAACTCTTCACTTAAGGCACAGCACCCTTTTATACATGTATGACATTCTAGAGTTTCCTAACTGCTTTATTAGCTAAATTGACCTCCCAACAGTCTGGTAGGTTGGCATGGAAGATGGTGTCAAGAAAATTACCCACAATTTGAAAAAAGGCCAAAGGAAGGATGGTTTTTTTTCACTACAGCACAAACATTATCCAACAAATTCTCCAGGAATTATCTAAGTCTACAAAGGTATAGACTGTCTATTGACCAAGCCAGGGGTCAGAAAACTTGTGTGAAGCACTAGATACTAAATATTTTAGGCTTTGTGGAATATACACATTATAGGTTGAATATTTTTCTTCTCCTCTGCTTTTTAAAAACAGGTCTTTAAAAATGCAAAGCCATGCTTATTTTGTGAGCTGTGGGCTGGATTTGACCTGTGGGCAGTAGTTTGTCTCTCAGGCTCTTGAACTAGGCTATTTTACAACTCTGTAGGGATAGAAATTAACTTGTAAAAAATGAATAGCATTGCAAATGATTCTTGTCTGAGAGGAATGTAAATACTTCCTCTCCACAGGGATACAAATAAATCTTGTCCAGGAGAGATGCAATTGATTTCCCTGTGGTAAAAAGGGAGAGCCCCAAATATTACCATTTACTGCCTTGTAGGGTATTAACCAGTTTTGCCTCTATGAGCAAATTTATTTTGGCATTCCTTTGAGTGACTAAATATATTTCTGTTCCTCATACTCTCCTTTGAAGCAAGCATAGTATCTTACTGGCTGTGTCTTTAATGCATGAGTTGAATAAAAATTTTAAACATATGTTTTATATTTCACGAATATCATATTTTTAACTGTTTGAGAGTTATCCTATGCCATAGTATTTTTTTTTAAAGATTTTATTTATTTATTTGAGAGAGAATGAGAGAGAGAGAGCATGAGAGAGGGGAGGGTCAGAAGGAGAAGCAGACTCCCTGCCGAGCAGGGAGCCCGATGTGGGACTCGATCCAGGGACTCTGGGATCATGACCTGAGCCGAAGGCAGTCGCCTAACCAACTGAGCCACCCAGGCGCCCCCTATGTCAGTAGTATTATCTTCTTTCACTTTACCAGTGATTAAGGGTTTGCCCAAGTTAAATCAGTACAGGGCCCAACTGGGACTTGAACACATCTTTGGATTCTTTGTGGAGGAAAAAGCAATCCTGCCATTTTGCCCTCAGTCTAGCTCTCACCTACTTGAAAAACTTAATTTTCCTCCTGGAAAAAGAAAACATTTCTAAAAGAAAACAGTTTGTATTTCTAGAAGAGAATGGCTTGCATTTTTAAAAGGTCTTGCATCTCAAGGTAGGCCATGAATCAGTAACTTTCTGACGGCAACCATGAGTAATCAGGGCATCCGTAAAGAACAGGACTCATGGATGGCCCATATTCCTCAAAAG
Source organism: Mirounga angustirostris (assembly GCF_029215605.1). Lineage (NCBI taxonomy): Eukaryota > Metazoa > Chordata > Mammalia > Carnivora > Phocidae > Mirounga > Mirounga angustirostris. Next base: position 169,323,839 of record NW_026991709.1, on the reverse strand, counting down.
CCCACTTCTGAGGTAAACCATGAGAAACGGGGAGGTCCTGTATTTTGTGATCCAAGACAAAATCTCCTGGTGACTTGCTGAAGTCATACACTATGCTGGTGGCCAAGCTGAGAATAGAACATATATTTCCTAATTTTAAAATTTTTCCTCTACCACATACTGTCACCTGACATTTTTCTATATTGTCCATTTATAAAAATGAATTTAAAATGGGATGGGCCAAAGGGTCCCATCATCTCATTTACATTTGCTACTTGATTTATTTTCATTAATATTGTGATCTTTTTTTGATTAATGTGACTAATGTTCCTCACATGGCTGGGAAATATATAAATTATGGGGTTAATTAGTGTTGATGTTTAAACTCAGAATGGGATCATATTAATCGAATGCATCTATTTGATGGGGGTTTAATTAATTAGGTTCTAAAAACCTCTTCTGATAAATTCCACTCCATGTTAATGAACCCCATGGATCACCTTATTAAGCTCTAACCATTACTTCCTTTTTCCTCTGCACTATTAAGCCATGCTTAATTTGTTCACATAGTTCACATGGTCAATAACAAGGCCTTTATTTTTACACCATGTAATTGGGGTTAGGAATATTCACTTTTTCTCATTCGGTGTAGTGTTTGTATGATGCATGTCATGGAAGATGCTTAGCTAGAGAATTGATAAACACTAAAAGGAAAAAAATAAAATTGGCATTAATGAAGTGTGGGAGTAATGTAAAGCTAAAAATGGTATTTATGAAATAGTAAAGCTTTAAGTTTGAAAATGTTTGCTATAAAGTAGCACAGGGATAGAAATTACAAGTTTTAAATGGCATTTATTTCTTCTGCATCCTTTTAAAAATAAACATATTTCTGTAGTGGAGTTTAATTTACATATAGTAAAATTTGCAGATCTTAAGTATACAGTTTGATGAGTTGTGAAAAATGATGTGCCCAGGTAACTATGGCTCCCATCAGGATAGAAAACATATCCAAATGTGGCAGAATATTTGCTTGTGCCTCTTTCCAAACAATCCCCTCACCCAGAGGCACCTACTTTCTGATTTTTAACACCAGAGATTAGTTCTTCCTGTTCTTGAACTTCATATAAATGAAATCTTACAGAATGGACTTTATTTATTCTGACATCCTTGATTCAACATGGTTTTGAGATTCACCTTTATTGTATCAGTTCTCTTTTTTTGTTGAGTAGTATTCCATTGTATGAATATGCCACAATTTGCTTATCCATCCTCCCACTGATGGGCATTTTGATCCTCCCTGCCCAAGTTTTGGGTTTTATGTGTAAAGTTGCTATAAGCACTTGTATAATAAATCTTAGGAGTGAAATTGATGGGTCAGAGGGTAGGTAACAAAAAAATTGCTCAATAACTTTCCAAAATGTTTGTATGACATTGGAATTGTCAGTTTTAAGTCATAGCCATTCAAATGAGTGTGTAGTGGTATCTCACAATGTGTTTAACTGGTATTTTTCTGATGACTAATGATGTTGAGCACTTTTTTGTGTGTGTGCTTATTGGCCCTTTGTACACATTCCTTTGCCATATGCTTATTCAATTCTCCTCCTCCACCTTTTTTTTTTTTTTAGACATTGGGTTACCTTTTTATTCTTGATTTATAGAAATTTAAGTGTTCTGAATATGAGTCTTTGCCAGAAACATGCATTGCTAATATTTTCTCCCATTCTGTAGCTAACTTTTCCATTTTCTTAATGGCCTCTTTTGAAGGGCAGAAGTCTTTCATCTTGATGAAGTTGAATTTATGTATATTTTTTAATGGCATACCTTTTTGTGCCCTGTCTAAAAAAATCTTTATCTATATCAAAGTCGTGCATATATTCTCCTATGTTTCCCTCTACAAGTGTTTTAATTCTAACTTTTATATTTAGGTCTATCACCAATTATATTTTGTGTATGATATGAGACAGAGGTCAAGATTAATTTTTTCCGTATAGATATCCAGCTATTTGAACACCATTTGTTCGAAACACTTTCCTTTTGTACTGTGTTCCATTGGTGACTTTGTTGAAAATCAATGGACTGTAGAAGTGTAACTCTATTTATGAATTCTATATTCTGTTTCATTAATCCATTTGGTTATCTTTAAGTTATACTATACATTTTTGATTACTGTGAATTCACAGTTTTTATTGAAATTAAGAATGCAAGTCCTTCAACATTTTAAATTATTTTTCAAGACAGTTTTGGATATACTAGATCCTTCTATATACATTTTAGACTTAGCTTGTCAATTTGTATAAAATCTTGTTGGAAATTTTGTAAGATGTCCATGAGTGTAGGTAAATTTGGGGAGAATTGACATCTTATAAATATTTCCAATCCATGAATATGGTGTGTATCTCAATTAATTTGGATATTCTTTAATTTCTCTCAGCAGTGCATTGCAGTTTTCAGTATAGACATCTTGATAATCTTTTTTTGATAAATCAACTTTTGATAAATTTATATTTTATATGTGCTATTTCTTGGACCAGTTTTGGAACTATGTTAGGTAGCAGATATAATCTTTGGTTTACTCCACTCAAGATTCAGATTCCATGGAGGAATTTATGATTCCTGGCTTAAGTAATGTGTCCATTCATTTTTCAGAAATGGGTGGTTTGGGCTCTTCACTGCCAATCTTTGCAAGACTGTATCTAGAAACGAATGGGAGAGTGCAAGAGTCACGGAGTACAATATAGTCTCTCTTACCCAGAGAATGAAGAGTATATCTCGGGAGGCAAACATGATAAATATCTACTACTGGTTACTGTGCTAAAAATTTTACATGATCTCATTTAATCCTTACATTATCCATATGAGGTGTATAATATTTCTGTTTTACTGATAGTGGCACATTTTTGAGCATTTATAAACTTTGCCTAAGATGTTTTCATGCTGTGCTAATAGGAATCATTTGCATGTAACAATTTAATGTGTCCAATATAAATTGTTCTTTTCTGTTCATTAAAGCTAGTACTAATTTAGGTACTGCTGTGAAGAGATTTTCAGAGTAAAGTTACTAATTATCTCCTTTTAAGATAGGGAGGATTATTCTGGATTATCTGGGTGGACCCATTTACATCACAGGAGCCCATAAAAATAGAAGAGGAAGTAAGAAAATGTGGTGGAAAAGGAAGGCAAAGAGAAATGTTCTAGAAAGGGAGGTCAGAGAAATTTGAAGTGTGAGAGGGACTTGGACCTGCCACTGCCGGTTTTTCAGATGGAGGAAGAGAGCCTTGAGCCCTGGAAAGCCAGCTCCTCTGGGAGCTAATGACCTCTGGCTGACAACCAGCAGGGAAAAAAGGATCTCAGTCCTTCAACCATGTGGAACTTAATACTGCCAACAACCTGAGTGAGCTAGAACACAGTTCTAGCTCCAGAGCCTCCAAAAAGGAATGCAACCCTGCTATACCTTGATTTCGACCTTGTGAAACCTGGAGCAGAGAACAAGCCTAGCCACGCTCTATCTAGATTTCTGACCTACAGAACTGTGAGGTAATTAATGGTCACTAAAACCGTCATAATCTGTTATGGCAGCAATAGAAAACTAATATATCAGGGCTACATATTCATACATCAGCAATGGCCAAGAAGAAATATAAATGGGTATATGTATATTTCTTGAGCTGGGTAAGGAATGATGAATAGTAATTGACCCTTTGCCTCAGTGTCTGAGGAGTTGAGAGGGAATAGTGGGACTGTGGTCAACTGAAGGGTTCTGTTTAAAAGGCACCTTCACTGCTACACTCCCACATACACTAAGAAGGTGAACGCTATGTTGCAAAATATGTTTATTCACTATAAGCCAGAAATTCAGATTTTAATGTGAAATTTTCTATTTTAGACAATTGACAACTAATACAGTTTATAAATAGAGACAGAATATGTCTGGGAAAGAGCTGTAACCTGAGGGATATCAGACTGACTTTTTGACGAGATACCCTAAACGTATTTGATCTTGCCAACAGGGAGAAGTGTAATGAGAGGTTTATAATTAAAAAAAAACAACAACCAAAGTTCTGAATTATTACTGAATCATTATTTAAGTGTTGCGTTCCATCTCTAAGATGGAAATAATGATTCCAATTTCATAAGGATGTGAGGATTCACGGAGAAACAGCACATAATGCCCTGCACATGTATGTATGTATGTGCGTCAGGGTGTGTTACCCATCATTGTATTTTACTGGTACAGGGGTGAATGGAGGTTGGAATTGGCTATCACATTCACAAGATGCAATAGGACTAAATCACGTACTACCTTTTCTCTGCTGTATAAAGGACAGGAAATGCAGGCTCCACAGCATCTTTGTCTCTTCAGGAGACCCAGCAGCTACCCAAGGACACAGCTTCCTTTGTTCCCTCACCCAGAAGGGTATGTAGGTATATCCAGAGTAGGTCACTTTGACAAAGAGCACCTGAGGCCTCAGTTTGCCACAGTTTTTTACACAGTTTTTTACACAGTTTTTACATAAGTTCGTGGTCTGCATGTCAACCCCCAGCTCCATGCACCAGGCTTTTGTAGCCAAGAAGGCCTACATAACATTCCACACACATTTGTCTCAACTCTAAGATAGTTTCTAAGGAAATAGGCCTCTGACCTTCATTTTCACAGGCAGGCCTTGGTCAGTCCAGAAATGATTTAAACTCATTCACAGTTAGTAACAATCCTATTAAGGTAATGTGTTTGTTTCCTGTGGCTGCCTCAACAAATGGCCACAAACTTGGTGGTTTAGAGCAACGATAATTTATTTTCTCACAGTCCCATAGGCCAGAAGTCCAAAATCAAGGTGTCAGCAGGACCCGGCTCCCTCTGAATCTCTGAGGGGAGAATTCTGGCCTCCTCCAGCTTCTGGTGGCTCTAGGCATTCCTTGGTTTGTGGCTGCATGACTCGCATCTCTTTTTTGTTTCTGTGTGTCTCTATCTTCTGCTCTACTGACTCTTATAAGGACACCTATCATTGGATTTAGGGCCCATTCAGATAATCCAGGATGATCTCATCTTGAGATCCTTAATTTAATTACATCTGCAAAGATTATGTTTCTCAAATAAAGTCACATTCACAGGATCTAGGGGTTAGGCTATAGACAGCTCTTTTGGGGGTCACCATTCACCCTACTACAGGTAGGCAGTGAGCATATTATTACTCCCATTTTATAGATGCATGCTCTTCAGAGTCAAGGATACAGGTACATAGGTAGATAAATCATGGCTTAAGACCAGGATAAAGTTACATGTCCTGGGTACAGCTTGAATCAGTGACATTGGCCTTTTTAGCATCCTTTGCTCTGAAGAGAAAAATGAACATTATAAAGAGGACTTTTTTTTTTAAAAGATTTTATTTATTTATTTGAGAGAGAGAGAGAGAGAAAAAGAGAGAGGGAGAACATGAGCAGGGGGCAGAGGGGGGAGGAGCAGAGGGAGAGGGAAAGCCGACTCATCGCTGAGCAGGGAGCTGGATGAGGGGTTCCATTCCAGGATCCTGAGATCATGACCCAAGCCCAAGGCAGACGCTTAATTGATTGAGCCACCCAGGATCCCCAAGGAGGACTTTTGTTAAAAAAAAAAAAAGCGTGGTGTTAAGTTTCCCTTTAGAATGAGAGCAATTCAACTAGGCTTACCGTGTGAGTGGTTGAGTGACACTTGCATTAGCCTCTCTGTGCCAGTTGTATGGTTTTGGTTTAAGAGCCCAGCTCTAGGAAGCATGACTTTAAACTTCTCAACTGTTGGTAGAATGGTCGATTTAATTATCATTGCTCATCATGATGCTTTTCCCCAAAGCTGGAAAGGAGAGTCAGCATACAGACTTGCTCAGACAAACACTGGATTATTCTTTGCTGGAGAAAGAATTCTTTTGAATCCATTTTGTCTACCCTGCATCTAGGGAAACTCCTTGTATCCGCTAGTACCATTGTTCTGGGATTTACAAAATGGCTCCTCGTACAACTCTGAGTTAGGAGAAAGCAGCAGAGTGTTGGTTTAGTACCTTCTTCCGTAAAATATAAACAATTAGCACCTTACATGAAAACTCATTTGACACACTAGTCACCAGGCATGACTTTGTCCCATGCTAATGTGCTAGTCTGGTGTGAATTTATGGTTTCATTTCTTTTTCAGTATAGTATAATGGAATTCTCTCTTAGTCTCAATTTTATAAAATAATGGGGGAGAAGGAGATGTAGTGGGGTTATTAAGTCCTTCCCCAGCCTTGAGATACTCTTAATTCTTACTCTTCTTAACGCATCAAAGTGATTTAGCTGTGATTACCCAGGTAATTCAGGCAAAATACCTATTCCCTTGCTTTTACTGTTTAGACTTGCCTGTGACTGCCTGTTTAATAAAAGGCAGTAAGTTTACCAATTCCATTAAATTTAACACTCTATAAAACACACATAAGACATTGGAGGCATCAATGTGCATGAGTATTTAATAATGGGAACTAATGCTTTACAGTGCTTCACAGTTTATAACGTGACTTCCATTTATTATCTTCTTTAAGCTTTGTAAGAGATTGGTGATTATCAGATCCATTTTAAAGATGATATAAGTGAGGGTCAGAGTAGTTGGACATTTCCAAGTACATCTAGAGTCAAAACTTGGACGTAATTCCTCCTCCTTTCTTTTCTTCAATGTGGGTCCATTTAATCCAGGAAGCTAAAAGTAAGGACCATGGGTGACTGATTTGTTTCCTTTGTAGAATTTTAAAGCTGGTTGGGATCTTATGGATCATTTAGTTGCATCACTTCATGTTGGACAGTGGAGTTGGAGATAGTGTTTCCTAGCCCTATGAAGCCTCTGGGCTTAGTTAGAGAGACTGGAGCTTGCAAACTTCATGCTCCAGCCTCTTTTATAGGGTGATGGAGAAGCTGGCATTCAGGGAGGATGAGAAGCTTGCCCAAGGTCATGCAGCTGGCTGGTGGTAGAGCTGGGAGTTTGGGTCCATACCTCATATCACCCAGTGCCATGCCTTGTAGCATCTACTTAGGGAGAATTTCACTTTACCAGTTTACTTTAGGATTCACACAGGTTTTCCTGGGAAGCAACTTTTTAAAAATCCTGGTTAAATAGCAGGGGTAGACAGTTGATGGATTTCTACAGTAGCCATGAGTCCATGGCTCCTCAGACTAATCTCTGTATCATCTCTGATTCTTTCTCAAGTACTTACGTACATCCAGTCACACAGAGACTCCAGTCTTCAAAGAAGAAATAGGCTGAGCCACATTTTCTGACAAACCTAGACATAAGGAATGGAGATGCAACTAGATAAGCAGAAACTTCACCGATTAGATATTATAAATACCTTTATTGGATAATTCCTTGGCCAAGGAGAAAATCAAAAGAATATTTGCTGGATATTTAGAAAATATAAATACTGAAGGAGCCATGTATAAACAGTAGTGGAATGTAGCCAAAGTTGTATTGAGTAGAAAATTTATAACCTTAAATATCTGTGTTGAGTGAGAGAAAAATAAGTTGTTTAGTGCAAGAAGTTAAAATAAGTCTAACAAAAACCTAACAAAAGCATAAATATGGACTTCATACCTGCTATTTAGTTAATATTAATTAATGATAATGTAATTCATTAGCAAAAGAAGATAGAATTGATAAATCTAAAAATTCTTTTAAAACCAATAAAAACATAATTTGAATCTAAGAAAATCAAGGGAAAAAGTTAGAGAAAACACAAAGACATGAGTTAGGGATGAGAAAGTGATAAATAGCAAAAAGCAGAATAATCAAAAGAGCAGTTAGAAGATAACATGAGGATATAGCCAATGAAAATAAACTTGAAAACATTTATAAAATGCATGTTTTATCAGGGAAAATGTGAATTTCTAAAATTGACTTAAGAAGTAGGGAATACAAATATGTATTTTTAAAAAATCATTTCATCCAGATGGTTTCATGGATAGATTCCTTTAGAATTTTAAGAAACCAAATTCCTAGTCTGTAAGCTATTGGAGCAAAAAAAAAAAAAAGGGGACAAGGATCCCTATTTTTGAAAACAGAAGCATAGCAACACTGTCCAGAAACAAGATAGTACACACCCAGAGAGTTCTCTTGTATGTATATATATGAAAGCTCTAAATAAAATATTAACTAATTGAATTTGGCAGTATATTAAAGTAATAGCAACACAATCAGGCAGAATTCACTCTAGAAATACATTCCTTCTCCCTGATTCAGGTTACTAGTATCCTAGTACTAGGGGGAACACCAAACTAAAGCATATACAAACTAAAGCAGATACAAGATACAGTAGGTGCTCACCTGTTTGGGTGGCTGAGCTACATTGAGACTTACCATTAGTTTCTGTTACCCAGATCCCTTCGGTTTCCCTGCTTCTTATATTTCTGAACCTTCATTCTTCAGATTTTCTTTTGGTTCTGTAAACCATTCCACATAATTCCAAACATTGTTTCTTTGTTTAAGATAGTCAAAATTAGTTCTGTTGTTTGCAACCAAACCATCCTAGCTGACACGATACCACCTAGGCAGACTGATGTGTTATTTGTCAATGTATATATTCTTTGGTGAGGGGTCTGCTCAGATCTTTTGCTCATTTTTATTTATTTATTTATTTATTTTTATTTATTTATTTATTTTAAAGATTTTATTTATTTATTTGACAGAGAGAGACACAGCTAGAGAGGGAACACAAGCAGGGGGAGTGGGAGAGGGAGAAGCAGGCTCCCCGCAGAGCAGGGAGCCCGATGTGGGGCTCAATCCCAGGACCCTGGGATCATGACCTGAGCCGAAGGCAGATGCTTAACGACTGAGCCACCCAGGCGCCCCTTTTGCTCATTTTTAAATTGGATTGTTTGCTTATGGTTGAGTTTTAAGATGCTTCATGTATTTCAGTTACAAGTCCTTTATCACAGCTGTGCTTTGCAAATATATTTTCCTAGACTGTGGGTTGGCTTTTGAGGCTCTCAACAGTGTCCTTGTAGAGAAGATGTTTTTAAATTTTAATAAAGTCCAATTTATCATTTTTTTCTTTTGTGAATTATGCTTTTGTGTTGTATCTAAAAATCACTATTAAACCTAAAGTTATTTAGATTTTTTCTTATATTTTCTTCAAAGGTTGTATAGTTTTGTGTCAATGATCCATTGTGAATTAATTTTTGTAAAAGGTATAAAGTCTGTGGGTAGGTTCATTTATTTTTGCATTTGGATGTCCAATTGTTGCAGCACCATTTGTTGAAAAGATTATTATTTCTTCTTTGAATTGCATTTGCTCTTTTGTCAAAGATCAATTGACTATATATGTATGGAGCTATTTCTAGGCTCTCTGTTTTATTACATTGGTTTATGTGTCCATTCGTTCCTCACTAATAGGCTGTCTTGATTACTTTAGCTTTGTAATAACTCTTACAATTGCATAGTATCAGTCCTCTAACTTTCTTCTTCTACTTCAGTATTTTGTTGGATATTCTAGGTTTTTTGGCTTTTTCTATACACTTTATCTTTTTTTTTTTTTTTTTTTTTAAAGATTTTATTTATTTATTTGAGACAGAGAGAATGAGAGAGACAGAGAGCACATGAGAGGGGGGAGGGTCAGAGGGAGAAGCAGACTCCCCGCCGAGCAGGGAGCCCGATGTGGGACTCGATCCCGGGACTCCAGGATCATGACCTGAGCCGAAGGCAGTCGCTTAACCAACTGAGCCACCCAGGCACCCTTCTATACACTTTAGATTCAGTTTGTTTTTAACTTTAAAATCAGTTTGTTGTGTTGAATCTAAAGGCCAAGCTGGGAAAAATGGATATTTTAGCAATATTGACTCTTCTATTCTATAAACATGGAATATCTCTATTGACTTAGATCTTCTTTGATATCTTTCATCAGAGTTTTGTAGTTTTCTGTCTACAGATCCTGTACATATTTTGTTAAATTTGTGCCTGTTTCATTTTTTTGGAGTGTTATTGTGAACAGTATTTAAAAATTTTAATTTTAAATTTGGGCTGGTTTGTTAACACAACATTATTGCAACCACAGTTGACTAATACAAAGGACTAAGGAATAAAGGCAAGTCTTTATTTCAGTAGATACTCATAAAGCCCTTGCTTAACTTTAACATGCCTTCCTGATATGGTTCCTTAAGTGAAATGGCTATAGAAGACATTCCTTAATAGAATCTCAAACTGACAACCAGAGTTATGTCAATGCTAAAACACTAGAATTTTTTCTTTATGATAGAAGTTGAGACCAGATGCCTTCTCTTACCTTTGCTTTTGAACATTTTTTTTCTGATAGTGCTAGCAAATGTAGTTACAGAAGAGAAATAAAGAAGTGGAATTGGTTTTGGGGAAAAAAGGGGGGGGAATTATATTATCATGTGATCTTATAATGCAAAATAACAATGAAAATTAATTAACAACTTTAGAAACAGTAAATTTAATAAGGTGTATAATAACCAAAAGGTTGTACAAAAAGTAACTTTCTTTTAAACATTGGCAGTAGCCAGCTAGAGAATGTACTGGTTAAAGATTCATTCCCCAGTGGTGTTTAAAACAGAAGTTACTTAGGCATAAACTTCACAAGAAATGCTTGGGATATTGATAAAGAAAAGAATGAAACTCTGCTGTGTGACCATAAAGGACCCCTTGGTAGGTTAAGAGATAATCATTTGGGAGGGGAGAAAGATTTACTATTATAAAGAACTAAATTATTCTTTATGTAATTTATAAATATAAAATTCATTAAGATTACCATGGAATTTTTTTCCTGTACTTGAAAAAAATGATCCCAAAGTCTATTTGAAATAATAAACATGTGGGGCACCTGGGTGGCTCAGTCAGTTAAGCGTCTGACTCTTGATTTCAGCTCAGGTCATGATCTCAGGGTCATGAGATGAAGCCTCACATGGGGCTCCTTAGTCAGTGGGGAGTCTGCTTGAGATTCTTTCCCTTTGCTCCTCCCTCCACTCACACACACATGTGCTCTCTCTCTCTCTCAAATAAATAAGTAAATAATTTTTAAGAATAAACACATAAGATTGACCAGTTATTGCTGAAAAACAAGAGGAACAAGATAACTTGTTCCACAAGACATTAAAATACACTGTAAAGCTATAGTAATTGAACTGTTATGCTAATTGCAAAGAAATGGGCAGAAATGAAGTATTATAGAATGTAGTGTTAGATCCAAAAGACAGTTCATATGAATGGAGGAAAATATTCGATAATTGATGTGAAGTTGATATTTTACATGAAGAAAAAAAAGCTGGCTCCCAATTTCACTACTTATACCAAAATCAATTCCAAGTAGACCTATGATTTAAATATATATATATATATATAAAACCCTAACAAATATTACTTAAAATGATGCATGTAAGTTTCCATAATATTGGAATAAAATAATTTTTATAATGAAAAATATGCCAGAAACAATAAAGAAAAATTTATAGATGTGATTATGTAGCAAAACCAACACACACATTTTTGTACAGAAAAAAAAAAGTCATAGACAACCTTAAAAACAAGTTATAAACACCAAAAGAAGTTTTTATAGAATTCATTTTAATGTTTACATTGTGGGAGACTGTGAGGGAAACTCTTTCTGCAGCATGAATCATGTGGCGTGACACATGCATGGTGGTACCTGGGTGTCCCACTGCAGACATTAATAATCAATCATAGGTCTCTTTTTTTTATCTTTATTTTTTAAAGATTTTATTTATTTATTTGAGAGAGAGAATGAGATAGAAAGAGCACGAGAGGGAAGAGGGTTGGAAGGAGAAGCAGACCCCCCGCCAAGCAGGGAGCCCGATGTGGGACTCGATCCCAGGACTCCAGGATCATGACCTGAGCGGAAGGCAGTCGCTTAATGACTGAGCCACCCAGGTGCCCCGTGGCCTCCAGGATTCTTGTGGGGTTTTTTGGTGAGTTATTATCAACTGATCAGAGCAGATACACATAAGCCCATGCTGCTTCCTTATAGAGTGCAGTCATGTGGTAGCTTCTAGCAACCAGCCCCTAGCCTTAGGTGGGGTCCAAAAGCCACCTCATTAACATAATAAAAGACTCCTCTATCACTTTCCTCACTTAGGAAATCCCAAGGGTTTTCAGAGCTCTGTGCAAGGAACAGTGGACAAAGACCAAATATATATTTATTATTATAAATAATAATATCACAAATACTAGGAAAGAAAAAACACTGCCAATTAAACTAGGATTTGATGCCTAAAAAATCTTACAGTGTTTCTATTTTACACTTACTGAGAGAATGCATTTATAATTAGACATGGATTTAAAAAAAAAATCATACATCAGTCTTGTGCGTATATAAAGGAAAAGTGAAATAAAATACTTAAGGTTTTCTTTGAACTTCTCATTCAGAATTTGACTCTTTAGAATTACTTTTTGACCCAGAGTCATTGTTGTCTGTGTTTTTCCACATAGTATTGTCCTCTGTGCCTTGAAGTGTATGGGTGATAAAGCATTTTGTGAAAGAATATGTCAAGAAAAAAAAAATCCAAGGGCGCCTGGGTGGCTCAGTTGGTTAAGCAACTGCCTTCAGCTCAGGTCATGATCCTGGAGTCCCGGGATGGAGTCCCGCATCAGACTCCCTGCTCAGTGGGGAGTCTGCTTCTCCCTCTGACCCTACCCCCTCTCATGCACTCTCACTCTCTCTCTCTCAAATAAATAAATAAAATCTTTAAAAAAAAAAAGAAAAAAAAATCCAAGCCTTTAATGCTGGACTCCTAGGCAGACGTTTAATTATGGAGAGCTAGGTGACTATGGACTCCAGTGTCTAGAATGTTACTAAATTCATTGATTTAGCTCCTTTTTCTCCCCATCATTTGCAAATAATTGGTTTGGGAGGGTGGGGTTAAAAATGCTCTCAACTTTGGTTTCTGAGGTTTCTTCCGAGTCCCCATCCCCTTCTGCAAGTTTTGTTGCTCTGGCACTAGGGAGTCTCATGATTACTACCTGGTCAACAGGGATTGGAAGATACATCTCATTTCAGAAGTGTTAAAATGTGAAAATAGGCACAGTATAGTACCGTAATTCCTAAGAATCCAGAATAGTTCTTATACTGTCTGGAATATTTTCTCTCTAAAATTAAAATGGGCAGCAGCCAGAGTTCAAGTGATGAGCACTGGGTAGTACAGGGATCATCATAATGACCAGCTTCAAAAAGGCTGGAGTTCTTGACCCATCTCCTAGGCAGGGATAAAGTGGTCTAGGGAATCAGAGTACTTGTGTGACCTAAACAGCGTGAATAATTACAGTGCTGGAAAATCTTGACAAAGTTTACTAGTCAACATCTCTTTTAAAAATTCTTTATACATTTATAAATATTAAGTACTAAGTAAAATATGAGAAAGCACAAGTCATTTGAGAGAATGGCAAGAGTCTATTTTTCCATACTGGGTGCTCACTGGATACATGGAGGGGTATAGCAGGAAGGGACAATGACACAGTAGGCTGGTGCCTGATCTTGGGGCCTTGAATGCTGAGCTCAGTGGTTTGGCTTTTAATTGACAAGGCAATGGGTGGAGGAGTGGGGGTGCTGTGAGTCCTTTTTCTAGATAACTCGCACTTTCACAAGGAAAGACTTCAGTTGAGTCAATAGCTGGACCCAGTGTTAGAAACAAAGACTTCTTGTTTGGAAAGAGAAAAACATTATTGCTCAAGAGGGGATATTTTGAATCTGAGAGCTAGTATGGCAAATGCATTGAAATCAGATGCTTGTGTATAATTCAATAGTATGGATTTCATTAATGAGATAACTTTCCAAAGTGAGAACAAAGGGTTTATTTTGCTTCTGGGACAATGTAGGAGCTGCTCCATTGTTAGTGAAGGAAGGTAACTCCAGGAAAATGGGACATGACATTTGAAGATAGTTTATAGTGCCAGGTTGCTAACTGAGACGTGAAGTGGCAGATTAAACATAGATGCAGATAAAACTGAGATGTGGGACTTCTCAAGAAGATCTTTCTTTAAAAAAAAAAAAATTCTTTTTAGACCATCTGAATTTAGAACGATCAAATCAGGAAAGGAAATTCTTTAGGATGATGCATTTCTCCTGTTGTAGCATTACCCACTGCTGAATGCATCTTGGGGCAATGTGCTTTATTTATTTATTCATTCAGCTAGTATTTACCAAAGGCAAACACTATGGAAGTCACTGGGTATAGTGTGGAGAGGGTATTTGACATTGTAAATGTATTACTCGCTAGTATTCTAGGTACTACGGATAAGAGTTACATGTGGCAATGAAAACTTCTAATAGGGGACTTTGATCCAACCATGGAGGTCAAGAAGGAATTTCCTGACCAGGTGATGCTTGAGCTGAGATTTGAACAGGAGCCATGGAGCTGACCCAGGGGAAGGGAAGGGTATTCTTGCAGAGGGAACAACATGTTCAAAGGCCCCATGGTAGGAGGGAAGGAGGGCAGACGAAGGAGAGAGAAACCTAATATGACTGGAATAAAAAAAGTAGAGTAGAAGTATGAGATGAAATTTTGGGAACAGGTAGAAGCTAAACCATCCATGTTTTGTGGTTAGAGATAGGATTTTTAAAAGCTATCTTTAGATCAATGAGAAAACCATGGGGAGTTGATATTACCAGATTTGTGTTTAGAAAAGACTTCCCATTTGCACTCTGGAGATCTGATGGGAGGGACTCACTGGCCTACAAATCATGTGAGCCAATTCTATCTATCTATCTATCTATCTATCTATCTATCTATCTATCTATCTATCTATCTATATCTATCATCTATCTATCTATCCTTTTGTTTCTGTTTCTTTGGAGAACACTGAGTAATACATCAACTATCCTTTCCCCACCCTATTCTACCCCAGCCTTAGCACTGAGTTTGGAAACCAGTGAGTTAAGGCCTTGAGAGGATGTTGGGGAAAAGAAGGAAGAAAAATTCACTGGGAATGTATTAGAGGCCCTAGTATCCCTATTTGATCCTTTCCCTCTTCTAGCCTTAAGATATAATAAAGAATGATGATTAAAAAATGGAAAATAGTTTTTAATAGAAGTAAAAGCAATTTTGCCTTTAATTTTCAATTTTAATCAAAGCATGGAATTGTACAACACAGCTCAGCTAAGGATGAATAGAGGAAATTGACCTTTCTGGAAGGTTAGTAAGACTCATCACCTTCCTGAGGAATGAGGACCTCACCACTTATATTAACAGTGCTTCTTAACTATTTGGGTCTTCAGTATCTTTAATAATCTGATGAGTACTATAGCCTTGGACACATTCTCTCCTGAAATCTCTGATTAAAAATCATATGCTTAACATTTTGCTGTGTTTTCAGATGTTAATGGATGCCATCTTAAAAACTCCTGCATTGGGAATATCATTTAATAGAAATCTGGCTGGTAGACAGTGTGATAGAGTGGAAAGAATTGTATGTGGAATCCCAGGACCTAATTCAAGCTCTAGCTTTGTCACATATTAACGGAGTGACTTTAAGCAAATGGCTTCAAATCGACAAGTCTCCATTTCTGCAGCTGTAAAATGGGATGACAATACCTAATACAGAAGGCTGTCCTGCTATTAAATTAGATTGGAAATGTAGAGAACTTTGTAGACTTCGAAGAGCTATGTGGTTGTAAGATGATGGTATCCGTTCATTAGACAAACTCGTCAGTCACTTAGGCAGGCCTTGCTTGAATCCTGGGACACAGGAAAGGTGAGCTTTGATGCGGAGCACTCAAATGCTTGGAGTCTTTACTACTCAGTTTCAGTGACTTCACGTATAGGCAGCGTATAGGAAGTTATAGGAATAGAAGCAGACAGGAAGCAAAGAAGAAGATGCAAAGGTACTGAGAGGAGGATGGAAAGATGCTAAAAAAATACCATCTTTTCACTATTTTGCTTAGAGTTGCAAGAGGCCACTTGGGTATAGATGCCTGGGTGGAACCAGAAATGAGTAGATTTGAGATTTCTGATTTCATTGGGTGAAAAGGCCTAAAGATGGGTAGGTCTTGAGGTCTCCTTAAATCCAAAACTTTGAAAAGTCAATTGAGAAAATTCGGTCAGTAGGTATTCCATCACTTTGGATGTGCTGCCTGAGGGTCAGAGAATAGAGAGCCAAATGTAACAGGAATTCTCGTGGAGGATCACAGTGTTCTTCTGATAAACCTCCTGTGGCTTTTTAGGGCTCGAGCTGGTCTTCAGCTTGCAAATCACAGTGATGGAACTATCTTACAACTAAAAAGAGATTTCTGCCTCCCAAGGTGCTTGCATGCTGGTGATCATGTTTGAGGAACTTGGGACTGGTTTGTGTTATGGTTACTTCCCGGTAAAGAAATCTAAGTATGAGATGAGCTGACTGGTCTAAGATCACATTGCTATCTTGTAAGAGGTGTCTGTGAAACTCCTAGTCTTTGGCATTTTATATTGTGCTGAGACCTATCCCTGAGAGGTAGCCTAGTGCAGGATTAAGAGCTCAGCCCCCGGCAGCTGACCCATGGAAGCCCAGCTTCCCCATTTGCTAGATGTCTGACCCAGGCAAATCATTCCAATTCTTGGTGCCTCAGTTTCCTCTTCTATTAAGTAGGAATACTGACATGCCTACCACATGGGGTTGTTGTGAGGATGGAAAGTATTGCTAGACCTGAAGTGTAGGAGCTGTGCCTGGCATGTAACGGCCATTTAGCCATGCCTACGATAGCGCATCTCAGTTTGAGAAGAGAGAAAATGCGAACTCAGAGGATCGCAAGCAGAAAGTTTGGAGTCGTGAAGTCACTGAAACTGAGTAGTCTTAGGCACTTAATTAAGTGGACCCCCTTTAACACTAATAGGAATGGTGCCTGTAGCTCATCTTATGTGGCTTGACCTCATCCTTCAGGTCTTAGTTCAAATGTCACCTCCTCCAGGAGGTCACCCCTGATTGTTGAAGGCTTCCCTTCACCCCCTGCCCAGTTATTCTATATTGCATCATCTTAATTCTTTCCCTTGAGGCCCTTATCACCATCTGTAATTCTCATTTTACTTACTTATCTACTTGTTCTTTGTCCATCTCCCTTACCAGAAACGTCAGCTTCTTGAGGGCAGGGGTCTGGTCTGTCTTGTTCATCTCGAACATCACATTGCCTAGCGCAGTTCCAAATGCATCAACATGTTCAATAAAAAATCTTAAGTGTGTGTGGTGTACATCAGGAAACTTCCAGCTTCTCTAGAAGTTCATGTGATGGGGAACAAGGCTGGAACAAAACTTGAAAATTCATGGCACTCAACACCTCTATCAATCACCTCTTGTGACCTTTCTCCCCTGAAACGGTGATTTTATTAGCAGGACACTTCACCTCCTGCCAGCCCTATGATTAATTATCCCTATGCATCCTATATTACATACAGAGCAGCAAGTAACATCCAGTCTCCCCACGTCATGAGCTAAATGGAAGCTTTCCTTCTCTGCCGCAGGCATGGATAATTTTAGTGCCTTTATTTTTCTGATGGATGAAAGGAGTCAGTGCTGAGCATTCCAGACAGATCTATTGGTGGCTGCCTTGTCCTCCATTTCAGATTCTATTTGTAAACACCACCATGCTCTTCACCTTCTAATTAGAAACTGATTAAGGTAGAGTGCATAAACATGACACAGAGGGCACCACAGATCATGGCAACATGAGCTTGTTTGCCTGAAGAGAGATGACACTGGCTTTTATACTACAAAAGGAGCACTACCTTGAAATTAAAATTTTTATTCGGAAACCAGTGGCGCTGAGGAAAAACCACCTGAGAAGCAATTACAAGGTGATAAAATGTGTGGATGTTTAATCCATGTTGGTGGTTCACTCAGTTTGCCATTTTAATTCTGAATTTGGGGTTCTCCAAAGGCATTGCATGCGTCTTAGGCTTTGCCAAGGGACTTTCTGCAGGCACGCGGGCTGGCTGCAGGTTTCTGGGGATGCTATAGAGGTTTGCCTGATAAAATGCAATTATCTGTGCCGCAAAGAGGATAGCAAACCATCAACCAAAGGTAGAAGGAATTATTGTGCCCAGGACTTCAGCTACACCGAATGTAGCTCTAAGTTGTTACACAACTTTTTAAAAAGGAGTTAGTTTGGGTTGGAGCCTGAGGGAAGATAAAGTAGTAGCGAAAATGTGCTGTCTTAGGAATCAGGAGACCTGGGGTCCAGTCTGGGCTATTTCTTATGAAGTTCCCTAGCTCAAGTAAGTAACTGCCTACTCTGCCTCTCTGACATCTCATGTGTAAAATGAAGGAGGGGGCTGGATAATTGCTGAATTCCTTTAGCTATTTCTTTCTCGGGCTATGTATAGTCAGGTGTTCTTGACAGTGGTCATCTAAAACAGTACTTATTTTATTTGAAACATTTAAACTGAGAATGTGAAGACAGGGACCAACTTTGATATTTTTTTAAGATTTTATTTATTTATTTGACACACAGAGAGAGAGAGAGAGAGCACAAGCATGGGGAGCGGCAGGCAGGGGGAGAGGGAGAAGCAGACTCCCCCCTGAGCAGGGAGCCCTATGTGGGACTCGATCCCAGGACCCTGGGATCACGACCTGAGCCGAAGGCAGACGCTTAACTGACTGAGCCACCCAGGCATCCTGGGACTGATTTTGATTTTAGTGAGGGAACTTTGTACTGGGCATGAGGTAGAATGTTCTTTTATCATGGGAGCTTGGAACTTTGCACTTAGGACATTTGGGGACCCAGAGGTACTGTAAGATGAGATTCAGCTACACCGACCCCACTGGATGGGATTTTCCAGGCAACACATTCCTCCTATCTCTTAGTAACTCAAGTCTCTTTACTGGATTTAGAGACAAATTCCTGGCATATTCTCAGCCATTTTGGGGGGCAAATGAGGTCGAGAATCCTGTTGGTCTTGCTTACTACTATTTCTCCTGCTGGCACAGAGTAGGTACTTAATAATTATTTGTTAATTTAATAAATGAATAAGTGATTAGGCACAATAGACTTAGGGAAAAAAGGAGGAGGGCTTGGGTGGCTTCTTAATTTCATTTTCATTTGAAACTATCAGTTCTTCTCTGTTATGGCTTCTGAGCAATCCTGGAAGTACTTTGGTACCCAGAAAATTGCCATTTTTTCTGAGGAAGGAAGTGAGCCAGTGCAGGAAGATTCTTTCTGTGGTGAAATTAGGTCTCCATTTTACTCCATGATCCAGTTAGAACTAAACAAACAGATATGTTAGATTAGAAGTGAGCCTCAAGAAATAGTCCAGAAACATAAGGATGTTACCTAACTTAGTCTTCATCTGTCACCCACTGTCCCTTCCTCTCACTTCTCTAAACCTTCCCTGAAACCGCAGGCTACTCTCTGTTCTAGCTTCCTCTAGAGCATTTCACTATTGTGCTAGAGAACATTTATCATTTATATCCCACATCTGTATTTCTGGCTTGGCCATGACCTTCTCAAAGATGGTATCTTATCTTTTTTTCTTTCTGAATCCTTTTTAATGCAACTTCTTTATCCACATTTGCTGAGAAAGAAGGTCCTTCGGAGACGTTTGTGATTCTTTGGAACATGAATGAGGAGGAAACAAACCTGAAGTGAACAGTGCTGATGATTTGATTTGGTAGCATCCGATGTGTGCCCAGGACCCATTGGGAGGGCACGAAGCAAAGAACAGATGCAGTTTCCATCCTTAAGCTTCTTACAGTTTAGTTAGGCAGTGAAGATCTACACATAAAAAATAATTTGAGATCTTTAAAAAAAAAGATTAAAGTCAAGTGCTAGGTTGTATGGATACTGGCGATTTGGTCCTTGTGGCATTCAGAGGAATCAAAGACTGCTAAGGATGACATCTTATTTTCTAAAGTGACGACAATACACCTTTAAAAACCCAGTGTAGTCACAACCCCATTCTAGAAACAAATACTCTCAAACAAAACAGCCAGCCAGTCAATTTCTTGTCTATCTTAGATTTACAAATTATAGGGTACTTATGGTCTCTGCCTGTCAGGTAGACTCACCCTTGACTTTGTGAGATCACAAAGACATGTGCACATCTTTCTACTCATTCCTAATTACCTGAGTTTTTGTTTCCTAGGTGAATGTGTTCAGACTGCTTTTCTGCTGATGGAGGCGGATAGGGGGGCTGACTTTCAGCCAGTCCTGTGGAATTCCTGGCATTCCTCAGACAAATACCTTAGAAAATTATTTAATGATTTGCATAACTAAACTATCACAAATATATGGATCTTCCACATCTCTGTGGGTACATCTTACTTCCTTGTAACTATGAAATTCAACATGAATTGAGTGCCAGCAGTATGGCCAGTTCTAGTCTAGATGTTGAGAATATAGTGGAGTACAAACACACACAAACACACACATACACATATACACACACGTGTGTGTGTGCACGAGAGTGCACAGATTTACATGCACACATGCACCTTCCTGGAGTTTACATTCTATTTGGAGGAAACATACTCTAAATAGTAAACATAATAAATAATTCAATGATACAGCATGTTAGAAGGTGATCAGGGCTCTGGAAATGCACAGGGTTGATGGAGGCAGGGGCAGGGGCCAATGGAATGGGAGTGGGTTGGCATTTTACATAAGTTAGTTGGGAGGGACCTCAGAGACAAGGAGCCACTTGGGCAATGAGGGAAGGAGGTAAGGGAGCGAGCCATGCAGATATCTGGGGAAGAGCATTTTGGTTCAGAGGGAACAGCCAGTGCCAACCCCCTGAGGTGGGAACATGCTGGGTATGTGTGAGGAAGCTCCTAAGGGAATGTGTGAGGAAGCTAGAATAGAGAGCAGGAGGAAGTATAATCAGAGAAGATTCTATAGAACTGTGCAAGCGACTGTAAATACCTCGGTTTAGATGTTGACGGATAAATAAGAAAAGGAGATTCTTATTTTACATCCATAATTTTTGTGGATATATTTACCAAACTCTTAGTAGACCATTTGCCCCAAATATAATTTTGTCTGCTTTGATTTGCTCCACAAAATGTGTTTTTTAAGGCCAGTCATCTGTCAGTATGGTATAATGGAAATAACCAGCCCGAATGCAACTCATTCAGATTCGTTTCTGTTTCAGTGTCCCTGTCCTTGACCATAAGATGAAGCTGTTAAGCTAAATCAAAAGGGGAAATATTTGTTCTGTGTATCAACTCTAGTTCATTTTAGTGGTTGTTTAAAGTGACCAGAGGAGTCTGCGTTCAGCTTTGGGCTGTGCAGTAAAATCCTTGTGATTGACTAGTAATGTCTATCTTGGACACAGACAGGAGGTAATGGTGAGTATGCTGTGAGCTAACAGGGTGTGAAAACTCTGCCATTCTTCATAGTTTGTTTTCAGGAGAAGGACTACAGAGTTTTGCTGATTTTGCCTTTCAGCTCTGCTCATCTGAAAATATGGCTAGGAGGAGGAAAAATTTATAAATAAAGGATCTTATATATATATATATATATTTTAAATATTTTATTTACTTGTCTGAGAAAGAGAGTGACAGCATGTGAGCACAAGCAGGGGGAGTGACAGGCAGAGGGAGAAGCAGGTTCCCTGCTGAGCAAGGAGCCCGATGTGGGACTTGATCCCAGGACCCTGGGATTATGACCTGAGCCGAAGGCAAACACTTAACAGACTAAGCCACCCAGAGGTCCCAGGATCTTATATTTTTTAATGCAACAGTGCAAATCCTCATTCATTGTCATAAAATATAAATTTTCTTTGCTGGCCCTTATGATAAAAATAATACTCTTAGGCTATTCCTCATAAATTAATGAGAAATATTGGACAGGTATTTTCCCAATTTTACAAGAATGAAGCAAAAAGCCATAACTAATTGCCTAATTAACAAATTAATTTTATTTAACTAGAGTACTTCTATAGTTTATTCTCTCAAACTGGACTTTGGAGAGTGAAAGATGATGCTATTAATAATTACTCCCAGACGACAGGTATCCAGCCAGGCTGGCCCTATCAAACGGACATGTCTGATCACTCTAGCTTTATTTGAAGATCTGAGGTTGGTCCTTGGATTGGGCAGAACTGGAACCCAGATGTTCTTACTCAAAGCCATTTGCTTTTTCCCCAAATTCTGATGCATTAGATACAGTGTAGGATTCTGACAATTGCAGCCGCTAGTTTCTCTGTGCTTACCAGTCACGCACTAGACACTTGCTGCATGCCATCCTAATTTAGTTCTCATAACACTTTAAGGTCAGTATTATCCTTCCTATTTTATAAATAATGAAATGAAGGCCGAGAGAGGTGAATTTCACATCATTGTCAAGGTCACAGAGTAGGAAGGGGTATCTATATTCAAGTCTAGCTCTGTATAATCCAAAGTTCAAGTTCAACTCCAGTCTTATTCATTAAAATATTTGTGTTGAAATATTCAGTTCTTTTTAAAAGGAATTTGCCACCAATTGAAACATTTTATATTTAAAATGGGTTTCAAGTAAAACCAAAAATCATGAGCTAGTATATCACCTCGGTGTAATGTTCAGATTTAATCAGTGTTTGAAGAAAGGAGCCTGGGAGGGTATGGGGATTGAAATTAGAGTGAACTCCAGGGAAAACGAGATGGGGAATACCACTCTCCAATATGGATAAAGGAAGCCTTGTCCAAAGAGGGAGATGTTTTGTTTATCTTTCTGCTCCAAAGGGAAAAACTAGGCAGAGTGTATTCTAGGAGAGACTGGAGGGAGTAGGAAGAACCTTTCTAGCTGCTGCTCAGATGTGTGCTAGAACTACAAAGTAAAGATTTTCCTTTGATTAACTCAAACTGCTTAGGAAGGTGAAGAGTTCATCTGTCAATGGGACTTGGTAGTGCTAGCCAGCAGCAAAGAGAAGGTGCTCTAGAGTTCTTGAAGCTAAGCTACCTTTAATCCCTCAGTGATGCATAGGGTCTGGGGTTATGACTCGGGGCTGTGGATCAGGGAGAGTTAAAAGCAATGTTGCAGCCAAAGAAAGAGTAATTTCATAAAGGAAAGTTACTAACTTATACTTAGAGTCTACTAACTTCAGAGTTGCCTTAGAAATAGTGATTTAATGTGTCTCATCAAGATTTGATATATGTATGAAATATATATTTGAATATATATTTAAACATACATTGAATATGCAGTGAAGGCATATTTGAATATATACATATTTGAATGCATGTACATATATTTAGTTTCATTGTCGAAGAAGGTGGACTAAATGAAGAGTTGTCATTGTAGTCCCATGTTCCAAGTAAGACTTGAGCTTTGATGTCTGTCTCTGGTAGCTTACCCACTACCTTGTAACAGAATATCTAAATTATAGCATTGCTTACAAAGAGGGAAAAAATCTGGCTTGATTCCTAATGCCCAAGAATCGAAGTAAGGAAGTAGAAGTCCAGATAGTGATGATCTATAAGGGAAAAGAAATGTTCTCTGTTTTCTGGCTATTTAGAATCCATTGCTGTCCTCCTCAAGACCCTTCAGTCCACACACATGCTTGGTGCTGGTCACAATTTTGCCAGCATTGCAACCTGTGTACCTATCTTTCTATCTTTGTGTATCCCTGCACCCCCTTATTCTCTACCACACTTACCACAGTGCTGAAAGGAAATAGAATTTTCACCATTCCTTGGTTAGATCCTAGATAAATAAGCAGTTTTTATGTTCATGGATGATCAACATTTTTTAAAAAGATTTTATTTATCTGAGAGAGAGAGAGAGAGTGCACATGAGCAGGGAGAGGGGCAGAGGGAGAAGCAGGCTCCCTGCTGAGCAAGGACCTGGGATCATGACCCGAGCTGAAGGCAGCCATCTAACTGACTGAGCCACTCGGGTGCCCCAACAATTCTGATGTCATGGAGAATAAAGAAGGTATAGAGGACCAAAAAAAAAAAGAAAAGAAAAGAAAAAAAGAAAAAAGAAGGTATAGAGGACCAAAGTCTATGATCTTCATTGCATCTCAAATCCCAACCATTTTTTATGACCAGGTTATTGCATGCTAACCTCTAAGTACTCGTTTTAGAAGCAGTAGTATTGTAGAACAGGGTGCTTTGATTTCAAATCTGCTTCCTGCTCCACAAAAGCTAGCAACAGCATTGCAAATAATCAAGCTAGTATGTGTGCGTAATAACCTAACCCAATCAATAATTTAAGGCCTGTATGGATGTAGCTGTGTGTGCTCCTCACTCCTTAGTTTTGTTGTATTTCTATTAGTTTTGTTGTTTCTCTTGTTTGCTTCCAAACCCACTGGAATGTCTATGGACTGAAGAGATGTCAGGGTCACAGTGAGAGTAAACGGGTGGTGTTGGTCAGTGAAACAATTCAAGCAGGACCCGAGAGGGGCTGGGAATAGTATCAAGACAGAGGTTGAGTGATCAAATTGAGGTGACAGGATAGAGCCTTGGTCTTTGGAATAAGACTGGTGTATACGGTGAGAGCACAATTAGCGGCAAGAAAAGCTTCACGCTGAATCTCATGACTGGTTGAACTGGAGATTTAAAAGTTCCCTGGGCAGGGCAAGAATTGGCTTTAGATCTTGGGGGTGTCTTGAGTCTTCTGGGGATGTACCAGTGGTACCACTCAGGTGCCGTGCAGGGAAGCAGACAGATCCTGAGTATGCCTCAAGAGAGAATGTATGTGTGTTTGGTGGTGGTGGGGATGTGGGGGAGGTCTGTGTCCACACAATATTTCAGAACAGAGGTTCAGAGCAGTCCGTGAATTTGGGGATTTTGGATAGGGTCACCGTATTGTGGGTCCCTAAGATTCGTTGATTCTCTAGGAGGACTCTCAAGACTCGGCATGAAATAATATTTACAGCTAGGATTTATTATAGGGAAAGGATGCAAAGCAAAATCAGCAAATGGAAAAGGCAAACAAGAGTGTAGTCCAGAGGAAACCGGGCATGAGCTTCCCCGAGTCCTCTCCCCGTGGAGTCTCATAGGACATGCCTACTTCCTCAAGCACTGAATGTGACCTATGTGTCAGGGAAGATCAGGAGAGACTCCGTGCCCAGGGTTTTTATTGAGGGCTGGTCATGTATGGCCTGGAACGAAATTCCAGGCTCCCAGCATAACCATGTTATTTGCACAACCTATGTACGCACAGTGAACCACTCTCCTCAGTTAGGAACCGTGGTGCCCTCCTGGAAGCCCAGGTTCCCAGGGGCCAGCTGAGGGCTACCTTTGCAAGCAGATCTTTCTTAGAATAGCAGCTGCAGACCTGCTGTGTTAAACTCTTGTCCACACAGTCACCTAAGCCATAATTCTGTCAAAAATTGGGATGGCTGCCCCCCTGGTATTAGGGAGAGCCTTGCAGAGGTGGGGGGGGATTCTTATTTTGGGTGTCTGCAAAGAATGTCCTGAGATTCTGCTTTGTGCTTCCTGGCGGAGTGAGAACCGCAGGTATCCTGGGTGTGGGGGTCAGAGAACCAGCCTCCCTGGAGTAGTAGGCCATGGCTGTCCATTTAATGTCACTCCCTGCTCATCCGCCAGGCAGGCTGTCTCTCACTAACCACATTCCTGTAGGCTGCAGAGGGGCGGTTTCCAGCTTTGTGGCACCGAGGCCCTGAATTCCCTCATTACTGCCCCCCGCCACTCCCCATCTTTGCTCTGAAGTCTGTCAAGGCAGGATCCAGATCAGATTCATTCTTGAAACCTCGAGTGTTCTAGAACAGAGACTTGCACAGAGTAAACGGTCAGTGCCTAAATGTATTTACTGAGACACATGTAGGGTTTGCCACCTACCAACTTCAAAGGTCTCCCTCAAAAAACTGGCAGGCTTAAAATCTTGTGCCCAAAGATCTGGATCTTCTGGCCAATTTGAGACCGCAAAGAAGAGAAAACATCCAGCTGGGTCTGAAATAAGAACGTAAGCAAGGAAGCTAAAAATAAATAGCAGTGGGGGATTCCTCAATTCAGGCAGGCTGTGACAGCCCCCGGTGTCATGCAGCTCTGTGCTGTGAAGAAGAGGAACACATTTAGAAGGTTTAACGAGGGGGGAATTCAATCACTGTTGAAAAGCCTGAGCGAACAAATGACATGCGATTTTCCTAGACAGGAGCGTGATATTCCCTCCCCTCACCCCTTAAATCCCTGGGCAACGTGACATGCTTTCTGACTTCCCAAATACAATCAGGTCACCCATCCCTGAGAGAGTCAAGTCCAGTGAGCGGGATGCAAAGTCTCAACCCTACACTCTGAGTGGCTGCTGGGAATGGCATCGCCCACCAGGACCTCTGGCTTCTGGACACCGAGTCATTAACTGGGGTATGAACATTAGAATGAGCTTTTGGATCAGTAGTGGCTTTCAAAGCCCTTTAGCTGTAGAAGCCTCACATAATTTTATGCAGAAGTGCAAGAGATGAGGCAGCTGACTGGTTTCCCCCTCCTCCACTGGCCTGAAGTTGTTTCTGAGGAACCCTTGGGGGTCGTGCAGGGGTGGGCTGCCTGCAGACAACCTGCTCGCTTGCCTCAGAGCACAGTGTGAAGCAACGCTATGCTCTAGACCTCTCACTTACACACAAGGACATTGACGCCTGAGGTGAGGTGATTCGCGCAACATCAAGAAATTAGTAACAAAGACGAGATTTGAACGCCAGAGCAGTGACTCTCGATTTATTGCCATTTTAGAGTCTTCCTGGGTTCCAGGGTCTCACCAAGCCACCCATACACCCATACACAAAAGTCCACCCAAGGGCAGGACCCCTGGGTCAGGGTGTCAGGTGCATCTGCTGACTAGAAGAAACAGAAGGGGGAACAAATCCTTGCGGTTGTGGTGAGCTTTCAGAGGTGCCATCTTGGCTGGGCAACCAGCACAGTGGGAGAAAGGCTGAGAAACCACCAACAGAGCAGTGTTAATAAAAGACTGTGAGCATGATTTCAGCTACTGATGTGGTTTGGAGTGTTGTGCTTCGGAGCCAACGGCCGAGGAAGAATTCTTGAGAAGTCTTGGGTGCAAAAAGGTGGTTTTATTAAAGCCCAGGGACAGGACCTGTGGGCAAGAAGAGCTGCACTGGGGTTGTGAGAGGTGACTGATTATATAAGATTTTCTATCCTATGGAGGGGAGAGTGATGTTAGGGCTCCAGGAAATTGAGTCTATAGGTTTCTGGAGATTGTTTTTTTCTGGTAAATCGTTCAGACATTGGCAGACTGATGATGATCATGTCCTGCAGCACGGTGAGCTCTCTCAGTTAACCATTTGTTTTCCCCTTTCCTTTGTTCTAGGGCAGCTTGGGGTGCCTGAGGAATGTCACACAGATCCCACCTGGGGGGTGGGTTGTGGGGTGTGAGCTTGTGCTTTGCCCTACAGCTTGCCTTTTGCTCCCTCATCGCTATGGAGGCTAAGACTGACAGCATCTTTGTTTAGGGCTGTGATAACCAGCTGCCCCGTTCGGTATTAGCCATTAGTTTTGGAGTCTCCCCCAAACTGTAGGCTCCAAGAGGGCAGGATCTTTGCATCTTCTGCTTTGCATCGAATCTCTAGTCCCACACACGTACATGGTTGGTGCTGAGTAAATACTGGGGATTGTTATGGGCTGAGTTGTGTCCCCTCCAAGTCCATATGCTGAAATCCTAATCCTCAGTACTTCAGAATGTGACTGTCTTTGGAGATAGGGCCTTTAAGAGGGGATAAAGGTAAAAGGAAGTCATGTGGGTGGGCCCTATCCGGTATGACTGGTGTTCCTATAAGAAGAGGAGATGAGGACACAGACAGGCACAGAAGGAGCCTAGGTAAGGACAAAGACAGGAAGGCGGCCACCTTAAAGATGAGGAGTGAGAAACCTCAGAAGGAACCAACCCTGCTGCTGGCACCTTGATCTCAGACTTCTAGCCTCCAGAACTGTGTTGCTTAAGCCACCAAGTCTGTGGTATTTTGTTAGGGCAGCCCGAGCAAGCTAATACAGGGATTAAATAAAAAAAAATTCATAGCTAGGTGTGATGTTTCTGAGTTTGTGGCTCTAAATCATTTGCAATAACACATTTGACATTCCTATGAGAGAAAGATGAGGTATTCCTCGTCTTCCGTTCAAATGATCTTGAGTGGTTACTGATTCGTGGTAACACATAATGAGAATTTATTCCGTTCGTAGCACAGATTCTGAACTGAGTGTTATCTATAATCACTTCCTCCTGCCTAGTCCCTAAACTTTTGCTGTTAAAATGTTTGGAAGTTTTTTGGTCTCCAATTTTAGTTTTTACAAAGCAGAGGGAGAAAGGAGAAGCACAGGTAGCAACAACACTATAAAGCTAATTAATACCTCAGATTACCATTAGAAGGTGTTGACAGAATATCTCTTTTAATAAACCCTGTGAACAGTAAGGGTTTTACCGCTGTCATAATTTCTCTGGAAGAAGCAGGTGCTTCCTTCTGTGTCTAGTCTCCCAAAGTAACTTTAACTTGCTCACCATAAATTGCTAAAAAGAGAGATAGGAGAGACCACATGCTTTGCAAACCATTGTGGGGTAGATAATTAGACACACTGGCATTGCTGGTTTCTAGCAGGTGTTTCCTGGCACTGCTGAGCCTGCTTTTAAACCTGGAGGAGGGGGTGGGGGGAGGGGAAGGGAATGGATAGGGACACAGGCACTGAAAACCTGTCATAATATAGGACTCTCAGAAAGTATCACAACAGGGGCGCCTGGGTGGCTAAGTCGGTTAAGCGGCTGCCTTTGGCTTGGGTCATGATCCCAGGGTCCTGGGATGGAGCCCCACTTCGGGCTCCCTGCTCAGCGGGAGGTCTGCTTCTCCCTCTTCCTCTGCCTCTTCCCCTGCTTGTGAACTCTCTCTCTCTTTCTCTATCAAATAAATAAATAAAAATCTTTACAAAAAAAAAAAAAAGAAAGTATCACAACATTGGATGTCACCAATCCCCTTTTTATATTTAGAGCTTCCCTGAAACAGGTCAGCTGGTTAGACAGGAACTCTGGATTAATGTAAATCTGACTGCAGTACGGAGGGTGGGTCCCTTAACCTTCGTAAGTCTCCATTTCCTCATCTGGAAGATGAGTGTAATGATAGTTTACACCTCATAGGATTTTCGTGAGAATTAATGAGATGAGCTTAGCACAGGATGTTAATAACTTCATAAAAGCTAGCAGTATGGCTGTTAAGTAGACTTCCCACAGTGCTCAAATACTTGCAGGGATGGAGAATTCACTAGCTTCATCCTTCCTTCAGTTCAGAAAACATCCAGTAAACTGGGAGTGAGGTGACCTTAATTCAAGGCTCTGATCTGTTAACTTTTAAATAACAGCGTTGCTGGTTGGCATCCATCACAGGATAGCTGTAAGGAGCAAATGAGAGAATGTACAAGCTACAGCAACTTATTTTATTTTTATTGATTCCCAGGGCTGAGCAGACCAAACCTTAGCCATCTAGCACAATTATTCTCAAGTCTGAACAAGTTTGGACTTAGGAAAACTAGCATCCTGTAAATGTTGTGAATCCTAATGTGTGTTCCAGGAAAACACATATCCTGTGAAAAAGGTAAAAGGTATTTCTTGGGGAACAGAGTTTCTCACTAAATAAGCCTGGCAAACACACTGTACCCATGACCGCCTCAGAGATTCACAAGGCCTATGGTAATATGAAAGGCCCTGAGAAGTCCTGCATTCAAGAAATCTGTTGGACTTTGCTCACCCAAATTCCTTAAATGTATTTGCCCTTGGAGCCTTCCTGCAGGGAATACCCCTTAACATCTCATCGTGCAGGACATCATTTTTTTTTAAAGATTTTATTTATTTATTTGACAGAGAGACAGACAGCGAGAGAGGGAACACAAGCAGGGGGAGTGGGAGAGGGAGAAGCCGGCTTCCCGCCAGGCAGGGAGCCCGATGTGGGGCTCGATCCCAAGACCCTGGGATCATGACCTGAGCCGAAGGCAGACGCTTAATGACTGAGCCACCCAGGCACCCCAGGACACCATTTTGGAAATGCTGCCAACACTTGAGACATTCACAAAGGCTTTGCAGTGTCCTCAATCTTCTCTTGCTAAGTATTATTCTTTTAACTATGTTCCATGGTTTTGAGTCTCTTTTACTATCACGATCATTTTTTTCACGTGTTCCATGCATTTGCATTTGATTTTGTCTACTCTGTACTTGAGCACACAATCCTAGGTGTGGTGGACAATTAGACTAGACAAGGATAGACATCCTCTAGTACGCTGGGCTTTGTGTGGCAAGAGAATCATGGAAGAGGAGGAGGGTCACATAGGTCATTGCCAGTCTCTAAGTTTTCTTTGTTTTCAATGCACAAATCTCTCCGAATATCACAAGGCATGCCACCAAGATCCCTGGGGTCACCCCATCTTTGGATCTCAACAGCATTCATCTGGGCAGAGAAGCAAACGTACTGTCCCTCTGTCTGGACACCAGAGGCCCCTAGAGGGCAGTGTAGTCACAAGAATAGATTTTGGCAGCTCGGATTCCCAGGATTTTCTGGGCACTAAGCCTATGGGGCTGCTACTCTGAGGAAGGGCTCTACTCTTTCAATTTATTTTTATTTTTATTTCTCACCGAATGCCTTAGGAATAGTCAAAATGCCAACCGGTGCATAAAGGCAAACACTGAGGAAGGGTAGAGGTCCCAGGGGAAAGATAGCCAGGGCCTCAGAGAGGAGAGGGACCTTCCGTCAGCTGCCCTGTGAGGTGGCTGTGGCTCTCATTTCATTGTTCTTCTCTCTGTTGCTATTATTATGCCTCTGATTTAGGGCTGCAGTTACCAGGAAGGATTCATCTTTATCTTGAGCTGGAGCAAACTTCTTTAAGAGCAAAAAATACCTTAATGTTCCTGGGCTCTGGGTTTTCAAATCTGATAAAAATTTAAAGGCAAAGGGAAAGTGGACGTTTCTTGCAGTAAGTAATGAACTGTTGTATATCATGACAGAATCAATATCCACCATCATGCTGGTGGTGAAGAGCAGAGGCTCAGCCAGTGCCGAGTCTCAGTCTTGCATCTGCCACTTACCGGAAAGGTAGACTTGGGCAAGAGTTTTCAGCTCCGGGAGCCTCGGTGTCATTGGTTAGATACACGGGGAAGCTCTGTCAACCTCAAAGGATCGTGATGAGGATTAAACACAATGACAGATAAAAAACACCTTGTGTAACAGGAGCTCTCAAAGTGTGGTTCCTGGGCCACCAGTATCACGTGAACTGGGAACCTGTTAGCAATGGAAATGCTTGGGCTCTATGGAAGATCTATGGAGTCAGAACCTGATGATCTGTGATTTAACAAAAGTGATCTGTGTTTCACTCTAGGTGACCTTGAGGCATGCTAAAGTTTGAGAAATGCTGTTGTACAGAAACTGGCTGGTAGATGCACAAAATAATAGTATTTTATCATTGTTGTTATGAATTACTGCTGGGAGTACAAAATAGACAGTCCCTACTCGAAGAGATGAACAGTCCTGTTAACAGGAAGATCAAAGTGTTGCATGTGAAATGACCACAGAAGAGAAGTAGAAATTGAGAGGAAGGAGGAAGGAGAAACGGGTGCTTGCGGACCAGTAAGGCGTGACAAAGCTTTGTGGTGGTGGTGGGCTTAAAGGACGGATACTATTGCAAAGGCAGCTGGACATGAGCAGGGCATTCGGGTTGAGGAGATAAGCAGTAGTGAGAGCTGTGGGTTACAGGGGAGAAGGATCGAGAAGTATTGAGGTGGCAGCTAACTCAACATTTGTTTAAAATTTCTGACCATCCATTATAGGCCAGACACTATCCTGCCCTGTGGATATGGAGATGAGGAAGACCTGGGGCAACAGATTCTTTAAGGCACCTTAAGAATTGTGGAATTGGATGTCCTCCTTCTTACCCTCCTCAATAATATAAATACCATGTGTTGAGGATTTACTATGTATTAGACACTGTTTTGAGTACTTTACATGAATCTGCTCACTTAGTTCTCACAAAAACCTGATAACATATGTATTAGTAGTAGTAGTATTGCCGTTTTATACACAAAGAAGCCATGGCTTAGAGAAGTTAAATAAATTGCCACTAGACATGCAAGTAATTAAGTAGAGGAACTGGGAACTAGGTCTGTCTGATTCTGAGGGGCCCTTGGTCAGTTCTTCTTGAGGGCTGGAGGGTTTGTGTGGCCGAACCGATTGTGGTCACCCAAAATTGCATTTGTTCCTTTCCACTCCCCAGGCCTCCATGCAGTTAGGTGAGGCCGCGTGACTAATTCAGGCCAAAGAAATGTGAGCAGAAGGTACCTGTACATCTTCTGGACTCAGGCATTGAATAACCTATACATAATTCTCCAGCTTCTCTTCTCCTGCATGGGTGATCCAGAGAGTAGATTTGTACTCTAGATGTACCATTATAGGATCATGAAGCCTTTGTTGGCTTGCGTCCCTGAGGAACTTTCTGGAGCAGATCCAGGTCTCTGATGGATATGTAGCTTAAGCAAGAAATACCCCTTTGTCAAGTTAAGAGGCTGTGATTTAGGGGTTATTTGTTACTGCAGCAAAAGCCTAGCCTATGTTGACTAATACAGTTAGGGTAAAATTAGATGTATAAAATTGAAAGAATCCTGAATTTTGACCTAAGAAATTTCCAATCTAGTTTATAGGCAAGCTGAACTATTGCAAGTTTTGTTTTTGTTTTGCAAGAAATGGAAAGTATTTTGTCTCTTTTAGAAACTGAAGAAAAGTTAGACACAGCAGTATATATTACATATGGCACTTACTGAGATAATCGTGTTTTAAAATCTTTCCAGTTTGATAACTGAAACCAATCCATCCCGGGATCCTGAAAAATCCAGCATTTGAAGTTTATTCTAAATTTGACTGGCTTCTTCATATAC
Source organism: Mirounga angustirostris (assembly GCF_029215605.1). Lineage (NCBI taxonomy): Eukaryota > Metazoa > Chordata > Mammalia > Carnivora > Phocidae > Mirounga > Mirounga angustirostris. The sequence continues at coordinate 169,291,101 of NW_026991709.1, read as the reverse complement.
GCAGAATCAATACACACACACACACAGACACACTTACATACACACACAAGCACACATGTGTGTATTTGCACACATCCAAACAAACAAACAAAAAACAAAAAAAAAAAGGGAACTTATTTCATATACTTGTGTGTCCTAATTTTCAGTCTGGGAAAATATGATTACCTGAGACATTTCTCCTAGTTGCCCTGAGGAATGTCTTCAGAATTCAGTCCCCAAAGCAGGACTTGATCCTGAAGTCCACATCCAATCCTTTCTCTTCGCCTTTGGCAGATGAAATATGATGGCACTTGTCTCTGTTGTTCTGGCTGCCAGCATGGGTATGGTACACCTCTTTCCATTTGCTGCGCTCCCTAAAAAATAGGTTGGGAGTTCTTTCAGACCTTTTAGATTCTTGGTGTGAACTTGAAGCTCAGCTGAGGTGGGTAGGATCCCTGAGCCAGCTGGACTATTCTGGTTTTTATTTTTAATGTTAAACTATAACAAGAACCTCCTTTGAAAGAACATAGTACCATGGTGGATCTTTCAGCCAGGTAAAAGTTCAGGAGCCAATTGCCAAGGGAAAGTGAAAGACAGTGGGAGAAGGAGGTGTTATTTAAACATTCATGTATAGACCAAATAGGTCCAGGATCAACATATTCATTTATATGGGGATCTATAACTGGGAAAAATCACATTTCAACAATGAGTATATTCATAAAGAAATTCAAATGTGGAATAAATAGTGGTTGTTTATTTGGTTTTCACAAAGCCGAAGTTTATTGAGATGTGGAATGCTAAGGGGCAGCTGTGTTATTAAACAAATATGCCACAGAAGAGACCAAGGGTGGGGTGATCTTTTGTCTAAACTGGGTAAAGAGTTGGCCATATAGCATTAGAAGTTCTAGGATGGAAGCTGGGTGTGTTTGGACCAGCATGGCAGAGGGGCCAAGAAGATATAACGTCAGATCTTGGGTTGGGAGGTCCTATGCATGTCAATCAACATTCGTGGACTTCAGTCCCCTCACCTGAGAAAGAGAGATTGGGTCATTTATTCAATAAATATCTATGTATTTTGAATTTCCTGAATGCTGGGGATATAGCAGGGGAATAGGATCATTGTGGTTGTGCTCTCACATAAACAATCAGATAAATGAACCAGCTATTTTTGGTTAATTAGCACTTCTATGAGAAAAAAAAAAAAAAACAGGTTGAAGAGATAGAAATAACCAAGGGGTAGGGAGGTAATTTAAGTTGAATTTGAACAACAAGGGAAGAGAGCTATGTTAAGTTCTGAGACTGAGACCAGGAGCAAGAAATGTGCTAGAAGCTGAACAGGCCAGGGAGCAGAAGAGGTAGGAGATCTGGATGGGGAGCAGGCAAGCTACAAATGCCATAGGGCCATGCCAACCATGGTGAGCTGTTTGGATTTTAAATGACATTTTATTTTATTTTATTTATTTATTTTTTGAGAGCTAGAGAGAGCATGCATGTGAGTGAGGGAAAGGCAGAGGGAGAGGGAGAGAGAATCCCAAGAAGTCTCCATGCTCAGTGTGGAGCCCAATGTGGGGCTCGATCTCACCACCCTGAGATCATGGACTGAGCCAAAATGAAGAGTCTGATGTTTAATGGACAGAGCCACCCAGGTGCCCCATGAGCTGTTTGGATTTTATTCCAAGTGCAATGGGAAGCCATTAGCAGGCTTAAGTAGAGGAGTGACATGATCAGACTTCTACATTTTTAAAAGGCTTATTCTGGCTGCTTGCCGAAAACAGATTATTGAGCGGCCAAGAGTAGGAAGGGCAAGACAAGTTAGGAGGATCTTGCAGGGTCCCAATATTGCATTGGGATCAGGGGAGGCAGAGGAATTTTATTTATTTATTTATTTTTAAAGATTTTATTTATTTATTTGACAGAGAGAGAGACACAGCGAGAGAGGGAACACAAGCAGGGGCAGAGGGAGAGGGAGAAGCAGGCTTCCTGCAGAGCAGGGAGCCAGATGTGGGGCTCGATCCCAGGACCCTGGGATCATGACCTGAGCCGAAGGCAGATGCTTAACAACTGAGCCACCCAGGTGCCCCAGCAGAGGAATTTTAAAATCTGCCTCCTTGTGTCTGGCTAAAATAAAACAAAAAACACATCCCACACTCCCAACCAAAAACTCACAAGGAACAAGAATGTTCACTCTTTGAGATGCATGTGCCATTTACTGAATCAGAGATGAAACAGAAAGTCATCAAAGCTCATTATTAGTAAATATCTCAATCATGGTGTGAAGAGTGATGATTCCTTTTTTTTTTTTGGGTATTGATTTGGCCAGAGGACAGAAATCATGTGAATATTTCATATAGAAGCTCTTTACATGGAGACAGTTGGATGCCTAGGTGATGGAAGGACTGATTGCCAAGCAGGGGACAGTGAGGCCCCCAGCTATCAGAAGGGTGGGAAACCCCTAGCACCCCACAGCTCGAGGGGCAAAGGCAAGAGATAGTACACCTGGAGCCCAGGGCCTGGGTCACCCCGGGAAGCTGGTGGGACTGAGTGGGCATATCTGCAGGAAGGAGACACAAACTCTACCAGAGGTGCGCGGGAGAAATTAAGCCTGGCTGTTCTCTCTTCCTGCCTTTCAGTCTTTTGCGAGAGCCTCCCATTAGCCAAAGCCACAGGAAACAAGCTGAGGGGGCACCTGGAAACCACATCCTGCAGGCTTTGCTGTGATGCAGTGGACCTGGGGACAAATGGGTCCAGGATCAACGCAGCCCTATCTCTAACCCCTGCATTAACAAAGCTGCAGGTAGTGCCTCCTCGACTTGGGAAGAATGGACAGTGGAGGCAAGCAACCCCCTGTAACTGTCTTAGCACAGTAAGAGTTTAGTTTTCCCTCCCATGACAGTTGGATGCAGGTGTTCCTGATCGGTGAGTAGCTCTTCTCCATGGAGAGATTCAGAGTCTCACCCTCCCTTAAGCTCAGAATCCTTTTCATCTAGCTAGCAAGAGGGGAAAGAAAGCACGGAAAAACCTCATCAGTTTCTTTATTTAATCCTCACAACATCTCTATGAAGTGGGCACAATTATGCTGTTGAGAACAATAGGGGTACAGAAAGGTTAATTAACCATTTGAAGGTCACACAGCTAGTAAATGATGGAACTGAGATTTCTGACCGAAAGAATGAAGAGCTACGTAAGAAGGGTGATCGACAGCAAATTGGCAGATGATTCATTGCTGAGAGTGGCTTACGTCTCAAAAAAGAGAAAGAGATTTGGAAAAACAGCGCCAAGAGTCCTAAATCAATAGGATGAAACTGAATGGGGGAACATATACACACTTGCCCTTAAACTCAGAAAAACTACTTTGAAAATGTAATGTTTCTGCTCTCCCTTGGATCTTTATTTTAACTGTGTGGATGTATACTTTTTTTCATTTCTAGGCTGACAGTCATTTCCGAAATAAACAAAGTATAAATTAAAAATAAATGCCTGCATACATGTTGGATGAGTAACACCTGGTTTAAGAGAGGTACAAGAAATGAATTAAAGGTCTTAGTTGTCTTTGAGCTTATTATGAATCAGCAGACTGGAGGTGGCATTCAAAAGAGGACTTCCATCAACAGAAGCTAAGCGTCCTAAACAAGGGAGGTGAAAATCTTTATCTACCTGGCCCAACTCGTGTTTGGTTCAGAGCGTCACATTTGAGGAAGAACAGTGACCCACTAGAATGTTTCCCAAAGACAGTAACAGTGATGGAAAATGATCTTGAACCCTGGTCATATAAGGATGGGTTAAACTTAGGAGCAGGAAGGTTAGAGGAAATGTGATCTGGAGAGACAACAGTGCAAGCAGTAGGTTTTCTCTGTGGGCTTCAGGGGACAGAGCCTATAGCTAGAAGCCAAAGGAAACATGATTCTAACCCAATGTGAACAAGAAGTTTCTAACAGAAATGGAATGGGCTAAGTGTTAAGGACCAGCCCCTCAAAACTAAGACCGAATAAAGCTCATGAATGATTTGGGGAGATGAAACTCCTTAACATATTTCGAGAGGTCCTATGTGTCTGGTCCCTGCTTTACTCTCAGAATACGTGGTTTGCTGTGCTCCTCCTTGTCTCTGCATTCCTGCCCCAATGGCCTTCTTAGTCCTTTATATACATACTGATTTGTCCCACCACAGGACATTCGCTTATGGTTTCCCTCTACCGAGAACATTTTTATACTTCTTTCTTTCTTCCTTTTTTTTTTTTTTAAGATTTTATTTATTTATTTGAGAGAGAGAGAGAGAGAGCAAAAGGTAGAGCACGAGCAGGGGAGAGAGGGAGAAGCAGGCTCCCAGCTGAGCAGGGAGCCCGACGCGGGGCTCCATCCCAGGACCCTGGGATCATGACCTGAGCTGAAGGCAGACATTTAACGGACTCAGCCCGCACCCCATTTTTCCATTTCTTTTTGATACTAGACATCCTAGTAGGTGTGAGGTGATATCACATTGTGTTTTTGATTTGCATTTCCCTGATGATTAGTGATTTGATATTAAATAAATTAATAACATGAAGTCCTTTGGACAGGGCTTGGCACATAGTAAGCATTCTGTAAGTTTTAATTATTTTTATTATTTAGTGTACTCTAGGCAATGTGATAGGTACTTAAATACAATATTGTACTTAATCCTCTTATTAACCCAGTTGAGTAGTTACTATAGTCACTCCTGTTAGAGGTTAAATGACTTGTGCAGGTTCTCATAGCCAGTAGTTTGGAGTTTGCAAGGAGAGATAATAAAAGGGCGTTCCAGGCAGTGGGAATGGCGTGAACAAAGGCCTGGCCTATTGCATGCACAGTGAGTCAAGGTAGTCTAGGATATGTGTAGGGTCGCATTAGGGGAGGGGGCAATATAGACCTCATCTCTCATTCCCTCTGTTGCTAAAATATGGTTCATTTCCTAGAATCCCTCACTGTACCCTGGCCCTGTCCCTCTCCTGGTGGGGCTCCTATTTCTCTATCCTGCAGTGTGACTGGCTGGCCTGCCTTACATATTTGTTCCTGACACGTCCCACGAAAAGTCATGCTGCTCTTCAGAAGCAACTGGCAGCTGCACCTCCATTTCTGTAGAAAGGAGGGAATTGAGAATCCCTCTTGTGTAGCACCTTTGCGCTGCAAGAGAGCCGTCGTAGTGACAAGACCGTAGCTGGCTGCAAGATTTCTTCTCCTGTGCCTGGGCTGTGGAGGGCCGCTCATTGCTTCTGAAGTGTCTCCAGAAGAGAACCAAGGTATCTTCTTACTCCTTTGAATTACAGCTACATTTCAGGACCCACTTGACGTGATAGTACATAAATGGGACATTTGCATAATGTATTGAATTTCCAGTTAAACCTTAATGATAATTAGTTGAACTGGATTGTCCCGTAGGAAATGAAGATATAATGACTGTTACTCTCCTTGAGTCTAATGCTATAAAATGTAAAGCAATTTGGGGGGAAAATTTTTGCCTGCATTTAGTCTCCTCGTCTAATCTGCTTTCATAATCTTTTGCATTAACTAACATGCACAAAGATTCCCCAAGGAATGAACACTCACTTGTGTATTTAGAGCCTTAAAGAACAAGTAGGCCCTAGAAAGAGCTCCTTAGGATAATCTTTGCGTTTTTCTTAAATCTATCTGCCCGCCGAAGAGTAGCAAGCTTCCATTTTAATGTACTTCTAGAACAGAAATTTACGTTTCTTAAGATTTTTAAGTGTCCATTAAATAACCAATTATGTCAAGCCATTTTTCTGACAGTAAAATAATTTGGACTATCCCTTATTAAAAGAGGACTCTCTCCTCCTGTCTCTCTGCCGTGTTAGGACTCCTTGGAGGTCTTGAGCTCTGCAAAAGATTCTGCCTGTACCCACTTTAATTTGCTCTGTGTGATTCAAAGTAAAAACAGCATTAAACTTTAAAATAGGCAAGAAGAAGTCCAGCAAAGTTTGATTGTCCCGGGGGTGGGAATTCATATCCACAGCCGTCTGACTTCCTGGGGGCCAATGGAACGTGAGCAGGTCACTGACTGTGTCTGCTTATACTCTGCTATACGATCCATGGCAACATTTATTCCTGTTGTAACTTAGTGGTTGTCTGCATAATTATTTTCTCATTCCTTTTCTTCTTTAGATTATAATGTCCTCGAAGGCAGGAAACCTATCTGCGCACTATTGTATCCGCAGGATATAGCACAGAACCAGAGCTTGGAATAGAGCGTGTACTCAATCAATATTTGTGGGAAGAAAATAGCTAACATTTATTGATCGATTATGTAAGGCACATTTCTAGGTGCTTTATCTAATATGCCATATACTCTTTTTTTTTTTTTTAATTTTTTTTTTTTAAGATTTTATTTATTTGCGAGAGAGAGAATGAGAGACAGAGAGCATGAGAGGGAGGAGGGTCAGAGGGAGAAGCAGACTCCCTGCCGAGCAGGGAGCCCGATGCGGGACTCGATCCCGGGACTCCAGGATCATGACCTGAGCCGAAGGCAGTGGCTTAACCAACTGAGCCACCCAGGCGCCCTTCTTTTTTTTTCTTTTTTTTTTTTTAAAGATTTTATTTATTTATTTATTTGACAGAGAAAGACACAGTGAGAGAGGGAACACAAACGGGGAGTGGGAGAGGGAGAAGCAGACTCCCTGCCGAGCAGGGAGCCGGATGCGGGACTCGATCCCGGGACTCCAGGATCATGACCTGCGCCGGAGGCAGTCGCTTAACCAACTGAGCCACCCAGGCGCCCTATGCCATATACTCTTTACAATAACCCTTTAAATATTCATTTTCTTTACAGGGCATTGAAGCACAGTGAGGTCAAAAATATAACCAACTTCACACTGTAGTAAGCTTCCTTCGGTTTTAACATTCTAGGACTTTAAATAGCTGTGAGGTGTTCTCTAGCTGGTTGGAATACTGGGGTCCATAGTAGCTAGCAGGAAGGTAATTGACCTGAAGCACTGATAGATCATGGGAGAGTACTTGTTCTACGGTGACATTGCCAAAAATATTCCAGATGCCTACTGCTTGAAGAAAATTTGACCTCCGTTTTCTTGCTGTCTTTGAAAGTTTGAAAATTCCTAATCTTAAGGGAAAATTGTAGAGATTACTGCTGTAGAATTGCAGGCTAGATCCAGAACAGTACATGGATGGAGCCACAAATTGCTTCTAGGCAAGAAAGAAATTCCAGTTTTGACGTGGGTTACACCTTTGGAAAATAACACTGCCTATTGCTACTTATGTAAGAAGATGTTGCAGATTCTCAGATCCCCATCTCCTGTCCTCTTCACTTAAGTGTATGGTTCTAAGTTCCAAAGTCTTTGGGTGGTGCAGGGTCACCATGATCTTGACTCAAACTCCTTTTGGATCCTTTTTTTCCCCACCTTCCTCCACCCATTTGCTATCAGTCAAGACTTTCTGTCTCGGGAGTTTTCTGAGCAACAGAAAAGTCAACTCAAAACTGCTTGAGCAAAAGAGAATTTACTGGCTGGGTTTTGGGAAAAAGTTTATTGGCAGAACTAGCTTTATTCAGGGGCTCAAATGATGTCCTTGTGAATCTGGTGTTTTCTCAGATCTGCTTTCCTCTGGGAGCAGTTAGTTCGGGCAGGTTCTTCCCATGCAGTAGCCCTAATACCCCTGGGCTTGCAAACTGTCCTCTTAGCAGCCAGAAAAATCAAAACTGCTTCTTCAGTATTAGTTAGCATCATGCTAGCTACTGTAACAAGCAAGCCCCTACAATTTATTGTCTTAGCACAATAAGAACTTATTTTTCTCTCACATGATGGTCGCACACAGGTGTTCCTGATTATCATGAGCCCCCCTCCCCCCCACCCCCGGCACACTCTCACCAATATTCGTCACCTCCTTTCTTTTTGATAATAGACATCCTAATAGGTGTGAGGTGATACCTCATTTTGGTTTTGATTTGCATGTCCCTGACAATGAATGGAGTTGAGCAACTTTTAATATACCTGTTGGCCATTTTCATGTCTGTTTTGGAAAGAAATATATTCAGATCCTTTGCCCGTTTTATTTATTTATTTATTTAATTTATTTTTTAAAGATTTTATTTATTTATTTGACAGAGAGAGACACAACGAGAGAGGGAACACAAGCAGGGGGAGTGGGAGAGGGAGAAGCAGGCTTCCCGCGGAGCAGGGAGCCCGATGTGGGGCTCGATCCCAGGACCCTGGGATCATGACCTGAGCCGAAGGCAGACGCTTAATGACTGAGCCACCCAGGCACCCCCCTTTGCCCATTTTAAAATTGGGTTATATATTTTTGTTTTTATTTTTCTTGCAATCAAGTTGTAGGGATTTATATATATTTTAGACATTAATCCCTTATCAGATATATAGTTTGCAAATATTTTCTCCTCTTCCATAGATTGTCTTCTCATTTTGTTGAATGTTTCCTTTGCTGTGCAGAGCTTTTTACTTTAATGTAGTTCCACTTGTTTATTTTTGCTTTTGTTGCCTATGCCTTTGGTGTCATGGTATCCAAAAAAATCATTGCCAAGACTAATATCAATGTTTTTTTCTAGGAGTTTTACAGTTTCAGGCCTTATATTTAAGTCATTAACCATTTCAAGTTAGTTTTTGTGTATGGTGTGAGATAAGGGTCTGATTTCATTCTTTTGCAAGTGGATATCGAGTTTTTCTAACACCAATAATTGAAGAGATTATTCTCTTCCCACTGTGTATCTTGTGCCCTTATCAAAGATTAGTTGACCATATATGTGTGGGTTTATTTCTGTTCCATTGACCTATGTGTTTGTTTTTATGCCAATTCCATACTATTTTGAATACCATAGCTTTGTACTCTAGTTTGAAATCAGGAAGAGTGATGACTCCAGATTTATTCTTTCAGGTCAAGATTGCTTTGGATATTTGAGGTCTTTTATGTTCTCATACAAATTTTATGACTTTTTCTGTTTCTGTGAAAATGCCATTGGTATTTTGCTAGGGATAGCATTGAATTTGTAGATTGCCTTGGGTTGTATGAACATTATAACAATATTAATTCTTCCAAACCATGAACATAGAATATCCTTCCATTTATTGCTATCCTCTTCAGTTTTTTTCACCAATGTTTTTATGGTTTTCAGCATGTAGATCTTTGAACTCTTTGGTTATTGTGTTGAGATATATTCATTCTATACCTAATCTGTTGAGAGTTTGTATCATGAAAGGATATTAAATTTTTTCAAATGGTTTTTCTGCATCTATTGAGATTCTTCATTCCGTTAAGGCAGTGTGTCATGTTTATTGATTTGCATATGTTGAACAACTTGATCATAGTGTATGATCCTTCTAATGTGCTTTGAATTCAGTTTGCTAGTATTTATTGAGAATATTTGCATCTCTGTTCATCAGAGTTATTGGTTCGTAATTTTCTTTTCTTGTTTGTCCTTGTCTGGCTTTGCTATGAGAGCAATGCTGGGCTCATAAAATGTGTTTGGAAGTGATTCCTCCTATTCTATTTTTTGAAAAAGTTTGGGAAGGATTGACATTAATTCTCTAGGAGGGCATACATTTTTGATTGTCAGCTGTCAGTCTCTGTCACAAATTTCTAATAATTCCAACCAAAGTCTCTGAAGTTAAGTTTTAGGCTGAATTGTGTCATTCTTGAATTAATAACTGTAACTAAGGAGATGGAATTCATTCATTCATTTTGTCATCCTTTAGCAATAATTGTGCCTCAGATAAACCTCATTGGCTATGATACTGCCACTGTGCAAAGCTCATCATTGTCATTCATTAAAAAATATTCACAACAACTATTATGTGTCAAACGCTATTTTCAACTCTGGGAATATATTAATGAGTAAAATAGATGACACTTCCTACTCTCATGGAATTTATATTCTGTTGAAACCAGATAAATTCTTAAAATATACAGCATTTTAGATTATGCTGTGGTCATTAATAAGGTAAGAAAAAAGGATAGGAAATACTGAGGAGTTGCAGATTTGAATTTTTGATCGAGCGTCATAGAAGGCTTTACTGAGAAGGTGACATTTGCACATAGATTTGAAGGAGTTAAAGGAGTGAGCTATATAGATATGGAGGAAGAGCACTCCAGGCAGAGGAAATGGCTAGTAGAAAGGCTCTGAGGCAGAAACAAGCCTGGAAAATTCGTGGAAAAGCAAGGAGGCCAGTGAAAAGAGTAAGCTAGGGGGAAAGAAATAGGAGAGGACAGAGGAGTTAAGAGGGGGCAAATCAGGTATGACCTTATTGGCCATTGGAAGGACTTTGCTTTTTACTGAGTGAGATGGGTGGTCTTAGGAGGGTTTTGAGCAGAGGAGTGACATGCTGTGAATTATTTTTTAAATGATCCCTCTGATTACACTGTTGACAATAGACTATAGAAGAGACTAGGGAAACCAGAGACTAGGGAAACCAGAGACTAGGGAAACCAGAGAAGAGGCAAAGGTAGTCATCCAGTGATGAAATGAAGTTGGCATGGACCAGGTAATGAAGGTAGAAAGAAGTGGTCATATTTGGGATATTTTTTGAAGGTAAGTGAATTATGCTGATTGTCTTGGCTTGGGTGACATTTCTCTTGGAGCCAGGGAACTGAAGTCAACACCTAAACCACATGTGAGTCAGAGAGAGATGGTTTCCCAATGAAAATTTGATGTGCTGTCACAAGAGTAAGGGAAATAGAAATTGGGCAGTTCTCAGTTGCGATGGATTAGATTATGTTACATTCAACAACAACCTCAAACCCCAGTGGCTTAAAGCAACAAAGTTGTACTTGATGCACCAGCTGCATGTCCAACACAGAGTAGCAGGGAACCCGTGCTTATTATAATAGCTTAATGTTTTAACTTGAGTTAAACCTTGCGGAAGATATTGTGAGGCTCGATGCAAATCAAGAGAGAAACCAGAAAGAGTGTCACAGTTTTGTTTTACTCATAACTCCAAGAGGGAGAACACGTACCTCATGCAGGGCCAAATGGCGAAGCACTGGGAATTGTCATGGAGGCAGATGAAGAGAGAACTATGAGCAAGCACTTTATTGTGGTTTCTATGGGAAGGAAAGGGTGAGGCAGGGCAAGCAAGCTTATGATTGGCTAATTTGAATAATTTCCATGGACTCTGGGGTGTAGAGGCTATCCTTGATTGTCTGGAACTTGGCCCTGGGGGAATTAGGGTGGAAGTATAGTGACCTGAAGTGTGAGAGGCTGATAAGGAATGGTTGGGGGTCTGGACTTCATTGGCTGTTCAAGAAGAGGAACTGACTGGCCTCTAGCTAGGACCTCAAAACTGGGTCAGGGAAGCATTTAAAAAACTGGAAAAACTGTATTATACTCAGGGGCTCAGGCTAACAGAAACTCTACTGTCTTATGATTTCCTCATTTCAACATGACGCCTCACGATTGGTTGAAGTTAAGAGAATGAAGAATTGTATATGGGCTCTTATATGCTTCACCAAAAGAGACTCATGACACTTCCTATAACAATTAACTGGCCAAAGGAAGTCATATGGTCACACCTAACTTTAAGAAGACATGTGTCTTGAAGGAGAGGAGATCCAGAAATTCTTGGTGAGCATCAGGAAGGTCTAAACCATCAAGGAGTCAAACCCAACAGATATCCACCATATCCTCCATGGATTCCAAAACCACAGTGCACATTCAATTTGCTTGCACTTCTTTGTCCATCTTCTGCAATCTACTCATCCCCTGAGACTTAATATTGCTCACTTTTCCCTGGTGTCTGGTCCCTCTGTAATTGCCCTCCCTCTTCTCCCCAGTAAACATTTATTTTTCCTTCCTTTGTGCTCTAATAGCAGGTGATTTATACCATCTTTGACACTCCTTTCTTTTTAGTTCTATAACTGGCTCAGATCCAATACTTTGTTACAGCCTAACATCCCCCCCCCCCCAAAAAAACAACTTAGTGGCTTATGAAAACAGTGATCATTTACATTGCTCACAAATTTATGATTTGGCTAGGGGCCATAGAGCAATCCATCTCTCTTCTATATGGCATCAGCAACGTGGGTCAACTGGGGCTGGAGGATCCAGATGGCTCACTAGCATGGCTGGCAGGTTGGTGCAGGGCTTCTCCATAGGGAAGTCTGGATTTCCTTACAGCATGGTGGCTGGGTTCCAAGAGAGAGCCTCCAAAGAGAACCAGGTGGCAGTTGTGTTGACTTTTAAAATTTAACCTTAGCTGTCCTGTGGTGCCACTTCAGCTGGAGTCACATGTCCACCCTGATTCAAAGGGTGGGAATGTAGATTCCATCTCTTGATGGGAGCAATGTTAAAGCCACATTGTAAGAAGAACATGTGGGATGGGAGACTCTGTTATAGAAATTTCTAAAAAATGAAGTTTGGCATAGCTCTTTACCACTTCAAACCCATTTTATTATTAAGCAGGGCAATTATTAATAATAATTGATATAATTAATAAGTAATAGCAATTATTGAGTGAATGCTTCTATCACTGTGGGCTCCTTGAGAAAAAGGGGCTGTGGTTTATCCATCTTCATATGCCCAGTGCAGAGCACAGAGATAGCTGCTCTGGGGAAGACCCTGTTTGTTGCCTACTTTGTAGCCACTGCTTCACCTTTTCTTCCTTACCAACAAATCCCTCCATTTGTTTAGGAGGCGAGGGGCTCCAGAAACACCTAAGGTGGGCCCAGACCTAAGAATGAATCACCATTGGCTAAAGCATTTATGGCCTTCATATTCCTCTTTCCTGTCTTATTGGTTTAGGTAGGGATGGCCATGGAATCAAATTCTAATAGGAGATCTAAGAGAAAGTCTGTTGAGAGGAATTGTGGAAAAGATTTCGCATTTTAGAAAAAGAGAAAGAGAAACTCATGGAGAAATCCCACCTTGATTCCTACCTTTGGATGTTGTTGTGTGAGGATGTTATGTTTGAGCTGTGGTAGCCATTTTGAAATCATAATTATATTTCCATGGGAATCTCAAAAAAGCCAACCAATATTTCTGGCATTAACTGTTAGATTAACCAACTTCTGGACCTGCCTCTTTCCAACTTTGTGTTATGTGAGGTAATTAATTCTTATTATTTAAAGCCAATTTTAATTGGCTCTTTCAGCTGTTATTTGCAGCTGAAAGCATCCTCACTGAACAGAGCTCAATTAATGTTCATAGAATTGAATTGAATTCCCCAAACTGATTTGGCCAACTTACTCAGTAGTCTGTGCCATACACAAGAATAAGTGCAAAGGATTGTAAATTCTCATTTCTGTGTATGCTGCTACTCTGAGTTTCTTTGTGAACTCCAGGGATTTCAGAGTTGGATTGCCTGGAAATGTCTCCAAACCAGAGCCTGTTGGCCCGTGTAAATCTAAGTGGTAACTTTCTTTAGGAAATTTCTTTTTTGGTTTAAACACTTAAAACACAAAAGGCCTCTGAGTGAGCTGGTTTCTTGGCATTCCCAAGTCTTGCAGCTGAGACATAATGACTAACTCCAGGCAATTAGAGAGTGAAGTTGCTACTGAGGGCCCTGAAAAATGGGGAACGCAGCTGGGAGGGGGCAGGTATTTTTGGCATCCACTAAGGATAGCTTTGCCAAAACACCTGTAAACTTCCCTAGACTGCTCCAGCACAACCTCCCACTCTTAGGGAAAATTTCCCACATGTTTGGAGCATGAAAACTTAACTACGATATTTATTTGACTTTTAAAATTCATCACAGGCAATGATTATTTTTAATAGCACATTTCTGCCCCTGCCCCAAGGGGTTCTAAAAAGGCTTCAGGGCCTTAGCCAGAATATTTTATGATGGAATAAGGATGGTGATGAGGCCAAGCCCTATTGGGAGGTGAATTATAGAGACAGGTGGTTGAGGTTTTCAAAGCCTTAGTTTTTGTCAGCCCTACACCTAATCCTTCCACTCTCTCTGCTTCCCTTCATTGGCCACAAGGGAGGCAAGTGACCCCAACCTGACCAGTCAGAGGAACCAGCTCTCTTCAGCCAGAGTGACTGGCTCAGGATAAGCACATATCCCAGTGGGTACAATCTGAGTCCCTGAGAGATGGATTCGTTGCATGGATTCAGGAAGTGGGGGGGCTCCCTATTCCTGTGGCAGTGTGGGGAGCAAGGATGATGGAAGCTTGACTCTGCCAGTGATGTAGTTCCCCTCCCATGAAGAGAGTTTGGAATGGAAAGATGGCAAGGCAGAGAAGAACAGAATTGGGTAGGCCTGAACCAGCCCTGTCTTTTGGGTTATGCAAACCAATAACCCCCACCTCATTGTTCATTTCAATTCACTTATTCCTTAACCTTTTTTTTTTTTATGATTAATACATGCCAAGGGTCCCCGCTAGTAGAAAAGTTGCCCCAGTGCTTACTTTTCTACTGTTCTGACTAGATCAAACAATTATGTTATTTTGAGGACCAAATCATTACTATCTGGGCAGAAGAGTGTGTGACACAGGACAGATGAATTTTGATGAGGGGATGTAGAAGAAAAGTTTCTGGAGCCATAGAGGTAGTCAGCCTTTTTTTTTTTCTAAGCTTGAAGGAAGGCTTTAGGGTCATTCAGAGACCCACCGAAGGACACTGGCTACCCTGGGGAGTGACAAGGAAGGTGAAAAAGAACAGAAGGACTACAGGTTACTATTTCCTATGACAAAATCTTAGGGGTAGTTGTAGTGGTATTTCTATTAGAGTCAAGAAAAATAAAAATGATTCAAATTGCAGCAGGAACATATTTATTAGACATTTTGAAGACATTCTTATGGGTGTATTACCCAAGGAGTTTTAAAAGTTTTCTTTTGGGGAGACATGTAGGAAAGATGAAGGGATTAGTTGATTTGAATGCAGCCATAATGCAGAAGCAGAGAGGTCTCAAGGGTAGGGTGACCAGTTTGCCTGTCACTGAGACAGGTGTCCAGGATGTAGGACTTTTAGTTTTAAAACTGAACAGTTCTGGGAAAACTGAGTTGGTCACCATATGTAAGGGATTTTTAAGCATCTGATTTGTCAGTATATTTATTTCGCATCTACTATGTGCCAAATAATAGTTTCCAGGGACCCACTGTAAATAAAACACAGTCTTTGCCCTAGAGGATCCTTAGAGATACGAATACAAAGGCAATTTCAATCCCTCCCAAGAAATTCTGTGGCTCTGTAAGGGTTCACAGCAGTTTCACTCAAAACATTTGAGTCTGTTGCTGATGTGAAATCTTAACCCAGGAATTGGGGTTGCAAGGTTTCTCACGCATCTAACCATGCTGACAAATTTCTGTGATTGGCTGATTAGGCAAAAGTGAAGTTGTTTTGATTAGGAGTTTAGTTTGTTATCTGTCTGAAATAGACATTGTTGGTGCCCTGCCTGGATCCCATTTACCTCACTGATGTACCTATCCCTTACCTGTTATGAGTGTTGGCTAAAGGCTCATGGCTATGTTCTTCTCTGAAGAATTTCCCATAGCCAACAGCCTCAACCTCAGTGGGAAATGGCTGGGAGGTTATGGTTCCCACAGCCAATGATATGATATAAAAGTCCAGGTCTCCTGTCTTAAGGTGGGATAGTGTTGTGATACCACTGGTACTCCGGAACTTCATATGGGATCAAACTGGGGCTAGACTCCAGCTGAAACTACATCTTCGCTCTGCCTCTTTTCTTGCCTCTCTCACTTCCTTATAGTTTTTTTCTTTTTTCTTTCCCAAAAGAATCCTTATCTCAGTTTGTGTTTCCAGGGAACTTCACTGAAGATATCGTCTTAGAATAACTTGGATTGTTGAGAGGACAAAATTCATCAGTCATGCATTTCTACTAACTTGTCCCTAAAAACTCTGTGAAATCTAAAACTTAAGAGAGATCTGAAGCCAAAGTTTCTTTTCCATTTCATCTACTCATATGTTGGTGTTTTCTCCATAAGGAATAATTTTACTTCCTTGACCTGTTTATTGAAATATAAAGATTTCAAAATCTAAACATTAAAATGTACTTAGAAAGGTAGACAGCCACCCTCACTGAATTTCTTATTTGAAGACAGACAGTGGATCCACTGGCAAGTCATCTCTCTGGCTTGTTTTTTCAGCATTGGGTCAGAAGAGTTCTGAGGATTAAGATCAACAATACAAGAACAATAACAATGAGAACGATAATATTAGTAGCGGTCAGAGGAGAAGGAAGAGTATAGTATGAAAGTTAAGAGTATGAATTTTAGAGTGATAAGCATTTGGCTTTCAGATACCTCTAAGCATCACTTTCCCATTTGCAAAACAGCAATATTAATTGTTAAAAATTAACTACCCCATGAGGTACTTGTAAACAATTAAGAAGATAATGCATGTCAAGGGTTAGCATAGACTCTGATCTGCAAGTGCTCACTAAGGGGCAGCTATTAAAAAAACAAAACAGGGGTGCCTGGGTGGCTCAGTCGTTAAGCGTCTGCCTTCGGCTTGGGTCATGATCCCAGGGTCCTGGGATTGAGCCCCGCATCAGGCTCCCTGCTCTGCGGGAAGCCTGCCTCTCCCACTCCCCCGCTTGTGTTCCCTCTCTCTCGCTGTGTCTCTCTCTGTCAAATAAATAAATAAATAAAATCTTAAAAAAAATTAAAAAAAAAAAAAAACACCAAAAAAACCCAAAACAAAACAAAACAAAAAACCACTAGGAGAGGAAACCATGTAAACAAAGGTCCCAGACAGAAGTGTGCTGGAGTCTCTTGCAAGAGCCAGTTGTTAAAATTTCAGAAAATTTGTGAGCCTGTTGTTAAACTCAGCCATCTTTGCAATCCTCTGTGGAGAGAGTGTTCATACCATGACAATTGGCAGGGGCTACAAATCAGGGCTCCCCTCTCTTTCAAGAGCTGGCTATTAAGCGTTTACCAGCACAAGAGGCCCAGGATGGGCCAAAGGTGTGACTTCTGGTGATCTTCTGTGATCACGCCCTTCTGCCCGCGGGTGTGCCCTAGGCTCTCTGTCTGCTCTTGCCCGGCCTGTGTCACACTTCCCACTTGCTCTTCTCACCTGTCTTTTTGCAGTCCTGCTTCACTCCTTCCTCTCAAATCTTCCCCTTTCTTTGAGGTCCAGACCAAGCATCTTCTCCTCCAGGAAGTCCTCCTGACTACTCCTGCCCTCCCCTGGTGCCTCTTCTCTGACTTTTCCATCTGCCCCTTACAACCCTCATTTCTGTGTTAACACTCTTATGCATCTGGCTGGTTTCTTGGAAACTTCTTAGCTCAGCACAGGCAGAGGTCTTAGTTTCATCTCATCTCTCCTTCTCTAGCGCGCAGCTCATTTGATAGTAAGGGTATAAAGACCCATGCTTCCTGAAGCTGTGTGTCAGTTTCCTGAACCTTAACCTTAACCAATCAGTTTCCTACTCTGCAAAATATGTAGGTGGGACAAGTTGGTTTCTAACTTTCCTTCCAACACCATCCTTCTATCAAATCCTGGCTGAATTGAGAAATTTTTGCCTGCTGGATTGAAATTCAAGAACTTGGAACTTAGATATATAGTTATCCAACTCAACTGCCTAATAGGATCAGTTACACAGAGTAATTTTTCAGCTGAGGTTTATTAAGCCTGGCAGGAACAATACCTCCAGGTAGATATTACACATAGGGCCAATTATGAGAGGACAGTATCTGAATCATTGAGTAGGGATTTACATCAGTAAATCCCACACCTATCCCACTTCTGTTTGTATAAATTTGCCGTGAGACTTCAACCACTTTAAAACAATCTCTTCATGGTGTGTGCATGAGTCAGGGTTCCTGGGGCCTGATGCACGAAATCACGATCAGAACTGGCTGGTGAGTCACATCCTTTGTGAATGATCGCTCCTGGGTAAGGAAATATACAGCCTCCCAGCCTACACACTGTTGATTTGCATCTCGTCTATCTGGTCACAGGGACATTGGGCCTAAAGGCCAGAATCAAGATCAGAGGCCTATTGACGAGATGCCAGCTCCATGGGACAGTTGTTTTTGTTTTTGTTTTTCTCTTTCTTTTTGGGTAGAAAAGAGTGTCTGTACATTGTGGCAGATGTACCATTTTTCTCCATCCACTTTTTGAGAAGATTCATCACAATGAGTCTCCTGCCATGGAAATGTCATTTGCCTCCAGTTGTTGCTAAAGTTCTGAAAATGAGGTTTTTGTGACACCTGGACACACCCCTTCACTTCAATATTGCCAAGGCCACAAGTGACATTTTCCTTATTCAGCAGCTGGCATCATGACATTGCCTGGTCAAGGACCATGCTTCCTAGATCTTTAACAACCTCACTGCCTACATCCTTAGTCCTTTCTTTCCAGGACTCTCAAATGCATACTCTGTGAAGAGATTCCAGTGCATTCTCATTCTCCTTTCTTCCTGCATTTCTGCCTCCCCCCTGCCTCTTCCCACTTTCCCTCTCTCCTTTTCTTTCCTCCTCCACCTGCTGGTACCTGCCCCTGCCGATACAATTTAGATACTACCCAGGCCTCCAGGAGCTTATGTTTTCTGCTGTTAACCCCTACCTGAAGTTCCCTGTCTTTTTTTTTTTTTTTTAAGATTTTATTTATTTATGAGAGACAGAGAGCATGAGAAGGAGGAGGGTCAGAGGGAGAAGCAGACTCCCTGCCGAGCAGGGAGCCCAATGCGGGACTCGATCCCGGGACTCCAGGATCATGACCTGAGCCGAAGGCAGTCGCTTAACCAACTGAGCCACCCAGGCGCCCCTGAAGTTCCCTGTCTTATTTATACATCTAAAGCCTTTGGAGAGCTCAGCTCAAGGTCTAACCCAATCATGATCATTCCCATCTTTGTTTATTCATTTCACTAACATTTGTTGCTCTGTGTTAGCCTGTGCTGGTTGTTTGCCATCCAGTGTGGGAAAAGATGAGGTTTCTGTTCTTATGTAGCTTACCCTATAGTGACGGAGAGAGAAAAGAACAAATGAAAAGCAGGTAAGAAAATATCAGATCACAATGGTGGTCCCAGAATCTCCACATTGAAGGGTCTCAGGGGTAGAAATTTGTTAGTAAAATTGTTCAGGAGACATGGATATTTCCTTAATCAGATTCTGCCTGGTAAGGTTTAATGTGAAAATTTGATGAGATGTTGTTAGGACCTGGGAGGAGGGAGGAAGGGGGAGTTATTTAATGGGGACAGAGTTTCAGGTTTGCAAGATGAAGGGAGTTCTGGAGATGGATGGTGGCAATGGTCGCACAACAATGTGAATGTGCTTAATGCCACTTAAGGGTAGACTTACAAGTGGGTAAGATGAATTTTATATTACGTGAATTTTACCATAATTAAAGATAATACTGAGAAAAACAAAAAAAATGGATGTTCGTTAAACATTTTTTTAAAACAAACAAAACCAAAAAATTTGTTAAACTTTTTTTTAAAGATTTTATTTATTTATTCATGAGAGGCAGAGGCAGAGGGAGAGTCCATGGAGAGCCCAATGCAGGACTTGATCCCAGAACCCTGGGATCATGACCTGAGCTGAAGGCAGACGCTTAACTGACTGAGCCACCCAGGTGCCCAAGTTTGTTAAACTTTACACATACGATTGAGGTCTGTATGCATGATTATTTTTGTGGGAACTTCTTCCTCTGTATTGCTTATCAGAGACTGGTGAGTACCATGAGAAAATAAAACAGGGATCACTCTTCAAGAGCAGCTGACTAGTTGGTGGTCATGGAAACCTCTCTGAATTGATGATGATAAACTGAGAGATATCAGACATATGCTGCTTCAGGAGCAGAGCTGCCCACAAAATGGAACAGCGAGTGCAAAGGCCCTGAGGCAAGAGCTTGGAATGTTCCAGAAACAGAAAAAATGTGGCTGAAGCAGGGTGGAGGAGGGGCAGATGAGTAGGAGATGGGGTTAGAGAGGTGATCGGTCTTACTGGAACACAGCTGCCCTTTTCTTTCCATATTGTCTGTGCTTCATTCCTGCTACTAGGGCCAAACTGAGTAGTTGAGACAGAGAACATACTGCCCGCAAACCCAAAAATATTTACGACGTAGCCCTTTACAGAAAAAGTTTGCTGACTTCTGCAAAAAGCAGGGAAGTGGAAGCAGGAAAGTGGAAGCTTGGAGAGATCACTGTGGCACCTGGTGGGGCACTGGGGGCTGGCCATCCAGCTTTCTCCCGTGTTGGTCTGAGTGTTCAACTAGACCAAGGGCAGGCACTCTAGTTTGCTCCCTGTGTGGAGCTGACATGAGAAAGCTGAGGCAAACAGAGACTAAGGGACTTATTTAAGGTTCTAGAGCATTAAGTGGTGGAGCAAAGCTTGGAATCCCTGTCCAACTGACTTTTGCAGCCTGCCTGTTTCTCTTTCCCTCCTCCTGGCCAGAGGAGCAGGAAATGCCTCTGTATAACTGTGGTGCAAAACTAAGTAAATCAGTAAAACGCTGGTGGCATAAAGTATGCATAAAAGGGAGCTATTTTAAAGTACCATTTTTGGTAAAAAATGACTAGGACTAGAGGTGACCTCAAAGACTCATTGTCCCATCCCCCAATCTCTGGGAAAATTAATGTGTACACCCACAAGATAGGTGTTGATGAGTGATGCTTGATTGATCTAGAACTATGCACAGAAATCTTCATATGTCTTCTTTAAACCAGCAGGAGATTGTGTCGAATAACTTACACAACCCAAAGAACTGTTTTCAAATAGTCTGCCTGCCAAGTGTGATACTCCCGGATACTCCAACTCTTCCCAGGGGATTACCAACATGAAGAATGAAAAGGGAAGCTGGATATTTAAACCAAGAGGGAGATTTTGCCAGGCCCAATCTAGCAGGTAATATTCAGAACGGGATTTTCCAAAAAGTGAGTTTTGGCTAGCTGCTGCGGGAATCATGAATCACAAAATAATGCCATTGTGAGCTGTAAACAGTTTTAATTTATACAGGTGACATTTAAAATGCTAATCAGACCTTAAGATAATTGCTGGAAGTTAGCAAGCCTCTTTTGGGAATTCTTCCCGTTTCTATGGAAATGATTCAAGACACAACCAGATCTGTGAAGGTGTTTCTGGTCTGGATGACTTGGGTTTTGACTTCTACAGAGCCAAGGACTTTGAGTGACTGTCTCTTGTGGTGACACTTTTGGTAATTGAAATCTATCAGCTCGAGTCTGTAATCAGAGAGTGAGAACTCATCCCAACAAGGGAAGATTTCAATGTAGCTCTTGTGGTTTGGTCAGTTTGCAAATGGGGATGCATCAACACTAAGAAAATAAGCTCTTTCACTGAGGGTGACTTTGCATGTTGATTGCAGGCCTCTTAAAAAAAAACCAAAATCATGTAGAAGTTTTTTTATCCCTGTTGGCAATTTATCCCACAATTTTTCAGGTATTATGTTTGTTCAATAATCAACAAAAATTTGAGGTCCTGCTTTAGGCCCCCAGGACATGGTGATGGACAAGGTCCATATAAGCTCCATGGAGCAGGGACCTCATCCTTATATGGTGAGGCAGAAATTAACACACAAACCTGATAAATATGGACATAAGGTAACAGCAGATCTCTGATGAGTATTACAACTAAAATAAAGCAGGGGAATGGGACAGAGTGATATGTGAGCAAGAGGAGAGGTGGAGACTTCCATAAGTTAGTAAGGGGAGCCTTCCTGGAGGAAGTTGCATTTGAGCTGGGACCTGGCTGATCTGCATCGAGGGGAGCTCCCTCCACCTGAAGATCAGGGGCTGGAGTGTTCCAGGCACAGGGAACAGCAGGTGCTCCTACTCAGAGCTGGGGGCAGAGGGAAGAATAGGACTCACAAGCTTCCATAAATTCTTCTCCAAACCTGTTTAAAGATAGTAATGTATACTCTTGTCTCAAACACTTTTGAAAGTTTGCCTTGCTTTTTTTTTTGGTCAAGGCCTTCCATCTAGAGCATTTTTCCTGCAGTAGGGAGATTAGTCTTGCCATCAATGTATCTTTCCATTCTCAGTCTTCCTCGTCTGCTTTGCTATTTTCTAGACTTTGGCATCAGAGTCCTACGTTCAAAGCACACCTCTGAGACTGAATAAGCTTTGTGACCATAGGCAAGTAAATTAACCTCTCTGAGCTTTCATCGCCTCATCTTTAAAATAAAGACAATGATAGTGCTTCCTTCATAGGATTGCTGTGAGAATTAAATCCTATAATGAACGTAAAGGTGTTAACCTAGGACTTGGCATCTAATACTTGCTTGATGAGTATTAATAGTAGACACATTTACTTAATACCTCACAGTTTTCAAAATGCTTTAACATTCTTTTTTTTTTTTTTTAAGATTTTATTTATTTATCTGACAGAGAGAGACACAGCGAGAGAGGGAACACAAACAGGGGGAGTGGGAGAGGGAGAAGCAGGCTTCCCGCCGAGCAGGAGCCTGATGCGGAGCTCGATCCCAGGACGCTGGGATTGTGACATGAGCTGAAGGCAGACGCTTAACGACTGAGCCACCCGGGCGCCCCATGCTTTAACATTCTTAAAATGCCCATGAAACCCAGTGAAATAACCTGAGGCTCAGAGTCAATATCAGAACTGGGACAGATGGGAGTGGAGAGAAGCTATACTCATTTCGGGGGCCCCAGAGGTCTGGAGGGGCCCTGACTGCATTGCAAGTCCGGTGTGCAGATATTTAGCTCTGGACAGGGAACTTGGACACATTTTCCATCCTGGACTGGACCTGGGCTGCTCTGGCACCATGGAAACAAGTCCTTCGTAGGGGCAGTGAGTGATCTGTGCAGGAACAGACTTACAAGGGTGACCTGCTCTCCTTGTTCACCTGGGACTGAGGCATTTCCTGGGATGTAGGCCTTCAGTGCTAAGCCTGGGACAGCCCCAGGCCACCTGGGGTGGTTGGTCAGACCAGACTCTCCAGGAGGCCAATGAAAACCTAGAGGCAAAAAACAAAAAAACTGTTCAGGGATGTTTGGGCACCTTTTCTCTCTTTGGATAAGGGTGCTGTTTCTACTGCTATTTTGGCTCAAACACTAGGTGAGGCCAGTGCTTGAAAAGAAGGACATAGGTCGACAGAATAAGAACTTCCGGACTGTGAGGTAAGTCAGAGTATAAGAGGGCGCTGGGTCATCCAACGTAGGGGCCACTAGCCACATGTGGTCATTATTCGGAATGGGGTAGGCTGGAGGTGTAAAGTGCATGCAGGATTTCTAAGACTTAGCACTAGAAAGAAAAGAATGTAACATACCTCATTAATAAATTTTGTTTATTAATGTCAAAATGATAAGATTTTGGATATACTGGGTTAAAAAAATATGTAACTAAATTTCTGAAAAAGGCAGCAGCATAGCAAGAACTTTTTTCCTTACCTGCACCCCAAAGGTCGCTGGGAGCCACATGCCCTGTGGGGAACCAAGGGACGGGGGAGAACAGTACCCAGGAGAGCTGCTCCTCCAGAGTCTCTGTGAAGCCATCGTAAGGCCATCACGTGCTGCCTTGCAGGCCCAGACTCTTCAAAGCGGCCCATGGAGCGGCTGTGTGGGGATCACCTGCGAGCCCTCGGAAATGCGGACGGTCCTGCCCCACAGCAGTCCTGCTTAGCCAATCTGTCATTGAACAAAGTCCCCAGGAGAATCACACGCACCACAAAATTTGAGACCCTCTGATCCAGGATTACATCGATGGTTCTTAAGCTTTGGTGTGTATCAGAATGTCCTGGTGGTCTGGTCAAGGCTCTGAGGACTTTCCTGCTTAACCAGCAGAGTTCTCGGTGTGCTTTCTTAGCGCTCCAGGTAATTCTGATAAACACCACAGTCGGAAGACCACCGGGCTTAAATGATTAACTAACTGCAGCTGGTGAAGGTGGTAGCTTCTCACTAGTCTGAAGTCTCCGTGCAGTGTGGCAGGAGCAAGGCTGGGGCTCAGAGGTAGGTTTGTCTGCTGGCGTTGCAAGCCACTTGGTTACAGGTTAGTTACCTGCAGTGGCAAAGATGTCGCCGTGGTATGAGCCAGGACTCAGATACCTGTCCTACTTCAAGCACCAAGTCCCTGTGTGTCCACCCTCCTGCAAGGCAAGCTTGCACTCTGGGTGGGAGTTATGTGGAAGTGGGGTGGTTTGGAGATGGAATGGCCTGGTGTTGGGGTGCCTGGGTGGCTCAGTTGGTTAAGTGTCTGACTCTTGATTTTGGCTCAGGTTCATGATCTCAGGGTCGTGAGATTGAGCCCTGCATTGCGCTCCATGCTGAGTGTGGCGCTTGCTTGAGATTGTCTCCTTCTGCCCCTCCCCACTCCCGCATGAGATCTAATAATAATAATAATTAGTAAAAGGAATGGCCTGGTGTTGCCCTATTTCCTTCACCCCCACACTGAGTTCTGGTCTCATGGGCCACAGGGCTGAATCAAAGACTCCTCCCTTATTGAGTGAATGCTCTGGGGCTTGGGGTGGGAGTTCACAGCTAAGTAAAGTGTTACATGCAACAGCAGAGCAGGGATTGGCACTGGTGGGACCCAGGGTAATGGGGAGTGTTGAATATGAAGACATAAACAAGGTGCCAAGGTTAAAGTCATTTCATATACAGTTTGCCCTTGGAGCTGTCCCAAGCGGCTGTGTTACCGCAGCTCTGGGCCCACCTCTGGTTTTTGCTGTAGCGTGTTGGGCAGTTTCATGCACACTCAGACTTGGTTGCCACTGGCAGTGTCTTAACCTGAGAGTTGGCTTTCTGCCTGAAGCTTTCCCCAGCATAGGGACCATTCCTACCTGGGAGTTTAGGGGAGCAGGTCCCCAAGGGATAGCTCCACACCAGTTAGACAAGAGCCCATGGATAGATGCTGTAGATTGTGGTCCTTTGGGTCACTTCTGGAAGGGGCTTCTCATTTCTCTAGTCTTGGGGTGACTTGAGCTCCCATTGCCTGGAACTACCTCAGTAGGACATCTTACATTAGCGTCTTTTCTTGCCTTCCTCTTCTCACTCCCTCACTCCTGCTTCATCTTCCAAATAAACTACTTGCCAGCCAAATCCTTGTCTCAGGTTCTGCTTCTGGAGAACCCAAATCAAGACAAGAGCTTATTCTAATATTTTTTTCTCTTTCTCCAGCCCTTCCCATCGCTGAATCTTCCTTGACCATTCTGTTTGGAACAAGAACCCCGGGTTCTTCCCTTCACTAATAAGCTTTCTAAGCCAGAGTGTGGTGTCTTCTATTGCCCACCATTTTGTTCTTTGACCGACCGGTTCTGTAAGACAGGCCCGTGTGTCAGCCAGTCAGAGTGAGAAGCTCAGCTGCCTGATATATTGTGGAAAATGCTGACTCATGGAGGTGCTGCAACGGGAAGGTGCCAGGCAGACTACTTCTTGTGCAGCTGACCCTGACCTTAATGAACCTCCCTTGGACTGATGGGCTGGGATGCAGTCCCCTGACCGTCCTTCCTTCTCCTCCTTCACTCCACGGTCAGACCTGCATTCAGTGTGGCAACTGCCTCTGTCTTCTCCAGCTGCCGTCCTGTTTTCTCCCGCAGGGCACTTCCCCTACTAAGATCCTCTCAGGTGTAGTCCCAGCTTGCTGTCTGCTTTCCAGACGACCTGGACCAGCTCATGGAGAATTCTGTCCCCATGACCCTTCTTCTTTCTTCCTGTATTCTTTGCCTGCTTTATTTCATTTATTTATTTATTTTTAAGTAAAATTCTTATTTCATTTGCCTCAGTTACCATTTTCTGTTACTTCCTCACTCTGTTCCACCCTCCCTCTCAATGTCTTCCCTTCTTGACTAATGGGGTTCCTGCTATCTGTGTTCAGTTTTTAATAAATGTAGGATTGGTATGGGTGTAGAATCTCTGGGCAGGGTTCTTATCAAAGGTCCAGCTTTGAGCCTTGTGGAGCCCTGCCTCTTAGAATGTTGAGTGTGGGCATTAATGTTGAAATGCAACAAGGAAATGGGAAGTTCTGGGTCTATTTTGGTTTTGATACACAGGGAACTAATATATTTGAAATACTGGCTAAGGGCCAAACACTGCCCTGGTTCAGGTGGTTCACCCTCCACTCCCCACATTTTTTTAGGTTTAATCATCAGAGTCACCATGTGGAGTAGGAGGTATTATTCTATAGACAAGAAAAGTGAGGCTTAACAACCTTACCTCACTTGCCCGACACCATGAATCCACCGATCGTATCTTAGCTGAGGAGCACAATGTGCTTGATGACATTGTCTTTTTCAATTTGTCCTATGACTCCTGAGACCTATGGTGAACATATTGTTCCAGTGGTATAAATGTGGAAACTGAGGCCAGGGGTTGCAGTGACTCTGACACAACCAAGATAAATGCTGAATAGGTGCATCAAAAAGAGCTGGTGTTGGGGCACATGGGTGGCGCAGTCCGTTAAGCATCTGACTCTTGGTTTCAGCTCAGGTCGTGATCTGGGGGTCGTGAGATTGAGCCCCGCATCAGGATCCATGCTCAGTACGGAGTCTGCTTGAGTTTCTTCCCTCTCCTCGTTCTCTCTATCTCAAATAAATAAATCTTAAAAAAAAAAAAAAAAAAAAGAACTGGTGTCTGAGCATACACTGCAGTTTTAGTTGCACTCCTGCCTGGTTTTTAAATATGAAAGCCCTGAGGTGAGTTGAAAGATGAAAGTTTCATCCAGCTAAAACAAGGCTGTATGTGTGTGTCTGGCTGATCGTAGCCAATTCTCTGTTCTCAGCACACTGGGGTTTTAAAAATGCACAATGAACTGTAGTTGTCCAGCACTGATGTTTTATTCGGTTTCATGTGGTCCTTCTGATGCCTGCTCTATGATGAGAAGCTGTTTCCAAAGGGGCCATGTCAGAAATGATGCAATGCCCAGAAATGGCATTGTGTTGATTTTTTTTTTTTTAATCTGCTATAAGCATCCCTATTTGTACAGATTTGGTTCCTAATGATCCTGTCCTCACTTACATCTGCCTCCTGAGCCTGGGTCAGAAGTGACATTAGGAAGATAGCAGAAGGGAGATTCTTACTGTGAGCTTCGGCCAGTCTTAGTTTGGCTATGTTGGTAGGTTGAATCCTGGGCTGGTTCTTCTGTTCAGGGGCCCCCTAGGTCAGACACTCAGGATTTCTTATGAAACCAGTCCAAGAAAGAACCCAAAGACAGAGCTATAGGTACGATGAGAAGTTCCCGGGAGTTGAGGGTGTATGGGAGTCTATGGGAATGCAATGTGTTTGGGAGTATTGGTAGTTGGAAAAATGGTGAACCACGAAGTTCCAGTTGCCTTAGGTAAGCTGTAGGGCTGCATCTTTGAGAGACCGAGCTCTGTTTTAGTGAAGAGAAATTCTTGAGTTGCCTTAAGAAATTGTTGTTAACCATCCAGCTGTCCAGCTACCTGTTCTTTTATTTATTCCTTTCTTCATTCAGATATTTAATAAGCACCCACTATGTGCCAGGTGCTGGGCTGTGTGCTGGGGACACAAGAATGAACCAGACATAACCTTGTCTTAGGGGCCATACACTCCAGCAGATTTATGGGTTTGTGAACAATATTTAGTTCTGTGCAAGAAATACAGATATGGGTGAACATATTTTAAAATTTAAAATACTGAAAAATAAAAAAAAATTCAAGTGTATACGCTATTTTGATTCAGCACCTTTCTTCCCTTTTCTTCTAACTCTGGGTTGTGGGATGTCACATCTCCAGCCACAGTAACTGGTCTAAAGGGAAGGCCTGTGGCCCCAGCTGAATCAATCAATTCTTCCCCAGGATTTTTCCTATTGAATTCAGGAGCAAAGGAGACTTTTTTCTCTCTGTTCATTGAGCTGTAAGAATGACCAATAGTTAAGTCCCTTGACATGCCCAGATTAATTCTGAGAGACCAATGCTGACAGCTGGAGAGGGATATGAAAGAGAGTGCGGAGGGATGGGGGAGAAAGAGAGGGAGGGGTTGTATGGATAAGGATAGAGAGGGGGGAGAGTGAGGGGAGAGAGGGAGAGGGAGCTGGCTGGGTGGGGGGAGTGGGGAAGGTACGGACAGATGGAGGATGGGGGAGAGCGGGATGTATAGAAAGATAGAGAGGGAGGGAGAGAAGGAGGGAGAGAGAGAGTTTGAGCAGGAGGAAGATAGGAAAAGGGAAGAGGACACACATACAGGGGTGTGGGTTGGGGGTGGGGAGGCAACTCACAGAAACACACCACCTGATGGGCAGGAACAGAGAAAGAGAGACAGAGGGACAGAGAGAGGTGCTGGGGATTCCGAACCGAAAGTGCCATCCTCAGCCCTCAAGGTGCTCGAATGGAGCAGAGCAGGCAGAGAGAGCAGAGCAGGCAGACAGGTACCCATGGGTTGGGATGTATCATGGTGAGTACCCTGAGAAGGGCATGTACTGAGGGTGGGGGTGTCCCACATGGACTGTGTAGGGAAGGTTAGGGAAAGCCTTTGGAAGGAGAGCCAGGTCTGGATGGAAGGGTGAGCAGGAGTTTGTCACAGTTTAGTTTTCCAAATAAAGCACAGTGTATCCAGAAGTGTGGGGTCCGCATGCCTGGGGCACTCCTGTAACTGTCACAAGTGCAGCCTGGCTGAGGCACACAGTTCAGTGTTGGGGAGCAGCTGGGAGACCCTGGATGGGGCGGGGGGGTGGGGTGGGGAGCGCTGCTTAAGCAGCGTGGACCGAGTTGTGGGGGGTGCTGGCCAGCAGTGTAGGCCAAAGTCCATGCGCTACAGACACAGGGACCCGAAGAAAGAGCTGCTGGAACATGCAGATCTCTGCCCACATTTCCCCTTTCCCAAGGGATAGCCGAGGGCCCCTGTTTCTAACCGGACAACACTCCCTGAGGGAAACCACTTTACACAGCTATTAAAAAAGAGAAGAGGCAAACCACTCCCCCTGCCTGCAAGCCTCCCATTCAAGCACATTTCCTATCATTGTCTGGGCCAATACAGTGGCTTTCTAGATTGCTTTGCTCTTAATTTTTTTTTTTTTTTTTTTTTTAAGGTCAGGGAATAACTCCCAGTTCCTGAAGTATGCAGTACAGAGTGCCTGTCTAATGTATTCAACTCGCCCAGAGACACTTGAGATAATGACAGTGGGAAATTCCATATTTTGAAAAACCTAGATGCTGGGAGGGTTATTTTGTCAAGTTGTCTGTGTGATTTAGTGTCCCGTGGAGGTAAAAGCACGTGATGTACCTGCTGGGTGATTCCAAGGCTCAAAAGCCAGAACTTTCTCAGTGTTTCAAGGGATGAGAGGCAGATGCTGAAGTATGCTTTCCAAAATTCAGTGTAGGGAACATATAACATATTCAGTTATGTAAGAAAATTTCAAGCTTAACCTTTCCCTTCTATGTTGCCGAGTTTCCAACATACAAATGTGGGCGCTATCTTGGAGAGAGGCTGCAGATTGGAGCAATGAATGATTTTAAAAAATCATTTTTATTCTATCTTTGTGTCCTTTGAGAAGGAATAGGAAAGGCAGGGCAGGCAGATTGAGGCTTGGCCAATTTGAATCATTTCAGTGGGCTCTGGGGCATAGGGGCTGTCCCTAGTCTTCTGGTACCTGACCCTGGGTCAATTAGGGCAGGTGGCTAGTGGTCTGGAGAGCCCTGTGAAGGGGCTCGTGGGGGAGTATGGGCTCTGGATTGGTCTGTATTTGAAAAGTACACTTCGGGTGAGTTGTTCACTATCTCTAGGAACTGACTAGCTCTGGGAGGGGGAGCCCCTTGAGGGTCAGCAAGGCCCCAGCTGTCAAAGCATCCAAATACAGAAAATGAAAGACCTGGTTAATACCAGGGGCAGGTGGGGAAAGATAATATAGACGCAGAGTGGTGAGATAGAAACCACTCTGGAATAGGGCTCAGGGGACTTAGACCGATTCGATAATGAGACATTCTGATCACATCTTGGCTACAGTGATTGTTACTTTACTAATGAAGAAACCAAGCCCCAGAGAAGTTCATCAGGTCACTGGTAGTGAGGAGCAGGGCTGAGGCTTGAATGCAGGTCTCTCTGTCTTGCTATTCTTTACCTTTATGCTTTTCTCTTTCTCAAGATTGTTCAAAACCTATTATTCCTGGGCGCCTTGGTGGCTCAGTTGGTTAAGCGACTGCCTTCGGCTCAGGTCATGATCCTGGAGTCCCGGGATCGAGTCCCGCATCGGGCTCCCTGCTCGGCAGGGAGTCTGCTTCTCCCTCTCCCACTCCCCATTTGTGTTCCCTCTCTCGCTGTGTCTTTCTCTGTCAAATAAATAAATAAATAAAATCTTTAAAAAAAAAACACCTATTATTCCTGTCTTTCTCACCTCTAAGAGTTATTAGAAGATAATGAGTTTATATAAGTGAACACACTTTGTATCCAGTGAAGAGCTAGACAGAAGGTAACATTTTTGAGGTTATATTACAGGAATTCTATGATTCAGTCTTGAAATATATAAATTGAATTTATAGAATCTTAGAACCAAGGGAGGTGTTTGGACATCGTTTGGGCCCTGTCTCTGTTCTCAAACAGGTGAAGTCTGAAACTACTTATTTTCTCCTGGAGGGTGGCCAGACTCTCCCTTGGTAGCTTCATACCTTATCACTGTGATGAGAAGAAGATCAATGGATGCTTATTTCACAAGGATTTTGCTTAGTAAGTTACTTCTTCAGTGTACCCATAACACCCTGGTGATCTGAGCATTATTAACGAAGATCCTGGATGTACCTAATTGACCCAAAAGCCATGGCTGGAGATCTGGCTAAACAGATGTTACAGTTTATCCAGTCTGGTGTGGTTAGTGATAGTCTCGAATAGAAGTCCAGAGCTTTTTTGCCAGAGGAAATGGTGGAAAGAGCCCTAAGCCAAAGGAAGGGTCCTGGAGTTCTAGCACTCCTCGGTTACATACTAGATGGCTTGATCTCAGGTGGCAACTTGATCATTGTGACCCTCGCTTTTCCCAAAGAGTTGTGCTAGATGATGTTTCAAGTCCCTTTCAGCAAGGACAGGGTCCACTGTATCATTTAAGATTTGGATGGCTAATGTCATTTTGATAGAGGGGCAAAGTATTACTAAGTAGCTGGGAAGTGGGTTGTCTTTGATGTCTGATAGTTAATAAAATAGAGAAAGATTTACATGCAGAGCTGAACTCATCTTTGACTCTCATGCCAGCTATCTGCTGACTTCACTTCCTTGGTTAGCCCTGGGCTACTATAAATTAAACTTAACTGCTTTTTCCTGGGAATGATGCTCTGTAAATCAGCCCTGGAAGAGAGTGGCTCTGTCAAGAGGGCTTGACATGGGATATAGTCTAACCATTGGAAAGACAACCTATTATTTGGCAACTGCTTCTGAATATTAGTTTATGTCTTGGCAATTGTTTTCTTAATAATCCAAACCTGTCAAGGAAGCATAACTCACATGGCTTGGGCACTTGGCTGCCTTCTCTGCGTGGTAGGGGCTTATTAATCACTTCCTCTTCCCTTGAACCTTCCTTTCTGTATGGGGCGGAATTAAATTAACTGACCTCTTTCCAAGTAATTAGATCATTAACCCCCCTTTTAATAAAACCAGGAGACAATTTTATCTCAAATTAAACTGTATATTAGTGCTTGTTTTAGTAATGTCATCCATATGGCTCTCCGATATGCGCTGGTCCAGCATCAGTGATGATAATTCTCAGCACTGGTACTTAATCAGGCATGCCCCTACACTCACAAATAATCAATTTTTTGGTTTTAATTACCTAGTTAAAAAATACAGGAACCATCTCAATGTCACCTTGAATATCCACATTGTGGAAAAAAAAAAATGACCCTTCTGTGTCATCCGTAGCTGACTTGCTGAGCGGGAGGAGTTAGCAGAGCTCAAATAGTTGTCTCATTAAAACTAAAGTTGGTGCTGAAATTTCCATGTAACTCTTAGCCCCTCCCTCACCCAATCCAGTATCAGTGCTAAGAGAACTATGACTCCTACACTTCTCCAGAACCTTCCTAAGTTTACTCATGCATAGGAAAGAAAGGTAAAGTGATCTCACTTGGCCTTTTTCAACCCACAAAGACTCAGCAAATAATTGCAGTGGTCTGTGAATAAACAGCGGCAATGGGGTCATTTTAATGGGATTGAGACGCCCCTACAATCATGGTGACAGACTTAATCACTTCTCCGTGGGGAAAATGTCCAAGATTAGGCAGTTCATTACAGAAATGGGGACATGTTGAGAGAGGACTCTCAGAACCGAAAATGGAGTGCTGTTGATTACATTCGTGCTGCTTCCAAGGAATAGCTTTTCCTCAGGACGTCTCACCTCTGCCGAAGGCCACGTTGTGCCAAGAAATCTGGACCAAAAGGGTTTAGTT
Organism: Mirounga angustirostris; assembly: GCF_029215605.1. NCBI lineage: Eukaryota > Metazoa > Chordata > Mammalia > Carnivora > Phocidae > Mirounga > Mirounga angustirostris. Next base: position 169,258,943 of record NW_026991709.1, on the reverse strand, counting down.
AGGAAGCACTTGCTGAGTAGCCAGGACACTGGGCTTTTCGACCCACCAAGAATGCCTCAGGCTGAGAAGAGAGGTGAGCCACATTAAATCGATGTGTAGACACTAGATAGGAGTTAATCACCTTTTCACAACTTCCTATATTTGTGATAGGGAGTTTAAGTTGTTGAGGTCATTTTGAATAGAGAGACACAATATGTTCTGTCTCGGGGGAGAACATGCCTTTTTAGTGTAAGTTTGAGTTTGGCATAATTTGGATTTAGAGGGTGTGGTTGACCTGGTGTGTGCCTCACACACTCTTGGCACTAAGTTCTACACACAAGACCCATGTGGCTACCTACGCACACCTGTGCCTCTGTCTGAGGGACTTTTTTGTTGTTGAGTCTGGTGTGTGTGTGTGTCTGTCTCAGGTGGGGGCATGGTGAGCTGGCAATCCTGAGGGATTCCCCAGAGCAGTCTTCAACTAAAGGCAGATGGAGAGCTGGTGAATAAGAGCTACAGATCCCCTGCTTCTTGGGTGGGAAAGTCTGAGGCATGTTTCACCCTGTCTCCCAGAGCTCCCCAAAGAACCTGAGCTCCCAGTGCCTCCAGTATTAACTTGCTTCAAACACAGCTTTAATTGGTATTGTTCCTTGTCCCCATCTCATGTCTCCACCCCATGACAGTGCTTCCCACATGAACTAATTCATTTGAATACTTGCCCCAGGTGTGCTTCTGGGGAAACTCAACCTATTTTAAGGGGTGAGCTTGCCACTGAACAAGATAGGTTACTTATTACTGGGACATTATGGGGCTGTTCCCACCCACCACTCTAATATCTCAGAGGATGATTACTCACCATGGCACAGCATGCTCCAGTTTGTCTCATGGGGATAGCTGAGGGCAGAGAGAGTCTCAAACTCCTGGCAGAGTGGAAAGAGAAATGACAAGGGATTTAGTCAGGCTCATGCTGGGTTATGCTGTAATAACAAGCTAACCACATCACAGTTGAATGCTAGCTAGAGGGTTGTCCTTGGTGATTATCTTGTAAGGGTGACTCCAGAATTTGGCCTGTTTGCATCTGGGGGAGGCTGAGACACCTGGCAGTGTGAGGGCAAGGGATAAAAAGAGCAGCAGGCTGCATTCTCTGGATCAAAGGGCTGAGCTCTGAGGAGGGTAGGTGAGGATGAGCAAATGTGGGGAGAAGCATAGAATAGGTCCAATACAGGTGGCAAGTCTACCTGCAGGCAAGATTTGTGTTAAACATACGTACAAAAAATAAAATAGACCACAAATTACTTATCAGAATAAATTTTTGGTTTGATTTCTAAGATGTCAGACATTCACACTGTTAGTTTGCCCCAACACAAAAACTATTACTAGAAGTCTAGTGCAGCTCACAAGCTGAAAAAACCAACTGACCCTTCCCACTGCAGAAAGTCAGACCAGTCACTTTTGATTTGCATCTTGTAGTTTGAAAAGACAAATGGTGGTGAGACTTAACTTGTTACTTTGCAACTGGCAAGGTTGGTCGAGTGGGGGCTCATGTAAACCCTGGAGCTTTAAGGTAAATTGGGCAGTTTTTATACGGTCGTTGATCCTAGAATCTTGTATCAGGGAACATAAGAGTCCTTTGTTAAAGGGATACAAAATAGAGTTTGAAACGTATAACCATAGGGAAATTGAGGACTTGTTTTTTCAAATGGTTCACTCCTGGACAGGGAGTAACATGTGATCATGGGATTTTGAGTAAGAAAACCAGGGTTGGAGCTTCAGCATGATCCCATGTCAGCTGAGTCTCTGTGCAATTCTCCACCTTCTCAACTTGAGTTTCCTCCTATCCCAAGTTGGGGGGATAATAGTACCTGGGTCCAAGATCTGATGTGAGGGTGAAATGGCTTCACAAGACAAAGCACTCGGCGTGGGGTCAGGCGTGTGGCAAGTGCTTAATAATGGCAGTTACTGTTGTTTAAGTCCTGATGTGTGAAATAGGGCTTCAGTTATTTCTTCATTGTTGAAACAAATATTTATAGAACATCTACTGAGTGCTAGGAACTGTGCTAAATGCTGGGAAGAAAATGATGAATAAAACAAAGCCCAATCTTGTCCTGAAAGACATGAGAGACCAGGGCTCAGCAAACATCTTCTTAAAGGGCCAGATGGTGAATAGTTGAGGCTTTGTGGGGCATGGGGTATCTGTCGCACCCATCCGACTCTGCTACTAGAGCTTGAAATTGGCCTTAGATGATATGTAAATGAACGGACATGGATGTGTTCCAAGAAAACTTTATTTAGATAGGTAGAGAACCAGATTTGTCCTGTGGGCCATAATTTGCTAATCCTTGAGATGGCCAGTAATATACAGGCATTAATAGCTAGTATTTATTGAGAGCTTAACATGTATTTGTTCATTTATTTAACAGACACTTACATAGCAGTTACTATCAGTTAACTCACAGCAGTGACTGAGTTGGGTAATGATCAAATCACTTTCCACGTATTAACTCCTTCGGTCCTCATGATAACTCCATGAGGTTGATAAGATCCCCATTTTATAAGATGGGGTTGGTACTAGTATTATTCCTCTATTACAGATGAGGCAGCCAGGTCACTAAGAAGTTAAATAGGAGATAAGGCTGGGCTTTGAACCCAAACAAAGTCGTGCCAGAGTCTGTACTTGGAATCATTCTACACACAGCCTCCCTCCCATAAACACTTAAACTATGGACTCCCGTAAGTACGTCAAGGGGTAACAATAATGTTGCCCTCTCAGGTGGCTGTGACCCTCTCAAGAGTTGAAAGGGCTTGGTAAATTATGGCAGATTACAGAAACATGACTGACTTTTCTCTCTGGAGCAGCAACTCTCTGCCACTTAGTGGTGAGGAGTTGAGTTTGTTTCTGAATTGGAGAAGAGCGAGTGGGCAAGGAATGCTTGTTTACAGGTCTTGGAAAAGGGAAATGAGCCGGTTCTCTGAGGACACACCTCATTTCTTTCTTTGAAAGTCTTTGAACTTGAGGAATAAAACATTAACATCGGTTCTGATGACACTTCAGCTGTGGACAAACCCCAGGAGACAGTTCTTGTCATATCCATGAAACCAGAAGCTCAGGAGGAGTGGGCCTGCGTGCCCCAAATCTCACAGCTGAAAGTGGCAGAGCCAGGATTGAACCTGGATGCTCTCATTCTGAGGCATGCATACTTGGCCATGGGCACTAGGATGCAATGTCCTGTGTGTATACATACTGTTCCAGATCCTGTTCTTGATTTCATTAATTGGTCAGCATCGAGGGAAAGTGAGAAGAATCTGTTTAAACTGAGCATAGCTGGGAAAAGAGATGGTGTTCATCCTATTCAGACACTGTCTATGGAGTGCAAAGGATTTAATAAATAACAGTGTGCCCATCCTGATAATTAAAGCTTGTGAAAAATAATGACTTGGCTCAGAGGCATCATTACCTAGAATACCAGCCTAGTGTCTGTTTCAAAACAGTGATAATTTTTATGTCCTGCCATAAATGATCACTTAAACAGCTTGAAATAAAAATAGGGCACAGTGCCCCCTGTGCTTGTGGATTTTGTGCGAAAAAGCTGAACTTGCTGTTGAAGAGAAATGCTCATCTGTGCTGAAAATGCCTGTGGACTCTCTCCATGTTTTAATAAATAGTGGACTGCAAACAGCTTGTGTGGAATGGAGGAGGAGGGAGCCCAGGAGGTTTTAATTCGAAAAGAGAGGGGAAAAGGGCACATGGGGTCTGGAATGGCTTTGGAAACCATCTGGGAGGTTCTTCCATGTTAAATTGTGTCCCTAAAAAAGTAAGTTGAAGTCCTAAGTCCTAGTACCTGTGAATGGGACTTTATTTGGAAGAAGGGTCTTTACAGATGTAATGGAGATGTAAGTTGAGGTCACACTGGGATAAGGTGGGCCTTGGTCCAATATCCTTGGTGTCCATAAGGAGATGGCCACATGGACTTGAAAGAGGCAGAGATGGAAGTCGTGCAGCTGCAAGCCAAGGAAGGCCAGGGACTGATGAGGAGAGGAAGGGAGGAAGCTTGGGAGAGGCAAGGAAGGATTCTCCCTTGTTTTCAGACTTGCAGACTTTATAACTGGGAGAGAATGAATTTCTCTTGCTTTAAGTCAACTGCTTTGTGCTACTTTGTTACAGCAACTCTAGGGAATTAGTACAGAGGTGCTGTAGGGACGCACAGGAGGGAAGTAGGCATGTGTGTGTGTGTGTGTGTGTGGAGGGGGGGAAGGGATGGAATCATCAGGTAACTGTTCATCCGTGTTTTCATTTGTCATTCAGAAAGGAGGCAGTATGGTAATTAAGAGCAAAGCTTAGGAATCAGACCAATATTTGAATTTCTGCTCTTCTTCTATTCTGGGTGACTTTTAATAATAATCATAACCTCTAACATTTATTGATGAATTGATGATATCCTAGGCCTTGTGCCTTTAGCTAAATATGTCTCCATTTTATAGGCAAGGAAACTGAGTCACAAAGAGTAAGTCAATTGTCCAAAGTTTTTTATTCAAGTATATTTGCATATAACATTGTATAAATTGAAGTTTGACATCTCAATTTGATACACTTGTATATTTTAATAATATTGCCATTGTAGCAATAATTAGCACTCTATCACATTACATAAATGGTTAGAATAATTAAGTTTTAGGCTCTTAGCAAATTGGCTTACAATACTATATTGACTATACTGTGCATCTGATCTCTAGAACTTATTTGCTACTGGTTGTAGGTTCATATTCTTATTTATTTATCTATTTATTTATTTGAGAGAGAGTGAGTGTGAGCACGTGAGCAGGGGAAGGGCCAGCAGGAAAGAGAGGGAGAGAGAGAGAGAGAATCCCAAGTGGACTCCATGCTGAGGATGGAGCATGCTGTGGGGCTCGATCTCAGGACCCTGAGATCCTGACCTGAGCTGAAACCAAGAGTCAGATGCTCAACCAACTGAGCCCCCAACATGCCCTGCAGGTTAGTATTCCTAAACATTGTCTGTCCTATCCTTCCACCTTCCAGCCCTTGGTAATCACTATTTTACTTTGTTTTTACAAATTTGCCTTTTTTAGAATCCACATATAAGTGATATCATCCGGTGCTTGTCTTTATCTGTCTGACTTATCTCATTTAGCATGATATTCTCAAGGGGCATCCATGTGTTTGCAAATGGCAGGATGCCCTTCCTTCTCTAGTTAAAAGGCTAGCAAGTGGTTTTGGAAGTCCAGTACTTTGGCTCCAGAGATTCATCTATTAAACCACTATGCAACCCTTGAGACTCAGTTTTCTCAAGTGTTCAATGGGTAGCATCAGAATTCTGTCACAGAATTTTTCTGAGGGTTCCATTGAAAGGAATTTAGGCAACACATATAGAAAATGAAACTCAGTTATTCTTTAAAACTCCTCATCATTAAATAGTTGTAGACATACAGGAAGCTAAAAAAATAGTACAGGAAGGACCTGTGTACCCCTCACTCTGCTTTCCCCCATGGTGACACCTTCTGTAAGGGCAATACGTTGAAATCCCAGGAAAGTGACATTGTACAATCTTTACTCAGATGCCACCAGTTTTTAAATGCTTGGGGTCTGCCTGTCTCCGCATGTATGTCTCTGTCTGTCTGTCTCTATGGCTTTATGTCATTTTATCATATGTCTAGATTTATGTAATTACTAGCACAGTGAAGAGACAGGACTCTTCCCTCACTGCATAGGAACTCCTTTGGGCTACACTTTCATATTGCATGCTACCCCCCATCCCTAAGCCTAGGCTACTACTAATCTCTCCATCTTTATAATTTTGTCATTTTGAGAATGTTATATAAATGGAACCATACTGCATATAAACTTTTGAGATTGGCTTTTGTCACTCAGCATAATGCCAAGTATTTTTTGAGCTTTTCTATATACCAGGTGCTATGCCAGAAACCGTGGATAGAAAGTGTCAACCCCTCACTTTTTAAAAAAAAGTTTTTAAATTCCAGTTAGTTAATATACAGTATAATATTAATTTCAGGTGTACAATACAGAGATTCAGCACTTCCATACATCACCCAGTGCTCATCATGACAAGTGCATTCCTTAGTCCCCACCACCTACTTTATCCATCCCCCCCACTCACCTCCCTTCTAGTAACGATCAGTTAGTTGAGTTATAGTTGAGAGTCTATTTAACCCCTCACTTGAGCTTGAGCTGGTCAATTTGCTGCTTTGCTCTGTTACTGGTGGGAAAATGTCCCCAAGTTTGAAAAGATCAAGAGGCTACTTTTTTTCTGGTAGTAAACTTTGCCTCTTGTCATGCTGGCTTGCATTTCCAGCCAATTTTCTTCCTCAAGCCAAATGTTTTCAGTACTGTGATTAAGGAGTATGTGGAGAGGCTATCTGGGGAAAAAAATCTGCCATGGCAATATTTCAGTCTGGATGGCTCCATAAACACCCAATTACCCCTAATTTTGATGGTAGCTTTGGAGCGCTAATGGAGACCGTCTGCAGGCTGCCTGCTTTGGTGTCCCCTCCTACTCCATCGCAACTGCAGAGTTTTATGCATTTATGTGCAAAGGTTAATTCCCGATGATATGATCTATAGCAGGAAAATAGGAAGAAATCTGGAATATAAGTTGGTATGTTAACTGTTTGCAATGTACTGAGATAATGTTTCAGTCTATGAAAGTACAAGGCAGAGTGGAACAGCTTGTTTTACAAAAGGACTAAGATCCTAATAAACTGGTTTCTATTCTCTTCAGTGTTAACTAAGAAGCTGTGTGTCATGAACAAGTCAACTCCTTTGGACCTCTCTCTTCTGTGAGCAAGGCGGGCTCTGGATTATTGACCTTAAAGGTCTTTTAGGGATGGAAAAAACAATCCTATTTCTGTGTTTTGTGATCCTAGTTTATATAGTCATGACATCTTGGAACACCAAGAGTAAGGCTGTTTTAAAAAGTCCTTTGGAAGTCTTGATGGCACCATTCATGACCCATCCCTCAAACCCATGTGCATCATGACCCACCTACCTTGTTTCCCTGTGCTCACCTGGAAGGAGTGCTCTCTTTCAAAAGCTGACCTCTCTGTGAATGCTTGAGGGTCCAGCCCCTTTTCACCTTGAAATTCTGTCTCCTGCATCACTTTCTCTCTTTATTGGCTCACTGACTGCAACATGTGAATGAGCTCTGGCTATCACTCCTCTTCAAAACAAACAGCCTGCCTCCAGTGCAATCTCCTCCTCCAGCCTCCACCTTATTCCAATTCTCCCCTTTATTGCAAACATGTTGAGAGTCATCTGCACTTGCTGTTTCCTGTTCCTTGCATCCCATTCTCCCATCAACTGCCTGCAGGTGGGTTTCTGGGTTTACCAGGCCCATGAAACTGTGCCTTGTCTAGAACACCCTCCCCAAGGCCAAGTCCAGTGGGCCCTTCTCTGTCTTCATCTTGGCACCTTCTCAGCATCTTTGAACTCCATCCTTCTTGATTCATTCCCATCTTGGCCTCTCCTTGGCCACATTCTTTGGGCCATTCCTTCTCATTCTCCTTGGCTGGCTTCCCCACCTCAGGGTTTGGTCCTGAGCTGTTTCTATGTCTCTCTACACATTCTCTCCAGAATTTCTCCTTCAGTCTGCTGGCTTTAGAAAGTGTCTGAATTCTGATAATTCCAAATATATATCTTTGACCCATCCTCTCCTCTTAGCTCTAGACTTTTGTATTTCCTATTCTACACAGCGTTCAACTTATATGTTTCATAGGAATCTCAAACCCAAATGTCCAGGACAGATTTCTATTTTTTTTTTCTTCCCTAATTTCCCTTTCTCTGTGTCTTCCATACCTGCTTGCTCAAACCAACATGCTAGGTTCTAGACCCAAACTGAGATTTTCCCCTTTTCTCCCTACCTCATGGAATCCAAGTCACTGGGGTGACCGCATTGCAGTTGGCCCATTTTCCTACCTGCACCCTTACTTCTCTCATCAGCAGCCTCACCATGTCTCATCTGGGCATCCTAAAGCATCCTAACTGACCTTTGCTCTTGTACTCCTGCCTATATTGCATTTTCACCACAACGGCTAAAGTGATTAAAAAAAAATCAAATCCTACCACTGCCCTACTTCAAACTGTCCAGTATCTTCTCTTTGCATTTTGAAAGGCACTCAGACTTTACCAGTCTGCTCTGCCATTGCTTCCCTCCTTGCACACCAGGCCTAGCCAAGCTGGTCTTCATTCTAGTCCTCCAGCAAGCCACACCCCTTTGCACCTCTTTGCCTTGGTGCTTGGATATCCCTCCACCTGACATGCCCTTTCCCAAACTCTTCATATGACTGGCTACTTAGCAGTCATGTTCAGCATTAAATATGCCAGCTCCTCAGAGAGGCCTTTGCCTAATCACCTCTCTTAAAGCACACCTCCCGCCCCCCAACCCATTCATCATGAATCCTATTTTCTTCCTAGCCTGCATGCATCACCATCTGTAGTGATCTTGTTTTACTTACTTGTACCTATCAACTGTATTTTCCCTGAAGTCACAGTATTTTCCTTCCTTGTTTATCACTCTATCCTTCATTTCTAGAACAGAAGTTTTTGAATGAATGAATAGACTTTCAACTGAAAGGCAGTAATGTTTTTTCCACAGCTTTCTTGCGATAAAATTGTCTTAAAACATGGTGTAAGTTTAAAAAACAAACAAACAAACATGGTGTAAGTTTAAGGTGTACAATGTGTTTATTTGATTTATATATTGCAAAAACGATGACCACCATAGCATTAGCTAACCCCTTCATCATGTCACATTATTACCATTTCTTTTTTTGTGGTGAGAACATTTAAGATCTACTCTCTTAGCAACTTCCCCGTAGAAGATACAGTATTGTATAATCACCAAGCTGTACATTAGATCCCCACAACTTACTCATCTTCTACCTGAAAGTTTGTACTCTTTTAATTTACATTCAATTAATTAACATATAATTGTCTCAGGGGTACAGGTCTGTGATTCATCAGTTTTATATAAGATAAGAGCACTTATACACTTAGCATAATGCCCTCCATTTTCATCCATGTGGTCACAAATAGCAGGATTTTGAAAGAAAGTAATTTTAGACATGAAAAAATAATGTTAATAACAGCAAAGGCTGTAGTAGTGCTCACTGTGGAGCAGGAACTCTACTTTCTAGGTATGGAAACTGAGGCTTGGCAGTGGTTAATGACTGTCCAAAGGACAGGCAGCCAGAAGGAGAGAGTTAGGTTTGGACAGATTATGCCCTTCACATTATCAGTACTGACCCATTTTCATTTTGGGGAGAGAAGCAAAGAAAACCACATGGTGTATGGTGAGAGCCCCAGGTTCAGACCCCACTCCTGCGTCTTAATTAACGTGGGAGCTTGGGTGAATCAGTTCACTAAGCCTCAGTGGCTCAGCTATAAAGAGGGGACACTAGGGGCGCCTGGGTGGCTCAGTTGGTTAAGCGACTGCCTTCGGCTCAGGTCATGATCCTGGAGTCCCGGGATCGAGTCCCGCATCGGGCTCCCTGCTCAGCGGGGAGTCTGCTTCTCCCTCTGATTCTCCCCCTCTCATGCTCTCTCTCTCTCTCTCATTCTCTCTCTCAAATAAATAAATAAAATCTTTAAAAAAAAAAAAAAAAGAGGGGACACTAATACCAACTCACAGGGTGTTAGCATCTGAGATAACATAGTACCCGTATAGTGTTAAATGCATGGATATGTTGACAAGGTGCCTCGCCCAGCCTCTGGCATGCTGTACTTATATTACTTGTGAATATTTCTGCACTTTGGCTTTTATCTGAATTGAAGATAAGTGCTATGGTCTAAATGTTTGTGTCCCCCCAAAGTTCATCTGCCATAGCTTCATCCCCAAGGTGGTGGTATTTGGAAGTGGGACCTGTGGGAGGTGATTAGGTCATGAGGACAGAGTGCCCATGAGTGGGATTAGCACCCTGAGAAAAGAGGCCTCAGGGAGCTCCTCTGCCCCTTGTGCCCGGGGAGGACACAGAGGCTGTCCGTGAACCTGGAAGTGGTCCTTCATCAGGCAGAGAGCCTGACCATGCTGGCATCTTGATCTCAGACTTCAAGCCTTCAGAACTGTGAGAAATCCATGTTTGTGGTTGATAAACCACCTGGTCTGTGGTATTTTGTTAGAGCAGCCCAAAGAGACTGAGGGAGCAAGGATATATCGTTTCTGTGTATGAGATCCAGCAAAAGTACATGGTAAGTCCAGGGCTGGCTGGCAACCAGCTGTTCACCATTTAGCTGCCTCCTCCCTTCTAGGACATTTTACAGGCCTCTATCCCATAAGCCCAGTCCCCATAGGTGTCCTTTGCCCTGAGGTTCCATATGTAGGTCTGCCTCTTTCAGTCCTCCTTCCCAAACATGGATCCTGAGGCTGGCTGTCATATTAGCAACTGATCTGATAATTTCATCTGGGAACAAAATGATGGCTAATACTTGAAAGTGCTACCATGCTGGCTTTGTCCAAGTAGTCTTGTGGAAAGGCAAGGCTTGAAAGCTGAGGCTCTTTTCTCTTCTGGTGGAAATCCCAGGCCAATGGCAGGATTGGGAATATTTGGGGGCCAAGGAGCCTTCCTAGAGCCTGTAAGTCATCCAAAAGGTGGTTGCTGTCTCAGCTTTGGCCTACAACAGGCCCCTCATGCTCTCAGAGGGCCCTTGGGGAGTCATTTGCTGTGACGATGATACTTACATTGAATAAAGGAAAGCATCATCCAGGTACACATTTGTTCATTTGGTCCAGCGGAGTTGAAGTCAGATGTGTCTGCCACAATTATGGGGGAAGGACTGACGGAGCAATTTACCGGCAGCCAGCCACCTCGGAATGTTGTTTGTCAGCATTTGACTGTGGGCTGCAATCTCCAGCAAGAGAAGCCCAAGAAAAGCTACCAATTTATCTTAGAAACTGAATGAAAAAGGAAATGTCTAGGCTTTCACCCAACGGTCATGCCTGATACGCACTAAGGTTCTGTTGTGTACATATATACATGTAACTTTTTATTTTGGAATGATCTTAGATGTACAGAAAAATTGCAATGGTATGGTAAAGAGTTCCCCTGTACTCTTCACCAATGTTCCCCCAATGTTCTACTCAACTTTCGGAGCCATAATTTCTTGCCCTAGTGAAGAAAATCATTCACTTACCTAGTCTCTTCTTAGAACCAATTATGTGCCAGGCATGGTGTTAGGCGCTGGGGATAGTACAGTGATTAAGACGGACCCAGTCCCTGCCTTCATGAGCCTGATAGTGCGGCTTAGTGGATTGTAAATTGTGGTCTCTGGATCATCAATAGTGCCTTGGAACTTGTTAGAAATGCGAGTTCTCAGGCCCCATCCCATATGGGATCTAGGAACTTGAAAGGTAGGGCCCAGGAATCTGTATTTTTAACCAGCCCTCCAGGGGATTCTGATGCATGGTCAGGTTTGAGAACTGGTCTAGAGGGGAAAAAGAAATATTAAATAGAAAAAGTGGTGTTTTCACAATGGGAGATAGAGCTATAGGAACACATAATTGGGAGAGGCTGTCTAATCTGGAATATAGGAAAGACTTGGTTGAAAAAGGGTGTTTAAATTGCCATCTGGAGGATGAGGAGTGAGCCAGGTGGAGTGGTGCGTGAGGTCACTGCCGGGACTCAGGGTAAGAGACTTGATAGGCTAAATCTGGGCTCTCCAGCCACTCTAAAGTTGTAACTCAGGAAGATTAGTTTGGGGTTAAACCACTAGTTAAATCTAGCTTAGCTAGAAAATCCAATTAGCTAGTTCTCTGTATTTCCTAAATATTTCAGTTAATCAAGATTTTAAAAATCAAATCTATGTTGCATTTAGGGGATTTTTTTCATTAAAAAGAAAGAGCTTTGTGATCAGAGAGAGAAACCTGTTGTTGTGCAGACTGTATTTATATTAGCTCTGTGAGTCTGTTGAGCTCATTTCACTCTGCTGGCCTCCTTCATTGTCCTTACCTGTAAAATGAGGGGGCTGGACTCTGTCCGTCCAGCCATTTCCTTTCTGATGTCATGATCTAGAAATTGCTATATCATCGTATTGTTGTTTACTTTTAAAAAGTACATTTCTATTCCGTTCCTTCAATAGCTAATTCTACACATTGCCTACTGGTGACTGCAAGAGTGCTTTCCTGTTCTTTTCTCTGAAATTACTGCCATAAGTTTATCCCACAAGGATATATTATTTGCTCTAATGATCTGGTAATTATCAGGTAATGAAATGGCCGACCATAAATATATTATTAGGAGCAGTTGCTGTATGGAATATTTTTGTCATGCAATTAGAAAAGTTACATTTTAGTAATGCTGGAAGTTACATGCTGAAGAGACTGAAAATAGAGGACTAGGCTTCCATGTTCTGTTGAAATAAGTGTGAAGCCCACATATAAAAAGTCTAAGGGACCTAATTCCATGGACTAGAGTTGAAAGCCATGCTCTGTCTTTCAGTTTGCAGTGTGCCCTGCTGTCATTAATTGGAATGGTCCCCCAAGGAGAGCTGGATTAGGTAGCTGCATTTCTAAGCTGACCATCCTGACTTATGTTGTCCCTCTCAGTCCTTGACTGGGGAAAAGTTTCATTATGAGAGTATTACTTCTGATGGGCAGAGGGTTTTATATTCAAAGTCAGGCTCAGGATAGGTCCTTAATTGAAATGAATTTTTAACCACCTTGCAGTCAGGCCACTTCTGCATCTGGAGCTGTTATATGGACATCAGAATGTGACATATGGTCCTCCTCCGTCTGCATCATGAACTTGGTCCTGAATGTGAAGATTCGCAATGATGAATTTTAGCCTCTTAGATTTTAACCTTTGCTTTTGGCAGCCCCTAAACTGACACTTCTTTTTAATTGAATGTACCTCTAAAAATGTTTCATCTGGAAAATGGGAAGGTGCCAGGCAGTCTTAGTTGGGCAAAGTCCCCTTCTTCCCACGTTCAGTTGTCCTTTAACTGCACTGACAATAGTTGTGGGTGCTCTGCTTTCTATCTACTCATGAACCATTTCCCATTCTCCACTGGAAGCTCCTAGAGGACAAGGTCCATAGCCCACTCATGGTAGCATGATAATGTCAGCTAACACTTGAGAGTGCTAATTTCGAGTTAGGCACTTGGCATTTCATTTATTTCCCTTAAGTCTGTGAACACAACTGCACAATATACCCAACAATATATGGTGGCCTTCTCCACAAAGTAGATATTTTTTGTCCTATTTTATAAATGAGAAAACTAGGTGTAGAGAGGTTCAACAACTGCCTAAGGGACCCTGAGCTACTTGGTGCTGGAACCAGATTTCAAATCCATTTCTCCAACTCGAGAGCCTGTGCTCTGAATAGTTTGTCTCTCAAAACACCAAGAGACCTCTAACATCATAGGAACTCAATAAATAATTGGAGAGTGTGGGAGTGACTCTCCATCTAGGTTGTATGACAAGCTGAGGGACTTTGGGGATGGTAAAAATGCAGGAGAGGACGAAGGGGTGCATACTTGGGAAGTATGTAGACAGTGAGTGAGAGTCTGCACTATGCTTTTGATGTGAAGGAAATGAATGTCCAAGTATCTGAGTAAACCAAAGGAACTACTGTATTGCTTGTTATCCTGGCCATGCTAACAGTCAACCATCACTGGCAGGAGCAATATCCTTGTGGAACTTGTTTCCCATGTTGCTTGGTTGATTACATCATTACTTCAAGTCTCATGTAATAGGCTGTTGTACCTGTTGTTAGCTGGATCTGATGCAACTACTTTTTTGCTCAAGGCAATCTTCACAGGTTTAGGGAGTCAGTTCTGGGGAGTTCAATTACTAAGAGGGGTATCTGTGTGACTGTAGTTCTCTCATTCTGCTCTATTGCTTGCCATGCTTTGCTCTGCCCTTCTATCCACTTCTTTCCTGCTATAGAATTCCATTCTAAAAAAAAACCACCTTAAGTATCACAAGGGATTGAATGTTTGTGTTCCTCAAAAATTAATATGTTGAAATCTTAACCCCCAGTGTGATGGTCTTAGGAGGTGGGGCCTTTGGGAAGTGATTATGTCATAAAGGTGGAGTCATCACAGATGAGATTAATGTCTTTATAACAGAGACCCAGAGAACTCCCTTGTCCCTTCAGCCCTGTGAGACGAGACACCACATCTGCCAGGGCTGTGATCATGGACCTCCCAGGCCCCTCAACCATTAGAAAGATACTTCTGTTTATAAGCTACCCAGTTGATGGTATTCTGTTATGGCAGTCTGAATGGACTAAAACAAGTCCTATGTGCCAAACACTGTGTTAGGTATTGAAGACCCACACAAATGTTTAACTTGGGGATCAGGTTGGACAGGTTTTGTCCTTACCTAGTTTGGTGTCTGTTGAAGAGATAAGAAAATAGGAGATTTTAGTGTAGACAGGTGAGCCCTGTAGAAAGGTACTGTAGGGAGGATGGAGGATGGGAACTCAGGCTGCTGTTGGGGTGGAGTTGAATACATGAATCAGAGAAGGTACTTGGAGGGAGGGACTTCTTGTCACCTGAGAGATGAAAAGAAAATAGTTGGGCACAGGACATTTTAGCCATCCAATAAGAGGAGGCAAGTTAAAGACCAATCCAAACTCTTAATTTTTCTCCTTTCTTCAGTTTGCTTGTGGTTTGAGATCCCCAAATTTGGTGATCTAGAAGCGGGTCGTACTCATTTAATGTTACCCCCTTTCTTCTCATGGAAGTTGATAGTACAGAATGGCAGTGCTTGTTAACTAAGGGCTGGGTTGGGTTGGTCTGATATTCAGAGAACTCAGTAAGATTCAGGGTGTGGGAAGAGGGCAGAATAGAGAATTTGGATATTTCTAGATTCACTCAGCTTTCCAAGGGAAACCCTAAACCTAATTTCTGGAAAATTATTTTCCTGGTCAGATTTGCATTGCTGGAATTAAGTAGAAAATGTGGAGTTGTCTCTTGAACTCAATTTCTGTGGATTGATCTAGAATATGATTGGCCTAGGCAGGGACACCTGGGTGGCTCAGTTGGTTAAATGTCTGCCTTTGGCTCAGGTCATGATCCCAGGGTCCTGGGATCAAGTCCCACGTTGGGTTTATTGCTCAGTGGGGAGCCTGCTTCTCCCTCTGCTTGTGCTCTTTCCCTGACAGAGAAATAAATAAAATCTTAAAGAAAAATAGAATATGGTTGGCCTCATGTAAATTTAACAACATATTCCTAATTTTTAAGGGAAATTCTGTGCAGAGTCCTTTCAAATAGGCAATTACTTGTTTTGGACCCCAAATCCTGAAGGTACTTTCCTTTTAAGAAAAATTCTAAAAATTAAAAAAAATTTAAAAATTCTTTAACAATTTTATGATTTTATTTGGCACTCAATCATAAGTGCTAACATCAACACTCTTCCCCTTCCATTTAATAAGGAAGTTGTATCTCAAATTCAGAGTAATCTTTAGTTTTTAGGGATATTGAGGAGAATGTAGAGGTCAGGATGGCCTCTTAGGGTCCCAAACCAACTGTGATAGTAATTCCTAAAACCTTTCTCAGAGTAGGCATTAATACTTACTTCTCTTTTCCACTCTGACTTCACTGCTATCTTCTTGGCACTTCTTAAACAATGAAATTCTTTCTAATTCTAGAAATTAAATTCTAACTGTTAAAAGCTTTGACTATAGATTCACTGATTATTTTTCTTTTTTATTTTTTAACTTGACTCAAGAAGCTGGTGAACAATTTGTGTTGCCACTGTGTATTTGTGGTTTTCCAAAAACTGGATCTTTGATCTCTTTAGTGTTTTAAGAAAGATCAGTAACAAATCTTTAGGGCTTTGCGTAGTAAAGAATTTGGCCTTGCCCAGAGGGAGTCTTGGCCTTTGTCTTTGTGTCTGGCAAGTAATCGATGTCATATCTGGTAGGAGGGTCTTTTTTTAGGGTAGGGACTGACTACACCCAATAGTCATGAAGTAGGGGTTCACCACCCCAGAAAAACCAATCATGTGATTTAGGATGGGGGCTTCAGGTCACACTGTCAACCTGGGAGCTGAGACCAACCACACTGACAATCAGTCATACCTGTATAATGGATCCCTTTTAGGGGTTGAATTGTGTATCCTCAAAAGACACGTTGAAGTTCTAACCCCACCCCCTAGTCCCACAAAATATGACCTTATTTGAAAATAGGATTATCACAGATATAATTAATTAAGATGAGGTCATTCCCCATGTGGTATGATTGGTATCATTATAAAAAGAGGAAGGAAACACAAGAGGAGAGAGTCTAGTGACAACAGATGCAGAGCTAGGAATGATGTATCTACAAGCTAAAGAATGTCTTTAGGCACCAGAACCTAGAAGAAGCAAGGTAGGATTATCCCTACAAGTTTCAGTTGAAGTTAGGACCTGCCAACACCTTGATTTCAGACTTCTATCCTCCAGAATTGTGAGAGGAAAAAAATTGTGTGGTTTTCAGCTGCCTTTTTTGTGGTATTTTATTATGGCACCTCTAACAAACTAATAGATGACCAATAAAAATGGATAAAGAAAATGAATATAATGGAATATTATTCAGCCATAGGTACGAGCATTATCTTGCCATTTGTGACATCATGGAATGGTTCTTGAGGGTATTAGGCCAAGTGAAATAAGTCAAACAGAGAAAGACAGATACCATGTGCTCTCAATTATATGTGGAATCTAAAACAACTGAACTAAAAGAAACAGAGTAGAGTGGTAATTTCCGGAAGCTGGAGGATGGAGGAAAAGGGAAGATGTTAGTCAAAGGGTACGAACTTTCAGTTAGAAGATGAATAAATTCTGGGTATTGGATATATGGCATAGTGATTTTAGATAACAGTACTGTATTATATATTTGGAAGTTGCTAAGAGAGGGAATCGTAAATGTTATCACAAAAAAAGAAATGGTAATTATGTGACATGATACAGTGTCAGCTAACACTGAATGGTAATCATTTTACAATATAGAAGTGTATCAAATCAACATATTCTACACCTTAAACTCAGGCAATCTTATTTGTCAAATATATCTCAAAGCTGGACAAAAATAAATAATTCCCATTTGCATGTGCATAACTTGTCTTAGTATTTTCAATAAGTGTTTTTCATTTTAAAAGGAAACTTCTGTCTTCACTATAGAGAACAAACAGATGGTTACCAGAGAGAAGGTGGCTGTGAGCATGGGTGAAATAGATGATGGGAATTGAAGAGTACACTTACCTTGATGAGCACTGAGTAATGTACAGAATTGAGTCACTATGTTGTACACCTGAAACTAATATAACCCTGCATTTTAATGATACTGGAATTAAAAAACTTAATAAAAAAGAAAAACTATTGATTGTTCCTCTCCTCACAAAATGAACAAGTCTCTGGCTCTCATTCTCTCTTTACGTATATGAGCAACAGAAACACGTATTTGTCCTTTACATTTATTTGCATATTTACAGTCTCCAACACTCTTCATTTCATTGTGTAGATCCAAGTTTCTATTTGGTATGATTTTATTTACATTCAACTTTAACAGTTTTTGGAGTGTAGGACTGCTCATTGTGAATTCTCTCAGTTTTTGTTTGTCTTTATTTATTTTTAAATTTAAATTCAATTAACCAACATATAGTACATCATTAGTTTCAGAGGTAGAGTTTAGTGATTCATCAGTTGCGTATAACACCCAGTGCTCATCACATCACGTGCCCTCCTTAATACCCATCACCCGGTTACCCATCTCCCCACTCCCCTCCCTTCTGTAACCCTCAGTTTGTTTCCCAGAGTCAAGAGTCTCTCATGGTTTGTCTCCCTCTTTGTTTCTTCCCATTCAGTTTTCCCTCCCTTCCCCTAGGATCTTCTGCACTATTCCTTATGTTCCACATATGAGTGAAACCATATGATAATTGTCTTTCTCTGACTGACTTATTTCACTTAGCATAATACCATCCACTTCCATCCACGTTGATGTAAATGGTGGGTATTCATCCTTTCTGATGGCTGAGTAATATTCCATTGTATATATGAACCATAAAAAAAGGCCATCAAACAATATAAAACACATGTAAAGGATATTATTGAGTGAGCTCCAAGTGGAGCTTGACTCTACAAAGTGAGTCCAGAGGGAGAGGGAAGGCCCTTGTTCAGGGGCTGGCCGGCTACTCTGAAGGAAGGGGCCAGCAGGGCGCCGACAACCCCAGACTGCTGCTGGCTACAGCCAAGACCCACCAATTCCAACTCTGCAAAGGGTCAAACTGTGCCAAGGGAGGGTCGCAGTGGGGCTGCACTGCACTGAGGAGCTGGGAGAGCGAGCTCCGTGGCACATTCAGGTGGAGTTTGGTGACAGGAGAGCGTCAATCTGTGGCCTCAGGAACCTCTCTGGTGAGAAATTCCTCACACAAGTGCACAGCGTCCTCTGGTTGGCAGCCCTCTCCTGGGGTTGCCGCAGACCTGGGTTTCCCCAAGCAGGCCAGGCTGGGCTGAAGCTCAATCATGCACACAGACATCAGGATTTGCCCATTTAATCAATGTTATTGTGGTAACACTGGCCAGATTTTTACGTAAGAACTGGGCCTCCTCCTTTTCCATGGCTGGTGGTTTTGTTTTGGTTTTTTTTTTTGGTGGTGAGGGGGAGGTAGTGGGGTGGTGAATGGTGGTTTGCTCTGTTTTTAAATTTTTTTTAAAGGTTGTTACAAATTGGAGCTAGGAGAATTTGAACAACTCCCACACAGGGCGGTGTATGTAACACGGGAGTAGAGAAGCCACCAGAATTGCCAGGACCAGTCTCTTCTCCTTTGTGGAGGAGATAGCCCTGGGTCTGGGGAAAGTGAATGAGTGAAAAATGAACCAAATGCAAGAAAGTGGGAGTTGCAAGGGCAGGGGAAGAAAGGGAACTGCAAGTTTTTTGTTTTTGTTTTTTTTCCTTTCTTTCTTATCCTTAAGGGCTAAATGTAAATTGAAGGTTTTGGATCAATTTGGACAAGAAAAGAAACACCATTCTTTTAAAGTAGATTGAAGCAGTGATTTTTAAAACAAAGCAGAGCTAGACCATCTTAAATTTTTAATCCTTTATATGTTACCTAGGCCACTTTTGATTAAGAAAACTGTAGAAAGTACCACAAGCAAAAGCCAGGTGGCGGCACGTGTCAATTCCCACAGAGTCCTGCTTTGCAGGGTGTCTGAATGCACTGCTGGGGGTCTCCGCTCACACTCGCTGGGATAGGTCACGTCAGAGTTTAGTCCACAGCTTGCTTCTCCTTGTATTTCTTTGTAAACTCTTCAGCTTTCTTACAGAATGTTTTAAGGTCCTAAGAGTGTTCTTCAGCTAGGTCAGCCCAAAGTGGGTGCTTGGGCTGGAGGGTCGTTCCCCAGTGCTGTGAGGGACTGGATTACTTGGTCAGTTTTGGTTGCTGGCTTCCAGTTTTCAGCACTAAGTACTGGCAGACAGACCTGCCCCTTTTCGTGGATGTTCAGGTGATAGATCTTTGTTTTAAATGTGATCTCCAGTAGTTTGAATGCATACTCGGTGGGAAAGTTGATTTTGATTCTGAAGGCCCCTATATCATATGGAGGGTTGTCAGGAACAATAAACCCTTGCCAAGTCAAAATTAGCTTCATCAAACTGGATGTTATGGAAATTTTTCATTCCACATTTGTGGATTTCTTCAAGCTTCTTTATCCTCTTCCTGCTGGCTGCCGTCTTGGATCTGTTGTTGCTGCCTGAACCACATCTTCTTTATCCATTCATCTGTTTAAGGACATCTTGGCTCCTTCTACAGTTTGGCTATTGTGGACATTGCTGCTATGAACATTGGGGTGCATAAGGCCCTTCTTTTCACTACATCTGTATCTTTGGGGTAAATACCCAGTAGTGCAATTGCTGGGTGATAGGGTAGCTCTTTTTTTAACTTCTTGAGGAACCTCCATACTGTTTTCCAGAGTGGCTGTATCAGCTTGCATTCCCACCAACAGTGTAAGAGGGTTCCCCTTTCTCCACATCCTCGCCAACATTTGTTTTTTTCCTGTCTTGTTAATTTTAGCCATTCTAACTGGTGTAAGGTGATATCTCACTGTGGTTTTGATTTGTAGTTCCCTGATGACAAGTGATGTTGAACATTTCTT
The DNA here is from genome assembly GCF_029215605.1 of Mirounga angustirostris. Classification (NCBI taxonomy): domain Eukaryota; kingdom Metazoa; phylum Chordata; class Mammalia; order Carnivora; family Phocidae; genus Mirounga; species Mirounga angustirostris. Next base: position 169,238,864 of record NW_026991709.1, on the reverse strand, counting down.
CATGTGTCTGTTGTCCATTTGTGTGTCTTCTTTGGGGAAATGTCTGTTCATGTCTTCTGCCCATTTCTTGACTGGATTATTTGTTTTTTGGGTGTTGAGTTTGATAAGTTCTTTATAGATTTTGGGTACTAGCCTTTTATCTGATATGTCATTTGCGTATATCTTCTCCCATATTCCGTAGGTTGCCTTGTAGTTTTGTTGACTGTTTCTTTTGCTGTGCAGAAACTTTTTATTTTGATGAGGTCCCAATAGTTCATTTTTGCTTTTGTTTCCCTTGCCTTTGAAGATGTGTCTTGCAAGAAGTTGCTATGGCTGAGGTCGAACAGGTTGCTGCCTATGTTTTCCTCTAGGATTTTGATGGATTCCTGTCTCACATTTAGGTTTTGTTTGTCTCCAGGTGTCCCTAATCTCACATTTCTTTAGCAGTGTTGTCTTTGCTATTAATAAGTGAATTTTTCTTTTTTTTTTTTTAAAGATTTTATTTTATTTATTTGAGACAGAGAGAGAGAGAGAGTACAAGAGGGGGTAGGGTGAGAGGGAGAAGCAGACTCCCTGCCGAGCAGGGAGCCTGATATGGGACTTGATCCCAGGACTCCGGGATCATGACCTGAGCCGAAGGCAGTCGCTTAACTAATTGAGACACCCAGGCACCCATGAATTTTTCTTTTGATAATACACTTTTAACTCTAGAAGTTTGGGGCTTTTAAAAGTATCTTTCATTTCTCTTCTCACCATGTTCATGCCTTTCCTTAAATACTAGAATATAGATGTAATAGCTGTTTTCATATCCTGTCTTCTAATGTGGTCTATAGTTTTCTTTCTGTTTCTATTGATTAATTTATGGGTCACATTTTCCTACTTCTTGATTGTCTATTAATTTTAAATTGAATGCTAGACATTGCATATTTGATTTGTTGAGAGTATGGATTTTGTTGTCTTCCTTTAAAGAGTGTTGGGCTTTGTTCTGGGAGACCATTAAGCTGCCCCTGAATCAGCTTAATCTTTTCCAGTCTTATTGTAAAGCTTTGTTAGGTTAGGCATAGTGTAGCTTTTACTTTAGGAATACTTTAGTTCCACTACTTTTGGGGTTAGGTTAACTTTGTTTCCCTACTTTGGGACCTTTTTGGGCCCCCTTCTGAATTTTCCAAATAGTCATTGTGGACTCTCTCCACTTGCTGTTGGAGTTTGAAAGATTCTCAGATCTGTGCAAACCTGGAAACCATTCAGCTCATAGATCCCTGGTTACTATTGGCCTTAGCTCATGGAATTTCACTTTACACATATATTCTATAGAGATTCCAGGTTATCTCAGTGTAGACTTTGAAGTTCTTTCTTTGTGTCTAACTACTCTCCTCTCTAGAACTCTTCCCTGCAACCTCCAGCCCCTTGACATACCCTGAACTTCAATCTCTATTTCCTCAATTCAGTGAGACCTCCATGTTTGGGACCCTCCCACCCCCTACCCCCGATCCCATACCTGCTCTGTGGTCAGGAGTCTGCCTCTAATTGGGAAGCTGGGCAATCATTGGGATGACCTCATTTGTTTCCCTTCTTTCAGGCATTACAGTTTTGCATTTCTCATTATCCAGTGTCTGAAAGCTGTTTCATAGATTTTGTCCATTGTTCTACTTGTTTAAGGTGGAAGTTGAACCTGGTCTCTATTACTCCATCTTGGCCATCTCTGAATAAAATAAGACAGCTCATGTAATACATAATTAAATTCTCTGAATATTTAATCTGCATCAGTTCTGTCACCTTTGATTATTAAGGATGTTTGAAGCTTATTCCTTTGTCTTTAGAGATTCACTGGGAGCTGACATTTTGGGTAAAACATCCTGTCTCTCCTCTGTTCAGTTCAGAAATGTTTGTCCCATCCAAAATGTCACAAAGTTATATTCTTTCTACTGGTTTCAACAGGAATTAGTGCCATTCTGTGACTTAGTCTTAATAAGGATATAATAGCCCCATATTTCTGTGGGCTTGAAGTTGGTGTTGACAGAGGAATCAAGGGGCAAACATGGTTGTCTTTCTTGATTGCAAATAGAGTAGTCCCCCTTTTTCATAGAGGATATATTCCGAGATCCCCAGTGGATACCTGATATGGTGGATAGTATTGAACTCTAAGTTTTTTCCTATACATAGATACCTATCATAAAGTTTAATTTCTGGATTATGCACAGTAAAAGATTAATGACAATAACTGGTAATATAGTTGAACAATTAAAACAATATACTGTAATAAATGTTTGTGAATGTGGTCTCTTTCTTTTTCAAAATATCTTAGTATTCTGTATTCTTGGGGTAAATACCTCACAGCACAATTGGTGGATCATAGGGTAGTTCTATGTTTACAGGAGCATTATCTACAATAGCCAAATTATGGAAATAACCCAAATGTCCATTGGCTGATGAATGGATAAAGAAGATGTGGGGTGTGAATATTATTCAGTCATATGAATATTACTCAGTCATAAAAGTATGAAATCTTGCCATTTGCAATGATGTGGATGGAGCTGGAGAGTATTATGCTAAGTGAAATAAGTCAGAGAAAGACAAATACCATATGATTTCACTCATGTGAAATTTAAGAAACAAAATAAAGAAGAAAAAAAAAACACAAGAGGATCATAGGGGGAAAAAAAGAGAGGGAAACCAAGAAACAGACTCTTAACTATAGAGAACAAACAGATGGTTACCAGAGGGGAGGTAGGTAGGGGGATGGGTAAACAGGTGGTAAGGATTAAGGAGTACACTTGTCATGAGCTTCAGGTATTGTATGTAAGTGCTGAATCACTAAATTGTAACCTGAAACTAATATTACACTGTATGTTAACTAACTAGAGTTTAAATAAAAATTTAGAAAAAAAGGAAAAAAATCCCCAAATATCTTAGTATTCTGTACTCACCTGTCATTTTCTTGTGATGATATGAGATGATAAAATGCCTACATGATGAGGTGAAGTAAGGTGAACGATTTAGAAATTGTGATGTAGTGTTAGGTGACTGATGATCTTCTGATGATATCTCAGAAGGAGGTTCATCTGCTTCCAGACCACAGTTGACCTTTGGTAATTAAAACTGCAGAAAGCAGAACCATGGATAAGGGAGATGGGGGAGCCTACTCTACAGGTAACATTGCTTGATAGTTCTGTCTTATATTTTAATAACTTGCCTATGTCTACTAACTAGCTGTGTGAAATTTTAGAAGTACTTACTCTCTTATACCTCTGTTGCCTTCACTCTATTTGTAAATATACTTACTGGTAGAATGATTGTGAGGATTAAGGACTTAATATGTTAAGAGCTCAGAACCTAGTGATCCCTTAATAAATGTTAGCTATTTTCTGGCTTCTTTACATATTATTTTCTTAAAGCTTTATGGCCTCTACTTATACTTTTCAACCCTGTTTCCTGCTAGTTAAGATTTTAATGAAGTAAGATAATTAGATCAAAAAGTATAGTAGATTCCAATACAGGTTCAAGAAATATGTTAATACCTAGAAATATTTTCAGAGATAGCTAGCTGAAGGATTACTGATGACATTGCGTGATTGCAGAATGCATAGCAGCCTACCATAGAATGTAACTGGGGGCATTTCAGACACTATAATTGGATATTTTAAAAAGTAAAAGTTAAACAGTTTACTTTGAAATTTATAATAAATAGTTATACCTTATTTTTGGATAGTGTTTCAATGTATTTTTTCAGATATCATTTCAATTGGCTCCTCTTCCTAAGCTATAGGATAGTCAAGAGTTATTTTTAAGGGGTGCCTGGGTAGCTCAGTCAGTTAAGCCGATAACTCTTGATTTTGGCTCAGATGGTGATCTCAGAGTCCTGAGATCGAGCCCCAGTGAGGGTTCCCCGCTCAACGGGGAGTCTGCCCCTCCCCCTCTCCCTCTACTCTCCACCCCCCACTCCAGTACATGCTGTCTCTCTCTCCAAAAAAATAAATCTTAAAAAAAAACAAAAACAAAAACAAAATTTAGGGGTGCCTGGGTGGCTCAGTCAATTAAGCATCTGCCTTTGGCTCAGGTAATGATCCCAGGGTCCTGGGATCGAGTCCCCTGTTGGGCTCCATGCTCAGTGGGGAGTCTGATTCTCCCTCTCCCTCTGCCTGCCGCTCCCCCTGCTTGTGCTCTCTCTCTCTCTGTCAAATAAATAAATAAAAAAAAAATCTTAAAAAAAATAAAAAGAAAAAAAGAAAAAAAATGAGTGATTTTAAAAGGTAGGATTCTGATTTTCATTAAGATATGATGACTTGCCCAGAATTATTATTTATATTTAAGAAGAAATTTAAATTGTTGAATTGGTAAAGATTGAACTGTCCTGGTTGGTACAGCTTATTGATATTTGTTTAACTTAAAATTTCAATTCCAATGACTGTAATTCAGTGATAGTGATAACTTTGGTGTTGATGGAGTTCAGCTCTGGAACAGGAAAGAACATATTTGATTTTCTGAGCCCTTTGGGTATCTAGTATTTTTGAACATTACACTCAAAAATAATTTAGTAAAATATGGCTCTTGAGATACCTCTTAAAAAATAAACTGATATTAAGGAGGTAAGGAGAATAAAAATACTTCTCTACATATTCTCCCTTCTTTTAAACTTGTAAAATACTCCATGTATTTAGTAAAAGATTCAGGTTAAATGAGCAGTCAACCTCTAATGGATGAGAGAAGTGGCATTTTAATATAAGTACTTGTCAATTCTGAAAGGCAAATATTTTCATGATTAAAGACTTTGGCAATTAAATTGTTACTGACGTTTTATGAATAAAAAAGGATGTATAATGTTAATTAGGATAAAAGAAGCTCGTCTCTCTTTGATTCAATAAAAATGATACTTGAATACTTCTACTTTTAAATCAAGTTTATTACAGTTGGGGCTCTCACTTGGCCAGTTGGAACCAATCAGACATAGCATGTGTAATCTGTCAACTTTATTTTTTGGACTTACTACACTGGGGTGAAGTAGGCCCCAATGGCTATGATTATGAACAATATTCTTTAATAAATGATATCACCTCCTTACACAGCACTGCTGAGCTATTTCGTGACAGACAGTAGGACTGATCCAGGCCAACATAACGGGGGAAGAGTTTGTCTTGAATGATCTGCTATCCTCTTTGGGCAACCTCCTGCATTTCAAGGCTTTCTCTCTCTTCCCCAGGAATTGCCTCTATTCGATCCTTTTAAACAGCAAATACTTACTTTCACAGTTCTGGAGTCTGGGAGGTCCAAGATGAAAGTGCTGACTGATTAGGTTCCTGGTGAGGGCCCTCTTCCTGGTTTACAGATGACTGTTTTCTTGCTGTGCCCTCACATGCTGGAAGGCAGAGAGAGAAGCCGCAAGTTCTTTGGTGTCTCTTCTTAGAAGGACACTAATCCCATTATGAAGGCCCCATCTTCATGATTTAATTATCTCCCATAGGCCCCATCTCCAAACACCATCCCACTGGGGGTTAGGGTTTTAACATATGAATATGGGGAGGGAGACAAAAACATGTGGTCCATAATATAGACATTTTCCTGATACAAAATGCTGGTCCTATGGTTGCCTTGGGCAGTGCATATTGGTTAAGGGCACCGGTCTTGGAGTCAGGCAGATGCTGGGAAAGTGATCATTCTGAGCTTGTCTTTTGTCAAATGCAGACAGTAATGGATCCCTTCTCATATGACAGTTACGAAAATTCAATAGTGTAAGGAAATCCTATGTGCCATCTAGCATGCTGCCAGAAACAAGGGAAATGCTCACTAAATTGTAGTTATTCTAATCTGTTAATGTTCCTTATTATTTAATCGAAACTGTTGCTTATGGGAGCATCTCTTGTGTGGAGGGAAGGAATCAAAGAGATGGTAGGAATAAAAATTATCATAAATAAGCAAATTCAGGAGCCACTTTGTTGGTCAGCCACGGGGAGTGGAACAGCAGGGACAAGGCAGGGAGAGAAAGACATAGCATGGAACCAGCCACAAGGAGTGGGTCAGGAAGGATGTGAACATAGCAGGCATGTGACTAAGTGGAGTTCAAGGTTTTTGTCAGAGCTGTCACTCTGCTGCTAGCTGCCCTGTCCATGGAAACCCCACCTTATGATAATGACATTATAATAAGAAAGATGGTGCCCAAATGAGGAAACTGTAATTATAAGGGGAGTCAAACATCCTTTAATTAGCTCCGCCTTGTGGGAAAGCTCTGGGGTGAAGTAAGTAATGCAAAATGAGCTCTTGTAGGAATTTGAGTTAGAAACACAAGGGGTATGTGGAGACTGTTGTTTTAGACCCTTGGATATTATTCATTTCTTCCTTGACCTACCAATTCCATTTGAGTTGGCACAGCTAATAAATCACATGGTTGTCTGTGTCTTCCCCTTCTACTATTGGCATTGTTGGCTATTTAAGGAAACAGAGTGAGAAAAGGTGAAAGTGTTTTCTTCTGATTCCTGGAGGAGGTTAGCGGAGTTCAGGGCAACCTCAGAGGACTGTTAGTGTTTTTTTCCCCCTCATTCTTAACTTTGCCTGAAAAGGATGGGCCTACCCAGAACAAGAAATAGAGCAGGGAGTCAGTAATCATGATTTTGTTTCATGTACATACATGTACACATATGTGCATACATATGCATATATAATGTGAGCTAATGCCTTTGGTAGGAGCTGTGCATGGAAGCATGATCCTTCGGCTCAGAATTTTGGATCTGTTTGGAGAAAGTACACAGGGCAGAATTGCATGAGCAGCACATCTGTATGGTCAGTTTAATGCGGGGTAAAATCGCATCCTAAGTCTTCTTGTTTAAGGGAGTGTCTAGGTCAGGAGGGTTGAGTCAAAGACCTCATGTTTGTATTGCCTAAGCCAGCCTGAGTGTGTAGCATCACTAAAGATGGGTTCTATTTGGGCCTTAGAGTCTCCCTTCCCCCGTAATAAGTTGGTAAAGATGCAATAAACTCCTCTTTCTCTTTGTCCTTTTCAGACCTCTTCTCTGCTTACCTTGCGTTTAAACTTCTCCTGTCTTGTCCCAGACACTAACACCTTGACCACATTTCCTGCCTGTCTCTCCGGTCTATCACTGTAGCGTAGAGACATGTTTTATATTCATAATCTTGCCTTTTATTTTTGATTCCTAGGAGACTTGTCATATTGCAGTAATAGAGCTATAACCCTGGTGTAAAAGTATAAGGGGAAAAGTACCAGTTGTTCGAGACTTAACTCTTGATTTCTCTTGTTCTTTAAGAGAAAACTTAGAACATCTGGAGACAGTTTATGTTCAGCCTTCTTCCAGCCTATTTTAGGAAGCAAGTTTGAAATGGTTCAGTAGTGAATGGGAGTTCTGTAATGCTCTGGCGAATTTAGATTAGGAGAAGTGACCTTTTGATATTCACTGGATAAATCCATACTGTGGGGGTAATAACTCTGCTACCTGCCTTCTCTGTAGTTTTTACATTTCTAACCATATACCAGCTTTATTTTTCTGGTGTCCTCTGCTATGTAATCTGGGAGCCACGGAGTGGGATGACCTGGAATCAGAGAAAGAGATTAATTGAAATGAGGTTTTTTGGAACTGAGCATAGCCAGCCTTTGGAAAGCAGGGCTTCAAAATGGGAGGGGAACCAAGAAATGTTTTCGTGCTTTGCCCTGTACCAGCTCTCTCCTTGGAAAATTCCCACATCTGAACTGATGTTACTTAAATTCACAGTAAGAGAGGCAAGTCTTTATATTATTCTGCTCAGGTTGTAAGGGGGATCTTTAAAGAAGTAATAACAGAGATGTATGTTGCATCTGGGGAAACTGAGAATCTGTTACTCTGATTATAAAATGTGATGTTTTGTAACATTCCTGAACATTGTCCCTTCATCTGCTGCCTCTTTTTCAGATGATGGATTGAGTAGTGCTGGGAAATTTGCTTCTTCTTTTCTTGTGATTCTACCTTTAGAAGAAGAGGAAGTTAGAGCTGGGATGAAGCATTCTTTAATCCTATTAATGTTTATTTCAGTGTTATTTACATGCAAAATAAACTCAAATATATTCTCTTTGTAATCAAGGTAAATACCTAAATATACAGAGTAAAATATGAGAGTTACCATTTACCACTCCGATTCCTTTCTCCCTTAGCCATCTTAATGAAATGAACACCTCCTTGTATTAATCACCTATTCATGATCTCTGGCAGGATTTAGGCTTCTTCTGAACCACATACACTTTCTAGTGAGTCTTCTTGTACATCACATTGTCATCTGTAGTTTTCTCTGGGTTTGGATCTCTTTAGAATTGATCCTAAATGCCTTTCACATTTAGGGAGTCCCGGAATTTCTGGCTCACTCAGAGCTTAAATGCAGAGTTTCTTATCCAGCAAATAGTACCCAAACAATGTGCAGTGCTACAGATTTATTTTGTTTTAATAACTTTTATATTACTTTACAGAATTTTGAGTAGGCAGGACGGTGGTTGCATATGCTTATTCTATATTTGACCTAATCTCTCCATCTAAATTTAGAGATGAAGTTAAGATAATGTAAATGATTTGCCTATAACTGCACTGTGTGCCTAGAGTGGAGTCTATTAAAAGAAATCCGGAGTCTATTAAAAGAAAGCCAAGCCAAGAGGTCCTCTGAGCCTTGGTTTCATACTCTTTCCATGGCAGTACACTGAATCTAAGTTTTCTATAAATTATAAACATTTCTAAGGTGGGCACAGTGTTATTTGGGAGGTAGATATTTAAAACATAAGATCATGGTTTAAAGAGCTATGTGAATTAGCAAAGACTTGCGGTAACATAGTCGAAAAAAATTAGCCAAGGCCCAGGAGAAATTAGTCTCCAGACAAGTAAGGATGTTAATAGAAATCGATAATGCAGTTGGAAGCTCATGTACAACTCTTTGCTTTCTATATTTTTCCTCTGACACTTTGAACATGAAGGTAATGCTAATCACTTCTATCTTCCATTACTGAGTAGTTTGAACCTATAACACTGACTTAGCACAAATGAAGTTAATGAGCCAAAGGCAAGATTTTGATGTTCCTCACAACAAATATATTAAATAAACTGCTGAGGGAAGTGCATGGATTTGAAATGAGGGGGTTTTCTGTAGACTTGAGCTAAATTCTGCTAACCTACAATTGATAAATCCACTCATTCAACAAATATTTATCAAGTGCCAACTACGTAATAAGACTTAGGGACATAGAATCCTCAGAATATGGAAGTGAACAAAATAGACATGGTTCTCTCAAGGCTTTGAGTTGAATATGGAAGATGGACCTTCAATGGATAATGGCACGAACAATTGGGTACAATTGTATTCAGTGATATAAAAGATGAAAAGAGCACGTAAGGCAATTGAACCTATTCATGCAATGGAGAGAAGTCAGTGTGGCTGAGAGAGAGAGGTAAGACCTGGGTCACGTATTTTCTTAATATAGCCTGTCCAATGACCTTTTCCAGCAATCTGTAGAGAAATCTTAGATATTCTAGCAGTGAGAAGACAGTAAGGTGTATAGGATTGAAGCTGGATGTATTCTTTCCTTCAGAGTTTTCCTGAGAAGGAAAATCAATTTTCAAAGAACAATGGGTGACATTAGCCCTATTTGTATTCATCCAAAAGCCAAGCAAAGTAGACCATCTACACTGTTGAAGCCTGAGTGGTATCTTCTAGGATTTCATTAAGCAGTGTTTCCTTTGTCCCAAGTGTTGTTTTTCTTCTACAGAATTTTGTTCAGAGTAACTTGGTACTCTATATACCAGGTTTAATTTATTCTGTTTAGGCACTAATCACAAGCTGCATTATTTATGTGGGAATCATTTTGAAGTCTGTGCTTTGCACCTTCCAGACAAAATTAGAATTACAGTATGTAAACTGCACAGGGAAAGGAAATCTCTTCCAAATTAGATTCTCTGTGAGTTTAAATGTGGAAAAGTAGGTGCTATTTTTGTCATCTTATTTTTTTTGAATAAATTTAACTTTAGAATAGTTTTAGATTTACTGAAAAATCATGCAGGAAGTAGAAAGAGTTCCCATACACTCCACACCAGCTTTAACCTCCTATATTAATTAATATGGTACATTTGTCATACTCAGTAAATAAATATTGGTGAGTATTATAAAGACCATACTCTATTTAGATTTCCTTAGTTCCCACCTAATGTCCTTTTTCTGCCCCAAGATCCTATTCAGGATCCCACATCACACTTAGTTGTCAGGTCTCCTTAGGCTTCTCTTGGCTGTGAGTTTCTTAGACGTTCCTTGTTTATGATGACCTTGACAGTTTTGAGGATACTGGTCAGGGGTTTTGTAGGATGCTCTTCAGTTGGGATATGTCTTATGTTTTTCTCATGATTAGACTGGGGTTATAGGTCCAGGGAGGAAGACCACAGAGATAAAGTGCCACATCAGATCAAGGGCATAGGTTGTCCACATTACTCATCACTGTGGATATTAAACTTGATAACCTGGTTGAGGTCGTGTTTGTCAGGTTACTCTGCTACAAAGTTATTTTCCCTACACCATTTTATCCTTTACTCTTTGGGAAGATGTCACTATGTGTGGGCCACACTTAAGGAATGAGGAGTTTGGCTCCTCCTCCTTTAGCTTGGCGTATCTACATACATTATTTAGAACTCTGCACGGGAGTTCTCTTGTTTTCTTTCTTTTCTTTTCTTTTCTTTCATCACTATGGACTAACAGGTACTTATACTTTGGATTATAATCCAATATTGCTTCTTTGCTTAAGTTGTTTAGGTTTTGGCCGTTGGGAGCTCTTTCAGCTGGTTTCCATGTCCCTTGATGTGCCCTCACTATTTTTTTTTTAATACTTCATTTGAGAGAGAGAGAGCATGAGAGAGAGAGAGAGAGCACAAGCAGGGGGAAGGGGTAGAGGGAGAGGGAAAAGCAGACTCCCCACTGCAGGACTCCCTGCAGGACTTGATCCCAGGACCCTGGGATCATGACCTGAGCTGAAGGCAGACGCTTAACCAACTGATCCACCCAGATGCCCTTGTGCCTTCACTATTGTAAGCTTTTTGGAATAATCTTTTTTTTGTTTGTTTGTTACAAAGAGTGCTCTGTTTATTGCAGCCATTGATAGCTCAATCTGTTATAAACCTTAAGGTAAAAAGACCCGAAACAACCCACCCTCCTGCCCAAATTGGAAATATCTACCCTGGAAAAATTATTTTATTCTTTTGTCTTGTTCTCCTTGACCTTGGGCCATCCCTGATAGGAGATTCAAGCTTGTGAGTTTGTGCTTGGGGTGCCTTTCCTGTGCTGTCAGGAAGAATCAAGATCAGCCACTGTTTTCCATAAAGGGCAAAATAGTAAATATTTTCAGCTTTGAGATCCAGAAGGTCTCTGTTGCAACTGCTTGACTCTGCCTTTGTAGTGCGAAAGCACCAGACTATATGCAAATAAACGGGGTAGCTGTTTTCTAATAACACTCTACTTAAAAAAGTAGATAGTGGTCTGGGTTTGGTCTGTGGCCTGTGGTTTGCCAATTTTGGATTAAGAGAACTGCTTCTGCAGACAAGAGTTCAAGTCTTATCATTTACTGACTGTGTGGTCATGGGCAAGTAATTTAACTTCCAGTAACTTCTAGCATTCCTCAGCTCAATGGAAGGTGTAGTAATAACATTACTGCTCGTATATGATAAAAGTAGAGCACGTAGCTCAGTGCCTAGCATGTGCTTGTTAGCTATTATTAGGGTGACTTTATAATTTACTGCTAAATCAAGACTTCTGGGAGGGAAAAGGGGTGATATGAATAATGATGCTGGGACTATCGGTATAAACATCTGCCCAAGCATGTGTGGCCACGTTAGCTGTGATTATTAGGATCCTCTCTCTCCTCTCCTAACACCTGCAATTTCCTGCAAATATTCTGTTCTCCTGCTTTCTATGGCAGGATCCAGCTTAGGCTGGGAAATTACCCTTCCTTCTTTGTTCTCTTTTTTTGATCTCATGAAATGACCTGATTAGATGAGTCTTGGACTGTATTACTCCATCTGACTTGGATACTTCATGTTAAAATGTGGTTTCTCCTCTAAGAATGGACATTTTGCAATTAAATGTGATGTTGCACACATGGCAAGATTTTATAGTAGCGATCCTTTTCTTCCCCCCCTTCTGCTTACACTGAATTTCCCAGCTCTTATCTTTGGACTCGTCATTGGCCATTTGCTTTGACCTCTGGTTACTATGAGCCTTTTAGTCTTTGCCTGCTTATTTTGTCCTGCTCCAGCCACGCTGTCTAATTACCCTCATTGGGAAGAGTCTGTTATTTCCAGGAGATTTAAGTCTTTTTGCTGCAGTTAGTTATTCCTGGTGTGTGTTGGCATATAGAGAGGGAACAGAAGACTGCTGAGAGAGGAAGAGGAGACATTTGCAGTGTTTGTCAGTGTTGTTTTGCTCTTGTGAAAGAAGGGGCTGAGTGCTCATTAGAACGTGGGTTTCTGGGAAGCTCCAGACACGTGGATGTAGATTCTTTAGCAGTGATGCCCAAAGATGAGCATTTCACCAAGTACTCCTGATGATTCTAATGTACTCCAAAGTTGAAGAACCACAGCATTAGAGAATGTCTGAAAAGGGAGTACAAATTACAAAAAGCTATTTGGAGTCTTATTTTGTAGACCATTCTCCCTGAAATCAAAGATCTCTCTTCTGTGCCAGAAACCACTACTAATAATCTATAACCCATGTGAGATTTCAAGATATTTTCTCTCTGATTATCTTCATCTTTCTCTTTTCTCAACTATCTGTTGGCTAAGGAAGTGGGAAAGGGTCATCTCAATGGATAACGAGAGAATAGTTGGGGATGGGGTTTTAGAGAGGCTTTAGAGGGTGGGAGATCAGGTGGCTGAAAAAGTGTGAAGAAGTTATCCCAAGTGGGTCTGACCGAGTGTGATGGGGAGTCAGGGTAGAGAATTGGGTATAGGAGAGTCAAGAGGGTAAGGGAAGGAGGAGTTCAGGGACAGATGAACACGTAGTTGAGGAAGCAAACCAGAAGAGATGGAAGGACAAATTTAAATCCAACTTGGAAAGTTTCAGGAGCAAGATTTAGAAGTTCAGCAGCAAATTATTGAGGGTTTTATTTTTAAGGCATACATTGGTTTGGTAATCAAATATTTACCCAGATTTTCTTTCCATGGTGTTACTCAAAATGCAGTTATTTTGAGATAGGAATTTCAAATACCTTTAGTGATTTAACTGGCAGAGATTTCCAAAAATCCTAGTGTTGAAGTTGAATAGCATCTGTGTTCATGCTTAACAGTATTTCTTAGTCACATATGTAACCAACCTCTAATCTACGCATATACCATGTTAGGCGCTGTTGGGGAGACATAAAGGCATAACTCATAGTCTTTAAAGAGCTTTGGTTCCCAGGGGCAATCAAGAAATGCCCACATGAAAAATATACTAGTAACAAAGCAGATGTGGGGGTGCCTGGGTAGCTCAGTAGGTTAAGCAGCTGCCTTTGGCTCAGGTCATAATCCCCGGGTCCTGGGATCCAGCCCTGCATTGGGCTCCCTGCTCAGTGGGGAGTCTGCTTCTCTTTTTCCCTCTGCCACTCCCCCAGCTTGTGCTCTCTCTCTCACTCCTCACTCTCTCAAATAAATAAAATCTTAAAAAAATAAAGTGTATGTGATTGTTAAATGTCCCATTCTTCTATTAAGTAGCTCAGAGGGGATGGCTTTTTAAAATATTTTATTTATTTGTCAGAGAGAGAAAGAGAGCACAAGCAGGGGGAGTGGCAGGCAGAGGGAGAGGGAGACGGAGAAGCAGGCTCCCCGCTGAGCAGGGAGCCCGACGCGGTGCTCGATCCCAGGACCCTGGGATCATGACCTGACCTGAAGGCAGATGCTTAACTGACTGAGTCACTAAGGCACCCCATGGCTTTTTAAAAGAGGTGCCTTGGGATAGGCTTCAAAGGATGAGCATGATGAATTAATAAAAAGGAAAGGAACATTTTAGATGGGCATATGGTCAACAAAGTATGGAGTAAACAATATGCATCATTGGTGTGAGGAAGGACAAGTTGCTCCATCTGGTCAACCTGGTAGATTGTATCTGGGAACAGTGGGAGATAGTGGGAAACATCAGCTTGGGGTCAGATTATAAAGGGTCTTTAAAGCCAGACTGTATATTGTGTTAAAGATCATAGGGGTCAAGAGGGGATTTAGATAGGAAAGGAATAATACGCTTTTTTGGAGTGAGGTGACTAAATGGTATTTTGATAGTGTGAGCCCACTGAGAGTTTGACAAAGGGGACCATAGTGGAAGGTAGAAAAAGGAGGAATGAAAAGAAATAACAGAAGAAGAACCTGAATTCCTGGTGTTGTGCTAAGGCTCTTGCATGGTTTACCATCCTTCATCCCATCAACAACTTGAAGTATTATTTTAACCCCCATTTTAGGGGTGAGGAAACTAAGGTATTTAAAAGTTATGTTAGATGTTAAAGACACTTAGCTAGTGAGTAAAGAGTATAGGACTGCACTGTCCGATACGAACACGAGCCCTATGAAGCTATATAAATTTAAATTAATTTAAATATTTAAAAACCAGATCCTCAGATGCCTGTGCTACATTTCAAATGCCCACTAGCTACACATAGCTAGTGTTTACCAGATTGGGCAACACAGATAGAGAACATTTCTGTTAATAGAGAAGTTCTGTCGGTCCTGCACACTCTAACTCCTGAGCCCGTGTTCCTAAAGAATTCACTCTACTATCTTTTGTTAACAAACAAAAAACCTGCTTTCTGATTGGGTAGCTAACCCCAAGGGGGAGAATCAGATAGGACTAGTAGAACATTTTGGTGGTTTCTTTATCAACATTTTTTTTTAAAGATTTTATTTATTTATTTGACAGAGTGAGAGAGCACAAGCAGGGGGGAACAGTAGAGGGAGAGGGAGAAGCAGGCTCCCCGCCAAGCAGGGAGCCCGACGCGGGGCTGGATCTCAGGACCCTGGGATCATGACCTGAGCCGAAGGCAGATGCTTAACCATCTGAGCCACCCAGGCACACCTCTTTATCAACATGTTAATGAAATTTATTATGAGCCTAAATATCTTAAGTCTTTTAAGTGTGTTAGGTGAATTTAAATTCTATTGGGGAGGGAATAAATTGGTATTAATTGAGCACAGTGTATCTCTACATGATAACAGTGTGCCTTAATTTGGTATGGATTACAATGTGTTTGCAGATGGGGCCTCAGTTTTGATTCGAATATTCCATTTGGCAAGTTACAGCTTGGAAAGACGGTGTAATGATGATTTTAAGTCCTGTCCCCTCTCAGGTTTCTCCTTATGTGGCTTGGCTCTTCAGCTCAGTTCTGCACTTTTAAATAGGCTACAAAAGTATCCTGAAAAGATGGCTTTTCTCCCTGAGCACAATATTGCTAAGGCAAGGTTGCCAATTATATTGCTTGTGGGATACAGGATCTGGGATAATGTTAAACTGTAGAGACATTTATTTCCTTATTTCAAATGAAAATGGAGACTCTCACTGCTATTAGGAGGAGCTGGTGTATAATTCTTTAGTTGTTAGGCTAGCGATCTTGCATTTCCTGTAAACAGAGACATCTAGCCAAAATGTTTTACCAATTCCTAACATAAAGGTCTAGGGAGGCCAAACCTTTTTCTTGAAGAGAGTGGCTGGGAGGGCCTTATCAGAATGTTCTGTTGGTGAATTGTTTTGGCTGGGTGGTACTGTGCTGTCCCCTCTGGTTTGCATGTGCAAGAATATTAAGCCTATAATAATTTTAGGTCTCCTCAACTGTGCTTTCTCTTAGTTCCTGCAAGGCACTCATGCAGCACCTTGGACTTCATGAACATGTGTTGCACAAGACTGGCTTCTCTATTTTTGTTGCTTCCCTTCAGAATTCTTCTTTGCCAAGGTCTTCAGAGTATATTTTGGGGTATGTGATTCTTTGTGTGGCTTTGTAGCAGACTTACCACAAGGCCCATTTATGGGTGCAGTCAGAGAATTCTGACTTCTTACCCTTAGGAAGCCTCAAAACCCTTCCTGAGACATTACCTCTCTCAGTCTTTTTCCGAGGGTCAGCTTGTGGTCAAGTTGAAAGGTCACTTTGGAGTATAACTTTGGTCGAGTCCTGGGCTATGAATACTTACCAAGCATCAGCTTGCTGACAAAGTGAATTGTGCTTATGTCAAATGGGCTGTTTTGCCTGTGGGTTCGTTTGTGCATTTGTCTGCATCCTTCATCCCCCTCCCAAAGATGGGGTATATATTCAGGCTTCCACCTTAAACCGAAAGGAGGGTCCCAGACTCAGGATGAAGATGATATGGGAAAATTTCATTTTGTTGAATGTATGAGACTAGAGTTTTTATTAGTGAGCCATTTTTCTGAACTCTTGGAATGGATGCTATGTTTTTAATTAAATGGACTTACATGAACATACACACCTTTCAACCTGAAGGATTTTTAGAATTTACATTGTTCTGTACTGGGGAGCTTCAAGGAATAAGCACCTTACTTGATGCTAAGGAATTGGCTTTGGTTGGAAGCTGGTGGGTTGAGGAGAAGAAGCATGCTCTTCCTTGGTTGCTGACCCAAAAGGGGGACCCAGAAGATAGTTCAGGTACTGCGAGGTGTGTAGGATCCGTTCTGGCCTGCCAAAATTACTCCAATCACCACTCAAGATACCACGCAGGGGTTGCTGTTCCCAAACCTGACACTGCCATCCTGGAAAGGAAAACAAACCATGATTACGTGTGGCCTAAAATTTGGGGAAAATAAGAAAATGGGGAAACCAAGAGCTACTTTATTGTTATCCACAACACTTTATTTATTTTTGTACTTCCTTGGTGGGAACTATAAGAGTTTACTGCACACCAGGATCTATTTAAAATTTTGTCTTCTCTCTTTCTGACACTCATTGTCTAACTACCAATCTTCTAGAAACCCAGAAACCAGCCATGGTAACAGTAATGAAATTATTTAGTCTCTCAGATTCTTCATCTAAAAAATGGGGTAAAAAATTTAAAAAATGGAATGAAGACCCTATTGATCTGATAGTATATCGGTCAGTTAGGACTGCTAGAATAGAATACCAGAGGCTGGGTGGCTTAAGCAATTTATTTTCTCACAGTTCCATAGGCTGGAAGCTCACAGTTAAGGTGCTGAAAGGGTTGGTTTTTCCTGAAGTCTCTTTCCTTCGGTTGCAGACAGCTGCCTTCTCGCTGACTCCTCACATGGTCCTTTCTCTGTCTATGTGCCTCCCTGTGGTCTCTTCCTCTCCTTAGAAGGACACCAGTCCTATTAGATTAGGACTCCACCCTTATGACCCCATTTAACCTTAATTATCTCCCTAAAGGCCATGTCTCTCTATACAGTCACATTGGGGGTGACTCAACATAAAAACTTTGGGGGACACAATTGAGTTCATAACAGCATATTTTCAGTATTAAATGAGGTCATGTATGTGAAGTGTTATCCCAGTGTCTAACACACAGGGACCACTCATACATAAAACAACTCAATTAACTGAGTGCTTGCAGATGCCGGGCACTATTCTGGTGCAGGAGATACTGCAGTGAACAAAACAGATGTAAATTTGTGCTGTTACGGAGTTGATGTTGTATTGCAATTGGTTATCATTAGCAAAACAGTAAACAACAACTCATACAAACCTTACTCTGTGGTTGCCTGGAGAATTTTATTGGGGTTCTGGTTGGTAGAGTGTGGCTAGTATGCTGGAGCAGAACAAGGTTTGTACTAAAGGAGGAACTTTGAGTATCTTCTGGCTCTAGCTTTAACTGTAGACCTTGACAGTTCCTTGACTTATTGGGGCCATTTTTCTTGAGCTGCTCCCTTTGTAAAAGGAGACTGGAGACTGTTCTGTCAATGATGTCTATTCTAGAGAAATCTGTAGAAATTCTTAGAGGCATTCATATTCAAGGTTACACCTGTCTCAGGCTTCATATTTCAGAATGCATTCACAGAAAACGTTATAAGGGTCCCCAAAGTATTTTTCTTGTATGCAATGGCTTCAATTACTTTGATTTTTAAATCCATACTTGGCATGGGAAACATAAATCTCATCTGAAAGGCGGGTGTTCAGGATGAGAAAAAGAAACCAGGTTGACGCTTTGAATATCCAAGCACATTAACTTTATTTTAAAATTCAGTGCTATGTTATTGAATTGATTGTATGTCATAACTATACTGAGCAGAAAACTAACTTCTCAAAATGAGATTTCATGGAATTTCAAAAATAATGAGATGGATATTTACAGGATGTCCACATTTTCATAACTTTGGCAGACATGGATGTTTCATATATTAGAGACAATTTCCTGTAAATGAATTTCCATTTAAAGTTAGTTCCTATCCATTTGATTGTCTTCCTCCCATCCCAAGCCATCTGCATGATCTTTTATAAATGACATATGTCATTTTTATTAAAGCCTTTTGCATCTTCTAAGTTTCAAAACAAATTATGAAGCCAAAATCTGAGGATTTGTGACTTTAGACTAAAAACAGAGCAGGTTTATAGGTTAATTTAACAATTTCTAAGCCACACCAAAATTGTCTGAATATGTGCATAGTTCTTACTTGAGGCCTTTGTTGTTAGAGCTTTCATAATTGTCAACATCATGAGGATTACATCATGTCTTAGCCAGATGACTAGAAACAGACATTGCAACGCTTCATTTCTTTAGCTCTCTATCTCTATTCTTTCAGTCTGGCTTCTTACTTTCCCTGATTTCTTTCATCCTCTCTCCCACCTCTCAAACTGAATTGAGAAATGTTTGATGCTAACAAATTCAACAAATTAAGCATTCTAACAAACTCAAAGTCCACTTGAAAATCGATTATAGGAAACTTGCCCACTCCAAGGAGTTTCCTCATTCCTAGTTTTAGAAATAGTTAATCCATTGATTTGTTGTTGTTGTTGTTGTTGTTAGTTTATTTTACTCAATCCCTTTGTACACATTTATTGAGCTCTATCATCTGCTACACTCAAGTTAAGCTCAGGAGAAATCAGAGAAATAAAACAGTCCCTGCCATGGAGAGGACCATTCATGTAGAGATGAGTTGTAAACTTAAAAGGCCCACCTTTTTTGCAAAGAAGCAATGTGGGGATATAAAGATTTCCCAGAGGAAAGTTGGATGGGGCAACTCATCAGAAGATCTCCCAGGGGAGCTGCTGTTATGATCAATGAGGTAGGAATCTGAAAATTTCAGTGCCAATTGGCAGGGCCTTTTGGTGAGTCTAAGCACTTGTTCATTGTTCCACTATCCTGTGCCTTTTGTGAGCAAGGTACGTGGGCAGGTCTCAGAGATGAGTAAGAAACTGTCCCTGCTCACAAAGAGCCCATGGGGCTATGAGTCTGGTCTGCAGGCAGTTGTAGGAGAGGGCCAACTGAATGGACTGTTCTTGGCACCCTTCCTTTCCACCCTCTCCTTCAGCCACTTCAGGGGGCAGTGAGCATGGCTAAACATCAAGAAGAAGGATTCACATAGGAGTCATGGGAGAGGAAGCAGGTACCTTGTTCCTCTTGTTCCCACCAGATTCTCTGTGCTTTCTCATTACCAGGGCCTTTGACTTTGGGGGTCCAAGGTAGAGCTCGGGGCAGAGGAAATCCACTGTTCCTGGAGTGGATGTCAGCCATGTGGCTCTGTAGACTAACCCCCCTCTCTGCTGCATTCTCAGGAGACGTCACTAAACCCATCACAGTGCCCTTCCTTGCTGAGCACAGATGGGGCCTCAATATCCTTCTCAACACAGGGCTAGGAGCAGTCACTAATGATGGATCATGAATTGGCACGAGAGTAGAAATATCTGGGCTTTTCTTGTCCTAGAATTTTGAGAAAAGGTTTAAACATGTACTTAACTCACAGGATTGTAAATGGTGAACTTTCCTTCTCTAACCCCCTCCAGCCCCCACCCAGGTGATGAGGGTGGAAAAGCAGACAGGCTTAGCAGAGAAACCTCTTTTAGGAAGAAATACATTGCATGGTGTGTACCTCATGGTTTTTCATCTTGGGAGATGAGGTGCCATATCACTCCTGCTGATTTAAGAGAAGCATAACAAATAATAGGGATGATCAGCCAAGGCAAGTAGTTTACATAAAGAAAACATTTTAAGTTTCCTTGTGTTCAAGGGCAAAAATACATGTTGAAAGGTCTTGCATGTAGTCCTAAAATTTGAACTTTTCCCTGCTTCCCCACACATCTTTCTAAAGCTGTCAAATCCTGCCCCATGTCAAGACTCACCTCCAGTGTTGCATGCCCCAGGACACGCTTGTTACCACTTCATCCTCCTGGTATCATTCCCTTCTCTAAAGCCGTGTCATCTTATTCTCAGAAACCCTCATCTGCAGTTAATCACATATTATCCCGTGTCATTGGAAATGTTTTCCATTTCCAGGAAAAACCCTCTCATTTCCTGAGGCAAAGAAACAATTTCTCTCTGGAGAAGTCTCATAGGTGGTTTAAGACTAATGAAGGTAAGAATTTA
Organism: Mirounga angustirostris; assembly: GCF_029215605.1. Taxonomy (NCBI): domain Eukaryota; kingdom Metazoa; phylum Chordata; class Mammalia; order Carnivora; family Phocidae; genus Mirounga; species Mirounga angustirostris. The sequence goes on along the minus strand of NW_026991709.1, from coordinate 169,218,390 downwards.
TAAAATGAAGGGTGGAGAGATAGTAAGAACACAAACACATTACTTCCGGTACAACGGGGCCTTTCCAAAGGTGTGCTGGAGGAGGTATGTTCGTCTATCCCCAGGTAAAAAGAGGTGCCGTGGCCAAAAGAGTATGGAAACAGCTGAGGGAGGCAAAATTTAATAATAATAGAGTCAATTAGGCAAATCTAGTCATTGCTACCATCTATTGGGCACTTGCCATGTGCCAGGCCCTCTGCTAAGTGCTTTACCCACACAAGAATTTCCTTAACATATTTTGAGGGAGGAATTACTCCATTTCTGTTTGTAGATGAGACAATGGAGGCTCAGAGAGGTTAAGTAATTTGCTCAAAGTTCACAGCCAGTAAATAAGGGTGTTCAGAGACCTAAGTGTATCTGAGCCTAGTATCAAGTTATAATCACAAGATTTTTTTTTTTCTTCAAATTTTCAGAGCCATCCAAAACTTTTAGTCCTTTTATATGTATTTGGAATCTCCAAGAGTAAGATAAAATAGCATTTTCCAAGCATATTTTCAGAAACCGTTTTTTTTCCCTTCAAATTATCCGAGACTAGTGTTCTGAGGAATATGTCTCAGGATAAGTAGAACTCAGGTTTTATTATACGTACAGTTTTATCTTTATTAACAAACCTTTATAGCCACTGTCATTTAATTCTCATAACCTTGGCACAAGGTACATTAGGCATTATTATAGCCTTTACACAGGGGGATATTTAGATGGATCAAATTCAAGTAACTCTCTCAAGTTTCACATTAAATCACGGAAGAACAGAGACTGGAATAGAGTCAAGTAAGGGAAGATCTATGAGAATATGAAGTATATTTTCAACCCCTGTACTGCTGGTTATCAGGATATAGTGGAGATGGTCTTTTTGATAACAATGACCAACCTTCACTAACTTAAGAATGAACTTGGATATATGTTAAGTATTGCTTCTCTGTAGAGTTGTAGAGTGGTTTGGACATGTGTTAGAGAAAGGAAAAGAACCATTAATAACAGAGCTTAGCTTGGTTTTGACTTAGAATGGAAGGAGTGGACCATTAATAAATATTTTTTAAGAAAACTCTTCAGTTAAACTGTAAATGTGTATAGGTTCAAATGAAGCCAAATACTTGTCCTTATACATGAAATAAATGCTTCTTTTACTTGGTTGTTTGAGGAAGACACATCAGTCTTGCCTTTATTGGACATTTGATGATGAGGCACAAACAGAATTTTTAAGTGATAAGTCATCAGTATACTACATGACCTTAAAACAGTCTTTTTCCAGTATCATTGGTTTTATCATTAGTTTTTGTCCAGGTGGTAGTTTGTTAATTGAATGAACTGCCTTAATGTCTTGCTCATTGATAAACAAATGTACATTTTTCAAGACCAATCACCAAAGCACAACACCTGTTTATCATATTCATCTCTGGATTTTTTTCACCTCTGTTCACAATAGCATCCACGTCATCATTATTAATGTCCTTACATTTACCTGTATTTAACACCACCACTTCCCCATCACCCAAGGAAAGCTGGTATATCATTGGTAAAGTTCAGCATTTCTTCAGGGACAGCTTATTTTCACTTGATAGTTTCTCTGGTAAGCAAGGTGGTTTGCTACTTTTTATTACATGCGTGGAGTCCTTTGAGTATTCACATGCGCATCCATTTCCAAACCTTCAATTTCAAAATCTGTGCCAAGCGTTCATTAATATTGATTGCTCAGCATTGTGCCAACATTAACTGTGTAAATGTCATCCTCAAGACTGAACTCTTGAGGGAAATCTTGAATCCTTTAGTTTCTTGTTGAGTATAGCAGGCACAGAATTTTTAAAAAAGCCCTTGTATCTATTCTTCACGGACCATAAAATTCTTTGAGAATGAGGCTTTCTTATAAATATCACATTGTGAGGAAATAGACCCCAACAACTTTAATTCTCACAGGAAGTTTGGAAGAGAGATAGGCAGATGAACAGTTTTCTTCCAGTCCAACGTAGGCTTCTGGTAAAAAGTACTGTTGAATCTGTCAGAAAAAGATTGATTACCTGTGGAGATTCCGTCATGCTGTCACAATCAGCAGGAATTACTTCTTTTTTGTGACTGAATAATATTTAATATATGTGAAATTTCACTTTTTCTTCATTCGTCTGTCGGCAGACACTTACGTTGTTACCATATCTTGGTTACTGTGAATACTGCTGAAGTGAATATGGGGGTACAGATATATCTTAAGATACTGATTTGATTTCCTTCCCATAAATACCCAGAAGTAAGATTGCTGAGTCATATGGTAGTTCTATTTTTAAAGTTTGAGGAACCTGCTCCCTGCTTTCCATATTGGCTGTACCAACTTACATTCCCACCATCAATACCCCTTTTCTTAACATTCTACCAATACTTACCTCTTGTGTTTTTGAGACTAGCCGTTCTGACAGGTGTGAGGTGTTACCTCATTGTGGTTTTGACTTGCATTTCCCTGATGATAGTGATGCTGAACAGCTTTTCGTGTATCTGTTGGCCATCTTTATGTCTTCTTTGGAAAAATGTCTATTCACATCCTCTGCCCATATAAAAAATGAGGTGGTTTGTTTTTTGCTATCGAGTTGTACAATTCCTTATATGTATTTTGGATATTAACCTCTTATTATATACATGGTTTGCAAATAATTTCTCCTATTCTGTAGGTTGCTTTTGCATCTTATTGATTCCTTTGTTGTGCAGAGGTCATTTCAGTTTTCAAAACCTTTGAGGTTTTAGGATTAAGAATTGGGGATGATGGGGGGGCGGAGCAAGATGGCGGAGGAGTAGGAGACCTGGATTTCGTCTCCTCTCAGGAATTCAGCTGGATAGGGATCAAACCATTCTGAACACCTACAAACTCAACAGGAGATTGAAGAAAAGAAGAGCAACAACTCTATCATCAGAAAAGCGACCACTTTCTGGAAGGCAGGACGTGCGGAGAAGTGAATCCGAGGCGATATTCGGGAGGATAGATGGAGGGGGAGGGGCCTCCGTCGGCCGCTTCTGGCAAGTGATAGAGCCGCGGAGCACAAAATCGGAACTTTTAAAAGTCTGCTCCGCCGAGGGACGTCACTCTGGTGGCTAAGCGGGGGGTGGAACCCTCCGGGACAGTGTGGTCTCAGGACCCTCGGGGTCACAGAAAGGCCGGGGGTGCCTGAGTGTGGCAGAGCTCCCAGGTAACGGAGCAGGGAAGCCGACTGCAGAGGCGGAGCCCAGGCGCGGGCTCTCAGCTCGGGGTGGCCATAAACCGTGATCCGCGGCACAGTCGGGCCCCTGCTCCTCCAGCAGGGACCCAACAAGCGGCAGATCCGGGGAGACTCCCCTTCCTCCCCCGGGAGGAGCCGCGCGGGACTGCACCGCAGGGACCTGCTGGGTTTGGAGACTCCACCCGGGGTCGGGTGCCAGAGATAGAAACGCGCGGTCACAGGCCGGGCGAGCATGGGGTGCGGCCGGAGACCGGGGAGACAGGAGTGACTGACGGCTTTTCTCTAGGGGCTCATTGAGGAGCGGGGCCCCGAGTTCTCGGCTCCTCCGGGGCGGAGATTGGGAGGCCGCCATTTTCACTCCCCGCCTCCAAAGCTGTACGGAAAGCTCGCAGGGAACAAAAGCCCCGGAGAGCAAACCCGAGCAGATTACTTAGCCGGGAGGGGGCAAGGGCGGGGCAATTCCGCCTCCGGCAGAGACATTTGGAAACCACGGCAACAGGCCCCTCCCCAGAAGATCAGCGAGAACAGCCAGCCAAGACCAAGTTTACCGATCAATGAGAACGGCAGAACTCCAGTGCTAGGGGACTACTGCTTTTTTACCATGATTCTTTAGTCTTTTTTTTTTTTTTTAAAGATATTATTTATTTATTTGAGAGAGAGAGAATGAGAGACAGAGAGCACGAGAGGGAAGAGGGCAGAGGCAGAAGCAGACCCCCTGCTGAGCAGGGAGCCCGATGCGGGACTCGATCCAGGGACTCCAGGATCATGACCTGAGCCGAAGGCAGTGGCTTAACCAACTGAGCCACCCAGGCGCCCGATTCTTTAGTCTTTTAAAGTTAATTTTTTTTAACTGTCTTTTTTGTCTTTTTATTTCTTTTTGAATTTTTCTTTTTCCCTTTTTCAACCAACATCTTATCAATCCCTTTTTTTAAAAAAAACATTTTTATTTTTCATTTTTAGAGTCATATTCTATCCCTTCATAATAGTTACCCATATTTTTGGCTTATATATATAAGTTGTTCTCTCTTTAAAATTTTGAGATAGTTTCTTCTAACAAATTAAAATATACCCTAAATCTCTAGTATATGGTGTTTTCTATTCCCCTGCCTGATCACATCCTCTCCCTTTTTTTTTCTCTTTTTCTTTTTTCTTTTTTTAAATCCTCTTCTTTCTTTTTTCAAACAACTTCTTATCAATTCCTTTTATAAAATTTTTTATAATTTCCATTTTTACAGTCATATTCCATCCCTTCATCATATCAACCCTTATTTTTGTACATATATAAGTTTTTCTTTCTTTAAAATTTTGGGAGACACTTTCTTCTAAAAGACCAAAATACACCCAAATCTAGTGTGTGGCACTGATCTATATACCATATAGATGATATTTGATCACATTCTGGTTTTTCTTTTGTTGTTGTTGTTTTGTTTTGTTTGTTTTTGTTTTTATCTTTATCTTTTTCTTTTTTTTTCTTTTTCTTTTTTCTCTCTTTCCCTTTCTTATCCCACTGCTTCAGGTCTTTTCTGATTTGTTTAAAGTATATTTTCTGGGGACGTGGTTACTCTGCTAGCATTTTGTTCTCTCATTAGTCTATTCTCCTCTGCACAAAATGACGAGATGGAAAAAATCACCTCAACAAAAAGAACAAGAGGTAGTACCGACTGCCAGGGACCTACTCAATACGGACATTAGTACGATGTCAGATCGAGAGTTCAGAATCATCACTTTAAAGATACTAGCTGGGCTTGAAAAAAATATGGAAGTTATTAGAGAAACCCTTTCTGGAGAAGTAAAAGAGCTAAAATCCAACCAAGTAGAAATCAAAAAGGCTATTAATGAGGTGCAATAAAAAATGGGGGCGCTAAGTGCTAGAATAAATGAGGCAGAAGAGAGAATCAGTAATATAGAAGATGAAATGATGGAAAATAAAGAAGCTGAGAAAAAGAGAGATAAACAACTACTGGATCACGAGGGCAGAATTCGAGAGATAAGCGATACCATAAGACGAAACAACCTTAGAATAATTGGGATCCCAGAAGAAGAAGAAAGAGAGAGAGGGGCAGAAGGTATAATGGAGCAAGTTATAGCAGTGAACTTCCCTAATTTGGGGAAAGAAACAGGCATGAAAATCCAGGAAGCACAGAGAACCCCTCTCAAAATCAATAAAAATAGGTCAACTCCCCGACATCTAATAGTAAAACTTACGAGTCTCATAGACAAAGAGAAAATCCTGAAAGCAGCTTGGGAAAAGAAAATATGTAACCTACAAGGGTAGAAACATTAGATTGGCAACAGACCTATCCACAGAGACCTGGCAGGCCAGAAAGGACTGGCAGGATATATTCAGAGCACTAAATGAGAAAAATATGCAGCCAAGAATACTCTATCCAGCTAGGCTGTCATTGAAAATTGAAGGAGAGATAAAAAGCTTCCAGGACAAACAAAAACTAAAGGAATTTGCAAACACAAAACCAGCCCTACAGGAAATCTTGAAAGGGGTCCTCTAAGCAAAGAGAGAGCCTAAAAGCAACATAGACCAGAAAGGAACACAGACAATAGACAGTAACAGTCACCTTACAGGCAATACAATGGCACTAAATTCCTATCTTTCAATAGTTACCCTGAATGTAAATGGGCTAAATGCCCCAATCAAAAGACACAGGCTAACAGACTGGATTAAAAAACAAGACCCATCGATATGCTGTCTGCAAGAGACTCATTTTAGACCCAAAGACACCCCCAGACTGAAAGTGAGGGGGTGGAAAACCATTTACCATGCTAATGGACACCAAAAGAAAGCTGGGGTGGCAATCCTTATATCAGACAAATTAGATTTTAAACCAAAGACTGTAATAAGAGATGAGGAAGGACACTATATCATACTTAAAGGATCTATCCAACAACAAGATTTAACAATTGTAAATATCTATGCCCCTAACATGGGAGCAGCCAGTTATATAAGGCAATTAATAACAAAAGCAAAGAAACGCATCGACAACAATACAATAATAGTGGGGGACTTTAACACCCCCCTCACTGAAATGGACAGATCGTCTAAGCAAAAGATCAACAAGGAAATAAAGACTTTAAATGACACACTGGACCAAATGGACTTCACAGACATATTCAGAACATTCCACCCCAAAGTAACGGAATACACATTCTTCTCTAATGCCCATGGAACATTCTCCAGAATAGATCACATCCTAGGTCATAAATCAGGTCTCAGTTGGTACCAAGAGATTGGGATCATTCCCTGCCTATTTTCAGATCATAATGCTTTGAAACTAGAACTCAATCACAAGAGGAAAGTTGGAAAGAACTCAAATACATGGAGGCTAAAGAGCATCCTACTGAAGAATGAATGGGTCAACCAGGAAATTAAAGAAGAATTAAAAAAATACATGGAAACCAATGAAAATGAAAACACAACTATTCAAAATCTTTGGGATGCAGCAAAGGCAGTCCTAAGAGGAAAGTATATAGCAATACAAGCCTTTCTCAAGAAACAAGAAAGGTCTCAAGTACACAACCTAACCCTACACCTAAAGGAGCTGGAGAAAGAACAGCAAATAAAGCCTAAACCCAGCAGGAGAAGAGAAATAATAAAGATCAGAGCAGAAATCAATGAAATAGAAACTAAAAGAACAGTAGAACAGATCAATGAAACTAGGAGCTTGTTCTTTGAAAGAATTAACAAGATCGATAAACCCCTGGCCAGACTTATCAAAAAGAGAAGAGAAATGACCCAAATCAACAAAATCATGAATGAAAGAGTAGAGATCACAACCAACACCAAAGAAATACAAACAATTATAAGAACATATTATGAGCAACTCTATGCCAGCAAATTAGATAACCTGGAAGAGATGGATGCATTCCTAGAGATGTATCAACTACCAAAACTGAACCAGGATGAAATAGAAAACCTGAACAGACCTATAACCACTAAGGAAATGGAAGCAGTCATCAAAAATCTCCCAAAAAACAAAAGCCCAGGGCCAGATGGCTTCCCAGGGGAATTCTACCAAACATTTCAAGAAGAATTAATACCTATTCTTCTGAAACTGTTCCAAAAAATCGAAACGGAAGGAAAACTTCCAAACTCATTTTATGAGGCCAGCATTACCTTGATCCCCAAACCAGACAAAGACCCCATCAAAAAGGAGAATTACAGACCAATATCCCTGATGAACATGGATGCAAAAATTCTCACCAAAATACTAGCCAATAGGATCCAACAGTACATTAAAAGGATTATTCACCATGACCAAGTGGGATTTATCCCTGGGTTGCAAGGTTGGTTCAACATCCGCAAATCAATCAATGTGACAAAATACATTAACAAAAGAAAGAACAAGAATCATATGATCCTCTCAATAGATGCAGAAAAAGCTTTTGACAAAGTACAGCATCCTTTCTTGATCAAAACTCTTCAGAGTATAGGGATCGAGGGTCCATACCTCAATATCATAAAAGCCATCTATGAAACACCTACAGCGAATATTATTCTCAATGGGGAAAAACTGAGAGCTTTACCCCTAAGGTCAGGAACGCGGCAGGGATGTCCACTATCACCACTGCTATTCAACATAGTATTGGAAGTCCTAGCCACAACAATCAGACAACAAAAAGAAATCAAAGGCATCCCAATTGGCAAAGAAGAAGTCAAACTCTCACTCTTTGCAGATGATATGGTACTTTATGTGGAAAACCCAAAAGACTCCACCCCAAAAATGCTAGAACTCATACAGGAATTCAGTCAAGTGGCAGGATATAAAATCAATGCACAGAAGTCAGTGGCATTCCTATACACCAACAATAAGACAGAAGAAAGAGAAATTAAGGAGTCGATCCCATTTAGAATTGCACCCAAAACCATAAGATACCTAGGAATAAATCTAACCAAAGAGACAAAGGATCTGTACTCAGAAAACTATAAAATACTCATGAAAGAAATTGAGGAAGACACAAAGAAATGGGAAAACGTTCCATGCTCATGGATTGGAAGAACAAATATTGTGAAGATGTCAAGGCTACCTAGAGCAATCTACATATTCAATGCAATCCCCATCAAAATACCATCCACTTTTTTCAAAGAAATGGAACAAATAATCCTAAAATTTGTATGGAACCAGAAAAGACCCCGCATAGCCAGAGGAATATTGAAAAAGAAAAGCAAAGCCGGCGGCATCACAATTCCGGACTTCAAGCTCTATTACAAAGCTGTCATCATCAAGACAGCATGGTACTGGCACAAAAACAGACACATAGATCAATGGAACAGAATAGAGAGCCCAGAAATGGACCCTCAACTCTATGGTCAACTAATCTTCGACAAAGCAGGAAAGAATGTCCAATGGAACAAAGACAGTCTCTTCAACAAATGGTGTTGGGAAAATTGGATAGCCACATGCAGAAGAATGAAACTGGACCATTTCCTTACACCACACACAAAAATAGACTCCAAATGGTTGAAAGACCTCAATGTGAGACAGGAGTCCATCCAAATCCTAAAGGAGAACACAGGCAGGAACCTCTTCGACCTCAGCCGAAGCAACTTCTTCCTAGAAACATCGCCAAAGGCAAGGGAAGCAAGGGCAAAAATGAACTATTGGGACTTCATCAAGATAAAAAGCTTTTGCACAGCAAAGGAAACAGTCAACAAAACCAAAAGACAACCGACAGAATGGGAGAAGATATTTGCAAATGACATATCAGATAAAGGGCTAGTATCCAAAATCTATAAAGAACTCATCAAACTCAACACCCAAAGAACAAAGAATCCAATCAAGAAATGGGCAGAAGACATGAACAGACATTTTTCCAAAGAAGACATCCAAATGGCCAACAGACACATGAAAAAGTGCTCAATATCGCTCAGCATCAGGGAAATCCAAATCAAAACCTCAATGAGATACCACCTCACACCAGTTAGAATGGCTAAAATTAACAAGTCAGGAAACGACAGATGTTGGCGGGGATGAGGAGAAAGGGGAACCCTCCTGCACTGTTGGTGGGAATGCAAGCTGGTGCAGCCACTCTGGAAAACAGTATGGAGGTTCCTCAAAAAGTTGAAAATAGAGCTACCATATGATCCAGCAATTGCACTACTGGGTATTTACCCCAAAGATACAAAAGTAGGGATCCGAAGGGGTACGTGCACCCCGATGTTTATAGCAGCAATGTCCACAATAGCCAAACTGTGGAAAGAGCCAAGATGTCCATCGACAGATGAATGGATAAAGAAGAGGTGGTATATATATACAATGGAATATTATCCAGCCATCAAAAGGAATGAGATCTTGCCATTTGCAACGACGTGGATGGAACTGGAGGGTATTATGTTGAGTGAAATAAGTCAAACAGAGAAAGACATGTATCATATGACCTCACTGATATGAGGAATTCTTAATTGCAGGAAACAAACAGGGATGCTGGAGTGGGGGGTGGGGTGGGAGGGATGGGGTGACTGGGTGATAGACACGGGGGAGGGTATGTGCTCTGGTAAGTGCTGTGAATTGTGCAAGACTGTTGAATCTCAGATCTGTACCTCTGAAACAAATAATGCAATATATGTTAAGAAAAAAAAAAAGAAGAACAAGAATGTAGCAGGAGGGGAAGAATGAAGCGGGGGAAATCGGAGGGGTAGACGAACCATGAGAGACGATAGACTCTGAAAAACAAACTGAGGGTTCTAGAGGGGAGGGGGGTGGGAAGATGGGTTAGCCTGGTGGTGGGTATTGAGGAGGGCACATTCTGCATGGAGCACTGGGTGTTGTGCACAAACAATGAATCATGGAACACTTCATCTAAAACTAATGATGTAATGTATGGGGATTAACATAAGAATAAAATTTAAAAAAACCAAAAGAATTGGGGATAATGGCCCTGTGTTTCCTGAGTTAAATGCTCCTTGTTAGGGCTCCCATAGTTTTTTGCACACATATTTATCATGGCATTTGGCACATTGACTTGAAGCTTTATGTTCACTTCTCTTCTTTAAAAATGTTTTTTGAGTATAGTTGACGTACAGTGTTACATTCGTTTTAGGTGTACAACATAGTGATTTGATAGGTTTATAACTTACGTTATGCTCACTGCAAGTATAGCTACCATCTGTCACCGTACAATCCTATTACAATACCATAGACTATAATCCTTATGTTGTGCTTTTTATTCCTGTGACTTATTCATTCCCTTAACTGGAAGCCCACCTCTTATCTCTTCTTGTAATAGACTATGAGGCACCATGTCAAAATCATTTTTTTTTCTCAGTGCCTATGAATTCAGAAATTCTCAGTAAATGTTTGTTGAATTAATGAATAAATACATGATTCAGGGGACTTTAATATCTGGGAGTGCTGTGGGCTAAAGCATATGGGGGAAGCCGGATGTTAGACTTTGGTAGTATGTTTATACCAAAATTTCTCAACTTTTGCTATATTGATGTTTTGCGCCAGGCAGTTCTTTGATGTGGAGGGCTGTCCTGTGTATCACAGGATGTTAAGCAGCATCCCTGACCTCTGCTCACTGGATGTCAATAGCATCCTTCTCTCACCTCCCATGTGATAATAAAAAGTATCTCCAAATAGCTGGTGGACACAGTCTTGGACTTGAAAGTTGTGCACACCTGATTTGAAATATTACTGTCTTTTACAAGTTGAGAAAGTCAACCTGTAAGAGCCTCCAGTGCCTCATTTATAAAATGGGGATAATAATAGTACATATTTCCTGAACTGATTGTAAAGATTATGCTGAGAGCATATAAAACTCCCGGCAGACAGTGAAAGCTCAATAAAAGATAACTTTGAAACGCGATTGGTAGTACAACACTTAGCTACAGGGTGAGTTGCTCTGGATCTGTCACTTTATTTCTCTCTGTGTGTGTGTCTGTCTCTGTGTATGTGTCTCTGTGTTTCCATGTCTGTGTCTCTCTATCTCTGTTGCTCCGTCTCTATTCCTATTTCTCTATTTCATTATCTTTACCTCTCTATGTCTACCTCTGTCTTTATCTCTCTGACTTGGACTCTTTGTGTCTGTTTGTATCTCTATGTCTGTTTCTGTGTCCCTCTGTGTCTCCCTGTCACTGTGGCTCCTTGTCTTTCTCTCTATCCTTGTTTGTTGCCGTGTGTTTCTCTATCTCTTTCTCTGTATCTATCTCTCTCTGTCTCTATCTTTGTGTCTCAGCATCTCTGTCTAGCTCTTTGTCTCCATATCTCTGTCTCTCCAGCTCTGTCACAAGGATATGGGAGGAGAGTAAATCATTATGATAGAGGCAGGAAGTAGTGCCCTCCAGCTGAAGTAGACAGAGCCAGATCACAGCGAGCTCTGTCTGCCTAGAGGTGTAGGATGAACAGAAGGTCCTGTTAAAGTTCCTGTTAAAAGTGTTCCACGTGGGAAGAAAAGGTAGAGCACAGGGAATATGGTCACTGATACTGTAATAACATCGTACCATGACAGATGGCAGCTTACACTTGTGGTGAGCATAGCATAATGTATGAACTTGTCAAATTATTACATTGTACACCTGAAACTAATGTAGCATTGCATCCTGGCTATACTCAAATAAAAAAAGTTAAGAACAACAGCCCCCAAAGTAATGATTATTGATATAGTTGGATTAATATTAAAAAAATAAAGTACCAGCATCTAGCAGAAATGTCTCCATTTGGTCTGATAAAGAATTGGGAGATATTGAAGTTTCCAGATAAGAAGATAGTAGTATTCCGGGAGATTCTGTAGTTGGAAGAGTTGGGTTCTGGGGTGAATCAGGATGTGATTATAGCAATTTAGGGGGGAAGCAGAATGATGCTGTTGCAATAGTTAAGAAATACTTGAAGGAAGTAGTGGCAAAATTTGTAGCTGGCAGGGTAGGGCATGTGATAGAATTGAAGGAGTTGGGTTATTCATTCTTCCAAATCCTAGTTGTGGGGGGTTGGGCAAGCAACTGAACAGCACCGAGCTGTGATTTATCCCTAAAATGGGGATGACAGTGCCTACCTCAAAGGACTGTTTTGTGATGGCTTGAGACATTGTGTGCAGTTGAGCAGGAAATATTAGGCACTCAGTAAGGGGTAGGTACAATTTATAGGGCTCCAAAAAAGGAGGGAGATCAGAGTTGAGTTGTCTCGGAGCGTGAAGGAATAGTGTAGGTGGTGAGCAGAAGCAATCTGGTTTTATGGGGACCAGCCTAATTTAAATCAGATTGTAAGGATAAGTAAATTTTCTAAAGCAAGGGAGACTTCCAGCAAAGCAGACCTAGATTTTATAGTACCACTGGGCATCTGTGTGCCCCAGACCAGGTCATTTATAGTTTTTATGAGCCTAGATAGATTTGGAACACTTTCGTTTGCACTTGAATGCAAAATCCACCCACTCCAAGAAGTGCCATGAAATACGAGTGAAGAAATCCCTGATATTGTTTATACTACAGTGTGGATGGGGAACATGACAAATGAGAGCAATAGCTGGTAACCCACATTAGATCATGATGACAAGGAAATGCATTTTTGGGAACTTTCCTATAAAGAACGGATAGTACTATCAATCCATTCTCTCAGTCGGAAAGTTACTTTTTGAGAAATTATCCTTTCCACCTCTACTTTGCTTTTTCATGGTACTGAAGTTTGATTTAATGCCTCTCTCTCGATGTCTGCTTTTGCACAAAATGCCTTTCACTTTTCTAATGCCGTGATGATGGCATTGATGGTCATTAATTCAGAGTGCTGGAGCTTGCTGGAGCTTTTATTAGGCATGGTGATAAATTCTGTATTTGTGTAATTTTTGGTTATGTGTGTTTGTCTATGAAATTGGCATGAGCTTCACAGTGGCTTTTGGCTGCTGGCCTTGGAGAGTATATATCTACCAGCTTTAAAATCTACTCCATCTATCTCTGACCTCTTTCACATTTACTTGGAATGTTTTGCGTGGGATTGGGATAAACGTGATCTGGGGGATAGCTGTGGTTTTTACCTGCCCTGCATTCCTTCCCTCTGCTTCTGATAAATTGTACCCTGCTTTTTGGTTGGAGACTCTCTGCCAATTCCAGGTTGTTCTGGCTGTACTATCAATCTTGATCCCCCTGGGAATGACATGTCATTCATTTTGGCCAGAATACTCCATTCTCTAGTCACAGTGATTGGTTCACAGGTGGGCATTTTCATTCATTCCTTCAACAGTATTTTCTGAGCACCTACTATGTGTTAGTGTGAATATAACAGTAACCAAAATAGGTTCTCTGTGCTTACAGAATTTACACTGTACTTGAAGAAGACATAAAAAAAACCACTAAGCAGAAATACAACAAAATGTCAGATAATGTTTTTACCTAGAAACGTAAAAAGCATGTAAGAGGATTGAGAGCAGTGGGCATGGTGGGTAGCCTTTTTAGAAAGGGGGTTCATGGAAAACCTCCAGGATGAAAAGACATTTAGTCTGAATGAAGAAAGAGGATAAGCCATATTAGCATATGAAAAAAAGTATTCTGGGGCAAGGGGAACTGTAAGTGCAAAGGCCCTGGGGCTATAGCAGTGTGACTAGAATAACATGAGTGAGGACACAGTGATAGGAATGAGGACAGAGAGGTAGCCAGGGGCCAAATAATACAGAAGCTTATAGTCTATGGTGAGGATATTACTAGACTGAATTGTGAAGAGAAGGCATTGGAGGGTTTTGAAGATGGCAGTGACGAAGAAGGGTTAATTAGAATCTTCCCTAAGATGTGGTATGTGGATGCTGGGAGAGAGAGAGAGAGTGCTTCTTTACGTTTAGGATAATAAGCTTTGAGGATATTATAAGATGGAAATGATTGCAATCCTCCTCCTGGCCACATGGAGAGAGGCAGTTCTAGGCCTGAAGTAAAGGAGACATTACAAAAAGGGAAATACAAAAGAAAAAGAAAAAGAAACCCCAAAAGCTGAGATTGGAGGACAGAAAGAAAAAGAACTCTATCAATGTAAGACCCTGGATCTAGCCATTCCTGAAGTACCTCTGCTTATGTGAACCAATATAATTTTTTGTTTAACCTGTGTGGAGTATGATTTGAGTGAGGTCATTTGCTACCTAAAGAGTATTGAGTAATCATTTTTTTGACGGTGGTCATTGGTAATATCTAATTTTTATTTATGACTATGAAAAACCCACAATTAAAAAAAATACTTTATTTATTTTGAGAGAGAGTGAGCACACAAACAGGGGGAGCTGCAGAGGGAGAGGGAGAGCAGGCTTCCCGCTGAGCAGGGAGCCCAATTCAGGGCTCAATCCCAGGATCCCCGAGATCATGACCTGAGCAGAAGGCAGACGCCCAGATGACTGAGCCACCCAGGTGCCCCCAAACCCCACCATTTTACATTACCTTTTTTTGAGTCTCATAATAATCTGGCGAGGCAACCAGACAGCAAATAATCTGAGGCATAGTGCTGAAGAAAGAGGTCAATAGCATTGCCCCAAGTGATTGGCTCAGTGTTATATAGGTTGTAATTGGCAAAGCTAGAATTTTTTTGGTATATGTGACTATCAAATCCATACTTTCCCCATTATCTTTTGATAGTTTTGCAGTTACTGTGGTGGCTTTAAAATATGTCCTCAAATTCTTACTCTTGCTTTCAAGTGGTGGAACCTAATTCTCCTCTCCTCTGAGGTATGCTGGACTTTGTGACTTGCTTCTAATAAACAGAGGGATAGAAAAAGCACAATGAAAGAGTGCAGTTCTGGAGTTGAGGTCATAAAGGTAGTGCAGTTTCCTTGTTCTCTGTTGGATCCCTCACTCTGATGGAAGCCCACTGCTGTGTCAACAGGACACTCGAATGACTCTCAATTCCTATGGAGGCCCATGGAGTGAGGAATGAGGCCTCCGGCCAACAACCATGTGAGTGAACTACTTCGGGGGCTGATCCTCCACCTGTTCTAGCCTTCAGGAGACTGCAGCTCCTGCCAACGTCCTGACTGCCACCCAGCTAATACATGGTGCATTCCTGATAGTCAGAGACTGAAATAGTAAATGTTTGCTTTGAGCGGTTGTGTTTCGGGGTAATTTTTTATGCAACAACAGATAACCACTGCAGTTATTGTCTCAGATTTCTCCTCAGCCCTGCTGCCTTCAGTGGCAAAAGCGGTTACAAGACTCTTTGATACATTAAAAAAAAAAAAAAAAGCTATTCCTTCTTCCTTTTGTTGACCAATTGGTGTGATTTCTTTTCTTTTTTTTTTTTTTTTAGATTTTTATTTATTTATTTGAGAGAGAATGAGAGACAGCACGAGAGGGAAGAGGGTCAGAGGAAGAAGCAGACTCCCTGCCGAGCAGGAAGCCCAATGCGGGACTCGATCCAGGGACTCCAGGATCATGACCTGAGCCGAAGGCAGTGGCTTAACCAACTGAGCCACCCAGGCGCCCCATCTTTTTCTTTTTTCTTTTCTTCCTTCCTTCCTTCCTTTTAAGATTTATTAGAGAGAGAGAGAGAGACAATGAGTGGGAGAGGGAATCTCAAGCAGACTTCGCATTAACAGAGCCTAATGTGGAGCTTGGTCTCGTGACCCTCAGATCATGACCTGAGCTGAAACCAAGAGTTGGACCAGCCAACTGCACCACCCAGGCATCCCCAACTGGTGTGATTTCTAATGAAAGATAATGTCAAAGATTCTAATATATATGATAGCAACTTTACATTCCATTTCAGAATTGGTGGTCTTTGCTTCTCTAAAGAGGAATGCTTTCACTAAGATAATGCATTTGAATGCCAACCTGAAGGACTTCACAGTTCACCTCTAGTGACCCAGAACTCTGAGGGAAGGCTAATAGTTATATCTTAGGTGGAAGTTTGCATGGTGGATACTGTTATTAGATTTGTAGATTACAAACAAAACAAAATAAAACAACCACCCCCCAAAAACCAACAAAAACCAATCAGGTTTCAATTTCAGTAAGCATTTAACAAAAATTTACTCAATTAATTGAAGCTCTGTAGATAATAAATGGATCTGATTAAAATATTGAACATGAAGAAGTGGTATTATTGTATACCAAGTAATACCTTGAGTTATTATGCAAATGTTAAAATTTCTAATGTGAAAAAATGTAGCAACCTGGGAAAATGTGTGAAAATCATATTAAGTGAATAATCTGAGAGTAAAATTGTGACCATATTAAGATTATATTTTTTAGCTATTAAAGATAAATATGGGTAAGGATAAAAAAGTAAAATTAAAGAGCTAATTTATTAGAGTAGCAGAATTCTGCATGTTTGAATCTCTGTACTTTTAATATCATTTGTATACTTTGAAAATATTACGGGTGCCTGGGTGGCTCAGTCGGTTAAGTGTCTGACTCTTGATTTTGGTTCAGGTCCTGATCTCAGGGTCATGAGATCAAGCCCCATGTTGGGCTCCAAGCTGGGCATGGAGCCTGCTTGAGAGTCTCTCTCTCCTTCTGCCTCTGCTCCTCCCCCATCCTCCATCCCTCTCTTTAAAAAAAAAAAAAAAGGAAGAAGAAAATATTGCATTCAAATTGGACTTCATTTTCCAGATGTGCACTCATTGGTGGGACCACTGCCTGTGTTAATCTTAAAACTATAGTTATATTAGTACAGTATGAGTTTGGGATTCCTTGCTTAGCTACAAATTGTATGTATCTTGGGCGTTTACATCCTTGGGTTAACTTTCTGAAATTTAGCGATGGGATTAATGGGGCATGAATATTTTCATGTGTGTAAAATCTCTTGCTTTGGGAAAAGGATTGAGTTTATTATTTTAAGAGTTTTCTGGTCTAGAGTTTTCCAGATTTCCATCACCCTCAAGATTATGGCCACCGTCAAGAACCAACTATGCTACTATTAATGTAATATTTTTTCTTTATATTGAGTAACATGTTCGCATGTTGTTGTTGCCTCTCGAAACCTCAGACATCGATAATCCATTGTAAAAACGCAGGTGATGATCCTAGATGTGGCTCCAGAATCTTTGTCCTCACAGAACTCCATGGAACCACTTTTTCCAAACTCTTTTCCAAAGGTAGCTGTGAGAGAAGTCTTCACCAATCAAATGTTAGTGGATTGAAATAAATGAGCTTTTCTGAGATGATCTGGTATTAAGCGCTTTATGAAATGCAAGTGGAAATCTTTCATAAAAAGTTAACTCTATCTGGGTTGTTTCCAAGTGAGGTCCTAGGTTGGCTTTATACCATTTGTCAAAGATCTTTGTATCTGTTCATTCCATTGCCTCTTGAGTCAAGATGACTGTCTCTGTGATAAATTTTCTCACAGTGCTTTGGAATGAAAATTTTGCTTGAGAGGTAGATTGAATTATTTCCGTCTGGTTTTTTGTTCTCTCCCAGTAAGAGCATGCTATATCTATCTGCACCTTTGCCACATGACTTTGGTGACTCCCCAGAATGAGAGAAGAATACTTCCCCATCACATTAATATTAAGCATGATCATGTGACTTGCTTTGGTCAATAGAACTAAAAGAGAAGGTGAGAGAATGTGACAGTAAGCAGAGCTTTAAATATGCATTTGTAGTTTGGTTTGGTCTCTTTCATTAGAAGAACATGTTTCAAGTAGCTGGTTCAAGGTGAATAAGGTGACATGTGGACCTGATCGGAATACAATCTACAACCTGGAGGCAAATGTGGTCAATCTCAGTAGAGTCATAGTCTACCCAGCAGACACACAAGTGAGAAATAAATGCTTATTTTTTGAGCTGCTGAATTTAGGGTCTCTTTATTATACAGCTACATTGCAGCAAAAGCTGACAAATACATTCAGTAAATGCAGATGTTTGAAAAGTGCAGTTTCTGTGGAAGACATCAAAGGGAGAAATAAAAGAAATAGCCCTCCAAGAATTTTCAGAGGGAAGTTTTCAGAGGGAAAGAGGGAAAAGAGTAAGAAATGGAAGCATGCTAACAAATAGGACAGAGACAGGAGTACTTGATAAAGAGGAAACCAATAATAAGTTCCTACTGGATAAATAAATGTCTGTAATAAACTATAATGTAAGACCTTTCTTAAGAGTATCCCTGGGCCTGCACTTGACATGTTTGAAGATTGTACCAGTGTTATCTTTCCACCAGCCTGAATAGCCCAGGGAATATTGTCCTTGAGAGGGAGTCCCATCTCTACTGGTTGCTGAGAGGGTCAAGTGGCCAATTGCTTCTCCAATAACTTACCTGAAATGCTGTTCCCAAATATGTCATTAAAAAATAGTGTTGTCAGGCGCCTGGGTGGCTCAGTTGGTTAAACGACTGCCTTCGGCTCAGGTCATGATCCTGGAGTCCGGGATCGAGTCCCGCATCGGGCTCCCTGCTCGGTGGGGAGCCTGCTTCTCTCTCTGACCCTCCCCCCTCTCATGTGCTCTCTCTCTCTCATTCTCTCTCTCTCAAATAAATAAATAAAATCTTTAAAAAAAATAGTGTTGTCCTAAAGAGGGTAGAAAACTAGAAGAAAAAAAATGCCACCTTTATTAATAGCAGGAAGGCAGTCTGGGTCCTGTTTGTAGTGGTTTTCCATAGTACTCTAGTCTTGAGTTGTCTGAATTTCATTCACTCAAACTTGTGGTCTAGCATATATCTCCTGTACTATTATTGGATGTAATTTTCCCTTTGGATTGACTCATGATTTAGGTTTCACTTAAGAGTAAATTTATTTTGCATTCTGGAAGAGGAAATCCAGGCCCACTGTGTCGTAGCGGCAGCTAGCTGTCCTCCAGTATTTCGATCTGTCTATGGCATAGAATTGTTTCTGGGGTTACTCCATCAGGGGCCACATTTCCCAGCTTCCCTTCTTTCCAGCTGTGGCCCAAAGACCAGATCTTGCCAATCAAGCGTGAGTGGAAATGAAGTGTCCCTGCTGGGCCCACAGTGGTTAGAAGCGTGTGTACATCACACACACATTGACTCCTTCAGCCAGCTGGAAGGGGACCCAGGAACTTCGAGGAGATGGCAGAGCCACAGATGGAAGTTGCTTGGTATGAGAAAAGGCCAACAATCAGGAATGCCCTCCACAGACTTTACCTGAGCAAGACACGAAGGTCATTATGCTCAGGCTTCTGCTTTCTCAAGCTCGTTTGTCAGAGCAGCAGCATCACCCTTACAGCAACAGCTCCAAAAATACTCCGTGAAAATGACGGAGAATTCACTTTTATACCACCTTCCACCTCAGGGGCCGCCCCTGGTAAGGGTACTGCACACTGGTGCTTGGGCGTACAGATACAATGTCACCTCAGCGCTATTTTCCTTCTTGTTCCTTGGCTCTTGAGGCTGGTCAATGGGAGTGTTCATTTTTTTTCTCTTTTTCATGTTTGTCACCCGCTGTTGAGATGTTGCTGACCTTGAAATGCTACCAAATCATGTCAGTGTTCCTTCTGATTCTTGGGAGGACAGCAGTCAAAGCACAAACACTCTGTTATTAATAAAAGGGAGTGACTGACAGGTCAAGCGAGACGTATTTCTCCTCAGCATGCTTTCAAAGTGGCTCATTCTTTAATTGAAAGTGTCCAGCTCTGCATGGTTCTGAAGTGCTCGCCTGGTCTACTGCCAAGCTGTGGTCACTGCTTCTGACCCAACGGGCTCACCCAGAGGGACCTCCAGGAGGAGTCTTCTAGACCCGCCCTGCTGTTTCTTTTAAGTTCCTATTTCGACTTTCAGAAAGGTACCTGAGGAGAAGGATTAAGGGCTGGGACTTTCTCTATCAGGGATACATGACCTAGTAGGGTTTGTCACATTAACCGTTAACATAAAAGTCCTTTTCAGTGTTTCTGGTTGGGGGCCACGTTTTACAATGCATTCAGAGGTGGGGCTGCTTCTCTCTTGTTGGTCTGTGCTCCTCAGGGGCTGTAAAGTCTTTTCCACTAAGTTGGCGGGTGAGTAAAAGGGGACTGTGGGTGAGAGGCCTCCTTCACAGTGATTTTATGATGAGCTTTTTGTAAAATGGTCCCTTGAAGCCAATGTAGGCAGGTAACCAAGATGTACTTAGACCGTCTGGTGAATCTCCCCTTCATTTCCCGGTATTGCCATGACAGGATTTCTGGTGCAGCCCAAGTTCTGTGGGACCTGTTTCTAGCTGTTCTATTATTCCAGAGGCCTTTCTGAATTTTTTCTTCTCCTTTTTTATTTATTTTATTTTTTATTGTTATATTAATCACCATACATCATTAGTTTTAGATGTAGTGTTCCATGATTCATTGTTTGTGCATAACACCCAGTGCTCCATGCAGAACGTGCCCTCTTTAATACCCATCACCAGGCTAACCCATCCTCCCACCCGCCTCCTCTCTAGAACCCTCAGTTTGTTTTTCAGAGTCCATCGACTCTCATGGTTCATCTCCCCCTCTGATTTCCCCCCCTTCATTCTTCCCCTCCTGCTATCTTCTTCTTCTTTTTTTTTTTTTCTTAACATATATTGCATTATTTGTTTCAGAGGTACAGATCTGAGATTCAACAGTCTTGCACAATTCACAGCGCTAACCAGAGAACATACCCTCCCCAGTGTCTATCACCCAGTCACCTCATCCCTCCCACCCCACCCCCCTCTCCAGCAACCCTCAGTTTGTTTCCTGAGATTAAGAATTCCTCATATCAGTGAGGTCATATGATACATGTCTTCCTCTGCTTGACTTATTTCGCTCAGCATAATACCCTCCAGTTCCATCCACGTCGTTGCAAATGGCAAGATCTCATTCCTTTTGATGGCTGCATAATATTCCATTGTATATATTACCACCTCTTCTTTATCCATTCATCTTTCGATGGACATCTTGGCTCTTTCCACAGTTTGACTATTGTGGACATTGCTGCTATAAACATCGGGGTGCATGTACCCCTTCAGATCCCTACATTTGTATCTTTGGGGTAAATACCCAGTAGTGCAATTGCTGGATCATAGGGTAACTCTATTCTCAACTTTTTGAGGAACCTCCATACTGTTTTCCAGAGTGGCTGCACCAGCTTGCATTCCCACCAACAGTGTAGGAGGGTTCCCCTTTCTCCGCATCCCCGCCAACATCTGTCGTTTCCTGACTTGTTAATTTTAGCCATTCTGACTGGTGTGAGGTGGTATCTCATTGAGGTTTTGATTTGGATTTCCCTGATGTCAAGCGATGTTGAGCACTTTTTCATGTGTCTGTTGGCCATTTGGATGTCTTCTTTGGAAAAACGTCTGTTCATGTCTTCTGCCCATTTCTTGATTGGATTCTTTGTTCTTTGGTGTTGAGTTTGATAAGTTCTTTATAGATTTTGGATACTAGCCCTTTATCTGATATGTTATTTGCAAATATCTTCTCCCATTCTGTTTTTGTTGACTGTTCTTTTTGGTTTTGTTGACTGTTTCTTTTGCTGTGCAAAAGCTTTTTATCTTGATGAAGTCCCAATAGTTCATTTTTGCCCTTGCTTCCCTTGCCTTTGGCGATGTTTCTAGGAAGAAGTTGCTGTGGCTGAGGTCGAAGAGGTTGCTGCCTGTGTTCTCTAGGATTTTGATGGACTTCTGTCTCACATTTAGGTCTTTCACCCATTTGGAGTCTATTTTTGTGTGTGGTGTAAGGAAATGGTCCAGTTTCATTCTTCTGCATGTGGCTGTCCAATTTTCCCAACACCATTTGTTGAAGAGACTGTCTTTTTTCCATTGGACATTCTTTCCTGCTTTGTCGAAGATTAGTTGACCATAGAGTTGAGGGTCCATTTCTGGGCTCTCTATTCTGTTCATTGGTTTCCATGAATTTTTTAAATTCTTCTTTAATTTCCTGGTTGACCCATTCATTCTTTAGTAGGATGCTCTTTAGCCTCCATGTATTTGAGTTCTTTCTGACTTTCCTCTTGTGATTGAGTTTGTTTCAAAGCATTGTGGTCTGAAAATAGGCAGGGAATGATCCCAATCTTTTGGTACCGGTTGAGACCTGATTTATGACCTAGGTTGTGATCGACTCTGGAGAATGTTCCATGGGCACTAGAGAAGAATGTGTATTCTGTTGCTTTGGGATGGAATGTTCTGAATATGTCTGTGAAGCCCATTTGGTCCAGTGTGTCATTTAAAGTCTTTATTTCCTTGTTGATCTTTTGTTTAGATGATCTGTCCATTTCAGTGAGGGGGGTGTTAAAGTCCCCCAGTATTACTGTATTGTTGTCAATGTGTTTCTTTGCTTTTGTTATTAATTGCCTTATATAATTGGCTGCTCCCATGTTAGGGGCCTAGATATTTACAATTGTTGGATCTTCTTGTTGGATAGACCCTTTAAGTAGGATATAGTGTCCTTCCTCATCTCTTATTACAGTCTTTGGTTTAAAATCTAATTTGTCTGATATAAGGATTGCCACCCCAGCTTTCGTTTGGTGTCCAGTAGCATGGTAAATGGTTTTCCACCCCCTCACTTTCAATCTGGGGGTGTCTTTGGGTCTAAAATGAGTCTCTTGCAGACAGCATATCGATGGGTCTTGTTTTTTAATCCAGTCTGTTAGCCTGTGTCTTCTGACTGGGGCATTTAGCCCATTTACATTCAGGGTAACTATTGAAAGATAGGAATTTAGTGCCATTGTATTGCCTGTAAGGTGACTGTTATTGTGTATTGTCTGTGTTCCTTTCTGGTCTATGTTGCTTTTAGGCTCTCTCTTTGCTTAGAGGACCCCTTTCAAGATTTCTTGTAGGGCTGGTTTCATGTTTGCAAATTCCTTTAGTTTTTGTTTGTCCTGGAAGCTTTTTATCTCTCCTTCAATTTTCAATGACAGCCTAGCTGGATAGAGTATTCTTGGCTGCATATTTTTCTCATTTAGTGCTCTGAATATATCCTGCCAGTCCTTTCTGGCCTGCCAGGTCTCTGTGGATAGGTCTGTTGCCAATCTAATGTTTCTACCATTGTAGGTTACATATCTCTCATCCTGAGCTGCTTTCAGGATTCTCTCTTTGTCTCTGAGACTCATAAGTTTTACTATTAGATGTCGGGGTGTTGACCTATTTTTATTGATTTTGAGAGGGGTTCTCTGTGCCTCCTGGATTTTGATGCCTGTTTCCTTCCCCAAATTAGGGAAGTTCTCTGCTATAATTTGGTCCAATATACCTTCTGCCCCTCTCTCTCTTTCTTCTTCTTCTGGGATCCCAATTATTCTAAGGTTGTTTCGTCTTATGGTATTGCTTATCTCTCGAATTCTGCCCTCATGATCCAGTAGTTGTTTATCTCTCTTTTTCTCAGCTTCTTGATTTTCCATCATTTCATCTTCTATATTACTGATTCTCTCTTCTGCCTCATTTATCCTAGCAGTTAGTGCCCCCATATTTGATTGCACCTCATTAATAGCCTTTTTGATTTCAACTTGGTTAGATTTTAGTTCTTTTATTTCTCCAGAAAGGGTTTCTCTAATAACTTCCATGCTTTTTTCAAGCCCAGCTAGTATCTTTAA
Source organism: Mirounga angustirostris (assembly GCF_029215605.1). Lineage (NCBI taxonomy): Eukaryota > Metazoa > Chordata > Mammalia > Carnivora > Phocidae > Mirounga > Mirounga angustirostris. The sequence continues at coordinate 169,194,779 of NW_026991709.1, read as the reverse complement.
AGTCATGATTCTGAACTCTAGATCTGACATCGTACTAACGTCCATATTGAGTAAGTCCCTGGCAGTCGGTACTACCTCTTGTTCTTTTCGTTGAGGTGATTTTTTCCGTCTTGTCATTTTGTGCAGAGGAGAATAGATTAATGAGAGAACAAAATGCTAACAGGGTAACAACATACCCAGAAAATATTCTCTAAACAAATCAGAAAAGACCTGAAGTGGGGGAAAAGAAAGGGAAAGAAAGAAAAAAGAAAGGAAAAAAAAAAGAAAAAGAAAAAGATAAAAGCAAACAAAAACAGAACAAAACAAAAAAAACCAGAATGTGATCAGATATGATCAGGCTGGTACATAGATCAGTGACACATCTAGATTTTGGGTGTATTTTGGTCTGTTAGAAGAAAGCGCCTCCCAAAATTTTAATGAAAGAAAAACTTATATATGTACAAAAATAAGGGTTGATATGATGAAGGGATGGAATATGACTGTAAAGATGAAAATTATAAAAAATTTTGTAAAAGGAATTGATAAGAAGTTGTTTGAAAAAAGTAAGAAGAGGATTTAAAAAAAAAAAGAAAGAAAAAGGGAGAGAATGTGATCAGGCAGGAGAGTAGAAAAAACCAAACACTAGAGATTTAGGGTATATTTTGATCTGTTAGAAGAAACGATCTCAAAATTTTAAAGAGAGAACAACTTATATATATATGCCAAAAATAAGGGTAACTACTATGAAGGGATAGAATATGACTCTAAAAATGAAAAATAAAAATGTTTTTTTAAAAAAGGGATTGATAAGATGTTGGTTGAAAAAGGGAAAAAGAAAAATTCAAAAAAAAAAAGAAGACCGTTAAAAAAAATTAACTTTGAAAGACTAGAGAATCATGGTAAAAAAGCCATGGATTCTATGTGCAGTGTTCCCCTAGCGCTCGAGTTCTGCCATTCTCACTGATCGGTAAACTTGGTCTTGGCTGGCTGTTCTTGCTGATCTTCTGGGGGAGGGGCCTGTTGCCGTGGTTTCCAAATGTCTTTGCCGGAGGCGGAATTGCCCCGCCCTTGCCCGGTCCAGGCTAAGTAATCTGCTTGGGTTTGCTCTCGGGAGCTTTTGTTCCCTCCAAGCTTTCTGTACAGCTTTGGAGGCCGAGAGTGAAAATGGCGGCCTCCCAATCTCTGCCCCGGAGGAGCCAGGAACTTGGGCCCTGCTCCTCAGTGAGCCCACAGAGAAAAGCAGTCAGTCACTTCCATCTCCCCGGTCTCCGGCTGCACTCCGTGCTCCCCAGCCTGTGACCGAGCGTTTCTATCTCTGGCACACGACCCCGTGTGGAGTCTCCAAACCCAGCAGATCCCTGCGGTGCACTCCCTCGCCGCTCCTCCTGGGGGAAGAAGGTGAGTCTCCCGGATCTGCCGCTTGTTGGGTCCCTGCTGGAGGAGCAGTGGCCCGACTGTGCTGTGGATCGTGGTTTATGGCAACCCCGAGCTGAGAGCCCACTCCTCGGCTCCATCTCTGCAGCTGGCTTCCCCGCTCCAATACCTGGGAGCTCTGCCACACTCAGGCACCCCCAGTCTTTCTGTGACCCTGAGGGTCCTGAGACCACACTGTCCCATGAGGGTTCCACCCCCCGCTTAGCCACCAGAGCAACGTCCCTCAGCAGAGCAGACTTCTAAAAGTTCCGATTTTGTGCTCCATGGCTCTATCACTTGTCAGTAGTGGCTGATGGAAGCTCCCCGCCCCGCCGTCTATCTTCCCTATTGCCTCGGATTCACTTCTCCGCACGTCCTACCTTCCAGAAAGTGGTCGCTTTTCTGTTCAGAGAGTTGTTGCTATTCTTTTCTTCGATCTCCTGTTGAGTTTGTAGGTGTTCAGAATGGTTTGATCCCTATCCAGCTGAATTCCTGAGACCAGACGAAATCCAGGTCTCCTACTCCTCCACCATCTTGCTCCACCCCCCCCTTTTTTTTTAAACATTTTATTTATTTATTTGACAGAGAGAGAGAGAGAGAGGCCAGCAGATGGAGAAGGAGAAGCAGGCTTCCCACTTAGCAGGGAGCCTGACATGGGGCTCAATCCCAGGACCCTGAGATCATGACCTGAGCTGAAGCCAGGCGCTTAATGACTGAGCCACCCAGGTGCCCCTGACTTTTTATTTTCATTATGAGGCTGAAGCTGATGGGTTCTTGTGAACTGAGCCTTGGCTGAGACAATTGTGATACAGGAAGTCCTTATTTTATTAGCAATGATCAATTTCTTTCTTCAGTTGAACGCTAAGAGTGAATCTCTAATATGCATGCATGTAGCCCGTGATTGCCCTGGGCTTATTACAACATGCTTTCTCATACAGGTGACACCAGGCTGCAATTTTCTCTGTGCATAGGACATAGCATCTGCTTTTAGTATTGAAGTTAGTGATTGGGGGTCGGTTAAAATAGGCTGTTGAGTGCCTGGTGGGGAGAGTCTTATGGGGGCCACTTTTCCTACTCGGTTTTCTTCTATTAAAATTCTTCAGAGCTGGAAAGTCAGAGAGGACCTTAAGTGTGAGTCAGTGATAGGCTATTTGATGTTTTCTGAGATGTCACTGTAGCCTTGCTGCCTAGGACATCTTCACACCACCACCTGTGTTCTGATATATATAAAATGACTTTGAAAGATGAAATGACTTTGTCTAAATTAACTTTATATATATATATATATATATATATATATATATATATACACACATATATATATATATATGTATGTTTGCTATTTTTGTTTCCTTCCTTAGCTTGTGACCTTGTCAGTTAGTCTTCTAGGCAGTTTAATGGTGTAGAGCATAGGTTCTGGAACCACTCAGCCAGACCAAGGCCAAGGCTCAGTCCTACTGCTTACTATTAGGATTTGGGGCAAGGTTGGTTTTTTTTTTTTAATTAGCACCCCTCCCTCCCTTTTTAACTTCTTGAGATACATAGAGTGGAGACTGTAATATCCACCTTACATGGTTGTCCATGCAAAGCATGTCGCATATATTGAGCAGGACTACATGTGGCATTATTATTGGTCATATTCTTGTCTGACCCGTGATAGATCTCATGGCTGAGACTTCTTTTGGTTGGAATTTCATCTCTCTGCTGTCAGTTCAGGGGTTCACAGTGTTCAGGGTGGTAGCTTTCTTGAATCAACCCAGAACATGGAATTTTCTTTTTCAAATGCTCCCTCATTAGGAAACTTGATGATGATGGTAAAAAATAATGAAACCAATGCCGAGTAATCTTCCCCCCAGTTTGATTGAGATATAATTGACATACAACATTGAAATAGTTGATATATGTGTATATTGCAAAATGATCATAATACTGTCTAGTTAACACCCATTACCTCATGTAGTAACAATTTTTCTTGTGATGAGAACTTTTAAGATCTATTTTTGTAGAAACTTTCAGATATACAAAATACTATTAACTATAGTCACCACGCTGTACATCATATCACCAGAATTTACTTGAAACTAGAAGCTTGGGTTATCTTTCCTGAAGGCTAATTATGCAGCAGGCTCTGCACAAAGCACTTTGTGTGTGAGTCGTACAGTATATGATCCTTCTACAGCTCTGTGAGTTTGGTGTCCTGATTTTCCATCTTACAGATGAGAAAGCTGAGGTCAGACTATTTATAGCTTATCTAACAGTCTACAGATAGGAAGTGGCTGAGCCAGGATGCAAATCCAAGTCTGTCTGACTCCCTGGTGCCTGCTTGTAACTAGTATTGAGACCCTCCTGAAAGAGTGGGTAGGAGTCATAAACCAGTTCTTGGTCTCCAAAAACCATTTCACCTTTTCATCTTCTTGGCTGTCATTGTATAACCTGTACTGTATCCAGGAGACCCAAACCATTCCAGGTGTCTCAGACTGAGAGGCGACAACCCAGGAGATTGGTTACATGGTGTTGGAAGACTGGAAGAAAAAGGGGACATCAAAGTATCACAGAAGTGATAGCTCCAGGAAGTGGTCACTGCTCTAGGGAATAAGTGATGCTACCAAGAGCTAGGTGCTCTAGGGGCAGGGTGCTTAGGGCTCGGTACTCAGACTTGGGGCTTGCTGTGTGTCTGGTACTCAGCCCCCTTGGGGGGTCCCGGAGTGGGAACATTATGGGGCTGCTGCCCTGAATTCTCAAAGACACAGGAGCTATCTGATGTTGAAATAAGGTCAACATGAGCTGAACACAGGAGGGAGTCCCCAACAATCCCCCAGTCCCTCCACGGCAGAGCCTAACAGTAGATAGTGAGCAGGGGCACCTGGGAAACACTTGGCAGACTCCCAGACCAACATCACAGAGCAGAATGGAAAAAGTGGGCTTGAGCTAAGCAGAATGGGGAAATACCAGCCATAATCACCATTTCTATGGCTGGTATGGAGGTCGCAGGTAGATGTGATGGTAGGCATGTATTTTGAAGGTGCAAGTGGGCAGCTGCCTGTGAAGACAATGAACCTAGCCAGGGTAACTGAAGAGAGATAGACTTCCTGCTCAGCAAACACCATGCATCCCAATAACTCATCTTATAATGATGGTTATGATTATAGCCAAATGCAGTCTTTCCACAGTGGTAGTCTTTTGTCTGTGTGCTCTTAGAGATGGAGGAGCACGTCAACCTGCTGGTCACTTCCTAGAGTAATTAGCTCTACCGAACAGTTTTTCCTTTTAGCCACAAATATCCCTAGGACAAGTATAAGCAACTCTGTGGCTAGCCCAGGACCATCTCTAATTCCCTGGGAGACTTCCCTTCCATGTGAATTACCCATTTACTCTTGTGAGAAAATGCTTTAGGTGGAGGAATGTCCCGGCATTGAATAGGGGAGAGGAGAGAGCCTGCAATTTGAAATGCTGAGTGGCAGTTTCGCCTCAGCCAGGCTTGTCACAGGACTGATGAATGGTGTCCTCTCCAGTGCTTCCTGGCAATGTTAAGCTCTGCCACCGGTCCAAACGAACACACACCTTCCCTGTCTGTGTCAGGGACGGTAGGTGGTGCTGTGGTGCTAAAGGATGCTGAAAACCAGGGGAGGAAAAGTGCTACGAGAGCAGAGTGATAGAAATGCAGGGGGTTGGGGAGAAGGGCTTACAGAAGGGCAAGAACATGCATTCTCATTCAGTGTCTTTGCAGTTCAGGAGAGCATTTTCCCTTTCAGATCTGGAGTCGAGTTGGAAAATCCAATTACAGATGTAAGCTATGTTGGGCTCTTTCAAATCTAATTGGAGCTGTGTCAGTGGCCTCTTGCTGACAATGTACTGGGTGCACTGCTAGTAGTAGAAGTTTGGATTTTTTTCCCCCTCTTCCTCTGTTTTTTTTTTTTTGTTGTTGTTTGTTTGTTTTTTTTGGTGGGGGGCAGTGGGGGAGAGGAGAGGGAGAGGGAGAGAGAGGATCTTAAGCAGGCTCCATGCTCAGCACAGAGCCCCATGCCAGGTTCTGTCTCACAACCCTGAGATCATGACATGAGCAGAAGTCAAGAGTCAGGCACTTAACCACCCAGGTGCCCATCCCCTCTGTTTTTACTTGGATTTCTTCTTTCCCTCCTCACCATGTTTTCTCATTTTCCTTGTGTCTTCTTCCCCTTTCTGATACCCATTTGGTTCAATTGGTTAAATATTGTACATAGCACTGTTTCCTGAGACACTTTGATGTGCCTGGCACAGGAAAGAATAAAAATAATACTCATACTTTTATAGAATGGAAATTACCATTTCTTGAGGACATATGAAGTCTAGGAACTGAGGGAGACCCTTTGATGCTCACTTTATCTCATTTAACTATTTAATTCACTCACTTATAAAACCAGTGTTTCTGGAATACTTACTAAGTCTTAGGAGCCTTGGCAATTGTTAATGGGGAGACTAGAGCTTTAAAAAGCCACTGGCTTTGTGTAACTTCTCTCCTATTTCAGGGATTAAAATGTGATGATTCAGCCACGTATTTTGCACGGCTTACTCTAATATCCTTGCAGCTCTGGAGTCAAACTGCCTGGTTCTGAATCCTGACTCCACTACTTCCTAACTATGAGAGGTTGGGCAAGTAACTTAATTTCTCAGTGTTCCAGTTTTTCATATGAGAAGATGAGATGATAGTTCCTACTTAGATGGATAGTACTGAAAACTCAATGAATAATGAATATAGAAAAATAACTGGCACATAGTAAGTGCTCAGCAAACTTTACATTTAATTATTGTCATCCCTATTTTCAAATTAACAGTTACTATCTTTGGAAGATGTAAAGTAGTAGTCTTGTCCCCTTCCCAGGTCCCCAGCTATGCCTCTGAAGTAAGCACCAGATGAAAAGGGAGGAGTCAGGGAAGGCTTCATGGAAGAGGCTGAATTAGAGCTACAGCCTCCTCTCGGGAAATTCACAGGTGAACTTCCAAACCCAGGAGTTCACATACACTACAGAGAATCTGATGAGACCTATATTCTTCGTTCCCTATCATTTTCATATATATGGACATTTTGCAAACAATTTCAGTGGGATCATATAATCCCCCAAATCAGTATTTTCGGGACCATAAGCCTGTTTAAGAACTGCCAATCTGAGATCATTGGCAGGTTGAACATTCCCTCCAACACCATGAAATACTATAAGAGAGTGGAGCAGGTGCTGTGAGTGCCCCACCCAGATGTCCTTGACCTTACGGGGCACCCCTCTTCCAGCTGTTGTGGGTGTTGGCTTCCAATGGCTCATACCTGACTTCTTTGCTGAGGTTGTTCTTGGCTGCTGTGAGTGCTAAGCCAGGAGATGCATGCCTCCCCTCCCCCCAGCCTCCCCCTCATCATTCCCACATAAGGGTGGCTCTGAGCAGTGACTCACTGATGAAGGCATATCATAGCCCAGCCACCTTGCCTTTGAATGGTTCCAATTCTGTGATACAGTTTACGGGCTCAAACTGAGATCTTTCCTGAAAGTACATTTTTGCCGATATTTTCCCTTGCCCTACCTGACCTCCCTCACGCCCCTATAGGTTTGTTCTGAGAGCACTCTTACAGTAAAACACATGTACAGGAATCTCCATCTGAGTCTCTACTTGAGGGGGCCTGACCTAGGTTGGAGGGGAACTTGACACAGTGATACTGAGGGCTTAAAACAGGAAGTACCAGTGGATGCTGTGGATTAGCGAGAAGGAGCAGCTTACTGAGACCCAGCTCCTTCCTTCCTCCCCATCTGTTCTGTCTCCTTCCTTATTCCCCACTGCTCCTATTGCTCTGTGATGTTCTGGTTGGTTCTAGATGTCTGGGACACCTTTTTGGGGAGCCCACCACCAGCAAGTAATGTAAGTGTTCATCCTGGAGTTCTCTGATTTCAGACCCGAGTTTTTCTCTGAAGTTGTAAAGTCTTCCTGTGGGGATGACCCTCTAATAAGGCTGCTGAGCAGCGATGATTAATGGATTAGGGCTGTGGAGCCCCTACCCTAGCAAGCAGTTTCTTTTGACAGAGGAAGAACTAGGCAGATAAGGGAGAAAGTGCGGAATCACATTTTGGTGTATAATTTGGCAGCCCATAGATCATTTTAATTACTCTGAAATAATTATCTCTGGCACACAGCTGGGTTTGTCTTCATGTAACTTGTGAATCACTCTTCTACATTTGAATAAATCAAGCAGGTTGAAAGGAAGAGCTGGAGCCAAATGACATGTAAAAAAAGATTCAGTGGTAAAGGTTCAGAAAATGGCGAATTTTGGACCGGAAAGAGAAGATTGACTTGGGACGTTGTGTTTTTGTGTCTCCGAGACAAACACCTCTAGTTATTGAAATCAGAAGCGGATGAGTCTTGAGGCTGTTTTAGGAGGAGTGCTGTCGGAGCGGAGGGGGTGGCATGAGTGGGTGGTGGACAAGGACAGCCAACAAGGAGGAACCTATAACATAGGGTTCAAGAACATGGGTTTGGGGTCAGACAGATTGATATTTGAATCCATGGTCCATTGCTTACCATTTTAGTTAATTTAGACAAAGTCATTTCATCTTTTAACATATAGGCTTTCTTATATTACAAAATTAGGAAACTTGACTTTGGTGCCATGTCACTTTCCTTCAGTTAGTGGCTCCTGTCATAATTGCCAGATTATCCTGTTGCTGCTAAGGGTTTAAGGAGAGAATGGCATGTGGGCCACCTCTTAGCCATTGCCATGGTAGACATTACTAAGCAACCACAAATTTTCTATAGTTGAACCTGACTTTGGCCTCAGAATCCTCAAATAACATTTCTAGTAGCTACCCCCAATCCATCCAGGTTGGCATGTTTATTGAAATAGTGATTTCCTGTTGAAAATGTTCCTCTTTGAAGTTCAATGCTCCCATCTGTAAAATGAGGAGTTGGAAGATGATCACTAAAAAAATCTAATCTCTTCTAGTATTTTAAGATAAAGAGAAATGGATCATCAGAAGTTGGTTATTTCATCTCCTAAGGCTTGTTGCTTTGATGCTCTGTAGACGATCAATAACTCAGTTTGGAAACCTGGGGCTGAGAACTAGGCCAGGACACCAGGGCTCAGGAAGCAGTGAACACTCTCATCTCCAACCACCCTTGGCCCCATCTGGCCTCATTATTTACTATATCCTCAGCCTCATACACCAGCCCCTACATAGTCCCACATGGTCCCATTCTGAGAACTAGGTCACAGATGAAGGTCTCTATCAGAGTTAGGAGCTACCTCAATTTCCAAGTCCTATTGTGTTTGAATCCTGCCTGTTTCATGACTCACTGGCTTCCTTGTCAGGCCTTGAAATCTGAAAGCTATAACTGGTCGGAACCTGACTGGCCATCAGTGAGCCTTAAAGATCTTTTTAAATTTTAAATTATATAGCTAATATACCTTCATGGGAATAAAATTAGAAAATATTGATAAACCAAAGATAAAGATCGGTGTTAAAATGTAGTTGTGTATTACCTGTCCATACTTTTTCTTAGTATATGTGTATATTTAAGGTAATATTCTGTGAACATATTTCCATGTCTATAAATATGTTCTACCCTGCTGTTTACAATACCATTATTCTGATTTGATTTGTTCCTTTTCTTGCACTTTCCTTCTGTTCAATTCAATTAAAGTTTTTTTTGAACATTTACTCTGTGCTGGGTTCCTGGAGTCTCTGTGCTCCCATGGAGCCCAGAGCCAGGTAGGGGCAGACAGATGTGAAAGGATGAATTACACCTTGATAAGCTGTAGTAGAGATCTTTATAAAATTTTACAGGGACACAGGTTGCTGAGGTGAGCCTAATAGGAAAAGAAAGCTTTCAGGGGAGAAAGTTACCAACCAGTATCTATAAGGATGCATGTACTTGTGAATGAGCCTGGCTTGCTTAGGGTGGGGTGTGCAGGAGGGCATGGGGCAGGAAAGCGAAGTAAGGATTTTACATGTTTTAGTTATGACTAGGTCCTCTGTTTTGCAGTAGGTTATCAACTAATGTTTGATGAGTGAATCAATATTCCTAGTCCTGACTTTGTCTCCATCTCTTTCTGAGTCTTGGCTTCAACATTCAAGTGGATAATTGCACGGACCTCACTGGGTCTGGTGACTCAGACTGTCTGTGTGAAAGATTCTGTCCATGTCCCTCTTACAGCCCATTGGGTCTTCCCATTAACGTTCATGTGAACCTGATTTCCAATTGGTAGCTTCTGCTTCTCTTTGCCTGTGAGCTGGGATGGTTTGAGTACACTTGGCCTAGGGTGTCAGAGAATTACTGCCCCCTGAGAACAGCCATCAGGCAGTGATTTACTGGAGTGATCTGTAAATATGTGGTTCTTTCACCCCTCTTTCACTTTTGAGGTACCCTGGCTCCTGGTGATGATAATAAGCTCCAGTTATATCCAATAGTAAATTGCCCTTTGTTGACTGTTTTTGTTTCCCTCTCTCATGCTCCCATTCCCTACTGGTGTGTTACAGGATTCTGTCCCAAATAAACTACTTGCATTCAAATCCTGTCTCAAGGTCTGCTGCTTATGAAGTGACAGGACCATGTGACTTTATGGGGCTAAGCCAAAGACAGCTGACTGTTCTTTCTATAATCCTGTCTTAAAATAATCAGAACCAAGTTCACAAACTTGAAGTGTTTCCTACCAGACTACTCTATTTCTTGCCTAATGGCTCAGGATGAGCTAAACTAATATGCATCCCTAGATGGGGTGTTGCAAAAATAATCCTGTTTCCATGCATCATAAGGTAAATCGATATCACCAAAAGGCATTTGCTTGGATCTGAAGCAGTAGTGAAAACTCTGTTGGCTTCTTACTGCAGCGGCCAAGCTTTATCTTAAAAAAACCCCCAAAAACAAAACACTTCTAGAAGTAAAAATATTAGCTTATAAGTACATCTAGCTGGTTGGCCAAGAGGAGTATTTGATTTCCATAAAGGATGTAAATTCTAGGGGAAGAAAATGGTTCAGTTAGCTAAAGAAACAAAAGGAAAATAGAAATTTACATGTGAGACATTAAACATTTAAAATGTACTTTGTTTTCATGTATTTTGTTTCTGCAGCAGTTGGAATTTTAATATCAAGGGCCTGTGGTGAGGACAGGTTAAAAAGTGAAGAGTGTTTGGACCAAGAAGAACATGACCAAAATTTGTAAAATCAGTGTGACAGTGTGTTCACATAAATAATTTCATTCAGTCCTCTCTAGCACTCTGAGATAAATAGCATATTTTCCTACTGGCAAATGGAAAATGGAATTCAGTGAGCCTTTATTGAAGCTGGGAATTAAACCCTAGTCTGTGTCATTCTAATGCTTGTGGTATGTCCACCTCATCTCAACAATTCCCCTAATACCTTAATAATGAGTTTTTACATGTACAAGCCTCACTGTTTGAATGTGGCACCCTTGGTGTAGCAAAGATAACAAAGTGGATGAACCAGTGTGACTTACTCCCATTTATTTAATATAGTCATATTATGAGTATGTGGGGTTTTGTGGGCTAAAGCAAAAAATTTTGATTTTCTTCCTAGTATAAAGAGGAAGGACTATTGAACTCTTTTGGAGGGGGAGATGATCTGATCTATGTTTTTTAAAAAAGGGTTAATAAACTGTTAAGAGTTGGATAGTGAGTATTTTAGGCTTTGAGGCCCATCCTGTCTCTATTACAATTACTCATTTCTGCTGCATAGACAATACTTAAATGTCTGTGTTCCAATAAAACTTTACTTATAAAACCAGGTGGCCAACTCAGGTTTTAAAAAGTTGCTTTGACTACTGGGTGGAGATTATAGAGGGAAAAGGAAAAGGGTGGAAGCCTGAAACCAGTAAGGAAGATGTAGTAATTCTAGTAAAAGGTAATGGTAGCTTGCGTCACAGTGGTAATATGTGAGCTAAGGAGGGAAGGATTAATTTGGGATATATTTTGGAGGGCAGTGCTGAGGGCTGGCTTTAGTATTAGAAGCAAGAGTTAAAAAAAAAAAAAGGATGACTGTTACTTTTGGAGCTCAGACAATTGGGTGATGGGTGCCATTCCCTGAGATGGTAAACTTTGAGAGAGGAACAGGTGCTTTACTTCCAAAGTCAAGTCCAGCTGGGGCTTTGGTCATACTTGCTGTGTCTAAAATGGAAAACCCCAAGTTTCATGTGAATGACTTTGAACATGACCTTGTGGAAATATATTTGGATTGATTCCATGGGACCTTCAGATATGAAAGCACATCCCAATACGTTTTGATTCAGACATGCTTAGGCAGGTATGCCACTCCCTCTCCTGGCCACTGGGAGCGACTGGAGTGAAAAGATCCCAATAATTTAATGTTGGGTACCCCGCAGCAGGTAGCACACTGCTATGTTTAAAACAGATGCTCAGAAACAATTGAACTGTTAGATACGCTTTCATGCCTTATGAGAGATCATTGGCTCTGATTTATATACAGTGGGTTTGGGGCTCAGGTTATCTTTGACTTTCTTTGTTCAATACATTCAAGATAAATGTAATTACAGCACTTCAAAGTATAATGGAAGTAAATGATTTCCTTTATTTCTCTCTTTCCTTGTGTGTGCATGCTCACCTGCCCACCTGCATGCACTGAGCTGACCAAAAAAAAAAAAAAAAATGCCTGATGTGTTGCAAAAATCCTTAGGAAAAACATGTATTCAGAGCTAGGTATAGTTTGGCTAGGATATTTTCTCACATTTCAGGGGAAAAAAAAAAAAAACTGGGGGCATAGGTCACATGTTCATAATTCCTGGTATTCCGAAACCTGGATGCTTAAAATTAGATCAAGGGATGATTGTTCAGTATTACAGTAAAATTCTGTGAATTGATAGTAAAATTCCCTTGAGTAGCAAGTACTATCCCTCCAGCTCATGATGCCACTGAGATCTTTGAGTAGACTGTTACAGCATCAGATATAATACATCTTGATGCTCAGATCATTCCCAAAGCAATGATGAACTTTGGAAGATTTTGGGTCTGGGGGTAACTTAAAATATGACAGATATCCTATGAGGCAGAATCTCATAGACTGTTGCTGCATGACACCCCATATTCCATAGGAATCAAGGAATGAATGAATGCTCTGGTCTGTTCCTTGATTCAGAGAGAAGTGTCTACAAGGATTTTCTAAGAGCGTTTTCACAGGTTTCTCTCCAGTAGCTGGCTCTTCCACTATCCTAAAAATAGACAAAACTTAAGGGACAGAAGGAAAAGTTTCTAGAGCAGCTTAGGTTGGAAACATGTCCACACAGTTTTGCTCTTTGTTCCTGCAAATGGTCCCTAACGATTTCTCAGCACCCCATGCCACGCACTGGGAACTCTGAAATTCCTAGATTTTACATGCCAGAGTATAAGGGAGACATGTAGACTTCCCCTTCAACACTTAATTCCCTGGGTTATACCTTAACATATCATACACTACAGTTCCTGCTTACCAAGGCTATAAATGAGCCTAGAGTCTAGAAGTATGTTTATTTCCAGATCTCTGCTAATATGGTTAACTGGAAATAAAAAAAAAAGTACAGACTTTCTGAAGCAAGGTACAGTAAAGTGGGGACTGGGGAAAGAAAGGAGTGAAAGCTGAGTTATAAACCTTCATGCAATTAACATCAGTCTGCTATATGATGAATAATGTCTTTCTTCTACCACCAGTAATGATTGGTGAGTTGCATTTTTATAATCATCAAATATTTTATTTATTTATTTTTATTTTATTTTATTATTTTTTTATTTTTATTTATTCATTTGAGAGAGAATGAGATAGAGAGAGCATGAGAAGGGGGAGGGTCAGAGGGAGAAGCAGACTCCCTGCCGAGCAGGGAGCCCGATGCGGGACTCGATCCCGGGACTCCAGGATCATGACCTGAGCCGAAGGCAGTCGCTTAACCAACTGAGCCACCCAGGCGCCAGTCATCAAATATTTTAAAAAATGGCAGTCTGGAAAGTCCTCATTGGCAGTTATCACTGAAAAATAAGCAAAGCTTTTAGAATTTCTAAACAACAACAACAACAACAACCACCATGAGGGACACCTCGGTGGCTCAGTCATTTAAGCATCCGACTCCTGGTTTGGCTTCAGGTCATGATCTCACAGTCCTAGATCAAGCCCCGTGTTGGGTTCAGGGTGGAGTCTGCTTGAGATTCATTCTCCCTCCCTCTCTAACTCCTCCCCCTCCGGCCCGGCTTGCATGCTCTCTCTCTCTCAAATAAATGCATAAATAAAACCTTAAAAAAAAAAGGGTGAGAGTTTTATTTGAGCCTGAATTCAGAGAGCTGTCCTGGGTACACCATATTTACAAAGAAGAGGGTGCTCTGGAGAAGGAATGTTTAATACAGAGTTGTATGCTTTTTGTGACATCAAGAGTTACACATCATCATGATGAAGGACATTTCAGAAAATTAAAAACTTTATCTTATGCTTCTAGTATGTGCAAGGCTGTAGGCTTTGGAGGTATGAGAATGGAACGTAGGGACATTTTTACTCTTATTTTTAATTTGAAATAGTTCTTTTAGATTATTTGCTAATGTAGCAGACGGACAGTGTGTGCTCAGGAAGAAACAGAGCCCATGCTTTGAAGTTGGGTGAAGTCACTCTGACCTTAGTAAAGCTATAGCTTCCCTGCAAGCAGGGGCCCCACAAACATTAAAAGTTGAAAATTGGGACACCTGGGTGGCTCAGTCATTAAGTGTCTACCTTTGGCTCAGGTCATGATCCCAGGGTTCTGGGATCGAGCCCTGCATCGGGCTCCCTGCTCAGCGGGAAGCCTGCTTCTCCCTCTCCCACTCCCCCTGCTTGTGTTCCTGCTCTCGCTATCTCTCTCTCTGTCAAATAAATAAATAAATAAAATCTTTAAAAAAATAAAAAATAAAGTTGAAAATTTCCTCTATCAACCGTGACTCTGAAAACCACTTTCCCAGCCATATTGTCAGCTCTTGGTTTATATGAGTAAGTTTAAAGTTTCATGAATTTCGTGACTCTTAAAATTAATAAATTGTATTATTTCTTTTAGACTTGGATTAATTTTTAGCATATTTTTGGCCTGGTCACTGTTAATCTACATGGTCAGATTACTTCTTCTTTTGCTCTCAAACTGAAGACTTCCCTGGGGTTTAACCACTAACCTTTTTTGGTCTTGGTCCATAAATAGAGATCCAGAACCGGTAAAGCCATTTGTTTGTTGGTTTAAATACATTATTTTTCGGGCACCTGGGTGGCTCAGTCAGTTGAGCATCTCACTCTTGGTTTTGGCTCAGGTCATGATGCTGCAGTTGTGGGATCGAGCCCTGAGTGGGGCTCTGCGCTCAGTTTGGAGTCTGCTTCAGATTCTTTCTCCCACTCCCTTTGTTCCTCACCACTCATGTTCTTTCTTGTTCTCCAAAATAAATAAAATCTTTAAAATAAGTAAGTAAATAAACAATTTTTCAAAGTTGCATTGTGAGAACACTTAACGTGACAGCTAATCCTCTTAACAAATTTTTTGGTGTTCCATAGTGTTGGTGACTGTAGGTACAATATTGTACAATGGCCATCTAGAGTTCACTCATCTTACTGGCAATGTTTTTATGCCTCTTAACCCAGGGTTTTTACTTGGTTGAGCCAAATTCTCTTTCCACGTGATTTTTTTAAAGTGCTTGCTGAGGATCTATTGGTGGGAAGGTCACCATTAGTGTCTCACCTCTGTGAAGATGTGCAATGAAACCTTGCCAATCTTTCAGTAAGCTTTCTGCTTGAACCGTGAATCTGCCTATTCATATCTGTTTGTATTTCACGTGATTTTAAAAGATTATGAAGAGTCATACAGCAAGATTCTCTCCCCACTGTCCCCCTTTTGTCCCTTCCTCTTTATCCCCAAAGGTAGTACATTTTTTAATGTCCTTGCAGAATTAAAAAAAATTTTTATTGTTATGTTAATCACCATACATTACATCATTAGTCTTTGATGCAGTGTTCCATGACTCATTGCTTGTGCATAACACCCAGTGCTCCATGCAGAACGTGCCCCCTTTAATACCCATCACCAGGCTAACCCATCCTCCCACCCCACCCCCCTCTAGGACGCTCAATTTATTTTTCAGAGTCCATCGTCTCTCATGGTTCGTCTCCCCCTCCGAGTTCCCCCCCTTCATTCTTCCCCTCCTATCTTCTTTTGTTTTTTTTCTTAACATATATTGCATTATTTGTTTCAGAGGTACAGATCTGTGATTGAACAGTCTTGCACAATTCACAGCGCTCACCATAGCACATACCCTCCCCAGTGTCTATCACCCAGCCACCCCATCCCTCCCACCCCCCCATTCCAGCAATTCTCAGTTTGTTTCCTGAGATTAAGAAATCCTCATATCAATGAGGTCATATGATACATGTCTTTCTCTGATTGACTTATTTCGCTCAGCATAACACCCTCCAGTTCCATCCACGTTGTTGCAAATGGCAAAATCTCATTCCTTTTGATGGCCCTTGCAGAATTGTTTTAAAAAAATATTTATTGAGAGAGAGAGAAGAGAGAGCATGCAAGAGCACAAGTGGTGGAGAGGGAGAAGCAGGCTGCCCATCGAGCAGGCTGCCCATCGAGCAGGGAGTCCATCAAGCAGGGAGCCCATCGAGCAGGGAGCCCAATGCGGGCCTCTGTCCCAGGACCCTGGGATCATGACCTGAGCTGAAGGTAGATACTTTACCCACTGATCCACCCGTGGGCCCCCGTGCAGAGATGTTTTTATGCAGATAAAAGCAGATAAAAAAGATACTCCCCTTCTCTCACACAATTGGTGACATTACTGTTTTAACGTTGTTTTTATTTTTTCCACTCAACACATCCTGTATTTTTTGTTACAGTCAACCTGTATGGATGGGCAGGATGCTGTCTGCACAGCTCTGAGAAGTGTCATTCACAGTGTAGTCCCCAAAGATTAGTATATTTATGTTAATTAAATGTACTATACACATCATATGTATTATATATAATATAAACAGATAATACTTAAAATCATATATATATTATGTGTTACACACTATATATTAGTATATTATATATAAAATATATAATATACATAATATATTATTTAATACAATTATATATTTTAAAGTCTACATATTATATATAATGTATATTATACATAATAAAACATATAATTATGACAAATTTCGAACAGGTGTTAAGTATCTTGAGAATGGGCTGCTGTTTTCCTATTTGCACTAACACAAAATAGAGATTAGTAGTGGCCCTGTTCTCTGTATTAAAGACGATGTGAGCAAGATAGGAATTGATAAACTGTATTCCTGGACTGCCATAAATTACCATTTCCACTAGGGCTTCAAGCATGGAGCATAGCACTGTGTTTCTGTTCTTGCCCCACACATGCAGGGGAAATTCTGGTTTATTGTCCTTAAAATACTTTTTTTTTTAAAATTTGAGAGAGAGTGAGAGCAAAAGAGAGAGAGAGAGTGTGAGCAGGGTGAGGGGCTGAGGGAGGAGCAGACTCCCTGCTGAGCAGGGAGCCTGATGCTGGGCTCGATCCATGACCTGAGCCACCCAGGCGCCCATCCTTAAAATACTTTCAAAGCCTAAGTGTACTTTCTACTTTTCTTTAGTGACATATCTGTGGAACAAGATCACTTTATGTTAATCTCTTGTTATCATCGATAATAGTCCCCTTGGTCATTTTGTCAGAGCTGTGGGGACTGTGCTATGTGCTGGGTCTTGTGTTGAAGACTGGGTGATTATCTGACCCTAGAGTTGAGGGTCCATTTGTGGGTTTTCTATTCTGTTCCATTGATCTATGTGTCTGTTTTTGTGCCAGTACCATACTGTCTTGATGATCACATCTTTGTAATAGAGCTTGTAGTCCAGAATTGTGATGCCACCAGCTTTGGTTTTCTTTTTCAACATTCCTTTGGCTATTCGGGGTCTTTTTTGGTTCCATACAAATTTTAGGATTTTTTGTTCTAGTTCTGTGAAAAAAGTTGATGGTATTTTGATAGGGATTGCATTGAATGTGTAGATTTTTCTGGGTACTATAGACATTTTCACAATATTTGTTCTTCCAATCCATGAACATGGAATGTTTTTCCATCTCTTTGTGTCTTCCTCAATTTCTTTCATAAGTGTTCTGTAGTTTTCTGAGTACAGATACTTTGTTTCTTTGGTTAGGTTTATTTCTAGGTATCTTATAGTTTTTGGTGCAATTATAAATGGGATTGATTCCTTAATTTGTCTTTCTTCTATCTCATTGTTAGTGTATAGAAATGCAACTGATTTCTGTGCATTGATTTTATATCCTGCCATGTTGCTGAATTCCTGTATGAGATCTAGCAATTTTTGGGTAGAGTCTTTGGGTTTTCCACAATACAAATGTTATGATACGAAGGGGCACCTGCACCCCATTGTTTATAGCAGCAGTGTCTACAATAGCCAAACTATGGCAAGAACCCAGATGTCCATCAACAGATGAATGGATAAAGATGTGATATATATATAATGGAATATTAGCCATCAAAAAGAATGAAATCTTACCTTTTGCAACAATGTGGATAGAACTGGAGGGTATTATGCTAAGCAAGATAAGTCAGAGAAAGACAATTATATGGTTTCACTCATATGTGGAATTTAGAAACAAAACAGAAGATCAAAAGGTAAGAGAGGGAAAAATAAAATAAGATGAAATCAGAGAGGGAGACAAACCATCAGAGACTCTTAACTCTAGGAAACCAACTGAGGGTTGCTGGAGGGGAGGTGGGTGGGCGGATGGGGTAACTGGGGGTTGGGCATTAAGGAGGGCACGTGATGGAATGAGCACTGGGTGTTACATGCAATTGATGAATCACTAAACTCTACCTCTGAAACTAATAATACGCTGTAACACTGTATGTTAATTAATTGAATTTAAAATAAGATAAAAAAAGGACTGGGCGAGTTCTGTAGGCACCTGCTATCTGGGAATTCATCAGCAGTGTTGATCAGTGCTGCAATATACATAAGCATGGAGCACACAGAAGAGCCAGAGCCTCATCCCAGGAAGTCTGTCATTTGAGTTTAGGTCCTTAAGTTCTTTTCTTTTCTTCTTCTTCTTCTTCTTCTTCTTCTTTTTTTTTTTTTTGGCTTTATTTAAATTTAAGTGAGTTAATATATAGTGTCTTATTAGTTTCAGATCATTGGATTTTGTTGCCAGAGCGTAAGAGAGAAAAGCCAAGTGGCTGAATGAGGGCAATGACAGTGGACCAAAAAATAGGGGACCAATTCAAAAGACAATTCTAAGGAAGAAGAATCATAAGTCTCAATGATATTGGCAGTACATGGACATTAAAAAGAAGTTAACCTCTGAAGTGGTCCCCAAATCAAGAGACACTTGATTTTTTTGAAGTTCTTCTTCCTTACCATACTGAGCACACAATTTTCAATTCTATGGTCAGAATTTATTTTTATTTTTTAATTTACTTTTTAAAAATATTTTATTTATTTTGTGTGAGAGAGAGTGAGCGAGTGAGAGCACGAGCAGGGGGAGCGGCAGGCAGAGGAAGAGGGAGAAGCAGGCTCCCCGCTGAGCAAGGAGCCCAATGTGGGACTTGATCCCAGGACACCAGGATCATGACCAGAGCAGAAAGCAGATGCTTAACTGACTGAGCCACCGAGGCATCCCCGGAATTAATTTTTAAATGTCTTGTTCCATTTAGTCATTTTTTCTTTTACAGATTAAGTTTGAGGGATCACACTCATGGTGTCTCAGGACATTTTAAATATACTCTCCAAAGTCACGGATAACAAAGAAATCCCAATAAAAATGCCAACTAATTCTTTTAAGGAGTTGCCCAAGTTGCTACTAAAGCTCCTATGAAAAAAATAACATGCACTTACAGAAAGGAAAACACCAAAAAGAACAACTATGCAGGGGGAGTAAGCACCAGGAGAGATGGAAACATTCTCTGTCTTCTCGATAATTAAGACAGTGTGTTACTAGCACATGAATGGATAAACAGACGAATGTAATAGAACAGAAACTCCAGAATTAGACCCAAATACATATGGAAACTTAGGATATGACAAAGATGGCATCTTAAATCAGGAACATAAAGATAGATCTTTTGGCAAATGATGCTGGAACAACTGGGTAGCTCTTTGGAAAACAGATACAGTCCCATCTCACACCATACACAAGAATAAACTACAAATAGATGAGGAACCTAAAGGTCAAATACGAAACCAAGCAAGTACTAGAAGAAAATATAGGTGAATTCCTCTTTAATTATAGTGTTGGGAAAGACTTTTTAAAAATTGAAATATATTTAACACGTAACATTGTGTAAATTTAGGGCATACAACAA
The DNA here is from genome assembly GCF_029215605.1 of Mirounga angustirostris. NCBI lineage: Eukaryota > Metazoa > Chordata > Mammalia > Carnivora > Phocidae > Mirounga > Mirounga angustirostris. Next base: position 169,175,054 of record NW_026991709.1, on the reverse strand, counting down.
GTTAATTTGATGCATTTATATATTACGATTGTCATTGTAGCAATAATTAGCACCTCTATCCAGTTGCATGATTATCATTTCTTTTTAGAGGCTGGAATAATTAAGAGCTGGTCTCTTTGCAGGTTTGATTATAATACAGTATTGTTTATATTCACTATACTGTACACTAGATCTCTAGGACTATTTACTACTCATTGTGAGTTTGTATCCTTAAAAAACATCTGTGGGGGAAACCAAAATGGAATACACCACTAGCATATGCACCTATCTATATTACAAATGAATTACATGAATGGGATGGAAATAAAAAGAAATAACACAAGTAAGTTTGAAAACAATATCTTGACTGGATACTGTGAAGCTAAAGACAAAAAGAACTTCACGTAAATGCTGCCGTCTAGTTAGTAAATGTGTTTCTTACAGGGGGATTGGTTAGCAATTCTGAAACTACTTTATGTGTGTATTGGAATTGGTATATGAAGTATCATTATGAACTCCTGGTTTTGGTTATATTGACAGATAGATGGAGAAATGTAGATGTGTATTAATGTGTTGGTTACTTCCCGTACATGAATTTCCTGGCCCTGCCTTTGGGAAGGCCTAGAAGCAGTAGCACCCCAGTAACAATGAATGCAACTGGTGCCCAGACCTTGGTTTCTAAATATTTTTCTTTTTGTTTTATTTTTTGTTTTTTTATTTTATTATGTTATATTAATCACCATACATTACATCATTAGTTTTTGATGTAGTGTTCCATGATTCGTTGTTTGCATATAACACCCAGTGCTCCATTCAGTATGTGCCCTCTTTAATACCCATCACCAGGCTAACCCATCCCCCCATCCCTCTCCCCTCTAGAACCCTCAGTTTGTTTCTGAGAGTCCATAGTCTCTCATAGTTTGTCTCCCCCTCCGATTTCTCCCCCCTTCATTTTTCCCTTCCTACTATCTTCTTTTTTTTTTTTTTTAACATATAATGTATTATTTGTTTCAGAGGTACAGGTCTGTGATTCAACAGTCTTAACACAATTCACAGCACTCACCATAGCACATACCTTCCCCACTGTCTATCACCCAGCCACCCCATCCCTCCCACCCCCCACCACTCCAGCAACCCTCAGTTTGTTTCCTGAGATTAAGAATTCCTCATATCAGTAAGAGCATATGATACATGTCTTTCTCTGATTGACTTATTTTGCTCAGCATAATACCTTCCATTTCCATCCATGTCATTGCAAATGGCAAGATTTCATTCCTTTTGATGGCTAAATATTATTCTTTACATAAAAAGAGCCAGGGCTCCTTGGAGAAAGTTTATTCTAGGGTTGAGGTAGAGAAAAATATAAGACAAACCTGTAACATTATGTGGTGTCAGAAAGTAAGGAAATACTCCAAAGAACGTGGGGCTTGTCAGAAGCACACAGGAAAAGCTAAAGGAGCTGTTGCTGGCTGAAGCTGGAACAGTTTGAGTAGAAAACCATGATAATACTGAATCATAACCCATAGAATCAATATTTATGCATATATATATATGAATAATTGATGAAATGTGTAAATGGAGGAGAAGGGATAGCTTTTCCTTTATGGTAAACTTTTAATTATGTAGACAAAAAAAGGAAATAGAAAATCAGCATGACACAAACATCACAAGAGATAACAGCTACTGTTGGATGCTAAAATCAGCAAGGGGACATTTAAGAATGGGACTTCCATAAAGTATCTTCCTCAAGGTGATTAGTAACTACAGAGGGAAGTATAAAAACTTTACAGAGGAGAAAATAGCAAGATGTCAATTTAATCAAGTGATTAAACATCCATTAAAAGATATATCAGTATCTTAAGTCTCTTGATATGGTGCACAGAAGGACAGTAATATTCTGTGGTACGTGGGATGCAGGAGCTCAGTGCAATCATGAGAAAACATCAGTCAAACCCAACCTGAGAGATGTTCAGAAAAACAATTGATCATAACTCTTTGGAAGCACCAAAATCACAAAAAACAAGGAAAGACTCAAACTGTTACAGATTGCGGGAGCCTAAGGAGAGTAGAAACTAAATATAATGTGGGATCCTGATAGCATTCTGGTACAGAAAAAGGGCAATATTGGAAAAAGTGGTGAAAGGTCTGTTTTATGGTAGCGTACCAATATTGTGTATCTGAATTATACTATGTATAATTGTACAATTGTAAATTGTTAACATGAGGGGAAGCTGGGTGAGGAATAGATGGAGATTGTGCTGTATTTTGCAACTTATCTGAAGTCTAAAATTAGTTTAAAAAAGCCAGTGGTACAAATTGAATCTCAAAGTTCCATTTAGTTCTTTTGTTAACCAACTACATTAGGAGCACCATATTGCCAAAAGTCAAAAGGCCATTGGAACCATGGGGAAATTGCACAAATCAGTCCCTTCTAAAATAAATCTACAGAGAAATAAAATAAATCTACAGATAAATCATAGGGGTAACATCCATTTAGCTATGCATTTCAGTAGAGTTTCTAGGCATCCAAAAGTTCAGAAAATTAGTAAGATTTTACCAGTAGCAGAAGCAAAAATTTATTTTAGAGAGGGTTATTCAATCATCTAGTTCTTTGACTATTAGGAGGTGTCAACCTGAAGAGCGTTTCTCCTTGTAGTTCAAAGAATTAGCGAATAAGGCACCTAGGGTGGGCCACAGTGAAAGGAGATGAGAACAACTGAATAGATTAGCTTTCTTGTTAAGTTAGTAAGAAGCTTACTAATTCTACTTATTGCTTGTAAAGCTCACTCAAAGAGCAAGATAGTTGTGTAAACCTCTGTCTTCTCTTTGAGAACAGCTATCGGTTGACTATGTAGAAGGGCAATTAAGGAGATACATTGAACCAATCCCTGGAAGAGCAAGAGTACCCAGCATTTAATGATTGGGTAGCTTTAGTTTTGAATCCCAGGTCCCTTTGTAATTGAACACGTGACCTTGGACAAATCACTTAGCCTCTTAGAATGTTAATTTGTGCTCTATTACATAAAGGAATTGAACTAGGTTTTTTTTTTTTTGAGATATAATTGACATAAAATTATGTAAGTTTAAAGAATGTAACATGTTGATTTGATACATTTATATATTGCAATATGATTACCACCATGTCATGTCACAAAATCATCTTATTTTTTGGGTTGTGGGGGAGAGAACAATTAAACTCTATTCTTGTAGTTACTTTGAAGTATATAGTATAGCATTATTGACTATGGTCACTATGCTGTTCATTAGATATCCAGGACTTATTTACCTATTTGTTGTAAGTTTGTACCTTTAATTAATTAATTAATTAATTAATTATTTTTATTAATGATTTAATTTATTTATTTGAGAGAGAGAGAGCACAAGCAGGGGGAGTGGGAGAGGGAGAAGCAGGCTCCCTCCTGAACAAGGAGCCCAATGTGGGACTCGATCCTAGGACCCTGGGATTATGACCTGAGCCGAAGGCAGATGCTTAACTGATTGAGCCACCCAGGCGCCCCACAGGTTTGTACCTCTAAACCATATCTCCCAATTCTCCCAGCCTCTAGTAACCACGATTCCACTCTGTTTTTATGAGTTTGGCTGTTTTAGATTCCAGGTGTAAGTGATAACCTACAGTATTTGTCTTTTTCTGTCTGACTTATCTCACTTAACAGATAGCCCTCAAGTTCCTTCCATGTTGTCACAAATATCAGGATTTCCTTTCCTCTCAAGGCGAATAGGGGAATTGAACTGGTTGATTGAAGATGTTCCTTCAACTCAAATACTCTGTATTTTTACTATCCTAATTTTACTATCCCTGCTAGATCAAACAGGTTATGATTTGAGATATAGGCATGAAAAAGCTTCAGGGATATACGGTGGGATTATTTGACCATTTGTAGATCAGCATGGGTAGCAAAACTGTGCCTGAACTTAAAACTGTGCCTTCACCTTAATTTATCAAGTATTATTGTCTACTTACTTTATTCTAAGTCTTGTTATAGGCCCTGGGTTTGGGATAAAGATTAAAACTATGGACCATGCAGCATAATGTGTAATTTTAACTTAACTCATATTCCTTAAATCCAGTGATGCTTCTGGGCCTGGTACTGTGCAGAGGATTGTGGGGGATGTAACAGAAGATTATAATACAGTTTGGTCCTCTCAGCAATACCCTTTACCCTTGACACAGTAAAATGTTTACAAACCAGCACAAGCAGATATCCTCTATAAGAAAAGTTTATGTGGTACTGAAGAATGGTCTCCTAGACCTAGATTTGTAGATCAGTGGGTGGCTTTAAAAGATACAGATCTGCAAATTACCTCCTGATTCACTAGTTTTAAAATGGGTCCTGGGCACCTAAATTTAAAAAATGTTCTTCAGGTAATTTAGATGCATAGCACATAAGTATGTTCCAAAGAAGAACAGATCTTAAAAGACTTTTATGGACTAGGGAAGTCAGACTCGGTTTACTATGGTAAAATTTGCATTGGTCTTTGATAGATTGGTAAAATTCAAATTTAATAGGTGAGGAAGGGGAGAAGGTGATCCAGGTGATAGAAATGCCATGCGCAGACGGTTATGAGGATGTGGGAAAGGGATGCTTTCAATATGAGTGATGAGACTGAGCTAGAGAAGAAGAAAGTACGTGCATGGAGCAGTGGCGACAAGGTTGAGAAGAGGCTGCTTGATTCATTCCAAAAATACTTCTCAAATGACAGTGCCAGTCACTGTGTGATGCTTGTGTCAGAGTACAGAGGCCCTAAAGCAGAATCCTAAGCCCTTCCCAGCCCTTTGTAATTATTGTGGTTTTCCATGCTTACTTTTAAAAGATTTGTTTATTTACTTTAGAGAGAGAGCATGAGTGCGAGTGGGGGAAGGGACAGAGGGAGAGAATATCCAAGCAGACTCCTCCTGAGCACAGAGCTTGACATGGGGCTCGATCCCATGGCCCATGAAATCAGGACCTGAGCCGAAACCAAGAGTCAGACGCTCAACTGACTGAGCTACCCAGGTGTCCCTGAATGCTTACTCTTTATCAAAACTTTTTATTGTATAAATATTTTATTTTGAAGTCTTGTAAATGTCTTTGAAAAAGTTCGAGTGACATTCTTTTATATACTTGAATAAAAGGCTTTATAACTGCATGCAGACAACAGAAGATCTAGATTGTTTACAACAATGCTGAGGACTTTAAATGTATTAATTTAAACATTACTGTACTTGTGGCCTCATCATTTTTTTAGAACATTTAGAAAGAATATGTTTGCAGAAATAATGTAGTGATATGTATATCTATGTGTGTGTCTGTATTTTTAAACAAGAGAAGCTTCATTTGGATACCTGAAGAATTTTTTTTCTTCCAAATTTTTACTTAAATTCTAGTTACTTAACATATAGTGTAATAATGGTTTCAGGAGTAGAATTTAAGGATTCATCACTTATATATAACACCCAGTGCTCATCATAAAAAGTATCCTCCTTGATACCCGTCACGCATTTAGCCCATTCCCCACCCACCTTCCTCTATCCTCAGTTTGTTCTCTATCATTAAGAGTTTCCTATGGTGGGGCGCCTGGGTGGCTCAGTCGTTAAGCGTCTGCCTTCGGCTCAGGTCATGATCTCAGGGTCCTGGGATCAAGCCCCGCATCGGGCTCCCTGTTAGGCAGGAAGCCTGCTTCTCCCTCTCCCACTCCCCCTGCTTGTGTTCCTTCTCTCGCTGTGTCTCTCTCTGTCAAATAAATCAATAAAATCTTAAAAAAAAAAAAAAGAGTCTCCTATGGTTTGCTTCCCTCTCTCTCCTCTCTTTGTCTCCCCTTCCCACATGTTCATCTGTTTTGCTTCCTAAATTCCACATATGAGTGAAATCATGGTATTTGTTTTTCTCTGACTTATTTTGCTTAGCATAATACACTCTAGCTCCATCCATTTCACTGTAAAACTTTTAATGGTTGAGTAATATTCCATTGTGTGTGTGTGTGTGTGTGTGTGTACCACATTTTCTTTATCCTTTCATCACTCGGTGAACATCTGGGCTCTTTCCATGGTTTGGCTATTGTATATAATGCTGCTATAAACATCAGCATGTATGTATCCTTTTCAATCTGTATTTTTTTGGTACCTGAAGAATTAACTTAAAATATTTCCACTTTTTCTCCCACGTGGCTTTACCTAATCCACCACTCTGTTTTGTTCTGAGATACATGGATTCTGTTTCTGAAACAAACAGTTCATGAGCTGGTGATGAGCCCAGTTGCCAACATATTCACCTTGGCAGAGGAAACAGACCAAGAGGGGATCTCCAGCCCCTTTCCTTCTCTCTTTCCCTTTTTTCCTGCTTTATTGAAGATTCACTGACCATATAGTTGTATGTTTTTTTTTGGGTTTTCTATTCTGTTCCACCGATCTATGTGTCTATTTTTGTGCCAGTACCATATCATTTTGATCATTACAGCTTTGTGATATAACTTGAAGTCAGGAATTTTGATGCCTCTAGCTTTGATCTTCTTTTTCAAGAGTGCTTTGGCTATTTGGGGTCTTTTGTGGTTCGATACAAATTTTTGGATTGTTTGTTCTAGCTGTATGAAAAGTGCTGGTGGTATTTTGATAGGGCCTGCATTAAATGTGTAGATTGCTTTGGGTAGCATAGACATTTTAACAATATTTGTTCTTCCAATCCATTAGCATGGAATGTCTTTCCATTTTTTTGTGTCATCTTCAATGTCTTTCATTAGTGTTTTATGTTTTTTTATATTTTACAGGTCTTTCACCTCTTCGGTTAAGTTTATTCCTAGGTATCTTATTTTTGGTGCCATTGTAAATGGGATTGTTTTCCCTGTTTCTCTTACTGCTGCTTCATTATTAGTGTATAGAAATTCAACCTATTTCTGTATGTTGATTTTGTATTCTGTGATTTACTGAATTTGCTTATCAGTTCTAGTAGTTTTTGGGTGGAGTCTTTTATGTTTTCTATGTGTAGTATCATGTCATCTGCAAAGAGTGAAAATTTTACTTTTTCCTTACCAATTTGGATGCTTTTTATTTCTTTTTGTTGTCTGATTGCTGTGGCTAGAACTTCCAGTACAATGCTGAATAAAAGTGCAAAAGCACATCCTTCTCTTGTTCTAGCCCTTAGGGGAAAACCTGTTTTCCCCCATTAAGGATGATGGTTGCTGTGGTTTTTTTTTTTTTTTAAGATTTTATTTATTTACTTGACAGAAAGACAGCAAGAGAGGGAACACAAGCAGGGGGAGTGGGAGAGGGAGAAGCAGGCTTCCCGCTGAGCAGGGAGCCTGATACGGGGCTTGATCTCAGGACCCTGGGATCATGACCTGAGCTGAAGGCAGATGCTTAACGACTGAGCCACCCAGGTGCCCCTCGCTGTGGGTTTTTCATAGATGGTCTTTATTATGTTGAGGTTTGTTCCCTCTAAACCTACTTTGTTGAGGGTTTTTTTTATCATGAATGGATGTTGTACTTTGTCAAATGCTTTTTTCCCCCGCATCTATTGAAATGATCCTCTGGTTGTTATCCTTCTTTTATTGATGTGGCATATCATGTTGATTGATTTGTGAATATTGAACACCCTTAGCAGTAATTCTTACATAGCCAGTAGAATTTGCCAATGAGGTCATCTGGGCCTGGCCTTTTTGTTTATGTATATATGTAAAAAATTCATTATGTATTTACATATATACATACTTACATAATTATATGTATATGTAATTCATTCTCTTTAATTTTTGTTTACCAATTCACAGTTTTTCTTTATCGAGTCAGTTTCAGTAATTTGTACATATTCTAGGAATTTTTTATTTCATCTAGGCTATCTGATTTGATCTTATGCAACAGTTGATAGTATTGTCTTATAATTCTTTTCATTTTGGTAAAGTCAGTAGTAACATCCCCTCTTTGATGACTGTTTACAGTAATTGGAGTCATACTTTTTTTTTGGCAGTCTAGCTAAAAGTTTGCTAATTTTGATCTTTTTAAAAGAAAAACTTTTGGTTTTATTGATTTTTTTTTTCTATTCTCTATTCCCACTCTAATAATTATTATTTACTTCTTTCAGATTGATTTATGTAGAGCTTACTCTTATTTTTCTAGTTTCCTTAGGTAGAAGATCTGGCTACTGATTTTAGATCTTCTGTCTTGTTAAATCATACATGTTTGGAGCTATATATTTCCCTCTATTGGCTGCATCCCATCCATTTTGGGATGTTGTGTTTTATTTTTACACATCTCAAAGTGTTTACTAATTTCCCTTGTCTTTCTCTGTGACTCATTGATGATTTAAGAGTGTGTTTTAAAATACTTATTGAGGGTATTATGCTAAGCAAAATAAGTCAGTCAGAGAAAGACAATCATATGATCTCACTCATGTGGAATTTAAGAAATAAAACAGGATTATAGGGGAAGAGAGGAAAAAATAAAACAAGATGAAATCAGAGAGGGAGACAAACCATAAAAGACTTCTTTTTTTAGATTTTATCTATCATCTATCTATCTATCTATCTATCTATCTATCTATCTATCTATTTATTTATCAGCAAGAGATTGAGAGAGAGAGAGTGCGCACAAGCAGGGGGAGAGGCAGGCAGAGGGAGAAGCAGGCTTCCCCACCGTACACCCCCCGCCGCAAGGAGCCCAATGTGGGACTCGATCCCAGGACCTTGGGATCATGACCTGAGCCAAAGTCAGATGCTTAACTGACTGAGCCACCCAGTCATCCTCATAAGAGATTCTTAATCATAGGAAACAAACTGAGGGTTGCTGGAGGGGAAGGGGATAGGGAGATGGGGTAATTGGGTGGTGGACATTAAGGAGGGCATGTGATGTAATGAGCACTGGATATTATATAAGCCTGATGAATCGCTGACCTCTCCCTCTGAAACTAATAATATATTATATGTTAATTGAATTTAAATTAAAAAAAAGGAAAAAATAAGATATCCACTTATTTGTGATTTCACAAATTTCTGTTAATGATTTTTAGTTTCATGATAATTTGTATTATTTCAATCATTTTAAATTTATTGAGGATTGTTCTATGGCTTAACATAAGGTCTATCTTGGAGGAATGTTACATGTGTCCTTGAGAAGAACTAATATTCCTTGATTGTGGTCTTTTGGGTCTACTTGGTTTGTAGTGTTGTTCAAGTTTTGTATTTACTTGTTTATCTTCTGCTTATGTGTTCCATCTATTATTGAAAGATTTTAAAAAATATTCAATTATATTTGTTTATTTCTACCTCTAATTCGTTAGCATTGATTTCATATATTTTGTGCATATGTACTTATAATTGTATTCCGGTTGGATTGGATTGATTGACCCTTTTGTCATTATCAAATGTCCTTATTTGTCTTTGGAAACTTTGTCTTAAAGTCTTTTTCTGATATTCCTATAGATATTTCAGCAGTCTTTGTTTTGCATGTTCTATTTTTATTATTTTCATTTTCAAGATATTTGTGTCTTTTAATCTACAGTGTGTCACTTGTAGATAGCATGTAGTTGCATCATGTGTTTAAAAAATCTTTCCTATAAGTTTCTCTTTTGATAAGCGTATTAAAACATTTACATTTAATATAGTTACTAATAAGGCAAAATTTGCTCTTCTTGAAAATATATATTTAACTATATTTAACATAAGTACAATATGTTGTATGTTACTTATAAGTCTATTTAAGATATAGAAATATATAATTATTTCTTTATATATAATTTGAGTAGTTTTCTTAGTGGTTGCTATAGGCATTTTTTTTTTTAATGTATAATATATTATTTGTTTCAGGGGTACAGGTCTGTGATTCATCAGTCTTACACGATTCACAGTGCTCACCATAGCACATACCCTCCCCAAGGTCCATCACTGAGCCACCCCATCCCTCCCACTCCCCTCCACTCCAGCAACCCTCAGTTTGTTTCCTGAGATTAAAAGTCTCTTATGGTTTGTCTCCCTCTCTGGTTTCGTCTTGTTTCATTTTTCCCTCCCTTCCCCAATGATCATCTGTCTTGTTTCTCAAATTCCACATATCAGTGAGGTCATATGATAATTGTCTTTCTCTGATTGACTTATTTCACTTAGCATAATACCATCTAGTTCCATCCAATTAACATCTTAAAGAAATCTAGTTTGGCTTAATACCAACTTAATGACAAGAGTAGACAAAACTTTGCTTAATACCAACTTAATGACAAGAGTAGACAAAACTTTGCTCCTTTGTGTTCTCTCTTTTTTAGTGCTAGTATTCTCATACAGATCATCTTTATACATTATAAACCCATCACCACAGTTTTATATTATTGCTTTTTGCAATTGTATTTTAAATCAGGAGAAGACAAGAAATAGAACAAAAATATATTTATAATGTCTCTTATATTTACCTGTATATTTGTAATTTATTGCAGATGTTTATTTCTTTATGTGGATTTGAGTTAATGTCTAGTGTCCTTTAATTTCAGCAAGAAGAACTTCCTTTATTATTTCCTATGAGGACCCATCTACTAGGAATGGATTCTTTCATATTTTGTTTTTCTGTGAAAGTTTCTTCATTTTCTCCCCCCAGTTTATTGAGCTATAATTGGCACATAACAATGTGTAAGTTTAAGGACTATAACATGATGATTTGATACACATAAATTGTGAAATGATAACCACAGTTGGATTAGTTAATACCTCCATCACTCCACACAGTTACCGTTTTTTGTGTGTGGTGAGAACATTTAAGATCTATTCTTATAGCGCCTTTCAAGTATATAATAGTATTGTTAGCTGTGGTTACCATGGTGTACATTAGATTCCCAGAATGTACTCACCTTCTAATTGGAAGCTTGTACCATTTGACTAACATCTCCCCATTTCCCCTACCCCTCAGCCTCTGGCAACCACCTTTCTATCCTCTGGTTCTATGAGTTTGACTTACTTTTTTGACTTACTTGGATTATACATTTTTATGTGTAGTAAATCTGACATCTTACAGTGTTTGTCTTTGTCTTTGACTTATTTCACTTAGCATAATGGCCATAAGGTTGATCCATGTTGTCACAGATGGCAGGATTTCCTTCTTCCTCATGACTGAATAGTAATCCATTTTCTGTGTGTGTATACATACACATAGATACACACATGTACATATTCATATACAGATAATACCACATCTTTTCCCGGTCATCTACAGATGGACTCTTAAGTTGTTTTCATATTTGGCTACCATGCTATAATAAACATGCTGCAGTGAACATGGAACCACAGATACCTCTTTGAGATGCTGATTTCACTTCCTTTGGATACATTTCCAGAAGTGGGATTGCTGCATCATACAAAGTTCTACTTCTAACTTTTTGAGGAGCCTCTGTACTGTTTTCCATAGTGGCTGTACCAATTTGCATTCCTACCATGCCAATAGTGTACAGGGGTTCCCTTTTCTCCAACATTTATTACCTATTGTCTTTTTGATAGCAGCCATTTTAATGGGTACGAGGTGCTATCTCATTCTATTATTGATTTGCATTTCTCTTATGATAAGTGATGCTGAACGTCTTTTCATGTACCTGTTGGCCACTAGCATGTTGTCTTTGGGAAAATGTTTCTTCAGGTCCTCTGCCATTTTTAATGGGATTGTTTGGGGTTTTTTATCTGAATTTTTAAAAGTGTATTTTGGATGTTAACCCCTTATCAGAGAGATTGGCAACAATTTTCTCCCATTCCATATGTTGCCTTTTAATTTTGTTGAGTGTTTTCTTTTGCTGGGAAGGATGTTTTTAGTTTGTTGAAGTCCCACTTGTTTATTTTTGCTTTTGTTGCATGTGCTTTTGGTGTCATATCCAAAAAGTTTTTGCCAAGACCAATGTCAGGAAACTTTTCCCTTGTGTTTTCTTCAGGAGTTTGACAGTTTCATTTCTTGTGCTTAAGTCTTTAATCCATTTCTTCCTCTTTTTAAAAATATTTTATTTATTTGACAGAGAGAGAGAGCACACAAGCAGGGGGAGCAGCAGAGGGAGAGGGAGAAGCAGGTTCCCCACTGAGCAAGGAGCCTGATGCAGGGCTTGATCCCAGTATCCTGGGATCATGACCTGAGCTGAAGGCAGATGCCTAACCAACTGAGCCACCCAGGTGCCCCCTTTAATCCATTTCAAGTTTGTTTTTGTGAATGGTATAGGATTGGGGTCCAATTTCATTCTTTACATGTGATTATCTAGTTTCCCCAGCACTATTTATCGATGAGATTGTCCTTGCCCCATTGAGTATTCTTTGCTCACTTATCAACTATTAGCTGACTGTATGTGTAAGCATTTATAGCTCTTGATACTATACCATTATTCTGTGTGTCTATTTTTATATCAGTACCATATTGTTTGGATTACCACAGTTTTGTAATATAGTTGGAAATCAGAACATGTGATGGCTCCAGTTTTGTTTCTTCTTAGGATTTCTTTGGCTATTTAGGATCTTTTGTGATTCCATACACAGTTTAGGATTTCCTTTATTTTGTGAGAAATGCAACAGGAATTTTGATAGGGATTGAATTGAATCTGTAAGTGGCTTTGTGTTGTATGGACATTTTAACAATATTCATCAATGTCTTACAGTTTTTGCTATATAGAGTTTTCACTGCCTTGGCTAAATTTTTCCTAAGTACTTTTTTTTTAATGCTATTTTAAATGGAATTTTAAAAAATTTCTTTTTCAGATAGTTTACTCTTAATGTATAGCAATGCAACTGACAGCTGTATGTTGGTTTTGCATCCAGCAAGTTTAATGAATTTATTATTTCTAACAGTTTTTGGTGGAGTCTTCAGTATTTTCTATATGGAGAATTTTATCATCTACAGAGACAGCTTTACTTTCTGATTTGGATGACTTTTATTGTTATTTATTTCATAATTGTTGTGGCTAGAGCTTTCCATATTATATTAAATAAGTGTGGGCATCTCTGTCTTGTTCTTGATGCTAGAGGTAAAGCTTTCAACTTCTCACTGTTGATTAGGATGTTAACTCTGGGTTTGTTATATTTGGCTTTTATTATGTCGAGGTATGTCCCTTCTCTATCTGATTTTTTGAGAATTTTTATCATGAAAAATGTAGTATCTTCTCAGTTGCTTTTTCTTTGCATCTTTTGAGATGATCATATGGTTTCATCTTTCATTCTGTTAATGTGATGTATCATATTTATTGATTTGTGTATGTTGAACCATCCTTACTTCTCAGCAATAAATCTCATCTGATGATGTTTGATCCTTTTAACGTACTACTGAAAAAAGATTTGCTAATATTTTGTTGAGAATCTTTTCATCTATATACATCAAGGATGTTGTCCTATAGTTTCCTTTTCTTGTAGTGTTCATATACAGTGTCAGGGTAATGCTGGCCTTGTAAAATGAGTTTGGGAGTATTCCCTCCTCTTCAACTTTTTAGGAGAGTTTGAAAGACTGGCATCAACTCTTCCTTAAATGTTTGGTAGAATTTATACGTGAGACCTTCTGAATCTGGGCTTTTCTTTTTGGGCAGTTTTTGATTACTGATTGAATCTCCTTACTCATTATTGGTCTCTCCACATTTTTTTTTTCATGATTCACTTTTGGTATGTTGTATATTTCTAAGAATTTGTCCATGTCTTCTAAATTAATTGTTGGCATATAATTGTTCTAAGTAGTCTCTTAGGATCTTTTGTATTTGTATGGTATCAGTTATGTTGTCTGCTCTTTCACTTGTGATTCTGAGTCTTTACTCTTTTTTTTTCCCCTTAAGCTAAAAGTTTGTCATTTTTGTTTAACTTTTCTTGGTTTCATTGATATTTTCTATATTCTTCTGGTTTCTATTTTATGTATCATCTTTATTATTTTCTTCCTTCTGTTGACTTTGGATTTAGTTTGTTCTTTTTCTAGTTCCTTCAAGTGTAAATAGGTTATTTGAGATCTTTGTTTTCTTGATCTAGGCATTTATTGCTATAAACTTCCATCTAAGAACTGCTTTGACTACATCCCATAAATTTTGGTATGTTATGTTTTCCTTTTCATTTGCTTCAAGATTTTTATTTCTCTTTTGATTTTGTCTTTGACCCATTGGTCAGGAGTGTTATTCAGTTTTCACATATTTGTGAATTTTCCAGTTTGTTTTCTGTTTTTATTGTTGATTTCTAGTTTCATACCATTGTACTTGGAAAAGATACTTGCTATAATTTCAGTTTTCTTGAATTTGCTAAGCCTTGTTTTGTGACCTAACTTATGATCTCTCCTGGGGAATGTTCCCTGTGTGCTTGAGAAGAATGTGTATATTGTATGAAATGCTTTTTATATGTCTATCAGGTCCATTTGGTCTAAAGTATAATTCAGGTCCAGTGTTTGCATATTGATTTTCTGTCTGGATGATCTATCCGTTATTGAAAGTAGATACCCATATTGAAGATCTGCCTCTATTATTATTGTATTGTTGTCTATTTCTCCCTCAAGATCTGTTAGTATTTGCTTAATGTATTTAGGTGCTCCTATGTTGGGTGCATATACATATATATATATATGTATATATATATATGAGTCTTATATCTTTTGATGAATTGATTGCTTATCAGAATATTAGGCTTTTCTTTGTCCCTTATTAGAGCTTTTAAGTCTATTTTGTCTGATATAAATAGAGAAACCCCTGCTCTCTTTTGATCTCCACTTGGATGGGTTATCTTTTTCATCTCTCCACTTTGAGCTTACTTGTCCTAGATAGATTGAATGGAAAGGAAGCCACTCTGACTAGAGTTTTGAGAATATGGGAAGAGAGTTGTGAATTCAGATTGGAGGTATCCAAATCAAACTATACACACTCCAGCTGGTTTTGTAAATGAGTAAACTCTGGGGGAAAAAGAGTGGGTTGTAGAGAATAGGGCATATTGGAGAGCATGAGTCCCATCTGAAGATGACTCAGAATTTTTCAAAGGACATAAGAAAACCAATTTTTGTGTGTGTGTGTGAAATCAGCTATGTGTAAATATTAGGTATATATTGGATTTTTAAAATAGAATGTACTAGCTCAAATCATATTTCTCTCTTTCCTGCAGGTTGCCAGTTTTTGAACATTGGCATATCAGGGAGGATCTTTTAGGATATTGTCCTTATTTTAAAAATACTGCTCTCCATTTCTTTTATTTCTACCTTTAACTCCTTCCTAGTCCTTGTCTGTTTCCCCTTTTTTCTTATCTACCGCATCTGGCTCCAAACCCAGCCCAGCAACAGAAGTTGAGAGGAGAGGCAGATGGTCTAGCAGAGCAGGATTTGAATTAAAATACTTCCATTCAATTTTACCTGTTAGCCTTCCTTTTCAGTATGTTTAGAAACTGCTCTTCATATGTACTTAACTATTTCTTCATTTCAAAAGGATTTAAAAACGATGCTTCAAGATAACCTGTGCAGTAAAGGTGGTTTGTACCATATCTAATTCTTGCTCTATATCTTTACGCAATAACATAATGGAATTTTATGTTGGAGGTGAAAAAATGTGACTGTTTTACAATGCAACTTTCATTGCCAAAAATATGTTAAGCTCAGCATCCCTAAGAGGCTACTAAAATATTATAGCCATTGAAAAGTGGGATTTCATGTAATTAAAGAAGACACCTAGACATTACTCAGGGGAGATTGAAAGCATAGGGAAAGCAGTATACACTTTAGAGTTAGAAAGAGCTGGGTGTCCACATCACCTTCCCATGTCTTAGCTACCTGAGCCCTGGCAAGTTTCTTAGCCTCTCTGACTTTCTGTAAATGAGGAGAAGGAGGGAAAGAGGATTAATTAATTGATTAAAGATTTCCTGAGAATCCCCTCTATAGCAGCTATTGTTTAAGACAATATTTAGTCTGCTCACATGGAATTAAAAGTCAAGCAGAGAGACAGATGAAAAATAAATTTTATACAATTATTATTGTGATAGGTGGTATAGAGGAAAATGATAGCATGGAATGAGAGCAAAACTAATGGAGAGTGGTCGTGTGTGGCAAGGACTCAAAAATATTCATGTGTGTGAGTGAAAGGCAATAAAGCCTCTTTTGGGGTTAGATTTTGGAAAAGATGTTTAAACAGCATAATGGCTTAAGTATCAGATTTTAAGGTGTTATTATTAACAGTGCCGTGCGGATGCCTTTTTAAAAGGGTGCAGAGTTAATGCTGAGTAATGGTTTGGATGTGAGATACACTGTGAAAAAAAATTCCTGGTAAGAGACTCATTTTTCAGTTGCTGCTGTGACTCATGATGGTGATTGGTGGGACGCATTAAGGTTCCTTATTAAGGCATTCTCATTAAGTTCTCTGGTGAATTAAAGCCAAACCAAAAGAACATGCTTAAGTGGAAGCTAGAGAAATCCTCCCTAGATAGCATAAGCCACAACAGGGACTCTATTAGAAAATACACAGATCCTGAGTCATGAGGTGGTGCTGGAAACAGGTATTGCAAAGGCGTCCGTCATCAAAGGAACATCTCTCTCCCCTCTATCTTCACTGTCTGCCATCTCTGCTTTCCTCTTTTCTCATAGCAGAGAGACTTTCTCTGTTTCTCTGCCTGTGGGTTACAGGATGTTCCAGCCAACTGCAGGCACTAATTAGCTCACGTCTCCCAGGAGGAATATCTGATCAGTCCTGCTTTGATCAGGTATTTACCCAACTCCAATCCATACTGGTGAAGAGGTTGGAATCACATAATACCACAAGACTCCCACCACCTGGAGAGTAACTTCTGGACTTCAGTCATCTGTATAGTGGGAATAAGAACAGTACACACTTCATCAGTAGTGTTGTGAATATTAGATGAAATAATATATAGCGCCTGTCACATAGTAAGTAGCGGTAAATGTGAGGCATGATCACTGTTTCTCTTGCTGCCATTTGATGTATTATTTTAAGCTTTTAAGAGATGTTTTTGCTCATAATCATTGGAACCATTTCAAGAAGTTGAGAATAAAAGGCTTATTCTATAACCAACTCTTGAGCAAATTTGGGACTGTGAGCCTGAATGTGTCCTCATTAGTACAGTATCAGTCTTAGAAACATGGCTCACGTAATTAAATTTGTTATACTCTTTTCTTTATCATTTTGTTGAAGCAAGCCAGATGGGAAGAAGGCAAATAACAAAGCTTATCATTACCAAGGGTAAAAAAAAATATACGAGCTAGCGGCTTAGATGTTTCTCAACTTCTAATGAATAAAACAGGCATTAATAGTAATATAATTGTTGGTACCCATTGAAGTTTTCAGTTATTAAAGCAGTAATAAAAAGAAACTTATCATAGCCATTACATGATTTTCCCACATTTTAATAGGCATTTGCCTCTGCAGATAATTAAGGCATGCGCATTAAATTCTCAGATGAATAAAGTTAATGTAAATGAACATTTCTAAGTCCATACCCGGTGGCCGAAATTGTTTTTGTTTTTTCTTTTTCTTATTTTCTCACTTTTTTGGCTAATCGGAGAAACCTCTTGAGTTGTACAGTCACTCTACTAAGGCAAAAATTTCTGGCCTATCTGTGGTATTTCCACATTCAGTAATTAAAGATAGGTAAAATTGTCTTTTGGCAATTAGGTGAAAGTGGTTTTCACTCCTCTTAGTACTAAGATGATTGGGACTAGGGTCCTTCAGTAGGCATGTGTGAAGCCTGCTGTCGCTTTAGTCCTTGCACTGGCTCTTTCTGCCTGGTGCACACCTGTCCTACATACATATCTGCCTGGCTCATGCCTCCCCTTCCTCATAGCTTTGCTCAACTATTACCTTCTTGGTGGCAACTGCTCTGCCCATCCTGTTACAAATTGCCTTTCGCCAACCCAGCATTCCTCAATCCCCTTATCTTGCTGGATTTTTTTTTCAAAGAACTTATTACATTCTAACATGTTAGGTAGTTTATTTATTTATAATGTTTATTTTAGGTCTTAACACTGTTTTTATCTGTTTTCCCTGATAGATCTCCAGAGCCTCAAACCAAGCCAGGCACAGAGTACATCTTCCATAAATATCTAATGTATGACATACATAATTCATATACAAATATCATACACATACATATATATCTTTAAGTTAGTGGGGCTAAAGTATTTTAATGTATGTTTTCATAATTTTTTTTTTTAGCTTTCATCCTTCAATCCATCTATCCATTCATTTATCTATTATTTTCTGAGCACCTGCAAACTTTTCCCTGGAGTTGTGTTTTCCTGGGTGAGATGGAGGAGAAGGAAAGGAAGGAGGACATAACTCCTGCCTTCACTGAGTTTATGATACAGGTGTGGCAAGAGACAATTAAATATTTTCTGTGAAATGGGATCAGAGCTATTACAGGAGACTTGGATGCTGTGGACAAAGATAACAGAGGGTAACAGGAGCTTAGGCTTCTTCGCAGGGGAGACCTGAATGCTGGGGAAGAGTCCCCGCAAAGGGGCATGTGAAGGGTTTGGAGAAGACAAAGTGGAAGGGAGGTATGTGACAGGCAGAGAAATAGTATGTACACAGGCCTAGAGGTAGGAGAGATGGAGGAGCTTAGAAGGTAAAGGAAGTTTAATATTATAAGCTGGAGAGTCAGAATGAGGAGAAAGAGAAATAGAGGCCAAGTCTTCAAACACCTCATAAGCCCCGTTGGTAAGTTGAAACTTGTCCCAAGCCATTTGTGGATTTTAAGCCCCAGGGAGGGATGCAACGCAGTTGGCACGCAGGGTGACGGCTCTGTATGTATGCCATACCCTCCAGCTGTGAAAGCCACATATCATGCCTTGAGATATTCGTTGGTGTCAGTTTGTCCTATAAAAGCTGTCAAAGACCATTTAGTATACATTTGCTGTCTTTGCTTGCCCAGAGTCCATTTCCTCCTTCGCTGGTCACAGAAGTCTATTTCCTTTGGGGGACTCTTCATCCCCGCTTGTTAGTCCTTATTTTGGTGGGGCTCCACTCCTGATGCCAGAGCTGGAACTCGAGAGCCCAACCTATCAGAGCCCTACATCACCATGGCTGCACTGATTGGTCCAGGTGTGGGCACACGACCCAGTCCTGGTCAATCAGCGTAATGTGCTCCTTCTCTAGCCTTAGTAATTAGTTCAAGATGGCCAAACTGGTTTAACTAAAGTGAGTTCAGCAGTTACTGGGAGGAAAAGCTGTTTTTTATACTGAATTTGAACCTTGGAGGCTTTGGTAGCCTGGAGCTACCGGCAGCCATCTTGGCACTACATGGAGCTTGAGAGTTGAGCCAAGATGGAGAAGAGTGGTGGGGCAGGAGGGGGATACTGGGTCTTGGTGACATTGCCTGAGGCCTGGATCAAGTTTTGCATAAAGCCTGGAAAAACCTGCAATTTTCAGAAATGTGTTATTTTTGGTTTCATTTTCATTTCTGCTTATGCAGTTTGAGTGAGATTTTTCTGTCTTTGCAGAGGTAAGCATCCTGACTAACAGAGACTGCAAAAGATTTTCCTACTGTAGACTCCCATGCTGTAATTTGCTTAAATGGGGTGCTGACACTGCTTGTTGACCATTATCAACACTGGAAGTGAGCTGTTTCCATACAGTGACTTGAACTCCCTCTTGTTCTATGCAATTAATCATGGCTAATGGGAGGAAATACTTTCTTCTTCATCTCATCCATTTTTCTAACACAGTCCAAACTGTTTGAATTTTCACCTGCTCCATATTTATTTTCTCAGATGATCATTTGAGAAAATTCCAGGTAACATAAATAATTCTTTGCTTTTTCTTGGAACAGAAAGATTAGCAGCGTGTTAAATTCTGATAGTTCTACATCAAGCCCCAACTCAAGATAGAGTATTAAAATCTCCTTCAGATGCATGCATTGCCTTACAGAAAAATTTCCGGCATCCCCAAAGCTCCAACACAAACTACAGTTGACTATAACCAAACCAGTATTTTCCCTGCCATATTGGAATCAATTTATAAAGAAGTCTATTTGTTGGATATTGATCATATTCATGTCAGTTTTTCAAAAGAAATTTGTTGCAGGCAATTGTGAGTTTCATTCTTTCTGAAAATGAATACATTTGATTTCATTGCTCATTACTTTTAGTATGAAAATGAGGCTGTAATTTATACACATAGTTGTTCACTTCAGAGTAATCTCTGAAATCATCTGCTTAACCATTCATTCGTTCATGCATCCATGCATTTATTCATTCATTTAGCAAATGCTTGTTGATCACCCAGTTATGGCTCTTGGTATTAGGGATATAGAGAAAATTGATTATGCTTGTTCTTCTTAAACAATGCTTGTGGGTTGAATTCCTAGTGCTTGTTTTAAAACTAGGAATAGAATTCTAAAGACAATTGTATTTTATTTAACGTGGTTACATCGTAAAGTGAGTCTTTATGACAGACATTGGATAACAACAGTGGTTCTCAGCCTTGAAATTCCAGGACCCACACTTAGATAGGAGTGAGGCTAGAAATCTGCATTTCCAAGCAGCTTCCCAGGGGTTCTGTTCTAGGTGGCCAGCTACTCACACTTTAAGAATCATATTTTTATAGGATTGTAGCTATATTAGAAATCAGAACTTAAGAGAGAAATGTATAAAGACATTAGACCAGAGGATAGATAAGGGCAAAACCTCTTTGGCTAGAATTCAAGACCATGAGTAATATGACCTAAGCTTTTAAGTCTAGTTTCATCTCTTACCATATCCCCAGATAACCCTTTGGTTTAAGTGAGTTAGCTGCTAAGGTCCTTTTAGTAGTTGGGTTTATTAAACTCCTTTTCCCTTCTCTTGCCAGCCATGGAATGCCGATTGTCCCCTGAGTATCTGAATTTTGCATGTCACCAAAAACCCATCTAGCAAAGTGCTCTTCAAATGTTAATCAGCATACATAACATCCAGGAATATTATTAAAATACAAATTTTGGGGGCGACTGATTGGCTCAGTCGGCTGAGCATCCGACTCTTGGTTTCAGCTCAGGTCATGATCTCAGGGTTGTGAGATTGAGCCTAGTGTTGGGCTCCATGCTCAGTGGGGAGTCTGCTTGAGATTCTCTCCCTCTGCCCCTCTCTGTGTTCACCCTCTGTCTCCCTAAAATAAATAAATAAATCTTAAAAAATATATGTAAATTTTGACTCAGAACTGGAGCAGGACTTGAATTCTGCATTTCTGGTAAGATCTCAGGTGATGCTGATCCTGCTGGTCCACAGACCACACTTTGAGTAGCAAGGTTCCAGCCTATAGAAAAGATCTTTCTTCTCAGAACCCCTCCTGCCCTGGTAAATGTCCAGTTCTCTATTTCCTCGTACTGGTACTTTCCCATATATATACTTTTCCTATGTAAGGGAATACTTATTATTTACCTACTAAGTGCTAGGCATTTCACGTGTATTGTCTTAATTCTCTCAAGTACCTTGATTAGATAGTATATCACCCCTACTTTATAGATTAGAAAATAGGCTCTGAGAGATTAAGAGCTAGTTTACCCAAAATCACACATAATCTTCCTAAAAGTTGTTGAGGTATGATCTAGGTTCATACGTCTTCAACTCCATAACAATATACATCACAAGGGTTGACATGTTACAGGAGTTTAATAGACTGTCAGTATCAGTTATTCATTATTTATAATGAATCCTTCAAATCAAAATCTTGAGTATTTGTGATGATTCAGAAAATATTTGCAATATAATATTGAGTGAAAAAAATTAGGATCTAAAATTGTCAGACCGTCTTAATTGTGTCAAAAGTAAATTTGTACATATAGGATAAAAGCATTTGAAAGAAAATAATCTAATACCATACATACTGGTTATTTGGGGAGGGAAAGTTGGTAGTGTAGGGTGTCTGCTTTTTTATGATTTGGGGGGGCAGTGAACAGGTATTACTTAGATAACCAGGAAAACCAGTAAATATAATCAGGTATAATGAATGGGGACAACCTTTAGACACAAGCACAGTGTTTGTTTTAAAATGATTTCTAGTTTTTTAAGACTTAGGGATGGCATTTATTACATTTGAAACTTATTTTCACTGAGGTATAATATACTGCAGAAAAATTCACATAGCATAAATATGCTGTTGCATGTATTTCTACAAGTCAAACACACCCACATGGGAAGCACCCAGATGAAGAAGCAGAAGACTGCAAGCATGCTCAGATCCCCCTTGTGCATCTGCCTCACCCCCCTACTCCATCTCACATGCCCTATGGCCACCAGGATTACTGCCATCCTGACTTCTGACAGCATGGCTTAGCTTTGCCTGTTTTTACCATGTAAACCTGGATTCGTACATTAAATACTATTTTGTGCCTGATTTATTTTATGCCATATTAACGTTTGTGAGATTTCACAACACTGCATGTTCTTGTAGGTCTTTCATTTTCATTGCCATATGGTATTCCATTGTGTGAATATAGCACTATTACTTATTCTTGACAGGCATTTGGGGGGGTTTCCAGATTTTGGTTATTATGTATAATGCTGTTATAAATATTCTGGTATGGATTTTGGATAATAGTATTTATTTTACTATGTTCTGACAATTACTTAAAATGGGTTCTTCTGATGGATTTTGGTGAACAGTGGTGTCCTAAGACTTTCAGGGTGCCTGAAGAATTATGGAGAAGCCTCCAGAGATTTTGAGGCAAAATGCTGGAATCTGTATTTTATTTTATTTTTTAAAGATTTTATTTACTCATTTGACAGAGAGAGACACAGCAAGAGAGGGAACACAAGCAGGGGGAGTGGGAGAAGGAGAAACAGGCTTCCCGCCGAGCAGGGAGCCCGATGCGGGGCTTGATCCCAGGACCCTGGGACCATGACCCAAACTGAAGGCAGACGCTTAAAGACTGAGCCACCCAGGTGCCCCTGGAATCTGTATTTTAACTAGGTGTTCTATGGATCACATTTTTGAGAAACACTTTTATAAAAAGAAAGAATATGGGACTGAGAGCAGCCATGATATTTATCTTTTTTTTCCCGCTTACTAACATGGCTTTGGGGAAAACTACATGACCTTGTTAAATTTGTTTCCCCACCTGTAGTAGTGTGTCCCCATGTTGACTGTCTGGTTCACATGAAGGAAAATAGATGAAAATGCTCTGTAAAGCATTCTGTAAGTAACACATTGTTCTTATATCCCCAAACCTAACTATGAGGGTAGAAAGAAATACTATGTAGTTAGTAATAATACTGTATGGTTGAGGTGACGTATCTTGAAGTTGTTTTTGTTTTAATGAAATCATACTACTGCTGTAAAAATTGTGATGGCACAGAGAACTGATTCCTACAGAGAGATGACACCTTTGATCTCAGAGCCTCAAGCCTTTTGAAAAAGGCACCATGTTCATGGATAGGCCCACAACACAGTGAGTGAGTAGATGGCCAGTTTCAGCTTGGTCAAGGGAGTGAGGAAGAAAGCCCAAAGCTAGACAGAACTAAAGTATTTTTTCATATTCCTCTGACTCTATAAAAGAGTAGGATTTACACATGACAGGAGCTTGATAAATTCATATTAATCAGTTGATAAATAAGGAACCCTCCCTGATTCTGAATTCCCTGCCTTCCCTCTACCCTTTCTGTGCTCTAGCCTCATTGAACTTCTTGCAGAGTCCTAAATGTTCCATGTTCATTTCAGCTTCAGCACTTTTGCATATAACCTTTACCTGGAGCATTCTTGTCTTCCATTCTCTGCCTAGCAAATACTTTATTACCTATTTAATAGCCATTCCAAATAGGGGGAGGGGATTTCCCTGCCCTTGAGGCAGGGTCTCTGGCTACATAATCTCATGTTAGCCTTGTAGCACCCTGAATGTCTTCATTAGAGCACCCACCATGCTGCTGGCTTTTTGTAGCTGATTTATCATGGAACTATAAGCTCCATTAGAGAAAAGATTATGCTTGCCTCATTGACTGCATATTCTCAACAGCCTAGAGCCCAGCACATAATAGAAGCTCAGTATTTATTTATTTATTTTTATTTATTTTTTAAAGATTTTATTTATTTATTTGACAGAGGGAGAATGAGCGAGAGAGGGAACACAAGCAGAGAGAGTGGGGAGGGAGAAGCAGACTCCCCACTGAGCAGGGACCCCAATGCGGGGCTCGATCCCAGGACCCTGATCATGACCTGAGCCGAAGGCAGATGCTTAATGACTCAGCCACCTGGTGCCCCTATTTATTTATTTATTCATTTGTGCCACTGCTCCCCCCCCCCCCCTTTTTAAAGCCAAGAAAGAACAGACCCTTGGAAGCTATTGATGAGTCTACCCAAGAGCAATAGTACTTCACAACTGTTCTTGCCTCCATGCAAGCATCCCATGCCTGAGGGCATAGGATTTCCATTGCTATTTGCTTTTGGTACTTCACATCTCTATATTTCCTTCCTCCCTCCCTCCCTCCCTCCCTTCCTTCCTCCCTCCCTCCCTCCCTCCCTCCCTTCCTCCCTTTCTCCCTTCCTCCCAAATCAGAGGAGGCCTATGTGCATGTTTATTGCAAATGTCTGGGCAGGCCTCAGAGCGCTGCTGGATAGGTATCCTTGCAAGTAAATCTTACCTTTCATCATAATTTCAGAACTCCTTCCAAAGGAAAGGGATCAGAATTAGCATTTTGAGAACTAGCATATGAGAGTGACTCATATCAGGTCATGAACTCACTGACTCACCCATGCATATACACAGTTTTGTGTTTTGAACTCAAAATGGCCATTGAGATCATAGCCAGAATGAAAATAATGTTTTGAGGGGTTATTACTATTTGGCTCTGGGAATCAAAGCCAGCCTTTGTTCTTTTTCCCTGCCTTTTGCTATTTACACTCAACCTTCAGCCTTTTAGATTGAGTGGCAGGGATGAGAGCTGTTAGAGGCGGAGCTTTAGGTTGCTTATGAGTCATCCACCCATGTACCCATTGCTAAATAGATGCATACCCACCTATAGAGTTACCATCCAGGCTGTTGAGTTGGGAAGAGGCCTTATGTCTATTTAAGAATTTCTAAAGTCATCATATTTGTGCAAAACACAGTGATAAAAAGGGTGGCTAGGCAAGGAAGAGAAAGGCCAGAAGTGCCCTAAGATTCAAAGCAGGAAATTTTATATTATGCTGAACCTAGAATGTTTGGATTGAAAGAATCTTTAAAATCCCTCAACTTTGCCCTATGTTACATTCATTTTCTTTCTTGCTTGTTAGTCAGTCAGCTTAGTGGTTAATCGCTGAGACTCTGGGGTTTGACTGCTTGGATTTGAGTCCTGGCATCATCTATTGCTGAACTTAATGCAACTCGTCAAGGTGTTTAACAATTATGTGTCTCAGTTTGCGCATCTGTAAAATGACAAAAATAAGAAGGAATATCTTGGTTTGTTGTAAGGATTAAATGAGATAACGGATGTGAAGGGCTTAAAGCTCTGTGCTAGCACATAATGAACACTCAGTACATGTTGGTTTTTATTATACATCAAAGGTTTTCATGGCCACTATGTACTAGATATTGTGCTGGTAGAAAGAATGGAGTTCAGTCCCCTTATTTGTGGTATTTCCTGTCTAATAAGAGAGGAAACCCCCCACAAATGATTAGCCAATATTGTGATAAGCCCTACCATAGAGAATAAATGGGACAAAGTGTGTTGTCAGCTCTGAGGATGAAGCAACCACATTTGATACTTGGTTTTACACGGACTTGGTAAAAGAGAGGTGTAGGGATATGTTTATCAGCAAAGAGAATGGTTCACAGGGATTTAGAGCTCTGGAATGATCAGGAAAGTCGGATGTGGCTGGCTCACAGGTGTGTATGGGCAAGTAGGTGGGAAATTCAATACTCCCATCCAGTGGGAGATGATCATCCTGTCTGCAAGGCTGTGTATTACCACTGGTTGCTCTATGTGTTCCTATATTCCCAACATTTGTTTCTGAATCTATCTTCGGGTGTGCGGACTCATTGTTGAGAAGGTCTTACTTTATACTTTGAGTTTAGAAGGGACATTACATTTATTTCAGTTTTTGAAGGTTGAGAAGCGAGATGTGCGTGAAATGTGACTCAGTCCTGTTGCTTTAGCGAAGTTGTCTGATCCAGCGCCATCATCTGACACCATTTATCATGGGCCTCAAAAAACAGCATTTTCTGTCTTAATAGTCAACAACTTAAAAAGCCACTGCTCTGGGCAAAAAGTCAAGAGAGTTAACATTAAACACACTGATTTGTTTTTCTTTCTTTTAAAAAATAATTCTATTCCCCTCTCCACTGGACCTCCTCCCTTCCATCTTACACCCTGTTTTCTCTTCCATTTTAATTCCCTTTTAAGGATGCTTTCCATATTCTTTTTCATTTTCTGCCATTATTCTCATCTCAAACTCCTTCCTGCTCTAGCTTCTGTTAGGACTATGGTGTCACACTGGGGCCCCCCCACCCCTTTTGGGGTTCTGTAGAGTTAACTCAGGGCCAGGGCTGGTGGAATTCCCACATTTATACTCTGGCTTCCACCATGTTTCTCTGACCTGCTTTATATATTGAGTTTCTAAGTAAGATTTTGTTTGGAGAAATAGTTCTGGGGTTACAGAAAGTTTAATATTATGGCCTTAGGGTACTGAGTCATACTTCATTTCTCATTTTCTTTAACCACTTCATAAATAGTAAAACAGATTTGAATAGGGCCCTTTTCAAATAAATATCTGTGTGTTTTTTTATTTTTCACAGTTGCTCTCTTGAACTATTCCTTTCCTTTATTATTTTGCTTACAAATGGTGCTTATTTGGTGTGCTTTCTGTGGGGTAATGTGTTGGAATGCTGTTTTATAATCTTTCTCTGAATTATACAAGTCAGAATGGCATTCTTGAATCTCACTCTTTAAAAATTGTTGCTGAGTAGTATTATGAAACCCTGTATACCAATGACATATAAGATTCAAATGGAATGATAATATGCATATTGATAAGCTTTTCTTAGGTTATATAAAAACACATTTCATAAGGCAGACACATTCACATTTCTTCCCTCTGCTGGGTGTGAGGCGGGCCAACCTGCCCCACAGTCCCCATTCAGAAGAAGCAGAGAATTAGAAGAGGAGGAACCAGTAATTTGATATTATTTAGATTGTGAAACTCTGTAGCTAAATGATAATCCCAGGTCATTTTTTTCACCTGTTCTGTGGTTTACGCTAGCTAGTTCAGAGTGGAGGAAAAGATCAAAGTGGAAAGTATAAATAAGACTCATTCATGAGCTAGAAGATGACTCCTCCTCCTCCTTTCTTAATTATGCCAAATAATTAAGTCTAATATTAATGGACCAAGACTAGGGGAGGGAGAGTTGGGAGAAGTGTGTTATAGAACCTTCTTTTTAAGAGTTTTGTTAAGCAAATAGATAAAATACAAGATATGGTAAATGTCTTTCCTGTTCTGATGTTTACTTCTCTCAAGCTCAGAGGCTGTTTGAATTTCTTTCTTTACTTGTAACTGTGCTATACATATGTATTAGTTTTAGGTCTTTCCCTGTAAATCCGATCCTCAGACATTTTGTTCCTTTTCTGAACCATACTGCATTTGTCTGCATCATTCTTGCCTTAACACGAAGTTATCAGATTCCTTATAGGTTCTGTTCTTCCCTTGTGCTTAAATATACCTCCAAAAATGGTTTGATCCAAATATATTCTGTCATTGTCTAAAAGAGGTTTGCATCTTATTTCTTTCTGAATATATATATATGTGTATGTGTGTGTATTTGTATGTGTGAAGAAGTTCTGAATCTGATAATCCCAGCTTTGTGGAAATTTAAGTATTTCTTACAGTGAAATATAATTTCAGAGAGTTCTTTATATTCAAAGAACCAAAATGGTTACTTTGGGGAATTTAGCCTGAGGAACTAACTCAAAACATGGACAAAATCTAGTGCATAAAGAAGTTTGTTGCAGATAAATTTTTAAAGGCAAAAAATGGTAAACAACCTAACAATGGGGTAATGGTGTTTTCAGGATGGGTGTAATCCATGCAGTGAAATACACAGATCCATTAGATGAGGACTGTGAAGATAGCACCACACCATGAATAAACTGCCACGTGACAGTACCTGTATACTGTGATTACGAGTGAGTAAAATTATTTAGAGGAAAACTGGCAGGGATTGTGCTAAGATACTAATAGTTGTGTGGCAGGAAGGTACAGGAGTAATAAAACTCTCTTCCTCTCTCCCATTTGCTGAAGGCCTCTTATGTGCTAGAAATTACACGAAGTGTCTCCCTGAACTAACTCTCGCACTGCTTTAATACAGCTGTCATGATCCCCATTTGCAAAAGAGGAATTCAGAGGCTCAGATAGGTTAGGCGATTTGCCCAAAGTCATACTTACTCTGACTGGTGGGGTTGGGCTTCAAAGAGAAGGCCTTATGCATTTTATGTATTTATTTATTGCATGCATTTTAGCAAGAGAACGGGGAAAAGAGAACTAAAGTAGTGGTAATACAACCTGGATTCAAATGTCAGTCCTTCCACTAATAGATGGTGTGACCTTGATCCACCATTCCTCACTCGTAATAGGAGGTGCATTGAAATTGAATATCCACAGGGTGCTTTCCTATGTCGAAATTCTTGTGCGTGGTTTTCTAGTTGACTGGTGTGTCTCTCTTACTCAAAAAATAAGGTCATTCCATGAGATTTGGATGCATCATTTTCGCTATAGTTTCTCATTTCAGACACTACATATGTTAACTAGAAATTGCATATCTCATAGAGATGCAAGTATTACTACCAAAAGGTAATGTGGTTGGTGTGCATATTGGGGGGAAAGGACTCATGAGGTCCAGACCCCTTTGCATTTGTTTGCCTAAATCAAGGAGAAGGAGTATGCAAGGGGTGACATGATTGATGGGGAGCTTCAGAGCTCTGGCTGCTGCTTGAGTATGGCTCATAAATTTCCGAAAAGATTTCCCATTTAGCTGGGTGCACAGCCTCATGGCAGACAGCTGCCTGCACAGCTGGGGCATCAACCCTTACTCATCATGTGGGATGCAATAAGAATGGCTCCTAGCTGGTAATATTCATGCCCATCTGTTGAGATAACATGGTGCCCTCATGAACACTGGTCAACTTCATCCTCCTCTACCCCCCACCCCACCTCTTCCCTCCTATCTCCCATCCATCTCTAGCCATGTGCATTTCCATCTTCTTTTCGGATGTCCTTTCTATTTGGATAGTACTTTGTTAGTCCCTACAGTCTGAGGAAATTGCCATCAAACTTGAATGTACACACATACCTCTTGGGGATCTTATTAAAAGGCATATTATAATTCACTAAATGTGGAGCAGGGCTAGATATTCTGCACTTCTAACAACCTCTAAGATGGTGTTCCTGCTGCAGCCATGGGTAGATGGCTTTATTCCCCACTGTGCATTTTCTTATCTTGGAACCTTAAATCCATGGGAGGTAATTAGACACCCCATGTAGTCCCTGGATGCTGAATATTGCCTTCCTCTTGAGTAACTTGATTAAGATCTGTACTTGTACTTGAAGGCATGTAGGCAAATCATAAGACGTAACCAGAACATGATTGGGTTTGCCATTTCTTGATCATGGAAGGAAGCAGGCTGATTCTTAGGACCTGGGACTCCTATAGAGGGTATATGGAGATAGGTGGGGATAGAATGAGGGAGAATGGGGCAGTTCTCACCTATCCTTGGTCATTTCCTGACCTCAGATAAGAAGCTCCCAAACTTATTATCTTAGATTTAGTCCTATCCACAGAGGAAGAGCTGCAGGAGAGGTGACTGCATAGTAAATACCAAGGCTCCAAGATGATCGGGCATCCTTACCAGTAACATAAAGTACAGAGAGAAAACTTTGGAGGAAATGGCAGTGACTCAGCATGTGATCATCATATTTATAAAAGAGAAAAAGGGAGAAAAGGTGATGTCCTATCAGATCCTTTGAAGCAGTCCTGTCTCTCCTGAGTCAATATAGTCTAAAGGAAGTTCAACGAAAGAAAGGAATGGGGGGTTGGGAGTGTGTATTAACATTAGCCCAGCCTGCTAACCACCTTGGGGACCGATATTTTCCTTGGCACCATAGGACATTTTGATTTTCCAGAGACTAAGTCTATATATATAATATAGAGGTTGAAGAGTCCTGAAAAATGCTTTTAGAGAAAGAAAAAGGATTTTGATTTTCTTGTATTTTTTTTTTAATTCACAAAGGCAAGGCAGAGATAGGGAACAGTTTTGATCAAAAAATTAGTTGTGATGGGTTCCTGCATTCTCCTAGCTGGACCCTTGAGGGTAGAACCCATTAACTCTTCTTTATAAATAATTTTCATTCCCATGTTTCATAATTCTAGCTAAACAGCAGAAGATTAGGATAAACATGTGGGTAGACCCCTTTCCACTCTCTTGGAGAATTGGTATTTTCCCTTTAACTTATGTGATGGAAAAGAAAATTTTGCAATATGAAAACAAACAACCTGATGATCTCTGTAATCCACAAATCCAGGCTTTCTGAACTTCAAAGCAAGCTCATAGAATTGTCCATAGAATATGCTTTTCCTGCATTACCTCCAGCTACTCTTCTACTTCTACCTTACATTCTATCCCTACTGAAATATTTCTCATTCTTGAACCCATCATGTTCTTTCACTTCTCAATGTCTTTATCTGGTGAAATCTCATCATTAAAAAATTCTAGCTCACAAACTGCAACTCTTACACAGCCGCTTTGACATTTTTTTTTTAATAAAGTCTAACACATATTTTTACCAAATGACCCAGGAATTCCACTCCTAGATGTATATCTGAGATAAAGGAAAACATAAGTTCACACAAAGACCTGTACTGGAATGTTCATAGCCGCTTAATTTATAATAGCCCTAAACTGGAAATATTCCAGATGTTCATCATCTGGTGAATGGCTAAACATATTGTGGTACGTCCATATAATTGAATACTATTCAGCAATAAGAAGAAACAAATGACTGATACATGCAACAAATTGGACAAATATCAAAAACATTATACTGGGGTGCCTGGGTGGCTCAGTCAGTTAAGCATCTGCTTTCGGCTCAGGTCACGATCCCAAGATCCTGGGATCGAGCCCCGCATCAGGCTCCCTGCTCAGCGGGGAGCCTGCTTCTCCCTCGCTCTCTGCTCCCCCTGCTTGTGCTCTCTCTCTCTCAAATAAATAAATAAAATCTTTAAAAAAAACATTATGCTAAGTCACAGAAGCTAGATACCAAAGCTACATACTATATTCCATTTATATAACATTTTGAAAAAGGCAAAACTATAGGGACAGAAAAATCGGTGATTTCTAGGGCCTGAGGTTATGGGGAGAGTATAGACAGCAAAAGGGCACAAAGACAAATTTTGGGGTGACCACTCTTTAATTTTGGTGGCACTGGTAGTTGCATGACTATATTTGTCAAAATCATCAACCTGTGCATTTGAAAAGGATGAGTTTTACTATAAGAAAACTATTCCTCAAATCTCACTTGAGAAATTCTGGCTCAAAAATCAATTGTGTTATTACTTCTCCTCTGATCCCTTTTAGAGATAGCCAGTTGTAGCCATAAATTCCAATATACCATTCACCACCTTAAACTTGAATATACACATGGACGCATCACCTGGGGATTATGTTAAAATGTAAAATGCAATTCACTAACTCTAGAGTTGGGCTGCAAATGATATACTTTTTTTTTTTTAAGATTATTTATTTGAAAGAGTGAGCACATGCGTGGGGGGAGGGGCAGAGGATGGAGAGGAAGAAGCAGACTGCCCACTGAGCACAGAGACCAACAGTGTTCAATCCCAGGACCTGAGATCATGACCTGAGCTGAAGGCAGATGCTTAACCAACTGAGCCACCCAGGTGTCCCTGGAAATGCTATACTTGTAACAAGCTCCAAGGTGATGCTTGTGCTTTGGGCTGCAGACCACCCTTAGAGTAGATGGCTTTATCATGCACTTTCTTATCTTGGAACCTTAAGTCCTTAGTAGATGATTGGGTTGCCCATGTGGTCCTGGGTGTTGAGTATTGCCTTTCTCTTAAGCAACTTAATCAAGGCCAGCACTTCTACTTGAGGGCATGTAAGAAAATCACAAGGTATGATATTTTTCTGTAACTCTCTCCACTGGGAGCTTCTCAAAAGCCAAGTCTGTGTGTTGTTCAGCTTTTGCTTTTTTACACCTGACCACTGTCTCCTAATACATACTCAGAAAAGCTCTGTGGAATGGATGGATGGATGCAGCAACACCATAAATGATGAACAGTGAGGTTCTTCTTCTAAAGAGTGCTAACTAGAAGAATCCCAGGCTTCTGAGCAGAAGCAGAGTCCATTTAGTGCAGGGATCAAGTCAGGAGACCAGACACTAGAATGAGTACACATCAGAAGTTAACTTATACTTGCCTTCTGTAGACCTGTGTATTCCCTAAAGTCCTCTCCTTTCTCTGACAGAGTCTGACCCACAGTCTTCTCTTCTACCCTCCTGGCTCATTCCCTGGTATCTGTCATTATTGCCATAGTGCTGTAGATTATTGAGATTAATCTGTCTTGCTGTTGTACTAATGACCCCATTTTCAAGCTGGGTCCCCAGAGTTGTAGGAATAGCTGATATTTGTATGCAGGGAGCTCTTTGCTAGAAAGGTCTAAAGGCAAGCCTAGTGGGTATTGGAGCTTGTTTAATGGGTGGTTCCTGGTCAACAAACCTAAGTTTCAGACGTGGTTTCACCACTAACTATTTTTGTGATTTGGCCCTCACATACTCCATGCCCTCATCTGAAAAATAGGGAATGGGGTGAACCAGGTAAACCTATTCTTCATCCCTAAAATTTGAGGTTTGTGACTCCCAAAACCTTACTGCTTCTGCTCTAAGTAGTATGAGGATTTAAAAATATCTTAAATCCTTGTTATTTAACTGGATAAAACCCAAGTCCAGATGGTTGGTGTTCCCTGAATGATGTACTCTTTACATATGAGAACTTGATTTGCCAAGTTACCCCACTATTTTCATCTCACATTCATGCCCAACAGATTTATTTAAGAGGGGAAAGCTTATATGAAAATAACCTCAAAATAAGGGCACTTGCTGGAACTTTTCTGATCATGCTAATTATTGACTTCAATCTTGTAAGGTTTCAAATGGACAGCTGTGTATAAATATTAATTTTTCTTTGCGGGCTTTCAAAAAGATTTTCTTCAGTAGTTTTGTTTTCACAACACAATCAAGAGAATTAGTTCTGACAAAACAGCAATTAAATGTGTGCCACATCTCAGCTTGTAAAGTGACACACAGTTTCTGGAAACAGGACATCATTTTAAATGGAATTAGTTTCCTTTGTCATATTATTGATTGAAACAATTATGATCTCAGCTCTTTGCTCTTTTCAAACAATTTCACTTCAGAATCTTTTCCTCACCTTCTTTTGAGGTAACCTTTCAAAGTGGCCAAGATAGCCTTTCTTGCCCATTGCCCTCACTTACATTACCTAATAGATCCTAATTTTTCCTAGCTTTATTCTGATTTCTGCCCTTCATTTCTCTTTCACATGTTGGATTATTTGTAGATCTTTTCATTGTAATTTTCCATATCATCTGGAAGGATGTGTGGCCAGCATATCACCAGACCTCCAAAGATTCATGGTCCCTTTCCAGCTGGTAAGTGGTTTCCTACCTGGAACTACATTTCCCAGCACCCTGTGCATCCAGCAGGACTGTAAGACTAGTTCTGGCCAATGGAATGTGAGTGGAAGTGGTGTGTCACTTCTTGAAAAGAGAAGAAGCAGGCTTGCCTTCTCCATGATCTTTCTTCATTTGTCACCTCAATGGGGCAAGGCTCAAAGGACTAGAGAAGAATGAGTCCTCAAATAAAATAAGGCGGTCTTGATGCATAGAGGACCATGCTGAGGGCTGTCATATACACCAACATTGGGTATCCTTGAAAAGGAAATAAATTTCTATCATGTTGTGTCACTGGGGTTTCAGGGTTTATCTGTTATGGCAGCTGATGTTATCTTAAGTAACACAAAATGTTATCAGATCTGCAACGTTAATGTCAGGTTTTCATCTCTTGTTTTTGGCATGATATCTTCTAGGACTTTTAAAACATTTTCTTTTCTCTAGCTTACTTTATTGTCTGAATACAGTATATAATATATATAACATACAGAATATGTGTTAATTGCCTCTTAATGTAACTGCTAATGTTTCCAGTCAGGAGTAGGCTATGAGTAGTTAAGCTTTTGGGAAATCAAAATTTACACTAAGATTTTTGACTGGGTGTGGTGGGGGGGAAATGGCACCCCTAACCCCCACATTGTTCAAGTGTCACCTATATTGGGAAATTGGCAATGGAGTCTAAGGAATTAAATAGACAAGACAGAATTGGGTAGGCGCCAGAGTGTACTGGGATGATTTGTTACAGTCTTTTATTGAAGAAAGGCCTAGAAGATTCAACATTGATGTAATCTTTAGGAGCCAAGTTTGGATCTTGCTATTCTCAGGTGTGTCCCAGTTTTGCTCAGGTGGAAAAGGCTGCTGGATTATTTTGAATTTGCGGGGAGCGGGTGCTGCAGATGATAGCTGATTGAGGAGGACAGTGTGTTGTGTGGGTACAGCAGAGTGAAATGCACAGTTAGATAAAAAGAAACAGATTCCAGATCTAGCTCTACCCTTCTGCCTCTTTCACATTGGTTTGGTTATTTAATCAATGCCTCAGTTTCCTTACCTGTAAAATTGGTATAATGGCACTTTTCTTGTAGTAGTAACACAGAAAACAAAAGATAATTACTTAAGTGCTTGACACAGAAGCTGGAACATTGTGTCGAATGTGAACTATTTATCACTTTCCTTGCTTTTAAACACAACTGATACATTATGATAAACTCATTCACTGCTGGGTTCTCAGCATCTACAACAGTGCCTAGTACACAGGGGTTCAATAAATAATGGTTATCTGAAAGAACAATACACAGTTTTTATTCTGTTTTCCTTTTCATGTACTATTGTAAGCATTCTTCTAGAAGTTATTTGCAAAAACAGGATTTTAGAATTGTTGCTGTGATCAATATTTAATAAACACATTTAGAACTCAGATATCCAATTGTGAGCTTCTCTTCAATGTTGTCAGCAAGTAATCACTTTTTCTAAAGATGCTGATGTTGAGCAATATATTTTTGCAATTTCTCTTAGGGTAATATATCTAGTCTGCGGCATATTCTTTTGAACACTGACAAGGGTGGCAAATTGTCAACCTTTGCAGTGAATTAGATTAGTCACAAGTCACTCCTGACTGAGTTGTTGAATATGAAGTCACAAGTCACTCCTGACTGAGTTGTTGAATATGAAGAATGATTTGCCATGATGAAAATGTAGAGCCTACTGTTGCACAGATTTTTAAATGACTCTGATTTCACAAAGAAAATCTCCAAAATTGCACCAACTAGAAGAATTCATGTTGGAACAATTAGGTAACCACACAAGGTTGCTGCTTAAAAAAAAAAAAAAAAGAAGACCCATCTGAAGGTGTTTCTTTCATTTAAAATCCTACATCTGGTCAGATGAAAATATTCAATTTTTAAGAGATCTTTCTTGGTACACAACATTTGCCTCTGAAAATAAAAATCTGTGCTTTGGCTTTTTTGGCTAAAGAGCTTGAAGGGAAGGCTATTGAGAGTTGAATATGGAGAGTCTCAGTAATTTCTCATTTCCAGAAGGTTAAATAATTGAGAAAATTAGAGTACAGCTGAATAAAGACTTTGAAGATATTTGGGTTGCCTACTATTTGATAGTTGGTCCTACAGTGATATTAAATAGATGGTAAGACCTTAACTTTCTGGGAAATAAAAACTTAAAGAGAGAAGGGCAATATCATTATCAAGTATGTAATGCCTTAAAAGAAGTTTTAAGGGTTTGGGTAGAGAGCCAGGCAGGGTTGTCCCATTGCCTGATACTTAATCACCCTCTTCAGAGGGTGATAAGATTATTTATATTGTTATAACACTTTATAGTTTACAAAACAATGTTAGATACTGTGTGATTCTCCCAACATGCTTAACGACAGAACCACCCAGGAGCCCTCTCCCAACATGCTAAGTGGGCAGGATTATCTCTAATTTCCAGATGAAATAACCTGAGGCTGCAAGAGCCTGTGATTTGCCCGAGGTCAATTAAATAGCTATTGAGCTGGGACACTAAAACAAGTTTGCAGCAACTCTTCCTCCTCCTCCTTTTTTTTTTTTTTTTTTGGAAACATCTGATTATTTTGATTCATTGTTTTTTGTTGTTTTGTTTTGTTTTGTTTTTTAATGAAATGGGCTTCAAAGTGCTGAGTGTCAACTGAACCATGATTAGAAAAGTAACAGGGTAGGGGCGCCTGGGTGGCTCAGTCGTTAAGCGTCTGCCTTCGGCTCAGGTCATGATCCCAGGGTCCTGGGATCGAGCCCCGCATCGGGCTCCCTGCTGTGCGGGAAGCCTGCTTCTCCCTCTCCCACTCCCCCTGCTTGTGTTCCCTCTCTCGCTGTGTCTCTCTCTGTCAAATAAATAAATAAATAAAATCTTAAAAAAAAAAAGTAACAGGGTAAAAACAATTGTTGCTTTGCTTGAGTGCTAACTTTGTAAGTGCTTAGGTTTGGTAACCCAGGCAGGGGATTCAACCTTTCTCATTTTATGATTGATTGGGAATTTAACAGTCTTGTTTATGCTAAAATTTACCTCCTCTGCACATTAGATATATTTATCACCAGATGAAACTAATTTATTTTTCCGCTGAAATTTTCGATGGACACATTAGAAAACAGGATACTTTAAAATGGCATGTTTTTGCATAAATGGAGAGAAAAGTCCCCCCCGCCCCATGCAACCATTATATTTCATTGGTGAGGCTGCTGATCAACACATGTGATTATGAGTTGGCGTGTCTTTCAGCCTGTCCCCAACTTTTTATTAATCTCTACTCTCTCTTCTAAGAACATTTACACAGCCCATTTTGTGGGCATGCAGTCCTTTTTAAAATGTGGGAAATGGAGTAGTATATAAATTTTCTCATGGTAGAGCTAAAGCCATTTTATTGGTTCTGTTGGGAGCTGTTCTCTTCAAGAAATGATTTTGACAACAGAGGAAGCCTCTCCTCTCTGTTTCACAGAGCTTGATGACAACTGCTTTCATTTCACAAGGCCATGTTGTTTTAAGATTATTACAACACATTTTTCTTTGCCTTGAATTCTTGATTTTAAAACATCACCTCTCCACAGGGGACTTCTACTGTATCCCAAATATTTGATTCCTTGGAAAATAAACCTGAAGTAAATACAGAAAGACACTGTAATTAGGTAGATCTTATAGTAAATACATGATTGTGCTATTTACATATTACATAACAATTTTTTTGAAATATAATTTTTCCCTTCAAAATTAATTTTTATCGTAAAGAGTGATATTAATCCAAACATTAGCTAAGAGTATAAAACCCACAATTTCAACACCTTAACATCACAGTGTGTTCATGGGGTGGCAATTCTGATAGTTTAATGATCTTACAGGTATGTATATGTTTGCATAATTAAAAAGTATAAAATGTACCATACTTTTTGATTTCACATGTGAGTATTTCTCCATTTTTCTGCATCGTTTTCATAAACGTCCATTTAGATGGCTGCAGAATAGACATGCTGTGGTTCTCTGTACCATTCCCTGAGTATTTCTTGTTCATGTGTTTGTGCTTCTTCACCATCACAAGGAATGCTGCCTTAGGGACCTGAATAGTGGCTTCCTGTGTTTGTGATTATTTTCTTAGCACTTTTATCTCTTCCTTCACAAACCTTATTACATCATAATTTTTCTTTCTCTTGAGAAATTGTTTAAGCAGCTGCCTTCAGGTGGAGGCCAGAGTACTTGATATTGTCTCTGCTTAGGAGGCTCTTCACCTAAATCATAGCCAGGCCATCGACCGACCATCATTGTGGAATTCACCTCAAATGTTACTCCTTTAGAGAGCTTTGCTCTCACTGCTTATTATGGGTGGAATTTTGACCTTGCCCCCACCCTCCACCACCAACGCCCTCTGAAGGTACATCAAAGTCCTAACCCCCAGTTTCTTTGAATGTAACTTTATTTGGAAATAAGATCTTTGCCAATGTCATCAAATTGAGATGGGTTCATTAAGGTTGGCCCTGATCCAATGACTGGTGTCTTTTCCTAAGACAAGGAAAATCTGGGCAGAGACACACACAGGGAGGATAGCTGTGTGAAGATGAAGGCAGATATGGGAGTTACACTGTCACAAAATGCCCAAGCCAAGAAATACTTGGGGCTACCAGAAGTTGGAAGATGTAAGAAAGGAACCTCCCCGGGAGACTGTAGAAGGAGCATGACCCTACCAACACCTTGATTTTAACCTCTGACCTCCAGAACTTTGAGAGAATACACTTCTGTTGTTTCAGAGCACCCAGTGTTTGGTACTTTGTTACAGTAGTTTTAGGAAACAGGTGTACCCTTCTTTTTGAAGTAGTATCCACACCTCCCTTGCCCCGCCATGTTGGTATCTACCCCATTACCCTGGTTTATTGTTTTCATAGCAGTTTGTGAGATTCTCATGTTCAAGTACGGGTTTCTGTGTTTATTTTTTTAATTAATGTGTAGTCTTTAGCTTCCTTGTTTAACACTCTCCTCCACCGAATGTAAGCTCCTAAGAGAACTGGGAACCTTGTCTGTCATTCTCCATTATGCCTGTAAAACACATTTGTAATAAATGATTTACTGTCAGTGAGAAGAGAGGTATCAAACTGTGATAGACACTCTTTTGGCATTCCAGTGTGCCTTACCCCTCTATCTGATCAGTAGACTGCATACCTTCCTTTTGAGCTGAGAGCAGTGTTGGTTTTGAAGCGTAACTGTGGATACCTGAAGGGTGGATTCTGAAAACTTTTATCACTGCTGGGCACTGTAGAAGCTGGTGCCCTAGATCAAGGAGCCAAAGGTGGCAAGAACAGAGATTAAATTACATCCAGAGAAAGCAGTGGAAGAGCACTTTCTTATCCCTTATCTACTGGATCTTCTATGACACAAAAATGTGGATGATTAAGACTGATGCAGAGGCCGTATGCCTTCATTGCTGTACTTGATTTTGATTCTAGTGTGATAGGATCAATATTAATTAGGATGTTTCCCTGCTAACTGCTACCCAGAGAACCTCCTTGGAGTCCATTCCCCCACATACAGAACTGAATTACCCTCTGTGGAAATAGGTGGATATCAGGTGTGACCATCAGACTTCAAAGAAGGTGTTGCCCAAGAATGGGACAGAACCATTTTGGTGCATTCTTTAAGTAGAGTTTCCTATTCCTGAAGAAGATGTGATGTATGGGAAGGGGCAGTGATGAGAAGTGGGACCTTTGTGAAGAGTCCCCCCTTGCCCTCCAAGAATTTGGATATTACAGAATTAATGCCAGGAAGCTGCATGTAAGTTTGGGTACACTGACTTACCCTTCTCCTTAAGACCCTCTGATCACCATTGGTCAAGCTGCATTTGTCCAGTTAAACATGGCATTCTTTTCTGCCCAGTCTCTTCCCAGTTTCCCATCTGACTCATCCTAGTATGACCCCCTTTCTGAGGCTAGCCAAACTGAGGATGGCATGAAGAGAAAGCCTTGTTGCTGACCAAAGTGGGAGTATACAGAATCTCTTTGACATTACCCACTGAACGTGAACATCAGCAAAAATCGCCATTGACATCATAGTATCTTTATTTCCTTAATAAGATCTATAAAACATATCCACATGTACAGTATTAGTTATCATCTGATTCCTGGCTTATAATAGGTACATTATAAATACTTTTTGTATGCATGAGTGGGTGAAGTCTTTGGTTATTATATTCTTGAGGTTTGTTACATTCTTGGGTGTTTTAGAAATGGGGAATGATTTTGTGCTGATGCAGTCCCACTTGGGAACTCATTCCATTTGGAAACCAATGGTGTGCATTTAAAAGACAGCTTCCTAGGGCAAAGAGAGGGACTGAGAAGTATTGCAAAGCCAGTCAGGCAGCAAGGATAGAGCCTGTGGTCCTTCACTTTTGTAGTCCTCATGTGAAAACCTGACACATGCTTTCAAGCCATTCTTTATGAGGAAGCTGAAGTCACAGTTCAAAGATGTATGTCAGATCCTATTTCTCACCTTATTAAAACCACCGAATGGTTTCCCAGCCCACTTGAAATAAAACCAATGTCCTTACCATGTTCTAGAAGCCTATATGACTGGCTCCTGCCTAAATCCCTAGTCTCATCTGTGACCTTTTCCTTTTCTTTACATCAGCCATACTAGCTTTTCTTCTGTGTCTTGAACTAAGAGCTCCTCCTTGCCTTCCAGCTCTTGTACCTGCATTTCTTTGTGCTTGCTACTGGGTGTCATTGCAAAGTTTTAAGTTAGAAAGTGACATGTTTGTTTGATAAATGAATTCACAGTGACTGATGATGTCTGGGAGTGGTACACGCATAGCTCTTCTAGCCCTTGCATTACACATTTTCACTTAAAATACCCCCAAATCATCATTTGTTAAACCAATCCCTCTAAAGGAGCTTGGGTCTTATATCCAGAGAAATCTTCCCGGGAACATCATCTTAGAAAAAAAGGGCTTTCTGGTGGCTATTGAAGTATGCTTGGTTCATGGTCATGTTGAATGGAACTTCAAAAAACCATGACTCAAAAAAGGTAGTGCTGAAGCATTTTGTGTCAGAGACTGTCCTTCCCACATGTGTGTTGGATTAAGAAACTGCGCCAGGTAGATGAACCAATATTTAAAGACTTGAAAGACAGGAAGAGATTTCAGGATTCTTAGGGAGTGGAGCACTGAGAGAATCATACTTTGGAAGTACATTCAGGGTCCTCTCTACCTAGCCACTCATTCAGTGTTATGAAGCATAGGATTTGATAAGAATAGTCCAGACAAGCTCTGCCTAAGGAAACAATGAAAGATTTCACCATTTAACTGGGGATATTAAATTGCTACGACACTAACCACAGATCAGAGATACCTGTTCATTTTAACTGCACATGGCTTTGTATTTAATGGGTCATTCCTCAGCTGTCAGACCTAGCTTTGTGTGAAGTCAGATCTGGTAACTAACTCTTTAAACCGAGATTTCAAATCTTGGGAAGGGCTTTCTCTTCCTGACCCAGCAAAATACTTTGCCTGCCTGCTCAGTGGTTTAGAAAATTATTTTTTAAGAGAGAACAGATTTATGATAGACATTTACAGTGAAATTCTGTAGATTGAGAATGATGTTGATTTATAGTTAATGGTGTGAAAACATACCCAAATATATTATTAACTGAAAAACAAAGCTAAAAGTACATATAGTCTTATTAAAAAGTTTTACAAAAAAATTATAGAAAATGATCTATTTTCTCTGGCTTTATTGAGATCTAATTGACAGAACATTGTGCAAGTTTAAGGTCTGATGATTGGATATGTGAATTTGTTGCAAAATGTTTGCTACAATAAGGTTAATTAATGCATTCTTCTCCTCATATAATTACCATTTTGCTGTTGTTAAGGTGAAAATATTAAAGCCCTACTCTCATAGCAACTTTTAAGTATGTGACACACTATTGTTAACTCTAGTCACCATGCTGTACCTCAGATATCCAGAACTTACTATCTTATAATTGAAAGTTTGTACCTTTTGACCAACATCTCCCCATTACCCTCAGCTCCTGGCAACCACCATTCTATTCTTTGCATCTGAGTTCGATGTTTTTAGTTTCTACATATAAGTGAGATCACACAGTATTTGTCTTTCTTTGAGTTATATTTCACTTAACACAATGTTCTCAAGGTCTATTTATATATTTTTGCAAAGGATGTAAAGGAAATAAGCTTGACTGTTATATACTCACATGTTAGCAGGAGTGATTTCTGGATCATAGAATTACCTGTAGCTCTCTTCAAGGGCAGGTCCTAGTGGGTGGTAATGCATCAGGAAGACATATCTCTAAGTAGTCATTTTCAAATTCCAAATTTTATCAGTGGTGCCCTCTTTTCAAATCAAATATTGTGCAAAGTGCCAATATGTAAGACAGATGAAGAATAAAACTGTCCTCACCAAAATAGAGGAGAAGCAGAGCAGATCTTTTCCTCCAACTCCCCTGCAGTGGTTCCCAGGTACCCACTGGGAGCAAAGGATCCAGGGAACATGGATCCTTTTATTTTTTTATATTTTTTAAATTTTATTTTATTATGTTATGTTAGTCACCATACATCATTAGTTTTTGATGCAGTGATCGCGATTCATTGTTTTTTTTTTTTTTTCAAGAGTTTATTTATTTGACAGAGAGAGATAGAGCAGGAACACAAGCAGGGGGAGTGGGAGAGGGAGAAGCAGGCCTCCCGCTGAGCAGGGAGCCTGATGTGGGGCTCGATCCCAGG
This sequence comes from Mirounga angustirostris, assembly GCF_029215605.1. Classification (NCBI taxonomy): domain Eukaryota; kingdom Metazoa; phylum Chordata; class Mammalia; order Carnivora; family Phocidae; genus Mirounga; species Mirounga angustirostris. The sequence goes on along the minus strand of NW_026991709.1, from coordinate 169,132,755 downwards.
ACCCTGGGATCATGACCTGAGCCGAAGGCAGCTGCCCAACAACTGAGCCACCCAGGTGCCCCACGATTCATTGTTTTTGTATAACACACAGTGCTCCACGCAGTACGTGCCCTCCTTAATACCCATCACCGGGATAACCCATCCCCCCACCTCCCTCCCCTCTAAAACCCTCAATTTGTTTCTCAGAGTCCATAGTCTCTCATAGTTCATCTCTTCCTCTGATTTCCCTCCCTTCATTTTTCCCTTCCTTCTCCCAATGTCCTCCATGCTATTCCTTATGTTCCACAAATAAGTGAAACCATATGATAATTGACTTTCTCTGCTTGACTTATTTCACTTAGCATAATCTCCTCCAGTCCCATCATGTTGATGTAAAAGTTGGGTATTCATCCTTTCTGATGGGAACACAGTTTAGATACCACTACCCTGAGGTGTGGGGTGGAAGCCCGGAAGTTGGATCTTGAAACAATTAGCCTAAAACCAGCCATCCATGTAATGCAAATCCAGCTAACCTGGACTGCATTTCCTCAAGTATGCTGTCGTCACAACAGTCATGGTATTAAACCAAAACATTAAGCAAATGTCAAAGAATCCTTGATGGACTAAGACTTAGTTATCTTTGCATTCCCTAGGTGCCGTGAAACTTTAACGTTAGAGTGCACTGGTTCAAAAAGGCTTATGATCATGAACCCAGCAGGATTTTGTGTAGCCGTTATGCACAAGCACAAAAGCTGTCCCTTAGAAACTTCACCACATGATTATTCATCACCAGTGGGGGTGGGGGGTGGGCAGATGACCCTAGCCTGAGCTTTCAAGAACCTGGGCAGAATTTTTTTTTTTTTTTATTGTAGAAAAGATTTTTATTTGCAGAGCTTCTGGTGTGGTGACTGCTGAGTTCTATTCCAAGAGCTCAGAGGTCCCTGAGGCTGTTCTTTCAGGGACAGGAGAAGATTGATGGCCTCCATACTCTGGGTGCCGACCCCAACTTTGAATAGATCATTAATGTTTCCATTTTATATGTTGCTATTCCATTTAAGGCTTCGTTTGAAAAAAAAAAAACCTACTGTCACAAAGTGCAAGTTTGAAAAGTACTGCTTAACTTATCAATCATTGTGTGCTAAAATTGGAAGTGTTTTACCATCCAGTCGAGTGCTTGTTTCTGGAAACTCAAAATTGATAAACTTGTAACAAATATTTTTGTCCATGAGAAGGAAAGGGAAAATTTTATGCATTAAGCTTTAGCCTTAGTTGTGATCATTTCTTTGTCTCAAGTGAAAGAAGATACAATTAAAAATGTTTTCTAAAAAATTGTTTTGGGTAAATTGTAGAAAGTTTGAAAAATACCCATATGCATGAAGACAAAAACAATTTATCCCCAGATGATTATTCCCACAGCCCAAGAAAACGACCATGAATAGTAATGGTATATTTCTTCTGAGTCTCTTTTCTGTACACCTGTGCCAGTGTGGAAATAATTGGTATTGCAGTGGTGTGTAAAGTTTTATTTTTTCTTCTTTTTGTTTTGTGTTATATTTTGAGCCTTTTGCCTGTCTTGTATTGTGTGGATGTTCCATCGCTTACTTTACTCCTGTGTTCCTTTTGAAGGTTTAGATTGTTTTAAATTGCTTACTTTTAAGAATAATGTCGGGTGCCTCTTTGTAAAAGAATATTTAATATCACTTTTTTTAAAAAAAAAAATCAGAGAGAAGCCTAGAAATATGATTGCTGAGTATAGGGTGGGAAGGCATAACTTTAAAGCTCCTCGGACACATGGAGCGCCTGGGTGACTCAGTCATTAAGCATCTGCCTTCGGCTCAGGTCATGATCCCAGGGTCCTGGGATCGAGTCCCACATCAGGCTCCCTGCTCAGCGGGAAGCCTGCTTCTCCCTCTCCCACTCCCCCTGCATATGTTCCTGCTCTCGCTCTCCCTCTGTGAAATAAATAAATAAAATCTTAAAAAAAAAATCTTTAAAGCTCCTCGGATACAGTGCCAACTTCAAGCCAACGTATCCACCATCTGCAGTGCAAGTGGTCAGTAATACCGTTCCCTGCTCAGCAGTGCACCTTTGCATTACTGGTTGTTTTCTGTTTCTCTGGGCAACTTGATCCATCTATTTAAGAGATATTTATTAAGTACCTGTTATGTTTCAGACCCTGTTCTTAAAAAAGGAGGGTATGGTAGGAAGAAGATAAAGTTCTTGCTTGCAATGAACTTATATTCTAACCAGGAGAGTGACAATAAACAAATAAATGTGTACGTTAGGTCAGTTTAACAGGTGAAAAGCTTGATTGCACATAGCTGATATTGTGGGTGGCATTGGCAGAGAGGCATGGCGGGGGTTCTGGTGAAATCTACCAGTTCCCTCTGAGGCCCCTTGCAGACTCTTGGGTAAAATGGACTATTTATTTGGGTCACTTTTTTCTATTTTGTAGCTGAGTGTATTTGTTGACTAGTTTTTTGTTTTTGTCTATGTAATTCCTTTTGGAATTTTAATCCTGTATCATAGGTATTCAAATTGGGGAGGCATTTTTATTCTTTTATCATTTCAAAGAATATAATAATTTATATGCCACAAATGCTTTTTGTTTTCAGGGAAAGGAAGATGGAGTATGGGACCGTCACCATTATGTGAGATTTTTGCGTGCCTTTTTTCTCTTTGCTGTTTTTTTTCAGTAGAGCTAAGGAACAGTAAAGAAACAATAGTACTTTCATGCAATCTTTAGCAGTTGTCCCTGTGTGGTTAGAAAAGAAAAATTAGATTTCTGAAAATATTAAGTGCTTCAAATATTCAGAGCATATATTTAACGTAACAGGTATAATTAAAGATCTTTCTCTTGAACTTGGTAGCAATGAGCGCTATTCTAACTCATGTTAGAGGTGTGTAATAGTTTCTGCAGGTGCTCTTGTGCAAAGCAGGAGGCACACAAAATGTTCTGATGTGTTTGCAAGAATGCACTGTGGAGCCAGGCCACCGGGTCCAAATCAAGGCTCCACCCGGAATAGCTCTGTCACCTTGGGCAAGTTACTTCATCTCTCTCGGCCTCCAGAAAACCCCCATTCTATAGATTGTGAGGATTAAAGGAGTTCATATATGTAAAATTCTTTTTTTTTTTTTTTTTTAGAGATTGATTGATTGATTTAAGAGAGAGAGAGAGGGAGAGTGCTCACAAGCAGAGGGAGGAGCAGAGAGAGAGGGACACAAGCAGATCCTACCCTGAGCACAGAGCACCACACAGGGCTCAATCTCACGACCCTGAGATGATGACCTGAACAGAAATCAAGAGTCAGACACTTAACCAACTGATCCACCCAGGTGCCCCAATGTATGTAAAATTCTTAAAACTGTGCCTGGCTCATAAAAAAGGCCCAGTGAGTTTTAGATATTATTTTTTATTATTCACATTATTATTATTTTATTACTGTATTTTTGAGAACTCCAATATCCTTGGGCCAGATGAGGTGTGTATTGGGGCCACTTTCTTTTTTTTTTTTTCCACTTTTTTTTTATTCTTATGTTAATCCCCATACATTACATCATTAGTTCTAGATGAAGTGTTCCATGATTCATTGTTTGTGCATAACACCCAGTGCTCCATGCAGAACGTGCCCTCCTCAATACCCATCACCAGGCTAACCCATCCTCCCACCCCCCTCCCCTCTAGAACCCTCAGTTTGTTTCTCAGAGTCCATCGTCTCTCATGGTTCGTCTACCCCTCCAATTTCCCCCCCTTCATTCTTCTTGGGGCCACTTTCTTACTCAATTTTGTAGCTAAACACATTCATCTAATAATTCTGTTCTGAAACTTATCAGGAGATCTGATTTTGGTCTTCTCTTTCCTTTCTTAGAATCTTCACTTAATACCTCTTGACTTGGCTATGGCAGTGTCTTCCTTCCATAACCTAAAACAGGTGAGTGTTACACTCAGACACTCACAGTCTTTACTCTTCACAATTGTCCGGTTCGGTGCCTACCTGATAACCTCTTATTATGTGGCCACAGTGGCCTCACTCAGTATGCAAGTGAGATCTGCTGGGATGGTCTTCTCTAGCGCCTAGTACATCTCACAGGATTATGTTTTGTGAACCCCACCAATATGAGTATCCTTCACCAATTTTCCAATTATCCAGTGGTTAGAAACACTTTAACACATGTAACATTATTTCAGTTAATGAACATTGGACATGATGGGGAAAATCTCTCTCATCTTAGGCTGATGCAAAAAATTTCCCAGGTGTTTTTTTTTTTTTTTTTTTTTTTTTCCCTTTCCTCTCTTGTACACATTCCACGCTGGACAAATCTTGGACATGTGGGCGGGCTGAGTCAGCCCATGGACTGGTGATTCTCACCTTGTCTGTATATTGGAATCACCTTCAGAAGTTTAAAAGATGGTGTAATTGGAGTCTCCGCCTCAAAGATGTGGATTTAACTGGTCTGGGAGGGGCGGTTAGTTATTAAGGTATGGTTTTCCATGTTTTAATAAGCCTTCCAGTTTATTCTGATGCATGTTAAAAGTTAAGAACCATTGAACTTTTATGTACAGGCTGATTGTGAGGCCTTTTAATGATTCTGGTGATGGTTCTAATGATCAGCCCATGTTGCGAACCTATTGCAGTGGCTTCCTCTGGATGATGTAGTCTTACGAGATGTCAGCTTTTAAAGATTAGTCAACCTTTTAATGACAAGGGTTCTGTATAAATAAAAGTAAAGTTTTCTTCCATTTGTAAGCACCTATTAGTGGACATATGATAGGTTGAGTTACCAAATTGTCTCTGAGGGAAGCTCAGCTTTCAGTTTTCTAAGATAAGACAGCTTTATCATTGATCCCTTGAGTCTTCTTTTGGAAAATTGTATATTATTGATAAAGCTTTGGCATGGGATATTGAGTTGGGCCTATTCTTGCATTTCACTGAGCTCCTAATTAAGCCAGTTTATATGAAGGACTTGACAGACGCAACTTGGAGTTAAATGTATTGATTTGCGTATTGATTTTCTTTGCATCTGGTGGTTGCCACTGTATATCACCCCTGACCGGAATCTGCTTTGTTTTGATAAGAAAGATAATTCAGGCAGTTAGGTTTATTGCTTAGGCTGTTAAATTGCAAAATAAAACAAAAGTTGTCAACCATTTTCTTTTATGGCTGTTGGAGGAAAGGTTCAGATTAAAGTCACTAGGCTGATGTTGGCAGGATGTATCTATTTTTCCCACGTTCAACAGTACTGTTCATCTCTAAACATCCCTGGATAATTCTATAGCAGTGCTTTCTTACTTTAACACACTTAGAATCAACTGGAGGGTGGGAGAAAGCACAGATCCCTTGGCCCCACCCTAGAGTTTCTGTTTCAGTATGTCAAGAGTGGACCTGAGAATTTGCATCTGACAACTTCCAGATAACGTGGCTGCTTTTGGTGGTGTTCGGTTGGGGACACACTTTGAGAACTGTACCAGAGCATTTTACATTATATTTCATAGTACAGTATTACATAGGGCATATATAAGAGAAAAAAGGTTAAAAATTACCTTTACAAAGATTACTCGGCAGTTTGTTTGTTTCATCCTAGGGAGTAAAAGTATGCTAGAATAATTCCAGAACGTTTACTCTAAATACAAATTTCATACTCTCCTAATTCTGTCTGTAGCTCTGGGGCCCATAGAAATACATGGAAAACATAGATCTACCTGTCTTAGATTTGCAAAGCTTTTCTGACCTCACAGTGTCCATTCATGTAATGGGAATATTCCCTGCAATGTTGAAAGCCCAATTTAAAGGTTAAATATTTCAGGAATATGATGTTAGTGCAGCCTTCGGTCTCCTCCCAGTTTATATGCCCACAGATTTATATTCCATAGTGAATAGCTATGCCTGTTTTTCTGGGTCCTTGGCATCTATAGCTAGGGTACCAAAAATTAGGTTGTAAAAGTTTCTCTTGCAACTGAATGCTTCCAGCTTCTAGATGTCCAAGTATATCATTACAAGCCTACACATTACCTAACAACCAGCACTTATACATACAAATTCTAAGTTACTTAACTCCTTTAATATAAAAAAAGGAGATCCTTCTATCTTACATACTAACTCCAGAGAGCCTACAAAACGATGCACTACCAGAAGGAAATGCAGTGTCTCCAGGACTGTTAAGATCCCATTTTACAGAAGGCAAATATCCACCATGAACATGTCTCTAATAAGCCTTAGTTAAGGATATACAGAACTTAAGGTAAAGATATCTTACAGAGGCAGGTTTATGTATCCTGGGAGACTGTTCTGTGTGGGTCTCTCATGTTTCTGCGTGCTTGTACATGTCTACGTCTTGCACTTAACTGTTCCAGATTAATAGTTCATGGATATTTGAATGGTGGCCAGCTTTGGAAGAAAGAGATAATGTCTTCCTCTGGATCAAGGGGCAAGCATCCTTGTTGCCCACTATAAAAGATGTGGGTTCCCTAAGCTCAGCACTCTTTGCCTTATGATGAAACCTACCATATGGGCAGATGTCACTGGACTGTCTTCATATCACTCCTTTGGAATTGGGGCTTAGGGAAATAGTGCAAAAATGCTGATGCTCTGTCTCTTGCTGTGAGTAATATGCTGTCCTTCACCTCTGACCTTGGAATCCTGTCTTCTACCAGCATCCCTATAGGTGAGGCAGGCTAAGTTGTTAATATGCAAGCAGGGAAGGTATCAGACCTTTTATAATTCTTGGCACTTCTTTCCCTCAGTTGAGTCCCCATCATAGTTCATTCATTCTATTACATGCTCTCTTGGAGCTGTATTCTTTGCCTTCAGAGCAATTATTTTTGTAATTTTACATTCTGCACATTCATTAGTATGAGTATTTGATTTAGATTTATCTTCTCCACTAGGCTTCATGAAACAAGGGCTGTGTACCTTGTTTTAATTTATTTTGTTCACTTTTGAAACTTGAGTGCCCTGCATAGAGCCTGGCACATGGTCAGAGTTTAACCAATATTTATTGAATGAAGGAAGGAATTAAGCTTTCTTTGGTTCTTGCTGCTCATTGGATTCTCTGGAAGGAGACTGTGACACAGAGATAAGCAGGGTGTTTATTAGGATCAATACAGGTAGAAGGAAGGAGAGGAAAGCAGGACTGGGCAAAAAGATTCATTCTCATCAAATTTTAACCTAGTCTATGAGAAACTTCCCTCAGTATTGTTCTGAGTTGAGGCAAGGGGCAGGGCCTTTATAATGCCTTATTGACCATCTCTGTTGGATGTGAGCTTCTCTGGGTAGGGGGTGTGGCTCTGGATGAGGCCATTTTCAAAGAGGGCTGACAGTCCAGGGTCATTGTCTAGTAACATCCAGGGGAATAATTCTTTCACCGGTGAAGGAGATCTAGGAGCCCTATCACACAGCCCACCACAGCCTCCTTCGATGTGTCCATGTTTTTGGTATAAGAGAGAATGTGGAGATGGTCTTTCTCTAACTGTTGTTTTTGTGTGGCTCTTGTGAGCTGCTCTAGAGTGGGTATGGTATCTTACTCATTTTTGCAATCTCTTGTTTATTTCAAGAAGCTCACTCTTTCTCCCATGGAATGTGAAGTGGCACATTCATACTGAAATGCTTCTTCGGCATTGATACAATAATTTTCTACTTAAGAACCATGCCATTAAAGTTTCTTAAGACCACTGTTTGGGAGGATAGTTTTGACATAAAGGGAGAAGTACTTGAACATTCATCTCTACTTCTCCTTCACATGAACTCTATGTTCCAAATGCCTTGAAATCCTTAGAGAATATCTGGCTCTTTGATGCATTTAAACTCTTGCATGGGCTCTTTCCTTGGACTCAAATGTCAGTGTCTCTGTCTTGCTGCTTGTACTCTTTTTCTAGCCACTTCTAAGCATGTTTTGGGACTGAACTCAAATGTTGCAACTTTTGCCCAATATATTCTGAATTTCTCCGTGACTCTCCCCTCAGGCTTGTCTGTGCTCTCAGTGTTTTGTAGACATTTCCTCTAGGCAGTTTTCACTTTTCTGTAATTTCTTTATGTCTCCCTTTATTATGAGACTGAGAGCTTCTTCTGAGCAGAGACTATATTTTATTCATGTATCTTCAGACCTTATCACAAGTCCCAGCACCAGTACTGTGCCTCGTAATGACTTGTGAGTCCTAAATGTTAAATATGTAAGGAATTTTGAGAGGAGGTTGTTAAATACAACCATTACTAAAAATTAAATTACACAAAACTATAAATAAATTCAAAGACAAATATAACAAATACTCGAAAATCACCACTTCCTAATTGTTTTTATATCTTTTGCTGTTATCCATGCTCTTGAAATTATTTATATCTATGTTGTTTGTAGTGGGGACACCCTATATAGTGATGTGCATGGAACATCTCTTTCCAATTCCAAGTTCAATGACTTTACACTCATAGCTTAAAATTGGCCATTGTGGAGGAATTCATCATGGAATCTGGCAAATTCTACAACCCAGAGCTCTGCTTCAACCAGACATGGTTTTTAAAAATTCCCAAGCAAACCACTACCTGGCACAAAGGTGGTGCTTGATAAACATCAATGAACTTAGGGCAGAAAGATTTTGGAAAATTTCATTAAAGGTGGGCATGAGATTGGCAGTTATGGAAGCCCAGATGAAGATGTGAGGAAGCCCATGTGTATCTGGGACAGGTAAGGATTGCTTCTAGGGGGATGAGATCATTCTTGGCCATTATGATGACTGTTTTTATCCTACCTGCAAAATTTTTTTGTAGTAAGCAATGTGTGGGACCTGGCATGTTTTAAAACACATTCTTGAGGATTGCCACTTGATATTCAGCTTCTTAGTTACTTCAGGAAGCTGGTGATACCTTCCATGGGATGTTAACTGAGGGAGAAAGAAATTGACTTTTTTTGTGTATGTTTTTAACTGAAACCTCAAGACACAGGCCCTGAGCGACTGTGAAATTTTAATTGCAAATATGATTCATTTTGATTGCCATATGGCTGTTCATGGTATATATTTCCTTTTTCTAAATCTCTGAGTGTGAATATTCTAAGATGACAGATATGGTTAGTGGCGCTGTTGTTTACATCACTGGAGGGGCATGTTTTCCTAAAGTAGAGATCAAGGGTTGCATCTGCAAGAGGCCAGTGAACTGGGGGAATAGGAGCAATTTATGATTCTGACCAGAATGTCAGGATCTGAAAAGGAGGGGCTGGTGCGTGAGGATGAAGTGGTGGCTGAGTCTCTGATTCATTTGGAAATGGGACGTTTTCATCTTCCCCTATACTGGGCCAAAGGAGACATTTTATTTTATTTTTAAAATGAAAAGAGCTTTTTATTTTCTTATTATAATATAATCCACACTCCTTGTAAAATAAAATGATAAAAGACAATACAGAAAGGACTAAAAAAGAAAGTAGAAAAATAAATCACCTGATATCCTACCACTTTGAGATAACTCTTGAAACATTTTGCTATTTATCTTTCCAGATTCGAAATATATCATTGGTCCTACAAGTCAGAAAGACTGGATTGAATTTTATTTTCCATAATTTACATTGAAAAACATTAGATTTCCTTGCAGTTCCTACATAAATGTTTTAATATTATGTTTCTTAACAGACTAGCCTCATGGAGTTTCTGATGTGGTGCCTAACTCCACTGAAATGCATAGTTCATGATTTGAGAGACTTATAAGCTAGTATGGAACCATGACTACCTTTGGTATCATTGAATATTATGAAGAGGGTAGGAAAATGTGTGGCCATTGGTCCTTAACTGTTGCAGAGTTCCTCTGAGAGGAAAATGAAGCTAGAAATGTGGGCTGGGGTTTTATTCTTCAGCCTCTTCCTTGAACAGACGTCCACACTGACTCTGTGTCACATACTGGTGTCCCAAAGGTGAGTAAGACATATGCACTGCTCACATTCTAATAATGGACACAGATGTCTAAATAATGACAGGACATGGTAATTGCTCTTTTGGGGGTTTTAAGAAGAGATCTGTGGGATAATAAAGGAAATAGTGATTAATTCTTTTTTTGGGAGGCATTAGGGAAATATATCAGATCCTCCTTTGGTCAATAAAAACTCAAACTTAAGATAAATGAAGTCCAGGGACTCAAATACTGTCATTAGAAATAGGCTTGTTTTCCCTGTTTTAATTATCGCTTTCTCAGCGAAAGGTTTACACGGCTGCAGCCTCTTCGCATATGATGGCAAAAATGATCTACACAGCAGGGTGACTCTTTATTAGGTTTTTAAAATTCATGCCTATTTCCTAATAGTGTGGAGGAGTCCTGGATGGAATGTGTTCTGGCCCAGCTGGTGTCACATGTCCATTTGTGAACCAGTCTCTGGGTCTAGGATGATGCCATTCTCATTGGCCAGGCGTAGGCCATGTGACCTCCCTCGCAGCCCCCCCAAACCCTCTGTGCTGAAAGTGGGGTAGGTATGTGTCCTGAACCAGGAGGACGGATGCTAGCAGATGTCCACTAGAGGAAGGTCTCACTGGGGAGGGGACACTTGATTCATGCCCTTTGTAGCATGAATAGTCATTTACCAGATAAAGAAGAATGGAATACTATATACAAAATCCAGGTGTTGTTAACAGGTTTGAATGTCGGAGGAAGGATGTAGGTATCTGAATTAGGGTATAGAAAAGTGAAGGGGGTTGGGGAGAAGACAGAAACAGAGGTGACATAAGTCCAAATTGTGAAAGGACTTCTACACTACACTAGGGAATTGGTATTTATCCTTCTAGGTATGAATGAGCCAATGAGAGCTCTTAATGTGGCTGAACAATATGGTTGGCTTTGACTTTTAGAAAGACAACTTTGGTGTAACTGTGGAAGATGGATTTCAATGGGGGAGTATCTGGTTTTGTCAGAAAAAGGTAGGAGTCCCTTGGCCAAGGGTGGCACACTATGGTTGTCAGCTCCAAAATGGCAGCCTGGGGCAACTGGCAACTGGCTGAGGACTGTAGAGGAAGGAAAGCCAGTGGGTCAGTAATATCTGTCATATGAATGGGATGGAGCATGGTGGCACACAGGCTATATATTTGATGACTCTGATCAAACTATGGCCAATGAAGGATTATTAAAGTCCCCCCCTTTTCTTTCCAAAAAAAAGAATTTCTTAATAACTTGCATGTCCCTTATTTACTTATTTACTTCCTTACTCATTTATTATTACCATCATCATATTATTTGTTGACAGTAGACTGGAGTGTCATATTTTAATACGACTTCATTTATCAGTGAAGCAATAAAACACTGCTATTTGATCCAATATAAACATAACACAGTTTTTTAAAAGTAGGGAATTCCTGCCTGGAAGTGTTTTCCTAAGAGCGTTCTGGAAACCAAATATTGCATAGTGTTCCCTGTGGTCACAGCTGTCACTTACCCCCTGCTCTTCCGTCTTGGGTTAAAAATTTTCATCTCATTTCTCTGGGCTTGAGTTTTAAGGCATAATAATAGATGGTGTTAGATTGAACTGCCTCTTTTTAGGTTTTCTATTCTTAGTATATGGATGAATAGATTAATTTATAATGCTATTAATCTGTTACCCTTTCCTAGCCATAAATTCAATTTCATACATTAAGGTATGACTCTAGAGGGGGTAGGATAAGGAGATCTCAGGCCATGAATAACAAGTTATTAAAGTTGGAGATGAATGTGTGAACCACTGTGAGGAACAAAATTAACTAATGGGTTTTCATGGTTATTTTGAAATAGATACTCAATTAGCACCCTCCTTAAATTCATGAAATAAGAAAGCAATACAAACAGATTCTTTGAGACCTGATCCCTTCCTAGCTTTTGAGCTTCTTCTCTTGACATTGGTCCACTTCTACTTTATGCCACTGAAATCCCAAGTTCTATTCATAGCTCTTTCAAGAGCCATGCTCTTTCAGAACTTTGTTTTTAGTCATGCTGTTGCCTCTCTCTGGTGAGTTTCTCACTCGCTTTGCCCATGTTCATTTTCCAAAGCCCAGCTGGTTTGCTACTTCCACGAAGCATTCCTCAATGCCCCTCTCCTTTCTTTCTTTCCTATACCTTAAAGATCCATTTTTTTTCTTTTTCTTTTTTTAAAAAGATTTTATTTATTTATTTGACAGAGAGAGAGAGCAAGAGAGAGAGAGAGAGAGAGAGAGAGAACACAAGCTGGCGGAGCAGGAGAGGGAGAAGCAAGCTTCCTGAAGAGCAGGGAGCCCAATGCAGGGCTCAATCCCAGGACCCCGGGGGTCATGACCTGAGCCAAAGGCAGACACTAACCGACTGAACCACCCAGGCACTCCAAGATCCATTGTTTCACTCCTCCTGCTTGATTGCAATTATCTGTTCATACAGCTGTCTTCCCTACTTGGCTGTGAGCTCATTCAGAACATGGATCATATTCTATCTTGGTGTGCTGGTATGTAGTGGAAGATCAAAAAGTGCCTGCTGGACTGATTTAAGTGCCAATGTCACAGGTATCTCAGAAGACTCATAAGCCTGAATACACAGGGTAAGGAAAAAATTGAGATTAGCTCCACTTTCCCAGCTTTCTGATGCCAGGGGCATGAAAGGCCACACAATATGAAAAGGTTTCTAATTTGAGATGTTCCAGTGGAGTCCATTTCCTCTTAATTTATTTTTGGCTGATTTGAAAAAAGCTCAGTTACTTCTGAAATCGAATGAAAGATCAAGAGTATGTTATTCACTTACGGAAACATCTTTCTCTTCCTAAGTATCTGGGAACATGAGCTCTCTTTGCTTCTCATTGCAGTGGTGGCCCAGGGTCCGAGCCTTTCATTTCTGATGCTCTGTGTATAGCCTCCAGCAGATTACATTCTGCTTGCTCTTCCTGACAATGTTTTATTCATTAGAGTGTTGCCAAATGGAAATTACCTTTTGACTGTTAACAAGCTGCACTAACGTGAACCTTTTTATAAAAAATCAGCTCACCCATATCAAGGTACAGTGATAGAGCCTTTTATTTCTCCACTCCTGTCTGCAAAATAGTGCTGGACAGAGCTCCTGCATGGGGGCACATCCCAGTTTAATCAGCACTTCCCTGATCCCCCTGTATAGAGTAGCTCCCCGTCATTCTCTAATCCTTGACCCTGCTTGACTTTTCTTCATGGCTCTTATCACCACCTGACAGATTTATTTGTTAGGTTATTATCAATCTTTTCCTACTAGAATAGAAGCAACATGAGAACAATACTCATTTATTCATTGCTGTATTGAAGCTCCTAGAATCATGCATTGTACAGAGTAGATGCTTAATGAATAATGGTCAAGTGAATAGAGGGTGTGACTTCTCATCAGTATTCATAAGGCCCTCGCCATGTGCCAAGCAATGTGGTGAGCATTTGGTATACATGACTTCCTGTCCTCACACCATCCAACCAGTAAGGTCTTATGCCATTTCCACTTACCCTGAAGGAAATGAAACTTAGATCCAGCAAGGTGCCCACAGTTTCACAGCTGTGAACTGGCGAAGCTGAACATTGTCAGAGCCTGTGTGTTTAACCATGGGTAGCTCCAGGTTCTCAGCCCAGTCACTGGAGTTAGGTGGTGCTGTTTCTCATGCAATAGTCTGTCATTTAGGGTCTTGGGATGCCCCGCATCTTATCCCATGTCATTCAGTTTAGACTTTTTCCCCATAAAAATAATAATTGCTAAGATTTAAACATTTTAAGGAACTTACATTTTAGGGTTTTTATCAAGTCCTATGTCTAGATGATCCAGTCTGATCCTCCACCGCACAGAGCATATATTATTATTTCTCTTGCACAGATGCAGAGAGGAGATTCAGACAGGTTAAGGGATGTACCCAAAACCACATTGCTGATAAATGGCATAGCTGGGACCTGAAAGCGGCTTTCCTATTTCCTGCTTCCACTTGCTGACCTATAACCCTGTACTGTTTAAGCAGAAATTCCCTGTGTGATATATAGATGACCAGAAGAAAATACGAGTACATCCCTAAGCCGTATATTCAGAAGTTGTCTGCTCAGTGGGAAGAAAGAATCTCAGGGAGCTTTGTCATGGTTGAGCCATGTGTGGAGAAATGTGTCCATGCATAGGAGAAGACACATTTTAAGGGGAGGTGCCAAACCAGAGAGCATCTTATGAAGATGGGGAGGATAAGGAGCTCAGAAGCCCTTTACTTGAAGATTTCTTGGGCAAGGTAGAGATATTTACCTTGCAGAAGGGAAAACATTGGCCAGGGGCACATGATGGTTTAGAGATGGGGTATGAAATGGGGTTGGACAGTGGAGGAGGGCCTGCCTTGCTGTTTACTGGGAGGAGGCATATCAAGGTGGCTATAAGCCTAGGTCTTGGGCTTCAGTTGTCTAGGTTTATATCCCAGTTTATCCTTTTACTAGGTACTGTCCTTGAGCAACTTATTTTACTTCTGTCTCTTTTGTCTTATGTATTAAATGAGGACACTCTTACTTTCCTCACTGTGTCGAGATGAGGATTGAGACAACACAGTGAAAGCTCTTAGCACAGTGTCCAGCACATAGTAAAACACCATTCGGTGTTGGCTATCATCACTGTTGATAGCTGTGGCTTCAAAGGATAAAAGGAGAGCTCCCTGTGATGGATTCAGGCTCTTGGTGTGCCAGTCCTGTTAGGGGGACTTCTCAGTTATCTTTTTCATTAGCTTCATTCTGCAAAGAGATACCTGAGCCTCACAGAGGAGAAAGTTCTGTCTTGAGCTTGTAGAGGGAGTTATCTGCAGGACCAAGACTGTTACTCAGCTCTTCTAAAAAACACTAAGGTGTTTGTTTTTTAAATAGGGCTGCTGGCTGTACTAACCACCAGATCTAGTACAGTAATGGGGAATGATGCATGGTCAGCCTCAGGGGGTACACCTTTGGTTAGACCTGGGTCACCCCTCTGTCAGCACCTAAACTGTTCTCCAAGGGAGACAGGTAAAGCAGAATGGTATCAACTCAATCGAAGCTTGTCCATGCAGCAGCCAGAGAGATCTTGTGACATGGAAATTTAATCTTGCTTCCCACCCCCACTCTGCTTAGCCTCTTCCAACTGGCTCCTATTGCACTTGGAACAGAATCCAAACAAGTCACCATTGCCTGCCAGACCTTCTAGGATCTGCCCCTGCCTTTTTCTCTGATGTCATCTCCTTTCACTCCCACTCACTCATAAGCTCCAGTCACATTGGCATTTTTCCTGTTCCCAAAAATACTAAGCTAGTTCCTACCACAGGACCTTTGCATATGTTCTTCCACCAGATATTTGAATGGATGGCTTCTCTTTATCAGTTATATTTCAGCCTAACTGCCCCTTCCTTAGAGAGGCTGTTCCTATCTATCGTGACCCTGTTCTCCTCTCTCTCATCCTGCTTTATTGTTCTCATGGCACAGACCCACTTTCTAAAATTTGCCTTAAGTTATATATATTTTCTAAGCAAATTCTTTTACATTGGGGTCTTTTTACTTGTTTGCTGCTATACCATCATTCCCAAAATGATGTCTGAGTTTTGGTAGCTGCACTTTAAATATTCAGTAATGAATGAATGAATGAACTCCTTGTAAATTAGGGTTTACTTCACCTCAAGGAAGTTGTGTTCATAACATGAACATAGAAGGCCATGTCAGGGGAAGGAACTTTGGGCCCAAACTCAGCTTTTATGGAGATTTAATTTCTCTATGAGGGAGGAGAAAGGTAGGTCCTTTTAAGCTTAGGATGCAGGGGTCTGTTATTAGGGGTCTAAGAGGGCACTATAGCTAAAAGTAGTGGGAATCCACAAATCAGCTGCTAGAGTTTGAGGTGAAATGAGGGGAAAGTCAGAGAGGGGTCAAGGAGGCAGTTAATTTATCATCTTTACCAATATTTGAGAACCCACCATTATTAGGCTCTTGCTCTTCGTTTGTATGTTCCCACCCCCTTTCCCTTTCTGGTATCTTAAAGTGGCAAAAAATATGATGAGGTTGGCCTCTGGAACCTAATCTTGCATAGTTAATTTCTAAGGCAGGGTCATGACTTCTCATGTACCTTCAGGGGCCAGAGAAGATAGCAGAAGTGTATGAATTTATGTGTGTCGGAGAGTGCTGGGGCAGGTGAACTGAAGAGTATGTGCCTACTGCAAGGTGTGCGTGTTAAACACAGCTGAGTCAGTAGCCAGGTTTGGTACTTGGCTGGCCACCTTGAGAATCCATTTTAAGAACATTTCTCTTTCTGATTTTATGACAGTGTTTGTTTTTTTGTTTTTTAAACTAGCCAATACTTTCTGAATCTGTAAGTTTCCTTCATACAAACACTCGGTTAGTATATATATTAACTTAGGATTTGGGTGTGTGGCAAATCAAATTGTTACACATGTATAAAGAAGTAGGCAGGATTTTTTTTTTT
The DNA here is from genome assembly GCF_029215605.1 of Mirounga angustirostris. Lineage (NCBI taxonomy): Eukaryota > Metazoa > Chordata > Mammalia > Carnivora > Phocidae > Mirounga > Mirounga angustirostris. The sequence continues at coordinate 169,116,412 of NW_026991709.1, read as the reverse complement.
TCTTAAGTGGAGTGAATCCTAATTGCCCATTTTGTTTCATTCCTTCACCTGAGGACTTATACTTAATACAGTGTGATTAATATCAGAGTTAAAGATACATTGTTTGCTACTTTGTTGCTTTCATTATAATATGAATGATAGCTGCCAAGTCCCAAAGTCTCTGTTTTCTTTGTATTATTTATGGATCCTCTATGCGGGTGTTTTATAGAAGTAGAATAGAATATTTGGAAGTATTATCTAATGCTGTTTAAAAGAGTCTATAATGTACCTGATTATTTCTTTTCTTTTTTTTTTAAATTTTTTATTGTTTATGTTAATCACCATACATTGCATCATTAGTTTTTGATGTAGTGTTCCATGATTCATTGTTTGTGCATAATACCCAGTACTCCATGCAGAATGTGCCGTCTTTAATACCCATCACCAGGCTAACCCATCCCCCACCTCCTTCCCTCTAGAACCCTCAGTTTGTTTTTCAGAGTCCATCATCTCTCATGGTTCGTCTCCCCCTCCGATTTCCCCCCCTTCATTCTTCCCCTCCTGCTATCCTCTTCTTTTTTTTCTTAACATATATTGCATTATTTGTTTCAGAGTGTACCTGATTATTTCTAATAATAAAATGATTGTAGGAGCATGTCTATTTAAAAGAAGATTAAATTACCCATTATTCAGTGATCACTTGGAAGGAAGAAAGTATATGAGACAAACAGTAAATTTATTTTCTGGGAAAATTTTGGAATATTTTCCTGCTCCGTGGGTACCCCATGTAGAGAATTTGAAAAGACTGTCTAGAACTGTAGTTTGTAATGACAAATTCTCATAGGTAAAATTTATACTAGGTAAGTAACCTGGCCAGATGATTTCAAATCCTGATGATTGGAAAGTGAAATAATCCTCAATACCGCTGGCATGAGTTAATCTCTGTTGGAGACTGCGGTGCAGATGGAAATAATCCTTGGTGCCACGGCTCAACACAGACTTTAGGTGAGTCATTGGTTCTCTAGTAAACAGCTCCCATTCTCTGTACAGATAGCTGATTCCAGCAGGAGACTCCCCAGGTCCAGCGTGAGTTATTGACCTCGTATAGACTTGTCCCCTGGGTACTACTTTAAATTTATCTCCGCCTGAGAGTACCTGGGTTCTAATATCAAAGGGCCATTGAGTAGCCTTTGTGAAATGGCGTGTGGCGTCAGGCCATTAGTGCACTGACAAGCTGTATATCAGCCAACCCTCTATTACTACCTCTTTTCTCCCTCAAGGTTTAAGGCTGGGACAGAAGTCAGAGGTGAAATTAAAGTGGCCTTGCACCCTAAGAGTTCTCTTTGCAGTACAGTTAAGGCATAGTGGCAGGTAGGATAAACCTTACGGAGTGTATATCTCTCCTGACAAGTCTTCAGCTTTAAGACCTGGGTTCCTTTCAGCATCTTTCATTATGATGGTAAATGGTTTGGAACATTCTGGGCCTCTAGCCTGAGTGCCAAGGGACCAAAAGGGTTGAGATCTCTATCTACATCTATATCACCTATATCTATACCTGTATCTTTTTTGAATATGCTAGTTTCTCACTCAGGAGTGCTCTGGTTGGTGAGCCACTCGTCTTTTGAGCTCTGGCTTAATCATCTGTCCTTGGAAGTCTGCATTATAATCACCTCAGGGGCACATGAAGTTTGCAGATTCTGGAGCCCTGTCTCAGACCCGCTGAGTCAGAATCTCCATGGGGGAAAGCTCAGGAATCTCCATACTGGGAACAATGGACATTTGTCCACTGGAGTTTGTCTTCTCTTCACTACGTTCTCGTTCATCTTTTTCATTTGAGAGTAGCCCATACAGGTATGAGGTTTTATTTCTCTTTAAGTTTCCAGTGTGTCAGCCGGAGCCGGAGCTAATGATGCTGACTCAGTGAACGCATCTGTAGCTCACTGGGTTCTATCACTGACTGTGGGGCATGATATATTGAGAATACATTTCTTTGGTTTTAAACAGCGCCATAACATAGGGAAGGAGTATAAAGCTAGGACTCTTTAGGAAAGACAGTTCAGATTTGAAAACTTGACACATTAAATGGGCTGGCCTTTTTTTTTTTTTTTTTTTTAAGTGTAATTAGGTGAGACAACACAGGGGAAGAAAACTTGACACATTAAATGGGCTGGCCATTTTTTTTTTTTTTTAAGTGTAATTAGGTGAGACAACACAGGGGAAGGAATGTCTACTGTGTCTGGCACATAGTAGATGTTCAGTAAATATTTGAATAAATAATTAAGTGAATTAATAGAGGACTCCCATTATGAAGGTGTGGTTCACTGGTGTTTGTTCCCTTTTTAGGGAATGTGGTGCTATGGATCGAGTAGTTGTATCCCCCCCCCCCGCCGCCAAAGTCTTATGTTGAAGTCCTAAACCCCAGTGTAATAGTATTTAGAGAGGAGTCTTTGCGAGGTAATTAGGTTTAGATGAGGTAATAAGGGTGGGGACCCATTGTGGGATTATTGCCTTTATAGGGGGAGATGCTCCGTGAGGATATAGCAAGAAGATGTCTATTGCAGATCAGGAAGTAAACCCTCAGAAGCAACCAAATTGGCCAGCACCTTGATTTTGGACTTCTAGCCTCCAGAACCATGGGACATATATGTCTGTTGCTTAAGCCATCCAGTCTATGGTTTGTTGTTACGGCAGCCCCAGGTGACACATGATCATGTATGAGGCTGGTCTTTCTGGAAAGATAATACCATTCTGTGAGTCAGGGTGTGGGTCTGTCTGTCTTTCTTATTCAGTCTTCAGAGCCCATGATAATCTCTGTCCTATAGCAGGGGTGAGATAACTGTTTTTTGAATGCAATGACTACTATAGGTCTTCAGCCCAAAGGAGCAACTATGATTTGGAAGATTTCCAGATCAGAAGCATGACAGGGGTACACTATAAGCAGCAGGGGCAACTCTGTCTCCTCAAAACTGGCCACTTGCTCAGAGCTCTGAAGGGGTCCCGCTCCCAGCAGCCAGTCTCCTGGACATACTCATTTAGGTTCCACCTAGAGAGTGAAAGGACACTTGAAAGGTAGGGGACATGGGGTGTGATTGGTTAAGGCAGTCCAGCCAGGCGGGCTTCACAGCCACCCTGATAAGTATGAGCTTCAGAGACCAGTGGTCTTTCTGCCAGCTTGGCTCCAGCAGTCACAGACAGCACTTTGTAACCTTCCTTCTGGGGACTCATTAGTGGAAGAAAAGTTGTTGTCTCTGCCAACACAAGCCTGGCCTCTCCAGGTTAATTAAGGTGGGTGGACAGCAGGAAACACCAATGAGAAAATCTTTTGGAGTAAAATGTTAGCAGATTTGTTGGAGAAAGACACCATTGGCAAAATCTCAGGTCACCCCAGCAAGTCAGCCTTGGTCTCTTTATCTACAAAAGGAGGATAATCATATTGGCAACATCTGTCACGAAGGATTCTGAGGATTACTTGGGATAATATACATGGAAGCACTTGGCATATTAATGTCATGTATAAATGCTAGCTTATTCTGTTCACTTTCTGGCAAAGTCCTACTATATGGTAAGCTCTGTGTGTGGGGGGAAAAGTTTGATGTCCTGGTATCTAATTACTCTCTACAGTATAGAGAAATGAATATTTTCAGGAAAAAAAAAAAAAAACAAGCAGAAAGTGCTGGGAGAGAAAGTGCTCAAAGAAGGAGAAAGTACATCCTTTTTGGGAAGAATTAAAATGCCTATCGAGCTCCCCTATATTTATTGCTACATTATTTACAGTAGCCAAGATACAGAAACAATGTAAGTGTCCATCATTGGATGAATGGATAAAGACAATGTGGTGTACACACACACGAATATTACTCAGCCATAAAAAAGAGATCTCACCATTTGCAGGAATATGAATGGGCCTACAGTGTATTATGCTAAATGAAATAAGTCAGAGAAAGACAAATACAGTCTAATTTCACTTATATGTGGAATCTAAAAAACAAAACCAATGAACAGACAAGTAGACAAAAACAGACTGCTAAATGCTGAGAACGAACTGGTGGTTGCCAGAGGGAAGAGAGTTGGGGATGGGTGAAATAGGTGAAGGGGATTAGGAAGTACAAACTTATAGTTATAAACTAATTAAGTCATGGGGATAAAAAGTACAGCATAAGGAATATAGCCTATAAGATTGTAATAATGTTGTATGGTGACAGATGGTAACTACACTTACTGTGGTGAGCATTTTGTAATGTATATAATTGTCAAATCATTTTACACCTGAAACTAATAAAATATTATATGTCAACTCAGCTTCCATTAAAAATAAGTAAATTAAAAAAAAAGGATAAAATGCTTCAGCAAGGAGCTGGGCTTTGGAGACTGGGTAGGATTTTTACAGGCTGAGATGTGAAGGAAGACCTTTCAGGGAAAGGGATTACCAGTGAACGAGGCCAGGGGCTGCGTGAGGATGGAGCGTGACTTGACAGTGGTGAGAAATCCACGCAGGTTACAGATGTGGGTATAGCAGGAGATGAGAAGGGAAAGGCAAGCTGCAGCCAGATGGTGGAAAACCTCGAGGCAGGGTTTTCATGTAAGGAGGGCCATTAAAGGCATTTGAGGAAGGATGTTCTCTTAACTACGGCCATACTGGAAGAAAATGAAACTGATCACAGTAGGATAGAGGCAGGATGCTAAAAATGCACATTATGGTTTTCACCAGTTTCAGAGATTATTTTAAATCATAGCAAAATGAACAGGCAAGAATGCTTTGGGATTTCAGATTCACTTCTGCAAAGGGATGAGAAGCATAACACTTTCTGATTATGATCCAGGAAGGGTTCCTACCACCAGAATGAGTTCTTTCAAGAGCCAGGCCAATTCAGATATAGTGGACTCTCTGGGTAGAGCACTTTGCCATATTGCTAGTTGAGTTAAACTATTTTTTTCCTGGGAAGATTGCATTGTTTTGGTAAGCCCTTGGAAACCCGAGAAAGTGGACAGTGTAGGAATGAACATGAGACTTGCTCTTCACCACCTCTTTTAAAATGGGGGTTTCTGTGGCTTCACTGTTACCCCAATTTTCTGAGTTAAGAATAAATGATTTCACGCATTGGAAGATTTCATGTTGCCTATGATACATACTAAAAATGAACATTTTTTGGTTTTGTTGCTAATTATAAAGCAACATCTTTTCAGTCCAGAAAATTTGGAAAATGGAAAGGCACTATTGCAAGATAACTATTGTTAATATTTTCCCTTACACCCTTCTAGTCTTAATGAGTGTGTATGGTAGATACATATGTATGTAGATATACATATGTTTGTGTACATGTACATCTGGATATATGTATGTTGATACAAGATAAACTTTGTATAGAATTCCCTAACATAATTTTTCTGTTATACGTATTGTAAATGTATTTACATATATCAAAGTATACATAATTTTTTTGTGCTCAGCTTTGTTCCTTTTTAGGAGATGATGCACATTTTCTCACATCATAAAATATCCCTTCCAAGGGCACCTGGATGGCTCCGCCATTAAGTGTCTGCCTTCGGCTCAGGTCATGATCCCAGAGTCCTGGGATCGAGCCCCACATTGGGCTTCATGCTCAGCAGGAAGCCTGCTTCTCCCTCTCCCACTCCCCCTGCTTGTGTTCCCCCTCTCTTTGTGCCTCTCTCTGTCAAATAAATAAATAAAATCTTTTAAAAAAATAAAATTTTCCTTCCAGTATGGGCTTTGACGTTCAGCAAAGTGAGTTCCCCCATCTTGTAAAGTCTTTATACTAATTTACACTATACCACATTGTGTTGTGACACAGTACTTAATAATTTCTTATATTTGTCTAGAATTTTTATGTGTGTTATCTCTGTATATAAGGGTTATCATTATTGTCATTTTGTAGATTAAGAGGTTGTACTTTCAAAAAGTTGAGTTTCTCCAGGTTAGATAGCTAGTAACCTTGCTGTTAACAAGGTTCTACTATGAATAAGACGTGAGTGCCTGGGAATAAGACTCAAATCATAAAGCAATTTATGGCAGTGTTTAAGTACATGGACTGTGGAACACACTTCCTAGTTCTGCCACTCTTGGCCAAGTTCCTCAATGTGTCTGAGCCTCATACCTGTGACATGGGGATACTCATAAGACCCTTATATCATCTGGGGTGTGATTATGAGTAAGTGCACTAATTTATGAGCTGTTCTTAGAATCTGCCCAGCTCATGGCAAATACTGTCTTGATGAAGGCTAGCTATTACTAGAACAGATCTTTTCTTTCCAGTGTGCCAACCGTCTCTTTTTATAGGTCTAAACCTTAATGTCTTGAGTTTGTTTATTTCATTTTCTCCAGCAAAAGTGATTTTATTTAAGACTACCTAAATGTAACAAAAGAAAGTTCATTCAAGGAAGGAATATGCACAGATGTTACCTTCTTTCTGAGAGGGTTCATTTTTTCCCCTAGAGGTAAATGAGCATTTGATGAGAGGACACTGCAATATTTTCCTTAGGATTGTTGCTGAAGCTGGAAGCAATACTGCTCGTAGGTTTTGCCTGGTGAAGGATCAAACTATGTTTGGGGGCAATATTTGGCTTGTTTGACTTCTGGTGTTGCCCCAACTCCTGGCTAAGTTGCTGACACTGTTGGCTAAAATTTCCAAGTGGAGGCAGCTTCACTCCCTTGTTAATCAGGGTATTTAATGCAAGAGCTAATGATGTGATATGTAACCACATGCAACTGTCAAACCATATGGCACTTGCTTGCTGTTATTTATGGTGAAGGCATTTATGCTTTTAGTTTCCCGAAGTGATGGGCTACATCTGAAATGAGGCTCCAAAGCAGTTTTAGAGAATGTGGGTGCTAGCTTCATGTCCTAAATCAACCTCTTTAGGCCCAGTCTGTGAACAGTGTGTGTGTATGTGTGTGTGTGTGGGGGGCGGGAATTGGCACCTGTGATATAATTTGAATCAAGATGCAGCATGTATTTGCGACCACACAGAGCAGGAAAGCAGTATAAGTCCTCACCCAGAAACAAAGCATTGTCCCCAATTTTTCAAGAGACTATAAGTGTAGTAACCAGAGATCTTCTGTTAAAAGGAGGGTGAAAATAATATTTTCTTGGTTTCTCTATATGTAGATGGATTTGGCTTTAAAAAACCAGGTTAAATAGATAGCTATGGGGTAAAAATTTGTATTAATAATAACAGTGAGAGCTATCGTGTATCACACTTGGAAAACGCTAGGCACAGCAACTTTGAGGGCAGGCTGATCGTATTGTGCCCAGTATCAGTCTCTGAACGGCCTGGGGACATCACTGTGAGAATGGGGGGTAGACTGTGTTTACCAGCTGTCACCCCCACAGTGAGTGCTGTATACCCTGCGTCACTTAGATCATATACGTTTTCTGTCTTATGCCTCACTAGCCTGTGGTGGGAGGTGAGACCCCAGGGGGCTTGTTCAACCTCTTACGGCTGTCAGTAGAAATGATGAACAGATGGGTATGGCATGGATGCAGACCAAACGTTTCAGATTTCAGGGATACCAGGATGATCCTGTTGGTCCTTATCAGGTAAATACCTTCCTCATTTTCTAGAGCAGGGATTTTCAACTAGGGGGAGTCACCCCCCATCTTGTGTCGGGGGAGGCTATTGGCACTCTCTAGGGACATTTTTGGTTGTTCTAACTGGTGGGGAATGCCACTGGCCTCTAGTAGGTAGACACCAGGGACACCATGATAAATTCTACAGTGGACAAGACAGCTACTTGCCTCCCCTGTGATAAATATCCTGCCCAAATGTCAAGAGAACAGATATTGACAAACCTAGCTCTAGAGTGAGTCTGAGGCCAAAGCTGAATTCCTTGCAAGAGGAAGGACTGGCCAAGAGGGTTCTCTTCTCCATTCTTCCCTGAATGCAGTAGGTTAGCATCTTGACTAAATGTTAAACAGATATTTAAAGAAATTATTTGTCGGAACACTAACTAGCCTGTACAAGATGATACTGTGTCCTGATACTGACTAGCACTGTGCTAAGCATTTTAAAGATTTTATTTATTTATTTATTTATTTATTTATTTATTTATTTATTTATTTATTTGAGAGACAGAGCAAGGGAAAGGGCAGAGCAAGAGAATACCCAAGCAGACTCCCACAGAGTGTAAAGCCTGAAGTGGGGCTTGATCCCATGACCCATGAGATCAGGACCTGAGTCAAAACCAAGAACTGGTTGCCTAACCAACTGAACCACCCAGGTGCCCCTGTGCTAAACATTTCAAATGTGTCATTTTATTAAATGTGCTAAATAGCCTACGACACTGAAGAAGTATTAGTATATTTTAGAAAGCAGAAGAGAAAAATCCAAACCTTTACTTTGAGTAAGTACCTTTCAGTATTATTTAGAACCAAATAACATGGCAGTCAGTACCTTATTACATGGTTGGTTTTCCGGAAGATGGAAATAAACCTCATTCTGCACCCAGGAAAGGACCAGGAAACTGATATTTTCTTAGTGACATTACAAAGCCATAGATTTGAAAGAATTGACAAATAAGCATTATTTCAAGCTTGGTTATTATGGAGAGAATGAAATTGTTAATCCATGCACGAGTGGTTCCTTCCACACAGCTGCATGAAAGATGATACATGCCTATGTGCAAAGAACTATCACTATTCCATTGTGGTCTCCATCGGTGGGGGAGACACAGTACCCAAGGAATGTAAATTTCCTGGACCTCAGGGCCTGTTTGCTTAGCTGGACTGTAATTTCTTTACCTACTTGGTTGCTTTCCTCAAGTCCAACTATAAGGTCTTATCTTGTTCCTATAGACTGTTAGTTTTGAAATAAACTCGGGCTGTATTCTAAGTATGTTACACACACATCTATCTATCTATTTTTTATTTATTTTTTTTTTTGGAGATAGGGAGAGAGAGAGAGAGAAGTGGGGAGGGGAGCAGAGGGAGAGGGAGAGAGAGAGTCCCAAGCAGGCTCCACACCCAGCATGGAAGCTGACATGGAACTCAATCTCATGACCTTGAGATCATGACCTGAACCAAAATCAGGAGTTAGATGCTTAACCAACTGAGACACCCAGGTGTCCCAAGTACATTACACATATTAACTCATTCATGCATTATGAATATTTCCATTTTGTGGACAAAAAGAGATTCAGGTACAGGGAGCTAATTGCCCAGTGTCAAGTCAGGGCTGAGTCCACATTTGAACCCAGAGTTCATCCATTAGGATGTTCAGTCCCTGTAGTCTAATGTGTAGCAAGATAGCATGGTTGGATAGAAATTGGCTAGAACCCAGACTCTGCTACTTCCTTGCCATGTGTTCTCACCTCTTTAAGCTCCTTATTTGTAAAATAGAAGTAAAAAAATATCACCTTTGTTGTTTTAAGTACTGTTAATCCTCGTTATTCATGGTAGTTATGGTCTATAAAGTTGCTGTAAACACGGAATAGTGAACACAGTTAAGTTCTTATGAGCTTCTGGTCATATTTTTGTCAACCAGTCAATACATAATTTTGTTTTATGTGTGTTTATGTTTGAACCCACATTATTTTATATTTGTTGTTGACTTTTTAACATTGAACTCGTGGCCAACAGCACTGTAACTCAGGCCTGATCAAAGCTTATCTAATACACATATGTTTTCCATAAGGCGTATTACAGCCTTCTTGCATGTGGGAACACTAGACAGCATGTCAACGTTATGCGTGGGCCATTTTAAGCAGTGAAATCACCAAAATGTGAAAAACAAGGTACCAAATAGACTGTGGAAAGGTTACTTGTTTACACATGAAAGCTGAAAGAAGGCAGACGGTCACCTTGTTTGACCTTAGCTGGAAACATGTGTACATGTCTGAATGACTGCAGAATACTGGGAGTACTGCTTTTGGAGTGATAATTTCAAAGAGTGGGCGAATTGGCACAGGTGGACTATGTGAAAAATGAGGATGGGTTCTGTGTACCTCCAGAGTTGTAACAAGTATGTAGCTGTGTATAGTACTTAGCATGTAACCGTGAGCACATGGAGAGTATTCAACAAGTGGCAACTATTTTTGTTCTTTTCAATCAAAGTATACCAAGAATCAAGTCCATTTGAGTAGCTCTGCTGGCCCCCTGTGGACTGGGAAGTTTTCTCCAAGAGGAGATAATGTGGCTACAAGAAGCAGCCTTTAAGAAGGAGATTACACTTGATCTACCTGCTCTCTTTACTTGAGGGTGTGAACTAAGCCAAGAATTAGAATAGATTGAATTTTTGGGGGGATATGGTAGAATGAGTAAAGTGAGAGGAAAAGTAAGTTCAGCTTCTCAATTCTACCTCTATCCTAGGTTTCCTGCCTTTTATTCTAAAATGTGTTAATTCTTCTCAGAGTGTGACCCCCAAACCAGCATACAGTTTCAATGTGTGCTAGGAACTTGTAAAAAATAAAAATTCCCACCCAGACTTCCTGAATCAGAAACTCTGTGGATGGGCCCAGCAACTTTTTAGAATGACCAGGTGCTTCTGAAGCAGGCTAAGGCTGAGAGTCACTGCTCTGGTCTGATCTCTTGTGGAAGAGAGTGAGTTCTCTTGGTCACTGAGGACGTGGCAGACTACAACCCCCCGTGAGACGAGAGTATTCAGTGCTTCTGTTGTGATGGTTAGAATTTGCAGATTTTTCTAAGATTGTGTGGGGCCTAATCTTTGTGTTTCACCCCCTGCCCCCCCAAAAAAACCAAAAAAAAAAACCATGGCTCCCTGTTCAGCTTATGATAATTTCTGAGATTTCCTTATTAGGTTTCAGCTTCTTATTTAATGGCTGACAGTAGAACTTCTTCTTTTTTTTTTTTTTTAATTTTAAATTCATTTTTATGCAAATGCCTATAGCCTCCAGGAAGATAAAGCATGCAAGTGGATTTTTCTTCCAAGTTCTAAGGCATATGGATTTCCTTTCATTTGCAAGAAGTTTAGGCCATTTCATGTTTCTTTTTTCCTTCTCTATTCTCTGACCAGAATTCCTTTTGGGGTGTTACTTGATAACGCTGACTTCGCAGGATGACCATATTGTGACTGTTTTGAAAATGTCCATTTTTGTGAAGTTATTTGTTTGTTCATTTATTTTACAAATATTTATGAGATCACGCTATGTGGGCCACTAGGTTAGATTCTGGAGCTCCGTCACTGAGCATAGCAGAGGTGGTCCTTGCCCTCCTGCAGCTCGCCTGCTCTTGGGGGATAAATGTTAACTAGCATAAAAGTAATCAGAGCTTTGACAACTTGTATGAAAGGAGTGCAGGAAGCTCTGAGAGAGTATATGATGTAAAGAAAACCTGGTCAGGAAATGGGTCCATGTGTACTTCACATTTGGATAGACTTTTTTTTTTTTAAAGATTTTATTTATTTATTTGACAGAGAGAGACACAGCGAGAGAGGGAACACAAGCAGGGGGAGTGGGAGAGGGAGAAGCAGGCCTCCCGCCCAGCAGGGAGCCCGATGCGGGGCTCGATCCCAGAACCCTGGGATCATGACCTGAGCCGAAGGCAGACGCTTAACGGCTGCGCCACCCAGGCGCCCCAGGATAGACTTTTTTTTTAAAAAAAGATTTAATTAATTAATTTGTTTGTTTATGAGAGAGACAGAGAGAAAGAGAGCGAGCACAAGCAGCGGGAACAGCAGGCAGAGGGAGAAGCAGGCTCCCCGCTGAGCAAGGAGCCCAATGTGGGACTCGATCCCAGGACCCTGGGATCATGACCTGAGCTGAAGGCAGCCTTGGATAGACTTTTTAACAGATGAGTAAAGACTCACGAGGCAAAGGTGTAGGTATAGGTGGTGGGGGTGGGGGTGGTGTGGAAATGGGTGTAGATCTTCAAGAAGTAAAAGTGGGGTACGGATCAGAAACTGACATACCACGTGGTATAAGGCAAAGCTGGTCAGGTAAGCCGCTGATATGTGCATGGCTAGCAGAGTGCCAGGGATTGTGCTAAATAAAAATTCTGGCTGATAGATTATACAAAGCACATTAAGATGCGGATCTCATATTCTTAGAGATCATTATATATAAAGGGAAGGTTGGGAGTGCTACTTTTCCTATGACCCTGTAGGATTGATGGCCCAGGTCTATTAGAGCTGGTAGTCTGCATGATTTCAGTTGACTTTTGAACTATTTAGCCATCATCGAAGGGCTGTGATCACCAGAAAATCTGTGTGGATCAATTACTTGTAAACAGTCAGGCATTAGAAATAATTTAGTATTTTTTTTTTTTTTTCAGTTTATCAGATCAGTTCCAGGACAGGGAAGTTTTGCAAAGCTAAAGGTTGGGAAGTCTGGACCATAGGATGCTGCTGGGACGGTGACCCAAGTCAGCATGCTGAAGGCGATAGTGGTGGGGAGGGAAGAAAGTGGGTGACGTTGAAGATGCATATTTTACATCTTGTCTGTGATTTGATTCTAAACAGGGTGTTTTCCCCCCTTTTCCTCAGGTCTTCAAAATAATGATCAGATCCTAAAAATCCCGGACCAGAGATTGTTTCAAGTCCCAGATTATATAGGTAAAGCTTTAGGTGGAAGGAGAGATTCTCTGTTTCATAAGTACAGATACAGGAATTAGACTAGGCATGCTTTCCATCCCACAGACCTGAGATTGTCTAAATCTGTGCTATAGAGCACCTCTCTCTAGCATACCCATGACCATCTTTTACATAGTGCAAGACAGAGTGTGAAAGGAGCCTAGCCTGCTACATTTTGATGAACAGCACTGACCACTGTTGGCTAGAAGGAGGAGGGGCCCAAAGTGCTGTCCTAGATGGGTACCCTGGGTGCCGGGAAGAACTCACAGGGTTGAGGTGCACAGAAGATGACTTTGGTTGACTTCTCAATATTACCTTCCCCTCTGGTTCCTTGAACCACATTCTATTCTTAATGCCACTTGGGGCCCTTCAAGGCCTAGAAGTAATATTGGACACAGACATATTATAGTTATTGTAGGTTTTTGAGACAACTTTGAATTATAACATCACTATTTGAAGCCTCACTTCCATCTTTTTGAGCTCAAAATCCTTGTATTTCATAATTAGGAAAAAATTTTGGAGATCATTCAATGTATCCTTCAATCTGCCTTGAAAATAACTCTACCGATATCTTTGAGAAAGACTTCCATTTGACTTTATTTTGGAGAGCTTCGCCTGTTAAATAACATGTTTTCTGAAATTGAACTGAAACTTGATATGAGGAATGTTTGGTCTTCAAACACTTGCTGTACAAATCTACCTCATACACACATTAGAATTTCAATTACTGAGAGTCAGCTATCATGAGTGACTGATACCTCAATATGGTTTTCTCCAAAACCTTCTGGCTCTTGGTAATCTGGTTCATCTTTCAAGCTGTAAATAAAATCTACCTGGATTACATTTGACGGTGAGTTCACTACTGAGAGCTTGCAGTATTGAAGAGGTAACAGATTTTTTTTTTTTTTTTTTTTTTTTTACCTCTAGCACAAAATTAAAACTAACCAGTCTTTGAATAAATGTTTAAGTAAAACATAGCTGTTGAGGTCTGGCAATTTTTTTTTTACACTGTGCTTATAGGAACATGCTCACTGTCACAAGCTAGATTTGTATTCATTTAGTCAACTTTTCAAGGAAGACATTTTCAGTCAGTTTGGGCTATAATGAAATATTTGAAATAACATTCAGTAGTGTTTGGGTTTGTTCTCTAGGATGAATCCTTTGAGGTCATGTCTTGAGTTCCATTCATTCATCTTTCTGTTGTTTACTAAATAAAGAAATGACATGGGTAAATTAAGCAGATTCTTAGGAGGTCAGAACCTTGGGGGGGGGGGTCATCCACTGTTGGATGCCTTTGGGACCTATATTGCTCTGAGTTATATAACAAAGCAAGGACAGTGGTTGTGATTAGGGGGCTGGGCAAGGAAGGAGATGAAGAGTAATTCTGACATTTTGGCTTTGAGTTGCCTGTGCAATATTCAAGAATATATACCCTATATAGGCATTTGGATTCCTGTTAGATGTTCAGGAGCAACATCTGGTCTGGTAGTATGGATTGGGAAGATTTCATCATATGAATAATACTGAAAGTCTGGAGACAGGGTGAGAGTGTAGAGAAAGAATGAGCCAGGTAAGAAAAAAAAAACCAAACAAACAAGGATAGGAATGAAGGCATGAATGACCTTGGCATTTAAAGGAGGGGAACAACAAAAGGAGATGTGGGAAGATGGCTGAGAAACAGCAGCTAGGGAGGTAGATTGGAAACCGGAGAATGTGTGGGTTCCTTAACCCATGGTTTCCTCCTATCTCTCCGCCTAGTCCTTCTCTGTCAATTATTTTCCAGTGTTCAGGGAGACAGCTTCAAGGAAAATGAGGACAGAGCAGTATTCATTATGTTTAGCCACAAGGAATTCATCAGTAATCTTGGCAAGAATACTTCCAGTGGAATCTGTTCTTCCTTTCTTTTTAAAATACTTTCTATTATGGAAAATTTCAAATGGACACAAAAATGATAGAATAGTATAAAAAATGCCCATGAACCTACAATCGATGCACAACAATGACCCTCAGTTTGGGATTCCTGTGAGTCCTCCTTTGTTTTTTTAACATTAGTGTCTAACACAGGGCCTGGCTCAATGGAAACAGTAAATGTTTGTGGCATAAAAAAATGAATACGTATAAATAAATCAACAGTAGGGAAGCAAAGCTAAAAGGTGCATATCCCCCTTCAGGGAGTTTATATTTGGGTCACTTAGAGCAAACATAAAGCACCAAGAGTTAGGTCCCAATAAGCAAAAGGTGTGGGTTCTTATGCCTTTAAAATAGATCCAGGGAACATGTGTATTTTCTGTTCACCCCTCGCTCAGCAGTAAATGAGGAGCAATAGAACCAGCACAATCTGAGCTGAATTTCAATTATTTTTTTTTTTAGTTAAAAATATTTGTCTTATTTTTTATTTTTATTATTATTTTTAATTTTTTTATTATGTTAGTCACCATACATTACATCATTAGTTTTTGATGCAGTGTTCCATGATTCATTGTTTGCGTATAACACCCAGTGCTCCGTGCAGAACGTGCCCTCTTTATTTATTTTATTTATTTATTCATTTATTTTTTTATTCTTAAGTTAATCCCCATACATTACATCATTAGTCTTAGATGAAGTGTTCCATGATTCATTGTTTGTGCACAACACCCAGTGCTCCATGCAGAATGTGCCCTCCTCAATACCCACCACCAGGCTAACCCATCCTCCCACCCCCCTCCCCTCTAGAACCCTGTTTGTTTTTCAGAGTCCATCGTCTCTCATGGTTCGTCTACCCCTCCGATTTCCCCTACTTCATTCTTCCCCTCCCGCTACCTTCTTCTTCTTCTTCTTTTTTTTTTTCTTAACATATATTGCATTATTTGTTTCAGAGGTACAGATCTGAGATTCAACAGTCTTGCACAATTCACAGCGCTTACCAGAGCACATACCCTCCCCAGTGTCTATCACCCAGTGACCCCATCCCTCCCACCCCACCCCCCACTCCAACAACACTCAGTTTGTTTCCTGCGATTAAGAATTCCTCATATCAGTGAGATCATATGATACATGTCTTTCTCTGTTTGACTTATTTCACTCAACATAATACCCTCCAGTTCCATGCACGTCGTTGCAAATGGCAAGATCTCATTCCTTTTGATGGCTGCATAATATTCCATTGTATATATATACCACCTCTTCTTTATCCAGTCATCTGTCGATGGACATCGTGGCTCTTTCCACAGTTTGGCTATTGTGGACATTGCTGCTATAAACATCGGGGTGCACGTACTCCTTCGGATCACTACTTTTGTATCTTTGGGGTAAATACCCAGTAGTGCAATTGCTGGATCTTATGGTAGCTCTATTTTCAACTTTTTGAGGAACCTCCGTACAGTTTTCCAGAGTGGCTGCACCAGCTTGCATTCCCACCAACAGTGTAGGAGGGTTCCCCTTTCTCCGCATCCCCACCAACATCTGTCGTTTCCTGACTTGTTAATTTTAGCCATTCTGACTGGTGTGAGGTGGTATCTCATTGAGGTTTTGATTTGGATTTCCCTGATGCCGAGCGATATTGAGCACTTTTTCATGTGTCTGTTGGCCATTTGGATGTCTTCTTTGGAAAAATGTCTGTTCATGTCTTCTGCCCATTTCTTGATTGGATTCTTTGTTCTTTGGGTGTTGAGTTTGATGAGTTCTTTATAGATTTTGGATACTAGCCCTTTATCTGATATGTCATTTGCAAATATCTTCTCCCATTCTGTCGGTTGTCTTTTGGTTTTGTTGACTGTTTCCTTTGCTTTGCAAAAGCTTTTTATCTTGATGAAGTCCCAATAATTCATTTTTGCCCTTGCTTCCCTTGCCTTTGGCGATGTTTCTAGGAAGAAGTTGCTTTGGCTGAGGTCAAAGAGGTTGCTGCCTGTGTTCTCCTTTAGGATTTTGATGGACTCCTGTCTCACATTGAGATCTTTCAACCATTTGGAGTCTATTTTTGTGTGTGGTGTAAGGAAATGGTCCCGTTTCATTCTTCTGCATGTGGCTATCCAATTTTCCCAACACCATTTGTTGAAGAGACTGTCTTTTTTCCATTGGACATTCTTTCCTGATTTGTCGAAGATTAGTTGACCATAGAGTTGAGGGTCCATTTCTGGGCTCTCTATTCTGTTCCATTGATCTACGTGTCTGTTTTAGTGCCAGTACCATGCTGTCTTGATGATGACAGCTTTGTAATAGAGCTTGAAGTCCGGAATTGTGATGCCGCCGGCTTTGCTTTTCTTTTTCAACATTCCTCTGGCTATGCGGGGTCTTTTCTGGTTCCATACAAATTTTAGGATTATTTGTTCCATTTCTTTGAAAAACGTGGATGGTATTTTGATGGGGATTGCATTGAATGTTTAGATTGCTCTAGGTAGCATTGACATCTTCACAATATTTGTTCTTCCAATCCATGAGCATGGAACGTTTTTCCATTTCTTTGTGTCTTCCTCAATTTCTTTCATGAGTATTTTATAGTTTTCTGAGTACAGATCCTTTGTCTCTTTGGTTAGATTTACGCCTAGGTATCTTATGGTTTTGGGTGCAATTGTAAATGGGATCGGCTCCTTAATTTCTCTTTCTTCTGTCTTGTTGGTGTATAGGAATGCCACTGACTTCTGTGCATTGATTTTATATCCTGCCACTTTACTGAATTTTTGTATGAGTTCTAGCAGTTTTGGGGTGGAGTCTTTTGGGTTTTCCACATAAAGTATCCTATCATCTGCAAAGAGTGAGAGTTTGACTTCTTCTTTGCCAATTTGGATGCCTTTGATTTCTTTTTGTTGTCTGATTGCTAGGACTTCCAATACTATGTTGAATAGCAGTGGTGATAGTGGACATCCCTGCCACGTTCCTGGCCTTAGGGGCAAAGCTCTCAGTTTTTCCCCATTGAGAATAATATTTGCTGTAGGTTTTTCATAGATGGCTTTTATGATTTTGAGGTATGTACCCTCGATCCCTATACTCTGAAGAGTTTTGATCAAGAAAGGATGCTGTACTTTGTCAAAAGCTTTTTCTGCATCTATTGAGAGGATCATATGATTCTTGTTCTTTCTTTTGTTAATGTATTGTATCACATTGATTGATTTGCGGATGTTGAACCAACCTTGCAACCCAGGGATAAATCCCACTTGGTCATGGTGAATAATCCTTTTAATGTATTGTTGGATCCTATTGGCTAGTATTTTGGTGAGAATTTTTGCATCCATGTTCATCAGGGATATTGGTCTGTAATTCTCCTTTTTGATGGGGTCTTTGTCTGGTTTTGGGATCAAGGTAATGCTGGCCTCATAAAATGAGTTTGGAAGTTTTCCTTCCATTTCTATTTTTTGGAACAGTTTCAGAAGAATAGGTATTAATTCTTCTTGAAATGTTTGGTAGAATTCCCCTGGGAAGCCATCTGGCCCTGGGCTTTTGTTTGTTGGGAGATTTTTGATGACTGCTTCAATTTCCTTAGTGGTTATAGGTCTGTTCAGGTTTTCTATTTCATCCTGGTTCAGTTTTGGTAGTTGATACATCTCTAGGAATGCATCCATCTCTTCCAGGTTATCTAATTTGCTGGCATAGAGTTGCTCATAATATGTTCTTATAATTGTTTGTATTTCTTTGGTGTTGGTTGTGATCTCTCCTCTTTCATTCATGATTTTGTTGATTTGGGTCATTTCTCTTCTCTTTTTGATAAGTCTGGCCAGGGGTTTATCAATCTTGTTAATTCTTTCAAAGAACGAGCTCCTAGTTTCGTTGATCTGTTCTACTGTTCTTTTAGTTTCTATTTCATTGATTTCTGCTCTTTATTTCTGATCTTTATTATTTCTCTTCTCCTGCTGGGTTTAGGCTTTATTTGCTGTTCTTTCTCCAGCTCCTTTAGGTGTAGGGTTAGGTTGTGTACTTGAGACCTTTCTTGTTTCTTGAGAAAGGCTTGTATTGCTATATACTTTCCTCTTAGGACTGCCTTTGCTGCATCCCAAAGATTTTGAACAGTTGTGTTTTCATTTTCATTGGTTTCCATGTATTTTTTTAATTCTTCTTTAATTTCCTGGTTGACCCATTCATTCTTCAGTAGGATGCTCTTTAACCTCCATGTATTTGAGTTCTTTCCGACTTTCCTCTTGTGATTGAGTTCTAGTTTCAAAGCATTGTGGTCTGAAAATAGGCAGGGAATGATCCCAGTCTTTTGGTACCGGTTGAGACCTGATTTATGACCTAGGATGTGATCTATTCTGGAGAATGTTCCATGGGCACTAGAGAAGAATGTGTATTCTGTTGCTTTGGGGTGGAATGTTCTGAATATGTCTGTGAAGTCCATTTGGTCCAGTGTGTCATTTAAAGTCTTTATTTCCTTGTTGATCTTTTGCTTAGATGATCTGTCCATTTCAGTGAGGGGGATGTTAAAGTCCCCCACTATCATTGTATTTTGTCGATGTGTTTCTTTGCTTTTGTTATTAATTGCCTTATATAATTGGCTGCTCCCATGGTAGGGGCCTAGATATTTACAATTGTTAGATCTTCTTGTTGGATAGATCCTTTAAGTATGATATAGTGTCCTTCCTCATCTCTTATTACAGTCTTTGGCTTAAAATCTAATTTGTCTGATATAAGGATTGCCACCCCAGCTTTCTTTTGGTGTCCATTAGCATGGTAAATGGTTTTCCATCCCCTCACTTTCAATCTGGGGGTGTCTTTGGTTCTAAAATGAGTCTCTTGCAGACAGCAGATCGATGGGTCTTGTTTTTTAATCCAGTCTGTTAGCCTGTGTCTTTTGATTGGGGCATTTACCCCATTTACATTCAGGGTAACTATTGAAAGATAGGAATTTAGTGCCATTGTATTGCCTGTAAGGTGACTGTTACCGTATATTGTCCGTGTTCCTTTCTGGTCTATGTTGCTTTTAGGCTCTCTCTTTGCTTAGAGGACCCCTTTCAAGATTTCCTGTAGGGCTGGTTTTGTGTTTGCAAATTCCTTTAGTTTTTGTTTGTCCTGGAAGCTTTTTATCTCTCCTTCAATTTTCAATGACAGCCTAGTTGAATATAGTATTCTTGGCTGCATATTTTTCTCATTTAGTGCCCTGAATATATCCTGCCAGTCCTTTCTGGCCTGCCAGGTCTCTGTGGATAGGTCTGTTGCCAATCTAATGTTTCTACCCTTGTAGGTTACATATCTCTTCTCCTGAGCTGCTTTCAGGATTTTCTCTTTGTCTATGAGACTCGTAAGTTTTACTATTAGATGTCGGGGAGTTGACCTATTTTTATTGATTTTGAGAGGGGTTCTCTGTGCTTCCTGGATTTTCATGCCTGTTTCTTTCCCCAAATTAGGGAAGTTCTCTTTTATAATTTGCTCCATTATACCTTCTGGCTGTCTCTCTCTTCTTCTTCTGGGATCCCAATTATTCTAATGTTGTTTCGTCTTATGGTATCGCTTATCTCTCGAATTCTGCCCTCGTGATCCAGTAGTTGTTTATCTCTCTTTTTCTCAGCTTCTTTATTTTCCATCATTTCATCTTCTATATTACTGATTCTCTCTTCTGCCTCATTTATTCTAGCACTTAGCGCCCCCATTTTTTATTGCACCTCATTAATAGCCTTTTTGATTTCTACTTGGTTGGATTTTAGCTCTTTTACTTCTCCAGAAAGGGTTTCTCTAATAACTTCCATATTTTTTTCAAGCCCAGCTAGTATCTTTAAAGTGATGATTCTGAACTCTAGATCTGACATCATACTAATGTCCGTATTAAGTAGGTCCCTGGCAGTCGGTACTACCTCTTGTTCTTTTTGTTGAGGTGATTTTTTCCGTCTTGTGATTTTGTGCAGAGGAGAATAGATTAATGAGAGAACAAAATGCTAGCAGAGTAACCACGTCCCCAGAAAATATAGTTTAAACAAATCAGAAAAGACCTGAGGCAGTGGGATAAGAAAGGGAAGGAGAGAAAAAAGAAAAAGAAAAAAAAGAAAAAGAAAAAGATAAAGATAAAAACAAAAACAAATAAAACAAAACAACAACAACAAAAGAAAAACCAGAATGTGATCAAATATGATGTATATGGTATATAGATCAGTGCCACACACTAGATTTGGGGTGTATTTTGGTCTTTTAGAAGAAAGTGCCTCCCAAAATTTTAAAGAAAGAAAAACTTATATATGTACAAAAATAAGGGTTGATATGATGAAGGGATGGAATATGACTGTAAAGATGGAAATTATAAAAAATTTTATAAAAGGAATTGATAAGAAGTTGTTTGAAAAAAGAAAGAAGAGGATTTAAAAAAAGAAAAAAAAAAGGGAGAGGATTTGATCAGGCAGGGGAATAGAAAACACCATATACTAGAGATTTAGGGTATATTTTAATCTGTTAGAAGAAACTATCTCAAAATTTTAAAGAGAGAACAACTTATATATATAAGCCAAAAATATGGGTAACTACCATGAAGGGATAGAATATGACTCTAAAAATGAAAAATAAAAATGTTTTTTTTTAAAAAAAGGGATTGATAAGATGTTGGTTGGAAAAGGGAAAAAGAAAAATTCAAAAAGAAATAAAAAGGCAAGGGCGCCTGGGTGGCTCAGATGGTTAAGCGTCTGCCTTCGGCTCAGGTCATGATCCTGGAGTCCTGGGATCGAGTCCCACATCGGGCTCCCAGCTCGGCGGGGAGCCTGCTTCTCCCTCTGACCCTATCTCTTCTCATGCTGTTTCTCTCTCTCTCTCTCTCAAATAAATAAATAAATAAAATCTTAAAAAAAAAAATAAAAAGACAAAAAGACAGTTAAAAAAAAATTAACTTTAAAAGACTAAAGAATCGTGGTAAAAAAGCCATGAATTCTATGTGCAGTATTCCCCTAGCGCTGGAGTTCTGCCGTTCTCATTGATCGGTAGACTTGGTCTTGGCTGGCTGTTCTCGCTGATCTTCTGGGGAGGGGCCTGTTGCCGTGGTTTCCAAACGTCTCTGCCAGAGGCGGAATTGCCCCACCCTTGCCCCCTCCCGGCTAAGTAATCTGCTCGCGTTTGCTCTCCGGGGCTTTTGTTCCCTGCGAGCTTTCCGTACAGCTTTGGAGGCGGAGAGTGAAAATGGCGGCCTCCCAATCTCCGCCCCGAAGGAGCCAAGAACTCGGGCCCCGTTTCTCAGTGAGCCCCCAGAGAAAAGCCGCCAGTCACTCCCGTCTCCCCGGTCTCCAGCCGCACTCCGTGCTCACACGGCCTGTGACTGAGCGTTTCTATCTCTGGCACCCGACCCCGGGTGGGGTCTCCAAACCCAGCAGATCCCTTTGGTGCGCTCCTGCGCGTCTCCTCCCGGGGGAGGAAGGTGAGTCACCCCGGATCTGCCGCTTGTTGGGTCCCTGCTGGAGGAGCAGGGGCCCGACTGTGCCGCGGATCATGGTTTATGGCGACCCCGAGCTGAGAGCCCGCGCCTGGGCTCCGCCTCTGCAGCCGGCTTCCCTGCTCCATTACCTGGGAGTTCTGCCACACTCAGGCACCCCCGGTCTTTCTGTGACCCCGAGGGTCCTGAGACCACACTGTCCCGGAGGGTTCCACCCCCCGCTTAGCCACCAGAGTGACGTCCCTCGGCGGAGCAGACTTTTAAAAGTTCCGATTTTGTGCTCTGTGGCTCTATCACTTGCCAGAAGCGGCTGACGGAGGCCCCTCCCCCGCCGTCTATCCTCCCGAATATCGCCTCGGATTCACTTCTCCGCACGTCCTACCTTCCAGAAAGTGGTCGCTTTTCTGATGAGAGAGTTGTTGCTCTTCTTTTCTTCAATCTCCTGTTGAGTTTGTAGGTGTTCAGAATGGTTTGATCCCTATCCAGCTGAATTCCTGAGAGGAGACGAAATCCAGGTCTCCTACTCCTCCGCCATCTTGCTCTGCCCCCCCACATGCCCTCTTTAATACCCATCACCAGGCTAACCCATCCCCCCACCCCCCTATTATTTTTAATTTAATTTAATTTAATTTTATGATGTTATGTTAGTCACCATACAGTACATCATTAGTTTTTGATGTAATGTTCCATGATTCATTGTTTGCGTATAACACCCAGTGCTCCATGCAATACATGCCCTCCTTAATACCCATCACCAGGCTCTGACTCCACCTTTTCCCTGCTGGAAGATTCTGGGCTAATCATTTAACTTCTTGAACCTTGGTTTCATCATGAGATTTTCATGGTAAAATGAAAAAAAACCTCTAGAATGTTCTGAGAATTAAATTAGAAATGTATGTAAAGCCCTCAGCGCAGAGTCTAATATATGGCAAGTGCTCATTAAATGAGCTATCATCATCATCACCATCATCATCATCATCATCACCAACCTATCAGTCCATCCTCCAAGAAGAATTCCCTATTCTTCTGGTCCAGGCTTCTTGTTCTCTCCTTCTGCCAAATACTTTCTTCCATGTACATTCACATCACATACCTCATTTTTCTCTTCACACTTCCATTTTTATTTTTCTTGTCCTGGAATGTTATCAGAGTAAACATGTCAACCTCACTCCAGCCTACTTTTGCACCTGGATCTACCTAACAAGATGTGGCCTGCCCTGACATTTGGGGGTCTCCTCAGTCCCGCCTGCTTGCCCCCCCCCCGCCCCCATCTTGCCAGTCTGACTTCCCACTACTCCTGAACATGTCTCTAGGCTGCACTGCTCATTGTTCCCATTGTTCGGAATGTGCACTTTTATGGGGCCTTTGTAATAATCTTCCTTCCACTTGAAATCATCTTTTTGTTCTTTGGTAGCCTTCGCCGTGGAAATCCTACCCATTCTTCCTGACCTGTGGGGATACTGCTTCTTCCATGAATATTTGCCAGTATTCTCACAATTGAATAGAGTAGTTCCCACCTCTGAGCAATTTATCCAAATTCAAACAACTTTTAAAGAACAAAACTAGGATTCAAACCTGGGCCTATCAAACTCCATGGTCTATTAGGCTCCAGGGTCTAAGCACTTAAGCCATCCATTACAGTGGCTTTTAAAATCATGGTAAGTGCTGCTTTACCTCAAATTAGCTAAATGACCTTTCTGTTAAAAGAAGTATATATATATTCCTGTAATTACAGTGAGATTAGGTTCCCTTTAAAAAAAATCTTAAATATCTCCGTCTACCGTAATTATCTACTTTCCATTGTTAGTGAGGACCTGGCTAAATGAAGACATTTGTTGCTACTGAAATTAAAATAAGCTTAGGTTAAAATTATGGCATAGCTCCTACCTCAGGGCTGGAGATGAAACCATTGATATGAATATCTTACATTACTTCATTGTGGAGGATTTTCAACTTATATTTCACAATTGGAGTACATAAGAAAGCTGATCAATGTCCCAGGCATTAAAGGCAAACCACTGCATTTCCATTGGGCTTGCTTGCTCTTTTGTTTACAGCTCATTTATAACTTGCTTTTTGTGGGCAGTGGGGTGGTAGTTGGGGGCATTTAGCTGCTTCAGGAAGGAATAAGGAACAGTTAGTGTTGTGTCCAGAGGTAAATATTGCTCGCCATTTATTTATTAACACTTAAGGATATTTCCTTAGACTAGGTTCTCAGAAATGTATTTTCCAGGTTACAATCTATAGTCTTAAAATGGCCTTTCTTTTTAAGACCTCTTGTAAAGTTGTTCTCTCAAATGGTCATGGTGATCATTATCACAGCTCACCAGAAGATGTTCCTGCTCTCCTTACAGCCCTCTCTTTGCTTTGTGAGGGTCCTTATGTTCTAGCCAAAGGGACATAATATTTCTGGGATGGAGGATTTAATGGCCAGTATGAGAAGCTCTAGGATACTTTTTTTGTTCTGCATGGGGACTGACAATGTTTCTCTGTCAGCATGGGTGCTGAATAAAGAACCATGTAGAATGCAAACCCAGCCAATTGACTCATGATGGACATGGAGTATGGGGAGGGATAAACTTGTTATGAAAAATCACTGAGATTTAGGGTTAGGTACTGCAGTGTAACCTACCTTATCTTGACTACTAGAATGGTACTATAATTTATAATGCTGCTAGGAACATTTTAAAATATAAACTACATATAAACCACATAACTAGGTATTATGTATGTGTGATTAGTAAGTGATCTACAAGGTTACTGTGCCTAGATGTGATTAGTAAGTGATCTGCAAGGTTACTGTGCCTAGATGCCTAGATGCCTCTCCAAGTTTGTCTTCATCTGCTTCACTCTTTTATTAAAGAGTTTAAATTGATTTGGAAATGATCACTTTTAAGGATTCATTAGAATCACTCCACAAACTATTCTGGCCCTGGTGTTTTTGTTTTTGTTTCTGTTTTCTTCTTTGTGGGGGGAGCGAGTTGGGTAGCAATTTGACTACCTATATCTTTAAAAATCATTTTTGGGGGGGAGGGTGGGGAATTGATCTGTTTAGATTTTTTTTTTAAAAAAGACTTATTTAGGGCGCCTGGGTGGCTCAGTTGGTTAAGCGACTGCCTTCGGCGCAGGTCATGATCCCGGAGTCCCGGGATCGAGTCCCGCATCGGGCTCCCTGCTCAGCAGGGAGTCTGCTTCTCCCTCTGACCTTCCTCCTTCTCATGCTCTCTGTCTCTCATTCTCTCTCTCTCAAATAAATAAATAAAATCTTTAAAAAAAAAGATTTATTTATTATTTGACAGAGAGAGAGACAGCGAGAGCAGGAACGCAAACAGGGGGGAGTGGGAGAGGGAAAAGCAGGCTTCCCGCTGATCAGGGAGCCCGATGTGGGACTCGATCCCAGGACCCTGGGATCCTGACCTGAGCCGAAGGCAGACACTTAACCGACTGAGCCACCCTGGCGCCCCAGTCTCTTTAGATTTTTAAATCACTTAGTTGTGGGAACTTTCCTAGAAATTTTTGGTTTCATCTAAGTTTTCAAACTTGGATGAAATTAAGAAAAGTTGACTTTTATAATTTAAAAAATGTCTGTGAGGTAATAGACTTTATATTATTACTTACTGTGTGTGTTTTATGGCATTCCCATTTTCCCTACTTAGTTAGTAGTTTGTTTTATTTTGTTTCTGAAGAACAACCTTTTGAAATGTTTTGGAATGCATTGATTAGTTGTATTGTTTTCTGTTTATCTTATTAATTTTGCTTTTTTGATTTGTTTCCTTTTTTCATATATTAAAAATGTCATTTCTCTCATATAATTTTTCATTCTTTGTTCTTAATGATAAATGTATTTAAGGCTTTGAATTTTCTTCTGTGTACAGAATAGCTGTATTCTATGATTTTTAAATTTTTTAAAATTTTTATTTTTTTAAAAAATATTTTTATTTATTTATTTGATAGAGAGAGACACAATGAGAGAGGGATCACAAGTAGGGGGAGTGGGAGAGGGAGAAGCAGGCTTCCCGCTGAGCAGGGAGCTCAATGTGGGGCTCTATCCCATGACCCTGGGATCATGACCTGAGCCAAAAGCAGACACTTAACTGACTGAGCCACCCAGGCGCCCCTCTATGATTTTTTAAAAGAAATCATGCAACTTAGCATTCTTCCTTGATGAATATTTAACAGCAGTTTATTTAATTTTTGAGTAAAAGGGACTTAGTATTTCCTGATGTTACTAATTTTTAATTATTCTGAAGAAAATTTGTTTTATTTCCACCTTTCAGAATTTAATGTAATGTTCTCTGTGCTTTTTAATATATGATTAATTTTAAGATTTATTATTTTTTTTAAAGAATTTATTTGAGAGAGAGCATACATGAGCATGAGTGGGGCAGGGGTAGGGCAGAGGGACTCCTGCTGAGCAGGTAGTCTGACACTCGAGGATCCTGGGGTCATGACCTGAGCTGAAGGCAGAAACTTAACTGACTGAGCCACCCAGGCACCCCAGTATTTATTAGTTTTTGAAAAAGAAGGCATATTTTCTCTTTTCAGGATTCAGCATTAGATA
Source organism: Mirounga angustirostris (assembly GCF_029215605.1). Classification (NCBI taxonomy): domain Eukaryota; kingdom Metazoa; phylum Chordata; class Mammalia; order Carnivora; family Phocidae; genus Mirounga; species Mirounga angustirostris. Next base: position 169,090,022 of record NW_026991709.1, on the reverse strand, counting down.
TTTATCACATATACCTATTAATTATTTATTGAATTCTGTACTCTTATTTTTAATGACTGGATTAACTAATAGGGGTTAATTAAATTCTTTTTCTAGTGTATGTTTTTTTTCCATTGCTTTTTATATCACACATTTTCTACCTTATGAATGCTGCTATTTTTTTGGTTCATAGACATTTATGATTGTTTTAATTTTATTTTGAATTGTTCTTTTACATAATAAACTGCCCATATTTGTTATGTTTAATATTTTTTGGCTTATATTCTTCCTTTTGATATTATAACCAGAAGCTTTGCTTTCTTTTTTTTTTGTATTTGTATGATATATTTTATCCATCTTTTAATTTTTAACTTGAATCATGTTTTTGGATGGTGGAGTGGTGATTATGTCTCTTGCATTAGGGTATTTTCTTTAGTTCATATCTAACTCCCACCATCCAATCCTTGGATGTCTTGACTGGAAAAAAGATACTCAAGGAAATTCTTTAGTAAATATTATTACTATTACTTCCACTATTGTTATTTTGTTAGTTATTATTAGTTAGTTTATTTTATTAGTATTATTATTTGAGACCCTTGTTCTACAATAGCATCTCTACTTTTTTCTTTTGGTTTCCTATTTAACCTTCTAAAATTCCCTGTTTGTTTTATGGGGCTGGGGGGTAGTTAGCTGGGTTTCTCTCAATGGGCCATCCAATAATAACAAGCAGGAAAAAATGTTAGAGATACTCTACAGCAATTATTTGAGACAAATAGAAAAACCACAATAAAAGCCTTTATGTCAGTCCTGGACCTGTGAAGTTGCTTTCCTTGGAAGAGATTATGTCAGAACTTTGATTTATAAACAAAGGACAATGCTGAAGTTTTTCTGTTTCTCTGGTTCATTCCACTTCTACTTGAATACTACATCACTTTATGGTTAATGTTTGCTCTTTGTGTTATTAGGCCTCTATCAACTCATTAGCACTCCTCAACAGTTGCTAAAACAAACTTGCTTTGGTTATAGTTGGTAAAATTGTCCTTTGTGGACATTAATTCACCCAGTGTGAGAAACAGATTTTATTGTGTTAAAACTGTAACTAAGAACATTGAATCTATTATTCAAGAGTATGTGATGTCAAAAATGCAAAAAGATAGGGCTTTTATTGGGGGGAAAATGTACCAAGAAAATCATCCTTGGATTGGGTTATAGATGTTCTCTTCTTAAATTTGTCTTGTAAAATGCTTCATAGAAACTATGGGGAATACGTACTTTTCCCATTCCTATAACTTAAAATGATACTGTGATTCCACTACAGCCAGAATAGAATGCTCACCACAGCACATTTTTATTCTTTGTGAGAATTCTATCAATTTAAATATTCGTATCCATAATCACATTCTCATTTTGACATATTAAAGTCAACGGTATGTTAATTTTTTTTTAAAAGATTTTATTTATTTATTTTGTGTGAGAGAGAATGAGAGAGAGCACATGAGAGGGGGGAGGGTCAGAGGGAGAAGCAGACTCCCTGCCGAGCAGGGAGCCCGATGTGGGACTCGATCCAGGGACTCCGGGATCATGACCCGAGCTGAAGGCAGTCGCTTAACCACCTGAGCCACCCAGGCGCCCAACGGTATGTTAATTTTTGATGTTTTCATCCTTTTTGTCATAATTGTTCCTCCTTAATTTAATTAAATGTTTACTGTCATAAAACTAATTATATCATATCTCTGAGTGATTTGATCTGTGGAATGACTTCAAAACGTGTTGTATTTGCTTCGTTTTGCCTGGGGGGAGCTCATGATAAGGAAATGACACATCTCAGCATATATAAATTATACTATGAAGTCTTCTGCTATCAGCTTAATTGTTTTGGTGGAGATTAGTTTGTGAAGGGAGATTTCTTTTTTAAAGAGTTATTGAAGGAGTGGAAGTTAGAGAATATAAACAGGAGGGTTTTGGAGTAAATAAAAGTTAATTAAGTTATTTTTGATGCTTAACACTTTGACCCTCCCCCAGAGAATGCTGGAATAGTTTGTTCCATTCTTCCCACTCTCCTGTTGGCTGTCACTGGAAAGTGGATCTATTATTTTAATTTTGACTCTGAAATTTCCACTCATATTTTTTTAAGATTATTTATTTACTTATTTACTTGACAGAGAGAGGGAGAGTGCCCACAAGCAGGGAGAGCAGCAGACAGAGGGAGAGGGAGTAGCAGGCTCCCCGCTGAGCAGGGAGCCAGACCTGGGGTTCGATCCCAGGACCCCGGGAGCATGACCTGAGCCAAAGGCAGATGCTTAACCGACTGAACCACCTAGGTGCCCTCCACTCATATTTTTAAACACATACATTCATGCCACATACACAGTATTAAAGCACAGTTTTGAAAAGCAGTGACCGATATGGAGTTACGCAGACTCAGAATCTAATCATTCATGGTTGTGTGGCTTTGAAGTTGCACCATTCTGGGCAATTTTTTTGACTTGTCAAAACCCTAAATTCTCAGCTGTCAGTGACAATTATAATACCAACCTTTCAGAATTGCTCTGAGGATTAAACTAAGTAATTTATATAAAACACATAGTACATTACTTGGTACAGAGGCTAACCTCTGTAATAGTTGCAGTGGAATTGTTGTTTTTACTGCTAGTAATCAAATTTGGAAACAAAATGGAAAAGTCACCCTTAATTTTGTTCTTTTAACAAAACAATGTCTAACCTTTTATATTAATCACTGGTGTGTTTTTATGAATTTCTATTTAAAAATTTCTTTTTAATCTACAAATGTACAAAATTCACAAAGCATTTTATTTTCAAAGTGTTTGAAATCATATTTGGTTGGTTATTGCTAATTGAAACCAAGGAAAAACACAAAATTATGCTTGCTATCAAAAGCATTGTTGCTGTCTTAATTATGGCTATTTTTATTGAGTTCCTAATGGTTCATTAAAGTTGACATTCCATAATTTAATTAATAATAGTCTATGGTTAGGCATTTATCAAACTTCTTTTAATAAATAAAATATTGGAGAAGCATCTGGAATAAGCATTTTTATTCCAATGAATTTTTTTCCCTAGAGTAAATTTTCTTGAGAGAAATTACTGATTCAAAGGGTTTAACACTTATATGACTTGATATTAAGTTGTATACTAGCTCTATTTTAAAAAAATTATAGTAACCTGATTATGGCAAAAGCAACATGAATTCTTGAGCAATAGGACAGTTTTCTTGGGTAAGTTTTTTGAGAATCTGCCCAATTTGTAATGAAAACGTCCACCATTGTAACAGACCCTTTAAGCCATAGAGGGGATTGTCCTGCAGCTGTTTGGCCCATAATCCCACCCTGCTGAATGCAGTTAATTCAAACTTTTGGACACTAGACCCAAGCTGAGCCAATCAGAATCCTTTCCTGGGAATTTGGGTTTGAACTAATGGAGAGATTCAGTTTCTCTGAGTGACTGAATCAGTAGAATGTATATGAAGAACTGGAGAAACAAAAGTTAGTCTTCAGGGAAAGAGAGAGAGAGAAAAAGGGAGCAGGTGCATATACAGAGTGAGATCAGATGTTGAGAGAGTATTTGAATACTTTCAAGGCCATATTTCCAGTTCCTTCTTGAAGTCCCTGTAATTCTTAAAATAAACTCTTCCATTTTGCTTGGTTAACTCAGGTTCTTTTCTACTATTTGCAGCCAAGAGCCCTAATTCGTACAATGGAGGCATGTGGTACTGGTCCTATATGTAGGTAGAATCAGTAACTTCTAACATGGCATGCCAGTGTCTATTAATTACTGTATTTTCCTCCGATTGAAATACTACCATTAGAAAAGAGAGAAGAAAAAAGTAAAAGAGATTTATTCTTCACCTACCATGTACCAGATATTAAAAAAAAAATAGGTTTTATTTAAACTATCCAGTGACGCATTGTGGTGTTAGCTCATTTTTACAGAGGAAGGCATTGATGTATAGAGAGGTAAAGAACTTTTCTGAGTTTACAGCATGTAAGGGGAACAACTTGAATGGCTTTCACAAGTTGTAGTGATAATAGAAATTTCTGATGGTTTGCATTTAGTGTGGAGGCCTTTGGAACTTGATTACGTCTGGAACTTGTGGTTATTTGGGTTTCAGAATTCCACCCTTCCATGTAAACTTCATTTCCTCTTCTGCTGAATATGAGCCTTTCGGATCCCCAGACCAGATGATGAAACCCCTTTTTCCTTACTCTAAATGGAGTTCTCTTTTTGAAAGGGAATTATTGTAAGTATTTGTCACTCTGCCTTTCACCCTTGCTTCCCAAACTTAAGTATCTTTGCCACGTCTTCACACCATTGCTGTAATTAACTTAAATCTCCATCAAATACTCCACTTTTTAAAAACAAACATTTTCAAAAATACTTCGTATCTTAATATACATAGAAATCAGTTATCACTTGCCCATCCTGTGTAAACTCATGTAGGCTCACCAGTACCTGAGTAAGCTTTGGAAAGCCTTGACTCTCAGCATTTTTATTTTTTAAGCTCCAGTGTTAGTCTTCCCAAATTCACTCATCTCTCTTTGATGTCATCTTTTTCTTTTCTGGATTTCTATGACCCTAAAGGTAGATCCTGATAGTGTAATGAATAATAAACTATGGTGTTGTATATTTTCTCCTTCTTGAAATTTAGATTTATTTCCATAACTGGTTCTTTCAGGGTATGGTCTGTGTTTTATTTTTCACATGTCTTTAAGTTTTGAACATGGGGAACTTTGACTGTATCTGAACACTGCCTAGGTAGTGATAAAGAGCTGGCTGCGCTTAACAGAGGTATGCCGTAGACGTGGTTCCGATCAGGAAATCTTGGATTGCCTATCCCATTCTTATCCTCTCTCCCATTCTCATCAATCACAGCTTAGTTCAAGTTCCATCTTCCATTTTATTTCCCTAGTTTCTATAAAAGACTGCTTTGGGGGCACCCGGGTGGCTCAGATGGTTAAGTGTCTGTCTTCGGCTCAGGTCATGATCCCAGGGTCCTGGGATCGAGTCCCACATCGGGCTCCCTGATCAGCGGGGAGCCTGCTTCTCCCTCTGCCTCTGCCTCTCTCTCTCTCTCTCTGACTCTCATGAATAAATAAATAAAACATTAAAAAAAAAAAAAGACTGCTTTGGCTTCAAGCATCCAATCATTCATCAGCTATCAATTAAGCATGTAATATGTGCCCAGCTTTGTACTAGGTGCTGGGTACAGCAGAACAAAACAGATGTGGCACTTGCTAGCATATATTTTTTGCATGAAAGTTCTTAGTAGGTTTTTATTTTCCACAGAATACAGTCTGTAAGGACTGTTTAACCAGAAGTTCAAAGTCTTCTAAAGCTTGATTGTCACTTCTTCACTTTGACGTACTTCATTTCCAGCTGAAAACCTCTGTAAACTGCCTATACTCAGCTGCCTTTCTTGGGAAGAGTGTAAAGAAATTGCAAGAGCTACTGAGGGAACGTGGGGCTAAAGAGTGAAGGTCTAACCCTGAGGAATGAGCCAGGGGAATGCATTTCTTGCTTCTGGTCTTCTGTTGGGGTTCCCAACTGGTCAAGCCCAGCCAGAAACCAGAGTGCATGGGAGTCCATGAACACAAAACACATATGCCAACCTCTTTCAGAGAGCAGGGTTGAGGAGCGAAAGTGTTTCTGGAATAAAAAACAGAAGCAAATGGAAGACATCTGTCCTGTGCTCATATTTTAAATCTTTTCTGTGCCTCACACTCCAGCCTGCCATATTTCCAGCACCAGTAAATAAATGTTTGAGGTTCTGTATTTTTGTGCTTTTTATGTGTTTTGTTTCTGTGTAGGTTAAACCATTACGGAAATTTTTTGTCTTCCTTTTTAAAATCTTTTATTAACATCTTTCTCCCTAAACTGGATGATTCAAAGAGTGATGTATCAGTGATGAACCAAACTATTTCTTTTGATTTTAGATGTATGAAATATGCATATGTCTATACATATATACATCTCTCTATCTATAAATAGCTATAGATAGATGTATATATGGATATATGCATCTCTCTCTCTCTACACACACACACACACACATATCTATATATGTATACACACACAGAGTCATTTAATCTATGGAGAAGTGGTTGATAATAAAGAGCAAGAAGAGGAAAATTAGTAGTCATGTATATTTAAAAAATCTTCAATATATCTTGAATTTAAAGAACAGTGCTAGCTTTTTACATTTATACTGAAATAAAATATATGACATACTGCATACTCAGTTCCTGAGCTGAGAACTGAATCCTTCATGCCATAAGAGCAAGCAAAAGAGGAGCCTCAAAAAAAAAAAAAAAATTCCTAGGGCTTTGATTTCAAATCCTAATTAGTTGTACTTGGAAAATTAGTGCCAAGTACAGATCTTGGCACTTATAATTGTGAGCTGACATTGAACTCACTTTATTTTAGACTTTTAAAGCAGATCAAATTCACATTAAATTAAGTTTTTTTCCTCTCCTGTTGCTGTTTGAACATAAATCTTTAAACAATTCATCAACATTGCCTCTCTGGCTTCTGGGAAAAGGGTCTGTTCTCTCACCCCCATGACCAACGGTTGGTTTTCATGAGCCTCCCAGTTTTTCACTGATGAAAATTTAAGCAGCTTAAATCTTTCCTACAAATTACCAGGTCATTTAAAAATAAATTGGGCTCATTTTAATCTAATTCCTAATGCACAACTGCCTGGGGAGTTATTTTCAGCTCCGTTTGTTGCAGTTTGCAATTATCATGCTCCTTTCAAAGAAAAGGAAAGTAACAGGACTCTATTTTATGTGAATTACCAATGATCTTTCAGAGCAGCTCATATTTCAGCTAAATAATGGGAGGAATGAAAGACAGAATGGGAAATGATACAGGCTGAAAAGACCCATCAGAAAATAGAAATAGTGAGTGCTCGTAGTCCAGGTGCTAATACTTTACCTTTTTGGGTCTGGAAAATCCAATGACAAAAATTAAGGCAAATAATTCAAAGGACTTGATGATTTTTCTAGGCCTGCCAATTCTGATTCCATGACTCTGAAGCCACCAGCCAAATTTTGAGTATTCTGATTTCAAGAGAATAGGACTTGTGCGCTTAGTTACTGAAATGAACAGTGTAATTCAGTCATTGATTAAAACCAGAGGGAATTGTTTTCACTCACAAACCTCAGATGACAAAATCAGAATTGATTTCTTACTTACCCAAGTTGTGGATATTATAAGAGTGTGGGAATTACAAAAATCATTTCCACACCTCAGATGGAAACGTCTGTCTCCAATATCCTGTGCAGTGTGCTTAGGTTCATGGGTTTAGAAGCACCTGCAAGGTGTAAATCAAAGATTGTGAGAATTCAAAGGAAAAAAAGATGTTGTCTGGTTTCAGAAGGAGGAGATGGAGTATTCTGAGTAGGCTTCATGGCAGAGGGGGCTGTTTGATGGAGAGGTGGATCAAATTTAAGAGGGAGGGATATGAGTGCATTGGACTTTTGGATCAACAGTGGTAGGGAGAGTAAACATTAGGTTTAGAGTTTGCCAGGAAAGGGTTTCAGATAGGGAGGCTGGTGAATGATAAGGTTGAGCTGCAGGTCAGTTAGGCCAGATGGTGGAATGTTTGATGGAGGCATGTGAATTTTCTGCTGTGGGCAGCAAGGAAACATTAAAATAATTTGAAGAATAAAATACCAGATCAGTAAAGACAAGATCAAGAATCACTTTTACTCCTTTCTGAATGTTGTTTTGCCACTTTGGCATTTTAATGGCAACTTTAAATTTCCCTCTCCCCTCAATTTAGAGTGAACAGAAGGAGCTGTACTTCTAAAATAATATTGACATATGAGCTAGCTTTCTACAAACATAAAAGAAGATAATTAGCAAACATATGTTGATTCAAATTTAGGTTAAAAACACTCACATGTATTTAAAAGTGGATACCTTACCATTTGGATGGCAAATAGCTAATAAAAAAAAATCTCATTCTATTTTGTTCAGGGTCTCCTAAACCTAATATAATTCTCCATATATATTTGAGATAATGATGACCATAATAATAATATTCTAATAACCTAAGTGCTTTACATGTAGTATTTTTTAAATCTCATACAACTCCATGAGGTAGGTGCTATTATTATTCCTGTTTCATGGATGAAGGGACTGAGGCACAGAGAGCCTGAATAATGTGATGAGGCCACACAAGTAATGAGTGGCAGAGCGGGGATTTGACACAGGATTTTGGCCCCAGAGTCCATGTTCCTAACCACTTTTTCAGGCTGCCTCTCCTAGCACAGTAGGGACTATAATCCAGGCCATGGGAACAAAGAAACGGAGACCTAAGAAGTACAATGATTTAAATAAGGTCTTCTAGAAACAGGAAAATACAGGATTGCTAAATTTACTTTTGGCTTAACACAGTAGCATCTGGAAATGACCCTTCTTGTGAATTGCTGCAAGTAGAAGTTTCTTTTGTCTTTAGTGACCATTACTCACTTGGAAATTTGGCTGAAGCTAGATTAAGGGGATGTGTGGCAGGATGAATGGACAGTCAGAGAGTTTTATGGACGGAAATCGGCACAAATCAAGCTGGACAACCTCATTCAATGATAACTGTAACAAGAGAAGGATTTCTAAAGATCCTTACCCAGGCCTGAAGTAGGTGTCCTCTTCAATGGTCTTATCATCCCCCAAAGTTCCAGCATGGCTTTTTTCAAAACACATTGCTAGTCATCTGTTTTACTCCTCTTCCTTTTTTTTTGGACAGTGTTTCTCAAGCTTAGTGCTGTTGACATTTTGAGCCAGATAATTCTTTGTCAAAGGGGGCTCTTCCTGTGTAATGTAGGATGCTTAGCTGCATCTCTGGCCTCTCCCACTTGATGCCAATAGCTCTACCCTACTTTTGATACTCATGCTGTGTCCAGACATCACCAGTAACCTGGGGAACAGATAGCCCCAGGTGAGACATACATTTTCTCTCTCTACTTTTAAGCATAGGCAGGGACTAGTTTCCCTCTCAGTCAGTACTCTAAAGCCCTAGGGTGAACTCACTCACAGTCTAGAATAGAGGTTGGTAACTTGGGGTCCAGGATCTCTGGATTTGCTCACTAGGGTCCACAAACGCCTTGAAATTATATACCATTTTTCTGTGTACGTGGCTTTTTCTCATAAGAGTCCTTAGTTTTCAGAACATTCTCAAAAAGGTTTGCGGCATATTAGATTGAGAATATTCCCCTCGAGGCAGTGCCGTGGACTACATATCATAGAATTTTATCTTGAGGAGACTTCTCTCCCTTCCCCTCTCCTTCTTTCCCTCCCTCCCTCTCTCCCTCCCTTCCCCTCTCCTTCTTTCCCTCCCTCCCTCTCTCCCTCCCTACCCTTCCCCTTCCCTTCCCCTTCCCTTCCGTTCCCTTCCTTCCTCTCCTTCCCCTACCCCACAACTTAGGTTAACATATACTGGTCAGAATACTAATATTATGTAGACATAGATTCCTAAGGCCAGGCCTGCTTAAATGAGGAGAGTGTTGCTAAAGGAACCATTTGTGGTAAGGCATGTCCTCTAGGCCAGGGATGGGGGAAGGTGGGCACTGGCCCTCTGATGGAGTGGGCAGGTGAGTTAGTGCTTGTCACCTCATGCAGCGAGGATTAGGTCCCTTATCTTGGATGTTATCCTGCTATGGTCTTGTGAGAACATCTTCCTATTGGGACAGGAGATCCTGTTTGAGAATGGAACCAACTCAGGAAAAAAAAATGGGGAGAAGATAGAGAGGCGGTCCCAGTGACTTCATTTCATCCTCTATATCCTGCTGTGCCTGAAGCAAATCCTGCCCTTAGTTGCCAGGAATAGAAGCTGATGATTTCTGTTTGTACTCAACCAGTTGGGATTTGGCTTTCTGTCATTTACCACTAAAACATTTCTAATGGATCCATGACTAACCTGCCAGTCTAGCTGATGCCATAATCTTGTTTTGATTATTTTAAGTCCAACTTGTCCTTCTTTCTCTTGAGAAGGAATACATGGTCTTGGGATGAGATAGACCTGGGTTCAACTTCTTATTGTTCTTTCATTAGTTATATTATCTAGGGAAAGATACTTAGCCTTCAGAACCTCAGTTTCTTTATCTGTAAAAAGGAGTAATAAATCTTACTCATAGAGTTGTGAAGAGCATTAAATAGAATGATATTAAAATGTTTAGTAAAAGGTTTGTTCTTTGCCCCATTCATTTGACCCTGGGCCTCTAATTTTTCCTTTAATATCCATTTCAAGACTTCTCCATGTATTAAAATAAAAATAAATAGGCACAGTTTTAAAAAATGTTCACCTTTAAGTGATCACATATAAATATTCATGTAGTCTCATGTGAGCCTCTGAACAAATTTGTGAGACCACAGTAGATAGCCTCATTTAATAGATGGGGAGAGAGAGTGAGTCACATGTCTTCAATCCCTAGCTAGGAAGTGCCAGAGCTGGGACTCAGATTCAGGTGTTCTGAGAATTCTTTCTGTTTTTATTTTTCATTGCTCCATTAGCTCTCCCGAATCAAGTAGGAAGAGCAGAACTATGTAATGAAAAATGACTGAAACAGGTTTCTATCATCCAGAAAGGGCACGTGAAAAAAAATCAGCATGAGTGATGGAAGTGAGACTGGAAGTTTGAAAAGTCAGAATTACCTAGTGGTGTCTCCGATGTGTTTGAAACCCTCTGGGAAAAGAGCACAAAGGAAAAGATTATTCCATATTAAAATTCTTCTGATATTAAGCGGGGAGAAAGGACAAGAGAACTTCTGTCATTTTTGTCACTCTAGAAGGATTGCTTTTAATTCCATTTGGTTGAATAGCTGGGCTAAAACCCCAGGTAAGATGTAGGCTCAGCAGCCTCCAGATGATAGTCTCTTGGGATTTTTGAGCAGTCACCAGCCCTGGCTGTTCATGTTTCTTTCTCCTTGCCTTCCACTCTGCAGATGTAAGCTACTCTATAGGATTTAGAGAAAATACCTAATGGGGCTATAACCTTCTGTATGGATTGTAAAGATTCCATCTTTTCTACAGGACTTTGTAACTATAAAATTTTTGAGGGCAATTTTCCAGCTCTGTTTTGTTATGGTGAAAAAAAAAGACATGCATGCAGAATTGCCTGCACTATCAGAGAGCCAGACCTATTGGGATGGTAGGTAAGTAGTTTCCCTGGCAATATTACTGACCTGAAAATATAGTCCTCTGCTCATTTTTCCAGTCATACGCAACACTGTTAGGAGACTTAGAGATGCAGGATATTTAAGCCCAGAATAAAATTGGAAGCATTATTGCCTTTGCTTCAAAATAGAGGTTGAGAAATCTAACAGAATTCACAACATTCTATTCATTAATATTTTCAACACCTTCTCATCTATTTCCTATTCTATTTCAGAAAACCATGATATCACACTAGAGTGTGAATTCATAAACGGCAAGGATTTCTATGCCAGACACATACTTTCCAATATTTTTTAAATCTATGGGCTTTATTCACAAACATTCAGCATTTTCATTTTTCCTAGCAAAATCTGTGTAACTCAAGGTGGGGGAAGTAAATTATCAGTGATTGCTGCATCAGAATATCACTTCAATTTAATATTCAAGTCAGCCCAACCTCAGTCCCATCTTTCTGACTGGTCATATCAAGGATTTAAAGTTTGAAAACACAATGAGACCCTACCTATCTTTTTTCTTCCAAATCTGGTGACTTTGTTTGACATTTGGGCTGCCATTTTGATAAACTCTTCATTATAAATCTTGGCTGGTAAGCCAGAATGTGGCTATTGTTAATTTTGGCCCGAATCTGTGTTTGAGGAATGCCTCACAGGCAACTTTATTGGTCATGTAATTACCAGGTCTTGGTAGCATGTTTCTATTCCTATGATTTATAATATTACTATATTTGTATATAGAGCCTAATGATGGTTTCCAAGGGCACGTGCAGAGCTATTTTCTTTGACTTCCAGAAGCTTGTCAAATTTAAGAAAAATATTCTGTATCCTTGAAGGCCACCTTTTGGGGAAAGGAAGTTGAAATTCCCATATTTTCTTGAAAGGCTGTGTTAAATCATTTGGGGGGATGACCATGGGCCACATGGCCTAGACATAGAGGATCTAAGCACAGTTCTTTCCTTGTTGATTCCTTGCTAACTGACAAACCTAAAGCTAGGGAAAACTGCAGTTACTACAGATGGTATTCCTCGGCTCGCTGTGTCTCTGACTCCCAGATGTGATGTGGATACCAGTCTTGAACTGAATCTGCAGAATGTCTGTACCAAATTTTATTTAGTTGAATAGATGAATTCAAACACCAAGCAGGAGGCAGGCTCAGCAGCTTCCAGATCACAGTCTATTGACATCGCGTGGAAATCATGAACGCTTGCTGTTCATGTTTCTTTTTTCTTCCCTCTCTCCCACTCTACAGATGAAAACTACTCTATAAAATTCTGAGAAAATGCCTGACAGGGTGGCTATAATGTCCTGTATGGATTATAAAGACCAATCTTTTCTATAGGACTTGACAAGTATAAAATTTTTGAGGGAACATTTGTCTTGGATAATGATGGAGTCCTTAGATCTGATCCATAGCTGTTGGTGAGGGAATTGACGAATTTCAAATTGGGCAGGGCCTGGCTTTTGACATTATAAAGTAATATAAAACACAACCCTTCTCAGTGTGCTGATCATCAGGTGGTGGTGGTGGGGACATTCCAAGAACTGAGGGCCAGGGCTAGCCAATGGTTTGATGGGTATGAGTTGTATAAAGCAAAGACCACATGAAGGGAAATACTGGGAAATAGGGGTGGTGAGTTAGGTTGGGGTTGAGTTTGAGAACGCCTTGAATGAAGAATAAGTTAGGCATTCATTTCTATAGGTAATAGGGAGTTTGGTGGCTTTTACCATTTCCAGGTGGTATTTTGGGAAGATTCATGAGGTCAGGGAGACGACCTCCTTTGGTGCTCACCTTGCATAGAGTCTGGCACATAGTAGGAATGTGAGTATTAGGTGAGTATGTGAATGAATGAAACTGTATTGTGGGTCAAATAGGAGATTGGATAGCTCTTGTGACATTCCAGGGATGAGATGAGGGCCTGGACTGGTGCAGAGGGAACCAGAGTGGAATTGCCTGGGACACATAGAAGAGGCAGGAATTGGTGATGTGAAGTGGAAGTGAAGCAGAAGGAGGAACAACGAAATAAATACATGAAAGAATGAAGGAGTCTAAGGTTGAGAACCAGATTAGAAGATTGCATTACCCCATTTTACAGAAATGGGGACTTTTAGAAGAAGACCGTATTTGGGCTTAGACATGTGGCATTTTAGCCTATGACTCTGTTGACAGGCTGGCATAGACAGGACTGGTGGTCAGGTGAAGACCTTGCCTGAGTGTGGGGTCCTCTGAAGAGTCGTATTGGTTCAAGTCAGGAGGTTGTAGTCTATACATCTGACTGAAACTTGCCATTCTGTGACAACACTCAGTCCTAGCGGGAATAAGATAAATGTGTAAGAGCAATAAGGCCAATGCACGTCGATGAGGTGTGTGGATATGCACAGATCAGAGAGAAAATGCAACAATACCCCTTCCCGACTTTGCACTACATAGGCATTACCTTTTCAGGGCAAAGTGGGGTAACTGAAAGTTGGAATCCTATATATCTGCATTTAAATACCGATGTTGCCATTTCCTGTGCTAAGTTGGGATAGCCTAGTGATTAAAGGCATGGACTCCACAACTGAAACAACTTGGTGCAAATCCTGGCTTCATCCCTTACTAGCTGTGTGACTTGACACAAGTTACTTAAACTCTCTGTGCCTCTATTTTCTAATCTCTTAAACTGGGATAGAAATAGAACCTACGACATGGGGTTGTTTCAAGGATCATTTGAGTTACTATAAGTAAAATACTAGGGCTTTATAAGTAGTAGGTAGTAATAATAATCATCTCTATTTAGGAGAATCACTAGTTTAAATGATGTTTAACATCTGGAGGACTCAGTATCCTGATCTGTAGAGTTGATAAACTGAAAAGAAATCTGCTGCCCTTTTTTTCCAAAAGTGATATGCGTTCCATTCTAAGTGGGCTCTGGTTTTTGCTTCATACATTTACTTGGGGTTCTTCATGGCTTATTATACTTTACCATTTGATAATCCAGTTCTCTTCCCCAGACTCACTGCTGTTAAGGCAGTATCCAGATGAAATAGATGTTTTGACACCTCTAATATGAACCCTCTGTCCCCAGCGTGTTAGGTTTGTTCACTTGCAACTGATAGAAAAAAAAAAAAAACCCAAACATTAACAAGAGCTCATGCCGCTGAGAAGTCTGGGGGTCATTCTACCTCTTGGTATGGCTGGATCTGGAAGCTCAAATGCTGTCATTGGGGCTCCATCTCTTTCTTCCTTTCTTGCCTCTCTCTGCTCTATGGGGATTTCTAGATGAAATATATCCTGTAGAATATCTGTTTACCAGTTCAAGGAAGGAATTTGAACTGTCTCTACTTTGGTGACAAGCTCCACTCCTTAATCAGCCATTTTATTCAGAGTAATGGTATGCTGTGATTGGCCTGACCTGGGTTACATGCCACTTTTATGGACAGGACCCAGGTCTGTAGGCAGAAGAATTCAAAGGATGGCTTCGGGGAAGTCTGGAAGGATACCTACTCTAATCTATCATACCCACTTCGTTATCTACAAACGCAGGCTGGGAATGTTTCCCTCCCTGTGGTTGAATACAGAAACCATAACGACATTGTTCTTCCTTTTTATTTTTTCTGATTTGGTTTCTTGTCAGTTAAAACAAAAATAATGCAATATCTTCTAAAATTCAGTGCACCTCAAATAGTAAAAGGAATACCAGGCGTGGTTTGAGTTAGGCCCTGGGGCTTGGATGTCCAGGAACATTTGAAAACTGGGGCTGGTTGAAAGTACTCAGAGGCAGGCTGTAGATTGCTTTCCTTAACTTTTCCAGGCACCATGAAGATCAACAAATTAATGTTCCTGGCTACTTTAATATCCTCATGTCTGAGGATTAAGTGCTTCCCAACAATGCTTAATTTTAATTACTTTTAATTTTTCATGCATAATTCCAAAACAGTGATAGTTTCTGTTTTAATTCTAAGCAATTAAAGCTGTTCCTTCCACTCCCCTCCTTTTCCTCCTCATTTTTTCCCTCTCCTCCTCCTCCTCCTTGTACACTAGGTTAGCAGAGTTAATGTTAATAATACTCCGTTGCTTTGAGCACATGGTTCTGGTCACCCTAAATTCTCCCTAGTCTCGTTCTTTGTTCTGGATTTCAGACTCTCTGTGTCTAATTTATTATTCACGATGTGATTCTCACAGAACAAGATGTATTATTTACAAAGTTGTAGTATTTCTGAAATTCCACAAGGTTTCCTGTAAATTTGTAAAGAGCATTCTTGGCTAGATTGGTTTGCTGTCATACCGCTTGCAACCAGCATCCTGATGTATGGACTTCTTTATTCTCTGGATGATGCTTTGTTTCCAGTCCTTGCATATTCCAGCAAGAGATATTTTGATGCTTTGCATATTAATATGACCTATCAGTTCTAACCCTCTGTAATTTCCAGAATTTATAGAATCAATGGCATTCCGCTATAAGCATCATAAACTAAATCAAGGACTATGTACAGTGCCTGGAATTTGGTTGAACTCATTCTCCAGAAAAGCGTGCAAGATTGTATTTACCATTGGAGGGCAGTATGGTGATGCATCCCAGAGCTGAGAGTTTGTGGTCATTTTTGTTTCTGTAAGTTGTGAAAAGATTGGTTTTACAACTTTGTCACTGGACTATGTTGGAGTTCAGACAGGCTAAGATGCTGCTCTTTCTAATTCCAATGATGCTTTTGGTTTCTGTAGCTTGTGGTGTGCTGGTAAATGTTTAACAACCAATTTTCGGGGCGTGGGTGGGGAGGGGAGTAGCCTTAATTTGCGGCATTTGCCATTTTCTGTGATATAAATATTTCCATTGTGGCTGATGTGAAGCTACTGATTTGATGTCACTGAGTGTGGAGTTAAGAGATGTATACAAATTGGCACATAGAAGCCAGCTCTAGAATACTCCTGCTAGTTATGATCACTCGTCATTTATATTCCATGCTGTTAGTTTTGTTTTCAGATGTACATATCTTACCTCTTTCTTAACAATCTAAAAACCAGAGAATGCATGCCTGATAATTTTTGTCTTCCCACACAGCACCCAGCACAGTGCCTTAGACATTTTAACTTTTTCGATAAAAACTTTCTGTTGAAGAATAACATACATACAAAGCAATGACCAAATTATCAGTGAATTAACAACTGAATTCTAATGAAATCTTAGAATTATAGTGTAGCCAGCCCCTAGTTCAAGAAACAGTATGTTACCAGCATCCCAGAAGCTCCATATATCTCCTCCAGTCATTAGTTTCCTTCTGTTCTGAATTCTACATCCATAGATTGGTTTCACCTATTTTTTGCAATTTCATGAAAATACAATCAGATAGTACTCAGTCTTTTATGTCTGGCTTCTTTCACTCTGCTTCGTGTTGTATGATTTATTCATTTGGTTGTAAATAGTTGGACTTCAGTTTCACTGCTGTATGTAGTATTCTATTGCATGAATATACTACAATTTATTATCCCTTTTCCTTTTTCTTTTTGTTTCTTAACTGAGGTATAATTGATGTAACGTAGTAGTTTCAGGTGTGCAAAGTAATGATTCAATATTTGTGTATATGGTAAATTGATTACCACAATAAATCCAGTTAATATTCATCACCACACATAGTTGCAAATTTTTTTTCTAGTGATGAGAGCTTTCAAGATCCATCCTCCTAGTTGCTTTCAAATATGAAATACAGTATTACTAACTATAGTCACCATGCCGTACATTATATCCCATGACTTAATTCACTTTATAACTGAAGTTTATTCCATTTGATACCCTTCCCCCATTGGCTCACCTCCCAACCTCCTACCTCAAGCAGTCACCTCTCTTTCTATATCCCTAAGTGTAAGATTTTTTTCTTCTTTTAAAGATTTTATTTATTCACTTGAGAGAGAGAATGAGAGAGAGAGAGCACATGAGAGAGGGGAGAGTCAGAGGGAGGAGCAGACTCCCCACTGAGCAGGGATCCCGATGTGGGACTCTATCCTGGGAGTCCAGGATCATGACCTGAGCTAAAGGCAGTCGCCCAACCAACTGAGCCACCCAGGCACCCAGATTTTTGTTTTTTATTTTCTTGTTTTTTTTTAGTGTGTGTGTGTTTAGATTCGACATGTAAGTGAAATCATATGATCTTTATCTTTTTCTGTCTGACTTCATTCACTTAACAAAATGCCCCCAAGTTCTGTCCATGTTGTCAGAAATGACAAGATTTCACTTTTTATGGCTGAATAATATTCATGTGTGTGTGTGTGTGTGTGTGTGTATCTATAGATCTTACATTTCCTTTTACCACTCATTGATCGATGGACATTTAGGTTTGTTTCCATGTCTTGGCTATTGTAAATAACACTGCAGTGAACATGGGGGTGCATATACCTTTCAAATTTGTGTTTTTGTTTTCTTCCAATAAATATCTAGAACTGGAATTGCTGGATCATATGGTATTTCTATTTTTAATTTTTTGAGGAACCTCCATTCTCTTTTCCATAGTAGCTTTGCTAATTTACATTCCTACCAAAGTGCACAAAGTTTCCCTTTCCTTTACATCTTTGCCAACACTGATTATTTCTTGCCTTTTTGATAAGAGCCATTCCAACAGGTGGGAGGTAAAGTCTCATTATGGTTTTGATTTGCATTTCCCTGATGATTAATGATGTTGATTGTCTTTTCATGTATCTGTTGGCCATCTGTTGTATTCTTTGGAAAAATGTCTATTCAGATTCTCTGCTTATTTGTAAATAGAATTGTTTCTTTCTTTGCTATTGAGTTGTAAGTGCTTTATATATTTTGGATATTAACCCGTATCAGATAAAATACTTGGAAAAACGTTCTCCCATTCTGTAGGTTGCCTTATTTTGTTGATGCTTTCCTTTGCTATGCAGAAGTTTTTAGTTTGATGCAGTCCCATTTATTTTTTGCTTGTGTTGCCTTTGCTTTTGGTGTCAAATCAAATCATCCACAACACCAATATCAAAGAACATACCACCTCTATTTTCTTCCAGGGGTTTTATGGTTTCAGGTCTTATATTCAAATCTTTGATCCATTTTGAGTTATTTTTTTGTGTATTTTTAATTGTTTTGAGATAGTAATGTAGTTTCATTCCTCTGCGTGTGGGTGTCCAATTTACCCAGTACCATTTATTGAAGAGACTTGTTTTTTTACTTATTGTATATTCTTGGCTCCTTTGTGGTACATTAATTGACCCTATGTGGATAGTTTATCTCTGGGCTTTCTAGTCTATCCCACTGATCTATGTATCTGTTTTTTTTTTTTTTTTTAAAGATTTTATTTATTTATTTAAAAGCGAGAGAGAGCGCACAAGCAGGTGAAGGAGCAGACGAGTGGAAGAATCAGACTCCCTGCTGAGCAAGGAGTCCCACATGGGACTTGATCCCGGGACTCTGGGATCATGACCTGAGCCGAAGGTAGACGCCCAACCAACTGAGCCACCGAGGTGCCCCCTATGTATCTGTTCTTATGCCAATACTGTAACTTTTATTACTATGGTTTTGTGATAGAGTTTGAAATTAGGGAACATGATGCTTTTTGTTTTGTTCTTTCTCAAAATTGGATAACCTGTTGGGGGTAATATTTGGTTCCATACAAATTTTAAAATTGTTATATTTATGTGAAAAATGACACTGGACTTTTGATGGGGAATACATAGAATCTGTAGATTGCTTTGGAGTGTAAACATTTTAACAAATCAATTGCTTGAATCCATTAGCACAGAATATTTTTCCATTTATTTTTGTCTTTTAAATTTTTTTCATTAATGTTTTTTGTTTTTAATGTACCATTCTTAAATTTATTCCTAGGTATTTTATTTTTTGATGCAATTGTAAATTGGATCTTTTAAAAAAATTGTCTTTCTTATGGTTTGTTTTTGGTATATAGAAATACTACATATTTTTGTATATTGGTGGTGTATCCTGCAACTTTCCTAAATTTGTTTATTAGTTCTAATAGTTTTTTGGAGGAGTCTTTAGGGTTTTCTACATGTAGATAATGTCATCTTCAAATAATGAGAGTTTTGCTTCTTCCTTTTCGATTTAGATGTCTTTTATTTCTTTTTATAGTCTAATTCTTCTGGGTAGGACATTCAATACTATGCTGAGTAGAAGTATCAAGAGTAGGTCTTTGTGTCTTATTCCTGATCTTAGAGGAAAAGCTTTTGGCTTTTCACCATTAAGTATGACATTAGCTGTTAGTTTGTTGTATATGGCCTTTATTATGTGGAGGTACATTTCTTCTATATCCACTTTGTTGAGAATTCTTTTCATAAATGGATGTTGAATATTGTCAAATGCTTTTTCTGCACCTTTTGAAATGATCGTGATTTTTATCTTTCATTTTGTTAATGTAGTATACTACATTGATTAATTTGCAGGTATGGAACCATCCTTGCAAACCTAGAAGAAACTCCACTTGATCATGGTGTATGATCCTTTTAGTGTATTGTTAAATTGGATTTGCTAATATTTGTTGAGCATTTTTGCATCTGTGTTCATCAGAAATACAGGCCTGTAATTTTCTTAATTTGTGGGCTGGGGGTAGGGAGTGGGAAGGGAAGGGTTGGGAGGGAAGAGGTAAAAGGCAACTTACTGGGGGAGATTGTACCTGATTTGAGACCTAGAAAATGAATGAGATAGGGAGGGAGGGTATTTCAGGCTGAGGGAATAGCATGTGTAGTGAACCAGTGGAGGTAGAGATGGGTCAGTGAAGTAGGGGAATGGGAGATGATTCTCACAGTATAGTTGAAGTCTAGTGTGGACAGGGTAGAAGAGGGCGATTAAACATGAGACTGAAATGGAAGTTAGAATCAGATCATGGAGAGGTTTTGTACTCTCTTGCAAAAACCATGGTAAACTATTGAAAATGTTAAGCAAAATTGGCTATGCATTCTCCAATTTTTGGTGAATGGAGCAGGTGGAGGCATCTGGCATAATGATGGAGGGGCCTAAAATCTTGACCTTGGGAATAAGGTTTAAGACCTTGTCTGGGAACTAGGATCAATGATCAGAATTTTATTGTCATTGTGTGCTGGTAAACTAGCTCTCTTGTGGACAAAGGAGGAGAGGTGTGAGCTCTAATTTTAGTGTTGGCCAGTTTCCAGGGTGTAAATACTCCTAACCAGTGTGCACAATTACTGAAACTTTAACAGTCAGCTCTTGCAAGCCATATGAGCCTATCTCAGTACCACTAGCTTTGCCACCAAGTTGACTTGAGGACAGAGCTCCTGAAGATTGCATTAGAGATCCTTAACCATAGCTTTCAAACTTTACCATACATCACTATAACCAAGGGCACTTATTAAAGCATAGTTGCTGGGGCCCACCCCCAAAGTTCGATTCGTTGCATCTGGGGTGGGATCTGAGAGTTTGCATTTCTCACAAGTTTGTAGGTGATGAATCTGGGGACTATGCTTTGAGGAACACTGCCTTCAAATCAACCCCTTTGTTCCTACCCCTAGATGAGATTATTTCCAGATTTTTATGGAGGGGATGAACCTATAGAAAATTGCTCCCTTTGTGTAGATAAGAAGGAAATGATACAGAGATTCATGTTAGTCATGAAAGAGAAGACATTAATGGCAACATCATGATATAGAAGGAATCAAAATTTAAACTAAGAATATTTGGATTGAGTGTTGCCTTTGCTGGATAGACATAGGTGTGTTTTTCTACTTGAATTGTAGATGATTCTCCTATCTACAAAATAGGGACTCTGATATCAGCTATGTGATAGGATTGTTGTAATGATCAGGTGAAGCAAATTATCAACTATTGTTTATCACAGCAAACTATCATTTCTAACCACAAATGACTGTACAAATGTTAGCTATTGTTTCAGAAATGATCAAGTCCCAAGCTAAAGCTCAGAGAGATAAAACGATTACATAGCTAGAAGCAAGGCCTGCTTATTTTCAATTTAGTGGACTTTCTCTTACATTAGTGGTTTTCAAATATTTCTTTTAGCCAAGGGACCCTTTCTTCGAATGAAACCCTGAGAGGAAGAGCAATATAGGAAATAATGAAAAAGGAGGTGGTCTTATTAAAGTAGGAGAAGGAAACAATCACTGCAGGCCTGCAGCAATGCCCCTGAAATCTTGAGGTATCAGAGTCCAGTGTGCAAACCTGAGTGCTTGCCTGCCTTTTCTGGAAGCAATGTCTGAATGAGGTGACAGTAAGCAGGCTCACTGGGCAGGCACGGGTAAGTTCAGCACCAGTGGGTCTCCTGTTAGCAGCACATGAACATCACCTGATGGAGCTTCGAAAAATCCCATTGCTTACGCTACACCCCACACCAATTGTATCAGAACACCTGGAGTATTTACAGTTGTCTATACTGTAAGTTCCGTAGGTGATTTTAGTGTGCAGCTCAGGTTGATAACCAAATATATACCAGTGGTTCTCAAAGTGTGACCACCAGCTTGTTAGAAATGTAAATTTTCAGACTCAACCCCAAACTCTGCATCAGAAAACTCTGGGGTTAGGGCTAGACATCTGTGTTTGAACAAACTTTGCCACTTTAGGGAGGGACCCACTACAGGTGTTTCTGAAACCAGAGGTCACTTCTGTTATCTGACAACCTAGAGATGCAGATGGCTGATTCTTTGTATTCTCAGTATTGTCTAGTGTAGCACCTGGCTGTTTGTGTGTGTGTGTGTTTTATTTTTACAAGTGGGGAGAATAAAGTGATACATATATTTACATGTATTGATTATTTTTGTTAACTTTGTTTCTCAGTTTAACTGGAATTGCCATGAGGAAATTAGAAAATGAGGGAGATTTTGTGCATGAGGAAAGAAAGGAACAGGTCTAGATTTGGGGGAGACAAAGGAACCATGGAGGAAGATGTGGAATGCTGAAATCGGGAAAAAAAGAGAAATAAAGAATTCTGAGGATTGCTGTGCTCCTGTAGGCAAGAAAAAAATCCATGTAGAAAATGGTGAGTGTACCAGAGCTAACCTGGGCCAGGAGCCAATGGTCTCCAGTCATGTGCCCTTAATTTACCTTATGGCTGGACATGAGTTCATCAGTCCCTGTCTCAGCTTTCATGTTCAACCAGATTTTTCTGCTAGGTTACCTAATGGTCCCGTGGGTTCCCTTCCCAGTACTGACTACAGGTTATAATTACTCTTTTGATGTGTGTGCTTGTTATTACTTATAGAGACTATAAACTCCATATCATAGCCTGTGTCCAAGATGGCCCCCAGAGATTCTAACCTTCTTGCAGTCCAATCTGTGTATATTCCCCTCCCACAGTGACTAGGCCTAACCTTTGTGACTAGTATTGTGAAAATGACAGATTGTGACTTCTGAGGTTAGTTCATAAGAGACATTGTGGCTTGCTCTTTTGTGTATCACTCACTCTGGGTGAAGCCAGCTGTCATGTCGGCTTTCAGTTGGGTGCAGACCTGGCAGGTGTCTTGACTAGAAACTCAATGAGAAACCTAAATCAGAGCTGCCCAGCTAAAGCACTCCTGAATTATTTACCTGAAAAGAGTGTAAAATAACAAAATTTTATTGTTGTTTTAAGCTGCTGAGTTTGGGGATAATCTGTTACACAGCAGTATATAACTAATGCACTCAAGGAAGGTAGGGTCACTGTGTTTTGCTCTTCACTGCTTCCTCAGAACTTAGCACAATGCTTAGCTTGCATTGTAAGTTCACTAAATACTGTTTCAGCATTTGAATGTTTTCTCCTTCCCCCCACTTCACATGCACATACACATAAACCCATTCTTTCTCCATAAACCCACCTCTCCAGTTTGGCCCACCTTACCCTCAGTAGGCTTTGTGCTTCTTCATCATATTTCTTGATTTGATTTTGAATCCTTGCCTGTGCCTAATGTAATCAGCAGCCATTGGAGAAGCCTTATAAACAGAGTAATGTCTAAATTGTATTTATACTTCAAAACCCTGCTCCAATCCCTCTAAAGCTTCCCAAATCACTACAATACACAGAACATACCTTTCCTTCTCCACAGGATTAGTCAGGGTTCCAGCAAATGGCAAACTCAAATTGATTCAAAAATAATTTAATAAATGGACTACTTACAAAGGTGCAACCAACATTGAGGAAAACCAAGAAGGAATGGTGAAGCACCCTGAGGCTAGTGATAGCTGGAAACCATTACCATCTGTAGGCTGAAAGGGAAAGTAGAGTGGTGGATGGACGTCTAATAGGACCCTGTAGTAAACGGACAGGCAGGAACCAGGGAAATAAACACATTTGCCTCACTTATTCTGCCCTCTTGATCTCCTACTGGGCCTTCCATTGACTGAATCCAATCGGAATCTGGAAGCGGGAGTCTGTTGGTATATCCGTATGGGTCAGCCTCATGGCCACACAGTGGGTATAGACAGGATGGACAGGGGTCTGGAAGGGCATATGGAAAATATCCAGTAAATTCCCTGCCTCTCCATAGCTCTTACTGCCTGTCCATCAAGCTCTTACTCGTGGAATTTCTTATGTTATTACTGTGCATTAGTGTTTAACTTTTGTATGTTGGTTAACATTGCAGGTATTAATGATTTCTCTTCCCAGCAATATTACATATTTGTAGAGGGTGATGAATATGTCTTAATTTATTTGGTCATCTTAGCATTTATTATAAAGTTGGCATTCCAATATAAATATATTGATGGTACAAATTTTTTTTTAAAAAGGTATTTATTTGTTGAGGGTTTTTCAATGAGCTGTCAAACCCAAAAGTGTAGGGACTATATTTCTTTAATGTTAGGTATGGCCAGGTATATTTCAATGCAAACCAGACTTTATTTTATTTTATTTTTTTCAGACTTTATTTTAAAGTTAGAGTCTCTCAAAGGTGGAATGGCATCTTTAAAGGACATCTATGCAAACTTTAAAGCATGAATTCCTTCTTTAATATCCCTGATATATTATTACCTAGCTGGGGCTTTAAACACTTCTAACTGCAGGGATCTCATTATGTCATGAAGTACTGAAGTATGTTCACTAGCTCTGTTTCTCATATGAGCCTCTGAGTAAGTTATTTGCCTTTAGTCCCTGGCAATCACTGATCTATTCTCTGTCATTATACTTCTGTCTTTTCCAGAATACTGTATAAATAAAATCAATTACAGCGTGTAACCCTTTTGAGACTGTCCTCTTTCTCTCAGCATAATTCATTTGAGATTCATCTAAGTGGTTGAGTCTGTCAATAGTTTTTTTTTTCTTTTTTATTGCTATACAGTATTCTATCATTTAGATGTGTCATAGTTTGTTTATCCATTCATCCATCAAAGGACATTTGGCTTGTTTCTAATTTTTGGCAATTTTAATCCATATCTGGGAATGTCAAGAGGGTAAGGACAGAGAGAGAAAAAAAGATCAATAGGGGTTTACCCCACTCTCTGGAATGACAGCTTCTCTGATTGAAGAGGAAGGTTCTCCTTCTTCAGAGTTTTGGGCTCTTGGGGGTACCTTTTTGGTACAGTGTTGTGGCTTCTCTGGATGTGAAACTATTTGGGTGATGTGCTGCAAGAGAACAGAAGAAAGAGAGAGAGAGAGAAAAGGAGATTTCTCTTATTCTTCCTTTATGTTAGGAAACCTCTTTCCTTTTCCTTTGGTGGTCTCTGTCAGTGTTGACGCCCGGCTCTGGGTTTTGGGTTACACTGATTCCCGGTCAGAAGATACGAGTAGGAAAAAGTGGTAACCTCCCTGCTGGTTTGGTGGTACTTCAAATTCTGGTTTTCTTCCCCAATTGGCATACTTGTTTACTTTTCAGAATCCTCACAAAGCTGTTCCATGCATTGCATGTAAGCTTTATGGATTCATTCAATGGGAAGGATAGGCAGAGTGTGCTTATTTACTCCTTCTTACCTGAAACTAGATCGTTCTTTGAGTTTTTAATATCAAGTATTACATTTTTTTAATTTCTAGCTTAGTTTTTCTGCAAAGTTGCTTGGAGATTTGCAATTTCTTCTTTTTTAAAGTGAATATGAATGCATGTTTTATTTCCGTGTCTGATAACCTCAGTATCTGAAATTTTTGTGAGTCTTTATCTGCTTATTTCTTTGCATATATTTTTAATGAATCTCTATTATGAGAATATGTTTCTTGGAATGTTACCAATGGGGATTCTTTAAAGCCTGGACTGAGGGTGGATTATCCCAGGAATGAATTTTATTTGCTTCTGCTCAGTGTTTAGGGGTGCTACCAAAATGGTAATAATTTATTTATTTTTTTATTAAAAAAAAATTTTTTTTTTAAGATTTTATTTATTTATTTATTGGAGAGCGAGCAAGAGAGAAACAGCATGAGAGAGGAGAGGGTCAGAGGGAGAAGCAGGCTCCCCGCTGAGCTGGGAGCCCAATGCGGGACTCGATCCCGGGACTCCAGGATCATGACCTGAGCCGAAGGCAGTCGCTTAACCAACTGAGCCACCCAGGCGCCCCAAAATGGTAATAATTTAAAGTAAATTCTTGGTTTGAGGTTTTGTGGGGTATCCATGTAGTGTGAATTCGGGCAGTGAGCTCATGTGAAGGCAAGGTTGTGGGTTAAACATTCTGGGGATTTGTTTTTAATTTCTTTCATTGTTGAGATTCCAGAAAGGCAAACTTTTTTGCAGTCCCCTAATAGAGAACACATTTTTTTTTTTTTCTAATTCACCCATTTTCCAAAAGTATAGTTCTTTGAGTTTTTAGCTTTATGGGTTGGGTCCACTCTTGGATATCCTTGAACTTGATATTTAGTGTTTTGAGCCTGGCAAGAACATGAAAATCAGTGGTTAATTTCAACAGATTTAACTACTGTCCTAAAGTTAAAAGATGGCCTCACTGGTCTACCTCTATTCACTTAGTTTTTGGCCTCAAATACTCAAATAACTATTCCTTATTTTGTTCCCTCAATAATCTTTGCATTTATAAAGATTTAAAAACATGTACAAGCATTTTTGTTATCTTCTGTGGGAGAGTCATTTGTTTGTCCACCATGTTCCCAGAAAGGGAATATTCTTTCCACTAGACCATGTACTGGAATTCGATTAGATCTCAATTAAAGGTATATTGAATACATATGGTATAATAGGAAGGGTTGGGAGACTGAAATTGTGGTTTAGTGTTTTTACAACATTACCAGTTGGGCATGAAGAAACCACATCCTTTTTCTGAACCTCAATTTCCTTATTTTCTATGTGACAGGATTGGCTTAGATCACTTCTGACACTTGGAAACGCTATGATGATTGCTTATTAAGCCATGTCGTGGAGGTGATGATCAGTTTCTTCCAGTCTAATATCTGTTATCATGACCACCTTTAAACAGTCCATGTTTAAAATATTTCAACATCTTAGCTCCTGTAATCAAAGGAATGCTGAACAGGGCCTTGTTGGATTTTTTTCTTAGTGGAGTTTGGATTGTTAAGAATAACATGATTCAGTATAGCTTGATAGCATTATTTAGGCAGGAGGGAGTGCATTCATCTCAAGAGTTTGTTACTGGGATCTCTAAAAGCAATATCCCAGTACTGCAAGTATAATTCACTGCACACAGAATCAGGAGGCCAACGGTAGTATGGTGTATTCATCAGCTCTGGTATGTGTATGTGTTTATGGCCATCTTGGCATCTGTGGGTAATACAGGACAGAGACATTTTGTGCAAAGTGAACACTTTTTTTTTCTGCCTCTCTAGGCAAATAGCCCACATATTTAAAAAGCAGCAATTGCCTTCTTAGGTAGCAAACAACATCCCTGTTGAAGTGATACAGGATATTGTGTGACTTTCCTTTAATCCTAAGTGTTTGGGATGTTCCAAAGCATATACAAACACCTCTGAACCCCAAACCAGAAGGTGCCTAGAGATGATCCTGTCAAGTTATATTTTAACTTCTGTGTTTGCAGAAGCTTTTTTTTCTTCTGGAAAAAAAAGTGCTTAGAATCTTAATATATGAAACATTAAATTTTTAATAGCATAAATTTACAAACTCAAGTTTTATAACATTTGTTTGGTATAATATTAATGCAGGAAGTCATTTTGATGAAACAAATTTCAAACTCAGTTTGAATTTAGAACTTTATTCAACCAACATTTACTGATTTTCTATTTGTTGTGAGATACTAAGGCATTAAGGTACTATTTTTTGTATAGATTTCAGGATATTATGGATAATAATAGCAGTCTTATGTCAGTTTTTCTTAAAAAATTAAAATAAGGGGCACCTGGGTGGCTCAATCGTTAAGCCTCTGCCTTCGGCTCAGGTCATGATCCCAGGGTCCTGGGATCAAGAGTCCCGAGTTGGGCTCCCTGCTTGGCGGGAGGCCTGCTTCTCCCTCTCCCACTCCCTCTGCTTGTGTTCCTGCTCTCGCTATGTCTCTCTGTCAAATAAATAAAATCTTTAAAAAAAATTAAAATAAAATTTTGCAGAACCCTAAAACACCTACCTGGAGTATTCCACAGAATGCAGTTTGAATTGCACTGGTCTCATCTAATCCCACTGAAAGAGTTAATAATATTCCCAGAGGAGGAAGGTAAAATAACATTTGTTGTGTGCCTATTAAGTGCTGGTGATGAGAGGTTTTCCAAAGACACGGTCAGTATGTTTTTTGAAATGTATCTTTGCGTCAGTATTGATAATGATATTTTTAGGCCCATTTTATAGAGGAGAAAATTAGGGTGCCAAGAGGCTGAAGAGGTAGGTAGACCTTTTTAGATGTATTCATGATTTTGCCTATTAGTTTAAATAGGAGTGATTTGGCCAGCTGTGTGTTTTAAGTAATGTATTCTGTGTATTTTACAGGTATTACTTTATAATCCTCAAAAAGTTTTGAAGGAAATAAACATTTTCCCTATTTGACAAATGAGCATACTGAGGCACAAGAAAGTTGTGTCACTTGGCCTAGGAAGTATGGGGTGGGGAGCGAGTGACAGAGCTGGAATTTGAACCCACGTGGTCTGGCTGAATAACTCTAAGCTGCCTGAGCTAAATGGTTGTCAGTGCTCTGCAGCTGAAGACCACCAGAACACACCCACGGTTCAAAAGGTGAGTTTAGTGGTCATAGGAATATTGGAGTGTTAATCTTAAAAATAAAAGCATCAGTTATTTTATCAGCAAAGTGAGTTTGGTCAGGAATAGCAGAGAATTGCAATTTGGGACATGCATGCTAGGTCAAAACCATAGAAAAAAGGAAAGGAACACTCTTTTACAGAGAAACAGTTGAAGATAGGAGGGACTGTTGTAAACAGAGTCCACTGGAGTAAACTGGGTGTTCACAGGGTAGTGGCTTTTCATTGGCTGAGTTGTGAGAGCCTGTCATTGGCTGGGCTGTTGCTGGTAGAGGAGAAAAACCTTGCTTCCTCCTGTTGGGATAGTAAAGTAGGTAGAGCAGTAGGACCAGAAAGGTATGTCTCTTCCTCTTGAGGCTGCAGTTAAGGGCATGTGGTAGGGCATGAAAGCTCCCCCTGCTGGCCTCTCGACTCCATTTTAGTGAGGTTTCTCTGTTAATTTTCACAGGAGGATGCTCACAGAGAACAGTGGAATGTCTCCGTAAAATGGTGTTAGAAGGGGTTTATAGGATTAGGATTGAATCTTGTAATTTGAAGAGGCTTTGGGGAAGCAAAGCTTTGTTCTGGATTGTGTGCTGTCTTAGAATGGGATAAACCTATAATTGGGTTTCTCAGTCTTAAAGGAAAGGAGTGAAACTAGAGTTGAATTGGTAAAGAAGCAGCAATCACCATTATCTGGGAAGGGCAGGGCGCAGGGATATCTGGTCATTTTGGTGGTTTGGACAATGTTTATATGTTGTCTGTTCAGGCATGATTACAAAAGGTCTTGTTTTTATCTTGATCCATCCGATGTTGTCTGATGTTGATACTCTGAAATTATGGATAGTCAACAGGAAACCACCCAGGCCTAATTGTTCGAGCTATGCCAGCTCCATCAACTCCATTATGTAGTGACAGCGTCAGGCCAGGTCCTTGCCATGTGGGATGCTTTTCTGTCTTCTACAATGTGGAGTGCCAGTTAATGGGCCCTCTGTGATTGGTGTGTGGAGTCTGAGCTGGAAGGGAGCAAGAAAGGATGCAAGGAGACCAGTTAGCAGGTTGTTGCTTGAGGCCAGGAGAAAGATGTTGATAGCTTGGCCATAAGAATGGTGGTGGGATTGAATGTCAGTGGGAATCACATATTTTCTAAGAACCCAAGCTGTGATTTACTGGGATCGAGGCACAAAACCATCTGAGGAAACACAACATAGTCACCAACACTTAGTCATCACAGAATGATGAGGAGGAGAACAGTCTTAGGAGATACTAACTCTGCTTCATCTTCCCTATATTCTTAGGCTACTGAATCTCTGATTTCCAAAGAGGCTGAGATTTATAGAGATGTTGCCCAGGTTACTTGGATTGTTTTTGCAAACTTCTTGAGACCTTCAAAAGTACTTTTTACCAGCTGAAACTCTCTTTTTTTGTTATTGACAAAATCCTCCCAGAGGGCATGTAGGAGTTAGATTTGTGTTTGGGGGTTTGCATTACATATGATCTGATCAGAACAGAGAGAAATGCTTTTGATTATGAGTATAGTAGACATATAAGTGAGGACTAGAGAGATTTGTATGTTGTGGGGAAGGGGAAATGATTCTAAAACAAATGACCATGTAACCATGAGCCTGCTTGTCTCCTTGAGTCCTTCGGGATTTGAAATAAGTCCAGCTTAACTAAAGAGTAGTTTAAATGGTTTTTTTTCTCAACTGCCTCTTATACCTTGGCCTTTAGCATAAAAACACAAAACAAAACAAAACAAAACACAACCTCCTCCCCCCCCCAACCACCTCAACAAAAAACCCTGTGAGCTATTGGTTCTTCAAAGGGGAGAAAAGCAGAGTAATTAAGACTAAATTGGGTTTTGCCTCCATATTTATAACAACTGTTAACAAAATTCAAGAGGATAAATTTGAAGATCTAATTGGCTTTATTAAGCAATTCATGAATTGGGTAGCAACTTATATAGCAAGTAAGGAGATGCTCTGAGGAGTTTTACAAAATGAAAGGTTTTGATAGGAAGAGGGTGGGGCAAGGGAATTATTAGCAAAAGAAAAGGAGGGATTGTTTCAGGGTAAGACATCTTTTTTGGGGGGAAATAGAATGGCAGGTTATGTTGTTGTTGTTTTTTTTTTATTAAGCAGATAATCTCGCTAGTGCTGGTAAGGAAATTTCAGATTGACTTTTTTAAAGGTCACATTCCTGGGATAGTCTGAAACTGTAATTAGGTCTTGGTTTGCTGTTGCAGAGGACAAATTACTCCATTTTGGGCTTGTGTTTTGTTTTGTTTTTAACACAACTGAAACTCTAGAGATTTGTCAAGCCTTGTATTGTCATGTTATAACCTCACTAGAAATGCAATATGACAGCCTAGATTGAATTCTAGTGTCATAACCTTGTCAGAATTCTCATTTCAGAATCTACCCAGGATTTTAATGTTAAAACTGTAGGAGTTTAGGGTGCCTGGGTGGCTCAGTTGGTTAAGCGACTGCCTTCGGCTCAGGTCATGATCCTGGAGTCACAGGATGGAGTCCCGCATCGGGCTCCCTGCTCGGCAGGGAGTCTGCTTCTCCCTCTGACCCTCCTCCCTCTCATGCTCTCTGTCTCTCATTCTCTCTCTCTCAAATAAATAAATAAAATCTTAAAAAAAAGCCCAAAACTGTAGGAGTTTAAGCACCCAAGTTAAGATATGAGACAAAGAAATTAGATAGAACCCAAAATATAACTTTATTATTGCTAAGATCAGGTAGTGGATAATATGCCAAATACCTGTATGCAAGTGGACTTTATAATATGCAACCCCAGAATTCAGCAGTTTTACCTCTCAAGCATGGCATCATGCCTTCCTTTTTCCAGGAGGGTTGGAGAGAGGCTGGAAACACCAGTCTCTTGAGCTTCTTCATGTGGGGGGAAATTAAGATAGGGGGACAATTTCCCAATATCAGGGAGGAAAAATTTCTCTCCTTCAGATTTCTGGTCTAAGTGATGTAGGAAAGACTTTTTCTTCTGCCTTTGTTTCCCACATCATAAGAATTAAATTGACAAGAGATAGGTTAATAGTAGATAAAAACAAAGTTGAACTATGTGTGCATGAAGGCCCATTAATGAAATGGAGACCAAAAGAAATGACCAAGACTGGCAATTTTTTTTTTTTTAAAGATTTTATTTATTTTTTGACAGAGACACAGCGAGAGAGGGAACACAAGCAGGGGGAGTGGGAGAGGGAGAAGCAGGCTTCCCTCAGAGCAGGGAGCCTGATGCAGGGCTCGATCCCAGGAGCCTGGGATCATGACCTGAGCTGAAGGCAGATGCTTAACGACTGAGCCACCCAGGCACCCCCAAGACCGGCAATTTTTATATTTTTTAGGTGAGACAATAAATCTGCGATGAATTGACAGGTCAAAGAAAACTTTGGTAAGAACTTCAACTCATAAGGAATTTTAAACAGAATTTGGGCCAGGGCAGTAAATTAGTAAAAAGTAACAGGATTTTTTTTTTATATGGCCTTTTTGGCTCTGAATTCCCTATGTCTGGTGATAAGGATATCTCTTTACCTCCTGGTACAGGGAGGGTTCCTTTCACATAGGGGATTTATTTCTTACATTCTGGAGACAAAGGAGCATTCAGAGTGTTCCTCTTGCATTGGCTGTTTCTTAAAAACTGTTAATTGAAAATAATCAATATGACCAAGTGGCACATTTTAAGGCAAGCTGCCATTGGCTCCTACATACTAAAAATTAAATTAGGCAAAATTCTGTCTCATGGAATTTGTATAGTCTAAAACCACCACTTAGCCTGAAACAGAGTACCATGAGTGAACATGGATTTAAACGTGGATTTAAATGTTTAAATCCCAACCAGGATTATGTAGTTATAAATCAAGTGATTCTAGATTTTTAATGATAAGTGAATTATGGAAGGAAAACATGTTCTGACCTCAGAGCAGATTAAATAGTTTACATGATAATTAGATACTTTTAGGCAAGGGTGCCTGAGTGGCTCAGTTGGTTAAGCATCTGCCTTTCGTTCAGGTCATGATACCGGAGTCCTAGGATTGAGTCCTGCATCAGGCTCCCTCCTCCATGGGGAGTCTGCTTCTTCCTCGGCCCCTCTCCCCACTCATTCTCTCAATCTCTCTCTCTCTTTCTTGTTCTTTCTCTCTCTCAAATAAAAAAAAAAATAGATACTTTTAGGCAAGTAACAATGAGAACTCTCATTGTGTGTGCCATTTTGGAAATAATGATTTAATTGGTTAGAAACCAATGAACTTTGATATTTTGGAGGAGATTCCTGGTCCATGTAAATAGTGGTCAGTTAAAAAAATCACTTCCCCAGTAAGTTTCATGGAGTCACCACTCTCCTTTCTCTCCTTATCCCCCACTACTTCATGTCTCCACTCTCTGCACTCATAATATGCTTGTTTCTATTTCATAATGCGTTAAATGCATTTAGTATGTAACCTTTGTGTTCCCTATTAGGCTCTAGTTTTGTTTTGTTTTGTTTTTTAAGATTTTTTATTTATTTACTTGACAGAGACACGGCGAGACAGGGAACACAATCAAGGGGAGCAGGGGAGGGAGAAGCAGGCTTCCCACGGAGCACGGAGCCTGATGCAGGGCTCGATCCCAGGACCCCGGGATCATGACCTGAGCCGAAGGCAGACGCTTAATGACTGAGCCACCCAGGCGCCCCTAGGCTCTAGTTTTTTGAGGACAGTTTCCCGGGAGCTGATAGTCTTCTTGTATGTGCTGGTGCTCAACAAAAATATTTGTTTCTTGTTATCTCTGGTTGTTAGAACAGCACCTAGCATAGTGTCTTACATTGAACTCCCTGAAAACAGACTCTGAGGAGTTGCATGAGGAAAGCTTACTAAGGAGTATTCTCAGGAGATGGACCTGTCAGGAAGTGAGAAGGCAGGATTGGGCAATAGAAGTGGCTGTTCCAGAGTGGAATTGCGACTAAGGCCCATCACTCACCCTAAGGGAAACACTGGGGTTGGGATGTCATTCAGAGCTGTTACAAAGTTAGGCAAAGGGTGGGGCTTTCAAATCTAAAGGAAAGCTATCCATTAGGGGAGGGGACATGACCCTGGGTGGGGCAGTTCTCTGCTGCAGGCGGTAATTTTCAGTGAGGATTGCAGCTGTGAGCTGTTAGCAACCAATATTCCCAGAAGCTAGAGCACGTGAGCCTGAGGGGATTTTGTTGATCCTCACAGGATCCACTACGGATAATTGTCCTTTCTGAAGGAAACAGACTGCCATACACCTAATAACATTTAAGTAGACTAGAACCAAGATTTCCAGACTCTTCCTCCCATGGCCTTTTCACTCTCGGTGGTGACTCAAGTCACATTTTACCCATTAAATATCTCTAATTGTTTCAGGATATCTTTTCCTTTTTTTTTTTTCTTTTGATTTTATTTATGTATTTGACAGAGAGAGACACAGAGAGAGAGGGAACACAAGCAGGAGGAGTGGGAGAGGGAGAAGCAGGCCTCCCACCGAGCAGGGAGCCCGATGGGGAGCTTGATCCTAGGACCCCGGAATCACGACCTGAGCTGAAGGCAGACACCGAATGACTGAGCCACCCAGGCGCCCCAGGATTTCTTTTCCTTTAGTGCCCGTGGTTTTTGGTCATGCCACTTCGAAGAATGAAGAGGTGAATGAGACAGAAAAGTGGTGGGCAGCAAAGCAAAGTTGATTAAGTGATAGTACAAAGCTCCAGAAGAGGGAGGGGGCCCGAGAGGGTTGCTGTTGGAGTGTCTAAGTCCAGGGGTTTTCATGAGATTGTTGGCAGGTTTTTTAATCTGATTAATCCCCCATATGTCTGTCACCCAATCAGGTTTTTGTCTACGTGCTCATCTACCTATCAGGTAGTTGTTTCTGTGGGAAAGGGTGGAGGGCTCCTTCCAGGGTGGTGCTGTTCCCACCACCCTAAGGCATGCCAGGCAGCTGCAGGCCACTAGATCAAGCTCTTTGTTTAAATATCCAACGGGCTGGGGCGCCTGGGTGGCTCAGTTGGTTAAGCAACTGCCTTCAGCTCAGGTCATGATCCTGGAGTCCCGGGATCGAGTCCCGCATCGGGCTCCCTGCTCAGCGGGGAGTCTGCTTCTCCCTCTGACCCCCCTCTCATGTGCTCTCTCTCATTCTCTCTCTCTCAAATAAATAAATAAAATCTTTAAAAAAAAAAAAAAAAAAAGAGATAAATATCCAACGGGCTGTTGAGCTAGCCCCTGGGCCTGGGTTAAGAGGCCCAAGGCCATTCCCTTCCTTTCTGTAAAGCCTAGAACATGATGGGGTCTTTTTCTTTTTAAGGGTAGTTTCCTTAGGATGGGGGTGATGGGGGGGGTGGTGTCCCTTTGCCCCTGCCTACCTTTCTTCCTACTATCCTCCATTATAATCATGTTAGATGCCCGATGTGTCCTTGAATCATCAAGAAAACAAGGGTGTTCCGGACAACTGACTTGTGATTACCAGTCAAAGAACGCAGCCAAGGCTGACTAGGTTAGATACGTGGATCAGGTACATAATAGGTAACATTTAGCATTTACTAATTTCCAA
Source organism: Mirounga angustirostris (assembly GCF_029215605.1). Lineage (NCBI taxonomy): Eukaryota > Metazoa > Chordata > Mammalia > Carnivora > Phocidae > Mirounga > Mirounga angustirostris. Next base: position 169,055,299 of record NW_026991709.1, on the reverse strand, counting down.
ATAGTGTTCTAAGTTCTCTGCATGAATTAATTCATTTACTCCTCCACAACATCATGCGATAGGTATGTCCTCATTTTTACGATTGAGAAAACTGAGGTACACTTATTTAAGGAATTTGCCCCCAAATGATACAGTCAGTAATTGACAGGACCAGAATTTGGACTTAGAGAGTCTGGCTGGAGAGCATATGATCTTAATATTTTGGGGAAAAAAAAAATCCCTATCCCTTGATTTATTATGTACTAACTCTGTGTCAGGCACTGTGCTAAGCATTTTGCTTGACCTGTCTGATTTTTGCTCCCACAGTCCTTTGAGGTAGCTACAAATATTTATCCCCATTTTAAGGATTAGGAGATAGATTCCCAGCAGCTTTATAACCTGCCCCAATTCACACAGCTAGAAACTGGTGGGATTTAAATCCAGATCCATCTTACCTCACAGTCCCTATTTTTAGCTGATATCTCCAATGTTCTGGCTTTTATGTTTTGATAATAGGGCCAGCAAGACCTCATGGGAACATTTTCAAGTTCATGTAAGGCAAAATGAAATTGTTTACTGGGAAGGTTGAGGCCTTGAAGGAGTGTCCTTATGTTTCCACAGGTCTCAACTTAAGTGACTTTCTGTAAGAAGCAAAAATATTCAAGGAGGAGAGGTGTTTGGGTGGCTCAGTTTGTTAAGTATCTGACACTTGATATCAGCTCTGGTCTTGATCTCAGGGTCAGGTAGTTCAAGCCCTGCATTGGGCTCCAATGTTGGACATGAAACCTACTTAAAAAAAAAAAAAAAACGCAAGAAGGAAATTAACATTTATTGGGCATTTTATAAGTGCTTGATACCTTCATATACATTATCTATAGTGGGAAACAACACACAATGTTGTATTTTCTATGAAAATACAATGCCCCTACCCCCACCTGGTAAGTTACTCTTCCATAGGGGCAGGAAAGAGAAGGGTTATACTCTGTCCTGAGGAATGGAGCTTTGCTCTGTGAGTTGTTTAACAATGCCACGGGGGAATGAAACCCCAGACTACAATCTTTATAGCATTGGACCCAAACCAAATGAACTATTCACCAGTTTTAGAAAAAAAAAAAGATTTTAAGAATCAAAACAAGTTCTTTCTAAGATCCTGGTCAGGCATCCGATACATATTTTAATTTTCTTACTTTCAAACGTCAGAACACCATGTTTGCCTGTAGGATAAAGAAAATCTTGTCCTGTTGTGGTCTTCCCTTAAAAGAAGAGCTACAGATAGTTTGTCTTGGGATGTAAGAACTGCTGAACACCTGCCTGATGCCTTCACCTGGAGTTTTTGACAAGAGTGAGCAGGCAGGTTATTTACATGGATGCGGTAAGGGAAGCTGACAAGGGCTTGTTGATTGAGCCTGGCATGGTTCAGTTCCGGGAATGACTTTGGGCTGACATCAAATAGCAGTGGTTTCAGGTTTATGACAGTTATCAAATATAATGATGTGGAATGGGACCGAATTGTACTATAATAGCAATAAAAATCAACCTGGAAGGAGAGAGGCTTCCGTCTGTCTTACTGTTGCTCAGGGAGCTTGACTGTGCACATTAGAGACGGAGCCATGTCTGTGAGGGATCAGATTTTGTGATTCCCCCTAAGTGGAGTCTCAGGCCACACGGACTGCTGTGGTCACAAGGGACTTGGACTCTGACAGCTGTTTCCTGGCCAGACATCAGCTGTCACATTCACAGTCAACACTGATGGTTGCCTCCTGGGGACTTCAATTAAGGGAGGCGAGAGAAGGCTTGAGCTGGCTGGGTGAGTGCTGGTGACATTAAAATAGAGCTGCTGTTGTGCAAACCACAGGTGATGACAGCTCTCCATTTATGTCTACTCTGGAGGCTTCCCTTCTTGGATAGCTGGAGAATGATCCTTGACATTTTTTTATAGGGTCTTTTGTGTAATACGTCATCCTATTTTATGCACTCCAAACAAACAAGCAAACAAAAACCCATGGTTGAATGTGATTGAAAAATATTGTGTATGGTATCTTCCCTTTTTAAGTTAACCTTGCACATGGATTATACTAGAAACCTCAAGAAGTCCTACCTGTTTACCTGAAAACTCTAAACACTTATATGACCATGGAGAATTTTTACCTCTCAGGATCCCACGGACTTATTTTTTTAGGAAAACATTTCTCTACATTTAGGAAACCATGCCTCATTAGCTGCCATATTCAGATGGAGGTGATTTCTTGTTACATGCAAGATGTGAACAGTGCTGAGCCACCCCTGAGTTTGAAATCTGACCCCTTGTCAGAGCTGGGAGGATGCTACCGCCTGCTCAGAGGTGGCCACTAATCTGGGGGAAGTATTGCCTATACTTAGATGACTAGCGCCTTGCTAAGCTGAAAACACTGTTCCCAATGCAAGGAATCTCTCTTTCTAACACTTGTTTAAGCCAATTTTTAAGTCTTATTTTATGTTCAGGAAAGGAGCGTCGTGTGGTCTAGAGGACAGTGTGGGCTGAGAAAAGGAATCTGTTCTCCATCTTTAGGGATAAAGGAAGACAGATGGACACGAAAGGGACAGCGTGTAGGAGAATTCACTGAAACTTTAGAGGTGTTTTGTTAGCCAAAGCCCTTTGAGGCCCTGGGGTAAGTTAAGAGAACACTGAGAGCTCCCGGGCTGGCCATCACACAGGAGAGCCCCTCTCAGACCAGGAGTCTGTGGCACCACCAGCAGTATGTTGCTGTAAGCCTATCTCAAAGCTTTTGGCCAAGTCTTATATAGTTCTCAAGAGTGTTTTTTTTTTTTTTTTTTTTTAAGATTTTATTTATTTATTTGCGAGAGAGAGAATGAGAGACAGAGAGCATGAGAGGGAGGAAGGCCAGAGGGAGAAGCAGACTCCCCGCCGAGCAGGGAGCCCGATGCGGGACTCGATCCCGGGACTCCAGGATCATGACCTGAGCCGAAGGCAGTCGCTTAACCAACTGAGCCACCCAGGCGCCCCTCTCAAGAGTGTTTTTTGATGGCACAGTCTTCTCTCATTGGGAGCCTTGTAGTTACACAACATCTGTATTAATCTGGAGGCTTTAGTTTCAAGTAACCAAGCTGCAACTTTAACTGCTTCAAGCCCCCCAAAAGAATTTAGTGACTTATATACCAGGAAGGTTCAGGAATACTGTTCACACACAGCTCGATTCAGGGGCTCAAGCAGTTTCTTTGGGTCTTGGAATCTGTCTCTTTCTCTTCTCTCTGCCTCTGTTCTTATACCTCTTCCCACAGTTTCCCCCTTCTCCCCTACCTTCCCTCTCCCAGTCTCCATGATTCTGCTCTGCATTCATCTGAGCTGGCGGCTGTTTCAGGCAAGGCTTCTCTGTAAAATGGAAAATAGCTCTGGAAACCCCAGAATCACATTTTTGCAGGTTAGCAACAAAACTGAAAAACACTTTCTATTTCCCAAGACCTCTAGCAAAGTCTTTGAATTAGGTTTTTTGGGGACCAGTTTGAGTTACAGCCTATTCCCAAACCCATGACTGTGGTCAGGGTGATAGAACATGCTGACTGGCTACCTCAGGTTGCAGCCTCATTTCTGGTGCTGGGTAGAGGGTCACCTGGACCACAGGGACTGAGAGGGAGATCCTTCCCCCAAGGAAAGTTGAGGTGCTATGACCGGAAAAGGGGCAAAGGCACCAGGAAGAGAGAAACCACAGATGTCCTTTAAAATAGTATAATTACTCACATCACATGATGGGGGTCCATGGAGGGGAAGCACTAGAGGATGTTTTATCAAGAGAGAAAGGTGGGGCACCTGGGTGGCTCAGTCGTTGAGCCTCTGCCTTCGGTTCAGGTCATGATCCCAGGGTCCTGGGATTGAGCCCCGAGTCAGGCTCTCTGCTCAGCAGAAAGCCTGCTTCTTCCTCTCCCACTCCCCCTGCTTGTGTTCCCTCTCTCTCTGTCAAATAAATAAAATCTTCAAAAAAAAAAAAAAGAGAGAGAGAGAGATTGAAAGGCTAAATCAAGGTGCTTTTGCAAACATTCCATACAAATTCTGTTGGTTAGCAACCTCCTTGGGAGCTTCCTGGGTGAAACCTGAAACCAGTTCCCATACAGGGATGGCAGAGAGAGACTGAAAGAGGCAGGCCAGTCTAGATGGGTAGGTGGGGCAGGTTCAATAAGTAAGGGAACTTACGTATGAGGCTTGTCTTTGGCAGTCAGGAGACAAGTGGATCTCTCTACCTCCCCACCAAATCTTAAAAGTTTACACAGAGGTTCTAATTAGGTCAGTCACGTACACCATCCAGATAGTCTCAACCCCACATCACTCTGCCAAGGCTGTGTCCTTGGGGCAGTTTCTGGAAGCAGGGAAGTCAAGTGAATGCACATTCCAAGGACAGGGGAGGAGGTAAGAAGCCTCTGATTGTGAGGGGCCAGCTCACGGGTCAACCAACAGTCGTGTCCTCTCAATGACCTCCCCCAACAAACTCCTGCAGGAGAAAACCAGGGAGACGCTTGTATTTTCTTGTTTGAATCATGGTAACTTGTGACTTACATTGTTCTATGTTTGCTTCCATCCCCAACCCCCACTCCCCCATCATTGTCTGCTCCTCTCTGCCCTGTTTGTGGCCCAGGGCTCAGGCCCCTATGAACTAAATCACTTGGACTTCCTTGAGCTCTGACTTCCAAGTGGGTTTGGGCTATGAGAGGCATGGGCAGGAGACTGGAGGGTGGGAAGAGAAGAGTTGGGGTATCTCTATTCTGTATCAGAGCTGTAGGTCAGCAGGGGCTGCAATTTACTTATCTGAGAGTCCTTCCTGGCCACCCTTTTTTGGTTCTAGTGACACCATTTCCTCTCCTTGCCCATGCAGCCTAGAGAGTTGGTTATGACATTTTTGGCTTTCTGCAGTTGTTAGTCCTACAGTTACTTACCATGCCTTTTAGAGGCCCATGACCTTGCCCCTACCTCTGTAAGTAGTACTTTGCTTAACTTCTCTTTAGAAACCCATCTGAGTGTGCCTTCTCCTTCTTCTTGGGTCTGTGACCCTTATCAATAGACATTGCAGAGAGGCAATGCCTCTTTTGAGAGGCATTGAGACTTTTCTCCCTCCCCTTTCACTATTAATGGGTATAAATATCTAGACTAATATGGATCCTACAGGTTAACTAGGAGAAAGGGGAGAAAAGCCTTTTGGAAGATACAAAGGAAATGAATGCTATCATATGGTAAACCTGTTCATAAATAAGGAGCAAGAGAGGCCTATAAAATTAGCTCATTCCAAAATGACAGGAGGTAACACAGTATTTAACCCTAAATTATCTTGGATCCTAGATGCCTGATGCTAAATGAGGAATTGAGAATGTTTTCCCAATTCCAACTAGGACCATTCTCATAGACACTTGTCCGTGCTTGTCATTTTTGTTACCTAGTGTTTATCCCCATGTGATGAGTCTGTGTTTCAGGAGGAGCCAGTGGGGGAGGCGAGGGGGGCTGGAAAGACTCCATCCTAGGGATAGAGTTAGAGGTGTCAGCTTTGGAGAGAAGACTCAGTGCTAGGAGCCCACAGGAAGTAAAAAGAAGGTGCATGGATGGCTGGCCAGGGAGAAAGAAGGTGAGGTTGAGCCCACAACTGGCAAGATTCCCTTGTGGGTTCTTGTAAGAACTTGTGATTTGGCTTCATCAGTAGAATTCTGAGTCCTGGTTGTATAGACGGGCCATGTGGGGAATAGTTGGGCCTGGATCTCTCAGCTCACTCAACCCTGGGCTTCCACTGGATGCTGCTCTTTAGCCCATGCCTATGTCAAGGGCACTCATCAGGGAGAAGTTATGACTACTGTGCTAGCTGGGCATGCTTTAGTAGGGGAGGCTATGTAGTGTAATAGAGAGGACAATGGGCTGGGGTTGAAAGCTATTACATCAGGTTTCTAACTTGTTTTTGACTTGAGGATAACTTATGGAACTTGTCAAGTCTCATTGTCCCCAACCAGAAAATGGATCGGCATAATGTTCTCTCTGGTGTTTTTATCATAGGGTATGAGAGATGAAGTCAGACTTAGAAGCAAAAGACTTTATTTTAAGGCTTTTTAAAAAATCAGTCTAGTTTCTGTTCTCTCACAGTCATTGGTTTGATGTAAAAAAAACTCTAGGTAATGTGATAAATGCTCTAATCAAGGAATGAATACATATTTCTGAGAATGTGAAGGAAAACCCCTTGACCTTGCCCAACGTGAGTAGGGAGTACTTCTTCAAGGATAATAAGGCAAACAAATGAGGGAAGGGACAAGTATTCCAGACAGAAGATGGAGCAAGCACAAGGGTGCAGCAAGATTCCAAAAGAACAACAGCTACGTGAACAGTTGTAGCCAGTTAGACCAGTTGGGACCTGAATGATGGAGGACCATATATGTCAAACTAAAGGATTTGGATGTACCAGCATTTTCCAAATTATGTCCCCTAGAACAGTCCTGGGAGATAAACACTGATCACTTAAAAATGGGAAATTACCTCACTTTGTCAATTTCCTGGAGATTTACAATGTACATTAACATATTAAAAGTTCTCATAAGGACTGCAGTAAAAACATTATCTGTTTAATCTTGTTTTATTCAGTTTTGTCTACTCTTATTTAAACACATAGCTCTTTTGAGAACAAATGCATTTTTATCTCTTAGAATTAATGATCCACAGAACTCATTTTAGGGAAAAAGTACAGGGAGATTATCATAGAGAAATGACATGATTACATCTGGCTTTTAGAAGGATCATTCTAATGGCCAATGTGGACAAATGGATTACATTGGGAAGATGACTGCAGAGGACCAATAAAAAGCCTTCTGTGGTAATCCTGGAGAGTTAGGACAGGATCTTGAGCTAAGGCATTAGCAAGGGGAGCCATGAAAGAACCAGATGTTTGAGAGAGAATCAGCCATTCAGTACTTGATTTGATTGAATATGGGGAGTTAATAGGCTACAAAACTCAAACAAATTTTAAAAATCATTTATTAGGCATATAGTATAATAGCAACAAAACCAACACTGAGTGCATATTACATGCCAGGTAATGTTCTAAGTACTTGTAATAAATTGACAAAGTCTTTGCAACAATCTTATGATAGAGATGCTGTCACTTCACAGATGGTAAAATAGAGTCACACAGAGGTATAATTATATGCCCAGGGTCACACCTTTGATAAGTGGAGGAGTCATGAAATCAGGGCCTAGTGGGCCAATTCTGACCCTTCACCTGCTTTTGTATGGTTTGAGAACTGAGAATGGTTTTCAATTTTATTTTCATTTTTAGTATTTTCAAATGGTTGGGAAAAAATCCAAAGAAAAGTAACATTTCATGACATGAGGAAATTCTATGAAATTCAGATTTCCCCGGGGGCATCTGGGTGGCTCAGTCAGTTAAGTGTCTGCCTTCTGCTCAGGTCATGATCCTGGGGTCCTGGGATTGAGCCCCATGTCAGGCTCCCTGCTCAGGGGGGGTGTCTGCTTCTCCCTCTCCCCCTGCTCCTCCTCTCTCTCTCGCTCACTCTCAAATAAATAAATAAAATCTTAAAAAAGGGAATTCAAATTTCCATAGATAAAGTTTTCTTGGAACACAGCCACACGTATTCATTGCTGTCTAGTCTTTGGCTGCTTCTGTTCTACGACAGCAGTCAAGGCATTGCAACACCGCCCTGATGGCCGGCAAGCTAAAAATATTTAGTATCTATCTCTTTATAGAAAAAACTTGCAGACACCTGAATTAAGTGACACATCCAGCCTTCGAATCTAAGATTCAAAGCCATTTCCATCTCCCTGCAGGCAAAAACCACCCAGGCCCTGGAAATGCAGGCATAAGACCCTGTGTGCCTTCCAAGAGCTCCTACTGGTGAGCGATGGGTAAGTCAACAGTCATCCAGGTATCAGTGTGGAAGTTGTCACAGTGTGTGAAAGACACAGTAGGGTCTTAGGATCTGAGAAACTGTTCCTAAGTTGGTCTTGGGAAGGGGCAGGATATGTCAAGGAAATTGAGTCAAAGATGGAAATGAGACATTCAGAGAAAGATAAAGCAGCAAGACAAATGTTATCCTAGCAGGAAGCTTTCTCTGCAGCCTGTTTCTACTTTCACGTGGTCCTTGATCCTCAGCCAGAGAGGGAGCCCAAGATTCAAGAACACTTAGTATGAAGAAAGAGAATAAATTGCACTCAGAGGTTTCATACCATGTTTTGGGGGAAAAGAGAGGCTCTTGTGTTAAAATAGAAATTGATCACTGGGAGCTTCATCAGCTTTGTTTAATAGTAGCAAGCTGGTGGTAGATTGGACAAGAAAACAATTTCTTCCATTCAGGGCTGTTGTGAGCCACTGTACTACAGAAACACATTTCATCCCAATACCTTGATCAGATCCGTTTTACTTCCAGCTGGGAAGGAGCTCACGTGTAAGTGCACCTGCCCAGCATGTTCTGGTAAGAGCACATCCGGTTGATGTCTGCTGCGGGGTCTCTGCATTGTCTTCTGTGCTTCTGGAAACTGCTCCCCATCAATGGCAGGTGATGAACATGTGGAAGTAAATGCTTTCATTACATTTATTATGATGTGTTCCAGCATCCCTTGGATAGCCTGACTAACCTTTTAAGCCAGGGTAATATTTGCTCATGTAAGAAATTAGGCTCAAAGTGAGTGGAGAAACGAGATGAAGCTGGTATGCAATGCTGACGAGTTTTTGTGTCCACGACACAGGGAAACCTCATTAGTGTTGTAGTCTGCATGGCCAAGTTTGTTTAAAAAGAGCATCAGAGGGCTGGACATGGCTGCTGGGTATCAACTTTCTGCTTGTTGTTAGGCATCATGGGAACTGAACCTTTTGTTCTCATATTCAGTAAGTATTTACTGGGTGCTTGCTTCACCTGTCCAAGCAGCAGGAACACAATGGTGTCCCAAATTCAAATGGTCTCTGCCACCACAGGGAGCGTGTACAGTCTCATGGGGGCTGAAATGCCAATCACACAATAAAATAGAAACCTGAACTGTGTAAGTTCTAGGTGGTAGAGATTCCTGTGCTTTAAGAGTATGTAACAGGGAGATTTGATCTAATCAGGGAGGGCAGGACCTTGAGGAAGTGGGATCTGTCTGAGATTTCAAGATGAGCCTGAGTTACCCATATGAAGAGGGAAGGGACAGTTTCAGGTAGAGGAAGGCGTGTGTTAGCTTTATAGCTGCAGAGCTGCTTTGCTTAGCCCACTAACTCCCAAATGGCTGGTTTATAAATGCCAGGATTGCTCTCTTTATTCCACAGGTCTACCTTCACCCTGTCATGCGACTGATAGGAATTCACTTGTGGTTTAATTGACTTATTTGGCTCACTGGGTCAACAGTCTTTATTGAGAGCTATGTGCCAAGCTTAATACTGAGATGGGAACCTTGTGATCAGCATACCAAAGCTCCTACTCCTACATTTACTGAGCTCCTACTTGACACAGTCAGATCTGTGGGTGGATTCCAAATATGCCTTTTATGAGGCTGGTAGCCTGGGCAAGATATCTAGTCTCTCTGAGACGTGGGTCCCAATCTATTTAAAAATGAAAAGGCTAGTGGTGTTTATTTAACCCGATCATTGGGAGAATTGAGTGATATACTGCAATGTGTAAGCACAGTCAGAATGAAGGAGCAACTCAACGAGTGTTTGTTGGTCAAATAATGGAGTTTGTCTGGGTCCCATTTTGGGATTTAGAGTCCAGCCTGGTCCATCTCCATTTATGCAGGGATCATAACATTCTTCTTCAACTGTCTGTCTGGCAGTTCTCCTCTTTTATTAGACTCAGAAATAGATTTATACCCTTATAAACTCTAGCCATTCCTTTTCTGGTCAAAGCATGAACACGTTATCAAAGAATTATGTATTTATATATTTCTAGCAACTGCATAATGATTGGTCCAGCTAAATACTGGGGAAAAAAAACCACAGATGGTCATACTGTTACAATCCATGAGTCTTCAAAAGGATTGATGATTAGAGAACTCATGAAAACTGCTGTTTATTTTAGGCCAACACCTGACAGGAGAAATGCATGCACATAGCTTTGCCATCTTTCAGTCGTGTTTCCTATTTTAGAGAAAATCAAATTCTATCCAAATAATGTTCTTGCTTTCAATGTCTACATCAGCATTGCCTGTAGGAAGACTATCATGCTTCATTTTGTTAAGAAATAGGTTTATGTCAGTGATGGAGCCATGCATTTTATTGTTTGATGCCTCCTAAATCTGAAATTATAGAATCCAGGTGCTTGCCTACAGGATAAAAATTACGGTTGCACTCACCCTTCTTCAGAAAATCTCTTCTAAAATTTTGGCTTTTAGGAGATAGGACATAGAAGAAAAAAGCAAATATGCCCAAACAGCACTATTTATAGACTTCGCTTAAATGGAAGAAGTATTTATTGACTCATGCCCTCTCAAAGAAAGGATTGGAATGGTCTATTTGCTAGCACAGGCTTCATGGAGCATCATCTAGTCTTGAGGCTCAGAGGAAAGATGAGGCTCCTGCTGCTAGCCAACATATTGTGTAATTATATATTAGCAATTTATCCTGGAGAAGTTAACTTTCTTGGGATAACCCACTGCTGCTTCACCACCTTGTGCTGTCTTCCTTTCACTCATTTGTCTGTGATTTGTAATGGCTTATTTAGAGGCATGCTGTTAAAAATCTGTTTTTCTCCCAACTTATCTGGTGACTAAATAGGTATTTAATAAAAATGGTCCCGTTTCATAGATAAGAAAGCAGAACAGATGAGAAAATATGTATAAAAACATGCATTACCTTCCAGATTCTTGCTCATTACTTTCTTTCTTAACACAAAGAAGGTACCTTCTATGATCACCATCGTCGTGAAACTATTTTCTCCAAAATCTTGGAGTCTTCAACTCTCTTAGTTTCTGAGTAAGTTTCCTGTCTTCTGCAGAGTAACTAAGGCATGCCTTGACTGGATAGGCAGGAAGGCAAAGCCCTGGGAGGCAGGCTGTGGGGAGCACAGTGACATGGCTTTGGGCAGATGAGGTGGTACCAGGGGAGGTAAGCGTGCTGAAGGTGGACACAGGCACTGGGGCACAGAATACTTCTGATGTCCCCTAGATGCTTGAGAGAGATGAAGTCTCTGGTTTTGCCACACTGAAACTGAGCCAGTGTGAATTTGACACAGAGCCCTGTGCTGTGCTAGCGAGCAAGGATCTCTGAGGTCCCAAGGTGTAAAGTGGTGCTAACATGGATGACTTTGCTCTGGTTTAACTTTATGTCCTTGCTGTAGATTTCATTCTTCCCCTTGCTCCAGGCACACGGCCTATGTATTTTCCTCGAATGCAGCGATTCTCCACCATGGGAGCTTTTGCTCCCCAGGAGACTTTGTGCAATGTCTGAAGACATTTTGTTGTCACAACTGCAGGAGAGTGGGGTAGCGCTGGTGTTAGGCGTAGAGGTCAGGGATGCTGCCAACATTCTACAGTGCACAGAACAGCACCCCAGAACAAAGGACTGTCCAGCCCCAGCTATTACTCATGTCAAGATTAAGAAACTCTGCCTAACAGGACAAATTTGTTCCTGCCTTAGAGTCTCTGTCCTGCGGGTTCCCTGTGTCTAAACCATTCTTCCTTCTTGCCTCTTCCGGCTGGCTTTTGGTGGCATGCAGGTTTAACGTGTCATCTCCTTGGAGGAGGTGACTCCAGTTAGTACAGGCCTTCCCCTCCTGTTCTCAGATACTCTTCACTGACCCCCCATGCTTTTTACTGACTTTTTTTTTTTTTAGAGCACTTAGCCTTGTGAATTATGAGTTGCTCAGTAAAGATAATCACTTTTATGAAGCGTGCATTTTGCTTTTCACAAAGCAAAGAATATACAAATGCATTTGAATTTTTGATACGTCTTCTGTTTATTGCCTTTACTGTGCAGGAAAAGCTTTCAAACACCAACAAACCACTTTCACTTGTTGAAAAATGCAGAATCATTGTGCAGCAGTAATTAATTTTTTTTGGCTTTCACCTAATTAAATTTGTACAAAGAATGAAGGAAGGGCTTTATCATCCACAGGAGAAGCAAGTTGCTCACACCTGACTTCAATCACTCTGAGTAACTACTTCATTAAGACATAGGCAAGCCTAGTGACAGATCATTAATTTTCGTGGATATAATCTGGGAAGCCAAATGTTTGTAGAAAGGGAGTCTGGCAAGAAAGGCATAAATGTATTAGCACTTATTAAAAATAAGCTGTAAGTCTGTTTGCATGCTGCCTCTGTCATGTAATGAATTAATCGCTTCAGTGTAACCACCATAATAGATACATATCACAGTGTGTCAAGGAAGGTAAAAGTAGTTAGTGTCTTCATCCTCTGCTCGGTCTGGGTCTTTTACATTCTTGAATTTAAATATTTTGAGTCTAATGGAAAGAAGAACATGGAACCAGAACCAGGAACATTTGTACTCTTTCTTGCTGTAATTTGACTGTTTTTGCTGTTTTGATTTTTTTCTGTTTTTTTTTTTTTTTTTTTTTTTTTTAAGATTTTATTTATTTGAGAGAGAGAGAATGAGAGACAGAGAGCATGAGAGGGAAGAGGGCAGAGGGAGAAGCAGACCCCCCGCTGAGCAGGGAGCCTGATGCGGGACTCGATCCCGGGACTCCAGGATCATGACCTGAGCCGAAGGCAGTCGCTTAACCAACTGAGCCACCCAGGTGCCCCGATTTTTTTCTGTTTTGAAAAGGTTGAGATAAGGCAGAAGGTACCTGAAAGGCCATGTGTTCTGTCTGGGATGGCAAAAATGTACTATCTTTAGTACCACACCCATCTGGTCATTTTTAAGTATAATTGTCCCAATGTTTCAAAGGGAGTTTTAAAAATTAGAATAAAAGTAGAATTATTAGCAAATTTTACATTGCCCCGAACTAACCAGTTTTAAGGGAAATATCTTCCTGTCTCTGAATTTATCTATTCTTTCCGAAGAATTACAGTCTGCGGATGCTAATACCACCATGCTAATGGAATAATCTATTGCTCTTACAAGACTATTGCCTCAAATTAGATAATGATCTCACAAACTTCAAGTACTTTAACAACATTAGCTCTACCTAATGGAAGGAACCTCTCTATCTTCAAGGCTGAAGTCTGTCTTCTGTCTCTCTTCCTCTCTGAGGCTGGTATCCACTGATGCCGGCTTGATGCTTTGTTACAAAGACTTTGCTTGGTAACCTACATGTGGTCTGGATGTAAAAATTGAATTAGAATTAAAATGTGTGCTATTTAGAAATCAATTCAGTAGAAAGACAATAGCTTTTAGGGTCAAAACTACATCTAAATATTGGCTCTGCCACTTGTGAGCCTGTTGGGCAATTTATATTGCTTCTTTGGGTATCAGTTTTTTCATCTGAAAAAAACAGAAAAACAAAAACCAAGAACAATGATTCAGTGAGAGTTTATGTAACATACTGGCACATAGAAGATGCTCAATAAACAGTGGTTCCTTTTCCTGTAACAGTTGTCAAAATGGATTCGGGGGTTCACTTTGTAGGAAATCTTTTTTGTCCTTGGTTTTTCTTTTGGGTTATAATTGTTATTACTATGTTTATGGTAATTTAAAAAGGGTTTTTTGTTATTCCTAGAATGTGTTTATTCTTCTACACAAGCTTTTTAAATTTCATCCAGAGACTGGAAGTCTGGATGCTCTAGTTGACCTGATATGCTCCTGGATTCCATCTGTCTTTGAGGGCATTATCTCTTCTACACTGCAAGGAGAAAAAGATAACCTAAATATTTAAAACTAGGACTTTTCTCTCAAAAATCTGGGATGGATGGTGGCTCTGGATAAATTTATGTAGCAAAGATTATATTTATTTTTCTTTGTCTTTTTAAATCACAGTAATACCAGTTAATGGTGCTCTCTCTACATAAATACGCTGAGTAAAAAGAGAAGAAATAACCCCCAGAACTAGACATGATGACTTCCTGTTTCACCTTTATATCCTTATCAGCTATCTCATGGTAAAGAAGGGAGGAAACTGTGTAATAGGAAATGAGACCGTATAAATTAGGTGGAGGTGGGGGGGCGGAGCAAGATGGCGGAGGAGTAGGAGACCTGGATTTCGTCTCCTCTCAGGAATTCAGCTGGATAGGGATCAAACCATTCTGAACACCTACAAACTCAACAGGAGATCGAAGAAAAGAAGAGCAACAACTGTCTCAGCAGAAAAGCGACCACTTTCTGGAAGGTAGGACGTGCGGAGAAGTGAATCCGAGGCGATATTCGGGAGGATAGACGGCGGGGGAGGGGCCTCCGTCGGCCGCTTCTGGCGAGTGATAGAGCCGCGGAGCACAAAATCGGAACTTTTGAAAGTCTGCTCCGCCGAGGGACGTCACTCTGGTGGCTCAGCGGGGGGTGGAACCCTCCGGGACAGTGTGGTCTCAGGACCCTCGGGGTCACAGAAAGACCGGGGGTGCCTGAGGGCAGCAGAGCTCCCAGGTAACGCAGCAGGGAAGCCGGCTGCAGAGGCGGAGCCCAGGCGCGGGCTCTCAGCTGGGGTTGCCATTAACCTCGATCCGCGGCCCAGTCGGGCCCCTGCTCCTCCAGCAGGGACCCAACAAGCGGCCGATCCGGGGAGACTCACCTTCCTCCCCCGGGAGGAGCCGCGCGGGAGTGCACCGCAGGGATCTGCTGGGTTTGGAGACTCCAGACCGGGTCCGGTGCCAGAGATAGAAACGCGTGGTCACAGGCCGGTTGAGCACGGAGTGCAGCTGCAGACCGGGGAGACGGGAGTGACTGACGGCTTTTCTCTGGGGGCTCACTGAGGAGCGGGCCCGAGTTCTCGGCTCCTCTGGGGCGGAGATTGGGAGGCCGCCATTTTCACTCTCCGCCTCCAAAGCTGGACGGAAAGCTCGCAGGGAACAAAAGCCCCGGAGAGCAAACCCGAGCAGATAACTTAGCCGGGAGGGGGCAAGGGCGGGGCTATTCCGCCTCCGGCAGAGACATTTGGAAACCACGGCAACAGGCCCCTCCCCAGAAGATCAGCGAGAACAGGCAGCCAAGACCAAGTTTACCGATCAATGAGAACGGCAGAACTCCAGCGCTAGGGGAATGCTGCACATAGAATTCACGGCTTTTTTACCATGATTCCTTAGTCTTTTAAAGTTAATTTTTTTTTTTTAACTGTCTTTTTGTCTTTTTATTTCTTTTTGAATTTTTCTTTTTCCCTTTTTCAAACAACATCTTATCAATCCCTTTTTTAAAAAAAAAACATTTTTATTTTTCATTTTTAGAGTCATATTCTATCCCTTCATAGTAGTTACCCATATTTTTGGCTTATATATATAAGTTGTTCTCTCTTTAAAATTTTGAGATAGTTTCTTCTAACAGATTAAAATATACCCTAAATCTCTAGTATATGGTGTTCTCTATTCCCCTGCCTGATCACATCCTCTCCCTTTTTTTTTTTTCTTTTTCTTTTTTCTTTTTTTAAATCCTCTTTCTTTTTTCAAACAACTTCTTATCAATTCCTTTTATAAAATTTTTTATAATTTCCATTTTTACAGTCATTTTCCATCCCTTCATCATATCAACCCTTATTTTTGTACATATATAAGTTTTTCTTTCTTTAAAATTTTGGGAGACACTTTCTTCTAAAAGACCAAAACACACCCCAAATCTAGTGTGTGGCACTGATCTATATACCATATAGATCATATTTGATCACATTCTGGTTTTTCTTTTGTTGTTGTTCTTTTGTTTTGTTTGTTGTTGTTTTTATCTTTATCTTTTTCTTTTTTTTTCTTTTTTTTTTTTTTTTTTTCTCTCTTTCCCCTTCTTATCCCACTGCTTCAGGTCTTTTCTGATTTGTTTAGAGTATATTTTCTGGGGACGTGGTTACTCTGCTAGCATTTTGTTCTCTCATTAATCTATTCTCCTCTGCACAAAATGACGAGACGGAAAAAATCACCTCAACAAAAAGAACAAGAGGCAGTACCGACTGCCAGGGACCTACTCAATACGGACATTAGTACGATGTCAGATCTAGAGTTCAGAATCATCACTTTAAAGATACTAGCTGGGCTTGAAAAAAATATGGAAGTTATTAGAGAAACTCTTTCTGGAGAAGTAAAAGAGCTAAAATCCAACCAAGTAGAAATCAAAAAGGCTATTAATGAGGTGCAATCAAAAATGGGGGCACTAACTGCTAGAATAAATGAGGCAGAAGAGAGAATCAGTAATATAGAAGATGAAATGCTGGAAAATAAAGAAGCTGAGAAAAAGAGAGATAAACAACTACTGGATCATGAGGGCAGAATTCGAGAGATAAGTGATACCATAAGACGAAACAACATTAGAATAATTGGGATCCCAGAAGAAGAAGAAAGAGAGAGGGGGGCAGAAGGTATAATGGAGCAAATTATAGCAGAGAACTTCCCTAATTTGGGGAAAGAAACAGGCATGAAAATCCAGGAAGCACAGAGAACCCCTCTCAAAATCAATAAAAATAGGTCAACTCCCCGACATCTAATAGTAAAACTTACAAGTCTCACAGACAAAGAGAAAATCCTGAAAGCAGCTCGGGAGAAGAGATATGTAACCTACAATGGTAGAAACATTAGATTGGCAACAGACCTATCCACAGAGACCTGGCAGGCCAGAAAGGACTGGCAGGATATATTCAGAGCACTAAATGAGAAAAATATGCAGCCAAGAATACTCTATCCAGCTAGGCTGTCATTGAAAATTGAAGGAGAGATAAAAAGTTTCCAGGACAAAAAAAAACTAAAGGAATTTGCAAACACAAAACCAGCCCTACAGGAAATCTTGAAAGGGGTCCTCTAAGCAAAGAGAGACCCTAAAAGCAACATAGACCAGAAAGGAACACAGACAATATATGGTAACAGTCACCTTACAGGCAATATAATGGCACTAAATTCCTATCTTTCAATAGTTACCTTGAATGTAAATGGGCTAAATGCCCCAATCAAAAGACACAGGCTAACAGACTGGATTAAAAAACAAGATCCATCGATATGCTGTCTGCAAGAGACTCATTTTAGACCCAAAGACACCCCCAGATTGAAAGTGAGGGGGTGGAAAACCATTTACCATGCTAATGGACACCAAAAGAAAGCTGGGGTGGCAATCCTTATATCAGACAAATTAGATTTTAAACCAAAGACTGTAATAAGAGATGAGGAAGGACACTATATCATACTTAAAGGATCTATCCAACAAGAAGATCTAACAATTGTAAATATCTATGCCCCTAACATGGGAGCAGCCAATTATATAAGGCAATTAATAACAAAAGCAAAGAAACACATCAACAACAATACAATAATAGTGGGGGACTTTAACATCCCCCTCACTGAAATGGACAGATCATCTAAGCAAAAGATCAACAAGGAAATAAAGACTTTAAATGACACACTGGACCAAATGGACTTCACAGACATATTCAGAACATTCCACCCCAAAGCAACGGAATACACATTCTTCTCTACTGCCCATGGAACATTCTCCAGAATCGACCACATCCTAGGTCATAAATCAGGTCTCAACCGGTACCAAAAGATTGGGATCATTCCCTGCCTATTTTCAGACCACAATGCTTTGAAACTAGAACTCAATCCCAAGAGGAAAGTCGGAAAGAACTCAAATACATGGAGGCTAAAGAGCATCCTACTGAAGAATGAATGGGTCAACCAGGAAATTAAAGAAGAATTAAAAAAATACATGGAAACTAATGAAAATGAAAACACAACTGTTCAAAATCTTTGGGATGCAGCAAAGGCAGTCCTAAGAGGAAAGTATATAGCAATACAAGCCTTTCTCAAGAAACAAGAAAGGTCTCAAGTACACAACCTAACCCTACACCTAAAGGAGCTGGAGAAAGAACAGCAAATAAAGCCTAAACCCAGCAGGAGAAGAGAAATCATAAAGATCAGAGCAGAAATCAATGAAATAGAAACTAAAAGAACAGTAGAACAGATCAACGAAACTAGGAGCTGGTTCTTTGAAAGAATTAACAAGATTGATAAACCCCTGGCCAGACTTATCAAAAAGAGAAGAGAAATGACCCAAATCAACAAAATCATGAATGAAAGAGGAGAGATCACAACCAACACCAAAGAAATACAAACAATTATAAGAACATATTATGAGCAACTCTATGCCAGCAAATTAGATAACCTGGAAGAGATGGATGCATTCCTAGAGATGTATCAACTACCAAAACTGAACCAGGATGAAATAGAAAACCTGAACAGACCTATAACCACTAAGGAAATTGAAGCAGTCATCAAAAATCTCCCAAAAAACAAAAGCCCAGGGCCAGATGGCTTCCCAGGGGAATTCTACCAAACATTTCAAGAAGAATTAATACCTATTCTTCTGAAACTGTTCCAAAAAATTGAAACGGAAGGAAAACTTCCAAACTCATTTTATGAGGCCAGCATTACCTTGATCCCCAAACCAGACAAAGACCCCATCAAAAAGGAGAATTACAGACCAATATCCCTGATGAACATGGATGCAAAAATTCTCACCAAAATACTAGCCAATAGGATCCAACAGTACATTAAAAGGATTATTCACCATGACCAAGTGGGATTTATCCCTGGGCTGCAAGGTTGGTTCAACATCCGCAAATCAATCAATGTGATACAGTACATTAACAAAGGAAAGAACAAGAATCATATGATCCTCTCGATAGATGCCGAAAAAGCTTTTGACAAAGTACAGCATCCTTTCTTGATCAAAACTCTTCAGAGTATAGGGATAGAGGGTACATACCTCAATATCATAAAAGCCATCTATGAAAAACCTACAGCAAATATTATTCTCAATGGGGAAAAACTGAGAGCTTTCCCCCTAAGGTCAGGAACGCGGCAGGGATGTCCACTATCACCACTGCTATTCAACATAGTATTGGAAGTCCTAGCCACAGCAATCAGACAACAAAAAGAAATCAAAGGCATCCAAATTGGCAAAGAAGAAGTCAAACTCTCACTCTTTGCAGATGATATGATACTTTATGTGGAAAACCCAAAAGACTCCACCCCAAAACTGCTAGAACTCATACAGGAATTCAGTAAAGTGGCAGGATATAAAATCAATGCACAGAAGTCAGTGGCATTCCTATACACCAACAACAAGACAGAAGAAAGAGAAATTAAGGAGTCGATCCCATTTACAATTGCACCCAAAACCATAAGATACCTAGGAATAAATCTAACCAAAGAGACAAAGGATCTGTACTCAGAAAACTATAAAATACTCATGAAAGAAATTGAGGAAGACACAAAGAAATGGAAAAACGTTCCATGCTCATGGATTGGAAGAACAAATATTGTGAAGATGTCAATGCTACCTAGAGCAATCTACACATTCAATGCAATCCCCATCAAAATACCACCCACTTTTTTCAAAGAAATGGAACAAATAATCCTAAAATTTGTATGGAACCAGAAAAGACCCCGCATAGCCAGAGGAATATTGAAAAAGAAAAGCAAAGCCGGTGGCATCACAATTCCGGACTTCAAGCTCTATTACAAAGCTGTCATCATCAAGACAGCATGGTACTGGCACAAAAACAGACACATCGATCAATGGAACAGAATAGAGAGCCCAGAAATGGACCCTCAACTCTATGGTCAACTAATCTTCGACAAAGCAGGAAAGAATGTCCAATGGAACAAAGACAGTCTCTTCAACAAATGGTGTTGGGAAAATTGGATAGACACATGCAGAAGAATGAAACTGGACCACTTCCTTACACCACACACAAAAATAGACTCCAAATGGTTGAAAGACCTCAATGTGAGACAGGAGTCCATCAAAATCCTAAAGGAGAACACAGGCAACAACCTCTTTGACCTCAGCCGAAGCAACTTCTTCCTAGAAACATCGCCAAAGGCAAGGGAAGCAAGGGCAAAAATGAACTATTGGGACTTCATCAAGATAAGAAGCTTTTGCAAAGCAAAGGAAACAGTTAAGAAAACCAAAAGACAACCGACAGAATGGGAGAAGATATTTGCAAATGACATATCAGATAAAGGGCTAGTATCCAAAATCTATAAAGAACTCATCAAACTCAACACCCAAAGAACAAAGAATCCAATTAAGAAATGGGCAGAAGACATGAACAGACATTTTTCCAAAGAAGACATCCAAATGGCCAACAGACACATGAAAAAGTGCTCAATATCGCTCGGCATCAGGGAAATCCAAATCAAAACCTCAATGAGATATCACCTCACACCAGTCAGAATGGCTAAAATTAACAAGTCAGGAAACGACAGATGTTGGCGGGGATGCGGAGAAAGGGGAACCCTCCTCCACTGTTGGTGGGAATGCAAGCTGGTGCAGCCACTCTGGAAAACTGTATGGAGGTTCCTCAAAAAGTTGAAAATAGAGCTACCATATGATCCAGCAATTGCACTACTGGGTATTTACCCCAAAGATACAAAAGTAGGGATCCGAAGGGCTACGTGCACCCCGATGTTTATAGCAGCAATGTCCACAATAGCCAAACTGTGGAAAGAGCCAAGATGTCCATCGACAGATGAATGGATAAAGAAGATGTGGTATATATATTCAATGGAATATTATGCAGCCATCAAAAGGAATGAGATCTTGCCATTTGCAACGACGTGGATGGAACTGGAGGGTATTATGTTGAGTGAAATAAGTCAAACAGAGAAAGACATGTATCATATGATCTCACTGATATGAGGAATTCTTAATCGCAGGAAGCAAACTGAGTGTTGTTGGAGTGGGGGGTGGGGTGGGAGGGATGGGGGGACTGGGTGATAGACACTGGGGAGTGTATGTGCTCTGGTAAGCGCTGTGAATTGTGCAGGACTGTTAAATCTCAGATCTGTGCCTCTGAAACAAATAATGCAATATATGTTAAGAAAAAAAAAAAAGAAGAAGAAGAAGAAGGTAGCGGGAGGGGAGGAATGAAGCGGGGGAAGTCGGAGGGGTAGACGAACCATGAGAGACGATGGACTCTGAAAAACAAACAGGGTTCTAGAGGGGAGGGGGGTGGGAGGATGGGTTAGCCTGGTGGTGGGTATTTAGGAGGGCACATTCTGCATGGAGCACTGGGTGTTATGCACAAACAATGAATCATGGAACACTTCATCTAAAACTAATGTTGTAATGTAAGGGGATTAACATAAGAATAAAAAAATTAAAAAAAAAAAAAAAAAAAAAATTAGGTGGAGGTGTCACAGGTAGAATACTGGGAAGTCAGAGAATGTACGTTCAAATATTGGCCCTGGGACTTAAGAGCTGAACAAATACGGACAAATTACTTGATCTTTTTGAGTCCCACTTTTTTAAATTTGTAAAACAGTAATCATCATAATCATTCTTCTCTCTAGAGTTGTGGCATTAGATAGGTCTTCATGATTTAATAAGATAATGTAAGAAGGTCTTCATGATTTAATAAGATAATGTAAGAAAAGCCCTCAGTGCAGTGCACAGCACAGAGAAATTGGAAGGAAATGTTAATAATAACAATACTAATTATTGTTTTATTCAAGAAAATTGGCATTCAGGAGAGCTGCTTTGGGGTCAAACTCTCCTTCAGTCACATGTTCAGATTCTCCATTGTCCACTAAAGCCGCTAGCATGAATTCCCTTTGAGGAGGACGTGCATGAGGAACCCCTGGGAGCAGATGTGAACGCTGCCCATGAGTGGTCCATCTGGTGTTGGAAAGCTGTAAGATCATCCCGCAGTAGCTAACTTCCTTAGCTCTGAACCAAACACCCTTCCTCTTTGAAAGTTAAGCTCCACCGCAATCCTAATTTTATATTTTTGTTAGCTATGGTTCATGAACATCCTGCTGAAATATGATATTTATCTCAAAATACTTCATGCAAACAGTGTGGTCCCAAGAAATGAGCTTAACACAGTGAGAGAAAGTTTTCCAAGGAGTGGGATGACTTCATCTGACAGCACACCATCAAACAGGGAATTGCATTTGTGCCTTCAGCACCCTGAATGTGGTGCTGTCCTAAGTCTCAAGGGGAAAAAAAAATTCATATCAAGGTTGATGATACTCTTCTTGACTTTAATATTCCTCCAGACATTCTAGAGATGTGACACCAAACCCAGACACTGTAAAAGAGAGTTTCCTCACTCAGTTTATCTGTTCATTCTCCAGTGTGCTAGGGTCTTTCATCCTATCCTCTTCTCCTTTGTGTAAGCATTAAATCTTTTCTTCAAAAGAGCACCTGCAAAAACAATGTGTGACCCGCTTTTGCAACATAGCATTGGCAAAGGGAAACATCCCATTATGCTCTTCCCATATTATTCACTTCAACAGAAATTGTTTAGTTGAGCATGTTCTCTTTCAGCCAAGGATTCAGAGGTGAACGAACTCACATTCTAATAGATGATTGTTAACAGGTGGCTCTCATGGCACCCTATTCTTTCCCCTTGTATTCATTTCCTAGAGCTGCCCTAACAAAGCAACACAAACAGGATGGTTTAAAAAAAATTACTGTCTGTCAGTTCTGGAATCTAGAAGGCTGACATCAGGATGTCGGCTGGGCCATGATCCCTCTGAAGGTGGTAGGGAAGGATCTGTTCCAGGACTTTGTCCTATCTTCTGGTGGTCCCTTGTCTTCCCATGGCTTTGTGTGTGTGTGTGTGTGTGTATGTGTGTGTTGAAATTTCCCCCTTTCTAAAAGGACATCAGTCATATTGGATGAAGATCCACCCTGATGTCTTCATTTTAACTTGTTTACCTCTGTAAAGACCCTATCTCCAAGTAAGGTCACATTCTGAGGCAATGGGGTTAGGACCCCAAATATCTTTTTGGAAGGATACAATTCAACCTATAACACTTCTCTGCCTTGCAGGCATTGTTAATCCACTATACAACACTTAATACCAAATCTGAGTATGCTCTCAAAACGCTTGCAGTTGGTAGACAACAATTTCTGATCAGATAGGATTCCTTTCTTGGGATTACATCTATCTGAGGTTTTAGCAGGATGAGACTAAGTCATGGCTTCAATCCTGTACTGTTTCTTTTCCTACAGGGAAAGGAACTATTTAGCAAATCTGGATTTATCTTTGTTCTGTATGAACAAATGGCTTAATTTCAATGAACCTCAGTTTCTATTGTTGAGAAAGTAGGTATTAAAACCTATCTTAGGGCACCTGGGTGGCTCAGTTGGTTAAGCAACCGCCTTCGGCTCAGGTCATGATCCCGGAGTCCTGGGATCGAGTCCCACATCGGGCTCCCGGCTCAGCGGGGAGCCTGCTTCTCCCTCTGACCCTCTCCCCTCTCATGCTGTTTCTCTGTCTCTGTCTCTCTTTCTCTCAAATAAATAAATAAGTAAAATCTTTAAAAAATAAATAAATAAATAAATAAAACCTATCTTAGAAAATTTTGTACGGATGAATTGAAATATCCCATATGAAGGCGTAGGTACTTGGCAGGCAGTCACATACTAGAAGTTACCCCTTGCTCTTTCTATATTCAAGTCATTACTGTTTTTGGGGGGGAGAGGATTGTAGACTCCAGAAATGAAAGAAAGGTCTCTCATTCCTATTTTACAGGTAGGGAAATCAAGAACCATAAACTGATAGATGAATTTCCTGGGGAGGGCGGGGGTGGGGGGAAGGAGGAGGGAAGAAAAAGATCTAAACTTCTTCTCCTTCTCTTTAGTTTTTTGGTTGAATTATCTTGAGAAAAATAATTCTTTTATTTTTGTTTTGCCAGTTAATAGAGCAAAATTCCACACACTAAAAATTAGGATGATAAAATGATGATAAAATAGATTTTTGTAGGATTTCTTTATACAAGTTCAGCTCTTTGCTAAGATGCTTCTATAGCAGTTCCCCAAGCCCATTGTTTGGTTTCCTGGTGCTTTTGTATGATTGATTGTTTGTTTGTTTTACTTGAATCTCAGAGTAATTTTATTTTTGGCAGGATCCATCTATTACCCTTTGTTCATGAACACTATGTATTATTCTTGACAGCATAATGTACATAAAATTTAATGTATTTTAAAAAGTTGATCTCAAACAACAAATATTTGTTGTTAAAACAGTGGTACTCTTACCATTATTTTCATCTCTGATATGTGACCTGACTAGGCAGCTGCTTTGGATGACATAAATGGGATGTGTTGACTGACTTGTAAACACAGGATCATTCATACTCACTTGGGCTATGTTTTTTGGATCCATATTTTCTTATTGCTAACCAGAGGCTAGATAAATTTGTGTTCTCAATGACAAAATTAGGAAAGTGGTGTTTATCTTTAAACTCTCAAGCCAGTAGAAAGCTGTACCACGTAATAGCAGGGAACAGAGACAT
Source organism: Mirounga angustirostris (assembly GCF_029215605.1). Classification (NCBI taxonomy): domain Eukaryota; kingdom Metazoa; phylum Chordata; class Mammalia; order Carnivora; family Phocidae; genus Mirounga; species Mirounga angustirostris. The sequence continues at coordinate 169,030,992 of NW_026991709.1, read as the reverse complement.
CTTCCTTTGCTCCGCTGACCTGCAAAAGCCAGTAATTAAACTGCTTTGCCTCTTGTCATCTCCCTACCCAAAATGAGACTTTTGGCCAAATACAAATTCAACTTTTCCCGAATCTACAGGTGTACTCTGACTAAAATTGAGAAAAAAAAAAAAAGAATTCTACTTCAAATCTTTATCTTTTAAATGTCTTTAGAGCTATGCTTTTGGAAAAATCGATGGCAATTTGTAGAAAGAATGCACAGCTGTGTGGCCAACTGTGGTGCTGACGTTGAATGTGAATGCCCCTTCAGGTTTCATCTGGGACTGACATTTAACTTCACCTTCTCAGGACAAGAGGTTAATTTTTGAAGTATTAGAATTATGGAGATGAATTTGTGAGGCTGCTTATAATTAAGATGCCTTTGGCTCTTGCATCTGGGCTAGAGAGAGCAGACGTTAATGATGATAATCCATTTTCTCCCAGGGGTAATCGAGGTCTGCAGTTTCAAGCTTGACCAATTCCTTTATGAATTGTTCTCCTTTTTTTTTTTTTTTTTTTTTTTTTTACCTTCTTAGAGAAAAGATTGAGGACCTCTACAAACACAATGCTCTATGTCACCTGAGATGGAAAAGTCAACCAAAGATCTTAGCAGAGTATATAATGAATCCATTCCTTCCTCTTAGGTTAGCTGTGATAATTATAACAAGAACTTACTATTGATCCAGGCTCTATGCTAAGCCCATGACATACATTGTTTCATTTAATCTTCCCGACACCCATGTAAGATAGAAACTATTGTTATCTTTATTTTATGAATTACCAGGGAGTTTAAATAACTTTGCAGGATCCCATGGCTAGTATCTGGCAGAATCAGGACCTGGAAAATGAATCCATCTTACTCTAAAGCCTGTGTTTTCAGCACTTTGGCTATCTTGTCTCCTAGAGGGTTTGGAAATAATAATAGTTTTGACTGTGCAACAGGTACAGTGGTAAGGGATTTAACCTCACAACAATCCTATGTCATAAATAAAAGCATTATCCCCCTTCTACAGAGTATTATCCTCCTTTCCCTCCTTATAATGAAGCACAGAGAGGCTGAGACTTGACTGACATTGCTCAGCTAATAAATAAATAGTATGCTAGGGGACTCAAACCCAGGCAGTCTGGTACCAGTGTCTATGTTCTTGGCCCATCTACACTTCTTCCTTTCTGAGCAGAAATTATTACTGAGGTCATCTATAGACAATATAAATTGATGCTGCATAGCGAGGAGAAATATAACTGGACCTTGTTAACTCTTATGGAAAAGGTTTTAGCAGAGACTTTCTTGCACCAGGCTGCATGTCAGAAACAACTGAGGTGGCCCCAATTAGGGAGATTTTTATTTAATTAGTTTCGGTTGGGACTTGGGCATCTATTATTTTCTAAAACTCCCTAGGTGTCATAATGGGAAGCTGGAGTTGAGATTAACCTTTCTAGATAAACAATTCAGCCATAAAAAAGAAATGATCAGATAGGAGAAGAAAGATAAAAAATGACATACTTTTGGCTAATGGTTGCTGTTCTTTTAAGCAATGGTGAACTAGGTCTTAACACTCAGTGCTCATTACCTTCTCAAAAAAAAAAAAAATCAGAACTAGAGAATTGGAGAAAAGGTGTTGATATTGACTTAATTAGTCCACTTCCTAGAATCCTCTTAATCTGATTTAGTGCCTCTGACATGTAGTTTACAAAGTTCCACCATTCCTATAATTTGTGATTCATTGCTTAGCTAGACCACAAGTGACAAGAGGCCCCAATTAACAGCCTGTCTTTTCCACTGGCCTCACTCTTCCCAGTTTTTCTGACTTGCCAGCCTCACTGTGTTTGATCAGTTTTATCAGGGTCTGATACTCTGAGAAGCAGCTTTGTTTTACTCTCTCTAGATTTCTTCCCCTTTCCCTTCCTCTGCCTCTTTGTTTCATCAAAGAGTTGAGGGGATGGAATTATAAAACAGAATGGAATAAAAAAGCTCCAGTGAATTTTTTTGTTTTGCATTATGCACTAACAATGCCAAATAGTTAAAAAAATGATCATTTGTCTTCAAATTCATACAATAGTTAAGAGTTTTATAATTGGAATTCTTGGGATTTCCATCTTAAGACATATCCATATTATGTATTACTAAAGTTTCTTAGCTGCTTTGCTTATAGGATAGATGGTGTTAACAGTTTTGTCATACATGAAAAATTCCCTTTATATTTAATTTTAAATGTTACATTACTACACAAAGTGGTTTTATTTTAACTTATATTTATGACAATTGAATGACTATTAGCACTTTTGCGAAGTCAGGGGAGCTACACAAAATAAATATAATAGATTGCAGTTAAAAGGGCTGATACTAAGTTATACTGATGAGAGTAAAGGGCAGGTATCATGTAATTTCCCTGTTTTTCATTTCTTAAGTTATAAGCGTTCTGTCTGGGCTTGTGCACTATGCCATGTCTACAAAAGAAACCATGTAGCATTGTGATCCAGAGAAACACATTAACAATATCCTTTAGGACATGTCTCTAAATGTTATAAAAACCGGGACAGTGTGGAAGATCGTGCAGAAACAAAGCAGAGGGCTGATGACCTGGAGAACTGGCTCTGGAACAGGCTTATTGTATCATGTTGAACAGATGATCTTCTCTACACCTCTTTTCACTAATCTATGGAATATTGGAGTAGAGGAAGGCAATGAGTTTGGCTAAATCAGTGGTTCTTCAAGTAAGATCTTAGAATCAGCAGCATCAGCATCATTTGGGAATCTCTTAGGAAGTTAGATTCTCTGGACTCGCCCAAGACCTACTGAATCAGAACACTCTGGGGTGGGGCCTAGCCATCTGTGTTTTAACAAGTTCTCCAGGAAATTCTGATGCATGCTGTATTTTCAGAACCATTAGGAACAATTATCTTAGTATCCTATCCATAGCTAACATTCTAGAAGGCTTTCACTGATTTGCATATACTTAGAAGGTACTAAATATAGCATTTATGCAGAAAATACTGTATCTTACTTAGTTGACTTAACATTTGAACCTGGACTATTATTGTACTGGATGAGCATGAGCATGCCAATTAATAGGTGTTCTTAATTGATACAGTGCCATCTAAACATACTGAAAAGTAGAATTCTAAAATATTAGGAATGGAAGAAACCTTAAAGTTACTTCAGTCAATTATTTCTCGCTGCCATTTTATAGTAGAGAAAACTGAGCCCCAGAAGGCTATATAACCTTGACATAATCTTTTAGATGAGACAGAAAGGCTTTGAAAAGCTTGAGCTATAGGATAGACATAATCCTTGCATTTTACTATTTTGTGGCGTGTAGACAGTGCCAGAGAACTACCCGAGCAACTAAATTGATTTTATACCTGTGTGCACACAGAAACCAGCAATTAGGAAACAGTGTGTTGCAGATTTTGACATATATGAAATTAGAGAACCAATTACTTTTTACAAGTCAACTCATGACAGTCATTTCAAATAAGGCAGACCCTGGAATCTGTTCCTTAAGGATATGGTTGACAGAATGTCGGTGCACGTAAACCTCATTTCATTTTCTGGAGATCACATTTGAGAGGTTGAGCTGGAAAAATAGATTGAAGATGTTAATTTAAATTAAGAATTTACTATTTTACGGCTTGCTTTCTTGGAAAAAAAAAATCACAAACAGTTAAATAACAGTGCTCTCCACTAGGTCGTAATGGAAGGAATGTTATTCTTGATTTTCAGGGATATAATTATTAATTTTGTTTCCCTACTTCTCTTGGTTGTTTACTACTCATAGGGTCTTGAAATAATCAGGTCGACAGATCCAGAGGGCTTTATCTATTAAGTGGGCATATTAATATCTGGAGTTTCTCAAAGCAGCGAGTCAGACCAAATGATACCTTGAAAAAACACAGAAATGGAAAATTAAAGGGAAAAATTGAGTTCCAGAGGACTCATCCAGAAGTCTCTGTAAACAAGATACTGCTTAAAATAGAAAGAGTAGTGAACTAAGAGGCAAGAAGAACTAAGTTCAAATCAGTTAGTTACTACCCTTATGACCTTGGGACCCTGAATGTTTGGGAAGAATCACAGCATCCCACATCAGTTAAAGTTAACTGATTTATTTTAAGACATTACCCAGTATAGCATCCTGCACACTGGCTATGTCTTCAGTAAAATCCATGGAGGCAGATAGTTTCATCAGAAGGCTGCATGGAGACTTCCATTTATGTCCATAAAAGAGCATCTGCTATAGGACTTGATCTTTTGCTGTAAACATGTAGAAAAATGGATAAAATACACAAAACAGTGGTTTTTGGAATACTGGATGGCAGGCAAAATAGGACTGTAATTCATGATAGAAGGCAAATAAACAAGTGAATCCAAGGTATACCCCAAGTGTCTTCCTAGAAACACCTTCTTCACTGTGGTATAGGAGGGAAGAACCCAAACAAAGCCTAGTGATCTTGCTGGGTTGAAGAGACAGAGATCAGAATTCAGGAATGGTGAGACGCTAGAATTTGAGTGTAGAGCATGGGACAGAAGGTAGTTACACAGTGAGAGAGAGAGGGAGGGAGGGGACTGGGAGAGAAGAAAAGGAAAGGAAACACTGGAGACCTGCAGAAAAGTCCCCTCAAATATTTGAGTGACTACCAGTATGTGCATCTGTAGGGTAACACTCCATGAGACTGAGTAAAGAACAACTGGCAGGGAAGTAATAATTACCCGGGAGCTATAAGCCACAGTTCATACAAAGCAGGAGCCTTTTGAATTCCCACCAGGCAGAGTGGAGAGACATCACTGAATAAGCATAGAATATACTGGAAACTCCAGGGTGGTGACAATTTTTTTTTAAGGGTCAGATCATAGGAACTGGTTTTATTTTTTTTAATATATTTAATTTTATTTAAAGTCAATTAATATATAATGTATTATTGGTTTCAGAGGTAGCAGTCAGTGATTCATCAGTCTTATATAATGCCCAGGGCTCATTATTACATCACATGCCCTCATGAATGTCCATCACCCAGTTGCCCCATTGCCCCACCCCACTCCCTCCAGCAACCCTCAGTTAGTTTCCTATGGTTAAGAGTCTCTTATGGCTTGTCTCCGTCTCTGATTACATCTTTTTTTATTTTTTCCTCTCTTCCCCCATGATCCTCTGTTTTGTTTCTTAAATTCCACATATGAGTGAAATCATATGATAATTATCTTTCTCTGATTGACTTAGTTTGCTTAGCATAATACTGTCTAGTTCCATCTGTGTCGTTGCAAGTGGCAAACTCTCATTTTTTTGATGGCTGAGTAGTAGTCCATTGTATACATGTACCACATCTTCTTTATCCATTCATCTGTCGATGGACATTTGGGCTCTTTCCATAGTTTGGCTTTTGTGGACATTGCTGCTGTAAACAGTTTCCAGTTTCCAGGGTGGTGACACATTAACAGTAGCCCTAGAGTAAAGGCTACAATAGACACCCCATTAAAAACTTATAAGCTTCTATATTCCTGCAAGGATCAACTAGATTTACAATAACTGTTGAAGTGCTTGCAGAATTAAGTCCAGCTCCCTTTCAGGAAACTCAGCAAAATCCAGTACTTAATACTCAACAGTATAAAATCCATAATATCTGACATCCATCAAAAATAAAAAAATATGCAAAGAAGGAAAATATATACAGTATATAGGAGAATAATCACTTAAGTAGTTTGAGGGATAAGGAAGAGATGATAGAAACAGCAGGTAAGGACTTTTAAACTGTTGTACATATAATATATAGAACTAAGGAAAAGGTTTAAAGGAAAATATGATACAGGAGAGAAAAAGAAAATATAAAAACCAAATGGAGTTTCAGAATTAAAAAAAATACAATACCTAAAAGAAAACTATTGTTGGATGAACAGAAGATGCGGCACTGCAGAAGAAAAGATGAGTGAAATTGAAAACAGAAATAGGAATTATCAATGTGAAGCACAAAGCAAAAGAGACTGCAAAAAGCACAGCACCTAAATGACCTGTGGAACAATATTAAGCAATCTAACGATGTAACATGTACTAGAAGTCACAAAAGGGGAAAACAAGCTATAGTTGAAGAAATGAGAGCAGAAAATTTTCAAATTCTTAAGCAATTTTCAACAAAATGTTTTCATTTGTTTCAACAATACAGTGCTAAACACTGTAAAGCCACAGATCTAAGAAGCTCAAAAAAACAAGGTTAACACACACCTACACCCACAATTCACACTAACATTTATCATAATCATACTTGAGAAAACCAGTGATTAAGGAGAAAACCTCAAAGTAGCCAGAAAAAAGGATATGTTTTAAGTAACAAATTAAGAATGACTGCAGACTTCCTATCACAAATTATGTAAACCAGAGGACAAGGGAATTTTTGGGGGGAAGTATTTATTCAAGCATTTTGTCCATTTGCTACTGGCTTGCCTTTTTATTATTGATTTCTAAGTGTTCTTAAAATAACCTGGACACAAGTCTTTAGTCAAATGTATGTATTGTGCATGCTTTCCCTGTCTTTGCTCATCTTTGCATGGCTTTTAATTGGAAGATTTTTGTTTTGATAATGTCCAATTTATCCTTTTTTAATGTATTTTATGCTAATTTTTCCAAGTAACTTATTGTCTACTTCAAGGACATAAAGAGTTTTCCTATTTTTTTCTACATACATTACAGTTTTAGCTTTACATTTAGATCTGTGATCCTTCTTGTTTTAACTTCAGAGTATGGTGTGAGATAGGTGTGAAGTTAATTTTTTTCCCCTAATCTCTAAGAAGTTCTAAGTTCCAAGAATGCTGGAGAAGAAAAAGTAGCCTAGACTCAAACTCAGGCCCATTCAGATATTAAGTTGAAAAGAAGTTTGCAAAGGAGATCGAGAGAAGGTACATAGTTTTGTACAATTGTTCCAGAATAATTTGTTTAAAAGACTTTCTCCCTGACTTGCATTGGCACCTTTGTAGGAAATTAATCAGTCATATGCATGTGAGTCTATTTCTGGAATTTGTCCTGCCCCATTGATCTAGGGAACAATATTTGTAAGATATTGGAATGAAACCAGAACCAAAACGGTAAACCTAGAATTCTATAACCAGAAAAAAATTTGAAAGATGAAGGAAAATGAATTTGTCTCATTAATTAAAAAATAATTTAACTATATTCTGCATATAAGAAACTTTATTTAAAAATAAATACACAAATATATAAAAAGTAAAAGAATTGAAAATTGTATACCATGGAAAAACTATTAGAAAGTTGGAGTGGCTTATGCAAGTTGACTTAAGATCAAGGAATATTCCCAGGGATAAAGAGGACATTTCATAAAGACAGAGGGTTAATTCTTCAGGAAGACCCAGAATCTGAAATGTGTCTGCACCTAACAACTTCAGAATACCTGAAGTAAAACAGAAATGAAAGAAGTAGGCAAATGTATGATTATAGATGGAAATTTCAACTTTCTTTTCCTGTGACTAATAAAACACACAAAGCAAAAATCAATAAGGATACTGAAGATTTGATAAATGTTACAAATCACCTTGACTAACTTCATTTATGGAACATTCTGCTCAACAAGAGTAGACTACACATTTTTTTTTTTTAAATGCATATGTAATATCTACCCAAATAATCATATCTTGGGTCATAAAAAAACTAGGTAAGTTTAAGAATTGAAATCATACAGAGAATTTTTTTACTACCAAACAAGTTACTAACAGAAAAAATGCCAAGAGTGTCCCCAAACATTTCGAAATTAAACACATACTTCTAAATGACTTATGGGTCAAGGAAGAACTACACACACATACAAAGTTATTCTGAACTAAATGAAGATGAAAAAACAAATACCAAAGTTTGTGTGATATATCCAAATTAGTGCTTAGAGGTATATTTATAGCTTCAAATTATATTGGAAAAGAAGAAAGATCTCAAATAAAAATTTAAATTTCCATCTTAAAAAGCTAGAAAAAGAGGCCAAGTTAAGCCAAGAGTCGAAAGAATAGTAAAGATAGGAGGAAAGAAATCACAAAAAGGAAAATAGACCACCAAAGAAAATAAGTAAAACTAAAAGCTTATTTTTTGAAAGCATCAGTAAAATAGATACCAAGCAAACCTTTGGCCATAGTGATCAAGAAACAAGAGAGAAAGAATAAATTATCAGTATCAGGAATGAATATGGGATTTCCAACAAATATCATGACCAACCAAATATAGGTGAATAAATTTAACAACTTAGATGAAATGAACAAAGTCTTTGAGAAAGTTTTTATTTTAAATCAAAAGTGATACTAGAAGAAATAGGCTGAATAATCCTGTATCAATTAAAGAAATTTGATTTGTAATTCAAATGCTTTCCTTATTAAATGTGGTATGATATCCTAGATTGGATCTTCAGATGCTAATAAAAAAATCTTGAAATCTGAGTAGTCTATAGTTAATAGTAAAGCACCAGGATTAATTTCTTAGATTTCACAAATGTACCATGGTTGTGTAAGATGTTAACATTAGGGTAGAGGTTCTCTACCAGGGATAATTTTGTCCCCCTCTGGAAACATTTTTGGCTGTCCCAACTGGGGGAACAGTGCTGCCAGCATCTAGTGGGTAGAGGCAAACCATATTAGTAAATGTTCTATAATGCATAAGACATCCTCCACAGCAAAGAATTATTCCGCCTGAAATATCAGTTGTGCCAAGATGGAAAGGCCCCACATTTGGGAAGATTAAGTGAAGGATAAATGGGGACTCTGTACTATCTTAGTAACTTTTCTGTAAATCTAAAATTATTCCAAAATAAAATGTTGATTTAAAAAAAGTTCTTCCCATAAAGAAAATTCCAGGTTCAGCTTGCTTTACTGGTTATATTCTATCAAACATTTAAGGATAAATAATACCAATTCTATACACATTTTTTTTCAAAAAATATAGGCAGATGGAATGCTGATTTTAAGAGGCCAGCACAATCCTTTGTCCCTTCATCCCCTTTTTCTGCTTTCTCTTCTATCCTCCATTCTCTCTCTCTCTCTTTTTTTTTTTTGTTCTAAATATGTGGCCATTTTGTTTCATGGTAAGGAGGATTGTAACGTAGTTACAGAAAAGTGAAAACCATCAGTGACCATCAGTTTCCCCTCAATCACCTCTTTGCTGCTCATTTCATTTCTCTGAGTTTACCTATATTTCTATTCCTCAGTAATGGGATCTTGGACCTGGCATTTGGAACATGGGTTGCTAGTGGTATGGTGGCTTTACATGTAGAAATTTCTGGTCTTGTGTGTCTAGGCAAGTTCCCAGAGACAAGTCTCGTCACTCTTTCTTTCTTTCTTTCTTTTTTTTTTTTTAAAAGATTTTATTTATTTATTTGAGAGAGATAGCGAGAGAGGGAACACAACCATGGGGGAGCTGGAGAGGGAAAAGCAGGCTGGAGAGGGAAAAGCAGGCTCCCTGCTTGCAGGGCTCCATCCCAGGAGGCTCGATCCCAGACCCTGAGATCATGACCTGAGCCAAAGGTAGATGCCCAATGACTGAGCCACCCAGGCACCCCAAGCCTTGTCACTCTTTTTTTTTTTTTTTAAAGATTTTATTTATTCATTTGAGACACAGAGATAGAGAGAGAGAGAGCATGAGCAGTGGGAGAGGCAGAGGGAGAGGAAGAAGCAGACTCCCCGCTGAGTCAGGAGCCCGATGTGGGGCTTGATCCCAGAACCCTGGGATTATGACCTGAGCCGAAGGCAGACGCTTAACCATCTGAGCCACCCAGGCGCCCCGCCTCGTCACTCTTGAATAAAGTCATTGATCGGGGGGAGCAAGCTATCATGTGCAACCAGCCTTCTCTCTTCTGTGCTTGGCTTTTTCAGAAACCAGATATATAGAACTTAAATTAGTAGAGAAATAGAATTGCCTGGCATACATATTTGTAAACAACATAATTATATAGGGGTCCATGTCTCTCTTTCTCCTTCAAAATTTCCTGATTATCTTTGGGAGTCATAACTTACTGGTAACTCCTCCACCCTCTCACCCACCCTCCTCCAGAAAAGCCTGTGGTGTAGAATGAGCAATTGCATGTAAACCTTTCTCTCCCCTCCATCAACTCATCCATCAGAAACACAGAGCAGTGGGAGGGTCTTCGCTAACCTGGAAACTAGCAGTTTTCTCTGGGGAAGTTATGGGAGCATGGGTTAATGGGAGCATTTCATTATCTGGTGAAATCTTGGCATGCCTGGGGACCAATTAGCAAACTCTTGAAGTCATACTTCTCACAACCTAACAATAACTTCAATTACAGTAATTTAGAGAATGGCATACTTTAGATACCAGCTCCCTAACTTTTTATGAAATGTTTTGCTCCATTTCTTTAAAAGTCTGCATTTCACTGAAACATATATATAATAGGAGCATGTTGTAAACACATTCACATAGTGTGGCTCAGTGTCATGACTTAGCCGGATCCCTGTGGTTTTCTGCTTCTCTCATTATACTCTTTGCCAAAGTTGTTGTTTTAAGTGTCTCAAGGAAGTAGTTTAGGTCTATCCCAACTCATTCCATGTTCTTTAGCTATAGACCTTGAAAAATTAGTTTTATTTTAAAGGGATGAGCATATTTGCAAACCATCCAAAGCAGCACTTCCCCTCTCCCCCAACCTTAAAGAAAATATAGGCTTATATGAGGTTGGTCAAAGTATTAGAAATATTACACAAGACAGACAAAAAGTATGCTAATGAAGCTACATGAAAGTAGGGATTATAATAAGGACAACTATAAAAGCATTATTTAAAGTAGGAACTCAAGAAGATCCCCCAAATTTTGGTTGAATGAATGGTGTACTCGATCAATTTTGGTCCATATTTTTGATGTTTAAAAGATATGGCAATTTCCACTCACCAATAGTGTTCTGTTCTCTGCAGCGAAGTGGCAGAATTATATATGAAAACACTATATACTAGTGTTCATTTGCCAAGTATGGACAATAAAAGATGGGGCACTATTTGACTTGCTAAGTGAAAACACTTGCTAAGGGAGTTGCTTCCCCAATTCAACCAAGGACCACTAAATAATTAAGTTGAGCCCCAACTGGTCATTAGTGGAGGAGTGTTCCAGTTGGCAGTGGAGAGGCATCTAGATATTTGAGATTTGAAAAGACATTGGTGAGGGCTGAGAAAGAGTCTTGATATAAATATTTACGAGAATTTTCAGGATGGTCCCTTCTTCCACTTTTAAGTTCCTGCTGATGAGTTATTCTCTAATGAATGAAACTAATTGTCTACAGATTAAGATTCCACCTAAAGCCATTGATTCATTTTCCCTAGGAAGTGTGTTTTGAGTTGTGTAGTAAGGAGAGGATGGTTTTGCATATTCCCTTTAGGGATCTTCTCCATTTGTGGGGAGTTTGGATCAACATGGGTCCAAATTGATTCTAAGATGTAATTATAAACAGAGTGAATGGTGAATTTGTCAGTAGAACATGAAGACAAATAACTTCATGTAGTGAAGAAAACTTTATTTACCATTGGGGAAGCCATGTTTTTTTTTGTGATCTAAACACACGTTTTTAGCAAAGAGTATATTAAATATGAAATTATTTTCATATTTAATAAGATAAATTGGTGTTCACTTACATCCTCTTGTATCACTCTCCCAGCCTTGCACATTTTGAGGCTAAAAGCAAACACTTGTGATTGTCAGAGGATGGTTCTTGGGTTTGCAGCCCCCTTGTCCCTTAGGGAGAGTCAGAGATGCTTGATCATTTACCTCCCTCCTACCCCAGGCTAATTATGGCAATGCTTTTCTGATGCATCAGCAGAAAATCCAAGCTCCATTGACTCCAGAGAGACAGACTTGGAGTTTTAGGTTAATACTCCAGAATTCCCAGCAGGATCAAGCAGAGTCTACACTTCTATCTGAAGTCATACCCTTGTTGGCTGCTACTTTTCTGTCCTCGTTTTGCCACTTCCTGACAGGTTTCTTCTGAGAGCGTTTTCTTAACAGATCATTACATTCATATCATTGACTCAGATTGTACTTCTGGAAGAACTTGATCCTAAGATACCTGTATAGTTATAAATGGGAATCATGGTGGACTCACACAGGGATTCTTCTTCTTTTACAGTAACAAAGAACAGGGTTTGTGAAGAGGTTGGAACTATCTTTTGCTACAATATTCTGCAGCCACTGGCCTTATTTTTGGCTCATAAGCCCAGCAGTGAATTTGTATAACAGACTCCAACAGATTGCCTGTCATCTTGCTTATCTGTCAGAAAGATATTGTAGTATCTATTTTTTAAAGGTTGAAATGGAATTTTTTTTTCCACTAAAGCACTGCATTCAAGTCAACAACATGCATTTTTAAGAATTCCTTAATATATGTACATCATACCCAACTCTGATGAATTCAATAAGTATCTCATACAATATTATGTCTACTCACTCTGGGGAGTTCTTAATACGCACTTTACGGGGATTTTAATCATTTCTCTTCTTTAATAAAAGTGAAAGAAACAGCAATAGTGCATATAAAATGTATAGTGAAATGATGTGTGGATTATACAAACAGGTTGAAAAATGTGAGGCTTGGCAGCTAATATAAAAATTCACTTTGAACAGGGTTGTCCTGAAGCATGAATTTGCTGATGAAGCTTTCAAGTTATTTATCTAGTTCAGTGTTCAATGACATTAAAGAGAGTTGCAAAAACATTATAATTAAGCCCTTATGATTTAAAATAAAGTTTAAACTCTTTTAGTCAATGAAATACAAAGGTAAAGTTGACCTTTGCTATCACTGAGAGAACCTAAATTATTGAGATTGATGTAACAAAAGTTTTTGAGCCTTCGAATGTGGGAAGAGCTTCTGATTCAACCAACACTTTTTGAGGCTGACTTTCCAGGGTCCACAGTAGCCACTGTGGTGTCTATTATCTTACTTATTCTTAATTACAATTTATGAGATGAAGATACTTTCTCCCGAATGAAAAATATAATCTCCTACACCTGTGGTTTGAGGTAAACAATGTCTCCAAGCAGTTGAAGGAGCCATGATCATTTTAAGCTGGCTGTATTGCTGGGCAATTTATATTGATATTTAGATTATTTTATGTGTGGGCATTTTTACACCAGGTTGCTGGGAGAAAACTTCTCCAGTTTTTCTCTATCTGAGTAATACTTGGTAGAGAAAATAAATCACAGGGTAGAAGGTATTCATGTGCAACATTCTACCACTTACTTGCAGGAGAAGTGAAAAATACATATCAGCCACTGACAAGCATCAGATTTCTCTCTCCATGTTTATGCTGGTTTCATATCACTCAGGGAGGAAAAGTGCTTGCCTTTTGATTTATGTTCACTGACAATGAAATGTCCATGATGATTAATTACGCTGCTCTGAGATTTTGCTGTGGTGCTTACCTCTGTAGCCCCAACTCCGAAGTAAATAAATGTCTATGTCTTGCCATAGACTTACTTTCCTTTAACTGAGTGATACATAGTTTGAATTGAAAATAGTGCTTAAAAAATTAATTTGTAATCTAAATTTCAGTTTTTTAATAGGGTGGTGGTTCTTAATTGTAAGATGAACATATGTAACTGTACATTTTTTTAGGGGCACCTCTCTTAGGCTATAGATGGGAATTTAAAGGAATTTTTACAAGTATATTGCAAACCTCAGAAATGTTAATATTCTGTAATTTATTTGCATTCATTCTAAAAAATAAGGATTTAAGTACAAAGATGATGATTTAAACTTTATGTTGTAGGGATAAAGTGGGATATTCAAATACCCACCTATACAGGATGGATAAGTAAATCTTGAAATACCTATAGGATAGAATTTTATACATATGAAATCATTGTTTATGACTTTTAATTGTATAGTAATTACAGTATAGTGTTAGGTGTAAATATCAGGATGTCATTCTTAATACATTATTGTGTGAAAAAAATATACATAAAAAGAGGGAAATATGTTAATATTAAATATCTTTTATTGGATAGTGGAACTAAATATAATTTTTATTTTCCTTTTCAAATCTCTATTTTTCTCATTTTTCAACTATGCACATATTTTAACAATAAACATTTATCACAAAACCTAGACAAGAGTTTAGTGTTTTTAGAAAATTTTTTGTTAAATTAAATTTTTTTTATCTGGCATGATATACACAAAGTTGTGATTTGGAGCAAAGTTACACAAACTGCCACCCATGGGCTGTATCCTGCTTGCTACCTTTTTTTTTTTCCTTTCAGTTTGTTTATTTTTTACTGAGGTTTAATTAACATATGCTGTTATATTACTTTCAGGTGTACAGCAAAATGATTCAACAGTTCCTTACATTCCTCATTGCTCACCATGATAGTGTAGTCACTATGTGTCACCAAGCAACATTATTACAATCTTATTGACTATGTTCCCTGTGCTGTACTTAGTCTTCATCTCCGTGTACTTAGTCTTCATCTCCGTGACTTATTTGTTTTGTAACGGGAGGTTTGTACGTCTTAATTCCCTTCATCTTTTTAACCCTTCCTCTCAGCCCCCTTTCCTCTAGCAACCATTGGTTCTCTATATTATAAAGAGTGTTTTCTGTCTACTTTTTCCTTTGTTTCTTAAATTCCACATATGATAAGTGAAATCATATGTTATTTGTCTTTCTCTGACCTATTTCACTTAGCATAATACCCTATAGGTAATCAATGTTGTTGCACGTGGCAAGATCTTACTCTTTTTTTATGGCTGAGTGATATTTCATTGTATATGTGCGTGTATAAACATCTCTTCTTTATCCATCCGCTGCCTGTGTCTGTAAATCATGTTTAATTGTAACACAGCTACCACATCTGTTCATTTATTTATGGTCTAGAGCTGGTTTTATATTCCAGCAGCAGAGCTGAATAGTTGTGACTGTAAAGATTAAAATATTTATTGCCTGGTCCTTTTCAAGTTTGACAACCACTGTTTTAGAATAATAAAGCAACTCTAATAAACAAATTTATATTTACATAATGTTAGTTTATATTCCTTGAAAATACATCCAACTTCATATGCATATTCTGGAAGCAAATGAGTTAACTGGAAAACAGTGGAGCAGGATAGAGATAATCCATAATTTGTACCATGTACATATTTATATTTAGAGCTAGACCTTGACACTTAGTAAGCTGATGATTCATCTATTCCTGAAAGATCTTTCTAAGATTAAGAACTTAGGTAAAACACAAAATAGTTGAAATTAGTGACAAGATTCCATTTTATCTACTATGCAATGAAAAGAAATGAGGGCATCCTTTAGTCTCCTTTCCCCCACCTCCTTTCACCAGTTTTTGTTATGTATTATTTTTACATTTTCCGGGTGTATAATGTTAACACTCTTCTATAAAACCACCATTTCCACTGTTTCCGTGTTGCTTATGCAAAACTGTGAAGCCAGCCTGACTTTTCCCCCCAGTTCATTATTTAATTTTTGGGGGGACGGGCAACTTAAGAATTCTTTTTATGTGCTTTGGAATATAAGATGTTATACTAAGAAAGAATTTAGTGTTGAACCTTCTATGTTAAATTTCCATGGAATAGACTGTGATCTTTTGCTCTGAAGAGTCAGGGTATTTCTTTCTGCCATTTCAGGAAAATTTTCATTTACTGCCTTCTATTTCTTGGGTTGTATGTGCTGATTTGTTTACTTTAGCACCAACAATAATTTTTAGGTTGGAATAATTTTTTGGTCCTTTTCAGCTCTTAGCTTTTCTCTGACTACTTTAATGTTTGGTCTTTTATGTTTGCATTTATTGCATTTATTATTAAGCTTTTCCTATTAATCAAAAATATACTTTCAGTTATATCTTTTTTGATTCTTTTTGTTTCTAATTCATTTATTGGCCCTGTAACGATAATGTTTTTTGTCTTTATTTTTTTTCCAGCCTACATTTTCTTCTTCTTCTTTGTTCTGTGATATCCTCTTTGAAGTCTTGTTTTTATTGAGTTTATGTTCTTTGCCATAGTGTAAAGCACTTGTGAAAATGCCCCTTACTTTAGGTTGTTTTTTTGCAGGTTGGGTTCCATTTTATTTATATACATATACCTGTGCATGTATATAGAGAGATCTGTGTGTATATATGTACATGTGCACACACACACACTTTTTTTTTTTTTTTACCTTTTTTCCTTTTTAGTGTGGTGGTTTTCCCTGTTGATATTTTAGGCTGTTCTCTTCTTTAATTTTGCTTAGCTTCTCTTTTGTCTAACATGGTGTTAGTGATCTGTTTGCCCTTCGGTCCTATGTTTCCACAGCCATGGTTCTAACTACTATATTAATTATGTTTTAAAGCTTGTTCTGTATCTAAAGGAATGGTTAATGGAAGGGATGGTGCGTGGCATAGGAGAGATTCTCTCAGGTTGGGCTCAACTCTGTATTGTGATACTGTGCTAAATACCCTCTACCCGAAGTTCTTACACCTGTTAAGGGAAAATGCCCCATGGTGAAGGGAATTCTCACAGCCAGCCATCAAAGCATTTCTCCAGTGGAGAACTGACTTTTCCCTTCCCTCAGAGCATGTCAGCTCCAGAATCCATTTCTGCCTCTACTCAGACAGAATAGAGAAAAGAGAAGGACACTCACAGAGAAGTTAGCTTCTCACCTGATTTCAGAACATTAATGAAAGTTCTAGGGATTGTTTTCAACTCATTTTATAGTACATATGGTGGCAATAAGGACAGGGGCTGGCTCTGCTTGCTTAGCTCTGCCATAGAATTAAATTCTTCCCTCCCCTTAGATTATTTATTATTGGGGAACTTATTTTTGGAAGGGTACCATTATTTTTTCATTTGATTGTATCCTAGAGTAGAAAGATTGTCTTTATCCAGAGGTCCTGTAGCTTTATGCTAACTGAGTAGATGTTATTTCTCATTTAAGTCTTTGCTTTCATGTCATTATTCAAATGGTATGTTTTTTATTATTTAGCTTTTTCAAAAATAAATTTTATTTTTTAAGAATGGTTTTAGACGTATAGAAAAAAATGCCAAGATGGTGCAGAGTTCCCATACACCTTGCACCCAGTTTCCTCTGTCTTATTAACAGCTCATATTACTGTAGTACATTGTAATAGTTAATGAACAAACATCAATAGATTATTATTGAATAAAGTCTATACTTTATAACATTTCCTTAATTTGTATCTAATGTCCCTTTTCTCTTCCAGGATCCATCCAGAACACTACATTATATTTAGTTCTCATGTCTCTTTAGGCTTCCCTTGTTTGTGACCATTTCTTAGACTTGCCTTGATGATGACCTTAACAATTTGAGTAGTACTGGTAAGAAACTTTGTAGAAGGTCCCTCTATATGGGTTTGCTTGGTGTTTTTCTAATGATAAGACCAAGGTTATTGTTTTGGAGGAGATTACAGAGGTAAAGAGCCATTTTCATTTTATCAAGGGTTCATACTTATCACTGTTGATGTTGACCATGATCATTTGGGTGAGGTAGTGCTTGCCAGGTCACTCCACTCTTTTTTCCCTCTTTCCATTCTGTACTCTTTGGAAAGAAGTCACTATGCAGAGTCCACATTTGAGGAGATTCTCCTTAAGGATGCAATATCTACATAAATTATTGGAAATTATTCTGCTTGGCAGATTTTTCTTTTCTACCCTATTAATTTATTTATTCTATCATTTACATCAGTAAGGACGTATGGATATTTTATACTTTGTTATAATCCAAACTATTTGTTGCTCAACTTTGTTCCTTGGTTGGCCATTGGTGCTATTTTGGTTGGCTATGTGTCCCCTTTGACATGCTTGCATCACTGTGGTTTTATTCCCCCAGGACTTTCTTCTTGTGTATCTTCTGCCCCAATTACAGAATCAGCCATTACTCCAAGGATGCCTGGTTCCTTTTGTTGGGGAATAGTATTAGGAACAAAGAATTGGGCACTAGTTGTGCTCATTATTACTGGGGTGTCATTACTTCTAGGGTTTCTCAGCCAATGGAGCAAAGAAGTAATATGTATAAACTCGTGTATATACACATATTTATAAATATTTCTATATCTGCATCTATATTAAGACAAATATTCATACTGATGCCTCCAACTCTAACTCATCATTATTTGGATTATTCAAGTCTCTTCCCCTTGCCTATCTATAAACTCACGTCCCAAATCACTGAGAAATCTGGCTATTACCATTGGGCATCCATTTGCTTAATTGTTCAGTTTCATTATGCACATGTAGCAAAATCAGAATTTTTAACCCATACCTCCATGGGAAACAGCTTTATCAGCTACATTGTGGTGCTTACGTTTAGTTCTTTTGTCTTTAGTTTTACAGACTCCACTCATTTCTGAAGTTATTTAGGTTATTAATTTATTTCCTGCTCCCCTTTAGTGTGGTTGTTTCATACAAATGTAATACAATTCGATTGTTTGGTCACATTCTTTATTCCCTACTGAAATTTCCCCTGATCTCCTATATGATTTTATAAAATTTGTTTACATTAAGGTTCATTCTTTGTGTTGTAAAATTCCATGGATTTTGACAAATTCGTGTTATCATGTATCCACAATTACAGTATCATACAGAATAGTTTCACTGCCCTAAAACATGTCCTGTGCCCATCATTTTAACCCTCTTCCACTCCCTCTGTATCCCTGGCAACCACTGATCTTTCACTGTTTCTATAGCTTTGTCTTTTCAGAATGTCTCATAATTGGAATTATACAGCCTTTTCAGATAGGCTCCTTTCACTTAGCATTATACTTTTAAGATTCATCTATGTTTTTTCTTGTTTTTTCATTATTTCTTTTGCTTACCAAATAATATTTTATTGTATGAATATACTACAGTTTGTTGATCTAGTCACCTATTAAAAGACATATTAGTTGCTTCTAGTTTGGGGTGGTTATGAGTAAAGTTGCTATAAACATTAACAGGCAGGTTTCTATGTGGGCATAAGTTTTCACATCAGTTGGGTTAATACTTAGCAACATGACTGCTAGATTATATGGGCAGACTATGTTTAGTTTTGTAAAGAATTCCGGGAGTTTTTTTGTTAATTCTTTGGGGTTTTCTATATAGATGATATATCATCTGTGAAAAAAGGTACTTGTGTTTCTAACTTTCCTTTCCTTGTATATTATCTTTCCCTTTTCTTGTCTTAACTGCACAGTCTAGGTTTTCCATTATTAAATTGCATAGGAGTTGTTACAGAGGACATCCTTTCTTTTTCTTGATCTTAGGAATAAAGTATCAGGTTTGTCACTATCAATTATGATGTTAGCTCTCCTTTTTATTTTTTTTGTAAATGTTCTTTATCAAGTTGAGGAAGTTCACATCTGTTTATACTGTTCTGAGAGGTTTCATAATGAATGGGTGTTAAATTTTGCAAATTTTTTTCTATATTTATTGATGAGATCATGTGACTTTTAACTTAGACTCTTGATGTAATGGGTTACATTGATTGATTTTTGAATGTTGACCCTGCTTTGCATACCTGGAATAAATCCCACTTGGTCATGATGTGTAATTCTTTGTATACATTGGTGCACTCAATTTCCTGATAATTTGCTGATTTTTTTTGCACTTTTGTTCATGAGAGATATTGATCTACAGTTTTCCTTTTCTGTAATGTCTTTATCTTATTTTGGTTATTAGACTAGTACTTGTCTTATAGAATGAGTTAGGAAGTGTTTCCTCTGCTCCTGTTTTCTGGAAGAAATAGTAGACAATTGGCATCCTTTATTCCTTTCATATTTGGTGGAGTTCACTAGTGAAACCATCTGGGCTTGTTGCTTTCTTTTGGGGAAGTGTATTATTTATTGATTTAATTTGTTTCATGGATTTAGGCCTTACAAGATAAGCTCTCCTTGTAAGTTTTGGTACCTGGCATCTTTCAAGTAATTGGTCCATTTCATCTAAGTTAAAAAATTTGTGGCCAATGAGTTGTTTATAGTATTCCTTTACTATCATTTTAATGTCCATGGAACTGGTAGCGATAACTTCTCTTTCACTTTTGTTATTTGTAATTGTATTTTCTCTCTCTCTCTTTATCTTTTTGTTATCTTGTCTAGAGGTTTGTTAATTTTTTATCATTTCAAAGAACTTAACTTTGGTCACTATTTCTTTCTATTTTCCTATTTTCAAATTTATTGATTTCTGGGTGTGCCTGAGTACATGTAAATTGACTCTTTATTCCTAAGATCAAGAAAAAGAAAGGATGTCCTCTGTAACAAGCATCCACCTTGGGCTCAGGTCATGATCCTGGGACCCTGGGATTGAGCCTCACATCAGGCTTCCTGCTCAGCGGGGAGCCTGCTTCTCCCTCTCACTCTGCCTGCCGCTCCCCCTGCTTGTGCTTGCTTTCTCTGTCAAATAAATAAAAATTTTTAAAAAATTTATTGATTTCTGTTATTATCATTTCTTCAGCTTGTTTAAATTGCTTTTTTTCTCTGGTTTACTATTATGCAGCTGAGATTATTCATTTTCTTCTTTATTATTTTATAATATATGAAGTTAATGATATGTATTTTCCTCTGAGCATCCCTTTTACTGTATTCTACAAATTTTGGTAAATTGTATTCCCTTTTTTGTTTAGTTCAGAATATTGTAAAATTTCTCTTGAGACTTTGACCCATATGCTGTTTAGAAGTGTGCTATAATCTCCAAATATTTGGGGATTTTCTATTTACCTTTCTCTTAGAGATTTCTAGTTTAATTCTGGATTGAGAATATACTTTGTATAATCACTGTTCTTTTAAACTTGTTATACTGTGTATTTTAGGCCAGAATGTGGTCTATCTTTGTGTATATTCCATGTGAGCCTGAGAAGAATGTCTATTTTGCATCTGTTGGATGCAGTATTCTATAAATGTCAGATCGAGTTTAATGATAGTGTTGTTCAGGTCATTTCTATTATAACTGATTTTCAGTCCAGTTGCTCTATCAATTACTCAAAGAGAGGTGTTTGACTATCTGACTATAATAGTGGATTTGTCTATTTTACTTGTAGTTCTATTAATTACTACCTCATTTATTTTAGTGCTCTGTTAGTAAGTGAATATATATTGAACATTGTTATATCTCCTTGGAGTATTGGTTGTTTTATTATTCTGAAATTCCTTTCTTTAGCCCTGATACATTTCCTGGTCTGAATTCTGTTCTGTCTGAAATTAACATAGTTACTCCAGCTTTCTTTTGATTAGTACCAGTAGGGTATGTATTTCCCCATCTTAGTAATTAAGTGTAGCACATAAAATCTTTTACTTATAACTTACTTTACTATTTATAAAAATGTTATGTATATTTAGAAAGTTAAGAAAATGCAGAAAAATGACAATATTATCCACAATCCCATTACACATGCTAAAATTTTGGATAAAATTTTTATGTTTTTTTCTTGTGACTTTCTTTTCCCACTATGAGTACATGTAAATTGACTCTATATTGAGATTCAAATGTACCTAGGGGTGTCCTAGCTAACAACAACAACGACAAAAGTAGGAATAGCCCACAAGAAGTTTCTATTAATTAGAAGATGAAGAGACTTCAAATATTGCTTATTTTTCTAAATAGTAAACACATAAAGCACCACATTCATAAAGGTATGTATTCATTGATCATATTCTTTAAATCTTGACTATGAACTTCTTATTTCTCCTTCCCTAGAAATAACAACTATAATACTTTGCTGCATATTAATATTAGAATATATCCTCTATATACTCAAGAATAGGCAGCCTTTCTTAAAAAAAGAGAAAACACAACTGCATGTACTATAAACACTGTCCTGCCCTAGTCCTTAAAATATAATTATGTATCTCAGATAATTTTCTATTTAGGTTATTTTCAGGGTTTTTCTGTTATAAATATTGATGCAATGAATGTCTTGTACAGATTACTACATACATATAGATATGGATCCATTATATCTCTATCTGTGTCTGTATCGATCTGTAGGGCACATTCCTAAACTTGAAATTCCTTGGTGAATGGGCATATGCTTTTAAATTTTGATAGATACAGATATTATTGAATTTCTACCATTAAGAGTCAACCATATTACATTCTGAAGAAACACACAAAAATACCTTTTTCCACAGCTTTGCCAATATGGTGTTAGCCAGATTATTAGTATTCCTTTTTTTTTAACTTTTTTTTTGTTATGTTAATCACCGTACATTGCATCATTAGTTTTTGATGTAGTGCTCCATGATTCATTGTTTGTGCATAACACCCAGTGCTCCATGCAGAACGTGCCCTCTTTAATACCCATCACCAGGCTAACCCATCCTCCCACCCCCCTCCCCTCTAGAACCCTGTTTGTTTTTCAGAGTCCATCGTCTCTCATGGTTCATCTCCTCCTCCTGTTTCCCCCCCTTCATTCTTCCCCTTCTACTATCTTCCTCTTTTTTTTTTTCTTAACATATATTGCATTATTTGTTTCAGAGGTACAGATCTATGATTCAACAGTCTTGCACAATTCACAGCACTCACCATAGCACATACCCTCCCCAGTATCTATCACTCAGCCACCCCATCCCTCCCACCCCACCCCCCACTCCAGCAACCCTCAGTTTGTTTCCTGAGATTAAGAATTCCTCATCAGTGAGGTCATATGATACATGTCTTTCTCTGATTGACCAGATTATTAGTATTCCATCTAACAGTTATGCTATACATTACAGTTATATTTCTCTAAAAGAAAGTTTTAAGAACCATTATGTGTAACAGCTGTATTTTTCTCTGAACCAGCTGTTCATATTGTTTGCCCATGTTTCTATTCTATTGTTGGTTTTGCCATGTGACTTGTAGAAATTCTTTGTGTAACTTAGTCCTCTGTGATATGTGTTGGAAGCTTTTTGTTTGGTTTGTTTGTTTTTTGCTATGTTAACATTTAAAAATTTTGTGTAATTGAACTCAAATCCCTTCTTGTATGTCTCTGGGCTCTGTATCATACTTAGGAATGTATTTTCCATTCTGGTGTTACCAAAGAAATTTCCCTGTAGTTTCTCTTGTCATTTATGATTTCTTTTTTGTTTAATTATTTTATCCATTAGGTTTTTATCTTGCTGTAAAGTATGAAGTAGCAATCCAACCTTATTTTTTTTCAGATTGCTGTGAAGTTTTTCTAGAATCATTCCTTCAAAAATAAACATTTTTAAATTGATTTGAAACACTACCTTTACTATATATTAAATTCCCATATGTAATTGAACCTACTTCTGGATATGCTATCTTGTTCTCTTGGTCTGTGCAAATACCACAAAATAACATATATAGTCTTGCACAAATTTTACACACACACACACCCCCTTAGTTTTTCAGGATGCTTTTCTCATTAGTCTTTTTAAAATTTTTTATTTAAAATCAAGTTAGTTGGGGCGCCTGGGTGGCTCAGTTGGTTAAGTGACTGCTTTCGGCTCAGGTCATGATCCTGGAGTCCCTGGATCGAGTCCCGCATCGGGCTCCCTGCTCGGCAGGGAGCCTGCTTCTCCCTCTGACCCTCCCCCCTCTCATGTGCTCTCGCTCTCTCATTCTCTCTGTCTCAAATAAATAAATAAAAAATCTTAAAAAATAAATAAATAAATAAATAAAATCAAGTTAGTTAACATATAGTGTAGTATTAGTTTCAGGGGTAGAATTTAGTGATTCATCATATGCATATAACACCCAGTGATCATTACATCAAGTGCCCTTTTTAATGCCCATTACCCAGTTACCCTATCCCCCCACCCACCTCCCCTCCAGCAACCCTCGGTTTGTTCCCTAGAGTTAAGAGTCTCTTGTGGTTTGCCTCCCTCTCTGTTCTTATCTTATTTTTCCTGTCTTTCCCCTGTGTTCATCTGTTTTGTTTCTTAAATTCCACATATGAGTGAAATATTGTGGTATTTGTCATTAGTCTTCATGTTGAGGCGCAAACCCTGTATGCCTTCTTAGACTCCTAAGCTTTTCTTTCTTTGTTCTTTGCTTTCATTGTTAGCTAATTTTCCTCTCTTTTGGGATTTGAGTGAAACCCCATACTGTTAGCGTCAAAGCTTACTTTTTAGGTCTCGAGGGGCTTGACAATGCACCTGGCAGTGTGGGAAGTTAGTTCCCTATAACCAGTGTAAGATGAGGGAGAGCCAGACAGGTAAATTACCTCTATGCAATTGTAAACTGTCTCCTTGCAAATCTTCCACATGGATTTCATGGCTTGGGGTCCCTCTAGCCAGTGTAATAAAGCACCAGGCTGATGACCATGTACATCGACTTTGTTTCAAAAAGGTCATAAGGCCTCAAACTTTTTATGTTTAGCTATCACTGTGACATTCCTTGTTCTATTGGTTTCATAATTACATTGGCCATATATAATAATGTGTGAATCTGTGTGTTTACCAAAAAAAGGTTTTGTGGACTAAAAAAAGGATTGGATAGTCTTGTACAGATTATTTGAATGTATGGCAGGAGTATTTTATTTGCATATGTGTGGATTTTCTAGTCTGTTAGTAAAAATATTCATCCATTCATTTTTTTTTTTCTGCTGTGTTCCCCAGACCCCTGGCTCCCCCAAAAGCCTCTGTTCACCTGAACAACTCTGTGTGTCGCTTCAAACATAGGCCAAAAAGAACAATGACCTGAGGATCCTGGAGCAAGCTGGCTCCCAGTAAAGGCTCCCAATAAGGGGAAGAGGAGAGGGACATATACTGCAGGGATGGAGGTAGGGTTGAATGGGTGAAGGGATCCCAACAGACCAAGGACAGAGGCAGAAGGGAAGGTAGCAGACACTAAAATGGAGCCAAAGACAGTGGGGATGAAGATGGAAACAGAGATAGACATTCACACTGGCTCTGGACTCCTTCTGGTTCCCCTGCCAGGGGTTCCCTGTCTTCCCTGGATGCCGGAACCCACCCGCCCCGCCCCACTTCCCTCCTCTTCCCATTCTCTTCTGTCATTTTGTATCTCTTCTCCCACCATATGCATTTTTTTCTTAAGTTCTATAATTATCATGAATAATACCCCACTCACTAGAAAGACCTGCCATAGTAGTCGATATTGCTCAGAGGTTGGGCCATATTCACTGATTTTTTTCTATGGGTTTGGCATCATGCTTGACACTGAAGAAGAAAAGATGTGGATTTAAGTGTAAAGTACAAGATACTGTCTGTCTCTATCAAGAGCCTGCTCTGATAGGATTCTGCTATGGAAGTTAACTAAAAAGGAAGTGACATAAAAAATTTAATATGTCAATGGCTTCTGCCTCATAAAATCACTTGCTACATGTAGCCACTTGGGGTGTTTTGGCTTGTCCTCTGCTAAACAATGATGCTGAGTATTGAGGCAGATAACGCTGGCTTTATCAATAAATTATTTCCTTTTATGATGAAAAAGTTACACATTTTATCCTTGTAGTTGATTGGATACATCCCATAACCCAAGGCAAGTGATTTTTTTCATCCTTTCTCTGTTTTTACATTCAACTTTGTAATTTGAACCTTGGGAGGAAAACTTATTAAAAACATACCCAAGTGTTTATTTTTTGAGAAAAACCAATAGATCTCCCATGACATGCTTGAGAAGCTACATTCTACAAGATGAATTAGCTCAGCCATGCATGCAGTTTTGTGACAGTGACAAGAAGGAAAATGAAATTTTGTGTTTTGAGGCAGCTGAGAAATTGAGATGGGTGGGCCCACTGCACACTTGTGTTTATTTTCTCCACTGGCTGTGATGGAAGCTGAGAGGCAACTTCTCCACAAAATGTTGTCCTTAGGTGTTTGGAATGAAGGTGACTGTAGGTGATAACCATAGGCACTGGGTATATTAGTTTGCTAGGGCTGCCATAACAAAGTACCACAGGTTGGTTGGCTGAAACCACAGAATTGTCTTCCCTCACAATTCTTGAGGCTGTGGTCCAAGATCAAGGTGTCAGTGGAGTTCATTTCTTCTGATGGTCTCTCTGCTTGGCTTGTAAATGGTCCTCTTCTCCCTGGGTCTTCATGTGGTCTCCTGTGTGTGTCAGTATGTGTGTGTCTTAATCTCCTCTTCTTATAAAGATTCTACTCATCCTGTATTAGGGGCACTCCAGTAATCTCATTTAACCTCAATTACCTCGTTAAAGATGCTATTTCCAAATACATTTTGATATACTGGGCTTTAGGACTTCAACATATAAAGTTTGCAGGGACATAGTTCGGCTCATAACACTGGTGGTGAGGTTTGAGGCTGACTTTTGGGCTGGTTAAATTTTCAAGTGTTGTGATAGCTCTAAGGTTAGAGATGATGTGAATTCATGTGAAATGCATTTCATTCCATCCCATCCCATCCCATTCTGAGTTGGATAAACCCCCATCATCTGGTCTTTAGAGTCATATTATCAGCTCCTTCAGCATCTTTTCTGTATTTTAAATCTGCCTTTAGCATTACTGATACATATTTGCCATAATACATCACAAAGGCAAGATGCATTGGCTCACTCTGCCACAAGTAAAATCTACCCTTATTTTCAGCTGCATGTCAGTGTGACTTGCTGTACTGATCCTTTACATCACTTTGCTCCAAGTTTCCTTGGACAACGTATTTGGTAAGAGAGGGGTTGATTGTTGACAAATTCTTGGCCATAGGACCAGGCTAATATCCTAGCTGATTTGGGTTCCTATTATTTTCTGTTTTGGTCCTTTATTGTCTTATCAGAATCAGGAACCATTTGGGTATTAGGAGGCCACAGGAAATTATAAGTAGTATAACTTGTTATCCCTATTCTCAAGGTTTAATTTTGTTGGGGAAGGGAAGAAAAAGGGAAAGCAAAGCACAGTGGGCCCAGGCTGGGGAGCTAGGAACAGAAGTTGTTAGTTTGATCTAAGGGCTATATGAAGATCTGATTATATCACTGTAGAGGGATCTGGGGGAAATCACAGCATTAATTAAGGCCACTAGACATAAATCAGAAGATTTATGAGATGATCTATTTTTATTATTTTGCCATAAAGCAACAATAAGAAAACAAGTCAACTAGTAAAGAGTGATGGTCTTTATTAAATATCATAAATATTTATAATTTATATATACAAATATATAAATATATAATATGTAATTATAATATTACAGAATTATAATATGATTTATGAACATTATACATCATCCCATTGAGAAAAGAAGTAGAGAATCTATGAAAATGCTGGATGGTACTACACTGTGATATTGGTAGTTTGGTTCATATTCTTCTTGATGTTGGCCTATGAAGTGATTTTATAGAGGTACCAACTCCCTGACTGAGGGAAGGGAAATTGTTCTAGAGAGTTTGATCTTTGGGAATCAAATAATTTTCATATATTTAATTAAAGGCAAGAATAATTCTAGGCTTACTGGATACATTGTATTACTATGTGATAGAATATACTAAATTTCTATATAGATTCTGTGCTTTAATTTCCTCATCTGCAAAATGAGAGTAATGACAGTATCTACTTCAAAGGTTTGCTGTAAAGGATCAAATGTGTTCATACAGAGAAAGCCCTTGGTGCAATGTCTGATTCAGAGTAAATTCCCATGAAATATTAGGTATTAATGGCATTGGTTTCAATCTTAAGGCCACTTTATCACATCTCCTTTGATGCCTCTCAAGTTCCAACAAATGACAGCAAATTCCAAGTGGATATCCATAGGTATTGGTAAAGAAATTAAAACTTACAAATTGCAAAAATAGGCCTCTCAGGAAGTAGTAGTGCTTCTCAGGGAGAAGAGGAAGGAAAGAAAGGGAATGACTTCAGTAAGAGAGCTTGCAGTTCAGATGAAACACCTACCTGTGGAAGTAGGCAAAATTCAAGCTGGTAAGATCCCTCCTAGGCTATTAATAATTTAAACATCGTGGGGAGCCTGGGTGGCTCAGTCGTTAAGCGTCTGCCTTCGGCTCAGGTCATGATCCCAGGGTCCTGGGATCAAGTCCCACATCGGGCTCCCTGCTCGGCAGGAGGCCTGCTTCTCCCTCACCCACTCCCCCTGCTTGTGTTCCTGCTTTCGCTGTCTCTCTCTCTGTCAAATAAATAAATAAAATCTTAAAAAAAAAAAAAAAATTAAACATTGTTACAATTTTGACATTTTGGCAAATAAATGTACTTTCTCTTTTCAGTTCTTCCAATAACTTTTTCAGTAAAAATAACGATTTTTCTTTTAATTAAGCATGTACAACGTGCTAGATATTGTGTTAAGTGCTATATATGCCACCTAATCATAACCTCATGACTAGGTAGACAAAATTAGTCCTATTACATCAGTGGGCAAACTGGGGAGTGGGAGTATCTTCCCTGGCGTTGCAGAGGAAAATGCAGAGTGGAATATAACCCTTCTGTGTTTTAGTTTCCTCATCTATAAAATGATGAGACTGTATTTCAAATTGTTCTTAGGGCACCGTGTTGCTAGAATTTTAGCCCGTTTTTTTCTAACTGCTAACTTGCCTCTTCTGCCGCCTAGTGGACACTGTAGTAATTACCATACTAACATTTCCAGACTTGGGTTGTCTGCTTTGAATTGCAAAACCATCGAGGTTCCCTTGAGGAAGAGAAGAGAAAACAGCTTAGGAAAGGGGAGTTATGATCTAGGACACTGAAAAACCGATACGTAAATCATGGCTCTCTTAGTATAATTACATTTAGTATTTCATTTACGATAATATATCTGTGTCACAGGGTAATTGCCTAGAGATGTCAGAGAGGGTATGTAGAGGGTACACAATTTGTCCTATTTGTAACCAGAGTTTTTGATTCACAGTAGGATGGCTGGTGTAGATCGAGATAAGATAATTTCTTAGAAGTAACTTAGAAAAAAATGATATGGCAACAAAACTTAGGACAATAAAAACTTTTGAGCAATTACCAATTATTGAATGCCGTAAATGATTTTTAAGTGTCTTGTTCCTCAGTTATAAGCATTTTATATTTATAAGGAAAATTGTGGCAGTTCCTTGAACTTTGTGGCTCAGGAAGCTGCATAAAAGACTGCCTTCAGATTGCTGCTTTAGCTGGAATTGTTGAGAATTAAGTTTCTTCAGTGAAACTCATCTCATCCCTTTTCCTTAGCCTGGGAAATCTAAATACGTCATTTAGAGAAATAAATGCATGTGTAAGGGTTGCAGCAAGTGTAGGATATCCGAATGCCCTTTGGATCCTAATTCCCGACTTCCTATCAAGAGATTTTATGAATTGTAGCAGAAGGAAGGGAAGTGTCCTATAGATAAAAAAGGCCTAGTTTAGCCTCAGACCTAGATTTGCTGTGTGGCCTCTGGCAGACTAGTTAACCTCTGTAAGCCTTAGTGTCTTCAGGTGTGTTTTGAAATGGTACTTATTCTGCCTTCTCCCCTAGGGTTGTGGTGATTCCATGATTCACGTGAACATGCTATAATAATAGTGGGGCATGAGTCAGAAATGACACAGCTTGACTGAAAAGCAGCAAGTGAGGCTGTTTGCATTTGACAAAAGAAGAGTATGGGGAAAAGAAAATACGTTATCCTATTACTGATTCACTTAAGAAGCTTATGCTCATTAACATTCCAAATAACACTGAATAAGATACAGAGTGGTGGGCTTATGTAGGTGGTGCTAGGGCAGGTATTAGACAGGGAATGGCTCTGAAATCCAAAGGCTTTATATGGACCTTGTCTCCTATCTTGGGCCTAAACTGAAATTTGGGTGTGGTTGGTAAATTGTTGAACAGTCCTGAGATGTTATTTTATTTAAGTTTTTTGTTTTGGTTGAAAAAGCTGGGGAGAAACATGCATGAATGTTGAGGATATTATGCTAAATGTAATAAACCAGTCACGAAAAGACACATAATATATGAATCCTCTTATATGAGTTATTTAGAATAGTCAAACTCCTAGAGACAGCTAGTAGGATGGTGGTTGCTAAAGGCTGAGGAAGGGGGATGGGGACTTCGTGTTTCATGGGTGCAGAAATTCAGTTTTGCAAGATGAAGAGCTCTGGAGATGGGTGGTGGGGATGGCTGCACAGCATTATGAATGTCTTTAATACCACCGAACTGTACATTTCAAGATGGTTGAGATAGTAAATTTGATATTATGTGTATTTCACCACAATAAAAAAGAACGGGAAGAAAAGAAGAACATGTGTGAGCAAATAAAGCAAATGATTAAAAACAAAACAAAGCTAGAGAGAGTATTATTAAGACCTGGATTGAAGAATGGGTTTGGGGGTGAAAAGTGTAGCATCTGTCCTGGCTCAGCCCAGCAGAGAGATTTTTAGGGAGAATGAAAAGGAGCTGTTTCACAAGGGACTTAGTGGCAGTTCATGGACAGATAGCTGCTTGGGTGACGTGGTGTGAATCAGAGTCGGATAGGGAGCCCTGGGGGTGGAGAACACTGCCTCGTACCTCAGAATGGGCATCTTAGGGAGCCCAGACTGGATGCATTACTCTTGGTCTGGCTTTGGTAACGCATGGTGGGTCCCCCCAGCAGGGGTAATGACAAGATTCTCTCTAGGGTCTTCATGGGCAGAGGACAGGGCTGGGCCAGGGAGCAGACATGGTGGACTGTCAAGTCTGGCCCTTGCACACTTCCGAGATAAACTTTAAGGGCTCCAGACCCCCACAGTGAATCTATATAGGTGACCAGAAGTCCTGTATGAGCAGATGAGGGCAAGAGCCAGTAAAATATCACAAAAGTGACTTCATTTCCACCCTCACACCGGTGAAGGCCAAGGAGATTGTATTTCTCATGAATGAACAGAGGCTCATATGCCTGAACAGACTGAGCAGAGAACAGGATATTTACTCAAATCTGAAATCTGTTAATGAATAACACATGGGTCCAATCCTATGAATGGAAGTTTGATTTATAATCATGGCACCCAGGACCTATTCCTTTAAGTTAAAACATGAGGAGATGGCATGCATAGAAATCTTTGCTGAGTGATTTATTAGAAGCTTACTGTTTTATGAATGGCAAAAGAGAAGAACTGCCCCCTTTACAATCTATATATAAATCATCTGAAATTGTGATGGATTAAGTATTCTTCCTCCTAGTGGCAGTGCTAAGTGTTTTGAGCAGCTTTTAATAGAAAGACAGAGGAGATAAATATCAATTACTATTAGAGGAAGTGTTTTTTTAAGCCAGCTTTCACACTTTCTCCCATGATGAGGTTAATTATTTATGGCAAAGACATTAATAATTGCTCTTTATTTCTTTATCCAAGCAGCAAATGAATTGTAAGGCAAGGAGATTTGGACCATCAGTACAAGCAGAATGTGTTCAAAGTATTTAAAGGTTTTATATTACCCTCCAAACTTGCTTTTCTTCAGCCACAAACAGTGCTTAAATTAATAACACATATTGAAATTTGCATTTGGGGACCTCCATCTTATTCATCTTTTAACATTTTTCCTTCATGATAGGCAAACTCTGTGGGAAGGGCAGTGAGCACTGGAAAGGCTGGGATTCTGAATTTAGGATGCAAAGTGAAGAAAGAAGTATGAATGTATTTCTAGCTATTACTATTTAAATTTTATTTATTTGCATATAGTGAAATTCACTCTTTTTGGTGTATGCTGTTTTTTTTAAATTGAAGTACAGTTAATGTACAGAGTTGTATTAGTTTCAGATGTACAACATAATGATTCAGCGATTCTAGGCATGACATTCCTTGCTCACCATAAGTGTAGTCACCATCTGTCACCAAACAACCTTATTGCAATCTTATTGATTATACTCCCTATGCTGTACTTTTCATCTCTGTGACTTATTTTGTAACTGGAAGTTGGTACCTCTTAATCCCCTGATCTATTTCACCCATCTCCCCACCAGTCTCCCCTTTGGCAACCACATTTGCTCTCTGTATTTGAGTCTGTTTTTTTGCTGGTTTGTCTCTTTTTTCCTTTGTTTGTTTTGATAAATGCAGAAAATCCCATGTCCACAGCCACACTCAAGATAAAGAACAGTTCCGTCACCCCCAAAGACCCTGTCATGTTGCTCTTTTGGAGTCGACACCTCTCCCCACCAGTCTACCATCCCCACCCCCTGTCAACCGCTGATCTGTTCTCCACTCTGCCGTTCTGCCTTTTTCTTCAGGGGTGGTTTTCTCCCTGTTCTTGCCCTGTGCCGCTGTCAGGAGCTAGATCGTGAGGCTGGTCATGTTCGGAGGTGGAATTCTGTGGTTCTGAGGAAGCCTCGGTCTCAGTTAGCACTGGGTCCCTGAGCATCCAGCGTGCCCTTCCCCGTGCTCCTGCCTGGCCCCCAGCTGCAGGTCTGCCCCTCTCTGAGGACTGGAGGGTTCTTTCCCCCATTAGTCCCAGTAACACACAGTATCTAGAGCCAATCATACTTTTTAGAGTCCCCACAAATGCTTTAATATTAATTATTTAAAATAAGAGAAAATGAATATAATAGTAATGGATAAAAGAATAATGTATTCAGCCTGAATGGTAGTCATTTTTACACCAACACAGTTGTAAAATATAATTTTATATATATATGAAGTTTTAAATGGAGGAAGGGGCCCACAAAGGCAGAAATGCCAAGGGTCTGAGGAAGTGATGATGTGGCCCAGGGGACAGAGTTTGCTGTCTTTCCCTAGGGCTTGTAGGGCTTTGGCTGTCTCAAGGAGAATATTCTGGGCAGGGCTTTCCATGCTTGGGGTTGCTGTTGCCTTTTTGGGGCTGCACCTCAAGGCATGCTTTCTCAGGACCCTTGCCAATCTTTCTCTCCGGTAGAAAAGCCTACAAGTGGGTACAAATCCCTCTTATACGCTGCCCCAGGGACTCTCTGTTCTCTAGCCAGCCTGCACTAGGCCTTTACTAATTTGTTAAATGTTTTAGATGAATTTTCTTACTGACTTCCAGAGATGTCTTCCCTGGATCAATGGGTGCAGCTGTCCTACCTTTGCTTGTGGACATCTGTCTTTCCCTAAATTGGGGGTTAGTCGGTTGTTGTATAATCCCAGTTCTCTCAAATTTTGAAAGAAGTTAGGAATCTGTCAAGTGTCCAGTTTTTCTTGTATGGGAGAGAGGAATGCTCTTTCTACTGACCGCATCCCAAGAGGAAGCTGGAGTCGCCTGTGTCTTTCAGCCCCTGTTATCTCTGCTGCTGTTCTGGGCTAGTTTTCAGTTGGTTTTTGTTGCTCTGGTTTGTTTTGCTTTGTTTTCTTGAAATTTATTCCCCTTTGCTTTTCTGTCCCTCTGTCAGTTGCTCATGCCCAGCACGACCATAACCTTAGCCTCATAACTGTACCCATGTTTCAGTCCTGGCAGAGTGTTGAACAAGGCAAGGCATGGTTACTCCAGCCCTTTGCTCCTGGTCTTAGGGAAAGAGGTGGTATTGCTTTGAGCTGCTTCTTCACACCCACCTGAGGCATGAGTGTGCAGATTCGTTGGGGATGAAGGTTATGGATATGACTAACCACCTTCTCTTAAGCTCTCAGTACCCGCCGCAAGTGGTGTCCCAAGACACTGGGAGGAGAGACAACATTCTTTGGCATTTTCCACCTTGAGAGCTTTCTGCATTGTCTCTTTGTTCATGACCGTGAAAGAGGGAAGGAAAAAAAAAAATTGTAGGCAGGAGGGTACACATGTGTGCAATGTTCTCTTTAGTAACTGGTGAGTATTCCACTCTACCATTCTGTCTGGAGCCCTGGATGGTTCTCCATCACGATCACTGTCACAGTCCTTGAGAGAAAGCAGAGGAACAGCTTCAGTGCTCTCCTGACATTCTGCATCCTTATTTTCCAGTGTGGGTGGGTGAGAGGTGGGAGACTTGGGTGAACTTCCCCTGTCACTCTGAAGGAAAGAAACAGTGCATTTAACTTTCAGGGCCACATGGAGAAATGCTCAGTAATATGATCAGGCTACTGACATGAATCCCTTCTCTCAAATGGTTGGGCTATAACAGTCCCCAACAGGAAGAAGTAGAACAGAGTCTCATTTTTCTGGTATTATACTCCTATGCAGTTCTGTTAGTTGCCATCCTATGTTAGGAGAAAAAAAAGTGATATGTGTTCCTTCTTTCATTTCCAACAAGAGTGTGCAAGAGGGGCGCCTGGGTGGCTCAGTTGGTTAAGCGACTGCCTTCGGCTCAGGTCATGATCCTGGAGTCCCTGGATCGAGTCCCGCATCGGGCTCCCTGCTTGGCAGGGAGCCTGCTTCTCCCTCTGACCCTCCCCCCTTTCATGTGCTCTCTCTCTCTCTCATTCTCTCTGTCTCAAATAAATAAATAAAAATCTTAAAAAAAAAAAAAAAGAGTGTGCAAGAATTGTCAGGGTGTGAAAGGCAACCCAGTCCAACACCAGATGTCTTCTGCTTGTCCCTACAAAGTAGGATTATTTTATAGCCCCATCCATTCACCTCTTCACCCATTCAACTATCCATGCATCTAAACATATTTGTTGAATGCTTTCTGTGTGCTGAAATGATGAAAATAACATCTTGAATATATACCTAGCACAGAACCTGGTTATGCAGGAGGTACTTAATAAATGTTGAGGGAATGAATGAAGATAGGATTCCTGTTCTTCTGACATATATGGTCTCTTGTCAGCAGCACATGGGGAAGCAGGTACAATGAAGTCTATGCTGTGCTAATGGTGAGCAGAGGATTTGTTGGTAGGAAGATGCAGGAGCCTTTGAGTATGACTTGGATATTTTGGGAGGTTTCTAAAACCAGCCATGTGAGAGTCATGATGAAGGAGCAGTTGAGGAAGAGGAGGCTAGTAAGTGATGATTAGCAGTGTGGACTCTGTATTGTAGCACATCTGGGTTTGAGCTCCACTTGCACCACCTGCTTATTTTGATGTGCCCAAAGCCCACCGGAATAACCTACTGATCAGGCAAAGCCAGGTTTATCAGC
Source organism: Mirounga angustirostris (assembly GCF_029215605.1). Taxonomy (NCBI): domain Eukaryota; kingdom Metazoa; phylum Chordata; class Mammalia; order Carnivora; family Phocidae; genus Mirounga; species Mirounga angustirostris. The sequence continues at coordinate 168,996,187 of NW_026991709.1, read as the reverse complement.
GAACATCACATTATAGGAATCTTCACAGCATCTGGAAAGGGAGAGGTCAGAGGAAGACATTCGAGGTATTTTAGCACTGGGCCTGGGTGATTTTAAGGTTGTTCCTGCGAGTGGGGGCGGGGAGTAATTGGGAAGGGGCAGAGTTTGTATCATAGTGAACTGAGGGTCTTAAAGAAAGTCTAACCAAGCAATCTTAATCTTAAGCATACTAGTTTGGTTGATTCATCACCTTATCTTCTAGAAGGAAGCATGTAACTGTTTTTGTTTGCTCTCTGAATTGCTTAACACAGGGACAGAAAAGTATGTTGATTTCAGCACTCACTAGCTATATAACTTCTGACAAGTTTATTTTTTCAATTTGTTTTAAATTGAAGTTAATGGAATGCATGAAGCCAGTAGAACATTTAATGAACTAACATGTGTGAAGCACATGGCACACAGAACTTGATGGACAGGAAGCATTTTCTATAGGACAGCTGAGCCAGAAGCAATAGCAGCACCAAATCACCTTCATCTTCATCAGGCTCTGCTGGTGATAATGATGTAGTCTGGGAGGCGCTGGTCCCAAGTGCTCGCTTGAAACAGGCACTTGCTGTGTGGCCTCAGGCAGATGATTCACCCTCTCTGGAAATCAGTCTCCTCCTCTGTAAAATGAAGACATTTCACTTCCTCATTTGACAAAGGATCTCTGACATTTTCCTCCAGGTCTATGAATGAATTTGGCCTGGAGCAACTTGTCCTGTAAACTTTTTGTGTCTGAGCTTACCCTGCTGCTACTGGTCTCTCAAGGGATCTGGAAAGTTTGATTCACGATTGTGAAGCATTTGTGTTTTCAGCTGCCTGAGGCCATTTCTGTACTGCTAAAGGGAATGAGAATGCTGGTCTGGTTTACTGATGGTAATGGATATCCTGTATCATTTGGTTCCTAGACCTTACATGACTCACTGGAATAAGTTGGGTTTTGTTTTTTGTGTTTTTTTAATAGGAATAGTAGGGGAGTTCGTTCACATTGTACAAGAAGGCAGCAGAGGATAATAGCTGGTGGGTGGTGTGACCCAGAGTAAAGATCACTAATTTGGAATCTGAGGACTGGACATCATTCCCCTGTCTGCCTTTCTTGGGCAAATCACTGGTGCCTCCCTGAGCCTTGGCTCCCTCTCTAATCCATGGGGGTAGGTCATAGGGAGACTGTGATGCTGTTCAAATCAGACGGTGAATGCTCAAGTTCTTTTTAAACTAGATGCTCTACCAACATTAGCTGATGGGACTGTTCAAAATACTTCCTGAGTGTTAGGGTCTGTTCTTGTGCCTGGGAATGCAGCAGTGAATGAGACAGATAAAATTCCTCACCACCAGGGAGCTTGAGCTCTGGTGGAAGCACTCTTACTAGAAAACACCAAACACTCTACTCACGTAAGGCTTTGTTTTAAAAAATTAATTTGAAAAAAAAAAGCAAAATGGGAGCTGATATGTATCGAGCCCCTACAATATGCCACGTCCGAGAAGATGTTTTCTCATTTAATCCTTGCAAAGACCCTGTGTAGAAGGTATTCTGGTTCCTATTTGCTAAATGAGGAATTTGAGATCAGAAAAGTGGTATATATTAGGAATTCGATCCCACAATTCTCTGATAATAAAGCTTTGGTTCTTTCTAAGACACTGATCACCATACATCCTCAAGCCTCTGAATCTCTATGTTTGATTGTACTTTCCACTGTGTGGAGTTTAACTAAATCTTATAATAGTGAGGCATTAAAATATTTTCATGTAACTTTATAATTTCTTCCAACTCTGCCTTATTTTATTTGCAGAGCTGTGTGCCTGCTTTGAAATGTCTATTATATGCATTTGAGCTAACAAAGGATAAATAGGTCCCTAGTGGAAAGAATCCTCCTCCACTTTATTGTAAATATCACATATTAAGTGTCCCAGAAATGTTAGTTATTGTTGTTAGGGTTAATAATAGCATTTTTTTTTTTTTTAACCTGTCCTGAGTTAGGAAGCTACCAGGTTAGCAGAAGTTGGGACTGAAGTGAGAAATAGGCTTCAGGCCCTAGATGTGAAAGGAGGTAGAGTCGTTACCTGCATTTATGGCTTGGAGATCAGTTGGGAGAGACCTTAAAATGAGGGGCTGCATCCTCAGGATGACTCTTGAGAGGGCTCCCTGGCATTCATATGTGTGGAAAGGTGGCAGCATCACAATAAAGGTAGCCAAAATGGCTCTGCTGCTGAGGCAGAAGATGGCTGTTTTATAGCTGAGAAAACGAGAGTGCAGAGTTTTGCTCCCGCTGCATTGGGCCAGGACTGGTAGTGAGCGGGCACAGCGCCTGCCTGTGGGCAGAGCTAGTTCTGAGAAAATAAACCACACTCACTTGGACTTTGCAGGCAGAGAGAGGGAGAATAAACAAAACACCAAAGAAAAATTGGAAAAGGAAACTGTTGTAAGAAATAATTTGTATTTTTTAATTTGTATTTTATTTTTTACGTTTTTATTTTAATTCCACTTAGTTAATGTACAGTGTTATATTAGTTTCAGGGCTACGATATAGTGATTCAACACTTCCATACAACACCCGGTGCTCATCATAACAAGTGCACACCTTAATCCCCATCACCTATTTCACCCATCCCCCCACCATCCTCCCCTCTGGGAACCACTGGTTTGTTCTTTATAGTTAAGAGTCTGTTTCTTGCTTTCTCTCTCTCTCTCTCTTATTTTTTTCCCCTTGGCTCCTTTGTTTTGTTTCTTACGTGCACATATGAATGAAATCATACAGTATTTGTCTTTTTCTGACTGACTTATTTCATTTAACATTATACTCTCTAGCTCCATCCATGTTGTTGCAAATGGCAAGATTTCAATCTTTTTATGACTGAATAATATTCCATTGTGTGTATATATATGTGTATATATATATATACACATATGTATATATATATATATACACATATATATATATATGTATATATATACACACACTACATCTTCTTTACCCACGCATCAGTTGATGGACACTTGGGCTACTTCCATGTCTTGGCTATTTTAAATAAGACTGCTATAAACATAGGGCTGCATATATCCCTTTGAATTAGTTAGTTTGTATTCTTTGGGTAAACACCCAGTAATACAACTGCTGGATCATAGGGTAGCTCTATTTTTAACTTTTTGAGGAACCTCCATACTGTTTTCCAGAGTGGCTGCATCAGCTCGCATTCCCATCAATAGTGTATGAATGTTTGTTTTTCTCCACATCCTCGCCAACGCCTGTTGTTTCTTGTGTTGTTGATTTTAGCCTTTCTCACATGCTCTTTTAGTTTTGATTTGTATTTCCCTGATGGTAAGTGATGATGAGCATATTTTAACGTGTCTGTTGGCCATTTGTATGTCTTTTTTGGAGAAATGTCTGTTCAAGTCTTCTGACCATTTTTAATTGGATTATTTCTTTTTGAGTGTTGAGTTTGCTAAGTTCTTTATGCATTTTGGATAATAACCCTGTATTGGATATGTAATTTGCAAATATCTTCTCCCGTTCCATAGGTTGCCTTTTAGTTTTATTGATTATTTCCTTCACTGTGCATAAGCGTTTTACTTTGATAGAGTCCCAAAATTTATTTTGCTTTTGTTTCCCTTGTCTTAGGAGACATATCTAGAAAAAAGTTGCTACATCCAATGTCTGGGAAGTTATTGCCTGTATTCTCTTCAAGGATTTTGATAGATTCTTGTCTCACATTTAGTTCTTTCACCTATTTTGAATTTATTTTTGTGTATGGTGTAACAAAGTGGTCCAGTTTCATTCTTCTGCATGTTGCTGTCCAGTTTTCCCAGCACAGTTTGTTGAAGAGACTGTCCTTTTTCCATTGGATATTCTTTCTTGCTTTGTTGAAGATTAATTGACCATATAGTTGTGGGTTTATTTCTGGATTTTCTTTTTTGTTCTATTAACCTGTGTCTATTTTTGTGCCAGTACCATACTGTTTTGATTACTACAACTTTGTAATATAACTTAAAGTCTGGAATTGTGATGCCTCCAGCTTTGCTTTTCTTTTTCAAGATTGCTTTGGCTATTTGGGTCTTTTGTGGTTCCATATACATTTTAGGATTATTGTTCTAGTTCTGTGAAATATGCTGTTGGTATTTTGATAGAGATTGCATTAAATGTGTTGATTGCTTTGGGTAGTATAGACATTTTAACAATATTTGTTCTTCCAATCCATGAGCATGGAATGTCTTTCCATTTCTTTGTCATCTTCAGTGTCTTTCATTGGTGTTTTATATTTTTCTGAGTACAGGTTTTCCACTGCTTTGGTTAAGTTTATTCCTAAGTATCTTAAGGTTTTTGGTGTGATTGTAAATGAAATTGTTTCCTCAATTTCTCTTTCTGCTGCTTCATTATTGGTAGATAGAAGCACAACCGATTTCTGTACATTATTTTGGATCCTACGACTTTACTGAATTTTTTTATCAGTTCTAGCAGTTTTTTGGTGGAATCTTTGGTTGGTTTTCTGTATACAGTATCATGTCATCCACAAATAGTGAAAGTTACTTCTTCCTTACCCATTTGGATGCATTTTATTTCTTTCTGTTGTCTGATTGCCATGGCTAGGACTTCCAGTACTATGTTGAATAAAAGTGGTGAGAGTGGTCATCCCTGTTTTGTTCCTCATCTTAGGGGAAAAGCTCTCAGTTCTTCCCCATTAAGGATGATGTTAGCGGGATACCTGGGTGGCATAGTTGGTTAAGTGTCCAAATCTTGGTGTTGGCTCAGGTCATGATCTCAGGATTGTGAGATCGAGCCCTATGTTGGGCTCCACTCTCAGTGCAGAGTCTGCTTCAGACTTTCTCTCTCCCTCCCTCTGCCCCTCCCTGCTGCATGCTCTCTCTCTCTCAAATAAATAAAAAAATATATATATTTTTTAAAGGATGATGCTAGCTTTGGGTTTTTTATAGATGGTCTTTATTATGTTGAGGTATGTTCCCTCTTAACCTAATTTGTTGAAAGTTTTTATCACAGATGAATGTTCTACTTTGTCATATGCTTTTTTGGCATCTATTGATATGACCATATGGTTCTTATCTTTTCTCTTATTGATGTGATGTATCATGTTGATTGATTTGTGAATATTGAACAACCCTTGCAACCCAGGAATAAATTCCACTTGATTGTGGTGAATGGCTTTTTTAATGTATTGTTGGGTTTGGTTTGCTAGTATTTTGTTGAGAATTTTGCATCTATGTTCGTCAGAGAAATTGGACTCTAGTTCTCTCTTTTTGAGTGTCTTTATTTGGTTTTGGTATTGAGGTAATGCTGCCCTCATATAATGAATTTGGAAGTTTTCCTTCCTTTTCTATTTTTTCAAATGGTTTGAGAACAATAGGTATTAAGTGTTAAAAGTCTGGTAAAATTTGCATGTGAAACCATATGGTCCTGGACTTCAGTTTGTTGGGAGTTTTTTGATCACTGATTCAATTTCTTTGCTAATTATAAGTCTGTTCAAGTTTTCTATTTCTCCCTTTTCAGTTTGGTAGTTTATATGTTTTTAGGAATTTACCCATTTTTTTTTTAGGTTGTCCAATTTGTTGGCATATAGTTTTTCATAATATTCTCTTTTTTTATTTTATTATTATTATTTTTAAAGATTTTATTTATTAATTTGACAGAGAGAGAGATAGCGAGAGCAGGGGGAGTGGGAGAGGGAGAAGCAGGCTTCCCGCAGAGCAGGGAGCCCGATGTGGGACTCGATCCCAGGACCCTGGGATCATGACCTGAGCCGAAGGCAGACGCTTAACGACTGAGCCACCCAGGCACCCTTCATAATATTCTCTTATAATTATTTGTATTTCTGTGGTATTAGTTGTTATTTCTCCTCTCTCATTTGTGATTTTATTTATTTGAGTCCTTTCACTTTTTTTCTTGATAAGTCTGGCTAGTGGTTTATCAATTTTAATGATTTTTTTCAAAGAAACAGCTCCCAATTTCATTACTCTGTTTTTTTGTTTTCTGGTTTTTGTTTTTTGTTTTTTGTTTTGTTTTGTTTGTTTTAGTTTCTATATTATTTATTTCTTCTCTAATCTTTATTACTTCCTTCCTTCTGCTGGTTTTAGGTTTTGTTTGTTGTTCTTTTTCTAGCTTCTTTAGATGTAAGGTTAGGTTGTTTATTTGAGATTTTTCTTCTTGTGGTAGACTTGTATTGCTATTAACTTCCTTCTTGGAACTGCTTTTGCTACATCCTAAAGGTTTTGAACCATTGTGTTTTCATTTTCATTTGTTTCCATGTACTTTTTATTTCTTCTTGGATTTCTTGGTTGAGTCATTCATTGTTTAGTAGTGTATTTGTGGTCTTTCCAGATTTTTTCTTGTGGTTTAATTCTAGTTTCATAACATTGTGGTCAGAAAAGATGCATGGTATGACTTTGAGCTTAGATTTTTTGAAACTTGTTTTGTGGCCTAATATGTGATCTATTCTGGATAATGTCCCATGTGCACTTGAAAAGAATGTGTATTCTGCTGTTTTAGGATGGAATGTCCTGAATATATCTGTTAAGCTCATCTGGTCCAGTGTGTCATTTAAAGACATTGTTTCCTTGTTGATTTTTTGCTTACATGATCTGTTCATTGATGTGAGTGGAGTGTTAAATTCGCTACTATTATTGTATTACTATCGATTAGTTCTTTTATGTTTATTATTAACTATTTTATGTATTTGGGTGCTTCCATGTTGGGTGCATAAATATTTGCAATTGTTATATTTTCTTGTTGGATTGTCCCCCTTATTATTATGTATTGCCCTTCTTTGTCTCTTGTAATAGTTTTTGTTTTGTTTTGTTTTGTTTTTAGTCTAGTTTGTTCTATGTAAGTACTGGCACTCCAGCTTTCTTTTGACATCCAGTTGCATGATAAATGTTTCTCCATCCCCTCACTTCCAATATGCAGGTGTGCTTAGATCTAAAATGAGTCTCTAGTAGGCAGCATAGAGATGGATCTTTTGTTTTTTTTTAGTCCATTCTGTCACCTTATGGCTTTTGATTGGAGCATTTAATCCATTTATATTCAAAGTAATTATTGATAGATACGTATTTATTACCATTTTATTACTTGTTTTGTGGTTGTTTCTAAAGATTTTCTCTGGTCCTTTCTTGTCTTTCTCTCTTTTGTGATTGCTGGTTTTCTTTAGTGATATATTTAGATTTCTTTCTCTTTATTCTTTGAATATTTATTAGTGGTTTTTGATTTGTGGTTACCATTAGATTTGTATATAATGTCTTCTGCATATAGCAGTCTATATTAAGTTAATGGTCATTTAAGTTTGAACCCATTCTTTACTCCTCTCCTCCTCACATTTTAGGTATATGGTGTCATATTTTACATCCTTTTATTTTGTGAGTTCCTTGGCTTATATTTTATAAAAATACTCATTTTTACTGCTTTTGTGTTTCCTACCTTCATACTGTCACTTTTGGTCTTTCCTTTCTGCTCAGAGTCCCCTTAAAATTTCTTGCAGAGCTGGTTTAGTGGTCATGAACTCGTTTTGCTTTTGTTTGTTTGGGAAACTCTTTATCTCTCCTTCTATTCTGAATGATAGATTTACTGGATAGAGTATTTTTGGCTGCAGATTTTTTCTATTCAGCACTCTGAATATATCATGCCTGCCCTTCTGGCTTGGTAAGTTTATGCTCAAAAATCCCCTGATAGTCTAATGGGGTTTTCCTTTTATGTAATTGTCTCATTTTGTCCTGCTGCTTTTAAAATTTTTTCACTATCACTATATTTTGCCATTTTAATTATAACATGTCTTGGTGTGGATCTGCTTTTATTGATTTTATTGAGGGTTCTCTGTGCTTTCTGGATCTGTATATTTGTTTCCTTCTCCAGGTTAGGGAAGTTTTCAGGTATTCTTTCTTCAAATAAATATCCTGCCCCCTTTTTTCTCTTTTCTTCTTCTGGGACTCCTATAATATGAATGTTATTACATTTGATGGAGTCACTGAGTTCCATAAGTCTTTTCTCATATGGCATAATTGTTTTTTTCTCTCTTTTGTTCAGCTTGATTACTTTCCATTACTCTATTTTCTAGGTCTTTAATTCATTCCTCTGCTTCTTTCAGTCTGCTATTTATTCCATCAAGTGTGTTTCTCATTTTATTTATTGAGCCCTTTATCTCTGCTATGTTATTCCTTATCTCTGTGTTAAGGATCTCTTTGATGTCTTCCACTCTTTCCTCAAGTCCAGTATCTTTATGATCATTACTTTAAATTCTCTATCAGGCCTGTAATGTATCTCTGTTTCACTTAGATCTCTAGCTTTGGCCTTATCCTATTCTTTCATTTGGGACAAATTCCTCTACTCATTTTGTCCAAGTCTCTGTGCCTGCCTGTATATTAGGAAAGTCAGCTACTTCTCCTGATCTTGAGGGTAATGACCTTAAGAACTCCCAGATTGGGAGACACGGTGTTGACAGGAGTTTGGGCTGGTCTTCTTGGGGAGGGGCTGACTGTGTTGGGACTGAAGCCAGTGTGACTGGGAAGGGTAATTCCATCAGAGCATGGGGGTGGAGGGGTGGGAGGCAAGGCTTGGTATAAGCAAGTTAGGTAGTGAGTGTTGGTGCTGCACTGGTTCCTGTAAGTAGCTCTGTGTTTATGCTGATGGGCAGGAGAGGAAAAAGGGGCCAGCCAGTTCCTTTGCTCCAGGAGAGGTCTCTCTCTGAATGCTGCCTCTTAGGGGCACACTAGGAGAAAAGCAAATAACCTCCCCACTATGTGCCCCAAGTGTTCTACAGATCACTATTTCCATGCTATATGTCCCCGGGGTTTTTGCCCTGCCTTCTCTCTAAGAGCAGCCCCAATGCCTCTGGGATTTCCTTGAGCCAAGCCCATTGACCTGGAGGCTTTGAGCTCTGCTGGTTGCAGTAATTCATAAAAATTGGCCCCACTTGCTTTCCAAGTCAGCTGCTATGGGGATTTGTCTTCCCTGGGTGGGCTCCCCTGTGTGCTAGTCTGTCTCTCTCCCTTTTCTGTGACCTTGACTCCCTCCCCACTGCAGTGACCATGATCCATTTCTCTCCCAAACCACATGTCTATGCTTCTTACCTTCTTTGATGTGGCCTATTCTCTATCTTTAGGTGAGGAATTTGTCCTGCCAGTTTTCAGGCCAATTTCCTGGATATATAGGATGATTTGATAGTTAACTAGCTGTGTTCATTGGACAAGGTGAGCCTAGGGTCCTCCTGCTCTGCTGCCAACTTCCCCAGAAGAGACAGATAATTTGAAAAGGCAAATGATAGAACAGTTAGGTAGATTTCACTATAGCAAACTCACATATACATACTCATACACACTTACTGTCATGGCTTTCAAACTAAAATATTAATTAAAAGAGAATGGGTACTGTAGAGACTTAAATTAGTGCCCTCGATGATTAAGTGAAAGAAATATCACAAAACATAGATTGAAATTACAAACACATGGAAATAATGAGAAAAAAATATTTGGAAGTCATTACCAAGAGATCTAACAAGTAAGTAATAATTCTTTCAGATGAAGAAGTAAGAAAGGATGGGGGAGGGATACTAAATAAATAATAGAAGAAATTTTCCTTGAGCTAAAGGTAGATTTGAATCAGGGATTCGAAAGACTCCCAACATTCTAGGCAATGGTAATAAGAAAGAGACCCATACCTAGTAAAATTCTTCACCTCTGACCATAAATAAAAAAAAACAAATTCTTCTAGACAGAGTAAGTTATTTTTATTTTATTTTATTTTTTTAAAAGATTTTGTTTATTTTTTGACAAAGCAAGAGAGAGAGAGCACAATCAGGGGGAGTGGTAGGGAGAGAGAGAAGCAGGCTCCTGTTGAGCAGGGAGCCAACGTAAGGCTCCATCCCAGGACCCTGGGATCATGACCTGAGCCAAAGGGAGACACCACCCAGGCGCCCCCAGAGTAAGTTATTTTTAAAGGAAAAAGCGTTAGACTGGTGTCTGAGTTCTCATTTGCTACACTGGATATTAGAAGGAGTAGCACCTACAATTTACTGAACAAAAAGCCTTCTCTATGCAGTCAAAAAATCCTTTCCCTGTCTGATGAAAGATATTTTTACATAAGTAAGATTTTAGAGACTACCTCATGTAAGCAATATAAATAATATGCTCAAGACAGTACTGTAACAACAAAAGCATCACAGTAGAGAAATTCTGAGATAGAGGAAAATTGAGGGAAAACGGAGGTGAAAATAAACCTTGCAATATGTGTGTAAAAATGTAAATCTATTTGGATAACAATAAATGACATTAACGGGTGTAATATAAATGCTAAATGTGGAGTCTCAAAATTGTAATTGCTATCCTAAGCATAGTCTGGAAGTATAAGTACTTAACTCCATAGAATCAGGTTGGTATAGTTTTGAGCCTAATTTAGCAAAAGAAATATTTGTCTGAAAAACAGAAACCTGTTTGATATCTCTTTTTCTAGTTTGTCTTTTAGCTGACTGCTTCACTACACAATTTAATAGATCTTGTCTTAAAGGAGGAAAGCAAAAACAGGATTTGGTGGAGAAATATGTCCAAAGTTTCCCCCCAAAACATTTCGAGGCAAACAGGCTATATTTTCTAGATACTCACTATCTACCTAAAACTCTATCTTAGTAAGTTTTCAAATATTGAATGTGCATTCATGAATTTAAAACCTCTCACAGGGAAACTTGAACCCTCATCCATTTTTTAAAACAGTTTGGCCATTCCTGAAAATGATTGACCCTGCAATTCCATTCTTCGGTATATATCCAGAAGGAATTAAAATATATGTCCCTACATAGCTTGTACATGAATATTCATGGAGTATTATTCATAATAACCCCAAAGTAGAATTGATTCAAATGTCCATCAGTTGATGAATAGACAAATGAAATGGGTTCTATCCATACAGTGGAATATTATCTGGCAACAGAAAGAAATTAAGTACTGATCTTATATGGATAAACCCTATAAAAATTATGCTAAGTGAAAGAAGCCAGTCACAAAGAACCATATATTATATGATTCTCTTTGTAAAACAGTCAAATCTATGGTGACAGAGATCAGTGATTGCTAGGGGCTGGGAGAAGAAGGGAATGGGGGCTCAGGGTTTATTTTGGGAGTAATAAAAATGTTCTAAAATTGATTGTGGTGATAGTTGTAGAATTCATAAATGCACCAGAATATACTTATTTTTTACACTTTAAATGAATAAAATGTGTGGTACATAAATTATATCTCAATAAAGCTGTTGAAAAAAACCAAAGCTTATCCTATGCTTCTAATGGCCTATCTTTCCAGTAATCTCTAAGTCTTTTATAAAATTCCATTTTATAAAAAATACATAGTCAAAGAATGGCAGTAAAATTTCACCTAGATTGGTAAACTTTGTGAATGGATTGGTTAGCATTTCATGTGCCTTTTTCTTGCTCTTTCTTTCTTTCTTTCTTTCTTTCTTTCTTTCTTTCTTTCTTTCTTTCTTTCTTTCTTTCTTTCTTTCTTCTTTCTTTCTTGTCACCTATCAAAATGAAAATGGCCAACAGACACATGAAAAAGTGCTCAACATCGCTCGGCATCAGGGAAATCCAAATCAAAACCTCAATGAGACACCACCTCACACCAGGCAGAATGGCTAAAATTAACAAGTCAGGAAACGACAGATGTTGGCAAGGATGTGGAGAAAGGGGAACCCTCCTACACTGTTGGTGGGAATGCAAGCTGGTGCAGCCACTCTGGAAAACAGTATGGAGGATTCTCAAAAAGTTGAAAATAGAGCTACCCTGTGACCCAGCAATTGCACTACTGGGTATTTACCCCAAAGATACAAATGTAGTGATCCAAAGGGGTATGTGCACCCCAATGTTTATAGCAGAAAGGTCCACAATAGCCAAACTATGGAAAGAGCCAAGATGTCCATCAACAGATGAATGGATAAAGAAGATGTGGTATATATATACAACGGAATATTATGCAGCCATCAAAAAAAAAATGATATCTTGCCATTTGCAACGCCGTGGATGGAACTAGAGGGTATTATGCTAAGCGAAATAAGTCAATCAGAGAAAGACATATATGATCTCACTGATACGAGGAATTCTTAATCTCAGGAAACAAACTGAGGGTTGCTGGAGTGGTGGGGGGTGGCTGGGATGGGGTGGTTGGGTTATAGACATTGGGGAGGGTATGTGCTACGGTGAGTGCTGTGAATCATGTAAGACTGATGAATCACAGACCGGTACCTCTGAAACAAATAATACAGTATATGTTAAAGAAAAAAAAAAAGATAGTAGGAAGGGAAAAATGAAGTGGGGTCAATCAGAGGGGGAGATGAATCATGAGAAACTATAGACTCTGAGAAACAAACTGAGGGTTCTAGAGGGCTGGGGGGTGAGGGGATGGGTTAGACTGGTGATGGGTATAAAGAGGGCACATACTGAATGGAGCACTGGGTGTTATATGCAAATAATGAATCATGGAACACTACGTCAAAACTGATGATGTAATGTATGGTGATTAACATAACACAATAAAATTAAATTAAAAAAAGAAAAAAAATGAAAGGGTAATGAAGATTGACAATGTGATAGATCTTCAGTTAACATATGAACAGACCAAAGATACCAAAGACATCTGTTACTGAAAGTAACACTTTCATTGGAAAGCTTTTGGTTACCATGGGGAAAAAAATATATATATATATTATATATATTATATATATATATTATATATATATATATAAAAGAATTTTTGTAGCTTACAAAGGTTTCTGTTAAGGGAAATTCCAAAGTAAGGTGTTAGACTGGGTTAGACTTACGATTCTATTGAGAACATAAGCCTTCAGCTGCCCTGTCTTTAACATGTCATTGGTTTGATATGTCTTTGAATTCATGATAATGTCTCTCTTGTCCAAGTGTGTTCTTTTCCTTCCATTTTTATTTCCTTATAACCTCACTTATTTTTAACTTTCTACCATATTTTTATGTGTATTGTATGTTTTAAAATGTATTTCTGAAGAATTGGTACCTGATAGGAAAATAAGCTTTGTTCACTGATAGAGAAAAACATACATAAAAAATTTTACATTAAATAAGATGTTTTTGTTAATTGAAAATTTCAGTTACCTTACACTAAACCAGAAACCCTTTTGTTGGCTTTTTAAATTTTTTTTTAAGATTTTATTTGTTTGCGAGAGAGAGAATGAGAGACAGAGAGCATGAGAGGGAGGAGGGTCAGAGGGAGAAGCAGACTCCCTGCCGAGCAGGGAGCCCGATGTGGGACTCGATCCCAGGACTCCAGGATCATGACCTGAGCCGAAGGCAGTTGCTTAACCAACTGAGCCACCCAGGCACCCTTTTGTTTGCTTTTTAAATCTTATTTGGAAAATGTCTGAGAAGTGTCAGTTCTCCTCCCTACCCATGAAAATAAAATAGGCATTTAGATTATCAGTGATAGCTAAAAGGCTTTGCAGCTCCCAGATTTCTTACTGTCAACAAATATTTACTGGCTGCTTATTACATGAGACTCTCATTGAATAGGGAGGATTGTGTTGAAGATGATATAGGATATTGGGTTGAGTTGTATCTTGAGCCCGGAATATCTTAACTGAAGATTCCAGTTAGAGTTTATTTTACATACATCCTAATAGGAAAATGTATCCAAATGCCCATCTTCCAAACCGATTTCCCCATCAGAAAATGTAAACTTTTTTTTTTTTGTCTTAAAAAAGAAAGGTTTGACTTGGCTCTTTGAAAATATCATAAGCCCTCTTGTGTATTATTAACGAAAAAAATATTCATGACACTTGTGAAAGAATGGTAAGGCAGATCAGGGGGACTATCATGGTAGCTGTAGGGATCAGCTACCATACAATGGGGTTTTGCAGTAGGGAAGAGAGATTGGGCTCAACTGCAAATACAACAAGGAAAAGTGGGAATTTATATCCAAGGAGTATGGTTGTGGGAGGAGGGGTATCAGTGGATGGAAAATTACTAAAAGCAATCAATTGAAGAGGGGATTCTGGCTAAAGTGACCTTATGGGATTCTTGCTAAGGGCAGGAAGGGTGATCAGACATTGCCTGATGGATGGTGGGGGATGAGGAACATGATTAGGTACAAGGTGATTAAATACTGAGCAGGGGAATTCTGGCTAAACCATTTTAAGAATCTTGCTAAAACTGTGCTCTTAAGGGACATGCCCAAGGATGGGGCCTGGTTAGGCTCAGAGGACCTGCATAGAGTTTGGTCATGGAGAGAATCTTTGTCTGTCTATGCACAGGACTAATGAGGTAGTGGGAAGAAGGATTGCCTATGTCAGCAGGAGAGGAGAAAAGACCTCAAGTAGGATTGTCATCAAGTTAGATGTTCACAAAGAAAGCAGAAATTCCAGACATGGGCACCAGCTTGTTATCTCAACATGAAAATTTTTTCATAAAGATGAGGCTTTGGCAATCTGAATATACTGCATAGTGGGTCTTGTTCCAACATGAGAAATTAATTCACCTCCTTCTCATCCCTTTTTTGAGAATTTTTACAAGTAAACAGCACATTTGTTAATTAATCAAGTTGCATTTATTTAGGTAGTCATTGAGGAGGTTAAGAAAAAGTGTGAAGACTTGAGTTCTTGCCCTCGTGGAACTTCCAGTCAAAGTTGTAAGACGCCCAGAAAAAAGTACACGAATCATTTTTTGATATGAGCTTCAAAATGGAGGGTGGATGATACCACACAGGAGGCACGTGACTCTAATGCATTATTTTCATTCAACTAGAGCCATCTTTGAAGTTGGCAAAGTGGATCAAGTTACCACTCTGCTTTAAACCTTTCAATAGCTTCTCACTGATTTAGGCTAAAGAATAAAATCCTTTGTATGACTTTCAAGATTCTCAATGACTTGTACTCTTTCAATCTCTCCAAACAGTGTTTCATTTTCTAATTTACTTCATTTTCCAAGTGAGTATTTACTGAGTTTTGCTGAGTTTTCATATGATTTGTACCAGGCTCTTTCTTTTACTTTCTCTCTCTCTCTTTTTTTTTTCCCCTTACCAGGCTATTTCTAAGTGAGCTCATTAATATTGTGGCAGCTTACAGAGATGGCAAAGGGTCCCTGACATTTAATATGTATTTGAGTTTTGATGAAGGTGGGGTCTGTGGTTGAGGATGTCCTTAATGACAGTGTACCCTTTCATTTTATGACACAGTGAATGAAGAACAAACATTCCTGCATTTATGATCACACCACTGCTAGGTCACCAGGTGAGTTGATAGAATTGAGTTGCTAGGACCCTGCTACAAGCTTACTGTAATGCTCAATGACATTTTTCTTCTTTAGCTGTCTTCAGTGTTCCTTATCAACACACCTTTTTCTGACTATAGTGAATGAAGATACCCAGATAGAGATATGTCCCAGTTGTTTAACTTGGGAGTCTGGGTTCCAAAGGAGAGCTCACTGTGGAGTAAAAGGGGCCCTTATTTTTCATTAGATGGCCCACCCTGATGAATTTCCTTGATTGTTGCTCTCCCTATCATGCCCCGTCTTTCAAATTACTCAATGAGATACATTGGTCCCATACACTTGTGTCTTGGTGGCACTCTTTTTTTTTTTTTAAGGAACTTATTTGTGGATATGTATGGCTTTTGATTTGAGGTTGGTCCTATCCCATCATTTGCAGTCCTTAAATGAACCTTGTGAACTATTTAAACAAATATTTAATAAGGACACATCCTTACTGCCCAGGGGATACTCTCTGAGGAGAGTGCTTGCTTCCTTGAGAAGCGTTTTCTGAATAAGACTATTGTGTATTTGTCAAGGATGAAAGGAAGTACTTATTTTGGGGCCAGACAGAGCACTCAACCTGTATCTTGGTAAATCCCTGAGGTCCCCAAGGGAATGGTGGTTGGTAATGATAACATTGAATCACAAATCTTGACTTAACTAGATAATTTCTTAGGGAATTCAATTCTCAGCTGTCATTACAAGGTCTTCCTCTCTCTTTCCTGTTTTGGTGCTCTTTATTCTTTTTTCATGTTTGAAGTCTACATTTTCAGGTAGTTTTTGCTGAAGGTTGTGATTGTTTTTCTTATTCACATGGTTTTCCCTCTTGGAGAGAAAGTGAAGAAAACAGAATCCAAATGGCTGCTGGATCAGTGGGCTGCATAGTTATGAAACCTTAGAGCTCTGTTTGCAAGCATCATTTACTCATTGGCTACTTTACACTATGTAATGTCTTTGCATTTTTAAGATGACCATATTTTGGGGCACATGGCAGACAAAAGACTTTTTATTTTCCATTTCATGCATTTGTTTATTTAAAGAGTAGAACAAAGACAACAAAATGACATTTAGTTTTAACTTAATGAACTGGCTTCATGGAAAAGAATAAGATTATATCATATTGGAGCCAACCTGGGGAATCAGAATGAATTAGTGCCTTAAGGGAAATATAATTTTCCGGAAAGTAGAAGAGCTGAGAAGCCACTGCTGCTTATTATAGGTAAAAGACATTTGGAAGTAGCCTAGATATTATAAAAGCATGTCTCAGAGACCTTTATTGATAAAACTAATACTTTTCATGAATTATAATATAGTATATATATAGAAAAACATGTTTCTTTTGTGGTATACCCATTAAATATTACACTGTACTCTTTATCCATATACTTGATCTTGTAAGTTCTTTTAGCTTAGGCTTAGAGACATAGCAAAATGTTAACCCCAAATAAATTTTAAAACATAATGAAAAAGACCAATGAACTAGATGATTTGTGACATTCAGTCTGTCAGATTGAGTCTGTCAGTCAGATTCCCTGAAATGGGCCTGATGACTTGAAAAGTCTCTGTTTTGGCCACAGAGGGCTCTGTTTCTGATCTTTTAAAGTTATTTACTTGTCAATTCACCTGTGGCTAATTGGGTTCCTCTGAAGTGAGAAAAACCCCATGCAGAACCCTCACAGACTTTATTGGTGATTGACATTCAGGATGGACATCTGTTGTCTCTCTGGGCCATCTGGCTGTATGGTAGTTATTACTGTTTTGGGGGGTTGTTAGTTTGAGGGTGGGGCATGAACAGCCATTTTCAGCTTTTCTTGTAGATATGTAGTCTCTGACCAGATGAACATGTCTCCTTCTGGCCTCAGGGACCAGTGTTCATTGAAGATGCCATAATCCCACAAGGGAGCTTTTCACTTAGTTGTGCTCTGGATCTGATAGAGTGGGTTTTGCTATACTGAGTCTTGTAATTCCAACAAGCTTCTTGTGAATTGTCCTATTCTTCCTCCACTACAATGTGCCTGGAGAAGAATCTTGCATATATTAGATGCATAATACATTTTTCTTCATTGAAAAGGTTTTTCTAATGAAGGATTTAGATGACTTGCAAGGAAATATGTTAATGTGGCTAGCTATGTATTAAAATGTATTAAAATACCACGTTTTATTGACAAAAAATCAGTTTATTATGGGGATGAAGAGGATTGATTATCTGCCCATGTTAAATTATTCTTAAAATTAGCTTAAACATTTTCTAGAAACATGAAACAATGGTACAAGACAAGACTTTTTTTTTTTTTTAAAGATTTTATTTATTTGACAGAGAGAGACACAGCGAGAGAGGGAACACAAGCAGGGGGAGTGGGAGAGGGAGAAGCAGGCTTCCTGCGGAGCAGGGAGCCCAATGCGGGGCTCGATCCCAGGACCCTGGGATCATGACCTGAGCCGAAGGCAGACGCTTAATGACTGAGCCACCCAGGCTCCCCAAGACAAGACTTTTGAAAATGTCAATTACTAATTAAAATTTAAATCTAGACTAATGGGTATTTGATTATAAAGCAATGGTGTTATGTCTTGAAAATACCAAACATCATTTGGTAGTTAGCCTGGAGGGGCTATCTTAGTCCTATTGCTGCATACCAAAAACATAATTTTTCCATGACCTCTTAAGCACCTGCCAAAATCTTCTAGAAAATTAAACAAACAAACAAACAAAAAACAGAAAAACCCTTCAGATGACAACAGTGATATTGTTATGCAACAAATAGAGGCCAGAATTATTTCCCTTTGGAATATGTAATTTCTTAAATTCAATGTGAAGTCAGATTCAATTCACTTTTATTAAGTCTTAAGCTTTTTTTAAACATGATATTTTTAATGTGCATTATCACACTGAGATAGATGCTTTTTATCTTTTTATTTTTATTTTTTATCTTCCAGGTTTGTGCAAGATGTAGGGAGAGACAGAATTTAACCCCAGATTCTATGACTTTAGGTCTGGTATTTTTCATATGTTCACAGTAGCCTTTAAAAAAAAAGGGGGGGGTGGCGCCTGGGTGGCTCAGTTGGTTAAGTGACTGCCTTCGGCTCAGGTCATGATCCTGGAGTCCCTGGATCGAGTCCCTGGATCGAGTCCCACATCGGGCTCCCTGCTAGGCGGGGAGTCTGCTTCTCCCTCTGATCCTCCCGACCCTCCCCCCTCTCATGCTCTCTCTCAGTCTCTCTCTCAAATAAATAAATAAAATCTTTAAAAAAAAAAAAGGTGCAAAACCAGTTATTCTAGTTTAGGGCTGTCCCTCTGCACAATTGTTGAGGACAGATCTTTACAGTTAATAAAATCTGTTTAAACTCATTTCAACTCTTGTTCATTACTCCTTTACATTACTTCTTAAGCTTCTTAATTCTTTTTTAAAATCACAGCCAAAAATCACTCATATCAATACATATACAATTAAAAACAGCATAAAGTAAGCCCTTCCCCTCTAAGAAGAAGCAAATGCTTCTACTCAAGAACTGGTGCACCAAGGAACAAATTCTTTGAGCACATGGGGAACCTGTAGTCATCGGGAAGAACTATTACAGTGGTGGAGAGCACAGGATGTAGAGTCAAAAATCCTTGTGTTTGTGTTAGTCTCTCCATCTTTCCTGAGCTCAATTTCCCCATCTGTGAAATGGAAATAACAATAGCATTGCCTCTTTGGGATTTAGTGGGGAGTAGTAGATATAATGCAGGCAGTGCCCAATACCTGGCACATAGGAAGTGATCTCTTACTTGACAGCTGTTACTGTCATTACTACCATCTCTGTCATTACTCTGTTCCTGCTATACTAATCAGTAATTCCTGCAGATCGCTGAGGAAGGCCAACCCCTGAAACCTAGCTCTGTATCTTTAAGGCCATGGCACTGATCAGCAGATACACTGCAGCTTATATTGATATAATAGCAGGATTTTTTGTGTCCTGGAACATGAGAGATTTTTTTTTTCGTTCTACTTTCACAGAATGCTTTATATGAATCTTGTTCCTTATCCCCTTAGATCACAGACTGACAACTAAATGGGTTAGAAAAGACTGTTTCCTTAAGGTCTTGACTTTGGTGAAAGAAAATGGGAGTTAAAAAGGTCTTCTTTATCACTCTGCTCCAGGGAATAAGAAAACTTCAAGCAGGTCTCCATCATCAGTTGACATCAATGTGACAGATTCAGAGGTCAGTTAATGATGTAATATAGTCAGGGTTCCTGCCTGGAAGTGTCTCTTTGGGATTATCATTAAAAAATATCCCAACCATGAAATACTAAGTGAACATTTTTCTTTTAGTTAACAGTAGAAAGCTCTAAGATCCATGTGTTACATATCATTTAATATATTTTCTTTTCTAACAACTGAAAGCAGATGCATTTTCACTCCTACCTAATCACATAATCAGTATTAAGTTTCTATTACAGCTTTGTAGTATGTACTGAGCAAACAGTTGTAGCCAATATCAAAGTAATCCTTAACCACATGGAAGTTACATCTTAGGGACAGAGAAAGGAAGACAGATCCTGTTTAGCAGTAGCTCATGAAATATTATATGTAAAATGACTGGGGAAGAAAAGAATGCTATGAAAATATATAATAAGAGTACCTTGTCTCTTTTAGGATTTGTGCTCTCTTTGTTTTAAGGGAAAAATAAGAGTTTTTACTTGTTTGATTTACAAGACAATAGAATCAGATATGAGAACACAACAGGCTTGGAAGCTTTTCAGACTCCTCTGAGACAGAGCTGATTGAGAACCCATAGCCAGGCCCCTGGCTCAGACTCACAGCAAGCTATTCCTGGGGCACTCCAGGCTGCTCTGTGACTCAGGTGAGTCTCCCTGTGCATGGTGAGGACTATGCTGGGGACTGGGTGACTTTCAGTGCAGACCTGGAGATGTGGCTGTTCCAAGGACCACTAGAGCTCAGCCATGATGAGTCAATTTGAAGCTGCAATGTTAAACAGAAATGCACTGAATGCTAAGTAGCCAGAGATGATGTATTATTATCTTGGAGGAATTGGTATCTATGCCACCTGAAGGGTAAGTAGTACACCAGGCAGAGATGAGGAGGAAGAGAATTCCACGTGAAAGAGGCAGCTGATATGAAAGCCAGGTATTAGGAAGCCAGGTGAGTAGAGGAGAAAGAATTTCATTGTAGCGAGAGAATAGAGGGTGTTGTGTATAGGGGGAGATGAATGGCACAATGGAAATATATAAAACTTAGAGGTATGAAGAGGCTTGTAGTGAGGAGCCCCTAAATATCTTAGAGGAATAATGATGGACTTGAGGAGGAATAGACCAATCTGTGTGAATCTTGGCTTTGGACATAACTAGTCTCCCTGCCCTGAGTGTATGTATTCCTTTGTAAGGTGAAAAGAGTAATATTTATTCCATAGAGCTATGATGGGCATAAAGTGAAATAAATGGAAGAATACACCTAAAGGGCCAGGCATAATACTAGCACAGAGTTGGTATTCTTGAAATGTCAATATATGTATATGAAGGCAATTATTAGAAGGATATGAATGTTCAACCTGTTATTTCTTTGTAAGACAACCACAGCTACCGGAATGCATGCACATGTATATGTGTTTCTTTGTACATAAATTTTCATTGGCTCCATCTCTGGGGGGAGGATGTCCATCTTTGGTATGGAAGACAGGTATTTTCTGTCTCCCTGAAATGAGAGAACATTAGGTAATTATATTTGTGAAGAATGGATGTGTATTAGTTTCTTCTTGCTGCTGTAACAAATGACCAGCAGCTTAATGACTTAAAGCAACACAAATTTATTATCTTACAGTTCTGGAAGTCGCCAGTCTGAAATGAGTTTTCCTCAGATAAAAGGAAGGTGCCAGCAGGGCTCTGTACCTTCTAGAGGCTCTAGGGAAAGAATCCATTTTTCTGGCCTTTTTCAGCTTCTAGAGGCCACCTGCTTTCCATAACATAGAGCCCCTTCCTCCAATTTCAAAATCAGAAGTATAGTATCTTCTACTTTTT
Organism: Mirounga angustirostris; assembly: GCF_029215605.1. Lineage (NCBI taxonomy): Eukaryota > Metazoa > Chordata > Mammalia > Carnivora > Phocidae > Mirounga > Mirounga angustirostris. Next base: position 168,974,900 of record NW_026991709.1, on the reverse strand, counting down.
CTCTGACCCTCCTACCTTGCTTTTGTTGTGTTTATATTGCATCCACCCAGATGATCTAAAATAATCTTGCCATTGCAAAACCCTTTGCCATGTTAGGTAACATATTCACAGGTTCCAGGGATTAGGATATAGACATTTGGGGAAGGTATTAATTCTGCCTACCACAGGGTCCATCTTTTTCTAGAGGAATGAGGAACCAATATTGCTAATAATTCTGGCCCTGGTTTTCATGGGGATCAAGGTTTTTCCTGATTGGCCATGAGGGCTTCTATGGGTGAAGACAAAGGAACGTGGCTTCCGTCTTCTTCTGTTACGCTACCCCTTGTTCTTGTTCTCTAGACACTCAGGCTTCTTCCAGGCTGAGCTCTTGGCCTGGGTTCATGGCCTAAAATGTCTCACCATCTTCACTCAGTTAACTCCTCCTCAGTCTTTGGATCTGTTGAACTATCACTTCTGAGGTTCAACTGCCTCTGTTCTTGGGGATTGAGCTGCATACCCCCTGCAGGAGTTGGGTCACTCCTGACTCAGGGCATATTCATTTGTATCTTCACTCATTTAACAAGTATTTATTGTGTTGTTACAGGTTGGGGGTGTCTGGAAGTAGATTTTGAGACAATGTTAGGGCACCATATGTTTATCAGAGATCATCATTTATGAAAAAGGCAGGGGAAGGATGCACGTATGGGCAGAGGAGGACATCAAATAGTGATACAGGCCCTGACAAATTCCAGGCACCTGAAGGAGGAAGAACATAGCCTGTCATAGTGAGTTGTGCCAGAGCCCAACTCACAGCCTGTGGGTGGTTGGCCTTGGGATGTGTGTGACCCTGGACAAAGCAGCTCTCTGCAGTAGAGGCAGACCCTGAAGCAGTTGACAGCTGGAGGTCTTCAGCTAGTCACAATCCCCACAGTTGTGCAGCAAATCCGTCCTTGATCGGGATTCTGGAAAGTACTTTGTGTGGCCAACACAGCACCTGCGGTGTGCCAAGATCTTTTCTAACTTTTCTGGGCACAAGTGATATAACAGGGAACAAAACAGATGAAAATCTCTGTCCTCATGCATTTTACATTACAGTGGAAGGAGATAGATAATAAGTAAATGAATAAGTAAATGAATATGTAATATATAGATGGTGACAAGTGCCATGGAGAAAAATACAGCATGTAAGGGGGGGATAGAAAGTACTGGGGGGGAGGATTTTAATGTTTAGAATGGGTCAAGGAAGACCTCATTGAGGAGGTAACATTTGAGTTAAGCCCCAAAGGTGGGTGAGAAAGGAAGCCATATGGCTATCTGGGAACAGTCTCCATGCAGAGAGGGAAGTGCAAGTTCAAATTGTCTGAAATGGGAGCAGCCAGGAGGCTAGCATGGCTGGAGTGGGAGTTTGAGCAAGAGAGAGGAGTTGAGTTCAGAGGAGCAGTGGGTCAGATTGGGGCAAGATGATGTAGGGCCTCGGGGAACTATTATAATGATTTTGGCTTTATGTGGAATAAAATGAGAAGCTTTTGGATGGTTCTTAGCAGAAGAAAGATACCATGTGATTTAGAACTATTTTTAAAAACATATATCAGTGGTGCTAAAAATGGTGCAACAAAATTGTAGAGTAATCGTGGGACAGCCTGAGGTTACTTGGAGAACACAAGTACTCACATTCATCCAGGGAGTTAGAGGGAGCCAGAGAATGATCACAGACTTGCTGAATAGAAATGGGGAAAACCAAGGGACTGACCAAGAGAGTTCAAGTTTAATACTCTTAGTACATAGAATGACAAGCTTATTCTGGTTAATTACTGCACCTTTGACTCCTTTTCTGGGGAAAAGAAGGTGACTGTGTCAGAAGCCTAGGTATTAATGAATTGCTCTGTTTTGGTTTTTCCTTGATTTCCTACTGTCATTGTATCTATTCATGGTTACAAGTATTTACCATAAAGAGTGAGTTGATAATTTGCCAGTTAGAATGGGCTTGCAGCTCTTATTTACCTATGGGATAGTTCAATTGGATGGCTACCATTTTTGAAAAATTGTATTTGTGTTACTTCAGTTTCTTTAGTGTGTGAAGTGATATATGTTAGTATTTCTTGGTTTTGTTGATCTAACTTTCATTCACTGAGGACTAGCAGAAGCTGCTAAGTGCTAGACATTTGGGTATATTTTGGTGACTCAATACATACAGAATTTGGCACTTGCTAGGATTGGTAGTCTAGAGCTGTGGTTCTAAAAGTGCCTCTGGACAAGCTACATGGCTTGAAACTTGTTGGAAATGCAAATTTTTAGGCCCCACCCAAGGCACATTCAGTTAGATGGGAGTGGGGCTCAGCAATCTGTACTGTAACAAGCCCTCTAGGTGATCCCGAGGAATGCTAAAATTTGAGAATCCTGGTCTAGAGATGAGAAAAATTAAGATTGTAACAGTGAAGAAACACAGCTGAAAAAAGCTGTAGGTGCTGGGTGAGTCCAGAGGAGGTGGCCCTATATCCATGAAAGGTGGACCACATCCAAGAGATGAGTTTTAACAAAACACGGATTAACTATGAAGAGGCAGTGGAAAAGGACCTCTAGGCCAGTTGCGGGGGCCAACAACCACAGTGCATGCAGTTTCCTATGGCTGCAGGGTTGGCAGCCTGGTGGGCTCTCAGGATACAGATGGAGAGGTGACTAGATATTAAGACCTTTAAATACTACCTCTAAATAATTCTTCTGGCTATATTCCTTCAAAAAAAAAAAAAAAAAGACTGTTGCTAAATTCTTGGGGATAACAGTTGGAGGAAGTTCATAGTGGGGAAAAGGATCAGAATCACCGTGTAGAGTTCTGTCCTCAAATCACCAGCTCCTGCCATCACAGCCAAGGCTCATGTGAAAGCAGAGGAATATTTGGTTCAAGGTACGGCCTCAGGGGTTCCTCCTAAGATGGAAAGAAGAGATCTTGTCTTTCTGTCTTCTCAAGATGATGGTGACACTGTGCTTCTCCAGAACTGATTCCTAGGAGATGGTCATGTTTCTGGGCCTCCCGTGGAAGTGGATGAGACATTTAAACCATGCCAGTTCTGTCTCAGCCTGTGCTCCCCAGGGCTGCTTTTTCAGGGGTAGCTCTTGAAGCATTCCCCGGGGGTTTGGTCTGCCATACCTTTATTACTTTAATTCATTGTACTACTCCTTGCTGTTCTTCCGCCATTAGTCAGGTATTCTGTAGCTAAATTACAGTACTTGGAGAGTGAAGGTTTTCCAATATTTTGCCCCTCTGCTGTGATAACTTCTCTAACTTGAGGTAAAGTATAAAACTGATTTTGAGATTTTGATGTTAAATAAATTACAAGCTTCCAAATGGCCTAACCTTGCATTTTCTGCCTGACGTTTAAAGTTACTTGCTTACCAGGGTTTTGTTTTGTTTTGTTTTGTTTTAAGATTTTTACTTTTTTTCTCTATGGGTCTTTTATCGCTGCCTTGCAGGGCTTCTGTAGAAAGGTATATTTTTACATGTGATTCTTCAATGGTGAAATTTCAAAGTAGATTTGTTATACTTTTAGGCTTCGGGCTTTTAGGACTCAGAGTCTAAGACATTTAAGTGAAATTGTTCATTTGCTTTATTCTCTGCAGCCTCTAGCAGGTGCTTGTATTCTAAGTGGCTTAATCATGGAGTTAGGTATTGGGGGTTTCATTTCCAAGGCAGGAGAGAATTCTGTATTGACTCTTAGGCTGCATTTCAGTGGTGTTCTTTCTTTTTGCTGGTGCATCAAGTTTATGTGAGAGAGCAGTGAAGTATGGCACCAATATAAAAAACTGTCAACGATGTGACTTTGCCATTAAGTGTTTTCACCCTTCATTCAGATAGTCTGCAATCATACACTATGATTCTTTCAGGGTGCTCTTGGCTTCAAGGTAGCCATGACTTGTCTTTCCTTATCAAACTCAATCAGATTGACTTCTGGATTGGCCATGTAAAAAGCATAGTGGATGTATCCTTTCCCTAATAAAACAAACATGTAACTGCTGAAAATTATATATATGATAAATATATAACATATAAGGGATAGAGCTATATAAATTTCTATATCTCATCAAAATTAACTTTGTGTATAAACCGTGATGCATTTTTTAAGCCTTAGAGCAACTACTAAGAAAATATATATAGTTAAAAAATATGTAGTTAAGAAATCATTAAAGGAAATTGGAATTTTCCTGCATTACTGGTAGTAATATAAAATAATGCAGCCACTTTGGGAAACAGTTTAGCTATTTATCAAAGTGTTAAACATTGAGTTACCATATGACTCAGCAGTGTTACTACTAGGTATGTACCCAAGAGGAATAAAACATAGGTCCACAAAATGTTGCATATGAATGTTCATAGCGACATTATTCATCATGTCTCAAAGTATAAACAGTCCACATGCCCATCAATTGATCAATGAATAAATAAGATGTGGCATGTTAATAGAGTATTATTTGGTCAGAAAAAGGAATAAAGTACTGATGTATGCTATGACATGGATGAACTTTGGAAATAAGTTGAATGAAAGAAGCTAGACACAAAAGGCCAAGTGTTACAGGATTCCAATGATATGAAATGTTCATATCAGGCAAATTTATAGAAAGTTGATTAGTGGGTTCTAAGAACCAAGGGGAATGGGGAGTAGTTACTAATGGGCATGGATTTCCTTCTGGAGTGGCAAAAATTTCCTAAATTCTGTGTTAATGGTTTCACAACTCTGTGAACATACTAAAAAAGATTGAATTATCCACTTTAAAAATGGTAAACTGTATGGTATGTGACTATCTTAATAGAGCTATTCAAAAATCAACACAAAGCATGCTTCATACTTTTTATAAAGCACTGAATATAAGTTAGCGCCATTCAAGGCCAAAACTCTATCCCTTCATGCTTGCTGTGAAGTAAGCGGGTAGGTATGCTTTTTACTTGTATTTTACCAGTGAGCAAACTGAGGCTGAGACAGGTTAAGGAACTTGTTTAGGTTCCCACATACTAATCAGGTAAAGGAAACTTACAGGGAATACAAGTTTGGAATACACTCCAGAAACTGTTTTTCCCATTGTGTCACAGATTCCTCTCATGAAGACCTGTGGGTCTCATTGCTATCTTTCTTGCCTTGACTCCAAAAAAACAATAAGACTCCAAAACATTAGTTTTTATAAAGTTCTTGGAAAATATAGAAAATGATAAAGAAGAAAATGAGCAAATAACACCCCCCCAGAAATAAAGCTCTCTGAATATTTTTATATAATTATCTTTAGTTTTTCCTCTAAATGTCTATGAATATGAATTCATTTATAACATAATTCAGATCACACCATATAGATAATGATTTAGCTGCTTTTAAAAAATTAATATCTCCTGAGTAATTCCCCATGGCATTGTTCCTTAGAAACATAATTTAATAACTGCCTAATATTTACTCTTGTGCGTGCATCATAATTTATTTAATGCCTTCACTGTTGGACATTCAAATTCACTCGAGTTTTTTAACTTTAAGAAAAGTGCTGCGTACACAAACTTTGTTTGAATTTGACTATTTACTTAGAAGAAAGCTCTAGAATATATGAACTTTGAAAAGATTCTTAATGTGTATAACCACATCGTTACCCCAAAGGATTTCATGAAGTTTTCGTACTAACAAAGCATTTGTAGGGAAGCTATGAAGGACGCCAGTGAAGTGTACGAGTCAGGAAATCTGGGCTTGAAACTTGGCTCCACCATATTCTAAGAGCATGAGTCAGAATTCTACAAAGAAACAGAACATGCACATGTGTATATACACACACACACACACACACACATATATATATATAGAGAGAGAGAGAGAGAGAGAGCACATTAAGCACACACACATAGAGAGAGAGAGAGAGAGAGAGAGAGCACATTAAGGAATTGGTTCACGCAATAGTGAAGGCTTTAGTGAAACCAAAATTTGATGGGGAGGGCCAGCAGACTGCAGACCCAGGAAGAGTTGCCATTGGAGTCCAAACACTGCCCCTGTTCTGTTAAGGCTTTCAACTGATGAGATTTCATCCACAGACATTGTGGAGGGTGATCTGCTTGACTCAAAGCCCAGGGATTTAAATGCTCATCTCATCCAAAAACACCCTCACAGGAAGACCCGGGGTAATGTGTGACAATGTATATGGGCACCACGGTCCTGTCAATTTGACACATGAAACTAACCATCACACTAAATGTGTCTTGCATTTGCTCTCTACCTCTGTTACCTCATCTGAAAATGGAGAATGATGTATTTACAGTCATGAATTTGGGAAAATTAGAAGAGTAAAATATATGAATCATGTCTGGCACAGAGTTAGCACATATTAGCCTCTACATTATTGTATCACCTTGTCATGTCTGACAATTCTTATCATTTGGAAATCTTGCTAATCTTAAAAGATATCTTACTTGGATTTTCTCCTCAAATTGACTATTTCTGTCCTTTGCTAATTTTTGCTTGAGGCTTTTGTGCTTTTTTGTTGTTGTTGTTGATATATATAAATTTTTAAAATTTAAAATCTCAAGTATCTATATTATTTTTTATCACTACCATTAAAGTATACATTCATTTATATTAAATTTTTATATGTATTCATATTATACAGAAAAATTATTTAAATATTTGTATGTTTTGGATATTTTAGCTTGCAAGTTTGTTGTGGGCAGGGACTGTCTTATGTTATTTTATGACTTTCTAAGCAGCTTATAAATAGATGCCTGAGAAAGTATTTGCTTATGAGAATTAAGTTCAACATGGAACTATTGAAATGATCTTCTCCTAAAACCTTTCCTAGGCAAAGCAGTATTTTCTCTTTCCTCATTTATTGTTCACTTCGCTCTGTTTTTCCTTCTGCATGTCCTGCAGCTGTCATTCTGTCATCTTCCTTCTGAGCTGAGTCCCAAGGGAAGAACTGGCTATGTAGTCTTTTTTATTTTTATTTTTATTTATTTATTTGACAGAGAGAAAGTACAGGTAGGCAGAGAGGCAGGCAGAGGGAGAGGGAGAAGCAGGCTCTCCACTGAGCAGGAAGCCCAATGTGGGGCTCGATCCCAGGACCCTGGGATCATGACCTGAGCCGAAGGCAGACGCTTAACCGACTGAGCCACCCAGGCGCCCCCTGGCTATGTAGTCTTGATCCTGAGTCCCCTGGAGAAACTTTTGATTGAATGATGATGATGATGGGATAATGATAAGTATCTTCTGTTGTACACTAACCATATGCCGCACACTGTTTTAAGCACTTTGCATACAGGAACCCATCTAATTCTCACCACAGCTGTACAAGGTAGGGGCCGTTATTACCACCAGGGTTAAATGAGGAAAGAAAGGCACAGAGAGATTTCAGATCTAGCAAGGAGTTCCTGCACTCAGGCAGGCTGACTCCAGAGTCCATGCTCTTAAAGATGATATGATACAGACTCCCTAGAAATTATGATACAATCCTATAAGTTATGGTGAAGTAAATTATAAAAGGTAGCAGGACATGTTTTGACCAGGTATCAATGGGGATAAAGAGGCAGAGGCTCCAGGAAAGGGGCAGAAAGGGAGAAAAATGTACTCTTGTTTTGCATAAGCCAGATTTTCAACTAATGAGTACAACACAGGCCTTGATCTGAGAGAAAGAGCTATCAAATAGGAATAAAGACAAAGCAATTACCATTATGTGGTCTCCAACATGTAACCAGCAAAGACTGCTGGCCATTTGTGGGAAGCCATTGATCCTGGTCATACATGATGAGGTACTAGTGATTAGAGATCTTAATAACAATATGCCACTTACTTCCAGATTTCAGGCAATAAAAGTTCAAGTCTGCATCCCTAAGGAGTTCAGATTTTAGCCAGAAGATGGGCATGCCAACCACTAATGTCAGTGCATCATGAAAATGGCCTTCTATGAGAGTTAGAAAATGTTATAGGGATATCAAGCACTAATAGCTTGAGATAAAAAAAAACATAGTGAGGGTTGATAAAATAATGAGGGTTGATAAAATATGGAGGGAGTGATGTGTGAACTGAGGTACTAAAGGATGAAAAGAAGTTTATCTGACAGTCAAGTATACACAATCTAGGTAGTTGGAATGTCCCATGCGAAAGAAAGATCAGGGCACATTAGGGGAATCGTTGCTCAGCATGACCTAGAACTGAGGGAAGAAGGTATCAGTTCTCATGCCAACTATTTTAAATGAGAGAAGTTTCTTGGGATTTCATGGTATGGAGGAATCTAAGGGTATACTGCACCCAGTTGGAAAGAAGGCCTTGATTGATGATGTCTGCAATGATTGTAGGAATAGAGCGTAGTACTGTTGCTAAGTTATTGTCATTGCTTTGGTTTGACAGTTAAGCATAAAATAGATTGCGAAGGTGAGTTCTTGCCTTGTTATAAAGTTTTAACATTATCTGGGAGGCAAAACAGGTTCACAGAAAGATTTTTCAGCAGATGTGACATGGTTGGAGTTACACACAACCATGCACCATGCACCATGTCCTCTCCTTGCACACAAATATCCTTACTCACTTGCTGCTCACAAGGTAATAAAAATAATCAGACTCTACTTTTTAAAAATTTTTTATTGTTACGTTAAACACCATACATTACATCATTAGTGTTTGATGTAGTGTTCCATGATTCATTGTTTCTGCATAACACCCAGTGCTCCATGCAGAACGTGCCCTCTTTAATACCCATCACCAGGCTAACCCATCCTCCCACCACCCTCCCCTCTAGAACTCTCAGTTTGTTTTTCAGAGTCGTCTTCATGGTTCATCTCCCCCTTCAATTTCCCCCCCTTCATTCTTCCCCTCCTACTATATTCTTTTTTTTTTTTCTTAACATATATTGCATTATTTGTTTCAGAGGTACAGATCTGAGATTCAACAGTCTTGCACAATTCACAGCGCTCACCATAGCACATACCCTCCCCAATGTCTATCACCCAGTCACCCCATCCCTCCCACCCCACCCCCCACTCCAGCAACCCTCAGTTTGTTTCCTGAGATTAAGAATTCCTCATATCAGTGAGGTCATATGATACATGTCTTTCTCTGATTGACTTATTTCACTCAGCATAACACCCTCCAGTTCGATCCACGTTGTTGCAAATGGCAAGATCTCATTCCTTTTGATGGCTGCATAATATTCCATTGTATATATATACCACCTCTTCTTTATCCATTCATCTGTCTATGGACATCTTGGCTCTTTCCACAGTTTGGCTATTGTGGACATTGCTGCTATAAACATCAGGGTGCACGTACCCCTTTGGATCCCTACATTTGTATCTTTGGGGTAAGTACCCAGTAGTGCAATTGCTGGATCATAGGGTAGCTCTATTTTCAACTTTTTGAGGAACCTCCATACTGTTTTCCAGAGTGGCTGCACCAGCTTGCATTCCCACCAACAGGGTAGGAGGGTTCCCCTTTCTCTGCATCCCCGCCAACATCTGTCCTTTCCTGACTTGTTGATTTTAGCCATTCTGACTGGTGTGAGGTGGTATCTCATTGAGGTTTTGATTTGGATTTCCCTGATGCCGAGCAATGTTGCACACTTTTTCATGTGTCTGTTGGCCATTTGGATGTCTTCTTTGGGAAATGTCTGTTCACGTCTTCTGCCCATTTCTTGATTGGATCATTTGTTCTTTGGGTGTTGAGTTTGATGAGTTCTTTATAGATTTTGGATACTAGCCCTTTATCTGATATGTCCTTTGCAAATATCTTCTCCCATTCTGTCGGTTGTCTTTTGGTTTTGTTGACTGTTTCCTTTGCTTTGCAAAAGCTTTTTATCTTGATGAAGTCCCAATAGTTCAATTTTGCCCTTGCTTCCCTTGCCTTTGGCGATGTTTCTAGGAAGAAGTTGCTTCGGCTGAGGTCAAAGAGGTTGCTGCCTGTGTTCTCCTTTAGGATTTTGATGGACTCCTGTCTCACACTGAGGTCTTTCAACCATTTGGAGTCTATTTTTGTGTGTGGTGTAAGGAAATGGTCCCGTTTCATTCTTCAGCATGTGGCTATCCAATTTTCCCAACACGATTTGTTGAAGAAACTGTCTTTTTTCTACTGGACATTCTTTCCTGCTTTGTCAAAGATTAGTTAACCATAGAGTTGAGGGTCCATTTCTGGGCTCTCTATTCTATTCCATTGCTCTATGTGTCTGTTTTTGTGCCAGTCCCATACTGTCTTGATGATGACAGCTTTGTAATAGAGCTGGAAGTCTGGAATTGTGATGCCGCCAGCTTTGCTTTTCTTTTTCAATATTTCCTTGGCGATTCGGGGTCTTTTCTGGTTCCATAAAATTTTAGGATTGTTTGTTCCATTTCTTTGAAAAAAGTGGATGGTAGTTTGATGGGGATTACATTGAATGTGTAGATTGCTCTAGGTAGCATTGACATCTTCACAATATTTGTTCTTCCAATCCATGAGCATGGAACGTTTTTCCATTTTTTTTGTGTCTTCCACAAATTCTTTCATGAGTATTTTATAGTTTTCTGAGTACAGATCCTTTGCCTCTTTGGTTAGATTTATTCCTAGGTATCTATGGTTTTGGGTGCAATTGTAAAAGGGATCGACGCCTTAATTTCTCTTTCTTCTGTCTTGTTGTTGGTGTATAGGAATGCCACTGATTTCTGTGCATTGATTTTATATCCTGCCACTTTACTGAATTCCCGTATGAGTTCTAGCAGTTTTGGGGTGGAGTCTTTTGGGTTTTCCACGTAAAGTATCCTATCATCTGCAAAGAGTGAGAGTTTGACTTCTTCTTTGCCAATTTGGATACCTTTGATTTCTTTTTGTTGTCTGATTGCTGTGGCTAGGACTTCCAATACTATGTTGAATAGCAGTGGTGATAGTGGACATCCCTGCCACGTTCCTGACCTTAGGGGGAAAGCTCTCAGTTTTTCCCCATTGAGAATGATACTCGCTGTAGGTTTTTCATAGATGGCTTTTATGATATTGAGATATGTACTCTTTATCCCTATACTCTGAAGAGTTTTGATCAAGAAAGGATGCTGTACTTTGTCAAAAGCTTTTTCTGCATCTATTGAGAGGATCATATGATTCTTGTTCTTTCTTTTGTTAATGTATTGTATCAGGTTGATTGATTTGTGGATGTTGAACCAACCTTGCAGCCCAGGGATAAATCCCACTCGGTCGTGGTGAATAATTCTTTTAATGTACTGTTGGTTCCTATTGGCTAGTATTTTGGTGAGAATTTTTGCATCCATGTTCATCAAGGATATTGGTCTGCAATTCTCCTTTTTGATGGGGTCTTTGTCTGGTTTGGGGATCAAGGTAATGGTGGCCTCAGAAAACGAGTTCGGAAGTTTTCCTTCCATTTCTATTTTTTGGAACAGTTTCAGAAGAATAGGTATTAATTCTTCTTTAAATGTTTGGTAGAAGTCCCCTGGGAAGCGATCTGACCCTGGGCTTTGTTTATTGGGAGATTTTTGATGACTGCTTCAATTTCCTTAGTAGTTATAGCTCTATTCAGGTTTTCTATTTCTTCCTGGTTCAGTTTTGGTAGTTGATACATCTCTAGGAATGCATCCATTTCCTCCAGGTTATCGAATTTGCTGGCATAGAGTTGCTCATAATATGTTCTTATAATTGTTTGTATTTCTTTGGTGTTGGTTGTGATCTCTCCTCTTTCGTTCATGATTTTGTTGATTTGGGTCATTTCTCTTCTCTTTTTGATAAGTCTGGCCACGGGTTTATCAATCTTGTTAATTCTTTCAAAGAACCAGTTCCTAGTTTTGTTGATCTGTTCTACTGTTCTTTGGGTTTCTATTTCATTGATTTCTGCTCTGATCTTTATTATTTTTCTTCTCCTGCTGGGTTTAGGCTTTATTTGCTGTTCTTTCTCCAGCTCCTTTAGGTGTAGGGTTAAGTTGTGTACTTGAGACCTTTCTTGTTTCTTGAGAAAGGCTTGTATTGCTATATACTTTCCTCTTAGGACTGCCTTTGCTGCATCCCAAAGATTTTGAACAGTTGTGTTTTCATTTTCATTGGTTTCCATGAATTTTTTAAATTCTTCTTTAATTTCCTGGTTGACATGTTCATTCTTTAGTAGGATGCTCTTTAGCCTCCATGTATTTGAGTTCTTTCCGACTTTCCTCTTGTGATTGAGTTCTAGTTTCAAAGCATTGTGGTCTGAAAAGAGGCAGGGAATGATCCCAGTCTTTTGGTACCGGTTGAGACCTGATTTATGACCTAGGATGTGATCAGTTCTGGAGAATGTTCCATGGGTACTAGAGAAGAATGTGTATTCTGTTGCTTTGGGATGGAATGTTCTGAATATGTTTGTGAAGTCCATTTGGTCCAGTGTGTCATTTAAAGTCTTTATTTCCTTGTCGATCTTTTGCTTAGATGATCTGTCCATTTCAGTGAGGGGGGTGTTAAAGTCCCCCACTATCATTGTATTGCTGTCAATGTGTTTCTCTGCTTTTGTTATTAATTGCCTTATATAATTGGCTGCTCCCATGGTAGGGGCATAGATATTTACAATTGTTAGATCTTCTTGTTGGATAGACCCTTTAAGTAGGATATAATGTCCTTCCTCATCTCTTATTACAGTCTTTGGTTTAAAATCTAATTTGTCTGAGATAAGGATTGCCACCCCAGCTTTCTTTTGGTGTCCATTAGCATGGTAAATGGTTTTCCACCCCCTCACTTTCAATCTGGGGGTGTCTTTGGGTCTAAAATGCGTCTCTTGCAGACAGCATATCGATGGGTCTTGTTTTTTCATCCAATCTGATAGCCTGTGTGTTTTGATTGGGGCATTTAGCCCATTTACATTCAGGGTAACTATTGAAAGATAGGAATTTAGTGCCATTGTATTTCCTGTAAGGTGACTGTTACTGTCTATTGTCTGTGTTCCTTTCTGGCCTATGTTGCTTTTAGGCTCTCTCTTTGCTTAGAGGACCCCTTTCAAGATTTCTTGTAGGGCTAGTTTCATGTTTGCAAATTCTTTTAGTTTTTGTTTGTCCTGGAAGCTTTTTATCTCTCCTTCAATTTTCAATGACAGCCTAGCTGGATAGAGTATTCTTGACTGCATATTTTTCTCATTTAGTGCTCTGAATATATCCTGCCAGTCCTTTCTGGCCTGCCAGGTCTCTGTGGATAGGTCTGTTGCCAATCTAATGTTTCTACCCTTGTAGGTTACATATCTCTTCTCCCAAACTACTTTCAGGATTTTCTCTTTGTCTCTGAGACTCGTAAGTTTTACTATTAGATGTCAGGATGTTGACTTATTTTTATTGATTTTGAGAGGGGTTCTCTGTGCTTCCTGGATTTTGATGCCTGTTTCCTTCCCCAAATTAGGGAAGTTTTCTGCTATAATTTGCTCCAATATACCTCCTGCCCCTCTATCTCTTTCTTCTTCTTCTTCTGGGATCCCAATTATTCTAATGTTGTTTTGTCTTACGGTATCGCTTATCTCTTGAATTCTGCCCTGGTGATCCAGTAGTTATCTCTCTTTTACTCAGCTTCTTTATTTTCCATCATTTGGTCTTCTATATCACTGATTCTCTCTTCTGCCTCATTTATCCTAGCAGTTAGCGCCCCCATTTTTGATTGCACTTCATTAATAGCCTTTTTGATTTGACTTGGTTAGATTTTAGTTCTTTTACTTCTCCAGAAAGCGTTTCTCTAATAACTTCCATGCTTTTTTCAAGCCCAGCTAGTATCTTTAAAGTGATGATTCTGAACTCTAGATCTGACATCGTACTAATGTCCGTATTGAGTAGGTCCCTGTCAGTCGGTACTACCTCTTGTTCTTTTTGTTGAGGTGATTTTTTCCATCTTGTCATTTTGTCCAGAGGAGAATCGATGAATGAGAGAACAAAATGCTAACAGGGTAACAATGTCCCCAGAAAATATACTCTAAACAAATCAGAAAAGACCTGAAGCTAAGGGAAAAGGAAGGGAAAGAAAGAAAAAAGGAAAATAAAAAAAGAAAAAGAAAAAGATAAAAATAAACAAAAACAGAACAAAACAAAACAAAAAAAACAGAATATGATCAAATGTGATCAGGCTGGTACATAGATCAGTGCCTCACACTAGATTTGGGGTGTATTTTGGTCTGTTAGATGAAAGTGCCTCCCAAAATTTTAAAGAAAGAAAAACTTATATATGTACAAAAATAAGGGTTGATATGATGAAGGGTTTGAATATGACTGTAAAGATGATAATTATAAAAAATTTTATAAAAGGAATTGATAAGTTGTTTGAAAAAAAGAAAGAAGAGGATTTTTAAAACAAAGACAAAAGGGTGAGTGTGATCAGGTAGGAGAGTAGAACAAAGCCATACACTAGAGATTTAGGGTATATTTTGATCTGTTATAAGAAAGTGTATCTCAAAATTTTAAAGAGAGAACAACTTATATATATGCCAAAAATAAGGGTAACTACTATGAAGGGATAGGATATGACTCTAAAAATGAAAAATAAAAATGTTTTTTGAAAAAGGGATTCTTTCTTTTTTTCTTTTTTTTTTAATATTTTATTTATTTACTTGAGAGACAGAGAGAGAGAATGAGAGACAGAGAGCATGAGAGGGAGGAGGGTCAGAGGGAGAAGCAGACTCCCTGCCGAGCAGGGAGCCTGATGCGGGACTCGATCCCGGGACTCCAGGATCATGACCTGAGCTGAAGGCAGTCGCTCAACCAACTGAGCCACCTAGGCGCCCCTGAAAAAGGGATTGACAAGATGTTGGTTGAAAATGGGTAAAAGAAAAATTCAAAAAAAAAAATTTTTTTTTAAAAATTTAACTTAGAAAGACTAAATAATCATGGTAAAAAAGCCATGGATTCTATGTGCATTATTCCCCTAGCGCTGAAGTTCTGCCGTTCTCATTGATCAGTAAACTTGGTCTTAGCTGGCTGTTCTCGCTGATCCTCTGGGGGAGGGGCCTGTTGCCATGGTTCCCAAATGTCTTTGGCAGAGGCGGAATTGCCTCACCCTTGCTGGTCTGGGCTAAGTAATCTGCTCGGGTTTGCTCTCAGGAGCTTTTGTTCCCTGCAAGCTCTCCTTACAGCTTTGGAAGCCAAGAGTGAAAATGGCGGCCTCCCAATCTCCACCCTGGAGGAGCCGAGAACTCGGGGCCCCACTCCTCAGTGAGCCCACAGAGAAAAGCAGTCAGTCACTCCCGTCTCCCCGGTCTCCGGCCGGACTCCGTGCTCACCCAGCCTGTGACCGAGTGTTTCTAATTCTGGCACCCGAACCCGTGTGGAGTCTCCAAACCCAGCAGATCCCTGCTGTGCGCTCCCACACTGCTCCTTCTGGGGGAGGAAGGGGAGTCTCCCTGGATCTGCCGCTTGTTGGGTCCCTGGTGGAGGCGCAGTGGCCCACCTGTGCCGTGGATCACGGTTTATGGCAACCCCGAGCTGAGAGCCCACGCCTGGGCTCTGTCTCTGCAGCTGGCTTCCCCACTCCAATACCTGGGAGCTCTGCCACACTCAGGCACCACTGGTCTTACTCTGACCCCGAGAGTCCTGAGACCACACTGTCCCGTGAGGGTTCCACCCCTTGCTTAGCCACTGGAGCGATGTCCCTCAGCGGAGCAGACTTCTAAAAGTTCCGATTTTGTGCTCCGCGGCTCTATCACTTGCCAGTAGTGGCCGATAGAGGCCCCCTCCCCCACCGTCTATCCTCCCGAATATTGCCTCGGATTTACTTCTCCGCACGTCCTACCTTCCAGAAAGTGGTTGCTTTTCTGTTCAGAGAGTTGTTGCTCTTCTTTTCTTCGATCTCCTGTTGAGTTTGTAGGTGTTCAGAATGGTTTGATCCCTATCCAGCTGAATTCCTGAGACCAGATGAAATCCAGGTTTCTTACCCCTCTGCCATCTTGTTCTGCCCCCGATAATAACTCTTCTTAGCTCATGGAAAATCACCTCTCTGAGTCACCAGTTGGGATACCTTCTAAATAAGGTTGCTGTTTGGCTATTATGCAGTATCTACTAGTTCAGCCTTGCTGGTTGTTCAGTATACTTCACGTAGCTAGTCCTTATCCAATCTCCCAAGCATCTCTGGGCGAGTACCTCCCTAACCTGGCCACTCCAGCTTTTTCAGAACCTTTCCAAGGTCAAACCACTAGTCGTATTAAGCCTGAAATTTAATGAGTGAGCTCCAGAACAGTGCTCCCAAGGGTTTTGATCTGAATCTTTTCTGAAATTTGTAAGTATCTTTTCTACACTGGTGGTAAAATATGTTTACTGTAACTTCTGCTGAAGGATAATTTCACACACTTAAATTGTCAGGCTTCAGTAAATTTGTAAGATTCTCTAAAAGATAAACCAAAGAAATCCAAGCTAAACTGAAGTAAAGCCCTTCATTTGAGCAGCTTTGGATAGAGTTTGGAAGTTTACTTTCAATTCCATGTTCTTAGAGTTGGGTGCTTACGGTTGCAAGGAGAGGATACTTTGATGGAAATGAAACACCACAGCAATGATTCTTATCTCTGTAATGTTTATAAACCTCACTTGGGGTGAGGGGTTGTTAGAGGCATGGATTCTGGGCCCCATCATTGGAAATCTGAATCTATTAGTTCCAAATGGTGTCTCTGAGAAGGTGGTGGTGTTACTATTTTTAAATAAACAGTCTCAGGTGATTCTGTGGCAAGTGGTCTATGAGTCACATTTTAAGAGGTTATCTTAACTCTAGCATATGCAGAGAGCCTGCTTCAATAATGAATTAAACAGTGCAGTTCAATTCACAGTTGTAAGCATTTTACAAATATGTAAAATAAACAAATGCTTTGTGCTTAGAGAGCAGAGGTAGGATTGAATTAGGAAATATGGCCTTTAACTTTCCAAAGGTGTTATTTACTTCATCAAGGATTTGCTTTTCTATTTGTATTTAATTTTAAGAATGATCAAAATAATACACACATGACTGAAAAATCAAGTAGTACTCAGATATCCTAATAGAATGGGACAGTTCCCTACGCCCAACTGGTCCTCACATCCTCCTAGCTCTCTTCCCCATTCCCCACCCCCCCCCCCCAGCTTCTGTCAGCTGCACTAGCAATTTTAATGTTAAGGCTGATAACCTTTACTTTCTATAGTATAACCTTAATTAAGTCTTCTGCACCTTTTCTATAGATTGATTCTAAACAAACAACGTTTTCATTATTGTGACTAGGAAAATGTTGTCCTTGGTGGAGCCAGGGAAAGTGTTTTGATGACATTTCCTTTTCTACAGCTCTCAAGATATAACCCCTGTGCCACTGAGTATAGAAGATCCAGATGGGGGCTCCTTTCTTAGGAAGATCAGTTATCCAGAAGTTGTAATTTACTGTGTAAATGCCTGTATAAGGTGGTGCTGAATGAAAGCCATATACTTCAGTGATGATCCTGAACAAGACCTACTCGAATCTTGCAACCTTCAGGTTTTACTACATTCAAATGGCCAAGTTCATTCTGACCACCCCCTTGCAAAATACAAAGACTTTTTATTGTCTTTGTATTTACACTAAGTTTATATCAAGAACTTGTATACTGATGATATGTTGGGCCTTTTATCTATTGAATATTCAATATGCATATATAACTATATCTTCCCTCTATATAACTATTGAATTTAAATTAAAAGAAAAAATACATATAACTATATTCTTTCTATATAACCATATATTAATATCTGTCTCTCTATATATCAAGTCTTAGTGAACTGCAAGTTCCTTCCAGGTGACCACTTGTACATTGGATGGAAATGAAGGACAACTGTTACTTTTCTTACATTCTGAACAGGAAACAGTCACCTATCTCAATTTACCTGAGACTTATTTTGCAAAGATTAATATATTGAGTTTCACAAATAGAGTGATTCTGTCATGGGAACTTGTGGGTTGACAGATGATACACAAGAATCTGGTACCTTTGGGAGGAGGGCAATACCTGCTAATCTCTATGAGGCTATCCTGATGTGCACCATCCTGCCTTTATATCCCTGACAGTTGCTCTCACTTTTACTTGTTCTTCAAGGCCCAACTCAAATCCCATTTATTCTGGAAATTTTGCTTGGTTACTCTTGTCTATGGTGGATGCCAATCTTAAATTGGCAAACCATTTTCCACTGTACATTTCTTAGACACTTTGAGTATAGCAGTGATGTGCCCATTTTAGAATAAGGAGACAAGGCTTAAGGAACTTGAAAGAACTGCTCAAGCATACATAGCTAGTAAGGGCCTAAGAATGAAACTCAGGTCTGCTGAACTTCATGAATGCTGTTTTGTTTTTTTTTAAATTCTTATGTTAATCCCCATACATTACATCATTAGTTTTAGATGAAGTGTTCCATGACTCATTGTTTGTGCATAACACCCAATGCTCCATGCAGAATGTGCCCTCCTCACTACCCACCACCAGGCTAACCCATCCTCCCACCCCCCTCCCCTCTAGAACCCTCAGTTTGTTTTTCAGAGTCCATTGTCTCTCATGATTTGTCTACCCCTCCAAATTCCCCCGCTTCATTCTTCCCCTCCCGCTACCTTCTTCTTTTTTTTTTTTTTAACATATATTGCATTATTTGTTTCAGAGGTACAGATCTGAGATTCAACAGTCTTGCACAATTCACAGCGCTTACCAGAGCACATACCCTCCCCAGTGTCTATCACCCAGTCACCCCATCCCTCCCACCCCACCCCCCACTCCAGCAACCCTCAGTTTGTTTCCTGCAATTAAGAATTCCTCCTATCAGTGAGATCATATGATACATGTCTTTCTCTGTTTGACTTATTTCACTCAACATAATACCCTCCAGTTCCATCCACATTGTTGCAAATGGCAAGATCTCATTCCTTTTGATGGCTGCATAATATTCCATTGTATATATATACCACCTCTTCTTTATCCATTCATCTGTCTATGGACATCTTGGCTCTTTCCACAGTTTGGCTATTGTGGACATTGCTGCTATAAACATCGGGGTGCACATACCCCTTCAGATCCCTACTTTTGTATCTTTGGGGTAAATTCCCAGTAGTGCAATTGCTGGGTCCTATGGTAGCTCTATTTTCAACTTTTTGAGGAACCTCCATACTGTTTTCCAGAGTGGCTGCACCAGCTTGCATTCCCACCAACAGGGTAGGAGGGTTCCCCTTTCTCTGCATCCCCGCCAACATCTGTCCTTTCCTGACTTGTTGATTTTAGCCATTCTGACTGGTGTGAGGTGGTATCTCATTGAGGTTTTGATTTGGATTTCCCTGATGCCGAGCAATGTTGCACACTTTTTCATGTGTCTGTTGGCCATTTGGATGTCTTCTTTGGGAAATGTCTGTTCACGTCTTCTGCCCATTTCTTGATTGGATCATTTGTTCTTTGGGTGTTGAGTTTGATGAGTTCTTTATAGATTTTGGATACTAGCCCTTTATCTGATATGTCCTTTGCAAATATCTTCTCCCATTCTGTCGGTTGTCTTTTGGTTTTGTTGACTGTTTCCTTTGCTTTGCAAAAGCTTTTTATCTTGATGAAGTCCCAATAGTTCATTTTTGCCCTTGCTTCCCTTGCCTTTGGCGATGTTTCTAGGAAGAAGTTGCTGTGGCTGAGGTCGAAGAGGTTGCTGCCTGTGTTCTCCTTTAGGATTTTGACGGACTCCTGTCTCACATTGACGTCTTTCAACCATTTGGAGTCTATTTCTGTGTGTGGTGTAAGGAAATGGTCCAGTTTCATTCTTCAGCATGTGGCTATCCAATTTTCCCAACACCATTTGTTGAAGAGACTATCTTTGGTCTATGTTGCTTTTAGGCTCTCTCTTTGCTTAGAGGACCCCTTTCAAGATTTCCTGTTGGGCTAGTTTTGTGTTGCAAATTCCTTTAGTTTTTGTTTGTCCTGGAAGCTTTTTATCTCTCCTTCAATTTTCAATGACAGCCTAGCTGGATAGAGTATTCTTGGCTGCATATTTTTCTCATTTAATGCTCTGAATATATCCTGCCAGTCCTTTCTGGCCTGCCAGGTCTCTGTGGATAGGTCTTTTGCCAATCTAATGTTTCTACCCTTGTAGGTTACATATCTCTTCTCCCAAGCTGCTTTCAGGATTTTCTGTTTGTCTATGAGACTCGTAAATTTTACTATTAGATGTTGGGGTGTTGACCTATTTTTATTGATTTTGAGAGGGGTTCTCTGTGCTTCCTGGATTTTGATGTCTGTTTCCTTCCCCAAATTAGGGAAGTTCTCCGGTATAATTTGCTCCATTATACCTTCTGCCCCCCTCTCTCTCTTTCTTCTTCTTCTGGGATCCCAATTATTCTAATGTTGTTTCGTCTTATGGTATCACTTATCTCTCGAATTTTGTCCTCGTGATCCAGTAGTTGTTTATCTTTTTCTCAGCTTCTTTATTTTCCATCATTTGGTCTTCTATATTACTGATTCTCTCTTCTGCCTCATTTATCCTAGCAGTTAGCGCCCCCATTTTTTATTGCACCTCATTAATAGCCTTTTTGATTTCTACTTGGTTGGATTTTAGTTCTTTTACTTCTCCAGAAAGGGTTTCTCTAATAACTTGCATATTTTTTTCAAGCCCAACTAGTATCTTTAAAGTGATGATTCTGAACTCTAGATCTGACATCGTACTAATGTCTGTATTGAGTAGGTCCCTGGCAGTCGGTACTACCTCTTGTTCTTTTTGTTGAGGTGATTTTTCCGTCTTGTCATTTTGTCCAGAGGAGAATAGATTAATGAGAGAACAAAATGCTAGCAGAGTAACAACGTCCCTAGAAAATATACTCTAAACAAATCAGAAAAGACCTGATGCAGTGGGAAAAGAAAGGGAAAGAGAGAAAAAAGAAAAAGAAAAAAAAGAAAAAGAAAAAGATAAAGATAAAAACAAAAACAAACAAAACAAAACAACAACAACAAAAAAAACCCAGAATGTGATCAAATATGATCAGGCTGGTGTATAGATCAGTGCCACACACTAGATTTGGGGTGTATTTTGGTCTTTTAGAAGAAAGTGCCTCCCAAAATTTTAAGGAAAGAAAAACTTACATATGTACAAAAATAAGGGTTGATATGATGAAGGGATGGAATATGACTATAAAGATGGAAAGTATAAAAAATTTTATAAAAGGAATTGATAAGTTGTTTGAAAAAAGAAAGAATAGCATTTAAAAAAAGAAAAAGGAAAAAAAAGGGAGAGGATGTGGTCAGGCAGGGGAATAAAAAACACCATATACTAGAGATTTAGGGTATATTTTAATCAGTTAGAAGAAACTATCTCAAAATTTTAAAGAGAGAACAACTTATATATATAAGCCAAAAATACGGGTAACTACTATGAAGGGATAGAATATGACTCTAAAAATGAAAAATAAAAATGTTTTTTTTTAAAAAAGGGATTGATAAGATGTTGGTTGAAAAAGGGAAAAAGAAAAATTCAAAAAGAAAAAAAGACAATTAAAAAAAAATTAACTTTTAAAGACTAAAGAATCATGGTAAAAAAGCCATGAATTCTATGTGCAGTATTCCCCTAGCGCTGGAGTTCTGCCGTTCTCATTGGTCGGTAAACTTGGTCTTGGCTGGCTGTTCTCGCTGATCTTCTGGGGAGGGGCCTGTTGCCGTGGTTTTCAAATGTCTTTGCTGGAGGTGGAATTGCCCCGCCCTTGCCCCCTCCTGGCTAAGTAATCTGCTCGGGTTTGCTCTCTGGGGCTTTTGTTCCCTGCTAGCTTTCCGTACAGCTTTGGAGGCGGAGAGTGAAAATGGCGGCCTCCCAATCTCCGCCCCGGAGGAGCCAAGAACTCAGGGCCCCACTTCTCAGTGAGCCCCCATAGAAAAGCCGTCAGTCACTCCCGTCTCCCCGGTCTCTGGCTGCACTCCGTGCTCACCCGGCCTGTGACCGCGCGTTTCTATCTCTGACACCCGACCCCGGGTGGAGTCTCTAAACCCAGCAGATCCCTGCGGTGCACTCCCGTGCGGCTCCTCCTGGGGGAGGAAGGTGAATCTCTCTGGATCTGCTGCTTGTTGGGTCCCTGCTGGAGGAGCAGTGGCCCGACTGTGCCGCGGATCACGGTTTATGGCAACCCTGAGCTGAGAGCCCGCGCCTGGGCTCCGCCTCTGCAGCCGGCTTCCCTGCTCCATTACCTGGGAGCTCTGCCACACTCAGGTACCCCCGGTCTTTCTGTGACCCCGAGGGTCCTGAGACCACACTGTCCCGGAGGGGTCCACCCCCCCCCCCCCCCCCGCTTAGCCACCAGAGTGACGTCCCTCAGCAGAGCAGACTTTTAAAAGTTGCTCCGCGGCTCCGCGGCTCTATCACTTGCCAGAAGCGGCCGATGGAGGCCCCTCCCCCGCCGTCTATCCTCCTGAATATTGCCTTGGATTCACTTCTACGCACGTCCTACCTTCCAGAAAGTGGTCGCTTTTCTGTTCAGAGAGTTGTTGCTCTCCTTTTCTTCGATCTCCTGTTGAGTTTGTAGGTGTTCAAAATGTTTTGATCCCTACCCAGCTGAATTCCTGAGAGGAGACGAAATCCAGGTCTCCTACTCCTCTGCCATCTTGTTCCGCCCCCCCATGCATGCTGTTTCTTGTGCTGTGACACTGTGACCTCCCAGCCATGTCTCCCTTAGGTTTTTTTCTGTCATTCATTTACCACTCAGTACATTCTAAATATCTTTTGTCATATATGTATGCTCTCTGAGAACAGTTATTATATCCTTGGCTTCTTAGCATTCCTATTCTTTCACACAGTAGGATTTAGCAAATGTAGCCACAGTACGTTGATTTTGTTTGACACACTTAAGCAAAATACTCTAAATTCCATACAATGGAGATTCCCATAGACCTTGGCCCCGCTGCATAAATGGAGGCTTTCCAGTCCCTTCAGAGTGAGCTGTTCAACTCTAATTTTCTCAGTTCTGCAGGGACATCTCAGGCATCTCTAACATAAACAAATTTCATGAGTGTCTCCCTCAACCATGCATTTGTCCTTATTTTCCAGTTGTTCAAGCTAAAAATCCTGATTTCTTGAATTTCCTCCATTACCTGCATTCAGTTGATCTGCAGATCCTCTTGTTTGTATATCCATTATGTAGCTGAAATCCATCCACTTCTGTCCATCTCTACTGGAGTGTTCAAACCGACGCCTTCATCCTCTTACATCCACATTGCTTGTAACCATTTCTAAACTATTCTACCTGCCGTTCCCCCCCTCCCTCCCCTGCATCTTGTCCTCCCCAGATTAACTAGAGGATCTTTTAAAAGTGTAAATCCCATCTTGTTCTCCCCTACTATAAAATCTTCTGTTGGCTTTCCATGACTCTTAGAATACTATCCATATTCTTTTCCAAGTCTACAGAGTTCCATAAGCTCTATTTCCTGTTAAATTCTCCCACCTTACCATGTGCTGCTCTCTGTCTTGCTCACTATGCTCCAGGCATATCATTCTCTTCTCTGTTTCTTGAACATATAAATCCATTTCCATGTCAAGTTTTTTTTCTACAAGTCATAGTTTCTCAAATACTCTCTTTTTCTTTTTCTTTTTCTTTTGTTAAAGATTTTATTTATTTATTTGACAGAGAGATAGACAGAAGAGCACAAGCAGAGGGAGTGGCAGAGGGAGTGGGAGAAGCAGGCTCTGCACTGAGCAGGGAACCCGATGCGGGACTCGATCCCAGGACCCTGAGATCATGACCTGAGCCGAAGGCAGACGCTTAACCATCTGAGCCACCCAGGCGCCCTCAAATACTCTCTTTTTCACTCTGTGTGATGGCCTGCCTTCTTCCTTTGTTTATCAGCTAAAATTCTACCTCCTTAGAGAGGCCTTCCCTGATGGTCCTATTGAGAGTGGTCACCTCCCCTTCTAGTCTTTTCCTCTATCATACTGACTTATTTGTCTCATATCCTTAAACTCTATAATTATTTGTTCTCCCCCTTTAGAACATAAATTCCATGAGAGCAACAGCCTTGTTGGGCTTGTTCAGTTCTGCCTCCTGAAGCTAACAGGCTGTTGGTGTCATTGTAGGTTTCCTGAATGGGTAGATAGATAGATGGCTGGTTGGAGGAAAGAAGGGGGAAAGTGGAGGGAGAGATGGAAATAAAAACTACTGAGAGAGTTTCCAATAACCAGATACATGTTGGAAGAACCCTAAGCAAGAGAAGGAGAAAACTTCACACTCCTTTCCTTACCTGGAGAGTGTGGGCTCTCCCAGAAGTGGCCTGAAGCATGGCTTCTTTAGGCCACCTGGGTTTCCAGAAGAGACCCTGGGATGAAATGGATCAATTATTTGGTAATGTTAATCCCAAGATGAGCTTTGGCTTTCTAATGAGCTTGTTTCCCTTCCAAAGTCTCTGGGAAGTGTCCTGAATACAAGCTTTCTCTTTGAAGATTGATACGCCCAAGTGGTAGGTTTTTGGAATTCCAGTGGACACTCCACAACGACCCCTACCCCACCCTCCAGCAACTGATATTGCCAGAACTCCTGAATATATTTTAGAATTCAAATATAACTCCAGATAGATAACAGCATTGTGATCCACTGAAAGTCCCATTTTTGATGCACATGTGATCTCTTCATTGTGGGAGTAAGGTACAAAACATACACATTTTGAATGAGCAGGGAGTATAGAGAATTCCTAGGCACCATGAGGACAGGTGAGGCTGGGAGCCAAGGACAAAGCATGATTGTCCTTGCCATCTGGGAAACATCTCATTGGTGGGTAGGTGGGGCGTCTCTTCCATGGAGGAGCACCAAATGAAACAGCTGGCTGCTTCTCAACAGGGACAGGCTTGCATACACACAGTCACATGGCAACCTTGCAGGTTCACCATCTGGATCATCTGTCTGAAATGCCTTCTAATGCTTATTTCTCCCTGATTATGAAAGAACATAATGTGGGTAGAATCTGATGAACACCAAGCCACACAAAGAAAGCTCGAGAAGGACACTAGCACCCAGAGAATGGCCAAGAATTGGGGATTGAACATAGAAACACCCTATAGTTTACCCTGTAGCTAAAGTTGTTCCTAAACATTGATGCTTTCCAGTCACTTCCAGGCACTGCCTTTATGGACAGAAGTAGTGTGCTCTCTCTTGTGGATAATCAGGGTTTAATACTACCTGTTCAGCTCTTTATAATTCACTTTCAGCTTTACATCTGAAAACCTTACCTCCTGTTCCTATTTTTGTCAGGACTATAATGATCTTTTTATTCCCCCCAGTGACTAACCTCCTGCCCTCTTCCTGGCTCTTCCTGGCTCATTTGTAGACTGTAATTTTTTTTCTCATGGCCCCATTTCTGTCTTTATTTCTCTATTCCTCTAATTTCCCAGACTTCTGAGCACTCAGTGAGTAAAATGTATCTGGCGGAGGAATTGGACTTTTCCTCCAAGAGGTCAACATGAGCTGGAAATAGTATTAAATTAAGGGAAATAGTGGATATTTAAGAGAATGAATTCTTTAATAAAATATTTGCAGCCTTGCTCTTGTCAAACTTAATTTTTATGTAGTTCTAATTTCTTTTTTTAAATTATTACACCAGATAATTGTTTTGCCTTTTCTCAGATTCTTCTAGTGCTCAGGCTGATTTTTTCTTACCCCACTACTAGATATGATATGCTAAAAAAATTGATTAATGACACCAGGGAAAAAAAGATGGTGGAGGTGTAGGGGACCCTATTCTAAGCAGTCCCTGGAATTGAGCTAGATATCTACCAGACCACTCTGAACACCCACGAAATCAGCCTGAGATGTAAGAAGATAGATCTGGATATCTACAAACAGAATATCGCAGGCAGTTGATTTTGAGGTATGAAGTGGGGAGCCGTGATTCTGTGGGCACATATCGAAGATAAATGGAAGGGGGAGGGAGCCATGGGGATCCTGAAACAACGATGAGTGATAGCCTCCCATGCTGGGGACAGGGCATAGACTCGCAGACCGGTAGCAGGGGGAAAGGACTTTAGGGCAGCCCCCCAGATGGAAACCTGGAGCGGTGGGGCCATGCATGCAAACTGGGGGCAGCTGGCAGTTTTAGAAGCTCAAAGGGCAGAGACATGCCCCAACCTGGAGGTGAGGACTGGGAGCACTGCTGAGGGGCACACAACCCAGGATGCTGCAGTTTATAGCAGCACAGACAGAAACAGAGATAGTGTGGCCTGGAGAACTCACTGAACAGACTGCGATCTCTCTGTTCTGAGGGAGAGGGTTGGAAATGATCTCTTCTGCTCTGACTCTTGGAAGAGACGTGGAAAGCCTCCAGGGAAAGCCACCAGAGAACAAAGACCCAAAATAGTGGTTTTCACTGAGGCCTTCCCCCCCACCACAGGGTCAGGGCAACTCTGCCCAAACAGGGTTGCCGGAGTAACAGTGCAGCATGCCCCTCACCCAGAAGACAGGCTGGGAGAACAAGAGACCAGCAACCTTAAGGTCCCTATAAAACAGGTGCATCTTGCTTGGGTTGTGGTCAATAATTTGGACTCCATACATTCCCTCAACCACTCCTCAACAGAATGATTAGGAGGAGGAAGCCCCAAATAGGAAAGACTCAGAGACTGTGACTTCTCTCACAGATTTACAAATGGATACAGATATAACCAAGATGTCGGAAATGGAATTCAGGGAGCAGTTGTGAAGACAATAGCTAGAATGGAGAAATTGATTAATGGCAACATAGAGTCTCTAAGGGCAGAAATGAAAGCTGAATTGGCAGAACTTAAAAATGCTATCAATGAGATCCAATCTAATCCAGAAAATCTAACAGCTAGGATAAGTGAGGCAGAAGAACGAATTAGTGATCGAGAACACCAATTGATAGAAAAGAAGGATAAAGAGGAGGCCAGGGAAAAACAACTCAAAATCCATGAAAACAGAATCAGAGAAATAAGTGATACCATGAAACATTCCAATGTCAGAATTATTGGAATCCCTGAGGGGGTGGAGAGAGAGAGAGAGGACTAGAAGATATATTTGAGCAAATTGTAGCTGAGAACTTCCCTAATATGGGGAATGAAACAAACATTCATGTCCTAGAGGCAGAGAGAACCCCTCCCAAGATCAAGGAAAACAGGCCAACGCCCAGGCATGTAAAAGTAAAACTCGCAAATCTTAGAACCAGGGATACCATCTTAAGGGCAGTTAGGGGGAAGAGATTCCTTATGTACAGAGGGAGGATCATCAGAATAACATCAGACCTATCCACAGAGACCTGACAAACCAGAAAGGGCTGGCAAGACATATTCAGGGTACTAAATGAGAAGAACATGCAGCCAAGAATACTTTATCTGGCAAGGCTGTCATTTAGAATGGATGGAGAGATACAGAGCTTCCATGACTGGCAGAAACTGAAAGAATATGTGACCACTAAGCCAGCCCAGCAAGAAATATTAAGGGGGGGTTCTATAAAAGGAGAAAGACCCCAAGAGTGATATACAATATAAATTTACAGAGACAATCTATAGAAACAAGGTCTTCACAGGCAACATGATGACAATAAATTCATATTTTTCAATAATCACTCTCAACATAAATGGCCTAAATGCTCCCATAACACGGTATAGGGTTGCAGATTGGATAAAAAGACAGGACCCATCCATATGCTGTCTACAAGAGACTCATTTTGAATGTAAAGCTACATCCAGATTGAAAGTGAAGGGATGGAGATCCATTTTCCATGCCAACAGACCTGAAAAGAAGTTGGGGTAGCAATTCTTATATCAGACAAATTAGATTTTAAGCTAAAGACTGCAATTAGAGACACAGAAGGACACTATATCATTCTTAAAGGGTCTCTCCAACAAGAAGATCTAACAATTGTAAATATCTATACCCCCAACATGGGAGCAGCCATCTATATAAGCCAACTATTAACCAAAATAAAGAGCCCTATTAATAATAATATGTTAATTATAGGAGACCTCAACACTCCACTCTCAGCAATAGACAGATCATCTAAGCAGAAAATCAACAAAGAAACAAGATCTTTGAATGACCAGATCGACCT
Organism: Mirounga angustirostris; assembly: GCF_029215605.1. Classification (NCBI taxonomy): domain Eukaryota; kingdom Metazoa; phylum Chordata; class Mammalia; order Carnivora; family Phocidae; genus Mirounga; species Mirounga angustirostris. The sequence goes on along the minus strand of NW_026991709.1, from coordinate 168,946,984 downwards.
CATAGATATATACAGAACATTCCACCCTAAAACAACAGAATACTCATTCTTCTTGAGTGCACATGGAACTTTCTCCAGAACAGACCACATACTGGGTCACAAATCAGGTCTCAACCAATACCAAAAGATTGAGATGATTCCTTGCATATTCTCAGACCATAATGCTTTAAAACTGGAACTCAATCACAAGAAGAAATTTGGCAGAAATTCAAACACTTGGAAGCTAAAGACCACTCTGCTCAAGAATTTTGGGTCAACCAGGAAATCAAAGAAGAACTTAAACAATTCATGGAAACCAATGAGAACGAAAACACATTGGTCTAAAACCTATGGGATACTGTAAACGTGGTCCTAAGGGAGAAATACATAGCCATCCAAGCCTCACTCAAAAAAATAGAAAAATCCCGAATTCACCAACTAACTCTACACCTTAAAGAACTAGAGAAAAAGCAACAAACAATGCCTAGGCCATGCATTAGAAGAGAAATAATTAAGATTAGAGCAGAGATCAATGAATTAGAAACCAGAAACACAGTAGATCAGATCAACGAAACTAGAAGCTTGTTCTTTGAAAGAATTAATAAGATTGATAAACCACTGCCCAGACTTATCCAAAAGAAAAGAGAAAGGACCCAAATTAATAAAATTATGAATGAAAGGGGAGAGATCATGACTAACACCAAGGAAATAGAAACAATTATTAGAAATTATTATCAACAACTATATGCCAATAAATTAAGCAACCTGGAAGAAATGGATGCCTTCCTGGAAACCTATAATCTGCCAAGACTGAAACAGGAAGAAATTGACAACCTGAATAGGCCAATAACCAGTAACAAGATTGAAGCAGTGATCAAAAACTTCCCCAAAAATGAATCCAGGACCTGATGGATTCCCTGGGGAATTCTACCAATCAAAGAAGAAATAATACCTATTCTCCTGAAGCTGTTTCAAAAAATATAAACAGAAGGAAAGTTTCCAGACTCATTCTATGAGGCCAGTATTACCTTAATCTGTAAACCAGGCAAACACCCCGTCAACAAGGAGAATTTTAGACCAATATTCCTGACGAATATGGATTCCAAAATCCTCAACAAAATCCTAGCTAATAGGATCCAACAATACATTAAAAGGATCATCCACCACGACCAAGTGGGATTTATCCCTGGGATGCAAGGGTGGTTCAACATTCACAAATCAATCAATGTGATAGAACACATTAATAAGAGGAGAGAGAAGAACCATATGGTTCTCTCAGTTGAGGCAGAAAAAGTATTTGACAAAATACAGCATCCTTTCCCGATTAAAACTCTTCAGAGTATGGGGATAGAGGGGACATTCCTCAAGTTCATAAAATCCATCTATGAAAAAACCACAGGAAATATCATCCTCAATGGGGAAAAGATGAGAGCCTTTCCCTTAAGATCAGGAACACGTCAAGGATGCCCACTCTTGCCAGTATTGTTCAATATAGTACTAGAAATCCTAGTAACAGCAATCAGATAACAAAAAGAAATAAAATGTATTCAAATTGGCAAAGAAGTCAAACTCACTCTCTTCACAGATGACATGATACTTTATGTGGAAAACCCAAAAGACTTCACTCCCAAATTACTAAAACTCATAGAGCAATTCAGTAATGTGGCAGGATACAAAAGCAGTGCACAGAAATCAGTTGCTTTCTTATACACTAACAATGCAACTGTAGAAAGAGAAATTAGAGAAACGATTCCATTTACAATAGCACCAAAAACCATTCAGAATAAACCTAACCAAAGAGGTAAAGGATCTATACTCTAGGAACTACAGAACACTCATGAAAGAAATTGAAGAAGACACAAAAAGATGAAAAAATATTCCATGCTCATGGATCAGAAGAATAAACATTGTTAAAATGTCAATGCCATCCCGATCAAAATTCCAGTGACATTTTTCAAAGTGCTGGAACAAACAATCCTAAAATTTGTATGGAATCAGAAAAGATCCCGAATTGCCAAGGAAATGTTGAAAAAGAAAAACAAAGCTGGGGGCATCACATTGCCTGATTTCAAGCTATATTACAAAGCAGTGATCACCAAGCCAGCATGGTATTGACACATAGACCAATGGAACAGAATAGAAAGCCCAGATATGGACCCTCAACTCTATGGTCAAATAATCTTTGACAAGGCAGGAAAAAATATGCAATGGAAAAAAGACAGTCTCTTCAATAAGTGGTGTTGGGAAAATTGGACAGCCACATGCAGAAGAATGAAACTCGACCATTCTCTAACACCATACACAGAGATAAACTCAAAATGGATGAAAGACCTCAATGTGAGACAGGAATCCATCAAAATCCTAGAGGAGAACATAGGCAGTAACCTCTTTGACATCAGCCACATCAACTTCTTTCAAGATATATCTCCAAAGGCTAGTGAAGCAAAAGCAAAAATGAACTTTTGGGACTTCATCAAGATAAAAAGCTTCTGCACATTAAAGGAAACAGTCAACAAAACAAAGAGGCAACCCACAAAATGGGAGAAGATATTTGCAAATGACATTACAGAGAAAGCACTGATTTCCAAGATCTATAAAGAACTTCTCAAACTCAACACCCCAAAAACAAATAATCAAGTCAAAAAAATGGGCAGAAGACATGAACAGACACTTCTCCAAAGAAGACATACAAATGGCTAACAGACACATGAAAAAATGTTCATCATCATTAGCCATCAGGAATATTCAAATCAAAGCCACATTGAGAAACCACCTACACCAGTTAGAATGACAAAAATTGACAAGGCAAGAAACAACAAATGTTGGAGAAGTGGAGAAAGGGGAACCCTCTTACACTGTTGGTGGGACAAAGTGTGTACTTTGTGTGTACCTTCCAAAGTGGCTGTGCCACTTTGGAAAACGGTGTGGAGATTCCTCAAAAAATTAAAAATAGAGCTACCCTATGACCCAGCAATTGCACTACTGGGTATTTACCCCAAAGACACAGGTGTAGTGAAAAGAAGGGCCATATGCACCCCAATGTTCATAGCAGCAAAGTCCGCAATAGCCAAACTGTGGAAAGAGCTGAGATGCCCTTCAACAGAGGAATGG